>NC_140769.1:169501244-174501244 GCF_044657685.1 Stegodyphus dumicola
GCTGTAAATAAATTATGAAGAGAAAATGAAATAATAAAAATTATGTTGAAGAAATGAATTTATTTTCTTTGTTTATAATATTGCATACGCAATGTATCTAAAATGACACAAATCTTAAGAAATCATAAAAAATTCTCCAATTTCTGTACAGCTTTTTCTTTCAATATTAAAAGTAGTTATATCCGAAGCAGAGCTAACTTTTAAACTAAGAGAAAAGAAATTCAGAGTGCATCTCCTAATACAGAGTAGGCTGTAAATGTTTATGCTTTTTAAAATCCAATTTAAAAAATAAATAAATAAAAAGGTGTGGTTAAGTTATTTTATTAAATTTTTATTTAGAGAATAAATATATCCAGAAATTTACTTTTTAAAAATATACAGTCGATATATTCACCTTCATGTCTTTGCCAGTCTTACAGCTGAACGATACGTGCTGACAACTGGCAAGCAAAATGGCTTCGCCCTGATCACGAATATTTTGTCTCAGTTGGGTTATTTTTGTCGGTTACTTTTCTAAACGCAACTGTTAAGATACCCCATAAAAAATCGGCGGCAGTAAGATCAAGAATTCTCGAATACGATGCATAATATTCAAGAAGTATAGACGAGAAATTAATTCATTGAAGAATACATTTTTAATTGTGGGAATGGATATGCTTAAGGCATAGCTTTATCACCAGCATTCTGAACACAAGTTCTCTTGTTTTTCAATTGCAATTCTGGTTCCAGTGAACTTTTAGCTGTTCTTTATTAACTGTCTAACGTCTAGTATATTTTCGTCGCTTCGCCAGGAACGTGATCTGCTTTCTGGTTTCTCATTTAGGATGGAATTAGTTCGCTCGAATTTTCTGACCCATGCTTTAATTAATGTTGGTGAACTGACTAAAGACGTGTGAGTTGTCAGTAGTAGTGTAACCGGGGCATGCAACTAAACTGAACCATTCAGGGAAGAAGATTAAATGCGAAAAAATAACATCTGCTTAATTCACCTAAACCCGATCAATTAAATAGCACGTGGAACACGCCAGTTGGAAGAAAATGCTGTTACCAATTCCCGCTTGTAAAATATCATTTTATTTTTATCAAACGGCTTCAAGGAAACCCCATATCCAAGATTTACAGTCGTATCAATACATTTTCCATTGGATGCAGCAGGATAAGGGTGTCGCCGCATGGATTACCCGTGAAACCAGCAAATGCAGCCTCAACACAAGCTCACAAAAAACACCTTCTCACATAACATTGACAAGTTAATAATAATTTTTCTCGTTCCTTTTCTTAATGGATACTCTTAAAATAATTCCCTCCCCCCCCCCTTTTTTTTTTTTTTTTTTTTTTTTTTTGAGTCGCAGCTTTTTCTCGTACTCTGCATCGAGCTACACACGTACACACCACACCCTTCCTTCGAAATAAAAAGCAACGAACTTAAGAGAGTAATTCGCCTCATCTGCAAAGTCTTACATCCTTACTCCCACTAGTCGATCCCAAAAGTGACTCGCACTTCGGAAGTTCTCGAACGATCAAGGAAAAATCCCAGATACCACAATTTTCAAGATTCGCACCCTCTTTAGGATTTTAGGACCTCTTTCCACTTGTTCGCCAATTCGATGAAAAGCAACCTTCTGCGCAAGCGCACCTAGTCAAAACCAGTAGCTGATTTTACACATACAAATTATTTCCTATTTTCACAAGTTTTCCGATTAAATTTATCAAAACAAATTAGCACTGGTTTTCAGATAAAAATTTAGTGAAGAAATTTATAATAAAAAAGGCTATTATTCCAAAAATTTTAAATAATTTAATTTCCTTAATGAGTATAATTACGCTTTTACTTTTCTTAAGGCGAAAAATTCATGTTTCTACAGGACACTTATTTTGAATAATGCAATAATCAAAGCTTGTGATTTAAATATGATTTCTTTTAAAAAGAGTTACTGAGCTCTTAATTTCTTAATTAAGCTTTAAGATTTCTAATTTTACTTTTCCTCAAGTTACTATTTCGTGAATAATCTGTTTGATATTTGTTATGTAATATTAAAAAAAATGCATCTCCATATTACCCTTTTTAAAAGCAACATTATTTATCACTTACCATTTTAAAAAATTAATCAAGTTCTCATTCTTCTTGAAAATGTAACTTCGAATTTTTGGCTTACTACTTAAGCTCTTTTTGGAGAAAATGATAAAGGTGATCAACCATGAACGAACTTGTATTTCTTGTTTTCAATTGCAATTCTGGTTCCAGTGAACTTCCAGTTGTTCTTTATTAACTCTCTAACGTGTAGAAATTGAATCTAAAAATTTAGTCCTTAAGAAAAGTAACCAAGAACGAACTGCCCTTGCAGACAGACAGAAGCCTGCTACTCATGCGATTCGCCATGGATGAGGCATTGGCGATTTCTTTGAAAAAGTGTCTCCAGGAAAACAAGGATTACTTCTATAGCAGTTTCGCATCTCAGACAGTATAAATCATTAATAATTTTTCATCTGGAACCACTTGGCACATATCAAAAGAAACTCTACAAATTACTAAAAACTATCAAAAGAATTTTAGCAAATTATTAAACGTTTTCGATGAGATACTGGTGCAAGTAATGACTCGATCATAAAAAATCATGACTCCATCACGTACCATTTTTTTTGCCGGCGGTTGTTCTGGTTGTAAATATATTTCAAAGCTTGTTTCAGGCTAAAGTTCTCAACAACTTTTTGATGCTGTAATTTGTAGTGCAACGAGACTCAGATACCCGTATTTCTCTTCGACCTTAGAACAATATCGGCTTCCAGACATCAGGGAGTCGGCGTTTCCGTATGATGATCCCTTTCGATGACGGATAGTGACGTCATATTCCTGGAGTCTCTGTATCCGCCAGGCTATTTGACCCTCGGGATCTTGAAATTTAAAAGTCAGGCCAGTGATGGATGATCCGTGCGGAGCTGGAATTTTCTACCGTATAGATAATGATAGAAATGTTCTACGGCTTTGGCTAGCAAATCTTTGCTGGTGGCACAGTAATTCCTCTCCGGTTTAGACAGGCACTTGCTCCAGTAAGACACTACACGTTCTTGACCGTTTATTTCTTAGGACAAAACAGCACTGAGACTTTCATTGCTCGCGTCCGTTTCGAGAATAAATCGTCTGTCGAGCTGAGGATACGTCAGGATTGGACCTGATGTTAAAACTTCATTTAAGTTATTAAATGAATTCTCGCATTCTTTTGTTCACAAGAACCTTTGCTTGCTCTCTGTCAGCTTGTGAAGAGGTCTTGCGATGGAAGAAAAGTCCTTCATAAATCTCCTATAGTAAGTGCAAAGCCCTATGAAGCTTCTCAGCTGATGGACATTTTGGGGACGTTTCCATTCTTTAACGGCTGACACGTTTCTTGAACCGCCTACATTACTGATTTAACAGGTACTTGGCCAGCTTTCATCTTTCTGGAATCGCTTTCATCTCTGCTTTAACCGATTCTTTGAGAGCTCTCATCTTTTTCTTTAACAGAATCTTTCATCTCTTCTTTAAATGCAGCAAATGCTGCCATGAAATGCCTTAACTGTTTTTCCATCGCTCTTATGATTGGCATTCATACCCCCACTCCTGACACCAAAACGTCTTGCGTGCGTACGGGTTCGTAATGGATTTAATGCATAAGCCAATAAAAAGTTAATAAAATTTATTCTTATCCCAAGAAATAAAACAAAATGCTTAAATTTTCTCAGAGATATTCGTACAATATCGCAATATCTTACAGTAGTTATATTTTAAACTACTAAACCGTTATATAGAACACAATTCAAAACAGAGAAAGCTAATCCGATCTCACAACAAATTCGCTACAATTAACAACAAGAACTAAGTAAACAGCTGAACTGAGCTGTTTAATCCAGCTTTTATAAGCTTTTAATCATGCACGAGAACATTCTGTTAAGTTTTATTTCTCGAGTTTTCTAGAAAGCAAAAGCAATTACAAGATATCTATTTATTAATATGTTAAATGCGCGTGCTCTTGTATTCTAATTTTTCCAGTGTAGCTTTCTCTTCAAATAAGTCTCGTGCTGCATTTCACGGGAATATGAAACAATTCTAATTAAAAATTCTACCAAAAATAGCTAAATAAATACAAAATCCGTAACAACACTTCTAATAATGTAATAAAGAATATAATACTGTGTGTTGCATTATTTAAATAATTTCTAAGATGTCCTTGGAAATTAAAATATCTGTTTACCTTGCTAATATAAAACCTGTGCTAATTTATGCAGCGCCGTTATAAACAGCAACTGCTGTGACTCACAGCAAGAGGGCGCAAGTACTACGAAGCATAAACGTTAGTCGTTAATTTTTCTTGACACATTAAGAACAAAACATTGTATGAGAATGAAAGAGCAAATCGGTTACAGTCGGTAAATTTAAGCCAGGATCTTAATTTTTCCTTATTATTGATGTCTTAGTATACGACAAAACTATTGCTATGCATAAATTTACTGTTATAAGATATCAGTACTTTATGCAAGACCTTCTTGGCTTTTAAAAAGGCCAAAAGAGCATTTATCTTAACTTCAAGTTATGAAGGAATTTTCATTCTCAGTAGCACTATGTGTATGACTAGAATGTTACTCTTAGTTTAAAGGTATAAATTAGAATTAGCATATAAAGTCTGATTGCAAACGATAGTATATATGAAGTTTCTAATCGAATTGAATTCAAAATTCAAATCTTCAAGTTTTTTTATCATTCTAAGCTTTCGAATTCTAACTTAAAAAAACCCTTAATACTCACGTATTTTATGACTTTTCTCAGTGAGTTTCCACATACAATCAAAATTTAAATCTGGTTGCATTGGTTTGGATCCCCCTTTTTTAGCAAAACTATTTATTGTACAATATTTTCATCTTTCATTATTAAGCGTTTTCTTGCTGCTGATATTAAAAACGCTGTTGTCGGAGAATGAAAATTTACAAACTAAATTCCTTCTTCACATCCAAATAAGATTTCTTTAGATGAGGAAAAATGATGACAAGTATAATCATCTGAAACAAAAGTTTTATCTTGTTCATTTTCACCGTTTTTCCCGTGATAAATCTATAATACTGAACATGGTCCATGTGAATATCCTGAACATGAATCAGTCCATGTGAAAACAATTACCACTTAGCTCCATTTACTGGCTTTTAAAAATTCAAATAAATCGTTCCGTTTTAATGTCGCGTATACGCTCGGCTCGGCTCGTAGGAGCAGAATTGTTGCGTCGCGTATACGGAACGCTGGGCTGGTAGGAGTGGAATCGTTGCGTCGCATATACACGACGCTGGTCCTGAACGGAATAATGCCGTTTCCGGACTTTCGATTACAAATGAGAACTATGCTTGAGCTATAGAATTGTTAATTAACAGGTTTGGGAGAAATGATTTGGTAATAAATGCTCACATGAACAAACTGTTAAATCTTTCCCCTGTTAGAAATGTAAGGGATATAGAAAATCTTAGGAATTTATATGATCAGTTTAAAACTCAAATTAGAAGTCAATGAACGTGGTATCAGAAATTTACGGTAGTTTACTTTGCCCAATATTGTTAAAATTAATTCCATCAGAGATTACATTAGAGTGCAGTCGCAGTAGAAACAGTGACCAAACATGGAAAACGTTAATGAATTGGTGGAATTTATTCGTAAAGAAATAGAAAGCCGCGAAAGAGCTACGTAGTTAAATGACAAAAAACAAAAACAAAACACCGAGCTGAAATGATTCATAAATAGAGGCATAAATCAAGCGATCGTCTCCACTCCGTTCATGATAATGTAAACAACAAGCGCAGTAAAGAGTTCGAAAAAAATTCGCCGAAAACGTATGAATATACACTGCTCGACATTGAAAAAGTCACACCAAGATTGAGTGGTTAGAAAGTGATGAAATGTGGAAAAACGACAGAGACAGCAAGCAGCAATAAGTAATCTTTATTTCAAAATGATTAGTCAGAATACAGAGCGAGAACGGCGTCGGCTCAGAGGATAGTGATAGTGATAGTGACGGAGGACGTGGCCACCACCCCTTTACTATTAAGTTAATTAGCATATAGGGCCACGTCCGCCCTTATACAGAGTAAAGCCAGAGAGGCCACATGGGAGGCTTGCACAGGGCGCCCAAACCCAACGCCTGGACTATCCGGTTGGCAGTTCCGCGAACCAAATGCCACCGGGTTGACACCCGTCCAAAGTGCCCGGGTCCAGTGATTTTTGAATCTTCAAGAATAGCATTGTACATGGCTAAACAAGGGCAGATATACATTAGTAGTTATTTACATGCTTCTGTTAATACATATTTGCTGACATGCAATCCAGCACTGTTACATACATATACTTTCTAAATACCTACATGACATTACCTTAATTTGCTTTGGAATAATAAGACAGAGCTAGTATATACACCTAGCACAATAAAAATAAAAATATAATAATAATAATAATAATAATAATAACATACATTAGGACACGGCTCAGAGAATATAGGACCACCGCGGATAGCGATGCACGATGAAACACGTCTAGGCATAGAGTCAATAAGAGGGCGGATGGTGTCCTGAGGGATGACTCTCCATTAACTTTTAACCATTTGCCACAGTTCGTCTTCTGAACGAGACAGGGGCAGAGTCTGCAAACGGCGTCCAATCACATCCCACACACGTTCGATTGGTGACAGGTTAGGAGAGTACAGTGGCCAGGGAAGCATCTGTATACCTTGTAGAGCATGTTAGCAGATGCGAAAACTATATGGTTAGGCGTTACCCTGCTGAAAAATTGCATTAGGCAGCCCCTGTAGGTAGGGGATTGCCACCGTCCGCAGTACATTATCCAAGTATCGTTGCGCCGTCATAGTGCCCTGAATACGAACTAGAGGTGACCTGGAATCGTAGCCAAACCACTATGCCACGTTGTCGCGCGGTAGGACGTTCCACACTTTCTGCCGGATTAGATCTGTCTCCACGTCGACGGCACACACGTATGCGGCGACTGTCTCTGGATAAAGAGAAACGTGACTCATCTGAGAACACGACGTTTCGCCATTCTGTCATCCACATCTCTCCAGTCCGGCACCTTTCTAAACGGTGGCGTCTATGCTGTGGGGTCAATGGCAGTCTTCTTAACGGACGCCGTGAGTGCAAGCCACGTTCAACCAATCAACAGGAAATGTTTCTGATTGACACGGGAACATCCAAGGTATCTTGCACATGCTGCAGAATCGCGGTACAAGTGATTTGCGGGACCGCCACAGCTTGTCGGCGGATTCGTCGATCCACGCGTGCTGACGTCACTCTGGCTGCACCTGCACCCCTCCTTCTTCCCACATTCCCTTGTTCCAACCATGTTCGCCATAGCCGATGCACCGTGCTCGCATCCATGTGAATATCAGCTGCGATTTTACGTAAGGACCAGCCCGCCCTTCTCCGTCCGATCACCATAACCCTCGTAAAATCGTCTATCAGACTGGAAGTGCCTTGGTTGACAGCGGCCTGGCATTCTCTTCTATTGCACGTATCCTCCGGGACAAAAACCAATTTTCTTCGATAATTCGTCTGGCAGAAATAATGACACGAATATTGCCCATTCTGCACGTTCCTTCCCTTATATCTTACTTCACGTGCGTCGGAGAGCTGCGCATTTGACATCATTCGCATAACTCAATGACGTGCGTCCACTCTCAAATTTGCATAAATTTCTGACCACTCCTTCTTGGTGTTGCATTTTTACCGTCGAGCAGTGTATGCTCCAGTAGCTAGGAGTAATTGCATATATTATGCAACTACACGATTCGGAGCGCTGTGAAATTAAAACCGTGGAGAAGAAAAGAAATATTTTTAAAGGTCAAGCTCGATGTTTTTTGTGTCTTAAACCTCAGCATAAAATCAAGCAGTGTAGGGAAAGAAAATGTGCGAAATATGTAATAAAAAACAAAATAGGTCTATTTGTTTCCAACTCGAAACCAAATCAGATCAAAACCAGGTCCTGTCGACAATTCCATCCAGTAAAGAAGATATTCAGATTAGTCAATTAAAAACTGAAATTTTCCGCAGTGCATTGCTACAAACGTGCAATGCGATGGTACGTCCATTTTCTGATAAGGATAATTTAGAACCACTTCGTATTCTGTTAGATAATGGATCGATGAGAAGTTTTATAATTCGGGACATTTCAGAAAAGTGTAAATTACCTGTTATTCGAAAGGAGACTTTGTCCGTATTTGCCTTTGGGGTTAACCAGCCAACAGAACAAACTTACAATGTTGTGAAAGTCAAACTTGAAAACAGGAGTGAACCATCCCTAAATACAAAAATTGAAGCTTTAGAAACTAACCATATATGTGCAACTAATTTACCTTGCCCTGATATCCCAGTTTCCAAAATTAACAAAAAGTTAATAGGATTACAGTTAGCTGATTCTTGTGAATTCAGTGACAAAAATATTGCTGTTTTGATCGGAGTAGATTGCTATCATGAAGTAATAACTCAGCTAACATTTTAAAAATAAACTTATAGCTTCCGAAACAATATTTGGAGGGTGCCTTCAAGGCCGGACTGATTCTAACGGTGAATTGTTAAACATGAACATTATTGTTGACAACAAATTGGTCTCAACACAGTTAAAGCAGTTTTGGGAATTAGAAACACTGGGAATTGAACAAGGGAAGGAAATTAATAAAATAAATAATGACAATTTAGAGAATTTTAACAGAACTATCAAATTTAAAGAAAAGCGATATGAGGTTAAACTCCCTTTCAATTAAAATTCGTCTGAATTAAAAACGAATTATGTAAATGCAGAAGTTCGCTTTAATAAACTTGTTAAAAGGTTGAGAAATGGTCCACTGCTTCGTCAGCAATATCACTCAGTTATAGAACAACATTTAAAAATGGGTATAGCTGAGGAAATTGATCCAAGTTCTGAAGAAACAGGAAGAATTTATTACATGCCTCAACAGCCAGTTATTCGACCTGACAAACCCGTAAGAGTTGTATTTGATGCATCCAGCCATTCAAAAAGCGAATATTCTTTAAACGATTATCTCTATTCCGGTCCTAATTTAAATCCACCATTGTTAGAGATATTAATACAATTTCGTACGCATAGCATAGCATTTACTACAGGCATTGAATAAGCCTTTCTTCAAATTTCTCTGTCACCTGAAGGTAGGGATGCTGTAAGATTTTTGTGGGCATATAACCTTACAGATAAGGATGGAAAACCTAACACGAAAATACTTAGAATGACTCGCGTTTTGTTTGGAGCTACATCCAGCCCATTTTTGCTTGCCACTTCTATCAAACACCACATAGATACCTTTAAAGAAACAAATCAGAAAGCAGTTAAACTATTGAACGAATGTTTATACGTAGACGTTTTAATAGGTGGGGATGTGGACGAAAACGAAGCCAAACTCATATATGAAGATATTAGATATATATTGAAGGCTGTTGGTTTCAACATGCGAAAATGGAAAACAAATTGGGCGAATCTGCAGGAAGTTTTTGACGAATACGAAAACGGTGAAATCCAGAAAGTTCTGGAACAGAAGGTATTGAGATATAAATGGAATTACAAGGAAGACCATCTGAATATAGAATCACAAAATCTAACTAATAAAGTTCAAGGAAAAACAAGGCTAATGACGAAAATAGAAGATCTTAAAACCATTGGAAAGCTTTGCAATTCTCTTGGATTTATAAGTCCATTCACTATTAGGGCAAAAATACTAATGCAGGAAATTTGGCAACTTGGGGTAGATTGCGGTGATCCGTTACCATTGGGCTTTGAAAACAGAATGAAAAAAATGGACAAATGAACTGTCAGCGATTCAGAATGTAAACATTCCGCGACATTACTTCCGAAAGACTAACAAGTCTGAATTGAGAAATATTCAAATGCATTGCTTTACCGACGCAAGTCAGAAGGCATATGGAGCTGTGATATACCTGCGATACGTCACGACGGACAGTAAAATAGGAAGTAGTTTTGCCATTTCCAAAACCAGAGTAGTTCCACTGAAGAAGCTGTCCCTTTCAAGATTAGAGCTGATGGGGCGCTCATCGGAGCAAGATTAGCTTCAAATGTGAAAGAACAGTTAGAGAAAAGACTCCAGATGAATGTATATTTTTGGTCAGACTCTTTTGTGACGTTATATTGGATAAAGGGCTGTTTAAATAAATGGAAGGCATTCATCCAACATCGAGTAATGGAAATACGAGAGAAAACATCACCTGAGTTCTGGAATTATTTCCCTGGAGATGAAAATCCAGCTGATATGCTGACCAGAGGAACGAAGACAAATTTCACGGAAGGAATAACATTGTCTGAACTACGAAATAGTGACATGTGGTGGCATGGACCTAAGTGGCTATTACAGAGCATTGATTCATGGCCTAAACTTTCAGAATCAGTAAGATATTTCAAAGATAATGAAGAGTTTGAACTTCGAAGGGGAGCTGTAGTGAACTCAGCAGTTACAGGTGAAAATTCCATTGAGAACGAATTCATTAAAAAGTAGTCGTCATGTAGCAAATTGATTACAACTACTGCATGGTGTTTAAGGTTTGCGAACAACTGTAAAACCAATCCACCATTAAGAAAAGAAAGTTTCTTCAGTACTTCTGAATTACAGAATGCAACAAAGGTGCTAGTCAAATGTGTATAACATTCTGAATTTCAACCTGAAATTAAGTGCCTGCAGTCGAAACGATCAGTTCCAAGTAATAGTAAGGTTTTATCCTTAAATGTATTTCTTGATGAAGATGAACTTTTACGAGTTAGTGGGAGACTACGTTTCTCCAATCTTTCAGAAGACCAGAAACATCAACTTCTTTTACCCAAAAGACATCATTTCACAGAATTACTCATAGATTATTATCACAAAAAATCTCTTCATTCGGTCGTTCAAACAACACTTTCTCTTATTAGACAATTATGTTGGATACTTTCCGGACAAGATAGAGTTAGACGCGTTATAAGTAAAAGCATCACGTGCTTTCGGACAAGGAACCAAACCATAAACCATATGATGGGAGACTTGCCTAGACATAGAGTTGTATTAACTATACCATTCGAAAACGTAGGACTGGACTTTGCAGGTCCTGTTAACACCAAGCCTAATTTTAAAATGTCTAGAGTTACTTAAAAATCATACATCGCGATATTTATTTGCTTTATTACAAAGGGTATTCATTTAGAAGTAGTATCGGATTTGTCAACTGAAGCATTTCTAGCATGTATTAGAAGGTTTATTGCCAGACGATCCAAACCATCCATTGTTTGGAGTGATAGCGCTACGAACTTCAAGGGAACGAAGAATGTTCTTGATTAATTCTTTAGAATTTGTAGATCGGATCCCATTCAACGCTTTAGTTCCGAAGAAGGTATGACATGGAGATTTATTCCTTCTTCTTCCCCGCATTTTGGAGGATTATGGGAGGCTAATATAAAATCAATGAAGAGAATTTTGACAAAGGTCGTGTAAACGACAATTTTAAACTTTGAAGAGCTGTATACATTAATTACACAAATAGAACCTTGCTTGAACTCTCGACCTCTATCACCTATTTCCGCTGATCCAACAGATATTCAGCCTTTGACTCCAGGTCATTTCTTAATGGGAGCTTCACTTTCGTCGACATCAGAACCGAATGATTCTGTAGATTCTTTGCTCTTGTGTTCTAGATGGACTTTAATTCAAAAATTTAAGAGCTAATTTCTGGAACCGTTGGAGCGTGAAATATCTTATTCATTTGCAGAACCGGTTCAAAATGGAATCAAGTGAAATCCAATCTCAAAGCAGGACAACTAGTCTTGTTAAAGGATAAAAACAAGACACCCATGAAGTGGACACTAGCTGGCATTGAGGAGACCTTTCCTGGTCCAGACGGACTAGTGCGAGTCATAGACGTCAGATCTTCCAGACGTGGAATCTTTCGTCGAGCCGTCTCCAATATCAGTCACTCCCATTTCCAAATGATGCTGGGTAATTGTCTAACGGTGGCGGGGATATTCCGGTTTGACTAGAAACTTTCACTCTGCCGATGTTTCGGTTTGATTAAAAACAAACTTTTCTCTGCCTCGGAATGGAAACAGTGAGAACTTGACTTTTGATTTGTTATGACGCAACTCGAACGCTGCTCATGAGATGTAACATTAGATTCGATTCTAGATTCTAGATTAGATTAATTTGTTTAGTATTTTAATAAATCCCTTTAAAAGTAGATTGAGTATTTTGATCATAGAATTATAATTGAACCACCGCTTCCAGAAATTTGGATGTGGCATTTAGATACGTCGTTAGATTCATAGTTAGATGCGTAGGCAGCGCCATTCGTTTATTCGATTAGTGTACATTAGTGTGTACAATACCAATTAATGTTAATCATATGTAAATATCTTGTAACATAATTAATTACCTCTTATATATAAATAAAATAATGTGTGAAAGAAGTTCCTTCATTGGATTACGACCACGGATGACAGAAATGCAAAGAACCAAAACGAAACAACACTACAACTGGTGTCAGGAGTGGGGTCATTTTGTCGTCGTGGTGAGCGCCATGAAGAAGATAAGAGGTAGGCATTAATTGTATCTGACTTTTCGATTTCTTCTTTTATTGCATGAATATAAGGTAAAATGTTTGCTGTAAAAGGAATAAGCAAAGAAGATTTAATATTTGTCGCGGAAGATTTAGGTCAGGCTGTTCCTCCTAACTCAACAGTAGCGGATCTAAGAAACCTTATTTTACAAAGTTCAGAATGTGAGAATGATTCCGAATTCATTACAGAACTTTTAAGGAATACAGTCTCAGATAGGCTTAGACGCGAAGATCGAAATCTGGAGCTACAGAAATTAAAATTAGTGCATGATAATCAATTGGAACTGGCTCGTATCCAAAGTAATACAAGTAGGAATTCCAATGTAGAAAGAACATTAGCATTAGAAGATAACAATAAAAGTGTTCGGACATTGACAATTCTCGTAACGCAGCATGCAGAAACCTGGAATTTATTCTTCACCTCTTTAGGAAAAGCTTTTGAGATTAAGAACATCCCTGTTATGTCGCGAATTTTAATTATATTAATGTTTGTTTCAAGTTATCATTACTCTAGTATTTTTATTTGTACTCATGTGTATTTTAATCTGGTAAAAAGAGTATTCTTAAATTGTTAAAGCTTTATTTTGGCTGGTAGTTCTTGAAACTGTAGTGTAACAAAGAGAGGAAACGGTTGCGAGGAGACACATGGTTTATGGCCTTTTACAAACAGTGGAAGCAGTTAGGGTGTTGTCGCCCTCTTCGCTGTGGGCCTTTTTTTTACTAATGGTGCTGAAACGAAAATCTAAATCGGCTTTCTCATGTTCACTTGCTTTCGCTTTGTTATATTTGCAATGTTTCCTCCAGTAAGTTTAATTTGATTCTCTTATCGCTTCGTTTCCGCTTGTTAACTGGGCGGTCCACCTTACTTCCCACTTTCAGAGTACAGATGGTCAGGACTTAATTGTCAGATTCTTCTTGTTTTTGATTCGTTGTGGGGTGTAATTTTCTCAGTTAAAGTAAAATTCTGGGATTGTTGAGATTTAATTTTGTGATTTTTTTGTAAGCCTATGAAATTTTCGGGAGGGGGCGGAGAGACCGAGTTTACCTCGGAGGCTGCACATTGTTAGAAGTTAATCTTTATCTTGATTCTGATTCTGATTTTTGAGCTAAAAGGAAAAGGAGAAAAAGAGTGGGGGCTTGACCCCTTGTGGATTTTGCTCTCGCGAGCGGCGTGTACCAGCGGACTGCGGACATGGATTTCTCTCGGCTTTCAGCTGATGAGAATTTTGCTCGAGTTGAGACAAAGTGCTCTACGCAAAATATAGCTTCGCTCTTCTTCGTTATATTTGTCCGAGAACTTTAATTAGACATTCTCGAAGTGATCCTAATACAGGTGTTCGTCCTGGATATCTCTACTTTTTCTTGACCCTTGTTTTTCCAGATTGGTCGTTACCAAGGCGTTTCTGATAAAGCATGTTCCTGAGTACTACTTTAACGCGTGATTGTTAGTGAATATACCTGACACTTGGAAGTTCCGGATCGAAGTGAGTTATTACTATTCCGCTCTTGTGGTCCTGACGCCTAGACATTCCACGCAGAAATATGTTCCTGAAGAACGAACTCTTTCCTGGTCGGGCGGTTAATTTTGCAAAAAAGGACTTCACCCCGTTTCCAGAGATTCTTGTGCAGAATGGACTTCAGCGCGCGAGTGTTAATTTATTAATTGTAATCAAGGTATTGGCTCAAGGAAATAGACTTCCTCTGTGAGAAAAATTGAACACTTTCCTCAAGATGATATGTTCCAAGTTTGTCTACCTCTCTATCTTTATAAATTACTTAAAAGAAAAACATTTGTTTTATATGTGTAAATTACTAAGTGATTAGAATATTTTGAATAATGACCAGTTAATTTAAAGTATGTAAATGAAGGTTTAAAGATTTGTTTACCAGCTTAATTAATGAGCTATTGAATGTCAAAAATAGTAAACTTACAAATTAATATGAGTGTGTTAATTTTGGGAATGAATGAGTGTTATTTCTCATCTTAAGGTTTATTAATTATTGTAAGCTGTAATTGTGTGTGACATTATGTATTACTTTTCATAAAAAAATATGTGGTAGAATTGATTGATTAGTTATCCAATATTTAGTAATATAGTAATATTCTAGAAATCAGTAAATGTGTTCGTTTAGAATTTAATTGCATTCGTTTATTTATTTTGTGTATATTTTTACGATGGTCTGTCAAGTCACTCCATTTGTTTTTTAAGAAACATGGAGCTTTATTGAATTTGGAGTTATTGTTATTGGTTTTTTCCTTTATACACGGGTTCTCACAACGGGCCCTAATGTACTAACCACCAGCTATACTGTTTTGATTATGTGTTGAGGTTTAAATGCTAAGACATTTATGTGCTTGATAGTTTTTAACTATTGATGATTATTATCATTTATTTTGAGAGTGTTTGTTTGGCACCATGTGACAGTTAAGATGAGTTAAAGTATAAAAGATTAAAACCTTCTTAATTTTCAGTAATTCATCATCCCTACCGAAATGAAAATAGAAATATTACTTCATATTAAGACAACAATAACACGCCGAATAAATACTAATTCAGAAGTCAAACAACAAAAATCAGCGTTAATTTACAAAACTTTCACAGGACTAGTTTCGATGGTTTTACCGAACCATCATCTTCAGCTGCAAAACCGCAAATGAACAAGACAGGAAATAATGTTTAGATAAGATAAGAAAGCCTGGACAAGAATAAGCAAGTGGCGCCATCTGTTGGCGAAACCAGAACTAAAACATAATTTCTCTAAAAGCCGAAGGCAAATTTGGATTGGAATTAGGATCGTTAACTAGAACAGAAAGATTTTTATGAATGTGAAATGCCTCTAGAAAATCCAGTTCTCCAATGGAAGATGTTTTTTGAATAATTTTGGCAGCAGAAAAATTGAAAGTGTGATTTTCGGACCAACAATGTTGAGCAACAGAAGACTTCTGTGTTTCCTTTTTTCTAACATATGCCTCATGTTCTTTGACGCGAAATTTTAACGCTCTCTTAGTTTGGCCAATGTAAATTAAACCGCACTGGCAAGGAATCCTATAAATACCCCAGGAATTCATATCCGGAATGGGGTCCTTGAGTATAGAAGTTGGAATTTTATTGATGGGAGAGTAAACAACCCGAAAGTTAAATTTCTGCAAAATATGTGCAACTTTATAGCTAATTGATGGAAAGAAGGGAATGACAACAGAATTTTTATAATCTCCTAAAATAAGAGTGTGGCTTTTAGTATGTTGAGATGAGAATTTTTTAACTGCTTGATTAATAATGTTGGGTGAAAAGCCCCTGTCAATAGCTATTGCTTTTAAATAATTTAGTTCTTCATCAAGGGCTAGTTTGGAGGAGCAAACTTGAAGAGCACGGTTGCTCCTCCAAACTAGCCCTTGATGAAGAACTAAATTATTTAAAAGCAATAGCTATTGACAGGGGCTTTTCACCCAACATTATTAATCAAGCAGTTAAAAAATTCTCATCTCAACACACTAAAAGCCACACTCTTATTTTAGGAGATTATAAAAATTCTGTTGTCATTCCCTTCTTTCCATCAATTAGCTATAAAGTTGCACATATTTTGCAGAAATTTAACTTTCGGGTTGTTTACTCTCCCATCAATAAAATTCCAACTTCTATACTCAAGGACCCCATTCCGGATATGAATTCCTGGGGTATTTATAGGATTCCTTGCCAGTGCGGTTTAATTTACATTGGCCAAACTAAGAGAGCGTTAAAATTTCGCGTCAAAGAACATGAGGCATATGTTAGAAAAAAGGAAACACAGAAGTCTTCTGTTGCTCAACATTGTTGGTCCGAAAATCACACTTTCAATTTTTCTGCTGCCAAAATTATTCAAAAAACATCTTCCATTGGAGAACTGGATTTTCTAGAGGCATTTCACATTCATAAAAATCTTTCTGTTCTAGTTAACGATCCTAATTCCAATCCAAATTTGCCTTCGGCTTTTAGAGAAATTATGTTTTAGTTCTGGTTTCGCCAACAGATGGCGCCACTTGCTTATTCTTGTCCAGGCTTTCTTATCTTATCTAAACATTATTTCCTGTCTTGTTCATTTGCGGTTTTGCAGCTGAAGATGATGGTTCGGTAAAACCATCGAAACTAGTCCTGTGAAAGTTTTGTAAATTAACGCTGATTTTTGTTGTTTGACTTCTGAATTAGTATTACTTCATATATTGGGAGAAAAAGCAACGAATCTGTTAACCTATGTTAAAACGAAGGAATGCGTAATTACGAATGGGTAAAACCAATCGTTCTAAGGAAATTTGAACCAACGCAGATGCATGCTTAGACAATTTTAAAAACGATAAATGATTCCGAAATGAAACCCATATGCAATTTGCCTCAAGGTTAAGAGCGACATAGAATTACTATTGCAAATTAAGGAAAGTTGAGGATTTTGAAACGAATTAATTGTAGCAGACAAATTGATGGAGTCACTAGATAGCGAAACTGCAGCCCATATAAAAATACTTCAAGAGAATAACTGGTTCACTCCAATAGATTTAGCTAAAGAAAACGATCTTTATTTTACTTCGAAATGAAAAACGCTTACGCAGACAGTATACGATGCAGCTGCGGTCAACAGTGATTCGAACCCACGGGGGGAAGACCCCATAACCACTCCCAAACTAGAAGCAGCATAGGGAAAACTTTATCTGATAAGCGACGGGGGCCTTCGCACAAAGCAGTGCTACATTTGTGGCGATTAAACGCACTTAGCGCGGAACTGTCCTCAGAAGGTTAACCAAACAGAAAAAAAATGTTTCAATCCAAGGAACAAGAGCGACTTTGTAATTGCGAAGGTGATTTCGCGCAACTTCTGGAGTCGTCGTAAACAAATAAACGCATCGTAAGTTATTCAGCCCCTGAGATTTATTGCGGTAAACGTGAATGGAAGGGAGACTGAATGTATTGAAGATGACGGAACCCAGATTATCATCCTAAGACCAGAAAATGTCCCTAATATAAATGACGTTTATGGAGTCATCACCTTGAGTTCAGCTTTCGGGGAAGAAATAAGATCCATGTTAATTAAGAACTTTTATGTCGGTAAATGAGGGCAGAAGTAGTACATTAACCACACCTATAGAAGTCGTTGTAGCTGTGACAGATAAATCGAAAGGGCCAGAGCCATCAGTTCGAAAGGGCCATCAGTTTTAGTACATTGGATTCCTACCAATGTACTAAAACTGATGGAGATGGAATATGAAAACTTCTTTCCACCGTTAACATTTAGAGATTCAGAGAAATCAGACAGACGGATAGTAGTCAAAAAGAGCCTAAACTCAGAGACAACAGATGATGGAAGTCAGTGCCAGAATTTAAATGTAATGGGAACACCTTCGTTAGAAAGTGAAAGCGACAGACTTATAGCGGCTAATATTAAGGTAAATAATGAAGAAATTAAAGAAACGACGTCACAGGCAGAGAAATCGGAAAAGGGAAAAATTGAAAGAACAGAGGGAATGTGACAATTTAGAGACTGTCAGGTCAAATTTGAAGAAGGGGAAAGGCATTTTTTTTTTAATTGACGGTTTGATATATCGCAATGACAAAGTTTCGGGGGTGAAGGTATCTAAAATGGTATTACCCGCGAAAAGACGTTCGAAAATTCTTCAATTAGCACATGAATCAGTCTTCGATGCTCATTTAGGAATTAAGAAGACCAAATAGCGAATTCGATATAAATTTTATTGGCCTTCCATGGTTAAGGACATTGCGAAGTATTGTAAATCTTGTGAGAATTGTCAGCTGAAAAATCCGGAAAGAATACATGAGAGAGCACCCATGACCTTAGTGTGCAGACCGGATTTGCCATTCGAAGTCGTGAACATGGATATTATTGATCCTATCGATCCACCATCGGGTCGAGGACATAAATATGTGTTATGTGTGGTGGATCAACATACACGATGGCCTGAAGCTATACCTATAACTTCTTTGAGTGCTAGGTCTACGTGTGAAGAACTATTACAAATATTTTCTATGACAGGAGTACCAAATATAGTAACGAGCGATCAGGGAACTAATTTTACTTCGGCATTAACCCAGGAATTTCTTAGAAGAATCGGGGCATCTCCGAGATTTTCATGTCCAGGTCATGCAGCTAGCAATGATTTAATAGAATGATGGAATAGAGTACTTAAGAATATGTTACATCATGTAATATGTGAAAACGCCGAAGAGGATGGGACAAACAAATTCCATTTCTATTATTTTCTTACAGAGAGGTTCCAAACTGCACTACAGGAGTGTCGCCTTTTAAACTTCTGTACGAAAGAGAAGCCCGTGGACCTCTAGCAATTTTAAAGTCATCTTGGGCGAAAGATATACCTTTGCCAACCAATATTTCACAATCCATTGTGGAATATCTACACGATCTGAAAATACGATTAGAGAAGACAGCGGAACAAGCTTCTTTAACCGCTCCGAATATTTTAACAGATGTTGGAGAGCAAGTACTGCTACTTATTCCAGATTCCACTAATAAAATATATACACAATGGACAGGGCCCGGTGAGATAGTTCAACACACTCCGCCGCATTCTTATCAAGTTAAAATTCGAAACGTACACGTAAATACAGTTCGAAAGAACACTCCTAGAATTCAAGCAATGAGCGTAGTATTTGAAAATGAGAATGAATTCGGAGAAATTCGTCCAACTCTATTTAGCAAGACGTTTCCAAGTGATAAAATTAAAGGAATAGAGAACGTTCCACTAGATCACCTAAACGATGTGCAGAAAGAGGAAATTAAGACTTTAAATAAGTATCCTAAATTATTCTCAAGAAATTCGAATAGCTAATGTAGGAGAATACGGAATCAGACTAATATCTAGTTCAGAACGGAAGAAACCATATATATATAGGATTACCGAGTCATTAAAATCGCAGGTAGACGATCAAGTCGAAGAACTGTTACGATTAGGGTTAATCAAAGAAAGTGAAGCTGGAATTGTACATCCAATCGTGTGTGTGTATAAGAGAGATGGAAGTGTTAGACGCTGCGTCGATTATAGGTCATTAAATGCCGTTGTAAAAACAGATGATTTCCCGATGGAAAACGTAAATCATCCATGTATTGTATCGGAAGAGCAAATATTATTACTACTCTCTGTTTTTCTAAAGGATATTGGGTATACCTATGGAAGAGCAGAGTAAGGAACTCACTTCATTTAAAACATATCGCGCTCAATATTGTTTCAATGTTCAAAGTCCATTTGGACTAAAGAACGCTGCTGCAACTTTTCAGCACGTAATGAAGAGAGCTTTGTCAAAATATAGACACTTTTCTCGCGCTTACATTGATGATATAGCCATATTTTCAAACGACTGGATGTTTCATTTGCATCACCTAGGAGTTATACTATCGAAATTAGAAGAAATAGGTTTCGCAGTTAATTTAGAAAAGTTCTCATTCACTAAACCTCAGATCAAATACTTAGGACATATTGTTGGTTCATGAAAGCATCAGACAGATCCTGAAAAAATTTAAGCTATCGAGAAACTTTTCGAGAAACAAACGAAGAAAGAATTAAGAAATTTATTGGGACTTTGCAACTATTATAGGGAATACATTCTACGTTACGCTGAGATCGCATACCCACTCACCGTACTAACTAGAAAAGGAGTTCCTGAACAACTACCTTGGACTGAGATTCATGAGAAAGCATTTCTAGAATTGAAGAGATCGCTAGTGGAGGCTAATTATCTCTATACACCCAAGCTTGGAGAACCCTTCGTAATACAGTAAAATGCGTCATTAATGAGCATTGGTGCTTGTTTATCACAACGCAGAAAAAGGAAGTTATGTCCGATCAGCTATGCAAGATAAAAATTAGCAGTCATGACCTCAACAGTTATGTACAACAATTGAGAGAGAGGCATTCGCAGTTATATGAAGTTTGAAAAAATTCGAGCCTTAGAGTTTTGGCTCACATATCGAATTGATCACTGACCACAATCCTCTCGCATTTATCACTAAAAACGCTCCTTAGTCATCCAAGCTTGAACGCTGGGCATTAGCGCTCCAGAAATACGACATAACTATCTCTCATTGCCCGGGAGCAAAGCTTAATGATGCTTCGTCTCGACTTGACTGATTTGCGGTAGTCCTCCTTTTATAGGTGCCATCATTGTGTGGACTAGGCGGGACTTTCAATGACATTAATGGTGAACTAAGTGATTCACATCGGACTTAGTGGACACGTTATGTGGTTCTGTGTGACTTGAACTCTCTGAACTATATTGAAATAAGTGACTTTATTTAATATCTGACTAAAAGCACTAAGCTTAATACCATGACAAAAACACATACCTCTTATTACCATTTTTGTTACATAACCATATCTATCTTTTATATTTTACAGGTCCAATGGAAATAAGATTTCTCATATGGTTATTGTGTTAAGTATATTTTAACTGAATTTTTAATATTTCATGCTTTGGTATTTATGTTCAGATATGTTATGCTGAGTTAGTGGTATGATATTTTATTGGCTATGATTTCTATGAATTATTAGAACATTTTTTTTTCTTCGTGTATTTTATATAGATAATAATGATTAATCTATTATTTATAATTGTAATGATCATGCTAGAAATTTGCATTGTATGAAAGATTATTCATGAAATTTATAGATATACACTCATGTCCATAAATAAAGGATAATTCGGAGTCACGCGGAAATCGAACTCTAAAATAAATATATCACATGTAAAATCACTACACACGTCTTCAAGAATCATATGCAAATTTCAGGAAGTAACCAGATGACACCGATGGTACGTCACAATGACGAGAGTGTAACAGAGTGATATAAGGAATACAGGCAAAGAAGTAAAATTGTTCGCAGGCACTTTCTGATCATTTCAGTGCAATAACCGAATAGTTATGACACGAAGGACGCATTTGAATGATTTTTTTACGAAATAGAATTATCGGTCGTCTGGAATGGGGGCGTACCCAACTGGAAGTATCAGACGAACTTCGAATTGCCCAGAGTGTCATCTCCAGGCTTTGGCAACGATTCTAAGATGATGGTGATGTGAGTAGACGTTACAGCACAGGTCGCCCCAGAGTTACAACGCCGAATGAAGAGCGGTATTTGGCAGTTACTGCCAAAAGAAACAGGCGGAGCACAACCTCAGACCTGTCTTGTCAGCTCTCTTCAGCCACTGGTACGACAATTTCAAGGCAGACCGCGTACAGACGCTTAGGGCAGATTGGTCTATATGCTCGTAAACCTGTCAGATGGTTCCACTTACTGAAACTCACTGTCGCCTGCGGTTAGCCTGGAGTAGAGAACACTCATTGTGTACACCGCAACAGTGGACTTGTGTGATGTTTTCCGACGAGTCCAGGTTTAGCTTGGAGTCTGATTCTCGCCAGATTTTCATATGGAGAGCTCCAGGTACCCGTTACCGTTACCACCAAGAAAACATCATTGAACGACACCGTTACGGTGGTGCAGGAGTGCTCATTTGGGGTGGAATTATTCTGGGTTCCAGAACTGACTTGCATGTTCAAATTGGAACCATGACAAGCCAAATCTATCGGGATGTCATTCTGGAACAACATGTACGTTTGTTTTGTGGCGCCATGGGCGCACAATTTGTGTTTATGGATGACAACGCCTGTCCTCACCGTGCAAACATCGTAAGCGATGCCTTCAATCGGAGGATATCACCCGTATGGACTGGCCAGCATTCTCACCGGACTTGAATCCAGTAGAGCACGTGTGGAACATGCTTGGCCGACGAGTTGCAGCCCGAGTGTATTTCAATGTATGAGACGGTTATCAGATATGTGATCTTGGGTTTGCACCCCAATCACAATCTTAGGTGGGGGTGAAATGTCTGATACCTCCTTCCCTCTTGTATTCAAGGGGAAAAGTTTATACAATTCCCTCTGGCGATTGATTGCCGCAGGAGAGGAGTCAGTCAGGGTTTGGATAACGCCGGGGGTTGCTGTGCGATTATCGAAGGCGTGCACTCACCGTAAGTTTTCATAGAACTGCACGATAGTATGCAGGCGTGTACTTCTTTTCTTTTGACACCAATTAATGTTAATCATATGTAAATATCTTGTAACATAATTAATTACCTCCTATATATAAATAAAATAATGTGTGAAAGAAATTTCATTATTAGATTACGACCAAGGATGACAGAAATGTAAAGAACCAAAACGAAACAACACGACAGACCTCATTTTCTTTGTTATAAAAATAATTATAACCTATTAATCTAATTTTAATCTAAACCGGAGTATCCCTAATTCGTGTGTAAAATAGATATTTTATAAAAATTATCGTAATGATTTGCATTACTTAATTTATGCCTATTTATTGCATAATTTATGCCTATTTATTGTTTCAAAATTGTATCTGCACAATAAATAGAGTAAGGAACATGCATGGCGTAGGAATTAAGTCATAAAATTAACAAGTTCGTTGGTAGGGTAGCGTATTCTTACTGTTGTTCTCAGAGAGAATTTTTAATAATGTAAACTTTAAACTTACTTTAAAACAGTTTAGCCAACAGAAGCCATGCCATTAAATTTATTATATATGCTACATATTTTTGCGATCTGAGAGTAGCTTTGTGCTTTTCTGTCGTACATCTCTGATTTTGATGTTAACCTTAAAAAATCGCGGCCACCACTGTGAAAAGACGACTCCAAACTTCCGGACCGGAGAAGACAATTAAAAGCTAAACTTTCATTGCTTTCAGTAAACAGACCTATCAATTCCAACGAGGGATTCATGGTTCTGTGCTTTTCTGTTGTGATGCCTTCAAGGAGGACATGATTTAGTGTCTATCGTGTAAAGTGTGAGTTCATGAGAAGTGTGCTGGTGTAGAAAACGGATCAAAATGTATTATTGCGAAAAATGCATTTTAACTCATCAAGAACGAATAATTGAAGCAGTAATTTGTGTGAGATTTATAGCGTAATATTAATAGTAGGCTGCATAATTATTTTATGCTATCTGACAGTTTCCAAGTTATAGTTTTAGGATTATAAAAACTTAAATCCGTCTCCTGCTTCCTTGTGAATAATGCGAAGCCATCAGTATGTTTCAGTGTATTTTCGCGAATTATGTTATTATGTTATTAAGTAGATTTTATACTCAGTGTAAATGAGAGCACGTTCATTCTTGAGCTGGCAATAGGAAATAAAGTTATTCTTAAGATTCATACTTCAAAATATACCAGTATATTAAGAACCAGGTTATCAAATGTCAAGTTTATCGAATTAATTTAGTTGCAAAAAGATGATGTGTTAATTTGTTATTAACAATTTCAGATATACACAGAACTTGAAATTTATCAATTCATTAATAATAGAGATAAACACTATCTCAACAGTTACCTTTGTAGAAATAAAGTAAATTTAATTAATACACTTATAAGGTATTTCTCCCGCCTTCTTAGCAAACCTTCGTGGTGTAATGGTCTGCACGCTCAACGTGTAATTGAGAGGTCCGTGGTTCGATTCTCGGAAAAGGCATTGCATAATTTTCAACTTGCCTGCTTCCAAAAAATACCTAATATCTCTACTGTGGCGCCCGAACTAAAAGGGTGTTGGATGATGATTCTCCACACCCAGGATTTGGCGATTGGGTTGCCTAAAATCCCCAGTCGCCCTTTAAAAGGGGGAGTATATAAGGTATTTCTCGCGCCTTCTTAGCGAGCCTTCGTGGTGTAGTGGTCTGCACGCTCAGCGCGTAATTGAGAGGTCCGCGGTTCGATTCTCGGCGAAGGCGTTGCATGTCCAAATCCATATCTTCCCTGCGTTGCATATCCATATCTTGCCTGCTTCCAAAATATACCTAATGTCTCTACAAACTTATCACTGAAATTCAGAGATACTTTAAAAAATATAGTTTTTATAGTGCTAATAAAATAAGTAATAAAGAAGGGTCACATTATGGCAAACATGTCCTCCAAACTGAAAATCTATTTGGAAGCAGAAAATTGTATATACAGAATAAAGTACTCAACATATTATCGATGGTCTCATACTCTTCTTTTCCTGTAACTGACCGCTCTAGGATACTTTTGCTTCAATTGATTTTAAATACTTACTTGTCAGAAAGAATACTTACTATCCATTGAAAATTCATGCCTTCTCTGAGATTTAAACTCAGCTTAGTAGCAGGCATGTTTGCTAACCACCATAGAGTACGTTATCTGACGCTGACGATCATGGGTGCTTTTGCGAAGAGTAGGTGATAAATATTGTATATTGTAGTGGTGTGTTTTTTTCTCTGATTTTTTTGTCTTTTTTTTTTTTTTTCCGGAGGGAGAGGGGGAGGAGCTATGAGCTTAACGTGTGCAATATTTCCATTTTAAATCAAGTACGTGTATGGGACTTGCCTTTATCTGGTAATAGTTAATTAGGCTCAAGCCCCTAACACACATGAAGTGAATTATCAATATGTCTGAAAGTAACTACAGGGTTTGAAACTAACATGCATACTATTGCTATCTCTGTGACTCAGAGAAATGTTGAAAGAAACCTTTTCAGTTCATCAGAAGTTAGAATATAATAACACTTTCTTGTGCTAGCAAAATCAACCAGTTCATAGTTCACGGTGATGCAGCTAAAGGAAGTGTTAAATTCAAGTTAAGCCGTAAAACAGTAGTCAGGGACTACACAATATAAATATACTCTAAGTTGACTCATTAATTCTACCGGTTTATAAAATTTTTGGTTGCGATATAATGCAAAGTCAAATAATTACAACTTACCAGAATTGGCAGGACCTAAATGTAACGTGCACGCGCAAGCCAGAACATGCTCTGTTTTAAAATCCAAAAATCTCAGTTTAAATACCACCTAATTCATTTACATTCTGCTGATGAAAAGGAGAGAAGAAGGCTAAATTATAAATAATAGGTTAATATAAGTAATTTTAACGTTACAATTGTTTTACAGATGAGGAATGGTTTTATTTAAATGGCTATGTCGCTGACCAAAATTATAAAGCATGAATCTTTGAAAACTTACACTGGTTTACCTCTTTTCTTTGGATCTTTGAAAATGTTAGAGTGCCATGTCAAAGCATCGAATTACTGAGTTCCTAGTCTTTAAAACAATCGTAGGTGCCGAAAGCTGTCGGGATATTATCTTTTAGCTCATAGTTTTATTGCAGAAATGAACATCGCTTCTGAATATAACAAACTAATGCAAAATGTGACACAGTATATTCCACATTGAGAGTACAAGAGGAAGTTTTTTGTAGAAGAGACTAGAGAGAGACTAAAGACTATGACGGCAAAGATAAATCATATATTACCAGTCCAGACTTCTTGTTGAGATATTTAAAACAAATTCTTTCATAAACAATACGTGCATCTTAAAAGAGTTGAAAATTCGCTGCTATTCACAATACAAATAAGGAAAAGCTTCATTATGTCATTAGAAACATGATAAAACATACAGACAAATTCACTGGACTAAACAGGCATTATTTTTAATATACGATACTGTCCGTTGTTCATATTCTCGGGCTCCTGAGATGGGTGCTTTATCTCAATGTAACAATAAGTTGCTTTTCAAACTTTAAATAGCGTGAAGTTCTTCTGAAGGATACTTGGTAAGTCAAATCAGAAATCGTAGGAGTCAAACAGCCATAGTCAAATAGCAAAAAGGTTCTAATTCTTTTGGCAATGAAAAATAACTGACGGGGTGATGCGAGTTACTAGATAAGGTATTAATAGGGTGAGAGAAGGTTCTCTTTTCGGTCCATATAATTTAAAAGGTAGAGCCAAATGTATTCGGCTAATGAGAAATAATTAACAAATGAGGAAAAATTTTAAAATTAACAAAATTTTCTTTTTATATTTATTATTAATGTTACTAATTACAAGGTAACAAAACTTAAGGAAATATTATTGATTTAATAGAATAATAAAAATATATTAGCATTTGTTTCAATAAAACTCTGCTAGATGAGGGAGGCTCATTATGAGTCTTGGTGATCAGGTTCTCAAGAACTGATCGTATCCTCGTGTGCTTGGATTTTTAAAATAATGTGAAGTCGGTCATATTTTAAACGAAATTACTCAGCACACAATACAATTTATTTTGATTTGATCGTGTTTAAGAACTAAGCACTGAAATAAACTTGAATTAGAAAGACAAAAAATGTTCCTCTTTGTAATTCTGATTTTTTAAAAAATCCAGACAAATTAAGTTAAGGAAAACTAAAATACGGGGATTTATAAATTAGTAATTAGTTTATTCAGCTAGATATATATTTCTGCCTTCGACATGCTATTTAAAAAAACGATAAGATAAAGCTTTCATATTTTATCCTTGGAAGACAGCACTTTCATTGATTCGAAGTAATTTATCTCGGGAAAAGAAAATTATGTATGAAATGTAAGCATACACACACATACACACAGATAGATATATATATGTGCACACGCAAAAAAAGTCGTTTAATTAATTATGCAAAGCATTCCAGTAAAACGAAAAAGAAACTCAAAAGAGCGAGTTGTAAAGTTAATAAAAATATGTTTCTAAGGGATAAGATCGACTTATCTTTTTGAATATTTTGCAACAGCAATGTTTTCAAAACTGCATTTCAGTTTATTAAAATTTTCGTCATTTCAGAAAATGCGTAGCTCTCGAATTAGCTGGCTGCATAGGAGTTTTCTCCATGTGTAACATGAATGGAAGCCAGATTACCTTAAAAGGTCTCCCACTAAGGCATTCTTAATTTATGAAAATAGTGCTTTGCCATAATCTGTTAAACAAACAAACTGAAAATGCAAAGCACTGATAAGGTTTGATCATAATTTGTTGTGGTATGGTGAAAAATTTATAATTAATTAAAAAATTGCTCCAGCAAACTGGAGAGCCGAATGCGGCTCGCTTCGTAATAAGCAGTAATTTTATTTATGAAGAATATAATTAAAATTTAACGAAAATATCTTCGCGTTACGACTCACGTTTTTATGTATCAGTAACGTGATTTTTTGATAACATTATTTGCGTATAATAATTTCAAAATGCATACAACGCTTTAAATAAAATAATAAATGAAAGACAAAAAATTTGGTTTCTGGACTTTGGAGGAATTGTTTTTAGAATAGATATGAACTATAGAAGCAGCATAAAAGACATATACGTTGATAATATGATCTAACAATATATCTTACAGAATAACATCATGGAAATAATAGAAGAAAAACAACGTCTAAAAAAAGGCAAGATTATTCATGTATTTCAGACATTGTACTATCAGAAATAGGAAAGTATAGAAATTAATATCATACAAACACAATCGCGAAGAATTTGGCAGATTTATGAAGAATCGTTTTCCAGATTATTTGATACAGATTTGGATTTCAAATCAGAAATTCTACAATGCCAAACCATAAATAGAAATCATTGGAAAGCTTTAGATATTTCATTATCACTCAATAGGGAAGACTAAATTATTTCTAATGAATACAAAAGTAGTATTTTGATACACGAAGAATGTGGAATACATGACGAAGATTGAGTTCCCTGTGATGCTCCTTGAAAAGAAAACATGCGGTTAAAATTCTGGAAGGTATACTTAAAATTTCTATTTTCATTATATAATTTATCAAAATAAGTGCATTAATAGTTTAAGTATAATACATTATATAATATTTATAACTATATGTATTTGAAGTCTTAGACAAAATAGGAAATTTTCATATTCTATTTTTATTCATAACGCAAACGCGACATGTGAACCCCGAAAGGAACGTCTCTCCTATTCTGTTTGATCCCACCAGCAGCTCGCTGAACACTGATTGTTACAACTTGGTTTCGATTCCATGCGAACGAGCTCGCTGCATGGACGTTTTCATGCTTTTTTCCTATGTGTAACGTGTATACCAGCAAATTTCCATTAGTAAATTCGTTCACGAAGGCATCCCTTTCCCTGGGCAGATAGTCCTTAGTCAGATAGTCCTTGCGTGCTCTGCCATACTTAAATAAACAAAACAAAACCTATTCCGTTTGAAACTACGCGATCTACTTCTATTAGAATTTTTAGAGCTCTTTTGAGTGGCCTTTTTCAGTACATTCAAATATTTTGCAAAAAATAATGAAGCAAGTTTTTTACTGTACCAGATTTTTATAAATCTTTTCTCAAGAAAAAGGAAGGATTATTCCCCTGAATTGTATCACATGCTATAATTCATCATACATTCATATATACATCATCATTCTTTTTTATTACTTCGATTATCTTCATAACTTTTGTTCATGCGATGCGGGCGTTGATACACAAATAATACAATTTTAAAGAAATGGACTGTACTAATTAATATTTTATTTTACAACCTTAATCACATGCGTGCCATCTTTCAAGCGATGACTTATTACTAACAACAACAGCCATAAAAAACTGAGCGAACGGTTACAGGGTTACTGTAATGAACATTCGCGCCATGCGAGGCGCCAAGAAGAGAAAAAATGACGTAATCTCAAAGCTAAACTGTCCTAATGACTGAACATACCCCCCCCCCGGCATTGAAGGGTTACTTCAATAATTTCGCGCGATAATACTCATAATAATATACAAAATTGTATAATTACAACCTTATACAATAAAGCAATAGGAATAATATATCTTAAATAAATACAATAATTTTTAATTTCCAATACAAAATTTTATTCACAGTACAAGTTTTATAATAATAAGCTAACACAGTTAACTTAGGAAGCTTCTTCTTGGAGTATAATTGCAATTTTTGTAATTCCACGCTTAATGACGCCTTTTGCTGTACGTATTTCTATTACTCTAACCTCACCGTCAGCTCCAGGAAAAATGTCTTGTAATGCGCCCTAACACCGATCTACTGATAGGAAACTCATCCTCCTTAACTAGTACTAGCATACCGATTTTCATATTCGTTTGTTCTATTTTGAACGCTGTTAGTGTGTTTAAATAGTCCCTATGCCAACGATTCCATATCAATTGGACAAATCTGGTAGTTCGTTTTTATCTTGAGAGTCTGTTTTCAGGTACATCAATTAAATCGGGTTCTACTGTAGCATACAAGAGTCTTCCAATGAGAAAATAGCCTGGTATTAAGGCCTCTAAATCATATACAGATAAGGGAGTAATAGGGCGAGAATTTAAAACAAACTCTATCTGAGTTACTACAGTTAATAACTCATCGAAAGTCAGCCTTCCATTACCTATAATCCGTTTTAAGTGCTATTTCACGGATTTAATTCCAGATTCCCACAGCCCATCAAAATTAGGTGTCCGTGGGGGGGGGGGGGGGATAAACTTCCAAACGATTCCTTCTTCTCCTGAATAATCTGCTAATTCTTTGTCAAGATATCTAATTAAATTGTTAATTCTTTGCAATTCGGCATTTGCGCCAACGAAGTTTTTTGCGTTGTCTGAGAAAATGATTGAGCATTTTCCGCGTCTAAGCAATAAATCTTTTTAAGGTGACAAAAAATGCGTCAGTGGTGAAGTTACTTACTAGTTCGAGATGCACTGCCTTTGTTATAAGGCAAATGAAAAGAGCTAAATATACCTTATGAAGAGTCCCTTTCCTCTGTCCCTCGTACCTAATGAAAAATGGGCCACAAAAGTCAGTACCGACATGGTTAAAGGGTGAGCTTGGATCTGCAGGTAATGACCCCATAATTTTTTCGATAGTGACTAGTTTATTTTTAGTACAAATTATACATTCATGGGTAAACTTTCTAGTTAAATTCCTACTTTGTAATAGCCAAAAGTTCTGTCTCATAAAACACAATAATGCTTGCGAACCTACGTGTAAATATTTCCGATGATAATGCTCAGCAATCAGTTTAGTTAGTTTGCATTTAACAGGCAAAATTATTTGATGTTTTTGTGAAAACATTACATTGGCCCCTTGTAATGGCCTCCTATTCTCATTACATTATTTACATCCAAAAAAGGGTTCAAAGAAAGTAAATAACTTTTATTATTAATGGGTTTACCTTGTGCGAGGAAGTTGTAATCTAAATAAAATAACACTATGGTTGAGTCACACCACAGATATATTTTACTGTTGTCCAATTTCTATAAAGGCGCCACCTTTGTAACAAGCTGTGATAGCAGTACAGCTGCGCAGAGTTTCAGTCGTGGTACTGTGAACGGTTTTAGTGTAGCTACTCTGGGCTTGCTGCAAAGCAAATGTGAAGATAAATTATTGTCACTGCTACAGCGTAAATAGATGGCTGCTCCATATGCGTGTTCTGCATCTGAAAATTCATGAATTTGTGTCTCAGAAAAACTGTCCTGTAAAACATATCTGATCACTTGCAAACTGTTGATAGATTACAATGGAATCAACAAAAAGTTGCCACTCCTTAATTATCTTCTCCAGTAGCGGATCGTTCCAATCCAGTTTCAATAACCGAAGTCTTTGGATGAAGATTTTTGCTTTTGTTATCCCTGGACCAAACAGACCTAATGGATCATAAATGCAAGCAATGTCAGACAACACTCTTCTCCTTGTGTAAGTAGCTGGTTTCTTGATCGTTGATTTGTCAATCTACCTTTGGATTCCATAATAAGACAGTTCAGAGTAACCAAGCATTTAGAAAACTTAACTGAATTTAAATCTGAATACTGTATATTAAAGAATCTTGTCATACCAATTTTAAACATAATTTACTCCTTCTAAAATAGCAAAGATGTGGAAATTTTTAACGGAAAACGATAAAAATATTAAAATCAAAATTGACATTTGATTCATTAATAAGAATGACATTATGACAGAAAAGAAAATTTGGTGACTGAAGCACAAAATGCTATAACGTAAATTAAATTTCACCACAGTTTAAATCGAACTGGTTTAAGATACATGCATTTCACAAAATAGGGAAAGAACATATTTAACATACATACATTAAGTATTACTAAAAGTAATACTGTTATTTTTCTAGAGGGCATTGAAAAAGATCTTCAAATTAATCATTCATAAAAAGTACTACAATCCTTTAACCGTGAAAGCAGTAAATTATATCGTATAATTTGAAGAATGAAATATAATTATTCGTGAGCAGAATCCAAACTGTAGTTAATAAAATAGTATCCCAAACTTCAGAATTTATACATAAAGTTATAAACATAATCCATCTCTTAAAAACATAAACATTTCCTGCTCTTTTATGAAGCTTAGCTTCCTGGAAAGGCATATAAATGTTTATTATTTGAAATAGCCAAATGACGACTCCAGGGCCATCTATTGATCCCGTTATGCAGTTTCACCCCCTATTTACTTCCTTGTACGAAGTAAAGGATGTATTGTAATCATGAAAAATTCCGGATACCATATTTCTATTATTGCTATCGAATATTTCCATTATTGCTATCGAATTTAACCAGGTTTTTGCGTGATATCTGTGCGTAAGGACAGAATAAAGGACTCTTTTTTTCCCCAAATGAATTATAAAATTGATGTAAAAGGAATTCAGTAGAACTTTTTCTTGGCCTCTGTACGTAAACTACGCAAAATAAAAAAGGGGACAGTTCTATATCTCTTCTACTGGGCCGATTGATGAAATTCAACTTGCATTTTGTCTCGAAAGCGCAACTTAGGATATGTATTAGATTTATATATAGCATTGTTCTAATATAGGTATTTTGACACAAAATCAGACTTCTTCTGAAATAAAATGCCATTTTCTTTCCATATTTCAATTCTACGACTCAAATTACATCAAACTACGAAGTTTTGTAAAAATCGCGAGAGTAATTTTTAAAAAATTAGCTCTCAAAATTTTAGCTCCTCAATGTTAATTGAGTTTGTTATATATTTACTAGAAAGCCCAGTGGTCATACGAAATGACCGCTATTCTAAGTATTATAAATTGTAATTAAAATGATTTGTGCAAAGGTATCTGCTAATTCAAACTGAATTACCCAGGGCAGGCGGCGCGGACGCCCCTTTGCTTACTGCCCTACGGTGTTTCCCCCTTCTACTTGCTAAAATTATGTTAAGACGTAGTTTTTACATAAAACAGATGTTTGCTAATGCAAACAAATGTTCACGTTCAACCTGACAAGCTCAATTTGCGTTCAGCTGAAAATCCAGTTTAAAATACAATGCAAAATTTTAAACTCTTTATGCGAAAGAATATGTAGCATAGGAGTTTGGGTAAACCTACCTGATGAGATGTACTACACACAACTCGTTAGTTGGTTTCATCTCCTTTAATTTATCAACGTTTGAAAGATTCTAGGTAATTCATATGTAAATATAGTTAAATGCCTAATAAGTAACAATTGTATGAATTAAAAACATGTAAACGTTCTTAAATACCATGATAATTTAATTAAAACAATGATAACTGCATGTATGGTATCAGTATATGGACTATTTGAATGCCGTGGCAACTTCAGCCCATTGGCTAGTACAGTTACGCAAGCAACCAATAAACTATCGGCGACAAACAGACACTTAACCCGCATGTAATAAAGATTATTCTATCTTTTTTTTATTAAACTTATTTGATTCTTCCTTTCACATTTCGAAATCCAGGTTCATTCCAAATCAAATTCACCTATTTTTTATAATTTATTTTAAAATAATTTTTATAAATTTTCAAAAACATTTTGAATTATAAGCTATAAAATTTTTGCCATTATCTTAAAGTAAACATATTTTTAAGCATACCTGCAAAAAATTACAGTTTTTAATTCAAAATTTTCAAAGATATATGTGGATTTATATATTGGCGCGTTTTGAAATTTGGCATATTTGTTGAAAGCGACAAAACATCAATTGTGGTTTAGACACTTTGCTAAAATTATTTGAAAATAGGAACGAAGTGGCTTTTTTTTTCCGTTCATGCACAATGTAAAGAGTACGAAGTAAAGTGCCTTTTTCCAACTCCGGCATAATGGAAGGGAAAGGGAAATTGGTTGCCATATATTAAGAAGTTCGGCAAGGGAATTATTCTTGGCACAAACTGAAAAAATTGCGCCAAGATAAATGTTTTAATTGCTCCGTAAATTTTGCACCAAATTTTACAAAATTTAATATCCAGGCATATTTTGAGTGATAGAATCGAAATATGGAAATAAATTGGTATGTTATTTCAGAAAAAGGTCCGATTTTGTGTCAAAGTACCTATGCTAGAACAATGCTATATATAAATCTGATATGTATCCTAAGTCGTTCTTTCGAGACATGAAAAACGCGATTTGAATTTAGTCAATCGGCCCAGTAGAACAGGAGATATAGAACTGTCCCCTTTTTTTGCGCAGTATACGTATGTATATTTGCATCTCGCGTAACTCAAAAACAAGTACCCTCAAAACGCTACCTCACTTTTTGGTTGCTATCGGCCCCACCAAAAGTGTATAAATAAGTACATATGTATACCCACTCTGTTACTCGTCTCAGTGAGCTCATTTTTTTTTTTTTTTTTTTTTTTTTTTTTTTTTTTTTTTAATTATTAGATGTTGGTAAATTGCTCATCTTTTGCTTCAAAAATGATGGAATTACATTTTTCTTATCTTCCGGTTAAGGTTTTTATACCTTTAGTTAATCTGCAAGCAATAACTGTAGAATTATCAAAAATTTGAAAGTTGTTTTAAGTGCGGCTATGTCTAGCTTTTTACCAAAGTGGCCATATTTGTTTACATTTGAAGCTTAGCAGAATAGTGGATTTGTTGCCAATCTAGAGAAACTAAGATTGGCAACAACAAAGATAACGTCTTCTTTTATTCGTCAAATCGCCTTATTCAAAATGAAGCAGAGGGTAAGGAGAGAATTTGGATAGCTACCCAAAGTTTTGACCAATGTAAAATGTAATGACCAAGCTATTTTAATAACCGCAGAGACACTATTGTAAGGAAAGTTTAACTCAGAATATCATCAGTAACAGAACTTTTCCCATCGAATCTAAGTAATAGGAAATTTTGTATATTTTGTTCTGAGGAGCATAAATCGTGGAACTGTAAAACAGTTCCTGAATTAACTTTACAAGAAAAACAAAGGATTGTTGAAAAGGTCAGTTGAGATGTTTTCTGTGTTTAAGAGATGGACATGGAGTGAAAACGTGCCGTTCGAAAATGAATTGCCAGTTGTGATACAGCATGATGAAGCTCTGGCCAACTTGTCTAAATCTTCCAATGTATATTACAGAACTTAGTAAAAGGGGAAAATACTAAACGTAAAGTTGGAGCAATAATAGATCTGCCTCTCAGCGATCGTATATTCTCAAAACAACGGCGGAAGAAATGAGATACTGTTCCAAACGAAAAGAGTATTTACAGCATGCCGTTTTCGGTAGCTCCAATAAGTCGAACTGCCAGCATGATGTGTTCACAATATACTTATCAAGCTTAACAGAGGACTATAGTTGTCATATTGAAAGACTCGGACAAGTAGTGACTTCGGAAACAGCATTAGCTAACGAGCGAGGGCCGCACTTTATAGAACTCGGAAACTATGGCGTTCATCTAACAGAAGATTTGGATCTTCCTATTGAAGTTCTCTTTGGAGCAGACATTGCAAGAAAGTTAATCACAGGAAACCATCTGCAACTAAAGAGTGGACGTACAACTGAAACAAAGTTGGGTTGGACGGTCATTGGTGACACTAATAATAAAAGTTGTGGTTTTTTAATTGATTCAATGCTTACAACTAGTACTTGCATTTCAGAATTGGGGACTTTAGACTGCCTGCGTATCAATGATCTATCTGAAACGAAACAGCGATTGACTTACATTAGACAGAAAACAACATTTCTTGGACATAATTAAGAAAATAGAAAATAAAAATTTTTTAGTGAACTTACCTTGTATTAAAGGTCATCTCACACTGAGAAAAGACTGTACAAAGTTGTAAAATCTTAAAGCAGGAGGACTCTTTGAATCATACGGAAAGGGATTTGAAGAGTTGATAGAGGGAAATATAGAAGTAGTGCTAAAAGGTGAATAGCAACTCCGTGCACATTATTTACCTCACCCCCCGGTTTTGAAGGAGAATAGTACAACTGCAATCCGACCCTTTTTTGATGCTTCCGAAAAACGAAAAGAAACACCGAGTCTGAATGATTTTTAAGAGCGGGGAGTTAATTGAGTTGATATCAAATACTTTTTATCGTTTCCGGTTGGAAAAAATTGGTTTTTTCGCCATTCGCAAAGTTTTTCTACAAATTTGAATTTCACCTTCTGATAAAGGCTGTTTGCGGTTTTTGTGGATTAGAGAAAATGGCCAATTGAAGCACTTTCCACAATGCCGTGTAGTGTTTGATGTGTAGCGTAGCCCTTTCTTCTTGGACTTATGATACTATCCCATTGGCAAAATGCTTTTGACCGCAAAGACGTGGAATATCCAGAAAATGAGTTAAAATTATTGATGAAAAGCTTGTATGCGTGTTTAGAGAAAAAGAATTAAACCTTTTCATCGAAGTTGTAGTCAATGTTATAGCTGAACGAAAATTTGACTTAAGAGGCTAGGAATGCACAAATTTCACCAAGGAAATTACTCCCGTTACAAATGTGTTGGGGATGCAATGTGTTGGAGACGGCTGCTGCAGACAAACGATTGCGTAACGGCTGGGCGAAGTCGACAGAAGGAGCGCCGCATTGATTGGACTATTTTTTATTATTATTATTATTTTTCTTTAACTGCGAACTAAGCGGGGAAATTCCCTTTTCACTCAGTTATATGTATGCACTTAATAGAGTAATGTAACGTTTTCCGCTTGTGTGAGATATCCATATTAACCCATTAACGGTTTGACCCGTATTTCCTCGTTCTTTTATGCAGGTCTCTCAACGGTTCGTTACGGATTATTGTTAGTTTAAATCTACCCTCGAAAACGGACAGTCCCGTGTTTTTGTATTATCGAAAAAATACGCCAAAAAGGACTAGCCCGTATTTTTGTATGTCTTCCAACCCCCAATGCCTAAGGGGACAAGGGTCCATGCAATCCTGACGACAATGGGTAATGGCACCTCCATGGCCATGGAGGTAGGAAGTACCCTTTCCTACCTCCATGGTAATGGCTGTCATTAGCGTGGGGAAAAATCTTCTTGATGTTTTGGGATAAAAGCCTTACACTGACTTTAAAGAAACAAATTTATTACCAGCTACAAAGTGGATGCATATATAAAGGAATTTAAGAATTTCCGTTTTAGAGCAGTTATTGAATCAAAAATAGAATTTTTTACAAAATGAACGTTTACCTATAAGAGCATTAATGAATTAAAACGAGAAAAATAAAAGTAATAAATTCAAACATAAAAATCTGAAAATGCAGATCTTTCAGATTTTACGCCCAAAGGGCGCTTTTTTAACGGTTTGTGGGTTACCTTTATTTTTAAATATCATCACTTAAACCATAAAACTTCAGTTAAACAGCAATACCGCAAAATAAATTTTAAATGAGCATATCTTTAGAATTTCCGATACACAGTCTCGCCCGTTGAAAATAATTTTTTATATTATTATTTTCATACAGTGTTGCCTTTGCTCGCTTTAAAATCGTTGAGTTTCTTAATAAAAAATTCATTGAAGTTTTACGAAATATGAAACATATAATAAAACAAATTCCAAATCTCGGCTTCGAGATGCCCATATTCGGGTGGAAATGCTCGTTATTCAAAATTGGATGGGTCTAGGTACCGTTGTTTTATCACAATGCGAAAAACATACATATATTTATTCAGATTATTCATTATTTAATTTCAAGGCAGATAGCCCTCGAGTGCTTTGCCGTAATCTAATAAACCAAAACCATTATTTAATTTCTTTAAATATAATACAGGGCTGTAATATGTGGTAGCAACAGTTTGAAAAGTGAACTCACATAGTTTTCAACGGAAAATGAAAAAATAAAATTAATAGACTTCTCGGCTAACGCCCTTTGTTTTAAAAATAATATATCGTGTAATTTAATGGGAATACGAGATTAAATAATTCTCTTTAAAAAATTTATCTACAAATTTATATCATGAATAATAAAAACGTGAGGATGTCTTGATAAATTTATAAATATTATACATCTGACAATGCGATTCAATTATTTGATTTCGTAATTTAAGAACCTATGATTCTTCTTATAAAACTGTACAGGAATTTAGCAAAGAAGCTATTAAGTAATCTCTTATTACCATTAATCTATGCGATAAATTATTATTATTATTATTACTTTTGGTTCAGTCTTTTACTCCCAAGTATCCTTTTACCTCAAATAATCGAAAAGATATATAAATTTAAAACAAAATTCGCCCCAAAATCAGAAATTAGGTTACGAATTTCATACAAATTTTATTTCAAAAGCTAGTTTACGCTCTGTAAAATGATGCAAACTTAAAAATTTTGAGATTTTTAGTTTATTCTTAAATGGAAATATGCGCAAAAAATTTCTTCGACATTAAATTTTAAAAACTCTAAATCGAATTATTATCATCCGTAAACGGTGTGTGTACAAAATTTGAATTCAATAGCTTATCGATAAGTAGTTCAAAAATCGACGACGAGCTTTTGATTAAACACCGTGAATGAACTGAATACAATTTTTGGAACAGCTCTATTTTTAAGCACTTTGGAAAGATCGGTAAGTTGTTGATATAGCATAACCGTTATTTTTATAACATTCTTGGCATTATGAAACGTGTAAGTGACATTCATAAGCGATTCCCGACAGTTCTGTTCATTTGTCAAAGTGGCTGCTTTTGAAAATATTGTGAAGCTCACTCGATGTGCTCCACTATCTATGATACTCATTAAAGATATTTAATTATGTTTTATTTCTATACAGAAATACTGTAAAATTATGGGGTCAAATATTTAATTATTTGAGTTATATAACTACTTATACTGTCTCAAGAAATTTTGAGTCATTTTGTAAAAATAATCTTTTCTTTAAAATTCCTTCCCCCCCCACCCCCTATGCTTCATGACTTTATTACTATTCTGATAAATGGAAGGTTTGTAGAGACATTACATTTTTTTTAACAGCAAGAGACATGAAAAATGAGCAATGCCTTACGCGGGACGCGAACCACGGACTTCTCGAATGCGCGCCGAGCGTACTGAGACCACGAAGGCATGCTAAAAGGGCGGGAGAAAATACCATATATATAACCCCCTTTCAAAGGGCGACTGGGGATTAGGGGACCGAATCGCCAAATCCTTGCGGCGGAGAATCATCATCCACCACCTTTTTTGGTTTGGGTGCCACTATAGAAACATTAGGTTATTTCGAAGCAGGACATGTGAAATAGGAGCAATGCCTTCGCCGGGACTCGAACCACCAACCTCTCGAATACACGCCGTGCGTGCTGACCATTACACCACGAAGGTATGCTAAGAAGGCGGGAGAAAATACCTTATAGGTTATGAAAACCAAAAGTTGAGTAGGTAGTCACAAATCTAACTAATAAATGCTCTACAAATACAACTTTTAATATTTTAGCAGAATTTTTTGGAAACGTATTTATATAGATTGCTGTAGAAATCGACACAGTTTGATGCCAATTTAGAGGAGGGGTTGTTTATGAGCGTATTAAAAATGCTTTTCCCACTCAAAATGTTAACTACTTTAAAATAATAATTCTTAATCGCATTGAATCTGATGTTTACAATTATTTCCCCTGAGATTTTTTTAAAAAGAAAGAATTACAATTGTGTTTAATGCAGAAAATTTAATGGAATTGGCATCTACGCAAGAGGACGGAAACTATCAGGGAGGACTTTCTAGGGAAAACTACATTTCCTTCACATTGAACGTAGAAAACTTTCACCGAACAAGCGTGTTCACCAGGATTTGAACTTAGGTAGGATTACCAGTACTCAGCGGTTTTAGCGCTTGGCCACTGGGGCCCGCAGACTGATTAAAAATCTTGTTTAGAAACCTTTTATCTTGATTTAGTGTGACAGGTGCCGTAGTTTGAAGGTTAGGATTACTTGAATACAGCAAAACACACGAGGACTATCTGCTTTTAAGGAAAGAGATGCCTTCGTAGAGGACTTTTTAACGAGAAAAGTCTCATATTCATGTTATCCATAGGAAAAAAACATGGGAAAATACCATTCAGCCATCGTATTCGTTCGTCAGGGTGTAAATCTAAGTCGAACTACCAGTATTTACCGGCCACTAATATGGCCGTATTTTAATAGGGGAAATAACTCTTGGATTGTAAGGCATCTAAATTAAGAAATAAAAAAAAAAATTCACAAAAAATATTCACTTCTGAGGTAATCTTAAACCCAAATTAAGTTTTTTATTATAATTATGAAAGAGTTCAACTCATTTGTTAATTTTCAGATCGTTAAAATTAGTGTGGCTGTAATGAATGATTATTTAGACCTGTTACAAGAAACAAATACATCAAAAGTTTCCTTTAAAATATCAGGAATTATTGAAAAATCTTCTGTAATTTATAAACGAGAAAACGTATTTAACCAGATTTTACATGTGTGAAAAATAATAAATTTTGATCTCCCCTAGTAGAGACATTTGTAATTATATTTCTAGTTCCAAATTCAAAGTGAGAAATCTAGGTCCCTGAAGCCAGAGAACACTATCGATTCTTCTTGGCTTCTATTTTCAGCGACAAAATAGATCAACTGCATGGAATTTTTATGATTTTTCTCAACATGTAAACTAAATGCTTGTGTTTCTTAGAAAGCTCGTCGGAAGTAGAATATCTCTATCTTGGTAGATAGATATCGTGTGCTTTAGTAAATTTAGCAAATCTAAACACAGGGCCGACAGTACTATGTTTGAGGCCTTTCTCTAACATAGTCGAATAGTCGAACAGTGAAATCACCCTACATCGCCCTCTTTTACTTACTTTTATACTTTTATCTCAATATTATATATTGCATCCACAAAAATTTCTCTAAATTAATGTTATTTGGATTCTAAAACCATTTTATGCTTAAATACATCTTTCCAGATGTTTGTCTTTTACTCACTGAGAGTCAATGCTTCTTGAAGATGTCAATTCATGAATGAAAAATTATTTCTTGCTTTTCCGGTTTCCCCTAACCGTTCCCACAAAGGCCGAACCTTTGGGCAAAAACAGCCCTCCTATGATGTTAATTCCTTAGTAAAAGAGAAAGCACTAAACGGGGTAAAGTAGAAATCTTGACTTTCCTTTTCACTCAAAATTCAAGCATCCCCAAAATCTGCTATAAAAGATATACTCCCTAAGGTATAAAATTTTTGTGTAATGAAATTATAAAATGCAATATATATATATATATGCATTCTAATATATACATATGCTAAAATATGAATGCATATATATAGCATTGATAACATATATATATCAATTAAACCATTAGACACACTCACACACATACATAATCAGATATATTACAGATATAAAATCCCATAGTATCAGTAGGTGAAAGAAGAAAATAAATCCTACTGGGGAAAGATTGCTGAAGAAATTCAAAGCATAATGAAAGTTTCTTTTATTTTGGAATCAAAGAACTTTTTTATCGCTTTAGTTTTTGGGAGACTATTAGATTAAAATGTAATAAATAAATAAGTATATGGAAGAAAAATAAATCTCTAAAGGAAGAAAAATAGAACCAAACAATCAAATCATTTTCAGCATTAAAACCAATTTTAAATGCGACAGTATATTTTTCTGCCGATACGAAAACTTAAGAAAATAGACAGAAATCTGCATTGTTTCACCTATCAATATACGACAAATGGAAAAACGATACAAGAAAAAGTAAATTTGAAAAATTTGCGAAAGCGGAATAATTTCGAATGCTGCACAAACAGAAAGATACCATGCAGAGACATTGGATTTTTTTCGAAGCAAGAAATGCGAAAATTCAGCAGTGCCCTCATTGTGCTTCTAATAAGGAGGTCTTCCAAATTCTAGTTAGAAGGACTTCCGTTTATAGCAAGATAGTGAGAATAACATAATTCCTTATTATTTGTTTTCATTTAAAGGGCGAGAGAGAAGAAGCACGAGGCACTGTCGGAATAATTCATGTGTTAACGAATTATCGTCTGACATGTTTTCGTTGGGGTGCCATTGAAGAGACATAGCGTTTTTATGAGGAAAAAAAAAAAAAAAAACACGAAACATCCGTTATCCTATCAGCGGAATACGAACCACAGGCATTCCGACTGATAGTCCGATCTACTATCATTTACACCCCGAGTTCAAATTCTAGTTGGAAGAAACTCCATTGAGCAATTTCCAGCTCAAATGAGAATGAGATAATTTCTCATAATCAATACGGATATATAACTGATGATTCTAAAATTTTATTATCATTAAGACTGGAAAAAATACACGATTTAATTCATTTTCATACATTTTAAAAGAAGTTAAATTTTTCAGAGATTTACTATAAAATATTTATTAGAATGTCAAATTTAAGCATTTCAATTATTTATATAATAAAGGATAAATTTTATATTTATATAATAAAGAAAAATCGTTGATAATATCACTCTGATTTGAGTACAGATATTTTAAGAAGTAAATAAGTGAAAGCTGGAGGAAGAAAAACTATTTCAAATTATATGTTTATCTTAAAAGTAACGAGAGAAAAACTATGTTAAAAGAAAAGGCACGCATATCGAAATTGTTTTCTGTACTGCTGACAAATTGTTATATGGCATGCATACTATAATGTTCATGAATAATTGATTGCTACTAGATTAATACAGGCATAGCATATTTCTAGGGACTGATTTGCTGTAATTTCCAATTTGATTTTTACATACTTTTATATTTAGGACACTAATTACATCACACTGAAGATTACTCAATGCAATAATTCCATTGCAGTTTTATAGAAAATTATAAAATTTTCAGTTTCAATAAACAAATATATAATATTTCGATGACTCAGCAGGTAATATAATTTATTATCTTTCAAGTTTTTTTCGAAAAACTTAGAAAAATTTAGAATCAGCCGCAGACTGTACTAACTTTAACAAGCGCAGTATCTGAGTGTTCACATTTCTGTTTATAACTGCAATAAGAACAAGTATAAGTTTGAAAAGTTTACCAATGGCTATGTGGATAAAAGAGATGATCATAAGTATTTTGACCATGGAGGTAGGAAAGGGAGGAGGGGCCATTCCGCGCTAGAAGTGAAGCACTGCTTTGAAGCTTGGGTCACCAGACGGGGTGTTATTTATTTACATTCAGAAGCTCGCTTGACAAGATTCTGATAGTATTTCGACACACGACAGTTCCATAGAAATCGAAAAAGGGACACTCTCGCATGAAAGAAACATTCATAGTGGGATGGATAATAGCAATTTGTATAGTTTACTGACATTTACGCAAAAATCACATCTTGGTTATTATTCGATAACTAACAACAGCGATTTTGATTATGAATTTGTTTTATAAAATTCTAAGCTGTTGCACTACAAAAATATAGATTTTAAGAAAATTGCTAAAAGAGATCTGCCAAAATTTATTTTCTAGAAGATTTGAAAAGTTTGAAACTTGATGGCTAAATGTAAATGTAAAATTATGTATGTTAAAATATTTGTAATTAGGCACATAGGTCAGATTAAGTTTTTATTAAATAGAGTAACGCATGCAAGGGCTATCTGCCTAAAGAGAGAGATGCCGTCGTGGAGGAATTTTGAAGAAAAACTGACCTTTGAGTGGGTATTAAAAATAATACTTATAATTTTCATTCAAATTATATTCATATATATTTTTTATGTAAAACTTTCGGGTGTATGCTAAATTAGTGTAAATTACTTTACACGAAAAATATAGTGAATGCACAGAAATTAAAGATTTGCGCATGCCGGAAATGATAAATAGGAAATATGTATGGGTATTTATGCATGTGCTTGCAAAAAGCATGTATCTGCCTTTGACAAAATACTTAAATATTCATTAAATTATTTATAAATGTATTTGAAATGAAGAATTTATTCACTTATAAAAAACTGTGAAAGTACTGTGAAGAAATCTAATGATTAAATGTATCTAATTTATAATGATTATAAATATTATCTAAATATATAATAACCTTAATATTGAATTGTAAACATAAATTGAAATCCTGTTGACAAATACGTTATAAAACTATTTAAGCAAGAATTGTTCGTATTGGAAAGCAATCTGTTAAAAGGTATTGTAAAGCAAATGCTATGAGATGCGCACTTAAGAACGTAATAAAGAGTTTTGGAATATGTATTGTTGAAATGAAGGGTAAAAAAAAAAATCTGATAAGTATAATTAAAAGAATTATTCCCTTTACATTTTATAATAACTCAGTTACAAGTTTTTAATAATACTTAAAAAAAAAAAAAAAAAAAAAAAAAAACTTATTTTATTCCCTTTCAGAAATGTTCAGAGAAAGTCAAATACTATTTAATACATATTTAATTATTAGGAGTTAGCGAAATACTTATTTAAAGTATTTCGCTAATTCCTAATAATTCTCTAATTTAAAATGAACCGAATAGAGCATTAATTATAAATTGACTTACATTTTTCGATTTAAAAGAAGCCAAAAAATCATGTCATATTTAAGAGAGTATTTTAGGAAGAAGCTCTATAAATAGAAAAGAAATAATGCATAATTTTAATATTAATAATACAATAAACTTTGATCTTAATTTTTGTACCTTAACCGAATAAAATCGAATTACCTTAATTTTTTTTTTCTAATGTAATTAACGAAAACTTGTGAAAATATTTCATTCAAATTAAACCATTCTGAGAAAACTGTCCTGTGAAAAGTATAGCATTTAATTCCGTTCAGAATGAAATGTTTAAAAATATGTTGTTTTCACATACTTAGGACTCTGAAGTGTTGTAGAAAAAGAAAATATATACATTTATATGTATATTTGCGACGTAATTACAAAATATTTACACCCGAACGCGTCAAATCCCATAGAACTCAATGGTAAATGACCAATGTTTTGGTCACCACGTAGGGATCGCCGGTGCTTCAGAGCAGGGGACGGAGAAACTTGTTTAGGGCGACTCCTTCTTACTTCCTACCTCCATGATTTTGACATGGTTTTGGTTTCTGGTCAATACGTTGGCTGTAGGGAAGATTTCGTGATTTTTTCCATGTGAACTAGTTTTCTTTATAAATTCCTCTAAGTCTTTCGTTAAGTACATACAAAGTTGCTACATTAAACATTAGTAAGTGTTTACATAGGTAAACATTTTAAAAGCAAACTAGCGTAAAGAAAGATTATTTAAATTATGTTTTTAAAATGCAAATTCAGAACACTGAAAACCAAACAGTAAACATTATAAGACTAATTTAATAATCTTTGGTTTGGTTTACTTGAAAACTTTACTTAAAAAACGTTGAAATTTACAATGTTTACAACAAACTATTATTCTGCCATATTCATCGATTGCGTTAATCAAAATCTAAAATTATTTAACGTAAAATGTAATTATCCGAAAATTATGTAAAATGAGAATTTTTTCCCACTATATCTGTAGCTTACAATGGCTAGAAAAAAAAGATAGCTCTAGATAATGAGTATTTCTACAATGAAAAAACTCTATTGACTAGAAATAGTCTTTGGAGACCTTAGTGTCAGTTAGCCTGCGGAGGTTAGGTTCCCTTCCAAGTCGTTTTCTTTTCCCAGGAGGCAGGGGTAGAATGGATTCTTCCCGATTATTATTACTTTTAGCAAAGACGTTTACAATTATCTATTCAATCCTTGCTAATCAGACGAATTTGAGAAGAAAGGGAAAGTTGTAGATAAATTTTGCTTCTTCCAGTGCCAGTTACAAATCGTACAGTTGTTCAATAATATTTGAACTATATCATTAACGTTGCATATTACTAAAATGTACTGGTTCTTTAAAGTCCTTGATCTGTTCTAAAAATAATACCGCAGAAGTTTCAGAAGTGAAGTACAATTTAAAGCTACTTAACATTTATATGCACATAAAAAAGTAAAACTGTTTAAAATCCATATAGTTTAACGCTTCCTGTTTTATTTGGAATAATATTTCAAAAATAAAACTCGTGTTGGTTACGACCCAAGCAATACTTAACAGGATAAAAAGCCGTACTTTGATAATGCATTCAGTTTTCGTCGTTTTAATAAAATCCATTATGATACTTATGCTGGTAATTATAAACTGCATTTACGGATACAGAAGTATGATTAATACACTAATATCACAGAATATAAGCTTTTTATGCTCTGACAAGTTTTGTCAAGATACCAATTTTTAGTTCATATACAAGTCGTAAATTCCCTAGCCAGATTCCTTTTTTATATAAATAGATGCATAGAGGACAAAATGGAACAGTTAATTATATTTTTTATTCTTTTTCAAAATTTAATTCTTTTAGATATAATTTTTAACGGTAAAGGATATTCTGCTAAGTTATAATACAAAAATTATTACTAATAATAATTTATATCCTAATTTAATAATATTTATATCCTCATTTATATCACTCATAACAGAATTGGAAAACTCATTCAAATCATATTTAATCAAAACATTTTACGAAGTTACGAGAAAAAGGAATTTTGGTGTTTGTTTGATTTTTAACGGTGAATTCAATCATTAAAACATTTTTACCGTGTTTCCTCATTCATAAAACATTAGCAAAATAATTTACTAAATAATTCTTAGATGTAATAGTATTCTTGTTTATCTTTTGTTATATGACTAAAAATAAATAAAAAAGCGGCTGGTATTCAATATTTATTTTTATTTAATTACAAATACTTGGCTATTGGTACTCAAGACATAGTCTTTCCATATTATCACTTTTCTATTAGGCCTTGAAATTATGTTAACGACCTAATAGAATTTGGAAAATCCTATGATTGCATAAAACTGCGGGAGATGCTAATAATGACAAATTTTAAATGAAAATAGAAATTTATTTAAATAAATTTATTTAAATTCTATTTGTGAGTGTCTGCTTTATGCATTTAATGTATCAAATGCAGAAAAGTGAGAAAAATCCATCCAACACAGAGAAATAATTCTTCCTAGTCTGTGGTAAGATTGTATCAAATTCATTTAAACTTCCGTTTAAATTCGAAATGCGATCTCTCAAATCAACGAAGGAATACATTTTTGGCTTTAAATTCCACATTGGTAGCAACTGTATAATAGCTAAACTTACCAAAATATTTGTAGAAAACCGCCAAAATTCTAGAAATTGCTATAAAATCCCGAAAAATATTAGGAAGATTATTGCTTGCCAATTCCAAGATGAAAGACGAAGGTGAGGTCGACTGTTAACGAACAACTTGTGGAAAAAATTCAACGCTAAAATATAAATGCATATGCCAAATTTTACAAAAATTTCTGATAAATATTGTACTCTCATCGTATATATATATGGACTTATAATGTGATAAAAAACTGAGTCGGTAAAAGAATGGTTTAAAATTTAATTTCCCAAAATAAATTGGCCTACTAAAACTAAATAAAATAGATAAGTAAATAGTAAAAAAATTGTGTAACAAAATAAATAATGATCTTTCTTAAAATACTGCCCAATAAAACATGTCGAATAATTGAAAGTTTACAAGCTTGGAAGCTAAAATTCTAAAAAGATTTCGGAAAATTCGGCCGTCACATGTTAAAAGAAACGAGTCTACAGGCTACTAGTACAAAGAAAGAGGAGGGAGACGAAACTAAACGCAACAACTACTTCTTGCCATTCAATAGCGGGGAGGCAATTTCATGGCTTATCCATCACACTAAGGGGAAGCAAACATACTGCCTTAGGCTGGACCATCTTAGAGAGATTTCAGAAAACGAAAGCGATTTTTTGGAGGGGTTTGTTGTCTGACAACGCGACCGTTTTCAAAGCATTTCGTTCTGAGAGGCGGGCTCGTTGATGGGTTAAAATCTTTATATTAATAATCCCTGTTGTGATTATTGAATTTGTAACCTGCACGTTGTAGCCCTGAGAGTTGCAACACAATGTGATAAAGTTGCAGATACTCTGGCTATCAATATGACTACTCGCGAGAGCTTCGAGTAGAATAGGTTACGAAGAAAATTATACTTTCAACTGCACATCGAATCTTCGATCCTATTAGTGTGACGTGCTGTATTGTTCCCGAAACTATTCTTGCAAAGAACTTAGGAGATGAAGTTCAATTGGAAAGAAGAAGTTGATTCTGAAACTAAAGTAGAATATCCGAAGTGGATGAGAAATATTCTTTAGTTAGAAAAGCTTCCTCGATACTTGAAAATCCGTGATGACAAAGAAATATATTCTTTAAATTTCTTCTGTAACGCAAACATGCGTGCTTACGCAGCAGTAGCATTTTTTCAAGTTGAAACTAGTAAATGTGTTAAAGTATAGCTGTTAAGTGCTAAATTCAGTTTTCCCAACTGGGAAGAAAACACAACTATCGCTAGACTAGAGTTATGAGCAGGCACAACTGCTTCTTGCCTTACATCCTCAATTGTGTGGGAGATTTCACATAGAGATGTTTACTTTTGGATTGGTTCCACTACTGTACTTACTTGGATTAAATGAGAAAAACTATGGGGAAACCTTTGTTCAAAAGTTAATACCTGAAATCAGGATTTAGAACAGCTGATGTAGAAATAATGGCCCCGATTCGACGGGTGTTTCCACCAAAGATTACTTGTGAAACGGCTGAGAATGTCAAGCTGAAATGCAAAGAAGGCAAATATCTCATTCTGAAGTGTCTTATGCACGAGTAGTAGACCCTGCAGAACCCTTTGGACGAACTGTAACAACCCGATCTGGAAAAGGTGTCAAAGTACCAGAAAGACTAGGTTAGTAACGCGACTGTTATTTGTTGAGGTATGCGGTCTCTCAACTCACAGTGGGAGGATGTAGAAAACTAAGCGTTAAATTCATACTCGTGTATTGTTTTCAGTGTAACTTCACGTGAGTAATGTTTGTAACCTTATAATTCTGAGTCCAAATGGAGAGTGTATTCTTATGTTTTTGAATTCAACGTGAGAATGGTCTTCATATTCGTAATTAAATTCTTTTAAATGTAAACGTTGTAATTATTTGTATTACAAAGAATACGAAGAGTTTTGTGTCAAACTATGTACATTGTTTGAGCTTTGAATGTTAAGAATATCGATTTATAGTTCAGTTTTGAAATCGGTATTCAACAATACCCATGCATGCTCAAGCTGTTGAATTCAAAGTTCCAAATGAATGTTTCAAGCATCGATATTGTTGGTATGAGATATGGTAAAATCTTGCAAAACTTTTAGGTACCTTCTTACTATCATCGATAGATTCATTTGGCAGATCGAAGCTGTTCCTTTGGAAAATCAAACTGCAGATTCCATCACAAATGCCATTGTCGTGACTTGGATTTCCAGATTTGAAATACCAAAAAAGATAACATAAGCACAGCCGACAGTTTGAAAGCCAAATTTACCAATCCTTGAGCAAAACCCTAGGTTTCAAAGCTAACACCACCACAGCTTATCACTCATAATCAGATGGTTTACTAAAGCGCCAACATCGAACTTTAAAAAGCAGCCTGAAACAGGAGTGGAAATAGTGGTAGGAATAGAAAGACAAGCCCCTCCTCAATGGGACTGAATGCTATTTAAGCAATATTTAGAAGAGCAGTTTGGCAATATCACGAGCCACAGTATGGCGTCTGTTTGTAAACAAATCGTGGCGATGAAATTAATTGGTAAAATAGTCTTATTATGAAAAATAAATTTGAATTAAGTAAATTAGTGTAATATTCAAATTTGATTTTGAGTCTGAAAGAGTAATTATGATCTGATTTTCTATTAGCACATTTAAATTGGATTGAATTGTTAAATTTAACTCATGGCAGAATTGCATGTTGTCACTGTACCGGATCAGTTTATTTTAAAACTAAATCTCCAGTGGAATTAAAAATAAAAAATAAATGTCTTTAATAGCGCGGATTATCTGATTGGAGCATAAATATTGTATTTTGTGGTACAGTATGTTATCAAATGTATTGTTTGCAGGAGAAATTTACCGAATTTTATTAAAAGTTCTTTGAAATACCACCATTTAATTCAGTGTGTGTTGTAAAGCAAAGTAATCGATAATATTTCTGAAAAAAAATCTTTTCAAAGAAAACTATTTTAACTTGTTTTCACTGCTAAGAGGTTTTTATGGTACTATTCCGTTTTGAGGACCGTAAAAAATTGCAGCGAAAATGTATGTGCAAAGGCGCCAAATTTAGCAAACACGCCCATTTAACAGCGCGCCAAATCTAGCGTACGCGCTGTTTTCAGATTGCGTAAGTTTAGATAGTTCTATATTTCTTGAAATGTCATTGAAATACTAGTTTAATTTTTAAATCCTTTTTTTTTTTTTTTTTTTTTTTTTTTTTTTTTGATATCCTATGGATTTAACAATTTGGAAATTGCCCATGACGAAAATTCTGCAATAGAATTTTTTCAAAGCAAAGGCATCATTCATTATAGAAAATTATGTTTGAACAACTAACGAAATGAAATTATGCTATAGCGATAACTCGGTAGCGAAATAGCGATGCAGTAATCCATTCAGTTATGTTTAACCTCTTTTATACAAATTATAATAATAATCTGAAATACTTATTTACTCTTATGCTTCCATTCAGTTATGTTTAGTCTTTTTTGTATAAATTATACTAATAAAAAAGCATTATATTAAATTAACCTTTCATATCAATTAAAAAAACAATAATCTTTAGATAATTATTTACTATTATATTTCCTTTCTAGCGTTAGGGTTGCTGCAATTATTTTTGGCAGCACTGGCATCAACAATTAGTTTGGCGATTTTTTACTGTCCTCAAAACGGAATAGTACCGTTTTTATTTCATTTATTGCAAACGATCTAAAGAGTATGTCATTATTTGTTGTGTTGTATGAGCTTAAAAAGGAAAGAATAAACATTTTTGACATATTAATAATTAATTTAATATTTTCTAGAAAGGGCAGCCCTAAATTATTGTCTAGAATCTCAATGCATTCATACTTCTGCTGTTGTTGAAACACTTGGTGGTTGGAGATTAAGGTAAATTTTATTGTTCATTAAATTATTTATATTTAGATCTTAAATAACTCGTTAATACAAAAGTTATAATTTTTATTTAGTTGCAGTGTTTATAATGTATTACATTATACAGTCAAAAGTCGTTAATTTGGACACCCATAATCCAGAATGATCTATAATCCGGACCTCAAAGCTAAAAACTTTCTGCGCATGCGCCACTTTGAAACATGCGCATAGGCATTTACGCGTGTGCATAAAACCTTTTACAACTGCGCATATGCGTGTGCACAAGTGCAGAATACGTTTTCGCATGCGCGTTTTATGTATAACGAACGGTATAAGGTAAAATTATCTAATTATCTATTTCAGTTAATGTTGATGATTGCGTTGTTCCTTAATCTTCGAATTGGATCCGACTTATTATTTTTTGCAGACTGTAAGAGCAATTTTATAAAATTAAACTTGAACTTTCGATTATGTCAAATAGGATTTCCGATTCTGGAGCTCCCAAAGGATCGTACAAAATGAAAGTATGTTTCGATGCCCATCAAACAAAAACTGGAATTGCTGCAAAAAATGGATAAAGACATAAAAAATATGACAGAGAGGTTAGTGAAAACGAAAAAATTTCAATTGGCAAGTTAGTCGGTATTCTCGGCACAGCAATTAACGGGACTTGAACAGCGGAACTTTGAAACTGAACAAGAAATTATGTCTATTTATAGAATTAAAGAGAAAGTATTATCACATAAAACAAAGCAACTTAAACAACTTACATTGAAAGAAATGTTTAATAAAGTTTTTTTTTTTTTTTTTTTTTTTTTTTTTTTTTGTAAATTTTGATACCCTTTAGATCATAATTGTTATTTCATAAATTACGGTTTCATATTTTTAATTTTAGAATTTCTGCATGCCATCTTACGAGATTTAAACTGATGATCTATAATCCGGAATCGCCAAAGTCCCGACGAGTCCGGATTAACGACTTTTGACTGTATTGGGTTTATATCAGAACAAATACGATATATGGGGCATATTTCTGTTAAGTAGTGAAAAAAAGCTGTGCCTTTATCATCAATTGCCAATCAAAGACTAACATTATCTGATGCCTTGGAAAAACAGCATAATTGTTACAGTCAACAATTCTTTCACACATTTTAACTACTTCTTAATAGATAGTTCTTCAGCTCAAAAGTAAATAAGCTGCAGTGCTTTCATAAATGGAAGCAAAGAACCACAGGATCAATTTTTTAACTTTTTGGAACTTCTTTGTTATGCACCTATCATACATTTCAGTGGAAAATTTTTTTTTAAACAATTTCTAGTTATAATACTTTATAGATGCTATACATGCACTGCCTGACAAGTGATGGCCAATAGATTACCATATGCCAAAAAACTTGACAGGGGTATTACTGAAGAGTACCACTCCCTTTTTTTTTTGCCAAATTTGCAATTATTTTATGGTAGCAAATTATTAGAGTAATATATAAAAACATAATATATATATATATATATATATATATAAATGAACTACTTAAATTTTTGTTGTTGTAATATATGGTTTTCTTCTATTGACTTCATAATTCTGTAAATTTGTGAACAACAGGGTTTATGTAAGCAGAATCATGAAACTTAATATGCTTTAAGGATCAACTATATATGGATGAGTGAGAAATTAAAGTAGTTTTTTTTAAATACAGGATGAACACAAAAGCAGCCCTTTGTTTTGAACCAAATGTATCCATATTTTAATACTGAAAAGATAATCCTGCCCAAATTTTTGCAGTAGTTGCATAAAGTTTTAGTAGTATTAATTTGAATTACAAAAAGTGATATGCACCACCAACTACAAAAGAAACATCAATGCATTAATTCAGCTGTAGCCATGTAGCATATCTTCTATGACAGAGTTCTTAACATTCTTGAAGGTCATTTAGCCTTGCAGATGTTAAAGATCTGCAAGCTCTCCAATACTTTTTAACAATACAATCCAAATTATTTACTGCAAAATGTTCATCAAGATAAGCAGCAGCCATGTCTTGTCCAGGCAAACACAGAACACATAGGTGAATTAGTTATTCTAAAATGAATCAATTAGGCATTAAGACAATCATGTCCAGTCAAAAGTCTGTGTGTACCACAAACACACTCCAGGGCTTAACATCAACATGCAAATCTGCATGATGAAATCATTGCTTGATAATTCTCTTTATTTCTAATTTAGCAGAGTAGAGTGGAAAATCTCTATAAAACTTTTGGAAAATATTAGTTATCTTTTTTGCCAAAAGGTCAGCCATATCGTTCCCTTCATGAACTACCACAGGAAGAATTCGCAACCAGCGTGGTCCAGTGATCTTGGGAGCAACATGCGATCATCTTGAACATGGCTGTTTAGTATTCTGAATGTAATATACTCACTTGTGCTTGTCAGTCCTTGCTGCTTGTATGTGTCACTATCTATTAATGCTGATGAGAAGTGCAGCAACACCTAAGGTTTTGATGTTCTTGGAGATGTTAAATGACTTTGGGATTCATTTGCAGGTCTGCTTCATATAGAAGTTAAATACAGTCAAAAGTCGTTAATCCGGACTCGTCGGGATTTCGGCGATTCTGGATTATAGATCATCAGTTTAAATCTCATAAGATGGCATGCAGAAATTCTAAAATTAAGATTATGAAACCGTAATTTATGAAATAAAGAAAAATGATCTAAAGGGTATCAAAATTTACAAAAAAAAGCTTAATATTTATTTGTTTACTTTATTAAACATTTCTTTCAATGTAAGTTGTTTAAGTTGCTTCGTTTTATGTGATAATACTTTCTCTTTAATTCTATAAACAGACATACTTTCTTGTTCAGTTACAAAGTTCCGCTGTTCAAGTCCCGTAATTGCTGTGCCGAGAATACCGACTAACTTGTCAATCGAAATTTTTTCATTTTCACTAACCTCTCTGCAACTTTCTTCATGCCTTTATCCATTTTTTGCAGCAGTTCCACTTTTTGTTTGATGGACATCGAAACATGCTTTCGCTTTGTATTTCACCATATGCTTTGTAGATCCTTTGGCAGCTCCAGCATCTGAAATTCCATTTGACGTAATCAAAAGTTCAAGCTTACTTTTTATAAAATTGCTCTAACAGTTTGCAAAATATAATAAGCCGGATCCAGTTAGAAGATTAAGAAACAATGCAATCTGCAACATTAACTGAAATAGATAATTAGATAACTTTAGCCTAGCTTATACCATCCATTATACATTAAACGCGCATGCGTAAACGCTACGCATGCACAGAAATTTTGTAGCTTTGAGATCCGGATTATGGACATCCAGATTAAAGACTTTGTATTGTATATATATATATATTATAAGTCATATGTAATTGGAAAATTTTTGTGTTTTTCAAATGGTACCATTATTAATTTACCTCTGAGCACAGTTAACATGCACTAGGAATTTTTTAAAAACACACCTGGAAAACATGGAAAAGTCAGGGAATTTCATTCTCCTCTTTGAGTTGCAACCCTCTTACTACTCCTTGTTGATATTTGCTGCTTGCTCATTTCACTATATGTTAGCACCATTGAGAAGTGCTGCAGCGCGTGATATTTCAATGTCCTTCTCCATGGTAAATGAGCTTAGGATTCGATCATCAGTCTGCTCTGTGCAAATAAAATATCATACCGCTATTGTAAAAAAGCTGCCATATGGTAGTTTTGGATATTTGAAGTCTTTTGTAGTGTAAGCATCATTGACTGTTCAGATTATTGTAGTTTTAAGATGGCTTAGCTATTAATTTGGCTGGTTCTCATTTAGAAATAGGCATACAGCATAATGACAGTGTAGTAACACTGTCATGTTGCAGACTGTAGTCACTTCTTTGTGCAGTAAGTTGAGGTGTCAACATGTCATGTAATGATGTATAAGTTTCACCCGTAATTGTTTGTTTAAGAAGAATGGATCATCATTCAGTGCTGTGGTTTAGTTTTGTTTGCTTAATTATGACAAAGTACACTAGGGCTATCTGCTTAAGGGGAGAGATGACTTTGTGGAGAACTTTCTAAATAAAACTGGCTCATATACATGTTACACATGGGGGGGGGAATGTCTATGCAGACAACCCATTTGCCTGGAATCGAACCCAAGTTGAAATACCAATGTTCACCAGCTTTATCGCATTCAGTACTCTGATGCAATATAAAACACAGTTTTTGGAATATCATGTTCCACATCCAGAATGACATTGATTCTCAGTTCTGCAGATCCTGACATTTTGTTGTTCACCTTTTCACATAGGTGAAAGAGCACCTCATCATTGAATATGATGTCTGTCAGTAGTGTTGTCAGCAAGTATGTATGGTCTCGCAAAACTCACATCACTTTATCCTTTCTTGTGGGTACAACTTCTGAACCAAATGTAGGCTGTATAAATGAAACCCAAATGCTAGCATAAGCTCTTATTTATTTTCATCTGTCACACCTACAAATCTACTGCTTTATATGTTGACTTCTTTGGTCTCCATACAAAGGTTTCATTCACTCGAGATTATAGATTCACTCATTTTCATAGATTACTTCTCATTAAGGAGTAATCTATGAAAATTCTGTACCATAATATAGCTCGCATGGCTAGTGAGACTTTAATCCCTTAAATACAACTTGTTTGACCCGGGCAGTAGTTTTATTTTTGAAATACAATTCCATTTTGAAAAAGAAATCTTACACTGATACACTTCTTTACCAATTAGTAATTTAATTTTTTAATTTCTCTTCATGTGTGTAATTATTTAGTCAGTTTCAAGTTATCCATCATGCATTTGTCCGAGTGGCAAACAAAATATTCAATAATTCAATTTTTGCAAATGAATGCCAATTTTATTTTTAGAGTAGAGAAGAGCCATCAGGGTAATACGAAAGACAAATGTGAAGGTCATTTAAAAAATAATGCACTGTTTTTTTCTCTCTCTCTTGGGTTTTATTGTATTTCAAGCAGTTTCTCCTTACTATTCTTCTAGTCCCCTTGTTTCTCATTACCATAATTTAGTGTTTTGGGAAGATTTGCTATTCTTTGTAAGGTACTGTTTCTTCACCCCCTACTTTTTGGATACCTTGTGCAATCAGAAACCTCTTTCAGATAAAAAATGCAGTCCACACATGGGCTGTTTCAAATTATAGAGATGTATTTTGAGGTCTGTAAACTTCTTTATTGGAATGATTGCAATTCAAACTCTTGTCCAAACTCATTAAATTAAATTTCATCAGATTACTCAAGATAGAAATCTTTTACTTTTATCATTGAATCTTCATTTCAACAAAATTGTGTCGAGCAGCAAAGTACCCATCCGGCATAAGCCTTTCCTTTCTGCAAAGCTTTTTGCAAAATACAGTATACTGATGCTGGTGACCTCATTCTAGCTCGAGATATTTCTTTGCATGTTACTCAATGATGATCTTCCTTTCTATCCCATGACAAGTATCTAATATCTTCTTGTAATATTTTTGGTCTTCTTAGCCTTCAGTTATCTTTTTACTTCTGATGTGTTCTTCACAAAAGTGAGTAGATTAATGGAAGATTATATTATAATCTACTACCTGATTTATAAACATCATTCAGTACACTGTAAAACTATTGGAATTTTGTTACGTAAACTTTCAATTTTTAAATACAGTGTTTGATGTCCTTTGGTCATAGTACCTGATAGAGCTTAGCTACATTTCAGACACTCATCACTTCAAAATTGCATTCTGTAGAGATCTCGACTGGACACTTGCTTTTGTTTTGAACCTTCAGGTGCAACTCACAAATGCATGTTATGCACCTCACCATCAAGAGTTACCAGGAAAATGTACGAGAGAAAAAATTGGAAATAAGAAAAAAGTTATATTCATTATGTACAAATAGTAAAATTCTTCATTCTGCAATCAATATGTAACATTTGTGATATTTAATTATACTTGACATCCTTCTTCCTCCTTAGTCTACACTAAAATATTTTATACGATCAATAGATGGCAGTTCTTTTTTATGCTTTAAAGCTGATTAGACTGCAAAATAATATTAGTAACAATGGCATCTGACCTACAATAAAAGTGTGTGTAATATTTTATATTAAATCTTCCTTAATATAAGGGGGAAAGTTAATCATTACCTAAAACTCAGTTCAGATATCTTCCTTAGCATAGCTGATCATAATATCTGTTCTATTGTCTGATTGGCATTTTCATGACAAAAGTTGATGGTGGGTATTTCATTCCAGTTTTCTTCCTCAACTTGAAGTATTAATACTTTCTGATGTATTTTTAAATGAACTTATACATGTTGACATTGCAATGATGTATCTTAAAATTATAAATATGTATAGTCAGTTTGCATTGGAAAAACTAAAGCTGGATTGAATCTTGAACTTCTTTAAATTTGAATCCAAATCTTGAAAGATATTCGAACATCAGATCTTTTGAATCCTTCAAATATAAATAAGAAAATGAAGAATAAAAAAAAAATTATGTAAAAAGTCATAAATGTATTTAAAAGTAAATTTTGAAATCCGTGTTTATGAAAGACAAACATGAAAATACATTTTTTTTAATATACTTAAAATGCATGAACTATAGCTAAATAGAACTTGTAAACAACTGGAGCCATGTTTGTGTCATAGCATTTATATACCATAAGATCTTAAAAACAGTCAAGAACTATTTGTAATAGGTTATCTATAGGCAGTTATTTATGATTCTATAATAGCTTTTGAGAAAGAGCAATGCACTGATTACTAGAGTGAAAATTCTGCCCAATATCATTGGGTGCCGTACTAAAACAGTGTGGCACACAGAACCATCACAGAGTTAATTTAGTGATTTAGATACTACTGAAATTGCAACAGTCATATTCATTTCTTACTGAATTAATGAAGCTAGTCTTTTCAAAATTTTGGGTTAAAATAATTCAGCAGTTTTTTAGGTTAGGATTCAAACAATAAACAGATAAAATTAAAATAGTGCCAAGATTTGAGATTTGGAATTCAAATCTTTGTGAAGATTTGCGAGTTCTGAGGATTTGTAGGTCTCATCCTTAGAAAAACAAAATGTAATTGATAATCAAATTCGCATCTAAAGCATTAAACCAAATGTTTAGGAACTAAATAATTATTTTTATGTAGAATCCTTAAAAAGGCTTACAGCTTATTTTAAATTAGTGTTTCTTTCTTGTAAATCGTATATATGAGCTGAACTTCTTTAGAAAATTATTCAGAAAGGCATTTATAGCTTTCAGCAGACAGTCCTCGTATGCTTTTCCAAATTTAAACAAACCATTCTCAAATAGCAGTTTTTCTGTAGAATACATTGACCTGTTTCACTTATTTTATTCCTTCCGGAGAAGTGCATGTAAGTTAAAGAAAAACTACTTATCTGTTTTTCAAATTAGTGCCTTATTCTTCACTCGCATGAAAAGCTGTTTATGTTATTGTGCTCACAAAGCCCATTATAATTCCTTCTTTAGATTTTAACATACTTTCACTAAAACCATTCAACGATTAGAAATGTATGATGGTTTCGAATCTGCCTATTGCAGAACAAGTTTTTCTGAGCACAGCATGAGAAATAAAAGTTATTAAATACAAAAAATTTGAAACTCCTATTAATTTACCTCAAACATTTCTTTTTCTGAAAATCGTTTTTATTACTTTTAAAACTAAATAAATAGGAAATTATGACATAAGATCTAGTTGCAGCTTTCAGAATTTCTTGTGTCTTAACATACTGCCTTGAAGTTTGCCAAGCCTAATATATAGGCTAGAATTAATTGAAATTTTATATGTGGGTTTAAAAATTTAACCTGAGAAAAAGTGTGACTTATAAAAAAACAAGTATGGATGGCCATCAGCAATGTCCATAAAAGCTCAAATCCAGAAGAGGATGTCTTGTAGATCAAAGAAACAAAAGGAGTTATATTTTTTAGTCAGGAATGAAATTTTTAAATTCAGGTACATGAAAACATTTAAACTGCTCGATGTTGAAAATGCAACACGAAGAAGGAGTGGTCAGAAATTTATGCAAATTTTAGAGTAGACGGATGTCACTGAGTTATGTGAATGATGTAAAATGTGCAACTCTCTGATGCACATAAAGTAAGGTATAAGGGGGAAAACATGCAGAATGGGCAATGTTCGTGTCGTTATTTTTGCCAGACGAATTATCGAAGAAAGTTGGTTTTTGTCCCAGAGGATACGTGTAATAGGAGAGAATGCCAGGCCACCGTCAACGAAGGCAATTCCAGCAGATAGACGATTTTAGGAGAGGTATGGTGATCAGACTGAGAAGGGCAGGTTGGTCCTTATGTCATATCGCAGCTGGTGCCCACATGGATGCGAGCACGGTGCATCGGCTATGGTGAACATGGTTGGAACAAGGAAATGTGGGAAGAAGGAAGGGTGCAGATGCAGCCAGAGTGACGTCAACACATGTGGATCGACGCATCCATCGACAAGCTGTGGCGGTCCCGCAAGTCACTTGTACTGCAGTTCTGCAGTTTGTGCAAGATACCCTGGATGTTCCCGTGTCAACCAGAACCATTTCCCATTGATTGGTTGAACGTGGATGACAGAATAGCGAAACATCGTGTTCTCAGATGAGTCACATTTCTGTTTATCCAGTGACAGTCGCCGCATACGTGTGTAGTGTTGACATGGAGACAGATCTAATCCAGCAGAAACTATGGAATGCCCTACCGCAAGACAACATTGCATAATGGATTGGGGCACTATTGCCTACGATTCCAGGTCACCGCTAGTTCGTATTCAAGGCACTACGACGGCGCAACGATACTTGGATAATGTACTGCGGCCGGTGGCAGTCTCCTACCTTTAGGGGCTGCCTAATGCAATTTTTCAGCAGAATAACGCCTGACCACACAGTGTTCGCATCTGCCAACATGCTCTGCAAGGTATACAGATGCTTCCCTGGCCACCGTACTCTCCTGACCTGTCACCAATCGAACATGTGTAGGATGTGATTGGATGCCGTTTGCAGACTCTGCCCCTGCTTTGTTCAGAAGATGAACTGTGGCAAATGGTTGAAAGTTGATGGAGAGCCATCCCTCAGGACACCATCCGCACTCTTGTTGACTCTATGCCTAGACGTGTTTCATTGTGCATCGCTGTCCGCGGTGGTCCTATGCCGTTCTCTCTCTGTATTCTGACTATCATTTTGAAATAAAGATCACTTATTGCTGCTTGCTGTCTCTGTCTTTTTTTAAAATTTCATCACTTTCTGACCACTTCTTCTTGGTGTTGCATTTTCAGTGTCGACCAGTGTATAATTGCTTTTATTGCAGAGACTATGTGAGTTTTCCTTTTATTGATGACAGTGCTATCAATTTTGATATCTTTCTCAAAAGCATGCCTATGTGAAAAAGTTTTTTTTTTTTTTTTTTTTTTTTTTCTTAGAAAAGGCCAAAATTAGAATAGACCACCATCAGTTTTCTTTATGTAACCAGATATCTACATCAAGGCATGAAGGCACAGAATGTCTTTCTGTAAAATAGTTTTCACATCCCCTCAACTTCAAAATTAAAAGTTTATTTCAAGTAGTTTGGGGGATCAGGAGAGATCTATTTATTTAAAAAAATCTGTAAGTGCTTTCCAATAAAATCATGATTTTTATTTTCGACGGGATAGTGGTTAGGGGAGCCTATTGCAGTACCGAAAGGCCCAGGTTCAAATTCCAAAGAAGATATGTTTGTAACTCTCAGTCCATTCACAGAAAGCCTCAATAATAAAATGGCCACCATCTCTGGCCTTAGGAATGGCAAATGCTGAATGGGCATATTTATTAATCATAAAGTTGAAATTTTGTTGAAGATGCATTTAAGTTCAGTCCTGATGAAAAGAGTGTCAATCTGAAAAAAATTCAAGCACCAAAAATAAAATTTCTCTAAAGGATTTATAGGATTATAAAAAGAATGCTATTCTTATAATGAGAATGTTTTAAAATCTTTTAGTACATAATTTATTATATGTGTAAATAAAAGTTTAAATCAAAAATTTTGTTTAAAAATCTAAAGAAATTGTTTAACTAATTTTCTAGAGCACATCATTTCAATAAACATTATTTTAAATTAATATGCGCTGATGATTAATTCTTTGTGCTAACTGATATTAGATCAAATTATTGAAATTTGCTTTTGCAGTCCCTAGGTGGGAAAATGAATAATGTTTTAGCAAAAAAGATAAAAATCTTGGAAACTGATTTTTAAATAATCTTTAGTAGTGATACTATATTGAACAAATTCTGATTTTAAAAGTATTTGATAAATGTTGTTACAAAGGACTAGCTTTATTATTTATTGTAAAGATAATAGTTCAAGTAAATGAGATTGGGCCAAAAAAAATTATTTTATTATTCTGTTCAGTAGACTTATTCCAGATATTTTGAACAATTTATCCATATCTGGTAAAGAAATGAAATTTTATTATTTAATATTTGTTCCTAATAAGTTTTGTAAATTTCAGACATGGAATACCTGCTAAAGGAAGGGAATATGGCCCATTGACAGATCTTCCTGATTGGTCTTATGCAGGTAGGATGAAACAAATGAAATACATCGTAAAATTAAATAAAAGCTGTAATTAATAATGCATTTGGATACTGATATAGTTTTTGGCCATCTGAGTGCAATAAAAGTAATGCATTCTCAGTTATCTTATATTAACATAATTTACTTACAATTACTATTCTTGGACACTTTTCAAGTAGGTTAGAGCAATATTCTCAAACTGGCAGCCTCCAAAGGAATTTTATGCAGCCAGCCAATACATTTCAATTATATTTCTCTGATGGATCCACAAAAGAAGCTCAGGGAAAAACCGGCAATAATTGTCACATGTGAGGAAATAACTATTTAAAATATAAATATAAACAACATTAGAAACATTTGGATTGTGTTAATAAGTGAGGTTGCTATTGAATAAAAATAAAATAAAATAGAATGGATAGATTTATGGTGTCAGTTAAATGGAAAAATTATAGATTCTTATTATTCTTATATTCTGCATGCCAGGCACCATGTCTAGGCTAAGGTGGGGCTTGAGTACAGCTGACATTTATATTCGTGAAACGTTTATATTCTGCCATGCCCAATTTTCCCCACCTTAATGAGTTGATACTTTTACTTTCTTTCAGTCAGTCACTAGTTGGTAAGCTGGATGTACAACTATGCAATTCATATTGCTAAATAGATAGAGATAAACTAATGTACAGCTTGTAAAACCTCATACATCAATACCAACCATTTAAAATTTTGCAAAATATTTTAAGTACTGCTTTCATATGAAAATTCATCTTGTAATTTTGATTTTAATTAAGAGATTAAACTGTAAACTATCGTAATTTCCGGAAGAAACGCCGCGGCGTTTACGTGTTTAAAACTTAAATTTTCAGCGGGTGCGGCGTTTCTACCCATGCGGCGTTTAGGTGCACTAAAAATAAAATATTTCCTATGATGGTCATTGTACATAGTTTGGATGGCCTTGTCATTGTGCATAGACTGGTGTTGTTCCCACACAAAAGACCACTCAGTTGCTTTTTGCGAACGTTATTTTGTTTACATTCTTTCCCTTGAACGGACCTACATGCCTTATTCACCCTAAACGAGATCTCAGAACAATAACATTCTTCCCCCTTTCAAATCAACATTCTCATCAGTTTGAATAGTCTCTTTGCCATTCGATGAATCTTGTAGGACCCATCCTCTCCCCACCCCTGCCTTTTCTGCAATTATTTTCAAAGGCGGACACGACTCCACCTGCCTCGCAATAACGAACTCTGACGTATTTCCCCTTCAGCATGAATGGATGCATTCTCCCAAATACAGATCCCATCAGTTTGGGTACAAGTACTTGTTGGATAGTTTTTAAGTAAGAAGGGAGCGGAAAATTTTTGAAAATGTCTCTAAACGGTACAGAAGCTATACATTTCTTACCTTTAATTTATTTTTGAGTTATGGTTTCATTTCATGCATTTTTCTTAACTGGTATGTCATATATCAGGACTTAGGTTGAGTTTTTGTATCTATACGGCCCACGACGATGTCACACGCAATTTAATCTATTGCGGCGTTTACGCTGATGCGACGTTTCTGTGTAATTTTAATTTTTTTCCCGCCATTTTTCTCGAGTGCAGCGTTTACGCTGATGCGGCCTTTCTTCCGGAAATTACGGTATTTAAAAATAATAGTTTGTAAGCAGAGTCGTGGAACCTGAGGACAAGTGAAGATTTCGTGCCCCCTCGTATTTGCCAAGAATGAAAAAATTGATGTTAGGAAATTTAAGGATTAAATCCTTAAATTTCCTAACATCAATTTGGCATCCCCTGGGTGCTGTGCTCAGAGACAGATGCCTCCTTTAGCTATGCCCCTGTTTGTAAGGCAACATAGTAGCAGACTATGTTAGTGATTTGTGATGCCAGTTAAATGAAAAAATTAAGATTTTGCAACATTCTTCATAGTGGCTGATAAGAGTACTGACATTGCAGATGTAGCACAGGTTGTCCTTTTCATACGAGATGTTATTAATGAATTTAAAGTAGTTAAAGAATTACTGGAAATAATTCTCATGAAATGAAAAACTGTTGCATGGAATTTTTCCTGGAATAAAAACTGTAATATATAATGCAAATTAAATTGGAATAAAATAGTTGGATTTGCAACTGATGGTGCAAATGATTCTGTGGTTGGTTAAAAAAAAAAAATGGATTTGCAGTAAAATTATCGTGAGAGAAAAAAATTTTATGAGTATGTTTTGCCCTATACACAATATTATTCATCAAGAAGCACTCTGTGCCATAAGTCTGTAAATGGATGATATTATGAAATGAAAACAGTAAACTTTATCCATGGATGAACTCTGAATCATCAAGAATTTGTCGTATTGCTTGTTATTTTAGCTGATGTGTGTAAAAATGATGATCAGTCGGTAACCATATTAATTGGAGGAGACATGTTTTGGAATACTATTGAGTGTTCTGGGTTTCGGAAATTAAGAAAAACTCTTAATTGCACACCAACAATTTTTAGTTTTACTCTGCAGGGAATTCAGCAGATGTGCAATAAATCTAATTTTGTAAAAATAGTATCTTTTTAACTTGAGTATATGAACAGATGTTCAAGTATTATGGGAATTGGAAAGCTTAGGCATAAGAGATAGGGATGAATTATCTATTACTGACAAGTGTTTAATTGAGCAATTAAAAATGATCTGAGATTTATTAATGGTCGATATGAAACTAAATTGTATAGAAAACATTGCCTTCAGAATTTGAAAATAATTTTTCCATAGCTAGTTATTATTTTTCCAAAAGTTATTTTTTGAAGATTAGCAAAACTGTTTTGAAAAAAATGAGTGGATTGCAAATGAGTATAAGCAAATAATTTGCTACAAGAGTTTAAGGGAATTATTGAAGAATGCAGGTGGGATTGTATTGAACATTTTATACCACATCAAGCTGTTGTAAACAGAAATAAGGGTACAAGAAAAGTTCGCATTGTATACAATTGTAGTTCGAAAAATAAGAAATCTATGTCATTGAATGATTGTTTAGAAACTTGTTCAAATTTAAATCCTAGTGTACTAGATGCATTATTGAATTTCAGAAATTTAAAATTGCATTTAATGGGGATATCGAAAAAGCATTTTGAATGATAAAAATTTCTGAAATTTCCTTGGCTTCCTGATAATGAAAATGCTGAATACAGTCAAAAGTCGTTAATCCGGACTCGTCGGGACTTCGGCGATTCCGGATTATCGATTTTTCCGGATTATAGATCATCAGTTTAAATCTCGTAAGATGGTATGCAGAAATTCTAAAATTTAAAATATGAAACCGTAATTTATGAAATAAAGAAAAATTATGATCTAAAGGGTATCAAAATTTACAAAAAAAAAGCTTAATATTTATTTGCTTACTTTATTAAACATTTCTTTCAATGTAAGTTGTTTAAGTTGCTTCATTTTATGTGATAATACTTTCTCTTTAATTCTATAAACAGACATACTTTCTTGTTCAGTTACAAAGTTCCGCTGTTCAAGTCCCGTAATTGCTGTGCCAAGAATACTGACTAACTTGTCAATCGAAATGTTTTCGTTTTCACTAACCTCTCTGTCACCTTCTTCATGTCTTTATCCATTTTTTGCAGCAATTCCACTTTTTGTTTGATGGACATCAAAACATACTTTCGTTTTGTAGATCCTTTGGAAGCTCCAGCATCGGAAATTCTATTTGACATAATCGAAAGTTCAAGTTTACTTCTATAAAATTGCTCTTACAGTCTGCAAAAAATAATAAGCCGGATCCAATTCGAAGATTAAGTAACAACGCAATCATCAACATTAACTGAAATAGATAATTAAATAATTTTAGCTTATACCATCTGTTATACATAAAACGTGCACGCGAAAACGTATTCTGCGCTTGTGCACACGCATATGCGCAGTCGTAAAGGTCTTACGCGCACGCGTAAACGCCTATGCACATGTGTCAACGCGGCGCATGCGCAGAAAGTTTTCAGCTTTGAGGTCCGGATTATGGGTGTCCGAATTAACGACTTTTGACTGTATAAAATTATGCATATACAGTCAAAAGTCGTTAATTCGGACACCCATAATTCGGAATGATCTATAATCCGGACATCAAAACTAAAAACTTTCTGCTCATGCGCCGCGTTGACACATGTGCAGAGGCGTTCACGCGTGCGCGTAAGACCTTTTACGACTGCGCATATGAGTGTGCGCAAGTGCAGAATACGTTTTCGCGCGCGCATTTTATGTATAATGGACGTATAAGCTAAATAATTATCTATTTCAGTTAATGTTGATGATTGCGTTGTTCCTTAATTTTCGAATTGCATCCGCCTTATTATTTTTTGCAGACTGTAAGAGCAATTTTATAAAAGTAAGCTTAAACTTTCGATTATATCAAATAGAATTTCAGATATATATTTGTTAATATGTAAAGGATCTAAAGCGAAAGTATGTTTTGAAATCCGAAATCTGTTTATCAATTTCACGCTGCTCGGCGGCGGGCGCGTAATGAATTGGAAGTTGATTTGTCAGCACTATCCTTATCTTCAGCGCAGATGTTTTTATTTTATTTGGCTTATAATTCCTTACCAAATGTAGTATTTCATCTCGATATGCTTCGTCTTTGATATGATTTAAAACAAGTTCCTTGTCATTATAATTCGCTTCCGATAGCGAAGAAAAGTGACAGAGGTTATTGAAAACAAAAAAATTTCGATTGACAAATTAGTCGGTATTCTTGACACAGCAATTATAGGACTTGAACGGCGGAACTTTGTAACTGAACAAGAAATTATGTCTGTTTAATAGAATTAAAGAGAAAGTATTATCACATGAAACGAAGCAAAACTTAAACAACTTACATTGAAAGAAATGTTTAATAAAGTAAACAAATAAATATTAAGCTTTTTCTTTTTGCAAATTTTGATACCCTTTAGATCATAATTGTTCTTTATTTCATAAATTATGGTTTCATATTTTTAATTTTATAATTTCTGCATGCCATCTTACGAGATTTAAACTGATGATCTATAATCCGGAAAAATCGATAATCCGGAATCGCCGAAGTCCCGACGAGTCCGGATTAACGACTTTTGACTGTAAATAGGTTGCTGTTTAGTTGCAGAGTTTCACCTTTTATACTAACTAGTACTATTAAAACTCACAGTAGAAAATATGAGAAAATTAATCCTGTTTCAATACACATGTTAAATACGTCATTATATGTGGATGACTTATATTTTGGTTAATGCAAATGAGGCATATAAATTATCAAATAGTGCTGTTTCAATTTTGAAGGCAGGTAGGTTTATCTTGCGAAAATTCAGAACCAACTCTCCTGAATTGGAAAGATTAAGCGGTTTGAATAATCTTAACTTTGAGAATAGTAGAAGATAGCTGAAAGTATTAGGTATGAATTGGATTCCTAAGGATGATATCCTTTTCCTTGAGGTTAAACCGTTGCTAGATAAATTAAGTTCCTTGAAGAGTAATAAATGTGGTGTTCTACAAGCAGCTGCCATAGTTTTTGATCCATTTGGTATTTCAGCTCTGTTTGTAGTCAGAATGAAATGTTTGTTGCAAGAGATTTGGGAAAAAGGTATAAGTTGCGATGAAAAGTTACCAGGTGATCTCATAGAAAAATGGTTAATGTTGCTAGATAAATTGAGCAAAATAAAAATAAAAGGATTAGGGCAAATAAAGTTACAAAGGCATTATTTGTTGGGGTATGAGAATCATCAGGATGCCAAAGTTGAATTGCATGTATTTTGTGATGCATCTCCAAATGCTTATGGAGCCATTGCTTATTTTCATTACCAGAATAGCTGTGGTAATATAAAGGTGTCATTTTTTATGTCAAAAAATAAAATTGCTCATCTGAAGAAAATTGCATTGCCTTGTTTAGAATTGATGGCAGTTTTAATCGGTGCTCGAGTTTGAAAGTGTATTTTCAGTCTTTATGGAGATTTGATCACTTAACAGGTATACTAGACTGACTTAAAAATAGCTTTATATTGGGTCAAGTGCCAAAGGTTGGAAACAGTTTGTCGCTAATTGTGTTTTGGAAGTTCAGGAAAAAAAACATATCCTAAAAGCTGGTTTCATGCAGATCTGAAGATAATCTGACAGATTTAGTGACAAGGGGTATATCAGTCGGAGGTTTGATTTTGAGTGAAAAGTGGTTCTACGGACCTTATTTGTTATCTAAAGGTAAGGAATGTTGGCTTACACAGTTGAATGGACATCAGTTAGATTAGGCTATTGTGGAGGAAAGGAGGATTATAATTAAAGAGCAATGGTGGTAAGGTTAAACTTAGTTAAAGAATTGTGGAATAAATTTTCTTCTTGGAGTCGATTGCTTGATGTTTAATGTTTATTGGTAATGCCAGGAAATCTAAAATTCTGACGCCCTACCTAGAAGAGCCTTAATCAGGCTCACAAAATTATAATTAAGACAATTCAAAGTTCTGAATTTCATGAGAAAATTACTAAGTTAGAAAGCCATAATTCCTTGAATACCTCAAGTTATATCAGTTAAGCCCCTTTTTGGATAAAGACGGACTTGTGAGAATCGGGGCAGGATTTAAAAATGCAAATTTGCCAGAGGAAACTAAGCATCCAATTATTCTACCAAAAAGCAATCACGTAATGAACTTGCTTGTAAATCATTATCATTTGAAGTATCTACTCTCAGGTTTCCAGTTGACGCATTCTGCCCTTCATCAAAATTATTGGAGCATGTGCATTTGTCATCGTGGAGAACTGTCACTACAACTTATGGGGTGACCTTCCTGCAACTAGATTAAATGTAGGGAGACCATTTTCATGGACCAGGACCTATTTTGCTGACCCATTTCAGGTTTGCCATAAAGGTGGCAGAGGAATATGATCGACAAAGTTACATGTATGTGTGTTTGTGTGCTTCATCACGAAAGCTGTTCATCTGGAAGCTGTCAGTGACTTGAGTTCTAATGGGTTTATTGGTGCTCTAAAATTGTTTGGTGCATGACTGAAAATGTGGACTTCAAAAAACGTTGTGCATTTCTTAGTAGATGAAAATGTTGAGTGGAAACTTAATGCTTCACCTCTGGGAAGCATTAAGTTTCCACTCAACTCTGGGAGACTGCAGTAAAAACCATGAAATTCCATATGAAAAGAGTGATTGGCTCACAGGTATTAACCAGCAAAAAGTTCAATGCATATCTTGTCGAAATAGAGGCATTGTTGAACTTACGACCCCACATTCCAGTATCTTACAATCCTAATGACATTTCTATATCTTAAAAACCACCTATTATTCCAGTTGAAAAATCTCGAGAATATGCAAGAAAAATAGCCTTATTATGACAAAATTTTGAAGGCAGAATTAAGGAAAGTAATGATTTGGAGTCCGATTTTAAATTATTTCTGTTACCATTAAAAGCAGATGCAAATAACATACCAGAAAATGTACAAATGGAACTAATTAATGTTCAATCTGGTGCAGATCTTCTTCAGAGGTTCAAATATACATATCTGAATAATTTGTATTCATACTTCTTGAAAGATAAATATCATGAGTTGTAGAAAAAATTATTAAAGACAAAGCAAAGAAAAAATTATTAAAGACCAAACAAAGCGAAAAGAATATTCGCTTTGTTTGGAAAGTGACTATGTATTTATATGTAAATAATTTTTTTCACAGTTGAAAGTTACCAAATCTCAAACTTGAAGCACCATCAAGTGTTAAGCCGTAGTAAAAAAAAAAAATAAAGAAATGTATAATTATTTATATATAATCGTGTATTTTTTCTGCATGTGTCGATAAAAAATTTAATGCATCAAAGAAAGAGTTTTCGTTATTAATTCTCAAGCTTTGTTCCACTGGGTATGTTTTCTGTGAAAATTTGGTAAGCTTTTATAATTTGTTTATTTTATGTTCAGAGTAATTTATTAAGTGGTAAATTCTATATATTAGAATTATATGAAGTAAATGTTAGTCCAAAAATTTAATATTTAGTTGCTAGTACGTTTGAATTTCAAAATATAAGAGAAATTTGTTACAGATAGGAAATAAGCATGAGATTTGAATTTTTTCCTTTGTGTCGTTATTACTATTTGTTTAAGTATGTTTTGAAAATTATTTAATGATACATGCAAAAAACATTAATGAAGGAATATCAGTGAAATATGAAATTAAATTTAAATTTAGTTCTTTGAAATTTTGTTAAAAATAACCTGATCCCCGAACTGCTCTCAGGTCTTGCATGCAGCCTGCATGTAATTTGAGTTTAAGAATTTTAATTAGAGCAGTGGTCGGCAAAGCATGGCTTGCATGCCAGATGTGGCTCTTTGGCTCCTTGAATGTGGCTCCTCCACAAAATAGCACATGCGGGCACACACACATGAAAACAAAAAAATCTTCAAGATACAACACAAGTGCCGTCAAATTTTACACAAACAGGAAAGCAACTGCAAACATATCCGCCAGTATTATTCATAGAAAAATTTTTTTGTACCAATTTTGTCCTTTTCATTGTACTGATTGTGTGACACCAGATTGTGCTGTTGCAATAATTATCTTATACCAAATTTTAACTAATGAATTGCTTTGAATTAATATACCATTCATTTACAATTTCAACTTGAATGTGAAACCAAATGACGTAAAAAGGAAGTTTAGTTCAAAATATCAGGATTTTTACCTTCTAGACCAGGGATGGGCAAACTTTTTCGGTCACGGGCCAAAAATCGAAAACAAAAAGTTTGGCGGGCCAAGATAAATTTTTCTAAAATTTTTTAAAAATATACAAGTATTACAATATAAATATGTTAACGCGATGAATAAAATTGCGATTTCATTTTTAAAAGTTCCTTATACTGAGGTTCGAAGTGAGATGTCTTGATTCTAAGGAACGAGGCTAAATGCTCATCTGTCAGTCTACTTCTAAAATAATTCTTTCTAAGGTTCATAGTTGAAACTATGACTTGTTCACATATATAAGAGGAAGCAAACACAGCACTGATTTTCTGGGCATAAGATAGTAAATTTGGGAAACTCACTTTCGATAATGATTTGTAAAACTCCAACTTTGACATATTTAGAAACAAGTGCTTGAGATGGTTGTTAGATTGCAACTCAGTTAATTTAAGCTGAAAATCTAACCTCACTGCTCCACAATTTACGTTGAAAAGCATGGTAAAAATATCAAATTCTGTTTGAACGGCACTGAAATTTTGAAATCTGTGTTCGAACTCAAAATGCAGTTTTTTCAAGCCATCTTCATAATTCTTAAACTTCTCTTCATTTACTGAGGGAATTGAATTTAACCTCGAGAAATGGGACAAGTTGTTTTTAGCTAAATGCACAGCAAACAGATTAAGTGTTAGTTTAAAAGCTTTGAGATGGGCCCAGATATCGTCAATAAGTTGATTTTTCCCTTGCATCTTGACATTCAAGTTGCTCATATGGTACAGAAGATCTGTGAAAAATGCAAAGTCTGAAAGCCATTCTGTATCTTCTAACATTTCGCACTCCACAGAACACTGTCTCTCATGGAAGAAAGACACAATGTCGTCTTTCAGCAGCCAAATCTCGCTCAAAAACACATCTTGCACTAAGCCACTTTACTTTCATGTAATACAGTACATCAGAGTATTCAGATTACATGGACTGAAGAAAATCTCAAAATTGCCTGCGAGTAAGCCCACGAGTTCGAATAGTATTTATAAACTTCATGACTGCATCAAGCAAGGGTTTTACATTCAGTTGCAGAGCATCTTGATATATATCACAATGTAGAAAAACAACATTGTTCCCGGGTTAGTTTTGATTAAAGAGTCCAAATAATTCAGATTTTTTTCCTGTCATATTTGGAGCTCCATCTGTCGTAATATTACATATATTTATTATAGGCACTTTCAAAGTTAAAAGCACTTCCTGAAATTAATGAAAATATCACATCCTGTTGCAGTTTCCTTTAAAGAACGCATGCACGCCAGTTCCTCTGCAATTTTTCAAAATCCTCATTAACACCTCTTATAAATAATACTAATTGAGCATTATCATTTATATCAGTGCTTTCATCCATAGCTATTTAAATAAAGCAAAATTTAAACTGGCCAATCTTTTACTCAAATTGTGATGTCAAATTTTTATCGATCTCTTCGACTCACCATTTTTCTAGATAAACTCACAGTCTCAAACTTATTTTTCATGTCTGGACATAAAACATCACAAACTTGGAGCATGCATTCTTTAACGAACTCCCCATCATTGAGAGCTAATTTTTTGCAGTATTGTATGCTACAATGTAGCTTGCATGTGTAGCTGCTTCTTGGATACTGTTTACTTTTCTGAAAACATTTTGTCGGCTTGATAATTTTTTACAGTCTTTCTGCATTTTGTTTTCTTTAATATTCGGACATTGCTTTGTAATTGGAATTTTTATTACCTTCCTGAAAAAATTTTGTTGGCTTGGTAATTTTTCACAAAGTCTTTCATTTTGTTTTCTTTCATATTTGGACATTGCTTCGTAATTGGAATTCTTATGCTTAGATCTGAAATGATGTACACTTTGAAGACTTGCATATAAGACACACTAGTTTATCTTTTATAACTGTAAAAAAATATATCCAGGTCCATTTATCATTAAAAGCACAGCACTCTGAATCAACTTTACGTTTTTTAATTGCCATTTTTGGGGTTGAAATATTTTACAAAGAACCCAACAAACTCTAGCTATGCTATATTTTTAATAATTTCACCATTATTCACAATAATGCTATACATCGCTGGCTGGAGCTTAAAAATGTGCAGTCTGTCACATGTGCGGTCTAATTTAACTATATTGGATTCCCATATGTCTGCTCCTCGAGAAAGAGATAACGCTTGTTGACACAAATCTACAGCTATAACTAATAAAGAATTTCCACTTTTTTACTGATTAAAAGTTGTCTGTGCTTGCTCTTTCCGTTGATTTATGTTTTATAGAACAAAAATAGAGAAAGTAAAAAGATGATCCGGCCTTTGCAAAAAAGGAAGGAAAAAAATAATATTTAAACAAAGTAGAATAGGAGATGGATATTTCTTTTAATGTGCCTCAGACCGGCAAATTAAAATTCTATCCACGGGCCGGATAGAACATTCTGGTGGGCCGCATTTGGCCCGCGGGCCGTAGTTTGCCATCCCTGTTCTAGACCTTTCAAATTTGAATTTTTTTCCAGTATCTAAAACAAAAAATTTTCTAGCAACTGAATTTAGGCAACATAAAATTACATAGATGATGTTTGGGTTATATATAATATGAAAAAAACTTCAGATTGGAAATATCTAAAAACTAAAAACCCAGATATTTTGACAGAAACTTCATTTTTACATTATTTTGTGTATCAAGTTAAAATTGCTGTAAGATTTTTATTGATAAATGCAATTCATCCACTAGTTGAGAGTGTTATTGCTAAAATGAAAAGTACTTTTATGAACTGGTCAGTCAGAAAGCTTGTCAAGTGGTTGATGCAAGAGGTTTCTCCCTGTATTATTCAAGCATCACTTAAAAGAGGATATGAATTTATGGGTGTTAAATGTGCATTTCTTGTTTCTTTATGTCCCAGGATACCATTATTTTTTTGCCTAACTGCTATTGGTTGGTCCTCAATCATTTTTATATTTCTGGCCCTATTCATTCCTTCTTGTAGCAACACGGCTACAAAGTAGAAGAAAGAAAAACAGAAGACGAAATCCACTGTGAATGTCAAGTTGAACAAACTGAGACTTTTGTTTTTATTTGAAACTCAAATGACCTTCCTTCCTGTCTTATTTGTCAGGAAAAATTGGCTAATAACAACAAATCAAATGTAGAAAGACTTTACAACTGAGTATGTGTCATTTAGTGTTTTTAAGAACATTTTTTTTAGTGCTATTTTGAGATTTTTAAGAACAAAGCGGATATTCTAAAAAAAATTAAGGAATTACCAAGGCTGATGAAACAGTGAAAGATAGAACGGTCAAAATGTCTTCGAATATAACAAAACCAGCAAGTTGAAGATCTTAAATTGGTACGATTCTTGTGACCGCAAGTTTCACTTATTGTATGATTTATTTTGACTACAGGTTCCAAAAAGAAACTTTCAGGATTATTACCCCTCAAAGATCAAACACATGGAAAGGATATAGCAAATGCAGCAATTGAATGCATTGGAAAACATGATGTTTTTCTCCATAAAATTGTCTCAATTGCAGCATATGGAACAAAAACTATGACCAGCATAAAAAATGGGTTTGTTGCTATTTTGAAAGAAAAAATTGAGTCACAAAGTACTTACCATTATATCATTCATCAAGAAGCGCTTTTTTCGCAGATATTTCCAGAAGAAATTTGTGATAAAGCTTATTACCTCCATTATAGCTAAAGCTCTTAATCATATCCAGTTGAAAGAATTTTTAGATTAAATGGAGTGTGGGTATGCAGATCTTCTGCTGTATAACTGAGTATGTTGATTATCAAGATGAAATGTTTTGAAACGTCTCACATCCTTATTAACAGAAATTAAAGCATTTTTCCTTGATAAGTGTATTTATTATAAAGAACTAATGCACAATAAGAACTTTGATTCATTTTCCAAGCCTCTTGAAACATCACTAAAAATAAGTGTGATATTGACATTTGCTATTTCAGAACAACATTTTTAAATATGAGAGAAGTATTTCGCAGCAGAAAATCGGGTCCAACAAAATGATGTTAGCCTTTGTTTAAAAAAAAAAAAAAAAAAAACCTCTCAATTAAGGTGACCAGATTTTCTGGAGGGCAAAGTGGGACACAGGGATCTAAATTTGGGTTGGGGGGGAGAGGGCCCTTCTGAAGGTGAAAATATGGAGTGCAAAATTTTTAGTGAAGTCACATTATCCTGTAAAGAATTACCCATCATATGCGAATTAGCATGTGTGTTAAACAGAATCTATTATTGAAAGAAAAAATTGAATTTATCCATATCTCAGACTGAATTAATTATTAAATCAACAATCATGGACTTTGGCATCTGGACTGAGACAACTCAGATGCGCTTTCAGTAAGAGCGAACAAAGAAAAAAAAAAAGCAGTCGGAAAATAAAAGTTTGTAACTCCCTAACCTTACTGCTTGAATGTGTCCATCCAGCACATGACGCTGCAAATGTATTAATTCGACGCGGACGATGAGCCTACTTGATCAGCCCTGACCTAGAAGCATCATCCTGTGTAAGTGCTCTGTAGATGTATTTCATTGACGAATGAATGCTTCTAAGATGTTTTGGCTCTTGTAGAAGTCTTTCATAGACTTCATCACAGGAACTGCCAAACTCAAAATTGCACTTCACTATTAACATTGCTTGTAGTGTTTCCAGTTTTAACTGTGTCTTTCCAGTTGTCCATACGGATATTCATAGATGAGAAAACTCTTTCACTGGCAGCGTTTGTTACAACAAAAACTCCACAATTTTCTGGATTTGCGCACTTGGCACATTTTTATTCTTGAAATGACGAAAAATTTCAGCCTATCGACAGTCAAGACTAGTTTTCTGACAATTCCAATCTGCAATCTTTTTGTTTTGAAGTAAATCGCCTACTTAGCTGACGAAGTACTTCATCAAATAACTCGTTATCATCGATGTCAACCTTCGGAATCTTCCACCCAAAACGTTGCACGCTCTCTTGTACTTTTTCCCACAACAGTGCCTCCTTTAACGCAACCCAACTAAATGCATTTAGATCTTGGAATTGCTCAACCCTCCCTTTCAGATATCCGGCTCAGCTGTAAAAATTTACAATGGTTCTTATAATGTCATTTTTTCTCCCCAATCCTTCATCTTCTAATTGAGTAATTAGCATACATATTTCATTTGGCAAAAGTTTTTTTTGTGCTTCTGTCAGTGCATTTATATATTAAATCATCCAGTTCAGAAGATACTTCCAATACTGTTACAGTCTGTGCTTCTCTGTGCAGAATTGCCGCTTGAAACATTGAAGCGATATTATGTACAAAATAGATCCACAATTCAGCACAAGAATTCTCAAAAAAGTTGCAGATTAGGGTGGGGCACTTCCCTTCCAACAAGAAATAGGATTTCAGTGCAGGGAACAATTTTAAAACTCTCTCTACTGCAGGCATCAGTGATAATCATCTAGTTTTCCCATATCCTAAAATGCACTGGTACTCTACACAGACAAAGTTGCAAAATTCTTTGAATGACTCAACACAAACAGTGTAGATATAGAAATAATAATAAATTTTCATAATAACTGCTTCCACTTCAATTTTCAAGCAATATCCTGGTGTTTGGATTGCATTGTGGACGATATGAGCAGCACAACCAATACCTAGCAGTTTCCTCCCAAGGGCATCTTATAATATTGCAAAAATGTTGTTTGTACCTCTTCTTTTTAATCCTCCGAAATGTGTGTTAGCGTTGTCTGCACAGAAGCCAACAACCTTTTTTGTCAAACCATGCCATTGTAATGCATTTACAAGAAAATTGCAAATTGTCTGTGCTGTTTCTCCAGAAAGAGATTGCGTGTCCAGGACTTTAACTTTCATACCTGACAGTGGCACAAAATATCTCACTATCACAGGAAATAGCTTGACATCCTTATGGTTCGATGTGTCTGTAGACACTGTCACAAAATTCACGACATTTAATTCTTCCTTGACTTGGTTCATTACATAAGTACATTCATGACAGTGGCTTCACATTTTGTTCGTGCGCAAGTGAATTTTGGATTAAAACACTTTTGCATTAAAATGGAAGTACAGTCCATCAACCTAAAGCTGTGATTGTGATAAATCCTGTGGTATGCAAAAGTACCTTCTGTAGCAGCCAACCGAGCTACAGAAGGTACTTTTCACCCAACTCAGATTTCAAAAAGTAGTTCGTAATTGTACCTGACGATGCCTACTATTTCAGGACATTTTATGACGATCCATATTCAAATGTTTCATTATATCTCCGTGTCTGCTAAGAGTGACGGAGAAAGGTGATCCACATTTGTTGCACCTAATGTCACTATCGATGTTGCTTCTAACCTTCTTTATGAACGCAAACTCGTCTTGTAATTCCTCGTTCAATTTCTACTTTCGTTTTGGCATGACTGATGCTCAGTGGAGACTCGGGCAATACAGTCAAAAGTCTTTAATCCGGACTCATAGGGACATCGGCGATTCCGGATTATCGATTTTTCTGGATTGTAGATCATCAATTTAAATCTGGTAAGATGGCATGCAGAAATTATAAAATTAAAAATATAAAACCGTAATTTATGAAATAAAGAACAATTATGATGTGAAGGGTATCAAAATCGACCAAAAAAAAGCTTAATATTTATTTGTTTACTTTATTAAACATTTCTTTCAACGCGCACATGCGTAAAGCATACATTACGCATATTCGAAATTGGAAAATTACAACCAGAAAACTATTTAATGTGTACTCATGATATTTATAATTACGAGGAATTTGATTTAAATCATATCAAAGACTGAATACATCGAGATGAAATACTACATTTAGTAAGGAATTATAAGCTGAATAAAATAAAAACATCTGCCCTGAAGATAAAGATAGTGCTGACAGATCAACTTCCAGTTCATTGCGCCCCGCGACGTCCCCCCCCTTTCCGCAGAGCAGCGTGAAATTGATAAACAGATTTCGGAATGGTTAGAGAAACAAAGGATATGCCTTTATCCATTTTTTGCAGCAATTCCACTTTTTGTTTGAGGACATCGAAACATGCTTTCCCTTTGTAGATCCAGCATCGGAAAATCTATTTGACATAATCGAAAGTTCCAACTTACTTTTGAAAAAATTGCTCTAACAGTCTGCAAAAAATAATAAGCCGGTTCCAATTCGAAGATTAAGGAACAACGCAATCTCCAACATTAACTGAAATAGATAATTAGATAATTTTAGCTTAGCTTATACCGTCCGTTATACATTTAACGTGCATGCGTAAACGCATTATGCGCATGCGCAGAAAGTTTGTAGCTTTGAGGTCCGGATTATAGATCATTTCGGATTATGAGTGTCCGGATTAACGGCTTTTGACTGTATCACTCACATAAGAAAAAAATAAATAACCACCAACCACCTTAGCCAAAGAACATTTATGTAAAGAAGAAAAAGGTTCCATAGAACGTAATGTAAACCAGTTTGCTATTTGCTGAAGCAGAGGGAAAATTCGTCAAGGGTTTTGGTGATGGAACCTGTCAGCGAGAATTTCCCCCTCCGCGATGTGTATGGCCTGTCTGTCATACGAAAAGCTCTTGCCAGTTAGTCTGTTGCCGTAGAAATGAGCCTTGACACATTTTCCGGGGTGCCTTGAAGATTTACTTTGCCATCTTGGTGCATTTAAAGAGGAATTGGCAACCCTTGGTTCACCCCTATTTGAAATATACTAGCCTTGTTGCTATAGCAACTGCCACCCGTGAGACACTGCGGTGGGGCTGTTCTTCTCGTAGACAGACAGGGCAGGAAATTGAGGAACAACGTGTTAAGAAGAAATGTTTTTTGACAAAACGTTTCTTTGACTTTTCTTGATAATTTAAACTTGGATTTTCGCACTTTTTTTTTTTGCTCAAAAATGACTGATCCATTAATTAATTTACTTGCATGAAAAAATATTTTCTTTCCCTTTAAAGTTTAAAGAAATTTAAAACGATATTCGTTTTATGGACTCTTGATAAATGTGATCTTTGAATTTCGATGCCGGCTTGGAGCTTTGGCAACAGATATTTCGCGCATGCTGTTTATGTGCCTTAGCCATCAACTCAGTCGCCACCCGTGTTTCTGAGTGATGACATCATAGCTTTATCGAAAGCAAGGATCAGCGAGGTGTCACCAATGCGCCATGATGCCCAATTCAACTTAATTCACATTAAAAGTCTCTTTTGCAGAAAAGCAAGACAAACAGACATCCCGACAACTCTGGCGCAGCCCACAAAAAGGTCATAGGATGACGTAAAGTTTTCGGTTAAAGATCGGGCTGCGTCCCTCATATCATATACCGCTGGGACAAACGAGAGACCTCGGGACAGGAAGTCTGAAATCCAGACTATCCCACCTGAATCGGGACGTCTGGTCACCTTATCTTAATACTACTGTAACTGAATTAAATTCTTCTCCTTTTAATATTGGCAATGGCAACTTTGAAATCCAATTGCTAGATTTAAAAAACAAAGAATTATAGAGCACAAAATTTGAACGTCTTAGCACTGATATGGAAACACTGGAGGAAAACAAATACGAGCTTAGTTCACAGCACAAGTGATCTGCTTTGAAAGACCTGCAGGAGGAAAAAATGTTGATTTTTAACACATGGAATAGTATTCCTGACTCAGATAATCAGCTGAAAAAACTAGCGTTTGCTGTTTTTTCCTTATTCGGGCCTACATATTCATGTGAACAATCATTTTCAAGCATGAACATTATCAAGAGTAAATTGAGAAGTCATTTTATTGATGAGAACTTGGAATCATGCTTAAAATTAAAAACAACATACACAAACTTTCCAAAGAGATGCAAGGTCATTGTTTGGTCATTTGTATTTGTTAGTCGTTATCATGATTTAAGTTTTTGGATACTTTGCAGTTTTATTTTATCAATAAATATTATTATTATTAAGCATAATATCAGGTTTTATTCAATATACTTGTATAATTTATCCTTAAAAATTGCCTTTTTAAGCCTTAAAAATTGAAATATTAAATTAATTTTAGAGAATGTTGTGGAGGGGGAAAAAAAAGGTGTTATGTTGAGAATTGAGAAAGTTATGTTAAGATGATTTGGACATGTAGAGAGGAGGAAGGAAAGAAGATACTTGAAACAAGTATACAAGACTAGTGTAGATGGGAGAGCTGGAAGAGGGTCGACCTCAGCGAATGTATGTTGATCAGATTGAGGATGTTCTTAGTAAAACCCAGCGTAAGAGCACCCTAATTAAGTGAATGACAATATACCTACCTATATAATTTAAATTTAAAAAATGTGGCTCTCAAAATAGATTTCAATCCTTGAACTCTTGATAATTGACTCTGTTGACTAATGAAATTGCCAACCACTGTGTTAGAGTATTCCTGAAATGGATTACAAATTATACAAAGAAAAATGAACTTCTGGATAATTTTTTAAAATTTAAACAGCTTTGCTAGTCCTGAAAATTTCTAATTGACAAGAGTTCCCTTTGTATAATCATAAACAATGCAAGAATTCAAAAATTAATAATACCAAAATTCTATCTTTGCTTGCCTTATAATTAAAAAGCGTAGTCCATTTTTAGGCTGGAGAAAAGATAATCACAAACAAATGAATATGCACGTGTTCTTATTTTTTCTCATTGTTATTGTTCTGAACACATGTAATAACTTGATCAAAATAAGTGGAAGAATTATATAATGCAAAGAGTGTATTTCTTAATGAGTAAGCGAACTGGATTAAAATCCTCATTGTTTAACATATACTATTATTAAGATATTAAAAAAAAGGTAACTGTAAGAACAAGAGATAAATCAAAATGTTTTGGAATTATGTATAATATCTGAATTATTTAGAAAGGGGAAAGGGAGCAAGAGATTTTGGTCTGCTTCTTCATAAAAATAATTTGGGATGAAGATAACTGAGAACAAAAACCTGCATCTTAATATTCTGGAGCCTATTTACTGTTTCAAAATAATGCTAGTAATGTTAAAACTAGTATTGCCTGGTTTATTTGATAGCAAATATATGAAAACTGTATAGCCCTTCTCCTTCCCCTTAGCAGTATGCAGAACAATAATATGTAAAATAAATGAATTTATGGAGATATAGCTTTACTCTCTTAAAAAAAAATAATGTGTCTGGTGAAAGGATAAAGCTGAATATCCATTATTCCTTTGAATCTAGTTATTAAAATTCTTATTCCTAAAAAAATAATCAATCTTGCTAATCTTTTTTTTTTTTTTTTTTTTTTTTTCTGTAACCTGCCCTCAATTATAATGATCCTTAAAAAATAAGTTGAAGATTTGTTAATTCAGTTCTTTGCAGTTTAATAGTCAATATTTTTTCTTAATCTAAATTATCTTAGATGAGAAAATAAAAGTAAAGATTTTGTAGAAAATAAATTGCATAATTATTATATATCCTCACATATTTTTCTCCTAACTTGTTTAGTGTCAAGTTCTGAAAATTAAAAAAAATATTCACATAATTTTCCCTTTCCTCAGTGCATTCAGAGAATGAGCTCTCCTAAATTTTAAAATGGATTTGTCCACATAGTGATTGTTTTCATCTTACTAACAAAGACACACCCTCACAAACTACATGTAAAGGTCATGTTGAACCTTTCTTTTCTAACTATTAAACCTAATGCTAGCCTTATACAAGAACCGACCAATCACAGTGAAACAAACACAAAGTGGCATTCAGTGTGTTATTCTGCTAAGTCAGCTGACATTCATCTTAGTATTTATAGATGATTTGAATCTAAAGGAGTATCAAAGACAGCAATAACAGCAGATGAGATCCAAATTACAGTGAAGTAAAATTGAAAATATCTCATTAGATATTATAATGTTGAGTGTAGGTTTCTTTTAAAAAAACAATATTCTTATAGTTACCTGTAGCTTAACCATGACTTTTTTTTTAATTTGTTATATATTCTTACTTAACACTAGAATGGCGTTAGGGGTCATTTTGACCCCTGAACACTTTTGACCGTTGATTACTTTTGTTTTATTGGAAGAAATCGTTTGGAATTTTTTTACTTTTCCTAAATAGATAACAAATATTTGTAAAAAAAAAAAAATTGAGTATTCTAGGTTTATTAATTTTTGAAATATTGGCGTGTATTCCTAGAATGGTGGACGGGGGTCATTTTGACCCCTTTACCTTTATCCCTCTTTCTGCTCCAGGCATTGTCAAATAACCCATGAAAAACATTCACTGATAAGGATTTTTCGATTGCATTCAAATTATCTCCCAGAGGAATAAAAACCTGGGTGGTCTCTACCCTTTACTTTTATCCCTCTTTCTGCTGGAAGCATTGTCAAATAACCCATGAAAAACATTCACTGATAAGGATTTTTCGATTGCATTCATATTATCTCCCAGAGGAATAAAAACCTGGGTGGTCTAATTACTTTGTAATGTCTACATAAGTTGTTGTTCCTTTGTTTGCAATTATCTACTTGTTTGAAGAAAATACTGCAAGGAAGGTAGCTGCAGGGTTTTTCATGCTTACATTTCTTTTCAGAAATAGTTTATTTTACAGATGTATTTTAATATATGTTAGTACAGCTTACTTACTGCAGGTGATAACAGTTAGAACAGATGTTTTCTTGGTAATCCCAAATCAGTATATCAGTATTTCAGTACATGTGAATTCTGCCGTCAAGATCATTATCACCTTTCCTTTATGCTGTTAGAATCATATGCTAAAATATATTTCCTATCGTTTTCTGATAGTCTGCTATTTTTCTACTTTTAACAAAACTTTTTTTCAACAAAATATGTCTAATAAGCGGGAAAGAGGTCTTACGGATGAAGAAATTAAAAAATTGTTGCAGGAGTTATCTGAAAATGAGTCTTTCGGAGGTGAAATTGATAATTTTTCTGTAGAAACTGAAGATGAATTCCAAACACAAACTATTAGTGAATCCAAGGACAGCGAAGTAAACAAAGAAGAACTCAGCAGAAATAAACAGGAAAAAATGCAACAGGGTATTTGCAAAACTGTTTTTACAGCTCCTGATAACACTATTTGGAATGAAATAAATTCAAAAAAATCAGACTGCGGCCGTGTTCCTGCTTATAATGTTCTAAAAGAAACCAGCAAGACCAACATCTTTTGCAAAAAAATCATCATCATGAAATCATGTTTCTGAGTACAAAGTGACTAGTGCTTTCAAGCTTTTTATTGATGATGATATCTTGCTGCATATAAAGAAATGTACAGAATCCGAAGCTCATCGGCAGCTTGGAAATAAAGACTGGAGGTTATCTCTGGCTGAGTTAGATGCTTTTGTTGCTATATTGTATGTTTGAGGAGTAATAGGAGCAAAGGGCTTATATTCCTTGTGGTCCGAAACATGAGAAATACCATTTTGCAAAGAAACTATATCAAGAGATAGATTCAAAGAAATAAAACAATTTTTAAGGTTCAATGAAAAGGCAAAATGTACTTGATTACAGACTGATAAATTTGCTCTTGCATCAGACGTGTAGAACAAATTTATTGAAAACTGCAAAACGTGCTAACCGGCAGGACAAAATATTACAGTTGATGAACAATTATTCCCATCTAAAGCTAGTTGTAGATTTACACAATATATGCCTAATAAACCTGACAAATTTGGAATACAATTTCAGTTATCTGTCAACATTGATACTAAATACCTCTTGAATGGATTTCCTTATCTAGGAAAAGATAAAACAGCAAATCCTCAATTACGTTTGTCTGAAAAAGTTGTCATAAAATTACAGAGCCACATCTAAACAAAGGGAGGAATATTTTCATGGATAACTATTTTACTAGCATGAAATTAGCAAAAATGCTAAAATAAAAAAAAAATACAACTATGGTCGGCACAATGAAAAAGAACAGAAGAGAAATTTCTATATCTTTAAAAAATATGTGTAGTAATCTTTATTCATCGACAATAGTGGAACATGATAATTTCATACTTACCATCTATCAAGACAAAAAAAGTAAAAGCGTTTTTCTACTGAGCTCATTACATTCTACTGTAAAAACTGAAAACAGTCTCAAGAAGTTGCCTGATTCAATAACATTTTGCAATGCAACAAAGTATAGTGTGTATATTCGTGATCAGATGTGCCAAAAATATTCAGTTAAATCGGCTTATAGATGACGGCCTGTAATATCTTTTTCAATATTTTGGATCACGCAGCTTTGAATGCCTGGATAATTTATAAAAGTGTAAGAGGAAACACCATTAACAGGAGAGATTTTCTACTGACATTAGGAGAGGAGTTAAGAGTGGCACATATGGCTTCAAAACTCCCAAAGATCCTTCCTGAGTATTCAGAAAAAACACATGAAAAGAAAATGGATATAAAGAGAAAAAAGTGTCAAGTACAGAGATGCAATGGAAATAAATCTCAAGAATATTGTGCATCTTGTTCCAAAGTTGTGTGCAAAAAATGTACTGGAGAAACAGTTAAAAATTATTTTTGTATCAACTGCATTCATTCTTAATATGTATGTGTAATCTCTAATATTTTAAACATTAAATAGAATAGAAATGAATTGCTTTCTTTACATATAATGATATCCATTCAGCTACACATATAATGATATAACTAAAACATCAGAGAACATTTCTCATTTCTGGATTCAGAGAGCGAATAATCCTCCAAGTAGGTACATAAAAAAATATTATTATATAAATTGTGTTGTATTTTAGTTAACATTAGTTTTAATTTGTGAAACCATTTATTTTAAATCAATTCTTATATCAAATTAATGAGTTATTTGAGTAATTGTAGTATGATCCAATTGATCGGCATGTACTCGATACATTTACAGTATTTTAAAAAGTCAATAAATTATCATGTGGTATTAAATATAAATCATGAAATACATATAAAGCACATATTTGTGCCAATGTATGGCATTTAAAATTCTTTTACCGTTGTTATTTCAGTACTTTCATCCAAGGGTCAAAATGACCCCTTACCGCCGTTCCAGTAGGTAAGATTTTCCCGCCGTTCTAGTGTTAAACTGCATCCTTCAGGAATTAAATTAACCACGCAATTTTCCACTTTCAGTTTTCAGATGATAAATTTACTAAAAAGGGGGGAAGGCATGAGGAAATACTGTATTTGACATTTCTATCCTTATTGTGAAAGAAAATCAACATGAAACAAAATAGACATTTCATCTTCATATCTCATTATATATCACTGCTCTTATCAGCTTATCAATTTCAATATTCTGAATGATTATTTTCAGATATTATTATTCCTTACTAAATTCATAGTTAAGTATATTGCTAAGCATGACATAAATTTATGCTGCATACAAGCTAAATCCTCATTTTTTGATTTTTTTAATTAATGATATTAACTCAGTAAATATTAATATCCTGTTAGTAGTTAACATGGCATAATGGTTATACAAAGTTATTGGTATAATCATTATGCTTTGCTGACTGCTAGTATATCTTACTAATGATATTTGACAGATTATTATATGTTGAGTATTATACATTATTTTGATTGGTCACTAATGATTTAAAAAAAAATTGATTATGAGGTTCCTTGTAAACTTATATCTCAAGATCTAATGTCATATCAGAGTGAAGAATGTTTATAGTTCATTACATTTCAGTTCTTAACAGTTTTAGGTTGCTTTAAAGTATGAAAAATTAGAGATTCTGCTCTGATTATTCAGTCTGTGCATGTAGGAAGTATGATCATGAAGTAGTTACTAGTGTTGTTGGGTAAACTTTGATAATGCTCTTCCTAAACAAAAGATTCTGGAGATTCTTGCAATACCCTTCTTATGCTTTCCGAATGTATTTCTAATTATAAAATGTTAAACTTTGTCCTGACCAATCTTTTTCACTGAGCTGATCTTTTTCATATGAATTTGAATGATTATTTCATTTCATTGAATTCATTTGAATGATTATTCATGATTCATTTGAATAGTTATTTTGTGTCATTTGATGTAAGTTATGTTGAATAATTAACCTCAGAAGTGCAGTTTGTATGATATTGAATTTCTTCACTACAGAAATTATTTCATAATTCTGAAACACCAGAAAGGAAATAAACTTCTGAATTCGAACTTCGTTTCTTTGGATAATGTTAAGCTTATCCACAAGCAACTCAATTTAGTAGTATTAACTCTACTACTATTATGAGATATTTGTGAATCTATCATTTAATTCAGCAGCTGTGAGGAATTATCTTTATTTCTAATTATATATGCTTGAACTGTGCTGAAAGGGTAGAAGAAACCAGTTTTTCCTTTTATGTTCTGCATAGACATATGCCTAGAAAGAAACTAGATTATTTTCATTATTTGTGTATTGTCATGTAGAAAAGAGATAGAGATTTTCTTAATGTAAATCTAAATTTTCTTAATGTAGTTTTCTTGAAAATCTTTATTGTGTACAGCATATCATTTGTTAGAACATTTTCTGCATTAGAACTTAAAAGTTTCCATACATTTAACGTGTGCCCACAAATTCGAAAGACTTATGCATTAAACTACCTTAAGTATTCAGGGCAGAATAATTAAAGAAATAATCATTACAATTTCAGAATTACCGTATTTGATGGCATATAAGACGTACCCTTATTTAGACGGCCACACACAAGGGAAAAAAGTTTCAATAGCGTGGTTTCTTTTAGTTCTCATGTTTCATAAAAGCCAAATAAACAATTATTGAATGCAATTACCTTCACGTATAAGACGCAGGTAACTTTTTTAAAACCAAATTTAGGGAAAAAAGTGCATCTTATATGCCGTCAAATACGGTATATGTCTTGAATCATCTCTCTCTGCCACTGAATATAACTAGTTTAACCAATACTGATTTTATTACCAGTTTAATCAACATTGCTTTCTTAAATTTTCCTTAATAAGATAAATTAATAAATTTCTGTATCCATATTTATATTGTAGAGGTAATGAAACTTATATTTTGATTATTCCAAAGTACTTCAAAGAAATTGTAAATTTATATTTAATGTGGGCTTCAAGCATGCACTTGCCATAAAAATCCATTCTAAGCAAATTTTAGGCTTATGTTTTAGCTAAGATATTTTGCATTATTAAATTCTAATTTATTCATTTACTTATTGAAATATTTTCTCTTTATTTTTTATAATATATAGAATATTTTTACATTACTAAGCATCATAGATCCACAGGTAATTTTTAGAATTTGTTAAAATTTGCAAGCAAAAAATTCATCACTTTTAGAAGTAATATGGGATAACCTCTACCATTGTGATATATTGGCTGATAATAACTTGTTCTTTTAATCTTGTAAGGATTGTGGAAGTAAAATTCCATATACACAAACGGCTTTCCAATTTGTTTTGTCATAACTGAAAATTTCTGCTAGCTCGTAATGTATCTGATTCCGAATTGGATCAAGAAAAGGAATCAAGGTATAAAATTAAGAGAGTCATTTTGGAATTATGATCAAGAAAATAGCACTTATTCATAATATTTTGTGGAACTTTGAATTTCTTGAAAAATCTACTGTTGGGAGGGTTAAACTCAGGTTTATCATATAATCATTGTATTTTTCTACAAATTTATTGTAAATGTCATTTATGTGAATTTATGACAAGTAACTTAAGCATCATATTGCTCTGGTTTATATACAATGAAAATATGCAGAGTTCATAGTTTTTCTTTTTAGTTATTATTATAATTTTAAGTCTGATTTTAAAAAACATTGCATACATAATACTATATTTGAACGAAGTGTAACTTTGCCATTAATCAAATACTTCATCTAAAAAGGTAAGAAGATGAATGAAAAAATGTCTTAAAAAGTTATGTATTTGCATTCAACAGTAATATCAAAAATTTAATATGTTTGATATGACTAATTTACCATTAATCAAAGGTTGTTTCCCCCCTTGAAAATATTTTTAAAAAATCAAAAAGGCAATATACTTATATCCTATTACAATACTAAAAAATTATTCAGTTTATTGTACTAATGTTTATTAACTTTTTACTTTGAAATCCATAAGAACCTCCCCCTTTTTATTTCTACCCATGTTAGATGGAAGACCTGCTCCCCTGCAACAAGCTAAAAGGAAAAGAATCAAATTGCATAAAGAATACTGTGTAAGTATTATTTTTATTCTCAATATAAATATTGCTTTCTTAAATTTTCCTTAATAAGATAAATTAATAAATTTCTGTATCCATATTTATATTGTAGAGGTAATGAAATTTATATTTTGATTATTCCAAAGTACTTCAAAGAAATTGTAAATTTATATTTAATGTGGGCTTCAAGCATGCACTTGGCCCACCAGCGGCCAAGCGGTTAAGTCGCTGAACACTGGTAGTTCGGTCCGAGGTTCGAATCCCGCGAACGGGCTGGCTGCATGGGCGTTTTCGTGGTTTTCCCCATGTGTAACGTGTGTACGAGCCAATTTCCCTTAGAAAGTCCTCCACGAAGGCACTCCTCCTCTTAGGCAGATAGCCCTTGAGGCTTTGCCATAATCACACACACACACAAGCATGCACTTGCCATAAAAATCCAATTACCAATTGATGGCAAATAGTTCTTGGTTGACATGGGAACATCCAGGGTGTCTTGAACATGCTGCAGAATGGAAGTGGCTTGCGGGTGTTCCATTGCTTGTTGGTGGATGCGGCAATCCATGCATGTTGCCGTCACTCTGGCTGAAAAGTGTCACTCACCTGAACACTTTTTTAATAATTTAATTCATTAGAGCATGTATCCTTCATAAAAAAATAAGTGCTATTATGAAAATCATTATTTTACTACTTCAAAGTAAAAAACAAAACTCTATAAATTCTTATCTGACTCGCCTGTTTAATTAAATTTTGAAATACAGCTCTAACTTGCTGATATATTGTTGGATTTCATGCTTTTTGGAAAATGGCATTGAAATTGTAGTATTAATATTAAGTTTTAATTTCAGAAGAATTATAATGTTTGTGTCTAGTCCCAGTTTGGTAGTACATAGTAGCATACTAGATTTCCCATTAGAGAGTTAGAAAAAACTGTCAAAAATTCAAGAATTTGTTTAAAATAATACTTTCCAACATAAAGCAAAATACTTCAAATTATATTCTTAGAGCATGTTTATAATTTTCTGTTGCATTTTTAAACTTGTGTAAATTTACATATATTAGTGAATAAATATCAAAGGTGCCCAAACTTCATGTTAATAAAAAGCTGTATATTGGAATTCAGAAAAGTTCGAGAGCTGCAACTAGATTTTACAACAGCCACAAGTTCATATTTACATAATTCTAAAAGTAATGAAGCAAGTTTCAAATGGAAAGAAAGATCTTATAACTTAGTAAAAAGAAATGCCATAAATTAATTACTTTCTTTTGGACATTCGAATAATTTTAACTTATCATACACTACCCAACATTGAAAATGCAACACCAAGAAGAAGTGGCCTAAAAATTATGCAAATTTCAGTTTAGATGCATGTCACCAAGTTATGTGAAATGTGCAGCTCTCCAGCGCATGTTAAAGAAGATGTAAGGGAAGAAATGTTAGAATGTTCAATTTTCATGCTGTTATTTCAGCTAGGGAAATTATCATAGAAAATTTGTTTTTCTCTCAGAGGAGGTATGTAATAGCAGAGAATGCCAGAACAACAGAAGCAGTTCCAGCAGACAGACGATTTTACGATGGGCATAGCGATCGTACTGAGGAGGACAGGTTGATCCATACAGAAAATCTCAGCTGACACACACCTGAACGCATCCAAGATGCACCGGCTGTGGTAACGATGGTTGGGACATGGAAATGTGGCAAGTTTGAGGGGTGCTGGTGCAGCCAGAGTGACGGCAACATGCATGGATCGCCGCATCCACCAACAAGCAATGGAACACCCGCAAGCCACTTCCATTCTGCAGCATGTTCAAGACACCCTGGATGTTCCCATGTCAACCAAGAACTATTTGCCATCAATTGGTAATTAGTGGCCTGCACTCATGGTGTCCCTCAAGCAGACTGCCATTGACTTCACATCATAGACGCCAACATCTGCAATGGTGCCAGGTTCGAGCAATGTGGACGATGGAGTGGCACAGGGTCATGTTCTCAGATGAGTCACACTTGTATTTCTCTAATGATAGTTGCTGTGTATGAGTGTGGTGTCGATGTGAAGGTAGATCCAATCCAGCAGCAAGTGTAGAGTTCCCCACCACACGACAGTGCAGCATCATAGTTTGGGATGCAATTGTGTTTGATTCTAGGTCACCTCTAGTTTATATTCAGAGCACTATAACAGCCCGATGATACGTGGATGATGTTTTGTGGTCGGTGACAATCCCCTACCTTTAGGGAATGCCCAGTATCATTTATCAGCAGGATAACACCTGACCACACACTGCTCGCATCAGCTGACATGTTATTCAAAGTGTACAGTTGATTCTCTGGCCACCATTCTCTCACCAATCGAATACATTCGGTATGTGATCGGATGCTATTTACAGACTTTGCCATTGTTGCATTCAGAAGTCGAACTATGGCCAAAAAAATGAACTTGGCAGGGAACGGAGAGCCGTACCTCAAGACACCATCCATAGTCTCATTGACTCTACCTAGATGTGTTGCTTCATCTATCACCGACCCAGGTTGTACTACATCATTGTGTTCGGTTTTACCTTAGGTCAGAAGTCTGGTCAGTGGTGCATAAGCATAACCAACTGAACCAATGCTGTTCTTGCTCTGTATTGTGCATATCATTTCAAAATAAAGGGCAGTTGTTTGTTGCTGTCTCTCTCTCTCTGTTTGTCGAGTTTCATCACTTTCTGGGCACTCCTTGTTGTTGCATTTTCAATATAAGGTAGTGTATTTCTTATATATATTATTTGCATAAGAGCCACACAACTTGCGAGAGCTGCACGTGGCCCTCTCCGCAAGCCAGTATTCTCACTAAATGTATATATATGGTAAGAGTAAGCTAAAATCTTAGGTTTCCAAAAAATTAGCCATAGACTGTATAAAGTTTATCATCTTTTCGTGTACTATGTAGAATTAATTAAAATTATGAATTACTTTTCATTTTCTCCCATAATTAAATGAAGTGTAAAAATAAGCATTATTAATTATTTTTCCCTTATCCATCTTTTATCATGGCAAGCATTTCATGTAAAACACTATATTCATACATATTATCATATTAATCATTAATTTCTGTGAAATTTGCCATTCTCATAATTAAAATATTATCTCTAATATACATGTATTGATGCTACTTTTATATTTGATTATTTTGTGTTCATAATTTCTTCACATTTATTATAATTTTGTAATCTTTACACAAAATCAATTTTTGCTTTAGATTTGCAATTTTAAACTCATGCTGTGCTGCATGGCATATAGAAATTAAAAATTTGTTCATGAAATAAGGAAACATTTGTGACCTCAAGAAAATCAAAATTGCCATCCCAATGGAAAATCTTCTGTTATATCATCTTCATTTTTTACTATTTCTCCACAAATCCTATCAATTGGAAAATTTGTTTTATGTTTGCGATATCTGAAAATCTTTAAATTTGCATCTATCATCATAAAGCTTAGCTAGCATCCAATCTATACTGTCAGCAGCTGTAAGGAATTATCTTTATTTCTAATATATATATGCTTAAAATGTTCTGAAAGAGTAGAAGGAACCAATTTTTCCTTTTATGTTCTGCATAGACATATGCCTAGAAAGAAACTAGATTATTTTCATTATTTGTGTATTGTCATGTAGAAAAGAGATAGTGATTTTCTTAATGTAAATCAAAATTTTCTTAATGTAATGTTCTTGAAAATCTTTATCATGTACTGTAGTACAGCATAGCATTTGTGAGAACATTTTGTGCATTAAAACTTGAAAGTTTCTGTATGTTTAACGTGTGCCCGCAAATTGGAAAGACTTATTAAACTTGCATAAGTATGCAGGGCAGAATAATTAAAGAAATAATCATTAGAATTTCAGAATTATATGTCTTGAGCCATCTCTCTCTGCCACTGAATATACCTAGTTTAACCAATACTGATTTTAATACCAGTTTAATCAACATTGCTTTCTTAAATTTTCCTTAATAAGATAAGTTAATAAATTTCTGTATCCATATTTATATTGTAGAAGTAATGAAATTTATATTTTGACTATTCCAAGGTACTTCAAAGAAATAGTAAATTTATATTTAAGGTAACCGACCTTGTTCGAAGGGCGTTTTTCAAAATGTTTGTTATATTTTTGAATTCAAGTGATTTTTTTAATGAATTGTACTCAAACTTAAATGTAATCACTACAAAAACGATAAAAAAATCATTATTTTGTGAAATGTACGCAAAAAAAACTGAAAATTTTATATCAAAATTAATAAAAATATCAACCATCACTGACAGGAAAATATTGTTGATAAAAATCTATTTTCGGCTTTATTTTATACATACTACTTAGAAACATGTATTAAACCAGAATAATTTGAAAATATTGATTCACTAGCAAAATATGGTCAAATATGTCAGTAAACACTAATTTTTTTTAAAAAATACACACGCTATTGAAGAAAAAATTATGTAACTTAAATTCTATGAGATTAATTTTTTAACTGCTAGTCTACATTATGCATAATAATGTATAAAATGTGTGTGCAAAATTTCAAGTGATTCTATAATGAACGTTTAGAGTTATCATGGTTGCCGTGAACAGAAATCATGAAAAAAACAACTAATCAAAAATCATGTTTTAAGTTTTCAGATTGTTATATGATATTATATACACAAATATTCACTAAAAATGCTCCTGCGTTATATGGGACAAAGTGAGAGTATAACCTTTAAAAGAATAGAAACCGCAACATTATGATTGCCTTTTAATTCATCAAAATCACTTTTTTCATTTGCAATAAATGTTCTAGATAATTTCATAGACAGATGTTTCAGTTTCATTGTGATTACCAGCATCAGCAGTCACATATTTAGTGTATTAGTCGCTGTAAAATTTTCACTTTTTTGAATGACTACGTATAAATTTTGGCATTCTCAAACTTTCGATTATTAAACAGAATAAAAAAAGTGCAGAAAAATGAATATTTAGCTGATAAATTAGTGCAGGAAATTTGTACACAAAACAGAAATACCGAAATCTCAATGTAAACAAAACAATAAGTTTGAAACGTTGTTGCCAAATGTAAAAGAGAAAATACATAATGAAAATACTTTGCCAGATTCTCCAAACATATCTAAAGGCTTAAAATTATTTAATTTATATATAACACAGGAAAAAGTGGAAGTTGCACCTTTAATTTGTCCTTTAAACTTTAACTTCCGTTGTGGCAGGCAGTTACTTCTGATCTGTTGTATCTCAGAAAAACGGGTATATCTTCACTTGTAATCAGCATATCCAGAAGAGAAAAGCTGTTTTCGATAGCTAAGAATATGGCATTAAAAATATTAAATTAAAAAATGAGTTTTTCAGTCGAAATCGGCCTTTTGAACGAGGTGGGTTACCTTAATGTGGGCTTCAAACATGCACTTGCCATAAAAACCCATTCTAAGCAAATTTTAGGCTTATGTTTTAGCTAAGATATTTTGCATTATTAAATTCTAATTTATTCATTTACTTACTGAAATATTTTCCCTTTATTTTTTATGATATATAGAATATTTTTACATTACTAAGCATCATAGATCCACAATTTTCAGAAGTAATTTTCAGAATTTGGTGGCTGGAGATGTATTATTCTGCTAAATTTTGTCTTGCTTATATCAAGTGCTGAGGAAGTTAAGCCTGAATTAAATTAGTTGTTTATTATACTTATATCTTATTTTCCACATAGGCTTATAGCTTATCTAAGACCTGAATAAATAAATTTCCACTTATACTTAAGGTTTATATGGACAACAGATCAGTTATTCTTAATTCAAACTGCACTAAATCTTTTTACTCTGAGTATCATTTACAAAATCTATTTTTGCATATGGAAAGAAATTTCTTTTAAATTTCTCCTCAGCAACACACTTGACACTTTGCAGCGTAGTTTGCTGAAGTCTGTAATCAAGCATAATATCAACACTAATATTAAGAAAAAATGTTTTAGACATTTCTGTGTGAATTATTTCTGTCATAAGTTGTTAATCATGTGATGATGAAAGCAATGAATAATAAAAAGTGATTTGCCAGTTTGATGTCAGAAATATGTTAGTAGGCGTAAAGCCAGTAATGGACTAAGCAATGGTTTCAGTTTATGTTGTATACCAAGCAGAAAGGTGGCTGTGGATCCAAATTGCTGATCACATAAATCAATGCTAATAAATTATAGTGTTTCTTCAACATGGAGTTATTCAGTGAATAAGGAAATATCTATATGCTTTATGCTTTATCATGAAAAGATGTCTACTGTGCCTGCATGAAGCATATGATAAAAATGAGATGCTACTCTCAAAGTCTAATTATTTCTCTCTTTTTTGGGGGGGGAACCTGTGGCTGTTTGAATATTGGACGCCCAGATTTTGGCCTTTGTACTTTTATTTTTCTTTAATAGCTTTACTTCTGTTGATTAGTGAAAACCTTCTGTTATTAGTCAGTTAGTATTTTTTCAATTAGTATCTTGTTGCATACAAGAGTTAGGACAGAATCGCCCAATGAAATAATTCATCCCTCAGTGGCTCACTTTTGTTGAGTATGGGTGTAAGTGTAACATTGTTCATCCTAAAAATAAAGTGTTTTGAAAGAACTTCCTCCTTCTGTTTCAAGCACATTGTACAAGGTTGCCACACTACCTGGAAAACCGGAAGAAGTCAGGGAATTCGGAAATTGACCAAAAAGTTCAGGGAAAAGTCAGGGAATTTAAGTCTTTTAGTCAAAATCTGGAAAAGTCAGGGAATTTCATACAACGATCCCGCCAAAAAAGGCGAGTTTTGCACCGACGTCGGAAGAGATCACTTTTTTGGCGAATTGTGTATCATGTGAGTGTCATTCGGGCAGCTGACATAGAGCCAATTTTCGCAGCTCTAATTTGATTGTCTTTATTTGAATGATAGAAAGGCAAAGCAAGTTTCCCGCAACTTTTGGTTTCCAGTAACCTCAAGAATCGCATGTGCAGTGCATGAACTAAAGAAAGTACCTGTTCTCGTATAAAACAAAATGGGTTTAATCCTAGTATACGGTACCATGAAGGTTAGAATTAAAAAATATGTATTGTAAAGAAGGAAAACCTCTCTGCAACAGACGTGGCTCGGTTCCATCATAGCGGGAAATAGCTGTGCATGCGTGATATATCTGTCACCAAAGCTCGAAACTGGTGTCGAAGTTCGAAGGTCACGTTATCAAGAGTTCATAAAATGAATATCGTTTAAAATGTCTTTAAACTCTAAAGGAAAAGAAAATATTTTTTGGCACAAGTAAATTAATTCATGGATTAGTTATTTTGAGGGGGGGGGGAATCTACGAAAATCCGTTTTTAAAATTATTGCGAAAAATCCAAGAAAAAACCTTCTTTGATAAAACGATTCACGTAGATGTTCTCTGGTCAGAATAATCTCCATGTATGGTACAGCGGGATTTGGCGACATGATGATGAGCAGCAAACGGGTCATTTTGTTCTTGGCGACAATTTTCAAAGTCATGCGAAGGCCGTTTTATACTCCTTAGCCGTATCGTATACTAGGATTTTTACCGCAAAATCTTTTTTTTTTTTTAATAAATACCTTGTCATTTTGCAGTAAAATAAAAAAATAGTAATCAATCATCTAGGATAACCATGTAATATAACTATATTCACTAAAATATCGTTGATTATTCTAATTAAATTTTTAAGTAATTATCTTTATTTTTATGTTATTCATATCATTTAATGTTGCTTCTTCCCTCTAAATTTATTTATCATTAGTAAATAATATTTCCAAATTTCAGGAAATTTTCTCTGGCATAATCCTGAAATTAATTCTAGCAGTATGATGACATCACGAAATTTAATGCACATATTTTTTTCATATGTATGCTGTGGAATAAATATAAAATACCTCAATTTAGTAAAAAAATATCATTAAATAGATTTTTTTCTTTCGTTTAGCTGCAGAATGTCTGCAAAAAAAGCCTTATTTTATTCCAGATTGGGCAGATTCTAATCTCAATCTTCAGTGGAGAAAACAACTCCTATTATAATTATATTTGTGTTTTCAAGTGTTACGGTGCCTTTTAAGAATACACCTCACACAAATTAGATTTACCTAAAATCTAACCTAACTTTTAGCATTGCGTTGTGATTTATAAGAACCGGATTAGCCTCGTGTTGAACTGGGGATGATCATGAGTAATAATTAAATAAAAACGCACAGTTGTTATCCAATGTATATATCTTAAATTTTATTAAGTTTTTTAAGCGGAAAAGTAAACAAAATTATCAAACAAAGTGTACCAAGAATAATTAAGAATGTCCTCTGGGATTTATTGAATTATTAAAAGTGAATAAAAAAGTGAATTTGCTACACAGTACAAGTAATACCCTAATTAATTTACCTCTTAGCACAGCCAACGTACATTACGCGGATAGACTGGAATTTTCTCAAAACATACCTGGAAAACCTGGAAAAGTCAGGGAATTTCATTCTCCTGTTTGAGTGGCAACCCTGATTGTATGTTGATGACCTTCAAATAAGTTATCAAGGTTCAGACATTAAGTAAATAGAGAGACGATTGCAAATCACAATTAATAGGGTCGTGAACTTGTTGAATCAGTACGAATTCAGTTTTTCCTGTTAGAAGACTGTTTGCATACACTTTTGCAGAAAGTAAAATCTCCATCCTGAGCTTGAACAGCATATTCCTGGATCATTGATTCCTTTTGACTCTAAAGTGAAATTCCTAGGAGTAATATTTGACGATAAACTGACCATCTTCCCCACATGTACTATACCTGAAGAAGAAATACTTTAGAGCATTAAATCTTCTTAAGGTCTTAGTGAATTCCTCCTGGGGTGCAGGTCATGCTATGCTATGTGTTTGCAAGAGTCTAGTCCTTTCTGAACTGGACTGTGGCTTAGAGGTTTGTGGTTCAGCATTGCCTTCTGTGTTATTGAAAGTGGATCTTAGTCATAATCAAGCTTTGAGGATATGTTCTGGAGCCTTTAGAACACCTCCTGTTGAAGGTCTGTATGTGGATAGTTTTGAGCCATCACTCCAGTTAAGGCTTGAGCAGGTACAGTCTTTCTGCCATTATTTCAGTATGCTATCATAACCGGAATGCCCTACTAAGATTACTTTACGTGATGGCATGTTTGATCATTTGTTTGAAGCAAGGTCATCTTGCATGTCTTATTTTCCTACAAGAGATCATTCATTGATTGATTGGTATGGGTTATCTGATGCAAGTGTCCAGTCTGTAAAAGCACTTTGAAATCTTGCCATGAGAGAATATGCAAATACAGCTTCTTGACATTTTCCACCTATTCGATAAAAGAAATATGAACAAGACCATCTATAACCAGCTTTTCTTTGAACACAGACATTAATGCAGTAGTTATATTTTGATGTATATAGATTGTTTAAAAGCAGCCAGTCATGTCAAAGCATCTGTTGTGACTGAAAATCATAAAGAGAGTAGATGTCTGCTTGAAGCTTGCTCAGTACCAACTTTGGAATTAATTGCTTTATGTTATGTCTTGTTACATATATCAAATGTATGCCAAAAGAGTTCATAATTTATACTGACTCATACAATGCACTGAAAACTTTAGAAACATTCTTTAACGTTCACAATCAGTAGTTGTGAAAGTTTTAAAGCTAAATTTAACCTTATGGAGGTATGGATATCAGATTTTATGCTGCTGGGTACCTGGACATGTGGGGTGAAAAGAAACAAGCCGGCAAACATCTCAGTTAAGTTTGCTATTGATATGTGCAGCTAATTAGTTCCACTTAGAGATATCTGCAAAATCATCAACAGGAAAAGTCCTAAGTATGTGGCAGCTACTATAGAATGTTCAGATTAATAGCAAGCTTAAATGTGTAAAACCTCTAGTGGAACACTGAGACATAACTAAAAGCTGGATGGAGGAGGCCCTTTTTATTCATCACTTTTTTGTAGCTCATCACTGTCGAGCTACTACCTTCTGAAAAGTGAGTGAGTACTTGTTCACAATGTAATGCTATTTTATAAGTTCATCATAATTTACTAGGCTGTTCATATTTTAGGGAAGTTCATTTTAAATATTTTGATATATGATCTACCTCTTCACTGCTTGATCAGGAAAGAAGTGATGTTAACTTGTTTTCATATTTAAAAAGAGACTGTACTTTATCATTTGATTTGATTGTTTAGATGACTCGAATATTTTAAAGTATATTGTAGTGTGATTGTATTTGGTTTTCATGTTTATATTCATTATTCATGTTTTAGTCATTCTGTTTATTAGTCCGTCTTTTTATTCTTATAAATATATATTTTTAATAATTAAGATACAATAACATACCAAACAAATATTAATTTTAAAATATAATGCTGATTTTTGTTGTTTGACTTCTTAATTAATATTTTTAATATTTTTTGTTTTTATCCTTGTCTCTATATATTCTAATTTGAAAACTTTCACCATCCATCTGGTGCATTATAACCTTTAAGGTTACGCACCATGAAACTACCAACCAACAATGAGATCATTTATGCGAAATTTCAAGCCAACATTTGAGTCAACAGGATCAATGCTGTCGTGAATGATTGACATTGCGGGTACTGCAAGCTAAGGAATCAATATTTGATTAATTTATTGTTATACTTGATAGAACTGATATTGGGGAAACTGTAGAAGCTTTGAAGCCTAAACCTCTACAAAAGCCTTGAGGACTGTGTGTTGAAGACAGGTGTAGTCAATGTAATTTGTAAATATTTGTTTAGCACAGTAAATATATTATTAATATTCACTTAATGTATATTTGTTAATATAAACAGTGAATATGTACAAAAAATAGTAAAAATTATCCCTATTCAGGAAAGATTTGTTAAAATTGTTATTCCCCTTCTCCTACTAAGCTTTCAAGTTCTGTAACAGTTTTCTGACTTTTTAAATTAAGTGTTGAAAAGTGTGAAAAATCAGGATTTTTAAAACACAGATTTAAGTAGTTTGAAAGTTAATAGAGTTATAATAATGTTTATTTTATTGAATTAGAATGAGAAACATATTTGAATTGAAAACATATTTGAATAAAACATATTAACATGCTGATAATTTCTTTTAACTTATACAGTGTCACAAAAGTAATTATTAGTTTTCAAAATTTTTTAATAATATCAATGCATAAAATTGAAATTATAAAACATGGTTTTTTTAAGCATACTGTTACATAGTCTTCTACATTAAATATTTTTCCCAAAAATTAATTATGTTTAAAAATTGATATCTTTTCAAAAATGAAAATCGTTTGAAAAGTGACTGAACACGTAACAAGACTGCTAACAAAATAATTTACAATAAATATATTATATACATATTTGTGTCACTACATAGTATGTCAGAAATGGCATGGAAATGTCAGAAATGGCAATGTATATGGGCATGTTTTTGGATCATTATGACTAGGGAAAATGCAATATACCATCAGAAGTTAAGTGTTCAAAATAAATGAATTATTATTTATTATTTAGTTTATTGCATCAAACTGTTTGCTATTTCAATGCTTCCAGTAGTTTTTACTGATTTTTGTTGCATTAGAGCTACTGACAAGTACTTTGAGCAGTTTTTTTTTTTTTTTTTTTTTTTTTGTATTCTAAGCAGTCATTTTCTTTGCTTTTGCATAGTGAAAGCTACAATGTTGCATTAAACCCATGCCTGTCTTGTCTGGAGACATCACGACTATTATGGAGGACAGCTATTAAGCAGACCATTCTGTCTTATTATTCCTTAAACAATAATCATCAGTAGAGCATGAGCGATTGTTAACATAACCCATCTTACAATTGCATGTTTGGTGACATTTCAGCTAATGATATAGGCTTATGATCATATCACATGAATGTAGTTCATTTACCTCAAGCCTGTAGCCATGTTTCTGACAACCAGGTATTTTGCATGAAGAGAACAGGCAATATCTAAAATGTCATCTCCTGAATTCTTCAATAATGTTGTATGGATGCCATTCTCAATTATATAGATATATGAAGAAGGAAACTTAATTTAGTAACAAATTAAAAACTAATATAGTTATTCCAAAATATTATAATTACGTGCAACTGTAGTATTCCTTAAACAATAATAATTTTTATGAAATTACTTTTAAAATTCCAAAACTTCCAATACAGTTAAGTTTACACAAGAAATACACAAGAAGCACTAATAAAAGCAAAATCAAGGAGTAAAAAAATGGTTTCTAAAAAGAGAGAGGAGGAAGAAAGAAGGAAGAAAATTCTAAATAGCAATTTCATTTTTTAAATAATTGCAAAGACCAAAAAGTATGTTAAATACAACAAATTAGTTTAATCTTACATAAGCAGGGTGAGCACAAAACTTGGCGAGAGTTTTTATTTGGTTGTGGTTTCCAGCTGTGTGTTTTCTTGTGGCAAACATAGAGCTTTTTTTCGGTGATGAGTTTAGTATATAGCCAGAAGATTTTTTTTTAAATTTAATTTTGAAATGTGTTTATTTTTAAAAGTTTTATTGTTTAATATTTTCAGGAGGTTAAGCTGTTGTTTGGTGGGAGAATGTTGGATTTCAGACGATGTGTAGTTTATAATTTATGAATGTTTTCATTTAATTTTATTTAATTAATGTTTTTCGGGTCAGTTAATTATTTCCCCCCCCCACGTAACAAAAGATGTGGAATGTTGAAAGTGTTGAGCAAAATTGGTTCAATGTGTTGAATTCCACGATGATAGTAACTTGTATATTTTAGTGAGTTTACGATACATCCATTGTTAATGAATTTGAATAAGTTTACTTGGTTGACAATTTTTTGATGCAAGTGAAGAGACATTTGGTATGTATTATTTTTGAATTTTTGTAATTTTTAGTTTCATGTTTGGGACTTGAATTTTTTTTATGCTTGCATTGTATTTAGCTTCATTTTCGTTTGGCAATGTTAGATTTTACATTGGCATTTCTTTTTGCAATTGACAGTTGCGAAATGATATGATGAAAAGAGTTTGGTGCAAACTTACCATGCTTATGGAAGATTAGCCACAAATTATATACTATAAAAAGCTAATAAGCTAAAATCTTAGAATGAAATGCTTTTATCTTGATTCTGTTTTTTCTCAAGAGAATCGCCAAAACCAAGACAACTAATCCTGTTCTAATATAAGAAATCCATAATGTTTCTGGAAGTTATGAGATGCCTGAAAATTTTAATTATAGTTCAATAAATGACTATAACTCCACCTCTGGAGCTGTATGGATTTCAAAGAAATTTATACAATGTAAATAAAAACGACAGGATTTTTTATTTTTTTAATTGAATCAAACTGAAGAATTACATAGTCAGAAATTAAAGAATTATAACTATCCAAATCTTTAAACTGTGTGTGGTAATTTATACTGAGCTTAAACAACTAAATAAAATTTGAATTTTTTTTAATATTTGAGAAAAATATAAAAAGTATATAATATTGGAAAATATATATACATATAATAAATTATAAAAAGAAAATCATTTACAGAAATAAAATTTCAAGACAAACTTTTGGTCTAAATAGAAAAGTATATATATTTATTTGTATCAGCTGCTTCAAGAAAGCAAACGTATTTATAAAAATTCATAAATTAGTCCTTAATTTGCAACTAAAAACAGGAAATCTATTCAAATTTTCTTAAAATGGTTAAACATTTAACAGTTTTTGATGTATAATATGTTATTTAAAATAAAAGGAAACACGAGAATTGTCAGAGATATCCAGTGAAACACAGTACTGTATTTTCAAAAATATTACAGTAACTTAGGATTGCATGCTCTCAAACTTGCAACAGAACTTTGTTAATCATATGAAATATATGCTAATCCAGAGACTATTAAAATAGACCTGGGAATAAAATAATTCTACTTTTGTGGAAATATGTAAAGTGCTAGATTAACTTTTCAAAATTTGGGAAAGGAAAGAATTTTAAACTCTAGGATTAGGTAATATTCACTGAAGAAAGCTAATTTATCATATTTGGTGGAAGGTCAATTTTTAGCATTTAGCAGATTGAAAGGAGAACTTTACAAACTGAACTTTGTTCCAATAATAGAACATACCAGAGGAGTAGCTGTGATATGGGAATATATGTCATATATAATGGATTAGTACAAATATATTGATGTTTTAAAATGGAATTTGAAGTTATCAGCTTAAAATCTTATCCTGCACAATCATTTCAAATAAGATAGTGATCCTAAGTATATTGCCATGAGCGTGTGACTGGTTATTATGTAATTATCTTGAAGTACCCATAGTATCTCCTCAATGTCCAAATTTAAAAACATTGCTGAACAAATATATGTAGCAAAAAAAATCTGATGTAGCAAAAAAAAATTTTGATGCAAAATTCAAAAATATTTCTCTAAAATAGCAACTGAAGTCATTAATATAAGATGAGTAGAGCAATATTAAAGCAAAAATAATAAAATCTGCTTGAATCCCTGCCAAAAAGATTAAAGTATATTTTAAAAGCTAACAATAATTCAACAACTAAAGATTTTAAGAAGTACTTTTTCCTTCCTTTCATTTGATGGAGTAGTATAATCCAATCATTTTTTGCAATATGATTTTCTCACCCCCCAAAAAAAATTAATTTTTGCGATAAAATTTTTTAATTCAGTATTTTCTTGAAAAAAATATATAATGTAAAAACTAGATAAATGCATTTTTTTTTTTACATAACCAACATTTTAATTTCACTTGTCATTTTGTTGTAATAATATGTTATTCAAAATAAAAGGAAACATGAGAATTATTTGAGAGTATTGAAAACTTTTTTGAGATTATTTTGGAAACTAAAAGTGTCACATCACTTTTGTGAGACACTGTTAATTGCAAAACAGGATTTTTCTTGATCATTGTGAATATTTATTTTTGTAATTTATGAAAAGTATATTTCTTTTCAGGAAAAAATAATAAAATTGACCAAAGAAGTTGATGAATGCCTGGAACTCAATCAACAGAAGGCAGCAATGGAAGAAGCAAGACGACAAAATGCTATTCATAATCGTTTGAAAGCAAAAGGAGACTCACTAATAAAATAATTATGAATTTAGAAAAAAATTTCAAAATTCTTCTATGTACTACTTTTGTTTTTCTTAGATTATTATTAAATAAAAATGTTTAAATAAAACTTGAAGGCCTTTTTTTTATGTAGACATCAAATGATACATCAGTCACTTTTTTTTTTTTTTTTTTTTTTTTTTTTTTTTGTTTAATGCATAAATTTCATTAAAACTGGATATATTAAATTTTATATTACATAAAAAAATGCATTTAACATGAGGATTTTCAAAATTTCAAACTCTTTTTTTTTTAATTGAATTAATGCTAATGTTGTGTGGCACATAAATGTATTTTAGATGAAATATTGTGGAAAGATTTTATACTGAAATTAATATATATATATATATATATTATTATTATTATTATTATTTAAGTTCATGAAACCTTTTGTCTTGCATTGCAAATTCCTATGTAAACCTGTTAATTCCTGATAGTTTGTATTACTTTTGGGGTTGTTTGTATTATTATTAGGGGATAAAAGAGGAGAAAATCCTTTTTAAGAGAATATCATATCAAAGCATAAGAAATATCTAATAACATACTAGTCTTATTAAAAACTATTATATCCATAAATGGTTACACCCATAAAACAATGAAAACCCATAAAAAGTAATAACAGTGATAACTTAAAACCTAGAGTTCTGTTCTCGTGATTGCTTAAAACCTAGAGTTCTGTTCTGTGCGTTTGAATACACTGTGCCAAGTTTTCATTCTTTGTCTCACATATATCATAAATATGGGCTGTTTGCCATAAGACATCCGCCATAAAAAGCGTTCCTTATTTTGGCAGATAGCTCTACTATGCTTCACGCATATTGAAAAAAAAAAAAAAAACTATTAAGAAGTTTTCTTTTGAAGATTACAAATTTATCTTTTCAAATGCATTGAGCCTTTAAATATAATCAATGCTTGTTTGACTGTTGTTTAAGACTTAATTTTGTCTATTTTAAATGCTGGATATGCATACTTATTGTACTTAGGATGATGCTACTTTGAATAAAATGGAGAACACTTTCTTTAAAAGATAGAGCTTTAAAAAAAAATTCCAGTTTATTTCATTCAGTACTTACTGCATTTAAGTTGTCTTTTATATATTGAATTTGTTGTATAAAGTCAAATGAAAACACCTCAACATTTATTTTTGTGAAACTTATATATTATTATATTTAGTTTTAAATTAGTGATTTGTCTCCTATTGAAACTAAAAATGGGAAGAGATAACAGAAATAATACAGGGGTGTAAAAGAAATACAAATTCTTTAAAACTTTATAGAAATAGAGAGTGCTAATAATACAGCTGAAATATTTATATCGTTATAAGAATATGCCTTGAAGTTGAAGTTTACATGGCTAATTTGCAAATGTTCTATATGTGATCCTTTTGTAACATAACTAAATTTAAAGCTATAGTCATGTTCTTCTCAAACACTATATCAATAAATCACAGCAGCTTGAGACAATGTTCATGTCCATGTCAATAGTCACAGCAGATGATGCATTGTTTAAGATCATCCAGACTTTATTGGACTTATTACTAAAAATTTAGTCCTTGTCTAATGTATTCTCACAACAAGTAATCATACAGTGTTACATCAGAATTTTTTGATAACCAACATCCATCAATCATGATGAATGCTCAATCTAATGCTGAAGCAGATTTTTGCTCATACCATGTTCTAAAATGATGCTTTAGAACAGTAACAAATTTGCTTTTGCATATTTGATCACACAGAAAGCTCTTTCTATCTGATTAGTGATCATATTGATTAACTGATATCAAGCACGCTCTCCTGTTTCTGATTTCATGAAAACAAATGAAAGGAGGAGATCATAAACTTGAAAATTTTTTCAGTGATACAACACTGCTTTCTGATAAAAACAAACTTTTTATGATTTAAAAGCATTAGTTCTGTCTTTCTTTTGAAAAAAATTTATTTTACCATGATGTGTTTCAAAAAAATGTAAGAGATTTTTATCTTTATTAGATAAAATGATTACTTTATTAGATTAAACCTGCACTGGCAAAACAGAAACGTACCGTAATATATTTTACAACACACAAGTACACTGCACACCAAAAAAAAAAAATGTGACAGTTCTATATCTACTGGGCTGGTTGACAAAATTCAAATTGTGTTTTCCATATCTCGAAAGCACGGCTTAGGATTATATTAGATTTATATATAGCATTGTTCTAGCATAGGTATTTTGACAGAAAATTAAACTTTTTCTGAAATTACATATAAATGTTTTTCTATATTTCAATTCTACAACTCAAATTATGCCTAGATATTGAATTTTGTAAAATTTGGTGCGAAACTTACGGAGAAATTCAAAAATTTATCTTGCCGCAATTTTTCCAGTTTGCGCCAAGAATGATTCACTTGACTAACTTCTTAATATATGGCAAATAATTTTTCTTTCCCTTCCATTATGCCAGAGCGGGGAAAAAACCACCTCATTCTTACCTTTTTACATTGTACATGAGCGGAAAAAAAGTCACACGTTCTTACTTTCAAATACACTCTTTTGCAAAAAAATTGAAGCACCATGAAGGAAGCGGTTATTTTTGATGAAATTGAATATGTGTATAGCTCATACACAGATAATAAAATGGTTAAAAAATCAAGGTCATAGTATCTGTTCACGGCTCACAATCACCCATTCAATGTTCAAATTAGTAGTTGGTTGAACTGCTCCTGCGGCAATGCATGCATGAGTTTGTCTAGGAAAGGAGTGGTAGAGATTCCTAATATCATCGTGCAACACATTCTGCCAGGCATTCATCGATTGTCGCTCCAGATCTGCGATATTTTGTGGTGCCCGAATCTGCCGGCCTGCCATGCCCTAGACATGCTCGATTGGTGAAAAGTCTGGTGACCTTGCTGGCCAAGGAAGAGTATCAACCACATGGAGACAGTCCAGAGATATGCAAGCGATATGTGTCCTGTCGTTATCTTCTTGGAAAATGACCCCCAGGATGATGTGCCATGAAGGGTAATGCAACTGGCCACAGGATGGTATCAACATATTGTTACGTTTTTTCTTTCTGACACCAGTTGCTATGTTATTTTCTTCCCTCACGTTCGTACAGGGTTCATGTGGATTTGGAGTGAATAACGACGACACTTGATGAAGTATCAAAACACACTCTATTTAACCAATACTGATCAGGACAGCTCCAAAGTCACATTTTACAGTCGTCGAAGATCTATCACAAACACGCTGACACAATCAGCGACACAGCCTTCAGGTTAACAGGCTATAACTGTGGAGACAGCTTCACTGCAAAGCACCTGAGTCTGCTTTTCAGAGTACAGCTCCTGGCTCTGCTTAGTCGTTCTCGGAACTCCACGTACTCTCAAGACTCTCCATGCTATACCTCGCTTCAGTTGTTGTACATCAGCTTCTTCTATCTCAGCATCACATGAACTTTCAGATGTTTCAATACTTGCTAACTGCGGCTTCGTAACTTCACTATCAGTTTTGACGAACTTAACAGTCGCATTTTCATTTTTCACTTCAGGGACTTGAGAATCAAAAGCTTCTTTCCTGTCTTTTATTTCTTCATGTTTTCGTTCTTTTTCGTTAATCCCGTTAGATATTTCATCCTTAATTTCTTGATCTTTCTCAGACAATTCATCAGCTACTTCTTTCTTTTCTTCATCCTTTGATTCTTCAGATGCTACTTCTCTCATTTCCACGTAGTCTTTTATGCCTCCAGTTTCTTCTGTAAGCTCCACTTTCAGCTGTTGGAGTTGCTCTCGCACATTTTCTTGGCCGCCATTTATCTCTTCTCGTCGGCCTTTCTTGTCTTCTAGGTCTGGCTTTGATCTCAGCTGTCATCTCTTTATATCCAGCTTTTATCTCATCATATCCAGCTTTTATCTCAGCACATCCGACATTTATCTCACCATATCCGGCTTCCATCTTTTCTTGGAATTCAGCAAAGGCAGTCACGAGCTGTCTTAATAGATCTTCCATTGGTCTTGTCACTGGCATTCACCCTCAAATCCCACTTCTGACACCAGTTCGTGAGAATTTGGACTGAATAATGACAATACTACTTGATGAAGTATTGAAACACGCTTTATTTACCAATATTAATCAGGACAGCTCCAAAACGCTTTTACAGTCGTCGAAGATCTACTATAAACACGCTGGCACGATCAGCGACATAGCCTTCAGATTATCAGGCTATCACGTTGAAAACAGCTTCACTGCAAAGCAGCAGAGTACAACTCCCGACTCTGCTTGGTCGTTCTTGGAATTCCACATACTCTCGATACTCTCAACGCTACAATTCACGATGCACTCGATGACACACAGAGCACAGCTCCCGACTCTTCATTTCAGCCGTTCCCGGAATTCAACGTGCTCTCTCGACGATGCGCTAACCGCGATGCACTAAGAGACTCCTTTGGTGCACTCGCTGCCTGGCTGTCAACTCGATCGACTCTGCAGGAATTGACTTGCTAGACGAGACACCAACTCGATACTATCTATCTCGCACTCTCGAAGACACTCACTATCAGCTCGCTAGACGAGGCACACACACTAACTGACTGCGGACCAGCATGGTTTATGTAGCTTTTGGCTTGTGTTCGAGAACATTCTGAGCTAAACCGGTAAAAATTCATTCCAGGAGGTTTTCCATGTGTCTATGGCATATCGCCAATTTTGTCGCCAAATGTGGCAACCCTAAAACTGCTTTGCGGAGAAGCTATCCCACCGCGCCTGGACATTTCGTAACAATATCATTGAGCTGTTAAAGATATACGGAAGATGACTAAAGATGACCTGCTGTCACAGAAAATAGCACTCCACACCATTACACCAGGGATTATGGTTGTATGGCTTTGTAAAACAAAAGCTGATTGGGACCGCTGGCCCCATCCTCTACAGACATGAACACGGTGGTCATCTGCTTCAAGAGTGAAGCGGGATTCAACGCTGAACACTGTACAATGCCAGTCTGATGGCAGCCATGATGATCGGCTGCGACACCACTCCAGATGACTCCGCCGATGTTGTGGGGTCAAAGGCAAATATCTTAAAGGCGTCTGTGAGCGTAACTCCGCCTCAGGCAAGCGCCGTGAGATGGTGGACGGTACCACGGGAGGTATAGATGTGGCTGTAGTGCATTGAATAGTCAACAATGATATCATTGGGGTGGTTTGAGCCTGGTGAACAATCATCCTGTCTTGCCTCGCATTTGTGCTCCTTGGCTTTCCAGAGCCTTCGTTTCGTCGGCAATTTCCTTGTAGCAACCATTGCTGCTAACATCTTTGCACAGCGGTGTCTGTACGCTGTAGGTAATGGCCTATTGCTCGGTATAACCACCCAGCTTCACGCAACCCTAGAATGCAACCATGTTTGAAGTCGTTTAGTTGTCTGTGAGGTCTTTGATATCGTCGTAATGGCATCTTTAGTTGCTTCTTTGCAGAATTACAATGGCAGCAACAAAAAAGATAAATTTTCCACCCGTTACTGGTTTTATACTTTGCGAATAACACGCCATTATCTCAATTCCTGTTCATTTGCCTTGAAACTTTAAACATTTGCACATTCGATCAAGATGCTTTTGCTTACCAAATTTCATCACGAATGCAAAAGTCCTTCTTGGTGCTTTGATTTTTTTGCAAAAGCGTGTAAATCTAGCAATGTGTCAAAACGACATTTGATGTTTTATCGGTTTCAACAAATATGCCAAATTTCAAAATGCGCCAATATATAAATTCAAATATATCTTCGGAAATTTTGAATAAAAAACTGCAATTTTTTTGCAGGTATGCTTAGAAATACGTCTGCTTTAAGATGATGGTAAAAATTTTATAGATTTTAATTCAAATTTTTTTTGAAAAATTTATAAAAATTATTTTAAAATACAAATATTAAAAATGAATCATAAAAAATGAGTGAATTTTATATGGAATGAACCTGAATTTTGAAATGTGAAATGAAGAATCAAGTAAGTTTAATAGAAAGAAGAGAGATTAATAAATATATACCAAACTCAATTAACACTGAGGAGTTAAAATTTTAAGAGCTGATTTTTTAAAAAATACTCATGTGATTTTTACAAAACTTGGTAGTTTGGTGTAATTTGAGTTGTGGAATCGATATATGGAAAAAAATTGGTATGTTATTTTAGAAAAAGTCCGATTTTCTGTTAAAATACCTATATTATAACAATGCTATATACAGATCTAATACATATCCTAAGTTGCACTTTCAAGACATGAAAAATGCAAGTTGAATTTCATCAATCGGAGATATATAACTGTCCTTTTTTTTTTTTTTTTTTTTTTTTTTTTTTTTTCTTTTTTGCGCAGTGTACATTTTAGATTTTTAAAATATTGACACTTTTCTTTCAAACAATAAAAGGATTTTCACTAGCACAGCTGAGGGGGCTAAAAAAATAGTTCAGATAGTTTTGTTAACTCTCATATTTTCTTTATGAAACTAGAAAGGCTTCTTTACTGTCAAGCAGTGGCGTAGCTAGGGTGGGGCAAGGAGGCGCAGCATCCAAGGGGCGCCAAATTCATGCTACGAAATTTTTTAATGAAACGTTTTATATTCTTGGCACATAGAAAGGGGCGCAAATTCTTCAATTGTCCCCGGGCATTGGAAACTCTAGCTACGCCCCTGCTGTCAAGTGTTCTTTATTTCAGAGTCAGTTTTACACAATATAAACAAAATTTACGAATGTATGCACAAAAGGTTATTTATGTACAAACAAATCATCTGTAATGCTTTTTCTTACATTATATAACATTGTTATAATAATTGGTCTGGTCCTTGTATGGTATCTATAGTGTCTCACAAAAATGATTGGGCGCAACAATATTTTTACTTTTTTAAGGGGTAATAGGAGAATTGATTTGCAATAAACTAATAAAGAATATTTTCCTTTTGAATACATATTTTCTATCTCTTTGTACTAAATAAATTTGAAAAAATGAAATAGTAAATTTAAAAATTAGCATTTTAGACTGAAGTGGAAGAAAAACATACTACACAATTAATCAGACATTTTCATAATTTCTAATCAAAATCATTTGCAATAAATAAAGAATAAAATTTTATGGAATTAGTTTGGATAAAGAAGCTCTGCAAAACTCCAAAACTTGTTTGCTTTTATAATTCGAATTTTCTTTTTAGAAGATATTTGTTATTGTAATGTTTTCTTGCAATGGCTCAGTCACGAAAGGGAACATCGTTAGAAACCGCAGATTAGTTATTAATTTGCATCAAAAGAAAGGGAAACCTATTAGAAAAATTGCCTATTTAACTTAAGTGATTCTACAGTTTTGGGTACCATAAGATACAAAATCGTTTTCAAAACAAAAGACCTTGAAAACCATCTAAGTTAACTCATGAAATGAAACACTTTATTCTAAGGAATATTAAAAAGAATACAAGACTGAGTGCTCCTAAACTTGTTGCGAAACTTCGTAAATTATATGGAAACTGTAAGAAGAGTAATGTGATCTGCAAGATGTCATAAGCGGCACACAAAAAATTTTGGTAAGAGTAGACTTTAAGGTATCCTTTGTATTATGGCGAAGTTGTTGTTTCATTTATAGCCAAGTTGTTTCATTTATGGTAGCCTGAGTACTTGAATGTTATGGAAACCCTATTGTGACATGATCGGGTGCATGATTCTGAGAAATTTTGAATCATGGGATGTTTTGTAAGCGCTTTTGTGGTGTGTGTTGGTTTTATTGTTTAGACGGTAGAATGGCTGAATATAGTAAGATTAATTTGAAGTTTCTGTACGATTTGGAACGAAAGGGAAAAGAGCATTAATTGACTGGTGTGTAAATGAAGGTTTACTTATCCATTATAAGTATCCTGTATGTAGGAAGGATATGAGTCTAGTCGAACAAAAAAACCATTTAGATGGATTTGAATGGGTTTGTAGGAAGAAAGGTTCAGATGTGGCGACGCCGATATATGGATTCAAGTTCAGATAATTTAAGAAGTTTTTGGATGCTGTTAAGGAATTTTGTGTGCCACAGACTAAAGACGAAGGAACTTTTAAATAAGGTAAGTGGATATTTGCTTTTTCTAGTGCTTAAATGTATAACATGTTTTTCCTTTTTTATGTTAGTTTATTGTTTGGTTTAAAATGTAGTTTATTGAGATTATGTATTTTTCGTTTGCCTGTATTGTAGAAATGGATGCTCTTTTGACTTTTTAAGTGAAAATATATCGATGTGTACATCGATAAAGTAAAGGAAGTGCACAATGCAAGTTTGTGCAATTCTGAGATTTTTTTTAAGTGAAAATAGGTCGACGTGTACATGGATAAAGTAAAGGGATTGCGCAATGCCATTTTTATGCAATTTGGGGATTCTTTTTTTAAGTGAAAATAGGTCGATGTGAACATGGATACCGAGTTTGTGCAATTCTTTGTCTTGTTATTTTGGCTTTGTGTAGTAGCGATTTTTGGTGCAAAAATCGCCGTTATGCAAGCCAAAATAATAAGTCAAAGACTTGCACAAACTCGGTATCCATGCACCACCAAAAATCGCCAAGTTTCGCCAAGGGGGTACCCTAAAATATACTTTTACCAAAATTTTATATCAGTAAAAAAAAAAGAAAACTTTGCCTTGCTTTCACAAAAATCGATGAAACAAAGGATACCCGATTACTGGAAAAAAGGTGCTGTTTGCTGATGAAAGCAAATTTAACATCTTCAGCTCAGATGGACGAGTATTGGTATGGAGAAAACCAAAAGAGTAGTTTTGGAAGCAAACTTAGTAGCAATTGTGGGATTGGGATTATTTAATTATGGCAAAGCACATGAAGGCTATCTGCCTAAGGGGAGGGATGCCTCCGTGGAGGACTTTCTAAGAGGAACTGGTTCATATACACGTTACACATGGGAAAACCATGAAAACGCCCATGCAGCCAGCCCGTTCGCGGGATTCGAACCTCGAACCGAACTACCAGTGTTCAGCGTTTTCACCGCTCGGCCGCTGGTGGGCTTAGTAGCAAGTGTACATGGTGGAGGAGGAGTTGTGGTATTGGTATCAATGGCATATTCAAGTGTTGGTAACATAGAGTTTGTAGATGGTATAATGGATCAGTAATAAATACTTTGACATCTTGAAGTGAAATTTGGCATTGTCAGCACAAAATTTTAATATACAAAATAGTTTTAAATTCTACCAGGACAATGATCTAAAGCATACTGCACACAGTGTCAGACTCTACTTGTTATATAAGTGTCCAGAAGTAATTATGGTACCACCGCAATCGCCAGATCTTAATCTTGCTGAATATATTTGGCAGGAACTAGAATCAAGAATTCAAAAACAGAGCATATCTTTATGACAGCAACTGAAAGCAGTGATTCAAGAGGAGTGGCATAATGTAATTCTAGAAATAACAAAACAACAACCAAAAAAAAACTTGCAGAGTCAATGCTCAAAAGATTAAATGAAGTGAACAAGTGTAAAGGCAAAATTAAAATAAAAGCCTTTCTTTTTGTTTTAATTTAGTTTTTGTGTTCATTAAAGATTACAAAAAATCAAAGTGCCAATCATTCTTGTGAGCCAATGTAAGTCTGTTAGGAATTCATCCTTTAGTGCTTCTGTGGTATACTGAAACTTTAATAAATATAAATGTAAATAATAAAAAAGGTGTGATCTGCAAGATGTCATAAGATATTTTCAATTAACAATAGATCTCATATACATATTTTCAATTAACAATAGATCTCATATACATATTTTCAATTAACAATAGATTCATATAATATTACTAATATACATCTTACCAAAAATCATCAATCAGGTAAAAATATATTAAAACTATTCCTGTCAAAATATAATTTTATAAAAACATGACTTTCAGTGGAGAAAATGAGCATTTATACACTAAATGTATTATCTCAGATAACTTTTAAAACAACATTTGTTCAGAATTGGTATGAATACTTTAAACAATATCTTCAGATTAAAATTTAAGCATACAGTTAAAATACTTTTTGAAAAGAGAAAATGTATGATTAAAGAGCCTGAAAATCTTTTCAAGAATCTGCAAGATCATGTGTTGTTTAAAAAATAAGAACACAATCAAGTGGATATTTCACAGAAATCTTATGAATGAAAACTGTAAATACAGTAAAACATGGTGGATTTATATAGTTTAGTAACAAAATATAAAACTAGAATTAAGAGTTCAGAAAACTACATCTTGAGGGACTAAAATATTTCAACTGTCAACCTTTCAACCTTCATTTCAGCTGTCAGTTCAATGCAAAAGAAGACTGCAAAAAAATACAAAATGTGTTTGAATGTATTTTACAAACTCAATATAATAATTTACGGATTATTAATTGCAAAATATATGTAATTTATTTTTTATTATTTTTAATTTACATCAACTTCCTATTTAAATAAAATACGAATGTCTGTGTTCTATGGATGACTTATATGCAAATTTTGAACGTACCAAAATATTATTCATAAGTTAAGAAATGTGAGTCAGTTCTTGTTTAAAATTTAACTTGTTTCTTTTAAATTTAACATTAACAGAATTAATTTCTCATAAAATTGGTAACCGTCGTTAATAGATATTCAAATAGTAAGCACTTGTGAAAGCATCTATCGAAGTAGTCTCACGCATGCTCTCGACTAGAATTTTCTGGATTTTTCATCCGTCTCATAGCAACGGTTTACCGCGAACGTTCTAGTCCTTTCGACACTGGGTTGCGAGAATATAAGAGGCAGCAAAGAATAGCGCAACAGAGACATTGATCCAGTGTATCCGCGAAATTTCAGGTATAACTGCGCTCTGAAAGTGTGTGAACTGTACACGTTTAATATTTACTTAGAGAAATCCGTGTATTCCTGAAGCTTCAGAACTATGGCACTTGCTACATTGTTTGATGATTTTCCGATTTTGGGATGGAATAACAACAGACCGCGTCGAACCAGGCCGTTATTAAATCAGTTATTGGATTCATTGGAAGATCGTATGGATCGTAAAGTTGGCCAAGTATTTCGCCAGTTGCCTGCGATTTTGCTGGAACTTGAAGATGACTACGAACATCAACCGCAAAGTAAGAAAAGGAAAGTGAGATCTGGAGCGTTGTCCGAATACGAACCGAAATCGAAAGTTATGGTATCAACCAAGGACAATAAGTTTCAAGTTAGTGTGGATACCTCGAATTACCAGCCAGATGAAATAAGTGTGAAAATAGTGAATGACAAAATTGCGATATCGGCTAAGCACGAATCTAAAGGAAATGATGTGTATGAGTATCACGAAATGTATCGCTGTTTCGACCTTCCAAGTGGTGTGGAACCGAGTGCCGTTACTTCTCGTTTGAGTGCTAGTGGACAGTTGACTGTAGAAGCCCCGTTGAAGACTAAGGAAAGCTTGGTCGAGCGAACTGTTCCTGTTGAAATTCAAAACAAAGAGCAGCAGACCGTTGATATTACCAAAACGCCAACCAAAGATCAGAGTTCAGAAACTAAGTAAGGACTGTTCAGAGACTTTTTTCCAATTTCATTTAATGTCACTTGTTTTCTGTAATAGTAATTGATCGTCTTGATTTATTATGGCATTTCATTATGTATATCCATTTTGTATATTTTAAGTTACTGTAACACTTTGCATTTTTGTAATAAAAAGTGTGAATACATTATATCGCGTAATTTTGCTTTCGATTGTAATGATGATGTGCAGTGAATATGTCATGTAGTTTTTTAGGGTTTAAAATTAGTAAGCATTGATTTTGAAATATGAAAGTACAGGCTCAGAGTGATGTTACTGGTTGCAAATAATATATTTGTAGAGAATGCCAATAATAATACAATATTGTTTTAGTACAACACATTGAGGATGTGATTAAAAAATTGGTGATACTTATTAATATGATGAATAAAGAATTTAATTAGCAATATAATTGAGGGTACCATTAGCATTGAAATTACATTGAAGATAAGTGGTTGGCAATATTATTATACATATAAAGAGAAGATATTCACTGAAGTAAGTTGCAGGTTGAATTGATAGAGTAGGATTAGCATGAGGAAGGAAGTTGATCATTTCATCAATAATTGATTGATTCGGTTAAGTTTGATAATTAACATTTGGTTTACAGAAAAGTGCTTAACTAAATAATGTGTTGACAGCATATATGTCAGAAATTTTCAGAAAAAGGTGTAATAATCATAAAATGCTTAGCTACTTACAGGAGCTGATGTTTTCCATAAAGCTCAATTTGTATGTGAAATTTTTATTTTGGTTTATTTGGATGTTTGTAGTTAGGTACTGATATTTTGCATCTATTGCTTTTTTTTTTAAACTTTTAAGAAAAAAATGAGAACTTGTAATTCTGTATATTTCCTTGGTGTGGTTTTCTGAATCAAAACTATTAAGTTGGTAAGTTGGTTTTAAGTGTTAAAATAATTTAAGAAAATGTTACATATTATACCTGTTGAAGGCAGCAGAGGAAAAAAAAAGTTACGAAAATTTTAAGTTATATTTAAAGAAACATGGATATATGCCTTTTGATACATTTGGCACATTGAGGTGGAAATAAAGTTACATACAAGAAGATTACATAATCTAATAATACAAGGTCTTGAGATCCTGATGAAAAAGTGACTGGGATGTGTTTGTTTCCTTGAAAGCGATTAATAGCATTTTCGTCACATTAAAAATTTTGTTTCTTTAATAGCAAAAAATAGTAATGAAAACATAAGCTGAAGTAGTCCAAGAAAAATAGGAGATGTGTCATGTTAGATAATTGAATTTCTAACCAAATTATGATTTTTTTGTAGATTATGAATTTATCTTTTACAAAATTGAAAGTGAAGTTGGCTAAAGTGCAGAATCGCCCGCTTCTTTGTTTGGCACTTTTTACAAGAGTAAGAAGACTTGGATTTTTGTCAATTTTCTTTGACTTTTTAAGTAAAAATAGGTCGATGTGTGCATGGATACCGAGGATGTGCAATTCTTAAAAACGCTTCAAGCAGTGGGCTATTCTGTACTTTCCCCATTATCTTTTAGAAAGAACGCTCAATTTCAAAATGTCATGAAATGCTGGAATCTTTATTCTTAGGTAGATAAATGTATTTTTAACAGTATTTATGATTGAAATTTTGCCTTTTAATTGTAAGTTAATGTATATAGTTGATATCATTTAGTAGTGATATAGCAAATATATTAACCTTTTACGGGGCAGTGTTCCCAGTTGGAAATATAAAAGTGAAAATGTATATAAATTTTTTGTTCATATTGGCTTGAAGGAATTATTTATAAATGAAAGATGGTTTACTCTGATATAGGTGTACAGAAAATTGGCCTTTTTTCCCCTGTTATTTTTTATAGGGCAGAATTTAAAATTCAATATCCAATCAGTCTTAAAATCCACAGATATAATTAGCTAAAAGTCAGGGTATATGTTGGCACGATTATGTGTCTTGCGATGGTTTTTTGGCACAATGTTGTTTGTATGGCAACCCTTTTGACGTTGAAGCTTTTTTTTTTTTTTTGGGAGTAATTGGTTTGGTGCATGTTTTGAAATGCCTTATGTTGTAATGAAAGACATGGCAAAATTTCAGTCGCGCATTTTGGATTGAATGCAAGATAAAATTACGATGCTGGAGTTGTTCACAGGTGTGTTTATGCGAATATTATTCATAAATGTATGCTGGATTTAGTATGCTATGTGCTTCTGAAGATAAGGGTGGAAGAATAAAGTGGCGGAAATTGATAAGTTTTGGCTGGTGTTTGAAATTGATATTCCTGGTGCTTGAAGAAGCATTCACAATGGTAAGTGCATTTTATTTTATTGTTCTTATTTTGTAGAATGTTATGTTCATGCTGGTTTTGCTATGAATTTCTGCTGTTGTTTTTTTGAATTGTTTGTTATTTTAGTTTATTTTGTTCATTTGTGCGCAATGAACTAACCAAGGGTGTGTATAAGAATAGTTCCAAATTTTGTATATTTTCTCAGGATGGAAAAATCTGAAAGGGAAATCTGCTTGGTGTTGTCAATAATATTGTCAGTTGTTACTAACCTGCTTCAGTTAAGAAATCTATTTTTGATAATTGTTTTATGATTTCATGAAGAAACATGCATAAAGATCAAAACATAAGTTATGGGTGCTATTCAAACATAATTTTATATAAAAACATAAAAGTATGCAATAATAAACATATGTCCAAAAGCATTGAATCCAAAACTTCCTTCCCTGATCACTTCTAAAGACAAACAAAAAGGTACATATGCTTACCATTGTGATGGATCACTATGGGCTAAAGTGCAGAGTCACCCACTTATTTGTTTGGCACTTTTTACTAGAGTAAGAAGAATTGGATTTTTGTCAATTTTCTTTGACTTTTAAGTGACAATAGATCGATGTGTGCATGGATGAAGTCGAGTGTGCACAATGCCATTTTTGTGCAATTCTGGGATGTTTTATTAAGTGAAAATAGGTCCACATGTGCATGGATACCGAGTATGTGCAATTCTTAAAAACGTGCCAAGCAGTGGGCATTTCTGCACTTTCACCTCACTATGTGCCATTGGAACAATTCTGTAGTGAATGTTTCTTCAAATTATGGCTCTCATTTTCTAATTAATTAAAACATATTTACACAGAAAAAAATGCAACCCAATTTCATTAATAAATCTGTAAATGAGTATAATTGAACTACTAAGTATAATGTTAAGTTCGCTACTGTTCCCAGCATAGCAATAAGGAATCGTGGTGGTATTTATTCGCAAATGCATCAGTTATGGCTGAATGGCTTTTACAGGGCAACTCGCAGAAAATAACCAGTTCATTCACCTCGAGCACCTTTGAGAAGTTACAATTGCTGTTTTATAAACTGTAGCAAGAAAGAACGGATCTGAACCAGAATCGTAAGTTCACTATCTGTATCGCAGTGTACAAATGATGCAATAATTCAAGGTGGATGTGTGTAGTGAAGGGCTACATATATTTTAAATGCTATTTTAACGTATTCAAATGTCCTTCAGTTGACAAAATCTAACAGAGTTTCAACAGAAGTCATTGCCGTCTCAGGACAAACGTAACTGTTAATACCTTTTTCACTTGTTTTCAGTATCACTCTCTGACTCTTCTGGACTTATGACATTTGAAATATCTGCATCACTCAAGAACAGGGTTCGTACGGTCCTTAAGAGTCCTTAGATTTTTTGGAATCGATTTTTGGTCCTTAAAAGTCCTTAATTTTGGCCAAAATCAGCAGAAAGTCCTTAATTTTAATCATCTGAAATTTCTGTCTGTTTTTACGACTGTCATTTTGAGTGTGAATTAGCATTTTGAGGAATATTTTTGGCGATTCACTGCTATATATATGGTTGTCTTTTGAATGGGTTCATGAGTTCTAATTTGTTTTTACTTTTTCTAATATGAATGATAGGATACTCGAGTTTCTAAGAACTGAAACATAAGCATTTCGAAATTCATTTTTTCTAGTAAAAAGCTCTTAAACAACTTTTCGCTTTTGGGGATGTGAATTCTTTTATTAAGCGGTTCTAAATTTGGCGACTTTTCAACATTTTGGCGATTTTAAGATTAGTTTTCGTAGAAACATTTTAATTCCAGAATACGAGAATTTTTCGACGATTTTTTTAAAACATCGTAACATTGATAATTTTTATTAAAATAATGGTAATATATTGAAATAATATTTAGAAAATAACATTAAAATAAAACGTTTTTATTTTTCGCTATCATATTATAAAGTTTCATTTTGGCAATTTATACAATATTTTAAATCTGAAAAATAAACAAGGTATAATGCTATAAAGCACAATTTATGAAACAGCTCTTAGCAAAAGCAAAATTCGATATGTAATTAATTAAAAATGTCTTCTTTTTAATATTTTTCAAAGTAAGAGTTTTTCCCATGTAATTGTCTCAGTCAGAGTATTCAAAATTCTCAAAATATGCATGAGTTTTCTCTATAAAATTAATGTGAGGGGGACGTCTTATCATCAAACAGAGATCACACTCACGATTCAAAGTATCAGGTATTTTATTCCTGGTTCATAGAAGAAAAGATAAACGGAATGAGTATGTACAAATGGATTAAATATGTTTAGGAGAGTAATTCACAACACTGGTTCCAGTATGGAGATGTAAAAGTCACAGCTGACCACCTATGTGCAATCACTTTGCCTACGTGCCGTCACTTTAGATAATTTCCAAGTCCGATCACCTACGCACCGTCACTTTAGATAAGTTCCAAGTCCGATCGCCTACGTGCGACCAGTAAGCATCTAGTTGTAGCTCCTTTGCAAGCGTTCTGTTAGACCGCTTCTGTCGGACTTCTCGAACCAAGTGAAGGTGTGTTTACCTGGAGAGTTCCTACAGAGTAGAGATAGATAGCGACATCTGGTGCTTCGTTGAGGCACGATTCCCACATTAATTTTATACTTTTTCCCTCCTTTTTTATTTCCAAAATATTTCTGACCTCTTTGTTGTTACAGAATTGGTAAGGATAATTTTTCTTTAGGATTTTACACATTACAGCTTGGAAAGTTTAGAAGGATTTGAAGGCAAGATTTATAGACCCACGATTCTAGAAGATTCGAGAAATATGTGACAAAATGAAAAATGTCTCCATGGTATCAACACATAATGGATGTATTTTACAGAAAGTTTGCAATGAATTTCTTAATTTTTGGAGAACATCTGGAAGAACAATGAAAACATAATATTTGAAAGTATTACTTCTGATACTAGAATCTTAACATGTTTATCTTCTCTTTATTTTATCTACTTTTCACTAGACAGAAGCATGGAAAATGTCAAAATTGCTTCTGATCTTATCACATGGGCAGGCATTATAGAAAGGGATTTTTTTATTAATAAAGAAATTGAAAACTTACAATTTAAAAGATTCATCTAATATTTCTTAATGCATCATACACATAGCTGGCACTAGGCATTTTCCCACCTGATGCAATCTCTGTGGATCCTAAATTCTGCTGCCTACTGCCTTTCTAAATTCTGCTTCCAATGCTTGCTCTAAATTCTAAAAGTTTCGCCATTTCTACATTTTGTTGTTCGGTGTGTCACTAAATTCTAGAAATTCTGCCACATTAGCTCTGTAACTGGCCTTTACATATATTTCATATTGTTTCTGAATGTTCATATAACTAAAGAAGTAAAATTAGCCGATTTTTCTGTACATTCTAAATGCATTTACTGTTTTTTAGAAAAAAGAATCCTTAATTAAATCCAAAAGACTTTTAATGTTTGTTATAATCAGCAGGTCTCTCTCTAGACAAGCAGCAGCGGTGACAACATTCAGTCTTTTGTTATGAAGGAGATACAGTCAAAAGTCATTAATCCGGACTCGTCGGGACTTCGGCGATTCCGGATTATAGATCATCAGTTTAAATCTCGTAAGATGGCATGCAGTAATTCTAAAATTAAAAATATGAAACCGTAATTTATGAAATAAAGAACAATTATGATCTAAAAGGTATCAAAATTTACAAAAAAAAAAGCTTAATATTTATTTGTTTACTTTATTAAACATTTCTTTCAATGTAAGTTGTTTCGTTTTATGTGATAATACTTTCTCTTTAATTCTATAAACAGACATACTTTCTTGTTTAGTTACAAAATTCCGCTGTTCAAGTCCCGTAATTGCTGTGCCGAGAATACCGACTAACTTGTCAATCGAAATTTTTTCGTTTTCACTAACCTCTCTGTCACCTTCTTCATGTCTTTATCCATTTTTTACAGCAATTCCACTTTTTGTTTGATGTACATGGAAGCATACTTTCGTTTTGTAGATCCTTTGGGAGCTCCAGCATCGGAAATTCTATTTGACATAATCGAAAGTTCAAGTTTACTTTTATAAAATTGCTCTTACAGTCTCCAAAAAATAATAAGCTGAATCCAATTCGAAGATTACGGAACAACGCAATCATCAACATTAACTGAAATAGATAATTAGATAATTTTAGCTTATACCGTCCGTTATACATTAAACGCGCACGCGAAAACGTATTCTGCACTTGCGCACACGCATATGTGCAGTCGTAAAGGTCTTACATGCACGCGTAAACGCCTATGCGCATGTGTCAACGCGGCGCATGCGCAGAAAGTTTATAGCTTTGAGGTCAGGATTATAGATCATTCCGCTTTATGGGTGTCCGAATTAACGACGTTTGACTGTATTTCCGAAATTGCGTACCGATGTTATCTACTTACCTGTTGGATGCTGCATGTGGTTTCAAAAAGATGGCGCGCCATCTCATTATGGAAGGTGTGTACGTGACCATTTGGACCGGACATTTCCAAACAGGTGGATTGGGCGTGATGGCCCGTCGCTTGGCCTCCCATCCCCTGTTTTATCTCCTCTGGATCTTTTTCTCTGGTGCCACAAAGAGCCTTGTGTACGACACGCCCGTCAATTCTGAAGTGGACCTGGTAGTATGAATATCCATCGCTGCTGCTACGGTCCGTGAAACGCCCGGTATTTTTTAATATGTCCGCCAGTCTATGTTGCGTCAGTGTTGTGCGTGCATACATGCCAATGGCCACAATTTTGAACACCTCCTATGAAGCTTTTATGTCATACCTTTTTATTTATTAATGTTTTTTTTTTTTTTTTTTTTTTTTTTTTTTTTTGTGTGTGTGTGTGTGTATGTAATAAAGCATTTTACACTACATTCTGTGTTGTGGCCTTACTGTCTTTGTGTTTCTCTATCTCGTTAGGGTTACGTTTCCGTCCATGCTTTCCAATGTATTATGGCTCCTCACGATGTTCTCTATCTTCCCTACAAGTTTGCTCTTGGAATTTGAGGACACCTTGTATATGAACAGTATCTTCCTATTCCTATAGTGGCTCAAAGTACCTGATTGGTAAAACTTAGGAAAGCTGGCAGCTCAACACAGTTTCAAATCTCGCAAATAGACTGGTTACGTGGAAATTTTTCCATGTGTAGTATGGAAAGGAGGAATTTTTCTTATAAAAAAACCTTTCGCAAAGGCATCCCTGCTCTTAGAGAAATAGTTCTTCTGCCCTTTGTTATAATCTAAGTACCTAACTTGTAAGCATTTCTATGAAATCTGTATATATGTAAATAATTTTAGTGAAATTATATTTGAAATTAAAGTATTTTTTGTATAATCTAACATAAAAAATGCTTGAAAAAGAAGAAGCTCTACCCGAAAAGTAAGATTAAAGGCGCAAATTTATTTGACATTCGAGTACATGGCTATCTCACTAAATTTGTGAGATATCGCCAAGCTGGTGATGGTTTTAATTAATTTTTGTTGTCAAATTTGGTGACATTTCGGTCTAGTCCCTGATAAGTGATTTGGTTATCTAGTTGAAAGTTTGGCCATTTTGTTCTATTTGTTCTTAAGTACTTATCAACATAAATTTTTATTAATTTTATTGACTAAGATCTAGTTCATGTTTCGAGATCCGGTCCAAGTAAAAAAAAAATGTTTATAGACGTTCATATTCATTAATTTTGTTGCATAACCTGTAATAGAGTAATTTTGATATTTATTTGGTTTCATTGTCAGCTATTGCATGCTTTTTTTTTTTTTTTTTTTTTTTAATAGCTAATGCTTTACAAAACCTTCCATACTATATTAAACATTAAACAGGGTATACTGTGTTTACATTTGAAAATTTTTATTGTTTCTTCAGAAACTCAACAATTGCCTCAATGACTACTGTATTTTTCAGCTTGTCTTATTGTATAATTGCAATCTGCTGATTTGAAATATAATAATTTAACAGTCAGTGTGTAAAGAAAATTAATTCTTTAGTTTTATCACGAATAATGTTTTTCAAAATAATCTTATAATTAAACACCACCAATTAAAAAAAATACTCTATTTTAAGTTAATAGTTCATCATAAAATTACATGCATTGAAATATCAGGAAGTTATGATAATGAAGATATTGACAGTTTCGGAAAACAGGAAAGTTTTCTGAAGTGTATTTATTTCTTTAGTGATGTATAAGTCAATGCTACTTAGCTTGTATAATATTACATTACTGTCTATTTTGACTGGCACCAGTAGACCAGCAGATAAGATAGCTGAACACTGGATGTTTGATCCAGGTATAAATACTGGTGAATGGGATAGCTGCATGGGAATTTTCCTGTTTCTCCTCATGTATTATGTGAATACAAGTCAATTTCTCATAGAAATACCTTCTCAAAGGCATCCCTTTACCTAAGGTACATAGCTCTTACTGTACGTTACCTTGCTTTGTGTAACTTAGCATTGCCATCAACACCTTAATAATTTTAATATAAAATGACATTTTTTTTTTTTTTTTTTTTTTTTTTTTTTTTTTTTTTTTTTTTTTTTTTGCTACCATATTACCACAACAAATTTCGCAGTATGCACCAAGCAAAAAAGCAATATCCTACTTCATCTGGTTTTCTTAAAGCTGGTGAATGCTTAAGCAATGAACTCACTAGTTTGACTCATTGATTAAGATAACAAACATAATCTGTATGTATGGCTGTTTCAGTTATATTATTCTTCAGTTCAGAACTAAGTAGGTGCTACATAGCAAAAAATTAAAGTAGTTTTTTTAAAGTGACCATTGTTTCAGCTAACTTTGGTAGAAAAAATAAGCAGCCCTTAGGTGTTTTGCCATATTCAAATAACCTAACTAAACCCTCGTTAGAACATTATAAGTGACTACAGCTATAGTTGTGCATAGAACTTTGCAAATACAAGGATAAATAACATAAATTCATTTTTTCCAGATGAATCTTAATACATCAACACCATCAAGGATCACATCAATGGTCTGCATCAACAAAATGCCACATTATGTCATGCATTATGCATCTCCATACAGTTCTGAAACCAAGTGTAATCGTATGGTCCATGACATCACAGTTGCCTTCATGTTTAATGCTCATCGGTGGCCAGGGCAACCTGTATGAGTGCAATGGGCAGCAAGACATAGGAGTGTCAAAATTTTTAGAATTTTGGCAGGAACTGGAAAGCATAATTTGCAAGCAGCAGTTATTCTATTAGGTAATGAAATGTCTAGCTCTGGTGTGTATGTGGTGTCTCTCTTCATGAGTCATAAATTCAAAGATCGTTTCGTTTCAGGAGTCAAGGTTGGGAGAGCATTAGAATTTCAAATAAAAATTTCAAGAGTTCACAGAACATAGAAATAACATTTATTAACGATAAACTTATATTACTTCCGCTTATAGCGGCCATGAAACATAATCAAGCATCAAATAAATATGACATGCGTCATTCTTCATGTTCAAGCGTCAAGTGATATATTTTTCATCGGCGCGCATCAAGAGCGCCACCTATCTACCAAAAAGACGGAACATACTCCGCCCCGATGAACATTGGTTCATTACAACATTATTATAAAGATCTTCAATTTTAGATTTAAACAAGTTTTCCAAAAGTTCAACAGTATATCATATAAAATAAAAATGCATAATGACAAATTTAAATTGAATAACAACATTAAATTTAGCACAAAATTTTACAAATAAAACATACTTACAATCTCTAGAAGGAAAACAAAATAATGAAACTGCTAAATTACCATAATCCACAATTGTGGTCCATTCTCTGAATATGAAACATAATTGAATTAATAATAATAATAAAGACACAAATTATGAATATACAATTAATGTTTTTTTTTTTTTAGAGTCTTATTCACTCAATGGTAAGCGGGAAAGTTTATGTATAGGACGCTTCATTTCGCCCAATAAAGTTTTTAGTTTCACAACACGAACTTTTCCATCAGCACCAGGATATAGTTCAATTACTCGTCCAAGTCGCCACTTTAATGGAGGCAAATTTTCGTCCTTTATCAAGACTAAGTCATCGAGGGCTAAATTTGGTTTATCCCTCAACCATTTGGAACGCCCTTGTAATTGTGAAAGATAATCTCTAGACCAACGTTTCCAAAAGCTCTGGAAAATTTGCTGTGTCAATTTCCATCTTTCAGCAGGGGTTAGCTTATTATTTGTAAGATCAGGTTCAGGAATTGCTGTTAATGTAGTCCCAATTAGGAAATGTCCAGGTGTTAAAGGATTAAAATCTTCAGGGTCAAATGAGATGGAAACTATTGGCCTTGAATTCAAACACGCCTCGATCTGTGTAATTAAGGTGTGAAATTCTTCGTATGTCAGAACCTGGGTCCCAATAGTCTGCTTTAAGTGAATCTTCATTTGTTTCACTCCAGCCTCCAAAGTGAGGGGCAGCAGGAGGATTGAAGATCCATTGAATATTTTCACCGCTCAGGTAGTTTTGAAATGCTTCTTCAGAGGAAAGTGTAGCTTTGTATCTTCTTAATTCTCGATCAGCCCCAACAAAGTTGGTTCCTCTATCTGAAAAGATTTTCTTGGGTTTTCCTCTGCGTGACACAAATCTTTTCAGAGATGCTAGGAATGCTTCAGTTGTTAGATCACTGACTACTTCTAGGTGAATGGCCTTTGTGGTGAAGCATATGTAAAGGCAAACGTAACATTTATATCTCGTTCCTCCTCTTCCTTTCCTAGCTTTAATTAAAAAGGGGCCTGCAAAATCTAGTCCTGTATTCGAGAATGTTCTATCCGGCAATACGCGAGAAGCAGGTAGGTCGCCCATTATCTGACTGAATGTGCTTGTTCGATTTTTAAAACATTTTATACATTTCCAAATTATTTTCCTTACAATTTCTCGGCCATTAACGATCCAATATTTCTGTCACAGAGCAGATAATGTTAATGTGGCTCCTCCGTGAAGGTTCACTTCGTGAAAGTGTTTGACTATCAATTCAATAACTTGGTGACTTTTGGGAAGAATGATTGGATACTTTGTGTTTTCTGAAAGATTCGAGTTACAGAGTCTACCACCGACTCTAAGGATTTCTTCTCTATCAAGAAAAGGATTTAATTTCAGGATTTTACTGCTGAGATTCAATTTCTTCTCTAAATTCGGAATTTTGCATGATTTTAAAAATCAAATTGCTTGCCTTATCCAATTCTTGAACTGTTAAAAAACCCTTGAGTTTTAAAGATGTAGGTTTGATATTGTGGCAGAATCTTAAACACCATGCAGTTACGCGTTTCAATTTTTTCCAGGATGAAAACCTGGATATCAATTCAAATTCAACCTCTTGGCTATTAACAGAATATACAGTAGTTTGACGCTGTTCTACCTGTACCTCTTCTACCATAGGCTCAATCAAAGGATCAAAAGATGATGAAGGTACATTTTTCTCTTTTAACCACACTGGTCCATTGAACCAAAGTTTATTTTCCACTAGATCAGAAGCTCTTAATCCACGTGAAACTATGTCAGCTGGATTGTCATTTCCCTTACAGTATTTCCATTGCGAAGGTGATACAACATCTTGTATTTCACGTACACGATTAGCAACAAAGGGTTTCCATTTATCAGCGGTACCCCTGATCCAGTGAAGAACAATTTTAGAGTCACTAAAACAAAATACATTATCTTCTTGGATATTAAATAATTCCCTTAAATATTTAACTATTCTTGCGGCAATAATGGCTCCCATAAGTTCTAAACGAGGCAAGGTTAATTTTTTAAGTGGGGATACACGGCTCTTTGAAAGAACAAAAGACGTACAGCAAGAATCAGGATCACGAAAATATGCAACAGCTCCATATCCCTTGAGGCTGGCGTCACAAAAGACACAAAGCTCTATTTTATCGAAATTTACACATTCATCATTTAATATGTATTTTCTAGGAATACACAAGTTGAGAATAACTTCAATTTCAAAGTAACAAGTTTTAAATTTTTCACTCAAATAGCTGGGCAAAATTGTGTCCCAATCAATACCCAATTCCCATAACTCTTGTAATAAGAATTTTATTCTGATAACAAAGGGTGCAATGAATCCAACTGGGTCATAAATTTTTGCCACAATCTGTAATACCTTTCGCTTTGTAACGTGTTTCCAGCCAACTGGTTGTAAAAGTTCTTGTACATCTAATTTCAATGTGTCCTCATCCAAATCCCAAATTATTCCCAGCACCTTTAACGTTTTCTTATCCAACTTATCTTCCTTATTAATTAAACCAATATCTTGCCAATGATTTTTTAAAGATACGGAATTTGATTCAAATTTTCTTAAGTTTATACCAGCGTCTTGAAGAATTTTAACTGCATCAGTTGATAATGAGAAAACTTCTTCAACGGAGTCTGCTCCATGGATAAGGTCATCAACATATAAGGACTTATTTAACATGTCAACAGCTTTGCTATATTTCTTTTCATAACCCTTAATATGATGTTTGATAGTGGCGGACAAAATAAACGGACTTGATGTCATTCCAAACGGCACTCGGCACATTCGGAAAACCTTAAAGCCTAAACTATTGTCACTATCGTCGTAAGAATGATCAAACCACAAGAACCTTAAAAAATTTCTATCTTCACTATCAATTTGAATTTGGTTAAAAGCTTTCTCTATGTCTGCACAAAATGCAACTTTATGTACGCGAAATTTTAAAATTATATCCAACAAGTTAGGATTTAAATTAGGGCCTGATATCAAACATTCATTTAACGATTTAGCTCCTTCAGACTTAGAAGAGGCATCATAAACTATTCTTATTCTTGTTGTTACTTTTCCTTCACGTATAACGGGCCTATGAGGCATATAATAACAGTTAGGTTCATTTCCAACAAACTTACATTGTTCAACAATCCCCCTTTCAACTTGTTCTCTAATTATATTATCATATTCATTATATAGGAAATCATTTCCCTTTAATTTATGCTTAAGTCCTAGAAATCGTTGTTTAGCAACGAAAAAATTATCAGCGAGTTGTGATTTATTGTCCTTCCAAAAGAGTTTTGTTTCGTATCTGCCGTTATTAAATTTTAAACTGTCGTTAAAATGCTTAATAGTATCCAAATCAGTTTCCGAAAATGTTTTGTTTTCATTTTCAATTCCTATCGAATCCAATTTCCAAAATGACTGCAAATCAAATGTGTTTCCTTCAACGGCAGATAAAAACAACGCATTAATTCGAGTATTATTATTTTTTACTTTACCCATCACTGTGTATCCAAATATGGTCGGTACTATAAACAAACCATCATTTATCATTGAATTACTTCCTGTTTGTATATACCAGAAATGCTCCGCGCCAAGCAGAATATTTATGTTCTCATTAACGGGACTTGTATCCGAAAGTTCCAAGCCCTTTTTAGTCATAAACTCTTTAATGTTTTGACATGTTGATGGCCCCTGGAAGTTTATTGATGATATTAATTCTATCCCGATAGCTTCTACAACAAGGTAGCGATCATCGTTTTTATTTTTTATTTTTAGACTATATACATCATATTCTTGCGAGTTACCGCGCTGATTTCCAAACGAATAAATTGTTAGAAATTCTTTTCTAATGACTTGCAATTCTAAATCGCGCGCTAACTTGTGGGTGATGAAGTTTCGTTCACTACCTGAATCAATTAATAATCTTACGATTCTCGATTTATTTTTGCTTTGAGCAATAACAGAACATGTCTGTAAAAGCACACTATTTTCAGGTTTTAGAGTGTTACAGTGGGAAGTAGATACTAAAGTTTTATTTTGCGTATCTGCGGAGTTAACATCTTCCATTTCTTTGGATTTCAAACGGCAGAAAAGTTTATTATGATTTTTCTCGTTACAATGTTCGCATGGTTGTATTTTTGATCGACAAAACGACCGCAAATGTGATCTCAGAAAGCATCTGTAACAGCGACCTTCATGTTTTAATTTCTTTCGTTTTTGTTCGTCGGAAAATTTCAAACATCCGGCAGATGTATGTTCGTTTGATTTGCAGAATATGCAAAACATTTTTACCGATGTGTTAAAAGCAGAAGCTTGTGATTTGACTTTATAATTTTTGAACCCTTGTTTAGGATTAACCCCTGTGTATTTATTACCTTTTGAGCTATTAATCAAAATACTTGCTTCTCGGCATTCAGTTTCGATTTTAATGAACTCTATTAATTCACTTACTTCTATATTTTGGTTAGATGTTCTTTTTCTACGGAATTCAAGAGCTAAATCTTCAGGTAACAATTTAAGAATTATTGGGTTCAATAACTGTCCGTATGAACCGCTAGTAACATCTAAACTACTTAAATTTCTAACACAGATTTGTAACTGATCATAGAGCTTTCTTAACTCAAAAACATTTGAAGAACTTTTAACTGGTTCTAACTGTAACAACATCTGCATGAATTTTGATATAATAACATCTTTACGACCAAACCTCTCTTCTAAACTTTTAATACATAGATCATAATTTTCTTCAGATAAAGCATAACCAGAAACATAATTATATGCTGAACCAGATAATAAACATTTCAAATATGTAAACTTATCTATTTTAGATAAACCTGGATTAGAATGAATAGCATTACGAATTAAAGAATTCGAGCCATTTACTGGGATCACCAGCAAATTTTTCAATATTTAATTTAGGTAACTTTACTGAAGCACTACTTGTAACAACATTATTACCATTACTAGTTGCAATTATACTTCTTTCAACCACTTCATTACTGTTAATTTTCTTTACTTTACTAACAATCTTAGCTTTAAACGTTATAATTTTTTCATCATATTCTTCACATACAAGTAGTTCGTTATCATATTCTTTTTCATCAATTATGAGAGCATCGATCTTTGAGTCAAGAGTTTTAAGTTTCTCATGGTATTCAATTAAGAATTCATATGATGAATTTAAATCTTCTAGATGTCCTTTACTTAATTCTTCCGATAATAATTTCTCAAGTTTATTTAGAAGTGTAGTAACTTTACTACGTACAATAGCACGTTTCTTTTTCTCTTTTGCTAAATCATCCATTATGTTTCGTTTTCAAAGATCGATACCAAGAACAAATAAATCAAATTTCTTACCTTTCAAAAGGTAATTCCCCTTGTCGCGGGTTTCAGACACCAGAAAAATGTATGTATGATGTCTCTCTTCATGTGTCATAAATTCAAAGATCGTTTCGTTTCAGGAGTCAAGGTTGGGAGAGCATTAGAATTTCAAATCAAAATTTCAAGAGTTCACAGAACATAGAAATAACATTTATTAACGATAAACTTATATTACTTCCGCTTATAGCAGCCATGAAACATAATCAAGCATCAAATAAATATGACATGCGTCATTCTTCATGTTCAAGCGTCAAGTGATATATTTTTCATCGGCGCGCATCAAGAGCGCCACCTATCTACCAAAAAGACGGAACATCTGGCTTCACTAGCAGTAAAGTAGCTGAGTACTGATAATTCAACCTGTGTTCACATTCTGGCGAATAGGTTGGCTGCATGTGTGTTTTCATAGTTTTCCGCATATATGAAATATGTATAAGCTAATTTCTCTTTGAAAGTATCTCTATCCTTAACCACACTATACTGTAATCAAATAAATTAAACACCCCCCCAAAAAAACAGCTTCCATGTTTAATGTGCAGTTGAACAGATGCCATTGTTTAGGGCTACTGCAAATGATTTATCAGATTTAAAAATTCTTATATTGAAAATATTATGCATATTATAATGATTGAATCCAAATAAAAAATGAGAAATTAACCAAATTTTCTTTACGCACAACAAATGTTTTGCTGTGTATGTTATGTGAGCACCAGGTACATTTTGTACATAATGTATTACCAGTACATTATGTAAAAAAATGCACTCCTTAATGTTTGCCCAATGGAAGACTTCAAATGTGATAGATGATGCAGTATGGAAACTCGGGGTACAAAAAATGTGATATCAATAGCCATTTGGAAGTGTGCTATGTGATCAATGTTCATAAAATGTCTGTAGCACGCGAGGTAATTTTTTAGTTTCTAGTTCATTTTCATAAATTGATTATTGTATGTATACTACTTATTATGAAAAGGCAGTGTTTTTAAAATCTGATGAATCATTTACTATTACTCTGAGGTTTTCGAAGCTCACTGCTGTCTAACTTTAGAGGTTGTCAGGAACTAGTGATCAACAAGGAATGTCTGGCACATAACAGAAAACAACTTTGTCATGCACATATTATTATTTTGGCACATATTATTATTATTATTACATATTATTTTGGCTTTGTATATATTGTTAATGTTTACTTCAGGACAGTCTGGCTGTGTTGTAATTGTAAGTCACTTTGTTTTTTATTTGCAATCTACTGGTGGGCGGGAAACGTATAAAAGAAAATCATCTAATATGAATGTGTTGTCAACTCCATTGATGGCTGCATGAAGTCTTTAGGCGCTATCTATCCTGCATCAATTACAGAAATATGCAATAATTTTATAAACTATGTAAAGTACCTACTCTTGAAGTCTCTTAGATAACTGTTAATCAATAATACACTAATAGCCATTAAAATTGCTACAGCATGAAATAAAGCAAATAAAAAAAATATTTGTTGTATGTAAATAGTATGGCATGAAGACAAAATGATTAAATTTGTAAGCAGTTTGGGGTTTACAAGGGTGCGAAATCAGTCGAAACAACTGCTCCACCTGGCAGGTAAAACGGCCCTTATCTGGTTAGGCACTGAGTAGAATTTCGCTTGAATGACAGAAATCGGCATCTCATTCCATTCTGATTCAAGTCTGCCACACTTCATCAATCGTATTAGATGGAGAGGGTTGCTAGGCCAGTCCTCAGCAAACCATGAGCAGGTGTTTTCAATGGGTGACAGATCCAGAGACCGTACAGGCCAGGACAGCAATCAAATGCACTGTGTATCGAGAAAGGTCAGAACACAACGTGCAACATGTGGTCTTGTATTATCCTGTTGGAAGATTGCATTTGGCAGGCCTCAAAGATAGGGCACAACCACTGGACGTAAGATGTCAGAAATGTACCGATCTGGCATTCAAATTACCATCGATCCGAACTAGAGATGTGTGTGCCATGTGCTCATTGGCTGCCCATACCATCACATTAGGGTTCCTATGCCGATACTGAATGCAACCAGGCGATGTGCGGTCTCCTTGGAGCCTCTAGACACTTATACGATCATCAGAATAATGCACACAGAATCGGAACTCATCTGAAAAGACGACATCATGCCCCTTCTATATCCAGCTTTGTTGTTGGACACACCACAGTAGCCGTTTCGCTCTGTGCTGCATTGTCAAGGAAAGCTAAAGTAATGGACACCGTGCTGATAGTCCATGCTGATGCAAACGTTGACACACCGTACGAGCAGATACTGGGCATGCTGCAAACATGCCCATTTTCTGACTAATGGTCTGTGATGTGGTTGTAAATTTGGAGGGCTGACCTCACAATATGCCTGTCCTCTCGGGTATTAATAATGGGATGGCATTGAGATCCTGCATGCCGTTCAGTATAATCCTCAGCATTCCATACATGCCATATTCGCTTAAGAGCGTTTAATACCCCTTTCTCATGTCGATTTTTAATAACAGATGGCGCTACGAACGTTGAGCGATAAAGACTCAAATCTGTAAGACTACCTACAGCCTGGTTACTATGGCAACGACGCTTCCTTCCTCTGTACTTGTTTGGCGGGAAAGTGAGTAAGCCATAAAACACATCCCCTCAGTTGAACAAAAGACCTGCTGTCATTTCTTCCGTCTGTGACTCGGACTGCAGGGTATGTTTTGAACAGGAATAGAACTTTTTCACCTTTGTGTTGAATGAAAGATATCTGTGAGATACGTGCAGCAGTCGCTATTTCTTTTCGCAAAATTTGTTTGTTCATCACGCTTTTCAATGTTGCGTAATGTTTCATAATTTGCCGTTATTTTGCGGAAGAAAACAAATTTCATCGCGACATAAAAATTATATATAAATGATTTTATACTTGATGATATGTGTATACATATATAGCACGCACATAATATTCCATTTACTCATCCATCCATAATATTTCATAAATTACCATCCATAATATTCCATAAATATGTGTTAGCACTTTCCAGAGCTTTATATATATTTTTTACTTGTATTATAAAATCGTATAACACTCCTAACTATTATTTTTTTACTTCAAAAGTGGATAAATCATTATCAAATTTTTCTAGTACACGGAGAAATGGTCTATGTATCCACACACATAAACGTAGTAAAAGATACTATTGTTGATTGACTATCTTTTGGCAGCAATATCAAGATGCAACGAAAATTCGAAATCAATTAATAACATGCATTTTATTACAAAAACACTAGCAGGACGTATTATTTGCACAAAAAACTTAGTGTGGAAATAATTTGCGGCACATTATCTGAGATCCGCTTTGAATGAATACATAAAGTGTTATAATGAACAATCAGTTTTAATATTTCACTTGATACTGAAATGCATAAAATCAAATTGCGTTTCTATGTTTCAGGTTTATAAAATACAGCTGATAATTGAAGGGGTATCAGGTTTATAAAGTACAAGCTGATAATACATGATAAGGGAGAAGAAATTCCTAAATTACAAAATTGAATATTATATTTTAATAAAGTAAAATGATACATATTATAGATACATCCTAAAAAACGATAATATATATATATATTGTATATCGTTGTATACCGTATATATATATTATGTATTTATATGTATATCTACTCTTTTCCGGATGTAACTGTAATTACGTACTGTGCTGGTTTATCATCTTCCTGTAGCGATGCATTTGGATTTGCTGTGTATGAATCTGTTTCATTGAACAGGAACAAATAGGAAACAGAATATTGAAAATTGAATTTTTTTAAAGCATTAGTAATTTATATATATTAGATTGACTAAAAAGAGTATATTCATGCATAACGTATAAATATGCGAAGTGAATACTTTTTGGCAATCACCTTTCTAGGATGATCATTTTTAAAAATAACCAGTACTGTTGATAAAATAAACACCGGTACGATCTATCTGCCTAAGGGAAAGGATGCCTTCGTGGAAGACTTTCTAAGGGAAATTGGCTCCTAGACACGTTACACAGGGTAAAACCACGAAAGCGCAACCAGTCCCTTCGCGGGATTCGAAACTCGGACCGAAATACTGGTGTTCAGCTACTTTACCGCTTCGTGCCTCATTTCAGAGCGGATTCGCTATATATGAAACAGAGTAATGTGCTGTTACCGTATTTAGCAGCCTGCCTTTTTCCTTGACCTACCATAAAAAAATAAAATAGCAAAATTATAACAGCGTCTCTAAAAAGATGCTTTGCTATATTCTCATTAAATCTTTATCATTCTGCGCTACTAAAAACGAAGTAAGATTATTTCAAATTCAAAATTTTATAACATTACTTTACAGAAAGCGATCTCATGTCTTCTAAAAATAAAACCCAACATCTGTTTCTACTCAAGCGCTTACTTTCTAGACAAAGTAATTTCAGTGTAACGTACGTTCAGTTTTATCTAACTTTGAACGGGAAAAAAAAAAAAAAAAAAAAAAAAAAAAAAAAAAAAAAAAAACTATGTACATAACAGGCAAAGATATTAACAGCACATAAATTTAATCAATTATATTGGATTACCAGAGGAGAAAAAAATAATTCGATGAGATAATTCTCTGAGAATTCATAAACGCTAAATTAAGAATAAATTTTATAAAATGTTTACTAATGAATACATGTATTTGCATAGTAAGTTTCCTTTTTTAAAAAATTTTTCATCTTTATCACGTTTATCGGAGTGTCGTATTTAACTTCACAATTATGCTCCGAAATTTCATTGCTGTAGATTGGATTATTACCAATATATAATTCTACTAGTAACCAGAGCCAGTATTAGAGGTTTTTGCTGCTCACTACAATACCTGTGGCTCTTACTTCTGCCACGCGCCGCCAGTGGCTGAGTGATTAAGAATATTGATTACTGGAAGTTCGACCTGGTTTCGGTTCGATCCCAGGCGAACCAGCTGGCTGCATGGTTTGTTTTCCTGTTGTGCAACATGAATACGACCCAGTTTCCTTCAGCAATTAGGCTCACCCGCGGCCGAGCGGTTAAATCGCTGAACACTGGTAGTTCCGACCTGGGTTCGAATCAAGGCGAACGGGCTGGCTACATGGGCGTTTTCATAATCTTCCCCGTGTGTAACGTGTATGGGGAGCTTTGCTATAAACTAAACTAAGCCTTCAGAAACTTCCTCCACGAAAGCATCTGCTATCTGCCACCTCGTGGCTTTGCTATATTCAAAGAGCCTAACCCAATTCTAGCACTCAGTTCCTCTCTAAATTCTAGCGGGCGAGCGCTAAAGTCGCCTATTACTGGTAGTTCAACCTCGGCACATTATCTGAGTTCAGCTTTGAATGAAAACAACATAAAGTGTTATAATGAACGATTAGCTTAAAGATTTCACTTGATACTGAAATGCATAAAATCAAATTGCGTTTCTACATATCAGATTTATAAAGTACAGCTGATAATTGTAGGAATATCAGGTTCATAAAGAACAGTTGATAAATACATGAGAAGTGGGAAGGAATTCATAATATTTCCCAACAATTTAGTGTGAATGGAGGAATAAATTCTTATAACAGAATTGAACAATTATTAGCATCCCCTCATACACACATATACAAAAAAAAAAAAAAAAAAACTTACTTTGTAAAAAAATCATCCGGGCAATGATTCTCCTTTGACACAGATGCAGTTGTATCAATAATTTCTGACCTTCAATAAAAAAAATACGCATATTTTACTTCGGAATTAACTTACTACGAAATCATAAACACGGGGTAGTCGATATAAAGAATAAATTATTTCTCACCTTTCGAAAACATCCGCTTGTTCGGAATCTTCCACATCTCGGGAATTTAATTTCATATTTTTTTCTTGAGCTCGACGTTTACGCTGAATTCTGGATCTTTTATTAAAACCAGGATGTTTTTTCGGTCGTCCTTGATATTTTCGCATATTTTTTGCAAACTGACCACAGTACAAATAAATGTAAACAAAACGAGTGCGGAATAGCAATGCAATAGGGTTGCCGTAAACGTCATTCTGCTGACAGCTGACAATGTTTAGTGAAAACTGTGTATAAAGGAATATATGAAACGCTTCTAAATATTATTTAGAAAAAAATATGATTTATAACTGATATCAAAATCAATTACTTCGTGAATTTTTGCAGAAATAAGATTACAATGTTAAATTTTAACTCGTAGCGCCATCTATTGATGGCTTTCCAAACTACACATTAAAATTACGTATTTCAAACTAATTTTTTTAAAATATAATATTTAAGTAAATTTCATTTCAAACCTGATTCTAACATTGTGATTCGAAAACTGACCTATTGCTTTATATTTCTGCCAAATTGCACGCAACATAGTTTCTTAATTAGCGATTCTGCGTGTAAAAAAATTTTTAGTATTGTAATGCTGCTGTAGTAGACCACCTTAACAGTGGTTGGATGTCGACTAGTGCAACGGTCGATAATCCACACTCTCTATAGGCAACAATCCTGGCTCATATAGAATGATAATCCACTTATATATAACGATAATCCACACTCTCTATAGGCAACAATCCTGGCTCTATTGAATTCTGACTCTTGATGGTAAGCATTTCTTCTTATTATTCAAGGCATATCATGATATTCTTAGCACATTCCAACCTTATAAAGTGCTTTTCGAATGACAAATCCACTACACAACTTTTTGAAATTATTAATTCATCATGACAAACTGTGCCTAGAAATACCATAATGACTGTTTCCAAGTTTTTGAATGCTTATTTTTTTCCTATGATTCACATAACTTAGGGGCGAATTCAAGTGCAACGCTTGTCATGGTAATCGCACTTGCATTGCAAAACCGAATTCAAGTGCAACGCTTTTCGGACACGCCTACTGAAAATACGTCACTACCATCGAGGAATTTTGCGGCTACTCCTGACCTGCCGCAAACTCTTAACAGTGACTGTAAACAAGATGGCTGAAGTGATTTTCCTCAGACGTTTAAGAAATCGGAGAAATGCTGATCGAATTCCTTGACATTTAAGAGACAGTCGTAATGCTTTTGAAATGTCGGAGCGTGAATTCATCAGTTGATTCAGATTAAATCGGTTTGCTTCAATGAATTGAAACCTTTTCTGAAGGCAACTGCCAATGGATATTCTCTGAAAAAGCAGGTTTGTTTTTACTTCAGATTATGAAAACTGAAATACTTCTCGAAATGTTTCCGAATCAAAGACTATGCTTAAATGACCTATTTGAGAATATTATATATTTTTATACGTAAACACACAAATTTTTAATGTTATTGTATCAGGATTCTTTCTTTTTCATCCCGTTTTTTTTTCGTAGTAATGATCGAAATCGTTAATTACTGCGAATTTTGGAATGCAGTAATAATATCACCATTAATTTATTGTTTTAATTACTCTAAAACGTAATCTCGGAGAAATTGTTTTTCTAACAGAAATTATGCATATGCCTGTGTTTGATATATATATATGTATATATTTGGGATTACTTTTTTGGAATATTATATATTATATATTTTTTCATGGTTTTAGATACGTGCATTTAATTTACATATGCTCTCAGAATTTCAGTGATATAGTAAATTAGTTTGCAGCAATAATTAATCTTTGATATGTATGCAATTAAAATTTCATAATTTAAATTAACTTTATATGAATAGAGAATATTTGTTAAATTCAAATTTCATTCTTTGCAGCAATGGCGCATGAGAATTATTTAAATTTAACTTTACTTTTTATTCTTATGAAACAATATATATATATTCTGTAACTGTAGGGGGAAAAAGCATGAATTTTTCTCAGCTGTTTAAACAGTTCCCATGTGTAAAATAGTATTTCATCCCCCAAAATATTAGTTAATTTTCTCCTAATGTATAATGTCTTGCCTGTTCGTACAGTGTGATTAATGTCATGGTAATTTTGGATACTTTCTATAGATCTTGCATGTAGTTATATACACATTCGTAAATCTCTTATATGAAAAGTTATTGCAGACTTTCACATAACTATTAATAACTTGATATTCTCGATAACAGGTGCCTTACCTTACTTCCGTAGACCATGATCAGAATTAAATAAACTTATAAGGTTATCATACTAAATTACACGAAAAGCAGCATGACATAAATAAATACAAAGAAATTAAATGTATTTACTGTACTAATAGATTATTATATTACATGACATTGGTTTTGCCCATGTATAATGGGAATGAAAGCGAGTTTTCCATAGAAAGTCCTCTACAGGGGCATCTGTTTTCTTAAGCAGATTGCTTTTACCACATTTCAGTGACCTTGATTTAAGTATGAAACTGGATAATATTTTCTTTCTGCATGAAATGTGTTAACTGAGTTTTAGAAATATAAGCCATCTTGCAGTTACTGTGATAATACTAATTTTTGGTACCTCCATATTATACCATCAACCATGAAAGTTGTGCTAATTACTGCTGTGGAATTCTGAGCCAGACATTTGTATATAGCAGTTACAGCAAACCATACATCAGTCTCTCTGCAGAATACATGAAATAACCCTGCTGTGAAAGTATTGGACCCACTTCGTGAAAAAACATTCGTTCATTACTACTGTTTTATTTGCGGTCAAATTTTACCAAAAGCTCATTTTAGAATGCTATGAATACAAGTTGTCCACAGGTAATTGTTCCAATTTCTTACTGTATTGTTCGCTATTTCCACACACAGTAGATGTTAATTCTTTCGACCAGCTGTAAAAGAACTGGAGTGCAATCACAAATGTGATTTTACCTAGCTTACCAAGAATTATTTTTGGTTACATACAAATGAAACCGCAGATGTTGCGAGTGTGGTGATATTAATTTTTGTTTTGTCTTCATTAACCGGAAAAATTAATTTTCCATTAATGGTGAAAAGGTAAGAAATATATGATAGATAATAAGTATAATATTATAGTCATTTCAAATTACTGCAAGAATGTTTCATTATTATTCAAATAATAATAACAAAAAGCTATCTATACTATAATTATAGTGATGTATAGATATTAAATAATACAAAATATTAAATAAATTTTAGAATCACCTATTTACTATAATTACTACAATTTAATGAAAAAAGGGTAGCTGTAATTTTTTTTTTTTTTTTTTTTTTGTGTGTGTGTGTGTGTGTGTGTTTGTTTTAACATTTTATTGCATATTTTTTAATAATGAAAAAACAGTGACATATTTTTGTTAAAAATGGAAAATAAACTCCTTAAAAAGACTGATTTATAAATATATCAACTATATTTAATGTTAAAAATCTGTGTATTAAAATTTCAGATGAAACTTTCTTTTGACTGAGGATTTATGTTTTTCTAGGTATGGAATGCTGGTCTGAGGGTTCTCTATGCTATAGGACAATGGCCAGGCAATACTCATGATGCATTTATATGGAGTGGACTGAAACAAAATCTAGATAGTATTTTGTCGCATCATGCATATCTTTGGGAGATAGTGGAGTATATTCCCATTTTATCACGGAAATATCTCTATAATGAGAAGCACAGAAAAGTTCGTGCAGCTATAGAAATCAAATCAAGGTTTAGGGTACTGCACGATACTGGTGGAACACTATTGTATTCAGAAAGCAAAATATGTAAAATGGTCATATCTGGTGGCCATTTTACATAATATATGCTTAAGGTATTGTGTTGAAAATTCTGAGATTGATGTGTTTGAAGATGATGAGTTGGTACCTTCAGAAAGTTTTCAGTCAGTGCATTGCACAATGAATTATCTTTAAATTTTGAAACTCGATAATAAAAACCCAAAGTGGGCAACAATGAACCTCTGGCAAAGGTGAAACCCCCTTCATGGATAATAAAGAATATATTATGAAAAAAATTACTTTCATAATATATTCTTGGGGACCCACAAGCCATGGTTTATATTTAAACCTGTAACTAAATGCACAACCCTAAATGATTTTAATTGATAATAATAATCCTAAATAATTTTATTAGTCCTGGTTTCAAATGCATACTGACAACTTTTATCATTATTGTTCTTCTCTCTGAATTTCTTGTTTCCATCATTTATGTTTAAAAACTCTTGACTACCAGAAATAACTTAATAGGCTTGATATATATATATTTTAGTGTTTTGGTATGCCAGTCATGATTTACAATAGTAAGTCACTATAAATTAGCATTGCACTTAATTTATCTTAAACTTAGCAATCAGATTTACTGCACCAAAATTCAGTTTCTTCCAAAAAGTCAAATGTTTCCCTTTCGTCCCCTTCCGTGGGACAAGATAGAAAATTTCCATGTGACAATACACATTTAATAGCATAAGAACTTCATGCTTACTTATTATAGTATAAATTAAAACAATTATTTCACTCTATACTGTTTATGTCTTCTTGGGGGTGGGCAAAACAAATATTGGACGGTTCAATTTTCCTCCACCATTCCTGTGAGCGTATTCTTCGATTAAGCAGGGTTTTGCTCCAATTCCTGATTAGCATAATATGTAAAGAATAAACAGCCTATGATTTATGCCTCCATATCCTCTTGTATTATTTAAAGAACATACATTTTTCTTTTAATTCTAAATTTTAAAACATTAAAGTAAGGGAAAGATTGTTTGCTGAATTTAGATTTATATCATCATTACACATTCACTATAATAACTTACTGCATACTTACCTCAGTGGGTTTGAGATTAAAAGAAATACATTTACGTAAAATCATGAGTGTATAATAAATTGTTTTTCAGCCAAAAAAAGAGAAGGGGGAAAATAAATACAGTTTGATTCACTTAATTTTTAGTACGCGACTCAACACTGTTATTGTAAACTAGACATTAGCCATACTTTAATAGTTGTCATCTCTGTATTTTTAGAACTTCGAAATTAGAATGTCAATTTTATCTGCCATTGTTACGGAGCTGTAGGATATCGAATGTTATTTCTTCAATGATAAAAAGAAATGAAATTTTTAATACCACATCTCATTCATATAACTTATTAACATAATTGAAAAACAATTTAATTCATTTCGTGTTATATCTGAAAATTAAAATTTGTAATACATTGACTAAAGATTCTTACAGGTCTTATTCCCATTTTCCTCCAGGAAAAAGATAATTGCTGTGTAAAATGCATAAATATTTTCACGAGACTTATAATAGTGGTATTAGAATTATTATAATGTTTATGTCATATAATGGATCTGTGAATTTCTTTTAAATAATTTTTATAATCACAAAATTTTATAAAATTAAGAAAGTAGTAAATTTTACAATTAAAATATGAATCCCACACTGCAGAAATACATACAAGAATGAAAACACTGTAATATTTGAAATGCATGATTTATTTTTTTAATAAATTAATAATTATATTTTGATTTTCTATGACAGCAGACTGATTTGCAACTGATTGCTTATACAAGTCACATATTTCACACAGTACATTAATATATTCTTCTGCGTTTCAATTATTTCCTTTTCTGCAGCTGTAATATCATCTCTCTTCCTTTTTTCTCTTCGGTCTCTTGCTTCGAATAGTTGAACTTCTATCTGAGGGAAAATTTTAAAATATTCATTCAAATTCAAATATTCTTAATTTTTATATTTCATAATGTAAAACACTTTTTATAATTAATTAAACAATGAAACTTCTCTAAAAAGGAATAATTCATAATATTGATTTCTTTAAATTTCAATTTTTTTCCCTTTATAATTTTTAAGACTGTTTATAGATCAAGAGGATTTAATGATAATTATTTTAAATTCTTAAAATCTTGTTGTTAATAAAAGACATACTCTGTGTATAATGTTCACAATAAAGAATTGAAATAACTCTTTTGTATGAGAAATATTAATTTACATCTGTTATAATTAATTTATACCAGCAGTTCTCAGCCGGTGGTATGCAAAGAAACAAAATATTTTTAAGTATGAAATTCAAAAATCTCATAAAGAAAAGAATAGTTAATAGAAATTTCCTTTGATCGAAATTGACTTGAAGATTTGGAAAATGACACACTTGTTAACTTTTGGCTGAACCGAAAAAAAGAATTTAAAGGCATTTCAAATAAAGCTATCAAATTTGTATTGTCTTTTCGCACAACCTGTTTGTGTGAAAAATGATTTTTTCCATGTTAAATTTGAAATATAAATACTCACCAAAATAAAAAGTGGATCCTAATATACCATTAAATCAAATAAGAGCAGACATAAAGAAATTAAATATTAAAGTATTATAACTGAAATTTTAATAATCAAGTGAATAATTAATTTAATTTAATTTTGATAATTAAGTAATCATCAGTTTTTAATATAATAGTTTTTTATGTGTACATATTTAATACAAAGAGTGTGCAAATGGCAATATATATATATATATGTTTTTAATAATTCTATTGAGGAATTGAAAAATAATCATTGTAAAATTAGTGGTAGTATTAATGTTTTTCAGTTTTTGCTCAGATGGTACACTACAGTCAAAAAGTTGAAAATCGCTGATTTATACCATTAAAGTTTTTCTGTTGGGAGGAAAAGGAAAAGAAGAATCCAGAAAACATTAGATTTTATGTAATAGATACAAACTTGTCAGTCCTAAATGCCATTGAAGATTTCCTTGTGATAAAGGTGTGGAATTTTCTAATGTAAAAAAGAAAAAAGCATAAAATAAGCACAATTTACTCAACAATCTTGACTGAAATATACATGCTTTCAGAGATAGCATAAAGCAAGAAAAGTTTACTCAACAATCTTGATTGAAATATACATGCTTTCAGAAATAATATACAAAGCATACTGCATAATCAAAGTCATGAGTTTATATACTATGAGATACTATACATGTTTATAATATACCACATTCCTGTACACCTAATACCTCATCCACAATTTTCTATACAATTCATTAAAGATAGTTCCTGAAACATAACTGACTTAAGAGAAACATGCATACTTCTAATTTATGCATAATAATTTGACAAACATTGATTTCAGGTAAAGAGCTACATGTATTATATCAAAGAAAGAATGAATAAATGTAATTTGCCTTTATCCTACAAATACTTAAAAACATTTACATTAAAAAAAATGAATTATTCATAATGGTAGCAAATTTTTAATGAAAAACAAAACAAGAGTTGGAAACTTAATGCAGTTTTTGTCAATATTTTACTCTCTTAAAATTTATATAAATGTATAGAAACTTGAAATGCATACCGCATTTGGCTGGAAAACTTGTGGTATTGTGCTGCACTCTAGGGAAAGGGAAAAAGTATACAATGAAGCAATCATAAGAATAAAAGGTATTTGCATATTATTGAAACCACCTTAATAAAAGTTACCAAATTTTCAAAAATGTGCCAAACTCTGGCAACGATTATGTATCAAAATTTTTCAGGTAACATGCTCATGACAATTTTTCATTCAAGCAATGTCACCATTTTCATATGTGTTTCTTATGTTGTATTTCAAGTTCCAATGGATTTTAGATACGAATAGTTGTTTTAGATTAATTTCAGATTTAAAATACTGCTTGTGGAGCTTACCATCAAAAGACGAAGCTGTGTTAAAAGTTCTGCAGGAATAGAACATTTTAGTACAAAAATTTCTAATGGAAACAACTATGAGATGAATTTGGTACATAGACAAGGCATGCAGTATCAAGTTTATGTAATTCTCTGATTATTATTATTATTTTTTTTTTTTTTTTTTTTTTTTAAGTGAAAACAGATCACTTGGCACAAGTGCTTATTAGACAAAAAAATTGTGGAAAATGTTTTTTTTAAACTATCATATAATTTTTATTTAATAATTGAAATTAGTATTTTAAAATTTGTTAAATGTTTTTTCCTTTGATATGTTGATAACATTTTGCCAACTTAGATAAATATTGATAGTTTGGTTATGCTAAAAGCAAGCTGCAAAAACAACGTACTTCTCCTGATAAGTATTTTTCTCTTTTCATTTATAAAGACCACCAAACTGATCCAGGTGTTTGTGTTAATACGTAAGTACCAAAAAATATTGAAGAATGCACAATCAAAGATGGCAACCAGTATGGTAAAAGATATAATTAATATATGCAATGAAAGAAATCTTATTAAAAGATGACTTTCATTATCAGCAGAGAAGCATGACACAGTTACAGTAAAGAAATTAAGCTTTTGTTTCTGTACTTGTAGCTTTTAATAGCCAAAAATTGTTTTTTAAAATTTTATGAAATAAATAAATCTGAACATAACTGATATCAAATGAGAATGGGTCCAAACTTTCACTTAAGAAGCAGAAAGTGTACTGTAAATGCACAATATAATGAGCAGAACACAAAGCATAATTTATAAATTAACCTTTACTCTGGATGTATATATTACATTAATATCACATTAGAATTATCAGGGTTTCATATAATTTTTTATTTATTGTATTACATTGAAATACCTTTAATTTCATTTTTATATTTTCCCAAAGATGTACAATATAAATCTAAAAATTGCTCTTAACTGTTTCATCACATAATGAATGTCTAAGGGAAGGAATGCCTGCGTGGAAGACTAAGGAAAACTTAGTATTCATGTTATACATTGAAAAAATGAAGAAAACACTCATGCAGCCAGCTTTTTCACCTGGATTTAAAAAGAGACTGGGATAGCGGTGTTCAGCAGGCTTATCTGCTTGTAGATAGATGGGCTTATTAATTACTATATAATTCAAGAACTAGTTAATTTTCATATGGTAAACATGCCTACTGTCACTGAAGAATTATGCATCTGCATTAAACAATAAAAATATAACACAAATTTGAATTTTAAATTAAACTTACTATTAGAAGAATTAAAACCAAATGCTGTAATTTGAAAATGGGAAAAAAAATGCGGTTTATATTTGAAAAAGCAAGGATTTTTGTCTGAAAAGTAAAATATATTTTACACACACCTGTTGCTCTAGATTACTTAGGAGGGAATTTTCTATAGGATAAAGTAAATAAAGTTGTACACATTAAATACATGTTGTACACATTAAAAGAAATATACATGTCTGTATATTTCTTTCGTTTTCAGGACTGGAACAATTCGTTACACCACACTACAACGCAGTAAACACTTGACCATAAGCTCAGAGAAATCATGGGAACTGATATTTTTTGTTTACATCGACACGCAGTCTCATTGGATATTGATGTAGTTTATCGGACAAGCTCTCCTGGCACGAGAGCAAACCAGCTCCCCATTGCAATTTTGACGTCATCAGTTACCAGAGCGGTAAAGCGTTGCACTTGAATTCGACTTTAGCAGACGATAGCAGGAACGCCTCTTGCGAGCTAACATTTGCAATTTATCAGAGCGTTGCACTTGAATTCGCCCCTTAGTATGCAATTGAATACCCACATCCAAAACTGAAACGATGTTTTTTGATACATTACTGGTGACAATGACAAAGTAGTGTTCTAGTTTGCCTTTTTGTACCTTTTTAAAAGACGGACATCATCAGAAGTTGCTCTATATTTTTAAATAATCGAAAACAATATTCTTTTTCAGAATATAGGTTATTACTGCAAATATTAACAGTCCTCCATTTTTTAAATTTTAGTTCAAGAAAATATTAACATACCAATGAAATATTAAAAGATTAAATTGTTCTTCTGCCAAAAATTTTTAAAAATACAAAACCAATCTTGTTTTATTAAAAATAAATAAAAAATCCCTTCATGTCAAGCTCCAACTCCCTCAAAATTGAATCTCTTATGTTAAATCAAAATTCTCTTACATTATTTCACAACTTCTGATATTTGAAAATCTAAAGTACAAGATTAGATACTTTTATGCTCTGGTAACGAAATTTCTTTTACATAATTATATATTTTGCTTGCCGGAATTTGTCTTCCTAGTAAACATATCTTATGCCGTCCAAATAAAATACTTCAAGCGTTATGTCCGAAGAGGTTTGTGTTCTATATTCTTTACCAGCTGTACCTTTTAGTGGTTTATTATTAATTGAGAATTGTATATGCATACAAAATTTATTACGTTTTATAGAGCAAACTACAAATTACAATTTACAGCGGTTCCACGACACTTCAGAATACATGCAATCGGCTTGTCACGTGACCAAACAAGTGACGTTTTTACGTAGCAAGTCGATCAGCCAATAGTGATTCAGCATTGTCACAGCAGGGGGTACGTGAGTACGTTTTAGGAACATGCCGCCGCAATAAGGCTTCATGATCCTGGAGAAAAAAGAGTTGTACGGTGAAAGTTTAGTCACTTGCTAATTGAAAGATGTTCATCAGAATTAGTAGTTTTTCGGGGCTGCTCGAAGGTGTTGATGATTTTCTTTGAAAGCTGCAACAAACTTTCTAATGCAGTCGTTACTGAAAATTTCTTGTATCTGTTTGAAAATGTTCATAAGGTCCAATATAGATTTAAAATCACTTTCTTTCGCGGGGTAACCGATGTCTTGAATCTGTTGAGGCTGGGTATCATCAGTTTCTTTAGGAGTTCGAGGCACAGGGGGAATTTGTGATTTAGCCGCGTCAGCATAACTCACGCCTGGTCTTGTATGTGAAGGATGAGGATTTTTCGTAAATTTCCGAAAATACTCACAACCACGATAAGAACTAACGTGGTTTTTTGAGCAGTTGCTGCAGGTAGGTTCGTCAGTCTTTTTACGATCACACTCCGCAGAGATGTGGTTTTTAGCACATTTCACACACTTAGGGGGGAGTTTGCAGCTATCAGATGAATGTCCAATTTTTTGGCAGTTGTAACATTGATACACAGAGAATCTTGGTTTACACTTCTCGACCTGCACGGCAAATTGAAGGAGTCGCTGGATATCATAAACTTCATCAATATTCAGAGTATGACGCAGTTGGACTTGGAAAATAGGCAGGGGGGCTTTCGTACGAAAATTTTTGAGCCGTGCAATTTTATGCACTTGAAAGTTCAAATCCGTCAGAGCTTGCTTAATTTTATCAGCATCAGTATTAACGGGCAATCCTTTTATCACGATTTTTCTGGGTCTGTCATTTTTGTGTTTCACCAGGAAAAATCCAATGGAACGTTGATTTAAAAATTTTGCAATGTAGTTGTAATCTTGCAAAGTTTCAGGAATAACACGGAGACAGTCGTGATGGAATTTGCCTATGAACTTGGCTTCAGTATTTTCACTGATGTCCGTGAGAATTTGATGGTGCTCATCCGTAGTATTTATCATAACGTGAGGGACGTTGCACAGGCTATTAGAGAATAGGGTTTTCAGTATTATCAGCAGCGTTCGTATCCATGTTCTCTTCACTCGCTAGGGCATTAAATTGGTTGCTTAACTCCGGCTGCGGGACAGGTTCAGGGCTCTTGAGACGTGCGATCTTCTTCGGCGTAGTGAACTTGTTTTCCTTAACAGCGTCCGTAGACTCGCAGGGTTCTTCAATGCTAGAGAGGGGGAGAACAGGAAACGGTGTTTTACATTTTCGAAAAAGACACGCTTCTGGGTGGTCTATACTTGAAAGAAAAGTTTCACATTTTCCTTGGATTGAGGTAATATCGTCCTTGAATTTGTTGCGAATATTAATAGTTTCCGCAAGGCCGAGTTCCACGAATTTCAAGTGGTGTGGACTGAGTGACTTGATCAGGGGAATTGCAGCGTTCAGGTGGTCACGTGCTTCTTCAATAAGCGGAATAGCTTGAATGGCAGCTTCGTAATCCATTGTATCTCGGATATTGAAAGTACGACAGAGTGCCAGCAATAACTCGCTTCCATATTGAGTACCACTTGAGAGTGTAAGCTTAGGAGGGAAAGTGATTATTCCATTTTCAGAAATTTGCAGTCTGGATTCTGGTCATTTCACCTCTTCTAAGAAGAAACGAATAACTTGCTTCACCGCATGATCGCTTTGAGGGTTAGTCATCAGTTTGTATAAGAGATCTGATAGTTCAGCTTGTATCCGTGATTTTTCAACTTCCTTGGTAGTTTCTTGATATTTTTGTCGTAAGTGAGTAATAGTTGTAACTGTTCCACCAGGAACTGGTACATCAGAAATTCCGTTGGCTTCAGCAGTTTGGATGATTTGCCTAAGCTCATCCAGTTGACAATTACGGGTATCGTAGACCGTGCGAAAGTAGGCAATATCGCTCTTTCCTGACGAGAGTAGATTGTAGGGATTCCTCAGCACAGGAGGTAAAGTTTCTTCCGACATCTTTCTCAACGTCATGCATAGAAATGATCCACATACAACCTTACCACAATTCCGCATAAAATGTAAACAAAGTATCGAGACTTCGTAATCGATTACAGCTATTCGTCATCGATGGGGAAAGGAAAGTCTGGGCCATCTGAAAAAGCGGCGACCGAAAGTTTTAGGGGCGAATTCAAGTGCAGCGCTCTGATAAATTGCAAATGTTAGCCGGTAATTTCGAGAAATGGAAGGTGTTGGAGATTTCTCGGTGGGAAGGTGAAAACTATCGCAGTGGCTAATCGCATCGACGGTGCGATTTCGGATTTCAAAACATACTTTCGCTTTGTAGATCCTTTACATATTAGTAAATATATATCGGAAATTCTATTTGACATAATCGAAAGTTCAAGCTTTCTTTTATAAAATTGCTAAAAGGCTATTCACACCACATACTAAGAATAGGCTAAATAGATTTCACTTGTATATATATCAAAGCTATATTTGCAGACATCTTTAGAAATTTCAAGACACTTTCAACTCAGAGTAATTGCCAAGCAGGCTCATTTCCATTGTAGAACTGATGGTAATGAAAAAGCTGATTTCCTCTCACAGAAAGAACAAACTTACTGAGTGCATTAGATTTCACTTTCTAAAGCTTTTGACGAATTTAATTTGTAAAATTTTTCATGCAGAGTCATTTCGAGCATGTAATCGAAGAACTTGGAAATGCTGTTCGAACGAATCCACCTGTGATCCCAGGTTCTCAAAAATATATAGTTGTCACAAAATTTGTCAGGTCATGAATTTCAAGATTAAAATAAATCAAGAAGGCTTAGAATGATGCACAATTTGTGTAATTCTTATTAATTTTGAGTGTTATCTGATATCTGTTCTTCAAAAGGCCAGGAATAAAAATCTTTTTTCATTTTTATTGAAGCAGAGCGACCTACGTCAGTTATTTCTTAAAACTGACACAAGATTTTATGTTAAGCTGCTATTTTTGCCTTACTTTAATTTTATATGTTTTTGTCAGTTAACTATGACATATTTTTATCTGCTCTTGAATGTCAGAAACATTAATTTTTCTAAACCATGGGTTGTATAAAAATAAAGTATTTGGAAGTAGATTTAAGCAAAATAAGTATGTTTCACAGAAGGCTCATAAGTATTACAGAAATATAAATTCTAATTGTATTGGAAGCCTATAACTTTAAAATGCATAATTACAAATGTTTGATATATACATATTTTGTTATATGGTGCCTGTCCCCATACTGCTTGATAAGAGTACTCTAGCTGATGTATTTGTGTAATATCTACACGACACATAACAATTTCACTGGCATGTCGGTTTCCGCAGCCACAGTAATCTTGTTTGCAGATCAGAATTAATATTGGGTACAAATACTTTGTTTTTCATTTACCATTTTATAGAGATCATCAGACCAGATAAGCTAAGCAAAAGGTGTCCAAATACAGTCAAAAGTCGTTAATCCGGACTCGTCGGGACTTCGGCGATTCCAGATTATAGATCATCAGTTTAAATCTGGTAAGATGGCATGCAGAAATTACAAAATAAAAAATATGAAACCGTAATTTATGAAATAAAGAACAATAATGATCTAAAGGGTATCAAAATTTACAAAAAGAAAAAGCTTAATATTTATTTGTTTACTTTATTAAACATTTCTTTCAATGTAAGTTGTTTAAGTTGCTTCATTTCATGTGACAATACTTTCTCTTTAATTCTATTAAACAGACATAATTTCTTGTTTAGTTACAAAGTTCCGCTGTTCAAGTCCTATAATTGCTGTGTCGAGAATGCCGACTACTAATTTGTCAATCGAAATGTTTTCGTTTTCAATATTCTCTCTCTCACTTTCTTCACTATCGGAAGCGAATTATAATGACGAGGAACTTGATTTAAATCATATCAAAGACGGAGTACATCGAGATGAAATACTACATTTAGTAAGGAATTATAAGCCAAATAAAATAATAACATCTGCCCTGAAGATAAGGATAGTGCTGACACATCAACTTCCAATTCATTGCGCGCCGCGACGTGTCTCCCCCCTCTGCCGCAGAGCAGCGTGAAATTGATAAACAGATTTCGGATTTCAAAACATACTTTCGCTTTGTAGATCCTTTACATATTAGTAAATATATATCGGAAATTCTATTTGACATAATCGAAAGTTCAAGCTTTCTTTTATAAAATTGCTCTAACAGTCTGCAAAAAATAATAAGCCGGATCCAATTCGAAGATTAAGGAACAATGCAATCTGCAACATTAACTGAATTAGATAATTTTAGCTTAGCTTATACCGTCCGTTATACATTAAACACGCATGCGTAAACGTATTATGCGCTTGCGCACACGCATATTTGAAACCGTAAAGGTCTTACGCGCACGCGTAATGCTTATGCGCATTCCTTTTACGCGTAATGCCTATGTGCATGCGTTTACGCGACGCCTGCGCAGAAAGTTTGTAGCTTTGAGGTCCGTTTTATAGATTATTTCGGATTATGGGTGTCCCAAATAACAACTTTTGACTGTATATAGTTAGAATATAAACCTAACTATCAGTGTTCAGCAGTCTTACCATTCATGGGCTCTTTTTCAGATGATTATCAACTGCATTATATTACATTATAAAGATCTTCCCATTTTACACTCTTCATGTTACGCTACTGACAATTTTTCTAAAAATCTATTTGTTACATGCATTAATCCTTCACACATCCTTCTTTTGAAATTGGGAAAGAATTCCAGATTTTATTAGATAAACGAAACAATTTAATAAAATTTCATATTAACCTTTTCAAAAATACAGTCCATTTGAGATTTTTACTATCAATTTATTCAACGTGCTACATTTCTTAAAAATCAAATATCACACAAAAACGCAATGCACTTTAGAAAAAGTTCAATCAAATTATAATTTGTTAGTATTTACGAATCTTCTAATATTATATATATATGTTCTGCATGTGGCTTTGTTGGCTAAATTTGAGTACCTAATAAATACTTATATACATATTTGGTGGTCGTGTGTGCTTAATGCATGATATAATTAAAGAAAATAAGAGTAGACAATCTCCTATAACAAAAGAATATATTAAGTACTAAATTACAATTTAAATTACATTGCTCATGTAGGCAGGCTTGTGTCAACACAGAGCTCGGAACACAGTTCGTGCTAGCGTCGCGTACACTTGTCCGACGAGAAGTCTGAGTGAGTAAAGTTGTCGCTTTGCTGCTCCGATTAAGAACTGGATTTTACACGTGGCGCCATCTCATGAATAGAAGTTGAAGTATCTGTCGGAACGCCACAGTACTCCCCCCCAAGTACCATCGGTACGTTATAAGTACTTTGGGTTAAATTTAACCTTTCTTCCAGATCTGGTAGTTTTCGGTTGCTCTTTAACGGGATGTAAGCTTTCTTCCGGGAGTGATGTTGATGAGGAAGTTGTTGGATCTTGCATTAGAAATGCTGGTTTGAGACGATCGATTCCAATCACTGATTGTTTGCCATTGCAGATGATGGTGAAATGTTTCGGTGTTCGTTTGACAACTTTGAATGGACCATCGTATGAAGGTGTTAAAGTTGGCTTGATTGCATCGTTGCGCACGAATACGTGCGAAGATGTCTCAAGCGCAGGATGTACAAAATAGCTTGGCTGGTTATGCGAAGATGCTGGGGTTGGCGAGATATTGCTCATGGTCTCACGTAAACGTTGAAGGAATGTTGGAGGGTCGATTACTGGAGTAGATTCCGGGTGAAAGAATTCACCTGAGGAGAACATGAGTCAGAGTTTTTCCTAAAAGCGAAGGTTAATGGTCGATGATCGGTGAAAATGATGAAGTCGTGTCCTTCCAAGTTGTGCCGGAAGTATTTAACAGCACAGTACACAGCAAGTAGCTCTCTGTCATATGTGCTGTATTTCCTTTCTGCAGTAGTAAGTTTTCTGGAAAAGAATGCCATTGGGGAAAGTCCTTTAGTGGTATGGGCTTGAAGCACTGCTCCTATGGCCGTGTCAGATGCATCTACCATTATAGAGAGCTGATCACTAGGTGAGTGATAAGAAAGTGTGGCCGCATTTGCCAGATCGTGTTTGCATTGCACGAATGCTGCAGATGCAGATTCAGTCCAAGGGACAGCTCGTTGATCGTTTTTTTTTGCTATTCTTCAGAAACTCATGTAGGCAGGCTTGTGTTTTTGCGGCATTTGGCAGAAAGCGTCGGTAGAAATTTAACATTGCTAGAAAACGCTTCAGTTCAGAGATGGTTTTGGGCTGAGGTAGGTCGTTAATTGCTTTGACTCTTTCCGGTAAAGGTTTGACTCCATTCTGGGTGATAAGACATCCAAGAAAGGAAACTGAGGGTTGACCAAGTACACATTTGGATGGATTTAGTTTTAATCCATGATCTTTAAGGCGATTGAAAATCTGACGCAGATGTTGAGAATGTTCTTCCGCATCTGTAGATGCAACCAGGATATCATCAAAATATGGGATGCAGAAATCGAGGCCAGACAGTACTTGGTGTATGAAACGCTGAAATGTTTGGCGAGCATTGCGAAGGCCAAATGGCATATATAAGTACTCAAAGAGACCAAATGGTGTAGTCACTGCGGTCTTGGGCACATCTTCAGCATGCACTGGGATCTAATGATATGCTCTGGCAAGATCGAGGGTAGAAAATATGTTTGTTCCATGAAAAAGATGGGTACAGTCTTGGATATGTGGGACTGGATATCTGTCAGGGACTGTGACAGCATTAAGTCGACGATAATCTCCACAAGGCCGCCAGTCACCATTAGACTTTTTAACCATGTGAAGTGGACTGGCCCATGGACTTTTAGATGGGCGAATGGTTCCCTGTGCTAGCATGAATTCAAATTCTTTGCGAGCAGCTTTTAGCATCTCTGGAGAAAGACGACGAGGCTTGGAAAATACAGGTGGGCCATGTGTTTCAATCTGATGATACACTTTTGGCTGATGAGTATGCTGCCCTGATTTGGATGGGTTTAAAATGTCAGGGAATTCTGCTAATAACCGATGAAACCGTGTGCTGCCCGATACAACACTTATGTTGGTAGGTACGTTCGATATGTGAGAAGCTTGGACCTGTGATGTCAGCTGAGTTGTAGCATCAATTAAGCAATTATTCTTGACATCCACTAGAAGATGGAAATGTGTCAAGAAGTCGACACCAATAATTGCTTGAGTTACATCCGCAATAATAAAAGGCCAGTTGAAAGTCCGGCGCAAGTTTAAATCAAGTGTCAATAGTTTGGTGCCGTAGGTTGCAATTTGAGTACCATTGGCTGCATACAGTACAAGTTTATTAAGTTGGTGAGCATTTGTTTTAGTTCTCGGGAGCACTGATATGTCAGCTCCAGTATCTACTAGAAAACATAACTGAGTTGAACGATCAGCCAGTACTATTCTGTCGATGTGGCGGACATTCTGTTGGCCAGCAGAAGACCACCCATTTAGTTTCCCGCTTGTTCAAAAGTGCATGGAGGGGCACACCTGCGAGCTTGAGCGCCAAAATTCATACGATAAAAACATATGCCACTTGTGGGTTCTTTGTACTGCGTTCGAGTATTGTGACGAGATCGACTCCTGCTTCGGGCACGAAATTTATTAGGTGGGCCCTGATTTGATCGATTGTATCTCCGTGAAGCATGAAGACTTGTAGAGAGTTCAGATACTTTTTTGGTCAATTCAGCCACTTTTTGTTCGCGGGATGAACTGGAAGGTGCAGCATTAGCAGCACTGACATAAGCTGGAGTAACAAGTTCATTAATTTTGTCAGCCATTGCTGCTAAACGGGTTAGATCTTCATTGGAAGCAGCAAGAATTATTTGTATGTTATTAGGGAGACGCGAAAGCCATAGTGACTTCAACAAGTCGTCACTAAAATGGCTTCCTGCCAGATCACGCATTCGTGACAGCAAGTATGAAGGTCGCTGATCTCCAAGTTCAAGTGCTTGTAGTAAAGTACGTATTTTTGAAGATTCACTTTCTGAATAGATTTCAATGAGCCGCTGTTTCAGTTTGGAGTATTTATCACAATCAGGTGGTTTGAGAATTAAGTCATGCGCTGAATTCAGAATATCAGACTCAATTGCTGCAACTACGTGGTTGAATTTTGTAGAATCCTCACTAATGCGAGCGATAGAAAATTGTGCTTCGATCTGAGCGAACCACAATGAAGGATTATTTTTCCAGAAAGGCGGTGGCTTCACCGCAACGCGTGTGATTTGTGGCTCTGGTGGAATATCGTCGGGCATACTGATAGATAATTTTCACTATAAATAATAAACACTTAACAGCACAAATATTGTAGCATGAAGATACACTATTGATATTTTACCATGATAACAATAAATATTTTAACCATGCAGAAAAATTTACGTAACGATACACACACAAATAAGACAGGGTCAGCAATTACTACCGAAATGCATTTGAAAAGAAACCCTTATTTGAGAAAAAAATGATGCGTTTATTTTGTATTGCGCACACACAAAATCACCACTTCACACTGCTAAGGCACTTTCGAAGGAAAAAGGAAATCACTCCTGTAGCACGTGGGAAAGAAATTCACTACTTTCGAACACTGAGGGAAGAATTTTGCCGTAGCACGTTGCAGAAAAATTACTGATGTAGCACATTTAGCGAAAATCACTATTGTATTACATTTGTCACAAAAGTTGAATGATCGAAGAATTATTGCACGACTGGCGAAGTCAGCGGAACGGAACAGATCACACTGATGATTTGCTGAAGCTCCTTGCGATGATATGCACGACTTTGAAAAAACACAAGCAATATATATCAATACTTCTAGAAATAATTGAAGGGGTACGTTGTAGCATACGTTTAATGTCCATATTCGTTGTTATTTTTAGTCAGTTCTTCAGAATGCCTTGGATGCACGTGGCTTAGGGTCGTTGAAAATTCATTCTCAGTAGCGTGCTCAGTCACCACTTTTGGTGGTCGTGTGTGCTTAATGCATGATATAATTAAAGAAAATAAGAGTAGACAATCTCCTATAACAAAAGAATATATTAAGTACTAAATTACAATTTAAATTACATTGCAGAGATCAACACAGAGCTCGGAACACAGTTCGTGCTAGCGTCGCGTACACTTGTCCGACGAGAAGTCTGAGTGAGTAAAGTTGTCGCTTTGCTGCTCCGATTAAGAACTGGATTTTACACGTGGCGCCATCTCATGAATAGAAGTTGAAGTCTCTGTCGGAACGCCACACACATATATATAAAGAAAGAAAACAAGCAACACATCTTCTGCACAGGCCAAATTAATAAGCCTTTTTCATGTGCATTTTTTTCTTGGTGATCATAAAATAAATTCTTTCTGTAATTTTCAGTGCTACAAAATAAAGTAAAATGTCCAATTTAGCATAAAATTTTTGCGATACAAAACCGTACACCTTTTTTTGCGGGAACAGGCTAGAAATTTTATTACACATTTCACCTGATAATCCACCAAATTTTCCGTATTCACTACATCGTCTTTTATAGAAATAAAAGTTAGAAAACTATTATAAATTGATGCGAAAAAGACGTAATCAAAAGATACGAAAAGAGGAATATGAGCGGAAAATAAATCCAAAACAAAACCTTCAATTGCTGGCATAAAAATTGGTCCCCAAAAACAGTCTCCGGCGGGACTGTTTTTGTTTGGGAGCTTACTCTGATTGGTTGAATTTCTTCAGTTCCCGGCGGGTTTTAGCCGCCCGTATTCACACCACCTACGTTCGCGCAAGCGCACAAACAGCTCAAGTACCAGCATTTTACTCCGATTTCCGTAAGGCAGGCGGTGGCGAGAGCGAAGGTTGTTAACCCTAACTCAGCAATAGAAAGGGTTGTTAATAGTTCACCAGCAAGAAAATAATTTGCAAGTAATAATTATCAGGTACAAAGACGAGGTCAATCTATATACATGATAATATTCAGGAAATTATTAGATAAAATAGGGATTTAATGATGGTTCTAATTACAAGCGACACGTGTAATTAGTCAAAAAATCTTTAATGTATTGACAAAAAGGCTCAGAAATTACTTAAATTCTTGAATTTGTATGCAAACTTAGACCCTAGTCTTATACGACTGTCAGAATTTATAATTCAATAAGAAAAACTTACTGAACATTATGATATTCTTATATATACATCACTTTTTCAGTATCCACACATGTTTATAGGTTTAAATGCCATATTTCATAATCAAAGTTATTTATGAAATAAAACTTTATAAAATCTGATGAATCATTTGTGTGTGCAAAATTTTAAAACTAAATCTCTTACATTAAATTATTTCCGTCTTTTAAATTACATCCCATTATTTATTTCGATTTAATTTATTAATGTGGTTTTACTAATATTTCTAACTTCTTTGAAATACTTTTTGTGTCCTGAAAATACGAAGTATTTCCATAAAAAAGCATACAAAATTGATAATAACCAGTATTATATGATTAATTATTCATTTAATAATTGATTTAATCGCTTTTAACTTATTTTATGTCTAAATTTTCTATACAGAAATCCTCTGTCTAATTTTTACTATCTTTTCTCAGACAATTTTTAGAGGATATGAATTAAAGTCTTGATTGTGCAAAACACATCTTTAAAGCTAAATGTAGTCTAATAAGTACAAAAAATGTAAACAAGATTTTGTCCCCCCCAAATCAGTCATTCAAACTATTCCAACCGTTCAGAAAACGATAAACATTGTGAACATAAAAATCTGCCCCTTTTTATATATACTTTAATAAAAGGATACGTGTTCCTTCCTTTAATATATAAAAGAAAAGAACCCATATTCCTTTCTAAACTTTTTGAAAGTCGCCAACGCTTAAAAGATCATAAACCACGCCAAGGTAGTAACTCGCCTTTAAAAAAAATGATTAACTACAACACTTAGGTTCTTTTCGATTGGGTTCAAATGACAGATCCGACAACTCAATACGCATGCGTGGTCAATGTTGGTGCGAATAGCTCAAGTGGCTAATCGCACCACTGGTGCGAATAGCATCGGCCCTTTCTATATACCTTTCCTTCGCACCTAAGCTTGATTTTTCGCCCATTTCTCGAAACAGCGTTCTATCTATAGATAACAAGTTGCTCGTTTACAAATCTATGTTACGCCCCATTCTGAGTTATGCCTGCTCGGTATGGGCATACTCTTGTAAATCACTTAGAAAAAGACTGCAAGCAGCCCAGAATGGGGCAATTAGACAAATTTGCAATGCCCCCTTGTATGTTAGGAATAGACAGCTCCACAAGGAGCTAAAACGTGAGGAACTCAAGGATTATTACAGCCGCCTATAGCGGAATTTTTATGACAAGCAGGAGGCTATTGACAATCCTGCGATAACTAAGTATAACTATGATGTAAATAATCTTATGAATATTAAGCGCCTGCGGGCATTTATTTGTGTTAACCTACCTTAATTTCTGTGTGTAATGGCTGATTATTATTATACATATATAATCTACAAATTTCTGTACTGTTATTGTATTATATATTATTTTTTAGTATCATGCATGTTGTCAGTTTAGCGGCACCAAAGTAGCGCACTTACCGCTTTTGTTTTGCCATTTTTGTCTATGTTCTCTTTCCAGCTCTACCACTCCACAGCTTCTGTGCTTGACTTTACAGACAGACAGAAAAAGTAGACAGATGTCCTGTTTTGCACCCGCTAAGTCTTTCTGCACCGATGGCCGAAAAATCAAGCATAGGTGCGAAGGAAAAGTATATAGAAAGGGGGGCAATTTCGTATTTGAGGAGAGTAAAAAGGAACTTCGTACATTTTATACGAGTTCAAAAGGCCAGAAAGAAAAGATGGGACAAAATAAAATTTAAAATAAATGGCCCAAAAATTATAGAGGGGAAAAAAAGAGCATATAGAAAGAAAAGGAAAAGAAGTAGAAAATATCCTAAAATACGATTGTGTCCATGAGTGTAGTTAAGGAGTTCTGCAAAAATTAGTGTCTTTAAGGAAGCAAACTTTAGCTAATTTTAATAAAAAAAATAAATCAATGATTTCCTACATGGTAATGCGTGATAGTATTCGTTTATAAAGCATAATTTTAAGTTTTAATATTTTGGCAACATTGATATTAAATTGTAAAAAGAATGAGTTAAAAATGTATCTGGAAGAGAGAGTTTTTCATTATGATGGTTTGGTAGAATGTGGTAAGATTTCTTATGTCTGATTTTCTTTAATAAAGTTTTCTTTTGTATATTGCCATAATGTATTTTTGTTAGAAGTGGATGATTCTTTTGAGAATGTTATATATATGCCAATCTTAAATAACCAACACTTAATAGCAGAGCGTGGTTGCCCCCTCTGTTAATAAACTTTCAGATAGAACATTGATGTTCTTTAGGCTTAACAAAATAGCCAATTTCTCTAAGAGATAAATTAAACTTGTATTATAATTAGTGAATATAAATTAGAAAATATGGCATATAATATGATAAATTTGAGTCATATAGAAAAATTAAGTGACGATAATTATCTTATTTGGGGCAACAGAGTTGAAAGTGAATTAACCCCCCGAGCGTTACGGGTTTTTTCAGGAAACGACGTAAAAATAATCGTGTTTTCTTACCAGGTCTGTCGCAAAAGCGGCAAGCATTTTTACTCAAACTGCTTCAAAAGCGGGCCCCCCCTTACCATGTGGATATAATTAAGCTAATTCTCCCCTCCGTTGAATTTAGCGAGTGAAATTAGTTTTTCTCCCTATGGTATCTTCGTCACGAGACTGGTTGCTAAAATAGTATTTTATCTCCCATTTGGCTACTTTATAATTTGCACACTAACACATATTACTGTACATTACTCGTACCTTAAAATCAAGATATGTGCCGAATACAGAAAGTTAGTCAATATACATCAGTAAGAGAAACTACGTAAAATACTTTACATTTCCAGTTTCTTTAAGGAATTGCTTCGATAATGGTGAAAAATTAATCTTGCATTTTTTTATCCTTATTTTCTGAGGAAATATTTTTTAATATACAAAGGGAATTTGTGAAAATTTTTTTCTCTCGTGTTCCAATTTTTCGAATACAAATTATTCGCAACTTATTTTAGTATTATGTTTGTATTTAATTTTCAAATATTATAAGTTTATTCCAGTTTAAAGTGTTAGATTTAAATAATTCTTTAGATTGCACCATAAATTTATTAGTAGTTAGTTATTTATGACACCGTTTTGACTTGTGAGAAATAAATAAAGTATTGTAATCGCGAAACATTTCGATTTTCATATTTCAAAGGAAATTTCCATTTTTAATAGTTCCATCATGACGTTTACACGTACGTATGTCGCATAACTTAACATAATATGTTGAAATTTTATATTTGGGACTTATGACTAGTTTTAGCGCGACGTATGTATGCATGTATATCGCATAACTCAACAGCAGAATAGATGAAGTGGCTGATGAATGAGATCAGGCAGTTCGGCTTTTATAGAGTAAAATCACTTTGGGGGTAGAAAACAAGTGAACAGCTTGGACAAAGGAGCTTCTTGAGAAAATAAATGTATTTTCGAGTTACAATGCAATTTCCTTGTAATTAGCTATATATGAGTTACAATGCAAATATTTATATACTACGTGCATTATCGAGATGTTAATAGAAACCAAAAAAAAAAATTCTTTGTAGCAAAATTGTTAACGATATTATTTCTCCAAGACATTTACGCAGGTGTGTATTCTTTTCATGAATGATGAAAAATAAGTTAACAGTTTTTCGAGCAGATGCTCAAAATTATACAGCTTTGAAGATTAAGTAATGAAAACATAAACTCTTATTTCTGGTTATGTGCTGAAAAAGATATTACCCTTTTCAAAGAAAACACCTAATAGCGGAATCTCCAAGTTGACAACGTAAATATACCTCCAGGGGGTACTGAACTAAAAGCTTACCACCTTTGTACATTTTCTACTTTATATGGGAGACCATTACCTTTGTGCAAGGACAAAAAAGCATCCGCTATCTATTTTTCTCAGTTCTTTCATTTTGTTAACTATGACGAGAAATGGAGCTGCCGAAAATTCTAAATTTATTGCTTCTTCCAAAGACTCTGATTTCAAGTTGTGTATTTGTCGTCTGTTAGTAATTTAAGGCTTTAAATTCAGAAACATCCTTTCATCAGTAATTACAGTACATATAAACACAATATCATTATTTAAATTCAGACTTTAAAAACTTCATTTATGTTAAACTATGGAAAGCGCAATATATATATATATATATATATATATATATATATATAAATTTAAGAAGTTTATTTCGTGAAAATTTATCACATTTTTCGTAGGAATTATTAAAACTGTTTTGCATGTAAACTATATATATATATGTAAACACACAATACAAAACACTGTGTATACATATGGTGATGTATGTTTGTGAGCATGTGTGCGCGTGTATGTTATATTTCCCTATATATCATATCAGTATTTTATTGAAAGTAGTTGTAGACAACATTTAATAAAAAAAAACTGAAAAGTATAGTAAATCTCAAAATGATAGTGCAATTATGAAACTGAATATTACATGAAATCGAAAATTTATGTGAAGCAACTATGGAATGAAAATAAATTCTAGTTAGGTTTCACAGCATACAAAATAACACTTTAATCTAACCACTTGAGTAAAACGAATGCCAAGAAAATATCCTGAAAATGTATATCGGGAAAAAAAATCTCCGGAAAATGCCTCACGGAAAATATGCACCTGGTTAAAAATATCGCTAGAATAATAAACAATGTAAATATTTTTATCAGGTACATATACACATGCACCTTGAAAAATATTTGTAATTTTTATACTTTGTAGAGATATATAGAGGATTCTTTAGTATTAAATATATTTTTCATTTATTTATTACAAAATATTCTTTCTTACTAAAAATATGCTTAATGATTACATCGTTTATATATCCTAATTAATTATAAATATTTTTTTAGTTTTTTGTTATTTGTGTTTCGTTTCTGAGAATTATTAAAATTCAAGCAATCTGAATTTTACACAAAAATAAATTTTTTCCTTAGTGACAAGTATAACTTTTGCATTAGAAATTATTCATGATAAAAGCAATCTTGCTTTTTCGCCAACAGAATGTTTTGGCTTATTTGACTACATCAAAGCATACTAGAGCTGTCTGCCTAAGAGGAGGGTCTCTTCGTGAAGGACTTTTTAAAGGTTAGGTTATTTAATTACGGCAAAGCCTCGAGGGCTATCTGCCTAAGGGGAGGGATGGCGTCGTGGAGGACTTTCTAAGAGAAACTGGCTCGTATACACATTACACATGATGAAAGCCACAAAAACACCCATGCAGCCAGCCCGTTCGCGGGATTCGAACCTCGGACCGAACTACCAGTGTTCAGCGACTTTACCACTCGGCCGCTGGTTGGCCCCAGGACTTTTTAAAGAAACTGCTCGTATATATGTTATATATGCGGAAAACTATGAAAACGCCCATGCAGCCAGCCCGTTCTCTTAGAATCGAACTTAATTCAGAACTCGGTATTCTGCGACTATTCAGCGACTTTACCGCTCGGCTGACAGTGACAAAATGTATGCTACCTATACATTAATATACTACATAGGTAGATTTGTTTCCGAGAAAGAGATGCGAAACAGAAAAGATATGCGAATCATATCCATCTCACTGAGATGAATATGATCATTTTCAATGTGCCATTTGGTAGTGCTCTATTTAAATTGTCAACGTGTAAGTTAAGTGGGTGGCCAAATACAAGACAAGACATTTTTTAAAGCATAAAGATAATTAAATGTATTTTAAAAATTGAGTTTGTAATCAAGCTTCGCTATCTAGGAATAAGACATAGCTTGCAGTTAAGTTATATTCTTTCTTAAAAAAAATATTTCTTTTGTTCACCTATTAAAAATAACAATCAGCAGCGTGTGTTTTTGAAAATATCCCTAAATGCAACATAAATACACGGCAGATTTCTTTAGGGAATTCTTTACGAAGACATTTTACCACTTAGGTGGAAAACGTTTTGCTAAATTAAACTCTAAATTTACAAAGGCGATTTTATGAGAAAACAGAAGGAGGACTCTACATTGGACTAATAATTAGCAAGTTGCTCATCAGTGAAACATGATGGCAATCTTGTATAAAATGAAAATCAAAACGATATTATTGCAAATTCTTCAATAAAGTATCTAACGTATTGCAAATTAAAAATTTAAAAAAGCGTTCTTTATTTTGTGAGTTTATTTGTGAAACTATTTGAGAAATAACCTCATTTTATCTTGTAATATTGGAAAATATTTTCAGCTGTCATTATCTATCACAAATTAAATACTTTGAAAGTAGATTCATTTTAAGCTGTTTAAAATATTAGTGTTCGTGCTTAGGGTGAAGAAATGCTTGTGTGCTGTGTTCATTCATAAGTATATGTATTTCGCCAGGATTTTGATTTTGCACTTCCCAGTTTTTATCAAATAACATAAAATTAGCATTTCATGGAGAAAAAAACAACATTTTTTGTTTATCTTTAATTTAAACGACAAAGGGATTAGAATTTTTGTTACTTTGCAAAAAGTACTTAATGAAAAGATGGATTTCGAATTTGAAATGTTTTTGCTATTTGGTTAGTAAATTAATTAATATAATGTAGTATACTACTTAGTTAACTATGTTTTTATTGGGAACCATTTAAGGACATATTATAACGGTGGAAATTACTTTTGTTCTTTTTTAAATTCCTCTATACATTATAAATTTAACCAATTGATAAAAATTTGCATTATACAATAAAATAAGTACTATAACACAACAACGATAAATAGCCTTCTTATATAAAAGCCCCAATTAAAATTACTAACTAAAAACAACGAACGTGGAGACATTTCTATTATGTAGTAAAGTAAGCTTTAAAATATTTTGGAAGAACTGGTCATAAATTATGTGAAAGAAAGTGAATCCAATTTTCATTTTAAGAAATTTTCTTATAATGTGTGAGCTTATTTTAAGCCATTTTACCTAGTAATAACAACTTGATATTGTTTCAGATTAAAAATAATGAATGCAATATCATCCATATTTCGAAATGGGCTTATTAGTTATGCTGTTATAACTACTAATAACTGTTGATGAAACATTTCCACAGCAACATAATTTTGATCTGCTATGCAAGTTTATTTATGTGTTTATTTTTTAAACAAATATTGAATCGTCGAATGTAAAAAAAAAAGCATTAATAAAATCTTTAAATGCCCGTCTTTGAATTTGAGTTCGAATACAGCATATTTAAAACAAGAGACTATTACAAGACTTTGCTAGGATCCTGCTAGCCGCCCAAGACGCTTTGTTAGAAGGAAACAACTGATTGAAAGCATGTGTTCAAATTATCACATCTGTCATTTATCTGTCGAAGAAAAGGTAGGACTTTTGTATGAGTACGTTTCAAAGCTTGTTTTTCCGTTCCGTAAGTACGCCAATCTCCAGGGGTGTAATTAGTCTTTTAGGACAAATCTGAACTACTGCAATTCTTCCGAAACGTGAAGAGAATATACTTACGATGACCTTACTGAATGATCTGAAAACCATCTGCTATTCTGAACTATTTGGTACTTTCTTTAAAAATGCAGAAGGTTATAAGTACAGGTTTTTTGCGCATCTACAGTTATTGTTTTCTAATTACTGTCATGTAACATAAATGCAAAAGCATTTAATATTACTGTCATGTAATACTGTTGTGTTATAGTACTTATTAGTCTTTCACATAATATGTCAAAACAAATTTCTATTAAGTCATCTGTTTATGGATGAAGTTGCTATGTGTATTTCTTTAATTTATGCTATGGAAGTTAAAAATACAGCGATCAATAAAAAATATAAAAATTCTGCACATGTGAAAATAAAATTATGATGCTTGAACACCATCTCCAAAACAGGAGACTAAATTTTAAAAAAATCATGTTTGAGCTAAAATATTAATGTCTTGCAAAATCTTTCTAACATACGTGACAATTTTCGATAGAGGTACAAGCTTTTTTTTACTGCTTAGACCTAGAGTACTTTTTTTTTACTTCTTACTAAACAATCATAGATCCTTTCTCAGATTTTACTAATCAGGTCTTGCTGGCCTAAGATGTAATACTTTGATAAAGAAATTCTAAAAAGTTTAGCCTTTTTTTTATTTCAGTAATTCTGAATACTTATAAAAATTCGGACTACTACAAATTTTAGTAAAACTCATCCTTCATCCTTGATTCAAAAAGGTGCTTCAGACCGTTGACGAAGTTTTTAAATTAAAAAGAAACTGTATTTGATATGGTAATGAAGTTAAAATATCATTGAACCTGCTTAGACAATATTCAATCTAAGAATGCTACTATTTTAGAGAATTATATGCATTTCAAATAAAAAATAGCACAAATAATTATTATATATTCAAATTATACACGACTACTGCGTCATTCGCAAACAACATACATTCAAAAAACAATAAAAAATTTTAAAAAAAAATCTTACAGGTTTCAGATTTTAAATTACGTCCAAAAGGACATTTCTTTAACGTTTTGTGTGGTACCTTTATTTATTAAATATCATGTTCTTTGCACTTACGCCATAAAATTCAGTTCAATAGCAATGTCGATAATTAATTTTAAAATGAGCACATATTTAGAATTTCCGGTACACAATTCCGCGCGCTGGAGATAAAAAGGTTTCCACCCCCGTAGAGTGTTGCTATTGTTTGCTTTGAAATCGTGGAGTTTGTTACTCAAAAATTCGTTAAAGTTTCACAAAATATGAAATAGATAATATCAAATTTGATCTTCCACATGCCCATATTCGTAGGAGGATTACGTCATTCAAACTTGGATGGCCTTTTTTCAAACCTTTTTTTTATCACAATGCCAGAAATATACACACATTTACGCAGATTTTCATTATTTACTTACTTCAAATGTAATGCGGGACTCTAACATTTGGTGGCAACAGTCTGAAAAGTGATTCGCCGTTTATAGTGATTCAACGCAAAATCGCAAAAACGAAAACAGTATTAGTATTTAAAACAATAGTCTCTCAAGGACTATTGTTTTAAATACTAATACGCCCCTTTGGACTAATAAATAAAAATATGAAAGGTTTCAGATTTTAAACTACGTCCAAAGGAGTGTTTTTAAAGTTTTGTGTGTTACCTCATGAAATATCATGTTCTACGTACTCAAACCACAAAGTTCAGTTCAACAGCAATATCTCAAAATTATTTTAAAATGAGCGTATCTTAGAGTCTCTCGCGCTGGAGATAAAATCGCTTTGAAACTCGCTTTGAAATCGTTTAGTTTTTTAATCAAAAATTCGTTGAAGTGTTATAAAATATGAAATCGATAATAAAACAAATTTCAAATTCAAATTAGGGCTTCCATTTTTGAAATTTTGATAGCTCTAGGTACCGTTGTTTTATTACAATGCGAGAAACATACGTAAATTCATGCAGATTCTTCATTATTTAATTTCTTTAAGTATAATACAGAGCGATAAAATTTAGTGGCAACAATTTGAAAAGTGATCCGCCGTTTATAGTTTTCAATGAAAAATGCCAAAGCGAAATTAAAAGTCCTTCAGGGCAAATTGCCCCTTTGAACTAAAAATAAAGTAAGCAAACATAAAAAAGTAAATTTTCGTGCTTCTTTTCTTAATAGTATTTCGTTTTATTTATTTACTGCGGTTTTTTTTAACTGAAATTTGTTACTTTTAGAAAAGTTGCGGATTATATTTCGGACATTCAGTTGTTAGGCTGTAGGTTGGTTATTTTAATAATTTATATAGCAAAATACAGAAATTTTAACACTCCTTTGCCTTTCTGCTTGTAGTTATTTTGCGTTGAACAATGTAATTACAATTATGTAAGAAAATCAAACTCATTGAGTTTTTTTCTAAAAAAATCGCATTGAAATCAATGTACATATAAAGATTTGGAATATTTGAAATGAATTTGAACAGAACTTCATCAAACCAGTATAAGCGACGAATATTGTTCCAAAATGAATAAATAATTCGCCATTATTATTTTTACTATAAAATTAGATTATGCTTCATAAACCCGTTCAAAATACGCTTATTATAAATTACTGTTGATGGCTAATTTTTATTTGAATTATTGCTTAATTATGTTATTCTTTACATGTAATTATATATAACTCATATTAAATGCAGTATTAAATTAAATCCAGTAATTAAATGCGCTATTCGTTCGCTGGAATAATTAAAACTTATAACTTGTCGGTTTTAATTATGTATCTATATATTTATAAGTAAATTTGTTTAAATAGTTCCTAATGCTATTTTTTAATTGAATTCACGAGCATTTCGCATATTTCTGAACAATCAATTTAAAAACTAAAGAATATTTTATGAAAATGTTATCTGTTTAAAGAGACTATTGAAAAAACATGCTTACATGCCACTTATTTCGCGAAGAATGTCCACGTTTGTTTGTTGTTTATAAACCATTACATGTTCAAGCGTTTTCTTGGCGATTAAACATAGCGGTCTAAAACGAAAAAGAGCAACCCTCTTTGCCTCCTACTGAGAACTGTCATTTAGAGATCTCCAGGGTTCCAGAAATAAGGGGGGCAGGAGACATCTGCACAGCCGCTTTAAGGCGGTCATAACGCTTTCGAGGTCTTCACCACTGACCGCGTAGAACCGTCAGTAACGCTTTCGAACACTTTTCCAGTGACCGCCTAGAAGCGTCCGTAACGCTTTCGAGGTAGGCTGTCTTGACCGCCTAAACCCGGTCATAACGCTCAGAGGGTTAAGAAGTTTAAAGATATGGATAAGTGTGATAGAAGCTGATGAACCATCAAAACCATATAAAAAGGATGATGTTAATTTCGAAAATGAAATAAAAACTTGGGAAACATGGGATGATAATAACGCGTTAGCAAAAAATATAATGAATCAAACTATGACAGCTCCACAAGCGTTAAAATATGCTAATGAAAAGAACGCAAAGAACTTATGGGAGAAAATCAAAAATGAAATGGCGGCAAGAACAGAAGATATTCAAATCAAATGCAAAATAGAAATAGCTCAACTGAAAATGAGTCAAAATGAATCAATAGATGATTATATGAATAGAGCTGTTATTCTGAAAAGTAAAAGTATTCAAGTTGGAGATGAAATAAGAGATAAATAATTAATTTACTTCATACTAGAAGGACTTAGAAAGGAATTTGAATTTGATATTAAAATTATTAAAAGCAATAAAGAGAAAGATCTAGCTTCAATTAGACAAGCTTTAAAAGAAACAGAAGGAAAAAATAAACAAAGAGGAAAAGAAATAGAAGTAAGTTCTAAGGCAAAAGAAAACTGGATAAAATCGAATTATGAAAGAAGATGCTTTAATTGTGGAAAATTAGGACATTTAATAAAAGAATGTCGAAATAATAATAATAGTATAAAGTGCTTTTGCTGTGGAAAATCGGCCACTAATCAACTGAATGTAAAATGAAAACTAAACAAGAACACCGACAGCAGAGAAATGTAACAAATAAAACTTATAGAATGTCAAGCAAGGAAAGAGAATATGAATCAGCTATATGCTTATTTGAAGTATCTAAGAAAATAGAAAGCTCATACCTTAATCAAGATAGAAATGATGGAAAGAATAAAATAAATAAACAAGAGAATAGAAAAATTAAATGGATTATTGATTCAGGAGCCACATCTCACATGGCAACTAATAAAGAAATATTTACTAATTTTAAAGATGAAGAACGACAAATAATGACGGCTGAAAAAGGTGCCATGATCAAATCAGTTGGTATTGGTAACATTAAAATGAAAACTGATAGAAATAAGAACATTTTCTACTCTCAAGAGAGTAGAAAATGTTCTGCAAGTACCGAATTAAGTGAAAATCTGCTGTCAGTATCAAAAATTGTAGATCATGATTTAAAAGTAATTTTTACCAAAAATAAAGCAGAAGTGATCAATAAACAGGGAAACATTCTATATGTAGCTAACAGAAATGGAAATAAATTTGAAGTTGAAGGAAATATTGTTGAAGAAGCTAAAATTAGTTATGTTAATGATGTACTATGGCATCAGAGACTAGGCCATATAAATTATTAAAGGCTCATAGAAATGAAAAAACACTCATCAGTCATTGGATTAGAAAATGTAAAAATTTCTGAAAACAATTGTGAACCTTGTACATTAGGTAAAATAACACGAACATCTTATAAAAGTGTGAAATTTAAGCAATCTGAAGATATTTTAGAATTATGGCACATAGATTTAGTTGGACCAATTGAGAAATCAATAGATGGAAGATGTTATTTTTTAACAGTGGTAGATGATTACAGTAATTTCATATTTGTGATAACAATTGAGAAGAAGAGTGAAACTTCAGAAGCTCTAATCAAACTTATCATTCAAGAAGAAAGACAAACAGGAAAGAAACTAAAAAGAATTCGTAGTGATAATGGTAATGAGTTTTTAGCTAAAAATATAAAAGAATTTTTTGAAAAAATGGGAATTAAACATGAACTTACAACCCCTTATACTCCGGAAAGTAATGGAAAAGCTGAACGCTTTAATCGCACTATAATTGAATCTGCTAGAACTATGTTAATTGATGCAGAATTACCGATAAAATTTTGGTCTGAAAGCGTTAAAGTAGCTGTACATGGGAATAACAGGAGTCACAAAAATGATAAAAGGTTTACACCATATGAACTATATAAAGGACGCAAGCTTAACATTACTTATCTTAAAAGATTTGGTTGTGAAGCATATGTTCATATAAGACGAGAAAAACGTAGAAAGATGGATCTAAAAGCTAAAAAAGAAATTATGATAGGCTATAGCATGAAGAGAAAAGCATACAAAATTTATATCCCTGAACTAAATAAAATTCAAGAAGTGAGAGATGTAAAATTTGATGAACAGAAACTTGGATCACCTTTACTAAAAGAAAATTATTTAAATTTCGATAAAAATCAAATATTAGAAGAACTTATTATTTTTTATAAGGAACAAACTAATGGAAATGTAAATAATTCAGAAATAACTAACAGATACTATAGAGAAGATAATACAACAGATGAAGAAGCTGAGAAAATTTTGCCATTCAATAGTGATGATGAACACGATGATAACAATTCATTGGAAAAGCCAACCGAGTATCCGCAAATAAATGAAGAACCTGGAAATGATAATCATGGAAATCCTGTACAGAAAAGACCAGCGCGAATTACGAAGCCCCCAGAAAAATTAAAAGATTATGTAGTATACAATACAAATGAAGGATTACCTAAGACATATGATGAAGCTATAGAATCTGCTGAAAGTGAATTCTGGCTACAAGCAATGACAGAAGAATTGAGTTCAATGGAGGCTAATGAAGTGTGGGAATTAGTTGAAAGACCCATCGATATAAAAGTTATTCAAAACCGCTGGATATTCTCTAAAAGGGATGAAAAGGGTAATTTAGAAACAATTTACAAAGCAAGACTAGTAGCGACCTGATTTAATCAAAGAAAAGGAATTGATTATGAAGATGGATTTAGCCCAATAATGAGACTTGCAACCAACAACAATGAACATTACTATCGATTGCAGTTTACAAAAACTACAAAATAAGATTTTTCGATGTAAAAACTGCATATTTAAATGGATACTTGGATAAACCAATTTACATGGAACAACCACCTGACTTTATATCAGATCCGAACAAAGTATATCTTGTAAACAAAAGTATATATGGATTACCACAATCAGGAAAATGCTGGTATGAGGAATTAAGTTCTTAAAGAAAAGAATTTAACTAAAGTCAGATCCGTGTGTTTATATTTATAAAGATAAGATCAAATATTTTATCATAGCAGTATATGTGGATGACTTAATGGTGATTGGAAATTCAAATTCTGAGATAAATGACATCATCTCTCAACTATCTAAATCGTTCACATTACGAGAAGTCACTCAAACACAAAAATTTTTAGGAATAGACATCCGGCAAGAATCTGGAAAACTTATACTCAGTCAAGAAAACTATATAACTAAAATCTTAAAAAACTTTGAAATGGATGAATGTAAACCTATCAAGACTCCAGGAATATTGGGTGAAAATCTTGATGACATAGCATCTTCACCACCTGTGTCGAAGACAAAATATCAAGAAGCATTAAATTCATTGATGTACTTAGCAACAGGCACAAGGCCAGACTTAGCTTTTGCAGTAAGTAATTTGTCAAGATATAATCAAGATCCCAGAGAGAAACACTGGAAAACTGTAAAGAGGATATTTAGATATATTAAAGGAACACAAAATACTTGTTTAGTGTATACTTCAGACAATGGGAAATTAAATGCTACATCAGATGCAAGTTGGTGTACCACTGAAGATGGAAAATCATTTGGAGGTTATTTCATTAAATTAGGCAAAAATTTCATAAATTGGAAGTGCAACAAACAAAGAATAGTTGCTCTATCTACAATGGAAGCTGAACTTTTAGCATTCTCCGAATGTGCATGTGAAGTTAAATGGTACATCTTTTTACTTGAAGAATTGGGTCAAGATGATCTAATTGACAAACCAATAGGAATTAAAACAGAGTGTCAGGCATTATTAGATTGGATTAAAAAACCAAAATAAAGTAGCAGTTCAAGGCACATTAATAGAAAATATTTCTTTGTTAAGGATGAATATGAAATGAATCAAATCATTCCTCAGTTTGTGTGTTCACAAAATCAAGAAGCGGATATTTTAACAAAGTATCTACCTAGGTTGAAATTAAAAGATGAACTATTAAAGTATGGACATGACTGATTAAAATTATATCTTTAAATACAAATAAGGGGGGAATTGATAGTATTTGTTTATAAAGCATAATTTTAAATTTTAATATTTTGGCAACATTGATATTAAATTGTAAAAAGAATGAGTTAAAAATGTATCTGGAAGAGAGAGTTTTTTATTATGATGGTTTGGTAGAATGTGGTAAGATTTCTTATGTCTGATTTTCTTTAATAAAGTTTTCTTTTTGTATATTGCCATAATGTATTTTTGTTAGAAGTGGATGATTCTTTTGAGAATGTTATATATATGCGAATCTTAAATAACCAACAATGTGTATGCCTTTATCTTGAGACCTAACTAGAAAAGACATATATCATCACAGAGATGTACATAATATTTTAACTAAAGTAACATTAAATATTACCGTTCGCAAAAAATTCATGTATATTTCAGAAGAACAGTAATTGACAAAATCATAAATCCATACACAGTGTGAGAGCATTTCAGCAAAAATAAATTATACAGTTTATTTTTCTTAAATATTAGTTGGTATAAAATTAATATAAAATAATTCTTCCTTCAGTTTATATAAAATTAATTTATTAAGTTAACCGTTGTAATTTATTATAGTACAAATTTAACAAATTCCGTTACACTGTATTTTTATTTGCTCATAATTCTAAGTTTGAGACCTGAAAAAAAAAAAAAAGTCGGGAATCTTAGTTACAAAAATCACAATCTATACTCATCGATGGTCATTTTTCCCTCACAAGAAATTCCTAAGCACGAAAAGGGGGGGCCTCCGAAGATTGTGAGTTGCTGAGAAGAACGGACTACTGATAAGGAATGTGGCGTCTCTACGGAATAGTTACGAAGAAAAGAACCACATGACCTGCTACTATTACCAACTATTGTATAATGTTAGAATCTTCTGAAAGATAATAAATAAAGAAATTTAATGGCACTCTAGTGATAGAGAAACAGATATTGTATAGAGAACAGAATGTTACTTATCTGAATATTCCGTGTCAGGGCCTCTTTTGGATTTCTCGTGTTGATAGTGAACAGCTAAGAAAACACCTGAAGTTTCGAAGAAGCGAAGTTTCCTTTTTCAATTTGATAAATGAGATACTGCATAGGAAAGGTGCATTAAACTTTTTTAGAGAGTTGAAAACATTTACTTAAACACTTATTTAAAAAATTTCGGAGCTATGTTTAGACACTGTCTCCAGCTTTCGTGATCGCAGCGCCACCCCCTGTGCTTGACTGGCTCGAACCGAACTACCAGTGTTCAGCGTTTTCACCGCTCGACCGCTGGTGGGCTTAGTAGCAAGTGTACATGGTGGAGGAGGAGTTATGGTATTGGTATCAATGGCACATTCAAGTGTTGGTAATATAGAGTTTGTAGATGGTATAATGGATCAGTAATAAATACTTTGACATCTTGAAGTGAAATTTGGCATTGTCAGCACAAAATTTTAATATACAAAATAGTTTTAAATTCTACCAGGACAATGATCTAAAGCATACTGCACACAGTGTCAGACTCTACTTGTTATATAAGTGTCCAGAAGTAATTATGGTACCACCGCAATCGCCAGATCTTAATCTTGCTGAATATATTTGGCAGGAACTAGAATCAAGAATTCAAAAACAGAGCATATCTTTATGACAGCAACTGAAAGCAGTGATTCAAGAGGAGTGGCATAATGTAATTCCAGAAATAACAAAACAACAACCAAAAAAAAAACTTGCAGAGTCAATGCCCAAAAGATTAAATGAAGTGAACAAGTGTAAAGGCAAAATTAAAATAAAAGCCTTTCTTTTTGTTTTAATTTAGTTTTTGTGTTCATTAAAGATTACAAAAAATCAAAGTGCCAATCATTCTTGTGAGCCAATGTAAGTCTGTTAGGAATTCATCCTTTAGTGCTTCTGTGGTATACTGAAACTTTAATAAATATAAATGTAAATAATAAAAAAGGTGTGATCTGCAAGATGTCATAAGATATTTTCAATTAACAATAGATCTCATATACATATTTTCAATTAACAATAGATTCATATAATATTACTAATATACATCTTACCAAAAATCATCAATCAGGTAAAAATATATTAAAACTATTCCTGTCAAAATATAATTTTATAAAAACATGACTTTCAGTGGAGAAAATGAGCATTTATACACTAAATGTATTATCTCAGATAACTTTTAAAACAATATTTGTTCAGAATTGGTATGAATACTTTAAACAATATCTTCAGATTAAAATTTAAGCATACAGTTAAAATACTTTTTGAAAAGAGAAAATGTATGATTAAAGAGCCTGAAAATCTTTTCAAGAATCTGCAAGATCATGTGTTGTTTAAAAAATAAGAACACAATCAAGTGGATATTTCACAGAAATCTTATGAATGAAAACTGTAAATACAGTAAAACATGGTGGATTTACTCGTATATAGTTTAGTAACAAAATATAAAACTAGAATTAAGAGTTCAGAAAACTACATCTTGACGGACTAAAATATTTCAACTGTCAACCTTTCAACCTTCATTTCAGCTGTCAGTTCAATGCAAAAGAAGACTGCAAAAAAATACAAAATGTGTTTGAATGTATTTTACAAACCCAATATAATAATTTACGGATTATTAATTGCAAAATATATGTAATTTATTTTTTATTATTTTTAATTTACATCAACTTCCTATTTAAATAAAATACGAATGTCTGTGTTCTATGGATGACTTATATGCAAATTTTGAACGTACCAAAATATTATTCATAAGTTAAGAAATGTGAGTCAGTTCTTGTTTAAAATTTAACTTGTTTCTTTTAAATTTAACATTAACAGAATTAATTTCTCGTAAAATTGGTAACCGTCGTTAATAGATATTCAAATAGTAAGCACTTGTGAAAGCATCTATCGATACTGAGTTGAACTGCGGTGCTTAACCACCAGGGTTAAGGCTCCTCTAAACCAGGCTGAATCACTAACTTTTCTCTCTTGGCGAGGGAGGGACCGCGCTACCAATTTTGGCGCGTTTATCGCACACGCTGGCTGAATGTCTGCTGTTTTTTTAAAGATTTATTTTATAGACGCGCGGCATTCAGCGCACGTAAACTTTTCGGATAATTTATTAATTCTCGAATAGTATATAGACGTTTTCACTTAAATAAAAATTTCGCGTATATTTTGTAAACATATTCAAAATAACTTATTCTTTAGATGTTTCAGTTTTGTTAGCAGACTAAAATAAATAAGATATGAATAAAAACTTTCAATAGTGTCAAATGGGGAAATAGTTAAAGCGTAGAGTGTGCAAATAAATTTATCTTAATGACATTTTAACAAAAATTTCCATAAAAACACTAAATTCATACTAAAAAAATAACTTAAGAATATGTTGTCATTTTAGTCTGAGGTATATGGAAATAATTGTGCAAGACTCTGAAGAAACACTTTCTTTTAAATGTGTGAAATATTTCATAACATATATGGAAGAAGAAAGTACAGCATTCTGTGTTTTGGATGATTTTCACCAAATGTAATATAAATACGAACTAGAAACCGTAATAAAAAGTCCTTCCTCTCCAATCAGATCACCTTTGTGTTGCATTGTATTTGTAATACTTCTAAAAATCCAATTTTTACCTAAATTAAAAAACAGTTATTCCATAAAAGATAATAAATTTGAACGTATATAGAATGAATTTTGTAATTTGAGTTATGTTACAAAATAATTCCTAGTTTATATATTTTATACTAATAATTTAGATAAAACCTGTCCAATTTAAGAATGTGTGTTAACCACATTCTTAAATTGTAAAAGGACGACTTAACCCCACGTAATTCATTTCAAAGCATAAAATAGCTTATTTTCTAATATTCAAAATTTCTAATAGTCATAAAATAGCTTATTTCTATCTTTCATAAGCTTATTTTCTATTTTACACAGCAACAGCATTTTCATGCAGTCAAGGTTTTTTAATTGCTAGTTATTATACATAATACTTAATTTTTAACACATTCTTATTAGAAAGCATAACTAAGAAACTTCTTTTTAAAGCACCACAGTGATTGCAATGAATGTCGTTAAATTTACAAAAGTATTGAAGATATATTGAACAGCATTATAACAAGAAACTACTGTACAAAATATGTAAATTTAGCATAATTTCTTTTTTAGTATTTGCATAGTTTCCTCCAAATGAACCTTAATGGGAAGTTATCTTGCAAAAATTTAAAAGTATTAAAATGGCCTCTATTTAAGATGTAACTGCATTTATAATTATTTTGTAATTGTGAATAGATTATATTATTGCAATTAGATTATGCACTTACAACATAATTGCATAAAGTAATGAAATTAAGAGTTCACAGATACAATGTAATATAATTACAATGCAATTATCTAAATTGTAATTATAATCACTTATTTAATACCACAATATTATTATAATCACAATGTAATTTAAATTGGGTACTATATTTGTATACCCTCCACTCAAATGGAGGTACTGATAAGCCTGGAAGTTATTATCAACAAAAAGCCTGTTCAGGACAGTTTGATGACAATTTCCACCGGGCGAAAAGTACATTCTTAAGCCCAGGCAAATCATGACAATAAAAATCATTTAGTCTCATGATTCACTATATTTCAAACCCTAAATTTGAATTCTGCACCAAATTATTTACCTATATTTTAACATACTTTATGAATTATTAGAAGCGATATGGCAAATATCTTCTAAAAATAACTGTAAAATATTTGTATCCATTAATTGATTCAGATACACACTTTTATTATTTAAGTATATCAAAATAACAGTTTCATGTTCCTGAAATACAAAAATTATGAAAAAAGTTAAAAGTAATATTCTTAGAAGCATATGATATTAGTCACCAGCTGCAAAATAGTTGATTTTTTGCCCTAAATACAAGTTTATTACACAGTAGTCAAATGTGTAACTTAATAACATGTTATATAAAAAATTAATGATAATAAGTTTATCAGAAATGAATTAATTCTGCAAACAAACTTTCTGCATTTGAAAATTTTCTACACCTGACGGGAGAAAGAGATCTAGTAAAATTAGATTTATTATAACTTCAGTTGGACCAAATACCTTCTCTCTATATATATGCATCACTAAAGAAATAAATAAAATTATCATGCTTAAAAAACAGATGTACCATACCAGTTTTTTTCCCCTTGTTACCCTTTACATTGAGAAATAACAAACAGTACAATGCTGAAAAATACTATCCTTGAAATTTTGTTTAAATGAAGAAACACACACCATCTTTTTATTTAAGCATTACACTTCAAAAACAGATACACATACCAATTTATTTTCACTAGCCTTTATACTGATAACATGCCATATAAAAATGAAAAGAATTATCCTTGAAATTTAGATAAAATGAAGTAACACAATGGGAAAATTTATGCACATGGACAACTTTTCTCTATTGCATGTTGTCTGACATGATCCACAAGTGCCTAAAAATGTATCCAAAGAAACACATTTCAATATTAACAAAAAATTGTTCACAGATTAAAATTCATTTATTTCATACCAGTATTATAAAGATCATGCATGAAACAAATCTGCTTTCCCATACTTTTAAGTAAAACTTAACTGAAATTTTATACTGGAAAATATGCTATATTTCTATATATTAGAAACAAGAAAATAATACCATAATAATATACTCATAGCCTAGCAGAAAGTAACATATATAACATCAAACACAGAAATTTATATACTCGTAGCCTAGGAAAAAGTAATACATATTACATAAAACACATAAATTATTTAATATAAAACATACATACCTTCTAAAATTATTTTACTTTTTGTTTCTTATTGGCCGATGCTGATGAATATGAAACGTTATGGGCTCTTTTGTTGATAAGATGCTGTGTAAGGCCTTTGCATCTAGTAATAAAAAAATTATCAATAATTACTTTCTTAAGATTACAGCATTTTGGCATGGCCACATGCGTACATTTATCAATTATTCTTTCAACTAATTCTTTTGTGATGGCTGATTGTAAACGAAGGAGTACATCTTTACATTTTTGAAATTCTCGTTCAGCTTCCCTACATATTCGATACATTCCTGAAGAGATGACCTTCAGTCCACCTTTATTGCTGTGTTTTGTAAGAATTGTGCGATGCTCGGGTATGTCAGGTTCCAGCATGTCCTCTGAAATGGTCATAGCTGTTTTACAATTTTCACATATGCTTTTTTTTTTCAACAACTTATTATATATGGCTCCTGCGATGTAATGTATATCATTTTCTTCCACAGCTGGGGGCAAGCGACGTTTCACTGCCACTGCAGAAGAGGTAGATGGCACTACAGAATTGGAGATAGGATGCAAGACCTCCTTTCTGATAGCAACCTCTAATTCAGAAGCATCAAAGAGGCTGTGGTCACTTTCAGAACAATAATTTGGATTATTGATATCCGAAATGAACTGTGATAGGCACACTAATTTCAGTGCTCTCTTGGCTTGCAAAGGAGTAGGCTTTGCACCCGACTTTCGTCTAATCTGTGAAAAGGCATTTTCCAGCGCATCTTGTGTCAACCTGCCTGGTAAGAAAAATGTAAACCCCTCGGAAAATAATTCTTTTGAGAGTTTCACAACACTCAATGTGCTCATAATAATGCCAGTTTGAAATGGCTTCCATGCTTTTCCAAACTGAACAGTTTCAGTCACATGAATGAATTTCAATAAAATATTCAATTTCTCATCTTGATTTTTGATAGTGATGCCTTTTTTTGGATGCCTTGCAGTCATAATTGTAAACCATTCTGCTACAAGTCTCAGCCACCATGCAGAAGTTAATGCTTCTTTTGCAACTTAGTGTAAAATAACTGCTTTTTCAATAGCAGCAGCTGTTTTTACAGAAAACAATTGCACAGCAGATGCCACATTCATCGAGGAAAAGTGTGTTGGGAAGAGATGAACTCTGTTCAAGTGATGTAGAGATCTCAGGGCAGCATCTGATTCTATCTCACTTGACCAGAGTCGTTTCACATACACTGAAGATACTTGTTTTTAATGTTTTGCTATAACATTAAAAACAACTAAAATAAAACTTTATATTTCTTGCTATAGTGCTCTTACAATAGATAAGAAAATAAGAGTTCACTACACCCAACTTTTAAGATACTAGGCCGATAAATACATTTATAATTAGAGCAGACTATGATTCTTGTTATAATTGTAGTAATGTTTATTGCTCTAACTGAAATATTTAATTTTTAATTCTCTAATCATTCAAAACATAGCTCTAATTTCGGAGCACAGTGCCAACATGCATTTTAAAAAGCATCAAGGCCAGTTTAAACGACTATTTTTTAAATTACATTGGCACAGACATATCCAATTAAAGTTATTAAAAACTCTAGAACGTAGTTCAGTAGCTTTCTGAATTTGTAGGCAATTTTTTATTTAGAGATGACAACACAAAATAACGCTTCAGAAAATATTATTTATCATGTATAAAAATCTGTTTTGTAACACAGATCAGTAATAACTGTTTATCAATGTCATGAGGATTTAATTTGAGGAGATCACATTCTTTAGAAGTATCAAATTCATGAAAGAATTTTGGCTTGGCCTTTGAAATTCATCATTACAGGCAGATTTATTTGATTGTTATGCATGCATTAAACACTACACATGCATTAAAAACACTACACATGCATTAAAAACACTACAATTATTTTTGAAAAGTACACATGCAGTTTCACAAGTTTTCTGTGCTTATTTGAATGTTCTGCATTCATTTCTAAATCTTTACTCTTATTATCTTTTTAAAATTGCCAAATTGTATAATACTGTGATTATAAATATATGGTACTTGCAATTATTGAAGTCAGATTATATATATTTTGTCTCATACTATTCAATTTATTCTATTGACTTCAGATGTCAATGTCAAAATTCTGGAAGTTATTTTAACCAAGAAACAGTAGTGGGCACCGTGCATAAGCAACTCATCTAACTTTTTAACAACAGTGATTATAAAGAAAAAAATTATATATCATTCCAACGATATTGCAACTATAGTATAATGTTACATATATCTTTAGCAAACATTCAGATTTTATCTTGACATTCCAAATTATTATTTATTTTTTAATAAATTTCAATATGCTAATGATTTTCATGTTACATTAGTATAAATTCCACAATTAGCACAGGAAAACAAAATCTGCGCTTTATATTAGGAGAGAAATTTCTTTTCCACATTCAAAACATCCACATTGGCGATGTTTGGCGACGGGTACATTAACCCTAGACTAATTTAATTATAGCTATTATTACAGAAATTAGCAGATACTCAGGTTATTGTACACAAGAATTTCACTTTACTTGCACATTATAAACATCAGAGAAGATATAAACTCTAAATGAAGGCGTAATTAACATTATACTTACTAAGCAAAGTTCAGCGCCTGGACCAGGTTTCCAATTGTCTCTTCGGCAATTATTTACCCATATTTTTCTTCATTTTTAGGAAATTCTACCAATGTATGACCTTTCCGTGAATGATTTGAACAATTAATAGCTGCACATCCGCCCATTTTACACAAAAAAACACAAAAAATTGTTGCACCGTAACTACACAGCCGCCATTAAATCTCCCACTTGGGATCGCGAATGCCTGATGATTCAGCCTGGTATATAGGAGCCTTAACCAGGGTGCCTGGGCGCCATAGCCCTACCCCTCATCGAATAACATGATAAAAGTTTCGAATTATGAGAAATGTAACTGAATGTGCTAAATAATTAAATGAGCAAGAGTTTAAATTCATAATTGCTAATAGTTAAATACATATTTTTTCCTTAAGTACCTAATTACTAATCCATACATAATTAACTATTTTTTAACAACTATTTCACAGAAGAATACATGTACACACAAGAGAAACAAAATACGAAGTGCGACGCCTTAGTGCCACTAGTAAAAAAAAAAAAAAAAAAAAAAAAAGAACAATATACAATAAAGAATTTGAGCAACAATTTGCATAACACATATACAAAATTACACATTACTAACATTTAGGATCGCCCTTGGGCGCTTACTGAAATTGGGGTCCCTAGTATCATAACAATAGTTAACAACCACAGGATTGTTCAGAAGTTCCTGTTTATCATAAAATGCCCTAGATAGGCAGCAATAAAAATCACAAAGATCCTCTATTCTTAACTCTTTACGAATTCGGCTATTCCGAATGTACCAGGGGGCATTACATATCATACGCAATACCCCGTTTTGGGCAGCTTGTAACTGCCTTCTCAAACTTTTGCACGAGTATGCCCAGACGGGGCATGCATAACTAAGAATTGGACGCAACATGGTTTTGTAAATGAGCAACTTATTATCAATAGATAGAACACTGTTTCGAGCAATTAAGGGGAAGAGTGAAGCTTTACTAGCTCGAAACTTCCTGAGAATATGTGTAACGTGTGGGTTCCATGTAAGAGATTTACTGAGGATCACCCCAAGATAAGGGACCTGCTTGACCCAGGGAATGTCCATACATTTGCAGGTGAGTCGGGAAATTCTTCTTAGTAGTAAACAGTATGGCATGTGTCTTGTCGGCATTCACTTCGACTTTCCATTTGGTCAGCCAAGTCTCTAGCGAGTGGATGTGGTGTTGTAGCTGTTGTATTGCTAAACTAACAAATGCACTTTGCGTAAGGATTGCTGTGTCGTCTGCATACATGGCTAGTGTTGTGTTGTGTGTAGTGGGGATGTCGTTCACGTAAATATTGAATAGGGTAGGGCCCAGAAGGGATCCCTGTGGAACACCAGCCCGTATGGGCCGGTTTGTGGATAATGAACCAGAAACATGAACGACAAAGTGTCTACCGGTTAGGTAGGATTTAATTATGTTTGTGATGTAGCCTGGGAGTCCCAGCTTGTGTAATTTGTATATGAGGGCATAGCATCTATCGAAGTAGTCTCACGCATGCTCTCGACTAGAATTTTCTGGATTTTTCATCCGTCTCATAGCAACGGTTTACCGCGAACGTTCTAGTCCTTTCGACACTGGGTTGCGAGAATATAAGAGGCAGCGAAGAATAGCGCAACAGAGACATTGATCCAGTGTATCCGCGAAATTTCAGGTATAACTGCGCTCTGAAAGTGTGTGAACTGTACACGTTTAATATTTACTTAGAGAAATCCGTGTATTCCTGAAGTTTCAGAACTATGGCACTTGCTACATTGTTTGATGATTTTCCGATTTTGGGATGGAATAACAACAGACCGCGTCGAACCAGGCCGTTATTAAATCAGTTATTGGATTCATTGGAAGATCGTATGGATCGTAAAGTTGGCCAAGTATTTCGCCAGTTGCCTGCAATTTTGCTGGAACTTGAAGATGACTACGAACATCAACCGCAAAGTAAGAAAAGGAAAGTGAGATCTGGAGCGTTGTCCGAATACGAACCGAAATCGAAAGTTATGGTATCAACCAAGGACAATCCGCGATTCAATTCACCTATAGATGGCGCTTTCACACATTAGTATGGCGGATAAAACTCGGTATTTTGATTTGTGATCTGACTTCGTACATTCAAAAATGGAGTTACTTAGCTCTTCCGAAATGTTTGATTTTGTTCAAGGAGGCGTAAATTCTCGCTGTATTACTGAAGCAGAGAGCATTTTAAAAAGCTGATCATTTGGTAATGCACGGAATTTTACTTGAAATCAGATGTAAAGTTTTGGCTTTCTATTTAAGGATAAGTTCGGCAGTTTTCGGATAACCGGCTCTTGGCGACCTCGCTACGGCGGCCGGTGGTGGCGATTTCCGCCAAACCCGGCTACCCACCCCGACAACTTTCTGCTGACGTTTAGGTTACTGTAGAATCCGGAGTATCGGGAGGGATTTAGGGAAAACTTCTGTGTGCTCATATTGAAGGTCACGTGACCATTTTTCTTCGCTTCTGCTGCGTGATTAGAAGTTGAGAAGTTTGTCTCCTACTAGATCGGAGCGTAGGTAAATAAATAATAGTGTTAAATGCGAATTAAAACCGATAATTATAAATAAATAATAATGTTAAATGCGAATTAAAACCGATAATTATAAATAAATAATAATTGTAAATTCGAATTAAAACCGATAATTATAAATAAATAGTAATGGTAAATGCGAATTAAAACCGATAATTATAAATAAATAATAATGGTAAATGCGAATTAAAACCGATAATTATAAATAAATAATAATGTTAAATGGGAATTAAAACCGATAATTATAAATAAATAATAATGTAATTAATTATTATTTTTTTATGTTTTTTTCCCTTTTGCTTTTCATTTCTTACATATATACGGATAATTAAATATAATAAGAAGATTAATTATTATTTTTATGTTTTTCCCTTTTGCTTTTCATTTTTTACATATATTGTTCGTAATTGGAGTTTCAATAAAAAAAAATTAAATTCCCTTTTGCTTTTCATTTTTATTTTTAGAATTAAAACGGATAATTAAATAAATGATAAATTATTAATGTAAATAATAAATTAATGTATGTAAATTCGGTGTCTCCTACTTGATCGGAGCGTACGCAAATAAAAAGGCGACCCACCCTTTAAGGAAATGTTCCTCTTTTTGCAATCACAACTCGAAAATTATAAATCAGAGAAGTAACTAGGCAGGATTCTGATACTTAATTTGGAATGAACTTTGCAAGTCATTCCGTAGCGTTTATTTTTTTTCATATCTTGAATCTCTTACTATCATTAAATAAGGACGAAATTGCAGGTTTAAATGTATAGTTCTCACAATGTAATAAACGACAGTACTTGCAACCTGTGCAGTCGCACGAAGAGGCATGGTTAGGGACAGAAAAAGTTTGGATTTAGAAGTACGATTGACATTACCAAATGGCAAAGTTAAAGGCAGATAGATTTTTTTTCTCTGTTATTTACACTAATAAGCGGGAGGGCAAGAACGCCTTTCTAATTGTTATTTGAAATTAAATTTTACAATTTACTTTACTTTTGCTTTTAATTTACTTTCTACAGCATTCAGTACGTAAAACCGTCAATAATAATATAATAATGATAATAAAAATGGTATCACGCAACTAAAAGTATATACGACTTCGTAAATTTCGATAAATTAATTACTGAAAATATTAAGCATATCAGTGGCAGCGTTGGACCTAATAGTTTTAAGTTGCATGTCAACATTTGAAAGAACGCGAATTACATTGCTATTTTCACCACACAAACGAATGGAATATTTCAGAAAAGAATTCTCCCCCGTTATTACAATATTTCAATAATTTTCGCAAATTAAAAAATTTATTTAATACGTTTTAATAATAAATGAAGCGATTTTCACTCATATAATCCCTTTGTACATTACTATCTTTCATTTCAGAACCACTGCATAACTTTTCTAAGACATAAATAGCTTCCGTTAATATATGTTCCCATACATTATATTTATTTTTTTATATTTTTGTCTTTAATAAATTAATGATAGATAGATAAAAAAATTGATACTGCTTAATTTATAAGCAGCGTAAAAATTGGAAATCTGAGGTCATTAATTTCCGAGACATTAATAGTTTTTCAAGATGCAAATAAAGCAGATAACAATAATCATAAATATTAATGCTCCTAAAATATATCCGCATAACCTAACTGATTTTTGCTTTTTGATCCACCACAAACCTATTTTCATTAAATGAAGTTTTGCGCATTTCTCTGCAAAGTACGCAAAACTTGTTTCATACAACTTTATTTTAACTAAACGTTATACTTGTTTAGGGAAGTATAAAACAAGTATTTATGTGTACTACTTTTAAAATCCATGTGACAGAGTGTGAGTTCTGATCTTGAAATATACATTGTGTCGATATGAGCTTAACTACAAATTATTAAACATTTTTGGCAAAATGCTAAAAATTAAAAACAAAATTTTTTAAACACGTCCTGCGCTGTATCTGCAGGATCTATCAATCAATCAATCAATCGACTCGACAATCGAAAATCAGTCGACTTGAATGGAGCTCACCAACATGTAAAAAGTGTTTCTATTAATATGCAAGATATGAGAAAGAAGTTTGAAGACATTATGAAAGAAGCAGAGTTTTGAATATACAATTCTTGTATATTCACAAAAATACAAATATATAAATTTATATACAAATTTTATATACAAATTTTTGTATATAAAATAAATGGGACATAGAAACTAAATTTGAAAAAGTTTTTGGATATTTTATTTATTTTATATGTGGAAATGTTCATATTTGGAAAGGGTAAATACTTTTTCGTGATCAGGTAATTTCATATATGTTCTTTTTACCGGGTTTAAAGATTGAGAAAATTGTCATGTATTTTCGTGAAATTTTTCTAAAAAAAAGCAGTGTACATGGATATAGTGAAGAGTGTGCGCAATGCCATTTTTGTGCAAGTCTGGGATGTTTTTTTAAGTAAAAATAAGTCGGCGTGCACATGGTTTATGTGTATGTGTTATTTTGAAAAATGCGTAAGGAGTATGGTATTGTGCACTTTTTCCCAATTTTGCAGTGAATATTTGTCATGATTAAGCAGTTTTGTTAGATAAAATTTCTAGCATAAGTGTAATTCGGCTAGTAGATAAAAAGAAAAGAAACATGTCTTTACTTCGTGAAGACAAAATGGCGACGGGAAAAAAAAATAGAGGGTTGCTGTAGGAGAGTTGGTCGCCAAAAAAACGCCAAGTTACCATAATGTAAAGATCAACCGTTATATGAAATGCCTGTTAAGTTACTGCAATATCATGACACCGTAAATAAGCATATCATAAGACATATTACCAAGATAAATATAATTTGTTCCTTCTTTTACATCAATAATAAGTTTTTCTTTAAAAATTTTAGCACTAAATGCCAAAACAAATTTATTATCGGTGCCTTTGATGCAAGGTCACACGAAGATAAACTTGATTTAGCAAATTTCTGAAAACATTAAAATCAAAAGTGTTAAATTACAGCAACATCTATTAAACTATTTTTTTAAGCAATTGCCTGGTAAATTTTAACTTTTATATAAAAACTGAATTAAATTACAAATAAGTGACTAAGCTTGTACAGTATTCATGTTCATACATTGGAAATAAATTGCACTTAAATGAAAAAGCTGCAAATATAGTTTGCATGATGCATAAAATATGATCAAATCTATTTGTTAAATATTTGAATAAATGCTTACTTTCAGGGATGTAGCTAGAGAGGGACAGTTTTATATATCACTAGCGGGCAAGCCCGCTACATGAGGAAAGGGATGCTTTCGTGGAGCGCCCGCTTTATTCACGTAAGGTCACTTGATTTACGTATGCAATCACAAGATATATGCTAGCTTGCATGATTGCTAGCGGGTAAGCCCACCATTTGAGCGGCCTGAAGCCTGCTTTCACTGGCCTTTATTCGAAAGTTGGACCGAACTACCAGTGAAGCCCGCTTTCATTCGACGGGATTTAAAATTTGAAGCAAACTACCAGTGTTCAGTGATTTTTTTCCTGGGCTGCGCCCACTGTATTCACATATGCATCCACAATTTCTGGACAGTACGCCGGGATTCGAAAGTTGGACCGAACTACCAGTATTCAGCGATTTTACCCGGGCTGCACCCACTTTATTGACGTTATGCATTCACAAGATACTGCCAACATGTTACTCATGCGGAAAATCACGAAAACACCTATGCAGTCAGCCCGCTTGCTGGGATTCGAAAATGGACCGAACTACCAGAGTTAGCGCTTAATTCACGTATGCATACAGAAGATAGTGCTTAAACGATACACATGTGTAAAATCAAGAAAACACCCATGGAGTCAGCCCGTTCGCCGGGATCGAAAGTTGGACCGAACTACCAGTGTTCATCAGTTTTGCACGAATATGCATCCAGAAGACACTGCATACACGATACACATGCAGATTTTTATATATCATTCTAAAAAATAAGATTGATTTGCAACATTTTGTATAAATAAAGATATTTTTACCAAAGAATTAATATTATTTTCAGACGTTTTACTGTCGCACTAAATGTAGAAGCTGGACAATTTGAATATTTCATCTAGCCTCTTCATTTAATGATTTAATGTATTTTTACTCCTCCGAAATATTTTAATGACAAATTTATTCATTCATTTACAATGTTTATCAGATAATATCAAATCAATATGTATATCTGGTGTCACCAAAGGTTTTATTATCTTTAGCATTTTTTATATATACTATAATTTTCTTAGTAAAAGTGCTGTATGCAAACAATTACATACTGGCAATGAAAATTTTGAGATTGTGCCAGTAAAAAAAAAAAAAAAAAAAAAAAAAAAAAAAAATCGCTAAATCTTAGCATTGATGAGGCATCCAATATGCATATATTTTCGATGAGGCTTATAGTTACAGATATCAACACTGCATAGAATCGACACCAATTCTAGTTACGAACATATAAGCAACACGATAAAATCAAATTTTTATAATGACAAGAGATAAGAGACAATAGGTAAGAGAATTAATGCATATTTGCCCCAGAAATACAATTAAGATAGAATATGTTTGAGATAATAAATATGGTTGCATCTTTAAATAACTATGCAAAATCTTATTTCTTGCAACTAAAAGGCTGTGTATTCATGTATTATTCTTATTCTACTAAATAAAAGCTTGTTATAAATAAAACAGGAATACATAAACAATCTAATAAATTACTGAACTGATCCAAATCCACTGTCCTTGCTTTTATTTGCTAACCTGTATATCTGTATACACATGTCTGTGTACGCTGTTTAATTTACTCCAAAGTTATTTAGTTATATGCAATCATATTTTGAATAATGGCTGAGAAATGAAATTACTTAAAAGTCTCTCCTCTATCAATATTTATCACTGAACAAATACTTAGGTGTTTTACATTACAGAACAACAGATTTTCTCGAAAAAGATACATGTGGCCGTTTGATACTTCAAGTGAGAAAAAATACTTTCATCATTAGCTAATTTTCACCATGGATAAATTTTTTTAAGCTACTTTAAAAACTTTTTATTACTAATACTTACTTCAAAACGAACACTGCTATAAAAGATAAGAAAAAACATTTAACTGTGCTCAGCGAATAACAATGGTATGTGTATCATTTTATAAGAAATTGTTTGGTGCATGCTATTCTATAGTGGAAAAGATTTGATATCTGTAATACTTTTTATACTATTACTCATACTAGATCATCATACCTATTTTCAGAACTGGAAATTTTTTACGCTAACTATCCTGAACCATTGTAAACAGTTCTAAATAGTTTAACAGGAAATGACTCACACACGGAAATTTCAACATTACTAGAATATGAAATTCAAAGTTCATCATTAACGTTAAATTAATTAACTTTTACTTTTATATGTGTCATTCTATAAATTTTCATTTAAATCATTGCTAACATAAACTGAAACACAATTTAAATTTCTGCAGGTAAAATACGCATGAAAGCATAATTGTATATGTATATGTATATTAATAATATTTAAGAGATTAATGAGCTATAATGATTTATACTTCAATACACTAATATGCATGTTTACTTTCGAAGAATACACATACACGTTTATATGTATGATACACGAGAAAGAAATTTTGCATATACGAGAAAAAATGTAATCAGTTTTTTTTTTTTTTTTTTAAATGCTTAGAACGCACGTTCATATAATGTCCCACTTTCTTTCCAATTCGAAATACGCGAATCCACCCTCTTCGTTTTGCTATCTCGTTCGATATTTTTCGAACCAAGAATGCGATTGAAGCATAACTCAGGTTCCTTGCAAGCTCGTGATTTACACTGATGTACGCAACAAAACATGCGCTCTGTACTTCTTTTTAAGTTATACATATGCCCACAACAATAAAAAATAAAACGTTTAATTACTTTTCGATCACAACACGTTTCACAAACTAGGTAGCATTGTCAAACGTAAATACCGAGCTTTAATGTTTCCACCTTTTAGCCACTAGATGGCGTATCAGAGCGCTGGAATCGCGGATTCAGATTATTGCTTTAAGTTACCGTTAGGAGATATGCTGTTAAAAATTATGTACCATTACCTGAAAATTATGTATATCCACAACATTTTAAGATATGTTCGTCAATGCATTCAGTTATAATTCACATATATTCGAAACTATACTATAATTTGTTCGATGAGGGTGTAGGGTTAGTAATACCCAGGTACCCTGATGTCTGGCCAAAGAAACTCTATACATATTCTTTGGTCTGGCACTATTTTTAGGGTCGCCGCTTTTTCGGATGGCCCAGACTGTCCTTTTCCCATCGATGACGAATAGCTGATAGCTTTGCGCTTTGTAATCGATTACGAAGCTTCGATACTTTGTTTACGTTTTATGTAGAATTGTGGTAAGATTGTATATGGAAAATCTTGCGGAATTCATAAGGACCGCTCTTCATATTTAATTTTTTTTTCTTGCTGTATACAAGAGTGGACGCAATATGAATAAATCTCTATGCTACAGTCAATTATTTCCATTATTCGAATTAATTCATCTTGAGAACTTTAAAAGTCTTAATAAACAGAAACTTACTCATATTGCTGATACAAAAGTATTGATATGCTTTGTTCAATTCTCTTGTTAATAAAAAACAGCAATTGTGCATGTAATGACAGTAAAAAATAGTGAAAATTTATATATGTCTGTATTGTTGCCTAAGTAGTAATAATGCATGATTATAAAATAAATATTAGAATCTACTGAAGTAATAATTACATATGTTAGAACACAAGAAAAGAATCTGAATTTTTATTTATTTTAGTGACCCGTATTTTTTTTTTTTTTTTTAATTATGTTCACAGAGTTCTTTTTTAAGTTTCCCCCAAACAGCAGAGATGCGTGACCTAAATTTTGTACTGAACAACACAAAATTATGTTCAAAGAAAAATTAATAAATTCTGCATTGCCTACGATTACTAGTTTAAAAAAAAATCATGTTTTCCATTTCTCCACATCGAAAAATTATACTGGGGGGGGGAGACACCACTTCATTTGGCATTTGATGTTTTATATCAATAAAAATCCCATGGTTTTAACCATTGATTCTAATTTTAATCCTTCTTCATTGTTAGCTTTTAAGGAAATTTGCTTCTTATTTACATTTTAGTCTCCTTCTGTCAATAGTGGTATTAAGGATTTGGTTTTTATCATTTAACCATACTCTCCAGTTTCTTTCTGTTGCTTCTCTTTCCTTACACCCAGTGTGCATGCCGTGCTGAATGCATTATTTCAGATTCAAAATGTGTAAACAGAAAACTGTACCAGGACGACAAAAGTGGTAATTTAACAACATTGGCATCAATTATCCCCTCCCCAAGACAACCACTTCCGTAGAAATATTTTTATAGCAGCTGTGTCTGGCTGTCTTACATATGGTTCACTGTATTTTGTGATTTAAAATTTATTAGCTCGTTATAATACTGATGCAATTTAAAGTTTTTTCTTAGTTAGTTCAAACATCTAATGTTATGGATCAAAAAGTAGTATCTTATGATTATTAGTCATATTATTAAAAATTTCAAAATGGCTTTTGGAAATTTTCTTCCTTACGCAATGATTTGCAGTTTGGCAAAAAATCTTTCACAAGTTGGTCTTACTATGGGCAAGTATTGAATTTTGTTTCCGAAACGATAACCAGTAATTTTGTTTAGAGTTAAAAATCATTTCTATGGTATATGTAAATCTTTTTAGTTTTTAATATATTTCAAAAGTTCCTTTTCTTATGCCATAAGGCATGTGTAAAATAAGCTTATTTCCTTGTATTATTATTATTAAACCATTCAGAAGAAGCCTTTCTGATAATTAATCACTGAAACTTACGCCGTACCTTTCTGTTAATTAGAAAATAATTTTGGATAATAAAATAAATGTATTAGAAAAGTATTATATTATTAAAATATTTTTAAAAATATATTAAATTAATGTATTAGAAATCTCTGTAATTTAAAGCAAGCTTTCGTTCTTCAACTACATGTCCATTTCCGCATCATAATAACTTCTCTTTTACCCGGTCATTATTCAGTGAAACCTTTCTATTTGAAAATTCTGTGATTCAGATATTCAAATTAAATACATTAGGCAATTTGTGTTTATTATCTACATTTGTTTCAGTAATAATGTTTTTGTTGGCATTAATTTCTCCAAGTAATTTAAACATGAGGTTGTTTAAGGCCATTTTTTATCTATTCATTTATTGAAATATTTACATTTATTACTTCTTATATATTAATATTTACATTTATTACTTCTCCCCCATTAGATAATCCAAGAATTTTATATACTTATAATTTATGGTATAGGCTTGTATATATGCAATATGAATTTTTTTTTTTTTTTTTAAATTTTCCAGAAGAAAAAAATTCTTATCTTCTACTTGTTATCTCATTATCGGATTGTTTTATAAGGTATTTCTCCTGCCTTCGAAGCATGCCTCGGCACATATTCGGGAGGTCCATGGTTCTAGTCGCGGAGAGGGTATTGCTCGTTTTTCACGTCTCTCAGCTTCCAAAAAAATCCTAATGTCTCTACAATGTCTTCTTCAAAATAAACAAATAATCTGATGGAATGAAAATATTTTGGTCATTAAAACTTTTTAATCACTGCTGTTTACATCTTCTACATTTCTTTTTTCACATAATTTGAAGTTTTCAAGTAGTTTGAAGGTTTTCAAACTAAGTTTCAGAGAAATTTTAGATATCGTGCAACTCCTCTGGGGCATCTTCAAGTTAAAATCAAAATTTAAAACTATTTTTAATATCACTGGACATGCAATAGAATAAAAATATTTCTTTAAGTTTTTGTTACAAAAAATATTAAGCAGATCTGTTTTTATGATTAACATTATAATGAAATAATGATTTTCTTTTCACTTTCTGCATAAAATGCACAAATTTTGTATTTCAATTCTTTTTTAACATTTATTTTTTTGAGGATGGAAATGCTTCTCTCTAAAAAATTACAATTTTAGAGTTTTTTCTGAATTTACAGATTTGAAGACAGTTGGATAGAAAAGCCACAATTTTTTAAATGGAGGAATAAATACATATATGGCTTTTGTTATGTTTTATGCATTTAATAAATTTCCGCCCAACTGTTTATTAATTCTACCTAACACAATTAATCGATACTTGTTTCTAATATAGAATTTTAGCATCAATTCTACATAATAACATGAGTAATCTTTTTTTAATTGAATTTTATCAATATTAACAAAATACTTTGGCACTATGAACTGAGAATTTTTTCCTTGACTTTTATCTTTCAATACTTTAGGAACTGGTCATTGATTTACATCTATAATAAAAGAAATAAATCCTTGTATGAGTTTTAACATATTGTTAAAAATGCAATAAACTTCAGCTCCTTTGTTGCATGAATAATGTTAAACTCCCTGTTAAGTATTTTTTTAGCATCTTCTATGTAACAGTATAGACTCCATGATTATTCCTTAAAATTGGAAGTATCAGAAATAGATGTAAATATGTATTGTCTTCTGCATTAACTTGCAAAAATAAAAGTGTGAATATCTGAATGGAATTATATAGAAAGAGCTACAGGACGCTATGTTGTCATGATGGTCATTCCACTATACAGGAAATATCAAATCAAACAATAAGTGCAGGAAAAGATTCAGTAAGAGTATATACCCTCTTCTGAAACAATACATTTGGCTGTAGTTGTTCCATATGATATTCCTATACAACATCCCAAAATCTTGGTAAATAACTTTCTAAACCAAGATTACAGTGTAAAAAAAGTAGTGGAAAAATGTTATAGTCATGTAACTGGGCTACCATACATAAAAATTAAGCAGTGTTACAAGTGTTTTTATCTTAACTGCCTGTTACAACCAAATAACAAGCTATGAGAAAGAACATGTAGTGTCAGTACAGCTGGATGATCCCTTTTACAGAGTTGCTAATTTGAAAACAAGTTAACCTGTAAAACTACTCTTCATACTGTTTTGCTTTAGATTCATTTGGTAACAAATATGCCATTAAAGTCTGGTATATGCCATTAAAGTCTGTACCAATCAATCAATAAACCTTGTTACAAGCAAGTTTTTGTTTGCAGGATGCTGTTCATAATTGGCTTTCTTTTGGTGGTATAGCAACAGCGAAGGGAGAAAGATTCCGGGTAATTTAAATTCAACCAACATAGCAAATTCCATTCTTCTGTAACTTTATAATTTGATACAGCTTTATTTTTCAGAATTTTATTCACACCACTATTTCATCCATTGCAGACAAATTCCACAAGTGCATATTTTAAAATTAATTTCACATTTAAAAAAGTATGATTTGTTTATAAATGATTCATTATAAAAATAAAAATGAGTTATAAAAATCATTGTAACTTGGATAAATAAATACACACACACACACACACACACAAAAAAAAAAAAAAAAAAAAAAAAAAACGTACAAAAATGGTGATGCTGCTTATTAAAAACTGAATTGTTATATGCACATACACATGGTTGACACAGTTTGGTGCATCCTGTGAAATTTGTTATGGTAATATGGTAGCAAAAAAATTTTTTTGTTATTTTGTATTAAAATTATTAAGGTTTTGACGGCTATGCTAAGTTATACAAAACAAGGTAACTACAGTAAGAGCTATGTACCTTAGGTAAAGGATGCCTTTCAGAAGGTATTTCTATGAGAAATTGACTTGTATTCACATAATACATACAGCTATCCCATTCACCAGTATTTGTACCTGGATCAAACATCCAATGTTCAGCTATCTTATCTGCTAGCCTACTGGTACCAGTCAAAATAGACAGTAATGTAATATTATACAAGCTAAGTAGCATTGACTTATACATCACTAAAGAAATAAATACACTTCAAAAAACCTGTTTTAATTTATAAGATTATTTTGAAAAACGTTGCTCGTTATAAAACTAAAGAATGGATTTTCTTTACACACTGACTGTTAAATTATTATATTTCAAATCAACAGACTGCATTTATACAATAAGACAGGATGAAAAATACAGTAGTCATTGAGGCAATTGTTGAGTTTCTGAAGAAACAATAAAAATTTTCAAATCTATCATAGTATACCCTGTTTAATGTTTAATATAGTATGGAAGGTTTTGTAAAGCATCAGCTATTTAAAAAAAAAAAAAAAAAAAAAAAAAAAAAGCATGCAATAGCTGTCAATGAAACCAAATAAAAATCAAACAGAGTTCTATTACACGTTATGCAACAAAATTAATGAATATGAACGTCTATAAACATTTTTTTCTTTTTTTAACTTGGACCAGATCTGGAAACATCAACCAGATCTTAGGCAATAAAATTAATAAAAATTTATGTTGATAAATACTTAAGAACAAAATGGCCAAACTTTCAACTAGATAACCAAATAAAGTGTTTGCGTTCTAGAGGATTTTATTTACTTCACATACATACATACATACATTATCTTTACATTTACTTTCATAACTCGTATGATATATAACATACTTCGTAACATACTCTTATCATCGAATGGTTATGATTTTCTATAATAATAAGCAAATTTTTTTAACAGTTTCTACTTCGTGTCTGCAAAGTATTCCTTTAAATTGCAAGGTTTCGCGATATTAATTTTCCTTCTGACAAAGTTTATACACGAATCCAAACATTAAAACCTTCGTAATCAATAAACAACGGCCATTTCATTATCGGTGGCAAAAAGCTGCCTATCGATAGTAAAAGGACAGTTTGGGCCATCCGAAAAAGCGGCGGAAGCAGACCGTGATTTTTCGCCCATCGGTGCAGCAAGACTGAGCGGGTGCAAAACAAGACATCTGTCTATTTTGTCTTTGTGTATGAAAGCTAATTTTCAATTTTTTAAATGCGTATTTTAACTCAGGTACGTGTAAGAGCGATTGGATTCGTTACCGTAGTACAATTAATTGTAGATTTTTTTAATATCTGTGTGAAAATATTTCTATTTGTTGTGTGTTGTCCGTTTAGGCCGTAATCCCAAGCTGAATATTTAAACTGTCATGCATAAGTATATTGAAAAGAGATAATAGTTTTCAAGCAGCAAAATTCAGTTCTTTATATTTATTTTTAAGAACGTCATTTAAGTAAGTTGTAACGAAAAGAAAGTTGACTTTTTGTTTTCCTACCCTCACAGTTTGACATATCCCAGTCATTTTGTTTTGGTTCATGTAGTCTTATGATTTTTTTAATAGACTGTAATTACGTCTGTTCTGAGCAGGTTCTCAGAAATAGTTTTGAAGGAAAAAGAAATTATCTGTGGGAAGAAAGATAAATTTCTGAACTGTTTATACCGAACTGAAAGCGTAAGAAATGGTTTTGTGCATCTTTTATATTAAGAAACGAAGCATGGGAATTTCCGAATTCTTTTGATTTCTCTTTGCTTTCGTCAAACTGAATAATTTAATATGTATTTTTAATAGTTTCTTACTATTAAAAATTTACTTATTATTATTCTTACTATTAAAATTGTCAGTCTACCTCTTGTATGAGAAGATGAAAATTTAATGTAGTAAAATATCCAGCAGATTCCACGTGATACTTGATTGTTGTCTGATTCTGTGTAATTAAGTTACTGGGTAAAATCCTAGTATACGGTGCAGCCTTGGCGCGATTTTGAAAATTATCACCAACACCAAAAATTATCCAAAGAACGTCTAAATATACATAGTATATACACTATACTATATATCTTGAATGACCCGTTGACTACATCGTATATGTCTCGTTTTTACTGCTCATCATAAAGTCGCCAAAAGTAGCCAAATCCCGTGTGCACCGGATACTAGGATTAAACCAGTTACTGATAATTTCAAATGTGATAATACTATTCCTGCTACTGTCATCAAAGTTATGAAATAATCATTGCTGAACTGTCATCATCATGTTAACAATGAAAAAATTACTTTAAAGTCAAATACTAACACATCTTTCAGGTCATCTTTTCTGAAGTACTAAGGCTTCTAAATTTTTCAGAAATGCTATAATTACCATAAATGAACTGTAAATTGTTGCTGATTAGAGTTTTTAATTAAAGTCATATACAGCATTGAAAGTAATTGAGAAGATAAAAAATTAGACATAGTTACAAGTAGCTTTCAAAGCAAAGTTTCAATACCTAAAACTAATAAAAATTAGAATTGTACACTTCAGATGCTTTGCAGGCAGATAGAATTGGAATGAAAGATGCAAATGCAGTATTTCAAAAGATGAATGTCTGCCTTATTAATTTGGATAATTTTAAATTTGTCAATTTGAAATGTACCCATAACTTAAATCATTTTTCTCTTTCCCAGCTTTTTTACCCTTTCAGCACAATTAAAAATAATTTTGGTTAATCTTTGGATTATGGTAACTTGGCGATTTTTTGGAAAAATTTGGCAACCGACCCTGCTACAGCAACCTGCTAGTTTGTTTTTGGACACCATTTTGTTTTCACGAAGAAAAGGCATGTTTTTTTTTTAATCAACATTTTTTTTTCAACAATCTGCTAGCCGAATTACGCTAATGCTAAAACTTTTATGGAGCAAAAATGCTTAATCATGACGAAGATTAGGTGCGAAATTGGGAGAAAGTGCAGAATCGCCCACTGCTTGCCGCGTTTTTAAGAATTGCACATACACGGTATCATCCATGTACACGTCGATCTATTTTCACTTAAAAAAAAATCCCAGAATTGCACAAAAATGGCATTGCGCATACTCTTGACTTTATCCATGTACACTGCTAAAGTCCTAGCTAGTAACCTTTATCGCCTTACCAAAATGTCGCGAAACTACATGTTACCATATTCCAAAGATTAGCCAAAAAGGTCGTGGGAAAATAATCCTGAAATTGAGTTTTCATTTTAGAATAAATGGTAGTTTCCAAGAGCGAAATGGTATTTAACAAAACTGAGAAAGATACTTACTAATCACTATAAGTTCAGTATAAGTTATTTGACCATAAGTTTTTTTGGTACTTTTCCGTTTTGCCGGCGCAAGCGATAAAGTCGCCAATAATGGTACAACCGATGCCAAACGGAATATTCTCGCTGGTAACCTTTTACGCCTCATTTTGAAAACAAGTCGCAGCTTTTCTTATCAGATTGATTGTTTCTTTCAATACTGGCATATAATTACATAGAATTTTTATCAGATAGTTCAGTTTTATGTCAAAGGCCATTTTCGGTAATTAAGTCAATTAGGATGCAATCACAGCGCTTACCCGAAGCTGAAAATATAGAAAAGGTAAAGTTCAAGGGTTAAATTCATCAATTCTAATGAGAATGCATTAGCGAAGTAAAGCACTGCAGTTTTACATAATTTCTGAGTAAGCCATTCGTACGAATTGAAATATTTCTTGCATTTAAACTTGTGTTCCAAATTAAGATTTAACTTGAAATTAATGTAGATAATTACTGAGAGCATTAGATTTTTGTAGAGTAGTTTACGTGAGATGAGATCGCTTGAGGGTCACGTGATATGAACCGTCGAATCAGAATGTTGAACCATGAAAACATAGTAAATTCTTAAATTGATGTCTTTTTACAAATTTATTGTCTTTATTTATTGGCTTTTTATAAAATTTTAAGCGATATTAAAAAAAGAATTCTTAGAACTAACATTTTTTTTAATATTTTTTATGTGTATACTGTATGTTGTCGCCAATAAATTCTGCTTGGCGAGATTTGTGCCGGTGAAACGGAAAAGTACCGTTTTTTTTTTTTTCTGGGGGGGGGGGGATGCTAGTACATGTCTTATATCTTTCAGTGTCTCGTATATTTTAGTGCATCCGTGGTGGTTAGTTGCCAAATCTATATCATGAAATTTTAAATGTTGTAAAAGACCTATGCAGTGGCTACTTATTTAATACAGAAGTATTTGGTATTTATTAATAAGTTTTTATGCTCAGCATTGCGCACCACATTGGCTTTGCCCATGTACACATTGATATATTTTCACTGAAAAAATCCCAGAATTGCACAAACTCGGCATTGCGCACCACACTAGCTTTGCCCATGTGCACATCGATCTATTTTCACTTAAAAAAACATCCCAGAATTGCACAAACTCGGCATCGCGCACAGCATTGGCTTTGCCCATGTGCACATCGATCTATTTTCACTTCAAAAGACATCTCAGAATTGCACAAACTCGGCATCGCGCACAACCTCGCATTAATCAAAACATTCTTTAAGCAAAAGAATTCTTTTCTGTATTTTCAGAAGTTACGGTTATAATTTTCAATTCATGCATTCAATATTTTCAATCGTTTGGTAATGATCATTTTCAATCATTTGGTATGTTAATAATACATTTGTGAGAGATAATTCATTGCATTAAATGTTATCACTACCACACAACACACAAAAATAGATTTATAATTTAAAAAATCTCGTGCAGAACATTATAAACCTACCATTTCAACTCAGTTAAAATATAATTTAAGTTTTCTTTAAATACGAAGCTATAGGATACTTATAACTTGTTTTTAAGAAGAGGCATAACCAAGATTACGTCATAAAAAGGCGTGTCCAAGCATAAGAGCATCGACTGATGCAGCCTATTCTGCGATTTAGCCAAAATGATATTGCACTGTATATTAAGTCCACTGGCACTGAAATGCAGAAAAAACTCCCCAAATTTAATAACACTTTCCTTTTTGCTAAATATGTTTTGAGATTTAGAGTTGTTATTTACACTGTTCAGTGTTTTTTTTTTTTTTTTTTAATCAGAATATACTGTCTAAAACCAGCACTTTGCTGATTGAATTAATATTTCTGATTAGTTAGCAATTTTTATGATCTGAAATGATTTAATATTTGTTTTACATTTCGCTGTAGTTATGGCCATGCAAATTCCGGGTTTGACGTTATGTCCAGCAGAAGATGACAGTGAATGTTTGAGTTGGTTATCATTTAGCAATGTATTTAGTGTTCCAGAATCTCAAAAAGTAAGTTTAATTAAAATTGACTATCTCTTTTGTTAAACAGTTTAACTTTTTTTTTTTTTTTTTGACTCGTAATTTTTTATTAATACTTGCAAAAGTTAGCATTTTAAAGCATAGCATGCTTCTAAATAGGTATAATATTTAGTATGATATATTTCTTGAATTTTTTCATGAACCTATTTAGTAAATGCACATTGCATATTAATGTTTAGATACCATTATCTTAGTTGATTTTAACAAATGAAAATAGGCTGGAAAATTAAATAAGTTTTAAAATTCCTTTTAGATGATGAAAGTATAGGAAACTAACACCAAGCTCAGTTAATCTTTTAACTGTCAAGTTATTTTGATGATTTGGTTGCATAAATTATCAATTTTTTTAATTCCAAAAATGAAATGTTTGCCTCAAAGTCAAAAAATCAAAAAAATGCAGCACACTTTGAACTTTAACCTCTGAATTAGCCTGAGTAATATTCGGGCGTGACGTTTTGGAATACCAGTGCTGTGCCCGAGATTATTTCGGGCATGACAGTCAAAAGGTTAATCTGAAAAGTCAGAGGTTCATTTTTCATAAATCAACTTCTTTTCATCGTTTTGGGCTTTACAGACGAGTGCGTATTTTATAAACAGGTAACTGTGAAATGTTATATGCCAGTTGGTCAGCTGTAAAATAAATCTGTCAAAGAGATAATTTTAAAATATTTATTCATAAAATTATGTCATTTGAAATTTCTGAGATATAAAATTTCCCCCTTTTGTGTGTGTACGATAAACATGAACTTTATTATAGCTTATTCAGAATAGCTTCATCCCATTTATTTTAATAAAAAGGACTTTTCGACTACTGTTTTAAAATAAGGATGTATTTAATTTTCTTTTGCATATTTTTAATTTTCAAATACTAAAGTTCTGTTGATGTTCTGTTCCAATATCAGACTTTCTTTAGTACGCCCTTTTTGTGAAATTTGTTTCTACCTGTAAATATTAAATTTATTTCGATGAAAAGTATTTAATAATTATGAATAAACTTGTATAAATATTCTTCATTATCCATTATGTACAGTTTATCTAAACTGCATATGTTAAGAATTTTCTTTAGCCTTTATCAGTAATCATGAAATGTTAGGTTTGGTCAACTAATTAAGGCAAAGCAATTCAAGGGCTATCTGCCTGTGGGGAGGGATGCCTTCAAGGAGGACTTTTTTAGGGAGGGGAAAACCTACTATGCAGCCAGATTGTTCATTGAAATTCAATCCCAGGTCAAACTACCTGTGTTCAGCAACTTCATCACTCGGTTGCTGTTGGGCCAGTGATCATGAAAGTTTTGCCAAATTTCATTCCATAGGTAAAAAAGAAAGGTTAATCTTTGGATTATGGTAACTTGGCGATTTTTGGCAAAAATTTGGCAACCAACCCTGCTACAGTAACCTCCTAGTTTTTTTTTTTTCGGCGCCATTTTATCTTCACAACAGTAAAGACATGTTTCTTTTTTTTATTTACTCAACATTTTTTCTAACAATCTGCTAGTCGAATTAAGCTTATGCTAGAATTTTTGTGAAACAAAAGTGCTTAATCATGACAAATATTAAGTGCAAAATTGGGAAAAAGGTCACAATCGCAAACTCCTTGCCATGCTTTTAAGAATTGCACATACACGGTAACCATGTACACATCGACCTATTTTCACTTAAATCCCAGAATTGCACAAAAATGACATTGCGCACACTCTTGACTTTATCCATGTACACTGCTTTTTTCTCATAAATTAGAAAAATTTGCACGAAAATGCAGGGAAATTTTGTGAATCTTTAAAGTTGGTAAAAAGGACTTATATGAAATTACTGATCGCGAAAAAGTATGTATATCTGATCGCGAAAAAGTATATACCCTTTCCAAGGATGAACATTTGCACATATAAAATAAATAAAATATCCAAAAACTTTTCCCTCTAAATTATCCATTATAAACGTCACTTGCGAATTTATAAGACAAACATTAAAAATAATTGCAAATACCTAGTGTCAAATATTTAACTTATTTCCATGCATGTTTACTTCTACTGAAATGTATTCCAAAATGCTACAAATGCATAATTCACAAAATCACTATCATTTAATTAAAATATAATTAAATTAAAAAACACTAGTTAAAATATAAATAAACACATACATTAAATTAATAAAAATTAGCTTAAAATCTTAATTACTTTAAACTAATTTATTGCTAATAAAAATTTTCCAATAATAGTATATTAATTTATTTATTCCTTATATTTAGAACAATGCATAAAAATAATATCCTCGATTAAAAATACTAACTTACCTAATCTTCTACAGAATCTTGAGTGCATGGCAGATCACAAAATGTCAATTTTCACCAGATTTCTTGCACCACCGTTCAAACTTATCTGTAATATCCTTCCTTTGACACAATCTCATTTCATTCCCACATGTTGGACATTCATACTTATCCGCAATTAATGCTACACTCATACACCATTCAAGCAATTCTTTTGGATTATCACATAAACGCAGTAAAAATTTCGAATTTACTTTACATAGGGCCATGGGATCCAAATATTAAGCAACACTGTTTCACACAACATAGAATGAAGCTAAATACAAAATGCTATAAAGTACTGCAGATGTTTTTGCAAATTTCCCCCCTTTTCCGATTAAAGAATTGTGATTCGTTCATAAATGTCACATGACACATCTCATGATCTCTCATTTCTCTCAGAGAAAATCCGTAATTGGAACTGTGTACTTCACACATTATTGCCAAAGTCCTAGGTAGTAACCTTTATCGCCTACCAAAATGTCGCCAAACTGCCTGTTACCATATTCCAAAGATTAGCCAAAAGAAAAAAAATAGGGTAGAGTAGACTTTTATGTTACCCCTTGTATTATGGCAAAGTTGTTGTTTGATTTATCGCCAAGTTGTTGTTTCTTTTATGGTAGCCTGAGTAGTTGAATTTTATGGAAACCCTATCGTGACTTAATCGGGTGCATGATTCTGGGAAATTTTGAATCATGGGATGTTTTGTAAGCGTTTTTGTGGTGTGTATTGGTTTCATTCTTTAGACAGTAGAATGGCCGAATGTAGTAAGATTAATTTGAAGTTTCTGTACGATTTGGAGTGAAAGGGAAAAAGAGCTTTAATTGACTGATGTGTAAATGAAGGTTTACTTGGTAGCCATTATACATGTCCTGTATGTAGGAAGGATATGCGTCTAGTCGAACGTAAAAACCGTTTAGATGGATTTGAATGGGTTTGTAGGAAGAAAGGTTCAGATGGTCACTGTGTGAAGCATTCAATCCGAAAGAGTACCTGGTTTGAAAAAAGTCATTTGAGCATGATTGATATTTTGATTTTTACGTGGCTCTGGGTGTACGAAGCGAACTCGAAAATCATGGTAAGTGAATACTCACTTTTGGTAGTGCTTAAATGTATAACATGTTTTTCCTTTTATATGTTGTTTTATTGTTTGGTTTAAAATGCATTTTATTGAGATTATGTATTTTTTGTTTGCCTTTATTGGAGAATTTGGTGCTCCTTTGACTTTTTAAGTGAAAATATATTGATTTGTACATGGACAAAGTAAAGGGAGTGTGCAATGCAAGTTTGTGCAATTCTGGGATTTTTTTTTAGGTAAAAGTAGGTCGACGTGTACTTGGATAAAGTTAAAAGAGTGCGCAATGCCATTTTTGTGCAATTCGGGGATATTTTTTTGAGTGAAAATAGGTCGACGTGTACATGGATAAAGTCAAAGGAGTGCGCAATGCCATTTTTGTGCAATTCGGGGATTTTTTTAAAGTGAAAATAAGTCGATGTGTACATGGATACCGAATTTGTGCAATTGTTTTGTCTTTTTATTTTGGCTTTGTGTAGCGGCGATTTTTGGCGCAAAAATCGCCGCTTTGCAAGACAAAATAACGAGTCAAAGAATTGCACAAAATCGGTATCCATGTACCACAAAAAACGCCAAGTTTCGCCAAGGGGGTATCCTAAACTATACTTTTACCAAAAAAAAAAAAAAAAAAAAAAAAAAAAAAAAAATTTGCACATTTACTACTGATTAACTAATTAAGAAAAAATTGAAGCCTCCTCTCATTAAAATGCAGCATATCAGGCTCAAAAGCAAAACAAAAGGCCAATCCGACAAGAGGAAATAAAAAGTATTTTTATTTGTAGGAAGGGAAAAAATATATTGGCATAAACAAAAATGCCAAATTTGACTTTCGAAACATGGAAAAATTACAGTATTTAAAATAAAACTTGATGTTGTAAATATTATATTAAACTGTATAATAAAAGTGCCTAATGAAAATAAATTATACTTTGTAATACACCACATTCTGTAAAACATTGTTTGTACAGCAAAATAAGTTTAATAACCTTTAGCATTACAACTATATATAAATTATCTGATTTGAATTCCATTATCTTTCAGTCCTTATAAACTCCATTAATCTTTTTTTACCTATAAGTACCATACTTAAAGGCTGCAACTAGTACCTTATACCCTCACGTAATGACTGCATTTTTTTTTACTAAAATTACATCACTAAAATGCAGGTGTGGACATTACACGGGTTGTTCAAATGTCGCACTTTTTCTGCAGGGCTGTGGAGTCAGTAGAGAAAATGACAGACTGTGATTCTGACTCCTGGAATTTTAAAGACTCCGACCGACTCCCTTGTATATATATATATATATATATATGTAAACATATACACATGGGTTACAGCTTATTTAAAAAATATAAAAGAAGTAATAGATGCTACAGGAAAAAAAGATGGCATAGTAAATTATTTATATTAATTAGTATTTATTATGAAATGGAAAAACTGGCATTAGTTATTTCTAAGAAACAGTATAGCTTCAGCAAGACCTTCTTTGTTGGAAGGCCATAGATCCGATTTAATAAACTTCAGAGCTGAGAAGAGTCTTTGCACACTAACTTGAGTAGGAGGAAGAGCTGTTACTGTTAGGGCTACTTCTTTTAACTTTTCAGGGTAGATTTTTTTATAAGTTCTAAAAGAGGTGTCTTGCAAGTGCAGTCATATTTCTCTATTTCTTCAAAGACCGTGTAGAAATCTTGTCTGTATTTTTTTCCTTTTTTATATCTAAAGGCTCTTGGTTCTTTATTTTCATTCTCTTTACCTTTTTAATATTATCGAAAATATTTTTCAAAATCTAATTCATCTTTGGAAGAGGATGATAGAGACTCAATTGCAATGTCTGCAGTTTGACTGTCATCATTGAAATTCTCCAATTGTTCTGAGAATAATTTCATTCTTAATAAAAGTTCTTAGATGGCTTTCTTTGCCTTATTAATTTGTTCATCATCCAAGAAAATTCGGTGTTTCGGATCTACATATATTGAACCCAGCAAGAGCTAATTGTCTAGCAAACTAGTTTCTCTTTTCTTCATTGAAGAAATGATTCCTTCTGCAATAAACCCTCCATTTCAGGAAGAACAAACATCACATTCTTCCATTCTCGCCTCCTGTCAATTCTTCAGATTGCAGCTTTTTTGTGGCTATATATGGCATAGAAAGAAGAGTTTCCAATTCTGCAAGATCATACCACACTCTTTTTTGTTAGTGAAACATTAGGGTTATCTACATCTTCTAAAAAAGGGTCTAATTCTAACAACCTCTTTATCATCAAATATGTACTTTCTTATCACGTTGCTTGATTAATAATTGCTCCTTGATTAATAATTCCTTGCTTCCTAAGAATGGCATCAATTTTGGGAGTTCTTGCTGCTATTGCTTCTTACCTAAATTTACCAGTGAGATTTGTAACTAAATGCATCAGTTTAATCACTAATGGCAAATATCACATCCATCCTTCTCTCATGTATTTATATATTAATATGTCAATAAAACAGAAAATAACTGTTTGTTAATATAGTCAAAAGTCTTTAATCCGGACTCGTCGGGACTTCGGCGATTCCAGATTATTGATTTTTCCAGATTATAGATCATCAGCTTAAATCTGGTAAGATGGCATGCAGAAACTATAAAATTAAAAATATGAAACCGTAATTTATGAAATAAAGAGCAATTATGATCTAAAGGGTATCAAAATTTACAAAAAAAAAAAAAAAAAAGCTTAATATTTATTTGTTTACTGTATTAAACATTTCTTTCAATGCGCGTATGCGTAAAGCATACATTACGCATAGTCAAAATTGGAAAATTGCAACCAGAAAACTATTTGATGTGTACTCATGATATTTATATAATGACGAGGAATTTGATTTAAATCATATCAAAGACATAATACATCGAGATGAAATACTACATTTAGTAAGGAATTATAAGCTGAATAAAATAAAAACATCTGCCCTGAAGATAAAGATAGTGCTGGCAGATCAACTTCCAGTTCATTGCGCGCCGCGGTAACTCCCCGCCCCCCCCCTCCTGCAGAGCAGCGTGAAATTGATAAACAGATTTCGGAATGGTTAGAGAAACAAAGGATATGCCTTTATCTATTTTTTGCAGCAATTCCACTTTTTGTTTGATGGACATCGAAACATACCTTCACTTTGTAGATTCTTTGGCAGCTTCAACATCGGAAATTCTATTTGACATAATCGAAAGTTCAAGCTTACTTTTATAAAATTGCTCTAACAGTCTGCAAAAAATAATAAGCCGGATCCAATTTGAAGATTAAGGAACAGCGCAATCTGCAACATTAACTGAAATAGATAATTTTAGCGCAGCTTATACCGTCCGTTATACATTAAACGTGCATGCATAAACGTATTATGCGAATGCACACATGCATATGCGCATGCGTAAAAGTATTACACGCATGCGTGAATGCATTATGCGTTGACGCATGTGCAGAAAGTTTGTATCTTTGAGATCCGGATTATAGATCATTCAGGATTATGGGTGTCCGGATTAATGACTTTTGACTGTATGTTTTGTCCATTAATAAAAATAATACCTCAGCTCGTCATTAATTTTTTTCCCAATTCATTTTAATTTCATTCCAAAGTCAAAGTGTCCAGCAAAAACTGGAGTCGGAGTCGAGCTGTTTTTAGCGACTCCTGCTACGACTCCTTTTACCCCAAAATCTGTTTGATTCCGACTCCACAGCCCTGTTTTTCTGGTGAGTAATTTTGGGTGTAAATTTCATTTCAAACAGCCAAGTTAAGTTCTGAGTGGAAGATAATGGCATAAGTAATAAAAGTATCAAATTTAAAGTTGTTTAATGGCTACCTAAAATTTACTGACTCACTTTCTCCCATCCACATACATAATATAAATTACCCCGTTTACATTATCAACACAGTGCGTATTAGTTCTCACAGGAGCACTATATAGAGGCACAAATTAACCAACTGTTACAATTTTAATATTTACTTTTACACAAATTAAATAAACATTGGTTCTTTTAATATCTTGCACATATTATTTTTTTTTAAAAATCTGTTTTGATGCACTGTATGAAAATCAATTTCGTTTTATCATTCACTGCAACCAGACTTCACTCGCCTTGAATTGCAATGTAGGAATGTCTTCTCATGCCTCAGCAAGCACTCTTATTTATCACATTTCTTCTGTTACTGCTTACCCTTGAGCACACATATCATGAACATACGCAACTATTTTGTTTAAGTTCGGAAACTTGCATTTCAAACCATGAAATGCCAAACATTTTTGGCGAGAAACTCCATGCTGCCATATTACTATCTAAATTTTGTATCTACATTTCGAACGTTAAGCCTTAAAATCTCCAAAGATGTGGTTTTCATACAAACAAAAACCACGTTTTGAACACACAATTTAAGCTAAAAATCTGAAACAAAAACAAAAAATTTACATAGCAAAAATGTAAAGTTTCCAACCAAAAATATTTGACAAGAATCCATGTATACAGCAATATGTAAGTTCAAAAAACATCTACAAATTGCACAATTTAGGCAATGAACGAATGTATGAACTATGCACACCTCGCTTTAATAAATTAACATAACAATAAATTTCAAGGAATACCATGTACACAGCAGTTTAAACTTAAAATTAATCTACAAATTGCACGATCTAGGCATTGTGCACAAGTCAACCAAATAAACTAAACTAAATTACAAACAACAATAACAACAAAAATTCATAGTAAAAAGAAATGAACATAACATTCTACAAAATAAAAACAGTAAAATAAAATGCATTTACCATAATACATTCCTGAATAAAATTTTGTCAGTCATACAAGGTCTCTGAACAAAAGTGCCACGATTTTGCTATATCACGTCTTTCTGAGATTCAAAATTTCGAACGTAACGATAAAAACTTCCTCTAAAGTTAACTTACTGCCCCAAAACCACAATCCAAATCTTAAACTCCGCTGAACCATTTAACTGCAAATTCACAGAAGAACTATCAGAAACGCCCTTCTTCGTCCGAGTTCTCATAGCAGCTCCACGTTTTGCACGTTTGATGTTGGAGTTGCAAAGTCACACAGAAATTCCAAAAATACACTTCAATCCCCATAAAGACACCCATGAACAAAAGACTTTTTAAGAACTCCAACATCGTACTTTTTAATACCAAATTTACTTTCTACACAATCTAAAATATGCGACTGAAATCTTCTCACCATGTCTAGCATTGCAACATAGGCCATTTCAAAACACACACGACACGAACGAACAAGCAATTAAACCACTCCAGGAAAAGATTTTTTAACGTCAACAGGGTTGCCATACCAAAATCCAGCACAGAACACATCGCTACATTTGGTAAAATTAGGGCACATATAAGAGTAAAGCCAAAACTACATAACAGACATCTTTTACTAACTGGATTGTTTTGCTTTAAACTCATTCTGTATGTTTTTAGAAGTTATGTTCAAAGTCACAAAAGAAGCATGAGTTATAATAATGTGATTATGAATACAGTGTGTATTTATTACACTGGTGATCAGAATTAAAGGATAATGATGGTAATAAAATTGAACTGATACTTAATGGTACCTCTTATTATCATAGTATTGGATGGCTACTGATGAATTATTGGTTATTTGAAAGTTCTGAGAAATTATTTAAACTAATTTTATTATTTCTCTGGGAACTGATTGATTGAGATGTATGAAAATTTCTTCTCTGGCGATTGTGAGGTTGAATTCATGAAAATAAACTTGTTATTATTTCTTGGGAAAGTTACGAAATTGACTGAGTATTTAGCTTATGCGAATTGAAAGAAATGGTAATTTTTTGACAGATAGCATTCTTATTACTCAAGTATCAGCAAAGATTTATTCCTTTTTATTCTCAGTTGGTTGATTAAATAAGTATGAATTTGAATTTTGATTGGATTAATTGATTTTAAGGATACATTTATTGAATTAACTTGATTTTAGATCTGTCATACAGTTCTTCCAACACAGTATAAGAGTCTTTAAGATACCTCATTTCTCTATTTTTATTGCACAAGTGAAGGTTAAGTTAAACAAGTCAGTTTGAAAATTAAGTAAAATAATGTTCCACATAAATTTCTCTCTATATAACAGTAAATTACAATGTTTGGCAGTTGGTTATTCACAAAATATTGAAATTGAAATCAAATGTATGGAAATTGGAAAATGGTGGAAAAATTAATCTCTTGTGAAAAACATTTTCTTTGATATGGTCAGCTCGGACAGATATGCATTTCATTTCAAAGACTTTACCAAAGTATTGATAATGTCTTGTGGAACTGAATACCACACTTCTAAAAGTGCACTTTTCAGATCCTGGAAAGTCTGAGGAGAATTTGGCACTCTGAAATTTGGTGCCATAAGGCATCCCATGCATGCTGAATCGGATTCAAGCCAGGTAAAGCAGGTGACCAATCCATTCAAGCAATATCTTCTTTTTGCAGATATTCTGACAACATATATACTCATTGAGGCTGAGCATTGCCATCCATTAGCAAAAACTCTGGGCCAACAGTACCCCTAAACAGTTTAACTTGGGGTTCCAGTATCTTGTCCACATATCTCTGAGTGGTTAATGAATCTTCTTCAAAGATGTGCAGCTCAGCGAGGCCATTGTTATGATCCTTTCCCAAACCATTAAACTGCTGTTGCGGAAACGGGATATTTCACAGACAAGGGAAGGCAAGTTGCATGTTCCTTCATCTGTCCAGATTAAAACATGTCTAGAATCACTCTTCAGACCTATATGTGGATTCATCAGTAAATAATACTTGGGTCCAGTCGTCTTGGCTCCTGACAAGGGCACCAGTTTAAATGGGCCCTTCTGGAAACTGGAGTGAATGGGACACAAACCATTGATTTTTCTCGCATACAGTCCACTCGCACCAGCCATTAAGCCTTCAGGCAACAGTAGAATGGTTAATCCGAGTTTCTGTGGCAGCCTGAAGGTCTAAAACCAAATCTCTTGCAGTTGGTTTGTGGTTTCTTTGAGCCGATAATGACAGAAAACTCTTCTGTCTTCTGATGCAGTTTTTACTCTTGGTCACCTTTGACCAAGCTGCCTGTCAACTGATCCAGTGCTTGGAAAGTGGCTCTAAACTCTTGATATGACACTTTGAGGAATATTCAAATCTTGGACAACCTTTATTTATGTTCAACCACTCTTGATTCTACCAATTATTTGCCACTTTTAACCTTCACATAAATGATGTCTTTGAGCCATGACTATTGAATACTGATTACTCTCAGAAACCACATTCACGTTAAACAATACTAGAGACTGAAATTCCAAAATGCATTCATAGCACACCATATGGTCAATCACTGAATTAGCATATTTCTGGCACTTGCGATGTGCAGAAGTGCAATTATGTGTTCAGTTGTGTGTAATTAACATAAATAATTACAGAATTGGGTGCAACATTAATTTAGTGAGCTTAATTTTTCTCATTATCCTTTAATTTTGATGACCAGTGTAAATGGACCTTTTTAAATATTAGATCTGAATGTTGCTCATTCCAACAGTTAATTTTCCTTTCTTAATTATTAAGCGATAAAATGCTTTTTTATTTTTGTATGAGTAATATTTATAAGTGAAAGATAAGTAAAAGTGCATTTGTAATAATATGATTTTGATCATGTCTCATGGGTAGGAATCTGACCGTTCGTGCCCTATGGCCACATCAGTAAATTCATAAAAATCCATGAGCCACACATACATCAAATAAGTAGCAGAGACAGAAAATTTATAAAAGAGAGGGAGGTGTACAAGAATAGGATTAATATTAAGGGAAAAGATGGGGTTACTGATTTTTTGAACATCCAGTGTTTTGTGTTTTTTGTTCAAAAAATAAAGTTCAAAGTCAAAGCAGTCTTCTTCGTACTTTTTTTTTTTTTTAATTATGAGAGAGAATGAAGATGACATGATCAATAGTACATAACAAACAGTGTTACAAAATAACAAAAAATACATTTAAAAATTCATGTTACTTGGGGAATAGAAGTAATATCTAATATTTTGTCTTAACGGCAAACTTTGCATTGCTTTTATTTTATTAAAGCTTTGATATCTGATAGAATCTGTGTTGTTTTGATTTGTAAAATATCTTCCAAGTGCTGATCTGTTAGATATATTCTTGTTTTTGATTCTGTGTTCTTCATTTGATTAAAAAAACTGTTCACATATGTAGATATTACTAAAGATAGAAGACATGAGCAATATATATTTATGTAGTCCTGGATGCCTGTGTTTGAATTACATTAGCAAATTAACATTACATTAACAAATTACATTAGCTGATGTAGAACAAATTACATGATGAATTACATTAACAAATATGATGAATTACATTAACAAATTACATTAGCTGATGTAGGAATTTCAAGAAATTTGCATTTATTGCAAATTGCTCTGCAAATCTGCAAAATCTAATTAAAATGGAACTTTTTTGATGTATACCAAGAATGACAAAAAGAACTTCTTGTGGAAGTCAGAAGATTTTGAATCTGATTTTGAAATCCACTCTCAGATTTCATACACTGTACATAATTGTCCAAGTTCCATGCTGTAGTTTTATTTGCCAACTTCATCAATTTTGGAAAGTGATTGGAATTCTTATTTAGTAGTTGAGTTTCCCATAAGATTAATTTTATCTCTAAAGCTTTCACAGACTCATAAAGATTATGAACATGTAGACCTTTTCCAGTAAGTAGTGATTCAAATCTTTGAAATGACTTGTAATATTGACAAGAAATGTAAAGTCTCTTAACCACTTCTCATCTTGGAACTCCCAAAATCTTGGCCAATGTATGCATCTTCCAAATCACTCAACTATTGAAATGGCATATGATTAAGTCCTTTGGACTGAATGAAATTAACCTCTTTTACAACAACAGTCATCACATGTTCAAAGTTTGAGAAGGATTTCTTGCGCAAATTTTTTTGGAGGATGATACAGTGGGGAGCCGTCATAGTACCATGCCATTACATTAGATTTGAGTTATGTTATTACTCCTCTTTTCTCTCTGGTTAAAGAAGGAGCAGTATTTGTGGTTATGGCAGATATATTGCTCAAGTTCAACTTGCATTTAGTTTAGCATGTAGCTAAGCTTTTTGTCAGACTTGAATACAGATTTGATTCCTTTGTTGTACCTTTAAGTGCAACAACACTGGCTAATCCTGAAGTTTCCAGTCAGCAGATAAAAATGGCTTCCATTATCTGTTGTATCTGTTGATTTATCCATTGCTGCAAAATAAGACACAGTCTTGAATTTGGATTTTAACTTGCTGAATATATCTGTTGCCAGATTTTCCACGTGTCTCTCTGATGTTCAAAATAACTACAGTCTGTAAAGGGCCATTCACACTGGGATTTACCTGAGTCAGTTCTATGTGTCAACGAGCTTTGCTATGCCTGCAGTTCGGATTTTTCAAGTTTTGCCCTATGGAGGAAAAGACTACTTCTCAGTGATAAAAATTAAAAAAAAAAAAAAAAAAAAAAAAAAAAAAATTGGTACAATTCTGTTACAGTGGTGTAAGTTAAAAATTTGCCAATACCCATGCCAAATATTGTTGCTTGAGATTTATAGTTTTTGTTAGAAATTTTGTCACTTGTTATTTTTTTGTCATATTTCACCATTTTTTTAGTATGGTGGATTACACAATTTGGCAATTACCTAATGATGAAGAGGTTGCCATAAGATTCTTGAACAAAGTAATAATTCATAGCAATAGACTTTGTTCTCAAAAGCATCTGATGAAGTTAACTTTTGACTCAAACAATGCCCCTGCATGGCATTGTTATGCACATTCGTGCTGTGAAACAAAAAGGTTGAGAATCAGTACATGCTTTTAAGGCTTGCATCTTTCTTTCCTCAATGCCATTCATTTTATCTATCTGTGGTATCAGGAATTGGCGACTATTGAATTTTGCCAACTTCAGTTAGAAATCAGCTTTAATACGACAGATTAAATGACTCCTTGAGGGAGGTATGTGCAAACAGTTTGATGTGTCATAAAAGAAATAAAACCAGTGGAGCTAACAGAATCTTGGAGATAGACGAAAGTCTTTTTACAAAAAGAAAAAACAACATTGAATGTGCTCTTCCTGAACAATGGATATTCAGGGGTTTAAGCCGGGAATGCAAAGAATGTTTTCTGGTTACCGTTCCTGATTGTTGTGCTAGAACATTAATGACTGCCATTCAGGAAAACATCGAGAATAGCAGCATTATAATCTGCAGGCTGCTGAAAAGGATATAAGAAAGTGGAATTAAGAAATGCTGCGTATAAACATTTTACTGTGAATCACAATTATAGTTTTGTAGACCCTGAAATTGGATGCTATATCCAAACTATGGAGTGATATGAGACAGTACTAAATGGAGCAATAAACGGCAGCGGGGCATTGCTTGCCACCATTTAGAGCCGTATTTGATAGAATTAATGTGGTGTTGGTTATATTCAAAAACTGAAATTTTTTCTGTCAATACTGAATGATATTTGTAATTTTATGCCACCTGTTTAGATTTATTTTGTTACGTTTTATTAATGAGATTAAAAGTTTAAAAAGAAAAATTTACTTTAAGTATTAAGAAATTTAAAAGAATTTCTTTTTACGGAACTAGTTTTTTTTTTTTTTTTAATTAGTTTTTTGAAATCTATTATTATTTCACAATTTTATACTTGGTGACAATTGGTGGCAGAAAAATGTGGCGCATTTTTTAACTGATGCGTCTCTAACAGAGTAGTACCTTGGTGACTTAAAAATATTTTAATTCTGTAAAATAAACTAAATAATAAATGCTATAAAGAACAGTTTCCAAAATATTTCTTAGGAAGAAAAAAAATTGTTGTTCTAATTATTTCAAATATAATTTCATTTGTCTACATCCATTTTAAGTGTGGGACATTGATCTTCGTATTAACATTTATTCTCCAGCTGTTTATTGATGTTCTTTTCAGCAGTTCAAAAAATGAGAAATAGCAACAGATTTTTAATTTTTCATCTAAATTTACTGAAATATTCCCAATTTTGTATTGTTTTCCAAAAGCAAAAAGTATTGTTTAAAAATGACTCAATATTTCCGGTATGGGTAAAAATATATTTATGGGTACACAATGACAATCCATGTACACGATGACCTATTTTCACTTTAAAAAAAATCGGAGAATTGCACAAACTAGGCATTGCGCACTCCTTTGACTTTGTCCATGTACACATTGAACTTTATTCACTTAAAAAGTCAAAGCAGTAGCCAACAAAAAAATATATTATCTCAAAAAACTACATTTTAAATCAAACAATGAAATAACATAAAAAAGGAAATTCATCTTTACAGTACACAAAGGAAATATCCACTTACCTTATTTATGGATTAACATGTCTTCAGTCAAACAAAATTCCTTAACAGCATCCAAAAACTTCCTAAAATTATCTGAAATAGAATCTGTATACTGGTGTCACCACATAAATTCACAAAATAAGAGTAAAAAATATCCTCCATAGCGGTGTTTATTGTCCGACCATACGCATTTCGTTCCTACAAACAGGACACTTAATAATGGCTACTAAGTAAACCTTCATTTACACACCAGTCAAGTAATGCTCTTTTTTCCCTTTCTTTCCAAATTGTACAGAAATTTCATATTAATCTTGCCATTTTACCGTCTAAACCACAAAACAAGCAATTTACTTCATAACCAACACACATCACAAGCCCGTATGAATTTACCACAATCATGCAACCGATTACGTCATAATAGGGTTTCCATAACATTCAACTACTCAGGCTACCATAAGTGAAACAACAACTTGGCGATAATACAAGGGGAAATACCCTTCTCTCTACTCTAACCTCGGTATGATTTTTAATTTACAAATTTTGGGAGTTTACTTAATGATGTTATTTTTAAAATGATGTATGTTAAATGTTTTTCATTACCATGTAGTAAGTGATTTTTATTTAAATACTGTTTTGAAATTTTATGATACCAAAATCTAGTTTTTCCTAGTTATGTTTTACATGATTAAATAACGAATTTAAAGATTTTTAATTATTTTATTTAGGGAAGGTTATTAAAATTACTGGTGTAATAATTAGTAGGAATGAGGTTATTGTTTAAAAATTTGAATATTAAGAACTATGAATTATTTTAAGAATGAGCTAAATGAGAAAAACAAATTTTTGGAAAAAGTGGAACAGAAGTGTTTTGAATACAATGTAGAAAATATGTTACTTATGATGAATATAAAAATGCTAAAAAATTAGAGAAAAAACGAGTAGTTGCATGTAAAGGTAGAGTATGATCAGTGGCGGATAGGGCCGACAGGCGACTGGGCAAATGCCATCTAAATGTTGGTATTTTATCCAGAGTAGCAAAATCTACTCTGGATAAAATATCAACTTTTAGAATAATTTTGACTGCACACACATATTTGAAAATATTTCAATATACTGAGCCAGTAACAAATCATTACATCTTAGCAATGACCCGAAAAATACCCACAGGAAAAATGCTCGCAGGTAAAAATGCTCACAGGAAAAAAGACACTAGGGTGGGGCAAGGGGGGAGATTCGTCCCCGGGCGCAGCATCCAGAGGGCGCAAAATTGATATTAAGAAATTTTAAAATGAAATGTTTTCCAATCTTGGCACACAGAAAAGGGCAGAAATTCTTCAGTTGTCCCCGGGTGCTGAAAACCCTAGCTACGCCTCTGTTAACCCTGAATTGTATTAGTTTAGTTATTTATTATACTTACATCTATTTCTTGAAAGGCTTATTAGAGTTCTGAATAAATAAATTCCCACATATACTTAAGCCTTATTGAGGGCCGGCGCTAGATGTCTTACCACCTGATGTAGTCTTTGTGGGTCCTAAAATCTGCGACTCTTTGCAGCCATACGAGCCCTAGCGCTGGTTCTGGGTTTATGTGAATAACAAATCAGTTATTCTTAATTCAAATAGCCCTAAATGTAATCTTTGGGTCTATGAGTATCATCAACAAAATCTATTTTTAGCATATGGACGGAAATTTTTCTTGTCAAATTTTTTTATCACATTTAACCTAAATTTGTAATGATCGCCAAGCGTCAACATAAAAGGTTACCATACTTCTTTATTATTCAATTATTTACATTAAAAAAATTGTTTAGGCATCGCTACATGAGTCATTACTCAAGTTGTCGTGTTTTGATAAACATGCAGTGATGAAAAGAAAGTATAATAAATAATGATTTGCGAGGTTGGCGTCAGATCAATGATGTATCTATGTGGAATGTTTCGGTTCGGGATGTGTGTCAAGCACATACGCAGCAACGGAGCCAAATTACTGATGGTACAAATTTATCCTAAAATGATTGTTTCTTCAATAACTAGGTATTTTATTTAGTGAAGTTAAATTAAGAATCGGGATTCTCCAGATGTTTTATTATGCACAAAGGGAGGAAATCAAATGTGCATGCGTAATGCCTACGAGAAAAAAATTGTTGGTGATTTTGTGGTCCGGATTTTAGATCATTCCGGGTAATGGACGTCCAGATTTCAGACTTTGTACTATATATGAATAAAGTGTTACTTTTCTGCAAAGGTATATTTTATAATTTTTTTTAATGATAATGATGATGTCAATGATAACTTATATATATAATGACATTTCGTAGGGCCGAAATATTTTTTCTTGCCAGGGCCAATTTCTTTGACCAATCCGCCATTGAGTATGATGAGGGAGTACTGCTTCAAAACAGAGGCCCTGTATTTACCTCTGTTATTTGTTCCTTTCATCCTCCTCATATCAAAAGATATAAACTTTGAAGGCTCTCACTTTATAATTTTTCATAGAATTATTTTATATATATATCTAAATGGAGTGTGTTAATTTTTTTAAAAAATGGAATGTATAGTGCAGTTCAAAAAGGCCAGTTGCCTTTAAACAATGAACAGAGGCCTTTTTAAGCAACTGTTTAAAGCAACCCTTAACCATTCATGATAGAGTACATGAGTCAGTTTCAAGTGGTTTTGCCCAACAGATGGAAATGTTTTTATTTGAGAAAGCTGTAGGGTCTTTTAGTTTTGTGTAAAATAAGAAAATTAGAAATGTAACAATAAGAGTAAAAACCTTAATTTTAGTAATACTATTATGTAATTTATGATGTTAAAATATTGAAAATTAGTTATGTTTTGAAAATTTTGAAATTTTTTGGGATTATTCAAAATAAGTAATATGTGTGCAAAATGTTTACAATAGTGATATTGTGTGCAAAGCCTTCCCTGAAAAAAATCTTATTATATGGACTCTAAAACACAAAGACTTTTGGGCTGAAAATTTTTAAATATTATCAAAGTTTATATTTTGCAATTGTGAAAATAATAATTTCGGTCAAAATTTCAGGATTTGTACTTTTCAAATTATTTCTCTTCATTTGCTAATGCTTTAACACTTTGTTTCTAAAAAACTTTTTCTCTCACCCAGCTCTTTTCTTCTTGAAGGGAGGGGGAATATATGTAAAATATAAAATTGAGCTTTCTAAGAAAAAAAAAAAAGATCCATTATCTAATCTGTATTGTATACTTATTGATGAAGTCTGAACCCAACATCTGTACATTAAACTGCCATGCCATCTGAACGTTGTATAAAAGCTTAATTGCGTTGCAACTATCTCTCTGTCTCTTCTGTCTTCCTTTCTGCATCGATAATGCTTGTGCTGCTTTCCCACTTTCCATGCAGAGTTTACTTTTTCTAATTTTCATCCTTTAAGAAGATATAATCTGTACAAAATTTGGGGAGGGGGGTAGTGCTGTATAATGCACCTAAAGTGAAAATGTGCATTTATCCAGAAATAAAATTATGTGTGGAATTTACAGTTGTATGAAGGTTGCCACGCTATCTGAAAAACCGGAAAAAGTCCGGGAATTTGAAAATTGACCAAAAAATTCAGGGAAAAGTCAGGAAATTTAAATATTTTAGTCAAAATCTGGAAAACTCAGAATTTCATACTGTTATTCCCCCCAAAAAAGCGACTTTTTCGCCGACGTTCGAAGCGATCACTTTCTTGGTGAATTAGGTATTGCTTGAACATCATTCGGCCAGCTGGCATAGAGGCAATTTTCGCAGCTCCAATCAGATTCTCTTGAGAGAAAGGCAAAGCAAGTTTCCAACAACTTTTTTTTCCAGTAGCATCGAGTATCGAGAGACTCCCATGCGCATATTCAGTGCATGTTGAAACTAAGGAAAATACGTACTCTCGTATAAAATAAAATTGGTTTAATCCTACTATAGGTTGCGATTTAGGTTAGAATAGCCTCCATGTACTGTATACATGGGATTTTGGAATATTATGATGAGCAGTAAACGGGTCATTTTGGTGTTGTTTGGTGTTGGCGACAATTTTCAAAATCGTGCCAAGGCTGTAGCATATACTGGGATCTTATCGCAAAATCATTTTAACCCTCCCCATTTTTTAATAAATGCCTTATTTGTCATTTTGTAATAAAATAAAAAAATAGTAATTAGTCACCTAGGCTAACCATTTAATGTAACTCTATTCGCCAAATTATCGTTGATTATTCTAATTCAATTTTTAAATAATTATCTTGTCATTTAATGTTTCTTTTTCTCTCTAAAGTTATTTTTTATTTATTAGTAAATAATGCTTTCAAATTTCAGGAAATTTTCTCTGCATGATCCTGAAATTAATTCTAGCAGTATGATGACATACCATCACGAAATTTAATACACATATTTTTTTGCTTATGCATGTTACTAAATAAATATAAAATACCTGAATTTATTTAAAAATATCATTAAATAGATTTTTCTTTCATTTAGCTGCAAAATGTATGCAAAAGAAGACATTTTTTAATCCAGATTGAGCAGATTCTAATTCAATTTTCAGTGGAGAAAACAACAACTGTTATAGTTTTAATGCTTTGAAGATTATATATTATAAGTCATATGTAATATAGTCATATGTAATTGGCAAATTTTTGTGTTTTCAAGTGGTACCATAATTAATTTACCTCTTAGCACAGCCATTGTGTATTACGCTGATAGACTGGAATTTTCTTAAAACACACCTTTGAAACCTGGAAAAGTCAGGGAATTTCATTTTCCTGTTTTGAGTGGCAACCCTGTTATATGTGTTCTTAAAGTATAGTCATACTAACTACTCAATCTCTAACTAAGCGGTCCTCTTCAATACCAATCCGTTGCAACTCTCACACGTCATCTTATTTCAATAATAACACAGTTTTATTAGTTATATTACACACACATATATTTATATAGTAGTGCCCTCTTACTGGTAGATAATGCATTCCAAGCTGTACCATGGATAATAATGAATGCCATCTGAAACAATATTTATATAGCATACGTAAGTATGATCAAATTTAGCTCTAGTTAGTTATGAACAATAAGACATTACCTGTGTTAAATAAAAAAAATCAATCTTATGTATATTACACTACAGTATATACTTTACACTAAATAAAATAATGTAACAGATATTGTTAACTCAAGTATACTTTGTTTTTCCAAAATTAGGAATTCTATTTATATAGCATATGTAAGTATGATCAAATTTAGCTCTAGTTAGTTATGAACAATAAGACATTACCTGTGTTAAATAAATTTAAAAAAATCAATCTTCTGTACATTGCACTACAGTATATACTTTACACTAAATAAAATAATGTAACAGATATTGTTAACTCAAGTATACTCTGTTTCTCCAAAATTAGGAATTCTAGCATTTGAACCCAACGCACAAAAGATAATGAGAAATGCTGTTCTTATACTGATCAACATGATATACTATTTCAAAGGATGGTAAAAAATGAAAGTAATTTATTTTCCTAGCACTGACAGCACAGTAGGAGTTTTCAAACACTTAGGTCAGTACCTTGGATGTTTGGGAGGCCTTAATGTAGGGTAGGGTTTCCCTTAGTTTGATTAACCAGTTATTCTAATTTTTATCTTTTCTGAACTCCTCAATTTCTCGCATTTCCTTGCCAGGATGCAAATTAAGTTCAAGTAAGGAGAATATAAAAACAGATAATTTGCAGTTTATTTGTAGTGTGATTTCACTAGCCTAGCATACGTTGCTATTTTGTCCTCGCTACTGTTACATTGAGTTGCTGATATGCCTTTTGGCTATTTAATAAGTCTGTTGCCAAGTAGGTTGTTGAGTCGGCCTGATTAGCCCTAAACTAAATTGTTAGTCCATTGTTAATACTTATCTGAATTTATTGTTAAATTATTCTTAAGTTGCCACTGCAAATAGTTGGTGTTATTGTAAGCACAAAGTACGTGCATTTGTGTTAAGAGTTTGATGAATAATAAAGGCTTTTTTTATCCTTCTGTGCTGGTATATTCACCCCCGTGCGAGAAGTTTCCAGGTTTCCTAGTAAGATCACTCTAAGTATATAATAACAAAGAAAGTTAAATCTTACAAACTGAGATAAAATGCTGGAAATTTCAAAAACACAGCATTGATAAGAATAAGAAGAATGCTAGAAACAAGACTGATAGCAAATTAAAAATATTGTTATGAATTTTGTACAAAGGCAAATAATTTAGTGAAATTATATTTTTCTGTATAATGTAATGTGAAAAGAGAGAATTGATGTGCTGCTGTAAAAATAAGAATACAGGGGCAAGTATATTTAACATAGAGTGAATGGTTCTCTTGCTAACTTGTTCGCGCGTTAAGTGGTAACCAACAAGAAGCGAATTCAGAGGCGGTATTTTCTGGATGGCCGGAGACCACGCGAGTTAACTTAACTTCATTTTTTTTCCCACTTGCTGCCTCAGTTTCAAATATCACTTGATTACACCAACCAATGGTATATTTAAGACACAATAACACACTGAATAGATACTAATTCAGAAGTCAAACAACAAAAATCAGTGTACAAAATTTTCACAGGACTAGTTTCGATGGTTTTACCGAACCACCATCCTCAGCTGCAAAAACTGCAAATGATCCTGTGAAAATTTTGTAAATATAACGCTGATTTTTGTTGTTTGACTTCTGAATCAATGATATATTTGTTTACTTACCTGCTGACTACCATAGCTTTGAAAATCATTTACCACTTGTTTTATCAAGAAACAATGAGTTTTCCTATAGCGACTGACAAGATTCATATAAATGAACTACAGAAGTATACATACATTTATAATTTAAATGATAAATGCCATAAAAATTCACTGATGAGAAGAAATGCTTAGATCAGCATAACTGAAGCAAATGGACAGGTGAGTGGCATAAAATTTTTCTGCATTCTAAATTTATTAAATTTATTAAAATTATCTCTTATTTTAACTATTTGCACTTATTCTTGAAATATAATTAATAAAGTTTAATTGACTAAAACTATTAAATAAACTCATAAATCATGAATTCTTGAAATATAACTAATAAAGTTTAATTGACTAAAACTAAATTTTAAATAAACTCATAAAGCATGATTTACTGAATTTGTAAGTTAAAAATATAATTTCCTCTCGTACTTGAGTGAATATTTTTTTTTAATTTCATTTTTAGGTTGTGTTCTTTAATCTGTTTAGATAATGAAGTATTATGATTTATAAGTTTTCTACAGATTAAATTTTCTCATATTTACGATTTGTTCTTGTAGCTGATAGATGCCAGGAGCGATATAAACAGCTCTGAGATAAAAAAAAAAGAAAGGTTATTGAAACAGCCAAGTGGTAGTGATACTAAAAGAAAGTAAGATTGGTCACTGTATGAAGCAATGACATTTCTGGAATCCTATTTAATTGATAAAGAGTAAGATTTTTGAAATTATGTACATGTTCCACTGTATTCTTCCATAGCATTATGATTAACTACATGCAATATTATTTTACTTAACAGAATTATTTTTTTTTATTTGAAAATGTAATTTTAAGCTATTATTATTTTAAACATATGTAAAGCATCTTTTGTGTGAGTTTATATGGTTTGAAAATATTGTTAGATATGCTTAAGGAAAAAATATACAGATAAAAAATAGGTATTAATGTCCTATCAAATTAACACCATTACTGAAATTAATGTACAGAAATAACTGCATGAAATTTAACATCAAATTTATTCATATTAAAATGTAACATATCTTTTTAGAAGTATTTCTGTGAATTTTAAATTACTTCTTTTATATATACCGGGTGGCCATAATTAAACTGACAGTGCTCAGAGTGTTCTGTAGCGCAATCTATTTGCAAGAATGACGCCACATTTTGTAGGAAGATTAAGACGGGGGATGAAGGATTCCGCAAAAAAACGAATTAGTTCCAAAAGTCACCACTAGGGGAATATTAGGCGCTGTGTAATAGAAAATAGAGTGTTAACAAATGCAAATTAATACGGAATAAAATTACCTTTTATTATTTACATTTTCTGATTTAGTTCAAGTGCAATATGGCAACACTTCTAAAAAAGCGTAAAATCTACATAAACACCAATAAAGTCTCGTGATCTGCAATATCATGTACGCTGAGCAGAAGAAGTTCTTTATTCAAATTTCACATTACATCCATTCGCAGAGTGCCAGCTGCTTGGGTTTTAAAAGGCAATGTGTTATGTTTCGAATCAATCGGATTGAAAGTTTATGTGCAATGTCTCCTTCTTTAGTTGAGCATGTGTTACTGGCCAAATTCTTTTACCTCAACCAGTGCAACGTGTCAGCCGCTCTTCATGGTTTTAGAATGCAAAAAAAAAAAAAAAAAAAAAGCGTAAAGGTAACGGTCCTGTGTCAGTTAATGGGCTAAAAGCAATGGTTGCGACGTTTGGGAAAACAGGTTCTCTGAAGGTTCAGTCAGGCAGAGAACGAAAACCTGTACCACAGGATACAATCGAAGCAGTTGCCACGGCGATTGTCGACAGAGGACCAGACAATATTGCTGCCACCTCTAGCGCTCGAGGAGTAGCTCAGAATATCGATATGCCTTACAGTATGGTATGGAAAATCTTATGAAAGATTATCAACTTCTGTCCGTACAAGATCAGCTGTGTACAGGAGTTACTGTATCCTGACCATGATAAGCGATTGACTTTTGCTATCACCTTTCTTGCCAGAATGGAGGTGGATGATGCTTGGAACATGGAAAATCTTATGGGGACATGGAAACATGGAAAATCTTATGGGGAGATGAGGCTCACTTTTACCTGAATGGGACTGTGAATACTCAGAAATGCCGAATTTGGGATGACAAATCACCACAAGCAGTCACAGCAATTCACTTACATTCACCAAAGGTAACTGTTTGGTGTGGGTTCACAGCGGAATTTATCGTAGGTCCATTCTTCTATGAGAACATTACTCCGACAGGATTGGAAACCTGTTCTGTTACCGGAGAGAAATATCACCACATGTTGAACAGCTTTGTCATTCCAGCACTTCAGCAAAGACAATGCCTGGGGGAAATCATTTTCATACAAGATGGAGCCCCTCCACACATTGCTGTACGTGTGCAACAGATGCTACGACAGAAACTCAAAACAGAGAGTCATTAGCCGCTACTTTCCAACTGCATGGCCACCTCGGTCGCCTGATCTTACCCCATGCGACTTCTGGTTATGGGGTTACCTTAAGTCCAAGGTCTATCAGGGAGTGGTCCAGGACCTGGCTACGTTGAAGGATAACATATCACAGACTGTACAGGAGATTCCTGCAGACATGTTACTTTCTGCTGTTGTGCATACTGTGCACAGAATGCAATATGTGGTCCACAATAACAGCAGCCACATTGAACCTCATTTGAATGCAAAATAAAAGGTAATTTCCGTATTGATTTGCATTTGTTAACACTCTTATTTTTTATTACACAGTACCAAATACTCCCCTAGCGGTGACTTTTGGAACTAATTTGTTTTTTCGCGGAATCCTTCGTCCCCCGTCTTGTTTAATCTTCATACAAAATGTGGCATCATTCTCGCAAATAGATCGCACTACAGAACACTGTGAGCACTGTCAATTTAATTATGGCCACCCGTATATATATATATCTTAAAGATTTGATTATTTTGAGCAGGACAAGAAACTTCCAAATTTAGTTTTTTTTCTATACAAGACCTTTCATTAAATGCCAAACATTTAACTGCAAATCTTTAATAATGTACTAAGATGTTTTACTTTGAGAGAAATGATTGCCTATTTATATTGCAAAAAATGCTTATTTGAAAATTTCACCTTTTGATGGTAAGAATAAAATAAACATTGTATTATTGCTCTTATTTTACTTAATCTTTATTTTAAAAAATGATACATTTCTTCCCAAATTTTTATGAATTAGTTACACGCGAATTGCTGCATTAATTTATGCCATTATTCATATGTTTAGATGATTTCTTACAAATTAAACTCCACAAATTAAAAAATATCAAATGCACTGATTAAGGAAATTTTAACTAGCAAAAATTGTCTACTTTAGACATCTTACTGCTAACAATTCCCGCAATATACGTCTTAATTAACACCTTTCTGTACTAATTAATTTCCTTATCATAATGATAAAATAATTTTGGCAGGGAGAAACAGCAAAAGCACCAACAGATATAGGCCAGGCTAACTAACACCTGTGCATCCAAGTATGCATATTAGGTACCATTAAGCCTTGATAGCTGAGAAGTGTCTGTGTCACATGGAATGATTTCTATTTATATTGTCTTGCATTTAAAATAATGGAATGTGTGTAATAAATAGAGTGATATATCTGCATATGAGATTTTTGGGATACAAGCCAGCATTCGAGTAGATTTTCCATGTCTTAACGAAATGCCGCCAGTACCTAGCACTGCAAGCAAAGCAAAAAGCAAGCTTGTCATCCAGTTCATGTGGTTACCTTTGTGCTAGATGCATATCTCATATACCAAACTCGCCTTCCTCTTGTGTTTGTGCAATAGTTTGCCAGTAAAATAGATTTGTAACAATGTATCCTAAGAAAGTGGGTGATGCTAAGAAGCAGATGATGTATCTAGAATCAAAGCATGAAATCACCAATAAACATGAGTAAGGTACACATATAGTCAACTGGGTGTAGTGTATGAGCATAATACTTTTACAATATATGATATTAAAATGATAATTTTTAAGACAGCCAAGTCATTTATCTAGTTTGATGGAAAAGACCCCAGACTCTTCAAATAATGAATGCAAAGAGACATCCGAGACATGTCATAGCTGCTTTGAAAAGCTTAAAGGCAAACTGGAATTAACATCACCATAAGGCATAGTGAAATGGTGAGCTGAAACATGAAGACAGTGGAGTTATTTCTCAAAACTTTTGCAGCACTAATAGAAGTTGAAAGGTACATCCCACAGCACATCTTCAACTGTGATGATACAAGTCTCTTCTGGAAGAGAGGAGAACTTATGTAAAGGTGAAAGACGACAAAGGCTACAAACCAATTAAAGACATGATGATCCTCACACTATATGCAAATGCGATTTGCGACTTAAATAAAACCGCTTCTTATATACCATTTAAAAAATCCCAGCATTTACAGCCCCCCAAATTATAGGAACTTAAGATCAAGCATTTAAATGAACTACAGGAGTACAAAATGTTTTGAAGAAAATTAATAATGAGGTAGGGGTAGTGTAGCCATCACTTCAGCTGTAATTAAGGGCATTTTTCAGTAGCACGAAGAAGTTGCTAAGTTCACTGAGAAAAAATATACTGAAAAATGGCACCATGTTGTAAAATTGCACTATTCAAGTGACACTTGTTTGACACATTTTGAAAACATTCTTAAAAGATCACACAGACTTTCTCAGACAAATTATTATTGAAATTGCACTATGGATGAAAAAAAAAAAAAAAAAAAGTGGGAAAAAAGTAACAGGAAACAGTAAAGAATAAGAAGGTGTGGTTGTACGTAAGTAGAATAGAGTAATTAAGTCTAAGACTAGTTTATTTTGTTAAATTCTCTTCATATATTTATATTATGTTTTATACAGTTTTTATTTATTTTTTCTGCAATACAATGCATAAAAAATAAATAAGAACTGTATAACATGTAATACATTTTTTATTTAAAAACATACAATTAAAAACTGAAGTTATTGTTTGGAGGCTGGAATGGATTAATTGTATCTAAATTTTTTTAATGGAAAAATATTGTTTTAAACTATGAGTAGATCGGCTTACAAGCTCATTCACAGAGCAAATGTCGCGCAGACCACTGTATTTAGTTTGAAGTGCAAATCTTTATAAAATTAAAATAAGTTAAGATTTAAAACATATCCTATCAAAGAATGACTGTACAATTTTGTTTAGTTTATTAATACATTTTAGTATACCTCCAGGTATAATCCACTAATTATATTAATTATTGATTGACCCAAGTAATGGAAAGGTTTATTCCATTCACACAGTTTAGAAATATGCACTGTAAGCTCTACTTCTGTTTCAAAATATTCTAAGATTTCTATAAATCGATATCAATCACTTTTAAAATGTAACTTTTAATATGTTCAAATTTTACATAACATTAATTACAGCATTTGGTGGTTCGGTAGTCAAACAAATTCTATATGCTTTCACAATCGAAAATCGAAATCTTTTAAATAGGAACCAAAATGTTTCTAAAGTGTGCAAAGCATCTAAGCATCCATCTATCAAGCTGCCAGTGGAGAGTCTTATTGAAATTCAGAAGGCATGTCGCGTTTAGCATGAGACACTAGTGCCATTTATCAATTAATCAAAATAATTTCCAGAACTTCCTTGCAGGTCCATATGCAATTATTTTTGGTTTTTGTAGATATTAAAGTATTTTAATTTTAAACATTTCTTGCTCTGCAACTATTTTTTCAATAAAACTAATACAAGGTTGACTTTGAACAAAATGTATCAGCATAAGGTTAAATTTTGCATAATCTGTAATTATTATATATTAATTTGAAATTGTATCAGTACCTGGTCTAATTTGAGTAGCGGCCAAAGCAATGAAGCATCATACTCCAATCAAACTTCAGATTTCGAGCAACTATACGTCAGCTGCAGTACAATGAAACCTTCAATGGGTTTTTAAGATTTAAAATTTTATTTATATAAATGTGCTAATTTACAAAAATTTGTTTTAATAATGTTAGTAAAAAAAATCATCTTCCAATGAACAGATATATGTTCCAAATGCAAAGCAAAATAGTGAAACAAATTTTTAAATATTTTCAGTAAAATATGCACAGTGGGGATTGAGATTACTAGTTAATAATAAATTTATTATTTATTTACAGATTCTTCTATAAAGAAAATTGATTTAATTGATGAAGATACTACTTTTCTATTATGGAAACACAGGAGCACGCCAACATTGATCATCTTCTGCTGTTCATTTTCCACCAGAAAAGCAAAGAAAGGCCTGTTGAAGACTTGACAATTTTATATTTAATATGATGGATGAAAATAAATAAAACTCTTTAAATATGCCCTTTATTGTGTTATTAATCAAGTGTATCAATAAGTTTAGTTTGACTAACAAGAAATTAAACATTTTAATCAAGACTTGTATGCTACTTACATTTCATGAGCAAAACTAATTCCTTTAAATTCTTATGAACCTGTTATCCTAAATTCAGTTAATACAAAGTTTATTTTAGAAAAATTAAGATTATTTATGTATGTTCTCATAATATTAAGTTCATAAATCTTACACCTATGAATGTGAAAAACAGTGGATTTTTTTTTTAATAAATACTATTAGGGCTTATATACCAGCACCTGAGTTCTCTTTTGTAACTTAGACAATTAGTGCGATGTGAAATGTGCATATTATTAAGGGTGGCTGCTTCCTTCCTATCTGCGCAGATTAATTATATCATATAGCTGTATTTTTTTATTTCATCGGTTATTTTCTTCCTCATATATGTCATTCTAAAGTAAATTTTTAGTATGCACTCTTTGATGTTGAAAAATATTTAATTTTTACATATATATATAATATAAAGAAAAATTAAAATAAATTATCATGAATAAAATATAATTAGATGAATAAAAACTAATTTAGATAATTATCATATGGCAATATATATATATATACGCGTTTGTGTAATACAATTTTTAAATATTTTTTTAAACTGCGGCATACTGCCATGGTACAACTTCTTCACTAATAAAGCAATTACTGTATGAAATACATACAGCAGTTGCATTATTGTTGTACTTTTTTGAGGCAGAACAAGTAACTAAGCGCTGCGATCATTTGTCTCGAAAACCGCGATGCAGTTAGTTATTTTAGAATGCACCCGTGTGACAACGTATGCGTAAGGTCAGACTACGTTCACACCCACGGAGCAACAAAGACACACTGAAACTCGCAGCGCTAAAGCACTGCATCACGGTTTTCGAGACAAATGAATGCAGCGCTTTTGCACCGTGTAGCAGTTAAACGGTTAAATTCTGCATGTTCTCATTTCTCCATCAGCTTGTTAGTGCCACTGGCATTCTCTTTCTTTTGCTGATATCTGCTCTTCTTTACCTTGTAAATTATTGTGCAAGCAGACAGAGAGCTTCGCAGTATTCTGGCTGGTTGTAAGACCAGCTACAATTGTTTTTCACAGAATTTGGAATCTGGCAGCCATGATTCCAAATGCATTCTCAATGCATAATCGAAAGTAAGACTTTCCTGTATCCAGTTCTCGACCAGGATATGGATGCATCAAATTGCTTTTAAGGGGAAAATCTTCATCCCCAATAAAAGTATATAGCAATAAATGTTGCGATCACTAAACTGGAGAATGTTTAGGTGAATTCAGCACTTCTTCATCAAGAGCTTTACCAAAGATGGAATTGATGAAAATTCCTCCATCACTCTGATGCCAGGCACCTCTGATGTCAACAATGATGAACTTGTATTTTGCATCAGATACAGCCATCAGAACTATGAATGAACCTTTGTAATTATAATACGAAGATCCAGATAATGAATTTAGGTTTGATTAGGAATATATACTATCATAGCTCAAAAAATAAAAGTTTGAAACAGATTATACCTTTTAATAAAATTAATGATATTGCAAAGTTTTAACAATATGTATGTTAACTTTTGATAAACTAAATATATATATATACATATTTCAGCTAAAGTGCCATTTTTTTAAAGCATAGACTGATTTAAAAAATAAGATTAATTTTACTATAAAATAAGCCAACCAATGCTTTTGCAAAGGTTGCTAAAGGACTGCTGCAAATTAAAGTCAGAATTTTATCTTACTTATTTTTTTTATCTTATACATACATACATATACGCAAACACATATATGTATAATAAAAACTTTCCATAACCTAGTCATGGGAGTAGTGTGTGAAGTCACATTATTTATTTTGCAATTATGTATGCCTGAACCATGACATGCTTTCCATCAATGGAGCCAGGGCAGTGGGGTAACTGCCATAGTGCTTTATATTCCTTGGCAACGTGAAGCCCTTTTTTCTTAATTTGGAATTCCCCAAACAGTTAGCTGCAATATATTGCGCAAAGCAGCACAAGTATCTCGTATTATGAGGGAGACTATGTACTTTGCCATTTGAAAAGCAAATTATAAACTTAAATACCCACTGGCAAGAAATCTTAAAAATGTATAAAAAAAGTCATATACAGTCAAAAGTCGTTAATTCGGACACCCATAATCCGGACCTCAAAGCTACAAACTTTCTGCGCATGCGTCGCTTTATGGCTGCGAATATGTGTGTACACGTGCGCAAAATACATTTACGAATGCGTGTTTAATGTATAACGGACGGTATAAGCTAAGCTAAAATTATATAATTCAGTTAATGTTGCAGATTGCGTTGTTCCTTATTCTTCAAATTGGATCCGGCTTATTATTTTTTGCAGACTGTTAGAGCAATTTTATAAAAGTAAGTTGGAACTTTCGATTATGTCAAATAGATTTTCCAATGCAGGATCTACAAAGGGAAAGCATGTTTCGATGTCCTCAAACAAAAAGTGGAATTGCTGCAAAAAATGGATAAAGGCATATCCTTTGTTTATCTAAACTTTGTTTATCTTTAACGCCGCGGCGTGCAATGAATTGGAAGTTGATCTGTCAGCACTATCCTTATCTTCAGGGCAGATGTTTTTATTTTATTTGGCTTTTAATTCTTTACTAAATGTATGTATGTATGTAGTATTTCATCTCGATGTACTCCGTCTTTGATATGATTTAAATCAAATTTCTCGTCATTATAATTCGCTTCCGATAGCGAAGAAAGTGACAGAGGTTATTAAAAACGAAAAAATTTCGATTGACAAATTAGTCGGTATTTTCGACACAGCAATTATAGGACTTGAACAGTGGAACTTTGTAACTGAACAAGAAATTATGTCTGTTTATAGAATTAAAAAGAGAATGTATTATCACATAAAAAAGGAACCAACTTAAACAACTTACATTAAAAGAAATGTTTAATAAAGTAAACAAATAAATATTAAGTTTTTTTTTATACCCTTTAGATCATAATTGTTCTTTATTTCATAAATTACGGTTTCATATTTTTAATTTTATAATTTCTGCATGCCATCTTACCAGATTTGAACTGATGATCTGTAATCCGGAAAAATCGATAATCCGGAATCGCCGAAGTCCCGATGAGTCTGGATTAACATCTTTTGACTGTACTACCATTTAAATTTTACATGAATATATTTACAACTCGCATAATAAATGATTTCTTAATAGTGTGAAATTACTTTCCCCCTTCTCCTAATGCAAAAGCTAAAGATCATCTCACTAATAGCAGCTGCATTTTTTGGCGTATTTTCATGTAGTAGAATTACTCGCTAAAGCATGTCTACACGCGACATTAATGGACAATTAAGAAAAGTATCCTCTTATAATTATATCAGTTTGTATTATTATATTGAAAAGAACAATATCCTTTACATAACCCTCGACTGCATGACCTAATAATGCAAGTTTATATGAAAGGGTTCACTAATGCCAAATTTCAGTACATGATATTGAACATAAATGATTATTTTTCGTTTCGTTTGAGAATTTAGCCATTTGCTTATTACAGTAAGTATTTGTTCTAATAAACTTTTGTAAATATGTTTACAATTTTCTAACAATTCTAGTAAGAGCTAGAACAATGATACATTTGTGCAGTAATACAGTTCAAAAATTGAATAATTCAATATGTTTTTATCACAGTCAGTACAAATAATTTCATCTCAATTTAAAGACATCACAAAATTTCAAACTCATTGCCTTTATTTCTCATCAGTGGAAGTGTGGAGCGAATTAGAAATTAAGATATTATATAGATCTACAAGGGTTTATAGGTTCTGTATCTAATCAGAAAAACCTAGATACATTTTGACCAGTTCAGACATTGACGAAAAAATCATAGACAGAAGAATGCCGAGCTTTCAGGATTTTTAACACAAAGTTAGAATCACATGAATCAGGTCCAAATAATAATGTCTTTTATTTAAGAACAGGTTGCTGAGCAACTCAAACTAAATGCAATTTTACCCAGAGGTTGCCCTCGTGGTATTTAGGGCTCCAGGAGAAGTTTTTTTGGCATAAAAATTCAAATTTTAAAAATCATGATAGAATATTTTGCAAAAAAAAAAAAAAAATGCTTTATGGTATGATGAAACAATCTGAAGTATTCCATGTGGCACCTGTATTCTTTCAACTTCTTGAGTGGTCATCCTATTCCCTCTCTCAAAGCTGGCCACTACAATTTCTATCCAACATGTAAACAATGGATGGAAGAAAAAGAAACATACCAATATATTATACAGTCAAAAGTCTTTAATCCGGACGTCCATAATCCGGAATGATCTGTAATCCAGACCCCAAAGCTACAAACTTTCTCCGCATGCATCTCCGCATGCGCATAATACGTTTACGCATGCGCGTTTAATGTATAACGGACAGTATAAAGCTAAGCTAAAATTATCTATTTCAGTTAATGTTGCAGATTGCGTTGTTTTTTAATCTTCTAATTGGATCTGGCTAATTATTTTTTGCAGACTGTTAGAGCAATTTTATAAAAGCAAGCTTGAACTTTCGATTATGTCAAAAAGAATTTCCAATTCTGGAGCTACCAAAGGATCTACAAAGCGAAAGCATGTTCCAATGTTCATCAAACAAAAAGTGGAATTGCTGCAAAAAATGGATAAAGGCATATCCTTTGATTCTCTTATCATTCCGAAATATGTTTATCAATTTCACGCTGCTCTGCGGGGGGCAGACGCAATGAACTCGCGGCGTGCAATGAACTAGAAGTTGATCTGTCAGCACTATCCTTATCTTCAGGGCAGATGTTTTTATTTTATTCGGCTTATAATTCCTTACTAAATGTAGTATTTCATCTCGATGTACTCCGTCTTTGATATGACTTAAATCAAATTCCTTGTCATTATAAATATCATGAATACACATAAAATAGTTTTCTGGTTGCAATTTTCTAATTTCGACTATGCATAATGCATGCTTTACGCATGCGCACATTGAAAGAAATGTTTAATAAAGTAAACAAATAAATATAAAGCCATTTTTTTTGTAAATTTTGATAAACTTTAGATAAAAATTGCTCTTTATTTCATAAATTACGGTTTCATATTTTTAATTTTATAATTTCTGCATGCCATCTTACCAGATTTAAACTGACGATCTATAATCCGGAAAAACCGATAATTCAAAAGCGCCGAAGTCCCAGCGAGTCCGGATTAAAGAGTTTTGACTGTATGATATAAAAATAGGTGAAACAACAAACTTAGTTTGGAGTAAATTTTGAATGTTAAATGAAAAATCATTAATGTTCGTACATTTAATCAGTTTAAATTTCACCAGAATTCCCATCAGTGAGTAAGATTCACTAGAAAGCAAAAACTTTTGACATTCTCATAGGTCTTTTTCTGAATGCATGACACTTTTCCACATGCTTGCTTCCAACTAATATGGCACAGCTCACTTCTTTGTGTCATCCATTGCCTTAAAATATAAACTTCCAAAAAACATAGGTTGGAGATTGTGCCCATAATATGTGAATCAGGATTATTTTGTCTTACAGGTAAGTCTTCTGCAAGTGCCATTATTCTATCACAAATATCTCTCATTTAAATTTATAAGGAACTCACAGTTAGGGTAGGACAAAGGAGAAGGTGATCACCAATTTTGAAGCCAGGATTGCAGAAACTAGGAGAAATGTCCACAAAAGAAACTGCTTGATAGTCTATCTAACTGAAATTATCTTAATTCTTTTTAAATGTCGAGCTTTTGCCTTAGTTTTAAAATGAATATGCTTTAAAATTTCTTGAAGAAATATGAAATCAAATGTAACAATCTAAATAAAATAATTTAGGTAATTGTAAAAAATGTATAAATTAATATAATGATTAAATAAATTATTTAAAAGAAAATTCTTAAGTTTAATAATAATATATCATAATTATCACTCATAAATGAGGATATTACACAATCTACAGCAACAAATTGTTACGAGTAAATAATGATAGAATTCAAGATTCTGTATTTTGAATTTTACTTAGAATCTACACCAGTTTAAGGTGCTTTTCTACCAAATTTAAATGTTTACTGAGTTCCTAATTTTTAATAATTTGTGAATACTAAGCCATTTGTTTAAAAATTTTAGGACTATTACTATACAGAATGTGACATTTAATTCAGATGGAACTTTGATGCTGATTTTATGAAACCCTTCTATGTACTGTGATGACACCTTTTCTATTTTACTCAAAATGCATGATCACTTTTCACTCAAATTTTATAAAAACAAAGCCAAAGGTTTAATCTCTGTGATAATTTATTAGTTTAAAGAACACCTGCTTGAGCATTGGCGAATTTGTTAGTATGGGAATTCATTATTCAATACAAAAACTGCCAAATATATTATAAAGAAATATTGTCTAAAGTACAATTTCTTCAATAAGTTTTCTAAAATTATTAACAGTCGCTCTTCATTAATATATGACTAATTGAGGTAATTACAGTTACATTTAAGGGTACAAAAATATGTGCATAAGGCAGAAAATATGCCTTGATAAAAATGAAGGGGAAAAAAATTCTTTTTTTTTTTTAATTACATGCCTCTTCCAAGTATGATGTTTGGTAACTCTAAATGTTTCAAATATTATGACACAGTATAATATTTTAAGTACAGTACAAAGTCTGAAATCCAGATGTCCATTATCCATAATGATCTAAAATCCTCACCTCAAAGCCAAAAACATTTTGGGGGGGGTATGCTTTACACACGCGCATTTGATTTTACCTTACATAATAAAACGTGTGGAGATTTTAACTTAAAAATTCCGATGATTAATCTCATTTACGCACTAAATAAAATACCTCGTTATGGAAAAACAATCATGTAAGCATAAATTTGGGAGATTAATAATTTGGCTCCATAGCCGAGTATCTGCTTGGCTACCATCTTAAAACGAAACATTCACCTATTTTATATCCTGATGCCAACCTGAGGAGTCATTATGTATTTATTATATTGTGCTTTCATCACCGCATGTTTATTATCAATACATGACAGCTTTAGTAATAACTCATGCAGCGATGTCTAAACTTTTTCTATATATTAGGAATTGAATAATAAGAGTATGACAACCTTTTATGCTAACATTATGCTTGGTGATGATTATAGATTTTTAAATGCTCCAAGAAATATTGACGAGGAAAATTTTAACAAAAATTTCTTTTCATATGTTAAAAATAGATTTTGTTAATGAAACTCATAGGTCAAAAGATTACATTTAGTGCTATTTTAATTAACAATAACTGATATGTTATTCACCATAAACCCAGAAGCGGCAACAGAATATGTTGGCACCGGACGGCAGAATTTAGGTAAGACAAAATTTTTGGAATTTGTGGAAGCATCGAGCGGCAAAATTAAGGGATGAGAAGATTCGTATTATTTAGGGAAAGCACTGGGATGCAAAGTTTAGGTGCGGTGAAAATTTAGAACTTAGAAAGGCGCTTTGTAACAGAATTTAGGACTCGTAGAGACTGCACCAGGCGGTGTCTAGTGCCGGCTCTAGATAAAGCCTTAAGTATATGTGGGAGTTTATTCAGGACTCAGATTTATTTTAAGCATGTGCAAGAAATAAACATAGGTATAGTAATTAATAAACTAATACAATTAAAGCTTAATTCAATACTTGGCTTTCGTCACCAATCTTTTGATACACAGCCAATAATGTATAATGGACGCTATTAAGCTAGGCTAAAATTATTTTTACTGATTCTAAGGCATTTCAGTTAATGTAGCAGACTGCTTTGCTCCCTAATCTTCTAATTTGATCCAGCTCATTATTTTTTGCAGACTGTTATTATTACGGCAATTTTATAAAAACTAAGCTTAAACTTTTGATTATGTCAAAAAGAGTTTCCAATTCTGGAGCTGCCAAAGTATCTACAAAGCGAAACCATGTTTCAATGTCAATTAAATAAAAAGTGGAATTGCTGCAAAAGTGGATAAAGGCATATCCGTTTTGAAATTGTACAAGGAGTATGGCATTGGAAAGTCAACTGTATATGACATAAGCAAAAAGAAAAAGGAACTTTTTGAATTTTCGGTGGAAGCAACTTAAACAGCTTACATTAGAAGAAATGTTTAATAAAGTAAACAAATAAGTATGAAGCTTTTTTTGTAAATTTTGATATCCTTTAGATCATAATTGTTCTTTATTTCATAAATTGTGATTTCATATTTTTAATTGTATAATTTCTGCATGCCATTGTACCAGATTTAAATTTATGATCTAATATCCGGAATTGCCGAAGTCCCAACGAGTCCGGATTTCAAATTTTGTACTGTATTAGTTAAATCAATTTAAGGGAAGCGCATGCATTATGTAAAAATTTTATAAGCAGTGCTGTTTCCTATGAAAAACTCACTGTCTGAGGTTGAAACATGTAATTAATAATTTCTAATTAATATTAAAAAAATCACAAATAAAATAAGTTAGATCTATACATACCTTAATGTTACAGCCAAACGATCCTTTTCTTGGATACTTTGAAGATAACTCTTGTTTTCCTATTATATAGATGGTCCAACCAGGGCTAACAATTCATCATACTGATGAGGTGTCATGCGAAAATAATTAAAAGAACTTTCAATGTCATTCAACTGCATCTCTTCAATTGAATTTTCTGCATCCCCTTGCTGCAGTGAAGTCTCAAATGTTGGTTGAGATAGCCAGCTTCTGTTTCTCCTTGTTTGTGATGCAAGAAGTAAAATTAGTTTTAATTTAGCTGAAATAGGATCAATTTTAATTTAAAATACAGTGGTAAGAAGCCAAAATGGCACAGTGCAGAAAATTCAGACACGAATGAAACTCAATGCCGGGAAGTTTTAGGTGGGAACAAAAAGCAGGAAGTATGTTTTCCTCCAAGTTTTCCGATACAAAGAGCCATTTATCATGCATTTACGACAACTTTCGGCGTGGAAATTTCCGTGCTGGTGTGAATTGATGTATGCAGAAAGTGTTTTTTTCTGCTTTGACACTTTTCACTCCAATGGACCAGTGGGAACGTATCTTAACTGTAGTTACTCTATATATGCAACTGTAACCATATTCGACCTTCATATGCCTTCTAGTAATTTTGAAAAGCAGAAAGTACTAGAAATCACTCAGCAGCTAAGAGAAACTGTATAAGACCAACGAGGGCATCAGTTCCTGAGTTGTAGCTGTTAGTTCAGCATCAGTTTGGAGTACTGAGATATCTCCGGATTAGCTTCACTCTTTAGATGCACTTAACATTGCACTGTGTTTAACTTTCTTAGTAATTTGAAGCATTATTACTAATCGTACTCGTGATATTGTGAACACCTGTACGAATATTTTTGTGGAAGGTTCCAGAACTCTTAAAGTATTTCTTTTAATAAAATAAATTGGTGCAATTCTGTTATAGGGACCGTAAAAAATTACAGCAAAAATATATGCACAAAAGTGCCAAATGTAGCAAACATGCCCATTTAACTGTGCACCAAATCTAGCGAATATGCCATTTCACATGATGTAAATTTAGATAGTTCTGCATTTGTAAGTCGCCATTGAAATACTGGTTTAATTTTTTAATTGTTTTTTAATTGTTTTAATTGTTCTTGGTAACACTATGCATCTAACAATTTGGAAATTTCCCAATGATGAAAAGTCTACAATATAATTTTTTCAAAGAAAAACCATCATTCATGATAGAAACTTATGTTCGAACAACTACAAGATGAAATTATGCTTTGTAACTCAATAACGAAATGACAGTGCAGGAAAGATATCTGTAGTGAGAAGATAGGATTAAGAAGTCAAAATTGGTTAGAGGGATCAAAAATCCCCTTCCTTACAACCGTTAGGTTGATCTGTTTTTGGTGTCAGGAGATGGCATCTGTTGAATTTTGTGAAATCCAACTGAAGATGAACCACAGTACTACTGTAGACTGGAACATTTACATGCATGAGGTGTGTGCTGCAACTTTAATTGCTCAGTCTAGGTTGAAAATCGATGTATGTGGCAAAATTATTGAAGTAGACAAAAGCCTTTTCAGTAGAAGAAGGAATAATGTTGGACCTTGTTCTTCTGCTATGATGGTTTTTTGGCAGTTTGTTTTGAGAATCAAATGTTTCTTAGTCGCTGTTCCAGCTAGATCAGCAAAAACCTTACTAAACTTCATAAAAAAAAAAAAAATTATGCAGAAAGAGCATTATTTATACTGACTGCTGAAAATCATATAAGTTGGATGAACTGTGAAATGTTGGCTTTGAAAATTTACTGTCAACCACAACTACAATTTTGTGGACCTTGAACTGAGTGTCATACACAAACAACAAAGGGGCTATGGGGCAGTGCTAAATGACATAATAAACGCTATCAGAGCACTGCTCGACAGCATTTCAATTCTTATCTGTCCGAGGTTATGTACAAGCGTTTGCACAAAACAACTGAAATTTTATCTGCAATGTTGGAAGTTGTCAAATATTTATCTTTGATGTCTTTGTCTTCTGTTTAATTTATGCTTAGCCTTTTTTTATAAATTAAAATGATAAAAAGTGTATTATATGAAATTAACTTTTCATCAATTAAATTAATAATTTGGATAGTTATAATTACTATTATGCTTTCAGTTATGTTTAACCTTTTTTATAAATTATAATAATAAAAAAGTATTATATGAAATTAACCCTTCATCTAAGTTAAAATAATAATCTGAGAGAGTTATTTACTTTTATGCTTCCTTTCTTGCATTTGGGTTATCATAATTATTTTTGACATCATTGGCATCAACAATTTGGCGGTTTTTTTACGGTCTCTATAATGGAATTGTCCGAATAAATATCTGTCATTGGACCGATGTGCATTTAATATATTACGAACCCGTACACACGCAACAATATGAACACATGGTCATGGAAAATCAAAGATAAATACTCTGTGAACAGTGTTAGCTACCATTCCCTGCTAACATATATTAAATATGTTTGCAGTAATTGTAGCTATCATTGTAAGTTTTCATTATAAGTTGTATAGCTATAACAATAAGTTATATAGCTATCACTGAGTTTGTTGTGTAAACTAAACTAAAACTAAACTCAGTGTGCAAACAGCCCTAATGGGCCAAGACCTGCAGTGCCCTGAAATCTGCTTTCTTGACCATGGGCCCCGGGGTGTGTAAGCATATGTCCTAAACAAGTGGTCAGCTTGTCACAGGACTCCTCAGTGTTTAGTTTCCAAGCGAAACCTGGTACTCATTTTATTGACCCAAAGGATGGAAATCAAGGGATGAAAGGCTGCAGTGACCTTGCCCAACCCGGAGTTCGAACCCCGTACCTGTGGTGCTGGTGCGCGATGCGCTAGCCGCTGTTAGGGTTCCCACCTCTACCGGAATTCCAGGATAATCCCAGAATTGAGTCGTGGAAATTAAAATCTCTCTTTTCCCGGAAGGAATTTAAAATAAATATTACTAAAATAAATATTACCCGGAATATCAAGTTTCTCGAAAATAACGACACAATGCGCATGGACAAAATGGTTGAGAGCATTGAAAATAACATGACTGTGCACAGCAGCCAAAGAACGTATATGTCAATACATATTTTTTGCAGCAGCGATCTGCGGTGAGTAAGCGCCTTAAGGGATGAGTAGTAGTTTCATGGCGGCATATCGAGCGCACGTGCCCTCATCTCCCCTCACCCTCTCATTTTCAATTCATTCTTTCATTTAGTCTGCAATTAGCTAGCTATCCACAAACAAGTGCATATTTGGAAATTGTTTAAATGCTTTCATAACAATGTCTAGTGAAAAAAAAGATTCTCATTCTGAAAGTGAACAAGTGCCACCAAAAATAAAAAATAAAATATTCGACGTCGTTTCAAGATAAGTGGTTAACTCAATTTAATTTTCGCGTTTGTGTGGGTAAATTGTATTAGGTATGTTTGAGCTGCTGTATTTTGGCCATGATATAGATTGATGACAACTGGCTTGCATTTCAAAACATAATACATGCATCTTTTCCTTGCCTCTCTGTCACAAGTATGGGGATACCTTGTGTTAAAATCTTCATAGCTTAGTTTATTGCTGTGTTTCAGCACATGTAATACAGTGTGTTTTAAAATGAATATATGTATTTCGAATGCATATATTTATTAAACTGTATGACATACGAATATGAAACTTTACACACATATGTACAAAGCTCTCAAGTTCAGATTACAGATGTTCAATATGTCCTCCATCAGCGACACGAACAATATCACATCGATACTCAAATTCCTCCCATACTCAGGCAAGCATGTCCGTTGTCACTGATGTTATGACAGTACAAATCTAGTTTTTCACCTCTTACAACTTCTATGGGAGTGGTGGTACATAAACGTTGTCTTTAATGAAATCCCACAGGAAGAAGTCACAGGGTGTCAAATCCAGTTACCGTGGAGGCCAGCTGAGACATGCTAAGTCGGCAGCTTCTTGACAACCAATCCAACGGTTCAGTAGAATTTCATTCAGATAATCATGCACTTGCCGACACCGTCTTGTTGAAAAATGAAGTTGTCTTCATGCAGCCTCGGAAACAACCAGTTTTGTAACATAGCAAGATACTGCTGACCATTAACCGTGTTTCCATCAAAGAATGAGCTGTAAACTGATGATCGGGATATTGCACAAAACACATTGATTTTGAGCGAATCTCGTACATGTCCAGTGGCTGCATATGGGTTCTGTAGCTCCCAAATTCGAACATCGTGTTTGTTTACTTGACCACTAATACGAAAAGTTGCTTCATCACTGAACATGATACATTATGCAAAAGTGTTATCAATAACATCAATCATCACGTTACAAAATGCCATACGTGTACGTTTGTCATCTGAAACGTCTTTGCACCGTAATCACAGAATTGCACTTTGCAAACTCGAGAACACAAAATGATTTCTGCTTCGGAGTAGCCATTTTAAACGTGTGATGGTTACTACGCAAAACATAAGACAACTGACATCTAGTGGCTATTAATATAAACTAGACTATGTATTCGTTTCACCAATAGTCGAGCCGAGGCACAGTGATCGATAGTTTGGACAAAATAACACTTTGTAATATGTATATTCTTTTTGAAACATGGTGTATAACTGACAATCTAAATAGATTTGTGTTTTGTGCTAGAAGATAAATCATAATGATGTTAATTTTATTGCTTTTGTTGTAATAGTATGGATTGTTGACAAGTATTGCTGACTACCAAGATTGCCAAGATTTCTTAAAGGGAAAATTTGCAAATATATGTAAGTATCTTTATTATATTTATTAAATTGACTTATTTTTAAAATATTTTTCATGGTTCTTAAAAATGAACAACATAATTAATTTGTATATATTTTGAATTAAATATTAAAAGTTCTTAATTAAGTAACAGAGGGAAAAACAGTTGTAAAAGATCCATTGCATTATTGATCCAACTGGTGAGAAAATTTTTAAACGCTATGAATTTACTTTGGAATTTGAGTGTAATATGCATTAAGGTTTTGAGAGACCATGTATTTACATTCAATGAGCATGTTATCAGTAATTCTGAGTCTACATAATTTTTTCAGTTCTTTTAGTATTTTTATAAAATTAACAGAAAATGACATTTGTCAGTTCAACTACCAGATACACACTGTCTTGCTAAGTGTAAAAATTTCCCAAATATTCTTAGCCGTCAGGAAATCCTCAACCCCCCCAACTATATGCACTCATAAGATCACATTACCAACTTAATTTTTTTATTTTGAATTGTAAAAGTCATTTTGTATATATCACTCTTAAAAACTGAGAGTTTTAATAATAGATGTACTATTTACCTTTAATTTATTATTTATAAGATATTTGTTAGCAGTAATTGTAATATGTCTAATTTAAAGCTTTTCTAAGCATTTATACCATTAAATTCATTATTCATATTCAGAATTAAAAGATGATTGTAAAACTATGACTAACTGTGCAAAACTGATTGGAATTCCATTGATTATAGTTATTGTTGATAACTATATGGTATTGAATGTATGCAAAGCAGGCAAATCATAAAATGAAACATGATCAGTTTTATGTATATACATATCTTAGTTAAATATAAATACTTTGAAGGTGATCAGATGTTCTTAAGTCTAAAAGACATCAGATAAAGGTCAGAAGCAGCGAAATTTGTCAGAAAGCTGAATATTTCCTTTAGGTGCGATCGAAAAATCTGGAACCAATTTTTTATGTATGCAAGCAGTCATATTGCTAGTCAAGGCCTGAGAGTAACTGCAGCATCTGTTATTTTTAATAGCCGACATTAATAAAGCGTTATTGCTTTCTCTGCGAATTCAGGCTCATATTTACATTAGCCTAGGCATGGGGAAAAACCATGATCACCATCATGTAGCCAGCCCTTTTTTGGGGATTCAAACTGTGAATGTTCATTTATTTGAATCATTCAGCCATTAATGGGCATCCTTCAAAATTAATAGTAATTAAATTATAGAATAGTTATAAAAATGCATATTTCATATTTTGTTGCCTATTTGATGCTGTAAATCAAATACTATTCCAATTGTTTATGTTTTACATTGGCTTCTCTTCAAAAGAAATTTAAAACATAGAGATGGGGCAAATCATAAATTTTCATGTTTTCGTTAATAAAGTTTGTGAGTTTTAAAACATTCCTGTAATAATTAGATGAAAAAAATTACTTCCTGCCAAAAGTTCTTAATAAAATCAAAATTTGAGGTCTCTATTTAATGAAAAACTAATTAAAAATGTTTTCAATACAGTTTATTAAATGGATATAAAGGGCATTTAGTAAATGAAATAAATAATTAAAATTCTTGAATCTCAAGATTTATTTTCTCAACATAATTTTAAACAAGTAGTTGAGCAGCAATTAAAATTTTAAAACATTCATGTAATAATGAGTTGAAAAAATTGCTTATTGCCAAAAGTTTTTAATAAAATCAAAATCTGAAATCTGTATTTGATGGAAAACTAACTAAAGAATTTTTTTTTTTACTTCTATATTGATTAAATGGATAAAAAATAATTTAGTAAATGAAATACATATAATTAAAATTCTTGAATCTCAAAATTTGTTTTCTCAACATAATTTGAAAAATTGTATTTGAGTAGCAATTTAAACTTTTTATAACCTTCCAATTTATTTTTAAATTAAGTCTCGGGGAAGGATTGCTTAGAGATAATGTAGGTAATCACTAAATGGAGATAATTATATGATTTCCCCCAACATTAAAGAAAGTAAATGTGCTGTTTTTTAGAGTTCACAAAAACACGTTAACAGTGTTTCAGAGCTGCTAAGAATTTGATAATAATGGCCCAGATACCACTCAAATTGCAGCAGTCGCTCTATTTTTTAATGAATATTTATAGTGAAATTTTAGTAAAACTAATCATTTCAGTCTTGGGCTTAAAACGCTTAAGAGTTTTTTGGGGAAAGATTTAAAAAAAAAAAAAAAAAAAAAAAAAAAAATCAAGTTAGAGGAGGACCCCCCCTCACACACACACATACAGATTTCAGCTTTTGAATCTCAAATCATTTTGAGGATTGTGGAATTAAAGAAACCCATTGTACTATCCATAATGAAGAGGTAAAGAGCATACAAATTATGTTGGTCATTGTTAAAAATGAATGGATGTTTTTAACAGTGTTGCTTTTTCAATTTTTTAGGCATCTGTAAGTTTTAGGGTTGATTGATGAGAGAGATCTTCACAATATTTTTCTTTAAAGTACAATATTTTTAATGTTCTCAACCTTTATTTTTTTTTCCCATGCATCCCTTTCACCATTGCTATATAATCATCCCTCCTTTCCAAAACAGGAAAAATACATACACATTTGTTTAAATTCAGTTTCTTTTTTAATGTGTTTTATAATTTAAGCAAGAAAAAGTGTAGAAAAATATTGCTGAATATCCAAACTTGAATAAAAGTAATCTTTTACATTCTTAAACTAAAACTAGATGCTTAACAGGTAAATAAAAGGCTGACCTCATTCCTTCCCTAGAAACATTGAAATTCCCCCTGCTTGAGAACCCTTGTCCTAGAGTGTCAAAAAGTTTTCATGCAGTGTTTGATGTGTATTTGTTGAATGATATTAAAAATTTCATTTGGCATGTACACAAGTTTTTACTTTTATGTGTGTAGATTTTATGAATAAACTACCATTTGGTTAGCTCAGACTACATTAATAGGCTAAAGACCCATAGTTTGGCCATATCTGAATTAGACAACTGGCTTAAACAACCTTACATAGGAAAAAAGCGTTTGTTCATATATTTCTATTCAGTTCAGAAATTCTTTCATATGTGTGAAGCTCAGTCAAAAGGTTTCTCGATACAAAAATATGTTCAGAATTATTGTTTAAATTGAGCATGGGTATTGTCAGTGAGAAATGTATAGTAATCGTGCCCACTGACAAACATTCTTTTCTAGTAGATATAAGTGCCTTCTCATACTAAAATTCATTTTTGAAGTTTCCAGTAAGCAGTGCTCTGTTTATTCAAGAACCAGTGACTACCACGAGAATTCAAGCCAACAATCTTGATTGTATAACAGCTGCTTTATGCTTGCAGTGACAATCTTTTCCTTAGCATTCAGGTACTGCAGTTTGCTTGAGGTAACCTAGACCACTGAGATGACAGGCATTTGGTATGTTTGAAAAGAGGTTTCATATTTTGCAATCATGTTTTGAAGGCTATTTAATGTCATGAAAATGTCTAATTGCATTTGACAGGTCTGGGGTATATTAGCCGCTCACCCTTTTAGCAGTTCATTTAAATATCTTTCAGACATAATGCACGACATCTGACCACTTTCAGACTTAAACTAAAATTCAACAAAGATACATCAGAACAGATACAACATCAGAACTAATTTTCTATTATGATTGGCATGCGTTCACCATATGTTCATATCCTGTGTACGAATACGGTTGAACCCTGCTTTAATAAACTTTAAAGGACCAAAAATTTGGTTTACTATATTCGGTCTGATTTAAAAAAAAAAAAAAAAATTAAAAATTTACTTCTGAATCATGCAAAAAGATTAATTAGCATTATCATATTTCCCAAAAGTTAATAATAAATCTAATTTTAAAAAATCACGTTTGTTAATTACCATTTATATTAATGCAATTAACTAAATTTCTTTTTAATTGTTTTTCTAATTAACTATAGATTAATAATTTTAGATGGTGCAAACAAACCAATAAAGATTTTAAAAAATTCTGTTTCTTAAAAGACAAATCATCTGTATCACTCTTAAGAATCTAATTCACTACTTTCCTGAATAGTGAAATTTCCATCATAGCATCAACCTTGAACATAGCATATTATTTAACAACTGAATAAAAGAATGTAAATGGAATCAAAGAACCAATTCAAATTCTTTGCTCAGTGCATTACACAGTAGAAATCCTAAGGTATGTGTATTTTGTTTCCTGGTTTTTCAAGAGCTGGCTGCTGCTCCTACCTCTGTAGCTTTTGTTTTGAATACAGAGAAGGTTAGAGATGAAGATAAATGAACAGTAACACAAAAGCATTAATAGCTTAAACACAGATAAATTTAGGGTTAGTAATTTCGGTCAAAAATTGCAGAAATTGTGGATAAAACTTCGCTACACACACATAATTTTAGTCGACTGTACCCACTAAGTTTGTTGTATCTGTTTTTTTTAAATATATATATATATATATATATATATGTCATAATAAAAACACAAGGGAAAGGAAAAGACAGAACACTGTAGATGCGTAGTTATCCCATATTGAAGAGGAAGTAATCTGATTGCGTCGTAAGCTAATGTGTTGACTTCGTAAATAAAACTTGGCAGTAGAAGCGATTTTAATTCCATTTTTATTTCCAATTGATATTTGTGGCCACAATCACTTGGCACTCTAGTCGTGCCTTTCCACAGAAGATTTACATTTTTGATATTGTTGGGATAGAAAGCAAGCCAGCAAAATCACAGCACAGTAGCGAGCAAAAAGCTGAAGTGCGTAGTTATCAAAGATGGAAGCACGCGAAGAGAAAAGTTTCGGTTTGCAATTTGGTGATTGGTCGAGAGGGATCTGCATTATGGGTTAAGTAAGATCGCATGATTAATTTGAATGACGCAATGCAGATAAGTTATTACGATTTTAGAATAGAGAGGAAGAATTAATGTTTATAGTTATATTATAATTCTGTACATATATATATTCGAAGTTTGAAGTTTTACTCATATAAAATAACTTTAGGGGTATAGAAAATTGGATGGGACCAAATATTTGCTTGTTATACCTGTGGGTTCCTTACAAATAGGTTTTACTCTAGTGGGATTTGACTGTACCTTCACAAACATATTAGTATCATAAGTAATTATACTTTCTAGAATTTTTATTAGTCTTTGTTTTAGAATTTTTATTAGTCTTTCTAGAATTTTTATTAGTAATTATTATATGTAGAGATTATACTTTCTAGAATTTTTATTAGTCTTTGAACAGCTAGCATCACTTTTTCAATTATTCCTTAGTATTTAATGTCTTTACAGTGGCGTAGCTAGAATGGGGCAAGGGGGATACCTGTCCCCGGGTGCAGCATCCAAGGGGCGCCAAAATTTATGCTACGGAATTTTTTAATGAAATACTTTCCCTTCTTGGCACACAGAAAGAGGCCCAAATTCTTCAGTTGTTCCCAGGTGCTGGAAACTCTAGCTATGCTCCTGTGTCTTTATTTAATTTATCTAATGCCTTACCTATTTAACTGTGGAATAATTACATGCCATCTTCTAGCAATAAATTTTCTTATCAAATTTTTCTAAGAATTGAGAAAAATGCCTGAAATTAAACATTATTAACAAATTATATGACAAATACTAGATACTTGCACTTTAAGGATATGGAGTTTTGCAAGCTGTCTAGCTTCTTCAGCTCTGATGACCAGATGTTGCACGTAACTATTGTCGGCATCTTCGGTATTGGATGGAAAAATTACACTGAGAGGATTCTGGATATCTCTATTATAAACGAGAAAAAATGGGCTGAATCCCGTTGTGTCTTGTTTTGCTGATTTAGAGGCAAAAGTTACAAGTGGTAGGATAGTATCCTAATTTCTCTGTTCAACGTCTATGTACATGGACAACATGTCTGTCAGTATCTTATTGAATATTTTAGTTAAATCATTGGTATGCAGTCCTCAAAAGAGCAGATGTCTGGCATAATTGAATGATTTGTTTAATAACAGTAAATAAGAAATTGCATCCTCCGTGACTTATCATCTGTTTGGGGGCAAGATGCTTCAGTATAATTTCTTCAACTATAAATTTGGCTATTTCTATGCCCTCAGCAGTTGGTACTACCTTTGTGAGTGTAAATCTGATAAAGTAATCTGGTCAAACCACAATCCTCCGGTTCCCATTTCGAGTAGTAGGAAAGCGTCCAAGTTGAAATATTCCAATTTTGGTAAACGGTATTGTCAGGGGGTTTTATTGGATGAAGCTGTTGTGGTGGCGATTTCCATCTTTGGCCTTCTCGACAGTGTGATACGTACTGTCATGTGCTCCTATACAGCCCTGGCCAATAATACTTCCTGTTTATTTGGGCATGCGTCTTTTCAAATCCGAAATGACCGGCGGTTGAAGCATCATGAAAACTTCTTAGAACATCGTTACAAAGTTGTCTTGGTATTACCAAGAGCCATTGCTGTCCCATAGGATCATAGCTTCTTTTGTACGGTATACCAGTTCTCTTATTTGATAATGGTATGCATTACCTCTCATGAGAGTTGTAATAATGGACTTCAATTGTTTGTCCTTCTGCTACTCTTTTTCGTAAATTGTGACTGCTGCGAGAAAAGGGATGTTATCATTGCTTTCAGTTATTGGTTCGACAAGGGGTGTCCTTGACAGTGAATCCGCACCGGAGTGTTTATGACCGCTCTTGTAGATGATATTTACATTGTATTCCTGCAACATGAGAGCCCCTTGTGTAAGGTCTTCCAGATAGATCTTTAACATTGGAAGCTAACATAAAGGGTGGTGATCCATCACACTACCGTGAAGTGTTTTTCATAGCAATATGGCCTGAATTTATTGATTGCCGAGGTAATGGCAAGGCATTGCTTTTCGATTGTAGAATAGTTCTTTTCAGCTGCAGTAAGGGACCTGGATGCATAGGCTATTGGTCTTCTTTTGCCATCCTGGATCTGAACCAATACTGCACCAATGCCATAGCCGTTAGCTTCAGAATGTGTCCTCGTTTCTGCATCTGGAATAAATTGTCCTCGAAGAGCCCTATTGGTCAGTAGCTTTTTGATCATTGCAAAAGATTCCAGTTGCAACATATTTCAAGAAAATTTTGTATCTTTCTTCAACCAGTTATGCAGAGGTTGTGCAATATTTGCAAAGTTTTTGATAAATCATCGGTAGTAGAAACAAGCTCAAAAAAACTTCTGACATTGGCAATATTTTCTGGAAAAGGAAACTTTGTTACAACCTCTACCTTTTGTGAATCGGGATAGATCTCATGTTGTTCGACTAGGTGTCCCAGTATAATCAGCTTTATTTTGCCAAATGAACATTTCTTGGAATTTAGCATTCGTCCTGCTCTTTGGATACATTTCAGAACTTCCCTCAAGCGTTTTTGGTGTTCTTTGAAATTCATTGCGCACATGATTGTGCTGTTGAGGTAACAAAGGCAAATATTCCATTTGAGGCCATTTATTACTGTGTCCATCATCCATTTGAATGTGGCTGGAGTGTTGCGTAATCCGAATGGCATGACTTTAAATTCATAGAGACCATCTGGCGTCATGAAGGCTGTTTTTTTTTCTGTCTTTATCACAACCTCTATTTGCCAGTAGCTCTAGATCCATCGTAGAGAAAGTTTTTACACCAGCCAAGCAGTCCAAAGCATCGTTGAAGCGAAGTAACAAATACGAGTATATATTCTTTTGTGTTACCTTGTTCAATCTTCTGTAATCAACACAAAAATACCATTCACCATTTTTCTTCTTCACAAACATGACTTATTGACCACGGACTGTCTGAAGATTGTATCATGTCTTTTAGCATTCGTTGCACTTCCTCTGCAGTCGTACATCTCTCCATGGCTGACACACGGTATGGCCTTTGCTTGATTGGCGCGCTGTCACTTGTATCGATTTTATGCTTTATCGAGATCCCCTCGCAATACTGTTAAATTAAAAAATGTCACTAAATTCTTCTAGTAGACTCAACAGTTCGTGTTCCTCAGCATTGGTCAGATCAATATTGAAAATTTCTTTTAATGTTTCTCAAGTTAGCCTTTTTACGGACTTCTTGAGTTGACAAAAAGGATGTCCCTTAGAACCTTCTTGAGCATGACCACTGGGGGAGCAAATAGCATCGTTTGCTATGGCAATTAAACAGCCTAAGTTCAACTCTTTTGTTATCAATTGAATTCGTTGAAAACAATTAGTTGCCCATAATTTACCACAAATATTCTCGATGGTTACAATTGAAGCTGGTATCGATAGCTCTCTTTCTTGCATCAGAAATTTATTCCCACCAATCATAGCTCCATCTGCTTCCCATACTTCTGAATTCAGGGCACGTATTTGCTTTGTGGAGTTTGCTTCAAGTAAATAATCTGTTGCGGCAAACAAGGAGCACTTTGATTTATTGAAACATTCGTTATCTAGACGGATTTCTGCAAGCTGAAACTCTTGATTCTCACACTTAGTAATGGCAATGGTGGCACAGATAAAGTTCCATCCAAGTATGAAAAAATAAAGTCCCATTTGATGGCTACATTGCATAAAAACAAGGAATTCAAACAACCTGTTCATACCATTCAAATCAACTTTTAATACACAATGTCCTGAGGTAGCTAGAGTTTAACCAGAGGCAGTTTTCATTATAGGTCCATTCTCAGTAAACATAGGAGCATTCAATTGTTGCCATAATTCTTCGGATGTGATGGAATAATTGGCACCTGAATTAAGAAAAGCTTTTACATACTGTCCATTCATGATGATAAAAGTAGTATTATTATTTTTTAACTTGGCTGTGTGAACGTTGGAGGATGTTCTTCAGTTGTGGCCTCACCTCCTTCACAGGTCGCTTGAGCTAGTTTTCTTCCTTGGTTTGGTCTGGAGAATGGCTGGAGTGGTGTATTGGTGACTGCAACTGTCGGCGGTTGAGAGAATATTGCAAATAAAAGGAGCTGCTTCTTATTCGGTAAGAAGTAGGTTGTGCATACTTGTCATCAAAGCTGTATACGAAGTCAGTGCCCCTGTCCGAGGGTTGGATGTCCTAGCAGCTCTTACATTTTCAAATATTTGCCGTCTCTCCGTACAGTACCTTAGTATGTGTCCTGGGCATCTGCAATGATAACAGAGAGGCACTTTATCATTAGTCCTCCACAGGTCTGTTGTACGTTGTGAAGCAGCTCTCTTGCTGACTTCACGTATTGGCTGCGGCCCAAATGGAACGGAGTGTTGGATAGTGTTTTTGCTTCTTCCTGCTCCTGTGAGTGATGGTAGAACCTCCATAACCTCCTCCTGGACAACATATGTTATGTCACTCGGTGGCTCAGATTATACTTTTGTGTAACCTTGAACTTGCAGCTGGACCTTCTGAAACTCTTCCCTGACGATGGTGCAAACCATAGACCTCATGACACTGATGTCTGCATCGGCTGACACCGCAGAGACATTAGGTAGTCTCTGGAATTGTGGTCGGGTGATACGTCTTCATCAGAGGCACTCTATGTGATGGCATCGTTTCACAAAGGCATCAGCGCTGTCATAGTTGTAAGATGACAAGACTCGGTACAAGTCCTCGGCAATGCCTTTAATTAGATGGACCTTTTCTTGTCTTCAAGCATTCCATTTCGGCACAGAGCAAGGACATCTTGAGTCTAAGCTTTAGACATCTCATCGATTTGTTGCACACTTGTGGAGTCTTTCAGCTTGGCGCTTTCAGTCTTTCAGCTGCACGACAAAATGGGTTTTTGAGAGAATTTCTGGTAGCAGTCCAACTAGTGAATGTGTCAATCAAAATCGTAAAAAACAACCTTATATTTAGCGTAGGTATAATGAAACACTCAATCGATTTCGAGGGCAGCTAAAGGTCCCTCCTCATCAGGAGAAAGAAATACATAGAAAGAAGAAAATAGGAATCACAGAAACACGTGGTGCTTATCAGCACTGCACGTGGTTATAACTAGATTTTTAATCAGAGTTGCACTGGCCGCCTACTTTTACTGAGCCAGGCTGTCTGATCAAGCATAAAGAAATATTAGCGAAGTTAAAATAGGGAGCGAGGGGCAAATGCACATTACGCTCAAAATCTGAACTTCAAAAAAAAAGATTTTGAGCGTAATGTGCATTTGCCCCTCGCTCCCTATTTTAACTTTGCTAATATTTCTTTATGCTTGATCAGACAGCCTGGCTCAGTAAAAGTAGGCGGCCAGTGCAACTCTGATTAAAAATCTAGTTATAACCACGTGCAGTGCTGATAAGCACCACGTGTTTCTGTGATTCCTATTTTCTTCTTTCTATGTATTTCTTTCTCCTGATGAGGAGGGACCTTTAGCTGCCCTCGAAATCGATTGAGTGTTAATTATATACCTACACTAAATATAAGGTTGTTTTTTACGATTTTGATTGTCACATTAGCGTGTTTCTCTTCTTGTCTAGTGAATGTGTCTTCATTATTATCTAACCACTTTCGAGCAGTTCTGGCAAGGTAAAAAATGACGTTCGCCAGACACATTTGATCATCCCAGTGGTTATAGGTGGCAATTCGATCAAAGTCCTTGAGCCATCTGTTGTTATCTTGTTGGTTGTCACCGGTGAATATACGTGGGCTTCTGTGTAGTTGGTAAGTCAGGATCGGTATCGGTGCTATGTTATTCGGAGCAAAGCTAGCTTTTGCTGGTGAATTCTGCTTGGCCTTCTTCACATCAACCATCTTTCTTGATCTTCTACTCGAATCCTGTCAGAGTCCAACTCAGGGGGAAGTCCTCGAATACGCAGGTTTTGGCATAACTCTGCCATAGTAATTGATTTACCTGGCAATTCCACCAAACTGTCATATAGATGATATGATCATACAAATGATCATAAGTACTCAAGACTTTGTTATTTGAACTAAAGGAGTAACCATTTATATACACCTGATTAATGAGCTAGAACATTCTAACCTTGGAATGTTCTAGAAAATGGGGAAAATTCTCCAATATACGGAACATAAGGGAAACAAATTAACAGGAAAGACATTTAAACAAAACTACTTTTTGTTGGGTTTCGACCACAGGACATTTGGTTTTCGAATCATATGTCTTACCCACTAAGCCACAATGTGCTTGATTGAAAGGAACAATACGGTACAAAGTCCTTAATCCGGATTCGTCGGGACTTCGGCGATTCCGGATTACGGGTTTTTCTGGATTATAGATCATCAATTTAAATCTGGTAAGATGGCATGCAGAAATTATACAATTAAAAATATGAAACCGTAATTTATGAAATAAAGAGCAATTATGATCTAAAGGATATCAAAATTTACAAAAAAAAAGCTTAATATTTATTTGTTTACTTTATTAAACATTTCTTTGAATGTAAATTATTTAAGTTGCTTCATTTTTTGTGCTAATACTTTCTCTTTAATTCTATAAACAGACATAATTTGTGCGATATATAATGGGGAAAATCATTGCATGTTTTCTGATTACAAAAAGTTTGTACTTGTGCATTCCTGCAGCATTTGCACACGCTAAAATTGTTAGTCTCGCTTTGAAATCTTTGACACCAGTTGGAGCCTTTTCTTTCTGTAGAGGTTGCCAAGGTATTTCGCGGTACATATTGCTAGATAAGACCGGTTTTATCAGTGTTGTAAATTTGTTCTGGAGATAATTGTTTACTAGAAATGAGTTCAATGAATTCATCTGCAAATTGTTCAGCAGCTTCATTATGAGCTGAAGCTTTTTCACCTGAAATTTTTAACTGAACCTGAAATTTAATTGTCTTATACCATGGCGATTTTTAAATTTGGTTAATCAACCTGTCGAATATGTGCACTCAATGTTTAAGTTCATTTCTCTGCTCTAACAGTCTGCAAAAAATAATAAGCCCGAACCAATTAGAAGCTTAAGGCACAGCGCAATCTGCAACATTAACTGAAATGCCTTATAATCAGTAAAGATAATTTTAGTCTAGCTTATACTGTCCGTTATACATTAAACGCGCATGCGTAAAGCATTAAAAAAAAAAAAAAAAAAAAAAAACAAGTTTGGGGCTTTGAGGTACGGATTATAGATCATTCCGTATAATGGATGTCCGAATTACGGACTTTGTACTGTATTTGCTTCAGTATTATGTATAGAAAAAAAATTCTGAATTTCAGTAGTACAGTATAGTAATAGTACTTTCTGCTATTTTTGTTGATTTTATGAATCTAGGTCACCAACCTATAACTTGTTAGCGGAATTTGACCTAAAAAGCTATACTTGGTGCTGAGTGTAAAATCTGCTACAATTATATAATAATGATTAACTTTATTAAGTTATTAAATGTAATTAGTAATTTTTTTATGTAACTGAATTTCGGATATGAGAAAATATTGCTTTTCTGAAAAAAATTCATTAAACAATTATTAATAAAAATAAATTTTTTTATTAAGACCACTTTAAAAAAAAAACTACTATTTTTATCTATGTTTTTGTAAAATGACAGCTATACTATGTACCAGTAAGTATTTGGATACTTAATCTACCGTTAAATGTCGTGTAGGAAATAACACTGGCATTAGTCTCATGCAAGATGCCACGAAGTACAGAGTTATCTGATTTCAAGAAAGGTGTAAAGGCCCGTTTCCACTGCTGCGTATGAATGCGCTGCGTCAATTGAAGACACGCTTACGGCATCCAGCGTTTCCACTGCCTAGTATTTGTAGATTATTTTCATTTCCTGCCGCTAGATGTCACTGTAATATTTTGGCCCCAAACAACTAGTTCGCGAGTTACGACGCTGAACATTTGGATTTTTCCCGCTTAAGCGAGTATTCTTTGTTTTGGATTTGATATGGATCCTGACGTAAAATGCAGAAATGTTTTGTTTACTAAATTCCATGATATTGGAAATTTTTATTTTTGCTTATGAACTGCGAAAGTAAAGTACGCTAGCAATTTTTAGATAAGTAAGGTTGTAATGCATATTATGAACATCACTAATTGCATAGAAGCTGAATTAAATTTTAAAAATTTCTTCCTTTTCTAGAAGCCTTAAATATTAATGAAATAATGTATATATTATTAAAACTAAGGGAACAGCTGGAGTATAGGACCCCATTGACGATTTTTTGGCTTGGCGACCAAAAATGTCGCCAAGCCATGGAAAAGCCGTTAAAATTGAAAACACAAGTTAGAAAGCACGTTTTAAGGAGAAAAAATTTTATATGTTTAAACAGCAAATTTGAAGGTACATAAGTAAGTAGGGGCACATTTTAAGTAGTAATATTGAAAATAGATGTTAGACTGCACATTTTAACAAGAAAAATTTTAAATACAAATTTAGAATATACATTTAAACAGTGAAACTGAAAATAAATAAATAACGGCATATTTTTAGCAGTCATACTGAAAATACAAATTATAAGCTGTAAAATTGAAAATAGGAGCTCAGAATACATGTTTAAATTAAAAATATGAAATTAAAAATAGGAGTTAAGAATGCATGTTTAAATTAAAAGTAAAGAAAATTTTAAAAATGCACAAGTACATGGAGGCATATTTTAAGCAGCAATATTGAAAATGCAAGATTTAAGTTATAAAACTGAAAACAGGAGTTCAGAATACATGTTTAAATTAAAAATAAAAAAAATGCTGGAAAGTTAGTAAAGTTTACAAAATCATGGTAAATTTACAAAGAAATCCTATACTCTGTCCAGTTTATGTCCCTTACAATTTCGAGAAATTTGTTGAATACAACAATATTTTGCTCCTTCGAAGAAAATGTCACTTTCCAGTTTAAAACACGCGGGAACTGGAATGCGACAGGGTTGCTGAAGTGGAGTATTCTAGAATTTGCTGGGTTACCAGAAAAACAACCGTTCAAAAAGTGTGCCAAGCCAAAAGTCGCCAATAGGGTCCTATACTCAAGCTGTACCAAACTAAGATGTACTGTTACTGAAAAAAAATAAATAAATAAATAAATAAATAAATAAATAAATAAAATAAATAAATAAAGTCAAACGAATTAAAAAATAGTTGGTACTTTAAAAATACAAAGCAACTGTAAAGAAAGGTTCGCAATATTTACACAAAATTTGCTATGCTTGTATACCGCTGTCTGCCATGTGAGATTGTATATTTTAAAAATATTCCCAAATTTGGGAAGAAAGCAGGTAATATATAAAAATTTAGCATTGATTTCTTCATTTTTAATTTTTTCAGAGTCATAGCTGGATAATTTATTAGATATCTCATTTGTTTTAAAATGCACTATGCGCAGTTATATTTTATGCATAATTCATAAAATATTATTTTTAATTTAAAAATTTTTAATTCATGTCTCTTTTTATAGAAGAAGTTATAAAGATAAGCTTTTTCTCTTTATAGACATATATACATACATTAGGTAAAGAAAATGGAAATATTTAATTACTTAATTCCTGCACTTCTGCTGGAGAGGACTGAATTTAAAAGCAATTATTGTAGTAATTTTTTTAATGTTTACAGCATTAATACTGTTAATTGGTAGTGAAAGTTTAGAGCTGGAAACATCCCATAGTCTGAGCACATGTATGTATCACATAAAAGTGAAACGAAAATATATATATGTATAGGGAGCATGCTTTAAATATTATATAATTTTCAAAATTTAAGTAAACGAGCATAAATAAAACATTAAATTTAATGCATTTAATAATCGAAATAAATTATAAAATGCAAATATCAATCAAATTGGAACCAGAAGCTAAGAAAGTTGCAGACAGGGTGAAAAAAGCGTATGGTATTCGAACTCGCAACCCCAAAAGTTAAACCATGTTACTGTAGCTTTACCACTGAGCTATCATCACATGAGCGTGGTATGCAATTTTGGCTTATGTACAGCATCAAGTAAATGAATTCTTAAAACTAAATTTTTTGGTCCTATTTCAGTGTGCTATCATCTAAAAAATTCAGCAGAGTTTGTTCTTCAGCTTCTAGAACATTTCTTACAAAAAATATTATCTTTTAAAGTGATGTTCCGATTGAAGTTAAACGGGGGTGCTAAAAATATATTCCATGCGCTTACAAATATATGTTAGACAAAAAAGTATATTTATAAATAGAGAAATGCAAATTTAACATACTCTTTAATGCAGTGGAATATTTAAAAGGCTAATCAAATTTAATTTATAATTAACATTTTTAGTTTTTACCTGTTTCAAAAGAAAAAATAACAACTCTTTTAATGCCATATCTGCTTTGCTACAGCAGTTTGATATAGTCAGACATTCAGTTTCATTAAAGGTAAATGTGTATGCAGAACTAGGAAATAATTGTCAGGACAAATTTTGCTATTTCATGGACCTGAAATTATATTTTTTGCACCTTATTTCCTTGAATTGAATTTCTTGACTGCCTGATTTTCTATGCGAATTAGTACTGTAGTTGCAGTTATCTTATTTTTCTTATCCTTTTTTTTTAACTAAATTCAGCTGGTTGCTGTCTTTTTCAGTATGCAGATTTCTCATTATAATGTTAATTCAGAAATAAGTATTTTTTAGCAAAACTTTCTTTCCCTAAGCCAGCGTTCATTGCTACTTCTGCCGCCATTAACTTTTGGTGACAACACCTGATTGCTCCTTTTTTTACCACGTGACCCCAATGCATTCGCAGACATACAAATAGAAGTTGAACATTGTTGAACTCCATCTGTACGTTATCCGTCACCGCAAATTGCAAATGTCAATCAAAGCGAATTCACTTGCTGATTGGAGAAATGCATAGACACCGCAACGCATATGCAGCAGTGGAAACAGGCCTTAATTGTCAGATATCACAGAAATGGCCACTTCTTGAGGGGCATATCTAGTTATCCAAAATCAACAATGGCCTTTATGATTCAGAAGTAGAAGTGAGCGGGGATTATTGGAATGTGCCCCGAGTGAGCAGACTCACAAAACTGGGACATAGAGACAGACGGGTGCTGTCCCAAGAAATTCAGAAGAATAGCACCCAACTGAGGGCTCACATACTCTAGAAGTTTAAATAAGCATCCGGGAGTGTTGTTTCGATGGATATCATCCATAAGGAAGCATATCTGCTTGGTTTTCATGATTGTGCTGCCATTCATAAGCCTTTGATCACGAAGTCCACCTCACTGTTCAGTTAATGTGATGCAAAACACATTGATAGTGGACCATAGCTTGTAGAAATGTGCTCTCTGGAGTGATGAATCAAGTTCATCTTTTACTATTCGAATGGCAGGGGAGTGTGTCTGGAGAACGCTGTGTTGTATTTTATATGTGTTGGGTACGTGCTCAGTGATGATTACAAGATGTTCATCTACTATACTATATTTCAGTTATAGTTACAGATAATAATAGATACAGTTACAGTTACATATATAACATCTCCCTTTTTTATAAAAAATAATAATAGTAGTAAAATTAAACATATTCTTTTAAATAATAAGGTTTCTTAACAGTCCTACCAGATCGAGTGACGTAGTTATGTCCATTTGAAAAATTTGATGATACTATACCTCTTTCACTATTTGGTGACACAACACTTCTGTTAGATTTTGAAGGAATTACAGGCACATTTAAATTTGTAGTGCTCCTACTATTTTCATGTATCTCGGGTTCATCTATAACTTCATTCTCATAGTTGTTTTGTATTGCAAACTCTTCCTGATTAGTTCCTTTAAGAAGGTCTCTTCTCTTCCTTTCTACAATTTTTCCATCTGTTCTTATAATCCTATATGAACGTGGTCTTTCTGCTTCTTCTATAATTTTCCCTCTTTCATTTAGTTTTTTCCCTTTCTCTTTTATGTAAACATGATATCCTGTTTTCAGTGGTTTTAATGGTCTTGCATTCCTATCATGATAACTTTTTTGTAAGGTTTGTCTCTTCAGTAAATGTTGTTTATGGTCTTCATATCGTTTAGCTTGGACAAAATTCTCTTTTATAGGCATCAATCCATTTACTTTTCTTCCAAACATCAATTCAGAAGGTGACTTAATTTCATCTGAAATAGGAGAGTTACGATATTCCAGTAAAACTAAATATGGATCCTTGTTGTCAACTACAGCTTTTTCTAACATTCGCTTGACAATTTGAATATGTCTTTCAACCATTCCATTAGACTGTGGGTATTTAGGACTTGAAGTTCTGGTTTCAAAATTCCATCTTCTTGCAAAATCTTTATATTTCCTGCAATTATATTGTGGACCATTATCCGAATATACTATTTTCGGAATACCATGTCTTGCAAAAATTGATTTCAATTGCTTTATCACTGCTACACTTGACAAATCTTCCAAATGTACAATTTCAACATATTTGCTAAAATAATCTATAACTATTAGATAATCCCTTCCTTGAAAGTAAAAGAGGTCTGTTCCCAATACTTCCCATGGACCATTAGGTATTTCTTTAGATATCATTGGTTCTTTAGTATTAGCTTTTTGTAAACTTAAACATGTTTGACAATTCAGTACCAAATCTTCAATTTCTTTGGACATTCCTGGCCAATATAATATTTCTCTTGCTTTGATCTTGCATTTTACTACTCCTAAATGACCATAATGAATTCTGCTTAACATATCTTTTCGTAAACTTCTTGGTACAACAACACAGGAATTTTTAAATATTAATCCATTTGCTTCTGATAGTTCTTCTCTGAAGTTAAAATATGGTTTTGCCAGTTCTGGAACCATACATTTTTCATCTGGCTATCCAGTTTTAATTAATTTTCTTAAAACTTGTAGTTCTTCATCTTTTTCTGTTTCCAGTTGAAAAACTTCCATTTTACCATTAGACATTGGTATACATTCTACAACTAATCCAACATGAGCTTCTATTTCTCCTTCAAAGAAATCAGATCCTTTATCAGTGAATGATCTTGATAATGCATCCGCTATAAAAAGTTCTTTTCCTGGTTTATATTTTATCTCAAACTGATATGGCTGTAATCTTATATGCATTCTTTGTAGTCTTACAGGGCATTTATTTAATGGCTTTTTAAAAATTGATTCCAGTGGTTTATGATCACTTTCCACAGTAACATTTTTTCCAAATATATACTGGTGAAATTTCTCACACGCAAATACAATAGCTAAAGTTTCCTTTTCGATTTGAGCATAATTCTTCTGTGTATCTGTTAATGCCTTAGATGCATATGCCACTGGTAAATTATTCTGCAGTAAGACTGCTCCTGGTCCTTCTTGAGATGCATCTACAGATAAAACTACTGGCAAGTTTATATCATAATACTGTAAAACTGGTTTATTTACTAAGACATCTTTTAGTCTTCTAAATGCTTTTTCATGTGTTGCATTCCAGTTCCAGATAACTTGTTTTTTCAACAAATCTCTTAAGCATGATCTCAATTCTGATACATTAGGTATAAATATAGAAACATATGTAATCATTCCTAGTTACAGTTATAGTTACAGATAATAATAGATACAGTTACAGTTACATATATAACAAACGCCTCCTGCCAGAATGCATTGTGCTTGCAATAAAGCTCAGGAGAAGTGGAATTATGGTCTGTGGTTGTTTCTCTTGTTATGGACTGGGACTGTAGGTCAAAATTCATGGTAAGCTCAACACCAATGCCTGCTGTACTATTTTGGATGACACTATGCTTCCTATGTGGTGGCAGTTTTACAGGTTGGTGCAATGTTATTTTCTGGATGACAATGCTAGCTGTCATGTTACAAGATCCACTATGGATTGGTATGGTGACAGTGTGATTAACCGAATGAATTGGGCTGCCCAGAGCTCAGACCTGAACCCTTTCGGGTCAAGTTGGATCCCCAAATTAAGGGATGCAGCAAACGTCCAACATAGGTGAAGGAATGTCTTCTCTAAGCCGAGTGGAAGAAAATACTAGTAGCCATGATACAAGGACTTGTGGAAAGTAACCCCTGGAGGGTTGAGGCTGTAATTGCTGCTTGTGCAGGTTCTATCAACTCTTGAATATGTTTTTTCCCCTTTTCTATCACAGATGTCCAAATACTTATTGATAGTGTATATTTTATCAGCTTAATTGTTTCTCTGTACAAAATATGTAGTAATTTATGTGGACTTAACCGTTATGTATCTTTTTCGGTTTTCATCTGATATCGGAAAAATTATTTTCATTAATGTGCAAAAAATACTTTCTTTTCAGACCGATGTACTGTCAAAAAGACGAAGAAAAAAGTGCTACTTAAAGATTACGAAGATATTCGTAAGTTAATTATATCAAAATTGGAATTTCTGAAACTGTGGATGAAAATTTGTATTCTTTAATTAATGTTAATATTATAGAAAAGATTTTGAGATTTTGCATAAAATAATTATCAGCCTAAAGTTGTTGTTGTTTTTTTCCCCCATTTTTATATATTATTATTAGGTATACAGTCAAAAGTCTTTAATCCGGACTCGTCGGGACTTCGGCGATTCCGGATTATCGGTTTTTCTGGGTTATAGATCATCAGTTTAAATCTGGTAAGATGGCATGCAGAAATTATAAAATTAAAAATATAAAACCATAATTTAAGATATAAAGAGCAATTATGATCTAAAGGGCATCAAAATTTATGAAAAAAAAGCTTAATATTTATTTGTTTACTTTATTAAACATTTCTTTCAATGCGCACATACGTAAAGCATACATTACGCGTAGTCGAAATTGGAAAATTGCAACAAGAAAACTGTTTGATTTGTATTCGTGATATTTATAATGATGAGGAATTTGATTTAAATCATATCAAAGACGGAGTACATCGAGATGAAATACTACATTTAGTAAAGAATTATAAATAAGCTGAATAAAATAAAAATATCTGCCCTGAAGATAAGGATATTGCTGACAGATCAACTTCCAGTTCATTGCGCGCCGCGACATTCCGCCCCCGCAGAACAGAGTGAAATTGAAAAACAGATTTCGGAATGGTTAGAGAAACAAAGGATATGCCTTTATCCATTTTTTGCAGCAATTCCACTTTTTGTTTGATGGACATCGAAACATCCTTTGTAGATCCAGCATCGGAAATTCTATTTGACATAATCGAATGTTCCAACTTACTTTTATAAAATTGCTCTAACAGTCTGCAAAAAATAATAAGCTGGATCCAATTCGAAGATTAAGGAACAACGTAATCTGCAACATTAACTGAAATATATAATTAGATAATTTTAGCTTAGTTTATACCGTCTGTTATGCATTAAACGCGCATGCGCAGAAAGTTTGTAGTTTTGAAGTCCGGATTATGGATGTCCGGATTAAAGACTTATTGTAATTTTTAAAAAAAGTCTTCCCCTCTTTCTTTTTTCTGAAAAAGAGAAACTTACATCAGATTGACCTCGAAAACAGTGAAGCTTTATTCAAAATCTGTATCGGACCAAGACTGCTCCTTTGCCTAATTTTAATTTGTGCATCGGTATGTTTTTCTTCCAATATTACTGATTGTATGCATTAAATCCAAAGAAAAGTTAGAATAAATCTTAGATTATGTTTGTGCTAAATCAGATAAATGCAATTATCTCTAGTTCTAGACTGTGTAGTTGATAAAAATAAAATTCGAACCTTTTTGTGCTATGTAACAATACAATAATTATATATAGGTTTAATATAATTCTTAGAATGACCCAATATCATCTATGTTAGTTATATTTTGTTTGAATGTGCATGAACATTTTTTTCCTTTGCAGATTTCACAGATGTAATAAATGAATCCAACATACTGCATGGATTTAATTCAACTAAACACAAAAATGTTAACATCGTACAAACGTATGGCATAGTAGCAGGAGAGACATTTGATTCGTAAGTGGTAATATTATAAAATTTATGTCATTATTGAAAGTATCACATAAGTTTCATAAATTGTTATGTGTTGTTATTATTTAGCACTTATTTTAAAGTGATTTTAAATTTGAAGTAAAATTTATAAGCTTAGCAGTTTTCAAGCAAATTATTTGAAGAGCACCTATCTAAATAAAAGCCTTAAGTATCCATTTGAATTATGATAAACAAAACAGAAATGAGCTGAAAAGTATTTCAGTTCTTCCTTTCTTTATGAAAGTATACTCCTTTGAAACCTCTCAGGGGCTGAAGCAACATAATGTGAAGAAGCAATTTATATAGGAAATTTTTTTTTAATGTTCTTTAATCATTAGATGTATAACATGCAACATTTATTCTTAAACCCGGTCATCAAAAGCCTGTTTGATGCCGCTATAATTAGGAAGTACCATGCAAATTTAGAAAATAATACTAAAAAAGGAAGACCCCTCAGCAAATAATTCTAAACTCAAATTAATTTTTAAATCATATATATATATTGGGAGTACAAATAAGTATCCGCTGTTTGACAAAAAATGGCGTCACACATGTGGGGTGATGTCTGAGCAGCCAGTCACACGCTGGTGCGGAAAAATTCTATACTTGTTATTCATTCTCCAGTTCATTTGGCATTGCATGCAGGGAATTTCTTATGGTATTGGCATGGAGTGAAAATTAGAAACTATGTATAAATAATCATGGTTTCGAAATTATTGTTTTATATTTTATTAAAAAATAATCTTTTAGTATGAGTTATAGAGATGATAGTGCAGGGTCTTCGTGCCCGAAAAAAAGAAAAGTTCAATATAAAATGGCTCTTATGGATGATAAAATAGCAAGTTTGTTGGCTGAGCTATCGGATGAGTACCCGAGTGATTTTAGTTATGACAGTGACGAAGAATTCGTTCCTCCGACTGGTACCCATGATATTTCAGATTCTGATGATGATGGAGAACGAATCGTGCAAGAGGCTGCATCTCAGCAGGATGATTCAACTATGATGGAAAATGGTGAATTGATGGTATTGTGGCATGGACGGCTTATATTCAGACAGTATATACCAAATAAACGTCACAGATATGGTGTCAAGTTGTACATCATCACAACCCCTGATGGTAGGGTTCTGAAATTTATGATATATACAGACACGTTGGATGATTCTGGCGGAAAAGAACATGCAAAAAAAAGTTGTTATGAATTTATTCGAGGAAATGCTGGATGTGGACAATTATTATAACAGCTGCACTGGGACAATCAGAAAGAACAGAAAGACATTTACGAAAGAGGTAAACGAAAAAAAAAAAAAAAAAAAACTGAAGAAAGGACAAAGTATGCTAATGGTGTGATGATTGCAAAGTGGCAGGATAAGAGAGACGTCACTTACATTTCCAATGAATATAAAATTGATATGGCAGAAATAATAAACAAAAGAGGTGAAATTAAATCGAAACTCTACCTGTAATTCAATATAATAAAGTTATGGCCAGTATTGATAAGCAAGATCAGATGCTTGCTTATTATCCTTGTGAGAGAAAAACAATTAGGTGGCTCACGAAAATATTTGTGCATATTTTGCAAATAATGATGAACAATTCACATTTTATCTATAATAAGTATTCCAATGAAAATACATCACTTTATGACTACCATTTATCAGTGATACGAAGTTTACTGAAACAGCCATCTGTTCTTCGTGCTCCTGTGTGTGATCAGTCTGAATCTGAACATGTGCTGAGTACACGGGGGGAAAAAAAAAAGAAGGAAAAATTCTAAGAAAGCAATGCAAAAGTTGCTATTCCCAAGGGAAATGTAAAGATACAATATATGTTTGCAAATTTTGTGAAGGATCTCCCCGGTACTGCTTAGATTGTTCAAAGATAATACACAAATAACATTCTAGATGTATCTGTATAATGTCTTTAATTTTCTTGTTATAAATTCCTTTGTAATATGTATAATTGTCTGTAATACATATTGATATAAAAATAATGCGTACTGTCACTTATTTTTCTTATTTAAATTTATTTTTTACATTCCACGCGCCAGCGCATAATGTGGCATTTGGGAAAAATTTTGACATGTAGTGGTAATCGCGCATTGGCGCGTAATTAAAAAATTCTTTAATAAAAGCATTAAATAATACTTAGGTATCACATAATTATCTTTCATTAATATTTTTAAATCACATTTCTTATAATAAGTATGTTGGCATCTGGATACAATTTACTTCCATATGGGTGGCAATAACTATCAATCTAACTCTAGTGACTGGCAGTCAGTGTGTTAAAATTGTGTGATGTCAAACGTCATATCGAACGTTGGACATGTGTTAACAACATAATTTTGAAATATTAGCAATATATTTTTTCATTGAGAAAATGTCGTGTTTTGAGCCGAATGAGTGTCATTTTGGGGCACTTTTAATTTATTTTTTAATTTGAAGAAATCTGCAGCTGAGGCAGGCACATCATATGGTGAGGCTGCCTTAAGAGAGAGAACATGTCATGTCTGGTTTCAAAAGTTTAAGAACAATAAATTGACGTTGAAGACAAAGAACATAGTGGAAGGACGGAAGTGCATGAAGACGTATAATTGGAAGCGTTATTGGATAAAGATTCATGCCCAAATGCAAATAGAACTTGCACATACATTAGGAGTGGCTCAAGAAGGAATTTTATATCATTTAAAATCGTTGGAAATGATTCAAAAGGAAAGAAATTGGGTTCCATATAAACTGAAGCCGAGAAGCATTGAATGCTGATTTTTTACTCATGAAATGCTGCTTACCAGGCATAAATGAAAGGGATTTTTCCTTCGTATAGTTACTGGTAGTGAAAAATGGATCCACTGTGATAGCTTAAAGATGAAGAAATTGTGGAAACCACCTGGCCATGCTTCAACGTCAATAAAGAAGCTGAATATTCATGGGAAAAAAATCATGTTGTGTATATGATGGGATGAACTTGGTGTCATGTATTTATGAGTTGCTTAAATTAAACAAAATCATTACTGGAGCTCTATGCTGAACACTGTTGATGATATTGGGCTGAACACTAAATGTGCCACTAAATGAACACTAAATGCTACTCCAGACATGACAAAATTATTCACCGGCATAATAACCTTCATCCACATGTTCTGGCACTGCTCAAAACCTACTGAACTTTCAAATGAGAAGTATTTCCCCTCCTGCTATATTCACCAGATATTGCTCCTTCTGATTACTTAGATAGATGTTTTGATTAATGATGTATAGCCTCTCTGAGCAGCACTTCGCACATGCTTTTATGCCAGTGTCCTTTCCAATCATTGGGAAAAGGTGGGTTTTTTTTTTTTTTTTTTTTTTTTTTTTTTTTAAACCCTTTTAAGACTCGCAGTGAATTTTCAGCTACTGTGTCTGTAAACTCAAAACGGTGACCACAAAGAGACATTTAAACCACAGGAATAAGATGATTCACCTTATTCTGTATTATATGAATATGAAACTTGCAGAACAGTATTGAATTTTTGTTCAAAAGTTTCCGAACAAATAACAAAAGTTTTCTTAGTCAGTGCATTGTGGTAGGACAAAATCCAGAAGTTATTTCTCTACAGTGCAGATAATTTTCCTTTAATTATTTTGGGAAAATGCTGTGAAATACTCAAATTATTTTATTAACAGTTTGGACAGTTGGTAAAAATTCACAATGCTCGGCATTATGACAATCGAAGGAAAAACAGTAAACGTTATTAAGACACAATAACACGCCGAATAAATACTAATTCAGAAGTCAAACAACAAAAATCAGCGTTATATAACGCTGATTTTTGTTGTTTGACTTCTGAATTAGTAAACATTATTTTAATTTCTGACAATGTTTGATGTTGTCTTCTAGACCTTTTTCAGCTTTCAAGGGCTGTTTGTTTGATTGTTGGACAGTTCCCATGTCAAAAGTGTAAATCTATATTTTAACACTGGTAAAAATGTATTTTAAGAAGAGCTTGCTTTAAGAAAGCATTTTCTGGGCCACTTATAAACACATTGCTCTTTTTGGAACAGCTCGAGATGTGACACATCACAAGTCCAAATAATTTAGCACAAAATTTCGAATTTGATCAGTGTTATACATCATTAGTTGAAGTGCATGATCTCGTAAAGCATGTTTCATATTTGTTGCATTCTTGCTTTCTATAAACATCTTATAACCTTTAAAGAAATTATTTTTCTTTAAAATATTTTAAAACTGGCTTTTAAAGAAATTATGTTTTAGTTCTGGTTTCACCAACAGATGGCACCACTTGCTTATCCTTGCCCGAGCTTTCTTATCTTATCTAATCATTTTTTCCTATCTTGTTTATTTGCGGTTTTGCAGCTGAGGATGGTGGTTCGGTAAAACCATCGAAACTAGTCCTGTGAAAATTTTGTAAATATAACGCTGATTTTTGTTGTTTGTCTTCTGAATTAGTGTCTTATAACCATTCAAAAGCTCTTTGTTTTTAATAAAGTGTTGTCCTTAAAGGCTTCTTCAACATTTCAAATGTTTTTGTAATAAAAATTCTACAGCAAAAACATAATTTAATGCGTTATCTTTTTATCATTTGCATTCGTTATTTTCGGATATTGTTAAAGCAGAAATTCTTCATTCATTAAAAACAGTATTATTTGCAAGCAGCAAAATTGAAATATAGGTTGTAGCCACATGTCAGGAAAAATCATAACCCCTGAAAAAGTTTGCAAGTTATTCCTACTGGTGCATAATTTAAAGATCTCTCTCTTTTTTTTTTTTTTTTCCCAAGCATAGTAATAACAGTGTAAATGAAACTAGAATTGTGAAAATTTCAAAATTTGTAACAGGTAGTTTTTTAATTCTGAAATTTTAAAATAAAAAATTGTTCAATGGTTGGGGGAAAATTGAGCAGTTTTGAAACCTGTCAAAAGATGATGAAGACAGAATTAACTTTTTAATTTTTTTTTTATATATACAAAAGCACCAAACAGTGAATTTTTAAGATTATTAATTCATTTGTTAAACTAACATATAAGTAAAAAGTTTGAAAAAGCTTATTTCATTGCTTTAAAGTCCACAAATTTCTTAGCTATGAGGCTGTCCATCTCTTACCAACAACACTGGCAAAACTTTTTATTATTATCTGTAGGAAAATATAATTATTTTAAGTCTGTTTATTGATCCTAAATTTTTATAAAGTTTTTATATTTTTCTGCTTTTTACAGAAGTATTGAATCTGGTCTTTTTGAATGAAAATTCATAATTAAAAAATTATTTCTTTTTAGAATGTTTCTCTTGATGGAAGATTATGAATGTTCTCTAGCTCATATTATAAATGAATCCAAAAGTGATGAAATATGTAATAAATCTAAGGTAGAATATATTTTATTATCTTAAAATATCATGTGTACTATTGTAAGTTACTAATAAACATGTAAAAAACAAAAAGCAGTCTTAAATTTAATTTTTTTTCTAGAGTCAAACTTAAGAATAGGTTATTTCAGAGAACTATTATTTAACCTGTAGTTTTATCCTTTATTCAAGTGTATTATTAAAGTATGATGATGATATAGTTTCGTACAGTTAAAATTTGAATGAAATTTAAGATCAGTGTAAGTAAAATGCTTTAAAAGCTAAAAAAGTAACCTCTTACCTTGATTTTTTTAATGTAATTTTACATGTATCAATTTCAATTTTTGATTGAAAATAAAGTACTCTATTATTGCATCACATCATTATTTTTTAATATTTATGTTTGATCTTAATATAATGTTATTTTGGTAATCATGTAGTATGCAGTCTACTGCTTATTAATGATTATTTATTTTTCAAGTGATGGCACTAAAATTGGTTGTTGTTGTTGTAACTCTTTGAAATCCAAACCCTCTGCTAACATACATCCTTAAAATACTGAAACACCCGAAATACTTTCACAGCAATTTTCTCCCCTCCCCGTCCATTAATATAGAAATTGGTGTGAAGATTTCTGATTACATCCTTTCTACTTTCTAACAAAGATTCTGTTAGCCTTTAACCCCATTCTTTATAAACCTGTTCTATAGGTTAGACCAACAAGCCTCTCTGGCTTTGTTATGATCATGACTGAGATTTTATTTACAACTGTTATTTTTATACAAAGGAATAAATTAGTTAAAAATAAAACATAATCCTTACATTTTTAAACAGGAATTTTATTACTGTTTAAAATTTATGATAAATAGCTGTGGTTTAAAGAGTGGATATTTTATCATAATTCTGTTAAGTACCAAAATATTTCTAGTTTTTTATAAAGTATATAGAAATGGACCCCACTAAGCAAAATACGTGTATTATTATTATCACATGTAACATAAATATGAGCCAATTTCTGTTGGGAAAATCAAGGCCATGCCTTCGCCAATCCTCAAGCAGATAACTCTTGTATTTTGCCATATACAATAGGCTACCCTCACATGCCATGATGAATATAATATAAATAAATAATTTTCTTTTTTTAAATTTCATTTTTACCAGAAGTTTTTTATTTTATTGAATGGAGGATTAAGATTTCACTTCATGTACCTTGCAGATTCAGTTGCTACTTGTTAATTAAAGTGCTGAGTTATTTTTTTTTCATTTAATTTTATTTGACATTGTTTTTCTTTTTCCAAAATTAATGAGGGTCTTTGCATTTGTTGATCATATGTTTGATCCCATTTTTGTGAGGAATCAACCTTAGTTTATTGCCTTTTTTTATGATTTTATTTATTGTACAAGTCTTAAAGCGCATTTATAAATGTCATTGTTTTTCCATGTTTTCATTTATTTAGTTATATATGTATATTATTATTTCTGCATATGTTATAGGTAAATATGCATTTGCATATTATCACTCATATAAATTTTTAGGTTTATATATGCATACATAAATGTGTCACATGCATAAATGTGTTCACTGCATATTTATACACGTTTTGGGGATGATCAGTAATGTTTTCATCTTTTTGAAATTGGGTGCTGTTCTGTAATCAGAAATATATAAGTGTATGCATGTGTGTGTATGTATGAGCATATATGTGTCTATGTGAATACTCATATTTCTTTTATAGATGACATTTTTGCCCATTGACAATCAACAGTGCCACACTTTCATGCACGGAATTCAGCATATTTATTTGTATTTATGAGAATTAATTCAAAAATTTCATCTGTAAGAAACAACTTTACATATTATAAAGGTCAAGCACTAACAAGTAAATTATGAATTGTTTCCAACAAGCTGTTAAATGAGGACAAAATTGGTTAACATTAGTAGACCAGATTTTTCCTGGATTTTCATTACAATTTTTTGAAACATCAACTTCCAGATCAGCTCTATGATCGTCTTCTTTTTTTGCTATAAATGATTCTTCTTCATTATCATTTATTTCATTTTCTATTTTTATCTAATCACCATCTTCTGATTCCAAATTTGAATCATCTGTATCATTAAAAAGAATAGCCTCAATTTCTTGTTGAGCTAAATTAAAGCTTAACAGCATGCTGCACCAAAAAAGAATCAACAACGAAATGTCACATGCAACCTAAAGATAAGAACCCCCCCCCCGAAAAAAAACTCTTAGGACAAAATCCCTGCAATAAACTGATACAATGCATTTGGGGAACCTGCACCTGCTACTGCATACCTTAAGGGGAGGGAAGAAAACAAGATCGCAATCTCGGCCATTTTCGAGCTGTTGTGGTCGTCTGAATGAACGGCTATGTGGGACGGTTTGGTTATCTAAGAGTTAATATCCTTTTTTTGCCACTTTATTGCATGTTTGAAATTAAAAATAATGTTTTAGTAGCAACATCCAAGATGTAAATATCTTAATATCTCAGTTCATAAGTTTTTTACTCCAAAATGTGCTCCAAAATCAGCCTGCTTCTTATGGGCCGAGTGTATAACTTCATTGTCTAAGATTCAAGTTGATTTGCCAGAAAAAAACATTACTAAATTTTTTTCCTGTATTAGGCATAGAAAATGTTTGCCTTTATTACAAATGTTGATAAAAATGTCACTCTTTTAAGCCAGTAGAGGAAAATGGTTTTAATATGTCCTTAACGGTACTTCCTAAAATAAATGGTGATTTATGCATGATGAGTGGATAAAGGGGATAAAGGTGCTAATTCATAACGTCAACACTGACGGGAAGAATAAAATGGCCATCAGTTTCTAATGTTCGTGAGTGAACCTCGCAGAAGGTTAAAAGTGTGACTGTTATAAAATCTTTACAAAAGTGTGGAATTAGCAGTGCGCTAGATGGAGGTGAAAATGACATATTGTACGAAGAATGTCACAAATCCAGCGACAGTGACAACCAAAGTGAAAATAACTTTGTTTTTGCTTTTAGCAGCAATTATGACAAATTTCTGGAATTCTACAATGAAGAAATGCTGATATATTTGCTAATTTTTTAATGTAACAGTTTCATTTTCATTGTATTAAGTGCTATCATTAAACCAGGTAGTTTGATCCATTTCTGTCTGATCTAGGTATTTTATGTAAATTCTAACCTGATAAATCACAGAGCTTCTTATGCGTTGATGTGTTCTTATAGGTTGAGAAACACGGCAACTAACTAAAGGCAGAAAATCACATATTATGTGATTAATGTTAATTTTAACTAAAGTTTTTTTTATGGCAATCAAAGAATGAATATGGAAATTTTAGATTCAAAATTTGGATTAAAATAGAACCTTCAGTTGATTTATTTTTTTAGATTTCATTAACAAAGTTTCATAAGTTTTTTAATTGAATAACTTGAAATAGTAATTAAGCACTATTTAATAGTAGGATGCTATATGATTAATGAATGATTGTTTTAAAATGTGGATTATGTTCTATTTTGTATAGATGGAATTGTGTTTTGAAAATTTTCTGAGGGGCTCAGTATGGTGCATATTCTGTTTACAAATCGCGAAAAGTTCTTGAATGGAACTTAACTCTTAATTTAAAAATTTAAAATAATGAACTTCCTTAATAAATGTTTAAATTTTACATAGTATTTAAGAGCTGGTTTTTCTTCTCTCATTTGCAGGTTGAAACAAGATGTCCTTTTTTATACATTGATGGGAAAAAGGTAAAGTAATTAATCCATGTAGTTTATTCATTATTTTTATTTTACATATCTTCTATCCACGTAATAAGGACAGTATAATCAAAATGGTATTCTATGTCTTGCACAATATTAAAATTCAATTTAGAGTTTTTTATGAGCAATATGCTACAAACATGCATTTTGTAGTATTCCCAAACTGTTGTCAAATTTGCCATTGGAGTCATAAGCATTTTTCTAAAGCACAGTAACTTTAAAATAGAATAAAAGTAAATAAGAAAAATAGTATCTGATTTAAACTTTTCTTATTGTCATTAGGTTACAAGTTATATTTTTGTATAAAATAAAGTTTTGCTTAATGACATCAGCTATTTTAAATCCATTCTCTGGAATTTTAACCTTCTTTTTTTTTATTATAATGCACCTTCCCCTCTCAAAAAGTCCTTTGTTAAGTTTTAGCAATCTTTGAATGGAGTAACCATTGGTCAGCTTCTTTTAGAAAATCTGCCCGGAAAGGTTTTCCCCTTCTTTTATAAACATATCTTTTCCGTGTTTTGCTGTTATTCATACCCAACTTTTATCAAAATGCTTCAATGTAACCTTTGCAAATCATCATATTATCTGACAAACTAGAAGATATAACTAGAAAATTATATAAGCACCTCAGAGAAGAAAATCAAAATAAATATACTTAGTGTCCTTTATTTATATATTTTTAATACAGTACAAAGTCTGTAATTTGGAATGATCTATAATCCGAACCTCAAAGCTACAAACTTTATGCGCATGCGTAAATGCATATATGCATTTATGCATGCACGTTTAATGTATAATGGATGGTATAAGCTAGGGTAAAATTATTTAAGGCATTTCAGTTAATGTTGCGGATTGCGCTGTTCCTTAATCTTCTAATTGGATCCGGCTTATTATTTTTTGCAGACTGTTAGAACAGTTTTATAAAAATTAAGCTTGAACTTTCGATTATGTCAAAAAGAGTTTCCAATTCTGGAGCTGCCAAAGGATCTACAAAGTGGAAGCATGTTTCGATGTCCATTAAACAAAAAGTGGAATTGCTGCAAAAAATGGATAAAGGCCTATCTGTCTCAAAATTATGCGAGAAGTATGGCATTGGAAAGTCCACTATGGTGCCGTGACCAGGATTATAATAATAAAGACACATTTATGGTGCCGTGACCAGGATGATAATAACAAAGACACCACTTAATGGTGCCGTGACCAGGATATAATAATAAAGGCACATTAATGGTGCCGTGACAAAAAAAAAAAAAAAAAAAAAGGAAATTAAGTTTTAACTGTTTCATTTCAGGTAGAGAACCATTTTATGCTTATGCCTAAAAATATAACCACACATGTGATTCCAGTTTGATAATTGCTTAAATATTTTGAATTTTGTGATGATGTCTGATATCAAATAGGTGAATATTAGTAATGATTGGATAAAATTTTAAATTTTGTGATTATCAGATATGAATTATGAAGAAAGATTAAGTTGAAAATTGCATATGTAAAAAAATATATATATAGAATTCCATATGACTATGTTTTCTGCTAATGTGAAATAATTTAATGATAAAAAATAGATATGTGAAAATGGTAATATCAATTCAAAATTGGTCAGTATTTAAGAAATTATTCCTGAATGTATATCATATTGTGCGGTAATGAGTATGTAATAACTTGTATTCATGTGAAAAAATTTCGATAAGTTACAATAGTGTATTTATGAATGTACTATATATTAGGAGTAATGATAATAGTAATTTATAGTGGTACTAAAGGATAGTAAATTGATTCAGAATGGCTAAGAAAAATAATGTAATGAATATGAGTCTGGCTGCTGCTCTGCCTACTTTTTCAGGGGAGCATGACGAAAATATAACATTTTTTTTAGATCAGTTATGCCAAATGGCAAATTTAGAGAACTGGAATGAGAACAGAAAAAGTTTGGTGTTAAAAATTCAATTGAGGGGTAAAGCATTAAAATTTGTAATTGATAATGAATCGTGTAAAGATATGTCATTTGATGATTTAAAAGCATTACTAAGTAAAAAATTTGCAAAATCTCAGTCATTTGACACAATTCAAAATAACTTTAACTCAATTAGACAGACCCCAGATCAGTCAGTCGAGGACTTAGCGGAAAAAGTGAATACTTATGCCACAAAATATTTTGGGTGCTATCCTAGTTCGAGTGAAGAGGTACATAACCTCACTCAAAAAGCAATGCTTTCAAAATTCTTAGAAGCTCTCAGACCAGATTTAAGACTGGAGGTTAAAAAACTAGGACCTGTTGATTTTGCTACTGCTGTTAAACAGGCAAAGAACATAGAAAAAGCATTGGAGGATTCTGGTAATAGCTCATAGACACAGGATTTTTCACCTGAATTAAATACATTAATTATGCAACAAATGCAAAATAATAGAGCCATTGAGGATTTGTCAAAAACATTTAATGAAATTTTACCTAATGGTAGTGTAAACAATGTAACTAAACTAGAAAATAATGCTGCACAAAGTAGTAATAATAGAGAATCTTGTCATATTTGCCAACAGAATCATTGGACTGCAGAGTGTCCTTATTTTCCTTCAAACAATAATTTTCAATATTATAGACAGGTTAGAAACAACCACAGAAGAAATTTTTATAGGGGTAACTTTATCAATAGAAGGAATAGATATAATAGTCAGTATGCTTTCACGAGAGGTAATAGACCACAGAACAGAATTAGTAATAGGCCTCAATACAGAAGATACAATACTCGTAGAAATAATTTAAACTAATGAAGGGTACTTGCAGATCTCCCAGATACACAAAGTATTACTCAAGTGCCCATAAAAAATTTGGGAGAAACAAGACAAAATTAAGAAAATAAGGAACTCAAATAGGCCAAATACACATGAAAGATTCCGACACAAAATTAAAGAAAGTAATGAACAAAAGTTGGTAGCTTCTTGCCAGACTAATAGTATCACAGAATTACCAGTTATAGAAATCAAATTTGGCGACTTTGTGGTAGAAGCATTACTTGATACAGGTGCAAATTTAAGCTTAATACAGCCAGACACCTTGCAAGTAATAAAAAATTATACAAAGATTCATTGCTTAAGCAGATCTGTAAGAATACATACGCTAAATAATGCCACTATCCCATATTTATCTGCTGTAAACTTAAAATTTCGTTTAGGAAATAAATGGCTTGCCAACCAATTTTTTGTTACACAACATAATTGGAACACAAATTATCAGATGATTTTAGGGTATGATTTCATTCAAAAAAATAAGATACTGATAGATGCAGATAAAAGTCAGTTAATCATTGATAACACATATTTTGATCTTCTGGACAAAAGAAAAAATTGTACTAACATTAATGCAAAAAAGGTAGACAAGAATAGTAGACCAGAGGAGTCTGGTATTGTAAAAGTAGTGTTGAATACCAGAATTGCGCCAAATACAGCAGAGATAGTAAAGTTAAGCATTCCAATTAATATGCAGAAAGAAAAGCAAATAATGTTCTCACCAGACAGGCGAAAAGTGGGCAAGATAGGTACGACTGATTCAATTCATGAGATAAGTGACAGGCAATATATATTCACCATAATTGAAAACAATTCCAATTCCACAATTATTCTAAGAAAGGGTGAAAAGATTGGTAAGGTATATAAAGTCGAAGAAAAACAATTTGAAAATCCTAGAGAGCAACAAAATTTGCAGATTAACCATATAACTTTAAAAGAAATTAAAAAATTAAGAAAGGAGGAATTAAGCCCAGATGATTTTAATTTAAGTCATTTAGAAGCAGAACAAAAAAATAAGATGATTGAAATGCTCATGAAAAATTCAGCTGTGTTTTCAAAATCTCACACCACTCTGGGTGAGACTGATGCTGTCATGCCACAATTTAATTTATTACATAACTTTCCAATTCAAACTAGACCATACACTATTCCTCACATTGCTAAAAAATATGACCAAGAGGAGATAGCCAAATTGTTAGAAGCAGGTATTATAGAGCCATCGACATCGAGTTACAGTTTTCCAGTAATTTTTGTCAAAAAGAAAGCACCACCTAATACTGATCCTAGCAAATTAAAATTTAGAATGGCAGTAGATTATAGATTATTAAATTGCATAACTGAATCATATCAAATATGTCTACCTAATATTTCAGATATTTTGCATAATATAGCAGGTAAAAGTTATTATTGTGTGCTAGATCTTAAGTCAGCATTTTTTCAAATAAAGTTAGATCAGAAAGATAAAGAAAAATTAGCCTTTTGCATGGAACTTGGCAATTTTCAACCAACTCAGTTACCTTTTGGTGCAAAAAATTCATCTGCTTATTTCCATACTCTAATATCAAAATGTTTAGGTGAATTGCAGGGTCCAAATTTACAATATTTTCTAGATGACATAATTGTTGCAGCTAACAGTATAAATGAACTAGTAATTATTTTACAAAAGGTGTTTGACAAGTTAAAAAAATTTAATTTAATGCTAGACCCAGCCAAATTGCAGTTATGTAAACAAGAGATTACGTATTTAGGTTTTTCGGTTAATAAGAATGGTTTTGCTCCTTCAGAGGAGAATATTCAGAAAGTAGCCAAATTTCCTAGGCCGAGAAATGTGAAAGAGGTTCAAACATTCATAGGCATGGTAAATTATTTTCAACACTTAATTTTTAATTATGCAGAAATTGTCAAGCCAATAGTAAATTTAACAAGAAAGAATATACCATTCGTGTGGAACGAGAGATGCCAAAATGCATTAGATAAAATACAAGAATTAATTTTAGAAAAACCCACAATAAAAAACATAGAAAATGATAAACCTTTATATTTAGTAACCGATGCTTCTAGATCAGCCATTTGTGGCATATTAATGCAAAAATATGATGATAAGTTTTTCCCAGTACAATTTTACTCAAAAATTTTAACACCTGCTGAGGCTAGATATCCTTCAATTAGGAGAGAACTTTATGCAATCTTCAAATCAGTAAAGCAATTTCACGAACATTTGTATGGGAAAAAATTTATAATATTAACGGATGCTAAACCTCTGACTTTCCATATTAATTAGTCTTGACAAACAGCCAGATATTGTAGCATGCTGGTTGTTATATTTACAGGAATTTCAATACACGATGGAGCATATTCCTGGTTTAAAAAACCCAGCAGACTACTTGTCAAGAGTTTCAGAGGATGTAGTGGTAAACAATGTAAATATATTTAAGACCAATGATAATTTGTCTATTCAAAACATAATTAGTAAACAGCAAAGTGATCCAGACATAAAATCAATTATAAAAAAATTACAGGATAACCACAAGGAAAGTGTAGAACAGTATTTTATTGATAGTCATACAGATGTAGTAATGATAAAATTAAAACCTGTAAATATTAGAAAGAAAGACAGAAGTATCCAGAATAAAATTCTAATTCCTAAGGCATTAATTAAAGATGTATTACAGACAGTTCATGCGCCTCACTTTGGTATTCAAAAGACGTATGAGTTTGTAAAAGCTAAGTATTATTGGAAAGGTATGTACAGCGATACGAAAAGTTTTGTAGAAAATTGTTCAGATTGCTTACAAAATAAGTCTAGACCTCACAACACTCTGCCACGTCTAATTCATAAGAAAGATCTTGCTCCTGGAGAGATGATAGCTATAGACATAGTTGGTAAACTGCCAAGATCCATAGATAATAAGTTTTATGTACTTACTATCATTGATCGTTATTCCAGATATTTGGAAACAGTTCCGTTAAACTACTGTACTTCTCAATCCATCATAAAATCTTTAAATGATTATTTTGCCAGATTTGGCATTCCAAAAATTTTGTTATCAGACAACGGTTCCTATTTTTGTTCCACAGAATTTACTCAATTTTTAAAATCGCTTAAAATAGAACACAGAAAAAGTTCAATTTATTATCCACAGTCCAATGGGTTGATTGAAAGAGTTCACAGGGTAATGAAAGAATCAATTGCAGCAATATCAAACAAAATATTTGAATGGCCACAAAAAGTACTGATGTTTAAACTGTATTATAATAATGCTAAACATTCTGTAACTCAATTTTCACCAGCAGAACTATTTTTTGGTAGAACATTAAATACTCCCATAGATAGCAATGATCCTCTTAAATTAGCAGAAGATTTTCAGGAATATTCCAAAAGAATAAAGGAACAATTGAGTAGAGATAAGCAACAAGTAAAATTAAATGAGGATGAATACTTTAATTGTGCAAAAAAATATTTGAAAGGGAGAAAAATTCCAGAATTGAAATCAGGGGATAAAGTTTTTATGCAGGAATTTACTGATAGAAGGGTGTTACATCCAAAATACAAGGGGCCATATGAGATCATAAAAAAGCTAAGAAATGATAATTATATTATACAATTAGATAATAAAACCACTAAAGTTCACGTAAGTAAATTGTTTTTACAAAAGACTTCAAGAGTAGATTCAACACAAATTGAGGATTAGGAGTGTAACACAATTGTTAATTGTAGATCAGCAAATCAAAAAAAAAAAAAAAAAAAAAAGTGTAAAGAAATTGTGGTTATGATAAGAATGTAGCATGTGTACAAACTAGATAATGAATGATGATCGTGTGTGGTATGGGTCAATTTAGTGTAATAAAGCGCTAATTGCACGATTTTGGTAGAGTTGGCTGGTCCATATACCAGAAGAATTGAATTGTACTATGCAGGGTCTCATTGATTACTAGGTAGCAGATTTAAAAAAAAAAAAAAAAGAAAGAGTGTGGTTCAAACCTCCTTGTCTTACTGCTGAATCAAATTGAAGGTATGTAATTTAGTAGTGGATCTAATACAAATGTAGCTTGTAACATTGTCATGATACATTGGTGTATGAAATGTATATGTGAAATGAATATGATCAAATGATAAAAGTAGCTAAGTAATAAAATAGTGAATGTGATTCTAAAATGTAAAGAATGAGATAATGTAAACAAAGGTAAACAATGGTTAAGAGGAGTAACATCAAATTGATAATGCAATATCATTAGTAATTGATAAATTGATTTTATCACATGTGAGTTATAAATTATATATGTCAAAATTTCTTTTATGGAATCGCATCTGTGGTGATATTTTAGGTAAGAGTAGACATGCATGAGTACGTAAAAGAATAATACTAATTTAAGAATGTAAAAAAAAATGTGTATCACAAAGTGTTTAAAGTGCTGTGTTTTTTTTTTCCCAAGCAATGTGAAAAATTAATGTGAATTATGTGTGTATAGTGCATACGAGAGCTCAACTGTGTACGTGTAATGTGAAATGTTTATATAGTGCTAACGAAATGATAAAGTGCAGTGCCTTTGCAAGTGATATAAAGATTGGTGTGAAATGTGTAGGTAATGCTGACGAAAGTTCAAGTGTATCCAGCAGAGAGGCATTTCATTTGTCCAGTGATCGGACAAAATTTTTTTTCTTCGTCCGGAGGGAATGTGAGAACACAGAATTCTCACAGTGAACACGGTGGCTGTATCGATTCTTAAATTGTTATCGTGCCCTGCCACGTGCATCGCAGTGGATAAAAACTGGAAGGACTGGTTTTGTCTTCCTTTTTCTGCCTGTCGTCGTGTTAATGAGCGTGTGGGCCTTCGGGCCACACACACACACACACACATACAGCTCTCGCCATCGTCCACGGTACTCGATCTAAAGTCCATTTTCAAGGATGGAGGAGAAAATGTGTTCTTGTACGAAGAATATAAGAAATCAGGTAAACTTTACTGATTAGGCTGCGAGGTAAAAATTGTTCCTGTGCTGTGACTCAACGTGTATAATCCTGACAGTTGGATGTTTCGAAGTGACGACCATGTGCGCCAATTTCAAGCCTATCTGCTAGAAATTTGATCTTTTCTATCACGAGTAAGTGCACTGCATATTAATTAAGCTTCTTGCAAGATGCTGATAAGTAATGTGCCTTTGATGCAGCAAGATTAGGAATTGCAATATACCGTAAAAATGAACGCTGTGACAGTCCCGTCGGACTAACGAGTAGCACATGCCGCAGGGCATTCATGAATGTGTTTTTCTCTTATAACATATCGAATATAGGCTAATCAAGAAAAGTGTATTTTTGTGATTTATATAGGTTAATCAAGAAATGTGTGTTTTTGTGATTTAATAAATGTATATTTAAAAGAGAGATACTGATTCATGCATGCCTTATTGGGTAAGTCATTTGATTCTTATTATTAATAATCATGCAATGTACTAACCACTAAATTTTTAGATTAACGATTTATGCGGAATTAATTCGCATTTGATACTCTTAGTATATTTAATTTTATACGATCACGGCCAGCAACACTACAATATGACACAAGAAAAAGGAACTTTTTGAATTTTTTCTGGAAGCATCTGAAACAACTTACATTGAAAGAAATGTTTAATAAAGTAAACAAATAAATATTAAGCTTTTCCCCCCCCTTTTTCTTTTCTCTCTCTCTCTCTCTCTCTCTCTCTCTTTTTTTTTTTTTTTTTTTTTTTGTAAATTTTGATACCCTTTAGATCATAATTGTCCTAATAAATCCGGAATCGCTAAATTGGCGAATCCGGAATCTCCGAAGTCCCGACGAGTCCGGATTACGGACTTTGTACTGTATATATAAAATTTCATATATATATAATGCGTAAATCAGTGTGTGTGTGTATATATATATATATATATAATATGTAAATCAGCTTTGTAATTCAATTTAGCAACAGGCTTTAAATTCCTCATTTTTAATTTGGTTATTTTTCTCACTGTATTCTAAAAATAATAATATCTTTCCTGACTGCACCATTTCGAGATTAATCTATGCCACAGAGCTTGCGGAAAGCTGATGACGTAACTTATTGGCAGCTTAAAATCAAAATTTTGAGAAGTGAATTTTTTATGACCTAAACGAAAACCCCATCTTGGCAATGTTCCAGATTGGATAAATTTGTACTTTTAGCTTGAACACTATTTCACTGTGCTCTCTCCTTATCACAGCAGTATTAAAAAATGTAAATGTTCCTGAAGGCATGATTAGAGTGTCAAGTAAACTGTGGCCACTAAGTGAATTTAAATAAAAATGGAATTTAATCTACCTTGGCTGTCACATTTCTTAGTCATTACAAATTTTACATTTTATGCAATCCGAATTCTTCCTCTTCAATATAGATCTATGATCTGCCTTTTTTTTTTTCATAACACACACACATATATATATATTTCATTACATATATATATATGTTGAGTGTGTGTGTATATATCTATATACAAACATACACAAACATTGAAGTAAAAATATAGAAAATTCAATTATTGTTTTGTATTGTAGATACGGAAGATTATGCAAAAGCTTTTATGTGGACTTGAGTACATTCATGATAAAAAATTTATGCACAGGTATGGTTAATTTTTTATTGCATAAGAGGTTTCATAGGTGTAAGTTATATGTTGTTTCATGCAGATATTATCAAGTTAATTCTCAGAAGCTGTGTTACTTGATTAATTTCTAATTTCTGTTCTGTATCTCTAGGAATCTGAACCCTGGCTGTATATTTTTTGACAAAAATAGTGAACTAAAAATAGGTATGTTGTTTTTAATTTCTTATTCATTAATTATTAATTTGAAACTGTAATCATTGCAGTAAATAAAATTTTGCATTAACTTAATCATTCATTGATTATGAAATTCCTTTCTCGAAGCAAATTTTGAACATGGACGAATGATGCCTGCAGGATATGTGCCATCTGAAGTCAAGGCTGTCAGAAAGTAAATACGAATAGTTTTCCTCATTTTCTATGTAGTGAATTAAACTTCTACATAAACTTCCAAAATATTTAGCAGAAAAGTCATAAGATCATATGGGATTAAATTCTGTCGCTAATTATTTAGTGCTATTCCACTACTGATAAATTTTTCATTTTGTCATTTGAAACATACTATCTAATTAAATCAGTTTTTTTTTTTTTTTTTTTTTTTTTTTACAGTATGGTTTTTGGTATAAGATGTGTTATATTGATTTACTACATTTTGTAAATACAATTCTAAAGTACAGTCAAAAGTTGTTAATCCGGACTCGTCGGGACTTCGGCGATTCCGGATTATCGATTTTTCCGGATTATAGATCATCAGTTTAAATCTCGTAATATGGCATGCAGAAATTCTAAAATTAAAAATATGAAACCGTAATTTATGAAATAAAGAACAATTATGATCTAAAGGGTATCAAAATTAAAAAAAAAAAAAAAAAAAAAAGCTTAATATTTATTTGTTTACTTTATTAAACATTTCTTTCAATGTAAGTTGTTTAAGTTGCTTCGTTTTATGTGATCATACTTCCTCTTTAATTCTATAAACAGACATAATTTCTTGTTCAGTTACAAAGATCCGCTGTTCAAGTCCCGTAATTGCTGTGCCGAGAATACCGACTAACTTGTCAATCGAAATTTTTTCGTTTTCACTAACCTCTCTGTCCCATTCTTCATGTCTTTATCCATTTTTTGCAGCAATTCCACTTTTTGTTTGTTGGACATCGAAACATACTTTCGTTTTGTAGATCCTTTGGGAGTTCCAGCATCGGAAATTCTATTTGACATAATCGAAAGTTCAAGTTTACTTTTATAAAATTGCTCTTACAGTCTGCAAAATATAATAAGCGGGATCCAATTCGAAGATTAAGAAACAATGCAATCATTAACATTAACTGAAATAGATAATTAGATAATTTTAGCTTACACCGTCCGTTATACATTAAACGCGCAGGTGAAAACGTATTCTGCACTTGCGCACACGCATATGTCAAGGTCTTACACGCACGCGTAAAACGCCTGTGCGCATGTGCCAACGCGGCGCATGTGCCAACGCGGCGCATGCGCAGAAAGTTTTTAGCTTTGAGGTCCGGATTATAGATCATTCCGGATTATGGGTGTCCGAATTAACGACTTTTGACTGTATTTGAAGAATTTTTTGGTTTATTGAATAACTTTATTTTTTCTATATTATAAACCAGGATTGGGTTTCTTTGGGAAAGAATTATTTTCTACCAGTAAAAGAAACTGAAAAAAAAAAGGGGGGTAATAAACAGTAGTGCATTCATGGGATTGCTGAAATGGATATATTCTGTTATAAAGTTTAACTAAATTAAAAATAAATGTTTTATCATTTTTGCAATAAAATGTGAGGTAATTTAAGTAATTTTCTCCCAAAAGAGTAAAAAAATGTGGTAGTCATCTTATTCTTATGTGATACTTTATTGATATTTTTCCTTCTGAAACGTGTTAAACCAATAGAAAAATTATCATTAAAATTTAGGACTTTACAGAATTTTTTTTAAAATTGTGTTTCAAATTATAGTTTAAAAATATTCATCTGTTTTAAACATGTTGCAATTTATACAGTATTTTTTTTTCTTTTCTTTGATTTGTAAAAAAAAGTGTGTATTGTTTCTTTGCATGTGGATTTGCATTAATGTCAGGATACAGAATTAAGTGACTGATAATATTAATTAGTTTCCTTTCTGAGCACTTTCCTGTATCAGTTCCTAATCATTTTTACTTCAGTCTTAGAAAAGACAGTAATATTTTTTTTTTACCCTTAAGAGTGTATATTTTTTATGCTGTAACAAAATAAAGGATATATGTGTATTGCCAAACAAAAAGCTGTTGCTAGCATAACAAATTACATAGAAAATTAAAATAATAAAATTACTTATATAATAGTGCTATATGTGAATAAAATATAGATAAACTAATAAGTTGAAAAATTAGTTCTTCCATTTTGGCAAAAGAAACCTGTTTCTTTTATCTGGTTTTTACCATTGTAGAAGAAACTTGCTATCCTTGTCAATAACATTAATGCTGGCTTAGTTATGGTCCCTATAGTAAAGGGAATACTGCAATTGATATACAGCATGTATTTTTAGTTTCTTCATTGCATTTCAGGAATGTTTTTAAGTTATGTTAATTATAGTAATATTATGTACTATATTTAATATTATGTACTATAATCTATAAATGAGTAAGGTCATTTGTTTGCTTATCATTGCATTTTGCTTCAAAATACTAATTTCTTTCAACTATAAATAATTAACAGTATTTTTATACCAGGTATACCAATTTTTTATACTGGGTCACATTTTCTTGGTGTTAATTTTTAAGTGAAAAAACATTTCTAGTGATGTTTTGGTAATCCATATCTTTCCAGAATTCATTCTATCCTTAAAAGTCCTTAGGTTTTCATAAAATGATTTCTGGTCCTTAAAAGTCCTTATTTTGGGTCAAAATTTGCAAACAGCCCTTAATTTTGCTCAGCTGGCATTTCTATCCTTTTCCTATGACTTTCATTCTTAATTTGAACTAACATTTCAAATGAATATAGAGTTCAATCCACACAGAACATAATGGAGTTATGCAAATTGGTATTGTAAACAACAAAGAAATATTAGCCACCCTAGAATGCAAATTTCAGGATGTCTGATCGGCTAGTCAACTAACCTCTTGAAACAGATAATATCAACTAAAAATTATCTATCTTTATACTGAAAAATAGTTCTTGGACTATAATCTAGTAACTGTGCTTCGTCGTACACTAAAGGAAACATGACCTTCAGAAAAGTTAAAAGTCAGATTTCATGAAGACCACCCTTCCACCCACAGTTATTGGTGAATTCATTTTAAGCGTATGAACAAAAGACATAAATGGAACCTTTAAAAAAGTATGTTCTAATAAAAAAAAATGCTTGTCTTAAAACTATCTGAACTTGGCCACATATTTGTGTAAAAATTTCAGCTGCCTTTGCTCCAGAGTCACTAAGAACGTGGGGATGATCAGGAACAGGCATGTCAAACTTGTGGCCTTTGACTAATTTTTCTTCAGCCCTCAGTTCACCTGAAAAAAAAAAATTATATAAGTATAATTGTAGTGTACAAAAATTAGGATTCTGCTCAGTATTGAAGTTTATAGTGCAACCTCAAGTACAGTCAAAAGTCGTTAATTCGGACGCCCATAATTCGGAATGATCTATAATCCGGACATCAAAACTAAAAACTTTCTGCGCATGCGGCGCGTTGACACATGCGCATAGGCGTTTACGCGAGCGCGTAAGATCTTTTACGACTGCGCATATGAGTGTGCGCAAGTGCAGAATACGTTTTCGCATGCGCGTTTTATGTATAATGGACGTATAAGCTAAAATTATCTAATTATCTATTTCAGTTAATGTTGATGATTGCGTTGTTCCTTAATTTTCGAATTGGATCCGGCTTATTATATTTTGCAGACTGTAAGAGCAATTTTATAAAAGTAAGCTTAAACTTTCAATTATATCAAATAGAATTTCCAATATATATTTGTTAATGATCTAAAGCGAAAGTATGTTTTGAAATCCGAAATCTGTTTATCAATTTCACGCTGCTCGGCGGGAGAAACGGCGCAGCGGACGCGTAATGAATTGGAAGTTGATCTGTCAGCACTATCCTTATCTTCAGGGCAGATATTTTTATTTTATTTGGCTTATAATTCCTTACCAAATTAGTATTTCATCTCGATGTGCTCCGTCTTTGATATGATTTAAAACAAGTTCCTCGTCATTATAATTCGCTTCCGATAGCGAAGAAAGTGACAGAGGTTAGTGAAAACGAAAAAATTTCGATTGACAAATTATTGAACTTGAGACTTGCAATTCTCTTCCATTTCTCGACATTCTGGTCACACGTAACACATCCAACTTCAGTATTACGGTTTACCATAAACCATCATCAGTTTGCCTTCCACCACACTTTAAATCATGTCATCCAACTAAACAAAAGTTAGCTTCATTTTATTCCTATGTTTTCCGTGCTCTTCAAGTTTGCTCCTCCAAACTATCCCTTGATGAAGAACTAAATTATTTATAAGCAATAGCTATTGACAGGGGCTTTTCACCCAACATTATTAATCAAGCAGTTAAAAAATTCTCATCTCAACACACTAAAAGGCACACTCTTGTTTTAGGAGATTATAAAAATTCTGTTGTCATTCCCTTCTTTCAATCAGTTAGCTATAAAGTTGCATGTATTTTGCAGAAATTTAACCTTCGGGTTGTTTATTCTCCCATCAATAAAATTCCGAGTTCCATACTCAAGGACCCCATTCCGGATATGAATTCCTGGGGTATTGATAGGATTCCTTGCCAGTGTGGTTTAATTTATATTGGCCAAACAAAGAGAGCCTTAAAATTTCACGTCAAGGAACATGAGGCATATGTTAGAAAAAAGGAAACACAGAAGTCTTCTGTTGCTCAACATTGTTGGTCCGAAAATCACACTTTCAATTTTTCTGTTGCCAGAATTATTCAAAAAACATCTTCCATTGGAGAACTGGATTTTCTAGAGGCATTTCACATTCAAAAAAACCTTTCTGTTCTAGTTAACGATCCTAATTCCAATCCATCTTTGCCTTCGGCCTTTAAAGAAATTATGTTTTAGTTCTGGTTTCACCAACAGATGGCACCACTTGCTTATTCTTGTCCAGGCTTTCTTATCTTATCTAATCATTATTTCCTATCTTGTTCATTTGTGGTTTTGCAGCTGAGGATGGTGGTTCGGTAAAACCATCGAAACTGGTCATGTTAAAATTTTCAAATTATAATGCTGATTTTTGTTGTTTGACTTCTGAATTAGTATTTGTTCGACGTGTTCTTGTGTTTTAATTAATCTGAAAATTCAAAGAAAAATTATTTAGGAAAAATTTTATCACATAAAGCAAAAAGAAATTTATTTTTCAAGGGGATATTGAAGAAGATGGTAACAAAGAAGTAGATAAATTACAAGATGGTTCAGAACCTAGTAAGAACATTAATTCATTTGTTGGGAAAATATGTAAAGTAAATAAACAAAAATATCCAGTAAAATTATAAATATTTTCTAGTGTTATTCTGTAGTTTTAGTGCACAGGTGTTCTAATATCTTTTTAAAGCCTACATAGTATATTATATGATTGTCTGTTATTTTAAACTTCAAATTTTCATTTGATTGTGATTTCAGTAGTGATATTTTTAAAGAATACAGTAATACCTCCTGTAAGGAAAATCTCTATTTAAGGGACAATTCTGTTGGTCCCATCCCTTTGAATTAGGCATGTATTTACCTCTTAACAAAAGATGTCTGCATTTAAGGTACAAAACGTCTGATCCAGTGTGTGTCCCTTATTGGGAGATACTTTTCTGTATTTATTAAAATAAAAGAGTATTTTAATAGTGACCATATAAATCTTCTCTAAGATATTTGGGACTACACTTAATAATAGAAAAAATAAAGAAACAATTATAAAAACTCAGTTAACTTGAATGATTTTGCAACAAAGAATATAAAACTTGTATAAAATCTTTATTTTGCCATACCTGACATATCTTCAGAATGCAGAATTGCCTATTTCTGAAAGAAATTCTTACTGGTTTGCCCCAGAATGTTCTTGAAGGCAGGTCAAAAGCTACTTAAACCCTGCCTGTATGTGGAGTAGCAGTTTTATCGTGAAGAGTATCTTGAGTGTGTTAAGTTCAGTAGTAGTGCTTTGAGATTAGCTTGAGAGCAATTGACTAAGTCAGGATCTGTACTTTAGTGCTTTGCCATGAAACTGTCTTTACCATTATAGCCTGATAGCCTGAAGGCTGTGTTGCTGATTGTTTTAGCATGTTTATCATAGTTTTTCGACAGCTATAATGAATCTTTGAATAATGAATCTGTCCTGTGAAATACTGACAAATAAATTGTGTTTTGATTCTTCATCAAGTGATGTCATCAATCACTCCAAATCCATGAAAACAATGAATGCAACAATGTGAACGATTTTATTGGGCCTTGCCAAGTTTGATGATTTTAAGATCAGTTTGCCTACAAAAACTTTGATTTTGTTAGTGAACTTCATGATGATTATTTTTAAAAATATAAGAGTATTATTATGATTAAAAGTAGAAACAGCATTTTAAAATTTTGTTTTCTAGAAAAATAATATTAAATTATTTTTGTTTCTATCTGTCACATTTTAAAATGACTTCCCCTTTCATTATCATGATTTCTGCATATCTTGATTCTGAAATTTAAACAAGCTAATAAATATTATAAAGCAGAAATTTTAATTACTTTTTAGCAAAAACAAAAGAACTACTGTAATTATGTTCAAATTAATTTGGTCTAATTTGCATAAGTGTTTTCCCCTGTATAATTCTTTCAAAATACTTAATAAATATATTGTCAGCTTTCTCTGTAAAATTCATTTTATGCTTTTTTCCAAAATTCTTTCAACAATCTCTTTATTATTATTATTATTATTATTATTCTTACAAAATTGGCAAGTATTTTATTGGCTAGAAATTCAAAAAAATCTATAACAAAGTTAAAAATACGAACAAAATATAGGAGCTTTGGTGGCTAATGGGCTACTCCCAAAGCAGTTTTATATGGCCCATGAATACAGTTAAATTAGATATTAATTGTAAATGTGGCATTGCAAAAACTTTAAGATTTTAATTAGTGAGTTTACATTATTTTCATTGTCATCAAAAGTGAATATGAATAAATAATTAGCAATCCTGTAAATGGAGCTAATTTGCAGTATAATATAAATCTTATACAGAGATTTGAAGATATTTTGTAGATTATTATTAACTAATAAATTATCATTAAATGAATAAAACTTTTTTTGAGGTCCATGACTTAAAAATGTACAAGTTAAGTGTTTATAAAAAATATGTTATAAAATAAAGAGTTATAAAATGATTGTGATTACAAGGCATAGTAAATGTATTTATATAGTAAATGGGAAATAACTTGAAAATATTATATGATTAATTTGACAGTGATAGCTGGAAAAATGGAAAACTGCTGGTAAATTACATTTTTAATCGTAGCCCATGATAAAGTTTAAACAGTAATAAAATTAATGATAATGAAATATAGCAAACTGAAAATAATGCAAAACAAATGTTGAAATTAACATAATTGTTAGAAATCTATGATAATTTTTTTGTTATTTTGCTAAGAGGCGATTTTTTCACTGTTTTTCAGAATATTATAATGACATTATATTATTTCATTTCTTTCTAATAAATTATACTTACTTGCTTGAAATCTCTGAAACTGAACATGGGAATGATATTATATAAATAGACTTATTTTTTCATGTTGATTTTAATTTTTGCAATGAGAATATACAAAGTCTGAAACTAACAAAAATATGTATATTATTTTATGAATTAGATTCTTTAAAGCTTTTAAAAATACCCCATAGTGATTTTTATTCATTTCAGCTATCTAGCTACTGCACAATTGTCGGAAGAGAATAATACTGGAATTGACATTTGGTAAGTTTAGAATTAATTTATGTTTTGATATATATGAAGATTAATTGTCACAAGGAAATATGAGTTTAATTGTCATGAAGAAACATTGCATGAGTTTAGTTTTCACGAAAAAAAATTGCATGAGTTTCTGTACTATAATATACAGTCAAAAGTCGTTGATTCGGACACCCATAATCCATAATGATCTATAATCTGGACCTCAAAACTAAAAACTTTCTGCGCATGCGCCGCGTTGACACATGCGCATAGGTGTTTACGCGTGTGCGTAAGACCTTTATGACTGCGCATATGTGTGTGCGCAAGTGCAGAATACGTTTTCGCGTGCGCATTTAATGTATAATGGATGGTATGAGCTAAAATTATCTAATTATTTATTTCAGTTAATGTTGATGATTGCGTTATTCCTTAATCTTCGAACTGGATCCGGCTTATTACTTTTTTCAGACTGTAAAAGCAATTTTATAAAAGTAAACTTGAACTTTCGATTATGTCAAATAGAATTTCCGATGCTGGAGCTCCCAAAGGATCTACAAAACGAAAGTACGTTTCGATGTCCATCAAACAAAAAGTGGAATTGCTGCAAAAAATGGATAAAGACATGAAGAAGGTAACAGAGAGGTTAGTGAAAACGAAAAAATTTCGATTGACAAGTTAGTCAGCATTCTCGGCACAGCAATTACGGGTCTTGAACAGCGGAACTTTGTAACTGAACAAGAAATTATGTCTTTTTATAGAATTAAAGAGAAAGTATTATCACATAAAACGAAGCAACTTAAACAACTTACATTGAAAACAATGTTTAATAAAGTAAACAAATAAATATTAAGCTTTTTTTTTTTTTTTTTTTTTTTTTTAATTTTGATACCCTTTAGATCATAATTGTTCTTTATTTCATAAATTAAGGTTTCATATTTTTAATTTTAGAATTTCTGCATGCCATCTTACGAGATTTAAACTGATGATCTATAATCCGGAAAAATCGATAATCCGGAATCGCCGAAGTCCCGATGAGTCCGGAATAACGACTTTTGAATGTATATTATTTCTCCTCTGCATCTATTATTTCTAATTTAAAAATCAATTTTTATTGCCTAGATTGAATAACAAGATTTGTGTATAAATCAAGGCTGGCAAGTTGCTGCCAAGTTAGTAAAGCCTCTAGTAATAAGTAGCAGCAAATGGCAGAACCTCAGAAAATAACTAAAAACTTATTCTAGTACAGTAATTAGTAGAGGAAAATGTATTTTAAAATGAAGTTCTGTCTGATTTTTTCCTCAAAAAAGCATTTATAACATCAGTTTTGCTTTTAAATGCTAAAGAGTATTCTAATTTATTGTAAATAAATGAATAGCTGGAGAAAATTCTTTGGAAACACAGCAATAATTTCATGTGTCGCAGCATGCTGAGTGCAACAATAAATATATGTAGAGGCTTAGCAAGGTTTTTGTGTATTATGATTTACACACATGAAGATGGTTTATTTTAAATAACAAACTTTTAATTACAACATAACAATTACTCATTAAATGAACATTGATGATATTTGCATTGAAGGATAAATCTGACCGAGTGCGGCGGTGACGAAGCGTGAAGTGTTGTGTGAGTGCATCTCGAAAATCTCCATTAGAGTTACAGCTAGAGATTCAGCACGCAGTTGGCAAGTAACAAAAATAAGTTCCTTTAGTATCACCACAGTACTTCCCTCCAGTGTCAACAAAATTAAAGGTACCAAGGGTTAAATCAGACCCTGTGTCCAGAACATGTATGCTGAAGAGCACTTTGCTTCTGGAATTCAGACACAGGTGATGATGTAGTGGCAACTGTAGGTGTAGACACATGGAATGAAATTATAGGTTCCTTTGAAGCAGATGTGATTGAAGTATTAGTCTTGACAGTTTCTGGTACAAAAATAAATTTAAGTTACAGTTTAAGATGATCAAGGCTCATCACTATCTTTTTGTTTCCCATAAGTATCTGATAGTTCTTAGATGTGCAACCTAGAACCAGATGTGGACCTGTATAAGTAGGCTTCAAAAACTTTTTGGGTGCATCATACTTTAGCACATGTGAGGATTCAGCAAGCTCTTTAGTATAAACACAGGTCTTGAAGAATATACACTTGTAGGTGTAGGAGATAATGTTGCTATGGTTTCGTGCAATTGTCTGAGAAATACATGATATCGACATTGAGTTTATTGTAGGGTTTATAAACGTTCCAGGTAAACATAAATTGATACCGTAGACCTATTCAGTGCTGGAAGAACCCAGGTCCTCTTTAAAAGTAATTCTTAATCCTACAACACTGTGGGTAGAACATCAACCCACTGAACAAAAACATGGCATCTAATGGCCTGTTTAAGAGAGTGATGGAACTTCTCAACAAGTCCATTAAAATTCGGATGATACGGTGATGTGTGGATATTTTTAGTTTCCAAGAATTTTGTTAATGCTATAAATAATTGAGACTCAAACTGTCATCTCTGGTCCATGATAATGCACTCGGGTACTTCAAACCATGAAAATCTATGTAGGAAAAAAATCTTTTGGACACAGTGCCACATATCCACAAGAGGGATAGCCTCTGGCCAACATGTGTACCTGTTGATACACATAAGGAGATTTAGAAAGAAATAAGCATATGGAATTGTGTCCAAAACATCTTTGAACATCACATGCATTCGGAGATAGTAGCATCCTGGGCTGGAACTCCAATGGAATATTGCACCTATTTTAAAGACGGTTTTGAGAAGACTGCATGGTATCTGGATGAAGCCTTACACTCTTGTAAAACTGGACGCTGCAGCAGTTGGTCCTGATTTCCTCTTTATTGATTTTTAAACCATACTCCATCGATCTGGTAACGCTGTGTAAGAATGACCATTGCTAGCATCTGCAATAGTAGATTCTAAAAAGGTATAAGGAGGTATGTATAACCTTGTGATGGGGATAATTGTCCAAACAAATCGATATGGATGTGACTAAAGTGAGCAGATGGTAACTCAAAACGTTGCAATGGAGTTCAAGTGTGTCTATGAATTTTTTACCTTTTTTATTAAAAATTATAAAATTAGAAATTAGAAAGCCTCTGAAGTTGCATGTGGTGAAGTTTTAAGGTAAGCAAGCATATCTTTTAAGTATGTTATGATTTTTATAGTTATAGTATACAGAATATGTGAGATTTTTAAAATTATTCTGTAAATTATAATTTTTAAAACCTTTTTGTAAGTTTTATGGTCAATTTTTTTTCCAGCTATTTAGCTCCTGAAATACTGCTGTTGTCAGAAGATCATACTACTGCAGTTGACATTTGGTAAGTTTAGAATCAATTTTTGTTTTAAAAATTACATGAATGTCTCAAAATTTATTGTCTTGATAATCAAAGTTATAGAGTAAGTTTGTTGAGGAAATTCTGAATGAGCTTCTTGCTCTAATGATGTGTTTTTTGTGTGTGCTTTATATCAATCTGGTCTATTTTAAAAAGCAAATTTTGTGTCATGCTAATTGAAATAATGTATGATTTACATATAAACTGATATTTAAACATGAGGTTTTGAATAGCCCTTCTTGTAGCTTTAATTCCATAGTTCTTTCATGTTTAAAGTAAAACTTAAAGATATCTGACTTTGTGATGTAGCCGTTCCTCAATAAACACTAATGCCGGCTAGTTTTGAAAGGATTTATTAACAGAGCACCCAGGAACGGTTACAAAAAAAAAAAGAATTATACATAAAAATGAAACTTATACCAAATGGAACATCAAACATTTGAATAACATAACATAGTAAACTATCATCATGGTGGCTGGAGGTCGACTGTGGTTTTTTCATATCGCCACAAGATCACGTTTAAATAAAATAGTTTGGTTACAGTTCATGAGTTCATGGCGTTGAATAAAATAGTTTAATTACACTTAAATAGTCCTGTTACATCCTCCCTCTCTGACTTCGTAGACGTCTCGGCAAGAAGTCAGGAACTGACATTTGTCTACTTTGTGCAGCGGGCGGAGAATCAGATGAATGGGCTCCAGTTTGACGAGCAGTAAATTTTGCGTCACCAGCACCTTGTGCAACAGGTGCATATTCGGGTGATATTGCACATTCCAGGCGTCCTCTTTTCTTTAAGGGAACCACTGGAGTTACACGAGCTGAGTTTTGAAACTTATTTCGATCCTGATATGGTTTCAAGGCTGAAACATGATACTTGCCGAGAATTTTGTCTGGTTCATGAGGATCGGCAATATCATAAGTGGTTGGAGATCTTGTAGTCACTATCACATAAGGACCATCTCTCTTCGGCATGAATTTAGTAGTTTTCTTCAGTAGACCTTTGCTGATTTGGTGGAGGGTGACCCAAACTTTATCTCCAGGAACGAATTTCGGTGTTTCTCTTCGTTTTCTGTCAGCATAACGTTTCTGTTTATCTTGATGCAATTCGACTCTTTCTCGTACCTGTTGTACATTTCTTGCAAAACGTTTCAAATATGGAGTAATTTCGGGAACAAAATTATCGTTCTCAATTACGGCTTTTATATCATGCTTTACATCATCTAAGGTTCGTAACTCTTGTGCAAATTGAAGAAAAGCAGCAGAATGTCCAGTTGAATCACATTTGGCTGTATTCAAAGCAAACCTTATTAATAACAGTTTATCCTTCCATGATTGATGGTCGTTACCAACAAGTATTGCTAAACGTGGTTTCAGACCTCTATTCTTCCTTTCAACTGGGTTAGATTGTGGGTGATAGACAGGAGTAAGACTTTGATCAATGTTCAAGATATAGCATAGTTGTTGCATAACAGCACTAGTAACAGCACTAGTAAACTGTGTACCATTATCACTTATTATTTTCCTGCATAACCCAAATCGAAGGGCGACTTCCTCCAAAAGACTAGTGGCACATTCTCTGGCCGTGGCTTCCTTTAAAGAAAATAGTTCTGTCCACTTCGTAGCACAGTCCTGCACAATAAAAATCCATTTTTCACCAGAGGGTGTTTCAGGAAAGGGACCGAAAAGATCAATTGACAAGGTCTCAAAACGTTGAGCATAGACTGGAGTTTGAAGTAAGCCAGATGGCTTTTGATTAGTGGCTTTATAACGACAGCATTCGAGACAGCTTTTGACGTATTCTGCTATATCCTTTCTCACTCCAACCCAGTAGTATCTTTTTGCTATTCGATAAAATGTTCCTTCAGATCCATAGTGACCGGCCGTTGGGGAATCATGATATTCTTTCAAGGTTTCTGCTTTTCTTTTTGAGGTATAACTAGTTGAGCTTCTTCCTCTTCCGAATCAGGGGAATATCGGTACAAAACTCCTCTGTTCATAACGTAGCCTCTTCCAGTCCAAGTTGCACAGTCTGATTCTTTCTCTGGACTCTCAAAAGTTTTGATGATCTTCTGAAGATCATCATCTTCTAGCTGTGATTGTCTTAATTCTGCAGGGCTAATAGTAGGGATTTCGACAGAGACAGCACAGACTTGACAAGAATCTGTACTTGAGTGTTCACAAATAGGATGAGACAATAGATCAGCAATAAAGTTCAAGCGTCCAGGAATGTAATTTATAGTCAGATTGTAGGATTGGATTTGTAAGGCCCATCTTGCGAGCCTACCAGTTGGAGACTTTAAAGACATCAGCCACTTCAATGGTTGGTGGTCAGAGGTGATTGTGATAGACTGGCTTTCAACATATCCTCTAAATTTGTTGAGTGCCCATACTACTGCTAAGGCTTCTTTTTCTATGGTGGAATAGTTTCGTTCTGATGCGGTCAGCAAGCGGCTGGCATATTCTATAGGGTGTTCTTCATTTTTCTTCCCTTGTAGCAACACTGCTCCAATGGCTACATTGCTAGCATCTGTGCGAATGATAAAAGGCTTCGTTCCATCAGCTTGCTTAAGAATCGGTGGGCTAATTAATTTGGATTTCAGCTTTTGGAAAGCATTTTCTTGTTGTGCTTCCCACTTCCACAGTGCTTTCTTCTTTGTTAAATCCGTTAACGGTTTGGCTATTTAAGAAAAATTTGGAATATATCAACGATAACAGGAACACGTTTGTACGAACGATTGCACTTGCTTAACAGTTTTCGGCGATGGCATTTCTGCAATGGCAGCAGTCTTGTGTGGATCAACAGCTATACCATGCTTATTAATGTAATGGCCTAAATATTTCACTTTTTCACAACAGAAGTGGCACTTCTCACGGTTAGCATTGAGCTTGAATAACGATAGACGTTGGAAAACTTGTTCTAAGTCAGAAAGGTGCTTTTCGAAGCTAGATGACAGCACGATGATATCATCTAAATATGACAAAGCAAACACATTATTCAGTCCAGAACGGAACTTATCTATCAATCTAGAAAAAGTGGCAGGAGCGTTTTTCAATCCGAAGGGCATTCGGGTAAATTTATATGTACCAAAAGGGCTAACAAAAGCGGTCTTATTTTGATCTTCTGCAGCTACTCTCACCTGATGATAACCGGATCTCAAGTCAATAGTTGACATATAAGGTGTCGGTTTTGCTTCACTCAACAAATCATCTATATGTGGCAAAGGATAAGTGTCTGGAACGGTTTGAGCATTTAGGTTACGATAATCAATGCATAACCGTACTTTTCCATCTGCCTTGGGAATCAGAACCACAGGAGAGGCATAGGGGCTTTCACATTCTTTTATGATACCTTGTTTTAGAAGGGAATCAAGTTCCTTTTTCAACAGTTCTTTCTTACTTGGTCTCATCCGATATGGAGGGACTGAAACAGGGGGGCTGTTTCTTGTGTTAATATGTTGTTCAATGAATGGAGTGGCTTCTTCCCCTACTTTGAAGACAGTGTGATATTTGTTAAGCAATGCATCAATTGCAAGCCGTTGGGCTGTAGTTAATTGCTGTCCTTCATTTTCGCGTAGTCGGCAGTTGTTTACAACAACTGGGATTTCTTCCAGTACTTGGGATTGATGAGGTCTCACGAAGCTATATTTTCTTCGAGGTTCATCAGAAAAGTTCCACTTATTTTCAGCAAGATTTAAAACAATTTTAGCTTTTTGAAGAAAGTCAATTCCTAACAGAGTCGAGTTATTTTTGACATCAGGCAACACAAGGAGAGGAGTTTTGAACTCTCTGCCTTCGAGAAGAATAATTTGTTCGGTGTGAAGTACCTCTTTTTCAGATACCAAACCATCAGCGAAAGACACCTGTAGTGTTGTCTTTTCAAATACTGCATCTTGTTTCTGCAGAATATGATAGAGGGATTCACTTGCGATTGAGTGACTAGCACCACTGTCGGCGAAAGCTGTACCGGAAACACCACCAATACTAATTGGAAATACAGCAGTCCGAGTGGAAGATAAACAGGATCGGATTTGGATAGTGCCTAAACTTGATGAATTTGAAGTCTTTGGGGGGTTACAGTCTGGACATTTAGACTTGATAAAACCAGTTTTGCCGCACCCATAGCATGTTAAAGGAGGTCACTTTTCTTCTGTTTGTTGCTGACCACGATTTGAAAAGGTTTTATGAGTTCCCTGTATGTCACTTGTTCGATTTTCTACTTTGTGTTTAGATGGATTAGTCGGTTTTTAAGAATAGTTTCGCCTGCCAGGAAGTGGAGGTTTATAGTGCGTATTTTTAACACGTACAGATTCATAATCATCCAATTTCTGTACTAATTCAGATGAACTCTTTATTTTTCCCCAAGTATCAATAAAATGCTCCTTAACGTCACTACTGACTCTTCTTTTAAGCTGATCCATCAGGACCAAGTCTTTGAGTGATTCAAAGTCTGTAACATCGAGACTATGAAGCCACTCTTCGAGATAATTATTTAATCCGTAAGCAAAATCTTTCCATAAGGACCCAGGGTGTTTTTAGTGGGTGGTAAGTTTAATTCGAAGTGATTCAGCATTTAATTTGAATCTTTGTAGCAGAATCTTCTTGATGTAAGAATAATCTTCTAATTTGTCTTTTGGTTCTCTTAAAATAATTTGCGAAATGTCTATAGGCAGAAGAGGTTGGAGGTGAGTGATGTAATCTATTTGTTTTATATTAACGTTTTCACATTGTCTTTCAAAAATTTGCAGGTAGATTACAATGTCAGAAGTTCCTGTAAATTTAGGGATTAGGTGTTGAATATTTGTTTCAATAGCTGCACTTGAAGCAAAGGCGGCATAGTTAGGATTTGAGCTAGCAGCTGCCAGGTTTAATTTTAAACGTTCCAATTCTAATAAAAGTTCTTGTTCTTTTCTTTGACGTGTCTCTAGATCGTTGCTTTCACGTTGTGTTTGTTGTCTAGTTTAGATTAAAGTTTCCAGAAGATTCCTGGTAAAAGCCTCATCATCAGTGTCAGAATTGACGATAAGATCTTTAAGATCTATTACTCGCATAGCGTCGTTTACAGTGAAACCCAGTTCTGTAGCGAGAGTTTTTAAATCCTCTTTTCGTGCTTTGGCAAGGTAAGCCATAATTATATGAGAGGTCAGGGGGGGAGGGAAAAGATGAAGTTCACTTTGTTGTTATTTCGATTTTATTCACAAGATTTTATTTATTTTAGAATTAATAATTATACCTTTGAGTAAAATGTTTATACTCCTATTAAACAACATGTATAAATGTAAACAATGTTACTCGTACATTTATATACCACTTTTAAACAGCATTTATAAATGTAAACAATAATACTCCAAAAGTTTATTATTTCTGAGTCATAAAAATATCATAAAATGCCCTCATAAATTCAACTTGTCTCCAGAAAATAACATATAATAAATTGCTCAAAAATTGTTTACTACTTAGCAAAACATACAAAAACATACATAAATGTCTTACCATAAGCTTTTATATTCAAGCTGAATTCTTTGAAATCTTAATCTTAACAAAATATTTAGCTAATTAAGCAACACACATTTAGTAACTCTTTTACTTTAATTAAATAGTCATTCGATTTTATTCATAAGTATTTTCTTTCTCTTCAAGAAATATTTTTTAAGACATGCATTCATTAAAGGAAAACAATTGTATTTTCTTAAAGTATTATACCATAATCATTTTCTCAAAATGTTCGTCGAAAGATAAATCTACAAGTACAATATTTTATTTTATGTAGAATAAAACATTTAATGAGGAACAACAGCACTCAAAGGAAATAAAAACATAATAAAAGATTTGACATAAACACATCATAAATCATCGCTAGTCTAAACATTCCGAGGGGGGCAAACATCTGCTGCTGTAAGTCAGAAGCGAAACTAATAAATTCTAATGCACAACGTCAATGAATATATTCAAACTTTAACATCAAAACATGTATTCAGTGAAACAATATTATCCACAAATCAATTTAATATGCGCATTAACATTTTAAAATAACAAATTACATTTCAAGAAATAGCGTTTGGTTGACAGAAAGCCGTTTGCTTTCGTTTAATAATCTTATATGTAATATCAATAAATCAGATTTCAGTAAGGAATTTACATTTGCTTTAAGAAGCAGCATATAATAAATAATCAGTTTAAAAGAACTTTAAACTGAGATTAAACGATAATGTAAACAAAACTTATCTTTTCCGTTGAAAGTGTCCAGTTGATGATTCGATGTGCTAGCAGCACGGTATGACAATTTTAATTCCAGAATTGGTTTCCAGAATTTTTGACCAGCAGTCCACACCTGAAAAGAAACTGAGCCGATCTCCAGCAACTCAAAGTTAAATTCGGGAGTAAGGGCTTGTTAAAGCCAAACAGAAATTCTAAACATTTTGTTGCGCCATTTTGGATTCAAATTTAGTTGGGCGCCAATGTGATGTAGCCGTTCCTCAATAAACACTAATGCCAGCTAGTTTTGAAAGGATTTATTAACAGAGCACACAGGAACGGTTACAAACAAAAGATAATACATAAAAATGAAACTTATACCAAATGGAACATCAAACATTTGAATAACATAACATAGTAAACTATCATCATGGCGGCTGGAGGTCGACTGACGTTTTTTCATATTGCCACGAGATCGCGTTTAAATAAAATAGTTTGGTTACAGTTCATGAGTTCATGGTGTTGAATAAAATAGTTTAATTACACTTAAATAGTTCGGTTACAAATTTAAGTATTAAATTTCATTGGAAAAGTGGTCGCTTTGGTCAACATTTTGTTTTATTTCTAAAACACATAGAATCCTAAAATCATAATAAGGAAACTCATGGGACTTTGACAGGCTGTACAGAGAACAGAGAACCATGGCTGTACAGAGCGTTAAGAAGGTAGCAGTCATTTTAGAGAAATGAAGACTGCGAGAACAGAGTGATTGTGCGATTGGTTCTACAGCCAAAATGTGGAAAGAAAAAATATGGATATTTATAAGTATGTAATGTCTATGTGGCGTGGAAGCACATAAAATTCTTGTAAAACAAGTCTCCTTGAGTAATTAGGTGGCAGAGGAAAAGAGATGAAAGTATTTGGATTCATTTCTTCGGGAGTTTTGCATAAAAATTAGGATGGAACTGAACAGTATGGCGGTATTAAACCTATAAGATCCTTGGTAAAGTTCTGGTGTCTGTTTCATTTCTTCCTGCCATGTACTTTTAATATTTATGAATATTTGTGGATTCTTCAATTTAAACAAATTCCTTATTTTTGAAAAATTCATGTCAATTTAAGTAAGCAGTCCTATTTTGTACTGTAAATTGAATATTGTAGTCTGTCTGTGATTTGATATCTGCTTAAATGTATGTAAATAGTTGGTATTTATATTTCTACATAGCGGAACCTTTATCTAAGTCATGTATTTCATATTAAAGAATAAAAAGGAGGAAGGAAATTGGCAAAATTTTCTTTTTTAAGGAACTTAAAATTATTTCAGATAAAATGATGATATGGGTATGCTTGTTAATCGTTACAGGTCTAAGTTTTGAAGCAAAAAAGTGTGACTAAATTTTCAAATTTATTATCACTGCAGTTTGAATTCTTTCTGCATAATTTAACAAATAGATTAAGTATAAAGATTTGCTGTGCTTCTCATTTTATGTATCAATAAGTGAGAAAGACGAAATAATTTGAGATTTATTGCTAGTTATTTAGCTTGCTTTCTGACAATTACTATTATCCTAACAAATTGCTTAGTGGAATATGTTTAAAGCTGGAAATAAGGAGGTAACATTTTTCTAATGATTTTTTGTTATAATGAACATGTTCCATGCACTTCACCACAGGTAATTTGAATTTGAGGTCATAACGTTCCAAAAAAATTTAGATTTCACTACTGTATGCTTAATTCAATTCTTCAAACTCATAATTTTTATAGATTTTAGATTCTTTCTGTAATCTTTTTATTTTTCTTCTCATATTTCATTATCATTTTTATTTAAAGTGCCTTTACTACATAGTTATTTTTAATTTCATTCTCATGCTCCTGTCTATCAGATTACACCATTCCAGATTTATTGATATGAAATTTTGGAAAAGTTGATACATCTTAAAATTCTCAAAAAGGTAATATTGAAATTACAGAGGGTGTTTACACATTTTTTGAATGACTTCGAGAAAGAATTTAGGAAAATCAAATGTTTTGGAATAAAAATTTTTGGCAACAGCTTATTGTAAGAAGTTAAGGAGAAATATCGTCTGCTACTTTAAAAGTTAATCTTCTTTCAAAATATTGCATGTAGACAAGCTGTGAATTGATGGATATGTTTTTGCACTTTCTGAAGAGAAACATTCCTATTTCATAATTAAAAAATATTGTAAAATGCATGGTATTAAAATTTCTAGTGCAATATAAGCAATATTATTAATCTTAAAAAAGAAAAACAGGAGTCATTACTTCTATATAGAAAGAAGACTCCAAAAGAATATACAAAAATGGTACATACTGTTTCTAATGTTAAATCATTGGTAACAAGAGAAAATTCGCCAATGCAGAAATCAGTTTTAAAGTCTTTTAATACATCTTTAGCAACAATATATAAAATAGTAAACCAAACTTTACAACTTAAAAAAGGTAAAAAATATAGTTTTCCCATTCATGTATTTTGCCAAGAAAAATGGCTCAATACAGAATAACTTGTAGAAACCTGTATGAAAAAATATTTTGCAGGAAATAAATGAAAATAATTGTGACCCTTGATGAAGCATGGATTTACCTAAATGACTGTAACAAAAGGGGAAAAAAAGAAAAAAAAAAAAGTGTCTTTATTATCAAAATCGAAGAGAGAAAAATGTACCAACCTGGTTCCATCAATGTAAAAGAAAGTTTTAGTTAGGGGTTTATGATTTTCACAGGGTTCACTTGTAGTGGGAAATTAAAAGTAGGAAGAGTGGTAAAAAAAAAAAATCTTAAAATCAACTCAATGTACTTATCAAAAGAAAGTTTTACATCTGTTATTTTCAGAAGAAATTTAATTTCTTTATCCCATTGACTTTGGAATGATGAAATTCAGCTAGACAAAGCAGCAAGTTATACTTCAAAAAGGTACCACTGCATTCCTTGAAAAAATAAAGACTGATAGTGGTATTGCGTATGCAGTATCCTCTGCTTATTGACTCACTGGTTAATAAACTCAGGCATTTATTATGCTCAGATGCCCAAGAACCGAAACAAATACATTCTAATCAATAATAATAATAATAATAATAATAATAATTTACTAAACACATCTCCAATGCTTATTAAACTAAGATCATTAGTGACAGAATATCTTACTTTTATATATCAAAGATTGTATTTTCATCCATTTAACATATTTAACATATATTGCCCTGTGGCTTTATCATTCTGGTATATATTGCTTCAATAAAACAGGCTTGACAAAAACTTTTTTTTTTTTTTTATCTGCAATGGACTTCAGAACAGCAGAAGGTTAACAAAAGCATTTCGCTAGAGGCATTGTAAATGAATGAGGCTTCCTTCTCGAATACCAGCTGATAGAAGATGAAAGTGTAACTTCTTTATCCCATCTTTTAAGGTTTCTACCTTCAAAATCCTCCACTTGGTATCAATATATTAATTTCATACAGAGTTTATAAGTTCATGAAATACTTGTAAGCATTACCATACATTAAGAGGCTTTGAATGAAAAGGGAGTGGTAACTGTAGACTGAAAAGCAAAGAAAGTGCTTATCATACTTGTACTTCATGAAGTAGCAGATTAAAGGGAAATTTTTCTGCGGGCTGGAAATGTAAATTTTGAAATTTGAATAAACACCTGGAAGAAACCTTCCTTCCTCTTTCTTTAATTTCTTGTGTGCTTAACTTGTAACTTGTCGAAATGCCAAGCGAAAAGACTGAAAGGAAAGAATAAAATATTAAGAGATTTTATCCAGCCAGAGAAAAACTACATTTCATCTTGGGATTTTCCAAACAGTGTCATGCATTTTACTAAAACATAGGAATTGTAGTGAACAAAGAACTAATAAAAATGCAAATATCAAAAGAGCAAAAGCCGTAGAAAGTCAAGAGATAGTGAAATTGATTTTTTAGAATGGCTTCAAGATATAAAGCTGAAGAATGTTTCTAGAGCATTTTTCACTAATTCACTAAATGCTAGGAGAGAATTTTATATCAACTGATATGTGTCTGAGGGTTTGGAGAAAAAGAAATCCACCGTTATTAATCAGAAGTTATAGGGTGAGAATGAAGAAGCTTACTATCAATGCAGTTGATAACTGAATAAAAGATGTTCTACTTAGGCTGCTAAATGGATACAGGTCACTCAAAATTTACAGACAAAATGACTACATTACAGAACATTGCCAGAATCTATATTAATATTTAAAAATGAAACTGTGGTTCATTTTAAAACTGAAGGAATATGTTACTGTTTTATTAATTTGCAGTGTGAGCCCAATTATTAAAAAGATAGCACTGATTATTGACAAAAGCAGAAAAACCTGAGAAAAAGAAAGCAATAAAAAAAAAAAGTTGAGTTGTTTAAAAATTCACTTCTGACTTACCGCGACAACAAGAATCATAGATGAAAAGTAGTATTTTTACTGATTTTCTTTTGAAATAGGGCAGAGAACTCAAAAAGGAAAAATATAGCTTTACTAATTAGATGACTGTGCAGCACACACTGCTCTTTCTAAAAAGTGTTAGTGTCTCTTACAAATACAGCTTCTAACATTCAACCTTTAATTTTAGGATATTATAAAAGCTTTCAAATGTCATTACAGAAAAGATATTGTTTAGTAAATGAGGAAACTGAATTTTGTGAAAAGCAAGCACTACAAAGGAGATAAGTCAATATCTCTGTAAGAGTATGTATATTATGATTAATGCAAGGGGTTAATCTCTTAAAATGAGCTAAAAGTTATTTTCAAAAATGGGGCTTTTGATTAGAAAGCTTCAAAGGAACTGCAAACTTAGAGCTAATGTTTCTGACATCAGTGAGGGAAGTTCTGACGATTTATTTTTGTAATCTGTCTTAATTCATAGCAATATTGAAACAACATGTGTAAAATTTGATTATGAAAGTATTAAAAGAACTGCAAAAACTGATAGTGAAAATATGATACAGTAAAGAGTGATGACATGCCATCATCAAACAAATGTAGAAAAGCATTGCAAATTTTAAGAAAGTTTCATTGAAACCATAATTTTAAAAATATTTTTATAAAAATTTAATAAATGAATTTCAAAACTGCACAAATAATTTAATTTTAGTGTTCATATTTAATTATTATTTTAGGATCAATTAACATAATAATTGTTAGTTGCTATTATTGCTTAAAAGTTTAAAAGTTAGTACAAAGTCCGAAACCCGGACTTTGTACTAACTTTTAACTTCCGCAATTCTGGATTTGAGATTTTTCCGGATATTAGATAATCAGTTTAAATCTAGTAAAATGGCATGTAAAAATTATAAAATTAAAAATTTGAAATCGTGATTTATAAAATAATGAAGTATTTATGATCTAAAGGGTATCAAAATCTGCAAAAAAAAAAAAAAAAAAAAAAAACCTTAATATTTATTTGTTTACTTTATTAAACATTTCTTTCAATGTAAGTTGTTTAAGTTGCTTCGTTTTTTTGGGTGCTAATACTTTCTCTTTAATTCTGTAGACAGATATAATCTCTTGTTTAGTTACATTACTGAAGTCCTGTAACTGTTGTTTCAAGAATTCCAACTAACTTGTCAATCGAAATTTTCTCGTTTTCAGTAACTTCTCTATCACTTTCTTCATTATCGGTAGTGCTATTTTCTAGATTTAGAACCATACTACCGATTTCGCCATTCATTAATTGATTGATGATTGAGAAGCATTGTCATCACAATGAAAAACTTCTTTCATATCATCTTCATTTATTAACGCTTCTCCACATTTCTTTACAAAATCCATTAATTGGAAAATTTCACCTTTGTTTTGCGATATCCGAAAACCATTAAAATTAGTGGCTATCATCATCAAATTTAGCTATCCTTCACTATACATATTTGGCTAAGCATCATGAGCTTGGTGACTAATGACAAGTTCTAATTCGGAAGTCAAACGACAAAAATCAGTGTTATATTTTCAAAATTTCTGTGAAAATATGTTTTTGTTGTTTGAGCTTGTTCCTGATTTTTGTTGTTTGGCTTCTGAATTAGTATTTGTTCGGCGTGTTATTGTGTTTTAATTAACGACAAGTTGTTCCTTTTAAATTCTATCGTGCACTGAGACAATTAAGCCTGAATTGTATTAGTTATTTATTATACTTATGTTTATTTCTTGCACATGCTTAAGGCTTGTCAAATTATTATTAAATTCCCATATATACTTAAGCCTTATTGAGGGCCAGCGCTAGATATCTTACCGCTTGATGCAGTCTCTGTGGGTCCTAAATTCTGCGACTCTCTGTGGCCATACGAGCCCTGACGCTGGTTCTGGGTTTATTTGAATAACAAATCAGTTATTCTTAATTCAAATAGCCCTAAATGTAATCTTTAGGTCTATGAGTATCATCAACAAAATATATTTTTAGCATATGGAAAAAAATTTTCGGTAAATTTTCCATCGTCAACATTTTTAATGCATTTAACTTAAATCTGTAATAATCGCCAAGCATAATGTCAACATAAAAGGTTACCATACTTCTTTATTATTCAATTACTAACATTAAAAAAATTGCTTAGGCATCGCTATATGAGTCATTACTCAAGTTGTCATATTTTGATAAACATGCAATGATGAAAGGAAAGTATAATAAATAATGATTCGCTAGGTTAGAGTCAGATCAATGATGTATCTGTGGAATGTTTCATTTTGAGATGCGTGCCAAGGAGATACGCAGCAACGGAACCAAATTACTGATCCTACAAATTTATGCTAAAATGATTCTTTCTTCAAAAACAAGGTATTTTATTTAGTGTCGAAGTGAAATTAAGAATCGGGACTCTCCAGATGTTTTATTATGTGCGGAAGGGGGAATCAAATGCGCATGCGTAAAGCCTACGAGAAAAGTGCTGTTGGTGGTTTTAAGGACTGGATTTTAGATCATTCTGGATAATGGATGTCTGGATTTCAGACTTTGTACTGTATAACTTTTTTCGATATGTAAATCATCATTTTTCAAACTCAGCTGCTTAATAAACTCAAATATGTGTGGAAAAGAAGTGATTTTAATAAGCAGTGGGCAATGTATAAGTGCAAACCCACCACTATTGTTGGACTTTGGAAAGTAGTATTAGAGGAAAGAAAATCAGTACCTCTGGAAATTTAATGAAAAGCCCTTGTATCAGGGGAATTACAGTGTAGACTTACAGTCCAGAAAGAAGGCTATTGGACCGAACATATAAAAAAGTACTCTCTGCATTTTAAATATTAATTAAACAGTCCCAGAATCATTCTAAAAATATGTAAAGACCCTTTGTACATCAAATGATAGATAGAAAATAGATTAATATTTGCTGTTTTTTTTTTATTTGATTACAAAGTAGAAAGGAAAGATCTTGTCTCTGATATCTTTTTTACTGTAACGACTTCCCTAAATGATTTTCTTAAAGAAATGTTAAAAATAGTGGGGTTCCACCTATGTGTTATATAATAAGTTAGTAGGGAAAATCCATACCAAGTATTTTAGACAAAAATTTTAAAATCCAGTAATCTCATGTTTCAGTGTTCAGCACCTCTTATTTACCGTCATTGTTGGAACCTCTAGAGTAGTAACCTTCACTCCCAGTATCCCACAGCATATCATGCTCAGAACCATCTAAAGCTTTGGATATTCCACAGTTAATACTTTTCTACCATTGTACATTGGATTCATCCACGACAAAAGCACATGCTGGAGCTCAGTTCTAATTTCATCAGAGAGTCATATACTTCCAGTTTAAAATATGCTTTTATAGCTAAATTGTTTGCCTGATTTTTTTTTTTTTTTTTTTTTTAATGACTAGCTTAAACAGTTAAATTTAAACAGTATGATGTAACATTCACCTAGCAGCAATGAATTTTATATTCGATCAGTTAAATAAGCACTGTTGTGTTTCCACATATTCGTATGTACCTGTTTCTAATTATCTGTATGTATAAACTGCATCACTAATTTTCATCTGCATTTTTGTGAAAAAATAGGGTGGATTATACACATGAGAATATAGTGTATTTTAGATGTAACTGCAGAATGTTTACTGCTGGATATGTTGAAACTCATAGCTTTTTTCAAACTAGCAATGGGAGAAACAAGTGTCAGGGCCTCTCCATCTATTACTTCCTCCGTGATTTGTTTATTAACTTTAATATAAGCATCCCCTTTTTATATAGCCTATAAATTTTGCTGAAAAAATTGTGTCATATTAATGTCTGTTATTGTCAAGACTTCCAAAAGCTAAATCAGCAAATTGAGAAAGATTAGATAAAATCTCATATTTTATGTTTTGTGCTTGAATATTATTATATTTTCTATTAGCCTGTAACCCCAATCAGTTTAGCAATTAACAGTGTTGGCTGCTGTCCCTGGTTCAAATTTCAGTGGAGGCATAAATGTTTGTTGTATAATGTCTGTGTGGCATGAGGCCACTTAAAATACTGACAAGCTGAAAGTCCACTCAAGTAGTTTAATGGTAAGAGGAGTTTTTGACCCTCGGATCCTTCCCATGGGATGTGCATTTAGTGTATTGCCACACATTACGAATGCTACATCATCTGCAAAAACAGAAATTTTAGAATGCACTAACCATTGATGATTCGCTTTACTATTAAATGGGAAGATCCAAAAATATTACACCAGAATTCTCAAGTACTACATAAACCAAGCAAGAAAATTCTGAAAAACATTGAAAATATTGAAGACAGTAGAATCAAAACAATTAAAATAATAAAATATCTTAGTATTATTATTGACTCAAAATTTTCTTGGATTCTTCATCTCGAGAACATTAAACTACACACTGCAGCTTGTGATTTTACTACTTGATAGCTTGTGATTTACAATTTCATGTGCTTGTGAACACAATGTGACATTTTTTTCAGACACTTTGTATTTCACCTACCTTCAAATAGAAATGTTCTCCTTTCCCCACTGTTAGGAACTACAGTTTGAATTTCGATGAAAAAGAACTAGTAAAAAATTCAGGGCTTCACATATAACATCTCAGTATATATGTGTGTGTAAGTTATATACATTATATATATATATATATATATATATATATATATATATATATATATAACTTTAATGTGCTTCTGTTGTGTAATTAAAAGATACTTATTTCCTCTTTTAGGTCTGCTGGCTGTATTTTTGCTGAACTGTTACTGAAAGAAAAAGTTTTTGATGGAACTAAAGATACTGAAGTGCTCAGTCGAATTTTTTATACATTAGGGATGCCCAATGATGAAATTTGGCCTGTAGGATTTGATATATTTTTTTATTCCTATTCTTGCTTGTGTTTGTATAGTGCACTTCATCTTTAAAGATTATAAGCAATAAACATTTGCTGGTTAATTATTAACTTCGGTTTAATCGCTAGCTAATTTTTCTGTTTGTTTTGTTCATTAATTCTTTATCTTTTCCAATTTCTTTTAAAAGGTTGAACCTCTATATTGAGCATTTTAAAAGAAATCATATGCAAAAATTGATTCAACCAACTCAAGAATCTTTTCAGTTAGATGGACTGATTTTTTTATATAATTATTTGAAACTTTTGCAATTTGTGTTTCTATTTCTTTGAGTAAACATATATAGTTTTTGCAATCAATTCACAAATCAGAGTTTTCTTTTATGTCTCAATCAAAACTTTTATCAAGAAGAACTCCAATAATATTAACAAAAATTCCTTTTCCTTCAAAAAATTTTTATCAGTACTTTGCATTCCATTTATGCATTTATTCATTTTTGACAAGCCATTTGTGTTTATATGAAAATCGTTTTTTATTTTATGCTATTGTTAAAAGTTCTTTAATGCTACTTACTAAAAAACTGACTGCTGGCACATTTTATGTTCTAGTTTTTCATAATGTATTATTAACCTAAAGGGGAAATTATATGACTTTTTCAAAAATTATTCATGTATGAAACGTGTGATATTTAAAAATTATACTGTTGGCCAATAAATTGCTTCATCATGAAGAAATCACAGAACAAACCTGAACTTTTCTTGAAAACTAGCACGTGCTGCTGTGCAGAAATTATTAGCATTTATCATTTATCACAAATATTCCTGTCATGTGCTCATTGCAGGTTTGAAATAATGAAACAAAACAGAAAAGCAAACCTGAAATGCTGATTTTTCATTAGGAAATCATGTTTTACTGTTTGTTTTTTTGTATAAGTGTGTGTTATGTTTCATGTAAAAAGAAAGAATTCATACCACCATGTCTCGTAATGAGAAAAATCATAGCCTCCAGGATCAGGAATTATTTACTACATAGCAGCTGTTTCTGTTGACCGAGATTCAGTAACTTACGAGAATTTTGCAGTCTGTTGATCCAAGAGGGCCACATAGAGCAACTTGAAATATCAAATGGCCCTGCTCTGTAGTGCCAAAGATGACAGATATCTTGTTCACATCATTATTAATAATTGTAAAACCATTCCATGTGCCCTAGTCAGGAACCTGGGTTACCCAACACCCTGGTTATTTTGTTCAGTTCCAAGATATTGCATGTAATAAAAGTATCTCGTTTAAATTAAATATTTAATTACTTTTTTGAAAAAAATTCTGAAAGCTTGTTCTGTCCAAATTATTTTTTGACGCACTCTATGTTACTTTCATATTTATGAAATTAGTCATTTTATTCACAAATTTCTTATTTTAGGGCTGGAGCAAACTTCCAGGTTTGGATTTGTATAAAATTGAGAATTGTAATGAGTGAGTGTTCTGTAATTCATTTTATTTCTTTTTCTAGTGATCTCTTAATTCATTAGAAATTTTTTTCTAATGAATCTCTTAATTGATGACAACTTATGTAAAATTTCGTATTAGAAAATAAGTGTAAGCCGTTTGAGTCACTTCTTTAAGTAATTGTATTGAAGTATATTTAGACAGATATATAGATAAGCAATGTTGAAAATAAATAAATAAATAAGAAGTTTAAATCGAATTCTGTCTCATGAAGTGCAAGTAAAAATTTCTCTTTTATTTTCCGTGAGGAAGAGAATTTGATTTAAACTATTTTACATTATTTTGTCGTAATAATAAGCATACTTTTATTGAATTTTTTTTTCCCTTTGTTTCTAAATTATTTAGTTAAGTAATATAGACTTGGATGTGTATTTGCTGATTCAGTTCACACAGTTTATGGTGGTCCAAAATATTTTTGAGAATAAAGGAATTAAATGTTTTATGTGTATTATTATATGCATTTTAATCCAGAATGCGCTCATGAATCTATAGCAGTAAAATGCAGCCTTCTATACCAGGTTGGGATTGCCATCTCTCTTCAAATGGCAGTATGACAATTTTGGCAATGAAAGTTCAATATGTATAAGAGATACATAGTCCATTGCTCATGTGGTATTTTTATTTAAAAAAAAAAAAAAAAAAAAAAAAGGCAGAATTTTAACATTTGTTAGGAAAAGGCATGGCAATCAGAATAGGTTCCTGAAAAAGAAAGGCCAATGTCAGATTGAAACTGGGAGAGTTTTAGCAACTCATATATAACTTTGAAAGAAGGGGGAACAATGTTAAATGTCATCTAAACTGTCACAGTAATATAGCATTTTGGCATTATCAAGTATTTGAGAATGATCATAACAAAATATTCTTAATTTTCCTGATGTTAAATCAAAAAATTTGTTCAAAATTTTGACGTTTGCAAATTTTTTATAAAATTTAGTACATATTTCCTCCTTTATGGAAAAAAAAGGAGCAAACTTAATTTTATTAAGAGATGAGAAATCATTAAATTAGTCATTTATATGAAACCCAAAATAACACATTTTGTAAGTTTCAAGAAATGTAAGCCTGATATTAAATTGCTGATTCAAATAGTGAACAAAATACAATGAAATCTTGTTAAGAATACTCACAATTCCAGAGTTAGTTTAATCCTTTTGAGGGTCAATCACAGAAGATGAATGACCTTATGGATATTTTCAGCAAGATGAGCAGCAATGCCTACCATATATCCAAGCTTGTCATGAGTTCAGAGTTCATGAGATGTTCAGTGAGAAGAGGTAGTAAAGTCTCCTGGTCACCACATTTGCTTAAACCTTTCTCCGTGTGATTTTCATTTGTAGAAATAATTTAATATATATTATGTATATTATGTATTCAGGTGTACTCAGTCCCCGCACACCGAAGAGCTACAGCAGACCATGAAAATTCTCTTGCTGCCATTCCCCAGTAGAGCTGCTTACATATCTCGCTGGTTGACTAATCAAGCACAACGTTACATCGACATTACCAATGGCCATTTCCACAATTTTGTGTAAAGGGCAGTTCCCCTTCTTTCATTAACAAGGATATAAATTTAGTGTCAAAATTATACACATTTTATGAGGCAGTTTTGTTTTAGTAATCTTGTATTTGTTATAATATTTAACCTTTTAATGGTCATCAATGAGCTCAGCTTGTGTTCCAGTTATGCAATATAGTGAGTGCAAACAAACACAACTGTCATTACAAATTTACAACTGACAGGTATCACACACATATTTGGCAAAAAAGAACTGCTTAAACTTGCAACTGCCGAAGAGCTAAATTGGTTTTCATTTTAAATTATAACTAGTTATAAGGACTTGTGATAGTTGCATGTAAATATACTGCATTTAAGAGATCTTTCAATATTATTAGCGCTTTCACATAACAACTGTAGTACAAAAAAAGGCATTATTACTTAATTTATTAAAAAGATTAATTTGTATGAAATATTAGCACTTTTCCATTTTGCCACCACAGGCGATAAAGTTGCCAATAATGGTACAACTGATGCCAAATGGAATATCCTCGCTTGGAACTTTTCAATGCCTCATTTTCAAAACAAATTGCAGCCATTTCTTATCAGACTGATTGTTTCTTTCAATACTGGCATACAGTTACATAGAATTTTTACCAGATAGTTCAATTTTATGCCCTAAGGCCTTTCGTGGTAATTAAGTCAATTAGGATGCAATCACACTGCTCACCCAAAGGCTAAAATATAGAAAAGTCAAAGTAAAGGATTAAATTCATCAATTCTAATAAGAGTGCACTAGTGAAGTTGTAGTGATGCGTGGCCCGAACTTGTCAGCAACTATGGTAGTGACTGCTATGAAATGTAAATTACGCAAACTCGTAAGAAGGGTTTTAAAGCCCTTTTTATTAAACTTTAGAAATAACAGCTGCGTTCACTTGACGCTCACAAATTATGCCGAACCGGCGGTTTAACAAAACAGAAATGTGAAACTAAAAATAAATGACAGGATGAATAAACAACTAGATCACTACCTACGAGGCTCTAAAATCGTAACTAACTTAACTGCGTTCTAAAATACAGCTGAGATTCAGCAAGCTTTCTGATTAAGCAGTTGAAAGATTCAACGAACTGCCGAGATAGGCACACAGGCCGAAACGTGCGATTCTTAAATTTCTACCTAGCAACCTTCATGCTCGCGATTTAAGAAGCACACATACAAACTCGTTTCCCTTCTATTTAAACTCAACTTACTTCTGCTAAAATTTGAATAGACTGCGTGTTCTACTTCAATTTACATACTCTGGCATTGGCAATTCTAGGGGAAAGTAAAGGCTTGACAGGAAAGATAGCTTAAACTTAAAATAAATATAAACCCTACATTTGCCGCTGCTAGAATTTGGTAAACTTGGAAGCAGGTCCTAGAAACGACCTGTTGAAAAAGTTTCCATATTCTGACCTAAAACTCAAGAGCTCTGTTTACATAAAACAAACTTTTGTCTAAAACAATTAATTACAATGGTTTCTGTAGATGATTAAAATACCATATTTTCTTACAGGATCCTTTCTGGTAATTGGTCTTCATCAATCAATCTTTTTCTCTTTCTTCCAGCATCTGGAAGGAATAAGTATCAGTATATTCTAAATACATTATGATTTACACTTTCTTAACACTGGATAACGTTTTCGTTTTCGATCCTTTTCTTTTCCTTAATTAATTGCTTACATTCACATTCATTCAAATATTCAAACATGAATTTAACTTTACCCTGGTTCTCCACCATGTGTGGTGTCAAACGGGAATCTTCATGTTTTTGTATTACAACACTTCCCCTAACCACAATGATTTGTTGGAATTCAAACGACCAAATCTGACACACCTTAATCCAACGTACTGAAACTCGATGAGCTATGTTTAACATTCTTAAAATTCAAGTGTAGGTGGAGAACCCTCCAAAACACATTCATTCTAAATTCCCCCTCATTTATCTTTAGACATGCAGGCTTTTGCTCTAAAGCATCATTTTATTTACTGTTTAATACTTAGATTTCAACTCGTTTCTTTTGAGCATTTTACTTTTAGCATCTAAAATTTTATGCTTCTAGACTAAATTCTACTTTTACGTAACTTTCAAGTATTTACCTATATTTACAAAATTCTAACATATATGATTTTTACAATTTACCATAAAATTAATAAGAGAAAATAAAAATTTACTTCATGCTTTCTTCGCCAAGCTGACGGCACTGAAACTAAATTTTACATTAATACAAGAATACGAAGTTATTTTACTTTCGGCCAAATTTTGGCTTTAACATAACAGAACCAGTCTTTCGACCAACTCGAACTGCTTGCTCTTAGATTTTACACTTAGCTAAATAAAGTAAAACAAAGCAAAGTCTCAACCGAGACAAATTGTCTTCCGTCAACACATAGAACTTCGTATTTACGCATAACATTTCAGAACAAAAGAAAAATTTATAGAAGATTTTAACTTTGAGTTTTCGATGCTTGGAACTCTGACATCCTCTTCTGGCAAAATTGATCCCAAGTTACAGAGTTCATGGAAGTTAATCTCCGCTTTTGGTTTCTTTGAGTTTCCTCCATGCTGACGTTCCTTTTTCGCCCTCTGTACGTCGGCCTCTTGGGGTGGTAGTCTTCGGGTTCCTGTCTTCTCCGTTTGGCCCCTGGACGGCTGGTCTTGGCGGCCTCCGGTCTGGATTCTTGCTTGAATTTTTTCTGCTGGTGCCAATCTTTTCTTTTCTCTTGCTGTCTTTTTCTTCTCGTGAACAGCGGCCTTGTTTGCTCCTGACTATCTGGCCCTGGAAGTGGTTTCCAGAACGCAGATTTTCTACTGTGGGAAGTTGTAACTGGTCTTTTCCTGTTTACCAAAGATTCTTTATGAGAGAGCATTGATTTCCTGCACTTCTTGAATGCTGGAGTGTGACCATTTTCCTTCCTTCTTTTCGGGACCCTAGAATGACTTGTAGAAGGGCTAGGTTCCTCTTCTGTTCTCTGCTTCTTGGGTGGTGGAGCGGGTGGCGTTAATTCTGGAATTTCCACTTCTTTTGCACTTGAATCCTGCAAGAAACTTTTAAGGATTTCAAAATCATTTTGATTATAATATTTTTTTACCTGGTCGGGACTTGCTTTACAGGTTTCCCCTCTCTCGTTCTTAAGGTACAATACGACTCCTTTGATTTCCTGTATTACATAGGGGCCTTCAAACTTTGGTGCCAATTTTGCAGTGAAATTATCTGGGGCACTTGATAAAGAAAATTTCCGCTTTAACACTTTATCCCCTACTTTAAAATCTGCTTCATGGCGTTTTCGATCATAGTAAAGTTTCTGTCTATTTCTTGCCGTATTTGAACTTTTAACCGCCTGATCAATAAGTTTCTGTATATCTTTTTGCTTAAATTCTTCTTCCCTTTGTTGCACAAAGAATAATTTATCTAGTGGCGTAATTAACTTGCGTCCTAAAAATAATTCTGCTGGAGTTTTTCCAGTAGTATCATGATTTGCTGTTCTTAAAGCATAAGCTAACTCATTTATGTAACCATTCCAGTGCTTGTGATGTGTGCTAACATAACTTCAAATTATTTTTACAATATTTTTATTAACTTTTTCTGCGATGTTTGCCTGTAATCTATACGGAACCATTTTGATATGGCGTATGCCAAGTCCAGAGCAAATGTTTTCAAAAATTTGGCTAACGAATTGTTTACCGTTATCGCTAATGACTTTTATCTGTGCACCGTATTTTAAAATGTACCTGTGTAAGAATGCATCTGCAACTGTTTTGGCTGACGTGCGTTTAAGTGGAACAATTTCTGTCCATTTTGAAAAATGATCTGCAATTACTAAACGAAAACGATTTTTATTTAACTCACTCTGGGGGAAAGGACCAAGAAGATCTGTGCCTAAAATTTCATTTGAAAATGTAGTGCGAATGCTATTTAAGTACCCGGCTGGGCTGTAATTAATATCATTTATTAATTGACATTGATTGCAGGACCTGACATACACAGTTACTATTTTGTATAATTGTGGGAAATATACCACCTCGCGTACCCTTTTTATAGTCTTTCTGACCCCTAAATGACCCGCTGTTTACGCGTCGTGTAATTCCTTCAAAATGCTCAATCGAAGCGAGGCTGGGGTGACTGGTCTATACTCAAAAATTTTGTTTGTTGATTTCGTATAAAACAATAAATTATCTATTATTTCATAGTTTTCTGCTCTACTTCTTATTGCGGCACCATCTGTATGTTCAAAGATTTCAGGATCTTTTAAATAAGCATTAATACTTCCAAATTCAGGATCAGCTTTCAATTCAGCAATAATTGTTTCTCTAGAATTTAAAATTTTCGAGGTCAACACAGCGCATTTGAGTTCATTTCCTTCATCGTCCAGTTTTATACGAGATAGTGCGTCAGCAACATTGTTTTCCTTACCCTGTTTATATTTAATTACTAGGTTATACTCTTGAAGTTTTAAAGCCCATCTTATAAACCTGGGCGTTAGGTTTTTCCCCAAGTAAAGTCTACCAACAGCCGCATGATCCGAAAAGACTGTTACTGGCGCTTTGCCGAAATAAACTCGAAATTTGTTTACAACCATTAATACGGCTAATGGTTCTCTCTCTGTAGCTGTATAATTCCTTTGCGTAGGGTTTAAAGTTTTACTAAAAAATGCCAAAGGATGGCCATTTTGCATGAGAACCGCACCTACGGCATAGTCCGACTCATCTGCTGCAATTTCCAGGTTTTCGTCCCCTTCCGGGAATTTCAAAACAGGAGCATTGATGAGTGCTTCTTTTAACCTCTTTTCTTTTAATGCAGTATTTGCTTCTGCTGTCCACATAAATTTACCTTTCTTTCTTTTAATTACTAACAAGGGTTCAACAATATTAGCAAAATCTTTTATGAACGACCGATAATAAGAACGTAACCCAAGGAAAGAAGAAAGTTTCTTGGCGGTGTTGGGAGGTGGGAAATTCTTGATGGCTTTTATTTTTGAATCCTGAGTTTTTATACCCTTTTGCGAAATTTTATAACACAGATATTTAAGTTCTTTAGTCGCGAACTTGCATTTTGATGCGTTAATTGTAAGACCGGCCTCTTTTAATAATTTAAAAACCTCTTCTAAGTCTTTAATATGTTGTTCCAACGTACTATTCGTTATAATTATATCATCTAGATAGATTAAAGTCGATTTTCGTAGGACAGGCTTTAGAACAATGTCCATAGCTCTCTGGAATGTTGACGGGACACCACACAACCCAAAGTTCATGCGTAAAAATTTTTGCCCGATTTTGTTATAAACGTGGTTTTATGTCTATCATCAGGTTTCATAGCTATTTGATAGTAGCCCCAGACGTTAAGTCCAACGTAGTCATGTATCTCGTAGACTTAATCTTTCTAATAATTTCCTCTATTACCGGCAAAGGGTAAACCAGGAACTTAGTAATACTATTAAGCTTTCTGTAATCGATAGCAAACCTCCAAGCCCTTTTATCCGAAGGAGGGAAATCGTTCTTTTTCCTACATAGTACGACTGGATTCGCGTACTCACTATTTATGGGCATTATTATCTGGTTCTGCAGCATTTCCTGAATGTGTTCCTCAATAATTTGCTCTTTCTGTTTATCATACTGGTAGGGTTTAGTCCTACAGGGTTTATCGGCAGTTAGTTGTATATCATGCGTTACAATTTGACAGTTACCAGGCCGTTCTGAAAACAAGTTTGAAAAAGTACTCACCACCTGCTGGATGGCTTGGCTTTCCTGGACGCTCAAATGGCTCAAGTATAGCTGAGGTTCTTCCACTGGCTCCACCACCCTCTGATCCATCTCCAGCATGATGGAATTCTCCTGAAAATTTAGCTTGGCTTTTGCGGCCTTTAAGAACTCCATGCCTAAGATGACTTTGTGAATTTTTCACCACAAAAATTAATATTTTAAGGCTCTCCTCTTTTATCTGTATTTTTAATGATAATTTCCCGATACATTGACAAATTTTTCCTTGGGCAGCTATAATTTCTGTGTTTTTATTTTTAAATAACCGTAACCTATTAAAATTCTTCCTAAAAAATTTATCACTCATAAAATTACCTTCTGCCCCTGTATCAATGAGGGCTTCCACTTGTACATCGCCAACCAGGACTTGTATAATTGGTAATTGGGAATTCTTTACCACGACCGTGTTTAAGTATCTTCTTGAGGGTTTTTTCGAAACTTCCGGGGTCTGGACCTTCACTTTTACAGGCCCCTCTAATTGTTTAAAGCTTTCTTTTCAATTTCTGTCTTTTGGCTACGCGGACGGTTGTTTTCAAATTTCCTTTTTGCGCCTTGACCTTTGAGCTTCAATGAGTTGGCTTGATAGCTCTTTTCCCCATAAGAGCGATTTGTGTTTCCGGTCTGTTGATTTGAGAATTGCCTTCGGAGACCTTGAGAATATGATGCCTCTCTAGATTTTTCCGCTATACTTCGGTTTTGGAACTTGACCGCCAACTCGAAGAGTTCCTGCAAGGTGCTTGGATTTTGAATTTTGGACAGCAGGTAGCAATCTTGGTAAGATTATTTCAGTTATCTACGTGTCGGGTTTCTTTCCATACAGCATGTTTGTCAGCTTAACTTTTCGCAGAATAAAGTCCGTCAAATCTTCCATATTACGTTGATAAAAACTATACAATTCGGCTTCTAGCTTTGCTCGGTCTTTCACTATGGGGAAGGCCTTTAATAATGATATGTAAAATTTTCAAAGGTATATGTTTGGCCTCCGAATTCTCCTAATAAAAATTTCCCTATACTCTTCTACCATAGTGAGACCTGTCCTCTTTTTCCGTCGAAATTGACGTTTGGCTTGATAGATGCTCTCATCGTTTGGACGAGGTATTCAAATCCTTCTAAGTGGTTCGCCATTTCTTGTTGTTGGAGTTGTACATGAGCTTCCATCCAGTTTTCGGCCATCTAAGTTCGTAAGATGTTCGGGCGCCAATGTAGTGTTGCGTGGCCCGAACTTGTCAGCAACTATGGTAGTGACTGCTATGAACTGTAAATTACACAATCTCATAAGAAGGGTTTTAAAGCCCTTTTTATTCCACTTTAGAAATAACAGCTGCGTTCACTTGACGCTCACAAACTACGCCGACCCGGCAGTATAACAAAACAGAAATGTGATACTAAAAATAAATGACAGAATGAATAAACAACTAGATCACTCCCTGCGAGTCTCTAAAATCGTAACTAATTTAACCACGTTCTAAAATACAGTTGAGATTCAGCAAGCTTACTGATTAAGCAGTTAAAAGATTCTCAACGAACTGCCGAGATAGGCACACAGGCCAAAACGCGCGGTTCTTAAATTTCTACCTAACAACCTTCATGCTCGCGATTCAAGAAGCACACATACAAACTCGTTTCCCTTCTATTTAAACTCAACTTACTTCTGCTAAAATTCGAATACACTGCACGTTCTACTACAATTTACATACTCTGGCATTGGCAGTTCTAGGGGAAAGTAAAGGCTTGACAGAAAAGATAGCTTAAAATAAATGTTAGTTAAAATAAATATAAACCCTTTCTCTACAAAGTAAAGTACTGCGATTTTACATAATTTCTGAGTAAGCTATTCGTACGAATTGAAATAATTCTAGCATTTAAACTTTTATTCCAAATTAAGATTTAACTTTAAATTAATTTAGATAATTACTGAGAGAATTAGATTTTTGTAGCAGAATTTACGGGAGATGAGACTACTAGGAGGTGCATGATATGAACCGGCGAATCAGGATGTTGAACCATGAAAGCATATTAAATTCTTAAATTAATGTCTTTTTAAAAATTTATTGTCTTTATTTATTGGCTTTTTACAAAATTTTAAATGATATTAAAATGTTTATGCCTTCAAAATAAAAAATTCTTAGAACTAACATTTGTTAACATTTTTTATGTGTATACTGTATGTTGTCACCTATTAAGTATGCTTGGTAAGATTTGCGCTGGCGAAACGGAAAAATATCGAAATATTTCAAATTGTATGTACAGGAACAACTCATTACCTTGTTATTGCTAGTCTTTTATCTGTTGTAATCAGTCACTTGTTCATAACATTTTGAGGAGTCAAAATAATGTGGAACTTATATATAAAAATTCCCATGGTTAGCTAACTACACAATTTATTTTGTAGTTTAATTTAGTTGTTAGGAAAAACTTCCATTTAATGTCTCATAGATTGATAGATTGTAAATACATTTGAATATCAGTTCCAATAAAAGGTAAATATTTGAAATGAAATAGGATTTAGTGATTTTTTTAAATTATTAATTGATAAAATAGTAAATATTCAAAAAAAATCTTATGCATGCACTTAATTTTAATGTCTTCATATTCTCAGAGAAGATTTTGCTATGTATTATTATAATACAGCATGAAAGTAAAAACTGGGCTTTTGTCCCAATTTTTAAAATTCCCTGCCCCTTCCCAAATATATTAAGTATAATTTAATTCTTATATGCATTACTTATTGTTATTACTCATTACTTATTTTGTTATTTTTAGTAGTTTTAATTATGAAATTTTTATTAAAAAATTAAGACATAAGAAATTTTCAGTCATAATAGAGTAAATGAACACAGTGATTGGAACAATCAATATTAAAATTACAAAAGTGATGATTTTATGCTTATAAGAAATAATTAAATTTCAAAATGGAAGTCCATATTTGTACAACAAATTGTGCACATGTGTTCCCTGTTTTTTGTATTTTGATAAATTTCAATATTTTAAAGTGGTAAATAAACTACTTTTTCTCTAAGACATCTGGGGAGAAAAGATTTTACCCTTCCCCATTCCCAATACAAAAGAAGAATTTCCAAAATTCAACATCAGTTTTGTCATATCAGACTGTAAGAAAACTGCTTAACAGTACTTTTAAATATGCATATTACTTTTAGTTCTTCCCAAACTAGCTTTCTAATACAATGAATGTGCATGTTGTATATTGTTAATTGTTTTGTAAATTTTTGAGTTTATTTTTTTGCATTTTCGTTTCTTTATATTTTTTATTTATTATGTATATTTTGAATTCTTTATTTGTTTGTTTAATGCATTTTTGTAGTGATTTTATGTTTGTTTAATTTTTGATTTGTGTTCAATTATTATAATTGCATACGCTTATTTCCTGTATTACTGTTGTAGAGTTTTAAATTTTAGACAAACTGACAATAGAATTGCTAAGATAATGTGAGTGTTGAACAGGAGATAAGGGAAAAACCTTTCTGCCAGATATTGGTGGCATTCTGGGAGCTTCCATTAAATGCATTTTCAAAATCATAGGAATAATTTTTTGAAGAATTTCCTGAAGTGGCTTTCCTCCTTCTTTAGTTGTGGCATAAATAGAAAGCTGAGAGTAGCCAGTTGAGAAAACTTTTATCTGTTTTTCTATTTTACTGATTATTTTTTTGCCTATTTACTGCCCTAAACTTTACTCTGTGAGTAATTATGGTAATATGTGATATTCCTTAAAATGTGTGTTAATTAGAATTTTGGCTTATCTCTGTATTCTCCATGAGCTATGTATAGCTGCCTATCTTCTGTATAAACTCTGTTATTTACTTCAAGTTGGAATAAAAGTAATAAATTTCATAGTTTCCCTTGTTTATCTAGCTCAGTTATTTTAGGAGATCTCTGTGTAAAATCATAGCACATAACAATATATTCTTTGATCAATTCATATGGAAAAAAATCACATTTATTTCATTTTACTTCTGAGGGAGAAATAGCATAACAAGATTTTATATATGCATGGTAGTAAATTGGAAATCAAGAAAAAATATAGAGCATAGTAAAGCAAATAAAGAAATATGATAATAATTCTGTGTTAAGACTGTGATATAATTTTATTTAAATAACTTTGATGCCAAAAAGAAAATTCTAAATTCCTTTCCTGCTCGGAGGGAAAAGAGAAAGACTGGAAATATGCTGTGAATAATCTTTTAGTTTAAGGTATCATTTTCTGTGCTTAATGTCCCATAATAATTTTCAGTTACTATTATGATATATTTTCTTTTCCCACTTAGATACAACTACATTAGGAAAATTTTCTGCCAGCAGTCTGAAAATTGCATCAACTTATTAAATGCTATGTTTCTGTACTACCCTAAAGCAAGGTAATTACATACAATTCAATACTGTTTTTGTAAATCTGCAAAAAATGCTTGCTTCTAAATAATTTTAATAGCAGTTGTACCAAAGAATTTAATTATTTTATTACCCCTTCCCCAATTCTCCAATAAAAATTCTGAAATTAGTCTTTTTTGCACCATTTTTTTTTATTCTTTACTTTAATTGTATCTCTATTAATTTTATTCTTTAATTAAAAATTGTAGTACAGTAGATGTCCAGAAATCCGCAATGCTTGGGACCAGATGTTGTTCGGATTTTAGAATTTTGGGGATTTCAGGACAGAAAAGATAATATTCAGACTAAAAGTGCAAAATAAATAAGGCGTATTAGATACATTTAATTAAATTGTTATATACATTTATACAATAATTAATTATATGCATTAAATTATTATTACACATATAAACTGATTATATTATATTGTTCATTTACATTAGGCTCCTCTATTTTTAAATCAGCATGAATCTGCTTCCCCTTTTCTCTCAGGAGTAGTCCTGAAATAGGTACCCCATCACTCTGCTGCTGCCGGAATTACTCGTACAAGACAGCATCAAGCTTTGCCGATTTCGCCTCATGTAAAGATTTCCGGTGTTAGAATCACTGTTGCTGTAAAATTTCAACAACTTTTCTTTATTGTTCCGTATATCATACACGGTCCGTGTAGCCATTCCATACGATTCTGCTATAAACCGAGCAGTAGCACCTGCCTCCATCTTTAGCAGAATTTCCACTTTTTTCGTTACCTTCAATGCAACATGTTTACGTTTAAATCACGAGTGCGTCTCGTGAAATAACAAAGCTTAGAAAGTACAACAGCGTGAACTTAAAAGAGAAGTTGAGTTAATCGTCTGCTTTTTTACCTCGATGCAGATTGGAGGGAAAAAAAACTCTTAGCGTGATGACAATAATTTGGTATTTCTGTTATGACTCATTATTATTCGATAATTATGATGTCATTATCCAGTAAGTATTTTTTCTTCGATATTTCATACTCTGTGTTGTGGTTTCTGGAACCTATGAACTAAATGTTTATATTTTGAGAGGCAACGTGGATTTCAGGTCGGCAGATCTTTGGTATTTGACTGTATACGTATTCTGTTATATTTCTATCTGGGAGAAAAAATTCTTGAACTTATTTTCTCAATTGCATGGAAGTAATTTAGGTCACTCTACCCTAGTTGAGTTCATTAAGAGTTTAAATTATAATACAACATACTATACTGTTTATTATTAATTGTTGTATTATACAGAATTATTATGAAAATAGTTAATAATTTCAAAATTTATTTAATAATATTTTCTAAAAAGCACAAAAAGATGTTTCTGGTAAATATAAATTTGTATATATGTATGCACTTATGTTGATAGAGTAACCAATTAATGATTTTAATTAACATAATATGAAAAAAAAATTATCTACTAGAAAACCACTCGTGACTAAATGTTAAACTTCAGAAATATTTTTTATTTAGAAATTATTTTAAAATTTAAGAACAAAAGTTCAATCTGAAGTAATGAGTTAGTTATCAATGAGAAAAATTTCAATTATATTAAAAATCAAAGGCTACTAAAATTGTAATGATCATCTTTATTAAGATTTTATATGAATTTACTAAATGTATCAAAAGAAATCTAATGTGATCAGCACGTTTCATAGCTTAACATAGAATTTCCGACCAATTCTATGTTAAGCTATGAAATTTTCAAAATAGAAACATGTTTTGAGTAAACTGTCCCTTCCGGTTGATTGTATACATATCAGTTCTCATACTTTGGTTTGAAAATATTGCATTGATCATAGTATATCCTCTGGTCACGTAGTATTTTGAATTCACAAATCACCGAGTTAGCAATCACAAACTTTTTAAAGTAGCATATCTTTAGAATACAGGGAGAATCTTAAGTGTTGCCATATATTTCTTTCTATATTCACTATATTTTTTTAGATTTGCTATATTACTACTTTACTTTTCTGGTAACACTCCTTTAGAATGCTTCTTTTTACGGCAACACGTTGCAGCAATTTTTATCATTTTTAGTTGAGCAGACCATCGCTCTGGTTGTAAGTATGTTTCGTCCTTTTTTTGTATTCTTCTTTGGTCTTTGCAAGACCCATTTCAATAACGTTTTTATTATTTTTCTTTTGATTCTTCTCCTTAAAAAGTTTATAATTTTCAGGTTAGAAGGTGTATCCCTTAAAATTGTGTCATTTTTAGACTAATAGCTTTTTAGCTATTTATTTTAATTTTACATTTGCCTAACTAGGCTTTCTTGTATAGCTTTTTCTTGTTTAACTGTAAGTTTTACATTTACAATTTTAATTTACAGCGCATCAGGAAAAGAAGCAATATAATTGAGACTTACTAAACTTTTTTAAATTATTAATTTGGATTATTCTATTAGTGAAATTACGTTTATAATCTCAATTATTATCATTTGACGAAACACGCTTTAGGTATTAACTTAGTTCGAGTTTTGAGCTGCTTTTCCCTTGAACCTCGAGTTGAGCTATTTACCATTTATTGCAAATTTTTTGTACATATTTACTGTGTGTTTGAAATGTATTTAATTTTTACAAGAGTTCTTTTTTAAATTATTTGTGCATTAAAATTTCTTAATTTTTTCTCACCCTTTTTGATTTTGAAGTCATCTCGATTTGTAATTTTTACGAGATAGCTTTTATATTGTTTATAGTTGTTACATGATTTTACATTTTTACTAAGGAACTATAGTGTCAAATGTATTTTTAGCATTATCTTTTAAACACTCCTCTTACTTATAAAATTTATTTAAAAATAATACATAACATTAATATTTGGGGGCAGCATCCTTTTATTTGAAAGAGAAGTGAGCAAAAATTCAGGATTGAGGCTAATGTATTTAATTGCTTCATACCAAAAGCTCATATTCATAATGAGTTTATTCTCATTGCATATAACATAATTCCAAGAATACATTTAATGCTTATAAATATAATATGTTGTTCTCAATCACATGCCTATTTTAAATACCAAATTTGAGAAGTTTTGAACCTCCATTATTAAATGGGAGAGGCTATAAGGAATATTCATTTTCCCTGCTGTATTATTTTTTAGATGGTTGTACACAGATTTAATCTTTATGATGTAAATAGTAGCATATCTAGTTATCAATTGGAAGATCCAAAGTCTGTATCTTTGTGAGGGCATAGCTGATTTTCTCTTTCGAACTATATGTATGGTATACTATATGGTTTTTCAAAATATCAGATATTAAATACTATCTATCTCTCATATATAGAAAACACCAAATTATATGTTCAGAAATTGGATAAGGAATTCTAACTTTTCAATTGCATCATCTTCATTTTTAATGAAAGTATATTGTGAGTGATAATTGACATAGTATTTTTCAGTGTTACATTTTTAAATAGTAACAGAATGTATACATTTATATTTTGATTAGATATATGCAGTACCATTCTATGGTATTTTCTAAGTATCTTAAAATGTTGTGCTGTATTTAAAAATGTTAGTTAATATTTATTTCTGTTCTTTATGAATATAATGATGTATTTTATAATATTTTTCCACTATGTAAGAAGTTTCTTCTTTGCTTGTTTTTTTAATTGCTTATATTAATAATGGTTATTTTATTCAGATATTCTGCTAAGAAGTGTCTTCAGCTCGACTATTTTAAAGAAGAACCTCGGGGTGAGTTTCTGTTGTCCTTTTTTCCTTGCATGAAAAACAGTACTTTGTATATACAGAAAAAGAATGAGTTAAAAACTATCTATAGAATATATAGATAGTTTTTAACTCATTCTTTTTCTGTAAATGAATAATTCAGATTTAGCCTAAGAGGAATATATAATCTATGTATATTGTTTAATTCAAAGTCTAGACTTCATTGTTAATTTGAGCAAACTGAAAAGATTTCAAAATAATTTTATTTGTTCAGGGTTCGTGCTGTCCTTAAAATTCCTTAATTTCAGCCAAAATCTGCAGAAGCTCCTTAATTTTAATCATCTGAAATTTCTGTCTGTTTTTACAACTGCCATTTTGAGTGTAAATTAGCATTTTAGAGGAATATTTTTGGTGATTCACTAAGAAATATGGTTATCTTTATGGGTGAATAAGTTCATGTGATATAATTTGTTCCTACAAATGGTGGAATACTCGAGTTCCCGAGCAAGAAGTGAAACATTTCCATTTCGAAATTATTTAATTTTTTCTAATGAAGAGCTCTTAAACAAGTTTTCGCCTTTGGAGATATGAATTCTTTTATTAAGCGGGTCTAAATTTGGTGATATTAAGATCAGTTTCTACAGAAAATTTTTAATTCCAAGATCTGGGAATTTTTCAATAATTTTTTAAAACATTGTAATATTGATAAATTTCATTAAAATAATGGTAATATATTGAAATTATATTTAAAAAATAGCATTAAATTAAACATTTTTATTTTTTTGCTCTCATATTATGACAATTTCCACTGTGGTCCACTGTATACAATATTTTGAATTTGAAAAATAAACAAGCTATAATACTATAAAGCACAATTTATGAAACAGTTCTTAGCAAAAGCAAAATAGCTATGTAATTAATTAAAAATGTCTTCTATTTAATTTTTTCATGATAAGAGTTTTTCCCATGTAATTGTCTCAGAGTTCTCAGAATATACATCCGTTTTCTCTATAAAAATAATTTTACACTTTCCCCCCTCCCAAAAAAAAATATTTTTGGCTTTTTGCTGTTACAGAATTGGTAGGGGTAATTTTACTTTAGGATTTTACACATTGCAGCTTGGAAAATTTAGAAGGATAGGGCAAGATTTATAGACTCAATATTGAAGATTCCAGAAAAATGTCTTCATTGTATTAACATGTAATGGATGTGTGTTATAGAAAGTTTATGGTGAACCTTTTGGAGAATTTTTGGAAAAGCAATGAAAACATAATAGTTGAATGTTTTATTTCTGATACTAGAATCTTTTTCTTAACATGTTTGTCTTCTTTTTATTTTCCCTATTTTTCACTAGACACAAGCATGGAAAATATCAAAAATGCTTATTATGTAAATTACTCAGTTGTTAATAATTTCAGCATTTATTATAATTTCTCATTTCTCTTTTCTTACCAAAATGCAAATCACTTAGACAGTTTTTAAATTGAGGTTTTTGGAGTGTAAGACAGTTGTTTCTGACCTCCGCTTGCTCCCTGCATTAGTTCCTACCGGTTCTGAAAATTTGTAATTATTCATCTTTTCTTTCCTTGCCAACATTTGAATTTGTTATGACAATAGAATTACTGAGTCAGCTTAAATTAAAATTAACTTATGTAGTCTTTGAATACCACATTTTTAATTTGAATTTGACCACCAGGAGCTGTAACTGATGTTGTTAGCATAAAAATGTGCCTAGAATTGCATCTACACTAAGATGATGTTAAAAATTTTATATTTTAAAATACAAATTTTAAAACTAAATCATAAAGAATGGGCACATTTTATTTAGAATGAACCTAAATTTCAAAATGTGAAAGGAAGAATCAACTAAGTTTAAAAAAAAAAAAAAAAAAAGAGAGAGATATTAACAAATATATACCAAATTCAATTAACATTCAGAAGCTAAAATTTTGAAAGCTAATTTTTTAAAAACTACTGCGATTTTTACAAAACTTGACAGTTTGGCATAATTTGAGTCGTAGGATCGAAATACAGAAAATGTGTCAAAATACCCATATTAGAGCAAAGATATGTATAAAGCTAATACATATTCTAAGTCATTAGGAGATAAAGCACTCAGAAACTACTGAGAATATTAGTTTGCATACCGAGACAAATTTTTAACTGTTAGGAAAGATGCTTAAAGAGAAGGAAATCTATAAATTAGCCAGAATGTCTGGGAAGGCTTCAAATTAAAAAGATACATAAATATTTCTTTGAGTATTGTTGCTGCAAAACATAAGTATTTTATAGCTTTTAATGTGTAATTATCCTAATATCGTTTAAGAATCAATGTCATAAATTACAAGTATTTTAACTGTGAAATTTTATTAATTTGTGATTTTAATAGGGCCTTTTTTAACAAATATTGTTAGTAAATAAATAAAATTTAATACTGGCCATGTAAATCCATAATGACTAAGGTTATCTGACTACCTAATTTAATTATCTCTTAAAAATTATCTCTGAATATTAAAGCGAGTTATTGCCTTTCATTAATCCTTATCGTGGTCACAAGATAACACACAGAAATGTAAAAATTCATGTAAAACTTATTCTTCGCATCTAGTGAGACTTAAAATAATACAAAACAACTTATCATCTCTGGTGCTTTAGTGGCTTATTGGAACCTTAAAGTATATTAACTGGGTTACAAACCCTGGAGCTCTACACGAAGTTACGACACCTAATTACTAAGCTTCTAGACTGAGCAAGTATGAGACAAAATGAGATATAAAAAAAATTAGCATAAAGTTAACTATTAGTAAAACCTAAATAAAATGTTACCTTCTTCAAATTTGTCCGACTGTTATTCTTAAATTTCATGAAGTATAAAATATTTAATGCTACTTGATAAATTTTGCAAAGTTTATTCTCAAGCTTATTAATGATTATGTTAATTAATTCATGTTTGATAATAATTCATCCTACCTACGGATCTATTTTATTTTTAGGATGTTATTACAAAAGTGAAGTTCAGACATAGATAATACCTTTAATTGAATTTATTCAGTTCCCATTTGTTCATAGGTCCTTAATTTTTTTTATTAATGATCCTTATAAGTATGTAATTTCCATGTGCAGAAATTGTACGAACCCTGTTATGGTGTTAATATTTTAAACATCATGTTAATATTTCATTCATAGTGTTAATATTTTTAATTAAGTCTCTTATAATGAAGATTAAAAATAAATTATGCCTGGCCTTGGAGAAGCATATTTATATATACTGTGTTGTGTAATTTAAAATTCTACCTATTCAACATATTTTTCTGATAATAAAATGATATGCAAATGAGAACTTAGTGTATCATATTCCCCCGAGCTTTTTTTAGTGTTAGGATCTGAAAATTTAGAAATTATTCGTATAATTTTCTTCTTCCTCAATTGTAGATATTATTTTTCCTCTGAGAACTAGTTTATTGGTAAATTATATTCCCTTACTATTTTTGCTCAGTGTATTCAGTTTGTATTAGCATTTCATCCATTTTATTTTTCCTTTCTTTTATTATTTGAAACATATCTTGTGTAGCTTCTTCGTTAGGCTACGTGGTCATGACAGGTGTTCTCACACTTAAGAATCTTTCTAAACATTTGATTTCACTTTACTTCTGTTATTCATATTCTAGTTCATTGCAGCTGTATCAATTGCCGATGTGTTCAATCTATCAGGTCCAGGTCTTTTTGTTCATCTCCCTTGTCCTTCATTCCTCTTAGTAACTACCATTAAGACTCATTCATGTGATGTACCTTTGTAGTTTTACTAGGTAATTGACCTGGAATCTGATGTGTCCAGCTCAATTATTATCTGATATTGGCTCAACATCCATCAGATATTATAATATTAATAGTACTCATCAGATATTATAATATAATATTCTTGTTGGAATGTAGGGTTTTTTTTTTTTTTTAATATTAACTTGCAATAGTTTATTTATGACTACTTTTCATTTGATATGCTGTTACTCTAACTGTGTTCTTCAGAAATTAAATTACTTGCATAATTTTCTTTCCTCAAATTTCAGGTGATAAAATTAGTTTAAAAAAAAAGGACATACACGAGGAAATGCAGTATATCTATTTTTAAAATATCAAAAACATAAATAGAAGATTTTTCTTCCCTGTAAAAAAAGAGTTGAATGAAATTTCAAAATTTGAGTGAGAAACCTAAAATCATGAAGGTATGAAAAATCAAGAAAATTTAATTGTATATTAAAAGAATGTAACATATCTAATTACTATTAATTTTAATAACGAGGACAAATTTGATTAGCAAAGCAGGCAAGTACAATACACATGTTTCAGAGCATTTTCATTTTTTCCTATTAAATAATTTCAGTGAGTTAATGAAGAACTAAAAATAATGAGTTTTGCAAAAGGAAAGTTTTTAAAAAATTACTGAATTAGTATTTACTATTAAAAATCTTTTTGCTTAAGTATAGAGAAGTGTCCTAGCTTAAACTCAAGTGAGTCTTGAGTAAAAGCCCATCTCTCATGTACTTTTTGAAAATGTTCTTGTTATGTAGTAATGCTTTCAATAGAGCCTTTAGTCCACTGACTGAACTAGGCTGTAGAGTTTATTAAACCCTTCAGAGCAGAAAACATCAGAAATTCAATTACATTTTCACTCCATGTAAATCTTACTTCCATTTAAAGGACTATTGGGGAGAAGATGAGATGACAGTAATTTAAATTCAGATAGTGATCAATTATCATCCATCATAATTTAATTCAGATGCTACTTGCACAGTTTGTTAGGACTTTCAGAGTAGGAAACATAAAAAATCAGTTAAATATTTGTCGTGTTTGAATCATGGATCAGTCCAGTTGCTAGGTGGACATGCTACCAGTTATACCACGTAAGCGAAAGCAAAAATTCTATTTATTTTATATAAGGAATTAAGATGGACTGATGTTAAATATTTGATTAAAATTTAAAGCAATACTTATCTTCACCAAATTCAGTTTATTGGTTGGTTCATCCACACAGTCATCCTACCAAAAGCTTGCTCTGTTCTGTACATAAAGACGCATTTCCAAAACATCAATCTAGAAACTACAACTATTTGATATTAACCAAACAGATTAAACTTGAATTCATATATGGAACACACCTTGCATATTTCAAGTACTCTTTCCATATGTGCTTTACTCCATTCTAATCTTCTGCATAACATCAGCTTCATTTTTACGACAGTTTCATTTACTTTTTGTCATCATTAATCTATCATCTCTCATATCTTGTCATCTGTGCTCTGTGGCCATTTTTGCATCTTTCTAGCCAGAGAGCCAAGCTTTAATTGATGCAGAATGGGCCATTCACTAATATACCTTAAACTTCATAATATTATACATAATATTATATAATAATAATAAAAAATTCTTACTTCTGTGTTAAAAACTTGACAGTCTTATTAAATATCTAGCTTTTTTTAATCTGCATAGTAGTATTTTTCATGTTGTTTGTAATTGTTTACATTTCATCATTTTCAAAATAAAGTTTAAAAAAACAATACAAACTGAAACTATGCAAGTAATAATAAATTTATATAAAATGCATTGTTTCAAAGACAAAATGATTTTAATCAAAGCTCATAAAAAGTTTAAAAAACTGAATAGTTTCATATAGTTAAAGGAATTACTATAATTAATTACTATAGACCATTTATATTACTTATAGTAATATAATTACTATAAGTAATATAATTACTATAAGTAATATAAATGGTCTTACCTTTTAGTAATACTATGAGAGGGTGATTTTTTCCCCTCCCATTATAAACTTGTACAAGCATATTGAAAAAAATTAGATGAAATGTACGTAATTTTGAAAAAATTTTTGTTGCAGCTCATTTTAGGTATTGCACAATGTGCACTTATTACTTTTTTTACGTTGTTTAAATCTGTGATTAATTTTGTTGATCTTGTAATGATTTTTTATGTATTAAAAACTTATTTATCTATTAGATACATCTATGATCTGTACACTTTTACAAATTTTCAGTGGCATCCATATTTGTATATAAATGAATTTTATTAAATTTTTCTCACACATACCTTTTTCTTGTTTCTTAAGCATGACTGATTTTATATTGATTAACTTATCATATCTCATGTTTATTTTAGAGAAAAAAGAATCAGATTTTGATTTTTAAAATAAATGTGCATTAATTTTCTTTAACAATATTTAGTAGTCTGTTTAATTTATAATATGAAAGTACATGTACTTTATTGATAAATTTGCCAGTGTTAAGTAAGTTTTTCATTTCTTTTAGAAAAGGAAGTGAAACATAATTGAAATTTAATGTATATTTATATGGAATGCTCTTTTTAAACACAGCTTCTTACCATATTGCATTGGATACCTGTGTAAAAAAAGTGAAATTATATGTCTTCCAAATGTTCATATTTCGTCATTATTTATTTGAAAGATTTATCATATAGTACTTAATTGCCATTGAGCATTGGTAGTTCAACTGGTATTTCAATCCTGGCTAGGTCAGAGGCATAAATGTTTTTATGGTTTTCTCTGTAATGTGAATGCCAGTTTCTGTTAGAAAGTTCACCAATGAAGACATCTCTTCCCTTTCGAAGGCAGCCTTTGTATGTTTTATCATAACCAATAGTAGTAAAATGGACATTAAAAAGATAGTATTAAATATGACCAGTGGTCTTGTTATCTAGTCTGCTTACAAGTGGCCATTGCATTAAGTCACTTAACACTGCCAATTTATTCTAGATTTCTTCCTGCATGGAATATTCATTTTCTCCTCTATGTATGCTAATGCAAGCCAATCTTAAAAAAGTATATAAAAATCAAGAAATTGGAACTATAAAATTTTAAATTCTATTTAATTATTCTGTGATAATAAGTATAGAGAAGAAGAATTTCTCTCATTTGTTAAATTTGTGCATGCAATATACTCCCAAGTAATCCACGACCAATTTGACCACTTCCAGTACTTTTGTATTAGATCAAGTACTTTTAATAAATTTCTGATGTTTTAGTACACAAAAAAATAAGTATAGTATTTTCTGCATTTTAATAACATAATAATAATAGTAACAATAACATCAGAGTTAAATATATAAATTTAGGTATTTTCTTTTCATTTAGTAATGCAAGCAGTTTTTTCCTCTTTGTTTTCACTAACCACCTTTCCTCTCCTCTCCCATCAATCCCATGCTGATATAATCCAAGTGATATTAGCCAATAGAAATGTAATCTTTACTATTTAAGCACTTGTATGTTATTGCCATAAATTGAAAAAATGAAATAGTAAATAATTTATTATAAATAGCCATCATCATGATGGAAAACCTAATTTGGATTCTCATTCTATGAATCATTTTTTGGAATTGTCAAGATATGCAAATATTCAGTTGTGTAAAATATTTCAAACTTCAATAATTGCATGTAATTGGGGCTGTGTGAATAGTATATCTTCACTTGCTGTCACAATTTATTTAAAATATGGGATGTAGCCATTTATTTAACTGGAATATTCATGCTTAGGACACTAATGTCATTAATTCTCATCATACTTTTCTCCTGATATAATATTTTATATGACTTATTCAGTTTCCAGATTTTGTACATTCATATTTATGTCATTCATTCTTATCATACTTTTCTCCTGATATAATATTTTGTATGACTTATTCATTTTCCAAATTTTGTACATTCATACTTATGTCATTCGTTCTTATCATACATTTCTCCTGATATAATATTTTGTATGACTTATTCATTTTCCAAATTTTGTTCTCTGTAAAAGGAAATAGTGATAATTTAGCAACATAGCATAAGTAATCATCTCCTTGCACTTTTAGTTCTTTGACAAAAGTTTTGTATATTACTCTCCCTCAACCCTTCAATTGCTTGGTCCTCAAAATTTCATCTCTGGAGGAACCAAGACCAGTATCTGAGTTAATATTCTTTGTACTTTAAACAGTAAGTGATTTTAACTGACATGAATCCCTTAACTCTAATAAGAATCTTCTGAGTTCCAAAATTAATGTTATTATTTTTGTTAATTTTTTGAAGTTGTTCAATTCTTTGTCAGAATTATAGTGACATAAGGTTTAATAATATTTCATGTATTGGGAATTTAATTTATTTCTTATTTTATGCAAAACTATGCACTTTATATTACAATAAAAAAATAAGCATATTTATTTCCTTCACAGTCTCTTTACAAAAACTTACAGTACAAAAATATATTAAATACTTTCATTTTCTGCTATATATGTATGGAGTTAAAAGTCCCAAGTTGTAAAATTAATCAAAAAGTAAAAAATTGGAGATTTAAAAAATTAAGTGAATATTTAGCATACAATTCGATACATAATTATACTAAATGATACATGATTAGTTTACACAATATTATACACAATGGTATATTGAAATGAAATTCCTTAATATTAATGTATCCATTCTTTTAAATAAATACAGAAGAAAATACCTTAATGAATTTAAATTTCTAGTTAGGCTTAACTTACCCTAGAATACTTCGAAATAGTAAAATTTTCTTATGGTATACATCTTGTTGTTTAGGAAATGTATATACTGACACTTTAGGACCATCATTATAATATCCTTGGCATGATGGCACACAACACTTTAAAGGCATAATGAAAAGCGAAAAAAAAAAGTCACGATTAACATAAGCAGGCATTCAACCTACTAAAACAACGTTTTGGTTCATTAACATATCCTCTCACGATTTCTCTACCTTGCCCATGCCATCTGGATGTCCTTGGGCCGAAGGGGCTATTCACATCCCATTGAGATAGCCAACAGTTTGTGACGTCACTAAACTACGAGCCTTCAGTAGGGTTAAGAAGGTTGTACTTAAGAAGGTGTTGGGATACATGCCAGTTTCCCTTAGAAAGGAGGCACCCCTTTCTTTAGATAGCCCACGTGTGCTTCACCATAATCAAATAAACCAAAAGTAATGTTATTAACAAAAATATATGTAAAGAATTTGATAACTACCATAAATTGTAAAAATATGACAAAAAGATTTTAAAAAATTCATGTATTATTTTCAATAATTTTTTAATGAAAATTACTGTAGGAGAATATTTTTAACATAAATTGTAAAAATATTAAAGAAAGGTAAAAAAATTATAGATTTTTTGGAATATTTTTTTAATGAAAAAAACTGTTGGAGAATATTTTTTTTAAATTTACCATTAAGGCTTTATTATGCCTCCATCATTCATCAGCACCACAATGATAAATAATAGTAAAAAGAGAAATCAGTTATGAACTCCCTTGCTGAGTGATGAACAGCAATGATTTTCTGTAAAATATGCAATTGTTGAACAATTACTTAATTTAGTAAAATCTAATAAAATTATACTCCTCAAATAATTTCAGAGCCTAAGAACAAAATAGGACTATTTAAAGTTTAATATTTATGCTTTGTTTGAACTATTTCTTTTTGGTCTGGTTTACCTGAAAAACACTCGAAGGCTTTGTGCCAAAGGAAGGATGCCTTCATGGAGAACTGTCTAAGAGAAAATGGCTCCCATACATGTTACACAATGGAAAAATCATGAAAACGTCCATGCAGCCAGCTCGTTCGCTGGGATTCGAACTGAACTACCCATGTTCAGCAATTTTACTGCTTGGCTGTTGGTGGGCCAATCACCTTTTGAGATAATTATCATAATATTATATGTTTTAATAATATATGTCTTAATCATAATATTATATGTTTTTATTAACCATCAATAACAATCAATGCTTATTATTGTGATTTACATTTCCAGTGATGTTAATCTCGTAATTAATACTATTGAGTATTTGACGGCTCTGTGCCTAAGAGCAGTAAAGCTTCAACTGAGGACTTTATAAGTGAAACTGGCTGATATCCACATTATACATGGGATAATCACCGTAATTAATACAAATGTGGTAATATTTTTCTTGTCACTGTCAATGATACCAATCGTATGATTTGGTATTCACTTTCAGAGCAAAAATACATTGAGAAAGAAATCAATTTGGGGACAAATAAAAAAGAATTGATGAAATGAGTATTATAAATAAGCAAATTTCTTTTATACCATGGGTCATTTGTTACCATTTACTTTGTGTTTTAATATCTTTTCATATTTCATTTCAGTACTGCTTTATTAATTCTTAAATATTTTGCCAAAATGCAAAAAAATTGTGAAATTTATAAATTCTTTTGATTCTAAATATAATTTTCTTCAGTTCTAAAAATGTATTCTTGATTTTACATAGTAACAAAAAGGATATAGTGTTCACTAAATTAATATGCAATTATTGTTAATTAAAGTGCATTTCGGTAGTAGATTCATGATAGTTGTAATGTACACATGCTTCCAAAAGACTGCACGACTAAACAATTTTTTCACCATTCTGGGCAGAACCATGGTTCCAATTTCAAATAAATAAATAAAAATAAAATAGGCTTCTGCACAACGATAGTTTTTGACTCATTTTATTACAAATGTATGAAGCAAATTTCTTTTTGTGCTTCAAAAGAAATAAATATGTCAATTAATAATATATTTTTCAATGTGCTATTAGAATAAAGAATCCATACTTGTCCGACGCAAATTAACTGATATATATTTTTAATCAAAATTTTGCAGGAGAGATTTCAAATACCACTTTCAAGCAATAACTACACAGAAGTTGAATTAAGTTTTTAAACGCAGTTTTCGATAGTTTCACAATCTTTTATAAGTGCTACGAACCGTCTTATTTCTCTAAATTTTCTTTAGCAAGGTAAGGAACAACACATTCAATGGTGCTTTTTTCTAACGGTTGCTTTGCAGACACTTAAATTTTACACATGTATCTCATACATTCATAGCCGAAATAGTCCATAACTGAAAGCCTAATTTTATTCAATCAATTTCTTACATTAAAATCATAACCGCTTGTACTCTTTTTAAGATGTTTCCAGATAAATAGCTGTTCTTCTAAAATAGGAATGGTAAAATCATTTGAGATATAATTTTTCCTTCTCAAAACAAACTATTTATTTTGCCAAAATATAATTGAAAATAATTTTAGAGCTATGAAATAAATCCGAGAAGAGAAATAAATATTTTAAAATTTATTCAGTTGTATAAGAAAGTAAATAACGGTAGCACAACATTATAATGCATCATCATACTATCAGCTGAGAGTTGTAAAAATGCTTCATTCCTACTAAATGGTTTATATAACTCTCCTTTTATGAAAGCTCAAAAAGGAGAATGTATATATCATGTGCATATGGTGAATTGACGTTTTAAAGGCATTTTTGTATATAATATAAATATTTCCTTGTTATTGTATGAAATAGAGTGTCTGGAGCCCATTCAAATACCCTGTAGAATTTTAGCAAATTATTTTATAGTATACAAATATGCACATGCTTTTTATAAAATATGCAAACCTCATGCAAATATAATTTTGTTTTATTAAAATTAAGGATTATGAAATTTATTTTAATATAAATATGTTACTCTACATAAAGAAATCTGCAGGCATCTTTATTCCCATTATTTTTTTATTATTATCATCACAAAAAAATAACATCAGTCTTTATCTTATAATAAGCTAATTAGATTAGTTTAAAAATACGACCTGTGAAAACTTTTTATCTTACTTGCTTCAGTTTTTCATGTGGCAGTTACTCACTTTCTTTAACTTGATATAATATCCATTTATTTTAAATACTTTTCTAAAACATTTTGTAAAAGATAAGAAAATAATGCTAGCACAAAATAGTTGGTTGAAAAGTTGTGTAAAACTTTGTTCAGTACACAAAAAAATAAATAATAAATGAATACAATTCATGTTAGGTCCAAATGGGCAATTTATTTCATTTACAGACACATACATATTTCTAGAGCATTTGGGCTAACACCACTTTGGGCTAAAAATATTTAGAAACAGCATACCATTAGAATTTCCAATATACAGGTTCTTAGGCTGTAGACAAAAATGTTTTATTCCTTACAGTGTTGCCATTGCTCGCTTTAAAACTGTTGAGTTTTTTAATCAAAAATCTCTTAAAGTTTTACAGAATGTAAATAATATAATATATGTACTTTAATTGGAATTAATAAATAAAATAGACAATAAAAACAAATTCCAGATTCCAAGTGTCCTTGTTTGGGTAGAGGGCTATGTAATCCAAAATGTGATGCCTCTAGGTAATGTTTGTTTTTCTACAATGCAAAAAACAGACATACGTTCATGTAGATTTTCATTATTTAGTTTCTTTAAATAAATACATGGCAATAATATTTGGTGGCAACAGTTTGAAAAGTGATTCGACGCAAAATGCCGTTTCGACACTAATAGCCCTTCTTTCCTAACGCTTATTTTGACTTTAAAATGGAATTATAAAATTACAAGCATTAAAATAAAATCCAGAAGCTTTCAGATTTTATATTATGCCCAAAGGGACTTTTTTTGATGCTTTGTGTGTTACCTTTATTTATCAAATACCATATTCTTCACAATTAAAGTACATTCCAATTCAACAGCAATATCATAAAATATTTAAAAACAGCATAGCTTTAGAATTTTCGATAAACAGTCTCACACGCTGGAGATAAAAATGTTTTATTTTTTACAGTGTTACCACTGCTTGCTTTGAAACTGTTGAGTTTCCTAATCAAAAATTCGTCAAAGTTTTACAAAATATGAAAGAGATAATAAAACCAATTTGAACTTAAAAAGTCAAGTTTCCAGTGTGCATATTCGAGTGGAGGATTATGTTATTCTTAATTTGATGGCTCTAGGTACTGTTTTTTTAATAATGCAAGACATATTCATGAAGATTCCTAATTATTTAACTTCTTTAAATATAATACAGGACGGTAATATTTGGTGGCAATAATTTAAAAGTTGATTCGCTGTTTATAGTGAAACAAAATGCCGTTTTCAGACTAGTAGCCTATCTGTCCTAATGACCCTTTGGGTTAAAAAACAAAACTACGATTTTGATAAAACGAATTTGTAAAGATATATATATATATATAATTATAAAACCGTTCTTAAATTTCGTATATATTATGCACATATTTATTATAAAATTGAAGTAGTTTGCAGGAGATTTTCCTACAGCATTGTACTCACAGAAATGCGTTTTCACATTCTGTTAAACGTCTTTCTCCTAAGATACTGAGAAAAATTTAGCCTCTATTTCTAAAAACAGATCAAGTATTTTCAAATAGGGTGCATGTTGAAAAGAAGCAGTGACCTAAAACGACTAGAAGAAAGAATAGGATATGCGTAGAAAATTAAAGGAACAATAAGAATGAAATGCAATGTGCATTGTCATTCCATGTATTATATATGGTACCTTTGATAAAAAAGACTTCTTTTCTGCTATCCAGGGAAGTCAGTACGCCCTGGGCATATATAACTATTATCTGTTTCTGTTCGTATAACTGGGCTCACATTGTAAAATTTAGAACAATGCAAAAGAAAATTCGAAAGTACAACTTAGATTTAAATTTTCCCGATATCAGTATTACCTGCTAATTGCATTAAAATTAGCTAACTACAGAGCACAAGAATTATAATAAGACTAGAATTATCTTATTGCAGGTGTCGAGTTTAGTACTATATGTGAATAAAGTTTTTGAATTGGTTTTGTCTAGATGCACCTTGCTAATACCCGAATGATAAAACATTTGCTGATAGTTTGATTTAAGTTCGAACACAGGTGAATGGGATGGATGACTGCAACATAGGTGTTTTGTGCAATGTCAGTTTCCCTTAGAAAGCCCTTTACGATAGCAGGCCTGATATGTTTGTGATAAATAGCTCTCCTATGTTCTGCAATGTCCAAATAATATAAACTATTTTTTATAGAAAATGAATAAATTGCACGTTTTGTTTTGTGTAAAAAAAAAAAAAAAAAAGTTTCTAGTTGAACTTTAGTTTTTTAGAGAAAAGAAGGAAAAAAAAGCTTATGTATATATTTTTATTTTATAAAAAAGCTTATGTATATATATATTAAAGCTTATGTATTTGAGCCAGCCAACCATGTGAGCAAAACTTAATTTTGCTCCTTTTAGTTGAAGTGGAAATATATTGTGTATTTTGGTGAATAAAAAGGTTTTTACACTTCAGTTTTGCCATAGAATATCTGTTTTGTATTTTGTTTTACGGAAATTAAAATCTTTAATTTTTTTGTTGCTAACCCTAGAAGGGAAAAACATTCTCTGTATAAAAAATAGTAGTCACACATGTGCATAGTAGAAATAAATAAATATGAGCCTATAGGAAACAAACCTGTTGCCAAGACTTTCTTAAATATTCAGATAGATTGCAATCATATTATCTCAGGTATTCGTTGAACTTAGTTGAATTTCTGTTGCAAAGATTACTTCTACTTCAGTGCATGTTTTATATAATTTCTAATATTCGCACTTTGAACATGTATATATTACACATAAATATTGTTGAGAAAAACCTAACTGAAAGATGATGAATCTAATCATAATCAGTTCTACAAAATTTTATTTTAAAATTCGTTATCATTTATATTTTTTTGAGTGCAAACATAATTTTTTTCTTTTCATATTTCAAAACTTCCACCATTTACACCCTTTAAAAATAACTGCATATTATTATACTGAAAAATCGAATTTAAGAATGTATTGAATTCTGGGAAATCTTTATTCATTATATCGAAAACTAAATTATAAATATTTATAAAACTTTGTTTCTGTATTAGGTAACTAATACTGATAGAAAATGTTTAGTAAAACTATGCATTACCACTATTTAACTACAATATTTTGAAAAAAAATATATATTTTCAATTTTTCAACTGCACACAAAATGCATCAAGAGCATTGGTCCATCAGCGAACGAGCAATAAAGTCTCTGAACACTGATAATTCGGCTGAGGATTCGAGTTTCGGCAAACAAGCTAACTACTTAGGCATTTTCTTTGTTTTCCCCACGTGTAATGTGTATATGAGACAGTTTCCCTCAGCAATTCCTCCACGTAGACATCCCTACCCTTAAGCAGATAACCTTCAAATGCTTTGCCATAGTCAAATTAAATAAAATTAAAAAAATAATTAAGCATCATGAGCATTAGTGTCTGTTTAATTCTTTCTATATAGATAAAAAGAGAAAGAATTAAAGGTAAAGAGATTAATAAAACCATAAGAATCAATCCGTCAAAATTCGATGTCTTTTTTCATTAATGCTCTTATAATTTTTCAACACAGGAATTTCTAAGAGCACCTCTTAATTTGCTCTTAGTCCCCCCCCCAAAAAAAATAAGTAGTGGTTTAGTAAAATATACTGATATTTTCTTAGATTTTAAAGAAAACAATATCATTTGGCACAATTAATAAACTTGCGGCTTTCCTTACTTATGGCTATACACAAAAGCGGAAAATTCCATGACAAAAACTTAAGTATCTGTAATTATGATTAGCCAAAAAACAAATTTTTTACTTCATGTTTAGTTAATTAGTTCTGTCATTATATTAAGTAAATTGTGAAATATTATTTATATCCATAGCTTCAAATAAACTCTGGATCAAAAATACCCGAATTTGCAAATAGAATAAGAAATTTTCTAATTTAACAAGATATTTTACTTCATTAAAAAAAGTAAACTGTCTTGGGAACTATCGAAAATCATATTGTTTTAGAGAGAAAATATTCCTTTTATCCTAGCAAGCAATTGTATGTAAGAGGTAAATTCAATAACTAAAATGAAGGGTATTAAAAACAAAACAAAAAAAAATTGATATTATGGCCGTATGCACATTGATTTCCATAAAATTTAAATATATATATAAACACTCGCACACACATGTATACATACATAAAAATGGAGGTTTTTGAACGGAAAAAAAAAATTAAACATTTATATTTTTTTTCTTTTAAAGTCTTGATTTTAAGTCTCCCTCGAAATTTTCATTTGATAACAAAATCCATAACATTAAGTGAAGAATTACTGTTACAAGGTCAGATCTTTTTTGAAGCATTCTACTTCTTGAAAACTCCCAAAGAGCAAAGTTCTGAGAACGATCGATACTTTTACAGCCGACACTAATCAGTTCATCTGTATGATTCTCCGAGGGTGTGGGGGGGGGGTAAAGAAAAAATGCTTAACACTTTTGACAGAAACTTTCCACACTTTTTAAAAGCTTTGCTGGCATATCTGCTGATGCTTTAGAAAACAATACCTTATCTCTTTCAAAACCTTCGTAGGGCTAATAGAATTATTGAGTCATTTGGAAAGAAGATCTGCACTTTCTGCGTGATAAATTCAAATGAAGCAGTACAAAAACAAGAAAATTTCATTGAATCATGTAAGCACAATTTTGTTCCATGACTTTTTGTCATCTCTCTGGAGTTGAATTTTTTTTTTTTTTTTTTAAAAGTCATTAGGTTTTTTTTCATAAAAGTTATCAAGGTGCTGTGTGACATTTTTCAAAGAAGTGAATTCCAGACCATTCAGGGCACTTAAAATTTAATCATAAATGCAATTTCATAGATGCCATAGCTTGCAAATTCATTCAAAAGATGGAGCAACATTGAGAAAATACAAAATGACAAAATAAAATTTCCTGTGGCAATAGACTGGTCGTCCAACCCGCGTTCAAATCTCATTAAAAAAACCTTTTGTGAAGGCATCCCTCTTCATAAGCAGTGTAATGAATTTTTAAAGAACTCTCACCATTTTTGAACGAATAACCAACTTTATTAGTCAAAACTTACAGAATAACTGAAAAATATTTTTTAAGCACGCACATCGTCTGTGGATATTCTTTGTGGATAATCATCTACAGTAATTTACATTTCTTAGTGAAATTATGTTGGTAGCGTAGCAACACAAATACGTTGCAGCAGATAAACCTAGATTTGCTTTGCCATGATAATTAATTAACCTCTGTGGTAGAAGATAAAATGTTTTCAAGACATTTTGAACAAAGTGAAAGATTTTTTTATGTTTTTAGCTAAGTTATTATTAAACAATGAATAATATTCACATCGGAGTTAGAAACAGTCTGGCATTGCAATCATAAACGTGATGTCTTATATCCAGAAGTCAGCCATTGACTGAATATTATGGTCTGGTTCCTTGCTTAGTTTTAAAAAGCTGCCATATTTGGAGATTTATCATATTCTCTGCTCTAGCACTTCATGAAAGTGACTGACTGATGAGAACTGCTAAACGAGTACCTGATATTAATAATAAAAACATTAAATTAAAACTATATGTTAAAGATTTATTAGTTGAAAAAGTAGCAACTGGTTCGAGATATATGAATGCAAAATGACCACATTACAGAATGCAGAAGTTTGACAGCTTTAAAAACTACTGTTGTTAGTGTTCTGATATAGTTTTATTATAATTTCCAGGAGATGTACTAACAGTGTTTCTGAGTGTATCACGCATGCTATCACTGTTTGCTATATCTGGGAATAAAAATCCAGTTAGTGGGAAAACATATTAACAATAATATGGGACAATCAGAAAAAAATTTAGTCTGCTGTCTATAAAATTTTCCCATTCTTTTGTGTATTTATATATGTTGATATCTACAGGACCACCTTTGGATCTGAAGGAAATATTTGAAGCTCTGAAAACTGGGATTAAACGACCTTCAAGTAAATCATCATCTTCCTGTTATTATTCATCAACGAAATAAGCTGTAAATTTGTGTATGATACATTCCTAACTTTTTTAAAATTTCATGCTTGTTTTGAAATCTTTTGTTGAAATTGATTGTTATTTTTAGAAAATGCAGCTGTAATTATAAGTCAAAAATTATCATAACAGATTATGTGTTATTGTTCTTAAATAAATTTTCATTTAAACTTGCTGTTGCTTGCTTGTTCAGTTTTATAGAGTATTATTTTGATAAAGATGAAAATATCCTGTGAGACTAGAAAATTTGTCTTGTTATGTTACACATATCACTCTCACGCAAATGCAAAAAAGAAAGGAAAAAAAGTGTTTTCTAGTGTAAAGCTATGAAATCATAACATGATGTTCACATATGTCTAAAAATAAAAGCACTTTATTAGAGGACTAACATATTAAGAAACAACAGAAATGTCTCAGAGAAATGACATATGTAAGAATTACTATGCCAAATTCTGAGGATTTTAATTTGCATTCCATTGCTGTTAAGAAGCTAGTTACAGAGGTTGTTTGCACATTTTTTAGACGATTTTACTTTGCTGTTAAAAAACACAGATACACACACACACACACAAAAAAGAAACTTCTGCTTGGATTTTTTTTTTAACTGCAACTATACTTTTGAAAGTATAAATTATTTTCTTTTACTTGACAGTTTTGTTTTCATGCAAAATGTCTCTTTTAAAGGAGCAATGGATTGAAGGTTATGTTTGTGTTCTTTCCAAAAAAAATTATTCATATCTAGTTATTAAAAAACATTATGAAAGCCATGATTTCTCGATATCTAAAGCTAGGATAGGTAATAGTGTCAACAACAAAGAGAAAAAACATCAAAATTTAGCTTCAAGTGGAAAAATTGTTCTAAATATGTATTCAAGAAAAAACAGAATGTTGCAAAAGTAAGATCTTTAATGTTAAAACAAAATTGTATTGCTGTTTCCGCAAGCATTTTGATTATAAACATGCTGTAAAAGCAGTTTCCTGTAATTAACCTTGAAATTTCATACCTTGATCCAAAGGCCTTAATACTGATTTCATTTCTACATTTGATAAGTGAACTATCAAGTTATCAAGAAGTAGCAGAATCTTCTTATTTTTCTAGACATTCTTGTATCAAGAGCAATCAACCATTCTCATATTATGCTTTGTGTCATTCATGACTTTTTATTCTGATGCCACCGGACCGATAAAGTATTTAGATTGATGTATTTGAAACATCTTTGCTTTTTGGCCTTTCCAATTCCACGTGTTTGCTCAATTTCTCCTTCCGTATTACAACAAGTAGCATAGTGAGATGTTCCTTGTAGCTTTTACCACCAGAATACTCTTCTCCTTTGAAGAACAAATGCCAAATTCGGTAAAATAATCCATTTTCAGCATTCGGCAAATTTCGATAAAGTAATCCAGTTCATCTGCATAGGTTTTTAGCCTCATATTCTTCACAAATTTCATTTAGCCTTTTCATCCAGTCGCTATTACATGTTGCTTTTCTACTGTTTTTTTCTTTACGACAAATAATTTTAAAAGTAATTTAAGTAATTTCATGTCTTTGCTTAAATTTTTCTAACCAACCATTTGATTGATCTTTGAACTTTTGTAGTCCCATACTTTCCAAAACTTCTTTTGCCTTTTCTTGCAATAATACTCAACTTACAGGAATATTGCAAGAATTCTAAAATAATGGTGACTTTAAAATAACAGTGTAACTGTAAGAAGATTGAACTTGATCAGCATCAGCTTGATCAGTAAAAATTCTCAAAGAACTTAAGAATTCAACATTGGAACTCCAAGAAGTACCAGTGGGAGGACTGGGAAATCTTCCTTCCACTATAGGGGCTTTAGCATCTAAATTCGGTGTTTCTCTTAAAGTAATGTCAAGTCTTTCCTCGAGATTCTCTTAGTAATTTTTCAGACAAAGAATTATCAAACTTTTCATATTTTAAAAATTTACTTTAGTTGTGAATACAAAATTTATTAGATGTTCGACTAGTAGACAAAAATTGGTTCTGTTAAGACTTGAACGCTGTCAGTTAAAGATTCTGCTTTCTGTTTGTTAAATCGTTAAGAAAGCATCGTTTCTGTTTGTTAAATCGTTAAGACAGCATCGTTTCTGTTTGTTAAATCGTTAAATTAGCGTAAATCAATTATTTATGCTAATTTAAACCTAGACGACAAGTTAATCCAATTCTCATAAGACTGCAAACTCCTTTTAGATTTTCCATATTCATTATGGTATAAATGGCCGCAGTTATTAAGTCCATCAGCAGTGAATGAAATTTTGCAACTACCATATTCTTGCTCCACATAGGGAAACCCAACTAATTATGCAGTAGGCCTGTTTGCCTGGAATCAAACCCAGGTCAAACTCCCATTAATCAGCAATCAATCAGCTACTCGATTACTGACGAGTAAGCGAGTAACTGACAGTAATTGACCTCCTCCTGTAATAATTGAATGAAAATTTTCAGTCACTATAGTTATGCACCAAATTTTTTCCCTCAATGTTAGGTCTTTCTTAACGATTTTCATTCTTTTCTTATCAGTTAAAGTAAATTTTTAAAATATGAAAAGTTTGATAATTCTTTGTCTGAAAAATTACTAAGAGAATCTCGAGGAAAGACTTGACATTACTTGAATTCCATGTTTCTTGATTATCCTTTTTTCAATCACTTCAGAATTTTTTAAAAGGAAAATATCGAATCAATTTCGTTTTCTCTCTTTTATTACTACTTGTGCCAATACTAGTAGTATAGCAGTCAAAAGTTCTTACCATGTACTCACAATTTTGGTTTTAGGTTCTTTTTGCTTATTAAATACCTTGAAGAATCTCTTAAAGGTATTTATTGTTTCCAGTTGCACGGATTTCGCGTCTTGCAAAATAAAAATAGGAAGTATTATCACTTGAAGGAAATATTTGATGCAAGCCATCTCATGAAATACAAGCGTACCTACATCTTGAAAATTAAATCTTTCCTTTATTAAATAAGGTTACATGTCTTCAAATGGCATTAATTTATAATGAAGTAATATTTTAGCAATTTTTTGTCCCTACTCTTGGAAGGCAAATTTTAATGCAGAATTTTATGCTTCGTGTCTTTAATTTCTGGAGAATAAATTCTTAAATTACTATGTCCCACATAACTGCATATAGGTACAGGGTGGTTATAATTAAAGACCAATCTAGAACCCGTTCTACCTATTTAATTTTGATGAAGTTTTGTATATATGTTATATGGACTATGAGGAAACGATTTCTGCAATAAAAATAATTCAAATTTTGACTACCAGGAGGAACTGTGGCTCCTGAAGAAGGACAAAAAATCTGTCAGAATCATTAAAATTTATTCAGTTACAGAATGTGTTCCATTGACATCAATTATGTGTTGAAAGTGCATCAATGGTACCGCGAAGTAACTCTCGAGGGATTTCAGCAAGATGTCGCGTAATGCTGGCTTTCAGCTCAGGTAAAGTCATAATTCCTCTTCCATAAACACGGTCTTTTAGGAATCCCCACAACCAGAAATCACAGGGATTTAAGTCGGCTGAACTAGGAGGCCAGAAATACGGAAAAGATCTGGATATTACACGATTCTCTCCAAAGTTAGCACGAAGCAGTTCTTTGACTTGGCGCTGAATGTGGGGAGTTGCTCAATCTTGCATGAAGACAGAGAACTGATAAAATAGTTTTGCCAGTAAAGCTCGATCTTTCTTCTGTAAGGGCATGATTAACGATGACAAAGGCACGCAGAATGATTTTCTGGCTCTGGCTGCAAGTCTCTTTACAGGTTTGACTAATTTGCATAAGAAATTTTTGAAAATTGCTATCTGGTGGTCAAAATTTGAACTATTTTTTTTATACAAAAAATCATTTCCGCATAGTCCATATAACGTATATACCAAGTTTCATCAAAATCCGATAGGCAGAACGGGTACTACTGGGGTCTGAATGGGGTCACTTTAATTATAACCAGAACTTAAATTGCGTCGAAGCCCACCGGAACCCGGCTCCAGTACTACTTAGTTTTGGGGATAAATTCTAATTTTAGCCGGAGCTTACAGGAGTAATAAATAAGAAGTTAATAGTTACATAACTTCGTTTATGTAACTGAACAACAATTTCAGTAGAAAATTGATCTCGAAAATTTTTTTAGCAGTAAAGTTATATTAAAAATCGCTTATTAAATTTTAATTTAGCTCTTTACATTTTATAAAAGTTTAATTATTTAAATAAATAATATTAAATTAATTATTAATGAATTACAGAATAATTGTCAATTAAATTATAATTAATAAGTATTAATTCTTAATATCAATTAAATAATTATTAATTAATTTTATTATCGTTAACTATTTAATTTTTAAATTTTTATTTAATAGTCATTTTATTTATATTTTTATCTCTACAAAAACGACTCAAATGAAATTTCTTAAAACATTTAAACATCGATTATGCGCCTTGAGAATATTTATTTTCTCAGTAACCCCTTTACAGCATTTAAAAGAATCGTGATGTTTCTCACAGAAGATGCATACTCGTTGTACTGTAGTGTTAAATGCACTAGCCGTGGGTGTATTTCTGTTGTGTCTTTTATTTATAGTCTTCTGATTATAATAATTAGTAAACGTTTTATTTTCACCGCAAGCCAATAAAGTACTTTCGCGACATTCGACCTCCTTCTTTAAGAATAAAATGAATTTAGAAATGTCAACGTCACCTTCATCTCTTTTCCTGTTAAACTCTAAAATTAGATCGTGAGGTAAGATCTTTTGCAAAATAGGCATTAACAAATGGCCGAAAGAGCCTGATGTAACATTTATTGCTTCTAAATTTCGAATAGAGATCTCAAGCTCATCATAAATTCTGCGTAACGCTGAAACATTAGAAGAATTTTTTACTTCTTCCAAATTTAGTATTTTATTCATAAAGGAATTTATAATGATATCTCTTTTCCCGAACCTATCTTTCAGAATTTTTACGCAGTTGTCAAAATTATCGTTAGATAATTCGAATCCTGAAACAACATTGGCAGCTTGACCAGTCAAAAAGCTTTTAAGATACGCGAATTTTTCAACTTTAGAAATGCTTTCGTTTTTATCAATCATACTTTCGAAACTATTCCAAAAACTTTGCCAACGTTTCGGATCTCCGGAAAATTTTTCAATTACTAACTTTGGCAATTTAACTGAACATTGATTTCTTAAATTTTCATTTAAGAGACATTCGTACTTTGATTATGCGGATCACTTGAAGCTGACTCAATCTTAGTTTTGCTTTCAAGGTAACGTAATATTCTACTTGAGTATTTCAAGCATTTCACTTTATATTCTTGACTCACCGTAACCTCTTTTTCCATTTGATCAACTGCAATGGAAGTTTCGATTTCACTGTCAAGAGCTTTCAGTTCGTTACTTCTTTCTATTAAGAGCTCGTAATCGTCTCTTAAATCTTGCTCATCAAGCTCCTCTCCTGACTTTAATTTAGCATCAATTTGATTAATTAACTGGGTTGTTAATTTTCGAACTGTTGTTCTTTTAGCTTTTTCTAGTTCTAACGCTGCCATTTTCCTAATACAGTACAACATAAATACATCAAAGGATAAAAAATAAATACAAAATGAGAGCCTACCTTTTATTTCCTCCTGAGCATGATTTGGTAATCCAAAATGTAATGGCCTATAGTCGCGGAATTCCTTCCTGGCTGATGCACCATATAGAATTTTTACTAATCCAAAATTTGTAACTATCTTGGTGGTTCAGTTTGTACGTAATAAGGGATGAAAGGCTCAGTTTGGAACACAACAACAAAGAAATTTATTTACATGATTACTGAAATAAAGTTTAGTAGTAATTGTGCCGTTAATTATTAGGGCCGGCAACTCCCTTACAAGCATTCTTACTCATTAAGCAATTCTACATTGAAGAGCCAGGCGGGGTACTGTGCCCTCTATAGGCGTTTCTCAACAACTATAATGATAGTGATATTATATAATATCACTATAATTATACCTTACCAGTAATATCATTATATATAATTGATCACTATATAATGATCAATTACATTTATTCAATTACGATCCCTATTACGGTGATACAGGAAACGGTCAAAGGTGTCGCCAAAGGATCGCCAAGTTTGGCGGCTTTAGGCAATTTCTCGCCAAATTTAGCGAAAAAAAATAAGTCGCCAAACCCGTTGCCAGCTTGGCGATATCTCGCCAAATTACCGAGATACCTATTTACTCAATGTTAAATTGACTTGCCCCTGTATTTTTACTTTTCCGACGTAACTTGTCTCCTTAAACTGTTTTCGCTTTACATTACACAGAAAAATACAAAATTTCACACATAATTCCCCTAAAATCGTGTATTTATGTACAAATTCGTAACACTGTTCCCTTCCAAAGGATTGCATGTCCCGAGCAGTACTGCTCGGACACATACTTACAACTAAGGCAAATATAATACTTAAATAATAATTTCAGTAAATAGCATAAACAAATAAAATACTGAAGTAAACAGCCCTTCTAGGCTAGAAGGGCTATTTACTTCATTTGGCATTTTAGGTTGAAAATTTAAATGTCCATTTCACTTTACAAATCATTGCCACCAAATATTATCGCCCTGTAGTATATTTGAAGAATTTAAATAATGAAGAATCTTTATAAGTGCATGTGTGTTTCTCGCATTAGGATAAAACAAAGGTACCTAGAGCCATCGAATTTTGAATAACGTAATCCTCCACAGAATATGGGCACCTGGAAAGCCCTAATTTGCAATTTGGAATTTATTTTATTATCGATTTCATATTTTGTAACACTTTAACGAATTTTTTATTAACAAACTCAACGATTTCAAAGCGAGCAATGGCAACACTATAGGGGAGGGAACATTTTCATCGCGCGAGACTGTGCATCGGAAATTCTAAAGATATGCTGTTTTAAATATTTTGTGATATTCCTGTTGAATTGAATTTTATGAAGTGCAAAGAGCATGATATTTAATAAAAAAAGATAACACACAAAACGTTAAAAAAGGGCCCCTTTGGGCTTAATATAAAATCTGAATACTTTTTTTTTTCGATATTTCTTGTCAGAAATTGAAAAATACATATTGAAAAGTGTAGTGGTACTAAAGGTTTTAAGTTTTTGTTTAGATGGTACGTGTAAGTCAAAAAGTTGAGAACCGCTGCAGTATGGATATTAGGTACTATGACCATAGAAAGTGGCTACCCTGTTGTAATGTACGACTTTACGCTTATAATTCGATGACTTGCGGATGCGGACTACGATGTCGTTCAACCTGTTTAGGATTGTGTAAAAACCATCCCAAGACGAATGTAGTTTAAGAGAGAATACTTTCTGTCGATTCGGATTCCACAATCACATCTTGTCAACAATTGTATTCGATGTCCTGTAGCTGGGATGTTGTATCGGGCCTTCATCTTTTCCTTCACCAAGATGACTCGCTCTTGTGCAAAACTATGCATCACTTCAAATCATTCCTGGGGAACTTGGATGTATTCCTCGGGCGATGAAGGCGCATCCGGAGGACGTTCAAACAAGAGATCACAAGGCAGGCGAAGGTCACGACCGAAAATCATCTGGGATGGGAAATAATCATCACTCGTGGACAACACTGTAATAGACCAATAGAAACAGAGGTAATTTCTTGTCCTAGTCCTGTTGGTTTGGGGAAACCACCAAAGAGAGGTTATTAAGGCCGGTTCAATTAAACCTTTCTATATTGCCGTCAGATTAGAGATGTAAAGGCGTCGTTTGGGTTTTGTCTATGTCGAGTAAGTTTTGCAGATTTCTTTAATTGCAGCCAGTGCAAAATTTCTTCTTTGATCGGAATGTAACTGAAGTGGCACTCCGAACCTGGAAATCCAATGCTGTATCATTACTTCTGCTACAGTAACAGCTTCCTGATCAGGAACAGAATACGCTTTAGGCCATTCGGTAAAGTAATTAATGACAATGATGATGTATTTGTTTCCAGCAGCAGTTCGTGACAGAGGTTCTAGGATGTCAAAGGCGATGCGTTCAAAAAGCGCTACTATATTGTAACGTTCTAGCTTTCCTCGGCTGCGTTTCTTCGGGCATTTCCGACCTGCACTGGCATTGCAAGATTAGCACTATTTTTGCAAGTCATTTTTTGCATTACTGCAGTAAAATTTCTCTCGAACTCTTGCAAAGTCTTCATTATTCCCAAGTGGCCTCCTGTAGAGCTGCTATGTAGTTCTTAAAGGACATCTGGGATCTATGATCTTGGAAGTATCAGTTTTCATCAGAATGCCTTTCCATCATCCAACTCGAACTTCCCTCACTAGACGCCATTTCGCATATGGAGTGAGCCCCAGAGAGCCCAATAGTTTTTGTCGTAGAACTATAGATTGAAGTGTCCTACCATGTAAGTTTCCTGTTCGAAGATTCCATTAAATGAATTATGGGTTTAATGTTGGCGTCTTCCAACTGGTCTTTCCTGACTCTTTAGTTCCTCCATATGTCTCGATCAGCCGATGTTGAAGTTGTAACTTGTCGTACAACCGAACTAAGCAGCTCATATTTCGCTTCGACTGTCGATCAATACTTGCAGCTTTCTGAGTAAGGTCTTCTCTAGACAGGTCGTTGGCTTTTTCAGATGAGGATCCTTTCCGATGACGGATAGTTTTGCCCTCTAAGGCTGAATGCAGTTCTTTATTCTTAAAGTTCAAGGAAAAATTATATTTCCTTAGTTTTAAAGGTTTCGACAATAACTATGGATTTAATATGAAAAAAACACTTTAATTGCAGATATTTCCAAAAATTTAGAAGCAGTTATTCTTACCAAAACGATAGAGCTTATTTTTAAAACATAAAACTTAAACCGAGTTGAGTTGTAGCTGGTATTACTCAAACAATCTCCCACCTTGCAATTTGTAGGATACTTATAAATTGCAACAAAGTTATAAATCAAGTCTATTGGGAATTTTAACACGTCGACCAGCTCTAGTAACAAAATCTGGGATTTGGGGTGATAAATCATCATCTTCACTGGAATCTGAAGCATTAGTTGCAGGACGTAGAGGCATATTCGTAGGGGCATTTTCATCCCGATCCCACTCATTCAACACATCATCATATTCTCTTAAATGTCCAGATCGTATGAGATTTTTGGTAGTTGACATTAACCGTTTAGTGGCTAATTCTTTATTCGTTTCTAATTCTGGACGTCCACTTTTCCTTGGCAAACATACTTCATATCTTTCGTCTTCGTTTCTTTTAATAGTTTTACGGAAAAAATCTACCGTTTCTTCATCGGTTACCTGCCTTGACTTTACTTCTGCAGGACATCTTATACCGATGACATCTAGGCTCCATAATTCCGTCAAATCTAAATTATTAGCATATACAATACTCTCCAAAGATTTTGAGCAGTTTCTTTGTTTACCTTGAAGCGTCCATCCAAGTTTTGTTTTAATAGCTACCAAATTATTATCAATGTGCTCATTTCTTCCAGTCAATAATGCGCCAAGATAATCAGCTCCTATTAATAAACCTATTTCAGGCACAAATTCTCCTGTATCACTTAAGCATATATTTTTCTTTTTCAAATTGGATAAATATCAGGATCCTCTACTTTGTAAACTGCACGTGGAATCGCACCACATATCTTCTTTTCGTCCAAAACTGAAATAGTGTACTTGAAATTTGAAAACAAGCTTTGTAATGTAATATTGTAGACATTATGGGACTCATTGTTTAGTTTCACTGCCCCCCAAAAGTCCATGGCTCATCATTTCTTGATCTACAGGTTTCAATCCTATTTTCTCCGCATTATCTTTTCGTATGAAAGATCTCTGAGCACCAGTATCAAATAATCCGCGAACGATTCCGGACTTGTCACCATTGATGATTTTCACCAATACAGTTAACAATAACGTTGGAGAATTTTTTGGTGACAAAAGAACCTGTGCATCTTGTTGGCGCATTTTACGCCAACGAATCTCGCCAAATTATCGCCTCCTCCGGCTCGACGGACCAGATGAATAAACTTATTTTTCTTAAAGGTTATTTTTTATCGACGGACCAGCTTCACTGCTTCGTTTTTAATTATTTTATTTAGAAAAACATCATATACAAATATTTACAGTGAAGCAAAATACAATTTAATTGTGAGCTTCGGTTACAAGTAATTGCTCACGTCAGACCGGTTAGATTTCTTCTTCAAGTCTGCTGCCTCAATCGTAGGAGGCGATAATTTGGCGAGATTCGTTGGCGTAAAATGCGCCAACATCTATCTAGTTTTTGAAGAAGAATATTTATTAGAATCTAGAAAAAATTTTGAATTATCTCACAAATCGAAAGTAGTTCCAACATTTGACGAGTTTATTAGATTTTTGGAACAGCGTGAATCAGTTTTGTTATCTATAAATAGAAATATTACACCCGGAAGTAAGGTTAATATAAACAAGAATTCCACTCCTTCCCATAAATCGAAGGTTCTTTTGACAAATGAAAATAAAAATAAAAACTGTGTAGTGTGTAGGAGCTTTCATCCTATTTTCCTTTGCGATACATTCTTAAAGTTAAGTGTTCATGAAAGATTAAAATTAATTCGTTCACATAAACTCTGCGAATTATGTCTAAAGCAAAATCATAAGAAAAGTCAGTGTCTCTCGAAATTTAAATGCGCTTGCGGAAAAAAACACAATAAATTAATATGCATGGATAATGAGGGTCATTCGAAGACTCCTTGTCGCTCGGTGACGCCACTTAGGCAAAAAAAAATTGAGCTCGATGCCGCCGCTGGAAAAGGTGACTCAGAATTGAAAGCGTTGAGTGTTTTAAGTAACAAGAATAAACAAAAAAGAAAAAGTGTACTTTTTTCTACTGCAGAGATTTATGTCCGTGACGCCAATAATCGAAGAATAAAAATCCGTGCGATTTTAGACAGCGCATCTAATATATGTGTTCTTACAGATAAAATAAGTGAATGCTTAGGAATAAAAAGGGAGAAAATTAAAATGCCTGTTACAAGTCTTAATGGATCAATTCAAAATATTAAATGGAAGGTGAATACATTTATTTCAAATGAAGAATGTACCTTTAATGAACCAGTTGAATTCTTGATTGTAAATAAGATAACAGGACTAACTCCGTGTACTACGTTAGATATTTCGAAGGTAGAAATTCCACAATTTTTAAATTTAGCTGATAAATCATTTTATGAAGCTTCAGAGGTACATGCCCTTATAAGTGCTGATTTATTTTTTAAGGTTTTGAAAAATAATACGTATAAAATAAATGATGATTTATTGTTTAAAGAGTCTGAATTCGGATGGATCGCATGCGGGAAGCTTAACGAAATGCAATCTTCTTATCAGGGACATTGTTTTCTTGTGCAAAATGACTCTCTTCAAAATACTTTAAAACTTTTCTTTGATTTAGAGGTACTTGGTATTCGTGATGATCCAGTTTTGCATGAAAAGGATCAGGCAATGGAAATTTTTAATGACACCGTTGAATTTAAAAATGGACGTTATGTAGTACAACTACCTTTTAGGAAACATTATGAAGAATTATCTGATAATTATTCCTTGGCGCGGCAGCGCTTTCAGAATTTGTGGAGAAGATTTAGTCATGATCCTGAGTTACATCAACAATACCGTGAAATTATTTGTGATTATTTAAAAGAAGGCATAATCAGCATCGTAAATCCTGATACAAAAGAAAATGCTTTAAATAGGCCTATATATTATTTGCCTCATCAGGCTGTGCGGAAAGAAAGTAGTTTAACGTCGAAAACTAGGATCGTCTTTGATGCGGGTAGTCATCAAAATAATGAACTTTCTTTAAATGACTGCTTGTGGCCAGGGGTTAACTTAAATCCAAATCTTTTGGATTTACTAATTAATTTCAGATTGAACAAAATTGCATTTTGTTCAGATGTTAAACAAGCTTTTCTGCAGATATGCCTCTCTGATGAACATAAGGATGCAGTTCGTTTTCTTTGGAGTAGTGATGATCCAAGTGTTGATAAAAGGCCCAATTTACAGATTTACCGTTTCAATCGAGTAAATTTCGGGGTCAGTTCGAGCCCATTCCTGTTAGCAGCTACTATTAGACATCATATTAAAAAATACAAGGAAGATTTTCCCGAAACAGTTGAAATTTTAAACCAGTGTTTTTATGTAGATGATCTCATTTCTGGAAGCGAGGATTTTGAAAAAGCACTTGAAGTATCTAAAAATGCCAAGAAAATTATGGAAGAGGCTGGAATGGTTCTCAGGAAGTGGATTAGCAATAATGCTGAATTAATGGAGCAATGGAAGAATGAAGAATTCGATACCTATCCTGCAGACGCTACTCTCAGCTTGGGCGCACACCAAACTAAAATCTTGGGACTTTCTTGGAAGACGCACGAAGATTATTTAACTATGGATACTAAAAATATTTTGGAATTTCTTTCTATGGACAAAAATACGAAACGCTTCTTACTTCAAGCAATAGGGAAGATATTTGATCCTTTAGGATTAATTTCGCCTTTCACCATTCGAGTTAAATGCCTCATCCAAGATCTCTGGAATGAAAAAATTCAGTGGGATGAACCTTTACCAAAAGAAATTGAAAAGGAATGGAAGAAGTGGTGTGCTGAACTTCATCACTTAGAAAATTTGAAAATACCTAGGTTGGTTAATGATTCTGCATCAAAGGAAGATACTGTTGAAATACACAGTTTTTGTGACGCAAGTAAAAAGGCATATGGCGCTGCCATATATTTGAAGGTGAAGACACTCAGTGGAATATCGGTGAAACTCCTAACTTCAAAAAGTCGTGTGGCTCCATTAAACGGTGTAACCTTACCAAGATTAGAACTATTGGGTGCTCTAGTTGCAGCTCGTCTTAGTTCTAAGGTAAAGAGAATCGTGAATCTGAAAAGATCTTCTGTTGAATACCATTGGACAGATTCCAAGATTGCACTTTTTTGGATAAAGGGTGCAAAAACCCGATGGAAGCAATTTGTGGCAAACCGAGTGAACGAAATCACCAGCTTGACAGATCCTAACTCTTGGCATCACTGTGCAGGTAAAGAAAATCCTGCCGATCTTCTCTCACGTGGAATGAAGGCTGATTCCTTGGTGACAGATTCTAGATGGTGGACAGGTCCAGAATTCTTGATGCAGCCTGACAGTTTCAAGAACTTGCAACCATTTATTCCTGAGATTGAAACCATCGAACAAGTCGAAAAAGACACTTTGTGGCGAGAAAGGAAAATTCCCTTTGAAGATGAGACTTGTAAAGAGACAGCCCTGCTAAATGACAGCTCTCAACATTTTATTGTGGACGACCTCTTAGAACTTTCAAACAATTATTATAAAATTAACCATGTTTTGTCTTATATTTTCAGGTTTATTTCCAATTGCAGGAATAAGGTAAAAAACACAGGACCACTGTCAGTGGAGGAGGTAAGAGAAGCCGAAGAAGTGTTGATTAAGCATGAACAACGAGTTCTCCTTGAAGGAAAGAAACTGCCAAGTAATATTTCGAATTTATTTCCGTTTTTTGATGACAAAGGAATAGTACGTGTAGGAGGAAGGCTGAAGAATGCTTCAGTGCCATATTCTCAAAGACATCCTCCTATTTTACCTAAGGGTTCAAGATTAAGTAAAATTTATTTTGAAAGTTTACACAGAAAATTATTTCATGTTGGACCACAAGGTCTGCTAAATGCAGTGCGCTTGAAGTTTTGGCCTTTAGGTGGCCGTAGTCTCGCACGCAAAACAGTACATCAATGTGTAACGTGCTTTAAATGTAAGCCCACTCTTTCTTCACAAATTATGGGTAATTTGCCTAGTGAAAGAGTTAATGTTTCAGCTCCATTTTCTATTACAGGTATTGATTTATGTGGCCCTTATTTAGTGAAATTTAAAAATCAACGTAAAGGTATTCTGAATAAATTGTATATTTGTATTTTTATATGTTTCTCAACAAAAGCCATCCATCTTGAGACATTAACAGATTTGACTTCTGATGCTTTAATTGCAACACTTAAACGTTTTACAAGTAGACGTGGCAAATGTTTCAAAATTTATACCGACAATGCTATTAACTTTGTTGGAGCGAATTCAAAATTGAAAAAAATTTATAAACTCATTAATTTCCCAGACAAAGAATTAGCTAATCATTTTTCGCAAGAAAATATAGATTGGAATTTTATTCTACCCAAATCGCCTCACTTCGGTGGACTTTGGGAAGCTGGGATAAAATCGGTGAAGTACCATCTTAAACGTACGATTGGCAATTTTCATTTCACTTACGAAGAATTCGAAACGATTGTCATTCAGATAGAAGGAATATTAAATTCGCGACCGCTTACTCCTCTTTCTAGTGATTCAGAAAGTTTCGAAGTTCTGACGCCAGGTCATTTCTTGATAGGGCGACCTATAACAGCAATTTCTGAGCCGTTTTTAACGGATTTAAAGGAAAACCGCTTAAGTCGTTGGCAAAAAACTACAAAAACTATACAACTTATTTGGAAAAGATGGAAGTCTGATTACTTGAATACTTTACAGTCTAGATCAAAATGGATGGTTGAAAAAAATGATCTGATGATCGGCCAAATGGTTTTGATTAAAGAAGATTTTCTGCCAATTAACAATTGGCTTTTAGGGCGAATAACATCAGTATACCACGGTTCTGATGGAAAAGTCCGTGTTGTAAAAGTTCGTACCAAAACAGGGGACTTTAAAAGGACAATTAATAAAATAGCTGTATTGCCTATTGAAGTTTAACAAGTTGTGAATTATGTTACTCAGTTGTTAGTAATTATATTTAAAATTATTTTTCTCAATAATTTTGTATTCATGTTTTGTTCACTTATTTTATATTTTTCTATACATATTTTATTGTTTACATGAATAACTGAAACTTTAATACTGGTATTTCATAATTAAATTTATGTTAAGTTCTTGCATGTGAACATAGCAAGGCCGGGCGGGATGTTGGCGCATTTTACGCCAACGAATCTCGCCAAATTATCGCCTCCTACGATTGAGACAGCAGACTTGAAGAAGAAATCTAACCGGTCTGACGTGAGCAATTACTTGTAACCGAAGCTCACAATTAAATTGTATTTTGCTTCACTGTAAATATTTGTATATGATGTTTTTCTAAATAAAATAATTAAAAACGAAGCAGTGAAGCTGGTCCGTCGATAAAAAATAACCTTTAAGAAAAATAAGTTTATTCACATCTGATTCAGATTGTTTGTCTTGTTTTGATTGGTTTATATTTGGACACATAATGCTATGGTGTTTTTTCTTGCATATAATAATACACTTTAAATAAGCTTTGCAGATGTTAGAATTGTGTCCTGGTTTCAAACAGACGAAACAGGCTCCCATTTTCTTCAATGTTTCCCTTTTCGCCTCCAGTGACATCTTGGGAGCCTTAAAGCATTCTGAGGTATTATGAAACGACTTATTACAAAATAAACAATGTTTGTCATTTTTCTCAGCTCTTTGCTTTTCATTAGATACAATACAAGCTGCAGTGGGAATTTTTTCTTTCGTTTTAAAATTTTCAAATTGATCATTCGCAAACCCTGATCGAGCAAGTTGTAACCGCTCTTCACTTTCGACTTCCAAACGAAGAAATTCTAATAAATTTCCTAACATGTTCATGTTGTTTTTATTTTCTACACGGTTATGTGTGCGTTCCCACTCCTTGATAAGAACTTCTGGCAGAGCTTATTCTACTAAAGGATATAACATTGCTTCATATTTTTCAGACGTTACCCCTAAAGTCTCTAATGCTCGCAGCTGAGTCTCCAATATATCATAAAGAATCCGCAAAATAAAAATTTCGCCACTTTTCGCTTGCGTTAAAAGTAGATTTAAAAGTTCACGAACATAAATTTGAATTAATAGTTCATCTTTAGCAAAACGAGATTTCAGCTGTTCAATAGCATTATAATAGTTATCGCCAAATGGTGGAAAACTTGCAACTAAATCTCTAGCCGATGAACCTTCTTCAGTTGCTTGTAAAAGATACTGAAATTTATCATCTGCATCAATGCTATCATCATCATGAATCTTTTTAAATTGTCCCCAGAATCCTAGCCAGTTTTTAATATTACCATCAAAACGTTTCAATTCTAACTTAGGAAGATGGAAATTTCGCTTGGTTTCATTTACTACACTGGAAATATTGCCTTTTCTTTCAGTGGTTGATAACATTAAATCAACTTTCGTTTTCCTAGCAACCCACTGATTTCGATAGCTTTCCGTTAAATCCATATCATTAGAAAATTCATATTCATTAAAATTTTCCATTTCTAGCCATTTTACTTTAACTTTTTCATCTAACTGAAATAATCTGTCAGCTTCATCGTTAAGTATATTAAATACAGATATCAAATCAATCTTACTTACTGCTTCATCTTTTAGAACAGTGTCCACTTCTTTCAAAGAAGTTGTGAAATATCGCCGTAATTGTGTTCTTTCCCGTTTTAAATTTTCCATAATCCTGTCGCGGACGCCAGTATTTTAAAGGATTCGAAAATAACTATGGATTTAATATGAAAAAAACACTTTAATTGCAGATATTTCCAGAAAATTTAGTTATTCTTACCAAAACGATAGAGCTTATTTTTAAAACATAAAACTTAAACCGAGTTGAATTGTAGCTGGTATTACTCAAACACTTAGAAAGTACAATCCGAGTACGCAACGATCTGTAATATCTGCCATATAGGCGGCACTCCCGAACGGTATGTTTACATTTAACTTCCCATCAGCTTCAATTTTATTCAATAGACACAATTCTGGAGAGTAACGCAAGGTGGCATCTAAATGAGTTTAACTTTAAAGTGTTGGGCTAAATCTTTCGGAATGGTGGGAATATTGGCTCCCATATCTGTTGAGAATCGAGAATTTAATTGATATTATATGCAGTTTCAGTGGCATCATTGTTTTATTATGTTTTATGCATCCGGCATCACTATTATTTTCGTCATTGTAAAAGTTGTCATATAAACAATAAGACGTACGTAAGTTCTCTTTACCTTTTTTGTTAATAAAGTCCAAAAATTCAATTAGCCATCGCTCTGTTTGTTAATTTTATAACAGGTTATGAATTTCAGCGACGTTTAACTGAGCAAATAAATTAACGATGGTTATGTTGACGTATTTGAATCACGGATTTTTTTTTTTTTTTTTACTTTCGTTTTTGATTTCAACACTTCCACCTGAACAGTGTGTAGATAGACGCTACATTGTACCGATAGCCTCTTTTTTTTTTTTTCCTACATATTTCCTGGTTGATGACGACGTAATATGGAAGCTAAAAATTTTGTTCAGTGTACCAAATCGGATGGTTTATCCAACTGGACTGATTGGAAATTTGAAATAAACTCTTTATTTGTGCTCAGCGATTGTGCGGGCATCTTCGCTATTTCCCTTACTGATCCAAAAGCTCCGGCAGAACGCGCGATTGAAAAAACGATACGCGAGTACAACGAAGCCGTAAAAGCGTATGCAGATTAACAAAAAAAGCGTTTGTTAATTTTATAACAATAACGATGGATATATTGCAAGGAACGCCATTGATATGTTCCATGATGAAGAGTCACCAATACTGCCGCCACTTACTGCAGAAATCTGAAGCGCTTTAAAATGGGGCTCCTCATTATCTTACAAACTCCGCAGCGCGAGATGGCTCCTAATTTGTTTTCTCCGTCGTTGCTGGGGTATGGTTTTCTTTTCCTTACCTTGAGGTGTTCTGCAGTTCCTTCGTACATGGCCTTCACCGCAGTTCCTTCGTACGTGGCCTTCGGCGCCGTAGTTCTAACACTTCAGGGTTGTTTTTCGTTACTCCTATTCCGTATAAAGGCATTGACTTCTATGGTTTAATCATCTAAACAAGCAGTCAGTTGATCCACTGGCTCTTGGACTGGAGCAGCTCTGATTGAGGTACGGTCTCTACAAGTTGCTACAGGGCTGCCTCGAAGTTCATGCCGTACACTAGGGTGCTATTTAAATCTTTGACTTCCGTCATTTGCGGAGCTTTCTGTATTTCAAGATCCCGGATGCCATCGATAAAGTCCTACAGGGATAGGGATTCCTTTGTTTCTGTCAGACACTCCGAAAAGGTGAGATGATACAGCCTTTCAGCATCTCTGGGAAGTCCCTGGGGTAAGGCTCCTGTTAAGCCTTACCCCAGGAATACAGCGCCACCTATTGGATATGGAGAGAAAGTCTCACTTGGCCATCTGGATTCGGCTAAGCAATATGCCAGAGCATGCATTAGAACTGAATGTAGTTGATTACTGAAAATAAATTAGTTTGTTCTCTATTATACAATCCGCTCATTAGTTTAGAATTATAGAATCATAGTACATGGTCAGCAAAGCCGGAGAAGTGAACAGATGTTCGGAGTGCCATAAAAACATCAATCATTAATCCATCGCCTGCTCAGAAATGGCGCTATCGAACAACAGTTAGACAAAACAAAAACGGAAGCAACGAGTGACGAAATTATAAACAAGAATACAGATGTCTGTAATAAAAATCAGTTAAGTTGTCTTTTGACACTGAGAAAAAAATGTGTTATTAGCGACTGCAAGAGTATATGTTTGTAATTCAGAAAGAAAAAGAATTCCAGTTCGCGTTATACTTGATAACGGCAGCATGAGTTGTTTTCTGTCTGAAGGTGTTGCTAATTTGTTAAATGTAGGTGAAGAAAGAATTTATGCATCTGTATCCGGAATAAATCAGAATGTTACAAATATTAATTGTCAACTAATGTACAGATATGGAATAAGGATTTAACATATGTAAGATCAGTTAATCGTTTGGTTATTTCTAAAATAACCTGTGTAACTTCATCAAGGAGTTTAAATGTGCAGTCATTAAATATTCCCATTGATATTGAATTAGCGGATTCGCAATTTGAAACACTTGACAAAATAGATATGTAATTAGGGGCATAATTGTTTTTTGAGAATTGAGATTTTAAAACAACGAAAATTTCAATTAGAAAATCAACCGTTGATATTCCAAGAAACAGGTTTTGGATATATCGCGTCTGGTAAATGCAAGAGTAACTCAGAAGTAAATTATTGTGACTTAATTCTGAATAGTGAAGAAAGGGTCGACGAATTTTTGCCAAGATTTTGGGAAGTTGAATCCATTGAAAATATCGAGGACGCTTTGAGTGAAGAAGGAAAATACTGTGAAGAACATTTCAAGCGCTATAGACAAGAACAATATAGACAAAATGATGGAAGATACTATGTAGTTCAGTTACCCATTAGGGAAGGTGTAGAATTAGTAGAATCAAAAACGCTGGCTGAGAAAAGATTGTATCAAGTGTGGAATCGACTAGAAAGCGATTCGAATATGAAAACATTATATAAGATTTTTATCAAGGAATATAAGGATCTAAATCACTTGGAAGAAGTTCAAGAAATTGAAACATCGACTTGCAATTATCTTAGTCATCTTAGTTATCTTAGTGAAGTTTATCGGACAGAGAAAACCTCTACCAAGCTTCGCATTGTGTTTAATGCATCGGCGGTTAATAGTAATGGAAAATCGCTTAATTCAATATTAATGAAAGGGCGAATACCTCAAGAAGATTTATTTTCCGTTATTATTAGATTTCGAAAGTACAACTATGCATTAGGAGCCAGCAATGGATGAAGCGACTGAATTTCTTCATGCCTCAAGAGCCATACTGAAGAACTGTTACGTGGACGACATTATCACTGGAGCTAATACACTGCGAGAATGCAAGAAGTTGCAGAAACAGTTAACCTGTCTTCTAGAATGTGCTGGAATGCAGTTACACAAATGATGTTCAAATAATACAGAACTATTGAAGAATAAAGAAAGTGCAACAAGATTACTTCTTTCAAGTTACTGATAAGCTTCATATTACAAAGGACTTAAAAATGTCATGGAATACATCTATCTACAGACTGTTTTTCTTACGATTTAAAGATACTTGACATTGAAGAAACAGGAAGAAAAGAGATGTCTTATAAACAATATGTCGCATCTTTGATCCGTTAGGTTTAATTGGGTCTGTTACGACAAAAGCTAAAAAATTTCTACAAAACCTTTGGCTTCTAAAAATAAATTGGAATACACCTCTTCCTAAAAATTACTCTGAGGCATGAAAGGCATTTCTGCGTAGTCTTAAAATAGTCAACGACTATCGCATTCCTAGATTTGTTCCCACCAATGGATTACAGAAAATAAAAATTATAGAATTCTGTGATGCTTGTCAGAAAGCCTATGGTGCTGCAATGTGAAATGTATATCATCTTTGAATGAATGTTCATCAAGATTTCTGTGCAGCAAGTCTCACGTGTCACCTTTAAAGTCAGTCACCATTCCTCGTTTGGAACTTTGTGGTGCAGTTTTGTTGGTAAGACTAATGAAAAGAATTTTAGAGGCCATTCAAATACCCATAGTCAAGGTGTATTATTTCCCTGATTCGTCAATAGTGTTCGCATGGATTAAGAAGGAACCTCATCAACTAAATACATTTTTTGCTAATAGAGTATCTGTTATTCGCAGCATGACTGCTGTTCATGAGTGGTATCATGTTAGCACTCATAATAATCCAGTTGATTTGGTAGCACGTAGAGCTGAACCTAAAAATCTTCTTCATAATGATTTATGGTGGTATAGACCAACATTTTTAACTAAGGAGAGGCTCTTGGCTAAGCCTTGTCAAGTAATTTCATCTAATATGGCTGAGGTGGAATACGTGAAAGAACTCAAAGATAATGACTTAATTAATCTAAATGTGAACTCTAATTCCCTTGTTTTAGATCCTATTCGTAACATTAGTAATAACTATATTCGTATTATTCCTGTATTAAGTTTTTTTTTTTTTTTTTGTAGATTTATAGCCAATTGTAATGGTAAAAATTTAATAGGTCCTCTAAATGTTAAAGAATTAGATGGTGCTGAGAAAATCATGATCAGGTAGGTACAATTACAACATTTTAGCAAGGATATTCTATCTTTAAAAATAAGCATTGTGTGTCTTCCAAAAGTAAGTTAAAATTATGTCCATTTCTAGATAATGACACTCTTCTGAGAGTAGGAGGCCCAGACATGCCAATAGTAATCTTAATTACAATAAAAAATTTCCTTATGTAATGTCAAAACATCGGCAGTTATAAATTAACTTTAAAAGAATTTTGGAGTGTTGTCACACATCTGTGTGAAAGTATTCTTAATTCTCGTCCAATTTTACCTTTATCAACAGACGAAAATGACTTTGAAGCCTTAACGCTGGGTCATTTTTTTTAATTGGACGTTCCATTGCTTTATATCCTGAACCGGATTTGTCTCAGCTTACAGATAATAGACTTTCTAAATGGCAAGTTATTACCAAGTTTATTCAAGTTATTTGGAAACGTTGGCAAACTGATTATTTAAATCATTTCCAACAACGCACCAAATAGTTTATTAATAAAGAAAATTTAAAGGCAGGTATGTTAGTTGTGTTAAAGGAAGATAATCCCACCCCATTTAAATGGTCTTTAGCTAGAATTCTAGAAGTTTTACCTGGTAAAGATAATAAGGGCAAAGTTGTTAAAGTAAAAACATTAAATGGTGTGTATATTCGATGTATTAGTAAAATTTGTTTATTATCTATCCAGGAAAATAATGCTTCACATGATTGTGTTCTTATTGAAAATTGTGCTTTATATAAAAATGGAACTGTTTAAAGAATAAGTTCGGTTGTAGCATAGTGAATGTTTATGTTCTTAAATGTTTATATTATTTTACATTATATTCATAGTGAAAGATTATTTATTAGCTTTCATATTTGTAGGATAGAATCAGTTTTTCTTGAATTGTTAAATTGTGTGTTTGTTTGTAATTTACATATTGAAATTTGGAATTTCAATAGGGCGACGGCATGTTAAGTTAGAATACAGCACCACCTGTTGGATATGGAAAGAAATTCTGACATGGCCATCTGGATTCGGCTAAGCAACGTACCAGAGCATGTATTAGAACTGAATGTAGTTAATTACTGAAAATGAATTAGTTTGTAGAGTCATTAGGTTAATTGGAAGCAGAAAAGATGAAAAATATGCAACCGCCTTCTCCGGGAATCGAACCACGGACCTCTGGAATACCGGCCCAGCGTGCTACCGTTACACCACGAAAGCACGCTAGGGAAGTGGGAGAAATACCTTATATACTCCCCTTTTTAAAGGGCGACTAGGGTTTTAGGGGACCTTAGTCGCCAAATCCTGGGTGCGGAGAATCATCATCCACAAACTTTTTAGTTCGGGCGCCACTTGCAGAGTCATTAGGTTAATTGGAAGTCCAGCGTGCTACCGCTACACCACGAACGCACGCTAGGGAAGTGGGAGAAACACCTTATAAGTTCTCTATTATACAGTCCGTTCATTAGTTTAGAATTATAGAATCATAGTACAGCTCCTATATGCCAGGCTCAGTCGCCAACTTTTCCATCTTGGTGAGAAAAGGAAAGCGCTGCCAGTTTTGGCCCTTTTATCGCAGAAACTGGCTGAATGTCTGCTGTTTTTAAAGATTACTTTTATAGATGCGCGGGATTCCGTGTATATAAATTTGTAGGGTTTATATTTATTTTAACTAACATTTATTTTAAGTTTAAGCTATCTTTCCTGTCAAGCCTTTACTTTCCCCTAGAATTGCCGATGCCAGAGTATGTAAATTTTAGTAGAACGCGCAAAGTATTCAAATTTTCAGCGGAAATATTTTTGAGTTAAATAGAAGGGAAACGAGTTTGTAGGTGTGCTTTCTTGATTCACGAGCGTGAAGGTTGCTAGGTAGAAATTTAAGAACCGCGCGTTTCGGCCTGTGTGCCTACTTCTGCAGTTGGTTGAATCTTTCAACTTCTTATTCAGAAAGTTTGCTGAAATCTCAGCTGTATCTTAGAACGCGGTTAAGTTAGTCACGTTTATAGAGCCTCGTAAGTAGTGACTTGTTATTTATTCATCCGGTTATTTATTTTTAGTTGTACTTTCTGATTTTTATTTAACCGCCTGGTCGGCGTAGTTTGTGAGCGTCAAGTGAACGCATCTGTAACTTCTAACGTGGAATAAAAAGGGAGTTAAACCGCTCTTAAGAGTTTGTGTAATTTCCAGTTCATAGCAGTCACTACTACGGTTGCGGGCAAGTTGGGGCCACGCAACATCACAAACTTCTAAGATATTATATTAGTTCTCGAATAGAATACAGACCGTATGCTTTAGATGTTTCAATTTAGTTAGCAAAGTAAAATAAATAAGATATGAAATAATGTGTCTGTGTGTGATTGTGGTAAAGCTTCGAGGGCTATCTGCTTAAGAAGAGGGATGTGGAGGACTTTCTAAAGGGAACTGGCTCGTATACACTTTACACATGGGGAAAACCATGAAAACGCCCATGCAGTCAGACCGTTCGTGGAATTCGAACCTCAGACCGAACTATCAGTGTTCAGCTACTTTACCGCTCGGCCGCTGGTGGGCAAGATATGAAATAAAAAGTTCTTATAGTGTCAAATGGTGACATAGTTAATGTGTAGAGTGTGCAAATAATAATGATATTTTAACAAACATTTCAATAAAAATCAGTGTAAATCCACACTCAGAAATTTACTTTAGAACGTGCTCAATTAAATACGAGGTAAAACAAACTTACAATCATTTTTGTTTATGGAAATATTTATACAAGACTCTGAAGAAACACTTTTTTTTTAAATGCATGAAACATTTTATAACATAGATGAAAAAAGAGAGTACATCACTGAGTTTTGGATGTTTTTTTCAACACACACACACAGTAAGAGTCCCTTTGGACATTTTCATTTTCGTCTATATTTCTTTCATTTATCCCTCGGATATGTTTGCATAACTCTAATTTGGGAGCACTGTGCCAACGTACATACACTGGTGTGCAAAAATTAAGGACGAAGTCGAAAAATTAGCATATCAGCTGAACGAAGAGGCAGAGCGGACAGAAAGACCAATCAGGAGATTAAGTAAGGTGATGTACGGTAGCACATGCGCAGATATGCAGGTAGACGTAATGGGGGAGTGTCTGAGTAGTATAAAGCATGTTATCGGTGTAAGATCAGTATTTCTGGCAAAGCGATTGCACGCCGTATAGCAGTTAAAACCACACCGAGTTGCTGCCTCAGCGAGAAATGGCGAATAATCAATCTGTTAGACGACATCTGGATGCTTTTACCCGAGGTCGAATCCTTGGGAAGTTGGAGGAAGGCCGCAGTGTGACAAGTGTGGTTGCAGAGTTCGGAATTGCTCACAGCATCGTTTCACGACTTTGGAGACAATTTCAAACTACAGGAACAGCTATCCGGGGGTTTAGTAGTGGTCGTCCACGAGGAACCACACCCGCACATGACCGGTATATTGCCTTACAGGCCAGAAGAAACAGGCGGCAGACAGCGGGAGAAATCGCTAGACACACGACACAGGCGACTGGACGACCGATATCACGTTTTACCGTGGCCAGAAGACTGCACGGTGGTGGTCTGTTTGCACGACGCCCTGTACGGTGTGTACCTCTAACGCCTGCCCATCGGAGAAGGCATTAACTCTGATGCCGGGAACACCGGAATTGGAGAGACAATGAATGGGGACGAGTACTCTTTACAGATGAGAGGAGATTCAGTCTGAGTAGCGATTCTCATCGCATACTCATCTGGAGAGAGCGGGGAAGCCGCAATCATCCCTCGAACATCATTGAAAGGGACAGGTATGGAGGTGGCGGTGTTCTCGTTTGGGGAGGCATCATGTTTGGTAGTCGTACAGACCTTCACATCTTCGACGCAGGTTCAGTCAACGGGACCCGTTATTGTAACGAGATTCTTCTTCCATATGTGCGTCTTTTTAGAGGCGCTATGGGTCCGCAGTTCCTTTTCATGGACGACAATGCACCATGTCATCGCACAGTAGCTGCCGAACAGCTCTTAGAGAGTGAGGATATTGAACGTATGGATTGGCCAGCACGATCTCCGGATCTCAATCCCATCGAGCATGTATGGGATTTTCTAGGCAGACGCTTGTCAGCTCGTACCTTACCACCAGTAACGCTTCCGGAGCTACGATTGGCGCTGCAAGACGAATGGGCAGCAATGCCTCAACAACTCATTGATACCCTCATTCTCAGCATGGGCAGACGCTGTGAAACCTGCCTAGCAGTCAGGGGAGATCATATCCCCTATTAAAGACCGGATGTTTCTTGCTGGACACCAATCACAGGGATGTTTCGGCCTTCAGTCGCATTGCGCTCCATGCTACTTTTTCAATAAAGCTTCTTTTTATCCCTCTGATTTCTCTTTTAGTAAGTGTTGCTTGCATTACTCATGTCCTTACGTATTGCGGATCTTACGGTATTAAATGTGTTGATTTGGAAAGCTTTTGTACAAAGTTATATTGAAAAAACCGTCTCGTCCTTAATTTTTGCACACCAGTGTATTAAAAAGCATCAATGCCAGTTTAAACGACAATTTTTAAAATTATATTGGCATATACATATGCAATTAAACTCAATAAAAACACTAAAACGTAGTTCAGGAGCCTTCTGAATATGTAGACAATTTCTTATTTAGGGATAAAAACACAAAATAACGCTTCAGAAAATATTATTTATCAAGTATAAAAATCCGTTTTGTAACACAGATCAGTAATAACTATTTATCAGTGTAATGAGGATTTAATTTGATGGGATTAAATTCTTTTGAAACATTGAATTTATGAAATATTACCGTGATTACAAATATATAGTACTTGAACAGTCCTTGCAATTATTGAAAGCAAATTATATTAATTTTGTCCCACAGTTTTGTCCACAGAGTCAATTTATTCTATTGACTTCAGACCTAAATGTCAAAGTTCTGGAAATTATTATAACCAAGAAACGGTAGTGGGAACCATGCATAAACAATTCATCTAACTTTTCAACAATAAGTGATTATAAAATAAGCAGAAAAATTAGAAGTAATGTCAACGCTATTCAAACTCATTATGTTACATGTATCTTTGGCAAACATGCAGATTTTAACTTGCGTTTCTAAATTATTATTCTCAAATTATTATTTATTTTTTTATACATTTCAATATGCTAATGATTTTTATATTACATTTCAATAATTTCTACAATTAGCAAAGGAAAACAAAATCTAAGTATTAGAAGCGAAATTTCTTTTCCACATTCAAAACATCCGCATTGGCGATGTTTGTCCGCGGGTACATTAACCCTATACCAATTCAATTATAGCTATTAGACAGATACTTAGGTCAATGTACACAAGAATTTCACTTTACTTGCACATTACAAACATTTAAGAAGATATAAAAATTTAAATGAAGGAGTAAATAATATTATACTTATTAGGCAAAGTTGAGAACCTGAACCAGGTTCCTAATTATCTCTTCGGCAATTATTTACCCAAAATTTTCTCTTTTCTTCATTTTTTAGAAAATGTTACCAATACATGGCTTTTCTGTGAATCATTTGAGCAATTAATAGCTGCACATCCACCCATTTTACACAAAAAAGCACATGAAATAGTTGCACCGTTAACTATGCAGTCGCTATTAATATTTCCACTTGGGCTCCCGAATGACGGATGATTCATCCTACTATATAGGAGCTTTACCCTGGGGTGTTTCCGTGGGCTTCTTCTGACATGATTTTAACTTAAGCCTGCTGTACTATTTACAATTCTTCTCCCCCAAAGCGCAGTTCCAACGCGCCGGATACAGTCTCGAAGTTTAGCCTCTGGTTTTCGGGAAGAGTTGGAAGGACATCCCCTGCGGCTGCTCTCAGAGAAGTGGCGAGATAATAGGCCTTATCTTGGAAATCTCATCCATTCGCGTTTGCCACTATAGAAAATTTTGCCTTATACACTTGCCAGGAGGTCTTCCCATCATATGTGGATAACTTCAGAGAGGGACGAGAATGCATGGGTAAAAGTTTAAAACCACCAGAATTGCTTCCTGCTGTCACTATGCATTTCTTTAAGAAGTCAACTCCTTTGGCGACAGCAGCAGATACTCTGTCTTCAATTTGTTTTTGGAAGACAGGAACTCTTTCCTCATTTTCCCCAATTCTGGTTTAAACCGTGTCTATTCTGTCTTACATAGCTTCAAATTTACTGTCCATCATGGCATTGATATGTCTTTTCATTTCGTCGTGACGTGCTTCATTCTTCTCTTGAACTAATTTAACGGTCCCTTCCATCTTTCTTGACACGCATTCATCTCTTCTTGGCGTGATTCCATCACTTCTTTAACAGCTTTATCTCTTTTTAATGGATTCGTGACCAGCTTCCATCTTTTTCTTTAACGGATTCTTTTGTCCAGCTTTCACCTCATCTCTCAGCACACCAAACTCTTCCATCAATTGCCTTAATTCTTCCTCCAACGCTTTTGTCACTGACATTCAATCCTACTTCTGACACTAAAAAGTGTTGCTTGCGTATAGGTTCGTAATAGACTGAATGTACACAGGTCCGATTATAAATTTATATTTATAAAAAAAACGTATTTCAGAGCTCTGGAATTTTCCACAGAAATATTCGTACAAGTGTTCCAGTATCACATGGTACAATCAGTAGTTACACTTCAAACTACTAAGAACGTTAAACACAATGCAATGCAAAGTGCAGAAAGGTAATCCAGTCTCACTCTGAATTAACAACTCGCAACAATAACAATAATAACTAAGCAAAGTGAGAGCAGATTCTTTCTCCTGCCTTACAGAGTTTTAAACCGGCCGCCGAGATATTTCTTGTACATTCTGCTTCTCGAAATTACTGGAAAGCAATATGAGGGTCGAATTAAGTTTGCAGCTAGTATAGTGATCAATTACATTTATTCAATTACAGTACTATTACGGTGGTACAAGGACCGGACCAAAATATCGCCCAATGGTTGTCAAGTTTGGCGACTTTTGGCTATTTCTCGCCAAATTACTGAGATACCATTTACTCAAAGTTAAATACACTTGCTTCTGTATTCTTAATTTTCTAGTTTCTCTCTTTAGATTTTTTACGTTATATTCCACATAAAAATACAACAATTTCACATGTAATTTCAGTAAAATCATCTATGTACAAAATTCGTAACAATATTTTTAATAAAAGACAAATAACTAAAATTGCTAGCTATTAGCATAAAAAAAATTATTTAGAAAGATTTAATGAAACATTTAACAATGAATCGGGAGGTTCAGTGCACAAGAATACACCCATTAAAGAAGAATTACATTAGCAAGATCAAGAAGGGAAAAACTGAGAAATACGTTGTGGTCACATTAAATGTTTGCTATGACGTGTGTGTGATATCCGTATCCGTGCGACATTCCCCAGCAGCACGGCACGTCACTATAACAATGCTATCATTGGGACGATCTCAATGTCGCAGTAACGTTGTAGGAATGGCTTAATGCCCGCTTTTTGCGACGATGATTTGAAGTTATATTGTGACATTGTTGTGAAGTCACACTGTGACATTGATGCGTAGTCACACTGCAAAGTTGTTGTGAATTTACACTGTGATACTGAAATCACACTGCGACATTCATGTAATGACTCATTGCGACTTTAATATAATGCCATAGAGCAGGGTTGGCCAAACTTCATGTCAGTAAGAGCCGCACATTTGAATTCAGGAATGTTCGAGAGCCGCATCTGGATTTTCTAAAAGCCACAAGTTCATATTTACATCATTATAGAAGTAGTTGAGGAGGTTTTAAATAGAAAGAAATCCCTGATAACTTTGTAAAAAGAGTCTAAACTAATTAATTACTTCTTTTGGGACACTGAATAGTTTTAGTTTACCATATTTCATACATACATTTTTATATGCACGGGCCACACAAATTGACTGCGAGAGCCGTATCAGGCTCGCGAGCCGCACTTTGGCCACCCATTCCATAGAGTGACATGAATGCAGCATAATAAAGTGCCATGAATATAGTGTTATCAGGACTAGTGTTTCTTTTGACTTGCTTTGGAAACATGACTGGTCCTGAATAGGAACAGGGAGCTTACTCAAGCTATGTTCAAGAATGTGTGAAGTAGACAATACAAGCAGGAAGGGTATACGAAACCCTTTATTTTCTATACTTTACAGGAATTTCCGAAACTTCGGAATACAGAGACCAACCACTTGTCTGAACGTAAGAATATAAAAACTACTAACTTAAACTCTAACTAAAACTAACTTAGTATAGTATACAAGTGCCTAACACTAAGATTGGCCTTTATTTAAAGAAAGGTACGTATGTAGTACGCCGAGCTGCTAAAACTACGATACGTCTACAATTATCAAGAGGGCTAAACCTCTGGCCTTGAAGGCAACCAGCAACAGAGTGAAAACTCGTAAAATTACAGTAGCAAGCGGCTTGCTTCCAATAACTGCTTCCTCTCTCTTGCTTGGCAAAAAGCCACAACTTAAGTACTTGGCGTTAGCAAGACAATTTGCATAAATAAGTTAAAACGTTTAATTCTGGCCGGAAGTAGAAAATAAGAAGTGATAGTACAGTTTTAAAATAAAATAAACGTTAGTAAAACTTAGGATCCTTACATATTTCCCGCCAGAGTTAATTAGTTTGAAACTGATGTCTAAAACGACCTTGTTGAAAACTTTTAGCTCTAGAATCTAACGCGAGGCCAATCTTTTACAAAACATTTCTCACTAGAAACTATCTGATCTAGAAATTAAAAGTCGTTTTTACATGATCAACTCCATGGACAATTACTTTTCATCTGTACTGCATCTATAAACAGGAGTTTCTTAGTTGAATCTGGTTCCTTCCAGAGATCTAGAAGGAAAACTAGTTTAATGAACTGTTAAACAATTAAATGGCAAGTAACATGAATACTTCTATTTCTCTTTTAAAATTCTTACTTCATTCATGCCATTATTTAATTATCTACCCGTGCTCTCTGACATGTGTTGTAAAGAAAAACACCAAACACGTGCGTGTCTATGTACAAGTGTTCAACACTACCGCCAACGTGTTAAAATTTAACATAACCAGACCTCAGAACACACCTTATATTCATCTCTAAACCCTGAGGTACTATTCTCAAAAGTGGCTAACTCTGAAGTGTAGCGTCAGAGAGCCTAACTACATTCATTCAACCTTTAGCATATATTCACAATAATTTGCTCTTTTTACAGTCATACGAATACGTTAAAATTTTGGCATTACTCTAACATTTTCACTTTTAACATATCACAGTATTTCTTAACTTTTAAGATAACAGTTCACATTGTACATAAGGACATATTAATATGCCGTTAATTTGACGCATTTTAAAACATACATTAGTAGTACAATGTTTGTTAACTTTTATTTCTTTCCAAGCAAGTGCTAATTCTTCTACATTGAAATACTATATTTCAAAAGTCCTTCAGACTAAAACTTTTTTTTCTGGACCGAATCTTTTAAATAAAATTTTATACAATAATTTTACAATTTTCTTAAGGTACCTTTCTCAAAGATTACCCATCCTTTAACAATATTCGAGTATTTACACATTCCTATTATACAATAATTTTAGTTTTACTCGCGAGTAATTGAAAAACATAATAAAAAATAGATAAAACTCATTTCTCGCCTTTTTGGCGATAAAGGTAGGCCTCACATGAGGTAAAACTTCTTAAATTCTGCCACTTGCAGTAAGAACGAAAAATTAACTTAAAGTTTCAAAGTAACATAGAGTTTTACTTATCTTTGTGACATTCAGACATCCTTTTTGCTTCCCAGTCCTGGAAAGTGGCGAAGACTACCGTCTGGTTTATCCTCCGTTTTGTGCGGGTTCGCCCTTCGATTCCTTCCTCCGTGAGCTTTCTTTTTTTTTCCAGTATGTTCACCCTTGGAGAACTTTTTTTAACATCTGCTTGTACTCCCGGCCGCGTATTTCCAAACCTAAGGCTCTGACCTAAGACGAATTTCTGACGTCACGGAAATATCGACTAGTTTCACCTAGAGCTACTAGAGATGCAGGCTGACTCGTCAGCCATTTTGAATCTAAGCTTTAGGGTTGCAATTTAGGTGTGGAGCGGCAACTTTGGCTCTTTAGCGCTGTCCGCTAAAATTTAACATTCTAGAGAATCCGAATTTCAGCTTTTTTCTGCACTCCTATAAAGACGTGTGGCTTTTTCCCCTTCTTTTGTCTGCAGTTCAGATTCTTTCTCGTATTTTTTTTTTAAATTGCCAAATTTCTCGTATGATTCAAGTTATTTTAAAAGTTTCTAAAACATTTTCACATATCATATTTCAAATTTGTATTTTTAGTTAAAAATGCTTTCTTTTTGAATTCCTTTATTGAATTTTCAATTTTTTCTTTTAAATACACGCATAATGTTATTTATCTCAAAATGTATTTTTTGACAAGAGCTTTCCCTCAACCACATTCTTAATATGGTTGAGGGAAATCCCTCAACCTCCATTAATTTAGGATAAGGTTTAATCTTTAATTTTTGTTTTTTATTTTTAATATGTTATTTGAATTTTGCTCACATGGAATCAAACGTCTATTACTGTAGCAAATTTGTTAAAAATGTTATTTTGTGTGTGTTTCCAGAAAAAGCTGCTAAACACTTTATGATTTTAAATACTAATTCAAGATATACTACACCTTTAAATTATAATGCTTTTAGAATGAAGTGCAGAATGCTATAAAAATTACTTCAATGCTCAGATGACTGTGGGATTCATAGATTTAATAGAGTAAAAAATTCCATTAATTTTTTTTTTCTTTATTTAGCTATAAACAATATTAAAATAATACACACACAAATAAATAAAAATAAAAATAATACCTTTACATACAGAATTTACAGATACTATTTACTTATAAGTTTATTTGTTGTTGATGGTTACTTTTTATTATACTTGGAAAAATTATACTTACATACATACGCTCTTAATATTACACGTATCTGAATATTTAAATGATAATTCCATAACATAATAAGATTCAATCTATATCACAGCAAAGACAATACTTGAATCACAGTTCTTTTTATTAATTAATTTGCATAAGTAAAAACATAAAAATATTATTTAGCTTCAAATCTATAAAATAAGTCCTCTAGTAACAAACATATGACAAACACATATAGTGAAAATAAAGATAAATAAATAAAAATGTTTTGCTTTTTGGTCTAATGTAGTGCAATTCAGTCTATTATATTCAAATTTTATTAAAACATACTGCAGTAATTGAATTTTTTCCATTATACATCAAACAGCTTTATATAGAATGATATTATATTAGTTTTACTTTTAAAACTAATATAATATAATTAATTCTCATTTATTTGCGGAGATGTTTGAATAAATGCAAAAAACCATCTGAATAAATTTTAGCCAACACTATTCAGATAGTATTCTTGTTTTCAAGGTATATCATTTTTATTTTGTTCTTTTTCCATTAAAGGAGCTAACCTAAGACCACAAAGGTTCGATAATATTCAGGTCTGGTGACTGCAGGGCCGGATTAAGGGTGTCGTAGGCCCTAGGCACTCCAGCAGCGTAGGCCCCCGAAATAATAAACATTTTTTAACTGAAATTGACCGCTAATATTAAGTAATAATTTTGTTGTAGATATAAATCCGAAAATGTGATGATGCGGTAAAATAACATTATTTTATTTTGGGATTTTAATGTTTTTATTTTTCATAGAGCCATTTTCAATAGCCATAATTCCAGAATTGAGTTTATCTGCAACAATGCAACTTTTATATCTACTAAATTCCATGCAGAATTCCAGGGTTTTAGTACATGAACATGACAAGACATTAGCCGCCGGGAAAACCTCTCGGACGGGCACATGCGTTTGACACAGTTGGCCACGTTTCCATGCCCACTACCAAACGCTTGCGCGCGATCGAGAGGTTTTCCCTGCTGCTAAGGTCTTTTGTTTTAGTAGCTCAGTTGTGTAATAAGTTAATATGTAAACACTACGATAGAGCGTGTATGCCTGTGCTTGTATTTAATCACGCTCAACCCCAAGTCAATCTTTAGTTTAAAAACTGGAAGTTAAATTTATTACAAGTAAGGTAAGTAAAGGAAAGTTGTTTTTATACTCTACTTATTTCAACCTAGTTTTTGATTCTGGAATATTGCTTCATTCCATTATAAATAATAGAATTTTCATTTTATCACTTCTTATTAGTATAATAGTCCGCCGTAGAATGCAGCACAATGCAAGGAACTTTGAGTAGGCCTACTATGGGGTGGTTTGGCCATACTATTGTAAAAAATCTCCAGTAGTAGTCGTAGAAATAGTACAGTCCAAATCACCTTTGGAATAGCTTAATTTTAATCCATACTCATAAATCCGGGTTTCGTGTTTACAAGTTTAAAATGCATTACTTAACAAATTTAAAATAACTTTTTAGCTTTCTGATAGCATAATAAAAGCGACGGGCGCAAACTAAAATGTATATTTAAAGGTGACGAGAAGAAGGAGAAAACAAGTTTAAATTTTAGTTTGTGCGTGCCCATCGCTTTTATTATGGTATATCAGAAAGTTAAAAAATTATTTTAAACTTTTAAGCGCAATTTATAAAAGCTTTTTTTAAATATTTTTTTTTTAGCGAAAAATGTCTGATGGATATAAAAGAAAACACCAAAGTGGACATGAAAAACGCAAAAAGAAAGAGAAAGTGAGTGAGTCGCTTAGTAAAATTTTAACGACGCTTCCAAGCAGGTGGTGCCTGAATCACTACCAACAACATCAGCCTCAAGTATTTTCAGTTCTGATCCAGCACGGTGGACAACCATAAGCGCAGATCTTATCGATTACTTCCCTCGTAATCACCCTGTGCAGAAATTGGATATAAATTTTAAGTTATACGCCACTAAATTTGGCGAAATAATGAGATGTCCATCACAAGATTATTTTTTCAGAAAACTGAACAACAATGATATTATAAAAAGGGACTGGTTGATATTTTCCGAATCTACTGGCAAGTTTTTTTGTTATAAATGTATTTTGTTCAAATCGGACCTACCTGGAAATCCAAACCTGTGTAACCAATTCCTTACAGGCTTTAATGACTGGAAAAACGCACATTCGAGAATTTCAAGTCATGAAGTGTCAAAAGAACATTTTGCATCTATTTCTGCTTTAGTGAACTACCAACAAACTAGAAAAATTGATGAGACGTTTGATATTGTCAAGGAAAAAGAAAGCACATATTGGACAACGGTTTTAAGAAGAGTAGTGGAAGTAATTAAGTTTTTGGCCGAAAGAGGACTAGCGTTTAAAGGCGATAATGAAATACATGGTGATCCTAGTAATGGCAATTTTCTTGGGTGTATCGATCTCTTAGCCAAATTTGATCCGTTTCTAGAAGAACATGTAAGAAGATGCGGTAATCCAGGCCGCGGAAAAGTATCATATTTATCCTCCACAACGTATGAAGAACTAATAATTTTACTGGGGTCAAAAGTATTGGAAAAAATAGTTACAGAAATCAAAGAAGCCAAGTATTATGGAATCACTGTGGATTCTACACCTGACGTTAGCCATACGGATCAACTCTCCATAGTTATTAGATATGTCTCAAAAACTGGAGATATATATGAAAGATTTTTGATGTTTGTTAAAATAGAAAAACATGATGTCAAGTATCTTTTTGACACTCTAATTTCAGTTTTAGAAAATCAGGGAATAGACCCAAAATTTTGCAGATGTCAGTCTTATGACAATGCGGCTAATATGAGCGGAGTGTATTCGGGAGTACAAACTAGATTTAGGGAAATCAACAGCGCAGCCACTTGGGTACCATGTGGAGCTCATAGTCTTAATCTAGTTGGCACAGCGGCGGCAGAAAGCTGCTTAGAAGCTGTAAAATTTTTTGAAATTTTGCAATCGCTCTACAATTTCTTTGCAGCGTCCCCTCAAAGATGGTCTAAACTAAGGTCTTTGGGAAGTAAAATTTCTGTAAAAAGACTTTCAGAGACCAGATGGTCAGCACGTTATGAGGCTGTAAAAACATTATGTGCCCATTATGATGATATACGTGGTATTCTTACAAATATTTCAACTAGTGAAGGTATGAAACCTACAACAGTGATTGAGGCACAAACCTTAATCCATCAAATGAATACTTTGGAGATGGTATTACTCACAGTTATTTGGGAAGATCTACTAAAACACGTCGATATTGTAAATAAATCTCTTCAAGAACCTGGCATCGAGTTTAACACGATGGTGCGACTTTACGACAGTTTAATTCAATATTTATCTCACTGCAGAACTGAGGACATGTATAATAGCTATTATCTTAAGGCAAAAGCCCTTGCACCAGATTCAGAATTTAAAGAATCCGAAACTAGAGTTCGTAAGAGAAAACGACAGTTCGATGAAGGGCCAGATGAGACTCCCTCTCGCAGTGCCAAAGATTCCTTTAAGATTAATGTTTTTTTTATTGTTCTGGATGTGCTTTGCGCTGAAATGACAAAGAGACGCACTGCGTATACCAGCCTTTATGACACATTTAGTTTTCTTACGGATAATACGCTGACCGAGGACATTATCAAGGTTAAGGCTCAAGCTCTGGTAAAAATGTATCCGTCTGACTTAGAAGAAAACTTTGTTGATGAGTATTTGATTTTTTCAAATTTGTACCCCAAAACCACCTCTATAACGGATCTCATCAAATTACAAATAAAGGATAAACTTGTGTCAAGTTTCCCAATTGTTAATATTGCATAGCGCATATACCTTTCGATATTGGGTTCGAATGCAGAAGGAGAAAGATCATTCTCCAAGTTGAAGCTTATAAAAAATTTTATGCGTTCAACTATGGGTCAAGAGAGAACTTCGTCACTGGGCCTTCTGTGTATTGAAAGTGATGTCGCTCGCGGCATTAATTTTGAAGATATAATACACGAATTCGCTGTGTCAAAATCCCGAAAAAAGGAGTTATTTTAGGATCTACTTAGTAAACCAAACGTTTTGTATTCGTATTTTTTGTGTATTTGTATTTACATATATTATTTTGACCTTCACTATATAATAATATAAAAATGTTTATAAGTTTTTGGGGTATTTTTATTTCAATATATTTTTTTTCAAAGCCCTAAGACCTTTGGCCTTCGTAGGCCCTAGACACGTGCCTACTGTGCCTAATTGGTAATCTGGCCCTGGGTGACTGTGGTGGCCAGGGGAGATGGGACAACTCATCCTCGTGCTCAGAAAACCAGTCTTGGACAATGTGAGCTGTGTGAACAGGGGCTTTGTCGTCTTGGAAGACACCATCACCATCGGGGAACAAAGTTTGTACCATGGGATGAACTTGATCGGCCAAAATATTCACATAAGTCTTGGCAGTCATGTGCCCTGACACAGTTCATTTGGGGCTAGCAGAGAACCATGATATGGCTGCCCAAACCAGAACAGAACCCCCGCCATGTTTCACTCTTGGCAACAAACAGTCTGTATTATAGGCTTGAGATGGCGTTCTCCAGACATAAACTCGGCTAGAAGTGGGAAACAATGTGAAAGAAGACTCGTCAGACCATATTACTCGCTTCCACTGCTCTATAGTCCAGGCTTTATGACTTAAACACCACCTTTTCCTGTTACGGGCATTAGTGTCACTGATGAGTGGCTTCTCAATTGCAGCACGGCCAGCAATTCCCTGTTTATGAAGCTCCCTTCTAATTGTTTTGGTACTCACAGGGTTCGGTAACACAACATTCATTTCAGCAGTAACTTTTGCAGCTGTGGTCTTCTTATTTTTTGTCACAATTGCCCTTAATGATCGTCTGTCACGATCACTCAGGACACACTTTCGTCCGCCCTGTGATTTAGCAGATGATGTTTTTCCGCTTTTCAAATATGCGGAATAAATCTTAGATACAGTACCTCTTGAAACACTAAACACCTCGGCTACCTTGCTTACGGAAGCACCTACCATACGTGCTCCAACAATTTGCCCACGTTCGAAGTCTGTTAACTCTGACATAATGCAATGACAACCTCACATAACAGTACTCCGACAACAACTGAACTGTTTAGCACATTTACGAAGTTGTATAGGTGGCGTCAGTAGTCAAAAACGCCAGCACCACCTACATTTCATTAAAATCAATCTTTCTTTTCAAACATGCATTTTACAAGGTGTTTCCATATTTTTGTCCATCCACTGTATCTCATTGATATATTATAAATATAGCTTAAACATGTTTTATGTGCATACCCAAAGGTGTGGGAAGTAAGCCTTGATTCAAAATCTGTTTTAAAGCAATAAGTAAATAAATAAAATACACTGGTTCTATTAGAATGTCAAAAAATACTGTTATGTATTCTATAAACAAATCCAAATTATCACATCATACTATATAACCCTGGTACAAAAGAAGAAATGTCCGATTAGGAACATACTCTATTTATTTGGTAAAAAAGAAGAGTAAAACATATGCAACATCCCATTATGAAAAATCCTGCAAGCCATTACAATACTATAAGACATTGATTAGTAAGGTAAACATCAGTTGATCATTCTTTCACAACAGCAATAAATGTTTCATTTAAAATTCCTAATAACATGCTAAAACAGATTCACAATTGATGCCTCATTTAAGGTCACACAAAAGTAAATCCGATTTAGCTGACTATGAGATCTTCTATTGTAGAGGACTTTCTAAGGAGAACTGGCTTGTATTCACATTACACATGGGGAAAAACCACAAAAAAACCAACCATGCAGCCAGCCTGTTCGGAAATAGAACAGAAGATGGAACTCCCAGCATTCAGTAACTTTAACCATTCAGCTGTTGGTGGGCCTAATTATTATTCGAAGAGAAAAACAGCAATTTTTCAGTGACAACTACTCTACTTTTTTACAGACAGAACTGAACAGCAAAAACTTCTTAAACTCTTGATTAGATTCTAGTTTACTTTCTTCCTTTTAAAAGCAGGAGATGCAAAACTTTGCCGCTGCTGCCTTTTATTTTGAAGAAGCTTCTTGAGACCAATTCCACGGGCAGTCAAATAATATTTTATTATCTTTGTTTTGATATTGCAACAGGAGGGAATATTTACCTCGCCTGCTTTCTTACAAATCATATTAACAAATTCCACATCCATAGTTACATTTCCATGCATTATTTCGTCTCGAAAATTTTGAATTATTTTTTCACACAGAAGGCACAATTTAAAAATTTCTGGAGAAGGACATTTAAGCCCACCTAAATTTGCAAAATTAATTATGTACTGCTTATTTTCATCAATGGAAGGAGTATTTTGCTCACAAACTAAGAGAAACTGTGAGCATGAATTACAAGCATTTTTCAAAACAGAATTTATTGCAGCTCCTGCAATATAACAGACGTTATTTTCCTCACTAAGGGTGAGATTCTGTAGAGGTACATCAGAAACTTCTGGTATGGTAACAGGCTCTAAAGCTTTTTTCTCCTTCAGAAATTCAAATTCATCTTTCACATAGTTTAATAAGTAAATATCTGAATCAGTAGCATAACTGGAGTTCTTAATGTCAGATATAAACTGAGATAAACAGATAAGCTTTAATGCTTTCACAGCTTGCAAAGCACTTGGCCTCAAACCAGCTTTTCTGCGTATCTGAGAAAATACATTTTCTAGAGCATCTTGTGTCAATCTGCTCGTCAAAATAAACTGAAAATCATTCAGAAAACATGCCTCTGCTAACTGTATGGCTGATAAAGTAGAAAGAATCAAACCAGTATGTAATGGTTTCCACCCTTTACCAATTTCTATAAGCTGTATAACATTAATAAATTCAAAAAGTAACTCAATTTTTTTGCTTTTATTTGTCACAGAAATTGAGTTCTTTCTACATTTAGAGGATAGCATTTGAAACCACTGACATATAAATCTTATCCACCATGCTGTTGTAAGAGCATTAGGGCTTATCTCTTTTAAAGCTACTGCCTTCTCCAATCCCACAGCTGTTTTAATTGGAAAAAACCTCACAGCAGAAGCAACATTCATTTTATCAAAATGTGAGGGGAAGAGGTCTTCTTTGCTGAGATGATGCATAGTTCTCAAACCACAATTTTGGTTTGTTTCAGTAATCCAGATATCTTTTATAAATCCTGCAGATACATGCAAAGTAACCAAATTTTCTTTATTGCAAACATAACTGGGCAGTTTTATACTATGATTAAGAGTTGCAGACCAGAGATTTTTTAAAAGATGTGGCACATCTGCAAATACATAAATAATTTTGCCCTTAATTTCAGTAGTGAAATTATTTCTTTGGTTTCGAGAAACAGATATTCTCAAAGAATTCCACAGGCTTCTATTTACTGCTGCCATATCGCTAACAATACCAACAACATTAAATCCAACAGAATTGACAGCTTCGATAACATTGACAACAAGTTGTTTGAGCTGGCATCCTGTTACCTGTCCAGTTATCTCATGGGCAACCACTTGCTTCCATTTCAGCTTCAAACCTCTTAGTAAAATAACTAAATAGTGATTTCCTGCACCCTTTTGATTTCCTAATGTACATTTACCAATAAATTTACATTTTGAAATATCAAAATCAGGATTGCCAGAAATCTCCATTTCATCCAATGATAAAATACAGTCTTTATCACTAGCATTCATTTTTTCTCCTTTAATTTTCAAAGGTTCAATCATCTCACTGATGACTCCAAAATTCATTTCAAGACCTTGAAGTCTTTTATTTAAAGTGCTGTATGAAAGCACGGAAAACCTATTCTGTGCAAGTAATTATAACCATGCTTGCCCAAGGCAAATCTAACTTTGAGGCCTTTTATTATTCCCTCGTTAGACCATTTTGCAATGCTTCTACGAGGAATTTTCAACATTCCTATTTGTTCATCTGAAAGAAATGTTTTCACTCCTTTCAGCAATTCCTCATGCTGTACTTGAAGGTCATGAAGTTGAATTTCAGTGCTATGCCATTTTTTTAAAACATTAATTTCATTTTTTTTTTGTTGCTGTAAGTTCTTTCAGTAATATTTTGTTCTGGCATTGCAGAAGCGAGATCAATTCACTCTGCTGTTTTATAAAATTCCTTAAAAGAACATCCTGGAATAAAGAAAAAATCTATATGAATAATCATCAAAGAAGGGGGGGAAACACAACAAACAAACAAAAAAGATCTGAAAGGTTTCAGATTTTAAATTACACCCAAAGGGGCCTTTTTTTAACATTTTGTGTTTTACCTTTATTTATTAAATATCAAGTTTTTCACACTTAAATTATAAAATTCAGTTCAACAGCAATATTGCAAGATAATTTTAAAATGAACATATCTTCAGAATTCCCGATTCATTGTCTCACATAAAAGTGTCTTTTCTGTACAATATTGCCATTGCTCACTTTGAAATCCTCAAGTTTGTTAATCAAAAATTTGTTAAAGTTTTACAACATACAAAATATATATTAAAACAAATTCCGAATTTCAAGTTCGGTCTTCCAGATGTCCATATTCACAGTAGAATTAAGTCATTCAAAATTTGATGGCTCTAGGTACCGTTGTTTTATCAGAATGCAAAAAACATACATGCATTTATGCAGATTCTTCACTATATAATTTCTTTAAATATAGTACAGGGTGATAATATTTGGTGGCAACAATTTGAAAAGTGATGCAGCCATTTATAGTGTTTCAATACAAAACGAAAACAATAGTCCTTCAGGAACAAAGCCCCTTTGGATTAAATGTCAAACTTAAACAGATAATAAATAAATCCACAAAATAAAAATGCAAGTTCCAGGTCTCTTTTCCTATACTGTGGTGGGTTTTTAAATTTGACTCTATTGTTTTCAGCATTTTCTAGATTATTTTTGTTTTATTTTCTAATATTTAAAATTTATTTCACTTAAAAATAGATTTTTAAATTTAAAATTTATTTTTTAAAATTTATTTCCAGCTTTTCAAGGGATCGATTATCTCCATAATCATGAGCAATTTAATAACACAAATTATCAACTTATATCACAGCCTTCACAAATGCTGATGAAATTAATTAAAATTAATTACAATTTGGTTGCAAGATGAATCTAAAGGTTGTTTTTGCAAACAAAACTGAAATTTACAGAGAGAATTTGCAACTATTGATGAAATTAATTACATTCCTTTTACCAAAAAATTACTTTATAGAACATTTTAAATGCATATAAGGAAGCAATTTAATTATACATTAGTTATCAACTTACATCAGAGCCTTCACAAATAGATGGTATTCATTGCAAAATGAGGCTAAAGGCTGTTCTTGCAAACAAACCTGAAATGTACACAAAGAATTTGTAAATGCTGATGAAATTAATTACATTCCTTTTACCCCCCCCCAAAAAAGTTAATAGAAACATTTTGTATAAGCAAGCAATTTAATAATACACTAATTATCTACTTACATGAGATCCTTCACAAATAGATGGCATTTTATCACAAGATGAAGTTGAAGCTTGTTCTTGCAAACAAACCTGAAATATATATATAAGAAATTTAGAAATACAGATAATATAAACTACATTCATTTTAAGAAATAATTATTTTACATAACATTTTATAATTCATAAATAGATAATAAATTGTTAACACTCAAAATTCAAAAATAATTCCATAGCACAACAGCCAGATATAGTACAGCTGTTTAGCAACCATAAGACAAACAATTTCATATTTCAGAAATTGTATAAAAATTCATTAATATATGTAAAACATATGACATTTAATAGCTGCTCAAATGAAAACATAGAATAGATTCTTTACTAGCAGCTGTTATTTAATCAGAAGGTAATGCTAAATGTTGTCGCAAACACACCTGAGATGTACTGTAATGTTCACATTTGCAACCACTGGTGAAATGAAATAAAGTGCATGATTATGAAGATGGAAACATTTAAAAAAACATAGTACAGTTTACGAATAGAAGTGAAAAAACTATTAAAATTTTTTAGAAGTGCAAAATGGCAATTTACATCAGATACTTCGGCAGCAAAATTTATTTCTCCAAAATATGAAGCTGAAGGTTGTGGCAAATGAACCTAAAAGAAATTATAATATATGAAATATGTGGAAGTGAAAGAAATTATAAACTCTGATCGGATAAAAATAAATACAAATAATCATTACCATTTTCAAAGTAACTCAACTTATAAAAAAGCATAAATACATTGGACTGTTCATAGCATTCATACTTCTTAAACATAAGTAAATATTACGTTAATATATTTTTAAATTTTAGAAACAGTGTTAATACTTTTTAGAAAAAGTTTATAATACTAAATATTTAATAACTGTTCAAATGAAGACTTACAACAGATGGTTCAGCAACAGAAATCGCTTCAGTTGATAAAGGTAAACTGTGCAGCAAGCCACCCTGAAGATGCAAAAATTATGAAACACATATAAGTAAGTATACCTGAAAATGCTGATAAATAAAATATACTTAATGTAATTTTAATAATAAATAATATAAATAATCCTAATAAGTTTTGTAAATCTTTAAACAAAAAATAACAACATTCAGACAAGACATATAAGACATTAAAATATACATTTAAATCAATATATTATAACTATATTGTTGTATTACTAAAGATTAAAGTTATTAATTTCAATATTATTTCTTTTACTTACTCCATAAATATTTCTCTCTATTTATCTGGAATTTAAAATTAAGCAAAAAAGCAACTTTAGTTTAATACAAATTTTGATTTAAATTTTTTTGACTTTGAAGGCAATCAGATACCGGTTTCTTTCTTTTAGGAGCAAATTTGAAGAAACCAGACCCATATATGACCGTCCTCGAAAAACTACAAAAACTTTATCCAAAAACTACATCAAATTGAGGTTTTACGCTTAATTTTCAATATATGATTATAATAACAAAGTACATACATATAACAACAGCAAAATTTTAATTTTTTAATCTAATCTTAGGGACTGTAATTACAGCTTTATCACATAATGCCTTAATTTCAATATTTTGATTCTTTTATAAAGCAATTTAGTCCATTTGTAATAAAAACATATTTTTTTACGAAAAACCATAAAAATAAAAAACACATACATTACAAAAATTGGATGTAACTGAACGGTGCTTTGGTAAACCAATGCCTTTTAGACGCTGTGGGGTCAACAGTTGTGGGGGATTAGGCACACTGAAAAGAGTTGGCACAGCATTGGGCTTGAGTTTTTTACGCCCATCTTGCCTAGAGCATTCAAATTGATTTTCTTCAAAATGTACCTGCATATTTAACAAAAGCATGCATAAAATTTAACATTAAAATCAAAAGCACTAGTATTAAATTACAGTTACATATATTATAATAATTTAAGAATGTAATTTTCTGATAAATTTAAATTTTTTTTATGAAAATAGAATAAAATTTTTAAAAAGTAATCATGTTTGTAAAACTACTTAAAACATATTTCCTGCTCACACACTAAAAATAAATTTAAAGTACCTATAGTTAAAAATACAACATTAAGATTTACTACTACAATAAAGGATAATAATGGGATCAAAACGAATCATCGAATATTCAAATTAATATTTAACTTCTTAAAAATATCTAAAAATACAGAATATATTTATCTTACTATAAAGAAAAAACAAAATCATTTATTATTTGGATCATACCATCCAGTTTTTAACATTGGCGCCAACTATCCGATTTGGCGACAATACATCAGAATCAAAACATAGAATGCTACTTTAAATCACCAAACGTACAGTAAAATTAAAGAAAAGAAAAAGGCACATCACATTTCTAACTGAGCACAAAGTTTACATGAAATGTATGATACAAATTTTACAAACGGTATAAACTTTTCACGATAACAAAAGAAACAACATGAAACAACGATATTTTACTGCACAAACACATACACATTCCGCATTTGATTTTGTACTTATAAAATCAGTTGATCGTCAATAAGTGACAGTTAAATGAAAATAAATATTTTAAAGTACCAAGAAGAGTAATTTTTCTAACATTCTATGGAAAAATACGAAGCTGAACTTACCTCACAAAGATACGCTCCTGGGCCCGGGATCCATTGATCTCGACGAGAATTAACTATCCATTTTCTTCGTCTTCCTTCATTTCTAGGGAAACGAAACATCCTAAAGTTATTTTTAGACTGATTCGAACAATTTGGTGCAGCACAACCACCCATTTTTCTGAAAATTAGGTCGGAATTGATCCACAAATATGTCAAGAAATCAGTGCTAATCCAATAGCGAATACCAACAAGTTAGCTTCAAAATGGATGATGATTCAGCTCCCCTTTATAGTAGCCTTAGTTTCACCTAGCAAGACGCTGTACCCCACTTTTTACTACTACGGCGCGCTTTCGAAAGAATTGTAATGCTGAATAGTGTGTTTATGTGCTAATTGTGAGATTTTCGCAATTTAAATTATTATGAATGGGAATTTACGCAAAATCTTTAGTGAATAGTTATTGTTTATCGCCATAGTGTATTTGAGGAAAGAGGAGAATAATTCACTGCTGATGTATACATTAACAGTATGAAAAATTTGGAAGGTGATACTCGGCAATAAGTGTGCTGCATTTCATCGCAAAATTCAGCGACGCCAGTAAAACAAACGAAAGTGTTCGAAAAACTTATCCACATCTGAAGCCACTATACAAAAATTGTATGTGTGCCAATACAGCAATTTAAATTTATATAAAAAAAAAAAAAAAAAAAAAATTTCAGAAAACTTCAGATCAAGGAATAAGAATTGCAGTGACTCTATGTGCTTAAAAACTACGAAGCATACTGCAGACTTTCGTGCCAAAATCAAGGTTGACAAATAGATTAATACATTTTATTGTTTCTTTTAGTGTATATATTTCAAAATTATTAAAATAACTTGAACAGTTGCTTAATTGCTTAAAACAGCAATGAAGTTCATTTATAAAGATATACAAGGAACTTCATTATTCATTGCTTTGGTGAACAACTGAAATTTTCTAAATTACCTAACTTTATACATTAAATATCTTCGTAATGCTCTGTTTCATAAAACTAACTACTAACTAAAAGCTTAGCTACTTACTATTCATTTGTTATACATTAAAATATTTTCTGATTTATTTACTAAATGCGTAATCAATCATCAGGATTATTAAATGTATTAAGAATTTCATACCTGCTTGTGCAGTGTGAATGCATGTTTGTGTAATGAACTTTGATTTTCATGAACGAAAAAGAAATACAATCTCCGAATAAGTACTTTTTTGTTTTCCAGTTCCTGTGTTTAGCTGTAAAAGTAAATTCACTTCAAGTATGTGTCTGTGTAATTTTGACGATGTAAATGCTGAAATGTATGTATAGTAAAAACTCAACAAAAAAATATCCAGAAAGCTCTTGAAATTTTGGATAGCTGAGCATATAAAAAGTGAAATATTGTAATAAGTGAATGGAAGAATAAACTACTAGTCTAAAATCATAAAAACAGTTCATCTTATTTGTATCAACTTGATTATCAAAAGCCAGTATTTAATATTATGCACGATTTTGAAAAAAATGTATGCTGCTGATCTTTGGAATATGATAACGGGCGATTTTTACAATGGTTGTTATGTGGATTAAGACTGCAAGTTGAGACTTTAAATATGAACAATAGTAATCTGAAAATTTGAAGTAGTAATTTTATATCCAACAATCTCTGCCAAATAACTTCCATGTTTTAAGTAATTAAAAAATATATTTTTAACCACTTATTATTAATTTTATAAAGTACATTCTATAATTTAAATTTTATTTATTTTCATCTATTTTTAATGTTTGCCATTATAAATTTCATACTATGTACTTTTTTTAAGATTTCATAGTTATTTTATGTAAGAAAGGGATTTATGTGCAACAGATATTCAGTGAAAATCATTTAACACAAAACTAAAGGGACTGAAATATTTTTTCGTGTTATTGAATATTGAAAAAAAAAAAAAAAAAAAAAAAAAAAAAAACATATATTCAACAAAATTAAGCTTATAAGAGTACATTTTATTTAAATAGATATGTATATATGCATGTATTTAATAAAAACCAATGAAACAAAAACATCCACAAGAACTTAATGGAATTCAATACAAAATTTTCAAGTTTTTGGAAAACAAAACATTTTTTGAGTTTTGGGAAAATAATCTGATATTTTTCTTTGCATTGTCTTTTTTAGCATTTTCGCCTAGCACGGGTTTCTCCCCTATATCGGACTCAAGAGGGAAATTTTGTAAAGCCTCTTTTCACGTCATTTCCCTCTTGGCGTCAAAAAAATCCTTCCGAGGATTTGGCGATTTTCGCCGATTCAAGATGGCGGAAAAAATTGCGCCAAGTGCCAGATATCTGAGTCTTCCCAACTACTGTAACGAATTCCTCCGATAGTACAGTAAGACAGTTCATTAATACAGAAACTTTCTCAAACATTTCATTAAGTGTCAGCTCAGTTTCAATATCTTACTTCTCCATTTCTTTCGGCGCCGAAGAATCTGATACTTTTGAGAATCGTGTGTAATGAAAATAATTTTCATTCATGCTTGGAGTCGCTGAATTCTGTGCAGTGCAACATATGAGCCAAACTCACTAATTTTTACTGACACTGCCATATACTCATCACTGAATTCCAAAGCTAACTGATGAGGTGTTTGTGTGGCGTTTGTAGGCGTGGAAGGCAAAAGTACCGTAGATAAACAAAACTGGCTCGTGTCACAGGCTATTCCGAGGTTATTTCAAAACTAAATTAGCCTCTTTTCTACGAAACATGTGAAACCACCTCCCTTTCATTTCACATCCCGTTTAAATCTTGCCAGCGATACCAGTGTTTTCTGTATTTTGTTCATTTCCAGAAAAGATATCTTTTCGTGTTAAGCGATTTTTGTTTCGTGTTAAGAGAAACAAAATGCATGAAAATACATAGTAGTTTGTCGGGACCGTTGCATTATTTCGTGTTCACCGATATTTCGCGTTAAACGTATTCCACTGTATACAGATGTGTTTGGACTATGTATATACAAATAATGTTTTAAAAGGAAAATTTATAATCCTTCCAAAAATTTTTGTGCATTATGCTGCTAAAAATTTATCAGTAAATATATAAAAAAAGAAATTTAGAACCAATTTTTCAGAAAGAATAAAAATTGAAATTAAAATTAACTTGATAAAATCCTGTTTAGACTAGTAAAATCTTTTTAAATTGGAAGATATTTTTAACTTTTGATTTTACTTCTCCCCCCCCCCCCCATTTTCCTTTGCTACTGCTGTTTGATAAGAGGTTCTAGTAAAGTTTTGTGTTAAAATTATTTTGAACTTCCAAAGATTTTCCACTGCAGGATTTTAATTTTTTCTACATTTTTAAGGGCATGTTTTCTTTTTTTTTTGGTGAACTATAAGATAAAAAAAATATATTGAAATGGTTCATCAGCTGATTCTGAATACAGAGAAGCAAGGATTTTGTTTTAGAAGGGGAAATGTAATTAAATTCGACATACCTCCTCTTGATGATATTATGTTAAAGTTGGTTGGATTCCTCACCTTTCTTGTTCTTTTATACTACTTTTTTGGTTTTTCTTGTGATGGTTTATTTTAACATGTTGACTGCCATGGGGGTCACCACTGACCTGCACTTGACTTGGTTACAGCGCCGTGGGTGCCACTGGCAACGCGACCAATAGTACAATACATAACTAGAATAAATATTGATGCTGATAAATTTTTTAAATAGTACCATTGTTACTATAATGGTTTGAAGAATAATAAATCGTAAAAATTTAAATTATAAATCACAAAAATGGTCTACAGATGTTTGGAGGTCCCTGATGACCCCCAGCATGAAGCACAATTATATAACATTATTTTCTGTAGATAATATTTCGACATAATATATATCGCATAATAAAAATTTCAAGTTGCCGTTATGGGCAAATCACGTAAAATGCGCGCAGCAGTCAACATGTTAATTTTTACATTTTAAAGTATTCTTGTTCTACATTTATAAGATTTTATGAAGATCATTTTAACTTCAATTTTTAAGTCTTTGTGAAAAGTTGGTTCCAAATTTTTTTATATACTATATATAAGAACTCCTACACTCCTAGAAAAAACTAATTTATAAATTTATTTATCCCACATTTTCATTTTCAAACATTTTAGTACATGCTTTTCCTCAATGTTTTAAAAGTTGATTTTTTGTTGAACTGAAATATGTAATATGGAAAAATTCTATCAAAAAACATAAATCAGAATCAAAACAGGAGATAAATAGAGATAATAATAATGTGGGGTATTTGGTTCTCTTCCCTAATAGTCATTTGAAACATTTTAGCGTGTTTTTCCATTCAGCTGAAACAGTAAAAATATAGAAAAATTCCCATAGAAACATAATTCGGCTGAGAAACAAAACAGGCAAAAAATTGGGTTGGCGTCAGGAAACTGATTGGTCTAAAACAGAGCTTCTTAAACGTTTTTTCAGTCGTGAGCCTTTTTTATCATAGATTTTTTTTCACGAGCCCAAAATATTTATGAAAATTTTGTGGGACCCCACAAGCATTACGAAAATCTGACACACGTGCGAGTGAAACTGTCAATTTTTTCACTTGTATTGTAAGATAGTATTGCAGTTTTAGGTCATATCTTTAATTTCTCATTTTAAGACATAGAACAATGTGAAAATTTTAATTAATTAACAGACGAAATGACAGCGTCACGTGCAAAGCAAGTAAAGTGAATGTTTATATTATAAACAGAATGCGTTGAAACATTTTTGTTTTTCTCTTTGTCTGTATGGTCTTATCTTTATCTATTTTCAGATACATTGTGTAAAAATATTGGATAATTGTAAAATTATTCTATTAAGTTTAAGAAATACCAAAACTACTGAAATTTTTTGCGACCCCCTGCTGTAGATGGAGGTTGCGATCTACAGTTTAAGAAAGTCTGGTCTAAAATAATGTTACAATATTTGATTTTGTTGGAACATTGGATAACTGAGGCCACACCCAGTGCAGTTATGGCAGGTGTGCAAATTTTGGAATTTACAGAAATATCAAGTAGCAAAATTTTTGGAATTTAGGAGTGGAAAAGTTTTTAGAATTTAGGACCCACAGAGATTGCATAGCACAACAAAATGTATCTGCTGAAGCTAGGACTCCAGTGCATGGTTATATTCTTATAAAGAGTGTATGCCTGAATGCAAAGATGCATTTTGAGTCATCATCGCTAGGTCACCAGCCTACACAGCATTGTGTGATACATCCTTCATGTAAATAAGAAATAAAATTGACAGCACTTTAGTTAAATAACCTAACTCATTCCTTGTAAGTATTATGCAAGAGTATTGTAATTGTTGAATAATAATACGACACTTGCTTTTTGTTCATCTGATATGGGATAGATATTCTAGCAGTTATTCCAGCAGAAGTTTGCAAAAACAAATCATTCTTTATTTACTTAGATAATCAAAATACACGAGCTATGAACATAACATATTAAACCGTAATTCACTTTTCACATTAGACAGCCAATGTTTATTAATTTTCACATAAGTCGTACTTTCCTGTAAATTTGAAAATACTCTATTGTATGCTGTTCTGTTCAAGAAATCATTTTTTTTAAATGCAATTGATAATTTGTTTTTTTACAAAATTTTAACCTGGGAGTTATGAACAAATTTGTGGGGTGTCACCAAATTCAAAGAAATTTGACAATAAAAGATATACGGAATTTGAAGAGAATTTTGGATGTTTTTTAACATTTGCTAGGAATTTTAAATTAAACATTTCCATATTTTAATTCTGATTTTATTGCTTTTCACTTGATTTATGTGTTATATTTGATAATTTCCAAACAGTTCGAATCAAATTTCAAAGCAACTGCATACGCGCAGCTAAGATTTAGTTTTTTCGTCTATCTTAGTAATGTCTTGCATGCAATTTGTAATTGTAATACACTTCATTTATAAACTATGTTTCTTATTTCTAATCAAATTTGTTGTCAAGTAAGCGCATAACATTTCCTAAGCATTGGAAAATTCAATAGTGTCTTAAAGGATAATAAAAACAATTTTGTTTTCGTTGCAGTTTTGTTCATGATGGTTAAATGGCCCAAAATCTCTTGTAAGAGAAATGGGATGGATGCACCAACATCAAATAAACTTAGAGAAAAACTATTAATGAAAATGCAAACAAAAATGTAACCATTGGCTCTCTTTCTACTTATAAAAAAAAAAAAAAAAAAAAAAAGAGTAAATATCAAGAATAGTTTATTTTATACTGTTTTACATGTTGCATTATCAATGGAAAAAGAATATCCATTGTGTGTTAAATGCAGTGAAAACTTGGCACATGGAAAGCACGAAACCTGCGAAATTAAAAATACATTTAGAAACGGTACTTTTCCCGTTTTGCTGCCGCAAACAGTAAAGTCGCCAACAACGGTACTACTGATGCCAAACGGAATATCTTCGCTGCCAACGTTTTACGCCTCATTTTCGAAACAAGTCGCAGCCATTTCTTATTTATTGTTTCTTTCAATACTGGCATACAACTACATAGAATTTTTACAAGATAATTAAAATTTATGCCCCAAGACCATTCGCGGTAATTAAGACAATTAGACTGCAATCACACCACTCACCCGAAGGCAAAAATATAGAAAAGGCAAAATCAAGGGTTAAATTCATCAATTCTAATGAGAATGCAGTAGCAAAGTAAAGCACTGCAGTTTTACATAATTTCTGAGTAAGCTACTTGTACGAATTGAAATAATTCTTGCATTTAAACTTGTATTCCAAATTAAAATTTAACTTGAAATTAATGTAGATAATTACTGAGAGAATTAGATTTTTGTAGCGTAGTTTACGTGAGATGAGATCACGTGGTGTTACATGATACGAACCGGGAAATCAGGATGTTGAACCATGAAAACATAGTAAATTCTTAATGTCTTTTTACAAATTTATTATCTTTATTTATTGGCTTTTTACAAAATTTTAAAATATATTAAAATGTTTGTGCCTTCAAAATAAAAAATTCTTAGAACTAACAGTTGTTAAAATTTTTTATGTGTATATTGTATGTTGTCGTCAACAAAGTCTGCTTGGCGAGATTTGCGCCACTGAAACTGAAAAGTACCTCAGAAACTAAACATAAAGATTAAATACATAAATCTGAAGAATTTTTTTAAGGAATGAGCTGAGAGCATGAAAAATTAAAATGTGTTTTTGAAAAAATATACAACAGTTCCTGAGAAGGATTTACAATCTTCGCATAACCTTTCACATTGGATTTTGCCTTATCATTTTAAAATATATTATATTATAAAGATTAAATCAAAGCAAATTACTTTGTTAGAGATGTGAATGTTCTGACTGAATTTTCTTTTTATCACTTATTATTTAATTGCAGTATTTAAGTTTCGTATTTAATTGCAAAAAATTTAACACCTCATACAATTGGAGAATCGCTCATTCTTCCTTCAGCAATTAAAATGACATCATTTATGCATGCAGAAAAATATAGTAACGATTTAAAAACAATAGCATTAAAAAAGATACCGTTTCTCACCAAATTTTTGTAATATCAGACACTATAGAATACAAAATCCAGTCTTTACTATAAAACTTGAAACTACCGACATTACTAAAATGTTTCAATTTATCATTTATGTGAGATATGTTTTTGAAAACGATGCAGTAGAATATATTTTATGTTGTAATATTTGGGAAGGAAAAGACTCTGGAGAGAAAATATTTGAAATTATTAACAGACATTTTGAAACAATGTTACCTAGACACACTGTGTCGCAGTTAGTACTAATGTAAGCTTTTAAAACTAAGACAATACTTTGGCAAGGAGAATTGAACAAACAAAACAACAACAAAAGAAAAAAAAAAAAAAAAAAAAAAAAAAAACCAGAAACATGCTTTTCCCAATTTACTAAAGAAAATAATACAGGTTTCTTGTTTAAAACCACATATGATAAAACTGACAGAAAGTTTTTTGAAAAATTTCCAAATAAGGAATTAGGTTGGATCTGTGACCCATTTTGCCTTTGGTGTTTTCAATTCCAATGTATCTCTAAATGAAAAAGAACAATTTTTAAGTGACGGAATACTGTGTGTTAAGTCTCTAACTTGCCAAAAATTTTAGTTGATTGGAAACTAATATGCCAATTTAAAAGGAATGAAAGTAAATTATTACGTTTCTTACATAAAATTGTACAGTAAACCTTTAGCTTCTATTTAAAACTTCTAAAATGCTTATGTTACATTTTTCTGTTATATAAGCATTGAAAGTGGATTTCTCACTGAAATAGAAATAATTTTGCTATTGAATTAACATGGAGAACCTTTTTATTGAAATATTTTTTTCTCTGTGACATTAGTTGCATCTACTACAAAATAAAGATTAAAGAACTGTTTTTAAAACATTTTGAATTCGTTGTCATATTGATCTATGAAGCACTAGATCAGTGAGTTTTTATTACATTATTGAGAAAAATATAGTTTTTAAACAATCAAAAAATTTAAAGCGGAGATAATTATTTGTCAAATATGAATGTGTTTTCAAAGAGGAAATAAATAATAATAAGAAAATTCAGTCATCCCCCATCTCTAACAAAGTAATTTGCTTTGATTTAATCTTTATAATACAATATATTTTAAAATGATAAGGCAAAATCCAACGTGAAAGGTTATGCGAAGATTACGATAGTACCTAGAGTATTCAGCATTTCGTATAATCCTATAACCAGATAATAATAATATTAAAATAAATTTTATCTGAATGAAGTTTTCTTATTACAGAAACAGTAAAATTATGCAATTACATTAACGAATACACTTTCAGACAATATACTTAATATCGTTTACAAGCGCAAACCAAAGTTCTGTTTATGTTACATCTCGCCTTTCAGCGCATGCTCAAGGACCATTATCCGATATAACTTTTAGGGGCGCCCCGTATTTTAAAATATATTTATTTAAAATAGAATCAGTAACTAATTTCGCGGAGGCTTGTTTTAAGGAAACAATTTCGGTCCACGTACTAAAATGATCAACCATAACAAGAAGATACCAACTTTTATTTATCTGACTTTTCGGGAAAGGGCCCAATAAATCGATGCCAATTATTTCATTTGGAAATTCTGATTTAATGCTATTTAGAAACCCGGCCGGGCAGAAATTAATATAATTAACTGCTTGACATGTTGGGCAGGACTGGACATAAGCTCTTGTTAACTTTTGCAGCTCAGAAAAATAAATTGCTTCGCGTACGCGTTGGATGGTTTTTCGAATACCACCATGAGAGGCCAAAGGCGAGTCATGCAACTCCCGCGGTATATTTAATCTAAGACTAGCTGGGATAACAGGTCGAAATTCGTTGTTGGAATTCGTAGTTTTTGTATAAAAAAATAAATCATCTATTACTTCGTAATGGGCCGCCCTATTCCTTATCGCCACAATATCTTCGTGGCTAAAATTTTCAGGATCTTTTAAATAATCATAAATGTTTTTAAATTCCGGATTCTTACCCAGTTCGGTTATTACAGTCGGGAATGTATCGTACATGCTTGCCACCTTTATAGTATTACCTTCTTCATCTTATTTTATTCTGGATAGGGCATCTGCTACGATATTTTCCTTTCCGGGGATGTGTTTGATTACCAAATTATACTCATGTAACTTAAGTGCTCATCTTATTAACCTTGGGGATAATTTTTTCCCTGAGTACAATCTAGTTACCACCACATGATCAGAATACACTGTTACTGGCGCACTTCCAAAATAGACTCGGAACTTTTGCACTGCTAACAGAACTGCAAGTGCCTCTCTTTCAGTCGTAGAATAATTTCTTTGGGTTTCATTTAAAGTTCTACGAAAAAATGCCACGGGCTGCTGATTTTGCGAAAGTACTGCTCCTACCGCATAATCCGAAGCATCCGCTGAAATTTCTAAATTCTCATCGTTCTCAGGAAATTTCAAAGCAGGGGCTTGCGTTAATGCTTGCTTTAATTTTTCAAACTAACTATTGGCTTCCGCCGTCCCCTAGAATCTTGCCTTTTTCCTTTTTAATTTTAACAATGGTTCAGCAATAGCTGCAAAGTCTTTTATAAAGGACCTATAATGTGAACAAAGTCCTAGAAAAGAAGATAGCTTCTTCGCCGTATTTGGCGGCGGATACTTTTGAATAGCGATTATATTTGATTCGTCCGTCTCGATTCCTTTCTGAGATATTTTGTATCCTAAGTATTTTAATTCAGGGGCTGTAAATTTGCACTTTTCAACATTGACTTTTAGACAGGCCTCATTTAATAATGAAAACACCTCTCTCAAATCTTTTATATGTTGATCCAAATTATCACTAGTAATAATGATATCGTCTAAATAGAAAAATGTGGTCTTTCCTAGAACAGGCCTTAGCACAATGTCCATACATCGCTGAAATGTCGCCGGTGCCCCTGAAAGGCCAAACGACATACGCAAGAATGCATAAGTGCCAGACTTGGTTATAAAAGTAGTCTTAGGCACATCTTCTGGTTTTATACCTATTTGAAAATAACCAGTCGTTAGGTCTAACGTAGTCATGCATTTCGTAGAAGTTATGTTCCTTAAAATTTCTTCAATAATAGGTAACGGATATATCGGGTATTTAGTTATGGAGTTTAATCTACGATAGTCAATTGCGAAACGCCACCGTTTCGGATGTGTTACTGGATAATCCTTATTTTTCTTACATAACACAACCGGGCTAGCATAACTACTTGAGATGGGCGTTATGATCTTTTTACGTAACATATCTCTAATGTGCCACTCTATAATTTTTTCTTTATTTTTATCGTACCGACACGGCTTGGCTTGTGGCGAACTGGAAGTGAATCTCCTGTGTCAATATTATGGTTCGTCACTTAAGTAAATCCGGGAATATCACTAAATAACGAAGCAAATTCACTTATCACTTGGCGAATTTTTTGTTGCTCTCCCGTAGGCAGGTGGTTAAGATTTAACGTGAGTGGTTCTCATTTTTCTTCTAGCACTGGTTTCATGGTTAGCTTAAGTTAAAATCCAGCGTTGCTTCTGCCTCTGAAAGAAAATCTATCCCTAAAATTACATGTGCTTGTAGATTTTTTACGATGAAAAACATGATCTTTACTTGCTCGTTCTTAATACGAATATAGAGTGGTATTTTACCTATGCATTTGCATCTTTCCCCCTGCGCAGCTAACACTGTCGTATTATCCGAATTATATATTCTGCATCTACGGAAATATTTCCTAAAAAAACCTTCTGCCACACAGGAACACTGCGCGCCTGTATCCAGGAGTTCGGTGGCTGGGATATTGTTCACCAAAACTTCAATCTTTGGAAGAATCAAATTTTTCACAATAACTGTATTTAACTCGAAGGAAGAGGGTTTTTCTTGGCCTGCGGATTGCCGCACCCTCCCGTCAGCAGAAATCCGTTTTAGTTTAAATCTTCTTTCTTCCTTTCCATGCCTTCCTTCTTTTTCCGCTGGCCTTCAAACTTTTTTTCTGGCTTACCACTGAACTGTCGACGTTCGCCGGTTGTTTTTGGATACTCAGGTTTCCTTGACCACTGATTCGACTTGCTTCCGTAGCCGTGTTCTTGCCTTTGCTGTGGTCTTTTGGCGCACCAAATTGGCTTCGTTGCTCCTACTGGCGTGTTCTTTCAATGTCCGCCGTTCTTCTACTTTCAAACTGGATTGCTAGCTCAAATAACTTTCCAGTGCACTCGGGTTCCTTAATTGAATAAAGTCTTGTACTTGGGGAAGTAACCTAGGCAAAATTACTTGGATTATTTCAGGATCCGGACGGCTTCCATACAAGAGTTTAAAGACGCGAATTTTTCTTAAAATAAAGCTTGAAAGATTTTCGATTCGTTGCTGGTGTTCGCGCTTTATGTAAATTTTGATTTTGTTCCCTGCAAGAGGGCGCCTGCGAGCGCCGAACTGCTTGTATATCTATTGTACGAACTTGTTCTTCACACAGTCTAATAAACGCAGTAACGAACGTTTGAGTCTACTTTCCATCCGCTAACATGGTCCGTCGTAAGCCAGCGCATTTCTTTGGATGATGTGTCAAGACAATTTTTAACGTTCTGGTATAGAAGGACATTTCGTGCAGGAAAACGGATTTATATTTTGTCTGGATTGTGAAAACAGCGGCAGGAATATGGAGTCAATTTTAAAGCAAAAGCGTATCATTAAGGGTAAGTTGACTCGTTTAATTTCACAAATAAATAGTTTACAAAATCAAGAAAATTCTTTTTCTGCCATTGAAGTGTACGAAAATGATGTTAGTGCATTAAGTGTTGAAGTGAACTGTTTAAACGATAACATTCTTGGTACTTGTTCTGACGCAGAGTTTAGTAAATATGAAATAGAAATGAATGAATTATTTTCCAAATTAGATGCATTAAAAATTACTTTAAAGGAAGAATCAAGAAAACTTAGAAATTCAGGCAAAGATATAATAAATGCTAATGCAAACGGCTTGAAACTTCCTCGCGTGGAATTGCCAGTGTTTACTTCTAATTATGTTGATTGGATATCATTCAGGGATTTATTTCTTGCCAGTGTTGGAAATAATAGTACATTAAGTGACAGTCAAAAATTGCAATATCTTAAGCTTTCTGTGAAAGGTGAAGCTGCTGTTTTACTACAGTCAGTTCAAATTTCAAACGCGAATTATGAAAAGGCATGGGAAGCGCTTACTGAACGTTATGAAAACGAAATAGAAATAATAAACGCAGCATTAAATAAATTAACTTCACAGCCTGTTCTAAAACATGAATCAGCTTCAGGTTTGCGGAGATTAATTGATACAACACAACAGTGTATTGATACATTAAAAATCCTTAAACAGCCGGTAGAGCATTGGGATACTATGATTATTTTTCTGTTAAAAGGGAAACTTGATCATGAAACACTAAAAGAGTGGACGATAGAGCATTCGAACAAGAAAATTTCTGCTTTCGCTGAATTCAAGCGTTTTATTTTAAACAGAGCGAATGCTATTGCCTCTTTGGCGAAGTGCCAGAGGGAGAAGTCAGTTTTGCCTTCTGAAATTAAAACTCGCGGTTCAAGTAGCAGATACGCTTTTTCGTCCCAACTTGTGGCTAATGTGTGCGTTCATTGTAAGAGTAATTCTCATTCTCAGTTATTTAAATGTGATAGTTTTTTAGAACTCCCTATCAAAGAAAAATGGGATATTATTAAAAGGAATAAATTATGTGCTAATTGTTTGAAAGATAGTAAAACGCATCCCATTTTTAAATGTCGTGCAGGAATGTGTAAATATTGTTCAAAGCCACATAATACAGTGTTATGTTCGAAAAATTCAAATGATGAAAAATGTCATATACCCATGGAACACGGAACTTCTGCTATTAGTAGCAATAACGCCACGGTGCCTGTTGCGCAAGCAGTTTTATTGCCTACTGCGATTGTTTATGTTAAAGATATTAATGGCGATTTACAAAAATGCAGGATGCTAATTGATTCAGGTAGCCAGGGCTCATTTATTCGAGAGCACTGTGTAAATTTACTGCAGTTAAAGCGTACTAGTGCAAACATAAGTGTAAATGGCCTGAGCTCGCAAAAAATTGGAAAGGTTTCAGGTTCAGTTAAATTACAAGTAACATCTCCATTTTATAAAAACGCAAGCATTTTAGTTAATGCATTAATTATACCCAAGATCACGTGTGACCTCCCTCAATATCAAGTTGATAGATCTGTTTTGACATCTTTCAAACATTTGTGGTTGGCAGATACAAATTGTTTCCAGCCTGGCCCAATAGATATTCTTTTGGGCGCAGATGTATTTGGCGAGATAATGCTTCATGGACGTTTAACTGTTCCGGGTCATTCGTTAACAGCCTTGGAATCAATATTCGGCTGGGTCATTATCGGAAAGACTAAAAGTGTATCACAGACAATTGTATCTAATCATGCTAGTTGTACCAATGTTCAGCTCCAGCTTGAAAAATTTTGGAAATTGGAAGAAATTTCGGAGATAAAGCATTACACAGAAGAGGAAATTGAATGTGAAAATCATTTCAAGCGGAATTTTTCTCGTGATTCAACAGGTAGATTTGTTGTTAAGTTTCCATTTCGTAGATCGGGAAATGAACTTGGGTCATCAAGGGATGTTGCTGTACATCGTTTACAAAGCATTGAACGTCAATTTATTAAGAATAAATCTCTTTCCAGTTAATATCACAAATTTATGGAGGACTATCAACAACTTGGTCATATGGAATTGATTCCAGAAAATGAAATTGATGTTCCAGCTAATTCTAGTTTTTACCTTCCGCACCATTCAGTTCCAGATAAAAATGGTGATAAATTTCGAGTCGTATTTGATGGTTCTGCAAAATCTTCTAGCGGGATTTCTCTTAATGAGAAATTGATGGTTGGTCCACAGTTGCAGACTGATCTGACAACATTAATTATTCGTTTCAGAATTCACAGAATAGCTATAACTGCAGATATAGAGAAAATATACAGACAAATTATACTAAAAGATGCAGACTTTCAGAGAATAGTCTGGCGCGATTCACTTTATAAACCAGTTCAGGATTTTCGATTAACTAGGATTGCTTACGGTACTGCATCAGCTTCGTACCTTGCGGTAAGATGTTTACAGCAGTTAGCCATAGATGAAGCAACTAATTTTCCTTTGGCTTCCAAGACATGTCTTAGGGACTTCTACGTTGATGATTTGATGTCCGGAGCCAATTCAGTTACTGAAGCTATAGAATTACAAATGCAATTGAATCAGATGTTGTCATGTGCAGGATTTATTCTAAGAAAATGGGCTTCTAACAGCAAAGAAGTCTTGAATTCAATTAATCCAGATTTGTGCTTATCAAATGTTTCTTTGAACATAGACAATGATGATACTGTAAAAACGTTAGGTATCCTGTGGCATCCAGCTTCAGATATGTTTTTATTCAAAGTCAATTCATCATATCCTGAAGTCTTAACCAAACGAACATTACTTTCAATAATCGCAAAGACCTTTGACCCTCTTGGATGGTTGGCACCGATCACGGTTCGGTATAAATTGATTATGCAAAGATTGTGGAAACATCAGTTTCAGTGGGATGAAAAGGTTCCTCCAGATATTGAATGTGAGTGGAAACAACTTACAGAAGATTTGTTATTTATTAAAAGTATCCAAATTTTACGATTCTTGTTGGTTGAATCAGATAACCAGTTTCAACTGCACGGGTTTTGTGACGCCTCAGAGAAGGCCTACGCCGCTGCAATTTATTATCGTTCTGTGCTAGATGCTGGACAAATTAATGTTCAGTTAGTGATAGCCAAAACAAGAGTTGCACCACTAAAAACCATATCACTTCCCCGATTGGAACTTTGTGGAGCATTACTGTTGACTAAATTAATGTATTTCACCTGTAGGGCTTTAAATACTCCTATATCGCAAGTTTATTTTCATACTGATTCCACTATTGTATTAGCCTGGATAAGATCTCATGCAAGCCGATGGAAGACCTTTGTCGCCAACAGAGTAGCAAAAATCCAGACTTTATCCTCTCCTGTCCAGTGGCATCATGTGAGTGGAAATGCTAATCCTGCTGATCTTGCAACCCGTGGTGTGTCATCATCTGCACTGGTTACTTCATTGTGGTTACGTGGTCCAGATTTATTGTATAATTTATTTCCTTTTCAGCAAGCATTGTCTGCACCACTATTGAATGATTCTGTGCCAGAGCAAAGATGTGTTTTTCAGTCAACAACTGCTGCCAGTCACTTGACAGACGCTCATGATTTATTTTATAAATATTCCTCTCTCACTAAACTTAAACGTGTTGTAGCATTATGTCTGGGGTTTGTAAATAACTGTAAAAATTCAAAAGATCAGGTAAGTGGATTTTTAAAAACAAGTGAATTAACTAAAGCTATGCATGTGTTAATTAAATTAATGCAATGTATTGAATTTAAGAATGAAATTAACACTTTAGGCAGAAATCAATCATTATCTGGTACAAGCAAAATTTTATCTTTAAATCCATTTTTAGATAATTTAGGTATTCTCAGGGTGGGCGGTCGCTTGCGACATGCAAACCTTGCATATGGTTTTAGGCATCCAATTTTGCTTCCAAAGAAGCACATTTTAACTCATCTCATTGTTAGACATTACCATGAAAGACTTTTGCATGCAGGTCCACAACTTATGCAATCTTGCATTCAAGAACAATATTGGATCATAAATGGTAGAGCTGTTATCAGAGATTTAGTTAGGAAATGTATAAAGTGTTGCAAAATTAGAGCATCTGTCACTAATCAATTGATGAGCGATTTGCCGTCTAGTCGCGTTTCGCCTGCTCCTGCGTTTTTGCGCTGTGGAGTGGATTACGCAGGTCCTTTTCAAATTAAAGCAAATAAGGGTCGAGGCTCTAAGTCATTCAAGGCATATATAACTCTATTTGTTTGTTTTACGACAAGAGCTATTCACCTAGAATTAGTGACTGATCTTTCAGCAGATGCTTTTATTGCAGCTCTTAAGAGGTTCATTTCCCGCAGAGGCAAAAGCAGTGATATATATAGCGATTGTGGTTCCAATTTTGTTGGAGCAAAACGCAAACTGATGGAATTTGAAAGGCTTGCTAGGTCTGCAACTTATAACCAAAATGTTAGCAGATATTTGGTTGATAATGGCATTAAATGGCATCCAAACGTTCCAGGTGCGCCACATATGGGTGGACTCTGGGAAGCTGGCATAAAATCAACAAAATACCATTTAAAACGAGTAGTTGGTGAGGCGAGATTGACATATGAAGAATTTGAAACATTTCTCACACAAATAGAATCTTGTCTTAATTCGCGACCTTTAACAAGTTTGTCTAATGATCCAAATGACTTATCAGCATTGACGCCTGGTCATTTTCTTATTGGTAGATCATTAACAAGCATTCCTGAACCAAATTACATTGAAGTTTCCCATCTCACCAGATGGAAATATATTCAAAAAATGGTTCAACAATTTTGGAAGCGTTGGCACAAAGAATATCTGTGTCGATTAGAACAAAGACCAAAATGGCTTTTGCCAACTAAAAATCTTCAAGTTAATGATCTGTGTCTCATAAAGGAGGATAACTTACCTCCAACTAAATGGAAAATGGGTAGAATTACTCAGTTACATCCTGGTCTTGATAGTGTTGTTAGGGTTGTGACTATTAAGACTTCAGATGGCATGGTTAAAAGAAATATTACGAAATTGTGTCCATTACCAATTTGAGTTTTAATTCATGTATTATAAATTAAGTATTATATCATAATTTTAATATTGTATTGTGTTTTAAATTTACTGAATTTTAACCACTAAATGTTGAAATAGTATTTCAAGGTGGGCGGCATGTTCGCGCCTTATGTAAATTTTGATTTTGTTCCCTGCAAGAGGGCGCCTGCGAGCGCCGAACTACTTGTATATCTATTGTACGAACTTGTTCTTCACACAGTCTAATAAACGCAGTAACGAACGTTTGAGTCTACTTTCCATCCGCTAACAGCTGGTATATGCTGACGAGTTCCGCTTCCAATTTTGCACGATTTCTTACAACAGGGAAGGCTTTTACTAAGGCAGTCTTGTAATTTTCGTAAGTATAGGTGGGAGTTCCCGCTTGATCTAAGAGGTTTCTTCCTATACATTTGAACCAATTAAGCGCTTGGCCCCTCAAAGCGCTGGTAGGTAAGGTGACTTTCTGGAACTCATGGACTGGATATAGCATGAAATGGTCATCCAATTTTTCCAAAAAACTGGTCACCGGTGAGTTTCCATCAAAGGTTACTGCTGGTTTCATCGATGCGCGCATGGTCTGGACGATGTAACTAAATCCTTCCAGGGCGGTAGCTGGCATTTCTGGATTCTGAACCGCTGCTACAGGCACCTCAGGTTCTTCTTGAAACTAGACCATGGTTATTCTTCTTCGGGCGCTACTATCAGGACTAGTGTTTCTTTTGACTTGCTTTGGAAACATGACTGGTCCTGAATAGGAACAGGGAGCTTACTCAAGCTATGTTCAAGAATGTGTGAAGTAGACAATACAAGCAGGAAGGGTATACGAAACCCTTTATTTTCCATACTTTACAGGAATTTCCGAAACTTCGGAATACAGAGACCAACCACTTGTGGTCTGAACGTAAGAATATAAAAATTACTAACTAAAACTAACTTTGAATTAGTATACAATTGTCTAACACTAAGATTGGTCTTTATTTAAAGAAAGGTACGTATGTAGTACGCCGAGCTACTAAAACTACGATACGTCTGCAATTATCAAGAGGGCTAAACCTCTGGCCTTGAAGGCAACCAGCAACAGAGTGAAAACTCGTAAAAATACAGTGGCAAGCGGCTTGCTTCCAATAACTGCTTCCTCTCTCTTGCTTGGCAAAAAACCACAACTTAAGTACTGGGCGTTAGCAAGACAATTTGCATAAATAAGTTAAAACGTTTAATTCTGGCCGGAAGTAGAAAATAAGATGTGATAGTACAGTTTTAAAATAAAATAAACGTTAGTAAAACTTAGGATCCTTACACTATCACTAAAGATGTACGTGGAAGTCACGCAACACGGGATTACTTTCTAAATCATTAGTGTGATGAACTCCTATTTTAGGGAACAGGTAACTACAACAATATTTTAATGATCCAGTAAGACATTATACTTTTCAAGCCATTAAAATATTTCCATAGTATTTGAAATTTTTAAATTATTGAAAATACTCAATATAATCATTTGAAATTTTTTCGTCGTACTGAGGCTGTATCTCATCCTATTAAGGTTATATAACTGCAATCCATTTACGTTTATTACATATTTGTATAAACCATAGTGTACAGAAAATGAAGGAAGTATTAATGATGCAAAGGTGATCGTATGGTCATTTTCTAACCGTATTACATTCCAAATACTTTTGAGTATAAGCTGTCCAGAAGCTACATAATTTTGCTTTCGTTTCTTATAATTTAATATTTAAAGACATTTCAGATTGTTCCAAAATTTCTAAATTGTATTAAAATCTGAGTTCTTATTATAGCTTATAAAAAACTTAACCATATTTCTTAATTTAACACCTTCCCCCCTCTTTTAAAATAGAAACATTAAAAAAAAAAGAAAAAGAAAAAACTCTTTGGCTTGCAAATATTTATAATACTTGTATTTCTTATAATAATAACTATATTTCTTAATTTAATACCTTTTTTCCTTTTTTTCTAAACAGAAATATTTTTAAAAAATTCTATTTGGCTTGGAATATTTTTTTAACTGTTTAGCTTTTAACATTGTTTTCTCTTCTTCATTTCTCTCTTCCTTAATTGCTTTTCTTCCAGAAAAAGAGAGAAATTATTTTGATAATTGGAGGAAAGAAAAACCGTTTTAGTACTATATTTATAGGACATTTACCTATTTGAATATTTTACTATATAAAGAAATGTTTCGTTTTGAATTAAAAGCTCTTGTAAATCAACACAATCATAGCTTTCAAATTAGTTAACGGCAACCTTAGTTTTCAAATAAGCGATTTGTTGTTCATCTGTAATATTGAAAGAATAGTTATGGGTACACAAATCAATAGATCCAAAACGTGGTTCTGGAAACTAAATTACAAAAAATATATATTTATATTTACTTATATTAGATATACAAAAACAAGCATTCTCTTTTACCATTATTTCTCCATTGAACAAATTACAATTTTATGAGCTTTTTAAGCTATAAATTTAGAGTAACCTCTTATGCTGCACAGCTTCAATATATTTAAATAATTGTATTAAGGTAAACATTGTAATTTGTTTCATTTGATGCTTAAAGTGAATCACTTGTTTTAAATATTTCTGCATTTCCTAAACGCATTTTCTGTTCTCTTAACAATTAGAGATTAAATTTAATACAGTATTACACAGTTTATTATGCAAAAGCATAACAAATTTGCATGAATTAATAATTCCAGTTCATAAAACAATCCTTGTTACCAAAATTGAATTACGGAAAATCTGTATTACTCACTTCTGAGAATATACATTATAGTATAATCCAGGGGTGGCCAAGCTCCTTGATAGTCCGAGCCATTTTTCAAAATTTGAACTTTTTCGCGAGCCGCAATTAAATACGTATTTAAAAGGTATGCAAAAAAGGTATTAACATTTTTTTACAGAAATTATATTTATTGAAAACATAAAAATAAAAGTACAAAATATGTGTATTAAATTTAAATATTAAAAATTAAACACATTTATTTTACTTCTCTTGATAATTCTTTAAAATTTGTTGAATAATTGGTGACAGCACTTCTCAGTAGTTCTTTGAAGTGCTGGTTAGTTAATACTGATCGGTGTTTGGATTTACCGAATTTTAAAGTGGAATAAAATGATTCACCTAAGTACATTGTTCCGAATATTGAAATTATTCAACAAGCAGACTTTTTTAATTCAGGATATTTCGATTCTGGTACAAATTTTCCAAAATTCAGTAATCGGCGTTGACTTATACTTGTATTTTAATTGTAGAGCTTGATCTTCTTGCATCTCTATTAATTCTAATTCTTCAGATGCTTTTTGGGTCATAATTATATTGGAAATGGAAAACTCACCTTGAATTATGTTAATTTCAAATGGACTCAGAAAAAAAATCAAGAGATTTAAAATATTTCAAGTCTTGAAATCTATTTTGGAATTCCGTCAATATTCCTTCTAGTTTTTTATATACTCGTTTAGTTTTTCTTGTTTAATATTGGAACAAATATTTTTTAATTCGAGGAAAATGACAAAATGTTTTATTTTTAATGTGGTTTTGAAAAAGTTGTAGTTTAGTTTGAACACTAAATATACACTGTGAGAGGTCAGATATTATTTTATCTTTCCCTTTCAATTGTTGTTTCAATTCAGTGTTTGCAAATGTTACATGACATCAGTCAAAAACGTTAAGTCTTGTAACCACTTGTGATCGTCTAATTCTGAATAGGTTATTTACTTTTCTTTTAGAAATGCAGTTATCGGATCCAACAAATTTACAAATCGATTTAATACGTTGTAGCTGGATAACCATCTAACTGTGGAAAAGAAATTAATGTAATTTGGAAGTTCTTCGTCCTTTAATTCCTTAAGGAAATTTTTGAATTATCGATGATTTTTTGGATTGGTGCGAATGTAATTTACAATGTGTAACACTGTTTTCGTAACATCAGGATATTTTAAATATTTTGTAACGAGATGTACTCGATGAATTATGCAGTGAATCGGTATGAATCGTGGAATTTAAGAATCATCTTTTAAAAGCCCAAATAAGACCTATTTTTTTCCCCCAGCATTGCCGGAGCTCTATCAGTTGCAACGCTTACAAGTTTATTAAGAGGCACATCAAAAGTTTTCATTAGGAAATCTAATGCATTTTTAATATCGACACCGCGAATTGACTCTTGAAGTGCTACTAAACCTAATTCTTCTTTAACAACGAAGTCAGGTGAAACAAAACATATGAAAACTGCCAATTGGGAAAGATCTGTGATATCTGTCGATTCGTCAAGGGCTAAGCTGAATGTAATACGATTCTTCAAATCATTTTTTATATGATATTCAAGAGATGTATTAATTGCAGTTGTGCATCGTTCGGTTGTGTGTCTGGAGATGGGAATTTGCGAAACATCTTTGTGCAATGCTGCATTATTTGGATCTAAAACTTTAAGTATATCTTCCAAAGTTTTTTTCATAAACTCTCCCTCTCTATACGGGCGTTTTTGCACGAGGAATATTCCAGGCAATAATAAAACTAGCTTCAGCCACATTATTAGCTTGATTGCTAAAGGTCATCAAAATTGACTATTGTGTATTTAAATTTTATTCTAAAGAAGCAAGTTTATGTGATCTTAATTTGGAATTTGGTGGATACTGACTAGAAAACTGAGGATGATTGGTTTCATAATGTCGACGTAATTTGCGAGCTTTATAATATTTGACCGTAGAATTATAAATAAACACATAATGCTTTTCCGTTATTGTCAATAAAAAAGAAATTCTCCTCCCATTCATTATTAAAACTTCTATTTTCTTGCTCGTATTTTCTTTTTTTATTTTCGTTCTCTGTCATCATATTTTAAAAAGAACTGGAAATAAATAAAGAAATTTAAAACATACAAGTTTTGTGTTATTAAAACAATAACAACGCATGTTACATACTACGAAAAAAATTATAATTAACTTACCAAAAATTCCAAATTCCAAATTATATCCTTAGCAAGAGTGATACAAATTGCTTCCTCCAGAGAACAATGTCAACTGTCATTGCAATGAAAGCTTACAAATTCAGAATCGGTCTGGAGTCGGTCGATTACGTAGATCGTCATTCGTCGAGAAGCAATTGGCCCTCCCATATGTTTCTCAAAATTCACGAGGCAGTCGATGGGGATGAAAATCCGACGAATGGAGCTGTTATGCCACTGCTTATGTTCGTTCACGCAGTTTTCGATGAGTCATGTGATTCTTAACTTCGACGGAAAAAAAAAAAAAAAATGTTGCAACGTTGAACTTAGTTTTTCATATTTGTTGTCAATAATTTAAAAGGCATTTTGAAACACATACGGAACGATAATAATTTTTAAAATATAGTAACCCCAAAATGAAAAGAGAACTCGAGTACATTTATCGAGAGCCACAAATAATCCTTGAAAGAGCCGCATGTGGCTCGCGAGCCGCAGGTTGGCCACCCCTGTACCTTCATAGCAATGCTTAAATAATGTTAGTAGCTCATATGGTAAACTGAATGAAACTCAGCTATTTATCAGGTAAACTTCACAAATTTCTTTATTTAATCAACACATACGAGGAAGTAAACACTTATTGTATACTGACTTGAATGATTGCAGTAATAATTAATATATAATAATTGAAGAGAAATTAAAAAATTATTATTAAGAATAAAGCGTTTATCGCTGAGTAAAATACTAGAGATACATGAACTTTATAGAAGCGAGAGAAAAATCAATGATGATTCTTTGCTAGCCATAAATTTCTACAAACATAGAATGAAATAAGAACCATGCTTTAACTTGGGCATTTTTAATTATTTTACTATGATTTTACAGAGCAAAGTTAATGATTTGGAAATTATGTTTTAAAATAAAGATGAGGTAACATGAGATACACGCATTCTTCTCGTGTTTACACATTTAAAAACAGACAGAAGAAAAAGGAAAGAAACATTGCAAACAATAAAACTTGTGTAAAATTCTGTATCTTGTTTTATTTTTTATGCACAAAGAAACAAAAGACTTTATAAAACGTTTGTCATGGATACATTACACGAATATTCTTCGAAGAACAGATTGCTTGTTGGAGATTTGTTAAGATGTTGAAATTTATGCCTATTATTATGGCAGCACGCCCACCTTGCAATGCGTTCGTTACTCGTTGCTGCTGAGGTTGATAGTTAGTCAAATATGGCGGCTCCCACCGGCGGATCAGGTATGTTGCGAAATAAGTATTATTCAACGTTTCGTTCAGCAAAGTGTTAAGTGATCTGCTAAAAAGTTAATTTGCCAGAAATTTGATTTTGTATCGCCTTCATAATACTCTTTACTGTTGACAGGGGTTCTTTGTTTATGATTTTTTATTTGATGTCAGTGTCTTACCCGAACATTGTCTTTTCTGAATTTTCCTTGATAAAAGTCTGATGAACATTTGTTTATGGTAACTTTTTCTTTCAGTTATAATGTAAAGTTTAATATTAGTCACACGCATGATTTATCTTACTTCATGCATTTTACTGTAAATACAGAATACCGAATTTCGTAGCTTAATTTACAAAATTTGCATTGCCTACTTAATTTGTTTTCTTTGAGGAAATATTTATCTAAGCCATTTAATATAAACTTGCGTTTTTATGGTAACTTTTAATTTGTCATGCAGTGTTTTTTTTTTTTTTCCTTATTCAACATGTAATTCAGCGGTCAATTTTTGACTGTATTCAGTATTGCGATTATTGATAATTTTGCGAACTACAATATAAGTTCTGTTTATGATGTGCCTTTCTGTTAGATATTTGAAATCAGCCAAATTATTTATTTATCAGGTTGATCTAAATAAATTCAACTAGTTTTTTAATATTTTACATATGAAATAGCTCACGGTATTGCCTCAGTGCATTTGTGAAATTGCAATTTATAACTGTCGTGAAGTCTTAAATTTGCTGGAGTATTCTGGTTAGTTTTAAATGCATGTAATTATTTCTGTCAGTAGTACTCATAGATCATAATTTGGTTGCAGGTTGCGTAATTGAAAGTTTTTCTTTTGCTGATTCGTATGAATGTTTACGTCTTTAAATTTTCCTGTTTCTATTTAATTTGAATGTACGTAATCCTTTTGATACTTTTAAAGTAATATGTGAGCAAAATATTACATATAGTGAGCAAAATATTACATAAGTCATATAGTGGTTATGTAACAGAATAACTAGAATGTAAAATATTCATTAGTTTGCCCAAATTGGGAGTGGGGGTGGAAAGGAATTATCTGTTGTGATAAAGAAGAAAAACTTATTTATTCCAGGCAGCAGTATTAAGAACTATTTCAAAACATTACTTTTACTCTTTTGATGTGGAAAGTTGTATGTACTTCGTTAAAGGCAGGTAGCATAGTGTATAAATAGTGCCATCAGCATTCATTGATCTCTCTAGTAGCATGTCATATTAATGTGGTATTATAATGCTCTATGATTTATGAGTTTGATGTTAATCTTAACATAATATTTTATCAAAATTGCACTAACCTTAAATCGAAAGAATAAAAAGTAAAAGTTTACAATTGGGTGTCCCTTGTTTCTTAGCGATTCTTTTTTGACGCCAAGATCGTCGCCAGGAAGGCACAATTTCAAGATGGCCGCTACACAAAACCAAAATAAGAAGTTAAAGAATTGCACAAACTTTGTGTCTGTACACATCGATCTGTTCTCACTTAAAAAAAAAAAATCCTAGAGTTGCGCACGGCCTTAAATTTGTCCATGTACACATCAATCTATTTTCATTTAAATAAAATGAGGAAACTAAAATAAAGTTAAAACTATCATGGTAGCCAGAAGTGAGGTTTCATCACCAAAATTTTAAAAAAATTGGCGCTAATCGAAGGGGCACTAAATTCTACACTAGAGCCGAATAAAATTTTAGTATGTCACATATACTGTATTGGAAGCAGTGGCATAGCTAGAGGGTTTGGTTTACCTGTTTGGCATTTTTAATCTGAAACGTACTTTATGATGGTTGGGGCAGAAAATCGCTTGTGGTTTAATGGATTACAGGAAAGTTTAGTACAGTTATCTGTCTGAGAGGGTGAGATATTTTCTTGGAAGATAAAATTTGCTGCAAAAGGGAACTAGCTGATATATATGTTATGCATATGTTAATATGACATTACATACGAGATAAACCACATAAGGTAGCCAACCTGTTTGGGGATTAGACAACTTAGTTTTTTGTAAGAGTATAATTCAGGAGTTAATTGTTCAGTCAGAAATGGATGCTTTTACAAGTAAGATAAAAATCATTTGTCATCAGATGACAAATAGCAGTAAGTTAGAGAGATTTGCATTAAAACTATATGTAATTTTAGTAATATTTCTCAGTATAAAAACCCGAGAAAATTTCAAAATGAGGTTAGATAACATAAGATTTAATTAAATATTAATATATCTTGCATTAGAATCATAGTATAAATAGTTTAATTTCTTGAATCATGTACTATAAAGCAAATTTAAGTCAGTTTGGAGTTCTTTTGAAATGGTGCTGCTGTGCAACAAGAAAACCTCCCAGAAATTACGAATTTTTCATGCAGTAAGGTTTCCGAGATATGGAATCTGCATCTTTTTCATATATTTGTTGGAACTTTCTCTTTCAATTATATATAATTCATATGTAATTTTTTTCAACAAGAAAGATATCGTACAACTCTAATATACGCCCTAATTTCACCAAATGTGGCGATATGTGTTCTGTGCTGGTTTTTGGGGCGATTGCGTGTTCTATGGCAACCCTGTTGATGTTGAAAAATCTTTCGCTGGAGCTCGTTGGTTCGCCTCTGTGTCTGAGAAGATGGGAGGGAAAGATAAAATGGTAGTTGATGAATTGAAGTCCGGCAAAAGGAAATATGATTGTGGCTATCCTGTTGAAGGGGGAGTGGGTATTTGGAACTGTGGAAAGAGGGTCTGGGAAATTATTTTTAATGGCAGTGCATGATAGAAGTAGGGATTTGTGATTTTATTTATTTGTGAACCATAGTATAAATTTTCTGAATAGTGTGTCTGGCTGTCATGTAAATACGATAGTGATTACGTGGCGGCATGTTAAAGGCGGTATGAAATTTATATTTCTGCTATTCGAAAACGCATTAATTCATGGTAAGTGCATTTTATTTTATCCTTGTTCTTATTTTGTAGAATGTTATGTTCATTGGTTCTTTAGTATGAATTTCTGTCGTTATTGTTGTTTTTTAAATTGTTGAAATTTATTTTAGTTTATTTTGTTGTTTAGTGTCTAGACTGTACAATTCGTAGATGTTTTTTAAAGTTGAAACAGAACGCTGTGTACATGGTATTATTTGAAATTTATTGTTATGTTATTTTATTAAAGCGAGGAGTGCGTAGATCGTAGATTCCTTCCTCGCCTAAATTGTGCAATTCGTAGAATTTTTTTTAAGTTTAAACAGGATGCTGTGTACATGGTATTCTTTGAAATTTATTGTTGTTATGTTAATTTATTAAAGCGAGGTCTGCGTAGTTTGTAGATTCATTCGTTGCCTACATTGTGCAATTCGTAGATTTTTTTTAAGTTAAAACATGTCGCTGTGTACATGGATTCTTGTCAAATAGTTTTGGTTAGAAACTTTACGTTTTTGCTATCTAAATTTTTTGTTTTTGTTTCGGATTTTTAGCTAAATTGTGTATTCAAAACGTAGTTTTTGCATGTGCGAAAACCGCGTTTTTGGAGACATTTTAGGCTAAAAGTTCAAAATGTAGACAAAAAATTTAGATAGTAATATGGCAGCGTGAAGTTTCTTGCCAAAAATATTTGGCGAGAAATTTGGCGACTTGAGGGCGCATATCAGAGTAGTTCCAAAGATATTTTCTTGCTTTTCATTTATTTTAGCTGTCTGAAATATATTGTAGTTGTTGCTGAAAACATTGCTGTTCTTTAATTTTGGAAAACAGGTTACTTCTAAACTTTTTTTTTGACTTATGCTTTTCAGACTTAATGGTAGAAATCAGGAACTCTATTCCTCTTTATTATTTTATCATGAATGATTTCTGTGGTGAAATTAACATTTAATCATTTCTGAAATTAAAACGGTTAGCTGTATAATAAAAATCATGGCAATAGGCTTAACTTAACTTGTACTAGAAAGATTGAGAACAACTAAATTTAACCTAATCCACCAGCATTCAAGGGAGTAATATTCATTACGCTTTTAAAATTTGAATTTTTCCATCGTATTTTCAACGGTAAGTGCATATTGTTTGTATGCGTTTTCTGAGTTCATTAAGTCTGTTTTCGAAGATATTTAAATCGTTTTTCCTGTTTCATCGGTAGCAACGAGATATTTTCATCTGACAGCTATCTTCTAATATCTACATCAATAATATATTTTAATTTTTCTTAGATTTAGGAATTGTTTTCCTGAAGTAATCAAAATATTCTGCATTGAACACATTGACTGCCATGACACTTTTCGGATTCCGGTTCGAGAAGCCAAATTGATTTAATCATATGTTATTAATTTTTATAATTATATTTTTTGTTTGTTTTTTTTAATAAATTTTCTGTTCATGCAAGCCAGCATTGATTTTCTTCTTCTTTTCCCAGAAGCCATCTATCGATATTACCACTGATATATTCTGAGTTTAATTGTAGCTGTACAAAAATGGCAAGTAAACACAGTACAAGATAACTCGTAGTTGGCAGTCAACATGTTAAATGATGGTTTAACGAACAAGTTCATGAAATTCAGTTTCACATGAATTAATTGCAGGAGTACTTAAGGTTGAGATCATGTAAACTATTTTTATCTTAAAATTTTAGTTTTCCCTCTTCTCACCTGGTACTGATCTTAATCTGTTATGTTTAGAGAGGATTTTTAGAAGTTTAGAGTGGAACCAAAAAAGTATACTATTGTTATTTAAAAAGCAAACCCAAAACTTGATCTTCATTATATTATAGGTTTGTAAGGATTAGTGGTAACAGTTCCATTTTATATTGTAAGATCTTTTAAACATAGAAGCATTCATCTTGGTCCTGTGCATGTTTAATGGTTAAACATTCAATTAAATTTGAATAATTGTAGATATTTTTTAATAAAAAATATAATACACAGATTCTGCATCTGAAATAAATATGTTTGGATAACTTCATAGTTGTCCTTAAGATTGTTGCATCTTTGTTCAGGTTGGCCCATGTTTGCCAGTACACAGACTTACATGGCAGTGTCTCAACATAAAAAGACTAATAAAGGTGTTGACATCTTTATATAAAGATCAGTTTTAATTTTAAAATTATTAACCCCATAAAAGTACTGCTGCTACAATACCAAGACATCATTATGCTAATAAGGTTGTAGTTTGCTACTTAGATTAATCTTTCTTTCTGTTAACAAAATCTTCATTATTGCATTTTTATTGCACATTGTGTCCTGGAACAATAATAACCAGAAGTGGATCCTGTTTTTCTATCAGTTGCTTTTATAAATGACATTTTTCACAAAATTACAAAGAACAGAAGTTGATTTTTTAAAATAGTAGTATGTTACATTTCTTAACAAATTGCTTATCTTCTTATACCCAAGTAACACTTATAATTTTCTTTGCATATTGTTCCTGAATTTATGTATCAAAATTTTGGTTTAAAAACTAGACTTGTAATGAATTGATGAAAATACTGGTGTCATTATCCAGTAGAACTTATGATTATTTAATAAAAATGAGATGATAATCTGCACTGTGTTTTTATTCGATAATGGAGCTAAGTTTTGTAAACTGAAATAATTTATCAGCTTGAGCTACAATGTCTTTTGTCATTGAAATGTTAAATAATTAAAATTTACTTCAGTACTATAACCTCTTCAAAAGAGGTACAGTATACTGTGTATAATGTCATGGAACTACTCTGATATGCGCCCTCAAGTCGCCAAATTTCTCGCCAAATATTTTTGGCGAGAAACTTCACGCTGCCATATTACTATCTAAATTTTTTGTTTACATTTTGAACTTTTAGCCTAAAATGTCTCCAAAAACGCGGTTTTCGCACATGCAAAAACTACGTTTTGAACACACAATTTAGCTAAAAATCCGAAACAAGAACAAAAAATTTAGATAGCAAAAACGTAAAGTTTCTAACCAAAACTATTTGACAAGAACCCATGTACACAGCGACATGTTTTAACTTCTACGAATTGCACAATGTAGGCAACGAACGAATCTACAAACTACGCACACCTCGCTTTAATAAATTAACATAACAATAAATTTCAAAGAATATCATGTACACAGCATCCTGTTTAAACTTTAAAAAAATTCTACGAATTGCACAATTTAGGCAAGGAAGGAATCTACGATCTACGCACTCCTCGCTTTAATAAAATAACATAACAACAATAAATTTCAAATAATACCATGTACACAGCGTTCTGTTTCAACTTTAAAAAACATCTACGAATTGTACAGTCTAGACACTAAACAACAAAATAAACTAAAATAAATTTCAAACAATTTAAAAAACAACAATAACGACAGAAATTCATACTAAAGAACCAATGAACATAACATTCTACAAAATAAGAACAAGGATAAAATAAAATGCACTTACCATGAATTAATGCGTTTTCGAATAGCAGAAATATAAATTTCATACCGCCTTTAACATGCCGCCACGTAATCACTATCGTATTTACATGACAGCCAAACACACTATACAGAAAATTTATACTATGGTTCACAAATAAATAAAATCACACATCCCTACTTCTATCATGCACTGCCATTAAAAATAATCTCCCAGACCCTCTTTCCACAGTTCCAAATACCCACAATCATATTTCCTTTTGCCGAACTTCAATTCATCAACTACCATTTTATCTTTCCCTTCCATCTTCTCAGACACAGAGGCGAACCAATGAGCCCCAGCGAAAGATTTTTCAACATCAATAGGGTTGCTGTAGAACACACAATCGTGCCAAAAACCAGCGCAGAACACATATCGGCACATTTGGTGAAATTAGGGCGTATATTAGAGTTGTACCAATGTCATTTATGTATTGGCATTTGCTATTTATTGTGGTCAAATTTTTGCTTATATTTGCTAAGATTGCCATATTTGATTTTGTGGTCAGATTTAACTCGAGAGGCATGACTCCTTTTATCTATTCAATAGTTGTATAATCACTTAATTTCTATTAGTTTATAGGTTTTGTTTTCTTAACTTTGTTTAACAATCTAAATATGATCCTAATGAATAGAGGAAAACAAAGAATAAATTACGTAATTATGCAGAGTGATAATTTTCTGTTAAAACTACGTCACTTTGTCTATTTTATATTGTGGCGTTTTTCTTGGGTGAAAGGTGTTGCAAATAGGGTTTGACTTTTTCTGTTGATGATTATCTTCATAATCCACATGCACATGACTGTATTTTTAGTTTGTCTAATTGTGGTTTTTTATTTATTTATATGTCTAATTGTGGTTTTTTATTTATTTTTATTTTCACTTTGTCTATTTTATATTGTGGCGTTTTTCTTGGGTGAAAGGTGTTGCAAATAGGGTTTGACTTTTTCTGTTGATGATTATCTTCATAATCCACATGCACATGACTGTATTTTTAGTTTGTCTAATTGTGGTTTTTTATTTATTTATTGCAACAAATTCCATGACTTGAGATTTGCTAAGAGATGAAGAAAAGGTTGTTCTGTTTCTTTAAGAAAGAAGTGTTCTTCGCAAAGATAGGTTGTATTAGAATAAACTCCTTATGACATTAAAATATGACCTGAAGCTGGAATGGCTATATAGCGTTTGCTCGTATCAGGGAAAAAAAATGGGTGTCTGATCACGAACATTGTTTATTGGACCATGTGTACCTTTTATTATTACTGTGTGATTCATTAACATATGGTATCAAGATCTTATGTCTACTGAATCTTGCAAAGCGAAGTTTGCTTTTAGTACAGCTGTCTGTAACTATCACAAGGAGATAAACTTACAATCATTTTCTAATAAATTCATACGTAGTCCATTTTCTTAAAATTTGTTAGATGTGTTGAATCTTATTTATTTGAATCCAAAAGTATAATGCTGTTGTGACTTTATTTATTGTCTATCTTTATTAATGATGCATAGGTTACAGTTAATTTTCTAATTAAATATTTGTTACTAGTAAGGAATATCTGGGTGAGGTTTTCTAACTTAAAAAAAAAATTTTTTTTTGTTCTAGGTGTAGTGGTTCCTCGTAATTTCCGTCTCCTGGAAGAACTTGAACAAGGACAGAAAGGGGTTGGTGATGGTACTATAAGTTGGGGTTTAGAAGATGACAGTGATATGACTTTAACACAGTGGACAGGCATGATTATTGGGCCACCAAGAGTAAGTATCATAGTTCCAAATACAGTATAAAGTCTGTAATCTGGACTTGTCGAGACTTCTGCGATTCCGGATTATAGATCATCAATTTAAATCTGGTAAGAAAGCATGCAGAAATTGTACAATTAAAAATATGAAACTGTAATTTATGAAATAAAAAGCAATTATGATCTAAAGGGTATCAAAATTTTCAAAAAAAAAAAAAAAGGCTTAATATTTATTTGTTTTCTTGGTTGATCTTTGGATTATGGTAACTTGGCGATTTTTTGGCGAAAATTTGGCGACCAACTCTGCTACAGCAACCCTCTATTTTTTTTTTTTTCGCCGCCATTTTGTCTTCACGAAGTAAAGACATGTTTCTTTTCTTTTTATTTACTGAACACTTTTTCCAACAATCTACTAGCCGAATTACACTTATGCTAGAAATTTTATGTAACAAAACTGCTTAATCATACAAATATTAACTGCAAAATTGGGAAAAAGTGCACAATCGCAAACTCCTTCTGCGTTTTTCAGAATACCACATACACATAAACCATTTACACGTTGACTTATTTTTACTTAAAAAAACATCCCAGAATTGCACAAAAATGGCATTGCACACACTCTTAACTTTATCCATCTACACTGCTATTTTCTCATAAATTACAAAAATTTGCAGGAAAATGCAAAAAAATTCTGTTAATGTTTAAACTCTGTAAAATGCACATATATGAAATTACCTGATCGTGAAATAGTATATACCCTTTCCAAGGATTAACATTTCTATGTATAAAATAAGTAAAATATCCAAAAACTTTTACCTCTAAATTATCTATTATATTATAAACGTCACCAACGAATTCATACCTCAAACATTACAAATGGTTACAAATACTTAGTGTCAAATATTTAAATTATTTCCATGCATGTTTACTTCAACTGAAACATATACCAAATTCCTACAAACATAAAATTCACAAAATAACTATAATTTAATTAAAATATCACTAAACCATGTACACGTAGACTTATTTTTACTTAAAAAATATCCCAGAATTGCACAAAAATGGCATTGCGCACACTCTTCACTATATCCATGTACACTGCTTTTTTCTCATAAATTAGAAAAATTTCACGAAAATACATGACAATTTTCTCAATCTTTAAACCCGGTAAAAAGAACATATATGAAATTACCTGATCGCGAAAAAGTATTTACCCTTTCCAAATATGAACATTTCCACATATAAAATAAATTAAATATCCAAAAACTTTTACCTCTAAATCATCTATTATATTATAAACGTCACCAACGAATTCATACCGCAACCATTACAAATACTTAGTGTCAGATATTTAAATTATTTCCATGCACGTTTACTTCAACTAAAATGTATACCAAATTCCTACAAACATAAAATTCACAAAATAACTATCATTTCATAAAAATATAATTAAATTCAAAAACACTACTTAAAATATAAATGAGCACATACATTAAATTAATAAAAATTACCTTACAATCCTAATTACTTTAAACTAAATCATTGCTAATAACAATTTTCCAATAATACCATATTACTTTATTTACTCCTTACATTTAGAACAATGCATAAAAATAATAGCCTCAAATAATTAAAAATACTAACTTACCTAATCTTCTTCAGAATCTTGATTACGTGGCCGATAAACTTTTCTTATTTCCTCCGCTAAATAAAAAGCAAGTGTATGTGCGCCTGTTTCAGGATGTTTAAAATCATACTTATAGTTCACAGCAAGGTACCAGGTAAAATGAATAACTTAATAAAACATCTTTACTTCTATCTCGCATAACCTTAAAAAAACACTTATTAGTACCCCTTTCGATCCCACTAAATACCCATTTCAAATTCACTTTATTTAGGGCCATGGGATCCAAAAATTAACCAACACTGTTTCACGCAACACAGAATAAAGCTAAATACAAAATTTCCAGATTTTCCCCCTTTTCCGATTAAAGAACTGTAATTCGTCCATTAATGTCACATGACATACCTCATGATCTCTCATTTCCCTCACACAAAATAATGTGTAATCGGAACTGAGTACTTCTCACATCATTACCAAAGTCCTAGGTAGTAACCTTCCTAGCCTACAAAATGTCTCCAAACTACCAGTTACCGTATTCCAAAGATCACTTGTTTTCTTTATTAAACATTTCAATGTAAGTTGTTTAAGTTGCTTTGTTTTTTTGTGCTAATACTTTCTCTTTAATTCTTTCTTTTATAAGCAGACATAATTTCTTGTTCAGTTCTACTTTTCAAATCCTGTAATTGCTCTGTCGAGAATACCGACTAACTTGTCAATCGAAATTTTTTCGTTTTCAATAACCTCTCTGTCACTTTCTTCACTATTGGAAGCGCACATGTGTAAATGCTTTACTGGCTTTACACGCAAGCGTAGCGGACGTGCATGGGTAAGTTTGTGCCTTTGAGGTCCGGATTATAGATCATTCCGGATTACGGACTTTGTATTGTAATATGTAAATTGTTACAATGTACCTTTTATAGTACTGTTTTGTCAAACTTCAAGAAATTCATATATGTGTTTCTTTTATAAAATTTACATGTTATCATAAGGTGGTTTAAGTACCTTTAAATATTGTTATAAAGTGCAAATTAGCAAATGGAAACTCATTTTTTAATTGGATTTTAAATCTAAGATCTCAGCCTCATTTTTTAAAATCTTATTTCAACTTATAAATGAACAAGAGGAGATCAGAAAATCTTTTGAAATCATTTTCCATTTCCAAAATATGCTCTTCCTCATTCATATGCACAGGGGTGTTTGTGCTCTGGGGAGACCCGGAATTCCGGGGATTTTGAACTTCGATACTCGGAAATTCCGGGGATCGTCATTCAAAAGGAAGTAGGAATAATAATGAATTATTTATTTTGATCTCGGTAATTTTGTTTGCTTTGAAAGCAGAAAATGCAAGGTCAGTGTGTGTGGTGAAAACTTTTCCTTTCTTTCTCCAAAGGCAGTGATAATACGTGAAAATTTTGTTTGTCTTATTTCCTGTCATCTTTTTCTAATTTCATGAAAATTAATTATTCCGAGTTCAAGAAAAGATTGCATGAATAATTTCAGTTCTCTTTGATTCTTATCAACTTTTTCCTCCTATTTCTTAGATTTTCATGGTAAATGAAATCATCATTTACAACGGAGAGGCATTCTGCAATAGAAATTTTGGGTTTTTTTTCCCTTGATAAGAAAGATTTTACTAACTGAAATTGCCGAAATTTTCAGCATTCTAAAAAGTAACTTATTTTTAGCTTTGAAAATAGATGCAATAAAAAATATGAAATAAAAAGATGTAACATGTTGTAGAATAAGGAGCAGAAAATTAAAATTTCCTGTGTTCAAAAAACTTAAAGCACACAAAAAAATAAGTGTAGATGGTATTTTAATGTACATTTTATACTGATTAATATGTAATATGAAATAATCATATTAATCTAATGTCAGTAGAATGAATAATACATACTAAATATTTGTGTGCTAACTTTGATTTTTTAGTTGATGGAGATGAAATAATTTGATATTATAAACTCCTGCTTTATAGTAAATTTTGATTTGTAAATTATTAAAAAAACAGCTTAACCACTTGTGCTAAAAGATGTGCCACGCATGTCAAGATGCTTTTGTCTCAAACCGTGAGCGACGTGAACACCATGTTGATAGGCATTTATTGCAAAAATGAAAATAACGTGGTGCACACATCGCCTAACAACGAGATTATTTATTTCTCGAGTTACAGCTGTAGAGTGCACGGCATCACATAGTAATAGATTTATATTATTTTTTATCATATCACCCCATATTGTAAAATGGAGAATAATACTGAACTCAGTGATATAGTTTTGACAAGTGCAAGGAGAAAGCGATTAGTTAGTACATTCGATACTGATACAGGTAGCAACTGCGAGCAAATTATTTGTCCTGTTGGGAAACGGCGTGGAAGTATAGTATATTGTAGCGCACGGCACCACAATCGTGAAGTTTAGTCGTAGCACAAGTGGTTAATGTAAAAATGTTTACTTACAAAAGTTATTAATTAATAAAAAGTACTCATACCGTTTGTAGTTTGTTTTTATGCAGAATTGTAGATAAAACAGAGACCTGATGTTTTTAATTTTGATTTCAGTTTATAAATTTAAAAATGTAATAAATTTCCAATTAAATTAATAAAGTCATCTATTCCACAAAAAAAAAAAAAAAAAGTTGCCTTTTTAGACAGAGCTGTGGAGATGGAATCGGATTTAGGCAGATTTTGGGATAAAAGGAGTTGGAATCAGAGTTAGGCAGATTTTGGTGTAAAAGGAGTCGGAGCTGGAGTCACTAGAACGGTGTCGACTCCAACTCCAGTTTTTGTTGGACAGTTTGAATTTGAAATGAAGTTCAAGTGAATTGAAAAAAATAATGATGAAAAATTGAGTTATAATTTTTATTTATGAACTATATACATTAATAAATAGTTATTTTCTCTTTTATTGACATATTAATAAATAAATATAAGGGAGGAGGATGGATGTGATATTTTCCGTTATTGATTAAACTGATGCATTTAGATACAAATCTCATTAGTAAAAGAACTTTTTAAGAAGATAAAGATAATCCTAGTGTTTTACTAACAGAAACACTGTGGAATGATCTTGCAGAATTAGAAACTCTTCTTTCTACACCGTATACAGCCACAAAAAAGCTACAATCTGAAGAATTAACAGGAGGCAAGAATGTGATGCTTGTGCTTTCTGAAATGGAGGGTTTACTGCAGAATGATTCATTTCTTCAATGAAAAAAAAGAGAAACTAGATTGTTAGACAATGAAATCTTGCTGGGTTAAATATATGTAAATCCAAAACACTGAATTTTATTGGATGACAAACAAATTAAAAGGCAAAGAAAGCCATCTATGAACATTCATTAAGAAAGAAATTATTCTCAGAACAATTGGAGTATTCAAATCAGGACAGTCAAACCAGAGACATAGCAACCGAGTTTCTATCATCCTCTTTCAGTGATGAATTGGATTTTGTGAAATATTTGGATAATATTGAAAAGGTTAAAGTAAAGCGAATGAGAATAAAGCACCAAGAGCCTTTAGATATGAAAATGAAAAAATACAAATAAGATTTCTACACCATCTTTGAAGAAATACAGAAATATGATTGCTCTTGCAAGTCACCTCTAATAAGAACTTATCAAAATATATCCTGAAAAGTTAAAAGAAGTAGCCCTAACAGCAACAGCTCTTCCGTCTACTCAAGTCGGTGTGGAAAGACTTTCTGAGCTCTCAAATTTATCAAATCGGATCTACGGTCCTTTAACAAAGATCTTGCCGAAGCTATGCTGTTTCTTAAAAATTACTGATGCCAGTTTTTCCATTACAAAATAAATTCTAATTAATATAATTAATTTGCTATGCCGTCAATTTCCCCCCTGTAGCATCTATTAATTCTTTATTAAAAAATAAGCTGTAGCCAATGTGTATATGTTTACATATATATGAGGGAGTCGAAGTGGGAGTCAAGAGTCGGAGTCTTTACAAGTGCAGGAGTCTGAATATGAGATGGAGTCACTCATTTTCCCTGCTGACTCCACAGCCCTGTTTTTAGAAAAATAGCATTACATTTCTGATTATGTCATGTGGAATAAATATTGAATATTTCAAAAAACACTTCTTTTCACACATTTTGAAAAGTCATCATAAAAGTTCATGCACGTATTAGAAAAGACACAAGAGGAAAAAATATGTATATTGTGTATGCACTCCGGTGATATATGCTTATTAATGTTTAAACAGTGTTTTTACTGAAAAAATTGTGCATAGTGAAGTTTTTGATTAATTTCATGGCTTGATTTATTTTGTCAACTTTTCTACTCTTTGTTGTATAGAGTAGAATAAAACTAAATAATTCATTGCCTGTGTTTAATCTTTCTTATTTATTATTGAATTTTGTTAATTTATTATTTGAATTCATTATTGAATTATCACACAAAATATTATTATCATTAATTATATGATGATAATATTTTGTGTGATATAATAATATAACTTATTATCACAAAATGTATCTGCAACTTTAAAGTTTGATTTATTTTCTGCTTTTTAGCTCACCCATAATCATAGCTATTCAATTCATATTGTGTTCGCTTATTGGAATCGTTAGAGAATTGGAGGTGTACTAATTTATTAGAAACATTGAATAGTTTTCTAAATATAGTTGTGCTTTCAGTTCCACAACCAAGGTTTGTACAGTTCTTAGGTGTTTTGGAAACGATTTTTGGTCCTTAATCTCAGCTAAAATGAGTTCTGAATCGTATTCATCTGACACTTCTGTCTGTTTTTAGGACTGCCATTTTGAGTGTCAATTAACATTTTGGAAGAATACTTTTTAAATTGTTGACAAATAGGTATTGATGGGTTATCATTTGAATTCTTTCTTACTTAATGGAGCACAGGGTCCTGCTTCAATTGAAGCAATAACATTTCAAAATTATTTCTTTTTTGGGAATGAAAATTTCATAAAATATTACATCAAAACCATACTTTCTCTTTTTGAGGTATAATTTCTTTTATTATGTGGTACTAAATTTGGCAGTTTATCAACATTTTATCTTACTATACAAAATTTGTTATCCAGATGTTTGCGAATTTTCGATGATTTCTTTTACATAATAAAATTGATAAATAGCATTAAAATAAAACTTTTTTATTTTTCTATGTCATATTTTAATGCTATTTATCAAATAATGTCATATTTTAAAATGACGTTTCTATCTATTTTGGCAACAGGAATATTTTGATTCTGAAAAATAAATAAGATAATAAATGCTGTGAAACGCAGTTTCCGAAGCACTTCTTCCCCCCCCCCCCAAACCGTCCACAGACATTGGTCACTACTAAGGTATAGAGTTGACAGGAATAGTTTTTTGACCTTCCACATTTTGAGGATTAAAAGAATATGACGAAACGAGGTATAAAAGGAAAAAAATCAACTTTAAACTAATTGTTAATAAAACTCAAATATCTGTTGTAATCTTTAAAATATATGGGACTATTATAAGTGTAAATTTAATTGTTAGTAAAACTTAAATGTCACTGATCTTCTTTAAAATATATGGGATTGTTATAGGTGTAAAATATAAGTAATATAAGTGTAAATTTTGATCATTTTATTATGGAGGCACCTAATAGGTGGGCCACCTTTAGCGTCACAATTGGCTTCCCTAACCACTGTACCATCTGGGCAGCCCGAAGCACTCCTCAGCAAAAGCAAAAAAGCTGGTTTAGTTATTTTAAAATTTTCTTTTATTTATTTATTTTTTTTCTCATGTAGTTTTAAAACATTTGAATGCATGTCTGCTGTTATTTAAACATTCGCTTTACACTTTTCTACTCTGAAATTTTTATTCAAAATTTTTCTGGCTTTTTGCTGATATAGAGTTGGCAGGAATAATTTTTTGACCTTGCACATTTTGAGGATTAGAAGAATCTGAAAGCAAAATTTATAGACCTCTGCTTCCAGAACATGTGACAAAATGAAAGATCTTTTCATGGTACTATTAACATGCAATGAATGTGTGTTATGGGAAATTTGTGATGAATTTCTTGTTTTATGGGACATTTTTTTGGAAAAACTATGAAAATAAAATTGAGTTTTTTTTTTTTTTTTTTTCTCTTGATCTAGTATCCTTTAGTAGTCTTCCTCTTAACAGTTTCTTCTCCCACTTATATTCTCATCTGTTTACTAGACACAAGCATGAAATATTGCAAAAATATTTCTGATCTTGTACGAGCATAGAATGGAATTTTTCTAATAATAAAGAATTTGAAAACTGACAATTTAGAAGAATCTTCTCGTATGTCACACACTGCACTCACTGTACATGTGCAGTTTTGCCACCTGGTGCAATCTTCTATAAATCCTAAATTCCAAAAACTTTGCCATCCCTAGGTGTTCATGTCCATTCTGATCAGCATCTCTCTCTTTCTTAGCAAACAGCAGTGGTAGCAAAAGCAAAAAACAACTGCCAAGCTTCTGTTACAAATCATGCTAGTTATGATTTTACTTCTCATTTTAACCTATGCTGCTTGACAAAAAATTTGCATACATCTCTGGGCAAGCAAGTATATGACGAAACGAGGTATAAAAGAAAAAAAAATCAACTTTAAACTAATTGTTAATGAAACTCAAATATCTGTTGTAATCTTTAAAATATATGGGACTATTATAATTGTATATTTAATTGTTAGTAAAACTTAAATGTCACTGATCTTCTTTAAAATATATGGGATTGTTATAGGTGTAAAATATAAGTAATATAAGTATAAATTTTGGAGGATTTTTATAATTTAATGCTAATTACTTGATAAATTTTATGTTCTTTTTTTTTATTCTTCTTATAAAAGTGAATTTCAGGTGTAGATAATTACTATAGTTTATTCAATTGCCTTTGCTGATTCATTTTTAAAAGTGCTTAATTTCAAATATACACATGTTACAAGAAATTTTTATATTGGACTGAATTTGAGGGACTGTTCCTAACTGGCATCGATCATTTTTAAAGTTTTTTTTAAATATTTAATTTTTTTTTTATGTTCATGTAGTGAATTATTTATTTCTTGCAAACTCAAATGTATGTCACGCTTTTCATTTTATTAGACACCATATGAAAACAGGATTTACAGTTTGAAAGTAGAATGTGGACTTCAATATCCTGATGAACCTCCAAATGTTAGGTTTATATCAAAGATAAAGATGACAGGTGTTAGTGAAAGCTCTGGAATTGTAAGTATTAGGTGTTAATATCTTTTTTAATATATTAAACATATAAATGAAAAATAATGTATTGTTGCGTGCATACGGGTTCGTTATGAAATGAATGCACAAGTCCGATGAAAAATGAAAAAAAATTTATTATTATCACAACAAAAATGCTTAAATTTTCTCAAATTATCACGCAGTATTACAATATCTCACAGTAGTTTTCTTTTAACTACTCAAATGTCCAATAGAACGTAATTCGAAACAGCTAAAGAATGCTAATCCGCGAATTCGCTACAATCAACAAGAGCAGTTTTCTAAACAACAACAAACTAAGCAATTACAAGCTGAGATGTTTTCCTCCTTTTATAAGATTTTAAAATCACGCCCTAGAATTTTCCAGTACTTTCTCGAAATCAAAAAGCGATATTTATTTATTTAATGCACGCGCTCTTGTATTTTCAATTTTCCGGCTTAGCTTTCTTTAATATTCGTCACGCGTTGCACTGTGCGAGAAATAAAACCATTTAATTTATAATTGAAATAACATTAGCTTTTTAAATACCAAATTCGTAACACTGCCCCCTTCCCAAGGACTGCACGTCCCGGGCAGTACAGTCCCTGGACAGGAAGCTAAACTTACAACTGTGGCATAAATGCAACTGAGGCATAAACATTACATTACAATATCAAACAACATGAACAATAAATGCAATAACTAACTTAAACAAATCAAATGCTATCAAATACATATCAAATACTAAATACAAATCAAATCAAATACACATTTAAAAACAAAAAGGACCATGATCTCAAACTATTTACAATTATTTACATTACGTACTATGGCCATAGTAATGAGCTAACCTGTCGTAATGACCAACTTTAGGTTTAGAGTTCGAAGGCTTACGGAGACATCATTCAGTCTGTTCCGCACTGTACATGGACCATCCGAAGGTGACTGCAGTTTAGGACTGAGTCCTTTTCGTTGAATCGGGTTCCACAACCTCACCTTGTCTCCTTTGTTGGATCTATGTCCAGTAGCTCTCGTGTTGTATCTGGTCTTCACTTTCTCCGTCGCCAAGTCCACTCGCTTTCGTGCGAAACGGAGCATCACTTCAAAACGGGCCTGGACATCTTGGATGTGTTCCTCAGGCGATGAAGACGCATCTGTACGGCGGTCACAAGGCAGACGAAGGTCTCGACCGAAGAGCATCTGGGCTGGAAAAGAGCTGGTAGTCTTGCGTTTCTTTTCGACCCTAGTATGATTTCGGCAGCTTCCCGAGCTGGATCTTTCGGACAAGGCGTCGGCATTTCCAGGTGAGGATCCTATTTAAGGATGAATAGTCATGCCATCAGATGCTGAAAGCAGTTTGTTGTTTTTCAAGTCTAAGGAAAAATTGTATTTCCTTAAAAAGTAGAATCCAAGTATGCATGGATCTGTGATATCCACCACATATGCCATGTGTAGGCGGCACTTCCAAACGTGATGCTTACATTTAACTTCCCAGTTATGTCGATCTTATCACCAGACACAGTCTGAAGAGTAACACAGGATGGCGTCCAAATAAGTTTATCTTTAAACTGTTCAGCTAAATCTTTCCTAATGATGGTAATATTAGCTCCTGTGTCAATGATCATATTGCAAGGAACTCCATCGATATTCCCATTAATGGACAGTCCGTTACTGTTGCCACTCACTGTATAAATTTTAAGCGCTTTAAAACAAGGTTTTTCATTATCTGGCAACCTCCGTTCCTCGATATGGTCACTAATTTGTTTACTGCGTCATTGCTGGGAAATGGTCTTATTTTCCGTACCTCGGGGTGTTTTGCAGTTTCTTTGTATGTGGCCTTCAACTCCGCAGTTCCAACACTTTAGAACTAGTTTCTTTTCACTTCTGTTCCATCTCAAGCCACTGACTTGTCTGGTAAAATCATCTGCTTTATATTCCGTACTCTGGGGTGTTCTGCAATTCCGTCTTAGGTGACCTTCACTACCACATCTCCAACACTTTAGAGCCACTTTCTTCTCGCTCCTACTCCGTATCAAAGCATCGACTTGTCTGGCTAAATCATCTAAATGAGCCATCAGTTGATCCACTGGCTCATGGACTCGCACAGCTCTAACTTGGTAGCGATCTCTACTAGTTGCTTGCTGGGCTGCCTCGAACTTCATGGCGTACAACAGAGCGCTTTTTATGTCCTTTACATCTGCCATTCGAAGAGCTGTCTGTATTTCAGGATCCCGGATGCCGTCGATGAAATATTGCAGCGACAGGATTTCTCTTGTTTCTGTCGGGCACTCCGAAAAGGCGTGATGTGACAGCCTTTCAACATCCGTGGCGAGCTCCTGAAGTGTTTCGGTGGGCTTCTGCTGACGGGATTTTAATTGGAGCCTGCTGTAGTCTTTTAAACACTTCTCCCCAAAGCGCAACTCCAAGGCGCCGGACAGAGCTTCGAAATCTAACCTTTTGTTTTTGGGAAGAGTCTGAAGGATATCCACTGTGTCGGCTCTTAAAGAAGCGGCGAGATGACAGGCCTTAGCTTGGGAATCCCATCCATTCGCATCCGCCACGATAGAAAATTGTGTCTTATACACCTGCCAGGAGGTCTTCCCATCATATATGGATAGCTTCAGAGGTGGACGAGCAGGCATCGGTAAGAATTTAAAATCATCACTCCTGCTCCCTGCCGACGCTGCAAATTTCTTTAAAGCATCCATTTCTTTGGCAACTGCAGAAACTCTCTTATCAATTTGTTGTTCGATTTGATATTGGACGGCACAAACTCTTCCTTCAATTCGTTCCTCCACAGCAGAAACTCTCCCTTCTATATGTTCTTTTACAGAAGAAACTCTTTCTTCTATTTCTTCTTTCACCGAAGAAACTCTTTCTTCAATTTGATCTTTTACGAAAGAAACTTTTTCTTCAATTTGTCCAACTTTGTTTTCAACTGTGTCAATTCTGCCTTCCATAGCTTCAAATTTATTTTCTATTATGCAAGTAATTTCTCTTTTCATTTCTTCTTGACCAGCTTGAACGGCTTTCATTTCGTCCTTAACGGATTCCTGGCCCAATTTCATTTCTTCCTTAACAGAGTTGACGGCCCCTTCCATGTTTCCTTGGCTAGATTTCATTTCTTCTTTAAACGAGGCAAAGGCTGATATCAACTGCCTTAACTGCTCTTCCATCGCTCGTTATTGGCATTCAAATCCCACTTCTGACACCAAAAATTGTTGCGTGCGTACGGGTTCGTTATGAAATGAATGCACAAGTCCGATGAAAAATGAACAAAAATTTATTATTATCACAACAAAAATGCTTAAATTTTCTCAAATTATCACACAGTATTACAATATCTCACAGTAGTTTTCTTTTAAGTACTCAAATGTCCAATAGAACGTAATTCAAAACAGCTAAAGAACGCTAATCCGCGAATTCGCTACAATCAACAAGAGCAGTTTTCTAAACAACAACAAACTAAGCAACTACTACAAACTGAGATGTTTTCCTCCTTTTATAAGATTTTAAAATCACGCACTAGAATTTTCCAGTACTTTCTCAAAATCAAAAAGAGTTATTTATTTATTTAATGCACGCGCTCTTGTATTTTCAATTTTCCGGCTTAGCTTTCTTGAATATTCGTCACGCGCTGCACTGCACGAGAAATAAAACCATTTAATTTATAATTGAACTAACATTAGCTTTTTAAATACCAAATTCGTAGCAGTATTGTAAAATGTATATAATATTTAAGACAGGCTTACTTTAATGTACATAATATGTGAATATCTTTTACTATAAATACTAAATATAATTAAAATTTGTTATACCCAGTGCAAAAAAAAAAGGGGTTGCAGTTCTGTATCTCACGCTCTACTGGGCCGATTGACAAAATTCAAATTACATTTTTCATGTCTTGAAAGCGCGACTTAGGATATATATTAGATTTATATACAGTGGTGGCCAAAATTGTGGACACTTTTGGAAATTTTTATGTTTTTGAACTTTGTATGCTTATAGAAAATGTTACGTTTCGCAAAATGCAAACTTGTATATATCATTTTAAAGAGAATTTATTACTGAATTCAATACAAAACACAAAATTCAATTATTTGCAATACAAAAAAGTTATATGTACTTTAATATAAATAAAAAACACAGTTATGAAGTGGTTTGTTATGTCTAGCTTTCCTGGCCAATCACTGTTCTTGTTCTGAGAACCAATCAAACGTTAGTAACTGCCAGTAGAAGCTGACATCATGTTTACACTTGAAACAATTCATTATTTTGCTTTGTTCTGTAGAAGAAGGACCTGTTTCTTATACACTGCAATTATAAGTAGGAATTTTTGTAAAAATTTTTAATATTTAGTCAAGAAGCAATGACATCAAATAAAAGAGTAGATTGGACACCTAGAAAGAGATGTATTATTATTGTGTTACAAGAAAGTGGTCTGTCTATGCTGAAATTGCAAGACAGGTGGGTGGTTCAGTGACTACATCTGGAGTCCGAAAGTTTTGTTTACGGTATCAGGAGACAAATTCATTAAAAAACAAAGAAGAAAAAGGCCGAAAAAGGTGCACCACATCTATTGATGACAGAAGAATAAAAAGACTATGTCTCCAAAATAGAAAAATATCATCAGCGGCCATCAGAAGTGATCTGAATGATGCTGGTGTTTGTGTAAGTTCAAGAACAATCGGGAGAAGATTAACAGATGTTGGACTGAGAGGTAGAATTCCACGAAAAGGGCCTTATCTTAATTTTCAGCAACGAAAAAAAAAAAGACTACAGTGGGCAAAGGAACACATTAATTGGACAGGTGATCAGTGGTCACAAGTTATATGGAGTGATGAAACTAAGATATCGTTATTTGGTAGTGATGGGTGAAAATGTGTAAGATGTAGAATAGGAGAAGAGCTACATCCTGACTGCATTCAAGCAACTGTGAAAAACCCAGTTAGTGTTATGATTTGGTCATGCACGTCAGCAGATGGTATTGGTCACCTTCATGTCATCAATGGGACACTGAAAGCCAGAAAATACATTGACACTATTCTAGAACCAAAACTTCTACCTTCCATCAGAGATCTCTTTCCCAAGAATGCTTCATTTATTTTTCAGCAGGATTCTGCTCCTTGCCACACGGCCAAAATATCGAAAGAGTGGTTTCGTGCAAAGAGCATTAAATTGTTGTCATGGCCAGGAAACAGTCCTGACCTCAATCCTATCGAAAATTTGTGGCACTGTTTGAAAACTCTTGTCCGAATGAGGCGCTCATCAAATAAAAGGGAACTAATTGAGAATTGAGGCTAGAATTGTTTCATGGCATCATGTAATAATGAAAGAAGAGCTTAAAACTCTTGTCAGCTCAATGAAACGTCGATGTGAAGCTGTAATAAAAAATAAAGGGTACCCTACTAAGTACTGATAACTCACTACAATCATCACTCTCTAATGTATATCGATAACTATTATCGTTTAACTTTTTTTGTATTGAAAATAATTGAATTCAGTAATAAAGTCTCTTTAAAATGATATATACAAGTTTGCATTTTGTGAAACGTAACGTTTTCTATAAGCATACAAAATTCAAAAACATAAAAGTGTCCACAATTTTGGCCACCACTTTATAGCATTGTTCTAACATGGGTACTTTGACACATAATGGGACTTTTCTTGAAATAACATACCAATTTTTTCCATATTTCGATTCTGCAACTCAAATTATGCTTAAATATTAAACTTTCTCTAAAATTTGGAGTGAAATTTATGGAGAAATTTAAAAATTTAACGTGGCGCTTTTTTTTTTCCCAGTTTGCACCAAGAATAATTCACTTGGCAAACTTCTTAATATATGGCAACCTATTTTCCTTTCCCTTCCATTGGTACAGGGAAAAAAAAAAATCACAACTTTCCTAGCTTTTTAAATTGTGCATGAACAGAAAAAAATTCACGATGTTTCTACTTTCAAATAATTTTAACCAAGTGCCTCAACCACATTTAATGTTATTATCGCTTTCAACAAATATGCCAAATTTCAAAACACACCCATATATAAATTCATGTATATCTTCAGAAATTTTGAATAAAAAACTAATTTTTTGCAATTATGCTTAGAAAAACATCTACTTTAAGTTGATGGTAAAAATTTTATAGATTACAATTCAAAATTTTTTCAAAAAATTTATAAATATTATTTTAAAAATAAATTGTAGAAAAAAGACGAATTTTATTTGGAATGAACCTAAATTTTGAAATATCAAAGGAAGAATCAAACACATTTAATAAAAAAAGAGAGATTAATAAATATATATCAAATTCAATTAGCGTTGAGGGCTAAAATTTTTTAAAAACTACTGATGTGATTTTTATAAAATTTGGCTTAATTTGAGTCCTAGAATCGAAATATGGAAAAAGATTAGCATGTCATTTCAGAAAAAGTCCGATTTTGTGTCAAAATATCTACATTAAAACAATGCTATATATAAATCGAATACATATTCTAAATCACGCTTTCGAGACATGAAAAACGCAATTTGAATTTCGGCAAAGTAGAACGAGAGGTAGCGGACTGTATCCTCCCCCCTTTTATTTGCGCAGTGTACATTATTTAAAATTAAACAAAAAACATAGATTTTGAATGAAACTATCCATTTTCACAGTGTTCAGATATTGGTTAAGCTGTTAAAATTTTGAAAGCACTGGGAAGAAATAAATTGGAATTAATGTATTAACTAAAGAGGATAAATTTTTGTGAATGCGAAAAACTCCGAGGAAATCCATTGCAGAGCCCAAGTTATAATTATGGTAAAGTGCCCGTAATTGGGTCTTGAGAGATTTGTTAATTTCTTTTCAAACATTGGACGTGTGTTCCTTGATGCAAAATTTAACACTTTTCTGACTTTTGCCAAACCATTCTGACAACATGTTATAAATTCTTCATGAATTAATATCAGAGATAGGATCTTTAAAAAAATGAACTACAAATTTTGCAAACTGATGAGAAAAGGACTTCAAAGTTGAATTTAAGGAAAATCTAAGCAATTTTAGAACTAATAGAAAAATGAAATGGGATGAAAAGAAGATTGTTATGTTTGTTTTTAATAGTGGATAGCTAGCAGAGGCTGAGCAACAGACAGTCATCAGGCAGGCAAAGTTGGTTTATGCATCCATCATTGTAACTACACAGTATAGTCTCTTAGAATGTCAGAAATTAAAGTACTGGGTTCTTTCTACGCATTAAAATATCACATATATTTATTGTTTATCTACAAACACCTTAAATTGCAAAATTGATGCTTGTCGTCACATGGATAGGCATCTGTAGAAAGGAGTTTCTGTTCTAATAAAATTTTGAAAATTTATGGTTTAAAAAATTATGTTTTATGTCTTCAGTGCATCATGTATATTTCTTAAGTTTTCTGGATTTATTCTCAACATAGGTATTATAAAAAATATGATTAATAGCTTCTTTTGCACATTCCAAATACATGGGGTGTTTTAGTACAATAAAATCTTAAGCTAAGTCTGAAAATGCTATAATTACTCGGAAGTACTGGGCTCTGTGAATTATCCATAGTTAATACTTCAGTTTGTCATTAGTAATTATTTTAGAAAATTAATTAAGTCTTATTCTGAAACTTCGCCCCCACCCCCAAAAATAACTAAACTTGCATTCTTAAAATGGGGGGGGGGGTATTTTGAAACCAAGTATCAAATTTTTCAAAAGGATGTAAATATACATTTGCTACCTCCTCTGTTTGTAAAGTCATTATTTTATAAGCCAGTTTTCTACACTTTTCTTATTACAATGCCTGTTAATTATATTATTTATTTTGAAAAATTGAATTGGTTTGTTCATAATCCTCGATACCTTAGAATTACAAGTTTATGTAGATTTATCATCACAAAAGTGATTAGGTATTGTGCATCATTATCTTTAAGAATCTGCTCAGTTAAGATTGCATAATCTTTAACCAGAATTTTCATTTTTAGCCAGGGAAGAACTTTATACCTATGTGAGGCAATTATGAAGAAATTTTTATTCTGAGGCCCTCCTTTTTATATCCATATATCTAACAATTTTGTTTTACCATTCTGCTCTCATAAAAAGAATTATTTCCTAATATATTGAGAAATCTTTTGTTTGCTTAAATCATTTTCTGCAAAGCATAGTTTATGCATTAATTATTTTACTGGTTTATTAAAACATTTGTAAAAACAGAAAAGTGATTTCAGAAGTCTAATAGAAATATGACTCTTTTGGATTAATTTTGATAGTTTATCAGATCAAAATGATTTAGTTACTGACAGTTTAGTGACTAATATAGTATTTTGTATTGAATTCTGTGAATTGAAGATGGAAGATCAAAATTAAAAAAAAAAAAAAAAAGTTTGATTACATCCTATGCTAAATTGAATCTAAAGTGTTCAGTTTTTGTCAATTAAATGATATTTTCCGAACTTTGTATATATATTAGAAAGAATTTACAGCTGACTATCTGTAATATGTGAAACAGAATGATAATTTAAAAATTCTTTCCTGGAAATTATTTAAATAAGCAATCAACATATGAAAAATACTGAGCAATTCTCATAGAGTCACAGTACACAAAGAAAATGTTCAGTTTATTGCTGTTGCAAAGTTAACTGATTAAACCTGTGAAACATCCAAAATTCACCTTTTTTTGTTGAAATTTATTGCAGTTTTATGAATTTGCTAACAATATAACTGTTCTACACTTGAGGTTGAAAAAACTATTTTCGTATAAAATATGTATCAGAAAATTCATAGACATGTTAAGGGGAAATTCAGAAGTAATAAAATGTATATTACAAAACTTTATCTTGCAGTCTTTTAGGTAAATGGGCTAAATAATAAAAATAGTTTTTTCGCCCAGTTATAACAATAATATGATTGCATGCACTAATAATGAATTAGGAGCTGTTAAAAATGACACACTTTAAATCGAAGAGAAATGAATGTATGTGTGGAGTATCTTTATTATGACTCTGTATTGTGAATCAGATTTTCTTTTGTACATAGGAATTTTGATAATATAGTAGAATTCATATATTTGCTTCCCAGATTTTATTGAATGTGAGTATTGTTATAGTTAAAATATTGCTTTATAGTTTTTAGGGCATTTAATATTATGCAAGCTTTTTATATAAATATTTATTTCAGATTTGTGTAGGCTATTAAAGTCCCATACGTGATGTGATATATTTTTAATGTTCTTTTGATTTAGCAATTTCTTACTAATGGAATCATATGATATTAGCTATAAAAATTAAATGATTTTTGATAAGTTAAAAGATTCAAAAAAAGTTTTTTTTTTTTTTTTAATTTTCTATGATAATAGCTTTATTGTTAAGAAAAAACGTGCGAGAAAAATTTAACGCTAAGCAAATAAACATATGCATCAATTAAAAAAAATTGAATTTTACAAATGTGATATGTGTGCCAGCTTTGTAGAAGAGGGTTAAAAAATAACTGCAAGATTTGATTCTGACACCAAACTAAATAAGGCCATGTTAACAACTGCAACCATATCGACATAGTATATGGTGTTGTATATGCTTGTGATTTAAATAAATAAATAAATCAAAGTACCAATGAGAATTTTATCTTTGATGTTAATATGAGTGTAAATTGAAATTTTTAAATTATAAAAGTAACAACACAAAATTGTAATTAGCAATGCTTAGCTTTTTGGATTCATTATTCAGACACTGTAAGATCCTTTAAAATATGGGGTTTTGTATATCTGATGATTTTTCCCTTTAAAAAATCTACTGTTTTGCAACAATGGCCCATGTAAGTAGTTTGATTCATCCTTAAAGGGGAGATAGACATTTACTTCACAAAAGACAGGGAAATGCAGGGGATTGGCTGAACTTCTAGATGCATTTCCTTATGGAGAAAAAATTTAAAGGTACGATTCTTTCCAAGTCAGAATATTTAGTGATATGCAGAAGGGAATGTATAGAAAATATCATTCTGTTTTGTCATATTATAGTACATAGTTTTCTTTAAAAAAAAAAAAAAAAAAAAAAAAAAAAAAATTAAATAATGATTTTAATTTATCTTAATAAAGCTTTAACAAGAAAGAATTCTATTATATATATGTATATATATATATTTAAGTGTTATAAAATTCTACAGTTATTTAGTTTTTTATTTTATAGATATTTATAATCTTTTTTATTTTTGAGGTGTCTCTCATTTCTTAATGCATCTGAAATTTTATCTTCTAGATAATATAAACTTGTTTTTTTTAATTTACAAAAATTAATGGTTTTGTAAACAAAAAATTTACATATTGTCAAATATCCTTGTTAATTTTTTTTTTTTTTTTTTTGTTGTTGTTGTTTTGGTTGCATATGTTATTAAACTTAAATTTCAAAACTGACTTCATTATACTATTCATTCATTGTTCATGCTACAGTGTTCTGTTACACGGGTGCCTCTAGTTTATATGTGAAGTTTAAATATAAAAATTAGGAAATAGAGGATTATTTGCACAAATAGCATTTTACATTACGTATTGAAAATTAGCAAGTAATATAATTTTCAGTTATTAATAATAAAGGAATTTACTTCAATAAAATATTAACTTATCAAGTAGTTCAAAACCTCAATGGAAAGCACCATGTATTCAAAAATTACCTTTCTTTTTTCTACTAATTTCACAACCTTAACAAAAAGTAGTTTACTGTGATATCAGAACTATGGCAGTTTTTTTATGGCAAACTGCTTTCAAATCAGAAAACTGTAGGTTGTGCAGTTTTGTAAAGAATGGGAAAGAAGTTACAAGGTAATTAGTTGCTGTTTTCAATACTTTGTATTATTCTGTGTTTTGTGATATTTCATAGAACATATACATCACAATTGAATCAGAAACAAAACAACCCAGTAAAATAACATAATAATATTAATATAACAAGTAATTGAAAATTCATTGGTCTTCTTCAACAGAGCCAGGTTTCTGAATTATATATAAATGATAATAAATTCATGAAATAATTCAAAAGTAAGTGCCAAATTAGTATCAGGATTTGTTACCTTATTACATAGTATAACATTAAACTTATGGAAATAATTCTTGTCTTGAAATTAAATTTTACCTTTATTTGTGACAGTGTTAAAGTTCTAAAGAACCCTAATGTCCATGCAAAAATATTTTTTCTAATATTTTTATGAATGGTAATTAATAAAAACAGAAAAATAACTATCATTGTAATCATTTATTTCAAAACAAGAAAATGCAATTGATATAATTCTAAATATAATACATAAAAAATAATTTTCTGTAGTATACCAATTTTAGTCAAAAGTCTTTAATCCGGACTCGTCGGGACTTCGGCGATTCCGGATTATCAATTTTTCCGGATTATAGATCATCAGTTTAAATCTGGTAAGATGGCATGCAGAAATTATAAAATTAAAAAGATGAAACCGTAATTTATAAAATAATGAGCAATTATGATCTAAAGGGTATCAAAATTTACCAAAAAAGAAGCCTAATATTTATTTGTTTACTTTATTAAACATTTCTTTCAACGTGCGAATGCGTAAAGCATACCTTACGCATAGCCGAAATTAGAAAATTGCAACCAGAAAACTATTTGATTTGTATTCGTGATATTTATAATGACGAGGAATTTGATTTAAATCATATCAAAGACGGAGTACATTGAAATTAAATACTACATTTAGTAAGGAATTATAAGCTGAATAAAATAAAAACATCTGCCCTGAAGATAACGATAGTGTTGACAAATCAACTTCCAGTTCATTGCGCGCCGCGACGTCTCCGCCCCCCCCCCCCCCCCCCCGGGCGCAGAGCAGCGTGAAATTGATAAAATGATTTCGGAACGGTTAGATAAACAAAGAATATGCCTTTATCCATTTTTTGTAGCAATTCGTTTTTTGTTTGATGGACATCGAAACATACTTTCGTTTTCTAGATCCTTTGGGAGCTCCAGCATCGGAAATTCTATTTGACATAATCGAAAGTTCAAGCTTACTTTTAGAAAATTGCTCTTACAGTCTGCAAAAAATAATAAGCCGGATCCAATTTGAAGATTAAGGAACAACGCAATCATCAACATTAACTGAAATAGATAATTAGATAATTTTAGTTTATACCGTCCGTTATATATTAAATGCACCCGCGAAAACGTATTCTGCACTTGCGCAGACGCATATGCGCAGTCGTAAATGTCTTGCGCGCACGAGTAAAACGCCTATGCGCATGCGCAGAAAGATTTTAGCTTTGAGGTCCGGATCATGGGTGTCCGAATTAACGACTTTTGACTGTAGTAACAAATATTAATGTGAAATTGCACCTGTTTTTTGGAACATGAATTTGGTATCTAATTTTCAATATACATATATGGATTTCATCTTTTTTAATTTTCAAACGGTCCTTACTTAAGAAACGCCCCTTGTATAATGCATATGTGTGTTTATTTATTTATTTATTTATTTATTTTTTTTTTTTTTTGTGTGTGTGTAATACAATTTTATAATCTTAGCATTCTCTTTTTATGTCCCCATATAAAGATCTGTACCTAATGATATTGTTTTTTTCTGTTTTCATTTCTTCGTCAGTGTATTTTGTTTAATATGTGTCCTTAAAAATTTTTATTAAACTTCGCAGGTGGATAAAAGAACTCTTCCTGTATTAAGTCGTTGGCAGAGAAATTATTCAATTAAAACAGTCCTACAAGAGCTACGCAGAGCGATGACTTTAAAGGAAAATCAAAGGCTAAGTCAACCACCTGAAGGATCTGCCTTCTAGCATCAGTGCACATATTATGGGTTCTAACGACTATTATGTTTGTTGCCAAGCATCCATTTGCTTGGTATTTTTTTGCCCAAGTGGACTGGAAAGTAAAAGATTCAACAGTCTTTTTGTATATTAAATGCTTTACACTACCTTGTTGGTCTCCCTCCACTTCTACATGTGGACGCTGCAGATTGTCTTAATTGTGAAAAGCAAGGTATTAGTAAATGCAGTAAATCGGCTCTAAACTATTTACGTAAATAATATGTATTAAAGTTTACACATGCATTAGCACGCGAATTGCGAATGATACTTAAATATTGTGCCTTTTGTTCTTGCATATATTGTAGATAAAATGGGGCACATTGGCAGTGATTGTAGCTGTTGTTGATTTTGATTTTTTCGCAGAATCATATGCCTTAATAATGGCATTTCTGAAAGGATACGCTACTGATCAGAAAATTCTTTATCAGTATGTGGATAACTTCATGTGCTTGCATGTAATTCTGTCTACACTAAATGCTTAAAATCAGTGAAATAACACTATTTTGAACCATTTTACTGAATTATATTTCTGGCAAGCAAAAATACCTTTTATGATACACCATCGTTTTATTTTAAGATACATTAGAAATTTCAAATGATATACATTTAGTCTTTAAGATTTTCTTCTGTGTTTGATAAATGTCAATAGTTCTGTGTATTAGTATTTTATGATTATGTAAAAGAGAAGACCTAGGTTCTTAAATAAAAAAAAAGTTCATTTTATTATTTTCCTTTAACACATTCTTTGTTTCAATGCCTTGCATAGTTTTTAATCAATTTTTGTTAATTGTTTGTGTTATTTATTATGAATTTTATATTCTAGTTTAAAAGTAAAATTAAGCTAATCATTTTGTTTTGTTTCCTGGTTTTAGCCTGATATTATTATCATTTCAATTGCAAATAGAATTTTATGAACACCTTTTACCCTGTTTATTATGATAATTCTGTTTCAATTTTTTTCCCCTTACAGAATTTAAAAAAAAAAAAAAAAAAAAAAAAAAAATCAGTAGCTTTTCCTTAAGAGGAGGGATCTGTGAAACAATGTGGTATATATTGCCCTGGAATAAATGTATAGTGATTTTTAATTAATTTGATCAATGATAGATTTTACACTTGGAACCTAATTTTTATACACAGTTAATAAAGTATTGCTTTTATGTTGGGGGATTATTATTATTAAAGTATTATTCTAAATTTTGATAAGAATTGTACAAGGTTTAATCCAGGAATTAGAAAATTAAAAGAGCTACTTCAATTGACGTATCTTTGTGCATGAATTTAGATAGTCTTGCATCACTGTCTTAGTATGTGCAAAGTACCGTTATAACAGTTCTGCTTTTAAAAACTCAGTGCTGTAATTTAATCTTGGGCTTAAGATATCATGAAACATAAAGTAAGGTTTGGAGTTTGCAAGAAATAATTAAGAATATGATCATTCTTTTTGGTATGTTTCAGTGAAGCATATACACTTTGCTTCATAAGTCTGGTACAATTTTTTAAAAAAACCTCAATACCTAGGATATATTGGTGTTACATGCAAGCAAAGAAAAGGCATGATGCAATAACAGATTAATACAATTTTTATGTACACATTCACATCATGCTGTTGTATTCCGAATATGGCAATTAAAATATTGATTATAGTTTTGTTCTGTGTATTCTTGCCATGCATTCTTTGATATAACTACAAAGAGGATATCATATATTTAATTGTAGAAGTAAATTATAACATTAAGGATATACCATTTCATTCTCTCTTAACATTTTCACTACAGCAGTGGCTTATGGTATCTGACTGAAAGATTTATTCAAATTAAGGATGCAGGTGATGTGTAATATGGTGAATCTTTACTGGAAACACAGTATGCAAGAATGGGAATAAAATATAGGTTCTGGGAAGTGTTTCACATCATATTGAATAACAAACATGCAAGAAGAAAAAAGCACCCTGCATCACATTAAGTTTTTGCAGTTTTAATTAGGTTTAATTGAGAATAATAAGGAAAGTGTATTATCAACAAAAATTATTATCAATTTTAAGATGGTGAGTAAAGGTTTTAACCATTGTCATTTTCTTATTTGCAAAGTTAGCCAAATAGTGTTTTCTCTTCTGATTAAAATAAGTTATTTTGTTTACTACAGGATGCAGCAGTTTCTTGAGGTAGTAGCTGAAGAGATTGGAGATTTTATGTTATTGAGAAGAGCAGAAAAACTTGCATCATTATTATTATTGAATGTAATTCACAGGGTTCTTTTGGTATCACATTGCAAAAAGTACATTTTAAAAACAGGAAAGAGAAATGTGATAAAAAGTACTTGTTACATTTCATTAATTTGTAACTATTATATAAATGATCCATAGTACCAAATATTTTTAACATTCAAATTTTTGTCTCATCAAAACCACTTAGTATATTTAATAGCAGAAATGTATTTTGATGAACAATAAACTTCACGACATTTCAGAATAACCTCTGACTTTTAGTCATATCTTTTCATATATGTGATAATTTCCTCAGTTAGATTATTTTCATTCTTTGTGGGAAGACATATTAGTTTTATGCATCGTAAGAAAAATGGATTTTGAGAAATTTTCAGAACAAAATTGAATCTCATTTGTTTTGTACATAAATATAAATAAAATTGAAAGTTCCATTAGCTATATCATTTTGCCGGAAATTAATAATAAAGTGGAACACATTAATTAATAATAAAGTACATTGATTTCATACACTTGAGCATTGGTGTTATCTATTCTGTGTTTTTAATGAGTTAATTCACTTTCATAGTTAATGCATTCAAGCCCATGGCATTGCCACCACACTTTTCCATTACTTTTTATATGCTGGAAAAAAATCCTAGTTTTTCTGTAGCATGTCTCTTTTGTAATCTCGGTTTAAAATATTTAATGGGAATATATTCATATGTTTAATAATTTACTGTAATCTCAAGAAATAGTTTCATTACAGAGGACAAAATAGGATTCTTTCAGAGATTAAATTAACTGATTAAAACTTAAGGTAATGAATGTATTTTTTGTGATTTAACAGTGAACAATTTAGTTTTTTCGACTAGAAATCACATCAATGAACATTTGAGAATTTACAGTAGTTATAGTGCAGAAATTTTAATTATAAATAGCAAATCTTAAACTGAAACCTAAAATGTGTCTTAAAATGTTCAGCATGTAATATCACAAACCATACTTTTGAGAAACTTTTGAAAATAAGAAACTTTTGTATTGATTATATCATCTTGAGGTCCATTGTTATTTTAGAGCTATCCTTTGATATTCCAGTGTGTTAAGTACCTGTTTTATTATGTTTGTATTCTCGACTACTATTTCCAGGCTATTACAGATTTTGAAGTAATATGCATCCTCCGTTATTTATTTTTGGAACGGAATTGTTTTTTCCAGTCTGAAATTTATGTAATTCATTTAGATGAGTAGAGTTGCATAAGTTAAATGTCATTATCTTATCTCTTGGCTGCTCAGTTTATATATATATATATATATATATATATTGTTTTTAGCTTTAGTAAAAATTTACAATTCTATCCCTGTTGCTGTTAAAAAAGGAATCACATTCTGCTTTCTTTTTTGAAATGTAAAAAATTAATCTTTTAGCTCTTTGAGTTCCAGTAAATTTTGGATTTTTAGAGATACTTTTTTTTTTTTTTTTTTTTTCCCCTTCCCTAGACAATTATTACTAAATAAACTTCTTAACTATGGAATATAAACTGATTAGGCTTTTTAAATGGGAAGACTTTGTCAAGTAGTTTGCATATAGGCCAATATTTTTTAATATTCCAATCTTGATTTGGCTGACTCAGTGGCTACAAAAATATTTTAATCATATTATTGAATCACAATTTTTATTAAATTTCTGCTTATTTCAAATAAAAAAAAATTAAATATAGTATATCAGACATGCAAGTTCTTATTTTGAAAAAATTCCCAGAAATATGCATTGAACATAAGAACTGTAGACTTTTTGTACTACTTCAATTTATTAAAATAAATTTATCTTCTTTGATAGTGTTATGTTTTTAACATTCATCTTTTAAACCATACCATTCATACATAAAAAATCATTAAAATTTGCAGCAGTTATGTTATTTATAATGGAAATTTTCTAAATAATTGTATATTTGAAAAGCAGAAAATTCACTTTAATGCTAAAATTTTGACGTGCTTCTAATAGCAATACACTCTTAAAATTCTCCGGAAGATGGCTTCCTTGTATACAGAACTGATCTTAATTTTGTGTAGCTTTATTTTGTTATTAATTGCCAAATATGAAAGAGTAAGTATATATTTCACTTACAACATATAACATTTAATTATTAATCAGTAAACTTGATACCTAACATATATACGTACACAATCCTCAAATTATTATCTTAGAACAGTTACTTGAAAATTTTAAGTTCTTGTTGAATCCTGGCTTTCACATATTTGTAACAGAACATGCAATTATAGCATTCTGGTTAATTATTCTTTAGCAGTGAATACTGCTGATTCCTCTTTCCATTGTATGTAGTTCAGTGATTCAAAGTCTTTTTCATGTGAGCTTTTAATTGATTTTTTGATTGCATGTCCATTCTTTTATATAATTAAAGAGGCCATTATACATTCATTTGTTATTTTAAATCCAGTATAGAAAGCTGCATTATTTGTGACATTTCCTGAATGAAGACTAACTGGTATAATTACTTACTTTTTCATTTTAATACCTAATATAAATTTCTTGAAAAATGCAAATATTTGCGTAACTTTCTTTTTACTTCGCAAAATAATATGGGTAATAGTTACGATTTCAAATTTTGACCATTACTGTATTTAATCTGTTTGGTGCTATAGCAGCTTTGTCCTAGTTGTTGATGTTTTTAATTCCTTAACATGTAATCAGTTACTCTATCATCTTATGAAAAGGAAATTGTGGAGAAGAAAGCAATTTATTTTTCAAAATATTACAGTATTTAACATTTTTATAATGAAGGCCAGTTGGTTTTCTAATAAAAAATTGTAAATGGAAGTTAATACAAAATCTTAGGTTTTATTCCATTTTGTTGAATTGTTATTTTCAGAGCAACATTTTCATGTTTATAAAAATATTGTTACATGATGTGTTGTACCGATAACACAAAATTTATTGTTCACACTGGGTGATAATTATACAAATCATGCATTTTAAAATCCAGCAAGCTTTATGTATTTATGTAATTGGAAATAAATTTTGAGTTAATAGTAGGCATCCTTTTGGATTCTTGGGAAGTTAGTGTAGGTTGCAATTTTTCACCATAACTTTGATAGTTTAATATAGAAATGTTACGCGACAGTCGGAATTATACTATGTAATCTATATCATTAATATGCCTAATTTACTTAAATATCTTTTAAGGAGATAGTTACTGTTAAAAAATACGAAAATATTTTTAATACAGACCTTGACTATGTTTTCTGAGTGTCAGGGCTTCATTATTCCTAGTTGAACAGACATGGTAGATTCTCAATAGCAACATGATTATGATTGTAAAAAAAATTAAAGCTGTTCTTTCTCAGTTTTTGTGCATTTCGTATGTAAAACATACTGTTTTGCAAATAAGCATTTTGTCCTAAAAAGTCCTTACTTTATTTTCGCAGCCATTAGTTTTAAACATATACTTCCATTTTACATTTTTTTAAATGATGTAAATAATCATATGTTGGTATTTTTATTTTTAAAAAGTCTTTCTTGTGAAAATAATAGAATCTAACTTTTATACATTCCTTCAGTCCTTATATTTTAGGGAAGTTTTGTACTCGGTATGAAAAAAAAAATAAAATAAAATAAAATAAAATAAAATAAAAAATTAAATAAATAAATAAATAAATAAATAAAATAATAATAATAAATAAATAAATAATTTTAAAAAAATGACCAAGTTATTTAATATTAAAATTTGCAATTTTTTGTCATGTTCAATATATGTTGAGGGGTTGGTTAATAAATAACTTCGAATAATACAAGGTGTCATTTTTAATGCTTATGTTAGAACTGATTGCATGTGAAACCTGTCACAATTTTCTGGAACATGGTAATATATAATAATTTATTATGTTTATTCTTCTGTGAATAAGATATTGATTTTGAAAAAATATATTGATCAGAATGTTATACAATAATTTGTATAGAAATACTCATCACTTAATCTCTCTTAACATCCAAAACCTTTTTCTAAGGTGATAGTTTATTTTTAGCTATGTACACATGCATGTGTACATACATAGCTAACACAAAGCTATATTTTTCACATATGCATAGCATAACTTATGTACAATCCCTAAATATGATCCTTTACTTTAAATATCTGAGTCAATATTTGTCATATGGTAGTCAAACTTTGTGTGTTTTATTTTATGAGGAGTGAATTTTTTTTTCTAAATACAAGTATAGGGACTGGAGGAACTTAAAAAAAGGTAGTTTGTAATTTATACAAAATTGATCTGTTTAAAATTGCCAAAACACAAATATTTGCATCATTTAAAATATTTTAATAATTGGAATTTTGTGACTATGAGCAACATTTCCGAAAATAAAAGTAAAGTAAGGACTTCTGTGGCCAGTATGTATAATTTTTCAAAAAGCTATGTCATAAACAGAGAATGTTTTTCAAATGCTAGAGATTTTTCTGTAAGTAGGTACAATTTATAGAGTCGAATAAATGTCCATATTGTACAGGACTTGGAAAAGAAAGGCTAGCTTATAGAGCTTTTACCCCTGAAACAGAAAGTGAGAAGTGATGAAGTAGTCATGCTGACACTGAGCATGGAGATGCAATTCACAACATAGAAATTAGTGTTTTTGAACCAGCGTTTAAAATGGGCTGTATGTGAAAGATAGCTATGATTTGGAAGAGACAGTGTTACTTCTGTATATATATTTTACGCTGAACATTAAAAAATTGAATAATACTTACTCAGTTTTAAAATAGTAGATAAAATGTGCTACTCTTTTAACATGAAGTTCCGTATTGTAGTTTTCAATCTGGAGGTTTTTGTAATGCGCATTTATTTATAATCATTTCTTTATCCTGCATGCTAAATGAGAAAATTTTTATACTGCTTCTAGGATAACTATAATAACAGCTATTTAAAATTAATAATTAAACAAAAAGCAGACTTGCATTGACATAGTTTTAAACTTATATGGTATAAATAACAAAATTTCTGCTAATCTTAAGTTGAATTTTAAGCCCAATTGTAAATTTTAAATTGGCATATTTCTCTTCCGATTTAATAAAATAATAGATATTTTTTAAATTTTGTAATTTATATTACATTTGACAAAATAGCTTTACTCACAGTACTTAAAACAGTTATTTAATTTTTGAAAAGTGGATGTTAAAGAGGCAGGTTTTTTTATGCCAATTATTTTGATGTTTTATACTATTATATTTTACCTAGAATGCTAATCTAGCACAAAATCAAATCAAAAATTAGTTACAAAGGATACAATAAGAGTAACTTTAACAAGTACTTAACAAAATTAGTTTTTTTTTTTTTTTTGTCTCATTTTAAATCTATATATATCGGAGAATTGAAAAATTCATTTTTCTTTTCTAGGAAAAAAAAAATTTTATATAAATTTTTATCATGAGAAACAAAGTTGCCAGAAAAAACAATTTCAGATGTTACACCAAAAAGACTTTTTAAAATAAATTTGAGTTGAATTACAGTTAATGTCTATTTATTGCATAATATATATAAAAAAAGTAAAATATATAAAATTTAAGAAAATATAAAGTACTGAGGGAAAAATATCTTAGAAGTACAGTTTAGTAGAGTTAAAAACAGGGTTCAAGGCAAAGTTCAACTTCACAGTCTTTGCAGCAGATTCAATAAATCTAATTAATAATTCAATAATTTAATTAAATAATTAAGATAATCACTGAATGTTTTCTAGCAGCTATTTCTGTAAGAAAAGAGTGGAGTTTGAGCGGTAATACCATGTGCTTTCAAACGCCGCAGTTCGGTGGACAATTAACGATATCTGTTGGCCAAAGCGTAAACTAAAAGTCTAATACCGTATATAATTTATTTCAGTGGTTAAATGGGGGAAAAACTGGATGTGCTTCTCAATAAAGGAAGAAAAACACATGCCCGCAGGATGAGCAGCCAGAGGGTTAAATTTATTCTTGTTAGTACTATTTATAACACTGAAAAAATTATTGATTAGCTCACAGAAGCTTTTTGATTTCCTGTGAGGTGGAGTATAGCTTTTGCGGAAGTTCCTGAAAATTATGTTTTCGCTGGAGCGAGTTTTTGTCTCTCATTTCCCTTGACCATTAAATAATTCTGTTTTAGTTTGTGACACAATTTGATTTCTTCTGAATCTGTATTTAAAACCTCTTTAATAATATCAAAATTTAAAACAAATCCTTTATCTAAAACGTGGTTTCTCAGCAATTTGAGGCAGAGAACGAAATGAGACCCTGATTAGAACAAACTGCACTTTTTTAAAGAATCAAGAATTTGGTCCAGTTTAGAGTCCTAGCAGAGTTTTGAATCTATGTGCATTTCATCGAAAGTGAGAAAGCATATTTTTTTTTTTTTTACAGAATTCAAATTTTCACATCTTTCCTTCTTTAGAGCAAGAATATTTCTCTGAATTCCTGGACTACACGAAAATATAATGCACCATCTCTTTAATTTACTAATACCAGGTAAAAGAATTCCAATTTTTTCTTTCCAAAAATCGTAGCTTTAAGATGACAGAGCTCTTACGACGATCCAATGGGAAATATCTTCACTAGTCCACCTGATTTTTTCCTCCTTTTTCAGCAGTGCATTAATCTACATCTTTGTAAAAATATGTTTTAGACGTTTTTCCAAATTCTTCGATTTGTGGGTTCCCCCCCCCCCAAATTTCACTGTTTGAGATTTTAATTTCTGAATGATATCAATTTCTTTCTAGATGTCGTTCACCTTCTTTGTTGCTGAACAAACATTCTAAAATTTTTTTTTTCTCTGTTTTTCAATATTTTAATATTGCTTTTCTAAGGATATGTTTTTGTTCTTCGAATTATCAATGCGTTCTTCATTATCATTAAACTTGGAGTATTTAGGGATATCTACATTTTCATATGTGAGTTTTATTTCAAAATCATTCATATTTGATTTAACATTGCCTTCATCAGTTTAGTTTTTGGCCTCAAAATGAATTTTCTTTGGGCTTAATTCATGTAGTTTTTCAAAAGTACTCTACATTTAGCTTCCTTTTCTCTTGTCTCTGATTTCTTGGAGTTATTTCGTTTACTGCACATGGTAAATTTACTTTCGGCACAGCATTGCATTTTAACAAGTTTCTTTTTAGGGCTATCCAAACAAGTGATTTTTCATCATGTTTTCATAAACATCACATAGAAAATGTTGGCTGCAGATTTTCTGCTTTTCATATTAATAGAATCTTCTCTTTGACATTTATGTATCCATTCTTTTGTCCAAAGCAAATTGTCCTTTGGTTCCATTAAATAACAATATTCCATCCTTTCGTATTTCCATAAGTGTTGTAGCACATTGCTACAGCGCAAAATGCCGTATTACATAAACAATACAATATAGAATTTAAAAGGAAAACAGACTAAAATTATATATATATAAATTATTTTATATATTTACATTATTAGAAAATAAATATACAGTCAAAAGTCGTTAATTCGGACACCCATAATCCAGAATGGTCTATAATCCGGACCTCAAAGCTTAAAACTTTCTGCGCATGTGCCGCGTTGACACATGCGCATAGGCGTTTACGTTTTCGCGTGCACGTTTTATGTATAACGGAGGGTATAAGCTAAAATTATCTAATTATCTATTTCAGTTAATGTTGATGATTGCATTGTTCCTTAATCTTCGAATTGGATCCGGCTTATTATTTTTTGAAGACTGTAAGAGCAATTTTATAAAAGTAAACTTGAACTTTCAATTATGTCAAATAGAATTTCCAATGCTGGAGCTCCCAAAGGATGTACAAAACGAAAGTATGTTTCGATGTCCATCAAACAAAAAGTGGAATTGCTGCAAAAAATGGATAAAGACTTGAAGAAGGTGACAGAGAGGTTAGTGAAAACGAAAAAATTTTGATTGACAAGTTAGTCGGTATTCTCGGCACAGCAATTACGGGACTTGAACAGTAACTGAACAAAAAATTATGTCTGTTTATAGAATTAAAGAGGAAGTATGATCACATAAAACGAAGCAACTTAAACAACTTACATTGAAAGAAATGTTTAATAAAGTAAACAAATAAATATTAAGCTTTTTTTTTTTTTTTTTTTTTTTTTTTTGTAAATTTTGATACCTTTTAGATCATAATTGTTCTTTATTTCATAAATTACGGTTTCATATTTTTAATTTTAGAATTTCTGCATGCCATCTTACGAGATTTAAACTGATGATCTATAATCCAGAATCGCCGAAGTCCCGACAAGTCCGGATTAATGACTTTTGACTGTATATGATTTAAAATTAATTTGGGATATGCGACATCTAGAAAATCACCTTGCAGCTGAATGAAACTACAGTTTTAAACGCAGGAAATCAGAACAGGTGCAGCACTGTTATGTCAGATTACTGCTGGTTAAATCCCCTTATTAGGCCCATGTTGGCGAGGAGTCGGAACAAAGGAATGAGCAAGCTCTTTCTATTTATTCCTGATATTGTATATTGCTACTGAATGTATTTTGTTTTCTTCAAGTAAGTTTGATTTAAACTGAGGATGAAGTTCCAAAAAGCTGAAATGCTTTCTCTCTCTCTTTTTTTTTTTTTTTTTTTTTTTTTTTTTTTTTAAGGAGGTTTTATAAGGCTATTAATACTGCTTAAGCCGACAGCTTTAGTGTAGAAAGATGATTCTTAGAGTTCAAATTCATTGCACATTAAGAGATATATGACTGAAGGCAAGTCTCCATTGATAGATCACTGCCATTTTCAAGAAACCAAAATCAAACTTAGGATGAACTTATATTTTCCCGTGAACATATACTATCTCTACAAGAAGAATAGCTCCGCCACGGTGTCTGGCGGGTGGCGGTCGCTATATCAATGGGCTAGTATATTTCAAATAAGAGAGAGCCAGAGCTTGCCAATTCATCTTTAAATATGCCAGGATGGCAAACTGAAAAGTAAATCTTCAAGATACACCTACAGAAAATGGGTCAAGGCTCGTTTCTACGGCTGCAGACTAACTGGCGAGAGCTTTTCTTATGATAGACAGACAGTACCTACTTTGGTAGATTGGTCACTATCATGAGCTTTTCCACCATCGATGTGACTAGATTCAACATGGGACACTCTAACATCATTCAGTGGTTTTATCCATTTGATCTTCTGTGTGGCACATTAGGAACTAGTGGAAATAAATCAGAAACCAGATTGAGTTTGCGAAAAAAACTTTGGTAGTATGAGAACAAGCAAAAGAAGACCAGATTGCAGTTGTAAAAAAAATTAAATGTTCCTGTGAGCTTAATGATGGACAGTTTTTCTATTCAAACAAACAATACATTCAGTTTCAGCCTAGAATCGATAAACAATTGGTCATTAAGTGGGTTTGTGACCAGAATATTAAATGTGAGTTAAATTTTACTGTTTCAGAGAACTTTTACATGTAATATTTTTATAATTGCACATTCAAGAGCAGAAATCAAATTTCTGATGTAAAGAAAAATGTAGCTTATTGTGAATTCAATACACATAATAAAGTGGTTTGCTATTTCTAATTTTATGTTAATCAACTAACATGATTTTTTGGGGGGGGCGCAGTCTGTGCTACTTTAAATTCAACAAAATTATTAAACAATTGTTTTTGCATTGAAGAAACGTGCTGGAATTGTGATTCATGGTATGTAACTGTAATTTCTCAATAAAATATTAACCCTGCTATTTTTTTATTTTCTTCTATAGTGTTCTTAGTTTCAAACCTAAAACTAAAGAAGTTAAGAAATGACTCTAAAAGAACATAAATAACTTTTTAATCGCATTGAACAACAGTTCGTAAAACTTCTTTAGTGTTGAAAGTGTAATCTTTAGTGTTTAATAAAATTATTGAAGTGAATTCTTCACAGTTGGTAACAAGTGAAAATCTGATGGAGCCAGGTCAGGAGGAAGTTAGGTGAAGCAGTAATTCACAAAAGCAGCTTGTGTAAATGCGACATGATGAAAAAGTGCATCGTGTTGTCTTAATACATGACTTTTTTTCTCTATATTTTCGGGTCTTTTCTCCTCCATAGTGTTTCTCACATTGGCATATTATTATTTCACTTTAGTGGTGGAACCTTTCATCAGAAAAATAGGAAAAATCAACCATTATTCATCTCAAAATGTTGTTGGCATCACTTTGCTAAAAGATGCAAACCTGTGTGAATTTTTTAAATGCGCCATTGTAGATACTGGTTTTTCGTTTCAGGTTCTAAATAGGAGACGCGGACGCAGCTCTCATCGTGTGTGGGCAGTTCTTGATGGATGATGTGTTCTACATGGCCATTTGAGATCTGCAAGCTTTCAGACATCGTTTTTATAGCCAGCAGGCGCGTCCATGGTCATATGCAGCAAATTTTGAATGTTTTCTTTTGCGTTTGCTGTCACTGGACGTCCTTCTTATGGTTCATCGAGTGTGCTTTCACGTCCACATTTGAAGTAAGCTGTTAACAGTTGCAAATGAAGATGCCTCATTTTCTAGCCTTTGAAGTATTTCCTGATGAATTCCTGCAGTGAGGCTCTTGGATTGAAGTACCGAATCACAGTCCTGTCACTCACTGTCATTACTGACCTTTCATTAATTTTCCAGGCCAGGAAAGAAAAAATGGAAGAAAATATCCTAATTTCATTCAATTTCTCGATGTACACCGCACAAAAAAGGGGGGACAGTTCTATATCTCCCATTATACTGGACCGATTGATAAAATTAATTTTCATATCTATCTTCACTACAGACCAGGCTCCCGTCCTAAGGTGAATCTAAGCATTTTTCATATCTCAAAAACGGGATTAAGGATATATATTAGATTTATTATATAGCGTTGTTCTAACATAGGTATTTTACACAAAAACAGACTTTTTCTAAAATGGCATACCGAGTTTTTTCCATATTTAGTTTCTATGATTCAAATTATGCCCAAATATTAAAGGTACTTACGTATTATCGCAACCAGGTTGGCGCTATTTGTAAGTATGAATAGAAAGAAAATGTACATTTATTAATTACAGATAATTTTTAATAGTTTTTTTATGTTATTTTGTTTTAAAATATAAAATAGCAATTAAATCCTTCCGGTTTCGAATTTGAATAAGTTGCAGAATTATTTTTTCGGCGGAAATCTTTTGGCTATTGCTTTTAGCACTGATTGAAAACCGTATTCGCCATAACCATGTACACGTCGACTTATTTTTACTTAAAAAAACATCCCAGAATTGCACAAAAATGGCATTGCGCACATTCGACTTTATCCATGTACACTGCTATTTTCTCATAAATTACAAAAATTTGCACGAAAATGCAGGAAAATTTTGTGAATCTCCACATGCTCTTTTTACAAAACTACGTATAACACGTAGGGTTGCTGTAAGTAGGGTCGCCAAATTTGGCAATTTATGCGAATTTTGGCCTGGTTGCGTTAATACTTAAGTACCATATTAAATTTTGTGAGAAACTTATCGAGAAATTTTAAAATTTATTTTAAGTTTGTGCCAAAAATAATTCACTTGGCGAAATTCGTAATTTATAGTAACCTATTTTCCTTTCTCTTTTTTTCATTGTGCACGAGCGGAAAAATAAAGGTGCATTCTTCATTCTTTTAAATAATATTTTTTAATAAAGTGCGTAAACCATATTTGGCATTATTATCACTTATAACAAATGTGCCAAATTTCAAAATACGTCAATATATAAATTCAGGGATATCTTTGGAAATTTTGAATAAAAAACTTTTTTTCAGGAATGCCTAGAAATGCATCTATTAAGGTGATGGTAAAAATTTTATAGATTTCAATTCAAAATTTTTTGGAAAAATTACTAAAAAATATGGATTTTAAAAAACAATTCAGAAATTACTGCAAAGTTATTTGGATTGCGCCTAAATTTTGAATTGTGAAAAAGGAATTAAGTAGGTTTATTTTAAAAAATGAGATAATAAATATATACCAAATTCAATTAATATTGAGGGGCTAAAATTTTGAAGCCAAATTTTTTAAAAACTCGTGCAATTTTTACAAAACTTAGAACTTTGACATAATTTGAGTCGTAGAATCAAAATCTAGAACAAAATAGGTATCGTTTCATAAAATGTCCGATTTTGTGTCAGAATATCTATGTTAGAACAGTGCTAATATTTAATATACTAGGTGTGACATAAAAAAAAGTAACTGGTCTAATAAATCATTGCAATTACTGAATCAGTTAGCTGAAGTAAAATGTGTTCCCTTTAAGTAAGATTTAACATTAGGAAATAAAAATAAGTCGCATGGAGCCAAATCAGGTGAATAAGGAGGATGCCCCATCACAGTAATGTTTTTGCTGGTGAGAAACTGCTTGACAGAAAGGGCCGTGTGAGTGTGTGCATTGTCCTGGTGCAACAGCCACCCATCACTCCACAACTGTGAAAAAAACCGTGGCTTTTGAACATAAACATGACGCTTGGAAATATTAGATGTAAAACTATTTTATTTAAAGTTTATTAGGAGAATGGTTAGTTCTTGCAAATCTGAACAATTGTTGACGACGGACGTGATCGGTAAAACATGTCAAGGTAATTTTATTGGTTTTTATCGAATTTAATTTTATTTGATTTTATTGAATTTATTTGTATTGAAATTGAATCTTTAATTGAGAAGCGAAAACCTGTCAGAGCATCTTTTACGAAAGCAATTAATGCAATTTTGCAGGAATTAGAAAAGAAAATTCTTGATGAAAAATCTATAAAACGGAACTTGTTACTTTAGAAAGTTCATCTGTGTTAGACTTGTGCATTTGATACTCAAATATTAAATTCGGAATTTTCTTCAAATAAACAATTTGAAAGTGAATGGGCAAAAGTTGAAGAAAACAAAGAAAATTAGATTTAATACGAATAGAAACGGAATTATTCTTCAATCGCCAAATGATACAATCCATTGGCAGTGTGCCGCCAAATTTGAACAAACGGAAACTGAAATTGCCTAAAATAGAATTAAAATAATTCGGTGGGGAAATTAAAGATTGGTTACCGTTTTAAGGACAATTTCGGCGGACACACGAAGATAAAGAAATTCAAAAGGAGGACAAGATGCATTATCTCGTTCACGGCACGAGACCACGTAATATTGTGAACAGCTTCTCTGCAATTGTCGAAAATTATGAAAAAGTTATAGAAAGCTTAAGAAATAGGTTCGGCAGGGAAGACGTGTTAGTAGAATTCTATATTCGGGAATTATTAGGTCTGATTATCAAAAATGTTACTAATCAAAAGGGAAAATGCAGTATATCAGAACTGTGTGACAAGTTAAGAGTCGTATTTACGTCTGTTGGAGTCAATAGGAATGACAAACGACAAATACGCTGCAAAACTGTTTCCGCTCGTCGAATCCTGCATTTCCAAGGGAATTTTACGAGTTTGGCTTGGAAATCATGCATCAATAATCACAGCATAAACTTCTCACTCTGAGAAGTTGACACAATTAATATTGTTTTTAAAGAATGAAGTGGAAGGAGAGCAGAGAATTTCTTTGGAGAAAACTGGATTTAAATTAAGTGATTCGGATGCAAAGAAAGAAAGTCGAAGAGATAAAAGGTACCAGGGTACCATTTCGTGCCTACGGCGAATGATTTATTCTCAGGCCATAATAAAGGAACTAATTATGCTAAAAAGAATTCTTGCATATTTTGTGAGAAAAATCATGCAAACTGAGATTGCTTTGCTGCTCAGAAGATGACGCTGAGTCAAAAGAATGATGCAATTAAGAAAAAGAAGGGTTGCTTTTTCTGTCTCAAAATTAGACGCAGAGTCGAGCAATGCAAGACAAATGTACGATGTTTGATATGCTCGGAAAAACATTGGGGTGTCCGGATTTGTACACCAATCAAAAGAGCAATGATGTTGAAAAGAATAAAGAAGAGTAAGCACAAAACGTCTCACTGCGAGTATCAATTTCCTAGTTGAAGTGTTTCTTCAAACATTATTAATTAATATCGACGCAAATAAAAAGCAGAAGACGCTAAGGGCAGTTAACGACACAGGGTCGCAACGCTCATACATATTAAAGGAGATTGCTAGACATAGCGTGCCAGACAATTGGATCTGAATCTTTAATTCATGAACTTATTGGAGGAATAACAACAAAGAGAGAAATTCACAAACGCTCTGAAGTGAACGTTAGAAGCCTAAAAGGTGATTTTTCTGAACGACTAATCTTGTTGGACTAGTCGAAGATTTGTGGACCAGTAGTCAGTTTACAGCCTGGACCATGGATAAAAGAACTAAGAAATACATCTGATGTAGGAAAAAGGGATTTGAAAATAGACGTTCTTAATTAGAGCTGACGTCGCAGGTGCGTAGTTAACCGGAAGAAGTCGGAAATTAGAAAATGGGACGACTGCTGTGGAATCACTACTTGGATGGACAATCATGGGCAAGATAAATGATTACGTTTCAGAAAGAAACTCCTTGTGCATGTCATCAACAGTAACACAGTAGTGACATAGAAAACTTGTGGAAGCTAGAAGAACTGGAAATTATAGATGCCAAAGAAAATAAAACTGATTGAGAGCTAGAAGAAGCAGAGTGGGATCACTTTTACAAGACTTTGAAGAGGGTGGACGATTGATATGTGTTTTGAGGTGCGTTGGTTCGACTGTATATTAAAGACAACTTTACAACAACAACCAATTTTATTTTATGAACAGTAATATAACTAACATTCTATGTCGCATTAAACTGAATTGACCCATGTCAGAAGAGGAGCGGCAGAAAATATCTTGAAGATCTTTAATGACACGATCTGCAGCATTCCTCTCTTGATCGTTTAATTGCGCATTCTGCAATGACTCCGATGTAATGCTCTCTGAAGACGCGGAATCTGGAATATTACTCTTTCTTTCAAGCTGGTTGCTGGAGTACATGCTGCAACCACTATACCTTTCTTAACAACTCTCACCTTCTCAGTTACACGGGCAACTCACCGGGATAACGGTCCTGGACAGGTCGACGAGTACTGAGACTCTAGTAGCTCTAATTCTGGTATTTTCTCGATTTTTCCAGAAATGCAAAAGCGTACAATTACGAGATATCTATTTATTAAATGCGCGTGCTCCTGTGATTTTAATTTTTCTGGCGTAGCTCTTTAAATCAATTGCGCGCAGCATTGCACGAGGAAATGGAACAATTTAATAACAATTCTATTAAAAATAGCAAACTAAATGAATCAATACAAAAACCGTAACACTATATTTGATTAGAAAAGGGCTTGGAAAATCTATACCGCTGTTATGAAAGGTTAGCTTTGGATTTAAACGCTCAGGAGGTAAATCGGCCATTAAGTGATCTGAAATGATAGGTTTATGATGAGAACAAATTAAGCATTCGTGAAGTGTTTTTCTAGCTAAGTCCTTGCCACCAATGCGCCAAAAAAATGTAACAATGCTTAGGACCAGTATGAAAATTTTTCAAATGATAGTGAATAAATATTACCTTAGTAAGCTTATGATTTTTAGGCAATAAAATTTGATGTTTAGAATTGCTAATAACTGGTGCTAATTTGATGGACGGTTGCACGGATTTTTCGCGATTTACGTTGATGCGGTTTTTACAATCGTCAGCAATCTTGAATAACGCTGTTTTTACGTATTTTACTCAGAGTAAAGTATTCCAAACTTTAAAAAATAAATATCGTTAAAAATAATGGATTATTTTTTGGTTGAAAACTTCGTTGGTAAAAGTTTACAATTGGGTGCTCCTTGTTTTTTGGCGATTACTTTTTGACGCAAGTTCGGCGCCAGGAAGGCACAATTTCAAGATGGCCGCTACACAAAACCAAAATAAGAAGTCAAAGAATTGCACAAAAAGTGAGGTTTCATCGCCAAAAAAAAAAAAAAAAAAAAAAAAAAAAAAAATCTGAAATGTTTCAGATTTTAAATTACGTCCAAAGGGGCGTTTTTTAACATTTTGTGTGTTACCTTTCTTTATTAAATATCATGTTCCTCGCACTTAAACCATAAGATCCAGAGCAACAGCAATATCGCAAAATAGTTTTAAAACGAGCATATCTTTAGAATTTCCGATACAGAGACTCACGCGCTGGAGATAAAAATGTTTTTTTCTGCACAACGTTGCCATTGCTCGCTTTGAAATCCTTGAGTTTGTTAATCAAAAATTCGTCAAAGTTTTAAAAAATAGGAAATCGATCATAAAACAAATTTCAAATTTCAGATTTGGTCTTCCACATGCTCATATTCGTTGGAGGATTACGTTATTCAAAATTCGATGACTCTATGTACCGTTGTTTTATCACAATACGAGAAATATACATACATTTATGCAGATTTTTCATTATTTAATTTCTTCAAATATAATGCAGGACTCTAACATTTTGTGGCAACAGTTTGAAAAGTGAACCGACATTTATGAGTCCGACGCAAAATGCCAAAACGAAACTAATAGTCCTTCGGGATTCAAATCCCTTTGGACTAAAAAAAAAAAAAAAAAAAAAAAAAAAAAATCTGAAATTTTTCAGATTTTAAATTACGTCCAAAGGGGCGTTTTTTTAACGTTTTGAGTGTTACCTTTATTTATTAAATATCATGTTCTTTGCACTTAAACCATAAAATTTAGTTCAAGAGCAATATCGCAAAATAATGTTAAATTAAGCATATCTTTAGAATTTCCGATATACACAGTCTCGCGAGCTGGAGATAAAAGTATTTTTTTTCTATATAACGTTGCCATTTCTAGCTTTTAAAGCATTAAGTTTGTAAATCAAAAATTCGTTAAAGTTTTACAAAATATAAAATCTATAATAAAACAAATTCCAAATTTGGGATTTCAGATGCCCATATTCGCAGTAGGATTTCGTCATTCAAAATTCGATGGCTCTATGTACCATTGTTTTATCACAATGCGAGAAATAGACAATCATTTATGCAGATTTTTCATTATTTAATTTCTTCAAATATAATGCAGGACTCTAACATTTTGTGGCAACAGTTTGAAAAGTGAACCGACGTTTATGAGTCCGACGCAAAATGCCAAAACGAAAGCAATAGTCCTTCGGGACTGAAATCCCTTTGGACTAAAAAAAAAGTCTCTAATCGAAGGGGCACTCAATTCTACACTAGAGCCACTTCGCGTTTTTTAAGATGGCAAGCAAATGTAAATAAATACATTTACTACCAGTATAAAATACTAAAGTAAGGTTAAATTATTACTTTCCTATAGCAAAGAAATAGAATAAAAACATTGCGCCAACGTTTAATTGGATTAAAATATTACTGAAATTGAATATCGAATTAAAACATCATACCAAAGTTTATAAGAATTAAAATATCACTTAAATTCAAATACTTCAAAATAAGTTTTCATAGAAATTACGCATAGAATTAAAATTATTTTTAAAAAAAATACAAAATTAAATTGTATTTTAATATTTAACAGCCATAAATAGTGTTTAAAGCATTACATTAAATTTATAGATATTAAAACCAATTACTTTTAAAGTAAGATGACTTCATTTATTACATCATCTATAACATAAAATTATATAAAACATCATAAACAATACAATTTTTATTTAAAATAAAAATGCAAAATTAAATTGATTTTTAATATTTAGAAGCCTTAAATACTATTTAAAACACGGAATTTATGCATAATAAAACGCATTTTTTTTAATAAAATGACAAAAAAGTATCGGTTACCATAAATAACTTGTCCAGCAATGGGTTTACCATAAGTCGTATCACTCGCCAAAATTCGTGCAAAGTAGCACCTCATAATTAATTGTGACATAAGTTACACGACCGCTCTCACGTAATATACTTTTTCCATCTAAAAATGGATTTAAAGTTTTTATCTGACTTTTGATTACTCTCTGATCTTGAAGTGATTTAACCCCTTCAGAAAATTCCTGAACGATTTTTATCAAGTGAATTTCTGCATCTTGAAAAATGGGGCCTGTTTTCTTCACTGGACCTTTCAGATTAGACAAAAACCTGATAAGATTGTAATTAATTTATCATAATTATTTGTTGATTCAAAAAATGTAATTCAAAACAAATTTAAATTGCAGTTCAAATTAATGTCTAGAGGTTTTTAAAGTTCGTCTTGATAGGCAGGAGAATCTATGAAAGTAATGTGAAGTTCAAATAAAGAAGCATCACTAAGTTCTATCTGTTCAGGACCATTCCACCACAAGGAAGATGTCGCAAGTTCATAAGGATAAGCACAACAGGAAATCAGATCTGCCGGATTATTTGCTGATGATACGTGCTTCCAGTGTCGAAGCTCTACTAGTCTTTGGATTTTGGAGACTATTTGCAACAAAGGTCTTCAACCATGACAGTGCTATCGTTGAATCCGTTCACAGAATGACGTCATCCAAATGCATTTTCATAGAGTTGCTAACTTTCGAAATCAGATGAGCCAATAACAAACATGCACAAAGTTCCAATCTTGGAATAGATAAGGTTTTCAATGGAGCCACACGAGATTTGCTGGCTAGAGATGAGATGACGAGCTGTGATCTTCATCGGCACAATTGAAGTAGACAACTGCACCATAAGCGGCTTCCGAAGCATCTGCATATCCCATGAGTGAAATCTTGGTTTGATTGGAGAGGATGAAACGATTAATTTTTATGTTTTCCACTGTCTTTAAATTTGAAACTATTTGTTGCCATTCGTGAGCAATAGTTGCAAAAAGTGGTACATCCCAACTCAGTTTTTGAATCCATACTTTCTGTAGAAATATCTTCGCTTTGGTGATTACTGGACCAATCAGTATAAGGGATTTGAAAGTCTGCCGATTGTCGGTAAAACGTCTCTTTTGGAAGATGATGATTTCTCCTTTTTGAGACTTTAAAGCTGATTTCATCCTTCTGAGAATACCATATAATACCTAAAGCTTTAACCACATTATCACTTTTGAAAGAGAATGAAAGCTCAGAGCTTGTAGAAGGGCTATCCAACAGTTCAGGAGAATTAGAGTTCCACTTATGCAAAATCATTCCACAACTGTGGAAAAGCTGTCCAAGCTGATTTTTCAATTCTCATGCTAAGTTTGATGAACCAGAGATGACATCATCAACATAACATGAAGATGGAATATCTGGTCTTCACTGTATGAAATTTTATGTGGAAATATATTTTAATCGCCAAAGAGGACGTAAATCTTTCATGATGTATATATACTTCTTGGATCTGGCCTCGCCAGTTGAATGTGTGTTAGATATGAATAAAATTGGCAGTTTTAGAAATCTGATTCTTAATGTTCATTTATGTTATGTGTAATTTGAATTAGTGTTTTTTGAACCAGGATATCTTGAAATTCTTGACAGTAAATATAATATTTTATATTTTTGGCGCCCAACGTGGGGCATGAACAATTTTTTTGATTTAGAATGCGGTGTTTTTCGTGTTAGTGAAAATTTTATCCTTTGCACTGAACGTGGCAGGATTAACGTTCAGAATACTTGTGTATGTGTTTCATCAGGAAAGTGAGTTACTAAATTAGGAATTAACCATTTGAAGCCTGCACCAGGTAAGGGAATAAAATTACTTTTGTTGTTATTATGGCAGACGATATTATTAAATTGAAAGCTACTAGAAAAATCATGAGACAAGCTATTTCTAAAATAATAAATGTTGTAGAACCTGAAATTAAAAAAGATATTTGGGATAAGAATATGGTGGAAGAAAATGTGTTTTTACTTACTTCTAAACAGTCTGCGTTAAAAGAAATTAATGAAAAAATATTGGATTGTTTTAAAGTGGATGAGTCTGAAATTGAGAAAGAATGTAATACTGTGTTAGAGTATGATGAAAAAATAAGTTTATGTATTTTTAGGGCTAAAAAAAAACTTAATTTAAATTCTCAGATAGTGAGCATTGAAAGTGAATCGCCTGGTAACCATACTGCTGCCGTAAAGGTCGAAAACAAAACTAACATTCGGTTACCTAAAATTTCAATTCCTAAATTTTATGGTGATCCTAGTTTATTTTTGGAATTCTATAATTCCTTTGTAAGTGCTATTGGTAATAATAATGAGTTAACAAAGGTCGAGAAGTTTACCTATCTTAAATCCTTACTCGCAGGACCTGCTTTAAGTGCAGTATCCGGGTTTGCACTATCTAATGAAAATTATGACGCTTCTATAAATTTAATTAAAGAAAGATTTGGACGAACAGATTTGGTAATATCTTCGCACATGAATAAACTCTTGAATCTTGAACCGGTTAGAAGTTCGTCCAATGTGAAAGCACTAAGAACACTATACGATTCCTGTGAAATCGATATAGGAAGCTTAAATTCATTAGGCATTGTGTCGGAAGCTTACGGAACCCTTTTAGGACCTGTTATTTTAAAGCTTTTGCCAGACGATATGAATCTGGAGTATAATAGAAAAAGAAACTCTAAACTGCAATATAGCCTAACAGAACTTCTCGAATTCATTAGATTGGAAGTTGAGAGTCGGGAAGCTTCTAATTTAATAATAAACTCAAAGAAAAGAGACACAAATTACGGTGTTAAGCAGAATAAAAATAATTACTTAAAAGGGGCAAGCGTTCCAACTGCTTCGGCGTTAGCCACAGTGACTAAGCCGTATTGTTTCTATTGCAATCAAAATACACATGATGTAGGAAAATGTGAGAAAACAAATGAGCAAAAAGAGCGATATTAAAATACCATGGACGTTGTTACAACTGTTTTAAGAGAGGCCATGTATCTTCCAGATGTAAAATGAAACTTCAACCTTGTGAGTTGTGTAATGGTTTAAATCATAATAAGCTATTTTGTAGAAATATTGTTCCTGAAGTGGAAGCAGTTTCAGATGTTAAACAGAAAGTAGTTACAGTATCGGATTCTAAGCAGAATGTAGTTGCATCCCTGTCGTTTAACTCTAAGACTGTTTCTGAAACTGCTGATAAAGGTGTTATATTTACAAACTTGCACTGTTTACGCTTCAGATACAGATAATACTAGAAGCCAAATAGTAAAAATCTTAATTGATGGTGGATCACAGAGGTCATTTATTAGATCTGATTTGGCTAAAGAACTAAAATTAAGGACTTTAAGGAAAGAAAGGTTATATATTTATTCATTTGGGTATAGCCAAAGTAGACTAATATAATATAATGTTGTTCAAATTACCTTGAAAAGTATGCATTTCCCTAACGACTCAATCACTATTGAAGCTCTTGTTACAGATACAATTTCTGGAGCGATCATAAAAATTCCCTCCAAAAACATTTTAGAAATATTAAAATCAGAAAATCTAAAATTAGCCGATAATGGTGAAGCAGCTGAAATAAAAATATTGTTAGGATCTGATTCATGTTGGGAAGTGCAAACAGGCGAAAAGAAAAGAGTAACTAATAAATTATTTGCGGTGTCTTCTATATTTGGTTGGTCCTTAGTTGGATCTTTAGAAGGTGATCAGTCTAGTGCCTGTTTTTTTACACCTGGTGCTTCTCATTGCTTGAAGGAAGATAATAATTCAGTTAATGACTGTTTGCGAAGGTTTTGGACTCTGAACCATTTGGGTTTAGACGAGAACGAGAATCCTGACGATAAATCAGTCATTGAGAAATTTGAAAAAGAATTGCATTTTACTAATGGTAGATATGTAGCTCGTTTGTTATGGAAATCACATCATGCAAACTTGGGTAATAATTTAGAAAATGCCGAGCGACGTCTAGTATCTTTGGTTAATAAACTAAAAAGTGATGAATGGCTTAGGACGAATTATGATAGCATAATAAACGAACAGTTAAAAAATGAAATAATTGAAGAGTGCGAAATTGAAAGTTGTGATAGTAGTAAAATGTATTACATGCCACATTCTCCAGTTGTAAGAAAAAATGTATAAAAAACTAAAGTCCGTATCGTGCTTGACTCATCTTCGAAGTGTAATGGGGTATCTCTAAACAATTGTCTGATGCCTGGCCCAAATTTGAATTCTGTTTTGGACTTGATATTGCGGTTCAGACAATACAAACATGCGTTCTGAGCAGACATTGAAAAGGCCTTTCTCCAAATTGGAATCTCTTGAAATTGATAGAGATGTATTACGGTTTTTATACTTTGATAATAATTACAATTTGAAACGTTATAGAATGACTCGCGTTCCTTTCGGTGTGTCATGTAGCCCTTTCATTCTGACGTGCACTCTAAAAAAGCATATAAAGAAAATAGAGTTAGAAAATCCAGATATTTTTTAGATCTTGAACTGTTCGATCTACGTAGATGATGTTTTCTATGGTGCAGATTCTGTGGAACAGGCTTTTAAGTTAAGTACTGGAGCCTATTGCGTGCTTAAAGATGCCGGAATGAATTTGCGTCAGTTTAATACAAATTCCGAGAAACTAAAGAAACTTTAGGATGATTGTGGAATAATTAAATCAGAAAATGAACTAAATAGTTCTTTAAAAGTATTAGCGCTTAACTGGTGTACGAGTAAAGATGTAATTTCCTTGAACATAGACAACTTGTGCGAAACATTACATAGTTGTAGAAAAACCCCAAAAAGAAATATATTAAAGGTGACTGCTACTATTTTCGATCCAGTAGGTTTCTTCGCGCCATTTGTATTACGTGCAAAATTGATAATGCAAAACCTTTGGCAGTTGGGTTTAGAATTTGACGACGAAGTTCCAACTGAATGTAAGCAGTTGTGGTCCGAGTGGAGCGGTGAAATTGAAAAGTTAAAGAAATTTGAAATTTCTCGAGAATATTTCCCCGGCAAATTGAATCAAAATAAGGATATCGAACTTCATTTATTTTGTGATTCATCTATTAAAGCGTATGGTTCAGTTGCATATTTTAGATCAGTTTAAGAAGGACAGGTAGCATTCATTATGGTAAAATCTAGAATTGAACCAATAATACAAAAACTCATACTTCCAAGGTTAGAGTTGCTAGGAGCATTAACATCGGCAAGACTTGCTAAAAATTTAAAAGAGCTGTTTTCATTTCATGAAGAAAATATTTATCTGTGGACTGACAGTATGATAGTGGTTCACTGGATTCATAGTGCTCCTGAACGATGGAAAATGTTTGTAAAAAATCGAGTATCTGAAATACAATCAACTTGCCCAAATAACTGGAGACATTGTAATGGGAAGTCCAATCCAGCGGACATTTTATCTCGAGGATGTTCAACCGAATATTTGTTGTCTTCAAGATTATGGCAGTCTGGGCCAGACTGGTTAGTTGAATCAGTGAGTGCTTGGCCTAGTAAATTTATCGTTACAGCGGAGTTTTCTGATGCTGAATTAAAGCGGAAAAGGTGTATAAATAATACCACAATACTGCCGTCTATTGCAGAAAAATCTAATTTTCTGTTGAATCTTGAAAATTATAGTAAATTAATTAGAGCTATTAGAGTAACTGTATGGATATTTAGGTTTATTCACAATCTGAAAAGTAAAACTGACAAGAAAACCGGACCTTTGATAGCAGAACTGTTTGCCGCAGAATTATATTTGATAAAAGAAGTTCAATATGAACATTTTTCTGATGAAATAATTAGTTTAAATTCTGGACAGTTGATTTCAAAACACTCAAACATTTATGAACTAAATCCTTTTCTAAGTGAGGAAAGAGTTGTGTTAGTAGGAGGAAGACTACAAAAATCAACTTTAAGTTTCCATGAAAAGCATTCTATAATTATTCCTTCAAAAACTCATTTTACAGATCTTCTAGTAAGTGATGCACATGAACGAGTTCTTCATACAGGTGCAGCTAGTACTCTCATGTTCCTCCGTGAAAAGTACTGGATAATTAGATCCAGACAAAATGTGAAACGTGTTATAAGAAGTGTACTGTGTCAGCGTTATAATTCCTGACCGATGTGACAAGTCATAGAACCATTCTCTCCGTCTAGAGTGCTAAGAGTATTAATATTGTGTGACAGTATATTTCCTTACTGAAATTGTAATCTTAATGCTACTAATGTTATATCTATTTGATTTAATTGCTATTTAAAGTACTGTATATTTAATATTTAAAGAAATGTATATATTAGAAAATTTTAAGGTTGTAGAAATGTATAAGTGTGTTTAAAATTTTAATTTAATTCTGAAAAAAAAAAAAAAAAAAAAAAAAAAGACAGGTTTCTTGTAATAATTCTAGTATTTTAGTTGAATTATGATAATCTTGATTTGAAATGTTATTTGTTTAATATTATCTTGAGTTATATAAGTTCTTGATTTAAATCGTGATGCTTGAACAGGAATGTTATAACAATAATTCTTGATGAAATTTACTTGATATTCTGAAACATATGGTAAGTTTTACATGTTCTTGATATTTATGTGACATTTCTTTATTACAAAAACTTGAATCTGTATTGATATGCATAATGATTCTAGAAAATAAATCTTGAAAATGTTCATGTCACTGATAATCTTGATTGTTCTGAACTACAGTTCAGCCGGCCCAGTGTGTAAGAAATTTTATGTGGAAATATATTTTAATCTCCAAAGGGGGCGTAAATCTTTCATGATGTATACATACTTCTTGTTCTTGGATCTGGCCTCGCCAGTTGAATGTGTGTTAGACATGAATAAACTTGGCAGTTTTAGAAATCTGATTCGTAATGTTCATTTATGTTATGTGTAATTTGAATTAGTGTTTTTTGAACCAGGATATCTTGAAATTCTTGACAGTTAATATAATATTTTATACTCACCTCTTAAGCAGAGGTATTACCAGAATCATCAACATAACAGTCTGACAAGACAGCTTTGCCAGCTTCAGGATATTTATGCATTTTGCCATACGCAACTTGTTAACGTGCTCCATTTGACTTTACTATAAGTCACCGTTTGGAGTATATATGTTACAGATGTGTCACTAATGTGTCTCTTCCATAACATTCGAAGCAAGTCTCTTAGGGATTCATCAACCAAAATTTGCCGGTACATTTTTTTATATATCCACATTAACTACAACTTGATGTTTTCTAAATCTCACAAGAATATAGAGAAACATTATGCATTTTTTTAAAGCAGGCAAGATGAAAAATTAATAACGCCTTCGCAGGGAATCGAACTGCGGACCTCTGGAATACCGGCCCAGTGTGCAGACCACCACACCACGAAGGTACTCCAAGAAGATGGGAGAAATACCTTATATACTCCCCCTTTTAAAGGCCCACCAGCGGCCGAGCAGTAAAGTCGCTGAACACTGGTAGTTCGAATCCCGCGAACGGGCTGGCTGCATGGGTGTTTCGTGGTTTTCCCCATGTGTAACGTGTATACGAGCCAGTTTCCCTTAGAAAGTCCTCCACGAAGGGATCCCTCCTTTTAGGCAGATAGCCCTCCAGGCTTTGGCGTAATTAAATAACCTTGCCTAACCTAACTCCCTTTTAAAAGGCGACTGTTTTTTTGGAGGGGGGACAAATGGCCAAATGCTGGGTGGGGAGAATCATCATCCACCACCCTTTTAATTCATGCGCCACTGTAGAGACATTAGGCATTTTTTTAGAAGCAGGCAAGATGAAAAATTAACAACACCTTCGCCGGGAATCGAACCGCGGACCTCTGAAATACCGGCCCAGTGTGCAGACCACCACACCAAGAAGGTGGGAGAAATACCTTATAATCTTCTTGGACTGCTCCCGCTAAAAATAAATCATTCAAACTTAAGCCATTTGAGCTTGGGGCGCTAGCATGAAACCCAAGTCTTAATTTTGTACTTGATTTCTCTGGTCTATATACGCCATGATGGGGGGGGGGGTAATATTCAAGTTCCGGTTTTGAATTATCATCGATTTTTTCCATATGGTCCAAATTTTCATATTCTGTTATGAAATCTTGATGTAAATGTTGCAATGTAGCGTTTTTGCTAAGACGTTTAACTAATTGATTGAGTCTAATATCGGCTAAGTACTTTGAATTTCCTGATTATGCGCCTTCCACTGCCATTTTTACGATAAATCTACTATCTTCATTTTGTCTGTAAGTGTCTTTGAAATGTTGTTCACATAATTCTTCTTCTTGACTAAGAATTGGCTTTTATTCACCAATATTTTCCTCAAACAAAATTTTTCTAGCAATCTATCAATATTATCCAAATTACCGAGAAGTCCACAATAATTCTGACAGTTTTCAAAGGATGTTTTTAAAGAACCAGTAGCTATGTAACCAAACACAGAATTTCTAAAAACGAGTGATTGCGTAGAAGATTTAAATTGTCCATTAATAAAAATGTCATAAAATATTTCTGCTCCTAAAAGCATACCTGTGCTAGATGGAGTTACAAATTCTGGATCAGTCAAACTTCATGTATCACGGATATCTATATTTTCAATATTTAATTTTGTAAAAGGTACTAAATCTGTGATTTTATTTACAACTAAAAAACTTAATGAAGCAGAGAACGAATTATTTCCATTAAAAATAGAAGCAAAACTACGATATTTAATATTTGAAATTTGCCCATCTAAACTAGAAACAGGAATATTTATTCTTTCCTTTTTTAAATTTGTACTCTCACAGAATTCATTAGTACCAAAATTGGACTGTGAACCCAAATCAAGAAGAACTATTGCTTTAACGAATTGGTCATAAATATTTCCTACCCAAACAACCGCAGTTGAAAGGAGAATAGTTTTATTTTTCATAAAAAGACACGCTCATAAGGCTTTTTCTGTAGATTCATTACTATTCAAAACAATTTCGGTTTTGTGGTTTTCTGGGGAGCGCAGGCTTCACTTTGCTTTCCACCACTTGTTGAAGACGACATGGAAGCTTCATTCCGTTGAAGTAGTGAATTATGTTTCGATTTTCAAACCGAGCAAAAGTGCCTAGACTGACAGGAAGCTACTTTATGATCTGAGTGTAAACAATTACTGCACAAAAAAACTTTTTAATCATTTCATATCGTTCCACTGGATTTAATGCTAAAAATATTTCACATTTAAAAATTGGATGATAATCTTTGCAAACCGGACACATAAATTTATTACTATTCGTTTTTGTCACTAGCGATCGAACTTTATTCTGAGTAATGTTTTGTTTTGGTTTTGCAAATACAGTTTTGTTTTGCATATTTTCTAACATCTGGCATCGCTTTTGAAGAGCGGTCATGAAAGCTCCCATTCACATAAATCATTACTATTTAATGACATTTCAAACTGCTTACGTGATTCTTTATCTGTTTTATTGAGAATAATATTAATCAGCAAAGCTTCGCTTAATTTATCCATATTTAACTCCATAACCTTTAATTAATGCTCTTAAATTTTCTGAACTTTATCAGTTTATGAGCGTAAATTTTTAGGATTTTCATAAACTATTTTTACAATAGAAAGCAATTAATTGGATATCAGAATTTACAACCAGTCTCTTATTATCATATCTTTCTTCAAGTGCGTTAAATAAGGAAGAAAATGTATCATCTATTGTTCTTATCTGCTTTGCATTACCAGTTAAACAAGATTTTGAAATTGAGAAACAAGTTTTTGAAAATCTGTTAATTGTTTATTAGATGAAATTAAGGAAATTGGTTTTTAAATTAATTCCAGTCTTCAAAGTTACCAGAAAATTTAGGCAATGCTTCCTCAGGCAATTTATAATTCAATCAATTACTTCTTCTTGTGTTTGGGACACTATTATTTGTATATTCACTATTATTCTTACTACATAATGAATTATAAAGACATTTGAGGCTTACTTCAACATTGGTAATATTCGTCTCGATTTTTCCCTTCAGGGGATCATCTTCTTGGTGAGACAGGGTTCACGATCCTGGAGCCCTAGTGATCTTTCCTCCTTTCTTTTTTCATCTCTTCTTATCTGTGCTAATTTCTTTTCTTATGCCTTTGTGGTTTTCCTTTCCGGAGGTTTGGGCTCAAAGTGAGGTTCTAATACATCCCTTTGTTTCTAGTTTCTCACAGAGAGAAAATCGCATACATGTTTGTCGTGCGTAAGGCTGACCCGTAAGGCTGGAAAAGAGGGTCCTGGTAATTGAGGGGCGAGGTACTGTACCCAACATACTGCTTTGACCTTTCCTTCAAATTGAAACGGGAAGCACTTAGTTGTCCCCACTAGTGTCAATCGGCTGGTCAGTTGTCTTTGGGTCAGTGGCTTGGGGATAAGCTTTCGGGAGTTCCTGCTTTCGGGAAAGCTGATTGTGGGGCTTCAGATTGCGTATAAACTTGGTTAACCCTGGCACAGGTTTCTGCGTTCCCTTTTCGGGCTCCGTGGTGGGTGAGGCTGCCGGGTCCGAGTTTTAATTTTTTTTCAATATGGCTCAAACAAATTTAATAAATACAAATGAACATAATTTTGCATCAAAACGAGGGAAAACAAATATAAATGCAAATCCAGATATAAATCCAGCAAGTCCGCCGCAATTACTTGTCATATATGATTTCACAGGCAATCACGAAAAGCTGCCACCATTTTTAATTCAAAAGTACATCCAATCTTCAATTAGGGAACCGAAGAATGTCAAACGGTTGCGTTCTGGAGATCTTCTTGTTGAAACTATATCAGCTACTCAGTCTGCAACACTTCTGGGATTGAATAAGCTTGGACAAATCGATGTTAAAGTGTCAGCACATAAAACACTCAATTTTTCTCGTGGTATTATCTCAGAGATATACCTCCTTTACGTTTCAGAAGAGGAAATTGTCTCTGAGTTGTCTGTGTTGCCAGAGGGATCAAGATGCGCAAAGAAGGTCAGTTGATTGATACAAAGCATATAATCTTGACCTCCAAGTCGCCTGATCTGCCCAAAAGTATTAACGCCGGGTACTCAAACTGCCCCGTGAGACCTTACATACCGAAACCCTTTGCGATGCTTCCAATGGCAGCGCTTTGACCATTCAAAAATGTCCTGTCGTGGCCAAATCACTTGTGCGCGCTGCTCTGTGGAAGGCCATGATAGCGAAAATTGCAATGCTGAGCCAGTATGCGCAAATTGGAAAGGAAACCACACAGCATTCTCACGACAGTGTCCGAAGTAAAAATCAGAAAAGGTTGTGCAGACAGTAAAAGTAACAAAGAACATATCTTATGCAGAAGCAAGAAAATTAATAACAGATGCGCAGCTCCGAAAATATTTGTCCTAAAATCCTTTAAATAAGTAAGCACACAGACTCAAATGGGCCTACCAAATAAACAGCCAACAGAAATCAGTAACATCGACAATTAAAAATCATCAGAACCAAGAACCAAAGGATAACCAAGTGAAAGTAATAAAAAAACAATGAAAAATTTAAAACCTAGAAATCCCAGTTAGAGGTCTTTTGGGAGCCTCAGCTCAGACAGTATAGATTCTGAGATCGATGTGGAAGAGGGGCTGGATGTCCCCAAACACCTGCTTCCACAAAAATCAAAACAATAGCACCGAAAGAACAAACATCAAGCGTAACGGCCACCCTCATTTCATGGAACTGTCGCAATTTCCACCAAAATCTGGAAAATTTCATAGATTAAAAATTAAAAATTTCATAGATTTACATCCCCCTGTGTGCTTGGCAGTTCAAGAGACTACTAAAACCTGTTCAAGAAGCTAAGCTTCGGAGGTACTGTTTCACGAGGAAAGATAATCTTGCATGTGAGCGGTGTCGGCCTCCTGACTTCACTTGACTATCCCTCTAGTCCGATATCTTTAAGCACAGGCCTCCAAGCTGTTGCCATCCAAGTAAATATACGGAACTTACTTTCCGTCTGTTCTGTTTATTTGCCCCCAAATCATCATATCGCTCAACTAGAATTAGGACCTAATAAAACAGCTGCCTGATCCTTTTATTATCATAGGGGACATAAATGGACATAATGCACTCTGGGGAAGTAGGTATAGAAACCCCCGAGGCAGACAAATTGAGCATATGATTGACAACAATTGCCTTTGTCTCCTCAATAACGGACAGAACACCTACAGTCGGTCACAAAAGTATTCGAACACCGGTACCCTATCAGAAAATGACAAGATGGCGTTTTTTTTTCTCTTTCTCTCTGTGTGTCGTGTTATTCCATCCTAGGTTTTCTTCTCCCCCCCCCATCTTGGAAAAAACTGGAAAAAATTGGTCACGATCTCTTTTTGAATGGGGAGATGCCATTTTGAGAAAAAGCTGACGACCCTATCTTGGAGAATGAACATGACCGCTCTACACACCCTTTCACTCTCTCTCTTTGAATTGGGAAGCCATTTTGGGAAAAATGCAGACGACCCTATCTTGGAGAATGGAAATGAACGCCTCTCCCTCTCTCTTTGAAATGTGAAGCCATTTTGGGACCTTCTATTCTTGGGGAGGGAGAAAACTGAAGTCTGCATTTCGCTGTCTCTGAATGCGGAAAGCCCTTTTGGGAAAAGCGGACCCTCTTCTTCTGATCTTGGAGAACTGGAAATGAACGCTCTACACGATCTCTCTTTGAATTCAGAAGGTATTTTGGGACCTTCTAATGTTGGAAAACTGAAATGAACGCTCTACACCTTCTCTCTCTCTCTTTCTCTGAAATGGGTAGCCATTTGAAAACTCCCTAACTTTGGAAAAAAACAGAAATGAACGCTCTACACTATCTCTCTTTGAAAATGGGGGGGGTGTCATTTTGAGACCTCCCTCCCCTAAACTTGGAAAAAAAACTGAAATGAACGCTCTACACTTTCTCTCTTTGGACATGGGTAGCCCTTTGGGGACCCTCTCCTCTTGGTAGGAAACAAAAAGAACTGAAGTGAAGGCTCTACACAATCTCTCTTGGAATGGGATCCATATTTCGGGAAACGTGGATCACCTCATGCTGGAAAACTGAAGTGAACCACCAAGATTGGACTCTATATAATATTTTTTTTTTAAATTGACATCATGACCCTCCTCCCATTTGTTATTAAAAAAATTGTTTTTTTTTTTTGTTTTGGTTTTTATCCCATTTCCGATGTGATTTCAGAAATGCAATTCCATAACAGTTCAATTTCATTCGAGGTTAAATGATCTAAACAGTCTTTGACCCACCCATCCGTATGATTATTTTCTTCTCCTTCCTGTTGCACCAAATTTTGTAAGTCCATATAATCATTCCATACGGGAAGGGCTGGATCCTCACAAGGCTGTCTTGAAACACTTGGAGTCTCTTTGGGATGAGTGGAGGGATCTAGGATCTCTGGACCCGGCTGCAATTCTACCTCCATGATTTCTGGACCCGTTGGAACTTGTTTACCCGGCTGAAATTCTACCTCCATGATTTCTGGACCCGTTGGAACTTGTGAACCCGGCTGTGATTCTGCCTCCATGATTTCTGGACCTGTTGGAACTTGTGGACCCGGCTGACATTCTACCTCTACGATGTCGGGACTTTTTGAAGCTTGTGGACCCGTCTGACATTCTACCTCTACGATGTCGGGACAGGTTGGAGGAGGAGAAGAAGAAGAAGAAGAGGATACTGGAAGAGGTTCTGTCTGTGAGGAGTCCGAAAGAGGTTGCCTGTTTGAACAAGTCGGGGAAGAAGAAGAAGAAGCTTCTGGATTCTGAAGCGGATCTTGCACGCCAGGTAGGTTCCGGTAAGTCGACCGTTTTTTAAGAGGTAATTTTTTTTCTTCCTCCTCATCTTCAATTGTGATGACTTCAATTTCATTCCGTTGCCGGGTCGATTTTGTTTCGGGAAATAACGGTTTGGTCCAGCTCCTCTTATCATCTAAGGAAGGGATGGGTAAAGGTGGCGGAGGGTTTTCTTCTTCTTTTTCTTGAAACATCATCGGCGATTGGAAAGAAATCTCCTCTTTCAATTGTTTCCAAAGCGAGTACGAGCACCGATCGACGAGAAAGAGACTCTTCTGGGTTGTGACGATGAGATATTGCGTTTTCGGGGGAACGACATAGTTTTGAAAAGGTCTTAGAATATATTTCTTATATTTCATCCTGTCGCTGACTTTAAAACTTCTTTCCTTCAGATTGGGGGACGATGATTCGTAATAGGCGAGAGGAGCGGCTGTGGTTTGAACAATATGAACTTCGTCCTCAGCCGTCGTTCTCACTCCAAACGTAAAATATCGTTTCGTGAGAAAAATATTCTTCCATCGAAAACTCGTGCGCGGATCTGTATATCGCCGGTCTGTTTGAAAGGGCCGTCTCAAAGCTCGATCCATCCGATTCCAAGAGAAGGGAGATTCCTCTTTCGTTTGTTGCGATTCGAATAAATTTCTGTATATATTCTGAACGAGCAGGTTGGAGGATTCGACATCTTGGTTGAAAGAAACGATCGCTTGATGAGGTGGTAAATGCGGAATAAATGTGGCACAATGACACGCCAAAAAAATTTTCAAGTTGGAGATTTGCTTTAGCGTCTTCAAATCCTCCCCGTTCGAAATCCGTTGAGTTGGAAAAACGTCTAATAGCGACATGGCTCCCAATGGAAAAGAAATGATCTCGCCCAGTACTCTCGCCTTTTTATATATCTATATAGACACACACAGACACACATAGAGGCTCTATGACGTCCGTTTTATTTGTTTTTTTTTGTTTCTCTCTCTCTCTTCTTTCCAAGAAATCTTATCTCCATGACCTCTTTTCTTAAAAAGATGAATGTGTGTGGGAATGAGGAAGTGAAAGTAATAATTTAATAAACAAAAAATTATCCAACCATAACCTTCTTTTTTTTTTCAAAGTCAACCTTTCCAATCCAAGGACGTCCAGAGATAGAGGAAGCAGGGAGAGAGGAGGAGGAGGGAAGGGAAGGTCACACTCTCTTTCTCTCCATAAATAAAAGGGGAGAGCCCCAAAGTCGTATTTTTGTCCAAGTGGATCATGAGGAGGCATCCCCAGCTCACTACGTGTATTCCTTTCAAATATAAATATGTTGATCTTTCCTTTTATATCATCCAAGGAGTCGTTTACCTGAAAGCCTCCGATTTTTCAAAATGTGCGGGTTATTATACCGTGGGGAGTTATCAAAAGATGCGGGACGAATTTTTGTCCGACGAAAACGTGTTGATGGCTCGTGACATTCCACCTTTGGATGCACAAATTTTGTTAATGAAACGAGCCAAATATTTTTACACGTCCCACTTTCTAACCGTCTCGCAAATGAATAGGATTATGGATCGTCTTGAGAAGACAAAAGGGATTCTCGTTCATTTTAGTTATCAGGTTCAATGTTTCTTCTAACCTTCTTCGGAAACATACAATGACCTGACTAGAACAGAGAGCTTACTAAAGCTATGTTCACTAATTGTAGTAAGTAGACAGGATACAGACGAAGGGTATACGAAACCCTTTATTTTTCTTTATATACAATGACTTCCGTACTTCGGAATACAATGACCCTCCACTCGGGGTCTAACGTAAGAGATATCAAAATAAAACTAAACTCTAATTTAACTTTAGAATAATATACGTGTAAGATTGGCCTTATAGTAACAGGAAGCGTATGTAGCACAGAGACTGTGAACACTACAATACGTTTAATTTATCAAGAGGATTAAAACCTTTGGCCTGGAAGGCAAATAGCAACTGCGTAACTTCTAAGGTAAGCGGCCTGCTTCGAACTCACGGCTTCCTCTCTCACTCTTGGCAAAAAGGCCACACTTAAATACTTGGCGTTCGCCAGAACCCTTTGCATAAACTCCTTCACGCTTATAATTCTGGCCGGAAGTAGAAAATAAGAAGTGATAGTAAAGATTTAAAATAAAATAAACGTTAGTAAAACTTAAGATCCTTACATACTTCCCGCCAGAGTTAATTAGTTTGAAACTGAGGTCTAAAACGACCTTGTTGAAAACTTTTAGCTCTAGAAACTAACGCGAGGCCAACCTTTTACAATCATAACTTAGCTAGAAACTAGAAAATTTAAAAGAAAGAAATTTGTTACAATAGCAGCTCCCGGAATATACAACAATCTTTTTTTTTTTCATCTGTACTGCATCTAAACAGGAGCTTTATTCAATTCTGGTTCCTTCCAGAGATCTGGAAGGAAAACTAGTTTAATGAAATGTTACAGAATGATATTGCAAATAACATATAGAATATACTTTTCTTAACATTCTTATTTCATTCATGACTATTTTAATTATCTCTCCCCGTGCTCTCTGACATGTGTTGTAAAAGAACACCAACCACGAATGTGTTTCTGTCTACGTGTGCCACACTTCCTCCTACAATCAAAACACTAACGTGTTAAAATTCAACATACGAGACCTCTTAACACACCCTAATTTCAACTCTAGACCCTGAGGTACTATTCTGAAAGTGGCTAACTCTAAAGTGTAGCATCAGAGAGCCTAACTACATCATTCAACCTTTAACACATATTCACCATGATTTAATCTTTACAGTCACACGAATAACAAATTTTTAACATTACTTTCACTTTTACCATATCACGGTATTTCTTAACATTCAAAATAACAGTTCACATGTATACAAGAACATATCAACATGCCGTTAATTTTACACATTTGAAAACATACATTAGTAGTACATTGTTAACTTCTATTCTTTTCAAAGCAAGTGCCAATTCTTTCTACATTGAAATAATACTACATTTCAAAAAGTCTTTCAGACTAAAACTTCTTTCTTGCTAGAATGTTTTAAATAAAATTTATGCAATAACTTTTTACAATATTTAAGTCTTTACACAACGCTATTATACATCAACTTTAGTTTTACGCGCGAGTAATTGAAAAACATAATAAGAAAATCGGTCACAACTCATTTCTCGCCCTTTTGGCGATAAAGGTAGACCTCGCATGAGGTAAAACTTCTTGAAATCTGCCACTTGCAGTAAGAATGAAAGATTAACTTAAGTTTGTAAAGTAACATAAAATTTTACTTATCTTTGTAATATTCAGATTTTGTTAATGAAACGAGCCAAATATTTTTAAACGTCCCACTTTCTAACCGTCTCGCAAATGAATAGGATTATTGATCGTCTTGAGAAGACAAAAGGGATTCTCGTTCATTTTAGTGAATGGTTGCATAAATGTTTGCACGAACCTCTCTCGATCGAGAAGACTGGGAAGAATACCTATTATATTCTTCTCGAGGACTCTCCTCGTTCGTCTCATCTTAGAGAAGCTACGACTTTTGAAAAAATCCTCGAGCAAGAAAAAATAGAATGGTGGAACAACTACCCCATCCCTCTCCCCGAGCATCAAGAGGAGCCTGTTCAGAAGAAAAAGAAAAAACCTTTCCAAAAGCCTATCCTCATCCTCCTCGATAATGATGGGGATGAGGAGAAGCCTGTTCAGATTCCTCTCCGTTTGTCAAAACCCGTCGAGGATGAAAAACCTCTCCCTTCCTCAAAACCCCTTGAGGAAGAGAGACCCCTCGAGAAGGAGAAATCTCTCCCATTGTCAAACCTCCTCGAAGATGAAAAACCTCTCCATTTATCAAGACCCCTCGAGAAGGAGGGACCTCTTCCTTTATCAAACCCCCTCGAAGATGAAAAACCTCTCCATTTATCAAGACCCCTCGAAAATGAGGGACCACTCGATTTGTCAAAAGCCCTCGAGGATAAGGGAACCAAAACTTCTCTCTCTTTCGAAGAGGAGGGACCTCTCAATTTGTCAAGACCCCTCAAGAATAAGGGAACCGAAAATCCTCTCCCTTTCTCAAGACTTCTCGAGGAGGAGGAGGAGGAGGAGAGACCGCTCCATGCCTCAAGACAGGACCCCCCTCTATCTCTTGAGGATCCGAGGGAAACGATTCCTATTGAAAAACCATCTATCGACGATCCCCAGAAAAGGTCTTCGGAGGAGATTAGACTTCCATGTAGAAAACGAATCTGCCACAATCATCATCATCATAATAATAATAATATACCCCCTTCTCAACAACAGAATCCTACAACATTTGCAGATAAATGCATTCAAACCAATCCCTTTATAGTAACCCTTTTGATTGGAGAACCCGTGCATTAGCCTCGAAAAATAAAATGAGATTCTAGACTGTTTCTATGACCAGAATGTTAAGCCAATAGATAGGTCTAGCTCAGAATTTTTCTTTTTAAAAGAAAATAACTAAATAATCCAAAGACTATTCGTAAATATAAATGGTAAAGTCTTGAGTCTGCTGGAAAAAAATTTTCAGAGCTGAGAAAAATTCTACAACTCCAAAAAAAAAAAAAAAAAAAAACTTTTGGTTAATATTTATTATGTCTTAGACATGATAAAAATTAACGACCCTCTTCCGTTTTCGTCTGGGAATGTTGTCTCACTCTTTTGAAAAACAAATCGTGATTCATTCATGGAATGATTGCCATTAGAGAAAGGATGAGTTATGGTCTATATTTAGAAAGGGTGAGACATCCTTCCCAAACAAAAAGGGAGGGTCATTAATTTTTATCATGTCTAAGACATGATAAAAATTAACCAAAAGTTTTTTTTTTTTTTTTTTTTTTTTTTTTTCATTAGAGAATTTTATTTCAGCTCTGAGAAATTTTTTTTTCTCCCAGCCGATTCGAGACTTTACCATTTATTTTAAGAATGATTTCTCTCTGATCTATTATTTCAAAATTCCAAGTTTCGCTTCAGAACCATCTATGCTGTTGAAGAAGTAACGTGATATATGTATTTTTTTTAATGAGTTCTGTAAAGATTGAATTGTGCAGGATTGACCTTTCGAATTCCTTCTCTGTGTCTTTAAATAATAATGATACCGAACTGCTTTTTGTAGAGCGCAATGGAAAAAACCTTTTGTATGGTTAGGACAATTCATGTGTTCGATCCCATTGTATTTGAGAATCTCTTGCGTCGATCCCGAAATGCAATAAATGGATCTTTGCAACCATTTCTCTAAAAACTGCCGTTTCATTTCTCCTCGCACCCAAATCATGGAAAAAGGTTCCGTAAACATCGTTAACACCCATGGAAAATAACTGTATGGAATTTCTCCTTCGTACCACGACAAGCCGTGATAATAATCACTCGCCCACACAGCGGTTCGTTTTTCTTTCTCGGTGAGCATTTGCCATGGAAACGGGGGTTTAAAAACAAATACCCCTCGAGAAGTACCGTCCAATGTGACGTAAGCCAATTCTTTCACAATAAAGGCTCCTTGAGAATCGTAGAAACCTTCAAAGTCGAGCACGAGTTCCATGTTTTTTATTTCTTTTTCTTTCCAAGGTGACCTTTATTATTATTATGATGGATGTGTATTGAGATACGCACGATATTATTCAAAAAACAAATATATATATATACAAATGTGACCTTTCCCAGAATTCATACGACCTGTCACGTGCAACCTTCTCTCTCTATATATATAAAAGAGGAGACGGCGAGAGAACGCTATCCATTTTTTCCTTCAGGACACACAGCGAGAGAGAGAGAGAATTTTGTTTTCTTTTTTTCCTCAATTGAAGAAGATGGACATTTTGAGTACCAAACCTCTCAAAGATTCCTACATTGTTCTGGACATGGAATACTTTCACTGTTATGATCCAAAGACGGGAGATATATGTTTCATCTTGAAAGAACTGGGCTACATCACTTGCGATTTAACCTTATGCGGATCCATGATTTTTCTCCCTCCTGTCCATTACGATGACTTATCGTCCCGCAATCAAGCTGTGGTCAACCAGACTACAAATAACCGACACGGCCTGCAATGGACCGAGGGTCGTCTTTCCTACGAGCATCTTCCTACGATCCTGAAAATACTGACCGAAAATGTGGAGGTGATCTACGTCAATGGATACGATAAAGCCGAATTTTTCAGCAAGCTCTGCCAGCGATCCGTTTACGAGTTTTACATCCCAGGGAAAACCGAGTGGCGGAACAAATCGAAATGCACGCGACACCAATATTTCCAAAAGATGATTCATTGTGCCGAGAACAAGGTGAGAAATTTTCGATACCATTTGATGGAGGGTAGTTACGTTTTCCGGAAATTACATTGTTACACCTCCGAGAGCAAAGCTGTCGAAGACGAAGAGGAGGCGGAAGAATTTCCCCAGGAGAACTCGTGCGACGATGAGGAGGAGGAGGATGAACTTTCTAATAATAATAATAATAAATGTCTAAGTTGGGATGCTTTAGAGACCCAAGAATATTGGTCTCAACCCTTATCTCACCTAGACCTGAAAGAGGATCCTCAAGTGTACTCTTTGTGGTCCTCTTCTAAAATTTGGTCTTGGAGAGAACCCTTGAATGTTCATGAATGAAATGGTATGTAAATCCCTAGAGAGAAAAAAATAGAAAAAAAAAGTTCCTTTTTCTTGTAATATGTTGATTTCTTTCCAATCCCATTTCTTTTCTATAACTCCAGCCCAATCGACGAGAAGAAGACGAATTTTCCAAGTTACACAAAACGAATCTTCGAAGTTACACAAGACGTAGAAAGATTTCACAAGGATTTATAAATCACACTCTCCCACATGATATATGTATAGAGAGAAAAAGACCCTCTGTTCTCTAGCCAATACGTCAAGACTTCCCTAAACTAAGAGAGACCATGAGTACCGAGGAAACCTTAGCAGAGCAAGTGGAAAGACTTTCAAAGAGATTAGAAGAGTTAAGACGGGATAGATTTACAGTTCCGCCCACTAAAGAGGAAACTATCATCGATTTCAACAAACCGCTGTACTTTCATCCCCTACCCCAAAGAATGAGACGAGTGGAGTCGCCGTTGAACAGTTCCAATGAGAAACAAAATGTCACTTATTTGAATAGCCAATTTCAACACATGAATATTTCATAAGTATTTTTTTCCCTAAAGCGTAGGGAGATCGGATCAGTAGTTTTTCCCTTTTCATCGTCGAAAAAGATTGGGAGGAAAAATCTTTCTCAGCTCTCTCAGAAAAATTTTTCTGCCTTTAAAAAAAAAAAAAAAAAAAAAAAAACTTTTTGTTAATTTTTATCATGTCTTAGACATGATAAAAATTAACTCTACCCCCCCTTTTGTCTGGGAATGTTGTCTCACAATTTCTAAAAATAGACCATCACTCCTCCTTTCTTAAAGAATAGAATTCCAAGAATGGGATCTGGTCTATTTTTAGAAACGGTGAGACCCTATTCCCAGACAAAAGGCGGGTAGAGTTAATTTTTATCATGTCTAAAGTTCAGGGTCCATCCATCTTCTTATGTGAAACGGTGACCCTGACAAGATCGAGATAAACAAGTCCTGTGAGTTGTTTTGTAATCTTGACGCTATCCAAGAAAGACTTTTTATTATTATTTTTTTTTGAAATAGGCGGGGGGTGGGGAGAGAAAATGTTCTCACGACCCTCAGATATCTTTTCATAAATATATTTTTTACAAAGTGTTTCTTTCATTCCGATCCTTTTAAGAGGTTGGAATGACCCTGACATTTAGATGGGGTCGCGATCCCGACAGATGTCGCGCGAGTATAAAAGTGTGTGTCCTCCGCGAGATTTCTTCAGAGAACAGAAGAAGACGTGAACTGAGCTGGTAAGTCCCTTTGGTCCTATGAATATGGTTATCTATAAACTCGATTTGATTCTTAGTTTTTTTTTAATAATGATAATAATCATAACTTCATTTAAAAAGACCTTTGAAACTTTTTAACCCTTTGAAAAGAAAAATGTCTCTTTCAAGACGACGACTCTAAAACGTTTTATTGCTTATTTCCCCCCCCTTTCTAGATCTTCCCTATTATACATATATACCTTTTCGATTCTCTTTTTTGCTCCTGTTTGTGGAAGACATCACCGTATTCATCGCCATGGCGTGTTCAGAAAACTTTATCGTGCTCGATCTAGAGGGTTTCCAGTCCTACAACCACAACAAGGGTGAATTTACCTACGTTTTAAAAGAATTGGGCTATGCGACAAAAGATTTTTTGACCGTGGGATCGTTGACGTTTACTCCTCCTCACCCCTTCCACCAACTGAGTGAAAAAAACCAAAAGACAAATGCCTGGCTGACAAGACACCGGCACGGACTTCGTTGGAACGAGGGTCATATTCCCTACAACCATTTAGGACGCATTCTCCAATCGCTCACTCACAGCTTCTCCACGATTTATGTGGTGGGATGCCAGAAAGCTAAATTCTTTGCTAAAGCCTTGGATTATCAAAAACCCGTGACGGAAATTTATGTGCCAGATGGAATCATTTGGAAGTATCGGGAAAAATGTGCCCGACATCATCAAAGGATGAAATATTTCCATTGTGCCGAAAACAAAGTGCGCAACTATCGATGGCATATTATGGAAGGAGATTTTCATATCAATCACGTCTATCCAGACGGAATGGAGAAAGAGGAGAGGATTCAGGAGGAAGCAGACAATCCTCTGCAAGCTTTTGATAAGGGCTACGATCAGTTAGAGAAGGATCCGTCCCCAAAAGCGTACGATAACCTCATCCAGAAATGGGATAATCTGTCCTGTTTCCAAGTGATGGAACATCCGGATGAGCATACGCCTTTAAACTTGATGGGCTCTTCTTCTTTGTCGTCAACTTCCTCCAATAACTCGAGGAAGACGGAGGGTTGGGGAGACATACCTGAAAATATTCCCCATTACGATCCAGCAGCCTGTTGGGACGAACCTTCCAAAGAATCTCATGAGACCCCCAAAATATCTTCAGAGGATCCAAAGACAAAATCCACTGAGTGTTGGGACAATGAACGGACAACTCATGCTCTAAAATCCACTAAGACTATGTCCACTGAGTGTTGGGACAATGAACAGACGACTCATGCTCCAAAATCTACTGAGACTATGTCCACTGAATGTTGGGACGATGAACAGACGACCCATGCTCCAAAATCTACTGAGACTATGTCCACTGAGTGTTGGGACGATGAAACCGAAAAGACGATAGAGAATTGGGATGACCGTTCTCAAAAGTATTTGAATTGATATATACATAAACTCAGGAGAAAAAAAAATAAAGAAAAGATTTTTAGAAATAAGTAGAGAAAGGTTCTCCGCTTTCCCTATATTTATGGAAATGGACTGAGGAGAGAGAAAGAGAGACGAATCAGGAGACCAAAAAAAATGGGTCTTGGAAGGAATGAGTGCAAATGCATTCGATTCCTTCCAAGACCCATTTTTTTTTGGGTCCCTCTCTCATCCAATCTTGGAAAAGAACTTTGTCCTATTTTTCTAGGTCCATTCAAAAAGAAATGAATCTATCCATAAATTTTCTTAAAAGAAAAAAACAAAAAGATCCTTTACCTCTTGACGGTCCAAAGTCGAGAATCTTGGAAAAAGTTATCCACTCTCTCCATCCAGTCAAGCTTCTCTGTAGAAAATCTAGTAGGTGCATCTGCATTCTTGAACACCCGGCAGTTATTATTGGACGCGAAACGTCGAATGCTGAAATAGTTAACAGTGAGCCCATTCTTAAAGAAACGGGGATGTTTTATTCATCCAGTCGAGTGCGGAAAAATTTCTGAGAGCCGGAGAAAAATTTCTCTGGCTGAAAAAAAAAAAAAAAAAAAAAAAAAATACCCCCCTTTTAGTCTGAAAATTGATGTCTTCAATTTTTCTAAAATTCAAGACATCAATTTTCAAATTTTCAGAGTAAAAGGGGGGGTATTTTTTTTTTTTTTTTTTTTTTTTTTTTTTTTTTTTTAATATCTAACTTTGAACCACAGAAATTTTTTCCGGCTCTCAGAAAATTTTCCCAACCGACTCGATGTGAATAAAACTTTACTGTTTGTTAAGAATGTTATTTAATGGATCGATTTCAACCTATCGAGTTTCGCTTGAGTTCCGGCCGTGCTGTGGGCCCACCTGGATACAAGTTTTCCCCTTTTGGAATAGAATTTCCATCAAGGTAGGCTACTTTTCCTCTTTTTGCATTTTCCATGTCATTTTATTTGTATTACAATATACTGAAAACGGGCGTTCGAACTGATTTCTAGGCTATTTCTATACAAATGGAGCTCGATCCAAGAAAGAAATGATGTCTTTTTTTTATTTTGTGGACTGCCAATTTGTATTGGAATATACTGAAAACGGGTGTTTGAGTCGGTTTTCAGTATATTTCAGTACAAATAGAGCTCGATCCAAGAAAGAAATGATGTCTTTTTTTTTATTTTGTGGACTGCCAATTTGTATTGGAATATACTGAAAACGGGTGTTTGAGTCGGTTTTCAGTATATTTCAATACAAATAGAGCTCGGTCCAAGAAAGAAATGATGTCTTTTTTTTTATTTTGTGAACTGCCAATTTGTATTGGAATATACTGAAAACGGGTGTTTGAGTCGGTTTTCAGTATATTTCAATACAAATAGAGCTCGGTCCAAGAAAGAAATGATGTCTTTTTTTTATTTTGTGGACTGCCAATTTGTATTGGAATATACTGAAAACGGGTGTTTGAGTCGGTTTTCAGTATATTTCAATACAAATAGAGCTCGGTCCAAGAAAAAAATGATGTCTTTTTTTTTATGTTGTGGACTGGCAATTTTGTATTGGAATATACTGAAAACGGGCATTCACGTCGGTTTTCAGTATATTTCAATACAAGTGGAGCTCGATCCAAGAAAAAAATGATGTCTTTTTATTATTTTGTGGACTGCCAATTTGTATTGGAATATACTGAAAACGGGTGTTTGAGTCGGTTTTCAGTATATTTCAATACAAATAGAGCTCGATCCAAGAAAAAAATGATGTCTTTTTTTTATTTTGTGGACTGCCAATTTTGTATTGGAATATACTGAAAACGGGCGTTTGAGTCCTTTTTCCGACTATTTCTATACACATTCCACTATATTAAAATGACGTCATAGTTGAGTCTAAACAGAGTCGTCCCCGGATAGAGTCGTCTCCGGACAAAGTCGTCCCCGGACAATTTTATACCGAATTTGTATAGAGATATACTTAAAATGGGCTTGGAGGGGGGGCGGAGTCCAAACAAAGTCGTCCCCGGACCATCTTGATGACCAGACATATTGCCTTTTCAACAGCCCGTATTATTCTGAACAAAAACGTGGAATACTTTTATAGAAAAGAGAAGAATTGAAAGTGAAAGTCAAAAAGCAAAATGGGATCGGCTGGGAAAAATTTCTGAGAGCCGAGAAAAAATTCTGAGTCAGAAAAAAAAAGAAAAAATATATAATATATATATTATATAATATATATATTATATAATATATACTATATAATATATATTATAAATACTTTTTGTTAATTTTTATCATGTCTAGAAGACATGATAAAAATTAACTCATCCCCCTTTTGTCTGGGTATGTTGTCTCACCGTTTCTAAAAATAGACCAGAACCCAGTCTTTTCTTGGAATTTAAAAGGATGAGTCATGGTCTATTTTTAGAAAGTGGGGGACAGCATTCCCAGACAAAAGGGGGGTGAGTTAATTTTTATCATGTCTAGAAGACATGATAAAAATTAACAAAAAGTTTTTTTTTTTTTTTTTTTTTTTACATCTCAGAATTTTTTTCTGAGCTCTGAGAAATTTTTCCTAGCTGATCCCATTTCGTTTTTCGACTTTCACTTTCAACTCTTCACTTTTCCTATCCACTGTCGTTGGAATTGTGTTCACTGGAGGCTATTTCTTTTTTTGCAATCTCGCTTTTAGTTTTCTCTGAGATTCTTTAGAAATGGCTATACAAATTTCACCATCTATATAGAGATGATGTCCAAACAAAGTCGTCCCCGGACCATCTTGATAACCGAATATGTATAGAAATAGTCTGAAAATGGGCTTGAGGGCCGGTTTCTGGACGATTCCTCTACAAATTCGGCCGCATCCAGAAAAACAAAAATACATAGTTTCTTTTTTGGGTGGACAGGAGATGATAAATTTCTTTTCTCTCTCTCTCTCTCTCCCAAGATTGGAGGAGAGAGTGGCCCAAAAAATGGGTCTTGGAAGGAATCGAATGCATTTTGAAATGCATTCGATTCCTTCCAAGACCCGTTTTTTTGGTCTCCTGATTCAACTCTCCAGTCTATGGAATAGGGAAAGCGGAGAACGTTTCCCCTTCTTTAAGCGACTGGAGACCATATCGCATCATCATCATCATCATCATCACCATCACCATCGTCCTCTTTCTGATACTTTTCAACGAAGGCTTGATGTCTCTGGATGATTTTGGGGAGATGATGGATCCCGAATTGAGTGATGAAAAAGAGAGGACTCTTTTTCCTTTCTTGTTCGTCTTGCACAGTCTCTCGGAGGGTGATATACGTTTCCCCGTCCTCCTCAATTTTCGTCAGAGGTCTAATGAATATTTTACACATCCAAGGGAAGAGCGACTTGTTATGCAGGGATTTCGAAGCGACGAAGGCCGCTTCATTCGAAGTGAGGACAATCTGGTTCGGTTGACCCCATTCTTTGGAGTAGTTGTCCAAATCGCCTAGTCGAAGAAAATGGTGTCGATTAGGAAAAAAGACTTGGAGAACACTCGTCGTATGCGAGACGTTCGTAGGCAAGAGAGTCAAGATATCTTTGGCATTCCAGTACAGGAATCCTAGATCCACATACGCGTGCACGTAATAGTCATCGTTATATTCCAGTTTGAGCAGCATGGCTTTTGTATTTTTTTTCCGTTCTCAAGGCGAAACACTCGTCTGATATGAACAAGAGCTCGCTGGCGATCCGTTTATATAGACTCCTCAGACAGAGAGAGAGAGAGAGGAGGAGGAACAAGGTTGATGAATTCTAAAATAAAAAAAATGATAACGAAATGAGATCGGCTGGCAAAATATTTTCAGAGCTCAGAAAAAAATTCTGAGATGTAAAAAAAAAAAAAAAAACTTTTTGTTAATTTTTATCATGTCTTCTAGACATGATAAAAATTAACTCACCCCCCTTTTGTCTGGGTATGTTGTCTCACCGTTTCTAAAAATAGACCAGAACCCAGTCTTTTCTTGGATTCTATTCTTTAAAAGGATGACTCATGGTCTATTTTTAGAAAGTGGGAGACAACATTCCCAGACAAAAAGAGAGGTGAGTTAATTTTTATCATGTCTAGAAGACATGATAAAAATTAACAAAAAGTTTTTTTTTTTTTTTTTTTTTTTTTTTTTTTTTTTTTTTTACATTTTAGAATTTTTTTCTGAGCTCTGAGAAATTTTTCCTAGCCGATCTCATTTCTCATTTCGTTTTTCGACTTTCACTTTCAACTCTTCACTTTTCTATAAAAGCATTCCACGTTTCTGTTCAGAACAGTGTCTCTCTCTACCCAAATCTGAAACCCTAGTCACGAGAGAATATGAGACTAGAAAAATAGTTTAGCTTATTGATCTAAAAAATGTCCCATGCTAGAACTCAGAATTATGATCAGAGCGGGGCTTTCCAGTATCCACTTCCAAGATTTTAGATTTGTCATGGGTGACATGTTCCCAAATTCATAAATTCTTCAATTATAGTCCCCTTCTTTGACAAATGGCTAAGAAATTCTTAAAGAATATCATGATAAAGATTTAGCTATCTATATATAACATTATGTTTTCTTTTCAAAAAAAAATCCAATCTTGATCGAAATGGACTTTACGCACAATTTATTGTATCCCCACCTTTCCAAGATTGGTTTGAAGAAGTGATCAAAAAAAATGGGTCTGGAAGGAAAAGGGTGCATTTCGAGAAAAGAAAAGAGGACCCTCTTTTTCTCGCAATGCACCCGTTTCCTTCCAGACCCATTTCTTTTGCCTCCTCAGAACTCTCTTTCTTTTCTCCTCCCTCTCTCTCTTAAGAGGGATTGAAAGAAAGAGGCTAGATGGAAAAGTTTCTTTTTTTTTCTTTCAAGAAGATAAAAAAAAATTTGGAGGAGGAGCAAATTTTTTTTGGGTGATGGTGGTTGTTTTTTTTAGAAGGTGATGACTTTAGTGACATTTAAAGAGACCACCAGAGGATCCGTTTGAGTCTCGACGACCTTTTCTTGACGGGGGTCTGTCTGGCAATAAGCGCTGGCATATTGTTTAGGGTAAGTAGAAAAATCCGTCATGCCTGGATGAGGCGGTATGTAGCGCACTCCCAGATTAAAGAGGGTGATGAAGGGAAATTTCTCCCCCGGATAGAGCAGTCGGTAAACGGGTTGATTGGGTACAACTCGAAACAGCGGCTGAGTTAAAATGCTATACACCCAGGCCAGAAGCTGATTATTTTTAGGATTATTTTCGGCCAGATGTAACATTTCTTCGCTGGAGAGGACATATCCCTCTTGAGAACTGCCGAGACTCTCAAGATCTTTTATTTTCCTGAAGACGTGGTGTTCGTCGAAAAACACGGAGAGAATGTCCCAGGTTCTTTTACTGGAAGTATGAATCAGAGGCAAAATGTCCGTAGCGTTCCAAAACAATCTTCCGTCATCCACATAACAGCGAATGCTCACAAACTCATTATATAAGACGCGGATCATCATCTTGAGTAGAAATATGGATACGCACAGCAGTCTCTCTCTCTGGGAAATAGAGTCTGTCTTCCACTCGCCTCTCTATATATACGAGAAGACCACGTGATGGGCGACGTGACGGTTGACTTCTAGAAAAAAAAATCAACTTTGTCTATCTCTCTCTCTCTATGACCTTCTATTTTTTTCCTAAAGAACACCCCGTCACCTTTTCAAAGGTCAATGGATTGAGAGGAACGAAAGAAAAAGAAAACAACCATCCTTTGTATACTACCTATGACCTTCTCCTAGAGACCCCTGTCATTTTCTTCTCGAGAGCTACGTGATGAAAGCTTTTTTTTTATTCTAGAGTTTATCAACTTTGTAGAAACATGACCCCGTCACCTTCTCAAAGGCCATGTCGTATGGAATGGGACCCTTTTGGTTTTTTCTTTTGACAAAATAAAAAATAAAACAACTCTATAATCATCTCTCTATGACCTTCACAAACACTCATGTTTTATCATTTTTTTTATTTTAGAATTTATCAACCTTGTTCCTCCTCCTCCCCTCTCCCTCTCCCTCTCTCTCTCTCTGAGGAGTCTATATAAACGGATCGCCAGCGAGCTCTTGTTCATATCAGACGAGTGTTTCGCCTTGAGAACGGAAAAAAAAATACAAAAGCCATGCTGCTCAAACTGGAATATAACGATGACTATTACGTGCACGCGTATGTGGATCTAGGATTCCTGTACTGGAATGCCAAAGATATCTTGACTCTCTTGCCTACGAACGTCTCGCATACGACGAGTGTTCTCCAAGTCTTTTTTCCTAATCGACACCATTTTCTTCGACTAGGCGATTTGGACAACTACTCCAAAGAATGGGGTCAACCGAACCAGATTGTCCTCACTTCGAATGAAGCGGCCTTCGTCGCTTCGAAATCCCTGCATAACAAGTCGCTCTTCCCTTGGATGTGTAAAATATTCATGAGACCTCTGACGAAAATTGAGGAGGACGGGGAAACGTATATCACCCTCCGAGAGACTGTGCAAGACGAACAAGAAAGGAAAAAGAGTCCTCTCTTTTTCATCACTCAATTCGGGATCCATCATCTCCCCAAAATCATCCAGAGACATCAAGCCTTCGTTGAAATGTATCAGAAAGAGGACGATGGTGATGGTGATGATGATGGTGATGATGATGATGCGATATGGTCTCCAGTCGCTTAAAGAAGGGGAAACGTTCTCCGCTTTCCCTATTCCATAGACTGGAGAGTTGAATCAGGAGACCAAAAAAATGGGTCTTGGAAGGAATCGAATGCATTTCAAAATGCATTCGATTCCTTCCAAGACCCATTTTTTTGGGCCACTCTCTCCTCCAATCTTGGGAGAGAGAGAGAGAAAAGAAATTTATCATCTCCTGTCCACCCAAAAAAGAAACTATGTATTTTTGTTTTTCTGGATGCGGCCGAATTTGTAGAGGAATCGTCCAGAAACCGGCCCTCAAGCCCATTTTCAGACTATTTCTATACATATTCGGTCATCAAGATGGTCCGGGGACGACTTTGTTTGGACATCATCTCTATATAGATGGTGAAATTTGTATAGCCATTTCTAAAGAATCTCAGAGAAAACTAAAAGCGAGATTGCAAAAAAAGAAATAGCCTCCAGTGAACACAATTCCAACGACAGTGGATAGGAAAAGTGAAGAGTTGAAAGTGAAAGTCGAAAAACGAAATGCGATCAGCTAGGAAAAATTTCTCAGAGCTCAGAAAAAAATTCTGAGATGTAAAAAAAAAAAAAAACTTTTTGTTAATTTTTATCATGTCTTCTAGACATGATAAAAATTAACTCACCCCCCTTTTGTCTGGGAATGTTGTCTCCCACTTTCTAAAAATAGACCATGACTCATCCTTTTAAATTCCAAGAAAAGACTGGGTTCTGGTCTATTTTTAGAAACGGTGAGACAACATACCCAGACAAAAGGGGGATGAGTTAATTTTTATCATGTCTAGAAGACATGATAAAAATTAACAAAAAGTATTTATAATATATATTATATAATATATATTATATAATATATATATTATATAATATATATATTATATAATATATATATTATATATTTTTTCTTTTTTTTTCTGACTCAGAATTTTTTCTCGGCTCTCAGAAGTTTTTCCCAGCCGATCCCATTTTGCTTTTTGACTTTCACTTTCAATTCTTCTCTTTTCTATAAAAGTATTCCACGTTTTTGTTCAGAATAATACGAATAATGTTGAAAAGGCAATATGTCTGGTCATCAAGATGGTCCGGGGACGACTTTGTTTGGACTCCGCCCCCCCTCCAAGCCCATTTTAAGTATATCTCTATACAAATTCGGTATAAAATTGTCCGGGGACGACTTTGTCCGGAGACGACTCTATCCGGGGACGACTCTGTTTGGACTCAACTATGACGTCATTTTAATATAGTGGAATGTGTATAGAAATAGTCGGAAAAAGGACTCAAACGCCCGTTTTCAGTATATTCCAATACAAAATTGGCTGTCCACAACATAAAAAAAAGACATCATTTTTTTTTCTGGATGGAGCTCCATTTGTATTAGAATATACTGAAAACAGACTCGAACGCCCGTTTTCAGTATATTCCAATACAAAATTGGCTGTCCACAACATAAAAAAAAGACATCATTTTTTTCTTGGATGGAGCTCCATTTGTATTGGAATATACTGAAAACCAACGTGAACACCCGTTTTCAGTATATTCTAATACAAAATTGGCTGTCCACAAAATAAAAAAAAAGACATCATTTTTTTCTTGGATGGAGCTCCATTTGTATTGAAATATACTGAAAACCAACGTGAACGCCCGTTTTCAGTATATTCCAATACAAAATTGGCTGTCCACAAAATAAAAAAAAAGACATAATTTTTTTCTTGGATCGAGCTCCACTTGTATTGAAATATACTGAAAACAACGTGAATGCCCGTTTTCAGTATATTCCAATACAAAATTGGCTGTCCACAACATAAAAAAAAGACATCATTTTTTTTTCTTGGATGGAGCTCCATTTGTATTGGAATATACTGAAAACCAACGTGAACACCCGTTTTCAGTATATTCCAATACAAAATTGGCTGTCCGCAACATAAGAAAAAGACATCATTTTTTTCTTGGATCCAGCTCCATTTGTATTGAAATATACTGAAAACCGACGTGAACGCCCGTTTTCAGTATATTCCAATACAAAATTAGCAGTCCACAAAATAAAAAAAAAGACATCATTTTTTTCTTGGATCGAGCTCTATTTGTATTGAAATATACTGAAAACCGACTCAAACACCCGTTTTCAGTATATTCCAATACAAATTGGCAGTCCACAAAATAAAAAAAAGACATCATTTTTTTCTTGGATCGAGCTCCACTTGTATTGAAATATACTGAAAACCGACGTGAATGCCCGTTTTCAGTATATTCCAATACAAAATTGGCTGTCCACAACATAAGAAAAAGACATCATTTTTTTCTTGGATCCAGCTCCATTTGTATTGAAATATACTGAAAACCGACGTGAACGCCCGTTTTCAGTATATTCCAATACAAAATTAGCAGTCCACAAAATAAAAAAAAAGACATCATTTTTTTCTTGGATCGAGCTCTATTTGTATTGAAATATACTGAAAACCGACTCAAACACCCGTTTTCAGTATATTCCAATACAAATTGGCAGTCCACAAAATAAAAAAAAGACATCATTTTTTTCTTGGATCGAGCTCCACTTGTATTGAAATATACTGAAAACCGACGTGAATGCCCGTTTTCAGTATATTCCAATACAAAATTGGCTGTCCACAACATAAAAAAAAGACATCATTTCTTTTCTTGGATGGAGCTCCATTTGTATTGAAATATACTGAAAACCGACTCAAACACCCGTTTTCAGTATATTCCAATACAAAATTGGCTGTCCACAACATAAGAAAAAGATATCATTTTTTTCTTGGATCCAGCTCCATTTGTATTGAAATATACTGAAAACCGACGTGAATGCCCGTTTTCAGTATATTCCAATACAAAATTGGCTGCCCACAACATAAAAAAAAGATATCATTTTTTACTTGGATCCAGCTCCATTTGTATTGAAATATACTGAAAACCGACGTGAACGCCCGTTTTCAGTATATTCCAATACAAAATTGGCAGTCCACAAAATAAAAAAAAAGACATCATTTTTTTCTTGGATCGAGCTCTATTTGTATTGAAATATACTGAAAACCGACTCAAACACCCGTTTTCAGCATATTCCAATACAAATTGGCAGTCCACAAAATAAAAAAAAGACATCATTTTTTTCTTGGATCGAGCTCCACTTGTATTGAAATATACTGAAAACCGACGTGAATGCCCGTTTTCAGTATATTCCAATACAAAATTGGCAGTCCACAACATAAAAAAAAAGACATAATTTCTTTCTTGGACCGAGCTCTATTTGTATTGAAATATACTGAAAACCGACTCAAACACCCGTTTTCAGTATATTCCAATACAAATTGGCAGTCCACAAAATAAAAAAAAAGGCATCATTTCTTTCTTGGATCGAGCTCTATTTGTATTGAAATATACTGAAAACCGACTCAAACACCCGTTTTCAGTATATTCCAATAAAAATTGGCTGTCCACAAAATAAAAAAAAAGACATCATTTCTTTCTTGGACCGAGCTCTATTTGTATTGAAATATACTGAAAACCGACTCAAACACCCGTTTTCAGTATATTCCAATACAAATTGGCAGTCCACAAAATAAAAAAAAGACATCATTTCTTTCTTGGATCGAGCTCTATTTGTATTGAAATATACTGAAAACCGACTCAAACACCCGTTTTCAGTATATTCCAATACAAATTGGCAGTCCACAAAATAAAAAAAGACATCATTTCTTTCTTGGATCGAGCTCCATTTGTATAGAAATAGCCTAGAAATCAGTTCGAACGCCCGTTTTCAGTATATTGTAATACAAATGAAATGACATGAAAAATGCAAAAAGAGGAAGAGTAGCCTACCTTGACGGAAATTCTATTCCAAAAGGGGAAAACTTGTATCCAGGTGGGCCCACAGCACGGCCGGAACTCAAGCGAAACTCGATAGGTTGAAATCGATCCATTAAATAACATTCTTAGAAAACAGTAAAGTTTTATTCTATTCCAAAAGGGGAAAACTTGTATCCAGGTGGGCCCACAGCACGGCCGGAACTCAAGCGAAACTCGATAGGTTGAAATCGATCCATTAAATAACATTCTTAACAAACAGTAAAGTTTTATTCACATCGAGTCGGTTGGGAAAAGTTTCTGAGAGCCGGAAAAAATTTCTGTGGTTCAAAGTTAGATATTAAAAAAAAAAAAAAAAAAAAAAAAAAATACCCTCCCTTTTACTCTGAAAATTTGAAAATTGATGTCTTCAATTTTTAAAAATTGAAGACATCAATTTTCAGACTAAAAGGGGGGTATTTTTTTTTTTTTTTTTTTTTCAGCCAGAGAAATTTTTCTCCGGCTCTCAGAAATTTTTCCGCACTCGACTGGATGAATAAAACATCCCCGTTTCTTTAAGAATGGGCTCACTGTTAACTATTTCAGCATTCGACGTTTCGCGTCCAATAATAACTGCCGGGTGTTCAAGAATGCAGATGCACCTACTAGATTTTCTACAGAGAAGCTTGACTGGATGGAGAGAGTGGATAACTTTTTCCAAGATTCTCGACTTTGGACCGTCAAGAGGTAAAGGATCTTTTTGTTTTTTTCTTTTAAGAAAATTTATGGATAGATTCATTTCTTTTTGAATGGACCTAGAAAAATAGAACAAAGTTCTTTTCCAAGATTGGATGAGAGAGGGACCCAAAAAAAAATGGGTCTTGGAAGGAATCGAATGCATTTGCACTCATTCCTTCCAAGACCCATTTTTTTTGGTCTCCTGATTCGTCTCTCTTTCTCTCTCCTCAGTCCATTTCCATAAATATAGGGAAAGCGGAGAACCTTTCTCTACTTATTTCTAAAAATCTTTTCTTTATTTTTTTTTCTCCTGAGTTTATGTATATATCAATTCAAATACTTTTGAGAACGGTCATCCCAATTCTCTGTCGTCTTTTCGGTTTCATCGTCCCAACACTCAGTGGACATAGTCTCAGTAGATTTTGGAGCATGGGTCGTCTGTTCATCGTCCCAACATTCAGTGGACATAGTCTCAGTAGATTTTGGAGCATGAGTCGTCTGTTCATTGTCCCAACACTCAGTGGACATAGTCTTAGTGGATTTTAGAGCATGAGTTGTCCGTTCATTGTCCCAACACTCAGTGGATTTTGTCTTTGGATCCTCTGAAGATATTTTGGGGGTCTCATGAGATTCTTTGGAAGGTTCGTCCCAACAGGCTGCTGGATCGTAATGGGGAATATTTTCAGGTATGTCTCCCCAACCCTCCGTCTTCCTCGAGTTATTGGAGGAAGTTGACGACAAAGAAGAAGAGCCCATCAAGTTTAAAGGCGTATGCTCATCCGGATGTTCCATCACTTGGAAACAGGACAGATTATCCCATTTCTGGATGAGGTTATCGTACGCTTTTGGGGACGGATCCTTCTCTAACTGATCGTAGCCCTTATCAAAAGCTTGCAGAGGATTGTCTGCTTCCTCCTGAATCCTCTCCTCTTTCTCCATTCCGTCTGGATAGACGTGATTGATATGAAAATCTCCTTCCATAATATGCCATCGATAGTTGCGCACTTTGTTTTCGGCACAATGGAAATATTTCATCCTTTGATGATGTCGGGCACATTTTTCCCGATACTTCCAAATGATTCCATCTGGCACATAAATTTCCGTCACGGGTTTTTGATAATCCAAGGCTTTAGCAAAGAATTTAGCTTTCTGGCATCCCACCACATAAATCGTGGAGAAGCTGTGAGTGAGCGATTGGAGAATGCGTCCTAAATGGTTGTAGGGAATATGACCCTCGTTCCAACGAAGTCCGTGCCGGTTTCTTGTCAGCCAGGCATTTGTCTTTTGGTTTTTTTCACACAGTTGGTGGAAGGGGTGAGGAGGAGTAAACGTCAACGATCCCACGGTCAAAAAATCTTTTGTCGCATAGCCCAATTCTTTTAAAACGTAGGTAAATTCACCCTTGTTGTGGTTGTAGGACTGGAAACCCTCTAGATCGAGCACGATAAAGTTTTCTGAACACGCCATGGCGATGAATACGGTGATGTCTTCCACAAACAGGAGCAAAAAAGAGAATCGAAAAGGTATATATGTATAATAGGGAAGATCTAGAAAGGGGGGGGGGGAAATAAACAATAAAACGTTTTAGAGTCGTCGTCTTGAAAGAGACATTTTTCTTTTCAAAGGGTTAAAAAGTTTCAAAGGTCTTTTTAAATGAAGTTATGATTATTATCATTATTTAAAAAAAACTAAGAATCAAATCGAGTTTATAGATAACCATATTCATAGGACCAAAGGGACTTACCAGCTCAGTTCACGTCTTCTTCTGTTCTCTGAAGAAATCTCGCGGAGGACACACACTTTTATACTCGCGCGACATCTGTCGGGATCGCGACCCCATCTAAATGTCAGGGACATTCCAACCTCTTAAAAGGATCGGAATGAAAGAAACACTTTGTAAAAAATATATTTATGAAAAGATATCTGAGGGTCGTGAGAACATTTTCTCTCCCCACCCCCCGCCTATTTCAAAAAAAAATAATAATAAAAAGTCTTTCTTGGATCGCGTCAAGATTACAAAACAACTCACAGGACTTGTTTATCTCGATCTTGTCAGGGTCACCGTTTCACATAAGAAGATGGATGGACCCTGAACTTTAGACATGATAAAAATTAACTCTACCCGCCTTTTGTCTGGGAATAGGGTCTCACCGTTTCTAAAAATAGACCAGATCCCATTCTTGGAATTCTATTCTTTAAGAAAGGAGGAGTGATGGTCTATTTTTAGAAAGTGTGAGACAACATTCCCAGACAAAAGGGGGGTAGAGTTAATTTTTATCATGTCTAAGACATGATAAAAATTAACAAAAAGTTTTTTTTTTTTTTTTTTTTTTTTTTTTTTTTTTTTATTTAAAGGCAGAAAAATTTTCTGAGAGAGCTGAGAAAGATTTTTCCTCCCAATCTTTTTCGACGATGAAAAGGGAAAAACTACTGATCCGATCTCCCTACGCTTTAGGGAAAAAATACTTATGAAATATTCATGTGTTGAAATTGGCTATTCAAATAAGTGACATTTTGTTTCTCATTGGAACTGTTCAACGGCGAGTCCACTCGTCTCATTCTTTGGGGTAGGGGATGAAAGTACAGCGGTTTGTTGAAATCGATGATAGTTTCCTCTTTAGTGGGCGGAACTGTAAATCTATCCCGTCTTAACTCTTCTAATCTCTTTGAAAGTCTTTCCACTTGCTCTGCTAAGGTTTCCTCGGTACTCATGGTCTCTCTTAGTTTAGGGAAGTCTTGACGTATTGGCTAGAGAACAGAGGGTCTTTTTCTCTCTATACATATATCATGTGGGAGAGTGTGATTTATAAATCCTTGTGAAATCTTTCTACGTCTTGTGTAACTTCGAAGATTCGTTTTGTGTAACTTGGAAAATTCGTCTTCTTCTCGTCGATTGGGCTGGAGTTATAGAAAAGAAATGGGATTGGAAAGAAATCAACATATTACAAGAAAAAGGAACTTTTTTTTTTCTATTTTTTTCTCTCTAGGGATTTACATACCATTTCATTCATGAACATTCAAGGGTTCTCTCCAAGACCAAATTTTAGAAGAGGACCACAAAGAGTACACTTGAGGATCCTCTTTCAGGTCTAGGTGAGATAAGGGTTGAGACCAATATTCTTGGGTCTCTAAAGCATCCCAACTTAGACATTTATTATTATTATTATTAGAAAGTTCATCCTCCTCCTCCTCCTCCTCATCGTCGCACGAGTTCTCCTGGGGAAATTCTTCCGCCTCCTCTTCGTCTTCGACAGCTTTGCTCTCGGAGGTGTAACAATGTAATTTCCGGAAAACGTAACTACCCTCCATCAAATGGTATCGAAAATTTCTCACCTTGTTCTCGGCACAATGAATCATCTTTTGGAAATATTGATGTCGCGTGCATTTCGATTTGTTCCGCCACTCGGTTTTCCCTGGGATGTAAAACTCGTAAACGGATCGCTGGCAGAGCTTGCTGAAAAATTCGGCTTTATCGTATCCATTGACGTAGATCACCTCCACATTTTCGGTCAGTATTTTCAGGATCGTAGGAAGATGCTCGTAGGAAAGACGACCCTCGGTCCATTGCAGGCCGTGTCGGTTATTTGTAGTCTGGTTGACCACAGCTTGATTGCGGGACGATAAGTCATCGTAATGGACAGGAGGGAGAAAAATCATGGATCCGCATAAGGTTAAATCGCAAGTGATGTAGCCCAGTTCTTTCAAGATGAAACATATATCTCCCGTCTTTGGATCATAACAGTGAAAGTATTCCATGTCCAGGACAATGTAGGAATCTTTGAGAGGTTTGGTACTCAAAATGTCCATCTTCTTCAATTGAGGAAAAAAAGAAAACAAAATTCTCTCTCTCTCTCGCTGTGTGTCCTGAAGGAAAAAATGGATAGCGTTCTCTCGCCGTCTCCTCTTTTATATATATAGTGAGAGAAGGTTGCACGTGACAGGTCGTATGAATTCTGGGAAAGGTCACATTTGTATATATATATATTTGTTTTTTGAATAATATCGTGCGTATCTCAATACACATCCATCATAATAATAATAAAGGTCACCTTGGAAAGAAAAAGAAATAAAAAACATGGAACTCGTGCTCGACTTTGAAGGTTTCTACGATTCTCAAGGAGCCTTTATTGTGAAAGAATTGGCTTACGTGACATTGGACGGTACTTCTCGAGGGGTATTTGTTTTTAAACCCCCGTTTCCATGGCAAATGCTCACCGAGAAAGAAAAACGAACCGCTGTGTGGGCGAGTGATTATTATCACGGCTTGTCGTGGTACGAAGGAGAAATTCCGTACAGTTATTTTCCATGGGTGTTAACGATGTTGACGGAACCTTTTTCCATGATTTGGGTGCGAGGAGAAATGAAACGGCAGTTTTTAGAGAAATGGTTGCAAAGATCCATTTATTGCATTTCGGGATCGACGCAACAGATTCTCAAATACAATGGGATCGAACACATGAATTGTCCTAACCATACAAAACGTTTTTTCCATTGCGTTCTACAAAAAGCAGTTCGGTATCATTATTATTTAAAGACACAGAGAAGAAATTCGCAAGGTCGATCCTGCACAATTCAATCTTGACAGAACTCATTAAAAAAAATACATATATCACGTTACTTCTTCAACAGCATAGATGGTTCTGAAGCGAAACTTGGAATTTTGAAATAATAGATCAGAGAGAAATCATTCTTAAAAAAAATGGTAAAGTCTCGAATCGGCTGGGAGAAAAAAAAAATTTCTCAGAGCTGAAATAAAATTCTCTAATGAAAAAAAAAAAAAAAAAAACTTTTGGTTAATTTTTATCATGTCTTAGACATGATAAAAATTAATGACCCTGCCTTTTTGTCTGGGAAGGATGTCTCACCCTTTCTAAAAATAGATTGCCATTAGGCAATCATTCCATGAATGAATCACGATTTGTTTTTCAAAAGAGTGAGACAACATTCCCAGACGAAAAGGGAAGAGGGTCGTTAATTTTTATCATGTCTAAGACATGATAAAAATTAACGAAAAGTTTTTTTTTTTTTTTTTTTTTTGGAGTTGTAGAATTTTTCTCAGCTCTGAAAATTTTTTTCCAGCCGACTCAAGACTTTACCATTTATATTTACGAATAGTCTTTGGATTATATATTTATTTTCTTTTAAAAAGAAAAATTCTGAGCTAGACCTATCTATTGGCTTAACATTCTGGTCATAGAAACAGTCTAGAATCTCATTTTATTTTTCGAGGCTAATGCACGGGTTCTCCAATCAAAAGGGTTACTATGAAGGGATTGGTTTGAATGCATTTATCTGCAAATGTTGTAGGATTCTGTTGTTGAGAAGGGGGTATATTATTATTATTATGATGATGATGATTGTGGCAGATTCGTTTTCTACATGGAAGTCTAATCTCCTCCGAAGACCTTTTCTGGGGAGATGGGGTTTCTAGATGGTTTTTCAATAGGAATCGTTTCCCTCGGATCCTCAAGAGATAGAGGGGGGTCCTGTCTTGAGACATGGAGCGGTCTCTCCTCCTCCTCCTCCTCGAGAAGTCTTGAGAAAGGGAGAGGATTTTCGGTTCCCTTATTCTTGAGGGGTCTTGACAAATTGAGAGGTCCCTCCTCTTCGAAAGAGAGAGAAGTTTTGGTTCCCTTATTCTCGAGGGGTTTTGACAAATCGAGAGGTCCGTCATTTTCGAGGGGTCTTGATAAATGGAGAGGTTTTTCATCTTCGAGGGGGTTTGATAAAGGAAGAGGTCCCTCCTTCTCGAGGGGTCTTGATAAATGGAGAGGTTTTTCATCTTCGAGGAGGTTTGACAATGGGAGAGATTTCTCCTTCTCGAGGGGTCTCTCTTCCTCAAGGGGTTTTGAGGAAGGGAGAGGTTTTTCATCCTCGACGGGTTTTGACAAACGGAGAGGAATCTGAACAGGCTTCTCCTCATCCCCATCATTATCGAGGAGGATGAGGATAGGCTTTTGGACAAATTTTTTCTTTTTCTTCTGAACAGGCTCCTCTTGATGCTCGGGGAGAGGGATGGGGTAGTTGTTCCACCATTCTATTTTTTCTTGCTCGAGGATTTTTTCAAAAGTCGTAGCTTCTCTAAGATGAGACGAACGAGGAGAGTCCTCGAGAAGAATATAATAGGTATTCTTCCCAGTCTTCTCGATCGAGAGAGGTTCGTGCAAACATTTATGCAACCATTCACTAAAATGAACGAGAATCCCTTTTGTCTTCTCAAGACGATCCATAATCCTATTCATTTGCGAGACGGTTAGAAAGTGGGACGTGTAAAAACATTTGGCTCGTTTCATTAACAAAATTTGTGCATCCAAGGGTGGAATGTCACGAGCCATCAACACGTTTTCGTCGGACAAAAATTCGTCCCGCATCTTTTGATAACTCCCCACGGTATAATAACCCGTACATTTTGAAAAATCGGAGGCTTTCAGGTAAACGACTCCTTGGATGATATAAAAGGAAAGATCAACATATTTATATTTGAAAGGAATACACGTAGTGAGCTGGGGATGCCTCCTCATGATCCACTTGGACAAAAATACGACTTTGGGGCTCTCCCCTTTTATTTATAGAGAGAAAGAGAGTGTGACCTTCCCTTCCCTCCTCCTCCTCTCTCCCTGCTTCCTCTATCTCTGGACGTCCTTGGATTGGAAAGGTTGACTTTGAAAAAAAAAAGAAGGTCATGGTTGGATAATTTTTTGTTTATTAAATTATTACTTTCACTTCCTCATTCCCACACACATTCATCTTTTTAAGAAAAGAAAAAGAGGTCATGGAGATAAGATTTCTTGGAAAGAAGAGAGAGAGAAACAAAAAAAAAACAAATAAAACGGACGTCATAGAGCCTCTATGTGTGTCTGTGTGTGTCTATATAGATATATAAAAAGGCGAGAGTACTGGGCGAGATCATTTCTTTTCCATTGGGAGCCATGTCGCTATTAGACGTTTTTCCAACTCAACGGATTTCGAACGGGGAGGATTTGAAGACGCTAAAGCAAATCTCCAACTTGAAAATTTTTTTGGCGTGTCATTGTGCGACATTTATTCCGCATTTACCACCTCATCAAGCGATCGTTTCTTTCAACCAAGATGTCGAATCCTCCAACCTGCTCGTTCAGAATATATACAGAAATTTATTCGAATCGCAACAAACGAAAGAGGAATCTCCCTTCTCTTGGAATCGGATGGATCGAGCTTTGAGACGGCCCATTCAAACAGACCGGCGATATACAGATCCGCGCACGAGTTTTCGGTGGAAGAATATTTTTCTCACGAAACGATATTTTACGTTTGGAGTGAGAACGACGGCTGAGGACGAAGTTCATATTGTTCAAACCACAGCCGCTCCTCTCGCCTATTACGAATCATCGTCCCCCAATCTGAAGGAAAGAAGTTTTAAAGTCAGCGACAGGATGAAATATAAGAAATATATTCTAAGACCTTTTCAAAACTATGTCGTTCCCCCGAAAACGCAATATCTCATCGTCACAACCCAGAAGAGTCTCTTTCTCGTCGATCGGTGCTCGTACTCGCTTTGGAAACAATTGAAAGAGGAGATTTCTTTCCAATCGCCGATGATGTTTCAAGAAAAAGAAGAAGAAAACCCTCCGCCACCTTTACCCATCCCTTCCTTAGATGATAAGAGGAGCTGGACCAAACCGTTATTTCCCGAAACAAAATCGACCCGGCAACGGAATGAAATTGAAGTCATCACAATTGAAGATGAGGAGGAAGAAAAAAAATTACCTCTTAAAAAACGGTCGACTTACCGGAACCTACCTGGCGTGCAAGATCCGCTTCAGAATCCAGAAGCTTCTTCTTCTTCTTCCCCGACTTGTTCAAACAGGCAACCTCTTTCGGACTCCTCACAGACAGAACCTCTTCCAGTATCCTCTTCTTCTTCTTCTTCTCCTCCTCCAACCTGTCCCGACATCGTAGAGGTAGAATGTCAGACGGGTCCACAAGCTTCAAAAAGTCCCGACATCGTAGAGGTAGAATGTCAGCCGGGTCCACAAGTTCCAACAGGTCCAGAAATCATGGAGGCAGAATCACAGCCGGGTTCACAAATTCCAACGGGTCCAGAAATCATGGAGGTAGAATTTCAGCCGGGTAAACAAGTTCCAACGGGTCCAGAAATCATGGAGGTAGAATTGCAGCCGGGTCCAGAGATCCTAGATCCCTCCACTCATCCCAAAGAGACTCCAAGTGTTTCAAGACAGCCTTGTGAGGATCCAGCCCTTCCCGTATGGAATGATTATATGGACTTACAAAATTTGGTGCAACAGGAAGGAGAAGAAAATAATCATACGGATGGGTGGGTCAAAGACTGTTTAGATCATTTAACCACGAATGAAATTGAACTGTTATGGAATTGCATTTCTGAAATCACATCGGAAATGGGATAAAAACCAAAACAAAAAAAAACAATTTTTTTAATAACAAATGGGAGGAGGGTCATGATGTCAATTTAAAAAAAAATATTATATAGAGTCCAATCTTGGTGGTTCACTTCAGTTTTCCAGCATGAGGTGATCCACGTTTCCCGAAATATGGATCCCATTCCAAGAGAGATTGTGTAGAGCCTTCACTTCAGTTCTTTTTGTTTCCTACCAAGAGGAGAGGGTCCCCAAAGGGCTACCCATGTCCAAAGAGAGAAAGTGTAGAGCGTTCATTTCAGTTTTTTTTCCAAGTTTAGGGGAGGGAGGTCTCAAAATGACACCCCCCCATTTTCAAAGAGAGATAGTGTAGAGCGTTCATTTCTGTTTTTTTCCAAAGTTAGGGAGTTTTCAAATGGCTACCCATTTCAGAGAAAGAGAGAGAGAGAAGGTGTAGAGCGTTCATTTCAGTTTTCCAACATTAGAAGGTCCCAAAATACCTTCTGAATTCAAAGAGAGATCGTGTAGAGCGGTCATTTCCAGTTCTCCAAGATCAGAAGAAGAGGGTCCGCTTTTCCCAAAAGGGCTTTCCGCATTCAGAGACAGCGAAATGCAGACTTCAGTTTTCTCCCTCCCCAAAAATAGAAGGTCCCAAAATGGCTTCACATTTCAAAGAGAGAGGGAGAGGCGTTCATTTCCATTCTCCAAGATAGGGTCGTCTGCATTTTTCCCAAAATGGCTTCCCAATTCAAAGAGAGAGAGTGAAAGGGTGTGTAGAGCGGTCATGTTCATTCTCCAAGATAGGGTCGTCAGCTTTTTCTCAAAATGGCATCTCCCCATTCAAAAAGAGGTCGTGACCAATTTTTTCCAGTTTTTTCCAAGATGGGGGGGGGGAGAAGAAAACCTAGGATGGAATAACACGACACACAGAGAGAAAGAGAAAAAAAAACGCCATCTTGTCATTTTCTGATAGGGTACCGGTGTTCGAATACTTTTGTGACCGACTGTCTGATTATACTGGGAGAACCATAAAATCGGAAAAGCGATGGGTTTCACAGTTAACGAGGCAATCGAAGACAGACTGGGAAAGAGAGATCCTTTTTTTTAGCTGAGAAGCAGATTTCCCTGGAAATCCGTAACTCTGACCATATAATTTTTCCATAGACTCTTTGAACGGTATTCAGGAGACATCCTCCATGAGGGAAAAAAAATCTCCCCTTCCCCTTCTAAATCGACTGGAAAGAGAATGAGGTGGAAGAGATCCATCCACGAGAGATAATACTCTTGAACGTCAGACAAATATGAAGTCGAATAGCTTAAACAAAAAGTGCTTGAAATGTCATCGAGTCTCGAAAATCTAGGCCTCTCTCTCTCTGAAGGAAATGAGAAAATGGGAATCTGCGTTTTTCTTCCTCAACGGCTGACATTCATCTGAAGTGACACTCGAAATGCTTAAATAGATAAACGAGAATCCATTCTTAAAAAAAATGGCGCTGTGTCGTCAATTGGAGAATCGAGTCGGCTGGGAAAATATTTTGAGAGCCAGGAAAAAAAATTTTCTAACTCTATTAAAAAAAAAAACTTTTTGTTAATTTTTATCATGTATTTAGACATGATAAAAATTAACTACCTTCCCCTTTTGTCTGGGAATGTTGTCTGACCGTTTCTAAAAATAGACCATCACTCATCCTTTCTAAAAAGAATAAAATTCCAAGAATGGGTTCTGGTCTATTTTCAGAAACGGAGAGACAACATTCCCAGACAAAAGGAGGGTAGAGTTAATTTTTATCATGTCTATAAGACATGATAAAAATTAACCAAAAGTTTTTTTTTTTTTTTTTTTTTTTTTTTTTTAGAGTTAGAGAATTTTTTTTTTCCAGGCTCTCAAAATTTTTTCCCAGCCGACTCGATTCTCCATTGACAAGACAGCGCCATTTTTTTTAAGAATAAACTCTCGCTTATCTATTTAAGCATTCCCAGTTTGGCTTTAGATGAGTGTCAGCCGTTGAAGAAGAAGCATCCTGTCACTTGGGAGAGACATATTTTGAGGAGTCAACATGTTGTGTGGACCGTTGAGATCGATTTTTCTCTTCCCATTGTGTGGACATTGTTGAGTGTTTTGTGAAGCTTTGAAAGAATGGAGGGGTTTTGATGGAGAATATTTCTTTTTATTGAATTTTTAAAAAAAGATTTAAGATTCACATTTTATAACAGGTTTTACATGGAAAGAAGGTTTTTCTTCTAGTTTGACGACTTCTTTTTCTTGGGAGATGTTTCTATTGGAAAGAGGGAAGGAAAGACGATTCCCACATTGAAGAAGGTTCATGAGAAACTCGTACGGATCTTGGTTCTCTTCTCGAGCCGATATATCATACGGAATCCGGGACATGTTTTGCAATCGCTCCAGTTCCTCCTCGTATTTTTGCTTGCTCGCCAATTTCATGCGGGGACGAAACTGGTCCAGAATATACAATCCCTGGGGTCGAGTCACTCGAGAAAAAGCGACATATTGCTGAAATTGATTAAAAGGTCCGTGCATGTAATATGCGATCGACGGAAAGGTGGCTCCTTGGGCTTTATGAGCCGTAATCGCTTCGGCTAACATCAAAGGAAACTGTTCGCGATAAAATGCGAGTGTTTTCGTCGAACAGGTGTCAATACGAATGGAGACGCGATCGATAGGAGCTAGACTATTCGAAAATTGCAGCCAGACTCGCGTCACAACTCCGTCTTCATCCTGGTCTATTTGGTGTAGTGTTCCAATCGCTCCATTCATCCATCCTTTGGATCTGTCGAGCGTTTTAGTCAATTGATATCGCGCTCCTCTTTGTAAATGGAGGACGGATTCGAGATTCGCCATCTGAGATCGATGTAAATGTCGACTCCGTTTCATCATCCTCTTCCGCAATTTTTCGCTCTCGGAATAAATCACGTCTCGAGCCAGACACGAACAGTACGTCCCTCGGGATTGGAGACGTTTCATATTATATTTCTCTGCATCCTTGCTCGAAAAACAGAGAATAATAGCTTCGCGAGGAATTTCGTCGAAACTGCGAACGCGGGACTGAAAAAATGCCACATCGTCCGGTTCTAAAAAGTGATTTCTCGTTAAACGATCGAGTCTCTCCTCGTAATCCAGAGAAAATCGCATACATTCGACTAGTTCATAGTAGAGCGTGGATTGAGGCGTCCACCACCCTTCAGAATAAAAAATGGGCATGTCGCGAATCGGTTGGAGCTGCTGCAAATCTCCGAATTTAATCATATGCACATTCCCAAACGGCTTATCCGGCACATGACACAATTGTCGAAGTTGCTGGTCGAGGCGCGAAAATAAATTGGATCCGATTGTGGAAACGTCATCCAAAATCACCATCCGTAAAGGAGCATACAGGGGTCTGTAATAGTCTAAAGTCTCTTGGGCCAGAGGTCGAACAAAAGTCCCGTTCATTTGAAGACGCAGGGCATGATGAAAAGTATCTCCCGTAATGTAAACCGCTCCTTGAGCACTGAGTGCGAGTTTGAGAACCGAGCACGCTTCGCTAAAAAGAGGCGTTCGAATCAGAGTTTGGTATAAAGCTTGGATCAGGAAAGATTTAGCCGTTCCGGCAGATTCTTGCACAATAATATCCAGAGGAGGGGGACGTTTCGATTCAGGTAACGCGTAATAAGTGTACAAACGGACGAGAACGTAGATCAGGAAATTGTATTGCTCTTTATTACATTGTCGAATACATTTTTGATAGGCTTCTTCGGACCACATATCCTTATACTGCAAATTCGTATAGCTTTCCCACTGCTTGGGAGGAAGATATTTCTTTCGCGGTCGGGAGTTCTTTTTAAGAACAGCATAACGTTCCTTTTGAAGTATTCGTTCTCGCTCTCGATTAGCTGAATTGCTTCGCCAGCGTCGTTTCTGTTCACGCATTCTTTCCCTAAGACGTTCTCTACTGGATAGGCTCATCGTGACACCACTCAAAAAGGTGAAGTGTGTGTATAGAAAATCACTTCCTTTAATTTATATACATATACTTTTTGAGGAGGAGGAGGGGTGTGTGTGAAATGACCTCGTCTCGAAACGAACCAATAGCACTTCGAGAAGACTTGGAACGAGATAGGTTTCTTAGAAAGAGAGAGAGCGACACAAAAAAAATATATAAAAAATCAGAATGATTTATCCGTCGACCTCTGGGCTAAAAGTAAACAAACAAAATTTGAAAAGGTCAAGGTGAACTCACTGAATTCATCTTAGAAATCAGATAAGAAAAAAAAATGAGGGTACCCATGTTTCCTCTTCAACAACATAGACTCATCTAAAACGAAACTCGGAATGCTTACACAAATAAACAAGAATCCATTCTTAAATAAAAAATGGGGACGTCTTGTCGATTGAATCGGCTGGAAAAAATTTCTGTTACTCAAAAAAAAAAAAAAAAAAAAAAAAAAGAACTTTTGGTTAATTTTTATCATGTCTTCTAGACATGATAAAAATTAATGAACCCCCTTTTTGTCTGGGAAGGATGTCTCACTCTTTCTAAAAATAGACCATCACTCACCCTTTCTAATAGCAACAATTCCAAGAATAAGTCATGGTTTGTTTTTTTCGAATGGGTGAGACATCCTTCCCAGACAAAAAGAGGGGACAGTTAATTTTTATCATGTCTATAAGACATCATAAAAATTAACCAAAAGTTTTTTTTTTTTTTTCAGTCAACTTGGCTGGACAAGACATCTCCGGATTCTTTCTGGAATGGACTCTATGATCTATTTAAACATTTCGAGTTCCGAGTTTCGCTTCAGTTGAGTGTGAGCCGTTCAAGAAGAAGAAACCATCCTGTGACTGGAGAGAGAACTATTCCTTTTTCTATTCACCCATTGTGTTGAACCGTTCAGATATTTGCTTTTATTAATATTTTTTTCCTAACCCACCCGTCTTTAAACAATAGAATAGTTTGAAAGGGTCAACCCATTTTATGAATATCAACCTCATACCCTCATCTCAACGGATCTCGAGTGGGAGGAAGGAAGGAGCAGGCGACGAGAACTAAGCATGTCTGTTTATCGAGTAGACGCATCGGGGAAAGAACGATACCCGACCGACCCCCAACATCCTCATTACGAATTATACGTTACGGATCCTGAAGGAAATCCTATCTTGGCTCGAGACGAAAACGGTCATGAGTATTACGCGGTAGATTTAAACGGAAACCAATACATTTTAGCTCCTCGACGGTATGCCCGAACGTCTTTTGGACGAGAATAGTACCCGAAATTTCAAAATGGGGACGAGTATTCGCTTTATACGTCTGTTTTATTCCCTTATGCCAAAGACGAATCGGGGCATGAAATGTATCCTAAAAAGGCGGATGGAGTCGAATATTGTTTAACGGCCGGCGATCGAATTCGTTATGCTCGCGATGCTTGGGGAAACGAGTTTTATCCTCGAAGAGCGGATCAGCAAACGGAATACCTCTGTGAAGAAGTGGGGTATGCGAAAAGAGCCGACGGATCCGAAACGTATCCTAAATTTTATATCTACACTTCTGGTTAAGATCTCTCTCTCTCTCTCTCAAAAGAGAAGAAAATAATAAAGAGTGTGTTACTGCAATGGAGCATTCTGACGCGGAACCTATTTCGTATTCCATTTGGTGTGTGAAATGCCGAACCAAGACCGATACGGTCGACGTCCACTATCGCATGTCGAAAAATCGACGGCCGATGGTCACGGGAAAATATCAGGCGTGTGGAACCAAGAAACAACAGTTTATTACAAATGCTTCCGTTCCACCTGGAATTCAGTTCCTGGATGAGGAGGAAGAAAAAGGAAAATGTTCCGAGTAAGAAGAAACAAGTATATTCAAATCAAAAATTGGAAAAAGATGGATCTTACTATTATCTGCTCTCCTAAAGCGGGTGGTTCACCTTTACAGTTTGGCATACAGACGGATTCGCATAATCGGGTTCCAAGACTCGGGAATTTTCCTCAACTGTCAACTCCACCCTTAGATACTTCTTCTTTGAATGAGTTTTCTAGCATTCTGAAAGAATATCTAAACGTCGTGAGAGAATTGATTCTTCCCCTGCATCGAAATGTTGAAGAAAAGAGCTCTGAATGTGGAAGCAAGGACACGGATCCAAAGCCAAATTCGGAGGGTTGAAAGGGATAGGTGAAAGTCCATTATTAAAAAAAAGAAACAATGGTCATATCATGTCTTGTCGATCGAGTCGGCTAGAAAAAATTCTCTAGATGAGATTGGAAAAAAAAAAACTTTTGGTTAATTTTTATCATGTCTTAAGACATGATAAAAATTAACTCTCTCTTCTTTTTTGTCTGGGAAGGATGTCTCACCCTTTCTAAAAATGGACCATCACTCACCCTTTTTCAAGGCAATTATTCCAAGAATGAGTCATGATCTATTTTTAGAAATGGTGAGACAACCTTCTTAGACAAAAAGGAGGGACAGTTAATTTTTATCATGTCTAGAAGACATGATAAAAATTAACCAAAAGTTTTTTTTTTTTTTATCATTTAGAAAATATTTTCCAGAGCTCTGAGAATTTTTTTTCCCAGTCGACTCGATGATCCAAACAACAAGACATCCAAAATTTTTTCTAGAAGAAACTCTCGCTTCTCTATTTAAACCCCTTGCGTTTCCAACTTCAGATCCGTGTGTGCTGTGCACTCAACCTAGAATTGCGCTTCTCCTCCCTCCTGGAAAGAGCCTTTTTTTCTTAGCTCTTAGCATTTTTTCTCAGCTTCATTTCCATTCTCCAGGTTTCTGTCTCCTCCTTTCCGTTAACACTGCAAAATTTCTAAATTTCTTATCACTCGGAGCTTGGAAATCTGTCATAAAAAAAACATGACATAGCTCTGCTTTCAAGGAGTCGGTTTAGATTCGTCAGGGTCATGGCTGATTTTCCATGACGGCTCTCCAACCTCAATATTAGAGTTTGAAAGGAATAAGGTAAAAAAGTTCGTCTTAGATATCCAACGAAACGTAAAAAGAGCGACGAGGATCTAAAAAAGCTACGACCCTTTCCAGAAGGGGAGGGAGCAATGGATATTCAGGTGAGTCCACAGCATGAACTGCACGAAAATGAAACGACTTCCGCAGATAACAGAATGTTCGAGATGTCTCTCGTCGATCAAGTCAGCTGGTAAAATTTTTCTAAGAGTTGAGAAAAATGTTCGCATACCTTCACAGAAATTCTTTGCAGGAGGGAGAAGTGTGTATCCAGGTCGAATTCACAGCACAGACTGAACTGAAGTTGGAAACACGAGTGGTTTAAATAGAGAAGGGAGAGTTCCTTCTAGAAACAATTTGGATCTGTCTTGTTTGGATCATTGAGTCGGCTGGGAAAAAATTCTCAGAGCTTTGGAAAAAATTTCTGAGTGATAAAAAAAAAAAAAAAAAAAAAACTTTTTGTTAATTTTTATCATGTCTTCTAGACATGATAAAAATTAACTCTCTCTTCTTTTTGTCTGGGAAGGATGTCTCACCGTTTCGAAAAACAAACCGTGACTCATTCTTGGAATAATTGCCATGAGAAGGATGAGTTTTTGTTTCGTTTTCGAAACGGTGAGACATCCTTTCTTGACAAAAAGAGGGGACAGTTAATTTTTATCATGTCTATAAGACATGATAAAAATTAACAAAAAGTTTTTTTTTTTTTTTTTTTTTTTTTATTGTTCAGAAATTTTTTCTCCCCCTCCAACCAACTCAATGGACTAGACGATAAGTTTTTAAGAATGGACGTTTTGTTATTTATGCAGATATTCCGAGTTTCGCGTCAGGTAAATGCGCGCTCACCTTAGATTGGATTCCCTTCAGACAGGTCTAGAGATTGGATAACCCATCAAGAATTTTTCAACAGGTTTTTGGAAAAAAGAAATCGTCAAGAAGTGAGTATTGATTTTGATATATTCTTTTCAACCTTGGGTCAGTTTCTAGTACATTCCTATACTAATTCCATTGTATTTAAAAAAAATAATGTCAGCACGGACTGATCTGACCCGAAACGCTTGCCCATCCAGTTGGCTGCTGGAGGGAGGGAAAAAAAAAGAAATTTGTTTTGAAGGATATGTCAATTCTTTTCTAAAAATAGATTTCTAAGAAAAGAATGAACCTTTGTTGGAAATCTATTTTTAGAAACATGTCTAGACAACATGTTGACAAGAAAAAAATTCTTTTTTTTTTCCTGAGAGTGAAATGATTTTTTTCTTTCCACCCACTTTTCTTATTCTTTGGGAGGAAGGAAGAACTTCCCTTCCCCCCGCCTTTTTTCCTCTAGTATTTATATAGATCCGAGTTTTTCTGCTTACAGGGTTCATTCTCGTTCTTCCTTCTCAACCGAGCAGAACTAAAATGTCGACCGATGCCGTTGCAGTTCTACCTACCCTGGTGGAAATCACGCCCGTCTGTCATCTCGATGTAGCTGATCAATGGGAACCTCTCTCCCGTTTCGAAGAATGGTTTCGGGACCCGGAGCGTTTGGAACAAATCGTCCAAGAAACCATGTGCTATTTATCCTGTTACGATGGAAAAATCCTGCATTATTTTTCGTCCATCGAAGTTTTCAAGCATTTTGCTTTCCAATCGATGATGGAGGCAGGAACCTTTCGCTTACACGCTCATCTGCGATGGGAAAATGTGATCGCCGTCGATGCTGGAACTTTTTTAAAACTGTTTTACGTTTCACCCGAGTGGGTTCATATTCTCCAAACCGGAGAAGCTTCTATCCGTCTTTATGGATGGGAAATGGAATCAGAAGCCGACGGGTATCGTATGATTCCCTATCGACTGCGAGCTCGCTCCGTGTACATTATTCACGGACCTCTTTACTACCAACTCCAATTTCATGACAAGAGGGTGTTTGCCGTAGACGCCCTCTCCAGGAAGAAAATGGAGTCTTTACGAGCGTTGCATCCTGAACAGCATTTCCAATTCCCTGCTCGCGAGGAAGAGAGGAGAAGGAAAAGAGCCAGAAGGAGGAGACACCTAAAGAGGTACTAAAAAGAAGTCGGAAGGTAGAAGCATATTTGTTTTTTCATTAACGGAAAAAAAAAACTGTGGATCATTCTTTGTATATTTCTTGGGAAAAAAAAGAAGAAAAGACTAATAGTCATAATAGAGGGAGTTAGGAGGGACCCTATCTATATATAACTCTCTATATAAATCGGAAGCGTCAACAGGACGGTCCACCGAAAACAATCTACCTTATCTTTCTCAGAGCAGAGTGGAAGAAAGGCCAAGATGCGTGGACTCATTGGAAGCAAAAATTCGAGTGGTTTAAATAGATAAGTGAGAAAAGATTTTGAGAGGTGTTGTTTTATGGATGGAGCTGGCTGGGAAAAAAAATTGGCAAAGCTCAGAGAAAAAATTCCTGAATTGAAAAAAAAAAAAAAAAAACTTTTTGTTAATTTTTATCATGTCTTATAGACATGATAAAAATTAACTCTCTCTTCTTTTTGTCTGGGAATGATGTCTCACCATTTCGAAAAATAGACCATCACTCATCATCCTTTCTAAAATAATAGAATTTCAAGAATGGGATATGTTCTATTTTTCGAAACGGTGAGACATCATTCCCAGACAAAAAGAAGAGAGAGTTAATATTTATCATGTCTATAGACATGATAAAAATTAACAAAAAGGTGTTTTTTTTTTTTTTTTTTTTTTTTTTTTAACTCAAAATTTTTTTCCAGAGCGCTGAGAAATTTTTCCCAGTCGACTCACTTATCCAAACAAGACATCTAAAATTGTTTCTAGAAGGAGCTATCATTTTTTTCTATTTAAGGAACTCGAGTTTCGGCTTCCCATCAGTTTGTACTGTGCATTCAACCTGGATACCCATTTTTTGGAGATAGGGGGGAACTTTCGCAGTTTTTTTTTCCTGAAACTCTCTATGGATCAGAGAATCTCACACATATCCTCCTCCGTGGATCGAAATGGACTGACCGCCATATCTGTTTTAGATAATAGTTTTCAATTTTCCACCTCCTCCCCAAGATTGGACTATCTCAATATTTTTTTTTAAAAAGAAAAATAAAATTATTTTTTATGATTATTCTACAATTTTTAGGTTTTCTTTCCCCCCACCCACTCTTTAAGAAGAATAAAAACATAAAGCACATTGAAACAGTTCCGATAAATTTTGAAACTGAAAATCCATCACCTTGTTCTCCACGGGACTAAAATATGTTTCCCCGGTCTGAAAATCTTCTTGGATTTGAAGAGGTTCTCTCATCTGGACCCAAATCGTTAAGCAGTTTTTCCAGGGAATTGAAGGTGATAAAAGGGGTATAGAGGAGAATCCGGCTAGGGCGGTCCGACGTATCGATCCAGAGATCCGTCGTTAAGGATCGGTAAGGGCGAAAAGGGGTTCGAGAGATCCATTGCTGAATAGTCCGTTGACTTTTCAGACTCATCCAAGTCCCTTGCTGGGAAAGGCAAGTCACGAGTTCCGATCCTCGAAAATAGAGCATGCCCGACCCCAAGTAAAACGTGAGGGGAATTGTCTTGGCGAAACGGAAACGAATCGCGAGGGAAAAAGACTCTCGCCGTAACCACTCCATGGCATTTGGTTTTCTCTTTCTCCTGAGGACGAGATGGAAAAAAAAAAGAAAAGACAACTTTTCTCTCGGTTTCTTTTATATATAGGAAGAGAGAGGGGAAGGAGTGTTCTCGAAAAGACTCATGGGAAATTTCCTCTTCTTCTTCTTTTTGGGGTAGGTGGGAGGAACTCGTTTTTTTTTTTTTGGTGGAGAGAATGCGTCGGATGACATCCCTAGACATTTAAAAAAAGAATAGATAGGATGGATTCTTCAAATGGGAAATGCGGGGTGGCTAAGGGATCTTATTTTAAAGAATATTATTACCATTCTTCGAGGGTGAGACGTCTTACCATTAAGTCAGGTAATCCGAGATGATGAGCATTCCTTTTGACATGCCTCATATGTTTTCTAATAGTTATGTAACATAAATTTTCCAGGCTAAGAATACGTGGTTCAACAGCATAATTGAGTAACCGCATATTTTCCTCTTCCAATTTTCCATTTTTTCGCCAGCGTTCTAAAACGGTTTTGGATCGCAACACCGGACATTCGCACCAGCAAGCAACAACATATCCACGATGAGTTTGCATCGTAATTGACAGGCATAGTGTAAAGGGGTAAAACCAAAAATATCATGTTTGTTCATGTCGCATCCAAGAAGAATCAGTTGCCGAACGATATCATCCATTGAGAACAAAATAGCGAAATGTAAAGCATTTCTTTTCGTTAATCTGTGTTCATAAAAAACGGGTGGTTCCGCGTTTATTATTAATTTTGTGAATATCCATTGATGAAAAATGTTAGAAAAACTCATATTGAATTCCACTCTATTAAATTTACGCGTAGCTTCTTTGGTAGATAGGTAGGAGATATCCTTAAATTCTTCACTGGACGGGGTTCTTGAGAAGAGAGGGTAGAACCATGTTGGAGAGCACACACTCATTCTAAAAGGAAACACGGATTGAACTAAAGCGAAACTCGGAATGCTTAAATAGATGAGCGATAGTCCGTTCTTAAAAAATTGGATAGTTTTGTCCATCGAGTTCGCTGGGAAAAATTTCTGAAAGCCAAGAAAAAAATTTCTAAGTCTTAAAAAAAAAAAAAAAACTTTTGGTTAATTTTTATCATGTCTTAAGACATGATAAAAATTAACTCTCTCTTCTTTTTGTCTGAGAATGATGTCTCATCCTATCGAATATGTTTCTAAAAATAAATTTTCAAGAAAGAAATGAGTCATGTTCTATTTTTAGAAGCATATCGAGACAACAGGTTATCAACATCATTTGAAAAAGAGGGTATAGTTAATTTTTATCATGTCTAAAAACATGATAAAAATTAACAAAAATTTTTTTTTTTTTTTTACTCCTATCTACTTTCATTCCCCCCTCTCACTCTTTCTCTATATAAACGATTGCAGAAGGAATCGCGGCTCATTTTCTTGAGCAGATAGGTCTAGAACAGATGGCTACGGGAGACTTAATCATGACGTGTGAAGACGATAATGAACCCTGTTTGGACTTGCAACCTTCTTAGCCTTTATATGAATGTGTTTCTTCGGAGAATGAGTATATCACGTCGTGGTCTGATATATCGCCAACTCCTTCTCCTCCACCTGTCCGCCGTAGGATCAAAAAGAAGAAACCTAATCCAATTCGTGATACTCCTTCTCTGAATTTCAATCCACCGTTATCGCCCATTTCGTCTTCTTCCTCTCATTATTCAGAAATAATGGACCAATCCTCTCCACCACACATGCGTTCTACAATCGAAGAAGATCTTCCCTCCTCATCTCATTCTACTTCTTCTACTAAAAAAAAGAAATATCGAACTGAAATTCATCCGAGTGTCATAGGTGTGCTGGCCATCACGTCTGATGGATACACTCTGACAAACAGTGTCCGGTTTGCCTCTAGAGACATGAAAACGTATCGACCGCATACCAAATGGATTCAGCAATTGAATGAGGATCTGCGAAAACTTCATATTCAAAGACTGTATGTCGCGAATGAACATTGTCGAAAAAAAATTTATCAATTGCTCCGTGTTGAATCTGTATGGACAGTAAGCTATAAACCTTCTCGTCGTCCACAGCAATGTGAGTATTGTGGAACGAAATATTGTCATCGATTTATGGCTATGATCGCCCTGCAACAAATAGTGAAATATGGTGTCAATAAATATATTCATTGAAGAACCAAATGAAGTGTCTTTTTTTATAGATGATGATTAGTATTTTGTCCAACCTCCTCTGTGTTCTATGACAGATGCAATTCGTCGAGGCATGGACGCGATTAATGTTTCAAAATAAGTTTCTTCCAAACTATAAAAAGCATCGCGGACCAAGTCCCATAATTCCAATCGGTTTCGAGCTACCCGATTCGCTAATCGACGTTCTAATTCCGCCCAAACATTTTCGACGGGATTCAAATCAGCTCCTTTAGGAGGCCAGTCTTCGACCATAGGAATTTCATGTTCTCGAATCCATTGTGTGACGCGTAAACTCGTATGGATCGGAGAGAGATTGTACATGAACAAGAGACGGTGTTCGGTGATCAAAGGGTTTAAAGAAACATCGGGAGGTTGACTATGATCGAGAAGTACCGGCTCTAAAATATTAGAGAGGTAATAGTCGGCATTTAAATGCTGGATCCCGATTCGACGGATTTGGTTGGGAAATTTTCCGCTCATGCACATCCAGACACTGAGATTGAAACGACCGGAACGTTGACGGCCTTCTAACGCAGAAGAAAAATAACGTTCGTCTTGATAACGCAGGACCTGTCGAGGCCGCCATACGCGAATAGGACCGTACCCGATCGAACTGAATACTTTCTCGTCGGAAAATATAATCCGGGACCAATCATCGACCGTCCATTCCGCACGCTGAGAAGCAAAGTCGTAGCGTCGTTGACGATGCATCTCCCGCAAATAATCTTTTCGGACGGGGATGCGCGACACTAATCCTTTTTCTTTTAATCGTCGACGAACCGTTTGAGCGGTGCAAGGCACTTGTAATCGACGACCAATATCCGTCGCGGGTAAAAAAGGATCACCCGTCGACATTTCAAAAATACGTTGATCCATTTCTTGGGTCGTAGCTCGAGGTCGGCCGGATTTGTGTTTGGTTTGATAGTTCTCCTCATTTTCCGAGGAGCGGGAGATCCAATATTGAACTGTGGAAGGAGCGACATTCAAGTGTTGAGCAATTTGACGAACCGTTTGCCCTCGTTCATAATACGAACGACGAATTTCCCGTCTTATTTCAATAGGTGTATACGGCATGATAAGAATAATACAAGTAGGATCTTGGTTACCATGTTCCTTGATTTCATTTCAACGTGTCACGGTCCCGATAAAATCGTAGCAGGTGTCAATGGTCAATTGCAGTGCACGGAATGTGATCAAATTCAAGATGCGTATGCTTTTATTTTACAAGCGTCCTTTCCTGATGACAGTGATCCGTTCTTATCAGCTCGTCTAGCTCGAGAATATGCGAATTGGACGGGAGATTTGAACGTACCCTGCACATTTCCTCTCATAGGGATTCCTGGTATTTTACCGATCCGTAATGTTTCCGTCACGTTACGTATTTTATTAAACGGGATTCGATTATTACAATGCGTGAATGCCCCTTCTCGATCCCAGGCCGAACCTTTTGAATCGTATGAATCGCTCGAACGGTTCATGATCGAATACATGGACGAATACGCCCAGCATATTGAAAAAATCGCCAATGAAGAGAATCACTCCCAAGTCGATAAAGCAGCTCTGCACGCTCTTTTCACCAACATGAAATCGCTCATGGAAAATGTCCATCAAGACGAGGACCAACCTTTCAATTTCTTAAGTTATTATCACAAAGTCCTAGCTCCCTACGTAAAAATATGTGACGGCGACGATGCTTCGTTCCTTCTACCTCCTACTTCCAAGGATGTTGAAAAGGATCCCGCTTATCAATTATGTTTGGAAATGAAAGCCTCGAATCAAATTCGGGCTCGTTATTCTCCTTACACGACCCTATTTGATCTTGTGCACGTCATGATTTATTGCAATTTATGCCGGAACGAACTCAACGTGGTGGCGAATTTCGTGTTTGAGTTTGGAGTTCGCATTTGTCGTCGCCCCTTCTTCTTCAAAGAATCGTTCTTGACCCAGCAATTGCGAAAACTGGTCACTTCTCAAATTACGTACCATCGGAATACAGAATTCTACTACCTCCTTCGAGAGATTCAACAAGGCGGCACGTGCGATGCCTTATCATTAGAATTTATTGAAAAAATGAGTCGAATCGAAAGCTTTTTAGCGAAAGTGTTCCTAGGAAAAGCGGATGATCGAATAAAGCAGTTTGCGTTCAAACAAAATTTCCCCTACGTCCTGTTTGTTCCGAAAGAAGACGAAGAGACGACGAAAAAAGCCACCCAAATTTATGAGTACCTCGGATATCTTTTCGGGACCGGGTTTATTATTTCCAAGCTCAAAGGTAAAGGATTAATGAAAGGTTCCATCGCGACGGGTAAGAAATTTTACCGTCTTGTACAGAAAGTGGCCTTGAAAATACGCGAATTTGAAAAATCCGACGAAGAAATTTTCTGGACGATGGAAATGGTGAAACTGTTCTTATGTTCCGACGGGTATATGGAAAAAGAATTGAGAATGTTACTCAATGTAGCGACGAAGGAATCTCAAGTTCCCTCTCGTCAAGAAATATGTCAAGGAGGAGGAGGAAGAAGAAACGAAGATGGCGAAGAGATGGATATGTCATAATCAAGTAAATCATTGGGAAAAATGGCAGACGCAGAGGAAGAAATCTGTGGAATTTGCTTGAAGGCCTTCAAAGAAACGAAACGCCATAAAGTCTACAATCTCGATTGTGAGCATTCCTTTCATATTAAATGTATAAAGAAATGGATTCGAGAGTATGGTAAAAAGAAATGCCCGACCTGTCGGACTCGTATCAGCCAGGATGATATGCTGTATTTTACCAGCGGAACATTGCAAATGGAACATTTAAGAATAGATTCGGATGAAGAGGAGGAGGAGGAAGAACCAGAGGTGGAAGAACCGCCAAGGCAACGACGAAGACGAAGACCCGAAGAAGAATTAGTCGATCTGGGAGGCCATGGTCTCATTTTTCCAGGGCCTAGTACCAGTCAAACGAGACCCAGAAGACAGAGAAGAGAAGATTTAGTGGGAGATTATGCTTATATGGATACACCTAGACAAAGTTCACCTACCTCAGATGATGAAGAACGGGAAGTCAACCCTTATTTTGGTCGACCGAATGCATTTTGGAGAGAAATGAGACGACAAAGACGAAGTAGAAGGAATTAGATGATTCTTAAAATAAAAATAAATACAGTACGCAAAAATGGAAAAGTAAGACTCACGACTGGTGTATAATATTTTGTTATCAACAGATCCATCTCCTATACATTGTTATATTAACAGATCTATTTCCAAATGGAAAAGTAAAACCGACCGACTGTTGAAAAATATTTCTCAAAAAAATTTGATAGTAAAAAAAAAAAAAAAAAAAAAAAAAAAAAAACTTTTTGTTAATTTTTATCATGTCTTTTAGACATGATCAAATTAACTGTACCTTCTTTTTTATTTTGAATGATGTCACCTTTTCTAAAAATAGATTTCTAAGAATGAATCATGCTTTTCTTGGAAATTTATACTTAGAAACATGTCTAGACAACATGTTGACATCATTCCAAACAAAAAGGAGGGTAGAGTTAATTTTTATCATGTCTAAGACATGATAAAAATTAACAAAAAGTTTTTTTTTTTTTTTTTTTTTTTTTTTTTATACCACATTAGATTTTTTTGAGAAATATTTTCCACCAGTCGGTCGGTTTTACTTTCTTTTTTTGGAGATGTTGATAACGATATATAAGTCGATATATAAGTTTCACTCACTGGGTTCTGATTCATTCGTTTTCGCCTTTGCTTTCACGAGATATCGAGACCGCTTCAGCATTTCGAAGGAAGCTCCTTTGATGTTATACTGTTTCTTCAATCGTCGCTTTAGATTAAATAAATACTGGTAATGAGTTTTTCCAAATAGTTTGGATGGAGGAGCATTGAAAAGAAACTGGAATAATATCCTTATAGACTTCTAAAGATTTAGACGCAAACGCTTTTCGTTTCTCTGGATCATCGTTTAGATAGCCCAAGATGTGAATCATCCTCAATTCCGTTTCTAAAAGTAATAAGACTATCAGCTACAGTTCATCTGTTTCATAATTGGAGAGACAGTGATTACGGATTTGATTCATCTGCTCTGCTGTAAAAAGTTGGTGTTTTCGACGACGAGGTTTCTTGACCACCACCTCATCTGCAGAAGGTAAGAACCATTTTCGTCGAATAGCATTTAAAGCATTTGAAATATATTTCGCGGAACGTTGTTTTTGATCGATAAGATATTGGTGATATTCTTGAAGTGTTTCGGTATGATTTAGATCTTTATGCATTTGTAAACACCAAGTTTCATATTGATTTTCATAAATAGAGTAGACTAATTTACTAGTTTTTGAGGGAGACATGATGCTTCTTTTATTTTTGGTATAATGAAGAACTATTACTTATTTATAATTTTTTAATAGGTTTTTGAATCAAAAAAAAGTATTTATAATAATAAGAAGAAACAGTAGAAACAAAATGGCCGAATGTTGTCCAATTTGCTTAGACGAACTCATTGCCGAAGATGTAGAAACCATTTCTACTTTAACGTGTCAACATCAGTTCCACACGAAATGTATTGACATTTGGAGAGAAAAAGCATTGACGTGTCCTGTCTGCCGAGAACCGTTTGAAGATGTCCTGCAGAAATTAACTTCTATGTCTCTCCCTTTGCGACGTTCTTTTTTATATGATGTAATTTACGATTATGAAAACCGCATCATGTTTTCAGACGATGAGGCTGATTTAGATGATTTACTCATGTATGAATTATTGGGACCTTGGGAAACTTCTGATGAGGAAGAGGAGGAGGAAACAGAATCAATCGAACCTGAGGAAGAAAACCAGAGTGAGGAAACTAATTGAGACTGGAAAAAGGAATCGAGACCATAGATGGGTTTGAGTAAATTAGCCGATGACGGATGTAAGGATCGGACTCGAACCGATGGAATGGATTGGGACTGATATTCATCCCATTTCTTTAATCCCATCCGAAGATTTAAAGCCAATGACTTTTTCATATATTCGGAAAGAAGGAATCGCCAGGTTTTGGGACGATACTTTCCAACAATCTCGAGAGCGTTTAACATGCTGAGATAGCATTCTTGAGCTGTCCGACACAGTTTCAAATGAAAGATAACATCCATTTCATTCTCGACTTGCTTCCACCATCTCCCAGTTTGATATTTCCTTGGGTACAGCACTTCATTGTGTGGATATATTTCAGCCTCATCTTCGATCCACGGTTTCATGGTACTGGAAGGAAGGTCGTAGGGATCGCCTAAATGATAATTCAGTAACTGACAATTAGATAAATTGAGATGAAGATGGCTAGATGGCTCGTGAAAACAATGAGACGATCGGCATAGGCTGGTTTGACCACCGAGTCTCCAAAATTCGGTTCGATCCAGATGAGAAGATCGCAATGCGTGCCGTCGCATTCGTAAGACGGATCTAACCCGCTGACGAACCAATCGTTGGAATCGTCGAGAAGAATATGGACCGTTTTATGATGTCGAACAAAAAGGGTTTCCAAATGATAGGGTAAGAGGGAAGGATGCCTTCCTAAATTACCTAATACAACGGTCACGGGTGCATCTTGACATTTCTTGAAAAGATCTTGAATGGAACCCATGCTGGTTGTTCCGCATACTTGATTCCCGAGACGAGTCAGAAAAGATCCCATGCTTCTTTATTTTTTTAACGCAGCTCGCATATATTCTTGATCTTTCTGGAATTCCGATTCAGGATAAGGTGGCTTTTGAAGACTGGCATTCACTTCATTATGAAATTGAAACCAGACGTGGGCAAAGTGTTCGCCTAAAAACCGTTCTTTATACGTTTTGAGTTTGGATAAGTAATGATACACACAAATCCCGCATCGAAGAGTTCGATATAAAGATTCTGTCACAAAGTCTCTCCAAAGAGTTTTCGCGAGACGAATATCCTCCTCCTGCTCGTCCTGAACTGAAAACGCTTCGGCCATCCAATGTAAAAGCCGCCAGTAATAAGGACCAAAGACCAACGTGTTATGGTAATTGATGTGATGAAAATAATCTTCGGCTGAAAAAGGTTGTGGGGATACGGAAATGCCGATCCGGGTCATCAAGTCTCGAATCGCCTGACTTTTCCCCTGGAGTAATTCAATCACCGCTTCGTCTAAAAAGAAAAAGTATTCGCTCTTCCATCGAATACGGTACAGGAGCGTTAAGACGCAGTACGTAGTCAATTTAAAGAGTTGAATCCAACTGTATTCGCCTACCCAAGCTCCAGGTCGTAGAAATGTCCGTCCCCATTTATCTTGGTTCATTAAATTGGCCATGAATAATAAATAGGTGACGACGACTTCATCTAATCGTTGTTGGGGCTCTTCTTCTCGGAAAGCGGTCGTAAAGTGGGTGACGTCGATACCCGGAGGAGGAGGTGGAGAAGAAGGGGTTTTGAAGTGTAAAAGTTCATGAATTTTATGAGCCACGAACGGTGAAACACGAGCCTGGCTTTCTTGGAGTTCGTTCGAAACGATCGGTTCATCTTCTAAATAAGTTCGTTTTAAACGTTTAAAGGTTTGAGCATCCATTCTCTTTACTTAAACCACCATTGACGAAAACGGCAATACCAATCTCCCACGTCTTTATTTTGCACCAAACTGCCGAGCAATTCCCCGAAAGTTGTAAAAATCGTCAGCTTGCGAATGCATCCAAAAGCCAGAAAGAGAAAAATGAGTCCGTTGATGAGGAGGAAAAGGAGAAAGAACCAGCTTTGTGTTAAAATGAGACAAAACAGGATCACGAAGGACGTATACGCTCCAGCGACTAAAAGCGTTCCTAATGTTAAGGAATCCATTTGTTTTGTTTTCTTCTTCTTCTCTATTCTTGACCTAATGTCTCGTAATAAAGGGTCCGATACGTAATATTCTGGTAAGCATTATAAACGGGATGGTGGATAAAGAGAAATAATAAAATCCATAAGAGGATCGATACCATATTTTTGTTTTCTTTGTTCTGAGTCAGAAGAGAAGAGATAATAATAAAGTAACTCATATTAATTAAAAAAAATGGTTCGAAAGGATAAATCCAAATCTGATAAAGCGGAACGAAAATTGCTTCGAATGGAAGCAGCTCCTCCTAATCATGTAGGAGACCCAGTCGTTGACAACCCCCTTAACAATCACCCTCCAAGCAATCCATCTAACCATCCTCCTCCAATCCATGACAATCCTCCTAATAATGATAATGTAGGCAATATTCCCATGGACGTGGATGAGGAAATAATTCGTCGGCATAGGCGAGATCTCCTGAATTACGAAGAATACTATCCCGATCGAATGAAATCAGATAAGCGCTATGCCAAATTGGCTGACGGAAATGAGATTTATGCTAAGAATCGACAAGGAGATGAATTTTATATGCTGGATCCCGATGGAAATATTGTGTTTGCAAAACAAATCTCTCCCATCACCGGTAAAATAACCCCTGTCTATGCCGTCGATCATCTGAACCGTTCTATTTTACCCGTCGACGCTCAAAACCGTCCCGTATATGGATTTGATAGTGATGGGGAACCCATGTTTCCCATGGAAAACGGAAAAATGGTGTATCTGTTCTACGGAGGAAAAGAATGGTATCCGGAAAATCCTCAGACCAAAGAACAAATCTATGCTTTAGACGAGCACCATCGACCCTATTTTGCCAAAGACGAGCATCAAAAGCCTTACTATGCTCGAAAACTCGATGTCAATCAATTCCCTATCGAATATGCCCCTCTCGATTCCAACGGTCAACGGATCTATATTCCCTTAGACAACAATAAATTCCAATACCCGTTTAATCTCGTCACAAAACGACCGCTGTTTGAACTCTCTCCGGATCAGGACGAAATGTATTTCCGAAACAATACGCTAGGTGAATATTATCCCGTCAACGAATTGAACGATGAAATTTACGCTCGAGATCGTTTGCACAATGAAATGCCGGCTAGGAACATCGATGGAACCCCTTATTACGCTAAGAGAGCGAGTGGGGACGAATACTATCCCAAGCAACTCAACGGTCTCGAAACGTATATTCGAATTGGAAATAGGGACGAACCGGCCTTAGATGCTTTAGGAGGAGGCATTTATGCGAAAGATGAAAACTTGGACGAATATTATCCGAGAATTTACCATGACGACAATGACGAATAAAGCAAAACGATTACCAAAGGATCTTCGATGGCAAAAGATGAGTATTATGCAGTCGACAATCTTGGAAATCAACGATATAGAAAGGATCGAAGGGAATTTGAAACATATATTACCACTGACGATCCCAGTCTACTGTATGCCCTAGACAAATACAAAGTTCCCCATTATGCTAAAAAACCCGTGTATATCGGTGGAGAAAAAAAATTTGAGGAGTATTATGGAAAAATCAATAACTTGTCCGTCTTTCTAAAGTACCAGGGTCGAGAAATTTATGCCAAAGAGCATTCCGGGGCCGAGATGTATCCCAAAGATTTGTTTGGGAACGACATGATTGCTCGAGATGCCGACGGGCGGTATTATTATGCTAAAGATGAGACAGGAAATGAAAAATATCCCTTGTTGGCCGACGATACGGAACACAAGCCCGAATACATGTCTTACGCCCTCGATAAAAACGGTATTCCGTTCTATCCTATCAATTCTCAGGGTAAACCCATCTATCCTAAAAATGCTACAGGCGATGAATTTTATCAAATCCTTCACCCTTTCACTCAGCAAGTCATCTTTGGAAGAGATACCGATCAGAACCAAGTGTATGCGCGGAAAGCGGATGGAGGCGAAATTTACCCGGATAGCGGTCAATTCGCCATGACGAGGCTGAAAGAATTCTTTTATGCTCATGATAAGAACGGGGTCATTATTTACCCGGTCGATCAACACGGCAACGAACGATATTTAGTGACGGACAAAGGATCGTACGATCAATTGATGAAAGATCCGGCCGTGAAACGATACGCCAAAGATGCAGACAATAATGAAATCTATCCGGAAATTATTCATGCCGATAAGCGCATTACCCAAAAACCTTTAGGAAACCGGTACGCTCAAAATAAATTGGGTGAATATTACTACCCGGTCGATCGATATAATAACGAGTACATTGTCCAGTTCAAGAAAGTGAGTGAGGAACAAATCTTTGCGAGTGGATACCCCATCACGTGTGATCAAATCATCATTGTTCCCAATTTAAATGACAAGCCCTAGATGCCTGCGTTTATACGAGACCCTAGAATTGAACCCGAAAATTTGATAGGCTACTTGTACCGATCGCATTCGAAACCGATGGATTATTTGCCCAATTTGAGATCTAAACGCGCTTCTCGACACGGGTTCCAACCCTATAAAGTTATATATAATAACTCGGAGGGTAAAGTAGTCGAGAAAGTGGAAAGCGGTCTTCCAGGACAAGAAGATCCAATGGAAGAGGAAGAGAAAAAGAAGAAAAGAAAGAAGAAAATATATGCCAACCCGATACAGTCTGACGAAAATAATCATCAATCCACCACCAACTGGACAAAAATCATTCTTTCTATGATAGGTATCTTGGTCATACTTGCGTTCCTAATCTGCATTAATATACTGTTTAAAAACTAAAGTCGTGAGAGAAAGAAAAATATCTGAAACAATTCATTCTTAAAAAGATTGGGATGTCTTTTCAATCCAGTCGGTTGGAAAAAAATTTTCAGAGCTGAAAAAAAAAAAAAAAAAAAAAAAAAAAAAAAATTTTTGTTAATTTTTATCATGTCTTCTAGACATGATAAAAATTAACTATCTACTCTTTTTGTCTAGGAATGATGTCTCACCCTTTCGAAAATTAGACCATGACTCACCCTTTCTAAAAATAAAATTCCAAGAAATAAATGAGTCATGGTGTATTTTTAGAAACATGGTGAGATATCATTGAAAACAAAAGGGGTTAGTTAATTTTTATCATGTCTAGAAGACATGATAAAAATTAACAAAAAGTTTTTTTTTTTTTTTTTTTTTTTTTTTTTTTTTTTCATTACATAATTTTTTCTTAGCTCTGAGAAATTTTTTCCAGCCGACTGGATTCACAAGTCATCACCATTTTTTTAGGAATGAACTCTTCCTTATCTATTTAAGCATTTCGAGTTTCGCTTCAAATGTGTACGTGCTGTTGAAGAGGGACCCACCTAGATCCTAGTTGACTCATTCATGGGGAAGGGAAAAAAAAAGTATTCTATAACGTGTTGGATAATGTTGGAGGTAAGTCTCTTTCTTTTTCATTTTTTTCTAAAGATTTATGAATGACAAACGGAAAGGTTTCTTTCTTGTACTCTTGAAGGCGATGAAAATAAAACAAAGCTTCTTGGAAAGCACAATATTTGGTCCGACCTATATGTTTCGGACAAAACGATGAATATTCATAGTTCATTGGTATGGGCGCGGTATGAAACGCCTCCTTGTTCTTGGAGACGAAATTGAAATAAATAGGACGGGCCAGTATCTGGTACAAAACATTAATTTTCCAATAATGAGGGCAGTACATGTTTTTATATCCTGCCGTTAGAGCTATGAGAAACGGTTTTAATTGATCGTACGGCAAATGACCCTCATTCCATGAAAAGCCATGCGTTATATCCGCTAACGGTAAATGAACACTCGATACACTTTGTTTGGCGGAATAGGATAATTCAGACCACGGTATGGGTGGTTCCACGTAGATAATGCCTTGGGAACGATCATGGGTGATATAAGCCACTTCTTTAATAATATAGTCGGAAAAGTCATCATTATAAGAAAGATTAAGTTCTTTGGCGAGAGGATCACCATTCAATTCGAAACCTTCGAAATTGAGAACGATATAGGATTCCATGTTTTATTTTTATCGGTCATCTTGTTTCAGGAGAACATTGAATCTAAAATCCTCTACGGTTATCACATGAAAATCTCTCAATTTGCCTTTTAGATAGGTGGCTCCAACTAAGTGGATGGATTGAGTTCCATATTTTTTCTTTAATTGTTGGAAACAAATCCGCTCTGATACTTGTACTGCAATAGGTCCTAGACGTATCTTATCCTTGCGAGTGAACAGAGTTATATATTCTATACCCACTCGATGTTGACGAAACTTTTGTAGAAATTGTATTAAGGACCAAGATTGAAGACCCAAGGTCGATTTTAAATCTCTTTCCAAATTAAACGTGGCAGTATGGGGAATAAGAACAATATATCGAAAGGAGGGACCTATTTGTCGATTGAACCGTTCGGTGATTCGCCATGGAAGAAAGGTTGAATAATTCATTTTTTTTTTCAATTTAATTTAATTTTTTTTTCTTCTTCGGTTCGAAGGATTAAACAAGCATGGCAGAGTATTACGATATTTCTGTTTTGAAAACTATTCAATTACCGATTGATCGACTCATCCGATTCGTGATTGGGCAAAATCCTCAACTTGAAAACTATCAAGCGACGTACCGGTTTCTGAATTTATTTTTTGAGATTACGCCTCGACTCGTTCGAGATTTTCAATCACAGGCCGTTGCTCATATCCGTCACGTGTTAGATAATATGTCGCAATATGGACACCTATATCTTTTAATCGATCAGCAGCCCCTGTTTAATGCCCTGGAATGGAATGATGAAGAATTTATTTTATCGAATGAAGAAATCTTAGACCCTATTCGCAAAATGGCCAGTCAGTTTTTTCCTAAAGATTCTGCTCATTACCATGTCACTTGCATCTATCTCTTATATTTTTACGCACTACTCGCGAATCCGAAATATACTTGGATCACAATGGATTATTTAATGCACGGCAATAAATATCATCAATATTTATTAGCTAAACATGCTCATGAAGAAAAGTAAAAATAAAATCATTAGACGAGAAATTTATTTTTGAAAAGATAAAGCAATATAATGGAATTTTATCCGAATCGATATGGTAGCGAATATTACAAATATCGAAAAAAAGATCCAGTCTTTGTGAAAAGTGAATATGGTCATGAAAGGTATGCCATTCACTCCCAAAAGGGGGAAATCTATCCCGACAAAGGTGATCCTTTCGCTAAAACTCGAGACGGCCTTCCATATTATGCCAAAGATCGGAAAGGAAATGAAAAATATCCTCTACAACGTAAAAAATCCCTCGTTATTCAAATTCAAAACGAATTCGTTCTGGCCAAATACGCGGACGGAAAAGAACGATACCCGGTGGATTTCCGAGGGAACGAATATTATTTAGTGAAAAATGAAGAACCTTACGTCCTGAAAGATGGCCAAGGTGAAATCTACTTTGCTAAAACATGTAGTGGAAAAGTCCTCATTCCCTGGAATTATTTTGAACAGTACAAGTATCTTGTCTCAGAACATTATAAACGCACATGCGATGCTGCAGGAAACTGCGTTTATCAATCCACGGCACCCGTTGAAGAAATTCTTAAAAAGTTGTTTCCATGCCTCTGTTTGTGCTTAGCTGAAATACCTACAATGGCTTTTATTCTAGCAGCTACGTTAATGTCAATACCAGGACTGTAAGAACAACGTTCTTATATATAGTCAGTGAGAAGAGAAAGAATGACTCGAAGCTGGCTGAGAAAAAAATTCTATTTAAAAAAAAAAAAAAAAAACTTTTTGTTAATTTTTATCATGTCTTTAGACATAATAAAAATTAACTCTCCCCCCCTTTTTTCTTTTTGTTGTGAATGATGTCTCACCCTTTCTAAAACTAGATTTCTAAACAAAAGAATGAGTCATATCGTTCTTGGAAATTTATTTTAGAAACATGTTAACACCTGATTCAAACCAAAATAGGGGTGAGGGGTGGTAAAGTTAATTTTTATCATGTCTAAAGACATGATAAAAATTAACAAAAAGTTTTTTTTTTTTTTTTTAATCTTCAGAATTTTTTCTCAGCTGTTAAGAAATTTTTCCAACCCGACTCGATCGACCGGACATCACCATGTTTTAAGAATGGACTCTCACTTATATATTTCAGCATTGCGAGTTTCACTTCACATGATTCTGTGTTTTTGAAGAAGAAACATCTTGAAATCTGGCTTTCTTCAGTCAACTTTTGTTTTTTCCAAGTCATTACACAATGAAATGTTGGGAACCTACCTCATGCATATGTAAAAAGGTTAGTAATTCTTGTCTTTTTTCAGATTTTTGATGATAACATTATCGTAATAAATAACTTATCTTTTATGCTGAGGCAGATCAATGGGTTCATCGTCCACTTTTAAATGTTTCGTGGTTGAGTGTTCTCCCTCTTCGTCGTCATGCTTTCGTTTGAGAGACGAATTCAATTCGGCATTTTCAAACTGAAGGGGTTCTACTATATCCAAAGAAGAGGAAATATTATTTTCGGCTGAAAAGGAACTGAAATCCATTTCGGTCCGTTTCAAATGTCCAAATTCATCATTGAAACGCATAATGAGTTCCGTTTCGTGGATGGAGGTGACGCGCATCGTTTTCAAAAATTGTCGAATGGCCGATTTCAGTTCGTTAAAGGTCGTAACAGAACCGGGAATGATTTGTACATCGGCATACTGTTTGAATTGTGTAAAAATATCGGTCGAAGATAAAAATTCTTTTTTGAATTCTACTAATATTTCAGGTTCGGAACGGTAACGGATCATGCCGTCCTCCATGTTAATATTGTGGGCCAGATGCAGATAAATCATTAAAAAGAAACCTTTATAGGAATCTTCGACGATAGAATCTTTGGTTTCGAGTAAATATTGATCCTGCATCACTTGTTCTGAGGTGAGGGATGGAGCATTTTTCGTAAACACGGCGTCAAAAGGAATTGCTACCACGCGATCATTAAATGCCTCTGTGGCCGTACACACTGGGAACGTATTGGTAGAAGCCATGAGTTTGGCACTGGGAATCGCTCCTACATTTTGCTCGTATAAATTCCGAAAACTGGTGGTCGAATTACCCGTGATTTCTTTCACGAGGTTTTCGTTTAATTTTCCCGACATTTCTTCAACAGTCACTACTCGACAACAAAATAACGAAGAGGCCAGTTCGGGTTGGGCTGATAGTCCTTGACCACTCGTCGTTTGTAAATTGACGGCTCGAATACCATGACTATAGCCTCCAAAGACCTTCGAGATCATTTGAAAGAATTTACTTTTTCCATTGCGCGTGTTGCCTTTCAAAATAAAAAATTTGCGACCGTAATTGGTCGCAATGAGAAGACTGGCCAGGACATCTAAAAGGTACATGAACAGATCGTATTCGAAACACGTATATTTACACATGTGCACATAAAAATGAAGCATGCTTTGAATGAGCGGGTTGGTTTCTAGTTTGTCATGAAACTCGCGCACTTTTTCCCGCAGCGTATCCAGTAAATCGTCCGTGAGGTCGAGAAAACAGCTTTTCAGGTATTGTAGAAAAAATTTCCGGTCGGTTAATAAACGATAGATGGCTATCAAATTCGGATCGTGACGAAATTGCATCAACTCGTGTCGACTAAAATTGATGCCCAGACGTCGATCCGATAGGTAAAATTCCGGAACCGTCCCTCCTACATGACCCGTCAAGAGATTCAGAACCCCATCGTGGGTTCGAATATGCCATTTATGTCGATCCATTTGAATGATTTTACGATCAATGTTGGTTCGACTCAGAATGGACGAGACCACATAATTAATGTTGACCTGTTTCATAATGTCTGTGAAAGGACACATGTTTTTAGTTTTATCCGCAAACTGATTCCGAGCATAGGCCTGAATGGAGGACTAGATGGCATTCATCAGGTTTAGAATTTCTATCTGGTGGGGCACTTCTTGCCAGTACTCGTGGATATTATTCCACATATAGCGTTGAGGTTTCTTGCAGGAATTGTGCATGGTAATGACGAGAATCGGAAAATATCGCTCTTGAATTCGATGAATTTGTTCCACGAGCTGATCTCCAGACACCGAATATAAAATAACGCCTTTCATGGTTTTGATAATAGCTTCCAGTTTATCTTTAAATTTGTAAATTTTAGGATTGAGATTCGAACCACAAAAGAGGATCGTGTCGAGAGTAAAATCTTGGGAAATGATATCTATAATTTTACTGTTGATTTTTTCTACAGAATCTATGAGTTCGTGAGATTCTAATATCGTACGCAAATGGGATGCGAGTGTATGGGAGGACATTCGTAAATGTTGACACAAGGCACAAAAGACAGGTAAAAAATAGTAACCTTGATTGTACTGCATAATCGTACGAAGGGGATTGGGATCGGAATGCAAACTAGGATTGTCTAACTTGAGAGCTTGATTCACCGTCTGGAATACATCGTTTTCGATGACGATAGAATTTTGACTTTCCCGGTACCATCGTTTTAGAGCCCGGTTATTCGATTCAAAGTCTGAAATCACAAACCCGTTAAACTTGATAAAGTAAAACGTTTTTAACCAATGATGACCTTCGGTTCCAAAATCCTTCCCTTTGTAAATATACATCGGGGTTTTTAGTTTATACACAAATGTAGCCACTTTTTCATCGTCGGGTCCAGCTTCCTCATCTTTGCTAATAAGCGTGGGATACGATACTCGATACAAAGGATCGTACAGTGTCACCACAGGCATCATATATTCATAAAGTTGTTTTTGAATATCCATTGGCTGGAGGTGGAGCAGTTTACGAAAAAAGGAATTGGTATTATCCTTGCGACGTTTAAATTTTGATTGAATGCCTAACAATCGCATGCTGAAAGCATTGGGATTGGTCAAATCTAAACGCCAGGTGGTTTGTTCGTCTACATAAATAATCAGCATGGGTTCGTATTTATTCGTATAGGGCTTGGAGGAATTCACAAGCGTCGCATTCGCTAAAACGTCCAACTGGAAAATAAATTTAGATCTTTCGTGATAGAACCGGGGTTGAAGTTGGCTGCAGAATTGAATATAATCATCATGAGCGATCGAGATTTCCGGCAAATGGACATGAATACCACCTCCTGGACGAACAGCCACAATAAAAGTAAAATGCTTAAGGGATAAAAAGTAAAATTTTAAGGTTGAGAGAATAACAGAATCTACATAATCGTAGAGCATAGATGAAGGAAGGGATGCATCGCATTCGGTTTTAATATCAATATCTAGGATAAGGGAATGATGGGTCGTCGAGCAAAGATCCATCGTTAAAATAATATTTTCGGCAGACGTTCGAGTATAAAATCGAGAAAATTGTGCGTAGTCTTTTCGGTTACAGTAAAAGATTCCTCCCGACATCTGGTAGAAAATGTAAGCATCGTTGGGCGCATCTCCAACCGAATTAATCCTTGTTAAATAATGGAGGCTCTGCGACATGATTATATATCTTTAACTTGATTAATATTTCTTAAAAAAATACAAGCAATGCTTTGTAAGTAAATATCCTATAAAATCTCCACGTGCTTCTCTAAAGAATAAATAAACTGAGCACTTTTACCTTCATAAAGTCTGTTCCTATATACTGTTGAATTCACGGCACAGAATGATTTAAAGTGGAATTCGTTTCGCACGTCTTAAATAGATAAACCAGAGTTCTTTCTAGCCAGAACTCAGAAAAAAATTCTAAAGTAGATATTAAAAAAAAAAAAAAAAAAAAAACTTTTTGTTAATTTTTATCATGTCTTTAGACATGATAAAAATTAACTACCTTCCCCTTTTGTCTGGGAATGTTGTCTCACACTTTCGGAAAATAGAACATGACTCATCCTTTCTAAAAATAGAACTCCAATAAAAGAATGGGTCAAGGTATATTTTTTAGAGAGTGAGACATCCTTCCCTGACAAAAAGAGGGGACAGTTAATTTTTATCATGTCTAAAAGACATGATAAAAATTAACAAAAAGTTTTTTTTTTTTTTTTTTTTTTTTTTTTTTTTTTTAATATACATTTCAGATTATCTGGGAAATTTTTACCAGCCAGCTTTTACTTTTCTAGACATAAACGTCCTTGTTTATGTCCTTGAATGACGTCATCTCTCATGTATATAAAGCGTGTAAGTTGGCTCTGTTGACTTATTCCTTTCGAGGAAGAAGGCGAGATAAAGTAAGCTCTGTCATGGATAATGAAAAGTACTACAATGTTTCGGATTATGTGGAAGCGTATGGAAATGTTTATAGACAATATTATTTTATAGCTGTTCGTTTCAAACTACCCATCTTCCATGTCGATACTTTGAAACATTTTAGCCCGGGTCTCGTTCGAGCACCTTGCATTCTCGTGGTCAGTGAAAATCGACTCATTTTGCAAGGAGAAAATTTAGACAAAGACTATCCGTTTCCTCATGGGTCTTTAGTCTTTTGCGTGCATGGAACAAAAGAGGATCCTCGTTGGATTAACGTCTCTAGAGATACGACCGATCAGTTTTTACAAAGTTTATTTCCCTCTCGAGATTTTATCAAGGTCTCCTATGAAAATAATACCTTATTTGTTTGTTCGACCATCAATCCGTTTTCCTTGTTCTGGAAAGTACTTCCTCGCAATATGGCTTTTCGCGCCTTAAGCGATCTGACGATGACCTACATAAAAAGAGAACCTTTCCAGTTAGAGCATTGCATGCGCCTCCGATTTTTCAAACGAAATACGCACGTCTGGGAATCGTGGTCCAACTGGTATCACTATTTACATCCCATGCTCATCCTCCACTTCATACATTTAACGGGACAAGCTGCGAGTGCTCAATTGGCTGCCAAACTTCATAAATTGTGGAAACGCTCCCTTCCACCTTACCTGCATACGGATTCTATTCCATCGGACTTTTATACTTGTGAAATTACTTTTGACGACACGAAATTAACCGGTGTTTGGTTTGTCGTTTTGAATATGTCTTTAGTGATGTATGTTTCGCCCATGATTGCGTCATTCCATCATGAAACGTTCCTCGACGTGAATCGTGAACAATGTAATTATTGGCTACCGTTTTACCGAAATAATGAATTATGGACCCGAGAAGGATTTAAAATATACGTTTCCCACTTTAGAAAGAATCGTCGCTACTTGAAAGAAGTCATGATTTGGTTATCGTCCCGCTCCGAAGAAAAATATCAATATATGTTGCTCGATTTGAACAAAGTAGCCTACCTTTTAATGATTTAAAAAAAAGCAAAAAGAAAAGAATGTTACGAGAACTGGTTCGATGTCTTATTCAATACCAGTCCGACCCCACTTTTATATCTTTAAATGTCGTTGATGGTCTCAAGCAAAATCTTCGAGACGACGTGATCGATGCTTTTCTCCTGAGTCGACCTTTACTCCATCTCTATCCTCAACTGTATAAAAAGAGTTCGAGCATCATCGATTTCTTGTTTCGCATTTCGGGCTTGCATTTGGAAGAGATTGTTCCGATGGAATCGCAGGACCTGGAAAACAAAATCGCTTCTTTGGAAACTCAATTGGAGGCAGATCGGAAAGCTTTTGAGAAACAAATCGAGACGCTCCAACAAGAGCACAGGAACGAAATGCGTTATTTTCTAGCGGAAAAAGAACAATATGTGAATACCGCTCGATTCGGAAAAGAGCATTCAGTCGTGGATTTGCAACGACAATTGGAACGCCTTACATGGGAGAAAGAAACCCTGCAGACTGAGTTGGAGCAGCTGAAACGGAATCACGAAACCTTACAAACTCAGTGGGAGCAATTGAAACGAGTTCACGAAACCTTACAGACACAAATTCGAACGCACGAGTCTGAAAAAATACAATGGCAGAGGCAAATAGTAGAACAACAACAACAACAACAACAACAACAATTGAATAATAATAATAATAATAATAATAATAATAATAATAATAATAATATCGAGTTTCCAAACCGTTTGATGAACGAATGGCAAATGCTCCACCAACGCTACGAAACGGGACTTGAAGAATGGATGCAACGAACGGAAAGTTTAATCCGCCCTTTGCAAATGGCTTTACAAGAAACGATCGAGCAACTGAAACTTCCTCCTTCTTCTACAACTACGGTCATTGAAACTTTACCGCTCGAATCGCCTCCTTCTCAGCAGCTCATGATCGAGTCGTCGCGATCTAAATTAGAGCAATTACAAGAAACCCTCGACCAGTTTTTAACATCGTATCAATCGGAACAAAAACAGCACGTCCAGCAATTGAACGATTAACTGAAAGGACAATTGACCCTTTGTCAAAACGAAAAACGGATGTTGGAAAAGCAGTTGGAGCAGGGTCAGAAAGAACGAACCGACCTCCTGCAAAAATGGAAAATCGAGTCCGAAACACATTTCCAGGAAGGTATTCAACGCGTTCTTGACACGCTGCAAAAGAAAAATCCTCATATTGAGACGATTCTTCGAGACGAAATGGCTAAACAAATGAAGGAGTTCCACGAAACGCAGTTTATGACGTTTTTACAGACGATCCTTCCCCCCTCATTTTGGAAACCTTTAGGTGCGAACCAAGATTGGAAAACGTTTTTCTTCCAGCAAATTCAAACGTATATCCAGTATTTACAAAGTTGGCAAACCCAGCTTTTGAACCAATTAACACTTCTCGGGAATGCTTTAAATCAATCGCTAACGCCCGACAATTTAGCTCATTCCGTTCTTCACAGTCTCCCTTCTTCCTCTAAAAGCATGATGGAAGACACGACCCTCTTGCAACGACTGCACGATCTTCAACAATCGATTGAGAACCAGAACGAAGCGAAGGAGGTCCTACAACAAATCCAAGCTCAACTCCATCGGGATCGTAGCCAAGAACATAAAAAATTACAGCAGAGTCTAGAACATGAAAAACGGCAACGCGTGGCTTTGGAAAAGAAACTCGAGGTCCTGAAAACGAATTTGGTAATTCTGATACGGACTAAATGGAATGCGTATTTTGGGGCCACGGATTACGATCAGATTCTCTCGGAACTCGAAAAAGTATTCCATTTCAAAGAAAATCTAGAGAGGACCCTCGAAACGCAATTGGCGCAACTGAAAGGTCATTTTCCCGAAATACCGGTCGTTCAATTCGATAATTTGGCGTCGAGCATGATCGAATGGGCTCGACAGGTCGAGAATCGCAACGATTGTGAAGTCGAGCTCCGTAAAACCAAAGAACAACTTTTCGAATTGAAACAGAAACTCGATCAAGTCGAAAGTAATTATACGAAATGTAATGAGTACCTTCTCTACGCCAAAACGAAATTGACCACGTTCCTAAAAACGATCCTTCAGAATGACCCTAGTGATCAGAGGGAAGATTGGCCGCAAGCTGTTGTCCATCAACTCCAAAACGTGATTCACGAGCATCGACAATTTCAAGATCTCGTTTATAAACAAATTGTCACGCTTCGAGCCCAGTTTCCGAACATACCGGATCCCATTGAAGAATTGGCGAATTCGGTGATTTTATATTTCGAGCAGGAACGAGACCTATACCGACGGCAGTTAGAGGAACGTCCTCACATTACCGAAGTGAAAGAACCCACTACTGTACCGGCCATTACGTATCCTACGGATCAAGTAGAGGAATTACAGCGGGAAGTGAAAGATTTACAAAACCAACTGGAAGTGTCTCGGTCTCGAAACCAAACTTTAGAAAACCAAATGGCTAAAGCTCTCGTAGCTCCGCAGGATGTAGAAATGTCCGATACTTCGAAATATAAACGAAAGCACGTATCGACGGTCGACGAAGACTATGTAAGAGGTCTGTCATTGGATTTACAAGAGGCCAAACACGCTTTAGATCGATGTCTGGATGAAAAAGCCCACTTGCAAAAGGAATTGGAACACATTAAAACCGAACTAACCCCTTCTCCCTCCGTATCGTCCGATTTCAAAATGCTCAGCGACCTGTTTTATCAATTATACGTGTCCTATTTTCGATTACGATTTGATGTCGTGTACGGAAAAACCGTTTTTTTCGTCGGAGGAATATATTAGATCCGTGCTGAATAAATTGGATTTCGTGGATCGAAGCATTCGATCCAATATGACTGTGAAAGAATGGACCGATGTTTTATTGCAATACATCAAATGGGACGTACAAACTCTGACAGGAGGGTTAGATTGGCAGGGGTCACATACAGCCTACATTAAAGATGAATTCTTAACCTATTGCATGAATCAAACGATTGAAATCATTGACCGGTACGCGAAAGAATTGAGGAAACAGACCGAGATGTTTAGAAGTCCATAAAATAATAATAAAGGGGAACTATGGAATATTCAGAGTTAATCGATCGTATTCTTGCGCACCCGATTTTAAAAGCGGGGATTGACGAAATCGTTCAAAATAACCCGAAAACGTTAAACCTCGTGAGCCGAGAATGGAAAAATATATTAGCCAACAATCCTCAGTTTCAAGATTTTCAAGCTAAAGCGATCCCGTTCCAGCATCCCGTAGAAAAAGGTTATATTCAGATTGAAAATATTAAAGATTTCAATCATCATTATAATATTCTCGTAGCGGGGTATTGGGTTCTCTGCGCTACTAATTATAAGAGGAATCTGAATGCCCATTCTTTCATATGTAAACTCTGTCCTCCTCTGGTGGACATTACCAAAGCCGTGGCCGCCGATCATTCCCAAATGCTGATTTCAGAACAATGTCGGTTCTTCATTGAAAAATGTAGACCTTCTCTCTGTAAAGCGTGTCGGCAAATGAGTCAACGAAATGATCTGAATTCTCAGATGTCTCAAAATCAATGGTGTTTACGCAAAACCAAAGTGTTTGATAGAACGACCCTTTTAAACGTGTTTCAAGAAACCTTGGACCAAGAATTTGTGAATAACGATATGTTTATTGGTATTTTAAATATTAAAATTAATTCGCGGTACTTTTACGAAACGGACGCTTTGTATTGTGGAGTAGGAGGCATTTGTAGAGATATGATTCTCTTTCAAGAAGATGCTCTGAATATGATCGAAAAACCCGTGTTTCAGTTAAATATTTTAGAACCTTCTTCGAGAAATATTATTAACGAAACCATTTCCACTACCTTCGATAAAGAGAAAATCAAAACTGAAAAGGTGGATCCAGACCAGGTTCCCATCAAAAGCAAGATCAATCCAGATCTGTGCAAACCATTCAAGAAAGAGAAGTCTAAGAAGGAGGCTGAGGATGTAAAAGGCAATGAGGATCCAGTCTATTTAGGTGAGGTTTCTGCCAGTTCTATGAAGAACAAGTTTAGTAAATTTGCGTATAAACCGTACGCTCTCAGGTCTCGTCGTGATCTGGATGATCTGGATTAGAAGTAAAAAAAAAAAAAAAAAAAAAAAAAAAAAAAAAAAAAAAAACTTTTTGTTAATTTTTATCATGTCTTTAGACATGATAAAAATTAACTACCCTCCCCTTTTTGTCTGGGAATGTTGTCTCACTCTTTCGAAAAATAAACCGTGACTCATTCTTGGAATAGGATGAGTTATGGTCTATTTTTAGAAAGAGTGAGACAACATTCCCAGACAAAAAGGGAAGGGGATTGTTAATTTTTATCATGTCTAAAGACATGATAAAAATTAATAAAAAGTTTTTTTTTTTTTTTTTTTTTTTTCAGATTTTAAAAATTTTTTCCAGCCGACTCGATCAACAAGACCATCATTTTTTTTCAAGAATGTGTTCTCACTTATCTATTTAAGCCATTCGAGTTTCATTTCAGATCGTTTGATGCTGTGGCCTGTGTACAAGCTTCTACATGATGAAAACAGATTCTGTGTCAAGGTATATTACCATTTTGTTTTTTTTTCCTTTTTACATAATAGAAATTTTTCTGTACTGACTTTTTAACCCCCAACCAAATCAATTTTTTTCTCCAAACCTTTTCGCATTTAGCAAGTTAGGAACCGCGTATCAGAAAACTGCATGGCATTTTTCATAATGAGATTATCGGGCAAATCCTTTCTCGTCAATTGTTTATTTAAAGCCGTTTCTTTGGGATACGTGATGCATTTGGATTGATAGAGATACGAAGATCCTGTTTCTTCTCCCATTACAACAATCGGTTCAGGGTGACAAATATCTTCTAACGTATAAAACCCAACCCCTTTCTTGTACGCGACATTCGAAATGACGGTTTCGGGAACGAGGTCTAAATTGGGTAGTTTATGAAAATCGAATAAACAATGCGCCAGCAGGAAATTGTAAAAAGGAGAGAATTCAGTTTTAGGGTCGACAAAAAGACCTCCATTCGCCATGTCGCATACCTTTATCTTGTCGAAGAGCGTCGCTACATTTGAATTATTAATATAGTGGTATAAACCGCAAAGACGTTGCTGAAGCGTGCTCTTGAAATGAACCATCATTTCTTCTTGCATCTTCGTGGTATTGTTCACGCTTAAACCAATTTCGTTCGTGTTGCCAACACTTAAATTCCGTAGCAGTTCGTAATGGAAACGCCGATCAAACACATCCATGGCGTTATTGCGTTTCAAGTCGGTCGGGTCTTGAGAATACAGGTGGTTGATATAGTGCTCGATGCACGGGTTGAGTTTAAATGTGAGATCGTCCAACTGGACGTCGTGTAAATCGGGTCGGAAATGTTTATCCAGGAACTCGCGCGTCGGTAAAATGACAGTATTTTTCGGAAACGAGAAATTTTCCTTCACAATCAGGAAAGGTCCAACGACCTTGGTATGCGATTCCGATTCCATTCGATGATAATAAATTTGCAATCCATAAGGATTTCGAAGATGGTTCAGGCAGAGAATATTCCGAAACGCCGAAATATTGTCCGACCCACAAGGAATTTTTCGATTACTAAAAATACAATTGGATTCGTTCATTGTCTTGGTTTCTGAAAATCCGGCAAGGGTCAAGAGACATGCGATTTTTTAACAAGTCTGGAGGCAAAGTCGCTAAACAATTTAAACGATTCGACATTCCTGTCAAACGAGCAGGGGAGGTCGCTAAAGTCGTCGCGAAGAATAAACCCCTTCAAAAAGCTTTTGATAAAGTGTTTAGTAAGAAAGCTCTTCTGACCGCAGGAGGGGTGACGGCCGTCGCGCTCGGTTCTTAATATGTCAACCAATACATTCGGGACAATTCGGGCTGTTTTCTCTACAACGGAGGGGACATGGTTTGTAAACTTAAAGAATTGAGTTGTTGTCAACCCGAACCTGTTCACGGGATCGAATCGTGCACGGGATTTCCTATTCAGCAATGGAATGCGTGTGAAGGGTACGACAACGAGAAAGAGGATACGTGTTGTCGATTATGTGATTGTCAATATCACGATTGTACACCGACGCAAGAATTGAAATGCCGTCGACCCACGATCGGAGAAGCTTTAACGCATTTCAGTCAAGACGTGACGGGTTCCATCACGAGTGGTATTTTAGATGTTTTGGGTAATATACCGTACCTAAAACCAATCTTGTTGGGAATCGTTCTTGTCATCATCGGCCTTATTATTTGGAAATTCGTATAAGAAAAGATGGATATCGTTACACTTCAATCCTTAAAGACTCCTATCGATCACCTTCTTCATCATAAATATCGTCCTCGACTGAATACCGTGGTACCTCAATATATCAAATTTCATAAATTTCCGCCCTTCACGAGCCTCGTCACGCTCGAACTGGTGCGCGATCCAGAAGTACGGGAAGCGGTGCGAGACTATATTCAAACGCTGTTTCGAGAAAAAGAGAAATACGGCTATTTGTATTTTTTGAGTGAACAAAACCTCGTACTTCCATTTACAATTCAATGGAATACAGAATTGGTCGTGGATCCACTGAACTTTTTTACTATCATTACGGAAATAGATCAGATAGCCGACCAGTTCGCTCAACGGGGAGATATGACGTACGAAATAACTCGCGTTGAAATACTCTATTTTTTAGTGTTGATTGTGAATATTCAACTCAATTGGATCACGGTCGATTATTTGCTACGATGTAATCAGATGTATGATTACTTGATTGCTGCTCCTAATCGAATCTTGACCAATTCCGAAATGGAAAAGAATACAATATGATCTCCAAGTTACGAAATGCTTCTTCTTCAACCCTCCTGAGCGATCTGAAGTAAAACTTGAAATGTTTAAATAGATAAGCGAGAGCCCATTCTAGAAAGAATTTTGAGATGTCTTGCCAATCGAGTCGGCTAGGAAAAATTTATGTAGATGAAAAAAAAAAAAAAAAAAAAAAAAAAAAACTTTTTGTTAATTTTTATCATGTCTTAAGACATGATAAAAATTAACTCTCTCTTCTTTTTGTCTGGGAAGGATGTCTCACCCTTTGAAAAAACAAACCATAACTCATCCTTTCTCATGGCAATCATTGCAAGAATGAGTCACGGTTTGTTTTTCGAAACGGTGAGACATCCTTCCCAGCCAAAAAGAAGAGAGAGTTAATTTTTATCATGTCTTAAAGACATGATAAAAATTAACAAAAAGTTTTTTTTTTTTTTTTTTTTAAGCTCTCAGAAATTTTTTCCAGCCGACTCGATTCACAAGACATTTCAAGATGACGTCATCGCTTCAAGAATTGTGTATATCAGTGGATAACTTTCGCACTTCTTGTGAGTTGAGTTCCTAGCTGAGCTAAGGGAATCACCATTTCTCAACCTACAGATATTTGTTTCGTTTTTTTTTCTCTTTACAACAGAACACATGGAGAGGAAACTGGTCGTTCCATAAATTCAATTCTTAACCGGACAATATCGAGAAATTTTCGAGCTTCCCGACTTAGGCGAATGACGATCGGGGACGATGAATTTCTTGGTACAATGATACCTTCTTCTTCTTCGGTTTCCACCGTTTCGGCCGAAAAGCATATTTTATGTCGAGCTAAAGTTAGAGCCAATTGAAAGAGTTTCAGATTGCCGTACCTGATTTCTGGATCCGTGGAACGATTCTGATGATAAAACTCCAGCCATGATTGAACCAGGTAAGGTAGATGAGCATAGGGTTTAGCAAGTGGAACTGGTTTTTCTTCTTCGATTTTGGTCAGACACCATAAATCATGAGGAATGGAAGCATATCGAACTCGGTGAAGCGCATGCTGACAATCGTATTCGTAACTCTTGAGAAACGTCAATTCGCTCACATCTGTGATGGGATGGAACAGACACGCTGTTATTATTAGCAGGTTGTTTCGGATGAGATTCGAGCATGACATAACTTAAACATAAGAAAGCCTTTTTGTATTCAAACCCGATGATCGTCGAACAGAGTACGACCGGTTGAAGTGGATACGTGGTTTCTGGTTCGTAAAGAATAGGAATCCAGTGCACGGTCGTGGGGATGGCTTGATATTCCATGTACCGCTGATACGGTGATCGAACATATAAAATCGTTTCCGGTTCAGAACCGTTGACGACGAGTCCAATGCATTTCCCGTTAGGATTCGATCGAGTAGCATTTTCGAACCCGATTTGAAACGGGTATTCGATCAAGAGTCCGACCTTCTCAAGCGAATTTCTCTGATCGTACGTATTCAAAATATCTTGGACCATATATTGAGGATGGTGCTGAGACGTCCATTGTTTTTGAATGAGCGCCGTACTCTTATTGTACTCAATGGGAAACGGGATGGGTTTCTCAGGATTCACGGACGGTAAAAATTCAATAAAGGAAGACGGAAAAGCCGTTCGCGTTTTCAGAGGATCGTAATAAACGTCCGGTCGATCTTTCCATTCGTTGATGAAATTATGGACGAGGTCATTCTCGTGATGGACCTGGTTGGACAAAAAACAAAGACGATACCTTTTCCCACCGTCATCTTCTGGTAAATGTAATCTGGGCCCGTTATCATCATCAAAGTAATGTCCTCCTGGATACGGTATATCCCATTCGTCTAAATATAGAATTGTATGATTATTTTGGGAGCGGTACACGTTTTCGAACACGGGATTTTGTAAATACCGTTCGATCGTTTTAGGATCTTTCACAAAAAATGGTGTGGCGAAAAGTTTGAAAAGATTGTGGGAGGATTCCGATGAATTCGGGATCGTGGGGAAAATGACCCGTTCGTTTTCTAAAAGAAGGATCCATGACGCATTGCGTTGAAGAAAAACGGTACACGACAAGTCCGACATTTTACAATAGGCGGCTAGGGCGAGAACGAGTGGTTTCTGACTCGGGACGACTTTATCGAAATGAGCGAGTTTTCGAATCACAGAAGGTTGAAGCCGCATATGGGCTAAGGGAAAAAAATCGTATCTTGAATCACATTGAATCCTCCTAAATGCAAGCCATGAAATTGGCTGTAAAGTGTAGCGTATTTATGAATATTCATTATCCTTTGTTTTTGAGAGGGTCGGATTCAAAAAAGAAGAAAATAGACATCTGAGAAAGTATCCGCAAGTGGAAAAGCTTACGATGAGCCGATTTTATAGTTGGCGTAGTATCCGAACTGACATTCGCTAAGGGGTCTAATAAAATCTAAAATCCATGGCTAGAGAATAGATGGGAAAGTCTTTTATGCTTCTGATAAAAACCGCTCGTTGTAAATCCAGAATTCATTGGTTAGAACAGATGCGGGAAATGTATTTGGAATTCTAATAAACAGACCAAACTACCTTGAGTATCTGCAAGTAAAAAATCTTACGATGAGTCAATTTTATAGTTGAAGTAGAATCTTGGATCCATTAAGGATATTGATAGAACTTGTATGTAATTAGAGAGAAAGGAATGAACAAGATAAAATGAGTTATGAATCATTTCTCCGATCCGTTTTTGGATCTAATTATAAGACATTTATGCCTTTTATTCATACTATTCAGCTTTACTGTTTATTTGTCATTACATTAGTAATTTGTCTGACCATCTACATGATTTATGAAACACAGCAAGATAAATATTAGGAAAACTATGTTCCCCCTTCATGGTATTTGTTTTTCAGACATATATATTATGGATTAAGTTATTTCTTTATCAATAGCGTCAGATCCTGGCACCCATTCAAAAAATCATTAATAATAATTTAATATCATTAATAAAATTTTGAAACCTTCTAGTATAAACCTTTTTATCAAATTTTTAGTAAAATAACAAAGATCCTAAAATCCTTACCTTTTAAATCTAGTGTGTCCCATAGGACAAACCGGTTTGTCCTATGGGACACACTACATTTAAAAGGTAAGGATTTTAGGATCTTTGTTATTTTACGGTCAAGGAAAATTTAAAAGTTTTATGGAATCCTTATATTTTTTTTAATCAATTTACTTTTTAGGTACCAAAAAAGGATTAGATTAAAAAATATAAGACGAAGTGAAAAATAATAGATAATAATTAATAATGAAGGGTAGGAATCAAGATGGATACTGAGGAACCTACAACTTTATCTGAAAGGAAAAGAAAAAGAAAAGCATATTTGAAACATTATTGGTCACTGGAACGAGTAAAAGAAGCAAATCGATGGAGAAAACGAGAAAGGCGAAAAGATCCAAACGTTCGATTCAAAGAAAAAGAATACCAACGAATGAGACGATGGAAATGTTGGGATAACGCTCTTCCTAAACATAGACATAAACCTGACAATACAGTATTCAAACAATGTCCGTCGATGGAGGAATGTCAAAATATTATTAAACGTATGAATATTTCGGAAGGAACACGAGGTAAGTATGAATTTTATTTTAATGAATTCTATGATTGGTATCAAAAACATGGTGACGGTATAAAATATCATTATAAAAGAGCACTAGAGATATATGAAACGTATCTGACTGAAGAAAAGAGGAAATCGTATAATAAAATAAAAAATAAAATCGTGTTTTTATACCGTTTGCTCGGTGAAAAAAGGGAACGCTCGAACCAAATTCATATTAAAAGATGTCAAGGTCCTCTTCTTACATTAAATGATCTCAAAAAACTTAGAAAAATAGTTATAGATCGCTATGAATATGAAGAGATGGCTTTATTTATTCTTGTCATTCTTGAAACTGACTTAAAAGCAAACGAAATTTTAAAACTTCTGAACGAAACAGATCTTCGACGACATTATGCAGAAAAGAAATTGGCATCGTCCAATATATGGGATCAACGTAATCGGTTTTTGTATGAATTTTTGGCTTGGGTTATTGCCGGCCCACTTTTCCCTCGATCATTAGATGGTTGCTTAAGAAAATTAAAACGATTCTTTCGAAAGTATTTTCCGTATCGACCCTTTAATCCTTCCTATACCATCATTAAACGTTCCATGAAAATTGCAAAATATCGTAAATATATACGAGAAGAAGCTAAAAAAGAGATGGAATCAGTAACACAAGAGTCTATTCTTTAAAAAACTTTCAAAAAATATAGGGATCATTGCTTTTATGGATTGAAAAAGATAACCATATTGGATCTTCAAAAGCACTTCGTAATCTGAAGTAGAACTCAAAACACTTAGATAGGTTAAAAAAAAATAGGATAATCATTTCTTTCTAGTAAAACGAAAAATAATTAAGAAGGAAAAATCTCTTACCTTTATTGAAGCATTTGTCGTAACGTAGAAGCTGCGTTGAAAGATGTTACCTCTTCAGCAGTACAGACTGATCTGTAGGGAATGTCGGATTGTTTAAATAGATAAGTGAGAGTCTGGATAATTAAAAAACCATAAGGATCAAGTAGATTGAATTGAAAAAAAAAAAATTCTCTCCTTTTCGTCCGAAATTGATGTCTTCAATTTTTCGAAATTGTGAGACATCATTTTCGGACGAAAAGAGGGGTAATTTCTAATTGCACCCAATGTAAGATAGAGTCAAGTTTTGTTTTTTCAAAAAATTTGAGACATTTTCAGACGTACATTTTTTAATGATCCAGTTCATTACGGATCCCGATAAAACCGAGCTATATTCCTATGCACACACTGAGGTTTTCCTTGAATCATAGCCTTTACTTGTGGAAATTGACACATGCATTCATGCTGATTGAACCCCCTATAGATAAATGTACCATTTTGACAAACGTCTTTCGCCAATTCTCCACAATCCGGTCCATTGTAAAAAGCTGGATCCGTACAGTAACACGACCACTGATAGAATCCATTTTTTTCGGTAAGAATAATCATACCTCCTTTTTCAGTTTGACACGGGTAAGGATTCAGTTTGGGCATACAGAGTCCTCGAACACATTGCATTTCTTCCCCGTTTGTGCAAAGAAAATCACATGTATCCACACACCGGACTTTTTCTCGTCGACAATCTTTAAGCGGTATAGATTCGTTCATGGAGATGGAATCCGATTCTATGACAGAAGTAGGAAAGAAAAATAGAGAGACCAAACATCATCAAGAATATATACATTTCAGCCATCTTTTTTTTTCTTTGGAAAAAAACAAAGGATAAGGATATGGAAAGACGAGTTGATCAACACGAAGAACGTCGATCTTGTCGTCAAACGGCTCTTCAGTCTAAAATTAATACTTGGCGAGATGCTTGTACGGCATGCTTTAAAATCATGGATGATTGGGCCACGATCGATTTTAAAAAATTCCATTTCATATTTGAACGATGGGTCTCGATTCTCAATCGTATCTTGGAAAATCCAATTCGTCGATTGGACCGTTACGAAATGTCCATGTATTATTGTGAAGAGCCAGGAGGACCCAAAGAGGTTATTCAGTTATATATTAATGAAACCGAAACCGAGGAAGGAAAAATTCCCGTCTACGTTATTTTTAATCTTTTCGAGTTTATTAAAATTCATCGCAATTACTGCTTAAACTATTCCACTTCGAACAAGATGCTGGTAGATCAAAACAGGGGCACGATCAATATGAACACCTATTATGCTAATCAGGTCAATGTAGATCAAACTCGATTTTATCGTAATGAAACGACATGGCAATTATTATTCATTTTTACTTTACATGCCTTGGCTCATTTAGATGTGTTTGATTTATACGATCACGCTTACTATGATACACACCAGCACGTTCGAGATTCAGTTTTCTTCCGATTATATTTCTATGGACAAGTCATTTGGGGAATATAAAGCAAAAAAAAATGTCTTATCCTTCCAAAGTTCCTATTGAGTATGTTCAAAAAGTGTTAGAAGAGAAATTAAATCGAAACGTGCGTCGTTCTGAATTGACAGGGACATGTTCGTTGGGGCACGTTTTATTCGACTTGTCTCATTTACAAAAATTTTTTCCCCGCTATAGTCCAGAAGAGTTTATAAAGTTTCGAGACGATAAATTTATAATCATTCCGGGAAATTACTGGTATGACGCTATGAGTGAAGAACCTCGTGTCCAAGACTATGTAAAACGTTTCTTAAACCGTAATAAAGTAGAAATAAATCCAAATATGCGGCGTCGATCTCAACGTCAACGTTCTAGAAGTCGATCGAGAAGTCGATCTCAAAGTCCAACAAGAGTCCGAACACGATCTCAAAGTCCAACAAGAGTCCGAAGTCGATCTCCAAGTCCAACAAGAGTCCAAAATCGATCCCGAAGTCGCTCTTCGAGTATAGATATACCCATTCGGCATTACTTGGCTCCTCTACCCAAAAAAAGAGGGAGAAAGAGAAAGTCTAAACTCAAAGCTCGTGTTGGCTACGATCAAAAGTTTATAAAAGCCCTCGAGACAAACGAATCAGGTCTGATTCTAAAACCGACTCGAGGAATGGATCGAGATTTAAATTTGCCGGGATCTATTTGTCGGGGTATTCGCCAAGTCTGTCGCTACAAGGATCCTCAAACGAAACGTTACATCAGTTTTGTTCGTGACGAAAGTGAAGACGATGAGTACGTGCTGCAACTGGAATATTAACAAATGATGGGATTTTCTAACGGATTAAAAGCTAGCGGGACAAGAGCCTTCCAGTGATCCGAATAATATAAATTATAAGGATCGTAATCATATACATAAGACGGTAAAATGGCTTTATCGGTATGATTCTTCCAAGCATAATCATCTCGAAGGGACAATAATACTGATTTAGAAGTGCACGGTGACAATAAACCTTGAATCATGCGTGTTTCCAGTAAAAGAGATGAACGGGGTCCAAAATATTCGGGATCCATAATTTGATGAGTGATCTTGGCCGTTTTATAGTTATACACCCATAGTCGTATGGACTGGGGTAAATATCGAGTACTTTCGTCGTGAGTTAAGTTCAAAAATTCTCGAATGGCAGGAATGTTACTATTCAGATACATTATGAAATTATAAATTTGTTCTTCGAACATCTTGTATTTAAACATATCAAATTCAGCAAGATGGTGACTGGACAGTTTAACACGAAAACATTTTTACGGATATTGATTTATATTAAAATCTTTAGGATCGATTTGTCGTCGAATAACCAATTTACTACTCTCGTCCGAAGTGATAAATTCCAGTTTATATGGATTGGGTTCTTCTAAATATCTTTGATTCAACTCGAAACATGGGGAGTCAAATCGTTTTACTTTCCCGTCTGATTTATAAACCTCTTTGTAATAAATATCCATGACCACATAACCCAATAAAATGGGATATTTTTTCTGTTTCAATAAATCGAGGACGAGTTGTTTATAATCCATCTTCTTGTTTATCTCGCAGAAAGCCACGTTCGAATGAGTTGACGAATAGGCTCATGGGGCATGAGTTCTTGAAAAGTATCTAAAACCTCGGCCAGACTGCGTTGTCGACTTTTACAAATCAGTTGATGCGTTACATCGTTGAAGACGACTTTCTCGGAGAGAATGCATTGACCACGACATTTCTTCTTAAAATAATCCGGATGCATGAGTTTCACGTACCGAATAATGTCTCGAGTCGTTCGTCGTTTCAAGAACCGATGCCATTTCTTCTCGTTTAAAAATTCTCGATGACCGATGCGTTCTCTCTTTTCCACATTCAGAGCTCCAATATCCACGAGCACGGGATGATGGTCCGTGTACACAAAAGAACATAATTTTAAAACGGGAGCCGTTCCTCCGAGTCGATAACAAATACTACACAAGAAAACAATGAACGTGTAAAACGTTTCTGCTAAATATTCCGGTTGAAGAATGCGAGCACTATAAAGTCCAGGATTCATTTCAAAGAGACTTATTGTATATCCCGAACGTTCTCGGAAATGCGTCGCAAAAGGCAACACATACTCCGAACTCAATTGTCGATGAAGAAGGATCAAATCGAAAAAATGTTCGGGCAAGTCACAAGAGCTGCTGGCACTGTAAGATCTCCATTGCATCGAGTGGGAAGTAAACAGGCAGTGGAATCGTCTTTGGTTGAAATTATTTAAAATGAGAAAACAGGCATAATCAAAATGCCAAGGACATTTGGAAGGAGCATAATAAACAATTTCTTTCACGTGTTCAATAATAGTATGAGTGGTGGATCGACTCATCTTCTTCTTTCTTTAAAAAAGAAAGATGGTGGTGGTCTGTGTCTTAGATATGGATGAGACGCTTGGATACTTTGAAGGAGAAACATTTCAAATTCGACCCAAAACCAATTTCCTGATCCAGTTTTTACGTCTTTGCAATATCGATATCATTTTGTGGAGTAAAGGTTCGGATGATTATGTCGAGCGAGTGATCAACAGTTCATTGCACGATATTGCACGATATGCGTATCGGATATTTGGCCGCACGCAATGTGAAAAGTCGTGCCGAAAGTATAATATTTCAAAATGTTCGGAACATATCAGAGTCTTGTACGATTACGACATTCTTTTAATTGGGGTCGATGATAACGTCAATGAAAATATGGACGAGCGCTATGATTTAAGAATTCACGTTAGGCCGTACAAGCAGATAGATCCCCGTTATCAAGAACTGTATAAAGTCGTGGAAAAAATTACCCAATTTTGTATAGATCATCAACGAGAGTTGTAGATGAAGCGAGATAGGGTTTTTGCTATGTCAGCTGGGAACCCCATTCCGTATAGAGAAGTGAGTACGAGAAAGTTATGTGTATATAGTTCTTGAAGCAATGACGTCATTTTTAAACAAACCAATAGTAAGCCAGTTTTAAAAAATGATGATTGGGAAAAGGTCGGTTGAAAATCTGGCTGGAAAAAATATGTCAGGAAAATTTACAACCATTAAAAAAAAAAAAAAAAAAAAAAAAAAAAAAAATTGTTAATTTTTATCATGTCTTCTAGACATGATAAAAATTAATGACCCCCTTTTTTGTTTTCAATGATGTCTCAGCACCATGTTTCTAAAATACACCATGACTCACCATTTCTAAAAATAAAATTCCAAGAAAAGAATGAGTCATAGTTTATTTTTAGAAATGGTAAGACATCATTCAGAGACAAAAGGGTGGTAGTGTTAATTTTTATCATGTCTTAAGACATAATAAAAATTAACAAAAAGTTTTTTTTTTTTTTTTTTTTACTCTCCAGATATTTTTCTTCCAGCTCTCACAAATTTTTTTTTTCCACTCGACTTCATCAACCAAACAAGACATTGCAAAATTCTTTCTAGAATGAATTCTCGCTTATCTATTTAAGTCATCCCATTTTTGCTTCAAATCAGTTTGTGCTGCTGAAGAGGTAACATCTAAGGCCAGTAGTCTAATAACCAAGATACTACATTCTACTTTGTTCGAAAAGAAGAAATCTATTGAGTAAGAATGGATTATGCGTTGATTATCAAGAATATTCTTTCTTCTCCCATCCTTGAGAAAGCTATCGACGAATTAAAAGAACGTCAAGGTGCTCTCAACTTAATATGTCCCGACTGGGAAGATGTTTTAAATCACGATCCGCTGTACGAGACACATTGTCAACAAAAAGTTCAATTTTCCAAAGGAACTCGAAAAGATACTGTTCACATCCGAAACATTATTGGTTTACAAAATTGCTATAATGTTCTCGTGGCTGGTTATTGGTATTTGAAACCGGGGGAGAACAATAAAACAGGAACTTCGTTCATGACTCGACTGTGTGCTCCTTTAACTAAAATTGGCGAAAGCATGAAAGAGAATCCGCAACACAAATTTGCGGAGAATTGTCGTTTTTTCATGGACCGGTGCGATCCCGCATTTTGCTCTGCTTGTAAAGGAGCCCAAGATAAATTTCAAATTCATAGAAATATGTGGTGTATACGAAAGAGTCGGATCTTTAATGGAGAGGGTTTAAAAAATACTTTTCAGTGTTCGATTGAAAATATGTTTGGTACGACGACTTCTTTTCTAGGTATTCTAAACCTTCAAATTTCTAACCGGTACACTTTCGGAGAAAATTCGTACAAGGTAGGAGGTTTAGTTCGCGAATTTATCTTATTTAAAGAATCTGTTCTGTTCTCGACCGATCTGGATATCGAAACTCCTCTTTCCCTCTCTGTAGTCGAAGAGATGGAAGAAGGGGAAGAGAAGTGTCCCGAAATTATCGGCATTCCCAATTACTTCAAACCCGTTACTCATTTTTAAATAAGAAGAAAGCATTTAGAAATGGATTTATGGAAAATCCATCGTCGACATTTATTATCCAAACGACGTTACCGATTTTTTGCCAAGATGGCTCAAAAAGAAATGGATCAACTTCCCTATCTCACCCCTCATAATATGTTTATTCATCGAGGTTTATCGGAATCGCTGTTGAGTAACAGTTTTGTAATTACCGATCATATGCTTTCCAGCATTATACACCGAAAAGATAATATTGATCCTCAGTACAGTCAATATTTGAACAAAATCGTTCCTTGCCGCAATTTTAATCAACCTCTCCTCCTTCAGTTAATTGCCACCTCGATCGCGGAAAAGGTGAAAACGGAACAGAAAGAATTACCGATGGACACAAGAGGACTTCCTAAAGACCCAATAGAGGATCCAAACGCTAGGAAAGTAAGTGTTACTAAGGGGGGTCCAGGAACCTCCACGGAGGATGCACTGAATCAAATGTTTGGCGTAAACAAGTAATTTAAAAAATAATGGACGACCCTGTCAAAATGGTGAAGGTTCAACGAAACGATATGGTCTACAGTGTTCGAAAGTATTTATTATCAATCCAGAATCTACAAACCAAATATAAATTTTTGCAATATTTTGAACAAATAGGGGCTCAACGAGATAATGCCGGTCTGGTGCATGAAGATCGAGGCGATAAAATAAAAGTCGTGAACCTCTATTGAAAAAAAGAAGATGACGCTTTGGATATTTCTTCTCGTCTTTTATCTTTACCTGATCATGATCTACCTGTTTCGAAACGAGTCACAAACGACTACAACCCATCCTTGGCAATCCATTTCCTACCACCCTCCTCAGCGGACAACGCTTTATTCGACTTGCATTCACGCAACCGATTGTGACGACGATCAAATATGTTTTCGGGGTGAATGTCTTCCCAAACTCCTTCCCCATGCTACTTGTTCTTCAGCTACGGGAGAGTGGGTTCTGGTGAATCAAAAAGGATTGAAATTCGCGACCTGTTTTTGTAAATATCCTCATCTCGTCACGCAAAAAGAACGCGGGGGGAATTGTGACGTAGACATTGCTTGCGGACCTCACGGCCGATTAGAAAGTTTAGACAAAGATCCTTTGAAAGAAGGTAAATGTGTTTGCGATTTTGGATACAAACCGCTTTTGCAAGGTTTCGGGTGTGAAGAAATGACCGCTCACGAACGATTAGCGTTTTCGAAGGAAGAAGAAAAAAACAACGTATGGGATCCGACCGTATTTTCCGAAAAGTATCTCGCGTCTTTCCAAAAACCCGGTTACTTCCAGCAGCCCTGTTCCTTCGATGCTTTTACAGGTCAGCCTTTAAAACATACTTTTTATCATGCAGAATTTGGAAGTTGTGTGTGTGATCCGAGGTATGGGAATATCGGGGTGCGACTCGATCATCCCTATTATTTGAAAAATAACGATAAGGGCTATAATGCTTGCGCGAATATTTTTAAAAGCGAACCCGATTCCCCGATCCATCATGTGAAACTGTTTGCCTATTTCTACATGTTTGATTATTCGCCGGTCGCGTTCATCGAATTTGAGAATTTAGACCCGACTCAATTAACCTATCCTTTCAATTATTACGTGGTCCAATCCAAGAAACACCATCTACAAATCGAAGAAACGTGGCCTTTTGACTACATGCAATATGTTTTTAAGTACCTTCCCTTTACGGTGCATACGCGTCACTGCCACGAAGATCCTATTTTTCATGTTAAAACGTGCTACGAAACCATTATTCGACAAAACCAGCTCACACGTTGCCAGTTGATCGAGCAAGAACTGGATGGAAAATTAAGTCAACACGCGAACGCCTACACGCTCCTGTATCGATATCCCGTATGCCTTTTTTCAGAGGAGGATCGATGCGTTCCCGAAATTTATCAAGGCCATGTCGTTCTCAATCCTTTCCATTTACTGTTGAAAACCCTCCCAAACCTTCTTCGATCGAACGGTATTCAGATGAAACCGAATGAGGAAGGCATGTGGCATGTTACGTTTGCTCGAGCTCCTTATGTAGAAACATATGCGGCGACGTTAGATCCAGCCGTCTTTCCCGATATTAAAGGAGAACCCACGAAAGCTTTGGAAAAAGGTCATTTCTTTTAAAGAGAAAGAGAGAGAAAATCAAAATAAAAGAAAGGGAGACATATAATCAAAATAAAAATGAAACGCGCTCATGAAGAATCCGAAAAGGAAATGGACCATGAAGAGGGGGAGAAGGAGGAAGAAGAACCTACCCATAAACGAATTAAAGAGTCGGACGTGTCTCTATTATTAGAGCTTCAAAATAAACACACAGATCCCGGACAGCAAATGAATCGAGAATTGGAAACGGCTCGCGAAAAATATCTCGTTTCTTATCTACGGAAAGTCATTGAAAAACTGCCCATGAGTAAACACGTTCTAGATTCAACGACCGAAATTCCAGAAGGCTACGAAGGATTTTTAAAAATGTACAGTATCGCTAAAACATGCGTCCATTCGGAAATTCAGTTAAAAAAATTGATGGCGTTCAATTCCATCTTTGACATGTTGAATGGCGTGATCGGGAAAGTCATTCACGATAAATATATCGCTCCATATTTAACGAAACTCGTCACCGATCACGATCTGAATCGGGTTTTTGCCGTATTCCAAGAAACTCTGCAAGCAGACGATACGAACGTATCCACGGAACTTCATTGCGTTTCGTTTTTGATTCAAGACGAATTGTCAAAGAAGGAACCTCTCAAAGTCCCCAATCCTTTGTATAATCGTTTCACGCAGCAAATGTATGCCGTCAGTAAATACGTGACAAGTATATTATATATTAATGGCGATCGCAGCGAATCATGCAACTGCATCTACGCCTGACTTTGAAATGATCGGAACACCTAGAAAAGGAGAAAAATAACCAATGAAAAAAAAAGCTTAGGAATACGAAAGTCCATTAGTAGCAAAACATGACAATGTCAGTTGGAAAAATTTTCTAAGAGCTAAAAAAAAAAAAAAAAAAAAAAAAAAAAAAAAAAAAAAACCCACCTTTTTGTTAATTTTTATCATGTCTTTAGACACGATAAAAATTAACTCTACCCCCTTTTTCTTTTTTGTTGTGAATGATGTCTCACACTTTCTAAAACTAGATTTCTAAGCAAAAGAATGAGTCATATCGTTCTTGGAAATTTATTTTAGAAACATGTTGACACCTGATTCAAACCAAAATAAGGGGTGAGGGGTAGTAAAGTTAATTTTTATCATGTCTAAAGACATGATAAAAATTAACAAAAAGTTCTTTTTTTTTTTTTTTTTTTTTTTTAAGTCAATTCGATGTGGACAAGAAGTTACCCTTTTTTAACCAGAATAAACTTTCACTTAACTATTTAAATCGTCAGTCAGTGCTGTGGACTGGATCCAAGCTTATACTCCATCATAGGAAAAAACCTTCTTATTTGGGTCCATATTCTTAAAAGAATTTCTTTTTTTGAATGTCTATTCTCCATTCGATAAACCACGCAACCAACACCAGAAACACGATCCATCGAAACTGAAATATATAGAAGAGTTTAGGAAAGAAATGAAATCCATGAAATATAGTTTCGGCCGCTTCATGATACCGTAAACGCCGATCAAGGTTGACGAGCTGTTTAACCGGTTCAGGAGCGATTAATAATTGTCTGTCTTGATTCACCAGAATCACGGAATGAGCCCAATCCACCTCATTTAAAGAATACACGTTGAATTTTTCTGCCGAGGGGTAATTGGGATAAACATGTTCCGTTACATATCGTAAATGCGCGTCTAAGAGTTGAGCTGTAAAAATAATATTTTTGGGATACGTCAATAACAATTGACTTCTTAGAAATTCTTCCTGATAAGGAATCCAAGCTGATGAACGATCAAGAATCGTTTCCATCATGATATTATTTCATGTACTCTGTTTTTTTCTTCTTTACCTATTCCAATGTTTCATGTACCGAAATTTACTCGTCTATTATTCGGGACAATCGATCCCTTTTCATTTCAATCTTCTTCAATGGTATCGACAAGTCCATCAAGAAATCACATAATAAAGGAATCATTAGTGGATAAAACAATGTTTGGTTTTAATCTTCGTTCGACTCTCGCCATAACCATTTTAATATGTCTGGTGACAACACTGGTCATCATGGCCCTCATCGTATATCGTCTCTCCTACGGCAGTGTGGCTTTCGTTTACGATGCTGCTGATCCGAATAAAGTCACGACCAAAGGAACGACAGCGAGCGATTTCTGGGCCAACAATAAAATGTTGCTCATTGCTCCAACGGTTGTCAATGTGATCAATATACTAATGGTCGGTTTATTACTTTACGTGTAACCGAAAAGAGAATAAAGACTAGATTCAAAAATACATCACGATGGATACAAAGGCTATCATGGTAATTATCTTATTAGGAATTGTATTTGTCTCGTTACTCAATTTCGGCTACCTGGCAACAGCTATTTACAGTGATGCGACACCCAAAACAGGAGCCGAACATTTTAATCAACGCAACTGGATGTTTTACGGAAATATAATGCTACATATTATTGCTCTGATGCTAGGTGGAGGCATTTTTATGAAAAAGTAATGATTTAATTAAAAAAAATATGACAAGACCTACCCAAGATGAATCCAAAATCTTTCAGAGAAATACTTTCATAGATAACGATGAGTCACTCGTATTCATAAACACGTTCAAGGTGATGGACGGGCGTAACTTCAATCCAAGAAGAAATATACCAACAACTCCTTTTATTGACATCTTGCCCACTCAAGAAGGAAGAACAAGAATGATCAGAGTCAGCTAGAAAAATTTTTCAAAAAAAAAAAAAAAAACTTTTTGTTCATTTTTATCATGTCTTCTAGACATGATAAAAATTCACTCTACCCTCCTTTTCGTTTTGAATGATGTCAACATGTTTCTAAAAATAGATCTCTAAGAATGAATCATACTTTTCTTGGAAATCTATTTTTAGACACATGTTGACATCATTCAAAACGAAAAGGAGGGTAGAGTGAATTTTTATCATGTCTAGAAGACATGATAAAAATTAACAAAAAGTTTTTTTTTTTTTTTTTTTTTTTTTTACTACTAGAAAATATTTTTCTCAGCTCTCAGAAATTTTCCCAGCCAACTCGATTGACCAGACATCACCATTTTCTTACAACAATGAACTTTCACTTATTTATTTAAACCACCCCAGTTTCACTTCAAATCAGTCTGGGCTATGATCTGAATACAAGCTTCTGTTCAGGTATGTTAATAATATATTTTTTGTTTCTTTGGCTTTTCGCGTTTAGTTTATGTGATTCGTCTTTCGCTATAGAGATCCAACATTTTATAATGGCAATTTTGATTTAAGATGGTCACCATTTTCGCCATTTTCCGTAGCGCTTGATCTGCTCGAGTGTCCATGTTGCGTCTATCTTCATAAGACATATCTAAATACAGCTCATTGGCGTTCGGTTCAATATTTAGGTGATACACTTCATGATTGCGTTCTTTGTCCATGAGAAACTTGAACACATCAAATTCATTTGGCCGGCGATCGGATTTGAACGGTTTCAGGACTCTCGGACTGTAAAGTCGTTTCCCCTTCGGATCAAAGACGAAACCCGGACAAGGTCCACCTTTTTGAGAACGAACTTCCACCTCGTCCGGTTCGACATCTTCTTCGACCTGTCGGCCATTGTCGGAACGATACTGTAATTTAAACCGTCGCCAATTGTCAATAAACGCGTCGAGAGTATCCTCCGATTCTGGAAAATATTGTCGGTAAAGCGTTTCGGCTTGAGTTTGTTCTTCAGGTAATAAATTGGCATACTCCACATATTCAGTGAACAATTTCCGGAAAATAGGATCTTTCTCACTTAAATAAGTGGCCATTTCATCCAACGTCATTTCGTATAACTGTTCGACAAAATTCATGATGGAAGTGCTTTTTTCTTCTTATTATTATTATTGAATTTTCAAAGCGGACATTATATCTTCCATTCTCTCACATTGATAGCGGTATTTTAAATATTTGAAAGATGTGATGGCCATGAGCGCTAGAAAAATGACGAGCGTTAAGACCGTGAAATGAAATTTAAAGTGAGTTTCTTCCTCATGCACAATCAACACGCAAATGGAATAGAGTAATCCGCTCGCTAAAGCAAAGATACCGAACGGTTCTAGCTTCGAAATATTCATGGGGATCCTAAAAGCGACTGGGCAACTCTCAAGTTAGTAAATACTTTATTCCAAAATTCTTCGTGAATAGCGAGCGAATTTTCTAAAGAGGCCTGGAACGTTTCGTACTGAGGCAGAGTTTGAGCAAACGATAAAATACAGTCTTTGGGATTCTGCATGGGCGTATGAACTAACCATTCGCATAACCGGTTCCACGTCTCGGGCCAACATTGAATTTCTTGGTTGAACCGATCGGCAATTGAGGGACCGAACGTTTCATTCAAAAACCAAGAAATGCAAGCTACAATTTGTTTCATAATCGTTTCTGAATTCATGGTTCCTTATTTTTAAATATTTTTTTTCATTTATTTCAGAAAAAAAGAAAAAGAAGAGCAAAGAATGAATCATTTAGACGAATTGTTTCAGTACCTTCTCCAACACAAGAAAACAATTGTGTTTGGGAACCTGAGTCGATTGCCCTATGTGATCAACGATTACATTTCCAAACATTTATCCCACCTCACCATTTTTGTCATTTGTCCCTTTTATACGTACCCGTCTTCCCCTCATGTGCGTGTGATTAAACCGGAAGAATTGAGCACGAGCACGTGCAATTTATTATTCTACATTGAACCTTTTCCGCATGCCATTTTACATCACGACATTAAAACGGCTCAACACCTCGTCATTTTAACGAGCCACATGATTTTTATCGATCGATACCATACGTGTTCCTATTTATCCTATTTTCATTTCCCGGGAAGTTTAGAAAGGTATATGGAAAAAACCAAACAGCTGATGGATTTGGAACAGACGTTCCTTTACAAAACGGATCTACCCGAAGTTAAAGAGTCCAAGAAAGCTCTTTCGATCGGTCCTAGTCCTACCCTGGATCGATGGATCAGTCCCGAGAATCCCGATCCGACTCCCTTAGAAAACACGTCATGGATTTTAATCGATCTCACGTCCTTCCGGAATACGTCGTCACTGTTATTTCATTTTTGGACAGCTTTTGATTACATGCTGAATCATATCGATCGCATTGAAGGCTGGCAATTGTGTTTTAAAACGTCCGCGGAAGCTCGTGCTTATAAGAAACTCGTTCAGAAATGGATCGATTATCTCTGTTGTAGGGAATTCCAGCACGGGAACGTGTTACAATTGAATGAAATTCTCTCCCTCACGCCTTTTTATCGAGCAGGGACGGTCGATCTTCCCATTATTTTAGAAAAGAAACGATTCGGACCTTTGGAATATATTCTTTGCACAACGGTTCAAGATGCGTATCGAGCTTCTATGCGATATAACTTAGATCCTGTCGTTGGATCCGTGTTTCGATTGAAATAAAGTCAGAATGAATGATCCTAACGAGGATGATGTTTCGAAGGAAATTCCACCTCTTGGAACACCCGAAGTTATTTATTATGACGATATTCTACCTTCACAAATTCAAAACCAAGTCGACCTTCCTGACGATTTCGAACTTCAATTTCCTCTCCACACGTATGCCAAATCCGATGTAACCACTAACATTATTGGACCGTCCGTTTCTCCTTCTTCTCGAAGTTCGAGTCCAAGTTCAAGAAGAAGTCCAAGAAAACGCAGTCCGAGTCCAAGAAGGAGCAGAAGTCCAAGTCTAAGCAGGAGCAGAAGTCCAAGTCCAAGAAGAAGAAAAAGTCAGAGAAATCGTAGCCGTAGTTTAGAAATACGTCATTCTAGAAGAAGAAGTCCTGTAAGAAGAAGTCGTTCGGCTTCCTTTTCATCGTCTGCATCTTCTTCTTCTCCTTCCAATATCAATCGTAGAGGAACACAAAGACCCATTCGTAGAAGACCTATGAGAAAACGTCGAGGATACGTTCTTGGATCTCGAACCGTTCGTGTGGGTCCTAATCGATTGCTTCATAAATATGGTAACCATTCCATTACGTTTGTGACCGAAGGTGGGGCCCACATACGAAATAAGAAAATTCCCAATAAAGCTTGTCGATATCTATTAAGTCATTGCTCACGACGGCATCCAACAGCTCGAGATCGATTGCCACGACAAGCTCGTATTGTTTTGAGAAAGAAAAGAGCTTAAACACAACGAGTTGAAAAAGAAACAATATCCAAGCAATTCACAAAAGCCAAAAAACAATTCAACAAAATAATAAAGTTCACTTACCAAAATGTGTATATAATAGACTTTAACTGAAGATCTTTCGAGGCTGGTATCCAAAGCACAAACTGATCTGAAACCGAAACTCGAGTAATTTAAATAGTTAAGTGGAAATCCTTTTCTGGTTTTATCGATCGAACCAACTGGGAAAAATTTCCAGAGCCGTATTAAAAAAAAAAAAAAAAAAAAATTTATCATGTCATTTGTTAATTTTTATCATGTCTTCAGACATGATAAAAATTAACTATCCCCCTTTTGTTCAAATGATGTTAATCTGTTGTCTCAATATGTTTCTAAAAATAGAACATGACTCATTTCTTTCTTGGAAATTTATTTTTAGAAATATGTTCGAAAAGATGAGACATCATTCCCAGACAAAAAGAAGAGAGAGTTAATTTTTATCATGTCTAAAAACATGATAAAAATTAACAAAAAGTTTTTTTTTTTTTTTTTTTTAAAGCTAAATTTTTTCCTACTACCCAACTTTTGCTTCTCCTTTCTACCTCCCCCCTTTCGTTTCACAGTATATAAACAGCTGGAGCTGAGACGATTTTCTCATTTCATACTGAGGACAAGATGGATCAGGAAAACACTGTAACCCTGGAACCTTTGACATTACCCTTGAAGGATCGTCTCAAGTACGTGTTGGATGAAGTCGTGCTGGAAGAATTTAATCAATCTAATTTGTTTACGACTAAAACCACCGTTCAGTTGAGAGTTTTAAAAAGAATAGCTAATATGATGATGTTTCCGTGGACCTTGATTCAAGATTTGAAACCTCTTGTACCCGTTCATCGATACTGTTTAAATACCATTTGGCGTTTATGGATGGATGTGCAACAGCAGTTGGTACAAAATAAAACCATCTCCACGCCAGATGAATGGAATATGATCGAGAAAGTTTTATCTAAAGACTATTCTAGATCGACCGATCTAATAAGACTTTCCGACATCTTATTCAAACGACAGGAAATACCTAAGATTGAAGTGTATAAATTATTTGCCGTAGACGGATTGCTGGGCGAGGATCTGGAAAAGTATGTTTTTAATCTACAGTACGGAGGAGATGAAAAAACACCTTTAAACGAACAAGAAGCTCTAGATTTTAAAGCAGTTCATGCTCGAATCGTCCGTTGTTTATATCACGAAGTTTCCAAACGATCGGAATCTCTTCTCTACGTGGATGTGATTCGACGTACTATAGAAGAAATAATAAACACTACACCTTCTACCAGTGATGAAGTAAGCGAATGGGGTGCATTGTATTTAAAGTATCTTGGAGAGGATCTATTTTCAAATATATTTTACGAAATTAAAGTCTGGAAGACGAAAGAATTGGAACAATACCAGGCGAAAAAGAATCAACAAGAAAATAATTCTCAAAAGAGAAAGAATGTGAGAGAGGATCCTAGAATCAAGAAGAAAAACAGAAATAATATGTCGGACCTTACTTTAGCTTCGAGTGATTATTTCGACCCTTCGATTGTCGATTTGCAACCTGTTCGTTATCCTTCTCCCAAGAGTCCACCTCCATCGGAAAAGGGGGAAGAAGATCCTATTTCTCCCGAGAGTCCACCTCCATCGGAAAGGGGAGGAGAAGATCCTGTAGAAGCTTCCTTCGAAAGACTAGAGTGTGAAGACGAAAATGTAGAAACTACAAGTAGTGAACAAGGCAAAATGAACCCCTAGAGACTCGGAACATTTTTTCCATGGCTCTTTAATGGAATATAAAGAGTGGACAGTCCAATAATACATTGAAGGTATGTGGGAGACTATATATATATTTTTTGGAATAGATTTAAATACTTTAGATGCACAAATATTAGACGAAATGAACTTGTTTTTGTCCTTTACAAGAACTACTAACCATGATAAAATGTTTTTCGAATAGCATCCTTTCCAAAATATTTTTTCATCAGGTTCCATCCTCAACTGTAAAATCTGATTTTGACAAGATTTTATAGATAAGATAGTTCATTAAAAAAATTTTTGAGAACTGGTTTTTATCGCTATTCCATACGCAACTGTAAAAACTAAAATTTATAGGATTTTATAGTTGAGACAATTTATTTTTTAATTAAAAAAATTTTTTTTTGGAACTGGTTTTTGTATATGTTCCATACGCAACTGTAAATACTGAATTGAATCTCATTTTATACTTGTTACTATATGAAAAAAAGAATCCTTTTATTTTTGTTGTTAAAAAAAAGCAACAACATCGAACATTTTTTCAATATATAGGAACAAAGCCCTCCTCCAAGATGAAATGGGATTCGTTTCAAAATAGAAATGAATATACTGTCACTTCTTACGATCTCGATCACGCTATTCGGTATGCTCAAGAAGCGACTCAACTCTATATTTACGAGCAAGCTCTTCAAAGTCGGTACGCTTTTATTTTTAAACATACCGCCTTCCAAATAAGAAAAGCCGACTCCAAACGGGATTACTACATACCTAAAACTCTCGATCCGGAACAATGTCACGTCGTCGAAAAATTTGTTTTTACGCAAACGGGATGTGATATGATTGCCTGCTTCTCTTTTCAAGAAAATTTAGAATCGTGTTCCCCGGAAGATGAACCGCGATGGATTCGACTCGGAACGGGTTTCAGTTTAGCTTGCCAACCCGCCTGCGATCGTTTATATTCCAACACGCAGCAGAGTATGGACACGGAATATCGAAATGGAAAATGTGTAGCCGTAAATCTCGCCAAGAAATTATTAGCTCTCTTGCCCGAACAAGTTTTCTTTCAATCAAATCATCCTTCTCTTCCTCGTCATCATGCCGGCCTCAATCTCGTCGAGGGTCATTTACGACTCAACCAGCCTTATTGTGAAGCGTACGGTCTTGTTTTCAACGGGTCTGATTGTGTGACGACGACGGGGCAAGATATTGGCGAATTTTTCTTGGGAAGCAGTATCTATCGATCTATTTCCACTCTGCAAAAAAATCATACGTTACCACCATATCCTCCTCATCTTCCCGACTTTGTACAAAATTGGCCCAAGAAACACGTGAAACGGTCCTTGGTTCATGAATTGGCAATTGATGTAGGGATCGATATCGGATTAGAAGCCGCGCAAAAAATCCTTGAAAAACGGATGCCTAAACTCTTAACCAAATTGAGTATGCAGTCTCTTCCCATTCAATCGGCCATCCTTCAAGCTGTCGTTCGGACCCAATTAAGTACGCTCGCAACACTTTCCAGAATCGCCGCGACAGGATTCTCGGTTACTTCCAATGTGCTGACGGGTATAAGTATTCTGTCCGCCGTACTCGATATATTGGATCCGTTTCATTTCAATAAAGTGCTGACCGCTCGAACTCTTTACGATATCGACTGGCGATTAGACGTTCAGTTTTATCAATCGGAAACGGACCATGTTCTAGAAATCACACCCGATCTTCTATGGGACGTGTTAGAAGAAGATGCGAGCGATCGATACCTCTTCTTTGCCGAGAAAGTGCAAGAATATTTAGATGCTATCCATAAAGTGCCCATGACCGATCGACCCCAAACGCGAATGTCATTTCTCCAAAAATCACGAACAGACGAAAGAACCCCGAAAAATTGGATTTATTTCACGATAATTGTTTATTTGTTAACAGGATTCACCTTCCTATTTCAACCCTACATGCATTACTTATGCGTGACCATCTTTTTCCTATTTGTGTTTTATTTTTATCGTCATTCTAAATGAAAGCTGAAGATTTTTGGAGAGAAAAAAAAACGAATGACTTGGAGGGGAAGTAACTAACCAGTGAATAAACTAAAAAATCAGTTAGTACTTACAAATTATAAGAAGATGTTTCTTCTTTCACAGCACAGAGTGATCTGAAGTCAAACTTGGAGTTTAAATAGATAAGCAAGAATCCCTTCCAGAAACAATTTTGACATGTCTGGTTTTGTGGATCAAGTCGGCTGGGGAAAAACTGTAAGAGCTGAAAAAAATTTCTAGATTAAAAAAAAAAAAAAAAAAAACTTTTGGTTAATTTTTATCATGTCTTTAGACATGATAAAAATTAACTATCTCCCCCTTTTGTCTGGGAATGTTGTCTCACACTTTCTAAAAATAGACCATCACTCCTTTCTAAAGAATAGAATTCCAAGAATGAGTCATGGTTTGTTTTTTCGAATGGGTGAGACATCCTTCCCAGACAAAAAGAGGGGACAGTTAATTTTTATCATGTCTATAAGACATGATAAAAATTAACCAAAAGTTTTTTTTTTTTTTTTTTTTTTTTTTTTTTTTCAGCTAAAATTTTTTCCCAGCCGACTCGATGGACAAGATACCACTTTTTAAGAATGGACTCGTTTATCTATTTAAGCTTTCCAAGTTTCGTTTCAGATGAGTCCATGCTGCGAATACTGTTCTCCTGAAGATCTTTCAATAATACCACTTTCTCGGATAAAATTCATCACCATTCGCTTTTTTAGCATAACTTAGATAGATATAGAGAAATTCCTCGTTTTTATGATCTTTCGGGTAATACTCATTTCCATTTTCGTCTCGTGCATATCGGATGTAATTCGTCTCTGGCTTTTCCCGAATTCTATCCTGTATATAATATTTTTTTCCAATGCTGGATTTAGGATAAATCTCTCCTCCTCTCGCATTGACAGCATACGTTTTCACATTTACATCCAATGAATTTAACGGGTATTCTCCTCCATTGTTTAATTTAGGATAAAATTCGTCTCCGGAATTGGATTTGGCGTACCGACGAGGAAGCGCTATATATTCATGACCCCGATATTCCACAGCGTAATATTCATTTCCATGCTCGTCTTTGGCAAAAATAGGTCGATTGTCATTATCGAAATAATACAGCTCCTGTTTAGGTTTTTTAGGATCTTTTGGATATCGTTCCTTTCCAAATTCATCTATGGTGTAAACCGAAACCATGTTTTTTTCCTTTACCGATCTTGATATTTACATGAGTCACCTCCGATTATCCAGTTATCTTTTGATACATCTTTCGAATCCAGTCTTCAATCGATTGGCCCGTCGTTTTGAGATGTTCGGAATTATGAACGGTCAAATAAGCCATGTAAGCGGCTAGACCAAACGTGAGGACTAATAAAAATAAAAAGATGAGCCGGTTCGTTAAGAGGGTGACTGCGACTAGGATGATGCTGATATAAACCGTAGAGTAAAACAATATGCCTTGACCTAAATAACGATCCATTTTTTTTTCTACTTTATTCCATTTGAATCAACGAGTCAGCCGAGACCAGATAGTCATCGGTCGTGACGGACTTTTCGGTCATTTCACCTGTGTACAACAACGTCATGTCAGGATCGGGGAGGGCTTTTAATTTTCGGTCTTCCCAGTAAGCTGAACGAGGATGCGTGACGAGAATTCTAAAAAACAATTTCATGTCGCGCTCGGTCCAAATTTCATAGACTGAAGTGAGGAGGGGATACCTTCGGGATGCTGCGTCGCATCAAAAACAGCTTCTCGTCCATCTATTTTATATCGCGCTCCATGTTCCGGTATAATACGACTCAGCTCTTGAACTTCAAGTCGAAGGGTTAATCCAGCCGGTAAAATCCCTTCATAGGCTTCTTCTTTGGGTACGCATACGTGATACCCGTACGGAGTGGCTCGAATTCCTTCTGTGGAGGAAGAAGGACAAAAGACAAAAGGTTGACGCCAATTACAAGTGGCATATAATACGGAATCGGGAATAAATCGTCCCGATCGTATGCGATGGCCTTCACGACACGTTTCGGGAACACTATAAGTCGAAGCCTGTTTCACGAATCGCTGCGACCAAAATTTCAAACCTTGCCGTCGAACGCGTTTCTTTCGAATTTTTCCCTTTTCGAAAAGACACATGTGAGGAGAAGTGGGTAAATAAATAGCCGTTTTCAATTGTTTGAGGAATGGGTACGGCGTGCAGTCGGGATGAGAACAAATATTATAGCCGGGAATATAAACTTCTTCGTTGGTTTCGTCACAAGAGGCACGAGGTTCATGATCAAGAGTCGTCCAGGGCCGAATCCAATTCGCAACGATCCATAAATGATCGAATTTAAACACATCGAGATGCCGATACTGAAACGCGCCGGGGATGCGCGGTCGACATTCATTTCCGTCAAAAAATGTTTGAGGAGGACACGTTTGAATTTCCCTCCGAGCGCAATCAAAATATCGATCGCTCGTATCGCCTATCGCGAGTTTCGACGACTTATCCTCACAAGCCCATTCAACCGTATATTGATCCGACACTCGATAGCCTGGTTCTAGAACCGTACGTTTTCGGGTTGGATCACACGTGTAAGCTACAGCTCGATCCAAAGATGTTGAAAATGGATAGGACGGGAGATGTTTCGTATACTCGTGAGCGGGAACGACAATTTCTTTTGAGCTCGGTTGAACATTTTCACAGAAAAGAGGCGGTTGACATGTTTGGGACGTTTCATCGTACACCATCGGTAAATGGAATAAGGCATCGCCGATCCATGTGTCCCAGGAAAGAGGACAGGATATAGTGTCGCGAACCATTCCGTTTTCACAAATCGCATAACCCGGAGAGTACAGAAAAGATCCTTTTTGGACGATGGGGAGAGGTCGTTGCGTATTATCCGGAAATCCGTCGCAGAGATCAGACACGCATCGCCGATAATGTGTCGAATATTTTTCTCCGGGCGAACATCGAATCATTTTCGGTCGATGGCCACGACACTCGATATACGTCACCTCGTCAATCGGAAAATGTTGACCGTCTTCACAGTAAGATACGAAATGTTTTCGCGAAGTGCAAGCGTCGTAGTAGAAAAATGTCTTGGGCGGACAGGCGATTCGAATCGGTTGTTCGTTCTGGCATTCGTAATAAAAACGTCGATTGGTTGGATCAGGTAAAACCGATCCGTCATGCTGATCGATGCAGGGATTGACAGGAATGCAGGTAGAAGGAGAATGTTCTTCTTGACACATGAGCACGTCTAGAACACGACCGTGCCGACATCGATAATAATAATACATCATGGACTTTTCGCGGGGTACAAAACTCTGCGATCGTAATAAAAACAGGTAGAGGTTTTTCCCCGTTGCGGGGAGATGAGTATCATCGGGCTGTCCAAAACATTCATCTTTTTCCCAAATCCGTCCTTCCGCGAAATAATATTCGGGTGGGAGAGGAAACGTCCATGTTTTTCCCGTGGAGGTGTGAAACGAAACCTCGTTGTCGTTTGAGGTCTCGATCTGATATTGGAAACGCGTCGTTGTCGTCGGAGGAGAAGAAGGAACTTTCGGGGACGGGACCGAAAAATTATAGAAATACAAGTAGCAGTAGTATAAACCCAAAACGAATAAAAGTATGGCGAGCATCCAGCCTTTATTCATAAACGAGATGTGCCAATTATGGAAAGAGCAAAAAATTCCGAAAAAGGACGCAGCAGCGTGTTGTTCCAAACCGAATTATCGACATTTTTTAAAACAAGATCGCGCGTTGGATGAAATGCCGGCTCTGTATCGTGAATGTTTATCCTGTCAACAAAAAAGAAAGATATTGGCGCGATAAAAAAGTAAGTCAGAATGGATTCGTATCGTCTAACCCGACGTTATTTTCGTCAATTGCAACGGCTTCACTTCCTCTCGCAAATGCGGCAACGCGATTGGTATCATCATATCGTCCTCCAATACGTGATGGATCCCCAAAAAGGACGCCATTTCACACTCTTTCATCCGGCTATGGATACCCATACAGAAGAGTCGCTGGTTTTCTTCGGAAAACGTCGCTTGTTTCTTACGTTTATGTTGATACGGATCGTTCACCAAGGTTTGAATGCCGAACAACGGTTACAACCGAACGCGTTATTACCTCTCAAATCGCTCGACGATCCCGTCTATGAAACACAACGCAAGGCTATTCAAAATATTTGGGAGGTCGATGCTCATTGGTATACTACGGAGAATAAAAACGATATTGCCGTGAAGAATACGGCTCCTTTCATCAAAACCGAACCTTAAGCTCTGTAATTTAAAATATCCATCGGATGGGTGAGATGATTCGGATACGACACGATTTCAATCGTATGAGGCCATTTTAGCATGTATTTATAATGTAAAAGATCGTGCCGCTTCAGCGTATCGAGCCGGATAGCTGAAATATAGGTTTTTTCTTCGTTGGTTTTCTCGTACAAATAACAAATACCTTGATCGACGAACACGTAAACGTCTTGAGGAAACAGTTGCAGAAGCGACTTGTCCTTGGAAAAGTGTCGAATCACAGTATAATGAGAACTCGTAGGGATTGGAACCGGTTCTAATTTATAAAGGAGGAAAGAAAGAAAAATGATACACCCGAGCGCGATCATTCTATGCATTGTATTTCTAGTGACTCTCTTGAATCTTTTTTATAAACCCGATCTCCGGATGCCTTCTATTCCTCCCTCATCATCATTAGCCTTACCAGAAATTTCAACCGAGACGTATTGCCCTTTCCAAATCTTTCAGTGCCCTGATAGCCATTGCGATTGTTCTCAGCTCTGTGAAACAAATCCCACGTTTTACGAAAAACTCACTCTTTCTGATAAAACATGGAATCATCTCGAACCGGGTACTTATTGTATTCCCCAAGGAATCCGGACCGCTTTTCTTTCTTCCTCGGAAATTCCTATTTTTTCGGCCTCGGGATGGCTCTGTGCTCCTCGTTCCTCTTTCACCCATCCCTGTCAACATCCAGAAGCCCGTGATCCTTCTCTCAATGTTTTAATAGATCGTCGAACCCAACAACCCGCTCAAGAAGTAGCCGATTATTACGAGACGTTAGAAGATGGATCGTTCCGATACCAATGTCAATGCCATTCTTTAGATCGACGAGGTAATCGAATGATTCAAACATCTCCGTGGGTCTGTTCTGTCGATTACTGCGTTCGAGATTTGTGGAACGTGCCCGGACTAGGATGGGACGCCGAACGACACGTCTGTGAATGTGGACCCTACGTGCATCGAGTTCTGGGCGATCTATCTTCCCCCTGTGTTTTGGAATATACACACATAGACGAAAAGCATAGGTTAACGGGAAAACGAGAATGTATGACCGACCAATCTGTTGAATTCCGACCGATTTATTGTCCAGAGAATCAGTCGGTTTTACGGTTCACAAAACGGGTCTTGCGAGGCAACACAGCGTACGATTATGTCATTGTACATGGAACAAGTTTTCCTAAAATTTCGAGAGGTCAAGAATGACATCTCATTTCAAACGAATCGAGAAAAATTTTCAAACGGACCAAGAATTGAGTCGGTTTGAAAAGGAAGACGAAAGCCCCAAAGAGGAAGGATGGTCGAAGAGACAAACGTTCGCCATTCATTTACTACTGGTAACGGCGGGTCCTACGATTCTTTTCGCTTTACTGGGCAACGTATTGAAGATTCATTATTATGTCGTCTGTTTAATTCTATTATTTTACTTTGGAGCTCTGGCCTACTTGATACGATACCGATTTCAGTGGCTATTGCAAGCTTTTAAAGAAAGCCAGAAATATATTCGTTGAATATGGGACTTGAAGAGTGGATTATATAAAAAAAAACTTTGAAAAAAAAATGAAGAGGGAGAAGAGGAATAAAAAAGGAAGAAGCAATATTTTAACCATGGCGATGGATCCTGTACTTATTCATCTATCTCCCAAAAATTCTGAAGGTAAAGAGTTAGATTTGGAAATATGGATAAACCCCGATGATACGGATGACAAGATTATAGAAATACATCGTCATGATCGCAAAGACAAAACGAAAGAATTTGAACCCTGTTGTCAAAATCCTTTTTTAACTCCCGCTATCCTCCAACGTAGAGAAAATGAAAAGAATAAAACGATAGATAAAACATTAGAATTTACCAAAGAAGCCATTCACATGTTGAAAGAAGTCTTTTCGGGAAATGGAGAATTCAGTACAATGGAATTTGATGCATCGTCCACTGAGGTAAGAGCTGATTTTAGACAGCCGACCAAAGAACCTGAAGTTGAGAAAGCAACAAGTTGTCAAGGTCGTAAACATAAGAAAAGAGTTAATAAAAAGAAATAGTACATTTAAAAAGACCTCCCCATCTCTCCATGAATTTCTTGAACAATGAACTGTTTTCACGAGACACAATCCACATCTTTGCTGGATCTAAAGAGAATCTTGAGAGAAGACATGGCTTAAACTGTTTCCAGGAGAGTTGAAGTGCAGGCTTTTTCAACAGCACAGAGGGATCTGAAGCAACAGTTGAAATGTTGAAATATATAGAACAGAAATTCCATTCTTAAAAAAAACTGGGATGTCTTGTCAATCGAATCGGGTAGAAAAAATTCTTGGCTGAAAAAAAAAAAAAAAAAAAAAAAAAAAAAAAAAAACTTTTTGTTAATTTTTATCATGTCTTTAGACATGATAAAAATTAACTCTACCCTCCTTTTTGTTTTGAATGATGTCTCACCTTTCCTAAAAATACATTTCTAAGAATTATCATGTTTTTCTTGGAAGTCTATTGTTTACAAACATGTCTAGACAACATGTTGAAATCATTCAAAACGAAAAGAAGGGTAGAGTTAATTTTTATCATGTCTAAAAGACATGATAAAAATTAACAAAAAGTTTTTTTTTTTTTTTTTTTTTTTTTTTTTTTTTTTTTTTTTTTACTGAAGAATTTTTTCTCCTAGTTCTTAAAAATATTTTTCAACGATATCTCGATACCTCTACCTATTTTATTCCCCCCCTCTCTTAGTATATAAATGGTTGAAAAAGAAATCGGGGTTCATTCTGTTTCGTAAAAAGATAGCGAACACATGGCAACGGATAACTTAGTCATTTCATGTGAAGAAGATCCCTTTGAGGATATTCCAGATACGGAACCCACTTTTTATGGACCATTTTCACCCGTTTTTAGAGTACCGAAAAAGTCTTCTCCTTCTCCAACTCATTCTTTGGAAATACTGTCTTCTCCTCCCTCGTCATCCACTCATCAGTGCTCTAGAAAGAAGAAGTCCTCACAGACCAAGCTCCACCAAAAAATTGTTGGTGTGTTGGCTGTCACCTCTGATGGATATACTCTTACGAACTGCGTCCGGTTTATAGCCAGAGACCTGAAAACACATACGAAGGAATTTATTCAGCAATTGAATGCGGATCTGGAACGACTTCATATTGAAAAACTGTACGTGGCGAATGAACCCACTCGAGAAAAAATTCATCAAAAGGTACATCTCAAGTTTTTATGGACTGTTATTTACAAACCTCAACATCGTCAGCCACAGCAATGTCCATCTTGTCGATCGAAATCTTGTCATCGATTTATGGCCATGCTAGCGCTCCAACAATTAGTGAAATTTGCTGTTCATAAATGTATTCATTGAGTGGATAGGTAATCAAGGAATTTTTCTCTCTTTTTCCTTTTTGCAGATGATCCAGAGAAACAAATACTCTACTTCATATGGTTTAGTGGTAAAGACCTCATCAGGACAGGTGGTGATGATTCATCGAAAAATGCCATACTGTTTTCAAAATTATTTAATTCAGCTTTTAAAAAATAAACGTATCGAACCACCCTTCGATTTGGAAAAAATATCGGTGCTTCAAGATGAATTTGAAAATCATATTTATCCGACTCTCCATCCCAATTTACAAGACGATTATGATCGGTACAAGGCTAAATTAGCTTATGAAGATGAATGGGATTTCCCGCATGGACAAATGGATAAAAGACGTTTCAAGAAAGACGACAACCCTCGATTCAAATGGTTCAGAGTCGCGTATCAGGAATTTGAAGAAGAGTCCGGCTACCGATTCGCCTACCAACCCTCGGACGTGGCTCAGTATCCCTTAATCAAACTAGAATTTACGGGATTAGATCAATGCATTTATACACAATATTTTTTTATAGTCGAACATCCTAAACATTTACGCCGTAATACCTACTTTGATAATTATTCTCCTTTCCAATCTCAAGCTGCTTATAGAATGGCTCTCGAACGCAATATCGGGAGTATTGATGATCGGATGGTCTATCGGGGTTACTTAATTAAAATCGAAGAGGCTCTAAAGTATCTAACACGTCAACAGGAAATGAAAAAGGACGGAAAGGATCAAGTGTTGCTATATTTTTTAGAAGGAGATAAATGGAATCCACCCGATTCTATTTGTTATTTAGAAAAGTAAAAAAAATGAATAAGATCCCTTAACCACCCCGCATTTCCCACTTGAAGAATCCATCCTATCTATTCTTTTTTTAAATGTCTAGGGATGTCATCCGACGCATTCCCTCCGCCAAAAAAAAACGAGTTCCTCCCACCTACCCCAAAAAGAAGAAGAAGAGGAAATTTCCCATGAGTCTTTTCGAGAACACTCCTTCTCCTCTCTCTTCCTATATATAAAAGAAACCGAGAGAAAAGTTGTCTTTTCTTTTTTTTCCATCTCATCCTCAGGAGAAAGAGAGAGAGAGAGAAAACCAAATGCCATGGAGTGGTTACGGCGAGAGTCTTTTTCCCTCGCGATTCATTTCCGTTTCGCCAAGACAATTCCCCTCACGTTTTACTTGGGGTCGGGCACGCTCTATTTTCGAGGATCGGAACTCGTAACTTGCCTTTCCCAGCAAGGGATTTGGATGAGTCTGAAAAGTCAACGGACTATTCAGCAATGGATCTCTCGAGCCCCTTTTCGCCCTTACCGATCCTTAACGACGGATCTCTGGATCGATACGTCGGACCGCCCCAGCCGGATTCTCCGCTATACCCCTTTTATCACCTTCGATTCCCTGGAAAAACTGCTCAACGATTTGGGTCCAGACGCTCTCCTCTTTTCGACCTGGCTTCAGAGTGTGATGAGAGAACCTCTTCAAATCCAAGAAGATTTTCAGACCGGGGAAACTTATTTTAGTCCCGTGGAGAACAAGGTGATGGATTTTCAGTTTCAAAATTTATCGGAACTGTTTCAATGTGCTTTATGTTTTTATTCTTCTTAAAGAGTGGGTGGGGGGGAAAGAAAACCTAAAAATTGTAGAATAATCATAAAAAATAATTTTGTTTTTCTTTTTAAAAAAAATATTGAGATAGTCCAATCTTGGGGAGGAGGTGGAAAATTCAAAACTATTATCTAAAACAGATATGGCGGTCACTCCATTTCGATCCACGGAGGAGGATATGTGTGAGATTCTCTGATCCATAGAGAGTTTCAGGAAAAAAAAACTGCGAAAGATCCCCCTATCTCCAAAAAATGGGTATCCAGGTTGAATGCACAGTACAAACTGATGGGAAGCCGAAACTCGAGTTCCTTAAATAGAAAAAAATGACAGCTCCTTCTAGAAACAATTTTAGATGTCTTGTTTGGATAAGTGAGTCGACTGGGAAAAATTTCTCAGCGCTCTGGAAAAAAATTTTGAGTTAAAAAAAAAAAAAAAAAAAAAAAAAAAAAACACCTTTTTGTTAATTTTTATCATGTCTATAGACATGATAAATATTAACTCTCTCTTCTTTTTGTCTGGGAATGATGTCTCACCGTTTCGAAAAATAGAACATATCCCATTCTTGAAATTCTATTATTTTAGAAAGGATGATGAGTGATGGTCTATTTTTTGAAATGGTGAGACATCATTCCCAGACAAAAAGAAGAGAGAGTTAATTTTTATCATGTCTTTTAGACATGATAAAAATTAACAAAAAGTTTTTTTTTTTTTTTTTTTTTTTTTTACTGAAGAATTTTTTCTCCTAGTTCTTAAAAATATTTTTCAACGATATCTCGATACCTCTACCTATTTTATTCCCCCCCTCTCTTAGTATATAAATGGTTGAAAAAGAAATCGGGGTTCATTCTGTTTCGTAAAAAGATAGCGAACACATGGCAACGGATAACTTAGTCATTTCATGTGAAGAAGATCCCTTTGAGGATATTCCAGATACGGAACCCACTTTTTATGGACCATTTTCACCCGTTTTTAGAGTACCGAAAAAGTCTTCTCCTTCTCCAACTCATTCTTTGGAAATACTGTCTTCTCCTCCCTCGTCATCCACTCATCAGTGCTCTAGAAAGAAGAAGTCCTCACAGACCAAGCTCCACCAAAAAATTGTTGGTGTGTTGGCTGTCACCTCTGATGGATATACTCTTACGAACTGCGTCCGGTTTATAGCCAGAGACCTGAAAACACATACGAAGGAATTTATTCAGCAATTGAATGCGGATCTGGAACGACTTCATATTGAAAAACTGTACGTGGCGAATGAACCCACTCGAGAAAAAATTCATCAAAAGGTACATCTCAAGTTTTTATGGACTGTTATTTACAAACCTCAACATCGTCAGCCACAGCAATGTCCATCTTGTCGATCGAAATCTTGTCATCGATTTATGGCCATGCTAGCGCTCCAACAATTAGTGAAATTTGCTGTTCATAAATGTATTCATTGAGTGGATAGGTAATCAAGGAATTTTTCTCTCTTTTTCCTTTTTGCAGATGATCCAGAGAAACAAATACTCTACTTCATATGGTTTAGTGGTAAAGACCTCATCAGGACAGGTGGTGATGATTCATCGAAAAATGCCATACTGTTTTCAAAATTATTTAATTCAGCTTTTAAAAAATAAACGTATCGAACCACCCTTCGATTTGGAAAAAATATCGGTGCTTCAAGATGAATTTGAAAATCATATTTATCCGACTCTCCATCCCAATTTACAAGACGATTATGATCGGTACAAGGCTAAATTAGCTTATGAAGATGAATGGGATTTCCCGCATGGACAAATGGATAAAAGACGTTTCAAGAAAGACGACAACCCTCGATTCAAATGGTTCAGAGTCGCGTATCAGGAATTTGAAGAAGAGTCCGGCTACCGATTCGCCTACCAACCCTCGGACGTGGCTCAGTATCCCTTAATCAAACTAGAATTTACGGGATTAGATCAATGCATTTATACACAATATTTTTTTATAGTCGAACATCCTAAACATTTACGCCGTAATACCTACTTTGATAATTATTCTCCTTTCCAATCTCAAGCTGCTTATAGAATGGCTCTCGAACGCAATATCGGGAGTATTGATGATCGGATGGTCTATCGGGGTTACTTAATTAAAATCGAAGAGGCTCTAAAGTATCTAACACGTCAACAGGAAATGAAAAAGGACGGAAAGGATCAAGTGTTGCTATATTTTTTAGAAGGAGATAAATGGAATCCACCCGATTCTATTTGTTATTTAGAAAAGTAAAAAAAATGAATAAGATCCCTTAACCACCCCGCATTTCCCACTTGAAGAATCCATCCTATCTATTCTTTTTTTAAATGTCTAGGGATGTCATCCGACGCATTCCCTCCGCCAAAAAAAAACGAGTTCCTCCCACCTACCCCAAAAAGAAGAAGAAGAGGAAATTTCCCATGAGTCTTTTCGAGAACACTCCTTCTCCTCTCTCTTCCTATATATAAAAGAAACCGAGAGAAGAGTTGTCTTTTCTTTTTTTTTCCATCTCATCCTCAGGAGAAAGAGAGAGAGAGAGAAAACCAAATGCCATGGAGTGGTTACGGCGAGAGTCTTTTTCCCTCGCGATTCATTTCCGTTTCGCCAAGACAATTCCCCTCACGTTTTACTTGGGGTCGGGCACGCTCTATTTTCGAGGATCGGAACTCGTAACTTGCCTTTCCCAGCAAGGGATTTGGATGAGTCTGAAAAGTCAACGGACTATTCAGCAATGGATCTCTCGAGCCCCTTTTCGCCCTTACCGATCCTTAACGACGGATCTCTGGATCGATACGTCGGACCGCCCCAGCCGGATTCTCCGCTATACCCCTTTTATCACCTTCGATTCCCTGGAAAAACTGCTCAACGATTTGGGTCCAGACGCTCTCCTCTTTTCGACCTGGCTTCAGAGTGTGATGAGAGAACCTCTTCAAATCCAAGAAGATTTTCAGACCGGGGAAACTTATTTTAGTCCCGTGGAGAACAAGGTGATGGATTTTCAGTTTCAAAATTTATCGGAACTGTTTCAATGTGCTTTATGTTTTTATTCTTCTTAAAGAGTGGGTGGGGGGGAAAGAAAACCTAAAAATTGTAGAATAATCATAAAAAATAATTTTGTTTTTCTTTTTAAAAAAAATATTGAGATAGTCCAATCTTGGGGAGGAGGTGGAAAATTCAAAACTATTATCTAAAACAGATATGGCGGTCACTCCATTTCGATCCACGGAGGAGGATATGTGTGAGATTCTCTGATCCATAGAGAGTTTCAGGAAAAAAAAACTGCGAAAGATCCCCCTATCTCCAAAAAATCGGTATCCAGGTTGAATGCACAGTACAAACTGATGGGAAGCCGAAACTCGAGTTCCTTAAATAGAAAAAAATGACAGCTCCTTCTAGAAACAATTTTAGATGTCTTGTTTGGATAAGTGAGTCGACTGGGAAAAATTTCTCAGCGCTCTGGAAAAAAATTTTGAGTTAAAAAAAAAAAAAAAAAAAAAAAAAACACCTTTTTGTTAATTTTTATCATGTCTATAGACATGATAAATATTAACTCTCTCTTCTTTTTGTCTGGGAATGATGTCTCACCGTTTCGAAAAATAGAACATATCCCATTCTTGAAATTCTATTATTTTAGAAAGGATGATGAGTGATGGTCTATTTTTTGAAATGGTGAGACATCATTCCCAGACAAAAAGAAGAGAGAGTTAATTTTTATCATGTCTTTTAGACATGATAAAAATTAACAAAAAGTTTTTTTTTTTTTTTTTTTTTTTTTACTGAAGAATTTTTTCTCCTAGTTCTTAAAAATATTTTTCAACGATATCTCGATACCTCTACCTATTTTATTCCCCCCCTCTCTTAGTATATAAATGGTTGAAAAAGAAATCGGGGTTCATTCTGTTTCGTAAAAAGATAGCGAACACATGGCAACGGATAACTTAGTCATTTCATGTGAAGAAGATCCCTTTGAGGATATTCCAGATACGGAACCCACTTTTTATGGACCATTTTCACCCGTTTTTAGAGTACCGAAAAAGTCTTCTCCTTCTCCAACTCATTCTTTGGAAATACTGTCTTCTCCTCCCTCGTCATCCACTCATCAGTGCTCTAGAAAGAAGAAGTCCTCACAGACCAAGCTCCACCAAAAAATTGTTGGTGTGTTGGCTGTCACCTCTGATGGATATACTCTTACGAACTGCGTCCGGTTTATAGCCAGAGACCTGAAAACACATACGAAGGAATTTATTCAGCAATTGAATGCGGATCTGGAACGACTTCATATTGAAAAACTGTACGTGGCGAATGAACCCACTCGAGAAAAAATTCATCAAAAGGTACATCTCAAGTTTTTATGGACTGTTATTTACAAACCTCAACATCGTCAGCCACAGCAATGTCCATCTTGTCGATCGAAATCTTGTCATCGATTTATGGCCATGCTAGCGCTCCAACAATTAGTGAAATTTGCTGTTCATAAATGTATTCATTGAGTGGATAGGTAATCAAGGAATTTTTCTCTCTTTTTCCTTTTTGCAGATGATCCAGAGAAACAAATACTCTACTTCATATGGTTTAGTGGTAAAGACCTCATCAGGACAGGTGGTGATGATTCATCGAAAAATGCCATACTGTTTTCAAAATTATTTAATTCAGCTTTTAAAAAATAAACGTATCGAACCACCCTTCGATTTGGAAAAAATATCGGTGCTTCAAGATGAATTTGAAAATCATATTTATCCGACTCTCCATCCCAATTTACAAGACGATTATGATCGGTACAAGGCTAAATTAGCTTATGAAGATGAATGGGATTTCCCGCATGGACAAATGGATAAAAGACGTTTCAAGAAAGACGACAACCCTCGATTCAAATGGTTCAGAGTCGCGTATCAGGAATTTGAAGAAGAGTCCGGCTACCGATTCGCCTACCAACCCTCGGACGTGGCTCAGTATCCCTTAATCAAACTAGAATTTACGGGATTAGATCAATGCATTTATACACAATATTTTTTTATAGTCGAACATCCTAAACATTTACGCCGTAATACCTACTTTGATAATTATTCTCCTTTCCAATCTCAAGCTGCTTATAGAATGGCTCTCGAACGCAATATCGGGAGTATTGATGATCGGATGGTCTATCGGGGTTACTTAATTAAAATCGAAGAGGCTCTAAAGTATCTAACACGTCAACAGGAAATGAAAAAGGACGGAAAGGATCAAGTGTTGCTATATTTTTTAGAAGGAGATAAATGGAATCCACCCGATTCTATTTGTTATTTAGAAAAGTAAAAAAAATGAATAAGATCCCTTAACCACCCCGCATTTCCCACTTGAAGAATCCATCCTATCTATTCTTTTTTTAAATGTCTAGGGATGTCATCCGACGCATTCCCTCCGCCAAAAAAAAACGAGTTCCTCCCACCTACCCCAAAAAGAAGAAGAAGAGGAAATTTCCGATGAGTCTTTTCGAGAACACTCCTTCTCCTCTCTCTTCCTATATATAAAAGAAACCGAGAGAAAAGTTGTCTTTTCTTTTTTTTTCCATCTCATCCTCAGGAGAAAGAGAGAGAGAGAGAAAACCAAATGCCATGGAGTGGTAACGGCGAGAGTCTTTTTCCCTCGCGATTCATTTCCGTTTCGCCAAGACAATTCCCCTCACGTTTTACTTGGGGTCGGGCACGCTCTATTTTCGAGGATCGGAACTCGTAACTTGCCTTTCCCAGCAAGGGATTTGGATGAGTCTGAAAAGTCAACGGACTATTCAGCAATGGATCTCTCGAGCCCCTTTTCGCCCTTACCGATCCTTAACGACGGATCTCTGGATCGATACGTCGGACCGCCCCAGCCGGATTCTCCGCTATACCCCTTTTATCACCTTCGATTCCCTGGAAAAACTGCTCAACGATTTGGGTCCAGACGCTCTCCTCTTTTCGACCTGGCTTCAGAGTGTGATGAGAGAACCTCTTCAAATCCAAGAAGATTTTCAGACCGGGGAAACTTATTTTAGTCCCGTGGAGAACAAGGTGATGGATTTTCAGTTTCAAAATTTATCGGAACTGTTTCAATGTGCTTTATGTTTTTATTCTTCTTAAAGAGTGGGTGGGGGGGAAAGAAAACCTAAAAATTGTAGAATAATCATAAAAAATAATTTTGTTTTTCTTTTTAAAAAAAATATTGAGATAGTCCAATCTTGGGGAGGAGGTGGAAAATTCAAAACTATTATCTAAAACAGATATGGCGGTCACTCCATTTCGATCCACGGAGGAGGATATGTGTGAGATTCTCTGATCCATAGAGAGTTTCAGGAAACAAAAACTGCGAAAGATCCCCCTATCTCCAAAAAATCGGTATCCAGGTTGAATGCACAGTACAAACTGATGGGAAGCCGAAACTCGAGTTCCTTAAATAGAAAAAAATGACAGCTCCTTCTAGAAACAATTTTAGATGTCTTGTTTGGATAAGTGAGTCGACTGGGAAAAATTTCTCAGCGCTCTGGAAAAAAATTTTGAGTTAAAAAAAAAAAAAAAAAAAAAAAAAAAAAAAAAACACCTTTTTGTTAATTTTTATCATGTCTATAGACATGATAAATATTAACTCTCTCTTCTTTTTGTCTGGGAATGATGTCTCACCGTTTCGAAAAATAGAACATATCCCATTCTTGAAATTCTATTATTTTAGAAAGGATGATGAGTGATGGTCTATTTTTTGAAATGGTGAGACATCATTCCCAGACAAAAAGAAGAGAGAGTTAATTTTTATCATGTCTTTTAGACATGATAAAAATTAACAAAAAGTTTTTTTTTTTTTTTTTTTTTTTACTGAAGAATTTTTTCTCCTAGTTCTTAAAAATATTTTTCAACGATATCTCGATACCTCTACCTATTTTATTCCCCCCCTCTCTTAGTATATAAATGGTTGAAAAAGAAATCGGGGTTCATTCTGTTTCGTAAAAAGATAGCGAACACATGGCAACGGATAACTTAGTCATTTCATGTGAAGAAGATCCCTTTGAGGATATTCCAGATACGGAACCCACTTTTTATGGACCATTTTCACCCGTTTTTAGAGTACCGAAAAAGTCTTCTCCTTCTCCAACTCATTCTTTGGAAATACTGTCTTCTCCTCCCTCGTCATCCACTCATCAGTGCTCTAGAAAGAAGAAGTCCTCACAGACCAAGCTCCACCAAAAAATTGTTGGTGTGTTGGCTGTCACCTCTGATGGATATACTCTTACGAACTGCGTCCGGTTTATAGCCAGAGACCTGAAAACACATACGAAGGAATTTATTCAGCAATTGAATGCGGATCTGGAACGACTTCATATTGAAAAACTGTACGTGGCGAATGAACCCACTCGAGAAAAAATTCATCAAAAGGTACATCTCAAGTTTTTATGGACTGTTATTTACAAACCTCAACATCGTCAGCCACAGCAATGTCCATCTTGTCGATCGAAATCTTGTCATCGATTTATGGCCATGCTAGCGCTCCAACAATTAGTGAAATTTGCTGTTCATAAATGTATTCATTGAGTGGATAGGTAATCAAGGAATTTTTCTCTCTTTTTCCTTTTTGCAGATGATCCAGAGAAACAAATACTCTACTTCATATGGTTTAGTGGTAAAGACCTCATCAGGACAGGTGGTGATGATTCATCGAAAAATGCCATACTGTTTTCAAAATTATTTAATTCAGCTTTTAAAAAATAAACGTATCGAACCACCCTTCGATTTGGAAAAAATATCGGTGCTTCAAGATGAATTTGAAAATCATATTTATCCGACTCTCCATCCCAATTTACAAGACGATTATGATCGGTACAAGGCTAAATTAGCTTATGAAGATGAATGGGATTTCCCGCATGGACAAATGGATAAAAGACGTTTCAAGAAAGACGACAACCCTCGATTCAAATGGTTCAGAGTCGCGTATCAGGAATTTGAAGAAGAGTCCGGCTACCGATTCGCCTACCAACCCTCGGACGTGGCTCAGTATCCCTTAATCAAACTAGAATTTACGGGATTAGATCAATGCATTTATACACAATATTTTTTTATAGTCGAACATCCTAAACATTTACGCCGTAATACCTACTTTGATAATTATTCTCCTTTCCAATCTCAAGCTGCTTATAGAATGGCTCTCGAACGCAATATCGGGAGTATTGATGATCGGATGGTCTATCGGGGTTACTTAATTAAAATCGAAGAGGCTCTAAAGTATCTAACACGTCAACAGGAAATGAAAAAGGACGGAAAGGATCAAGTGTTGCTATATTTTTTAGAAGGAGATAAATGGAATCCACCCGATTCTATTTGTTATTTAGAAAAGTAAAAAAAATGAATAAGATCCCTTAACCACCCCGCATTTCCCACTTGAAGAATCCATCCTATCTATTCTTTTTTTAAATGTCTAGGGATGTCATCCGACGCATTCCCTCCGCCAAAAAAAAACGAGTTCCTCCCACCTACCCCAAAAAGAAGAAGAAGAGGAAATTTCCCATGAGTCTTTTCGAGAACACTCCTTCTCCTCTCTCTTCCTATATATAAAAGAAACCGAGAGAAAAGTTGTCTTTTCTTTTTTTTTCCATCTCATCCTCAGGAGAAAGAGAGAGAGAGAGAAAACCAAATGCCATGGAGTGGTTACGGCGAGAGTCTTTTTCCCTCGCGATTCATTTCCGTTTCGCCAACACAATTCCCCTCACGTTTTACTTGGGGTCGGGCACGCTCTATTTTCGAGGATCGGAACTCGTAACTTGCCTTTCCCAGCAAGGGATTTGGATGAGTCTGAAAAGTCAACGGACTATTCAGCAATGGATCTCTCGAGCCCCTTTTCGCCCTTACCGATCCTTAACGACGGATCTCTGGATCGATACGTCGGACCGCCCCAGCCGGATTCTCCGCTATACCCCTTTTATCACCTTCGATTCCCTGGAAAAACTGCTCAACGATTTGGGTCCAGACGCTCTCCTCTTTTCGACCTGGCTTCAGAGTGTGATGAGAGAACCTCTTCAAATCCAAGAAGATTTTCAGACCGGGGAAACTTATTTTAGTCCCGTGGAGAACAAGGTGATGGATTTTCAGTTTCAAAATTTATCGGAACTGTTTCAATGTGCTTTATGTTTTTATTCTTCTTAAAGAGTGGGTGGGGGGGAAAGAAAACCTAAAAATTGTAGAATAATCATAAAAAATAATTTTGTTTTTCTTTTTAAAAAAAATATTGAGATAGTCCAATCTTGGGGAGGAGGTGGAAAATTCAAAACTATTATCTAAAACAGATATGGCGGTCACTCCATTTCGATCCACGGAGGAGGATATGTGTGAGATTCTCTGATCCATAGAGAGTTTCAGGAAAAAAAAACTGCGAAAGATCCCCCTATCTCCAAAAAATCGGTATCCAGGTTGAATGCACAGTACAAACTGATGGGAAGCCGAAACTCGAGTTCCTTAAATAGAAAAAAATGACAGCTCCTTCTAGAAACAATTTTAGATGTCTTGTTTGGATAAGTGAGTCGACTGGGAAAAATTTCTCAGCGCTCTGGAAAAAAATTTTGAGTTAAAAAAAAAAAAAAAAAAAAAAAACACCTTTTTGTTAATTTTTATCATGTCTATAGACATGATAAATATTAACTCTCTCTTCTTTTTGTCTGGGAATGATGTCTCACCGTTTCGAAAAATAGAACATATCCCATTCTTGAAATTCTATTATTTTAGAAAGGATGATGAGTGATGGTCTATTTTTTGAAATGGTGAGACATCATTCCCACACAAAAAGAAGAGAGAGTTAATTTTTATCATGTCTTTTAGACATGATAAAAATTAACAAAAAGTTTTTTTTTTTTTTTTTTTTTTTTTTTTTTTTTTTTTTACTGAAGAATTTTTTCTCCTAGTTCTTAAAAATATTTTTCAACGATATCTCGATACCTCTACCTATTTTATTCCCCCCCTCTCTTAGTATATAAATGGTTGAAAAAGAAATCGGGGTTCATTCTGTTTCGTAAAAAGATAGCGAACACATGGCAACGGATAACTTAGTCATTTCATGTGAAGAAGATCCCTTTGAGGATATTCCAGATACGGAACCCACTTTTTATGGACCATTTTCACCCGTTTTTAGAGTACCGAAAAAGTCTTCTCCTTCTCCAACTCATTCTTTGGAAATACTGTCTTCTCCTCCCTCGTCATCCACTCATCAGTGCTCTAGAAAGAAGAAGTCCTCACAGACCAAGCTCCACCAAAAAATTGTTGGTGTGTTGGCTGTCACCTCTGATGGATATACTCTTACGAACTGCGTCCGGTTTATAGCCAGAGACCTGAAAACACATACGAAGGAATTTATTCAGCAATTGAATGCGGATCTGGAACGACTTCATATTGAAAAACTGTACGTGGCGAATGAACCCACTCGAGAAAAAATTCATCAAAAGGTACATCTCAAGTTTTTATGGACTGTTATTTACAAACCTCAACATCGTCAGCCACAGCAATGTCCATCTTGTCGATCGAAATCTTGTCATCGATTTATGGCCATGCTAGCGCTCCAACAATTAGTGAAATTTGCTGTTCATAAATGTATTCATTGAGTGGATAGGTAATCAAGGAATTTTTCTCTCTTTTTCCTTTTTGCAGATGATCCAGAGAAACAAATACTCTACTTCATATGGTTTAGTGGTAAAGACCTCATCAGGACAGGTGGTGATGATTCATCGAAAAATGCCATACTGTTTTCAAAATTATTTAATTCAGCTTTTAAAAAATAAACGTATCGAACCACCCTTCGATTTGGAAAAAATATCGGTGCTTCAAGATGAATTTGAAAATCATATTTATCCGACTCTCCATCCCAATTTACAAGACGATTATGATCGGTACAAGGCTAAATTAGCTTATGAAGATGAATGGGATTTCCCGCATGGACAAATGGATAAAAGACGTTTCAAGAAAGACGACAACCCTCGATTCAAATGGTTCAGAGTCGCGTATCAGGAATTTGAAGAAGAGTCCGGCTACCGATTCGCCTACCAACCCTCGGACGTGGCTCAGTATCCCTTAATCAAACTAGAATTTACGGGATTAGATCAATGCATTTATACACAATATTTTTTTATAGTCGAACATCCTAAACATTTACGCCGTAATACCTACTTTGATAATTATTCTCCTTTCCAATCTCAAGCTGCTTATAGAATGGCTCTCGAACGCAATATCGGGAGTATTGATGATCGGATGGTCTATCGGGGTTACTTAATTAAAATCGAAGAGGCTCTAAAGTATCTAACACGTCAACAGGAAATGAAAAAGGACGGAAAGGATCAAGTGTTGCTATATTTTTTAGAAGGAGATAAATGGAATCCACCCGATTCTATTTGTTATTTAGAAAAGTAAAAAAAATGAATAAGATCCCTTAACCACCCCGCATTTCCCACTTGAAGAATCCATCCTATCTATTCTTTTTTTAAATGTCTAGGGATGTCATCCGACGCATTCCCTCCGCCAAAAAAAAACGAGTTCCCCCCACCTACCCCAAAAAGAAGAAGAAGAGGAAATTTCCCATGAGTCTTTTCGAGAACACTCCTTCTCCTCTCTCTTCCTATATATAAAAGAAACCGAGAGAAAAGTTGTCTTTTCTTTTTTTTTCCATCTCATCCTCAGGAGAAAGAGAGAGAGAGAGAAAACCAAATGCCATGGAGTGGTTACGGCGAGAGTCTTTTTCCCTCGCGATTCATTTCCGTTTCGCCAAGACAATTCCCCTCACGTTTTACTTGGGGTCGGGCACGCTCTATTTTCGAGGATCGGAACTCGTAACTTGCCTTTCCCAGCAAGGGATTTGGATGAGTCTGAAAAGTCAACGGACTATTCAGCAATGGATCTCTCGAGCCCCTTTTCGCCCTTACCGATCCTTAACGACGGATCTCTGGATCGATACGTCGGACCGCCCCAGCCGGATTCTCCGCTATACCCCTTTTATCACCTTCGATTCCCTGGAAAAACTGCTCAACGATTTGGGTCCAGACGCTCTCCTCTTTTCGACCTGGCTTCAGAGTGTGATGAGAGAACCTCTTCAAATCCAAGAAGATTTTCAGACCGGGGAAACTTATTTTAGTCCCGTGGAGAACAAGGTGATGGATTTTCAGTTTCAAAATTTATCGGAACTGTTTCAATGTGCTTTATGTTTTTATTCTTCTTAAAGAGTGGGTGGGGGGGAAAGAAAACCTAAAAATTGTAGAATAATCATAAAAAATAATTTTGTTTTTCTTTTTAAAAAAAATATTGAGATAGTCCAATCTTGGGGAGGAGGTGGAAAATTCAAAACTATTATCTAAAACAGATATGGCGGTCACTCCATTTCGATCCACGGAGGAGGATATGTGTGAGATTCTCTGATCCATAGAGAGTTTCAGGAAAAAAAAACTGCGAAAGATCCCCCTATCTCCAAAAAATCGGTATCCAGGTTGAATGCACAGTACAAACTGATGGGAAGCCGAAACTCGAGTTCCTTAAATAGAAAAAAATGACAGCTCCTTCTAGAAACAATTTTAGATGTCTTGTTTGGATAAGTGAGTCGACTGGGAAAAATTTCTCAGCGCTCTGGAAAAAAATTTTGAGTTAAAAAAAAAAAAAAAAAAAACACCTTTTTGTTAATTTTTATCATGTCTATAGACATGATAAAAATTAACTCTCTCTTCTTTTTGTCTGGGAATGATGTCTCACCGTTTCGAAAAATAGAACATATCCCATTCTTGAAATTCTATTATTTTAGAAAGGATGATGAGTGATGGTCTATTTTTCGAAATGGTGAGACATCATTCCCAGACAAAAAGAAGAGAGAGTTAATTTTTATCATGTCTATAAGACATGATAAAAATTAACAAAAAGTTTTTTTTTTTTTTTTTTTCTTTTCTTTTCAATTCAGGAATTTTTTCTCTGAGCTTTGCCAATTTTTTTTCCCAGCCAGCTCCATCCATAAAACAACACCTCTCAAAATCTTTTCTCACTTATCTATTTAAACCACTCGAATTTTTGCTTCCAATGAGTCCACGCATCTTGGCCTTTCTTCCACTCTGCTCTGAGAAAGATAAGGTAGATTGTTTTCGGTGGACCGTCCTGTTGACGCTTCCGATTTATATAGAGAGTTATATATAGATAGGGTCCCTCCTAACTCCCTCTATTATGACTATTAGTCTTTTCTTCTTTTTTTTCCCAAGAAATATACAAAGAATGATCCACAGTTTTTTTTTCCGTTAATGAAAAAACAAATATGCTTCTACCTTCCGACTTCTTTTTAGTACCTCTTTAGGTGTCTCCTCCTTCTGGCTCTTTTCCTTCTCCTCTCTTCCTCGCGAGCAGGGAATTGGAAATGCTGTTCAGGATGCAACGCTCGTAAAGACTCCATTTTCTTCCTGGAGAGGGCGTCTACGGCAAACACCGTCTTGTCATGAAATTGGAGTTGGTAGTAAAGAGGTCCGTGAATAATGTACACGGAGCGAGCTCGCAGTCGATAGGGAATCATACGATACCCGTCGGCTTCTGATTCCATTTCCCATCCATAAAGACGGATAGAAGCTTCTCCGGTTTGAAGAATATGAACCCACTCGGGTGAAACGTAAAACAGTTTTAAAAAAGTTCCAGCATCGACGGCGATCACATTTTCCCATCGCAGATAAGCGTGTAAGCGAAAGGTTCCTGCCTCCATCATCGATTGGAAAGCAAAATGCTTGAAAACTTCGATGGACGAAAAATAATGCAGGATTTTTCCATCGTAACAGGATAAATAGCACATGGTTTCTTGGACGATTTGTTCCATACGCTCCGGGTCCCGAAACCATTCTTCGAAACGGGAGAGAGGTTCCCATTGATCAGCTACATCGAGATGACAGACGGGCGTGATTTCAACCAGGGTAGGTAGAACTGCAACGGCCTCGGTCGACATTTTAGTTTTGCTCGGTTGAGAAGGAAGAACGAGAATGAACCCTGTAAGCAGAAAAACTCGGATCTATATAAATACTAGAGGAAAAAAGGCGGGGGGGGGGGAAGGGAAGTTCTTCCTTCCTCCCAAAGAATAAGAAAAGTGGGTGGAAAGAAAAAAATCATTTCACTCTCAGGAAAAAAAAAGAATTTTTTTCTTGTCAACATGTTGTCTAGACATGTTTCTAAAAATAGATTTCCAACAAAGGTTCATTCTTTTCTTAGAAATCTATTTTTAGAAAAGAATTGACATATCCTTCAAAACAAATTTCTTTTTTTTTCCCTCCCTCCAGCAGCCAACTGGATGGGCAGGCGTTTCGGGTCAGATCAGTCCGTGCTGACATTATTTTTTTAAATACAATGGAATTAGTATAGGAATGTACTAGAAACTGACCCAAGGTTGAAAAGAAAATATCAAAATCAATACTCACTTCTTGACGAATTCTTTTTTCCAAAAACCTGTTGAAAAATTCTTGATGGGTTATCCAATCTCTAGACCTGTCTGAAGGGAATCCAATCTAAAGTGAGCGCGCATTTACCTGACGCGAAACTCGGAATATCTGCATAAATAACAAAACGTCCATTCTTAAAAACTTATCGTCTAGTCCATTGAGTTGGTTGGAGGGGGAGAAAAAATTTCTAAACAATAAAAAAAAAAAAACTTTTTGTTAATTTTTATCATGTCTTATAGACATGATAAAAATTAACTTTCCCCTCTTTTTGTCAAGAAAGGATGTCTCACCGTTTCGAAAACGAAACAAAAACTCATCCTTCTCATGGCAATTATTCCAAGAATGAGTCACGGTTTGTTTTTCGAAACGGTGAGAAATCCTTCCCAGACAAAAAGAAGAGAGAGTTAATTTTTATCATGTCTAGAAGACATGATAAAAATTAACAAAAAGTTTTTTTTTTTTTTTTTTTTTTATCACTCAGAAATTTTTTCCAAAGCTCTGAGAATTTTTTCCCAGCCGACTCAATGATCCAAACAAGACAGATCCAAATTGTTTCTAGAAGGAACTCTCCCTTCTCTATTTAAACCACTCGTGTTTCCAACTTCAGTTCAGTCTGTGCTGTGAATTCGACCTGGATACACACTTTTCCCTCCTGGAAAGAATTTCTGTGAAGGTATGCGAACATTTTTCTCAACTCTTAGAAAAATTTTACCAGCTGACTTGATCGACGAGAGACATCTCGAACATTCTGTTATCTGCGGAAGTCGTTTCATTTTCGTGCAGTTCATGCTGTGGACTCACCTGAATATCCATTGCTCCCTCCCCTTCTGGAAAGGGTCGTAGCTTTTTTAGATCCTCGTCGCTCTTTTTACGTTTCGTTGGATATCTAAGACGAACTTTTTTACCTTATTCCTTTCAAACTCTAATATTGAGGTTGGAGAGCCGTCATGGAAAATCAGCCATGACCCTGACGAATCTAAACCGACTCCTTGAAAGCAGAGCTATGTCATGTTTTTTTTTGATGACAGATTTCCAAGCTCCGAGTGATAAGAAATTTAGAAATTTTGCAGTGTTAACGGAAAGGAGGAGACAGAAACCTGGAGAATGGAAATGAAGCTGAGAAAAAATGCTAAGAGCTAAGAAAAAAAGGCTCTTTCCAGGAGGGAGGAGAAGCGCAATTCTAGGTTGAGTGCACAGCACACACGGATCTGAAGTTGGAAACGCGAGGGGTTTAAATAGAGAAGCGAGAGTTTCTTCTAGAAAAAATTTTGGATGTCTTGTTGTTTGGATCATCGAGTCGACTGGGAAAAAAAATTCTCAGAGCTCTGGAAAATATTTTCTAAATGATAAAAAAAAAAAAACTTTTGGTTAATTTTTATCATGTCTTCTAGACATGATAAAAATTAACTGTCCCTCCTTTTTGTCTAAGAAGGTTGTCTCACCATTTCTAAAAATAGATCATGACTCATTCTTGGAATAATTGCCTTGAAAAAGGGTGAGTGATGGTCTATTTTTAGAAAGGGTGAGACATCCTTCCCAGACAAAAAAGAAGAGAGAGTTAATTTTTATCATGTCTTAAGACATGATAAAAATTAACCAACAGTTTTTTTTTCCAATCTCATCTAGAGAATTTTTTCTAGCCGACTCGATCGACAAGACATGATATGACCATTGTTTCTTTTTTTTAATAATGGACTTTCACCTATCCCTTTCAACCCTCCGAATTTGGCTTTGGATCCGTGTCCTTGCTTCCACATTCAGAGCTCTTTTCTTCAACATTTCGATGCAGGGGAAGAATCAATTCTCTCACGACGTTTAGATATTCTTTCAGAATGCTAGAAAACTCATTCAAAGAAGAAGTATCTAAGGGTGGAGTTGCCGGTTGAGGAAAATTCACGAGTCTTGGAACCGGATTATGCGAATCCGTCTGTATGCCAAACTGTAAAGGTGAACCACCCGCTTTAGGAGAGCAGATAATAGTAAGATCCATCTTTTTCCAATTTTTGATTTGAATATACTTGTTTCTTCTTACTCGGAACATTTTCCTTTTTCTTCCTCCTCATCCAGGAACTGAATTCCAGGTGGAACGGAAGCATTTGTAATAAACTGTTGTTTCTTGGTTCCACACGCCTGACATTTTCCCGTGACCATCGGCCGTCGATTTTTCGGCATGTGATAGTGGACGTCGACCGTATCGGTCTTGGTTCGGCATTTCACACACCAAATGGAATACGAAATAGGTTCCGCGTCAGAATGCTCCATTGCAGTAACACACTCTTTATTATTTTCTTCTCTTTTGAGAGAGAGAGAGAGAGAGAGATCTTAACCAGAAGTGTAGATATAAAATTTAGGATACGTTTCGGATCCGTCGGCTCTTTTCGCATACCCCACTTCTTCACAGAGGTATTCCGTTTGCTGATCCGCTCTTCGAGGATAAAACTCGTTTCCCCAAGCATCGCGAGCATAACGAATTCGATCGCCGGCCGTTAAACAATATTCGACTCCATCCGCCTTTTTAGGATACATTTCATGCCCCGATTCGTCTTTGGCATAAGGGAATAAAACAGACGTATAAAGCGAATACTCGTCCCCATTTTGAAATTTCGGGTACTATTCTCGTCCAAAAGACGTTCGGGCATACCGTCGAGGAGCTAAAATGTATTGGTTTCCGTTTAAATCTACCGCGTAATACTCATGACCGTTTTCGTCTCGAGCCAAGATAGGATTTCCTTCAGGATCCGTAACGTATAATTCGTAATGAGGATGTTGGGGGTCGGTCGGGTATCGTTCTTTCCCCGATGCGTCTACTCGATAAACAGACATGCTTAGTTCTCGTCGCCTGCTCCTTCCTTCCTCCCACTCGAGACCCGTTGAGATGAGGGTATGAGGTTGATATCTATAAAATGGGTTGACCCTTTCAAACTATTCTATTGTTTAAAGACGGGTGGGTTAGGAAAAAAAATATTAATAAAAGCAAATATATGAACGGTTCAACACAATGGGTGAATAGAAAAAGGAATAGTTCTCTCTCCAGTCACAGGATGGTTTCTTCTTCTTGAACGGCTCACACTCAACTGAAGCGAAACTCGGAACTCGAAATGTTTAAATAGATCATAGAGTCCATTCCAGAAAGAATCCGGAGATGTCTTGTCCAGCCAAGTTGACTGAAAAAAAAAAAACTTTTGGTTAATTTTTATGATGTCTTATAGACATGATAAAAATTAACTGTCCCCTCTTTTTGTCTGGGAAGGATGTCTCACCCATTCGAAAAAAACAAACCATGACTTATTCTTGGAATTGTTGCTATTAGAAAGGGTGAGTGATGGTCTATTTTTAGAAAGAGTGAGACATCCTTCCCAGACAAAAAGGGGGTTCATTAATTTTTATCATGTCTAGAAGACATGATAAAAATTAACCAAAAGTTCTTTTTTTTTTTTTTTTTTTTTTTTTTTTTTTTTTTTTTTTTGAGTAACAGAAATTTTTTCCAGCCGATTCAATCGACAAGACGTCCCCATTTTTTATTTAAGAATGGATTCTTGTTTATTTGTGTAAGCATTCCGAGTTTCGTTTTAGATGAGTCTATGTTGTTGAAGAGGAAACATGGGTACCCTCATTTTTTTTTCTTATCTGATTTCTAAGATGAATTCAGTGAGTTCACCTTGACCTTTTCAAATTTTGTTTGTTTACTTTTAGCCCAGAGGTCGACGGATAAATCATTCTGATTTTTTATATATTTTTTTTGTGTCGCTCTCTCTCTTTCTAAGAAACCTATCTCGTTCCAAGTCTTCTCGAAGTGCTATTGGTTCGTTTCGAGACGAGGTCATTTCACACACACCCCTCCTCCTCCTCAAAAAGTATATGTATATAAATTAAAGGAAGTGATTTTCTATACACACACTTCACCTTTTTGAGTGGTGTCACGATGAGCCTATCCAGTAGAGAACGTCTTAGGGAAAGAATGCGTGAACAGAAACGACGCTGGCGAAGCAATTCAGCTAATCGAGAGCGAGAACGAATACTTCAAAAGGAACGTTATGCTGTTCTTAAAAAGAACTCCCGACCGCGAAAGAAATATCTTCCTCCCAAGCAGTGGGAAAGCTATACGAATTTGCAGTATAAGGATATGTGGTCCGAAGAAGCCTATCAAAAATGTATTCGACAATGTAATAAAGAGCAATACAATTTCCTGATCTACGTTCTCGTCCGTTTGTACACTTATTACGCGTTACCTGAATCGAAACGTCCCCCTCCTCTGGATATTATTGTGCAAGGATCTGCCGGAACGGGTAAATCTTTCCTGATCCAAGCTTTATACCAAACTCTGATTCGAACGCCTCTTTTTAGCGAAGCGTGCTCGGTTCTCAAACTCGCACTCAGTGCTCAAGGAGCGGTTTACATTACGGGAGATACTTTGCATCATGCCCTGCGTCTTCAAATGAACGGGACTTTTGTTCGACCTCTGGCCCAAGAGACTTTAGACTATTACAGACCCCTGTATGCTCCTTTACGGATGGTGATTTTGGATGACGTTTCCACAATCGGATCCAATTTATTTTCGCGCCTCGACCAGCAACTTCGACAATTGTGTCATGTGCCGGATAAGCCGTTTGGGAATGTGCATATGATTAAATTCGGAGATTTGCAGCAGCTCCAACCGATTCGCGACATGCCCATTTTTTATTCTGAAGGGTGGTGGACGCCTCAATCCACGCTCTACTATGAACTAGTCGAATGTATGCGATTCTCTCTGGATTACGAGGAGAGACTCGATCGTTTAACGAGAAATCACTTTTTAGAACCGGACGATGTGGCATTTTTTCAGTCCCGCGTTCGCAGTTTCGACGAAATTCCTCGCGAAGCTATTATTCTCTGTTTTTCGAGCAAGGATGCAGAGAAATATAATATGAAACGTCTCCAATCCCGAGGGACGTACTGTTCGTGTCTGGCTCGAGACGTGATTTATTCCGAGAGCGAAAAATTGCGGAAGAGGATGATGAAACGGAGTCGACATTTACATCGATCTCAGATGGCGAATCTCGAATCCGTCCTCCATTTACAAAGAGGAGCGCGATATCAATTGACTAAAACGCTCGACAGATCCAAAGGATGGATGAATGGAGCGATTGGAACACTACACCAAATAGACCAGGATGAAGACGGAGTTGTGACGCGAGTCTGGCTGCAATTTTCGAATAGTCTAGCTCCTATCGATCGCGTCTCCATTCGTATTGACACCTGTTCGACGAAAACACTCGCATTTTATCGCGAACAGTTTCCTTTGATGTTAGCCGAAGCGATTACGGCTCATAAAGCCCAAGGAGCCACCTTTCCGTCGATCGCAATTTACATGCACGGACCTTTTAATCAATTTCAGCAATATGTCGCTTTTTCTCGAGTGACTCGACCCCAGGGATTGTATATTCTGGACCAGTTTCGTCCCCGCATGAAATTGGCGAGCAAGCAAAAATACGAGGAGGAACTGGAGCGATTGCAAAACATGTCCCGGATTCCGTATGATATATCGGCTCGAGAAGAGAACCAAGATCCGTACGAGTTTCTCATGAACCTTCTTCAATGTGGGAATCGTCTTTCCTTCCATCTTTCCAATAGAAACATCTCCCAAGAAAAAGAAGTCGTCAAACTAGAAGAAAAACCTTCTTTCCATGTAAAACCTGTTATAAAATGTGAATCTTAAATCTTTTTTTAAAAATTCAATAAAAAGAAATATTCTCCATCAAAACCCCTCCATTCTTTCAAAGCTTCACAAAACGCTCAACAATGTCCACACAATGGGAAGAGAAAAATCGATCTCAACGGTCCACACAACATGTTGACTCCTCAAAATATGTCTCTCCCAAGTGACAGGATGCTTCTTCTTCAACGGCTGACACTCATCTAAAGCCAAACTGGGAATGCTTAAATAGATAAGCGAGAGTTTATTCTTAAGAAAAATGGCGCTGTCTTGTCAATGGAGAATCGAGTCGGCTGGGAAAAAATTTTGAGAGCCTGGAAAAAAAAATTCTCTAACTCTAAAAAAAAAAAAAAAAAAAAAAAAAAAAAAAAAAAAAACTTTTGGTTAATTTTTATCATGTCTTATAGACATGATAAAAATTAACTCTACCCTCCTTTTGTCTGGGAATGTTGTCTCTCCGTTTCTGAAAATAGACCAGAACCCATTCTTGGAATTTTATTCTTTTTAGAAAGGATGAGTGATGGTCTATTTTTAGAAACGGTGAGACAACATTCCCAGACAAAAGGGGAAGGTAGTTAATTTTTATCATGTCTAAAGACATGATAAAAATTAACAAAAAGTTTTTTTTTTTAATAGAGTTAGAAAATTTTTTTTCCTGGCTCTCAAAATATTTTCCCAGCCGACTCGATTCTCCAATTGACGACACAGCGCCATTTTTTTTAAGAATGGATTCTCGTTTATCTATTTAAGCATTTCGAGTGTCACTTCAGATGAATGTCAGCCGTTGAGGAAGAAAAACGCAGATTCCCATTTTCTCATTTCCTTCAGAGAGAGAGAGGCCTAGATTTTCGAGACTCGATGACATTTCAAGCACTTTTTGTTTAAGCTATTCGACTTCATATTTGTCTGACGTTCAAGAGTATGATCTCTCGTGGATGGATCTCTTCCACCTCATTCTCTTTCCAGTCGATTTAGAAGGGGAAGGGGAGATTTTTTTTCCCTCATGGAGGATGTCTCCTGAATACCGTTCAAAGAGTCTATGGAAAAATTATATGGTCAGAGTTACGGATTTCCAGGGCAATCTGTTTCTCAGCTAAAAAAAAGGATCTCTCTTTCCCAGTCTGTCTTCGATTGCCTCGTTAACTGTGAAACCCATCGCTTTTCCGATTTTATGGTTCTCCCAGTATAATCAGACAGTCGGTCACAAAAGTATTCGAACACCGGTACCCTATCAGAAAATGACAAGATGGCGTTTTTTTTCTCTTTCTCTCTGTGTGTCGTGTTATTCCATCCTAGGTTTTCTTCTCCCCCCCCATCTTGGAAAAAACTGGAAAAAATTGGTCACGATCTCTTTTTGAATGGGGAAATGCCATTTTGAGAAAAAGCTGACGACCCTATCTTGGAGAATGAACATGACCGCTCTACACACCCTTTCACTCTCTCTCTTTGAATTGGGAAGCCATTTTGGGAAAAATGCAGACGACCCTATCTTGGAGAATGGAAATGAACGCCTCTCCCTCTCTCTTTGAAATGGGAAGCCATTTTGGGACCTTCTATTCTTGGGGAGGGAGAAAACTGAAGTCTGCATTTCGCTGTCTCTGAATGCGGAAAGCCCTTTTGGGAAAAGCGGACCCTCTTCTTCTGATCTTGGAGAACTGGAAATGAACGCTCTACACGATCTCTCTTTGAATTCAGAAGGTATTTTAGGACCTTCTAATGTTGGAAAACTGAAATGAACGCTCTACACCTTCTCTCTCTCTCTTTCTCTGAAATGGGTAGCCATTTGAAAACTCCCTAACTTTGGAAAAAAACAGAAATGAACGCTCTACACTATCTCTCTTTGAAAATGGGGGGTGTCATTTTGAGACCTCCCTCCCCTAAACTTGGAAAAAAAACTGAAATGAACGCTCTACACTTTCTCTCTTTGGACATGGGTAGCCCTTTGGGGACCCTCTCCTCTTGGTAGGAAAAAAAAAGAACTGAAGTGAAGGCTCTACACAATCTCTCTTGGAATGGGATCCATATTTCGGGAAACGTGGATCACCTCATGCTGGAAAACTGAAGTGAACCACCAAGATTGGACTCTATATAATATTTTTTTTAAATTGACATCATGACCCTCCTCCCATTTGTTATTAAAAAAATTGTTTTTTTTTTGTTTTGGTTTTTATCCCATTTCCGATGTGATTTCAGAAATGCAATTCCATAACAGTTCAATTTCATTCGAGGTTAAATGATCTAAACAGTCTTTGACCCACCCATCCGTATGATTATTTTCTTCTCCTTCCTGTTGCACCAAATTTTGTAAGTCCATATAATCATTCCATACGGGAAGGGCTGGATCCTCACAAGGCTGTCTTGAAACACTTGGAGTCTCTTTGGGATGAGTGGAGGGATCTAGGATCTCTGGACCCGGCTGCAATTCTACCTCCATGATTTCTGGACCCGTTGGAACTTGTTTACCCGGCTGAAATTCTACCTCCATGATTTTTGGACCCGTTGGAACTTGTGAACCCGGCTGTGATTCTGCCTCCATGATTTCTGGACCTGTTGGAACTTGTGGACCCGGCTGACATTCTACCTCTACGATGTCGGGACTTTTTGAAGCTTGTGGACCCGTCTGACATTCTACCTCTACGATGTCGGGACAGGTTGGAGGAGGAGAAGAAGAAGAAGAAGAGGATACTGGAAGAGGTTCTGTCTGTGAGGAGTCCGAAAGAGGTTGCCTGTTTGAACAAGTCGGGGAAGAAGAAGAAGAAGCTTCTGGATTCTGAAGCGGATCTTGCACGCCAGGTAGGTTCCGGTAAGTCGACCGTTTTTTAAGAGGTAATTTTTTTTCTTCCTCCTCATCTTCAATTGTGATGACTTCAATTTCATTCCGTTGCCGGGTCGATTTTGTTTCGGGAAATAACGGTTTGGTCCAGCTCCTCTTATCATCTAAGGAAGGGCTAAGTAAAGGTGGCGGAGGGTTTTCTTCTTCTTTTTCTTGAAACATCATCGGCGATTGGAAAGAAATCTCCTCTTTCAATTGTTTCCAAAGCGAGTACGAGCACCGATCGACGAGAAAGAGACTCTTCTGGGTTGTGACGATGAGATATTGCGTTTTCGGGGGAACGACATAGTTTTGAAAAGGTCTTAGAATATATTTCTTATATTTCATCCTGTCGCTGACTTTAAAACTTCTTTCCTTCAGATTGGGGGACGATGATTCGTAATAGGCGAGAGGAGCGGCTGTGGTTTGAACAATATGAACTTCGTCCTCAGCCGTCGTTCTCACTCCAAACGTAAAATATCGTTTCGTGAGAAAAATATTCTTCCACCGAAAACTCGTGCGCGGATCTGTATATCGCCGGTCTGTTTGAATGGGCCGTCTCAAAGCTCGATCCATCCGATTCCAAGAGAAGGGAGATTCCTCTTTCGTTTGTTGCGATTCGAATAAATTTCTGTATATATTCTGAACGAGCAGGTTGGAGGATTCGACATCTTGGTTGAAAGAAACGATCGCTTGATGAGGTGGTAAATGCGGAATAAATGTCGCACAATGACACGCCAAAAAAATTTTCAAGTTGGAGATTTGCTTTAGCGTCTTCAAATCCTCCCCGTTCGAAATCCGTTGAGTTGGAAAAACGTCTAATAGCGACATGGCTCCCAATGGAAAAGAAATGATCTCGCCCAGTACTCTCGCCTTTTTATATATCTATATAGACACACACAGACACACATAGAGGCTCTATGACGTCCGTTTTATTTGTTTTTTTTTTTGTTTCTCTCTCTCTCTTCTTTCCAAGAAATCTTATCTCCATGACCTCTTTTTCTTTTCTTAAAAAGATGAATGTGTGTGGGAATGAGGAAGTGAAAGTAATAATTTAATAAACAAAAAATTATCCAACCATGACCTTCTTTTTTTTTTCAAAGTCAACCTTTCTAATCCAAGGACGTCCAGAGATAGAGGAAGCAGGGAGAGAGGAGGAGGAGGGAAGGGAAGGTCACACTCTCTTTCTCTCTATAAATAAAAGAGAAGAGCCCCAAAGTCGTATTTTTGTCCAAGTGGATCATGAGGAGGCATCCCCAGCTCACTACGTGTATTCCTTTCAAATATAAATATGTTGATCTTTCCTTTTATATCATCCAAGGAGTCGTTTACCTGAAAGCCTCCGATTTTTCAAAATGTGCGGGTTATTATACCGTGGGGAGTTATCAAAAGATGCGGGACGAATTTTTGTCCGACGAAAACGTGTTGATGGCTCGTGACATTCCACCTTTGGATGCACAAATTTTGTTAATGAAACGAGCCAAATATTTTTACACGTCCCACTTTCTAACCGTCTCGCAAATGAATAGGATTATGGATCGTCTTGAGAAGACAAAAGGGATTCTCGTTCATTTTAGTTATCAGGTTCAATGTTTCTTCTAACCTTCTTCGGAAACATACAATGACCTGACTAGAACAGAGAGCTTACTAAAGCTATGTTCACTAATTGTAGTAAGTAGACAGGATACAGACGAAGGGTATACAAAACCCTTTATTTTTCTTTATATACAATGACTTCCGTACTTCGGAATACAATGACCCTTCACTCGGGGTCTAACGTAAGAGATATCAAAATAAAACTAAACTCTAATTTAACTTTAGAATAATATACGTGTAAGATTGGCCTTATAGTAACAGGAAGCGTATGTAGCACAGAGACTGTGAACACTACAATACGTTTAATTTATCAAGAGGATTAAAACCTTTGGCCTGGAAGGCAAATAGCAACTGCGTAACTTCTAAGGTAAGCGGCCTGCTTCGAACTCACGGCTTCCTCTCTCACTCTTGGCAAAAAGGCCACACTTAAATACTTGGCGTTCGCCAGAACCCTTTGCATAAACTCCTTCACGCTTATAATTCTGGCCGGAAGTAGAAAATAAGAAGTGATAGTAAAGATTTAAAATAAAATAAACGTTAGTAAAACTTAAGATCCTTACATACTTCCCGCCAGAGTTAATTAGTTTGAAACTGAGGTCTAAAACGACCTTGTTGAAAACTTTTAGCTCTAGAAACTAACGCGAGGCCAACCTTTTACAATCATAACTTAGCTAGAAACTAGAAAATTTAAAAGAAAGAAATTTGTTACAATAGCAGCTCCCGGAATATACAACAATCTTTTTTTTTTTCATCTGTACTGCATCTAAACAGGAGCTTTATTCAATTCTGGTTCCTTCCAGAGATCTGGAAGGAAAACTAGTTTAATGAAATGTTACAGAATGATATTGCAAATAACATATAGAATATACTTTTCTTAACATTCTTATTTCATTCATGACTATTTTAATTATCTCTCCCCGTGCTCTCTGACATGTGTTGTAAAAGAACACCAACCACGAATGTGTTTCTGTCTACGTGTGCCACACTTCCTCCTACAATCAAAACACTAACGTGTTAAAATTCAACATACGAGACCTCTTAGCACACCCTAATTTCAACTCTAGACCCTGAGGTACTATTCTGAAAGTGGCTAACTCTAAAGTGTAGCGTCAGAGAGCCTAACTACATCATTCAACATTTAACACATATTCACCATGATTTAATCTTTACAGTCACACGAATAACAAATTTTTAACATTACTTTCACTTTTACCATATCACGGTATTTCTTAACATTCAAAATAACAGTTCACATGTATACAAGAACATATCAACATGCCGTTAATTTTACACATTTGAAAACATACATTAGTAGTACATTGTTAACTTCTATTCTTTTCAAAGCAAGTGCCAATTCTTTCTACATTGAAATAATACTACATTTCAAAAAGTCTTTCAGACTAAAACTTCTTTCTTGCTAGAATGTTTTAAATAAAATTTATACAATAACTTTTTACAATATTTAAGTCTTTACACAACGCTATTATACATCAACTTTAGTTTTACGCGCGAGTAATTGAAAAACATAATAAGAAAATCGGTCACAACTCATTTCTCGCCCTTTTGGCGATAAAGGTAGACCTCGCATGAGGTAAAACTTCTTGAAATCTGCCACTTGCAGTAAGAATGAAAGATTAACTTAAGTTTGTAAAGTAACATAAAATTTTACTTATCTTTGTAATATTCAGACATCCTTTTCTGGGCCCAGTCTTTAAAGGTATAGCTGATAGTAGCTTGGTTGATCCTCCTTCTTGTACGGGCTCGCCCTTCAGTGCTTTCCTCTGGAAGCTTCCGTTTTTCACCAGTACGGCCACCCTTGAACACCTTCCTTTTGTGCTCTGCTTGTGGTCTTGGCCGTTTGAAGGCAGCTGGTCTTGGTGGAACCGGGAAACTTCTGTCGTGATCCTGCTTGGACCTCGTTGTTGGCCGTTCAAATTTTTCTTGTACTTTTTCCTCCGCCGCTGATGGCCCTTCCGCAGTTCGGCGACTTTTGCTGCGGAGAGTTCTGTCGGATGAGTCAATCTTCCGTTTCACAGCCGGGTTATAGTTGCCGTCCTTTCTCCCGGTCCTTTCCACATACGTCGTCCTTCTCCCTTCTTCATTCTGGGGGTGTTCGTGAACTCTGTTTTCTGGACGGTGGAACGGCTTCTTTTTCTTTTTACCTTCAGTTTTTCCGCGGGGCAATTTTCTTTTCACTTGCTTCTGTCTCTCATTGGCTTGCCCTTGTACTTGTCGTTTTTCCACCTCTGGAACTTGTACCTGCGGTGTCTGCCGTACCGGATCCTGCAAAAGATCTGAAAAGATTTTCATTTTATTACGATCGAAGTAGGGTTTAATTTGATCAATATTTGCGGAACAGGTTTCACCATTTCTTGCCTTTAACACTACAACAGCGTGAGTTATTTTTTCTATAACATATGGTCCTTCAAAGCGTGGAAAAAATTTGGCAGTTTTATCTTCAGGTGCTGAAGAAAGTGAATGCTTAATTTTTAAAACTTCATCCCCTACTTTATAAGTTACTCCCCGTCGTTTCAGATCATAGTATAACTTCTGTTTTCTTTGTGCTACTTCCGTATTCTTTTTTGCTTCTTTTATTAGTTTTTATATATCACCCATTTTAAATTCTGGGGCTCTTTGTTGCACATAAAATAGTTTATCTAACGGTGTTATAACCTTTCTGCCTAGAAATAACTCAGCAGGAGTTTTGCCCGTTGTATCATGTTTTGCGGTCCTAAGGGCGAAAGCAAATTCATTGACATAGTTATCCCAGCTTTTATGAAAATTTTTAACATAACTACGGATAATTTTCACTATATTTCCGTTGACCCGTTCCGCTATATTTGATTGCGGCCGATACGGGACCATTTTTAAATGACGTATGCCCAGTTTTTGGCACATGTCTTCAAATATACTACTTACAAATTGAGGACCATTATCCGATATAACTTTTAGGGGCGCCCCGTATTTTAAAATATATTTATTTAAAATAGAATCGGTAACTAATTTCGCGGAGGCTCGTTTTAAGGGAACAATTTCGGTCCATTTACTAAAATGATCAACCATAACAAGGAGATAGCGACTTTTGTTTAACTGACTTTTTGGGAAAGGGCCCAATAAATCGATGCCAATTATTTCATTGGGAAATTCGGATTTAATACTATTTAGAAACCCGGCCGGGCGGAAATTAATATAATTAACGGCTTGACATGTTGGGCAGGACTGGACATACGCCCTTGTTAACTTTTGCAGTTCAGGAAAGTAGACTGCCTCGCGTACGCGTTGAGTAGTTTTTCGAATACCAGCATGAGAAGCTAAAGGGCTGTCATGGAGCTCTTGCAGGATATTTAATCTAAGACTAGCTGGGATAACAGGTCGAAATTCCTTGTTGGAATTCGTAGTTTTTGTGTAGAATAATAGACCATCTATTAGTTCGTAATGGGCCGCCCTATTTCTTATCGCCACAATATCTTGGTGGCTAAAATTTTCAGGATCCTTCAAATACTCATAAATACTTCCAAACTCAGGATCCTTACCCAGTTCGGTTATTACAGTTTCTCGGGAATTTATTGTACACGCTGTCAGCATTGCAACTTTTACGGTATTACCCTGTTCGTCTAATTTAATTCGTGATAGGGCATCTGCTACGATATTTTCCTTTCCGGGGGTATGCTTGATTACCAGATTATATTCTTGCAGCTTGAGTGCCCATCTTATTAACCTTGGGGATAAATTTTTCCCTGAGTACAATCTAGTTACCGCCGCATGATCAGAATATACTGTTATCGGCGCCTTTCCAAAATAGACTCGGAACTTTTGCACTGCTAACAGAACTGCAAGTGCCTCTCTCTCGGTCGCGGAATAGTTTCTTTGTGTTTGATTTAAAGTTCGGCTAAAAAATGCCACGGGCTGCTGATTTTGCGAAAGTACCGCTCCTACCGCATAATCCGAAGCATCCGCTGAAATTTCTAAATTTTCATCCTTTTCAGGAAATTTCAACACAGGGGCTTGCGTTAATGCTTGTTTTAATTTTTCGAAAGCACTATTGGCTTCAGCCGTCCACGAGAATCTTGCCTTTTTCCTTTTTAATTTTAACAATGGCTCAGCGATAGCCGCAAAATCTTTTATAAAGGACCTATAATATGAACAAAATCCTAGAAAAGAAGAGAGCTTCTTTGCCGTGTTTGGAGTCGGATACTTTTGTACAGCGATTATTTTTGATTCATCTGTCTCGATCCCTTTTTGCGATATTTTGTAACCTAAATATTTTAATTCAGGGGCTGCAAATTTGCACTTTTCGACATTAACTTTTAGACCGGCCTCATTTAATAAAGAAAACACCTGTCTTAAATCCTGTATATGTTGGTCGAGATTATCACTAGTAATAATGATATCATCTAAATAGATAAATGTGGACTTTCCAAAAACAGGTCTTAACACAATGTCCATGCATCGCTGAAATGTTGCTGGGGCGCCTGAAAGGCCAAACGGCATACGCAAAAATGCATAAGTGCCAGACTTGGTTATAAAAGCAGTCTTAGGCACGTCCTCAGGCCTGACCCCTATTTGAAAATAACCATTCGTTAAGTCTAAAGTCGTCATAAATTTGGTTGATTTTATGTTCCTTAAAATTTCTTCTATGATCGGTAACGGATATACCGGATATTTCGTTATGGAATTTAATTTACGGTAATCAATAGCGAATCTCCACCTTTTCGGATGCTCCAAAGGATAATCATTCTTTTTCTTACATAAAACCACCGGACTAGCATAACTACTTGAGATAGGCGTTATGATCTTTTTACGTAGCATATCGGTAATATGCCATTCTATAATTTTTTCCTTATTCTTATCATACCGGTATGGTTTTTGACGAAGCGGCAATGCATCTCCGGTGTCAATACTATGGTTAGTAACCTGGGTACATCCTGGAATATCACTAAATAAGGAAGCAAATTCACTTACCACTTGTCGGATTCTATCTTGCTCGTCATTAGGCAGGTGGTCAAGATTTAACCTTGGCGGTTCAACCTTTTCTACACGCACTGGTTTCATCGTCAGCTTAAGGGACGCTTCATTAAAATCCAGTGTAGCTTGTGCGTCTGAAAGAAAGTCTATTCCTAGGATTAAGTGTGCTTGCAAATTCTTTACTATAAAAAACATCACCTTTACTTGTTCGTCCTTGATACGGATGTACAAAGGTACTTTACCTACGCACTTACATTGTTCTCCTTGCGCCGCTAATACTGTCGTATTATCCGCATTATATATGCGGTATTTGCGAAAATACTTTCTAAAAAAGACTTCTGCCACACAGGAACACTGCGCGCCGGTATCCAGGAGTGCGGTGGCCGGGATATTATTTACCAAGACTTCAATCTTCGGAAGAGTTAAATTTTTCACCATTACTGTATTTAACTTGTAGGAAGAGGGGTTTTCGTGGCCTTCGGATTTCCGCACCCTCTCGTCAGCAGAAATCCGTTTTAGTTTAAATTATTTTTCCTTTCGGTGCTTTCCTTCTTTCTCCACTGGCCTTGAGACTTTTTTCCTGGGTTGCTATTGAACTGTCGACGTTCGCCGGCTGTTTTTGAATGCTCGGGTTTCCTTGCCCACTGATTCGCTTTTTCTCCGTAGCCATGTGCTTGAGTTTGCTGTAGTCTTGGCGTACCAAATTGGTTTCGCTGTTGATATTGGCGTCTTCTTTCGACGTCCGCCGTTCTTCTACTTTCAAACTGGATTGCTAGCTCAAATAATTTTTCCAGTGTAGTCGGATTTCTCAATTCAATAAAGTCTTGCACTTGGGGTAGTAACCTCGGCAAAATCACTTGAATTATTTCAGGATCCGGACGGTTTCCATACAAGAGCTTGAAAACGTGAATTTTTCTGAAAATAAAGCTCGAGAGGTTTTCCATTCTTTGTTGATATATACTGAAAAGTTCTGTTTCTAATTTCGCACGATCCCTTACAACAGGGAAGGCTTTTAGTAGGGCAGTCTTGAAATTTTCGTAAGTATAGGTGGGACTTCCTGCTTGACCCAAGAGACTTCTGCCGATACATTTGAACCAGTTAAGCGCTTGGCCCCTCAAAGCGCTGGTAGCTAAGGTAACTTTTTGAAACTCGTGCACGGGGTAGAGCATGAAGTGGTCATCCAATTTTTCCAAAAAACTGGTTACCTGTGAGTTTCCAGTTTCCATTAAACGTTGCTTCTGGTTTCATCGAAGCGCGCATGGTCTGGACGATGTACCCAAATCCTTCCAGGGCGGCAGCTGGCATTTCTGGATTCTGAGCCGTTTCTGCAGGCAGCACAGGTTCTTCTTGAAACTCGGCCATGGTTATTCTTCGTCGGGCGCCACTATCAGGTTCAATGTTTCTTCTAACCTTCTTCGGAAACATACAATGACCTGACTAGAACAGAGAGCTTACTAAAGCTATGTTCACTAATTGTAGTAAGTAGACAGGATACAGACGAAGGGTATACAAAACCCTTTATTTTTCTTTATATACAATGACTTCCGTACTTCGGAATACAATGACCCTCCACTCGGGGTCTAACGTAAGAGATATCAAAATAAAACTAAACTCTAATTTAACTTTAGAATAATATACGTGTAAGATTGGCCTTATAGTAACAGGAAGCGTATGTAGCACAGAGACTGTGAACACTACAATACGTTTAATTTATCAAGAGGATTAAAACCTTTGGCCTGGAAGGCAAATAGCAACTGCGTAACTTCTAAGGTAAGCGGCCTGCTTCGAACTCACGGCTTTCTCTCTCACTCTTGGCAAAAAGGCCACACTTAAATACTTGGCGTTCGCCAGACAACTTTGCATAAACTCCATCATGCTTATAATTCTGGCCGGAAGTAGAAAATAAGAAGTGATAGTAAAGATTTAAAATAAAATAAACATTAGTAAAACTTAAGATCCTTACATAGTGAATGGTTGCATAAATGTTTGCACGAACCTCTCTCGATCGAGAAGACTGGGAAGAATACCTATTATATTCTTCTCGAGGACTCTCCTCGTTCGTCTCATCTTAGAGAAGCTACGACTTTTGAAAAAATCCTCGAGCAAGAAAAAATAGAATGGTGGAACAACTACCCCATCCCTCTCCCCGAGCATCAAGAGGAGCCTGTTCAGAAGAAAAAGAAAAAACCTTTCCAAAAGCCTATCCTCATCCTCCTCGATAATGATGGGGATGAGGAGAAGCCTGTTCAGATTCCTCTCCGTTTGTCAAAACCCGTCGAGGATGAAAAACCTCTACCTTCCTCAAAACCCCTTGAGGAAGAGAGAACCCTCGAGAAGGAGAAATCTCTCCCATTGTCAAACCTCCTCGAAGATGAAAAACCTCTCCATTTATCAAGACCCCTCGAGAAGGAGGGACCTCTTCCTTTATCAAACCCCCTCGAAGATGAAAAACCTCTCCATTTATCAAGACCCCTCGAAAATGAGGGACCTCTCGATTTGTCAAAACCCCTCGAGGATAAGGGAACCAAAACTTCTCTCTCTTCCGAAGAGGAGGGACCTCTCAATTTGTCAAGACCCCTCAAGAATAAGGGAACCGAAAATCCTCTCCCTTTCTCAAGACTTCTCGAGGAGGAGGAGGAGGAGAGACCGCTCCATGTCTCAAGACAGGACCCCCCTCTATCTCTTGAGGATCCGAGGGAAACGATTCCTATTGAAAAACCATCTATCGACGATCCCCAGGAAAGGTCTTCGGAGGAGATTAGACTTCCATGTAGAAAACGAATCTGCCACAATCATCATCATCATAATAATAATAATATACCCCCTTCTCAACAACAGAATCCTACAACATTTGCAGATAAATGCATTCAAACCAATCCCTTTAGAGTAACCCTTTTGATTGGAGAACCCGTGCATTAGCCTCGAAAAATAAAATGAGATTCTAGACTGTTTCTATGACCAGAATGTTAAGCCAATAGATAGGTCTAGCTCAGAATTTTTCTTTTTAAAAGAAAATAAATAAATAATCCAAAGACTATTCGTAAATATAAATGGTAAAGTCTTGAGTCGGCTGGAAAAAAATTTTCAGAGCTGAGAAAAATTCTACAACTCCCAAAAAAAAAAAAAAAAAAAAAAAAAAAAAAACTTTTGGTTAATTTTTATCATGTCTTAGACATGATAAAAATTAACGACCCTCTTCCCTTTTCGTCTGGGAATGTTGTCTCACTCTTTTGAAAAACAAATCGTGATTCATTCATGGAATGATTGCCATTAGAGAAAGGATGAGTCATGGTCTATTTTTAGAAAGGGTGAGACATCCTTCCCAGACAAAAAGGGAGGGTCATTAATTTTTATCATGTCTAAGACATGATAAAAATTAAAAATTAACCAAAAGTGTTTTTTTTTTTTCATTAGAGAATTTTATTTCAGCTCTGAGAAATTTTTTTTTCTCCCAGCCGATTCGAGACTTTACCATTTTTTTTAAGAATGATTTCTCTCTGATCTATTATTTCAAAATTCCAAGTTTCGCTTCAGAACCATCTATGCTGTTGAAGAAGTAACGTGATATATGTATTTTTTTAATGAGTTCTGTCAAGATTGAATTGTGCAGGATCGACCTTGCGAATTTCTTCTCTGTGTCTTTAAATAATAATGATACCGAAGTGCTTTTTGTAGAGCGCAATGGAAAAAACCTTTTGTATGGTTAGGACAATTCATGTGTTCGATCCCATTGTATTTGAGAATCTCTTGCGTCGATCCCGAAATGCAATAAATGGATCTTTACAACCATTTCTCTAAAAACTGCCGTTTCATTTCTCCTCGCACCCAAATCATGGAAAAAGGTTCCGTCAACATCGTTAACACCCATGGAAAATAACTGTACGGAATTTCTCCTTCGTACCACGACAAGCCGTGATAATAATCACTCGCCCACACAGCGGTTCGTTTTTCTTTCTCGGTGAGCATTTGCCATGGAAACGGGGGTTTAAAAACAAATACCCCTCGAGAAGTACCGTCCAATGTGACGTAAGCCAATTCTTTCACAATAAAGGCTCCTTGAGAATCGTAGAAACCTTCAAAGTCGAGCACGAGTTCCATGTTTTTTATTTCTTTTTCTTTCCAAGGTGACCTTTATTATTATTATGATGGATGTGTATTGAGATACGCACGATATTATTCAAAAAACAAATATATATATATACAAATGTGACCTTTCCCAGAATTCATACGACCTGTCACGTGCAACCTTCTCTCTCTATATATATAAAAGAGGAGACGGCGAGAGAACGCTATCCATTTTTCCTTCAGGACACACAGCGAGAGAGAGAGAGAATTTTGTTTTCTTTTTTTCCTCAATTGAAGAAGATGGACATTTTGAGTACCAAACCTCTCAAAGATTCCTACATTGTTCTGGACATGGAATACTTTCACTGTTATGATCCAAAGACGGGAGATATATGTTTCATCTTGAAAGAACTGGGCTACATCACTTGCGATTTAACCTTATGCGGATCCATGATTTTTCTCCATCCTGTCCATTACGATGACTTATCGTCCCGCAATCAAGCTGTGGTCAACCAGACTACAAATAACCGACACGGCCTGCAATGGACCGAGGGTCGTCTTTCCTACGAGCATCTTCCTACGATCCTGAAAATACTGACCGAAAATGTGGAGGTGATCTACGTCAATGGATACGATAAAGCCGAATTTTTCAGCAAGCTCTGCCAGCGATCCGTTTACGAGTTTTACATCCCAGGGAAAACCGAGTGGCGGAACAAATCGAAATGCACGCGACACCAATATTTCCAAAAGATGATTCATTGTGCCGAGAACAAGGTGAGAAATTTTCGATACCATTTGATGGAGGGTAGTTACGTTTTCCGGAAATTACATTGTTACACCTCCGAGAGCAAAGCTGTCGAAGAGGAGGCGGAAGAATCTCCCCAGGAGAACTCGTGCGAAGATGAGGAGGAGGAGGAGGGGGAGGATGAACTTTCTAATAATAATAATAATAAATGTCTAAGTTGGGATGCTTTAGAGACCCAAGAATATTGGTCTCAACCCTTATCTCACCTAGACCTGAAAGAGGATCCTCAAGTGTACTCTTTGTAGTCCTCTTCTAAAATTTGGTCTTCGAGAGAACCCTTGAATGTTCATGAATGAAATGGTATGTAAATCCCTAGAGAAAAAAAAATAGAAAAAAAAAGTTCCTTTTTTTTGTAATATGTTGATTTCTTTCCAATCCCATTTCTTTTCTATAACTCCAGCCCAATCGACGAGAAGAAGACGAATTTTCCAAGTTACACAAGACGAATCTTCCAAGTTACACAAGACGTAGAAAGATTTCACAAGGATTTATAAAGCACACTCTCCCACATGATATATGTATAGAGAGAAAAAGACCCTCTGTTCTCTAGCCAATACGTCAAGACTTCCCTAAACTAAGAGAGACCATGAGTACCGAGGAAACCTTAGCAGAGCAAGTGGAAAGACTTTCAAGGAGATTAGAAGAGTTAAGACGGGATAGATTTACAGTTCCGCCGACTAAAGAGGAAACTATCATCGATTTCAACAAACCGCTGTACTTTCATCCCCTACCCCAAAGAATGAGACGAGTGGACTCGCCGTTGAACAGTTCCAATGAGAAACAAAATGTCACTTATTTGAATAGCCAATTTCAACACATGAATATTTCATAAGTATTTTTTTCCCTAAAGCGTAGGGAGATCGGATCAGTAGTTTTTGCCTTTTCATCGTCGAAAAAGATTGGGAGGAAAAATCTTTCTCAGCTCTCTCAGAAAAATTTTTCTGCCTTTAAAAAAAAAAAAAAAAAACTTTTTGTTAATTTTTATCATGTCTTAGACATGATAAAAATTAACTCTACCCCCCCTTTTGTCTGGGAATGTTGTCTCACACTTTCTAAAAATAGACCATCACTCCTCCTTTCTTAAAGAATAGAATTCCAAGAATGGGATCTGGTCTATTTTTAGAAACGGTGAGACCCTATTCCCAGACAAAAGGCGGGTAGAGTTAATTTTTATCATGTCTAAAGTTCAGGGTCCATCCATCTTCTTATGTGAAACGGTGACCCTGACAAGATCGAGATAAACAAGTCCTGTGAGTTGTTTTGTAATCTTGACGCGATCCAAGAAAGACTTTTTATTATTATTTTTTTTTGAAATAGGCGGGGGGTGGGGAGAGAAAATGTTCTCACGACCCTCAGATATCTTTTCATAAATATATTTTTTATCAAAGTGTTTCTTTCATTCCGATCCTTTTAAGAGGTTGGAATGACCCTGACATTTAGATGGGGTCGCGATCCCGACAGATGTCGCGCGAGTATAAAAGTGTGTGTCCTCCGCGAGATTTCTTCAGAGAACAGAAGAAGACGTGAACTGAGCTGGTAAGTCCCTTTGGTCCTATGAATATGGTTATCTATAAACTCGATTTGATTCTTAGTTTTTTTTTAATAATGATAATAATCATAACTTCATTTAAAAAGACCTTTGAAACTTTTTAACCCTTTGAAAAGAAAAATGTCTCTTTCAAGACGACGACTCTAAAACGTTTTATTGTTTATTTCCCCCCCCCTTTCTAGATCTTCCCTATTATACATATATACCTTTTCGATTCTCTTTTTTGCTCCTGTTTGTGGAAGACATCACCGTATTCATCGCCATGGCGTGTTCAGAAAACTTTATCGTGCTCGATCTAGAGGGTTTCCAGTCCTACAACCACAACAAGGGTGAATTTACCTACGTTTTAAAAGAATTGGGCTATGCGACAAAAGATTTTTTGACCGTGGGATCGTTGACGTTTACTCCTCCTCACCCCTTCCACCAACTGAGTGAAAAAAACCAAAAGACAAATGCCTGGCTGACAAGAAACCGGCACGGACTTCGTTGGAACGAGGGTCATATTCCCTACAACCATTTAGGACGCATTCTCCAATCGCTCACTCACAGCTTCTCCACGATTTATGAGGTGGGATGCCAGAAAGCTAAATTCTTTGCTAAAGCCTTGGATTATCAAAAGCCCGTGACGGAAATTTATGTGCCAGATGGAATCATTTGGAAGTATCGGGAAAAATGTGCCCGACATCATCAAAGGATGAAATATTTCCATTGTGCCGAAAACAAAGTGCGCAACTATCGATGGCATATTATGGAAGGAGATTTTCATATCAATCACGTCTATCCAGACGGAACGGAGAAAGAGGAGAGGATTCAGGAGGAAGCAGACAATCCTCTGCAAGCTTTTGATAAGGCCTACGATCAGTTAGAGAAGGATCCGTCCCCAAAAGCGTACGATAACCTCATCCAGAAATGGGATAATCTGTCCTGTTTCCAAGTGATGGAACATCCGGATGAGCATACGCCTTTAAACTTGATGGGCTCTTCTTCTTTGTCGTCAACTTCCTCCAATAACTCGAGGAAGACGGAGGGTTGGGGAGACATACCTGAAAATATTCCCCATTACGATCCAGCAGCCTGTTGGGACAAACCTTCCAAAGAATCTCATGAGACCCCCAAAATATCTTCAGAGGATCCAAAGACAAAATCCACTGAGTGTTGGGACAATGAACGGACAACTCCTGCTCTAAAATCCACTAAGACTATGTCCACTGAGTGTTGGGACAATGAACAGACGACTCATGCTCCAAAATCTACTGAGACTATGTCCACTGAATGTTGGGACGATGAACAGACGACCCATGCTCCAAAATCTACTGAGACTATGTCCACTGAGTGTTGGGACGATGAAACCGAAAAGACGACAGAGAATTGGGATGACCGTTCTCAAAAGTATTTGAATTGATATATACATAAACTCAGGAGAAAAAAAAATAAAGAAAAGATTTTTAGAAATAAGTAGAGAAAGGTTCTCCGCTTTCCCTATATTTATGGAAATGGACCGAGGAGAGAGAAAGAGAGACGAATCAGGAGACCAAAAAAAATGGTCTTGGAAGGAATGAGTGCAAATGCATTCGATTCCTTCCAAGACCCATTTTTTTTGGGTCCCTCTCTCATCCAATCTTGGAAAAGAACTTTGTCCTATTTTTCTAGGTCCATTCAAAAAGAAATGAATCTATCCATAAATTTTCTTAAAAGAAAAAAACAAAAAGATCCTTTACCTCTTGACGGTCCAAAGTCAAGAATCTTGGAAAAAGTTATCCACTCTCTCCATCCAGTCAAGCTTCTCTGTAGAAAATCTAGTAGGTGCATCTGCATTCTTGAACACCCGGCAGTTATTATTGGACGCGAAACGTCGAATGCAGAAATAGTTAACAGTGAGCCCATTCTTAAAGAAACGGGGATGTTTTATTCATCCAGTCGAGTGCGGAAAAATTTCTGAGAGCCGGAGAAAAATTTCTCTGGCTGAAAAAAAAAAAAAAAAAAAATACCCCCTTTTAGTCTGAAAATTGATGTCTTCAATTTTTCAAAAAAAGTCATCAATTTTCAAATTTTCAGAGTAAAAGGGGGGTATTTTTTTTTTTTTTTTAGTATCTAACTTTGAACCACAGAAATTTTTTCCGGCTCTCAGAAACTTTTCCCAACCGACTCGATGTGAATAAAACTTTACTGTTTGTTAAGAATGTTATTTAATGGATCGATTTCAACCTATCGAGTTTCGCTTGAGTTCCGGCCGTGCTGTGGGCCCACCTGGATACAAGTTTTCCCCTTTTGGAATAGAATAAAACTTTACTGTTTTTTAAGAATGTTATTTAATGGATCGATTTCAACCTATCGAGTTTCGCTTGAGTTCCGGCCGTGCTGTGGGCCCACCTGGATACAAGTTTTCCCCTTTTGGAATAGAATTTCTGCCAAGGTAGGCTACTTTTCCTCTTTTTGCATTTTTCATGTCATTTCATTTGTATTACAATATACTGAAAACGGGCGTTCGAACTGATTTCTAGGCTATTTCTATACAAATGGAGCTCGATCCAAGAAAGAAATGATGTCTTTTTTTTTATTTTGTGGACTGCCAATTTGTATTGGAATATACTGAAAACGGGTGTTTGAGTCGGTTTTCAGTATATTTCAATACAAATAGAGCTCGATCCAAGAAAGAAATAATGTCTTTTTTTTTATTTTGTGGACTGCCAATTTGTATTGGAATATACTGAAAACGGGTGTTTGAGTCGGTTTTCAGTATATTTCAATACAAATAGAGCTCGGTCCAAGAAAGAAATGATGTCTTTATTTTTATTTTGTGAACTGCCAATTTGTATTGGAATATACTGAAAACGGGTGTTTGAGTCGGTTTTCAGTATATTTCAATACAAATAGAGCTCGATCCAAGAAAGAAATGATGTCTTTTTTTTTATTTTGTGGACTGCCAATTTGTATTGGAATATACTAAAAACGGGTGTTTGAGTCGGTTTTCAGTATATTTCAATACAAATAGAGCTCGGTCCAAGAAAGAAATGATGTCTTATTTTTATTTTGTGGACTGCCAATTTGTATTGGAATATACTGAAAACGGGTGTTTGAGTCGGTTTTCAGTATATTTCAATACAAATAGAGCTCGGTCCAAGAAAAAAATGATATTTTTTTTTATGTTGTGGACTGCCAATTTTGTATTGGAATATACTGAAAACGGGCATTCACGTCGGTTTTCAGTATATTTCAATACAAGTGGAGCTCGATCTAAGAAAAAAATGATGTCTTTTTTTTATTTTGTGGACTGCCAATTTGTATTGGAATATACTGAAAACGGGTGTTTGAGTCGGTTTTCAGTATATTTCAATACAAATAGAGCTCGATCCAAGAAAAAAATGATGTCATTTTTTTTATTTTGTGGACTGCCAATTTTGTATTGGAATATACTGAAAACGGGCGTTCACGTCGGTTTTCAGTATATTTCAATACAAATGGAGCTGGATCCAAGAAAAAAATGATGTCTTTTTTTTATGTTGTGGACAGCCAATTTTGTATTGTAATATACTGAAAACGGGCATTCACGTCGGTTTTCAGTATATTTCAATACAAATGGAGCTGGATCCAAGAAAAAAATGATGTCTTTTTTTCTGTTGTGGACAGCCAATTTTGTATTGGAATGTACTGAAAACGGGCATTCACGTCGGTTTTCAGTATATTTCAATACAAATGGAGCTGGATCCAAGAAAAAAATGATGTCTTTTTTTTATGTTGTGGACAGCCAATTTTGTATTGGAATATACTGAAAACGGGCATTCACGTTGGTTTTCAGTATATTTCAATACAAATGGAGCTGGATCCAAAAAAAAATGATGTCTTTTTTTTATGTTGTGGACAGCCAATTTTGTATTGGAATATACTGAAAACGGGCATTCACGTTGGTTTTCAGTACATTACAATACAAGTGGAGCTGGATCCAAGAAAAAAATGATGTCTTTTTTTTTATTTTTTGTGGACAGCCAATTTTGTATTGGAATATACTGAAAACGGGCGTTCACGTCGGTTTTCAGTATATTTCAATACAAATGGAGCTGGATCCAAGAAAAAAATGATGTCTTTTTTTTATGTTGTGGACAGCCAATTTTGTATTGGAATATACTAAAAACGGGCATTCACGTTGGTTTTCAGTATATTTCAATACAAATGGAGCTGGATCCAAGAAAAAAATGATGTCTTTTTTTTATTTTGTGGACAGCCAATTTTGTATTGGAATATACTGAAAACGGGCGTTCACGTTGGTTTTCAGTATATTCCAATACAAATGGAGCTGGATCCAAGAAAAAAATGATGTCTTTTTTTTTATTTTTTGTGGACAGCCAATTTTGTATTGGAATATACTGAAAACGGGCATTCACGTTGGTTTTCAGTATATTTCAATACAAATGGAGCTCCATCCAAGAAAAAAATGATGTCTTTTTTTTTATTTTGTGGACAGCCAATTTTGTATTGGAATATACTGAAAACGGGCGTTCGAGTCGGTTTTCAGTATATTCTAATACAAATGGAGCGCCATCCAAGAAAAAAAAATGATGTCTTTTTTTTATGTTGTGGACAGCCAATTTTGTATTGGAATATACTGAAAACGGGCGTTTGAGTCCTTTTTCCGACTATTTCTATACACATTCCACTATATTAAAATGACGTCATAGTTGAGTCCAAACAGAGTCGTCTCCGGATAGAGTCGTCTCCGGACAAAGTCGTCCCCGGACAATTTTATACCGAATTTGTATAGAGATATACTTAAAATGGGCTTGGAGGGGGGCGGAGTCCAAACAAAGTCGTCCTCGGACCATCTTGATGACCAGACATATTGCCTTTTCAACAGCCCGTATTATTCTGAACAAAAACGTGGAATACTTTTATAGAAAAGAGAAGAATTGAAAGTGAAAGTCAAAAAGCAAAATGGGATCGGCTGGGAAAAATTTCTGAGAGCCGAGAAAAAATTGTGAGTCAGAAAAAAAAAAGAAAAAATATATAATATATATATTATATAATATATATTATATAATATATATTATAAATACTTTTTGTTAATTTTTATCATGTCTTCTAGACATGATAAAAATTAACTCATCCCCCTTTTGTCTGGGTATGTTGTCTCACCGTTTCTAAAAATAGACCAGAACCCAGTCTTTTCTTGGAATTTAAAAGGATGAGTCATGGTCTATTTTTAGAAAGTGGGAGACAACATTCCCAGACAAAAGGGGGGTGAGTTAATTTTTATCATGTCTAGAAGACATGATAAAAATTAACAAAAAGGTGTTTTTTTTTTTTTTTTTTTTTTTTTTTACATCTCAGAATTTTTTTCTGAGCTCTGAGAAATTTTTCCTAGCTGATCCCATTTCGTTTTTCGACTTTCACTTTCAACTCTTCACTTTTCCTATCCACTGTCGTTGGAATTGTGTTCACTGGAGGCTATTTCTTTTTTTGCAATCTCGCTTTTAGTTTTCTCTGAGATTCTTTAGAAATGGCTATACAAATTTCACCATCTATATAGAGATGATGTCCAAACAAAGTCGTCCCCGGACCATCTTGATGACCGAATATGTATAGAAATAGTCTGAAAATGGGCTTGAGGGCCGGTTTCTGGACGATTCCTCTACAAATTCGGCCGCATCCAGAAAAACAAAAATACATAGTTTCTTTTTTGGGTGGACAGGAGATGATAAATTTCTTTTCTCTCTCTCTCTCTCTCTCCCAAGATTGGAGGAGAGAGTGGCCCAAAAAAATGGGTCTTGGAAGGAATCGAATGCATTTTGAAATGCATTCGATTCCTTCCAAGACCCATTTTTTTGGTCTCCTGATTCAACTCTCCAGTCTATGGAATAGGGAAAGCGGAGAACGTTTCCCCTTCTTTAAGCGACTGGAGACCATATCGCATCATCATCATCATCATCATCACCATCACCATCGTCCTCTTTCTGATACTTTTCAACGAAGGCTTGATGTCTCTGGATGATTTTGGGGAGATGATGGATCCCGAATTGAGTGATGAAAAAGAGAGGACTCTTTTTCCTTTCTTGTTCGTCTTGCACAGTCTCTCGGAGGGTGATATACGTTTCCCCGTCCTCCTCAATTTTCGTCAGAGGTCTCATGAATATTTTACACATCCAAGGGAAGAGCGACTTGTTATGCAGGGATTTCGAAGCGACGAAGGCCGCTTCATTCGAAGTGAGGACAATCTGGTTCGGTTGACCCCATTCTTTGGAGTAGTTGTCCAAATCGCCTAGTCGAAGAAAATGGTGTCGATTAGGAAAAAAGACTTGGAGAACACTCGTCGTATGCGAGACGTTCGTAGGCAAGAGAGTCAAGATATCTTTGGCATTCCAGTACAGGAATCCTAGATCCACATACGCGTGCACGTAATAGTCATCGTTATATTCCAGTTTGAGCAGCATGGCTTTTGTATTTTTTTTCCGTTCTCAAGGCGAAACACTCGTCTGATATGAACAAGAGCTCGCTGGCGATCCGTTTATATAGACTCCTCAGAGAGAGAGAGAGGGAGAGGGAGAGGGGAGGAGGAGGAACAAGGTTGATGAATTCTAAAATAAAAAAAATGATAAAACATGAGTGTTTGTGAAGGTCATAGAGAGATGATTATAGAGTTGTTTTATTTTTTATTTTCTCAAAAGAAAAAACCAAAAGGGTCCCATTCCATACGACATGGCCTTTGAGAAGGTGACGGGGTCATGTTTCTACAAAGTTGATAAACTCTAGAATAAAAAAAAAGCTTTCATCACGTAGCTCTCGAGAAGAAAATGACAGGGGTCTCTAGGAGAAGGTCATAGGTAGTATACAAAGGATGGTTGTTTTTTTTTTCTTTCGTTCCTCTCAATCCCATGACCTTTGAAAAGGTGACGGGGTGTTCTTTAGGAAAAAAATAGAAGGTCATAGAGAGAGAGAGATAGACAAAGTTGATTTTTTTTTCTAGAAGTCAACCGTCACGTCGCCCATCACGTGGTCTTCTCGTATATATAGAGAGGCGAGTGGAAGACAGACTCTATTTCCCAGAGAGAGAGACTGCTGTGCGTATCCATATTTCTACTCAAGATGATGATCCGCGTCTTATATAATGAGTTTGTGAGCATTCGCTGTTATGTGGATGACGGAAGATTGTTTTGGAACGCTACGGACATTTTGCCTCTGATTCATACTTCCAGTAAAAGAACCTGGGACATTCTCTCCGTGTTTTTCGACGAACACCACGTCTTCAGGAAAATAAAAGATCTTGAGAGTCTCGGCAGTTCTCAAGAGGGATATGTCCTCTCCAGCGAAGAAATGTTACATCTGGCCGAAAATAATCCTAAAAATAATCAGCTTCTGGCCTGGGTGTATAGCATTTTAACTCAGCCGCTGTTTCGAGTTGTACCCAATCAACCCGTTTACCGACTGCTCTATCCGGGGGAGAAATTTCCCTTCATCACCCTCTTTAATCTGGGAGTGCGCTACATACCGCCTCATCCAGGCATGACGGATTTTTCTACTTACCCTAAACAATATGCCAGCGCTTATTGCCAGACAGACCCCCGTCAAGAAAAGGTCGTCGAGACTCAAACGGATCCTCTGGTGGTCTCTTTAAATGTCACTAAAGTCATCACCTTCTAAAAAAAACAACCACCATCACCCAAAAAAAATTTGCTCCTCCTCCAAATTTTTTTTTATCTTCTCGAAAGAAAAAAAAAGAAACTTTTCCATCTAGCCTCTTTCTTTCAATCCCTCTTAAGGGAGAGAGGGAGGAGAAAAGAAAGAGAGTTCTGAGGAGGCAAAAGAAATGGGTCTGGAAGGAAACGGGTGCATTGCGAGAAAAAGAGGGTCCTCTTTTCTTTTCTCGAAATGCACCCTTTTCCTTCCAGACCCATTTTTTTTGATCACTTCTTCAAACCAATCTTGGAAAGGTGGGGATACAATAAATTGTGCGTAAAGTCCATTTCGATCAAGATTGGATTTTTTTTTGAAAAGAAAACATAATGTTATATATAGATAGCTAAATCTTTATCATGATATTCTTTAAGAATTTCTTAGCCATTTGTCAAAGAAGGGGACTATAATTGAAGAATTTATGAATTTGGGAACATGTCACCCATGACAAATCTAAAATCTTGGAAGTGGATACTGGAAAGCCCCGCTCTGATCATAATTCTGAGTTCTAGCATGGGACATTTTTTAGATCAATAAGCTAAACTATTTTTCTAGTCTCATATTCTCTCGTGACTAGGGTTTCAGATTTGGGTAGAGAGAGACACTGTTCTGAACAGAAACGTGGAATGCTTTTATAGAAAAGTGAAGAGTTGAAAGTGAAAGTCGAAAAACGAAATGAGAAATGAGATCGGCTAGGAAAAATTTCTCAGAGCTCAGAAAAAAATTCTAAAATGTAAAAAAAAAAAAAAAAAAAAAAAAAAAAACTTTTTGTTAATTTTTATCATGTCTTCTAGACATGATAAAAATTAACTCAACTCTCTTTTTGTCTGGGAATGTTGTCTCCCACTTTCTAAAAATAGACCATGACTCATCCTTTTAAAGAATAGAATCCAAGAAAAGACTGGGTTCTGGTCTATTTTTAGAAACGGTGAGACAACAAACCCAGACAAAAGGAGGGTGAGTTAATTTTTATCATGTCTAGAAGACATATGGAATAGGGAAAGCGGAGAACGTTTCCCCTTCTTTAAGCGACTGGAGTTAATTTTTATCATGTCTAGAAGACATGATAAAAATTAACAAAAAGGTTTTTTTTTTTTTTTTTTTTTTTACATCACAGAATTTTTTTCTGAGCTCTGAAAATATTTTGCCAGCCGATCTCATTTCGTTATCATTTTTTTTATTTTAGAATTCATCAACCTTGTTCCTCCTCCTCTCTCCCTCTCTCTCTCTCTCTCTCTCTGAGGAGTCTATATAAACGGATCGCCAGCGAGCTCTTGTTCATATCAGACGAGTGTTTCGCCTTGAGAACGGAAAAAAACAATACAAAAGCCACGCTGCTCAAACTGGAATATAACGATGACTATTACGTGCACGCGTATGTGGATCTAGGATTCCTGTACTGGAATGCCAAAGATATCTTGACTCTCTTGCCTACGAACGTCTCGCATACGACGAGTGTTCTCCAAGTCTTTTTTCCTAATCGACACCATTTTCTTCGACTAGGCGATTTGGACAACTACTCCAAAGAATGGGGTCAACCGAACCAGATTGTCCTCACTTCGAATGAAGCGGCCTTCGTCGCTTCGAAATCCCTGCATAACAAGTCGCTCTTCCCTTGGATGTGTAAAATATTCATGAGACCTCTGACGAAAATTGAGGAGGACGGGGAAACGTATATCACCCTCCGAGAGACTGTGCAAGACGAACAAGAAAGGAAAAAGAGTCCTCTCTTTTTCATCACTCAATTCGGGATCCATCATCTCCCCAAAATCATCCAGAGACATCAAGCCTTCGTTGAAAAGTATCAGAAAGAGGACGATGGTGATGGTGATGATGATGATGATGATGATGCGATATGGTCTCCAGTCGCTTAAAGAAGGGGAAACGTTCTCCGCTTTCCCTATTCCATAGACTGGAGAGTTGAATCAGGAGACCAAAAAAATGGGTCTTGGAAGGAATCGAATGCATTTCAAAATGCATTCGATTCCTTCCAAGACCCATTTTTTTGGGCCACTCTCTCCTCCAATCTTGGGAGAGAGAGAGAGAGAGAGAAAAGAAATTTATCATCTCCTGTCCACCCAAAAAAGAAACTATGTATTTTTGTTTTTCTGGATGCGGCCGAATTTGTAGAGGAATCGTCCAGAAACCGGCCCTCAAGCCCATTTTCAGACTATTTCTATACATATTCGGTCATCAAGATGGTCCGGGGACGACTTTGTTTGGACATCATCTCTATATAGATGGTGAAATTTGTATAGCCATTTCTAAAGAATCTCAGAGAAAACTAAAAGCGAGATTGCAAAAAAAGAAATAGCCTCCAGTGAACACAATTCCAACGACAGTGGATAGGAAAAGTGAAGAGTTGAAAGTGAAAGTCGAAAAACGAAATGGGATCAGCTAGGAAAAATTTCTCAGAGCTCAGAAAAAAATTCTGAGATGTAAAAAAAAAAAAAAAAAAAAAAACACCTTTTTGTTAATTTTTATCATGTCTTCTAGACATGATAAAAATTAACTCACCCCCCTTTTGTCTGGGAATGTTGTCTCCCACTTTCTAAAAATAGACCATGACTCATCCTTTTAAATTCCAAGAAAAGACTGGGTTCTGGTCTATTTTTAGAAACGGTGAGACAACATACCCAGACAAAAGGGGGATGAGTTAATTTTTATCATGTCTAGAAGACATGATAAAAATTAACAAAAAGAATTTATAATATATATTATATAATATATATTATATAATATATATATTATATATTTTTTCTTTTTTTTTTCTGACTCACAATTTTTTCTCGGCTCTCAGAAATTTTTCCCAGCCGATCCCATTTTGCTTTTTGACTTTCACTTTCAATTCTTCTCTTTTCTATAAAAGTATTCCACGTTTTTGTTCAGAATAATACGGGCTGTTGAAAAGGCAATATGTCTGGTCATCAAGATGGTCCGAGGACGACTTTGTTTGGACTCCGCCCCCCTCCAAGCCCATTTTAAGTATATCTCTATACAAATTCGGTATAAAATTGTCCGGGGACGACTTTGTCCGGAGACGACTCTATCCGGAGACGACTCTGTTTGGACTCAACTATGACGTCATTTTAATATAGTGGAATGTGTATAGAAATAGTCGGAAAAAGGACTCAAACGCCCGTTTTCAGTATATTCCAATACAAAATTGGCTGTCCACAACATAAAAAAAAGACATCATTTTTTTTTCTTGGATGGCGCTCCATTTGTATTAGAATATACTGAAAACCGACTCGAACGCCCGTTTTCAGTATATTCCAATACAAAATTGGCTGTCCACAAAATAAAAAAAAAGACATCATTTTTTTCTTGGATGGAGCTCCATTTGTATTGAAATATACTGAAAACCAACGTGAATGCCCGTTTTCAGTATATTCCAATACAAAATTGGCTGTCCACAAAAAATAAAAAAAAAGACATCATTTTTTTCTTGGATCCAGCTCCATTTGTATTGGAATATACTGAAAACCAACGTGAACGCCCGTTTTCAGTATATTCCAATACAAAATTGGCTGTCCACAAAATAAAAAAAAGACATCATTTTTTTCTTGGATCCAGCTCCATTTGTATTGAAATATACTGAAAACCAACGTGAATGCCCGTTTTTAGTATATTCCAATACAAAATTGGCTGTCCACAACATAAAAAAAAGACATCATTTTTTTCTTGGATCCAGCTCCATTTGTATTGAAATATACTGAAAACCGACGTGAACGCCCGTTTTCAGTATATTCCAATACAAAATTGGCTGTCCACAAAAAATAAAAAAAAAGACATCATTTTTTTCTTGGATCCAGCTCCACTTGTATTGTAATGTACTGAAAACCAACGTGAATGCCCGTTTTCAGTATATTCCAATACAAAATTGGCTGTCCACAACATAAAAAAAAGACATCATTTTTTTTTTGGATCCAGCTCCATTTGTATTGAAATATACTGAAAACCAACGTGAATGCCCGTTTTCAGTATATTCCAATACAAAATTGGCTGTCCACAACATAAAAAAAAGACATCATTTTTTTCTTGGATCCAGCTCCATTTGTATTGAAATATACTGAAAACCGACGTGAATGCCCGTTTTCAGTACATTCCAATACAAAATTGGCTGTCCACAACAGAAAAAAAGACATCATTTTTTTCTTGGATCCAGCTCCATTTGTATTGAAATATACTGAAAACCGACGTGAATGCCCGTTTTCAGTATATTACAATACAAAATTGGCTGTCCACAACATAAAAAAAAGACATCATTTTTTTCTTGGATCCAGCTCCATTTGTATTGAAATATACTGAAAACCGACTCAAACACCCGTTTTCAGTATATTCCAATACAAATTGGCAGTCCACAAAATAAAAAAAAGACATCATTTCTTTCTTGGATCGAGCTCCATTTGTATAGAAATAGCCTAGAAATCAGTTCGAACGCCCGTTTTCAGTATATTGTAATACAAATGAAATGACATGAAAAATGCAAAAAGAGGAAAAGTAGCCTACCTTGACGGAAATTCTATTCCAAAAGGGGAAAACTTGTATCCAGGTGGGCCCACAGCACGGCCGGAACTCAAGCGAAACTCGATAGGTTGAAATCGATCCATTAAATAACATTCTTAAAAAACAGTAAAGTTTTATTCTATTCCAAAAGGGGAAAACTTGTATCCAGGTGGGCCCACAGCACAGCCGGAACTCAAGCGAAACTCGATAGGTTGAAATCGATCCATTAAATAACATTCTTAACAAACAGTAAAGTTTTATTCACATCGAGTCGGTTGGGAAAAGTTTCTGAGAGCCGGAAAAAATTTCTGTGGTTCAAAGTTAGATACTAAAAAAAAAAAAAAATACCCCCCTTTTACTCTGAAAATTTGAAAATTGATGACTTTTTTTGAAAAATTGAAGACATCAATTTTCAGACTAAAAGGGGGGTATTTTTTTTTTTTTTTTTTCAGCCAGAGAAATTTTTCTCCGGCTCTCAGAAATTTTTCCGCACTCGACTGGATGAATAAAACATCCCCGTTTCTTTAAGAATGGGCTCACTGTTAACTATTTCTGCATTCGACGTTTCGCGTCCAATAATAACTGCCGGGTGTTCAAGAATGCAGATGCACCTACTAGATTTTCTACAGAGAAGCTTGACTGGATGGAGAGAGTGGATAACTTTTTCCAAGATTCTCGACTTTGGACCGTCAAGAGGTAAAGGATCTTTTTGTTTTTTTCTTTTAAGAAAATTTATGGATAGATTCATTTCTTTTTGAATGGACCTAGAAAAATAGGACAAAGTTCTTTTCCAAGATTGGATGAGAGACGGACCCAAAAAAAATGGGTCTTGGAAGGAATCGAATGCATTTGAACTCATTCCTTACAAGACCCATTTTTTTTGGTCTCCTGATTCGTCTCTCTTTCTCTCTCCTCAGTCCATTTCCATAAATATAGGGAAAGCGGAGAACCTTTCTCTACTTATTTCTAAAAATCTTTTCTTTATTTTTTTTTCTCCTGAGTTTATGTATATATCAATTCAAATACTTTTGAGAACGGTCATCCCAATTCTCTGTCGTCTTTTCGGTTTCATCGTCCCAACACTCAGTGGACATAGTCTCAGTAGATTTTGGAGCATGGGTCGTCTGTTCATCGTCCCAACATTCAGTGGACATAGTCTCAGTAGATTTTGGAGCATGAGTCGTCTGTTTATTGTCCCAACACTCAGTGGACATAGTCTTAGTGGATTTTAGAGCATGAGCTGTCCGTTCATTGTCCCAACACTCAGTGGATTTTGTCTTTGGATCCTCTGAAGATATTTTGGGGGTCTCATGAGATTCTTTGGAAGGTTCGTCCCAACAGGCTGCTGGATCGTAATGGGGAATATTTTCAGGTATGTCTCCCCAACCCTCCGTCTTCCTCGAGTTATTGGAGGAAGTTGACGACAAAGAAGAAGAGCCCATCAAGTTTAAAGGCGTATGCTCATCCGGATGTTCCATCACTTGGAAACAGGACAGATTATCCCATTTCTGGATGAGGTTATCGTACGCTTTTGGGGACGGATCCTTCTCTAACTGATCGTAGGCCTTATCAAAAGCTTGCAGAGGATTGTCTGCTTCCTCCTGAATCCTCTCCTCTTTCTCCGTTCCGTCTGGATAGACGTGATTGATATGAAAATCTCCTTCCATAATATGCCATCGATAGTTGCGCACTTTGTTTTCGGCACAATGGAAATATTTCATCCTTTGATGATGTCGGGCACATTTTTCCCGATACTTCCAAATGATTCCATCTGGCACATAAATTTCCGTCACGGGGTTTTGATAATCCAAGGCTTTAGCAAAGAATTTAGCTTTCTGGCATCCCACCACATAAATCGTGGAGAAGCTGTGAGTGAGTGATTGGAGAATGCGTCCTAAATGGTTGTAGGGAATATGACCCTCGTTCCAACGAAGTCCGTGCCGGTTTCTTGTCAGCCAGGCATTTGTCTTTTGGTTTTTTTCACTCAGTTGGTGGAAGGGGTGAGGAGGAGTAAACGTCAACGATCCCACGGTCAAAAAATCTTTTGTCGCATAGCCCAATTCTTTTAAAACGTAGGTAAATTCACCCTTGTTGTGGTTGTAGGACTGGAAACCCTCTAGATCGAGCACGATAAAGTTTTCTGAACACGCCATGGCGATGAATACGGTGATGTCTTCCACAAACAGGAGCAAAAAAGAGAATCGAAAAGGTATATATGTATAACAGGGAAGATCTAGAAAGGGGGGGGGAAATAAACAATAAAACGTTTTAGAGTCGTCGTCTTGAAAGAGACATTTTTCTTTTCAAAGGGTTAAAAAGTTTCAAAGGTCTTTTTAAATGAAGTTATGATTATTATCATTATTAAAAAAAACTAAGAATCAAATCGAGTTTATAGATAACCATATTCATAGGACCAAAGGGACTTACCAGCTCAGTTCACGTCTTCTTCTGTTCTCTGAAGAAATCTCGCGGAGGACACACACTTTTATACTCGCGCGACATCTGTCGGGATCGCGACCCCATCTAAATGTCAGGGTCATTCCAACCTCTTAAAAGGATCGGAATGAAAGAAACACTTTGATAAAAAATATATTTATGAAAAGATATCTGAGGGTCGTGAGAACATTTTCTCTCCCCACCCCCCGCCTATTTCAAAAAAAAATAATAATAAAAAGTCTTTCTTGGATCGCGTCAAGATTACAAAACAACTCACAGGACTTGTTTATCTCGATCTTGTCAGGGTCACCGTTTCACATAAGAAGATGGATGGACCCTGAACTTTAGACATGATAAAAATTAACTCTACCCGCCTTTTGTCTGGGAATAGGGTCTCACCGTTTCTAAAAATAGACCAGATCCCATTCTTGGAATTCTATTCTTTAAGAAAGGAGGAGTGATGGTCTATTTTTAGAAAGTGTGAGACAACATTCCCAGACAAAAGGGGGGGTAGAGTTAATTTTTATCATGTCTAAGACATGATAAAAATTAACAAAAAGTTTTTTTTTTTTTTTTTTAAAGGCAGAAAAATTTTTCTGAGAGAGCTGAGAAAGATTTTTCCTCCCAATCTTTTTCGACGATGAAAAGGCAAAAACTACTGATCCGATCTCCCTACGCTTTAGGGAAAAAAATACTTATGAAATATTCATGTGTTGAAATTGGCTATTCAAATAAGTGACATTTTGTTTCTCATTGGAACTGTTCAACGGCGAGTCCACTCGTCTCATTCTTTGGGGTAGGGGATGAAAGTACAGCGGTTTGTTGAAATCGATGATAGTTTCCTCTTTAGTCGGCGGAACTGTAAATCTATCCCGTCTTAACTCTTCTAATCTCTTTGAAAGTCTTTCCACTTGCTCTGCTAAGGTTTCCTCGGTACTCATGGTCTCTCTTAGTTTAGGGAAGTCTTGACGTATTGGCTAGAGAACAGAGGGTCTTTTTCTCTCTATACATATATCATGTGGGAGAGTGTGATTTATAAATCCTTGTGAAATCTTTCTACGTCTTGTGTAACTTGAAAGATTCGTCTTGTGTAACTTGGAAAATTCGTCTTCTTCTCGTCGATTGGGCTGGAGTTATAGAAAAGAAATGGGATTGGAAAGAAATCAACATATTACAAAAAAAGGAACTTTTTTTTTCTATTTTTTTTTCTCTAGGGATTTACATACCATTTCATTCATGAACATTCAAGGGTTCTCTCCAAGACCAAATTTTAGAAGAGGACCACAAAGAGTACACTTGAGGATCCTCTTTCAGGTCTAGGTGAGATAAGGGTTGAGACCAATCTTCTTGGGTCTCTAAAGCATCCCAACTTAGACATTTATTATTATTATTATTAGAAAGTTCATCCTCCTCCTCCTCATCGTCGCACGAGTTCTCCTGGGGAAATTCTTCCGCCTCCTCTTCGTCTTCGACAGCTTTGCTCTCGGAGGTGTAACAATGTAATTTCCGGAAAACGTAACTACCCTCCATCAAATGGTATCGAAAATTTCTCACCTTGTTCTCGGCACAATGAATCATCTTTTGGAAATATTGGTGTCGCGTGCATTTCCATTTGTTCCGCCACTCGGTTTTCCCTGGGATAGAAACTCGTAAACGGATCGCTGGCAGAGCTTGCTGAAAAATTCGGCTTTATCGTATCCATTGACGTAGATCACCTCCACATTTTCGGTCAGTATTTTCAGGATCGTAGGAAGATGCTCGTAGGAAAGACGACCCTCGGTCCATTGCAGGCCGTGTCGGTTATTTGTAGTCTGGTTGACCACAGCTTGATTGAGGGACGATAAGTCATCGTAATGGACAGGAGGGAGAAAAATCATGGATCCGCATAAGGTTAAATCGCAAGTGATGTATCCCAGTTCTTTCAAGATGAAACATATATCTCCCGTCTTTGGATCATAACAGTGAAAGTATTCCATGTCCAGAACAATGTAGGAATCTTTGAGAGGTTTGGTACTCAAAATGTCCATCTTCTTCAATTGAGGAAAAAAAGAAAACAAAATTCTCTCTCTCTCTCGCTGTGTGTCCTGAAGGAAAAAATGGATAGCGTTCTCTCGCCGTCTCCTCTTTTATATATATAGAGAGAGAAGGTTGCACGTGACAGGTCGTATGAATTCTGGGAAAGGTCACATTTGTATATATATATATTTGTTTTTTGAATAATATCGTGCGTATCTCAATACACATCCATCATAATAATAATAAAGGTCACCTTGGAAAGAAAAAGAAATAAAAAACATGGAACTCGTGCTCGACTTTGAAGGCTTCTACGATTCTCAAGGAGCCTTTATTGTGAAAGAATTGGCTTACGTCACATTGGACGGTAATTCTCGAGGGGTATTTGTTTTTAAACCCCCGTTTCCATGGCAAATGCTCACCGAGAAAGAAAAACGAACCGCTGTGTGGGCGAGTGATTATTATCACGGCTTGTCGTGGTACGAAGGAGAAATTCCATACAGTTATTTTCCATGGGTGTTAACGATGTTGACGGAACCTTTTTCCATGATTTGGGTGCGAGGAGAAATGAAACGGCAGTTTTTAGAGAAATGGTTGCAAAGATCCATTTATTGCATTTCGGGATCGACGCAAGAGATTCTCAAATACAATGGGATCGAACACATGAATTGTCCTAACCATACAAAAGGTTTTTTCCATTGCGCTCTACAAAAAGCAGTTCGGTATCATTATTATTTAAAGACACAGAGAAGAAATTCGCAAGGTCGATCCTGCACAATTCAATCTTGACAGAACTCATTAAAAAAAATACATATATCACGTTACTTCTTCAACAGCATAGATGATTCTGAAGCGAAACTTGGAATTTTGAAATAATAGATCAGAGAGAAATCATTCTTAAAAAAAATGGTAAAGTCTCGAATCGGCTGGGAGAAAAAAAAAATTTCTCAGAGCTAAAATAAAATTCTCTAATGAAAAAAAAAAAAACTTTTGGTTAATTTTTATCATGTCTTAGACATGATAAAAATTAATGACCCTCCCTTTTTGTCAGGGAAGGATGGCTCACCCTTTCTAAAAATAGACCATGACTCATCCTTTCTCTAATGGCAATCATTCCATGAATGAATCACGATTTGTTTTTCAAAAGAGTGAGACAACATTCCCAGACGAAAAGGGAAGATGGTCGTTAATTTTTATCATGTCTAAGACATGATAAAAATTAACCAAAAGTTTTTTTTTTTTTTTTTTTTTTTTTTTTTTGAGTTGTAGAATTTTTCTCAGCTCTGAAAATTTTTTTCCAGCCGACTCAAGACTTTACCATTTATATTTACGAATAGTCTTTGGATTATTTATTTATTTTCTTTTAAAAAGAAAAATTCTGAGCTAGACCTATCTATTGGCTTAACATTCTGGTCATAGAAACAGTCTAGAATCTCATTTTATTTTTCGAGGCTAATGCACGGGTTCTCCAATCAAAAGGGTTACTCTAAAGGGATTGGTTTGAATGCATTTATCTGTAAATGTTGTAGGATTCTGTTGTTGAGAAGGGGTTATATTATTATTATTATGATGATGATGATTGTGGCAGATTCGTTTTCTACATGGAAGTCTAATCTCCTCCGAAGACCTTTCCTGGGGATCGTCGATAGATGGTTTTTCAATAGGAATCGTTTCCCTCGGATCCTCAAGAGATAGAGGGGGGTCCTGTCTTGAGACATGGAGCGGTCTCTCCTCCTCCTCCTCCTCGAGAAGTCTTGAGAAAGGGAGAGGATTTTCGGTTCCCTTATTCTTGAGGGGTCTTGACAAATTGAGAGGTCCCTCCTCTTCGAAAGAGAGAGAAGTTTTGGTTCCCTTATCCTCGAGGGGTTTTGACAAATCGAGAGGTCCCTCATTTTCGAGGGGTCTTGATAAATGGAGAGGTTTTTCATCTTCGAGGGGGTTTGATAAATGAAGAGGTCCCTCCTTCTCGAGGGGTCTTGATAAATGGAGAGATTTTTCATCTTCGAGGAGGTTTGACAATGGGAGAGATTTCTCCTTCTCGAGGGGTCTCTCTTCCTCAAGGGGTTTTGAGGAAAAGAGAGGTTTTTCATCCTCGACGGGTTTTGACAAACGGAGAGGAATCTGAACAGGCTTCTCCTCATCCCCATCATTATCGAGGAGGTTGAGGATAGGCTTTTGGAAAGGTTTTTTCTTTTTCTTCTGAACAGGCTCCTCTTGATGCTCGGGGAGAGGGATGGGGTAGTTGTTCCACCATTCTATTTTTTCTTGCTCGAGGATTTTTTCAAAAGTCGTAGCTTCTCTAAGATGAGACGAACGAGGAGAGTCCTCGAGAAGAATATAATAGGTATTCTTCCCAGTCTTCTCGATCGAGAGAGGCTCGTGCAAACATTTATGCAACCATTCACTAAAATGAACGAGAATCCCTTTTGTCTTCTCAAGACGATCCATAATCCTATTCATTTGCGAGACGGTTAGAAAGTGGGACGTGTAAAAATATTTGGCTCGTTTCATTAACAAAATTTGTGCATCCAAAGGTGGAATGTCACGAGCCATCAACACGTTTTCGTCGGACAAAAATTCGTCCCACATCTTTTGATAACTCCCCACGGTATAATAACCCGCACATTTTGAAAAATCGGAGGCTTTCAGGTAAACGACTCCTTGGATGATATAAAAGGAAAGATCAACATATTTATATTTGAAAGGAATACACGTAGTGAGCTGGGGATGCCTCCTCATGATCCACTTGGACAAAAATACGACTTTGGGGCTCTCCCCTTTTATTTATAGAGAGAAAGAGAGTGTGACCTTCCCTTCCCTCCTCCTCCTCTCTCCCTGCTTCCTCTATCTCTGGACGTCCTTGGATTGGAAAGGTTGACTTTGAAAAAAAAAAGAAGGTCATGGTTGGATAATTTTTTGTTTATTAAATTATTACTTTCACTTCCTCATTCCCACACACATTCATCTTTTTAAGAAAAGAAAAAGAGGTCATGGAGATAAGATTTCTTGGAAAGAAGAGAGAGAGAGAAACAAAAAAAACAAATAAAACGGACGTCATAGAGCCTCTATGTGTGTCTGTGTGTGTCTATATAGATATATAAAAAGGCGAGAGTACTGGGCGAGATCATTTCTTTTCCATTGGGAGCCATGTCGCTATTAGACGTTTTTCCAACTCAACGGATTTCGAACGGGGAGGATTTGAAGACGCTAAAGCAAATCTCCAACTTGAAAATTTTTTGGCGTGTCATTGTGCGACATTTATTCCGCATTTACCACCTCATCAAGCGATCGTTTCTTTCAACCAAGATGTCGAATCCTCCAACCTGCTCGTTCAGAATATATACAGAAATTTATTCGAATCGCAACAAACGAAAGAGGAATCTCCCTTCTCTTGGAATCGGATGGATCGAGCTTTGAGACGGCCCTTTCAAACAGACCGGCGATATACAGATCCGCGCACGAGTTTTCGGTGGAAGAATATTTTTCTCACGAAACGATATTTTACGTTTGGAGTGAGAACGACGGCTGAGGACGAAGTTCATATTGTTCAAACCACAGCCGCTCCTCTCGCCTATTACGAATCATCGTTCCCCAATCTGAAGGAAAGAAGTTTTAAAGTCAGCGACAGGATGAAATATAAGAAATATATTCTAAGACCTTTTCAAAACTATGTCGTTCCCCCGAAAACGCAATATCTCATCGTCACAACCCAGAAGAGTCTCTTTCTCGTCGATCGGTGCTCGTACTCGCTTTGGAAACAATTGAAAGAGGAGATTTCTTTCCAATCGCCGATGATGTTTCAAGAAAAAGAAGAAGAAAACCCTCCGCCACCTTTACCCATCCCTTCCTTAGATGATAAGAGGAGCTGGACCAAACCGTTATTTCCCGAAACAAAATCGACCCGGCAACGGAATGAAATTGAAGTCATCACAATTGAAGATGAGGAGGAAGAAAAAAAATTACCTCTTAAAAAACGGTCGACTTACCGGAACCTACCTGGCGTGCAAGATCCGCTTCAGAATCCAGAAGCTTCTTCTTCTTCTTCCCCGACTTGTTCAAACAGGCAACCTCTTTCGGACTCCTCACAGACAGAACCTCTTCCAGTATCCTCTTCTTCTTCTTCTTCTCCTCCTCCAACCTGTCCCGACATCGTAGAGGTAGAATGTCAGACGGGTCCACAAGCTTCAAAAAGTCCCGACATCGTAGAGGTAGAATGTCAGCCGGGTCCACAAGTTCCAACAGGTCCAGAAATCATGGAGGCAGAATCACAGCCGGGTTCACAAGTTCCAACGGGTCCAGAAATCATGGAGGTAGAATTTCAGCCGGGTAAACAAGTTCCAACGGGTCCAGAAATCATGGAGGTAGAATTGCAGCCGGGTCCAGAGATCCTAGATCCCTCCACTCATCCCAAAGAGACTCCAAGTGTTTCAAGACAGCCTTGTGAGGATCCAGCCCTTCCCGTATGGAATGATTATATGGACTTACAAAATTTGGTGCAACAGGAAGGAGAAGAAAATAATCATACGGATGGGTGGGTCAAAGACTGTTTAGATCATTTAACCACGAATGAAATTGAACTGTTATGGAATTGCATTTCTGAAATCACATCGGAAATGGGATAAAAACCAAAACAAAAAAAAACAATTTTTTTAATAACAAATGGGAGGAGGGTCATGATGTCAATTTAAAAAAAAATATTATATAGAGTCCAATCTTGGTGGTTCACTTCAGTTTTCCAGCATGAGGTGATCCACGTTTCCCGAAATATGGATCCCATTCCAAGAGAGATTGTGTAGAGCCTTCACTTCAGTTCTTTTTGTTTCCTACCAAGAGGAGAGGGTCCCCAAAGGGCTACCCATTTCCAAAGAGAGAAAGTGTAGAGCGTTCATTTCAGTTTTTTTCCAAGTTTAGGGGAGGGAGGTCTCAAAATGACACCCCCCCATTTTCAAAGAGAGATAGTGTAGAGCGTTCATTTCTGTTTTTTTCCAAAGTTAGGGAGTTTTCAAATGGCTACCCATTTCAGAGAAAGAGAGAGAGAGAAGGTGTAGAGCGTTCATTTCAGTTTTCCAACATTAGAAGGTCCCAAAATACCTTCTGAATTCAAAGAGAGATCGTGTAGAGCGTTCATTTCCAGTTCTCCAAGATCAGAAGAAGAGGGTCCGCTTTTCCCAAAAGGGCTTTCCGCATTCAGAGACAGCGAAATGCAGACTTCAGTTTTCTCCCTCCCCAAGAATAGAAGGTCCCAAAATGGCTTCCCATTTCAAAGAGAGAGGGAGAGGCGTTCATTTCCATTCTCCAAGATAAGGTCGTCTGCATTTTTCCCAAAATGGCTTCCCAATTCAAAGAGAGAGAGTGCAAGGGTGTGTAGAGCGGTCATGTTCATTCTCCAAGATAGGGTCGTCAGCTTTTTCTCAAAATGGCATCTCCCCATTCAAAAAGAGATCGTGACCAATTTTTTCCAGTTTTTTCCAAGATGGGGGGGGAGAAGAAAACCTAGGATGGAATAACACGACACACAGAGAGAAAGAGAAAAAAACGCCATCTTGTCATTTTCTGATAGGGTACCGGTGTTCGAATACTTTTGTGACCGACTGTACTTCCATGAGTCTAAAAGAACATTTCACACGCTCTAGTTCTGGCTATCTGTTCACCATCTCACCTGCCTTTTTGTACGTTTAGTGTCGGAAATGACCTTTATGTTAGTGATCATTTTCTCATTTTGGTATCCAACACGAGATGGAGTAAATCCCATATCAAGATCTCCCCATTTCATACTTACTAGGGCAGACTGGGAACTCTTCTCGTCTCTTGCAGAGACCACTGAAGAGATGGTAAAAGATGTGCCGCTCGACGAAGCTGTGAAAACAGTCACGGATGTCATCATTCAAGCAGCTCCGGTCTCTGTTCCAAAAACATCAAAAAAGCTTCCAAAATATACAAAACTATGGTGGAACCGTAAATGTCAAGATACACTGAAACAATAGAGAAAAGCTTAGCGAATTTTTCATAAACACCTCACTTTGTCAAACATTATTACCTTCAAAAAAACTAGAGCAAATTCAAGAAGTGTGAAGTCTAAAAGCCAGAGGGATTCGTGGATGTCCTATGTGTCTGGAATAACAACCTCTACGTCTAGTAACGAGTATGGGAAAGAGTTAGAAAATCATGATGTACAAGGATCACTCACTTTCCTTTCTGGAAAAAGATGGCAGAGTGATCAGCACAACAGAAGAAACTGCGAACGCGATTGGTGAGAATTTTGTTGCCGTTTCTAGTGCCAGCAACTACCCGCCGACATCCTGTGCGACATCTAAACAATCTTAGAAAGGTGCTTCAGAAACTGAAAAAAGCCAATTTAAAGTTGAGTCCCGCTTAATGCAAATTATTCAGACAGGAAGTTAATTTTCTCGGACATGTAATCTCTGCGGAAGGTGTGTGCAAGGATTCTGAAAAGGTGTCAGCCGTTAAATCCTGGAAACATCTCGAAAATGTCCAACAGCTGAGAAACTTCCTAAGGCTTTGCACCCACTATAGGAGATTCGTGAAATACTTTTCTTCCATCGCAAGACCCCTTCACAAGCTGACAGAGAGCAAGAAAAAGTTCCTGTGGACAAAAGAATGCGAGGATGCATTTAACAACTTAAGGAAGCTTTAATATCTGCTCTAATCCTGACGTATCCTCAGTTCGACAGACCATTTATTCTCGACACGGGACGCGAGCAATGCAAGTGTTGGTGCTGTTTTGTCCCAAGAAATAGACGGCCAAGAACGTGTAGTGGCTTACTGAAACAAGTGCCTGTCTAAACCGGAAAGGAATTACTGTGTCGCCAGGAAAGACTTGCTAGCCATTATCAAAGCCGTAGAACATTTCCATCATTATCTATACGGCAGAAAATTCCTGCTCCGCACGGATCATGCATCATTGGCCTGGCTTTTAAATTTCAAGAATCCTGAGGGTCAAATAGCCAGGTGAATTCAGAGACTCCAGAAGTATGACATCACTATCCGTCATCGGAAGGGATCATCACACGGAGACGCCGACGCTCTGTCTAGAAGACCTTGCCCAGAAAGGTGCCGATATTGTTCCAGGGTCAAAGCGAATACGAGCTGCTGAGTCCGGTCACAAGACAAACTGCAACATCAACATCTGCTGATCGAGGCCCATGGAGTGACAAAGAAGTTAGGAAAGACCAGCTGGAAGACGGCGACGTTAAACCTATAATTGAATTGATGTAGTCTTCAAACAGAAAACATACCTGGCAGGACATTTCATTCTATAGTCCGACAACAAAACAATACTGGGCTCTTTGGGATCCACTTCACATTCGAAACGATGTCTTATATAGGAAACTCGAATCGGATGATGGTAGACTTTTCGATGGCAACTGATACTTCCAAGATCCCGGATTCCTGATGTCCTTAAAGAACCACATAGCAGCCCTACAGGAGGTCACTTCGGAATAATGAAGACCTTGTAGAGAGTTTATTAGCGTTTCTACTGGAATAATGCAAAGGATGACATGCAAAATTGGTGCTGATCTTGCGATGCCTGTGCAGCCCAGAAAGGACCGAAGAAAAGCAGTCGAAGCAAGCTGTAACGTTACAATGCAGGAGCACCTTTTGAACTTATCTCCTTTAACATCTTGAGACATCTCCAACGAACTGCTGAGAGCAACAAATACATACTCGTTTTCATTGATTATTTAAGTTAAGTGGCCTAAAGCGTATCCTATTCCTGATCAAGAGCTTGTCATAGTAGCTGAGGCGATGATACGGCACTGGATTTCCAGGTTCGGAGTGCCTCTTCAGTTATATTCCGATCAAGGAAGGAATTTCACCTTGCGTAATCAAAGAACTCTGCAAACTATTCGGCATTGACAAAACCCAAACGACGCCATTACATCCCCAGTCGGGCGGCATAGTAGAGAGTTCAATCGAACTATCCTTAATAACCTCTCATTAGTGGTTTCCAGAAATCAACAGGACTGGGACAAGAAATTACCACTGTTTTTACTAGCTTACCGCAGTGCTGTCCACGAAACTACCGGCTATTCCCCATCACAGATGCTCTTCTGCCGTGACCTTCGTCTGCCTTGTGATCTCTTGTTTGGTCGCCCTCCAGATGCGCCTTCATCACCTGAGGAACATATTCAAGATCTCCAGGCCCAGTTTGAAGTGATGCACAATTTTGCCCGAGAGCGTGTCAACTTAACAACGGAGAAGATGAAGACCCGATATGACACGAGAGCTACAGGACATAAATTACACGAAGGAGACAAGGTGTTGTTGTGGAATCCGTCTGGACGAAAAGGACCCTGTCCGCGTATTTCCAAACCCTACCCCACTTTTCGAATTTTTGACGTCATGGACAAATCGACTAGTTTCGCCTGGATGGTAATTCTTGAGCATGCGCGGAAGGGCGAGAAGTAACATAAAACAGAGCTTTGGCTTTCACTTGTAAACAGTATTAAGTATATTGTCTGATAGTGCATTCGTTTATGTAATTGTATAATTTTACTATTTCTGTAGTAAGAAAACTTCATTCAGATAAAATTTATTTTAATATTATTATTATCTGCTTATAGGATTATACGAAATGCTGAGTATTCTAGGTACTATCGTAATCTTCGCATAACCTTTCACATTGGATTTTGCCTTATCATTGTAAAATATATTGTATTATAAAGATTAAATCAAAGCAAATTACTTTGTTAGAAATGTCAATGTTCTCACTGAATTTTCTTTTTATCACGTATTATTTATTTCCTCTTTGAAAACACATTCATATTTGACAAATAATTATCTCCGGTGAAAATTTTTTGATTGTTTGAAAACTATATTTGTCAATAATATAATAAAAATTCAATCTAGTGCTTCATAGATCAATATGACAACGAATTCAAAATGTTTTAAAAACAGTTCTTAAATCTTTATTTTGCAGTAGATGCAACTAATGTCACAGAGAAAAAAATATTTCAATAAAAAAGTTCTCCATGTTAATTCAATAGCAAAATTATTTCTATTTCAGTGAGAAATCCACTTTCAATGCTTATATAACAGAAAAATGGTATATAACATAAGCATTTTAGCAATACATAAGCAATGGGCTTATATAACATAAGCATTTTAGAAGTTTTAAATATAAGCTCAAAGTTTATTGTACAATTTTATGTAAGAAACGTAATAATTTAATTTCATTCCTTTTAAATTGGCATATTAGTTTCCAATCAACTAAAATTTTTGGGGTTTAATCCTAGTATCCGGTGCACACAGGATTTGGCGACTTTATGATGAGCAGTAAAAGCAGGACATATACGATGAGTAGTTAACCGGTCATTCAAAGAAAATATAACATAGTATATACTATGTGTGTATAGTATATATATAGACGTTCTTTGGATCATTTTTGGTGTTGGCGATAATTTTCAAAGTCACGCCAAGGCTGCACCGTATACTAGGATTTTACCAATTTTTGGCAAGGTAGAGACTTAACACACAGTATTCCGTCACTTAAAATATCAATTAATTGTTCTTTTTCATTTAGAGATACATTGGAATTGAAAATACCAAAGGCAAAATGTATAAACTATATAATATAAACTCTAATATAAACAGTATAAAATAAACTCTTCTTGATATTTACTCCATTTTTTTTTTTTTTTTTTTTTTTTTTTCTTAGAAGTAGAAAGAGAGCCAATGGTTTTATTTTTGTTTGCATTTTCATTAACAGTTTTTCTCTTAAGTTTATTTGATGTTGGACCATCCATCCCATTTCTCTTGTGAAATACCCAATGTTCACAAGAGATTTTGTGCCATTTAACCATCATGAACAAAATTGCAACTAAAATAAAACTGTTTTTATTATCCTTCGAGACACTACTGAATTTTCCAATGCTTAGGAAATGTTATGTGCTTACTTGACAACAAATTTGATTAGAAATAAGAAACATAGTTTATAAATGATGCATATTACAGTTACAAATTGCATGCAAGACATTACTAAGATAGCCGAAAAAACTACATCTTAGCTGCGCATATGCAATTGCTTTGAAATTTGATTCGAGCTGTTTGGAAATCATGAAACATAATGCATAAATCAAGTGGAAAGCAATAAAATCAAAATTAAAATATGGAAATGTTTAATTTAAAATTCCTGGCAAATGTTAAAAAACATCCAAAATTCTCTTCAAATTCCATACATCTTTTATTGTCAAATAAATTTCTTTGAATTTGGTGACCCCCCACAAATTTGTTCCTGACTCCCAGGTAAAATTTTGTAAAAAAACAATACAAGTTATCAATTGCATTTTGAAGGGAGGAAAAAAATGATTTCAGGCTTGTCTTCAACAGAACAGCATGCAATGAAGTATTTTCAAATTTACGGGAAAGTACGACTTATGTGAAAATTGATAAACATTGGCTGTCCAATGTAAAAAGTGAATTATGGTTTAATATGTTATGTTCATAGCTTGTGTATTTTGATTATCTAACTAAATACAGAATGATCCGTTCCTTCAAACTTCTGCTGGAATAACTGCTAGAATATCTATCCCATTTCAGATGAACAGAAAGCAAGTGTTGTATTCTTATTCAACAATTACAATACTCTTGCATAATACTTACAAGGAATGAGTTAGGTTATTTAACTAAAGTGCAGTCAATTTTATTTCTTATTTACATGAATGATGTATCACACAATGCTGTTTAGGCTGGTGACCTAGCGATGATGACTCAAAATGCATCTCTGCATTCAGGCATACACTCCTTATGAAAATATAACCATGCACTGGAGTCCTAGCTTTGGCAGGTACATTTTGTTGTGCTATGCAATCTCTTTGTGTCCTAAATTCTAAAAACTTTTCCACTCCTTAATTCCAAAAATTTTGCTACTCGATATTTCTGTAAATTCCAAAATTTTGCACACCTGCCATAACTGCACTGGCTGTGGCCTCAGTTATTCAATGTTCCAACAAAATCAAATATTGTAACGTTATTTTAGACCAGACTTTCTTAAACTGTAGATCACAACCCCCATCTACAGCAAGGGGTCGCAAAAAACTTTAGCAGTTTTGGCATTTCTTAAAAACTTAATATAATAATTTTACAATTACCCAATATTTTTACACAATGTGTCTGAAAATAGATAAAGATAAGACAATACAGACAAAGAGAAAAACAAAAATGTTTCAACGCATTCTGTTTATAATATAAATGTTCATTTTACTTGCTTTGCTCGTGACGCTGTCATTTCGTCTGTTACTGAATTAAAATTTTCACATTGTTCTATGTCTTAAAAATGAGAAATTAAAGATAATGACCTAAAACTGCAATATTATCTTACAATACATGTGAAAAAATTGACAGTTTCACTCACGCACATGTCAGATTTTCGGAATATGGGGTTCCACAAAATTTTCGTAAATATTTTGGGGTCGTAAAAAAAATCTATGATAAAAAGGTTCACGACTGAAAAAACGTTTAAGAAGCTCTGTTTTAGACCAATCAGTTTCCTGACGCCAACCAAATTTTTGGCCTCTTTTGTTTCTCAGCCAAATTATGTTTCTGTGGGAATTTTTCTATATTTTTAATGTTTCAGCTGAATGGAAAAACACGCTAAAATGTTTCAAGTGACTATTAGGGAAAGAGAATCAAATACCCCACATTATTATTATCTCTATTTATCTCCTGTTTCGATTCTGAGTTATGTTTTTTAATAGAATTTTTCCATATTACATATTTCAGTTCAACAAAAAATCAACTTTTAAAATATTGAGGAGAAGCATGTACTAAAATGTTTCAAAATGAAAATATGGGATAAATAAATTTATAAATTAGTGTTTTCTAGGAGTGTAGGAGTTCTTATATATAGTATATAAAGAAATTTGGAACCAACTTTTCACAAAGACTTAAATATTGAAGTTCAAATGATCTTCATAAAATCTTATAAATGTAGAACAAGAATACTTTAAAATGTAAAAATTAACACGTTGACTGCCGCGCACATTTTACGTGATTTGCCCATGATGGCAACTTGAAATTTTTATTATGCGATATATATTATGTCGAAATATTATCTACAGAAAATAATGTTATGTAATTGTGCTTCATGCTGGGGGTCACCAGCAACCCCCAAACATCTGTAGACCATTTTTGTGATTTATAATTTAAATTTTTACGATTCATTATTCTTCAAACCATACAGTAACAATGGTACTATTTAAAAATTTATCAGTATCGATATTTATTCTAATTATATATTTTACTGTTTGTCGCGTTGCCGGTGGTACCCATGGCACCGTAGCCAAGTCGAGTTCCGGTCACCGGTGGCCCCCACGGCAGTCAACATGTTAAAATAAACCATCACAAGAAAAAACAAAAAAGTAGTATAAAAGAACAAGAAAGGTGAGGAATCCAACCAACTTTAACATAATATCATCAAGAGGAGGTATGTCGAATTTAATTACATTTCCCCATCTAAAACAAAATCCTTGCTTTTCTGTATCCAGAATCAGCTGATGAACCATTTCAATATATTTTTTATCTTAATAGTTCACCCGAAAATTCTAGTCATCCTCAAAGCGAAGGAAAATCATTTAAAATATCTTCCAATTTAAAAATTAAAAAGAATCTTAAAAAAAAAAAAAATGAAAACATGCCCTTAAAAATGTAGAAAAAATTAAAATCCTGCAGTGGAAAATCTTTGAAAGTTCAAAATAATTTTAACACAAAACTTTACTAGAACCTCTTATCAAACAGCAGTAGCAAAGGAAAACGAGGAGGGGAAAGTAAAATCATTAAAAATATCTTCTAGTTTAAAAAGATTTTACTAGTCTAAACAGGATTTTATCAAGTTAATTTGAATTTCAATTTTTATTCTTTCTGAAAAATTGGTTCTAAATTTCTTTCTTTGTATATTTACTGATCAATTGTTAGCAGCATAATGCACGAAAATTTTTGGAAGGATTATAAATTTTCCTTTTAAAAAATTATTTGTATATACAAGTCCAAACACATCTGTATACAGTGGAATACGTTGAACGCGAAATAATGCAACAGTCCCAACAAACTACTATATATTTTCATGCATTTTGTTTCTCTTAACATGAAACAAAAATTGCTTAACACGAAAAGATATCCTTTCTGGAAATGAACAAAATACAGAAAACATTGGCATCGCAGGCGAGATTTAAGCGGGGTATGAAATGAAAAGAGAGGTGGTTTCACGTGTTTCGTAGAAAAGAGGCTAATTTGGCTTTGAAATACCCTCGGAATAGCCTGCGACACGAGCCAGTTTTGTTTATCTACGCTACTTTCACCTTCCACGTCTACAAACGCCACACAAACATCTCATATCTCATCGGTTAACTTTGGAATTCAGTGATGAGTACATGGCAGTGTGAGTAAAAATTAGTGAGTTTGGCTCATATGTTGCACTGCATAGAATTCAGCGACTCCAAGGATAAATGAAAATTATTTTCATTACACACGATTCTCAAAAGTATCAGATTCTTTGGCACTGAAAGAAATGAAGAAGTAGGATATTGAAACTAAACTGACACTTAATGAAATGTTTGAGAAAGTTTCTGTATTAATGGACTGTCCTACTGTACTATCGGAAGAATTCGTTGCAGTAGTTTATGATAATGTGTGTACAGCCCCAATTATGGCAGACAAAGTTATTTTGGAGTTTGTTCAAAGCTAAAAAGATATCATTGATGCAGATTCTGATGACGAAAATAAAATGAATGCAGTTCCTGTTCCCACGTCATCCGAAATGAGGAATATCATAAAAAGTATGGATAGTTATTTAGACGCACATTTCAATGGTGAAATGAATAACAAAATGTTCAACATTGAACAATTTGATGCTAAAAAAGACAATGGAAAGAAAAATATCAGATTATTTTCCCAAAACTCAATAAATGTTTTGTTTTTAAAAAACATGAAAATTTTGTATTAAATTCCATGAAGTTCTTGTGGATGTTTTTGTTTCATTGATTTATTAAATACATGCATATATACATATATATGTAAATAAAATGTACTCTAATAAGCTTAATTTTGTTGAATATATGTTTTTTTTTTTAATATTCTTTAACACGAAAAAATATTTCAGTCCCCTCAGTTTTGTGTTAAATGATTTTCAGTGTATATCTATTGCACATCCCTTTCTTACATAAAATATAAATGTATGTATAAAATAACTAAATAAATTGTAAAGGAAGTTTAATTAGCAACTATGAAATCTTAAAAAAGTACATAGTATGAAATTTATAATGGCAAACATTAAAAATAGATGAAAGTAAATAAAATTTAAATTATAGAACATACTTTATAAAATTAATATAAAATTAAAATATATATTTTAATTACTTAAAATATGGAAGTTATTTGGCAGAGATTGTTGGATATAAAATTACTACTTCAAATCTTTAGATTACTATTGTTCATTTTTTAAAGTCTCAACTTGCAGTCTTAATCCACATAACAACCATTATAAAAATCACTCGTTATCATATTCCAAAGATCAGCAGCATACATTTTTTTCAAAATCGTGCATAATATTAAATATTGGCTTTTGATAGTCAAGTTGATACAAATAAGATGAACTGTTTTTATGATTTTAGACTAGTAGTTTATTCTTCCATTCACTTATTACACTATTTTATTTTTTATATGCTTGACTATCCAAAATTTCAAGAGCTTTCCGGATATTTTTTCAGTTGAGTTTTTACTGTACAATCATTTCAGTATTTACATCGTCAAAATTGCACAGACACATACTTGAAGTGAATTTACTTTTACAGCTAAACACAGGAACTGGAAAACAAAAAAGTACTTATTTGGAGACTGTATTTCTTTCGTTCATGAAAATCAAAGTTCATTGCACAAACATGCAATCACACTGCACAAGCATGTATGGAAATTCTTAACACATTTAGTAATCCTGATAATTGATTACACATTTAGTAAATAAAACAGAAAATATTTTAATGTATAACAAATGAATAAAGTTATAAAACAGAGCATAATACTACAGTTACGAAGATACTTAATGTTATAAAAGTTAGGTAATTTTAGTTTTTCACCAAAGCAATGAAATATTTTGATAGGAACAGCTTTAGTATTGGTCCTTTTCGCGATTTTTTTATTTGGCGACAAACTTCGGTCGCCAAGGTAGACCCGGTTTTGAAGATCGGAAAAAAATGGCGGATTGTCAACAAAACCCGATCTAGACTAAATAACAATCCTAAAAAATAAGCTCTTAATAAGAATAAACAGTCTTTCTCTAATTTTCAATATTTCTAGTACTGCTATGATAAATTCTTGAAACACTACTGTAAATGAATTTATGACAATTATTATGTTATGAGTAATGAAATTTACAAAATGTTAATATTTTTAATTACAAAATATAATGTATTAAACATTAATATTTTAAGTAGTTAGTTCATATTTATGTTTTATTATATTAGTACTTAGCTAATATTTTAAATTTACAAAAGGTTAATTTTTATGTTTATGAATAATGAAATTTACAAAAGTTAATAAATGCATTTCAAACTACCAGTGTTAGAAATATTTTTTATGATTAAATATTGTAAATGGTAAAAATATTAAGAAATGTGTATTTTTTAATCCCTCAATTTATTACAAGTAATTTATGATTATAATTTAAAAGCTAAAATTAAATTATCATAATGAATAAATTTTGTACCAATGGTAATAATACAACAATCATCGTAAATGATGATTTCTGTGAAAAATTCGAAGTCATTGGAATCCACTAGTGGTGGAGTGATAGCCACTGAACAGTGGTAGTTCAGGCTGGCTATATGGGAGTTTTAGTAGTTTTCCGTAGATGTAATGTGAACCTGAGCCAGTTTCTCTTAAAAAGTACTTTATGAAGGCATCCTTCTTCTGCTAGCCAGCGTATGTATTTATTTTTTATTCATAATTCTCTCTTATTTTCTTATTTCTTAATTCTAAATCTTACTTCTGAAGAGAAGAAGTGTTGCATCTATAGGTCAAAAAATATGGTCAATATGTTTGCAAAATCCTGTCAGCTTTGGAAAGCATTTAAATAAACTAAATAATTTGTATGTGATGCAAACAAAAATGCATTACACTATTTCATGTACTGAATAATTAATCAGGGAACAAAGTATATTGTAACGTTCCTTTATTTTGTAACCAGAGTTATTTTATTCTTGGGATCTTTACTGTCAATTTCCTCCATCCGTTTTCTCACCAGAATCCAAATGAAGTTTTTATTTTGTAAAACAAACCGTGTTTTGCCTTTTGAGGCCACATTAACAGGTTGCTAGATAAGAAAAGATTTGTAGTCTTCAGCCTTGCATTATAATTGCTGATAGTTGAATTCCATGCCAGTTAAGTTTTTCACCAACTTTGCAATAAATTGATTTGTGCAGCCTTTGGGCTACAAATTTATTTTAATTTAAATTTTACATTTGAACTTAATTGTTATCATAAGTTATCTTGCCACAAGTGGTTGACCGAGTCGTAAGTACAAGCCTTCTGTTCTGTACATCTAAACTTTATAATAGAATAAAAGTATATCTTAACCTGATAAGAATATATCTAAACTTTATGATAATAACATTTAAAGACATTGAAATCAGTATCTAAGTGCTTGCCATGTAGTCAAATTTTTATATATAAATTGTACTCTTACTTTTATTATAGAGTTTTTATTACAAAAAATTCAGATTTCTGTTGGATAAAATGTTTAAGTAATGTAGAAAATTTGCATAAAATTTAAAATAAAAAGTCGACTGTTATGTCAACATACTATTAATGAAAGTAATAATACTCAGTGAAGGTTATTCATATACAGCTGTTAGGTTGTAAGATTTACAAAATTTGAGAACTCTAAATTATAAGCAATATATTCCATAATCTAAGCAACATTATATTTTTTATAGTCAGACAAATTATGAAAATGTTATAAAAGCAATAATGAAACCTGATTTGAACCTATGAATTCATGCAATTACACGTCCCTATAGTTCTAATATGAGGTATACAAGTATTTTTAGACCATGGTAATTTTGATCTCCTTAGCAAAGGAAACACCAAGAGTATACCTCATGCTACTGAAAATGTGTTCTTTTTTTTCCTTGGGGAGGGGGGTGGCGTTTATAATAATATGCAGAGTTGTTATATGAAAAAATGTCAAGACTCATGTGATGTAATATTAAAAGCACCAGTTTTAACTATCAAAAATTTGGCTTTTTAAAAAATATTTTAAATGTTGTGCTTTCCTAACACAAAAGTAACTTTAAGAAAAACACACAATTTATCCCTCCTGCCATCAAAGCTCTGATACCTATCAAATTCGTTAAAGTTACGTGGACAGAAATGGCGGCATGTTTGAAGCTCAGCATTTAGGGTTACCAAGGTTATCATAATTTTTCATTTATCGCTCCAAAATGTCGCCAAACAAATTTCTTGCCAAAAAGGACTAATACTAAATGCTGTGCCATTTTGATAATTATGAAGTTCCTTGTATATCTTTATAAATGAATTTTATTGCTGTTTTAAGCAATTAAACAACTGTCCAAGTTTTTTTAATACTTTCGAAATATATACACTGAAAGAAACATTAAAATTTATTAATCTATTTGTCGACCTTGATTTTGGTATAAAAGTCTGCAGAATGCTTCGTAGTTTTTAAGCACACAGAGGCACTGCAATTCTTTCTTATTCCTTGATCTAAAGTTTTTTCTTTTTTATTTATTTATTAAAATATCTGTGTTGGCACACATACAATTTTTGTATAGTGACTTCAGATGTGGATAAGTTTTGCGAACACTCGTTTGTTTTACTGGCTTTGCTTAATTTTGCGATGAATGCATCACATTTATTGCCGAGTCTTCCAAATTTTTCATACTGTTAATGCATCAGCAGTGAATTATTCTCCTCTTTCCTCAAGTACACTATGGCAATAAACAATAACCATTCACTAAAGATTTTGCTTAAATTTCCACTCATAATAATTTAAATTGCGAAAATCTCACAATTAGCACCTAAACATACTAATCAACACCACAATTCTTTCGAAAACGCGCCGTAATAGTCAAAAGTGGGGTACGCCGTCTTGCCAGGTGAAACTAGTCGATATTTTGGTGACGTCAAAAATAAAGGCCAGGAAGAAAAGATGGGACAAAAAGTAAAAAATAAATGGCCCAAAAGTAATGAAGAGGGAAAAAAAAAGTTATATTTATAATTAAAAAAAAATGGCCTGTACAAAGAAAAGGAAAGGAAGTAAGAGAATTTTGTTAAAAAAAAAAAAAAATGATTGTGTCCATGAGTGTAGTCAAATGAAGTTGTTATCATTTACATTAAATAGAGTCTTCCAGGTGTGTGTACTGAGTGTGTTTTGTAAAGCTGAATAGATGTAAGGATGGGGGAAAATTAATAATAAAAAATAAATATTGGGGGTCCAGTCACATAACAGTATAAGTCTAGTTTAGAAGCTAACTTTTACTATAACAGGGAAACTAAAATTTTTAAATTAGACTTTTATTTTTTTTTAACATGGAAAACAATATGTTAGCCTCTACCTTGAGACACAGTAACAAAAGACACATAAGATCAAGATACATATAATATCATGCAAAATTATACATTAACTTAAGTAACATCATCTATTGCGGTTTCCAACATATTCATATACTCAGAAAACACCATCAAATAAAATCATAAATCTAAAACAAGGCGAGAACACATCAGCAAAATTAAATAAGTAAATAAATTACAGAGTTTTTTTTATTTTAATATTAATTATTTTTTTTAAATAAGCATTTTATTTATTTATTAAGTTAATGGTCATAATTTATTATATGTGTACTATTTTATCAATTTGAGTCACACTGTATTAATATATGCTTTTAATTTAAATAGATAGGAAATATAGATTAAAGGAGCAAAAACTACAAATCTATACATTCATTGAGGCCCAATATTGTGCTTTTTGCCTCTCGAGAAATTCCTCAAGGGGCCCCAATGGGGAGTGCTAACAGACTACACTACTGATAAAGGCTACTGATAAGGATAGCGTCCCTACGAGATGGTAACCAAAAAAACAAAAACAAAAAAAGGAACCACATGATTTAAGGCAAGTACTAAGTATTTAATGCCAGAACATAATAAAATGAGCATAATAATAATGATCATAATAAATAAATGAATTTAAAGGTACTTTAGTGACAAATATTTGATTTAGCTTAGAGAAAAGAAGTTCTACTTATCTGAATGTTCCGTCTTTGGTGATGTAAAAGATTGCAAGGAAGATAAGACCTTTAGGTACACGAAAACTTTCGGTTTTGAGAACGAGACAATGTAGATGATATTCGCGAAAATTTTTCTAAAATAAATGAACGTTTTCTGAAAGAAACCTTTGAAAATTTAGGAGCTCTTCTAAGATCCTGCCTCCATCGTACGTGATCACAGCGCCCTCCCCTAACGCCGAATCTCGAAAAGTAGGGTAGGGTTTGGAAATACGCACCCTGTCCGAAATTACAGTCACCTTGGGAGGGTTTGTACACTGCCCTAAACAAGCTGAATGACGTCGTGGTTCAGATCCGTAAATCATCAAACTCTGAACCTAAAGTCGTTCATTACGACAGATTAGCTCATTACTGTGGCCATAGTACGTAGTGTAAATAATAGTAAATAGTGTAAGACCATGGTCCTTTTTGTTTCTAAATGTGTATGTGATTTAACTTGAATTTAGTACTTGATTTGTATTTAGTATTTGATAGCATTTGATTTGTTTAAACTTACTTATTGCATTTATTGTTCATGTTGTTTGTTATTGTAATGTAATGTTTATTATTCTATTGATGCCCTAGTTGTAAATTTGGCTTCCTGTCCAGGGATTGTACTGTCCGGGACTTGCCGTCCTTGGGAAGGGGGCAGTGTTACGGATTTGGTATTTAAATAGCTAATGTTAGTAGATCGTTTTATTCCCGGTGCAGTGCCGCGTGAGACGAATATTAAGAGAAAGCTAAGCCGGGTAATTAAAAATACAAGAGCACGTGCATTTAACATTAAATAAATAGATATCTCGTAATTATACACTTTTGCCTTTCCAGAAAATACCAGAAAATTCTCGTGCGTTTAAAAAGCTTATATAAGCTGCATTGAAACCTCTCAATTCGTTAAAAAAAATATTGTTCTTACGATGTAAGAATTGTTAAAATTGTGTCTATAAGTCATTGATTTGCGAAACCGAAAACAAAAATGTCCTTTTATAGGACACTACTCGATAGTTCTGATGAAGAGGACTACCGAAGCGAGCGTTCGACCAAAACCAACAAGACCTATCCACTGAAGAAAGAGGATTTCATCCTTATGGCCAAAGAAAAGAAAAGTAAAGCGAAAAAGGCGAAAACTATGTCAGATACGGAAAGCGAACAACCAAGTAAGAAGAAAGATGTTAAACCTGGTAAGGAAAAATGAGACATTCAAACACCGAATGGAGAAGCTACTGATGAACAGACACCAGAAGATTTATCAATGGGAAATGATGAGGACATCCCAAAATTCAAGTCATGTTCTGAAGAAGAAATCCGGGACCAGATTGCGAAATTTGGATTTGACGTAATTTGCAATTACTTTCATAGAACTAAGGCTGAGATGGATGTAGAGACATTCACGAAAAAATTTTATCCAGGGCAGATAACTGAAAGAGGAACAGACAGCGGGGAACAAGAATGGATTTCTCCTAAGAAAACCGCGAAAGTATCAGAAAACGAAGCTCCAATGGAAGTTACGACGGAAAATCGATTTGAGCAGCTAAGTGAAGTAGAAGGTATGGAAGAAGAAGGAGAAGCCGAAAGAGAGGAAACTCCACCCCCAATAGTTTTCCAGCAAAGCGAAGTGGATTGGCCTAAAATTCATGAAATCCTTATCAATACCTGCAGTGAAGAATTCGAAGCCGATATGAAAATGAAACTACTATATGTTAATTTAAAGTCAGTAGACGAGTACAGAAAAGCAACTCTGGTTTTACAGAAAAGAAATATACCATTTCATACTTTCCAGTTACTCAGCGAAAAACCCATTAAGGTTGTTCTTAAGGGCCTACCATCGACGATGAAGGAAGAAATAATCCAGGCAAATCTGGAGAGAAGGAAATTCCCGATAAGTAAAGTCAAGCAGTTTTCCAGACGAAGAGGAGACGCTATCGAGAAACTTCCGATTTTCCTGTTGGAGCTGAAGAAAATGAAGGAAGGACGTGCAATTCAATATGTTAAGTATTAATGTCAAGATCGAGAAGTTTGCCCCCAAAAAACGCGTAATTCACTGCTATGGTCAAGAATATGGACATTCGCAACATCTTTGCTCAAATCCTGAGCGATGCTGCAAGTGTGGACAGCACCATAGAAGTAAAGAATGCCCTCTAAAGCCAGAAGAAAAACCTAAGTGCATCTTCTGCTCACTACCGCACGTAAGTTAATACAGGGGTTGCCCCGTGTACAAGAAGCGATATGAAGCAAAGAAGCAGCGGGCGAAGCCAGCAGCTAAGATCCCTACCTCGGCAGATTTTCCGAAATTCATCGAAACAGAGGAAGACAGCAGTAAAATCCAGATGAAACCTCTCTACAGTGATAGAGTAAAGAAAAAATTGGAAAACCCACCCACTGAGTACAAGGATATCATAAACTGGATCCAAGATCCTAAAATCAAAAAATTTCTGAACAGTATGGTTGAGCACGTTGAGAAGATCCGCGCTGCAAAAACCACGAAGTTTACTGCCGGGTTCAAAGCAGCCCAAACACTGATGAGATTTGCTGAAAGTGAAGAGTAATCACCAGCTTAGAAGCATTTGAGGGAATTTCACTATGTTTACGATTTCTTTTCACTTTTTCAACACACAGGTTCCCCTGTTTACAGCAACAGAGCTCGGGGTCAGTACTTGGGTGGGTGACCACCCACGTGACTGGCCTCGACGTATCATCTTTCTTCAACTAGTGAAGATACATCACAGCTTGTACGGCGGCCAGATGCTTGAACCCTCCTTCTCCAAAGTCTACTTGACCAACTCACGTGCATTAGCACATGCTCCTGCTTCACCTTTGTTGGTGCGGTGTAAATCACCTTAATTTTTAATTCTTCCCAACGCCTTAGGGCATATCTCCAACAGAGACGGTTAAAGTAGCAGAGGCTACTAAATTCCGCCTAACCATTCACTCGATTTCGATTTCGATTTCTCAATTCGTTAATATTTGGTTTATGAGTTTTGTTTAGAGAACTACTGTTGTTTACTGCAGCGAATTCGCGGTGAAATAGGTTTAGCTTTCTCTAGCTGTTTTGAATTCTGTTGAACGTTTGAGTAATTAAAAGATAACTACTGTGAGATAATGCAATATTGTACGAATATCTGAGGAAATTTAAGCATTTTGTTTTATTTGTTGTGATAATAAAAAATTTTGTTCACTTTTCATCGGACTTGTGCATTCAATTTATTATGAAGCCTTACGCACGCAACAATACAATCAGAATATTTTCTTTTCTTCTAAGAAAGATAGTTGTTTGGATTTATTTTTACTCAGTCTATCGTTTACCATAATACCAATTACATCTCGATCCAGCTGTTTCTTTGGAAATGCTTGGCGCAGACGCTAGACCATAGCTGTTAGCCATAGCTTTAGTTTAGTGTGAAAATTTACATCTTAATCTTTTACCAATTTTATTTAAACACACCTTAAAAATGCAATATAAAACTGCATATTTAAACAAATTTGACTGTATTTTATTGTAAAAAAAATAGCTAAATGCTTTATATGATGATTTCATGAATGTTTAAAATATTGTTGGCTTCTAATCGCTTTATACGACTGGCTATGTCTAAACGGGAAAGAGGGTGGCTACGCATAATGAGTAACCGAACAATATAGAGTGTCGGCTTGGCTAGTTACAATTAATTGCATTGTTTTCGTACATGTCATATATGATAAAGTTCAAAATCATACCTGTTTACGGAGAGATTATCACGTTTCCTTTAAATTTCAAATTTAATACAGCATTCATGATTGTATTCCACAGAATGTTATCAATATTACATACCTGAGGCGTAGCTTTCTGGTAATTCCTGTTCAATAGAGCTTGTACGGAACTTTATTGTTATTCAGAGAGCCGACAGAAGCGGGTCTGTAAGGCCTACCGCCCAGAAACGGGAGCAAAGAAACTCTTTTCTGACTGTAATCAACCGCATGAATTTTTATAAATAATTGTGCTTTTATAAATAACTATGCAGAGAATAATTAAAGTAGAAAAATATTTAATGACAGAAATTGGTTTCATTAGAAATACGCAATGTAAAATATCTGTAGAATGAAATTAAATAATAAAATTTACCTATATTTTTGGCAAACTTAACAGCCCTTACGACGGTTCCAAGCCGGAAAGATTTATAGCCTCTGGACGACAGAAATTGTAGTGCCGACCCTACGTACATTTTCAATATTTCTTTGTGAAAACTTTTGTTATATTCCTTTCGTGTTGGGTCAGTACAGCAGCACTGTGCAAAGCTATGATGGCATTAAATTCCAGCTCAATTTATTCATCTGGATAGTCTAAGAACTCATTTACAGATTTTAGTGCTTCTTCGGTTATCCTCGTTATTTTATTTTTACCTCACTTTCGTCTTTATTTCTTATGTGTTTTCGTCTTTATTTCTTATAAAATTTTGCAGCCTTTTACCGTCCTTATTATTATTTTTTCCCATCTGAATTTCTTCTTTTATCTTCATTTATATTTTCAAACTCTTGAATACCAGAATTAACTTGAGAGGCTTGATATTTTTACCTCAGCGTTGGCAAGCCATTATTGTTTTAAGATAGTAAGCAGCCATTACTATATTTATTTTTTATTTATTTATTTATTTATTTATTTATTGCTTGAAAGAACTAGAGCAATTTCCGTGCGACGATGCGCGAATTGACCGCAAGAGGTATATGATATATACAGGGTATTTCTAAATGAATATCGGGATTTTAACGCTTTGTAGTATTTATTACGTAAAACTTAAAATTATAATTAATACATGAAATGAAAGAGCAACTCAAACAGTTACACCTACAAGCTTACAAGTGTTCATTGTGAGCACCTTTCATCACACTGCACACATCAAGTCGAAAACCCTTAGTCCAACTAGCTCTTGGTTGTCTCGCACTCTTCCCTTTGCAAAGGCAACCGGTATTTTCAAACTGATGATACCATCTACGAATGTTATTATCACATCTGAACTTAATCCGAAACCCACATTGCACACTAAATACAGATTCAGTCTTTGAAAACTGCAGAGCACAAAAAGCTTTCTGTTCACTAGTCGCCATTTTTGCTACTAGCGCTTTCTGGCGCATGCGCGTACCAACCAACAGAACGGTTTGAGTTACTTATTCATATTATGTATTAATTATGATTTTAAGTTTTACGTAATAAATACTACAAAGCATTAAAACCGGAACTTTAGTACAGTCTACTTTAGTAATTCACCACTGAAAAATTTCCTCATCGAATACGATCTATTTAAGATGTTGTATAAAATATTTTAAAATATACTTAGAGCCTTTGATGTTTCTGATTTAGTAGCTTAGCAACTTCTAGCATATTTAACATAAAGTAAATTCGAATTGGCGTAATCGGTGAAAAACATTTAAAACTTTCCCCTGAAGAGGATTATTTCACAGTTTACTGTTTACGCGCATATCCAAAAGGTTTCTAGAAGAAAAGGTAGATGTGATTGTGAGTCATTTGTATTTTCCTAACCATTCCTGTTAAGACGGATTTCAATTAATCACGGCTTTACTATGATTCCTGACGTATTATATAACTACATAAATATACAATGCGATTAAGATTAAATTTGTTTATGAAAGTATTTATTCATAAATATTGTATATAATAATTAAAATCTAGTAGTTAATTTTAACTTAAACTTCTGATAAAAAAAAATTCTGACAGAAATCTTTGAAAAATCGGATAATCTTTCTGTTGTATCTCTCAATAGAATTCTAAAAGGTAAAAAGAAATCTCTTACCTTTTCTTTCACCCGGGAGCCGAGCTTGTTCCATTCTAATTCTTATTCGATGAAATATCTAAATAATTCCAAGCTTTTTCATAAAGACTGACACTTCTGTATAAATAAAGATATTATATTTAGATACATTTATACATTTTATATACAATTATTAGGTTACATGAAAATTACGCGCTCTCCAGCTAACAGTCATTCAAGTTCGGGTTCAGAGTTCTAACTACGTTCTCACGTAGGATTATTCTAGAGTTTAGATGTAAGAGTGCTGATAGTTCGGAGTTTAGATGTGGTGGCGCTGATAGTTCGGAGTTTAGATGTAACATCACCTCCCACCATTGAGATCCGACGATGCGGAGGAACTCAATACACACAGGTCCAGTCGAGGAGGAGGCCGAACAACTCGTCCAGCTCTGGTCATCACTCGAGGACTTGAGGCAGGTTCTGGAATACTACCAGCCTGATCAGCCTGACCAGTTGCATGGTCGTTTCTATCTCGAGGTGCTCTGTCGGGTAATGGAGGGCCAACGGATTCGGATGTAGAGATTTCCAACGGGAAAGGCCTGGGCACTGGACGAAGCAGAATTTTATTGCTTGTCTTGACCCTCGCTAGTCTAACTATCCCGTCTTTACTGGGGAAAAGCTCGACTATCTTGGCTAAAGGCCAACGTATGCGTCGTCTCTGGCTGTCTTCCAACAGAACGACATCGCCTACTTGAAACTGTTGAAATTTTCTCTTCTTTATTGCCTGTTGTCTTAACTGACCAAGATATTCATTACGAAATCTGTTTCGTAGATCATGTCTTATTCTCTGTCGGTATTTGGCTCGGCGGTTTAGTTCTTTTGAATCTACGTAGTCCATATCAGGAACTGCTGATGACGGCTATTCTTGGAGGAACATCATAGGGGTCAGCGGTGATGGATCTTGATTATCCTCTGATACGTATGTGATAGATCGCGAATTAATCACTTGTTCACAGTCACATAATACAGTATATAATTCTTCATAATTTAAGGACGTTCGACCTAACACTCTTCTTAAATTTTCTTTCACCATTCGCACAAGCCTCTCCCACCAACCTCCCCACCAGGCGGCGGTCGGAGGGTTGAACTTCCATCGTATCCTTTGGATAGAAGCAGCTGAACATATGGCGTTCCAATTAACTTTCTTAAGAACACTGTTAGAACCTACAAAATTAGTTCCGTTGTCGGAATATATCACATAAGGTCTACCTCTTCTGGCAATGAATCTACGTAGAGATGGGATGAAAGTTTCCGTAGATAGAGAAGTAACTAGTTCGAGGTGAATGGCTCTATAAATGGCACACGTATACGAGACTATTCACGCTTTAGACCGCTCAGAGAGATAGAGAGGACCCGCTGGATCTACACCGACGACTTCAAAAGTCGACCCTTCTCTGACTCGGTCTTCGGGTTGAAATCCTGGCTCGACTTCCACTCTTTGTGCAACAAATCTTTTACATCTTACACATTTTCTGATAATATTTCGAATACTTTTCCTGGATTTTAATATCCAAAAGTTTTCTCTAAGATTTGTCATTAAAGTGCTGACACCAGCATGTTGGAATTCTAGATGTTTCTCGTAAATTAGTCTCTCAACAAGAATATGTTTTGAAGGTAAAATGATAGGATATCGGAGATTTTCATTATCTTGACGCTGTAGGACGTTCGTTTTGGCTCCTAAAATTCCATTTCGGTCTACGATTGGTCTCAGCGCACGAATAGCGGGATCGTTTAAGCCTGCAAATGATTCTTTCTGTACCAATCTACAAAGTACCTTTCAGCATTCTCCAATTCATCAACTGAGATATCAGGAGTGAGGTTTTTATCTTTGTTCTTTAAATTGTGATAAAACCTGAAAATCTAAGCGATCATTCTCACGGTTTTTTTATATGAAGAGAAGGTCCTACTTGAAACTGTTGGTCCAAATTGTCTCCATGATCTAGAAGAGTCAGAATCGTTTTCCTTTTTTCTTTGTTTATAAGTTCTTCATCAGGCTTTTCTTCTACATGGGGCCACTCGTCTTCTGGTAAGTAAAGCCATGATGGGCCCTTCCACCATGCCGATTTCTGTAATTGCTCAATAGTACATCCTCTCGATGGGAGATCCGCTGGGTTTAAACTTCCAGGTACATGCCTCCAGTCAGATATTCTGGTAAGCGATCTTATTTCTTGTACTCGATTATGAACAAACGTACCCCATGCTTGATCCCTTCTTATCCTTCCCAAAGCTGTAGAAGAATCACTCCAGAACACTGTTCTACAATTCTTAAGTTTCAAATCTGATAGAATTGTTTTGGCAAGCCTGGCACCTATCAGACAGGAAAGAAGTTCAAGCCGTGGAATCGTAAGTTCCTTAATCTTTGTTTCGAAAGTACTTTATTTTCAACTTCCTGGACAGTTTTGATCGTTCCATTTTTACTCTCGGAATTAATTCTGTTACACATAATAGGATACTAATACTCTCGGAATTAGAATCACAAAATTTGCTGATGTGACCCTTATTTTGTAAACACCTAAAACAAGTGCCATTTTTGCGTAGTATTTCAACCTTTTCGTCATTCGTTTGTTTCTGGGCAATAGGACATTTATGGCTTGAATGGGAAAAATCTCCGCAAAAAACGCATGCCTTAATCAATTTTTCTTTAATACCCGTGGACACTAAATCAGAAGCAGAAGAAGCTTTCGTTTCTAATTTATTGCTCTTTCCATCGCTGAAATGACGAGTGTTTATTTTCTGGACTGCATACGCAGACTGACGGCCCCCACTATTCGCTGTCGAATGCTCTGAATTCTTATTTATGACTTCCGCCCTTTCGCGTGAATCTAAACATTGAGCTATAATCAAGCACAGGCTTTTAATATTACAATACGCACTTCCATTACTCATTCTGTTAATCTCAAGCAAAATATGTTGGGGAAAAGATTTCAGAATTATTGGACATAACACACTTGATAAATTCTCGAGAGACTGACCCAAATTTTCTAAACATCTTTAATTCGATAGAAATATTATCATAAAATTTTCTAAAGGCGCGAACATCATTCGAGCTTTTCAACGGTTTAGTGTTCAAAATGTTATTTATGTCAGTGTAAATGAGCACATCTGTTTTCGAAAATCTTTCTTTTAGAAGATCAATTGCGGAATCGTAATTAGCAGCAGTAATCGGGAATCCTTCGACTGTATTTAAAGCAGAACCACCTAAATGAGCTTTCAAATAATTAAATTTGTCTATTTTATCTAATGAATCATTTTTATGAATGGCAGACTCGAAACTGTTCCAAAAGGTTAGCCAGTTGTTTATATCTCCGTAGAATTTCGTTAAAGTTAACTTAGGTAATTTAATTCGAACAGACTTGTTATGTTTTGGTTCGCTTTGACTGTCAATACTGAACTGGTTATTTACTACCGTTTCAGTAGATTTGCGTTTTAATTCGTCGATTCTTTTGGAGGTACGGAAACTGCATTTAACGATCTTTTGACGATATTCTTCAGATTTTTGGAATTCAGCATCAAATTCTTCGACTTTAAAAAGAGGTTCTAATTCTGTATCGAAACTTTTAAGCGATTCGAAATTATTCTTTAATATTTCTAAATTTGCTTCCAAATCATGAATTTTCGGATCAATTTCCGAAAGCTGCGATTCCAAATCTTTCAGCGATTTCGTTACTGATGTTCGGAGAGCTGCGCGCTTCTTTTTTAACTTACTTAAGATCTCTTCAGGCATGTTCTTAACAGTTCAAAAATTCAAAAAGTAATCAATTATTGTATTCTTAATCTTTATTGTCTAATTTAAATTGTTATTCTTAGCTCGGGCGTCCCGGCAGGGATGCCAAAAAATATTGTTGTATCTCTCAATAGAATTCTAAAAGGTAAAAAGAAATCTCTTACCTTTTCTTTCACCCGGGAGCCGAGCTTGTTCCATTCTAATTCTTAATCGATGAAATATCTAAATAATTCCAAGCTTTTTCATAAAGACTGACACTTCTGTATAAATAAAGATATTATATTTAGATACATTTATACATTTTATATACAATTATTAGGTTACATGAAAATTAGCGCTCTCCAGCTAACAGTCATTCAAGTTCGGGTTCAGAGTTCTAACTACGTTCTCACGTAGGATTATTCTCGAGTTTAGATGTAAGAGTGCTGATAGTTCGGAGTTTAGATGTGGTGGCGCTGATAGTTCGGAGTTTAGATGTGGTGGCGCTGATAGTTTGGAGTTTAGATGTAACACTTTCTATCAAGTCAGCAGTTGGCAGACTATTCGAAATATCGGACAGTCGCGGAGAAAAACCATCCAGGTAGTAAAATTGTTAAATGTTACTGAAGTTAGATTTAATAACAAATCAATCAATAAAAATTCCATTCTAATCATAATCTAAAATTGAAAACTCCTTGTACGAAATTTAATTTGATCCAAATCCTACTCGTTATGAACAAAAATACTTGCACTGATGGAGCTGCAAGATTTGTAACAAAAGACTTATATTACTGTACCATCAAGGATTCTTCAACATTTGGGCTCTAAAAATCACAGTTAAATCCGCTAATATCTTTCTATTTAATTTTAAAAAAACTCTAATTTTACCTATATCTACCTACTTTTACGCCTTCCCAAATTTCACAAAACTGTAAAACTTCACAAAGCGGAAATTTTATTTCTGTTATTTTTCATTTATATCTTTAATCAAATATTCATTCTTCGATTCTTCACCAAAGAGTTGACCAATTCTTTGAATCCAATTTTAGTACCCAGTTCAGCGTTAAAGCAGGTATCAGATAGCTGGTAGGAAAGCAAATTCGAAGAGCTGTGAGCATTTGCGAAGCATTTCACGAAATAATGAACGCCATTTTTAATGAAGCAGTATAACATGACGCAGAAAACGTGCGCATTAAAATAAAATACTGTTTTTATTCCCTCTATTAAAATGTGGCACAATATTCTTAACAGAATAAATTTTGGAAGCAGTCAGCTTCAAGATAAAATTGTGAGAGTAGTAAGCCAGGGTAACCGGCGGACGGAAATGACGTCACAGAGAAGGGCCGTGGTCAGTATCCAGAGGGGTCTGGAACCGAAAGTGACAACACCAGCGCAATCTTGAGATTTCTGCGGAAGTGATGCATTGGAATGCGTCATCAAAGTTTCACTTTTATTTTGTGGCAACGACCCTATTTTTGAAAGCTTTAATTTTTGTGGCTACGAGACTTTTTTATGTTTATGGCAACGAGCTCTTGAACCACGTGTTTGGAATGACACCACTTTTAATTTATTATTTTTAATTATTTGACATGTGATTAATATTAATTATTTCGTGCGTCATAAATTTTATTGATTTAATTATTAACCATTATTTTTAATTATTTAGTAGGTCATTAGTTTAATTATTACCTTTAATTAATTTTTATTGAGTTTAATATTATTTTCCCTGAATTTTAAAAATAACCCTACGGACGGTATTCGAACCCGCCATCTCTTGGACAGGAGACTGAGTTTTAACCACAAGGCTATGCTTTATTTCTTGAACCTTGTTATTTGACACCCTCTTTGTCCATGTGATTTTGGGCAGAGAAACCACCATGATGTCACTAGGCTGAAGGATTGCGCATGCGCGAACCTGCTTTGGCATTAGAACCGCGTCACAGATTTGTTTTTTTCACGACGGCGAACGAATACAAACTTGATGACCAATCAGATTCTTATTAATAGCATCTTTTTTGTAACCACGAATGAACATGTTTATTTCTTGATACGGACTAGGATTTCTTTTGGCTTTCTAAATCACTCTGTTCTTTGCTGTTTTAAATGAAAGATTTTCCCACAGTTTTAATTTATTATTATTATTATTATTAGAATATTTTTAATTGTCTTCTTTTTTCTTTCCATTTTTCCTAACGTAAATTTATTAATTTTTCATTCCCCCTTTTTTTCCCTTTTCCAAACATATTTTTTTTTAACTTTCGAAAATTGACGTTTATTTCTGCAAAAGTGAATTTATATTTTCTTTTTACGTTTTTTTTAATTTTTTTTATTACTTTGCAAATTTATTTTTGTTTATTTAACAAGTTTATTTTTTAAAAAGTTTATTTTAGTTAACAAGTTTTTTTTTATTTTGCAAGTTTTTTTTTTAATTTACTCTTTTTCGTATTTTTACCTTTTTTTTATTTATTTACTTTCTTTTTGGCTTTACAAAAGTAATATTTATTTTTACGAATTTAATTTTTCCTTTTCACTTTTTATTTTAAAAAAAGGTGTTACTACCTTTTTGACTTTATTTTTTTTCAAATGTAATATTTATTTTCATAAGTTTAATTTTTTTTTCAGTTTTTGTTTACATGAAGGCAGTTTTTTTGTTTTTAATTTTTCCCTTATGTATTTTACTTCCAAAAGTAAATTTTAATTTTTTTCTTGTTACATTTTTATTTTCCCCTTAACTTTTCCCCTTGTTTTTAATACAACATGATGCTACATTTCCATTTCTCCAAAAGTAAACTTACCTACATTTCTCTGTCTACGAAATTTTAAGCTGGAATTTACATGCATATAACTTCAGTCTGGACGGATAATATTTTCTGTAACTTTAAACCAATACGCACAATGTTCATTCTATGTAGTTTAAATGGAATACTACATTTCTTACTTTTTATACTCCTAAGCTGGAGATACTTAGAACTTTCTCTTCTAATGTATTGTATTAATTACTGATGACTACACTAACTTTTTGGCCAACTATGCAAAACTTCGCGGATTCTCTTTAACACGTCTTACCTTTATTCAAAGGATTCACCAAACTATGTCTGAAAAACGTAATTTTTACACTTTCCATTTACACATTTACTCTTATATTTAATTTATAAAACATATTCACGCTGTATTTCTGATTTTTTTTCCCCAAAAATTAAATATAGACTTACACAAATTTCGTTATTGCAAGACATACTGACTTTGAACAAATCTTATAAGGAGCAATATATTTTTATGGTAGGAAATTACCAATAGTACTTCACTTCTTATTATTTTACTCTACAGAAATTTATACATATACATTCAGAACATTCCTTTTTATTCAGTAAGATTCATTTATACTACTAACACAAATTTTGCTAACTCTTTGAAATATTTTACAAAAATATCTTTTATTTTCTTGCACACATCCTACTTAAATCACCAAACATACACTGAACCTTGATTTTTCCTTCATGTGAAAACGTCACTCGGATTCTTAATATTATTCCACCATTTTCCGCAGAACTTTATAAACACTACTCTATTTGAACTTATCACAGCCTTACTCTCTTAACCTCTTAACAGCCTTACTCTCTTAACAGGTACAGAAGATTGAATTATATTTTAACTACAGAGAAGAATATCCATATTGTAACATATTATTTTTAATTTGAATTACACTCACATTTTGTGAAGGAGAACTTAAAGTCTAATAATACACATGGAAATAATATACAGCCATAAAAATGAAATTTTATCGCCTTTTTCTCAACTTGGAATAAAAAAATTTGTTAACTTGGAATATTTTTAACGTATTCATTGTAACTTAACTGAAAGATACACATATTTCATATGAAATGTTCACTGAAAGATACCCATATGTCAATAATTTATTTAGCACTGAACTCTTACAGTCTTTTGAGAATGAAATTTAATTTATCATACCTGACAAATAATTCCTACATAGTTATAATACATTACACGAAATATTGAGTAGAGTTCCAAATAATGATCCAACATAGTAATTAACTTAAAAGACCTAACACAGTTATTTTAAGATAGAAATTTCAAACTGGCATTGCTTAATAATGAACTTTTACAGCTTTTTTGACATTTAACTTCTCATAGATAGTAAATAAAATTACACACAAATAATAATAGGTAATAATGACAGAAACTCCATGTAATGATCTACTATAGTCACCAACTTTAAAAATTTTAACGCATTTTAATATGACTTATCATAAGAGAGACCACACTTTTTGAAAAGCATTATTTTAATTAAACATTTGAGCCACACAATCCTGCGCACACGTATAACATTTTTATTTATCTTGAGCATGACATATAATAAGTAAATAAAATACATTTAACGAAGTACGAAAGGTATTTCTCTAATCGGCTGTACTCTTAAGAAAAGATGCAGTATTACTTAGAACCACTCGGTGCCACAGTTCCTCATTTCCCCACGCATTGATCAAAATATACATATACTTTAAAATAAAATAAGTTAAACAAATTCAAATGTAAGTATTCAAACAGGAATACTTCACAAATTAGATAAAAAATAGGTACGCAATGAACTTATGTGATAAATACAGAAAAGCATGTAAGGACTGAGAAACAAAAATGTATTCGTGGAGAACTTTTTAAGATAAACTTGCTCTATTTTTGAACATGGGATGGATTTTTCGTTTCAGATTAAGTAAACATCCAAGATAATTCCTGTATAACTAAAGATTTTATTCACACTTGTTAGCAGTGTAATTTATTAGAGCAGTGGCAGACATATAAGAGAAGTATGCCATATCCATGGAAAAATTTTCCCAAGCCAGATTGTATTAGTGAAATATAAAATGGAATAAGAAAATGCCATATTTCCAACAAAATTAGTATCTGAGTAAGCAAAACATGAACAAGAAATGAATATTTTTTTCTGAAAATGTTCCGAATGTGATAAGTCAGGAACAAGATCCTTGACTATCTTCATGAACAAAGCATGAAAAATAATGAAGAATTTTAAATTTTATTTTGTCTGTAGTACATTTACTTATATTAAAATCTTTCATTTGGTTGACTGTCCTCAACATTTAGGCACAAGTTGATAAACCAGAGTGATTTTGTGTTTTAAAACTTCAGATTCAGAAATATTACAACATCAGAAATAATACAACTTGAAAGCAAAAAGATTAAAATAACAAGAGGGAATATACTGTAAGCAAGCGATCGTGATAAATTACTCTTTTTGTTGATTTTCATGAATTCATAGATCGGTAGCAAAATTTTAATGCACTGTAACATGAGCTATGATTTTTTTTTCAAATTTATTACGATCACTGTTTTCCATTTATATAGACTTTAAGAAAACATTTCATATTAATTTATCGTTTTCCCTGAGATTTATCTAATTTACTTAATTTTTGCATTTTGTTCACAATTATAATACTGTAAGAACATAAGAGAACATTTTTCTTGAAAATGCCCATGTTTTTTCCAAAAAGTTCTTTCTTTCATAGCTTTGGAAAGTAACCTATTAAACACATAGTTATCTTGTATTGCTCAGACAGCCGATGGTCCTGCCAATGTCTGAGGGAAGTCACAAAGGTAAAGAATTTAAGTTATATTTTTATCAGTACGGAGAATTTCTTACTGCTTTTCTGAGGAAAACTGACCGAATTTAATAGTTCATTACTAACCTAGGAGCCTTTAACTATTTTTTTATTTAAAAAAAGACACTCTGAAATTGTCATCGTAATTTTTCATTTACAGATATATTTCTTCTACTTTTCATGCCATTACATTTCCAATGAAATTTGAATCATTGCCAGATAGTTAAATGTTTGTTATTTTTTTCGCATATGAATGCATTTCGTATCTCACATACTCTCATTACATATGATTTAACAAAATTAAAAACAAGTTAGAAAAGTTAGGTGAATATTTCCTGAAAATACTGTACATTTCATTTCGGAAAGTTTACATGAGTATCTTCATTTTGAATCTTTTAATGTTTCTTTTCCTGTATCCAAAGTAAATTTTGAGTATAAAATTTTCAGTTTTGACGGAAGTTATTTACGGATGGCTGTAATGTGCTCGTGTTTTCATAAACCGCTTTTGTAAAATACAATTTTCAAATATTTTCTTATTTATAGTTTACAACTCCTTGTAAAGATTTCAGAATAACTTCTTATTAAATAGTTATATTGCTTGATTTAATAACTTTTTACACGTTTGGAAGATTTAACTTCAACAACACTACCGCGCTGAATCAGAAATTAAAAAAAAGCAATGGAATTTTTATCTTAATACTACAGGAATAGATTAATTTTCTCTAACATTGATGTATTCGAATGTAGATAATGGAGATTTTTAACCCAGCTCATATAGACTTTGAATATTTTCTCTCAGTCACCAAGAATCACTGACTTGTATTGTTATAGATTTTTCTCATGAAGTCCATTTCTTTCTTAAAAGAAGTTTATGTACCAATTTCATTAGAAACATGTCTGAGAAAATATCTCACATTCATAAGAAACATCAGCGCTTTGATTTAAATTACTAAGAAACTAAGAATCAATGTTTTGTAAATAGGTTCCTCTTTGACTCAAAAGTTTCTTCTTTATCATATTCGAAATGAACAATTAACCGTACATAACTAATATATTGTATTGATGAACCACTGTTATATTTTAACTTATATTACATATCAAGTGAATATGAGAAGAAAACCATATTTTACCTTAACTGCTCATTTTTCAAGTAGAATTTTACTAACGCACATATGTCTTTATTGCGCTTTTTAATAAAATCTTAAAGGCTGAAATTATTTTTTTTACCAAATTTGTACTTTCTGACTTCATTCTACGAAAACGGAAACATTCATATCTTATTGCGAAGAAAAATTTGAACATTTTATACTTTTTCATTAATTTTCATACCACTTGAGTATCTCTGATAATTTGTTTCCCAGTCCAGTGCTAATCTATTGCTGATTTTCGCTTTTTTCAATACATTTCATATGTGACAAACACTCAGTTTAGAAACTTTTCTTACTTAACATCTTGTACTGCATTGCTGAACCGGGGCCATGCTTTCATTTTTATTGCATATCATACGAATATTTATAAAAAAAAAAAAAAAAAAAAGGCATATTTTTTTCATTTCTATTCGCACAATTTTAGTCAGGATTTTACTATTACAGAGACTTCTTTAGTAAAATCTCAAAGGTTAAACTGAACGTTTCGTCACTAATTTTGAAGATTCTGGATATATCCTACTTAAACGTTCATAACTGATTAGCAAAATTATTTATACATGTACTTCGTTCTACTCTCGGTTAATTTTTAAATCGTTATTCATCTATAACATTTGATTTTTAGTGAAGTATCGAAATGATTATTAACTTTATGTAAAGAATTTCGTAGACGCATATGTTAAGTACAGAAAAATTTTCTAACTTACCAGTATTATTACCAAAATAGAAAACATGCACAATTTTCCTAAAAGTTTATATATTTGTTTCTTTAAAAACGTGTACACGAATACTCACATTTAATAATTTAATAAGTATTTTTCTATATCAGAACTAAAATTTCGAACAAAAATTTTTAAATAATGTCATGTTCGATAAAATTTATGTACTTGTGATGTCTTTTGCCTTTTCGCAAACGTTTTAAGAGTGTGCTCTCGGTAGTCTTTTGAACACTTCGAACCTGTTTTCTCCTTGCTATAGGGAACTATTTTATCTTTGCTGTTGGTATATGCCAGAGGTGGGGAACCTTTTTACCATTAGAGTCCACATTTAAATTAGGTAGCAATAAGATAGGCCGCATAAGCTGATTGACCTAACAAAGTGACTTTTGTGAAATTATTATAGTTTTTCTATAGATTTAACAATTTATTGCAATATATAGAAAAAATAAAATATAATACTACAAAATTTTAAATATAATATATATATAAGATAATATAAAAATATTATAAAAAAATACGATAAAAAATATTTTTTTATTCACTAAGCTACTGACTTATTTGGCTTTGTTTTTTGTTTGACAGTAATTGTATATTTGGATCAAGCTTCGTAACACACAGCTTTAATTGATCCTCTAAATGTGCATCTGTAATTTGCGTTCTTAAATTTGTTTTTATTTTTGACATGAGAGAAAATGTTGTCTCGCAACAGTAGGTACTTCCGAAGCAGGAAAGTAAACGGCGAGCATGTTCTCGAAGGCATGGATATTCAACAGTATTTTTCTAGATTTCTATGGGATCCTTTTTAGCGTTAAAAAGGGATTTGATGATACTATCTTCCCCTAAATCAATTAACTCCATCTGTAGTTCTGCAGGAGCCTCGGATATATCTATTAAATGTGGTTCAAATGCCAGTTTCATAGCAGGAGTGTGCTCGTCAAAATCAGAAAATCTATTAGTATACTCTTCTAGTAAACAATCCAAGACACCTACATATTCATCGAATATTTTATTTTCATAGTTCTGCTCATTTAACATTTTAGCTAGCTCCGGGAAGTGTTGTGCAGATATTTCCGATCGACAAAGCAATGTTTTGAAAAATGATAATTTTTTTCTAAACGCTTGGATCTTTTGCCACATTTCATAAATATACCTCGTTTCACCTTGCAGGCAAATATTTAAATTGTTTTGTTTTGTCATCATATCAGACAAAAATGCAAGGTTTCTGAGAAATACTTCATCTGATAGATCACACTGTTTTCCTTGTTCTTTATAAAAGTTTAAAATTTGTCGTCGTAAAGACAAAACCTTTATCAAAACCTGACCTGTTGATAGCCAGCGAACCTTGCAGTAGTATGGCAGGTCAACACTATACGTTTCCTCATCTAAAGAGAGCATCTGCCGAAATTCACGATGACGCATTCTATTTACGCGAATATAGTTGACAATGGCAATGGTTCTATCCAGAGTGTAATTTCACTGCATTTTGCATCAGCAAAAGGGTAGATTTTGCTGATGCAAAATGCAGTGAAATGATATCAATTTTTTTCAAGTTTAAGTTTTCCTTTTTTAACAAAGCAACGAATCCTTCTTTTTTGCCTCTCATGGAAGGTGCGCCATCGGTGCAGACACTGACTAAATTACTGACATTCAATTGTAATTTATTACATACTTCTTTGAAGTTTTCGAAAATATCGGCTCCGCGAGTTCTTCCAGTTAGTGTACCCAACGCAAGTAGTTCTTCGTAACATTGAAAATCTTTAGTTATAGCACGAATAAAATATAAAACTTGTGCCGAATATGTTTTATCAGTGCTTTCATCTAAAGCAATTGAAAAATAAACATCTTCATTTTGTATAATTGCATGAAGTTGCTCTGTTACATTTTGCGCTAATTCGTGCTGTCGATCTGTTACAGTTCTTCTTGAAAGAGGTAATTGTTTGTATTTGTCGACATTTCTTCAATCTAACATACTCACTGCTTCAACAATACATTCTTTAATTATTTCAATGTCACTAAATGGTTTGCCCCTTTTTCCAAGTATATGTGCTATTTTATACGTAACAGCAACTGCAGCGGAATTTTGATTTACAAAGGCACTAAAAGATGCCTGCTGATGATGCTTCTCATTTTTCAACTTTTGAAGTGCAGCTTTTCGTGATTCACCTTCTAAAGCGAAATCTTTATGTTCTTTATGAATCAAATAGTGTTTATTTGCATTCGCTTTTTTTAAAGTATTTAAAACTGTATTGCACAACAAACACATCATTTTATCTTTCTCAGCAGTAAAGAAAAAATCTAACTCCCATTCTACATTAAATGTTCTGTTTTCATCACCTAATTTTCTTCTCTTACTATCTGACACGATGGATAAAAAAACGAATATCAAATAATATCTTTAACAAAGTGTGTACTTTCTAGAAATACAATAAAACCGTGTACCTGTTATAAGCACGCACTGTTAACTACAATTAGCTGAAGATCGCAACAGGGAAGCGTTGAGAGATGCGAGTCAGAGAAGCCAAAGCAAGGTGTGACACTCAAATGGGAGATCTGAAACCGAGTTTTGTTTACTTCTTAGACAAGGTAGTTTACGCTGCTAGCTGTGGGCCAGAGCCTCGCTCATGCGTGTTAGAGTCCGTTTCAGACTAGTATTCTGACGTCATGTTACAATATGACTGTCTTTGGCGGGATTTTTCGCGCAACTGTCATGGCGTTGATGTACAATAGTTGTTTGAAACGAACTCTACCATTTTGTACTAGGTGGCAAAGGGCCGCACAAGAACCTCGCGGAGGCCGCAGGTTCCCCACCTATGGTATATGCCAATGAATTCTCGATGCTTTTTTCTTTTGTTTTATCTCCAGTTTATGAGTTATTTAAATATTAAAAATATATTTATAGAACGTTTATGTTGACACTTGTGATAGATTTCTTGGACCTTTCTACAAAACGTATTTATTTTATTCACGTGAATGAAACTGATGTTTTCTTAAAATTTTATTATTCAGAGTATTAGTCAATTATGACAGAATGCCGGATTTGTGCTCTTTATTCAATATTCATATGAACTTCAGTATCCCAAATCTTTCATATAACTGTAATTTTTCCTATCAGTAATAAGAAGACGAATGGAGAAAATGCCGGATATGCAGACATAAGGTAAAAATCTGAGTAGTAAGCGCCCGTACTCGGGTGACGGAAGTGACGTCACAGGGCACAGGAAGTGAAAAGGGGCGTGGGCAGTATCCAGCAACGACTTCTTATAACAGGTAGACGGCTCACCCACAGAGAATTCGTCTGCTAGGATGTCTCCAACATATACCACGTGACTAATGCTTTTGGCGTTCTCGGGGAGTGATAGCTTAGACTGTTCATCGCCAGTTTTGCCCGCTTTTGATATGGCAAGTAGTGCTTTTTATTTCCGTCTCCTAGCAGTCAGCAGACAACGACCTCGAATTAGGTTGTTCGATTTTTTACAATTATATTTAGATATAACTTAACCCTTTTTTTCCTGAATATTTTATCTATATTTTTAATAATCGCTTTAAATTATTTGCACCATTGTTTAAGATGTTTAGGTTAAATAATTTTAGGAAGAAAATCTAAAATAAATAATAAAAAATGAGATGGAAACTTTAATTTGAATAACGTTAAAAAATTAATTGCACTACTGTTATAATATTTGAGAAGGTAAAAAAATCTCGTTTAATTTTAATGCATTGCATCCTAAAGAGACAAAGAAAATCACATTGTATTACATGTATATATACTGTTGACTTTCAGCTGGAACTATAAACTATTACTGTCCAAACTTTATATAGTTTATGATACAAAAAGATAAATTATACTGAATTAATTAATTAAAATTATATTTACTTAAATATATGAAAGTAAAATATTAAAGAAAAATATTTTACTTTCATATATTTAAGTAAACATAATTTTAATTAATTTAAAGTCAGAAATAGTTTTTGGAAGAATTTCATTTACTTTTGAGCTCTCGGTGTTAGCAATAGTACTTGCATTATGGAAATGTAGGATAGTAAAGAATTTTTTATTTTTAAAAAGATCTTTATTAAGTAATTGATTATGCCCATTTTATTCAGTTACTTGCATATTAAAGTGCTTATAAATTCAGCAATGTACATGCTTTTATTTTTAAAAATACAGGACTTGAATAAAACTTAAAATATTATTGTCCCTTAAAAAGTGTAATTTTTGTGTTAACACTACGTACGTTTTTGTTCTGAAGTTTTTCTGTTTCAACTTTACCTGCATAGTACAGTCGTATTTTCAGGTATTCAAACAGAATGGCTTTTATCAAAGAACTTCTATGGTTATCTAAAGGCTCATGATTTAAAATATGTTCATGCATGCCTAAAAATATATTTGGAGAGTTTTCTATTATACATTTAACACTATCTGAAATTAATGAAGCCATAATGTTTTTTTGTTTAAGTTTTCCAGAAGCTTGGGTGGTTCGAAAAGATTTTTCAGCTGCTCTACATATCTTCACAACACTACCAGATGGAACTATTAACCCTCCCCTATTTTTTCTACGTAATAATTTACTTTGTGTATAATCAACTGTTAAACCAACATCAGACAGAGAATATATACAAGTATCACATTTTAATGCATTTTTCAATTTTTTAACAACACTACCAGCAATGTATGCAACAACATCACTAACAAAGTCTGAGAATTGTTTACAACTTGTTAATGCAAAAGAATGATCTTCAGTAACACAATTCTCAGAAAAATTAAAATCACCTTTAAAGGTATCTGTGGAGTTGAAATTGATTGACTTCAAGTACATATTAGTGGAACTGCTCACATTTAAAATATTTGTATCGTCTAAAACGATGCAATTTGCACTACCTGATGTCATTATGTGATGGTGCATCAGTAAGCGAACATATGCTGCTTTAAATTGTTTTGCAGTAGGGTTGTTGTTGTGACCACCTTTTGTGCGTATGGCACTGAAAAATAACTCAAGGTGGTCCTGTGATAATTTGTATGTCAGGAAAAAGTTTAATGGGTGAGGTGAAATTTCACACAGCTCAATATATAACGATTTAATACTATTGATGCAAACTAAAAATCCTAAAAATCCTGTTTTCCTGTTGCTATGCAATATGTATTCTCCAATTTTACTTGTTCTTAAGTTTTTTATGTATTCTTGTGCTGTATTTAAGAAATTTAATATAGTATCTTTATTTTGGGGCTTAATTGGAGATTTAAAATCTTTACTTAATAGGTTTTTTTCTGTTTAAGATGTCAAAAAGGCTACTGAATATTTTAAAAAATTTTATGGTTGGAGCACAGCCAATGAATGTGGGGTATTTTAAATCGTTTTCTAAATATAAAAGAGCATCAGCAACACAATTACTGAGAACCTGGGCTGCAAGTTTAACCTTCATTTTTTCACGATACCATTCTATGTGCCGTGCCCGTAACTTTGTAGTAGCATGAAGGCCTTGCTCCTTTTGAAATTTTTCTAAATTGATTATATGCTCCCACAAAATGAAGCCACTGTCACCATCAACAATGGATCCTTTTGATGCCAAGCAATTTCTAACAAGCTTCAACATATGGCAAGGATCCATTATGACATACACATTGTCTCCGGTGGCATTGTCCGGTGTGTGGAAAATAATTGATTAAATTATTGCTTTGTAAATTTGCACCTAATGCATTTGCAGTTGCAATATTGCTACTGAAACCATCAAATGTCAAACTTATAATTCTAATGCCAGTCTCTTGAAGATAATGAAGGGCCTCATTAATAAGATTGGCTCTTTCTAGAGCATTTAACCCATTTATCAAAAAATACGAAACTGGAACCTTCCAGCTTCCATTAATGGCATTCACCATGAAAACTAAAGCCTCTTTTGCATGAGGCAGCTCATCATCATCTATGTCAGTACCTAAGTCAACATATCCAGTAAAACGAGTTCTATCCCATTCAATATGTTGTCGTATTGCCATTTCATCGACAATAAGAGCTCCATAAATGGTTTTGTTTATCTTTAAAGCTTCTTCTGCTTTAAGTTTCAACGATTGTAGGGCTTCCTTCGTAAATCCAGGAGAACCACTAACTTTACCATACCACCTTCTTAAAGTAGAAGGATGGGGAAGACTGTCGTTGAACATTTGTCTGACATAATTATATGCTTTTGCCGAATAAAAATTTAAAGTCATGGCAAATGTTCGGAGGTCTTCTGAATATTCAGCTCTTGAATTACTACATTCAAGTCTTTCTATGAAGTCCCCTGCAGCTCCAGACAACTAGAGGAAGGGAGCAAAAAAATTAAGATTTTAATATAATATTAAACATAAAAATTTTAAATATAATATAATAAAACATAGATGAGTTTTAGCAATAACTTATAACATTTTTATGTAATGGTCACCTCAAAAATATTTAAAAAAACCTACAGATGCAATATTTTCATGACACTAATGGAAATACAACCTGTGACATTGCATCCTGCATGTCATTTCCTTAATCAAAGAATTACTTGATTAGACATATATTTCTGATTATTACATTTTGAAAATTCTCAGCAAGTATTCATTACATCTTACGGTGCATGAAGGGGCCATCCAAAAATGATGTCACGCTCTGATGGGGGAGGGGGTTTGTGCAATTGTCACAAGGGGGAAGAAGAGTAATAAAAAGTGTGACATCACACACATTTTGGTTAAAAAACAGCATTTAAAATCAGCTGATTAAATTTTGAAATTACAAAAATTGAGGGTATTTCTTTCTATTGGGGCTAGAACAACTTTCCTGGGATTAATAAAAATTCTACTGATTCTTACTAAATGATTTAGATCAGCATTTCCCAGCTTTAAATCAGAAGTGAAAGTATATGTTTATGTAATAGCCTGACATTTGGCAAGGGAAGGAGGATAAAAAATTTTATGAAAATGTGCAACATCATTTATGAATTACCCCTAAATTAAGTTATAGTTAAAAACCAAAACTATAGTTAAAAGCACAATTTCTCTGGGAAATGATGGATAAAATAATTATAAGAGAGATACAAAACTGGATATTGTAAAAATTTGTTAAGCTTGCCCCTAAAATTGTTGACGCTGAATCAGATATTAAATTCTGAGTTTTTAACTCAGTCAGCAGCTCGTCTAAAGAGGCCACACGCTTCTTCAGTCTTTTGTTCTGTTTATCTAACAATTTAATTTTTCTTTTCATTCTGATATTTTGCTGCTGAGCTATTTCAAGAACTTTTTTTGCTTTACTTGGAGATGTAACATCCTCATCATTAAAATCTCCCAAGTAATGCAGCCGTTTCCTTCTTTCAGGAGTTACAGATGTACTTGCTGAACCTACAACAGATTTCAAGACGAAATATTAAATATAAGTGTTATATTAATAATAATTATTATTATTTATAAATCATACTCATATGGAGCTTAATAACGCATTTCAGTAATTTTATGGCTAATAATTTGATTTGGTGTGGAGGAAAAGGATTATTTTATTTGTGTAATGTCTTTCTGAGAGGAAACAGAATTAAAAGTTATGAAACATGAATATTTATAGCAAGCAAGGAGATTTTGAGGGTAATTTGCCATCTTAAATTAGTAAAAAATAAATAATGGGTTTTTCTTCACAAGCTTTCAATACCTTGCAAAATATTAGAGTTCAGGCAAGATGTTGTAGATATAAACTAAATTAGTTTTAAAAGTTCCCATAATCTCAGATTACTTTATCGTGTAATAGTTCAAGTGTTCTAGTTGCTTTAATTAGCAATTGCATAAAATTTTCAAGCTAAGTTCATTAAATTTAATTTACAAATGAAACTGAAACATAAACATAAATAAAAAAAGTAGGCTAAAAGTAAATTACAAGCATTCTGGAAATTCTAAACTGAATATAAGTCTAGAATGCAACAAAATTCACCTACTTACAAAACTATTTTTCTCTCTAAAAATGCTATTTAACATATTGAAACCAATACAATTAATAGAATTCAAAGAAAAAAATTACTACATCACAGCATGTTATGTTAGACTTAATCAAAGTACAATTTCTTCCTCGACTCTCTCTCACATACATAAATAAGTATGTTAAGTACATGATACTGAAATTGAAAATAGAGCATCACTTACTTTCTGAATAGTGCATAGACTCTTCTGGATTGGGCTGAAGTGGCTTTTTTGACGACTTTCGCTTGTAAACATTTTTTTTGTAAGTGAGAAGGGAAATTAAATAACGTTGGAATTGCTGTGGCCTTTAACCAGGTGCCTCCAAACTTTGTTCTATCGAAGCAGTCTGATGTAAAATGTTTCGAACATAACTTTGAATACTTGGTTACTCTAAAGTTTTCCCGCCGCAGTTGTACTTCCCATTGTTTTTGCCTTTCTGGATCTTTAGGGAAAATATAAATGAAAAAAAAAAAAAAAAACTTAATTGTACTAAAGTAGCAAATGAAGTATTAAATCACACACATATATGTATTCCAGGTCATACAGGTATACTGCAGAAGAATGGTAATTTTTCAGAATCATTTAAGAATTCTTTAAGTACATGCTGAAAAATATCATGAAATTTTAAAAGTGTAGTAATTTTTCATTGGAAAGAAATGTAAATATACCTACAATTAGAGTCAAAACAATAATATAATTGTCTGTATATGGGGATGGCATTTTTCCCTTTAGCCTTTTATTACATGAGAATTCTTATTTCGTGATTCTGTATTGGAATGGAAATCAAAGGGTCCTTTTGGACCACCTTAAAGTTCTCTTAAAATTATTTTACAATAGTACGTACATTCAAAAACACAATTTGTAATACATCAAATTACAGGTCAAAAGGTGCCTTCTAGAGAAAAGAGGGTCAAGTGAAATTTAAAAGAAAATGAGTCACTTTCAAATTAGATTGTTAATGATGGGAAAAATTTGTGCTCAAGGCAATGTTGAAAAAAGTTAGTTTGATTTTGTCATCAACAATTCTTTCTTAATAAAAATCTATTAACAAAATTATATTTCACTGCATGCAGGTTCAACTTCTAAAATGAGCACCACCTCTCTTTTCTTGAGATTATATTACTGAAACATAATAATGCACTCTCTTTTCTTGAGATTATATTACTGGAACAAAATAATGCAATCTTAATTACTGATTTCCACACTCATGTGTATGTCATGGGGGATGAATACATCTTATTAACTATAACAAATATTTTATATTGAATATGTATCAAACGGTAACAAACTTCAACTCAGTATTTATTATTAGGATCAAAACGATATTACAGTTAAAAATTCTCTCACTCTCCTTTTTTTTTTAAATACTATTTAAAATATGGTTAAGTTTTTTACATCACATTTTTTCAATTACATTAAATTTCTAACAGCATCGTAGATGAGACAGAATTATAATCCAGATTATTTTTATTTTAATTGATTTTATAGAAAATAATGATACAGCATTGAGCTCTATAAAAGTAATCTGATTTTTAAAATAATGCTGTTTAACTGTTTATGTTCAATGTTGCATGAATCAAGATCTTCAGCTTTTTTTTTTTTTTTTTAACAAAGTAAACATATCGCACAATCTTTTCTCAATAATTTAATGCTAATAACAGCATTTTTCTTTTTTTATCGCAAGCAGTAATTGTTTATGAAATCAAAACGCGTACGACTTGGCGAAAAAAAGTTAACGCCAATTGGCGCAGCTTTCTATTTCAACGGAATACACGGAAAAAACATATAAAATTCAATTATTTGTAAAGGATGAATCCAGTAAATAGTGTCGCAGTATTTAATACATTTTGATGCTAATGATACATGCTGAAAATGTCATATACAGCGGCAATTTTCTTGTACAATATGGCTGAAAATTTCCAACCAATTCAACAGAGATAGTAAAACGACAGAAATACTGAGAATAAAATAATAAATCATGCAGTTTTAACATACCTATGAAAGGTTACAGGTCCTCCGTTCACGAAACTTTTCTTTACATCCATAGGCGCTGCAGCGAATAACCATTTTTACTTAAATTTTATGTGACCAAGCAGAGCAGCAGTCTTTCGTCCCATAGAAAGCAATGTAAAGTATTTCCGGACTTTCGGAATTCGCGCAGCAGTCACGTGACACTAATGTTGGAACCGGTTGAAGGTTGCAATAAGCTCTCTACCAGTATATTATCTCGTTGGTATCCAGAGGGGCCTGGAACCGGAAGTGACGACACCAGCGCCATCTTGTATCACGTGATGGAATGACATCATCAAACTTTCGTTTTGATTCTGTGGCAACGATTTTATGTTTTCAAAGTTTTTATTTTTTGTGGCAACGACACTATTTTTTATGTTTATGGCAACGAGCTCTTAACCACGTGTTTGGCAGGACACCACTTTTAATTTATTGTTTTTAATTATTTATTACGTGATTAATTATTTAATACGTCATTACTTTTAATTATTTACTCATTTTTATGCGATACATTTTAATTATTTAATCCGTCATTAGTTTTAATTAGTTTTAATTGATTCCATTATATTTTAATCCATTTTTAATGAATTTAGTATCATTTTCCCTGTATTTTAAAAATAACTCCACGGCTGAGATTCGAACTCGCTATCTCTGGGATGGGAGTCTAGCGCTTTACCGCTCGGCTACCCGGTCCTCTTATCAGACTTGTTATTTGAAACCCTCTTTGGCCCTTTGACTTTTTGCACCATTGATGACATAAGGCTGAAAGTCTGAGCATGCGCTTCATTTGTTTTTACACGACGGCTAGGATTTCTTTTGGCTTCTTAATCATTACTTTATTCATTGCTGTTTTAAATGTAAGATTTTCCCACAGTTTAATTTTTTTTATTATTAAGATATTTTTAATTGTTTTCATTTTTCATCTTATTCTTACTATTTTTTTAGTTAATTTATTAATTTTTGATTTCATTTTTTTCCCTTTCCCAAACATAAATTTTATTTTTAACTTTCGCAAATTGACGTTTACTTCCACAAAAGTGAACTTAAATTTACTTTTTACTTTTTATCTTGCAAAGTTTATTTTTTTATATTTAATTTTCTTTTTGGTTTTACAAAAGTAATATTTATTTTTACGAATTGAATTTTTCCTTTTCACTTTTTTATTTTGCAAAAGTTTTTTTTTTTTTTTTTTCCAAATTTTTTTCCTTTTTGTATTTTTACTTTACTTTATTTTAATTTTTTGTTTAACTTTCTTTTTGGTTCTACAAAAGTAATATTTTTATTTACGAATTGAATTTTTCCTTTTCACTTTTTTATTTTGCAAAAGTTTTTTTTCCAAAATTTATTCATTCATTTCGTCATTCATTAAATTTACACTTTATATGCTATGTAATTCCAAAAATAAGCTTCGAATAGGATAAATATTTGCACATTCTACTGAATTGCCTAAATATGAAGAATTTCTCTACTTCCAGATTTTTACCCTTATGTCTGCATAAACTGCATGTATTCCATTCGTCTTCCTACTACCAATAGGAAAAATTACAGTTACGTGAGAGATTTGAAATACTGAAGTTCATATGAATGTTGACTAAAAAGAGGACAAATCAGACATTCTGTCATAATTGACTAATACTCTGAATAATAAAATTTTAAGAAAACATCAGTTTCATTCACGTAAATAAAATAAAATGCATTTTCCAAAAAAATTTAATCCAGGAAATCTATCACAAGTTTCAACATAGACGATCTACAAATATATTTTTAAGTATTTAAATATTTCATAAGTTCAAGATAAACCATGAAAGTATCGAGAATTCATAGGCATATACCAACAGCAAAAATAAAATAGTTTCCAATAGCAAAGAGAATAGTTTCCAATAGCAAAGATAAAACAGTTTCAAAATGTCTAAAAGACTACCGAGAGCACACTCTGAAAACGTTTGCAAAAAAAAGATGACATCACAAATACAAAAATTTTACGGAACATAACATTAGTTAAAAATTTTCGTTCGAAATTTTAGTTCTGATATAGGAAAATACACGTTAAATAATTAAATGTGGGTATTCGTGTAAATGTTTGTAAAAAACAAATATATAAATTTTTAGGAAAATTTTGCATGTTTTCTATTTTGGTAATGATACTGGTAAGTTAGGAAAGTGTTCTGTACTGAACATATGTGTCTACGAAATTCTTTGGGAAAAGCAGAAAGTAAATAATCATTTCGATACTTCACTAGAAATCAAGTGTTATAGTTGAACAACGATTTAAAAATTAACCAAGAGCACAACGAAGTACATATATAAATTATTTTGCTAATCGGTTATGAACTTTTAAGTAGGATATATCCAAAATCTTCAAAATTAATAATGAAACGTTCAATTTAACACTTGAGATTTTACTAAAGAAGTCTCTGTAATAGTAAAATGTTGGTTAAAAATTGTGCTAACAGAAGGAAAAAATATGCTTTTTTTAAAATATTCGCATGATATGTGATAAAAATGAAAGCATGGCCCCGGTTCAGCAATGCAATACAAGGTTTTAAGTAGAAAAGTTTCTAAACTGAGTTTTTTGTCACGTACGAAAATTAGCAATATATTAGCAGAGGACTAGGGAAAAAAATTTCAAAGATAATACTGTGGTATGAAAATTAATCAAAAAGTATAACATTTTTCTTCGCAATAAGTTATGAATATTTTCGTTTCAGTAGAATGAAGTCAGAAAGTACAAATTTAGTAAAGAAACAAGCGCTGATTTTCTTATGAATGTCAGATATTTTCTTAGATATATTTCTAATGAAATTAGTATATAAACTTCTTTTAAGAAAGAAATAGACTTTATGAGAAAAATCTATGACAATGCAATTTTTGGTGACTTAGAAAAATATTCAAAGTCTGTATGATCTGTGTTAAAAGTCTCCATTATCTACTACATTCGAATACATTAGAGAAAAATTATCTATTCCTGTAGTATACTAAGATAAAAAAAAATCCATTTCTTTTCTTAATTTCTGATTCAGTGTGGTAGTGTTGTTGAAGTTAAATCTTCCAAACGTGTAAAAAGTTATTAAATCATACAATACAACTATTTAATAAAAATTTGTTCCCAAATCTTTACAAGGACTTGTAAAAGATAAATAAGAAAATTTATGAAAATTCAATGACTTGCAGTGGCCGTAATATTCAAAGTGTTCAAAAGGTTATCGATAAGGTACTTCACAAAAAACAATATATGAAAACACGAACACGTCACAACCATCGGTAAATAACTTTCGTCCAAACCGAAAATGTTTTACTCTAAATTTACTTTGGATGCAGGAAAAGAAACACTAAAGGATTCAAAATGAAGATACTCGTGTAAACTTTCCGAAATTAAATGTACAGTATTTCAGGAAATATTCACTTAACTTCTAACTCGTTTGTAATTTTTTTAAATCATATGTAATGAGCGTATGTGAGACACGAAATGCATTCGTATGTGAAAAAATAACAAACCTTTAATTATCTGGACAATGAATCAAATTTCATTGGAAATGTAATTTCATGAAAAGTAGTACATGGAAAATCTTGAGGATAATTTCTGGTGTGTTTTTTTCGAATAAAAAAAATAGTTAAAGGCTCATAGGTTAGTAATGAACTACTAAATTCGGTCAATTTTCATCAAAAACGCCGTAAGAGTTCTCCGTACTGGTAAAATATTACTTAAATTCCCTAGCTTTGTGGCTTAACTCAGACATTGGCAAGACCAACGGCTGTCTGGTCAATACAAGATAACTGTATGTTTAATAGGTTACGGCAAAGCTATGAAAGAAATAACAGTTGGGTAAAATTATGGACATTTTCAAGAAACAAATGTTCTCTTATGTCCTTTTGGTATTATATTTATAAACAAAATGCAAAAATTTAGTAAATAGGAAGATAAATCTCAGGAAAAAATGGTAAATTAACATGAAATGTTTACTTAAAGTCTATGTAAAGTTGGTGATCGTAATACATTTGAAAAATAGTTCATATACAGTGCATTAAAATTTTGCACCCCATCTATGAATTCATGAAATTCAGCCCAAAAAGTCATTTATCACGTTCGCTTGCTTGCAGTATATTCTCTTGTCGTTTTAATCTTTTTGCTTTTGAGTTGTATTATTTCTGAAATTGTACTATTTCTGAATCTGAAGCTTTAAAACACAAAATCACTCTGATTTATCAACTTAGGTCTAAATGTAAAGTACAGTCAACCAAATGGAAGATTTTAGCATAAGTAAATGTACTACAGACAAAATAAAATTAAAAATTCATCATTATTTTTCATGCTCTGTTCGTGAAACTAGTCCTGACTTAAACCATTTGGAAAATTTTCAGAAAAAATATTCATTTCTTGTTCATGTTTTTGCATACTCAGATACTAATTTTGTTTGAAATATGGGATTTTCTTATTCCATTTTATATTTCACTGTTAAAGTCTGGCTTGGGAAAATTGTTTTCCTTGGAAATGGCATACTTGTGATATATATCTGTGACTGTTCTAATAAACTACATTACTAACATGTGAAAATCCCTAGTTATACAGGAATTATCTTGAATGTTTCCTTAATTTGAAATGCAAAACGTAACCCATGTGCAAAAAATAGAACAAGTTTATCTTAAAAAAGTTCTCCACGAATACATCTTTTCTCGGTCCTTACATGCTTTTCTGTATTTATCACTCAAGTTCATTGTGTACCTTTCTTTCATCTAATTTGTGAAGTGTGGTCTTTCTTATGACATATTAAAAATGCGTTAAAATTTTTAAAGTTGGTGACTATAGTAGATCATTATATGGACTTTCTGTCATTATTACCTATTTTGTATAATTATTTGTGTGTAATTTTATTTATTATCTATGAGAAGTTAAATGTCAAAAAAGCTGTAAAAGTTCATTATTAAGCAATGTCAGTTTGAAATTTCTATCTTAAAATTATTTGTGTTAGGTCATGTTAATTACTATGTTAGATCATTATTTGGAACTCTACTCGATATTTCGTGTAATGTATCATAACTATGTAGGAGTCATTTGTCTGGTATGATAAATTAAATTTCGTTCTCAAAAGGCTGTAAGAGTTCAGTGCTAAATAAATTATTGACAATGTGAAATATGGGTCTTTTTCAGTTAATTTACAATAAATACGTTAAAAATATTCCAAGTTAACAAATTTTTATATTCCAAATTGGGATAAAGGCGATAAAGTTTCATTTCCATGGCTGAATATTAATTCCATGTGTATTATATACATTAAGTTCTCCTTCACAAAATGTGAGTGTAATTCAAATTTAAAATAATACGTTACAATGTGGATATTCTTCTCTGTAGTTAAAATATAATTCAATCTTCTGTACCTTGTTAAGAGAGTTAGGCTGTGATAAGTTCAAATAGAGTAGTGTTTGTAAAGTTGTGCGGTAAATGGTGGAATCATATTAAGAATCCGAGTGACGTTTTCACATGAAGGAAAAAATCAAGGTTTCGGTGTATGTTTGGTGATTTAAGTAGGATATGTGCAAGAAAATACAAGATATTTTTGTAAAATATTTCAAAGAGTTAGCAAAATTTGTGTTAGTAGTATAAATGAATCTTACTGAATAAAAGGGAGTGTTCTGAATATATATGTATAAATGTCTGTAGAGTAAAATAAGAAGAAATGAAGTACTATTGGTATGTATCTAAATTTAACTGGGTAGAAATGTTCCATGCATTGGTTTGAGTGGCTTCATACCACGAAAATTTATTGCTCCTTATAAGATTTATTTAAAGTCAGTAGGTCTTACAATAAAGAAACATGTGTAAGTCTGTATTTATTATGGGGAAAAGGAATCAGAAATACAGCACGAATATGTTTTATAAGTTAAATATAAGGGTAAATGTGTAAATGGAAAGTGTAAAAATTACATTTCTCAGACATAGTTTGGTGAATCCTTTGAATAAAAGTAAGACGTGTAAAAGGGAATCAACAAAGTTTTATATAGTTAGTAAAATACATCAGAAGGAAAAGTTCTGAGTATCTCCAACTTAGTAGTAAAAAAGTAAGAAATGTAGTATTCCAGTTAAACTATATAGAAGGAATATTGTGTATATTGGTTTAAAATTACAGAAAATATTACTTAGTGAAGTTATATGCATGTAAATTCCAGCTTCAAAGACTTTTCAAAGAGGAGAAAATCTCAAAGACGGAGAAATGTAGGTAAGTTTACTTTTGGAGAAATGGAAGTGTAACATGATGTTGTATTTAAAACAAGGGGAAAAATAATTAAGGGTAAAATAAAAATGTAACAAATAAATTAAGGGAAAGGGGGAAAAAATTTATTTTTGGAAATAAAATGCATAAGGGAAAAAACAAAAAACTGCATTTGTGTAAACAAAAAATTCAAAAAAATTAAAATTATGAAACTAAATATTACTTTTGTAAAAAAAAATTTTAAGTTAAAAATGTAGTAACACCTTTTTTTTTAAATAAAAAGCGGAAAGGAAAAATTAAATTTGTAAAAATAAATATTACTTTTGTAAAACAAAAAAAAAGTTTAAACAAAAAAATTAAAATAAAGTAAAGTAAAAATACGAAAATGAATAAATTTTGGAAAAAGAACTTTTGCAAAATAAAAAAGTGAAAAGGAAAAATTCAATTCGTAAATAAAAATATTACTTTTGTAGAACCAAAAAGAAAGTTAAACAAAAAATTAAAATAAAGTAAAGGAAAAATACAAAAAGGAAAAAAATTTGGAAAAAAAAAAAAAAAACTTTCGCAAAATAAAAAAGTGAAAAGGAAAAATTCAATTCGTAAAAATAAATATTACTTTTGTAAAACCAAAGAAAATTAAATATAAAAAAATAAACTTTGCAAGATAAAAAGAAAATTTAAGTTCACTTTTGTGGAAGTAAACGTCAGTTTGCGAAAGTTAAAAATAAAATTTATGTTTGGGAAAGGGAAAAAAATGAAATCAAAAATTAATAAATTAACTAAAAAAATAGTAAGAATAAGATGAAAAATGAAAACAATTAAAAATATCTTAATAATAAAAAAAAATTAAACTGTGGGAAAATCTTAGATTTAAAACAGCAATGAATAAAGTAATGATTAAGAAGCCAAAAGAAATCCTAGCCGTCGTGTAAAAACAAATGAAGCGCATGCTCAGACTTTCAGCCTTATGTCATCAATGGTGCAAAAAGTCAAAGGGCCAAAGAGGGTTTCAAATAACAAGTCTGATAAGAGGACCGGGTAGCCGAGCGGTAAAGCGCTAGACTCCCATCCCAGAGATAGCGAGTTCGAATCTCAGCCGTGGAGTTATTTTTAAAATACAGGGAAAATGATACTAAATTCATTAAAAATGGATTAAAATATAATGGAATCAATTAAAACTAATTAAAACTAATGACGGATTAAATAATTAAAATGTATCGCATAAAAATGAGTAAATAATTAAAAGTAATGACGTATTAAATAATTAATCACGTAATAAATAATTAAAAACAATAAATTAAAAGTGGTGTCCTGCCAAACACGTGGTTAAGAGCTCGTTGCCATAAACATAAAAAATAGTGTCGTTGCCACAAAAAATAAAAACTTTGAAAACATAAAATCGTTGCCACAGAATCAAAACGAAAGTTTGATGATGTCATTCCATCACGTGATACAAGATGGCGCTGGTGTCGTCACTTCCGGTTCCAGGCCCCTCTGGATACTGCCCACGCCCCTTTTCTGTGACGTCACTTCCGTCACCCGAGCACGGGCGCTTACTACTAATCTGGAAGTAAACGAAATTTTTCAGATCGAGGAAATACAGTACGATGTGTAAATATTCTTCCTATTCGAAACTTATTTTTGGAATGACATAGCGCAGAGGCGGGGAACCTTTTTACCATTACAGGCCACATTTAAATTAGGCAGCAATAAGAGAGGCCGCATAAGCTGATTGACCTAAGTGACTTTTGTGAAATTATTATAGTTTTTCTATAGATTTAACAATTTATTGCATTATATAGAAAAAATAAAATATAATACTACAAAATTTTAAATATAATATACATATAAAATAATATAAAAATATTATAAAAAATACAATAAAAAATATTTTTTTATTCACTAAGTTAGTGACTTATTTGGCTATGTTTTTTGTTTGACAGTAATTGTATATTTGGATCAAGCTTCGTAACACACAGCTTTAATTGATCCTTTAAATGTGCATCTGTAATTTGCGTTCTTAAATTTGTTTTTATTTTTGACATGAGAGAAAATGTTGTCTCGCAACAGTAGGTACTTCCGAAGCAGGAAAGTAAACGGCGAGCATGTTCTCGAAGGCATGGATATTCAACAGCATTTTTCCAGATTTCTATGGGATCCTTTTTAGCGTTAAAAAGGGATTTCATCATGCTATCTTCCCCTAAATCAATTAACTCCATTTGTAGTTCTGCAGGAGCCTCGGATATATCTATTAAATGTGGTTCAAATGCCAGTTTCATAGCAGGAGTGTGCTCGTCAAAATCAGAAAATCTATTAGTATACTCTTCTAGTAAACAATCCAAGACATCTACATATTCATCGAATATTTTATTTTCACAGTTCTGCTAATTTAACATTTTAGCTAGCTCCGGGAAGTGTTGTGCAGATATTTCCGATCGACAAAGCAATGTTTTGAAAAATGATAATTTTTTTCTAAAAGCTTGGATCTTTTGCCACATTTCATAAATATACCTCGTTTCACCTTGCAGGCAAATATTTAAATTGTTTTGTTTTGTCATCATATCAGACAAAAATGCAAGGTTTCTGAGAAATACTTCATCTGATAGATCACATTGTTTTCCTCGTTCTTTATAAAAGTTTAAAATTTGTCGTCGTAAAGACAAAACTTTTATCAAAACCTGACCTGTTGATAGCCAGCGAACCTTGCAGTAGTATGGCAGGTCAACACTATACGTTTCCTCATCTAAAGAGAGCATCTGCCGAAATTCACGATGACGCATTCTATTTACGCGAATATAGTTGACAATGGCAATGGTTCTATCCAGAGTGTCTTGCAAAAGGGTAGATTTTGCTGATGCAAAATGCAGTGAAATGATATCAATTTTTTTCAAGTTTAAGTTTTCCTTTTTTAACAAAGCAACGAATCCTTCTTTTTTGCCTCTCATGGAAGGTGCGCCATCGGTGCAGACACTGACTAAATTACTGACATTCAATTGTAATTTATTACATACTTCTTTGAAGTTTTCGAAAATATCGGCTCCGCGAGTTCTTCCAGTTAGTGTACCCAACGCAAGTAGTTCTTCGTAACATTGCAAATCTTTAGTTACAGCACGAATAAAATATAAAACTTGTGCCGAATATGTTTTATCAGTGCTTTCATCTAAAGCAATTGAAAAATAAACATCTTCATTTTGTATAATTGCATGAAGTTGCTCAGTTACATTTTGCGCTAATTCGTGCTGTCGATCTGTTACAGTTCTTCTTGAAAGAGGTAATTGTTTGTATTTGTCGACATTTCTTGGATCTAACATTGTTTTGGCTACTTCGGTGATTGCGGTGATTAGTGCCCAGAGGGCGCACCACAGAAAAAGTTAGTTGCGTTACAGAACGTAAGTGAAGCGGACACGCCAAAATGTCGGGCGTATTACGGCTAATTGAGGTAATTGCATCGTATCTGTCAGGTGGCAGAAAACTAGTATGATGTATCAATTCACATGCCAGTTGGCAGAATATGTCTATCATGTACATGCCAGGAGGCATAACGCTTGTAAATATGCCAGGTGGCATACGACTTGTAAATAAATTGTAAATAAATGTACAGTAAAATATCTTGGTGCAATAGATCAAGGAACAAGCATCAACAACCTTCTGATCACGTTGGATACGTACATTTTTTTTTTTTTTTGGTGACACCGGACTTGATTTGTGGAGATGAAGAATGGACGAAGAAAATTAGTGAGTTCATGACTGAAAAGCCAGGATTTAACGCGAAGAAATTCGAGGTAGGCCCTTTTTCATTTTTCCAGTTTTGAATAGAATTGTTGAATAAAAATCTTGGTGATTATTATAGTTGATAGAATCTAATGGTAAAATGGAGGCTATGAATAAGCAAAGAAGTTGCGTACGGTGACGCGTAGCTTAACTACTAAGTTGATGAGTAAAATAGATTCTGCATTGTTAGAAGAGGGTGAAACCGCGGATGAAAAATTAAAAGAATTACTCGAAATGTTACTTGAAAAATCGCAGTTGTTGAAACAATACGATTCTGAGATTGAAAAACTTATAATTACGGAACAGGAGTTAGAAACAGAAGTAATTTCCGCGCAGGAATATCAGGAAAGAATTATAAGTTTTAAATGTAAAATTCAGGAAAAATTAAGAAAAAACTCGTGTGAAGTTGAATCTAGAAATTCTAGCGAGGAAACTATATCTCCGAAGTTGAAAACTTGTGAAGTTAATACTTTAAAATTGCCAAAATTAACGATTACAAAATATTACGGAGATCCTTGTTCTTGGCTTGAATTCTGGAACCAGTTTAGTAATTCCATTCACCAAAACGAAAGTCTCAGTTCGGTTGATAAGTTTTGTTATTTAAAATCGCTTTTGGGAGGTTTAGCTTTAAATGCTATTAGTGGATTAACATTTACTAGTGAAAACTATACGGTGACTGTTGATATACTAAAAAACCGTTTCGGCAGAGATGACCTGCTAATTAATGCGCATATGAATAAATTGTTGAGTTTAGAACCTGTAAAATATTCCGGAAATACGGCTTCTTTGAGGAAGCTTTATGACGATATAGAAATACAAATAAGGAATTTAAATTCTTTAAATGTTACTAGTGGTTCTTATGGACATTTATTATCCCTATTTTGTTAAAGTTAATACCCGAGAATTTAACTCTAGAATTCACTAGGAAAAGAAGTGATAAACAAAATTTCGATGTTAATGAACTACTAACGTTCTTGAAAACGGAAGTGGAATGTAGGGAAACATCAATGATGTTAGCGCGTTCTAAGAATTTTGATGTAAATGAAACATCAATACGAAACAAAAGTTCCTATCAAGGTTATCAAAATAAATCTTACATGCATTCTAAAAGAAATTATTACAGTACGAATAAGCAAGGTGCTTCAGTATTAACTAGTCAAAGCGAAACTCCCTCTAAATACTTTCAAAAATCACACTTTAATCCAAATCGAAAGTTCTCTACCCCGCCTAAGAAAGAGAATCAAAATGTCTGCATATTTTGTTTATCTGCTTGTCATATGAATCATGATTGCGCATTTGATTTAAACGCTCGCCGAAAGGCATTAATGGATCGAGGTTTATGTTTTATTTGCTTTTCGAAAGGGCATCCAAGGCGTTTCTGTGCTCATAAAGATGAAAAATGCAGACTGTGCAATGTCCAAGGTTTACATAATTCGTTAATATGTGACGCCGCATCGAAAGGTTTAGAGACGAATACTTCCAATCAGACAAAACAAACGCCAATCCCTGAAGCTTCTCTTTCGCTCTTATGTAATGAAAATAATAACAAAATTAAACTACCGACTTCCGTTCTTTTACAGACGTTTTCGGCAACAGTTAGGTGTAAAGGGGGCAACGAAAAGGAATTACGTTGTATGCTAGACTCAGGGTCAACAAAGTCATTCATCTTACGAGAAGTGGTTGATTCACTGGGGTTGAAAATTATTAATAAAGAAGCGCTTATTATTTTCACATTTGGATGCAAAGATGCAAAAGAGCGCTTGTATGATATCGTAGAAATCATATTGCAAAATGTAAGCCATCCCAATAAAAAGATAAAAATTAACACAATAGTCATTGATTCTATAACACTAGGGCAAGTAAAAGTTCCTTCTCGGTGGATACGAAAGATGGCGTTTGAGAAGGGAATAGAATTAGCAGATGTTGGTACGAGTGACGAAATTCAAGTATTAATAGGTTCGGATTATATTTGGGAAATTTTAGGAGAACGAAACGTGAAGATTTGTAAAAAATTAGTAGCAACAGAAAGCACTTTCGGTTTTGTGATTCAAGGCAAGGACAAAGGATCAAATTGTAAGGACGCAAGAGTTAATCATATAACCGTTGTAAATGAGGACTTAGATTATGAAAGAGTTAAAAAATTATGGGAATTAGAAGCAATTGCGATAAGTTCGGATAAAGAAATATCTCTATCAGATAAAGAAATTTTAGAGTCATTTGAACGAAATACAACTTACAAGAGTAAAAGGTATGAAACTCGATTATTGTGGAAAGAGGGTGTTGAAGGTTTAAATAACAATTATGAAATCGCGAAACAGCGTTTACTATTTTTAAATAATAGGTTTCAGAAAAATAGCGAGCTATATTTAAAATATAATGAGATAATTAATGAACACTTGAGAGATGGTATAGTGGAACGGGTAGATACGTATTTAAATAGTAGTTTGAAAACGGGGTATTACATGCCTCATCACGCGGTAGTGCGCGAGCAGAAGGATTCTACAAAGGTTCGAATAGTTTTTGACGCTTCTTCTAAAAGTAAGGGAAATTTATCACTTAATGATTGTTTGGAAAGCGGACCTAATTTAAATCCTGATTTGCTAAAGATTATCATTAAATTCAGGGTACATTCAATTGCGTTTTGTGCCGACATTCAGCGTGCATTTTTAGAGGTAGGCTTAGCTAAAGAAGATAGGGATTTTTTAAAGTTTTGGGGGATAAATGAAGAAGGGTCAAATCTCGATCACAGTAATCCCAACTTACAAGTTCTCCAACACAATCGAGTTCCTTTCGGGGTCAAGTGCTCACCTTATTTATTAACAGCTACAGTAAGACTGCATTTAAAAAAGTATGAAGATGCCTAGATGCCTACGAAGAGGCATGCAGTATGTTAAAAGAGCTTTACGTAGATGATTTAATTTCTGGGACAGTTAATGTAGCAAAGGCCTTACATTTAAGCAAGGACATGATTTTCATTCTTAGCGAGGCCAGTATGAATTTACGCAGATGGGTTTCAAACTCACCTGAGCTGAATGAACTATGGAAACTTAATGGAATTGACTCTTGTGAAACATCTGAAGACCCTTTGGTACCGTTGGTACCGTTGAAAGTTTTAGGTCTTATCTGGGACAATGTCAATGATAATTTGAAAATAGATGTATCTCAATTTGAGAAGTTAAAAAATCTCAAAGTAACTAAACGCATCATTTTAGCAGCATGTGGTATGCTCTTTGATCCCTTGGGAATTATGAATCCATTTACTGTTCGAATTAAACTCTTAATGAAAACTATGTGGGAAAAGGGTATTCAATGGGACGAAAGTGTTCCCCTTGATACAGAATTCATATTTCAGGAATGGTTAAAAGAAGTTGAAAAAATAAAGTTTTTCGAAACTCCCAGACAGTACTTCAGTGATATGTGTTGGAAGTTTATAGAAGTTCACATATTTTCTGATGCCAGTCCCAAGTGTTATGGTGCGTAGCATATTTTAGATTTAAGAAGAAAAATAAATGTAAAACAAGTTTCATAATGTCGAAATCCCGTTTGGCTCCATTAAAAAGGGTAACACTCCCTAGGCTTGAACTTTTGGGAACATTAATTTCTGCAAGATTAGGTTCGTATTTGCAATCGATATTTCCGCAGTTGGATAACGGAAATATATTTTACTGGACTGATTCCCAAATTTGCATCCACTGGATCAAGGGATCTGCCAACGAGTGGAAACAATTTGTTAGAAATCGTGTGGTAGAAATCAAGGAGAAAACAATTTTAAACAGTTGGTACTTTTGCAGTGGGAAGACAAACCCTGCTGATAAACTTACGAGGGGGATGGATGCTGAAGCTCTAATTAATGATAGTGATTGGTTTTCTGGGCCACCCTGGCTTTCAGAAGTAGATATTCGACATCACATAAACGAAATGAATACCGAAGCTGACTTGCAAAACGTTAGTGAAGAACGAAAATGTGTTACTTTGAAAACACTTGTGGAATCTACAGAACCGTTACTAAATCTTGAACTGTACGGAAATTTAACCAAAGTACTGGGAATAATGGCTTATGTTCTGCGCTTCGTGAACAACTGTAAATCCGCTCGTGAAAAGCAATCTGGTGTGCTTACCGCCTATGAGTTACGGAAAATTTTAAGAGTAGGAGGTAGATTAAGAAACGCAGAAATTACCAGAGAAAGTAAACATCCCATTATATTGCCAAATAATAATCACTTCACAAAATTAATGATACAGCATTATCACGAAAAACATTTACACGGAGGGTTGCATTTAATGTTATCCGCAATAAGGCAGAAATACTGGATAATAAGTGCAAAGAATGAAATTAAAAAATGCATTTGGAAATGCATAAAATGTTGCAGAGTACGAGCAGTAACATCTATTCAATTAATGGGAGTAGAGTGCTCCATTAATTGAATTATTATAATATGAATATTACTACCTGCAAGTAGAGTGATTCCAAGTAGAACCTTTTCAAAGGTTGGCGTTGATTATGCCGGCCCATTTTCTGTGAAAATGAAAAGGGGAAGAGGTATAAGACCAATTAAATGTTATATCTGTATTTTCGTTTGTTTAGTTACAAAGGCTATCCATTTAGAGATTGCTAGCGACTTATCAAGTGAAGCATTCCTAGCTGCTCTAAAACGATTTGCTTCGAGGAGAGAAAAACCTCAAGAAACAAGAAGTGATTGTGGAACTAATTTTATAGGTTCAAATAAAATCCTCAAGGAAGCAGTTTCATCTGTCCAGTCAACCTCAGAATTTCAAAGATGGTTAGCAAATGAAAACATAAGGTGGATATTCAACCCGCCAGCTGCTCCACATCATGGTGGTATATGGGAGGCAGCTGTTAGATCTATGAAGCTGCATCTAAAGAAATGTGTTGGAACTCAAATTTTGACTTATGAAGAGTTTCTAACTCTAATTGCACAAATTGAAGCATGCTTAAATTCGAGGCCAATAACACCGGTCTCCAGTGATCCCAATGATTTGACAGCTTTGACTCCTGGACACTTTATTATAGGGATTTCTTTAACAGCTGTTCCGGAACAAGATTTAATCGAAGTACGAGTGTCTCCATTGCAAAGATGGCAACTAACACAGCAGATGTTCCAAGGGTTTTGGAAGCGGTGGTCTAAAGAGTACCTGTGCCAACTACAGCAGCGTAGCAAATGGAGACAGCCTAGCAGAAATATTCGCCTAAATGACTTGGTTCTCATTAAAGAAGATAATATGCCTTCATTACGTTGGAAACTCGGGCGAGTAATAGAAGTGTTTCCTGGAAGAGACAATAATGTGCGAGTGCTTAGACTAAAAACTGTGCACGAGGACATTAAACGTCCTATTACCAAACTGTGTCTTTTACCAGTTGAAGAACATTAACTTAAGTGTTTGGTTTATATTGAATATGTTTTATTATTATTTTCATTCCTTATTGTACTAATAATTTTATTTGTTTGTTCTAGTTTAACCCTCATAGTTAACGTTTCAATATAGTAAGATGTTTTGCTAGAAGATTGGTAAGTGTAACATGTAATTTTATACTTTTTGAAGATTTTTGTATGTTTTAAGTTTCTATATGTTTCATTTACTTGTTTGCATATATTGAAGATTGTATTAAGATGAATGTAATTCATCGGGGGGAGGATGATTTGGCCTCCTCGGTGATTGCGGTGATTTGTGCCCAGAGGGCGCACCGCAGAAAAAGTTAGTTGCGTTACAAAACGTAAGGGCAGCGGACACGCCAAAATGTCGGGCGTATTACGGCTAATTGAGGTAATTGCATCGTATCTGTCAGGTGGCAGAAAACTAGTATGATGTATCAATTCACATGCCAGGTGGCAGAATATGTCTATCATGTACATGCCAGGAGGCATAACGCTTGTAAATATGCCAGGTGGCATACGACTTGTAAATAAATTGTAAATAAATGTACAGTAAAATATCTTAGTGCAATAGATCAAGGAACAAGCATCAACAACCTTCTGATCACGTTGGATACGTACAAACATACTCCCTGCTTCAACAATACATTCATTAATTATTTCAATGTCACTAAATGGTTTGCCCCTTTTTCCAAGTATATGTGCTATTTTATACGTAACAGCAACTGCAGCGGAATTTTGATTTACAAAGGCACTAAAAGATGCCTGCTGATGATGCTTCTCATTTTTCAACTTTTGAAGTGCAGCTTTCCGTGATTCACCTTCTAAAGCGAAATATTTATGTTCTTTATGAGTCAAATAGTGTTTATTTGCATTCGCTTTTTTTAAAGTATTTAAAACTGTATTGCACAACAAACACATCATTTTATCTTTCTCATCAGTAAAGAAGAAATCTAACTCCCATTCTACATTAAATGTTCTGATTTCATCACCTAATTTTCTTCTCTTACTATTTGACATGATGGATAAAAAAAACGAATATCAAATAATATCTTTAACAAAGTGTGTACTTTCTAGAAATACAATAAAACCGTGTACCTGTTATAAGCACGCACTGTTAACTACAGTTAGCTGAAGATCGCAACAGGGAAGCGTTGAGAGATGCGAGTCAGAGAAGCCAATGCAAGGTGTGACACTCAAATGGGAGATCTGAAACCGAGTTTTGTTTACTTCTTAGACAAGGTAGTTGGCGCTGCTAGCTGTGGCCAGAGCCTCGCTCATGCGTGTTAGAATCCGTTTCAGACTAGTATTCTGACGTCATGTTACAATATGACTGTCTTTGGCGGGATTTCTTGCGCAACTGTCATGGCGTTGATGTACAATAGTTGTTTGAAACGAACTCTACCATTTTGTACTAGGTGGCAAAGGGCCGTACAAGAACCTCGCGGAGGCCGCAGGTTCCCCACCTATGACATAGCACATAAAATGTAAATTTACTAAACAGAGATATAACGAAGATCAAGTACTCGGCAAAATCTGGATGGTAATTATACAAAACTAGTTATACGGAAGATTTCCATAAAGTGGTTCCAGCGAAGGAAACACATCAGCATCTCTTAGATCTCTAAAATTCTACGTAAGAGCAAAGATCAAAGGCCCAATTAGAGTTTCAAGAGACTGCTGGCGTGTTTCCTTCGCTGGAATCACTTTATGGAAATCTTCCGTATAACTAGTTTTGTATGATAACCGTCCAGATTTTGCAGAGTACTTGATTTTCATTATATCTCTTTCTATTAAATTTACACTTTATATGTTATGTCATTCCAAAAATAAGCTTCGAATAGGATGAATATTTGCACATTCTACTGAACTGTCCCATCCCTCTCCTTTTCTACCAGCCACATGAGAGGACTTTCTGCTCACGGTATATTTGGAGTGCCGCCATGCCGCACCGACACTATACATTTACAAACATCCATGCGTTCTCTGGGATTCGAGCCCGAGCGCTTAGGCACAGCAGTCAGCGACGCTAAGCACTATACCGGTGTGGGAGGGGCCTTCCTTTACTTGGTACAAGGAAGTGAAAAATGATTACCACAACTGAGGAAACAGAATAGATTCTGAGTTATCAGAAACCGACATGTATTAATAAAATATCCTTTGTATTTACATAAAGCTGAAGTTTTTATATTAAAATAAATAAATACTTATAAGCAGCGATCCTAATTTTCGATTCAGTAAACGTTTCATTCGAAAGGTTATATAACGTCAGTTTAAGTGTAATACTATGTTATCAACTCATTTGTTAATAAGTTCATTCGAGTTTCAAAAATGTTATATTAGGAACATGTCGTAGGCATTCTTTTGACATTTGGAGCCAGAATACTTTGTGAGACTGACTGAGAATTATTATCTTCTTCCAAATTAAAATAATATGCAGGCATATAATATGAATCATTGTCACATACCACGGATATTTTAGTACTGTATAAAGATGCTTTATTGTGTGAAATTATGCTAGAAATGTCGGTAGAAAAACTGATACCTGAAATATATAAGAAGTACACTGACATAAAATTTTAAACAGTAGTTTCCCAATTTATCTGCAGTCTTTTTTCAGTTATGGTGTACCAAGGAGGCTTGAATACCTCTTGTGATTACGAAGACTTAACACATTTTAAACGTCTCTCAGCTCAGGTGTATTCGACATCATCAGTTATTACAATCGCCAATTTTGTACAGCTTTCCTGTTTGACACTTTTTGCAAACTTTTCTGTGTAAAGAACTTTTAGTTCCGAAAATACTAACGTGATTTAAATTTTCCAATAATCGTGTTTTGATACTTAACATCATGAAGTGTGCTTTACTAAAATCTCAATGTGTGTTTCTCCGAGAGTTTTCCGTATTTTTTAAATTTAAAACTGAATTAGATCGGAGGAGCTACACTTGGATGGATGTTAAAATGAAAAAATATACTCTACTGATTGGACTTCTGATTGATTCTTGTGTTTATATTTATCTTTTCATTTCATACAAGCATCATAACGTAGTTTATTATTATTCCACTTAAACTAAAGTTAGCGAATATATTTTTGTATTATCTCTGAGAGGAATGAAATACCGTATTTTTACGGTTGTAACAATTTTAACTGTGTTCTTTTTTTTTAACTGTGAGCAGCAAGTAACGGGATTAAACGCGATTTGGTCTTGTTGAAGTCGGCTTTTTAACATGTGTGGTGCTGGAATTTAAACGACATGCAAAAACCTGGTGAGTTGCATCAAAATACGCACTTAATTTATATTCTGTTTTATAGTTTAAATTTTTTGTGGTATGAATTCGTGATGCACGATTATTGAACGGTATGTTGCACTAAGTAACCGTTGTATATTAGTAAATAAAACCTTTCTACTTGGTTTTACAAAAAGATAAGTTCATTTCACTCAAATTAATATATTATAGAGACTAGTGAAGATTGTAAGTTATGTATCATGTGAAACTGCAAAATCTGAAGCAGAAACGCATATTTTGAGTAATTGTAATTGACGAAAAGCGAAAATAAATTATATTAAGCATTAGTAAAAACTGCGAAACTTAAATGTAATATTAAGAGTATAATGCCCCAATATTTTGAAATATTTTACAAGTAAACACAGAGTTTTGAAATACATTGAATAAATGTATTTGAGTTGAAATGCAGCGTTCATTTGATCAAATAAAAAAAAAAAAAATGAAAGAAAACTGTTCTCGATTAATTGCTTAAGGTTATGCTTAGATCTGTAATACAAGTACTTGTATGTATATAGAAATTTAAATACGTTATTCTAAAAAACGAAAAATCGTGTATTTATTTATGTAATCATTTAATTACTGTTTTGAGAATAAAACTGCAATGAAGTGGAATTCTTATGAAAGAGACATGGTTAAATTTTTGAATTTGTCTGCATTTATCAGCCAGAAAAACAATGGTAATGATCCACAGTTTAGTTTTAAATGGGACCTTTTGCCATATCCTCTTTACAGTCCTGATTTGGCCTCCAATGATTTTTATTTGTTTGAACGGCGTAAATCTTATTTGGAAGGTATATAGTTTGTGGATAAAGACAGTCATTATTTGGGAGTAAATTTGTAGTCAATGAAAATCTTGTTTAAAAAGGTTATGAAAGTACGGTTGATCTTTACATTATGGTAACTTGGCGATTTTTTGGCGAAAATTTGGCAACCAACTCTCCTACTCTATTTTTTCCTCGCCGCCATTTTGTCTTCACGAAGTAAAGACATGTTTCTTTTCTTTTTATCTACTGAACACTTCTTCCAATAATCTACTAGCCGAATTACACTTATGCTAGAAATTTTATCAAACAAAACTGCTTAATCATGACAAATATTCACTGCAAAATTGGGAAAAAGTGCACAATACCATACTCCTTAATGCGTTTTTCAAAATAACACATACACATAAACCATGTACACGCCGACTTATTTTTACTTAAAAAAACATCCCAGAATTGCACAAAAATGGCATTGCGCACACTCTTCACTATATCCATGTACACTGCTTTTTTCTCATAAATTAGAAAAATTTCATGAAAATACATGACAATTTTCTCAATCTTTAAACCCGGTAAAAAGAACATATATGAAATTACCTGACCGCGAAAAAGTATTTACCCTTTACAAATATGAACATTTCCACATATAAAATAAATAAAATATCCAAAAACTTTTACCTCTAAATCATCTATTACATTATACACGTCACCAACGAATTCATACCGCAAGCATTACAAATACTTAGTATCAAATATTTAAATTATTTCCATGCACGTTTATTTCAACTTAAACGTATACCAAATTCCTACAAACATAAAATTCACAAAATAACTATCATTTAATTAAAATATCACTAAACCATGTACACGTCGACTTATTTTTACTTAAAAAAACATCCCAGAATTGCACAAAAATGGCATTACGCACACTCTTCACTATATCCATGTACACTGCTTTTTTCTCATAAATTAGAAAAATTTCACGAAAATACATGACAATTTTCTCAATCTTTAAACCCGGTAAAAAGAACATATATGAAATTACCTGATCGCAAAAAAGTATTTACCCTTTCCAAATATGAACATTTCCAAATATAAAATAAATAAAATATCCAAAAACTTTTACCTCTAAATCATCTATTACATTATAAACGTCACCAACGAATTCATACCGCAACCATTACAAATACTTAGTGTCAGATATTTAAATTATTTCCATGCACGTTTACTTCAACTAAAACGTATACCAAATTCCTACAAACATAAAATTCACAAAATAACTATCATTTCATTAAAATATAATTAAATTCAAAAACACTACTTAAAATATAAATGAGCACATACATTAAATTAATAAAAATGACCTTACAATCCTAATTACTTTAAACTAAATCATTGCTAATAACAATTTTCCCAATAATACCAAATTCCTTTACACCTTACATTTAGAACAATGCATAAAAATAATATCCTGAAATAATTAAAAATACTAACTTACCTAATCTTCTTCAGAATCTTGATTACGCGGCGGATACACTTTTCTAATTCATTCAATAAAATTATTGAAAGATTTTTTCTGCGAATTTTTCCTCCATACTTCCTGCGCTAAATAAAAAGCAAACTTCTCTTTATCACAATGCCTAAATACCCATTTCGAATTCACTTTAGTTAGGGCCATGGGATCCAAAAATTAACCAACACTATTTCACACAACACAGAATAAAGGTAAATACAAAATTTCCACATTTTTTCTTGATTTCCCCCCTTTTCCGATTAAAGAACCGTAATTCGTCCATTAATATCACGTGACATATCCCATGATCTCTCATTTCCCTCACGCAAAATAATGCGTAATTGGAACTGAGTACTGCTCACATTATTACCAAAGTCCCAGGTAGTAACCTTTATCGCCTCCAAAATGTCACCAAACTACCAGTTACCATATTGTAAAGATCAACCGAAAGTACTTCCAAAACGCTGGCAACTCTGAGGGGCCTTTGCATGATGATGTGTTCAATTCTTTCATTTGCAACAAAGGTTTTGGTAAATAAAATCAGTCCCAGTTATATTTTAATCACATTGCATATCTTTATCATACATTAGACAAACACCTCTTCATCCCGCTACATGCTAAAATTTTTTTTTTTAACACATGTTTGTTTAGTTCTGTAATCTTTATTGTGAACTGAAGTATAACTATTTTTCTTTATTTCAGAGCTTCCTGCTTATCCATCGAGTAGAAGATTGAATGGTAAGCCAAACAAATGAATTATTGCAGTATTTTTTCCATTATATAAAATTATGTTTAATACATTAAGGAATGTTATGAATGTTCCTTTGTAAATATTTATTTTCCTAAAAAGTATCTCTTTCACTATTTTCAGTATGTATTTAATAAATGATGCAATTGACTGATTGTGCAAATGGTGTAAAAATAGGTAATATTTTTTAATGATCTAGTTTTCGTTAAAAAAACATTTTCATACAAAAAAATTGGGTTGATCTTTGGATTATGGTAACTTGGCGATTTTTTGGCGAAAATTTGGCGACCAACTCTGCTACAGCATGAAGACATGTTTCTTTTCTTTTTATTTACTCAACACTTTTTTCCAACAATCTACTAGCCGAATTACATTTATGCTAGAAATTTTATGGAACAAAACTGCTTAATCATGACAAATATTAACTGCAAAATTGGGAAAAAGTGCAGAATCACAAACTCCTTGCCGCGTTTTTCAAAATCGCACATACACAGTAACCATGTACACGTCGACTTATTTTTACTTAAAAAAAACATCCCAGAATTGCACAAAAATGGCATTGCGCACACTCTTGACTTTATCCATCTAAACTGCTATTTTCTCATAAATTAAAAAAATTTGCACGAAAATGCAGGAAAATTTTGTGAATCTTTAAACTCGGTAAAAATCACATATATGAAATTACCTGATCGCGAAAAATTATATACCCTATCCAAGGATGAAATTTCCACGTATAATATAAATAAAATATCCAAAAACTTTTACCTCTAAATTATCTACTAGGGCCATCCAGGAAGTAGATTACGTTTCCGTCTGTGTCCGCTAGGGGCGGGGCTAGCGCGGCCATCTTGGGGTCAGAGAGTTGCGCAGCTCAGTCTGCATCTAGCCGTGCTAGTGAGAGGTTCATGCTGTGCTCTGTTCAGATACTGTGACGGTTTGAAATGTCTGCGTTAATTGAAAATCCCGCGAGCTGCGAGGTGCGCTCAGTAATAAGGTTTCTGACTGCAAAAAACTGTAAACCGATAGAAATCTATCGGCAGCTTCGTGAAGTGTATGGGGACAACATTATCACTGAAGGTGGAGTGCGTCAGTGGGTCATAAGATTTCAAAATGGCCGAACCAATGTTCACGACGAAGATCGAAGTGGGAGACCCAGCATAGTGACCGCCGAACTTCTCGAAAAAGTCGATGCTAAAGTCCGTGAAAATCGAAATTTCACAATAACGGAACTTTCTTTGAGTTTTTCACAAATTTCGCGAAGTTTGTTGCACGAAATCATCAGCGAAAAGCTTGGTTACCACAAGTTTTGTGCAAGATGGAAGGCAAGAAGAGGTAACGAAGTGGTTGAAGGCGCAGGCGGCCGAATTTTTCGACAAAGGAATTTCCAAGCTCGTACATCGCTACGATAAATGCCTTAATTTGTATGGTGACTATGTAGAAAAGTAGTATTTGAGTGTGGCTTTCATCTGTATATAATAAAATTTGTTTCCTATACTTTGTTTATTTTTTTATTCCAAAACGTAATCTACTTTCTGGATAGCCCTCGTATTATAAATGTCACCAACGAATTCATAACAAAACATTAAAAATGGTTACAAATACTTAGTTTCAAATATTTAAATTATTTCCATGCACGTTTACTTCCACTCAAACGTATACCAAATTGCTACAAACACATAATTCACAAAATAATTATCATTTAATTAAAATATAATTAAACCATGTACACGTCGACTTATTTTTTACTTAAAAAAACATCCCAGAATTGCACAAAAATGGCATTGTGCACACTCTTCACTATATCCATGTACACTGCTTTTTTCTCATAAATTAGAAAAATTTCATGAAAATGCATGAAAATTTTGGGAATCTTTAAATTTGGTAAAAAGGACATATATGAAATTACTTGATCGCGAAAAAGTATATACCCTTTCCAAGGATGAACATTTGCACGTATAAAATAAATAAAATATCCAAAAACTTTTCCCTCTAAATTATCTATTATAAACCTCACCTATCAATTTCTAAAGCAAACATTAAAAATGGTTCCAAATACTTAGTGTCAAGTACTTAAATTCTTTCCTTGCACATTTACTTCTACTCAAACGTATTCTAAAATACTACAAACATATAACTCTCAAAATCACGATCATTAAATTAAAATATAATTAAAATAAAAAACACTACTTAAAATATAAATAAGCACATACATTAAATTAATAAAAATTAGCTTACAATCCTAATTACTTTAAACTAAATCATTGCTAATAACAATTTTCCAATAATACCGTATTACTTTGTTTACTCCTTACATGTAGAACAATGCATAAAAATAATATCCTCAAATAATTAAAAATACTAACTTACCTAATCTTTTACAGAATCTTGAGTGCGTGGTGGATCACAAAATGTCCATTTTCACCAGATTTCTTGCAGCGCCATTCAAACTTATCTGTAATATCCTTCCTTTCACACAATCTCATTTCATACCCACATATTGGACATTCATACTTATCCGCAATTAAGCAATTCTTTTCAGTTACACATAAACACAATAAAAATTTCGGATTTACTTTATATAGGGCCATGGGATCCAAATATTAAACAACACTGTTTCACAGAACATAGAATGAAACTAATGCTGTACAGCAGATATTTTTACAAATTTACCCCCTTTTCCGATTAAAGAACAGTGATTCGTCCATTAATGTCACATGACATATCTCATGATCTCTCATTTCCCTCACACAAAATAATGCGTAATCGGAACTGAGTACTTCTCACATTATTCCCAAAGTCCTAGGTAGTAACCTTTATTGCCTCCAAAATGTCGCCAAACTACCTGTTACCATATTCCAAAGATCAGCCAAAAATTGTATTCTAATAAGAAAATGTGGTTGATCTTTACATTATGGTAACTTGGCGATTTTTTGGCAAAAATTTGGCAACCAACTCTCCTACAGCAACCCTCTATTTTTTTTTCCCTGCCGCCATTTTGTCTTCACGAAGTAAAGACATGTTTCTTTTCTTTTTATCTACTGAACACTTCTTCCAACAATCTACTAGCCGAATTACACTTATGCTAGAAATTTTATCAAACAAAACTGCTTAATCATGACAAATATTCACTGCAAAATTGGGAAAAAGTGCACAATACCATACTCCTTATGCGTTTTCCAAAATAACACATACACATAAACCATGTACACGCCGACTTATTTTTACTTAAAACATCCCAGAATTACACAAAAATGGCATTGCGCACACTCTTCACTATATCCATGTACACTGCTTTTTTCTCATAAATTAGAAAAATTTCACGAAAATACATGACAATTTTCTCAATCTTTAAACCCGGTAAAAAGAACATATATGAAATTACCTGATCGCGAAAAAGTATTTACCCTTTACAAAGATGAACATTTCCACATATAAAATAAATAAAATATCCAAAAACTTTTACCTCTAAATCATCTATTACATTATACACATCACCAACGAATTCATACCGCAAGCATTACAAATACTTAGTATCAAATATTTAAATTATTTCCATGCACGTTTATTTCAACTTAAACGTATACCAAATTCCTACAAACATAAAATTCACAAAATAACTATCATTTCATTAAAATATAATTAAATTCAAAAACACTATTTAAAATATAAATGAGCACATACATTAAATTAATAAAAATGACCTTACAATCCTAATTACTTTAAAGTAAATCATTGCTAATAACAATTTTCCCAATAATACCAAATTCCTTTCCACCTTACATTTAGAATAATGCATAAAAATAATATCCTCAAATAATTAAAAATACTAACTTACCTAATCTTCTTCAGAATCTTGATTACGTGGCGGATACACTTTTCTAATTCATTCAATAAAATTATTGAAAGATTTTTTCTGCGAATTTTTCCTCCATACTTTCTCCGCTAAATAAAAAGCAAACTTCTCTTTATCACAATGCCTAAATACCCATTTCGAATTCACTTTAGTTAGGGCCATGGGATCCAAAAATTAACCAACACTGTTTCACACAACACAGAATAAAGCTAAATACAAAATTTCCACAGTTTTTCCCGATTTCCCCCCTTTTCCGATTAAAGAACCGTAATTCGTCCATTAATATCACATGACATATCCCATGATCTCTCATTTCCCTCACGCAAAATAATGCGTAATCGGAACTGAGTACTGCTCACATTATTACCAAAGTCCCAGGTAGTAAACTTTATCGCCTCCAAAATGTCGCCAAACTACCAGTTACCATATTGTAAGGATCAACCGAAAATGTATATGGGAAAAAAAAGGAAAGAAAGGAAAATTTATTTTGCGAAGAACTGTAAGAACAGTGTACTATTGATTATCCAGGTCATGATTATCTGTATGTAGCCGTGCCCACACATGCACACTTAATGCTAAGCATGAGAGTGTGTAAAAAACAAACATTCACGAGTCCAAGCATTCTCTAAAAACTACTGAATTATGTCTTCAGGTTTAGTTTCAACGATTACCTGTAATTCTTTCGTACGTTGTGCATGTGCCTAGTCAAATGTATCGTTTGATCACTGGGATTGTTTTGTTTGTATGTATTTTTATACATGTTTTCTTATTCGTCTAAAAATTGATTTAAAATTTTATAACTAGAAAATGAACAAAGAACATGCGACAAATACTAAGAGCAAGAAAGTTATTTTAGCACTCGAATTAAAACGTACTAATTAATGAATGATTTGAAGAAAGCGACCAAAGTGTAATAGTGTAATTGTTTATTGTGCAGCTGCCAAAAGCAAATCATCATATCTATGTGAACAAATCTTTTCTCGTAGGAAAAATATTTTGAGTTCACAAAGAAGCTATAACATTCAGAATCATGTGTCAAATTGAAAGTCACAAATTATACCCCTGATGTTGTGATGTTAAGAAGAGCGGTGCAGCGAAAAGGTTCGCATTAAAATTAAAATTTTTTATTTAATTATAATGAAGGAATATTTATAATATATAATATATATATTTATATTATTGATATACTTATTTTATAATAATTATATTTATTTTTATGTTAATAAATATCTTTGGTACTATTCCATTTTGAGGACCGTAAAAAAATTGCAGCGAAAATGTATGGGCAAAAGTGGCAAACGCACTCCCAACAGAATGTGTTTAAGGGGCTAATCTTTGGAATATGGAAATTTTTTAAAAGGGGGAGTATATAAGGTTTTTCTCCCGCTTTCTTGACATGCCTTCGTGGTGTGGTGGTCTGCACGCTGGGCGCGTATTCCAGAGTTCTGTTGTTCGATTCCCGGCGAAGGCGGTTGCTTATTTTTCAATCTCTCATGCTTCCAAAAATCCTAATGTCTGTACAATGTTTACACTTATATATATTCACTAAAGAAGTCCAAATTTATAATGCTTGTACTATATTATAAAAAATATTGCAACAAAGAGATGTTAAATTTGGATTACTGAAGGAAATTTAAAATTTTACTTACAAAAAGAATTAATGCAAACTATATATCATATGAAGCCATCAAAATATTATTCTCGACTATCTGAATTAAAAAGATTTAGCAAATCCTGATCTATATAGTCCAAGTGTTCCAGATCGTCGCAATCATCCTCTTGGTTTACAGTCTCTTTATCTGAGGATATAATTTCCGTTTCTTTGAACCTTGCTATTATTGACTATGTTTTCACCGATTTTCACGCACTGCCTACCCACTTTGCCACTTCTTCATAAGATGCTCTACACATTTTGCCGCTTTTGTTATGTGCATGCAATTCTTCACTTATCCAACACTCCCACCGCTTTTGGACTTCAGCTTTGAATGATTTATTAACTGACAAATCTAATAGTTGTAAGATGTTTGTCAAACCATCAGGAATTATTGCAAAGGTCGTAGACAGTTTTTGATATCTGGTTTTCACTATCTCAGGTAAATGAGGATGCATGGAATCCATTATCAACAACACTTTTGGTTGGAAAAAAGATGCCTTGTGTCTTTTTGTAGCCACTCATGCATGATTCTTTAGCACATCCATCCATTCTCGTTTGCACAAATAATTATGTCATTTGGAAAATATCCCTTCGATATATTATTTTTGTGTTAGCTTTAGTAAGCATTTCTTTCAATATAAGTTGTTTAAGTTGCTTTTTATGGAGCTAGTACTTTTTTTTTAATTCTATAGACAGATATTTCTTGTTCATTTACAATGTTCCAATATTCAAGTCTCGTAATTGCCATGTTGAGAATTCCCACTAAATTGTCAAATGAAATTTTCTCATCTTCAATAACCTCCCTGCCACTTTCTTCTCTATCTGTAGTGATATTATGTGGCTTTAGAACCATACTACAGATTTCGCCATTCATTAGTTGATTGTAGCATTGCAATTACAAAGGAAAATCTTTTATAATCATTTTCCTTTATTATTATATCTTCCCAAATTCCATTAATTGGATTTTTTTTTTTTTTTTTTTGTATGTGTGATGTATGAAAATGTTCAAATGTGTGGCTATTATCATAAAGCTTAGTGAGCATTCGCTATACATTGTTGCTGATGTGTTATGCAATTGGCAACAAAAAACATGCTGTTCTGCTAAATTTTGTTTTATGTCTATCACACACTGACGAAGTTAATCCTGAATTATACTTAACTTATTATACTTAACGTCTTTTTTTTTCCTCACATTCTTAAGGCTTAGCTAGGGATGGCGCTAGATGATTTGTGCAGTTTTGCAGTCTCTGTGGATCCTAAACTGTGCTACTAAGTGCCTTCCTAAATATTACTAAGAATTTTGCCTTCCCTAAAATCTAAAAAATTTGCATTCCCTAAATTCTGCTACCTGCTGTAATTGCACAAGCTTTGGCACTGGTTTTAGTCTTATCAGAATAGAAAATCAGTTATTCTCAATTCAAACAGCATTAAATATAATCTTTTGTCCTATGAGTCTTGTTACGAATTTTGTATATATGTAAATAAATTTAGTGGGATTGAATGCCAGTGGCAAGAGTTGTACATTCCAGGAAGCAATGAAAGGGGCCATTAGGTCCATTAAAGACAAGAAAGTGAGCCAAGAAAAGATGGAAGAGACCCTCAAATCAGTTCAAGAAAAGGTTGAAGCAGGTCAAGAAAATATGAAAAGAGAAATTACTGTCATAATAAAAAACAAGGTCAAGTCTATGGAAGGTAGAATAGATACAGTTGGAGAAACTGAAGAGAGTTTCTGATTCTGAACAACAAACTGGAGAAAGAGATTCTGCTGTCAGACAACAAATCGAAGAAAGAACTTTTGCTGTTGAACAACAAATGGATTGCAGAGCTTTTGCTGCAGTTGCCAAGGAAGTTGACTGTTTAAAGGAAAAAACAGGAAACAATTCTGATGCTTTGAAATTCCTAGCTATGTCTTCTCATCCCTCTCTAAAGCTATTCACATATGATGGAAAGACCTCCTGACAAGTGTGCAAGACTCAGTTTTCTGTAATAAAAGATGCAATTGTATTTGATTCTCAAGCAAAGGCTAGCCACTTTGCCGCTTCTCTGAGAGCATATGCAGGGGATATTATCCAAACTCTGCCTGAAAATCAGTGGCTAGACTTTGAAGCTCTATCCAGGATGTTGGAGCTGCGTTTTGGTGAGAGGTGTATAAAAGACTATAGCAAGCTTCAGTTAAAATCTCACCAACAGAAGTCCAAGGAAACACTCCAGAAACTCGCTGCAGATATTGAAATGCTGTATCATCTTGCTTTTTTGGACTGCTCTTCAGGAACAAGAGAAATACTGACCCTGCAGTACTTCATCGATGATATCTAGTATTCTGGGAATGATAGATGTGAAGAATCAAAACAGTGCTTTAGTGTATGCCAAGAAATTCGAGGCAGCTCAGCAAGTAATTCATACAACCACCTCCAAATCAGAGCTTCTCAAGTCCAGATGCAAGTGAATTACGTGACTGCTTGTCTAAACAGCATCTGGATCAATGCCGTGAGGTGGAACAGGTGTGACAAGAAACTGACCCTAAAGTGCTGAAACTGCATTGATGAAGGCCGTATACAAAGGAACTGCAGAACATCCTAAAAGACGGAAGTTAAGTGCTCCTAGCAAGAATGAAAGAAACTTATTAGTGGTTATCTCACTGAGCAAAGGTTGCTAGATAATGAAAAGCCCCAGTGTAAAGCGCTTCAGATTTCTGCAGGACTCTAGAGTTCCTTGCTATATGATCATCGATATAGGTTCCAGTGTTACAATCATCCAAAAAGATTTGTCTTAATAACTGGAAGATATAATAATCTGGACGCCTCTCTGCATTACCTTCCAGACAGTATCTGGTGAGAAAATCGACAGTGATGAAAAGTTAAATGTTAACAGATAGAAAATTCCTGCTCCACGCAGATCATACATTGCTGACCTGGCTATTAAATTTTAAAAATCCTGAAGGCCAGATAGCCAGATGGATGCAGAGACTCCAGGAATAAGACCTATCAGTTATGAGAAAGTATTCTCACACAGAAACGCAGGCACCATGAGGCCTTGCCCAGAAAGCTGCCAATATTGTTTGAGGGTCGAAACCAAATACAAATTAGTTGATCCATTTGCAAGTCAACATCGGCTGACCTAGACCCATGGAGTGACGAAGAAGTCAGTAGAGACCAATTAAAAGATGGTGATATTAAACCCATATTTATCTTAATCGAATCTTCAATTAGTAAACCTACTTGGCAAGATATTTTGATCTATTGTCCTATGATTAAAAAATATTTAGCTGTCTAGGACTCGCTCCACATTCAAAATGGTGTCTTGTATCAGAAGTTTGAATCAAATGATAGAAAAGCATTCTGATGGCAGTTGATACTTCTAAGATTCCGAACGTCCTTAAAGAACTATATATAACAGTCAGACTGAAATTGATTTCTGAATAATGAAGACTTTGCGTTGAGTTTCAGAGTGCTTCTGTTGGAGTAATGCAAGGGCTGATGTGTGAAAGTGGTGCCAACCTTGCAATGCCTTATGAGCCAGTAAGGATTGAAGAAACAGCTGAATAAAGCTGCAATGTTACAAAGTAAGAGTCCCTTTTGAATGCTTAGCTTTGATATTCTGTGATTTCTGCCGTGAACTGCTGATAGCAACAAATACATCCTCATTATCATTGATTACTTGTGTTTATCTTATCCCCGATCAAGAGGCTGTTCTGTAGCAAAGGTAATGATACAGCATTAGATTTTCAGGTTTGGAGTTTCTCTTCAATGACATTCCGAGCAAGGAAGGAATTTGATCCCAGCTGTAATTAAAGAACTCTGTAGAGAAGTAGGCATCAATAAAACCCAAGCCATGCCTTTACATTTACAGTCAGACAGCATAGTAGAGAGGTTTAATCAAAAAAGGGCTGGGACCAGACGTTACCTTTATTCTTACTGGCCTATCACAATTCTGTCAACGAGACTACTGGCTATCAGTATGGCAGCAGAGAATTTGAAGGCTAGATACGAAACAAGAGCCACAGGACATGGATTCAATGAACGTGACAAGCTGTGGATATGGAGACCGATTCGAAAGAAAAAGACTTTCTCCTAAACTACAATCTCTGGGACATTCCTTACACTTATATAAACTGGGTGAATGATGTCGTAGTTTGGTGTGTAAGTCATGAAATTCTAAGCCTAAAAGTGTTCATTACAATAGGTTAGCCCTTTACTATAGGTATAATTTATAGTCCCTGTAGTATAGGTAATGTATAATATACTGACCATGGTCCTATGTGTATATAAATTTTTAAATTCATGCATTTATTTATTGATTTAGTATTTGATTTGTTGTATGCTTATTGAAATTATTGTTTTAGTATATAGCTTTGATTTGCCTTAGTTGTAAGTATGGCTTTCTTTCCAAGGATTGTACATGTAGTCGTTAGGAAGAGGCAGTGTTACGAATTTGGTATTATATGTAAATAATCTTAGTGAAATTATGTGTGGAATTGTAGGATCTTTTGCATAATGCAACATGTATCAAAGTCTAAAAATGTGAAGCTCTGCCGCAAAAATAAGATTACATAGGCAACTTTATGTAACGCTGAGGTGAATGGATATCATTTGTTGCCAAATTTGGTGAGAAATCTCCAAAATTCACCAAGCTTACTGGCAATTTGACAACATTTTGTTCTGGTCCCTGTATAAGTGTAATTGGTACTATAATTGATTCCTGTATGCAACTGGTCCTGATATATAACTTTAACTGTATATGCATTCTAGTAATTTTGTATATGCCTTTCAGTAATTTCTAGAAATGGACGATACTAGAAATTTCTCAGCAGCCGGGGGGGGGAGGAACTACATAAACCCGATGCGAGAATCAGTTCTCAGTTTTTAGTTCAGAGCTAATTTACTATTGATATCTCTATGAGAACTTTGCCTTGTAGATGTGCTTTTCTTTGCATTTGTTTAACGTTTTGAGTAGTTTGAAGTGTAACTACTGATTGTGCTCTATGATACTGAGAAGAGCTGTGCAAGTGCTTTTGTGGAAAGTTTCAGAACTGTAAATTGTTTCGTTTGGGAAAATAAATTTTATGAAGCTATCATCGGTTTTGCAGGCATTCAATCCATTTCGAACTACTTTGCTTGCAACAATAGTTATACAGTGATGAAAGGAAAAAATAATAAATGATGATTATTTGGGTTGGGTCAGGGCTATAAATTATTCATTAGGTGTAAAATTGATGATGTTTTGATGTAGAATGCTTCAGTTTGATATATATAACAAGCAAATTGTGGCTACAGAGCTAAATTATTGATCATGTAGATTTATGATAATAATTGGTTGTTTCGTTAGTATGGATATATTTTATTTAGTGGCGAAATCAAAGTAAGAATTAGAATCCTGCACGTGGGTAAAGCAAAAAAAAAAAAAAAAAAAAGATTGCAGGAAGGATTGAAGTCTGGATTTTAGATCATTCTGGATATTGGACTTTGTACAGTATATATTTTCCTTATGCTCAAAGTGTCCTGTTCTGCCAATAGGATCCGACATCCATGCATTGGCTAGTTTATAGTTGAATGAAAACAGTGATGTTTGCTTCTAAGGGCAAAATAGTTTTTGGAAATTTTAGTCAAACTATTAGAGTTAAGTCAGATTTTGAACATCTATTTCTAAAAGTACATTTTAAACTTCACTTTTTAAATATTACTGTAAAAGGAATGATGAAAAAAATTGTTTTAAGACATCATTCTGTTGTGACAGTTATGTTTTCGACAGCAGTCAGATTATAGTTATATACTTAAAGTTCGTGTTAAAAAGTATCCATTAAAATGTATGTCAAATCTATTTTTATGAAAATTGTAGCCAGATTTAGCTCTTGCAAGATTTTATGAATATATAGAGCTCCAAGAAGAATATGTTTTGTCTAGTTCTCTGTTTTTGTTTTAATATTTTTAGTAAAAGAAATAAATGCTTAATAATATTCTTCTGTTTCACTGTATTTAGACAATTTCAGAACCACATTAGCAATATTACAACTGATAACCCTTAACTGTGTATTTGCTATAAATTTTTGTCCGTTTCATTTATTTTGATGTATTTGTTTCTGCAAGTAATCAACACTTTGCTCTTCTGAACTTAACGGTATTAGTAAATCATCAGGTAAAACTGATTTAATGATATATAATATAGTTGAATAAAACTCCCCGAGAAGTCAAAGCACCAAAAGTAAGCATTTATTTCTTAGTTAAGTTCAGATTAAGAATATTTACCATTAAATGGTTTCTTTTAAAACCATTCAATATTAGGAAGTTATGGTAAGAAAATAAAATTAAGACTTAAAAACCCATAACTAGTTTTGCAGGAACCTATAAAATTTCATTTAATATATTACTGTTCGTATTATTACTGATGGTTCGGTAAAACCATCGAAACTAGTCCAGTGAAAATTTGAAAATATAACGCTGATTTTTGTTCTTTGACTTCTAAATTAATATTACTGTTTGTTTCGAATTTCCTTGAAATGACTGGGACACTCTAGAGCTAGAAGTAAATACATGATTATAAATAAAACTAATAAAGCACATTAGTATTTTTAATAACATTATTAACAAAATGTATTTAACCCCTTAACTGCCGCGGGCATATATATATGCCTTGCTTAGCCGATGCGTTAACTGCCACGGGCGTATATATACGTCCTTCCAAAATACTATCATTTGCTTTGCACTGCTAACCGTAAAATTATTTGCAAAGTTTTGGAATGTAACACCACAATGACCTTGACAAAGTATGCGAAGGAGGATACTATTTCAGAGTAGTGTGGGGAGAAATTGGAGAAAGGGATGTGTCTAAAAGTGGTGAAAGTAATGACTGCGCAGCATTGGCTGGTGTTGTTTGAGTAAAACGTATTTTTTTTTATTCTGTGTCCTCCATTTTCATTTACTTTTTGTAGCAAGTTCCAGGAATAAAGAAAGATATAACGGATGTTTCAAACCCATTTATCTTTTTTGAATTATTTTTTGATGAACTGCTCGTGCTTCATATTGTTACTGAAAGTGTTTTGTAGATGAGTATATGAACCAACATCTTGCAAACGAAAAATCAAGAACAAAATCGTGGCATTCAACCAGTTCAGAAGAAATATGTGTTTTTTTAGGCACACTGATTTCACAAGGTATAACACTGAAACCTGATATTACACTTTACTGGTCTAAAAATAAATTGATCAAAACTCCATTTTAGGGAGCTTTTTTATTATACATACATCTTTTTATTATTCTTTACTCAAAACATTAAATTTTGTGCATTCATTTTTTTCTTTTATTTTTTATTTTGTGAAAGTAAACAGTTTATAGAAAGTAAAAGTTGCGTTTATTTTCCTCCTAATACATCGCATAACTACATGTGCCTGTGTGAAAAACCGGGGCACTGGGAAATTAATCTTGTACATTTTCCGCTGCAGTTAAGGGGTTAATGTATATTATTAACAAAATATATTAAAGCCCACTGTATAAACAGAACCTTAAAAGAACAAATTCATTTATAATACTCAATAAAACTTGAAACTTGTGGGGAATCAACAATTCAGTTGGCTTGTGGGAAGCAAGCCAATAAAATTACAAACCATCAAGCATATATTATGAGGGATGTTCAAATGAAAAGGTACAAAATGACTCTGTGGGTATAATTGAAGCCTTTATTCACAAGTAATCACCAGAAGCTTGAGCATAACTATCCCACTGTTTCACGAACCGGAGGATTCCCCTGTTTCCATAATATCTGTGGCTGTGATAAGAGCCAGTCCTTCACTGTGTCCTTCAGTTCATTATCTGAGTAGAAGCGTTTCCTTTTGAGATGTTTTTTGGTGGACCAAACACATGAAAGTCACAGAGTGACATATCCGTGCTATAGGGTGGATGCTGAAATGACTGTGCTATAGGACTGCTTCCACTTGAATTACACTTGTGTGACCTTGGAGACGTGTGTTATCGTAAAGCAGAATCACTCCCTCCATGAGCAGCCCAGGCCATTTGCTCTAGATGGACTAGCAGAGGCTACAGAATGTCTTGCAATAAACTTCACTGTTAGTGGTTTTCTAGTGTTGGAGGAATTTGATAAGTATAGGACCTTAGACGTTGAAAAAGATGGTTAGCATCACTTTGCTTGCTGAGGGCACAGGTTTGAATTTTTTAGGGGGAGATGATGACTCTTGCTTCCATTGCATCCTCTTGCACTTTGTCTCTAGCTCAAAGTTTTTGCCACCAGTAACAATCCGCTCTAGGAAAGCAAGGTCTTCATGATACCAGAACAAGTATTGCAGTGCTAGCCCCATATGCATTTCCTTTTGTGGTTTGCTGAGCATCTTCCAGAAACCCACTGCACATACACTTTCTGGTAACCCAGCCTGTGGTGCACAATTATTCGCACTGTCCCAATGCTGCCCCCCACCATCACTGCCAACATTTGCTCTATGATGTGCTGATTATCTCGCATCAGGTCGTTCACCTTCTCAATGAGTTCCAGCCGTGTTTGGTTGGCCTGGTCTCCCCTGCACATGCGCATAACCATGCCGGACTGTACACTTGCATCCCTAGATGTCTTGCATTATCCCAATGCAGCATATTCAATTTTCCGAATTGGTTGTTACGACATTTTGTACCTTTTCATTTTAACACCTCTTGTATGTAATGATTCCTGTTTCAGTGATTCTTTGAGAATTCCATCAGTAGAGATTACTAATGAGGAGGAAGGATTATTTTCGTAATTCACCAGGCTAGTTTTCTAATATAAAGCTTAATGTAGAGTATTACTGTGTTATATTTCTTGTAAAATTTTTGTTAGTAATTTCATCATATAAAGAGCTACTGAGTGGAAAAAAATTGTGCAATAAGTGCTACATTTCACCGTTAACTCTAAATAGTTATTCAGATTTCAGACTAGAGTGGAAAAAACCGCTTGTGTTATCAGATCAGAACCATTAGCTAATCGGCTGATGTTCTTCATTCCAGGTTTGAATCAGTTATTTTTTATGACTCACTGTTCTCTAGCAATAAACTTGATAAATAAAATTTGAAATGGAAATTTAAACAAGCTGTGTGTGAGGATGAACCTAAGAGCAGAAAGAATCAAATGAGTAGTAATATCATGAGAATTGACTTGATCAAACTGCTAACACATCCTGTCTGATTTCTTTCAACTGCATTCACTTTTAACATGGGAGGAGAAACATCCTTTTTTTCCCTAAAATATTGAAGGTTCCTGGCATGCTGCCAGCAAGAGCTCACAGTGTATGAGAGAAGCTATTGCTCTGTTTTATGGAATTGGAGTTTGCTTGCTCAGAATTGGCAAGACTCTGGACATATTTTTTTATGTTTATTATATTTTTAGGTATTTTTTCAGATATTAGGTATTTTTAGGTTTTTTACGTTTCTAAAGTCTGTAACTATCACCATGCTGTTCTTGATAAAAACTGCAAAAGTATACAGTGGCATGACAATTAAATAGTAAAGTGTAAATAAATAAACAAAATTTATGTCATTAAAACATTGCAAAATCGTTAAAAAGCAGAAAAACCATCATCGTTAGTGATTGTATACGGCAGCATATTGTGGTCATGACTTCTTGGGATGACAGTATTTTTGGCTAATTATGCGCAATATATACGCATTGGAGATTCATTAAGGTGTAAATAATTATTTCGTTCTGCATGAGTGAAAAAGGTGTTTTTAATCGCTCTTATATTTAAAATTAGGCTAAACAGGAAGCTTATTTTGGCAAAAATTTTAATCTACGCCAAAATAAGTTAGCTTATAATGTTGCGAGGCCTCAACTTGTCAGCAACAGTGGTAGTGACTGCTTTGAACTGTAAATTACACAAACTCGTAAGAAGGGTTTAAATCCCTTTTTATTCCACTTTAGAAATACAGCTGCGTTCACTTGACGCTCACAAACTACGCCGACCCGCCGGTTTAACAAAATAGAAAAGTACAACTAAAAATAAATGACAGGATGAATAAATAACGAAATCACTACCTACGAGGCTCTATAATCGTGACTAACTTAACCGCGTTCTAAGATACAGCTGAGATTCAGCAAACTTAATGTTTAAGAAGTTGAAAGATTCAACGAACTGCCGAAATAGGCACTCAGGCCGAAACGCACGGTTCTTAAATTTCTACTTAGCAACCTTAACGCTCGCGATTCAAGAAGCACATTTATAATCTCGTTTCCCTTCTATTTAAACTCAATTTACTTCTACTAAAAATTTGAATACTCTGCGCGTTCTACTAAGATTTACATACTCTGGCATTGGCAATTCTAGGGGAAAGTAAATTCTTGACAAGAAAGATAGCTTAAAATTAATATAAATGTTAGTTAAAATAAATATAAACCCTACATTTGGCGCTGCCAGAATTTGGTAAACTTGGAAGCAGGTCCTAGAAACGACCTGTTGAAAAAGTTTCCATATTCTGACCTAAAACTCAAGAGCTCCGTTTACATAAAACAAACTGTTTCCTAAACAATTATAATCATTTCTGTAGAAGTTAAATTACCATATCTTCTTACAGTATCCTTTCTGGAATTTGGTCGTAATCAAGCAATCTTTTTCTCTTCCTTCCAGCATCTGGAAGGAATAAGTATCAGTATATTCGAAATACATTATGATTTACACTTTCTTAACACTCGATACATTTTCGTTTTCGATCCTTTTCTTTTCCTTATTTAACTGCTTACATTCACATTCATTCAAATATTCAAACATGAATTTAACTTTACCCTGGTTCTCCACCATGTGTGGTGTCAAACGGGAATCTTCGTGTTTTTTGTTTTACAACACTTCCCCTAACCATAATGATTTGTTAGAATTCCAACGACCAAATATGACACACCTTAATCGAACATACTGAAACTCGATGAGCTATGTTTAACATTCTTAAAATTCAAGTGTAGGTGGAGAACCCTCCAAAACACATTCATTCTAAATTCCCCCTCATTCATCTTTAGACATGCAAGCTTTCACTCTAAAGCATTTTATCTACTTAGATTTGAATTCGTTTCTTTTGAGCATTTACTTTTAGCATCTAAAATTTTATGCTTCTAGACTAAATTCTACTTTTACATAACTTTCAGTATTTACCTATATTTACAAAATTCTAATTTTATATAATTCTAATATGATTTTTACAGTTTACCATAAAATGAATTAAAGTTTTACTTCACGCTTTCTTCGCCAAGCTGGCGGCACTGAAACTAAATTTTTCATTAATACAAGAATACGAAGTTATTTTACTTTCGGCCAAATTTTGGCTTTAATATAACAGAACCAGTCTTTCGACCAACAGGAACTGCTTGCTGTTAGATTTTACACTTAAAGAAAATAATGCTTTTGCCTTGGCTAAATAAAGTAAAACAAAACTAAGTCTCAACCGAGACAAACTGACTTCCGTCAACACATAGAACTCGGTATTTACGCATAACATTTCAGAACAAAAGAAAAAAAAATTATAAGAGATTTTAACTTATCTTTGACTTTTCGATGCTTGGAACTCCGACATCCTCTTCTGGCAAAATTGATCCCAAGTTATAGAATTCATGGAAGTCAATCTCCGATTTTGGGTTCTTCGAGTTTCCTCCATGGTGACTTTTCTTTTTCGCCCTCTGTACGCCGGACTCTTGGGGTGGTAGTCTTCGGGTTCCTGTCTTTTCCGTTTGGCCCCTAGACGGCTGGTCTTGGCGGCCTCCGTTCTGGATTCTTGCTTGAATTTTTTCTGTTGGTGCCAAACTTTTCGTTCCTTCTGTCTTTTTCTTCTCGTGAACGGCGGCCTTGTTTGCTCCTGACTATCTGGGCCTGGAAGTGATTTCCTCGACGCAGAATTTCTACTGTGGAAAGTTGTATCTGTTTTTTTCCTATTTACCAAAGATTCTTTACGCGGCGGCGTTGATTTCCTGCACTTCTTGAATGCTGGAATCTGACCATTTTCCTTCCTTCTTTTCGGGACCCTAGAATGACTTGTAGAAGGGCTAGGTTCCTCTTCTGTTCTCTGCTTCTTGGGTGATTTCATCGACGTCAGTCGTCTCCTTTGTGTCCTTCGAGTGTCGTCCATGTTGATATTTCTTTTTCGCCCTCTGCATGCTGGCCTCTTGGAGTGGTAGTCGTCGTGTTGCTGTCTTTTCCGTTTTGCCCCTGGACGGCTGGTCTTGGCGTCCTCCGGTCTGGAATCATGCTTGAATTTCTTCTGTTGGTGGTGGTCTTTTCGTTCCTCCTGCTGTCTTTTCGTTCTCGGGAACGGCGGCCTTGTTTGCACCTGACACTCTGGCCCTGGAAGCGTTTTCCTCAATGCAGAATTTCTACTGCGATACGTTGTAAGTGGTCTTTTCCTCTTTACCAAAGGTTCTTTATGCGGCGGCGTTGCTTTCTTGTATTTCTTAAATGCTGGAGTCTGAACGTTTTAATTTCTTCTTTACGGTACCGTCGCATGACTTGTAGCAGGGCTAGGTTTCTCTTCAGTTCTCTGCTTCTTGGGTGGTGGAGCGGGTGACGTTACTTCTGGACCTTCTACTTCTTTTACGCTTGAGTCCTGCAAGAAACTTTTAAGGATTTCAAAATCATTTTGATTATAATATTTTTTCACCTGGTCGGGACTTGCTTTACAGATTTCCCCTCTCTCGTTCTTAAGGTACAATACGACTCCCTTGATTTCCTGTATTACATAGGGTCCTTCAAACTGTGGAGCCAATTTTGCAGTGAAATTATCTGAGGCACTTGATAAAGAAAATTTCCGCTTTAACACTTTATCACCTACTTTAAAATCTGCTTCACGGCGTTTTCGATCACAGTAAAGTTTCTGTCTATTTCTTGCCGTATTCGAACTTTTAACCGCCTTATCAATAAGTTTCTGTATATCTTTTTTTTTTTTTTTTTTGAATTCTTCTCTTTGTTGCACAAAGAATAATTTATATAGTGGCGTAATTAACTTACGTCCTAAAAATAATTCTGCTGGAGTTTTTCTCGTAGGATCATGATTTGCTGTTCTTAAAGCATAAGCTGACTCATTTATGTAGCCATCCCAGCGCTTGTGATGTGTGCTAACATAGCTTTGAATTATTTTTACAATATTTTTATTAACTCTTTCTGCGATGTTTGCCTGTGGTCTATACGGAACCGTTTTGATATGGCGTATGCCAAGTCCAGTGCAAATGTTTTCAAATATTTGGCTAACGAATTGTTTACCGTTATCGCTAATGACTTTTATCGGTGCACCGTATTTTAAAATGTATCTGTGTAAGAATGCATCTGCGACTGTTTTGGCTGACGCGCGTTTAAGTGGAACAATTTCTGTCCATTTTGAAAAAAGATCTACAATTACTAAAAGAAAACGATTTTTATTTAACTGACTCTGGGGGAAAGGGCCAAGAAGATCTATGCCTAAAATTTCATTTGGAAATGTAGCGCGTATGCTATTTAAATACCCGGCCGGGCTGTAATTAATATCATTTATTAACTGACATTGATTGCAGGACCTGAAATACGCAGTTACTATTTTGTATAATTGCGGGAAATATACCACCTCGCGTACCCTTTTTATAGTCTTTCTGACCCCTAAATGACCCGCTGTTTTCGCGTCGTGTAATTCCTCAAAATGCTTAATCGAAGCGAGGCTGGGATGACTGATATTCGAAATTTTCGTTTGTTGCTTTCGTATAAAACAATAATTATTTATTATTTCATAGTTTTCTGCTCTACTTCTTATTGCATCGATATCTGTGTGTTCAAAGCTTTCGGGGTCTTTCAAATACGCATAGATACTTCGAAATTCAGGATCAGCTTTCAATTCAGCAATAATTGTTTCTCTAGAATCTAAAATTTTTGAAGTCAACACAGCGCATTTGAGTTCATTGCCTTCATCGTCCAGTTTTATTCGAGATAGTGCGTCAGCAACATTGTTTTCCTTACCCAGTTTATATTTAATTATTAGATTATATTCTTGAAGTTTTAAAGCCCATCTTATTAACTTGGGCGTTAGGTTTTTCCCCGAGTAAAGTCTACCAACAGCCGCATGATCCGAAAAGACTGTTACTGGCGCTTTGCCGAAATAAACTCAAAATTTGTGTACAGCCTACATACGGCTAATGTTTCTCTCTCTGTAGCTGTATAATTCCTTTGCGTAGAATTTAAAGAAAGATAGCTTTGAATAATTCTACTAAAAAATTGAAATTTCTACTAAAAAATGCCAAAGGATGGCCATTCTGCATGAGAACCGCACCTACGGCATAGTCCGATGCATCTGCTACAATTTCCAGGTTTTCGTCCCCTTCCGGGAATTTCAAAACAGGGGCATTGATGAGTGCTTCTTTAACCTTTCAAATGCTGTATTTGCTTCTGCTGTCCACGTAAACTTACTTTTTTTTTCTTTTAATTACTAGCAACGGTTCAACAATGTTCGCGAAATCTTTTATGAACGACCGATAATAAGAACATAACCCAAGCAAAGAAGAAAGTTTCTTGACGGTATTTGGAGGTGGGAAATTCTTGATGGCTTTTATTTTTGAATCCTGAGTTTCTATACCCTTTTGCGAAATTTTCTAACCCAGATATTTAAGTTCTTTAGTCGCGAACTTGCATTTTGATGCGTTAATTGTCAGACCGGCCTCTTTTAATAATTTAAAAACCTCTTCCAAATCTTTCATATGTTGTTCCAACGTACTACTCGTTATAATTATATCATCTAGATAGATTAAAGTCGATTTTCCTAGGACAGGCTTTAGAACAATGTCCATAGCTCTCTGGAATGTTGACGGGACCCCACACAACCCAAAGGGCATACGTAAAAATGCATAAGTGCCCGATTTTGTGATAAACGCGGTTTTATGTATATCTTCAGGTCTCATAGCTATTTGATAGTAGCCAGACGTTAAGTCCAACGTAGTCATGTATCTCGTAGACTTAATCTTTCTAATAATTTCCTCTATTACCGGCAAAGGGTAAACTGGGAACTTAGTAATACTATTAAGCTTTCTGTAATCGATGGCAAACCTCCAAGCCCTTTTATCCGAAGAAGGGAAATCATTCTTTTTCCTACATAGTACGACTGGACTCGCGTACTCACTATTTATGGGCGTTATTATCTGGTTCTGCAACATTTCCTGAATGTGTTCCTCAATTATTTGTTCTTTCTGTTTATCATACCGGTAGGGTTTAGTCCTATAGGGTTTATCGGCATTTAGTTGTATATCATGCGTTACAATTTGACCATTACCAGGCCGTTCTGAAAACAAGTTTGAAAAAGTACTCACCACTTGCTGGATGGCTTGGCTTTCATGGTCATTCAAATGGCTAAGATCTACCTGCGGTTGTTTCACTGGCTCCACCACCCTCCGATCCATTTCCAGCATAATCGAATTCTCCTGAAAATTTAGTTTGGCTTTCGCGGCCTTCAAAAACTCCATGCCTAAGATACTGGACTCTGCAAATTTTTCACTACAAAAATTAATTCTTTGAGGCTCTTATCTTTTACCTTTATTTTTAATGATAATTTCCCGATACATTGACAGGTTTTTCCTTGCGCAGCTATAATTTCTGTGTTTTTATTTTTAAATAATCGTAACCTATTAAAATTCTTCTTGAAAAATGTATCACTCATAAAATTACCTTCTGCCCCTGTATCAATGAGGGCTTCCACTGGTACATCGCCAACCAGGACTTGTATAATCGGTAATTGTGAATTCTTTACCACGACCGTATTTAGGTATCTTCTTGAGGGTTTTTTCGAAACTTCCGGTATCTAGACCCTCGCTTTTACAAGCCCCTCTGCTCGTTTAAAGCTTTCCTTTGAACTTCAATCTTCTGGGTACGCGGACGCTTGTTTTCAAACTTCCTTTTTGGGCCTTGACCTTCGAGCTTCGATGAGTTGGCTTGATAGCTCTTTCCCCCATTAGAGCGATTTGTGTTTCCGGTCTGTTGATTTGAGGATTGCCTTCGGTGACTGGACAATACGATGCCCCTCTAGATTTTCCCGCTACTCTGTTGTTTTGGAACTTGATCGCCAACTCGAAGAGTTTCTGCAAAGTGCTTGGGTTTCGGATATCCAAGTAATCTTGGACAGCAGGTAGCAATTTTGGTAAGATTATTTCAATTATCTCCGTGTCAGGTTTCTTTCCATACAGCATATCCGTCAGCTTAACTTTTCGCAGAATAAATTCCGTCAACTCTTCTATATTACGTTGATCACAGCTCGGCTTCTACCTTTGCTCGGTCTTTCACTATGGGGAAGGCCTTTAATAATGATATTTTGAAATTTTAAAAGGTATATGTTTGGCCTCCGAATTCTCCTAATAAAAATTTTCCTATACTCTTCCACCATAGTGAGGCCTGTCCTCTTAGTGCAGACGTGGCAACTTTTTGTCTTTCAGGCACAGGGTATAACTGGAAGTGATTTTCGAGGCCTTCTAAGAATATCGCCACCGAATTTTTTCGAATTTGACGTTTGGCTTGATAGATGCTCTCATCGTTTGGACCAAGTATCCAAATCCTTCTAACTGGTTCGCCATTTCTTGTTGTTGGAATTGTACAGGAGCTTCCATCCGGTTTTCGGCCATCTCAGTTCGTAAGGTGTTCGGGCGCCAATATAATGTTGCGAGGCCACAACTTGTCAGCAACAGTGGTAGTGACTGCTTTGAACTGTAAATTACACAAACTCGTAAAAAGGGTTTAAATCCCTTTTTATTCCACTTTAGAAATACAGCTGCGTTCACTTGACGCTCACAAACTACGCCGACCCGCCGGTTTAACAAAATAGAAAAGTACAACTAAAAATAAATGACAGGATGAATAAATAACGAAATCACTACCTACGAGGCTCTATAATCGTAACTAATTTAACCGCGTTCTAAGATACAGCTGAGATTGAGCAAACTTTTTAAGATGTTGAAAGATTCAACGAACTGCCGAAATAGGCACACAGGCCGAAACGCACGGTTCTTAAATTTCTACCTAGCAACCTTCACGCTCGCGATTCAAGAAGCACACTTACAATCTCGTTTCCCTTCTATTTAAACTCAATTTACTTCTGCTAAAATGTTGAATACTCTGCGCGTTCTACTAAGATTTACATCCTCTGGCATTGGCAGTTCTAGGGGAAAGTAAAGGCTTGACAGGAAAGATAGCCTAAACTTAATATAAATGTTAGTTAAAATAAATATAAACCTTACAAGCTGTTTTGCCTAATTTTAAAATTTTGTATTGGCGTGTTTCTCTTCCAGTTTGACGGTGCTGTATATTCTCGGTAGTAACTTGTAGGGAATCTGCTGCATGAATATCACTTGAAATTATGGTTTTGATCGAGATTATCTGTAGGAAAGGGAACCGTTCCACAGAGGCTTATGCAAAAGCTGCGTGTATAGACAACTTCTAGGTTATTTTATGTTTTTTGCAGACATTGGAGTAGTTTATGTAGATACTGTGATATTAAACTGAATTTAGCTAGTAATTTATATGAGCCATTTTGACTTTCTGAGTTGTATGGAATATGTTTTGAACGAAAAATTAAAAAATTTCAGCATATGATTTAAAAACTTCTGATCTATGGTAAGAATGTAAGATTTGTGCACAAATAAGAAAGTATTTTTTGTGCAAGTAGAAAGAATATAATTGAAATTGAAAAGTCTTTTGAAATACGTAATTATTTGTGACTCATTATGTGTGCCTTTTAATGTGCTGCGTTTATCATTTAGGTCTTCCCATCAGAAATTAGTATACCCTGCGTATTTTTCCCTTTCCGTTTTTCAAGAGATAAAATTAGTAGAAAAAGAGAGAGAAATACACGAGTAAATACCCTATTATGTTATGGCGTATTTAAAAATGAAAAATCAGTATTTAAAAAATAAAGAAATCTAACTTTTTAAAACGATTTTCTGACTCATGTAGTTGTATTTAATAAAAGTTTAAACTCATTCTAAAAAAATAAAAAAACAGAAAGTTTGACTTCCGTACGACAAAAACTGGCCGAGATATTTAATTTCAAAATATGATTTGCAGATTTTCAAACGTCAGAAATTAAGTTTGATCTGTTTTTTTGAGGAAATTAAGACACTTTAAATAAGTTAAGATAATTCGAGGAGATTTTTCTCCGCTGGTGGATTGTCATGCACTGATATTTCTTTATGATTTACTGGCTTGTAACAATCTTTAATTTATAATTTTATTATATTTGGCATGCCGAAAACATTTTCAGTGAAATAATTTATAAATTTTCGAACGCTAAAAATATATCAATAATATTTCCATTCAGTTTTAGTAATTTCTAATCATAATCTAATAGTAAAAAAAACTCATTGGGCTAGGGAAAATTAAAAATTTTAATTTTGTATTGAAGCAAATAATATTATAAATTGGCTCTATGCCTATTCTTAGAAGTCTGCCCCTGTTTTCTAGAACAAGAATTCTAGTGCAAGATCTGTGAATGAGTTTTTTTGGGGGAAGGGGGTAACAGTTTGCACCGATCAAAATTTTTCACGATACTTTGCATAGCGATGTGTGTCTCTTAATTTATTAAGATGAGAAGCTGATATTCCTGATTATATCTTTTATTGATTAAGACTTAAGATTAATTGACTGCAAGCGATGCCTGTCACGTAATTTACAGAAACTGATATTTCGATTTATGTACGACCTCTGAATTTTCTAAAATCGTGATCTAAAACTTTAAATATTTCGGCCAGTTCTTGCCGTTAGAAAAAGTTAAACATTTTGTGTTTTATTTTTTAGAATGAATATGAACTATTACTAAAAATAATTATGGAGACCAGGAAACCGTGCAAAATATTCTGTTTCCTAATTTTTTAAATTAAAAAATGCCGAAACATAAATATTTGCGTTATTTAAAATGTTTTTGTAACTGGAAATATGTTTATGACCAGTTAATGGTAGCGAAAATAAAGGCTGCATAAGACCTTTTGGACACGATGTATATACGTACATGCGAATATGAATGATGAACATGCTAAACAAACTGCCATCAAATTTCTGTTTAAACGATAGACTCAAAGATCAAACATTAATTAAATTAATTAGGTAAAAAGTCTGTGTAAAGTATAAAGATGTTGTAAATCGATGTAATTCATATTAACGCCTATATGTTCAGCATCATATTTTATTAACTTTTATGTTTATTATCTGTTTGTAAATAAGCAATATTCTTAATAATTCTTGCTTAATCTACAAAATTTAGTGCAGGTCTGCCTATTTTTTTTTTTTAGGTTTATGCGAGTTTTTTGTACGCCATTTAATTAGGAACTTGAATGATATTCAAAATATAACAATTACTGAAGCATAGCTAGAAACAATCAAAGGGTGGGGCAGATTCAGTTTTTAACTATCTGAAGTAGAGCTGGTGTTAGGAGTAAAAATGATCGAACGAAATTAATGTCTGTGGTATCAATCGTTGATGAGAAATTAGATTTTGTTTTCATTTTATTTTAAAAGATCTTTTATTAATTTTATGAGCTCACATGCAGTATCTTTGTGTTTTCCGACGGCTTCTGGAAAGAGTTCTGAATTTTGATATGAAATGAAAGTTATCTTGAGACTCGGATGATAAAAAAAGCCCGCGAGAAAGGCTAAAAGTTAACAAAGCTAAGCTGCTGTTTGCTCACTTCCTTTTCCTGCCCTGCGAAGGAAGTTATGTCTTGCTCTTTTGATGTGCTTGTTGCTTGTGGTTTTGTTGTGAATACGTATAAACGATAAGCCTTGCCATGAATTCTAGGAGACTTGGTAAAAGTAAGTTATTTTATGTGCATGTTTAAAAATATGGAATGTAATTTTTGTCAGTGTTGTAAAAATAAAAGAATGTTGATAATGTGAATTATCACCCTGTCTTAAGATGATAAAGATGCTAATATGCTAGATTTCAGGTTTTTGATATCTTAGACAATTCGTTTGCTGTAATTTGAGGACTGCAGTTATTAATCATAGCGTTTATATTTCTTATGAAACCTGGAGCATTAGACTAATTTTAAGCCCGATATCTAGCTAATTAATTTACTAATTGATTTGCATAATATTTATGTTTATATTAAATATCTTAAAAGTTAATCCGTGTGTACATCTGTATTGATTTGAGTTAGGCGAATGTGATTTAGCATTATTATTTTTTAATTTGTGGACCAACACTTTACATTTTAAATACATTTAATTACTGCAAGATGCTATATGGCATCTTCAAATATGTTGCTCTATGTAATTTGTCTTTCCGGACAGTCTACTTTATAAAATCTTGTATAACTATATTTTTACTATCTCATTCCGTTTGTCTTTCTGTGCACCAGCCGAATATATATACATATAATTAAAGAAAGGAGAACAAACTTTGTGGTCAAGAATTTTGCGCATTGAACTGCAAAAATTAGAAAACAAGGTAAAAACAAAATTCTTAATGCTTCCGCTTAAAAGTGGCTGTGATACTGTGATTCCGGTGGGGGGGGGAAATTAACATAAGTAAAATAAAGTGCAATGAAAAGTGTAAATACAAAATAAACGAAATTATCACTAGAATACTTACAAATAAAAAGCGTATTTAAAACTCAAATCTAATTGGAAGTAATATGTTGATTAAAGTTAAGACAAGCTTTTAACATTTGACTAAAAATACAATTATGATGTAAGACATAAGCAAAAATACAAAAAACAAAAAAGCGATAAATGGTAAATTAGCCCAATTTGAATCTCATTATTGACTCTTCAGGGGAAATGCATAATGCTTTTCGAATCCAGCTAATTCCATATCGCATTTCGTTTAAACAGAAAATTGAAACTGCACACGAAACGTTTTGAATATTTAACTGAAAAAATAACTTAGACAAAAACTTTAGTCTCAATTCTATGTATTTGTATTTCCCATCTCTGTAATTCTACTGGTTTGACGACGATTGATTAATTTTTACATATTTATGGGGAATTCTGGATTTTACTGGTTTTGAATTTCTTTTATGTCATTGTGGATTTGGTTTTAAATCTCTTGCTTTTTGTCTATATATACAATATCATAATTCTTTAAACAAAAATATGAGTATTATTTTCGCGCAGTATGATTCTGAAAAATTTATCAATTGTAGACAAAATAATAAAAAATCTAGAACAAAAACCACAAAGACATAAATGAATTGCAGACATGAGATTACCTGTAATAAATAACTGTAAATTGCGTCATTTCAAAATTGATGTATGTCATATGATTCGTGCATAATACTAATGCTGCAGACACTTGCACATAAAGACTTCAGCTAATAACGATTTCAATTTGGGAACCGAAACATTTTACTAACCGATAGGGATTAAATGTAAACCAAAACCAAATCATTCTGAATCAGGCTTTAATCTCAAACGTATCGCATTCCTACTCTTGCTTGCTGTATTGCCAGCATATTTCCGCTTCCCTGTCTTTCGCAAGTCGTATAACCATTAGGATGTAAAAAGGGACGAATGTGATCGAAAGAGGGCCCTTAAATTGCACCAGTTACGTTGTGTAATTCATATTTAGAATGGGCTTCTCAAGAAATCGGCCACTGTGATTGTCATCTTTAATGCATCAAACTTCATCTTTTAAATGAAATGCAGCAAAAAGTGTATGTAATTTAATAGGTCATATCTAGAAAATTTCATTTATGTAAAGGGAGTCATGTGGTATCCATATGAGATTTTTTCTTTTTTTATGATAACTTTCAGACGGTTGGCCGCTCGAGCAGATAGTTTTGAAAGAAATAATACAACGGATATAAAATAATGTATCGCAACACCTAACATTCTATCAGAATTTTTTAAGTGTGCTATTTTTAAATATTTTGTAATTTTACTGTTGAATTTCATGTGGCAGAAGTGCGAAAAAAGCTGTTAGAGCTAAAGAGAATCCAGGAGCAGGTTGGTAATCTACAATGGTCTGCAAAAGCATTAAAAAACCCTAATAAATCCTGCGATGCGACGTTAAAATTTGAATATTTTTAGATTTTCTTTCTCCCCCCCCCCCCCACTGTGGAACCTTTCACTTTTAGATTAACGCGGTTATATTTTAATCAAATCTTCTTACAAGAAGGGAGCTCTGTACATTATGTGCACTCTACATTATACACACTGTACCAAAAAAATTCGAACGAGGCCGCATAGTCGGTATGCGAGAGGGTGGACTTTCGTATCGCGCCATCGCAGCCCGCACTCAGCGTAATGCCAGAACAGTGATAGGTGTTCGGAAGAAATGGACAGAGGAGAACTAAACAAGGCGAGATACTGGCAGTGAGGCACACAATAGCACAACGGCAGGGGATGGCAGACACCTCATCCGCATGGTTGTGACTTATCGTACAGTCTTCTTCTGTAGCACAATGTTGGAGCATGCCTACAAATGTGTTCCATTTTTCGTCGCCGTCTGCTGCAGCATGAACTGCGTGTAGGTGTTCCTGTACGCAGGATTCCCGTATTCTTGAATCACAGACGCCTCTGTCTTCAATGGGCACGGCAACACAGTGCATGGCGTGCCATTTCGCAACAAGTTGTTTTGTCTGATTAGTCTCGCTACAGTCGCGTACAGTGATTACAGTATATTATTCAGCGTCATACCGCACAAACGTCTGGCAACATGGTGTGGGGAGCTATTGGGTATTATTGTCGGTTCCCTCTAGTGCAGAAGCTGAACCCAAATTAGGTTTTTGAGTATTTTTGCTGTGTTTTGTAAATGATGGTGATCCCGAAAAGGATTTTTTTGAAAATTATCCAAGTTTTGCAATTTAGAGAATTAATTAATCGAGTTTAATCATCAATCTGTTTTAAGATTTAGTTTTATAAATTTGATTTCATAGTAGAAGTATTTTAGAGTATAGTGCCACAGATTTTATTTCGAACTTGAAGTTACGTATTTTCTCTTTTACTCCCTTTTGTTTCGTCCTTCGCCACCCATAACGCAAATCATTTCACACGTGTTGATCAGTTTCGTACTTTCAGCGGGCCCACCAGCGGCCGAGCGGTAAAGTCGCTGAACACTGGTAGTTCGGTCCGAGGTTCGAATCCCGCGAACGGGCTGGCTGCATGGGCGTTTTCGTGGTTTTCCCCATGTGTAACGTGTACACGAGCCAGTTTCCCTTAGAAAGTCCTCCACGAAGGCATCCCTCCCCTTAGGCAGATAGCCCTAGTGTACTTTGCCATAATTAAATACACCAACACCAACGTACTTTCAGTGATAGGTCTGGACACGTTTCACTCGAAATCAATACAATAGACTTCTTCTATTCTACTTCTCTCTGTAGAGAAATGGCACGAATGAAACGACAACTTATAATTTGCTTCTGGTAAATGGGCTTTCGTTTCGTTCGTGTGAGCAAAGGTGCTCTTTACCTTCTTATCGCATGATGTCCTCGGAAACACAGCTTCGTGTGGTGTTAAGTTCTTATTAGCGCAACCTCATACCATCTAAAAGTTTTTAGCTTGGCAGTTAAGAGTAGTATTAAATTCACTGTCATTTAAAAAAAATCCCACTTGGTTATTGAACATGCTCTTGATTTTTTTGTTTCAGGATGTCATTATTTCTTAATAATGGATTTGATTTCGGATTGTCTTCAGGTGATTTGAAGTGGGATGATTACCTCTTCCACAGTTTGTGCATTGAGCTGCATCTTCCTTTTCCAATGCACATTCATGTAAAAGGTGACACATCTTACGCAACGGAGCTTGTTCCATCCTGATTTTGTGTATCCAAACCGATTACAGTGTGCGGGTGATATAATTGAACTTGAATATTGATACTGTAAATGCGGTGACTTTGCATATTGATGACTCTTGTCTACTGCACTTCTGGGAAAGGTCTACAGAGTAGATCGAAATTTTGCGAGCTGTATCGTTTTTGATTCTGTAAACTGCTTCACTTTTTTTTCTGCGGACAACTTCATTTCTCTTAATTCTTCAGTCAGATCTTCTTCAGGTATGCCATTGGGTAATCTTTCTGAGACTGCTTTTAACAGACTTTTCATTGGACATCTGAAAGTATGGAATTGTACGTCGTTTTCACAGAGGTATCTGGCAACTTGTCTGAAGTCATCAACAATCTCGAGAAAAATTTTGAGTTGACCATCTATCATATTGTGTCAAAGTTTGTTCTGCAGAAACTTTTAAGGGTCGCTTCTAAGCTATTTCAATTAACTTTCAATTCTGCTACACTAATGGGAGGAATTTTATGTCTTTTGTTTTGAAAATTCTGCTGCGGTATAGCTTCTCTTTTTCCATTCTTTTTTTACTGCAACGGAAAGCTTCACGCTTATTAGAGTTCGGCCAATTTTCTATTGAAAATCTTCTTTGGTTTTATGTGTTTTCATCAGTCGTGATAGGAGTTCTCTTTTGGTTGGTTTCTCGGCTACTACTGACTTCACCATGTTCTAAGTTTGATAATTATCCGTCAGTGGAGATAACTTCTCGTGTAGGAATATTGTTGATGAATTTCTTCGGTAGTTGCTGTATTTGAACGATATCAAGAAAATATTCATCTACTTCTCTGTGCACTTTAAATTTAAATCGTAAATTTTTAACTCTTTTATATAGTTGGCTTATGGTCTGTCACCGCTTCCGCTACCTCTAATAGGACTTTCGGCTTAACCATCATATCAACATAAAAATTAGTTCTGATAAGTTTCAATATCTTCCATTTTATCGTCTCCAGGATCTGCATCCATAATGTCGTACTGGAACATCCTAATAAGCTAACAAAAATCTAGTCGAACAGTGAAACATCAGGCAAGTTGGGTTCAGTTTTTTTGAAGGAAGGTATCCTAATTGCGGACTATTTAGTTTCTTATTTGAGGCAAATGGTACAAATTTTTCATTTTGCTTTGTGTCGCTATTGAGTAAAGAGCGTTGGTTTCTTCCAATCTCGCCAGATTAGCAGTCCTAACCCTCCTTCTTTTTACCCCTGTTTCTTCAGTGGAATAATTGAATTACAATACTTCAGTTGTTTCCAAGGCTTTTCTCTTTCACATCAGCATTGTATGTATATTTGACAAACTTATAATGTTTAAAAAGTAACCAAATCTTTAACATTAAAAGCAAACTTACTATTATTTAGGATTTTTACGGCAAAATGAGAAGTTATGAATTGAGAAAGAAATTTCAGCTACTGGAATCCACACTAAGAGCAGTAAAATAAAGACTTCTCGGAGCTGAAGAAAATGGCCAGCTCTTGAACTTAAGTAGAATTCGTAAATATAAAAATATTGTAGGTTTAGAATCGGTTCTGGCTGAAATTATCGTGTGATAATCAAACAAAAGAGTGAAGAATTGTCTAATCGAGATCAGAACACTGCTTGTTTTTAAGCTGAGTTTTGAGAAGTTGAAAAAGGAAACTGGAGAGGTGGTCAAAAATGAAAACTTTGAATAGGCACTTCAAGACCATTTTCTTTTTCCAAGTCATTACTCATAATCGTGGCAACGAGTGCTGCAGGGCAGGGGAAGGGTGGAGTCCTCTAATTTGCTACAATCCCTTAATTCTTTGTGTGCGGTGTTGACGATACACGTGACAATCGTAATTGAGGAGAGAGTTGCTATATGCCTATTTTAAAGTAAAGCCGTTATCACATTAGCTGTTTGTTGCCGGGACAAAACGTTTGTAGCAACAGTTCTGAGAAACGGCCTTTGGCGAAATAGGGTTACCATCTTCACTTGGCAAACAGGCTGAAAGCCAAACAAGAATCATTTATCGCTCATATTGGCGAAAGTGACGTTTCCTTTCAAGTGACATTCGCTTCTTCGTGTTGTTTTGTATCGCTCACACCGCTTTTCGTTTTAAACTTTATTGTTAATAATGGAAGATAATAGAAAGGTGATTGCTATCAAGTTAATCACTTTGATCTCCACTCTGGCACTTCATGTAACAGATAAACACACTTCTGGTTATAGCAATCAATTACATCAGTAATAGCCAAATTCTGTATACACTCTAAGAATAGTTTAAAAACATGTGCTGGATAAGTCTATTTATCACACATCGCTTATGTGTATTTTCTGTTGTCTGCATTTCAATGCTTTAAATTAGTATTATATAATTTTCAAACTTTTTTGCGGGGGGAAATTTAGATAAACAAAAGCATAAATAAAACAATATATTTAACGCATATAATAATAGAAATAAATTATAAAACACGAATACAGATCAAATTGGAACAAAAAGCTGAGAAAGTTGCAGACAAGTGTATGGGATTTGAACTCACGACCCCCAAAAGTAGACATTATTACCGTCAGCTTTATCACTAAGCTAGTATCACTCGGGAGTCGTATGCATATTTTGGCTTATATACATCATCAAGTAAATCAATTCTTAAAATTAAATTTTTTGGTTCTATTTTAGTGTGCTATCGTCTGAAAAATTCCCCAGAGTTTGTTCTTCAGCTTCTAGTACATTTTTTACAAAAAACATCTTTTAAAGTGGCGTTCCGATTGAAGTTAAACGGGCTGCTAAAAATATATTTCATGTGCTTACAAATATATATTAGTCAAAAAGATATATTTATAAAGGGAAATACAAGTTTAACATACTCCTTAATGCAATGAAATATTTAAAAGGCTATCAAATATAATTTATAATTAACGTTTTTAGTTTTTACCTGTTTCAAAAGAAAAAATAACAAATCTTTTAATCATATCTGATTTGCTATAGCAGTTTGATATAGTCAGACATTCATTTTCATTAAAAGTAAATGAGTATGCAGAACTAGTAAATTTTGTCAGGACAAATTTTGCTATTTCATGGACTTGGAATTATAATTTTTGGCTGCTGATTTTCTTGAACTGAATTTCTTGGCCGTCTGATTATATTTGCGAACAAGTACTGTAGTTGCAGTTATCTTATTTTTTTTTATCTTTTTTAAACTGAATTCATCTGATTGCTGACTTTTTCAGTATGCAAATTTCTCCTTTGTATGTATTTTTTAGCAAAACATTCTTTCTCTAAGCCAGCGTTCATCGCTCCTTCTGCCGCCATTAATTGTTGGTGACAACACCTGATTGCTCCTTTTTTACCACGTGACCACAACGCATCCGCAGACATACGGATAGAAGTTGAACATTGTTGAACTCCATCCGTATGTCATCCGTCACCGCACATCGACCGGATTCCAGATGTCAATCAAAGTGAATTCGCTAGCTGATTGGAGAAACGCATAGATACCGCAACGCATACGCAGTAGTGGAAACGGGCCTTAAAGGATGATAGAGGAAGGCAGCTTGTAAAGGCCCGTTTCCACTGCTGCGTATGCGTTTCTCCAATCAGCGAGCGAATTCACTTTGATTGACATCTGCAATCCGGTCGTTGTGCGGTGACGGATGACATACGGATGGAGTTCAACAATGTTCAACTTCTATCCGTATGTCTGCATATGCGTTGGGGTCACGTGGTGGAAAAGGAGCAATAATGTGTAGTCACCAAAAATTAATGGCGGCAGAAGAGCGATGAATGCTCGCTTAGGAAAAGAACGTTTTGCTAAAAAATACTTATTTCTGAATTAACATTATAGCGAGAAATATGCATGCTGAAAAAGATAGCAATCAGCTGAATTTAGTTAAAAAAAGATAAGAAAAACAAGATAACTGCAACTACAGTACTTGTTCGTTCAAGAAAATCAGCGGCAAAAATTATAATTCCAAGTCCATGAAATAGCAAAATTTCTGATAATCATTTCCTAGTTCTGCATACTCATTTAGCTTTAATGAAAATGAATGTCTGACTATATCAAACTGCTATAGCACATTAGATATGATTAAAAGATTTGCTATTTTTTTCTTTTGAAACAGGTAAAAACTAAAAACGTTAATTATAAATTAAATTTGATAGCCAGTTCATTGAAGAGTATGTTAAATTTGTATTTCCCTTTATAAATATATCTTTTTGGCTAACATATATTTGTAAGCACATGAAATATATTTTTAGCAGCCCGTTTAACTTCAGTCGGAACGCCACTTTAAAAGATAATGTTTTTTTGTAAAAAATGTACTAGAAGCTGAAGAACAAACTCTGGTGAATTTTTCAGACGACAGCAAACTGAAATAGGACCAAAAAACTTAAGTTTTAAGAATTGATTTACTTGATAATGTATATAAGCCAAAATACGCATGCGACTCACGTGCAATCCTAGCTTAGTGGTAAAGCTGATGGTAACAATGTTCACCTTTTGGAGTCGTGAGTTCGAATCCCATACGTTTTTTGCACCCTGTCTGCAACTTTCTTAGCTTTTTATTCCAATTTGATCTATATTCCTGTTTTATAATTTATTTCTATTATTATATGCATTAAATATATTGTTTTATTTATGCTCTTATTTATTTAAATTTTTACCGTAAAAAAGTTGGAAAATTATATAATACTAATTTAAAGCATATCCTGTACATATATATTTGAATTTAACAAACATTCTCTATTCGTAAAAAGCAAGTTTAAAGTTAATTAAATTTAAATTAAATTTAATGCAAACAAAGAAATGATTAATTATTGCTGCAAACTAATCTACAATATCATTTAAATTCTGAGAGCATATGTAAATCAAGTGCAACTATCAAAATCCATAAATAAATATATAATTCCAAAAATTTATAAATCCTAAAAAATTTATAAAATGCATAAGTGAATAATGGGATAGATTATTAATCCTAAAAAAATTATAAAAATGCATAAGTGAATAATAGGATAGCTTATCAATCCTAGAAAAATTATAAAAATGCATAAATGAATAATAGGATAGATTTAATCCTAAAAAATTTATAAAAATGCATAAGTGAATAATAGGATAAATAAATTTTTGGAATTATATATTTATTCATGGATTTTGATATTTGCACTTGATTTACATATGCTTCAGAATTTAAATGATATTGTATATTAGTTCGCAGCAATAATTAATCATTTATTTGTTTGCATTAAATTTAATTAACTTTAAATTTGCTTTTTAAGAATAGAAAATGTTTGTTAAATTCAAATTTCATTCCTTGCAGCAATGGCGCAAGAGAATTATTTAAATTTAATTTATTTTGAAGTATACAAGTATAGCAAATTTTGTGTAAGTATTGTGAATCTTTCTTTACAGTTGCTGTGTACTTTTAAAGTACCAACTATTTTTTAATCCTTTTATCTTTTTTATTTTATTTATTTATTTGCTTACTTATTCACTAACAGTACATTTTAGTTTTAATAGTATATATATATTATTTCATAATATTTAAGGCTTCTAGAAACGCAATTTTTTTTTTTTTTTTTTTTAAAATTTACTTCAGCTTCTGTGAAATTAGTGATGTTCATAATATGCATTATAACCTTACTTATCTAAAAATTGCTAGCGTACTTTACTTTTGCAGTTCATAAGCAGAAATAAAAATTTCCAATAACATAGAATTTAGTAAACAAAACTTTTCTGCGTTTTACGTCAGGATCCATATCAATCCAAAACAAACAATACTCGCTTAAGCGGAAAAAATTCAGATGTTCAGCGTCACAACTCGCGAACTGTTTGTTTGGCGCCAAAATATTGCAGTGACACCTAGCGGCGGAAAATGAAAATATTTTACGGATACGCAGCAGTCGAAACGCTTGTACGGATGCCGTAGGCGTGTCTTCAATTGTCGCAACGCGTTCGTACGCAGTAGTAGAAACGAGCCTTAAGAGTCAAACCGCATTTAACGCGGACAAGATATATCTATTCTGGAAGAAGATGAGTAAAAGAAATTTTATTATGCGTGAAAGGAAATAAACACCTTCCCAGGCATATAATTTTTCCAGAGATCGATTCGTAGTGATGGTTATGTAATTGCAAGTTAAAATCCGTTTTAATTTATTGCTGCGAAAACCCAAGGTCTTTAAAAATTAATATAAAGTTTACCGTTAAGTGATTTAATAGTTAAGTTCTAAAGCTTTGGTAGCAGCTTTTGTTTCTGAGGGCTGGTTTGGTCATCATTTTAAACCTGAAGTTGAATTTTTATTGTTAGTCTAAACAGATTCTCTTTAAATAATTTTTATCGATAATGCACCCGGTCACCATCTTGAAACTCTAACTAATATCGACACATGTGTGAAAATTTTTTTTAAACTTTCAAACTCAGTTTCAATTAATGGATCAAGCAGTGATCGAAACATCGGGGCTTATTACACTAGATGGTCATTTCCACATTTGAGTAACTCTGGAACGAAAGAAAACAATCTGCAGTCTGTTATGGACTTCTGCCCTCAATTCGATTTTTTAAATGCCATAAGAACAGTTTGTAATGAAATCTGATCAAGTCACTCTTGTAGTAGAAGATATTGTCAATCTTGTCTGGTAAAGTAAATTTGGAAGTTGATGACGTTGCGATCGGTTGGACTCGCATATCAAAGAGCTAACAATTGCTATGGAGATACGTGAGCAAATCGTTACTGAAAAAGCCGACACAAGACTCAGCAAAATAACATATGACTGTTACAAACTTGACAGGAGATCTCGTTTCAATTGAAAAATGATTATAAATTTTGAAGAACGTATTCGAATGAGAAAGGTTTTGTAAGGTATGAAATAACCACACACACACACATATATATATCACTTTTTTCAAAAATTTTTGCACTTTTCATTCAATTATTCTGAAATTGTGATAAAAAAGAAAATGTTAGTCTGCTTGTCTTACTTAAACTGAGAAAAAAGTTACTGGGTACAACGGAAAAGGTTACTGCTTGCATTATTAACTTTTGAAATTTTTCTCTAAGGTACAAAAATCCCCCCTTCATTCCTTGCTATTTTCTGTATTAGAATAAAGATTAAGGAGAGAAAAAACTCTTGAGACACAGTCCGTAATGTTTTTGTCGAATTCATAACTTTGCTCGCATTTTAACCATAGGCCTGGGATTGCTGGATGGCCTGTGCTTCGTACTGTAAAGAAAGTCAACGTGATGCAATCATCGTGAGCTGAATTTGAAAGCAATATTCAGAAGGTAGCGTTGTCCATTAGCTGGGGACTGAAACACAAAGACGAACGTCAGAATGCGTAGAAATGGGCCTGCAGTCCACAACTGATAGCATTCTGTGGGATGTAATCAGAAATTTTTGTGCTTCCGTATCGGCATAGACAATTTGTTGATTGAAAGGGGCTGTTTACAGTCAAGATGTCCTTTACAAAAATTGCTGCTGACATCATATTATGGTCATGAATACTTACTGTGCAGTGTCGCATCAAATCCTTGAAGTGAAGTAGAACACATTACGGTTTTAAGTATTCATTTGGAATGTATAACTGCAATATTGATTGAAGCGTCTACAGGAATGTAATTAGCAGACTGATCTTTTTGTCGCTAGATAGCAAAGCTTGTTATCCTTTTTGCTCATTGAAAATCCCTGAAATAATATTAACATCCGTCCCGAGAGAAATCCTACATAAACATTTCATACGTACATATGATTAGCCTATTCATTTTCTTAGCGTTTTCTTGCGAAACATTAGTGTTATGGGTAATCTAGATTTAAAAACATCTCTTTCGATGCCGTTAATATCAACAGCTGGTTAGTCATTTATATGCGTACTGGCATGCTGATAAGGTGCTGTAAACTGTTGCAGTGCCGTACCATTTGCAGGACCGGCATCTTCCCTTACATTGCCATATCAGATGGCATTTTGCATCTGAATAACGCCTGACCTGCAGCTTAACCACATGCGCATGCATCAGGGTAGTATGCTTTTCTCACTGTTTCAGAATCTGATGTGGGATGTCATCGAACAAATGCTTTTTAACGCGCGTGGATTAACTGGGAACTTTGATCAATACCGTGTGGCTTGCAGTTTGCAGGACTAAATTTGAAGGCGGTTTAAATCAATGCCTCACCAAGTTAACGGTTATGCCATATAAGAAGTAACTGCACCATTTCCAAAACTTCTTATAAAAAACAGCCATCAGCCGTCGGTCGCTTGAAATTAAAATCATTTTTTAGAATGTACTTCTGTAGTTATGCATTATGTTTTGTCTCCCATTTGTAGGTCTTTGGAGATCATCATGAATAGACATAATAGTTTCAGCCATTTGCTTTTTTCTTATTTCATAACTCGTAAAACTTTTCGAGACTGCATTCGCTTCTGTTTCATTGACAATATGCAGAATCATAATTTTCATAATTTTATTATTGGAGAACTTTTTCTAAAAATTTTGAAAAGTGTATTCTGATACGAGAAAGCATATATTTTTAGAATTTAATTTCTTTTTCTTTTTTTTTGGGGGGGGTTTCCTTTTTTTTACTTTTGAATTTCATTTTATTTCGTGATCCCGAAATTAATTTCTGAATATCAAATCTAATCAAAGATAATTATGAGTAATTTAAAAAATAAGGGAATTGTTAATGATAGAAAAATTCGAGAACTACAGGTTAATTTCGAGAAAGAATCTTGGGTTTCATTGGTATTTTATCATTTTAATGTTCTGATATAAATATAGGATTGCTTTTTTATTTTTACTGATGTAGCTAGACAGAAGTTTGGGAATTATTAATTTCGCTTTCAGAATTTCGTCGAAAAACATCAAATATCGTATCAAGCATCTTAAACTTGTTAAAGATACTAAGTGAACAAGAATCGGCGTAAATTGCTTAAATTTGCTGAACTAGTTTCGAAGATTAATAAAGCCTTCGTCTTCAGCTGCAAGCATGAAAATGAAGGCAAAGTATGTGTTCACACGATAACAAAAGGAAAAAAAAAATTCGAGAAAATTCCTACTAAGGAAATGAACAAAGCTATTGCCGCTATCTATTGGCAAAAAGTGAAAACAGCTATGGAATAATTTCTTTAAAACTTTGAAACTGACGGTAAAGATGGATTAAAACTGAGATCAATTACTAGAACAGAAAATTTTTTATAGATGTGAAATGCCTCTACGAAATCTAATTTGGCAACGGAATGTGTTTTTTGAATAATTTTGTTTTCAGAGAAATTGAAAATATGATTTTTTGATTAACAATATTTGTCAATAGAGACTTGATGTATTCCCTCCCTCCAGTAAATGTCTCATCCTCCTTAGTGCGAAATTTGAGGGTTCTGTTAGCTTGACCAATGTATATTAAACACACTGGCAAAGATTGTTGTATATACTCCAGAAATTTATATTCGGAATGGTGTCTTTAAGTATGGAAATCTGAATTTTATTGGTAGGATTAAAAGATGAAAGTTAAACTTCTATAAAATAAAGACAGAAAGGCAAAAACAGAAATTTTTACAGAAACTTCTGGTTTCCCCCTCTCTTATCGTTGAATGCAAGTAAAAAAAAAAAAAAAAAAACTTGAATTAAACGCAAATAAGATGACTGCATGTAGGCAACATTCGTATCTGTATAGAATATAAAGAAGAATATCTGTCTTTGTTCGCTAATAACTCAGTCACTACTATAGCTATCGTCACCAAACCTTCTACAATTCTTTTCTGGGTCCTTGTTGCTGATATAATGAGAGAGAATTAGTTTATTTTTCTATAGAAATTTTTATATGGGTTCCAAATCGCATCAAACTGAGAAATGGCTGAGTAGGAATCGTATTTTTTGCTCAAAATAATGATGTATTTGTTTTTATTTTTGCTGACCCAAATGGACAATTCCATATGTCATATGGCTATATGTACCATAAGATTCTATGATTACGTAGTCAGTTTTGGTACATGTATTGAATATTACTTTGTTTCTTTGGAATTTTTTATGCATTTCAATAACGCATCAAGTTCTTTATGACGTGTAATACGCTAGTATAAGAATTTTCAAATAATGTCATGAGTAAAATAATACATTACTCTCAATCTAACCTAACTGGCATCGGGTACTTCTGCTAGCACACTAAATATTAGTACACTAAGCAGGTTGCAGGCGGGGAGGGGGGAACTAAAGTATATCAGACTTCAGGCGGCAGTTTAGATAACCTTCTTGCCGTCAGTTAGCAGCTGGAGTCTTGGTGAGTAAAATATGAATGTTTAATCATTAAAACTTGCTTTCTAACAGTATTTGTTATAATTGAATCCGACTGATTTTATGTGTGTTTTAAAATTGATGTATTTGAACTTTTTTGAATATAGTATTAACGATGAATAACATTTTTTTTTTTTTTTTCTTTTCTATGTGACCTTCATTCTAAATGATTCCACTTCAGCGGTAAGTTTTTCTTTCTCTTTTACACAGTCTTATCTATTTATTTATTATTATTTTTTTATGTAAGTGTATAATTGCTTCTCATCTGTATTTGTCTGCATCAAGTACATTTGGTGAAAGAGTAGCGTATTCTCCGTACATGCCACCGCGCACTCCAGAAAAGCGTACTTAAAAGAAGAGAAAGGAGCAAAATTCTTTTTTAAGTGAGCGTTTTTTAACTTGGATTACAACTTGAGACCGACCTTATATGTTAATATCATTGTTTTTACAAGTGCGTTTTATAAAGGGATCTTTTTGTGCGGCTTAATGTCAATGGTCGTAAGCAAAAGAGTTTTAAGTGTTTGGTTATCAAAGTGTTTTTAAGCATTTAAACAATCGAAGCTATTTTTTAATACTAGAAATTGGAAGCTTATATTAGCTGCAAAATTGAAATCAGTATTTTTTTTAAAATAAAGATAAATGTCAGCTAGATATTAATCGTCTTGTAAATTCTGATGATACTTCTTTTTGTGTTAGGTAGCTTTATTACAAATCAAAATTAAAATATGCTTTTATTAAATAATAAGTAGATTTCTTCTGGGGTATAAAATCGTATTTTATATCAAGGAAGAAAATAATTCTTATGCTGTCAGTCATACCAAATATAAATAGCGTAACAAGGTTACACGATGGGAAGATGAGTATTCTATTACTTCATTGTAATATAGTATATGAAATTTTTGTCAATTTATTTAAGGCGGAGGGATGTAAAAGAATATTAGTGGCACGAAAAGCTGCAGAGAATAAAAATTGTTTATTTTATGAGTCAAAAATTAATTTAGCAATCATCTTGAAGAAGCCAGGACCATGAAATATTCGCACTATCATTACATATGACGAATAAAGGCGATGCAGATACCGTAATAGTGAAGAGGAATAATAATCAATGGGCATATTTTTTGTGCGTGTAATTCAACCGAGAATCTGTGTCGGTCCAGAGATACCGTTAGCAATTTTATAACTAAGGAGGACAGAATATTAGAATCACATAGTTTTGAAAAAGTTTCGGAAACTCAAATCTTCACACATTTTTCATCATCAGAAAGAAGCCTTTTTAAAAACAATTTAGCTAATTATTGATGTCTAATATTTCAGTAAAAAGCAGCGGGGTTGAGAAAACTCTTCAGAGCATTCTTAATCACACCACCGTCAACAGTTATCTCGAGAAGACAATTTGGCATCAGAATTACGTAATGACTGAATTTCTGTAGGCTGAATACTTGAATGGTAGTTTTTTTTTTTGCAAATAAAAGTAAAAATGCAAATAAAATTAAAGGTTCTGCTCTTTAGGATTGTCCTTACAAGTGTTTGCTGTTTAATGCTTTTATAAACTCTTGGAAATTAATAGATTTTTTTTTATTTATCTTAATATCCTGGAGAGAATTCAGCGCTTTATGGTTAGCATTTATTAACTTCTGAATTCACCTGCTTTCCCGTTTATAGTTGTTGTAATTCAAAAAAACTATGGGAGAGTGTGAAAAATTAATGTCATTATTTCAATTTTTTTTTTTTTTTCAGTTTGTTGAGAAAATTAACTTTAGGGTTTAAAAATCTGAAATATTTTTTCATTTATAATTTTTTTAAAAATCTTTTAAATAAATTAGGTTTATTTTTAAAAGTTGTATTCATAAATTTGTTTTTCGTTAAATAAAAATTTCAAATTTTGCTTTAATTAAAAACTTTATATAAAATAAATTTTTTTTTCTTTATTACTATTCTTTTTTGAAGGATATAGGCTTCGTTTCATCTCTGCGTATAACCCTGAGGCCTTAGGAAAGTGAATCTGACATTTTATTGGTGATAACGAGCATCCACTCAGCTAAAGATTTTGATGATTTCTTGAAACAGAAGGCTCTAAGCTAATAATTTGGCAGCCAGACCTTCAGAATTGAATTCATTGAATTCAGAATTGAATCCTTCTAGAGGTATCAGTGCGTCAGATAAATATTGTGGTTCAAGACTGGTATTTTCGTAACTGTCACATTGGCAAATGTGAGAAGCAATAGATTGGTTTTTCCTAAATATGCCTTCTCCCCATGACTTGGTTTGAATGCTGGGTTACTCGCCGCAAAATTTTCTTACTTCAATATGAAAAAAATTTTTCTTGACGCTCTTTTGTGTGTAGGTCAACCAATCGGAAAGAAGAAAAAATTTCGGCATCTAAACATCATATGCTTTTTGGAAGCAAGATTTCTGGAAATGTTTAGCTCGAGGGAATATTACAGAATTTGAGTTTAGGTCTATCTGTTCTTGTATATGGCGAAGAACACAAGGACCATCCGCTTACGGGAAAGGATACTTTCATAGAGAAAGTTTTGAAAGAAACTGGCTTGTAATATTTATGTTATACATGGGGAAAATTAAGAAAACCTCTTTCCCATCAGCCATCCCGTTCATCGGTTTCCAAACCGAATCAGACTGTTCATGTATTTGTTGGTCTTAATTACTTAACCGCTTTTGGGTTTATTTTTTAGGTCTAATAGCAATTTAATTTTCTCTGATTTGTCTTAACTAATTAAACGGCTTATTGAGAACGTGAAATCACATTATTATACATACGTACAAGTTCAGAGAGATCGTATAATCTGTTAATATTGAAAAATATCAGTATGTGTTTCCAAAGTATTCATCTCTCTCAAAAATTTCGTTGTTACATATTATTTGAATTTTTTTTATAATATGCATTTATTCCATGATATATTCATGCATCCATGTTCGATTGTTCAGTTTGTATTTGTATGTAATGAATGGTGCAGTTTATCATCACAGATAAACTCGATCAGTTTTGTTAAGTTTTGAAATGTCAGTGTTTTCAAGCGTGTAAAGATGATTTTGGACAGAAATGCATTTGTTACTCGATTTTTGTATATCGATAAATAAAGTATCATCTTTCGGTGTTTGCCTTTTTACCTCATTGTACGAAGTAAAAAGGAAGTATTGTAACTCCCGGTTTTTAACTTTTAGCCTTTACTTAAAAAAACATTGAAATTTTTTGAATAAATGAAATTTAAATTGTGCAAATTCTATTCTCCCACCTCTAGTGATTTTCAGAATAATTGTTTTTAAATTTTATTTCCTTTAAATTGTATTTTTACTTTCTTGTATGAAGTAAAGGAAGTATTGTAATTGCGAAAAATTTCCGGTATCATATTTTAACGAAAATATCCATTTTGACCGCTATTTAATGCAATTTAACTATTTTTGCGTGACATCTGTACGTAACGACAGAATAAAGGATTCTTTTTCCCCAAACGAATTATAAAACTGATTTAAAAAGGATTCAGAAGAGATTTTTTTCATGATGTCTATACGTATGTATGTATACATGCATGTATCTCGCATAACTCAAAAAACGAGTAACGTTTTGAAATTTTGTATATAGGATTGCTATAACATGTAGATGTGCACCTCCTATTTTGGTTGCAATCGGCTGCACTAAAAGTATATAAATATGTGTATATATCCACTTTGTTAGTTGGCTCAGTGAGCTCAGTTTCTCTATTCTTATATGTTTGTAAACTGTGCATTTTTTGCTTTATAATTGATTGAATTACGTTATTCTTATCTTCCGGTTAAGGTTTTTATGCCTTTAGTTAATCCGCATGTTATAGTTGTAGAATTGTCAATAATTTAAAAGTTGTTTAATTGCGGCTAAGCCTGATTTTTTTTTTTTTTTACCATAACAGCCATATTTGTTTAAATTTGTAAATTAGCAGAATAGTGGATTTGTAGAGAAGCTAAGTTTCGCAACAACAAACTAACGTCTTCTTTTATTACTGCGAAATTAAATTACGCTCAATCCATTCTGGAATTATCATCCGATTTATTAAATTATCCCACATATTGACTCAGCATAGCATCCACAACAAATTCAGTTTCTACGCCTTCAGTGTCTTTTTGCCGAGTGAGAGCAAAAGTAAACTTTCAGTTTTGTACACTGAAAAATCTGCCTTCTTGCCCGCTGGCCGAATTGCTTGTTTTTGCGTAGAAACTGTAATTTTAGTTGTAAATTTTTTAATTGTTTTAACTTAATTTTATATTTTATGTTTTTCTATATCTTTTCATTTTTAATATGGATATTTTGAGTTTTTATGCATTTTTGCCTTGTCTCGAAGTGAAAGCTCAATTAATTGAATGATAAATATATCTCTAATGAAATTCGAAAGAATAAGTTAAAATGAAAGGTCGAAAAAGACGCGTATAATTTGATATTCCGTACAAGGAAGTCATGTGCTGTATACATCAGATTTTTTTAATGCAGAGAGGACTGTTATTGATGAACATATCTAGCTATAGATGTATTATAAGTCAAATTTAGGCCTAAGTATTGTATTAAAAAGGAAACAACTACATCCTGAATGAAATGCTTCAATGGGATAGGAATGGCTTCTGTCTGAAATTTGAAAGCAGTATTTTGTATTCTTATGAAACAGAATATGCATGCACTGGCCGGGAGCGATCAGCTGAATTATGAATATTAGCACTTGACGAGTTTCTGAATGCTATTTTTTAAGGCTTTTACGTCGCATGGCATATTAATAGATTGAAAAAGAAATTTTATTATGAATTTCGGTTCCTTAAAATCGAATGTATGTACATGTATATTTTTTTATTTAAATTTTGCTGATTCAGTGTTTCGATAAGCACTAAATATAAAGTGCATCTATTTATAGGTGCATTAGCTACCTGATACTTAAAATACATTTAATTCTAGTAACTATGTTAATATTTCTTTGTTCAGAGTGAAAGATAGAATTGCCTCAGTAAAGTAATAATATATTAGAGTTTTTAAAATAAGTCACATAAATCCTAATTTTTGATTAATAATTTTGAATCTTTTACGCATTCGATAACTAAAATTTTGCAGATTCTTGTAGATGGGCAATTTTCGAAAATTGATATGGAGTTTTGGACCAAACTCATTAATCAGTTAGCCGCCTCATCGCTGAGAACTTTGTTCGGGGTGCGTCATAGTAGGTTGCCGATGTTTTCTTAGGGAGAGAAAATTATGAAAAATGGTATAAATTGTAAAAAATATTTCTTAGTTATCAATGTGTACTTTATAGCATATGAGTTTTCATTCATTTTAACTAAAGCGAGTTAGTTGTGATTTTAATGTCTGTATAGATATCTGAATTAAAACTTCGGGTTGAGTGTTAGCTAATTTCTGTAGTTCTGAACTGAATAGTTTTAACATTAGCCGAGTGAAAAATATTTCCTTAACAATCATGGAGACTCGAAAAAATGTTTTACTTGCTTCATTTTCATGAACTACACTTTATAAGTTACAAGTTTTGTATTTTTGTTGCAGTAATTAATGCTAATTATCGTATGAACGTGTTATATACTTGTCTCCGAGAGATTTTCCTCCCCGCCTCTTAATAGTAATGCTTATCAAAAAGATATAGTTGTAAATACTTCTACTTAAAATTTACGTCTGTGTAAGGCGATATTTTTAAAATGCGTTAAGCTTTAAGCGCCATTGGATATACAATCGAAATTGTGTTATATAAGACAGTTTAATTAAAAATCAGTTACTGATAAATAACGTTTGTTTTAAACAAAATAAAGTTATTTTAAACAAAGTAAAGTTGCTTTAAACAAACTGAAAAGTTGTTTTTTTAAACAAGTTAAAAGAATAATTACTTGTGCTTTGTATTTATTAACGAGTGCTATTGAATCTTCTGCTAGCTTCATGAAAATGTTTTTTTTCCGTCTTTATGCAAAACCTCAAAATTCTTGCATTTTAATCTCTGTCCAGCAAAAATAATGATGTATAATAAAGGAGTTTATTATTGAAACCTGGTTTGATGCTTTGCATAAATAAAAGCATTTAAATTGTGTTTGTTTATATCTTTTATTTTCTCCATTTCTTAAACTATAAGCACGTTAAAAAATTTTACCGTGTTTCATATACATGTATCAAAACATGCTAAGTGCGCATAAAAATTTGAATATGTTATGCGTTAGATATATTGCCGGAGATAATAAGCAATCCTCCCTTTCTCCTAGTCCCACTAGTGGCCGAGTGGTTAAGATAGCTGAATACTGGTAGTTCGAAATGACGCGATAGGTTGGTTGCATGGTTGGTGTTCATGGTTCTTTTATGTAGATGAATACGAGGCGCTTTTCCCTAGAAAGCACTTCACAAAGGTATCCGTCGTCTTAGTTAGATAGCTCTCATGTGTTTTGCCATATTCAAATAATCTAGCCTTTCTTTTCTTCTCTGAAGTTGTAATTATGATTATTTTCCCTCGTATTTGCTGTTAGAAGTTTCCAAAACATTTTCGGAAAGTGGAAATAATTTTTTTGAGGCTGGTTTATTTGAATGTTTGGATGACTGGTTATTATCTGAATTTTCTCCAACACATTTTGACGGATGAAGTTAACAAGGGTCCATATACTGACTTCAAATTCCACTGCCTAACAACAATCTGCCCCAGGCAATTCATTAACTGCATGGGTTGGATTTTTTTTTTTTTTTTTTTTTTTTTTTTTTGGGGGTAGGTTATTTTCAGAAGCCAGTTGGGAACATTATTTTTACACGTGCTGCCACTTATGAGACAAACAGAAACACGTGTTGGCTATAACGTGATTAAGTACGGTTTGTATATTCGGAAAAAAAGTAAAACATACAGATTTGCAACAGATGCATCCTGCCAGATGGTCTTAGTGTGTGGCGGAGGAAAAAAAAAAAAAAAAAAATTCAAGGTTTATAAAAAGATAGCTGAATCGAATATCATACAGTGAACTAAGAAATGAATAATTTAAAAAAAAAAAAAAAAAGTTTTCAGTATGCAGTTAAGCGTGATTTTCCATGAGAAAATAGTTGGTTGAACCTTGTAGGAAGAAGTTTCCGCAATCCTTATCCGCGAATAAGGATTCATTTAACGCTAACTCTTAGTTTTCCGCTGAATGGTTAAGTATTCGTATCCCACCCTGAGAGCTATTTTTTTGCTTCATAAATGTAGTGTTTTCCCACTTATTGTATAATGTCTAAAGCAGCGTTTCTCAATTTTTTTATTCCTTAGAAACATTTGAAATAATGCTCATGTCTCAGAGAATCAGCACATTAAAAGTATTGTTACATTTTTTTTTCTGACACCAGTCGTTACGTTTTCTTCCCTAATGTTCGTACGGGGTTCGTGTGGATTTGGAGTGAATAACGACTACACTACTTGATGAAGTATCGAAACACACTTTTTTAGCCAGTATTGTCAAGACAGCTCTAAAATACGTTTTACAGTCCTCGATAAACTACTATACACAAGCTGACACGATCAGCGACACAGCCTTCAGGTTATCAGGCTATCACGGTGGAGACAGCTTTACTGCAAAACACCAGAGTACAGCTCCCGACTCTGCTTGGTCGTTCTCGGAACTCCACGTACTCTCGAGACTCTCCACGCTACAACTCGCGATGCACTCGACGACACACAGAGCACAGCTCCCGACTCTTCGGTTCAGTCGTTTCCGGAGCTCAACACGCTCTCTCGACGATGCACTAACTGCGATACGCTGCGACACTCCTTCGGTGCACTCGACGACCCACTCGGCACTCGCTGTCCGGCTGTCAACTCGATAGACGAAGCACCAACTCGATACTAACTCTCCGCGTACCAGCAGGGTTTATATCCGGCTTTTATCTCGACATATCCGGCTTTTATCTCGGCTAAGAAGTCCATTAAAATCTTCGATTCCTCCGCAATGGCTTTCCTCTGCAGGCGGGTGGGTCACTGGCATTCACTCGCAAATCCCACTTCTGACACCAATTGTTGCGTTCTTTTTTTTCTGTCACTAGTTGTTACGTTATTTTCTTCCTCCACGTTCGTACGGGTGCGTGGGATTTGGAGTAAATAACGACTACACTACTTGATGAAGTATCGGAACACAGTTTATTAGCCAGTATTGTCAGAACAGCTCCAAAACACGTTTTACAGTCGTCGATGAACTACTGTAAACACGTTGACACGGTGAGCGACACAGCCTTCAGGCTATCACGGTGGAGACAGCTTTACTGCAAAGCACCAGAGTACAGCTCCCGACTCTGCTTAGTCTTCTCGGAACTCTGCGTACTCTCGGGACTCTCCACGCTACAACTCGCGATGCACTCGACGACACACAGAGCACAGCTCCCGACTCTTCGATTCAGTCTTTCCCGGAGCTCAACACGCTCTCTCGACGATGCACTAACCGCGATACACTGCAGCACTCTTTCGGTGCACTCGACGACCCACTCGGCACTCGCTGCCCGGCTGTCAACTCGATCGACTCCGCTTTGACTCGCTAGACGAGACACCAACTCGATACTAACTCTCCGCGTGGTTTATATAGCTTTTGGCTGGTGTTCGAGAACATTCTGGGCTAAACCAGTAAGAATTCGTTCCAGAAGGTTCTCCATCAGTCCATGGCATATCGCCAATTTTGTCACCAAATAAACGATTTCTCTCAAACAGTGGCAACACTGCCCTCCCTTGCCAATTTATGACAACCCTAAAACTGCTTTCCTGGGAAGCCATCTTACCGCTCCTGTACATTTCATAACGCTATTATTGTTATACGTTCAAGTGATGTAATAGGTTGAACATTTCATTATGATGTACATGAATTTTTCAAGAATGTGTTGTACATGCATAATGGAATTAAACCCGAAAGTGATTCAAAAGTACATTTACACATGGTTAACTTTACTATCATTATTTCTTGAGAGATGCTTAATAGTTTTTCGGCGAACTTTGGGGTTTCGTTGAACAATGGCTTAGAAACTTTGGTATACAAGGTGTTCAGTAAATCCTGCGAGAAAGTTACAAATTACATAATATTATATTATCTTTCCTAATATTCTGTGTTTATATTATTATTATAATTCTTATATAGTAGGAATCTTTTTTCATACAGAATATATTATACCGACTTCGGAGTGTGAATTATTAGCTAGATTCATCACCGTTACTCTTTGGAATGGAGAATGGGATAATTTATGGGTTTTACGAGCAAAGAAATGTCAATTTTTTTAGGGAGCTAACCTGCAATTAGATCTTCGTAACTTACGGTTCGATCTACTTTCCGTTTTACGGGTTCGTGGATTGATTGACGACAACACTTGACGACGATAGGAAAGTTCCAAAGACACATATACAGCCGTCGAAAAACTACGATAAACATGTTGAAACAATCAGCAACACAGCCTTCTGGCTATCAGGGTATAACGGAGAAGGCAGCTTCACGGCAACAGCTCCTGACTCGGTTCTGTCGCTCTCGGAGATCAAGACCCACGTAGCACAACAACGTTGCAAACTCGTCGCGGATGTCGTTGCAATATGTCATCTTTAAGACGTCCAGATGTCCGCGAACATCCACTGTTTTGCAGCTGTTGCAAAGACGTCTTTATTACGTCTCTGCAGATGAGGTTTTTGTCGCATAGACCTCGTTATTACGTCTTTCGCAGGTGATATTTTGGTTGTGAAAGCATCGTATCACGACGCCTAAATGTTCGCAAAATTCCACCTTTTTGCAACAGTTGTGAAATTGTCGTTATTATGTCCTTGTTACATACTGATTTATGCAGAAAAATAAGCTTAATAATTAATATATTTTTCTTCTTTTTTAAAATTTTGTATTCCTTGTATTTATCTAAATTTTAAATATTTTATCATTTCCTGAAAACCAGAAGGTAATATAATTTTTTCTCTTTAGACTAAATATGCATAATTAATAATAGCCTTAATTATTTTCAGTACTTTAAACTATAATTTTTAAATTTCTCTTTAGACTAAATGTGCATAGTTAATAATAGCCTAAATTATTTTCAGTACTTTAAACTATATTTTTTAAATAATTAAAATTCTAAGTTACGATTGTTTAAGATTTCCTAATTTTTTTCCCCTTAAGTGAGATTAATTATGAAAGTGGTTAGTATAAAGATAAAACATTAATAGTATGTTTTAAGTAACTAAAACTCAATTAGACATAAATAAAAGTAAAGATATATATGTTCGTAAAAAAAAGAGCGTTTCTGATAAGAGCATTATCACATTTATTTCTGTTAAATCTCAGAGACATTGAAAATTGCCCCTGTCATGATAAATTAGGAAGTGGTTCTTAAGGTAACATAATCAGTATTTTACATGAACTCAAGTATAAATTTATTTGCGTTTCACAGTAAAAAATATAACCATTAACTTCTATATCTCTAAGATATGCAAATGAAAGACAGTATAAAGTAGTGAATAAATGTGATCAAAAATATTTCATACAAAAATATACCTAAATCTATTAACTTCCCATATTCATATCTAAAATGAAATAATAACCTAACAAACAACACACTTGACAGCACTTTCTAAGAAAAAACATGAACTAGTAGTGTTTGAAAGTATAAATAGCAGTATGAAGGTAACAGAACTAAAGTTTCCAATTGATAAAAAAAAAAAAAATATTTGTGTTTTTTAAATAGTAAGCAATTAAAAGTGCAATAATTATGAATTGCAGTATTTACTAGTAATGCTGATATTTCTTAACACCATTTCTTTCAATCATATGTAAATGTATTTACCTATTTTTAGTTTCTACATTTTAGAATAGTGTTAGATTACAATGATCATTTCAGGCACTTTTTATAATCAATAACTTTCCTTTTGATACTGTACAGAAATAATTTAAATAATATAGTATACGATAGCAAGCTAAGTACGTTAAAGTAAGCTCTTCGTTAAATAGCACACGATGAAACATTTTGTTTCTATTTATTATGAATTTCTTAGTTATCACAAGCACATAAAATGTAAGCGAAGAATCTACTTAAATTATAAATATACTATACTTAAATGACTTACTTAATATACTTATTTAAGTATAATGAATATACTTAAATTTAATAAAGGACAAAACCTAATTTCCAACATTCATTTATTGAGATAATCTGATAGGCATACATAACGGCAATATTTAAAAAAACGCGAATTACACAATGTTTGGAAGAATAAAGACCAAACGACAAGTAATAAAACTGCAATTTGCAATCAATAAAAAATATTTAGTGTTTTTCAATACTACATAATTAAGTATGGCTTAATTATAGATTACAATATTTCATAGTAATGCTAATGTTTCCTTAACACTATTTTTTCGATTATATGCGCAAAGTTTGAGCACCAACCTGTATCATGAACACAATATTAGATTAATATGAATGATATACGCTATAGCACGTAGGACGTTATAATCGAATCCGTGTATCCAAATATGACGATAATCCGTGTATCCAAATATTGCACGACGTTATAACCGAATCCGTGTGCATATTTCACAAGTGCACATCTGTGTAGCCACCGAGGGAGTGGCTTCTAGGATGGACCAATGGGAATCCAGTAATATTTCTGTCATGTCACATGACCTTTCGCGTGCTTTAAGAATGAAACAAGATGGTTGAAAATATTTTGTCATGCGATTTTCTGTACAAAAGCATCGTCGATTTCTTCTGAAAATTTTCATTGTGAAGTTAGATCAAATATAAGCAATAGTGAAGATTTCACTACCTGGTTGAAAGAATTTGAAATAAATACAAACACATGTTGGATACTCCGCAAAAGTATTCATGTGTAATATTATTTAATAAATGGTAAATAAAATGAAGAAAAAAATATGTAATAAACATCTGAGCCCAAGTGCTATCTTTACATAAAAGTATGCATGTGAGAAAAATATTTACATCAATTATATATGTAAATAGAAGTCTGCACTTTTTATTGCAGTCTATATGAAAAAGATGTTCTATAATAATTGCCAATGCAAAATTTTATTCAAAGTGAACTTTACTAATTTGCATTCGTATTCATTTAGTGTGTTAAATTTCACATTTAATAACTGCTCACTCTTAAATGTACTGTTTACACAAGAAATATTCATCAAACAGACTGAATTTATCTTATTTCGCAACGAATATATTCAATTTATTCACATGTAACTTTTAAAGTTAACAATGGATATAATCAGATCAAGCACAATACATATTCTGAATCTTACACTTTAAAAGCCAAAAGAATGGAAGCCCTGAAATAAGAAAACACTAGATTCATTGTAACACTTCCAGTCCTTCTCAGCTCAGTTAAAAATTATGTCAATAATATATATGTGAAAAATACGCTCAATTAAAAATGCGCTTGAATGCTCTTAATCCACAGGTGTTAGTAAATGCATAATATTCGACGCTAATTGTAGCTTGAGTCCTTTTTTCAATGTAAAGAGCGATAATATGCCGTAAACATCAATCCAAATATTAATGCGTGATAAAAATCGCGAAAGGGAAATGTCAGCGATTCATTAAACTCATAAAAACGAAATAACTGGGAGATTTTCTACTATTACGCCGTACATTTATAACTGCGAAACAAATGCAAATTAAAACGTAAAATTTCGCTCACATGCGTGAAGATTTAGCGTCACAAGAGCGATAGAAGCTCATTGGTCTATTTTCGAAACCCCTCCCTCAGTGGCTACGCTGATGTGCACTTGTAAAATATGCAATCCGTGTATCCAAATATAACGATAATCCGTGTATCCAAATATTGCACCGCTGGAGCCACTGAAGATTGGAAAACCAGAAATAATTTTAATCACCGGGAAGTTATAAAACACCAAAACAGAACACTATTTAACTGTAAAGACGATGTTAGCACGTTGCAAGCAGATACATGTATTTACAACGAAATAAGCAGAAATTCGCCATTACCACGAAGATTTCTCCTCAATTCAAAATAAACTGCCATCATTATATTTTTGTACGTCGTTCTCTTTCTGTATTGAAGCTCTCCAGTATTTAATTCCGACGGTGAATTACAAAAGTGTGAAGAAAATATTCCTGAAAATAAGATGGTGTCAAATTATCGCGCAGTTACTAACTTGTGCGAATTTTGGCAGCTAGCCAAAGCGAGCAAGCCTCGAGCTCAGATGTTCGTTTATATAATCATCCAATATATAGTATACATAAAATGTCGAACAGCAATTCAGTTCAACGTTTCAGCGATTTATTCGATTGCATTAAACCTTTCGACTGTTCTTAATAGAATCTTTTTTAAATGGCCTAGAAGAATTATTTCAATTGAATATAATTACGAACAATGTTCACAAAATGCGAAATTTACAAAAAAATATTTATCAGGCTCGCTAAAACATTTGTAATGTCAATGTCGCCAAATCCCGAGTGTACCGTAATACTAGGATTAAACCAAACATTTTTGAATGCACGCGAAAAACATAACAAACAGTTCATCAGAATTTTTATAGGTAATGAATTTCGTATTTTTGTTCAGTTTCTCTAATTTGGATGTCAACATTTATTAGTAATTTATCAAAGCCATTAATTTTGTCGTTTTCCATTAAAATTGTTAATATTTCTTTCTCCTTTAATTTTTCCGTTCTGCTTGTCCTGACTGTCGATGAGTTTTCCGTCATATATATTGGACAGACGTTAAAAGTGCATGGATATGCATCGTCTTTTAATATTGGACGTTTTCTCGGAGTTCTTAAAATCGCCTTATTTTTATCCGTGTATACATCTTCGCGAAAATTGTACTTTTTGCTCTGCATGTGGTAAAATGTTTCATATTATGTCAGCATATTAATTGAAATAAATTCGTCCTTACTTCAAAAATAATAAATAAAGTCATATTTTAGCAGTGAAATAATTGCTAATATTTTGCATTGATTTTGGAAATATAATTTTTTTAAATATATAAAATGCATAACTACATAAAATGCAACTGCAACTTACTTTATAGATTAGTTTCATTTTAAAATATTTTGCTATAATATTTATAAAAAATATTTTAAATATAAATTATTTTTTAAAATTTTAAACAATAATTTAGCACGTATTTTTAGTACTAATTAAATTTAATAATTCAAGTTTATATATTAAATTTATATTTCATTAGATGAATCTACCTTAGATTAATATATTTAGATGAAATAAAGTAATGAAACATCGCAAAATAAATCTTATGTGGACTTCATATTCTTGAAAAGGCAGATTTAGTCTCTTTTCATTCTAAAAGTAACGCTGATGAACTATGAAAAAGATGCTAAAACGAGCACGTCTAAAAGCGGTCATATCATATCTAAAAGCGTCTCAACAAGTCAACAACTTGACAAATTGCCAAGATTCAACAGCAAATATTTTGCGTCTTCGCAACGTTGTAATGAAGTCGTAAAAATTACCACGACCACTTTGCAACCTCTCGGACCAGTTTGCAACGTCGTGTGCTACTTGGGAAGACACTACTACCGATCTCAACGTACTCTTGATGCTCTCCACGATACAACCCGAGATGTATTCGACGATACACACTGCTACTTCGCGTACAGCCAGAGTTTACATAGCTTTTGTCCTGCCTTTGAGAACATTCAGGGGCAAACCGGTAAGAATTCTTTCTAGAATGTTCTCGCTCCGTCTATGGCATGTCGCCAATTCTGTCACAAAATGAGCGATTTCATGCCAATTTGGCAACGTCGCCTCTCCTTGTCATCTTCTGGCAATCCTAAACCCGCTTTGCGAGGAAGCAATTTTATCGATGCTGGGCATTTCGTAACAGTCTTGGACAGTCCGTTTGCTCCCAAGAATTTTTTAGTATTTATTGCTTGAAAGTGATTGAATCTCAGTCGAATATGGAACCTTGGATATTCAGATGATGAACCACAGTTATGTGAATTACTGGTTATGTTACATGTCTCAGTGCGTAGTAGGTTAAATTGCTTATGATTTTGCACACTTGATCTGTTGCTTAGAATCATTTTAAGAGCTAACAAAATTACGCAGGGTATTGTTAGTTTATGTCATTGATCTTTTTTTTTTTTTTTGTCATTTTATTGCAACATTGTCAGGGCTTAATGATGAAAGACTGTCTCTATCAAAACAGGCGCGGTTGATATGGGACAATTGATTTTCACAATAAAATACGCAGATTTAAGGGAAATCAAGTCATTATTATCCTTTCAAAAATCTGAATCTCTTGTACATTCCGCCTGCATATGTCAGCCACTGCAGTACCTCGACAAATTAGTGCGTCTAGCGTGCTTAATTTTAAGTCAAAGCACGGAGCACTAGAAGAATCTACTCTGAAACACTGTCCTTTTTTCATTCTTTCCTTTTATTTGCTTCTTTTTAACAATACAGTACTCGAACTAGCCATCTGGAATATAACTGTCAATTAGTGTTCCGGGAAAAAGTAAGCAGTGGGGACGTTGGCAAAGTGTAAGGTCGAGTGGAACAACCCTCGATCCAGATGGTGTGGTTTCAAGTGCGTCAACACGCGCGGGGTGGAGGGAAGATAGCGTGCAGAAGTTAATGACGGAGAGAAGAACGCCAGAGAAAAAACCTTCTCGATATTTTTCACTTTCACTACTTTTTCTGAGGCTTTCTGTTTTATTAACTTATATGTTGTGCCGGGTAACCGAATAAAAATTTATACTGAGTAATGTATTCTCTTTAGGCCGGACAGTAAATTGTTTCTCTGAATAGGTTGCATCTCGTCACTGCACTTCCTGATTTTTAGTATTCATTATTTCTAGTAATTGGTGTAAAACATAATTCTGAAATTGTAAATAATGCAAAAAGGAAATTTACACTCTCTCGGTCAGAACAAACAGAAGGGACGTCTGCATAATGGTGCTCCACCATAACGGTTCCTGCACCTTTATGCAGATCGGCCGCTTTCGAAAAGATAGAAACTTTCATAAAAATGCCCCTGCATAAAGTACACGTACCCTTATAAAGTTTCTGTTTTGGACGAAGCAACTTTCAAAAGGGCACGGACACATTAATGCCGAGACACCTTTTATGCAAGTCCGATCGTCGTTTCCATTACTAATAAGTTATTAAACAGGGGATGAAATAAATCTTCATCTGATGAATTGTCGTAAAGCTGCCCACAGTCTTTATGAAAAATGGCGGATTTGTATAAAGCTGCCTTCAAGTATATGAAAAACGGTGGATTGGCATCCAGTGTTTTTCGTAAAGCATCCGAAGAAAAACTAAGTACTTTAATCCCTCATGTGTATAGCAGTTTGTCATTTCGGTGAAAATTGGTTCTAACTTGTTGAAATATGTGAGAATCCCCTTCCGAGAAACACAACCTGAAAAATTATTCTAGTTCGTTGCAGTCAAAAGAAAAACGTCGGCACCGTGATGCCAGTCCACCGTTTTACATAAATGTTTGTCACCCTTAGTGCTAATTAATTGTTTTTCATAAAGGTGTGCTGACAGCGTTATGGCAGATCAGCTTTTTTTCTGAAGGAGCTTTTATGCAAAGTCCCCGTTTTTTCATAAAGGTGTTGAATGTCCATTGTTTGACCCACGAGCGGTCGAGTGTTAAAGCCGCGAACGCCCGTAGTTCGGTTCGGGGTTCGAATTCTAGTGAACGGGCTGGCTGCCTGTGTGTTTTCGTGGTTTTCCTAAGTGTAATTTGTTTACGAGCGAGTTTCCCTTAGAAAGTCCTCCACGAAGGGCATTCCTCCCCTTCGGTGGATTGCCCTAGTCTGCTTTGCCATAATCAAACAAACCAAAACAATCATTAATTGCTTAATTAATTAATCAGATATGCAAATGGAAATCGGACTTGCAGAATGGTGACCCGGCAAAAGTGCCTAAAGTGAAGATTGCTTCTCTTAAATTAGAAACTTAACTTCATAAAGGTCCGCGCACCTTTACGCTGTGGCATCATTATGAAGGTGTTTTTTCGTGCCTTATGAAGGTGTCGGTGGTGGTTTTTCGATTATTATGATGTTAGGGGTGTCTTTTCAAACAATGGCTGACTAGCATAAAGATGTTGAAACCTTTATAACGGGCGTCTTCATGAAGCGACCCCTGAAAGAATAGCATTGGAAAGTACTAATTGAAAAGAAATTAAAACTACGCATTATCCCTCACGGAATGAAAAAAAAGTAATTTTTCTCTTTTTTAAAATTACATGTAGTAGTATTTTTTAATTGTATTATTTCATTTGAATTATGTTTAATAATATTTTAATAGATGGAAGTAATACTACTTTTTTAAGATGCAGTGCTGTTCTTTTTCTTCCTTCTCTCTCTCTCTTTTTTTATTTTTCAAGAAAATTACGTAGCACCTGTATGTGGTTGGTATAGCATAACTGCTAACTTTCCTGGTTTTTTTTATCACATCTCCCACTCTTCCGGTAGATCACGGAATCTCCCTTTTTTTAACTTTTAGCCTCAAATTTCATTCTTCCACCTCTAGCGATTTTCAGAATAATTCTTTCTAAATTTTATTTCATCTAAATTGTATTTTTACGTCCTTGCGTGAAGTAAAGAAGTATTTTAATTACGAAAAGTTCCGGGTACCGTATCTCGAAGAAAATATCCATTTTTGCCACTATCAAATGCAATTTAACGATGTTTTTGCATGACATTTTTACGTACGGACGTAATAAAGGACTCTTTTTCCCCAAACAAATTGTAAAACTGATTTAAAATGGATTTAAAAGAGATTTTTTCGTGGTATCTGTACCTACATACTTAATTCTTATATGTGTGTAAATTGGGCATTTTTTTGCTTATAAGGCATTTCCGCCTTCTTGGCATGCCTTGGTGGTGTGGTGGTCTGCACGCTCCCGTGTAATTGAGAGGTCCGTGGTTCGATTCCCGGCTAAGGCGTTGCATGTTTTTCATCTTGCCTGCTTCCAAAAAAACCTAATGTCTGTACAAGCTTTAAAAATGATTTAATTATGTTGTACTTCCGGTTAAGTTTTTTATGCCTTTAGTTAACCTGCATGTTATACTGTAGAATTATCAACAATTTAAAAGATGTTTAAGTGTGGCTAAGGCTGATTTTTTTTTTTTTTAACCATAGCAGCCATATTTGTTTAAATTTGAAACTTAGCAGATTAGTGGATTTGTTGCCAATTTAGAGAAACGAAGCTTCGGAACGACGAAGTAACGTCGTCTTTTATTATCGCCAATTAAATTATGATTAATCCATTCTGAAATTATCATTTAAGTTATTAAATTATCCCATATATTGACTCAGCGTAGCGTCTACAAAAAATCCCCGAAAAATCTGACTTTTTGTCCGCTGCCGAATTGCTTGTTTTTGCATAGAAACTGTAATTTTATTTTTTTTTAAAATTGTTTTAACTGTATTTGGTGTATTATATTTTTCTATATCTTTCAATTCTTAATACAGATATTTTGAGTTTTTATGTATTTTTGCTTTGTCGTGGAGTGAGAACTGAATTAATTGAATGAGAAATATATCTCTAATGAAATTCGAGGAAATAAGTTTAAATTAAACGCACGAAAATGTATAATTTAATATTCCGTACAAGAAAGTAATGTGGTGTACACATCAGATTTTTTTCTTTTTAAATTTTATTGACCTTTTTCTTTTTAAATTTCATTTGTTTTATTAATCTAGATAATTTGTATACATTTATACAAAGATTTAAGCAAGGTTTAATCGGTTAATATTTGCATTTAATTTTATTTTATTTCACTATATGGTATATTGCGAAGTTTATCCATATAAGTATTATGTTTATTGATTACTAATTTTATTTTCATCGTTTTAAATGTAGTTTGATAAATAAAAGCTATAAAATGTTTTCAGTATAAAAGTGTAAGGAAATTTAAAAATGAAATTAGCGAAAGAGCATAACAAATATGTAAAGAATTTCAAATGAAATGCTAATTTATTTTGCTTCAGAATTGAAGTACGAACAGTATTGTAACTTGAGTTATTCAATATGAAGTAAGTGGATTGAGTCAGTTTTGTGTTCTTTTGAAATTGCAATCGGCGTATAGCATGAAAACTTTTCGATTTTTCCTGGTTTTCTTACAAAATTATCCCCGTTTTTAAGATTTCAAGGTTGGCACTATGCGTAGGTACCATAGGAGATATACGGAAAAAGGTAAAAGACCATCAAATTTTTTTTTAACACAGTTTTTATTTTTAATAATACTTTTTAGTCATATTTTAACGAAATTTCTCTCTGTCTTTTCCTTCTCCAACAGGAATTAATACAAGCATACGTCCAGATATTGCGGATTTGGTTTTAGTCCATCATCATTAAATCAGATAACAGTCCATCATCAATAAAAAGAGCTATATGAATGTTTTGTTTCCCAGTGCATTTAAAAGTCATGTTTACACTGTAGTCGATAAAGAAGGATATAAAGATTTCTAATCATTTGCTCGTCCTGCCTTGCAGTGCATTTAGTATCTCTCAAGATTTTTGCTTTTATAACTCTAGCTAGACGCAAAAGGCTGTCGCTAGACAATTCTTTCTGTAAATTTAATATAGTATCCAACTTCGAATTTAAAACTAGACATGTATCACATTTTTGTATTTGAGGCAATGGCAATGTTATTAGCAGTTCAGACTTAGTATAATATTGATGATAATGAATTGTGAAAATTAACAGTATGTGTATTGAATGTATGTGAAACTTATAGAAATGTTGCATTCTTCTCGGGGCCCACTAAGCGGCCGAGCGGTAAAAGTCGCTAAACACTTTTAGTTCGGTCCGGGGGTTCGAATCCCGGCGAATGGGTGTTTTCTTGGTTTTCCCTACGTGTAACGTATATACAAGCCAGTTTCCCTTAGAACCACGAAGTCCTCTACGAAGGCATTTCTTCCTTTAGGCAGATAGCCCTCGTGTGCCTTGCTGTTGAATCGTATATGGCATAAGTGCGAAGAACATGGTGCTTAATAATAAAACTAGCAGGAGTGAATGCAACAGTAGACTGATAAACTGCGAGCTTAGCGAGAACATAAAAAAAACCTCAGCAAATCCTTTTAGGCGATCGTTAAAATGTGAACACTTCCATTTTAATTTTATTCCCCCCATTTTAATTTGGTTATTCCCCCCATTTTAATTTGGTTATTTTCCCTTTCGGTCCTAAAGTAGGAACTTCTTATAATAAATTATCCTATATTGCGTCATTTTAAAAGTAATCCATGCCTTATGATTCATGCATAACTCTAATGACGCGAATACTTACATAACGCTTCAACCAGTAATGATTTCAAATTTGGGAACTTAATATTAACTTATCAAATAAAGCTAACCTAAAACTATATCATTTTGAAGGGGCTTTTATCTTTGCAGCGTCGCATTGCTCTCACTGACTACCATCTTCCTGCTGCTTCTTTTTTACAGTTTATTTCTTAAATCTAAAAAAAAAAACCTTTTATAGTCCTTCAAGAACAGTAGACCCTAATTGCGCAAATCTGTCTATGTCTTCATGAAAAGTATTTTATCTACAGCAAAATCGTTGTTTTGTTAAGAAATAAAAAGTATTTAACATGTCACAATTGTACAATATAAAGTTCTTCACCAATCGTCATCGTTAACAACTATGCGAATTGATCGCATAGTTATATATACTCAACTCAACTAGTTTAGTAAATGCTTGTACAACTCAAGATCTAGGTAAGTTAAATTAAAACTTGCAATTTACTATTTTTTATTATTATTTTTATATTTTGAATGCTGTATATAGTTTATTTTAGGTTTACATGCATAAATCGTGTTGGGGAAGTTTCCAGTAGGCAAAAGTTTCTAAATTACTTTGGTTTTCTACTCTTAATTGACTTTATTAATTTTAGCTCTAGTCATTTGCTTGCTATTTTATCAAAATTTCACTGTTTTAATTTCTTTTTTAGTAATTCACAACATTTGGTTTTACTTTTGGTTTTGGATTTTACTTTTACCCTTGCCTATATGGATGACGATACACGAACTGAGTAATTGATGAGTTAGGTTTGGGGGCGACTTCCCCTTGATAAATCTGTCTCCTGCCTGCTCAACAATTATTCACTATGCTATTTTTTGAATAATAAATTTAATTTTTTGGAATTATATGTTTTTTCATGGTTTGAGGTACGTGCAATTAATTTACATATGCTCTTAGAATTTAAATGATATTGTAAATTAGTTCGCAGCAATAATAATTATTTTTATTTCTTTGCAATTAATACACAGATAAAAAGCTATGACCTCATTTCAGGCAGGGAAGCATAAGCGGCGCGGAGTTGTTTGCATGGCAGAAGTCAGGAAAAAAGGGGAAGCGTAGTGCTTGTGACTCAGTATTTATACTTCGTAGGTACAGAGAGCATTCTAAGTTATGATTGGTCAATATTAATTTTAGTTACTCCCTTTTCAAGCAGTGCTATGTAATTAGGTATGATCTCGAATTTGGAAGAACAGATGTATTTAGGGGGAAGAGCACCAAATTTAGAATGTTAATTTTGAGGTCGCCAATATTTTTTTAAAGCAGCCATCGTATTGTGTTGCATCTTCACCACCAAGAAAAGGTTATTGAAAGCAAGCAAATGAGGCTAGGTATATTAGACAGAAAATGAAAATATTAAAATTATTAATATAACAGTGCTGCACACATTAATTCACTATAGATATAATAATAAATAAATTAAAAAATTAGTTTTTTCCATTTATTCCATTTTAATGAAAGAAACATTTCTTCCTGGTGGTTTTTACCATGATTTTTTACGTTGTAAAAGAAATTTGCCAACCCTGACGTGGTTTTAACCATGACTTCGGTCAAGAGTTATGAAAACCAGAATAAAATTCTTTTGTCTGTAAAAGAATTTTCTGATGCATCATACTCCAAATTTGTGTATCGTAAGAATAAACTTTCCAGAATATCGGGAAGAAGGAATAAGAATTATTTATTTACTTTTGTATGTAACTATAGTAATTACATGAAAAGAATAATAATCTTGTTTATTTACTTCAAAACCTTTCTTTTCATGCAAAACCCCTTTCATTATTTTTAAAATGGTGTAAATACGGACCTGCGGCTCTTCGAAAATATAGTTTCGATTTTTGAACTTTCATGAAAGTCTAAGAGGCTCCTTCACTGTCATGAAGATCGGCCACCTCTGATATATAGCATGTTAAGTGTCCTTCTATATCATGTAAATGCAGGTGCTGTATATAATGATCATACAAAACAATCTCTTCTTGCTAAAGTTAAAAACTTGAATTCGACTGAAGAACGAAACATCTGTATCTAGCCCATATTTTATAAAGTGCCCCCAAATGTCAAGGTTGCTAAGCTTGTAGAGTACTTACTGAATCGAAAATAGCCGCGAATGGTTGCTGAGGTCCTGACCTTCTGTCGTCATTTCTTACGTAGCAGTTGGCAAAGCCCCGGTCTAATGTAACGATTGGAGCGGAACAAATCCTGTTCTTTGGCTGCGTGCCATTTTTTTATTCAAGTGCTTTTCTATTTTCTGATAATGGTACGGTGAGTGTTTGAACCTCCACCCTTGTGCTGTTTTGTTTGGAGTAAAAGGACTTGTGTCAGATTTTCAAATTTCGGACGAATTTTTTGGTGGGTTTCTTACTCCTGGGATAAATGTTTTTAACACGTTGACGGCGGCGGGGATATTCATTGTTGTTTTCGTGCGGCGGCGCATGAATTAGCCCATTTCTTGGTCCATTTCTTGGGGCTGCGCAGCGCCAAATTATAAAATTAAAAAATAATAAAAAAGCAATCTGAAAGGTTTCAAATTATAAATTACGTCCAAAACGTTTTTAACGTTTTGTGTGTTACCTTTATTTATTAAATATAATGTTCTACGTACTCAAACCATAAAATTCAGTTCAATAGCAATATTGCAAAATAATTTTAAGTTGAGCATATGTTTAGAATTTCCGATACAGAGTCTCGAGCGCTGGAGATAATTCCCCCCCTTACAGTGTTGCCATTGCTCACTTTGAAATCGTCGAGTTTGTTAATCAAAAATTCGTTGAAGTGTTACAAAATATGAAATCGTTAATAATACAAATTTGAAATTTAAATTAGGGCTTCCACATGCTCATATTCTATGAATGATTACATTATTCAAATTTTGATAGCTCTAGGTACCATTTTTTTTTTATCACAGTGCGAGAAACATACATACATTCATGCAGATTCTTCATTATTTAATTTCTTTAAATATAATACAGAGCGATAATATTTGGTGGCAACAATATGAAAAGTCATTTCGTCGTTTTGAGTTTTAAACGCAAAATGCCAAAACGAAATAAAGAATCTTTTAAGACAAATTGCCCCTTTGGACTAAAAATTGTAAAATTAAAATTATGAAATCAAATTATTGTATTTTTTTATATACAAGCGTATTTTAGTATTTTTCGATATACAAGCGTGACCCATCGGTGAGTCATGCCTGCCCCCGGATCAATCAAGCATAATCTACGGAAGTGACAAGTATGACCCACCGGTGGGGCAGGCCGGCGTCAACGTGTTAAGTTACATTCATGTTTTGTATCGAATCCTCATGTTTTTTCTTGATGCGATTAAATTGCCTATGATTTAACAAATAATAAGTGTTCATTTATTTATACCCTTCTTGGAAAATTTATAGCCCACTGAAATTTTAAAATCAGATCTATTGTTAATTTTGAGTTAAATTCAGCTCTCTCTTTCTCTCTATCCTCTCCCTCCTCCTTGTCAAGTAAACTCTCACAATAGTTCAGCTATTTTGTGCATACTTAATGTGATCAGCTTTCAAGTTTGTGCTACTTCCTTCTTATGATGTATGCATTTTTAATCATTGTATTTCGGTAGCTTTTGTCTTTTGTACTCATCATAGTTTATTTAACAAAACTCGTGTCATGAGTTTCCTTACTTAACTCATTTCTCAAGTTGGAAAAGAATTTATTTTGGTGAATAAATATTTTATCATTTTTAATTTCCTTCTTTAAAAAAATTTAATAGTAAAGTTTGCCCCCCCCCGGGGAGGGAAGGGGGGAACCCAACTACTTAGATTTACTGTTATCCTGAATACCACAATGTTTAATTTATATTAAGGTGTACAGTGTTAAACCCATTTACTTTTAAATATAGGCCAAATTAAACCTAGCTTGGCGTTTGCTGGTTTAAATAATAATAAAAAAACCTGATGTGTACACCACATGACTTCCTTGTACAAAATATTAAATAATACGCATTTTTTCTTGCATTTCATTTAAACTTATTGGATTGAATTAAATCTATTTCGCCGACAGCCCATAAACCACAATAGAATAAATGCATTCTTTAAAATTCACTCTATTTGTTTACCATAGCGACACTCTGGCGCTAGGTTCACTTAACAGTATTATATTTCGTTCATAACTCAGAATGCACAAAATTTATATCATATAAAGAATTATCTAATCTTTGCCACATGTTCTATTTAAATACTGTAATAAAGCTAGAATGATGTATAAAAGAAATTAAGCAAACACAACAAAGAAATTTTTCACAGACGATTGAGTATTTCTTATTCAATTAATTCAGTTCTTACTTCGCGACAAGGCAAAAATACATAAAAACTCAAAATATCTGTATTAAAAATTACGAAGTAAATCTTAAACACTTATTTCCTCGAAAAAATTCCAGAAAGGATTAAGCATGATTTAATTGGCAATAATAAATGAAGGCGTTATCTTTGTTCTTGTGAAGCTAAGTTTCTCTAGATTGGCAACAAATCCATTATCCTGCTGTTTCAAATGTAAACAAGCAATGGCCGCCATCAAAATATATATATATATTAGGCTTAGCGGCACTTAAACAACTTTAAAATTGTTGATAATTCTAAAAATATTGCATATAGATTTACTAAAGGCATAAAACCCTTAACCGGAAGATAAGAACAACATAATTCAACCATTTTTTTAAAGCAAAAAATGTACAATATGCAAACATATAAGAGTAAAGAAACTGAGATCACTGAGCCGGATAACAGAGTGGATATATATATAAATATATATATATATACGTTTTGTGCGGCCGATTGCAACCAAAATACGAGGTGCACATCTACATGTTATAGCAGTCCTAGATACGAAATTTTAACGTTCTGAGGCTACTCGTTTTTGAGTTATGCGAACGTTCGTACAGACGCCACGAAAAATTCTCTTTAGAATTCATTTTAAAGCAGTTTTATAATTTTTTTAGATGAAAAGAGTATTTTATTCTGTCCTTACGTACAAATATAACGCAAAAACATCGTTAAATTGCATTCGATAGCGGTCAAAATGTATATTTATATTTTTGTTGAAATATGCTGCCTGAATCTTTTCACGATTACAATACTTCCTTTTTACTTCGTACAAGGAAGTAAAAAGAACCAGTGCATTGAGGCTGACACGATGTATATTCTTTAAAAACAAAGATATTTTCGTATATTTAAAAATAAAAAAAAGGTTCTTCCATCCCTCTCCCCTACCACCAAACCACACGAGAGGACTTTTGGCTCGCCATATTTACAGTGCCCGTACGCCGTAAAGATGCTGTACATTTACAAACATCCATAGAAAAAGAGTTTTCGGACTGATGGATTTTTTGCCCTTTTTTATTGTCACTGGATGTTTGTATTCAATATACATAAAATGATCCTCTTTGCTAATAAGGGCTATTTTAACATCATCTTAGCGTTATCCGACTTCTAGCGCTTTGGCTGCGAACATGCCAAATCCTGGCATGAATGCCTGAATCCTTTATCACAATAGAGGACTTCAACAGCCATAGTCCGCTGTGAAGAAGTAAGGACATAAATTCTCAAGGAAGACAAATTGAACAAATGATCGAAGATTATTGTCTTTGTTTCTTCAATAATGGACAGGGTACCCACCCTCACGAGCATACAAGGACATTTCACGCTGTAGGTCTTGCTGTGTATTCACCATCTCTTTTTGCACGTTTAGTATTGGAAATAATCCTTACAATAGAGATCACTTTACTATTTTTGTATGTTTTGCAGAAGAATTTTGTACCTCTTGCTTTCTGCCAAGCGTCGCCTCGAGAAAATTCCCGTTGCGTTCACCTCTGCCTAATCGGTTCCTTATAATAGCAACTTACTACACTTGCGTTTAAGAGAACGTTGTTGGAGACATATAGCTTTACAGATTTCCATGTACAGATGGTGTAGACTTGTTCTTTGTAATCGAGTGTGAAAGCATCATATCTTTCCCAGTGCATGGAAGAAAGCTGTTGCCATCCCCATAGCAAAGTCAGGGAAAGACCTGAAGAATTTCTCGAATTATCTGCCCATTGCACTTACGAATTGCGTCTGCAAATTATTTAAAAAATCGTAACCCACCGCTTAGTCTTTGGAAAAACACAACGTATCTCCAAAGTAGCTTCGGTAAAAATAGATAGACCACTGATAGTTGCTTTCAGCTCGCATTGCAGTTATGTACCGCAGTCAGCGCAAACGAAGATTAATCTTTTGTTTGGGTGATTCTTTCTTGCCAAATGCGTGCGATATCTGTCAATCGTAAATTTGTAATGCGAGCTGTTCCCCAATCTCAACTGTTTACGACAATTTTACACAATAATTCGCCTCCACAGGACAAGCTTAGAATCCTTCAAATAAACTTAGGCAGAGGAAAAAAGGCGTCAGAACAACTTAGTGAAGTAATTGAAAATAACAATCATGATGTAATTTGCATTACTGAGCCGTATTGCGTAAAAGGGGAAGTTAGATGCCTTCCCCTTCACTGGCAAATATTTCAATCTACGGAAAAGGATCCTCTAGTTAACCCACGTGCCAGTATTATAGTCACCAATACCAAATGGTCCCCTACAATTATATTAAGCCATAGAGATGTGATGACGATAAGTATTAACTGTAAATCAGAACAGCTATTAATTACTTCCATTTACTGCTCACCACGAGAGGATATGGGGCCGAATCTCCACACATTAGAAAATATCTTTAGTAATCTCAGAAGATCACAGCACGCGATTACAGGTGACTTCAATGCTCACCATCAAATGTGGCATTACAATAATACAGATAATAGAGGACATACACTAGCTGACTTTATTGCTACACACAATCTGTATATACATAACCTCTCTTCAAACACTCCTACATTTGAAACAACAAATGGTAAAGGATGGCCGGACTTGACACTGTCAACATTGAGTATCTCCAATAAAATACAAGAATGGAAAGTTCTTGATGATCCAAGCCACTCAGATCATAACTACATTTCATTTGAATTATCAGAAGAAATCCCCGACCTCAAATTAAGAAGATTTTCAATCTCAAAGCAAAAAGCAAGGCAATTTGGAAGAAAAATCTCCACATGTCTTCAGTATGCGGAGAAACTTATAGATAAATGCACATCACCCGATGCAGTCCATGATTTAATGGAAACAATTATCAAAACAATACAGGAGACAGCGACCAACACATTTAAACTCCGTAACAACAACAAGATTACGAAGACTAACTGGTGGACAAAGGAATTAAGACGTGAAAAGCAACATACAAGGGCCCTTCGTAGAAAAATGAAAAGTGCTCCGGAAGGGTTGAAAATGGAAATATGGATAAAATACAAGCAACAATTAGCAAATTACAAAAAGAAAATAACTGAAGCAAAATTACGCAGCTGGAAGAATTACTGCTGTAGTAATAAAGATACATACGGCCAGCTGTATAAAATGGCTACAAGTAAAGTTTTTAGTCCCGCACATATCGGTCTTTCGAGAGATCAACTCTCACGTAACAGCCAGCTTGGTAATGTCACTGAAAAGATTCTCAACAATATTCTAGATGTTGTTTTCCTAAAAGATAATGCAGAAGACGATGGCCACTCACATTCCGACATTAGATACAATAATACCGCTCCAAATACTCCAGACGATGTGGAATTCCACTCACAAGAAATTTCAAAAATTATTAAGTATCTTCCGAATAATAAAGCTCCGGGACCTGACGGATTAGACAACAGGATTATTAAGATAATTCACCACGCAATGCCTTTTCTGTTCCACAAACTACTAAACCTCTGCCTCAAATTTTATGTCTTCCCGAATTGTCTCAAACAGGGACAAACAATACTATTCAAGAAAAATAATAAAGATCCTACGGATCCGGAAGCCTTCAGACCAATCAACCTCTTACCTGCAATAGGTAAACTTCTGGAACGTGCAATCGCGGGCAGATTACGCCACCACTTAGAGAAAAACGAAACCATAAGCCCCAACCAATACGGCTTCAGACCTCTCAAATCTGCATCACATGCGATAGTAGAACTTCAAGAGCAGATCCGTAGGAATAAATCTTCAGCTCTCCATACAGCAGTACTCTGCATGGATCTCAAAAATGCGTTTGACTCCGTGTGGTGGCCTGGTATCCTTGAAACCTTGCGCAACATTAAATGCCCTCAGAACGTATTCAAGCTAATGAATAGTTTCCTAACAAACAGAGCAACGATAATCATCAGCAACAACTGTATAGTAGAAAGAAGAATAACGAGGGGCTGTCCACAGGGTTCTTGTCTAAGTGCAGACCTGTGGAACATCACCTTCAATTATATCACCTCCTACAAGTGGCCGGACCATACAAAGCTCATCGCCTTTGCCGACGATGTGGCCTTTGTAACAAATGGGCATTCAAGAGACATACTAGAAAAGAATAGTAACGAGACTCTCTCCATATTCCATTCCCTCTGCGTCAATCAAAAACTAATAATTTCAGAGTCTAAATCACATATTTTATTTCCAAAACCGGGCAAATCGCTACAAAGGCTACCTTGCATTAAAATCAATAATAGAAGAATCAAGATCTCAAAAGAAATCAAATTTCTTGGATTGAAAATTGATCAAAAGTTTTCTTGGATCCCACACCTCATGGAAATTCGGAAGAAGACCCAAACTATTTCTATAGCCCTCGCGAGGATGCAAGGCACAACGTGGGGCCTCAAGTCGAGGATGCAAAACATTCTCTATAATACCTTGATCGAAAAAATAATCTTCTACGGGGCATCAGCATGGACTCACCCTATGACAGTGAAAAAGAAAAGACTATTAGCTTCGATCCAACGCCCCTTCCTCTTACAAATAGCAAAAGCATACAGAACTACCTCAACGGCAGCTCTCTGTGTATTAACAGGAATCCCACCCCTCCACCTGAAAGCAAAAGAAGATGCAGACTTAGCCACGTTATTCCACCTCAAGAAAAACATAGAGGTAGAAGATCAAAACCTGTGCCCCCTTGATTTTGAACAGCCACGAAATCCTTACCTAAGACACCCTGCAGTACATGCAAAACTCAGAATATCTACAAAAGAAGACACCCTCAGTGTACCTTCATTTCCAGTCGTGTACACAGATGGGTCAAAGTTAAACGAAGAAGTAGGATGCGCGTTCTTTGTACTCCTCTCAGAACAAGATACAACAGAATGGAAAGGACACCTAAGGAACAACAACAGCGTTTTCCAACCTGAGCTTTCAGCCATAAAACACGCTATTCTATGGTCTCATCAAAAGCATCTAACATATGTTACCATCTACAGTGATAGCCAAGCGGCAATTAAAGCTGTCAATGATGCAAGAAACAAATCATCAATAGTGCAAGATATCTACGATTTATTATCACAGCGCAAGAGAACATCTATAAAAATAAAGTGGGTAAAAGCGCATGCTGGACAAGCCCAAAATGAAAGGGCAGATGCGCTTGCTAAAAATGCAGCTCAAGACCCATCTCTACCTCCAATCAATGTCCCATTCCCTAAATCATATGTGAAACATATGTTGAAAAAAATTACATTAAAAAAATGGCAAACTGAATGGGAAAATGCAGAAGTAGGTAGAAGGCTTTTCAACTTCTACAAGAAACCCACATATGATCCAATCTCTTATAACTTCTTCATCAACATATTCTTATCTGGACATGGTCCTTTCCCCACGTACTACTTTGCACGAAATTTGAGCGAAACAGACAAGTGCGTATGTGGGGAAAAGGGAGACCCAGAGCACTATATTTTCAAGTGCCAGCTCACAAAAGAGCTACACTGCAAAGGAAGGTCACAAATTACGCCTGAGTACATTAAATGCATGCTAACGATACCTCATTTACAACAAAAGGTTTCCTTGATTATGAAGAAACTTTTTGCATATAAAAGAGAAGACATATGTCAAGATGCTATCGCATCTGTATAAATACCTCTTATTCTACAACTTGCAAAAATAATGCAAGATTTCAGAAATATTGCAAGTGTCTGAAACAGGCTAAATATGGTATAAATAGTTTTTATAAAATAGTTACATTAAGAATTTGGACTGTATTTAGTGTAATAATTAAATCATTAATTAAAATATAATGTAAATAATATACGACTCTATTAGATATATTAGTGTAAATGTAAGTATTATGTGATTTTCTAATGTATATTTTCTGTATTTATGATACATTAATTTACAAAAATAATAATGTAAGACTTCAGTGCTGATGCATTTGTGTGTAACAAGTTAAAAAAATGAAAGGAAATATATTAATAAGAGAATTCGCCTTAGTAATTCAACTAAGTATGATAAAATGCACAAAAAAAAAAAAAAAAAAAACTTCAATTACCTCCTTAAAATGATGTTTATTTTAATTCGATGTAACTAGATATACTAATGTAAATATATTGTTTGTATGAAGTACAATGTACAATGAAAGTTTGTATGTATGTTCGAAGTAATTATGTTATTTCAATCTGCCATAATCCAACTTTTGTTGATAGGTTAATTTCTTTGCAATAATTGTATACTATGTCTTTGTAATTGTATATTCAATACGTAAGTCTAATATTAATGTAAAATTACTATGTAAATGTCTTGGTAGGCTAGCATCCGATGCGGGCCAACTAAAAGCCCAGCGGGGTACAGTAGTGCGGCGGAGCAACACCTGTAAAAGTCACTGACGAAGTTCTGGTGCTCCGTCCACTTTTCCCTGTCCCTGTCCCTGTGTTCGTTTGCGCCCACTGCAGTACGAAGCTGGAATGCGACCTGGGCTCGTTGCCGACCATAAAAAAATTAACAGGATCCAAAAATGGTCAAACAAAGATGGATTTGTATTTTCAAAACAGGAAACTGTGTTTGCCCACTTCTACAGAAATCGTAATCTTCATCCTGAGCTTGAGCCTCACCTTTAGCGATCTTTAATTCCTGTGGCATCCAGAGTGATTGTTCGACAGAAAACTTCACTTCCTTCTGCATGGCCTTAATTTAAGAAAGATATGCTTCCAAGCGTTGAATGTTTTATAAGTTCTAGCGAAGACCGCTTGTGGGACGTGGATCATGCTCATTGCTTTGCATCAATAGAACACTTACCCGCTCAAGATTGGATTATGACTTAGTGGCTCATGATCCCGTACGAAATTCTGTATTAATGAAACTCAGTCCTGTTCACCATAATGCTCTGGAGATATGTTCCGGAGCCTATATACAATTTCTGTTGAAAGCGTGTATGTTTATTGTTACGAATTATCGCTTCAGTTGAGATGTGAGCAACTGTCTCTTCATCATTATTTCAGTACATTAATGCGGCCTCACCGTCCATGTAAGTCGCTTTTGCTTGAAAACGTGTGTGACCTTCTATTTGAAGCCAAGCAGTGTAACATTTTGAAATTCCATCTTGGGAATAAGCGGAAATTCACCTCCTTAATGCTTTTCACCATCTTCACAAAAGGAATACTAGTGAGATCATATACAGACAAATCTCTCTTGATCATTGGCGAAAATACAGCATATGTATTCTTGTACGCATAGCTGGGTCGAAAGGAACTTATCACGTTGGAGCATCTTATGCGATTGACTATCATATGGAGAGTAACCTTTTGAATGATATTTTCTGAGTCCATGATCTTTGAATTATCTAAACTATGCTGTAGGAACTTTATACTGACTTGTTTAATGCCTTAAAAGCTTTAGAAAGATTTTGTGACGTGCAAAAAGAATCCAATAGTTGTTGACGTGGTGAAGCTAAATTTGAACTTGAGGAAACGTGGTTATCAGTTAAATTATTATTATACTTTAGTGTTGGGTTTCCAAACATGCAGGAATAAAAGGCAGTAAGCTGGCAGATATCACAGCTACGTCTGCCGTTGAACTGTCCTGTTACCTTGTTCCATTTAAAGATATCAGCTGTGTTATCAAGCAGAATATCATCATTATATGGAAGCGACTCCGAGACGTTGAGTTTCACAACAAGCTGAGAAGCATAATGTACAGTGGCAGACTTGGGAAGCCAGTAGGAAGTTCTTGTGACTCGACTTTTAGAATTGGCTACTGTCGTGTTACACATAATTACCTTCTAAAAGCGGCGAGTGCGCCCTTTGGTTCAAATCAAAGTGGGATGTCCCTTTATCGGTGTGTCACATTTTAATAGTGTTCATTTTAAGAGTTTATGTTTAAAATATTTTAATAGCTCTAATTTAGCTCTTGACAGTTTAATCCGAAAAGAGGTTATTTTTAATCTATCTTAGTATTAAAAAAAAAAGTTTGTATTATTTAATTTGAATGACTTAAGCCTTTTATTGTTGTGTGTGTTATATATAGTGAGATTTTATGTAGTTTTATCTGGTTGTGACGTGGATTTGATGCAGCTGTTTTCTAAAAATATGCTGTTCAGGGATCATGAGTTTGGCGCATCATAACCTTTTAGATCATGCGCCAGGAATTCTGTCAATCAACCAACCCTCCTCCGTCTTTTTCTCCTTCCTTTTTTCTCTTTCCATTACATGCCAGATTATTTCGTCGTAATCTTGAGAGAAGTGACAAAAGCAGAGTTGTATCCAACCAAACCCCAGTCTCCTCATCAACAATACTAACGTTCTCGAAACATACTACTAAAACCAAGATATCCCCCAGACATCTTTTAATACGAAGAGAATGTTCGTCACTCCAATCTGATCATAGGCCGCAGTTTACGCCTCGGTATAAAGTAATAATTTTTACATATTTTCAAGCAAGAGGCAAAATAAATATGGCATATTTCATTGTGAATTATTTCTGAAAACCATGGAAATTACCTTCAAAGTTCACACATTGACGCATGAAAAGGGATCGGAACGTATTTAGTATATTCTTGGCAATTCCTTAGTTCATTGGTTAGATAAAGGCTTCTTACATTAGGCGGTAGAAACATAACGCAAATGTTTTCCACTTTTAAGTCTTCAAACCGTTAGTCTATTACATATTTTGTATTTCATAGACCTAAATTTCAGATTTAAATTTAAACTTTCAAAAGTGCCATTATTTTGATTTTACTCTGCGTACTTATTTTGAATTAGTGCGGGGGGAATTAAATGGACAAATACTACATTTAGATTTTGTAAAAAAAAAAATCTTCATTTTGCGTTAGTCATTATTTTAGTTGAACAGTTTTGTTTTCAGATTTTTTTTTTTGCATTCAAGATATTTTAGGAATTTTGTACGGTTTTTTTTTTTTTTTTTTTTTTTTTTTTTTTTTTTTTTTTTTTTTTTGTAGATTCCTATTTTTATTTGAACGGAATTTTAATACTACTTTTTAGTAAAATTTTGCATGAAAAAATTTAAATAGTGAAAAGAAATACAAAAAATCATTATTGGACTTTTTTTTTTTTGTATAAAATCAGTCTCTTGTGAAATCTGACGTTTAGACACACATTTCTAGTAGATCTCCACTTTCATTCGGTTTTTCCCCTTAACTTTTGCTCATTCTAAACGTATGTTTTAGCACATGCGTATATCCTTTTATGTTAAAGTACATTACCGGAGATTGCAAGGTGTATATAATCGCAAGTGATTCAGCTGGTGATGAAGTCATTCAAAAAGCGAGGCCCTACGCAAACATGTTTCAGCGCGTCTGAAGGTAAATTCCATCGCCTGCTCTTTGAATTCCAGGTGATTTTGGCTGCTTTCCAGAAAGAGAGAAAATATATCTCAAGGGATACTTGCTGGGTTTAATGCAATGTAGATAACACGCCAGTGCGTACGTATAGGTTTCTAGTTCATTGAGCAGTATAGATGAGTCATTTGTTTTAACGGAAGTGGTGAAAAAGAGAAGGGGGAATGGTGGTTAATTCGTGGTGTAAGATGGAGGGCCGCACCCCGTTGTTAATGACGTGTAGGTTAAGGTCACAAAGAAAGGTGAACACTGTATCTGAGAGTATCAGGTAGAAAACGACTGATTTATATCAAAATGCTCTATAGCATGTTATCAGTTGTTCTAAAATTCTTTGGCTTACCTGCTATTGTTAGATTTTGACGGTAGGTTTTTTGCCAAATTTTAATTTAGAATCGTGAGCAGTGTTAATTTAGGCCCTTAATGAGTAAATTCACGCGACATATCTATGTATGATTGTCACATTCTTAAGAGAGAGAAAAAAATTCGCTGAATGTGCGTGTTTTGTGGCATTTAGAACATTGTGTTGTTTTTCTTCAATGGACATATGCGAGTTTTATTTTTGTTGAAAACAAATTGTCAATCTGTAAATAAAACGTTGAAAAGTGGTGCGTTTGGAACTAAGTATATGCAAAGTAATTATCCCTTCCATTTTTCCGGCATGGGTAGCAAAATGTGTATTGAAACCTCACTTACCTATGAGGGACCAATGTAAAGTTGAAAAGAAGAGTTGAAAAGAATGAGAAGCGATTACTAAGAGCATGTAAAGTTGAAAAACTTGAAAATCTCAGAAAGTGCCCACAATTTATTTCACCATTTTATAAAAATCAGGAATACATACATTTAAGATAATAAAGATAATATTTATACATTTAACATAATATTCATATAAGATAAATATTTTTGTTTTCATTCCGAATTTTCTATTCATTATTATAATTATTTTATGTACGGATATTTTCTGATTTTTCTTTGGGGGGGTGTTGGATAAACGTGATTTCAAACTTTGTGAAACATTATCAGATTTTAGGAGTATGTTTAGACCAGTCAGCTAGGTGTAACTGACCGTGTTGGTTGCTAGCTTTAATTTTCTTTTCACTGCATCTGCTCCTAACACCTGGTCTCTTATACTTTGTTTACTGTTGAGCGGAAATGACGTGCTATTTTACACTCTTACTTAACGTCTTTAGTTTTCATAGTTTTGGTTCAAATAATTTTACGTTTGTGTATTTAATCTCTTTTTATGGAGTTACATACAGTAAATGTATTTCTCATTTGGAAATAAGATATTGAAATCTATCAAAGGTTGTTGACCAAATTTGTAGTACACCTAAATCGAACTTCACTATATTATATACTTTTGTATGTTTGTATGTGTTTTACCTCAATGCCTCAAAACAGGCACAAGCTAACGTTTGTGAATTTTTATTAGAAAAGCGACATCATATTCTGAGTGACATTAAAATTTGTTAGTTATTAGTAGACTGGATGTTACAGTCCTTTCTCCCGATATGTTCCTTTTATATTCTCTGTTGTGTACTTTCATGCAATATTTATGTACTTCAATGCGTATTTTCAAAGCGTAAGCAAATGCTCTACCGAAATTTTGTCAGTATTCTTTCTTGTTTTCACAAATGTGTATGTATGCCAAGTGGGATGTATTTTGAATTGTAATGGTACGTTATCGTATTAACGGAAACAATAAATATGACCATTAAATAGAAAAAAAGTATTAGTGAAATATTTATATTGACAGTTAAAAAATTATTGGATTATTTTCCCGTTTGAATTCCCGTCCCGTATTCCCGTTCGCGCAGCTTATCGATCTGCTCTTGCACTCACTTTGTCGGACGCAGTTTTGTCTTTTAATTTTATGCAATTTTTAACCACCTCGGAATGCATGTAAACATTTCATCGCGAGGTAAATTAATAACATAAAATGTATTTCTAAAACGAGTAGAACTGTTGAATGAACCCCGTAGTATTCGAAAGGATTTAGATCTTTAAAAAACTTTGCACAAAAGAGTTTTTTTTTTTTTTTTTTTTTTTTTGCTGTTGCAGAGCGCGCAGCTTATCTCTCTGCTCTTGCACTCACTTTTTCAAGCATAGTTTTGTCTTTTTAATTTTATCATCAAAAATCACTTTTTTTGCGCATTAACGCAACAAAACTCAACAGCAAAACCATAAGTATTTAAAAGAAGTATATCTTTAAAATTCTTATAGAACAGTAATACTCAACCTTGCCCCATGCGCCCCTTTCGCCATTCTTAGACGATCATTCTCTCCCCTCCTCCTTTTCCAAACTAGAAACTGTACAGTTATTTAAATTTAGATTTTTTTTTTAAATACAGGGTGATTATAATTAAAGTTTAAGTTTCAAAACGCTATAAAAAAAGAACCACTGATGAAAATGATGTGAAATTTGAAAGGAATGTTATTGAAGAAGGCGGAAAGCGTATGGCAGAAGAAAAAATTTAGTTTCAAAAGTTAGCAACAGATGGCGCTGTAAGCGGCAAAATCACGACGAGAAACGAGAAGCGATTCGTAAAACAATGGCTACGGTGGAAGTTACACATTAAAATGCATTGACAAATTAGAATTGTTGAATAATTTTATTTGCATGACTGTACATATCACATCGAAAGGGACAAATCGGTTTCAAGAGTTTTGCGGCGACATACGCATAAGAACCATTCATCAAAGAAGTTCGGAACTGTCGCGAGACTGGCACAAAACATGTTCAATATGGTGTTGTGTGCAACAAGTTGAAAGCGACAAACAGCATGTTCCACAACGGATCGCAGTGTCTCCGGGGTGATGTTCAGAATGTGTTGCGAAATGCGTGCCTTTAATTCCGCTAAATTTGCAATTGGAGCACGGAACACAACATCCTTCAGATATCCCCACAGCCAGAAATCACACGGAGTAAGATCAGGCGATCGGGACTGCCAGGCTGTAGGGAAATGACGGCTGATAATTCGAGCATTTCCGAAATGGGGCCTCAGCAGCTGCTTCACGGGATGTGCAATGTGCGGAGGAGCGCCATCTTGCATAAAAATGATTTCATCCACACATCTACGCTGTTGCAGAGCTGGAATCACGTGGTTGCGCAAAAGAGACGCATACCTCTGACCAGTGACGGTTGCAGCAACAGGACCGGAAGCACCCGTCTGCTCGAAAAAATATGGTTTTAGGATGAATGATGCCGTAAAGCCACACCATACCGTGACCTTTTCAGGATGAAGTGATACGGGGTGCGTTGCCAGTGGATTTTCTGTTGCCCATATTCGAAAATTCTGGGTATTCACGTATCCTGTCAGATGGAAATGGGCTTCATCTCTCCACAAAACTTTCCACGGCCATTCATTATCCACTTCCATGCGAGCCAGGAATTCTAACGCAAACGTCTCCCTAGCTGTCAGGTCAGGCGAAAGCAACTCCTGCACATGGCCAATTTTGTACGGATAGCATTGCAGGATGTTTCGTACAATTTTCAGCACCGTGCTCGTAGGCCTGTCCAATGTTCGGGCAATTCCTCGTGCACTGCACGGTTGCACACCACCGGCCGACCCCTCCTGTAATGCTGTGGCCACTTCTTCAACTACCGTCGAATGCACTCGTTTTCTCCCTCTACCAGATTGCACATCAAACGAACCTGTCGTTTCGAATTTTTGCATCATTTTCTTTAGACCTACGACACTCATTGGACCAACGCTTTCTTTTATACCCTTCAGTGTCCTGAATTTTTCCAGAGCTACTCTTGCACAATCATCATTCTTGTAATACAGCTTTACCAGCAGAGCGCGGTCCTGCAGTGAAACACCCATGGCGAACGTCTGAGACGCGAAATGAGGAACAGCCTGGTACCTGGCGGCTTTATAACACTGAAATTTAACTAACATTTTAATTTGTCTTCTTCCGCTTGCAGCGCCATCTGTTGCTAACTTTTGAAACTAAATTTTTTCTTCTGCCATACGCTTTCCGCCTTCTTCAATAACATTCCTTTCAAATTTGGCGTCATTTTCATGAGTGGTTCTTTTTCTATAGCGTTTTGAAACTTTAATTATAATCACCCTGTATGTTTTAAAAACGAAATACGAACAAGTACAGAAAATGTTTATAAATACCAGAAATTAGTTTTTTTTTTTTTTTTTTTTTTTTTTATTCATAAATTAAAACTGAGTACTGAATAGATAAATAAAAGGTTAACTGCAATCCCCTCTCCTATACCTATGAAATTTTTCCCTAAAAGGGAATTAAATCCCTGCTATAGAGGTGTTGCCATACATTATATTAAGTGTTGCCATACATTTTTTTCAGTCTTTCCCCCTTCATAATAACAGTGTTGAGATTTCTTAGTAAGGTAACTTACACAACCTTTATTTAGTTATTTTTTTATTTTTTTGTCCTTTTTATTATTAACATTTGTCTTTTTAACATTACTTACTAAACATCGCTTTCTTCGTGATTACACCACATAAAATTCGACTGCAGAATAACAAATTTTTAATATTTAGAATTCCTGACAGAGTGTTAAGTATTGCCATATATTTTTAGCACCAGAGGTACTATTATTTTTCATCCTCACTTTTTGTTCATATTTCTTCATGTTCATATTTTGTTCATATTGTTATTATGTTAGATAAAAGAATGTTGCCATCAAATATTATCACCGTTATTATTTTTAAAGAAGTAATATAGAGAATATAATAAAGTGTATAGCAACGAAGATAAAAAGATGCTGCCGCCAAATGTTATCGCCATATATTATGTTTTAAGAGATAATGTAACGAACCTAAAAATTGTATGGCAACACTTAAACACTCTGTCGGAAACACTAAAAGTATGCTGTTTTTAAATGTTTAGTCACTCTGCTGCTAAATTGTATGAGGCGTAAGAGCAAAGGAAGTATTTAATAAATAAATTTAAAAGACAGAAAGTTAACAAAAAAAAAAAAAAAAAAAAAAAAAAGGTTGTTTATGTAGGAATATTGATGTGATGAACTGAGATAAGACTGAAAGAAAATTAGTGGCTACACTTAAGACTGTATTGTGAAATCTAAAAATATTCTGCTTTTAAAAATTTTGTGATGTGGTATAAGTTCGAAGAAAACAATATGTAATTATAAAGTTTAAAAGGCAAAAAAGTTGTGTTAGCAGATGCAGGTTCGATAGCAGATTAGTAAACTGCAGACAGTATTGAAAGCACGAGAAACCCTAACAAACCCTCTGGTGTGATGTTAATATTTGAATCCTTTCAGATTTTGTTTTAATATACATTCGATTATTTTCTTTTAGAATAAAATAGGGCGATTATATTTGGTGGCAGCAGATTGTTATTTGAAAAGTGATACGGAAGCAAAAGTGAGGATCGATGCTAATAGTCCTTCTGGTGCTATTAAAATGTTTGAAATTTTTTGTTTTGTATATTTTTGTGCACCTTTTATGACAGAGTGTCAGAAAGACCTCATTAGTTCTAACACATAATTTAAAGGAGAAATGGGGACAAAACGCTATTTCATTGGACATGACTGATCTTTAGGATATTTTTCAATTTAAAATTAATATATTACTTAACTGAAAGATTTAAGAGCTTTACATGTCGTTTTTAATTTATATATTCCTTTTATTTTCGGTATTATGGCTAATAAATGCAGTTATATATATATGAAAATTTTTATAAACGTTTTTATTATTATTGTAGTTAATAAAAATGCCATGGTATCACGTATCTGTTATCCTTTGCGCAATGAAGGTTTTCCGTTCAGGTAAAAATCTTTCATTTGTGGCTTAAAATTACAGGTTTAATTTTATTTTGTAAACATGAAAAATGTTTCATTCATTTCTCTTTCAGTACTCTATTTTTATTTAATATCTGGGCTTTTAATTTTGGATATAAACTTTTTAAAAAGATTGCGAATTTTCTGAAATAATTAAAATTTAACTTACCCAAAGATAACTATGAGGAAGAGCTTTCTAATCTTACTTTCGTGCTGTTATTAGACTTTCAGTTCCCCCCCCCCAGGATGTATGAGGTATCAGTTAATGAGTCAAATAGATAGTATCTAAATTCACAAAATTATGTTTAACTACGGATTTTGCATTTTACTTCCAATATTTTTTTTTTGAATATAACTTTGTTTATTTAAAATTATGATAGTTTTTTTTTTAAATAGAACTTTGTTTATTTAAAATTATGATAGTGGTTTATTTATTTATTTATTTATTTATTTATTTTATGTCAATAATACTGAGTATTCCAGTAGAATTTGTTTTCAGTTTTATTGCGTTTAGAGGGCATTTCTATTATATATACATTGAGAATGTGAACGAAGACTGTTTTGTAATCAATTTTATAAGTATTCATGGTTAAGCCTAGGGCAAATCTGTTACGGAGCTTCACCTCTCTCTCTCTCTTTTTTTTTTTTTTTTTTCAATCTAGTAGGTGCCCTAGAGTTAAAATTTACATATTCTAAATACTAGTGGGGGATTTAGAGGTCTGGAGCATGGGTTCCTTTGTCCTTGCGGAAATCAGGCCGTGTTCCTGGGTACTGCGAAAGAACGAATTGAAGTATTTTGATTGTAACAAAGTGTGCGAGGGATATCTTTGATAGTGAGTTATCGTCTTGTAAAAGATTGAATTACTCTAAATTATTAACAATCTCTCGCCATTATGGTAACTTTCATTTGATTTATATCCTTATTCATGATGCTCTTTTATTATTTGTAAAAACGTTCATTGGCGTAATGGTATTTTCATCCATTTTTCTCTCATTGAATCATACCATCTCAGTATACCTGGTTTTGTGTTTCGTGTATAGAAATGTGTGAGAATTCTAATACCATTTTCACAAAACAACTATTCTTTCGTAAGCTTTTTTCATGCGGATGACTCATACATTTATTATGCACGAATACTCTCATTAATAATGACATATTTATCAGCTCCATTAGCATTAGTCGCTGCCCCATAGTTTCCCTGCAACACCTGTAAAGATGCTTTCACGCAGCGAGGGAAATCACTCTCACGACCAGTTATGGAACCGGCATTTCCGCGCACGTGTTCCGAGTCATACACCCCCGATCGATTCGAAAGCCAGCGTACCGTGGCCACCGGCCGCACACTCTACTACACAACCTTCACTTGGAAGAAGGCGTGTTGGAAATTGTGACGGCGATTCACATTTGGACATACGAATTGTTTTTGCTTCGAACTCTGAAAGAAAACAATTGTCAAAAGCATCGTATTGTGTCTGCCGTTGTCAGTTCGAAGTTTCGCCTTTCAGCAAATGTCTCCTAAGCATTTTAACTGCTACTATCTTGGAAATTAATCAGTAGGAATTATCGAAGCGAAGATTCTGTAATGATAAAGTAAGTTTTTGGCATTTATCCTTTCTTCGACATTAGCGACATCGACATTAGCGAGGAAAGATGATGCATGATATGGCAATTGCATGCATATGAGAAGTATGCATGCAGTTGTAGTAGAGTATATCACTCGGATTTAATTTCATAGTATTTTGATATTTTCACCCATTTTAATAAGTGTAACTACTAATTTTCTTACGTCTTAGCGTAAAGTGAAGAGAATTTTTTTTCATATGGTTTAAAAAATGAAGAATAATAATTTCTGAAATTATTTTAAATGTAATTAATTTTTAATTTACAGGTACAAATTTTTTAATAATTTGATTGAATTCGCTCTCTGCTAATGTGCACGTTTATTGAAACAATTTCAATTTAATAGCTTTCTCCTTTTGCAACTGAAAGTTCATTTTAACTAATTCCCCGTTGTGTCTAGTAATCTTTTTAATGCGTTTTTATTTCATAAATTAGCGTAATTTCTGACTAACGTTGCAGTTATGAGAACGTTGATATTCTGTTTGTCTAAAACTTTTGGAACTATTTGAAATTTAATCTTGTTAAGCCTCTTTTTTTTTTTTCCTTCTAATCCAAGAGTTCTGAACAATAATTTAATTTCGAAAGTGGAGTATTTGTATGCATTCTCTTAGTGGGTGGTGTTGATGAGGGGATACGAATTTAAGTGATGTGTACTTTTACAGCTGTGATACTTGTATGTATTCTCTTTTGGAAGAGATATATAAATTTAAAAGTGTTTAAAAGGATTGTCTTAATTGACACTTTGCCTGCGATTTGTTGTTTAACGAGTATTGTACGAAAGTGATCGATGTTAGTTAAAACGATGAAATTGATTGGGAAGAATGTAATCTAAAATTGTTTGCATCAGAATATTCTTTGATAATTAATATGACCGACATAAAGTTCCGAACTGTAGTGACAAGCAACAGCCAGTGTGTATTTACGGTCAAAGAGGAAACTTGAATACTTCGCCCTCCTTCTCTGATATCTGTGTACTGTCACCCGAAATCAGAAACTAGATAAGCTATAAATAGGATATACTGCAACAGCCAGGAAGTAGGTTTGATTGTTGATCCAAGATAAATAGGATATACTGCAACAACAAGGAATTAAATTTGGTTGATGATCCAAGGGATAAGGTTAATGAATTTTTCCCCTTTATTTAAATTAACGCTTTTAATATAGAGCGGAAAAAAGAACTGTGATTACATCATCACCTATCAAGTTTTCTCATTATAGGTGCTGTGTATGTATGGTTAACCTACCTTCCCCCCCCCTTACTACGAGAATTGCAGTAACCTTCCTCGAAATCCAACAGTGTTATGTCTGTGGTTATCCACGCATAGCTTAATATGCATCTGCAGTATTCTTCAATACCTCAAGCCATCATTAAAATTCAGCACGCGCGCATTGCGCTAAGTTATTTGGCGTTTATTAAAATGTAGAAGGCACCTTTCATCCAACATATTAACAAAATTCTGCTCATAGTGATGATTTGATTTTCTATTGCGATTGTGCCAGCTAACCTTGATCATGAGCTTACTGTGTTACGTGGGTAAAAAAGATGCGCTGTCGCTGTCTAGCTTGCTTGCAGACTGGAGTCGTGATTTTTTTTTTTTTTTTTTTTTTTTGAATCTCTCTGGCGGATTTCCCTCTTCATCTTCAGGTTCAACATCCTACAACGTGCGTAGTAACTATGGAAACGGAGAATGAAGATCGTTGAGAGTGCGCGCGCTGCTAGAACGTACGTAAACGGTAATCGTAGGATTGTAGTGTGGTGGTATGTTTAAAGGGAAGGGGAACCGAACCATTCTCGTATATTTTTAGCTTTGTTTTAACCATCATGCTTTAAGGTTGCATTTACGTTGAAATGATTTAATGATGCCATCTGTCGTAGATGATAGGGATTTCTTTACACCTTTAACTGCTGCTTACTTCTCCATATATTCTTTTCTATTTTACTTTTCTAGTTTGCTGAAGTAGCCACCTGACAATTAACGAATATAATTATCATAAATGAATAAGGAAAGAGGGGCTTTATTTTAATGATCATAACTGCTTCAGAAGTACTGTATCAAAGAAATAGAATGGTTGTATTAAAGAAACTATGAGAAAACTGAGGCTTGGTTGCAGAGACATTAAGTTAATTGGAAAAGCCGGAGAGATGTAAAATTAGCAACCACCTTCGCCGGGAATCGAACCACGAATCTCTGGAATACCGGTCCAGCGTACAGAACCACTCTACCACGAAGGCACGCTAGGAAAGTGGGAGAAATACCTTATATGGTAACTTTCTGTTTGAAGTAATAATTCTGGCAGTTGCCAATCAAAATTTTTACTATTTATTTATTATATGTATTATTTTGAAGACCTCCTTTGGTATTTTTAATATATGTGGAATTTAAATTAATTTTTCGTGTGGAAGGAAAAAAATAAATTAAATCAAGGATATTTTAATAGTCGTATTTAGATCGGGAATTTAGTTCAGCAATTGTAGAAATTTATCCATAAATATTGTCAAGCAGTGGTGCCCCGTGGATCACTTGTTTCCTGCGAGTCGGTTTTCAACAGCCCATGCGAAGATTTACTACTGAGTGTGAACAACTAACTGCACAGTGCTTAGTCACATAAAAGGGCAGACTTCTGAAGGACTTGTTGCTGAGGAATATATACAAAATGACGTTTTGAATTTTTTTGTGTACCTTTTGATTCAGTGTTGTTTTTAGTAGCGAAATTTCATAAAAGTAATTAGAAATAAATATAAGTACCATCGTTAAATAACCCAAATTTATTATTACAGGACATATTCTTAAATACCGACTGAAAAACGTAAACGGTCCCTAGTATCAACACGCAACTTTAATTGACTCTGTAACCTTCACAACTTAGCTGTCACTGATTTAAAGATTTTATTTAATATTTAAATTTATTAACAATGGGCACATTTCATTAAAGAACTTGGGAAATATTCATTACATTTTTATAAAGTCAGATATCATATAATCTCTGTAACTAAATAATGTTTTTTGATTTTTATCATAAATTAAAGAATTGATAATTTTCTTTTAATACAAGCAGAATTGTGTAAATGATATTGATTAATTCATCTGTTAATTTGTTACTGCGTAACGTACTTGCCGTTTTATTTTAAAATGACTTCAAAACAGGGGGAGATGCACTTCTAATTTATCCTCTAGGAATACGCAGAAAAATATAAATGCATAGTTCAAAATTTGCATCAAAAATGAGGAACTGGTGTTTGAGTAAAGGAAAAAACTTTTTGCGGAAGACTTCATTTTATGTTTTCTGAAGTCACTTCCTTCCTGTATACTAGAATCGAATATTATAAAACATTCATATAGTAATCTAACACATTTCAAATATTTGATTAAAGTGACACAAAGCCGCGTGTCCTAAGGTAATTTGTGACGAGTGGAAAATGAACAAGGAAAAATTTGAGGAGTAAGAGTTCTAGAGAAAAAATAAATTTTAGAAATACTATACCTGGAATATCTTCATAATGACGTCCACGTCATAAACGTACTGGCTTCTTTGTGCGAGTCGGCTATTGTTCAAAAAGGAGGGGGGGATGGGACAAAAACCTCAAGAGTGTTCCTCCATAAAGGTGCTCCTGAAGTAGATCAGTTTCTAACTTGAAAAAAAGAAATTTTCGTAGACGTGTGAGCTCCGTTATGCTGGAGCACTACTGCGCAGATAGAATTTTCATTTGTTTTGCTAATCAGAATAACAACCCTAAAAGCTTAGCGTATTTTTTCACGTTCAAAAAATTTTTTATAAGGGTGCAGATATTTTTATATTGGAACATCCTTACGAAGGTTGCTGTCTCTTCGAATATCGACCGACTTAAATAAAGGTGCTGGCATCTTTACAGCTGAGTATCGTTATGAAGCAGTCTGTAAGAATAAAAACACCAGCACTGAATGAAAAAGTTATAACAAGTAAGAATTGCCACAGCTGTTGCTTTCCGTTCTGCAGTATATGCTGTTTACCTTTTTGACAACGGATTAAGCATGTGAAAAAAAAGGAACCAAATGCAATTTCCACTGCATATTTATGTAAGAAAATATTTTTGAACTTTTGTTGTTCATACTTCACAAACTTATAAATATTTTTATAATTAATGTAGATTATATAAGCCCAGTATAACCTTGTAATTTTCAAACAGCATTTGTTTGATATCAATTTCGAAATGCGTGAAGTACTTTAAAATCAACTCCAAATGAAAATTAAATTATGTCAAGTATTAGAACATCTTCATGGTAGATTTTTCTTCTTAGAATAGATAATTTAATCAAAACCTGAATTTTCAGTTTTTACTGAAGGAGAAAAGAGGGTGTATGAGAGGGCATTTTAAGAAGATGAAGGCATGTATTTATTTACACCTTGTCCACAAAAATCTGAACCTGACCATTATTTTCGCAACCGTTGGTGGTAGACATATACTTCCATTTACAAAAAATTTTTAAATGGTGCAAATAGTTCATTTTTTAAATGGTGCAACAATTCATATTTTCGCTTTTTATATTTAAAGAAATCAATTTTGTAAAAATTACGAAATCTAATTTTTTATACGTTCCTTCGGTCTTTTTATTTACATTTAGGAAAATTTTGTGTTAACTGTGAAAAATAGAACACAAAACGTTTGACTCCCTTACGATTATTGACAAAAGCACTTATTGCGTTGAACAGTAACGATTGGTTGGTTCCGTTACCTTTTCATTTCCGTTACCGAACGAAATCAAATCAGATGTTTTCCTGTTTTATTCTTAGGCTGTGTAATTAATTATCGAATTGCCGTAAAATGTTCAGCAGCAAATGCAAAGCAGAGAGGTTTCAATAACATTATCTGTGAACTAATTGTGTAACTAGCTAAATTTGATTGAAATCTTGTAGTCTTATCTATTTGTTGGTGTAACACCTGAGCTCATTAAAATTTTTCTGTAATAATTTTGATTTAAAAAACCTTTCATGTTTTTAGCAGCCTCAGTGAGGGAAATTAGAAAATTCGCTGTAAATCAATAAATTTCATTAAGAGATTTCAAAGGAGCTTTCTTTGGAAGTTCCAGCTGTGTAAGGATTTAAATTCTGGGATGATCAATTTCATCCTAAAACAAGAGTATGTGTAAAAAAATCTTCAAAAAATTCATTATTAAAACGAATTCTATATGAATTCCGAAAAAAAGAAATCTCTGTTAATTATGGTATTGTTATCACAAATGCGTGTGTGCCTAAAATTTTAAGAAAATTGACTAAATAGGAGTGGGTTAGAAATTGATGCAAAAATTTGACCCAAACAAAGAAAAAAAATCCAATGTAAAAAAAAAAAATAATAATAAAAACCTACAAAGAGAACTTTCCCTACTCCTATACAAATTTTTCAACAATATTTATAGTTTTAGGTCAAATTTAGAATGCTTCTTTTTACGTAGCTAAAAAAATAAGGTCGCTTTGTTTAATGGTACTGGAAAAAAAGAATTTTTGCCCAATTTTTACCAAGGATTCTAAATTAGGTTTTTCGTAGTACATCTAATTTAAGCAGAAGTTTCATGTTTTTAAGTAGCCCTTGTCGATGGGTATATATCCTCTGTAACAAAATTAATTTTGTTATATTGCATTTTGTATAAATATATTTGTCATCCTTTAAAGAAATACATAGTATCTGTTGTTGAAAAGAGAGGGGAAACGTTGGCCATTTATTTTAGGGCTTCTTTTATCTTAGCAGATGGTCCGAGTATAAATCTACCAAGGGGAAAAGGGACCGCTTTCTTACATTACGAAATGCAGCGAGATATCTGATCTGAACCGATTTTCTTTTTCATTTCGGTCGTCGCGCCTTCCTAATAGGCTATTTATTCTTTTAAATTTATTTTTTAGTGGGTTAGCTATGAAGAAAGATTAAAAAGACTGTTAAATCAGTCCCCCTGTCTCGCGGATTAAAGGAGAAATTATGGCGATAAAAATTTTTGTAAGGGTGGTTACGTGTAAAATAATCTATCTGTATGCTTTTTCACGCTCCTGCGAATTTTATGTGCGTAGTAATTAATAGTCGGAAACATTTTCTGTCCCGAATAAAAAGCGCTGAAACTCATTCTTTGTTCTCTTGTACACAGGAAGAGAGGTCCTGTGAGAGAGACTGAGAGGGAGGGGGGGAGGAAGTGATTGCGATCACAGAAAAAGTTAATTCTGAAATAGTCTGTAACTTTTGCTTGTTCTTGTCCTTCGTTAATGTGTTACTTAAGTATATGCACATTCTCATGATTTTTAAGCCTAGGAAAATAAAATTGACTGTTATATTCTTGACCGTTCTAGAACCATTTTATTTAATACAGCTGCCACCAACCCCATGTGGCGAATGAGCATTTGAAATGCGGCTATTGGATAGAGGGCATTTTAAATCTAATTTTTAATTAGTTTAAATCTATGAAAAAGAAAGATTTCCCCCCCCCCCATTTCATTCATTTTAAATCTTGATGTTTTAAATGTATTGTGACGTCGTGGATGCTTCAGTGGGAACGGAATCAACACTGATAGTGGTGATGCATCACTTTTTAATAACACAACATATCACAGATACAACATTAATACATTTAGAAAACTTAAGTAGATATCCGAGCTGGTGACACGATCAGAGACGTTAACGAAGATGGTACTCGTCATCACTCGACAAACAAAGTCTCCACACCTCAGCTCGCTCGCGGAGCTTCCCAAACTCTCCCTCACTGACAGGCGTCTCACAGAAATCTCATCTCTTTACGCATGCGTAATTCTCAGTTAAGTCGTTGCCATTCACAGTTCTTTAAATAAGGTGTTAAAATGAATTATAGTACTCGTACTGTGAGGAGTTTGCTAACGACATTCTCTCTAGTCAAGAGCATCATAGGTCTTTCTAGTAGAGTTCAGGAGCGTTCTTTACAGACTAACTCCTTCCGCCTCCAGATTTTGTTTTCCTCGGACACAGAGGAAACAAAACGTTTTTTTTAAGGTTCCTACGGGATAAAATACAAGTTCAGGCAGGCGTTCACTACAAACAAACACCTTCCGCCTCCAGTTTTTGTTTCTCCGGACACAGGAGAAGTAAACCTTCACAGTTCACAGTTTATGGTTTCAATAGATTGTTCAACATTTTTACCAGTTAATTTTAAACCACACTGTTACAAAGGTTCTCCACTCTCATAACCAGGCCATCATAAAAAAAACACATTTAAAAATACGCATACAATATATGAAAAAAAAACAAAAAGTTTTCTCTGTAAGAATAAAGCTAACAATTTACTATATAGTATGAATTAAAAAAAATACAATATACATAATCAAATAACAATACAATTTAAAAGAAATGATAACTAGTCTATTTAACTGGCATGTACAGAGTTTCTACTTAGGCAGTCTACATTTAAGTTGTCACTTCCCTTTTTATGATGTATCGTAAAATTATAAGATTGTAAGGCTAAGGCCCAGCGTAACAATCGACCATTTCTACTTGCATTATTTTTTAGCCATACTAGGGGATTATGGTCCGTTTGAATGGAAAATTTAGTCTGCCCATCTATATACCCTTTCAATTTTTTTATTCCATACAGAATTGCGGCACACTCTTTTTCAGTGGTGGAATACTTCCGCTCACTATCTGTAAATTTTTTACTGAGATACAATATGGGATGTTCTTTTCCTTTATCATCCTTCTGGGCTAAAACAACACCATATCCTTGATCTGATGCGTCTGTCTGTAGTATAAATGGTTTAGAAAAATCGGGTGCATGTAGCACAGGCCTACTAGATAGCTTTCCTTTTAAGGATTTGAATGATTCATTACATTCATCATTCCAAACAATTTTACCCCTTTTGTTATTCCCTTTTAACAAATCTGTCAAAGGTGCGGCTATAGAAGAAAACATAGGTATATATTGTCTGTAGTATCCAGCTAACCCTAAGAAAGCTCTAATCTCAGTTTTAGTTGTGAGAACAGGAAAGTTTGGAACCGCTTCTATTTTTAGTTCTGCTGGAGAACATTTTCCTCGACCTACTATGTGACCGAGATATTGCACTTCTTCTTGTGCAAACTTGCACTTAGAGGGTTTAATAGTTAAATTGGCTTTTCTTATTTTTTCTAAAATTTCATGTAAATGTTGTAAATGTTCCTCCCACGTTTCAGAAAAAATAGCAATATAATCTAAGTAAGGGGTCGCATATTGCTCACATCCGCACAATATTTCGCTCATCATTTTACTAAAATAATAAGGAGCATTTTTAAGCCCAAATGGCATTCGCAAAGGCCTATATACGCCAAAATTTGTAGCAAATGCAGCAATTTTCTGAGCCCTAGGGGTCAGCGGAATTTGCCAATAACCTTTAGTTAAGTCTATCAAGGTGATAAATTTGGCTGCTGCAACAGTTTCCACACGTTGCTCTATATTGGGGATCGGATAGAACTCAGTACGTGTTATTTCGCTTAACTTTCTGTAATCAATACACGGCCTAGGATCCCTACCTGGTGCTTCAACAAGGATCATGGGTGAAGTATACTCAGAGGGCCCTGGTTCAATAATCTTGTATTTTAACATTTTTTCAATCTCGACTTTAAGAATTTCGTTCTGTCGATTTGTCATTCTATAAGGCTTATGCTGTACGCGTTTATCACTAATTAGTTCGATATCATGTTCGACTAAATTTGTTTTCCCTGGAATATTCGAAAATATAGCAGAAAACTTTACCAACAACTTTCCCAACTGCAGGATTTGTTCATCACTAAGTCTTTCTTTAAGATTATCTTTTGCTATTATTTCATTAAAATCAAACACATTGGGGTCGGTTAACATATAAGGAAAATCCTCCTCTAATTCCGAAGGTTCAACTATCTCCTCGTTGTCAAGGAGCACCATATTCAAAAGTTCAGGTCTCTTATGATAAGGTTTTAACATATTGATGTGATACACTTTATTCCCTTCCTGATTCCCTTCAAAACTAACCACATAGTTTGTTTCTGATAATCTTTTCTCTATTTTTCCCGGCCCTTTCCATTGAGGAGCGAGTTTATGGGGTTGGTTCACTGCTAATACTAATACAGAATCTCCTTGCTGGAATACCCTTTTCACGGCATTTTTGTCATACCATTTCTTCCTTTTATCTCTCCCCTCTTCCATTTTCTCTGTAGCTAATTGTCTACTTTTCTTTAACCTATTGATTAATTCGAAAACATATTCTATCACGGTATCTTCTTTTTCCTGAGGATTTAACCAATTCTCATACAATAATGCGACAGGTGTTCTGAGGTTGGTCCCGTACACTAATTCAGCTGGACTAAATCCTGTACTATCATGCGTTACTGTCCGCAGGGCAAAGAGAGCGACAGGTAATTGTACTTCCCAATTTGGGGCAGCTTCAATACATAATACCTTTAAGACCCTTTTTATTGACCTATGGAACCGTTCTACAGGATTGCTCTGGGGGTGGTAAACAGAACTTCTGGAAATTTTTATACCAAACTTCTTCAAAAATTCAACGGTTAAGCGACTCATAAAAGATTTTCCTTGATCAGTTTGAACCTCCCTTGGAAAACCCATCCGACTAAATACCTGCAAGAGTACACTTACAATAGATTTCGACGTTATATCCGGTGCCGGGACGGCGTCAGGATATTTAGATGCTAAGCACATAACTGTAATAAGATATTTATTACCTTCAGTAGATGTAGGCATAGGCCCGCAAGCATCTACATTAACCTTACTAAAGACTTCAGAAATCACAAGTACTATTACCAACGGTGCTTTCTTTTTGTCACTTGCTTTTCCTACACGTTGACAGGAGTCACATGTTTTAACGAATTCCTCAATGTCTTTATAACAATTTGCCCAGAAAAAATGTCTTAGTAACCGGTCTTTTGTTTTCAGCACTCCTAAGTGACCGGAAGTTCCTTCATGACAAGTTGCTTTAATTTGCTCTCTGAGGTTTTCTGGGACAACAATTAAATGTTCTTCTTCTCCTAACTTATTTACCTTCTTTTTTACTAAAACCCCATTTTTAATCCCATAACTTGTTTTACTTCCGCTTTTTACTAGTTCTAATAAAGGCGCAAGTTCTTTACTTTTTTGTTGTTCATCAATAAAAGTACTTGAGTCTATTTGAATCGCAGGACTTGTGGAGACACAAAGGTTGACAGGAGGTAATATCTCTATGTTTTCAGACCTCTCATGAGTATCGTCCTCCTCTTCCAATTCTAACTCATTCTGCTCAGAATTTTGATTCGTCTCACTTAAATTTTCCGCTTCCTTAAATTGTCGTGCTTGAGATCGAGTAATGACCGCATTAACATTACCGACATACGACGAATAAGTTTTCTCAGTTCCTCTGAGAAGAGCCGCTGTCTGGTTGCCTAATATATATTGTCCTTGGTCTAAGTGGTCTCCTATAACAGCTGCTTTGGTGGTTACTGTACCCAAATCGCATTCAATATCTACTTCAGCAACAGGTAAACAAGTCATATGATCATCCAACAAATGTCGAACCCACACATGTTCCCCCTTCATTCTATCTCTGTCTACATATTTTTGACAAATAATATCTACCGTTGCTCCTGTATCTCTTAGAATAGGTACTTCAAAACCATTTACTCTTCCATTTAACGTATAGGGATCTAACAGATTCTTCTCTGATCTCCCGCTTATCCGATACAAATCTGCCTTTTGGGTTTTAAAATTAGGGCACTGAGGACGTAAATGGTCTAAAGATCCACATTCATAGCACTGGAGTCTTTTTCTCCTATCAAAATTCGAGTCTGATTTTTTCCCAACATTGCGTGCATCATCATCTTTTTTAAATTGTGTACCTTGAGGGTTTTTTCTATTTTTGAAAACGTTACCAGTGGACTGAAAAACACCCATTTGTCTACCTGATATTTTCGTTTTCATTTCACCCAATTTCGTTTTCCCAACCATCGTCTTTTTCGCATCTTCAAATTCCTCTATTTTACCCACCAACAGTTTTGGTGAAGTGATCGTAGCCCATTCATCTATAAAATGTTCCTTAAACTCATTAGGCGTGCGCCTTTTAATCTGATCTACCAACATTAAATCCTTGAGTTGCTCAAATGTTTCGATTTTTAATCCCTTGAGCCACCCATCTAAAAATGTCTTAATTTCGTGATAAAAATCGTACCACGTAGAATCCGAATTTTTCTGAGTCTTAACAAGAAGTTGCCGAAACTTCTCCGCACTTAATTTAAATCTTTTAAGTAGTAATTTCTTAATATGTTGGTAATCTCTAGCCTGTTCTTCAGGTTCCCTAGCAATTATATTATTTACCTCAACCGGAAGGACACCAATGAGATATGACACCCATTGATCCGTGGGCAATTTTAGAACTTTAGCTTGCCTCTCAAAAAGTTCTAAGAATAAACTGATATCATCAGTTTTTAAATTAAACTTGGGCATTAGTTTCTGAAAATTCTGATTAAATACCGTTTCACCTCCAGGTTTAGCAGATTCAGTGTTCTGTTTTGCTTTAAGGCATTCTAGTTCTAACTGTTGCTTTTCAATTTCTTTATTTTGTTGTAGTATCTGAAATTCCCTCTCCCTAGCTTTCTGTTCTAACTGTAATTCTTTCGCTCTTGTTTGCTTCTCTAAGTTTTCCTTTTCTATCCTATCAGTCATAATACTTTCTAACAAATTTTTAACAAATTCTTCCTCATAATTTTTACTATTCGTTATTAATTGTTTTAAATCTATCACTTTCATATCTTCTAAAGCTATTTCCCCAAGTTCTGAAGCGACAAGGAATAGATCCCTTTTCTTAGCTTTTCCCAAAAATGCCATTTTCACAAAAGTAATTGCTCAAAACAAATAAGAACTCAAATAGTTATTCACAAATAATACACATAAAAATATATCAGACCACATAAAAATATATCATACACATAAAAAACACTTTCTTCTTTCTTACAAAATTAGGCAAATAAAAATAAAAGTTTAATAAAAACATTAATCATTTTGGATTTATTTCCATTCAAACATAAAACGAATAAACAACCTTACTGAATACTTCGTATAAAAAAAATAATAACAAATTCTTTTCATTTGGTACATCCAGACAGAAAAAAAACCAGAGTGGCGCCAATAAATATAAACACCTTTAATTAACTATCGTTTCAGATACTTCCGTTAGCAACCACATGGCCAACGCAAATACTACGTAAATTCGATAGGCGCAGGTTTAAATCAGAACACTATTAGAACTTTTCTTTACTGCTCAAAGCTTTAAAATGTAAAATGAAATGATAAAATTTAACATTCTACTTCTCAGAAAATACGCATCCTATTAAAATACAGCACTGGTGTGCTTTCATGAGAAAACAAAAGTAACAAGTTTTTAATATATTCAACAACTTATTTCTTTCATAAGAATTTAACATAAATTTTCTTCTAATGATTTAGAAATGAAAATTGCAATATTGCACTGATGTGCTTTCACATATACACAAAATAAACAGTTCAGATTCTATCACACCAATTTATAGCGAAACGTTAAACATAAATACACTGATGTGCTGTTTATTTACGGGAATGGATTTTTCCCATTATCATACAAAAGAAAAATATCTCGTTAGATATATAAATGCAACACTTTGATTGTTTTAAAAAACCTTATGCACTGACGTGCTATAAAATGCACTGATGTGCTACGTGTTAATGGGAAAATGTTTTCCCGAATATACCACAAAAGGAAAATATCTTGTTAGATATACTATAAACCAAACACATTGAGTGTTTAAAACTCTTATGCACTGATGTGCTACTTCTGCTTTGGGAATTGATTTCCCGAATAAGTAATAAATAACTACATTATACACTTCAGGCCTGGAAATGAATATTGTGGAGAACACATACCTGGTCTCTTGTCACACAAATCTCGGTGGAACCTCCAATTTTTTTCATTTCTTTTAGTCTGTGACGTCGTGGATGCTTCAGTGGGAACGGAATCAACACTGATAGTGGTGATGCATCACTTTTTAATAACACAACATATCACAGATACAACATTAATACATTTAGAAAACTTTAGTAGATATCCGAGCTGGTGACACGATCAGAGACGTTAACGAAGATGGTACTCGTCATCACTCGACAAACAAAGTCTTCACACCTCAGCTCGCTCGCGGAGCTTCCCAAACTCTCCCTCACTGACAGGCGTCTCACAGAAATCTCATCTCTTTACGCATACGTAATTCTCAGTTAAGTCGTTGCCATTCACAGTTCTTTAAATAAGGTGTTAAAATGAATTATAGTACTCGTACTGTGAGGAGTTTGCTAACGACGTTCTCTCTAGTCAAGAGCATCATAGGTCTTTCTAGTAGAGTTCAGAAGTGTTCTTTACAGTAGGTTCCTGTTGCACTGAACATGACCTGTTTCTCTTCTGGACAAAGTTTAATAATAATAATAATAAACACCTTCTGTCTATTCCAATGCTATCCTTTTAACTCATTAGAACTAGATAAGATCGTCGACTAATTACCTATTCCTTCATCATGGTGATGATGAGTGAATCAAACGTCCTTTCACTGAAGCAATTAATTTCAGACAGCTTGCAAAGTGGCTGTTTAATTTGTTCAAAAATAATACTGACAATTCACAACATACGCTTCGTATTTGGTGGTTTTTTTTTAATTAAAAAATAACAGCTCTCTCTTTAATTAAATAATGTAGTGGGAATTTTTAAATACGCTTGCTACCGCCCTCTGCATTAATTCATTACCTTAATTGACAAAATTTGAATTGTCCGCTATGTACTCTGTCACCATCTTGTTCCAGAAATCTTGATGAAGTTATTTTATTATAAGGAATGAAACGCTTATTCAGTTTGATCCTGAATTAATGAATACGACTTGATGACCTCGATATAAGAAATTTTTCCTATTTTCTGAGCAAAAGTTAGTTATTCAAAAATTCTACATTTAGCAAATATTTTAGCTCTGATTTAATACATTTAAAAAAAAAAAAAAAAAAATCCTAATTTTTTCTGTGTTTGAATTGTTTAAAGAATTTTTCCTGAAAGTTGTGTAAAGAATTATCGTATACCTCTCTCCCATGCTTGCGTTTGTTGTGTAAGTGGTTAGCATATCACGCGAGCAAGTGGAAGAGTATTAATTTGAATCCCATCGACAGCATAGTCGATTTTTCGTTTTCCGATAAAACTAAGTTAAAAAAAACCCCTCTTAATCTGTATATTAACTAAAATGTGTATTAAAAAATGTTCTCCATGTTAACCAAGATGTGCCTTAACTACGGGTTAACTAACTTGTGGGTGTATAATAATCCATCACCATTTCAATTTGGTCGACTGTATCTCGTTCCTCTTCCTAGGCGCTCTTTAAATGAGAGAAAATGTAAATAATTATCGCATTCTTCCACACATATATTTATCGTAGTTAGCATATCCCAGTAGCAACTGGAAGATTAATGATTTGTGTCCCATCGGCAACACATTCGATTTTTCGTTTTCCGATTTAAAAAATAATGATAATAATAATAATAATAATAATAATAATCTGTATATAAATTAAAACTTTCGTCAAAATATTCTCTATATTAACTAAATGCGGTGGATATCCATCACCATTTGGATTGGCTCAACTTGATAGCTTTCCTCTTCCCAGTCGCTTTTAAGTGGAAGATACCGTAAGAAATTGCTGCATTCTCTCATGCATGCCAGTTACGGTTTAAGTCAATGTTTCCCAACCCCGCTTTTTTTGGCATGACTCGTTTAAGTCTTTTTAAAATTCTGATGACACTTATATAACATATATATAACTTTTAATCTTCAAAAATTAAACTTCAAAAATAAAATTAGGGTACAAAAAATGCTTTCCTCAACAACTGAATAGTCCTCCTTGTGGGGCGTGGGACCCACGTTGAGAAACACTGGTAGATGGTTGACACCCAGTTAGCAATTGGAAATCTGCAGTTCGAATCTCTGCGAGGACACAATTGATTTTTCATGTTTCCCAAAGCGAAAAAAAACCTTTACAAGGTTTTTACAAACTCTCTTTTATTCTTTACAGAATTAATCAGTTTAATAGTCGTATGAATATTCTTCAGAGATTTATAGAAGAAAAAAGTGTTTGCTTAAGAAAGAAAAAAAAAAAAAAAAAAAAAAGGAGTATTTTTAGTTGCAAAATGCGATCTGCTTAGAGCTGTGAAGCTACAGCAGTCTTGTGTCACCGCGTGTAAAGTGCGAAACAACAATTCTCATTCGTCGTTGTGGATCTTGGTCGACGTTGTCCACGTCTTCTTGATATGGATCCAATGTTCTGAAACTTTTTTCATAAATTGCAGACGACAATGGGCATTACATTGAGCTCTGTTGCCCCTGTCCATGTGACTGGCTACCCTCCAATCTACCGACAATTCTCCATCTCATTCCGTCATCCATACTTAAGTGGCAATTCATTTTACCTGATGCCTTATAAAATTTATCCAACTCTTGCGAGAGACGCGGCGAATTCGTGAAGAAGTACGAGCGCACAAATCGCGGAAAACACGTCTTGCTCTTATATCCCCTCCACAATCACAGCTCCGCAGGCATGCATGTGTACGTTTACGTATTCGATTCTAAATATTTGCATAATTCTTCGGCAGCATAGTACCTTTGGTCCAATACTTTCCAAAAAAAATAGACATAATTTGCAAATTCTCTTAATTTTGCACACAAGTGTATATATAATTAGAGATAGGAAAGTATTCATCTGTTTCCGTTTTTGCAATTTATTTGATTGTGTAGTAATAATTTGTCTCTAACTGACAAAGTGTCCGAGTAATTTCCATTCCATTTACCGCTTTTATACTGGGTCTAGCCTGCGTGGAACTGCAGGCTTTTTGCCAGTTGTCCTAAACATTACTGATTTTGTTACAGTGCTGGAGAACAAGCGCCGCTCACGAGCTGGTTATTTATTGCTGGCTTCTTGACAGCTGTTTTGGAGTGATTGGTAAAGCGCCGCCGTTTGATTCTGAATGGTGCTATAAGCTGATTGCGCGTTCTTCTTGCTTCCATGTAACGTAAATATTAGTTAATTAACCTTCTGTCGTGAGGTTCAGGAAGATAAAATCCCGTTAAGCTGTAGTCTATTCAATTAGAATTGGAACTTTGTATGTGTCACAGTAACGAACGCCGCTGAAAAAAAGGCGAATTGCTAATTTCCTAAAATCCTCTAATTCCTTCTGTGCAGTTATGACAACACATGTTATGATCGATCGTACATGAGGGCATGATTTGTACGACTTGAATTCCCTATATTAAGTGGTATACTACAGTTACTCGCGTATTCTTTGCCGCGCTGGTAACTATTGCTTTTATCCAGGGGCATAGCTAGAGAGGGGCAAGGGGGGCATCTGTCCCCGCGCGCAGAATCCAAGGGGCGCCAAACTGATGTTACAACATTTTAGAATAAAATGTTTTCCATCCTTGGCAAGCAGTCATGGAGGTAGGAAAGGAAGGAGGGGCCAACCGGCACTAGACGTGAAGCACTGCTTTGAAGCTTGGGTCACCAGATGGGGTGTTCTTTGTCGCTTGACAGGGTTTTGATAATATTTCGACACACGACAGTTCCATACAAATCGAAAAAGGGACACTTTCGCATGAAAGAAACATTCATAGTGTGATGGATAATAGCAATTTGTATAGTTAAGTGACATTTACGCAAAAATCACATCTTGGTTATTTTTCGATAACTAACAACAGCGATTTTGATTATGAATTTGTTTTATAAAATTCTAAGCTGTTGAACTACAAAAATATAGATTTTAAGAAAAATGTTATGCTTAAAGAATGAAAAATACCTTACGGTACATTTAAAATTGTATACGTCTTTCGATACCCTTGATAGAGCATTCGCTACTTTTATTTTGTTTTAAATAAAACACATTTTTTTTTCACCTCCATATATTATTGTAACATGTACCTTTTAAAAATTTTTAGAGGAGAGGCTTTACTGCTGCTCATTTTAAACTCATCGTTTTAATTTTATATATCTGAAAAATAATCACTTTGGGCTTACACGTTTTACTTATTTGGGTTAATTAAAAATAAAATTACCATCAAATGCTGCAATCCTCGTCAAAATTAATAAATATACACACAGATATGCCAATAAGTTAGCTTTCCCTTGATTTGGAACCACACATTTGTGTAAAATTCTGTACAGTTTTTCACAAATGTGTGGAACAGAAGAGGGATACATTTGCGAATTTGCGGAAGTACCATGTGCGGTCAAGATGATGTGACCATGTGAACGTGCTACATCATCTAGACAGCTTATTAAGAATTTGAAAATAGTGTAATCGACGGAGGTGAAAACATTTGTATATCCTGCCAAAGGAAGTCCGATCATGAATGGTCCACTTATTGATTCCAGATTGTTAAATATTTCCCACACAAGTCTTTTTTTTTTTTTTTTTTTTTCGGAAATTCGAGTTTTATGCTGGCTTTTTAACGTACGCAGGTCATTAAATTATTTATAAATGTATTTGAAATGAAGAATTTATTCACTTATAAACAACTGTGAAAGTACTGTAAAGAAATCTAATAATTAAATGTATCTAATTTATAATGATTATAAATGTTATCTAAATATATAATAACCTTAATATTGAATTGTAAACATAAATTGAAATCCTCTTGACAAATGCGTTATAAAACTATTTAAGCAAGAATTAATTGTTCGTATTGGAAAGCAATCTGTTAAAAGGTATTGTAAAGCAAATGCTATGAGATGCGCACTTAAGAACGTAGTACAGAGTTTTGGAATATGTATTGTTGAAATGAAGGGTAAAAAAAAATCTGATAAGTATAATTAAAAGAATTATTCCCTCTTACATTTTATAGTAACTCAGTTACAAGTTTTAAATAAAAAAAAAAAAAAAAAATAAAAAAAAAAAAATTCTGTTTCAGAAATGTTCAGAGAAAGTCAAGTACTATTTAAAGTATTTCGCTAATTCCTAATAATTCTCTAATTTAAAATGAACAGAATAGAGCATTAATTATAAATTGACTTACATTTTTCGATTTAAAAGATGCCTCAGAAGCCAAAAAATCATATCATATTTAAGAACGTATTTTAGGAAGAAGCTCTATAAATAGAAAAGAAATAATGCATAATTTTAATATTAATAACACAATAAACTTTGATCTTAATTTTTGTACCTTAACCGAATAAAATCGAATTACCTTAAATTTTTTTTTCTAATATAATTAACGAAAACTTGTGAAAATATTTCATTCAAATTAAACCATTCTGAGAAAACTGTTCTAGGAAAGTATAGCATTTAATTCCGTTCAGAATGAAATGTTGTTTAAAAATATGTTGTTTTCATATACTTAGGACTCTGAAGTGTTGTAGAAAAAGAAAATATATACATTTATATGTATATTTACGACGTAATTTCAAAATATTTACATCCGAACGCGTCAAATCCCATTGAACTCAATGGTAAATGACCCAGTGTTTTGGTCACCAAGTAGGGATCGCCGGTGCTTCAGAGCAGGTTACGGGAGAAACTTGTTTAGGGCTACTCCATCTTACTTCCTACCTCCATGCAAGCAGTAGGGGGCGCAAAATCTTCAGTTGTTCCTGGGCGCTGAAAACCCTAGCTACGACTCTGCTTTTATCTGTTTCTCTGATATCAAAAAACCTTATTAATGCGAAGAAATTCAAAGAACGAGTGCAGGATTTACGAATAAGCTACACAAGCTATAGCTTAGGGCCCCCAGAAAAATTAAAATATAGTATAACAGACTTATAAAGAGCTCCATATCTCAAATAGCTTAGGGCCTTATCAAGTCTAAATCCGGCCCTGCAAAGAACTGTGACTGTTGACTTTGATGGGATGCAATATGTGAATTAAAGATGTCTTGTACTAATTATTAGACTGACTGACTGTAATTAGTTGAGCCTAATGATTTAATTTAGGTGTTTTTATAAACAGGATAAAGTGTGTAAAATAAATATTTGTTGCTATATAGAGTGAAAATTTTTATCTCGGACTAATTATTGAATTTGTTTTAAAAGGGTTTGAACTTAAGTGCTCAATAAGAATTGACTTACGCTGCGGTATTAATAATTATTTAAAGTGGCTAGAATCAAATTTTATTTGCTTCTGATAAGCTGAAATGTTCAGATAATATGAAGTGGTGAATGAAAGTTGTCATCAACACAGATATGTTTCATAAGCCATAATTTATGTTATCTTTCGTGAAGTGGTTAAGATATCATATGTGAAGTTGAACATATTCGAATAACTCTTTTGATATTCATGTATTAATGAAGAGCCTTTATGTTACAGTGGGTTTTGAAACAGCAAAGTCATTGTGTGTAATTCATGTAGAAGAAGCGGCATCCTTTATTTTTTCCAAGCATTTTGATAAGTAGTCTGCGTGCTAGTAGCTCATCGCCTGGAGGCAGTATAGAAGCCCAATTCTTTTTGGACGTATTCATCAACGGTTTTATCTATAACCGGGACTGTATGACGTCATGACATCACTGCAGGTCGTTCGTATCCTCCCCAAATCCGGCCCTGTCAAAAGAAAGAGCTAATAAAAGAATCTTCGCTGTTTTAAAAAAAGATTTATTTCACTTTTGGGTGCGCTCATTGTACGCTATGTCTCAAGAAAAGGTCCGATGTCTGTTCCATAAATTAAAGCCCACAATTTTTTTTTTTTTTTCCTCCAGATGAAATGGGGGAGCTAGACAGTAGCCAGAATCATAGCTTTTGTCTGTTACAAACGTGCATTATAGGTAAAAGATATAGATTATGCTGTGTTTTAAGTATCTTCATGTGTGACTGGTGAATATAATTTGGTTAGTTATACTCAGAAATTATTTTGCTCTTAGGAAGTGTTTGAGTTGAAAGGAATAATTTAAAATTATACATTACATTTCTTACGTTCATTAACTTCTCTTAGATCCTGTTATATTTATCTGAAAGTCTAACAAACTATAATTATATATGGCCTTCTCCCGTAATTTTGAAGTTCTAGTTATTTTATCTGAAAGTTCTAGTTATTTATCTGAAAGTCTAATAAACTATAATTATATATGGCCTTCTTCCGTAATTTTGAAGTTCTAGTTATTTAGAGAGGACCTTATATATCTTGGTCTTTCTATCCAAACCTTCGAAAGTTGATTGTTTCAAGAACCTGCCGCAGATGGCGACTATTAGATTAGATTACAATAAACCTTTGCCGAATGCTGATTTGCGGGATGTAATTTTGTGTATATTCGTTATCTTAATTGTCTCCATTCAATCTGGCCATTGCGAGAATTTAAATTATACGCTGTACTCAACAGCGTGTCGGCCCCGTTACGATAGTCCTTTTTAGACTTGTTTAAAAATTTATTCATTAAATATACCTGTTATAGTTAACAGGTGTCGAAACAAAATGTCGCCAATCGCCAAATCTGGTGACAAAACTATCGCCGGCTCCAAGCTGTCGATTGGTTTGGCAGTTTGGTGGTGGCGAGATAGCCATTTACCTCAGTGTTAAATGGTTTTGCCCCTGTAACATTATTTTTATGCTGAAACTTTACTTTCCCGAGCCCTTTCATGTTATATTATACAAGATACTGCAGTTTTACATATGATTTCACTAAAAGTATTTAGTAGATATGTAAATATATACAAAATTCCTAACAAGATATATAATGTATAAAATATCAAAGATAAATATCTTAAAAATACAATGTTGATTAATGTAAATTTATGTAATTATCAATATGAATGGTTGGTTAGGTTTTTGAAACAATTAGAAATTTTTAAGTTACACATACTGTGTATTGTTACGAATTTTCGTATATATGTTAATAATTTTAGTGACGTTATGTTTAAATTGAAGTATTTTTTGTATAATGTAACTGGAAAGAGACAATGCTACGCTGGAAAAATAAATTACGGAGGCCATGTCTAACAGAGTAAATGGCTATCTTGCTAAATAAACAAGATATCGGGTAACTAGCGATGGTTTTGGCGACTAATTTTTGTCGTCAAATTTGTCGAGAAATCGCCGAAAGTCGTCAAACTTAGCGACCGTTTTGGTTAGGTCCCTGTATATCTGTAATTGAATAAATGAAAGGTACTAAAGGTTTCTCAGCGGCCGTATGAAAACTGTTAAGACTGGAGAGAGCATCAGTTTCTCAATTGTTAAGTTCAGCGTGTGTTTGGAGTATTGAGATATCTCCGTGTGAGCTTTGCTCTTTAACTGCGCGTTGCATTGCTTGGTGTTTAACATTCTGATTAGTTTGAAGTGTAATTACTGATTGTGTTCTGTGATACTCTGAAGAGCTGTACGAGGAATTTTGACGAAAATTTTAGAAAGTTGAAGTTTTTCTTTTGGTAAAATAAATTTGATCAAGCTGTTATCAATTCTGCGTGCATTCAGTTTACCTCGAATTCGTAAGCACCCAATTAATGTGAAGTTATCAGTAGTCAGATTGCATTGTTGAGATTGTAGAGAATGTTGTAATGGATAATTTTGCTATATGCGGTATAATTTAGATTTAAAAAAAAGTACAGTAGACTCCCGATTATCCGCGGGCGGATTATGCGCGGAGTGGATTATCTGCGCCTGCCGTACAAAGTTTTTTTTCACAAGCGTAAAGCAAAGAAAATAAAAATCTTCACAAAACTGAGCGAAACGTTAGATTTGCTAAACATCGTGCTTATTTATAGCAAAAACATCCCAGGCCTTCTCGGAACCTTCCCCTCTGATGAGTAAGTGATTTCTTACTCACCCTTGCAGTGCCCGCTCTACGGCCCTCTCTCGTCTTAATCTTACTGATACGTCTTAATCTTACTGATTTTACAGTTATGCTTTTGTAATTTCATAATACATTACAGTATTAAAACAGTACATATGTTTTAATTTTTCTGTGTATCCTTGACGCCTCTCGTAAGTACAAAGCACTTCTCTGTTTTCATTAACAAAATGCATTTTAGGTTAGTTTTGAGTGATATACTAAAGTGATATACTACTTAAGCGTTAGTTAAACATTTCTTGCTGTTTATCTTACGTTTTATTGTACATATACATTTTTATTTATACATACAAGTTGTAATAACTGTTTTCTCTTTTGCTATACCCGTTTTTAGCTTTTTTCGGATTATCAACCGATGGTCGCGCCACCCAATTCCGCGGATAATCGGGAGTGTACTGTATTTCTTAAGGAATTCAAATGGCTGTTTTGTTGTAAAATATAAAGAAACAGAGAGAAAATACGCGCATATATCGTATAATGGACATTTGAACTGATTGCCAAAATAAAATTTTCTTTTTAGTCATGCTTCAAACCATTTCCCCTTTCGGTGGCCATTTAAAAAATAAATAAATAAATAAAATAAATAATAGTTATTTATGTGTAAACATAAATAGCTTATTGAGTGAATGGGTTAAAGAAGCAAAAGTGTAATGTATATCTCCATGGTTTGACGCGATCTGTGAAATCATTCAATCAAAATCACTTCTTTTCTCGTCTCTTACTCGAGGAGGCGTGGCCTCGTCAACCGATGGCCAACGTTCTGTTACTCCAATCCTCAGTTCCTCTCGGAATTCCTTGCTGAAAGGATTTTTTTCGAGCGTTGTCAAGACTGGCGCAAGCATAACATAACTGTGTGTGTTATCGAGCGCTTGATTACGTTTTTGTCCGCGCTACGTCACATCCTTAATTTTGTTCTTTCGTGTTGTATGCAGTGACTACTGGGACAGATTGCTGGAGAAGTCGGGCAGGATTTTTGTCTCGCTTCTTCTCGAAGTGTGGGTGTGTGCAAATTTTTATTGTTATTTTTTTAAACTTCCATGGAATAAATTTCGATGCTACTGAACGAGGTAAGTAATCTGTTTTTTAATTTTTGCTTCCTCTCTTTATTTCCATGTGGTTTTTTGATGATTTCGCCTGCAAAACATTTGTGCTTATATCTGAAAAACTACATGTGAAATCTGGGTTATCCAAGGGTTATGTCTGAAGTGTTCTCTCTCTGTTTCAGGAGAGTAGTAAAAATGTTAAGTTTATGAATATAACGATATTGACTGTCATAATAACCGTGATACTAGCTGAATAAAACCTGTCAGTTTTGAATAATGCAAATATTCTCTAATGCAATGTTTAAATCTGTTGTTAAATGAAAGTTACTCTTAATTCTGTTGTTGCATATTCCTTTTTAAACACATCGGAACATTAGAAAATATGGTAAGATAATTTATCACATATTCGGATAATTTTATTTTAAACGAAAATTTATTTTAATTTACTACGATATTAAAATAATTTCACATCTTACAATATTCTTTCACCATATAAATTACTATTATGTTAGGCCATTTAAAAAGGTTTCGTGTCTCTTAAAATTTCTGTGTGTAGAATTGATTTTTCTTTTCAGCTTTAAATGGAACTTCTAATAGTGTGCAGATTATATTGTATATTTAGGTCGATGGAGACTAGTATATGAAATTAGAATTGTTTTTTATTAAAATTTAGTAATGTTGCAAAGTAATTTTTACATGACAAGAATATTTCGGTTTTATCCTAGTATATGTTATACATGGGATTGGGTGACATTATGATGAGTAGTTAAGACGGTATGTATGATGAGCTGTAAATGAGACACTTTGGTGCTGGCGACAGTTGTTAAAAATCGTGCCAAGGCTTTTACGGATATTTCGTATGGTTCCTTAAATAAACTCAGATCTATTTTTTAGTTTGTAGAGACATTAGGATATTTCGAAGCCGGAGAGATGAAAAATGAGCAATGCCTTCACCGAGAATCGTAGTGCGGACCTCTGGAATACGCACCCAGCATGTACACCATGAAGGTATGTACACCAGATCAGTACACCATGAAGGTGTACGCTAAGGAGGAGGAAGAAATACCTTATAAGTTCTCTGGGTTGAGAATGTTGTTGTTTCAAATGCTCAAACATTTGTAGCTTAATGCATTTGTCAAGAACGGCTACCGCACATCCATCCCACCTTCTTTCTCATCAACCAGAATGTTACTGAAGGCTGGCTATGGGGTGATCGAATTACATCTATGAGAAGTAATCCAAATTTTGATAGAAAAATAACCCGAGGAATACACACATGATGGCTTTACAAGTCTGCAATTTGTTTAATTTTTTGGGAGGAGGAAGTTTCTAAAATTCTGAAGTTATGTGCTTACTTGTGCTTTCCGATTAGTTGAAATAATTGTGGGGCTTTTTACCAAATTTTACTGCATAGAAATAAAAAATACAGCTTATGATTTTTGGATTTTTGACAGAAGTGTTTGTTTCCATACTTTACGTATTAACTGAAACAACTTTTAATAGAGTAATCAGGCTATGACTGGACTTATTTTAATATTTGCGATTTGAATTACGCGCTGGTTTCAAGTATATTTCATTTCAGTCGATTGTGGAGGTTTTAAATTTACAAAATTAATTTTTTAAAGGCATTTCAGTGCAACTAACTTACATCTTGATTAAGACTGATAGAGAAAAAGATACGCATTTGAGATTATAAGAAGAGAATTTTGAAATGTAGCTTTAATCAATCAATTTCAACATGTTCTTTTCCTGATATTTTTCTGAATGTTGGGGACAGATTATAGGGACTTATCTGCTTTAAACGAATTTATTTGTGGATGATTTCTTAGAAAAAGTGCCTCAGGTAAATGGGCTATGAGGAGCGTCAAAAGTGTTTTCAGTGGAAAAGTACTTTTTTAAAATATAATGAAATCAATAAAAATGGCTTTAATATTCAATTTGGAAACGTACCGTTGCAGTGGAAAGCACCGTTTTTAAATATGAAATCAATAGAAATGGCTTTGTGTTCTTGAGTACTTGTGCACTCGCTTGCTTTTCCTTAAACAGTTAACCAAGTGAAATCAAAGCTTACTAAATAATCAAGGATTTAATTTTTAAAAATATTTTTAAAAAATCAAATTAATTTGCATATGTGATGGCACAAGAGAATTATTTAAATTAAATTAAAATTTACTATATTCTTGTGAAACGAACTTGTATATTCTGTTTATATTATATCAATAAAATTTGATAATTATCAAAACATGTCAAACTTTTTTAATATTTCACTTAAAAATTATAAAATAGCCTTATTCTTATTTATAAAGCCTGTTGAGGAATACAGCATAATTTTTTTTAAATGAAGGCTCCCTTCCTGTTTTAAAGATGTATAATGTTGACGCATTTGCATACTTTGAGAGTGCTAATGAATATATATTTCAAAGAAATTAGGCAATGTAGCAATAATAATAATTTGGTATTAAGCTTTTCAATTTTTTATTTATTTGTTACTGTTATTTAAGAATAAAAATCTGCGCGACAGGACTTAAAAGAGCTGTAATACTTAGTCATGAGAAATTTATTTGATTAAATGAATAGAAGATTCTTTTATTTTTGTTTCGCTGCAACAGTTTTTAATAACTTTTTGTTTAAATATTTTTTTTTTCTCTCTTCAAGTTGGGCAAGGAAGATGTGTTTAGAAAACGTTCACAAGTGTTATCAAACCTTTGCCGAGCGCGATCTTTAAGATAGTTTCTTCACACATATTCTGGTATCTGATAACAAAATTATTAATGTGTTCACGTATATTCAGGCATCTGATAAAAAATTATCTGTTATCATGAAAAGGATTGAATACTTCAATAAATGTCCTTGTCTAGTATGTGCGTGACCGGAGAGGGAAAAAAAAGCTCATTAAAGAGCATTCTTTAGGTACTGTTTAAAAAGGGTTGCTATAAATTATAAAAATCTTTTACTTTATATAGGTATCCACGGTAATTGCTGTGAGCTTTTTTATATTGGTTTTAAGTTTTAAATGCAGAATAGTCGAAAAAATTTATTTAGCATAGTAACAGAAAGTGTAAAATATGAGCACAATTACATTACTTCGTCAATTCCAAATGGTGGCTGTTTCACATAAAGCGTATAAATAAAATACATGCAAATTTGATTAAAAAAAAAAAGGATTGTTGCTGCATACAGTTGCCATTTAAAGTGTTCGTATTCAAAGTTAGTTCTGGAAGTAAATTGGATTCACAGTTATTGAATTCTAAAATATCGTTAATCTCTCCATCTGTGGCTTGGATTGTGTTGGAGCAACTCCTCCTAGATTTGCTCACAGACACCCCTAGACATAGATTTAAGGGTTGTTGTTTGAAGTCTATTGCTTATTGTAACAAATGTCAGCCAGTGTCCGTAACGTGAATTCTGGTGTACTCTTTTTCATCGCATTGAGATAAGAAAAATAAGCCTTTATCACCATTTTCTGTATTAAGTGGAAACACAGTCAACTCCCTTTTAACGACAGGCCGATTTACCGACCTGTTTTAAAAAAGATCGATTTACCGACCCGTTGTTCACTATTTTATGAATTAAATAAAAATACAGACAACTGCTTTTCTATATGCGTATTGACCAGCTTGTGGATTTATCGGGCATTGTCCCGTATTTTGCCCTTGTTGGAAAATATTTTCGCCATATCTCTCTACCATATTTCTATTCTGTGGGAAGGTTTACTTTCTAGTGCACAGTGTTGACAATCTGGCTCTATCTGGTACCTTTTAAGACATTCGTATGGGGTAAACATCCATTTTGTTGCACCTTGTCCTACCTTTTTGTCGCCCTTTGTCTTACCATTTTGTCAATCGTTCCTCATCAACAGGAATTTGGATACTGTCTTATTTTCCTGAAGTATAATTGCTAGTCCAGAATATTGTGGTCGACGCAAAGGAGGTATTTTCTTTCCGATTCAATGGTGGCGGTCATTGACTCCAACGAACAGTAGTTTTAAGTAAGCCTTTTGAATTTTAGATATGATATTATTCCGTACAGTACAGATATTTCAGAAATATTCAGGGACGAATATTAGAATATTTCAGGAAAATTCTGTAGTATTCCAATCAACTACTATAAAAAACGCATAGAATATTCCCAGAAATATTCAAGAGGATAATCTTTACATCTCCTTCGTATGTTTCAGAAATTTATGCTATAAATAGAAAGCAAATATATTTCCTTTGTTCTTGCATACAAGAAACTATGACAACTGACTCTTCTCCAAGGTTTGATACATTTTTTAAGAATATGCCAAAGATTTTTCACAGTTTAGAAGTATGTTCCATGAAATATCCCTGGAACGTTTCACCCATATTTCTCCCGATAGGTTGGAAGAATGTTTCAACTTCGAATGTACTTGGAACGTTGAAAATCATTCCAAATCGCTTGTGAATGTTATGAGATGATGTAGAATGAAAAAATATATCCTTGAGATGTACTATATTAGATACATTATTAAGTTGCATATAGAGGAATAATTTCATTGCCTTTATTAAGCTTATAAAATATTGCTATGCTGTAATTTTAACTTTTTTTCATTGAAATTAATTTTGAGATAAAGCAGGATTTATTTTCTTCATTATAAACTTGCGGACATTAGGAAGATGCGGGGGTTACTTTCTAAAATTAGAAGTGCGGGGGAGCCCTATGGAAGACCGTAAGCAAAGAGGAACAAGAGTAAATAAATAAAATAAAATGACTATTATTAAACTCATTAGTAATTTTAAAATTAAATAGTTAAATTAAATAGTTAATTATTATCAAATTAATTAATAGCTATTTAATTAATGTTTAAAAATTGTTATTTAATCAATAATTATTATATAATTAAATAATTAAAATTAAATTAAATGTAAAGAGATGAATTAAAATTTAATAAGCGATTTTAATATAATTTTATTGCTAAAAACAAAATTTTGAGATAAAAGTTCTACTGAAATTTTTATTCAATTACATAAAAGAAGTGCCGCAACCTTCTTATTTAGGGCTCCGGTGCGCTCCGGCTAGAATTACGATTTATTTCAAAAACTAAGAAGCATCGGAGCCGGTTGGCTCCGGCGCAATTTAAGCTCTGATCGCAGGGGGAAAAAAGTTATTTTATCATCGCAAAAATTAAATATACTTAAAATATAGCTGATGAAAATTAAAATAATGCTAAAAAGAGGAAGCAACTGAATGAGGGCGTGAGGGTATGAGTGAGTGAAAACAAAAAATGAGGGAAATCTTGGTGAGAGAGAACGTTTTCTTTGACTGCGGCTCTTTGCTGATATAATTATAGCCATCAAGCGGATGTGTGTCAAGGGTAAAATGAGTTCTGAATCTGACTCCTAAGGATGAATGCAAAGTTGCTGGTTACGCTTTTCGTACCCCCGTATTTGATTACATTAGTGGATACTCTGGGAAAACGATGTATAGGACGTGCTTGAGCAGTTTATCTCAGTATTTCACTCTTATTGTACTCGCTGTCACTTAACACACATTTAAGAACACAAATTTGCCTTTCTGCGAAGATAACTAACTGTAACCACCGATAACAATACACTAGATACGATGGCATGGCGAGAAATTTACGCGTTCCTAAACAATCTCCTGAGCCTTTCTTAAAGGGAAAGGTTTCCGCATGTGAGTGAGGGGACTTGAACGTCTTATGTTCTCATAAGCTTGTATTTCTAGGGAAATAGAGTATTGCAAGATCTGCTTATTGTTAAACTAAAACGTTAGGAATTCAAAAAATTTTTTTTTCTTGAAATTGTGGCTCAGTTTTATAAAAAGATGTACCGAAGCTCATCTTATTTAGGGCTTCGATGCGCTCCGGCTAGAATTGTAATTTATCTTAAAAATTCAGAAGTACCGGAGCCGGCGCAATTTAAGCACTGGGAAGATGTGATCCGATTTTTCATTTACACTTAAGACATTTGTCCCGATTTGTTCGTCAGAAAATGTGGCAAAACTAGTATTAGCTTCAGTTTTTAATGCATAATATTCGGAGGCGGAGCACACATTTTTTTCCCTCTAAAATTAAAAAAACAATCCTATGAAAAGTTTATTTAATATAATAGACGTATATGTGCGCGAGTTTGAAATCTGATGTTGATACCACATGACTTGCACGGCCTATTAAATTATGCACATTTTTTGCTGCATTTCATTTAAACTTACCTGTATTTCCTCGAATTTCATTAGAGATATATTTCTCATTCAGTTAATTCATTTGTCCCTTTCGTGGCAAGGCAGAAATACATAAAAACTCAAAACATCTTCATTAAAAATTGTAAAATACTGAAAAACATTAAATATCAAATGCCGCTAAAACAGTTTAAATTTTTTTTTTTACAATTAAAATTACAGTTTCTACGCAAAAACAAGCAATTCGGCCAGCGAGCAGGAAGACAGATTTTTTTTCGGTGCACAAAGCTGAAAGTTTACTTTTGGTCCCACTCGGCAAAAACACACTGAATTTGGTGCAGAAACTGATTTAATTCTTTGTTCTATTAGGAGTTTCTAATGTAAACAAATGGCGGCTTCCTAATAAACAGCAGCAGTAGTTGCAGAATTATCAACAATTGAAAAGTTTAAGAGGTGATAGATCTAACGAGGTCGCCATTTGTTAACGCTTGAAACTTTTAGTAGGATAGTGAAGTCAGTTGGTGCACTTCACTGTCTTTTGCCGAATGCGACCAAAAGTTAACTCTCTATTTTGTGCATCGAAAATATTGTCTTCGTGCCGTTTGGCTGAATTGCTTGTTTTGGCGTAGAAACTCTTAATTTTAAATGTAAAAATTGTTTTTAAAACTGTTTCCAACCGTATTTGGTATTTTAGGTTCTTCTGTATTTTACAATTTTTTAATGAAGATGTTTTGAGTTTTTCTGTATTTTTTCTTTACCGCGCAACATGAATTGAATTGATTGAGTGGGAAGTATATCTGTATTGAAATTCGAAGAAATGATTTAATTTAAAGGCTGTACAAAGTCATGTAGTATCCACATCAGATATTTTAAAATTGGTACAGTAACGGCTTTATTCCAGATTGAGGAGACCTCACCTCCTCTCAATTTCGATTAAGAAGTTATACTTGCAGTATGGCAAAGATATGATAAGTTTTAAAATATGTGGAGGATATTTTCACAGGAAACATATTTTGTTAATTTATCTAATAAAAATTTATTTGTAATACGCTAAACCTAATGAATAGCGACGTTTCTTATGCATACCAGGTATTGCGATAACGTAAAATGTATATAGATGTATTTGAGAAATCAGAATTCGCTCCCAAAATATTTTAAAAGTTCTTTGTTTCGAAATTTAATAAATTTACTGAGGGGATAGGACTTATAAGAAAGGATTCTTTGTAAAACTTTCCATATTAGTCCTTTTCTCTCTCAGTCTTTAAGGAAGTCTAATCTATTTATTGCAGATAAATTAGTCTGCTTAGTAAGTACAAAATAATCTGCCTTATGGTATTGATAGACTGCAGTAAAGACATACCCGTGTAATGAACTGAAGTGGCTTGTTAAGCTTTGCCAGCAAGCGAATACAGTGTCTTATTGTTGTCTTCGGTCACTGTTACAGCTTTTAGAATCATTTCCTTATTATCAGTGATAACCAAGATTATCTCTGCGAAAGAGCTGGCCGTCGTAATATGTTCTTGAATTTTGTTTGAACGGTTATTTTATTTGATGGCAGTAATTCAGTATCTCCACTTATTTTAGAACGCGCTAAGTCACGTTTTATGGCCTTTTTGCTTTGACTTTATGGAAAGTTGAGAGCTAGTGATCGTAAATCTGCCGATACTCATTTAGTGTGGCCATCAAATGTGAGAAGTGGACTTACAGCTTTTCTACTTAAGGCAAATGTTTTTGTTTTTCTTTCGTAGTTTTATGAATTTTATTTAGTCTTAACGAGTTTTCAGTAATATTTTCTGTGCTTTTTTTTGGCTTTAATTGAGTGATTTTGTTTGGGTATATAAGATGAATGAATTTCGTGTACACCTTGCGTATCTGTATAAAATACCGAGGCCTCTCTGAAATTTTTTGGATAAGCGCAGACGATAAGTGGCAGAAGAAAATTAACTGTTAGACTTCCGAATATGAACTATTTTAGACGAGCAGACGATTTTTTATTGGCCATGTACAGCCATTAGGATTTTTTGGAGCAGGCAAGATGAAAAATGACCAAACGCCGTCGCCGGGAATTCAACCACGGACCTCTGGAATACCAGCTCATCGTGCAGAACCACTACACCACGAAGGCACGCTAGAAAAGCGAGAGAAATACCTTATATGCTCCTCTTTTTAAAAGGCAACTGGGGTTTTTAGGGGTCCAATCGCCAATTCTTGGGTGTGGAGAATCCTCATCCAACACCCTTTTAGTTCAGGCCCCACTGTAGAGACATTAGGATTTCTTTGGAAGCAGGAAAGATGAAAAATTAGTAACCGCCTTCGCCGGGAATCGAACCACGACCTCTGGAATACCGGCCCAGCGTGCAGAACCACTACACCACGAAGGCACGCTAAGAAGGCGGGAGAAATACCTTATAGCCAATTCAAGTTATTTAGCGAAGAATAAATTTTAGGCAGAAGGAAAAATGGAGTTGATGCGAAAATATAATCGCGCAATGATTTTCTATGATTTTAAAGTGGGATTAAATCAAGAAGAATGTTCTCAACGTCTACAATTAGCATTTGAAAATGAAGGTCTATGTCTTGGTATTGTATTCGGATGGCTTACAGAAATTCCTGAATTTCGCAACTCTCTTCAGAATGAAGAACATGCTGGTGTCAGCAGTAATCCTGGATAATGTGTCTGCTCTAAAGAAGATGTTAATCGATGATAGTTGCTGCACCTACCAAATGATACATAAGAACTTAACATTGCATCTTCCACCATACATAAAATTATTCATGAATAATTGCATATGAAAAAACTAGTTTGCCTTTGGGTTTCTCATATTTTATCTGAGGATCTAAAAGAGGAGCGTGTCAGAATTATTAAAAAAAAGAACCCTTAAATTACTTAAAGATGGTGGCCGCTGCATAATTTCTTAAATCATAACTGGTGATGAAACGTACTTACTAATTTTTGACGTTTCGCCACATCAAGAAAGTAATGTATAGGTCTTTCAAAATGATCCCACGCCGACAATGGTGAATAGACAACGTGCCATGAAAAAAGTAATGTACGGCGTTTTCTTCAGAAGGTACAGGACTGGCCAAAGCTATCTAGCTGGAATGACAGTCACAGAAGACTGTTGCACTACTAGTGTCTTCCTGAAATTCTTTTAAGAAGTGAATGTTATGCTCTACCGTGACAGAGCATCTTGTCATTCAGCAAGATTGACCGTCAAAACACATCAGAATGATAAAACATCCATCCCATTCACTCGATCTAACTGTATGTGACTTTTGGCTACTTTTTAATCTAAAAAAGAACTTACATGGACATCATTTTCATTCCGAAGATAAGATTGAGGAGGCTATAAATGCATTTCCGATTCCAAGAAATGAAAGCCTTGAGGCATTTAATCTTTGGAAAATTCACCTACGGAAGTGCATTGTTACTGGAGGAGACTACTTTGAATACTTCTAAAATTTCATAAGTCTAACTTTAAAAGGCCTATGTGTATTTAAAAAATCAATATAGAAAATCTGCATTTATTGTTTGCATTATATGCTTAAATAATTAATTAAATTATTGCAAGTTTTATTCGTTGAATCAAATTTTGCTATTTCTGTACTTACGTATTTTTCCATCGGTTTTTTCTTGTAAACAAAAACTGTCCTCAAGCAGGGCGATTTACTTCAATAATAGATAAGAGTAACGTCTCAAACACTGGATTTTCACTGGTTTTATGGAATCGCCGATCCTCAATAAGCAGTTAAGTTTTTATATACAGTAGGATATAAGTAAACTGTTATTTCTCTGTTTTTCGCTTGAATTTAAGCTGTTCTCGATATTCACTTTTTTGTCCGTATAGCTCTTCAAGTAAAAGGATGTTATCACCAAATGTTTTCACCATGTATTATTTTTAAAGAAATAATATAACGAATATAAAACATACGTGGCACACATAACATCATTGAGAATTTTAAAAATATGCGGTGTTTTTAAGTGTTTTGGGATTTTTGCTATTGAATTTTATGCGGCATAAGAGCGAAGAAAGGGATGTTTAAAAATAAAAGCTTAAAAGGCAAAAGATAATAAAAAGACTGAAAAAGTTGTGTAAGTCATCATACTAAGGAAACAGAACATTGAAATGATGAATTGAGAAATACCTCCATGAAAATTTTTAATTTAGATAAAGAAAAATATTAATTAAAATGAAATTTAAGTAAATTCCTGGCTCTTTAAAACAAAGTTGGGTATAAAGAAGATCATTTGTGTAAAATTAAATTAAATTTTAAAATCAATTATTCTTTAAGAATGGTAGACTGAAAAAGATGCTCCAAAACTCCTATCTACAAAAAATTTGAATAACTTTGTAGATAGGAGTAAAAAAATGCATAAAGTTGAATTTTAGATTTTTAAATTTTGGAATTTAAAATTACAGAAAAAGGAAGTAAAGAAACTTGTGTTAGAAAAGTAAAAAGTCTTCACGTCATGGGCTTATCATGACGGCTATGAATATATAAGGCCCTTGTTTAATAACAGAATAGTAATTAAGACACAATAACACGCCGAATAAATACTAATTCAGATTCACGCTGATTTTTGTTGTTTGACTTCTGAACAGAATAGTAATTAAGAGAAAAAATAAATAAAAAAGTGAATAAAAAATAAAACCCTATAAAACAGCCTTCTTTATCTTTCGGACCTTTCAGATAAAACAATTCATACTTTTAAAATGTATTATAAGGTGTAGACTACTCCAGATTTCTTTAATAGACTATTATTGAATTTTAAAGGAATTTCATGTACTTTTAAAATGTAGGTGAGAGTTAGATTTTCTTCTTTTTGTGTTTCTATTTCAGCGTAAACTTTTTTAATTCTGCTATTTTGGTTAATAATAGTATTTGCAATAACGTTCTTAGATATGTTGGAGTTCCAGTTTATAAGTTTACTAGTAAAAAAATTAAAATCTTTTCTTTTGTCAAAAAGTTGAATTTCTGTTAGATTATGAATACTTAGATCAAGATAAAATATATTTATTTTGAAAGCGAATGCAATGCTGAGACTAACTAAGCTAACATTTGGCTAAGAACGCAACCCGATCTTGGTCAACGAAAGTACTTTAGATAAGAATATCTTATTGCACATAGTAAAGAAACAGAGTTCCAAAATGCTGTAGCGCTAATACAGCGCACATCGAGTGGACGCATCAAATCTCTCGGGCGCCGAAACGGCACCGCTCGAGTGCAGAGAGTTAATTGAAGAATTTCCTATTTTTTTGTTCACCTTTTGCACTTTCAATAATCAGATCTTTCTTCGCGTTGAAAAGGCGTTTCTTATTTTACATTTTCGATAGTTACGTCTCTGTAATTAGTCTAGCACTTTTTAATATTCTCACTAACGGAAATGCTCCGCTTGCCTAAACCTTTGCACTTAGCACATGGAGGAGGTTCGTTACCGTGAAGTTTAACTTCCGCTTACCTGTTTGGTTACTGAGCCTTCTCTGCCCTCTAGAATCTTTTAATGGTCTTTGTTTTGAACTGCTGTTTTATTGGTGATTGTGCAATTGGACTGTTAACCACTGATGACGCAGATTCGCTGGCTTTTATGAGCAAGCTGGTGGTTAACTTCTTAGGAAGCTTACACGTGCTTTTGATCTCCTTTTATGGCAAAACTATGTAAGTTGATAAACACTGTATTTATCTGAGAAGCATAAGTTGTATTTTTTAATTTATCATTTTATTTTTCTATTTGGCGACAGCCACTGTTTTATTATAGCAGAGTTTATAATGATAGTATCTGCGAAGGAAAATAGAAAGTTAAAAGCATTAAAACTTAGTTAAAAACATTTCTTACAAAAAATATATATATTTGAACATTTTAATTAAGCAATCAAATAAATAAATCTTAAAAATATATTGTTATTCGAAATTTGTTACCGGTAATATGGAGAAAACCTTAGCAAACGAATGCTTGGTTATAAAAATATGAGATTGTTGTTTATTCTGTGTAGGAAAAACTCTTCTATTTCACATCAGATAACATTTATTGAAGTTTGGATTTGATATTTTAATATTGATTTATAGATTCAGAATGAAATTGTTTTGTAACTGCACTGTTCTGCTTTATGTGACCAAAAAAATTTAGATAGCAAGAGCGTTTAAGTCCTAGAAGACAACAAGCTTTTTGCATAAGATTCAAACAAGTATACTATAATTTCTGTACGCATACACTTTCTTTGTATATGCTCGATTTGGTAAGTGAGTTACAAAACAGAAGTAAAGTTTAGGAAAGTAAGAAAGAAGTAAACAGAAGTGCATCAAAAATATACTAGGCATATTATGAATATAAATGGCGTTTTCAATTTTTAATTTATAGCCTTATTTTTGACTCCATTAGTGATCCGTCTGCAATATTACTTTCGAAAACAATTTGAAATAATAATAGGTGGCCATGGTGCCAAACGCATCCCAAACTGGGCTTTCTATTGTATCATCAGTGATGTCATTCGGTAGAGCCTTACAAATACATTATTATTCGATGAAAGGGTTAGGTCGATCTATAAAACCATTGGTTCGGAATTCCCTCTGTCACTCTCTCTTTTTACTTATGTCAGAATGCCATTTTCCGTTTTTTCCTTTGTTGTCTTAAAATGGATCATTTCAAATAATATAGGTGTATGCAAAGTTAAGGCTTATTGTATTTATTAAATAATAAAATATTTCTATTGGTTTTGGTTACATGACGCAGATGTTTAGTGTTTTTTAGATGTCTGAACATTTTTAATTTCTCATCGGGGGGGGGGGGGAAGTATCCTGTGTTCAATGACAATATTTCATACAGTTGAATTTAATCTGAATTTGTTGCTAGCGGACATTTAAATTATAAACTACTTACAGAGCAGTATTTAGTAGAAATTGATTTTTTACTAGTGCATATTACACTAGTAAAAAATTAATAACTAAAATTAAAAAATCTTTTTTATGTATTTAAATATATAGAAAAATAAAAATAAATAATTATAAAAGATACAGAGATTCCGTTTTAGGTACATTTGCTTGGTTTTAGATTATAAGTAAAATTTTATACAATAAATAAAAACTTAGATCTGTATGAGACAGAAACACACTAAATGTTAAATATTAATACTAAGAAAAAATAATCTGATGTGACCAGCACATGAGATCCTACCAATTCCACGTTAAGACTTGAAATTTGCATAATAGCAGCGAGCTTTTTAAATAAACGATGACTTCTCTTGTTAATCATTTTTAAATAAAATATAATTTGTTTTTAAACTTTATGGGCCAGTATTAATTATAAACACTTCACTTGTTACTCTATTTTCCCATGCAGTAGGCAATGATAAGTATGTGTGCTCATGTAGGATTTCGGTTTCACATATCAAAGACGTAACGATCGCGAAAGTTTTTAAAAGCAGCATATTTTCAGAATTCCGGATAAAATGTTAAGTGTTACCATACCTATCTTTTCTTATTCTTTGTATTATTTATATTTGCTATATTATTTCTTTAAAAATAATACATATCGATAACATTTAATGACTACATCCTTTTATATGAAAAATGAGCTGACACAAGGGTGAAATGAACACAAAATTAAGGATTGACTAATAAATTTATTTAGTTGCTTCGTAACGAAAGCTTGTGTTCATAATGAGCATATTCTCGCTGCTTTTAGCGTAATTCCAAGAATACATTTAATGCTTATAAATGTAATATCTTGTTCTCAATCACATGCTTAATTTTAATACCAAATTTGAGAAGTTTTAGATTATCTCCTTATTTACTTTTGTACGAAAATCTGTTCAGAGCTTCAAGTAAAGCGTCTCCTCCGGTTTATCAATTTTAGCCGACATCTAATATGTTGTTCCCGTTGATATAAAAGTCTTATATACTGAATTTGAAAAGGTTTGGATTATATTTTAATGTAGTATTTCATTAAAAACTTTTATGGGCTTCAAATAATAAGTAACCAAATCTTGTTCTCCATTAAAGACTGTTATGTGTTTCCTATAAAAAAACCACTTTCGGTTGTCCAGTTTTTACCGAAAATCTAGTCACTTTTTATATAAATGTAGAAAGAATAGAAATTTTTGGAAGTTTAATTAAATAGTTACCTTGCACGAAAAATTCTTTCTCAGACATCACAGACAGACAATTATTGTAAAAATAGTGAAAACTTATTGTTGGGACCCCAATCCGTGCTTACGCTACCGAATTTTTGGATGGAGAACATTACCTGCCTTACCTATGTATATAAGTTTGCTGGATGTTATATATATATAGTGAAAACGTGTTGTGGGGACCCTAATTCGTGTTCACTGAAAAATCACCATTGAATATTTAAACCGGAAACATTACCTCCCTTACCTATGTGTACAGCAGAGGTGCAAATGAAATATGTATGTGGTAAATTAAAACTACCCAATGTCCAGAAGAAAGTAATAATTTTTATTTAATTTCTTTTTACAAAATCAGCAGACATTTGTTTGCATTTGAAACCAGTTTTACAATTTTTAACGTGATTTAAATATGGAAAAGTTTTTGGGAAAGTTTAGTTGCGGCTGTCGAACTTTTTGGCATTCTTACATGCACCTCTTACTGGAATTAACTTTGGCCACCCCTGGTATATAGATTGGTGGGAAAATTGTGACTGCCCTTTTTCTCTCTAGTGAAGCTGTCAAGTACATATGCACGTTTCTTGTGCTACGAAGTCTTGCAAATTGTGAGTGCCCTTTTTCTCCCTAGTGAAGCTGTCAAGTACATATGCACGTTTCTGGTGCTACGAAGTCTTGCTGATGTAAACCGGTCTTTACGAGCTTCAAGTGAAGTACCACTTCCGACTGTTTCCTTTTACCCAGACTCTAATCTGTTCTTTTTATGACTGTAGAGAGCGTAAGTACGGGAAATGGAAATTTTGGAAGTTTCATACAAGAGTTATCGTAGACGGAAAAAAAAAAAATCTCTTCATACACAGACAGACCCCAATTCGTGCTTATTCATTGACAACTTGTTGAATTTTTGAAGCTGAAAACATTATCTCCTTCGCGTATAAAGGTGGGCAGGAGGTGAAAATCCAATGTCCATAATATATCGCAGTAAGGAACATGTGTCATCTGTCATCGGTAAAGCTTTGCGATGTATAAGATTTAAACAAACTACTCGACGATATAACAGAAGTGTGTTCCCACTCGCAATATATTTATTTTGAATTTAATCAACTAACTCAGCGGATCTAAGAAATGTGTTGCCGCTGTCCGAGTTAAAATACTTTTATATTCCTCTTGACAGTATTTTGTCCTTCAGCAAAGCATAATATACTAATTTTTATTTCTAAACAAACTACTCGACGATATAACAGAAGTGTGTTGTCACTCGCAATATATTTGTTTTGAATTTAATCAACTAACTCAGCGGATTTAAGAAATATGTTGCCGCTGTCCGAGTTAAAATACATTTTTTACTCCTTTCATACTAAAAACAGTCACTACTCCCTTCTTCATTCGTCTGGATTTTCGAACAGCTACCGTTTATTCTGAGCTTTAGTCGGAACGAGATAATATAGTAGCTAAGTTTCGTCATTTGTCACAATGCATTTTTCACATAGGGAGAGAATTCCAAATTTTGTTTTCAGTGTTTCAAGGCAAGGCGCCATGAAATATGACGCTATATAATGGTCAGTTAAGTTAGGCGGCACTCAAAGGATACGAAGCTTTCTAACTTCAAGCTTCTAAAGTACCATTTGAGTTTCTAACCAGTTATTTTATGGTAAATTGCTATCCTATGAGCCTAATTTCCATTTCTCTGCCAGAATGTAAATTTCTACCTCGCTCGATATTCAAATAAGGTAGAAAGTAAAGACTGCTAAGGCAGGTGTTTAGAGGTTAAAATCGGAGTGTGTTCTGCCTGCTTGAAGATCATGTTGCTAACTTTGATTTCTCCCGTGGTTAATATATTTTAATGATTTATAATGTTCAGATACTATCGAAAATTATTTATATTATTTCCTGTGGATGATTTTGTATGTCACAGGTTACTTTAAAAAGAATTGATTGAAACGCAGAATTTTGTTCAGCTGCATTTATTTCGTTATACATTTGAAAAAAAGAAGTGTAAATACCGTATTTACGCGAATCTAATGCGCATCGTTTTTGGCCAAATGTAGTATTCAAAATTGGGTTGCGCATTAGATTCGATGGCGCATTAGATTCGAGTGCAAAGTTCGCCGATTACGTCAGCAGTTCGCCGATGAAGTCAACCAAATTTAAATCGTAACAAGGGATTACTGTATTACATATTATTAACAAGTATTATTAACAAGGGATTATCGTTACATTTATCATTGACACATTATTGCATAGAGGATACAAACTGCAAAGTACGTAGTCACGAAATGAAGGGCAAACAGAGAAGAATGTCATATGACGCTACTTTCAAACGTAAAGTAATTCTTTATGCTGAAAAAATGGCAATAGAAAGGCAGGTAGAGAGTTCAACGTAGTTGAGAGCAATGTTCGCTTGTGGCGGCAACAGAAATTGGCACTGTTTGCAACTAAAGCTAGTAAAAAGAAATTCACTGGCCCTCGCAAAGGAAGACACCCTAAAATTGAAGAAAACGTTTTGGAATTTGTACGTGAAAGGAGGAAGAATGGACAACCTGTAACTAGTGACACCATACGAAATAAAGCAAAAGAGGAGGCTGATGTTCTTGGAATACCGAAACAAGAGTTTAAGGCTAGCCGTGGATGGGTGGATCGGTTTATGAAGCGGATGGGCTTATCTCTAAGACGCCGTACAACAATATGCCAAAAGCTTCCTGCGGATTTTGAGGGAAAACTACTAACATTTCAGCGGTATGTCATCACACTTCGGAAGGTAAAGAATTTTTCAATGGGGCAAATTGGCAACGCTGACGAGACGCCAATTTGGTTTGATATGCCTCGTAAGTACACCATTACGGAGAAGGGGACTAAGGAAGTTATCATCAAAACTTCGGGATGTGAAAAACAATGTGTAACAGTGATGCTGGCAATAACAGCAGACGGGTGCAAACTTCCCCCTTTCTTAATCTTCAAACGGAAAACATGCCCTAAAACCCCTAAGAATAAAGAGCTGTTCCCAGATGATGTGCTGATTCAAAACCAAGAGAAGGGGTGGATGACGGAATCATTAATGCTTGATTGGTTCCGAAATGTATGGAAACGCCGTCCCGGTGGGCTCTCCAATCCAACATCAATGCTTTGTCTTGACGCATTTCGTGGTTATCTCACCGACGACGTAAAAACGAAGATGCACAGCCTAGGCAGTGATCTTGTTATCATTCCTGGAGGGATGACGTCTCTGTTACAACCCCGGGACGTTAGTATAAATAAACCTTTTAAGGGGTGCGTTCAGGCGGAGTACGAAAAAGGAAAAATGGTTTTGTGAGCCAAACCGTGAATTGACCCCGACAGGAAAAATTAAGCGTGCTGCACCGCACATTATTGCACACTGGGTTTCTGCTGCCTGGAAAAGCATTGAAGCACCAATGATTGTGAAATCTTTCAAGAAATGCTGCATTTCAAATTCATTGAATAGCAGTGAAGATGACGTGCTTTGGAACGCCGAGGATGACGATGATGATGAGGAGAAAAGAAGAAATGAATCTGCTTCTGACCAAGAGACTGCGATGGTTCCAGTGATGAAAACATTAGTGAATAAAGACGTTTACTATTAATCACTGATTGCAGAAACTGTTAGCTAGATATAAATGTTACGATTTATTTCATGTTCATATTTTACGATAGGTACCGTATATACGGTAGTGGTAATTAATTAACAATGATTGTTTCACATAACAATAGCCCACTAATAGATTAATTCTATGTTCTGTTACTTTATGTATAAATCCATTGTTGTATAAAATATGGTATTTAAATTTAAATAAAATTATCATGCCATTGATTGATAGTTCATATACAAATCCATTGTTGTATAAAATGAGATTCAATAAATTCCTCATACCATTGATGCGCATTACATTCGCCGACAAACAATTTTTTTATTATTTAAAGTTTTAAAATGGGGATGCGCATTAGATTCGATGGCGCATTAGATTCGCATAAATACGGTAACTTACAGATGTCGTTTGAACCATGAAATAGGCTTCAGTGAAAATTCTTATTATTAACAGTCTCTTTCTGGAGTACGTATGCTGTAGATGAAGTTTTGCAATTTTATGGAAAGCTTACGGATTTTCACGCCTGTTTTTTCGTATTGTGCATAAGATTTTTAAATATTCAAATCAAAGAGATTTTACTAAAATATTATATTCTTAAATGCAGTAATACTTAATTATACATAGCTCATAGCTAGATAATTTGAATGAAATTATATGTGAAAATGTTTTAATTTTTTCCTGTATAAATGTAACATGAAAATCTAAGAGAGACCGTCCAGCACAGGGGCAAGTCTGTTTAACATTGCGTAAATGGCTGGCTCTTTAAATTGACGAGATATTGCCAAGCTGGCAGTGTGTTTGTGACTAATTTTTGTTTACAAGTTTGGCGAGAAATCGCCAAAATTCGCCACACTTGGCGATGATTGGGTCCAGTTCCTATATAACTGTAATGGGTATTGTAATTAAATAAATGTAGTTGATGTTCTGTGGTAACATAATCGGGCCAGTAATTTCGAGAAATGGAATTTACGAGAGGTTTCTCGGCGTCCGAGTAAAAACTATATAAAACCTAAGAGAGCATCTGCTGTCAGTAGTTTTAGTTCAGAGCGACTTCGAAGAGATATCCGTGAGAACCTTGCGTTTTTTCTTAATGTTCTTAGTAGTTCGAAGTATAACTACTGAATTATACTCTGTGATAATGTGAAGAGCTTTACCAGTATTTCTGTGAAAAGTTCCAGAAGTGTGAAGTATTTTTTTTTTTTTTTTTTTTTTTTAATAAAATAAATTTTATTAAGCCTATCATCGGTTCTGTGTGCATTCAATCTTTACGAACCCGTATGCATGCAGATGGAGACGAACTGCAGATCGGAATTCTTCGGAAGTTGGGCTTAATCTATGATGTAAAGAGGAATAGAGCGATATGTCTTAAGAACTCCTCAGTCACTTGTTTTAATGAGCGTGCGGGTGGCGTTGCCTTTGCTGTGTCATAGTTCGAGATGGACGTTTTTTGTATTGAGGAATAACATTACTTGGGCTTGAGTAAGTACTTTTCACTCACCCTTCACTTGTGTCAACTTCTGTGTATAATTTTTGGAGCAGAAGATGCCTTTATTATTTTTATTACGTTGTTTGCTTATATTAGGCATGGGAAAATAAATAACGCCATATTTGTTTGCCTTCACGTGCAGGTTTTTCTCTGCAAACACAGAAATGTCCTTTGTCCATTGCTTTTTTTCGTCATGAAAATTTTCTCTTTACGCTTCTCTCTGCATTCTAGTTAGCTGAACAGTGCACTTTAATCAGTATGTGAGATTATCTCTCTCTCTTCTTCTTGCTCCCTTTTCTTTACTTATGGATATATGTACTCAAGAATGGCGTCTGTTCTCTTGTTTTCTGTGTAGGATACATCGTTGCACATCTCTAGACAATATCCACATAAAGGGTGATATTAAAAACATCTAATCTGAAGGAAGTTTGATAAAATGAAGCTGTTTATTTTCACTTAGTATTTCATTTCCGGTGTAACCCGTTCAGTGATTTTTCAATTCTAAAACAGGAACATTATTGACTTCTTTTTGTGATTGGTAACATGACAGTGATAAAATTTTTCCAGGTCAAAAAACGAAAATTGCCTTGTAAAGATGGAATTTACAAAAAACGATTTACGAAAATTGCCTTGTAAAGATGGAATTTACTGGGGGGGAAAGAAAGATATATATTGTGCGTTAAATTTAGTGTTTAGGCGGCTTTATTCATGTATAGAAACGAGTTTCGACTTTTTCAATATAAAATTTAGTTGATTTAATTTATTTGATGAATGTCTTCAATAGACCCATTCCAAAGAGTAATCCGAGCCACTTTCCAGGGCATGTGATGAAGCAGAGTCATGGAAATATTTAAAAAAGTTTTGTTCTTTGTCGAAAATATTTAATGCATATAGCTTTTATTTTTGGTTTAAATTACCTCTTTAACTGAGTGCAATCTTACCAAGTAGTGATAGTTTTTTTATTTTTAGTATATTGGCCTAAAATTTACAAACCTCGGAAGCTGTCTGTTGCGGAACAAAGGCATTTTTAATGAAAGTGTACTTCGTGTTTTTATTTTAGGGAGATTTTGAAGATAACAAATTCTGTGTCTGCCACTTTTTAGTTTTGTTTGTATCCATTGGAATAATTGAACAGTAGTAACGCTAAGTTCCAGATAGTGCGCGAATTATTATGATAATTACTTCCACAAATACGTGTCTTTCTTTTTACATTTTAAAGGTATTTATAGTTTTCTTCAACGCGTTGGACGAAGTATTTTATCTCTAAAGGAGACGTTATGTATAGTGGGGAGTTCAGGATAGATGCTTGCGACATTGTGTGCTTCTTAGTAAAATATGTTGTTTTAACATTGGGCTGTTGTTTGTTTTTGTTGTCATGATTGCTGCAATCTAGAAGTAAGTAGCTTGCGATAAAATTTTCCATTTGCTTACGGACCTAGTCTGTTGAGCAGTATATTGTAAAATAAACCGTTGTTGTAAAGAGTTGCAGAAAAACGAATGATAGAAGGTAAGCATTGAAATTCTGGTATTTTATTTTTATTGCAAATTTTAAGCAGAATTTGATACATTCTAGAGGAGAGTACATTTTTATTTTTATTTTTTAAATAGGTAAATTATTTTTCATGTTTTAATCTCCGATCTTCTCTGGTGGTAATACTTAATAATTGTTCGTAACAGGGAAATTGTTAAAGCGCTTGTTCAGATTTTCAAAAATTTTATTGAAATTGTATATATTATGCACAGTTTTTTTTTTTTTTTTTTTTAAATCTTGTGTAAATACCTACATTAAAAAAAAATCGATATTTTCTTAATGAATTCACAAAACAAGGTAGTATTTTCTTAGAATTTCAGTTATCACTAAATATGCTCCACTTGCAAGAGCAGTTGGATTATTTTTAGCCCCTTCGCGCCGACTGTCACGTATACGTGCCAACAACGAACACACTTACCTACCGGCCGACACGCAGGCGTGCCAGAGCATTTTTGCGTTTACTACCGACTGTCACGTATTTGTGCCAGTACCCTGGAACGTTTTTCAAGCTATAATTTCTGCCACAAGATGGCACTGTATGTCCATATGGTTTCAGATACATGTACATTAGACCTTCTACTCGAAATGAAAGAAGCATGACTCACATACACGTGTTTTTGATTATGTAAACAAACGGGCAACTAAATGTTTCCGAATGGCGTGATTTATGACGTCTCTTTAAATCGTACTTTTATTCGCACGTGGTAGTTGTTTATTGTAAGTAGAAGTTTTATATGCGCTAAAGCGTTGAGTATTTCGGTTTACAGTTCAGTTTTTAGAAAATAATTAGTTCTTGTTAGACGTGAATTCTTTCTGTTTTTACCGTTTCAATGTCGAAGCGTCGAAAATGTTTAACAGAGCATGAAATAGCAGAAATGATGCAAAATATTTCAGATATTGATTCTGAAAGATTAACTGAAAGACATTTTCCAAAACTTTGTTCAGAAGAGACATAAGAAAATGACGATGCTTCGTTTGTTCACATTCCCGGGAAAATCCTCCAAAACGGCAAATGAGTTATTACGAGTTCAAGGAATGTAACGTAGGACTGTGTGTAGATCCCTGTTTTCAAATTTTTCATACGAAAAGAAAATTTTAAGTAATATATTTAGTTTTCAGATGTATAATATTAAAAGTAATAAAATGGTGAGTAATTAAAATAAAATGTGTAAAATATGCATTTAAACAAGAAATAAGGAAATTAAAGTATATATATATAAATATCTATAAAGCATAAGCCATTTAAATACTCTATAGAGCATTATTAAACGATGCATTGATACTTCGGAAATTTCATGGATTTAGGCTTAGTAGCAAAAAAGCCCCCTGGCCCTGGAGAGACGCTCGCGGAAGACACTGCCTAAGCGCGCGTTTTCGCTACCCGGCTCGAAGGGGTTAGATATCGAGAACTTTCAACTGCTATATTCTCATGGTAGGCCCAAAATAATTTATCCCATAAACCAGTTTTAGGAAATAATTATGCAGTCAGTCATTAGCTGGTAAAATCAGTGTGTAGTTTCAGGCATTGCATTCTTGCCATTATACTTTTCCCGTCACTGCAGTTTGAAGTGAGGAAGAGGAAAACTAAATAAAATGCTAATAACAGAACTAAAAAAAATTCATGAATATGGAACACGAGCTCGAGAAACCTTGAAACACAGTCCACCCAATGCGTCTGTACCCATTACTCATGCGTTTCATCACTGGATGGCGAATAAATCTGTTAGCGCGCAGTTTTCGGAGTTTCCGATAGTAATTGATTATATCTTCTCTTCTTGTCATGATGGTAGTACTCGGAGAGAAAGTTGTTCTGCATTTCTTCTTTTTCCCTTTAAAATGAGTCATTGCTTCCGCCTCATAGTGATTGGACTGGCGAAGTTCCCTTTTTTGAACTTGTGGCAATAACCCTAATAGCGCGTTGTCTCAGTCTGTATTAGATTTCTAGCATAGTTTGTGAGGACTTCAGAATGCGCTAAACTAGATTTCCCATGGTAACAAATTTGAGAATATAACTCGTACAATCCAAAAGTAAGCGTAATTGTAATTATGACTAATGCATATGTACTGCATAAAATTAAATATTCAGAGGATCTAAAGAGCAATATGTAACGTATTTAATTTTAGTTTTTCTTCTGGAAAAAGTTTATTCGTTTTTTTTGGGGGGGGTAGGGGAGAGGAACTTATCAACATTCCGTCAGTCAGTATTCTCATTCGCGGTAGTTTTAACAGGATGCCCATACATTCCTGTGTCCCATCGTTGTCTCCCTTGCTATTTCATCTTTTACTCACCTTATTGAGTGGTTGTGTCAAGAATGATTTCCATTTTTAACTGTCATGAAGTGAATTTTTCCTACCATGTATTTAGTCGCAAGCTTTAAACTTTTATTTTCAGGTTTTAGTAATGTGCATCGGAAGCCCTGAGCTCTGTTCAAAAAGTCGCTACCTCCACCCCCCTCGGGTCATTTTCAGCTGTATATTTTCAGGGGCTGAATAAAGATAGTTTTTATAGTTTTTAAAACTGATATCTACAGATGAATCATCAAAAGTAAAGGATAGTTAGATGTAAAGAAAATGTAAATGTGAAAAGGGTTTTGAAATTAGGTTTTTTTTTTTTTTTTTTTTTTTGTTATACTAGTCCTTGTTCTGTATTATGATTGGTGTAGAAAGTTAGGTAAATGTACCAGAAGGGGAATACAAGTTTTCTGAATGGAAAATCGATTCTGAATTTCAGTTAGAAAGTTTTACTGTCATACTTGGAAAGAAATTTAAAGTGCAAGTTTATTTTTTATGGAGGGGGAAAACTCACTATAAAAATTAGACTTTGTCGTAATATGATGTTTAACATTAATTTAAATAATAATATGTGTGAAACTAACCATGTTTCGGAACTTCAATTTGGGACACTTCACAAAATTTCGCAGTATCGGCTGGTATATATGCGACATTTCGAAGTGTAGTGAAATAAGTCACTAGCTATAATTTTCTGTTTACAAACGATTTTTTGTTAAGTGATATAAACTTGGAATTAATCATGTATTTCGAAGACCTGTAACTTATCGGAAGTCAAAATCAACCAAAGTGACGGAGTAATTAATGACCGTGTGAGAGAGAGAAAGACATCTTATTTTGATTCTGACCTAGATTTTTGTTACTGTAGTAGGCATCGCTTAATGTAATAACGTTTCTCTACGGCTATTTTGATATGAACCGAATAAAATTAAACAAATAATATCCTTTAAAAGAAATGGAATTTAACTAATTCAGTGTAAAATAATATCAAGAATACTAATTCAGAAGTCAAACAACAAAAATCAGCGTTATATTTTCAAAATTTTCACAGGACTAGTTGCGATGGTTTTACCGAACCACCATCGTCAGCTGCAAATGCACAAATGAACGAGATAGGATATAATAATCAAATAAGACAGCCTGGCCAGAAAATTAGCAAGTGGCGCCATCTATTGGTGAAACCAGAACTAAACTATAATTTCTTTAAAGGCCGAAGGCAAAGATGGATTGGAATTAGGATCGTTAACTAGAACAGAAATATTTTTTGAATGTGAAATGCCTGTAGAAAATCTAGGTCTTCAATGAAGATGTTTTTTGAATAATTTTGGCAGCAGAAAAATTGAAAGTGTGATTTTAGGACCTACAATGTTGGGCAACAGAAGGCTTCTGTGTTTCCTTTTATCTAACATAGGCCTCATGTTCCTTGACGCGAAATTTTAAGGCTCTCTGAGTTTGGCCAATGTAAATTAAATCACACTGGCAAGGAATCCTATAAATACCCCAGGAATTCATATTCGGAATGGGGTCCTTGAGTATGGAACTCGGAATTTTATTGATGGGAGAATAAACGACCCGAAAGTTAAATTTCTGCAAAATATGTGCAACTTTATAGCTAATTGATGGAAAGAAGGGAATGGCAACAGAATTTTTATAATCTCCTAAAACAAGAGTGTGCCTTTTAGTGTGTTGAGGTGAGAATTTTTTAACTGCTTGATTAATAATGTTGGGTGAAAAGCCCCCGTCAGCAGCTATTGATTTTAAATAATTTATTTCTTCATCAAGGGATAGTTTGGAGAAGCAAACTTGAAGAGCACGGAAAACATAGGAATGAAATGAAGCTAACTTTTGTTTAGTCGGATGACATGATTTAAGGTGTGGTGGAAGGCAAACCGATGAAGGTTTACGGTAAACCGTAGTACTGAAGTTGGATGTGTTACGTGTGACCAGAATGTCGAGAAACGGAAGAGAATTGCAAGTCTCAAGTTCAAAAGTGAACTGAATAGCAGGATCAATAGAATTCATTGTTGAAAGAACTTTATTTAAATCATCTTTATTACCTTCAAACAGGGTAAAAGTATCGTCTACGTAGCGGGACCATACCGGGAAGTTTAAAGTTTCAAACAATTTTGATTCATAATAATGCATGTAGATATCAGCCAGGATGGGACTGAGAGGGCATCCCATGGCTAATCCCTCAGTGTGCTTGTAACATTTATTTCGGAAACCAAAATGTGTTTGTTTCAAACAGAGTGAGAGAAATTGTTTGGGGCTTCTATAATTAAGGCACAATAACACGCCGAACAAATACTAATTCAGAAGTCAAACAACAAAAATCAGCGTTATATTTTCAAATTTTCACAGGACTAGTTTCGATGGTTTTACCGAACCGCCACCGTCAACTGCAAAAGCGCAAATGAACGAGATAGGATATAATGATCAGATAAGAAAGCCTGGACAGAAAATAAGCTGGTGGCGCCATCTGTTGGTGAAACCAGAACTAAAACATAATTTCTTTAAAAGCCGAAGACAAAGATGGATTGGAATTAGGATCGTTAACTAGAACAGAAAGATGTTGCCAAACATCGTTGGTCCGAAAATCGCATTTTCAATTTTTCTGTTGCCAAAATTATTCAAAAAACATCTACCATTGGAGAACTGGATTTTCTAGAGGCATTTCACATTCAAAAAAATCTTTCTGTTCTAGTTAACGATCCGAATTCCATTCCATCTTTGCCTTTGGCCTTTAATGAATTTATGTTTTAGTTCTGGTTTCACCAACAGATGGCGCCACTAGCGTATTTTCTGTCCAGGCTTTCTTATCTTATCTGATCATTATATCCTATCTCGTTCATTTGGCCTTTTGCAGCTGACTATGGTATTTCGGTAAAACCATCGAAACTAATCCTGTGAAAATTTGAAAATATAACGCTGATTTTTGTTGTTTGACTTCTGAATTAGTATTTGTTCGGCGTGTTATTGTGTCTTAATATCAAGAATATCAATAATTCAGTGTAAAATAATATCAAGAAAGTATTTCCATAGCATTTTAATTAGGAAAATGCAAAAAACTTGTTTATGACTATATTTATGTTTCATAATGTCTTTAATGCAAAAGTTCATTACGAATGTTACGGAAAATTATTTGACCGATGCTGTACCTCTAATTTTAATATTAGGAAGGAAAGAACATGCCTGTGTAAAATTTTAAATTAAGCATAAAACCAACCTTACTTTGTCCTAGATGTTTTCAGGAAATGTTTTAAGAGGAAAGAAAAAAATTTCTGAGGAATTCTCTTCCTTCTGAAGAAGAAAGACTTGTGTTTGATCGCCTTAAAAAATTGGCAGCTATTCAGGATCTTCATCCGTAGTCGTAGCTAGGGTTTTCAGCGCGCAGGGACAACTGAAGATTTCGCGCCCCCTACTGCTTGCCAAGGATGGAAAACATTTAATTCTAAAATGTCGTAACATCAAGTTGGCGCCCCTTGGATTCTGCCCCCGGGGACAGATGCCCCCCTTGCCTCCCTCTAGCTACGCCCCTGTTCATCAAACTAAGGTTGTCCCCTAATTTTTAATAGTTAAAATTCCGGAGGAATTCTTTTCCTTCGAAAGAAGAAAGACGTGTATCTGATCGCCCTCAAAGGTTGGCAGTTTTTCATGATCTTCAACAAACCAAGGTTGTTTTTTCCTTAATTTTTAATGGGTTAACTAAAATAGAAACCCTTTATTTAGCGGCAGTTTTCTGCCACTTGGCTGTTATTATGCATATTTTGACTTTTTTGGCAAAAATCATCGTTTACTTGCCGTTTTAGTTGAGAAAATTTGTTCTATATCAGTTTGAGCCTAATAGTTTTAATCATATTGTTGTTGATCGTAAGTGATATAGGTGCATTTATCGTTTTTTGGTATGCAAACGGGTGGGCTTAGTCAAATCGATAACAATATCCTAATGCTAAGACATTAACTGCAGTCACATTCAGCGGCGTATACTGTAATGATGCACATTTTTATTATATTTATTTTTAAGACATATGCTGAAATAAAATTGACGAGTTCATTTATATGAGCCTTTCACGCTCAAAAGAAAGCAAGGTGATGAAATGAATTTATTAATGGAAGAATTCGAGTTAAGCACTGAATTGCTATCCACTGTATTGTCTGTTTGCGATTAACAATGACTTGCCTTGAGGCAAGTGAATTTAAAGACGAATGAGTGGATCTTTATCCATTATATGTTGATTGTTTACCCCCCCCCCTTTTTTTTAAAGATCATTAGTCATCGTCTTGATGTATAGCAGGTTTAAAACTTTGAAAATTTTGAAATGCTGTTCTTTCCTTTTTCTTTCAAATACGTGAGATTTCAGAAATACGCCAGAGGCACTGGCGCGTTAAGTGTGTAATGACCACTTTGTGGTATCATTATGGAAATTTATTCTGGCAAAGACTGTCTTTCAGCTTCGTTGAACAATTCTGTTTTTTCTCTGCCATTTTTTGTTTGCTTGGTCGTAATACAGTTGCGACCGAAGAGGAGACAACTTTTTTAAAGCTACTTTTAAACTGGTCATCATTTGACATCTTTATAAATCACACTATTGTTTGTGTATAAGTAACATTATAAAAAATAGCATACAATTTGGACAGTTAGCATTATCTTTCCCCATAATCGTTATTGAAAATATTTTATTTATTTACTTCATTCTTAAAGAATGGGAATACAATAAAGCTTATCATGGCGACCACCTCTGAAAGTGACCAAGATTTCAGAGAACATAAATTAGCTTCTGTAATAATGATAATAAAAATAGTGTCTAAGACAACTGCTTTCTTTCTCGACGGAGACAGATCAACTACTTGTATTATATTTGGGATTATCTAAATTATTTCTTTCTTTATTTATTTATCGAAAATAGAAATCATTTTTTAAACATTAATTTTATTCTCTGTCATCGTGCTGTAATTAATCATACATATTTGATTCGTCTGTAATGATATAGCACTCTTGAAATGATTTAACAATTTTCTAAACTAATTTTTTGATTTACCTTCCGTGCAGTTATGAAAATACATTGATTTACGTAATGTATCACAAGTGAATGTTTGAGTGTCGAAAGACAGTTAAATTCTGCTTTTGGTGTATCCGCAAATAATTCTACTTATTTCTGACTCTAGCGCATATTAACATGATGGAGGGAGACAAATATATTCTCGAAATGCTTTTTTTGGGGGTCTGTATTTTACAGGAGAAAGAAAAAAAAAATCGTGCCCGATTTTGTAATTGAATCTCTAAATCTCTCTCAGTATTTCCCATAGTGGGTTCCACGCCCTACAGGAGTCAGTTTGATTTGCTCCCTCCCCGAAAAAAATCACTGCTCAAAATCCTTTCACTGAAATTTTGTAATGAATTAGTAATAAGTCTTTTTGAAACGCACTAAAAATATTGTTGCATTTTTCTTTCTGACACCAGTTGTTACGTAATTTTCTTCCTTCACGTTCGTACGGGGTTTGTGAAGATTTGGAGTGAATAATGACAATGCTACTTGATGAAGTATCCAAACACACTTTATTGGCCAGTATTCTTAGGACAGCTCCAAGACATGTTTTTACAGTCGTCGATGAACTACTATAAACACGCTGACACGATCAGCGACACAGCCTCCAGGTTATCACGGTGGGGACAGCTTCATGACAAAGCACTAGAGTACAGCTCCCGACTCTGCTTGGTCGTTCTCGGAACTCCACGTACTCTCGAGACTCTCCACGCTACAACTCGCGATGCACTCGACGACACACAGAGCACAGCTCCCGACTCTTCGGTTCAGTCGTTTCCGGAGCTCAACACGCTCTCTCGACGATGCACTAACCGCGATACACTGCGACACTCCTTCGGTGCACTCGACGACCCACTCGGCACTCGCTGTCCGGCTGTCAACCGATCGACTCCGCACGGACTGACTCGCTAGACGAGACACCAGCTCGATACTAACTCTCCGCGTACCAGCAGGGTTTATATAGCTTTTGGCTGGTGTTCGAGAACATTCTGGGCTAAACCGGTAAGAATTCGTTCCAGAAAGTTCTCCATCAGTCCATGGCATATAGCCAATTTTGTCGCCAAACGGGCGATTTCTCGCCAAATGTGGCAACCCTGTATTCCCTTGCAATTTTATGGCAACCCTAAAAATGCTGTGCTGGGAAGCCATCTTTCCGCACCTGTACATTTCATAACACTATTATTGTTATACGTTTAAGTGATATAATAGGTTGAACATTTTATTATGATGTCCATGAATTTTTCAAGAATGTGTTGTACATGCATAATGGAATTAAACCCGAAAGTGATTCAAAAGTACGTTTACACATGGTAACTTTACTATCATTATTTCTTGAGAGATGCTTAATAGTTTTTCGGCGAACTTTTGGGTTTCGTTGAACCCGGGCTGAGAAACATTGGTATACAAGGTGTTCAGTAAATCCTGCGAGAAAGTTACAAATTACATAATATTATATTATCTTCCCTAATATTCTGTGTTTATATTATTATTATAATCCTTATATAGTTAAAAATCTTTTTTCATACAGAATATATTACACCGACTTCGGAGTTTGAATTATTAACTAGATTCATCTCCGTTAGTCTTTAGAAAGGAGAATGGGAGAATTTATGGGTTTTACGAGGAAAAAAATGCCATTTTGTTTAGGGAGCTGATCTGCAATTAGATCTTCGTAACCCGTAGAACGGAACAGTTCCGTTCTACGGGTTCGTGGATTTGATTGACGACAACACTTGACAAAGAATCGGAACGCAATTTTGCTTTCGGTAGAAAAGTTCCAAAGACACGTTTACAGCCGTCGAAAAACTACGACAAATATGCTGAAACAATCAGCAACAGCCTTCTGGCTATCAGGCTATAATGGAGAAGGCAGCTTCACGGCAAAGCATTTAAAGTACAGCTCCCGACTAGGTTCTGTCGCTCTCGGACATCAACACCCAAGTAGGACAGCAATGTCGTTACGATGTTGCAAATTCGTCGCGGATGTCGTTGCAATATGTTGTCTTTAAGACGCCCAGATGTCCGCGAACATCCACTGTTTTGCAACCGTTGCAAAGACGTCTTTATTACGTCTTTGCAGATGAGGTTTTTGTCGCATAGACGTCGTTATTGCATCTTTCGCAGGTGATAATTTGATTGTGAAAGCATGGTATCGCGACGCCTAAAATGTTCGCAAAATTCCACCTTTTTGCAACAGTTGTGAAAATGTCGTTATTATGTCCTTGTGTTACATATCGATTTATGCAGAAAATTAAGTTTAATAATTAATATATTTTTCTTTTTTTTAATTTTGTATTCCTTGTATTTATCTAAAGTTTAAATTTTTATCATTTCCTGAAAACAAGAAGATAATAAATTTTTTCCTCTTTAGACTAAATATGCATAATTAATAATAGCCTTAATTATTTTCAGTACTTTAAACTAGTTTTGAAATTTCTCTTTAGACTAAATATGCATAACTAATAATAACCTTAATTATTTTCAGTACTTTAAACTATATTTTTTAAATAATTACAATTCTAAGTAACGATTGTTTAAGATTTCATCATTTTTTTCCCGTAAGTGAGAGTAATTATGAAAGTGCTTATTATAAATATATAACATTAATCCACGCTACAACTCTCCACGCTATAACTCGCGATGCATTCTACGACAGACAGAGCACAACTCCCGTCTCTTCAGTTCAGTCGTTCCCGGAGCTCAATACGCTCTCTCGACGATGCACTAACCGCGATACACTGCGACAGTCTTTCGGTGCACTCGACGACCCACTCGGCACTCGCTGCCCGGCTGTCAACTCGATTGTCTCCTCACGGACTAACTAGATGCGACACACGAACTGTCTCGCACTCGACGAGGCACACTAATTGACTGCGGACTAGCAGGGTTTATATAGCTTTCGGCTTGTGTTCGAGAACATTCTGGGCTAAACCGGTAAGAATTCGTTCCAGAAGCTTCTCGATCCGTCCATGGTATATCGCCAATTTTGTCGCCGAATGGGCGATTTCTCGCCAAATGCGGCAACCCTACCTTTCCTTCCATTTAATGGCAACCCTAAGCCTGCTTTGCGGAGAAGCTGTCTTACCGCGCCTGGACAATTCGTAACAATATTTTAAATTTTAGTTTTATGATAATTAATTACTTTTAAAAGATCATTTTTAATAATTATTGGTAATTGTGTTTTTTTCCCACTCTTAAACTCTGTGCCATTTTAAAATAGTAATCACTGATAGTATTTCAGAAATTAACTATAAGATAATTGTTTTGCATCATTTATACTTATTTTTATAAAATTAATTCTTAATCTTATTAATAAACCCATGTACTACTCTTTTACTTAGGTATTTTTCTTTAAGTAAGCTGAGAGTCTTGAATTTATTATGAAAACCGATAATCGCCATCACTGATGGCCATACCTAAACGGTAGAGAAAATCTAAATCATCTCAAACTGCAGACGGCAGTGGCGTAGAAAAAAGCAAGGAAGGACATGTGTCCCAGGACGTAGCATCCAGGGGGCGCCAAATTGATGTTGCGCAATTTTAGAATGAAATGTTCTTCATTCTTAGCATACAAAAAGGGGGTGCAAAATCTTCAGTTGTTTCCGGAGCTGGAAACTCTAGCTACGGCTCTGATAGACGGCCATCTTAGAAAGGTTTTTCTGTATATTAATTTGTTTTTGATAAGTAACATATCCCGCAGTTTTGACACTTATTATATAGGAAAATATTGTTCTATATTTTTCATTTCTGGTCTGCCATATATGACCAGGAATCAAATTTCAATTTATTAGCTGTAACTTCAACTTTCTTTTCTTCTATAGGCTCAAAAATAACTTTTTAAATTAACTACTCCTAGTGAAAAAGTAAAAAAACTAACCTTACCTTCCTTGAAAATAATTTTCTTTCCTATTTATGAAAAATCTGATGTGTACACCACATGACTTCCTTGTATTGGAATATTAAATTATACGCATTTTTTCTTGCATTTCATTTAAACTTATTGGATTCAATTAAATCTACTTCGCCGACAGCGCTTAAACCACAATAGAACAAATGCATTCTTTAAAATTCACTCTAGTATTTGTTTACCATAGCGACACTCTGGCGCTAGATTCACTTAACAGTATTAATAATTATATAACAGTTAACTTATAATTATATAACGGAAACTAAGTTAACTGTTATATAATCCAATAATTGTATAACAGTTAACGTATATATTTCGTTCATATTATAACTCATAATGCACAAAATTTATATCATTTAAAGAATAGAATTATCTAATCGTTGCCACATGTTCTATTCAAATACTATAAATAAAGCTAGAACGATGTATAAAAGAAATTAAGCAAACAAAACAAAAAAGGAACAGTTTTTCACAGAGGATTGAGTATTTCTCATTTAATTAATTCAGTTCTCACTTCGCGAGAAGGCAAAAATACATAAAAACTCAAAACATCTATATTAAAAATTACGAAGTAAATCTCAAACACTTATTTCCTCGAAAAAATTCCAGAAAAAATTAAGCATGATTTAATTGGCAATAATAAATGAATGCGCTTTGTGCTTGCAAAGCTAAGTTTCTCTAGATTGGCAGCAAATCCACTAGCCTCCTGTTTCAAATGTAAACATCAATGGCCGCCATTTAAAAAATATGATGTGTACACCACATGACTTCCTTGTACGGAATATTAAATTATACGCATTTTTTCTTGCATTTTATTTAGACTTATTAGATGGAAATAAACCTACTTCGCCGACAGCGCATAAACCACAATAGAATAAATGCATTCTTTAAAATTCACTTTGTTTACCATAGCGACACTCTGGCGCTAGGTTTACTTAACAGTATTATATTTCGTTCATATTATAACTCTGTATGCGCAAAATTTATATCATTTAAAGAATTATCTAATCGTTGCCACATGTTCTATTCAAATACTATAATAAAGCTAGAACTATGTATAAAAGAAATTAAGCAAACAAAACAAAAAAGAAACAGTTTTTCACAGACAATTGAGTATTTCTCATTCAATTAATTCAGTTCTCACTTCGCGACAAGGCAAAAATACATAAAAACTCAAAATAAAATATCTGTATTAAAAATTACGAAGTAAATCTTAAACGCTTATTTCCTCGAAAAAATTCCAGAAAGGATTAAGCATGATTTAATTGGCAATAATAAATGAATGCGTTATCTTTGTTGTTGCGAAGCTAAGTTTCTCTAGATTGGCAACAAATCCACTAGTCTCCTGTTTCAAATGTAAACATCAATGGCCGCCATCAAATTAGGCTTAGCAGCATTTAAACAATTTTAAAATTGTTGTTAATTCTAAAAATATTGCATACAGATTTACTAAAGGCATAAAACCCTTAACCGGAAGATAAAAACAACATAATTCAATCATTTTTAAAGAAAAAAAATGTACAATTTACAAACATACAAGAGTAAAGAAACTGAGATCACTGAGCCGGGTAACATAGTGGATATATATATAAATATATTTATATACGTTTGGCGCGGCCGATTGAAACCAAAATACGAGGTGCACATCTACATGTTATAGTAGTCTTATATACAAAATTTCAACGTTCTGAGGCTACTCGTTTTTGAGTTATGCGAGATACGTACGTACATACGTTCGTATAGACGCCACGAAAAATTCTCTTCAGAATTAATTTTAAAGCAGTTTTATAATTTTTTTGAAGGAAAAGAGTATTTTATTCTGTCCTTACGTACAGATATCAGGCAAAAACATCGTTAAATTGCATTCGATAGCGGTCAAAATGGATATTTTCGTTGAAATATGTTGCCTGAAACTTTTCGCGATTACAATACTTCCTTTTTACTTCGTACAATGAAGTAAAAAGGTTCTTTTTAAAAGATAACGACATTACTGTTTCCTCTAGAGCAGCAGTTCTCACCTTTTTGACTAACGCGTACCATCTAAACAAAAACTGAAGAACTTAAGTTCCACCACTGCATTTTACAATGATTATTTTTCAGTTTCTCAATAGAAATATTAAAATTTGCCATTTGCACAACCTATTGGTTATTTGTATTAAATATGCACTCATAAAAATATTAGATTAAAAACTGGTTATTTTAATTTTCAAATTTTAAGTCATAATACTACAAAATTTAGTGCGAAATTTCGGCCTGTTTAAAAGGGATCAATTTCTTTATGTCTGATCTTATTTCACTTAGTTTTAACCGTAAATTAGGATCTATTTTTAATTCTGTTCTGTATTTATTTTTCAAAAACAACATGGAAGAAAATTCTTGTTCACACAAATAGCTTGTGCAAAAAGGCAATAAAAATTTAATAGCTTTATTTGAAATGCCTTTAAATTCTTTCTTTCGATTCAGACAAAAGTTACCAAGTGTGTTATTTTTGAAGTCTTCAATCAGAGTTCGATTACAGGAAGTTTCTATAATTTTTTTTCCCCCCACGATATAAAATTTCAGGTACACTGCGGGAAAAAAAAGGGAGGTATAGAGTTATATCTCCTGTTCTACTGAGCCGACTGACGAAATTCAAATTGCGTTTTCCATGTCTGGAAAGCGCGACTTAGAATACATATTAGATTTATATACAGCATTGTTCTAACATAGGTATATTGACAAAAAAATCGAACATTTTCTGAAATGACATGTCAATTTTTTCAGTATTTCGATTCTACCAGTCATATTATGCCTAGATATTAAATTTTATAATTTTTGGTGAGAAATTTAAAAATTTATATCGACGCATTTTTTTCAGTTGCGCTAAGAATAATAATTCGCGTGGCGAACTTCGTAATTTATAGCAACCTATTTTCCTTTCCTTTTTACTTCCTTGTACGAAATAAAAAGGAAGTGTTGTAATCGCGAAAAATTTCAGGCAGCATATTTCAATGAAAATATCCCATTTTGAGCTCTTTCAAATGTTATTTAACGATGTATTTCCGTGATGTAAGGACAGAATAAAACACTCTTTTCTTCCAAAAAAATTATAAAACTGCTTTAAAATGAGTTCTGAAGAGAATTTTTCGTGGCATCTGTACGAACGTATGTACGTGCGTGCGTATCTCGCATAACTCAAAAACGAGTAGCCTCAGAACGTTGAAATTTTGTATATATCACTGCTATAACATGTAGATGTGCACCTCGTATTTTGGTTGCAATCGGCCGCACCAAACGTATATAAATATATTTATATATATATTCACTCTGTTACCCGGCTCATTGATCTCAGTTTCTTTACTCTTATATATTTGTAAATTGTACATTTTTTGCTTTAAAAATGATTGAATTATGTTGTTCTTATCTTCCGGTTAAGGTTTTTTATGCCTGTAGTAAATCTGTATGCAATATTTTTAGAATTATCAACAATTTTAAAGTTGTTTAAGTGCCGCTAAGCCTAATAATTTTTCTTTTTTTGATGGCGGCCATTGCTTGTTTACATTTGAAACAGCAGGATAGTGGATTTGTTGCCAATCTAGAGAAACTTAGCTTCACAACAACAAAGATAACGCCTTCATTTATTATTGCGAATTAAATCATGCTTAATCCTTTCTGGAATTTTTTCGACGAAATAAGTGTTTAAGATTTACTTCGTAATTTTTAATACAGATATTTTGAGTTTTTATGTATTTTTGCCTTGTTGCGAAGTGAGAACTGAATTAATTGAATGAGAAATACTCAATCGTCTGTGAAAAATTTCTTTGTTTTGTTTGCTTAATTTCTTTTATACATCGTTCTAGCTTTATTACAGTATTTAAATAGAACATGTGGCAAAGATTAGATAATTCTTTATATGATATAAATTTTGTGCATTCTGAGTTATGAACGAAATCTAATACTGTTAAGTGAACCCAGCGCTAGAGTGTCGCTATGGTAAACAAATAGAGTGCATTTATTCTATTGTGGTTTATGCGCTGTCGGCGATGTAGGTTTAATTCAATCTAATAAGTTTAAATGAAATGCAAGAAAAAGTGCGTATAATTTAATATTCCGTACAAGGAAGTCATGTGGTGTACACATCAGATTTTTTTCATTGTCCACGTACAGAAAAAAGGTCTTTTTCCATACTTTCAAATAATTTTAACAAAGTGCGTAAACCACATATTCGTTATTATCGCTTATAATAAATACGCCAAATTTCTAAACGCGCCAAAATGGAAATTCAAGTATATCTTAGGAAATTGTTAATAAAAAAACCCTAACTTTTTGCAAGTATGCATATAAATACATCTCCTTTAAGAAGATGGCATAATTTTTATGGGTTGTAATTCAAATTTGTTTCGAAAAATTTATAAAAGTTATTTAAAAATACAAATTTAAAAAATGAATCATAAAAAATAGTGAATTTTATTTGGGATGAACTTAAATTTCGAAATATGAAAGGAAGGAATCAAACAACTTTAATAAAAAGAGGTATTAATAAATATATATCAAATTCAATTAGCATTGAGGAGCTAAAATTTTGAGAGCTAATTTTTTAAAAATTACTCGTGCTATTTTTCAAAACTTGACAGTTTGGCATATTTTGAGTCATAGAATCGAAGTATGAAAAAAAATTGGCATGTCATTTAAGAAAAAAGTCCGATTTTATGTCAAAATATCTGTATTAGAACAATGCTATATATAAATCGAATGCATATTCTAAGGCGCGCTTTCGAGACATGAAGGACGCAAGTTGAATTTCGTCAATCGGCTCAGTAGATCGGGAGATACAGAACTGTTCCCCCCTTTTTTATTTGGCGCAGTGTACATTTGAACAAAACGGACTTGTAATCGTTTCGTTCAAAATGGATTCGTTTTCATAATCCTCAGGAAAATGTTGAACTTATTTATCAATGAAAAATCGATGATTTTTAATGTCTTCTTTTTCTTGTAATTCTTCTTTTATTTTCAAATTATTTTCAGCTAGACGACTTCCTAAAAGTGGTAAAATACTTAATGTTATCCAATTCTTTCATTATTAGCTTGAGTTTTTTTTTTTTTTTTAATAATCATTTTACTTATTTTATGTCTAATGGTTAAACAAATTAAAACATTGTCCTTGTAATCCTAAATTTAATTCATTTAACTTTCCAAAAATATCGGCTAAATATGCCAAACGCAGCAACCATAATTCACTAAATAAACATATTTGCAATTCAAATTTTGAACCAGAGAGGAAAATCTGAATTTCTGATAGAAGTTCAGAAACACGATGTAAAAGTTTGCCAATGAACCTTACTTCGGAATGTAACAAAAGCTTTTCATACTTACTGCCCATCTTTTGCCATAAAATCGTAAATATTCTTGATTTTAAAGCTCGGCTTTTAATAAAATTAACGTTTTTCACAGCTTGATTCAAAACGATTCTCTTGTTTTCGGGGATTGCTTTGTCTACTATAGCTTCATGATGGATGGAGCAGTGAGTAAATTTAGTTTTAGGTGCGACTTTCTTTATTTGAGAAATAACACCGGAATATTTTCCTGTTAAAGCCCGAGCTCCATCACTGAATACGGCAATGCACTTATTCCAAGTAATATCATTTTGAAACATAAAATTGTTAGTTACTTTGAAAGTTTCTTTTGAAGTTGCTTTATCATGAAGAGATTCACAAAATGAACAACAACAACAACCAAAAAAAAAAAAAAAAAAAAAAAAACCTTAGTTAACGAAGTTCGTTATATCAGTACTTTCATCCAACTACATATTCACTGTGTTATATCATAATATGCTGTTAATATAAAGTTTTCTCCGATAATGTAAGCCTGTCTAATTCTGTGAGCTTGGCAATTCTTAGGCTTATTAGGTAACTGGCTCCCAAAGTTTTTTTTTTCATTTGAAGAACAAAACCTTTCATTACTTGCTTATTATTTTTGAACTCCGATAATTTCCGCTTAAAATATTCTTCAGATTTATTCTTTAAATTGGCATGCTTAGATTCGAGATGTCTTTTAAGAAACGATGGACGATGGTTTCATACCTTGATTGGATAGCAGTTCACCACAAACAATACTTTTTTTTTTTAATACTCTTACGCCGGGCTGTCGCTGTAGAGCACGCGACGTTGCCGGCTCTATGACTAAGTATCCCAATAGGGCACAAGACGTTGAACAGTCTGGACGGGCAGTGAGAAAGCGTCGGAAATGGGAAAAGAGGAGTGACCAGCGTCACAAGAAGAAAGAAAAGCAAGAAAGCCGCGCGCATGGAGATGCTAAATGCGAGTGGGTATCTGGTAGTGTTGTATCATGATAAGTGGGTGGTTAAGACATGAGAATAAGTCTGAGAAAAGTTTTATTATCTAAATCAGATATCGTAAGATATAACATACAGTACAAATACAGAACACACAAATGATAGAATATAACATATATACACTATATACAAATTTACACTATTTACAGGAATATCCGTGAAAGCGAACTAAGTCGTGAAATTATCGTCACGGGTGAGGTGTGCCGCGTAAGGTCTGATGCAACTGTCTTCTCTCAAAGGTAGATAGTCAAAAACTTTAAAATGACGTAAAAAGTCGCATTGTATGGCTTTGTCGAAAAAGTTTTTGTTCATTTTATGGAGGTATTTTTCATCGATATCCAGTTTAAGGTCTCTGTGAAGAGTGTCGTTTGACACATAAAAATGTGCGTTTGTATCAAGTCTCATAAACTTGTTCTGTAGTACTTGCAATTTATGAAGATCTTTAGTAGTAACAGTAGCCCAAGCAGGGGATGCATATGAAAAAGTTGGCCTGATAATGGCCGTATAAAGATGTCTTTTTCGGAGAAAGGTCCAATTTAGAGTATTTACCCAGCAGGGGTGCAAGATTGTTCATTACTGTGTGAACTTTGTTTCTGACCTTAATAATATGGTCTTTCCATTTGAATTGCTTGTTCAGGACTACACCAAGGTAAGTAGCTTTCTTAACTTCTCGTACAGTAATATTGAAAAATTTAAGTTTTCTTCTAGCAGGAGTCATTATGCGTTTTTTGTTAATTAACAGAAGTTGTTATTTTTGAGCGTTGATGGAGATGCGCCATTGCTTGCACCAGTTATCAATATCAGAGACAAATCTTTGCATATTTTTAATAGCAGTATCAGCGTTTAAAAGACTTAATGGCGACGGCCGTATCATCGGCCTAACAACCGAGGAAGGAATTTACATCAGAATTTATTTTAGGGAAGTCTGAGACGTACAATGCATTGAGGTGGAGGGTCCATATTATCTCCATTCCAAGTAATCCCAAGTAATAAATAAATTATATTTCATTGCATTATATATTTTCTATAAACATTCATATACATTATATTTTCTATAAACAATTTTTCTTTTCTTTTCAATATTCTTAGTGCTTGTCCCGGATCCATCATCTGTGAAACATCACTTTTCCGCTTAGTCAATCCTAGCCATTTTTTCATTTTGAAATGTAGGTTTATTTTATTATTTTTTCACAAATTTTTAAATGCACAGTATAGTACGAGTTCTTCGAAAACAGACGACGATATTCTCAAATTGCGTAGAAAAGCAAGGAATACAAATCAACAAGAAGGCAAAATACCTGCTGTTAGGGACAGTAAATCGACGTAAAAAAATGATTCTGTTTGAAAATATAGCAGAAAGAGCCCGGAAATGATGGTGACGTGAAGTGTAGACATGCTAATAAATCGATCAACTCTAAAAGAATTAATGAGATACTATTATTTTTTGTAGGAACTTATTTTTATTTCCCATTAAATACAACATCCATTTCCATTGCTCTTTTTAAAAGCATCATTTATGACAAATTTTATTATGTCTATGTCAAAGATATTTGTGAAAATAGAAACGGATTATTTTGCTAATGAGCGACTATGGGCCTTGAACAAAGCTCAGATTGCATAAACTTACTAGTGTTAGAGAAAAAACAGGCAGTTGTGGTATTTAATTTTTGAATTTAATAGTTAAAAATACTTTTTTTCTTTGTGTACCACCTATTTTTCTCTTGTGTACCGCCAGCTGAGAAACGCTGTTGTAGAGTATTGCAACCAGAAAATTGGCTTTGTTCTACAGAAGTTTCATCCGAAAAGCACTGTATAGCAGATTATTTGTCTCTGGTTCAAATCAGTAGCTTTAATTTTGTCTCTGCTTAGAGTCTGTTAAACCCTTATCACATACGATATTTGTTGCTGGAACAAAACGTTTGCAGCAACAGTTCTGAGAAACGCCCTTTGGCGAAATAGGGTTACCATTTTCACTTGGTAAACAGGCTGAAAGCCAAACAAGAATCAGTTATCGCTCAGATTGGCGAAAGTCACGTTTCCTTTCAAGTGACATTCGCTTCTTCGTGTTGTTTTGTATCGCTCACACGCTTTTCGTTTTAAACTTTATTGTTAGTAATGGAAGATAATAGAAAGGTGATTGCTATCAAGTTAATCACTTTGATCTTCACTCTGGCACTTCAAGTAACATATAAACACACTTCTGGTTATAGTAATCAATTACATCAGTAATAGCCAAATTCTGTATACACTAAAAATAGTTTAAAACGTGCTGGATAAGTCTATTTATCAGACATTATTTATGTGTATTTTCTGTTGTCTGTATTGCAATGAAAATTTGATGGCTCACTGGAAAATTTGTGACCTGGTGACCACCTTCTGACCTTGGCTAACTTTATGGCTCATAATTACTGTTCTGTCCATTCAAACAAAGAAACAGACAAAAAAAAAAAAAAAAAAAACCTTTTATGACAAAAGTCTTTATGTCTGATATTCACATCCTCACAGCCAGCAGATACTATTCAGAAAAATGAAGATCAAATAAAGCATATGAATACATGAGCAATCAAACATGTGCGAGTTGTTTACTGTCCCATAGAACACTCAGTAATACACCTAAAACACATTAATTATACCAACTCTAGAAATTAGGTGGTGCACATCATGAGTTTGTTTTATGTGATTAAGGCAAAGCCTCAAGGGATATCTGCCTAATAGGAGGGATCCTTTTGTAGAAGATTTTTTAAAACTGGCTCGTATACCAGTTACAAATGTGGGCAAACCAAGGAAACGTCATGTAGCCAGTCTGTTCGCGGCATTCTAACCTGAGACAGAACTACCAGTGTTCAACGACACTTCAGCCATTAGTAGGCCCGTGCACTTAATTGGAAAGTGCAATTCATTATGTAAACAGACATGAAGGTGGTAATCAGTTGTGCACTGTTTTAAGTAATCAAATGTTATAAATGCACAGCTGTTACATTTCTTATTATTTATTAGTCATGTTTTTATTACGTAGATCATACATACGATATAATTATGAATTAACCCAATAACAAAATGTGTACACTCTTTAGTACTCAAATACTCATAAATTATTTTTCAACTGATTATTACATACCCATAATAATTTGCAAAGAACTGATAACTATAGTTGCTGCCAATTACATAATCGTTATCTGAATTAAAAGTAACTTCGAATAAACTTCTTGGCAATGTTCATTTTTGTATTCATACATACATATATATGCACATCTAACAAGTCATATATTTACTTACAGATAGAGAGATGCGATGGTTTAGAAGTTGTTAATATATATTTATTAGTATTAATGTAATGAATAAGATTTATATTAATGAATGTATATACAAATGTTTTTCATCATGCATTATAATAATAAATCCATAAATTTCCAATGTTTCAATATGTAGCATTTACAATAAAAGTATAGTTTCTGATGTATTTATAATTCAAAAAGTATTTCATTAATAACATGAAAATAATAGACAAATTTAACGAGTATTCTCATTATTACATAAGCTATGCTTTTCTTTTTATGCATCTTTTATGCTGTTTAAAATGTGTCACTGATTATGCAGTTAACAATTTAAAAGATAAGTAATTAGGAGAAAAGCCGCACATATACAAACGGATTTTAAAAAATTATTCAATTTAAATTTAAGAAATAAAATTCTATTATATAACAGTGATAATACACGATCAGCACGAAATACGACAAATTTGGCGAACTTTTGGCGACAAACAGTTTGTAAACAAATCCGAACTGCAAGAACTTCGTAAAATGCTGTTAACTCTGAAATTTCCACAATTAATGAATATATACACAAAACAAATGTATTACAACAAAACAGCAATAATTAAATCGGCCTCTATTTCCACCGTCCATGACTTCACAGTGAGAGCCATCGCCATATTGAAAGTTACCCATGATCCTTCAGAAGCAGAACTTTCGTCTGATTGGTTGAACGTTCGAGGAACACGTCTCCAGCCGGAACATTTTCAGACAAGTTTTAAAATGTTGCTCGTAGCAGGGACGTGCTTCTACTAGGTAGACGAAACATTTCTCGAAAGCCTCCCGCTTAAAGCCGTGCTACTAGAATATCGTTTCTCGGAATTGTCCCAGTTAAGCGCGCGCGTCCATAGAAGTGATAGGGCCATTACACATTGAGCCTTGTAAATTCATAATTTCAGCGTAAAATTATATCCCTCCACATATATCTTTGCGTATTAGCTAGATAATGAGGAACCTATCGTGAATAACACTTGTGGAATGTTGTTAACACCCCCAGCTTTATTTTCATAAATCTTTGAAGGTGTTTGATGTAGGATCTTATTTCGCTAGTTATTCATCATCAGCATTTTCTGATGTCTTTGAGGTTGAAGTCGTTTTTATCGAAGGTGATCGCGAAGCAAAGAAATTTTGCTGATCTGAAATTCCACGGCCATTTGAAAACTATGATTTGGAAAAAGTAGCTGCCAGACTTATATAACGTTTCTGGGAAATTCATTGCTTTTCATTGCAAAAATAATAGGCCCAAAATGCAATTCTATCACGATCTATTGTTGTTCTAATGACTGGATACTGTCGTAAAGGATAAATAAGATACAATTAAATGTTTTTGATGTGTTGCGATCTAATGGAGGTAAAATTAATTTTAGACAAAAGTAAAATGAATGTAGGTGAAGTCTTATTTCTGATGGAGATAAGCATTAGCTGACAGAAAAGTTGTATTTTTGACCAAAACATCAGTTGCATCTGAACTCTTTTTGAATGTCATGTGTATGTTGTTAATATGTTCATATATTTTCATCATTGTTTCGGATGTGTATTTGTTTTTCAATTTCGTTTCTTCAAATGAAGTTATGCGTGTATTTATTGGCTTCAAAACTGTTGGCGACGTTTCTAAATACTTGATTGCAGAGTAATAGAGGCATTCATAAGTTTTTGATCAATCGGTATCATTACGAAGTGAAAGAAATCAGATATTGATAACCTTTACAAGTAGTTTCGTCAAGGAAAACTGGGCTGTAAGTCGTTCGTCCATCAGCCAAATTTTCTTCATTATTCTGTATCCTCACGTCTTTGTTCCTCGTTCCAAATTTATATATCACTTTTACGGGTAGTAGAACACAGATTTGTTGCCTTATTATTCATTTAAATCTGAGTAAATGTTGTTACGAATTTTGTGTATATGTCAGTAGTTTTAGTGAAATTATGTAAATTGTAGCATTTGTATAACGCTACAATTGTAGGGTTTGTAACACGAAAGGTTTCAAAAGTGTGAAGCTTCACCGGTAAAACAAGATTACAGGGCAAGTCCATTAAACATTGAGGTAAATGGCTTAGCGCCAAGCTGACTGTGGTTTTGCGATTAATTTTTGCCGCCAAATTTGGCGAGAAATCGCCAACAGTCTCTAAACCTGGTGACCATTTGACAAAATTTTAGTCCGATCACTATATGACTGTAACTGATTCGATCCGTATGTTATACATTTTTTGATAAAAAGCCATCTTGTGGACTAGAAATAAAAATTACAATTTTATTTTTCTTTTTTATTGCCAGGAGGTGCCTTCGTAGCATGCCGTGTTACAAAGCTGGAATAACGTTTATGCCGGCCTGTCAGTGATGGCAAAGTCTAAAACCTTGACAATGGTGCCCTAGCATGAAGATGCTGGTATGTTAGGAAAAGATTCAGCATGAGAAATGCAGCTTATATATAAAAATGCCAGTATTACTATGTGGAGGCACCATCCTATGCACACGGCATCTTAGATGTCGTAACTATAACTACGTATAAAGCAATTTTCTTTAGATTAATAATTTTAACGAAAGGATTAGAAATTTCCTGGAAGGCGTTGGCGTTGATACAGCTAATGTAGTTTCTTACCTAATTTAATCTAGGTCTTCATTGACGTATTTTTTTTTAAAACAGCATAGGAATTATCTGAAATTAGATAAAGTACAGTGGTAAAAGTTGCATAAAGCTGGAAATCTTGTCAATAAAAAGTGTAAATACCAGAAATTTTATAATGCACTTTCATAGAGCACATTTTCGTATTTCACAATCAGTATCCGAAATTCAGCAAAATATCAAATGTGGGAACATAACAACGGGTTTTTCACTGTGTATGGGAGTACTATTACTCATTCGTACCTTCTTCGCCGATGTTCTCCTTAAGTGCATATACCGTGCGTTAGTGGAATTGTGCGAGACATTTTCTCCTTCCTTACTGCGCTCGCTGGTGCCGAGCGGCAAAATCACTGAACACTAGTTGTTTCATGAGTTCCTTCTTGTCCTATCACCCTTTAAGTGGAGCATATCTTATCGCGTGTCTTCGTGGTGTAGTTGGAAGCACGTCCGGCTGACATTGGGGAACAGAGTTCAAATCCCAGCGTGGAGGTAGGAAGTTAGATGGAGTGGCAAAAACCGGTTTTCCCATACCGTGCTTTGAAGCACTGGCGATCCCTTGTTTGGTGACCAAAACATTGGGTAATTTACCATTGAGTTCAATGGGTTTTGACACGATTGGATGTAAATATTTTGTAATTATGTCGTAAATATGCATATAATGTATATATTTTCTTTTTTTACAACACTTCAGAGCCCTAAGTATATGAAAAGAATACATTTTTAAACATAATTTCATTCTGTACGGAAGTAAACGCTGTACTTTTCGCAGAACAGTTTGCTCAGAATGGTTTAATTTGAAATATTTTCCCAAGTTTTCGTTAACTACATTAGAAAAAAAAAAATTAAGGTAATTCGATTTGATTTGGTTAAAAATTACAAAAATTAAGATCAAAGTTTATTGTATTATTAAAATAATGCATTATTTCTTTTCTATTTGTAGAGCTTCTTCTTAAAATACTTTCGTGTATACGAGCCAGTTTCCCTTAGAATGTCCTCCACGAAGGCATCCCTCCCTTAAGGCAGATAGCCCTCGAGTGCTTTGCCATAATCTAATAAAATCAAACCTAAAATACTTTCTCAAATATTACATGACTTTTTAGCTTCTAAGGCATCTTTTAAATCGAAAACTTTAAGTCAATTTATAGTTAATGCTCTATTCGGTCCATTTGAAATTAGAGCACCTTTTAATTTAATAGCAAAATGCTTTAAATAGTACTTAACTTTCTCCGAATATTTCTGAAAGGGAATAAAGTAAGGATTATTTTTAAAATATTATTTAAAACTTGTAACTGACTTATTTTAAAATGTAAGGGGAATAATTCTTTTAAGTTTTTTTACCCTTAATTTCAACAATACATATTCCAAAACTCTTTATTATTTTCTTAATTGCGCATCTCATAGCATTTGCTTTACAATACCTTTTAACAGATTGCTTTCCAGTATGAACAATTCTTGCTTAAATAGTTTTATAACGTATTTGTCAACAAGATGTCAATTTATGTTTACAATGCAATGTTAAGGTTATTATATATTTAGGTAATATTTATAATCATTATAAATTTAAATACATTTAATAATTAGATTTATTCACAGTAACTTTCACAGTTATTTATGAATGAATAATTCCTTTATTTCAAATGCATTTATAAATAATTTAATAAATATTTACGTATTTTGTTAAAGGCAGAGATACATGCTTTTGGGAAGCACATGGATAAATACCCATACATATTTCATATTTTTCCTTTCCGGCATGTGGAAATCTTTAATTTCTGTGCATTCACTATATTTTTCGAGTAAAGTAATTTACACTAATTTTAAAAAGTACATGTTACAATAATATGTGGATGTGAAAAAAAATTATTTTATTTAAAACATTTTGGCGTTTGGAACATAAAATAAAAGTAGCGAATACTGTATAAAGGGAATCGAAAAATGTATACAATTTTAAAGTTACTGTGAGGTATTTTTCATTCTTTAAGCATAACATTTTTGCTAAAATGTATATTTTTATAGTTCATCAGCTTATAATTTTATAAAACAAATTCGTAATCAAAATCGGTATTGTTAATTATCGAAAAATAACCAAGATGTGATTTTTTCGTAAATGTCGCTAAATTATACAAACTGCTATTATCCATCATACTAGGAATGTTTTTTTTATGCGGAAGTGTTCCGTTTTTCGATTTGTATGGAACTGTCGTGTGTTGAAATACTACTATCAGAGCGTTGTCAAGCCAGCTTCGGAATGTAAACAAAAAACACCCCATCTGGTGACCGAAGCTTCGGAGCAGTGCTTCACTTCTAATGCCGATTTGGCCACTCCTTTCCTTTCTTACCTCCATGAATCCCAGTTTTTGTTTCTTGCATCGATAGGTCTAATAGACGACGGGTGCAAATGCATGTTTGCATCATCGATAGCTTCAACTTACGAGCTTCACCTCAAGAGGTGGTTCAATTGGTAATTAATTTATAAATTCCTTTTTCCAAATTATCCTTTACTTTTGTGCCGCAGTGTGTGTAGAGTAGTAAAGCCGATCAAAATCAATATAGATTATTTTTTGATGGTCTTTGTATTTCTTTAAGCATCCCCCCATGGCTGCAATAGCCATGGGGGGATGCTTAAATTAATAATGAATTCTGAAGTTTTTTACACATTTGAATGTGTACAAAGATGTAATATAAAATTTCGTGTTGCCGCATTGTCTCCTTCCTTTCTTTTACGAGATAAAAAGCTGAGTTTGAAACAAACGAGAAAACTGCTAAATTTGTGCAGTTATTTCTGTTCTGTAGCAGCATGCTAATTCTTTTTCCCTCATAAGAAAAGCCAATTAAACCCAACATTTGACTAAAAGGGTCCTTTTCCTGTTCAGTAGCGTCATTGTACTGTTACTCCTTTAAACAGCCTGTCAATATGTAACAGAAATTCCTTCTGTTTGTCTTTTAGCTAGCATGTCTAGAATTTTTCTGTCTGCATTCACTCGGAACGACTGTCATAATCTTATCGTCACGCGCTTGTCCGATAGTTGATTGGCATTCCCGTCACTCCTTCAGCTTGCTTGTTATTAGATTTGTAATATATCATTTGGGCTGATAATGTTTGGTCTATAGTTCGTGAATGTTTTTCTGAGCGGCAATAAAATGAAGATGTTATTTTTCATTTCTTCCATTTTCGTCTTTACCCCTCCCCTCGAATATTTACTTTTTTCGGGATGGCAAGTCTTGTTATGATCAGTATTTCCATTCGGAGAATGTTGATGATAATAAAAGTAATAAAAGATTTTCAAAGATCTCTTCGAAAGAGTAGTGCTTTTCAAACATTGATGCATTTCGGTAGATCATGCACTTCGTAACACTTGCTCAAATATTGAGTTCTCCTGGTGTTTGTGGGCTTCCTTATGATGTCATCTCTCTTAAGTTTTTCCATGCTTAGGAAAGGGTGCAGATCAGATGTATCGGAAAAGCTTGGATCACTATTAGTGCGCAGAATCATTTAGTTATGTGCATTAAGTTGGAAGAAATGTATCTACAGTGGCCTTGGTGGTTTTGAAAAAATGATTTAAAAGGAGAGAAATTTTATACATTATTTCTGTAAAACTAAACGGATTTTTTGAATTCTGGATCTATGACAATACAGGATTTCTATGATGTTCTATTTTTAAGAATTTTGTGAATGTATTGAGCTTTATTAAATGAAACACAAAGATCAGTATTCGTTATGTCTTGTTCAAATTTTTCAAAAAGGCCGTTTCTACTTGTTAATGACTAGAGATTTTAAGAAAAATGTGCTGAAAATAAGCACAGGACATACGAAAGTTGGGATATTTCATATTTTTGATTGAAAAATTCTGTTTTTCTCGGAATCGAATTTTTTTAATAAGTGAATAGTTTTTTAAACTATTTCAAATGCATTATATTCGAGAGTTATAAAATATGATTTTATTTGGATGTAGTGTGTTTAAATATGGAACTTTGAACTGTTTATTGAATTCTACAAATAAGCATATTTCTTCTTTTTTATTTTTATTTATTTATTTATTTATTTATTTTTTTATTTTTTATATTCTGACAGAAAATATACACTAGTGAAAAGGTAATCTGATCTTCATTGGTGTGTTTTGTCTCAGCTGTCTGAAATGCTATAAAAAGAGGTATGTTTATCACCCAACGCTGCTCTACTCAGGAGGAGGCTTACAAGCATAGACATTACAGGCATTACCTGCGTCAGTGAAAAATGTATTCACCTGTATATAGATCAGTGGTTTTTAACATAACCCCCACTAGTATCCCTTTTACCATTACTAGACGAACATTTCCCGAAATTCGAAAAATGCATATTCATTTATATAGGTTTAGATTATTTTTTTGTGCTTCTTATAAATTAAACAAGGGAAAAATACAGAAAATGTTGATAAACAGCAAAATCTGAAATAATAAACTAACTAAATTCTTAGCAGGTAAATAAAAGGATGGCTGCATTCTCTCCGACCCTGAAGCTATGAAATTTTGCCCTGGTTGAGAATCAGCGAATGTTTATTTTGATTTTTATTAGTCTGTATAGATAGGAAGTATGCATTAACAAAAATTTCATAACATAATATTTTCGGTGATGTATGTTTTCTGTTCGAATAGTACGAACGCGTAGAATTACTGGTTTAGAAATCGATGTCTTCCTCTTCATGTACGTGACAACCCCACGGCTCAACGAGTGCCACCTAGCAGCCGCCGGAAGAAACACCGGCCAAAAAAGATAATAGCCTTCAGTCGATGTACGGGAGTTATAAACTAAGCATGCTGTTTCCCCCGAGATTTACTTTGTAACTTAAATGTGTAATTATAATGCCTTTAAGTATAATGTTTTATCTTAATTGTGTTTTGTAAATTAAAACTATATAAAAAGGCAAATTAAAACTATTAAAAAAGGGCGAGTCTTTGTTTATGTTAGTTTCGGTTATTGTTGGCGCTCAACGGGGGGCTGGAATAATTTGTCGAGTTCAGGAGGAAAAAAAGAAAAAAAAAAAAAAAAAAAACCTTTTAGATAAATTGCATTTTAAGAATTTATATTGTCTTACATTATTTAAATAATTGATTTTTATTTGAATTTCCATAATTCTATGTTCTAAATAAAGATTAATTTTGTTTCCATTAGAAGACAACACAAGTAAAATTTCGTTTCGGTTCTGAACGAAAAGTGAACAAAATATTATTTTTATTCTGATTCATAAATGTTTCCGGCGTGCATAACTCTTTTAGTATTTTTATAAATGTATCGCTATCTATAAATGAGTTGTGTGTTTTGCTTTATTTTATTTTATGAATAATATTAACGGATATTATTTCCTTTTGGAGAATAGAAATTATTAAAAAGTGAAAAGGGTTTTTTTTATCTAGTATATTATTTAAACTGTCCCACTAATGTTTTGTTTTTATGCAATAAGAATACTTCTTTTGAATTAATGTTTTATTTACTGTTATTCTGAACAAGCATTCTAATATTTTCTGCATTTTCAAATTGTGAATTTATAAACATTTTAAATTATTATTTTGTAATATTTGAGAACAACTTATATATCTAATTGTGCTTTTCAAAGTGAAGTATAGTCGAAAATTGATTTCTTAGAGCATTAGAACTTTGTAGACACCACAGGCATTATGCTAATAGAAGATTTATCAAAATTAAATTCTATTTTGGCGGTTTTATGTTTACTAAATTTGTGTGTATTTTATTGTCCATTTGGCAACTGTACCAACCATTGTAAAATGTTAGTTTCGTTTTCGAAGTAATCTCAGCTGAATGATTTTGTTCGACGTTGTTTTTCAAATATTATGTAATTGTTAGGGGTAATTAAAAAATTCATAAAATTTCTGAACATATAATTTTTCTTCAAATAAATATTGAACTTTTCAACGGACATTGAAAGTACGATAACATGCATTTTTGGGACTAAACAGAAAAAATATCTGCAAGTGTTAGCCACAGTACTAAATTTGCCCGTCTCAGATAATTTGAAAGTGATTCAACTCAAAGAACGCATGTAGACCAAAAATTCCATACATTTCCAATTAAGTTCTGAAACGTCTACTTTAGTGAATCTTCGAAGTGACGAAGTAAACATCTACATAGAAAACGGCGTACTCAACTAAATCGCTTATTGCAAAAATTCAAGAGAACTGCTTCGAACCAGGGGGAGATCCAACCACATGTAGTGAACTTTTCTAGAATCATCTTGATTCTATATTGTTGAATGAATCATCACCATTCAGTAAAGTTTGAAGAGAATCATCCTGACTCTGTGCTGTAGAATGAATCGCCCTGATTCTGTATTGTTGAATGAAAATCCTGATTCAGTGAGGGTTTAAAGAGAATCATTCTGATTGAGTGCTGTTGAATGATTCATCTCGATTTAGTAAAGTATGAAGAGAATCATCCTGATTGAGTGCTGTTGAATGAATCATCCCAAGTCAGTAACGTATGAAGAGAATCATCCTGATTAAGTATGAAGAGAATCATGCTATGCGATGAATCATCCCGATTCCAAGAAGTATGAAGAGAATCATCCTGATTCTATGAAGTTTTGAAGTGAATCATCCCGATTCAGTGAAAGTTTAAAGAGAATCATGCTGATTCTGTGCTTTTGAATGAATCATCCTGATTCTATGTTGTGTGATGAATCATCCTGATTCAATGAAGTTTGAAGTGAATCATCCGGATTCAGAAATGTTTGAATGAATCATCCTTATTCGATAAACTTTGAAGAGAATCATCCCAATTCTATGCTGTTGATGAATCATCCCGATTCAATGGAGTATGGAGGGCAACATCTTGATTCTATGAAGTTCTGAATGAATCATCCTGATTCATTGAGGTTTGAAGAGTATGAAAAGCACAAAAATATTGTTACGAATTTGGTATTTAAAAAGCTAATGTTAGTTCAATTATAAATTAAATGGTTTTATTTCTTACGCAGTGCAGCGCGTGACGAATATTAAAAGAAAGCTAAGCCGGAAAAATTAAAAATACAAGAGCGCGTGCGTTAAATAAATAAATATCTCTTTTTGATTTCGAGAAAGTGCTGGAAAATTCTAGCGCGTGATTTTAAAATCTTATAAAAGGAGGAAAACATCTCAGTTTGTAGTTGTTGCTTAGTTTGTTGTTGTTTAGAAAACTGCCGTTGTTGATTATAGCGAATTCGCGCATTAGCGTTCTTCAGCTGTTTTGAATTACGTTCTATTGTACATTTAAGTAGTTAAAAGATAACTACTGTGAGATATTGTGATACTGCATGATAATTTGAGAAAATTTAAGCATTTCTGTTGTGATAATAATGAATTTTTGTTCATTTTTCATCGGACTTGTGCATTCATTTCATAACGAACCCGTACGCACACAACAATTTTTGGTGTCAGGAGTGGGGTTTTGAATGCCAATCACAAGAGCGATGGAAGAACAGTTAAAAACAATTCATGGTAGCCTTTGCTATATTTAAAGAAGAAATGAAAGACTCTGTTAAAGAGGAAATTAGGTCTGTTAAAGAAGAAATGAAGTTGGGCCAGGAATCCGTTAAAGGAGAAATGAAATTGGGCCAGGAATCCGTTAAGGAAGAGATGAAATCACTTAAAAATGAGATGAAAGCCGGTCAGGACGAAATGAAAAGAGAAATTACCTGCGTAATAGAAAATAAATTTGAGGCTATGGAAGGCAGAATAGACGCAGTTGAAACTAAAGTTGGACAAATAGAAGAAAGAGTTTCTTCGGTAAAAGAACAAGTAGAAGAAAGAATTTCTTCTGTAAAAGAACATATAGAAGAGAGAGTTTCTGCCATCGAAGAACAAATTGATGATAGGGTTTCTGCTGCCGTCGCCAAAAAAGTTGACAGCCTAAAGAAGTGCATAGCGACGGTAGGAAACAATTCTGAAGGTTTCAAATTTTTATCGATGCCTGCTCGTTCCGTTCTGAAACTATCTACATATGATGGGAAGACCTCCTGGCAGGTGTATAGGACACAATTTTCTATCGTTGCGGATGCGAATGGATGGGATTCCCAAGCTAAGGCCTGTCATCTCGCCGCTTCTCTGAGAGCAGACGCAGCGGATATCCTGCAGACGCTTCCCGAAAATCAAAGGCTAGATTTCGAAGCTCTATCCGGCGCTTTGGAGCTGCGCTTCAGCGAGAAATGTTTAAAAGACTACAGCAGGCTCCAATTAAAATCTCGTCAACAGAAGCTCACCGAAACGCTTCAGGAGCTCGCCACGGATGTTGAAAGGCTGTCACATCACGCCTTTTCGGAGTGCCTGACAGAAACAAGGGAAATCCTGTCCCTGCAATATTTCATCGATGGCATCCGGGACCCTCAAATACAGAAAGCACTGCGAATGGCGGATGTTAAAGATCTGAAAAGCGCTTTAGTGTATGCCATGAAATTTGAGGCAGCCCAGCAAGCCACCCGTCGAGACCGCCATCCAGTCAGAGCTGCTCAAGTCCAGGAGCCAGGGGATCAAGTCACTGCTCGTCTAGACGATTTAACTAGACAACTGAACGCCTTGAGACAGAATATTGGTGACAAGAAACCGACCGTAAAGTGCTGGAACTGCGGTGCTGAAGAACACATCCGACGAAACTGCAGAACACCCCAGGGCACGGATGCTAAGACCGCTCCTAACAAACAGCAGGGAAACTAATTAGTGGCCATCTCGCGGGGTGGAGGTTGCCAGATCATGAAAAGCCCCAGTTTAAAGCGCTTCAGATTTCTGCAGTGAGAGGCTGCAATAATAGACTTTTCATAATAGGACATATTAATGGAGTTCCCTGCAATATGACGATAGATACAGGAGCCAACGTTACCATCATCCGAAAAGATTTGGCTCAACAACTGGGAAGCAAACTTATCTGGACGCCGCCCTGCGTTACCCTACAGACTGTGTCCGGTGAGAAGATCAACATCGATGGAAAAGTAAATGCTAACATCACGTTTGGAAGTGCCGCTTACCATCACACGGCATATGTAGCAGAGATCACTGATTCTTGCATACTCGGATTGGACTTTCTAAGGAAATACAATTTTTCCTTGGACTTTAAAAATAACGAATTGCATTCTACATCTGAGGACATAGCGTTATTTGGAGTCAATGATGAAGTTAAATCTGTCCATAAAATCATAGCACAAGACAATATCATAATACCGGCAAGAACAGAAATTTTACTTCCTGGATAGCCGAAAACTGAAATTTCCGCTACGGCATCATAGAATATCCCAATAACTGTAATAGCCCAAAAGGAGTACTAGTAGCCTCAACACTCGTCGACCTATCCAGAACGGTTATCCCGGTGAGAGTCGCCAATGTAACTGAGAAGGGGAGAATTATTAAGAAAGGTGAAGTGGTTGCAGCATGTACTCCAGTAACCACCGTTGAAAGAAAGAGTAACATCCAAGAATCCGTGTCCTCAGAGAGAATTACATCGGAGTTATTGCAGAATGCGCAATTAAACCATAAAGAGAGGAATGCTGCCGATCGCGTCATTAAAGATCTTCAAGTTGTTAAGTTGTTTTCTCCCGCTCGTCTTCTGACGTGGGTCGAACTAGTTTGACACAACATAGAATAGATACCGGCGATCATCCCCCGATCAAGCAACATCCAAGACGTCTACCGTTTGCTAAACAGGAAGAGGTGCAAACACTGTTAAAAGATATGGAAGAAAGCGATGTCATCGAGCCTTCAGTAAGTCCATGGGCATCTCCCATCGTCCTAGTCAGAAAGAAAGACAGCTCAACAAGATTTTGCGTCAACTATCGCCGGTTGAATGAGGTTACGAAGAAAGACAGTTACTCTCATCCTAGAATTGACGACATTCTAGACACTCTTTCTGGCAGCAAGTGGTTCTCAACACTTGATTTAAAGAGTGGGTATTGACAGGTAGAAATACAGCCTGAAGACCGAGAAAAGACAGCATTTACTACGGGACAAGAGCTTTGGCAATTCAAGGTGATGCCGTTTGAACTCTGTAATGCGCCGGCAACATTCGAACGTCTTATGGAAACTGTTTTGAAAGGCCTTTCCTACGAAGCCTGCCTCATATACCTGGACGACATCATCATCATCGGAAAGAGTTTTGAAGAACATTTAGAAAATCTTAGGAAGGTGCTTCAGAAACTGAAAGAAGCCAATCTGAAGCTGAGTCCCGCTAAATCCAAATTGTTCCGAAAGCAAGTGACTTACCTGGGACATGTCATCTCTGCAGAAGGTGTGCGCACGGATCCTGAAAAGGTATCAGCCGTTAAATCCTGGAAACGTCCCGAAAATGTCCATCAGCTGAGAAGCTTCCTAGGGCTTTGCACCTACTATAGGAAATTCGTGAAGGACTTTTCTTCCATCGCAAGACCCCTACACAAGCTGACAGAGAGCAACCAAAAGTTCTTGTGGACAAAAGAATGCGAGGATGCATTTAACAACTTAAAGGAGGCTTTAACATCTGCTCCAATCCTGATGTATCCTCAGCTTGACCGACCATTTATTCTCGACACCGACGCGAGTAATGAAAGTGTTGGTGCTGTTTTGTCCCAAGAAATAGACGGCCAAGAACGTGAAGTGGCATACTGGAGCAAGTGCCTGTCTAAACCGGAGAGGAATTATTGTGTCACCAGGAAAGAGTTGCTCGCCATAGTCAAAGCTGTAGAACAGTTCCATCACTATCTATACGGCAGAAAATTCCTGCTCCGCACCGATCATGCATCATTGACCTGGCTTTTAAATTTCACGAATCCTGAGGGTCAAATAGCCAGGTGGATACAGAGACTCCAAGAATATGACATCACTATCTGTCATCGTAAGGGATCATCACACAGAAACGCCGACACCCTGTCTAGAAGACCTTGCCAAGAAAGCTGCCGATATTGTTCCAGGGTGGAAGCGAAATACGAGCTGCTGACTCCGGTCGCAAGACAAATTACAACATCAACATTGGCTGATCGAGAACCGTGGAGTGATGATGAAGTCAGGAAAGACCAGCTGGAAGACCGCGACATTAAACCCATAATTGATTTAATGGAGTCATCAAACAGAAAACCTACCTGGCAGGACATTTCTATCTGTAGTCCTACAACCAAAAAATATTGGGCACTCTGGGATTCACTTCACATTCGAAACGGCGTCTTATACCGGAAATTCGAATCGGATGATGGGAAGACGTTCCGATGGCAACTTATACTTCCAAGATCCCGCATTCCTGATGTCCTTAAAGAGTTACATAGCACCCCTACTGGAGGTCACTTTGGAATAATGAAGACCTTGCAGAGAGTTCGTGAGCGCTTTTACTGGAATAATGCAAAGGATGACGTGCAAAAGTGGTGCCGATCTTGCGATGCCTGTGCAGGTTGGAAAGGACCGAGGAGACGCAGCCGAGGCAAGCTGCAACGTTACAACGTAGGGGCGCCTTTTGAACGTATCGCCTTTGACATCCTGGGACCTCTGCCACGAACTGCTGATGTCAACAAATACATACTCGTTGTCATTGATTACTTCACCAAGTGGCCTGAAGCTTATCCTATTCCTGATCAAGAGGCTGTCATAGTAACTGAGGTAATGATACAGCACTGGATTTCCAGGTTCGGAGTGCCTCTTCAGTTACATTCCGATCAGGGAAGGAATTTTGCCTCGGCAGTAATCAAAGAACTATGCAAACTACTCGGCATTGACAAAACTCAAACGACGCCATTGCATCCCCAGTCGGACGGCATGGTAGAGAGGTTCAATCGAACCATCCTTAATAACCTCTCATTAGTGGTTTCCAGAAACCAACAGGACTGGGACAAGAAATTACCACTCTTTTTACTGGCTTACCGCAGTGCTGTCCACGAGACTACCGGCTATTCTCCATCACAGATGCCCTTCGTCTGCCTTGTGATCTATTGTTTGGCCGCCCTCCGGATGCTCCTTCATCATCTGAGGAATATATTCAAGATCTCCAGGCCCGGTTTGAAGTGATGCACAACTTTGCACGAGAGCGAGTCAACTTGGCGACGGAGAAGATGAAGACCCGCTACGACACAAGAGCTACTGAACATCAGTTCCACGAAGGAGACAAGGTGTGGTTGTGGAATCCGACTCGACGGAAAGGACTTTGTCCGAAATTACAGTCACCTTGGGATGGCCCGTATACAGTCCTAAAAAGGCTGAATGACGTCGTGGTTCGGATTCGTAAGTCTTCGAACTAAAGTCGTTCATTACGACAGGTTAGCTCATTACTATGGCCATAGTACGTAATGTAAATAATTGTAAATAGTATCAGACCATGGTCCTTTTTGTTTATAAATGTGTATTTGATTTGATTTGTATTTAGTATTTAATTTGCATTTAGTATTTGATTTGCATTTAGTATTTGATTTGTATTTAGTATTTGATTTGCATTTAGTATTTGATTTGTATTTAGTATTTGTTTTGTATTTAGTATTTGATAGCATTTCATTTGTTTAAGTTAGATATTGCATTTATTGTTTATATTGTTTGATATTGTAATGTAATGTTTATGCCTCAGTTGCATTTATGCCACAGTTGTAAGTTTAGCTTCCTGTCCAGGGATTGTACTGCCCGGGACGTGCAGTCCTTGGGAATGGGGCAGTGTTACGAATTTGGTATTTAAAAAGCTAATGTTAGTTCAATTATAAATTAAATGGTTTTATTTCTCGCGCAGTGCAGCGCGTGACGAATATTAAAAGAAAGCTAAGCCGGAAAAATTAAAAATACAAGAGCGCGTGCGTTAAATAAATAAATATCTCTTTTTGATTTCGAGAAAGTGCTGGAAAATTCTAGCGCGTGATTTTAAAATCTTATAAAAGGAGGAAAACATCTCAGTTTGTAGTTGTTGCTTAGTTTGTTGTTGTTTAGAAAACTGCCGTTGTTGATTATAGCGAATTCGCGGATTAGCGTTCTTTAGCTGTTTTGAATTACGTTCTATTGTACATTTAAGTAGTTAAAAGATAACTACTGTGAGATATTGTGATACTGCATGATAATTTGAGAAAATTTAAGCATTTCTGTTATGATAATAATAAATTTTTGTTCATTTTTCATCGGACTTGTGCATTCATTTCATAACGAACCCGTACACACGCAACAATATATTATGGCCATCGATGTCTTATGAACCAGGTGATAGAGGAGACGAGGCAGACCAAACCAACATATTTCTGGCTCTTCGACGAGACGTCGTACGAGCGAGAGGGGGAGTCTGTAACACATACGGCTCAATCAGCGCTACCTAGCGGCCGTCGAAAGAAACACCGGCCAAAAAAGGCAATAGCCTTTAGTCGATGTACTGGACTCAAGACACTAAGCATGGTGTTCCCCGAGATTTACTTTGTAACTTAAATGTGTAATTATAACGCCCTTAATTCTAATGTTTTATCTGAATTGTTTTTTGTTAATTAAAACTATTAAGAAAGGCGAAGTGCGTCTTTGTTTATGTTAGTTTTGGTTATAATAACATGATATTTTCGGTGATGTATGTTTTCTGTCCGAATAGGACAACGCGTAGAATTGCTAGTTTAGAAATCAGTGTCTTCTTCATGTACGTGACGTGACTAGTTTCGTTCTTAAAATTTCCATCTTCGGCGTTATAAATTTATTTTGAAAGCGTAAACTGTTTGGCAGTAGTAGTAAATGAAAATTTCTGGGAAGTTGTCAGTTAACAGCCTTCGTACTTATTTATTTGTTAAAAGTGTCGTGATATTATAGCTCTACTAAGATCTACTAAGAAGTGTTGACAGTTTTCAGCAAGAAAATAGAATCTCATCATATTGAACAATTACACTTCGTCCTCCTTAGGTTGCGTAATTAAAAGAAACGGATTATGAGCGACATTGCGGCGCGACAAATGCAATGGCATGTTCTTGTTTTTTTTTCTCAGAAATGCCTTACAATCATCTCTGGGCTAAATAATAAGAACGTCATTGTAGGTTGAACATTTTGTCAGTTCTATACTTTTTTCTCATGTTTGGTTAGCTTTTATATTTCGGTATATTTCGATTGAAATAATAATATTGTAAAAAGAATAGTGGCACGGAATTGATGAATGCGCATTGTAGCTTTGGGATTGCCTAATCAGTTCTTATATGCATTGTGCACTTTAAAATTTTGTTTCATGGCAAACTCTCCTACGTGTGTACACTGGGTAGTAGTATACATGGGAAATTTCTTGACGTCCTATTTACGTAGCATATTTTAATTTGAAATGGGGAGATTTCCAGCTTTCAAAGAAGCCTTATCACTATATCCTATCTCGTTCACTTGCACTTTGGCAGCTGAGGATGATTCGGTAAAACCATCGAAACTAGTCCCGTGAAAAATTGCAAATATAGCGCTGATTTTCGTTTTGGCATTTTGCATTGGTTCACTATAAATGTCCGATTCACTTTTCAAATTGTTGCTACCAAATATTATCGCCCTGTATTATAAATGAAGAATCTGCATAAATATATGTGTTTCCCGCATTGTGATAAAATGACAGTACCTAGAGCCATCCTGTTTTGAATAACTTACGTTTCCACCCCGAATATGGGCATCTGAAAGCCCAAATTTGTAATTTGTTTTCTTATCTATTTCATATTTTGCAAAATTTTAAGGAATGCTAGATTAACAAACTCAACGATTTAACAAACTCAACATTATGAATTTGAACATTATAAATTCCGTGATCATTACTCAACATTATGAATTCCGTGAATTCGAGATAGGATTAGATTAACAAACTCAACGATTTAAAAGCGAGCAATGGCAACACTCTACGGAAGAGGCGGGGGGGGGGGACTTTTTATCTCCAGCGCGCGGGACTGTTTATCGGAAATTCTAAAGATATGCTCATTTTAAAATTATTTTGCGATATTGCTGTTGAACTGATTTTTATAGTTTAAATGCGAAGAACGTGGTATTTAATAAATAAAAGTAACACACAAAACGTTGAAAACACGCCCCTTTGGACATAATTTTAAATCTGAAACCTTTCAGATTTTTCTTTCTTTCTTTCATTAAACTTATTTTTTTTTTTAATTTATTTTTATTTTTTTTTTATTTTTATTTATTATTATTATTATTAAACTTACTTGATCCTTTCTTTCAAAGCTCAAAATTTAGGTTTAATCCAAATAAAATTCTCAGCTGTTTTCTGATTTGTTTTTAAACTTCGTATTTTTAGTAATTTTTATAAAAAAAATTAGTATTATAACTTGTAACATATTTGTCATCATCTTAAAGTAGATGTATTTCTAAGCATACCTGCAAAAAATTAAGTTTTTATTCAAATTTTCTCAAGGTATACGATAATTTATATGTTGGCACGTTTTGGAATGTGCCATATTTGTTATAAGCGATAATGCAATGAACTGTTTTTTGTCCGCTGAAGCACAATGAAAGGTAAAGGTTTAGTTTGGTTTATTAGATTCCGGCAAAGCACTCGAGGGCTATCTGCCTTAAGGGAGGGATGCCTTCGTGGAGGACTTTCTAAGGGAACTGGCTCGCATACACGTTACACATGGTCAAAACCACGAAAACGCCCATGCAGCCAGCCTGTTCGCGGGATTCGAACCTCGGACCGAACTACTAGTGTTCGGCCGCTGGTGGGCCTGAAAGGTAAAGGAAAATAAGTTATCATACATTAAGAATTTCCTTATGTGAATTATTCTTAGTGCAAACTGAATAAAAACATAATTTGACTAGCCATAGAATCGAAATATGGAAAAAAATCGGAATGCCATATCAGAAAAAGTCCGATTTTGTGTCAAAATACTTATGTGAGGACAATGATTTTTATAAATCTAATCGTGCTCTCGAGACATGAAAAACACAAGTTAAATTTCGCTAGTCGGGCCAATAGAACTGGATATACAGAATTGTCCCCACCCTTTTGTTTGTGCAAGGTGTACATTAAGTTACATTTCAGACGGCCGATCCGTATGTATGTTGAAAAACAGCGAAAATACATTGTCTATTGCCAGCAGAGAATATGAAAACTATCTTCTGAGATAGTTAGAAATTAAAAGTACATTCGTACAAATAAAAAGTACATTCGTCTAGCCTGACTTTACAGTTAAACTCGATTGCACAACATTACGCATTTGTTCTTCAACAATACATACATTACTTTTATTACAGCCTTACATTACATCGTACTTAATGGGAAACTACAATCTTAACCTCTTATTTCCTAATCATTTAACACATACAAAAATTTTAATGCGGATTTCCTTTGTTATTTCATTACCTTCAGATCAGATTTTCCTCTTGTATTTTGATATACATTCCCCTTCACACGAATAAAAGAGTTATGAAAGGTCGCACTTTTAAAAATTACTCCCATTTAAATTAGCGGCAGCAAGAAAGATATATTTTCATCTGTTATACATAATTTTTTAAATTCAAATTCCATGTCATCTTTCTGTTTCCATTCTTCATTATTTTAGTTTCTTTTTTCTTTTCTCTTTCGTTCTTCTTGAATAGTCTTCAACCATTCGTTAATACAATCTTCATCGCACTCCTTACTCTCCAAAATCATTCTCATTAATCTCCAGTCACTGATTTTTACTCGTAACTTTTCCTTCCAGTTCTTCTGCTAAAATTTCCAAATCGCACTGTTTTGCCTTTTCAAACATAGGCATTTTGAATTTTGAACTTAATTTTCCTTAAAATAACTAAGTATTGGTTTTTTAAATTCTAATATTTATTAAAGCAACTTATAATGAATAAGCGGCTGATTAACTTAACAGTATTATTCTTACGCCCAAATGTAATAATAGTAATTCGGAAAATATCTTTGTTCAAAGTTTATCACTAATTTAATATAATCATTTTACAAATAAAAATCATTTTCAAATACTTTCTATACATCTGAAACTTCTGCCGCCCAGGCGGTATAGTGGTTAGGCCTACTCTGGTAACGAAGGGCCCGGGTTCGAATCCAGGAGAAAGCATGGATTTTTGTAAATTTACCGTGTCTTTGTGGCATGGGGGCATTCTAAATATATGGTGAACCGAAAGTCCTCTCGTGTGGTTTGGTGGGAGGGGAAAGGTTGGGTGCTGTTCCTCAAAATTGGGGCGGAATGTAGAGGTCCAACGTCCTTGAGGCTCTGGCAACCGTTCTTCTATGAAATTACATGGACAAGACAACACCAACAACTTGAAACTTCTTAAAATTTATTTAGTAAGGCTTGAAACGTAAGAATAATAATGTTCTTTACCGTATTCTAGTGTAAATCCACTGTAAGACCGCTTTTGATAATTTGTTAGCTTCTGTCTTTTTTAATCAAAGTAATATTTCAGAAATTAAGCTAAAAGCTTAGACACTTAGGTAGTCGGAGGTCACGAAACTTGACAGGATCTGCAAGCTTAGCGATTGGCTGTTGGTATAAGTGGTAAAGCATCAGAGTAAAGCAAGCTTTGTTTGGGGAGGAGGGAAAAAAATTAACTCGTGCTTTTGATAAAGAAGGTCGAAAAGGGAACGAAAGGATTAGAAGTTAACACAAGGAATAAATAAACTTAGATTTTTTAGGTGTTAAGGACATAATTCAGCAGTGATGTCAGTTATTTCTGTCATCATTTGAAGTAAAATATGAAATTTATCGATGATGATAGGCATGTACTACTTATTAAGAACAGAAATAATGACATTCAATTAGTTTTTGGCAATAGTAATTGAAACACTGAACGTAGACTATAGATATATTGTCCACACTATTTGGGTTATTAATGCTTGCTTTTAGGAGCTTTTAGGGTTTTTCAATATAACAGATTTACATCTAGTAATTTATTGGTTTCAGCAGCTGCTGATGGATTATCCTGTGATGATTGGAATCTCAGGATTTAGGGGGAATAGAGGATTTTCTTGACTAGCCTGATAGCATCTATTTCCAGGTTATATCATGCTTCAGTTATTGGTTCTGTTCGTGAGAAATTTCGAGCACCCACAATAAGGGACGGATTCTTTTTTTCCCGCTATTACAACAGGTGTGAATATCAATTTTTCCTTTTTTAGGGCAGTTTGGTTCTGTGTCTTGGAAAACGCTACGCACATCTAGGGCTCAGGGGGCAGTTTTCAGATGAGTGGTGCCACAACGGGCAGTGGGGACTGAGGTACTTGATTTTTTAAGACAAATTTCTCAACTTCGATGGAGAAAAGTAGAACTTTCAAGTCGTAGATTGTTATTTTTCTATGATCTTCTTCAGTGTTTGGCAAAATTTAGATGAATTTGCCCTGTTATTTTTCTATGATCTTCTTCAGTGTTTGGTAAAATTTAGATGAATTTGTCCTTTAGGCGGCCAAGAAATTTTGCGTGAATTAATTTGGATACCTCCTGCAGGTAATCTGTCCATGGGCAGTTCTCCGGTTTTATCATAGTAGGGGGGTTTGCTGGGGGCTACATCAACAGCTGCTATTTGGAAATTATTATCATTTTGATTGTTAATACTGTCATCAGTATTATTGCTTTTTTCAGCTCAAAGGGCATTAAATTTATTAATGATTTCTACACTTGCGCTTCATCCCGCATAGAGACTTTATCAGTTCTAGATGGTAAAATAAAACCATCGTTATTAACAGTTACAGTATTTTTAGTTCTAGTATTTTTACGTTTTGAGGTAACACGAATAACATTTCTGATAACAGTATTATTTGCATTTGTAATAATATTAGGGGGGACAAAGCCTGATGTTGTACGAAAACTCTTGATACCCATTCCGTGCGAATTCCAAGTATCTTGTAGTGGCATTTAGTATTCCTCGAAGGTTTGTTCTGCAGTCAAGGAATAGCGTGCTTTTTAGCAGATTGAATTGCAATTTCTAGTCAGGCCCAACTCCGACTGTAAATTATCGACATTGTCTTTGAAGTTTTGATATTTTATCATATCAGCCTAAGTCACTGGCACTCACTCCTAAAGGCAAAGAATTAAGCGTATCGACGGGAACACTATCATCCATCCACTCTGAGTCTGCACATAATGGCGGAAAATAATTGCTAGTGCCTACCATAACGAACAGCAAAGAAAAAAGAGAAAAAGATAAATGCTCTGTTTATCCTAATGAATATGAATTTCAGCTGACGGATCCATACATACATTCTTCTTAAGAAAGACAACAAAATACATCATCTGTTGCCAACGGAGATGAAAACTAAAAAAAAAAAAAAAAAAATGATTATTAAAAGAAAGTACACACTCAGCGATTTCGAAACATTTATGTGTGAACAATAGTTTGACTTTTTGATTTATACCATTTTGTGTGTTTAGGGAGGAGGAAGCGGTCGGTTTTTGAAAGTTTAAAATATTTTTTAATTTATATATATATATATATATATATATATATATATATATATATATATATATATACACACTTAAGCGTCTACTTCAAATGTTAGATTGGAGGTCTTTAGCCAATTTTTGATTAACAAACTCAACGATTTCAAACCGAACAATGGCAACACTTTACCGGGGCGGGTACATTTTTATCTCCAGCACGTGAGACTGTGTATAGGAAATTTTAAAATTATGCTTATTTTAAAATTATTTTGCGATATTGCTGTTAAGTTGAATTTTATGGTTCAAGTGCGAAAAACATATTTAATAAATAAAGGTCACACACAAAACGTTTAAAAACGTCCCTTTGGTCGTAGTGTAAAATCTGGTCTTTCAGATTTTTTTTTGTTTCTTTTTTAACTTTTAAATGTGGCCGAAAAATTAATTATTTTTATATCTTATTGTAATAGTGTTAATTTGTTTATCAGATAACCGCCTCATTTAATTGCAAAATTACAATTAATGCTTTTTGAAAGAACTTTGTGGCAGCAGCTGAGCAAATTATTTTTGGTGCAGCTACTGATTCTTCTTTGCTATGTAAGTTAGAGGACACTCTTGTTCATTTTAGTAATCTTTATCTAAATTTTCCAATTGTAACGTATAATGATGTAAGTACTTGCACATTTTCATAAAAATTTTTAACTATGTTAATTTATATGATTTCGTTTAAAAATTAAACTGTCAGCTTAGCATTTGAGCTCTTTAATTTAGAGTAATCAATGCATTGATTTGGATGGAAGCTTGGGACTGTTATTCAGAAATTTGTAATTCTGAACTGTAAACAACTGTATTTAGTCGCAGCTTAATATGATCACGTTTGCCACCGGCTATTTTAATAACATTAAGCGAATGATAACAATAAACAATGGGAAAAAACACACTTCAAAATAAAAGTGGAATTAAATTATAGTTAAATATAACTGGAAACATATCAATAATTACTTTCACAGCATTTTAATTAGGAAAATGCAAAATATGAACTGTTCATGTCTTTAACGCAAAAGTTCATTTTTAAATTGTTCATAACATTTCTGGAAATTATTTGACCGATGCTATAACCCTCATATATACCGAGAGAATCCTGCTGTCATTCACTGGAAGAGAACATGCAAATACAAAATTTAAAATTAGACAAAAGAGCAATCTTAGTTTGGTGTAGAAATTTGTGACTGACGAAGAGAGACGTATGTCTGATCACCTTTAAAACCGATACAATTATTCATAATCTACGCCTAAGATTACATTTTTGTCTGATTTTAAATGGTTGTATAGAATTGAAAACAAGCTTTTTTGGCGGCTTAATCCCTTATTTGACGACATTTTACTGGCATGGCAAGTTTTATTATAGCGGTTCTCTACCTTGAATCCCTTTCACTATTGCTAGAAGATAATTTCGCCGCTGCCTTCTTCCAAAGCCTGGAAAATAGTAAATATGTACGTTTATATTTTAATATGTTCAATAATTTAAACAGCAAAAAGTATAGAAAAAATTGGTAAGTATCAGAACTTTATTAAAAGAAATTTTTTATATTCAAAAACTGTACTAAATACTTAAAAGCTTAAATATAAAGCTGACCAAATTTCACTTCCTGATTATCCTCTCCTGACAGTATTTGACGACTTTATGCTTTATTTGGCAATTTTACTTCAGTTTATAAAAATTATTCTGTAGTGATTTTTTGTACCTTTGCGATATTTATTATTTTCTGTAATAAATCTGTGATTTTACTTTCAGAAGGCTTTACCAAACTTGGTAATGGCTTTCCAAGCTCTGTTACCTTTTTTGCATATGCGTACGTGTGATCTAACGGTTGGTTTTTGAAATTCTAGTAATATGGAACATGGTTTAAAGAAGGACTAAATTAAAAAAAAAAAAAATATGCATCAGTACAGACCTTACATTTTTATCAATATTTTAAACTTTTTTTTTTTTGAAAGAATTTTGTCCGAGTCTGGTGTCTAGCCTACAGTCTGAGCTCTTTGTTTACCGCATGCGAGGAGTGGTACTGTTACGACATATCTGGCGTGATACGAGAACACACTTGCGTTCTTATTTAGTGATGACAGCAGTAAGAGTAATTGGCTTAGAGACGAATCAACGATTTTAATGTAGGAGCTTGATTTTAATGTAGGAGCTTATCTCCTTTTTGGCATTTATTGAGGCTTATTGTAAGAGAGTGTTCTCTTTATCTGATTTTGGTCGAAGAATGTTAAAAAAGAGCGGTATTTTTGAAATCTATAATTGGCCATTGAAGTATGTTGATGAACATACGTGTTTAAAGCAACCCGGTGGTGAGGATATGAGTTATTTCATTTTCTCCGCCATGTTGTTGATAATGTATATAGCGTATAATTATTTAAAAAATTAAACAAGAGCAGTTTTTCTTAAATTCAACACATTTTATAGTGTTTACTATTCTCATGTGCCCTTTCAAAATGAGAAGCTAAAGTGTGATGAATAATTTAGATAATCAGCTGAAGCATTGTTAGCGCATTTACTAGTTTTAAATTTACTTAATGATGAACATTTTTTATTTGTAGTAAAGTTTCAAAACTTTACTACAAATAAAAACTTACAAAACACAGTTTAAAAATTTTCTAGGTTAAAATTGTAAATTACTATTTTAGTTCAGATCTTATCTTACTCTTCCAGCACCCGGGGACAACTAAAGATTTTGCACCCGTTGTGCCAAGAATGGAAAATAGTTCAATTCTAAAATTTCATAGTATCAGTTTGATGCCCCCTGGATGCTGCGATTGGGGACAGATGTCACCCCTTGCCTTTGTAATTATTGCCTTTGTAATATATATTAGTGGCATAGCTACTAATATAATTGCCTTTGTAATTATATATGTTAGTAGCTATGCCACTAATATATACATTTACAAAACAATTTGAGTACAATATATAATCGTGACTAGTATTTTCGTGCATTAAGCTGCTGAAAAATTATCAGTAAAGACATAAAGTAAGAAATTTAGAGCCAATTTTTCACAAAGACCAAAAATTGAAATTCATAAGTAATAAATTTCAAATAATCCTATAAATGAAAAGAATTTAATAAATATTAAAACTAAAACTTTTAAACAATCAATACTCCAAAAAAATTCCTTAAAGAAATTAAAAGAAAATAAGCTTCAATCAGCTTCAATGCTGCTTCATCAGGGAAAGGAACATTGAAATCAATTGAAATTGGTTAGTACCATTCTTCCGACAATGAAGGGTGTAATCTTTTTATGTCATGTACCAAACAGATCCATTCTGAAATGCACTTCAGATTGTTTGTTTTGACCAAAAAATTATGTCTGATGCAGAGTTTTAGCATTACAGTCAGTATTAAAATAAAATGAAAATTTTAATATGATTTTTTAAGCTTTATTACTGCTTTTGTAGTAATTTTTTCTGTCCCAAATTTTGTTGCAACTGTAATAGCTGTTATAATGGGGGGGGAAAGAATATTCATAATACTTAATGCTGATTTGATATATCTGTTAAGATTCTGCTGATATGTACATTAAATAACTACTAAAATATATATAACGGAGAAAAATTTAAATTGGTATAAAAAATGAATAAGTGCGAAATCTGTTATGGAGGGATATAATGTTGTGTATATAATAATAAATTATACACATATAAAGTGAATAAAAAAAAGCTTAACTGGATAAATTATTTAGTTCTGAATCTGTATCATTAAGATTCATGTAGTTATAATTTTATTGAATAGGAGGCTACCATTGTTTGTGTTAAATTAACATTAATACATTGTTACACAGTTGCTCAAAAGCAGTGTAAATAAATCACTTGTTAAGGTTTTTTCTGAGTTTATTTGATTCTAATTTATTATTGTGCTAATTAATTTTTTTCTCCCTTTTTCGTTTTAGATAAATGCCAAAAGGGATTTGTTCTATCGCCATGATGCAACTACAGTTAATACTACGGTAGCAGCTTCTACCATTCCTTCTCCACTTACTGTAAATTCCAATTCCTCATCAAAAGAATCTTTAACTAGCAAGGAAGGGGAGAGAATGAAAGACACATCCCCAAAAGACTTGGATGGTTATGTTGGGTTTGCTAGTTTACCAGATCAAGTATATCGTAAAGCTGTCAAACGAGGTTTTGAATTTACCTTGATGGTTGTAGGTGAGTTCTAACTTGCATTCTCTGTACCTTTTTGGTAAAAATAGTGTTAGATGTGTGTTTTGAAACATATGTATACATATAATATTTCAGTGCAGGTTTAAGGGTTTACATACTTCTGCATAGACTCCAACTACTACGGATTCTCCGTAGTTTCTTCGGAAATTCATGAAAAACTACGAGCTACGAAAAGTATGGAAAAAACTACGGATTTTACAGAAACAAGAGCAGGAGAACCAGTACGCAAAACGGAACCAACTAATTCATCCGACGATTGGCTGAATACTCGTGTTATCATATATCACGTGTTGAGTGCGTTCCTAGTTTTGAAGAATTAGCCAATCGTAGATCAGTAACTCCAACCGTTAACGACTTATCAATAGTTCCACCCAATTGTCTGTCTCCCAGGTTCCTCGCTGATGCGTGTTTAGGCTGCATTCGGCTGCATTGTGTAGTTTACGACGAGAGCTTAGCGTGTGTCTTGTGAACTGTGAATCAGGTGAAAGATTTTTAATCATAATGCTGCCTCGAACGAAGAAGCCAAAATTATCAAAGCAGAAGTTTAAAGATTCATATTCTTCAGAATTTCCATGCATTAAAGCGTCCGAAATTTCTGTGAGTCACGCACACTGCAGTGTATGCAACAAAGACTTCTCAGTTGCTCATGGCGGAAAAGATGACTGTAAACGGCATGTGTTTTCTCAAAAGCATATAGAACTCGGCACCGTAAAATCTAAAGAAATAACAAATTTCTTAATAAAAGATGATGAAACAGATCTTATAAAAGCCGAATGCTATTTTGTTCGTTTTTTAATTGAACATAATCTACCGCTTTCTGTTTCGGATCATTCCAAAGAGCTTTTCAAAGCAATGTTTCCGGATTCTGCCATAGCAAAAAAATTTAGCTGCGGTCATACCAAAACTGCTGCTATTGTGAAAACGCTTGCAGAAAATACTGTTGCTGATATTATAAAATCAGTGTGCAGTACATCATTTTCTCTAAGTACTGATGGAAGTAATGATAACAATGATAACAAACTATACCCATTGGTTATAACATACTACACTAAAGAAAAGGGAGTGATAATTACTTCATTGATTTCTATTTTAGAATGCACGAATAATACAGGAGAAGGTATTTTTAATTGTATAAATGAAAACTTTAAAAACAAAGGTTTAGAATGGAAAAATTGCTTATCATTTTCTTCAGATAATGCTAGTAATATGATTGGAAAGTTTAAAGGTGTAGCATCATTTATCAAAATGCATCAACCAAGTATAATCACCCGAGGTTGTCCGTACCACCTCTTGCATATACCTTCAAAAAAAGCTACTGAAAAATTAATTGGCTCAGAAATTGAAATGTTGATAATAGATATATATTTTTACTTGGAAAAAAGTTCGAAACGGAAACATAGCTTCAAAGTTGCTCAACAAATTTTGGGACAGAATGCAAAATCTCATAAAATTTTGAAATATTGCAGTACGAGATGGTTGTCTCTTTTAGAATCTATAACAAGGATTTTGGAACAGTGGGATGCTGTGATAAATTTTTTTTGGAGATAAACCAGATAACAGTGAGAATGAAGGAAAGAGATTGCAAAACATTAAAAAAATTTTACAGTCACCGACCACCAAATTGTACTTGTTATTTTTGAAAAATACTTTGCCTTTGTTTATAACAGTAAATATTAATTTGCAACAACAAGCTCCTTATATACATAAATTGAGAAGAGAACTTTTTGAACTTTTAATGAATTTATTTGTTAGATTCGTAAAACCATCAGTAATTTCTAAAGAAAATGAAGATGTTACTCTAACGTCTATTCCATTTCAGAAGTATAGTAAACAAAAAGAAAATGAAAATTTAGTGATTGGTGCCGAAACAAGACTATATTTAAAAAATGCCAAGTTGAATAAAAGTGAAGTGAAATCATTTTTCAATTCTGTGCGAGCTTTTTTTGTAACTGCATGTTCATATATAATTGATAAATTTCCACTGAGTGATCCATTTCTAAAACATGCTGAAGTTGCTGACATCAACTTGAGAACTGAAGTCTCATTTTCATCTGTTCTTTACTTGATGAATACTTTTTCATCCATTATTGATGAAAAATGTCTTAATCAAGTAGAAATTGAATTTTCCATGTATCAAGTAGATGATTTGAAAGAAATTGTAGATTTGCGTATTGATATAGCATGGGGAGAAATTGCCAAATTAAAAAATATGAATGTGTGTATTAAATACAAAGTATTGCCTTCTGTAATGCTTGCTGTCTTAATAATACCTCATTCAAATGCAGCTTGCGAAAGAATTTTTTCTATTGTTAAAAAAAAAAAATCAGACGGAATTTCGACCAAATTTAGGTCTTAAAACTCTTGAAGCAGTTTTGATTGAAAAAATAAATATGCAGGCAAATGAAGAACTGTGTTATAAAAAAACATTCTCAAAATCAGAACTTAAGCTTGCTAAGCATGCTACATATAAATCTTTGCATTCATAAATTATGCGTATTTTGTTTAATACTTATATATATCATTCTTGGTTATTTAAATTTTATTTCCCTGTAGAAATCATATCCAGAATAAAGATATGATTTATAGCTTCTGATTTTTTCTATGATTAGTAGTGATTTGAAGTACTTTTTATTAGTGAATGCTTGAGGAGTTAAAAGAAAATTTCTAATTAAATGTGCATATAATTTACAAGGTATATTTTTAATTATTCAGTTTTATATGTATAAGGATTTTAAATGTAATAAAATTGATTACAATTAATTATTAATTTAAAATTAATGAATGGTTAATTACAACATACGCTACGCGCACATTTTCAAACTTGTAAAAATGTCGTTCGCGCGTTGACTACTGACAAGGTTTGCTGAAGGTTGGAGTCTATGTACTTCTGCACTGTGTTATAATCTGTGATTTTTCATATATTTTAAAACAATTTTTTTAATTATGTTTTAATCAAAATATTTTTAAATGTTCTTTCTGATAGTTGGTTTCTTGAGCTGTGTATTCATATCGTGATAAGAGAGCAATTTTTATAGTTATGACATTTTGCCCTAACTCTCTTGCACTGCTTTTCATCATGTCGTGTTGTGTTTAAAAAGCATTCTGTTTTAAAATTCAGAGGCACAGTAGTTTAGCTGCAAAAAATCATTGGACTTTGTAGAAATTTCAAGAAAAGCTACATATTTAATGCCTTCCCTTTTTTAAAACTCTCTAAGAAATTTAGCAGTTGACTTTAGTGTGCATAGTGATTTATCGTGATCAGAAGAATATTTATTTATGGTTTAATGGGTAGAGAGAGAATTTCTATGAGTGTTACACAATGAAACTTTTATTTCATAATGCAAACATTTGATATATAGCATAGGATTTTGATTTCATTCATCTGTTACAAATATAATGAAACATTAGCTTATTTAACATATCACTTCTGTGCATACAAGGATAGCGAATAGCCTATTTAACATATCACTTGTGTGCATACATGAATGAAGAATTCTGAGGGGGTGAATTTAGAGAAATGCATCCATTTCCTGTCTTGCAGTCTTTTTCAGTTACTTGAATTTTCTCTTTAGAGTTATACCAAAAGCTTAATCTGTGAAGAAAGAAAAATAATACATAGCAAAGAGCAATACTTAGCCATTATAAAAACAGAGAAATGTTTGAATTCCAAATCTGTATGAATAGTATACATAGATATAAACAATAGTTTGTGAAAATTTTAACGAAGGGTGCAAACTTAAAAAAACAAAATGTCAAATTCTAATTTTATACTTTTTGCAAAAACAAATAACTACGCATATGTAAGAAAACTTAAAATGTGTATATACAGGGTCTTTCTCTCTCTCCCTCCCCCCCCCCAAATAAAGTTTTTTTTTAACAAAGAGTGAAATGGAATGGCTTCAAATACAGAAGACAAATATAATTGAGGAATCATGTTTGTGAATGTTCAAATTGATGACCATCATTGTCCAGACAATGCTGATAACACGCACCAAGAGCTTCGAAAACATCACGAAACAGGTCATTAGGAATATCTCGACATTGTCTTTCAATTTCCAATTTCAGTGCATCACTTGTTCTTGGTTTGGTGCAAATAAACTTTGTCTTTAAAATATCCCCATAAAAAGAAGCCCATGGGTGTGAGGTCTCTGGGGAATACACAGGATATTCAGTGGTACCCCTTTGTCCAATTGTTGTGTCTGCAAAAGCTCCATCGAAGTGAGCTCGTACATCGCGATGGTAGAGGGGAGGTGCTCCATCTTGCTGAAAGTAAATCTTGTCGTCATTGTTGTGGCTTGAACTTATGCCGAAATTTTAAATAATGATTAATATTATTTTATTTGTTTTTTTTTTGGAATGGCAGCAAAAAGATTATTCAATTTTGTTGTTCTAAGAATTGTTTATAGTTGCTAAGAACTTTAATAAAGGTTATTTTCGAATTAAATGTGGATTAAAGTTATTTAAAAAAAAACAGAGTTCTAATTATAAAGATCAGTTTGGAGTCATGAGTCTGGTGACTTGGAATTTTGATTTTAAAGGGACTAGATAAAACTGTTGAAGATACTGCACACAAACTGTGTAAGGTAAGTGGTAAAATTCCTCCATTTTGGTTGTATTGTCCAGAAATCTTTTTTTTTTTTTTTTTTCAAGTTGAGGCTCAGTTTAAGATAAATGAAATTGTTTCAGAAGATACCAAATTTAACTACTTAGTATCACAGTTAGAACCCAAATATATTGAGAACATCTGAGATATCATAACAAGTAATATTGTTACTAAATATTTAGAATCCAAAACAAGGTTCCTGGATTTATGTAAGGAAAGTGAAAGTACTCAAATTAAAAAAGCTTCTTACAAGAATCAGTTTAGGCAACTTAAAACCCAGCTAATTATTACAAAAATTAAACTCTGTTGCAACATCAAATGTGTCCAAAAATTTAACCAAAACGTTATCGTTGGAGAAATTGCCAGATTCTATACGTAATATAATACTTGTTAGTGATGAAGAGTTACTCAAGTTGGCGAGCATGGCTGATAAAATTTCAGATATGACACCTTCTAATCAGATTGGTTAATGTATTAACAGCTAGTAATTGCTCAACTACAGAATTGTTAATGAAAATTCAATCCCTTGAATTGCCAAAAGGAGTGTTCATCTTGTATTAAGACCATGATTTAGGAACAGCTCTGAAGATTACACTTATGGCAGACAATAGCCTGGCCTGGAGTGAAACACTTCCAACTGTTCTTCTTGCTCTACTCACAGCTATGCAAGAAGACTCTGCATACACCATTCCTCAAATGGTTTATGAACAAAATATACGATTACTGGGAGAATTTTTCCAAGATAGCACAATTCCTACACCACCTGATATTTTTGTCAAGCAGCTAAAAAACACTATGTAACAAATTGGACCAAGAACAGTATCCGATAAATATGTCCAAAACATTCGTCCCTAATGACTTGAAAACAACATCACATGTGTTTATTCGCAAAGATAGAGTTAAAAAGCAATTAGAATCAATCGCCTTATGATGGTCCTTTTCAAGTGGTTGACAGAAAAGAAAAATATTTTACTGTAAAAATCAAACACAAAGATGTTACAATGTCTATCGATAGATTGAAGCCTGCATATTTCTTGCAAATACGAAACGGTTACTGTGAAGCAGTCAATAATGTCAATAAGACAACCTGTCAAACCTCTAACAGACTTACCTCCTAAAATTAAAAAGCTTCCTGCAAAACAGTCACATAAAGGACAGATAATAAAACCTCCTGTGCAATTTCAAGATTAGCATTTACATACATCTATAATATTTTTTGTAAATAGTGTGTTTTAAAGGTAATATGCTGTACCGTAACTTAGTTATTGGGAAGGAAGTACTGTTGTGGCTTGAACTTATGTAGAAATTTTAAATAATGATTAATATTGTTTTATTTGTTTTTTGTTGTTTTTGGAATGGTAACAAAAAGATTATTCAATTTTGTTGTTCTAAGAATTGTTTATAGTTGCTAAGAACTTTAATAAAGATTATTTTCGAGTTAAAAAATGTTGGATAAGGTTATTAAAAAAAAAAAAAAAAAAAAAAAAAAAAAACAGAGTTCTAATTATAAAGATCAATTTGGAGTCAGGAGCCTATAGTTGTTATCTCTGAAATTTGTCTCTGAAAACATCTCCAAAATTTGTGGACCAACAAAGTCCTGAAGCAAGTTGAGGTACTCTCATCAGTGACAGTTCCATTAAAAAAAATTACCTATGATGCCCAGTGCGGATATTCCACACCAGACTGTTAATCCTGGTAAGTTTACTTGGTGTTCTAATGTTACATGAGGATTTACAGGATCCCAGTACATGCAATTATGGCAATTAATAGAGCCATTTAATTTACAGGATGCCTCATTGCTCCACACAATTTTGTGTGGAAACCCTGCATCTTCTGAACATTTTGCCAGGTACCATTCACAGAATTGAACTCTCTGGTCAGGATCGTCTTTGTTGAGAGCATGGATTAGTGTTGGAATTTAGCATTTCCAGTGCAGACGTTTCATGATGCGATAGATGCTATCTTTTGAGATGTGGATTTCCTGAGCAGTTTGTCGAAAAGACATTTCTGTGGTGATCGAAGGAGTGTTTCCTGCACCTGCTCTTCTTTTCCAGGGCTTGTGGATGTTTGTGGTTGTCCAGAACGTTTCTTGTTGACGTTCTAGAAGGTTCCATCTGCTTCAAACTTGTCTCTGATGTGAGTAATGGTCTGGCGCGTTGGTGGCAGTTTTGCGAATTCTCTTCTGTATTGTCTTTGCACTTCAGTGCCGTTTTTGGTCTTCCAATAACATTTCAGGACAAACTTCCTCTCTTCCAAGCTAAGTTGATTTCCTGCCATGCTGTGATAAATTAATTACAAACTGTAAAATTCATAAAAGGCAGGATGTTAGCAACAGTTAAAGTGTGAGTGCATTTTTTAAGCCAACTTGTTTATATATAAATATATTAGAATTGAATTAATTACCGTATTTGACGGCATATAAGATGCACCCTTATTTAGAAGGCCACACACAAGGGAAAAAAGTTACAATAGTCCGTGCGCAGTACCACAATAACTTAAAATGTGGTTTCTTTTAGTTCTCACGTTTCGTAAAAATCAAATAAACAATCATTGAATGCAATTACCAAACATAATTTTATTTAAAAAATTAACAAACGGCAAGCTCTTTTGAACATGATATGTAAATTTCAATAATGAATAAAGGAATGAACGACAAGCAATCAAACATAATACAAAATAAAGCAGAAACAACAAAAATCACAGATTCAAGGAAAACGTTGCCTATCATGAAATTAGACTTTAGTCACTTTCAAAACCATAAAAATCCTTTTCACTATCATCATCATCGAAAACGAGAATATCGTCATCACTACTGTTTCGTCATCGCTAATATCACCTTCGAATAATGTGTTGTCTTATGTTCCATCAAGAGCATTACTGATTCCGCACTTCTTAAAGGACTTAACAATTACTTCAGCCTTTACGTCCTCCCAAGATCTTTTTACTCACTCGCACACTTGTGAAATAGAGGGCTGCTTCATTCTACCTGAGGGTGTGAGGGCGTGATGTGGCTCTCCTATCCACTTGTTCCATCGTTCTGGCACTTTTTCCTTAAGTGGCTTATTCACCGATATATCTAAAGGCTGCAATTGGCTAGTCAGTCCACCAGGAATGACAGCTATCTTGGTTTTTAATTCTCTCGCTTTATTCTTTATGGTTTCAGTTTTATGGGCGCTAAACTGATCCAAAAGCAAAAGAGAGGGTTTTCTTAAGAGTCCACCAGGTCGCCTCGCATATACGTTCTGTAACCACAGTTTCATTCCTGCTTCGTTCATCCAGCCTTTCCGATGAACAATGAACAGTTACACCCCTTGGGAGTAATTGGAAGTTTTTCTTTTGGATGAGTTTGTCTTTTGAATATGAAAAACGGCGGTAGTTTTGTGCCATCAGCGCAACATGTTAGAACTACCGTATATCGAGTTTTTTTCATGACCTGTGGTTTTTATGGTTATTGATTTAGACCATTTAATACTCACAGTCTTTTTGGATGGTACATCAAATGTGAGTGGAATTTCATTCATATTTCCTATTTGGCTGAGCTCAAAAGAAGTTTTCTTGCGTGCATTTATAACAAACCTATGAAATGCTAATATTTTTTTTTTTCATAATCTGCTGCCATTTTCTGTGCAATAGTTATTTTTGTGCACATTGATAGGCCTTGCCTTTTCATGAACCTGTAGCACCAGCCCTTAGACCCTGAAAAGTTCTGATTCCCATATTTTTCTGCAAATCCTTTGGCCTTATTGATTATCATTTTGGTTGAAACACTTATCCCAGATTTCCTCTTATCTATCACCCACATTTTTACGGCATTTTCAAGTTCCGGCCAAGATGGAGCTGGGCATCGAAGGTTATGTTTTTGTATTTTAGCAGTCTTCAGTTGATCTTCCTGCAGTCGTCAAGTACTTATCATTTTTTCGGTAGGTGGTGGACCGAAAAGCCTAGCTGCTGCTCTGTTTCCATGCACTTTGGCGTAGTTTAACACTCCTAGTTTATATTGAATTGTATAGCTTAATCTCTTGTTTCCTGTAGTCATTTTTTCCAGGGTATTTTTTTAAAACAAATAGTTTTAATCACCGATACCGTCATGTTTATACAGAGTAGCACTGATACCGACACGTTTATACGGAGTAGCACCAATACTGACACTTGTGTCGGCTGAGTCAAAGAAAGTATGTAAAGAAGGAAAGGCTCCATAGACGTAATGTGACTGTCGAACCTGTTCGAACTTCGACATCAGCTTCGAGCTTTGGCGCTTTTTGCCGACAGATATTTCACGCATACGCAAAATAATTATGGCAGATGTAGAAAAGGTTATGTGTGTCTAGACCGTTATCCGGGCTAAAAATAGCATTCAGTATTAAAAGTTAACCTGTGTCCTTCACGTATAATACACAGGTAACATTTTTGAGACCAAATTTAGGAAAAAAAGTGCGTGTTACATGCCGTTAAATACAATAATTGAAATTCATTGAAATCGAAATAAATTTCCTAATACTTGTGCAGTAGCTGCAAAGTAAGACAATAATAAATTATTTACTAAAGTAATAATATTGATTATCACCTAATATAAAGTTCGTAGAATGTATCTTAATGAAGTAACCCAGAAGCATTGAAATTTAACCCCGAAAGTAATATTTTTAAAAGAACTTGAATTTAAATCAGGAAAAATAAGAACGGAAACTTTTAAAATGAAAATTAATAAACTAAGTAATTATCGTCATTGATCAGAAATTGGTTGACTTTTCAAGGGGAACAAAACAACCCCCATTTAATTAACAATAATTAATAAATACGAAGGTGTTTTGTCTTTTACTCAAGTAAGAAGTATGATGCCAGACTGGCAATTTGAATTAAAGCCAAACTTGTAAGTCGAGTTTTAATCCAATTAGTGAGATGAAATAAAGTGAAGTACTCTAAAGAATTCATTTTGAATGTAGCAGTTCCATTAAGTTCATGAGTTTTTTTAGAAATCTTGAGATATTATTGCCATATTGAGTAGGAGTAAATAAATTTCTCTGCTAGATAAATTAAAAGTAAAAAATTTTTATCATTTACTTGAGTAAAGTGTCCCCCGACCATGGACCTTATAAGAGATAGACTAACTCAGTGGGCGGGGCACGCGTCACCGACATGTCGACAAGAAAGAGTAGGGACGATCTGGTTTACTTTAACACTGAAACCTATGGCGTTTGTATCACATAACTCTTTTTAACTATTAAATGTGATACGTTATATAGTGATGAGATTATGAAAGCCACAGGCTTTTCCAAATAGGATTTAATATATATCTCATTAAAGCACTTTTTGCTGCATTTCGCGCATTTTTTTCACGCGTAATTCTTGTACAATAATCTTTGCTTTGGTAAAATGGTAAAAACTCTAAGCACAAAATTTATGAACTTAATTTTGGGTAAAAATAAACTAAATTTAAATAAGCTTGATAGTATGTGATGCTTTGAAATAAATAAGGTAAAATTAAACAAGATCTGATAAATTTTTTTAAAAATTTAATGAACATTTTCAGGCAGTGATTTTCCAAACTATAATAACATTACAAAACGATCATATTTATTTGATTATATGACCATTAAATTGGATTAGTTATTTTAATAATTCATAAAATTCGGAGATTAAATTTTCTGAGCATAATGAAAGGAAAAAAAAAGGATAAAATAAAATCTAGAAGCACTCAGATTTGATATTACGACCAAAATGAACCTTTTTTTTAAAGTTTTGTGTGTTACCTATATTTATTGAATATCATGTTCTTCGCCCGTAAACCACATATATTTGAAAACAACAAATCTTTAGAATTTCCGCACTGGAGATATGTTTTTTTTTTTTTTCCGTACAGTGCTCGCTCTGAACTCTTTTAGTTTGTTAATCAAAAATTCGTTAAAGTTTTACAAAATATGAAATAGATTAAAACAAATTCGAAATTCGGCCGTCCAGATGCCCATGTTCGGGTAGAGGATTACATTATTCAAAATTTGATGGCTCTAGATACCGTCATTTTTGTCGCTGTGCAAGAAACATACATGTATTCATGCAGATTCTTCATTATTTAATTTCTTTACATATAATACAGGGCGATAATATTTGGTAACAACAATTTGCAAGGAGACACGGACACTTATAGTAAAAGAGCCAAAATGCCACTTCGAAACAAATAGCCTTTCTAGGCTATCAACGTTTTGAGTTAATAAATTAAATTAACAATAAATAAAAAATCTGATGCAGAACTAAAAGTAAATTAAAAAAAATAATCACTATAAAATACAAGCAAAATTAATTATTACGGTTAAATAGAATTTTAATATTAGAATTAAATGTATAAAATTTTTAAGGAGTCAAAAGTGTTTATCACTATATTGTATTATGAAATATAATTAAAATAAAATTCCTTTATAGAAATTGAGCTATAATACTCATCTATAATTTTAAAATAGCAGCACAATTTAGAATTTTAAACAAACTTTAAAAAATTTGTTTTTAAATATTTTAGTACTTTTTACTTATTTACACCAATAAAAAGCATAAAAATTGCGAGAGAAAATTGCTTGTTTGAAACTTTCTATTAGTTCAGAACTAAAATGTTATTTTCTAAAAGAAGTAGTTACAAATTTCCTTACAGCATAGGAAAAGCTAAAAAAATATCCAGCCCTGAAAGCATGCAATAGCTTTATACTTATTTGGAACGTTAATCATGCTTGATAAATATGCTAAATTTTTAAAAATCAATCTCAATTTCAAAAATAAAAGTGTGTAGAAATTTTAATTTGTGAAATGAGGCGCCACAACCAGCTTTCTCTTGAGAATTATACACGCTGCAATAGGCAACCAATGTTAACTTTCTGCAAGTCGTCCCTACTCCTCTGGATGTAATCAAGGTGACAGCCGGCAACGCCTCAGACGAGGGAGAAAACCCGTTTGGGTTAGTCTATTTCTTATAAGGTCCATGCCCCCGACACCCTCGCTTTCATGCATGTGAATTTGAAGTTATTTTTGTAAACATAATTTAATCTTTGTTATATTTATGAAACAGATTTCAAAGTAATCGTTATAAACATAATAAACAGAATTTAATCTTTGTTATATTTATGAAATAGAATTCTAAGTAATCGTTATAAACATAATACACAATGCTATCTTTGCAAAATTAATGAATTAGAAGTTGAAAAATATAAAGAGATTTATAAAATAAGGTACAAGAAAATACACAAATTTCAATGTACATAATATACATAAAAGGCCATAATATGAATAAATTAACTTATATTCTTTCTTGTGGGAGGACGGTGAAGTGTTTGTGTCTGTTTTCTTACTCAGAAAGCATGTGGTATGCTATGCTATGCTATCCGAGATGTAGGGAGCAGCTGTGGGGACCCTTTGAATTACAGTGGTGGCCAAAATTCTGGACACTTTTGGAAATTTTTCTGTTTTTGAACTTTGTATGCTTATAGAAAACGTTATGTTTCACAAAATGCAAACTTGTATACATCATTTTAAAGAGAATTCATTACTGAATTCAATACAAAACGCAAAATTCAATTATTTGCAATACAAAAAACGTTAAACGCTAAAAAAATGCCAACACGCTTAAGCATTTGGCCCTGAGACTTATGGATGGTCATAGCAAAGGCATGTTTTACAGGAAATTGTCTACATCTCAATTGAAATGGCAGTCCTGTGCCGTGGCAACTTCACCCCATTGGCTAGTACAGTTAAGCAAGCAACCAATAAACTATCGGCGACAAACAGACATTTAAGCCTCATATATGTATGGGTCAAGTAACATCATCTCCTCCGAATATTCCTGCCCGCATCACTCATCGAAGCATAACTGAGATGGCCGGAAAATGAGATAGCTGGAAAACAACTGAGATAGTCTCTAACTGACATAGCCGGAAAACAACCTGCATTCTTTGCAGGTTAATCGTGGCATACAGAGGAAGTTGGAGTTGGCTCCAACTTCAGTTCCAGCCCAAACTCTATGAAGGAAGGACGTCTCTTGTTACACTATCTCCTCCGAAACCGCTGGCTCCTGTGCTTAGCGAAGAACACCGTTGGATTCCGTAGGTTCATGGCACACCATTTTGACCATTCGCAACTTCGTGGGACTTTAATTAAAAACTAATTTTCCACTTTCTTTCTTGGGTTTTCCCCATTAGAGGGATTTGGCTATGTGCCGAATTCTTTTTTCTCGAATATCTACGGAAGGGTGCCAAGTTGAAATAAGACATGCGTATCCTTGGAGTCCAAAAAATTCTCCGAATCCATCGATACCATTCTAATTTTCGTACAACTTTAATCGGTCGAGGAATTAATTAAAAACTGCGGAAACGTTAATTTCTGTGCTCATTTTTCCGAGTGGCAACAATAAACTATGGGCGACAAACATTTAAGCCACTTATATATATAAAGATATATATGGACTGACACAAGAATACACTTGTAGCATCTGCGTTTTCATCTGATGCAATCCCTATTGATTTTTGATAGGTCGCGTTTTGTTTATACGAACAAAGATGTAAATTATTGTTATATTTTTTCCTTGCATTTTTTTTTAGGAAAAAAGAACATAATTCAAATTGGAATCTGTCTTCTAAAGAACAGAAAGCAGTGCATTACTTTCACAGTAATGGGATTCTACCATTAAGGGGGGGGGGAGAAGGTGTCTTAATGCATACTAAATGGTAAACTAAATATGGCCGAAAAAAATTGATCATAGATTGGAGACCTGCGGGGAGTTTGTATTCATATCATTCTAAACAAAGCATCCTTTAATATTGGAAGATCTAAGAAAATATTAGAAATTATAGAAACCTCTTTGTTTATTAATAAAGAGGCATCAGTTCCTTCGGAATACTGCAAGAAAGTTTGGCGCAATTTTCGCAGATCATTGGATCTCTGCCAACTTTCACGGTTTGATTTTAGTCAACTTTCATGGTCCACGGGATAACGCATAATTATTTTTTTTATGTTGTTGTTATAAACTTGCATGTTTTATTTTATTTAATTTTAGATAATTGGGATAACTAGTTTATTACTGTATATATATGTCTTGAATATGATATAATTACAGAACATTATTATTATTTTTTAATTAGGTGAATCAGGATTGGGTAAATCAACATTAATTAATTCTATGTTCCTGACTGATATTTATTCAAATGAATATCCTGGTCCTTCTCTTCGTATTAAGAAAACAATACAGGTATTATTTCAGTTGTGATCGTGCTTGATTGTTATATTTGCATATGAATAACTGTATTTTCACTCAAATTTTAAAGAATTTCTGAAGTAATCGTGTTTTCTGTTTATTTTCATGAAGCCATTACCACCGTGTTTACCCATGTAATAGTCAAACATTTTCTGCAAATTTTTCATTGTTAAAATTTAGGTGCAACTATTATGCAGGAAAATCTACTGCACAATATTGTACACTTTTCAGGAATTTTTCTGTTTCAAAATGAAGGTGCGACTGTTACACGAGTAAACACAGTAATAAGCTAATTCTTGCAAAACCACTGGATGGTGAATTCTTAAAATTAAGCATCTGAAACAATGAATGCTCACCCACTGCATTTCAAATTACCAAATGTTTTAAGCTTCAAAAATTTATTTGAGTCATTGTCCTTATTTTCCTAATTTGGCATTCAAGTCTCTTCTAATAATCAAGCATAAACTATGCATTCTAGAAAGATTAATTGAAGCTTCTAAATCCCATTTCTGTGACCTGAATGTATGAATGGGAAAACTTTGCAAACAAAATTTAGTTTGTTTAAATGAAAAATTATATTGGTTTTAATTGCAGATATTTTGAAAAGCCATAAAATGATTTATTTCTATACAAAAATATTTTGTGTGTTGTTTTCTAAAAGTTTGGCATGTGGTACACACACAAGATTATGCTAAGTGCAGAGAATGAGTATGGTACAAAGAGTTTATTAGATGTTAGATTTATTAGAAGAGAAAAGATGCTACATTAAAAAAAAATTCCATTGCAGCTTTAAAGACTCTTCTTTAGTCAGTAAAATGCAAATAAAATGCAGTGTATAGTATACATAGAATCAACATACATATATATATATACATAGAATCAACAGGAGCATATATACATAGAATCATACATATATACATAGAATCAACAGGAGCGCTAGAATTGAAACTACAAAAATTTAAAATATTGTGAACAAAATCTCATGTGATCTTGAGTATCACAATAATCTTTAAACAGAGAACTCAGTATTGAAATAAGACTGAGAAAGAGTCATCTATAAAGTGAGAATTGCAGAGAGGATACTCAAGAGTATTGAAAATTAATATATTTTTTTAAGTGGGCAGCCAAGCAGTCATGTCCTACTGCTAAGTTGAAGCACAGCTACTACATTATTTCAAGAATCTGGTAAATCATCAAAATACTTGCTGTTGACTTTTATTACAAATAAAGGAACTTTTTGTCTTGTCAGTGATCAAAAAGTTGTTTGAAAGGTTATTTTGTTGAAAATTTGTGTTAATTTGGTATCTTTCTTTGTGAGATCATCTGTTGCCTCTTTCCGAGGTATGCACAATAAGATGATAGCCGCGATAGAGCATTTCTCTTTTCGGAATCAAGTATTAATTGGCATTTAAGCGTGAAGCTCGTTTACTTTAATTGCACTTTAACCTTTTCACGACGGCGCACCTTTGTTTAAGACGCTCGTGCGGGACGGAAGACACTCAAAGGCGGTCACCATAAAGGAGGGGGTTTTCCATCGCTAAGCCTAATTTTATAAAAAAAAAAAAAAAGAAAAAGAAAAAAAAAAAAAATCAGAGGGGGAAAAAAGTTTCACTTCTGGCATTGTAATTTTCGCTATTATTTTAGATTATTACTTGAGCTCTTACATATGTTAAAATGAGCATTTAATAACCTTTTTTTCTTTATTTTACATGAAAATATATTTAAAAAATTGCTTATCTTGTAAAATAATTTTCAAAAGCGCTATTCAAATTATTCCAAAGTTTAAATTGATAAAATCCATCAATAAAGTTTTAAATTAATAAAACAACACAATAAAGACTATTTACAGTAAGAAGTAACAAAATTAAAAATGAAGACTGGTAAATCTCGAAGTACGGAGCAGTATCACTTTCTCTTAGAAAAAGTATCACTTTCTAACTCTTTAGAAAATGAATCATCACTCTCATTCGCATTAATAAATGGTTCATTGACCATACGAGGGTATTCTTCCTCTGATAAATAGCGCCTTTCCGCTATAATAGACTGAAGATGAGGCTTTCCGAAATAAAAGGAGCAGAAACGGAAATATATCTGAAGGGCAATGCAAAACGTAACAATACTCCACATACTAACCCTAAAAGACCGTATATAGTAAAGGAAAAAATAGAATTAAAAAAAAGAATTGGATATAAATCAGACACGCGAATGTTTTCATTAGTGCGCAGCGATTTAAAGAGCTCACCTTTGTTTATGTTTTCCCTCCCCCCCCACCCTTGCAAGAGCTGATGAGTAAAATACCAAAGTCAAGCAGAATATATCAAACTCAAGGTCAGGAACTTAAAACTGTGTTCATTTCAAAAGTAATGGACCTAGGATGCCATCTAGTGGCCTTCAGAAAAACGTTCCAGCTTAAAATGCGCATACGCATCACCTGTCCTCTTAATGCAATCTCTAGCGATGCGTGGATGGGACGCCCAGCTGTAAGAGATGTTCTTAGGGAATGCGTATATGGGACCTCCGTCTAGAAAGGGTTAAGGCAGCCAGCCTCAACTTCATCAATATAGGCTGTGTTTTGAAAATCAAGAGATAAATGAGGGAAGAAAAAGAAGAGCTGAAAATACCACCACTGGCCTTAAACACTTAGAATAATTTATGTAAATATGCAGCCATTTGTTATTTGGACAACATTCTTCCATTGTTTTTGATGCTAGGGGAAATAAAATTTCTGAATTGAAAAAATGTTACTAAAAGCTGAAAAAGTAAACTTAGTTTAAAAAAGAATTTAATGGGTTAGGAGGTAGGCAGGGATTTTACTGCTTAAAAGGGGGAGTTAAATGAGGTTTTAAAAGTGAGATTTTTAAATACAGTACAAAGTCCAAGATTAGGGCATCCAATATCCGGAATGATCTAAAATCCGGACAACAACCTTTTTTTTTTTTGTATGCTTTGCATGTGCATTTGATTTTTTTTTTTGCACCTATAATAAAACATGTAGAGAGTCCCAATTTTTAATTTCACTTCAGCACTAAATAAATACCTCGTTATTAAAGAAACAATAATTTAAATAATTAAACAATAATGTTGCGTGCATTATTTGTTATGAATTGAATGCACAAGTCTGATGAAAAATTAATAAAATTTATTATCATCAAAAAATCCTTAAATTTATTTATGTATTCGCACAATATCTGAATATCTCACAGTAGTTATCTTTTAAACTACTAAAAACATTCAGCATATTCAACAACAACAAAAATAGAGAAAGCTAATCTGATTTCTCTGCAAATTCGCTACAGTAACCAAAAGCAGTTTTAAGCAAACTCATAAAACAACTACTGAATTGAGAAGTTTTCCTCCTTTCATAAGCTTTTTAAATCATGCACGAGCACATTCTGGTATTTTCTGGATTTTTCCCGAAAAGCAAAAGCTTGCAATTTCGAGACATCTATTTATTAAATGCGCTTGCTTCTCTATTTTTAATTTTTCTGCTGTAGCTTTCTCTTCATATAAGTCGTGCGCAGCATTGCACTAGGAAATGAAACAATTTAATTACAATTCTGTTAAAAATAGCAAACTAATTAAATCAATACAAAAACCATAACAACAATAATAATAAATTTGTGTGATCAATAATTTGGCTCCATAGCTGCATATCTGCTTGACATACATCTCAAACTGAAACATTCTATATAGAAATGTCGTTTATTTTACATTTACTAATATTTTGTATCCCTGATGCCAACCTAGCAAATCATTATTTATTATATTTTGCTTTCATCACCACATGTTTATCAACAGATGACATTTTGAGTACTGATTCATGCAGCGATGCCCAATCAATTTTTTTATATTAATAACTTAATAGCAAAGAGTCTGGTAACCTTTTATGTTGACATTAAGCTTGGCAATGATTACAGATTTAAGTTAAATGCACGAAGAAATGTTGACGAGAAAAAAATTTAACAAAAATTTCTCTTCGTATTCTAAAAATAGATTTTGTTAATGATACCCAGAGGCCAAAAGATTACATTTCTTCTTCTTCATAAACTCCACAATCTGTTACCGACCAAGGCTGTCTCTCCAAGTTTTCATTCGGTGCAAAAGCCTTCCCTTGGTTAACTCCAATTAACCCCAAATCTTCCTTGACATCTATCTTGTGGGTAGTCTTCCTTTTCGTCCTACTCCGTCGTTCTTGAAACGTTATCTTTTTGAATGGAAATGAATCTTCATATCTAAACACATGGCCCAGCCATCTGATATGAGATGGCTTTACGATTCTCACAATATCAGTTTCAGCATATTTCCTATATTTCCCATATAGTTCATGATTATAGAATATCTTCCACATGCCATTTTGTCGTACCAGTCCAAAGATCTTTCTTAGGATTTTTCTTTCAAAAGTTGACATCAGGTCTTTCTCTACAACATTCACTTCCGCAAAGGGTAACAGGCCATATTAAAGTTTTATATAAATTTCATTTAGTTTTTATGTCGATTAGTTTGGATTTAAGATGTTTTTTAAGGCCATAGTAACATCTATTAGCCATTAATATTCTATTTTTTATTTTAATTTTTATATCATTGGAACTTGTGATCAATGTGCCCAGTTTTTAAATTGTTGTACGGTTTCAAAGATATAACTGTTTATCTTCAGAGGGAATAAATCAACAGTTTTATTATATGCAATCATAAATTTAGTTTTGTCTTCATTAACCCTTTCAGGACAGGCATCCCATATACGCATTCCCTACGAACGTGTCTTTCATTCGGGCATCCCATCCACGCATCACTAGAGATTGCATTCAGAGGACGGGTGATGCATATATGCATTTTAAGCTGGAACGTTTCTCTGAAGACCACTAGACAGCATCCTATGTCCATTAATTTTGAAATGAATACAGTTTTATGTTCCTGACCTTGAATTCTGCCTGACTTTGGTATTTTACTCATCAACTGTTGCGAGGGGGGAGGGAAAACATAAACAGAGATGAGCTCTTTAAATCAGGGGGTGCTAATCTAATATAAACATTGGGGTGTCTGATTTATATCCAATTCCTTTTTTTATTCTATTTTTTTCCTCTACTATGTACGGTCTTTTAGGGTTAATACGTGGAATCTCTATTACGTTTTGCATTGCCTTCAGACATATTTCGGGATCTTCTCTTTTCATTTCGGAAAGTCTCACCTCTAGGCTATTATGGCCTGGAAGCATTATTTTTCAAGGGAAGAATACACTCGTATGGTTAATGAACCATTTACAACACTGAGAGTGATGATTCATTTTCTAAAGAGTTAGAAAGTGATACTTCTCCGTGCTTCGAGATTTATCACACTCAGTTTTCATTTAAAATTTTGTTACTTCTTACTGTAAATGGTATTTATTCTATTGTTTTATTAATTTTAAACTTTATTGATGGATTTTATCAATTTAAACTTTGGAATAATTTGAATAGCGCTTCTGAAAATTATTTTACAAGATAAGAAATTTTTTAAATATATTTTCATGTAAAATAAAGAAAAAAAGGTTATTAAATGCTCATTTTAACATATGTAAGAGCTCAAGTAATAATCTAAAATAATAGCGAAAATTACAATGCCAGAAGTGAAACTTTTTTCCCCCTCTGATTTTTTTTTTTCTTTTCTTTTTTTTTTTTTTTTTTTATAAAATTAGGCTTAGCGATGGAAAACCCCCCCTTTATGGTGACTGCCTTTGAGTGTCTTCCGTCCCGCACGAGCGTCTTGAACAAAAGTGCGCCGTCGCAAAAGAGTTAATGATTAGGCCCAACATTCTTGCTGCATTTTCAAGTGAGACAAATGCCTCCACCACAGCTCGTTTTGATCGCCCAGTGATATATCAAGCTTTTTAGATTTTTTATCTCTCCTTTTATTGTAAATTATTGTAAGATCTGTTGATCTTATAACAAAGTTTCAAAATATTAGAAAGTGGTCAGAATCCACATTTGCGCCTCTGAATGTGCGCACATCTATAAGACTACTTCTGTGTCTTAGGTCTATCAGTATGTGATCTGTTTGATTTTGAGTTTTTCCATCTGGAGATCTCCAAGTGACTTTATGTACACTGGTTATCATAAATTAAGCAAAAATCACAAAAATCACGATTACTGAAAAGTTACATGTAGAATTTTATGAAACTTACACACCGTATACAACACATAGTAAGGTATCAAATAACATAAAAAGAAATTACCAAAAAAATTTGGTAGTATAGAAATTAGCACATGTATAAAATGAACAAATAAAAGGTGTCAGTTTACTATAGGAAAAGTACCTTCAATGTGGAATATGATCACCTCTAGAAGCAATACAGCACATACAGCAATGTGTGATGCTTTCAATTATGCAGTCTATCTGTTCCATAGGAAGCGAGAGCCATTGCTCTTGCAAAGCAGTTGCAAGCATGGCAAGGGTCTGAGTGGGCAGATTGAGAGCAGCTAGACGTCTCCCTAAAGCATCCCAAACGTGCTTGATAGGATTCAAGTCCGTGGATCGAGCTGGCCACTCCATGCACATAATTGCTTCCTGTTGAAGGTAATCATCTACGATGCGAGCCATGTGTGGTCTTGCTTTGTCGTCCTGTAACAGGAAAGCATCACCTATTGCCCGGCATATGGGCACACATAAGCATCAAAGATGTCATCTCTATAAACCTGAGCATTCACAGTTCCCCTTGGAAAGACATGGAGGTCTGTGCATCCACCTGAAGAGATGCCATCCCAAACATAGGCACTGCCTCTTCCCGTATGCATCTCTTCCACGGATGTTTGATGGACGATAACGGGGTCCAGTTTCTCTCGATATCAAATGATGCCTACTATCGCTTTCTAGAGTAAACCTGGACTCATCCGTAAAGAGAACAGCCCTCCATTGATCAGGCATCAAATGGCTGATCGTCTCGCATACAAACCACCTTCGTGAAGCCTTCTACGTACAGTTGTCAAATATCGGTCATCCGCGCTCGTCGTAGCAGTTGGCCGTCCTTGGCTAAACCACCTAGATGCCGAGTCTGTGGTTTGAAATTGCCTCCAAAGTCTGTGAACCACAGAAAGACTCACATTTAGCCATCTGGCCACTTCTGTTTGACTTTGTCCTGCCTCTAGTCTCCCAATGGCTCTCCATCGTAGTTCTGCGGGCAAACGATGCTTTGAGGTCATTGGACGAATTGGCTATCTCAGATTTCTGATGCCACTATCACAGTGAAATATGTGGGCTTGCTCTCAAACATGGACTTTTATGCTCCTCGCAGATTACGTATTCCGAGTGCAGCGTCGGTAATTTGCACATTGCAGTTTTACTCAGCTACTCTTACTTGGTAACATATTAAAATTTTACATGGTTTGCCTTATTTTTAAGGGAGTTAGTTATCAGTATTTTTGTGATTTTTCCTTAATTTATGATAACCAGTGTATATTTTTATGTTTCAATACTGTACTCACAGTCATCATATTAGCAGAGATGGCAAAGCATACATCTAGAAGACTACTTCTGTGTCTTAAGTGTATCAGTACGTGATCTGTTTGATTTTGAATTTTTCCATCTGGAGATTTCCAAGTGACTTTATGTATATTTTTATGTTTGAATACTGTACTCCCAGTCATCATATTAGAAGAGATGGCAAAGTTCAGAAGTCTGTGTAGACTGTGGTTTCCCACAAACACACTTAAGTCTTTATTATGACCGATCTTCACATTAAAAATCACCCAATATAAGTTTTATATCATTTGAACAACATTCACTATGAGTCTTATCAAGAAGGTCATAAAATGTGTCATGTTCCTCATCCCCCTTATCCTGAGTGGGGCATGAGCACAGATAAGTGAGATATTATGTGTCTTACCATTGATACGTAGTCTACAAATCCTCTCATCCACTGGCTTAAATTCGATGTTTCTATCTCCAGTTTATTTACCAACAATAAAACCAATTCCAAACTGATGTATTTTATCATGGCAGCTGCAATTAACACTGTAGTTATGTCTATCAATCAGTCCATTACCAGTCTATCTGATTTCTTGGATGTTTAATTTATACTCGATAAAAAAATCAGTAAGCATTTTCAAACTTCTGTCTTTGTATAAAACTCTTATGTTCCATGTCCCAAATCTCAGATCTGATTTCAAGCCAGGTCATTGGGAATGTGTCAGTCTGGAAGATTCCTTTTGAGATTTCTGAATTAGAACTTTTTATGAGGTAAGGGGATTGGCCTTGTGTTCAACCCCCAACTTGGAGGGCCAGACCTCCAAATTTATAACCCCCCTGAAGGCAGGAGTGCAAAGATTACATTTAGGCCTGAATTAAGAATAACTGATTTTGAATTAAGAATAACTGATTTGTTATTCACATAAACCCAGAACTAGTGCAAGAGCTTGTATGGCTCCACCGGGTTAACTGATTTTGAATTAAGAATAACTGATTTGTTATTCACATAAACCCAGAACTAGTGCAAGAGCTTGTATGGCTCCACCGGGTGGCAGAATTAAGGGAAGACAAACTCTTTTTTTATTTTTATTTTTATTTATTTTTTTTTTTTTTTTAGAGAAGCACCAAGCAACAAAATTAAGAAATGAACAATTTTTAGAACTTAGGGAAAGCACTGGGATCAAAAATTAGGGGCAACAAAAATTTTGGCACTTAGGTAGCAGAAATTAGGACCTGCAGAAACTGCATCAGGCAGTAAGATATATAGCGCCGGTCCTTGATAAACCTAAAGTATATGATATGGGAGAATTTATTTATTCAGGACTCAGATTAAGGCTTAAGCATGTGCAAAAAATAAGACATAAGTAAAATAAATAACTAAACTAATAGAATTCAGGCGTAATGGTCCCAGTGAGCAATAGATAGAAGCAAACAAAATTTCACTGAAGAACTTGTCTTTCATCGCCAATCTCATGATAATAACCAATAATGTATAGCAGTTACTATTAAGCTAGGCTAAAATTATATTTTACTGATTCCAGCAGATTGCACTGTTCCTTAACTTTCTGATTTGATCCAGCTTATTCCCTCAGGGGCTCACTCTTGTGAGTACGGGTGTGGCAATCTCGAGGTACCCTAGCCCTTCAGGGGATCATCTTCTTGGTAAGATGGGTGTCACAATCCTGGAACCCCAGTGATCTATCCTCTTTTACGTCTCCTCTCCTATGACCTGATATTTTTTTCCTTCCATTCTCCCTTGTGGTTTTTCTCTTCAGAGGTTGGGGCTCGTCACAAGAAACTGGAGCAGCCCTTGTCTCAAGTTTTGAAGTGGCGAGAAAACTGCCCACGTGTTTGCCGTGCGTGGAGACCTGTGTCGCTGGAAAGGAGGGTCCTGGTAGTTGAAGGGCGAGGTACTGTCCCCAACAGATAGCTTTGGTCTCCACTTCAGCTAAATGGGAGGCATCTTAGTCGTCCTCACGGGTGTCAATCGGCTGGTCACTAGTCCTTGTGTCAGTGGCTTGGGGATAAGCTCTCGGGAGTACCAGCTTTCGGGAAAGCCGACTGTGGGTCTTCAGTTTGCATAACAAAGGAATCTGTGTTCCCTTTTTGGGCTTCGTGGTGGGTGGGGCCGTCGGACCCGAATTTTTTCTGTCTTCAATATGGCCAACTCTCAAATTTTTCTAATTAAAGACTTCGAAGTTAGTCAAGTTGGTCAAAGCACTAGCTCTGAAAAATCTCCTAAAAAAAGTACATACAGATACAAATACGAATAATCCTAACAATAGTCCCCGTTTCCTTGTTATCTCTAGTCCTTCTGGCGAGCTGCATAAGATGTCTCCTTTCGTAATAAATAAATACATCCAGTCTTGTATTGGTCAGCCGAGAAATATAAAGCTTCTCTGTTCTGGTGACTTGCTTATTGATACAATTTCGACAACTCGGTCTGATCATTAATTCAAATAACCAAACTTGGACAAGCCAATGTCACAGTAACAGCACATAAGACACTGAATTATTGTCGTGGTGTAATCTCGGAATTCTACCTCCTTTGCTATGCTTCTGAAGAAGAGATCGCATCCAAGCTGTCTGACCAAAATGTCTGCGGTGTTAGGCGGATCAAGATGCGTAAAGAAGGAAAGTTGATTGATACAAAACACGTGATCCTGACTTTCAACATGCCTGATCTGCCTAAGAATATTAAGGCGGGATACTTAAGTTGTCCTGTAAGACCTTGTATTCCAAACCCTATGCGATGCTGCCAATGCCAGCATTTTGGCCATTCTAAGACGTCTTATTGTGGCAGCCTCATATGCGCCCGATGCTCACAGATTGGCCACGATTCTGAAAATTGTACCGCTGTGCCTTTGTGTATAAATTGCAAGGGTGAGCACCCAGCATTTTCACGCCTGTGCCCAAAATGGAAATCCGAAAAAGAAGTGCAGACTGCAAAAGTTACCAGGAACATCTCATATGCCGAAGCCAGAAGATTAGTCCAACGCACGCAGCTTTAACCAAATAAATCATATACAAGTGCTGTTAAATCATCTCGTACAGTATCCACCCAAACATCAATAAATACGCAGATTCTACGAAATAAAACTCAACCGATTACATCCACCAAGAAAAAAGAAAATTCAAATCATTTAGTACAAAATAAAGAAACAGTTATTCAAAGTAAACCCAAAACTGCCACACAAGAAATATTAAATTAAAATAGAAGTCCCAGCAATAGCTCTCTTGATGAAATGATTTCTGAATCTGCGGATTCAGACAGTATGGAAATAGAAGAGGGTCCAGAAGTTCCCAGGCATCTACTTCCACGAAAAACAAAACAACAGCACAGAAAGAACAAAAACCAATCATAATGGCCACCTTCGTCTCATGGAACTGTCACAGTTTCCACCGAAATTTGCTTGACATCAAAGCTATAATAAATGTGTATCATCCTGTGTGCTTAGCAATACAGGAAACAAATCTGAAACCAGAACAACATGCAAAACGTCGGAGGTTTTCTTTCACCAGGAAAGATAACCTTGCAGGTGAGCGTGCCAGTGGAGGTGTAGGTCTCCTCACCTCACTGGATTTTCCATCAAATGTGCTTTCTTTAATGACATCCCTTTAAGTTGTCGCTACTCAAACAAATTTTTATATTGTTGTTTCATTTGTTTCTCTGTATTTGCCTCCAAATGAGCACATTGATCAACAAGATTTAAATGGTCTTAGAGCAGCTGCCTGAGCCCTTTATCATAATAGGAGATTTTAACGGCCATAGTCTGCTCTGGGGTAGTAAAGATACAAAATGCTAAGGAAGACAAATTGAGCAGATGATTGAAGATCATAGCCTTTGTCTCCTGAATAATGGGCAGGATCCTTACTTCTATGATCCTTCAAGTACATTCCGTGCTCTCGACCTTGCCATCTGTTCACCATCTCTGTTTCCATTTTGCACTTTTAGTGTGGGAAACGATCTTTACAACAGCAATCACTATCCCATTTTTATATCTCTTGGCCTTTGTCTCCTGAATAATGGGCAGGATACTTACTTCCGTGAGCCTTCAAGAACATTCCATGCTCTCCACCTTGCCATCTGTTCACCATCTCTGTTTCCATTTTGCACTTTTAGTGTGAGAAACGATCTTTACAACAGCGATCACTATCCCATTTTTATATCTCTTGCACGAAGAGGAGCAAACCCCATGTCCAGATCCCCTCAGTTCATACTCGATAGGGCAGACTGGTAACTCTTCTCTTCCATTGCAGAGCTGACAGATGAAATGGTAGAAGATGTGCATGTCGATAATGCTGTTAAAGCTGTTACTAATACTATTATTCAGGCAGCTATGCTTTCCATTCCTAGAACATCGGGAAAAATACTAAAATATATGAAGCCATGGTGGAACTGTGACTGTCATGAAGCACGGAAAAAACAGAAGAAAGCATAGGGAATTTTTCATAGATATCCTAATTTGCAAAACCTCGTAGCATTTAAAAAAGCCAAAGCAAATGCACGAAAAGTAAGAAGCAGAGCCAAAGGGATTCCTGGATTTCATGTGTGTCATCAATAACATCCTCTTATGCCTAGTAAATGGGTTTGGGAAAGAGTTAAAAAAGCATGCAGAATATATAAAGACCACTCACTTTCCTTTCTGGAAAAAGATGGGCGAGTGATTAGCTCCATAGAAGAAATTGCGAATACTGTTGGTGAGACATTTGCTGCTGTTTCTTCCAGCAGAAATGACTCACCTGCATTTCTTTCTATCAAGCAGCGCTCTGAGAGAAATCCCATCACTTTCAACTCTTCCAACTTTGAGCCTTATAAGAAAGACTTTACTGTGCTAAGAGCTTTGATACAGACTCATAAGTCTTGAATCTGAATGGCGGGTATTATGAAATGCTGAACCATCTGTCCTATAAGTCACTGACTGCCCTGTTCACTCTTTACAATAGGGTGTGGAAGGAGTGTACTTTTCCCAGTGCATGGTGGAGAGCTGTTGTGATTCTTATTTTTAAGCCAGGGAAAGACCCAAGGAATCCCTCGAACGATTGGCCAATTGCCCTTACAAGTTGTGTATGGAAACTGTTTGAAAAGATGATAAACAGCCGCCTAGTCTACTTCTTGGAAAAGAATAATATTATATCGCCTTATCAAAGTGGTTTTCGAAATTGGAGAATGACCGTACATAATATGCTCCTTTTAGAGACATCTATTCGAAAAGCTTTTGTCAGAAGAAGTCACTTTGTCTCAATATTCTTTGACATTGAGGAAGCTTATGATAAGGGATGGAGATACGGTATAATTCGGAATCTTGATGAGAGTGGCTTTTGCGGCAATCTACCAATTTTCATTCAGAATTTCTTGAATACTAGAACTTTTCAAGTAAGGATTGGTTCTGTTTTGTCTGACGTTTTTGAACAGGAAGAGGGTGTGCCTCAAGGGTGTGTGCTTAGTGTAACCCTTTTCAGTTTAAAAATAAACTCTGTTTTAAAAGAACTTCCTCCCACCATCTTGGGATCTCTATATGTTGATGATCTACAGATTAGCTGTCGAGGGGCAGACATGAGATACGTAGAGAGGCAATTGCAGATGGCTCTGAATAAGATCCAAGAATGGTTTGACAAACAGGGATTTACTTTCTCGAAACAAAAAATTGTGTGCGTTCACTTTTGCAGGAAGCGAGGTCTCCATCATGAACCTGAGTTATATCTGAATGGTACAATTATTCCAGTTGCGCCTGAGGTAAAATTGTTAGGAGTGATGTACGACCGAAAATTGACCTTCCTTTCTCATGTTTTAAACCTGAGAAAGAAGTGTTTAAAAACACTAAATATTTTAAAAGTGTTGCGAACACCTCCTGGGGTGCAGAGCATAGCTCCATGCTTCCCATTTACAGAGCGCTCGTCCACTCTAAACTGGGCTATGGCTCAGTTGTTTATGGATCCGCTCGGTCATCAGTTTTGTTAAAACTAGATCCTGTTCACCATCGAGCTCTGCGGATTTGTTCAGGAGCTTTCAGGACTTCTCCTGTCCAGAGCTTTTATGTTGATGTTAACGAACCATCACTTTATCTGAGGCGTGAGCAATTGTCCCTTTTGCTATATTTTAATATTCTATCGCAACCTGAATATCCTAATAAGCTGTGCTTACATGATAATGTGTGTAACACTTTATTTGAAACACTTCCATCCGGTGTGCCTACCTTTCCTTTTTTAAAAAGTGGAATTGCTGAAAAAAATAGATAAAGGTATATCCGTCTCAAAATTATGCAAGGAGTATGGCATTGGAAAGTTAATTTCATGTGAATTCCGACATTCCACTCTCAATGAATAATAGAAAAATTATTTATTATGCTAAAAGTGAAGATCATGAAAAAGTGATGACTGAATGGGGCAGATAGTGTGGCAGGGAGGGCATGCCACTGACTAGTCCAGTGCTAATAGTTCATGCTAAAATATTTCACAAGGAAATGAACTTAAAAATATAGTACAGGCTGGTTAACCAAATTTAAAAATCGCCGTGGTATAAGACAATTAAAAATTTCATGTGAAAATGCTTCAGCTAATACTGAACTATTTTCAGATGAATTCATTAACCACTTGTATAAACACAAGTGTAACTTTTCAAAATCGCAAAAAATACACAACCTTGAGCATTTAAAGGAGTAAAGATTTTCCCCACTATTTATCCTGCAAATAAAAGAGCTTGGATGACACAAGCGTTAACGAATGATTGGTTTGAAAATCATTTCGTACCCAAGGCTTGGCAACATTTGAATTCAGTTGGTTTACCTGATGATGCAAAAATTATCCTGATCATAGACAACTGTTCAGCTCATACTTCACTTAAAATTTTAGTGAATGATAAGTTAGCCGTATTATTCTTTCCTCCAAATAGCATTCAGCATTCAGCCTATGGATATCGGAATAGTGTATGCACTGAAAATGCAAATATAAAGTAGAATTTTTAAAATCCATGTTCAATTTCTTGAAATGGCAAGACTATTGAAGAATTCTTAAAATATTTTAGCATAAAATCTGCTTTGTGGAGCATTGCAAGATCATGGGAGGATGTGTCTCCAGGTATTTTTAAAATTGCTTGGCAGCGACCATATTTCATGGTGAGGATGATGAAGATAATAACGACGAATTTGAAGGTTTTTGGATATCGCAAACCAAAGGTGAAATTTTCCAATTAATTGATTACCGATAGTGAAGAAAGTGATAAAGAGGTTATTGAAAACGAAAACATTTCAATTAACAAGTTAATTGGAATTCTCGACAGAGCAATTACAGAACTTGAACAGTGGAACTTGGTAACTGAACAAGAAATTATGTCTGTCTACCAAATTAAAGAGAAAGTATTAGCACAAAAAGAGCAATTTAAACAACTTATATTGAAAGAAATGTTTAATAAAGTAAATAAATTTATATTAGTTTTTTTTTTTTTTTTGTAAATTTGATACCCTTTAGATCAAAAATGCTTCATAAATCATGATTTCATATTTTTAATTTTATAATTTCTACATGCCATCTTACTGGTTTTAAACAGATGGATTTAATATCCAAAAAAGTCCCAAATGTGGAATTGCCAAAGTCCCGATGAGTCTGGATCTCGGACTTCGTACTGTATATCCTTTATCAACCATGCTTGATATTTGTTTATTAATTTATGTCAGATGAAAACAAACTTAAGATATGAAGCACTATTTTATTATTACCATGTTTATAATTTTAATATAAATTTTTTATTTATTATAAATAGTTTTTGAATATTGTTGTGTATTTTTTATAGGTTGAGACATCTAAAGTACTTTTAAAAGAAAATGGTGTCAATTTAATCCTTACTGTGGTGGATACTCCAGGCTTTGGTGATGCTGTAGATAACTCTCAGTGGTAAATGAAAGTTTGTTTTTCTTTTAATGTATAAAAAATCATTTGTCACCCAACTGGGATAGTGGTTAGCTATGCTGACTTCGAGCCCCGGGATCGAATCACGACGAAGGCATGGATGTTCATAAATGTATGTGGACTCTAATTCATAAATGTATGTGGATGTTCATAAATGTATGTGAACTCTCTGTGCATGAGGACTCTAATTATGTGGCAAGCTGAAAATCCTCTTGAGAGGTTGTTGATAGGAGAAGAGGGGCAGCAGATCTTCATATCTCTTTCCCCATGGTTACTGGGGTTACTGTCCATTAAAATTGGGGACGGAACTGAGCAAAGTTGCACTGTCACCTATATTATGCTCAAGGCTATTGCCAGCGACACACGCAGTCTTTCACTCCTTGCCATGATGAATTTCGGGGGCTTGTTCTTATGTTACTGTCAGACAAGTAAGATAAGTCACAACAATAACAACACAACAAATTAATTTTACCCCTTTTTTAGCGTGTGAATGTTTTTTTTTTTTTTTTTTTTTTTTTTTTTTTTTTAGAATATTCTAATTTTTGTGGTGGTATTCAGGTATGGATCCAAGAATTGGAAGTGCCCTATCTTTGTTTTTGATTTGCATGAAAAAAAAAAAAATAATGAGATTTAGAGCTTGTGCCTTATGCTGTGTGTTAATGATTGCAGAGAGGTTGATGCTTGGCAAAAATTTGTCTGTTTAATAAAAAAGAGATTGCATAATAACACATTCACTGCCATATACAAGAATACTTGTAGTTGGCTAACTGGGTTTACTTGTTAGCTATGAGATAACATATTATTAATCGCCTTATCTGAAATGACCAAGTGTGAGTATTGCCATAGTAAATGTGTGCAATGTTTAGGTTTTGGCATGCAAGAAGGGACTGAATAATGTGCATGGTGTACTGAAATGGATCATTTATTTCTCAAGACCTAAAATCGCATCATTTATTTTTGAAAACTGTCACTAAATATTTAGGTTACAAAGTCTTTTTGGATTTATTCACTTGAGAAATGTTACAAGTGGATTACAAAAATTTTTATTTGTTAACTTGTATTAAGACTAATAGAAAATAATGAATTACATTTGAGGAGTTTGGTGGTAATCCACAGAGAAGGTAGGTATTGTTTATCTAATCCAGAGTTATGGTTGCCACATAGAGCTTCATATGCAGAAATTCATTTTAAAAATATTATTTATACATGTATACTCTTGTGAATGAACACACTTAATTACCTTTGGCATGTAGATGTGATAGATTGCGTTCAGTAAACATAATATGTAACATTCAGTTTTAGTCTTTAATTTATGAAAGGCATGGGACTGTTAGTCATACTGCATCGTTTATTTAGTTGTAAAAGAGAAACTATATATTAAGTTTAATATTTCCATTGAAGCAGAACATAGCATCTAAATTGACTCTTTCCATGTATTTCTCACTAAAATTTCTGAGAATATGTGTTAATCAAAGTTTTATTGGTACTTTCTGATTATCTGCCCCCCCCAATCCAATTCACCAGTTCATTGGCAACTTTCTGAATTGGTAATAAGCTTGTGTATGGTTATCTTTGTGACTCGCAGCTAATCTGATTATAAATAATAATAAAAAGAAACATTTCAAAGTAGCATAATCAAAAAGTATGTATTGTTATTATGGCTGATTCAAGAAAGCATCTTTGAATACAAAATCATAAATAAGTGAAATACAGAATTTTAAATTAGTTCCTAATTTGCAACTAGGAAAATAGAAATGTTAAAAAAATTGTTGAAATTATTAATCATCCAGAAGCTTTAATATAAAAATAATTATTTAAAGCATGGTAGAGTTAAAAATGAAAGAAGACTTGGCGTACCATGAAAACGGTCCTTCAAAATACAATAAAATTTCAAAAATTATTAAAATAATAAGAAATGAGTACTCCTTAAATTGCAAGAAAACTTTATTGAATGATGTGGAGTATGTTCAGAAACTGTTAACATTGTGATTTGGTATTACCATTTGATTGTTAACAAATGGTAAAATTAGATCAATACAGAAATCAAATGAAGGGGAAAAAATTCTGTATTAGGGAAAGAAAGAAAATTTCAACCTCTATTCAAGTAAAAAAAATTCAGGATTTTCTTAAAAGCTATATGAAATAAGAATTAAAAATACTAGAGTATTGTTGTGTGTGCTGAATGAAGTTAATATTTTTGGTTATGATGATCATCCGTTGAATGAGATCCAAAAAAAATTTCAAAATCTGGCCCTAATTTCAACTGTAGAACATGGTAGAAGTGGAAGAGTAATGTGGGAATGTAAAGGGGTTGGGCAAAAATATTTAAGCAACGAAATAAAAACATGTGACTAATATCCTGTGGGAAAAGCGTTGTCATTCAAAACAGCCTGCAGTCTTCTCGGAATGGATAAATAGAGGTCTTGTATGCTTTGCGAGGGAATCTTGTATCATTTTGTCTGTAAAATATTGACAAGTTAAGTTAATGATGATGGGACGGTTAGTGCTCACATATATTTCTCCCCAAAATAGTCTATAAAGGCGTAATAATATTGATATCTGGTGACAGAGGTGGCCATGGTAATAGTGAAAGTTCATCTTAATGCTCAGAAAACCAATCCTGGCTGATGTGAGCTGAGTGATGTCGTCTTGGAATATGGCATTACCATTCGGGAACAAAATTTGTACCATGGGATGGATGGTATCAGCCAAAATTGTCACATAATCCTTGACAGTAATGTGACCTTGCACATACCCTTGGGATGGTGTTTGCCAGATATAAACTCAATAACAAGGTCACACAAAAGGGAAGCTCACTCACAAATATGGAAATTAGACATGCACTTTAGGGTTTTGCTTCGTAGTGAATGGAAAATATGCTGATTTGAAAGCATGCTTTTGGAGATTGTTAATTTCAGTTTCAGGTGAGAGAATAAGGAACACGAGAAATGGTGAGAGAATAAGGAACACGAGAAATTTTTCCTTAGGTAACGAGGTGGTCTTCAAAATAAACCTTTACAGTTGGTTAAAGAGGGGAAACTATTTCCTAAGGCCAGCTTTAGATGCAAAATATTTGTCTTTGGAAGGAAAATATCCACTGGTTCTGTCTGACAATCCCCCCCCAAGCGGGGCTTTGAGATGGGCTTATACTTTACATTTTTTGTAGATATATTCTTGAGGAAAGTTATATATTACTACCTTACTGATTGAAAAATTTAAAAAGCCCCCATAGGAAGCCCCTGAAGCTCAAAATTGAAATGAGAGCTTTGAGTTGTATCAAGACCCTCAGGGAGCTCACTTTTGTGAGTACGGGTGTGGCGATCCCGAGGTACCCTAGCCCTTCAGGGGATCATCTTCTTGGTGAGACGGGTGTCACGATCCTGGAGCCCCAGTGATCTATCCTCTTTTCCGTCTCCTCTCCTCTTGGCTGGAACTTTTTCCCTTCCCTTCTCCCTTGTGGTTTCTCTCTACGGAGTTTGGGGCTCGTCACGAGAGACTGGAGCAGCCCTTATCTCTAGTTTTCGAGTGGCGAGAAAACTGCCCACGTGTTTGCCGTGCATGGAGACCCGTGTCGCTGAAAGGAGGGTCCTGGTAGTTGAGGGGCGAGGTACTGTCCCCAACACACTACTTTGGCCTCTGCTTCAGCTAAATGGAAGGCACCTTAGTCGTCCTCACGGGTGTCAATCGTGGTCACTAGTCCTTGTGTCAGTGGCTTGGGGTCAAGCTCTCGGGAGTACCTGCTTTCGGGAAAGCCGACTGTGGGGCTTCAGTTTGCGTATAGGTCCGGCTAGCCCTAACACAGGAATCTGTGTTCCCTTGTTGGGCTCCGTGGTGGGTCTTATACTATTTTTCAATCATGGCTTCCCTTTTTATTTTAAAAAAACCCGAGTCAAATGATACCAACAAAGATATAGAAATTGTCGACAAATCTATTAACAAGAAGATCTGTGCTGATGAAAATACCAAAGATATTGAAGTTAGTGACAAATCCATTACAAAGAAGATCCGTACCAATGCAAATGCCAAAGAATCTGCTGATTGTCCGCGCTTTGTTGTTGTTTCCAGTGCCTCTGGAGAATTGCAAAAGATGTCTCCTTTCCTGGTCAGCAAATGCATTCATTCCTGCGTAGGTGAGCCAAGGAACATAAAGTTCTGGAGACTTGCTCATTGATACCCTTTCGGCCACCGAGTCTGCTTCACTTTTACATCAAACCAAACTTGGACAAGTAGCTATAACAGTGTCAGCACACAAAACACTTAATACCTGTAGAGGCGTGATCTCGGAGATCGACCTTCTGTGTGTTTCAGAAGAAGAGTTCGTCTCCGAGTTAGCTGACCAAAATGTCTGTGGTGCTAGGCGGATCAAGATGCGAAAGGAAGGCCAGTTGATTGACACGAAACACGTGATCCTGACCTTCAAATCACCTGATCTGCCGAAGAATATAAAGGCTGGGTATCTTAACTGTCCCATAAGACCATATATTCCAAACCCAATGCGATGCTTCCAATGCCAGCGGTTTGGTCACTCTAAGACATCCTGTCGTGGCACCCTTACGTGCGCCAGATCCTCGTTGGTTGGCCACGATAGTGAGAATTGCACCACTGCACCATTGTGTGTTAACTGCAAGGGTGATCACCCAGCATTTTCTCGCTCTTGTCCAAAATGGAAATCTGAAAAGGAAGTTCAGACCATAAAAGTTTCTAGGAACATTTCATATGCCGAAGCCAGGAGACAAGTTCAAAGCACCCAGCCTCAGTCAAACAAATCATACGCCAGCGCCGTTAAATCAACACGCACTATAGCCACCTAGACTTCCATAAGTACACAGACTCAACCAAATAAAACACAGCAACCTGCAAACAAGAAAAAAGAAAATACAACACATATCGTACAAAATAAAGAAATAGCTATCCCGAGCAAACGCAAAACTGTGCCTCCAAAAATAGTAACAAAAAGAAGAAGCCGCAGCAATAGTTCTGTAGATTGTTTGAATTCTGAATCTCTAGATTCAGACAGTATGGAAGTGGATGATGGATTGGAAATTCCTGAACATCTGCTTCTGCGCAAAACTAAAAAGGAACACAGAAAGAACAAACATCAAACATAATGGCCACCCTCGTCTCATGGAACTGTCGCGGTTTCCACCGAAATTTCCTTGACATCAAAGCTATGATCAATACTTATCATCCTGTGTGCTTCGCAATACAAGAGACAAATCTGAAACCAGATCAACATGCAAAACTTCAGAGATTTTCTCTCCTCAGGAAGGATAACCTTGCAGGTGAGCGTGCCAGTGGAGGTGTATGTCTCCTCACCTCACTGGACTATCCCTCAAGTTCCTTTCCTTTGACGACTTCTCTCCAAGTTGTCGCTGTACAAGTAAACTTTCATATTGTAGTTTCAGTAGTTTCTCTTTATTTGCCTCCTAATGAGCACATTGATCAGCAAGATTTAAATGATCTTTTAGAGCAGCTGCCTGAGCCTTTCATAATGATAGGAGATTTTAACGGCCATAGTCCGCTCTGGGGTAGTAAAGTTACAAATTGCCGTGGAAGACAAATTGAGCAGATGATCGAAGATCATAGCCTTTGTCTCCTGAATAATGGGCAGAATACTTACTTCCATGAGCCTTCAAGGACATTCCACACTCTCGACCTTGCCATCTGTTCACCATCTCTGCTGCCATTTTGCACTTTTAGTGTGGGAAATGATCTTTACAACAGCAATCACTATCCCATTTTTATATCTCTTGCACGAGGAGGAGCAAACCCCATGTCGAGATCCCCTCGATTCATACTCAATAGGGCAGACTGGGAACTCTTCTCTTCCATTGCAGAGCTCACAGATGAAATGGTAGAAGATGCGCATATCGATGATGCTGTTGAAGCTGTTACAAATACTATTATTGAGGCAGCTATGCTTTCCATTCCTAGAACATCAGGAAAAATACTGAAATATTCGAAACCGTGGTGGAATCGCGATTGTCATGAAGCACTGAAAAAACAGAAAAAAAGCATGGGGTATTTTTCGTAGATATCCTACTCTGCGAAACCTCATTGCATTTAAAAGAGCCAAAGCAAACACACGAAAAGTAAGGAGGCAGAGCCAAAGGAATTCTTGGATTTCCTATGTGTCGTCAATTACATCCTCTACGCCTAGTAAGCGGGTTTGGGAAAGAGTTTGAAAAGCATGCAGAATATATAAAGACCACTCACTTTCCCTTTTGGAAAAAGATGGCCAAGTGATTAGCTCCATAGAAGAAATTGCGAATACTATCGGTGAGACATTTGCTGCCGTTTCTTCCAGCAGAAACTATTCACCTGCATTTCTCTCTATCAAGCAGCACTCTGAAATAAATCCCATTGCATTCAACTCGTCCAAATCTGAGCCTTACAATAATTTACTATGCTGGAATTAAAGAGAGCTTTATTGCAGACACATAGGTCTTCTCCGGGTCTTGATGGCGTGAATTATGAAATGCTAAAACATGTGTCCTATAAGTCACTGACTGCCCTCCTCACTCTTTACAATAGAGTGTCGAAGGAGCGTATTTTTCCCAGTGCATCTAGGAGAGCTGTTGTAATTCCTATTGCTAAGCCAGGGAAAGATCCAAGGAATACATCGAACTATCGGCCAATTGCCCTTACAAGTTGTGTATGGAAACTGTTTGAAAAGATGATAAACAGCCGCCTAGTCTACTTCTTGGAAAAGAATGATATTATATCGTCTTATCAGAGCGGTTTTCGAAAGGGAAGAACAAGTGTAGATAACATGCTCCTCTTAGAGACATCTATTCAAAAAGCTTTTGTAAGAAGAAGCCACCTTGTCTCGATATTCTTCGACATTAAAAAAAGCTTATGATAAGGCATGGAGATACGGTATACTTTGCGATCTTCATGAGAGTGGCTTGCGCGGCAACCTACCAATTTTCTTTCAAAATTTCTTGAACACTAGAACTTTTCAAGTAAGAATGGGCTCTGTTCTGTCAGATGTTTTTGAACAGGAAGAGGGTGTGCCTCAAGGCTGTGTGCTCAGTGTAACCCTGTTTAGTTTAAAAATTAACTCTGTACTAAAAGAACTTCCTCCCACCATCTTAGGATCTCTATATGTTGATGATCTGCAGATTAGCTGTCGAGGGGCAGACGTGAGATACGTACAGAGGCAATGGCAGATGGCTCTGAATAAGATCGAAGAATGGTCAAACAAACAGGGATTTACATTTTCGAAACAGAAAACTGTGTGCATGCACTTTTGTAAGAAGCGTGGTCTCCATCCTGAACCTGAGTTATATCTGAATGGTACAATTATTCCAGTTACGCCCAAAGTAAAATTTTTAGGAGTGACGTTCGACCGAAAATTGACCTTTCTTTCTCATGTTTTAAACCTGAGAAAGAAGTGTCTAAAAACACTAAATATTTTAAAAGTGTTGGCGAACACCTCCTGGGGTGCAGAGCGTTGCTCCATGCTTCGCATTTACAGAGCACTCGTCCACTCTAAACTGGACTATGGCTCAGTTGTTTATGGATCCGCTCGGCCATCAGTATTGTTAAAACTAGATCCTGTTCACCATCGAGCTCTGCGGATTTGTTCAGGAGCTTTCAGGACTTCTCCTGTCCAGAGCTTTTATGTTGATGCTAACGAACCATCACTTTATCTGAGGCGTGAGCAATTGTCCCTTTTGCTATATTTTAATATTCTATCGCAACCGGAATATCCCAATAAGCTGTGCTTACTCGATGATGCGTGTAACGTTTTATTTGAAACGCGTCCATCCTGCGTTCCTACCTTTCCTTTAAAAGTTCGCCCTGTCATTGAGGAACATTCCCTCTCTGGTATGCGCCCCCAAGCAGTACAGAATTTCGAAATTCCACCTTGGGAAAATTCACGGATTCAGCTTCTTGATGTTTTCAAACATCACGTGAAGGCAAGCACTTACGAGATCGTTTACAGACAACTCTTCGCTGAACACAGGCACAAATATAGCAGTTATTATCCGATGTATACAGATGGATCAAAGTCAAAAGATCATGTCGGGATGGCATTTGTTTTTGAAGATTACATGGAGAGCAGATACCTGCACCATGCTTTCTCAGTCCTAACATCTGAATTAACTGCAATATATTATGGTCTTTTGTACATCTCGAAGCTCTGCCACAAAAAGTTCATAGTTTATACAGACTCGTATAGTGCTCTAAAATCTTTGGAAGCTTTTCCCAACACTCAGAATCCTGTGGTAGTGGATGTTCTCAAAATTCATATAAACTTAACGATTCGAGGATATGAAGTCCTGTACTGCTGGGTTCCTGGACATGCTGGAATAAAGGGAAATGAGCTTGAAGATATCGCAGCCAAATCTACTGTTGAACTGTCTAGTCGCCTTATCCCTTTTAGAGATATCTGCTGTGTCATCAAGGTCCGAAAAAAATGGCAGCAAATTTGGGTTGTTCAGCTTCAAAACAAGTTAAGACAAATAAAACCTAGAATTGAGCATTGAGAATCTACCAAAAATCATAAGGAGGAAGTTCTTTTGACTCGCCTCAGAATTGGTCACACTAGAGTGACACATAGCTTACCTTTTAAAAGCTGAGAATGAGCCTGTTTGTTCAAATTGTAATGTTTGTCTATCTGTCCGTCATATTTTAATTGAGTGTCCATATTTTAATAATCTTCGTCAGAAATGTTTTAATGGCTGTGACTTACCTCTCGACTGTTTAATCGGAAGAGAGGTCAATTGTAATTTATTTTATTATTTAAAAGAGACTGGCTTTTATTGCCAAATGTAATTTGTTTTGAAGACTGTGTCTTGAATTTTAATGTGTGCTTTTAACTTGTGTTTATATGACTTCATCCTCTGGATTTGATACAGTCTACTTGTTTTAATTTATTGAATTTTAATGTCATCAATTGTAATCATCCCATCTTGTGTTTGGCGCGCTATAATCATCTTTGGTTTTTGCGCCATAATCACTCACTCACTCACTGAGTTGTATCAAGTAATAAAAATTTTTTAATGGCTTTTCTTCCTGAACAAAATGCTATATTACAACTTACAAAAAATTAAAAAGGGGCCCTTGTGGTGCCCGCGGCCCACCAGTGGCCGAATGGTAAAGTCTCTGAACACTGGTAGTTCAATCTGAGGTTTGGATCCCGCAAACGGGCTGGCTGCATGGGCGTTTTCATGGTTTTCCCCATGTGTAACGTGTATACGAGCCAGTTTCCCTAAGAAAGTACTCCACGAAGGCATCCCTCCCCATAGGCAGATAGCCCTCGAGGCTTTGCCATAATCACACACACACACACCTTATGGTGCCTGATAATCTAAAGTGTGCGGCGGAAAGGGAGGTCTTGGTATCAAGCAGGAAACACATGCTTTTTATGTATTTAAAACATAAAATATAATAATTTGAAAAATATAACTTTAATTTCTCAGCTGACATATAATGTTTCGTTTTTTAACTTTTTATTTTTCAGCTGAGTTACATTTCCTTGTAATATTACACTAGTTCATTTAGAGCCTGATATGGTTCATGCAGTGTTATATTTACTAACTATATGTTAGCAAAATTTAAAGAAGTTATTTGAATTCAAATAACTTTCAAAAGCTTTTTACACATGTTTTACATAAATATGTTCAATTCTATTGCATCATCCAAGTGCCTAAAAACATAAATTTTATTTCTAAAATTTTTAATTTCTGGAGAAATTTTAGAACTTTTTGACTTCAGATTTAACATTACTATATTCAAGCACCCATTACAGTAGGACACATATCAAAAGTATGCAACAAAAATTAACAATTGGCGACTGCATGGAGGAAAAAAATGCCCTACAGTATAAAATATATACTGGCTCTCAAAATTCAGGAAATTGGTTCTTGGAATTTTTTTTTTTTTTTTTTTTTTTTTTTTTTTTTTTAAGTCTTAATTGTGTGTTCTTGGGGTCTATAAGTTTACAATTCATGCAAAATTTTACCACAGTTTAATTCTTTTATATACCACAATTCTAAACCCTGTTGTTACCTAAATCATCTAATTAAATATAACTAAGTCTTACTGTAAGTTGGACTTAAATATGAATGTTAATTGTAAGATCATAATTCATAAGCTCATGTACTGTATGTGGACTCTTGAGGTAAATGATTTTCTCATTATTTAGTCTTGGATTTAAGAAAGAAAAGGGGGAACAGATGAGCAAGTGTGTCATGCTGTGTAGGATATAGTTACATGTGTAAAAAGCACAACTGCTTAATTTTTTAGATTCTTTTTAAAATTTATTCCTTTTTGTTTCTAATGTATTATTTTGATAAATTTTTAGTTGGCAGCCTATATCTGATTACATTGAAGATAAATATGATGAATATTTGAATGCAGAGTCTAGAGTTCACAGAACAACAATACCAGATGGAAGGGTACATTGCTGCTTATATTTTATTGCACCTTCTGGTCATGGGTAAATATCTATTCTGATATCGTAAGTAGCCTTTCTGTGTATAGGAGGGAAGGGTTTACATATGCCAAAACTATATATATATATATTTTTTTCCTTTTCTTCTTAAGCTTTTACAGAAAATTTAAAATTCCTTTTGACTAATATGTTTATAAATTTTATAGAGTACTGTTATAAAAGCAAAGAATTTTGTTCTGGCTGAGTATTTCTTTCAAGAGATGTATTAAAAAATATTCTTTTAAGTTTTTGCTTATTACTGAAAATTTGATAATGTGTGCAGTATTGCTTTTTAATCAGGCGATAGGGATATAGTAAGCTTTTCTTCCAAAAGGGTATTTTAAAGTCTGTTCTATATAATTCAGAAACTACATAAGTTTAAAAATCTTTGCTAGATAATGCACAGCCAATGCAGTGCAATCACAATAAATTCACTTTAGCTTTTGTAAATTGCATTATTAAGATGATGGAAGTGTAGCATAATATTGGGGAAGCTTAGAAATGAAGTTTTGTAATGAAACACAGACTTGTTTTGAAATTGAAAGGTTAATAAAAATTTGGTTATTAATAAAAAAAATCATTTTAAAGATTTCTTTCATTTATTAGTGCATGTTTAATCTGAAGTTTTCCTTTAATCTTACACCTTGAATTTCTTAATCATGCTGTGTTGATGAACTCTTGATGTAAATGAAATGCGAGTGAGTAAAAATGTAATCAATTTTTTTTCTCCCCTGGTATGTGAGCAAAGCTAATCATACCTATCATAGTTCGATAGGTGCCTTTTTTGCATAACTACCTCCTTGTGTGATTATCTGCCTAAAGTCACACAAGAAGCAAATTATGTATATATACAGTCAAAAGTCGTTAATTCAGACACCCATAATTCGGAATGATCTATAATCCGGACATCAAAACTAAAAACTTTCTGCGCATGCGCCACGTTGACACATGCGCAGAGGCGTTCACGCGTGCGCGTAAGACCTTTTACGACTGCGCATATGAGTGTGCGCAAGTGCAGAATACGTTTTCGCGTGCGCATTTTATGTATAATGGACGTATAAGCTAAAATTATCTAATTATCTATTTCAGTTAATGTTGATGATTGCGTTGTTCCTTAATTTTCGAATTGCATCCGGCTTATTATTTTTTGCAGACTGTAAGAGCAATTTTATAAAAGTAAGCTTAAACTTTCGATTATATCAAATAGAATTTCCGATATATATTTGTTAATATGTAAAGGATCTAAAGCGAAAGTATGTTTTGAAATCCGAAATCTGTTTATCAATTTCACGCTGCTCGGCGGCGCCTAATGAATTGGAAGTTGATTTGTCAGCACTATCCTTATCTTCAGCGCAGATGTTTTTATTTTATTTGGCTTATAATTCCTTACCAAATGTAGTATTTCATCTCGATATGCTCCGTCTTTGATATGATTTAAAACAAGTTCCTCCTCATTATAATTCGCTTCCGATAGGGAAGAAAAGTGACAGAGGTTATTGAAAACAAAAAAATTTCGATTGACAAATTAGTCGGTGTTCTTGACACAGCAATTATAGGACTTGAACGGCGGAACTTTGTAACTGAACAAGAAATTATGTCTGTTTAATAGAATTAAAGAGAAAGTATTATCACATGAAACGAAGCAAAACTTAAACAACTTACATTGAAAGAAATGTTTAATAAAGTAAACAAATAAATATTAAGCTTTTTCTTTTTGCAAATTTTGATACCCTTTAGATCATAATTGTTCTTTATTTCATAAATTACGGTTTCATATTTTTAATTTTAGAATTTCTGCATGCCATCTTACGAGATTTAAACTGATGATCTATAATCCGGAAAAATCGATAATCCGGAATCGCCGAAGTCCCGACGAGTCCGGATTAACGACTTTTGACTGTATAATAATTTTAACGCATTTTGCTAATGTAATTTCATAGGTACAGCTAATAATTAATAACAATAGAAATGAAGAACTGCATTCATTCCCTTAATTTGTCAATCAATAATGCACAGATATTAAAAAAAATTAATATCTTATGCTGTAACAAATGAAGGTATGTGATAATTGAAAGGTAAAAATATTTTAGTTCAGGCATTGATAACATATTTTTTAAAAATCAGTAGGTTTGTTAATTAAATTCAGAAGCCAAATGTCTTATATTTTTGCTGAATGGCAAGACATTTCTTTGAAATTGCTGAGTTTTCTGATTAAAAGTCAAATATCTTATGGTTTGCTATGTTAAAATGCATTGCTTTTAAGTTGCTGAGCTTGTTTAAAATTTCATTTAAAAAAGTTCAGCAAAATATATGTTAAAAAAATTAGAAATATAAAGTTCAAATTTTGAAGTGCACTTCTAGAAGAGAACTACGGGTGTTCAAACTTTGGTAGCTCTAGGTGTCATTGTTTGTCCATAATATGAGGAGCATATGTCTAGAGTCATTATCATTTTATAATAAAGATTAAGATATTTGTTTCACAAGACTGTGTTTAAAGAAGTATTTTTCTAGTATAAAAATAAATTTAACGATTCTTTGATACTTGTTGTTTATTGCCACAGTTTAATTGCAAGGCATTTGTTTTTATGATAAAAATTGGTTCTTTTGACTAGTTCTGTGCTATTTAAGGATTTATTCTTACACATAATTCATAATATAATTAATCATTTTTCTCTCAAACAAGCCATATTCATATATATATATATATGACTGTTGAGCAAGCAGGAGACAGACTTATCAAGGGGAAGTTGCCTCCAAACCTAACTCTCCAATCATTCAATTCGTGTTTCGTCATTCATGCAGGCAAAAGTCAAAACCAAAAGTAAAAAGTGAAGAATGTCCAAAAAGAAATACCAATAAAGTGGTACCCTTAGAAATTAGCATTTAAGAATTAAAGTTTTAAAAGGAAAATACTAATGAAGTCTTTTGAGAAACAAGCAAGTAAAGTCAAGTATTAAATTAAACTTTTTTTTTAAATTAAATTTAAAAAAAAATTTTTTTATAAAAAATAATCTAGAAACTAATGTATTTTAGAAACCCTTGTCTACAGAAACCTCCTCGACATGACTATGCATATCAATAAAAGAAACTAAAAAAGAACTAGACATAATCCATATAAACCAATAAGAAACATAAAGAACTAAATACTTAGTTAAATTAATTAACTTAAGAACTAATTACTTAGTTCTTAAGTTAGAATTAAAACTTACTAATTACTTAAAGCAAGTAAATAGTAAGTTTTAATTCTAACTTACCTACTAAATGAGCGTTTGGGGGTCTGCAAAAGTGTTTTTAAAGAGAAGTGTGTTCTTTAAATTAATTATATAGATGGCGCTTATGTAGGTAAAGTTGAGTGCCAAGCTGCTATCTTTGTTATATTAAAAATTTTTTGCAAACATTAATATTAAAAAAATATAAAAATAAATCTAGAAAAAATTAAATTAAAAATTAAAAATCCTAAAGGTATGTAATTCAACTTTTAATTTAAACGATAAATTATTTAGGGAGTTAAGCCAATCAAGAGAGGTAAGTTATACTTGAAGTAAAATAGAGTTAAGTGGTATTGTGAATTAATAAATGTAAACTGTTTGTAATGTGAAATGTGTGTTCTGTTGAAAAACTGTGTAAATATTGCAGGGCAAATAATTAAAGTAATTAAGTAAAAATGAAATGTTTTAAAATTTAAATTTTAAAGCAAAATTTAAAATGTCAAAAAATTTCCCAAAATTTTGTGAAACGAAGCTTCAAAATTTAAATTTTAAAGCAAAATTATTTTAAATTTTTCAAAAAATTTCCCAAAATTTTGTGAAACGAAGTCCTTAAAAAACCTCTAAAAAAATTCCCAGTAATTTCTCAAAAATTCCTTAAAGAAGTTAAATTTAAAAAAAAAAAAAAAAAAAAATTGAAAGCTTAATGAACTTGATTTTAACTAGTATAACAAAACTTAACTAAATACTGGCAGTATGAAAAATTAGAAGAAGAAGATTAAAATCTTCACTCAATTCGGGCTATAATTGAGACTTTTGAAAAGAGTTGGACCTTTATTAGTAAAAGGAAAGAATCCAGTATTGATTATATATACATATTTACAAATATATTTACAATAAAAATTTACAAATAATTTCTTTACTCTTCTTTATCCTTCATTACCCTCCAGCTGAGGTTTAAGGTAATGTTATCATATCAAAAAGAGCAAAAAAATTATAAAATAAAGTTAATGCCTGCCTTTTTGATATATAAATTAATAAATTTTGGTGATACTTGGTTATCAACTTGAACATTAATTAGCTTTATTATTTCTTCCTTTAAATCGTCTATTTCAGTACATATATTTTTTATTCTGATTATTTGGCTATGAAACGTGTTTTTCTATTACTTTTCTAGAGATATTAGAGTTCCAATTAATTAGTTTAATAGTATGAAAATGGAAATTCCTTCTTTTATTAATTTAATTTTGCTGTGTTTAATAATTTGCAGGTCTAGGTATTCAATAGTATCTTGATTCGTATTCGTTTTATTAAGTGTTAAACTATTTGGGTAAATTTTGAATTGCTTTTGAATTCTAACTTACCTACTAAATGAGCGTTGGGGGTCTGCAAAAGTGTTTTTAAAGAGAAGTGTGTTCTTTAAATTAATTATATAGATGGCGCTTATGTAGGTAAAGTTGAGTGCCAAGCTGCTATCTTTGTTATACAGTCAAAAGTCGTTAATCGGGACTTCGGCGATTCCGGATTATCGATTTTTCCAGATTACAGATCATCAGTTTAAATCTGGTAAGACGGCATGCAGAAGTTATAAAATTAAAAATATGAAACCGTAATTTATGAAATAAAGAACAATTATGATCTAAAGGGTATCAAAATTTACAAAAAAAAAAAAAAAAAAAAAAAAAAAGCTTAATATTTATTTGTTTATTTTATTAAACATTTCTTTCAATGTAAGTTGTTTAAGTTGCTTCGTTTTTTATGTGATAATACATTCTATTTAATTCTATAAACAGACATAATTTCTTGTTCAGTTACAAAGTTCCGCTGTTCAGGTCCTATAATTGCTGTGTCGAGAATGCCGACTAATTCGTCAATCGAAATGTTTTCGTTTTCAATAACCTCTCTGTCACTTTCTTCACTATCGGAAGCGAATTATAATGACGAGAAACTTGATTTAAATCATATCAAAGACGGAGTACATCGAGATGAAATACTACATTTAGTAAGGAATTATAAGCCAAATAAAATAAAAACATCTGCCCTGAAGATAAGGATAGTGCTGACAAATCAACTTCCAATTCATTGCGCGCGCGGCGTTAAAGATAAACAAACGTTAAAGTTTAGATAAACAAAGGATATGCCTTTATCCATTTTTTGCAGCAATTCCACTTTTTGTTTAATGGACTTACTTTCGTGTTGTGCATCCTTTACATATTAGTAAATATATATCAGAAATTCTATTTGACATAATCGAAAGTTCAAGCTTACTTTTATAAAATTGCTCTAACAGTCTGCAAAAAATAATAAGCTGGATCCAGTTCGAAGATTTAGGAACAACGCAATCTGCAACATTAACTGAAATAGATAATTAGATAATTTTAGCTTAACTTATACCAACCGTTATACATTAAACGCGCATTCGTAAACGTATTTTGCGCATGCGTCAACGCTTACATTGAAAGAAAGTTTGTAGCTTTGAGGTCCGGATTACAGATCATTCCGGATTATGGGTGTCCGAATTAACGACTTTTGACTGTATTAAAAATTTTTTGCAAACATTAATATTAAAAAAGTAATAGTTAAGTAGAATTTTTATTGAAAGTTATAATATCATCTATGTATCTAAAAGTATGAGCAAATACCTTTAATTCATTTTTATTTAAACTTAGTTGGAATTTATATTCAAAAGTAAAAAGAAATAGGTTACAAATTTGTGTAGAACTGTTTGCTCCCATAGGAATTCCTCTAACTTGCTGAAAGATCTTATTATTGAATTTAATGTAGTTATTAAATAATGCACATTTCAGATAATTATTCCATCTTTCAATACTAAGGAGGTCAAGTATGTCAGGGAAAAGTTGTGGGAGTTGCATTAAACTAGTAAAAATTTCTTCTAATGGTAGAGAAGTATAAAGGTTTTCAAAGTCATAGAAGTTAATGTTCTTGATTGTTAAACTATTAAAACTGCTGAGAACTGGAGCATTATTATAAATAATCCAACTATAATTGTGTTGTTTGTTAACGAGTTGTTGGATTAAATTACAGATTTTTTTAAAGTATAATTGCAAATATGTAATCTATATTCTTTTTATAATTATTTGTACCATTAGCAATAAATCTAAATTTGAGTGGTGATTTATGAAATTTTGGGAGAGCATATAGATTTGCTAATCTATTGTAGCTTGATTTTTTTTTTTTTTTTTTTTTTTTTTTTTTTTTTTTTGCTTTAAATTTGCTTTTTTTTTTTTTAAATTTTGGTTTTAAATTTGCTTTTTTATACGTGTTTGTTAAAATTTAATTTGTTTAAATATTAGAGTTCCAATTATATTAGAGTTTCTGTTTGCAGTACACCATATATATATATATATATATATATATATAATCCTTATTTTTCAGCATGAATATTATCAGAGAAAAATTTTTTTTAAATTGACTTAAAAGTTTATCTATATGCATTTTCATATCTCTCTGATAAAGCTTTATTAATTAGAAATAGTCAGCAAAATTTGATAATTGTATCATTTTAATGATGTAAGTAGGTTTCTGAGATAATTACAATAGCAGTGTTTTCTGTGTAATTTATCATTAGAATATCTGTGGTACCCATCACATCAGACTTCACTGTGTATTACCTCACAAATATTGTTATGATGTTCATTACATTCAAAGAAGCAAGTAGAAATTGAATACTTCAAGCAAATTATGAATACAGGTACTTATGTTTTATTGGAACCACCACTGTAGGAAGTCACCGAATTTTCAGAATGTGCCAAACTCTGGCAACCATGTTCATATTTTTCCTTCAGTCCAGCAATGCCGCCATTTTCATATGCACTCATTTTTGTTGTTTTACAAGTTCCAATGGTTTCTATAAGCAAATCGTAATATCTTTTCCATTAATCTTTATTTTAAAATATTGCTTTTGGAATTTGCAAACAGTGGAACAAACTGCAGTTAAAATTTCTGCAGGACTACAGAATTTTGTTGAAAACTTTCTAAATAAGACAAGAAGGAAATGCCTTATAGCTGCTAATGCTGAGGTTTGCGGGAGTTGTCTTATTTCACTGTAGACATTTGTAAATTTTTAGATGAAGATTCAATCTGTTAATATTTATATCTAATTTTGTTTATTTCATTACATAATACATTACCAAGTTTCGATAAGCTCAGTAACTTTGTCCATGCTGTTAATGATTGAATGAATCATAGACATAAGTATGCAGACAAGAACTCATTATTCTGTATATTTGCAGTACACCATAAAGAGATGATTAAGACAATCTGCAGTCGTTTTTGTTTCTGCTATATATTACCTTAAAAACTGTCATGTTTTTGCCCATCCTTAAATAATTAGATTTGAAAATTCTGCTTTATTATTTTATGTGGTCTGTTTTTTCTGTTTTTTTGGGGGGGATGAAATGTTTATTTTATTTGCTTATTTATTTTTGAAATATCCAAAGATTAATAATACATGATGGAGAAACATGTCAACTTTTAAGATTAGACAGAAATGAACTTTTATTTGGAACTAAAGAAAAGCTATTTGTGTTTTGAAAGAATGACTAGATATGTCTTTTTCAAGTTAAAAAACTATTTTTTAAAATTTTATTACATGGAAAACTCCCTGAATTATGTATATATTTGAAATATGCAGATCTCCTTGTTTGTGTCTGTTTAGTGCATGTGTATGCTTGATCATGTTTTTCAATGATCTTAGATCAAGATCACTGAAAAGTGAGTCCTGTTTTGGTAATCCAATAAATGAATGCCAACTGATGCTGCTTATGCCCATCTGCTTTTAGTTTACTTTATTAAAAACACAGTAGTTAATATATCAAGCAGACTAATTATGTGTGAATCTGCTAGTTGTGTTATTTGTAAGATTTTTTATCTGTAGTAGGATGATATGTTTTTCGGAAGATAAAAATTAAATGTAGATTTGAAACTGCATGGAATATTGATAATCTCTTCAGATTTATAGTCTAGCTGTTTGTTAAAATTATGTTAGAAGGGGGGCCTAACTTGGTTTTAAACATTATAACATTTAAAAACTTAATTTTATTTATTGAATTACATTTTCATTTTATTTATTGAATTACATTTTCTTGTAAACTCTTCTTTCTTGTAATGTCTTGCATAGCTACTTGGACAACTAGTGCAACCTTTTAAATTTGGTTATGTGTTTAATATTCATTTAATCTTCATACTATTATATATGTCATGGTGCAGGGTTGTTCTATAATGTGAAGTATACTTAACTGTGCATTTTCATAAAAGTCTTTGCTGTAAAATTGGAGTTTTTTTATGTTGTAATTTAGCTAAATTACATCTTTTCAGTTTTGCTTAACCCTTTTTTGTTGTGTTTATTTATTCATATAATTTATTTTTACTTGATTAACTTATTTATGTGGTTTTTTATTTGATTAATTTATTTATATAGTTCATTTTTATTTTACCTTCTTAATTAATATATTTCAGTTTGAAGCCTCTAGATATAGAATTTATGAAGAGGTTACATGACAGGGTCAATATTATTCCCATTATTGCCAAAGCAGATACAATGACTCCAGAAGAATGCCATTTTTTTAAAAGACAAGTAAGGTTTATTAAATGTATTATTTTGTTTGTACTTCTAATTATTGCATTATACAAACCAGACTGATAATGAAATTAAATTAATATGGATCCACCCCAAAGAGTCAATTGTAAAGTATATCTAAATATTATTTTACTCTCAAAATTGTGACATGATTTTCTTACCCTTTACTCTAGTCTCGCTCTTGTAATTACTCTTCCAACATGTGTGTAATTGAAAGACTGAAGAGTTTGGTGCAAGATTTTCACAAGTGGAGAAAACATTACTACCCAACACATAACTCCATGATGAATCATATTTGTTACAGATGCCTTTGAATGAAATTAGATTGTATGTGAACTTTCATTAAGGTAGAGAATAAAAAGTTACATTTACACCATGTTATGTTATACAAGTTTTGGAAAGGAATAGGTTTGGGAACCACAACAAAAATAATTCCAGACAAGTACTTGAACTGTGCTGCTCACTGCACAATGAAATGCAATTCAACGGGTTTCAAGATGATAACTCTAACTTAATCATAAACTTGATCTGAATACCCATTTGGCATTAATGATGCCATTAACATAGTGAAAAATAAAATATTATAATGGAGGAAATGGCTCGGAGTCTGAGAATTGACAGTTTTATATGCATTTCACTATTTAAAGAAACTTGGATTCACTTCAAGCTTGCTAACCCAGTGTTGCATCATTTAATCAAAAATGAATGTTTTTTAAATTAAAAGGGTTGCAAAAACTGCCATATTTAACTTCCCAGTCTGTGACGAAATTTCAGATACAACCAAAGACCACTTGAACAAGGAATTACCAAAAAGAATATGTTTGAACCATGTCCTTGCGGCCATTTCTTTGTTTCCTCATAGTGAAAAGAGGCTATTTTTTAATCAAATCATAAAAAGTAATGAAAATTTAATTCTTTACATTAACATGTGGTGAAAAAGAAGCTAGAAACAAAAAGGTGAAATTGCAAAATCTTGGTAAATAAACAAGGTAGTTCTCATCAAACCTCTTTACTATAGATGTTTGTTTGTTTGATGAATCCCAGGAAAATGCAGTAAAATCATTTTCTTCAAGCTACTGTACCCTAGCTAAACAACCAAAGCAGCAAATAGTGTTGAAGGAACTGTGTACTTACTTTAAGGTTTAGTAGCTCTGTGACTTATTGGGAAACATTAATATATAATAAGTTGCTAGTGTAGCTGGAAAATATTAAATGAAAGAGCTGCAAAACACTGAAAGAAAATAATTTAAAGTAGTAAAGATGATGTTGTCTTGTCCATATTTACATAGAACTATGGTTGCCAGAGCGTATTCCGAAGAGAGGTTGGACTTGTAATTTCCACCTCCAATTTTGAAGGAGAGCACCCGAGGGGATCCAGGGGTCTTCCACCCCTCCACCAATCCACACGAGAGAACTTGTGGCTCACTGCATATTTAGAGTTCTGCCGTGTTGCACTGACACTATATATTTACAAAAACCCATATCTTCTCTGAGGCTCGAACCCGGACCCTTCGGTACCATAGTGGCTCCCCTAACCGTTATACCGTCTGGGTGACAGTAATAAAAATATGAAACTCTTGAATGAATATTCCATTGATCCTTCCTTGAACCTCCTCATTATTTTCATTTAATGAAACATAATTTTTGGGATATAAATCTCTTTCTTACCTACTTTCTTTTTCTACTCAGTACACAAAGTATAGTATGCATGAATAGGAGCTATATTCTGCAAGCATTTGATTAGTTATTTGTAAATGAACAAGTTTGCAATATTCTGGCATTTAAAATGTAAAAAGCTTATGTTTTTACCTTTCCCTTCTAAATTGCAATTATATGTATGTCAGCATAAGTATCGATGTGTAAAATTCAGTGGCTTTTTACTTCTTATATGAATTAAAGGTATATGCATAACCACCTTAGGACAGGTTGCTAAATTTCCTAAACTCTGGCAACCATTTGCAAAGCAATACTTCAGGCAGCCATACTTATGACAGTTCTTCAAACAATAATGCTATTTCCATTTGCTTTCTTTTTGTTGTATTCCAAGTTCTAATGGTTTGTAAAGAGCAAATCATGTTAGTTTTTGTCTTAATTCTAAAATATGTGCTTGTGAAATTTGTCTGCAGTAGATAAAATTGAAGTGAAATTTCTGCATAAAAACAGTACTTTGGTAAACTAAATAATTTTTTTCTTTAACGATCACCATGAAAATAAATAATTTAACATCACCATAAATATGACCATCAAAGGAAAAAAGAGAGAACTTAACTAAAATTGTAAGTAGATTTTTGAGATATTCATAATTAAAAGTAAATTATATATGTAGTAAGTAATATTTTGCAGTTCTTAGTCATTATCCTTTTTCATCTGTAAAAATCTCCAAATCACAATAGGGTAGTTGTGCTAATATGTAAGTATCAAATTAAATAAAAATTAAGTTATTGAATTTTGCAAGCTGGAATGAGATTTTGACAAGTTCAAATATAAGTCATATAAATTCAAATTACTTTTTTAATGATGCAGTGTTTTGATGTTTTAATGTTTTTCTAGTTTATTTATGCAGAGAGGAAATTAATTTTTTTTTACTATATCTATATATATATATATTTAATTGAGTAAATGTATAATTGATTTTTTTATGTTAAATGCACATTAAAAAGTAGCATATAAATTTTCTTAAGTTCTTTTTTTTTCAAAACATTATATTTTTAAACTGTATGTTTTGCTGCAATGCACAAATGTATGTAGATTTAAAAGTTGAAGAAAAAACATTTATCTGCATATTTTGGATGGTGAAATTTGCAATTTACTGTGTTTCTTTTGTTATTTTCTTAGCCAATGAAAACTTTTTTCATAATTATTGAATTTTAGTTATTATTTTAGTCATATGCAGTCATTAATTGACTTCCTTTTTTTATTGTGTATTTTAATTTTTTCATTATTTGAGATGATAATTTATTTATTTTTAAAATTTCTTTAGATTTTGACTGAGATTGCACAGAACCAAATAAAAATTTACCAGTTTCCTGACTGTGATGATGAAGAAGTAAATAGGCAACAAAAAATCATGAAGGTAATTTTGAAATTAATTTTGTGTAATCTTAAATCGGTCAAATCTTGGTTGTTTATATATTCTTGTTGTGATGAATATTGAAGGGGAAAAGTCGTAAATGCTTCTCATGAGCTAAAGATTGAACCTTTGCATTTTAACTTAAGAATATACAGGGGCAATCCCCCCCCCAAAAAAAGGTATCCTATTTTTGGGACATAGAGAAAGTTTTAATATGGTTGGTGGCAACACAGTTGTGAGTGTGCCTTCTCCACATAAGCACGCAGGCGCTTCGCTCGGATGCGCAGTCTTGGCTTGGCAGCCATTCGAAATGAAGCTCCCGATAAACGTTTCCGCAAAGTGTGCACAGTTATTTGATTTTTTAACGCAAAAGGCGTTAAACCGGTTGAAATTCACTGCCTATTGACGGAAGTGTATGGACGTTCGCAAGCGGTGTAGAGAGTTTACAGCCGGTCATTCTGAAATTCATGACGAAGAAAAGAGCAGGAGGCCGTCAATTCCCGACGAGACAATCGCGAAAGTTGAGAAACTCATGCGTAAAGATCGGAGGATCACCCTGGATGCTCTCTTCATTTTGGTTCCTGAGGTTTCCAGAAGCATCATCCACAGGATTTTAACAGAAAGTTGCAATATTGGAAGGTGTGTTCAAGATGGGTGCCGCGTATGCTGACAGAAGACCACAAACGGCAACGGGTTGATTCTTCCCGCAAATTTCTTTGCCGCTATAGAGACTAAAAGGACAACTTCTTGGACTCGATTGTCACGGGTGACAAAACCTGGGCATTCCACTTTACACCTGAGACAAACAACAGTCACGTGAGTGGCGGCATCCCTCTTCGCCCAAGCCACGAAAATTCAAGCAAACACAATCTGCCGATAAAGTCATAGCAACTGTGTTTTGGAACAGGAAGGGGGTACTGTTGGTCGACTTTCAGCCAGCTGGGACAACAGTCAACACTGACAAGTACTGTGAAACACTGAAGAAACTCAGAAGGGCAATTCAGAACTGGAGAAGAGGGATGTTGAGCGAGGGCATAAGCATTCTCCACGGCAATGCCCGTCCTCACGTCGCCCGTCAAACCATTGATCTCCTGCAAAATTTTGTTTGGAACATCATCACACACCCACCTTACAGGCTGAACTTGGCACCCAGCAATTTCCACCTGTTCCGTAAGTTGAAGGAACATTTGTCTGGATGGCGGTTCTGCTCTGATGATGAGGTGAAAGATGAGGTTCAACGCTTCCTGAAGGGCATGGCGGCAAGCTGGTATGACATGGGCATTGTAAAACTGCCACAGCATCTACAAAAATGCATCAACCGAAATGGCGATTATGTTGAAAAATAAAGCATTCTTCAATTTTTAAAGTGATGTAGCAATTATAAAAAATAAACGGTTCTTTGTATATCTAAAAATATAGGAAACCTTTTCTTTGGGGGGGGGATTGCCCTCGTATGTATAACATATTGATATTATTTAGATCAACATATCTGAAAATTCATTTCCTAATAAAATCTATCAGATGAAATATAAATTTGGAAAGATTCATTTGTATAGAAAAAGTAGAAGGTTCTCTAAGAATAGAATACATGTTTTTTTTTTTTTTTTTTTTTTTTTTTTTTTTTTTTTTTTTGTACATTTTAGATGTTTCTTAAAGCAATATTTTTTTATTTAAGAATTTAGTTTAACCCCTTCGAGCCGGGTAGCGAAAACGCGCGCTTATCGCGGAGGCCGGCAGTGTCTTCCGTGAGCGTCTCTCCAGGGCCAGGGGCTTTTTTGCTACTAAGCCTAAATCCATGAAATTTCCGAAGTATCAATGCATCATTTAATAATGCTCTATAGAGTATTTAAACGGCTTATGCTTTATAGATATTTTTATATATATACTTTAATTTCCTTATTTCTTGTTTAAATGCATATTTTACACATTTTATTTTAATTACTCACCATTTTATGACTTTTAACATTATACATCTGAAAACTAAATATATTACTTAAAATTCTCTTTTCGTATGAAAAATTTGAAAACAGGGATCTACACACAGTCCTACGTTACATTCCTTGAACTCGTAATAACTCATTTGCCGTTTTGGAGGATTTTTCCGGGAAGTGAACAAACGAAGCATCATCGTCTCATTTTCTTATTAGTCTCTTCTGAACAAAGTTTTGGAAAATGTCTTTCAGTTAATCTTTCAGAATCAATATCTGAAATATTTTGCATCATTTCAGCTATTTCATGCTCTGTTAAACATTTTCGACGCTTCGACATTGCAACGGTAAAAACAGAAAGAATTCACGTCTAACAAGAATTCTAATTATTTGCTAAAAACTGAACTGTAAACCGAAATACTCAACGCTTTAGCACATATAAAACTTCTACTTACAATAAACAACTACCACGTGCGAATAAAGTGTGATTTAAAGAGACGTCATAAATCACGCCATTCGGAAACATTTAGTTCCCTGTTTGTTTATATAATCAAAAACACGTGTATGTGAGTCATGCTTCTCTCATTTCGAGTAGAAGGTCTAATGTACATGTATCTGAAACCATATGGACATACAGTGCCATCTTGTGGCAGAAATTATAGTTTCTAAAACGTTCCAGGGTACTGGCACAAATACGTGACAGTTAGTAGTAAACGGAAAAATGCTCTGGCACGCCTGTGTGTCGGCCGGTAGGTGAGTGTGTTCGTTGCTGGCACGTAGACGTGACAATCGGCGCGAAGGGGTTAAATGATCTCACATTTAAAAGCATTAGTATTTTGCACACTTATAAAAATGTTCCAGAATTGTTGTAAATATGAGGGAAAAGAAATATTTCTCAAATATTTTTGGATTGTATTTAATAGCCAATTCAGTTTGGTATTTAAGATCATGAAGGAAATTTTTAATATTTATTTATTAAATTTTGAACATTTTGAATGGAAAATTCAATGAAATTTTCTTTTGTTAGTGGTATAAAATTTAAAAACAATATTGGTAACTGATAGTGCAAAAAGAAACAATACAATCAGTGCAAAACTGTTTTTTACTTGTATGGGCATCCAGTCTACAATTAGAAATTATAAATAACTCCCCCTTTAAAAAGTGCTACTAAAAACTTCAGACTACTGTCAAAATACCCTGAAAGGTTTACAATTGAAGTTTCAAAAAGTTAAAAGAAGTTTTAAATGGAAAAATTTTAAAATTATGAAGTTAAAAAGTAGCATTAATCTGATCTTTATAATTTCAGTTTAACATGTAAAACAATTTCAAGTCAGCTTATTTAAGAATTAGTCTGAAATTAAATGATTATAAAACTACATTATATGCAATTAGGAGCTCAAAATGGCAAAGTTAAATGATGAGGAAGGGAAAGAGGAAGTTATGATATTATTTCATCATAAATTATGCAGCTGTAACTTAATAAAGGAAAAATTTAATTGTTTGAAATACAGCTGCACATTTATTTCACTAGATCCCTTGCACATGAGACTTGCGACAAATGTTTTAAAGACAAGAGATTAGCTTACTGAAAGCAGAAAACTATCTTCAGGATTTATTAAAGTGGAAATTAGATTCACTGAGCTGGTTGATACAGCTATCTACTCAGAAAAGTTAGATATAATGTAAACAGAATTGAAGTTTTGTCTGGGTTTTTTTCTCTTGAGAAAACTGTTACATTGAACATTATTTACTTTTTTTTCACATGCGTTGTTGACATGAACTTATGACATTTCCTGAATACTTATGACAAGATGTACTGTACATTTCCAGAATATTTAACTTTGATAAGTGCCATTTTCTAAAGCACATCGTTCTTGTTTCCTTTGTTAGAATTCAGCTAAATGTAACCTAGCAATCTTTGTTAATACAAATTTTTAATATTTTGCTTGTTCTGCAGATTTACTTGGGGATTTTTTATCATTAATTAAAATACTAAAGTACAATATTTTTATATAGGAACGGGTACCTTTTGCTGTTGTAGGTAGTAACACTACTATAGATGTCAATGGCAAGCTTGTTAGGGGACGTAAATATCCCTGGGGAGTTGCTGAAGGTATAGTAACAACTTTTCGTTAAGTGCAGTAATGATTCATTGTAAGTATTATGACCTAATTAAGTATTTGTATATTTCTTTTTCTTAGTGGAAAATATGGAGCACTGTGATTTCATAGCTTTACGAAATATGCTTTTAAGGTTTGTTTTCTTTTCTCTGTTCACAATTATATTCAGTAAAAGAAATATTTTAAAAGTATTAAGTGATGAATACTAGTAGTATGCAAAACAATCGAATTCAAGTATGTTTTTACGTAATTATTATTTGGAAGCAAGATAAAAGTATTTGGGTCAGCAAAAATTTATATTATCATTAATACTGTGATACAATTTATAAACAGCTTACAGCAGGGATGGGCAAACTACTGCCAGCGAGGCCAACCAAGGCCAGAAGTTTCTCTCTGGCCCGCGAACAGAATTTTAATTTGCGAGTCCGAGGCAAATTAAGAGAAGTATATATTATATATATCCATCTCCTTTTCTACTTTGTTATTTTTTTCTTCCCTTTTTTCAAAGGCCTGATGATCTTTTTACTTTCCCTATTTTTGTTCTACAAAACATAAATCGACGGAAATAGCAAGTGCAGACAGCTCTCAATCGGTAAAGTGTTAAGGTGGAAGTTCTTTGTTAGTTATAGCTGTAGATTGGAGCCAACAAGCATTAGCTCTTTCTCGACATATGGGAATCCAATATAGGTGAATCAGACCTCACGTGTGGCAGACTGCGCATTTTAAGCTCCATCCAGTGGCTTTTTCTTTTGGCGCGAGTTCTAATATTGTTGATTGCGTTTGGAAAGATTACAAACATGTAGCATCATTGTGAATAGTGGTGAAATTAAAAGTTTAGCATAGGTAGTGCTAGATTGGGTTATTTGTAAAATATTTCAACCCCAAAATGGCTACTAAAAAATGTGTAAAGTTGATTCAGAGTGCCATGCTTTAAATGATGAATGGACCTTGAAATATTTTTTACAGTTGTAAAAGATAAATCAGTGTGTCTCATCTGCAATGAAGCTGTAGCAGTCTTTGAAGAATATACATTTCCCATCATTCCTTATCTAAGCATAAGAATTCCAATTATGAAGCAATGTCTGAATATGAAAGAAAACAAAATGCAGAAAGTCTTTGTAAAAAATTATCAGGCGGACAATTTTTTTTTTTTTTTTTTCAAGAAGGTTAAACAGTATCCAAGAAGCAGCTATACATGCAAGTTACATTGTAGCATAAAATATTGCTAAAGGTAATAAAGCTCTTACTGATGGGGGAGTTCGTTAAACAATGCATGCTCCAAATTTGCTATGTTTTATGTCCAGACAAGAAAAATAATTTTGAGACTTTAAGCTTATCTCGTAAAAACGGTGACTTATAGAATCGAAGACATCAATAAAAATTTGAGGTCACAATTAAAGTCAAAGATTGGCCAGTTTAAATTTTGCTCCATAGCTATGGATATAATGCTATGGATAGATTGGCACTGATATAAATGATACTGCTCAATTAGTATTACTTGTAAGAGGTGTTGATGAGAGTTTTGAAATTACTGAGGAACTGGTGTACATGCGTTCTTTGAAGGGAACTACAACAGGATGTGATATTTATCGTGAATTTTAAGTGCCTATAACACATATATATTTGAAAGTGCCTATAACAAATATTTGTAATATTAGGACTGATAGAGCACTAAATATGACAGGATACAATTTGGATTTTCTTGGACTCTTTAATCAAAACTATCCCGGGAACAGTGTTGTTTTTCTACATTGTGTTATACATCAAGATGCTCTGTGTAAATCTGCATTGAATATGAAACCCATGCTTCATGTAATTGTGAAGCTTGTAAATACTATTCAATCTCGTGGGCTTACTCACAGGCAATTTCGAGATTTTCTTCAGTCCGTGCAAGCTGAATACTCTGATGTACTGTATTACACGAAAGTAAAGGCCAGTTTACATCTGTCAGAGTCGCTCGTAGCAAGCTGCTCATCCGTGCGTTTCGAACCGAGTGAACGGACTTGTACTCTGCTAGATTGTTTACACCAATCAGAGTGGACTGACAACTGGCCTCCGTTTGTTTACGAAATGGATACCGATGTGGCAGCTGCAGGAAAGAATATGCATTGAACATACATAGATGTGCTTGAAGTCTGGGAAGCAGTTTCAAACAAATTAATTTCTGCTCTTGCGAGAGGGAAAAAAAAAAAAAAAAAGAAGAGGAAGAAAAGGAAATGGGTACGTGACTGGGTAGCTTGCCGCGATAAATTAGGAGTATCAAATGAACTATTAAATGAATTTTGGACAAGAATGTCCAAAGTTACAAAAACGTTATTGCATATCAGATACAAGATTTTAAAAGAAACTCAGTTTGAGAGAAGTTATTTAGTCAACTGTGGTTATTGAAATTCAAATTAACGAAGTTTTCTACTATATACAACTGTTTATTTACACCTAATTAATCATTTACAAAATAGTGTAAAAATAATAATGTGTTTTATTATTTGTTAATAGAGAGAGTATATTTATTCATCTAGAATCCACAGAATCAATAGCTCTGCGCATATAATTGATTATGCAGAGTTCTGACTGGAACTGTGTTATTTCTAGAGAAGAATGCAAAATTAACACATGGAATATTTATTCATAGCAACCATTAACACGGCAGAAGTAAAATATATATTATCTAGCTAATTTTTCAGAAAATCTTAAATAAATAAGAAGTAGCAAAAAACTTGGGAGCATTACATATATTACCACAGGTAAAAGAATATGTATATTATGACATAGTTCCAACAGGAAGATATTTATCTCAAATTCTTACTTTTGGATCCTACTGAAATTGTGTTTCTGGACAACACACAAAGTGATATCAACAAAATTAATAATGGTTAAATATAGTGATTATATTTTACTTTTAAAATGCTAAAATGGATAGTTTAAGAAGATTAGAATTCATCTAGCATAATTTGTATAAACCTTAATACACCGTCAGTACACTCACACATCCAAGCTGAACATGTTTCACATCCAAGCTGAGTTGTAACGTGTTATAGCCCAGAATGTTTTTATACAAAGCAAGAAATTTAAATATCCCCAATAAAACAGATCTACATATTTTTTTTCATAATTCCATTTTTATTTTTATAGTTTATAATATCATATATTTATTGCATCCTCATGTAGGATGCTTGTAGAAAAAAAAAAAATGAATATAAGCTCACATAATTATAGAAGTATGCAACATCTTAATGAAGCAGTGAAGTGTTCCCTAAAATACTTCATAAGATGCATATGCATTAAAAAGTGCCATGGTTTGGCTATTGCTTTACATCTCGGCATTATAGAACTCACTGTCACAACGTCCCTGCGAACGCTGCTCGGACTAACTGCCCAGATAGATTTTTCAACAGGTTCAAAGTAGAAATGGAAACGCTGACTCATCTCCCCTACGTTTCTACTCCGTCGAAGTGAGCGTTTACACTGTCAAAGTAATCGTAATGAGCGACTCGCTCCGAGCCGCTCTGACAGGTGTAAACTGACCTTAAGGTGACTTAGTGCAGGATGTGTTTTTGAGCGAGTTTGGCAGCTGAAAGACGACATTATGTTGTTCTTCCATGAGAAACAGTGCTCTGCGAAGTGCGAGATGTTAGAAGATACGGAATGGCTTTCAGGTTTTTCACTTTTCACAGATCTTCTTTATCATATGAGCAACTTAAGTGTCAAGATGCAAGGGAAAAATCAATTTATCAACGATATCTGGGTCCATCTCAAAGCTTTTAAACTAAATCTTAATCTATTTGCTGGACAGCTAGCTTAATGTCTCACTTTCCAAGGTTAAATTCAATACCCTAAGTAAATGAAGAGAAGCTTAAGAATTATGAAAATGGCTTGAAAAAACTGCATTTTTGAGTTCAAACAGTGATTTCAAGATTTCAGTGCCATTCAAACAGAATTGGATATTTTTACCATGCCTTTCAACGTAAATTGTGAAGCAGGGAGGTCAGATCTGCAGCTTGAATTAATTGAGTTGCAATCTAACAATCATCTCAAGCAGTAGTTTCTAAATATGCCAAAGTTAAGAGTTTTACAAATCATTATCAAAAGTAAGTTTCCCAAATTTAATATCTCACACCCAGAAAATCCATGCTATGTTTGCTTCATCTTATGATATATGTGAACAAGTGTTTTCAACTATGAACCTTAGAAGGAATTATTTCAGAAGTAGACTGACAGATCAGCATTTAGCCTTGTTCCTTAAAATCAGTACATTTCACTTCGAACCTCAATATAAGGAATTTTTAAAAATGAAATCGCAACTTCATTCATCTCATTAACATATTTAAATTGTAATACTTGTATATTGTTTTTAAAATTTTAGAAAAATTTATCTTGGCCTGCTACTGAAAAAGTGTGCCTATCCCTGGTTTACAGTTTATAAAGCTGTTTTAATAAGTAACATCTATTATACTGAAAGCTGTAAGAGAGAATACAAGTATTTAATCTACTTTTGAAGTGCAGTTTCAGAAGTCTGGGATAAATTGAATCTTATACAGAAATGTAAATTTAATATTAGAAGTATGGTTTTAAAATTGTAGTTTCAATTACACTGTTAGGTTATTTACAAATTATACAGTATTACACACAAGGTGTGTCCAGAAGTACACAATACACAAGGTGTGTCCAGAAGTAAGTTCTGTTTTATTTAAAAAAAAAATTTTTTTTCAAGTGAATTTTTACATGAAATTTTGTCAGGCTGATTTTCTGCATAGTTTCCAGTAGTACTGAGACATTTGTTGCAGTTAGTAACTACTTTACACCTTCCTAAAGAGACAGCTGTCATCAGTGATAACAGCCGTATCTTCACTTTTTTTTTTTTTTTTGTCTTGTTCTTGCTTTGAAAGTGATGACCTTCAAGGTGATGCTTTGTGTGCAGAGCAAGACATACAAGGTGTGTACTGGAGGGGCAGAGGAGATGATCAACCTGCTGCCAGCTGAACTCACCAGTTTGCCTTTGAATGACACCAGCAGCATGTCCCTGAGCATTGTTGTGAAGTAAAACAATTCTCAACTGAGCGGTACTGTCCTTTTGTTTTGAATTGCTTGCTGAAGTCTTTTTGAAGTATCAAATTACACTGAAGGCATCATCTTTAGGAAACAATTCAACTAGTAGAATCCCTTTCATTTACCAAAACACAATTCATGTGATTTTTGGGAATGACATTGCTGTTTAGAATTTTTGTCTTTTGGGAAATTCTGTGTGTTTCCATAGGATATCTTCATGTTTTTGTCTCATCCTTGCTTTGAAAGTGAAAAGAAGAAAAGCTGATAGTGTAAGACATCTGTTCCATGAAAGGTTTTCATCAGCTTGCCTTGTAGTTTCTATTCTGTAGTTACATGATCAACTCAAGTTTCATCACCAGTCACTAACTAGTTTAAAAACGCCTCTCTCTCATCAGTGTATTGGATAAGAAATATCAAAGAACTTGATTTTCTATCCAACATATTTTATGCTTGATTTTGTGGACATCTCATACAATATATTTTTGGTACCTTAGCTGGCACATTACTTATGGTAATATAAACAGTGGAAACAATTTCATGCAGAACAGTTCTGGAAACTTCGGAAAGGGTTGACAGTGTAAAATATCTGTTCCTTCAAAGATTTTCATCAGCTTTCATTACCAAATTGTCATTGACAAGAGAAGGCTGTCAATTTTGCGCTTCAGCATGCACATTAGTTTATCCTTCATTAACCCCTTGAGTGGCTCAGCTTTCAGGAAATGGCATTAAAAATAATCATGTGTATTTGACTTGTCATTTTGGCTAACAATACAGTGTGATTCAGCCATTTGTTTTCCAAAATTTGATTTAGGTTTTTTAACAATGCAGTGTGATGCATCCATATGTTTTTAAAAACTCTTTTTTTTTTTTTTTTTTTTTTTTTTTAATTTAGTGCTGAAACAAGTTTTTATGCATACCTTTGTTTAATGAACAAACTAAAACTCTCGGAATTTTACTGTTTGCACTGCAGGGTAGAGCAGGAGGCAAAATCTTTTAAATAAGGATTTTATAAAACTTTAATGCAATTTTTGGTTTGTGGAGGGAGAATTTTTGGAACTTGCTGGATATTTTTGACTGTTTACCATAACAGAATTTTGAAAAGAGCAAATTTTTCATTATTGAAAAATGGTCTTTTGATTAAATAATTTAATTGACAATGTATCTTTGATAAAGAAGATTACAAAATTTTCATAAAGTTTTTATTTAAGACTCATAAAATAATAATGAACTAAAAGAAGAAAAATAATTTATCATATAATTTCACAGGAGTAAGAGATTAAATAATTCTGTTGAAAAAATGTATCTACAATTTTATATCACAAATAATAAAGTAGGGTGCTTAATATAAGTATAGGTATGGCTTAGAAGATGATATATTGTATAAAATTTGATTAAAGAAATTGGATGAAGGAAAGCATTTGTGATAAGCCTCACATACAAAGGAAGGATTAAAATGCAACGTCAGTGACTTTTATTTGGATACAATAAATGATGTGCACATCAGAGACCTTTTTCGCTCCACGATGTGTCAGAAAACGGGCTAGTGGAATAACAGTCTGCTTCTCTGGCTTAACATCATAAAAATGATAACAGTTTTTTTTTTAAGAGCAATTTTAATTTTTTAGTTATATATCGTATTTACTTGCATCCCTAGATTTTTAGTGCAAGTTTTTGGAAATTTTTTAGTATGCATGTAATTTTTCCCATTCTTCCAGCAACATTAAATGATTTGAGTTCTAGAAATTAGCCATTGGCAGCAACAAACGCAGGTGTGATTTAAGATACGTAGAAGTAGAAATGAGGATATCTTCTTATTGGAATGTACATTTCTTTTAAATAAACAATATTATGATAGTTACCAATAGTTTATGCATGATTACTTTTCATTTGTTTTGTACTTATTATAAGCACATCCTTAAAATATATTTATAATTTTCTCCTCTTGTTTTTTATGCGATAAAATTAATAAAAAGAGGGAGTAAGAATATGCAAGTAAATGAGATATTAATATTTGCTGTGTAGTACTACTTTATATTTGCTAAGGTGCAAACTAATGAATTTTAATGACATTTGGCTTCTTTTGTTAATCACTAGAAAATTTTTCTCTTTTTTAGGAAAAGTTTTGATTGTCCTGTTTTTTAATTGGCTTGTTAAATTTATAAAGTATTGGAATGTATAAAGATGTTATTTTTCATTTTATGACTTAATTCTAGAACACATATGCAAGATTTGAAAGATGTCACCAGTCATGTACATTATGAAAACTTCCGATGTCGAAAACTTGCTGGTGTCGGATCTGATGGTAAACCAGCTAGATTATCAAATAAGTAAGTCCGAAGTACAGAATCTGCATTATTGTGAAATGAGCAGAATGTGGTTTTCATAGCAGATTTACATTTGGCATCTAAAATAACAATACTATTGGCTAATGTGTTTAGTAATATGATGCATGTTTCTGTATAATGCTTGCTCCCCTTTTTAACTTCCTTCTACGAAGAAAAAAGGAAGTATTGTAATCACAAAAAGTTTCATGCGTCATATTTCAACACAAATATCCACTATCGAATGCAATTTAACGATGTTTTTGCTTGACATCTGTACGTCCTCAGAATGTTGAAATTTTGTATATAGGACTGCTATAACATGTAGATGTGCACTTCATATTTTGGTTGCAATCGGCCACAACAAAAAGTATGTAAATATACAAGGTGTGACTATTAATTTCCAGAACATCTCTAATAACACCAGAACAGATGATGTGAAAAATGTAACCTTTTAATATGTTTCAAAGTAATCCCCATCAGCCGTAATACACTTCTGTGCTCGGCTGTATAAGTTGTGGAAACAACTCTTAAAGTCCTCTTTCGGAAGGCTCTTCAATGTTGACATCACATTGTTCTTGATGTCTTCAACGTCCACAAAGACATCCTTTGATCACAGTTTTGAGTTTCGGAATGTTCGATCGTACTCTCCTGACTTGGTCCCCGCAGACTTCTTTTTGTTTCCCAACTAGTTAATGAAATTCCATGAGCCCTTTCTGTTCCACTAATTGTCCAACCTAATATTATGTTGACTGTTAGTAAGAAATTGGACAGTCTGTGAAGTTTGCCCGTAACTATTTTCCAAAAAAAATCTACTCTTGTTAGTAAAGAAATTTTTGACATTTCCTTGCCTCCATTTATTGAAAATTGTATTCCCTGATTTTTAATAAGGTTAACTGCTTCATTTCTAATGAAATGAATATATGATCCATTAATGGCAGGAATAATTAATGCTTCTATTTTGATTTAATTTTGATACTTTGAATTATGCAAAATGAGACTGGTTCTTTTCACTTATTGCACTTCAGGCATCATGGACTCAAATGAGAATATTTTTATTTCTCCTATAACTGTAGTTTAAATTTCTTACAGATGTCCTCCGTAATAAATGTTCGCTACAATCTTAAATGAATCAGAAACTGAAGACGTGATTATTCCTTGAATGGGCCTCTTGATATTCACATTGTGTATCAATATATGATGCCATTGATTGCAAATGCAACAGCTTAGTTTCAGTTTGCTATCTGTAACTAAATGATACCTTTTAAGACACATGAAACAATTTTCTCTTTGTTTTAATGCTTCCCTTTTTTCTGCTACAGTTTTTTTATGTGATTCAGAACTATGATTTTCAGAGCAGAATAAACAGCTGTTGAAAAAAAGATGTGTTTAATGTGGCTATTGAAGGGATACAACCCGTATAATAATCCTGATTTCTTACGTTGTCTCAAAAGTATTCTCGAAACTGCCGCTTGTTTTCAAAATATAATTTTCTTTCTGCAATTTCAGAATCGGTTGGCTTAATTAAAAATCCTGTGTGCTCTCTACTTTCTGTTTCCTTTAACGAAAATGAAATTAGTAATCTGAAACGAAAATGAAATTAGTAATCTGAACATTTTCGTTATTATCTTGATGTTTTCTATAAAATTCTAGGGCTAAATCATTAAGGATCATATTTATTGGTATTTGGTACAATAAGGCATCATACAAATCTGGTAAAATATTATACACGATTTTAATCCTTTATCTGTACTTCATAGTGGTCATGTAATTTTTGAAGTACCATCACATCACTAGACTTAACTGGAGTCGAAATTGACAAATTATTTATGTGTGAATCTGTTTTTAGTTCCTTGCAGTCGAAATGATCTTTTAACATTTTACAGCTTTCTCGTGCTGCTAATGTTAACCTTTGTATTGCCGTTTCTGCATCTAAAAGTCAGAATTGACTTTAAATGATTAAATTTATCCACTGAGCATAGACTTTTTTTCGTGTACAGCTGTCTCAAATCACGACCTAAACCTAGGCCAACTTCAGTTCAACGTAATGACATTTATTATGGACACATTTTTTCCTGAAAATATTCCCAAGCACAAGTTTGGGAGTTAAATTTTGTTTTGCTATACAGTGACAGTTCCACGTGAAGTAGTATTAGTGCTATGTGGCTTAGCATCTAAACATCTTTTTGTAACTAACTTCTAAACAATAATTTTATCTTTATACTCTTCTCTATAATTTTTTTTTCTTTTAACTCTTTACATCAGTTAAACTTTCAATATTTTTATCAGCTAGGATTGGTTCTTTATTAGTTAACTGCATAGCCATTTCTTCAATTACACATTTTTCACCCTCATTAGCAGTTTCTAGCTTATTTATTAGTTTCGTGACTAATACTCGTAAAGCAGCTCATTTCTTTTTCTACATCCATTTTTGCTTAAAGCAAAATGTCTTAAATTTCAATTAAAATTCAACCTAGTAGTTCCACATGGAGCACTACTTAATATATGTTATTTCAAATTCAATTAATCAAAGGTAAAAATTAAAAATAATAAATTTTTTTAAAAAATTGCTTACCTTGTCCTCAGCGGGTTCTTTTGCCAGGACCACTAGGCGATCCTCCTTTTGTTTACAATCATTTAAGAGATATTAATGCAAATGATTAGTGCATCTTTACACAAAACATGTTTCAATGTGGACAAAAAACACATGTTAGGTTAATATGAATACATCAAAAGTCCAAGTAAAATTTCAAATTCAAAATCCAGCACGACGCGAGTTTCTCCTTTAGTGATCTTCAGTTCAACGTAACGACATCACACATAAGGTATCTTGACTTGTAACACATGATGAGAGCATAGGAGAATTTGATAATTCGTAATATTCTCTCCAATTTTAAAAGTTAATTCTTCCCATTCAACCAAATTCAGGCAGTGACAAGTTTTAGCCTAGGCACTATTGTAATACCATTAGAGATTTTCAAAGCTAGGGAACATGAAAAATCACTTTTGCCTTCACTGGAATTCAAACTATAGCTCTTCCTGCCATCTGGGTGTAGTATTCATTTGCATCATGACGAGCGTGCAGGGAAATGTCATACTTCATTATAGCTTGAGTAAAGTAGCAGATGATGTCATATCATTTTAAAGAATTAAAGGCAATTTTCTAATTAATATTTTTTTTTTTTTTTGAGCATTTTTGTTTTTAAAAAGGATGAAGAGTTGTTTTCATGATCTGGGGAAAATGCAAGACATTGTAAAGCCATATATTTCCTAATACTAGAATTAAAAGTTATTAGAGACATAATGTTCAAAATTTGGAATATATTTTGAGAAAAATCATCAAAAATCTGTACATTTGTATTAACCATCATGATCGGTATAGGAGTGAGCAGTGCTGGCTGTCGTATTCATGTCCTTCAAATCCCAAAGAAGGCAAGTATGTAGTGTCTGTGCAGTATAGAGGCACTTAGAATACTGGCGAGCTGAAAGTCTTCTCGAGAGGTTTGGTGGTAGGGAAAGAGAAGTGGGAGATCCTTGAATACATTCTCTGCAGTATTTTTCAAAATTTAGAATGTAAAATTGATTTCCCTGACCTTGAGCATTCTCGATCATGAAATAGCTAATTGATCAATGGATATTGGCCTTCCTAGCAAATGCGTAAAGTTGTTAGTATCTGGCCATTTGAGGGACTTAGGAAGATTATTTTCTGAACTGTTAGATGTTCCAAAGACTAATGAACTGTTAGATGTTGCAAAGACTACTGAACTGTTAGATGTTGCAAAGACTACTGAAATGTTAGATGTTGCAAAGACTAAAATTTTGAAATGGGTAATTCAATCACTAAACAACTATGGGAACAAAAATATAATTATAAGAAAAAAATTATTAAAATGTATAGATTAGATTTTGAAAAAAGAATTGAGAATATGCAAATGTGACCTGCTCATGGAAATGCGTACAAGTATTAGTAGAAAATCTATGTGCTAGGTTTCATAGCTCTAGGCTTTTATATCTCATTCTTACACAATATATTGATAGTCACTCTTTTTTTCTTTTTTTAATAGATTAACATATTCAAATTAATGTTTTGAAGTGTAATGATGGTTAACTCAAATTATAAATTTTCATACTAAATTTTTAATATGAAATATTTTAATACTATTCTGATGCATTTTCTTGCAACTAAAAATTTATGGTATACATTTAATATAGTTAAATATTTTTAAGTAAAGAATTTCATCATAACTTAGGCAAATTATAATATAGGAGGGTCCAAGTGTGACAAATTATTTATGTTCAGACAATCATTTCAAAGGTATCCATGTTTCAGGAACCCGCTCGACCAGTTAGAAGAAGAAAAGAGAGAACATGAAAATAAAATGAAAAGAATGGAACAAGAGATGGAGCAAGTATTTGAAATGAAAGTGAAAGAGAAAAGGCAAAAGCTTAAAGATTCAGAAATAGATGTACGTATGATGTTAACTGGTGATATAAATATTTCTGTGTTATAAATAAGCATTTTTTAAGATAATCTAGATTAAAAAAAATTGTAATAGCTTATTCTGGACAAATATTTGATTTTTTAATTAATTTATTATTATTATGCAAATTTAAAATTAGTTCCAGTTAATTAAGACAAATCAGAATTAATATCCAAGATCTGATTTCAACTAAAAGCATAACAATCAATCAAATTTCATCTGGCTCATTTTTCCACACTTTTTATCAATCATCTAATTACTGAACACATTTAGAATAAAGTAAATTTTTATTTTAAATTTTTATTATATAAATTGCATAAAGGAAATAATATGAATTTACGTTCAAATCTTATGTGAAAAAAGTGTTAATTTTTTTGGCCAGATGTCAGATAGTTGAACGTTGGATTTTTTTTACTACTCACTTTGGTGGTAGGGAAAAAAGCAACAATTCTTGTAGTATGGTAAAAGCAAAATCTCCATCCTCCAATTTGTTAAAAGTTTTCCTGTTTCAATTGGTAGTAATTTATGCAATTTCAGATAAATGCAGTGAAAATTTTAATTTATAAAGATATTGGTATTTAGTGCTTCATCATTTGATACAAAGACACATTAATATAGGTATTTAAAACTAATTTCCAGGAATGAAATTTCACAACCCACTATTTTTGCATGCAAATAAATCATTATCACTTGATTACATTGTAAAATTTGAATTACCTTGGACTAATACTAAAAATAATGTTAATTGGAAAGAGGAAATGACTGGTTTCATTTATGTTATGAGCATGCATGTATTTGTGGGTTTAGTCTTTTTCTTCTGTCTTGTCAGTATTTTCATCATAAAAACATTCTGTCATATATTTGTCTTATGCCTTTTGTCAGCTGTTGCCAGTCAAAGCACTGATGTATAGTGCAACTGACTTGTATTATTCTCTTATTTCATGAAGTAGCCACCCAGGCAGTGTAGCGATTAGGGATGCTGACTGCAGTACTGATGGTTCCATGTTTGAATACTGGAGAAAGCATGAATAATGTGAAGGCATCGATAGTATGTATGCTGCAAGGGGACACTGAAAATACATGGCAAGCCAAAAGTCCTCCTGAGTGCTTGATGGTAGAAGAATGATGAGAGACCCTCAGATCCCCTCCAGAGGGTTCTCCATTAAAATTGTGACAAAGTTTAAGATGAAGCAAAGCCTGCCAATACCTAATGTTCTTACAGGAATGCACAGGTGCCAGCCTTGCCTTAACCCGTACTTATATCATGAAGTAGCCATCCTGATCAATGTAGTAGTTAAGCAATATTGCCTGCCATATCATCTAAAAATCCCAAAGAAAACATGGATATTATTAAGGGTATAATCAAAAGTTCTTTCAGAAAATTTTTGATAAGAAAAGGGGAGTGGAAGAACGTCATGTCTATTCCTCAGAGTGTTCGTAAAAATTCGGGTAAAGCTGTATAGTGGTGAGACTACACCCGTATAACCAACGATGAATTGATGTGACCTACCCACTCCTATCTTGCATTGCCACCTTATCAGTAATATTAATGTTAGACATGGGTTAGTTGTAGCTAGTTTTCTAATAATCAATGAAGTTATGTATTTCAGTTTTAAGTGAAACATCTTCAAGATAACAATCACTTTTTTGATTAACAAATTAGTAAAATTCTATTCAAGTATTATTATTATATTCTGTAACTATTATTAGTAAGTACTGTATTAGTATTCTGTAAATATTAATTTAAATTTTTTATTAATAATAGTGTTAAATCTATTTGTAATTCCAGCTATTAAAGGAGTAAAGTTACATTTCCCCCTTATTAAAAAAATATTGATTCATGAAATATGTCTTTTTTGATTAATATGGTATTTTATATTATTTTAATACTTTTTAATTTTGAAAAATATGAACACATTTATTTCTGGATTAATTCCCATGAACATCAACTGATGCTTGCAAGAATAAAATTTAGGAAATAATCTTAACTAAAGAGGATTTTGCTTTTATCTTAGCTTCAGCGAAGGCATGAGCAAATCAGAAAGAGTCTAGATCAGCAAAAACAAGAATTAGAAGAAAGAAGGAAAGCATTTGAAAAGGAAAAAGCAGCATTTGAGTTAGCAAACAAAGATGTTGAAGATGCATTCAAAAGAATGACCATGGACAATAATTCCAAAGAGTAAGTATTAGGAATTTTAATATATTTACTGGTTGAATAAATAACATTAGTTTGGTTTTCCAGTTTGCTAAATACAATGTCATCTGTCATGTGTATGTATATTTTTAAGTATTTATTAAAATATATCATTTATTTAAATGATTTATATATTACTTGCATTTAGTTATATATGCTGAATATGGAATTTTTTTAAATGAAATTTTTATCTTATTCTAATATTCAATTAGCTTCATATTTCTTTTTAGTTGGTTAACTGTGAAAGTGTCTTATAAGCAAATAATTTATCCTATAATAAATAACTCTCATTATATTGTATTGATATTAATTATAAAAGTGGTGTAATGTATATCAAAGTTGTTATAATATTTAGCTGCATCAACATGTTCAAAAATCATAATTTAATTCTTAATAGAGCATATTTAGTAAGGCTGTTTTAAAAATGTGGGCTGAGTTTTGATTAATCTAAGAACAATTTGTTTTACACTTCACCATGATGCTCATTTTGTTATTTACCCTTTGTTTAAAATGACTTAAAATGGAACTTAAAATCTAAGAATTTAGCTTATAATTTCACTTGTTCCAAAATTCTATTTTCTTCATGCAAATCTGTAATCATTTTAATTGAATGAATGATGTAAAATTGGCGTATATTACTTTATGAGAATTCTGCAAATAATGTGCAAAAAAGTCACACAATGACCTAAAATTTTCAGTAAGCCATACCGATTCTTCTTTTTTCTTTTTCTTTTCTTTCTTTCTTTCTTTCTTTTTTTTTTTTTTTTCTTTTGTATGTACTAACTGGTTTTATTTGCAATCAGTAAAACCACTTCATTTCTCTAAGTAATCAATCAGTTTGATTTGTTCTTTATGGAACAAACAAAAAGGCAAATACAGTAGTTGGGATGGTAGGTTCGAGAAGTTAAAGTGGCTACAAAAGAAAATTTAGATAGCAAAAGAGGGTTCAGAACTAGCACTATTCAAATTATGTGAAGAAATGCGAAAGCCGTATTGACCCTTTTTAACTGTATTGTAATTTCTTCTAGATGAGGGTAATGGGTCCAAATTTTTTTAATGTATGCTGCAATTGATGCATGAGAAAATAAAAGAAATCAATGTTGAATCCAGTTTTTGTGATATTTTGTTGTGCCACTCATAAGTAAAATGCTTGTGTTACCATGTTTTTAATCTATACTAGAAATTAAGTAGCTTTAAAAATTAGGCAAAATTCTATTTTGTATACATAAAATGTATAAATTATCAGAATATATATATGCTAGAATAGAGACCTGTATGAGATCTCTTCAGAATCCATAGAACATCTTCTGTGTAATACCAACCTGCTAGAATAGAGACCTGTATGAGATCTCTTCAGAATCCATAGAACATCTTCTGTGTAATACCAACCTATTTGAAGCTGATATACTTATCTTGCATCTGTTCAGTATTCTTTTCCAGAAGCTGGTATTTTCTCACGCAGTGTTTTCAGAGAAATTCACATCATAATTTGAATGCGTAAAGTGTGTTAAAAAAGGGGAGGGAGGAATAAAACATCTTGTTCTTTTATTTAAGAAAGCCAAAACTTAGCTTTGGTCTTTGATCATCTGAGCCAGAGGTTGGCAGACCTTTTTTAAATAGGATCAGATTTTAAAAATTTTAGGCTTGAGAGGCCAAGTAGTAAACATGAAGATAAGAATGGGTAATTTTCTCATGGAGCAAAAAAATGTTCATTTTTTATTACAAAGTGATATTTTTACATATTATGTATTTACATTTTATTAACACACACACACTAAACATTTGCAAATATAAATAACAGATTTACATTTACACATTAAAAAAACACATTATTAATTAATAAATTTAAAAATTCTAATATGAAGATTGGTATTGTTTCTTCTGAGGTAGTATTTCATCATATTAGAGCTTGAAATTAGTAATTTTTGCCATTAAAGTTGTTTGCAGATGGTCATCTGTAAATAATGCCTTAAATTGCGATTTTACATATTTCATTTTTGAAAATGTGTTTTAGCATTGGTAAGTACTCCCACATACATATACCCATCTCCGAGTAAGATATTTATAAAATTGAGTTAGATCCTTTTCTTTAAACATCATTACATATCATTTTCCAAGTCAGTCACTTCCAGTTAATGGTCTGATGGAAGCTCCTCAATTATACAGTCAAACAGATTTTGAAATAGAAATATTTTTTGCACTTGCATCAAGGTCCACAAAATGCTAAGTATAAGTTCAGAAAATATATCCTGTATGAAATTTTTTGGGAATGGGGATTTTGCTAATATTTGAAATTTTTTACAACATGCAAAATGGCCAAATTTGCTTAATGTTGTTTGCGTGTAAAACAATGCAAATTTTTGGTGATATGACTTCATGATATAATACATTTCACATACGAGTACTGTTTTCCTCTGTAATTTTAAATTGAATTTGTTGAGATAATCCACGATGTTTGTGGCAAATGCTAATTTCCATAGCCATATACTGTTTGATAAAGATTGTGGGCACTTTTACTCATTCAAAAAAGTATCAATGACTTTCTTGGTCAGAAGAATTTCAGTATAACTTTCCCATGAGCTATTGAACGGATATATGATGAGGCAAGTCAGGAAGTTCACAAAACAAGCGATGGTTTATTTTTTCCTCAATCAGCTGTGATATGTTTTAATTGATTACATCACAAATTGTATTGTATTAGCATTTTCTCAACTGTAGTTGTTTCATGCAGACTATAACTGTAGTTGACTATAGACTCTCCGTTGTAGTTGTTCCATGCAGACAGAAATTAATTCTTCAACCATCTTAAATACAGCATTAACTCTTCAAATAAACACCAGCATTTGAGCAGTATCAGTTATATCTGTTAGCTCACCAAAAGCCAAAGAAAACACAATTTGAAATTTTTTCCCTTGTCTTTAATTGACTTGATGTGGCTCCTCATGTCCACAAACCTTCTAACAGGTGTTCTCGCTGAAGGACGTACAGATAAAAAATATCTATTTTTTTATTTATTTTTTCCTGGGCACATTTCTTTCGTTGCCACAAGCAAACATGATAGATTCACCATCAGTTAAATAGTTTTCCTTTCATGGTTAATAAATGAGGTAAGCTAACTTAAGTTACTGCTTCATTTTTTATTTTTGTGAATAAATTGTGTTGTGATGTTGCATTCTGTTTTAAACTTTCCAGTTTTAATGGTCGTTCATGTTCTGTGAGGTTTCAATTCCATGCTGAATGCTTAGTTTGGTAATGATGACATATGCTGTTTTCTTCTTGCACAGCCATTATGCCATTGCATATTAAACATAAAACATTGTCATTTAATTCTATGACAAAATAATTGGCACTTTATTTTGCTTTAAAAGCACAGCATTTGAGGCACAGTGATGATGGAGGTCTACGCTTTTCTTCTTATTTGATTTCGAGAGTGACATGGTAACAGTAAGTAATGAAAAAATAAATTAACAGTATCAAAATATCATGGATTGCCTTGACAAATGATATCATTCACTCGGCTGTAGCAAAACTGTCCACACATTGTGAAGAATGCACAAACATTTGCCTGTCTGGAGTGCTTTTAAAAACAATGACAAACGAGAGAATACAAAAGTAGCACCACTCATGGTCATTACTCACAACTTTTCAATGAAACTATAGGACACTGCAGAGTAGCGCATAATTCGATTTAATTTTCATGTAAAAAACAATTATCATCTCATGAAACGTAGATTGCTGACCCTTGATATCAGCAATCATTTTTGGTATTCAGAGCATGTAATTGAAAAATTCTTCTGTAAAGTCTTACACTTAAAGAACAAAATATACCACTTGTGCTTTTTATTATATGCTATGCCCTCTCTCATGTCTTTAAATTCTGGTCCTTTTGAAAATGGTTTTCAATAAAGATTATATAAAGCCACTTTTAATTGGTTAATTAAAATATATAAGATCAAGTAAATTTCTCTTTTGATGAAATAAATTTCCGCTCTTATGGATATTTGTGTTTAAAATGTTATTATTAAAAACCAATTAAATTAGAAAATGTTATATTGTTTATTGAATCTGTGACATGATAAAATAGTTGATTTTGGTCCTTTGTTAGAGCAAACGTTTCTCACCCTTGACTGACTGTTCTGGTGCATAATTATGGTGATTCATATCCTATTATCAATAGAGGGTACTTCACAGTAATGTTTTACAAAACCTGTTATATTTTGCTTGTGCTTGCTTCCTTTGTGAAAGATATGTTTTTGAATCATATCCATTTATTTAACACAGCTGTTATCTTTCTTCCCTTGGACACTCTATGTCAGAGTTGAGATTAAGTTTAGGTATAGGGTGTTTTACCAAAAATCAAGTTATCCATTTAACTCAGTCCAGTTCTTAATTCATAAAATCTTGATATATGTTATTACAGTTCAGCATCCTCATAGCAACATCAAGGAAGAGATTGTTTTCCTTCTTTTTTAACATCGTGTTGAAAATTGTAGTACTTATTTTATTATGGCATGTATTTTTATAGTAGCCCTGTTTTGAACTCTGATTTTTTAAAAGTCAATCAACTTTTTGCCATTAATCTTTGGCTGTGCTATGTGATTTAAGCTGGTCTTAATTTGTATAAACTCATAACTTTAATGTGAGAAATCACTTCTTGAATTTTCCCAATACTGTCTAGTTGTTATTCATCAGACTTTTGGCAACCTTTAATGAATTTACATTGTTTAGTGTAATAATTGCTTAAAAAGGAATTATGACTGGATCGAAATGCATACTGCTGACTAGCAAATAGAAGACTTGGAATATTAATGTGTATAATGGTTCAAAGTTTTATTGTTACTGTGAAATACCGAAATTGGAGAATGTCAACACGTAGCAAATACATTGGTGAAAGACCGAATATTTGGTTATATTCTTGTGCATTCGGACCATCACCGGTGTATGTCGACAATCACAGATATACTGTGGTGTAGGTCGAAAAGAGAAGTCGAGTTCAACAGAGGGGCGACTGTCTGTCGCAAAATCTTTTGTTGTTGCTGCAATTGAAATTATGTAGCATGTATTTGTTGTACTTGGGAACCCCGTTTGTCAGTCTTATGCTAGGTTTGATAGTACGGGCAACATTTTCTTAAATTTTGTTTTTTTATCCGATACTCTAATTTATGTTGAATGGATACTGCAGTGAATCGTGAACTTTTCCTTGAAAAGTTAAATGCATTAATTGCGAGTTAACAAGAAGACAATTTTTTTTAAATTTTTCAGACACATCTCTTCTCACCGGGATTAATTACTCCTTATGAAGCTATGTTTGGCATTAAACCAAGAAGAGGCATAGCATCATCTTTTTTGTCTGGCCAACAAATCGCAAATGTTGAAACCGAAGAACAACTCTTAAGAAATTGCTAATAATTTTGAAACCAAAGAACAGATTGAAGAAACAGTTAATACTTTTGAAGAAAATTTGAGCAGTGGCCATACCGAAAACCATATTCTAAAGAAAAATATTGAAGAGGACCTGCAACCTACTACGTCTTCGGATCAAGCCTGTACTGAACAATGCGAGTTAATTTCTATAAAAAGATTGGCCGGGAAAGACAATCTTTTACTGCAAGCAACGAAAATGATACGAACCACACCCCTCCCCCCGGCCAAGAAAAAATCCTTCTGCTCAAATTGGTGATACCGTACGAGTACGAGTCCCTGATGTCGACTGTTGTAGTACATATGGCCGGAATGTGTTGGTAGTTGTTGTTGTAATAAGACTCCCGCTTTTATAAACTAGCAAATAAAAATGACACCTTTAAGCAGCTTTATACCCGTAAATAGTTCATAATTTGTAAAGAAAAGTTACTTTCCATAGATCATAAAAGTTTGTGTTGTTGCAATAATTAAGATTTCAATAACATAATTAAGTTTTCTAGTGCAAAGGGATTTGAGTCCCGAAGGATTATTACTTTCGTTTTGGCATTTTGCGTCGGACTTTCAAACTCAGTTCACTTTTCAAACTGTTGCCACAAAATGTTAGAGTCCTGCATTATAAAATCTGCATTAATGTATGCATATTTCTCGCATTGTGATAAAAGAACGGTATCTAGAACCATCCAATTTTGAATGATGTAATTCTACTGCAAATATGGGCATCTGAAATCCCAAGTTTGGAATTTGTTTTATTATCGATTTCATATTTTGTAAAACTTTAACGAATTTTTGAGTAACAAACTCAACAATTTAAAAGCGAGCAATGACAACACTCAACGGGGGTGGCCCTTTTGATGTCCAGCGCAGAACTATGTATTGGAAACTAAAGATATGCTCATTTTAAAATTATTTTGCGACATTGCTGTTGAACTGAATTTTACGGTTTAAGTGCAAAGAACATGATATTTAATGAATAAAGGTAACTCACAAAACATTAAAAAAACGCCACGCCCCTTTGGACGTAATTTAAAATCTGAAACTCTATTTTTTTTTTTTTTTTTTTTTTTTTTTTTGTGTGTGTGTGGGAGTGGGGTTATTTTATGTATTATTTTCTTTTCTGATTTAGAATGTATTGTTTAATTTCAAAAATTTATTTACATGTGCTGTTACTTAAGCTTTTTCATATTTTGACATACAGGGTATAAATGCAAAAGTAAAAAAAAAGTTCTTTATTGATTAATTTAAAACTAAATGCTAAGCATTTATCCAAGCACGACTGCTGTCATTATTAAGAAGTCAAGTAATATTGAGTAGACCTTCTCGTGTTAGAATCAAAAGCTAAATGTCACACAGTAAAAATGCTTCTATAGAGTTACTAACAACTCTTCTCACCAGGGATTGGTTGCTCCTCTCAGCAAGACAGGTGAAAACGTTACGTCACCCTTGAAGTTTTATGACGGCTGAAATACGGAAAACAAAATGCAAATCTCCGATGTATTCACCATTAGTGAATGGTGAATGCCAACATTTGCCAGTGTAAATCAGAAATAAGTATATTTGGCAAATATTTTGGACTTGCACCAAGCGACTGTGTGAATGTTGACATTCACGAATGTCGACATACTCTAAATCTAGGTCTTTCACAGTAACAATATCACTGAATCCTGTCTGAGTTCCTGAAGAGTAAAGTATGGCTGTGTAAATTTTATTTGTTTACCTGACTAGTTTTCCATGTACCGTATTGATGTAATGCAGATAAACACGTATCAAGTTAAGTATTATACAAGAATTTCTTGCTCTTCATATTTTCTTTTGGGAGGGAATATTCGAATATTTTTTTAATACAAGTTATTTTATAGAAATAGGTAATTGTATAACTTTTTTTTAATGCAAAACATGCTAATCAATCAGTTTGCTGTAGTTTAATAATTTCTCTACTTCAAGGGGGGGGGGGCAAATGAACGGCAAGCAGATAGTTGTCATTAATGGATATCAAGTGCAAAAGAAGTGGGCTACTATTAAGCTTAGTAACTCTCAATATTCACTGTTTTATATGCTTATTTTAGAGAAAACTCAAAAATGGATCTTTATTTGCAACATATGTTCACAAGAAAAAAAAAGTTTAATAAAGTGTATTTTTATAGCTAAGAATATACTTAGGGTTTATTTTTCTATCGTATATCATGAGCACATAGAAATTATATTATTGAGTTTATGAGCTTTAATTTTGGGAGTCATTTACTTGGAAATAAAATAATTTTGAAAATAATATATTTTTTAAATGCTTGAAATATGATTGCTATGCAGTTTTCTCCTTAGTGTGAATAGTCTGGATAATTTTGAATGCTCATATTTGTGAATGTTAAGCTTATTTTGTGTTGCCTTCTGAAAATGTTCTGTTGTAGCAAATATTTTGTAACATTTGTTTAATTTCTTGCATGTCAGTGTATGTTGGTAATAATGTTATTTATTTATTTTATTTTTATTTTATTTTATTTATTTATTTATTTATTTATTTTTTTGCTTATCAAAAAGTGTTGTCTTTATGGGAGGAGATATGAAGATATATATTACTTTTTCTTTTTTTTAATTTTTAGGTAATTTATAAAAAATATTTAGTTACCTGCATCTGATATTTAACATTAAAGCCGTTCAGAAAGCAGGGTAACAAGCCTTTCTGAGCGAAAAGCTTTATTTTACAAACATACAGATACTCAATAGTAAGGTATAGGTTAACGTTTATTTTTTAATGTAGTTACCATGTTTGTCAAACATTTATTTCATTAGTACACCAAACCATCAATACTCTCATAAGAGAAATCAGCAGAAAGTCTCTGAAGCTGTATCATGATGGCTTGTTGAACATCAATATTTGTTGCAAATAATTTACTACCCAAGTGCTTCATCAAAATTCTGAAGAAATGAAAATCACTGAATGTTAGTTCTAAGGCTAAAGGGAGGATGGTTCAATATCTTCCAGCAGAAGCACTGTAGTAGATGCATGAAGTTGGCTTCATCATGCAGAACGCGTTGTGTTTTGAGAAAAGTCATATTTGATTTCTAAGAATTGCTGTGCCCAGATACCTCAGCATGTCAGAATAATTGACAGCATTCACCGTTGCTTCGTTTGTGAGGAAATCAACCAGCAGCAGGCTGCTTTCAAAGACTATCATTGTAACTTTCTTTACAGATGGAGCTGCTTGGAATCTCTTAGAGGGGGAGAGTGATGGTGGTTGTTTCCATTGCATGGATGCTTTTTTTATCTTGTGTCACATGATGTACCTGGCTTCATTCCCTATAATGGGATGGAATAATTTCCTATTAAACTTCATCAAGTACATGAGAAACAATCACATCTGTTACAGCTTTGTGAGTGGCTTGGGCATCCTATCTGAATGTGTTCTTCAGTAATGTAATACTAATTGCTCTTTAATGATGTTCTGGACATTGCCTACTGCAATATTGAGTTCCTTAGCAATATTAATGAGTGAAATGTGACAAACATATTGAACCAGAGCTTCTGTAAAGAGGCATTAATCATCTGCAGTGGACATGCTTATCCAAACTCATTGCTGCTCATCTATTCTTTTATCAAACTCAGCATGGATATCTGTTTTACAACAGGGTTTCATTCGTATATGATAAGAAAATTGCAGAAACCCTCGTCTAGCAAGGCAACACAGTTTCATTCCAGTACATTCATGAGTATGCATAAAGCCTCCTATAACATTTTATGTATGTACATACTTCAATAACACGATTTTTATTCTAAACATTTACAAAATTTAAATTATGTACTATGATCATCAGTAGACAATTTTTGTATCAAATAATTGAATTAATTGAGATAATGATAAATTAAAAAGTTTAAAGTATAATTTGATTTCAGGCACATTGCACAATTCTTTGAAAAACTCCTTTTTACTTCCTTGTACAAAGAAAAGGAAGTATTGTAATTACGAAAAGTTCTGGGTATCAACGAACAAATCCATTTTGACGGCTATTAATTGCAATTTAACTATGTTTTTCCATGATATCTGTCCGTAAGGACACAATAATGAACTCTTCTTCTTCTTCTTCTTCTTTTTTTTTTTTTTTTTTTTTTTTTTTTCCCCTAATGAATTACAAATAAAATTACAAAATGGATTCAGCACAAATTTTTTCGTGGTGTCCATATGTATGTTTGTATCTCACATAATTAAAAAAACGAGTAGCCACCAGAATGTTGAAATTTTGTATATTGGGATTGCTATAACATGTAGTTATGCACCTTCCTTTTTGGTTGCAATCAGCAACACCAAAACTTTATAAATATATGTGTATATATATATACCTAGTCTGTTACTCAGTTTGAGCTCAGTTTTTTATTCTTATATGTTGGTAAATTGTGGATTTTTGTTTTAAAATGATTGAATTATGTTCATATCTTCTGGTTAAGGTTTTTATGCCTTTACTTAATCTCCGTGCAATATTTGTAGAATTATCAGAAATTTAAAAGTTGTATGTGCGAATAAGCTTAATTTTTCTTACCATAGCAGCCATATTTGTTTACATTTGAGCAGAATAGAGAATTAGTTTTTCTGCACCTTCAGTGTCTTTTTTGCTGCATGGAACCAAAAGGAAAGTTTTAGTTTTGTGCATTGAAAAATCTGCCTGCTTGCTAAGTTGCTTGTTTTTGTGTAGAAACTCTAATTTCAAGTGTAAAAATTGTTTTTGTAATTTTGTAACTGTATTTAGTGTTTTATGTTTTTCTATATCTTTCAATTTTTAATGAAGATATTTTGAGTTTTTAGCCTTGCCGTGAACTGAGAACTGAATTAATTGAATGAGAAATGTTTCTTTAATGAAATTAGAGGAAATAAGTGTTTTGTATTGGGAACAAATATTGTTGCCAGTTTGTCTCGGACAGAGGAGAATGTTTACAAGTAGCGCATGCACATTAGGTAAACGGTGCTGAATCATCTAAAAAAAAAACTGTTTCTTTTTATTTGTCTAATTTCTTTTATACATCATTTTAGCATTTTAGATTTATTATAGTATTTGAATAGAAAATAGGCAATGATTAAATAATTCTTCAGATGATATAATTTTTGTGCATTGTGAGTTATAAAGTGAATGAGCTGTAATGCTGTTGGGTGAACCTAGCATCAGAGTGTTTACTATGGTAAATAAATGTAGTGAATTTTAAAGAGTGTATTTATTCTGTTGTGGTATATGCACTATCAACAAAGTAGATTTAATTCAATTCAATAAGTTTAAATGAAATGCAGGAAAAAAAGGCATATAATGTAATATTCCATACAAGGAAGTCATGTGGTGTATACATCCGAATTTTTTACATTGTCACACTATGTATTACATCACTAACTTGTAAGACAGAAAGGAGGTCCACTAGAGGAGTTGATTATGCAAAGGGCTTTGTGAGGCAAAAAATTTGAGAACCACTGTGTTAGAGAAAATGCTCTCAAAATTTACAACCATCTGAAAGAATATGAAGAATCTTTTGTAAAGAAAGCCACACTTTTTGGAAAGTAAGAGTTGGTTTGAGAAATTTAAAATACATTTTACTAATCATGGCATAAGAATTCAAGGAGAAACTAATTGCCTGATCACAAAGTAGCCAAAACATATGCAGAAAAAAAAAATTCAGAGAGTAGTAAAAAAACTATATATATGTGTGTGTAATATATTCAGGAGCAGGAATTTTGATGGGGTAGAAGTGTTTATCCATAATGACTAGGAAATTGGAGGCAAAGGCAAATTAAATCTTCAATTTTATTTTCAGTAACATGTTGCGGTTACACACAAGTCGGCACATTAAATGTGCTTGTTCCAAAGGGATTTTGATAGATTTGCAGCAAAAAAGAAGAAGCAGACAGACTGCAGTCCAGCTAAGGCAAAGTGTAGAAAGAAAGTGTGTAATGTTCAGGATGAAATCTTAAGTCAAACTGAGCTAGTTTTGGTTCTCAAAGCATTTAGATTGGATAGTTAATATTTATTTAAACCAAATGAGTTAGCTTCAAGATGCTATTACTACTAGGTAACATTCTAAGTCACCCTTCAATTCTAAGTCACCCAATCAATAACCTAAGTATTGATTTTAAAATATCTCAGTGCCATAGTAGAGTTTTTTACCATCTAACATTACCTCATTCATCCAACCTTTAGATCGAGGTATTATTTATATTTTTAAAACATACTACATAGAACAACCATTTAAATGAATTTTAGACACAGTTGGTTTAAAATCAATTGAGGCCGAACAGTAAATTTTCAGGTTGTAGGTCATCAGTTTACTACAATGATATGTAGACATGGCAGCATTGAGGCTTATTGTTTAGCTCAGATAGAAAAATGTTAACACCCTCACAATTATTCAAGGGTCAAAAGTGTTATTCTGGCCAACATCAATCTGTTGATTCATTATCTTTGGCTTACTGTCTCACTTTGTAGCTAGCAAGTGTTTGAAAAGTTACATGCCTGCAGGAAATCCCAGTCAATGAGAAGAAAAATGGCTTTTATGACACATTTGCCTCTTTTTTTCTTTTCTTTTCTTTTTCTTTTTCTTTTCTTTTTTTTTTCTTTTTAAGTAATCTCCATTCCTAGATTTTATGGTAGGGAAAAGGAAATTTTCCTTGGTATTTTAATTTTATTAATATGTTTATTTACTTACTGGATTAGTGGTTTGGAGGTTTGGTTATTAGATCATTCCAGATATTGCACATCTGAATTTTGGACTTTATATTGTACTTCGTTTAACAAACACACCTCTCTATTTTGTATTGGTTGTTAGTCTTGTATGAGATGGTTTCACACAACACAGTGTTTTCTAGGAATCTTATCTACCATGTTATAAGAGGGAGACATGTACCCCAAAACCTAACTTGTTTACATGGTGTAACACTAACACTGTACGCTTTAACTAATCAATGCTGAATTCCTGCAGGTGGGATTTGCTCCTGATGCAGAAACCTTACCATATTTCGTCATTTGACCAAATTTTTGTTTGTGCTTCTATTTTATTACTGATATTTCCCTGCGCTGATGCAATAACTATGCTAGCTGTCAGTGGGAATCATATGCTGTGGTCATTTGCTGATCCCAGGAAAGAAATTTTATTAATGAGAGGATTGTTACACCTATGAAAGCTTGTTACCTTAATTTTTGAACTGCAGTCATATTTATCTTATTTACTTTGAACAAATATTTTTTTTAAACCTGTTATGATATCCTAAAACTTGTTTTTTTTTTTTTTTCCCCATGTATAATTTAAGTTTATTCATATCGTTAAATGCTACAACATAAAAAGATAGTAGTAATATTGATTTTCAACTCTTTATGCTTAGCAGCTGCATTTGTGTGTGTTTTGTATATATTTGCTTATTCTTTCTTATTGCCAAGTATTTGTAATAATTTTTCATGCGTTATATCATGTGTTTTCATATCTCAAATAATTTGCACTGTGAAGCTGCTTATGCTTTTAAAACATTTAATGTTTTGGTTAAATTTTAAAACATTTAGGTGTGTATTTGTATGCAGGAACTATTTAAAGTCTGTTGAATGATGTTAGGAAACAAAGCTGTGTTGTGTGTATAAATATTTACAGCATGAATTGTGCTTATATTTTCATTCCTTTCTCTCCCCCCTTTTTTGTGTGTGAGGGGGGGCTTTGAACCATTTATCTGATTTATGAACTGAATTGCTGTTAAAAATACCCTGGCAGTTTGAAAGTAGGTAATCTGTTCTAATGCAGTAATAAAAAAAAATAAATAAATAAATAATAAAGGATCAAATATAACAGTCGGATGAATAAACCAATCCAGACAAAGAATATATTCTCCCTTCCTATTCTTTAAAGATTATAAGATTCATAGATTTGCAATCTGTAACAAAAATATGAAATGGAGTAATTAACTGATTAAAATAACTAATAAAATGTACATTTCTATATTTATCATTAATTTTCACAGTGTTTGATTAATAGCTTCTGTAGCATAGCTCATTTAATAACTTATTAATTTGAATGAAGTTTCATGTACTATCATTTGGACTATGTACATGCTGTTATCTCAACTTTTTCCATATGTCTTAAGTGTTAGATGCTACCTTTTTCTTCTTTGTCCTGCCATTGTTGTATAGATATTCGTTATAATTTTGTTTTGAGAAAGTTTATAGAATTAATATGAGTACTTAAGTGATTTTTAAGTGCTTTTTTTAGAAAGCATTAATGCTTCCTCAAATTTTTTAGTGCCAGGCTTGGTTTTTAATATTTCTATGTGATATCTATGGATTTAAATTTTAAGTGTAATTTTAGGAACAGGTCTGTAAACTCTCTCTTTTCTGTGCTTGTTGTAAAATTATTAAGCTTAGTGTGTTAGTACTATTCATGCATGTATGTGTTTTTTAAACTTTGTGTAGTGGGATAAATTTTTGTAATTCAGAATGGCAAGTACCATTACTTTTAAATTGCTTAACTGAAGAAGCTAATCTAGTATTTCTACCATGTTGTTTTCAAAACTTTTATCAGTAGCTCAGAATAACAGATGTTGCTGTAAATCATCTTCATTTATTAATTTGATTTTTTATATATAGTGTGATTTCATGCTTCATGTGCCCCGATTTAAGAGTTTAAAATATGTAATGCTTGTGATTCAGGATAAGTTTTCAAAAGAAATTGCTGTCTACTTGCTGCAGTTCTATCTCTTCAAAGAAATTTATGCAAATTTTTGGTCAACCTCCTACTCCACTTTAAATGCCTTCATCTCTTTCCTTTACTTCAGTTGACAGGTATACATTATTTTAGGTAATGCTTGACTTGGCTTTATATTTAGATCAAAGAATGCTGTCTGTTAAATACAGGATTCTATAGCCTTGTCTTTGCTAGTTAATTGATCTGTACAAGGTTGCCACTTCTCTAAATCCTTTTCTTTGCTTTAATAATATGAAAACATTTTATTATGGTCTAATGATCATGTAAAAGTTGGGAATATGAAAGAAGTATGTAGATGAAAATAAAGGAAAGCTGTTGTATATATTAAAAGCTTTGATTTACAGAAGTCGCAGCTGATGATGTGATGACAATGAGCAGCTCAAACGTTGAAAGAAAAAAATGGCTTTTGAATATTTATTTAAAATCTGTGTGGTACTATTGGTTTTCTAGTTAAATATTTTATTTTAATATTGTAGTTTTTTGGGGGGTCATCATATTAAAAAAGTGAATATTTTAATAATTGGGATTAAAATCAGTGAATTAAAAAAAGTTATAATGTATTAAAATAATTTCTATCATATGTTTTTATTTTGTCATTGGAGAATTGAAGAAAGCTAAATGTAGTATGATTAGCCAAATAACCCATTTCTATAAAACAATGTAACAAATGAATGTATGCAATAATCTTGGTACCTCCTTTTGTCCACTTTGTTAAAAGTTGCGTTTATTAGGCTTATTATATAACTGGAACTGAAATAAGCAGAGGGCTGACTGATTGCTTTAAAATACATAATTTTTATTATTTTTGACTTTTAGTGGTCATTGCAGAATGTTTGTTGCTATTACAGTAGAGTCCCGCAAATATGACATGATGTGGACTGAGAGACTCGAGTCTTAGGGAATAAAGGGTGGGTTTTTTAGAACTCTTAATAATTAACTGTAAATTACTGTAAGCATTTGTAGCACAGTATTGGACATGGAAAAGTACAGCATATAATTTGATTTTTTATGTCAAGTTCTAGCACAATAGGAGTCGTAAAAAGAACAAATACCCGAAGATAATTGAGGGGGGGGAACTTACATACAAAAATGAAGAAAAGTTTGTAGTTCTTGGTAGAAAAATATTGTGTGATAGTAGATTGTCTCTAACGCTCATTCCATCATCGTGCAGCGTCATGCCGTAGGCGATGGAGGAACAAAATGTCTCTACCATATGCACCTTGCTCCTCTATGTGTAACTGAACATTCCTTTACTATGAGTCATCATTTTAGCTTTTCCATTGTCTTCAATCTCTTTTGTTTTCTTATTCATCTTCATTTTTATCCACAGTCTTTCACCAGTGCAACTATTTCTGCATGTCCTAAAATTTCACAATTTTCAACTTGTCTCATCCATTCTTCAACATTACCATCAGTAACTTCTTCGCAGCCTGGAATTTTTTTAAGTAAGTCAAATATTTCACAATTTGTCTCTTCTCTGCTTTCATGAAATTCGTTTCCTGAATGCTCCAGCAACTTTCTCCAGGATTGAACGAGGCTTATCTGCTCAATTTCCATCCAACATATCTTTTTTCTTCAGTTTCATGATCATATTACATGCTTCCTCCATGGCTTTAATATATTTTTTTAGTTAATGCTCCATGGCTTCCTCCATGCCTTAAAGAAGTTTATGTCAGTATTTTTTCTTCAATGCTCTGGTCCATTGGTTAACACACTGAAGTTACGTTAAGGGGGAGAAACATGATTCTTGTATCTTCGTCTCACTACTGTTCTGCATCAGAATGGGATGAGCACTGTCTAGAATGAGAATCGTCTTCTTTGGTAGATTTTTTTTAATTTTAAAATCTTTTCCACCAATGGAACGAACTGCTGATGAAACCAGTCTTTAAATATTGCTCCATTAATCCATGCGTTTGAATGATTCTGGAACCAAACAGGATGATCATAGTTATTTTCGGTCTGATTGTTGTACTTTTTATGTTTTTAAATGCTGGGAGATTTTTTTATTTGCCTGTAAGCACTAGTTTGAGCTTATGGCTGCCTGTTACATTGCTGCATGCCAGGATTGTGATTCTCTCTTTGCTTTTTTTGTAGCCAGGTGCCGATTTTAATTCCCGGGATGACAGAATTTTTTAAGGTAATGATCGAAATTCAGACCATCACAATTACAAATTTAATCTGCAGATATACCCGCCTTTTCAATTAGTTTATGGAAATTATCCTTGACTATTGCAGCATTTCCCAAGTTACCAGGTAGTGTTTCCCCACAAATGTTTTAACTGCCTGTTGCTGTACCTAGCCGTACCTGATGTCAAGTCAGCCAGAACTAACAGTAAATCCAAGCTCTCTTTCTTGAAATTCATCATAAAAGTTTAGAGCTTTCTCTGTAAAATTGGTCTTGAAATGGGTGTCCCCTGTTCCCTTTGCTTCCTGAACCACAAGTAAAGCACTTTGCTCTTTTTTTCGCATTCACAACCTGTCATACTTTTTCTTTAAACTATCTGTACATGCTCCTTTCATACACCAAGACTCGATTTTGGTCTTTTTCTTTTTTCACTCTGTCAAAGTAGTCCGTCCAACACCTAAATCCATGGTAATTTTGTTTACTACATTTTCCCCTATGTCTAGTCTCTTTAAGGCATCTAATTTCATTTCCATTGTTACTTTAGTTTGTTTTCTTTTCTTTTCGAATGACATTTCCACTTCACAGAATATCAAAAAGTTCCCAAAAATATGTTAACACTTATATGCCTGGATATGAGCTATCGAACGATACCTGCAATGAACTGGCTTGAGTTTAGTTTTCAATAAGATGCAGTCACAAAACTTCAGACAAGTCTCCTAATGTTTCACAACAAAAGAAAGGAATGTGAGCCACCAGCCAGCTGCCACCTGACATTCTTCATATCCTCGAAAGAAACAAAGAGCATTGCCAAGTATTACGACATATCTTGAAATTTGTTAGGCCATTCCAAGAATTAATGGCACAGTTGCGAAAATGGCAAAAAATTACAGAAAAGGAACACTCAAATCTTTGAACAGAACAGGAAAGACATACGGATAAATAATAATTATATGTACTGTATGTGATATTTGCCCAGTTTGGCCTTGAGATACCTTTAAAAAGTTCCTAAAAATTTGTCGTTATACAGAATGTTGAGATATCGGGAGTCGAGTTTGCAAGATTTTACTGTATTACTTTAATAGTATTCTATTGTATTGGATAAAAATTGATTTGCTAGCATTGCCCACCCCTTGCTTGAGAAGGAATAGGCTAGCCAGTTTTTTTACTTCCAAATGTTTTTGTTCAATTTTAGATATTAATTTTATTTTTCATGCTCACTTTATGATATTGATTTATTACTTTTCGGATTTCATTTACTTTTAACAGTTTTTTTTTTTTTTCAGTATTTTATAATTTTTTTGTGTTTAGTTATGGATATTTTGTAATACTGTTGCTATGCATCTTAATTCTGTTTCCCATTATATCCCATTTTCATTTTTGGTTTCTAATATTTATGAACCAGTGCAAGTTTATTTTATTCCAGTACTACATAAAGCATTATTATTAATATTTTTATGTTTTTAATAATTTAATCTTATGGATTTACTTGAAGGCTTTAAGGTATTAAGTAAGTGCTGTAAGGGTTTAAAAGGGATACTTTTGTACAGACTTTCTATGGGAAACTATATACACATTATCTGTTAGAAATCTTCAAAGTATATTAGGGCTTTCATGTAGATAGCTTATAAATATTACATGCTGGAAAATCATGAAAACATCTATCAGTCAGCATGTTCAGTTGCTGGAATTCTATCTGTCTGAGTAAGACAAAACTCAAGGAAAACTCTCATCTGCCCAAGACATGAGGAGGGATGCCTTTATGGAAGTCTTTTTAAGAGATACTGACCCATAGTTATGTTGCTTATGAGGAACTGTGAAAAATGACCCAAGCAGTGCATTGACTGGGATTTGTATCTGGGTTGAACTACTGAGGTTCTGTGGTTTTTAATCGCTAGGTCATTGGGAGGAATTTGAATGATTGTGTGAACTGCCATTCTGAATCTGACTGTGTCTGAGACTTTATCTGGTTCGGTCTTAAAATTTATTTGAGTATAATACAACGAGCATAGAGTAGAAATTTATTTGATGGTTGATTAATGCTTAAAATTTTTCTTAATGTCAGTTGTTATGATCTGTTAAAATATATATTTTTTAATTAATGCTCATATTCACTTTCTGACGAGTAAAAAAGTTCTAAAAAGTAATTTAGCTAATTATCCTATACAGAATAATAAAATTATGAAGAATTTACATTTGTAACTGGACGTTTGCTTAAAAATTATCTATTTTGTAGATTAGAACTTTGTAGAACTTAATAGATCATAAATTTGGATGTTTAAATTGTGTACTTTTTTATGTTGAATGTTGTTAAGTTACAGTTTGGTTTTTTTTTTTTTTTTTTTTTTTTTTTTTTTTGTGGAAGGAATTATTATTTGCAAATTTTTTATTGTCCCAAGTTAATGAAATGCAGAAGGATTACTTATGGTATCAGATACATGTGTGGTATTTTCTGATTATGTAAGAAATTAAGACTAGTAATCATATTATGTGCTGTATTTAAATGAATAATGATGTACTCTTTCTTAGCTTTGAAACTTTGTAATAAGTTTTTGGGGGGAATATAGTTGGTGATTTTTCATTTCTATATAATTAATGAGATGCATTTACTTTAAACATGGGAGAAATATCACAAATAAATTCATAACAAAATATTAAAAATTTTTTCAGTTTATTCATCTGTATAATCTTACTAAAGTATTTTTCTTACATTTAGAGAGAGTGTACCATTTTGTCCATAGCAATGTTTCTAACAGATTTATGAAAGACAGTGGCAACCTTGATTTTTTTCTTTTTTGATTTCTTCCAATTTAAAGATAACTTTGCTATTTTGAAATCTATAGCACATGCTTGTAATATTTGTTTTCATTTCACTATGGCTTTTTTTTTTTTTTTTTTTTTTTTTTTTTTTTTTTTTGCTTTTTATGTGCTTTTTTGCATCAATTCTTAAGTATTATTCCTTGTTTGCACTTTTTTATGTTATATCTTCAATGACATACTTCTCATAGTTTGTGTTTTATTTATTAAACATAATTTAGGTTGCACTTTTGCTTCTAAAATTTAACACATAAATGTATTTTATTTTTATAAATAATGCCTTGTTAATTTAGTTTTATTAATTAGGCTATTAGATTTATTTATGCATTAATAGTTCTGGATAAATTTGTTTGGTTTAATGTGTATATTTCTGTGAAATAGCCTTAGTAGTAAATTAGTGTGTATGTAGTCTTGTAACATATAGTGCTTATTCTAAATTACTTAATGCTTTTAACAAAGGTATGTAGATATTTTTATCCTCAGTACTGTTATATTTTTAATCAAAATTAATATTCTTATTTAGGATTTTTTAGCTTATATTGCAATTATATCTTTCACATGCAGAGCATGTTAGGAAACTGTTGCCATATCCAAAATATTTATTACTTATTCCATTAGAAAGATGCAGCTGTTTTTCAAAATGTAGTTTGGAGCTCAAGACATGATGGGAATTAAATTTCTTCAGAAGTGTAATGTATCCAACAGTAAAATTATAAAAAATAAGTAATGTGAAATGAAGCTGAATAGTTTATTTTTTTGTGAAATATTTTTTTTTAATCAAGTCATCTGAAAAATACTATCAAAGTGCATTAGTAGAAATCAAATAATTCATGCGTAACTGATCCGTATCTGAAAAAAATATTGCAGGTGTTTTAACACTCTACACTTGCAACACTGGTGACGTTAATATTATGTATCCATAATTCCATTGTCACTACTGTAATGATATGCACAATTTGTATCACAGCAATATTGTGTACTACCCCTTACTAACATATGTAGTATATATTAGCATGGGATGCTCTGAATATCTTTGAGTATGAATAATTTCCCTCCACCAGTTTTTAAAAGGGAAAGGGGGAAAGCAAAGGTAGCAAGTTTTGTGTGAATAGCAGGGGCTTAAAGCGTGATTGTGTTATCTATTTCAAAAGTCAGCAAAAGGATGGGGAAGAAATGAATGATTATTGTGATGCTTATCTAAATATGCCAGGAATGTGTTTGAAAACATACAATGGGTAATGTATCGTAATGAACATTAAAATGTAAAGTTTCATTTATGTTAAAATAAAGCATATTATAAAAATAAATAAATAAAAATATATTATTTAAATGAAGTTTTTATCATTATTTAAAAAAACCATTCAAGATATTTTTCATATTCATAGCCAATTTTTTTTTTGATTAAATAAATGATTTTGTTTTTGTGATAAATGTGGTTTTTATACTCTGGTGTCCAAGGCAGGTTGTAAAGCTGTTTTAATGGTAAGGTTAGAAAACAATTTTTTAAAGCATTTTTTTACTTAATAATTATTTTTCTGTAAATATTTATATTAAACACATCAAAGCAAGAGAGTTAATAAATATAGTATCACATTGTAATTTTTCCCCCTTAAATTTTAAACTTGGGTGCAATGCAGGGAAAACTGGTGATCAGTGAATCGATATCACATAATTGACCACCTGTAGGTCCATCAAAAACTGCTTACTGTGAAAAATATTTTACATTTTCAAATTTAGGATACAACATATATTCATTTTCAGCAATAAAAATGCTTTTTTTTAGGGGGCATCAGAAAACAAAATTCCGACTAAGAAGGGGTTGTGCATTTAAAAAGAGCTCATATTATGTAATTTAGTTAGTTAGAGGTGTTCCTCCCATTTGTACATAGTAAGCTTACTTTTTTGTTTTTCATAGTAAGATTTAAGACGTAATAAGTATTCTTTGCTTAAAATACATGATTGCATTGTCAAGCCTTTAAGTTTTTTAAAATTCAGAAATCCATTGCTGTGTAAATTAAGTCCCTATTTAAATAAATGAATAATAAAAAAAAACATAATATAATTTATGTCTTATAGCAAAATTTTATTAACGGTCTATAGAATATAGCCGATTTGAAGTGAAATTTTATAGGCAAAGTATTTAATGTGCATTTTAGAAATTTTTTCCTTAGTTATATTAATGGTTAAAGGGGGCGGGAATTACAAAACATTTTTTTTAAAAATATAGCTCGTGCATTAATTTCCTTTGTTGTAATAAGCATATACTGCTATAATTTAGAAGATAAGTAAAAGAAATATTACTATATGGATTGGCAACAGCTTCATTTTAATCTCTTGGACTGCAGTTTTTATTTTCCCTCTCCACAAGCATGAGTTAAGTGAAATGAGAATAACAATTCTTTCGGTGTAAAAGACAAAATAATATATGAATCATGCTTCATTTCAAGAAATTTCTTTCTCTACAATGAATCAAAACTCTTCACTGATTCATTGTATAGAAACTTCTTAAAAAAATTGCCAGCATGACTTCATACCTGAATGATATTGCATACTGAATTTATGGCTTTTGATATATGGAAACAAATTGTAGGTTGGCTCCATTTATATCTGAGATGTTAAAATTCTATATGGGTTGTATTTCTTCAGTACATATTTATTTTATAATTAATGATAAAATGGACATTTAGATGAAAAAATTAGTTTACCTAATTTGTATTATTAACTGCTTGTTTTGTTTATTTTTTATTTATTTATTTATTTTAAATCTGATTGGTTTTTTGAAAGATGTAGCTACTTGTTCTGTGTTTACTAATTTGATGTTCTGTTAATTTTACTTCCTTTTTTCTGTTGCAAATTTGTTTTCATATATTTTGCAATCTACAGGACAGTAGCTGGATCTGCAAGAAATACTCCACGTCTGAAAACCAAAAATTTGACTGCCTTTCTTTTTAAGTAAAATGTCTTTCCTCGTTTTCATTTTGTTCTTGATTTACGCTGTTATGTCATCTCTAAGGCATTTATATTTCTTTGCAATTCTTGCATCTCTTTAGCTATTCACACTACAGTTTCATGGAATAGAAAAGGGGGGGACTCTATAAATATTTTGTATGGTCAGAATATTTAAGCATATTTTATTTGTTGTGAAATTCTTCATTATCTTTCTCAAGTAATATTTGTATATATGTTCATTTCTCATTCATATGTTTTTTTAAATGTTAGCAGGAGTATATAACATTGTGTAAAAAATAAAAAATTAACAATAATTGCTTAAATTATTACGGTGAGCAACCACAATATTTACCTTCCTTTGAATAAAAATTAAAACAGAAAATATTTAAAAATGATTTAATATTTGTTTAGTATTTATTCTGTTTATTGTTTTATTAAATTGCATATTGCAATATTATCAGTTGAATGCACAAATCAATGCTTGTTAAGATCATTTTTCATCATACCTTGTATTATTTTTGTCCTTGTGAAATTTAACAAACTTTGTAATTGTTTTGAATTGAACATGTTATACAAACAGCATTTTTGCATTATTAATTGAGAAAATACTAGCATAAAATTGCAAACAATATGGAAGTCTGAAAAAAAAAACTGTTAAAACTATGAATATGTATTTTCAGCTATCAAAACACATTCTTTGGTATTGTGGCATTTTGAATATATTTATATGCTATCCTGTAAATTCTAAGGCAGCATAGTTGTTAACTGTTAATTATGCAAATTCTGGAAATTGTCTTCGATATTTATACTGCTTCATGTTGTTATAACTTAATAAAATAAAACAATAAGAAATGTTTGACATGCTGTGCAATTTGCTTCAGCAATGCAGGTATTATATTGGCCTTTTATTTCAGAATAAACAGCTGGTTCAGTCTGATGAATTTTTGTACAGTTTGTATTAAATACATCAATTTATGGTGTGCTACAATGTAAAAGTAAATTAAATTTCAAAAAGCAGCATGTCTAGAAAATTTCATTTTCAGCATAAAATATGGCTGAAATAAATAAAGGGAATTTTTTAATTAAAAAACTTGCCTTTACACAGTACATAGTAATAATGCATTTTTAAAATTCAAAATTCTTTCTTTTGTATTTTTAAATTACTGCTGTAGAATTAAAATAAAAAACTGAAATATTGTAAATGCAGCAAACTCTCATTAATTTGAACTTTGTAGGACTAGCCAAACTATCAAAAGTTTTCAGAAATTATTTCGAGTTAATAAAGATGTTTTGAATTTCAGCTTTGCTTTTAACAAAAGTTTCAGATTTTTCTCTCAAATTAAGTGGAGTATATTGGGAGTATACAGATGTAATATCTGTGTATGTAACTTTTTATGCCAGCAAATAAGTTAAACTTTTTTTTTTTTTAAATTTGTTGATGTTGAATTTATGATCATCTTGAATTATGTAAAGAAAGTATGTGTCTGAAACATGTTTTCAAAGCCACAGGACATGCCAGATCAAAAATCAACCAGCATTGTCAGGTGTTCAAGTTCAAAACATTTATCTTTAAATTTTATTAGAGGGGAAAATGTAATGAATGATTGAATTCTTGCAATGAGTCAGCAAACTGTCAGTTGTTGTTGATCTTTGTCTTTCTCTTGGTGTATGAATGTGTGTAGATATAACAATGCTTGCATACAGGCATAAAATAAGGTCTTTAGGTAGCAAATTATAAAATAAGTTTATCTCATTTTCAGCTAGATATTAATTACATTCCTAATTAGTTTTATCAGGTTAATTTGGCAGTGTCTTTTAAAGAGCTTCAAAATTGAAACTAATATCATAAAAAATTTCTGCATGAATTTTCAATTTCACCCCTCCCCAGAATGTCTTATAAGCTTTTTATGCATGAAAACATTATATACTTCTGCTTGCTTCATTCTTCATGAGATCTTTAAGAGCTGAAATATTCAATTTCTATTTTCATACATGTTACCTAATTTATTACTTAATTAATTTGCTTTTCCCTTCTTACAATTTTTAATTTTGCTTTTTAAAATTCATTTCTTTTGGGAACTGTATTTTTACATCATTACAAAAATATAGAAGTCGGAGTAATTATGCAAGATGGCAATTGAAATTTATATGAAACATGTCTGTATTGAACATGTAACCCTGTTAGCATATGGGATAATTGCAGTCTTTTATATATTTGTTATGCAATTTTGAATTCTAGCCCAACATATCTTCTATATAGTTTTAGTATTAGAGAAGAAACATTCTTTCCTTTTCCAAGAAATAAGAAAGTGATAATTCTGATGGATGGATCCAAGAAGATATTATTCAATAAAAATTTTCAATAATCTGAATATCTGTTTCATAGAATATTATTATATTTTGCTTTTCTATGAACATTGAATCTTTTGTATTATCAATTAAAGTACATGTCTGTCATGAAAAGAAATTGGTGGAGCTGAGGACAAAATGATGCATAATAGTTCCCCCCCCTTCTTAAAGGTTAAACTAGGAATTTGTAAAAGATCTTTATTTAAAATTTTATATGCTGACAAAAACTTTTGAGCTGGAATTAAATTTGAATCATTGATTCTTTTCTCAGAAATATATAAGCAGATATTTAAAAGAAAATAATTTGAATCATTTATTTTTTAGTGTTTTGGACGTTAATAAGCTATTTATTCATCAAAAAAGAGATCAAATTAATGAATACATTAAAGAAAAATTACATTAATGAAACATAACTTACATTAATGAAAAATAGCATTTAAAAATTTTCAGACTTTGTGCATTAATAATAATAATTTTTTTGTTTGTTTGTTCGTTTGCAGTAAAATGGGTAGTTTTGGGTTGAATTTTTGAGAGCAATCAAACTAAATTTTAAAAATGGCTGCTTGTGCAAACAAGCTATATGTCATTTCTTAGAAGAGCATGCATCTGTTTTACAGATGTAGGTTATGAATTGTTGCAAGTGCTTAAGTTCTGTATTTTCAAGGACTTAAATTTCAATGTTCATTCATGTTAATTTTAGTATTGTATTTTTTAAATAAAAGTTATGTGTGTTATATATATTATTAATCCTTATGTATTTCCATATTGAATGATGCTTTTCAACAAAGGTAACTAAATGATATAAATACCCCTTGATGTAAAACTAAGTAAATATATGCTCTTTTAATGTAAAAGTTAAAACAAATTTATAGTACATTGCAGTATATTTTTAAGCATTTGTTTACCCATATAAAACCAATGATTTTGAAATAGGCGTCTTTAAAGTGGAGGAATCACCTTAGTTTGGGTCAATATGATATGTATTCTGGTATGACTAAAATATGGATATCATATTTGAAAAATTATTCTGAGAGTACCGAACATGTATTTATTGGTTTGTGTGTTTCTTGGTAACAGCTGGAACTAAAGCAAATTTTAACCAAAAAAATCAGAAGCACACCTTTCCATCACTCTTTTTTCCCTCATCTTCTTGCACTGCGGTAGGTGGAAGAAAAGTGCTTCTAAACTAACTAAAAGTATATAAACATGCACTTTCTATTCAACATTTTCAATGGAGTGGAGTAGTCGGAATTAATAAAGAGTACAAATGGACTATAATAATTTTCTGCACTTACAATTGGTTATTTTGTTATAATCTCTCTTTAAAACTAAATAAAGAATAAGATCGGTAATTCTTATCAGAGTAAGTGGGCAGGAGCTCTTTGGAGAAAGAGGGTGGGTTAAATCTGTGGTTACAAATACCACCCAAAGAGCTTTTTAAAACTGATATTACAAAGATTGTTAACTAGAACAGATAAGAAAAAACTGGATGGAAGATATTTGCATTTGACTTTTAGAAAGCCAATCGTTAACCTGTATACTTAAAATGCCAAAACGACTTTTGAGATTCACAGCAATTTCCTTCCCTCCCCGTCCATTAACGCACAAAGAGGCGCAAGACGCACAACCTAAAACATAGGAAACCACAAATAAATCCTTTTACGACATGTTGTCTGCAATCAACTGATACAGTGCATTTGGAGAAACTGTATCTGCTACTGCATACCGTGGGGTGAGGGAAGAATACATACAATCTCGGTTGTTTTTGTTGGTTGTCAGGGCAGAATTTACATATAAGCTACACAAGCTGGGAGCCCCCCCCCCCAAAAAAAACCTCTCTAGGTATTCTAATATTGTATCTGTCCCGGACATATAATATCTGTAATATCTGGACTTATAAAGGGCCCTATATCTCAAAAAGCTTAGAGCTTTATTAAGTCTAAATCAGTTTATTAAGTCTAAATCCAGGCGGTTGTGGTCATTTAAATAAAAGGCCTTCTCAGGTGTGGCTTTCAAAGGGTTAAATGATGATTATCATGTAGCAAATACATTTCTTATTCAGGTATCCCCTAACAGTAAAACTCGTAGGCTTTCATACTTGTCGTTTTGTGGAGATTGACTGCAAGTTAGAAACTAAGGATTTGGTTCTCTTATAAGGCTTATCAATAGTCTCCTTTCCTTTCCTGGGAGCTGCAGTATCAATTGGCTTCATTGGTGTATCCCAGGCATTTCCTTAATAATGAGACAGCTAAATGATTGATGGGTTCAACTAAAATTCTTCATGAATACTTAATCCTTAAATAACAAATGTCCTGCTGCAGAATTATTAAGAAAGAAAAGAGTGGTAAACTATCTAAAAATTTTTGCCTTACTTCTTAGATAGTTTACTACTGTTAGTTGATATTAAACTGTATCTCTTTCTTACACATGTGATACAGTAGAAAATTCAGAAATCCGCAAAGCTTGGAACCAGAGGTTGTGCGGATTTCAGGACAGAAAAGATAAAGCATAATATTTGGACTAAAAGTGCAAAATGAATAAGGCATATTAGATACGTTTAATTAAATTATTATATACATTATAGCAATAATTTATTGTGTGCATTAAATTATTATTACATATATAAATTGATTATATTATTCATTGTATTATATGCACACAGTATCGAGGTTTGCCGATTTCGCCTCATGCGAAGATTTCTGGTTTCGGATTCTTTTGTTAGAATTACTGTTGCTGTAAAATTTCAACAGCTTTTCTTTATTTTTCCGTATATCACACTCAATCATGTCACAATTCCATACCATTCTGCTATAAATCAAGGAGTAGCACCTGCTTCCGTCTTTTGCAGAATTTGCACTTTTTGCGTTACTGTCAATGCAACGTGTTTACGTTTTTCAACGTTGCAAGCAGTAAAATCATGAGTGCGTTTCTTATCTATCATATTAAAAAGGGCTGAAATTAAAAATATTCTTAATTTATCCACAAAATATCCGGATAAAAAGAGGCAGCACTAAAAAATATCGTGAAATGAAATAACAAAGCTCAGAAAATACAACAACGTGAATCATGAACAAAGAGTTGAGTGAATCGTTTGCTTTTTTACCTCAATGCAGATTAGAGGGGGGAAAACTTATCTTATTTTTTTAACTTCTTTATATCAATAATTTGGTATTTCCATTTTGACTCATTATTATTCGTTAATTATGACGTCATTATTCGGTAAGTATTTTTTCATCGATATTTTGTACTCAATGTTGCGGTTTCCGGAACCTGTAAACTGAATGTTTATATTCTGAGAGGCAACACGGATTTCAGGAGTTGGCGAATTTCAGATGGACGGATTTTCGGTATTTGACTGTATAATATTAACAAAACCAAAGCAGATTTAAGTATCATAATTTATTCAAATAATTGACAATTAAATTCTGCTGCAAAATTGCTACTATATCAATTCAAACAAAAACTATGCAGAAATGAAATTTAAATAAAATTAAAAGCAAATGAATTTCCTAAGACATCTTCTTCATGGGCTAAGGTGTTTTGAAAAAGGGGGGGGAACCTTTTTCTGAGCACAACCAAGAAATTTAGTATAAGAGAAAAAGGAAAAAATTAAATGAAATTGCGTGCCAAGTTCAGCAGGCCAAAATTTAAAAAGCATTCTATGTAAATTCAGATGAACTGAGAATTTTAAAGTAACATTATAATCGGGAAAAGTATGTATTATGAAGAACAGTTTTTTTTAACTTTACTCTCAGTTTTATAACTGTATGTTCATTTGAATTTAAACAGAATGCTTTTTAAATTTTGGCGTGTCAGGGTTGAGCTGATCAATTCACAAGTTGGTTTAATTTTTTCCTAAAATTGTCTATATATTAAATTTCTTAGATGTTGCGTTTATTAGCTCAGAAAAAAGGTGAATTTTCTTCTACATTTCTCGAGATGCTAAGCCTCAGTGTTCTGGGAAATGTAAATTCCATTTGTGTTTAATTTTTCTTTTCCCCTACTTGGGTTTCATTTATCCTATATAACATTCAGTTGCTTATTTCTGTATGATGTATAAATTTTGTAAAGTTATAAATTTAATCATTTGTAGAAAAATCTAAATTCCTTCTCCCAACTTTTTTTTTTTTGGGGGGGGCGACTGATACAGTTGTTTTGTAGAAAAATTTGTTTACCAGTTATTTATTCTTTGCCAAAAGAATATGATCCAAATAATAATTAATGTGTGGTAATAATGATTTTATAATACAAAAATTTGCTTTGATTTTATTGATATTAATTACTACAGCTTAAAGTGAGTAATTTGGCTTAAAAAAATTATTTGAATTTCATTTTTAAATTTATTTAAGTGTATATATATATATGAATGAAGTAATTTAGATGTTGAAGGCGTCGTAGATATTTCAAATTGTGTCCGGTCGAATGATTACCTTATTTCTCCACAAAGTGGTGCTTTTGATGAAGTCACAGATAAAAGTTTTAAAAATGTGCACGAGTGGAGAAGTAGAAGTTTGGCAGGGTGAAAGTAAGAGAGAAAATGCAACTTGTTCAAGATGAAAAATTTGGTGCAGAATGACTTAGTTTTTGTGTACCTTTGTTTTTATTGGTTAATAATAAGTTTGCAAATTGGAAATTATTGTTGGTTGAAGCATTATGTAAGTGCTTAACATTGGCATTATACGAAAACCTCAAGCCATGGATTAATTTTGAAATGATGCAGTTTAGAGCAATTTGTTATAAACATTTTTTTTTTTTTTTTTTTTTTTTTTTTTTTTTTAAGAAAGGGGGGAAGCCGAACTAAAAAGAGAGTTAAAAGACTATTACAAATTAAAATTAGAATTTTGATATAGGTATTTTTATCTTGCACACAAACAGACACATACATATGTTTATATAAAGTAAGATCATGTTTATTTTGCTTTGTACTTTTCTTTTTCACTTTTGGTGTGCTAGCATCTGAAGAAAATATGCCAGGAAATGTAAAATCCTTTGCTATTTTTCACCTTTTTCTTGAATTCAGATATTTTTACAGTGACTTTATGCTGTATTTTTTGCAATATATGTTCCAAATCTTTTTTCTTCTTTACTAAATTGAGTGTGATATCTGAATTTACTTTGAATATAATTATACATACACATCTCTAAGCTTTGTGTGTGTGCATGTGTTTTAAAATCAAAAACTGTATTTAAAAAATTATTAATTAAGATGTTGCTCTATCATTTTTACCAAAAATGTTTTATTAATGACAGAAATCCATATCCATGCTTTTTAAGGATCCTTTGCAATCTTTCAATGTTTTCTTGTATACAGATATTTTTAGTTATTTTACGTTGTGTTTTTGCAATATTTGTTCCAATTCCTTTTTCTTCATTACCAAATTGAGTCTGATATTAAAATTTGCTTTGAATATAATTATATGCACACACTTATAAGTTTTTTTTTTTTTTTTTTTTTTTTTTTGCATATTCCAAAGACCTTTTTGAGGGGGGGGTAGTTAGTTTTGTTTTGATTCCCCCCTTCCCTTTTCCATTGCTTTAATTCTTTAATATTAAATATTGTAAAATGCATTTAGGATTTATATTTTAACCAGTTTCTGTTTAACTGTGTAATTATATTGTGGCATTTCTTAACTACATTTAATAAACTTGATTTAAGAACATTGGCATTTTAAAAAGCACTGTGTGATGTTTGCAGGATGAATTTAAAAATAATAATTAGATTAAAACCCTTATATTAGGTTTAAAATTGCGTTTTGGATGCATATACAAACACAAAATGCAAAGGCTAGCAGAGAAACCCAAAATAAGTAGATTGTGTGATGGAATGTATGTGTGGAAAAGATGCTTTGTATGGGACACTGTTGAGTGATAGACAGAAAGCTATGTAAATCATCATTCCATATTGGATTTCAAGCAATACATGGCTACAGGAACACAGACTTGGCAACATGTATTTTATCATTGAGATTGCAGACAGAATTGGAGTAACTGCTCCAAAGGACGTGCTCATAAGTAAGCTCTATGTATGTGTAACAGCTGAAAATGTATACAGGGAATGTCAATTTACACCTGCAGAATATTTTTACTTCTTAGTAGTGCCTAATACCATCTCAGTTGCACCATTTGCATACATGCTTAACATAAGAAAACCTGCTTATTTGGGTCCCCTATACCTGCCAAATTTTATCAGATATTTTTGAATCGCCCTGTAATGCTTCGATATCATGTAACTGTTCTAAAAAGTAATTCCCCCATTGAATAAACAAGACTGTTTTAAAATGAAAGATATTATAAAAAATTATTTTTAAATAACCTGAATAACCAGTAATCTTTGTTATTTTAAAATCCTTTTCATTTTAGAAAGACTCTTAGAATATTTGTATCTTTTTTCTCTGTTTTAGTATCTTAAATTAGGACAAGTTTCTTAAAACGTTTTTATATATTAAAATATTCTCTTTTTTTAATTTCTTTTAAAGAATTTTTTATACCATAAAATATTTTCATATTTCAATATTTAAAAAGTAACTATTAAAAACTACATATTAATGAATTATCCTCATTATTAACTATACAAAATTTAAGGAATTATGTAAATTTTTGTGGAGGGAATTTAATTTTAAAAAATATCCTTTTAGGTAAAAGACAATATATGATGAAATCAACTTTTCATGCTTTCTCTTTAGCTAATGTGACTAAAATTCATGGCATGTTTGCATACTGAAATCTTTTCATTGATTGCTTGAGCAATGAAATTGCATGCTGCATGAATGTTATTGGTAGCTTTTTTTGTGCACCTTAAAATAGCATTTACTGTTTTTCAGGCATTTGGATGGCAAAGAAAAGAAAAAAGAAAAAAAGAAAGGTCTCTTCTAAGAGAAAATTTGATTTACTGTGCCTCCATTTACGTTGTTTGCTTTTGTGCTGTCCAATGTCATCATTGCTACTATTATCTCTGTTGCTGTTGAAAATTAACAACAGCTCATGAAAAACTTGCTCACCTAATATTTTGCCATTGCCTACATTAAAGCTTGTACATTTTTGGTTTTGCATTCCCAAGTTGCATTTGAATGTATCTGTATATATAGTTTTATTCATTTATAAATAACATTTTTATTTGATTATATTAAATTGAAATATACTGTGGTACTTAAAAAGTTTTTTTTTTTTTTTTTTCCCCATCATCAAATGTTGAAAACTTTTATATAAATAAAAGCACATTGTCGCTTCGTCTGTTATATTTATGTATTGAAATTGCCAAATAACAGAAGAGTTTTCATGAATATTTATTCAGAAAGTTGTCAAAGTGTATTATTGTTCATTTGTAGAGAAGTTGTGTTCTGGGACTAATTGGCATGTGAATTAGTAAAAGTTGTATGTTAAAGTAACTTTTTCAGATAGTGTGACTTTATTCTTATTTCTCAATTTATTTTGAAATAAGTATGATAAATAAACAATAGATATATTAGGCCACTATTTTCCCCATTTGATTATCCTGATGATGGTCAATTTATATTCATAGTTAAATTATTTGAGAATGATTTGTTGATTTCAGCAGTATGTGTATTTGGTAATGTTTTGAATTGGAACTTAATAACTGGAAAAAATTTTCCCCTGGATGTTATAATTACATTTTAAAGACATGAAAATTAAAATTCTGTTGTAGTATTTAAAAAAAAAAAAAAAAAAGAAGAAGAAGAAGAGGGAAGGAAATGTGTTTTTGTATAATTATTAAAACATTGTAATTAAAGCTTTAATTTTTTTATAAATATAAAGTCAAAATTTAGATATTTGAGATGTAGTGATTGCATGTTTGTAGAATTGTAGTACAGGCTGGGAAATATTTTTTAATGCTACAACATCAACTCAGATTCATAATGTTGCATTTTTAAAAGTCACATTTTCTTAGCAAATGCTGGTAACAGAATTTTTTTATGCTGAAAAACATTTTTATATGTAAATATATCTATATAATATATCAAATATATATTGGTAGATTTCTAAAAATCACATATTCTTCCTTTCTGTTGATAAAAACCGTGCTGTGCTTTTGTTTTATGTCCTTTTTAGTGATAAGAGCTGACTATGTGGAAGGTGGAGGTTTAAATTTTTTCAAATACCCTGTCATATTATGATAAAAGAAATACTCAGAAAAGTTCTTATGTTTGTATTTAATATTTTATGATAGTATCATTAGAAATTACACCTCATGATTTTAATATAATGAAGTTTTTCAGTTACTTTCCTTTAGTCTTAGTGGGATATCAGTTTCATGCTTTGCATAAAACATAATTGAGTTATTTACTTAATTGTCAATTTAAGCCAGGATTAATGTTGTTAGAGTTAACTGTTTTTTTATATATTACTATCATGAAAATACTGAAATTTAAAGCTCAGCAAACTCCTTTTCTTTTTATCACAAAATTTAAATTATTTAAAATAATTCCTATAGCATATTGCATGTAATCTTATTTTTTTATTTTACTATCATGACATTTCTGATTGGAATTAAGATTGCAGATGTATTGCTGTGGCTGAACATATATTGGATATTCATTATTGTTTTCTAGCCCTTAAAATTTTCTATATTTCCCCAGATTAATCCATAATAAGGTGCAGATATTTCTTCAGCACCTTATTATGGATATTTTATGGGGTATAAGATTCCTACCTTCATTTCAGGTGGTACCTTGTGTAATGGCAAATTGTATTATCTCTATTAAGATGCATTTGTCATTTCTTTATAAAATTAGTTTGACTGTTTAATTTTATGAAAACTTCAGTTGAAGTATGTATGTAGAAATTAGTTTTCATGCACTTTTTTTAATGCCTTCACTACTATATGACTTTATTACTTATGATGGTTCATTTTGCAATTAATAATCCTCATCTGAGTTCAGCTCTTTTGCAAGTTTTTTTAAAGAAGAAGTTGTGTTTAAAAAGAAAATTTGATTCTTATTTACATAAACCTGGTGATTTACTGTAAAAAATTTAAATTTAACTTGGGCTGAAGAGCAGATGTCAAATCTTTTTTTTTTTTCCCTGCTCAGAGAAAAGTACTTAAATGGTAATTAGACTGCTAAATTTTTTTTTTTAAATAAATATTTTATTAGTTTAAAGTCCTTTTCTAGAATAAGTTGATGTGAGTGTATTTAAATATGCCTTTTTGTTAGCATTAATGAGTATATTAATTTTCAAATTTTGCATTTTGCTATTTATGAATTGCAACAGGGGGAATAACCGTGGTTTATAGCAGTACTGCATCTGCTGTTTTTCTTTTTTTTCTTGAAGGATTCTTTCAGTATTCATTCCAAAAAGTATTGTATTTTTAGCCACATGTTTAGAATTGTGTGTTATTATAGTATATGAGTTTTAATAGTTAATATCTTTTATTCTTATCTCCTTGTGTAATTTTTTCTTTTGTTCCATAATGTAACATGTTGACATTTTGCTGTAATAGGGGTCATGAGAAACAATGGATTTGGTTTAAGAAGTAAACCTGTTTGAGAATGGAAATATCAGCTGTAAATAAAACAAAATTCAGCCTCTTGTGTTTATTTACCACTAGTATTTTTGATCGATGGAGTAAATGTAATATTTACAAATATTTGTTATGGAGCAAAGAAATACTATAAGCATTGTAATCAAAAATTAAAATCTGTTTTTATGAAATGTCAGTTATTAAAGAATAATTAATTCTTTTGTACATAATATTTCGTTTCGGTCAGGGAAGAGAATTTAAGTAAATATCTGTAGCTATAATTTTCTGAGAATGTAGAACTATTTGAAACTTGTGTATTTTTTTCCTTAAAGCCTGAAAATATGGACATTATAATAAAATGGGAGCTTATTCTTCCTTATATGTCAAAACTTCTTAGTGTATTATTTTACTGCTGTATATTTAATCTATTACTAACTTAATCTAATAATGTATAACAACATAAAATTGTTTCTTATTTATGCATTTAAAAAAAATTCTTAATTCATGTGAGTGCCACTTAAAACTTTTGAGTATGTGAATTTCTATGTAGAGTTTATCAGTGAAGTGAGGAAGAACCAAATGTGTTAATATAATATCACATTCAAGGTTTTTTTTTTTTTTTTTTTTTTCCTTTTAAGTTGAAAATGCATCCATAGCATTTCCAGTTTACTAAGTCATTGTACTGACTATGTTATCCTAAATATTTAATACTTTCTCATGGTTGATGTATATTTTTACACTTAATATTTTCCACAATGTAAAATGTGTAATTTAAAAGTTTACATTAACAATAATTTTTCTCCCTAAATGTGTATGTCAGCTGTTTTATGTTAAATTTAATGAGCAATCTAAATTAGTTTTCCCTTTATCTAACTCTATTGTGGGAGACAATGGTACTAATAAATAGTTCATTAATAAAATATTAACAAGTTACTAATATTGGAAAATCTTAAAAAAATGTCTTTTGAGTGATAACACGGTTTGGCATAATTTTATCCTTAGCAGTTTATCATTGATTCCAACCTTAACAAACGAGAAATACCAAAACAGTTAATGTCACGTAGGAAAAATATCCGTCATTTTATGTGTTAGTTTTTTTAAGCACCATTTTGTGTTTTATACATATAACATTTGAGAATGTAAATTTTTGTGAATATTCTCATAAATATTGCTTGCGTTTGGGTTTCATTATGCTGTAATTATTGCTATTCATCAATTTTTATTTTCTCAGCATTTTGAATTTAAAATAATATTTCTTAACATTTCATGGGAAAGAATTAACTGCTTTTTAATTAAAACATTTGAAACATGTGTTTGAAAAAAAAAATTTTTAATTGACTACATTTTGAGTGATTGACTGCATTTTATTGATTGTATTTAATCCTTCCTATCTATATCATATCCTATCTGTATCAGTGCTGGTTATATTTCCATTTGTATTTCTGAGAAAGGCTCCATTAATTTCACATGGCAATCTAAAAAATATGTGGCAAAAGAGGTTAAAACCTGTATTGATGGTATGACTGTGCTAAGTGTTGTTAAAATTAATTTGAATCAAAATCTTATTGTATATAATTAGCATAAATTTTGTTTAAATTTAATCTTTCTTATCCATGTGGTATCAAAAATATTTTTATGAGGTTGCAGTAAATATAATTTTATCTTTAAATTTCATAATTTTACAGGAATTGATTTTAGTAGATTCAAATTGTATTAAAACATGTCCCCTCCTTTATGTGTGTGTGTGTGTGTGTAGAGGGGCGAGTTGCATCAGAAGTTTTCTTTTGGGGATAAAAAGACTTAAAACATTTACTAGTTTTAGATAGTGGTTGTATAAAGTTTCATATTTATTTATAGTTTATGAAGTGATTTCTTGTCAACAGGGTAAAATATTCTTATGCTGTAACAGACTTTAATAAAACTCATAGCTTTTTACATTTGATAATTTTAGTAAGAAACTATTTTTAAAGTTCTTCTATTTATAAGCTTTGAATCAGTTTCATAATGAAATGTGATTTCATTAAGATTCTCTTTTGATAAATAAAAAGTCATCGATGAATTACATGTATTTCACTTTCATAATAATATATCAATGGATTAAACTGTGTGACTTTTTTTGGGGGTGGAGGGAATTATATTAATAAATTTTCACATTAAAGAAAGAGCAAAAAGAAAACATTTGATTTTTAGATTTTGGATAGTGAATTTATAAACTGTTAACTTTGGTTGTTTTAAATTTATCTTTTCATTTTAATAAAATGTACTATTTTTCAGCAAGATAGTACAGTTCTTGGTGGAGAATAGGTTGAATTAATGAAGAAGAATTTTAAACGTTTTTAGAACTAAGAACTGGCAGTTTATTTAGTGTATCATACATGTTTTTAAATTATCAAGAGCTAAATAACTCCTTCATATTTCCCCCCCCCCTGTGACTTTTAATTTCCAGGAATACAAAATATTTATCAGCTACTGAAATTAGTATGAATTTCATTAATTTTAGTTTTAAGTTTGAAAACATGATATACTGTATACTGATTAATGTATTAATTTTAAATTTTCCAGCTCATTAATTCAATTTCTGATGTGTTTAATAGCTACAGTATATTTAAAGAAACTGTAAACGTGTAATGAAAACTAGTTTGTATCCTTATTTTGCTTCTAACTCAGTAGGAATAATTTTCCCCCCATTTTTCAAAATGAATTTTAACATATCTGCAATTTATTATAGCAAATTATTGATGTGTTTCATTCATAGAAGCTTAAATCTGAAATTCAGTATGATTAAAAAGTTGTATGTTAAATCCAAGACGTTGATCTATAATAAATAATTATGGATTGTGTAACAGAATTTGTAAATAGTTCAAAATTTGATGTAATAATGCAACATATCATCTATGTAGGGTACATTTTTTCAAAACTTGGAAGAGGAAAATGTAGTAGTAATAAAATTTAGAACATAAAAAAAAGGTGTGTGAGTGAAATTTGGAAAAGTATTTCCCCCCCCCCACATCTCTTCACTAAATGTTTTGCCAGAAATGCATGTTAAATGTACTAAGATGATCTCTGAATAAAGTATCATTTTGATCTTTTTAGATATTTATTAAAACCATAAGGCTTTTTATTCTTCTGTTTATTTATAACTATTTATTAAATCTGCATATTCTTTTTAGTACTTTGCTGAAATTCACACGATATAAGCAGAAGCAATTAAAAAAAAAAAAAAAAGGCCTGTGAATAAATATATAAAATTGAATGTTTTTATTCATGTATTGCAATAGAAATCCATTCATAAAGACTGGTTTTAAAGTAAGTTAATTCAATTTTATGGATAAAGTGAAAGAAATATGACCATTTAAACATATTGATTTTAAAATGATATAAGAATTACTCTTATATTTTTTTTTATTATTAAGTTTATATTTTTGTGAATCCTGCAGATTTATGTAAAGAAAAGGTGACATTGTATGCATAATTTTAAGTCAAATTTTTAACATTGGGAGTATGACTTTGGAAGGAGAAATATTCTTCAGCTCATCTTTGTTCTCCTTCTTTCAGTACAGGAATGTACAGTTTGCTCATATTAGTGAAATAGATTGATTGTATTGCTATATTTGCAAGTTGTACAAATGCTCACAATTTATCTATAATAAAAGTCATGCATCAAAAAAGAACTTTGTATATTATGGTGCATGAATTTTGTTACGCATTTCTTAGGATTTAAATGGCTGATTTTGTATTTATTGCATTTTATGAGCATTTCAATGTGCATTAGTCTTATCAATGCAGTTTGCTTACAAATTTTTACATTGAACATTTTTACAGTAAATGCCAAATGTTTTAAGATCATATTGTAGTGCAATGTTAGTTTTTACTGTTCATGAACATTGTGATCACTAGTACAAGATAATGAACTTAAAATGTGACTTTTTTAAGACACAAATAAAATTTTCAATTGCTGAATTATGAAAATCTGTTTTATTATCTTGAAAAACAATATATCAGTACATTCGCACATTTCAAGTATGTTACGTATCAGTGTAGCCCAATATTAAAATAGATCAGTTAATTATTTAAATTGTGAGGCATGTGGAATAATATTTATTTTGTATATTTGCACCTGTAGTTTTAAGATCAGTTCAAACAAACCTCTTACCTGTTTGTATAATTTTCATTTAAAATCAATCAACAGACTCCTTGAGATTACCCTTCACTAAAATTTGAGCAAATTTAGTAAATTGATCTGTTAGTAGCTTATCTGCTGATCTCTTCAGAATTGTATGGGGCAACACCATTGGTATTACTTCCTGTGTTTCCTTCCAACAATCGGTTACTTGAGTCTTCGAATTCCATCTCAGCTGTTGTTTTAGGGAATTCAGATTTATGAAATTCTCACTGCCAGGTCTTTTAATGTATTCCATCAATATGCATGAGAATATGCTTTTAGTGGTGGTCTAATAAACTGTGTATTGACATATCAAAATCAGCAAACTTGCTTCATCATAGTTTCCTGAGCCTTTTGTATATTAGAAACTGGAATATGTGAGAAAATACAGAATTTATGGCTTGAAGCTGCAATATCAGCTACTTAAATTTTTGAGAACTTTCAAATGTGGCCAGATTGTCATCATCTTTTATTACTGAAATGCTGCTCCTAGTATCAGTATCAGTAGTGGGCATAGCCTGACCCACCTGATCAAACAAGTTGGTCTCATGGTCATAACAGGCCATGCCCAGTGCTTCTCCTAGTAAAAGAAAATAAATGTTTGTTCCTTATAAATTTATTCTGTGTGATAATTTGCAACATACATAATGAGGTAACATGGACATTATACCTATGTATAAAGTACTGTATATTCTGTACTGCACACTGGTGTATAACACGTGCCTATAATTTCAAATTACATTTTTTTATTTTCATGTATATTCTTGTATAACGCACACCCTTTTCTTTACGAAGAAACCTGAAAGATACATGTGTGATGCTTTTGAATTTGTTCAACTGAAGGTTTTTCTCAGGCTTTCGAACAGTGGTACACTGAACTGAGGAGTGATAGGGAGAACGATATGTGTCAGGGGATGGAATAAATAATTCTGAAAAGTAGGTGGGTTGTATTCAATGCAGATGTGCACAAGAGTGCTAGGTTTCGAATAAAGGGGGATATAATTTGGGGTAAGAATGCACTTCCAACCCGAATGACTTTGCGCATTTGTTTTAGTAACATTTTAGTAAACTGCATTTGTTTCAATTGAAATACAGTTGATATAGTGTTCTTTTTAGTAGTGAATATGGATCCTGCCAAATGAAATAAACATAGTTTTGGTTTCAGATGCAAAATCATTCATTTTGCAAAAGGAAATGAAATCATGCTGATGTCTAGTGTTGGGAAAGTTTCATACATACGTGGAAGAAGAATGAAATAATAATTAATATACTAAAGAATTGTTGTTACTAATTTTCCCTTGTCTAACCTATAGTCAGCCTAAGCCCATGAAATTCTTCTTGGCAAGGAGTGTACATCTGTCGTTGGCAAGAGCCTTGAGCACCTTACTGGTGACTGTGTGATTTAGCTCAGTTCCTTCCTCCTTCCCCAGCTTTGAGGGAGGGAGAGCTCCCTGGGGAGATGAGTTCGAGGGTCACTCATCCCTCTTCTCCTACCATCAATTTCTTCAGAGGACTTTCGACTCGCCGCATATTTAGAATGCGCCCATGTTGCACGGACATGATACATTTACAAACATCCATGCCTTCTCCGGGATTCGAAGCCCGGCAGTCAACGACGCTAACCAGTATACCGTTTGAGCGGTATGCTAAAGATTAAAAGTGTTTTGCATAAAAGAGTAACGAAAATGCATATCTTAGAAGTGTTGTGAACTGGGTGTTGAAAAATTGCCAGAATGAATTAATAACAAGAAACAGCGTATGTTTATTTGCCTTAAAGTGGCCAAAAAAGAATGCAAATAAAAGTGAAAACTTTAAAGCAATTTTGAGTTGGTGTAGTCGATTTGTGGCATGGAAAAATTTAGTTCTATGAGGGGAAAAAAAGTTTTACAGAAGGTTCCGAAAAATTTGGACAATAAATTGATAAGTTTTCATAAGTATGTTTATCGACCTACGGAAGCAAAACAAAATATTTACTGTCAAATAGTGGAAATATAGATGAAGCTTCAGTAATGTTTAATATGGTAGGAAATAGAAAAACATGTGAAAGGAACAGATCACGAATTATATGTATAATCCTGACCGTAGCGCTCTCTTGCAACAGCAGACTGCACAAAATGAAAAACCATGGTATTTTTAGAAGAAAGATAATGCCGAAATATAATTTCCCAAATGGTTTTTTTTCATTCGTATTCACAAGGAAAGGAGGGGCGAAAATACTGTGAAATTGTGAATAAGAAATGTTTGGGAAGCAGCCTGTTGCCTTAAAAAATCCAAAATGTTGTTTAGTTTGGAACATGTTCAGATCTCGTGTAACGGATAAAACGAAGAAATTGTTGAATGTGAAATAGACATGGCAATTATTCCAGGCAGATTAACGCCATTAGGTTGGCGTATAGATGAATTCGAGTTGTTTATAGATATATGTATCAATAAACCATTCAAAGAAATTTTTAAAGTGAAAGTGGAATACCTGAATGTTAGAAGGCGGAAAACATTTACAAAAGTAGGCCAAAAGCGTCATGCCAGTCTAAAAATGTTGTGTTAGTGGATAATAAAAGTACTGGCATGAAATTGAACTCCACATAATTCAAACGTCATTTAAAAAATTTAGTATATCTAACAATCTAAATGGAACGAGACATTATCATTTAGTTAGCATTGATGATGATAATGAGCTTGGAGATATAACGGAAGAGAAATATAAACTTTTCCTGTTATCTGATAATGAAAATTTTTAATTTCATGAAGTATGTCATTTCTATTAAATGAACGGTATTTAGTACATGTAGAAATCTAATTTTTGTATGCTCATCTTTTGCTTATTTTGAAATCTCATTTTTATATCCGGCATACAACGCGCACCCGTGAATTTCGATCTTTTTTTTTATTACAAATGTGCGTCATACTCCGAAATGTACGGTACATATTTATTATTTTCCTATTTTTGTGCCAAAAAATTATTATGTTTATATACACTGACAAAATGTTGCAGATGGAGATATTAAAAGAAATAATCATAAATGTTCTGTTTAGATAAAATAAATTTCTGGAAGTTCGTTCATAATTATAAATAGAAGAAAAGAAAAGTTTTAACGTGGTAAACTAATCTAAGAAGGGTAACTTTTGAAGAATATGGGAGAAGAGATATTAAAACAGAACTAAAAATGTGCTTAAGAATTACTTGTCTTAAAATCAAAAACTGATATGTGATAAACTGAAACGTTAGAGGAGTAGCAAAAGAGAAAATTCATTACATGTAAAGAAGATAATATAACTTTTATATTTGTACTGGTATGCACTTCTTTGATGGCTATCATTTATAGCAAAGTAAATAATTGAAAGAAAGAAAAAAAATCACATCTACTCGGTTATTGTTGCAGCCGTGCTTTAAATTTGGTCTTATAACAAACACATTGCGCCAGAAAAAATTTCCACGGTTTTTTAAAGCTCTGTCTAGTATATCAGTATTTTTCCCCGTTATTTTAATAAAAATTTATAAATTAAAACCACTTGTGGAAAAATGCTACTGCACCTGCCCAACAGAACTTTTCTGCAGAACCATAGAATGTTGCAATATTAATATACTGCAGCAAATGAAAACTGAGCTAATAGTGTTTTTGAAGGTATTGTTTAGAGAATTAAATAACATGCATCACAAGTCCATCATACCATTGATAAATGTCAATGATGCTCATAATATCTTAAACTTACAAGATGACTTTTTCATTCTTCTGAAGCATGGGTGGTCAAGCTTTTGGGGAAGAGTATATATATGCTTGCCATTACCAACTTTTCTATATACTAAAAAGTATAAAAAGGTGAAAATTTGCTATTTATAGAATGATTATATTATATATAGGATTTAAACCTCGCTGCGTATGATGTATCAGTACCAACTGTACTTGAGAGGAACACGGGGACGCTTTAACCGTAACTGGAATTTTGAATTATTTATTTTCTGTTTATTTAATTGCATTACTTCATATAAACAACCCCGCAACTTTAGCTGTCTGTATATAACTGTGACTGTATCCGTTATTCTGTGAATGTGGTGCGAAATTTATGGAGAAATTCAAAAATTTATCCTGTCATATTTTGTTTTCAGTTTGCGCCAAGAATAATTTACTTGCTTAACTTCTTAATTTATACTTTTTAGCAACCTATTTTCCTTTTCTTTATTTCATTGTAAACGAGCGGGGAAAATGTCATTGTTCATTATTTCAAATAATTTTAACAAAGTGCTTAAGCCACATTTGCCGTTATTTTATTATCGCTTAACAAATGTGCCAAATTTCAAAACTCGACAATATGTAAATTCACGTATATCATAGGAAATTTCGCTTAATTTTTTGCAGGTATGCTTCGAAATACATCTACTTTAAGATGATGGTAAAAATTTGATTGGTTTATAATTCAAAATGTTTTCCGAAAAATTTATAAAAGTTATTTAAACATACAAATTTTAAGAATAAATGATAAAAAATGGGTGAATTTTATTTGGAATGAACCTAAATTTCGAATTGTGGAAAAAGGAATTAAGTAAGTTTAATTTTAAAAAAAAAGTGATATTAATAAATATATAAAAAATTCAATTAATATTGAGTGGAAAAATTTTGAAAGCTAATTTTTTAAAAACTACTCCTGCCATTTTTACAAAACTTGGCAGTTTGGCATAATTTGAGTCGTAGAATCGAAATATGTAAAATAATTGGGATGTTATTTCAGAAGAAGTCCGATTTTGTGTAAAATACCTATATTAGAACAGTGTTATATATAAATCTAATACATATCCCAGGTCGTGCATTCGAGACATGAAAAACACAAATTGAATTTCGTTAATTGCCCTAGTAGAGCGAGAGATATAGAACTGTCGGTGCCCCCCCCTAGACAAAATTCCAGCCACAGTGAAACACCGTCAGCTATCTAAATAAAAGCGTATATAGAGATGGAATTACTGTATATTTGAAGAACCTGAAAATTAAATCAGCTGGTCTGTTGAAGATTTAAAGACATAACAAAATGTATACAAAAGTTATTTATTTAGAGTCAAGTTATAGTGGTTCTGAGCCTATTTTACCCAAAGCACCCTTTTCACCATTGCTAGGAGATCATTTTCCGCTCCCTTCTCTCTAAAACTCAAAAAATGAAAATGGATTTATTTATATTATTCTTTTATAAATTAAACGACAAATATACAGAAAATGTTGATAAATGCCGAAATTTAAATAAAAGCAGTTACTTATGCTCAGAAATTAAAATGAAATATTTTACAACTAAATAAAAGGCTGGCCGCATTCCTCCCCCTGAAGCTATGAAATACCGCCCAAGGGTGAATTCCACCTGATTGAGAACATGTATTCTGGTGTAGAACTGAAATTTCTACAGTTTTTTCCGTTTGTGAGATCATATGCTTTTAAAATGCCATCAAGTGAAAGGTCAAAATTCGATTTCTCAAAAAAGCTCCTGTCCTTATTGTTTTTAATGCGCTCTATCATTGGTCTGCACAGTGGCATAGCTAAAGAGGGCAACACATTTTTGGGGGGCGGCGTTTTTAGTGTGAAACAACCTTCTAGGGATTAGTCATGTGGATCGTCGAAGAAAGCAAAGAATAATGAGATTCTGAATTGCACATTGAAATGAACATCAAATTCAAAATTAGTTGGTTTTACTAATTTACTACTAAGATTTTTAACAGCTACATACTCTTGTTATACCTTTCTCATTCCGTCGAAACACTGAATAAAAATTGCGAATATCAATTAATTATGATCACGGTGACATTAATAAGGAAGAATTACTTGTTAAGAGAGAGGTGATTTAAGTGTTTCATTTCACTTAAATTATTAATAAATGAAATTCCCTACTGAGCGCCGCCTGAGATAACCACTGACCTGACTTTGTTGTAAAAGTCTTACAGTGTTAGTAGTCATCCTGGCAGAAGGGAAAATTTCCTCCGTGTAAAAATATACATATAAATATTACATGGGCATACAAGGCCTGTGTATAAGCATAGATATGTTGATTACAATCATTGTCTTGTACAAGTTACATATGATAGATACATAAAACATGACAGCTATGTGTACATTTAAACATTATATGAATTCATATTTACAATACTTTTACTGAGATAATAAAAATTAAACTTGTAATTCATTTACACATTGACTGGATTTTCAATATCATTTAAACTGCTTTACAATATTATTTTTATAAAGTACATACAAACTGGATAGTAATGTGCTTACATTACAATAGTTTTGCTCTTACAGTCCTGTTATTATTCTACGGGGTGAGCTATTTTCCTAGTATTGATATTCAGTTGTTGTAGTATTTTGAATTGCTATTAAAATTATGCTGCGAAGATACAATTCTCAAGAGAGGGAGAGAATTTCATAGTATCTTGCTGAGCAAAGCCTGATTACCTCCTCTATTTTAGTTTTCGTCTGCTTGTTGCCGCGGGTTTTCTCCGCCCATTGCGGCCAGTATTCACTGCTTGGCATTTTTAAATGCAGTTTATCGGTTTGTGGGCAGTTGAGGAAGTGATCTGCATCACCTACCGCACCACATTCACACAAATCTGATGATCGTATGCCGAATCTCTTAAGATAATGTGGGAAGGGACCCTGGCCAATGTAGAATTGAGTTTGTGCTCCGCTGTATGTATTAACTGAGCACGTGACTTTTGGAAAGAACTTGTAGGTTCTCCTCCCTGTACTTTCCCTTTCCCATCTTTTCTGCCATTCTTGAAAAAGGCTATTGAGCGTGGTTTTTTTTTAAATAGGACTGCGGAACACTTACTGCGTTTTCCAGTCTACTGGAGTCATTGGCAGCTGATTTCGCAAGCAGGTCCGCCGCTTCATTGCCAGTAATACCCACATGAGCTGGAACCCAGATCAGGATAGGTCTGTCATCTGGTGGGATACTTAGAAGAATTTTCTGAATATCTTGCACCAAAGGACTCCTTGTCTTGTGCCCTCGGATGGAATCCAAACTTGAGGCAGAGTCGCTATATATGTTGACCTTTAATCCTAATTGATATTTTGCCAAATTGATGGCTGCTTTTAATGCAAGAAGCTCTGCCTGAAAGACGGTATTATTGTCTGCCAGTCGTCTTTCCCAAGTTTTAACCACTTCTCCTTCTTGGAGTACACAGTAGGCGCAGCCTGTGCCTTTCTCCGTCTTTGAGCCATCTGTATAAATAGCAAATGCCTTCTCATTTGGCGGCGTGTATTGCATGTATATTGTGTGCGATAAATCAGTATCTGCAGGGTGTCCAAGCATGATCGGCTTGCGCTTCTCATAGTCTGTATGGTAGAATGTCTTTTGTCACAGAGAGACGTTATTTTCTAGGCGCAATGTCCTTACTAATAGTGATTTTCTCTCCACTAGAAGGTCCAATGGGGGGATTCCCGCCAGCACTTGCAGTGCCGCATTTGGGGATGTTTTATAACCTTTGCATATGATCAAAAGTTGCATTCTTTGTATGGTGAGAAGCTGCCTCCTCATATGGGCAGTAAGCTTCCTTCCCCATATGGCAGCCCCATATAATATGATCTTTTCTGAGATTGTTCTGTACCTGCTTTTGAGCATAGTGATTGGAGTGCCCCAATGAGGTCCTGATGTTCTAACCATGGAATTACTAATTTGATTTATTTTCTGCTTAAGCTCTTTAATATATGGTACCCAGGAAAGCCTATTGTTAAATATAATACCTAGATATTTAAGGTCAGTGACCTTTTTTATAGATACTCCATTTAGCTTAATGTTGGGAATCCTATTTCGCGCTCCATACTTACATATAAACAGTTGTTTAGTTTTATCTGCTGAGATATTTAATTTGTGCTGATTTGCCCAGCTTGCAAAAGTATTGATTGCGTTTTGTGTCTTTAACCTAATGTCCGTGCTACCAGAAATGACCAATAAAAAGTCATCTGCGTACGCCTGGATACCCACTCCTTGCTGTTGGTTATAGAGCGCAAAGGCTGTGTTCCCTACAAGATTCCAAAGTGTAGGTCCCAAGCAGGAACCCTGGGGACAGCTTCTTTCCAATTTCATTTTGAGTACATCATTGTCCGTTGTAACCTGTATCCAACGATCCTGCAAGTAGCTGCGTATAAGATTCAGGATTTCCTTTGGGCATTTGATGATGTCTAGGCATTCGACTACGTCTGGCCACCACAACGAGTCGAATGTCCCTTTGATGTCCAACGAAATAACCAGTGTGTCCATATTGTTGTCTTTGTTCTGCTCTATGTTATCTAGCAGTTGTTTTAAGGCATTATCTGTGGACTTTCCTGCGCAGAAGCCATATTGTTTTTCGTTTATAGACTTGTTCCTGCACATGTGGAAATTAAGGCATTGCAGAATTACTTTTTCTAAAATCTTACTGATTGAAGGCAGTAAGCTTATGGGCCTATAAGATGCCGGGTGTGACGGATCTTTGCCCTGCTTGTGAAAGAGTGCAATTTCGGCTAGTTTCATGCTTCTAGGGAAGTGGCCGAGTCGCCAGCAGGCTCTGCATAGTTTTGGAAACAAACCTGGGAATTCTTTCTGAAATTCCCTACTAAATGAAAGGAATTCCTTACTGAAATTAAATAATTTTAGTAGGGAAAACGAAACAGGAACATGAAAGGGAATTTTTGCAATTTATTCTAAAATACAATATCCAGAACGAAGTTCCAAATATTGTAACACTAGTGCGAACTTTCTTCATATTAGCGCTCCTGGTTGCGAGAAGAGTTTTCTAAATAAAAATCTTTTAGAATGAATGAACTGTCTACATTATAGCAAATGAGGTAATCAAATAAACTTCTACTATGCCATCGATAATTTTGAGGATAATAATAATAAAATTTTGGAAATAAGTCAATTTGACTTTTTTTTTTTTTTTTTTTTTTTTGTGTGTGTGTGTGTGTGTGTGTGTGTGTGTGTGTACAAGAAGGGCGGCAAATTTATTGACAGGTAAAAGCCCTAGTTACGTCGTTGGGTCTGCATTTCGTTAAAACGTTGTTCCGTAATATAGAGATGTCTATATTAGGGACATCTCTATATTAGGGATGGAAAGTCTGGAATCTTTTTATAAGCCACACTAAATTAAATAAACCTGGAAATTGAATTAAAAAATAAATTGCCCTATCCCGAAGTCAGTGAAGGAGTCTCGTTCCAGGTAATCAAACTCGACAATTTAAACGCATGGCCCCTTGATGGGTTTAATTCTGAAGATTATTAGGGTGCAGGGAGCACCGCTACCTTTGCGCATGGTGAAGTGTTTGATGCCCCATTCATATCTAACTGCCTGCCTACGAATTGACGACTGTGGTTCGTAAAATGCTTTACGGTTTTTGATTCATTTACATTTTATAGATTAACACAAGCAAATAATTTGTCGTATTAAAAAAAAATCCAGTATTTTAGTTAATGTATTATACGCATATGCAAGCAGATATTCTAGATACAATAACACGTAGAAGAAATATTAATTTAGAAGTCAAACAACAGAAATCAGCGTTATATTTTCAAATTTCACAGGACTAGTTTGGATGGTTTTACGGAACCATTAGCCTCAGCTGCAAAAGCGCAAATGAACGAGATAAGAAAGCCTGGACAGGAGATAAGTTACTGGCGCCGTCTGTTGATGAAACCAGAACTAAAACATAATTTCTTTAAAGGCTGAAGGCAAAGATGGATTGGAATTAGGGTCGTTAACTAGAACAGAAAGATTTTTTTGAATGTGAAATGCCTCTAGAAAATCCAGTTCACCAACGGAAGATGTTTTTTGAATAATTTTGGCAGCAGAAAAATGAAAGCGTGATTTTCGGACCAACAATGTTGGGCAACAGAAGACGTCTGTGTTTCCTTTTTCTAACATACGCCTCATATTCCTTAATGCGAAATTTTAAGGCTTTCTTAGTTTGGCCGATGTAAATCAAACCACAATGGCAAAGAATCCTGTAAATACCCCAGGAATTCATATCCAGCATGGGGTCCTTGAGTATGGAACTCGGAATTTTATTGATGGGAGAATAAACAACCCGAAAGTTGAATTTCTGCAAAATACGTGCAACTTTATAGCTAATTGATGGAAAGAAGGGAATAACAACAGAAATTTTATAATCTCCTAAAACAAGAGTGAAAAAAAAGAGTGAAACTTTTGGTGTGTTGAGATGAGAATTTTTTAACTGCTTGATTAATAATGTAAGCCCAACATTATTAATCAAGCAGTTAATAATCTTGGGCGAGTTCCATCCTCAAGGACTCCATTCCAGATATGAATTCTTGGGGTATGTACAGGATTCCTTGCCAGTGTGGTTTAATTTACATCGGCCACTAAGAGAGCCTTAAAATTTCGCGTTAAAGAACATGAGGCATATGTTAGAAAAAAGGAAACAGAGAAGTCTTCTGTTGCCCAACATTGTTGGTCCGAAAATCACATTTTCAATTTTTCTGCTGCCAAAATTATTCAAAAAAACATCTTCCATTGGTGAACTGGATTTTCTAGAGGCATTTCACATTAAAAATCATTTCACGTTAAAAGTTAAAATCTAATAACGATGCAGACTGAACTTCACTTTTTTTTTTTTTTTTTTTTTTTTTTTTTTTGAAGGAATAGGAATTAGCAAAGTGAGGCAAGGTTCTTCTATTCCTTGAAGATTTGGTTTAGTTGATTACGGCAAAGCACTCGGCCTAAGGGGAGAAATGCCTTCATGGATTACTTTCTGAGGCAAAATTGATCGCATAGACGTTACAGGTGGCGAAAATCACGAAAACGCCTATGCAGTCTGCCTGTTCGCCAGGATTAGAACCCCGGATACTGTTCAGCTATTTTACCACTCGGCTGCTGGTGGGCCTATTCCTTGAAGGAAGATCCGTATTATGAAATGCTTAATGTGTTTCCATATACCCAACATTAAATTATGATTTTAGGCTAATTTAAAATTCAGATTAGCATGTTTTCCTTTTACTTGTCTCATACTGATAATATTATGCGCCCGAAGACTTAATTTCTAAAATCAGAAACGCCGAAGCCCTATGGAATGCTATCAGGAGTGTTGAGAATGAGATTATAATAAATGAAGCAATAAATGATGTATAATTAAATGAAATTTAAAAAAGTGTAAATATTCATAATTAATAAAAATATGTAAATTAGAATACAAAAATAAAACAAATGAAAAGAATAAATTAATTATAAATTAAAAAATGTTATTAAAATTAATTGGAGTACTACAAATGTAAGGTGATTAAATCAACAGTAGCAAAACGTGGTACGAAGGGAGGTAGATAAATATTTTAAGTAATATTTTTCATAGATGAATTCCTACCTTTTTTTGGCATGTAACCCATTGAAAGCTTTCTTGGCCAGATTAATAAATCCTGTAAAAATTCCTCTTTTTCTAAAAGGAAGGGATTGAATTCGGTATGGTTTTCTTTTTCTCTTTTTTTCCATCCCATCGGCTGTTTAACTTTTCTCTTTTAATTTACTCTTCCAGAATGAGCGAAGACATACTTTCAGTATTTTAGTCAATATCAGTTTCAGTAACTGCCACATAAAATTTTGCAATAATAAAGGACTTTCTTTTAATGTTGTGATGATTCAGTTGTACAAGAAGGCTCAGGAGCTCGTCTTATTTAGGGCTCTGTTGTGTTATGCTCTGAAATATGATTTTCACTAAAAATTGTGAAATACAGGAGCCATGTTCCGATGGGCTCCAGCCGAAGTTAAGCTCTGGTACTATCAATAGTTATTTTTGCTCCCCGGTGAGAGGGGTCGGTGGCTCTTTTAACGCTTTGCGGCACAGTGTGTCCGGTCTGGACAACCTAAAAATTTCCTTCTGTTCTACAGAAAAATTGAATGACAAAGGATTTATAAGTTACTATAGGTTACTCTGAACCTTCTTTATTTATAGTAGATGGCAGCTCAACACAAACCAGTCCATATATTTTAGCCATGTTTAGTTTTTTAAGACCCTTATTTTTCAAAGAAATCTTCCAGATTTTTTTTTTAGGTTATAAAAGGAATTGTTTGAAAATAAATTTCTATGTTATTTTTTTGGGCTGTATGCTAATCTCCTTATTCTATATTAGTTTTAAATTTTTACCTTGAAATCTTGCCTAAAACCAAACGGCGAACCCTAGGCGTGCCCAAACCGAGCTCATCGATAATCTAGGACAAATGAGAGTCTGTATTTTTTGTTTCTCCGCATCTTATAGGTCAGTTCATTGACAACAATGCTCGTTTCAGCACTCTTTTCGAAGCTCTATTCAATCAGTGGGCCCACTTTGGGCACACCCACAGAATTAAACGATAAGTGCTATCTTCACAAAATTTTACTTGTGTACTCCTCTAGGCCTAATTAGACTGCCTACCTTTTTTTTTTTTTTTTTTTTTTTAATCAAAACTCCAATTTGAAAAAGGTAGCGTGCCGGAAAGGGTTAATACAAGCTCAGCACACAAGGGGAAAATAAAAACCAGAAGGGACCTTTGTCCCTCAGGGACTATTGTTTTCTATTTGCGATTTTGCATCGAATCACTCTGAACGTCCGTTTCACTTTTCAAACTGTTGCCACCGAATATTATCGCCCTGTATTATATTTGAAGAAATTAAATAATAAAACAACGGTACCTAGAACCGTCCAGGTACCGTTGAAAGACGTAATCCTTCTGCGAATATGTGCATCTGGAAGCCCAAATTTGAAATTTGGAATTTGTTTTATTATCCATTTCATATTCTGTAAAACTTTAACGAATTTTTGATTAACAAACTCAAGAATTTCAAAGCGAGCAATGGCAACGTTGTACAGAAAAAACATTTTTATCTCCAGCGCGTGAGACTATGTATCCGACATTCTATAGATATTCTCAATTTAAAATTATTTTTGATATTGCTCTTGAACTGAATTTTATGGTTTAAGTGCGAAAAACATGATATTTAATAAATAAAGGTCACACAGAAAATGTTAAAAAACGTCCCTTTTCACGTAATTTAAAATCTGAAACCGTTCTTTTTTTTTTTTTTGTGTGTGTGTGTGTGTGTGTGTGTGCGTGTGCGTGTGTGTGTGTGTGTGTGTGTAAGAACTGTCCCAGCGTGACTGTAGTTTAGTAAAGAGTCTTTTCCGTCGAGTCGTATTCCATAAAAATTAGTTTTCTATCCATATGAAATGTCTCATTTCTTTTAATCCGACATTTCCTACTAAGATGATAGCACTTATCCTAGTTTGATGGGTATTACTTACTTTTAAACATTTTGCACTATGAAAAATTATAAAATATGTTTAAAAATTAAATATTTTTATTTTCTTTTCAAGTAATAATATACACTGATAAAATTAAATCATTTTTGTTGATTAACATTTATATTCAGCTTAAGATTTTCAATTTTAAAAGCCGTTTGCTTCTTCATTTCTGTTTTGAACGTAACTTTGTATAAAAAGAAAATTATCAAAATATTAAAAAATATATGACCGTTTACCAAAAATTTCAATACAAAAGTATAAAATTTATGTATAAAGATGCTTCTAAAATTTTGCATTATATATATATATATATAAATTTAAACAAATTTAAATTTTAACAAACATGTATATACCTAAAAAAGCAAATTTAAAGTTAAAATAATTAAAAAATGTGCAAACATATAAAAGATTTAATTTTGAACTAATCTACAATATCATTTAAATTCAGATAGCATAAGTAAATCAAGTGCAAAACCAAACCATGTAAATAAATTCACCAATTTAGCAAATTAAAATTAATCTAATTTTTTTTTTTTTTTTTTTTTTTTTTTTAATGCATAAGTGAATGACTTGAGCAGGCAGGAGACAGACTTATCAAGGGGAAGTTGCCTCCAAATCTAGCTCTCCAATCATTCAATTCGTGTTTCGTCATTCATGCAGGCAAGGGTAAAAGTCAAAACCAAAAGTAAAGAGTGAAGAATGTCCAAAAAGAAATACCAATAAAGGGGTACCTTTAGAAATTAGCAATTAAAAATTAAAGTTCTAAAAGGAAAATACTAATGAAGTTTTTTGAGAAATAAGCAATGTAAAGTCAAGTATTAAATTAAAACTTTTTAAAAAAATTTAATTTTTAAAAAATTAATTTTTCAGAAAAATTAATTTAGAAACCAATGCGTTTTAGAAATACATAAAGAAACTTAATAAGAGGCAAAAATTAAAAACAAATTTTTTATACCCAACAAATATTGAAAAATGATGGTAAAAATTCCACACGAAACAGTTTTTAGTGACTAACTTATGTTGTATTCGGCAAAGCAGTTTACTAACCCAAGGTAAATAAAAATCTTAGTCATCTGCTGGCAAAATCATCCATTTATGTGGGAACGCAACTCTGTCAAAATTGAAAATTACAATATTTGTTTGAAGTGTTTAAAAAGAATTCAGAATCTGAAGATTATGAACTCGGATTACAATATAACCTCTCAAGGAAAAATTTACCATTAAAGGGGATGTAATAAGGTCTTCTGACTGAGATTCCAGTTTACATCGAAAAAGTTTTAAGCTATATAATTATGATAGGCCTATTATTTATTAATAAGTTCAACAGTACTCTGTAGCTTATTTAATAATTAAACTCCCAGAATTCAAGATGCAGACTATATAATGCATAGCTAAAGCCAAATGTTAGGTAAAAGAAACTTACATCATAGTTTCCTATTATATATTAACATATGAACGCTACATGATGATTTTTGTATTTATTTAAGTAAAAATGCTTTAAGGGTTAACGTCCCTTACTCTGGATCACTTGTAACATGTGTTTCCTGTACGCGAAGTGGTAATAATATTTATCCTGCCAGGACACGAACTTCATCTAGGGTAGAAACCAAAGCCTTTTCTACGAGGTGAAAAGAAGCGTTAAGCGAAATAATAAGTTATAAAACATGTCTCTAATGATTGTTAATAAAAGTAAAGTTAAATAGTGTAATTAAGTCATAAGGGGATAAAATGGAAACTATGGGCTCGGCCGGGATTTGAACCCGGGACCTCTCGCACCCAAAGCGAGAATCATACCCCTAGACCACCGAGCCACGTTAGCTATGTTCGTTTCTTTTCAAAGTAGTTCACGGAAGGTGAAACATGCAGGGAAAGCACTTCCCAGTAGATAATGATGAAAACACGTTTCGTGCCGAAGTGTGAAATAAGAAAAGACCTATTTTCCCGAAGCGTAATTGTTTCGTCTTAAAACGTATGATTCAAATTAAGCTTTAGTTAGGGCCGGACCTAGGCTTTTTGCTGCTCAGTGCAATCTCTGCAGGCGCGTAGTCAGGATGCCTTGGGCCACCACACGAACCCCCACGTTGTCGAATTATGTAAAAAAAATATAGCAGTATTTTTAAACTTCTGCAACCCAAAAATTATAATTTTCTTCTTCTTTTTATCAGAAACAATTTTTTAATTTTGCCATATATATATTACAAAAAATATTTCAATTTGACGTTAAATTTGACCGGTTAACAAGAATTTCACGTAAAACTCAAGGGCTTTGTTTTTAGTTACTAATTTTGCAGTGAGAACTAAGAGCAAATAAGGCACAAATCCTATATGGCCTTGAGAAAATCCAGCGTTGTATAGAAAAAAAAAGGAAGGACGTCTTTTTTCTTTTTTCTAAAGACTATAACGCTTAAAGGCTCATAGAAAATATAATCAGTTTCATTTTTAGGGGTTCTAGAACTCTAACTTTCTACCTTGTTATCTTGAAAATTAAGTTTTAGGAAATTTTGTTAGATTATTCGTCATCTAAAAGACTATTTTAGAAGGGAAATCATATTTGGCATTTGGGTTAGTTACTTTTTGTTGCATTAAATCACCTTAGATTTCAAATATACCAAAAAACATAACAAATATATAAAAAGTTGCTTTTCAATTAAGAAAACAATATAAGTTTCAATTATTCAAGCACTTGAATTATAGTTTGCAATCAAAGTTTTTAAATATTTTCCTTTCTCTTGTATATCTTTTCTGATTATTTTTTTTAAACAAATGTAATTTCTTGAAATTTTAGATTCATTCAAAGATATGTTACAGATTTTTAAAATACCCACTAACTTTAGAATTTTTTTTTAAACATTTGTTAACAGACTCCAGCAGAAACGGTTACAAAGTTAAAAACTCTGCTTAGGTTCACATGTGTTTCGTTTTATTATTTTATACTGAGCATTCATTCGCAATAAAAGTGCGTTAAAACATTTAAGTGCGTTGTAGTCAGGTTGCATTAATCATAAAGCATTAAAAGCATGTCCTAAGAAGAGGGGGGACTACAAAAAGGTCCTTGGGTATTCAGAAAAGGGGGCACAAAAAATTTCGCTTAGCCAATTCTAACATGGAATGTATGATGCAGCTAAATCAAAACCGAGAAAAAGAGGGAATGAAGAAAAAAACTGGCTTAAAACTTATGTGAGGACACCAATATTTCTAAGGCTTAAGGCTCTGTAGATCTGTCTGGCCGTAATTGCAGTTAAGTGACGGATAACTGTTTCTCTTGCGCATGCTTTGTCTTAAAAGGGAAAAATATGAACTTTTATTCAAAAATGGTCTTTAAAGTAAGAAGAGCTGTGAATAATAAATAACGTGTCATAAATTAAACTTAGTATCATGAAGTATTATAATACACTTTATGCTCTTTTTGAGATAACTAATGAAGGGCTAAAATATCATCTGCACTCTTCTGTATAAGAAGGAAATTTTAATATTGCTGAAAACTCATAGAAAATTTCACATAAAATTAATATCTGAATATGCACTAAATATCAGTAGTATAATATTCTACCAAAGAAATATTTCACAAATCATGGGTAACTTCTAAACTGCATTAGAAAACAATAAATACCGTGAAATAAATCACCTTTAAAACTATTCGAATTTCTACCTCAAAGTGGCATTCAATTTAAAGAATTAATTCAAAATTAATTTTTCGTGTTTCGAAAGAATGACGAAACACTGTTTTCTTTTTGTCGCAATAAACTATTTTTTTTGGTAACTTACATATTATAGTTTGTCCATAATATTTTATAAATTACAACTTAGATTAGCATTAATCTTGAAGAAACGATATATACAGACGGGACTCGGATCTCTCTTCTATAGGTCGACCAGTGGTTGAACGGCTAAAGCTACGAAACAATGATAATTCGGCTTTAGTTTCATTCTCGGTCGGCCCACCAGCAGCCGTAAGGCCCACCAGCACCAGCAGTCGCTGAAGAAGTTCGGTTCGACGTTCGAATCCTGCGAACAGGCTGGATGCATTGGCGTTTTCGCGGTTATCCCCATGTGTTGCTGTATACAAGCTAATTTCCCTTAGAAAGTCCTACATGAAAGCATCCCTCCCCTTAGACACACAGCCTTTGAGGCTTTGCCGCAATTACATAAACAAAACAAAACCATTCTCGGTGACTGAAATGTCGGGTTGCGTAAGTTTTCCAAATTTTCTTTGCGTGAAACGTATATGTGCATGGTTGCTCTTTTATGCCTAATGTGAAATGAATAATTATTTCGCCGCCCAATCGGGAGATCAAGGATCAAGGAAGTGCAATTTACGGAGTTCATAGGCAATTACGCCTTTACCTCCACATCTTCAAAGGAAATTTAATCATCCGAAAGAGGGTATTGTCAAATAGGGTAAAATTTTGATAAGCCGAATGACTTGGAGTAAGTGCCTTCACACTGAGTCAAAAAAAGGCAAAAAACTCAGAAGGTCTTAATTTTGCGCCGAAAAAGGGCCAGAATAATTTAGATAGGGGCAGCCATAAAAATTTTGACTAGAAATATAAAAGGTGAAGTTTCCTTGAACCTTGATAATCATTTTCTTGGCATACGTCAGATGAAGGGCACGCAGGGGAATTCCGATGCGCGCTCTTCGAGGTGGGGGGGGGAGGGGGGAACCTGTTTACAGGTCGAAAAAGTGGTTCGGTCAGTGATCAGCTGGGAGGGAGAAGTTTCATTTTATTTTTGACCGCTAGTCATTGCGGTTTTTAAAAGCCAAAAAGGATGCTGTTAAGCGCCTAGGAAAGTTCCTTCTTAAAAGAAGAGAGAAGTTAAAATTTAAAGAATGTTTTTCAGTTTTAGAGGGAACTTTTTCAGTTTTATTTTAGTTGAAAGATGATAGTAAGTTAAAGCAGTCCTATTTGACTGTGACCAATCGGGAGAGTGGTTAGCGACGCTGATTGCCATACAGAAGGGCCGGTTTCAAATCCTGGAGAAGGCAGGGGTGTTTGTAAACGTATAATGGCTTTGCGGCATGGGGGGCACTCTAAACATGCGACTTGTAGGGTGTCCAAGGCTCTGATATCAGGCGAGTGAGATCAGTCACAACAACATAGTTTCTATTAACCGAGTCATACCGATTTCTATTAATATAAGGGGTTATCACAGCTAGCGACGGTTCCTGCTAGACGGGACGTTTCTGAGAAACAAGATTCTGGTAACACTGGTTTAAACGGGAGGATTCCTAGAAAAAACAGCTTCGCTGGAAGCGAAGAATTGTCCCTTTCGACGTCCAGTCCCTCGTAGCAAAACATATGCGATTGGGACATAAGATATAAACAAAATTTTGCGTTTAGTGCCTGGTTCTCGTTGTAAAGCTTGGATCGTTATTTACGAGAAGCGATAATCGCCGTCTTAAAAAATTCTACATAAACTTCTAAGTTTTAGTCTAGTGTATAAACTTCTATGATTTAGTCCGCACACAGGGCGTCAATTTCACTAATATACTTTTGAAAATAATAAGGCAGTTACTTCACTTGATTATTTCATAGCATGATATACTGGTAGGATCTTTTTGTTTTTGTTTTTTAAGCAAAAGATACTAGCATTAGATTTTAAGCAAACTATTAGAAATAGTTTATTTGTATTTATAAAAATATGCATTATAAAACGAAGCATTTTTGGGGGATGCGAAGGTATTTTTTCCTGGAGATTAATTTATTATTCATTATTCTTTTCCTTTAATACATTGTATTCGGCGAACAGAATATTTAAGTCCCATTACTTACTTTTAAGTCTCCAAACGATGACTCCGGGCAGCTTCTATTCACTTCAAAGAAGAAGTGGTCTGTTTGAAAAGAAGGGGGGGGGGAACAAGGAAAGAAAAAAAAATAGAAATAACACGCAATATGTAATCACACAACTATTTTATATTAGGAGATCTGCATTGTTTTCGACTCGCTTTTATACTTAGCATGCAAGTCGAGAAATTCACTGAATGTTGAAATATAAACTTTTGATAATATTTCCTCATTCAATAAATTTACGTGCTTAAACTTGCCACTTTCGAATGATTCCTTTCTCATAGTTTTTAAATTAATAAACATTCTAAATTCGGAAGCTACATGTCATATGAAGATTTCTTTTTGTTTTTTGCTAAAAATATATTGGATTATTTGAACTACGGTAAAGTACACTAGAGTTATTTTCTAAAATGTTAGGTTTGGTTTATTTAATTATGACAAAGCACGCAAGAGCCTAATCTGCCTAAGAATAGCAGTGCTTTAGTGAGGTTTTATTTAAGGGAATCTAGGCAGATAGCGCTTGTGAACTTTCGATACTCAATTAATAGAGTTACGCTTGATCTGGAAAAGCTATTTTAGTTCTAAAGCTCTAACAGATGTGAAGGGAGTTAGTTATCCATGTATCTGAGATAAATGACAAAATACTCTTTTTATTTAAACAGAAATTAGGTGCACTCTTGTGCTACAATAACAACTCATGGTGATACAAATACGTAGGGCAATCAAATTTAAATTTAATCGCTTAATGACCAAATTGATATTAAAATGTATGCCGGAAATTTTTTTATACCATTGTAATTATCTACAGATATCACTATATGCAGCTTTGTAAGGTCGGGAGGAAAAAAAAAATTCTTTCCGAGGGAAAAACAAGACATTTACAGAACTGTAGTCTAGGTAATGAGAGCTACAGTAAAAATCAAGTAAATACATTTTACGATTTATAAATGCCATTGACAGTATGGTAGAGTCTGAAGCATGGTGTAACACATAGCGGCTCACAGTCTGGACAATAATACAACCATTAAAGCTCGAGAGTAACCACTTCAAGCGGGTAATCACAAAAGCCACTTGGACCCCTTCCACAGCTAAGAAAACATGTGCATGGCAGAGTGTCGATTGCCAAGCTATATTACAAGCGATGGCAGTAAATATCCGTAAAATTTTCAGCGCTCGAGTTAACTCGTTCATAGGAAAATCGAAACGGCATCTATTCCCGAGATACCTCGGGCGCGGTCGTTACGCGGTTAAACGTTGTACAGTTACCAAAAATTACGCAGTTAAATATCATACTAGAAGCTGGCTCAATAACTTGACCGGCGCGAGGGTACCGCAAAGCCAAAATTTACAAATACCAGAACTGGCAGAACCTAACCATGAAGCGAGCAAATGCCAGAAACGCTCTCTCTGCTTGAAAAACAAAACAAAACAAAACAAAACAAAAAAAAAACTTAGCTTAATTAATCTCATTTGTATTTTGATGAGAAATACGGAAAGGAGAAGTCATAGTAAAGACTGAAATTATAATAACTGGTTAATTAACATAAGATACCCTACAAATTAATGTAACCTAACCTGTTTAAAGGAAACTAGTTTGCTTTCACGTTACACACGGGGAAAACCACGGAGGAGAAAAACATGCAGCCAGCTCTTTCGCTTAGGATCGACCCCACGTCGAACTCCTAGTATTCAGTAGAACATTCGTGGAGCCCTTTTGCCTAAAAAAAGGGATTTCTTGTCCGAGGACTTCCCCACGAAAGTCTCGGCTGTGTCTACCTGTACGACGTCGGACGTTTAGCTGAAACATGGTAAAAATGCTAAACGTACGACTAGTTGCGCAGAGACACTTTCGTGATTTCTGCGCATTCCGACCAGTCGTAAAGGGATGTTTATTTACATTTGTGTTGATTATCGGAAGGGTGAATTGCTTTTCCGTGTAGTGCTAGAATTACAAGAAAAAGTTATTTTTTATTTCGTTTGATGACTAATTACTATCATTCTTTGATAGATATCTAAAACATTATATAAAATAAAGAACTTTGAATATATCTGAATATTATTCTTGTTTTAAATTGCTAATGTTTGATCATTTTATACTGATGCGGAGTTTACACAAATAATCAAAATTTCTTGAAATTCTTATCAACAGATTTAAATAAATCACGCATGCAAGCAGTAAAATCACATTCTTACGAAAGGAAATTGAAAAATCGTCTTAAAACCTTGTGTAATTTTTCTGTCATGCGTAGCTAAATATTTCTATAAAATTGCATACAGAAGCATTTATATACATAAAGAGTGTGTTCAGGAGATGAATTAGAAATGTATGTGCATATGCTTGTATGTACCGATGTAGGTGTTCATGTAGCATATGTATATGTGTGTACATACGTTTGTGTGTGTGTGCACAGATATACATGCATACATACATTTTTGAGTCTAGTCTCGAAAAATGTCTTGCTGAAAAAGAATGTAAACAAACCACCCAGCTCCTTAAAAGAAAAGTTTAGAAATTTTTTATCATAATTTTGGTTTCTACAGCAAACTTTTGTGTGTGAGTTTGTTTTAAACTCTTAGAAGAACTCAAATTTTAATATAAAGACGTGAAAATTTTTTACCTTTTGATAGTGTACCTGATGATTTATTAAAAACACAATTGACTCTCTTATATTTAATATTGAAAAGAAGGAGGGTGATATGTACAAAATTATAATAAAGATAATTCTAAGGTATTTTTTATAAATATATGTGACTTCTGAATATAGAAAATAATCGCTTACAAATGACTTATGCAGTATTTGTTTTATTATCATATCCTGTCCTCATAAGCTCAAAAATAAAACTTTATACAGGAAAGTCATTTTACCTCCAAATATATTTTATGGTATTGAAGTATGTTAACAGATGATTATTTTGGTTAGAAAAATTATTATGTTATGAATATTTTCCTGAAGATAATTATACATTATATTCAAGGATATTTATATATTAATATATATATATTATATTCAAGTAATAGATGACATATTTATATATTCTATTTAAAAATAAATGGCAGCACTATGTCTTATCATTAACTTTATCAAAAGAACTTATAGGTTTAAAGCACCGAATTTCTAGTATAAGAACTGTACTTCAAATGTCCTTTTCTTTCCTTTTTTTTTTTTTTCTTTTTTTTTTCCTGTAAGAGTTTTGCTTTATACTATTTACAGATGTGACATCTAAAAATGCTTGGCCTTTTTTATCTAAATATGTAAATGTGGAAGTCTGAAATAATGCAATATATTTGTATGTATATAGAGTAAAATATTAGTAAATTCTACATAAGTACATTATTATTCTAAGATAATGTAATAAAAATATTCAGTTTAATGCAAATATATGAATCAATTTATACATATAAATTTTAAGTGTATGACTTCTGTTGGATGTTTTAAGTAAACAATCAAAAAAATAAACCTTTTTATCAACTTATCTTGCACATATATACATTATTACTTTTTTTTTCCTATAAGAATAAACTTAATCTAATATAATAATCTAAAAATAAATGATACACAACATCTATTAAGGCAGACCATTTTTAGTACAGTAACAAATAATACAAGCAATATAATTTAATACTTTCAGTTGTCAGAGAATGAAGTGAGTTTTGTGAAGCTATTTAATGAAAAAATCTGAAAACAATTTTTGATGGTTCTAAAATACAAGTTCTAAAAGAATTAAAATATGTACATGAGATAAATGCCGCTCTTTTTGTTTTAACCCCTTTGAATAAATTTTAACCAATTTGATACTTTTTTTACTTTTTTTCAAAACCGTGAAATAAATGAGAAACTGATTTCAGGACCAACACATTTCAAGAAATATTGCTAACTGCAATGAATCAGCACACATGTATGACTTCATCAGAACCATCAGAATGTCTTGTATTACCTTTATTTATTTATTTAAAGTTACTAATGGATTTATATGTAGAAGAGCTGAGATTTCTAATACAGTTACCACACTGGCATTTTTAATGATCTTTTCACTAATGATTTAAAATCTCTCTATATTTTTTTATTATTTTTCAAATGAAAAGTTTTTGTTCATTTGTTTCCAAAATAACAGCTACTTCCTTAGTTCAATTATTATTTTTCTTCATTGGTTTGTCTGGTGAACTCCTGTGATTTTTTTTTTTTTTTTTTTTTTTTTTTTTTTTTTTTTTGAATACATTTATTCTGTAATTTGTTGTTTTCAGTTTTTTAATTTCTCTTTTGAAAAGTTTTCTGCATTTTAACTTAATAGCCTTGAAACTTACGATCAACATTCAAAATCTAACTTCCATTTTAAATTTCAATGTTTACCTGGATTCATAACAAGTGTATTATTTTTAAATTATTCAGACAACTTAAGAGCTCTGTGTCTTACATCTTCATAATGGTAGAAAATTTCATTGTACAGCCTATGTACATTTTAGTTTTGTCATGTCATGCCATTTGTGAAATATTCCTTCTCTCTGCTTAATTTTATTCCATATATAGAGATATTCAGTAAGTTTAAGCATAATAAATTTGTAGAAGATAAATGTCTAAAATTCCATTTTCAGTTTCCTATGTAGACTTTTACATTTGCATTTATACAGCAATCAATTACGCATTGAATTCCAATATAAAAATATTTTTTATCACAGCCTTCAGATCATTCCTGAACATCATTCAAATCATCATCAGACTGCAGTATGAAATATACAAATACTTCTTCTGTTTTTGAAACAAAAAAGAATGATGACAAGGTCTAGTGAACATTGTGCATAGGGTATAAGCTGAAATTATTATTCCTGGAACAGCAATCTGGCAAATTTTAGTCTTGTGTGCTGCAGCGTTTTTATGCATAGCGGAATTTTACTGCTGAGTTTGCTACACAGTTTTATAGTTAATAGAAATTGTATTGGATTATTACGTCAAAAAAATGTGAGAACTATCTGTCTAAGAGAAGATATGCCTTTTCAAAGGAACAATATAAGGAAAACTGGCTCCGATTCACTTTATACATGAGGAAAACAGCAAAATCTCCTCTGGAGCCAGCCTATTCATCAAGATAAAACTCTGAGCGAATTACTAGCATTCAGCGGATTTACCTCTCGGCCGCTGGTGGGCCTAGTACAAGTTGAGTCAACAGGTTAGCGTAATAAACACCTTTTATCATGATATTATGTGACCTATAATCTATAAGCAATGCTCTTCATAAAAAATGTTAATTCCGTTTGCTTTCTGTATTCTGAACTTAGCTCTTGTTTATCTATTCTCTTGTTTTGAGATCTGCTCATCAAAACAGAGCAGCAGGTCAATTAAAGAAGGATATGCATGCAGTGCAATCATCTTCAGTACGATCTCAAGTCATAGTCACGTCTTTAATCCACCTAAAATCCAGTCCCAGTACTTCTCACTATTTGAGCAAAAGTATAATTCCTGTTGTAGTCTAAATTAAGATGAGCTCCGGTATTTCAATTTTCTACTGAACTATTTTCATTAATTAAATTGAATTATCTAATTTTATTTATTAATTTACATTTTATTTTTATTTTTTCTTTATTTTTATCTTTGTTGACGACCTTTCATAGTCCTTCTTCTTTTAGAAATTAAGTACTGACCACAATGCATTGAGGCATAAAATTGAACAGGCACTCGTATAATCCTATGACAAACATTCCACACTTGCTAGATAATGTGTTTCATATTGAGGACATCGAAGCACTGAGCCTACGCAGGCCAGATAGAGCTTAAGTCACATTATTTTGATCACTGCAAAACACGCAAGGGCTTTCTGCCTAAGAACAGGGATGCTTTTGTGGAGCACTTTGTAAAGGTTCGATTTGGTTTGTTTGATTTTAGAAAAGCACTTGAGGGCTATTTGTCTAAAGAAGAGCAAAGATTCTTGATGGCTTCATGATGGACTTTTCGAAGAAAACTAGCTGGCATTCACATTCCGCAAGAGAAAACATCAAAAACTCCCATGCGACCAGTCCGTTCGCTGGAATTTCAAACCAGTCGAACTAACAGTATTCACCAAATTTACTGGTAGGTTTATACTCAACAAGGACATATTTTTGGAGCAGGTAGGTAGTGTAAGTGTCAGTAAATGACATAGCCAGTCTTGGGCAATAAGCTATGACTGGCGTTCTTTATTCTACTGAAATATCGTGCTTGGATTCCTTGTCAGGTATTGGTGTATATTGGTTGAGACAGATAGATTTTCGCATGTTATGTCTCATGTGCAAGCAGTAATTAGAATGGTGCAAAGCATAGTATAACATCGTCAACGTATTAGACAGTGAGAAATGTGACAACACTGACTAAGAAAGGAATGCAAAAGATACAAAAGCAGATTCGAAATACATCTGTATTCTACTCAAATCAGAAGGTGAATGCTCATATGATAAGGGTAACACAAACGCAATTATCACTAGGGGATATAATCCTACTTAATTGTGATGCAGTCTCTTTACTGTATATTCATGCTCTGTACGAGATCGTCCACGAATTTCTGAGAAATTATGTTCAATTCTTCTTGCAGGGCTGATTACAGCTATGAAAGCATTGAAAGGCACTAGCGACGGGCTGTCAAAAGTCCCCAGACCATACACCATATATTAAGTTGGAGCATACGACAGCCTTCAGAATGCCTACGCTAAGACAGGTGCTATATCTTCACTCCTTAACAAGCTAGCGACAGTTGGTATACCATGAAGTGTAGCATTATTGTTCGCGAAGAATCTTGGAAAAGATGCACGTGAGGAGAAGAACATTAGCACAACTGCAGTCAGTAGTGAATTAATCTTCTTCAGATGTATGGAGCTTCATATAGCGACCAAGCATTTCACTTCCACAAACGAAAATTTGAGCACTTGCAAACTGTTTCCTTTCGATGATCTCAGAGGGACGACTGCGTAATCTCTGCTTTATCTAGATATTTAGACTTCCAGAATGGCTAGATAATCTAAATATCGGAAGATTAAAGCTGTTATCTTATTCTTGAACCGGGATGATAACGCCTCATATAATATTGCAGCGGCTGATCTATTGTCCTAGAAAACTGGATGACACCCCCTTTCCCTGTTTAGTCTTGCCAGCGACTGCTGCTATCCTTAAAGCTCAACTCCATTGCTGAGCTACTCAGTGGCGTAAAGGGGGTGTATGATGCGCCGTCGCAGAGGGGCGCCAAATGGTCTCCAAACAAGATTTTCATCATATCACTGTGTTTTATTCGGGAAGGGGGGCGCCAGTTATGCTCGCCACTCCACTGGAGCTACTCAGATCTTTTGTTTGCAACACTACAGAAGACACTGCCTCCGACGAGAAGGCATGAAAGTCCGCAAAGCGATCAAAACACCATGAGATTGTTTCGTAGTGATATCAGTGTTATAGCTAGAGACGGGCGAGGGTGGACAACTGTCCCTGGGCGTAGTGTCACGAAAAATGCCAAACTGACGAAGTTTTAGAATGAAACAGTTTCCATACTTAGAAAACAGAAGGGTGTATGAAATCTGCAGTTGTCTTTAGGCGCTGAAAACTATAGCCAAGTCTTTAGCCATATTGGATGTCCAGTAATAGATTGCATGCATCTTAGGATGTCACCCACTGTCACCACCACCAGATGATGGGAGTCATTAGCATAGATATCGCATCATCTAAAGACGGTTCTCCAGTGGCCGAGCAGTAAAGCCGATAAACTCGGGCCGGGGCTCGAATCCCGGCGAGCAGATTGGCTGCTAACTAAGCGTTTTCATGGTTTCCATATGTGTAACCTATATACAGTCCAATTTCCCTTAGAAAGTCTTTCACGAAGCCATCCCTTCCCTTAGACAGGTAGCCCTCGAATGTTTCACCATAACTAAATAAACTGAACCCAACTCATCATCTGTAAGAGAAGATATCAGTTCTTCATATCCTGGCGTGGTTGTTTGTGGAAAACCACTACCAGAGTTGGATTAGCCATTAAGGAAAGTAAGCACGTGCTTAGGGCATCAGGTAAAGGCGGCGTTACTAAAAGGTGCTTAAAGATTCAAAGAAAGAGTGCAAAGGGTCCACAAAAATAAAATTCTCACTGCAGATTTTAGAAGATACCTAGTGCACTTAATCCAAGCCCGAGAAAGAGGGAACGATGAGAAAGAGGCGTCATACTATAGATGTATGTGGAGGCAGCAAAATCTTTGAAGTGCTACGGACATATAAAAGTCTAATTTGGCAATGAGCATTACTAAACATTCAGATAGCTGCTCCCTTTGTTCGAAATGTAATCCAAACTACTGACATGATGTGTATAGTCGCACTTTGGCCTTCTTTCAAACTTCCAGACAAAGTCGTCCAGATATTGTCTATAGAACTGTCACGCTGAGACTACAAATCGATGTTGTTAAAACCGAATGTACCGTGCAGTAGCTTCCGTTCATGTTTTGAGCATACACCATGCTTTATACCCTCTCCTACACCCCATAGATGTCATGCTACGTATATGTGCATGCTGTACAATACCGGACCCTAAGTGATCTCCTAATTGATCTTTTTGTTGCATCTTCTTTTTGTACTAACGTTACATTAATTTCTCTCTTTCATTCTTAAATTTGATTATTTATATAATTGCAGAACTGATCAGCTATCGTGGATGACTTCTTAAATCGCAATATTTTACAGGAGCGGAAGCACGCTGTCCACTAGGAAGGTTGGGATTTATGCTACTGACCGGGAAATTCGCTTAGCTACATATAGGAACTGTGTGCAGCCAAAATAAAATAAGATACTAAGTCACTAATTTTCTCTTTCCTTACCGCTTGGCTTCGTGTTCTAATTAGAAGCACGTTTGGCTGGCAATAGGGAAGTCCAGAATGCAAATCCTGGGGCGGTCATTCGCTGATATTTTCTATTTCAAATAAATACCTAAAGGCTCAACCAACTAACCAAGTGGTTCCCAAACTAAAATGTGGTAGACGATAATTCTTCACCACCAGCAGGTGGCGATTAGGTTCCCACCTGCCCAACTGCCTTTTAAATGGGGAAGAATGTACGGAATTTTCTTTTTTCTCAACGCATGCTTTCATGATGTAATTAGAAGCACTTCTGGATGGCAGTCTTTAAGCCCAGATTAGGATCCAGGATAGGTCATTTCTAATTTTTTATTTTTTGGCTCCTAAATAAACCTAATATTATACATCACCGTTCTATGGTGCTCTACACTCATCTACAATAGCACAATCTCAAATAGAGCTACCAGTGCTTTAATATCGAGATTAGTGTACATAGTGACTCTGAAATTGCAGTTTCGATGGTAATGGTTCAGAGGCACATGTTCTACTGTAGTGTGGATTAGGTTAACATGTCTTTCTGGAGCTGTTTCCAAAGCAGAAGGGTGCTGATCATTCTACAGATTTAAGGCGAATGATAAGGCCTTTACCGAAGCTTATAAGTTGGGTAAATCAATGTCTACATGATATTTTTTCTGATTACATACTTTTTGTTTTGTGTCATATGGGGCAAACTGTATACTAGTTTTTATGCCTGCTTTGAATCAGACACTAATTTTTGTTTGCAGCACCACTATAGGGTTTGCAGTCATACCCTGCTACACGACACTTTATTCATTAGCATCTATGTTCACATATTGCTCAATTGATTTATTAGTTATAGCTTATGTGCATACATTTCTTTGTCATATGTGTATGTATTTTAATATGATTCTTTTGTAAAAAATAAATTAGACTTGCATATATGCATAGGCAAGCTAGTTTGCTATACGAAAAGAAAATAAAATTAAAAACCCTGTTCCTTAGACCATATCAACTGGCTGTTTACCCAAGTCTCATATATTGCTATAGCACCAGATGTTAAATTTAAATCGACCACTTCATTTGAAAGTTATAAAATGGACATTTGTATACTATGTTATCTTTTAGTACATGCTCAGCTGTTGAATTTTTATGGCAAAGGTCCTGAGGGGTATCTGCTTAAAAGAAGAGATGCCCTTCTTTGAGCACTTTTTGAATGAAACTGACTTGTATTCATATTAAACATAGGGAAAACTGTAAAAACAGAGATGTAGCTAACCCATTTGATAGAATTCAAACCTAAATTGTATCACCAGTATTCTGTGTCTTATCTATTCGAGAACCGACACCGGTGGGTATTCTTCTAAAGCAAGATTTTGGTTTATGTTTGCATATAGATATTACTTATGCAGTAGATCATTATCAGACATATAAAAATAGTGATATCATTGAATGAAATTAAAAAAAATAATAATTCCATTTTGCTACAAACTTCATACACAGGAAACAAGAGAAATAATGCTTTGAATTTTGCTCATCAGAAGAAGCATTAAATAATACAGCACTTTTGATGAGCACAGTTAATTGGTGTGTATATGTATTTTAATCAGTGAGCTGTTCTAAAAGATTTTTCATGGAATGGTCAGACTTTCTTAATTTCTCAACCAGACTAGCAGCATTGTTCATCTGACATGAGACAAACTTAAATTAAGATATACATAATTTTTAAAACAGGGCACATAAATTTCTATATAATGGCTAACATAAATTATATTTTATGTTAGCCATTATATAGAAAACTGGCTAAATAAACAGAAAATCTAAAAAATACAGCCGCCTATTCCACAAACAAAAAAAGGAGAAATAATCTTAAAATGAACTCAATGATTGCAGACTATAGTAATAACAATTTATTCAAAATGAATGTAGATACAATATTTTACTTTTAAATATGTCAAGAAACTTGTAGTGATCATCCAGTTAATTCAGTTTGCTTTTAAAAAAGTGTGCATTGAAATTAAAAAAAAAAAAAAAAAAAAAAAACAAGAATTTAAAGAAAAAAGAACAAGAGCTTTTCATTATTAAAAACTGTTATGACCTAGAAGAAATCTAATCATATCCTTTCACATTACCATCCATGCACACCAATCACATAATCATCCAGCTAGTTGGAGAAAAATGGTTTTAGGTAATGAATTAGTTTGCTTTTTTAATTCCCCTGATATGAAACTAAGCCAGATCAGGTTCATGAATTTAATTGTAAAATATGGGTATTGAGAAGCAACTGTCATTGGCAAAGGGCTTGGGCATATTGTAGATGACAGTAGGAATCTGCCCCATAGTTATCCCTATGGGACGGACGGATAGAGGACTAATGTCAATTTCAAAAATATGTCTCTGCAATAATATTTTATTAAATTAATTATGTGAGGTTTGTTTGGTGCATTATGAAAAATGAGCACTATTTATGAACAACTTAAGATACTTAACAGTAAATTATCATCACATACATCACAAAAAAGAAATGTATCTCTTTGAGTGCACATATAGTGCGCTTGGATAAATATATATATAAAAGTATATTTTATTTAGTATTATAATATATTATTCTTTTTCATATTTTTATGTTAAATGATAATTCTTAAATAGATAAGAATGAATGAATTTATAAAAACAATCATCTCAACCTTTATAATAAATGACACCTAAAGGTTTTCTCAAAATTTAATACAGTTATTCCCATACATGTTGATTTAGCATCCATAGTTGTTACGGCCAAACTATTATAATGCAAATAACAGAAGAAAAAAAATACAAAATGCATTTTAAATGAGAACAGGCCACATCATGCCAAAATAATTTGTACTAAAATTCCAATCATAAGCAAAAATATACAAGTATAAAATAAAAAAATTAAAAAAATATTGTTCTGACATCAAATACAAAACTGCTTACTTTGCTTATAGTACTTAACATTTTATTCAGGGTTAAATTAAAACATCAAAATTCTCAACATTAGAGATACAGAAAATATATTAAAAAAATGTATATGATATAGTATACAATCTCAGCATGCACAATTTATCAATTAAATTTGACTTCCTTTATACGTATTTTTCAAATCATGAGAAACAGTTTTTGGCTGATTTTTGTGATGAAACATTAGAAGATATTTTCCAAGAAGGGATGCTTTAAGGCAAACTGGCTTGCATTCATATTACACGTGGAAAAATCATGACGACGCTTATGCAGGCAGTCCATTCACCAGGATTCAAGCTATTAGTGTTCAGCTTCTCACCAGCTTGTCCACTGGCACACAACAGCCTCTTGTAATACATTATCTGCAGACATGAAATCCTTCTGTATTTATATGAAAAGAAAAAGTTATACATTCAATATTAATTACAAAACCCATTTTCATACATGCCTACTGACAAATTATAAGTAATCCTCAACTCATGATGAGTATTGTTCCAATAGTTCCATCATAAGTTCATACTGATGTAACTCAGGGTCTTAATAAAATTATACCTTGGTATGTTTAATTATATTGTTATGAATAAGGCTTCTGTTTCACATGAAAATGGTTTAAGGAGGTATAAACTTATGTGACATTTATAAACAATTTATTTGCATACATTCACATGAATTTTATAAAATTAATACATATACACCCCTTTCATTAGTTGATAAGAACAAAAATATATACAAAATTCTTTTAATTAAAATAATGGATAAGTAACTGTTACTTATTTGAAAGAATTATTGTAAAATACAACTTAGTGAAAAATTATTATTCAGGTATGATCAGAATCCTATAAAAACAATGCATGTATGCATAAGCTGTTTATATTTTTCTGTAAAATAAACATTTGATCTGGACAACTGCATACTTTTATTTCAAGATGCTTTTTTAGTTAGGACTACCTAATATACACTAATGTTTGTGAAAATCACAACCATGAAGGAATTATGCACTTTGAACCAAACTTACATGAAATGTAAAGTGAGTTAAGACATACAAATGATTAGAATTACAAAGGGATTATACACGCATGAAACGAGAACTAGCAGTTGTAAAGGACTGTAAAGTTGTGATGAAATCTGTTTATCATCCTCCGTCTGCAGTGAACATTTAATTTGTGCTCAGCATGCCTCGTCAACAGCAGAGGATGCCATACCAACAAGTTTGAACGAGGCCACATCGTCTGTATGCAAGAGGGTGGACTTTCATATCAAACAATCACAGCCCGCACGCAGCACAATGCCACAACAGTGATGCATGTTTGGAAGAAATGGACAGCGAGAACCAAACAAGGTGAAATCCTGGCAATGGGGCACACAACAGCACAGGATGACAAACACCTCATCTGCATGGCTGTGATGGATTGTAGAGCATCCTCTCATATGTTAGTACAATATTGGAGCACGGTTACAAGTGTTCGTCGCTGTCTGCTGCAACATGAACTGCATGCAAGGGTTCCTCTACGCAGGATTGCCCTGTCGCTGAGTAACATATGCCTCCGACTTCAGTGAGCACTGCAACTCAGTGCGTGGCGTGCTCTGTGGCAACAAGTTGCTTTCTCCAACAACCTCCATCGCCGTAGAAATACCAGAGTTGGAATAAAGGTGGATATACATAAAGAAACCATTTCAGTAGATGGCCAGTAATTAAAATTAGTATGAAACCTAAAGCAGGCTACAAAGAGCCTTTGGCAAAGGTGACACCCCCACCTATGAGTGGATAATAGAGTAATCTCGGGGACCTGCATGCCATGGATACACTAATACTTATTTTCAAATAAAATAATAAATTTCATACTTTTAGGATAATCTTAAATACTGAATATTATCATACTTGAAATACTTTAGTATGTGCATTTATTTTCGGATTCTTCAGAATTTATAGTGAAAAAACTGCTACAACTATATACTATCAAATACCAGATTTCAGACAATTAAAATTGACGATAATTCAAAGTATAACATATAAGTTTTGTACAATTCAATAAACATAATACATGTTATTATTTAGTAATATTTATTTCCTGAACAACTTTACAAACACTTATTTGAGAGTCATATAACTTATTTCTATTCAATAATGCTGCAGCTGCATTGATTGTCACGATCAAGACATATGAGCAATATAGTATTTAATGCACTCAAAACTGAATCTGGTAAAGACTTACGGCATATTGGTTACCAAATGCATCTAAAGCAAACCAGTATGCAGGGTTAGTTTTACAGGTTCACTTGTTTTCAAATTAGCAACTCTGTAAAAGTTTTACTCTTGGTTGTACTGACACTGCCTGTTCTTTCTCATATCTAATTGTAGTTATTTGGTTGTAATATGCAGTAAAGGTAAGAACACTGGTGTAATATGCTGTAATTTTTATGTTAGATAGCCCAGTTACATGACTACAACATTTTTCCACTACTTTTTTTACACTGTAAACTCGGTTTAGAAAGTTATTTTCCATGATTTTGGGGTGTTGTATAAAACATATTTGGAATAACTACAGTTAAATGTATTCATTCAAAAGAGGATATATTGTGTTGCTGAATCTTTTCCTGTACTTATTGTTTGATTTAATATTTCCAATGTGGTGGATTGACCATCATGGAATCATAGCATCCAGTAGATCTTTCAATATAACTCCATTCAGATATTCACATTTATATTATTGTAAATTAACGTAGAAGACAGATTGACAGATATTCTCAGTTCATAGTGCCAAAGTGTTTTTTAATAATGCTAAAATACAATTTTTTTTAAAAAAAAGATTACTCATGTTATGTAGAATTAATGTTAAAATTCCATACAAGAAACAAGCATCGATTAATTGTGTTATATAGAATTAAAGAATAAACAGTCAGGTAGAAATTTATAAATGCATAAAACACAACAAAAGGCAGGGCTGCATTTATTCATCCAGTTCATTGAAAAAGTTGTGGCTTTCCTAGACCCCTACCCCTTGTCGAACATGTAGGTTGTTTCGAATGTTGTCATGAGTAACTAACATAAAATATAATTTTTTCCCCAAATTAGTATGTTATAATTTTTGAATAAAAGAAGAGTGAGATAAGTGGTTATTCTAGCCGAAATAAAGTGTGCGTCGAGTTCCAGTAAAGACCCAAAAATGTCATCTGGGAAAGCTGAGAAAGGGGAAACGAGCTAGCTTTAACCTGAGTCTAGAGATGCATATAATACATACACACAATACAGATAAGTGTGAGTAAACTGGTGCACTTAAATTATAACATAAGTCACAAATGTACATTACAGGTAAAGCATGTCAATTTAAATAATATGTGTATTAAGTATGGCCATAGGCCATTTACAATTATTTGGGTCATTCACATTATAATTGTAAACCCTTATAACAGGGTTGTCTTCAAATCTTTAAATTCAGAAAAACTTCTAAAATCGTAATTTTTTCCATAGAAGAATTTCTATCCTCAGAAAAATAAATGTTAAAGAATTGAAATATAAAATTTGTGCATTTTATGCAGAAAGTAAAAAGAAATTCATTATTTCATTATAAATTTAATCATAAACAAAAATCTGCTTAATATTTTTTAACAATAATAAGAGAATTTCAAAGATTATTTCAAGTATTTCATTTTGATGTCCAGTGATATTAAAAATTGTTTTAAATTTTGACTTACAGATGCCCTAGAGGAGTTGCATGGTATCTAAAATTTCTGTGAAACACAGTTTGAAAACCTTCAGACTACTCAAAAACTTCAGATTATGTGAAAAAAGAAATGTAGATGTAAAGAGCAGTGATTAAAAAGTTTTAATGACCAAAATATTTTCATTCCATCAGATTATTTGTGTATTTTGAAGAAGACACAATCAGATAATAAGATCACAAATAGAGAATAAGTTTTTTTTTTTTCTTTTTTTTGGGGGGGGGGAATTATTGCATATACCATACATTTTAACATATAGAATATTCTTGGATTGTCTACTGAAAAAAGTACATAATATATGTAAATTTTAATATATAAGAAGTAATGCAAATATTTCAATAAATGAATGGATAAAAAATGACCTTCTTAAACAACCTCATGTTTAAATTACTTAGAGGAATTTATGCGAACATGTTTCTGTTGGCATTAATTAAACATTAACAAATGTAGATGAACACAAATTGCATAATGTATTTTAATTGAATATATGTTTTGGAATGAAAAATGTAAACAGCCTTAATATACTTAATAACTCGGATTTGTAATGCATATATTTTTATTTCCAATGGCAGACAAAAGTATTTATACAGACACACTATCAAATAAACACACACAAACAAATATATCACACACTAAATAAACAGAGAATAAGGAAGCCTATTTACTACTGCTTGAACATACTCTAGGCTTCCAGTAACAGCCACAGAGATCCTGTACAAAGAGAGCCATGCATTTTGCAGACGGTGGAGGTTCGTATCTTGGGCTTTTATCACAAAGGACGAATACAGAATTTTTTAATCAAAAAGTTTTACTGAATAATGACGAGTTAAAATACAAGCTATTATGATGGAATTAGCCTTTGGGTATCGGAAATGAATATGTAGTTGAAGAACGAAGGTTTGCTTTAAATTACAGATTTCTAATACATTAATTTAATTATGTGTTTTAAAAATATCATTTTAATATAATATTTTTCTAATACATTTATTTTATTATCCAAAATTATTTTCTAATTAACAGAAAGATACAGCATAACTTTCAGTGATCTATTGTCAAAAAAAGGCTTCTTCTGGACAGCTTAATAATAGTACAAGGAAATAAGCTTGTTTTATGCATGCCTTGTGGCATGAGATAATGAATTTCTGAAGTATTTTAAAAACTGTAAAAATATGTACATATACCATAGAAATGATTTTTAACAATAAATAAAATTCAATACGTGCCCATAGTAAGATCAACTTATGAAAGCTTTTTTACCAAACTGGAAATCATTGCATAAGGAGGAAAATTCCCAAAACCCATTTTTTAATTTTTATAATATGACTAACGATAAGGTATTGCTTTTTGATCAATAACATGGGTTGTTTGAACTAATAAAGAAAAACAGCTGAATGCGCATATTAGTAACCTTAAATTGCATCAGTATTACAGCGAGTTAATTCTAAATCACAAAACACTTCTGTAAGACAGTCAGACACAGCTGCTACAAAAAATTTTCTATGGAAGTGGTTGTCTTAGGTGATATTTGATGTCAATGTTATTAAATTACCACTTTTGTTATCATCATAGTGTGATATGCATCTCTCTGTGTATACATTTTGAATCTGAAATAATGCATTCAGCATAGCATATATACTTTAGGGATAATTGGGTGTAAAGAAAAGTCAATAAATACAAATTTATTCGCATACAAAAATAATTGTATGGTTAAAATGTACACAAAATGATGAAAATACATAGTTTTTTTATTATTAATTACCAGATATAAACAGCGCATAAATCTTAACACTAAGCAGGATTATAATTTAAAAAGAAATCAATAGCAAACAAAAATCCACAAAATATTAGTTCACTTGAAGCACTACACATCTTAATATCTGCTGCAAGAATGAAAAAGAAACATGTGCCTACATGAGAAGCAACAGAAAGAAATTGGAGAGTATGGTTAAATAATAAAAACCAAATCCTTAATATCATCTACTGACAGAAAGAGAACAAAATGCAAATAAGAAGCAAATTTCTTAAAAGCTAACAATAAAGAAGAGATTAAAATTAGGATGAACTGTCATATTTTTATTGACATAAAACATCAGATGCCACTTGAAATCAAATGTTAAGTGAAGTGGTGCCCCCACACCAGTATAATTTTTCGATGTAGAGAAATGAAAATCGTAGACAAAACAAAATTTATAAATTTCTTACCTCCAGACATAAGTTTGTGCTGTTTAGTACAAAATTTCAGACACGCATCTCAGCTGTTCGGAGCAAAATTTTAACGCTGTCTTTGCTTGATCATTGTATATGAAACAACACAGTCAGAGAATATTATAGATATTCAAAGAAGGATTCAGTTGGTATTTCTCTAAGATTATATTACATATATAAGAAAGTGCTTGTGTGGTATAGTATTATAATGTTTATAATAACACATTATACTATATTTAATTTTTTTACTAAATCAACCCAAGTTTTAAGGCCCGTTTATTCGTATATATATGCACACACAATTAAGTACACAATATATTAAAATAGATATATCACCTAAAAAAGATATATCCCTATGAACAAAACAAAAATTATGGGTCATTCAAATAAATAAAAATTCAGTGATTCTTTTGCTGTGTTCTACCCAACGTAATTATTACTTTAAATCGTACATATACAATCAGTAGTCTAATATATATTTTACAATCAGGCATTATTACTACTTAGTCAACAATACAGACATATCTAAATTTTCATTATTGTTTACACTCATTACATGCACAATTGCGGTTTTTTATTTTAACAACAGAAATGAACTAAACATATCAATACTCTTGATCATTGTATCAGCAATATGAGCAAGTTTCTGTGTATCATACAGATTTATTCGCATTGCGCCCAGTCTCGTATACCGCAAAATTTTCCACAATTCCGCCTAAAACGTAAACAGAGTATCGAGACTTTGTAATCGATTACAAAGTGCAAAGCTATCAGCTAGTCGTCATCGATGGGGAAAGGAGACTCTTGGCCATCCGAAAAAGCGGCAACCAATGAAACTCCGCCGAACAAGCGGCGTCCATGTTTGTGACTTCAAAACATTGCATTACGGCAGTGACATGTACGTGTTTCTAAGCTGTTCCGTGCATTTATTTTCCAGTAAAATTATGTTAAATTTATAATGAAATCCCCCGCTATTGTTGAATTTTTGTTTTAAAGTAGTAATGATGATATCCATAATTTACTATGTACAGCAAATTGTTAAGAAATAGTTCGAAATCTAAATGCATGCGCATAACATTAAAGCCTTTAAAAAATGATGTTTCTGCATATTTCACGGATTCGCTTAGGTTAGAAAATAAATCTTAATAAAATAAAACAGAATTCATTGATTTCAGTTTATGCGCATTTCATATTTATTAATCTCAAAGAAGCTGCCTTTAATTAAGTTGAATTACAGAAATACACCTATATAAGTTTTTGGATACATCTTTCCACATGTTCACTTGTGTAAATATTTTACTTAATTTTATCACTTTACTGCTCAGAAATTTGTAAGTTTATACAAAAAATTTTTAACAACAGAACAGTTTATCTTAACTTTAAAAAATGAATAATAATTAATATATAAAGAAAAGCATTGCTTTATTTAACACCTTTACAATTAATAAAAATAGTAACAATTGATTTCTTACTTTTCATGAAAGTTATAAAACGAATTAACTAAAACGTTCAAATTATACAATTTAAATCCTACCATATAGCATTGTATCTTAAGGAACGAAGATACCAGCTATAAACAGAAACATTAAAATGTATTTAATATATTTTGATTAGTTATATTAAATAACCTATTTTAAGTCCTTTTTTTCACATCTGGAAAGAAAACCACATGACATTGTGATATTTTTTGACATAGTTGTCATATTACATAAAAAAAAAAGAAAATTAATACTTACATGTGAAAAATAATGCCCGGAATTTTTTTCGAGAATCTATTTATGCATCCATATGCAATACAAGCTGACATGCTTCAAAAAGAAAAGAAAAAAATGTTGCAATGACAGACTTCCTTGCACAAGTCACGGTGATAACAGGAAGATGGCCGCCAAGCTTCACCGTTTGAGTTGAACCTTCCCTCCTTCTATTCTAACCTCCTTGCAGAGAACCCGTTCGTCGAAATTTGAACCCGGAGTGGAAGTTGTAATAACTTACTTACATCTTCTTTTATCGGTGGTTCTTGTGTTCTATTGGCCAAACAAAGACACTTTTCTTTAACTAAATCTATTTAATGAAGAGAAGACTATGTACAAATGTTATATAGCACAGATTACAGAGTATCTAGTTTACGTAACTCTCAGCTACTCTCATCAACCTCTCAACTCTCTCTGCTGAAAACTCTTAATTAGCTAAACATACGGGCGGCGCAGCGCCCTCCATCTCTTTTTTCTACATCACTCCCCACCTGTACTCTTTAATAAGAGTACACAAACTTACTTACATAACAATATCAACATTAATTAATAATGGATTAATACTAAATGGTATGACATATATATAAATGAATAAGAATAATCTATACTAGTATATATCAAAGCCACAAATGAACATAATAATTAATAATATAATAAAAACTTAATAATATCAAAAGTTCTAAATTAAATCTCGAAAGGATATAACATCTGGATTGATCTTCTGAATTGTCCTTTGGGCGTGCGAACAAAGCACGCTCGAACATGTCCATCTCTTCCTATAATCACGTTTTCAATTACACCCATGTCCCAAAGTAGTTTGGATTGTTTTGGTCTTTCTACCAACACAACGTCTCCAGTCTTAAGGTTCCCCTCAGTTTTAGGATTAGCAAAGTTATGCGCATTTCTAAGATGGAGTAAATATTGTTCTTTCCACTTGATCCATGTTTATTTTAAGAGCTTAGATTGGTAAAGCTTCCTCCTAGTTAAAGTCTCTTTGTCGGATACCTTATTAAAAATTTCCAAGAAATGCTCGGGAAAGTTAAATGTAACACGTCCTGGCAATAAAAACTGTGAAGGTGTGAGCGGGCGAGGTTCACCCAGCTCGTTGCTCTCGTATGTTAAAGGTCTTATTTAGCACACACTCGAGTTCAGTTAATATTGTAGAGAGCTCTTCGAAAGTCAGTAATGCTCTCCCTAAGATTTTCTTCACAGGTTCCTTGACGCTTCTTATCAAACGCCCCCAGAACCCTCCCCACCATGAGGAACGCTCAGGTATGAATTTCCATGTTACCTCTTTGGATGTCAAGAAATCACTCACACTTGGATCTGCTTTGATTCTTTTAAATCCTTTAATTATTTCATATGTGCTACGGAAATTCTTGGCATTATCTGAATAAATCACTTTGCAGCTCCCTCTTATTGCTAAAAAACGTCGTAATGAAAAAATAAAACTTTTTGCTGACATATCTGAAACCACTTCAATGTGTACAGCACGAGTGACGGCGCATGTAAATAAGGCTATGTACACCTTTTTGTGGTTATGCGCTTTTTCTGTAATAGTAACTGCTCCCGTTAAGTCGATGCCTACAACTGTGAAAGGATTACTTTGGACTACACGATCTCTGGGTAACTGACCCGTTAACTGTTTGGCGGGCTTCACTGAGAACCTTTTACACACCAGGCAAGCTTTAATAACTTTCTTGTTATTAAGCTTTAATAACTACTTGTCTTCCTTTAGGTATCCAAAATTTATTCCTGACTTTGGACAATGTTGCCATGACGCCTGAATGGAATAATTTTATGTTTTCACTATATATCACTAGTTCGGTGAACTTTCGTTTGGGCACACGCAAAATACCTCTACTTTCCAGATATGGTGCTAAGCTGTAAAGCTTAGAATCTGGTGTTATTAGATTATTCCTCTCTAATTGTTGAATATCGGAAAAGTAATTCGCTCTCTGTACTTGTTTTATCCAGTACTCCTCAGCTTCTTGGATCTCCAATACAGTAAGAGGACCTTCTTCACAGGCACGTTTTCTTAGCTTGGCGACAAACCGCTTTACCCAAGCTGTAACTCTCAACAATTTTTCGAGACTGCTGAATTTGGTAATGTTTAACGCATTTTCTTCTTCTGGAATAGTCACATGAACATAAGTGCTTAAACGTTCCAAATTTTGAGTATCAGTTTCTACTTTAAACTTCTGCTCAGGCCCAATCTTTAGAATCTTTCAACTATGATGGACAATGCCACCAGTTATTATCTTTCACCAATGCATTTGCTGTTTCACCTCGAGTTAATTTATCTGCTGGGTTTTCCGACCACCACAAGCAAATTTCGGAGTCCGTCCACAGAACTAACCTACCTACCAAATCCTGAAACATTTTCAATAAATATTTCCCTAACCTAGCTGCAACTACAGCCCCCATCAATTCCAACCTAGGGAGGGACAACTTTTTTAACGGAGCTATCCTACTCTTCGACATTATAAACGACGTACATACCTCTCCTCTCTCATTCTTATATCTAAAATATGCCACCGCTCCATATGCCACTACTGACGCATCACTGAAAATATGAATTTCAACCGACTGACCTTTACTTAGAACTTCTATAAAGTAGTACTTCTCTATTTTCAACGCGTTTAATTCCTCAATTTCAGCGCACCACTTTATCCATTTGCACCGTAACTCTTTTGGCAACTCTGCATCCCACTCCAAACCTCTCTCCCATATTTCCTGCATCAGTCTCTTAACTCGCACCACAAATGGAGAAATAAATCCGACTGGGTCAAAACCTTAACTTCTGTGCTTAACACCGATCTTTTACTATTTCTCAACGATTCTAAACTACTCAACAATGATGTAACGTCTACTCTTAAACCATCCTCTTCCAAGTTCCACACCAAGCCTAACACTTTCAACTTACTATCTCTCTCAGACATACTTTCTTCACACAACCCTTTCTGAACTCACAAGTCATACAGCTCTTTAGAATTAGTGTTTAGCTTTTTCAAATTAAAACTCGCGTCTCTCAAAATAGATACCGCCTCTGATGAAAGACTGAAAACTGATTCTACACTTTCCCCTCCATAACACAAATCGTCTGCATACAGTGAGCTTTTTAACATCTCGACACAGGTTTTGTTTGCTTCCGCATATTTCTTTAAATGATGTTTGATCGTTGCACTCAATAAAAACGGTGAACAATTACATCCAAATAATACTCTGTTCATTAGCATAATTTTAAAGTCCTCACTGTCATTATCAGGATACCAGAGAAATTTTAAATATTGCCTATCTTCCCTTGCTATCCCAATCATCAAAAACGCCTTTTCTATGTCACCGCATAATCCAATTTTAAATTTTCGAAAGGCAAGAATGATATCCAAAATATTCGGATTTAGGTTTGGGCCCTTTTCTAAGCAATCGTTTAACGATAGCTTTCCTCTTTCGCAATTGCTGCAATTAAATACCATTCGAACTTGAGTGCTTTTTTTATCTTTACGGACCACTGCTCGGCATAAAGTACCCCTCTCTCGTATCCTCACACTTTTGAATAATGTTGTTTTGTGTCTGAAATTTAATTATTTCCATAAACTGTTCTCTCACATAGCTGTTACCTTTTAACTCTCGTTGCACCCTTTCGAACTGCCTTTTCGCTAAACCAAAATTATTTTCCAAATGCTCTGGACTCATATTCCACAACAAGCGAGCCTCATACCTTCCGTCTACATATTTCAAATCCTCTTCAAATTGTTTAATTATTCGCTCATTGCCAGCACTCCTTTCCGACGCGCACTCAGAGATTCCTAGACTTTCATTCTCCTATAGCTGACGAATCTGTTCCGATATTTTTAATTCCTCTTTGGAATCGATGTGTATAAACAAGCCGGTGGAGTCTGACCCTGAACTTAGCTTCTTACTCTATCCCCCCACTCTACCACTCAACGTTCAACCGAATATGCTTTCATGCAGTACTAAATAGTCTGTTAACGCTGTGTTTTCCCCGTTAAAATGGAGTTCAAGTAATCATTCCCAATTAAAATCTGTACCTCTGCCACTTCACTATCGCAGCTGTCAGATAAGTGAAATCCTTGTTGGCGAAGATTGTTTATAATTTCTGCAGATGGCCTGGGTAATGCATTGGAACATATGGTTTTTACTTCGAGTGCTTCGTTGATTAGAGTGAACCCGGTCTTATTTTTTAGAGAAAGTCTTTTTCTTTTAAATTCTCGCACTGGCGGATTCGAAGATGCAAATATATGAATTCTTAATCTTTCTTTACCAATAGTTGGTAAACTTGCTTTTCTGGAAATAGACTGACAAACATAAGATCTTTCGAAAGCAGAATCGCATAACAACCTAACGTTAAATGTGGAATCATTTCCTACCAGTTGACCTCTCAGTGTTTGATAATAAATCACGTCATTAGGAATTTGCTTGCTCAGTGTTTCGAGGAATAGTGAACTAACGTTTGTCTCTTTTGCTGCGCTCGCATATTTTTAATGGATTTATTTTCTTCCCTTCTGCATCACACAGGCTCTCTAAATACGACAAAGATTTGCAAATATTACATTTAACCCATTTTGCATTACAAAATGGTTTTTTGTGGCCTTTTTTTAAACAGCGCTTGCAATTAAATTGATCGTATAATGCTTTGTGTTTCTTTGAAATACTTAAGTCGCAGTCTTTTGAGAGGTGAGATTTAAGACAAAAGTCGCACATATAATTTTCGACTGATGTATTAAGCGTCGTCGCTGATACCATTTTCTTTTTAACTGGAGCAACACTCTTACGATAGTTGTCGGTATTTCTTTCACTGGTTATGGAAAGTGTTTGTTGTTTAAGACCCAGAGTTAATGACTTATCGCGCGCTTCTACTTCTCTCTATAGAAACAACAATAAATCTGACACTGTGTCGACCTTTTGCTCCCTACTAAACTGTAACGCTAAATCTTGCGGTATACACTTATATAAAATAGGAAGTAATAGATTGCCGTAAGATTTAAAATTAATATCTAATGTCTCTAAACTTCTTGTTTGAACTGTTATTTCATCATATAGTTTTCTTAAACTGGATACATCACTTGAATGGCGTACTGGCTCCAAAGCTAAGAGAACGTTCATATGCGCGCTAACTAATATTTCTTTTTTCCCAAATTTGTCAGTTAAGATTTCGATGACCTTTTTATAGTTTTCTCCTATTTATGGCAATCCGATTATAGCTTTTGCAGCTGAACCGGTGAGTAAAGATCTTAAATAGTTAAACTTCTTAACATCTTGAAGCGTATTGTTTTCGTGAATGGCAGCTTTATACTGAGCCCAAAATTCAGTAAATTTACATAAATCGCCGCTGAAAGTTTCTAAGGTAGTATTATAATTAGTTTAGATTTCCAAAACTTGGGAAGTTGCTCCGGTTTTGCCCGCATTTTGAATATATCTATTGACTTTCGATTTACATCTAATGATGGATTCGCTGTATTCTAAACAATGTTCTACTTCTGTCTCTAATTCCTGAACAGTGCTTTGAACATTAATTAATTTATCATATTTTAACAAGCTAGTTTCTCTCTTGATTAACACTGAAAGTGATTCCTGCAACACTTCTAGGTTCAGATTCTCGCTTTGCAACTCCTCATCCAATTTCCTTATTAATTTTGTTACACTGGTACGAACCGAACCTCTAATTTTTCTATTTCTCTCGACGGTTTCTTCAAAACTCATTATCAAAGATAAATTGCATGCAGATAAAATGAAATGACTCACCTTCCCGGCCGATGCACCAAAAACTTATTGTATGTAATAACTTACTTACATCTTCTTTTATCGGTGGTTCTTGTGTTCTATTGGCCAAACAAAGACACTTTCCTTCTAAACTAAATCTATTTAATGAAGAGAAGACTATGTACAAATATTATATAGCACAGATTACAGAGTATCTATCTAGTTTATGCCACTCTCAACTACTCTCATCAATCTCTCAACTCTCTCTGCTGAAAACTCTTAATTAGCTAAACATACGGGCGGCGCAGCGTCCTCTATCTCTTTTTTCTACAGAAGTACCAGTGTTCAACAATTTTACGTGCCAATGTATTTTGCATAGAAAATACTGACGCAGAAATCTGCATTATGATCAAATTGTATGCCTGCTAATGTTGATTCACCTTATTAAAATCAGAATTTAATAATTTTTCTTCATCTTTTCCATGTTTTGTATTCTTTGGCGAACTTATATAAATTTTTAGAAATTTATGACCGTCTTTGTTTCTATTTCAACCATTTCTTGGTTTATATTTATTATTAGTAGTGTTCAAAATGTTGCTCCCAAATCAATGCAGTAAACCGTTTTTGCGTAAATTGAATAGTTTTTTCCAAACTGTCATCGTCAAGTCTGGTGGAAGGGTTGGCCAGTGGCGGCCGAATGGTAAAGTCACTGAACACTGGTAATTCTATTTGGATTCGATTACAGGCGAACGGGCTGGCTGGGGGGCGCTTTCGTATTTTTCCTCATGTGTCACGTGGATTTCAGTCAAATTATTATTATCAATAGTGAGTTCATGGTTACCATGAAAAGTAAGACTCGCATCTTTTTTATCTCGTACGTAAAAGGTAATTTTCTAGCAGTCAGGTATCAATACCGTCTTTCATCATCATCATTATTGTTAAATATATTTGTGTCATCATCATGTTATAATTATAATGGTTATTCAACGACTAACGCAAATTTTACTTACACATAAATATATTTCAGAAATAAAGTGAGAATGCTGCAACAAGTTTTGATTATCTCAAATTTTCTTGGTGTGCGATTAAAATTAACAGAAGAGTTCTTAGATAGGGTTTTCAAGTACTTGTGAGAGTTGTAAGCTGCTCCGCAGTGATTGTACTATTCGAAAGGGGAAGCTCAATAGGCTTTAAGCGCTTATTTATGTATAATAAGCGGCTTTTTGCTTATTATATATAGACAGAGGGCTCATAAGAGGTGAATTTGCGAAAGCTGCAACGCAGTAGTATTTTGAAGCTATGAACAAGTTGAAATGCTTGAGAATTTTAGAGGTTTTCTGACATTCTGTGATTTTATTGCCTCTATCGATTACTACCCTTTTTTTCTTTAACAAGTCGTTGCTTCCTCAGGCAGATATCCACCGAGGTTTTTTCCCACAAATAGTCAGTTACGTAATAAATTGTTTCTTTTATTAAATTTTTAAGGTTCTAAAACATGCTTACTTAAAATGTCCCCGTCTCTTCTTTACTTGCTAATAGAATTTTTCAGTAGGATGTATCCTCTTCTTAATTAACGGTACATATGGCCTCCAGTCATCGGATGTTTTTAAAGTGAGGTTTAACGGACTTGACCAGCTGCTTTTGGATGGTTTGCGGAGACCTTCTTGCAGCATATAATCGAATTCCTTTTTCGCCGCAACCAACTTTCCTTGAGAAAGTCTTCTGATTTTAAAAGATAGAGGGGGGTTACCTTTGGTTTCAATGTAACGTTGTACATCATGTTCTTTAATTTTATTATTATGTTGAGTAAGTTAGGAAATTTATTTAACATGGCTCTATATGAGTTTCGCAAAGTATGAGCAATGAATTTAGGAGGGACGTTATTGTTACACAAAGTACCTTTAGCCGTTAATGAGGTGGTGCCATCGATTAGTTTTCTGTTTTTACTATCGACTAACAAATTAAAATGTAAAAGAAAGTCTATTCCTACGATAGGTTGATTAACACTCGCAATGATAGAAGGCCAGTTTGAAAGATCTGCGTAACCCTAAATCTAGTTCTAATAATTTATGACCATATGTTTTGCGAACGGCTCAAGCTTAGCCACTGTTCTTTTTTCTGATAGTGAAGGTGGAATAACCGATATTTCTGCTCCAGTGTCAATTAAAAAATGGGTTGCTGATGCGTTGTCATGAATATATAGACGACTCAGCTGGACCCCTTGACTTTCTATCGTCATCGAAGGCCGGGGATTCAGTTTTCCTGTTTCGAGGCCTGGTATTTGCATGGTGGGGTGCACTTGTACGCGTTCTCTCGAAAACTTGATGAAAATAACAATTATTCGGGTCATTGTTATTTTTGGAACGATTTCTTGAATTCGACCTGTATCTTCGTCTTTGTGGCTTGGAATTTCTACGCCTATTCATTTCTGCTATCTGCAGTGACAAGTTGGATATCTCTATAGGTCTTCGGCAATAATGTTATCAGAGAGTGAAGAAACAATGCGAGCTACCTGGGGTGGATTGGGATTTAATTCCCATATTTTGTCAGTCACTGTAGATAATTTGGATAAATCATCACTGCTTACAGATAAAATGCTCCGCATATTAAGTGGTAATCGTTGCATCCACAATGCTTTCAAAAATTCATCTGGCACGTGCTCAGCCGCCAAGTTACGCATTTCGCATCTGACACAAGTTACGAATTTCGCAGAGAAGTTGGGATGGCTTCTTATCACCCAGTTCTAATTCGGTCAAAAGTTTCTCAGTTTTCTGTGTATCAGAGTCGGCAAAAATTTCAATAAGCCTCCTTTTAATGGCTAGATATTTGCCTTGTCTGGTGGTTTGTTGAGAATATCAGAGATTTATGACAATGTCCCTGCTTCATTAGAGCTGACTACACAATCGTATTTTGTTTGATCAGCCGTATGCGGAATTGGGCTTCAATTTGAAGAAACCATATTTTGGAGTAAGGTTTCCAAAAAGGAGGAATTTCGATGCTGACCGTGGTGACAGTCGCAGATGTTGCATTAATTTCGGTTTGTTTACTTTAATTTCCTTCAGCCATAGTAGAATTAGGCTTAACGGATGTACAGCTATTAAAGAGTTTTTTTATTTTTTGTAGCTTATGCTTTTCCGATTGAAGTTTGCTTAGTAAAAACTAGTTTATTTACTCTTAACACATTTGATGCATTCTGAAAGTTCTAATTGCATACATTACCGCTGAAAACATATTGCAATATAGAACAAAATTTAAATTTTTAAAGTTGACTTACCATTCCAGAAGTATTTCAGTTCCACTTACGCTCGGAATTTATATTTCTCAGATGCATAAAACAATCGAACCATCAATTCTTGATGTAATCCATGCGCACACAGAAGCATTTCGAAATTGAAACTATCCCTCAATCTACTGTCGAACTCAGGAAAAAACTACGGGACTTTACAATGGGTAAGTAGCTGCTTACAGCGTTCTCCGTAACATATATTCGATAACAGGTGAACTATTTATAACGTGCGTATAATGTCAGTGACATCTCGTTATTTTACAGAAACATCGTACGTTCTTTTCCCATCTTACACTCATAAGCAGAAGTGGATCACATCCGGGTAAACCAATGTGGAAGTCTGTTGGAACATAGGAAAATGTTAAACATTGTTCTGAGTCCAATAAGATTAATATTTATTTACATTTTTTGGATATCGAATTACACAGACAGAAAATCAGTCACTCTTCTTTTTCTTCTCGAAGCCTTAACGTTGCCACTGTGGCGAAAAGAAAACCGTACGCGAGGAGTTTCACAGATGGCGCTCTATCAACGCAAATAATGTCACCACAATGGTCAATAAGCCTTCCCATTATACAATGATTTTTGTGATACTGGAACAGATGTGCCAGACACACAGCGTTAATGACCATTTACCGCAAAAAATTTGGCGAGAAAACCCCCGCTTTTACAGACCTGTTAGGCTTAAGTGCAAAATGTAAACAAGCATTAAAATGAAGTAAATACTGTAAAAATAAATTAAACAATGCAAAAGCAAGTGCACTTACTGTTCGAAAAGGGAAAAGAACGTTAAAAAAGTAAATAAAAATGTAAAAAAATTCATTATTGACACAAAGCACAGCATAAATAAGATAAATAACAAACCTACACAGAAACGCGTAAACTGTTTTTCGGGTTGCCATACGAAATAAAATCTTGTCAAAATCGCATGGTTACCATTCCAGAGAAATAAACATCAAACTTGACGGATGGTTGCATGTGGCACTTTTGTATTAAACAGTTATATTGTATAAACTGTAAACGCAAGTATGATCGAAATTCCTTCAGAAGTCTTTCAGGAAAAGAGCGCTTCATGCGAGTGTAATAGCTTTTGTAGGCTTTCATAGTCTGCTTATTCATCGCCATGCAAGGAATTATGGACTTTCTTCAAAAGCCTCCAATATTATGTATTGTTATAAAATATTGATTTGCAAAGAAGTGATGAATTAAAAAGAAAAGAATTTACATTTACAATACACGTGTTTATTTCAAGCCTTTAAAGCTTGAAATTTATTTTATACTCGTGGTGAGTGAAACATTCCTTTCACTTGAACAGCTCAACTCATTTTTCTCAAAATTAAAAATTATACACTGAATTTGAGTGCAATGTAAGTATTATTTAACTATTCCCTAACGTACAGCGTACTGTAAATTTTATAATAATAATTAGTATAATATATAGTTATTATAATTATATACGATATATTTTAAAATTTTAGAATTCTTTTATGAACTTATCTTTTGTTAATTTCTCTCCAGAGTTTTCGAAATTAAAATGTGTATTATTTTAATTTTATTTCTATTAAAGAAGGTAAACATGTGATGTCTGTTTGTTAAGTTTTGGATATGTCACATAATTCTTCCTGGTGATTTCTTCTAACTGATAAACCATTTGTATAGGCGAATACAAAATTGCATTGGAAAGAAACCTAATTGTTTCAGTCACTTTGTTTTGAATTTGTAATTTTTTTTATTATGTGTTTCTTTGATCGAGGTTTATTGAAATGCATATATATATATGAACACGTAAAAAAAACTAAGCAATCAAATGTTCAAATGTCGTTTGAAGAGTTATGCAGATGTTAGAATTTCAGTGCCATTGATATTAAAAGGTTCATTCAGCGCGTATGTGAAGGACCAGGGCCTTCATTCACATGGAATTTTAATTAGATATTCTACTTTATTAACACAAGTTGTGTACAGCGATACCTTTAAAATATACTTAACGGCTCTGCGAATAATTTTCTTATTTAGAATGAAGCCGTATTCTAAGCTTAAGCGAATCGGGTTAGTCCAACTGAAGCATCAGGCACCATTTTGATCTGAGTGATACACTAGGTGTTCAACGTTAACTACAATGTGTCAGAGAAAGCTCATGCAATCAGCGCAGAAGTTCAGGATGTTTCAGAAGGACAAATTGCTCGAAAGAATCGATCAATTAAAAGAACCCATGGCATCTGTATGATATATTCGAGGGCATTTACATTGAATACTTCATGTATCCTGCATAATACGAAAGGATATTATTCAGAGATGAATTGTAAAAGTTGGGATGAGATATCCATATCCATTAAGGATGCTAGTTTTATTTTCCATAATAGGATTGATGCCAAGCTTGGATCATCTTGGATGGTGTCCCATTGGATGTCATAGGCTACAAATATTACAACCTCGGAAGTAAAACCTATTATTTCATTTTTTGGCACTTTTTAATGCTTCAAAAACATAAATAGATATAATCATTTCACAAAACATTATTAGAAACAGATTCATTTTCGCTTTTTTTGCTTAGAACCGTCATAATTAATGCTATTTTTACAGTTTTCTGAATCTGTTAAATTGTCACATGATGTGCAACAATCATAAAAATCAACAAGCTTTCGATATTTATCTTCGTGTTTTGTACCTTTTTCCTCTAGTATGTAACATATTTATATTTCCACTGATGTTGTCACGCTTAAAAAGGGGATAACTTGATGTATTCGAAAGTTCGAGATCCACAGCTTCACTCCTGCTTTATTATACCACTTTATTGCAAACAAACTGTTCTGCTCAGTCAAATTCATTTCTTGAACTGATCAAAATGATTCATCTTTCAAAATAATCAAGCACAACTCTGTTTGGAAAACAAATTATGGAAATTTTTTAATTATGTCTTGTACGTTCTCAGAACTTTATTTAGAAATCTGCACATCATATATTGCTTGTTATTATTTTTTAAGAATTAGAAATTTATTCTTTTCTATGAATGGGCATATCAATAAATGACACGTTTCATTTTGGTGATTCTTAAAATTCTTTTACGGTAGCTAAACTTTCAAGCCGTCTTTTAAAGGCAGCCTTCATCTTAACTGCCACAATCAATTAACTACTCTAAGTCGTCGTTTGAAAAATATTCCAGAGTTTACACTCTACCAATATACAGTACTCACCGCTTATTAAACTCACTGGTTAATAAACGAACCTGCTTATTACATTCAAATTTTCTGGAACCGAAACAAATACATACTAAATCAATAGAAAACCACCGTTTATTAAACTCATCGCCTCCGCTTATAAAACTCTGACTGGCAAATGTACCAGAATATCCATCTTAATACCCATCAAAGCTTTCTGTAGTTCATCCGTAGGTCCATGTTCTTAATCCATCCAACTTTTATGTCTCTTCCTGCAAATATAATCCTAACATTCAGCCTTTAGAGCAGGGTATTACAAAATCTTTCAAATGTCATTATAGAAAACATGTTTAGCAGAAGAACTGCAAATTGTAGTTAAATGTTTCTGATATCAGGTGAGATGAATTACGAAGATTAATTTTTAGAATATGTGTCAGTTCGTAACAGTATTAAGACAATGAGTGTAAAGACTATGACAGTGTTAAGAGAACTGCAGAAATTGACAACGAAACTGGAGACAACTTTCCTAGACTCGAACGAAGACATGCTATCATCAATTGAATCTAGGAAAGCACAACAAAGTTCAAGGAAAACTCTTGAACTGAGAAGTAGTGGTAAAAAAATTTACTAGCAGTTTTCCGAAATTGAGAATACAATTGAAAAAACTGTTGTTGAACTGTATGAAACAAACAAGAGACAGATTAGTTGTTTGCAAGACATGAAACGTCATCAAGAACATAATTATACAAATATTTTATAAAAACTTTTAAAATGAATTTCCGAATTCCGTAAATAATTATTAATGAAATTTTAGCATTAATTTTTAATTATTAAATAAAAAAAATTTGAAAAGTTTAAAACTGATATCAAGAGTGAGCTTATAGCCATCGAAGAGGGACTAAACGCTGTTTCGTCCTTTACAGATCTTAAGGCAGTATGGTTCTTGTCTGACAGTCGTAGTGCCATCCAATATCTTTCAAACTGGCGAAGAGTTGGTGATAGGGCCGGAATTGCAATTCTTAGCAGGCTTAAGCAAATCTCGTCACTCTGTGAAGTGCATCTTCAGTGAATTCCTTCCCATGTTGACATATGAGGGAATGAAATGGCAGACATTCTGGCGAAGGAGGGTTCTGAAGAACCATTACCAGTTACCAATTCATTCACATATCTTGAACTGTATTCCATTAGAAGACATGCAGACAGGCAAATTTGGCTCGTTCCCCCGAATCATCCCTGCTGATTATCCTGGAAGATCTCTTGCTATTGATTGCGATAGATGTGTTCAGACAGCACTTTCCCGATTCTTCAGTGGACACCTGAAAGGACTTACTTTTGAGAGAGGTCTCAAGATGCACCCAATTTGTTCTAAATGTCAAAATGCACCGGCATCACCGGCACATATCCTTGAGTGCCTGGAGTTGTCTCTTTAGGACCCTTACAAGTCTCCTAAGCTTGTTTTCCATTTTCTGAAGGTGAATGGACTCGTGAACCACGTCTAGTATATTCCTAGACTAGTAACAAAAACAACGATTTGTAGTATGCAGATTGTCGTATATTTAACTCAGCTGCTTAATAAACCCAAATATCATTAGAACAGAAGCGATTTTAATAAGTGGCGGGTACTGAGATTAAATGTTTCCATATTAAAATATTCGTTTATATATAGAAAATGAAATTGGTTAAGAAAGTTGAATTAAAAATTTGGTGTTAATAGGTTTTCAGACCCATTAACTGAATGTTATTTTTCTCCACTGTTCTGCTTAAGCAGGGTTTCATTGCAATGACTATTAGTACGGTTTTAACGTACAAGGTCATCATTATTAAAGTTGGCCTGTTCAGAGCGTTCTTTGTAGCTGTAATTAGTAAATGAATTCCCTATCCCCAAATTTAGGCATATAGTATTCAAAGTAACGGAAACATTCTGCATAAAGGGAAAAAACTCAAAAACATCTGCTACAGATCTCTTTACCGTAAAATATATAGGAAAAAAATCCCATTAAACAAACAAAGCAAACCAAAAAGGTAAGTTTATAAGGTATTTCTCCCGCCTTCTTAGCCTGCCTTCGTGGTGTAGTGGTCTGCACGCTGGGTGCGTATTCCAGAGGTTCACGGTTCGATTCCCGACGAAGGTGTTGCTCATTTTTTACCTTTCTTGCTTCCAAAATCCTAATGTCTCTACAGTGGCGCCCGAACTAAAAGGGTGGTGGATGATGATTCTCCACACCCAGGATTTGGCGATTGGGTTCCCTAAAAACCCCAGTCTCCCTTTAAAAGAGGGAATATATAAGGTATTTCTCCCGCCTTCGTGGTGTGGTGGTCTGCACGCCGGGCGTATATTCCAGAGGCCCGCGGTTCGATTCCCGGCTCATTTTTCATCCTTCCTGCTTCCAAAAATCCTAATATCTCTACAAGTTTTGTTTATAGTCCTTAAGCGTAAAATCACAGGAATAAGTGTTATTACTCTGAACGCTTACATATTTTGCACATATATTTTCTGTGATGAACATTTTCTGTGAGCCGTTCATTTCCATTGTGTGGACACCACGCTCACGAGATATCAATCCCTATAATTTTCCGCTGTAGAGACTTTTGAAAAATGTTGGTTATCGTGTTAGCATGCATTTATGCATATATTATTCAAAGGATACTATGGGATATATTCAAAGGATATATTTTTTTCCACGATGTTTTGTTCAACGTTTCGTTATTTTGTCCTCGACGTTTGCGTCCGCAATGTATTTGCCGCGATTTTTCTCCGGACACCGTAGAATGTTTTAGACAGCATGTATAAATGTTGATTATCCGTCCATTTACTGTTGTCAGCTACAAAATGCTCTGAAGAGGCCAGTTGTAACTACGATGAAGTTTTTTACTTATGTTAAAATCTTAACTATCACTATTAATTTTTATTAATTAGTTACGCATGGAATTTTGCACTTTTAGGGGCTAATGACATAAAATTCAAGCTTCGGAGCTATCTCAACTTTCTATAACAACGATGTCTGTTTTGCCACACCACGATGATACACCAGTTCACCTCAACCCGCATTATACATTTAAGGGCAGAACTCTGTTTCCCATAGCAAAATTTAACACTTCTTGGACGGATATCCGTCAAGTAGCGCTCATCAACGAGACCGTGAAGCTTGTCTTTTTGGTTGTTATTCTGCTATTCGTACTGGTTGTATGCTGCAAAGAATGCGGTCCCTGTAAGAAGATATGGACAAAAATGAAGGTTCTTTTGAACAGGAGAAGAAGTAACAGGCTTGATGTGTCGGAGGACTTCGAGAATGTAGTTGCTGTCTCAGATAGACCACAGCAACGCGAGACTGACATACCCGGTCGTGGTGACTGTACATAAAAATTTTTAATTTAACAGTTACTGTAAATTGTGCTTTTCATTTAAAAAGTACTTTTGCATTCTTGACAACGAAATTACTGTCGAAGAATCGATGTTTTCTCGTTTTAGAATAAGGTTAGATAATACTGTTCAGTAAAAAATACTTCCTATTAAGTCTGTAATATGTAATAATCCCTATGAATCTGTAATAATATCTATATCTCTTTAAGCCAAAATGAGCTTGAATGTGTAATAAAAAAAGCTGTCTCTCTTAAGCTTTTTCTAAGGAACGATTTTATTTTTAATGGAAAAAAATAGCAATTTTTAAGCAGAATGAGCATTAATTTAGAAGTCAAACAACAAAAGTCAGCGTTATCTATGCAAATTTTCAAGACTAGTTTCTATGGTTTTACCGAGCCATCATCTCGGTTGCTTGACATCATATTGTTGTTTGACTTCTAAATTAATACTTGTTCGGCGTGTTCTTTTATCTTAATTATAGGATGAGCATTATTTGAAGTAAAAGTTTTAATCTGACTGTGCGAATAATAATAGATTATATAAACAGTTTCAAATAAATTATTATAATTAACTATACATTGATCTCAAATACAGTATTTAAGATGAATGTATATGAAGCAAAAAAGTTTGAGAAACCCTTTTTCATTATCTTTTATTTAATTATTTATTGAGTTCACTAAAGGCGTTTCTCTGTGGTTGTAACTTTTCCATCGATTTTTAACCTACTTCTTGATGCCACGGAGTTTAATTTCATACATAATAAAATTCGTAATAATTCGTAATTCGCACGAGGCGCCTAAATAACCTAATTTATTGTATTGCGAAATATATAAGCCATTATCTTTTTTAATTTATCGTGGGAGACCCACGCTTTTATTATTCTCGATATAAAATTGTGGATGAATTATCTAAATACAATTATTTAATCTATTATTTCCATTAAACTATATGACAAATTATTTTCTCCGTTTACTGCATTAACTATCGTATTCGTTTTAAATGAAAGTTTATTGTGTAAAAACATTTTTTAATTGTATTTTATTCGGATTGCATATATAAACCGACAAATGTCTTCATCTAGTGGTCGAAATTTGTTATATAATTAAATATTCATTGAATAAAATTACGTTTTGTTTTGTAAAATATGGAATATGCAACTGAGATTTGATTGCACGAGTTGAATTTTGCAGTTCTATTTCTTTGTACATATGTTTCAATTAATTACAATTTTTATAGTAATGAGGAAAAATAGCAAACAAAGAGTTAATTTGAAAACAGCAACAAATTTTTAAAAAGTCGGTAACATCATGAATGTATGATGTAGATATTAGTTTATTTTATCGTTTACTGTGTAGATACTAATTTATTTTACAATTTATTACCAATAAAGTAACGGCAGATCTTTTACAGAACATTAAAATTTGCTAAAATGGAAACTCAGAAACAAGTGGAACTTAATACAACACCGCTGCGATTGTCAGAGAAATGTAAACAATAAATCATATCTGCATAAAATTAAATGTAATAATTACTAATCTGTTGCTTAATATTGCAGATTACTCGGGTGATATGAGTAGGCCGCTGAGGATGCTAAACAATTCGTCAACCTTAGTAAACTGAGCGTTGCACTAAAACATGAGTTCCCAGCAAATAATGCGTATAAAAGGAAATACGTGTTAGTCTAGTGTTTATATTCAAATAAAGTTTTCTCTATCAACGATGTGATATTAATATTTAAGTACTTAGAAAGTTAAAAATTATACCCAGATTAGATATTGGGCAGTATATTAACTCTCCTAACGTTTCGTAATGCAAGGGCCAGCTTGAATTCTTTGCGATAATTTAGTTTTTGGGTAAAATTCTAAATGAAAAGTAAGTTTTTACTGCACTACTCGATCAATAAATATAAATCCTTGAAGTACTTAATACATTAAGTATATTTAATACACTTGAACTGAGTTTTCAGAATTCCCTTCCTTTCCCTAAAGCATACAAATATCACTTATTTTCTGTTCAAATATAAAATTACATTTAAAGAATGAAACAGTGAAAAACATGTGGTAATATTACTACAATGACGTTGAAGAACTACTTACACAACTTAAGATAGACTCACCAGCGGCCGAGCGGTAACGTCGCTGAACACTGGTAGTTCGGTCCGAGGTTCAAAACCCGCGAACAAGCTGGCTGCATGGGCGTTTTCGTGGTTTTCCCCATGTGCAACGTGTATGCAAGCCAGTTTCCTTTAAAAAGTCCTCCACGAAGGCATCCCTCCCTTAAGGCATATAGCCCTCGAGTGCTTTGCCATAATCTAATAAACCAAACCAACTTAAGATATCATATTGTCGCGTGCGTACGGGTTTATAATAGATTGAATGCACAAGTCCGATAAAAAGTTAATAAAATTTTTTTCTTATCACAAGAAATATAACAAAACGATGAATTTTTGCTCAAAGATATTTGTACAATATCACACAATAGTTATATTTTAAATTACTAAAACGTTAAATAGAAAAAAATCCAAAGCGCAGAGAAAGCTAATCCGATCTCACCGCGAATTAGCTACAATCAGCAACAACAATTAAGTAAACAACTGAACTGAGGTCCAACTCCAACTTCCGCTGTATGCCGAGATGTTCATGCTATGTTCCGGCTGTCTGAATTTCGTGTACTATAGAACGGCGCTTGAAGTAGAATGAGTGAAGTACAGTAAGTCCAGGAGAACGGGATGGCGAAAACTGAACTGAAATCGGACACGAGAAAGTTCTAGTAAATTCTGCTTTCTTGAGGTTTCTGGAAAGCAAAAGAGTAGAATTACGGTTACAGCTAACACAGTAGTCAATTGCATTTTTCACAATTTAAATATAAATTACGAGACATCTATTTATTCAAACGTTAAATGAACGTGCTCCTGTATTTTTACTTTATTCGGCATAGCTTTCTCTTAAAATACGTCTCGTGCTGCATTGCTGGGGGATATAATACAATTTTAATTACAATTCTTCTAAAAATAACTAACAAAATACAAATTCCGTAGCCATATAATAATTAGCTGCCTATTCTGAAGATATGATATAACTAGAAACTCTCCATCCGTTTATCTAGGTACGTTTAGCGACAGATTTACTTTCTAATGTGAATAATATTTTAAAGTGATATAAAAAAAGAGTAATGACTGAATCGAGCAGTCGTTTGAAATAAAGTAATATTATACGTTCTTTTCGATTTATTATTATTAAATTTACATTTTTTTCTTTAATTTAGTGATTTTTAATAGCTTAATTTTATTTTTATTATATGTATGTATATGAGATATAAAATACGATGAAAATTTATTAACAAATTAAGCTTAATTGGAATAAATTGACAATAGATCTTAAAGTTTCTAATTTTCAATTAAACTACTACCCCTTCAAGGCATCCGCAATTTCTCTGCAATATCCGCATTGCTGCAAACTTTTGTCCAATCGCTGTGCAGGATTAAAGCAAAAGGTTCTGAGATTATAAATAATCCGGCCACGATATACGCCCTCTCTTTTGCTGCCCACGCTTGCTAGCTAGTCTTTTGTTTGGCTGCTTCTATTCATTTGTAAAAATGTAATGCCTCATAATTAAAATTGTGGAGTGCAGATTGTCCCCATTCTGCTATGCCACGCCAAAAAATAATCAACAAGTAATAAAGATATCTTCGGATTATCAAGAGATTTTGTAATTCATCAAAAGTTCTCGTCATCTTCTACTTCGTAATCGATATTTCAATGATCTTCTAACTTCAATTCGCCCGCAACGGTAAAACGATTGGTGTCTTCCCTAGTCAAGCACTCTTCTAATATCAAACCATCTGTAACGAGCTAAATTTTCATCATATATATATATATATATATATATATATATGTGTGTGTGTGTGTAATCTTTAAATTGTTGTTATGTACTCTAATCTAACCTTGAATAATTGTGTTTATTGCCTTATTTAATTAATGTATTATTTTAGTAACTCTGTTTACTGTTTATTGTCACACTTAATGTATCATATAGCTGATTGCATTAAGCATATCTACGTAACTCAGTCATATCTTTACCTGCTCGGGAATTATCTACAGAACTCATTAGTCGTTCACGTTGTGGAAGTGCATTAACAGTATTTAAGTTCCATCTACCCATCTCAAGTTTTGTACGTGTGGAAACTGAAATTGTTCTCCAAACCCTCATTCTTGTATTCCTGAACCATTGACTCGTTCAACACTCGGCTTACAACCCTCGGACTTTTGTAAAAAAATTAATTCCGTCAACGGGGCCACCTGGCCGATATGCCTAAATGCCCAATGGATTGGCTGTCCCGCCGTTGGTGGAAAGAACAGACAGAAATTTGCTTAAAATATGAACTATGAAGCTTTCGGTGGTATAGCTGTGACGATTTAAAGAATGTGGCATTACTAACAGAGGTGTAAAGGAAATTTAGCACTTGTTGTTTTTCGCGCGAGTGCAATACAGCTGAGGTAACTAACTATGTAACAAAAATTTCTACTACAGTACATATAAGAACAAATACGATACTTGGAGAAAGCTATGTGGAGAAAAAATACATTTATTACAGCTTTATATAAAACTAGATCTCATTTTACTGCTTAGTAAGCCCGAATTTAGGATAGAAGCGGAACATTAAAAAATTTTCCTCGAAAAGGTGAATTTATTTCTTCAATTTCCTTACAACTAGTGGGCACCTGATAAAAATACATGGTATATATGCATTCAGCAATGCGAAACCCACAAGAAACAGCTAAAAAATTCGCAGAGATGGAAAAGGTTTTAAGTGCAGGAGAATGTAAATATCGTTTTTACTTATGTTTTACTCAAATATTACAATAGAAAGAATTTCTTGCTTATTATAAAAAGGGATTTTAAAAGACCCTATTTGGGATTAAACAATACTGTTCGAAGATGATTTCAAAACTTTGAAAATTTTATTCATTTGGGATTGGTATATATACTTTCAGGAACGAAACTTATTTAGTATACTCGCCATACACTGCGCACACTTAATGAGCATGATAATGCATGAGCATCCGTTATATATAAATGCATTTAGCATTAGCATCCGTTATATGCAAGGTATCTCAAAAGATCGTTGCCAAAATTAACATGCTGGTCTGTCCTACCATGACAAAGAAGATTTACATAGGAACTTGTGTCCGAAAATGCGAACGGCGATCGCTAGAGAGCAGTGTTCGTAAGGGTACAGGGGAAGAAAGAAAGGATAATCAAAGAGATGTTAGTATGACTTTTATTAATGAACATGATTAAATCGCAGAAATTCAGAATTCGTTCCATTAGCCATAATGCATGCTTCACAATGCCGACACATGGATTCAAGTACCCGCCCAAAATGGGTTAGTGTGTCACAGATGCCTGCCGCTGCTTCAATGATCCTGACGACGAGATTCATTTCCCATGTTCCTGTCGTCTCGTACACCATAGACTTCATGTCGTAGAGACATTATGTTGATTTCAAAGCAGAAGATGTGAAAAATGAGCAATACCCTCGCCTAAGAAGGCGGGAGAAATACCTTATAATGTATTCTCACGGGTAGAATTGCAGGGAAGTCAGGTCGGGGGATCGTGGTGGCCATGTGACTGATCCGCTTCTGCTAATCCAACGATCAGGATATGTCCTATCGAGGTATTTCCGCACTGTGCTGGAACGTCAACGATCAAATTCCATAACACTCTTTGCACAAAAAGTTCATAAAGAACTGAGTTAGTAAACCGATTCATCTTTCTCCTGCAACGTCTTCGCCTGAAATGATCGCACTTCCCATTCTCCCATAAAGTCTGCGAACATTGCCCTCTAGCGGTCGCCGTTCGCATTTTCGGGCGCAAGTTCCTATGTAAATCTTCTTTGTCATGGTATGACAGATCGAAGTTTGGCAACGACTTTTTGAGACACCCTGTGTAAATGAATAAAAGCGCATATTCATGTAAAGAAATTGCAACAAGTCATGTCTGGAAAATTATATTCAGGCAAACCCACGTAATGCATTACGTAATTCAGATAACGCTCAGGAACAGCAGGTTCACAAAGGCTGCAAAAATCCAACAATAAAATGTTTGCTCTATAAATAGCATAGATATGATTCTATTCATATTACATGTATATATTATATATATAGAATATGAGCATGAATATGTACATATTCACACTCATATACGTGTGTAATAATTTTGAAGAGAAACGGAGATACTTGCAATTGTTGCCGGTAGAACAGTTCTTTTATTTCTTGACAAATGCTTTTGTTGGAGACAACATTTTTGATGAAAACACATATAAAATTGGCACTAAACGTGTCCAGCCATGAATGAATTTTTACAGTTTTATTATCTAAGGAAAGAAAGTATGGAAGCGAAGAGTATAAACTTAGGTAGCGAAATGAGTACGACTGTCTAAGGTGAAAACCTGATTCAAAATGAATTAATTTCGATTAAATTTTATTTTGATTCGTTAATTTTAAGTTTTGGCTCACAAATTTGGCCTTATTACTGGATGAAGATTTATGTAAATTTTGCGTCATTAGCGTTGCATAAGTATCATGTGAGAAAGATTAATTTTTAAATCACTTCGTTTAGAGAGATTTATTATAAGCACTTTCTATTTTCAAAAAGGAAAATGCTACTTCTAGCACTTAGTATACCTCTCTTCTTGCTGCTATCCGAGTACGATAAAAACATTTCATCTAACATTATTTTCGACGGAAGTACATCGAAAAAATAATAATACAGTCAAAAGTCGTTAATTCGGACACCCATAATCCGGAATGATCTATAATCTGGACCTCAAAGCTAAAAACTTTCTGCGCATGCGCCACGTTGGCACATGCGCACAAGCGTTTTACGCGTGCGCGTAAGACCTTGACTACTGCGCAAGTGCAGAATACGTTTTCGCCTGCGCGTTTAATGTATAACGGACGGTGTAAGCTAAAATTATCTAATTATCTATTTCAGTTAATGTTAATGATTGCGTTTTTCCTTAATCTTCGAATTGGATCCCGCTTATTATTTTTTGCAGACTGTAAGAGCAATTTTATAAAAGTAAACTTGAACTTTCGATTATGTCAAATTGAATTTCCGATGCTGGAACTTTCAAAGGATCTACGAAACGAAAGTATGTTTCGATGTCCAACAAACAAAAAGTGGAATTGCTGCAAAAAATGGATAAAGACATGAAGAATGTGACAGAGAGGTTAGTGAAAACGAAAAAATTTCGATTGACAAGTTAGTCGGTATTCTCGGCACAGCAATTAACGGGACTTGAACAACGGAACTTTGTAACTGAACAAGAAATTATGTCTGTTTATAGAATTAAAGAGAAAGTATTATCACATAAAACGAAGCAACTTAAACAACTTACATTAAAAGAAATGTTTAATAAAGTAAACAAATAAATATTAAGCTTTTTTTTTGTAAATTTTGATATCCTTTAGATCATAATTGTTCTTTATTTCAAAAATTACGCTTTCATATTTTTAATTTTAGAATTTCTGCATGCCATCTTACGAGATTTAAACTGATGATCTATAATCCGGAAAAATCGATAATCCGGAATCGCCGAAGTCCCGAGGAGTCCGGATTAACGACTTTTGACTGTAATAGTAAATTTTCGATGGAAGTACATCCATGCATCTAATTTAATCTGATAACTCCTTAAAAGCAAAGTTTATATTGTATTGTATTTTGTTGTTTTATATTATTTAAATCAATGAAAAATTAAAGCACATAAATAAACTAGCAGCAAGTTTAATATTACTTACAATACTAGACGAAAAGAACAAATTATCCTGATAGCCGAAAGCCCGGATACCTGGAGTTCATATAACTGTAGTCCTATGGTAATTTATTATTTAATATACATGATGCAAAGTTTATTAATTGGCTATTTATTTTATGTTTTTGTATTATCCCCCCCTCGGTGTTTCGATATTTTGTACCATTTGGTAGAGAGAAATGTACAGTGTCTCAAAAAAGTGATGGGACACTTGTGCTTTACAAAAGGAAACTGCAATAAAATAAATTTAAAAAACTTGTAAAATTTTTTGTGGGTGTGTTTCATACTTAAATTTAGTAACAATTATTACATAACATACATTTTCTCAAAATATTAAAATATTAATTTAATAAAAATACAAGTGTTTAGAACGGAGCAGAAAATGGCTCACTTAAGTGATGGGACACTACGTACTATGCAACAAAAATCGTCTGAAGTAAGCAATAAAAATATCTTTAGGGGTATTTATTTTTACTCAAAAGCAATTGGCAATAATTTATAAAATCGTCTGCAGTATTTCTCTCCAGTTTGTTTTGGAATTTTTGTGTTTTTTAGCTCTGTGCAGCCATGAATGCTAAACGAAAAGAAACTTTGCCTGGAATTCGAAAATTAGTTATTAATTTGCATATTGAACGTGGAAAATCTATTAGAGAAACTACTGAAACAGTTAACTTCAGTCATTCAACAGTTTTCAATATCATTAAACGATATAAAAAGAATCATATGATTCAGGATAAACGAAGACCTGGCCGACCATCAAAGCTATCCAATGGAATAAAGCGAATTATCGTTCGAAATATTTAAAAAAAATCCAAGAATGAGTGCTCCTAAAGTTGCTGCTGATTTATAAGCATTATATGAAGTAATAGTTAATTCTGAGACTATTAGAAGAGTAATTCGATCTACTGGATATCACGGTAGAGCAGCCAGGAAAAAATTCTTCGCAAGTGAAAAGAATAGAAAACTCAGACTGGCTTTCGCAAAATGCAACATAAATAAGAATTCTGATTACTGGAATGAAGTTATATTTGTTGATGAGAGTAAATTTAATATATTTCGTTCTGACGGTAGAATCTTGGTGTGGAGAAAACCCAGGGAAGAATTTCGCAAACAGAACTTGGTGCCAACAGTAAAACATGGTGGAGGAGGAGTTATGGTATGGGGGTGTACGTCGTCCGCTGGAGTTGGTAATCTTGTTTTTATTGACAGTATAATGGATCAGTACAAGTATATTGACATTTTAAATCAAAATTTGAAATCTTCAGCACGAAAATTGAACCTTCATAACGATTTTAAATTCTACCAGGACAATGACCCCAAGCACAGTGCTTTGAACGTCAGACTCTGGCTGCTGTATAACTGTCCTGAAATAATAAAAACACCCCCACAATCTCCACAATTAAATCCCATAGAGAATATTTGGCAAGAATTGGAATCAAGAATTCGCAAACACACCATTTCTTCAAAACAACAATTAAAATCGGTGCTTCAAGAAGAGTGGGGTAAAATCACTCCAGAAATCACAAAAAAATTAGTCGAATCCATCCCAAGAAGATTAAATCATGTTTTAAAAGTAAAAGGAAATCCAACAAAATATTAAAACCTTTTAAAAAGTAAAATTTTTGGATAAATATTTGATGGAAAAGTAAGTGTCCCATCACTTAAGTGAGCCATTTTCTGCTCCGTTCTAAACAATTGTATTTTTATTAAATTAATATTTTAATATTTTGAGAAAATGCATGTTATGTAATAATTGTTACTAAATTTAAGTATGAAACACACCCACAAAAAATGTTACATGTTTTTAAAATTTATTTTATTGCAGTTTCCTTTTGTAAAGCACAAGTGTCCCATCACTTTTTGAGACACTGTATGTACTTTTGAAATAAATAAAGCATTTCTTTTACTGTATGAAAATTATTTAAAAAATATTATTTATTTATTTTTCACGGGGAGATGCAAGGTAACAGTCACATAAAGGCAGCTAAGAGGTGGTATTATTTTGACAATGAACAAAATAAAACATGGCTAAAGAGAAGCGATCGCTTCGTGGAAAGCTTTCTGCTATTCTGAGATAAACTGGCTAGAAAACCACGGAAAAGTCCAAGCTGGAATTTGAACACAGGTCGAACTATCAATATGAATGCAACTGAGAACAAAATATGTAACTTAAAAAATAAATTAAAAAATGCAAAGCACTTCTTATTAGTGATTGAGGTATAAAGTTTTTATACTTCGATTGCTGAATTTTTTTTTTTGTTGTTGTTGTTGAAAGATTCTTTAAAAAATAATATAATGGTTCGATAATATTTTTTTTTACATTCACAGAAAGAAAATGGTAAATTACTCAATTAATAACATATCTCCACAGCGAACATTTATTTAAGTTGTCTTTTGACTCTTAAATGATCACCTCTTTTGACGTCACAAGCCATGTCGGATACTATGAAAAAGGATAATTAATCGGTGTTCTACTGTACTGAGCATTCTAGCTAAATTTCATAATTTTCTTTTTAAAGCATTACCATTTCTATTTCATGCCGTCTATTTACCTCTTCAATGACTAAAATAATGGGATTAAATGCTGATATTCTTGCACAATTACGCACATAAAGTAGCTGCATTTCCTCAATCGCTTTCGCTACTGCATTGCTATGATAATGAGGTTTTCGATAAAAGGTAAAAAAATTAAACGTCCGTGGTGACGTAAGCGAATTTTCCACCTACTGAGGCAGCTGCAAATTCTAGTCTAGATTCATTTCTATTGAAGATCGAAGCAAGCCTGTCGTTAATGGAGGTAAACAGTAAGACATATTCATAAATATTTATCTTTCCTAGCATTGGACTCTAGATTGAATAATAGCCTAATTTTCTTTAATTTATAGAATTTGTTCCACCTGCTTTTTAATTTGTCACTTAAAAATTCTTCTATATTTATCCAGTGTAGAAGGCAAAGAATTTTTAAGTTCTTGTTCTACAGTTAATTTCCGGTATCATATATACATAGTTTTGAATTTGTATCACTTGCTAAAACAGGAGTATGGGTTTAAATGTAAAATTTTATTGATTAGTTTTGTGTAATCATATCTGACAGTTTCAAGTTATATATAGTACATTTGTTGAAAATTTTTGCAACATAAAGTTAATTTAAACACTTCCTAAATTTGTGCAGGAATTCTAAGTGGAGGCAAAGAATGCATTAATTCTTAAAATTGAGTAACGGCTTAGCATGAGAATAATACTTTAATCATAAAATCTTCTTTTAAAACTGTAATGAAATAAAATGTTTTTTTAAATTTTTTACAGGAAAGCTGAATGTGCTAATTTAACTTATCTAATTTTACTCGAAAGGTAAAATGAGTGCTTTTGAAGTTATTGTTAATTTTAAAAGCCAGAACATGCTGTTGAAACCCCAATTTTGTGCTAATTTATTTATTGTTTTTTTAATTTGTGTAAGACACAAATGCCAGATCTAAATGTATTAGAATTTAAGAAATTAGAAGTTCAGCAATTGCATTTATTTCGTTGACGTTTGAACGTAACATCTTTGTTCTAAAAGTTTAATGATAAAATTTATAGTAAAACGCTTATTTTTGCTACATTGCCAGCATTTTGCAAACTTGCCATTGCCAAAATGATATGTAAAAATCTCATTTATAAAACGCTAAAATGATTTGAATCTTGACAAGATATAAAGGATTATTCGAAGGATATAAGCATAGCTACATAGCTATGTTTAAGTTTTTTAAATAATCTTTAATTAATTAATTAAGGGTTGAAGAGACAAAGGTTTGTTTAGGGGACAGCTAGCATGCTTAAGATTAAATACGAGAAACTATGCGAGAGCTAACAGCCTAAGATTAAAAATGCCTTCTTGGTGATCTTTCTAAGGAAAACTGGTTTATATTTATGTTACACATTGGAGTCTCCATTTAACTGCTTGAGTCACAGCCGGAATGAGTTACTTCTGTTCTGCGACTTTAGCTATATTTGACCGGTGGTTAGGTATAATAGACAGGAGAAACGAAGTCTCACTTTGAGTGACATCCTTTTTTTTTTCTGCACTACACAGAAATTTGAACACGTCATATGGCTGATCGTAGAATCATCTAGCTGAAGATAAATGGTAGGCGCATATCACTGGTCTGTGAAACAAGCAGCTGTGTTTGTACCTACTCCCACGAAATAATTGTGACTGCAGTTGGAGCGGCTTTCTGAAACAACGATGTCGAGTTGTTTATTGTAGTGCATCTGAAACAATTCTGGGTACTAAATTATATTCATATTCCTGAGAAAAGTATTACTGAAAAATTAGTAAGTAAATCTTTGTGCTTCTTACTGAAATTCTGTACTGAACTGATTAAATATCAAATAATTTTGTTATCATTAAAAAAGAAAAAAGAAAAGAAAACAGGAAAATACTGCAGCCGAAAATCATATCTTATTGTTAATCTTATTGTTAATCTATTGATAATTTTAGCAATCTGAATATTTTATGCTCAAACTTTATTCGAAGATTATCAGTGAATATGAATTCTTTTATAATGGATGTCGTTTACATAAATAACCGAAAATATACTAACAATTTGCTCAAGGCCATCCATTTAACGTCTTTTATCTTGAAATGCAGAGATTTCATAAAATATATGAATTTTTTATCATAAAATGGGAAAATAATTTAAAAATTTTTATTTTACACTTTTCTGTGTGACGTCGAATAACTTTCATACCAGAAGAGTGCTGCTATTATAGTAAAAGACATTTTAGATTGCAAACTATATTTTCTCGAAATGGAAGGAATCTGTAGTTATCAATATCATCTTACTTCGTTTGGGAATACAACTTCTATGTAATAAAAATTGATAAGAAGCATTAAAACTATAGAAATTAGGCAATTTTTGTGTTTTCTCAACAAATCGAACAAGCGTCGAAAGACGGCGTTGCTGTTGTGTTGTGGGAGTCCGAGAGTATCCTATTTTGTGATGAATGATGCGTTTTCTAAATATGAGGCTCATATGTAAATATTTTCATACATGTAAGCTATTAAATTAAACAATTAAAAGGAGCGGAATGAACGAAGCATTTTTGTGGTGCTTAGTGCGAGATATGAGAAAACAACTCTATAATTTTGATTATTAGCACATTCATTTTGCTGTTTGAAGAACGCTTAGTTTGATAAATTTTCTTGAGACAGATATAGCATTTCTCTAAACTCAGCGTCAATTTATAGCTGAATATTAATTATGATTCCTAAGCAGAAGTGCTCCTTAAATGGCATTAGCCCAGAAGGACTATTAATTTCGTTTTGGCATTTTGCAATGAATCACTAGAAGCAGCTTATCACATTTCAAATTGTTGCCACCAAATATTACAGCCTGTATTATCTTTAAAGAAATTAAATGATGAAGAATCTGCATAAATGTATCTATTTGTGTCGCACTGTGATAAAACAACGGTACCTAGAGCCATCCAATTTTGAATAACGTAATCTTCCACGGAATATGGGCATCTGAAAGCTCTAATTTGGAATTTGGAATTTGTTTTATTATTGATTTAATATTTTTTAAAACTTTAACAAATTTTTTATTAACAAATTCAGCGATTTCAAAGCGAGCAAAGACAACTCTGTACGGTGGAAAAATATTTGTAGCTCCTGCGCGCATGACTGTGTATCCGAAATCCTAATGACATAGTCATTTTAAAATTACTTCGCGATATTGCTGTTGTACTGAATTTTATGATTTTTACTATTAAATATCATGTCCGAAGAACATGATATTTAATAGTAACACATTATCATTTACATTACGCCCAAAAGGGCTGTAAAAAAACGCCCCTTTGGGCGTAATGTAAAATCTGAAACTTTTTTTTTTTTTTTTTTTAATTTTGCTGTTGAATTGTATACGGGGTAAGTGCTAAGAAAGTAATGCTTAATAATAAAGCTAAAAAGTTAAGGAAAAAAAAAGGTTATTAGGATTGAGTATAACTGCACACTGGTAGACTGCAAGCTATGCGAGAGCGTGAAACGTTTTAACAAAATCCTTTCGGGCGACCGTTAAAATCTGAGAACTTTCAGATTTTGTTTTTTAATTATCTGGTTAAAACTAATTTTTTCTAGGACTAACGTTTCGGGAGGAAACCTCTATCATGTGTTATTATTTCATCCTGGGATAAAATCGTGTTCATAATAATTTAGTTTAATTAGCAGATGCCAATGCAGTTGGCGCTTCATAAAAATCATTCATTCATCTTCAATGTTTTGACAAAAAATTTCTTCATGCAATTTTTAATTAGTCGTTATAATTCGAATTTTTAATTAGTCGTTTTTAGTCGAATTAAATTAGTCATTAAAAAGCAATTTCATCTAGACTTCTCTGCATGTCCATATTATTATATACTATATATTCGGGGTGTTTGGTGTGCTGCTTGAACCATGAGGCCGATTATTATCGACCAGGAGGGTTGCAGCACTCTCATATATTACATTACATTGCTACATATATCCAGGAAAACATATTGTTTTATACAATGTGCGTCATAATGTCATATTGTTTTATACAATGTGCGTCATAATGTCATATTGTTTTATACAATGTACGTCATAATGTCATATTGTTTTATACAATGTGCGCCATAATGTCATATTATTTTATACAATGTGCGTCATAATGTAGACTTATTTCAATATGACGAAGCACACCAGGGCTATCTACCGAAGAAATAAAGCACATGAAGAGATCCTACATGGAGGACCTTCTAATGAAAACCGAATCATATTACGCATGGGAAAGTCCATGAAAACCAAACATGCAGGCAGCCTACTCACTGGAATCGGACTTCCAGGACTCAGTGGTCTTGATTCGCCTCGTCACCAGTGGGCATGCGTTTCATTAATAAAATAGCTTTCTAAAATACTTACAGTAGTTAAACTACTGTAAGTTTTTTAGAAAGCTATTTTATTAAAAACTTACAGTAGTTTAACTACTGTAAACTACTGTAAGTTTCAAAATTTTTAAATCTTCACACAATCGTCTTTTCCCAGAAATCCAGAACATTATGATGAAATTGTATAGCAACTATTTATATTCCTGATTTTATATTCATTTGAAAAGAAATATTTAAAAAAATACTCTGATATTTTTCTGTTTATAATATTTTACCTCCAAAAATTATATTTATAAAAAAAGAAAATATAAAAGGTTTTAAATTTTAAATTACGTGCAAAGGGCGTTTTATTAACATTATGTGTGTTCTTCGCACTTAAACCATAAAAATTTAGTTCAAAAGCAATATCGCAAAATAATTTTAAATTGAGCATGCCTTTAGAATTTCCGATACGCAGTCTCATGCGCTGGAAATAAAAATGCTTTTTTTTTTTTTTTTTTTTTTGTGTGTGTGTGTGTGTGTGTGTGTGTGTGTGTGTACAACGTTGCTATTGCTCGCTTTGAAATCCTTGAGTTTATTAATCAAAAATTCGTTAAAGTTTTAAAAAATCTGAAATCGATAATAAAACAAATTTCAAATTCCAAATTTCGGCTTCCACATGCCCATATTCACAGTAGGATTACGTTGTTCAAAAATCGGTGGTTCTATGTACCGTTGTTTTATCACAATGCGAGAAACATACATTTATGTAAATTCTTCATTATTTAATTTCTTTAAATATAATAGAGGGCGATAATATTTGGTGGCATCAGTCTGAAAATTGAAACGGATATTCAGAGTGATTCAACGCAAAATCACAAAACGAAAACAATAGTCTTTCAGGAGTCTTTCACCTTGAAAAAAAAAAAAAAAAAAAAAGAAATGCAGAAAGTAATGGAACTTTTAAAATTAATTTTTTTGAGTTATGCATTCATTTTATTCAACACTGTTATGATATTTACTTTTCTGAGTTTGCATCTGTAGGTATTAATCAAATGGCAGAGAAACATGCCAGTGTAAAATTTAAAATTAGGCAAAAAAGCAATCTTATTTTGGCGAATTTGAATAACACAGCAACTGATTTTAAGGGTGATTAGAAGAGGGACTTTTGTCTGATCACCCTTGAATTCGTTAGAGTTTTAATGAAAAATCTGCGCCAAAGTCAGGTGATACGCCCTTTTAATTTAAAAAGAAAAACGACATATTTGAAGGAATTTTTCATATTTTTCACTCTCTCTCTATATATACATATAGACATGCAATATTTGAATTTAGCAAACATTCTGTATTCGTATACAGTAAATTTAAAGTTAATTAAAATTTAAATTTTAAATTATGAAATTTTATTTACATACAAATATTATTGCTGCGAACTAATTTAATATATCATTAATTAGCTTTATTATATCTTCCTTTAAATCTTCTATTTCAGTACATATATTTTTATTTTGATTATTAGGCTGTATAAAGTGTTACCTATTACTTTTCTAGAGATATTAGAGTTTCAATTAATTAGTTTAATAGTATCAAACTGGAAATTCCTCCTTTTGTCATATAATTTAATTTTGCTGTGTTTTATTATGAGCAGGTATAGGTATTCAATATTATCTTGATTCGTATTAGTTATATTAATTATTAAACTATTTGGGTAAATTTTGAATTGTTCAAAAGCAGAATTATTATTGAAAATTATAATATCATCATTTATATTCATCATAAAAAAGAAATAGGTTTTATATTTGTGTGAAACTGTTTACTTCCATTGGAATTCTTCTCACCTGCTGAAAGATCTTATTATTGAATTAAATGTAGCTATTAAATAATGCATAATGCAGGTAAGTCTTCCATCTTTCAATTCAAAGGATGTTAAGCATGTCAGGAAAAAGTTGTGGGAGCTGCATTAAACTAGTAAAAATTTCTTCCAATGGTAGAGAAGTATAAAGGTTTTGAAACTCATAGTTGTTAATGTTCTTGAGTTCTAAACTTTTAAATTTATTGAAAATTGGAGCATTATTATAAATATCCAACTATAGTTATGTTGCTCGTTAACTAGTTGATGAATTAAAACACAGATTTTTTAAGTTTAATTGAAAATATATAATCTATATTCTTTTTATAATTATTTGTACCATTTGATTTAAATCTAAATTTGAGTGGTGATTTATGGAACTTAGAACATATGGATTTGCTAATCTATTGTAGTTAGATGGTTGTGTAATTTATAGTTTCTTATGAATTGGTTCAGCTTTTTCGCAATGACATTTTCTTGTGTATTGGAAAGTTTGTAGTAATGGCATTATTCAGTTCAGTATCAATTAGTGAGCATAAAAAATTTTCAAATAATGCTGAAATTATTACTGGCTTTGTCAATTTTGGTGATTACGAATTTTTGTTTCAAATCTTGCAAAAGAGGACTAAGAAAATTCCATAATAAATTGCTGTTAAATTCAATCCTTCGAATTCTTTGCTTCAGTTCTTCTAACACTTCATGTTTCCAAGCTATAAAGACAGACTTTGGAATTTTTAATTTGTAACTAGTTTTAATTATGAACTCGTCGAGATTTTTTCGAAACTTCTAAAACTGTGATTTTTGCCAATTTTCAATACTGGTCTAAATTTTGTGCCTTTTTCTATTAAGTTTCTTAAAAGTTGGTTTTGAACTATTGTTAAATTGCCAGTAACAATATGTTTATGAAATACGTCTACGTAAGTCTTTGTACTAAAGCTCTTTGCAGTATCAATGGGCTGTAGAATCTAGATCATGGTGGTTCATTAGCAATTTGCTGAGAAGTTTTTGGTACTTGAAAGCTGGTGAGATTTGTACTTTAGTAGCTGGAAATGGTTGTTGACATTTTCTGAAAATTTTGCGGAACTGAATATTGTCATAGTTCATGTGTAGGAAGTTGATTTTGCAGTAATATTATTGTACTTGTTATCAGTAGAGAATTTAAAATTGCAAAAATCTATAACAAGGTCTTTGATTATATAGTGTCCAGTAAATTGAAGTTTAACAAAATTTATAAGTTTCATTAAGAATTTGTGCTTACAAATATGCAACTAAGTAATGATATTTTTGGTGAAATTTCCAGTTAGAAAGTAATTAATAATATTATCGTTTAACTTTACTGTATCTATTATAGAGAATAATTAATTTTTCTGTTTATTACCTGCTCTGGTTCCTCGTAATGTTTGCTCATTGAATAATTTAAAATGTCTGTAAGTTGGAATTTCAGAATTTAATTTAATGTATTGGTTGAATGTATTTAGTTCATATGGGTAAAGTATTTTGAATTTAAGCATGTAGAGTGACTCTTGAAATAATCTTTCTTTGTATTCAGGTAAAATGTCCAAAATTTGAATACTAATTTTGCTGAACTCATGTATTTGAAAAGGTTCTAATTATGCTGTATTAGGTGTGTTAAAATTAGTAGCAGCGAATTTTTTAAATATGTGCTCTGTGGCTGTTAATTCTAATATTAAGATTATTTTCGGTTTGTCCTACATATTTAAAGGTTAGAAGTGTTACGTGAGATAAGATAAGTGCAATTACATTGTTTTGTGGCTGGGATATTAAAAGGCATAGTACTAACTTTACAAGTAAGTCACCTGCTAGAATGACATTTATGGAAATTTATGTAATTGAGACGAGCCAATATAAAAGTAAAAGAGAGCTTACATACAATACAGTGAATTTTGAAACTAAATTTTCTTAACTCAATTTTTGGACAGGAAAATTTTAAAAAACTGGGAATTTAAATGGTATTGTTACGTTATTTTCTTTCTTTGGTACGTTCGTTACGGGGTTCGTGCGAATTTGGAGTGAATAACTACGACACTTGATAAAGTATCAAATCACACTTTATTGATCAGTATTCTCAGGACAACACCAAAACACGTTTTCACAGTCATCGAAGAACTACTATACACACGCTGTAGCAATCAGGGACACACCCTACAGACAATCAGGCTATAACGTTGAAGACAGCTTCAGTGCAAAGTACCAGAGTACAGCTCCCGACTCGGTCAGTTTCGGAACTTCACGTACTGTCGAGACTCTCCACGTTGCAACTCGCGAAGCACTCGACTATACACTAGAGTACAGCTTCCGTCTTCTCGGCTCAATCGTTCCCGGAGCTCAACACGCTCTAAGATGAAACTCGACGATGCACTAAGAGACTCTCTCGATGCACTCGACGACCAAATCGGCACTCGCTCGCTCACCAACTATCAACTGGATCGACTCCGCACGGACTGACTAACTCGATACTAACTCTCCACGTACCAGCAGGGTTTATATAGCTTTTGGTTTGTGTTAGAGAACATTCTGATCTAAACCGGTCAGAAGTCATTCCAGAAGGTTCTCCAACCGTCCATGGCATATCGCCAATTTTGTCGCCAAACGGGTGATTTCTCACCAACTGTGGCAACCCTTCCGTCCCTTGCCATTTTCTAGCTACCCTAAACCTGCTTTGCGGAAAGCTGTCTTACCGAGCCTGGACATTTCGTAACAGTATTGCTAATTTAATTCACTAAAATTTGAAAATTTAAAATGAACTATTGTATTTAATAAAGTTTAAAAAACTAAGTGCAAAAAATTATTATCCGGTAAACTAAAGAAATTAGATTAAATAAAACCAAACTATTAGAACTTGAATGTTACATTTTGGAAAAAGATCAATTAGACAAACAAAGTAGGTAATTAAAGCTAAAAGCTGCTAAGTGTAAACGAAATTGTTTCATAAGAATAAATAGTAAAGTTAAATTAAATTTAAATAATTCTCTTGTGCCATTTCTGCAAGGAATGAAATTTGAATGTAATAAACATTCTCTATTCGTATATAACAAATTTAAAGTTAATTAAAATTTAAATTTTAATTGCATACAAATAAATGATTAATTATTGCTGCGAACTAATTTACAATATCATTTAAATTCTAAGAGCGTATGTAAATTAAGTGCAAGTTTCTAAATCTATGGATAAATATAATATTAAAAAATTAACATAAAAAATTTATAAAATATTTCTAAGACTAAATTAATTCGCATTAGTGAATAATCGTTGAGCGGGCAGGAGACAGATCTTATCAAGGGGAAGTTGCCTCCAAACTTAACTCTTCAATTACTGAATTCGTGTTTCGTCATCCATATAGGCATGGGAATAGTAATATTCAAAAAAATAAATTAAATGTAGTAAATTACTAAAAAATTTTAACAAAAAAAATTTTGAGAAATTTAGAACTTAAATTGACTTAGAACCAAAATAATAATAATTAAATGTAAAGTGCCTGTGTAAAAAAGGTAGAAAACCAAAGTTTAAAAAAAAAAAAAAAAAAAAAAAAAAGCAATTTAGAAACCTTTGCCTATTTGAAAACTTTCCCGACACGAATTATGCATGTAAATCAAAAATAAACTATACACAATCTATAAAAATTACTAAAATAATACTAAAAAGGCATTTAAATAGTAAGTTTTTAACTTACCTAACTACGTTTGTATTTCGGAGAGTAGAGCAGCATTTGTTAAACTGAGGTTGAATAGTTTGTTTCTGCTAACTGTATAAGTAGAGTGCGCTAATATAAGTTGAGTGTTAAGCTGCTACCTGTGAGATCTATTGTAAAAACCTATTCTGTAAACCCTTAAATAATGTAAAATGTAAAATGTGAGTTCTGTGTGCAAAGATGTTGCTGTAAAGCATTGTAAAAATGTGTAAAAAATTGAAAAAAATTAGGACGGTCCTTTCCACTGTGCCTTTATCGTTTTGTTTATGGGTCGCATTCTAGATATCAGATGTCACCTCTTGCTGGGATACACCTTAAGAAATTGCTGTCTTGTCTCGCACTAGTCAGTTTGTAGAGATATTAGGGTTTTTTTTTTTTTTTTTTTTTTGAAGCAGGCAAGATGAAAAATATGCAACGACTTCGCCAGGAATCGAACCGCGGACCTCTCAATTACGCGCTGAGCTTACAGTCTACTACACCACGAAGGCTCGCTAAGAAGGCAGGAGAAATACTTTATATACTCGCTCTTTTAAAGGGCGACTGGGGTTTTTACGGGACCCAATCGCCAAATCCTGGGTATGGAGAAACCTCATCCAACACTCTTTTATTTCGGGCGCCACTGTAGAGACATTAGGTATATTTTTGGAAGCAGGCAAGATGAAAAATTAGCAACGCCTTCACAGGGAATCGAACCACGGGTCTCTGGAATATCGGCCCAGCGTGCAGAACCACTACACCACGAAGGCACGCTAAGAAAGTGGGAGAAATACCTTATATACTCCCTCTTTTAAAGGGCGACTGGTGCTTTTAGGGGACCCAATCGCCAAAACCTGGGTGAGGAGAATCACAGTCAACACACTTTTAGTTCGGACGCCACTGGAGAGATACTAGGATTACTTCTGGAAGCAAGGGAAGTGAAAAATTAGCAACGCCTTCGTCGAACCTCCGACCTCTGGAATACGCTCCCTGCGTGCAGACCAGCACACCACGAAGGCATGCCAAGAAGGCGTCAGAAAATACTTTATGAGTTGTTCTTCACAGTTAGTTTATCCTTTCTTTTTCGGTTCTATCAAAATTGGAGAGCAGTGAGCAATTTTTGTGTTTTTTTTTGAAGTGTTAATATTTTTAGCTACAGATTGAGTCATCTGCATGGATGACGAAGATTAATCTTTCACCTCACTATATAAGAAGATTAATCTTTCACCTCAGAGCTTTCTGCATTTGTTCTTATCGTGGGATTTTATTATTTTAAATATGTGAATTAAGCAATTTTTTAACGGAGAGCAAGTTTTTTAATGCGTGCTAATGTAGTTTTGCTGTTTCAAGCTGGATTGAACACCTGATTTTATAAGTATATAATTGTTTAAAGTAGATGATATTGAATGAAACGAAAGAGACTATTACAGGCACTACTGTAAAGTCTGAGCCGTGAACTCAGTTGTAAGAGGATGGTATCTGAAAATGAGTGGCTTTATTATGGAAATAACCATCAGCTTATCAGCGAATGACATTTCCAGTTTCTCAGGATTCAACGCTATAGCGAAATCAACGCATGTCTATATCTTCCCCAGACGAAAAGTGATATTTGTGGGTGCTATTGGTAATTTTTCTGTAAAATGTGAATATTGTGGTACTATTTCATTTGCTTTTGAGCAAATAAAAATCAAGCTTAATTGCTGCCAACAGAAGCATAGCTATGGTTTTCAGCGCCCCGGGACAACTGAAAATTTTGCGCTCCTTTCTGTGCGCCAAGAATGGAAAACATTGCATTCTAAAATATTGTGACATCAGTTTGGCGCCTCCTGGATGCTACGCCCGGGGACAGATGATCCCCCTTTCCCACTCTAGCTACGCCACTGCTGCCAGCATAACAAAGCTTTAACCCTGATATCCCATATATACATCAAATTTATGAGAAAAAATATTTTAGTAAGTAATCTGCATGCCTTTGAAGTATAACAATAATCCGCATTAATTTTAGAGAATGTGTTTCTGTGTTTGTTATAAGGAGCTAGAGTCTTTAGGTTTCTCTGAAGCAAGAGACATGAAAAATGTACAATCCCCTCGTCGGGACTCGAACCCTGGAGCTCTCGAATGCACGCCGAGTGAGTTACCGCTACACAAAGTATGCATGTTGGAAGGAGGAAGAGAATACCTTAGATACTCCCTCTTTTAAAGGGGGACTGAGGATTAGAAGACCGAATCATCATCAAATCCTGGTAGTGACGAATTATCGTCCACGACCTTTTAGTTCGGGCGCCACTGTAAGAGTCATTAGGTTTTTTTTATGCTGGCGATGTGAAAAATGTGCAATTCCTCACCCCACTCGTATCCTGACCTCTTGAATATGTGCCGAGTGTGCTACCGTTACACCATGAAGTCATACTGGAAAGAGGGAGAAAATAACCTTATAAGGAAATTAGCAGCTGCTAGGGACTGGAGAGAATTATGGTCCATTTACACTAGCGAAAATTTGAGCCCAAAAAAGACACGTTCAAATTTGACGGTGCCGCCTGACAGCTTTTCAGTGGAATTAATAACATGGCTGAGAAAATATTTCCAAGAGATCTGTTGTCCTACCGCTTCATCAGCTTCCTCTAGTCCCTCACTAAAGTTGCTGAGTATATCTTTTTGCAAAGAATTCTCAACTACGTCGATATCTATAACACATTGATTGCTGAGCAGTACGGGCTCCGGAAGAGGCCTATACAAGCTGGTGTGCCACAAGGGTCTTTCCATGTCCCTATTCTTTTCAATATCTGCACGAACGACATCCCGAACGCACGTTTCTCGACATTCTGGTCACATGTAACACATCCAACTTCAGTACTACGGTTTACCGTAAACCTTCATCGATTTGCCTTCCACCACACTTTAAATCATGCCATCCGACTAAACAAAAGTTAGCTTTATTTTATTCCTATGTTTTCCGTGCTCTTCAAGTTTGCTCCTCCAAACTATTCCTTGATGAAGAACTAAATTATTTAAAGGCGATGGCTATTGATAGGGGATTTTCACCCAACGTTATTAATCAAGCAGTTAAAAAATTCTCATGTCAACACACTAAAAGGCACACTCTTGTTTTAGGAGATTATAAAAATTCTGTTGTCATTCCCTTCTTTCCATCAATTAGCTATAAAGTTGCACATATTTTGCAGAAATTTAACTTTCGGGTTGTTTATTCTCCCATCAATAAAATTCCGAGTTCCATACTCAAGGACCGCATTCCGGATATGAATTCTTGGGATATTTATAGGATTCCTTGCCAGTGTGGTTTGATTTACATTGGCCAAACTAGGAGAGCCTTAAAATTTCGCGTCAAGGAACATGAGGCATATGTTAGGAAAAAGGAAACACAGAAGTCTTCTGTTGCTCAACATTTTTGGTCCGAAAATCACACTTTCAATTTTTCTGCTGCCAAAATTATTCAAAAAACATCTTCCATTGGAGAACTGGATTTTCTAGAGGCATTTTACATTCAAAAAAATCTTTCTGTTCTAGTTAACGATCCTAATTTGAATCCATCTTTGCCTTCGGCCTCTAAAGAAGTTATGTTTTAGTTCTGGTTTCACCAACAGATGGCGCCACTTGCTTATTCTTGTCCAGGCTTTCTTATCTTATCTAATCATTATTTCCTATCTTGTTCATTTGCGATTTTGCAGCTGAGGATGGTGGTTCGGTAAAACCATCGAAACTAGTACTGTGAAAATTTTGAAAATATAACGCTGATTTTTGTTTTTTGACTTCTGAATTAATAACATAGTTATTGTGAGAGCGTGAAGTTAAGGTTTTCCAAAATGACTCATTACAATAATTTTATTGATGCATTTTTTATGCTATGAAAAAGATAAAGTTCTGGCGAAATCAACGCTTTCGCTGTCACTCATGAATTTCCACAATCAACATATTTTCAAATTTAATATAGTTTGTAAAATGTGCCGATATTTCCGCTGCACGTAAGTTTCCCTTCTGGGTATGCACAGTAAGCGAAAATCTTCTAACTTTACTAAATCAGGTAAAGGCATGGTGACATGTTTCGGGACTTGAATACTCTGGTGTTCTAACGCTAAAGGATCTAAATGATTCCAAAGCTTAAGAATGCAGCTACTGTATGATTACGTCGATTCTGAATTAAAGAAGATAATATAAGACGTGCTTCTTCTTACCTGTGAAATAAAAAGGCACTAGAACTTAAGTTATCTGAACTTCAATAATCTGGATCGTTTGCCTTTCTATTAAACCGTGCTTACTGCTAATTTTTACACCTCAGAGGAGATACATTGTTTCAATTTAGCATGTAAAATCATGTCCTAATCTTTAGCCAAAATCATGCATCTGAAATTGACTGACAAACGACGAAAATAATGTACAGACAATCCTTGGTAAATGCTGTTGAAGGATACGAAAGACTCATTATTTTTCGCACGGCTTTGCTCTCAGAATGTTGCATTTCACAAAGAATAAGTTTTTTAATTTTATCGTTCAACATATACAAGCATTTATTAGTAAAATGAGCGACTTAGAAACAATAAGCACATTTCCTAAGGATTTAAATCTTAATTAAAAAATTAATAGTGTATTTAATCGAAATAAATTAAAATACTAAAAATTTCTAATACACACAACTGATAGAGGCTTGAAGATTCTTGGGCAAGAAACACTAGTTCTTCCCGTACTTGCTCCATCTCTTTCATGTTTCCTAGAAAGTTATTTTAAAAGAGAAAGGTTTCCAGGATAGTATTAAAAACGTTAAATGAATTCAATAAAGTGCTGCGCGGGCGCCAACGCTGGGCTAAGCATATAGCAACAATAGAGGACTTTAACATTGATAGCACAGATTAAATTGTTAAATCATGCCTATTATTTTAATAAAATTCAGTCTGGGAATTAAATGAACAGCTCTTATTATAAATTGAAAGGCAAGTTTTAGCTCATTTTATTTCACTTCTGTATATATAACGTACATTACTCATTCTATTGACTACATCAATATAGTGTATTAATGGAAGAGTTGGAGAGATAGTATGCTGCTGTAGCAATGATATGAAATTTTTGAAAGTACTTTAGTTTCTAAAGTAACAATAAACGAAGAATACCTACATATAGTTTAAAATATTACTCACTGGAATAAATTTGGATTGAAACAATCTTTCTACTATTTAATAAATATTTTTCTCCTTGTCTCCAGTTTTGGTAGCAATGTGTGTTTTTGTAGCAATACGCATTATACACGAATTTAAATACGATCAGTATTTCTAAGCTGTTATGAGTCTTCATTGCTGAGTTTTTTAGCAGCATTAATGTTTCTTCTTTGCTAATTGCTTTCATGAATAAATATAAAAAGTGCTTTTAAATATTACGATAAAGACCGAAATGGTAGACCAGAGGTGATTATCAAGTAATGTCAGCAGTCTATAAATTACGTATGTGTGTGTGTATTTTAATTATGGCAAAGCTCACTAGGGCTATCTGCCTAAGGGGAGGGATGCCTTCGTGGAGGACTTTCTAAGGGAAACTGACTCGTATACACGTTACACATGGGGAAAACCACGAAAACACCCATGCAGCCAGCCCGTTCGCGGGATTCGAACCTCGGACCGAACTACCAGTGTTCAGCGGCTTTACCGCTCGGCCGCTGGTGGGCCCCTATAAATTACGTAAGACAAAGTAAAATGGCAAGAGTGGTTACAAAATGAGGGAGAAATATTTTCATTTTACTCATTTGTTTGTTACTGTTTATTATTCCCAAGTATGGCATCTATCTCTTTCATTTCATTTATCACGAACATACGGTTTGATTTCGAGTCATTGGCCCAGAGCACCTAAAGTGAGACTTTCATATCAAAAACGTTAGCCTTTCAAAACCTCTTTTCATTTTGGAAACAACTTGTAATCTCATGATGTCAAATCTAGGTTGTAAAAGCAATCAGGATCAGTGTGAGTTTAGGGGATTGTTATAGTTTCTCTCGTTTGAATCTCGAGCGGCATTACTTTATCATAACGCTAAAATTATCCCTCTGTAAGGTCTGATTCTGGGATTGTATGTAACGCATCACAGCACCTTTTTGAATTAGTCCCTAATCTTTGAAGCAGAAGCTTTATCTCTTAGGTAGTCAAAACCTGTAACAAAGTCGATTATTGTTTGATATGTAACTGAGAGGTAGTACACATGACCACGACGGCTAGTACTGTGGAACGCCAAGCAAGGAAATGAAACTAAGTTGCCTTTTACTTGACGGTTTCGAGCAGCAAGCAGTTCTATACATAACTACTTGCAACGCTTCGCAATAAAAAATTTTACTTATCAATCATCCTGCGTGTACACTTTTTTTAATAGATTAAAAGTGTTTTATTTTCTTTTATTCAGGAAAAATCTTTTGAACATGGCATAATTACTTGAAAGCTTCAAAAAATGGCAGATAAACGAATAGCAATTTTGGGAAGTGTTCTCTTCTGCCTTTTCGTTATTGTGCTTCTAATCATTCTGTACTATCCAGAAAATTCACGTGAAATAAGTGGTAAGTATTGAAAATTACCCATATGACTTTAAATTTTTTTTTTTTTTTTGTTAAAATTTGTTTGTTTGTAAAATTTGTAAACAGAAGAAAGCTGTTAAACATTCGATTTACAATTGTTTTTTTTTTAATTTTAGGTTAGAATTTTGTGTTTGCTATTTACTATGTACCAAATGTTGTTAAATAATTACTTTTAGTCGAGTTTAAATATTAAAGGATAACTGAATATGATTATATATATATGATTTTTGTTTTGTTTTAGAGCCTACCATTTCTTTCTTTCAAAACATCTGCTTTTAAATTATAAATACATTTTTTAAGGCTCTGCAGTGTTAAGCTACCAAGTCAACTGTTTGAAAAGTAGACCCTAAAGAATTGGCCAATCTATGATAAATAAACATTAACTTTGTCATTAGTTATTAAATGCCACGGCAATATTCACACTAATTACTGACTCCCTACGCAATAAAGCCTTATGCGATAGACTCAAAGCTGCAGTTTATTGATCCTAGCAGACATTATATGATCATTACACATGTTAAGTTTCGGTAAATTCCAATTCCCGCCGAATTAATTTTATCAGAAAGATTTTAAATTGCTATTTCTATTTAATTTTAATTTATGTTCAGTGGCAATTTATAAAAAAAAGCCAAAACGCCGTGCATTTCCTACACTAATATGGATACCGAACAACAGTACTCACCGGAGGTTGGAAACGCACATTTCTTTCTGATTGGTTGTGTCTTGTTTTATTTATATCAATCTTCTCGTAAAGTCGAGAACTAAGAACTTAACTATTGAAAATTACACTAATTTTGCAGATATAGAAGCGCCTTATTACTTAGCAGCGAAGTTCTTTCTGCTTATGTCACCTGTGACCGTTGTGCCATATAATGAACGGTTCCAGCTGTTCTAAACAAATTTTTGGCCTTCCCTAACTTCAACTCAGTAACTATTTAAATTTAATTATAAAAATAAAACACTTATAAGACGCTATTATCTTGTAAATTACAGAAAATAAAAATTAAAAACTGCACTACTCCTTCTGGAAAAAACTTAAAAAGAAATTGAAAATTTATCTAACTTTTACGTAATTAAATCAAGTTGATCTGTTGAATCAGGTCAATCTGTTGAAAAACTTATATCTATATATATCTTAAATATTATTATTTATAAATTATATCACCTGTCTTAAAATATTATAAAAATTATAAAATAGTATAATATAATTTATAGTTTTAAATAATATAATTTATAATTGTAAATCTATGAATTATACTATAATATATAATACTAAAATTTATAAGATAGTCTAATATAATTTATCTATAAATTTTATATTACTATTATATATATATAATCATATCAGTTTAATATAATATCAAGTTTAATATAATATCACTTTAATATAAGATGGTCCGTATAACATATATATACCAAATTTCATCAAAATGCAATAAGTAGAACAGGTTCTAGAGGGATCTGAATAGGGTCAATTTAATTATAACCCCCCTGTATGATTGATCTATAAATTATATTACAGTCTCTTAAATATTATTTATCTATAAATTTGTCTTTCAGCACATATGAGCATTTGTTAGTAAAATTAGTCTTTATTAAAAAATAATTATTAGACTTGGAAACAATAAACACAATTCCTAAGGATTTAAACCTTAATTAAAAATTTTAATAGTGTATTTAATTGAAATAACTTAAAATGCATTAAATTTCTAATGCACACAACTGATAACAAACCATCACAATCTGGTTACACGCGAAAACATCGCGAACGAAAACGTCACAGGAAAACAACGCAAGGCGAAATTCTCGTTGTAAAAAAACATCGTAGGAGAAAAGAAAGCAACGAGAAAACACTGCAGTTCTAAAACATGATCATGAAAAATATCGTGGTAAAAAATAATATAGCTAAAAATATAATCGCATTATATAGCAGACGTGAATTCAGTCTTTAATGTTGTGTGTGTGTATTTAATTATGGCAAAGCTCACTAGGGCTATCTGCCTAAGGGGAGGGATGCCTTCGTGGAGGACTTTCTAAGGGAAACTGACTCGTATACACGTTACATATGGGGAAAACCACGAAAACATCCATGCAGCCAGCGCGTTCGCGGGATTCGAACCTCGGACCGAACTACCAGTGTTCAGCGGCTTTACCGCTCGGCCGCTGGTGGGACCTTTAATGTTGTAAATGGGCTTTGGCATAATGATTTGTGAGTGCAAAAAAAGAATGAGAAATAGCTTTACTTCGATATTTTTGGATTAATTAATTTTTTCCTAAACAGGCAAGAAGAAAATGTAAGCTTTTAAAAACTAAAAAAAATAATCCTACTTAAAACATTAACCAGAATTTTGAATTTGTGTACTTAACTATCAAAAGTCATAATTTAATTATTCTCTTTTGTGAAGCTGCATTGCCAGTTTTTTATGAAAAATAGAATCTAAAAAAATTAGAAACGGAAACGTGAGTAACTGCATGAAATTATCTATATTAAAAGTATTTAACTAATCGAAACAAAACAAGATTCAATTTTTACTAAAATAATATCAGATTAACAAAGTGAAAAAAAGAAAAAGAAAAATAACAAAATAAAATATGAACTTTCAGATTTTCTATTGTGCCCAAACGGGCGCGTTTTTCATTTACAGACACATATATATTTCAAGAGCATTCATGCTAATGCCAATTTGGGCTAAAAATATTTAAAAGCAGCATATCTTTAGAATTTTCGATAGACAATATAGCGCGAGATAAAAACATTTTATTCCCTACAATCCTGCCACTGCTGGCTTAGAAATTGTTGAGTTTTTAATCAAAAATTTGTTAAAGTTTTACAAAATATGAAATAGATAATAAAACAAATTCCAAATTCCTGCCCATGTTTCGGTAGAGGACTATGCTACTCAAAATTTGATTGAACCATTGTTTTTTCATAATGCGAGAAACATACACACATGCATGCAGATTCTTCATTATTTACTTTCTTTAAATATAATACAGAGCGTACTAATATGGTGGCAACAATTTGAAAAGTGATAAATAGCATTTAAGTGATTCTTCGCAAAATGTCGCTTCGAGACAAATAGCCCTTCTGGGCTGACGCTCCTTTGGGTTAATAATTTTGCAGTTTGATAATTAATTAAAAAATTTTAATGTAGATAACCTTATGCAGTTACTTATATTTCCTTTTCTAATTTTTTAGGCTATATTTTTTCGCGTAAAATTACCAGTACAACTTTATAACATTGATTAATTAAATAATGACCTTTATTAGTTAATTATATAAATTTAAAATTCTGTTAACTGCTATACGTACCATTATTTTATAGTAATTTTTAGTTTCTTAATGCATAATTTTCCTTCTTGTTGTTTTAGCAAGAACTTATTAGTTAATTAAAAAATATGAATTATAGAGGTAAAAACATTCCTTATTCCTTCTTGCCCTCAGAAGTCATTACTCAAATATTCAACTTTTAAAGCGTAAGAAATGCATGTCTGCGACGTTACCGTCATGGGATTATTTGTAGGTGCTTTATTTTTTACCATGATATTGTAACGAAATGCACAGCCACGGTAAGACAGCTTTCCCGCAAGGCGGGTTTAGGGTTGCCAGAAAATGGCACGGGAAGGCAAAGTTGCTATATTTGGCTCGAAATCACCCATTTGGAGACAAAATTAGCGATGTGCCTGCCATAGATGAATGTAAAACTTTCTGGAACAAATTATTACCAGTTTGGCTCAGAATGTTCTCGAAGGCAAGCCAAAAGCTATGTAAACCTTGCCTGTACGCGGAGTAGCAGTCTAGCGTAGAGTGTATCGCCAATTGGTGCATCGTTGAGGTTATCGTGTGCATCGCGAGTTGTAGCGTTGGAGAGTCTCGAGAGTACGTTGAGTTCCGAGAACGACCGAATCGAGTCGGGAGCTGTACTCTAGTACTTTACCGGGAAGCTGCCTTCACCGTTATAGTTTGAGAGTTTAAAAGCTGTGTTGCTGTTTGTTTCAGCGTGTTTGTCGTAGTTTTTCGACGACCGTAAACGTGATTTTGGAACTGTCCTGAGTAATAAGAGTTGTCTTTAATTACTCCAAATCCACTAATCCGTAGAAGGCAGTAATATTTTTACGGGGATGTTTTAAAACTGCGATATTTTTTAACCGTTTTATTTTCGAGTACGATGTTTTAGACCTGCTTTTCCCTTTTTCCCTCCTTTCTTTTTTCTCACGGTGCTATATATGACGACGTTTTCGCCTTGCGTAGCTTTCTTCACTACGTTTCGTCCACGATGTTTACGGCGAGCACCTCAGGATCTAAATCTAAAATTCAAGTTCCAAATATCATTTCTAAATTACATTTCATGTTTCTAACCACAAAAGGCCGAACTATCTCAGTATCCTATCGTAAACTCCCCGCAGTCGGATCACGAATCTTTCTCCTGAATGTACCACCCATTATGCTCTAACAGCACGTACTTACAGCACACATTACAGCATAGCTTATGATTTTATTTAAGAATAGCACAACGTATTAAATTGAGAGAAAAACCGAAATTCATCAGACGATATTCTGACTTTTGTTCCCCTACAGGTGAAATAGTTTCTGGCAGTGCGTTGCGTCTCGTTTATGCATAGCCGATCTGATGTTTTTTTAACAGGAGGACGGTTTGGAGGCATCAACCTGTTAAATAACTGCAAGCTTTCTTGCGATTATTTCCAACAAGATGGAGCAATGCATCACATGAAACTTTCAAGTATTTATTCATTTCCGTTTTCGATTGAAAAACTGTTTCTGTCGCAACTTCTTTTCCTTTTTGGATCTAAATCTTTGAAATATTGAAGGAGGGGGATACGAATCTTTTGAATAAAACTCAAGGTAAGAAAGTACACAAGCAATTGCACACATGATACATTCACCTAAAGTGTAAAATCACTTTAGAAATGGCACTCATTAAATTTTTTGTGATAGTTGCAAACACACTCTTAGACAACAACCAAAAAAAAAAAAACCACGACGCACCAAGCAGGAGTTATTTGAATGGGATGAAAATCGGTAGAAGGGATGTACATGTACAGAAAATCAAATGATTAAAGTTTGAGAAAAATTGGATGATTTATTAAAGTGATAGATCTTTACGAAGTGAAAAAGTCAGTAACGCGTTTGTCCACCTCTGGCCCTTATGCAAGCAGTTACCGGATGTCCTCCTGAGGAATATCGTGCCAAATTCTGTCCAACTGGCGCGTTAGATCGTCAACATCGCTAGCTGGTTGGAGGGCCCTGCCCATAATGCTCCAAACGTGCTCAATAGGAGAGAGATCCGGCGACTTAGCTGGCCAAGGTAATGTTCGGCAAGCACTAAGGCAAGCAGTAGAAACATGTGCAGTGTGGGGGCGGGTATTATATTGCTGAAATGTAAGCCCAGAGTGCCGTGGCATGAGGGGCAACACAACGGACCTTAGAACGTTTTCGACGTACCGCTGTCCTGTAAGGTTGCGACGGATGACAACCAAAGGGGTCTTACTATGAAATGGCACTCCAGACCATGACTCCTGGTTGTCGGCTTGTCTGCCGGAAGACAGTCAGGTTGGTATCACACCGCTGTCCGGGGTGTGTCCAGACTCGCCTTCGCTGGACATCTGGGCTCAGTTCAAAGCGGGACTCATCACCGAAGACTAGTCTACTCCAGTCAGTGACATTCCAGTGCGAATGAGCACGACACCACTGCAAACGGGCTTGACGTTGTACAGAGGTCAGTAGTAGTCGGCGCAAGGGACGCCGTGACCTCATCCACCTTTCTGTGAGCCGTCTATGAATGGTTCTTGCAGTCACTGAAGCACTAGTTGCACGTACAATCGATGATGATGATGTATCTGGGGCTGTGAATGCCGCTCTGACGATTGCTCGGTCTTCACGTTCTGTCGTTTCTCTAGGTCTACCGCTTCCTTCTTGACTCTGCATGCGTCCATGGTTCACCCATTCCTGCCAACGTCGTCTAATAGTGGCATCGCTCCTGCTCAAATATTCGATATTCGTTCTATGTATCGTTCGCGCACCTGTATGTGAGACATAGTTACTTTCTTTCCACCGACAGCGAGGCAGCCGGTCCACTGGGTAGTTAGTATATCGGCCAGGTAGCCCCGCTGACGGAAATAACTTGAACAAAAGACACACTTATAAATACATATTGTGCTCAAGACGACTGCTGGGGCAGTGCAAACAAATGCTGGACGAAGACGATAGCGCATGATGGAAGAAGGGTGCATTGCGGGCGTGAAGAACAATTCCAGTTACATATTTACAGAGTAATGGATAGGTGGTTACAAATACTAAAAGTAATAAGAAGTAAAATACTAGAAAGTAAAACAATGCATAAAATAAAAAAAAAAGGAAAACAGTGGAAACAATACATAAAATAAGGCAAAATACATAGTTCAAGGTTCATAATTCAAGGTTTACAGTTCAAGAAGATAAATATATACAGGGAATAAGAAAAGCCGAATAAGCTAACTTAAGATAAAATTAGTTCGCTACAGGTACAGAGCATACAGGGGCTGTGCTGGTGACGAGGATGGTGGCTGAGAATTACTCCAGCCTGTCTGAGATTATGCGTGCAATGTTTATGCAATCGCATATGCGTTTCAATGCATTGCGATTTTTTGAAGTAGCTTCGGCCCATGCATGGATGTGGTTTGCTACTGGTTGCCTAAGATGATATTTAGCGGTCTCTCTGCAAGCGAACAGATAGTGGTCCGGATCTCCTACCATCCCGCATGAGCAATGCTCGTTTTCGCGTCGTCTGAAGCGATGCAGGTAAGTCATGAAGGGACCATGTCCTGTTAGATACTGAGTGAAGTGAGACGAGCCAGATTTTAGAAGCCGGCAGACTTTTGGAAAAAATCTGTAAACTCTTCTGCCGGTGGTTTCTGTCTCCCACAGATGTTGCCAACGTTTGAGTAATTCTCTCTCGAGCTCAGCTTTTAAGAACGAACCCGGAAGAGGCACGTCAAGTGTGCGAACGTGGGGGTCAGTTGCTGCTCTTTTGGCTATTGCATCTGCAATTTCATTACCCAGTATTCCAGTGTGGGCAGGTACCCACTGGAGTTCAGGCCTATAGTATTTAGGTGTTCTTAGTAAGAGTTTTTGTATGGCCCTGACGAGTGGATTTTTACTACATTTGCCTTGGATTGCCTGGAGGCTAGAGGCTGAGTCTGAATATATACTGGAATAGTTATTTTCCAGTGCGTAGACAAGTGCAGCTTTTAATGCAATCAGTTCAGCCTGAAAAACTGAGTTGTGGTGCTTAAGCTTTCTTTCCCAGGTCTTTAAGATCTGGTTCCCAAGTAGAACACAGTATCCGCTACCGGTGCCACATTCTCCTTTGGAACCATCGGTGTAGATTGCAGTGGCGTTGAACCACGTTGGTGACCTGCAGTTTATCGAGATATTGAATTCGGCCGGGTGGCAAGGTGGCTCGGGAATGCTTTGCTCATAGTCAGTATAAACATAAGTCCTATCCCATAAACTTATTGTCTCTTTGAGTCGGAGCACTCGCACTATTGCACTCTCGCGCTGAGCTAAGAGATGCAGAGGCGGTAGTCCTGAAATCACGTTTAGAGCATTAGTGGGCGAGGTTTTATATCCTCGGGTAATGCTCAGGAGGAATGGTCTTTGTGCTGAGCGTAGCAGATTCTCCATTTTAGTAGTGATCGTTATGCTCCACATGGAGGCTCCATGTAGTGCAATACGTTCAGCAACTACAGAGTACCACGTCTTAAGCATCCTCGAAGAAACTCCCCATGTTGGTGCTGCTGTTCTGAGCATGGAATGAAATATCCTGTGAAGTCGTGCCTTGACCTCCTTTAAATGTGGCATCCAAGTCAATGTGTCGTCAATTATAACTTCAAGGTACCTCAAGTTTCTGACTATTTTAATATTTTTCCCATGAAGGTTGATGCACGGGGTTCTTCGAGGGCGCTTACCTGGACAGATAAGCATACCTTGGGTTTTTGAGTTGGCAATAGTTAACTTATGGTCATTGGCCCATTTGGCCATCTTGTCCATTGCTTGTTGTGCCTTAGTCTCATATGCGTTGCGGCTGTGCCCTTTGGTTACCAGCAAAAAGTCATCGGCATAAGCCAGCATTTCCGTGTGAGGATCTGTGTTAAAGAGGGTCAGCGCTGTGTCCGCTACAAGATTCCAGAGCAGTGGACCCAGACAGGATCCTTGAGGACAGCCTCTATTGATGGAACGTGAGTGTACTCCTGCGTCCGTAGTGGCTTGTAAGCGGCGATCACTTAGGTAGCTGTAAATAAGGTCAAAGAGAATCTTAGGGCTACCCATGTCCTGTAATCTCTTCAGTACATCGGGCCACTACAACGAGTCGAAAGCGCCCTGTATATCCACAGAGATAATGAGACTATGTTGGTTATTTATTCTGTTATTTGCTATTAATTTTCGTAGGTGCTGCAGCGCGTGATCCACCGATCTGCCAGGAATGAAGCCGTATTGTTTGTCATTTATGCTTTGTCCAGACAGGATATAGTGTTTAAGTCTTTGAAGGACTACTCTTTCTAATACTTTACCCAAGGCAGGAAGAAGGCAAATAGGCCGGTAAGACGTTGGTACATTAGGGTCTTTTTTCGCTTTGAGGAAGAGCACCACCTCACCAAGTTTCGTGCCGGCTGGGAAATATCTGTTGCGCCAACATGCAGTGATGTAGGCATGCAGTAACTCCGGATGCATACTGTTAATGGCTTGCAGAATGCCATTATCTATCCCATCAGGACCTGGTGCTTTATTGGTGTTTAACGCTTTAACAATGTCGCTTATTTCTTTGGCGTTAGGCAGTGGTTCAAAATCTGTTTTCTTGGTATTGTAATATTGCTCAACGCTGGCTCTGATATTTCTTTGTGCGGGATTATCTGTGTCTGCGTTATCAGGTCTAAAGATATTGTCCAGAATGTGCGCAACTACTTCTGTGCTAGTTGCTGCTCCGTGGCTTATTGTGGCAGTAAGATTAGTAGGTGTAAACATCTTGTCATGTGCAATACGGAAGACAGTTCCGAACTTATTCGCAGTGTTGGTACAGTACTCTTTCCAGGATGAAAACTTCGCTTTTGCAATCTGTCTTTTGTAAGCAGCTCTGTGCTTTCGAAAAATTAGCGAGTGTGTCTCTCTTTCTAAGGGATCCTTGCATGCTTGCATTTTGCGCCTTAGGGCACGGACTTTGCTGCGTTCAGCAGTCAGCGTGGTGCTCCACCAAGGAGTGCATTTCGGGGCTGCGTAATGTTTCCTTTTCAAGACTTTTTCGCACACTGAGAGCAGTGTTTGCATAAGATCTTCATGCATGGCGTCGATGTCTTTACTACTGTTGCAATTGTTACATTGTGCCACGAGACTTTCAATATGGGTTGAAAGTGCATCTTTAAATTTGTTCAGGTTTATATACTTCGTTTTCCATCTGTTCTTTGTTATAAATTGGTGCTCCGAATCTATTCTGAACTCAATGTAGCGATGGTCACTGAACGAGGGAGTTTCGCTAACCTTCCAATTGTGAATATTATTAAGAATACCAGTGGTGGCTAAAGTGATATCAGGCCACCCCTGAGCCCTGGTAGTCCAGTATGTAGGAGGGCTGTCGGTGGGGTTGACGACTGCAAGGTTATGAGAAGTGATGAAGTCAAGGACAGGGCAAGCACGCCTGTTTTCCTCTGGCGCACCCCATAGAGGGCTAGCAGCGTTAAAGTCCCCAGCGATTATCTTATTCCTAGTCGGAATCATCATGACATGTTCCAGCTCCTGGAGTGCAGTGACAATGTCGTGCGAAGGAGGAAAATACGCGCTGGTGATGGCAATTTGACCATAAGGCCCTTCCAGTTGTACAGTAACTGTGTAATCTCCTTTATGCATTAGAAGGGGCGTGAGTGGACCATTGTAGGCGATGGCTGCTTGATTGCCTACTGAATGGTAAGTTTTGAAGTTGCTGAATCCTGTGATCCTGTTGTTAATGGAATGAAACTCTTGTAGTGCGGCTAGATCTACATTGTTTTCTAGAATAACCTGGGCTGCATGGACAGTTGCGGCTTGGTTGCGTTGCAAGTTGCTTTGAAGAATTGCAAAACCATGTACTGTACTTGGATATGCAATAGCCCGCAAATTCAGCGTGAGCGAGAAAAAACTGCTTGGTTCATTAATTACCTCTATCCGCAATACTTTTGCAGAACAAGAAGTGTACTGTGCAAGTCTGCAAGGAAAAATTCAGCTGCTGCAACAGCAACTCAGCGTGAATGATAATCGTTCTTTAACAGTTCCGGCCATACCAGAAGACCTTCCAGAACAGACGGAAACAGAAGAAACCCCATTTACCGAAGTCAAAAAGAGAAAAAGAAAAGCACGAACTGCGCAACTTAACAAACAGTTATCAGACCACGTCCTCCTATTAAAAGCAAAAGAAACAGATAGAACTCCAGAACAAGTCAGAACACAACTGACTACTGAACTTAGTGCCAGGGAACTGGGCATTACTGTTGAAGAATTGCGGCCCACACGCTCTAACGAACTTTTAATTAGGTGCAGCCACAGACAAAATATAGAAACACTCAGGAAAGCGATTGAGGAAAAGCCCTCACTCTCAGCAGCAGTCACGCTCAGAGAGCCCTCTTTCAGAAAGTCCACAATAATCGTCTTTGGTACCCCCACATCCGCAACAGCAGACGACATACGTGAAGCTTTTGCGAGCCTGGTGCCCTCAGCAAGTGAAGAACAAATACATCCAAGAAATCCCATTCGCACAACTATCGGCCACACCTGGATCGTCGACCTACAGCAGAATCTGTACGAGGATATTAAGGACCTTAGAAGAATTCTTATAGGATTCAGCTCTTGTGCTTTCAGAAAATACTTTCAAGTTGCAAGGTGTTTTAATTGTCAGCGGCTAGGACACTTGAGTCATTCTTGTAAAGCAGCGTTGGCCTGTGTAAACTGTGGACAAGCTCATAGCCAGGATAACTGCAAAGCAAAGACTCCACACTGCGTCAATTGCGCAACTCACAATAAATCCAAAGGCACTAGCTTCGACACCACACACCCGTCTAGTGCAAGACAATGTCAAGCCTACAAGGCAGAACTGTTCAGAATGAAATCAACGGCGCAGTGGTAGCTGAACAGCAGACATAGTTACTGTCTACCAGAGTACACGAAATAAAGTTCGTGAAGAATTTATGATTTGGAATCGTAATTTCTCTTCTTAAATATCCTGCCAGTTCCGCAGATCAGATGCGCTGTAGCGACAATCGTTCATTCATTGGCATCCAAAATGTAAAATTTTTCATTTTTCATCGAAATCGGTATGCATATCAATTTGTGTCCAATTTGCTTTATATCTTCTCGGTGCGTCTTTTTTTTTTTTTTTTTTTTTTTGTTTTTTGTCTAAGAGTGTATTATATATATGAAAACACGCTAATCGGGATTTGTTTGAAACAGCAAATTAATCATTTTTTCACAACATTACAATATTTTGTTGGTTATGTTCAGAGGAAATTAAAAATCCTGCAATAAAGATCATTTACTTGATAATTAATTTACTGGATCAAATGAAATATCTTGCAGTACTTTTAACTCACAAAAATAGGGAAATATCCTTTAATAACTTTAAACCAAAGCAAATTATTTGACAAAAAATTTGAATAAATTTTCATGGAGTGCAGCAGGTACGCATTAGATATCTTAGGTGCATCTCTTTATTATCATTTTTATTTGTAACTTTTGGGTTCTTCATGGACACTTTTGTCAGCTTCGGGAGAAAAAATAATATCGCGCGTTTTAACGCTTTTGTTACAACATCGCGCTTTAAAATGTGTTTTATACAAAAATATGAAGTAGGAAACTAAATAGAGGAATTTAAATTTTATAATTAACCAGGGCATAAAATTCCACTTTAACTTGAGAAATAATATTTTTTTCATAGAAATTTTATGGGTTACCTATAGAAAATACTATCTTTATCATACAATTATTTATTGAATCTGCACCTGACCCACGTAAGCTGGTGGAAATTTTTGTCAAGGGCTGCGAGTGATTTTATTAGTTGCTTTTATCTGGATAATAATATATTTTTGGTTTTTCATCCAAGTTTGTATTTTGTTTTGTTTATTTAATTTTGCCTTCATCCAAGAACAGAAGTAAGTAGTAAGAAAACGTCTTACTTACCTTTTCTGCACGATATCCACAGCACACTTGGAATTCTTTCGCCATTTTATCACACGGGAAATTTCATTTACAACTATTTACAATTCGTTTGCTTAGACCAGAACATACATATATTTTCTGTGGTTGTCATTACATCTTATTCAAAAAATCCACAAGGTGGAAGAAAAAACATTTATTTACATAAATAATTTAAATTGAAAAAGCTTCGCCCTCTCGCGGCCAACAACGTGAGAACCTGTCCCCATGTAAGTAGGTGGAAATTTTTGACAAGGGCTGTGAGTAATTTTATCAGTTGCCTGTATTTGGATAATAATATATTTGCTCAGTTGCCTCTATTCATACTAAAAAGTACGAACATGAGCTTAAAAGTATTTTGATTTGTTTTAAATATTGTTACAGAATGTCCAGGCGCGGTAAGATAGCTTCCTCGCAAAGCAGGTTTAAGGTTGCCAGAAATGCCAAGGGAAGACAGGGTTGCCACATTTGGAGAGAAACCGCCCATTTGGCGACAGAAATTGGCGATATGCCATAGACGGGTCGAGAACCTTCTGGAACGAATTCTTACTCGTTTAGCCCAGAATGTTTTCGAACACAAGCCAAAGCTATATGAACTCTGCTGGTACGCGGAGAGTCAGTCAGTGTCTTGTCTAGCGAGCTGTTGGTCAGTCAGTGCTCAGTGCCTAGTTGAGTCAGCTAAGAGTCAGTGAGCGAGTGTCTCGTAGTCCAGTGCCGAACTGGTCATCGAGTGCATCGAGAGAGTCTTTTAGTCTATCGCGAGTTAGTGCATCGTCGAGTTTCGTCTTAGAGTGTGCTGAGCTCCGAGAACGACCGAACCGAGTTGGGAGCTGTACTCTAGTGTATCGTCGAGCGCATCGCGAGTTGTAGCGTAGAGAGTCTGGAGAGTACGTAGAGTTCTGAGAACGACCGATCAGAATCGGGAGCTGTAGTCTGGTGCCTTGCCGTGAAGCTGTCTTCACCGTTATAGATTGATAGTTTGAAGGCTGTGTCCTTGATTGTTTCCGCGTGTTTACAGTAGTTCTTCGGTGACTGTAAAAGGGTTTTTTGAAGCTGTCTTGAATAATAATGGCCAACAAAGTGTGTTTTGATACTTCACCAAGTGTCGTCGTTATTTTCCCCAAATCTACGAACCTTTAACGTGAAGAGAAAAAGTAACAATATATTACAATAATTATCTATTAATTACCAATCTAAATCATATTTGTCTTTTTTTATTTTATTTATTTACTATTTAAAATATTTACAAATTATTTAAGATAATTTTAATCAATAATAACATTAAAAAAAGCAGTTCTAGAAAGCTAGGCGAATTTCTTTTAAAGTTGACTGGCTAGCAAAGAAATGACGTCGCACCGTTTCCCCACTTTATGTGGCGGCTGGTAAAAAACGCAATTTTTGGCATCCTTTATAAACATGTTATCATCTTGCTTTGGCTAATTTGTATGCTTACATGTTTCTTTTTCTTTTTTTCTTTTTTTTTCAGTTCATGGAGATGATGGAATAACAATGTTCTATATACCCAATGAACCTCCTGCAGGTGGCTGGGATACCGTGGCTGATCCTGATCATAAATCCAAATTCGCTGACGTAGGTCGTGCAATAGAAGATCTTGGTGTATCATTTTTAATCATTGTTGCAGTGTTGTGTATAGTGACTGGACTTGTATGCTTTGTTTGTGCCTGTTGCTGCATTGTTTAAGAAATGATTTTACATTTGCGCTCAAAAATTGCCAAAAAGTACGAGGTACTTGCCACCAAGAGTACGCGGAACTTTTAGCGTCAAAGGCTCGTTAGATTTTTCACAATCATGTCGAATTATCCCCCTTTTTTATATCCGTGGGTTTGAGTAATATTTCATATTTGTGAAGTTTTCATTGTGAATGACATTTGTGAAATTTTCATCGAAGTAATGCAGCCATTATTAAATCAGCTTAGTATCACTAGTCAATCTTTAATGTTGCTGTATTTCATAATGACAGGATTGAAGTTTATTGAAGTATGAAGCATGAAAGGGCTGCAGTAGCAAAAATCAAACCAATGTCAATTGTAAGATTAATGTGTCAACTTTCTATGGGTTACATTTTTCTGTTTATTGAATTTTTAGGATACGTTACTTTATTTTGTTTTATAGGTATATGTATGTATGAGCAGTAAAATTTCAATAAGCCGAAATTGAGAGAAGCAGAAATAATTCCGATAAAATGAAAAGATTTAACAAGATCTTCAACAAAAAAGCATAAAAAATTATTTATCTATGTAGATACATGTGAATATATATTTTCTGTTAAACAAAGCTTAGCAGAACATGTTGCTCAAATTTAGATGTCTCAGAAATAAAGAAATGAATTAAAGAACTTCTATTATGCGACAAAATTTTAATATATTTTGTCTCATAATAATAATTTTTAATATTTTTAGTCTATACCATTAATTTTTTAACATTATTTAACTCTAGGAATCCAGTGATGGATATTGCACTAAAATGTAACCCTCTCGGAAATCTTAATGCAATTATAATATATTCTCTAATATGAAATCTGTAGTGATCTCTAATGTGATGAACTTATTGTTAATATTTTATATACATATTTTTATATTGAGCATGCTTTTATGTTGTTCCTATGACTGTAAAAGTTATGACTGTTATTTTTGAGATCTCATGAAATGATATGTGAAGGGATTTATTAATGCCCTGAAATTTAGAAATTTACATAAATACTTACGCAATAAAATATTTACAGAAATCCAAGTTTCTTAAATTGATATAAAATCGTTAACTTTTGTGCAATAAACGAAATTTTTTATTAAGAACAGTGTGAAATCATTTTGTGACGCACGGTTATAAGCTTATGGATTGTCTGATTTCTTCTCAATACTGCTGTCTTTATATCGTCGCAAATTTCTCACTGGAGTAATAGTTTAACAGAGATATTTAAAGCGTTATGAATGCTTTGTTATTATTTAACACTGCTGACGTTATTAAGAATGTCACTAATTTAAAAAAGTTCATGAAATTTCAATACAAATTGTTTATTGCTTCTAGCTTTCTTAAGGTCAGTTTACACTTGTCAGAGCGGCTCGGAGCGAGTCGCTCGTTACGATTACTTTGACTCGACGGAGTAGAAACGTAGGGGAGATGAGTCAGCGCTTCCGTTTCTACTTTGAACCTGTTGAAAAATCTATCCGGGCATTTAGTCCGAGCAGCGTTCGCAGGGACGTCGTGATAGTGAGTTCTATAATGCCGAGATGTAAAGCGATAGCCAAACCATGGCACTTTTTAATGCATATGCATCTTATGAAGTGTTTTAGGGAGCACTTCACTGCTTCATTAAGATGTTGCATACTTCTATAATTATGTGAGCTTATATTCGTTTTTCTACAAGCATCCTACATGATGATGCAATAAATATATGATATTATAAACTATAAAAATAAAAATGGAATTATGAAAAAAATAAATAGATCTGTTTTATTGTGGATATTTAAATTTCTTGCTTTGTATAAAAGCATTCTGGGCTATAATTCGTTACAATTCAGCTTGGATGTGTGAGTGTATTAAGGTTTATACAAATTATGCTAGATGAATTCTAATCTTCTTAAACTATCCGTTTTAGCATTTTAAAAGTAAAATATAATCACTATATTTAACCATTATTAATTTTATTGATATCACTTTGTGTGTTGTCCAGAAACACAATTTCAGTAGGATCCAAAAGTAAGAATTTGAGATAAATATCTTCCTGTTGGAACTATGTCATAATATACATATTCTTTTACCTGTGGTAATATATGTAATGCTCTCAAGTTTTTTGCTACTTCTTATTTATTTAAGATTTTCTGAATAATTAGGTAGATATTATACATTTTTCTTCTGCCGTGTTAATGGTTGCTTTGAATAAATATTCCATGTGTTAATTTTGCATTCTTCTCTAGAAATAACACAGTTCCAGTCAGAACTCTGTATAATTAATTACATGCACAGAGCTATTGATTCTGTGGATTCTAGATGAATAAATATATTCTCTCTATTAACAAATAATAAAACACATTATTACTTTTACATTATTTTGTAAATGATTAATTAGGTGTAAATAAAGAGTTGTATATAGTAGAAAAATTTCGTTAATTTAAATTTCAATAACCACAGTTGACTAAATAACTTCTCTCAAACTGAATTTCTTTGAAATTCTTGTATCTGATATGCAATAACGTTTTTGTAACTTTGGACATTCTCATCCATAATTCATTTAATAGTTCATTTGATACTCCTAATTTATCGCGGCAAGCTACCGAGTCACGTACCCATTTCCGTTTCTTCTTCTTTTTTTTTTTTTTTCCCCTCGCAAGAGCAGAAATTAATTCGTTTGAAACTGCTTCCCAGACTTCAAGCACTGCAGCCAAAGAACATCTATGTATGTTCAATGCATATTCTTTCCTGCAGCTGCCACATCGGTATCCATTTCGTAAACAAACGGAGGCCAGTTGTCAGTCCACTCTGATTGGTGTAAACAATCTATCAGAGTAAAAGTCCGTTCACTCGGTTCGAAACGCACGGACGAGCGCCTCGCTACGAGCGACTCTGACAGATGTAAACTGGCCTTTAATTAGGAGATTGTAGAGTTTTACTCATTAATATTAATTTTCAATCTTACTAAAAATATTTTGCAATTATTAAAATCTAAGGGTTACTTTTAGAATAAATAAAAAATATTTATAATCCTTTCGGCAAATTTCTCATTTTAATTATTTTACACTTTATAATATTTGTTTTAAACTCAGTGCCTGTTTTTCTGTATTCTAATATCACAACACTATGAGATATTTGCTTGGAGAAACAATGTTTTTATAGTAAATAATTATTTTTGATGAAGACACAGATAAAATCGGCGCTAAATGCACCCGTTTCTTAATAAATGTTAATATTTTTAATATATTGTAAACATGTGAGGTATATTTTAATTTTATAACAGTTATCTTAATTCTGAAATCCTTTCCTTTTATTTCTTGTTTTCATTTATAACTCCCTACCAGAATAAGTTTTTAGAATCGCGATGAATGCAAATGAGTTAGAAAAATTATTTAAGAAAGGTTCAACTAATTTCGATAGAGAGTGTTAGGAATTCTTAGTGGCGCGTGTTTGCCTTCTGGTTAAGTTATTCTTGAAGCTGTTACGGTCGGCCGTATTCTGTGTGCCTATTGATATTCGCCGGCTAGTTTAAATTAAGGCCAACTACGTTATACAATTGTGTCTAGTTTCGGCTAAGTCTCGTTAAAGCCCGAGTAGAGGCTTTCCTGTAAGCCCCAGAAGGGGCCACCTGTTATTCTTATTTGAGTGAAAGAAGGTTATTTTAACCCTTCCCGAGTCTACGACTTAGTTGTTTTAAACTCAGCGATTAGTTACTCACTAGGTTCCTCGACGTTCTATCATAGACAACGGGCGAGGAACACTACAAACAATATGCTTTTACTAAATGTGCGTTGTGGCAAATCATCAATAAGACTGTAAAGGATTTATCGCTACGTCTAAGATGAAACAAAAATGTAAGAAAAATGTCAGTGTTCCTTTTTTTGAAAACTAAGTACTTGAACAGAAGGGTTTACAAATCAGCCAGCATTTATGGCAAGAACACAAAGTAGAATTTAAATTAAAAAATGAATCTAAACATCAATTAGCCAAAGGCTTGGCAGATTAATTTAAACGAAAAAGTTGGCTCTTAAGCTTACACCGACGCGAAAGTGCAATAAGAAAACAATACCAAAGACAGGAGCTTTTAACTTAGAATAACAGACTAGTAACGAAGCTTTCGGCAGGTAAAGCATACTCTGTCTAAAACAATCTTACACCCTCACTTAAATACACGCAAGTTAATTTGTATTCTGGTAGGAAAACGGAGAAGTGACCATGACGATTCGAAACATAAAATAACTGGCATAAAAATAAATAAGTCCTACAGTTTTTTCTGCCAGAATTTAAGTAAATGCAATAAATGTCTTCGACGACCTTGTTAAGATCTTAAATTTTAACTAATCACGAACCAACTTCTTGCAAGCAATAGAACCTACTAAGTAACTTATGAACTAGTTTTTAAAAATCTGGAACACCGGCATAAAAATCTTCATTTAACAACAGCAGCTGATTTCCTCCCAGTCATCTGGAAAGAAAATGATATTTGCAGAAGTGTTAAATACAATTCACATAGTTTTTATTCGTATCACTTTATTCGAATTTTTCACTTAATTTTATCAGGAATTTCCATACATTATTCATTTACTCTGTAATTAAATTTTATTCTCTGCGGTAAAATATGCTGACTGTATGAGTAAGTGTCATATGCATATGTGTAACAATACTACGATCTAACCAACATCCTACATGTTAGAAGCTTAGACACACTAGACCGCAAACAACAGACATATACTCTTAATTGTTGAATTCAAACCAGAGAAAAGAATCTATAATTCAGAAAAAATAACTAATAGAATGAATTTCATTAACACCTATTAGAAATAAAAATAACAGTTACTTTCATTTTTTGAAAATTTTGCTTTCTTTAAGGCATAATTTTTATGCTTTTAAGAAAAATGAATTTTCAGCATCTTTCTTTTTAAGGCCTTGGGCGTTGCTTTCATCTTAATCTTTCTGAGAGAAAACCGTCTGCATTTAATATATTCATTCTAAATTAATTTTAAATGAACATCTTCTTAAATGACCAAAGTAAAATTGAATTTACTGGCAAATTAAGTTGTTACCAAATTATTGTGATCATAATAATTTAGGCTACAGGTAATAGTTTATGAGTCTGAAAATTAAAGTTTTTATCTAGTAGTATCAATTATTGAATTCGGTATCAAATCGAAGTGAACTCATGCAACTTGATTATAATGAATAAAGTTTCATCTTTAAAACTATTACGTCATTATATGATGCATTTATTCGAAGAGGAAATACGTGGGTTGTCGCCCAGACGGTATAGTGATTAGGGAAGCCTACTACGATACGGAAGGCACCGTAGTGTCGGTGCGGTATGGCGACACTCTAAATATGAGGCGAGCCGAAAGTCCTCTCGTGTGGATCGGTGGAAGGGGAGAGGGATGGAAGACCCCCGGATGCCTGCGGGGTGCTCTTCCTCAAAATTGGTGGTTGGAAATAGATGTCCAACCTCTCTTCGGAGTAGGATCTGGCAATGGACAAGACGACAACAACAACATACGTGGGTCATTTAAACGCCATGATTTAGCTGTTAATCAGTGGTCATTAAATTGAGTTTGACTGAAGTTTGTTTTACATTTTGATTACAATTTGTAGAAAGATATTACTAAAATAAATATAAAGATACGTTTTTTCAGGAAAGTTAAACAATTCGTTCTTTGGGGTTTTGATTTTAATAAGCGGTTGATTTTAAAGGAGAGACCTTATAAAGCGGTACCCACTTTAATAATTTTTTTCCAAAAAATTATTCTACTGGCATTTTCCCAGTAGTGTCATGTTTAGCCGGGCTCAAAGCAAATGCTGATTAATGGACGTAGTTATCCATCGCTTATGATAGTTTTTTTTCACAGCTACGCATAATCTTAACTATATTATTATTTAAACGCTTTTTTTACTATATCGTTATTTACCAGTTTTCCAGTTTTGCTGTATTTGACTGCAGCCGATAAGATACCATTGGATACTGCATTTTTAAATGCTGTACGCCAAGTTCTGCGTATAGTTTCTCGGATATTTTAGTAGCAAACTGGTTTCCGTTGTCCGAAATTACTTTCAATGGAGCTCCATATTTTAGGATATATTTATTTAGAAAACAAAACAAAAAAAAAAAAAAAAAAAAAAAAATGTGGACGTTCTTTTGAAGCGAACTATTTTTACCCACCTAGAAAATGATGCATGATAACGAGTAAATATCTATTTTTATTGACTTCAATACGTGGATATTAACCTAATAAGTCAATTCCTATTAATTCAATTGGGAAAGTAGTTTTTATTCTATTTAGGTACCCGACCAGGGTATAATTAACATCGTTAACTAACTGGCAAATATTGCATGACTTGGCATACTGGCTAAGAAGTTGTAGCTGTGGAAAATAAACAGTCTGGCGGACTAGCTGGACCGTTTTCCTTATGTCAAGGTAGCCTGAATCTGGCGAATCGTGCAGTTCCTACAAAGTGCTGAACCTTAAACTAGCTGGGATAACTGGTCTTAACTCGTTGTTTTCATTAGTAGCTTTTGCATAAAATAAGAGGTTATCAATTTCTTCATATTTCGCAACTCTGTTCCTAATATCTGTAATGTCCTGATACTCAAAATGGTTAGGGTCTTTTAGGTAAGCATAATGATTTTTAAATTTAGGATACGTTTGTAACACAACAATGGCAGTTTCACGAGAATCAAAGATTTTTTGTAATAACCACAGCATATTTTAGTGAATTCCCCTCCTCACATAATTTTATTCTTGATAATGCATTAGCCACTATGTTTTCGTTTGTTAGCATGTATTTAAAGAATAAGTTGCATTCTTGAAGTTTAAGGCCCATCTAATAAGTCTTGGTGATAAATTCTTTCCGGAGTACAAACGAACCATAGCCACGCGATCCGAATTATAGTAATTTCAGCTTTCATAAAACACACTCTAAATTTTTAAATTGCTAACAAAACTGCTATAGTTTCCCTTTCTGTAACCGTATAATTTCTCTGTGCAGAATTGAGAGTTTTACTATAGTATGCAGGCTGTCCTTTTGAGTCAGAACAGCGCCAGCTCCGTAACTGGAGGCATCCACAGCAACTTCCAAGATCTCATCACCTTCAGGAATGCTCTCCTTCATATCATCTAGAATCGTTCTTATAGAAAAAACGGATTCTGTCACGCATATGCTTTAAACGTTCTTTGTCATTCATTCCGTAATACTGATTCTCATTATTTAGCAGAATGACTTTTACTTGTTTCAAAAGAAAAGCCAAAACAAAGTGAGAAGTTCCTTATCACTAGGGTGTCCGCCGATAACATCGCGGCAAAAACATCGCGGACGAAAACGTCGCGGAGAAAACAACGAAAGGCGGAAACGTCGTGCTACAAAACATCGTGAGAGAAAACATCGCAAAGAGAAAATATCGCAGTTCTAAACTATCGCGGTACAAAATAAAGCGGTTCAAAAACTTTGCAGTTTAAAAACATCGTCGTCGAAAATATCGCGGTAAAAAATAAAGTGTCTACAAATCATCGCAGACATGATTTTTTCAGGTTTTAATAATTGTAAATGGATATTCCCATAATGATTTGTGAGCGCAACATGTAAAGAAGGGTAATTTTTACTTTCACATTTTTTTATTAACTAATAAATTTTTGATGAAAAAGTAAGGAAACTTAAGCATAGAAAATTAAATGGAACTTATAGATTATACTTTTCATGAAAAATTACCAGTAAAAACTTTATAAAATATGATTTATTAATGGCCTTTGTTAGTTAACTATGTCGGTTTAAAATTCTATTAAGTGCTATAAGTTGCATTAACTTTCTATGCTTAAGTTCTCTTTTTAGTTTCTCAGCAAAAATTTATTGATTAATAAAAAATATGAAAGTAAAAATTATCCTTCTTTCCATCTTGCCCACACAAATCATTACGGAAATATCCATTTACAGTTATCAAAGCCTGAAAAAAGCGTGTCTACGATGTTATCGTCATGCGATAATTTGTAGATACTTAATTTTTTACCGCGATATTTTCGACGACGGTGTTTTTAAACCGCGAAGTTTTTGAACCGCTTTATTTTCGACGACGATGTTTTGAACCACGATGTTTTAGAACTGCGATGTTTTCTTCACGATGTTTTGTAGCACGACGTTTTCGCCTTGCGTTGTTTTCTCCGCGACGTTTTAGTCTGCGATGTTTTCGGCTGTAACCATCACTAGACGTCACTAGCAGGAATCTTACTATAAATGTACACATGAAATATTTTGAAACTGAGTTTGGAAACTAATTTCTGTATTTGAAATTCCTTAATTCATTTGGGCATAGGAACAGTAGAATGTAATAAAATGTGACTTACTATTTTTAATATACTATCTCTACTCTACTACTCGGGGTGAGAGCGATTTCCAAGCTAGAGCTAAATCATAAAAGCAAGTCCTTGTGAACTGGTCTGTGATCAAACTATTCTCTTGTCCAAATAACTTTCAATCTCTTCCTTGAGATATCAATATTATATATATTTGAACTCTAGCACCTATACCAACTTATATGGAAAGAAGGTTTTCTATGCCTCTGCAAAATTGGAGAGACATTCAGGTTTGATGCAATTCTTGCATATCTACGCCTTTTGTACAATGACCAGTTCCAAGTATTGGAAAGAAACATTAGATTTTTCAAGACACAAAATAATGACGAAAATCTAGTTTTCTGGATTGACAGACTGAAACTTGCTTCTATATGGCAGAAGATCAGAATTTAACGATGAGGCCACCGCAATCGGTAATTAAAGTAAGAGAACTGATGATGTCAGGTAGTTCACTTTTGCAAAAGGAGCCTTCGCTGGAAATCAAGACATCTAGGTGAAGTCGTAAAATCCACATTTCCGACAAATTTCCTTTATGTTGTTTCAGCAAGTGTGGGTTTTTGTGATGACATAAATTTGAAATGGGTTTAGGTACCTCGATATTATCGTATTTATCTTCCGGACTATTATTTCTGCTCTCGTGATAGCTTTTTCTAAATTTATCATTATATTAAGATATCATCATTTTATTAAGATTTTTGTTTTTCTAGACTCATGAACACTTTTTTCCATAATCTGGAAAATAAAACCCAGTTCAAAATTTTGCTGATACTTTCAATAGCAGTATGCTGCAATTAGCAACTGAATTACTGCTATTTAAATATTTTGAACTGAAAGCAGTATATCAAAATATGCCTTGTATGATTTGTATAAAATACATTTCACCAAGAATATCTATCATTGAAAGTAATTTTTGATTTAATAGTCTTAAGTGAATAAATCTTAAGTGAATCAATAAAGTTGATTGAATCTTTGAAGTTCATTTGTTTGCGTTTAATGAAGTTACGATTTGAAGCAATTCCTGATTTAGATAGTAAGGTAAGATTTAAAGTTATAAAGCTTAATAAATTTAAAATAAAGAGTTTATTTGTTCATTTATTTTTATTTTTTGAAATACTTTTAATAATAGAATTTAATCTCAGGTAAAAGCCATTTCTAAAAGTTGCATGAAACATACAGCTATCCTTTCAAATATATATCTAAAGAACACTGGGCCTGAAGCACTAGCTCAAAGAATTAAACACAGAAGAAAAATAAATAATTTTTAATTTTTAATTTGATTTAGGTTATGAATGAAATTCTGAAATTGCTCATTCTATAGCTCTAATGAGCAATTTCTGAATATATATAAATTCAGTTGCTAATCCACTAATAAATTCGTTTAATATATTTCTGAAGGAAAACTAAAATGAAATAAACAAATAAATAATAATTTTTACAGTTATTTGTCAGTTAATACCTTTGTTCGAAGCATCTGTTTGCTGTGTAAATACAATTCCGAATGTGTATTATACCCAACAGCAAATATCTGAAATCTCGACTTTTCTATTTGTCCCACTGAATGCCACAAGCTTAAAGTGACGTCGAACTTCTGCTCTGGATGTACGAGTAATGTTCTCAGTGCAGCAGTGTTAATACGATAGGTAAGTTCCTGATTTTTTTGGAAATAAAATAAAATTTTGTAAATTTTATATCAGGTAGTCACGTAACTTGAAAGCAAATTTATGGTATGCCCGGTACTAATTAATTTAGATACATAATCTTTACCAAAGTAATATGATAATAATGTGAAATGTACAAAGAGAACTTATCTGAAAGGTCATATTTGGCATTAAAAATTCTAACCATTTCATATAATTTTTTTTTATGCAAAAGGCCTAGGTTTCTCCTTATGTTGATTCGTCAAATGATTAATCCGGCTTCTTTCCTCCCCGATGTCAAATCATTTTTATGCTACAAGGTTTCTACTTATCTAAGCAGTCTAACTAGGAGAAATTTTAGTAGGAATTTGTTCCTTTTTGCTGACCAGCATCTAAACAAATACGAGACAAAAGTTTAAAAAAGCTTCTTGTTCCATACCTGTACGTACCAAAAAATTGTCAAATAAAGCACAAGGTCTAGTATTATTACTGCTTTTAATTTTAACAAGGATTTCTTTTCAGTACGAATAGTCTCAGAAATTAACCAAACAAACAACACGAACAAAACAGTCAGATTTAAAGTAAAAATCGTCAGAGTCAAAAATCGTCAGAGTAAAAAGTCAAATTTAAAGTAAAAATCTAAAGTGATTTAGAGATAAAAGTTCTTGATACTAGTAATCTTAATTTCTCATCTTATAATAGACTTCCGATATATATTAGCTTCCTTTTTAACTTCTTAATTATTGTATTAAATTCTCTTCTTTCTTAAATATTCTCCTACATTCATAGATTTTGCTTATAAATCTCGAGAAGGGAATTCTCTTTTCATAGCCTACAAAGTATTTTCATAGCCTACTAGTAGCCTACAAATATATGATCATAATAGTTGTTTCATCCACTGAATCAGTTTTGCCTTTTTTTCCCTACTTTTCATATGCTCGGAAATATAAAAAAAACAAACTACCTCGGAGTATCAACTATATGGATGACATTAGTCTCCAATAAGGTACGAAAAGCATGCTAGAAGGCAAATTAACATCCAGCAAAGAACTAACATTGATCAGCCACTTGTTTGTGGTTCCTCCAAGTGAGTATTTTATGTGATCACCCTGGGTATCGATAATAATTCACAATAGTAACACATCTTCGCCACTAATATATTAGTAAAACTGCTAATCCAGTAACTTTTTATGTACTATCTTGCAAGCCTGAAATTTTCGCAAACTGGATATCTACCTCGATAGTAGCAGCGATGATGGTCATGCAAGACAAACACTGTCGGACATTGGATTAGAAAGATAGGTTTGGGATCCTTGAAAGATTGAAGAATATCGTTTGGAGCAATGAGACAGGTTACGTTTTGTACAAAAGTGATAGTACAAAGGTGATAGTTCTCATATGCATAAACAGCTTCAAATTATATTTACTAATTATACAGCTGCAGTGAAACAGACCAATGCATGAGCGCGTTTGGGTTTAGAGAAGTTTTCTGAGTACACTAGAGAACCATTGGTTTCTTAAATAAAAGGATGGTGGATGTTACAGGGATTTATATTATCCATACGTGTCGTAGAGATCTCTCTGCGATAATTCCTCTAACTAATTAATGTTTGATTTAGTTGAGAAAAAGCATGCAAGGACTATCTGCCAAATGAGAGTTTAAGAGAAACTGTATCGTATTCGTGTTATACATAGGATAACTACAAACGCATTCATGTAGCCAATCTGTTCACCAGGATTCAAACCTGACTTCAGCTACTGAATTAGTATTTAGTAATCTTATCCATTCGACCTTGATGGTCAAGGAATGGTTCAAGGAATACTTCCGTCTCAACTTCTGCTCTTTCGTGACTATAAATAAATTGCACAATTGAGAAATATACTAGAAATAAATGTGACATGTGTTGATCATCACACGCGGAATGATCTTGAACTTATGGAGTTACTGCAATGAGCATGCTCGCTTGAAGGATGTTAAATTTTCAGGGTACAAAGGAATCATAAGAACAAAAAGAACGACAGCAAGAATCAACATGTTAATCAAACGTAGGTTATCATCATATATTTCTTTATAAGTTCGATTATGCATACTCATAAATGTACATTACAAAAATATTAATATTAATAGTTATTAATATTTTTGTAAATTAAGGAGATTTCGCATCTGATGTTCGATTTTCTGATTGAAAAGGCGCTCGGCAAAGAAAGATTTGACAGGATGTTCCTTTTCACGTGAGATGCATGAATACGAAAGCATTTAAGAAACTGTTTTCTTGAATATTGAATAAACTGCGAAAAAAAGAAAATTCTTCTTGTACAATAGTTACGTTTAATTCTTTGGATTTCACTACTATTAAGATCCAAATGAATTAATTCTGATGGTACACACAATGCGATTTCCATCTTAAGAACGATTTTTTAAAACATTTAAATTCTGGTTAATGTAATTTTTTAATAGTAAACAAGCATTTTCTTTAAAGTTATATTTCATTCATATTTTTAATATTAGAACTTGTATTGCTAACTCAAACATAAACATTTGAATTCCATTTAATCTATTTCTCGAATTTTAAAATTAAATGGAAAAGTTAAATAATAACTTTATAAACATTAATAGATGTATACAAAAAATTTAAATTTGAATTTAAAATTTTAAAATATAGCAACGATGAAATGGAAAACACAATGAAAGCTTTTGTCTTCTTAAATAAAATTATTCTATATAAATGATTAATAAATAAGGTTATTAATATGAAGGTTATTATATGAAGAAATCATTAATTACATTTTCCTCCTTCAGTTTCAGCTTTGCGGAGGAAATTTAAGAGCGATTTTTACATTCAATTTTCTGACGCAAGGAATACGAATACGTAAATTTACTCAGTGTTATGACCGGGATTTGAAATGTTTCTTCAAATGCTTTATGAGTAATAGAAATTTCACACATATATAGCAAGAAATGGATGGATTTGAAACTTTAAAATAGTTTAAAATGTATTCTTATTTTCTTATTTTTTTTTTTTTTTTTTAGCCAAAAGGGGCGTTAGTTCAGAATGGATATTAGTCTCAAAACGGTATTTTGCGTTGAATCACCTAAATGCAGTGTATCACTTTTCAAATTGTTGATACCAAATATTATCGCCCTGTGTTATGTTTAAAGAAACTAAACATTGATGAACCTGCCTGAACATATGTAGGTTTCTCGCACTGTGAAAAAACAACGGTACCTAGAGTGATCAAATTTTGAATAATATGCTTCCCCACCCGAACATGGGTATCTGGAAGCCCGAATTCGGAATTTCGAATTTGTTTTATTATCCATTTTATATTTTGTATAACGAATTTTTTATTAAAAAAAACTCAACAATTTCAAAGCTAAAGGTGGCAACACTGTAGGGAATAAAATATTTTTATCTCCAGCGCGCAGTACTGTCTATCGGAAATTTTAAAGATATGCTGTTTTTAAATATTTTTAGTCCAAAGTGGCATTGTCCCAAATGCTCTTGAAGCGCGTATGTGTCTGTAATAAAATCTGAAAGATTAAAGGTTTTTTTTTTTTTTTTTTTTTTTTTTTTTCTTTTGTGTGTGTGACAGAGAGATTGTGTAAACTTAGAAATATTTCACTTAAATTATTTGAATTCTTAACTTCTATTCTTGTAATTAAAGGGGATAATTTTCTTGGATTCAAGTTCAGCTTTCTTCTCGTACCTAATTAGCATACTCAGACAAGGAATTTGGAATTGCAGCTCGAAGAAATAGTACAGTCACAATTACCCAGGGTTTTAGCTGGGATTCGAAACCTGAATCCGTTACAGTAATGCCCAGCCTTCATTAATCTCCTTATAACATAAGAGTCACTTTTGCGAGAAACATTCTTTTGCAGAAGTTAGTTTTCGTACTTGGTTGAGAAGAATAGCTCAGATTAGTGCTAAAAGTAAGCCATCGCGTTTCCGTATTTTATGAAGGTTTATTGAAATTAAGCGTAATACACAGTCATTCTAAATATGGTTCCATATAAGATGCTCGTTTGAAAGATCATCTCACGAAGTGTATTATAATATATATATATATATATATATATATACAGAGAGATAAGATTGAGAGATGGAGACAGAAAGAAGATCTACCCAAAGAGAATTTGATTGCAAATTTGGTAAATTATCTTCAAATCTGAAAATTGATTCTTCTTATGATGCTACTGAAAAAAAGATAATCCTGCATCTCAAAAACGGTCAACAGATAAATGAAGGTCGAGGTTTGCGAAGTTTCGTCAAAGGAGAAAAAAATACGCATAAATATTTATATCATTTAATAAAACTATATTGAAAATTCTGCTTTTAGTACATCATTTAAAGCAACTTTAGGTGAATTGTTTTATCTGAAATAAGATTTATGCTTACATTAAAGTTATAAAAATTTGTTTTACGTTCGTTTACCTTTTATAACTGAAAAAAATCGCAAAGAATAGATTTTTATTTGAAAAATAGAAAAAAAAACATAATTACTTGCTAATTAATTAATTCAATTTATTTAAATATTACTTTACTTAACTTACGTTCATCTAGCAATATACATTTCATTGTTAATTCACATTACTTGGTTACTTTCAAGAAAAAAGGTACAGTAGAACCTTGTTTTCCTGAACTAACTGGGAAGAAGACTTTTAGTTAACTATTTTCGATAGTTGAACGTACAAATAACTACCAGTAACACTATTAAAAAAAGTAACTACTGCATAATATGTGTACATCTATGATTACAATGTCTTCAAATATGGAATAAAAGCAAAAATTCAGTGTTGTTTTAAAATAAGTTTTACAGAAAAATATTAAGCCTACATTACTGTCGAAGGATTTTCCACAGAGGTGGTTTTCCAGAGAAAGAAACAGTTTGTAAATTATGGACGCTAAGTTCGACGAACACAATATTTTCCAGCCAAATCTTTGAATTGTCCTTGTCACTTGTAGTACCTTGCGATAACCAACTTTGTCGTACCTTACGATTAACCAACATTGGCTTCTTCTGCTGCAATGCGTGTTGCACCCATTGCAGCTGCTGCGAGTACGTATCTTGAGTGTTGGTGTGGCCTAGCAGTAGTAGCTCGTAATGCACTAATTGTCAACTAGACAACCAGATACAAAGCATAAACTTTCGTAGGTACAGAGGTGATTTTCAGGTGTGCGGCACAGAGTCACGTGGTGACAACCTGTATCTGGTATGCTTGGGAGTGTAATAATGGATGATCCTTTTTTCGTCACTCGTGAGCATTCGATAAAACAGGGTGCTTTGCAGTACTGAGACGACAAAAACAAACAGACTGCCATAGGTTGTTCCTTTCTGACCGTCAACAATGTTTTTAGCCACCTACTTATTCAACAACTTCTCTCGCAGAAGAAATCTGACCATTTCCTCAGAAACCTGGAAGCATTCGGGAAATTCGCCACACGTTTGATTGCTGCCCCCCCTCTAGATTTGACTGTATAATAGTGTTAAACACCAGCATACCTGGTCTTTTAGGCCCTAGCCCTCATCTGTTTAAAATTTCGAAATAGATTGCTGCAAAACAACTTATTTAGCTGTAAAAGGTCATTTGCAATGAAATAGATAGTCATGACCGAAGCATAAGATGATGCCACAAATTATATGAGCATGCATAAAATATTTGAAAATCAGGAACAGGAGTTACAAAACAATAAACTAAGAATATGCATGTTATACAAAAAATGGGTCATTTAATATGGCCACGGGCTTCTTGATGCTACCTGAGTTGAAGTTGTAGTTACAGATTCTAATTGCGCAGTAACTAATCTTCTTCTGCCGTTTATGAAAAGCTTTTGCCAGATGATAACAATGTGTTCTTAAATGGACAATGTTCTTTTCTGCATGTATTTTATTGCTACTAATATACCAGGAGAAGTCTGTAATTAGCCGACGAACACTGTTCTGAGCCAGTTTGGAGTTGTTTACAATTTGTTTTATAGCAATGAGCCCAGACTGACCAGGCGAAGTAAAGCATGCAGCGCAGAATTGATTTACAACTGAGTAACTTATTATTTACAGATAGAATGCTATTCGAACAGTTAAGGGATACACTTTAGTTTTACGCTCTCAGCACTTCTGGATAATAGCTTTAATGTTTGGGGTCTCTCGAGAGAATTAGCTAGAATTCCCCTAAGGTAACGGATCTGCTTAGGTCAGAGTAGTTCCACAAAATTGAGATTTCTTGCTATTTTCTTCTTCTTTAGGATTAAAATAGCCACTTTTTTCAATATTGATTTGAATTACCCATTTTTAACCAATACTTGTATGTGGCTCTGAATGTGTTGGATGACCAGACTAAGGATTGCACTTTGAGCATGGATTGCTGTGTCATTAGCCTGCATTACGAGCGTAATATTGTGTGTGCATGGAATGTCGTTTAGATAAATCTTGAAGATAGTGGCCCTAAGAGACGCTTGTGGTACACTGGCTGATATAGCTCGGCGAATTGAATATGTGCAAGAGATGTAAATGACAAAGTTCTACCTGTCAAGTAGGATATAGTTATGGTTGTGATGAAATCTGGAAAGTCCAGATTGTGTGTTTTGTAGATGAGTGCGTGTAACCAAATGTGATCAAAAGCCATGGTTAGATCAAGGAAAAGAACGCTTGTGACTTTCTTGTTTCGGATCGCTTCAGAAAGTATCCCCACTTCTCTTTATAACTGGTTGGACATTGATAGTTGCTTCCGAAAGCCAAACTGATATCGAATACAGATGTTGATGGCTTCGAGATGTTTATAAATTCTGGCAAGGATTATAGCTTTCATAATTTTTCTAATGCAAGATAACAAGCGGGTCCAATTGTCCGGGGGAGAAGTTGGCTTGTTTGAATTGAGAATTGAAGTTATGGCAGCCGTCTTCCAGTCCTCAGGAAAATGCTGCTATCGAAAGAATCAGGTTAAAGATCTTCGTAAATTTAAAAATCATGTTGTAGGGATTTATATTTATTTTAAATAACCAATTTTATTTAAGTTGCTATTCTTTCCTATAAGCCTTCATTCCCCTAATTGTCAGTGCCAGAATATTTAAATTTTGTAGCGCGCGTGAAGGAATGCAAATTCTACTTTTCAGAAAGAGCTTTAAAAACAGAGTTTCGGTAGGAAAGAGAGAGAGTTACGCTACAACCCCAACCTCTGCTGTTTAAACGGTTGGTTATTGCTGGTTCACGTGGCTTGATTGCATTTACTTGCTGCCACTATTTTCGACGGGGGTTTAAGAAACGGGATCTAGCTGAGCCCTGTAGTTTAGTTCTATCACTTGTACATATCTTGAAATTTTTAGTTTCACTATCTGGTTTCAGTTACCGCCCAAGAAGAGGCGTAGTTTGTAAGCGTCGAGTTGACGCATTGTAAATTTTAAAGATTTAATAAAGGGTACTCTTAACCCTTCTCTTGTACAGTTACTACTATTCCAGTTTTTACACAAAAGTGAATCTACTGAATTCTACAATGTAACCAAAAGCTTCTAATGGACGGATAGGATCAATGTTGTTTGTGTGTTGATTTCTTGTGTTATTAGAATAAAAAATAGAAGCTAAGTGTTCAGATGTTGTGTTATGTATTTTGTTAATGCAAAATTGAGATTTCAGATGCTGAGCTTAAAGTTCTGCTTTCTCAGTTTTATTGTAATGGATCTTTTGAGGGCTTTTAAAGAGCGAAATTCTATTGTAGAAGGTCTTGTACCTAGCTTACAGTATTACGCATGCATATCACATTTCCCGCCATTCAGACTTAAATTGGATAATTTACTTATGACTTACTGATTGAGATTAAACTTACTGACTGAGATTGAATTCTGACTTAGATTGGATATTACTTAATTTACCCATATGGAGTTATCATCGATGGAGAGCGAATGTAGATAGTTATTCCAGTCGAGTTGCACCTGGGTAATAGTGACAGACCTAACAGCTTACACAGTTGATTTAGACTTTTCTTATTAGCAGGATGTCTTTTTCTTTGAAGCAGCCTTCTTACTGCATTTATTTGCTTCACAAATTTCTGAAATTCCAGTTTTTTTAATTTGAATTTCTTGTTCAATTTAATTGCGTTTTTGTTGGTTTTTGTGATTTCTTCGTTAAGTTTCATTTCAATTTTCCAGTGTTACTCCTTGAGTGTATTGTTAGTATGGTGTAAAGGTATGTTGTTGAGAGATTTTTCCTAAGAACCTCGTCATCCAACATGTGTGGTCACCACTGTGGAGTTGTTCACAAATTCTCAGGTCTCCCAACATGAAGTTTTGAAATCTGTACTTGGCGGTGCGTGTGTTCTCCCCGAATGACTGACATATTCGGCTACTTGTTGCAGCTGCTGGCAGGACCACCATAAAGTACACACCAGAAAACCGCAAATGAATTGCTTCGGTACTTTCCTTCCTCTTTCCACTTCTGTGATCGATTGCAAATTATTACATCAAACAAATCAATAAGCAATACAGGAAACATAAAAAAAGTACAATTTATAGCACATTACAGTGGGAGACATTAATAAAATATAGTGTTTAATGAAAAATGTTTAGACCATGCTACATTTGACAGCGCGCACTAAAGACTAAACTTTAATGTTAGCTCGCACTTACATAAAAGATTCTAATATCCTGTGGGGCTATCTGATTGATAATCACATAATGAATTTATTTAAAAGGTATTGCATTAATTTAAAAGTTACTATACTAAACGAAGTTTTTCAAAAAACGAATTATTCTGGGTTGTCTGATTTTGTTTGTTAAAAGACAGGATTTAATTTCAAATTCTTTAGAAATGCTTGGAACACTGTCAGCAAAATAATAACGAAGGTAATATTTAATTTATCCTAGTATTAAAAGCAGTGTGCTACTATAATTTGGAAGTTAAGTGCAAGATTTCGATAAGATACGAGTACCGTTTCATATTACAAAGCGATTCTCTTCACAATACTTTACATTCTTAAGGATTTAAAAGAAAAATTATGTAGCTCTACTCCTAATCTAATTTATCTTTCAGATCTGATGTTATGAAGATGCTGGTTATTTTCTTCGGCTTCTTCGTGGCTGTCTGTTGCGCAAAAACGAAACACCACAAATGTGACTTAGCTGATAAAACTACCTCAGAGGAATTCGAGATCATCAGAGCCATAAAAGCAGAAAGTAATTTTTTTTCATACTTATTTTGTTTTGTGAATTTTACATTAATCGTGGCTGTCAGATTAAAATTCTGATTCTAAATCAGATCAATAAAAAAATAAGAAAAAATAAGAAAAAGCTTTCGTACTTTCATCACCCCTTAATTTCAAAATTTAGTTTATTAAACTATACCCTTGACATTAAGTCAAACTTGCAGTATAAATCTTGCCAGTTTGAAAATTTTCCATTAATTTTTATTGTTATTTGTATGGTATATAAATTCTTAAGCAACTATCACGTTAAAAACGAGTAATGTTGCAAATGGGAGTGAAATGCAATACTTTTTAGAAATGCGTCTTTGAAAAATTTACTTAAAGGGCTCATTCCCACAAAAAGCATTTTCACTCAAAGATCTAAAATGTTGTTTTGTTGTTGTTGATGTGACGTATCCCACCTGATCGACAATAACATCAGATCAGATCTCTGAAATCAGAACAAGTCCACGAAATTCATTGTGGCAAGGGGTTAAGATTACGCCTGTCGTTGGCAAGGGCCTGGGGCACCATACACGTGGCAGTGCCCTGTTACGCTCCCAATTTTGATGGTTGGTTGGTTGGTTGGTAACGGAGGACGGGGACGCCTGATGTATGTGCAGTAAACAGGTATGTGTCCCGCGCCCTCCACTAACCCGGAACAATTCCCTGAGGCTTCAAGAGGGCGCCTTGGGACCTTGTGGGGACGGTTCCACTCTATTTTCTACCATCAACCTCTCGATAGAGCTTTCGGCTAGCCGCATATTTAGACTGCCTCCATGCCGCACCGACACTATACATTCAGAAACATTTATCTCTTCTCTGATATTCGAACCCAGGCCTTTTGGTACGGCAGTCAGCGTCACTAACCACTAATACGGTTCGGCGGCAAATGTTGTTTTTGTCATCGCGTATAGAAGGCTGTATCAGTTAATTACTCCTTATTTTTTTAATTCAAATAACACAGTTTGTTGGCTATAAGACAACTTTACATTCCCTATTCCTTTATAGTGCTAAGGAAAATAATTTACAGCTCATGGTTTTTGAGAAATAGTAAAATTTGTCAGGATCTCTGAGTCTTTAAGATTTAGCAGTTTTTTGCAAACCTGGTAAGCAAAGTCTGTAGCACATGCGGGAAAAGAATTCAAATAATGAAATTAACCTCCTAGTAGTCGACTATTTTAGGACCATTGGATATTAACTGTTTGAAAAATGTGCGGTCTTCAGTTTTTCAAAAGAACAAGCAGGATTGCAGAGATTGTCTTTCTTTCAGTTGCAAAGCTGATCGAGAGATTGATCTAAACAGTTAATTATTCCAGTTAGATATGAGTGGTAAAAACCTTTCAATGAGATTTATGTTTCAGTTTTTTTACTTTGTTACTCTTTAACTATGATGAATTTTAATCCTCAGATGAGCTTAATATCATTACTTAAAAAATACCATTATTAAAATCAAAATTATGATTCATTAGTAAATGTTTCTGAAATTTGTATAATTAAAAAAACAGAATGAAATTTTAGCTGTAGATGTATTACTGTTTCGATGTTCGAACTTACCAGAAATTAACTTGCTAAAAGAATCATTATATTTGTAAAAAAAAAAGAAAAAATCATAAGCAATTATTTAACATAAGTAAAAGAAGTTCAACGAAATAAAAATAAATAAAAATATAGAAAAAAATCTGAAAGCTTTCTAATTTTATATTATGCCCAAAGGGGTGTGTTTTTATTTACACACACATACACGTGTGTTTTCATTTACACACACATACGCGTTTGGGCTGATAACCCTTTCTGCTAAAAGTATTTAAAAATAGCATACCTTTAGAATTTCCGATAGTGTCGAGCGCTGGAGATTAAAAAAAAAAAAATTCCGTACAGTGCTGCCACTGCAATCTTTGAGATCGCCGAGTTTGTTTATCAGAAATTCATTAAAGTTTTAAAAAATATGAAATTGACAATAAAAACAAATCAACTTCCAAATTCGAGCTTCCAGGTGCCCATATTTGGGTGAAGGACTAAGTTATTCAAAATTTGATGGCTCTAGATTCTTCATTATTTAATATCTGTAGATATAATTTTTGATAATGTTTGATGGCAACAATTTGAAAGTGAAACGGCCATTTATAGTGAAACGATGCAAAATGCCGTTTCGAGACTAACAGATCGTCTGTACTAAAAATACTTAATGTTTGTCATGGAAAAAAAAAAATCTTTGTTTTATAATTTTACCAAATCTATAGTATTGTGAGAGATAGTAATTCCTTAAAATAACAATATTTTCTTCAAATAAAAATAAATCATATTGGAATGGCAACATTTAATTTGTAAAGTATTACCAAAAAAAAAAGTCATTTTTTAGCATAGATTAAACAGTCTGCTTGGAATTATTTCAACTTGTTTTAAAACTATTTGTGCAATTTTGATTATTCACAACTTTTTTTCTTTCAGGTAATACCAATCCTTTCGGGGACAATGCTTTGCAGGAACTTCTTTATAATGCAATCCTCGGGTTCATAATAATATGCACAACAGTCGTCATAACAAGTGGATTTTGTTTGATGGTATTTACGGTCTGGCAGATGTACCTTGAAGTTCAAATGCACAAGTACTTCCTTACTGAACCTCGATATTATTCAAGTCCAGTGTTTAAAATCTAATTTATGCAAACTAACGACGGTAATAAATCTTTTCATGCGCTTAGAGACTGTTCTGATATTAGACATTATACGAACCTGGATTTTTACACAAAATTACATAAGATGCCATAACAGATGATTAAAAGATTCTGTCTTTGATAGATTCAAGCTCTGCCAAATTTATTCAAGAAATGGAGCGATCGCTAAATTTTCTCGAATCCTATTAGAGATCAGCATTTTGAGTTCCTCGAATCTCTCGAAACTTCTCGAAAATCACATTTCTCGAATCTTTCAAATGACAAAAATAATAAAAAAATATTTTTAATAAAAACAAAATTTGAAATCTCAAATTTGTGGCTTGAAAATCTGAAATCTTTTCAAAAACCAAAACTAACAATCCACTTTTTAAAACAAACCTGTATTTATTAAGATAATATGAATGAAATTTGATAAATGAAATACATAATTAAAACCCTCGAATGTTGCAGTTTGTTTTCTCTACATAATTTGATAAAACCATTTCTAAATAGTAGTTCATTTAACATCTGGAAATAAATAGTTTAACTGCTATACAACTGGTGTAATATACGCGAAGCAGCGTTTATAGTATATCATGGCATGAGCTAACAGAATTATACAGACCTTATTAATAGTAAATTACTTATATCCAAAGGTATGAATATACATGTAAAATTTCGATAATTTTCGAGAAACAGCAAAGCACTAATTACTACAAAATTTCTGGCAGATTTTACAAGACATACTGATAGAATTCGGCTCGCGGGTTATAAGGTATTTTCCCCACCTTGTTAGCATGCATTCGTGGTGTAGTGGTCAGCAAGCCCGACGCGAATTCTAGAGGTCCGTCGTTCGAGTCCCGGTGAGAGCATTGCTCATTTTTCATCTCTCCTGCTTCAAAATACCGTATTTATGCGAATCTAATGCGCATCCCCATTTTAAAACTTTAAATAATAAAAAAATTGTTTGTCAGCGAATGTAATGCGCATCAATGGTATGAGGAAGTTATTGAATCTTATTTTATACAACAATGGATTTGTATATAAACTATCAATCAATGGTATGATAATTTTATTTAAATTTAGATACCATATTTTATACAACAATGGATTTATACATAAAGTAACAGAACATAGAATTAACCTATTAGTGGACTATTGTTATGTGAAACAATCATTGTTAATTACCACTACCGTATATACGGTACATATCGTAAAGTATGAACATGAAATAAATGGTAACATTTCTATCTAGCTAACAGTTTCTACAATCAGTGATTAATAGTAAACGTCTTTATTCACTATTTTGATGATAACTTTTTTAGTCCCCTTCTCCGTAATGGTGTAGTTACGAGGCATATCAAACCAAATTGGCGTCTCGTCAGCGTTGCCAATTTGCCCCATTGAAAAATTCTTTTCCTTCCGAAGTGTGATGACATACCGCTAAAATGTTAGTAGTTTTCCCTCAAACTCTGCAGGAAGCTTTTGGCATATTGTTGTACGGCGTCTTAGAAATAAGCCCATCCGCTTCGTAAACCGATCCACCCATCGACGGCTAGCTTTACACTGTCGTTTCGGTATTCCAAGAACTTCAGCCTCCTCTTTTGCTTTATTTCTTATAATGTCGCTAGTCACAGGTTGTCCATTCTTCCTCCTTTCACGTACAAATTCCAAAACTTTTTCTTCAATTTTAGGGTGTCTTCCTTTGCGAGGGCCAGTGAATTTCTTTCTACTAGTTTTAGTTGCAAACAGTGCCAATTTCTGTTGCCGCCACAAGCGAACATTGCTCTCAGCTACGTTGAACTCTCTCCCAGCCTTTCTATTGCCATTTCTTTCAGGATAAAGAATTACTTTACGTTTGAAAGTAGCGTCATATGACATTCTTCTCTGCTTGCCCTCCATTTCGTGACTACGTACTCTGCAGTATGCAATAATGTGTCAACGATAAATGTAACGGTAAATGTAGTCGAGAAATACAGTAATCCATTGTTACGATTTAAATTCGGTTGACGTCATCGGCGAACTTTGCACTCGAATCTAATGCGCCATCGAATCTAATGCGCACCCCAATTTTGAGTACTACATTTGGCCAAAAACGATGCACATTAGATTCGCGTAAATACGGTAACTTAATGTCTCTGCATTGGCGCCCGAACTAAAAGATGGTGAATGATGATTCTTCACCACCAGGATTTGGCGATTGGGCCCCCTAATCCCCAGCCGCCTTTTAAAAGGGAGAGTATATAAGGTATTTCTCCCGCCTTCTTAGTATGCCTTTGGGTGTAGTGGTCAGTACACTCAGCGCGTATTCGAGAGGTCCGTGATTCGAGTTCCGACAAAAGTGTTGCTCATTTTTCATCTCTCATGCTTTCAAAAAATCCTAATGGCTTTACAATGGCGCCTGAACTAAAAAAAGGTGGTGGATGATGATTCTCCACCACCCAGATTTGGCGATTGGGTCCCCTAATCCCCAGTCGCCTTTTAAAAGGGGAAGCATATAACGTATTTCTCCCGCGTTCTTATTATGCCTTCGTGGTGTAGTGGTCATCACGCTCGGCGCGTATTCGAGAGTTCCGTGGTTCGAGGCCCGGCGAGGGCATTGGTCTTTTTCATCTCTCCTGCTTCAAAAATACCTAATGAATTTACAGGGTCATTACCAGTTGATCCAGGTACAACTGAAATTGCAATAACCTCGTTCTTATTTGAATTGAAATTTCTGTTTTACTTCAATAAAACTTATTTTTCTAAAGTTTTGAGTTAAAATATTTAAATTAATTAGAAAGATCCAAATGACAAAAAAACTTCGAAAATTCAGCGTTTACAAAACTCAAAGATTTTCTCTGATTTTTCACAGAATTTTCTCAGACGAGATTTTCTAATCTGAGATGTAAGTTATGTAATTAATTATTGTTTTAAGCCTACTAGCAGCAAGGAGATAAAAACCAGCAAACTGACGTTAGGGCTTACGATTCTGGCGATTACTATTATGTTAAAATATTTCTTTATCCCCAACTTTAACTGCACTAATAGAGTGTGTGTGTGTGTGTGTGATTATGGCAAAGCCTCGAGGGCTATCTGCCTAAGAGGAGGGGTGCCTTCGTGGAGGACTTTCTAAGGGAAACTGGCTCGTATACACGTTACACATGGGGAAAACCACGAAAACGCCCATGCAGCCAGCCCGTTCGCGGGATTCGAACCTCAGACCAAACTACCAATGTTCAGCGACTTTACCGCTCGGCCGCTGGTGGGCGCACTAATAGAACACGCCATTAAATTAAAACTACTTGCTTATAATCTTTAACATTAAAGTCTATTCAACTTCCTTTCAAACAAAAAAGCAGCAAATTTCTCTCATTCACCCAAGTTTAAACGAACACGGTGAATTAACCACAGATCTTCAAACATCCTAAATCCAAAAGCGGATCCAGCTCGCGGGTACAGCCCCAAAATAAATGCTGCTGTGCTTGGCTTGGCGTTCAGTGGATAATTTAACCCTTTATATCCCAAATTACTTTATTTTTTGAAAAAGCATTTGAAACTTTTTTATTTTATTTCTTTATGCATGAGAAACATCTCATATTAAATTTACAAAAATATTATGACTTTTTCATTTTTTTTTTTTTTAAGTTTAAAATTAGAGCTTAAAAGTCACGTTGAATATAAATGAGCGATTTTACCGATGGGACTTGAAAGGTGATGAGACGATGGGACTCTGTATTAAAGGGGGGGGGGTGATTTTCCAGTTTGCGAATTATTCGTACGTGGAGGTGGCTACGCAGGCACACTCAACGTTATGCGCGGTAGTATGTAAAACACAAAAACAGACGTTAAGTCCAAGCATGTTCTAAATCCTCTGAATTGCGTCTTTAGGTTTGATTTCAACGATTACGTCTTATGATTTGTTCTACATATACGTAGTCGAAGGCATCGTTTCGGTTGATCACTGGGATCTTTTTGTTTGGTACGTATTTTTTTGCATATTTTCTTCTTATTCTTTAAAAAATTGATTTAAACTTTTAAAAGTAAAAAATGAATTCAAAAACGCGGATATCGTTTCAAATTCGATTCAATGTCGTTTCAAATGTTACAAGAACAGAAGAGGCAGAGAGTGATACTGAAAGTTCAAGTGAAGAAGATACTGACTCCTGAGACAGCGACGACGTTTGTTAAAACTCTATTGGACTTCAAATACAATGATAAAGTAACAATTCGAAAAATACTCAGTGAAATTCGACAAACATTAAAACGTTCTGAAAAACAAAGTACAATTGCTGAATTTTGTAAGAAATAAACAAGTACAAAATGAATGAAAACTGATAGTTTGGATTATCTGTGTTTTTCAATTGTCCGTCCGTTGCTTCCCGACATTAGTTAGGATTATCGAAAATACACTTCATTTAAAATAATCACATACAGTAGAACTCCAATTATCCAAATCAATTGGGACCGAATCCTATTCGGATAACTAGATTTTCTCCGAAGAAAGGGTCTACTTACACTCTAATTAAGTGTATGTATAAAATGGAAGAAAAAAACTATTTTAAAAGAAAAAAGAGGTTTTAATTAAGTAAAATGAAAAGGCAACACTTTACGTACATGTTATATAGCGTACTGTACATTATTTACAAGTGCTGAAAGTCATTGCTTGCTGAACATCTCAGTCAAAGTAAGTTGTTTGACGGACACCGTGCCTTCAAATTTCTTAGCCAGCCGTTACTTGCTTTAAGGATGAACCACCAAGTTTCTGAGCTAAGATCTTAGCTTTTTCACAAAGAATCGTACCCGAGATTGGATTTCCCATAGAACGTTGCTGCAGAAACCACCTGAAAACGACATCTTCTAAATTTTCGTTTGTTGCTGATTTCATTGATTTTCTTGAAGAACTTCCATCTTGGTATTATGGTATTATCTTATGGTATTCCAAGCAGTGACCCGAAGTTTACAGGTATAGGTTTGCTCCTTTTAATGTATGAAATCGTTGATTGTCCAACTCTACGTTTCCCTTTTAATTTGCTTCTTAAATTCTGAAAGCGTTTCAGATAGTCAGAGTTCGGATAATTGGAGTTGTACTGTACATTGAACAAGATAAAATAAGGATTGAAATATATTTTATTCACAATGCGCATTTCATCTCCAGGCGAATCGCTCATTTTACAACCGAAGAGACTTTACATAAGAATACATTATTCTGGAACTCGCCACTGCAGCGCAAAGCAAATGATATGCAGAGGTAAAACATATAAACTATCATATATAAGGAGATTCTAAAATAACTGGCATGAGTATAAAGACAAATCCAGAGGACCAAAATAAGCAGATTGTGTAATGGAATGTGTGTGCGGAAATGGTGTATTGAGGTCGGTGCTGTTGATATCGGTAGGTAAAAGGTGATTCGCTGTGGTAAATGGTCAGACCTTGTGCGAATTTCGAGTGGCAGGCATCGCTACCGAATCGAACTTCTAGCTCGCTGACTATATTTCATAAATGGGACTGCGAATGGAAAAGAAGCAGCTGCTGGAAACGAAGTTGTTCAAAGGAAGAAGAGAAGACGATTTCCGAATAGACTACTATTCAATGCTGAGTATTTTAACTGGAAACCGTGGGAGAATGGACCGTTCCAATCTTTCATGTGTGATGTAAGCAGAGAAATATATTGTAGAACACTCGCTAGGGAAGGAGGTATACTGCAATAATCCTGCTAAATTCTTTTGGCTAATCATTTGGCAATAATCCTGCTGCAGGCACGAGAGCTGTTGCTGGAAGAGAGATCACTAATACTTGTGATACTATAAATGAGGATATGTTTCCATATCAATTGTAAGGAATGTGCAGCCGTTGAAACTTGACGATTCTGCATGTTGACTTTACTCCCTGGCACCCTCAGTAGGTTCAAACATATCCTCATTTCCTTATGTACGTCTCTTTTAGTTATGAGGCTACTTTGTACTTTATATTTAACATCTACAATTCTCACCTTTGGGGTATGATAATCTATTTTACATAAGATCATGGATCTACCAGCAAATTTACTCCTTTAATGTTTAGTCTGTTATAGTATACAATTATTCATAAGGACTGTGCATTATATCTGGTAGCTGCTGCAAGTACATCTTTTTGCAAGATATCTTGTTCAATTTCTTTGCGATTTCGACGGTAGTGCACTACGGTGTAACGGTAGCAACACTCGGCGCATATTCGAGATCCCAGTGAAAGAGGTGCGAATGTCTTCAATTTCCTGATATCTAAAAAATTAAAAAAGACTCTGCATTGATGTTCGAACTAAAAGGTGGTGCACAATTATTTGTCACCACTAGGATATGGCTACTGGATCCCCTAATCCTCATTTTCCCTTTAAAAAAGAGAATATATAAGGTACTTTCTCTCTCCTTTCAACATGCCTTTGTAGTGTAATGGTAGCACACTCGGCGCTTATTAGAGAGGTCCAGCATTCGAAACTCGGTGAGGGCATTGCACATTTTTTACGTCTACCTGCGTAAAAAAAAAAAAAAAAAAAAAAAAAAAAAAAAAACTAATGACTCTGCGAGATTGTAGTCGATAAGGAATCACCTTAAAATACTATTTGTGAAGCCCTGAACACAGGTCCTCGAAAATTTGACTAACTGTTTTCCATTATACGAAATTAATAAAAACGGAGCTCCATATTTAAATATAAATTTATTTAAGAAATTATCTGAAACAACGTTATCGGAAGTTCTTTTGAGAGAAACTATTTCTATCTATTTTGAAAAATGATCAGCAATTACGAAGCAACACAAATTAAATTGTTTTCGCTGTGGGGGTAGGAACCCAGTAGATCAATTCCAGTTAATTCATTAGAGAAAGTTGTTTTTTGCTATTTAAGCACCCGGCCGGGCTATAATTAATATCGTTAACTAACTGGTAAATGTTGCAGGACCTGAAATATTCAGTAAAAAAATTAGTTGTAGAAAATAAACAGATTCTCGTAGTCTCTGAACTAGTTTTTTATTCCAAGATGGCCTGATATTGGCGCGTCAACAGCTGCTGAAAAATAATTAATCTTAAACTCGCTGGGATAACCGGTCCTAACTCGTCATTATTACTTGTTACGAGTAAACAAAATGTTATCAATAATCTCATAGTTTGCGCATAGTCTCATAGACTGTTCCTAATAGTCGTCGTATCCTGGTGTTCAAAATGATCAGTATTTTTTAAATATGCATAAATATTTTTAAATTCCTGGTCTCTTTGTAACTCTGCAACTGTTTCGCTAGAATCTAAATTCCTAAATAAGTCACCACTGTACATTTGACTTCATTCCCTTCGTCATTTAATTTCATTCTTAATAGCGCCTCTGCTATTACATTTTATTTCCAGGAATATGATTAATCATTAAGCTGTATTTTCAATTTAAGGCTCGTCTTATGAGTCTTGGTGATCAGTTCTTCCTGGAATGCAAATAAACCACGGCCGAATTGTCTGTATAAACATTTATGAGTGTCTTCCCAAAATTAACTCAATATTTCTGAACCGCCAAAAGAATTGCTAACTTTTCTCTTTCTGTAGTGGTATAGTTTCTTTGAGTTAGATTACGTACCTTACTAAAGTGTGCAAACCTGTTCCATATTTTCAGATAAATGCAGTAGACTTAAATTGATCATTTCCGCACAGAAGTCAACGGCAGTAGTCATCCCACGACCGAGAACTAATCCAACGCGACGGCCGTGTATAAAATTGATGGGACGAAATCTAAAGATCTCAAAAACCATAAAGTATCTCGGACTTACATGGGATCAGGGTCTCACATGGCTGCCCCACCTTCAAGACCACAAGCGAGTCAAGACAGCAAATATAGCTAAGAAAGCCAGACAATTCCAGGGAAGAAACTGGGGTGCAAAACCCTCACATACAGAAACTGCTATATCTAACGGTAGCGGAGAGAATTGTTCTTTACGCATCGGCTATATGGGCGCAACCAATGAGCAGTCGCAAGATCAAACTCTTGACAACAATACAACGGCCATTTGCTCTAAACATAAGTAGGGCATATAGGACAACGGCATCAAGTGCAATAACGGTCCTTGCGGGACTAACACCCCTGCACATAAAGGCCAGCATAGAAGCTGCATATGAGCGCCTAATTAGGCTAAAACAAGATGCCAACTTTGCTGGCACCGCCTTCCATGCAACACAGTATGAATTACCAGGGAGTGTGCAGTATGTGCACCCGGCACACAAAAGTAAAGGCATCCATGTCGTGACAGCACAACACCCAACGCCTCTCAGAGAAACTCCACATGTGAACTCACGATTCTACACCGATGGATCAAAGCATGACAATGGAGTGGGATGCGCCTTCGTTCACTTCAAAAATGACCGAGTGGAAAGCAAATGGAAAGGCCATCTCGCTACCCACAACAGCATTTTCCAGGCAGAAGCTGTGGCAATAGCAGCTGCAATTCAGTATGCTCAGGATATCAATCTAGCAGCAACCGAAATTCACACAGACAGCATGTCAGTGCTACAGGCAATCATGAATCACCACCATACCTCACCCACAATTATAGCAATCCAACAGCTCCTGCGTAACAATATGCAAACACACATCAAACTAATCTGGGTGAAAGGACATGATGGCATAGAGGGTAACGAGATGGCAGACCAGTTAGCAAACGAGGCGGCACTCAACAACGACGCGCAAGAGGTGACAACTCCAATCCCGACTTCGTATTTAAAGCGAAAGCTAAGAGAACTAAGCAAAGAACAGTGGCAACAGGAGTGGGATAACTGTGATACAGGAAGAAGGACACATGGATTCTACCCAATAGTAGACAACGAACGTCTCCAGGCCATTGCACCCTTGACATACTATATTACGGGGCACGGCCCATTTCCATCCTATTTTCAAAGACATGCAATTTCGATGACAGATATATGCGTCTGCGGGGCAACTGGCTCCCCCGACCACTACATATTTGAATGCAGCCTTACATCCAACTTACACCTACCACTCCCAGCCACAAATATAGAATCATATAAACGATTCATCATTAAGCACCCACCAGCGGTCAAAAAGATCTGCCAAATAATTAGGCAGGTCAACGACCTAGGGCAAGATATCTGCCAACCAAACTAGCGTCAATTAAGGCGTCTCATAAAGCAACCACAGTCAGCTTTCACCAAATCATCAACAGAATTCTGACAGTCTCTTATACTGACAATCAGCTGAATGCAACTTACAATATGTTTAAATTATGTGCTGCGCTTATAACATAACTGCACTGCAACATAACTGCAGACATAGCTGCTTACTGCGTACAGTACTCACTTACGGCGTATAGAGCAAACTACTGACTATGAACAGACTGCTACCTGCATTGTGTCTCTGTAGTAGTTACAACGACTGAAATATCTATAGAAGTATTTCCTGGAATAACCACAGTTATTACAACAACTGCAAGTTATATATCAGTGTATAAGGTACTGTGCGCAGAGTAATTGGAACGCCCTGACAAATCGTGTACAGAACTTATCAACAGTGTACAGAGCTCAACACTGACTAATCACAGATTACTACTTGCATGTCCATGCTAGTCCATGCTTAACTGAACAGTGTAGAACAAATGTGTATCCGACTTTGCATTGTGTAACCATTCTGTAAGCATTGTGTATATAACAAGCATCATGTATCTATTACAATACTAATATGCACTGTGTATTCTACAACATAGTGTTTCTCCTACAGTCATTGCCAGTATTGTATTACACAAACGCGTTATACAAACTATCTGCAATAAATATGCACCTCATTCTGCACTGAATTTGTCAAATTCTGCACAGTATCTGCTGTATATAAAGCATATAATTACTATGCAACTATCTACATTGCGTGTGCACTACCTGCAATACCTTACAACCTGTTGTGTATCTGACTTTGCACTGTGCATTTGTTCTGTGAGCAATGTGTATATAAAAAGTACTGCGTACCTACTTTAATCCAATAAACACTGTGCATCTAATATAATATAAAATAAGCTCAGCGCATTCTATAACATAGTGTCGCCACTACAGTTATTGCCTGCACATCATATCTGTATTACTCAAACTATCTGTATTATATCTGCACTGTATATGACATATGCATAATGTATAATTCATCTATATCTATCAATATTGTATCTGCATTACCTGTATAATCTCATAGCTTCGCATAGAAATATATAGCTTGGCAACATAGCATGCATGGTGCTGCGTACTATAATTGTGTGTATACAATAGTATAGATTTTTTTTTTAATGTGTAAGTATAATTGTGTTTATATAATTGTGCACAATTGTGCTATATACCATAGTATAGTGTTTTATTCTGCGTTTTAATACGTTAATATAATTGTGTTTGCATAATTGTACACCATAACTGTGTTGTATATAGTAGTATAGTGTCTTATTTCGTTTGTACAATTGTGCGCAGTATAAATTCTAATATCTAATGCTTTACAAGCATAGTGTATCTGTTTTTACATTGTGTATCAATTCTGTAAGCATTATGTATATAAAAAGCGCTGCATATCTATTCAAATTAAATAAGTATTGTGTACCTGATATAACGTATTGCATAATGTATTCTCCAGAGTAAAGTTTCATCTGTAATTACTATATCATCTAATAACAAAATTTAATATTCTACAGTGTGCCTGCATGCTTTATGTATGTTTATTTGCGCATTTTACATGTGATATGTGATCTAAATGTGTCTAAATGATCTAAATGTGTCTTTAGTGTAAGTGTATACTATATATTAGCTTAAATATGTTTCATTATAAGTATGTGTTTTACTTGTATAAGTGTGTGCAAACTAGTATCTAATTTCTATTTTTATATAATGTGCTTACATGTTTTATATGTGTTATATATGTGCTTTTATATGTGTTTTACAAGTGTTTTGTATGTATCTTTATATGTGCAATTGTATGTACTTGTATGTGTATGTATATGCTGTAATTAGTGTCTAACAGTGTCTAAAAACCAAGATGTAACAAATCATCCGCCTATCGATCAAAACTAATGTATTCCTAAGACGCTTCTGTATGGCCATGTACAATTACGTAAAATTCTTCAATAAACTCCCAAGGTGGCCTCATGAGGCTCCTGGGAGTTGCTGCCACTAGATAGGGGAGGGCGCGGGACATATGCCTGTTTACCTCTGTTAAACATCAGGCGTCCCCGTCCTCCGTCACCTGTCACCACCTGTCCGTCTAGCATAAGTAGGGATCTTACCGGGAAGTCTCATGCATCTGCGAAGATTTCTAATTTCCAACCGCTTTAAGGTATGTGTATGTGTGATTATGGCAAAGCCTCGAGGGCTATCTGCCTAAGGGGAGGGATGCCTTCGTGGGGGACTTTCTAAGGGAAACTGGCTCGTATACACGTTACACATGGGGAAAACCACGAAAACGCCCATGCAGCCAGCCCGTTCGCAGGATTCGAACCTCGGACCGAACTACCAGTGTTCAACGACTTTACCGCTCGGCCGCTGGTGGGCCTGTCCACCCGCTTTAAGGAATTTCAATACTAGGGGTTGATTTAAAGCTACTTTCAATTTTTCGAAAACTGTGTGCGCTTCAGTCGACCAGGTAAACCTGGCTCTCTTTCTGTTTAAATGTAGGAGTGGGTCCGATCTGTGGGCAAAGTCTTTGATGAGAAGTGTTCTTATAGCAGCACAACTCAAAAAAATGAGGCCAACCTTTTTTTTTTTTTTTTTTTTTTGTATTAGGTGGAGGGTAATTTTTTATTGCAACAATTCTTTATTGCAACAATTTTGAAATTTTCCCTCTCGATTCCCGAGATAACTTAGAGCCGAAATAACGAAGTACTTTGGCAGCAAATTTTAATTTATCCGTGTTTACTTTTAATCCTGCTTCTTTTAAAAGCGAAAACACTTCGTATAAATCCCGAATAAGTTCATCTATTATGTCGCTAGTAACTGTTATATAGTCTAAGCAAGTAAATGTACATTTTTCGAAAACAAGTCTTAGTATAATATGCGCAGTGTACTGGAACGTAGCAGATGCTCTGTATGAGCCAAACGGCATTTTCAGAAAGGCATAAACTCCTGATTTGAATATAAACGCGGGTTTTTACCCATTCCCTGGTTTCACATATATTTGAAAATATCCAGGGTTTAGCGTCGTCATGTATTTTGTTGATTTAATTTTTCGAGTAATGTCCTCTTATTGTCAATGATAGGCTGGACATCTTGTTATGGTATTTAGCTTTCTATAATCAACTGCGAAACTTCATGATTAAAAATCCATCGGTGAAAGATTATTTTTTTTCCCAGTGAACTACCGGGCTAGCTTAAGGGCTGCTTATGAGAATTATTCTTTTTATTTTTTAACATTTCTTCAATACGTTTTTCAGTTATCTCTTCTTGATATGAAATACCAATATCGAATTAATTATAAATTACAGATTTTTTCCTCTTTCATCAAAGTCGACAAAATCACCAATTTTAAAATAAATAAAAAAAATTTGTAACCATTAAGGAAAGAAAAACAATACCTGTTAATTTTTGAAGCATATCATATCGTAAGTTTAATAGAGTTTCAATTTGAGATATATCTGAATATATCATTTCCTCCTCGGCTGATAAGAGTCTATTTGAAACGGCAAGGTGATAAGTCATTCCTGTGTTATATAGATATAGATTTCTCACGGTCACAATTTTATCTCCTTCCTTGACTTTCGAACCATTGAAAATAAAAATCGGTTTCGTTTGTCACTTAAATTTTGCTACCATTTTTTTAAAACACAACGGAGCATATAGCTGATTTGCGGCCTAGGTTTTAAATTTAAGCTATGGAGGTGAGAGTTGTTAGCATGATTATCTGTTTAGTAATAACCTGCGACTACTGTCTTGGATATTCTAACAGAGGTAATTTTACTAAATAACGTTTCCGTGTACGCAAACATCTAACGCCGTTTGTTTTAGTATTATTTCAAAAATTGATTATTAAGTATTTCATTAACTCGCTTAATATTTTTCAGCTCATAAAAGTAGATTCAGTGAAGTTAACTTTTTAACGTATTTCCCGTATAGTTTTTACAAATTCCAGGTCATATCGATGGTGTTTTCAGAGCTCTGTGAGCTACACTAGGGTGTGGCTTTTGGTGCTTTTTGTAGCTTCGTGGTTTTAGGCTTTTGATATTCCTAATTTTTATGCTATGTTATATTGAAACTATTCTTAGAGTACTATGTTATAAAAAATTTGACCTTATTATATTTTGTTTCATAATAAACCATTTATGTTTCTCTAAATTATTGTCATGGCTTTTAAACTTTGTAGCCTATTTACGTAAAGTACGAACTTTATTTTTTAGGAATACTAATAAAATGCTGAAATCCGGAAAATTTTCAAAAAGTAGTAAATAGAAAAGCAGGAAAAGAGTATTAAGAACGACGGGAAAATGCTAAAAGTTTAGCATTTCAATCTTTGTGCCAGTGCTGTATGAAAAATGTTCGTTGAAAATATTTAGAAAAAACACATAATATTAAGAACTAATTAAATGTAAATAAAATAAATCGATATGAAATTATTCATTTGAAAAATAAGCTTCTCTAATCAAAGGTTTTAGAATTATGAATTTTTTTGAATAGGAGGTAAACAAGGCAAAAACATTTTGTATTAACATACACAAAATGAGATACTATATCTAAAAATAAGTACCAGATTTTTATGTAAATTTTTCACGTTTCACTTAATTGATTTTAGAGTATCACTACCGTATCATCATAGATTAACTAATTACAAACAGCTATCCGGAAGTGGTGTCAAAAATCACCCAGTCTAATGAAATATGAATCTAAATGTTGTATTTGTAAATCATTATAAGAGAAGTCTCATTTTTACTTTCACTTAACATGTATATTAATTTGTCATACAAATTTTAGCATGATTTTTAAAAGAATATAATTACGTTTTATATAAGATAAATATGTATTTACGTATATTCCATAAGGTATTTTCTCGCTCCTTTCTGCATGCCTTCGTGGTGCAACGGCAGCAAACTCGGCTCATATTTGAAAGGTCCAGGTTGGAGTCCCTGCGAGGGTATTTCTCATTTTTCATGGCTCCAGCATTAAAAAAACCTAATGACTCTACAGTGGCGCCTGAACTAAAAGGTGGTGGACAATAGTTGATCACCACCATGATTTGGCGATTGGGTCTCCTAATCCCCAGTCGCTCTTAAAAGGGGAAATATATAAGGTATTTTCTTCCTCCTTCTGGCATGCCTTCGCGGTGTAACGGTTAGCACACTGTGCGCGTATTCAAGAGGTCTATGTTCGAGTCCCGGGGAGGGCATTGCTCATTTTTCATGTCTCCTGCTTCAAAATAAGAATTCAAAGTACCAATAAACTATACAATTCTTACCTATATACTATATACAAGATTAACACACATATACTCTTAGAAACAAGAATGACACGAAAAATATTTGGGCTTTATTTTTAGCTAATTTTGCTAAATTACTTAACTATTCAGAAATGGTAAATTTGAAAACGGAATGTTCTCAGAAAGAATTAATTTAACAAGGAAGTTTACATTTGATTTCTACTTTACGCTTCGCATAGCGGTTGGTCGAAATGCTTGTTCAGCTGGTGCTGATAAGTAAAGAAAAGACATTACATCTGCTTTTTAAACTGCGAAATATTTGTTCTCCTACAACATTTTTAATTTTGAATAGTTTTTAATCTAAAAATTCATGAATTCTAAAGTTTTTCCAGACTTCTAGATTTTATATAATTTGCCATTCTATATGCTAAATTCTTCATAATTATTTTCATTAATTACACTAGGAAAATTAATGCAAGTAATAGGGTACCGATGATACTTTCTTTCTTTTCACCATCGACGGAACACCTGGCCCACTGGGTTAGGTGCGATATGATACTGTAATAACAATCTAATTTACACGCTTTAGTATTCAGCATCACGGAATTTTATAGGATCTCTGAAATTTATTCTTTTAAATAAATGGCTAGGATAGAAATATTTCACTTTTAAACGCTTTTTTGAGGTTTTATTTAGAACTTCTCTGTTACGTAATCTCAGTTTAGATGGAATTATATTCTCGACTACCGATATGTATCTTTTAAGGATAAATACTGATAATTTATGTGTTTAGCTACTGAATTTGTAACATATTGAGTTTTCATGAAATATTTTATAATCAGTTCATTTTATTTTCTACTAATGAATTAAGGGGTTAGGGCCTTTAAATGCCACTACCTACCAGACGGGAAAATAGTTAGTGATCCTGACTGTCGTGCCGAAGAGCTCGGGTTCAAATCCCGGCAAAGGCATGGTTATAAATCGTCTGTCCTTTCATAGGAGGTAACGGTGGCTCGCCTATTACGTGCCTCCATCCATGAAGGATGGAGGCACGTAATACGTGCTAATTACGTGCCTCCATCCTCCATCCTTCATGGATGGAGGCACGTAATAGGTATCAATCAATCAGTAATAGTAATCCAACAGTAACACAATATATTACCTCACATTATGTGACCATCGCTTCCGGCGTTAGTAGTGGCTAACGTCTATGGTGGTTTGTGTCCGCCATTGGAAAAAAAAAAAGGGAAGTCACTATGTCAGTTGTTGCGGAGTGAATGCTAAGGAGAAGATATGCCTTATTTAAAGAATTTGTAGTTCTTGAAATTGATTTAGTTTGTTTAACATCATTTTTAAGGTAATTCATGTATCTAATTCTAGCGTTGTCTTTGCTGTTATGATTCGAAAGGAAGTACTAGTTCTGTTGATTAGGGTATTAGAATATTAAAGTCTTTTAAAAATTGCTATCAATAAATTACATCCTGGTTTTGTAATAAAAAAAATCAAACAGTAACACAATATATTTTTTGAGCTGATTTCGTATTAAAAAAATTTGTTTTTATGTAGAAGGAAACTAATAAAACACTCTGTTCTTTAAGATGCAAACGTAACCTGTGATATTCGCTGGGTATACATTATTAGCCCAAGTTTGCAATGGTCCCTGATTTTTCCTAAAAACATTCGTTTCCAATTCTGTAGCTGCGGAAAGGAGCATAATACCTTTAAATAAATAAATAAATGCTAAAGTTTTACAAGTTCGCACAGCACATCAGTTTTACTAGATAGAGTATAGTTATTTTACCTTTTGTTATGTAATTCAAACAATAAAATCTGAAAAACAAAATTGTATGTTTATTTAGCCCCTCGTAATTTTCATTTTGCGATAAAATTTTGTGTATCATAAATAGACGTCGTAGGTATTGCCAGTTAATGAGGCATAACATCTTTTCTGTTAAAAAATACATTGCTCATTACAGCGTAAAATAACTGATATACTATTAGGAAACTCGAGACAATAAGTATAATATTCTTTCAGGCGCCCTCAATATCAGCTTTCCTTATTTTTACGCGTGAAAAACAATGTTATGAGGAATTACAAGACAATTTTCATGCTTCTTAAAATATGAAGTCTTTCAGGTCCCAAAGATAATCGTGTAAAACTATAATTTTATCTGCACTTCCTAATATTTTACACCATGAGTATCATAAGTAAATTAAGCTTCTAACACTTTATTACAGCTATATTGCAAAATTTCTAATTTAGCTTGTGCACGCTATTGTCTACTCGTAAAGCCGATACAACCAATGCAACTGAACCAGACGCAAAAGTTTTAGAATATAGGGATGAGAAATTTGAATGGCAGAATTTTAGAATCAATAGGATTGCACCGGACGGCAATAAGCCTAGCACGAAACGGGTCTGCATTTGAAATAAAATCTAGTTATGATGAAATTTCACAGTACATATGGATTGAAAGTTTCTATACATGTAATGTAATTTTAAAAATTTTTTCAAAAAATAAAATACTTTTTAATATTTTAAAATTGCACCATTTCATATTCAAAAAAGAAATGCGATACAAATGCCAGTGCATTTAAAATAGAAATTCTTTCTAGTTAAAAGTTTATCTTTCATTTAAGATTAAAGATATTCGTAAAATGACATCAGAAGATAATCTAATAAATAAGGGCGAAATATGTGTATTATTTTGAATGGAAGAATATATTTTAATATTCAGAAAATTAATTATTGTACTATCTGGGAATAACGCCCACAACATAATAATTTTTGCAAATTAGTCAGAAAATGATTTACAGTTAAGATTAACACAATTAAATCATATGTACCCATAACTACACAGTTTTCGATAAAGAAAATATATGTTTTCTTTTGTCTCATTTTCAATGAAAAATAAGTTTTCATCACCTGTTTCCCCCTTCTTCTCTTTGCTTCTCACTACTTTAACTAGTTTGGAAACGAACCGTACGTGGCTCGGTGGTCTAGGGGTATGATTCTCGCTTAGGGTGCGAGAGGTCCCGGGTTCAAATCCCGGCCGAGCCCATTTCCGTTCTTCTTTTTTCTTTACTTTTCTGTGATAATAGCTAAATTAAAAATTTGCTCCATTTTTTTCTGATGTGTTATTGCTGCTGTTTCAAATAGCAGAATTCTTGCAACTTAAAGTATTCCTTTTTCATTGATATTCTTAATAGTATTTGAAAGCTCAATATAAAACAAGCCATTTTTTAAACACCTTGAAATATATGTTAATGTATTTCGTAAACTAGCAAAATAGAAATTAATAATAATTTACAGGGCACAGACTTACAGGGATATTTATTATAATTCTCTTATCTAATAAATAAAATGCACACTACGTCCAGATTAAGGCTTAAAATCCTTGAAATAACAGCTCCGTTAAGGGGCTGTGACCGAATATGAAAACAAATAAAAATAAAATAAATAAGTAGTAATGCCTCACTGTTAGTGATGCATTACTATTTATTTATTTTCAGGCATATCAGCGATAGCTTATGCAGGACTAAATTACAACTGGCTAGCTTATGCAGGCCTAAATTATAATCGGCTAGTAGGACAAATTATAATCGGTAGTTATGCACGATGTACTGTTGCGAGCTATGAGCTCGTTAATGTATCTTAAATGATCATTCCAAATATGTATCGAGAAATAGACAATATAGTATAAAAACTCACCCACACAGCAGAATAAATAGCTGGAAATAGCTCAGTTCGTTTGATGTTTATTTTCATGATGTTTTTAAGCGAACAGGACGCTGACAGTTTGGGTCATGTCCCAGCTTTAAAATATATATATAAAAAGAAAAAATAAAATAAATAAAATACAAGCCTCTCCCCCCCAAAAAATTCTGAAAGTTTTCAGATTTTAAATTACGTTCAAAGGGGCGTTTTTTAGCGTTTTGTGTGTTACCTTTATTTATTAAATATCATATTCTTTGCACTTAAACCATAAAAATCAGTTCAGTAGCAATGTCGCAAAATAATTCTAAAATGAGCATATCTTTAGAATTTTCTATACACGGCCACTGGAGATAAAAAAGTTTTTCTTTTCCCCCCGTAGAATGTTGCCATTGCTCCCTTTTAAATCGTTGACTTTGTTACACAAAAAATTCGTTAAAGTTTTGCAAAATGTGAAACCGATAATAAAACACATTTTTAATTTCAAATTTGGTCTTCCACATGCCCATATTCGCAGGGGGATTACGTCATTCAAAATTCGATAGCTCCATGTATCGTTGTTTTATCACAATGCGAGAAATATACATACATTTATGCAGATTTTTCATTATTTAATTTCTTCAAATATAATGCAGGACTCTAACATTTGGTGGCAACAGTTTGAAAAGTGAAACGGACATTTATAGTGATTCGACGCAAAATCGCAAAACGAAAACAATAGTCCTTCAAGGATAAAGCCCCTTTGGACTTATAAATATAAATTTTTACATTAATTCTCTTTGAAAGAATGTTTTCAGTAGCTAATTTTCTCTCGTGTTACAGATTGTTTAAAAAACATGATCTTTAATACGATTTAAATTGCTTGCAGCCGATATAATAATCAGGTCACTCGGTGGTACAGAATAAACACTACTGGACTGTTTTATTTGTTTGTCATTTAGCAAAAAACCTTTTAATTAAAATATTTATCCTTTGGACTTTGCTTTAAACTTTATTTATAGTTAAAATGCCTAGAAAATCAAAAGCTGTCTTCAGCTGAAACGCAAATAATGTAATTGATATTTTAAAAAATTTGACAAGAATGCAAAATTTATGGAAGTATAACAATCGAAAAATCTTAATTTTTCTTGTGTGAGCTGAAAATAAATGTAGAAGGAAAGAAAACTAGGGAGAAAAGTAAGCAAAAATTTGAAGGGGAATTTGGCTGTCAGAAATACCAAGGTGTTTCGAAAAGTTGGATGCTTTTTAATGTATTTTCAGAATTCTTCAAGGAATTTGGGTGTTCAAAGAGAAAATACTTGGACGTGTACACCAACAGATATCATCGATTGAGCTTGTGCTAACGGAAAAGACTAAAACGATGTCATTGTAGATTAAAGTGAAGAACGAATGTTTTTCGACTATATAGTTGTATAAATTTAAATTACCTTATCATATCATCATAAACGGAGAATCCCATGATTTCTCAATTGAATTATTTGAATATTCAGGAATTTATCCAGTGATGTATGTGGATGTTACCTAAAGACGTTTTCCCTCTTGATGAAACCAGTCTTTCCTTTCATCTCATGCCTTCAAAATGCTTAGCCTCTAAAGATTGATAAAGGCTCTGACTAAGTACTGATGAAATGGATTGATTTGGATTATTGAATTACGGGAAGGCAGGGCTATCTGTCTAAAAGAAAGGATGCCTTCGTGAAGAACTTTCTAAGGGAAACCAGCTAGCATACACTTTATACATGAGAAAAACACGAAAAGAACCATGCAACTAGCCCATTCGCCAGGATTTGAATCCCGGAGCGAACTACCAGTGTTCAGCGACTTTACCGCTCGGCCGTTTGTGGAAGTCGATAACATCATTTAAAATGAATGTCAGAAATATCAAGATGTTTTGAAAAGTTGGACGCTTTTTAACATACTGGCAGAATACCTGAAGAAAAGGAGTAAGCCATTAAGAAGAAAAATAAGTTTTTGCATAAAATTTAGTATTTTTAAAAATTTAAAACTATTTAAATTTATGATATTTGATTCTTGCGATTTAAAAAATAAAATATTTTATTAAAATATGAATAACATTTTAAGAAACTAAATGTAGAATGATAAAATTGTGTAAAGCAATGAACACAATGATAAAGCTGTATGAAGAACTTAATCTAATGAGTTTCTAAATTATATATTTATATTCTGCAAATACAAAGAGTTTATAATTAAATCATTGTCCTTTTTTCCCCAATTTATAAATGAAAGCTATAAGCTACAATATAAATAAGAGAGATGTATAGCCGACAAAAAGCAATGTATGCAAGTTATCCTAAGTTAAAATGTCGGCTATACATCTCTCTTATTTATATATCTTTTCTGACCGGAACACTGAAAGGCGTTATCCCAATAATATGTTTGTCCTGTGTTCAGTTACTATATTCAAGAAAATTAACCATCTTAATTGGTAGACTAACTGGAGAGTTACCGCTTTGTTTAGAAAAATGATTCACATAATTCCATTGTCTTATAGAATCAATAAGATAATCACTTATTTGATTGTGTCATTGTTTTGCTTTTTATTTCAATTTAATCCTTCCTCCCAAACCAGCAGTATGAAGAATTTAATCTAATGAGTTTCTTAATTATATATTTATATTCTGCAAATACAAACAGTTTATAATTAAATCATTGTCCTTTTTTCCCCAATTTATAAATGAAAGCTTTGAAAAATTCTTATTCTTACATTTGCACACTTTTACAGAAGATTCTATATTCACTTTGACTGGAAAGCAGGAGAGTTCTTCTACGACTGATCCTGATGAATTATGGCCTAGCGCGCAGACCGAAGCTTTAGATGGTCCAGCTAAGGGTGGGAAATGGAAAAACAAAATTCCACGTTGGAAAATAGGTGGACACTCCTATCGACATCGTAAAACTAGTTCCTCCAACCTGGATGCTGTACCTACTTATGTATGGATTATTATAGGAATGTTAGGATCAACCTTAATAATAACCTTTGCTCTTTATATGTACTGGAAGTTAGTCCTGGATAGAACCGTACAAGCAGTTGATGTCTGAAATATTAAAAAAAAAAAAAAAAAAAAAAAAAAAAAAAAAAAAACATGTTTACTGTGAGTTTAGTATATGAAATTTATACATTACATTAACTCGCATGATTGTAAATATCGTAATTAAAAGTGTTCAGTTTTTAATTATACAATAATTTATCTGTATTTATTAATTTTATTAAGTTATGCGCTCAAATAATGATGCATCAAAGTAAGTAAAATCAAGGCTTGAGCATATAAGACGCTAAGCTGTTATGCAAATAGCCATTTCCATTCCAATTCTATTAATTTGATGATTGCGATGAAAAGATTGAAATTTTTTGTTGAGTTTCATCCCAAGTGAATTTGCTGAAAAGTCTAGGAAAAATTTCTTGAAGAGATTTTTTTTGCAAATGTATTTTTAAAGCGTTTTGCATTTGTGATGCTTGAGTTGACCGCTGTTTGGAAGAAAATTCAAGTTTGAAATAATCAGAAATGCTTTTAACTGTCATGCAGAGGAAGGAGATATGCAACTCTTACTACTTTATAGACTTTACATCACAGATCATAGATATCCAATCTTTCGGAACTTATGGGCCATACAGGTGAAACATTATGCGCCAAGGGTCTCATACAGAATTTAATATTTATTAACTATTACAAAATAACCGCCCAGACGGTATAGTGGTTATGGGAGTCTGACTGGGATACCAAAGAGCCCGAATTCAAATCTCGGCAAAGGCATGGATGTAAAATTGTCTGTCTCTTCATAGGTGGCAGCCCATTAGGTGACTTCACAATAAAATGGCCACCACTTTTGGCCTTAGTAGTGGCCAATCCTGTTACAGGCAAGTACCCGCCATTGGAAGGAAAAGAAAACTATTACAAAATATCCTTATGTAGAGGTTAATTTCTAAAATTAGAAATTTCGAAGTACCGTTGAAAGTCATAAGGAACGTGGAAGAAAAATAAATAAGTAAAACAAAAAAAGCAATATAATTAATAATGTAATTAAAAATTCAAATTCAATAAATTCAATAAATGTATGTCTTGTGAAAATTTGCTGTGAATTAGATGAGTTCTTCTTTTAATCAAATAAATTTATTTAAAGATATAGAACGTCAACCCTCTTTTAGCTGTTTATTGTTTCATAGAACAACAAAGAGGTTACATTTGCATACACAGAAAAGAAACTTAAGAGTTTGGGCGTCATGGACATGTAAAACAGCAACCATGGAAGCAACATGACGCCCATCTTTTGACTGACTGGCGTTGCAATCAAAACCCTTATTAAACATCAGTATGAATTAATACAAAATACAACTGTTCTTTGTATATCAAATAAATATATCAAGTTATACAAGAATAATATTAACTATTAAAGTTCATACAAACCATAGTTCACATACACTTCTGTTGAAATCTCCCAAGTAATGTAACAATTCTGAAACTTAGAGTGGCTCTCACATCTCTCTTAGCCGTCAAACGAAGGCAATTTTCTAACTTCGGAGCATCGGCAGTCAATACATTTTGATCTAGATCAAAAACAGTTGGAACTTATTGCATGGTCTGTAATTCTGGATGTGAAACAATAGAAGTGTCAGTATCAGAAAAAGTGAATTACATTTTCTCTCTAACGAATATATTTTCCGAAGCGTTCGAATTATTTCTTCCATTGCAGCTTTCAGTCTTGAAGCTTGAATGTCGCCATTCTCTTCTGAATAAAGCTTTTAAAAATCACTTTGTATATGAACTTTATTATCAGCGTGAGTTTGGATATATTTAGTGCCATTTTTTTGTTTTAGCAGTTGTCCGAGATACTCCACACGAAATCTCTGTCTGAGATTTCTCTCATTTGAAGGTTATCTCCATCGTTTCTTTAAATCCTGTTTGCCAATTAGATCTATGTCTGTTACTCCAACTGTCAGAATATCCTGAAAATACATGAAAGGCGTCAGTGTAATTAATTTGTCGAGATCCTCAGAAATATTTGTCAAAGAGCTGGAATTAACAGTAGTTTCGCATTCGCACACCGGAAAAAAATTCATCAACTCTTCGTAATTCAACGAAGCTCTTCCTAAGACTCATCTTAAGAGATTTTTCATGTTCCCAATGAGGCGTTCCCAAAATCCAGACCGCTGAAGGAGGGCTGAATTTCCACTGTATTCCTTTAAGCTTTGCGTCTTATTTTACAAGAGACTAGTCAATGAGCTGAAATAAATTTCCTGCGCCAACGAAAAAAAAAAAAAAAAAATTCAAACTCTTGTAATTATAGTTTATTTCTGAGCGATCCCGTAAACCAAGAAGTCTTCTAAAACTGCAAAGAAAAGCTTTGGTTGATGAAGATGTGACCAACTCTACATACATGCGCAGTGCAATGCACCACGCAAGTGTATAAAACAACACATGCTTTTCCTTCTCCTTTCAGTGTCAAAGGTTCAGAGAGATCCACTCCTGTAACTTCTAAAATCGAATTATTTTTAATTCGGCCCTCAGACAGAGGAGCTGGTGGAGTTTCTAGATGTCACGAATTGAGTCTCCTACATCTTACACATCTCTGGGCAATTTAGTAAACAGGATTTCGCCCGTTAATAATCCAAAACCTCTCTCCTCAATAAGATAAGAAAATGCGTACTTCGGAGTGCATCATTTTCAATGCATTTCCCTAATACGAAGCTCTGCCATTCAATTCTAGGAAAAATTATAGTGTTATGTTCGTGTGGGTTCGTAATGCATTGAACGCACACAAAATCTTGATGAAAAAAAAAAGCCAAATTTATTTTTACAAAAACACTTAACAGTTCCGAAACTTTTTACACAAAAGTACTCTTACAGTTCTTCTTAGTATAACTGTGCACAACCAGTAGTTACCACTTCAAACTACTTGAACATTGAACACAAGGCAATGCAAAGAACCTCAAATGGGCAAGCTAGCACGGTGATCTCTCGATACTCTGAACTCAATATTCTGATCTCTTTATACTGAAAACTGACGCTTCTTCGGTCTTATATAACACTGCTGGCCACCCAAATTGCAACACCAAGAAAGAAAGAGATATCACAACAAAATTCATTTAGTAGATAACATGTTGACCAAGTATCAAATGCTTCTGTGAAGTGTGGTTCCTTCCAGAATCAGTAGCCAGAGTAGCCGCCATTGTTGGAGATCACCGCTGCCACACGCCTCGGCATTGACTCAAAGAGACTTTGGATGTGTTCTTGGGGTACAGCAGACCAAGCAGCTTCCACACGTTGCCAAAGTTGATCTGGTGTGGCAGCTTGGGATGTAGATCCTCTACCCATCTCTACCGATTTTAGGAATTTTCCTTTAATTTCGTCAGGTACCTCTGAGTCCCAGCTCAGCTTAGATTTCCAGCTTACCCGAAGTATAAATTTCGATAACAACGTGATTGGAACTAAGAAACTACATCAGAAAATCCAAGTGGACCAAAAAACCGTGCGTGAGGAACAGTATGCTTCGTCTTGTAATAGGGTATAGATTTTTATCTGTGTTGGGTATAAAACATCTAAGCGTTCCGTATTGACCTGTTCCACCCTAAGGCTAATACAGATGACATCTTTGAATCAACACATAAGCCGTCACAATCTCCTTCTGATTCTTGAAAAACGGCACACTCCCACCCTCTTAGATGAAATTTGGCTTCTTCCATAACCTTTGTTGAAAACTCTATAAATTGCTTTTAATTCTTTCTTACTCTTAAATGAGGTGACGCAGTTTTCCACATAAAACCAAGTACTAAGCTTTTCAACAACTTTTCTAGCGAAAGATATTGAGTCAAGGTAGTCTTTCCATTTAGTAAAGATACCGAGTATCTTTACTAAATGAAATTCTAAAACCGAACTTAATAAAAATGGACTGCAATTTAAGCCAAAACAACTCTAAAGTGTTGAAATGCCTTTATCTGCCCAGCTTCAAAAGTTTCAAATATTCACGATCTTGTTTGGCTACTGAAAATCCGAGAAAGGTCACATTAATCTTTTTAATTAAGGTCACATTAATCTGGATCTTCCAGGCCCTTAGCCAGGAGTCCAGTGCGTGGATGTGATTTTGTAGTGCTTGGATAACTGAGCTATGAGATGCGCTTTGTGTCAGAATTCCTGTATCGTCTGCATACATTGCAAGTGTATGTGGTGTGTGTGGGATGTCGTTCGTGTAAATATTAAATAAGATAGGGCCCAAAAGTCTGCCTTGTGGAACCGCAGCCCTAATAGGCCTGGGGAAAGAGATAGTGTGGTTGACACGAACAGCAAAGTGTCTATCTGTTAGATAGGAGTTAATGATGGCTGTGATGTAATCTGGGAAGCCCAGAGTGATTAGTTTGTATGTGAGGCCCTCCAGCTATACTCTATTGAAGGCCTTCGAGACATCTAAAAATATGGCACCAGTAAAAAGTTTATCCTGTAGCCCAGAAGAGATTATCTCTGCCACTCGGTATAATTGATGCACTGTTGAATGTTTTTTTTTTAAAGCCATACTGCTCTGCTATCATAACATTGTTTCGCTCGACGTGTTCCATGACTTTCTGTAGAATTACAAACTCGGGAATTTTTCTGAGTGCAGAGAGTAGGCTCACAGTAATTCTTCGGATATGGAAGATTCAACTAAAGGGAACAACGTACTAGAATATTTATCAGAAGTCATGCCACTAGACTCAAGTGACCTCAAATAGAATTCTAATCATGAAAGTGAAATACCATCTGTCTGCCTTTAGTTTTACTATTCGTAATGTTTTTTATAACCAGAATGAAAGTTCTTGATCATAAAATTTCACAAGCAGTTCGTCACGATAGAATCTTGTTCATATGCTTTCAGTTACTTTTCTTGAGTTTATGGTAGCTGCGAAACTATCAACAGGTTTCTTTGCTGTACTACCGGGAGACATACACCAATAAATAATGGAATTTATGTGCCTTCTCCACTGATTTATTATCAGTAATTATGCTGAACTGATTAAAAGTTTAGCCAATCTTTTAATTTACCGCTACGTTTTACAAGATGAATTTTCGGAAGCTTCAATTTAATCTTATCAGCATTAAAGGAAGAGGAATTCTGTTATTCTAAATTAAAATGAGTTCTTAGTGTAAAAAAGAGTACCTCTTGGGTTGGCAACAATTAACCGAGCTACGGGCCAAAGTATTCTTAAGGTGAATCTAAACGGATCTCCTTAGTTTAGTGATCGATGTCTATTTTTAGAGATTTGTCTTTTCCTTTCTGAAAAGGAATCTATTCATTGAAGGAAGTATGTAGTTAATAGGAATTTAATTCCTATTTAATTCCTATTAATAGGAATTTAATTGCTATTCAACGTCAATGATAGAAATAATCTTTCATTTGCTACAGATGGATGAGAGAAGAATAGTACAATTTTAACTAGTGTTGTTAATTTAGAAAATAATTTTTCTTCGTCAATATCATTTCGAATGATATTGATGATCATCAATCATCAATCATTTCGAAAACTATTATAAGCAAAAATTTTGAACTTTATTCCTTGTCTGTATGTTTCAACGTTTGCCACAACTTGTTTTAGAATAGCTAAAGCTCAACCATTGGGTGATAATTTTTTTAATCGGGTCGTTCATTTCATTGTCGGTTTATTTGAATTATTTGTATAAGTTATCAAGATTTCAGAAAATAATCCATAATCGCTTTCATTTATATCTTACTGATGAAGTTAAAACATGAGATAAAGACGATATTCATTGCCTTGGTAATTTAAATTTAGTCTCATTATTGTAGGGACGATTAATTCTATGAAAAAAGGGCCTGGATAAAAGTATTTTGTAGTTCATATAAAACTGAATATATTTTTTCGATACATCTTCTACTGTTCTTAATATAAAATAAGATATCTCATGCGTTTATATGTTGATATTACTTGGATTACTTGGAAGGGAAAGAAATATTAATTCTGTTGGTGAACATACAGAACACTCAAAATTCATGAAAAATTCTAGAACTGTGGAAGTACTATTAGAAGAAGAAATGATCACTTTGCATTCAAAGCAGAAGCATGATGTTAAATTATCAGTCTTATTTATGTACATCTTTGTGCTTTTATACTGATTCTCCAATGTCTGACAGTTCTTAGATAGACATGTAGCTTTTCCTAATAAGACCACCATAGATTACCTCCGCAAAAGGAATGCATGAAATCGATGTTTTTCCAGGAAGGCGAGTTCTGTATTCATGCAATAAAAGAATGTAATACAAAAAGAGGCGGCTCCAAGCATAGCCGACATAAGCAGATGGCTTAGGCAGCCGATTTTTGTCAAGTTATTCTCACAAGTAAAAACTAAATAAAAATTTTATTTAAATTAGTAACATGCTGAGTTCATGCAGTAGGCCATTTACACTGATCATCCATGGGGTACAAAGTACTACACCTGGGCCTATAAGCAGGAAACTGCAAGTACAAAGTCTATGTAATAGGCCCATTTAGCCTCCGGCAATCGATCAATTCGAGAACAAACACTTAGAATCTCTAAAGCTCATTAGCTAGGTTTATAGTGATGTGTTAGATTTTTAACGATAAAAAATAGCACCAACTTCGTAAATAGGCTTCTGTACTACAATTAGTTAAAATTTTATAATTTTCATTAGATTTGTCATTTTATTTCTTTAGATTTGTCAGTTATTCATTTACGTCTGTCATTCTGAATGGTATGAAGGTAAAGGCAGTCTGCATACGCCATTGAGCTCAGGATACAAAGTGCATAAATGTTGTTACTGATGGCAACTTTGCTAAGTGGAGCACTTTAATGCGGCATTTAATAAGTTATCCCGAGAGTCTTATGATATGACCCTCGGACTCCATTTTTGGGTGCTGTCGGTCAAAATAGGAAGAAAATTCTTGAGTGTTTCTACTAAATTAATAATCTAGTTCGTCCGTTTATGACTGTCGATGAAATGTCCCTTGAAATATAAATCATTTTCTTATTTTTTTCTAATTTTTCTAATCTACTGCTTTTGTTCTGTATATGAGTTAATGGCCAATCAATAACAGCTTCGTATTTTTTAAAAACATCTACCATTGAAATTTCGTAATTTACACTAAACATTAATGAAAATTCGGTTTACACCTATTCTGATATCAAAGAAAATGCATCGATTATGTATTATTTTCTTCAAACAGAAGGATTTGTAATCCAGAAACATAATTTGGCTTTACAGATGTGTATCTATATTTTATGAACACACGGAAACTACAATGTAACACGAGAAAAAATATAGATATGTATGGATAAAGGCTATGAATTATTTCTGCAATAAACAGGCATTTTTAACTTGAATAAAACTGAAAGTAGATAAAAAAATGCAAACGGAGGGGGAAAAATATTGACTCTTATTCACAACAATGTAATAGTAAATTAGAATTCAGGAAACTTGTGTTATTTGATTCGGTTCACGAAAATACCTCCAATAAATCCAAATAATAAAACTTATTAAAGACACTCCTCCTAGACTTCCTAGTATTATCCACGCGTAAGTAGGTAAGGGGCCAGCGCCAGATCCATACGAAGATCCACCACGACTGCGACGTCGGCTGTAATTCGCTCCAGTACTCCAAACTCCTGAGTTGTTATTTCCTGCTCCAGGTTTCCAGCCTCCAGAATTGCTACTTCCTTTCCTTATTGCACCCAAAACATCCGTCTCTGTATCATGCCATACTTCGCTAGAAGACATGTTTGCAGAACTATCCATCTCTTCATTTTGAATCAGATGATACTCTGTGTCGTTCCCTGCAAAAATACATGTGTCATTATATTTGAACAAAATTCACAAAAGCCCTTAAAATATTCAACTAGGTTACTCAAAAGAATCGTCTTTAGATATTTTTTGAGAATTAGGTATAAGAAGTACCTAATTGTCAAAAATTATCTAAATACGAACTCTTCATAGTACTCAAATAATTACAGCGTCAAACATGAGCGACACAAGGATTACAACCACGAAACTGCATGCTTATTGGAGATACGCACGTAATACCTGAACGCTCCAAAACATTTAAATTTTAATAGCCTGCTGTTGGTTAATGCAGGTTGAAGTAAGATCGGCGTAAGGTATATTAATTATAGCGGTCCTTACATCTGTTAAACTCCGCCCCAGTTTTGATGCATAAAACTCTGGTGGGCAGTCCGACGGACTCCTATTCCTCTTGCCTACCACCTACCATTCAAGAGGACTTTCGGCCAGTATTTTGAGCCCCTCTTATTGCACAGACTCTATGATAGAAAACCACTGAAGGCCCACGAATAAAGTCCATCAAGTCCACCTAAAGCTATATAACTATTCTCTATGAGGGTGGCCAAATGAAGAAGTCATTCGGAGTAAATCTCAGACTCATCATAAACTTGAAAATATGATATACAAAATCATATTCAATGCTTCTGTCCAATTTTTAAACAAAGCAGCAAAAATGCACTAGCTTATTAAAAAAAATGTGTGGAATGAGCTGGAGAATAAATAGTGAACGGTACACTAAATGTGCGAAGAATGCATACTACTAAAATAGATATTTGAGGAGGGGGCACAATTTTAGAGAGAGAGTGCCTTTTCACACTCTATGTATATTACATAGTTTTCTTGCAGCAACATAAACTAGAAAAACGAAATATTGTTAAAATGTCCTAAGAATGAGAAAACACATTTGTAATGATGTATTTCATTTATCGACATCTAAATTTAAATCCTTTATATGTTAGACGAGTGATCTGTCTTCCTTTAGTAGCTTTAGTATTATTGTACATGAAAAATGGTGATGTTAGACACTGGTATTAAAAATTGTTTCCTCCCCTCCAAAAGTATTGAATCAACACTAGAAAGTATGAATCAAATAATAATGCAGTACCGCTGATGGTGTATTAACGAATACATGATCACACTTATACGTTTAAATATTATTTACATGTTTCAAAAGTTTTCTTTGAAACTACCAAAACGATTTGCTGAAATTATGGCGTACATGCACAATTTAGTTTAAAAGAAATTCAGTGTACCGCGGGCCTTAACATTAAATAAAAGATAGCTCGTATTTCAAGAGACAATGTAATATTTTCGATTTTATTTTAGATTACTGTATGTTAACACTACTTATATATTTTCTTACGTTTCATACTACATATAATGTATGTATATTCGCTATTTCTCATAAAATATACATGAAACCTCTCTCTGCAAAGTTTACAATTATTTTTCTAATGAACGTTTTAAATATTTTGCGAGAAATGTAATTTGTTTTTCAAAAAATAAATTATACTTTGATTATAAACTTAGATGAATTTATATTATTATTATTATAATTATAAAGAATTAACTTAAAATGAAAGTTCTGAAACATCAAAGAACCTAACTTATCAATTTATAATATAAACCTCACAAATTGCAAAGGAATACTAAAATACTAGTTTGGATAACTGTATAAAAGATGAATGAAACAAATGTCTCGAATTATACTTATCACACATTTGAAAATTTGGTATAAATTGTTTTATTTTACCTACCTTTAATTGGATATCCAAGGCAACGGCAACAGCACATCACTAAGCACAAAACCGTGATTAATATCTTCATATGCATAACTTGTACTTGCTGTTAAAGAACATTCTTCATTGTATATGAAGAGAGAATTGAATTTAGTGTTCACTGAAAAAATTATAAACAAAAATGTTTTGAAAACCATATGTCAGATTTAATAACAATTTATGCTTTTCAGAATTTTCTCATATAAGTTATAAACATACATTTCAATAACACGAATGCACGCTTTTTAATGTTATCCATAGATGCAGAATTTTCAATGAGATTGTCATATAACAGCATAGCAGCTGATACCTTCTCTTTACGTGTTAATGGTTACCAGTGAGTGACTTTGACCTTATTGGAAAAAGAACATTAATAGTACAGACAACCCGACTTACGTTTCCGATTTCTAACTCATTTCATACTAGAGCAAAAAATCAATGTTCCATTCTGCTACTTGCTTTTCGGAGGGGCGTGAGTTGGTCACGAAAATTTGCCATTCAATTTCCTTATACTTCAAAACTGACCACTCCTAGCATCTCCTATTGCATTTGCCTAGCATAATGGAGAAAGCGCTTCGAGAAAATGTTTTCTCCAATAATAAGCTCACGCAAGTGTTTCAAAAGCATTCGCAAAATTCAATTCTACTCCTATATTTTGCCAACGATTTCGCTTCCAAACAGGAGAGAAGAGTAAAATGTTTATGGAACACAGTAATCGAAATCTTTAAAGTTAATCTTAATTAACTGAATATAATTTTAAACTTGATAAATTATCATAAATAGCGGAACATTTTACCATTATGATTCATGCGAGTTATGAACCCAGGTAGATAAAGATAAGTCAATATTGTCCTCAGAAATATATTTTTGTTAAATTTAGCAAAAGCATTAACTATTAGTTAATGAAATTTCTGTATTTTACGTGAAAACATCAAATATCAGATTGAACTAAAAGTTGAAAATGTAGCCATTTGCCATATATGCTATGCTTGTTATTTCCTTTTTAAATAATAAATAGAGGTCATAACACATATAAGTGAAATAATTTTTATAACGTCTGCTTTGAAATAAAATTTCAATAAATAACTATACATTCAAATGAAATTACCTTTTTCCAAGACTAAAATATGAAACATTTGCCGTCGTCTTTTGCCGCTCTTTTTCTAAGATGTCGAAGACAGAAATGTCAGTCTAGCTGCATTAACTAACCACTTTTAACACTTATTAAAGAAGGAAATTATTTATAAATCTACGCATATTTTAGTTTTCAATACTCTATTTTTGAAAACATTTAAATTAAAATTACGAAAGAGTAGCATTTTTTAGTCCATGTTTATTTCATAATCCATGTTTATTTCATAATTTTTAAATTCGATTAAATCTATATAAATTGTATCATGCTGAATAACTGCGTTTGAAATATGATAAAACGGAGAAAATACAAATAGTCTGTAAGAGTTAGTGTTGTTAGTTAATACGCTAATAATAATAAAAGTTTGGTAAACAGTCGCCATATGCAAGCAAATTGAAGAAATCGGATTTAAGAAAATATTAACGTTCTGCAGATATTTTTCTATAAAACACTCTAAAAAATATATGTTCCCAGAAGAAATCGAGGCACAATCATAAAACTCGGCAGGAATGTAGACTGGTAAGAGATATGCCAATGATTTAAATTTCGACGCCAATGAGACAAAGATAAGCGCGCTATGCGCATATGAGATGATCAACTGGGAGAGCTTAAAAGCATGATTGTTTGCGCCGTAGGGCTATTCAAACGGATCTGTCAACTTTGGTATATGATAATGGGACTAGAAATGTCTCCGAGACGTAACCAGGGGCAATACGAATACCAGGGGCCTTTGTCGGAGTTTCAGAAGGCAGGTATAGTAGGCATCAGAGAAGAAGGTTGGTCGAAGAGTAAGTAAGTTGGTCGAAGAGAAGTAAAATATGCGAACACATCGGTCGGAGCGATTAGGTAGTTGCTAGATGTTGGTGACAATGGATCACGAAAGGCATAGTCTACCGTCGCTGAAAGTCAGGGCGTCCTAGGAACACAAATGTACGCGAAGATCGCGCAATCATAATAACAGCCGCTTCTGTACCAGTGTTACTGGATTTTTGCCGAACTCGGGCAAGCTGACGTGTGACCGACAGGTGAATGCAGGGCCCGGACTTCTTTATATGACAAATCGGGTGTCGTCCGGTACCCGCACCTATCTAGAACAACACAACCCTCGCGGCTTCCCGAAAGGGCTGCATCGGGAATTTATTAATGGAGAATATGAGGTTTTGACGTGGCCAAACAAGGGCGTATGCATATATGCTTCAGCATACAATTAATAAAAATGCCATACATAGGTACATTGGCTAGTATAGGTACAATGGATACATATGTGTGTTGGCCTAAGTGGTTAATGAGATAGGCAAACAATAAACATTTATACATTAAAAGAAATGATACACTGACAGTGCAACTGGCGCATTAATGCAGAAGATGACAAATAACGATTACGCGTAATCGTGTATCATCCTGTATGACTATGCATAAACTACTAGAAATGATATATGTAAACACTTAATCAGTAATAGCAATGATATTCTGACATGCACAGTAATACGAATGATGGCGATAAATGAAAACACATAATCATGTATTATTCTACTGGGCTATGCACACATCAATAAAAATGATACACACCTATACATTGACAGAAATGATACACTGAGAATGAAAATTGTGCATCAGTGTGAACGATGACAATTAATGATTACACATAATCGTGTATTACCTTACGTGGCTATACATATATTAGCACAAATGATACAGTTAAATACTTATACATTAATGGAAATGAAATACTGAAAATAGCACTTGAACATTATACGATAGATGAAGAATAATGGTAACACGTAATCGTGTATCATCCTATGTGGCTATACATACAGTAGTAGAAATGATACACTTAAACATTTATACATTAATAGAAATGGTACACTCTGACAATGAAATTTGCACATTAATACGAAAGATGGCGATTAATGATAGTACATAATCATGTACTATTCTACTGCGCTATGCGTACATGAATAAAAATGAGACATTTAAACACCTGTACATTCACAGAAATGTTGCACTGAGTGTAATACTTGTGCATCATTGCGAAAGATGACAATTAATATATACACATAATAGAAAACAGATTCCGTGCTACGGAAGGCCTATTCTGCGTTCCATGGTTGAAGACATTATTGAAGATAAAACTGCAGAACTTCAAGATAGAGTTTCTGCTGTCGAAGAACAAACTGAAGACAGAATTTCTACCGTGGCCACCAAGGAAGTTGACGGTTTAAGAAGACTATAAAACAGCTGGTCACAATTCTAACATTTTAAAATTCGAATATATATCCTCCCCACCCTTTCTAAAGCTATCCGCATAGGATGGAAGGACTTCCGGAAATGTTTACAACACGCAGTTCAGTATAGTGGCAATTGTAAATGGATAGGATTCCGAAGCTAAAGCCTGCCCATTTCACTTTTTTCTGAGAGCAGACGCAGCAGATATCCTTCCAACTCTGCCCGAAAACCACAAGCTAGAATCCAGTGCGTTCAATCTGCGCTTTGGGAAGAAGTGGCTAAGAGACTATAGCAGACTTTAATCAAAATCTCCTCAACTGAAGCTCCAAGAAATACAAAACATCTCAAAAACGCAGATGTCAAGGATCTGAAAAGCGCTTAAGTGTATACCACGATATTCGACGCACCTCAGCAAGCAACTAGTAGAGACCGCCATTCAATCAGAACTGTTCAAGTCCAGAAGCCAGTGGATTCACAGCTCGTATAGACGATTTAATCAGCAAGTCAGTGCCTTGATACGGAATAAGAGCGACAAGAAACAGACCTCAAAATATTAGAACTGCAGTGCTGATGGATGCATACGAAAGAAATCCAGAGCACCCCAAGGCACGTAAGTTAAACCTTTCCTAGCAAAAAGCGAGGGAAACTAATTAATGGCAATATCGCGAGACAGAGGTTGCGAGATAGTGAAAACCCCATTCTAAAGCGCTTCAGATTTCTACAGTGGGTGGTGGCAGTAATGGGCTTTATATCATGGGACGTACCAATGGAGATCCTTTTTAAAAATGAACCATTAACATCATGTTTGTAAGTGCCACCTACCACACACAGCATATGTAGGAAATATTTCTGACCTTTTTATACCAGGAAGAGACTTTATAAGAAATACACTTGTTTCCTTGGAATTTAAGAATCACGAACTGCATTGTAACTCTGAGGGTATAACTCTGTTTGTAATTAAAGATGGAGGAATTAAATACGTCCAACAAAAATAGCTCAAGACGATATCACAATATCAGCGAGAACAGAATTTTATTTCCTAGTTCCATAAGTGAAAACAGAAATTTCCGGTACGGCATCATGGAATATCCTAAGAACTATTAACAGCTCGAAAGGTGTACTAGTAGCCTCAGCATTCGTCGACGTATTGAGGACCATTATCACGGTGAGAGTTGCCAACGTAACCGATAAGGAGAAATAAATTAGGAAAGGTGAAGTGGTTGCTGCGCGCACTCCTATGACCTACGTTTAAACGAAACAGTAACTCATCAGAATCTGTGCTTTCGGAGAGCCTATCATCTGTGTTGTTGCAAAATGCATAACTAACCGATGAAGAGAGAAAATGCTGCAAAATATACCTTTCAAGAAGTATTTTTTTCTACTTATCTTCTGACGTAGGCCGAACCATTTTGATAGAGTATAGAACTGATGCAAGACATTATCCACCAATTTAGATCTAAAACGATGGTGAATCTAAAACGAAAGGCGATGGTGGTCCACCTATTAGGTGCCTCCATAATAAAGAGACCACCACATCCGGTCTTGTATAGATTAATGGACTGGGTTGTACTTGTAATTGTTCACAATCTGCCATTGGAAAAAAAGATCTAAAACGTGTATTGAGTCCTAAACAGGAAGAAGTAGGAAAACTTCTAAAGAACATGCAAGAGGAGACGTCGAACCTTCGGCAAATCCATGAGCCTCTCCCATCCATCTGGCTAAAAAGAAAGTCGATTTATCAACTAGATATTGCATTGACCTGCGCTTGTTGAACGAGGTTAAGAAGAAAGCTGGCAACACTCTTCTGAAAACTGACAACATTCTGGAAGCAAATGGTTTTCGAAGTTTAATTTATAGAGTGGATATTGGCAGTTATAAATACATCTTGATGACCGAGAAAAGCCGCCTTTTACTACCGAACAAGGAATTTGGCAGTTCATGGTGATGCCGTTTGGACTATGTAATGTACCGGCGACATTCGAAGACCTCACGAAGACCGTGTTGAGAGGCCTTTCCTACGAAGCCTGTCTGGTACACCTGGTCATCATGGTCGGGAAGAGTTTTAAGGAACATTCAGAAATAACTCAGAAAAGTATTCCAAAAATTGAAGGAAGCTAATCTAAAATTAAGCCACCTCAAAGTGTAATTTGTTCAGAGAGGAAGTGACTTACCTCAGACATGTCATCTCTGCCGAAGGTGTGTGTACGGATTCGGAAAAATTGTCAGCAGATGAAGACTGGAAACGCCCTTAGAATGTCGATTAGCTGAAAAGTTTCTTGGGGCTTTGCACGTAACATATGAGAGTTTTTAAGCACTTTTCTTCCATCGCAAGACCCCTTTCACAAGCTTACGCAGCAAAAAGCAAGCAAAAGTTCTTGTGAAGAAAGGAATGTGAGGATGTATTTAGCAAAATAAAGGAAGCCTTTAATATCTTCCACAATCTTAACTTATCCTCAGCTAGATAAACCATTTATTCTTGACACATGCGAACGCGAGAGAATCGGTGCTCTTTTGTCTGAAGAAATAAAAGGTCATGAACGTGTCGTAACGTACTGGAGCAAGTATATATTTAAACCGGAGAGGAATTACTGTGTTACCAGGGAAGTGTTGCTAGCCATATTTAACGGCGCAGAACATTTTCATCTTTATACTTATGGCAGAAAATTTCTGGTCCTTACAGATCATGCATCGTTGACTTCGCTATTAAGTTTCAAAAATCCCGAAGGCCAAATAGCCAGATGGATACAACGTCTCCAGGAATATGACATCACTCTGCAAATTTTTCGATATAGGCAAAACTCAAACGACATCTTTACATCTGCGATCAGACGGCATGGTAGAGACGTTTAATCGAGCCACCCTTAACAGCCTCTCACTGACGATTCCCAGAAACCAATAAGACTGGGACTAGAAGTTGCCTCTATTCTTACATGCCTACCGCAGTGCTATCCACGAGACTACTGACTATTCCCCATTCCATATGCTCTTCAATCGTGACCTTCGTCTGCCTTGTGATGTTTTCTTTGATCGGTCCCCTTATGTGCCTCCATCGCTTGAGGAGTACATCGAAGATCCTCTGGCACGATTTGAAGTGATGCAGAGTTTTGTACCAAAAAGGATCAGCTTAACGACGGAGAAGATGAATACTCGATATTACACGAGAGCTACAGAATATCGATTCGACGAAGGTGACAAAGGGGTTGGAATCCGATTCCTCAGAAAGGACTCTATCCTAAACCGACTATGGTCTTATTTGTGTACAAATCTGTAAATTTATGCATTTATTCATTGATTTAGTATTCAGTTTCTTTAATTTTATATACTGAAATTGTTCTTTTTGTATTGCATTTTTGTATTTTCCATAGTTGTAATCAGGGATTGCACTTCCCGGGACGTGGCCGCAACATTTTGCGATTATTCTAAAGTATACGGCCTTATTACAATAAGCCTGAAAAATATCAGGTTGATTAGAAATGCTTAATAATTTCTCGTATCGTTGGACGCAATGCAAAATTACTGCTCTTTGCAACACGCCGTATTTGTCAGTTACCCTACATCATGAATGTCATTTTTAAAATATGTGCATATAAAAATATGTTTTTATTGAATAAAAAGCAATTTTTCATGGTATTCACACAAAATTTGTAAAATAGCACAATTAATTTCTGGATATCATTTTTACTAAGTAATAAGCAATCGCATTAGTAATTAAAACAAATTTCGCTATGATGCCAATTTGTTTCCAATCATTTATAAATAGACTGGATTAACGTTCATGACAAAAGTTATGGTACATTTAGATAATTTTATTGATAATACCGTAGAAAATATTTTGATCTTCAATCAATGCATAATCTTTGAGGGATAAAAATTTATTATTTTTCTGGCTTTGATATAGCATTTAAAATGCAGAGCAGATGCATGTATATCCATCATTATTCATTCCGCCGTAGTAGTCAGAATTTCATTTTCTTTTTGAAGTTTTTTAATTGAATTTTTGAATAATTTCTTTTTGAAGCTTTTTTTTTTTGTGTGTGTGTAGGTGAGATAGATCTTTAAAAAATGTTCTAACTCGTTGCTTATATTCTTTTCTAAAATAATACAATCCTTTCGACTGTGAATATGAAAATGTTTGATTCAGTATTTTCGAATATTCTGCATTTAAATATATAAATATCACGAAAACAACTATAAAAATAATTTTATTAAGTCAACGAAGTTCAGAAGTAATATAAAACTTGTCTTATAAATTACTGAAACTTCAGATGACTTAAGGTACATTCCAACGTAATGTTAATTTTTTATGGTTTCCATTATTACTGAAATTTTGCATTTGAGAACAAACCTATCAATTTATACAAATATAAAATAACAATCATTATTTATTCATATTTTGATATTACCAATCACTCTAACTTTAAGATACTGAATAACTAATACGGAGTTATACAGTAAATGACGAGAGAAGAATCATACTGAAATGAAATTTTAGGTTAGTGATAGTTATCTTATAGCAAATTATTTATTGTAACACGCAATAATCCTTAATAATATGACATTTCTTATAGTTACATATGACAAAAACGCTTCACCACATGCTTTAACAGAGCTTAAGGGACTAAATGTTGCAATAGAAATTAAATTACCGGTAGTACGGATCACATTCATGTGCACAAAAGCTTAGAAATACACTCATGTCCATAAATTAAGGATAATTCGGAGTCACGCGGAAATCGAACTCTAAAATAAATATATCACCTGTAAAATCACTACACACATCTTCAAGAATCATATGCAAATTTCACGAAGTAACCAGATGACACCGATGGTGCGTCACAATGACGAGAGTGTAAGAACGTGATATATAAGGAATACAGGCAAAGAAGTAAAATTGTTTGCAGGCGCTTTATAAGCATTTCAGTGCAATAACCGAATAGTTATGACACAAAGGACGCATTTGGATGATTTTTTTACGTGGTAGAATTACCGGCCGTCTGGAATGTGGGCGTACCCAACTGGAAGTATCAGACGAACTTGGAATTGCCCAGAGTGTCATCTCCAGGCTTTGGCAACGATTCAAGATGATGGTAATGTGAGTAGACGTTACAGCACAGGTCGCCCCAGAGTTACAACGCCGAATGAGGACCGGTATTTGGCAGTTACTGCCAAAAGAGACAGGCGGGGCACAGCCTCAGACCTGTGTTGTCAGCTCTCTTCAGCCACTGGTACGACAATTTCAAGGCAGACCATGTACAGACGCTTACGGCAGATTGTTCTATATGCTCGTAGATTTGTCAGATGCGTTCCACTTACTGCAACTCACTGTCGCCTGCGGTTAGCCTGGAGTAGAGAGCATGCATTGTGGACCCCGCAACAGTGGGCTTGTGTGATGTTTTCCAACGAGTCCAGGTTTAGCTTGCTGTCTGATTCTCGCCGGATTTTCATATGGAGAGCTCCAGGTATCCGTTACCACCAAGAAAACATCATTGAACGACACCGTTACGGTGGTGCAGGAGTGCTCGTTTGGGGTGGAATTATTCTGGGTTCCAGAACTGACCTGCATGTTCAAATTGGAACAATGACAAGCCAAATCTATCGGGACGTCATTCTGGAACAACATGTACGTTTGTTTCGGGGCGCCATGGGCGCACAATTTGTGTTTATGGATGACAACGTCCGTCCTCACCGTGCAATCATCGTAAGCGAATGCCTTCAATCGGAGGATATCACCCGTATGGACTGGCCAGCATTCTCAACGGACTTGAATCCAGTAGAGCACGTGTAGGACATGCTTGGCCGACGAGTTGCAGCCCGTCAACCTCCTCCTACATGTCTACCGGAACTTCGGAGAGCATTGCTTTTTGAGTGGTGTAATATCCCCCAAGATCAGATCAATAATTTGATACTCAGCATACCTAGGCGTTGTACGGACTGTATTGCATCGTCTGGGAGACATACAGTGTATTAACAATCATGCCAACCATGTAATATTTTTTTTTTGTAATTTTTTTTTTTTTTTTGTAATTTTTTTTTTCTTGGAATTTGCTGCAGGGAGAAAAAATCGCTAATTTTTTTAATAATATAAAACATATAGCATCTTTTTTTGCTCTTTACCTTTTGTTTAACAAATAAGCTTTACAAATAAGTCAAATTTGTTTTGCTTCTAACTCTTCCTTTGTCTGATTTTGCATTATCCTTAATTTATGGACATGAGTGTAATACAATTTTTTATTAGCTGTGGCTGCAATTATTTTTCTACAGAAAGGGTCGAAAACAGCTTATTTATTTGAAATAGTCCTAAAAATTACAAAAACAGATTATTCCAGACAACCTAAAATGCTTTTAGGTGATAAAAACACTTGACTCTTTATTTCGCTGTACCTAAATATAGTTCGCGTTTAAAAACGAAATGTTACAACATGCAAAATTAATATTTTCTTCATTGCTTTAAATCATGTGAATCCTAGTTTCTTTTCTATAAATTAAAACTTCAAAGGTTAAGCATCACATCTGAATTTTCAAGGTTGATATATCAGCAGTTGCCCTTTAGAAAAGTTATCGCGCATTGTTCTTCAGAAAAGGTTGAATCTACTCCAGGCCATTACCTAAGCTTCATATATTAAGTATCAGTTTCTTTGAGATGTATTAAAAATGAGAAAACATGAAATCGCTAACAACGAACTATGCGTGACACCAATTTTTTCATTTAATCGCATTTAGGTAAGCTCCGCAGCTTGAATTATTACGAAACACTTCCACTATAGAAATCCTCTCCGTATACTTTCAGACGCTACTCTGCGTTAGCGCTGTATTTCCATTTTCATTTTGCATTTGGTCCTTTTGTAGAGAAGGCACACTTTCTTCAGGATCCGTCTTTAAAGGACTTTCCCTTTTCTTGCGGCATTTTATGCCAAAGAAAATGGAAGCTAATATGAGAATGCAAACTACTACCACTCCAATGATGATTTTGATGTGCAAGTTCGAACCGTCCTCTTTCTCTCGTTTCTTCAAAATGTCCAAAATCCTCTTCGTCCCTTCAGAGATATTAGACGGTTTCTGGGAAACAGGACTTTCTGTAGAGCTGCCATGAAGTGAAGATTCTGGTGCATTTGTGACGTGTTCATCAAGAACAGCTTTTCGTTTCGCAGAATCTGAGATATCTGTAACGTCAGGTGTCTTTACCTTTGTAGAATCTGATATAGCTGTAACATCTTCAACTGTTAGCTCTGTAGATTCTTCTTCCACATTTATCTTAGCTGGGATATCTGCAGAGCTTTTGGCATAAGATATCTTTCCCTTGGCTACCATGTCTTTCTCTGCATTGCCTGAAAAACAAACCACAACGTAAGTTTATTTATTTCAGTTTGAATTTAATAGTCTTAGTTTATTGTAAAATACATTTGCAATAGGACATAAGAAATTCAATTTGCCATTAATCAGCTTGAATTTCCTATAAACCCTTCTCATCTCATAACACTACAATATAAAAAAATATAACAGGAATCTACAATATAAAAAATGTAATTCATTAACACCTTGAGCGCAGCGTCGTTCCCTGGAGACGGACAGTGAAGTTTCGGTTTGCCTGGCGTCATTCACTAGTTTAATTTATAAGAAAATATTTATTTTTATTAGATTTTTTTCGCATGGCAGGCACTAGTAAAAGGCACAATATTAGGCTGATTGCCTTTTGGATCAAATCATTCATTTTGGTTACTGGCTTCATTTAGCACTTACGCCACAGCTGTCATTGTCGAGTTCTATTGCCTGGTCTAATGAATTATTATCTTCCAAAGATGATAATCGTAAAACTCGACGATGTCGACGTTTGGGTGATAAAAGTAATTCACTTGACATATCAATATCTCCTTCTTCCAGCACTTTCAAATCTTATGGGCAATAATTACTTTAAAAAACAAACCAAAAGTTTCTATTCTCAAATCATCTCTACACTTCCGTGGCTTTTTTCTAACTAATCGTCTTTTGAAGCTCGCCTTTTTGCCTTCGTATACGTGCGAATTGGCTGCTCCTTTGTTCCAGTTCAAAAAAAAAAAAAAAAAAAAAAAAAAGGTGATGAAAAAAATTGTCTCCTATTCGTTCCCATCGCTGCTCGCTCGGTGCTGGCTAGACTAAAGACAGCAATATCGAAGCCACGCTCAAAGTTACGCTTAACACTGTGTTAAGAGATCATTAATTTAAAACTATGTCTATACATTTAAAGCTCTAAACGAGACAGAGATAATTTAACACTAATCAGGGATGATTAGAAGGGAAGTGAGTGATAAACTTGTGAAATAAAGTTAACTATAGTTTTTAGTTTTTATAGAGTTTCAGATTTCTCTTTGCAGTTTAAGAAGAAATCTTCATTTAAAAAAAAAAATTACATTCTTTTTATAAATTGTAAATTTCTTTGATGTAATTATTAAAAACTATTCATTGCTTTTCGCCCTTTATTTAAAATAAATAGATATAATTATTTCCAATGTAAATGCTATACAATTTTTATTTCTTACCTGATACGTAAACTGCATTGTTTTTTAGGTTAAATATTTTTATTTATTACGTGCACAGTAATTAATCTTAAAACCAAATATACACTATGTATTTGCGTATACAATACTAACCCCAACATTTTTATAAAAAAATTTTGAGGCAAAAAGACAGTCGTTAAAATTATCATACACTGCCGTAATCTGAATCAATGTTAATAACAAAATCCGGATCTTGACGACAGGTACTTTTGCATTTTTTTGGGTATTTCCCTCTTTCAATGTTTTATAGCATTTTTGAAACTTTTTAGGGTATTTTTGGTGTATTTGAGAGTATTCTGAGGCATATTCTATTTATTAGATTGAAAAATAAAGCTATCCTTGAAATTACACTGTCTCAACTCCTATGAACACATCGTTCATAGTTAGGCATATCCTATCCACAGAAAAATAGCTTTTCTACTCCGGCATTTGTTAGGACTTTAAGCCTTTTTGTGCATATTCACTTTCACAAGATTACATGCACAGAAGAAAAAGATATTCCACATACACAGTTTTGGAATTTTACATGCACAGCTGTCTCCAACATGTTTTCCTACCTCGATAAAATCTCCTTTATTTTTTTTATTTATTTTTTTTTCTCAGTTGGTATAGTCCATCGGCAGTAAGTTGGCGAATGAACCTTGGATATTTTCATTTTTAAAAAAGACACTATCGGATTAGTATTGTCATCACAGCAAAAGACGTCTGGCGACCGCACGTTTCTCAAACGATTCTTTTGTCTCGAAAGTACAGCCGAAACGAGCTTTAAGAATCTCTGCTTCCTATGTCTTGTTTTCGCAATCTGCTCGAACAGAAAGTGTCCCTTCACATATCAGGCTCAAAATATAGCTTTTTAGGTTTAAAACAAAGCTTCCTTAGTTTTTCACGCGAGTTATACATATAAATTTTCTTACGTTATGTATGTTCCGCCCTGTTGTGACTAAAAACTGTGAGTTTCAAACTACGTGGAAATTATCCCTTATCTTGACAGGAAAAGCAGACAGAAGCATATGTCTCACACACGACAAGCATGAAACTAAAGAAAGTTCATTTGAAGTTGAAGAAGAGTTAACGCTAAGTGATCCTTTTTTTTTTCCAGGTATGCTCCAAAGCTGAAAATTCGGAAGAAAAAATGAAATTCAAGTGACAGGTATATATAAGTGTTTGAAATTTATTGCATTTGTCGGATGTATGTCAACTGCGTCATTTTTTATATTATTTTAATTATTTTTAATTATTATGTTTTATTTTGGGAGGAGGACATATTTTTATTTTTTAAGTTTATGTTTTATATATATCTATACAAATATATAATTATTATGTTTTATATATATCTTTACCATTTTGAATGCAGCTTTCAAACATTCCCTATTTATCATTACTTACTTCGAGAACTTTCTTTATACTTTTCATGATCATTGGTCAACAAACTGCTTCAGCCGTTTAGGTGTGAAGGTTGTAACACTCCAAAAAATTTTTTCGTGACCCGGTAAAAATGTTTATGGCTTATTGAAAAATTGAATTAATTCTAATTTTCAAATATTTTTCCTTTATCGTGAAAGTAACAAGAATACATATAAAAAAGTAAAACAAAATATAGTTTAATGGGAACTATGATGCTGTGTCTCATTAATTTAGAAGGCCTAGAGAAAATTTCCCGAACAGGTTGTTCCTAAATCTGGTTTGACCTGGTTTAAAGTCGGTTTCTGTATTTATTTTTTTAGAAAAATAACTGGCGAGAAGACTGTTTCACATTTGTAAGTGGAACCAAAAGGCATTATAAGGTTAACTGCCTTTTGTACCAAAAATGGATACTCTTGACGATAGAATATCCGAAACTCTACCAGTGGTATTTTGCTGAAGCTATCTTTAAGCACTGTATCACAAAATATTTTAATTATGGATTATATACATGAATCCAATAATTCCATCCCTAATTCTATATTAATTGCGAAAGATTTTATTATTTATACTTTGCTATTATGAATTAGAGAACAATATTCTTTAAGATTTGTATGCAATCCTCTTAGATGTTCTTTAACAGCACCTGAAGTTTCATCATGCATAGAACTGATGTTGTATTCTTTTTGCACTTCTGTTAGCGTCGTAAAAGTATTATAATTTCCTGCTTCCACATTAAGGGTCGACACATTGATGTATGTTTTATTGCAGCTCTTATCGTTCCTTGAACTTTAAATACAGTTACATTTTTGCCTTGCAACCAAAGATTCAATTTATTAATAACAGATTTTAAAAAGCAAATTTGGGTTGATGTTGATTTTGAAATCAGTTTGGAGAACTATCTGAACGTGCTACCAGTTACAACAGGAGAATACACGCTTGAAAGAATACACTCACTCCTTACGTTCTTTTCCCCCTTCTCCAACATGTAAACAGTGACTAGGGACGGGACCGAGAGCCAACTTACTTGATCTAAATCTACGCCAAACTCAAGGTTGTTCCGTTACTGTTTTTATAAATTTCAATATTAGTTCAATATTAGTACTCAAAAGTACAGTGTTATTTGTCTATCCAATGTATCCTCAGTTTTGAGTCTAGATGTCTAGACATTTTGGATTTAGATATAGATCAAACTCAAGGAGTGCCACCATGGTTATAGAAAAGTTTCCCGTTATAATTATTACTCGCTGGATTTGATGAATTCAATTTTCTTTAGTGTGTAGGGTTTATATTTATTTTAACTAACATTTATTTTAAGTTTAAACTATCTTTCCTGCCAAGCCTTACTTTCCCCTGGAATTGCCAATGCCAGAGTATGTAAATTTTCGTAGAACGCGCAAAGTATTCAAATTGTCATCGGAAGTATTTTGAGTTAAATAGAATGGAAACGAGTTCGAAAGTGTGCTTTCTTGCTTCACGAGCGTGGAGGTGGCTAGGTAGAAATTGAAGAACCACGCGTTTCGGCCTGTGTGCTTGCCTCGGCAGAGAGTTGAATCTTTAAACTTAATATTCAGAAGTTTGCTGAATTATCAGCGGTATCTTAGAACGCGGTTAGGTTAGTTACGTTTAGAGAGCCTCGTAGGTAGTCACTTGTTATTATTCATTTTTAATTTCTTATTTTTATTTTACCGCCGGGTCGGCGTAGTTTGTGAGCGTCAAGAGCACGCATCTGTAATTTCTAAAGTTGAATAAAAAGGGATTTAAACCCTTCTCAAGACTTTGTGTACTTTCTAGTTCTTAGCAGTCACCACTATTGTTGCGTGCAGGTTGGGGCCGCGCAACATTACAAGTGTATGAGTAAATTGAACAAAGTACGAATTTTTCCTGGTCATCAGTTATCAATTATATTCCAAGTTCTGGTAACCAAGTTCAGCTTTATCATTTTTATATTCTCCGTTGATTTAAAAAAAAAATAAGTAAATAAATTAATGCTGAAAATGCGTTTATTTCTTCCAATAACTAAACTTCAAAAATATCTAACATGACAGAAATTTAGTTTAAGAATTAGTGAGAAACATAAAAATTTATTACCTATTATTATTTATTATTAGTAATTATTTTTTATTCATTTATTAATAATTCCGATGTAACCTAATGTGCTAAATGCATGACTATTTAATGCAACTTACTCAATTGTATAGGCCTGTTAACTACAATTATATGTGTACAATACATACACTAAGCTCGATTACCAGCTTATATCGAATCAAAAACGCAATATATAATATAGAAACTTCAATTCTTACTGAGCTATATGTACGTGTAAAACGCGCGCTAAAAGAAGATATTTATGAGCGTACTGACACTGAGAACAGCTGTGAATCATGCTTATCACCTTTAGAATATTTCTGGCGCAGGACCCAGGGCTGTAGGATGGGTGGAAGTATGACGTATTTTCACATTCTAAATATTCATTTATTTTTAAAACATTTTGTGTAATAAATTATTAGTATAATTTACTTCAGCTGTCGCTATCAAATAAGAATGATAAAGAGGATCGATAGTATAGTACATCGCAGCATTTACAGAGCTAGTATCTTTTACAAGAAAAGCTAAAATTTAGACTCATAAATACCAAGTATTAGAGTAGGGACGAATTCTAAATTTTCGAATTGAAAAAAGGTTCTCAGATCTCCTTCATATAAGAATAAGGAAAGAAAAAAAGCTTTTAATTTACGTTAATTTTTTTTAATTAAAGCAAAATTTGAAAGCTATGTTTAATGAAAAACAAATTTAAAAATGAGATTTTTAAAAATACCCCTGTATTGAAGGCAGTACAAATAGATTTACCAAATGAAGTTCATAATTAAATGTTCTGAAATTTGTGTTCCTATACCCAGTACAATTTGATAAAAATATTTGAAAAAACATTACATTTTTTCTGAGTCTTTTTAAATCAAAGCAAGTGTAAAGGGAAGAAAATTATGTCAAGTTTTAATATAGATAAACCTTAAAAATGGTAATATTACTTTTTCTCTAAAAAATTATTATACTTAGGGCCTCCACAAGGTGATATTGGTGATTCAGGTCTACTAAACTTTCAACTACCCCTTTGTTTTAAAGAATGCTCCTATTGAAAGTCAATAAAAGTAATCTTTCGAAAGTTTTAAGTTTTTGATTAAAACATTTAACATTTTGTTTTGGGCAGAAGGGATAGGAGTGATTAGAATTTGCTTTATCTAAATAGTACAGGATGGAAAAATTACCATGTCCTAAATGTTTTTTTTTTTTTTTTTTTCTCCGCCAAATGAATTCACTGACGGTGATAGTTTGTTTATCTCGTTCTTGGTTTTTGCTAACTTTCACTGTAGCGCGGTTTATCACGAATTTGTTGTCTTCTTAATTAAAATTTCTGTTTACTCACGATTTTTACGTCATATCTAATTGTTGTGTAGCAAATTCACTTAATTATTTAAATTATTACTTAATGAAAATTAATTTATTAATTTCCTAAATTTATGTTACACAACTTGTATTTTATTTAATATCTGTGCTGATTTGTTTAATTTTTAATTGGGGTTTTGTACGAAAGAATTGATACGTTCTTTTCACTCGTAACTTGTAAATGCGCTGAAACACACACAATGAAATCAGGTGCTTTTCTACGTAATAATCTTGATTTTATATTACTTGATTTAGTTTACTCATTCTTAATTTATACCACCAGAAGCAGAAAAATTAGCTCTTTAATTTAAGATCACTTTCAAGATTCTAGCCTTAACAGATTTTAAGATACAATAAATTATTTAACTGAAATTTCCATTTTTCATTGTGTGGAAAGTAATGGGGGATGAAATAGTAAAAACGCTGTTCTTAACCAGGGCTAAAGGGCTGGCTCATCAGCTCCTCGCCGCTGAAACCGGAAGAAGAGAGTGATGACGTAGGTGGGTTCGCTTGCTGCTTTGAGAGTGCCTTATACCACCTTCTGTTTCATGAGTATTTGCTTGAAAATCAAAAGTTTTTGAACAACTGTTCGGTAAATAATATGAGGAAGAGATTTTATCTAATGAAATTACAATGTGTATGGATATATAGCTGACCTAGTAATGTAGCTATGGTCGATTTAATTAAACTATAGTACGCGTAAAATATAAGCCTTAAACTAATATTTAAAGTCGAATATACATTAAATATGGTTAATTTTTTTCTACAATATTTTTTGAAATGCATGTAAATAGTAACTTATCGATAAAAAACATTGACAAATTTCTATATTTACGAATAATTCTTTTTGAGTTAAAATATCACAAGTTGGGTTATAGAAATATCAAATTAAATCATGCAAACGTATTTTCAGAATACGTCCTTACAAACTCATCTGATTAAAAGCTAATGAATGCTAACAACAAATTTCATAATATATTAAATCCAAACAAATTTCACTTCATTTAATTTTGTCTTTCAACTAGCACTGGAAATGAGATAATTAGGTTTTTGTAAGTCTTGACAATGACTATTATGAAAACATTATTATTGATCATCAGGATTACTATGCAGTGTCCATTACTCATAAATTAATAAAAATATTTTAAATTTACATTTATATACGTTCTTATGAATAGTGTAGTCTTATATTTTAAAAGCATGTATTCTAATGCTAATTTATCTCTATGCAGAATTTCATGATTTGTTTTGAATAGTTTCATAAATAACCAAAAACGCATAAAATAAATCACATAACACATTATGAATAATAAACCAAATAATAAAATCTTATTTTAATACAATAAAATTAATTAGTTTACATGATTTATTTCCATTTACCTATTTGATGGTTAACTTTTCTTGCCGACACAAGGGATGCGTTCCAATTTAAGTGTCAAACTCTTACGACTGTTCATAATCAGCAAAATAAACGAATCGTGTTCTTATTGAGGGACGAAAGACGTTTTTTAAGTTTAGAAATATGATTTTCAATTGCTCCCATACATTTTGAAGAATTTTCTTCAACCTTCGGGGAGGCTTTTCAAGGAAAATTGCTGATATCTACCAATCATTTTACGCATAATCATTTGATTACAATGCTTTCTGAAATGCCATTTGGAAACAATTTAATTCGCTTTTGTTTCACTAATGCAGTTATTTGTATTTCGGTATATATGGTTAAAACATAAATTTTCATTTTCCATAATTTTCCATTTCCTTGATTAATTTTTAGGCCCGAAAGGGATGTTATTCTCGAATGGGATATTAGTCTCGATACGGCATTTTGAGTTGAATCACTGTAAACGGCGTATGCGTTTCAAATTGTTGCCACCAAATATTATCACACTGTACTATATTTAAAGAAATTAAATAATGAAGAATCTGCATGAATGTATATTCTTCATTATTTAATGAAGAAACATGAATGTATACATGTTTCTCTAACTGTGAAAAAACAACTATACATAGAGCCACCAAATTTTGAATAACATTGCAGCGGCAGCGCCAAACAGGCGATACGGACTTAAAAACTGTACAGAAAAGCGCCAATTGGCGAAACAGTAAACCCGTTTGGCAAACCTACAGGCTGACGGGGAGAGAAGAATTTTCCCCGGCAGTCAAGTGGAACTACTTCAACAAATGTGTGCGTCTCTGCTTCGCCGAGATATGTGAACTTGTGTACTCGCATCTGTACTGTGCTCTGAATTTCTTAAGCCGTTATAATGTACCCGGCAACTGTTACTTTTCCTTATTAAATTTGATTATTAATTGTAACATGTCTATCTTAACTAAGATTTCGGCTTTCCTAGTTAATGTTAGGGATATTTTCGTATGCACGTGTTACTCACACGTACATCAACATAATCCTCCACCTGAACATGGCCACCTGGAAGCTCGAATTTTGAATATCGTATTTGTTTTATTATCTATTTCATATTTTGTAAAAAGTTTAATGAATTTTTAAATAACAAGCTCAACGATCACAAAGCAAGCAGTGGCAACACTGTACGGAAAAAACCATTTTTATCTCCAGCGCGCGAGACTGTCTGTCGGAAATTTTAAAGAAAAATGTTTTTAAATATTTTGAGATTTTGTTGTTGAATCGAATTTTATGTGTAGGAGGCGCCAAGAAAGGGATGTTTGATAAATAAAGTAAACATCAAAACGTTAATAATAAAAAGGCCAAAACATTTTGTAAAGCCAACTCAGTAAGAAAACTGAACATTGATATGATGAACTGATTAAATACTGCACCCACACCTTTGCACTTAAACCATAAAATTCAATTCAACAGAAATATCGCAAAAGGATTTTAAAAATGAGCATCTCTTTAGAATTTCCGATTCATATTCTCGCTCGCTGGAGATAATTTTTTTTGGGGGGGATACAGTATTGCCACTGCTCGCATGGAAATCGTTGAGTTTGTTAATCAAAAATTCATTAAAGTGTTACAAAATATGAAATCGATAATAAACAAATTCCAAATTAGGGCTTACAGATGCCCATATTCGGTGGAGGATTACGTTATTCAAAATGTGATGTCTCTAGGTACTATCATTTTATCACAATGTGAGAAACATATATACATTTATGCAAATTCTTCATTATTTAATTTCTTTAAATATAATGCAGGGCTCTAACATTTGCTGGCAATAATTTGAAAAGTGATACCGCGTTTATAGTGATTCAACACAGAATGCCAAAACGAAATTAATAGCCCTTTGAGCTTAAAATAATAATAATAATAAAAATAAAAACAGAAAAACGTATGCTTGCTATGCTGCCATTCTTTCGTCTACTGAAGGTTTCTGTACGGAAATTGTTGAAATATCACGTTTGTTTGTTTCGTATTATGGTACGCATTACCGCAGGTAGCAACGGCACAGGGCTCCATTTTTTTTTTGAATAATTTCCCGTTACAAACACTAATTCATTTTAAAAATATCCTCAGCTATAATTTTCAAGTCAAAGAAACCTCTTTCAAAGAAATAAGAAGTAAAGATTTAAGCTTTCGCACTGTGAAGCTCTGGTCAGTAGACGAGGCGACGAACTCAGTGACGTCACATTGCTCCCCAACTGGGTTCGTGTCGGCATCGTTCCCCCTCAAACGGATTACCTAGCCTTTCTTTTTCTTTAGCCCTGGTTCTTAACAAGATTTCTAGCTCTCTGGCATACGCAGTTAGGGGATTTCTGGTGGGGTAAGTTTATGGTTGCCAGCTCGGCCTTCGCAGATGTTCCAGCTCGGCATTAGTTTGGCGATGTTTAAATTTGTGCTCAGTTCAACGCCTAGGAAAAGGAGAAATTTTACATAGTGTGAGGCGGTGGTTGTAAAAACTGGTTTTGTCACAATTTTGAGCGTGTATTGGCGTCGGTGATAACCTTGCTTAACAAAACGGGATGATTTCAGGGTGAAGGCAAAGAATCTCTAAGATTCTTTGGTGAAGGTCACTTTTTTCCTTCTTCACACTCTGGTCTCAGGACTAAGAAAAATGTGAGTTTAGCTTCGACCATGGGAAGCGGAAATGAGTCTTTATGGTATTGCCAGGGCTAGTTTGCCCGTTAAACGTATTCAGGAAGGTTTCATCTATATATATACCTATAAAGGCATAATGCATAGGAGTCTGCGCTCCACAGAAGTCATGTTTTCTCCTTCCCTTTTCCATCTAACCCTGAGACGGATGAACTTGAAGATCGTACAATCAACTCCATCCGAAGATTACTTCATATTCCGCCTACAGCGAACTTGTTACTCTTCTTCGGGATGTTTTCACCTTCATTTTTACATCTAACCCTGAGACTGATGAACTTCAAGATCGTTGAATCAACTCCATCCGACGATTATTTTTACATTCCTGCGACCGCGAACTTGATGCTCTTTTTCTGGATGTTTTCGCCTTCTATTACCATCTATTCCAGCGAAGGAGGGATTAACAGAGAAAAAAATCTTTATTCCGCACCGTCTGATCCGTTTTTTCCATTCTGGGTGCTCTGAGGGCGGCGACTCATCTTAGGATGCAGAGGGCTTCTATGAAATGTTCTGAGTTTCCGCATTTTTTCTTAAGATAAGTTAACTTTTTTTCGTTATATCATGTAAATTTTCTGGTTAGTTAAGCTTCTAAAATGTAAGAAATTAAAATTTATTCTTCACCAAGTTAAGAAAATTAAGAGAATGGTTTTTTTTTTTTTTTTTTTTCGATTTGATATGATCTGTTAAGTGGTACTGCAAATGAAATGATGCTAAGGAAATTTTAAGTTAATTACAACTAAAGAAATGTTAGGGAAATTTGAAGTTAACTGTAACTGAAGGAAAGAAAAATATCTTGTTAAAGTTATTTTATAGTTAATGCTCCTAGATTTGAGAATACCTTCTCGTACCAGCTGTAAAGTAATATTTATTGAAGAAATAAATTAGAGCAATAGTTGTAAATTAACCGAATACCTCTTGTATGAATTAAGCTGAGTATAGATGATCCTTCGAGGAGTCTTGTTAATGCTATATTTTCTTGTTTCATTTTTTTATGTGCAATATATTGTATAAATATTTGGTTCTACAAAAGCCTTCATAAAATACCTTTTATGTAGATAATTTGAGTATTTGATTAAGAAAGAATAATAGATTTCGGTGAAAATGTTAAACTAAACAGAGATTAAAAGGTGCAATCAAATTTAGATATATCCTATGTTTGTTTTTGACTTCTCCCAGGAGAAATGTTTTTTTATATGCAGAAGATTTTCAATATGGTTAAAATGATTTAGATGTACTCTGTCTTTGATAAATAAATGTCATGCATTTCTTGAAATAACAATTGTATGTTTTATTTAATCACTACTCATGATCATCACCAATTATCAACACGAGATTGTAGCGGTTAAATCACAACGCAGTGTTTGTATTAGTTCAGTTAGGATTTTAGGTAAATTTAAATTTGTGTGTGGTGTCTTCTTAAAAGGAGCCATAACATAATCAAGATCATCGGTTATCATTGTCCTGTGGATTAATGATCATTCATGTGAGACAGCGCAACAAATTTGGATAGATTTGAAGATAAGCTGACAGTCATCAGTGCTTCTTAAATTGTTAATTAGAGGTGGACTATGAGTTGGCTGTCATCAGCAGTTAGACTGTTAAGGGCCGTTCCCACTGAGATTCATCTGAGCAGTTCCATGTGTCGACTTGCTCCACTATGCCTGCAGTTCAGATTTTTTAACTTGCTTCCTATGGAAAAAAACTGCTTTTGGAGATGGGTCGGCTACGTCAGTTGTCTCTGTTAGCTCAGATAAACCCCAGTGGGTACGGAACTTTACAGGATAGAGCAGTAAATTAAGCTAAGTTACTCAATCAAAATTAAACCGAAGGACACCGGTGACGCTTGGTGATTTATGAGTTTAACTGTCACCAGTGTAGGCAATATTTTACGCAGTGTAAGCAGTTGTCAACACATTGGTGTGTATGGTATCGTAATGTTATAAGATATTTTCTCCTCTCCTTTCCGCATGCCTTCGTGGCCCGAATGGAAGCATACTTGAGACATGTTCGAGAGGTCCAGGGCTCGCGAGTCCCGGCGAGGACATTGCACATTTTTCACGTTTTTTACTTAATGGTTCTAATATGTAGCATTCCAGAAAACTTAATGGTTCTACAATGTACCATTCCAAAATGTTTGGACAGACTTTGCTGAGGATTTTCTAATGTCAATAAAAATTTAATAAATCACTAAGAAAAAGATTTACTGCTTTTATAGCACTCAGCCTGTTAAGCAGTTATTGAATATGAAACATAAATAGCGTGAATGGTAAATTAAAAATCTTACGTTTTCATTTGTTAAGAGCAGGTTTTAGACATTTCCCTTCGGTCAGTTTTCAAGACATTATCATGCCCGCGGATTTGAGTTTTCCAGGATTTGATTTTAGTGGTAAGCAACGCTTGCGAAGGTAAGTCAGTATCAGCGTAGCACATCATAACATAACATAAAGTAATGGTTTGAAACTTCTGTAGGGACTCGGTTAAGGATGCTCCTAATGGCAAACAAGATTGAATAATTTTCAAAATAACAGCAAGATTTCGCTAGAAAAATTATCAAAAGCGTAGAATCTGCTCTTTACTTAAAAGAAAACAAAAATTGAGCTTCTGAAATAACTGAACCTTTTGTAAAACATCTTTAGTACAATTTGTCAAACAGAACATTCAAGCATTTCTTATAAGCATTTTAAAAGAGTTTTCAAGAAATTTGTTCAGGCTTACTGTTAAATTCTGGTACAAATCGTAATTTAAGTCTCTAATCTCCGATATAAAGTAAGTCAATTTGTAATTTTAAATAATAATCAAGCGGCTCAATAAACCTCAAATGTAAATATATTATTTTTGATTATATAATAAGCAAGTTCATCTTATAAACACAAATTTTTTTTATTTCAAAAATTTATTTATTTCCTCTTAAAAATGAAATTCTAAAATAAAATTTTTATGTGAGTTAAAATTTTAGAATTTTTTTTCAGTGTAAGTTTAACTTATTGCTGCAGTATGTAAATGGAACATAAAGCAACATGACTTTTTATGTAAACAAATTTTAGTTTTATCGTAATTAAAAAAATAGCTTCTAAAACGTAGTGATTGTTGTCAAAAGAAGTAACACTTACACAGTATTAAAATAAACAGTAAAATGAATTATATAATGAAAACAGCATTTCAGAAACGCTTAAAAAACTATAAAAAATATAGAAAAGATAGAAAATTTAAATAGCAATGTCGTTAAATTGCATAAATTATGACTAACAAAAGCAAAGAATGCTTGTTGATATTTTCCTTTAGCACAACTTTTCAGCAAAACAGGTCAAGTGCTAAGATTCAGAAGACCTGTTCTGTACTGCAGGTCTTCAGCGCTTGTCATCTTTACCACATGCGGTGAATTACAGTGTTCGGTAGCGAAGATTGAATTACAGATGTTGTAGAAGTTGGCAGTTCCGAGATTCAAGATGGATGTAGAATATTTGAACTCAAGCACGTTCCATTCATACCTGATAAAATTTAAGTGATATTTAAAATTAAGTTCTTCAGAAATCGGAGCTTGGCAGAAAAGCATAAGATTTTAGAAGATGGTCTTTTAAAAATCTTCAGGACATTGACCTTAGCTGATTATATCTCAGATTCTCACTCAAAAACGAAACTCTCACACTCTCTAGTATTCAGTTCTCACTGCTTTAATGGCTTTAAATCAAGACAGGGAGGCCATTAGAGGGTAGCCATTACACAAATCTTCCAGCAGTTACATAGCATTAGCCATTACACAAATCTTCATGCAGTTATATACGGAAGATGTACACTGAGGGGAAATAAAGGGGAGACATTTATATATCTCTCGTTCTACTGGGTCGACTGAAGAAATTCAAATTGCGTTTTTCATGTCTCGAAAGCGCGACTTAGAATATATATTAGAGTTATATATATCATTATTCTAGCATCGTTATTCTGACACAAAATCGAACTTTTTCTGAAATGACATGCCAGTTTTTTACCATATTTCGAGTCTACGACTCAATTTATGCCTAGACATTAAATTTTGTAAAATTTGCTGCGAAATTTATGCATAAATTCAAAAATTTATCTTGGTGCATTTTTTTAAATTTAAATTTAAAATTTTTTTTTTCATTAAAAAATAATTTACTTGGCGAACTTCTTAATTTATGCGAACCTATTTTCCTTTCCTTTTTCTCATTGTAGACGAGCCGAAAAAAAGTCATCGTTTATACTTTCAGATAATTTTAACAAAGTGCGTAAACCACATTTGGCATTATTATAACTTATAACAAATATGCCAACTTTCAAAACGCGTCAATATGTAAATTCACGTATATCTTCAAAAATTTTGAACAAAGAAACTCTAATTTTTTGCAGGTGCGCCTAGAAATACTACTACTATAAGATGATGTTAAAACTTTTATAGATTATACTGCGAAAATGTTTTCGAAAAATTTATAAAAAATATTTTAAAATACAAATTTAAAAAATAAATCATAAAAAATGTGCGAATTATATTTGGATTAAGCCTAAATTTCGAATTCTGAAAGAAGGAATCAAGTAAGTTTAATAAAAAAAGGAGATATAAAGCAGCCATCGCATTCTTTTATAATAATAATATTTTAGCATATAAGCTTTTATAATAATAAGCAGCAATCGCAAACTCAACTATGCAAAAGTTGGCAGTTTGGCATAATTTGAGTCGTAAAATCGAAATATGTAAAACAATTGACATGCCATTTCAGAAAATGTACGATTTTGTGTCAAAATACCTATATTAGAACAATGCTATATATAAATCTAATACATATCCTAAGTCGCGCTTTCGAGACATGAAAAACTCAAGCAAAATTTCGTCAATCGGCCCAGTAGAACAGGAGATATAGAACTGACTCTTTTTTTCGCAGTGTACATCGATTAAACAAACTACTTCCCAATTCCTGTTCTTATAGTTCTACCGATTTATTCTCTTTGTTTTCAGGTGCCAGAAAAACATGATTTTTTTCCCCACAACTTTCCTTTTGTAATCTACTAAAAATTATTCCGTGTCTAAGAATATTTCGTTTAACTCTTAACTGCTAAGTAGAATAGGCTAGAAATGATGTTGGTATGGCAATAGAGCGGAATTGATGTTGGTATATTACTGCTATAGGGTGGAAAGGATGTTGGTGTATGTGCAATACGGTGAAAATGATGTTGTTTGGAAATGATGATAACCATGGAACGGTTTAATTTAGTTTCTGTGAAATTCGTAGCTGGTTACATTAGACATCTTACAGAGTTTAAGTTGAACATTTGGTCTTGTTTATGCAAGATACCTCCTGGTAAATCACGTCATGATGGCTCTGCCGTATCATGAGGGATATTAAGCTCTTGTACGGAATGACAAAATTAATATGCACTTTTAGGTTGTTATACTCCGATTTCGTGCATGTCTTTACACTTTTGCTGATTAATTAATAAATATTGGCTCGATATTAAGAAATTTTTTAAAAAGTAAATGCTCAGAGCTGAAATTTAAGCATCCCATTTTATTTTGATATTCTATCCATGTTACTGGAAACAAGTAATATTTCTCCAGTTAAAAATTTTGATTTTAATTTACACAATATCTACTCTCAAAACTACTAAGTGCATGTGCTAATGAAAATAGTTGCATATATGTATTTAGATTGTTAGAGCTTTACATGTTCTCCGCATTTTATTATTATCTTTACAAATATGAAATAAATTCTCACTGTTAACAGCGATGCATAAAATATTTTTGATTAATCTTATGATAAGTGGCCGCAACTGAAATGCTAACAATTTAGCGAACAGATGTGTGGATTCTAAAGATCCTTTTATTCTTATTTAAATCTTTTGACTCCGTGCAAGCCATTCTGTTCTACACAGAGTCCAGAAAGTTCCTTTCCCCTCTGAGTTTCAGAGAGAAATGTAGCGCAATTTTAGTTTATTTATTCAGTACATACTGTAATCCAATATTTACATATACTAACTATGTATCCGAATAGGGGATTTGTATATACTCCATTGAGCTGTTACACATAGATGTATGCGTCTCCATTTCCTTTTTGGCAAGTTGAGGAGAATTTGAGAAGTTATATTTCAAAAGGCTTCCCCACCACTTTGCCCAATTCTCCTTTGCTCTGTACCGAGGATGATTGGAGATATGTGACTTGACTATTTGCTGATAAATTGGCTGGTGTCGAAAGGCCCGAGGTTCGTGTGTGAATATGTCAATGACGATGAGGAAGCTGTCAAATGCGGCGGCCTGGAAATTGTTCATTAAGGAAATCCTGTGCTGGAGAGGAAAATGCAGATTATCTGTCCTGTTGCATCCCCACCCTATCCACGATTACTTACCACACACGATCAACATAAAATGGAGAGATCCGTCCTGTTGGACCCATACACGTTCCATGATTACTTACCACACGCGATCCACAAAAAATTCAATTCATCATCAATACCACAAAATATTTAAAAACAGCATCTTTTAGAATTTCTAATAGGCAGTCTCACGCGATAGAGATAAAAATGTTTTTTTTTTTTTTTCTTTTTTTTTTTTTCTTCTTTTGTACAGTGTTGCCATTGCTGGCTCTAAAATCATTGAGTTTGTTAAATAGAAATTCGCTTAAGTTTTATAAAATATGAAATATATAATAAAACAAATTCGAAATTCAAAATTCGGATTTTCGGGTGCCCATATTCGGATGGAGGATTACGTTATTCAAAATTTGAGTGCTCTAGGTACCGTCTATTTTTTATTGTGCGAGAAATACCGATACATCCATGCAGATTCTTCACTACTTAATTTCTTTAAATATAATACAGGACAATAATATTTGGTGGCCATTTTTTAAAAAGTGATTCACCGTTTATAGTGAAACGCCATAAAATGTCATTTTGAGACATACAGACATAGCCTAGAAGGGCTATTTAATAGCTCTTCTGGGCTACCCTCCTTTCGGGCTAAAAATCAATTAATCAGTCAGTTGATTATTCTTTCAGAAGGTTGGCACACAGTCAATGGTTAGTAAAATGAAAATTTAAGTGAGTAACAAAACGCAGATAAGAGTTGCACGCCGGAATGAAAAAGAGCATTAAAAAGAAAAATTCTTCCTTCCGACCTTATTTTCGTGGTTTTCCCCATGTTTATCGTGTCTTTACGAGCCTTAGAAAGTCCTCCACGAAAGCATCCCTCCCTTTAGGCCGATAGCCCTAAATGGCAGATAGATATTTAATTATTAGGCCTTTAGGCAGATATATATTTAATTATTAGGCCTTTAGGCAGATAGATATTTAATTATGGCAAAGCACACTAGTGGGTTTTGCCATATAGTATATATAATTATGGCAAAGCACACTAGCAATAGTGTGCTTTGCCATAATTAAATACACACACACACATACACATATTTCTTTCCGACCTTCCCCCACACCTCGCTTTTGTCGGAATATATTTTGAATGCTGATAAGTGTTTTGCCCTGTCATTTTCCCACGCTTCATAACTATACATTTTTTAATCAAAATTTTATCCATATCTAAATTAATAAAAACAAACATTTAATCGCTTGTATGCATATTTCACACACCATGAATAGACACGGATAATTTTAATTATAAAAACTAGGCGTATTTTGAAGAAATGTCCTATCTACCTACGTTCACCTCAAAAACCTACGTAAGGTATTATGTCAGCGTTAAAAAGGAGTTCTTTTTTTCCCGGATTTCTTTCTTTAAACTTAGAGTTTCGTTTTTTTTTTTTTTTTTTTTTTTCTTTTCGTTCTTTCGTTTCTCTTTCTAAGTTTTATAGTCAGTTGATTATTCTTTCAGAAGGTTGGCACACAGTCAATGGTTAGTAAAATGAAAATTTAAGTGAGTAACAAAACGCAGATAAGAGTTGCACGCCGGAATGAAAAAGAGCATTAAAAAGAAAAATTCTTCCTTCCGACCTTATTTTCGTGGTTTTCCCCATGTTTATCGTGTCTTTACGAGCCTTAGAAAGTCCTCCACGAAAGCATCCCTCCCTTTAGGCCGATAGCCCTAAATGGCAGATAGATATTTAATTATTAGGCCTTTAGGCAGATATATATTTAATTATTAGGCCTTTAGGCAGATAGATATTTAATTATGGCAAAGCACACTAGTGGGTTTTGCCATATAGTACACATACATTGAAATGTATCTTTTGTAATTTTTTATTTGTGTTAAGAACTTTTATAAAAATTTAAAACTGAAAATATTTATGCATTGGGCATATAATGTATGATTTAGTGAAATAATTTGTTTCTTGTAACATGAAAGCTTTTGTTCGATATTAAGCCAGCATTTTTGTTTTCGTAGTTCTGTCTATGTATAGCGTGGATACGAATTACTTTCCCTTATATAGGCTTTCACGAAGACATTCCTATCTTTAGGCTGACATCCCTCGCGTGCATTATGTTATCAAATAAGCCAAAACAATTACGATCTTCTTAACTTGAAAGTAATTTCGACGGAAGACGTTTTCCGTCTTTTGGTAGTAATAAAACTTCAAAACAATTTTCAAATTACCATTATAAAGGAACAGAAAATTTAAAGTATTGCACACAGGGCCGCCCGGTGGCGGTTAATGGAGATCCAGTTCCACTAAAATAAACAGCAATCGCATTCTTTCTTTAAACAATGCTTCTAATAAGGGTCACTAAAATTAATCTTTCCAAAGTTTTGAATTAAAATGTTTAACATTTTTATGGGTTAAGATATGAGCGGTTCGAGTGACGAAAAAGGACAAAGATTTGAATTTTGAATCTCAAATCCTTTTAAATCTCTGTGGTAATTTGAAAATTAGAATATTAAATCCCTAATAAAAATCGACAAAAGTTTACGATCTTCTCAACAATCAAAATGGTAAAAATTTTGAAATAAACGTCTTCGATCCCATGTCAGCACCAGCATAAGAAAGAACCAACTGATAATTTATTTTTATGTATTTGGGTCATATAAAAAGTCTCCGCGCTTTTTAGGTACATTTTTCAACAAAAATTTTCTTAATTGAAAATCAATTTTAATCAACTACATATTGATCATTATTATCTAGGACCTTTGGCCATTTTTCGGGTAGCTGCATAATTCCATCGGTATAAAACTTCTGTGGTTTATCGTCGAAAAACTTAACCAAGTGACCAAGTCGACCAGACAAGTGACCTGTACAAGTGACTTAACCAAGTCGACGCGTGCAGGGCCGAATTGATGGTTTCGCTAGGTTGCAGCAGTTCATAATGGACAATTCCCTTCCAATCTCGACATCGAAACTTCAGGAATGGAATTAAGCAAACCACTGCTGAGTCCTTCTCTCACTCAGAGCATTCTCCCCGTACACTTCACAAATATTCCGGCATATTTTTTGAAGCGTTGTTATTTTTTTTATAGTAAAAAAAGCATCACATACCGCATTTCTTCAGATATTTCACTCATTTTCAAATCAATACAAATTTTGACACGAGCAACAAATTAGAAAACTATCTTCACGAACAATGGAAGCTAAATGTCACCTTTTAAGCACATGTTCATTAGAGACAATCGGGTATATAGGCATCAATACCATCCAGTGGCAAAAAAGCGCGAAGGCTTTTTATATGACCCAATATTATATATCATAATGCGTTAGTTTTCACTAACACGTTAAAACTAATTGATCCTGAAATCGTTACATATGTCAAAGAAATCTATTTTTATAAACACAGATATAGACATAGGTAGAGGTACACTGCGAAAACCAAAGGGGGAACAGTTTTATTATCCCGTTCTAATAGGCCTATTGACGAAATTCAACTTGAGTTTTTCATGTCTCGAAAGCGCAACTTAGGATATGTATTAGATTTATATATAGCATTGTTTTGATATAGATATTTTGACACAAAATCGGACTTTTTCTGAAATGACATGCCAAGTTTTTTCCATATTTCGATTTTGTGATTCAAATTATGCCTAAAGATTAAATTTTATAAAATTTGGTGCGAAATTTACGGATAAACTCAAAAATTTATCTTGGCGCATTTTTTAGAGTTTGCGCCAAGAATAATTTACTTGGCGAACTTCTTAATTTATTCGAACCTATCTTGAGCTCACGAGACTATTGTCACTCGGAAAAATGACAGCGAAAATTAGCACTTTCAGAATTTTTAATTAACATCTCGGCTGATTAATATCGTACGTAGATGCGAATGGCCGAAATGTCTTCCCAAGAATTTTTGGAATGTAGAGGGTACCTCTCTTGAAACTCAACTCCCCGCCATTCCGGAGGAGATGATGCCAGACACAAACAAACAAATAGATGCGCACAGATTTTAATACTATAGAGTATAGATTATTCCAAAGATCTGATCTTGAACAAGATATCTTGTTTATGCCTAATATTATGTGCTTGACTTAACAAATTTCTTTAAAATATAGTTCAGCAGGAAGATACATTATATGTAAGATATTCCGCAAATGTTACTAAATTACACATAAAAACATTTTTAAAAACATCCCAATAAATTAAAAATCTCCAAAAAGAGAACGCAGATTTGATAAAATTAAAAACTAAAACCAATGCAAACGGTTATCATACATGATATAGTCCTCAAGAAATATTAAAATTTTCTAATAAAAACTTGATGGAAACGCATTCTAAATATGGCTACAATCTCTTAAATGTATCTGATAGTTTACGTAAACCTTGTTAGCACAGAAAGAATACTTTAGAATCTAAATAATTTTAATTAGAACTGATTCGAGAACATCGATGAATAAAAACCGGCAGAATAAACAAAGCAGCAATTTAGGCTGAAAATAATATTATCCAAACTGTTCAAAGCAAGAGGTAACAAACTAATTTTTTTAAGTAACACTGCTTTCAGTATTCCAAAACTTTTAAAAAGTTATGCTCATTTATGTTTACGAAATTTAATATATAATATTTTTATAAAATTATATAAATCAAATATTTGTTTAAAATATGTGAAGACTTTTTTTTAAATATTACATTTCGTTATTGATTAGAGCATAGAGGCGAAGTCAAATGTCTTTTGGAAAAGCATATACATCTAACACATGTAGTCGAACATCTAAAACTGCATCAATATAATTTATCACTTTTCATTAAATTTGCGCTAAAATAAAACGTATTTAATTAGTTTTATTCTAAAGTATAATTTTTGATTATTTATATATATGCATGTGTTTAATGCACACTTCAGTGCATTAAACAACTGCTGTGTAACAAAACCGTTCTTACACGTAAGTAGAATTTTTTTTTCTTGGAAACAATCATCTTGTATATCTGTAATTATTATGTTTGAAAGGGTTTCGAGTACTTTTCCCTCGAAATCAATATTTTAGTCCCTTGGGGGGAAAAAAAAAACTTTAAAAAAGTCTGAAAGCTTTCAGATTTTACATTCCCCACAATGGGCCGTTTCATTAACGCTTTGTGTGTTACCTTTATTTATTAAATATCATGTCCTTCCCACTTAAACCATAAAATTCAATTCAACAGCAGTATCGCAAAATAATTTTAAAATGAGCATATCTTTACAATTTCCGATACACAGTCTCGCGCGCTGGGAATAATTTTTTTTTTTTTTCCCTTCGGTACAGTGTTGCCATTGCTCGCTTTTAAATCGTTAAGTTTGCTAATCGACAATTCGTTTACGTGTTATAAAATATGAAATCGATAATAAAACAAATTCCAAATGAGGGCTTCCAGATATCCATATTCGGTTGAGGAATACCTTATTTGATGGTTCTAGGTAACGTTGTTTTATTCCAATACGAGAAAATTCACATATTTATGCAGGTTCTTCATAATTTAATTTCTTTAAACGTAACACAGGGCGATAATATTTGGTGGCAACAATTTGAAAATTGGAATGGATATTTAAAAGTTTTCAGCGCAAAATGCCAAAACGAAATTAACAGCCCTTCTGGACTAACGCCCTTTGGGCTAAAAAAACACTGCTACTAATTCCCTTGAAATCAAAAGAAATTTTTCTCTAATACCAATTTCAGTCTAATGTTTAATTTAGAGTAGTTTTACATTTCAGAACTTTTTCAAAAGTCATGCTTTTTAAATAATTTTACGTCCTTTATTTATAACAAAAACAGTAGGTGAAATCGTTAAAAAGTTACGGAAATTTAATACACAATTTGATAACACAGCGTTCTTCTTGAGATCTTTCATAAAAACATTTTACAAATAAAAAATAAGTGTTGCAACGAAAATTCTATTCAAAAGATTGGATGCTAAATGATCCCATGATTTTTAACACCAGCCAAAAACGCAAAATTGGCTTTGTCACTTTTGTCCCTACCGATTCTTTAAACTTGGAAAAACATACGCATGTTCAGACACGTTAATTATTATATCTGTTATACATAAGAATATCGCTTACCTTCAGTAGGAAAAGCAAGGATCTCTCGTGATAAAATTAGTAACAGAAATGCAAAAATCGCTTTCATTTTCATAGGATTTGGATTTTCCACAGCTAATTTTTGTTTATTTTCCCAGGTTTTTAGCTCAATTTACTGCGTTCCAGCTTAGTTCTGCATATTACACACCTCGCTTTCTGCTGTTTACGGATACGCCGGAGTTCCGATGAGCGACGCTGTGGACCCACGCGGTGCAAGGTCATCAGTCACGTGTTTTCAAGCTGGAGGTGTTCATTAAGCGCGTCTAAGCTGGTTTTTTAATAAACTTCCCATCTGAAAGAAAAGCGCTTAGTAAAACTGGGTGTCGGTATTGTTAGTAGAAGTGAGTTTCCAATAGAAATGAACAAGGTCGCCGATAAATGTTTTGGCGCCAGAGCGGAGCAGGTTTCCGGCGCTCCTCTTGCATATCCTTGAAATAGTAATAACAGTAATAATAATAAAAACCCTTTGTAAACCTTAAAGAATAAAATGCTGCAGAGCTTCTATTATCCTCATTGAATATTATCACTATGGTTCGGTTAACTGATTCATTAAAGAATCAATTTTCACTTGGGGGGGGGATCTGAAAGCTTTCAGATTTTACATTACGTCCAAAAGGGCGTTTTTTTAACGTTTTTGTGTGTTACCTTTATTTATGTTTTTCTCACTTGGACCATAAAATTCAATTCAACAGCAATATCGCAACATAATTTTAAAATGAGCATGTCTCTAGAATTACCGGTACACAGTCTCGCTCGCTGGAAATAATTTTTTTTTTTTTTCGTACGGTTTTGCCATTGCTCGCTTTGAAATCGCTGAGTTTCTTAATCAAAAACTCGTTGAAGAGTTACAAAATATGATATCGATAATAAAACAAATTCCAAATTCCAAATTAGAGCTTCTAGATGTCCATAATTGGGTGGAGACGTACGTTATTCAAAATTGGATGGCTCTAGATACCGTTATTTTTATCACAGTGCGTGCATACATTTAACATGCATGCATTTATTCTTCATTATTTAATTTCTTAAAATATAACACAGGGCTCTAATATTTGGTGGCAACAATTGAAAAGTGAAACGTACATTTAAAGTTTTAGACGTAAAATGCCAAAACGAAATTAATAGGGCTTTTGAGCTAAAAATCCCTCAAGTACACCATTTATTCTTCGGCATTATATTATTTATTTTTAGATATTATTTACTGTATTTTATATATATATCCTTCCTTTTATGAAGTAAAAGAAGTATTGTAATTGCATATAGATTTTGATCCTTCCAGAATCCAATTTAGACGCGGTTCTTTTTTTTTTTTTTTTTTTTTAATTTTATTTTCTATGTTATACTTTTATTCTATGTTATACTCTTAATTTAGATTTTTTATAGGTGATTGGACATATTTGGAAACGGATTAAAATTGTTTTGTTGACGTTCTCTTTGTAACACTTAAGATTATTAATATAATAAATTTTATCTGTATGCATAAATGCTATTGATCATTCCAATTACTGTCTTGTTTTTTTCCTTGCAATTCTAAATTTAAATCATTTAATTTCGATGTAAAATCTGTAAGAAATGATAAATCACTAAGCTAAATTTTATCACTTTAATTTTCAGATATTTGATCTTCTTCTTCGATAAAAAGTTTTATCTCAGTTAATAAATCACAAAATTGTTTAAAAAATTTTCTTCTGCTTATATTGGTACGTAATAACAGTTCTAGCTATCCTTTATTAAGTTGCAGCTGAAGAGACGTAGTTCGCGAATAAAAGTAACAATTTTCAACACTGTTGTGCATTATTTCTTTTGCAGTTAATATTTTCAGTCTTTTGCAGTCTAACACTTTTAGAAAAAGGTAGTGGAAAAAACTTAGGAAATAGCCATCGTTTTGGAATAGAGTTATATATCCATGCTCCATGTATGCCTATATTTATGCCATTTATCATGTATTCCTATTGCATCTGTTGAATTTCAAAGTAATTTACAAAATGGTATTTTCAAATTAGTGTGAAAGTATTTAAAAGAGTTGAATGTATTTACACCTCTCGTCATTTTTTTTAAAGACATCATACCGAACAATCCTTCTTACAACTGTTGCATCATGAAATTGAAGGAAAGATCGAAGAACATTTTTTAAATGCCATTACGCTTTCTTTTGGTAAAATATGAATTAAATTTTAAACGATACAAACAGTCACTTCACGGGATTTCAACATGAGCTTTTTGGAGCCTACTAATAGTAATTCATAAATTTTGATAAGCCTATTAATTATTTTTAAAACTTCTATTAGATAATCATCGAGACAAAATCCTCACGAGAGAAAACGTCACGGAGAAAATACAGGGATAAAACGTCGCACAAAATCATCGAGGAAAGAGCGTCGAAGAAAAAGCAGAGAAGGAGGGGGGGGGAATTTCGCAGTTCTAAATATGGACTCCGTGGTTCTAAAACAACGCGTTACAAAATATCGTCTAGAAAATAAAGTAGCAACAACATTTCGCAATATGAAAACATTGTCATACAAAATATCATGGTAGAAAGTAAAGTATCTGCAAAACATTCAGCGATGAAAACATCGCAGGAATGCACAACTTATGTGTCTAAGATGATCAGAAATAATAAAACTGTAACTATCACCAAATAACTTAAAAATATGAAAATCGTGAAATTGAAATTATTGATGTATTATTCAAACAGCAAGATTAAAATATTCTTATAAGTAACATCAAATTACGTATTAAACAACTGACATTACATCTATCATTCAAAGCAAAAAGACTATATTCTATAGTTTCTCCACCAATTAAAATGCAGTGAACGCTTTCGTAGCAACCACTCTCTAACACGGCCTGAAAGTAATTTCGTGAGAGTAATAATTCTGAGAGTAATTTCTGAAAAAAAAAAAAAAAAAAAGGAATAGCATCTCTATTAAACATTCCCTCTCTAAAATGACCACCTCTATAAATGATCAAAATCCTTTGGAACCCTAAGCAGTCAGTGCAGGGCTTGTTTAATTCAAAATAAGACAAAATAAAATTACACTCACAAAAACATGTTTCACAGAATTCCAAACATTTTAAACGCATAAATAATCCATATTTCTGAGATTTTTCGCCATCCGATGTTTTGTCTTTTTCGTATTGTTACGACTTTTGTATTTAGTTAGATATATTTAGTAAAATTATAATTAAAATAATTTTATTACCCCGTGCAATGCAGCGCGTGATATATTTTAAGAGAAAGCTACGCTGAAAAAATATAAATATAAAAAAAAGTGCATTCAACACTAAATAGTAATTAATATAAATTATAGAAATAAAGTTTATTTCTATAATTTATATTTAATTTGAATAAATGTAATTGACTACTATGTTAGCTGTAACCGCTGCTTTCCAGAAATCTCGAGAGCAGAAATTTCTAGAATCTCTCGCGACCTATTTAAAGCTATAAAAAGCCAGACAGAGAACATCTCATCTCAGTTGGCAATTTAATAAATGTTCCAGTTTTCCAAGTTGACTTAAAAAGATCCGCAGAAGAGAAAAGAATTTACCATCAGAGTCAGAACCATCAGAGGTTTAGAAGTCGCAATTGAAACTTATAAATCGAGACCGGGACCCGTGCGTGCCATTAAGTGCTAGCGGTACGAGAACTCTGCCACTATAAACCTAGATGCCTAAAATGTGCACAATTTCACGAAACGTACACATGTATGCAAAAGAAAGAACATAATAAATATACCTGCTACTTGTGCCTTACGTGGCGAAGCACACGTTTCGTCCTACAAAGGGTTGTACCAAACACCTAAAAACTATTCAAAAAGCTATTGAAGCTGCAAGAAGCAAAAAAGAATCCTTAAAATCATAAAACCAAAATAAATTAACATTACCAAAAGAAGAATTCCCTTCTTTGCCAAATACCAAAGAACAAAATTGCTCAGAAAACGCTTTCGGCTGGTTTAGAAAGAGCAAGATACCAAAGAAAATGAATTATCCTTTTTTTTGAATGGGTAAAAATTCACTTACAGAAAGCCAAAGAATTCTTTGCGAAATACAAAGCTGCCAAATCTATTATGGATAAACTTGAAATAGGAATTTCCCCAGCAGACTATTTTTCAAATGTTAGTTTTGATTTCTAGTCTATTAAATTAGCAAATGCAACATTTTAGTTTAATTCTCTTCAACTGCAGTATTCTACCCTCATCATCATCTCTGTTGAAAGGACTTAGTGATTTTATTTTATCTTTTAATATTACTTAGTGTGTTTAAACTCATGAATTGAATTTTGTATTTGCGCCTCTGTACGATGATGCACTTTAAAAATAGTGCATCTTATTTTTGAAAGCAAATGTTGATGTGGCGCAATTATTAATACACTGATCAAAACTCCTAGAAGTTGTATATCAGCAATAAAGTGTTGATACTTGATACCTCTCATCTCAATTGTTGTTTAGTTAGCTTCTGTTGTTATTCTTTAGAGTTCAGCGAAAGATCGGATTAGCTTTCTCTGTGCTTTGCGTTATATTTTAACGTTTTTAGTAATTTAAAGTAAAGCTGCTGATTATATTGCATGATATTGTATGAATATCTCTCAGGAAAAATTTAGCGTTCTGTTATATTTCTGGTGAAAAGAATAAATTTTATTAACCTTTTTATCGAACTTGTGCATTCAATCTATTACAAATCCGTAATTGCGAAATTATCACACTTTATTTTCTATGACATTTAAAAGTACAAAGTTTACTCCTTACGTTCCTCCACCCTAGTAAAATCTTTCGCATGATAACATTTCGCTTTACGTTGTTTTCTCAAGGACGTTTTCCCGTCTGCGATGTTTTCGCTGCTAACTGCAGCCTATTACGCAAAACTTCCAACGCCAGCTGCCTAGTTTTTAGAAATTACTAAATAAATTTCATTTAAAAGCAATTTCGGTTACTATTCGAAAATTTCATTCTCATTATACTACGTCTTAAATCATAAATACGAATTTAGTTTCCTGAGATAGTTTGTTCTCTATGAAAGCATCTATCACTTACGCAAGTAGCTCTTGTGTGCTTTGCAGCATTGCAATAAACAAATCTTAATAAGGCTTTCATCTGTAAAGGTTTATTCTCGACGAGATGGATAGGGCCATTTGAAATTCGCGAAATTTAAACAGACGCCAGTGGCGGTAGCACTCATTAAATGAGACTGAAACATATGGAGTCTATTTTTTCAATACCTTCCAAAAATTTCCAACAGTTATTAGATATCCGCTCCGTCCTTCCCACATAACGTCGTGTTGTAACTGGAAGCATACTCGAAGTGTATTCTTAAGGTCCACAATTCGAATCCCGGCGAGAGAACTGCATATTTTTCACCTTCCTGCATCGATATAACCTAATGACTCTACATGGTCATTAAATGTCGCTAATTGGAAATATGTTCATCAACAAAGAACGATCAAGAATATCATCATGAAATATGTTGCGCCTGTTATTTTCCATATAGTAATGATACCACTATGCAGATGAATTATTCTCAAACTACCTAATGTATAGACAAAAATAAATAATATATATATATATATATATTATATTATTTTTCATTATTCTTGCAATTTTTATGATGTTTAGAATTAGTTTTTTAGTTTATTTTGGTTTACATGCATAATTCGTGTCGGGGAAGTACCTATATAGGTTTGGGAAACTTTGGCTTTTAATTGATAAATTGGCTTTATGCTTTTAATTAATATTTTTTCCTATAGTGGATTTGCTTTCTAAATTTCTCAAAAATTTCTTAACTATGACATTTCACTTAGTTTTAGTTTTGTGTAATTCTTAACCTATGCCTATAAGGATGACGAAACACGAATTAAATGATTGAAGAGTTAGGTTTCGGGGCAACTTCCCCTTCAAAAGATCTGTCTCCTGCCTGCTCCACAATTATTCACTTTATGCAAATTAAATTTAGTTTTAAAATAATTAAAAAAAGTTTTATGATAAAATGCAAGTTAGTTCGTTGCAATAATAATCATTTTATATCTTTTCAATTGAATTTACATAAGTAAAAAATTTAAGTTACTTTATATGAATGAGATATTATATTATATTATATTATATTATATTATATTCGTTATATATATAATCTGATATAAATCACCATGTCATAGACAGGGCTATGAAATTAACAAAAATGATTGAGAAAACGGTTTAAGGCATTGCAAAAAAGAACATAAAACCAGTTATTCACTAGAAATTCAAACTTAGACCACAATTCTTTCTTTAGAGACTGTACTATTGTAAAGTTTTTATTTTATTTAACCGGGTATTTTATCATTTTAATTTTTCTATAATTCTACTTTCGTCAACTTCCACCAAAATGCAAAATTTAGTTCAAAGTAAAGATAAGGTGTCGAGTTTAAGGGATTTAGATTTGGCAGATTAGGTTGGCGCTACTTTGAATTTCTACTCTTGTGATTAGTTTGCCGTGAAAATATTAGCTTGCTATGATTCTTTGCACACTTTTGGCCACAGAAAGTAAGACTTTAAGCTGGGTTTTGAGATAATACTATAGAATACATTCGATTTCACTTCATTTTCTGTTGGGAAGTTATTGCTTATCGACAAGTTATCAGAGTTTTCTTTTCCTGTTTAGTTTCAGTTTATGCAATCGCCAGATCGACTTGTTAATAAAAATATATTTTTAAAATTTTTCTTTGACTTTGCGGCTTCTCGCTAAGATGTCGGATGGGAAGAAAAGTCGTCCGATAGTCTACGGTTACTGAATAGTTAGTTAGTTCTTTAAATTTAATATTCTAATCATATTCTGTTTTCTAAATGAGATACTATCTAAAAATATGTATTACACAAAAAAGGTGTGAAAATTCGAGTTAATGAATTAATTTTTCTTTTATTAACAAATACCATAAAATGTATAAAAAATATTATTTCAAAATATTAAAAACGAAAATTTCAGACATAATTTGTGCAACCGGAATGTATTTTATAGAAGCAGCTAAGGCGCAAGATGTTTGTATCCCTGATAAATTTTAAAGTTTAGAAATCTTCTTGACAATCATAAACTATATCTAAACTTTAAACAGATGGGAAGCAAATTATCACTTAGTAAAAACTGAGACTTGAGACTGGTGTAAAAGTCCCTTTATTTAAAACGAAATAAGAACAGAAGCCACATTCTGTGCTTAACAACTCAACCAACCACTTGGTTGAGTTAACTTACATAAATTAAATTCTAACTTACTTAACTTAAAGAGTAAGTTCAAACGTAAAATTTTAATTCAAATAATCTAGTAGCCGAAAGCTACATAAATCAGTTAACGCGAAGTTGGCCCCAAAACTTAACCTGTGTGTTATTATTGGAACGATAAGAAAGGCCGAAGACTGGAAATCTTACTATCTAAGATAGCAACCTAGTAACATGGCCTCGAGAAACAGAACACGCTCTTGAGGCTTCTGTATCTTTGGTCAATAAATTTCCAACAATGAAAAGCAAAAATTCCAAAATGAGATTTGTAAAACATATACTTTTAATATAATATTTGATACGATTATACAAAAACATTGATACGTGTAAAGATTTAAATATTGTAAATTTATATAGACTTTCATACAAAAATAAATCAAAATTCTTAAAACCTGTTTCCAAGTACCCTCTAAAAAATTAAAGTTATTCAGTTCAGATAGCACTGCGGGAACAAATAAAAACGAGTTAAATAATGTTTATTTCCAGCTGATGTTCATTAAAACTAAATTACAAGAATATTATAAACTATATCTTGTTTGTTTATTTAAATAATCTAAGCTCATAAGGATCATCGATCTAAGGGAAAGGATGCCTTCATGGAAGACTTTACAAGAAAAATTGACTCGTATTTACGATATATATACTGGTGTCATAATCAGGAGAATTTTCACATTTGGTCGATTAAATCCAAAACTGATGGAGAGGTTCCAATAAAATTCGGTAGGGACATAGACTGATATGATACCAAGCCTTTCTATCAGTCACATAGCTTTTGCATCGTGACTTTATACTGCAAATCAGGTAGTTTTTAAGTCTATGTTTCAATCGGTTTCACAGCTGCAATAAAGCTGATTTCAGATCCTAGAACGTTTTCGGAGGGGAAAGGTAAGTTGCGATTGCCTTCTAAAGAGCGCCCCAGGCATGATGTATAGAGCTTAGGTCTCTGGATCTGGTTGGCCAATTCATTCTGTTAATACTCTCACTTTAGGAAATCAACTATTAATTGGCCCTATGTGGATGAGTGTTATCGTTCATAAAAATGAACTGAAAGCCGACTGCACCTTTGAAAATGCGAACACCCTAAGATATCGGTTACTTGTAAAATCTGCTTGCTGTCTGAGTCCCTCTCACTTCTGCACACAGAAAAAAACCTTGTTTTGCATAGTGTAGAGAACATTAATATTTCGATGAAACATCAGTGGGAAACCGCTAGAGGAGTACCAATTCAGCCTAACCACTGATTGTTTATATACCTTCATCTGAAGAGAATCTGTGTCCTGGTATATGTCTTCCTACATCCGCGAAAAGGGCCAATATGACAGCGGAGGTTTAATAGTCAGCATATGCATCATGTTTGATGAACTCTCAAGTATTCATGTCTTTAACAGAAGCTTTGTGACTGCTACGAGGTACAGAGAATAGCTCTTAGAACCCTGCGGTTGCTTTTACAGGGGTACATATAACCTTAAGTTCATTTTTATGAACAACAACGCTCATCCACTTAAACCTAATCTGGTGAATGATTTTCTTGGAAGTGTGGATATCAGCCAGAGAGATTTTCAGACTCAAACCCTACAGAAAATATTTGTAGGATTTAAGCATTTGGAACCGGATCATAATCAACGATTGGAGAGCAACCACAAGTAGCGTTTCCCTCTCAGAACACTTTAGGCCATAAAGACAGCATTGCTGCAGAATGGAATTGACTGCCGTAAGAACTACTGTATTTTCAATATGAAGTTACTCTGTAAGAGCTGTACAATACTCTGTTAAAGGAGATTATACTTTCAATTATCATTCTGTTTTGTTAGATCTTGCAACTGCTGTTTCAAATCTTTCCACATTGATGAGCTTTACACTCGATCTTGCATGTGCACCATTGACTGTTGCATCATATATAATTTTATATTATATCAAATTATATCTATGCCATTTTCATTAAAACTTATCCATCAATTCTAGAGACAATGGACCAAACGAGAAAATCCTCTTAATTTTAAACAGCAATGTATATAAAGAAAATCACGAAAACCACTGTTCAACTACTCCCTTTGTCTAGATTTAGAGTCAGAAAGAACTAAAATTTTCAACTGTCATTCCCACTCAAACACTTATAAATATCATAAAGTTGATATAAAAATAATTATAAAACTCGGTGAACATAAAATATCGAAGGAGAAGTTTAAGCATTTCTGTGTATCTGCCTTAATCATCTACAAATATAATATATACCAAAAGACTTTGCCACGCTCGCTCATAAATATTTGCTTACTTTCGTAATATAAAAAAGGCTTATGAAAGATCACTTTTCAAAATTAAAATGTGCCAAAAATCGATTTTGTAATGCTTTTTTGCATCTCGTCTGGAAAATCACGGAAGGTCACGCATCCCTGTAAGGTCACGCATTTAAGGTATAATTAAAGCAATAAGTTTTCTTTTCTTTAATTCTTTTTTATACAATAATTAGAACATTTGAGGTTCCTACTTCTTTTATTTCATTGGTCAATTAATGTTAGTAACGCTTCTGATATATTTATATTCAGTTGTTGTTATACTTAAATATTATTAATATGTACGTTCAATTAATTATAACTTTTTATTACCAGTAGTTTTAATTACCAGTAGTTTGAATTTTAAAATTTTAATTGCCCTGAATTAGCTTCGCACGTCGATCACACGTCGTACAGCCCTCCACTCTTCACTGTTGTCTCATGCATTTTAAAAATTCTAATATAGCAATCTAAATTACACCGAAAATTTCGAAGTTTTCAATTCAAAGAATGTATCATAAACTCATACGGCTCCAAAGGTTCATGGTAGTCATTCATAGTAAAAAAGATGTTCTTTTATAATGTTTTGATCTGTAACCTTCGAAAATATACACTGGTGTGCAAAATTTAAGGACGAGACGGTTTTTTCAATATAACTTTGTACAAAAGCTTTCCAAATCAACACATTTAATACCGTAAGATCCCCAATACGTAAGGACATGAGTAATGTAAGCAATACTTACTAAAAGAGAAATCAGAGGGATAAAAAGAAGCTTTATTGAAAAAGTAGCATGGAGCGCAATGCGACTGAAGGCCGAAACATCCCTGTGATGGGTGTCCAGCAAGAAACATCCGGTCTTTAATAGGGGATATGATCTCCCCTGACTGCTAGGCAGGTTTCACAGCGTCTGCCCATGCTGAGAATGAGGGTGTTAATGAGTTGTTGAGGCATTGCTGCCCATTCGTCTTGCAGCGCCAATCGAAGCTCCGGAATCGTTACTGGTTGTAAGGTACGAGCTGACAAGCGTCTGCCTAGAAAATTCCATACATGCTCGATGGGATTGAGATCCGGAGATCGTGCCGGTCAATCCATACGTTCAATATCCTCACTCTCTAAGAGCTGTTCGGCAGCTACTGTGCGATGACATGGTGCATTGTCTTCCATGAAAAGGAACTGCGGACCCATAGCTCCTCTAAAAAGACGCACATATGGAAGAAGAGTCTCGTTACAATAACGGGTCCCGTTGACTGAACCTGCGTCGATGATGTGAAGGTAAGGTCTGTACGACTACCAAGCATGATGCCTCCCCAAACGAGAACACCGCCACCTCCATACCTGTCCCTTTCAATGATGTTCGAGGGATGATTGCGGCTTCCCCGCTCTCTCCAGATGAGTATACGATGAGAATCGCTACTCAGACTGAATCTGCTCTCATCTGTAAAGAGTACTCGTCCCCATTCATTGTCTCTACAATTCCGGTGTTCCCAGCACCACAGAGACGCCTTCTGCGATGGGCAGGCGTTAGAAGTACACACCGTACAGGGCGTCGTGCAAACAGTGACCACCGTGCAGTCTTCTGGCCACGGTAAAACGCGATATCGGTCGTCCAGTCGCCTGTGTCGTGTGTCTAGCGATTTCTTCCGCTGTCTTCCGCCTGTTTCTTCTGGCCTGTAAGGCAATATACTGGTCATCTGCAGGTGTGGTTCCTCGTGGACGACCACTACTAAACCCCCGGATAGCTGTTCCTGTAGTTTGAAATTGTCTCCAAAGTCGTGAAACGATGCTGTGAGCAATTCCGAACTCTGCAGCCACATTTGTCACACTGCGGCTTTCCTCCAACTTCCTAAGGATTCGACCTCGGGTAAAAGCATCCAGATGTCGTCTAACAGATTGATTATTCGCCATTTCTCGCTGAGGCAGCAACTCGGTGTGATTTTAACTGCTATACGGCGTGCAATCTCTTTGCCAGAAATACTGATCTTACACCGACAACATGCTTTATACTACTCAGACACTCCCCCATTATGTCTACCTGCATATCTGCGCATCTGCTACCGTACATCACCTTACCTAATCTCCTGATTGGTCTTTCTGTCCGCTCTGCCTCTTCGTTCAGCTGATATGCTAATTTTTCGACTTCGTCCTTAATTTTTGAACGCCAGTGTAGTTGGGACAATTAGTACTTCATTGCTAGACAGACAAACATTAGTACATTGGTTCATTGGTTCGAAACGAAAGCGTGTATCATTATAATTACAAAAAATAATATAAAAATAATTACTTGAACATACATTATAATAATATTTAATGTCTTTAATGACTTATAAGCACAACAAATAGACCCTCAACATTTGCAATATGAAATAGTTGGCTTGGCTACTTTTCCACAGATATTTTGTCCAGGAAGAATGTAAGAAGACTCATTCCTTTATGATAATAATATTCCAACAGTTGGCTCCTTTTTGAGATAATGACATACAAGATGAACGAGGTAGGCAATTTCTCCAGTTTATGTCAGCAAATCTCAACTACAATAACTCGTCTTCCACTTTCGACACAAACCTGGCAAAAGGCTAGCAGCATGTAACACTAGCATTTCAGATATAGTTATGGCACATGTTCCCAAGTACTACAGACTCTCCTTCTCTTTTCTCTGCCAAAAAGGCGGGTGGTTCTCACAGCAGATGTGCTATTCAGCTAGATATGCCACGATAAAGGTTTTAAAATTTACCTTTTCCATGTCACGAACATGTCCCCAGGAAGTACCAAAGCTTATTACGTAACTGCTGCTATAAAGTTAAATTGTCCCTATTTCAGAGAGCAGTCCTTGGGCCAGGAGGGATTAGTACACTTCTGGCCATTAAAATTGCAGCACCAGGAAGGAATAATCTGACGAACGTCAAAATCACATGAAAGGAAGAAGAGGCTAGGATATACAAATGGGATTAGTATTCCCGACGTAGGAGGAAGAAACGACATCTGAAGCACTGATATAAACGAAACGTTGTGTAGTGGACTTCTCATTCGTAACTGCTGCTATAAAGTTAAATTGTCCCTATTTCAGAGAGCAGTCCTTGGGCCAGGAGGGATTAGTACACTTCTGGCCATTAAAATTGCAGCACCAGGAAGGAATAATCTGACGAACGTCAAAATCACATGAAAGGAAGAAGAGGAAAGAGCTCTATAAGGTCGGGGTTGGTTTGCTCAGAATATCCTGCTATGCTTCGAATAATAAGAAAAAATGCCTACCAGCAAATGTCGGAATTCAATAGAGGCAGGATCGTTTTCTTTCGAGAGTGTGGGTTATCGTTCTGTAACATCGCCGGTCGCATTCTCTTGCGAATATGGAATCAATGGGTTGCTGAGGGTCATACTGAACGGCATGCAGAATCTCAACTCCTTCCCATAAATAACGCTCGAGAGGACAGACATATTGTGAGGTCATCCCTGCAGAACAGTACAACCACGTAACGGACCATTAATCAGGAAATGGGCATGTCTGCAGCACGCGCAGTATCCGCTCGCACGGTGCGTCGACGTTTGCAGCAGCGTGAACTAGCAGCACTCCGAACATTACTTCGTCTTCCCTTGACAATCCAGCATAGAGAGAGACGGCGACTCTGATGCGCAGAACAACAAAGCTGAATACAGGATTGGCACAATGTCATCTTTTCAGACAAGTCCCGGTTTTATGTGCAGTATTCTGATGGTCGTATAAGTATCTGGAGGCTCTGATATCGAATGCACGTCGCCTGCTTGCATTTGATATCAGCAGAGGGACCCTGCACCTGGAGTGATGGTTCGGGCAGCCATTAGGTACACGACACGCACATCTCTGATTCCGATCGACGGTAACTGGAATCGGTGCATTTCTGACGTCTTACGTCCAGTGGTGTGCCCTATCTTCAAGACCTGCCAAAAGCCATCTTCCAACAAGATAATGCAAGACTACATGTTACACGTCGTATTCTGACCTTCCTTGATACACAGGGTATTCGATTGCTGCCCTGGCCTGCACGGTCTCCAGATCTCTCACCGATCGAAAACATCTGGTCATGGGTTCTGAGACACTGACCCACCACCGCTCTCCAGCTAATACGGTTGATGATGTGTGGCATAGATTTGAAGCGGCATGGAATGAGTTGTCCGTTTCCATCATCCAAGCCCAGTTCGACTCCATGCCTAACTGGGTAAGGACCGTTTGAGCTGCAGGGGTAGCAGCTGTTTCTACTAATTTCTCCTCCCTGTAAACCTCCAAACTGCTTTTGTCTTCATGCCTTACTGTTTACGTACAATAAATATCTTGTTTGTATTTGCTCTCTTTCATGGTGTCGCAATTTTGATGGCCAGCGGTGTATAAAGTCCAAGAGGAGAAGGAAACAATATGAGAATGTGATTTAAGGTCGAAACAAAGAGCAAAATAGCGAGTATAGATAGTACTGAGCATGAAGCTAAGTATCGTAGCGCTACCGATAGAGTACGAAATATAGAAAACTATTAAACTAAGCTTATTACAATAAGCGGAAAAGAAAACGTTACAGACATCATGCGCATGGTATTCAAAAAAGAAAAGTATTTGCAGCTGCTGCAAAAATATTGGCTTCCGCTTCTTTAGCCTTCATTTGAGATAAATATATGTATCAAAAACGTGGGCTCATTTTACTCGTCATCGCACTGGTTACCTGCAGAATCACTTTGATGCAATGCAGAATCACACTGATTAGATGAACTTTCCAAATCAGATTGAGTAGATGGTATGTTTGACAGCTCATTGTTTCCACTTTGATTATAGAATGGATTTTGGTGAAGTGAGGACACATTTTCATCTAGAACTGTTTGGTTAGATGAACGATGATAGCCTTTTCTCATCATTTTAAAGCAAAAATAAATAATAATTCCGATTATTAATATTATGACAGCAATACCAATTTGTACTGATTTCGTTTCGAAATATTTCTCTTCTTCACTGAATAGCGAAGACATAACATATTTTATCTTCGTGATATTTTCAGGTAATTCCATAAAGGTTTTGTTCCAGTTTTCGGGAATGAAGCTTTATTTTCCAATTTGGAAGAGAAGATTTCTTCTTTGCTCTTCATCCATATCACCTAAAAGAAAAGTTTCGAATTAGAAAGTATGGTGAAGTATTAGAAATACAAATTTGATAAATTAAAGCTTATTTATATCAAAGTTAATCAATAAATATTGTTCTATGATGGTATAGGGAATGTTTATTTAAACTCAACAAGCTCATTAAATTTTTAAATAGAATCTTCTCGAATTAGTACAGGCTCCATAGAATTTAAAGTTCCCTACTATGTTGTAGTAACAATAAGAAAGATCATTCATACTTAACATTATTTACAAAAAAATAAGTACTGCCAATACTTAAATAGCTCAGAATGCAAAGAAATTACTAGACTAACATAATCAAACTTTATGGACTTTTGGTGCACATGCAGCAGACCACATAGAGATGGAAAATCGGTGCACGATTCCTTACAAGTCACTGGTTTCAAGCTGTTACGATATGTGAGACGACATGGTTTGACATCGCAGACACAATAATTCGTTCCGGTTGACAGTAAAAGAGACATAACTTCACGACCAGTGTCAAGAGATTTTAGCGTTCTGCAGTGTGTCTGTCGTCAAAGTCTCTCGATTTCAGGAAGGTTCACGAACCAATGATCTTGTGTTTCTTGTGATATCGTTCCAGATATAAAGAATCAGAGGATGTAAAATACAACTGAAAAATTAAGTAGGGTGGCCAATTCAGTCTTCAGATTTTTCCAACGCAACAACACGCCAGAATGCTCTGAAACTCCCGACTAGAGAGACCCGTCGTTAGCAAGATCTTCACATAAAGAGGATGGTAATCTTACCTACAATAATTGTTCTATGCTTCCCATGTTATTCCATGTTGTTGTGTAGGAGCTTCTCATAAATTTGTAGTAAATATATTTTGCGTTGCAAACATACAATAAGTAATATTTAACCTCAACAAATGTAGTAATTATTACATGGAGTCATCAGCGATACCTGCCGCCGGTTAACACACGCATAACAAAGCTTAAAACTCTTACAGGATGAATACAAACAACCCCTTCCCCGCTCTATGAAATTTACTCCCCTTCACTTTTAAGAAAAACTTACACTATTACCTTTTTCGATTTACGAAATAAATTTGGAAAATATTTCTGCTTTTACGAAAGAAAAGAGATAACATCATTGTGTTTATTTTATGCAACGATTGCACAAAATTTTATTTATTTGCAATCGTTGCATAAATTTTTTAAATAAAATTTTGTGCGTGCTTGGCTAAAAGTAATGCATTCGAATTCCATGCCGTTCTTCAAATAATCATCGTTACGTGACTCAAGAGTTGATTGTTCAGATGAATTCCATTGGCCATATTATCAACTTTTCAAGTGTGTGCTAACAGTTACACCACAAAGGCATGCAGAAAGGAGGGAGAAAATACTTTATAAACTTTCTACTAAAAAATGCTTTATAAACATCGGGATAAAAAGTAAAGAGGAACTTTGAAATTAAAAACAAAGTCGCACAAAATATCGGATAAACTACAAATCAGCTATGTAAAACATCCCTTGAAAAAAATACAGCAGAAATGTGCATTTTATGCATCTTAGAAACGTGCGAAATTCCATGAGTACTTTAATTAAAAGCCAACTCTCACGAAGACATTTTTAGCTATTTTTAGCAATTTTAAACTACTTTTATACAATTTCTATCGCAAAATTAATGATTCCCATACTGAATGCTATTATTTGAAGTGAAAGTCTTTTGAACATTTTAAATATTTATTAAAATTAAATATGAAGCCAGACTTTCCATTTTCAAACTTCCGTTATTTCAAATGACAATAAAAATTAAAACGAAAAATAATATTGCAATATGACTTACAATTAGATTATAGCTTAAGGTCTGAAAGCTGATGTAAACTTACATCCTTATCATATGAAAAGTGAGAATTGAATAAAAAGGGACCTTATTTAATAATACTGTTGCTTTGTACTGGTTCATGGATTTGGAGGGATTGACGGCAACACTTGACGAAGAATCAAAACAAAATTTATTCGCCAGTATTTCACAGGAGAATTCCAAGGACGCGTTTACAATCGTCGAAAACCTCCTATAAACATGCTGAAACAATTAGCAACATAGCCTTCCGACTATCAGACACAACTTCACGGCTAAACCCTAAATACAGCTCTCGACTCGGTCGATCGCTCTCGGTGCTCAACACATTCAAGATGCTCGTCGCGATATACTCTACGATACACTGACAATGCACTACAATATACTGCTACGCCGCGTACAGGCAAGGTTTATATAGCTTTTGGTCTGCCTACGAGAACATTCTGGGCCAAACCAGTAAGAATTCGATCTAGAATATTTTCCATCCATCTATGGCATATCTCCAATTTTGTCGCTAAATGAGGGGTTTCGGGCCAAATCGGGCAACCCTGCATCTCCTTGCCATTTTCTCGCAAGCCTAAACCCGCTTTGCGAGAAAGCTATTTTACCGCAGCTGAGCATTTCGTAACACACCGAACCATTTACCTGAATGGTTTAAGTACTAATACAAAAACTACGAACATAAACCATACTTTATTTAAATGAGTGTAATCTAATACATTGCTTACTGTGAAAACTGCTACATCATCAAGGAAGCGCGCAATAAGCTCTTATACATGTTACACACGAGAAAAACCACGAAAAACACCCATGCACCCAACCCAGGTTGACACTGCCAGTGTGTGCCTGGAATCGAACCCAGCTTGACACTGCCAGTGTTCAGTGATTTTAACACCGCTTGGCCGTTGTGGGCTGTAGCCTAAAGGAATGCGAATAATGATAAGTCACAATGACTATTCTAGTGCATCGAGAGGCAGTGACTGTTATGAGAATTTGAATTCTATGAATCAAGAAGAATACAGTGAACGATATGTAATGCCTAAAGAGCCCTCACTCCCCAATACCAGAAAAGGCAGGCATCTTTGACCGCGTTGCTCTTAATCGTGCAGCCACATCACCTACCATGGGCCGAGAGAGTGGCTGTGTTGCACGAGCTAAGTATCTTCACGTACGGTCCGAAAACTTTGGCAGAGTCACGGAGTAACAGGAAAGCGACCATTGCTTCGACTTTCCTTGAAGCTACAACACAAAACTAAGCACCTGCTATGGTGCGTTCAACGGCGAACGTGGACACATCAGTAGCGTGATATCGTTCTCGATGATGAATCCCGTTTTTGTTTAAACCATTGTGGTGATTTATTTAATTTGCTTAACAGTTATTTTGTGTTTAAGTGACTTTCCTATCGCTCTTGCTTTCAATTCACACTTTCTTGGTGGAATGTAAATTATCTAAAGCGCGTATATTCAAATTAGGTAAAATGAAATTAGTATTTAATGGAAGGTTTCGGAAAGTGAAATCAGGACGTGTTCTGCCTGCCAGAATACCACGTTGCTTTCTTTGAATGCCTAGCGATTAGATTTATGCGGCGTTGACCTTTCTTGCCATTAGGCTTGTTTACGCCGACTTTCTGAGTTATAGCTAGCTTGCGCCATAATTAACATGGGAAGCCGTTAGGCTAACTAACTTCCATTTAATTTATTACTTTTAGCTAAGCCAAATTTCTTGCGAGTACTCTCAGGCTATGGAGGCGTGTCCAGACAGCGAACAAACAAGAGATCACAAGGTAAACAAAGGTCACGATCGAAGATCATCTGAGAAGGGGAATAGCCGGTATAGTCTTGTAGACAGCACTGCGATAAGCCAGTAAAAATAGATGTAACTTCTTGGCCCAGTCCTCTTGCTTTCTGGAAACCACCAACGATAGGTTACTAAGGATGGTTCGATAAAACCTCTCTTTCATTGCCGTCTGGCTTTAAAGGCGTTGTTTGGGTTTTTTAAATGGTAAGTAGCTTGCAGATTTTTTTAATTAGAGCCGAGGTAAAATTCCTTCTTTGATAAGAATGTAACTAAAGAAGCACTCCGAATCTGGAAATTCAGTGTTGTATCATTACCTCTGCTACTGTGACAGCCTTTTTATCAGTCATAAGATACGCTTCAGGCCACTTGGTGAAGTAATCTATGACAACGAGGATGTATTTTTGGTGGTCGTGTGCTTAATGCATGATATAATTAAAGAAAATAAGAGTAGACAATCTCCTATAACAAAAGAATATATTAAGTACTAAATTACAATTTAAATGCAGAGATGCAGAGATCAACGCAGAGCTCGGAACACAGTTCATGCTTCCGTCGCGTACAGTTGCCTGACCAGGAGTCTGAGTGAGTAATGACGTCGCGTTGCTGCTCCGATTAAGAACTGGATTTTACACGTGGCGCTATCTCATGAATAGAAGTTGAAGTATCTGTCGGAACGCCCCAGTACCCCCCCCAAGTACCATCTGTACGTTATAAGTACTTTGGGTTAAATTTAACCTTTCTTCCAGATCTGGTAGTTTTAGGTTGCTCTTTAACGGGATGTAAGCTTTCTTCCGGGAGTGATGTTGATGAGGAAGTTGTTGGATCTTGCATTAGAAATGCTGGTTTGAGACGATCGATTCCAATCACTGATTGTTTGCCATTGCAGATGATGGTGAAATGTTTCGGTGTTCGTTTGACAACTTTGAATGGACCATCATATGAAGGTGTTAAAGTTGGCTTAATTGCATCGTTGCGCACGAATACGTGCGAAGAGGTCTCAAGCGCAGGATGTACAAAATAGCTTGGCTGGTTATGCGAAGATGCTGGGGTTGGCGAGATATTGCTCATGGTCTCACGTAAACGTTGAAGGAATGTTGGAGGGTCGATAACTGGAGTAGATTCTGGGTGAAAGAATTCACCTGGCAGACGTAGGGTTGCACCATATAACATTTCAGCACAAGTGCTACCAATGTCTTCTTTGAATGCTGTGCGAAGACCAAGCAAGACTAGGGGTAAGGCTTCTGTCCAGTGTGTGCTACTGTGGCACTTCAGACCTTGTTTCAGAGATCGGTGAAAGCGTCCCACCATCCCATTTCCAGTTGGATGGTATGGTGTTGTGCGAATATGGCGAATGCCAAGAAGAGAGGTGAGGGATGCGAACAAGTGACATTGAAATTGTCGGCCTTGGTCAGTAGTGATGGTGGTAGGCATGCCAAATCTTGAAAGCCACTGGGAGATGAATGCTCGAGCTACAGTTTCAGCGGATATATTTTCAATAGGAATGGCTTCAGGCTATCTTGTGTACCGATCAATACAAGTGAGGAGGTAAGTGTATCCATTTGAAGGAGGCAATGGGCCAACCAAGTCTAAGTGCACATGATCAAAGTGTCTTGCTGGAAGGTTAAATTGTTGAATGGGGCTGTGAGTGTGACGGGATACTTTACACCGTTGACATCTAATACATGAACGAGTCCTTTCTGTGATGTCTTGATTCATTGCTGGCCAGACAAATCGGTCTGCGATCAGCTTTTTGGTGGCGCGGATTCCAGGATGTGCCAAATTGTGCAAGGCATTAAACACTTCACGTCTAAAATTGACAGGAATATAGGGACGTATTCTATTGTTCTCTATGTCACAGTAAATTTTAAGCGTTGGATCAATGTGCAGCGGTTGTAACTGAAGGGAGGTTTGTGGATTTGAGATTAGGTTCTTGAGTTCCTCATCATGCAATTGAGCTTTCGCAATTTCAGAGAAATCTGGGGTAGTGAGGTTGATATTTTTTACCCGAGACAAGGCATCAGCGACACAATTATCAGTACCAGAGACATATCTGATATCTGTACTAAACTGGGCGATGAAATCCAGATATCGAAGCTGACGAGGAGAACATGAGTCAGAGTTTTTTCTAAAAGCGAAGGTTAATGGTCGATAATCGGTGAAAATGATGAAGTCGTGTCCTTCCAAGTTCTGCCGGAAGTATTTAACAGCACAGTACACAGCAAGTAGCTCCCTGTCATATGTGCTGTATTTCCTTTCTGCAGTAGTAAGTTTTCTGGAGAAGAATGCCATTGGGGAAAGTCCTTTAGTGGTATGGGCTTGAAGCACTGCTCCTATGGCCGTGTCAGATGCATCTACCATTATAGAGAGCTGATCACTAGGTGAGTGATAAGAAAGTGTGGCTGCATTTGCCAGATCGTGTTTGCATTGCACGAATGCTGCAGATGCAGATTCAGTCCAAGGGACAGCTCGTTGATCGTTTTTTTTTTTTTTTTTTTTTTTTTTTTTGCTATTCTTCAGAAACTCATGTAGGCAGGCTTGTGTTTTTGCGGCATTTGGCAGAAAGCGTCGGTAGAAATTTAACATTGCTAGAAAACGCTTCAGTTCAGAGATGGTTTTGGGCTGAGGTAGGTCGTTAATTGCTTTGACTCTTTCCGGTAAAGGTTTGACTCCATTCTGGGTGATAAGACATCCAAGAAAGGAAACTGAGGGTTGACCAAATACACATTTGGATGGATTTAGTTTTAATTCATGATCTTTAAGGCAAGTGAAAATCTGACGCAGATGTTGAAAATGTTCTTCCGCATCTGTAGATGCAACCAGGATATCATCAAAATATGGGATGCAGAAATCGAGGCCAGACATTACTTGGTGTATGAAACGCTGAAATGTTTGGCCAGCATTGCGAAGGCCAAATAGCATATATAAGTACTCAAAGAGACCAAATGGTGTAGTCACTGCGGTCTTGGGCACATCTTCAGCATGCACTGGGATCTGATGATATGCTCTGGCAAGATCGAGGGTAGAAAATATGTTTGTTCCATGAAAAAGATGGGTACAGTCTTGGATATGTGGGACTGGATATGTGTTAGGGACTGTGAGGGCATTAAGTCGACGATAATCTCCACAAGGCCGCCAGTCACCATTAGACATTTTAACCATGTGAAGTGGACTGGCCCATGGACTTTTAGATGGGCGAATGGTTCCCTGTGCTAGCATGAATTCAAATTCTTTGCGAGCAGCTTTTAGCATCTCTGGAGAAAGACGACGAGGCTTGGAAAATACAGGTGGGCCATGTGTTTCAATGTGATGATACACTTCTGGCTGATGAGTATGCTGCCCTGATTTGGATGGGTTTAAAATGTCAGCGAATTCTGCTAATAACCGATGAAACCGTGTGCTGCCCGATACAACACTTATGTTGGTAGGTACGTTCGATATGTGAGAAGCTTGGCCCTGTGATGTCAGCTGAGTTGTAGCATCAATTAAGCAATTATTCTTGACATTCACTAGAAGGTGGAAATGTGTCAAGAAGTCGACACCAATAATTGCTTGAGTTACATCCGCAATAATAAAAGGCCAGTTGAAAGTCCGGCGCAAGTTTAAATCAAGTATCAATAGTTTGGTGCCGTAGGTTGCAATTTGGATACCATTGGCTGCATACAGTACAAGTTTATTAAGTTGGTGAGCATTTGTTTTAGTTCTCGGGAGCACTGATATGTCAGCTCCAGTATCTACTAGAAAACATAACTGAGTTGAACGATCAGCCAGTACTATTCTGTCGATGTGGCGGACATTCTGTTGGCCAGCAGAAGACCGCCCATTTAGTTTCCCGCTTGTTCAAAAGTGCATGGAGGGGCACACTTGCGAGCTTGAGCGCCAAAGTTCATATGATAAAAACATATGCCCCTTGTGGGTTCTTTGTACTGCGTTCGAGTATTGTGACGAGATCGACTCCTGCTTCGGGCACGAAATTTATTACGTGGGCCCTGATTTGATCGATTATATCTCCGTAGACTTGTAGAGAGTTCAAATAGTTTTTTGGTCAATTCAGCCACTTGTTGTTCGAGGGATGAACTGGAAGGTGCAGCATTAGCAGCACTGACATAAGCTGGAGTAACAAGTTCATTAATTTTGTCAGCCATTGCTGCTAAACGGGTTAGATCTTCATTGGAAGCAGCAAGAATTATTTGTATGTTATTAGGGAGACGCGAAAGCCATAGTGACTTCAACAAGTCGTCACTAAAATGGCTTCCTGCCAGATCACGCATTCGTGACAGCAAGTATAAAGGTCGCTGATCTCCAAGTTCAAGTCCTTGTAGTAAAGTACGTATTTTTGAAGATTCACTTTCTGAATAGATTTCAATGAGCCGCTGTTTCAGTTTGGACATCCACTAGAAGACTTCAGTATCACAATCAGGTGGTTTGAGAATTAAGTCATGCACTGAATTCAGAATATCAGACTCAATTGCTGCAACTACATGGTTGAATTTTGTAGAATCCTCACTAATGCGAGCGATAGAAAATTGTGCTTCGATCTGAGCGAACCACAATGAAGGATTGTAACAGACTTATTTAAGTGTAATTGAACTATTTTATTCACGCCATGAGCTCATGAACTGTAACCGAACTATTTTATTTAAACGCCATCTCGTGGCGATATGAAAAAACGTCAGTCGACCTCCAGCCGCCATGATGATAGCTTACTATGTTATGTTATTCTCAATGTTTGATGTTCCATTTCGTTTATGTTTCATTTTTATATATATTTCTTTTGTTTGTAACCGTTCCTGTGTGCTCTGTTAATAAATCCTTTTAAAGCTAGCCGGCATTAGTGTCTATTGAGGAACGGCTACATCACATTGGCGCCCAACTAAATTTGAATCCAAAATGGCGCAACAAAATGTTTAGAATTTCTGTTTGGCTTTAACAAGCTCTTACTCCCGAATTTAACTTTTAGTTGCTGGAGATCGGCTCAGTTTCTTTTCAGGTGTGGACTACTGGTCAAATATTCTGGAAACGAATTCTGGAATTAAAATTGTCATACCGTGCTGCTAGCGCATCGAATCATCAACTGGACAATTTCAACGGAAAAGATAAGTTTCGTTTACATTATCGTTTAATCTGAGTTTAAAGTTCTTTTAAACTGATTATTTATTATAAGCTGCTTCTTAAAGCAAATGTAAATTCTTTACTGAAATCTCATTTATTGATACTACATAAGAGTATTAAACGAAAGCAAACAGCTTTCTGTTAACCAAACGTTATTTCTTGAATTGTAATTTGTTATTTTAAAATGTTAATTCGCATAGTAAATTAATTTGTGAATAATATTGTTTCACTGAATACATGTTTTGATGTTAAAGTTTGAATATATTCATGGACGTTGTTCATTAGAATTTATTAAGTTTCGCTTCTGACATACAGCAGCAGATGTTTTCCCCCCGCGGAAATGTTTAGACTAGCGATGATTTATGATGTGTTTACGTCAAATCTTTTATTATTTTTATTTCCTTTGAGTGCTGTAGTTCCTTATTAAATGTTTTATTCTACATAAAATAAAATATTGTACTTGTTGATTTATCTTTCGACGAACATTTTGAGAAAATGATTATAGTATAATACTTTAAGAAAATACGATTGTTTTCCTTTAATGAATGCATGTCTTGAAAATATTTCTTGAAGCGAAAGAAAATAATTATGAATAAAATCGAATGACTATTTAAATAAAGTAAAAGAGTTACTAAGTGTGTGTTGCTTAATCAGCTTAATATTTTGTTAAGATTAAGATTTCGAAGAATTCAGCTTAAATATAAAAGCTTATGGTAAGACATTTATGTATGTTTTGTATGTTTTGCTAAGTAGTAAACAATTTTTGAGCAATTTATTATATGTTATTTTCTTGATACAAGTTGAATTTATGAGGGCATTTTATGATATTTTTACGACTTCGAAATAATAAACTTTGTTAGTATTATTGTTTACATTTATAAATACTGTTTAATAGTGGTATATAAATGTACGAGTAACATTGTTTACATTCACACATACTGTTTAATAAGGGTATATACATTTTACTTAAAGGTATAATTATTAATTCTAAAATACTGTATTGTGAATAAAATCGAAATAACAACAAATTCAACTTCATCTCTTCCCTCCCCCCTGACCTCTCATATAATTATGGCTTACCTTGCCAAAGCACGAAAAGAGGATTTAAAAACTCTCGCTGCAGAACTGGGTTTCACTGTAAACGACACCATGCGAGTAATAGATCTTAAAGATCTTATTGTCAATTCCGACACTTATGATGAGGCTTTTACCAGGAATCTTCTGGAAACTTTAATCGAAACTAGACAACAAAAACAACGTGAAAGCAACGATCTGGAGACACGTCAAAGAAAAGAACAAGAACTTTTATTAGAATTGGAACGTTTAAAATTAAACCTGGCAGCTGCTAGCTCAAACCCTAACTATGCCGCCTTTGCTTCAAATGCAGCTATTGGAACAAATATTCAACACCTAATCCCTAAATTTACAGGAACTTCTGACATTGCAACCTACCTGCAAATTTTTGAAAGACAATGTGAGAAAGTTAATATAAAACAAATAGATTACATCACTCATCTCCTACCTCTTCTGCCTATAGACGTTTCGCAAATTATTTTAAGAGAACCAAAAGACAAATTAGAAGATTATTCTTACATCAAGAAGATTATGCTACAAAGATTCAAATTAAATGCTGAATCATTTCGAATTAAACTTACCACCCACCAAAAACACCCTGGGTCCTTATGGAAAGATTTTGCTTACGAATTAAATAATTATCTCGAAGAGTGGCTTCATAGTCTCGATGTTACAGACTTTGAATCACTCAAAGACTTGGTCCTGATGGATCAGCTTAAAAGAAGAGTCAGTAGTGACGTTAAGGAGCATTTTATTGATACTTGGGGAAAAATAATGAGTTCATCTGAATTAGTACAGAAATTGGATGATTATGAAGCTGTACGTGTTAAAAATACGAACTATAAAACTCAACTTCCTGGCAGGCGGAACTATTCTTACAAACCGACTAATCCATCCAAAAACAAAGTAGAAAATCGAACAAGTGACATACAGGGAACTCATAAAACCTTTTTAAATCGTGGTCAGCAACAAACAGAAGGAACGCGACCTCCTTTAACATGCTATGGGTGCGGAAAAACTGGTTTTATCAAGTCTAAATGTTCAGACTGTAACCCCCCAAAGAGTTCAAATTCATCAAATTTTGGCACTATCCAAATCCGATCCTGTTTATCTTCCACTCGGACTGCTGTATTTCCAATTAGTATTGGTGGTGTTTCCGGTACAGCTTTCGCCGACACTGGTGCTAGTCACTCAATTGCAAGTGAATCCCTCTATCATATTCTGCAAAAACAAGATGCAGTATTTGAAAAGACAACACTACAGGTGTCTTTCGCTGATGGTTTGGTATCTGAAAAAGAGGTACTTCGCACCGAACAAATCATTCTTCTCGAAGGCAGAGCGTTCAAAACTCCGCTCCTTGTGTTGCCTGATGCCAAGAATAACTCGACTTTGTTAGGAACTGACTTTCTTCAAAAAGCTAAAATTGTTTTAAATCTTGCTGAAAATAAGTGGAACTTTTCTGATGAACCTCGAAGAAAATATAGCTTCGTGAAACCTCATCAATCCCAAGTACTGGAAGAACCCCAGTTGTTATAAACAACTGCCGACTACGAGAAAATGAAGGACAGCAATTAACTACAGCCCAACGGCTTGCAACTGATGCATTGCTTAACAAATATCACACTGTCTTCAAATTAGGGGGAGAAACCACTAATCAAAAGCCATCTGGCTTACTTCAAATTCCAGTCTATGCTCAACGTTTTGAAACCTTGTCAATTGATCTTTTCGGTCCCCTTCCTGAAACACCGTCTGGTGAAAAATGGATTTTTATTGTGCAGGACTGTGCTACGAAGTGGACAGAACTATTTGCTTTAAAGGAAGCCACGGCCAGAGAATGTGCCACTATTCTTTTGGAGGAAGTCGCCCTTCGATTTGGGTTACCCAGGAAAATAATAAGTGATAATGGTACCCAGTTTACTAGTGCTGTTATGCAACAACTATGCTATATCTTGAACATTGATCAAAGTCTTACTTCTGTCTATCACCCACAATCTAACCCAGTTGAAAGGAAGAATAGAGATCTGAAACCACGTTTAGCAATACTTGTTGGTAACGACCATCAGTCATGGAAGGATAAACTGTCATTAATAAGGTTTGCTTTGAATACAGCCAAATGTGATTCAACTGGACATTCTGCTGCTTTTCTTCAATTTGCACAAGAGTTACGAACCTTAGATGATGTAAAGCATGATATAAAAGCCGTAATTGAGAACGATAATTTTGTTCCCGAAATTACTCCATATTTGAAACGTTTTGCAAGAAATGTACAACAGGTACGAGAAAGAGTCGAAATGCATCAAGATAAGCAGAAACGATATGCTGACAGAAAACGAAGAGAAACACCGAAATTCGTTCCTGGAGATAAAGTTTGGGTCACCCTCCACCAAATCAGCAAAGGTCTACTGAAGAAAACTACTAAATTCATGCCGAAGAGAGATGGTCCTTATGTGATAGTGACTACAAGATCTCCAACCACTTATGATATTGCCGATCCTCATGAACCAGACAAAATTCTCGGCAAGTATCATGTTTCAGCCTTGAAACCATATCAAGATCGAAATAAGCAAAACTCAGCTCGTGTAATTCCAGTGGTTCCCTTAAAGAAAACAGGACGCCCGAAACGTGTAATACCATCCGAATCTGCACCTGTTGCACAAGGTGCTGGTGACGCAAAATCTACTCCTCGTCAAACTGGAGCCCATTCATCTGATTCTCCGCCCGCTGCACAAAGTAGACAAAGGTCAGTTCCTGACTTCTTGCCGAGACGTCTACGAAGTCAGAGGGGGAGGATGTAACAGACCTATTTAAGTGTAATTGAACTATTTTATTCACGCCATGAACTCATGAACTGTAACCGAACTATTTTATTTAAACGCCATCTCGTGGCGATATGAAAAAACGTCAGTCGACCTCCAGCCGCCATGATGATAGCTTACTATGTTATGTTATTCTCAATGTTTGATGTTCCATTTCGTTTATGTTTCATTTTTATATATATTTCTTTTGTTTGTAACCGTTCCTGTGTGCTCTGTTAATAAATCCTTTTAAAGCTAGCCGGCATTAGTGTCTATTGAGGAACGGCTACATCACAGGTTTATTTTTCCAGAAAGGCGGTGAAAATAAACCTTTGTGGCTCTGGTGGAATATCGTCGGGCATACTGATAGATAATTTTCACTTTAATTAATAAACACTTAACAGCACAAATATTGTAGCAAGAGGATACACTATTGATATTTTACCATGATAACAATAAATATTTTAACCATACAGAAAAAATTTACGTAACGATACACACACAAATAATACAGGATTAGCAATTACACACACAAATAATATTTTACCGAAATGCATTTGAAAAGAAACCCCTATTTGAGAAAAAATGATGCGTTCATTTTGTATTGCGCACACACAAAATCACCACTTCACACTGCTGAGGCACATTATCGAAGGAAAAAGGAAATCACTCCTGTAGCACGTGGGAAAGAAATTCACTACTTTCGAACACTCAGGGAAGAATTTTGCCGTAGCACGTTGCACAAAAGTTACTGATGTAGCACATTTAGCGAAAATCACTGTTGTAGCACATTTGTCACAAAAGTTGAATGATCGAAGAATTATTGCACGACTGGCGAAGTCAGCGGAACGGAACAGATCACATTGATGATTTGCTGAAGCTCCTTGCGATGATATGCACGACTTTGAAAAAAACACAAGCAATATATATATCAATATTTCTAGAAATAATTGAAGGGGTACGTTGTAGCATACGTTTAATGTCCATATTCGTTGTTATTTTTAGTCAGTTTTTCAGAATGCCTTGGATGCACGTGGCTCAAGGTCGTTGAAAATCCATTGTCAGTAGCGTGCTCAGTCAAAAGGTCACCAGTTTTGGTGGTCGTGTGCTTAATGCATGATATAATTAAAAAAAATAAGAGTAGACAATCTCCTATAACAAAAGAATATATTAAGTACTAAATTACAATTTAAATTACATTGCAGAGATCAACGCAGAGCTCGGAACACAATTCATGCTTCGTCGCGTACAGTTGCCTGACGAGGAGTCTGAGTGAGTAATGACGTCGCGTTGCTGCTCCGATTAAGAACTGGATTTTACACGTGGCGCCATCTCATGAATAGAAGTTGAAGTATCTGTCGGAACGCCACATATTTGTTGCCATCAGCTGTTCGTGGCAGAGGCCCCAAGCTATCAAACAAGATACGTTTAAAAGGTGCTCCAACATTGTAACGTTGTAACTTCCCTCTGCTGCATTTCTTTGGTCTTTTCCAACCCGCACAGGCATCACAAGATCGGCACCACTTTTGCACGTCATCCTTTGTGTTACAACAATAGAAATGCTCTCAAAGTGGCCATTCCAAAGTGGCCTCCTGTAAGGCTGCTATGTAGTTTTTTAAGGACGTCCGGGATCTAGGATCTAGGAAGCATCAGCTGCCATTTACGTAACGAATAATGGAAAGGCAGCATCAGCTGCCTTTCCATTATCCGATTCGAATTTCCGGTACAAGGCGCCATTTCGAATGTGGAGCGAGTTCCCAGAGAGCCCAGTATTGTTTTCTCGTCAGACTATAGATCGAAATGTCCTGCCAGGTAGGTTTTCTGTTTGAGGACTGCCATAAATCATTTATGGGCTTAATGTCGCCATCTTCCAGCTGGGTTTTACTGACTTCTTTGTTACTTCATCAGCCAATGCTGATGTTGTAATTTGCCGTGCGACCGGATTAAGCAGCTCGTATTTTCCTTCGACCCTAGAACAATATCGCTAGCTTTCTGGACAAGGTCTTCTAGACAAGGCGTTGGCTTTTCAATGTGATGATACTTTCCAATGACGGATAGTGATGTCATATTCCTGGATCCTCTGTATCCACCTCTCAATTTGGACTTCAGGATTTTGGAATTTTAAAAGCCAGGTCAGCGATGCATGATCCTTGCGGAGGAGGAATTTTCTGCCGTAGAGATAATGATGCAAATATTCCACGGCTTTAACTATGGGCAGCAACTCTTTCCTGGTGATACATTAATTCCTCTCCGGTTTAAACAGGCATTTGCTCTAGTAGGCCATGACACGTACTTGGCCGTTTATTTCTTGGGACAAAACAACATCGACATTTTCATTGCTCGCATCCTTGTCGAGAATAAATGGTCTTCTGACCCGAAGGTCTAGAGCTCCCTTCAGGTTGTTAAATGCATCCTTACATTCCTTTGTCCGCAAGAACTTTGCACTTTGCTTTCTGTCAGTTTGTAAAGGGTCTTAAAACCGAAGAAAAGTCCTTCACAAATCTCCTATCGTAAGTGCAAAGCCCTGGAAAACTTCTCAGTTGACGGACATTTTTAGGACGTCTCAAGAGCATTTTCAGGGCGGCTTTAACTTCTTACACTTTTCAGGATCCGTACATACACCTTCAGTAGAAATGACATGTTCGAGGTAAGTCACTTCCTGTCTGAATAATTTACATTTAGCGGGACAAAACTTTAGTTTGGCTTCTTTCAGTTTCTGATGAACCTTCCTAAGATTTTCTAGATGTTCTTCCCAGTTTTTTCCGACAATGATGATGTCATCAAGGTATATTAGACAGGTTTCATAGGAAAGACCTTCCAAAATAATCTCCATGGAGGAGTTCGAATGTTGCCGGTGCATCACAGAGTCCAAACTGCATCACCTTGAACTGCCAAAGTCCTTGTCCGGTAATAAATTCCATCTTTTCTCTGTCATCAGCGTGTATCTCTATTTGCCAATATCCACGCTTTAGATCAAGCGTCGAAAACCACTTGCTTCCAGAAAGAGTGCCCAGAATGTCGTCAATTCTAGGCACACGGAAGCTCTCTTTCTTCCTAACACCTCGTTCAACCGGCGATAACCAACGCAATCTGGTTGAACCGTCTTTCTTTCTGACGAGAACGATGGGAGATGCCCATCGACCTTCTTAATACTTGATGGCATCGCTTTTTTGCATGTTCTTTAGAAGATGTCCTACCCCTTTCTGTTTAACAATCGGTAAACGTCTTTGATGTTGCTTAATTTGTGGTTGAACCCCCGTATTGATTCTATGCTATGTCAAACTGGTTCGAAGATGAAACCACGTCAGAAAATGAGCGGGAGAAAAGATCTTGAATGACACGTTCTGCAGCATTCCTCTTTTCATCGTTTAATAGTGCATTCTGCAATAACTCCGATGTATTGCTCTCTGGAGACACAAATTCTTGAGCGTTACTCTTTCGTTTAACGCTGACTACTGGAGTACATACTGCAACCACTTCACCTTCTTAATCACTCTCGCCTTGTCAGTTACATTGGCAACTCTCACCGGGATAACGGTCCTCAATGCGTCGACGAGTGCTGAGGCTACTAGTACTCTTTCGGGCTGTTTATATTCTTGGGATATTCCATGACGGCGTATCGGAATTTTCTATTTTCGGGTATGGATCCAGGAAATAAAAATTCTGTTCTTGCGGGTACTGTGATATCGTCTTGAGCTATGACTTTGTGGACAGATTTAACTCCTTCATCATTAATTCCGAACTATGTTATGTCCTCATAGGCAGAATACAGTTCGCTACTTTTAAAGCCCAAGGAAATATTTCATTTCCTCAAAAAGTCCAATTCGAGTATGCAAAAGTCTGTAACCTCTGCCACATATTCCGTGTGTTGGTAGCAGCACTTCCAAACGTGATGCTAACGTTTACATTTCCGTCGATATCGATTTTCTCGCCGGACACAGTCTGAAGGATGAAGGAGTGCGGCGTCCAGATAAGGTTACCTTCCAGTTGTTGAGCCAAATTTTTTCTGATGCTGGTAACGTTGGCTCCTGTATCGATGGTCATATTGCAGAGAACTTCATTTCTATGCCCCATGATGAAGAGTCCATTACTGCCGCCACTAGCTGCAGAAATCTGAAGCGTTTTTAAATGGGGCTTCTCATTACCTTGCATCCTCAGCCCCGCGAGATGGTCACTAATTAGTTGATATGAGCGGTGTTAACTTCCGTGCCCTGGGGTGTTCTGCAGTTTCTCCGTACGTGGCCTTCAACGCCATAGTCGAATTTTACGATCTATTTCTTGTCACTAATCTTCCGTCTCAAGGTATTGAGTTGTCTATTTAAATCATTAGACGAGCAGTGACTTGATCCACTTGCTCCTAGACTTGAGCAGCTCTGAATGGTGGCGATCTCTACGAGTTGCTTGTTAGGCTACCTCGAATTTACTGTTTAGACAGTCAAATCACTTAGTATAAAAAGGACTGTTGACCAGGAGCCGTTCAAAACTTTAAAAAATGACTCATCTTACATATATATGCTCTATTGAAGTGCGCATTCTCTTACCTGATTAGTGTATATAGAATTTTAGAGTTCTTATCAGCCCATAGTGATATGAAAAGGAGAAAAAGTGCCCTAAGAAATTATTCTTTAAGACAGTAAAATTATGTGGTGAGTATGCAATTACTTAATTCCATTTATCCATCAAGCATCCACCCGAGATTATTGCGTAAGAAGCATGTCTCTAAAAATCTCGGTCATGAATAAGTAGTAGTTGCTATCTTCATCTACAAAATTATTACAATTAAAAGATCAGCAGAATTCGAATCTGTGCGGTTTGGTTGATTTAGTTGATTATGGAAAAGCACTCGAGGGCTCTCTGCCTAAGGAAAGGAATACCTTCGAGTAGGACTTTCTAAGGGAAACAGGCTCGTATACGCGTTTCATATGGATGAAATCACGAAAACGCTCATTCAACGAGCCCGTTCGCGGAATTCGAACCCAGGCCCAAGCTACTACTGTTCGACGACTTTGCCCTTCGGCGGCTGGTGGCCCCGAATCTCTGCTGAGAAAACCTCAACTGATTTCGAGCTCAGTCAAGTCTTTTAATTGCAATAATTTTGTAGGTGAAGATACCAATTACATCTTAGTCATGGCCGAGATGTTTCAGAAAGATGTAGCTCGCATACAAATAGGATGCATAATGGATGGAAACCACAGGTAGCTGGATACTTACCACATAATTTCATTTTTTTAATAACATTTATTTCATGTAATTTTATTTACCAAATAATTTCCGCATATTTAATTTGTGGAATAATTTTTAGGACACCTTTTTCTTCTTTTCACATCACTATGGGTACGACAAGCACCCCACAATTCTATACACACTTATTGCATTTTTAAACACTAGAAGATTCAGCTAAGCGAAGAGAAAGGAGCTAGCCAGACAACAGCGAGTAGAAAAAGTGAATGCGCAATTTTTAGAATAGAGAGGGGAAGTACCCAAATTAAAATGAATAATTTTTGGATATCCTGCTTTTATTTCTGCAACTGTTATTGGTAGTCATATACTTTCAGTTACAGGAGTTTTTTAAATGACAAAAATATTTATATTTCGGCAATGCCAAATTTTTAAACAAATAATTTTGGGCAAGTAACAAAATTTAACTTTTAATGCAATCTCCTGGTTTCCACACTTATATTTGGGAAAGTTTTATACTCCTTGTAAATAATAAAATTATAAGAAGTTTGACACCTGTATGGCAAAAATTGATTGGGATCACATTTTGATGTCATTTTCAACTTCACTTGAGGGATCGGTTAATTAACGTAGTGTCCACATGAGATTTTTTTCTTTCTATTTTATCTTTTTAAAGAACCTTGCTTCCGGGGTGATTTTATGAATCATCACTTTGAAGCATAGCATTTGTCAATTCGTCCACCCCCTTACGTGCATTACTATACATCACTATTAAACTTTGAAATTTTCAGCTCTTTATTATTGAAATTAAGGACTGAAATTATTTTTTTCAGCCTGAGAAAAAATAATTTCTTTGAAACATATAACTATATCTCCTCTCGTTTTCAAAGATTTTACACTAACAAACTTATTAGAAACTTCAGTCCGTTCATGGATATACTCAAGTAAATATTCTTTTGAATTCAGATTTCTAAAAATAATTTCTGTTGCTAGTGGAAGTAATTCTGAAAAGAAATGCTTATCCTGTTGATATAAAAAAAAAGCTTTATAATTAGGAAAAATACTGGTAAAGGTACTTATTTAAGAGTGCTCAGTTAGTTAAAAGAACTCAGTTAAAAGGCACTTTCACTTGGAAAATTCTCTCTTTAAAAAAAAATGGAGGGTATTTGTATTAATTTACATCTTTTAGCTTGATTTATCACCATTTTGTGCGACTAATCTAAACATAGTATATATTTTCGGAATCAGCGATGGTCGCTTTATTTTTTTAATCAAAATTGAAAAATTGATATTTGTAAGGTTAATTTGCTCATATTATTTATATTATTTGTATTATGATTATGCTGCATATTATAGAGAAAAATGTAAGAAGGTCGATGACGAAAACCATTCTTTTGAAAGTACTAAAAGCAATTAAAAGGTTGGGAATTCTTAGTTTAGAATATTCGAAGAACATTGTTCGATTTCGAATTGATTTTAAAAGTTCAAATGGATGATTGATTACTTATCACTGAAAACAATACTATTGGCAAGAAAGTACTTATAATTTTTTTAATGTTATTAACAATTAAAATTTAGGTTACCACCGCCCTAAATACTTTATGACAGATTAGCTGTTGTGGAAAGAAAAAGCAGACAAGGCCATCCTGTCACGTGAATACAGCAAGGAAACTATTCTGCTTAAATGCAAGATCTTAAAATTGCACTTTTAATGTCTAAAGGTTGAAAAAAAGATTCATATTATTTAGACATAAATTCCTTACGTCTACAAACGAAATTCCTTAGTCGAGATTTTTTCAATCTAGAAAATATTCTAAATTATATTGTTTTTCAATATTAAATAGTGAAGATACAATTTAAAACCCAGATATACTTTTCAAATTTAAAAAATGGATTAAAAAAAGCTTTAATTCGATTTCTCAGCTTTCAGCTGAAAGACGCACAAATCGTAAATTCTCACTTTTTAACACTTGCACCTCTCTCGAAAAATAGAAAACGAAATATTTTTTAAATGAAAAAAATTCATGTAGACCTACGTTAAATGGAAACTATAAAATTTCGGGTTCTAAAAGGCGAATTTTGCTGGTAATTTCAACCCTAGAAAATTACGCAAAGGTTTCCCTTAGTAAAAATACGTTATTTCGATTTAAATAAATGATTAGTTTAGATTATAAGAGAAAAACTGAAAAACAATTTTTACAAGGAAATGCACTTGAAGTTTAAGAAATTTAGCCTTTGTTTTAATTATTAATTTTTTTTTTTCAAATGACATTTCTGATAGTAACATCGTAGTATTTCAACAGTAATATTAAATGCCATTCATGGCGCCATCTATTAAAAGAATAATAAAATAAATATTGAATAAGTAATGGAAGAGAAACATGTTAGTATGACATTTAAAATTAAGCCCAAAAGCACTTAGTTTGCTATTTATTTCATTTTACTTTTGCTACTATTTCGTTAAACACTGAAGTCATTTTGTTCTTGAGGAAGTGTGTGTCTATTTCTCTCTCGAAATCAATAGCGTTTTATTCAGTCCACGCTGACGGAAAATGGAAACACTAGTTCGTCTGTGGTGCCATCTGTTGACGTAAAATACTAGATCTGATAATATAATAATATTAATAGCAATAATCATGATGTAAAAAAGTGTTTTTTTAGAGTAATTATTTAATATTCACACTTGTGCTAGATTACATTTTAATAATCTGTTATCTTATTTTCTTTATCGATGTAATGCTAATTCTCAATAAGATTAATTTAAATCTTAAAATTTATTATGTATATTGGTGCTGTGTTTGATGTATATATCAATAAAGAATGCATATACTACATACTGATTTACATGTATATTGATAATGTATTTACAGTTATTTCTTTCATCCTTTTTATCCACATGTTACCTCCTCCCCTCAGACTGTCAAAAACTAAACACACAGATTTTTTACTATTAATATTACTCTGAATTTTATTTGCCTGCATATTTACAACCTTCTGATTCGCAGATAATTTGAAGCCTGATTCCTAGAAAGAGACAAAAATTATTTGCATTGTATTCTCCCAATTTAATTACGATTAAACTAATTTAATTAAAAGAAATTGAGATACAACACCACTGAGGGAACTTTAATGTCATCTAATTAGAACAGCTGTACAAAATAAATGGAAAAATCAGAAAATCATTAATTTTTTTGTCATCATAGTGTACTGACTATGTTTCGTCTCTCTAGACTTGGATTTTCTATCAGCAACAGAGAAAGACTCAAAATACACTTCCACGCTGTATTGAAGTAAGTTTGTAAGAAAAGGAAAGCAGTTAATAATTACAAAGCTTTCATAGGCCGTCAAAATTAGACATGAATCACATAGCGTCATGTAGCGTAGCACAGGAAAGGGGCGGAGATTCTTTTTGCTGACGGACAGAAAATGTAATGGGTTGGTGTACCAAATTTTAATCAGTGTAAAAGTGATTTAAGTCAATCTCCGCCCCGTTAGGCTTAGCTGTTTACACAATAAACAAACTCCTATAATCAATGCAGATTCCGCCCCGCTAGGCTTAGCTGTTTACACAGTAAAAAAACTCATATAATCAATACAGAAAGTAAAAACTTCAAATAATCGGCAGATATATGCGTGAAAATCATAAATATATGTTTCGCAACATAATTAATGAACTAAAATACAATACACAAAAAGTATGGATAATTTTAAAAGTGCGTCATGCGTTACGGAGGGAACGATCTTAAAATCACAGTTTTCCTCAAAAATACAACTTAAAATGCCAGTAAAGGAATAAAATTAGTTGCAGTAGTAACTATTACACAATAAATATACACATTTCAAAGAGAAACACTGATATTTACCAAAATATAAACAAAAATTCTAAAAGCTTATCGATCCCCAGACACTCGCGTTCTTCACATGTGCAGAATTGCCCAGTGCCCTTGTCATCGTGGCGCTCACACTGCAAAAAATTTCATGTATCATATTCCAAAGAAAATGTCCATTTTTACCACTTTCAAATCCATTGGAATATTTTTTTTTTTTTTTTTTTTTTTTTTAAAGTACGGCTTAAGCATTTTAGACAGGCAAGCACAGCGACGCAGAATTGTTTTCATGGCAGAAGTCAGGATAAAAAGGAAGGCATAGTTCCTCGCAAAGCAGTATTTATACTACGTAGGTGTATATGTAAAGCTAAGCCGTGATTGGTAAATTTCGGTTTTTAGTTACCTTTTTAAAGTAGTGTTATGTAATTTGGAAAGGTCTCGAATTTGGGAGAAAGGATGAACTCAGGAGGGGGGGGGACATAAAATTTAGAACAGTCGATTTTAAGGTTGCCAATTATTTCTCAACACAGCCATCGTATTTTATCTTACCTTACACTTACAAATGATAAAATATTCCTTATATGTGTAAAAATTAGTATTTTGTAAAATTTTAAGATTTACGATTATTCGTAATAATTAATGGCTGCATAATTTTTTATAATTGTGATATTATGTGTAAACATTTTTGGAAATGTTTCCCTGATTCGTAATGGCAGACCGCACATTGAGTTGAACAGCGTTAAACGAATGTCGCATACTGCGCATGCCCAGAAAACAATTTGGCGTAATTACTATGTTGGCGCGATTTGAAAAGAAGATAAATACGGTATGTGGTAAATGTACCGCCATCTGATTGTAAACAAATCTGGCGTTTAAATCTTCGTAGAGTATAATGTAAATGTAAATTAATTACTGTGTTAAAATACTATTTTTTGCTGTACTGCTCAAACAACTAGAAAGCTGAAATTATTGCGAAGTAATGTGAAGCAGTGTTTGCATTCAAAATGTCAAATTCTGCACGTTCCTTTGGAACTGTACAAATTTTCGTTCAGAAAAAGACTGAAATTTAGGATATATTAGTTGAAAATTTATTCATTATACTTTTAAGCAATAAAAACAATTCAGGATTTACCATACGTTCCATTTGAGCATAAGAAACACTGAGGAGTATAACAAATAACACTGAAGAAAATTTACAGTTCCTTAATGCTAGTTATTAAATTCTTTGAAATGAGAAAATAAAAGCGCGAATATACGCTAACAAACTAAGCGAGATACTCCAGTTTACAATTACTGAATTATAACATGTAAACAAATTACATTTAAATAACGAATTATTACGAACATATGTTAACAAATATTAAATGCACTGTTATTGACAAATTACAATGAAATATATATTAGAAAAATAAGCAAGTGCAATCGGTAGGGACGTTAAAATAACTAATAAGCAAAGTTCCACAACATTGCAGTTGTAAACATCATTCGAACACACTCGACAGCCATGGTGATCACGAATAAGCTAGCGTAGGGTTGCTTAGTCGCCAATATTTCTCCCCGCGCCAAAAGACCACCATCAAGCATGCGCAGTAATCGAAATTTGCTTAACATTGTTCAACTCAATGTGCAGTCTGCCATTACGCTTCCCTGATGTATCAAAATCGTGATGTGAATGTTCCAGAAACCAGAACTTTTTAGAGATCCGACTCAAATCTTAATAGGACTCTAAAAATGTGCAATTATTTTAAATGAATATAGCGCTTAAAATTATTATTGAATTCACAATTTTACGACTTGTAATTTTTTTATTGTTTAAAAGATAATTTTGTGTTTGTATTTTCAAAATGATATCTCTCATATTTTGCTGCTCTAATGCTTTTTCTCCCAAAAGAGTTTCTCTATTGCTCCGACGTTTTCTCTTTGAAGGGGGGGTTATGTGTAAGATAAAAAATATGAAAGCAAAAATTCTCATTTTAATTGGCTATAACCTCTTTTATTGTTTAATTTGGGGACTTCCTCTCTATATCTTAAAAACAGCGCTATAAGTCTAAACTGCTTCATTGAAATTGCTCATGCAATCCTAAGATACCTCTTTTGACTTACAATTTAGTAATGAGTTGGTGCACCAACCCATTACTAAATTGTAAGTGAAAACTTTTTTAACTGGAACTGAAACTTTTTGATTCCTTCTCATCTTCCTCTGAATTGCTGGGACACTTTCGCTTACACTTTCCTACTGACAAGACGCTTTGCGGCTACCTTCTTTGTTCACTGAATATATGCTGAGCTAACAAAAATGTAAGGCGCATAAGACGCCCGTCCGTATGTGAACCAAATATTCCGAGGGTGGATATTTTGATGTGATACAGCTTAAAGCCTGCGTAGTTAGATAGATGAAAATTATATTTTGAAAAAATAAAATAAATAATTTTCAAAATAAAATTATATTTTGAAATGGCCACTTTTGGATGCATAAACCAAAACTTCCAAAAGTGGCCATTTCAAAATATAATTTTATTACATGACAATTCATATCAGATAATTTTTGTAGACAAGGTATTTATTCAATCATAGTTAAATACGATAACTTTTATTTACAGTGTTTTTAAAAGTACGACGTAAGCATTTTAGACCAGCGTTACCAGATCGTGAGATTTTTCGCAATTTTGCGACTTTTCACAAGCTTGTGCTATTAAAATTTGAGTATTTGCGATTTTATAAAATATTTACTACCTCCATCATTTTTTTATGTTACTTTTTTGACTTGAAATATTTTAATATATCTTAAAATGCTTATATGTTAAAATAATGTATCAATTAAAAATAACTTATATTAAAAAAAAAGCAGTTAATTTAGACTTGAATAGAAGTTGACATCTAGCAATCCTGTTTATATGTGGACTTTCTTTTTCAAGGCTGCATAACCTTATGCCGTTGTAAAGAGAAGGGGGTAGGGGAAGGGAAGAAGGCGGGAAAGAAATTAAATATTAAACTGCTTCGGGACCTCTCACCTCCCCTCCCTCGTCTCCCGTGCGCATGTCGTCATCGGCCGCCTAGTTTATAAAATTTAGAAGACACGAATGTATTTATAATTGGCATAACTACTTTATTGTATCTATAAAAATCCAATATATCGCTATTTACACTCTTATTAAAATCTTGTAAAAAAAGGTTCAAAATTTTGCTTAGTTCGCAAAATGTTTTTTGAACTCATGAAGGAAAGATTGTATCGTTTTATTGATAGATAGGCCAATTCCGTATAAACAATAGCAATAAAAGAAAAAGCACTGAAAAAGGATGTAAAACCGAGAATTATGTACCTTAATACTAATATTTATGATTCTAGTGCTCTACAAATTTTGTTTTCCAGTCAGTCGGCCCCCCTCTGTTCTATGGTGATAACGAATCGAATAAAAGAATTTGCAGCTTGCACGCCATATATTGGGTACCCAAACAGAGAAAGATATGAAATTCATTCTTCTGATTATAATATTGCTAAGAACTAAGCAACGGAAATATTTAAAAAACAAAGCAATCGCATTTTCCTAAATAACAACACACATAAATTTAGCAGTGAAAAATCAAGGCTTTCTTAACTAATCAGAATAAGTCCACCACGGAAAATAGAAAAAATCACTGAAAATCATTCCTCAATTAAAATTTCCACGGTTAAACAAACAAACAAACAAAAAACAAACAAACAAAAAAAAAAAAACAATGACTTAAAAAAATCAATTGCCAACGCAAAAAATTTAGTACAAAAGCGCTTGCAATCTAAACGTGAGGAATATCTTACAAATTAATTTAAAAACAGAAACATAACTTAAATAAGAATTAATTAAAAAAGGAATGGATATTTAAACAATTGAAAACCATCAATATAGTTTTTAAATTTTCCCTTAAAGCTAAGATTTGTAATTAAAATGATTAAGAATCGAATACAGTCTGTAACTTAAACAGAACCAACGGACAGTAAATTTGTGATAACGTCAGAGGCCCTGTGAACAAGCGTAGCTATGACGTCACAAAAATCATGTGATCTCAGACGTCTTTTGCTACTTTAGTTGAAAAATTTCTGACAACACTGTTTTAGACAGGCAAGCATAGCGGCGCAGAGTTGTTTGCATGGCAGAAGTTAGGGAAAAAAAGAAGGCGTAATTCCTCATGAAATACTACGTAGGTATTTATACTACGTTGGTACATATGTAAAACTAAGCCGTGATTGCTGAATTTTAATTTTAATTATCTTTTTTACGCAGCGTTATATTATTTGGAAAGATCTCGAATTTGGGAGAAAAAATGAACTCGGGGGGGGGGGAACATAAAATTTAGAATAGTCAATTTTAAGGTTTCCAAATTATTTCTTAACACAGCCATCGTATTTTATTATATCTTACATATACACTGCTCGACATTGAAAATGCAAAACCAAGAATGAGTGGTCAGAAACTGATGAAATTTGGAAAAAGAATATAAATCAATTCAATAGCTGATTAGAATAGTGCTGGTTTAGCACGGTAAAGAATGGTTAACTTAGGCTGAATAAAACCTATCAGGCGTGACAATTATGCGAAATGTTCAAGAGGTTTACTAGCATAGCAGCGAGATAGCAACGAAACATGCGCTGGCTAGCGAAAACACGCTCTTAATAAACTCCATTTCCACTTCATTTTCCTCTGTATACGGGACGTACCCTTCGGGATATTGCAAGCTTTTTGCCAGTTGTCATCAGATAAGGAATCCTAAAAGTAGAATACAATTTTTAAGGAGTCCCGAGAACAAGATATGAAATTTAAAAAAGAGAGTGACTACCTTGTCACTGTGCAGGTATGCCCTCGTGGGGTGGAGGTATTTTACAATTTCAGCAGATAACATGAAAGAGCAAAAATTTCTTGATTAATTTAAAATATTGTTACGAAAAGTACAGGCGCGGTGGGATAGCTTCCCCGCAAAGCAGTTTGAGGGATGCCATAAAAATGGCACAGGAAGGCAGTGTTGCCACATTTGGCAAGAAATCGCCCATTTCGCGACATTTCGCGACAAAATTGGCGATATACCATTTACGGATGAAGAACCTTATATTAGCCCAGAATGTTCTAGAACACAAGCCGAAAGCTATATAAACCCTACTGGTCCGCAGTCAGTGTGTGCCTCGTCTAGCGAGCTGATAGTCAGTCATTGAGCGAGTGTTTCGAAGTCTAGCGCCGAGTTGGTCGTCGAGTGCATCGAGAGAGTCTTAGTGCATCGTCGAGTTTTGTCTTAGATTGTGCTGAGTCGAGAGCTATACTCTTGTGTATCGTCGAGTGCATCGCGTGGAGAGTCTCGAGAGTACGTGGAGTTCCGAGAACGGCCAAACAGAGTCGGAAACTGTACTCTGGTGTTTTGCAGTGAAGCTGTCTCCGCCGTTATTGCCTGACAGTGTGAAGGCTGTGTCGCTGAACTTGTCAGTATGTTTATAACAGTTCGACGACTGTAAAAGGGATTTTGGAGCTGTCCTGAGAATATTGGTGTTTCTATACTTCATCAAGTGTCTTCGTTATTCACTCCGAACCTACGAACGCCGTACGAACGTGAAGGAAGAAAATAACGTAACAATATATACATAAATACTTAAAACGAAAACAGTTCAGAAATAATCAGAGTCCAATTTGGAGGTCACGTGATGTTCCACAGTCTTTTCATTGGCTTTGGCAGTAAAATAATAAATTGAGTAACTTACAAAATAAATTATATCAAGAGCTGTGATTTTACATTTTTCTATGAAAAATTAAGGTCCATAGGAGCACTATTAGAAGAAACATATATAACACAGCACAATAATTTTCAAAGTCCAGTTGGGGTGTTCCGTGATGTGGATGCAGTCATTACATTGGCTTTGGCGGTAAAATACGAAAAACACTTATATTAAAATAGGAATTCATATTTTTCTGAATAAACTCAGGGATTCACCCGTTTAAATACTCACTTAATTTACATCCTGGCGAAGAAAGGCGAGGGGAAGTTGAGGAGTTCAGGAAAGGTATCAAACTTAAAATAACTTGTTATGCAAAATAAGGGAAACCTTACAATAGTTACTGTCCACGTCGATAGCAGGACGACACACTCTCCGGATAGGTACATCGGGAGGATGCACAATCTTCACACATTTCTTGGTTTTCCAAGGGCTTATATAGTGCTGACATTTCACCTCTTCAGCACTGCGCAGGCGCAAGGGGGATGCAAATTTCCCAACTGTTTTTAATTATTCTTCACATAACTAAAAGTCACCGTCAAAAGAAGACTTTTTTCTCATATTGGACTACTATATATGGATTTCAAATTGTAATCAATTTATTTTATAATAAAGGTACATTTTATTAAATTTATATTTATGAATTGTACGCATTAAATTTGTCTTAGTTTTTATGTAGCCATTACATAGTTTTAATAAATATATGTTATAAATACAGTTGCTGTCTTTTCTTATTCATTCTAAATCATGTATTTTTGGCATTCATAAACAAACTTTAAAAATGCATTATTGTTGTTTTTGTTGTCATCGTCATCATAATCACCATCATTTATCCTTCAAATGACATGAACTGATCTTCTTAAATTTCTAAATTAAATTGTTTAGCTATTTAAGTTTTTAAAATCGCCCAAGATTTTTTTACGTTTATTCATTTGAAAAAAAATGAGTATTTAAATATCTAAGTTAAAAGATATTATTGAATCTTTACTCTCTTATGTTACAAAGATACGAAAATTATCAACAAAATATTCAGTATACAAAAGTAAGATGTAAGGAAATGCAAGCAACTGTAAAAATAAACTTAAAATGTGTTATTTTTAAAACTGCAAATCATGTATTGGGATTTAAAATTAGTTTCATGCGATAAAATCAGCAAATGATAAAAAAGATGTTGTTAAAATGTAATTGCATTGGAAAAGTGAATTTTATTTAGGTTTAAAAACAGTTTCCAACCTGCAATGAAACTTCGAGTCTCACTTTCTATAGTAGCATAAACTCATGAGCTCTAGAAAGACTATAGGGGAATAATCCTTGTGTTTTAACTGCAGACAGACAAAGTCAGAAGAAGGAGGTAAATAGTCCTTTTATTTGATCACAAAGAAGTAACAATAACCCACTATAGTTTACGCAAACCAACACGTATAGCTTAGCTTAAACAAGTAACGTTGAACTAAAATAAAATGAAGTTAGTTTAGCCTATCGGCTCACAGGATAAAACAACGCCTAGGAAGGCTCTGGTCTGTAAGAAACCGGCAAGACAAGCTTATCGTGTAGAAGCATTCAACGCAACAGAATCAAATCGCTATATAGTCACGTTAACAACGTGGCCTTCAGTAGGCAGAGCATGCTCTAAAATAACCTTGGAAAACCTTTGCTTAAATAGCACTTCTTTCTCTCTCAATCTGGATAAACGCTCGCTATCTCATTTACATTCTGGCATAAAACTTGAGTGAAAATGAGAACGGCTAAAAACTTAAACACAACATTAACTATTAGTCAAAAATAAATAGATAAATCCCCACAGACTGTAGTAGATATAACTGCTGGCATAAATGGACGGAACACGCATCTATAAAGCCAGAAACTGCTATTAGATTATGTCTGAAAGAATGCCAAAATTCGAAATTTTAACTGAAATTACTGCAATTTCACACTGATAGCAACAATTTAATTCACTCTGAAATTCTCTCTGGACTCAAAGTCAGTGAAAACTGATTGGCAGTGACTGCGGTTTTATAAAAAAGTTTTGAATTTTAGAAAGCACCAAATTTAATTCTGTGCATTTCTTATTCCCTTCTCAGTTGAATAAAAGGAATATGCAGTGTTACGATCAGGTATGCAGTATAAAAAATATATATATTTTAGAACCATTAATTAGTTACAACTTCTTAAAAAAATTCCATCGCATTAAACATACTTTTACAAATGCATGTATATTTTAGAGAAACTTTAATCACTAAATAAAGCAAACAAAAAGGAAAATGAAGAACAGGAATTTCGATCGAATATAGTATATCTTCCTCATGAATACACGGCTATAAAACGAAATCTACAGAGCTTTTCGCATATTTTAAAACTACTTTGCTTTGCTGTTAAAAAAAATGAAGAAAGAAAAAGAAAAAAAAAAAAAAAAAAGAAAATCTTCTGCTTGGAATTTTTTTTTTAACAGCAACTATATTTCCCAAAGTATAGATTATCGTCTGCTACTTGACAGTTTTGTTTTCATGCAAAATGGCGCTTTTAAAGAAGCAATAGATGGAAGGCTATGTCTCGGCTTTTCCCGAAGAAAATTATTCCTATCTAGCAATTACAAAAAACTATAAAAGCCATGGTTTTTCGATATCTAAAGCTAAAATAGGTAATATTATCACCAAGAAAGGAAAAAAGTGTCAAAGTTTGGCTTCAAGTGGAAAAATTGTTCCAGATACATATCCAAGGAAAACACGGAATGTTTAGAATTTTGTAAAGGTAAGATTTTTAATGCTAAACGAAACTTCGCCAAGTCGAAGAACAAAAGCATGGTCACTGTCAACTGTAAACAAAGTTATTAATGCTAATTTGAATCCTAAAAAAGGCGAAAAACATAATCTGCATTTTTTTTTTTTTTTTTTTTTTTTTTTTGTCTACGACATATCGCCAGACGCAGAACGTGCTGCAGAATTCTTTATGAGAAACATTTATCCGGACAAAAATGGAAGAATGTTATCATAACATATCAATCTTGCGTGTACTTAAATGACTAAAATAAAAAGAGATCTATTATTATCATCAAAGATGAGATAAAAAATCTTATGGTTCAAAGAATCTCAAGAAAGTTTTCCAAAGGGATTTATGATTGTTGCTGGTTTTTCATATTACGGTAAATTAAAAATAAAGAGAGTAAAGAAAAGTATTAAGATCGACTTTAAATATTATCAAAGGCATATTTTATACCCAATATTCAAATATGAAGTACCTTGTGTTTATACACAGTGGGATCAATCAGTAGTATTGCAGCAAGACAAGGCAGCGACACGTCAAAATCCACTGTTAATTTCCTAGAAAAAAAGTGGAATGAGAAACGGGTATCAAGGCAAAAAACCTTCAGTCATATCGCTACTAAATCTCCTGATCTAGTATCTGCAATGTATTTTTGTGCTTTGGGACTTTTAAAAGTTTTGGGACCACCTACAACCTCTAGACTTAGGAAAGCTATTCGAGAATAATGGGATAAAATACCTCTTCCGATGCTACAAAAGACTGTCTTGGAAATTACGGTGTATAAAAATTGTGATGAATAAGGGTTACCAAATGGAACATTTAGGACATAAAAAGTTTAGGTAATGTATTCCTGTAATTGCTTTGAAAAATCGTCTAAAAAATGTGCGAGCGTTCTCGGTAGATGCACTGTAGTTTAAAAGGCAGGCTGAACTTTATGTTCAAAATGTCACGTTATAATCTTTATCTCTCATATTTCTATTGCCGAATCCAAACTTTCGTAAAGTAAGAGAAACATAATCTTAGCTTTTGTAAAATGAGATAAACATAATCTTAGTAAGACAAACATAATCATCAACAGAATCAAGTGTTTCACTATCACCACTTCATATAATAATGTTCATAAAGAATTCTGCAGCGCGTTCTGTGGTAGTATATCGTGGAGAAAGATGATGCGATGCACACTTTTTTTCGCCTTTTTAAGATTCGAATCAGCATTAATAATCACTTTGTTTATAATTGATACTGAGCGTTTTAATGGTTTTGGCCTTATTTATGTTCTGGGTGGTAATATTCTTCTTAAACAAATCTTAGTTTTCTTACGCTATATTCCTAACTTATTATTTTTTGCTCAACTATTTTAAATTATTTACTGTATGAGAAATGGAGATTTGTAAATTACAATGCTAGTAGCCTGGAAGTCAGAATTTCATTATGCATTAAACAATATTGCCAAACATGGCACAATTTATAATACAATTTGTAGTATATTCCCTAATATTGATATATTGTGTAGTTAACTTATCATTGGTGATTATTGGGGGAATTAAAGCAACAAGAGTCAGCGTAATATGCACAAATTTCCATGACTATTTTCGGAAGCTTAAATATAGAACTTTCTTCAGCTACTGAAGCTTCAGGTACAAAAGTTGAAAAAGAAGGTTCTGTATTTAAACCATCGAAACTACTTTTGCAAATTTGCGCCCCCCCCAGTGGCTGAGCGGTAAAGTCGCTGAATACTGGTAGTTCGTCCCGGCGCTCGAGTTGACTCCATGAGTATTTTCGTGGTTTTCCTCATGTATAGCGTGTATACGAGCCAGTTTTCCTTAGAAAGTCCTTCACGAAGGCATCCTTTCTCTTAGGCAGATAACCCTTGAGTTCTTTGCCATATCTAAATAAACCAAACCAACCTGCAAATTTATGAATATTACGCTGATTCTTGTTGCTTTAACTCTTTCAATATTCATTGTTCGGCGTGTTATTTTAACTCAAATTATCGATGGGGCTATCAATTTTTCCTGCAGAAAATTATGTAGCATTGCTTTTAAAACATGAGTAAAATAATTATAAAGCAGAAATATGTGTTTATTCTGTAATTATTGTTTCCTTTTCCCTCCTCTAATTATACAATAAAATTGATGTTTGTAAAATAAACAGCAGTTTTTATAGCATGTTCATGTGTAATGCTTGAATAGCCACAGCAGCTGTATGTATTTGATAAAATTTCATGATGCGTTTTGTTTTTCGATTGGATCGTGCTGTAATCTCAATCTGCTATAATTTTGAAAGGTTATTGCAGTCTTAAGGTGATGTAGGTATTTCTACTGCATAAAAAAATAACACAAAAAAACTAGAATTTCATATTTTATTTACATAATGGACACTTAACATTTAGTTAACTAAATACAACCACTAATACATCAATGCACAATAAAAAAAAATATTTCCTGCATTTTATCCTTTTGAATTTCCGTGCTTTAACAGAAAAACAGAAACTACTAATTATTATTAAACTTAACTTTAGTATAACGATGTTCTGTAAATGAAATAGTGATTTAAAAATCTATCAAAGATATTCTGGAGGAAAAGCATATAAAGAAAAAAATCATGTTTCTTTCTTTTCTTCTTTTTTTCTTTCAAAAATCTTTCAGCATTCCCTTTATGAAACGAATTTTAACAATCTAAATTTTAACAAAAATATTCAAAATTATTCCAAAAAAAATTTAGGTTTATGGAACTTGAAAACCCTTGAAAGCATGTTTTTTATTATTATCTTCAGTAAAAGTATTTATGTACATTTTTACACGTTTTGAAATTTTGTGAGAAACAGTTTTCCTGATAAATTGCTTTTAAAAATTTTACTATTATTTTATTAAGTTCTGGACAGGAAGTCAATGAAAACTAAACGCTACCAAGAAATTTATTGCAATTCAAGTTAGCAATAAGATAAAGCACATTTGAAAATAAACATTAGCAACTTATGCTAACTTATAAATACAAAAATTAACATTACATTTTCTATAGGGAAAAACTCTTTATTTTTTATTTGATTTTATACCCAAAATTGCATTATTTTGTAAAATCCAAAGTAATCCACTTTTCTAGAAGCAGCTCTAAATTCAAATTCAAATTTCAATTCCTGTTTATTTAATTTATTATGTTCTGTTTTCTTATTTTATTTCTATTGCAAAGATTATCGATGTCAATATACCAAATATAATACCGCTTCATAAATGGCTTTAGTCATTAAATCGTAGTTAAAGATTATTGATGTAAACAAATAAGAAATGCCTATAAAGTGCTTAAATTGTAATATGTTAGTTTAACTGTTTTGGTTAAGAGTTTTCCTTGCCATTTAAAAAGAATTTCATAATTAATCCTTAATTCACTAACTATCTTTAACTGTCTTCAATCTTAACTATCTTCGCAATATGTTATAAAGAGAAAAGAGAAAAGCAATCACTCTGTAAGGTTTTATTTTAATTAGGATTGATTAAAATAAATTTGAATTTATTTTTAATTAAACATTAATTTAGCCTTACCTGTAACACGCAAGGCTAAATTAATGTAAGCATTACTCAAGCACGTAAGGCCTTACATAAGTAAAGCTTAATAAGGTTTACGTATAACACGCATCGGCACGTTCTTTAACATTAATTTAGCCTTACGTAAACATTAATTTAGCCTTACGTAAACATTAATTTAGCATTATGTATTTAGAATAAATAATATTCTATTAGTCATCATTTCATTTATTATACACTACGAATTCTCTAGCAGAATTTTAAAATAATGCAGTATTTATGTCATGTGTAGTAAATAAATAGAACTGCGGAGGATTTCGGAAGATAGTGAGTAGACTCCTGCACCTGAAATTTGAAGCTTCGCCCTTGGTGCTAAGCTTTCCTGGCAGGAAAGCTTAGCACCTTTTTTGGTGCTAAGCTTCAGAACTGAGTTTTGTACCTTGACATTGAAGCTCGAGGGAAAAATAAGAAATCATACATAATATGCAATTCACTAGAAAGCTTCATTCGCAGTAATACTATTTTATACATTGCTTCATTAATCCAGAATCAGCAATAACCTTGTTGTTCCCCAGAATGTCTCAAAAATGTCTATAGATATAATATCATTATGTATATTATTATTAAATTGAACTTAACTTATTATTTGGAAAACGAATAATTAACTTAATACAATCCCAGATTTCTATCAAACATTATTTTAAATCTACGAATATTTGCAAAATAATAAATCTCGGCCTCATTAAATATAACATTTTTGCAATTTGTTCTACTAAAAGTTTTTTTTTTAATATGTCAGGCACTAGCCTTTTTTAGTATTTTGCCACTGCTAAGGCCAGAAGTGGCGGTCATTTTATTATTGAAACGTTTAATAGGCAGCTACCGTTTCTTCTGATGAAGGGACAGGCAGGTCAGGCAAAATAGGACGGATCACCAAGACTTCGCATATGCTCACAAAGGTACTGCTTCGTCGCACTACTGTACATGAAGGGACAGACAATTTACATCCATGCCTTCTCCGGGATTCGAGCCGACACCCTTCAGTATCGCAGTCGGCATCCCTAATCACTATACCGTCTGGGTGACGTTCTACTGAAAGTAACCTGCGTCCTTATTTTTGGTTGCCATATTTGATGTGAGTGACTCTAAAGAAGTTAATATTCTGCTAACTAAGACTTCATTTATATTAGGAATAAAAGAGGTTAGTTGTACTTAAACAAATTTTAAATAATTGTTGATAATTCTACAACTATTACATGCAGATTAACTAAAAACATAAAACCTTAACAGAAACAACATAATTCAATCACTTTTAAAGCAAAAAATGCACAATTTACCAAAATATAAGCATGAAAAAAAAATGAGCTCACCTAGACGAAGTCTACCGTAACAAAGTCGGTATATATATATATATATATATACTTTTGGTGCGGCCAATTTGAACCAAAAACGGAGGTGCACAACACATGTTATAGTAGTCCTATATACAAAATTTCAATGTCCTGAGGCTACTCGGTTTTGAGTTATGCGAAATATATACATATGCACGTTCGGATGTCATGAAAAAAAATCTCTTCTGAGTCCATTTTAAATTCATTTTTGGAAAAAAAGTCCTTTGTCTTGTCCTTACATACATATGTCACGCAAAAACATCGTTAAATTGCATTCGATAGCGGTCAAAATGGACATTTTCGTTGAAATATGATACCGGAAATTTTTTGTGATTACAGTGCTTCCTTTATTTCGTACAAGGAAGTTAAGAAAAAAAAAAAAGAAGAAGAATTGTACAGCAAACTGTTATTACTCTTCATCAATGAATGGATATATTACCTACGGAATTAGAAGCGAGCGAGATAAACTGCTGATTATCAGCTAGATGAATTTAAAAGTTCGAATGACTTTGTGTTAGTTTAAAGTTTGTTATTCATTTATAGTTATACTTCTTTCTTCACATTTCAATGAGCATACAAATAAATTCTTTATTGAATATTTGAAAAAAAAAAACTTCTATTGGCAAATAATTTTTATTTTCTTTTAATTTGGCTGTGAAATTTAATTAATTTAATTGAGAAATTAATTGATGAAAATGCTTTATATATATATTTCACGTTCAATCTAAAAGGTAAAGGAAAAAGCGCATTTTTATTTACACTTTATGATGCAATTATTTTCTCAAAACATTCATTTTTATTATTTAATTTTTAAGCTGAACTTTTCACTATTTGAGTATGATGACACATAACGTCTTTTAATATTTCTCAGCATGCTTGGAGCTTCTGAATACGAACACTTAAAAAACAACGACAACAATATCAATAAATACCCATATTAAGAAGTTAAGCTAGAATCCTTTTGTTATGGCTTTAATTATAGCAACGAAATCCTCTGTAAAATATTTTCAATGTATACACACACACACACGTAGATATATATACATAATAACTTAAATGTTTAAGATCATTTAACATCTTTTGTCACATTCTTTCCTGCCATAAATTAATCAAAAGACAAAATGCAGTTTTATATGTCTATGTTACAAGAAATCACAAGTTCCTTCTTAAGAATCTGAATAAGATTCAAAATGTATGATAATGGTCCTTAAAGAACGTTGACAACATTCTAAATATACGCTGTGTTAAATATTTTTGAGCTAATTACTCGTTTACTTAATGTTAACTGCACTGTTGGCTGGGTTCTGTTTTAATTCCAGAAGCGCCGGCTTGATTAATATTTTTCTTTGGTCCATAGATGGCAAGATACTCTTCTCTTTCTTTGGCATATTTTTCCAGATCTTTTACGCCCAATTCCGCGAAGGGATCTTTACCTACATTAAATGTAACAGAAGGCTCTTCACTGGTGCACTTCCATTTGTAAAGTCTATACGCTCCATATGCAAGTAAACACAAAAATATGAAGGCCATCACCAAGGCTGCACTGTGAGAATTTGGTAAGCGAGTTTCTCCACCGCCAACTTCCTGATCCACTATAACAAGTGGATCGTCTGAACCAACTTCCATGATTTCTGCAAGAAATAAAAAACATCTCAATATATTATAAACACATGTTTAATAACGGTATTTCGAATCTACATCAATAGTCCGAGTATAGAACAACTTCTCATATGAGAAGAGAGGGGAAAGAAGCTTGAATTTAAAACAGTTTCATGCAAGTTAGGAAAAAAAGATAAATTTTTACTAAGTCCTAAAAGCATTGCAAACATCTAGCTAATTGGTGAAAAACTTACGTTGTATTCAAAGGGAAATTTTCTGGGATTTGCGATTTAAAAAATTGAAATCTTTATATTTTATACTACTCCTAAAGTGGCGGTTTTTTTTTTTTTTTTTAAATTTACACATACATACACACACGGTTCGAGAGCATTTAGGCTAACGCCCCTTTGGGCTAAAATAGCATATCTTTAGAATTTCCGACAGACAGATACGCGCGCTGGAGATAGAAGTATTTCATTCCGCATAGTGTGTTGCCTCTTCTCTCTTTGAAATATTCGAATTTAATAATTAAAAATTCGTTAAAGATTAAAAGTATGAAATAGATAATGAAACAAAATTCGAAATTCAAAATTCGGCCTTCCAGGTGCCTATATTCGAGTGGAGGACTACATTATTCAGTATTTGTTGTATCTAGGTATTGTTGATTTTCACAATGCTAGAAGCATACATACATTCATGCTGATTCTTCATTATTTAATTTCTTTAAATATAAAATAGGGCGATAACATTTGGTAGCAACAATTTGAAACGTGATGCGATGCAAAATACCGTTTCGAGGCTAATAGCCCTTCTGGGCTAATTATTCAAGTACAGGACTTAGAAAACAGTTTGAGATATTTTTGAGATAACAATGACTGTCATTTCAAGTTTGCTCAGCTTTCTAATCGTTTAGCTTGTCATAATCGTAACTTGTAACATGTCAGTGTGTTTAAATGTTTAAAAAAACACAGTTTCAGTGTTTAGGTTCTCTTTAACAAAGGACTTAACAACCGCCATTTATTTAAAATCTAGTGTTTCTTTACAGGCACTTTGGGATCCACTGCACTTTGTCCTGCACTGGTTTTCGGATTTTGAAAGATTTCTTTATGTTTCTGTAATTAGCATTCTGATCATTAATATGACATCTTCTGTCCTATATCATATATATCTTAACTTCCTATATCTTAACGTATACTATTAAATTTTTACACAGAAATTAATTTCTGTTTCTTGCGCGTAATTAGCTGCTGTTTTAATGAAATTCTGTACTGAAACTGTTGCTGATATGATTCAAATTTTGCCACTGCTACAATTTAAAAATCAGAATGTTAACTTTTTTTTTCTTTGGAGCTCCGTTTTATGCATGTGACTTTACCAAAATGAGCGAAATCGAAATGGAAAGTAAGAGCATTTTAAAATTTAATCACTAAATTTTCTTGTCACAGAAGCTGGGTGTATTAATTTATAAAACATTTCATGAAGAATATCAGCAGCGTTATTTAGGTATTTTGGTCACATAATTTATCTAATAAACATCATTCAATAAAATGGAAGTTTCTGAGCAATTTCAACAAAAAGAAGTTTAAAAGAGTTTTCTCCATTTGGAAATACTTTACTTTCTTAACCAAAGGTTCACTCTCTTCACTTTGCAGAAGTTAGCATGAAATTTGAGAATATTAATTCTAGATTTTCTGATAAGTTAATTATATCAGCAAATTGGAAACGTTCCTTTCATAAATATTAGAAATTTAAAATCAAAGAATTTGTAAAAATCTCTTACTGAAAATGTGTTTGAATATACCGTATTTGCCGGCGTATAAGACGCACCGGTCTATAAGACGCACCCCCTTTTTTATACACACATTTTTGAAGAATAAAACTTTATTACTGATCATTATAATGAATTTACAGGATTTTAAATATAAAGTAATACAAGTAAAAATTAATACTTTCTGCAAATATCCGATCTACCTGGAAAAGAACACCTTTTTAATCTTCTTCGTCGAAACCCAGACGAAAATTGCCAGAGCTAAATGAAGAGTCAAACCTCTTTTAAATCAGCATCTGAGTCCTCATACAACAAATTGTCCTCTGCAACATCCAGTATTTGTTTTAGTCCGCATATATAGCTGGTTTCTCTGAATCTTGAAAACCATGATGCTGATTCAGTAAAATTGGCAATCTCTCTACCAGTTGCTGTCACGTTCGCTTGAAGAGTAATCATTTTTATAGAGAAGTATTCAGCTATCCAAGTATTCAGCTCTGCCTCAAGTTCAGGCCGTTGTGCAGTTCCCCATTCGTAGGTTATGTTTACTGTGAGCTGTCTTGTTTAGATTCTCTTTCTGATTCTGCCACATTCTTATCATTTTCTCAGTTGGGGGGACAGAAATGCCTCTCTGCAGCCCCGTTTCTATGTTCTTTAGCATAGACAATCCCACGTAGCTTGTATGCTATATTATAGCAATGCCGACGTTGTTTTCGAGCCATAACTTTCCAACAAAGTTAGGACAATTGAACAGTAGAAAGTCACACACTTTAAAGTCGTTCACAAAAATTGGAAAATTTAAACGAACTCAGATGAGATCGTCAGTAACAGCGCATGCGCATTCACTGAACTCTACGTATCTGTAATATTCCCACACTCCACAAAGAAACAAGAAAAAACGTCGCATAACTCTGAGCTGAGGAAATTTTCAGAAAAGAATGTAATCAAAAACTGAGTATCGAAGTATAAGACGCATTCCGTTTTTCAGACCTATTTTCAAAATAAAATAGTACGTCTTATACGCCAGCAAATATGGTAATATAATTAAAAAAGAGTAAAAAATTCTGAAAATTCTAAATTCTCTAACTTCTAAAACGCATTGGAATGAGTTGGTTAAACTAAGCTGCAATGCAACTAAGCTCCATCTGCTAGTATTTCACCATTTTTTCCTAATTATCTTTGCAGTACTAGGGTCATTCTGCATAAGTACTAGAATTTCGCCATTGCAATGCTCTTAAATGCTAGGGTCACTAAGTTTAACTTAAGGCATTTAGCTGTTTTTGAAATACAGCTGTATTTTTGAAATTTTAACTGTACTTTTGAAATACAGATAAATGCTGCAAGTTAAACTTACGAAATCATAGATGTGTTTAAAGTAGTTTCCTCCAATATCAATGAACTTTGTAGGAGAATTTTTCAAAGATTAAATCCTTTAAACTATCAATTCCTTGGAATGTGCTTTTACAGCTTCATCACTCTTATCTTCGGAATAAAAAATGATGGCCACGTAATTTTTTTCGATTAAAAAATAACGAAAGTTCACTGATAGCAAGATCAGGAGAACAGATATTCTATCACTTAGGAGATATTCTATCACTTAGGAGATATCTATAGAATATCGGAGATATTCTATCACTTCGATGCATTTTTGATCAAGAAATTTGACTGTCAGTCTTGCTGAATAAGAAAATTCATTATTATGGGGAATCATAAGCCTCCTAATATTCCCTTCTTGAAAAATTTCTGGAATTTTTCAAGTTGTAATTATCATTTAGTTGTAATTATTTTCTATCTCTCTAACTTGATGACTTCACCAGTCCTGTACCTCTGAAGAAAAGGGCATACATTACTTTTCTCATTGTCTTCTCACCATTGGTTAGAGATCATCTTCAAAGACTCATACTTTACTTTCTTGTTGTGTTGGAACGCCAAAACAAGTATGCACGTTTCATAACCAGTTATCTAATGTGATTCCCAGCATCACTATACTATTTTAAGACTTCTTTACTGATTCCCATACTCTTCGGTTTTGATGTTCTGTTAATTTATAGGGAACCTAACGACAAAAGTTTTTTCTGAATAATTTTATGTTTAATTGCAAATCCAATGTTAAATTTCTTCCGGATCATTTTAGTAGGTACATCATTATCATTGGTCAATATTTTTCCTATGACCAACACATTTTCTCGAACTATAGTTGCCAAAGGATTTCGTGTGTGTTCTTCATCCAGGAGAGAATTTCGACATCTACGAAATTCCATAAACCATCTGAATATAGTGTCACGAGATGAAACTTCATTTCCATGCTGCACACATGTGTGAAGGCATTCTTCTTGATTTAACCCCATCTTAAAATCATACAAAAGTTATGGCATAATAATGCTTTCGCGTCAGATCCATTATCCTTTCTTTCAAATGGTATTCTGAGATAGATAAATTGTAGTTATTGCCATAAATTATCGCATGAGGACACAAAAGAATTTAAATTTACATAACTAATAAATAATTGTTTTTAGCGCATATTATCTGCTCCTCTCTCAATAATTTCATGGTTACCCACGTAACAAAAAGATAGAGTTTAAAGCAAGAAATTAAATGTATGGAAAACAATTATCGGTGACGTAAGGAATGTTCCTAAATTGATAAATTATGAATAGTGCCAGAAAAGACAAAATTCAAGTGACGACGAAAGCGAAAAAAATCTACTTTATTTTAAGGAAACATTTATTATGAGACAGCTCCAAAACTCAACAAAATTACATAATTAAATATGTATATTATGCATCTAATTCATTTTCCAAGGAAATTTGTATTACTTTTTAGCATATTTCTGCAATTAATGTAAACCAGTTTTAATGACTGATTAAAATGTTTTTATTTGTTATAAAATTCAAATGCGATGTTTCACTTTAGACACGAATACCAGGTGAATAGGTGAATGCAGGATCGGACACCTGGATGGCTTTTTATTACAAATCGGATATCGCCTGGTAGCCACAACTGTTTATTGGAACACTGGTTTTTTGTTCCCCAGCGTACACTACAATTGGCCACACATATACATATATTTAATACATACCATAACATATAGATATCATAGCACTTTCATTATCATTTACATGTCTAAAGGGGCATTTGTTTTTTCATTTACACATACACACACGTTTCAAGAGCATTTGTGATAACGCCCCTTTAGGCTAAAAATATTTAAACACAGCATGTCTGTAGAATTTCTGATAGACAGTCTCATGCGCTGGAGATAAAAACCTTTTATTCCGCACAGTGTGTTGCCACTGCTCGCTTTGAAATCGTTAAGTTTCTTAATAAAAAATTCGTTAAAGTTAAAAAATTATGAAATAGATAATAAAAAAAATTCGAAATTCAAGTTCCGAGCTTCCAGGTTGTCCATATTCGGATGGAGGACAAAGTTATCCAATTTAGTATCCAATCTCTAGGTACCGTTGTTTTTTCACAGTGCAAGAAACAGACATATATTCATACAGATTCTTCATTATTTAATTTCTTTAAATATAATGCAGGGTGATAATATTTGGTGGCAATAATTTAGAAAATGATACAGCCGTTTATAGTGATTGGACACAAAATTTTGAGATTAATAGGCCTTCTGAGCTACCGTCTCTTTGGGCTGATAAATAAATAAGTTTAACAAATAAAAAATTTAAAAAAAACACTAAGGAAACGTGTGCTGTTGTCACGCAATGTATAAAGTGACCCAGATACTGTGACTGTGTCACGAAGTTTTCAAGCAGCACTTTAACAACGAATCTTGTCACGATAAACCTGAAAATTTACAAGAAAACAATCTCGAACTCCTATTTTAGAGAGTTTTTTTGTTCCTCTATGTTTTGGTTCTTATTCCCGAGAAAATTCGTAGAAAACTTCAACTGGCAAATTTTGTTTTCCCAAATTCGAAAGCTTTCTGTTTTTCCCAAACTGTTAAAGTGAGAAATAATCTTTTGGTACGAGAACAAGTTAAACATTTAAATGAAGTGTTAAAAAAAAACATCGAATCATTGGAAAATGAAACCGAAACATCACCATAGTTCACCATAACGTTTTTGAAGAGACGAATTTTGGATGACATTCTTAGAATGAAATGACATTAAATATGATGAGTAATTCTTTTACAAAAGCAGGAATTTTGTTATGGATTTAAGATTGCCTTTAAACCTTTTGATTTCTAGAATAAAATATACAAATATTTTAAAACTAGGAATGAAAATGTATAAGACACTTTTGTTCTAATATAGGTATTTTCACAAAATTTCTAGAACAAGTTGCAATTTTCTCTAAAATGCATCTTTTAAATACTCTCAATAACAACAACGCAGTTGCTTGCTGTGATGATTATTTTGTCATAGTTTCACCACCCACCTAACAAAATCAGGGCAAAATCCTTCATAAATTAAGACTCTGCAAAGATGTTTGGAGTATGACTCCCATAGTTTGGTGAATAGCAACTGATTTCGGCTTATTACGAAAAAAATGCAACGAAACTAAGTTCAGCGTCTTAGGTAAAAAAACTTTTGACAAACTGAACATTTCTAATTAAAGAAATCCGACTTTCTGCGCGTAAAAAAAAAAGAAGAAAAACCTTAAAAAGATTTTTAAAAAAAATCTGAAAGCTTTCAAATTTTACAATACGACCAAAGACGCATTTTTTAATATTTTGTGCGTTACCTTTATTTATTAACTATCATGTTCTTTGCACTTAAACCATTAAATTCAATTTAACAGCAATATCGCAAAATATTTTTTTAAATGAGTAAAACTTTAGAATTTCCGATACACAGTCTCGCAAGCTGAAAATAAAAATGTTTTTTCTGTACAACGTTGCCATTGCTCGCTTTGAAATCCTTGAGATTGTTAATCAAAAAGTTTTACAAAATATGAAATTGATAATAAAAAATATTCCATATTCCAAATTTGGGCTTCCATGAGCCTATATTTGGAAAGGATTACGTTATTCAAAATTGGATGGCTTTGGTTAAAATTGGATGGTTTGTTTTATCACAATGCGAGACACTTGCATACATTTATGCATTTATTTGCATTTATTACATTATTCGTACATTTATTTAATTTCTTTAAATGTAATACAGAGCGATAATATTTGGTGGCAATAATTTGAAAAGTGAAACAAAGCTTATAGTGAATCAAAGCAAAATGCCAAAACGAAATTAATAGTCCTCCTGGGTAAATTGACCCTTTGGACTGAAAAAAAAAAAAAAAAAAAAAAAAAAAAAAACCATTTACTTTTAATAAATTTCACCTGCGGAAATCTATTAGTTTGTTATATTTATCAACTATTTCGAATTATCAATATACCAGTGGTCGAAATCCTGCTATACTTAACTAGATTAATTAACATGCAAATAAAATGTTAACTTTTGTCTTACCTGGGTTTAGGTACCGATTTGAATTCTTTCTCAGTCAGTTTCTAAATCCGCATAGGAAAAACTTGCATAGTAAAAGGTTTATAATTATAAAGAAAACTCTCTTTCGATACATAAGAAGAGAACGCTTCTGCACGTGTGGGTACTCGCAGCTGTCGTCAGAACTGTTCTGCTTCTTTGCTTGTGACAGATTGAGTAAAAGAGTACGGAGGAAGGACTGTCTCCCAAACTTTGCGTGTCAAGATAAAGGTTTGACTCTAACCTTGACTATGAAAACTTCAATTGTTTGACATTGGTAGAATTTATCATAGAAGTGCAAATCGCTCATCTATATCCAAAAACCTAGCAATTTAACGCAATGGCGTAATACCAGTATTGATATTTCACATTCTTTCCCGTATATTTTTGTTGCGATTAAAAAAATTAATTTTGGGGTAGGTTTTTTTTTTTTTTTTTTTTAATGATTCTTTTTCATTCCTTGCGCAAAACTATTCTGAATTTCTATTTTTATTTTATTTAGCATAACGCAGCGTTCATAATAGTATATTATTGTTCGTCTTTTTCAAACCATTTACATATTGGTCAGTATTTGTAATTCGTAGTTTGTTACAAATATCATGGAATATCATGGATTCTGTAATGAAAATTGAAAGTTAGGTTATAATCTGATTTCATAATTTAAAGTAAAGTACATAAAAGAGCTCCTTAAATCACTTGTAAGAAAAGATTATTCCAGTACTTTCCATATTTTTGAATCCACGTAAATTACAATAACATGTAAAGCAGAATAAATCTTAAACCTTGCAAAATTTATAAAGTTCTACCTCTTAATTTTAAAATAACTGAGTAAACAAAAATAATTTTGGTGACTTGAAACAGCGACGCTAGAACAATAAAAATTTTTATTTTCTTTTATATTTTAGAGCTCTTAAATTCAAAATAATGATATTAGCCTTCGTCTTCTTTAACATAAATGACTTGCAAAAATATAAATATCATAATTATTCAGTAGATAATATACAACAATTTGCATCTTTGAAAAATGTTTCCTTCATATACCTCATATTTAATTAATATTAAATAATTAATAATCAATTATTCCTCAAATGATATTAACATTTCTAGAATATATTTCTGGCAAAAAGAATGATTTTAAAACAAAGAAGCTCTGCGTACCAGTTGCTTGATTATTTCAGAAACAGTTTGTGCTTCAGAATTAAATAATGCATTTTTGGCAACATTAACACGCAGCACAACTCAAAAGATGGTCAGTTGTCTTGTGTCAAACAATTACAAGTGCGAAATGTGCTACCATCTTTAAAATGGTATAGAGAATTATAAAACCTTTTACTATCTCTAGACAACAGCGTTTGTTAGTAGGTGGGATAAGAAGTTAATAAATTTATGGCCTTGCCATTGTCCATACAACCTGTAGACAAATCGTCTGCGTTTCGAAGGTGCAAGAAAAACGCTCCCGGTGTCAAAAATAAATCATACAATGAGAAGCATCCGAACTCACGCTTCGAAGTTAACATTTGGTTTTGAATTTAAAAGAAAAAGAATGCGTGCTTTCGTCATTCTGGTCATGGTCATAACTCCTTCCAATAGCGTAAATTATCGGAGTCTATTTGAATTTAATAATCACGATTTTTTGTAGAATAGGGGTGAAAAGAGGTATATCTTATGCTTTGTTTTATGTAAGACTTGTAACCTTAGAATAAAGTTTGCATTAAGCTAGAGAGAAATGAATTTTTTTTTTTTCTTTATGAGCAGCTGAAAGAGAGGTGAAAGATTTTAAAGGGAAAATTTTGCGAATTGAAGGATTACTAAACCGTTCCTGTCATTCTGTGGATCAAAGATCCTAGAAATTTATTTTTCTACTCAAAATTCATAGTTAAGAAGAAATCATGTAAAAAATATCGCCTTGACAAAATGTTACGAAATAAATTTTAAACAGATTTCCAGAACACAGGAGAACAAAAGCTCCAATACTTGGATTAAACACTTTTAGTACAATTTTTGTACGTATACGAAACTATATCTCATTTTTAAAAGACAAATTAAAACTAACTTTAAAAGTAAGTGACCCATACGTATTCTATTCTAAAAACTCAAACAGGGGACAATTACTATTATGTTTAAGGAAGATTTAAATAGAGACAGTATAATCACATATAGTTGATGGAAGAGGTACAATCAGTTAAAAAACAATAATGACCAATTTTGGATTCCTCTGGATTTCAAGGAAAAATGTGTGACACCTGTCCCTCTAACACCATTTCTGTTTTGACAAAGGGTATCGAGCAGCAAGAGAACGACAGTACAGTAACTCTTTTAACCTATAAATAATCTTTCTTATGGACTAAAGATCGACAGTTTGCTCCATAATCCTCCACGGCAATGTGTAGTGTCATAATGGGAGCGCTGTCACGTATCCCACGAGGTGATAGGAGATACCTAACACCAGCGTAACTAACCCTTCTGCCAGGTGATGTTAGTTAAACTCATGTCAATATGGTCTCATATGAGACTGTATGTCCATGAATTCTTCGCCAAACAGAAAGGACCTCTATCAGGAGTCCAATAGGACAGTAAGAGAAAGTTATACGTGCTCTGGGGCGGTCCTTATTGAGAATCAAAAGAAATGGGGGTGTTGATGGTGTGTGATGCCTTCCATTAATTTCGCAGAAGGTGGTAGACGTGGAAAACGATTACACTGAGGGATTTTGAGTGTTTATATTTATGATCATTAAGTCTTTCGAGAACTATCAGCCTATTGTCATTTCTTTTTATCCAACCTTTGTACACAGTATTTTTACACTTCGCGATTTCTTTATAAAACTCAAGCTGACTGCATAAACAGTTGATAAGCTCGATGTCAACAGTGGCGAAGTCATGAGTAATCAGTGTGAACAAATCTGTAAATAGCTGTTTATTCAAGCAAGAAAAAAATTACATTATGAATGTGATATAGAATCAATGATTTTTATTCAGTTGTTTACGCTATCAGAATTCTCAGAGCACAACAAAAGGATTATTGTTATTCTGAAAACAAGCTCTCGGTATACACTTGGACTAAACAAAAGCCATAATAAAGAAATGCCTTCCAAAATGATTGACATTTCGGTTGTTTCATCTTTAAATTCATTCGCAACTTTAAAAACATTATTTATATAGATATTTAATAATTATTAAATATCTACATTATAAGCCATATTTTATTAGTAAGACTTACAATTCCGTACTTATTATCGATAGCTTCGAAGAATTTTTTTTTTAATTTAACATAATGAACATTGTGTTGCTGAGTTAAGTCACCTAGACCATTTCATTCTGAAAACATATAATTTTCCTTTTTCAGAATTAAATATTCAGCATATTTAATCAACACATTAGTTGTTCAATAAATTGTGAAATTCATTGAAAATAAAGTGTTTAATATTTTTACTTTTGAATAGTTACTATTCTTATAGGTGATGATCTGTTTTAATTTTAATAATGCTTCCAATGTTGCCAGTATAAGGTTTTTTAATGAAATATTGATTAAAGAACGTTAAATTTATAATCTAAAAGTGTACGCTTTACAAAGGGTGTTCACACATTTTTGTAACGATTTTTATTTTTTCCGTGAATTTAAATAGTAATTTAAAATACAAACGCGACTTGAATCAAATTGGAATAAGGTTTGATTATCATCTGTACCATTAAAAATATTTTTTCTTTAAAATGTTGCTGAAAAATAAAGAATGCATCGAAGGGTATTTTTTTGCGCTGTCCGAAGAGAAATACTCTTATTATTAAAACCAAGATGTGAAAGGCATAGTTTTAACATTTCTACATGTAAAATAAGGGACATAGTTAATATGAAATGAAAGAAATGTCAAAGTTTAAATCTGTCTGAGAAAAAGGCATAGGCAAAAAAGGCATACTTAACAAAGGCACGTACAGCTCTTAGTAAATCTGAAGTCGCATCTCATGTTTTAAAAGAAAATCCAGGCCCCCCCCCAAAGACCTATTGCAAAATTTTTAAATATACCTGTAGGAACTGTGAACAAAATTATAAAATCTGATTTAAAGATAATCGAAACAAAGAAACATGATGTTCATCGCCTAACGCCGAAGCATGTCCTAGGCGTAAGACTATGTGCAGATTGCTGTATGAAAATTATTTGACAGGTGAAAAATGGAAATACAGGCTTGGATATATTTATCTAACTGAAATAGAAAAAGATCGATTTATTACTGAAAAGAGGAGAAAAAGACTTAATGTGTTGGATCAGAGAAAACAAGGCGAATTTTTTTAAAGATTTTATGATTATTGCTATATTTTTTATAACGGAAAACTTAAAATAGGGAGAGTATAAAAAAATGTTAAACTTAATTCGGATTACTATCAGAAATAATTTTAACACCTATTTTTAAAGAAACAATTCCATCTGTTTATCCAAACAATCTTCACTGTGTTATTAAGATCCATCAGGATAAGGCTCCAAGCCATATCTGTAAAATCTGTAAATCTACTGCTCTGTTTTTTTTTTTTTTTTTTTTTTTTTTGAAAAAATAAGAAATGAAACCGGAATTGAAGCTATTCCCTTTAAATGCATCCCACCCAAGTCTCCTGATGTGTCTCCTATGGATTAATGTGTATTCAGACTTTTAAAAGAAGATCTTTATAAGCGGCATCCCAAAACATTGTATGGACTCTGGGAGATTATGAAAGAGGAGCGGAATAAAATCAACCTTGATGTTTTAAATAAAGGACTTTTATCTTGGAAATCAAGCTGTAATATTATAGCTCAACAAGAGGGCTGTCAGTCTGTATATATTAAAATATAAAATTCTAAGGTTTGTTTACATAAAAAATTTTGCAAAATCGCTACTAAAATGGGTGAACACCCTCTGTATAATCTAAGCACAGAACTTTGCAAATTGTTCATAAAGTATTTTAGGGTAAATATTAATATTCCATATGTTTATTTCTTTATTTACACCTGAGTTATTACTGCCATACATGTTGGTTTAAATGATAAAGGTTAAATGACATTATGCAAACACTTTTACTCAAGTAAATAACAACAAAGTGTCTACAGGCCTTTCCTTGAAATTCAGCTTACATATACTTCAGAATAAAGAAGAATGAATCTAGAACTTACAGACGCCCATGGTAGGTTCTTTATGATTATGTCCACTCCTTCTGTTCCTGGGGGAAAAGGACACATGATTCTGCCAGAGAAAAGCAGAAGTAGTATATAGATAGCAGGAAGTTGGAACTTTTAAAATTGCATGTCGTTTATAGGCAATTAATCACGGAACACTTTTGAGTCTTCCGTTCTTCGCAGGAAAGAGTCGGCATATATTACGCGTTGAAACAGTAATAAAAAGAAATGAGATTTCTGAAAATTTCGTTTTAAAGTCTTATGAATAATTCAGACTTTTGTATTCTTTTGTCTAATCATCTGGCATACCAGTTGCGAAAGTAGTTTCAGCATCATAAACTACTAAAACATGGCTACGTAAAGAAACAAGAATAGCTGTCAGGAATAATGTTTTTCTTCGCAACAAGAGGAAAAGAATACTGTGCATAAGCCTCAAAGAAGATTTATTTCCAAACTTCGATTATGCAACTAATGCAAAGAAATATTTAAAATTTTTGCATTTTCCATCTCCTGAAAATGATACGCTGAAACGAATCATCAAATCTCCTTACTTGCAGGAAATCAAATAGTACTTGTTTTTTCCTTGAATCAGAACTTTTTTTGGCATCAAAGAGGAAACATGATACTGTACCCCAGTTATTTCCTCATTCAATAAATAAGAATTTTTTTTTTTAATTTCTAGATCAATAAGCATTACAAAACATGCCACTCAGAGTCCAGAAACTTGTTTCCCTCTACACTTAATAGTTTCTTTATATCGTTTACCTCTATAAGAGTTGCCATTTTTTTTATTTATTTAATTATTTTTTTGTGCAATTAAAAATTTGTGTTAATAAATTTAAATGTGTAAAAAACTAAAAAAACCTAAAAGCCTTCAGATTTTACATTACGTCTAAAGAGGTGTTTTTTCAACGTTTTGTGTGTTACCTTTATTTAATGAATATCATATTCTTCGCACTTAGACCATAAAATTCAATTCAACAGCAATATCGCAAAATATTTTTTAAATGAGTAAAGCTTTAGAATTTCCGCTACACAGTCTCACACGCTAGAGATATTTTTCCCCGTAAAGTGTTGCCACTAATCACTTTGAAATCGATGAGTTTGTTAATCAAAAACTCGTTAAAGTGTTACAAAATACGAAATCGATAATAAAACAAATTTCAAATTCCAAATTTGGGCTTCCAGATGCCCAGATTCTGTGGAAGATTTCATCATTCAAAATTGGATGGCTCTAGGTACCATTGTTTTATCTATCCTAGTACGTGAAACATACATATATTTATGCCGATTTCTTCATTATTTAATTTCTTTAAATATAGCACAGGTCAATAATATTTGGTGTCGACAATTTGAAAAGTGACATTTATAGTGAAGCAACGCAAAATGCCAAAACGAAATTAATAGTCCTTCTAGGACCGTAATTGACCGTTTAGACTAATAGAATGACGCTCAAACTTAAGCAGCACTATTCCTAATAATAAATTCACTGGATCAGAAACCTGCTCATTAGTTTCTGAAGTGAAGTGCCAAAAAACAACCGCCTATATTTTCATGCTTGAACGCTTCCTTAAATCCTCTTTCTACGACAATTTGTTAAACTAGCTGTGTAGGAAATGGCCCTGAAATTATAACTGTGACTGAATGATGTAACAATAATGCGCCACCAGGGGCGTAGCGACGGGGGGAAAAGGGGGTGTATGATGCCCCGGGCGCCGCTCGCAGAGGGGCGCCAAATTGTCTCCAAATTTGATTTTCCGGAAAATTTCAGTTTTTATTTTGATCGATTTCTGGAAAATGTATTTAAAATTAATAATTATTGTAATATAATTAATAATTTATTTTCTTTATTTCTGACCACTTTTTCTTCTAAAATAAAGATATGTTTTTATTTTTTTTAATTTTTAAACGATAACAAACGGTACAGTCTCATATTATAACCCTTCGACCTTGAACTACACTCTTAGACAAAAAAAAAAAAAAAAAAAAAATCACCACGGCGCCCCGAGAAGATATAAAGCAAATTGGACACAAATTAATTGATATGCATACAGATTTCGACGGGAAATGCAAAATTTTACAGTTTGGCTGCCAATGAATGAACGGTTGTTGCTACAGCGCATCTGATCTGCTTGAATTGGCAGGATATTTAAGAGGAGAAATTACGATTCCAGGTCATAAATTCCCGCCGAAATTTATTCCGTGTACTCTGGTAGAATAAAAATCTAACTAGTAACTATGCTTCGCATACAGGTGCGCCAACGATATGCGCAGATGTCAGAATTTGAGAGAGGTCCTGTAGTTGGGCTCAAAGAAGCCGGTTGGTCCTTATCGGCGAATAGTTCGACATTTGAGCAGGAACGATGCTACTATTAGACAAAGTTGGCAGGAATGGGTGAACCATGGCCGCACGCAACGGTAAAAAGGAAGCGATAGGCCTAGAGAAATTCCTATTTTAAGTATAGAGCCCCCAAATTTACGCAGTAGCTAGCTTGTAAGGATTATATTAATTTTATTAATAGTTAAATTTTGAGTTAAGCTTCCTTTCCTATCGCTTCTTAACTTTAACCTACCACTTCCGGCCAGAACGCAGTTTTAGAATCCCGTCTGCATACTAATGAGGAAGAGCAGTACATAAGTTTTACTGTCTGAGGGAGACAGACAGACAGACAGAAAGAAGTACAGGAGGCACCAAAACATCGCCATGGGCAAAACGGGTATCGCCCCACTGCACTAACCATCCATAGAAGTGTACCTTGACCGGGCACGCTAACACCGTGCTCGGGAATTAGTTGACATTGCAGCAAGTAGCATTCATAATACACAGTTATATATTAATGGTGCATAATTTGCATTGCAGACAATATTGTCTCAGATATACTTTACACGGGTACTTTGCAGTTGAATGGATAGATACAATAATTACAATAAGTTATTTACAGATGCATATACATATTTCTTTTGTGTTTCGGTTTGGAGCTTTGTTGGTGGGGGGAGTGTTTATTTTATGTGGTTCGTTGTTTGTTTGGTTTTTTTGTTACGCTATTCACATTTTATAAGTTATCATTCATACTGCAGTTCATAATACAGCATACAGTTTATGAATTCATTTCATGGTACATAGTGTTGAGTATGTAGTACTGGTGCATCTGTCACACATTGCACAGTATGGAGTAGTTCATAGTTCGTGGTATGAGAAAAGTTACGGTTGTCTCAATAAATGGATATATTTAAGTGTGTTTTCTAAAGGCACTCCTGTATAGTTTGAGGGTGAGAGTGGATATTCTTATTGTTGAGTTTTATGAACTTAGAGGATTATTTGGGGTTGTAAGCTATGGATGACACAGGTCCAGTCCTTGGCGGTGTAAGAAATCAATAATATTTTTGATGTTTTGGAAAACTTTACGGTGCTTAATAATGAATCTTCTAAATTCTATTCCAGTGTCGGTGGGATGGCGAATGTGATGGGCTGACGTTAGCGGACACTGAAACATGTAATGTTCAGGGTCTCCGCATTCCCCGCATATGCATCTATCCAACGTAGCCATATTGCAATCATAAAAATACTTGGGGAAGGGACCGTGACCAGAGATGTACTGGGTGAGGAAGTAGGTTTAAATTGTGGTATTTTCATCAGCCTTGGGTAGTAGTTCGAATGTACGTCGTCCTTGTGGTCCTTGTTCCCATTGACGCTGCCACTTTTCATTCGCCATTTGTTTTAGTTTGTATTTTAATGCTGATTTAGGCCATGGGATATGAATTTGAGATCCTTTTTGTTCTAGAGCTACCTGTTTTGCTAGATAAGCGGTCCTTTCATTGCCTTCACAGGCGTTGTGCCCTCTGGTCCATGACAGGACAAATTTCTTATTACTTGTGCTTATGATGTCTTGAATTTGCCGGGCTATAGGAGAATTTGTGTGCTGCTGTTTGATGGCATGTATGGAAGACTGATTGTCGGTGATTACGTGGATGGTATCTGTATTCAAGTCATTAAGTAGCATAATGCTGTTTAGTATGGCTATGAGCTCTGCTTGATATACACTGTTTTGCGGCCGAATGTAACATTGCCATTCGGAGAGGAGGCCTGTTTTTGTTTTTATGGTGACACCGCTTCCTACCTTATTTTCATCTTTGATCCATCAGGGACAGGGACAGGGAAAAGTGGACGGAGCACCAGAACTTCGTCAGTGACTTTTACAGGTGTTGCTCCGCCGCACTACTGTACCCCGCTGGGCTTTTAGTTGGCCCGCATCGGATGCTAGCCTACCAAGACATTTACATAGTAATTTTACATTAATATTAGACTTACGTATTGAATATACAATTACAAAGACATAGTATACAATTATTGCAAAGAAATTAACCTATTAACAAAAGTTGGATTATGGCAGATTGAAATAACATAATTACTTCGAACATACATACAAACTTTCATTGTACATTGTACTTCATACAAACAATATATTTACATTAGTATATCTAGTTACATCGAATTAAAATAAACATCATTTTAAGGAGCTAATTGAAGGTTTTTTTTTTTTTTTTTTTTTTTTTTTTTTTTGTGCACTTTATCATACTTAGTTGAATTACTAAGGCGAATTCTCTTATTAATACATTTCCTTTCATTATATTCTTTTACACTAATATATCTAATAGAGTCGTATATTATTTATATTATTTTTTAATTAATGATTTAATTATTACATTAATACAGTCCAAATTCTTAATGTAACTATTTTATAAAAACTATTATTTAGCCTGTTTCAGACACTTGCAATATTTCTGAAATCTTGCATTATTTTTGCAAGTTGTAGAATAAGAGGTATTTATACAGATGTGATAGCATCTTGACATATGTCTTCTCTTTTATATGCAAAAAGTTTCTTCATAATCAAGGAAACCTTTTGTTGTAATTGAGGTATCGTTAGCATGCATTTAATGTACTCAGGCGTAATTTGTGACCTTCCTTTGCAGTGTAGCTCTTTTGTGAGCTGGCACTTGAAAACATAGTGTTCTGGGTCTCCCTTTTCTCCACATACGCACTTGTCTGAATCGCTCAAATTTCGTGCAAAGTAGTACGTGGGGAAAGGACCATGTCCAGATAAGAATATGTTGATGAAGAAGTTATAAGAGATTGGATCATATGTGGCTTTCTTGTAGAAGTTGAAAAGCCTTCTACCTACTTCTGCATTTTCCCATTCAGTTTGCCATTTTTTTAATGTAATTTTTTTCAACATATGTTTCACATACGATTTAGGGAATGGGACATTGATTGGAGGTAGAGATGGGTCTTGAGCTGCATTTTTAACAAGCGCATCTGCCCTTTCATTTTGGGCTTGTCCAGCATGCGCTTTTACCCACTTTATTTTTATAGATGTTCTCTTGCGCTGTGATAATAAATCGTAGATATCTTGCACTATTGATGATTTGTTTCTTGCATCATCGACAGCTTTAATTTCCGCTTGGCTATCACTGTAGATGGTAACATAGATGCTTTTGATGAGACCACAGAATAGCGTGTTTTATGGCTGAAAGCTCAGCTTGGAAAACGCTGTTGTTGTTCCTTAGGTGTCCTTTCCATTCTGTTGTTTCTTGTTCTGAGAGGAGTGCAAAGAATGCGCATCCTACTTCTTCGTTTAACTTTGACCCATCTGTGTACACGACTGGAAATGAAGGTACACTGAGGGTGTCTTCTTTTGTAGATATTCTGAGTTTTGCATGTACTGCAGGGTGTCTTAGGTAAGGATTTCGTGGCTGTTCAAAATCAAGGGGACACAGGTTTTGATCTTCTACCTCTATGTTTTCGTGAGGTGGAATAACGTGGCTAAGTCTGCATCTTCTTTTGCTTTCAGGTGGAGGGGTGGGATTCCTGTTAATACACAGAGAGCTGCCGTTGAGGTAGTTCTGTATGCTTTTGCTATTTGTAAGAGGAAGGGGCGTTGGATCGAAGCTAATAGTCTTTTCTTTTTCACTGTCATAGGGTGAGTCCATGCTGATGCCCCGTAGAGGATTATTTTTTCGATCAAGGTATTATAGAGAATGTTTTGCATCCTCGACTTGAGGCCCCACGTTGTGCCTTGCATCCTCGCGAGGGCTATAGAAATAGTTTGGGTCTTCTTCCGAATTTCCATGAGGTGTGGGATCCAAGAAAACTTTTGATCAATTTTCAATCCAAGAAATTTGATTTCTTTTGAGATCTTGATTCTTCTATTATTGATTTTAATGCAAGGTAGCCTTTGTAGCGATTTGCCCGGTTTTGGAAATAAAATAATATGTGATTTAGACTCTGAAATTATTAGTTTTTGATTGACGCAGAGGGAATGGAATATGGAGAGAGTCTCGTTACTATTCTTTTCTAGTATGTCTCTTGAATGCCCATTTGTTACAAAGGCCACATCGTCGGCAAAGGCGATGAGCTTTGTATGGTCCGGCCACTTGTAGGAGGTGATATAATTGAAGGTGATGTTCCACAGGTCTGCACTTAGACAAGAACCCTGTGGACAGCCCCTCGTTATTCTTCTTTCTACTATACAGTTGTTGCTGATGATTATCGTTGCTCTGTTTGTTAGGAAACTATTCATTAGCTTGAATACGTTCTGAGGGCATTTAATGTTGCGCAAGGCTTCAAGGATACCAGGCCACCACACGGAGTCAAACGCATTTTTGAGATCCATGCAGAGTACTGCTGTATGGAGAGCTGAAGATTTATTCCTACGGATCTGCTCTTGAAGTTCTACTATCGCATGTGATGCAGATTTGAGAGGTCTGAAGCCGTATTGGTTGGGGCTTATGGTTTCGTTTTTCTCTAAGTGGTGGCGTAATCTGCCCACGATTGCACGTTCCAGAAGTTTACCTATTGCAGGTAAGAGGTTGATTGGTCTGAAGGCTTCCGGATCCGTAGGATCTTTATTATTTTTCTTGAATAGTATTGTTTGTCCCTGTTTGAGACAATTCGGGAAGACATAAAATTTGAGGCAGAGGTTTAGTAGTTTGTGGAACAGAAAAGGCATTGCGTGGTGAATTATCTTAATAATCCTGTTGTCTAATCCGTCAGGTCCCGGAGCTTTATTATTCGGAAGATACTTAATAATTTTTGAAATTTCTTGTGAGTGGAATTCCACATCGTCTGGAGTATTTGGAGCGGTATTATTGTATCTAATATTGGAATGTGAGTGGCCATCATCTTCTGCGTTATCTTTTAGGAAGACAACATCTAGAATATTGTTGAGAATCTTTTCAGTGACATTACCAAGCTGGCTGTTATGTGAGAGTTGATCTCTCGAAAGACCGATATGTGCGGGACTAAAAACTTTACTTGTAGCCATTTTATACAGCTGGCCGTACGTATCTTTATTACTACAGCAGTAATTCTTCCAGCTGCTTAATTTTGCTTCAGTTATTTTCTTTTTGTAATTTGCCAATTGTTGCTTGTATTTTATCCATATTTCCATTTTCAACCCTTCCGGAGCACTTTTCATTTTTCTACGAAGGGCCCTTGTATGTTGCTTTTCACGTCTTAATTCCTTTGTCCACCAGTTAGTCTTCGTAATCTTGTTGTTGTTACGGAGTTTAAATGTGTTGGTCGCTGTCTCCTGTATTGTTTTGATAATTGTTTCCATTAAATCATGGACTGCATCGGGTGATGTGCATTTATCTATAAGTTTCTCCGCATACTGAAGACATGTGGAGATTTTTCTTCCAAATTGCCTTGCTTTTTGCTTTGAGATTGAAAATCTTCTTAATTTGAGGTCGGGGATTTCTTCTGATAATTCAAATGAAATGTAGTTATGATCTGAGTGGCTTGGATCATCAAGAACTTTCCATTCTTGTATTTTATTGGAGATACTCAATGTTGACAGTGTCAAGTCCGGCCATCCTTTACCATTTGTTGTTTCAAATGTAGGAGTGTCTGAAGAGAGGTTATGTATATACAGATTGTGTGTAGCAATAAAGTCAGCTAGTGTATGTCCTCTATTATCTGTATTATTGTAATTCCTTTGTCCACCAGTTAGTCTTCGTAATCTTGTTGTTGTTACGGAGTTTAAATGTGTTGGTCGCTGTCTCCTGTATTGTTTTGATAATTGTTTCCATTAAATCATGGACTGCATCGGGTGATGTGCATTTATCTATAAGTTTCTCCGCATACTGAAGACATGTGGAGATTTTTCTTCCAAATTGCCTTGCTTTTTGCTTTGAGATTGAAAATCTTCTTAATTTGAGGTCGGGGATTTCTTCTGATAATTCAAATGAAATGTAGTTATGATCTGAGTGGCTTGGATCATCAAGAACTTTCCATTCTTGTATTTTATTGGAGATACTCAATGTTGACAGTGTCGAGTCCGGCCATCCTTTACCATTTGTTGTTTCAAATGTAGGAGTGTCTGAAGAGAGGTTATGTATATACAGATTGTGTGTAGCAATAACGTCAGCTAGTGTATGTCCTCTATTATCTGTATTATTGTAATGCCACATTTGATGGTGAGCATTGAAGTCACCTGTAATCACGTGCTGTGATCTTCTGAGATTACTAAAAAATCAGTTGATGGAGGTGGCTTTTCGAGGTTGCAGTGGAGATTGTGAAGACCCAGAGCTGGATGTCTGTTATATTTCAATGGCTTTTCTTCATATTCTTGTGGATTGAAAATTACGCCGTTGTACTTCGAAGTTTTCTTGAGTTGTAGGATGATTGTGGACAGTGCGTCGATTTCTGTTTGAATTGGTAGTGGCGTCACCCCGGCTATTGTTTGTAGTGCGTTGGTGGAGGTTGTTGAGAATGATCGGGTAATATTGATCAAGAAAGGTCTTTGAATTGAGTTAAGGGTCCGAATTTTTCTTGCTGTCATGGGAAAGGCCCAGATAGCGGCTCCATTGGTGATTATTTTATTGACTACTGTCTTTAATAGAATTTTCATAATGCGATGATTAATTAATAAATGATTAAGGCAGGAATATCCTTTCATCGCCCTTAATGCTTTTGCGATTTTGGCGGTGGTTAGCTTCTTTTCCTGAAGATGTGGTATCTAATTGAATTTCTGGTCTATGGTGAGTCCTAAGTACTGAATGGTCTTCACCCATTTTGTTTCCAATTCGTAGCGTGGGTTTCCTGGTTATTGTTTGTCCTGGCTTGTGTACCAACGCACTACAAACAATAAGTGCGTGCGATTTTATATGTGATATTTGGAGTTTTCTTCTATGACAAATGTAGTTGAATATATTAAGGGTGGTGTTGCAGTTTTCCTCTAGTTGTCTTCGTGTAGATCCTTGGATTATGAAGGCAACATCGTCAGCGAAGGCTACAATCCTTGTATGATTTGGCCACTGATGATCGATAATATTATTAAACGTGATGTTCCAGAGGTCCGCGCTCATACACGACCCTTGGGGACACCCTCTAGTTTGTTTTCTGGCGATTATGGTATTGTCATGGATTACTACGCCTTGTCTGTTCTTGAGATAGTCCGTAATCATAAGGTACAGGTTTCTTGGACACTGCATCTCCCTGAGGGCCTGCTTGACAGCTGGCCTGCAGAGAGAATCGAATGCATTTTGCAGGTCAAGACATAGGAGAGCAGAATGCATTTGGCGGCTTTTGTTTGCTTGTATTTGAGAGATTGCTATATCTATTGCATGAGTGGTTGAGCTTTTGGGTTTAAATCCATACTGGTTGGTACTTATTCTATGTCTTTATATATACGGTATTTTAGTCTATTGACCAGAAGTCGTTCAAGGAGCTTTCCCATGGCTGGTAGTAGATTTATTGGTCGGTATGTGCGAGAGTCCTCTGGTTTTTTATTTTTCTTCGAGAAGAGGATGATTTGTCCGGGAAGCAGTTGTATTTCAGGCATTTATTGTACAGATTTAGGAGTATTTCTGGGCTGACTTTAGAGATTATCTTATTAACTTGATTTGAAATCCCATCTGGGCCAGGTGCCTTTGCATTGTTGAGTGTTTTGACGAGTTGTAGTAGTTCTTTTTTTGTAAATTGTCTGTCATCTGGGGTGCTTGGTGAATTAATGGAGGTTCTTAATTCTCGTTGCTCTGGGGTGTCTTCTTCACAGTTGTCATGTGGGAAAACATGGTCTAGGATGTTGTTTAAGGTTTCTGTCGTAACGTTGGCGTTGTTGTGCGTATGTATGCTATTTGGGGTGTGTATCTGCGTCGGCTTGAAAATCTTTGAGGTGGCCATTTTATAGAGTACTCCGTAAGTATTTTGGTTATTGCTGCAAAAGGAGGTCCAAGATTTTAGTTTAGCTTCCGTGATTTTCTTCTAATAAATTTGTCTGAGGGAGAGAGATACCAGAGATTCTGGTTAGCACGCGTCCGCCTTTTAAGGCTACTCTCTCTTAAGCTATTGTTACGCTCGGCCGTACTTTAGGCCCTTGATAACTTCGCAGTCAATTAGAGTTAAGGGCCAACTAAATTAGACTCTTAATAGCTTCGGCTATATCTCTTTAGTTAAGATTAGTTTAGTTTAATTCTTAGTTTCTCAAGTTCAAGTCCAAGTGTCGGCTTTATTGTACAACTCCAAGACGGAGTTCTGTTAAATCTTATTTGAATAATAAAGGGTTATTTTACCCTTCTATCTTGTTCTTTCCTGTCACACAAACTCAAGCGATTATTCGCTTATCAGTTCTTAAGATTCTTCACTTTCAACGTTAACTTAGAATTACACAGTGGAGAATCCTACAAGCTTTATACAAAAATGCAACTCCAATTTCCCTATCACCAGTGTAGGATTTACGTATAAGCTACCCAAGCTATAGTTTACGCCCCCCCCAAATTTAAAATATAGCATAACAGACTTATAAAGGGTCCCAGTTTTCAAATATAGCTTAGGGCCTCATCAAGTTTAAATCCAGCCCTACCTATCACTAATAGTTGCAAAGATTTTTTTATTGTACGTAATTGCCTTTAATGTCTTTTTATTTCGTCAATAACTTCTCTTCCCGCAACTGTCACAAATTATTTTTTATTTAGACCATGTCAATGCCAAGGAAAAAATTTAGATGTTCTCAGAATCGATAAAGAAAACTAGAGCAAGAAAAAGAAGCTCAGAACTCCAGAATAAGAATGGAATTATATTTAATAAACAAATCGCAAAAAGAAAAACTGCACATCACAACAAATCAAATACAAAGATGATGAATACAAATTCAAAGATGATGAATTTTGGGGGGGGGCAAGTACATCATAAGTCCCAAATCCATTTCCATTACTAATAAGTACAGAAAATGCAACAGAAACACTCATTGCAATTCCGGACGTTCTGGAGTTCAAAGATGTTGCTTATTTAAAATTCTCTAATAATCTTCCAATAATATCGAACCATCTTCGCGCCGAAATGATTATTCGTGGATGCCGCGTATTTTAAAACGAACCCAGTCTAAATGCAATAGCAACATCAACTAATCGTCTAATGCCAAAATCTTGGTTTTTTCGACGAATCGGTAATGAAGAAGGAACTGAAATAAACCGGTCTTGGTTATTATATTCACCAAAAAATAATGCAGCGTACTGCTTTTGTTGTTAACTGTGTGTTACATCAAACTCCGCTACACAGTCATCTTTCGTAACAGCATCTGGTTTTAATAAATGGAGGAAAAAAGATAAATTGATTAGCCATGAAAGAAGTCAAATTCATCGAAAACCGTTTGCAACGTGGAAAGAAGCATAAAGAAGATTAATTAATAAAACTGGACTCGATGAATCATTAAAAGCAAATATACTGTCTGAAAGGGAACGGCGGCGAAACATATTGCAACGGATTTGTATGAAGTATATGATTATACAAATTCTTCCTCTACGTGGTCATGTTGAAATTCTAGCGCTTCAAGACGGTACAAATGTCGGAAACATATTATCTTTACTTAAACTTGTAGCTTAAATTGATCCACTGCTAGCTACTCATCTAAAAAATTTCATAGAAATGCCGAGAACTGTCTCATACTTATCACCACAAATCCAAAATGAATTTATTCATCTTTTGGCGTCCAATCAATTAATAAGTGACATCAAAAGAACTAAATATTACAGACTTTTATTTGATTCGACTCCTGATATTACTCATCGAGAACAAATGTTGCAAGTCTTTAGTATGTAGATATTGATTTTACCAATAGAAAAGTTTCCATCAAAGAATCTTTTTTAAGATTTATTGAAATACATGCTAAAGATGCAGCCTCAATTGAAAATACCATATTAGAAAAATTAAATTCCGATCAGATTTCATTAACAAATTGTAGATTACAATGTTATGATAATGCTGCCGTGATGTCAGGTCACATATCTGGCGTTCAACAAAGAATTATGGAAAAAAATAATAAAGCATTATTTGTAAATTGTGAAAACCTCTCATTAAATTTAGTAGGAGTCACTGCAGCTAAGCAAGATCCAATCGTTATAACATGCTGTGGAATAATTGAAAACATATATCTCTTTTTCTCACGTTCAACATTACGATGGGAACAGTGGCGTAGCTAGGGTGGGGCAAGGGAGGACATCAGTCCCCGAGCGCAGCATCCAAGCGCCAAATTCATGCTGCGAAATTTTTTAATGAAATGTTTTCCATTTTTGGCACACAGAAAGGGGCGGAAATTCTTCAGTTGTCCCCAAGCGCTGGAAACTCTAGCTACGCCCCTGGATGGGAATTATTAAGAAATGCTTTAAAGAAAACTGTTAAACATGAATCTGAAACACGATGGAGCGCCAAAGCAGAAGCGGTTAGCGTTATTGTTGGAGGACTGGAAGAATTAGTAGAATTATTCGAAAAATTAGAAAAGGATAGAACTACCACAAGTGACATCAGAAGTGAAGCTGCACTTTTATTGCAAAATATGCTGAATTTTAGTTTCATAACTTTAGTCCATTTTTGACATAAAATCTTGAGGAGAACTGATCATGTGCAGCTTAGGTTACAAGATCCTAAAATGAATTTTAGAGAAGCGTTCTTGATCGTCTGCAGTAGGAAATAAATAAACGATTTACACAACTAAGTGATCTTAACTCCAAATTTGGATTTTTACTGGAAGTTGAAAATTTAGTGATCGCAAGATGTTACCAGTAAAAAAGTTAATCTAAAACTCCATTACAGCTTCTTACCTTTATAACATCGTACGGAGAAGATGTTTTTCAAAACCTGAGAGTCGCTCTACAAATACTCCTTACTATTTCAGTATCAATTGCTAGCTGTGAACGTTCGTTCAGCAAATTAAAATTAATTTTGACACATCTACGATCAACGATGGGACAAGATCGCCTAAATGACCTAGTATTTTTAAGTGTAGAAAGAGAAACATTTTAAATGATCGACTTTGATGAAGTAATTGATAAATTTGCTTCATATATATAAAAAAATATAGCGATCTTATATATATTAACTTTATATATATCTTATATATATTAGCTTTTAAATTGTTTATATATATAGCGATCTTATATATAGCGATCTTATATATATTAACTTTTAAATTGTTTGAAAATTGTACTTTTTTTAATTAATTAAGTATGTTAAATAAATAACATCTTTAACTTATTCTAGATGACCGTATATCCGAGTTTTCTACTGACAGACAGATTTCCGAATGCAATTCCTGTCTTGGTTTTTTAACAAGATTCTTTTTCCTCAAATTTAAAGCCTATCCTGAGCCTGTGTCCCTATATATCTCGAAAACCAGAATAGTATTTTTAGAAGAGTACTTGCAGTGACTATTCATAATATATTATAGAATATTTTAAGCTAGGTACTGTAATCTTTTATTTTTGTCTTATATCCTTATTACGAGTATATTCTATATGTTACATTACTATATGTTTCTCGGGGGGGGGCGCCAGAAAGGTATCGTGCCCCGAGCGCCAGTTATGCTAGCTACTCCACTGTGCGCCACCTAGCTGAATGCGCAGACGAGTAGAAGCTACGATGACGAATTCGAATGCGTAATGTTGTCACAATTCTTCTTTTCTTTTTCTTACCCCTTTAAATTTACGTAGTATATAAATAGTAACTTAGTAAAAATTGAGCATTAGTTATGTTTTTCCCATATTTATATACGTGTTTTATTTTAAATACCGTATTTGCCGGCGTATAAGACGCACCCCGTTTTTCATACACATTTTTGAGCGATAAAACTTTATCACTGATCATTATAATGACTTTACAGTATTTTAAATATAAAGTAACGCTTTCTGCAAATGCCCAATCTGTCTGGAAAAGAATACCTTTTACTCTTTTTCGTCAAAACCCAGACTCTCATCTCCAGAGCTAAATGAAGAGTCACTTGAAATTTCTAAAAGTCGTTCGCAAGAATTAGAAAGCATAAACGAACCCAGCTGTAATCATCGATGACAACGCATGCGCATTCACTGAACTCTACGTAACTGTAATATTCCCACACTTCCCAAGGAAACAAGAAAAAAAATCGCTTAACTCCGATTAGAGAAAATTTCCAGAAATGAATCTGATCAAAAGCTAAGTTTCAACGTACGAGAATAAGACGCAGTATCGGCGTATAAGACGCATCTCGTTTTTCAGACATATTTTCAAAGAAAAAAAAAGTGCGTCTTATACGCCAGCAAATATGGTATATATAATTTTAAAATGCAAAATTTAATGTATGTATATGTTACTGTGAAAGACCGAAATTGGAATAAGGAAGAAATAAATACTAATTACACATAAACAAAGTTTTCGACTAAAAATGGCAGCTTTACTTTTTAGCACAGCTTCTTCGAGTATTCTACACTAAAATGGTCAGCAAATATATGCACCTCTCAGAATAACAGGGGACAGCGAAGAAGTGTTCAGTATAACAAACTTAGTCCCACATTATGATACGTACACTGTGAAAAAAATAGCGACAGTTCTATATCTCCCGTTCTATTGGGCCGATTAACGAAATTCAACTTGCGTTTTTCATGGCTCGAAAGCATGTCTTAGGATATATATTAGATTTATATATATGGCATTGTTCTACGGAGAAATTCAAAAATTTATCTTGATGCATTTTTTTTTCGGTTTGAGCTAAGAATAATTCACGTGACAACTTCTTAATTTATGGCAACGTTTCCTTTTTCAATTTCCGTTTTTACATTGTGCATGAGCGGGAAACAAGTTGCATCGTTCCTACTTTCAAATAATTTTAACAAAGAGCGTAAAGCACATTCGATGTTATTATCGCTTTCAACGAATACGCCAAATTTCAAAATGCGCCAGTATATAAAATCACGTATATCTTCGGAAATTTTGAATAAAAAACTCTAACTTTCTGCAGGTGGGCCTAGAAATACACCTACTTTAAGATGATGCTAAAAATTGTACTGGATATAATAAAAAAAATTTCGAAAAACTTATAAAAAATATTTAAAATTACAAATTTTAAAAATAAATCATAAAAAGTAATATCTAACAAAAAATCTGAATGGTTTCAGATTTTATATTACGGCAAAAAAAGGGGCGTTTTTTTAACCTTTTGAGTATTACCTTTATAAAGTATTTCTCCCACCTTCCTAGCGTGCCTTCGTGGTGTAGTGGTTCTGCACGCTGGGCCGGTATTCCAGAGGTTCGTGGTTCGTTTCCCGGCGAAGGCGACTGCTAATTTTTCATCTCTCCGACTTTCCCAATTAACTTGATGTCTCTACAGTGGCGCCCGAACTAAAATGGTGTTGGATGATGATTCTCCGCACCCAGGATTTGGCAATTGGGTCCCCTAAAAACTGCAGTCGCCCTTTAAAAAGGGAGAGTATATAAGGTGTTTCTTCCACCTACCTAGCATGCCTTCGTGGTGTAGTGGTTCTGCACGCTGGGCCGGTATTCCAGAGGTTCGTGGTTCGTTTCCCGGCGAAGGCGACTGCTAATTTTTCATCTCTCCGACTTTCCCAATTAACTTGATGTCTCTACAGTGGCGCCCGAACTAAAATGGTGTTGGATGATGATTCTCCGCACCCAGGATTTGGCAATTGGGTCCCCTAAAAACTGCAGTCGCCCTTTAAAAAGGGAGAGTATATAAGGTATTTCTTCCACCTACCTAGCATGCCTTCGTGGTGTAGTGGTTCTGCACGCTGGGCCGGTATTCCAGAGGTCCGTGGTTCAATTCCCGGCGAAGGCGTTTGCTAATTTTTCATCTTGCCTGCTTCTAGAAATAATAACCTAATGTCTTTACACCTTTATTTATTAACTATCATGTTCTTCGCACCATAAACTTCAATTCAAGACCAATATCACAAAATATTTAAAAGAGCATATCTTTAGAATTTCCAATAGAGTCTCTCGCGCTGGTGGTAATTTTTTTTTTTTTTTTTTTTTTCCGTACGAAGTTGCCACTGCAGTTGTTGAGTTGCTTGATGAAACACTCATAAATTCTTTACAAAATATGAAATAGGTAATAAAACAAATTCCAAATTCCAAATTTAACCTTCCGTATGCCCATATTCGGTGGAGACGTACGTTATTCAAAATTGGATGGGTCTTGGTACCGTTGTTTTATCAACATACATACATTTATGGAGATTCTTAATTATTTAATTTCTTTAATTATAATACAGGGCTCTAATGTGTGGTGGGAACAATTTAAAGTCATTCACCGTTTATAGTGAATCAACGCAAAATGTCAAAACGAAATTAAAACCCCTTCTGGGCTAATTGCCCCTTTGGGCTAAAAATGCGCAAATTATATTTGGATTAAACCTAAATTTCGAATTCTGGAAGAAGGACTGAAGTAAGTTCAATAATAATAAGAGATATTAAAAAATTCATATCAAATACAATTAACATTGAGGAGTTAAAATTTTGTGAGGTAAGTTTTTGAAATCCTTAATCCCCCTTAATTTGATTACTCTTAATCTTCATTATCTTTCTGCACCGTAATTTACAATACAATAATTCTTTTATAGTATCGGAAGAGCTATTTTATCCCATTGATCTCGAACAGCTTTCCTAAGTCTAAGGAGGTTATAGGTCGACGTTTGGACAACCGGCTTTTTAAAAATCCAGAAGCGCAAAATTCCATGGATGATACCTCGGGAGATTTAGTAAGGATATTAGCGAAGGGTATATACCTTGATACCCGTTTCTTGTTCTATTTTTTCCACGAAATTAACAGTGGTTTTTCAAGTGCGGCTGTTTGCTTTGTCTTGATGCTGTTCTGATGTTTGATGGCATCGTGGGTAAAGATAAGGTACATCATATTTAAAAATTGGGAATAAAATATGTTCCTGATAATATCTGGAACTGCTCTAAATATTTTTCTCCACTCTCTTTATTTTTAATTTGCCATTATATGAAAAACCAGCAACAACTATATAGCCTTTCAGGAAACGCCCTTTAGATTTTTTTAACCATGTTTTAAGATTTTTCTCTCCTCTTTGGTGATAATAAATGGATCTCTTTTTTATTGTAGTCATTTAAATATACCCAAGATTGATTGGTTATGACAGCATTTTTTCATTTTTGACCGGATAATTGTTTCTCATAAAGAATTCTGCGTTCGGCGATATTTCGTGGGGAAACACGATGCCTATTATGTTTTATCGCCTTTCTAAGATTCAGATCAACATTCATTACCTTTTTTATAGTTTTGACATTGAGCATTTTAATAATTTTGCAACTTTTGACTTCGGGGATTTTCTTTCAAGGTTAAAGATCTTACCTTTGCAACATACGAAATATTCCGCTTTTTTCTTGGATACGTATTTGGAACAATTTTTCCACTTGAAGGTGAACTTTGACATTTTTTCCTTTCTTTTTGACAGTGTTATCTATAGTAACTTTAGATATTAAAAAAGCATGGCTTTCACAGCAGTTGTGTTGTGCATAGTATCCCTTGTCTGACTGTAACAACAGAATAATTCATCGTGGCAAGGAGCGCGAGATTGCGCCTGTCATTGATAAGAGCCTTGAGCATTATATAGGGGACAGTACGACTTTGCTCATTCCACCCCCAATTTTGAAGGACAGCAATCCGAGGGTCTTCCACTGCTCTTCCCCTACCAGCAGCCTCTCGAGAGAGCTTTTGCTCGACGCATAGTTAGAGTGCCCATGCTGCAGAGACACTGTACATTTACAAACATCCATGCTTTCCGGAATTCGAACCCGGGCTCTTCGGCACGCAGTCAGCGTTGCTAACCACTAGCCTGGTTGGGCCGCGAACGTTTTACAATAACTAGATACGAATAATTTTTTTCGAAAAGAGCGTCAGTTTAGTCTCCTATCCACTGGTTCTTTAAATGTGCCATTTCGCATGAAAAGAAAACTTTCAAGCAGTAGACGATAATTTATACTTTCAAAAATATTGTTTCATTTAAAAAAAATTCTGAGCAGACTATTTTTTTATAGCAGGCAAAATCTTCAAAAAAATCTACGAAGAGCTTCTGTATATAAAAACAACTTTGCCTGTGTCCTTTATTCATTGAACAGCTGTGATCAAACAAATGTGACACTTTTCTTTGAATAGCTCTAATCAGAGAAAAGCTTTGACATTCTCATTTTCTAAATACCGGCAAATATTTTTGAACATCGTTCAATAAATATCGTACAATGCAGTAGCGAAAATGAAGAGATGGAGAGCAAAATACTTTTTAGAGATCACTCTCGATGTTTGTACTTTTTTAATTTCGCACTAAAATATAATGATGTTTCTCAGTAAGATTACCTTTAGCATATTAAATTAGTCTTCACTGCTTTAATCAAACTTTTAAGGCAGATAATACAGTTTATTTTCTCTACCTCTTCTGTAAAGAATCTAGGAAGATCTCATACAGTAGAAACGTTTTCATTTAATACTTTTTTTCAAGTACCAATACAAGCACATGATGCAGTATCAGGATTGATTATTGTCTTGGCGAGGCTTTACGAACTGAAATTTTAGGTTGGCTGTTAACGAATTATTGCTGACTACTTTAGCTCTTATACTGAAACCACATCGGAATGGAATACCCCATCTAATTGCCAAAATAACCAATAATATTCCATAACTTCAAGCAATTTTTTCCTACGTTAATTAAAGTATTGTTATAGTAGTTGTAAATTATTTTGGGCGTCATTTCCACTCAGAAAAGAAAAAAAACAAAATTCGAAATCGAATAGAAGTAAGGCCAAGGTTACAGGAGCAGACGATAAGCTAGCAGATAGCTGAGTCACCAGATGCATTATTTATGACTATGAGACAGCAGAAAGTCAGGGAAAAAAGGTCTTATTTCACAATGTTTGTAATATTTCCTGCATACAAAGCAGCTGTAGAACAAGGTTTTTGATGCCTTATAAAAATGTCAGTGCTTCATGTCCACTTTTTACAAAATGAAGAAAATGTACAGTCTGGAATCAATGAATTTTCTGTTCTTCTGGCGTCCATATTTATTCATTGTACTATATCATTTGATGCTCTGCACTGTACTTCTATGAAAATAGTCTACGAAACTCTTGTTAGGAAAAGGTTTGGATCTTTAAATACGTCAAAGCACACGAAAGTTACTTGCCTAAGGGGAGGAATACCCTCGTAGAGGAATTTCTAATATAAACTGGCTTGTATTCGCAATACACACAGCCAGTCCGTTTGCATGGATTTGAACTAGAATCAAACTACTAGAATTCAGCGGTCGTAACTAGTACTTGGCCACTGCTGTAGGGCGTAAGAAACAGATTTGCCTTGACATTCCAAAAGAAGAAGTAATTACCTAAAGTGCTGTTTCTTAATTACATATCACGCATCATATATTACAATGCCTTCTGACAACCTGAATAGGCTACAAGAGAACTATCTTCAACTAAATTTCTTAAATGAATTAATATGATGAATGAATTAAAAGTTTAGGTAAAAATAGGTTAAATGAATTAAAAGTTTCAGAATTTTCAGTCTTAAAATTATGCATAATAAATTAATCAATGTTACTAGCTTAATTTACAGATTTCATTTGGGTAATGAAAAATACGTAAGCTAAAATTTTTTTAGAAAAGAAAAGACCTGTAATATTCTGATAAAGAATCTTACAAACACATTTGCGCATCGATACAATAATTGAAACCAAGAAAAACTAACATCATTTAAATTCTTTTCAATTATTCATACAAGCTAGGGAAATATCTGGGGTATTTGTTGTTAGCAAATTCGAAAGGAGTTAGACCAAAACTTGTGCATGGTCACGAGTTGCAAATGGTGACGAATGTCATTTAAAGACGAGATTTCTTTCAAGTTTTCCCTTGCAAGTGCTCTTAACTGTGGAAAAGTTACTTTCATTAAATGAAAATTTTCTGGGGAATAAACTATAAAGGTTTGAATACCTTTATATTTATTGCTCAGAATTGCCTTTGTATTATATTTTTAATACAAAGAAAAATTTATTCCTTTTTTTGTGAAGGAAACGTTGTTGGAAATAAATGAAAGACAGCATTCCATACGTAAAACTGAATGGGCAGCTACAGACTTGTTGCGATATTATGTTTTAATATATGAAATTTATATAGGATTAAAAAAAATACGTAATTAAAAATTCTAATTTAAATTTGTAATAGCCCTTTAACGTTTCATTTTCATTTGGAAATCCTTTTCCATTTTTAAGAATAGCAGTTTCTTATAATAAAAAACCTTTCTGGGCTGTGTCATCTCCAGATTACTCCATGTCGTACGACTTTTACATAACGCTGGTGAGGTTTTGTGAATTTAAACTCGTGCAGCCAATAATAATTTTAGAGCGCTATTAATTAGCCAATCAAATGATTTCGAAATTGAAACTAACTCATCCTTAATTAAGATTACTTTTGCATTACTTTCTGCTTCTCGTGTGAACAGGACCTGCTAATATCTATTAACAGAGCCTGTTAACAGGACCTATTGCTTCTCTTCAAAATTATAATTTTAAAATGTCATGGTATCGATTTAATTATACAAAAAGCAGGCGCTATGACTCCCAGTGTGCTTTTTGCTTTGTTGAAATGCTTGGCCAACTAAATTTTAAAAAATATTTAAATCTGGCTTCGAATGTAACTCAATCATTCTATATCTACAACGCAACACCATGACTTCATATATATGTGTTGTATACTTCAACATTACAGCCATGAATGATATTTCTAAATTATTATATTCATATATCATGTTTCTTCTTTAGCAGGCACTTGATAGCCGGAAGGTCGCTAGCCCAGAAGGGCTATTAATTTCGTTTTGGCATTTTGCGTTAGTTTCACTATAAATATCTGTTCACTTTTCAAATTGTTACCACGAAATATTTGAGCCCTGTGCTATATTTAAAGAAATTAAATAATGAAGAATCTGCGTAAATGTATGTTTCTCGCATCGCAATAAAACAACGGCACCTATAAGCCATCCAATTTTGAATGGCGTACGTCTAGACTCGAATATGGACATCTGGAAGGCCGAATTTGGAATTTGTTATTATCGCTTTCACATTTTGTAACACTTCAACGAATTTTTTATTGACAAATTCAGCGATTTCAAAGCGAGCGATTGCAACACTGTACAAAAAAAAAAAAAAAAAAAAAAAAAAAAAAAAAAACATTAGCGCGAAACTGTGTATCGGAAATTCTAAAGATATGCTATTTTAAAATTATTTTGCGATATTGCTCTTGAATTGAATTTTATAGTTTTAAATGCGAAGAACATGATATTTAATATATAACGTTAACAAACAAGACGTTAAAAAAAAGCTCATTCGGGCGTTATGTAAAATCCGCAAGCTTTCAGATTGTATTTCTTTTTTGGTATTTTGTTATTCCTTTTTCTCCCATAAATGGCCAAAACTGTGTCCAATATTTCTGTCTTCTAGTTATTAGTTTACATTTAAGATTATCTTTGTGTCCAGTCGATGTGTTTGTCGGCGGAAGTTTTCTCCTCTTCGAAAGGGCAAGGTCTTGAGTTACGCATAAAACCTAGACCAATCGGTTCTCAATCTTTTTCGCCCCATGCACCCCTTTCCCCATTGCTAGACGATCCTGTCCACCTTTATCCTTTCCAAAATTCAAAAAATACATATACATTTATTTAAATCTAGATTATTTTTAGTGTGGTTTAATTATAGAAAATGCCAATAAATGTCAAAACTAGAAAAAAAAATAGTTTTTCGATATTCATAAACTAAGTAATTAATTCTAAGTGTAATTGTAGTATCTATGCTGGTAAGGATAAACAGTCTCGAGAAGTTGGTGAAAAAGTTTGAAGGTTATGAGATCTGCGAATTTAACTCCCCGAAATTTTCTTGATCAGAATTTGAACAGGGAGGGAAGCTCCCAAGGCTCATGATCACCGACTAATCGATCCGTTGCTTTAGCTCATGATTATTCTTGCTTATTTGCTCAAGGACTGTAAATAAAGAGAGGTTCTTTCCTTAAGTTTACGGAATGTTCAGCTATAATTTTCTAAGAGTAGTACGTGCTTCTCCAATTTATTTCATAGAAAACCACGTTTAAAAAAATTTTAACAATATAATGCTTCTTTAAACATCTGAATTTAAGGCAAAAATAAAAGAGAAAGAAAAAGAAAATGACATAAAAGCATTTTTTAAAGAAATTAGAAATGGCGTACCTAATGAAGTGGTAACAAAAGTAGACATGAAGGATAAAATATCTAATTCGAATTATGCGTGACTAAAGTGAACACGAAGAATGAAATATTATCTCCACATGCATCATTCTAAAAATATTCGAATTTCCTGAAGCGGAAAATTTCCACACTTGGAAATATGTATTAAGGGAAATTGCGTATCGCGTGGACAGTAACAATAAAGGAGGTCTAACTTTAGGATGTTCTAAAAAAGGACTGACCATCTGAAATCTTATAATTTCTACATATTTTTATTTTTTATGAATTACAATTTTTTCCAAAATGGAAACTCAAATATTAGAAATACATACCCATGCATTTGTTAAAATTATGCAGTGTAAATATCCTACCTTTCACAAGCACTTTCTTTTAAATGCATTCTTTCTGACAGTAGTTAAAACCTCGTGCTGCAGCGCTTGAATACATGTGCCTGTACCACGCGTACAGCACAGCTATTATCCTTAAGTTGCGAAATGTTTGAGGCTTCACAGATGTTGAATTAACGGACGAATTACGAAATCTGACGTTGGATTTACTGTTTTGTTTATCAATAGCTTTTTCGGCAGTGAAAAAGTACAGGGACTGTAATTATTATAGAAAGTCACATAACGGCTGTCTACAGGAAAGAATGCTGTTGTGAATGATTTTTTTAAGATGTAGAGTCATTAGGATTTTTGAAGTAGGAAACACGAAAAATGAGCAATGCCCTCGTCGGAACTCGAACCGGACCTCTCGAATACGCGCCGAGTGTGTTGCCGTTACACCCCGAAAGTATGCAGAAAGGAAAAAGAAAATACCTTGTAAGGAACTACATTTCATTTATATAATACATGGGGGAAACTACATTACGAAAACCCTCACGCGGCTAGCCCAATAGCGCAGATTTGGATCCAGGTTGAAGTACAAGTATTCAGCTATTTTACAGCTCTATCGCTGGTAAGCCGAGGAATACGAATAGAAAAACTGATTTAATTTAATATTAATAAACTTTAGAAAAAAGTCTGACGTTTCGTGGATTTCGGATTTTTCTATATAATTTCTCTATGTGATTCGAAAATATTAGTAAGTATCTGGCATGCTATGAGATCTTCTGGTGACTTTTGAACAACCTACACTTCATCATTTTTCCATTATGTCCTCTAATTTTTATTTCATTTCTCAGTGAGCATAGTTCTTAAAAGACAAGCAAAAAAGGCAACAGCGGGATAAAATAAAAACCATTTAATCGGTATGCTTAAAATTGATCCAAGAGGTTGGTGTAGCATTACGAGACCACATAACAAACAATAAAGCAAAGGTATACAAAAACACGTGTATTACGACATCACGTCGTGAAAGACCAAATGGGTCGGAAGTATGTTCAGTGAAAACTCGCTAATAACGGATATGATACCCTCTAGCTTAAATACATGCTTTACAGCAGTCTGGCAAAGTGTCATTGATCCCTTCTCGCCCATTCCTGTAGTAATGCATGTCGGAGCTCGTGGAGGGTGTCTGGCAGGAAACTGCGATCTGATATCCATCTTCCCAACATGTCTCATGGATTCAGGTCCGGTGATCTAGCAGACCACGGCAGATGTGAAATGGTTTAATTCCCCAGATAATTCCGCATCACTCGAGCTCTATGCAAGCGAGCGTTATTTTCAAAAATATCGCGTCGGTACCCAATGCAGCGATAATAGAACACACAAGAAGATGCAGAATTTCATCGCGATATCGGACGGCTGTGACGGAACCACCAGGAATCACATAGAGGTTGGTGCAACCGGTCCGTTGCTATCCAGCTCATACAAGTAAGCCTCTTCTTCTGTAAGGTCTCTTTCGACGATGTTTGACGCCCGATAGCATGCCCCTGTCTCTCGCCATATCATTACCTTTCGGGAATTATTCTGGATGTTAAATCGAGAGTTATCCGTAAAGAGTGCGTGGTACCACTGCTCTGGTGTCCAACTGCGATATTCAAGGGCCTAATTCAATCGCGCCCTGACGTGTGATTTGGACAAAGGAACACAAAACACAGGTCCTCGGGCGTACAGTGTCCCTCTTCATGCCACCGGCGCGACACAGTTTGCCGGATATGGGCCGTCCAGCAGCAGAGAGATGCGGCGCCAGCTGTCGTGCTGTTAGTGATATGCGGTGTCGTGCACATATCAACAGAATGCGACTGTATGAACATTGGAACAAACCTCCAGCGTCCGGATTCATATTTTTTGTTACGTTTTGTTTATATTTACGTTTATAAGTAATATTTTCGAAAATGAGAGTAATTAAAAACAGTTTCAGAGAGATTATTGGGCAGTCAAAGCAATTTAGTTCTCTCCTTTCATTCGATGATCGAACATATCGTTTCATTCGAGAATATCCAAAAAATTACTTGAGGCAGATCATTGCAGATTAAAAACAAGGGTTGAAGGTTAAACAGGACACAAGTACGTTGGTTGGTCATTATAATTAAAAGCATTATTCGTTATTCGATTCGTTAGAGATTCGGAGGCTTAGAAGTATTAAATAACAGTGGAATAACAAGTTCTCGACACAAGTAATGCTTAAATTTTAAAATGTAAAATGAATTCATTTTTATTCCGGTAGCATTTATAGTATCGACCTTGAAACTACGTTTCTTTTTAAATGATAACGAGAATATTTTTAAATATGCAATTTAATAAATATTTTGTTTGAAATATTTTCTGAACTTATTTTCATTCTGTTTTTAATTTTCTCACCCTATAAAAACAACCTTAAAAAATACGACTTCCTTTCGTTGATCTGGATTCTTTTCAGCATATTTTGAAAATAACTTAACGCTTGTATTTGTCACACATTTATAACAAAATAGTTCCATACTAAAACTGAATTACGACTTATAGTATTTTAACGGTCTAAAAGTTCCTGGTAGGAATTTAATCGATTTAAAGTAAAATTTAAATTTTGGAAGTTTTAAAATAAAGTAGGATTAGTATTTTAAAAATGTATTGAAAAACTTTTTATCGTGGTTATGTTAAAGTCAGTTAATAAAGTAAGTATGTCATGCGCTATACATAAATACTATACATGCATTATTCATTGCAGCGAAAGAGCCACAGAATTTTATTTTATGGAAACTTAAATCCAAATCAATGCTTTGTTTCTGATTTTTTTTTCATTTTATCTAATTAATATTATCATGTAAAACTAGTTGGTTATTAGCTGTTGATTATGCTTCTTATATACTTTTTCTGGTACTAAAACCTTGCAATTATTGGTTTAAATCAAATAGCAGCAGTAATTAGTAAATAGGCAAAAGTTTAAATAATAAGCACTAATTTAAACCTTTTTGAACCTATCTGAAATAGATATGGAAAGAGAAATACGTGAATAAGTGTTCACGTGTATATGTGAAAAAACTGAGAATTTTGGCTTTTTTAAAATTTTGTTTCTGTTAAAAACTGATAGACAAAATCGGTTGAAAGAGAAAGAAAAAAAAGACGATCTGAAAGCCTTCAGATTTTACATTACGCCCAAAAGAGCGTTTTTTTAACGTTTTGTATGTTACCTATATTTATTAAATATCACGTTCTTTGCACTTAAACCCCATAAAATTCAATTCAACAGCAATATCACGAAATATTTAAAAACAGCATATCTTTAGAATTTACGATACACAATCTCGCGAGCTGATTTTTTTTTTTTTTTTTTTTTTTTTTCCGGTACAGTGTTGCCATTGCTCTCTTTGAAATCACTGAGTTTGCTAATCAAAAATTCTTTAAAGTTTTACAAAATTTTAAATAGATACTAAAACAAATTTGAAATTCAAAATTCGGGCTTCCAAGTGCCCATTTTCGGTTGGAGGACTACGCTATTCAAAATTTGATGGCTCTAGCTACCGTTGTTTTTTCACTAGGCGAAAAACAATCATGCAGTCATACAGATTCTTCATTATTTAATTTCTTTAAATATAATACATAGCGATAATATTTGGTGGCAATAGTTTGAAAAGTGAACCAACGCAAAAAGTGAAACGATGCAAGACGCCTTTTTGCAAAAAATATCCCTTTGGGTCTAACACCCCTTTGGGCTAACAAGGTCAATGCATGTTTTTTGGTACAAACTGGTTCGATTTTAGGAATTTAAAGGACTGCCATCTAGCTCTTTATGTATGACCCTTAATTCACCTTCAGAATTAAAGGAACTTGCATGCATAAAGTAAAAATTATATTAATTGCTTAACCAATATTAATTCTTATAAAGCTGTTATTTCTAAGTCAAATGAAAATCATCCAGGTACTTGAAGCACAACAGATTGTATAAAATATAATAAATCGCTATAAATAAAAAGTAAAGTATTATGTAAACATTTATTGTAAAACTTACCATTCGAATGTGCAGTTTTTAGTTCCAAATATAAAACGACACCCATTGGAAAATTGATAAATAATTGCTTGAAACTAAGCGAAAACAAAGCCATGTTGCTTTGTGGTACTTCTTCGACAACTGTTTGAAGCCTCTTTAACAAATATGAGAAGAGAAGCCATAAATTTTTCAAAGTCTACAACCACAACTGACATATAACTAATTGTTTTGTCGGTCTTCCGTTGATTCGCGCTCAGACTCATAAAACAGAGCGAGGTGGAAGAATGTATTGTACGAAGTTGTGGTTGACTTAGCCTCTGCGACACATCAAAACAAATGACACGGATGAGTTAATGACTAAGTAATATTTTTTTTAGCTAACCCTGACTTGGCTGTTCACATTCACCTGCAAATAAGAAATGAAATGCTTCCAAGACCTTGCAAAATGTTAGGCAGAAAATGACAGTGTCTTTTTGTGAATTCTACCGTTACAGAATTTGCAGGGCAACGTGCTTTGCATAACGTCCAATTTTCACGGTCCATTGCAGGAGTAGATTTGCTTCATTTCCTAATTCTTCGTTTTGAATTTCATCGTTATCTTCTTTAGACTGCAACAATATCTTATACTAAGTCTGTTTTCGAAGAATATTGCATCGATAGATATGTTTCCGTTCATTTTGTTTGCTTAGTAATACGTAAAACAGCTTTTGGATAACATTCCTAGAACTTCGCGAAACCAAATATTACCCTCATAATTTTCCTACCCGTTTATAGAATAATTAGTAAACTTGATAGCCGTAATTTTTGTCTAAAGCTTCTTAATTGATCGCATATTTTAAGGGGCGCATCCTGATGATCCTAGGATTAAAAAAATATATTCATAATTCTATTGATTTTTTAAAAAATCCTTTCATTACTATCATTATCTTGATTTTCCTGAAGTTTTATACGTGTAGACTAATAGTCTTCCTTAATATTCGAGTGAGTAAAAAACTTGCATAACAGTCTGTAAGCAAAGATGAGTGCTCTCAGCCATTTTCTGATTTTATTCCTTGATACTTGCCTTAATACCAACAAACTTTCACTTCTGATGTCTAGAAAAATCATATGCACATCTAGCGGCATCGAGTCACCAATTCAAAACAGGCTTCAAAATCCTCCCTCAAATGAACTTCATTATGGATAATGTTTGTTTGTTCTGGTGTCCATGAAGTCAGTTAGATGGTACCATGAGCGGTACAGACCACTTTAGTTCTCTCGAAGCAATTTTCTTCATAGAGGTCTTCCTGTGATCAATCACTAATTTGCTGCACTGAAGCCAAGATGGCGGGGCAGTAAAAGACGGGGTCTGGTCCAAATTCGATTGCATGACAGTTTCTGCAGACATTGTAGGTTCTTGTTTTGTCTGGTAAGATTTTCCTCCCTTTCAAAATGAAATGGCTGGAAGTTCGGTCCGAGGTTCGGATCCCACGAACGGGCTGGGCTGGCTGCATGGGTGTTTTCGTGGTTTTTCCCCATGTGTAACGTGTATACGAGCCGGTTTCCCTTAGAAAGTCCTCCACGAAGGCATCCCTCCCCTTAGGCAGATAGCCCTTGAGGCTTTGCCGTAATCACACACACACAAAATGAAATGGATAATGAAAACGAAATATTAATTAATAATTCCTAGCTCCTTGGCTACCTGTCTTCTTCTTAATTTTGCTTCTATACATAGCGTCATACAGACTTGGAGATGAGTAGCTAGTTTGGCTTATGGCCGGTCGATGGCATGAGTGGCAAAAGTCAGCCATTTGTGAGTTAAAATTAGTTTTTGCTGTTTAATAAGGTGAAAACAGCGTGTGGAGCAGTTATCTGTCCAGTAACATTCTACTGCAGAACCTTTTTGAAAATAATATTAAAGTACTTGTTGATATCCTTTGAAAAAAATCCCGGCATTTTACTTAAAAGCTACTTGAGGAAAAAATTTCAAAATTTATGTGCATTTTTTAAACTCTGTAAAGAGTATGGTCTCAAAATTAGAAGCATTGTAGAGACATTAGGTTAATTGGAAAAGCCGGAGAGATGACAAATTAGCAACTGCCTTCGCCGGGAATCGAACCACGGGCGAATTATTAATTAATAATTCCTAGCTCCTTGGCTACCTGTCTTCTTCTTAATTTTGCTTCTATACATAGCGTCATACAGACTTGGAGATGAGTAGCTAGTTTGGCTTATGGCCGGTCGATGGCATGAGTGGCAAAAGTCAGCCATTTGTGAGTTAAAATTAGTTTTTGCTGTTTAATAAGGTGAAAACAGCGTGTGGAGCAGTTATCTGTCCAGTAACATTCTACTGCAGAACCTTTTTGAAAATAATATTAAAGTACTTGTTGATATCCTTTGAAAAAAATCCCGGCATTTTACTTAAAAGCTACTTGAGGAAAAAATTTCAAAATTTATGTGCATTTTTTAAACTCTGTAAAGAGTATGGTCTCAAAATTAGAAGCATTGTAGAGACATTAGGTTAATTGGAAAAGCCGGAGAGATGACAAATTAGCAACTGCCTTCGCCGGGAATCGAACCACGGACCTCTGGAATACCGGCCCAGCGTGCAGAACCACTACATCACGAAGGAACGCTAGGAAAGCGTGAGAAATACCTTATAGTATAATTTCTTAAACTGCCTTTTCTATTAATTTTAGAATTCGATTAAGATTACTGCAAAAGTGGAGTTACTCAGACAAGCTCTTTTATTGAAAAATATACTAGTATATATACTTTCCTTTAGCGGCATCTAGTTAGTTTTTGTAATCAATAAATTTATCAAAAATTACAAAATTGTAAAATTATGAAATAATTGCAAAAGCATTTGAAAGCGCTATTTATACATTTATGTCTTTCGAAGCGGGAAAAATGAAAAAGTATGCTCAAGCCAGTATTCGAACCAGTAATCTTGTAATTGCTAGCTCAGCATCTTACTACGTCTACCCCTATAGCACACTCGGAGGAGTGCTATGATTCTTCATAAGGCTTTTATTAATTATGTAAGCTACACTAAAGGTTAAGTATCAATGTATTGTGTTAATCGATATTTTTAAATTCACTTTATCTTCTCACCCCTCGATATTTTTTAAATTCACTTTATCTTCTCACCCCTCGATATTTTTTAATTCACTTTATCTTCTCATCCATCGATATTTTTTTAATTCACTTTCTCTCACCCCTTTCAATTGCAGTAATACTAAGGCATATAAATTAATATTTCTGCACGGATAAATAAACACTAATAGATCGTTTTCACACTTTTTAGACCATGAGAGTAGTTTCTGAAATCTAGACCCGTTTCGAAGGCTAAGTAATCATAATTAATTAAACTTATTATACAGTTTTAATAAATTTGTAGTTTCCTATTATAACTATTTCTGAAGTGCTATTTAATAATCTCCTTCAGAATTTTATTCCGGTATACTTAAGATTAATGAACATCTAGTAACTAACTTTCTGTATAAGAACCTGCATTTTCTCGACTACTGAATCAAAATTTCACGAAAATATATGGTTACGTGTTAAATTTTGTGCACAGTTAGATGATTCTATTACACTTATACATATTTGAAGCTGTTGTATTTTTCTGAACGGGAAAATCTAGAGAAGCAAAGCTTGCCGGAAAAGTAAGAATACAGGGGGCACATTGAGTAAATAGCTATCTCGCTAATTTGGCGAGATATTTCTGTCGATTAATTTTTATCACCAAATTTGGTGAGAAATCGACAAATCGCGCCAGCGTGGCGATCTTCTGGTGAAATTTTGGTTCGGTCTCTGTATAACTGTAATGAACATTTTAATTGATGTTCTGTGTAGCTGTAACCGTAATTTGGCTCTTATATAGATTCCAGTGATTTCAAGAAGCAGAAAGTACTAGAAATACCTCGGCGGCCAGATGAAAACCATGCAAGAGCGGAGAAAGGGCATCTGCGCTTATTTGTTACTTCAGTGTGAATTCGGAGTACTAAGGTATCTCCGGGTATGCTTCGCTCTTCAGATGCCTTCAGATGCGCTTTGCATTGTGTTGTGTTTAACGTTCTTAGTAATTTGAAGTGTAGCTACTGACTATACTCTGTGTACAACTATTGTTGTGGAAAGTTCCAGATTTGTGGAGCGTTTCCACTAATAAAATTATTTTAATTAACCTATCATCGGACCTGAGTACATTCATCGGACCTGCGACCAATCATCGCACCTGCGGACGCACGCAATAATTTCCTTCAAAATCAAAGCTCATTTTTTCATAAATACTGAGTTGCCTAGTAATTTGTGTCACATAAGATAATATTATCTTGTTAAGAAGAAAATATAATAATATGATTCATTTCATTTACTAAAAAAAAAAAAAAAAAAAAAAAAAAAAAAAAAAAAAAAAACTTTTATTTCAATAAAACTTTGAATTAATTTATATGAATTATTTAATAAAAAATTGTAATTTGCTTTTATATTAATTGTGCTAAGTTTTAATTGTGGGCATAAGCCATATGTCCATTTCGAATTATGATGTATATTCTGAGTTGACAAACACATTTATACGCCATAGTAAACATTATTAAATCAAAAATAATAAAATAATGTTCTTTCCCTCAGTTGTTTCGATGCAGATTCTTTCCTGATTTCACGGAACTTTTCACAGTTTCTAAACTTTTCGGTCCATTTAATCAAGGAAATGAAACAAAGTAATCAATATTTATGGCATTAGATTTATTGAAATTAGAAAATAATAACATTGTAACACTGAAGCGAAGAAGCAATAAATATTGTTGATTAATTGAAGTCATTTTGCTGTGATGTTTGTCATTATTTCATAAATCATTTTCTACAGACCAATATAATAATTCATTTTTGATTAATTAATTTATTTGCTGAAATTTATTTTCCAATTTAAAAATACATTTAATAATCATTATTCATTATACAATCTACAAATTATCTAAACTTCCAAATTTCTTTGAGTGGTACTAATCTGAAATTAGAGATTTTTTACATTGCATAGCAAAGGTGATATATTAAAGTTGCGTAATTTAAGCATATAAACATGTTCATTAGCTAATAAATATATCATATTCATATAGTACAGCATTAAAAAATACTCCAGCGGGGATTATTTTTATGTAATTGTCTAATATACAAAATACAGAATAAATAAATCTCCTTCGTAATTATGATTAATGATAAATTGATTAAACAATCATTTGGCATCTCGTGCATAAATAATTATTAACATTATTATAATGTACTTGTAATCCTTGAACCAACCAAGGTCTATTTTTTTTCTTTTTTTTTTTTTTCTTTTTGTAGATATGAAGTACATTTATAGAAATACAATAATGCCCCCATATCCTCTGTTTCAGTACTTCCAGTTTTAGCTACGCTTGGTTTACTGCGGTCTAACATAATTTTGAAAATTAATGAAGTAAATGGTTTGCACTTACTAACCCCGTACAAGGTGAGAACTTACTGTCGCATAAAAAGTACACACACCAGTACAAACGCTCCAACTACCGGCTTCCCGTGGCATTCATATCATAAACACAGATATACATGTGCAAATCGGAACGATGCTTCATGCTGTGCTTAGGTTAAAAAAAAAAAAAAAAAAAAAAAAGGTGATTTTTATTGCTCTGGCCTTCTGTGAAACTGGCCATGATAGTATACACTAAAAGTACAACAAATTTCCATTGTTTAGTCAGCCTTTGAGGGTTAAAATAAAACATAATCTCTTATATTTATGAACAAGAAAGAGAACCTGCATAAAATTCAAATTCAGACCGCAGAAATACAATAAAAACCATTCATTTTATTATTATATATAAGGTTCACTTTATTATTATTTTATTGTATCTTGCTTATTCCTTGATATAATAATATACCAATTTAGTTATGTCATATTCAGTAAATTACACGAAAAGCACGCAGTATAGACCTTTTGGTATAATCCACTGGTATAATACAGGTAACCGTGTTAAGATGTGGAAGGTATAGATTCGAGGATACGGAGGCATTACATTATGCTCATTATTTATGAGTTATTTTATAAATATTGTAAAAATAAATACATATTGGCTCAAATACAAAACGATGTGTTTTTCCTCTAAAATAACCGTTACATATATGCTAATATATATATATATATCCACTGGTATATATATATATATATATATATAAACTAATATATATATATATATATATATATATATATATATGTATGTATGTATTAAGATACGTCCAAAACTAAAAAATACATGTTAAAACAAGTTACATGTTAATTTTTACCTTTTATGTTAAAAGTTTATTAATTTACTTAATTTTTCCCTTTTTAGGCAGCTTAATTATTTACTTCTTTTAACATGGTATACGAAACCATCGTATATTTTAACCAATATGATGTATTATACTATATCTTTTATTAACTGCAGCCATATTTAATGTCAAAAATATATCACACCTTTTTTTCAATAGTATGTGATATCGCTAATGGCAAGAAGAAAGCTGCAGTTTGGTCAATATTTACCTGATAGTATAAGAGTTCTTAGCAAAAATATAACTGAAATTAGACCTTCTGTGTCCTATTAGTAATCTAAAGGTAAATGCACCTATGGTAGCTAGTAAAGTAAATGCTATCGTAGCGTTTTAGATTTAAACTGTTAAACTTAAAGCTTCAAAATCTTGAATATGTGTTTTTTAAGACTACTAGATAAGAGTTTATCATCGTTATACATAATTTTTTCAAGTCATGAAAAATAATCATGAAGCATCAATGAGGGATTCAAGACAAAATATTTGATTACCATACGGTTGAAAAGACTCTTTGAAATAAATAAGTGGCCATTTATAATAATCTAATTAATAAGTGGCCATAATATAATATTTATCCACTTAAATAAATAAGTGACCATTTATAATAATAATAATAAGCAAATGAATATTAAATGAACAATAAATAGTTAAAAAATAATTAATCTTGTTTGTAAAAGCTATCAGATAATACCATTCACAGATGAAATCTTCAGCAATAGGTTTACGCCAAGTATCTGTATAGTATTTCAAACTACAATTCGAGCATACGAGGAAACTGTTAGTGCTCTTTGTAAAATAAATAGATTTTTTAATGCATATTAAAGCGTATACTTAACACAGATATTATGATCTTAGATTATTATCTTTATGTAAATAATAATACCACTTGGATGTTTTATCAGATGATAAACATAATCTACATAAGGCGATGAAAAAAAGGTTGTTAGAGGTCTTCAAAGAGAGGTTGCAACCTAAATCTTGTGGGATTTTAATGAACTCCGTTGATATACTCTGTAAAATGCGAGCAAATAAATAAAATCTTCAGATCATGATGTGAAACTTAGTTTAGACCTTACTCTTTGCCATGTCTCTAAACCTTTCGCCTCTTGAAAACGACACTTCACATTTAATATAATTTAGTAGTTGAAGATTACATAATTGAATTATCAGAAGAGGCTGAAGTGGAGTCCTTTTTAGCGGATTCTTTCGAATGTAAATGAGAGATAACTGCTTCTATTCCAGCCCAGGTTTCCTCAGCAGTAGGGATAATCTCCGTCCTGGGGAGCAAAAATCCGAACACCCCTCTGTCGCGAAGTTCGATGGAAAAGCTGTATTTCACTCCAGCTACGTCATATACCCAATCTGATGCGCTGCCACTTGTAGCATCTGAAATAAAAGAGTAAAAATGTTAGAAGAATAAAACTTAATCGTAATTAAAAATTAGGAAACCTTAGTTATAAAATTTTACGAAAGAAAGATGTAGGAGCTTCTTTGTAGATACCATTATACCTTTTAGAGCTGATAAACGTGAGAAATCATTAATTCCCTGGCCAGGATTCAAATCACTGATCTTCCAGTTGCTAGATACTGATTACAATCGAGGACACGTATGAAGTAATGAAAAGTTTCTTTATACATGTACTTAGATGGTGTTCAGGCTTCATATTCCCATCAGAAGTCGTCATTGCATCTGGTATACCTAATTTGCTGAATATTATAGCTTAGTTTATCTTCAGAGCACCTACCATTGGACCTACTATTGGACAAAACATTTTCAACAAGCCTGTTTCGTAATAAAATATTGAATATGTTGTTTGATTTACTGAATGTTCCACTGAAAGTAAAAAACAGAACATATAGCGAAAATATGTTAGACCTAAACAATGTTTGAAACATTGAACTTGTTGGAAAGTAGAAATACTGCAATACTAAATCCTTCAATCTGTCTCACTTTCAGTGAGACTCGAGAATTATTGGCAAAAAGCTCTGAGGTATTGACGTTTATTAAAGTTCAAGTAGTTATATTGCTCTTCAGAATCATACCAGTTTTGGGGGACACAATTTGCAAGCAAAAGCTATACAAAATGTCAGCATCCTTGATGATGTGCTCGTTACCATATCATTTTTCATATTGCTGTGCCGAAAAATAAAATTTTCGAAACATCAAAGTGTTCTGTACTATCGTAAATTCGAAATCTTAAATCGAACCATCGTAATCTGATGCCTCTTTATATCCATATTTTATATGTTACACTGTTTTCACATTTAGAATTACCTTAGAAAAAAGGAGGGCAATATTATAGGGTCGAAAAAACTCGACACTAGAAAAAAGTCAGTTCCATTTGAAATGTAAAAGTTTACATTCTAGGTATGTTCGATACAACTTCCTATGGAACATCCGCTTTGGCTGCAATGTTCCTGGCATCTCGGGAAAGATTGGTCAACTCTTTCTTTTATCAGAGCCAGGCCGTTGTTTCGATTTGGACAACTTGATTTGCACGAAAACATTGTCCGATCTCATAGAACCATCTTAGCAGGAAGGAACAGCAGAGCCAGAGAGACAGAAAACTGGCAGATAAGGTGGGTATTCAGGACAGGTATTTTATGTGCTATCAGATAAATTCATGCTTCTTTGCTCAAAATGAGAGATTGCTTTGAATGTTCGACGGATGCTATATAAATACGCTTGCACTGTAGCATGAATTATACTATTCCGCTGCATATCATCTCATACATTTCTTCTAAAGATAATACGATAGCGCGTTTTAAAAACCAAACTTATTTATTATAAGTTTTATGGACGTGACATGAAGTTTTTACGAATTTTTTAATAGAGGGATAAAATCTTCCTCAAAACGTACAGAAGCAATTTATCCGCCATGAAGTCGAGACTTTACTATAAAATGATCTCCAAAAGCTGAAACTTCAAAACAACAGAGGTTAAAAAAAGGGTTGAAGGTGAAGGGTTATAATTTTCTACAGTTTTTATTTTGACTATGAAAATGTCGTAATACACGCATCGTTGGCTTCTCCGACAGTTCACTGATGCGGTGATCTGCGACGCATTAAATGCGTTTGGAACATAAATTACAATAGAGTCAAATGCTTATTAAAAGCAAACAAATTTAAAACTTAACATAACATTTATTTCAAATATACAGAAAATTATAAAACTTGTTAAATAAAAAATTACTTCCGAAGGATAGTAATAATAAAAAATGAGAATTTTACCCATACTTATCAAGTTTCATATATCTAATGATATGTTTTAAAATATTTTCCTAGCGATAAATCCTAAACATAATTTTTGTAGTAATTATAAAAGCCATTATTTAACTTTTATCAAATAATAATCTACATTAGTGTCCAAAATTAAAGTTATGATCACATTTTTACGATAATTCAAATTAGTTACTGTTAATATTTTTAAAAATGATATGCTTTGTCGGACGCTCCAGGCATTAAAGAAGAACTTTAGAAGAATGGAAGTTCGAAGTTACTGCACGCTATGATAATTTTGTTTTTTGTTTCGTTTTTATATCACAACTTATTTACCTCCTCTTTTTCTTATGTTACTGTTTGCTATTTTATAGTATTCGGCATCTGTATAAAAATTTCATGAAAATAAACCAAATATTTTTCGAAATATCACTTGTTAGTGATCTTAATTTTAGACAGCAGCTTATAAAGTTGTATACATCTATTCCATTTGATTAAAAGTACTTGAATTTGTTTTTCCAAAGACGCAATCTAGAAAATTATATTTATATCGATATCAAAATATCTAATAAAACCATAAAGTCTGTTAGAAAAATATGTGGCAAGAACGATGGTTACAAGACGATGGAGATGCATTCTTACGTTTTCCCAGACGGTTATTATATTAGCTTCTTGTTTGTTTGTATCGAATATAGCAAAGAAAGAAGAGAAGAGACAATGACGAAGGGCTTCCTAAAAAACTGGCTTTTATTCACTTTACATGTGAGAAAAATAATAAAATATCCATGCAGATCCATGCCGCCAACGTTTTTCGAAGACCTAGATCAAATTCAGCCGTTTTACATATTCACCCACCTGTACATCAAATAGTCTTGAAATAATTCTATTAGCCTACTGTTGCTAATTCTGACTATTTTAGAAAAAAAGAGAGTTTCTAATTTCAGCAAGGAAGGATAGATCTAAGCGAATTATGTGGTTTCTTTTAAGGATGATGAAAATATGAAGAAAGGAATAATTTTATTACTCATTAATTTGGTATTTCAAATTGATTTGGTCGAGTACCAGACATAAAAAAAATTGAAAGAAATTACGATCAGTGGATTACCTATCAATTTCCGTTCTTCTGAGTTCAGTTACAAATATTCTGAATACTTATACTGCGACTCACATAATATTGAATTGAAAGCAAGAAAAAGAAATGATGATTGAAAGATTTTGATTAAACAGTCTGCTTTCCCTAACAGATGTGTCTTTATAAATCAATAAGTCAGTAAATAAATAAATGAAGGGCGCACATGCTAAAGGCTCAGCTGCTGTTATACATGATGCAATAACGAATTTTGTTTTCAGATTTTAAACACATAATTAGAAGATTAAAATCTCAAGTAGGTGAAAGAATACTCACAAAGTGTTTGGGCAGAAGGTCCATATCTGTATGACATTCCGTGCGTTGCTTCAACTGCAGAAACTGCTATGTTTAGCAATTCCATCTGTAAAATTATAAATACAAAATATTGAATACTCTTAATTATTTTATGGAATCGATTAGAAAACAATACAATCAGATTACTTCCTGAATTATAGTGTATTAATGTTGTGAATGCAGATTGTGTCAGCTTCTATGCAAAGAATGCTGAGAACTTACGTTCATACACTTTGTCATGTATGCATGACATTTCATATGGTACGTAAATATGGACCATATTTAAAAAACAACTTATGTATGATGTAATATTGAGTGGACTGTTTCTGAACTTTTCTGTTTTCATAAGGAGGAAAGACTTGCTTATTATCCTATAAATGTCAATTACTCTATATGTACTAATTTTACAGTGTACTTTACAAGATCACAATATTGGCAAATGTAATGTTAAATCATTTGTGATCAATGCAAATCCAAAGATCAAATGGGGTGGGAACCTGTTGATTTTTTTAATTATAAATAGAATAGTACTTACGCTGTAAAATATAGTTCCATTATTTTTATTGATCTCTCTCTCTCTCTTTTTTTTTTTTTTTTTTTTTTAAGTAAGCAATGAAATATGCTCTATTCATGTAAAATTCGTGTATTGTGGAAAAAAGTCAACATTTTTGGTTTCCAGGATTGCAAATCAGTACGAATCTTCACTTTTATTTCTACGAGTATGAAATAAAGCTGTAAAAGAAAATAAATGTAATACACTATAATTCTCGGAGTAATTTCCTATACTGGATTATAAATTTCCTTAATATTTTAACATAAAGTAAAGCTTTAATTATCCGAATAGAATAAGATTACAATAAGTTCGGGTAATCGCTGTTTTCGGATAGTAAATTTTCACGTTAACAAAAAACAGTATTTCATGTAAATTATTTTTCTCTGGTATTGTATTATTTAAGTAAACAGAAATTTATTTTAATAATAAAGTCTTTTCAATCGACATTACTTTATAATATCAGTAAAATGAGCATAAACCCACAACAAACAATTATTACTATTTATTTTCCTACATTGTAATTCACAATTAATACAGTTGTTCTTTCATCTTTCTCAAACGATTAATGATTGTTGATTTATCTTTACTTGAAAGCGTGATTGAATTTACTTTCAGGTGACAAAATTAGGAACAATATAGCCACAGATGCTTTTGTCCAAGACTAAAGACTGAAGCAAATTGAGCAAAATGAACAAATACTATATACCAGAAGTGAAAGTGAAGCAGGCTAAGTTAATATAGTAATAGTAATTACGAAAAATTCATGGAGTTTCAAAGATTAAATTATGAAGTTCTAAGGAAAAGAGAAATCAGAAGATTTCAAAGAACTTAACTTCCCATACTTGCATCTTATTCCTTGCCACTTCGCCAAGTCTAAGAGAATTTTAACAATTTCTGAAAACTGATTTTTGGAATTTCTGTATTCTCTTTTTTAAATTGAATGCAAGCATCTGTTTCAAAATAGTGTATAATAAATATTCTTGCTAATATTCATTACAATGGTATCATAAATTTAAGTAAATATTTACGTATGTTTTGATAATTATACTTAACCATTCAATTAGAAAATAAAATGTTAACTTTTAATATTCAACTTTTTTTTTAAATTTGCTGATTCTTCCTTCTTATCCTAAAAATTATAAGCTTTTAATTTAGGTATCTGATTTATAATCTGACGTTATTTCTTGAATAACAGTCTGCTGATTTTCTGCTTATATAATGACAACAAAAATTATACACCAATCTAATATTTATCAGGTTCCTCACTAATAGAACTGTGAAAAATGAACTCCTTGAGCATATGGGAGTATTTAGTATTATGTCAGCTGTAAAAAATCATACTTCCTACTGAATGGTTCATAATTTATCGTATTCGAAGATGCAGAGTTTCTGCTTTGAACAATGTTTTTCATCTCATTCCAGATGCTGTGGTAACATAGAGATCTGGTAACTTATGTCGCCGAGGCCTGTATTCTAAACTCTGAAAAATGATCCTCTAACTATGATTTAGTGTTTCTTGATTTACATGGCTATGGTATGTTAGATAAAAAAAAAAGTTAAACCGGTCAGAATGGCGTAGTCAATGAACACGTGTAATAACAGAACCGAAAGACGCGCATACAGCGCGTTCACCTGACGAAAACGTTTACAAACCTAACAGAAGTTACACTGGGTGTCAGCTAAATAAACTTCATACGGCTGCGGAACCAGTATACAATATACTACTCACGTGTGGGATCCATGTGTTTTTTAAGGCACATTCCTAATGAAAGAGCCGGACAAGGCTACTCGTTTGTAGTTATCAAGAATTCAGTATCCGAATTGCCGAGGCCACATGAATTGCATAGCTCCTTATCATGCGTTCATTGGGAATACTTTCTGTTTGCGTTTGGGCTCCTAAACCATATACACGGGTTATCATTACTTAAGGAAAAATCACAAAAAGGACGATTACCCAAAATGTTAATGTACAATTTAATAAAACTGACCCACAATGTATAACACATTGTAAGGTATAAAATAACATGGAAAGAAATTACAAGACAATTATGTTGTTATAGAAATTAGCATGTGTATAAAATTAACAAATCGGATTTGTCAGTTTGGTATAGGAAAATTACCTTCAATATGGAGTATGATATCCCTTAAAAGCAATACAACACATACAGCGATGTACCGATGCTGCCAGTTATGCAGTCTATCAGTTCTGAAGCAAGTGAGAGCCAAAGCGTTTTCAAGCGTGGCAAGTGTCTAAAGAGGAGTATTGATAACAGCTATAAATTTTTCTAAATCATCTCAAACATGCTCGATAGGATTCAGATCTGGTGATCGAGCTGGCTACTCCATGCGTTGAATTGTTTTCTTCTGAAGATAATCATCCATGATAGCGGTCTAGTGTTGTCGTCCCGTAGCAGGAAATGATCACCTATTGCCACGACATTAAGGGAGCACATAAGCATCACGGATGTCAACTCTATAGGCCTCAGCATTAATGGTTCCACGTGGAAAGAGCTACCCCCCCCCAAACACAGACACGCCTCCTCTGAATGATAACGAGTTCCATGTCTTTTCCAAATCAAATAACGCCTGCTATCGCTAATGGCTTATTTTCGAACGAGTTATCGCTACTTTTGTGATTTTTTCTTTTCAAATAATTACAAATTACATAAAACGTGAAAATCCTAAAAAGACCATCTTTATAAGAAGATCACTTATGGAAGATACCATTCTAAAAGCATTATTAAGTAACAGAGTTGAACTTCAGTAGTTGTTATATTCCCCCAACGTGAAACTTCTACGGAAAACCAGAATCGCTTGGGAACATGGATGATCGTCTTTGGTGTCATTTCAATATAAAAAGGTATTGACTGAGACCCTATTATTCTAGTAATAAGATTACCTCACTAGTAAAACAACTTCGCATTTTTGAAGATGTTTTGCAAGGGAAGCATACATATAAGGTGCTTACTCGTACATCTATTTCGTATGCAAAAGGTGTTTCACAGGAAATATGTTTAAATAATATTAATTCAGACCTTCAAGTATGGTATTTACTATAGATATGTTTTCCAGGTAAATATGTGTTTCAATCAAATTAAGTAAGCATGTTTTTTCTTCAAGTAAACCTTTTTCTGCAGTAAAACGTGCTTTCGTACAAATAACAGACGTGCCTTCTTTCGAGCATGAAACTTATGAAAGTTTACCTTAATATACTTTTTTTAATGTTAGCCTATTTATAACAAACTGTGTCTCTTAAAGAGACCTAGCAAAATATTTTTTAAAAATGTTCTATATTTGGAATACGTATGTATTTATAACTGTTGTTCTACGATTTCGTGTAAGAAATTTTTTAGCAGATATTTTGCACTATTTTTAGACTTGTAAAACAGAGACTTTAGATTTATTAGAATTTGTTGACTTCATCGACAAATCTTCATCATCATTTTAGATTCGGTGAAATATCGCTAAACCTAATTTTTTTTAATTACTGTAAATCTTGAGATGCAAGTTAGGTTATTTGAATGTCCACATCAAGGCTAATCTGCGTAAGGGAAGGGTAACTTTTGTGGAGGACGTTATAAGGGAAACTGAGTCGTATTCACTTTACGAATCGGGTAAATCATGAAAACCAATCATGCAGCCTGGCTGTTTGCCTATATTTGAATCAAGCTCAAACTACGCTTTCAGCAATCTTAATCACTCGGCCACTGATATGCCAATTTGGGGCCCACTGATCCTCTGACATTAAAATTGACTGACGTGTCAATCTTAACCACTATTGTGCCAAGTCGAGGCAGAAGCCACGAGATTAACATTAAAAGAAATCCAGATTTTTCCAGACTCGTTTATTCGTATGAGAAATGTAGTACCTTGCCTCGTTAAAAATAGCAATGATACTATGGTCTTAACCTGCCATAAGTCTTTCTAAAACTATCCGGTATTAGATATTTAAAGGATTAAAATTTCGTGAAAATCGAAATCTTACGTGATCTTTGAAATGGGGTGCTTGCATAGTGGTGTAGCCGTGAGGGGTCATCCAAAGTTGCGAGAAAGAGTGCAGCGTGAAGTATGCTTTTAAGCGGTCTTTGATTTGTGTAACACCGTCTCTGATAGCCGAACTTTCTGCTTCTGAAAAAGGACGGTCACCTTTGAAGATGGAAGAACACGGTGTTGAACTAGTACTGGGACCTGCAGAGAAGTATATAAGGAAAAAAATAGTTTTTGTACAAAATATCTATATTTTATTACATAAAATCACTTCATTTCAGAAAAGCCCCTCTCTAATCCAAATTCTTTTGCAAATGATGCAATACTTAATGTTTATTATTATAAATAGTAAAAAAAAAATCTGTATTCTTTTCCTTATACTCAGAATGCAACTGGTACAACAATAAAAATAAAACAGAGCAGCAAATTCGTCTCTAAGAACTAAATACAAACGGATTAGTACGTAAAAGCAGTAAAAATTAATAAATTAATGCATTACAACTAACAATCTGTTAATTTTTACCGCTTTTATATACTACTAGAAAAGATATCACAGAGAGAGCAAAACGAGAACATTGGGATGTAAGTTTGAACTGCTTTCAATATTCTAAATATTACTCTGAATAATTATAATTGCTTCGATTATCTTATAATTTGTAACATAATTTCACTCTTCTTCCAGCATGCCTTCGCGGTGTAACTGTAGCACACTCGGCGCGTATTCCAGGTCCAGGTTCGAGTCCCGGCGAGGACATTGCGGATTTCTTCAGTTTCCTGACATTGAAGAGTTCTACGTTACTCTACAGTGGCGCTCGAACTAAAAGGGACTGCACAATAGTTCGTCACCACCGAGATTTGGTAACTGTGTTCCCTAATCCCCAGTAGCCCTTTGAAAGGGGAAGTATTATTTTCTCCCGCCTTCCAACATGCCTTCATGGTGTAACGGTAGCCCACTTGGAGCGTATTCGAGAGGTCCAGGCTCGAGTTCTGCCAAGGGCATTGCGTATTTTTCACCTCTCCTACTTTAAAATAGCAGACTATAAATTCAATGTAGAAGAATGACCGTTCTGTAAAGAGAATGTAAAATATTGCTATTATTTGCGTAAAATAATTGCAGAAATGGCTGATTTTCGAAAATAAAAAACGTTTGCAAAAGAATGATTTTTTTCTTAAGGATGGTTTCTGGCAGAGCCTGAAGGTTTCAATAAGACGCATACTGCATTAGTCAACATCTTATAAGAAATTTCCTTTGTAAACATGTAAATTTATATAGAAAGTAGACAATAATGTGCACAAGAAGAAATTTTGTAATCTACTTAAATATCTTATATTTATGAAATGTTAGAAACGTATTTTAACCGCTCGGTGGCGAAGTGACTAGAGCGTCGCGCAGGTGCACCACAGGTCCAGGGCAAGGTTGACTCAGCCTTTCATTCCTTGATGGGTAGATAAAATGGGTACCAAATTAGCTTAGGGACTAAACACTGGGGTCCTGCGGCAAGCTAAACACTTGCCGAGGGCATATGCTGATGCACTCTGGGGCCCAAGGTCAAGAAAGCAGATTTTGGGGCACTACAGGCCGTGGCCCACTAGCGCTGTTGCGCCACTGAGTTTAGTTTAGAAACCTACTTTATTTATGGCTTTCGAGGTAAAAAAATTCTGTAAACAATCAAGAAGATCCATAATTGATATATTAGGTCACTGTCTGCACTACTGTTTCTCAGAAGTTGGCGTTTCGTATTCTGTGAAGCAAATTATTGCTTTCATTGGATATGTTTCAGACGTTTCATTGTAAAGCATTTTCTCCTTTCGTACTGTGTTCTTCGTCGTGTAGTGCAAACACGACCAGCTAGCAGTGGGATGCACAGAGTTCGAATCCCGATGAGGGTATTCCTAATTTTTCATGTTTCCTGCTGTGAAAATTTCCTAATGACCTCTTCAACATTACTAGCCTGACAAGAATAACTCTTAAACTGAGTTCAAATGTGTAATCTGAGAAAGTCAATGGTTGCCAATGTTCTGAACTGCCTAAACACGGTTATAAGGGCAGTGATTTCGATTCTTCTTGAAGCAAGCAACAAGTGTGTAGAAGTGCATTGGTACGTTGCCCTTCAAAAATATCTGTCAAACAAACTTCACTTGGGATAGTGTAATTCTTTTCAATTACACGGGAATATTCTAGGTGGTGTTGGTGTATTTAATTATGGCAAAGCACACTAGGGCTATCTGCCTAAGAGGGGGATGCCTTTCGTGGAGGACTTTCTAAGGGAAACTGGTTCGTATACACGTTACACATGGGGAAAACCACGAAAATACCCATGCAGCCAGCCCGTTCGCGGGATTCGAACCTCGGACCGAACTATCAGTGTTCAGCCACTTTACCGCTCGGCCGCTGGTGGGCGGAATATTCTAGTATTATATCCTTTTTTCGCATGTTATTGCTATGCTGAATAATACTTATGTTCCGAAGTTCCAACACATATGGAGATGTTATATGCATATATTTATATATGTTATATTCGTGGATTTGGCCAGATATAAAAGGGTAATATGTATGAAAATGTTATTCAGACTATTCTAAAAACACTGAAGCAGTTTCTACAAAATGCCTTTTCACATATTTTGAAAAGAGAAACTGAATGCGATGAGACAGTTACACGCAATCTGAGAACACATTCTCAATTATTTAGTTATCTGTAATTTTTCTCTCGAATGTTTTGAAATTAATGTTTCTTATAGTACACTATTAGCACTATTTTATGTCAAAAAGAATTTACATGAATAGAATTTGAAAACAATCAAAGCGAAGTACATTGCGAAAAAAAAAAGGACAGTTCTATATCTCTCGTTCTACTGGGCCGATTGACGAAATTCAAATTACGTTTTTCAAGCGCGACTTAGAATATATATTAGATTTATGTATGTATATAGCATTGCTCTAACTTAAGTATTTTGACACAACATGGGTCTTTTCCTGAAACAACATATTATTTTTTTCCCATATTTCGATTCTGCTACTCAAATTATGCCTAAATGTTAAATTTTGTAAAATTTGGTGCGAAATTTACGGAGAAATTAAAAAATTTAGCTTGGCGCATTTTTTTCAGTTTGCGCCAAGAATAATTTACTTGGTGAACTTCTTAATATATAGCAACCTATTTTCCTTTCCCTTCCATTGTGCAGGAGCAGAAAAAGTCACATCGTTCCTACTTTCATATAATTTTAACAAAGTGCGTAAAACACATTAAATGTTATTATCGCTTTCAACAAATATGCCAAATTTCAGAAGTGCCAATATATAAATTCACGTATATCTTCGGAAATTTTAAATAAAAAGCTCTAATTTTTTGCAGGTATACTTAGAAATACGTTTAATTTAAGATGATAATAAACATTTTATAAGTTATAATTCAAAATATTTTCCAAAAATTTAGAAAAATTATTTTAAAATACAAATTTTAAAAATAAAACATAAAAAATGAGTGGAATTTATTTGGAATGAACTTAAATTTCGAACTATGAAAGAAGGAATTAAGTAAGTGTAATAAAAAAGAGCTATTAATAAATACATACCAAATTGAATTAACAGTGAGGAGCTAACATTTTGACAGCTAATTTTCTAAAAACTACCCGTGCGATTTTTACAAAAATTGGCGCTTTGGTATAATTTGAATCGTAGAAACGAAATATGGAAAACAGTAGATACACTGCGCAAAAAATTTAAAAAAACGTGGGGAAAGACAGTTCTATAACTCTTCTACTGGGTCGGTTGTCGAAATTCAAATTGCGTTTTTGATGTCTCGAAAGCGCGACTTAGGATATATATTAGATTTACATATAACATCATTCTAACATAGTTATTTTGACACAAAATCGGACTTTTTCTAAAATGACATGACATTTTTTTCCCAAATTTCGATTCTGCGACTCAAAGTATGTCTAAATTTGGTTCGAAATTTACGGAGAATTCAAAAATTTGTCTGAGAGTATTTTTTTTTTTTTTTTTTTTTTTCAGTTTTCGCCAAGAATAATTTACTTGGGGAACTTCTTAATTTATAGCAACCTATTTTCCTTTTCTTTTTTTCATTGTAGACGAGCGGGGGGAAAAAAGTCATCGTTCATACTTTCAAATAATTTTAACAAAGTGCGTATTATCGTTTGGCTTTATTATCGCTCAGAAAAAGGATGTCAAATTTCAAGACGCGTCAACATGCAATTTCATGTATATCTTAAAAAAAGTTTGAATAAAATCTATTTCTTTGCAGGTGTGCCAAGAAATACATCTACTTTAAGATGACATTAAAAATTTTATAGGTTATGCTTTAAGATGACGATAACTATTTTAAGATGGCGTTAAAAATTTTATAGGTTTTATATGTTTATATGTTTTATATGTTTGTTACGAAATAATTTTCGAAAAAATTTATAAAATATATTTTAAAATAAGTTACAAAACTGTGCGAATTATATTTGGATTAAGCCTAAATTTCTAATTCTGGAAGAAGAAATAAAGTAAGTTTAATAAAAAAAAAGCGATATTAATAAATATATATCAAATTTAATTAACATTGAGGAGCTCAAATTTTTAGAGCTAATTTTTTAAAAACTACTCGTGCGAATTTTACAAAACTTGGTAGTTTGGCGCAATTTGGGTTGTAGAATCGAAATATGGAAAAAAATTGGCATGTCATTTCAGAAAAAGTCCGATTTTGTGTCAAAATACATATATTAGAACAATGCTATATGTATATATATATATATAATACATATCCTAAGTCGCGCTTTCAAGACATGGAAAACGTAATTTGAATTTTGTCAATCTGCCCACTAGAAAGGCAAATATAAATCTCCCCCCCCCCGCAGTGTACATTTTTTGCAGTGCTTTAAAAAGGAGAATTGTCTTTCACCTGCCTCCAAAATATATGTCAAAATTTCGATTAGGATCTGCTCCTCTGCATATCAAGACACCAGGGAAGCTCGGAACAACAGCTCTGTTTTTTCTCCACAAACGGTTCTAAAAACAAAAGACATTAAAATACATTTAAAAACACAATTTATTGCCGTGATGCACGTTTATAATTTCATAAATATCTATGTCATTGAATCAAAACAAGATTAAACATTTTATTTTTAAGGGACATGATTAACTCTGCTTTACTAGAACTGTAAAAATGCATAAAAAATTGCTGAATGTAACATAATGATAGCTATCCTGATTTTATATTAATGCATGTATATGCAATAATGTCTGTTGCTTAGTAGGAGAAAAGCAGTTTCTAGTGTCTCTAAAGAGAGTTGATGGGACCTCTTTTGAACTGGGAAGTGTATATCATTTAACCATAATTTTCTTAAACCTGACACTGAAACTGAAGCAAATTCAAATTTAAAAACATAATTCTGTATGAGTTGTTTTAAAAATAACTATGACAGAAATTTAAAAAAATATATTAATTTTAATCCATGTTATATAACGCTTTTGTTTAGCAAATTCTGGCATATAACTAAATGAATATTTAAATACAAAAACTAAATTATACATACTTGATCAAAAAACTGATTTAATTAAAATAAAAATAAATTATCACTGAATCAATAAAAATAACTGATAAAGGAGAAAAGTAATTATTATAAAATAAAAGAAAAAGTAAATATTTTAGTAAATTATGAAGTCAAATTTTATATTTTTATATGACAGTATTTTGTAAGTCTGATAAATTTTATTTATCGCGATCAAATGTTCTGTGATTTAAAAATGTTATTCGTCCTTATCTTCTATCTTAAGTAGAAAGGAACCATCTACAATTTGGTTTTAGTTATTCTTGATTGTGGGTCTTTCAAAAGCACTGCGTTCAGTATATTATCATGCGTATATGTCCAAAGACTATTTTGAACAGTACTTCTTTTAATTTTCAAGCAAATTTCAACTTCTGCACCATTTGACCTGTTTGATTCTTTTGTATTCTTATAACATTATTATTGTTGTTGTTGTGTTGTCGTGTCTATGCCTACTCCAAAGAGAGGCTAGACTTCTATTTTTCACCCCAATTTTGAGAGAGAGCACCCGAGGGTGGTCCGAGGGTCTACGATCCCTCTCTCCTTCTACAAATCACACGAGAGGACTTTCGGCTCGCCGCATATTTAGAATGCTCCCATACCGTACGGACACTATACATGTACAAACATCCATGTCTTCTCCGGGATTCAAACCCGAGTCTTTCGGTAGCGCAGTAGACTCTCCTATCCACTATACCGTCTGGGCTAGGGGTTTACAAACCTATGCCCGCGGGTATCAGGGCGCCCACCGATTGCTGAACGTGTGCCCGCCACTGTGCGATCATAGTATAAATGTTTTTTAGTTTTCAATAAAATTCTATGCGAAAGTTTTCTCATTTTTAATTAAATAGAAATTGCGTCTAACACAGATACCAGTACAAAGGGAAATGTGACCGATCTCTTTTTCATGTGCATGTATTCAACAGATATCTTTTTCATGTGCATGTATTCAACAACAACTTTATCCAACAGATATTCTAGAATGTGCTCTTAGGGACAAAAGGTTGGGGATCCCTGGTCTGGGTGATTTTATTACATTATTCATTCCCAGGATTGATCGCTTGACGTCAAGTAACGTATAACATGAATTTTTTAACCTCTGCCTTATTCTTTTTGCCATTCATTTTCTCTGTTGATGATTATTAAAAATGTTGAGGTTTTATTTTATATTCGTTTATTTATTTATTTTCCACTTTGCACAAATCTTTATTAATGATTTTTGCCATTTGAAGTAGCATATTTGTGCTTCACCATGTAATATCTCCACTTGTTAAGCTTTCAGTGTGACAGCTGAAGTAAGGGCAGGAACCAGACAGGAGAAGGGTTAAAAGAACCCTTTATTAGACTCTCTAAAATTCACAATGCGTCGACTTGACGCTAACAAACTATGCCTCGCTCGGTCGGTAACTCAACTAAAAATTCAAAAATATTAACACAATAGTAGAATGTTCCCCAGGGCTCAGATAATCCTGTTATCTAAAACCGCGTCAAAGTCGAGTGGCAGCAAAGTAATAGCAACGACTCAATGTTAACCAGCCATAAATGCAGAATCAGAAGCTCACGCTACAAAGGCACAGTACTTTCGCCCTCTCTCTTCCTTCTAGAACTCAGCATTTAAATCTTTTCTCTTCATGGTAGAATTTGCATTCCTTCAAGCGCGCTACCCAATTAAAATTTTTTGGCATTTGGCATTGACAATTAGAGGAAGGAAGGCTTATAGGAAAGAAAGCATAAACTTAAACTTAACTGGTTAGTCAAAATATACAGGGTGATTCTAAATTGTTTTTACAAATTAAAAGGGGGTGATAGTAGACACCCAGACGAGCAATAATTACCATAGAACATAAGGTCACATTTCACTCTAAGAGGCAGAAAAAAGGAAAGTAGAAATGCATCGAGGAAAAACAAGGAGACTATCTCCTAAGACTATCAAGAATAAACCGTACGCAAATTTTCACTGAGAAGAAGCAGCGTTTTTCTCTTAGTTGGTACCGGAAAAAGACAATCAGAGCAAACGGTGTCCTTGAAAACGGCACATCATCATCGCTTCAAATATTACCTTGATAACATCGTCTAAACCTTTTCGTGAATGGTATGGCGGAGTACAAGTACGAAGAATTGGCAGATATTCGCCTCACATACGGTGGCACATACTCTCAACATGTGGCGTGCCGTATTTTACACGAGGAACGCATGTTCCCCTACCACGCGCAAAAAGTACAATCTTTGGACACAGATGAAAAGATGATTATCCCTGGCGGGCAGACTTTGTGCAATGGATGCTTACAATGAGGACTAACAATCCACGATTTCCTGCATTAATATTATTTAGTGATGAGGCAACATTCAGCAGAGAAGCCATTTTTCAACGTGCACAATTAACACGTTTGGTCTGATAGCAATCCTCACTGCACTACCTTTCATAAACACCGGCAGAAACGTCTGGGCAGGTATCCTAGGTATAACCTGGTAGGCCCTTACATCATGCCAGACCGTTTGACCGACGCAACATACCGTACCTTCTTGGAACAAGTACTTCTCAGTTTATAGCAGTCTGTTCCGTTCCTCATCCAGAGAGACATGTGGTTTATGCACGATGGATCTCCAGCATATTTTTCCGTCACGATCCGTAACATTTTGAATACCACATATCCCGCACGATGGATCGGACGTGGTGGACCTGTGGGCTAACAAAATTAACACGACACCAGGAATCTCCTAGAGGGTGCGCCAGTCATTCCTTCACTAAACAATAAATCTGATTGCGCAACTTTTGATCTCGTTCATTAGCTTTCCCAACACTGTTGTGAGTTTAGGTTGGAATTCTAACATTGCTCTTTTTTGCCTCTCAGAGTGGAATGCGACCTTATGTTCTATGGTAATGATCGCTCGTTTGGATGGGTACTATCACCCTTCTTAATTTGTAAAAACAATTTAGAATCACCCTGTATAATAAATCCCTACAACTATTTTTATGCCAAGCGCCATCAAAGCTGTTGCTAAAGATATAATAAACAATACTAACGGCTACGTAGGCCAGAAAAGCAACAATTGTTGTAAATATAAAATAAAAATATTTAGGTGAAAATTTTATTTTAGGAAGGGAAATTCTTTCGTAGCTCTTTGTTAAATAAGAAAGGTACAACTCACCCAACTCCAGGTATACAAATATCCGTCGGGGTTCACCAAAGGCAGAATGTACCAATCATGGGTGTCAATTAGGTTTGTCAGTTTCCGATCTGTTCCGTAATTGATGAGAAGATTGTTGATCATATAGAGGGCTGAAGCAGGAGCTACCCATTCTCTGCTGTGAATTCCTGCATCAATCCAAACAGCTGGTCGAGTATTGTTGCCACCAGAACTTATCTAGGAGAAATAATTTAATGGAGTTTTGTTTTGCACAAATGATTCTTTATGATGAAAAATGACTTTCCTTAAAAAGCTATAAAAGTATAATTTTAATCATTGTTATCCTGCTTACGAATTATGAATATCCTAAAACTTGTGCATGTACTAGCAGTGTTCAAAATGTTTAAAAGGAAACAAACCCAAAACAATCCATGAACATAGCTATTTGTAATTCTTAGCAATTTAATATTTAGCAGCTAATCTGAAACTTGTTAATGTATTTAAAAAATTGTAGAAATTCGTTGTTTTGATTGAATTTTTGCATTAACACATTGTTAATTATACAGTTCATAAACACAACATGGCTGTCCTGTTATGTTACCTCTGGAATAATTCCTCTGAGGAGATGTTGTGAGATACATTACTTTGTTTTATTTTTGATTAAACTTTACTCTTCCATGTATCAAGTTCTTGCTTTTAATTATCTTTGGCTGTTATTTTCTCTTAGACTTTAAAGTACACAATTTTATACAAATTTTAAATACATACATACCTGTATGTATTTGCAGATAAATCGCTTTCTCTATGATAACCTGAATAATAGTAATTGAAATGCATGGTCTTGCTCGAGATATATTGTAAAAAATTTTCTTCCTCCTTAAAATTACACTATGAAAGCCTGCCTTCATAGTGTAAGTGGAAGCAGATCAGTCTAGCAATCGAGTAATCCGGAGTTCGATGACATTTACTGGGCCTTCGTTTACGCAGTCAGTCTTTAAGAGGGGGAAAATGTAAGGTATTTCCTTCCTCGTTACTACGTGCCTTCGCTGTGTAATTGGAAGCACGTCCGGCTGAGAATCGGGAAGACCAGATTTCGAATCTCGGCTTAGGCATTACATATTTTCCACGTTTTGTGCTCCAAAATAAATCTAACGACTTTACAAGACTTTTTTTTTATTATTATTTTTCCGATAATTTTCTGAATAGTATACAAAAGAAAGATCTTTTAGTTAGATTTCATTTAGTTAAAAAATTCTCTTTTCCCGAAGTTATTAACCGCTAGCAGAGTTCATTCATTTCTGATTTAATTAAACTTAAAACACCTTTATACAACACAGAACGTTCTTTCCTGTATTTTATATTCATGAAATTATGTTTCCTAATATTTCCTTAGGCCTCATTCACAAAAGAAAAATTATTTTTACTCATCTGATGTAATTTAGCATTCTCATATAAGGTGCTGAAAATCAGCTATATCAGCGGTCTGCTTGGATCGCACACTGTCATTTTGACAGTATTTCTGACTGAGAGAATGTCCGCCTTCGCCGGGAATAGAACCACGGATCTCTGGAATACCAGCTCAGCGTGCAGAACCACTACACCACGAAGGCACGCTAGGAAGGCGGGAGAAATACCTTATATACTTCCCCTTTTAAAGGGCGACTGGGTTTTTTTAAAGGGACCCAATCGCCAAATCCTGGGTGAGGGGAATCATCATCCAACACCCTTTTAGGTCGGGCGCCACTGCATAGGCCTTTTTGTTTTTGGAAGCAGGAGAGATGAAAAATTAGCAACCGCCTTCGCCGGGAATCGAACCACGAATCTCTGGAATACCGGCCCAGCGTGCAGAATCACTACACTACGAAGGCGGGAGAAATACCTTATAACACTATCACGGTTACAGTAAACATTTTTTTTTTTTTTTTTTTTTTTTTTTTTTTTTTTTTTTTTTTTTGCTATTAATGGAAAATTAACAAAGAGATATAATAATTCACTACTGACCATAAGAACCAGATGTCAAGCTATAACGATTTACCACTAGTAACATTTTATGAAGTGTATAGGCAATTTTTAAATCTCGGATATTAGTCCAGATGGCGTTGCGCCTATTTGCTGTTGCAAATTTGTCGTGCAGCATTTGTTACGAAAGCAGCCAGAGAGGCAACAGCGAGCCATCGTCATTATCACTTATGATGGCGTCTAACGAGAGCAACACAGTGTGCAGAGTGAACGTCCTGTTTCTACCTCACTTATGACAGTCTCCATTTGAGAGTCTGAAAGTGATGTGGCCATCGGTTATAGTTTGCCATTTTGGAAAGTCACACAACACATTAGCATAAAGTCAAGTTTCAGGAGATATCAGGTGACAGATTCTCGTTTCTGTCCTGTCTAGTAGTGACAGATTCTACAGTCTCTGCTAGACAGGACTTTCTGAAAAACGGGATTCTGTTAGCACTAGTTTAAATAAGAGAATTCCTAGAAAAAGGAGCCCCGCTGGAGCGAAGTCCCGCCTAGCTACGGAAACGATGTTGCAGCTACGCAGGATTTCTTCAAATCTCACCGAAAATGTATCTGCTGGAACTCTGTCCCGGATAGAAACAACCAATCAGACGAAATTTCTGCTTCTGAAGGAGCACGTGATCCCTGTCTGAATGATAATCGATTACTATTTGGAGTTCAAGTCTTTGTAGTAAGTGAAAATGATAACCTACCTACGTGGGTTTCCTGGAATTGTGCGGGTTCTGAGAATTGTCCCTTTCGACGTTAAGTCCCGCGTAGCCGAAACATAATGTCATTGGGACTTTACAGGTACATTAACAACACGTCGCTCTATTGATGCAATATTGTGATCCATGACATTTATTTGTCTGCAAAGCGTCCTTTAACAGGATGCCCTGCCACATAACAGCTTAAATTAGCCTAAATGTTTAGAAAACTGGACAGATGCTTCCTTGAGCAGCTAGATGGCCCTGCCTCTGGCCATTCGAGAATTCTAAAGGACACGAATGTTGAATGCCGTCTCTTCCCTAGAAAATTCAGACGAACTGAGGATTCGATTTATTGCTATACGGCCTACCTGTACCTCCGAAAATTGTTCGGACACCCATAAATTTAGTACTATGTCAAGTTCAGAAATGCATCATTTAAGTTAAATTTCACTTAAATTACAGTTAATGTTACGATTAGGAACCTTGTTTACATGTGTAAATTAAATCATTTGTTCTACATCTAGTATATGGCTATCTATGCATTCAGTTTGGTCGGTTTGGGAGCGTTCCTTTATTACTGTAGCATTTCCCCCCTCAGGCGGTATATATTAACAACAATAAAAAATAACATGAATAAGTCACATACCTTGAGGGCATAGATGACATTTCCTTCAAATGTGTCACCTAGGTTGATCAATTGAGTAAGATTTGGATATTTTTGTTTGACATCATGCAAATACGCTACGATCTGTAAAAAAGTGAGTGAAAGGAGATGTAGAATGCCGAAGGAATGTAACAATATGCTAAAAATGTTGGGACAAATGATGATTATATGCTTGAAGAACTTAAGTAAAATTATAATTAAAAAAAAAAGGGGGAAACATTTTCTTTTCCAAATTTGCAATATCAAATTTACATATTTATTACAAAATTTCTCGGAAAAATTTAGCTTTTCTTTAATAGCAAAGCCAAATTTCTTTCCGAAACCTCTTAAATTTCTGATTCTGTAGATATTATACAATAATTATACAGGGTGCGGCAGGTAAACTACCTTATTTTATAAATGAATAACACAAATAGTATAAGCGATATCAGTTTAATTTTTTCCCAAGTTATAGAGAGACACTTAAAGTTTTTTTCATTACGGTTTAAAAATAATATCATTAAGGTGGCCTCCGTTTTGCTCAATGTATTGAGATATTCGACTTTTGAGTTTCTTTTCCCTTTTACCAGCATATCAACGTGTATGTTGTCGATAACAGCTTGAGTATTGTCCTTCAGTTGAGCCAGGGTCTTTGGACGTTAGAGATTTCAGATAGCTCCACAAAAAGAAATCACACGGGGCTAAATCAGGCGAGCGCGCTAGCCACTAACAATCGCCTCGTAAGGAGGTAAGACGTCCAGGGAAATGTGCTCCAAAAAATCCTGCTCCAGTGATGCCTATTCTGGACAATGCACACAAAACAGTCACACGTTCTGTATGGAGGGGCTACTCAGGAAATTCTCGGGGATTCGTGCCACTCCATTATCGCATGTTTTGCTTAATGCATGCTGCAACAGAAGAGATAAAAATGAGCCCCATCGCTGAAGAATACAAGGGCATCATGAGGCGTATTGTCAAGAATGGCTCTGCATGTATTTTTTTGTGAAAGAAAATCGCGTGGATTAAGTTTTTGCGCCACTTCCAATTTATATGGATGAAAATGCAGTACGTTGAAAAGTACGAGAACGCGCCCTCCTCTCTCATCCACAGCATGATCGGTACTAAACCTACATGACATAATAATTTAGATCAATGAGCCCTTCTCGGAATAAATGTCGCTAGATGGCGCACGTTTCAAATAAGGAATTTTTCCCTGCCGCACCCTATGGTTTTTATTTTGCTTTTTTAGACTGCATGCCATTATACTGCCAATATTTAATTGATTGATATCGTGTTGAAAAATATGAACTGAGTGATTTACTTTCTTATTCTTAGATCCAAAGAAATTATCTTAAAAATCTTACCTCATCTAAGGGGTGGTAAACGTCAAAAGCAAATCCGGCTGTTCTACCAGAAAAATGATTACCTGGGTTATTTTCTTCTCTCTCGCGTTCAATCCATCTGCCAAAAATGAATAAATAAATAAATACAAATGGTAGCAAACTTCAGTTATTTCTAGTTTAAATAACGGTAATATTTTAAAAGAGTGTTATATATAACCTGGTAAATCAGCAGCTCAGAGATGATCAATAACGGCTCTTTAGGTTACGAAATTTGTAAAGCAATTTCATGCTTTGTACCGAAAAATTCATTATAATCTCAGAATCGAAAGAAAGTTCCAACGTATATAGAAAAAACTATAAAACGGTACAAAATTTCATCCAGAACAAAAATTAGGAAATTTTCATCTGGATTATCTTTAAAATGCCAAAAAGGGGGGGGGAATTCACACCAAAAAAATGCATGAGACGAAACTGTTTTGTGTGATATGTCTTGTTAGAAGCTGACGTTTTCAACCGTTTACCGATAGATGGAACTCCAAAAACTTATTTAATTTTCTGTCAGTTCTTAATAGACAAAAATTTCTAGAAATAGTGAGTATCGGTAAAATCTAATATTTGTGACGGTAAATGCTGCTTAAATTGACTAAATATTTTTAAGCTTGATAATATAATAAGGAAGGTCTGATAAGGAATTTTTTTATGACTCATGCATTCTCTTTCTTAATACCTTTCTGAATTTTTGCACAATCTACAACTTATTAAATCTTATGTTTCTAAATAGGATAATTCATCAAATATTCTTTATTTTCTCCAATTGAAACCTTTTAGACATAGGGCATTCTATATACGAGATTGGAGCCGCCCAGACGGTTTAGTGGTTAGGAAAGCCTTACTGCGATACCGAAGAGCTCGAGTTCTAATCCCGGAGAAGGCATAAGTGTCTGTCCTTTCATCGGAGACTGTAAAAGTGTCTGACCTTTCATTGGAGGTAACGGTGGCCGCCTGTTAGGTGCCTCCACAATAAAATGGCCACCACTTCTGGCATTAGGAATGGCTATTGCCGTTATAAGGAAGTCCGCGCCTTTGGAAAAATATATATATATATATATGAGACTGGCAGCCTTGCCAGGATATTGGTTAGTGACGCTGGCCCTGTCATACCAAAAGGCTTGGGGTTGAATCCCGGAGAAGGAATGGATGTTAGTAAGCAAATAATTGCCTATTGCGGCAAAGTGGCACTCAAAGTACACGACGAGCCGAAAGTCCATGTTGAGAGATTGGTGGTAGGGAAAGAGGAGAGGAAGATCGTTGGACCAGCCCCCCCGGGGTGGTCTTCCTCAAAATTGGGACGGAAATGCACAGTTAGTGCTGCAAAACTACACTTATACGATAAATGGTGAATTTCTCATGTGCTGTCCATTTGTACCTGTATCTGTACACAAAAATAATAGGGAACTAAGAAAGAAACAACCTTTAATAGAAAAAATGAACAAATTAAAAATGGAACAAATTCGAACGTTAACTCAGTCTCTTAGTAACATTTCAAGATTTAGGTTGATAAACTGATACATTATATTGTGCACAAATAACTCCAATATATTACTAAAACTGATGTATAAGTATAAAGAATTTTAATTTGTTTTAAATCAGTTGAATATTCACGTACTTTTATTGTATCATTTATTTCATTACAAATATTGTATTGATATTAACTGAGCAATGTAAACTTACGTTTGCAAGTTGTCTGTAATGGTATAAAACTGAAGACCCATTGTTCGGAGAGTTCCTTCTAACTCAACCGCTCTTTTAGGGGGCACGTGAACAGTAACGTTTTGCATTTCACGAGTTGGTTCCATCCAGAAATCAACCTAAAATTATGATATTCATTAATAAATTTTCATTTTATAAAATTTAATAAAATTACTCGTACCCTATATATTGTTGACTATTATCGAAGTTAAAAATTATACTCTGAATTCCCATAACATTTACTAAAAATGAAGAGCTTAATTTTCTCTTATTATTAAAAAAAAACAATAAATAAAAATAAAAATAAAGAATAATCTTAAATATAATGCACTTCATACCATATGAGAAGATTTAAAAAAAAAATTTAGAATCATTTCCACTTTCTTGCATCAATCAATACCATGTTGTACCTCTGGCATTCAGTTTATTCACTTAAAATAACCTCAGTATCGTCTTGCGCATCCAAAGAAAGAAATTTAAAAGAATGAATTAGTTAATTTAGATTTCCAGCATTTTAAGGACGAAATCTTAATACTGCAATGTCAAGAGCAGAAAGCAGCCAAAACAATTGTTTTAGGCCTTTAAATTTAGTAGCCAATTTTCAGTTTGAAGGTATCGTAAATGATTATATTTTTTAGCATTTTCGTCGTTACTAAAAGTATAAAATTCAAGAGATAATAGCAATTGTAAAGTTTTCAAATTTCATATGTTATTAGAATATCTAAGGACTCATATTTACATGATTTTGACCAAACTGCGCTTCAGTGCTTTACAATTAAAATAAAGTTTGAAAAAAAAATATCTTCTGAACTTTGAAATGGGAAATCTTTCCAATAAAACCTGGTTTAAGGATATTAAATTCTGATCGAAAGCTGTAAAACCAAACTGTCTTCAAATAATGCAAATAATAATAATAATAATAGCAATAACAGAACCACAAAATAAAAATTTTAAATTAAGAAAACAAACAGTTTAGATGAATTGGCTTTACCTCGGGATCTTCCATAAAGTTTCTTAAAGTCTCCACTTCTTCAGAATTACGTGGTACCATGGCAATAAGTTTGTGCCTGAAAACGCATAAGATTATCAGATAAGAACAAACATTCAGACTGCATCAATCAAGTTCAGCATACCTACAGATATCTAATAATATCATAATGCATATTGGCATCTGAATTCTCAGTCTCCATTGCAGTATTTTCATGAACTCTATTGCTTCAGAAAGGTGCTGTCTTGAACATTCAATGAGGTGCGATATTCATGCACATTCTGTGAAATCAAAATAGGGATACTACTGACAATTCCATACAAGTTCTGGTGAAAGCTCGCTTTATATTTTAGTACATCAAAACTTGTCAAATTTATTCACAAGCTTACATAAATCTGTGAATATTTTATAACCTTGTGTTATCCATCACTAGAACCACAACCAAGATTGAGTTTTGATTTCACCATCAATTCTTTGTATAATAAGAATGGACGTAGCTTATTCTCGAACACTCAAACTTTCAATTCTTAATAGTGATACTGATAAATTCACGAAAGAATCGGTAAACTTTAAAGTATCTTTAATGTGGTAATATTTTCAAAATGACAGTTTATCTCTGAATTTCACCAAATTCCTTAAACTGACAACCCTGATCATCATAATATATAAACAATTTTTACAGGTGGTGAAACTTTGTACTGAGTGATAAGAGACGCAGTTTTTAAATTCTAAAAGTACGTATTTAAGTGGCAAATAATTACGAATACTTACTGAGAATAATGAGGATACTTACTGAATGTGGCTAATAAGCAACTAATCTATTGTAGAGCTAGGTGATTTAGGGCATTATTCAGATTCACAGGAATATACGACTGAAACATAATAATGGGAAGTTTACAAGTACGTGTCCTTTGGATCCGGAACGCGTAGTTTGTCAATGATGTATTTTCTACTCAATAGATAAACTTAATTTCTCAATGGTACGAGGTGTGACAAAAAAAAAAAAAAAAAAAAAAAAAAAGAGACTATAAGTTTGTAGCTTGAAAACAGAGTGGAGTTGGCAACAACTGTTTTGATGACTTCATGCCACACACCTCCTCTATCCATGCGGCCAGTTTCGACTTAACTGACCACGCCGGCGGGGCCATTGAGTGAACACGTGCAACTGCATTCTGCCGGAAAAGTGTCTAATGTAAAAACCGAACAGCGAATCAACATCAAGTTTCTTGTGAAACTTAAGAAATCATCAAAGAGGAAACATTTCAAATGTTAACCGTGGCTTATGGAGATGAAATTTTGTCTCATGCACGTGTTTGAATGGTATAAGCGGTTTTCAGGGGAAAGGGACAGTGTGGAAGATGAGGAACGTGCACCTAACCCTTAGGCTTTCATCATGATTGAATGGGTTCCCAGTGGTCAGACTGTTAATCAATACTACTGCATTGAAGTACTGAAAAGACTTCGAGAAAAAATTAGGAAAACAAAAAGGCCACAGTCTGTTGCACCAGGACAATGCACCCGCTCACCCGGCGCTATCTGTCGAGCAATTTCTGACCAGCAAAAACATTACTGTGATGGGGCATCCTCCTTATTCACTTGATTTTGCTCCATGCGACGTTTTTTTTTCCCCTAAAGTTAAATCTGACTTAAAAAGAATCCATTTTACCTCACCTGAAGAGGTTCAGGCACAAACGGAGAATCTCCTGAAGGGCCTTCCAAAACATTCGTTCCAGAACTGTTACCAGCAATGACAGCACCGAATGCAGAAGTGTGTGAACGCTGAAGAGGACTACTTTGAAGGTGATAATGTCACGGAGAACTGATTCTGTAAGTATAATGATTTTATTGGACCAATCTCGTTTTTTTTTTTTTTTTTTTTTTTTTTTTTTTTTTTTTGTCACACCTTGTATATTAGGTACTTAGTGGTCAAATCTAGTTTCTCAATGGTGGGTTCGATTACGTTCCCTTCAAGACCAAAACATATCTGTTACCATATTATGAATGCTAAGCATTGTATAAGCGGTCACACTGCCAAAAACTGTAGAATGTAAATTCTAAGCACAGCCAACCACAGAAAGTCAACTTTCCGCGTACCTGATACGCTACCAAATCCCGCATAAAAAAAACTCTGCTGCGATTTCTAAAATTCCCATTTCTTCCCAATATCCATTTGCAAATGAAAAAAGCTTGGTTAACGAAGAATTATACAGTTTCATATTTTAACACAAAAGCTCTAAGTTTCAAAATTTTTCAGTTAAAAATAATTTTAAGCCTAATACGAACTAATGACGTTCTAAACTAAACAACTATTCAATGACGTTCTAAACTAAACCACTAAAACTTTCAGATTTGAAAGTTTTAGTTGACAGTATAACGCAGTATTTTTGCCTAGCAACGAAGTTCTGCTTGTACCGTTTGTAATGCTTACGCCGTACTGTAAAGATTTCCTAACTGTCTAAGAATGTGAGAAAGTCTCGATGGATATTTTGGGTTTCTCTACCATACCGATCTTTCTCTCTTGAGTTACTGTTCTGCTGTTTTAAAGTCGTACACACTAATCCCTTCACTGATGACTGTTGTAAATCTGCGAAACGTATCGCTAGTTTCAAAGGTGTTGTTCAGATGAAGGAGATGCATTCGGAAACAGTTCAGAACATTAACAATTAAGATAAGCACAGGTTTTTCAGATCATTTACGATGGAAAAAATGTAGAACAAACATGACGTTCTAGACTAAACTCAGTAGCGCAACAGCCCTAGGGGGCCAAGGCCAGTAGTGCCCCGAAATCTGCTTTCTTGACCGTTTGCCCGGAGGTGCGTTAGCATATGCCTTGAACAAGTGGTCATCTTATCGCAGCACCCCCAGTGTTTAGTCTCCAAGCGAACTTTGTACTCATTTTATCTACCCAAGGGATGAAAATCAAGGGATGAAAGGTTGAGTCGAGAGACGTAACCTTCGAGAGGTAGTTACAAAACTCATGGTGGAGAAACGATGGACGGAAAGCATGACTCATCTTTGATTTGTTCGACTAGTGTCATGGCCTTCTCCCTCTCAAAGATCACGGCCCAGCCTGGGGATAGAACCCCAGACCTGTGGTGCTGCTGCGCGATGCGCTAGCCACTGCACCACCGGGCCTCCATGAAGTTATGTTCAATAAATTGTTCTGTTCTCAAATAGCTTTTTTACCAACACGCAAATGAAGATATTCCAAGTTCATTCAATGAAATGGCTCTATCATGCTGCTTGACTGAATGTGTCACGATTGAGACGTCTCTACTGCGAAATATTTCTCCACTTGTTCAAAAATAGCAAAATAGTTGTTGCCTGTAAAAAGAGATTCATAAACAAGACAGCCATATACATAAGAACTTAGTCGTAGATCCTTGCTGAGAAAATGTATAAGCTTCGGCCCAGTTAACAAAATAATTCGTAAATACCAAAATGTACATTTTATCATTAGCTGTTTATGTTGTTATCTCAAAACTGTTCATAATAACTTCTTTGAAAGTCACTTCATTTATGTACCATTGTATGTTCCTTTGGATATTAATCTGTAGTCAGTTGTTTGCGCTTTATGGGACATGTACTATTTCTGCATTCTTCTACTGTCTAGAAGAAACTCCTATGAAGAGCAACTTCAGCACATCAAAAATGCTTGAAGAGAAATTTCTCAATAAGACAGAGTTGATATGAAGATACTCCAAAACACATTTTGGAGTTCAATATTTTATTACTAATGACATACATCTGAAAAATCGTACAGTCATAGCTTTTTTTTTCATTCGGTTTAGATAAGTCAACTTTTCTCTATATTATAGATGAATGCTTTGTAAGCAGGTAATAATTTGCCTGATTCGCAAAATTCCAAACTAAAATTTCCTTTTCCAGCAATGCTTAATATGTAACTGACTATAAATGCCACTAACAGGTAGACCTGTAGCATTAATTTAGTTATTTAGAGTATGATTATTGATCTTTAAATTATTTTCATAGCCCCATGATTTCGATTGCAAAAATGGTTTTGCAAAAGCTGTAGATCGTGCGCTTTTGATAATTTCAAATTATTTTGGTAATCATTGATTAGATTACCGCAGGAAGCCGGTTCTATTTATTGACGCAGAATAAAAAAAACATTGGTTTTATGCTTTGCTCATATTAAAAATAACCATATTTGTTTGCTTTCATTAGATTTAAAAATATAGTTAAACACTGCAAAAGAGATTTTAGCTTACTAGTAACAGATTCATTACATTTTATTATAATTACGAATACTTACTGAGGATAATTAGGATATTTACTAACAGCAACAAATAAATAACTAATATATAGTAGAGAGAGTATTATAAAAATTAAAAATAGTACTGAATTTTATTGCATTTTTCATTTCAACTAATTTTCTTACCCAGTAAAGTTCTGGAAGGCGTCGCATCCAACGATTAGCGCAATAACAAGTATGCCAAGCCATGTCCAATCTTTCTCCATCATTTACCTTAAAAAAATAAATGGTGAATATTAATAAATAACTAAAATTATGACAGGAGAAGAGCTTGATGAAAGTTATTATAAGACATTTGGATCACTAAAAAGGGGGACGAGCTCTTTTGCATTATACTGTTACATTTTTATGCAAAGAAAACACAAAAGGTTTTAGTAAATCCGTAATATTGGCATAAAACAAATCTTTTAAACTTAATATGCTTTCAGTAGTGGGTACTAACAACGAGCACTTTTATGCATTAGTGTAAAATAAAGTATTTATACAGAAAAGCATGAAATGCTACAAAGGGTTGTGAAATGTAAATCCTCTAAAGATTATATTCTAATTGAGAACATCGTGCCAAGTTCATTATTTTACTTCGCGTATTAAAGTTGAGCAGTTAGATACTACTTTTTGGGACTTGATCTTGGATCTGTTTCGAAATTAGGGGCTAAGTTATGAAGTCATATCAGAGGGTTAAAGAGGGCTAAGAGTATGGCGTAAGCATTTCAAATCTCATAAATCCAATTTCGTTTCTATGAAACTACATCGCATTACGTTATCAACCGTGGCGTAAAATTTACATAATAGTTCAAAGGTTTCACTTTCAATCCCTTTTTACTAAGAACTGAAATAAGTCTTAAAAAAGGCGACCAAACAGTGACGCGACTGACATCATTTTCGACCATCATTGGCACAATAGACAGGGACAGTTTTAAGAAACAAAAGCTAGGTGCTAACGTATTATACCATCGATTTCCAAGCAGCGCGATTCAACTTTAATTATGCATAAGCGTGACACACCAAAACACTCATTAACACCTGCACTTTCGCTTAATCTAACTCCGATTGATACTCGAATAAGTAAGTAATTTTTTGTTTTTATGAACAAGGATATTATTGTTACGTTCAAGGTATTATTGTCCTAGTGTTCTGTTCCTTTTCCGGAAACATCCATATTAGGCAGTATGCAGGAATCAGGCAAAAAGCCGCTCTGAAGAGCTCAGTAGTCTATTTTACCTGCCGCTAATCCCACAATCACTCGGCGACAGACTTTTCAAAAACCTTATCTAAATTAACCATTCCAACTGGACCCGCGAGGTCACCACTCCTGGATCCCGGAACTCATAGCGGGGTGCGGCTATATTAGTCTGAAGATTTGATTAGCTGTTTTGCTACCCACCAGTACCACTATCATACTGCGTTAACTAGAGACCGATTAATAAGGGATGCACCTCACACGTATATTAATTACCCTGCAGTACACAGAATTCATGTTTAACAGACCAACTGCTACACCACTACTAATACTACAGATTGCAGGCTTAAACTACTATATAGGTTATCTCGTATTATTTCTTCCTGTTATTTACTCAAGAATTCATCACTTCCAATTAATTGCTGTTTTGTCAGAACAGATATTGTTTTATATTGTACATAGGATTTTTCTTTAATGTTTCTTGCATACATGTATTTTTTCTGTATTGTGTAATAGTTTGCAAGCTCACCACGTTTCGGATTCTACAAACCACTTAACGTGTTTCCGGACAGCTTTTTCCTCCTTCCTGTCCTTCTGCAGCTGCTCCAGACATGACTACCTGATCACCGAAGATCAGAGCTTCACTTCTCTTTTTCTTTTACAAGGCTATCTCAACCGGAGAAACTTCATCTTTGGACTTTTACATACGCCAGGACCCTAAGGTGACTCCTTCAGGAATCTGGGAGGAGTAGGAGTAGTGCATGCCGCTCCCGCAGCATGCCAGAATAACCAACAAAGTATCAAAGTATGAAAAGTTGGGATAATGCATTTTTACCACAGACCTTCGAAAACTGTCAGGCTCGTGTTTTTCTCTCCGGCGCCGATCCTGTCCATGTACCGATCCTAGCCGGTACAATAAATGACAGCTGGGGGTAATGAACAAGGATATAAATTAATTATCATTCCTGTACATTTTTCCCTTGGATTTTGAAGAAACTTATTAAAATTTAGAGCCTGCCTTATGGAATCCTGCTTTTAAAGAAGTGTGTATTAATGAACACGATATGGTCGGCTGAATATAGCCAACAAAACAGTAATAGATTGGAACAATTTTTTGGTTTGCGGGAATTTGTATTCATGTTATCTAAACAGAGGTTTCAGTAAAATCCAGAGGCCTTGCAAAATAAAATAGACGAAAGCCTTTTTACGCGGTGCAAAAATGGAGCAAATCGAAAGTACTCGTTATTCATCAAATAAAGAGATATCAGGTGCTTCAGAACTCCTCGGAAACGATTAGCGCAACTTTGGCTGGATTTCCGTCAGCTTTCAAGATTTAATCGTAGCCAACTTTCACATTCGACAGGATAATATGTAAGCACCAAAAGATGTTGATGTTTTGTTTATATTTCCCATTCATTGTATGCTATAACATATGCAACTTCTGAAAGTTTTGCTATGGGAACAGCATATTTTGTTCTCTGTAAACAGATGTTAAATTGAGATTTAAAATTTGCGCAGGAAATACTTTTGCTATTATGAACGCTTTTATGATTCTTAGAACTTATGGCCTAAGAAAATACAACAGCGGTATGCGAATCTCGGATAAAATTACCCTTAAGGAGATTTGGTACTTACATGAAGTACTTACTTTCGGATAACGTCAAATACATTAATATTTTTAGGAGTTAAAAAGAAAATTACTCGATTACTGAGATATGTCGTGGCTCCAGCATAACTTCTTCTCATTTTATGTTGTCGCCTGCAAAAGCTCATTATGATAAGGAAGTTACAATGTTACGAGTTTTAAAGATCATCGTGCGTAGAGAAAGAAATTCAATTATGCTTGATGCATATCTCCCGGCAAAAATATTGACATCTCATTGCTGTCATTTCCTAACTCAGCCTCGACAATTTTATTCTCAGCTGAACCCAAACCTAGAATATCTGTTTAGTACGCAGAGAACGTTTAGAAGCCAGAAAATCGAAGGAATCAACAAAGCACTCGCCGAGACTCCAAATCTGGACCCCCTGATTACGCGTCGGACATACTATCCAACTGCACCACAATGGCATGCGGAAAGGAAGGAGAAAATACCTTATATACGCCTCCTCTTAAAGGGCGACTGAGGATAAGTGGACTCAACCGCCAAATCCTGTTTGCGACGAATTATCGTCTACCACCTTTTAGTTCGGGTGCCATTGTAAAACCTTTTAATTTTTCGATGTCAAGAACCTGAAGAAATCTGCCGTGCCATTACCGGGACTCGAACTTTGGACCTCGGGATTACATGTCGGATGTGCTTCCAGTTACACTTCGAAGGCAAGCGTGTAAGAAAATACCCTTTAAATATTAATATATTTTTTAATTTTTTCCTGATTTTAGTAACAATCTTGCTGCTTGCATACTAACTTACTGGGCACTTGCACTGCTATATTAGTTGCAACGCGGATTTAAAGAAAAAAAACTGGAAAATTCTGTATTGAGTACATTTTGCGTGGGAAAAAGGTAAAGGGGAATCAAAAGTTGTTTTTTACAACCGAAAGTAGTTGAAAAATGGATGAAGTTACCAACACCTAAGATGAGATTCATTTTTTGCTCGATTGACCTTACGTTTAGCTACCATCACGAACGGGGGCGCTAAGCATTTTACCGCTGGGTACAATCTTTGTGGGTCCTAAATTCTGAAAATTTTGTCCCCCTTAGTTTCAGCTACCTAGTGCCTTCTCTTAACTCCAAAAATTTTGCCATCCCTAAATTCTGCTGCACATTATTTCTTGAAATTCTAAAAATTTTGCCATCCGTAAACTCTGCTGTATCCTGATTCCACCGGTTACACTGGCTCTAACAACGATCTTTGATTACCATATTATACGTAGAAGCACGGTATCTCACTAATTACGACAACTTTGCATGAGTATTTGGAAGGTTAAAAAGAAAAAAAAAAAAAAAAAAAAAGCCGTCGCGATGATTTTGGTACACGTGGTTATAATTGGCCAATAGATGGCGCTGCTTAAAAAGACTCCAGAAGAATGCGCAGAGTTCAGCAAAAGTAGCAGTCCAAGCGGGTGAGCGCAGGAGTGGGTTTTTGTGTTCGATTTCCCAACAGGGATGGATTAGTAGGAGTGTGGTTGGGATTGAAAGAATGAAACTGAAGTTATGTAAGTAACTTCAAGAATTCTTTTCTCGTTTTTATCAATATACGTTAAATAGAAACATAAATTGTGTTATATCTGTATGATTTTTTTAAGTGCAAAATTGCTTTGCGGTTTGACAGAGCTAGCAACCTTTTAAAGACATTCTACAGAAGAATATATCAGAAGATTTGTTCCTTATAAGGCGTTCTATCTGATAGTCAGTTAATAGATTTAAAATATATTATTTTAAAAAGTAAGAACATTGAAAAATAATTCGCCAGGGTTCTTTTGAGCAGAATTTTGAATGGTAGATTTAAGTAAAAAAAAATGTAGAGAGGGTAAATGAGCAAAACGAACTCTGGTTTCAGAAATTTTATAAATGAATGTAATGATATAAATTTAAGAAATAGAAAGGCTCAGTTAGAAATGAAGTATTTATTTCACAAGTACGACGTGATTGACGATGATATAGGTAATTAGTTTTGTTTCTGCTTTTGTTTGAAAGAGAACACTGTCGTATCTGTCGTATTAAACTGCGAGAAACATACAGAACTTTTGGATACAGAACTTTTGGAGAAAGATCATTTTCAGCCATGAGAGGAAATGTAATATATTTGGTACTGATGGGTCGTCGCATTGTTACCCCAAAAAGCCAAATACTACTCTTAGTTCTAAAATTTCACGTCCAACTGTAAAACATGGGCTGCATCCATTATGGTTTGCTCTTGTATGACACAAGTGGAGATGGAAAGCTTGTTTTCATTGATGCCATTATGAACCATATAGATCTCTATGACCTAAATCCAAAAAGACAGATAACCTTCCTGTGTGTAACACGTAATCCATATCTAGTCTCACTCGGCCATCGGTTGATATACAACTAGTTATCTAATGGCCTGTAAAATTAATTAAACAACAAATACATAGAAAAATTAGTTCATGGCAAAGCACACGAGGGCTGTCTTCCAAAGCAGACGGATGCCATTGTGGAGGACTTTCTAAGGAAACTGACTCATATCAAGTTACATATGAGAAAATTAACCATACAGCCCAGATCGAACCTGCGTCGAACGATCTTAATCACGGTATTCAACGGTCTTAATCACTTGAAATGAGTAAAAGAGTTTACGTTTAATCAGCTATGTATTTAATTTCCCTCACGCTTGTCACTGTTAGGCACTGAAGTTCAGATAGTTGAAAAATTGGGAGTTGTTCACAGAATTAATAAAGAATTTTGAAGAAAATAAAACTAGCAAGATGCAAATTTTAATAAATCAGGATTTTTTTAATACTTGTGTATGGTGACTTTTATCATCAGTTTTATCAGTCACACTGTAGAGTCGTTAGGTTTATCAAAGCAGGTAATACGAAAAATCAGTGGTGCCCTTGCCAAGATTCGATCTCCGCACATTCTGATGCCAGATGGACGTGCTTTTCAATTACACGACGAAGGCACGGGGTAAGGAGAATTCTTTTAATAGCCGAGTTCTTTCTTTAATAGCTATTAGCCTTGAGCCACTAAAGTGCCGGAAGTGGCGGTCACTTCATTATGGAAGCACCTAATAGTGGCTACTGTTGCCTCCTACGAAGGGACGGACAGTTACAACCATGCCTTCTCCGAGATTCTAACCCGGGCTAATCGCTACGGCAGTCGGAAAAAGGGAGAAAATACAGTATAACATTAGTCAACCACAGCACTGCCTTAATTACCAAAAATATTAGAGCTCATGGAAAGAAGAAAATTAGGTACATAGAGGAATTAAATGGATAGAGAGGGGGGGGGGGGAAACTTCAGCAAACATATCTTTTATAAAAAATTATATTGTATTATTGAACACTTTTTGTTTATGAAATGTCTGATATAAATGTTTGTTTTAAAGTTAGGATTTTGAAAAGGGTTTTAAGGTAAGGATCTTGAAAGTAATATATATATTGTTACGAAATGTACAGGCGCGGTAAGATGGCTTCCCCGCAAAGCAGTTTTAGGGTTGTCATAAAATGGCAAGGGAAGGCAGGGTTGCCACATTTGGCGACAAAAATTGGCCATATACCATGGACGGCTGGAGAACCTTCTGGAACGAATTCTTACCGGTTTACCCAGAATGTTCTCGAACACAAGCCGAAAGCTATATAAACCCAGCTGGCCCGCAGTCAGTTAGTATCAAGTTGGTATCTTGTCTAGTGAGTCAATCCCTGCGGAGTCGATCGAGCTGACAGCCGGCCAGCGAGTGCCGAGTGGGTCGTCGAATGCACCGAAAGAGTCTCTTAGTGTATCGCGGTTAGTACATCGTCGAGAGAGAGAGAGCGTGTTGAGCTCCGAGAACGACTGAACCGAAGAGTCGGGAGCTGTGCTCTGTGTCGTCGAGTGCATCACGAGTTGTAGCGTGAAGAGACTCGAGAGTACGTGGAGTTCCGAGAGCGACCAAGCAAAGTCGGGAGCTGTACTCTGGCGATTTGCAGTGAAGCTGTCTCCACCGTTATAGCCTGATAACCTGAAGGCTGTGTCGCTGATTGTGTCAGCGTGTTTATGGTAGATCTTCGACGACTCTAAAACGTGACTTTGGAGATGTCTTGATCAGTATTGGCTAAATAAAGTGTGTTTCGATACTTGCACCGATCTAAGTGTTGTCGTTATTCACTCCAAATCTACGAACCCCGTACGAACGTGACAATATATATATTACTTTCAAGAAGTGCTTATATTTATTTATTTATTTGTAAATTTTTGAATAATTCATATTTGTGAACCAAATCGATTATGGGATAAAATTAACATCATTTCTTTTTGTATGTTTACCTACTATAATATCTGTTTGTTAGTCTGTAACTTAACCCGTCATTCATTCATTTGTTAAAAATAGTAATTATTATAATAAAAAAAACTTAGATCGGTGCATATTTCATGTAAAATTTTATATAAAATCTGCTAATCTAGGCTTCTTTCTTTAATCCTATATTTCGCATGTTGTTTTTTTAATTCTTTAATTCTGTATTTTACATGACATGCTTCTTTTTTCTGTAGATTTATTTATTTGTCCTTGATGCATGCATCTGTGATGAAGAGAAAATCTCTTTAAAATTCCTCAGAGCAGCAGAGCTGGATTAGAAACCAAATGATGCCAGGAATAAGGCTCCAGTTTTACTCTTTGTTGACCTAAAAACAAAGAATTTTTTTTCCCTCCTCTCAAAAAAAAAAAAAAAAAAAAAAAAAAAAAAACTATTACTCGTTTTCAGTTATGGTATACTATAAGCACATGCTTATATTACTTAATAATTAACTCAGCCCCGATCAAAGTCATCGATTCTCCTTTTTTTGGAATGCTGTAAATCATGGGGAGTGGGGCCCAGAAATACGTTTTCACATGGGGGGCCCACGAACTCTACTTAACGCCCCTGTTCTGGTATCGGAAAGTTGTAGTAAACAGTGTCACTGTTCTAGGCCTAGTATCGGAAGCTGATGATACAATGACGACTATAGCTGAAAATTCTGAAATTCGTCAAATCTAAGCCTAACAGAAGATAAGCAAATACTAATGTTACGATATGCTGATCAAGAACAGAACAGAACTATCGACATTTTTTAAGAAAAAACAAAATGAGCGAACTGCAGAGGAAAAGAAAGCAATTAAGAACTGCGTAAAAAAATAGACGTTTTGTGGAAAACCAATGTGTGATCCTCAAAAGCATGAGGTGCTTCGAATCCCTCATTAATAAAATGACAGAAAGCTATCAATAATGTTAATTATATCCCATAATACGTGGTAAAAGACCTTTTGCTATTATTTATATGGATCATTTATGTCTTTTCAAAAACGTTCTAGAAGAAATCAGGAGCTATTAGTGGTAATTGATAATATAAGATTTGTGAGAAATTTTGCAGTTAAAAATATAAGTGCCAAAGTATGTTTTTGGAGTCTTTGAAAGAATTTGTAAATGATTTTGGTCTACCGGAAAAAATAAACGACAGAAGATCCTATTTCACTTCACTTTTATTTGAGCATTATTGTAAAGACAATGGAATTCGTCGTATCTTGAATTGTGTCAAACACCCTCAAACAATAGTGTGATAAAGCCTCTGTCAGTAGAACAATTTTAGGAACGATAACAACACATATGTTAAATAAACATCATAAAGACTGGGATTCCAAGATAAAAGGAAGATATCTGAACATTGTGTATAAAACTGCGAATAATACACGATTTGAAATGTTATGAGGGTATTCACTCATACTTAATGATGAGCTCCTTAGGAAGTTAGCAAATGAAGATGTAGACTTTTGGTATAACTATCGAAAAATTCAACAGCAAACGCGAACAAGAATAAAAGAGCAGCAAATGAAAATGATGGAGAAATTTGCACAGTAATATTTGAGCAAGGAGAAATACTTGCGATGAGATGTGCTTCAAAAGCTACAGGCCAACCTGCAAAGACACAGCCGAAATATCGAGACCCATTTATAATCACAGAAGTGTTACCCAGTGATTCTTACACAGTAACACGATTCAAAGGGAAGGAACGAAGGTCCTTCTTCACCCAAACTCATGTTAGCTGTTAAAACCATGGAAGTGCGAGCCAAATTCCGATGATGACACAGACGAGTTACCGAAACTGAAATCCTTGACGAAACTCCGGAAAGTCTGTGCGCAAGGCCTGATGATGATTAATTATACAATGGCTAACGTAAGAAAATTCCCCCTTTTTTTAAAAAAATATCTGCATGTGCATGATAAATATTAAAAACTCATAAATTGAAATGATTGAACACTTAGAACCGTGAAAGACATATTGTGCATCTTAACTCTTTTAAATGGCCAACTCGACCTCAGCTCATTATAGCCATTTTGAGTAATAATTAAGAGAGTCAGTGACTAAGTAGCGTCACAATTTTATGCTTAGTTAGAAACGAATGAATCTGTCCACACTCAGTGATTTTGTTTCTACGGGATATGGCAAACTAGATTCTGGATTCTTTAAATACTCTCAGTACTAGATTCTGGCTGGATGGTCGAACTGACTTGGCCCATTTTAGTCACAATGTATTTTTATGCGAGTTCCATAGGTGGCAGCAAGTTTCGTTTGCCTTATATTGGTGTCCAAGTGTGTTTTCCGAATTTCCTTCATTCTTTTTGTAATTCCTGTAATTCTTCTGGTAATAAAAAATAAATAAAAATAAAAGCTGAGACAAATAGAAACGAAGAGCGTATTGCAAAAAAATATGACGTTGCATTGTGCGCAACGCAAATGCTTGCATTAAAATTGATCATACCTAAAAAGAATCTTAAATTGTTTTAATAATTCAGAAGGATAACATATTTTATGTCAATATATAATATAATATATATTGACATAAAATATGTTAGTAATATATTTTTTTACTTCCTTGTACGAAGTAAAAAGTAATCGCGAAAAGTTTCAGGCAGCATATGTCAACGTAAATATCCATTTTGACCGCTATCGAATGCAATTTAACGATGTTTTTGCGTGATATCTGTACGTAAGGGTAGAATAAAAGACTCTTTTCCTCCAAAAAAAAAATATAAAACTTCTTTAAAATGAATTCTGAAGAGAATTTTTCGTGGCGTATGTACGTACGTATGTATCTCGCATCACTCAAAAACGAGTAGCCTCAGAACGTTGAAATTTTGTATATAGGACTGCTATAACATGTAGATGTGCACCTCGTATTTTGGTTGCAATCGGCCGCACCAAACGTATATAAATATATTTATATATACAGTGGCTCCCAAAAGTGTTCGAACACTTCTGATTTTCATTGAAATAATGTTCTATCCATTAATTAAAAGTAAACTTTCTCAATGAGATTTTAATAATAAGATCTATAATCTATTCATAACAAAATTACATGAAATATTTTTTAAATATAGCGAAACTTTATTTTAAAAAAATTAATAACCAAAAATGACAAACATTTTATCTCACAAAAGTTTTCGTACACTGAAATATTTTTTAATAATATCAAAATAATATTAATCGAATGCGATGTAAAATATTGGAAAGTGATGTGGGAGCAGGAGGATGTTATCAGTTATTATAAATTTGTTGAAGTAATAGCCTTAACTTAAGTAGAAGCATTTGTTCCACAAAGGGAGATTTGTATCAGATTTGTCTCGCGACGGGGCTGCGTGCGCATCTGATGTGCCGTTGAATAAGTGTGGAGTGCGATATGAGCGATAAAAAGAGTTAACGAATTTAATAATCAAAATGTATAATGATGATTTTTGCGAACATTTTCGAACTGATTATGCACAATTATCATTTAGAACTGCTATGCATTTATTTATTAATATTAATAATTGAGAAAGTATTTGTATTATTGGTTTATCTAAGTGCATTTAGGTAATTAAATATTTAATAATATTTAAGTGCATTCATTATTAGGTCATTCATTATAAGAGCATTTATTATAAGTTCATTAGGTATCTAAGTGCATTTAGGTAGTTAAATATTTAATAATATTTAAGTGCATTCATTATTAGGTCAATTTGAACACCATATATATCCTCAATATATAAATAATGTGTATTGTGAATCAGATAGTTCATTTAAACGTAATAATTTAAAGATAATGTATAATATCAAGATATCAGTTATCTGTATTAGCGAATAGATTTGAGTAGTACTGCTAATTTTAATAATGAGAAATAATGTTTTTCTATTATTTAACCTACAATATCAAATTTTTGTAAATCGTTTTGAACTCGTATGTAAACTGACCGTAAACTTAAGGAGTAAAAAATTTGCTAAACACGAAATCATCATAATTTAGTTTTCCCTCGGTCTTACGGCCAGAGGTGATGTCACATATTATAACTGTTTTGAGTTTAGAAAATGGGATAGGGTAAAACTATTTTTCTGTTGAATTTTTGGATGTAAAGGGAAAACATTCCTTGTATTTACACAGACCTACTTTTTTTAATTTTCTGAGATATAAAACACAAAGAACACCAATAAATAAAATTCGGCGATCAGTTGCGGCTTTCTTACTCTCAAAATATCACTTTTCATACTTTCTTATAATAAAAATTATCATTCTGTAATTTAAGATTTTTCCAACCAAAAGTTTGTTTTATTTTTTCCCCTAATAGAGAATTCCTCATATTCAAATTTATGATGGCAGGTCTTTTAGATTAATTCACGCTTGCGAAAATGGAAATAAAAAATCTTTCGAATCAGTACTTGCAGTAAAATTTTTGCTAATAATTCAGACTTGAAATAATTAATAAAGAAACTAATGCATGTTCACGGGATGAATCACAAACTGAAGTAATGCAATAGAAGATGAATTGCTTTTATAGGTACACAAAAGAGAGTTAAAACTTTACAGATATACTGTAAAGAAACTTTTATACATGTTTTGGATAAAGATATGCATTTTGTTACTTATAATACAAACAAAACAAGTACAGACATCGTACAAAATTATCCAATCATTTTCCATTAATCCTATGAAGAATTTTTTCCCTTTAATTGAAGCAAATGACTGTAACTTCCATCATACCACAGCCTGTGAAAAGCTTAGGATTAATCAACTAATAAATGGGCACAGAATTAAAATCGTATTTGAATGGGCCCGCAGGGAGCTCATGTTCTTCTAAAAAGTAATGGACAATGAATAAATACTTAAGTATAAATGGAAAGTTTCCCAGAATGAAGAAATAGTAAATCTGAATAATATGGTGAAGCAATAATTATAAAAAGACATTATTGATGAACAATTGAATAGAAAATGAAGTTGAATTACTGCGATGAAAATCATTTTGGCTTTCATCACAGTTCAGTTCCTGCATCACTTCCATGCATAACATCATTTTCCGACGATTGTTCGTCGATAATAAATGTCTTAAAAAGTTGACATCATAAAACAAATAAAAGTTTGAGGAAAAGCTGCACTTTTATATATTTAAATTTCTTCTACGTTTAAAGAAATATACAACAAATAACGATTTGAACGGAAAGGAGCTAAAACGAATTTCCTCCTTCTTGAAAAGTTTAAAGAATCACTGTGCGGCAGATGTTAATAAAGTTAACTGCCAGAGATCAAAGAAATGAAAAAACTTCCACTTAAAAATGCCGACAAATATTAAGTAATTTTATTTTAGAATAAACAATCCACTTTAATAGAATCTGAAATTCATTTCAAAGTTCATTTCAAAATTCATTTTTCAAAAGTCATTTTGTAACTCCAAAAGCCGCCCAACCGGGATAGTGGTTAGTGACTCTGACTGCCGTACCGAAGCGCCTGGGTTGGATTCTTGGAGAAGGCATAGGTGTTCGTAAATGTGTAGTTTTGCGCGGCATGCATACATTCGAAATATGCAGCGAGACGAAAGTCCTCTCGAGAATTTGTTGGTAATTATCATGGAAGAGTGGACCCTGTCGGATATGTTCCTCCTTCAAAACTGGGAGCGGAACTGAGCAAAGTCGTACCTTCACCAATATGATGCCCAAGGCTGTTGCCAACGACAGGCGCAATCTTGACTCCTTGCCACCATGAATTTCGTGGGCTTTCTCTAATTTCATCGCGATTAGTCACAACAACAACGTAACTCCAAAATTATGGCAAAATAATAATCATAGCTGAATTGTTTGAGAAATGATAGCAGATGTATATTCGTTGCGTTTGCGGGAATCAAGTGTTTAAAATAGCTCTGGAGCCCACCTGAGCCCGGCTCCGGTACTTCTCAGCAATTTTAATAAATCGCGTAGTGGATAAACGGATTGTATTCTTTTTGTTATGAAATTATTTGATCTCACAGCAATTTATTGTAGCAGTAAGTAAATCTTGAAAATCGATAATAACTTTCGAATTCAAGCCTGTCTTCTTTCCCTTGAAAATAAATCCTTAAGTGGAAGATGAGACGTATAAGAGAAGAAAAGCCCCAATTACTTTCCGAAAGCTTACCCTCCAGAAAGTGCAATAAAATTAAGAGACCTTTATTGGGAACAGGTAAATGTCACGTTTCCGAAGGTGTGTTCATCCTATTTCTGCCACTATCAGCATTTATAGTTATCCGAAATTTGCAACAGTACGCTGAAGGCAAACCATCGTTTTCGTTCCTTAATACTCTCCCTGAACAGACCTTACTTAATGATTTAGGTGGATCTGATTACGGCAAAGCATACGGCGGCTGTCTGCCTAAGGTAAAGATGCCTTCGTGGAGGACTTTGTAAGAGAAATTGGCTCGTATCCACGATATACGTGGGGGAAACCAAAAAAACGCCTGTGTAGCTAGCCCGTTCCATGGAATCAAACCCAGGTCAAACTTTAGTTGGCGACTTCACCGCTCGGCCGCTCGCGGCCCCTAACATAATAAAATAATAAGATAAGGAGTTGTAGCGCTCTAGAAACTCTTGATTTCCCACGGAATCAAACTTTCGGACCAGTGTAACCAAATACGGAGGTTGAAATGAGTCACTATTTTCAGAACCCCACGTAAGTTTTCAACTTACAAATGAAGCTTTAGACTCGGGAGCTTAGTTTCTCTCTGTTTCACATTCTGCTTGACGGTCGTAATTGTATCAGGAAGGCATCGTGATCAGAGAGTGTTTAATTGTTTTCTGTTCTTTGTTTTCGTATTACACTTCTCTGCTAAAATTTTTTTCGATACTTATACCGTTTCCAGCATTCTCTTTATTCTCATTTTTGATTCTTAACTTTTTTTTTTTTTTTTTTTTTTTCCCCATGAGTATGCTGGAAAAGCCCAACGGCAGTACTTCGTTTTTGAGTGAAATTGCAATTTCAGCTAAAGCTCCAAATAAAATAAGATCATGTGTTTTATTTTATTATTTAACTCTTTATCAGTAATTTAACATATTAATTTTCCTTTACCTCCTTGCATTTTACTTAATTTTTATTATTAATTATTTTATTTATTTACTTTTGTTCGCCTTTCTTGGCGAACCTCCAGACGACTCCGGCACACCTATTTTTAGAAATTAAGCGCTGTTGAGCCCGACCTAAAAGTTTTAATAAAACAACATATTTTTTTTTTTAATCTGAAATGTTTCAGATTTTAAATTACATCTAAAGGGGCTTTTTTTAACGTTTTGTGCGTTACCTTTATTTATTAAATATCACGTTCTTCGCACGTGAACCATAAAATTCAGTTCAAACGCAATATCGCAAAATAGTTTTAAATTAAGCTTATCTTTAGAATTTACGATACGCAGTCTCACGCGCTGGAGATAAAACTGTTTTTTCTTTACAACGTTGCCATGGGTCGCTTTGAAATCCTTGAGTTTTTTAATCAAAAATTCATTAAATGTTTTACAAAACATGAAATCTACAATAAAACAAATTCCAAATTTCAAATTTGTGCTTCCACATGCCCATATTCGCAGTAGGATTACGTCATTCAAAATTCGAAGGCTCTAGGTACCGTTGTTTTATCACAGTGCGAGAAATATGCATACATTTATGCAGATTTTTCATTATTTAATTTCTTCAAATATAATGCAGGACTCTAACATTTGGTGGCAACAGTTTGAAAAGTGAAACATTTATAGTGATTCAACGCAAAATCGCAAAACGAAAACAATAGTCCTTCAGGAACAAAGCCACTTTGGACTAATAAATAATTACATATTTTCTTTAATATATTAATACCTATGTAACCCAAAAACAAGTTTTAAAATGTTTTAGTTTTTTAGAAGGTTAGCTTCACCTTCTATTTATACAAGGAAGTAAAAACTCAGACTAATGACAAGGGAATATTTCGGACTCAGTTGCATTTGCCAACAGAATTGCGAAGACGGAGCGAATCGGTACTAAACTTGCAAATTTGTCATAAAACCTAGTTGAAGATAAGGCTATGTAGTCATCGTGGTCATAATCCAAGGAAGTATGCGAAATTTCGACACGTTTTTGCGCTAATCATGCAATTATGCCACGGTTTATGTATGATGTTTGCATAGCAGACAATGATAATCATGAAGTACCTTCATTTCTGCGTATGTCACGTGTGACTAAATTCGTCATTTTTAATCCGTACTCTAAAGCCGAGGTTTTCAAGTTTTTTTTTTTTTTTGTTTTTTTTTTTTTTGTTTTTTTTTTCAATACACCTAAAGAAAGATGCTAAAGTTTTCAAAGAAGCAGCATTTTTTCAAGAAATCTAAGTTGCTTTCATAGTATTCTAATAATAACTGTCATGTTACTTTTAAAAATGCTGTTTACTCTTCAGAAGATTTATTTTTAAAAAGTTTTGTTTATGTTTGCCACTGTGCGTGCTAATTGCCGAAAAGCTCATCCTCCTAATTGCCAGAAAAAAAAAATGTTCTTAGATATAGGAAAAGAAAGTGTTTTCTTCTATTAGCTAGTCTTCTAAAAACTATCCTCAACTCAATCTGCAAAGAATTAGTTGTAATCTGCAGTACGTGCTTTCATGATATGTTAGTTGTTAACACGTTCATTTGGCAAATGGAAGATCCCTGGTTCGAATACAGGTGAGGGCACAGTTGATTTCACCTGGTTACTGCTTCGGAAGCTCTACACATTGCTTTTATACCATATATAATTTCTTATTGGGTACTTACGTATTAACGTAATCACCACAGTAGAAGTCTCCAAACTTTCAGATTGTGCCAAATTCCTGCAACCATGCACGTGACCATTCTTCGAGCAACCATGTTTATAACACTCCTTCGGTTAAGTAATGCCGCCATTTTCGTACGCATTAATTTTTGTTGTATTCTAATTTCCGACGGTTTTTATAAACAAATCGTGATATTTTTTGCCTTTTAGCTTAGTTTTAAAATATGAGCTTGTGGAATTTGCCAGCAATGGAAGAAACTGCGGTAAAATTTCTGCAGAAATGCAGAATTTTGCTGAAAATTTTGTAAATGGAACAAAGAAGAGGTTAGGTTATTTAATTACAGCAAAGCCTCGAGGGCTATCTACCTAAGAGGGTGATGCCTTCGTGGAGGACTTTCTAGGGGAAACTCGCTCGTATACACGTTACACATGGGGAAAACCACGAAAACACCCATGCAGCCAGCCCGTTCGCGGGATTCGAACCTCGGACCGAACTACCAGTGTTCAGCGACTTTACCCCTCGGCCGCTGGTGGGCCGGAAACAAGGAAGAAATGCGTTTCCTAGCTAGCAGCTGATTCCGAGAATTGCACGAAGCCGAGTCTCCGCAATATTCTGACCAGATCCAGCGAAACCAGATCGCTGCGTATTTCGGAATAATCACGCAAAAAAATTACGGAATTTTTACTGTAATAACTTTTATTAAGAAGTTATGTTTATTTTGGGGATCTTCTGATAAACCATACAGGCAAATTTGCTTTGATACTTTCCCCCTATTCCCTTTCCTTAGTTTTTTTACTTGTGGTGTTTCCGAACTTTGTTGTTCTAAGGATTTTTAACACTGTGCCATTGTAATACTCAAATATATTTGCATCATCAGTACAATATAACAATGCATTGTGCACATATAGTTGTCTGCATGCAAACGAGTTCCTGTAACAATGCAAACTTTCTATCACTGTGCAGCACTCTCCAGAATTATCAGGAAGTGTCTATCTAAATGTATACATAAACAAAAACTGGTTTTGGTCAGACCTACTCCATAACATTAGCTTATTTTACTATCCTATTTTAGCTCAGATCGATCTATATATTTCAGTGTAGTGGGCCAAAATTATTCCCACACCGAATAAAAAGTTATCGTAAGTAATAATTTTGGATCGAATTTATAGGCTAAAACTATTTCCAGAAGAAATTATTGTATTTGTTGTAAATTTTGATGCATTTAGCTATAACGCCTGTAATATTTTTATACTGCAATATTAAAATTTTCATTTTTATTATAAATATCTATAATCCTCATTCATCGATTGTATGCTGAGTTTCAAAATGGAGTGTAGTAGTTATCAGTTTAGTACATTTGATGCTTTAAAATAATCTGAGACTAATTTCTTTCACTAAGAATGCTTCTCGTTAATACTTTGACTTGGCAATTTTTACTTTATCTGCCAGATAAGAAATACCTGATCATTAATTTTAAGATAAAATATCCTATTTTTAACATACTCATTTTATATATATTATTTATTTGTCTTGATTTGTTCTGTGATATCTTCCATAGCCTTTCGATTTGTTGATATTGCTTAGAATTCATAAGGATTCCTTATATAAGTTTTATTTTTATGTTGACAGATCTGAACACTGCGCAAAAAAAGGGGGGGCAGTTCTATATCTCCCGTTCTACTACGTTCTACCGATTGACGAAATTCAACTTGCGTTTTTAATGTCTCGAAAGCCTGACTCAGGATATATATTAGATTTAAATATTGTTCTAATATAGGTATTTTGACACAAAATTGGGCTTTTTCTGAAATGACATGCCAATTTTTTCCCATATTTCGATTCTACGATTCAAATTATGCCAAACTGCCGAGCTCGGTACAAATCGCACGAGTAGTTTTAAAAAAATAAGCTTTCCAAATTTTAGCTCCTCCATGTTAATTTCATTGAATTTGGTATATATTTATTAATCTCTCTTTTTTTTTATTAAACTTATATGGTTCTACCTTTCACACTTCGAAATTTAGGTTCATTTCAAGTAAAATTCGCCAATTTTTTATGATTTATTTTTTTAATTTGTATTTTTAAATACTTTTTATAAATTTTTCGAAAGAAATTTGGGTTATAACCTGTAAAATTTTTATCATCATCTTAAAATAGATGTATTTCTAAGCACACCTGCAAAAAATTAGAGTTTTGTATTCAAAATTTCTGAAGATATACATGAATTTATATATTGGCGCGTTTTGAAATTTGGCACATTTGTTCAAAGCGATAAAACATGAATGTGGTTTAGGCACTTTATTAAAATTATTTGGAAGTAGGAACAATGTGACTTTTTTTTAATTATTTGAACGTAGGAAACGATGTGACTTTTTAAAATTATTTGGAAATAGGAACGATGCGACTTTTCCTCCCCGCTCATGCACAATGTTAAGGGAAAAGAAAATAGGTTGCCATGCATTAAAAAGTTCGCTAAGTGAATTATTCTTGGCGCAAATTAAAAAACATTCGCTAAGATAAATTTTTGAATTTCTCCGTAAATTTCGCTCCAAATTTTATACAATTTAGTATTTAGGCATAATTTGAGTCGTAGAATCGAGATATGTAAAAAAAACTGCCATGTTATTTCAGGGAAAAGTCCGTTTTTGTGCCAAAATGCCTATGTTAGAACAATTGCTATATATAAATCTAATACATATCTTAAGTCGCACTTTCGAGATATGAAAAACGCAAGTTGAATTTTGTCAAGCGACCCAGTAAAACGGGAGATATAAAACTGTCCCCTCCCCCTTTTTTTGCGCAGTGTACATAGAAACCATACACTTAAATTAAGGATATATGCTTAATGTATGTTTAGATATAACTGAAGGGTTGTTTTATATAATTAAAGCTAGATGATGAATACACATACAATATATGACCATGGAAACAATTTCATATATATAGTCCTTGTGCTAGGAAGAAACGGGTGATATGGTTGATTACGATGACCTCACAGGGCCTAGAAAACGTACTGATAGTTTTGGTACAAAGTGTATACTGGTCAGTACCGCTTATCCGCCAAAACCACGTCAGCATTCCACATCCACACATATCCGGGTTTCCAGTGCGATTTTAAATATACATTCACTATCTGTTCTTTTTGCCCACTCGCGGCCGAGCGGTGAAACCACTGAATATTGGTAGTTCCGTCAGAGTCACGTCGAACGGGCTGATTGCATGGGCTTATGTAAAATTCCAATAAACAAGTCAGTTTTCCTTGAAAAGTGCTCCATGGGATATTCCTCACTTTCCGTATAGGGCCTGATGGAGGAGCACGTGATAAATATAAAATACTTCTCTTTTTTACTACTGCGCAGACGGAAAAGGAGAATGCAAATTTCTGACAGTTATTTAATTATTTATTCATTTATTGTGGATAATTTTTCAAATTATCCAAAATAAATTAATCGTCGAAGATTAATTTCTCGTCGAATTTGTTTCTCGAGCTCGGTTACTAGTTGCTGTTTTCGAACTTTCCTAAAAAACCGTATCATTATATTTATTTTAATAATAGCTTTCCGCAAATAGTCATCAAAATTTAAAACAAACTGCAATCAACTCAGTTTAAGGACTACTGATTAACATGATCAAGGCTGAATCCATGGCGTTTAAATCACCCGCGTATTTCCTCTTCGAATAAATGCATCGTATAATGACGTAACAGTCTCAAAGATGAAAGTTGAAAAGATGAAATTTTGTTCGTTTTAATTAAGTTGCATTTTATTCATTATAAATAAGTCATCTCGATTTGATATCGAGTTCAATAATTAATACGACCAGATAATTATATTTTTTATACTCATAGCCTCTGTAGCCTAAATTATAATAACTATAATTTGGTAATAGCTTAATTTACGAGTAAATTCAATTTTACTTTGCTCAGTTCCTAATCACTTGTTTACCGATTTAAGATAATAAAACTACCCCTTCTTATTTTAGATGATTCATTTTCATAAGGTTGGATGTATTGGACATTGTCTTGGAAAACGTAATGCTACATTTCTAAAAACGTGAAATGTGCTTAATATAGGAAATATGCATAGAATTATATAAAATGTGATTAATGTTTTAACGGTTTAATGTATTCTTTAATTAGGTCCTTGAGTATTGTAGTCTATGTTCTGTATGTAATATAGATTATCCAGCTTTTCTTATAATTTGCACTGTGTAACTGTAGTATTATGTGAAATTTATGGATGCTGAGCTTCGAACATGGAACTTACAATAGTTTTGTGTAGTAAAAAATGGTAAGTAATATGGGTATAAAATATCAGTATTTCTTTGTAATAGTTTGCATATGAAAAATATAAACTTCTATTTTCGGAAAAATTACGAGAAATGTATCAAATCATGTAATAAATCTGGTTGGTCTTCAAGTTCGACAGAAGTGATTTAACTTGGGATGTAACTTTACATAAGAAAATCTAAAATTTCCAATGGGAATTCATATTTTGGAAAATAGTTTTCTATTCTTGATACAGTTTCACTGCACTAAGTCTTCTAGCTCTTATGAAATATCATTGTTATTCACAAATTTTCATGAAAGATGAAAAATATTTGATTTTTTCCTTGAAAGGTTAAACGTCATTCAGTAAGCACCTGCAATTAAACTCGTATGGCACTCTCTAATTAATGTGAAATGATATATATTCTTTGAAAAAGATTGGGCTATGTTCTTAGAATCTACGAAATAGTGAAATGTTTGGTATGAAATGATAAAAGTCTTGCATGAAGTTCGGTATATGTTCACTCTCATTATTGAAGATCTCTTCCTAAATTCTAAAATAGTGATGTTTTTACTCTTATTATTTTCAAAATTTGGTACTTCATGAATTAAATAACTGTATAGATGTACTAAACTTGATCGAAAATTCAAATATTTTAATAATTGTTTGATTTTATTTAAATGGTTTAGAAATAAATGAGCGGTATGTTAGGTAGTTTCTTTCAGAAATATATCCGTGTTTGAAAACTCTGTAGATAATTTGCCTTACTGAGATTATTCTAAATTTTTAAAAATATATGGGTGATATGATGCTATGTTATCATCTAGAGTGTATTTTCTCTTTGCAGATAGTGTATAGAGTTACAATAGGAATTGAATCTTCTTTCTATAATAGCAGAATTTAGTAGTATCTCTAGAAGAGGAATTAAAAAAATTTCCTGTTTTTGTAAAAAATAATGAAATATCTGATTGTCATTATGGTGGGAAGTGTTATTCAAAAGTTTCAGAGTGTTAAAATATGATTCTGAAATGGCGTTTTCTGAAAATAATCAGTGTATTTCTCAATATTATAAGTTAAAATAGTCAAAACTAGAAGTCTTTTTACACAATGTGAGTATGAAAGTCATTGAAAAATCTGTTGCAGTCGTATAAAATTTAAATCGAAGGTGAAAATTGTTGCTTGCAGGATTAAACAATATCAAAATTTAGTTTGAAACTAAATCACTGAGTGCTACATACAGATGCGATCGCGATTTTTTCAAGGTCTTTTAGTAGAAGATATCCTATTTTTTAAGTAAAATTATTTTTCTTTTCCTATGAAAGTAAGTCTAAAGCTAAATCTTTGGAAAAGTGAGATATCTGGATTTTCATCTGTTAGGAGAAATGCGCATGCTACATAAAAATAAAATAGGGGTATCACTGAATTTTCTTGTTACTACAAAACTAGATACTAAAGGGTAGATTTAGAAAATAAAAGAGCATTTCTAAAAAGTTGGTTCATTACCTTACTTTTACTTCTTAAAAGTTGATAAGTTATAAGAAAATTCTTTTTAACCGTATGCTGCTTATAGGAAATGATTTGTTACTCAGGTTTTATATTAATGCATTACACGATTTTACATTTCGTTTAAGTATTGGTAAGGTTTTACTGTTCCTAATGAGTGGAATTTTCTTAGTGTGTACGTGAATATTTAATTGCATTTTCCTTAACAACGCGTGGGAGTAATTTAATAATGCATCGCATAAATATTCTTTTCTTTTAAAAATCCTAGTTGAAAGTTAATTAAAATTATTTATTATTAAATGTATGTAAAGGGCTAATTGTACTACAGAAAGGTTCATGACTTTTCTATGTATACTGACGAGGGTATATAAAGTGAACTTCAGGTTTTCCCCACTGATAGTAAATCTGGAACAATAAAAATGTATTAAGACTCATTTTTGGGTAAATATATTGCTTTCTATCGCACACTTTCTAAACATTTGTTGGAAACTCTGGGTAAGTAACTTAAATTCAGTAAAGATTATATCCTGATTTGGGTAAAACCTTAAATATTCTACAGTGAAAAATGTTTATTTCATATTTAGTTCTTAATATTAAGAAAATAGTTCTAAGATAGTTATTGTGTACTGTGGGAATACTGCAGGAAAAGATGAATGAGTTAGATGGTCTATGGAGTTTTTCACTCAGAAAAAAGGTAATGTTTAGCAAATTACAGTTCTCGAAAATGCATAGAATGTTCCTGTAATGCAAACATATATGTACAATTATAAGAAAACGTAATACTTATTTGGGTGTAATTTTTTTATTGAAAATGAGTTATTCCTTATTAAATGTGTATTAGTAAGGAATATTTAACTGCTGTGATGAGTATTGTACGGAGAAATTTCTGTATTTGTGATGAAGAAAGTTAAAATATTCGAAATTGTAGTGGAGATTTGGGTAAAATGTCTCTTACTCTTTGGTTCCTTCTGTAAATATAGGTATATTGGTAATTATATATGTTGTGTAAAGTACTTCAAAAGATTTCGTTCATAAGAAAATAAACTGGTAAATAAATTAATGCAAACTGACGTTTGCGAAAAGAACATTTTAGTCTAAGAAATTGAAAAATAGTCTATATATGAAATTGTCTAGTGAATTAAGTTGGAACTGTCTAGTGAATTAAGTTGGAATTAAGTTGGAACTAAGTTAAAAAAAATGTATTAACACTATGCGTTAGAAATAAATGCATATCAATAAAACAAACTTTCAAGAGATGAAATTGTAACCAATGGGTAAAATCAATGATCATTCATCTCTTATTCAATACTGGAAATGTTTATCTTAGAAATTTCTTTTATACATGTAACGTCAAATTTCGTCCATTTCACATGAAAGCCGTTCATGAAGGCAGAAATATCCGTACTTAGTGTAGGGAAAGGTAATAAAATGAAAATTTACATAGTCGAGACATTTAAAGTGATGTAGAAGGCATTCAATTAGTACAAATTACTGAATTAAAAGGTACTGAGCGTTCAAAATAATAAGAAAGAATTTTGTATGAGTACATGAAAGAATGAATATGGGTCTAAAATTATGGATAAAAGTTAAGATTTCATTCTAAAAATTCGGAATCTATCAAACTAGCTTCACGAGAATCAGGATTCAAAACTGAACAGTGGTAACACTGAAGAGCTTAAAAACATATATTCAGATATAAAGGGTATTAAGAATTAAAAGGAAATGCTAGAATATGCAGGAAATGTTAAAGTTTGAAAATGCGAATGAAGTTAATGATGAAGTAAAGTAGTAGGATAAGTCATGGTAAGAGTACTACAGAATGATAAATTGTAGAATTGGCAAATTAAAATAGTACTATAAAATATGGACTAAGTAAGGACTATTCAACGAATTGGATATGAATAACAGTTAAAGGTTGTAAAATAAAATGCTTAATTTAAATCGATCTCTATTTTTAAGAAATTTAAGCGTGTTAATTTAGCTGAAATAGTAAAATCACAAGCGCAATTACAATCAAAAATTATAAAACAGAGTTAAAATTTAGAGTATGTTGGAAACTAGACAGAAACCCAGTGCCAGAAAAGTATGAAAATTACATCTAAAATTAACTAAAGTTTATGCGTATGGTAGGAAAATGTAACAAACAAGTTCAAAATTAGAGTACTTTAAAAATTACGAAGGTATAAAATGTACGAAACATGTTAAAAATAATATCTAAAATTAAATAAAGCTCATATACATGGTAAGAAAATAGAGGAATTAAGCTAAAATTAGGAGCTTGTTTGAAATTAGGAAGGTTAAAACGTATGAAAGTCGTTACAAATTAAAGGAAAGTCATGTTAAAATATAAGAAATTAGTTAAAATTCTTAGTATGTTGAAAACTAAAAGCGATAAAAAATAGAAAAGGAGTTAAAATTTACATCTAGAATTAAATAAATCAGGTATATGGTAGAAAAATGTAATAAGCAAGTTCAAACTTAGAGTACTTTAAAAATTACGAATGTTTAAAATGTACGAAGCAAGTTAAAAATAACATCTAAAATTAAACAAAATTCATATATATGGTCAGAAAATATAGGAATTAAACTAAAATGTAAAGTATATTTGAAATTAGGAAGATTGAAACGTATGAAAGTCGTTACAAATTAAATGAAAGTCATGTGAAAATATAACAAATTAGTTAAAATTCAGAGTATGTTGGAAACTAAACACGTTAAAATAACGAAAAGAAGTTAAAATTTACACCTAAAGTTAAATAAAAGTCAGGTATATGATGTGAAAATATAGCAATTATGTTAAAATTAGGAAATTATGAAGGTTAAAATGTATGAGAGAAATGAAGTAAAACTCATGTACGTAGTGTGAAAATATAGCAAATTAGTTAAAACTCAGAGTATGTTGGAAACTAAAAACGTTAAAAAATAGAAAATAAGTTAAAATTTACACATAAATTAAATAAACGTCAGGTATATGATATGAAAATGCAGGAATTATGTTAAAATTAGGAGGAGTTGTGGAAATCATGGAGGTTAAAATGTATGGGAGAAATCAAGCAAAAGTCATGTATATAGTGTGAAAATATAAGCTGGTTAAAAATTTCAGTATATTAAATAGTGTGAAGGTTAAAATGTACAAAACAAGCTAGAAATGTTACATCTAAAATTAAATACAAGTCATCTATATGATTAGAAAATGTATGAAATAAGTTAAAATACAGAATATGTTGATGATCGCAAACGTTGGAAAGAAGGAAAAAAGTTAAAAATTACGTCTAACATTGAATAATATAATACACGAAAATGCGTGTTTTAGTAATTACACTCATAAAATATAACGAATAAGTTAAAAGTATTGCCTAAAAAGTCTGAAAAAACTCTGGGTAAAATGAATTTAAGAATAAAAATGAGTAATGTAATGAAGATTACGGAAAGTATATGTGATATTATGAACAAAAGATTTAAGACATAAGGTAAAATTCTGAGTGTATAGGATCACTCAATCATTAAATTTGAAAATAATCCTCGTTCAGAGTAACTAGGAGATAATCATCATATACGTAGTAAAACAGTTGGAATACGAAGAAAAAACACAAAGGCTAAAAATTTATTAACGAAGGGAAATCACCTCCGATAAATCAGTAAAATATAGTCTCTTATTAAATTGTGATGACATGTAGCAGTTTTGCAGATATTCAGTCATAGGATAAATACAAGTAAGAAAATAATTATCTTCGGAAGACTGTGAAGGAAACATTTTATTTTATATCTGTTTCTAGAAAATAACTGTATCAGTCACTTAAAACACCTACTTGATATACGTTTTTAAGAACTCAATATAAATAAGCAAGTTTACAAATTATCATATAACTACTAAATCACCTAATTAATAAAATCTAAGCACACGGCCTTTTTCTGTGACGTAGCAACTACCCTTATCTCCCATCCACTTTCTCATAAGGCTCCCTGTCCGCATTTTCAGATAAGTCCCCATTCCACGGCTGAGGCTTCCTTCTCGGGAGCTCCCTCAACTCCCGCTCCCTAAGCTCCCTGGCTCAGAACTGTCTTTTTCCTCTACTTTGCTCATTTAAGGTAATCATTTAAGATGAATATGTTAAATGCGGACAGTTTTCTATCAGAAAGATCAAGATGAAGGCAACGCCCAAGGCCTTAGAAAGAAAGATGTTTGAAATAATGCATAAAAATGATGCTTTTGAATATATATAATGAAGAATATAAAATTTTCAAAAATTAAAATAACTGTTATTTGTATTTCTGATAGGCTTTTAATGAAATAAATCCCTGATAATTTTTTTCTGAATTATATATCATTTTCTCTAGTTTCAATTCAACAATTAAGAGTAGAAAGTTTTAAAAAAATCTTTAATTGGAAATTATTGAGTGCTTGAAAAATGTTTTTATTTAGCTATTAATATTTCAACTGGGATGATTTTTCGTAATTGCATTCTCCCAAACGATCATTTTAAATCAGTGTATAAACAAAATTAATTTGTCAAAAGTTACCATTTAATAATTTTCAGAAACAAAAACAGAATCAGTTTTAAGTTAGATAGTGCCGAGGGAAAATAGTGAAATTTAAAGAGCGTCTTTAAAGAAATAATGCAAAGAGTGTTAGAGAAAATCAACCCAATTAGTTAACATTTGGGGAAAATACCCTTCTATGCCCAAGGATTTAGCTAACCATAGCATGCGTACTGGGTTCGCGCAACACCAATGCTTATTAAATATCTATTTTTTTATTTAGCGACTTCCGATTATTCTTCAAAGGTATCAAGGACTGATTTAGAAACTTCGCATAAAAATCGACGATTAGGAAACGTTGCCGGATAGTAGGTAAAAGAAAAATCATTACAAGTTATCCGATGATTTCGGTGTGATTTTCAGTAGATTATAATATACACATCTGTTACTTTAATAGCCTATTATTTTGTGTTTACCCTTTGCACAGATATTTGCTCGGCGTATTTGTAAATAGATTGGGACTTCGCTGGTAAGAAAAATAATAACATGAACCACTAGCAGCCTTGGTAGAGAAGCAGCAACACAATAGCTCGTAAAAATAAAATAAATATGAACTTATTGACAACGACTTTTTTATCAAAATCCTAATTTAATAATAAACTGTAAGAAATTTAATAATGTATAATACGTTGTTAGTGTTGTTATTTTAACGCTTTAACATAATAGGAATATTTTCCTATTTTTATTTACCTATAGAAACCATTTAAATGTCTGCCAAATATTTTAGCTGACAAACATTGTTTATATATCTTTTGCTAAATAATCCTATAGCATTTGCTGTGTTTATATGCTAATAAAAAATATGAAATTTGAAAATTTCAGATTACAGTCTAACATCCTGAAAAATTGATCATTCAAATTTCAAAAAAGTAAATTAAAAATATATAAAAATCAAAAAGAAATTTCAATCTGATCTTAGAATGCAGATTTCAGTTTAACAGCTAAGGTAATTTAGACGATGCTGTTACAACAAGCCTTAGTCTCTCGGAAATTAATATTTATTTGTAATGTATCATATATCTACAGTAAGCTGTTCATAATGGGAAAGTCAAATAGTCGAAGGAAAAATATATTACGATATAATTTTTTTTTTTTTTTTTTTTTTTTTTTTTTTTAGTCCAAAGGGATTTGAATCCCGAAGGACTATTAGTTTCGTTTTGGCATTTTCGGCGACTCATAAATGTCGGTTCACTTTTCAAACTGTTGCCACAAAATGTTAGAGTCCTGCATTATATTTGAAGAAATTAAATAATGAAAAATCTGCGTAAATGTATGTATATTTCTCGTATTGTGATAAAACAACGGTACATAAGAGTCATCGAATTTTGAATAACGTAATCCTCCAACGAATATGAGCATGTGGAAGACCAAATTTGAAATTTGAAATTTGTTTTATGATCGATTTCCTATTTTTTAAAACTTTGACGAATTTTTGATTAACAAACTCAAGGATTTCAAAGCGAGCAATGGCAACGTTGTGCAGAAAAAAAAACATTTTTATCTCCAGCGCGTGAGTCTCTGTATCGGAAATTCTAAAGATATGCTCGTTTTAAAACTATTTTGCGATATTGCTGTTGCACTGGATCTTATGGTTTAAGTGCGAGGAACATGATATTTAATAAAGAAAGGTAACACACAAAATGTTAAAAAACGCCCCTTTGGACGTAATTTAAAATCTGAAACATTTCAGATTTTTTTTTTTTTTTAATTAGCGCCAACATAGAGATGTGTACACTTCTTCAGTATAGAAAAGATTGAATTATTCAAGACATATAGCTTGGCAATTATTTTGCTAGATTGTTGCGCACAAGGCTCGTAACGAATGTCGAGTGGCAGTACTTTTCCACTCTGCCAAGATGATCTGAGAACTGTAAACAATGAATAATCTATCTTATAGAGGTTTCTTAAGAGGCGTTTTAAAAAGATAATTGCTAACATGTCTTTAAAAATCTAATTCATATGTGCCATAGACGTAAAAAAAAATGGAATAATAAACACGAAAAATAAATTTACCCGTATATGAAAAAGAAAAAGGCGAATTAAAACGGCTTAACGCAAGAAAACGGCTTAACGCATAAATTCTGATATGTGCCATAGACGTAAAAAAAAATGGAATAATAAACACGAAAAATAAATTTACCCGTATATGAAAAAGAAAAAGGCGAATTAAAACGGCTTAACGCAAGAAACGAATACGGGAAGCTGTAGGCAAATGGAAGAACTAAGCGTTTTATTTATAAACATTTGGAAGAGATTTTTAATAAATAAAACCAAAAAATAACTTCTTGACACAATGAATTTCGTGGGCTTGGTCTGATGGTACTGTCAGACAAGAACTACAACAAATATCTTCATAACAGTATATGAAGATCTTTTATACTATTTTGATGATGGTGATGTAGAATAAAAAAAAAAAAAAAAAAAAAAAAAAAAAATTCTGGCCCTAAATTCTGATCTGAAGAATCAAGATCAATTTTTTTTTTTCTATAGACATTCACTTTATGAATAGTCATTTCTCTGATTTGAGAATTTTCGATTCATTTTTATTCAAGAGTTTGGTTTTCTTTTATTTGAATTTCTTCTTTCAAACTTACATAATAATACTAATAATGAGACTCAAATTTTAACTGCCTACATGTCTCGTATCAAATTTCACTTGTTTACGTCATAGTAAAAATAATTATAATTATAGTCGTTTGGTGTACTAATTAATAATTTCGAACCAAATTCTTCCTGCCCAAATTCTGTAAAAATACATACATAAATGAAAATTTATTCGGCATAACAAAATACAAGGCACGTTCAACATGAACTCTAACCAAAATTCAGTCTTAGATTAGCTCTCTTTTCAAAAGAGAGTTCAATTCATTTCAAGAAAATCTGATGTAGATCTTAAGACGGGTGAAGCTACACTTGAAGGCCTTGTTTGATATTCTTGAAATACATGCGTTGCAAAAATGTTTCGTATCTATTTAATTTTCTGTTACTATTCCATGAAAAAATTTCAGATTTTTTTTTTTTTTTTTTTTTTTTCTAGCCAGTAAAAAAAAGCCACGGAAAAGATCCAGGTCCTGAGATTAAAGATGAATATTTACCAGGCATTCAAATAAACTAGCGCTGTTTTTATTTAATTTACATTGTGAAAAAGATTTTCAGAATCTTTGTAATTTTTGAAACAGGTCTTGCCATCTATCGGCATTTGAGGATGATCAGCTAAAGAAATAAATAACAGGTACCGCCATCTTTCGGCATTTATACAACTAAAAACAATCAGGTATTAAAAGTTTCTGTACAAATAAAAAAAAACTGGTACTAAGCGCTCTTTTCAGTTATATCAAGCAATAATTTTCAAAAAAAATTTTTTCATTTTTTAATTTAAATCTCACGCAATTTTATTCATAAGCCATTTTAACAAATTAAGTAATTTGGATTATGCAGTAGTATTGCTCAGTAATATTATGTCATATTTTGTTAACATAATGAACATTCATAGAAACTATATCGTATGATTTATTTTTTGAGCTTTTTGGTAACAATGAACTAACTATTGAATAAATTTTACTTATTTTATGTTAATTGCTTTAATTTATATGGAAACCTATTTTTCAGGTGAACGAAATTAATTTTAGAATATTTTTGAACTAATTTCCTTTATTGAATGATTTAAAACGGATTTAGTTATAAAAGTAAAAATCTAGGTAAAATTTATAGAATTATTAAAAATTTTTTGATTTTTTATTTAAGAAATTCAAACCATTGGATGTAAACGATTCATTTAAATCGAATAAGTAATTAATTATTATTTTTCCCCTTGTTTGTTTTACAATATTGACTTCAGTCATTTTGCATTTAGCGCTTTAAAATGTTTGCAGCTATAGCATTGTACATTGCTTTTAAAAGGTAAACCTTTATTACATTTAATTATGCATATAAAATAAACGCCTGTACTTATTTTTGTTATTAGCGTTAAATAATAGGTGAACAGCGTTGTTAAGAGTTTGAAAATTCAAACATGTAACATATTGAGAAATATAAAAAATAAATTTTAGTTTATATAGTCAATATATAATGCACTGAGCGATGGCTAAAGGGGGGAAGCCTCTAAAAGAAAGCAAAATTTGGAAGTGGGGTTATTAGAAAATTAACTAGTCAGTTGCTTTCTATTAAAATCAATTTAATTAACTTCATTAGTTAGTAAACATCTAAATACTTCAGTATACTTTAAAAAAAATTATACCTTGCCGTTTAGTAATATGTTAGGAAAGCAAAAGTATCATAAGTCAAAATAATAATAAAAATAATAATCATTTCATTTTTTGTTAAGTAGAAAATTGATGTCTAATGTTTTAGCGTTAAAAAAAATAATTCTACGCACAATATGGAAAGTGAACAAATGTAACTTTCTGTTTATTAAGAGAATAATAAAATAATAACACTTTTTTTATTTCTTTTTTTACATTTCTACAATGACTTATTTTGTTATATTAGCAATTTTTTTTATAGAAATTGTTCTTACGTTTTAATAATAGCAGAATAAATAATTAGTTATATGATATTTTTAATTGATGGATTTTTAACTTAATAAAAACTGAACCATTTTTAAAAGACTAGTGATAAGATACTCGTTTTGATTAATTATAAATTATAAAATTATTTTCATAATAGCTAAAGGATTTTAAAATAATTTTCTCAGGAAAATACAGCGTTTAATCATCTGCTATGATCAAGAATATATAATAATAAATTGCAGTTCAAGTAATATATTTTGCTTCTAGAAAAATCGCTTAATAAAACATAAAACCGAGCACTTTATATATAATGTGCTCGGTATATAAGCACTTTATATAAGCAAATTAATCACTCGATTTATTGTGTGAGTAAAGAAATATAGAAGAAATTACTTACTTTAGCTTCAAAACTTTCTTGTTGGAAATGGCAGCAGCGAGAAAATCAAGCATATAATTTCAAGATCATGTCTTTACAAGTTCGAGATGGCTCTGAAGAAACTCTAGAAATACTTCTAGAATTTTTTATTATTGTTATTTCTTTCACAGTTTTCCTCCTGGAGAACTTTTACATACCCTAAAGCCGAGTTCTGACCTTAGAAAACCGGAACTGACCTCTGGCGACCGAAATTGTTCGCGACTCAACGTCGACTCCAAAATGGAACGCCTTTTGTATTTTTTTGTATGGAAACAGAGTTGCTACAAAATACCATGTGCAATAGGGTCTTAGTAAAACTTGGAGAGGTTAGAGGATTTAAATTCAAAATGGTTACATTACGTGGTTTCTTCAGCGAAAAACCGCAAGCTGAAATTTTAGAAGTTTAATTGCATAAGGAAGTGATTATATTTTACAGAGCTTATTTTCTAAGAAATTTAGAGATTTTGACTAGCAGAAAAAAAGAGACAGAATTTGCTGACCCCGAAAGGGTATAACAGGTAAATTATTTGCAGAAGTTTAAAGTTGTTTTTCGAAAAAGAATAATATTGCGGAAATGAAGAGCAGAAAATTAGCATATGGTAACGAAAATATTTATTTTCCCGAAGCTTTTTTTATTTGAAAAATTATAATCAATAAGGTGTATATCTAAAAGTTCGAAAAAACTAAAACTTGCATCCTAAATTCACGTTTTTAAATTCCGAAAGCGAAAGCTACAAAAATAAAAATTTTACTTCGAAAAACAAACTAAGCTACTTTAACTAAAATAATAAAGAGACCGGATTATGAACTCCTCTAGGTTTCTAAGAAATCTGAACATTTTGATTCACACAAAAGAAAAAGCAGCAGTTATTTGACCCTGAAATGACACAACAAATTTGCAACTTATTTTACGCTTATTTTATCAAGCTTAATTGTGTTACGAAAGAGAAATTATATTGTAGAAGTATACAACAGAAAAATAGCGTATGGTAATTAAAATGTTGCTTTAATAAAAGCTTTTTAGTATTCCAATTCATCTTTGGAAAAATGTCTCACTAACAGTTAAAAAAATTTCTTTTTATTGTGTCATAAATGCGTGTTTTTGGATTTTAAAAGCTGAATTGGAAAAATAAAGATTTTACTTTTAGACGCAAACTAAAAAAGGAATTAAAAAAAGGAAAAAAAGAAAAAAGAAAAAAAAAACTTGATCTGAAAAATTTCCTTTGTTCTTAGTTAGATCAATAAACATATTATTTTAACAAATTAGCAAATAAATAAATAAATAAAAATTCCTTCTTGTGACAGTAAAAACTGATGCATTTGGTTCTCTTATAGTACAGAAATTAAATAAATCTATGATGTTTTAAGATTTAATAAAATTTTAATATTTTAACATAGAGTAAAAAGTTCTAGTAACAACAGTGCATTAATTGTGTTAATTTTCTTTTGACAGACGTAACTTTTTATTTTTGTTTACATCCGATTTTGTCAATTCTAAAACAAGCATTTTCTCAATATAAAAATACGTAAAAGAGAAATGCATTGTAGAAAACTCACTTTTAATTACTAAATATTCTGCAGTAATTAAACTTTCCTTACTAATTATTCAGCATTAATTAAACTTTCTTAGATACTAATTTGAATAAATAACCAGTTTTAAGATAAGTTTCCATCCACCGGAAATTTCGTCTGCGCAAACAGTTCGCAGTAGCGTGTTTAATCATGTTTTGTGAAACGATTTTTAGCGTTCGAAAGAGAGAGACTTGCTTTAGAACATTGTGTTGTGAAATTTGTAAAAAATATATCGTTACCATTGCGACACAAGGTATCTGAAATGGAACTATCACATTACCAGATTAGAAGCATCATTTACTTCCACGTCTGTTCCAAAAAGTCGGCTACAGAATGTCACCAAATCATGTATACAGCTCTAGGTACTAATGTTGTATCATATGACACTGTGAAGGATTGGTACCGAAAGTTCAAAAAACAAGGACTCTCACATTCAAGAAGCAGAATGCCCTGGCTGGCCTGCTGATGTTCAGGAGGCCCGCTGCTTGTGAGAACTTGTGGAAGAAGATTAGATTAGTACTCGAGAGCTTGATAAGACGTTAGTGCCATGTCTATTAGTCGCGCTATGCATCGCATAAACTTGACATACAGCTTCAATTGCTGGGTGGCGCATGAGCTGACTCAAGCAGATAAGGACAGACGTGTTCGAGCCTGCACTAATCGGCTCGAATATCAACATAAGGACAAAATTGTGCAGCAGTTCGTCGCCAATTCGGTGATGAAAAGTGGATTTACTTCAAAAACACAGGCCGAAAAGGGGGTTGAACTGCGCCCGGTGAGCCCGTCGGCAGCGTCGCAAAGCGCAAGTTGACTAACAAAAATATCATCTGGCTGTGTATCTGGGTGGAATTGTCTTGCTATTATCCACAAAAAATACCTGGAAAAATTTAAAACCCTCGACAGTGAGCTGTACAGCGAGATGCTAGTCCGTGTTGACGGTGCTATCAAAGAAAAAAATTCGAACTGAGTTCCAGCGCAAAAAGGTAATGTTCCGTCAAGATTATGTAAGACCACATATGTCTGCATTCACCGGCTGGACTCTGTACCGACTCGAATGGGATCTTTTGTCACACTCACCATATAGCCCCATAATCTCTTCCTCCATGTACCTTTTTCCATACTTGCAGCTACATCTTGCTGGTGCTATCTTGCCTCCTGCACAGGACGTCCGAAATAAGGTTGATCTATTTCTGGACTCGCAACCACCAAGTTTATGAGCCGAAGATTTGCAAAACTACCAAAACGTTGGTAGAAAATCATAGATTTGGGTGGTGATTACTAACCACACTAAAAATACTGCTTTCATTTTTTTTTCTAACCTTTTTAACTTTTTTTAACGTTTTTTGTCACGGAAAATTTTTGTTCTAACCAGATGTATTGTTTTTGCTCGTGAAGTGAAGTTGATTATCAAAAATATTTCTTAAGTAAATTCCTCTTAGATTTTTTTTTTTCCAAGCGCAGAAGGAACGTCAATCCCGAATTGGATATTAGTTTCGAAACGCAATTAGCATAAACGGCCTATCACTTTTCAAATTGTTGCCATCAAATATTATCGTCCTATATTATATTTAAAGAAATTAAATAATGAAGAATCTGCATGTTTCTCGCATTGTGAAAAAACAACGGTACTATCGAATTTTTAATAACGTATTCCTCCACCCGAACATGGGCACCTGGGCACTGATTCGAATTTATTTTATTACATATTTCATATTTTGTAAAACTTTAATTAATTTTTGATTAACAAACTCAGCGATTTCAAATTGAGCAATGGCAACACTTTACGGAACATTTTTATCTCCAGTGCGCGAGACTACGTATCGGAAATTTTAAAGATACGTTGATTTTAAGTATTTTGGGATTTTGCCATTGAAACGGATTGTATGTGGCGTAAGCGCCAAGAACGTAATATTTAATAAATAAAATAAACGCACAAAACGTTACTAATAAAAAGTCAAAAAAAAAAATTGTAAAGCCAATCTTAGTAAGAAAACTGAACACTGGTATGATGAGCTGAGAAAAGACTAGAAATAAAAAGACAGAAAAATATATGCCAACACTTAACGCTGCACTGGCAATTCTAAACGTATTTACTGCTATGCTGCTTTTAAAATTTTTGTAATTTTGATGTTGACTTGCATTAGGGTGAAAGTGCGAACAAAATGATGCTTAACAATAAAGCTAAAAGGACAAAAAAGGGGGTTAATCCAATAAGTGCAAAATAGACTGGTAGACTGCGAATTCAGCGAGAGCGTAAAAACCTTAACAAACCCAACTTTGGAGGATAGTTTTAATTTTCAGTTTTATATCAGTTACAGTGAATTTAAATTTTATACTGAAGTAAGAAAAATAAAGCATCATAATATTCCTTTATAAATATTGCTATGTTTCATTGAAATATACCATAGTTCATAAATAAAATATTGTTACGTTATTTTCTTCCTTCACGTTCGAACGGGGTTTGTAGGTTTGGAGTGAATAACGACGATACTTGATGAAGTATCAAAACAAGTATGAAACAAGTTGATGAAACAAGTCAAAACAAGTTGATGAAGTCTCTTGTTCTTTTCCTTTAATCCCGTTAAATGTTTCATCCATCATTTCCTGATCTTTCTCAGGCAATTCGTCAGCTACTCCCTTCATTTCTTCATCCTGAGATTCTCCATATGCCACTACTGTCATTTTCACATCTTCTGTTCTGGCTTCAGTTTCTTCTGCAAGATCAACTTTCATCCTCTGAAGTTGCTCTAGCACCTTTTTTCAGCCGGCTTTCATCTCTTCTCGTCCAGTCTTCATCTCTTCCGGTCTGGCTTTCATCTCAGCCCTCATCCAGCTTTTATCTCATCATACCCGGCTTTTATCTCAGCATACCCAGCCTTTATCTCAACACATCCGGCTTTCAACTCCTCCTGTCCGGCTTCCATCTTTTCTTGGAATTCAGCAAAGGCAGTCACGAGCTGTCTTAATATTTTTCCATTGCTGCTGTCACTGGCATTCACCCTCAAATCTCACTTCTGACACCAGTTGTTAGGTTATCTTCTTCCTTCACGTTGTACGGGGCTCGCAGATTTGGAGTGAATAACGACGACACTTGATGAAGTATCAAAACACACTTTATTGGCCAGTACTCTCAGAACAGCTCCAAAATTATGTTTTTTTTCAGTCGTCGAAGAACTACTATAAACACGCTGTAACAATCAGCGATACAGCCTTCAGACAATCAGACTGTAACAGCTACAACTCGCGACAGCTATCAGGCTAAGACAGCTTCACTGCTTAGCACCAGAGTATAGCTCAGCTCCCCTGACTCTCCTCGGTCGTTCTCGGACTTCAGGTACTCTCGAGACTCTCCACGCTACAACTCGCGATGCATTCGACGATAAACTAAACTACAGGTCCCGAATTCTCGGTTCCGTCGTTCCCGGAGCTCAACACACTCTCTCGACGATGCGCTAACCGCATTACACTAAAGATGTTATCACACATGGCTACAGTCACTGCTAGAAGGGACTTTTCTGAGAAACGAGATTCTCGTAGCACTGGTTTAAACGGCAGGATTCCTAGAAAAAAGAGCCCCGCCTGAAGCGAAGTCTCGCCTTGCTACGGAAGCAATGTTGCGGCTAAGCGGGATTTTTTTCAAACCTCACCGAAAATGTCTCGGGTCCCGGGTAGAGACAACCAATCCTGACGAAAGTTCTGCTTCTGAAGGATCACGTGATTCTGATTTGAGCGATAATCGATTACTGTTTGGCGTTCAAGTCTTTGTAGTAAGTGAGAATGGTAACCTAGCTACGTGTTTTTCCTGGAATTCTGCGGGTTCTGAGCACTGTTCCTTTCGACGTCAAGTCCCGCGTAGCCGAAACATTGTCATTGGAAGCTAAGAGACTCTTTCGGTGCACTCGACGACCTACTCGGCACTCACTGACTGACTATCAACTCGATAGACTCCGCAAGGACCAATTTACTAACTCTCCGTGTACCAGCAGGGTTTATATATCTTTCGGCTTGTGTTCGAAAACTTTCTGGGCTAAACCAGTAAGAATTCGTTCCAGAAGGCTATCCGTCTCTATCCTATCCGTCTCTCTATCCGTCTATGGCATATCGCTAATGTTGTCGCCAAATGAGCGATTTCTCGCCAAATGTGGCAATACAGCCTTCCTTAGCCTAAGCCTTCTCTGTGGGCAAGCTATCTTCCCGCGCCTGGACATTTCGTAACAATATCAAATAAATTATCAGAATGTTCTGTTTATACTAATTCAGAAGTAAAACAGCAAAAATCAGCGTTATATTTTCAAAATTTTCACAGGAGTAGTTTCGATGGTTTTACCGAACCACCATCCTCAGCTGCAAAACCGCAAATGAACAAGATAGGAAATAATGATTAGATAAGATAAGAAAGCCTGGACAAGAATAAGCAAGTGGTGTCATCTGTTGGTGAAACCAGAACTAAAACATAATTTTTTTAAAGGCCGAAGGCAAAGATGATTTGGAATTAGGATCGTTAACTAGAACAGAAATATTTTTTTGATCTACAGTACAGAAAATCTACAGTTTCTTCTTTGGAATTAGCTGATGAGTATTTGTAAATTACAAGCAAATTAACATATTATACGTTTGATAGTAACATATTATGTTTCATTAAAACATATAATATGTTACTATCAAGCGAGAGCAGTAGGTACTTTTTTTAGGGGGGGGACGTCTTCTCTAACCCGTTATTAACTTCTTTCCTGGCCGAGTGGATAGACTCAGGAACACTGGTAAATCGTTCCAACTTAAAATTCCAGCAAATTGTCTGGCTACATGAATGTTTTCGTGTTTTTTTGCATGTAAAATGTGAGTACTAGCCAAATGCTTTAAAAAGTCCTCTACGAGGATAACCTTTCCCTTAGGGAGATGGCCCACATGCGCTTTGTTGTAATGATCCGGACCAACCAGTCTTACAATTTTCTGAATTTAGCGACTACTTCGTTTCTCTTCAATCAAACACCTGATATTTTCAAGTTAAAATACGTTAAATTTCCAGCCTGTATTGCACTCCGTATGCGCATTGACGAACTTAAATGATAACAATTTTTGGTGCTCAGATATTGAATAAATTTTAAGGTTTTATTATTTATGAATGCATTTGTGTATTTTCGTGGTAATTTTTAAATATTTGTTATATGTATACATCAGGTAGTAGATCTAATACGGGCACCATATGATAATTTTTAAATATTTGTTACACGTATGCATCGGGTACTAGAACTTACCCAAATTCCTATTTTGCATCACTGAATTAACGAACAACGTGACCGAATCATAATTCAAAACGACTATATATATACCAAAAATATAAAAAATATGTTAAAAAATATAACAAATATTTGTTACATAAAAAAGTAATAAATCAGAAACATTTATGAAAATTTGCACCCAGAGCCATGAAGGCTTGAAGATTTTTAGCATATGATTAATTTTATGCGTTTGATTTTGTTGCCACTGAATTTCATTAAACTACTGAGTAAAATTATTCTGCTGAAATGAATTTTGCTGCTATACTTGAAAGATAAGCAATGTTTGCCGTAGAATTAATGGACAAAAATAGCATAAGTAGTACATCTTTTTCAAGTTCAATCTGATAAACTGCGGTAATCTCTAAGCCCAAAATATACAATTTTTAACATGTGGATTATGTTCAAAATAACAAAATTTTATCTAGCTAAATTCAAATTGAATCTCATAAAAATTATTACATTATGAAATTCCAACACCAATCAATAAACTGAACATTTGTTTTCACTTGTTAACGATTGCCTTCGTGCCATCATTATATCTATATATATATATATTGCAAATAAAATAAAACAAAATTTTCTTTTTAAAATGTGGTTTCATTTTCCGCATTAATTTCCGCATTAATTTGGCAACAAGCATTTTAATTTTTTTAATTTATTTCAGATTTATTTTCGGTACATGTTCTTATGCTAATGTATTTTTATCAACGGATATCTTTTCAGTACTGAGTGTAGAAGATATCTTCAAAATTTCCTTTAAATGGCATCCCAGTTTTTTACAGTGATAAAACGAGGATTTCGTATACCTTCCCAAGGAAATTATATTGCCACTGGAGAACCAAACAAAAAAGTCCCTCTAATCGAACCTTCAACATTGGAGCGACAAATCTGGACTTCTGTTAAAGTTTTGGCTATATCTTTGCCGAGCATGTATCTAGGTGCGGTCATTAATGAAAAAGGATGGTTCAAAAGAGCTAAGAAAACAATTGAAGATAATACTTCCATAAAGGAAGAGGTGTCGAAATTGAAAGATAAAGTAAAAAATTGATAAGGCTTTGAAGACTGCTGTAAATGTTTAATTTTAATACAAAAAAAAAATTACTTTAGGAAGTTATAAATATTTGTATGTCTAAATTCTTAAAGAACAACTCACCTGCAGTTTCTTTTGTAGTTTAATCAATAAGAGTTAAAATATGTGACACTAAATTATAATGCTTGTTTTTGATAGACTAATTAGAAATGTAATCTTTGAATTAAAATGCTTGTTTTTGGAATTATAATGCTTATTTTTTATTAAAAATTTAGAAGTAGAAGCATTGAATTTGAATTATTTTCCGTTTCCTCTACTGGCCATATGCAAATACTAAACTGCTAATGTCGGATACCGATTTCAAAATTCAGCTGTACATCGACATTCCTAATACTCAAAAGTAAAATAATGTTCAAAGTATTGATACAACACTTATTTTATGCTTTGTAACATTAATAATTACAACTCTTATACTTTAAAACAGCTAACTACGAATATGTGGAGACAATTTTCATTAAATTTAAAACATTAGAATACTCTTTTTAGTTGCCAGACTCAGAATTACAAAGTTACAAACGTTAAACAGGTGAAGTTATACCGACAACAATACGCGTGCATAAATTTAACACTCTTTTTTACAGTTAATATCAAGCTTGTAATATTTTTCAATCTTTTGAAAACTCATCGAGTAGCATTACTCTATATTTTTTTATAACTGAATAGACTTATGAAACAAATATCGAGTTTTCGTATACAAACAATTTTACAAAAATGTTAAAATTTTATTAGGTTAGCCTTAAAGTACTGTTTAACGCAAATACATTTTTAAACTAAGAAATTGCGCAAATACTCTGTTTTTATGATTATATATGTGTTAATGTCTAATAATTTGCCTATTCCTTAATGTCTAATAGTTTTCCAGAGAATTGATTTTAAAATTATATCTGCCATTTTCATGAATCACGTTTGATCATGATATATATTCAATATTAAAACTGCTCATTTAAAAAGCATGAAAAAGTAAACAATATTTATGAAATGGTTCAAATATTTTCTAAATATATTACTTCTCAGTTTGGGCTCAAATTACTCTCAATTTGGGACAAATAAATATATTGCAGTATTTAGTTTTATATAAGTTGAAGAATAAACATTATTAAGACATAAAATTACTTATTAATGGAATAAAATTTTTTCACAAATATGTAAATTTTAATAAGTCTGCATAAAGATATACAGCTATCCCCCTTCCCTTGGTAATACCATCTGAAGAAGCCTTTGATGCCAAACTGCAAAACATCGGTAATGTGGGTGTTATCAAAAGAGAAATTATCAACTTTTAAAAGTATCCTGTAAATGGCTACCAGATAAACTGTTTGATGAAACATTTTTTCGCCTTTCTAAGGTGGTGCTGCTAATATAAAAGTGCACTTATATACATCTTGGGGAAGAAGAAAAGAGTGCTAAGAGATTTTTCTCTTTAATAACAGGTAGTCGCGTGCTTTTTCGAAATACCTCTTTATTTAAACAAGCATAACTTTGAGTATGATGTAAAGTATGAAGTTTGTAGCACGCCGGGAGGACGTTACACAGAGGGTCTCCCACCCCTCTCTTCTTTCACCAAACCACACGAGAGGACTTTCGGCTCGCCGGATATTTAGAGTGCCGCCATGCCGCACCAACACTCTACATTTACAAACATCCATGCCTGCTCCAGGATTCCGAGCCCTAGCCCTTCGGCATGGCAGTCAGCGATGGTAACCACTATACCAGTTGGGCGGCACTTGTTGACTAGACGATAGCAAGCATTAAAAGAGATTTCAATTAAAAATTTTGCAAGCCGCTACTGAGTTCTTATATTTCTCCCTAAAAAATGGTATTATCGAGCTATTAACTAAATGATGTCAGCATATTTGGATTGATGCTTCTTCAATTGCTGCCAAGATTACTGGAGGTGTTGGCAACATGAATTAGCATAATATTCATAAATATGCAGAACTAGTTTCAAAGGTTTAAGTTATAGAACCTTCTTCTTCAGCTGCGGAAGTAGAAATGACGAAAGAGAAGCTTGTGAAATGTTTAGGCGATAACAACGAGAGAAAGGATGTCAAGCTAATGATGTTACCTGTTGGCAAAACGTGAAAATGAATAAATTAATTTCATTAAAAGCTGAGGATAAAGATGGATTGGAATGGGAATCGATAGCAAGAACTGAAAGATTTTTATGAATGTAAAACGCCTCTTTAAAATCTAATCGGCTAACGGAAGTTTTTTTTTTTTTTTTTTTTAATGGAAACTGTGGTTTTTCTACCCAACAGTATTGGACAATAGTGGATTTATGTGCTTCTATTTTTCCTAATATGTGTCTTATGTTCCTTAGAGCGTCATTTTAAGGCTTTCTTAGCTCCTCCTGGATATAAATACAGGAGCCCTTGCAATGCAAATTAATCCTCATTAGCAAGGAATCCTGTATATACCTCAGGGGTTCCTATCTGGAATAGAGTCTACTAAGTATGGAACTGCGAATTTTATTGATGGACGAGAAAACGTACATTTTTATAAATAATCAATGGAATGAAAGGAATGACAAAAGAAGTCTTATAATCTCCTAAAACGAGAGAGGGCTTATTGATGTCTTAAGATGATAATTTTTTAACTGCGTGATCAATAATCTTAGGTTAAAAGCCTTTGTAAATAGCACCTGCTTTTAATAGTGTTTAGTTTAGTTCTTGATTAAGAACCGGTTTCGTAGAGCAAACTTGAAATGCTCGGGAAACGAAGGAGTAAAACTTAAATTAAATAAATAGCGGTTTATTAAAAAAACTGACATTTTCGCTGAAATTAAAGAAATTAAATGTTAAAATTTTCTATTATTTAAGTTTGCATGAACGCAAGCCATGATTTCGTAAGAGCGAATGAACAACGTGCCTGGGCTTTTAGTTTTAAAACGGCTTCCGAATTCTCCTATAATAATTAGAATGTGTAAAGTTTTTATTCACTTTTTATACTTAATCTGTGTATTTTTGAAAATATAAAATCATGAAAATATCTCTTCAATAGGAAGAATTTCTTTCCCATGTAATATTCCTGTAAGTATCGCTTTCGAGAATTTTGGACATTATTTTTCTCTGCCCACCAGTGGCTGAGTAGTTAAAGTCGCTGAACACCGGTAATTCGGTCCGAGGTTCGAATCCCGCGAACGGGCTGGCTGCATGGGTGTTTTCGTGTTTTTCTCCATGTGTAACGTGTATACGGGCCAGTTTCCCTTAGAAAGTCCTCCACGAAGGTATGCCTCTTAGCCAGATAGCCCTAGTGTGCTTTGCCATAATTAAATACACCACACCTTTTTTCTCTGTCGATCATGACACGATTGAAGCGCAGTGTAAAACATACCCGGATTCGTTTTTGAGCATTATTGACCTCCATCATTGTCCTCTGCATATGATTCGTTCATTCGCTGTGAAAGTAATTGATCCACCCAGACAAAGGAGTCTAATGAACACATATTAAAGATAAAACTGTCCTTGTATGTGAAGCGTTCACAGTTGAAGTAAATATCTGGTTTCTTGTTTTTATAAAATAATCAGTAACAAGATGAAATACAGTTGCGATTCTTCTTTCGCTGCTCTTTTGCACCAAAAGGTAATGGTTTAACAGTTATAGGGAGTATTTAATAGTTATAATAGGTGACCTATCAGTTTTGTTCTTCAAACTGTAGAGTCGTTAAGGGCCTGATTCCATAGGTTTTTGACTTTATTTAACCCTCTTGCCGTTTCAAGTGTCAATCGACTATATTTATCCAGTCAACGCAGCTCGCCGTCTAATTGAATTAGATAAATGATTTCTCATTAAACATCGTAAGTTTCATTATCTCCTAAGAGGTTTTTGAGACCAAACATAGACGCACATGGAACTTTGATAACCATCATGAAGGTTATCAAAGTTCCATTGCTGTAAATTTTTTTTTTTTTTTTTTTTCTTGGAGGGAGGGAGTAAGACAAAAAGGGAATGATTTGCTTATAAATTATTGCTAAAATTGTTGGTGAGCTTTATGTTACTTTTTAGATTATGAAGAATAACTAGTTTCTTGAAATATTCACATATTTTAACAGAAACGAACAATCTTGATCAGGGCAAAATTAAATTGTTTTTTGTTATTCAATAATTAAGATGAAAACGATATTAGTTTGTTCATTCTAGCAATAAAGATAAATTATTTTTACTCATATTTGAATTAATGGTAAAGTCAATAAACTTTAATAATAATTAGGGCAGATAAATTTCCAGATTGAGGGAAAACGAAAAGAAACCATATAAAAAGGAAAAAGCTTTGGAAGTGAATTGGGTTTTACTGAAGTTTTTCACATGCCCAAATTTATCTTCTTTAGTTAATGAAATTAATTCTAATGTCTTAACGCATTCAGGACTCTAGTAACTTAATTTTTACCATTTCATTACTATATCCTTCGATAGATGGTGCTGTGTCAGTTTTCGCTTTGCTTACCCTTTATTTTCGATATAAAATGGCTGTCCTTTCTCCCATTATTTTTTTTTTCCTTCTGAGAAACGCGACCTATATTTGATCGCCTAAAATCATTAGGATTTTATTCAAAATCCGCGCCAAACTAAGATTGCTTCTATGCCTAATTTTTTGTTTGACTTCGCATTATCTACAAGTTTGAACCCAGTTCCATTTATCTAACCGTATTTACACACACGATGGTTTTAAAAGATTGTATCACAGATTATCTCTTAAACAGACGATTATAGACCTATCAGTAAGACTGAGATGAAACAAACGAGTCTTTTTTAACACTGCAGCAGTTTTGTTCATGTAATATCTTCTAGTAAATATGTATAGAGTTTTAATTTCTACATATGCTCTTTACTGAAAAATAAATATCTCATTCTTTATCGTTATGAACATCGTTTTTATAAAATCCCGGTTCTGTAAATGCAGAAAGCTTACGTAGAATTTGGCAGATATGAAAAGCATTTTCTCACTCACCATCTTTTAAAGGACCCGTATAATAATGTGAGTATATATTTGGACTAAAAATGACATCACGTGATCAAAATTGTTTATCTCATTTAATTCGTTTCACATATTAGAAGAACAAGTTACTCAAGAGGTAAGTTAGTTGTGTGATATTTTGAAACGACCTTGCATACTGTTCATTATACAGACTCAGCATTCATCACTTGTTTGTAACCTTTCGTCTCACTTCTAAATAAAATAATTTATGATTAAAATTAATTTAATGAAGCTAAAAATGTTTATTTGCTGAAATGAGGTATTTTGCTGCAACAAATTATAAGATACACTAGAAGAAGATTGATGGATTTAAAAAAAAATAATAATAATATTTTAGATATGTATATATAAAAAGAATATTCTCGACCTAGCATGAACATAATATGCACATTCATACAGCAAATAATAACTTATTACCTAATACCAATAGAAGTGTTCTAGTTTCAATAAAGGGAAAGGAGAAGTCGTTCATTAAATAACACGTTTAACATTCAAAACAAATTTAGTAATTTATTTCTGGCTATTTATTTTCTTATTAATCATACATTAAATAACATGCAACTTTTAAAACAAATTTAATGATTAATTCCTGGCTTCTTTATTTTCTTATTAATCATACATTAAATAACATGTAACTTTCAAAACAAATTTAATAATTAACTTCTGGCTTTCTTATTTTAATCTAGCAGTATGGTGTTTTCCATTCAGTTATTCTAGGGATTCGGTTTGCATTTTGTAACTTTCTGTTTTTTAATTACCGCTATTATAATATGCATACTTAGCTTTTCGGCCGTTTTAGTGCAATGTTCCATAATTATTGATTAACTACATACTAATAACGTATGTTTAACTAGCGCCATATGGTAACTGTGATTTCCACGGGAAAATGAAAGAATATTTATCAGTGCAGTGTTGCAACAGATTTTTCCTCCTCTCTACGGATTTCTTAGCTTGACCTCATAGTTTTTGGAAATCTGTACCCTCTTTCCCTCTGTTCGCCTACCCTCTTTGGAATCCTGGTGTGTTTTGGGGATCAGTCAAACCCCTGGGATTCCCTGGATGGCCCCTGGAAGAAGTTGCTCAACGCATTGTCTTATGTCCATATGCCTGTCATCCAATGAGGCCTAACGGGGCTACTATCTTCCCTGCCCTCTCTTCTGACGTACCAAATGGGCCCCCTCTGAAGATATACTTGCGCAAGTCCCTACTGTACCCCGCCTTCTAAACTAGAGTACATTGCCTAATGAATAACTACGCAACATTGTATGTAGCAACTCAGTCTTACATTTGCATTTGTGCTTTCTGTAGCAGCATATATTAAAGATAAATAACTCCAATTGACATTTGAACGATGCAGGTTTTAATTGCGCGGCTTCACTTGTAAGCATCCGTCCCGTCCCCCACTTCCTTATAATAAGTAATCATTTCTTCTTCCAGTAAATGTTCTAGAAAAGTTTTTGGAGATATGCAAGAGATTCGCAAATTAATCAAGTGATTTCACAAATATCGGGGGAAAGAAATTCCTGCATAAATCTCATGTATGAAAATACGTAAATATTACTTAAGCGTTTGATTCACTATCATGAATTTTTTTAATAATGTCGTTTTATTCATAATGTCTGACACAGGTCATATCACAGTGTATAATAATGAATAATAAATGCTTATAACACATTAAAACATGGTGTAAATATTGAAAAAAAAAAAAAAAAAGATTCATCTCACGGATAGGGAACATAGGTAAAAGGGCATCAACAAATACAGTACAGAAATATAATGTTCATTCCCTCCACACACACACACGCGCGCGCGGGCGGCATTTGCTCGTTGCGGTTTCTTTTATTTTTAGAATACCATGTTCCATATATATATACCATCTATTTCCGCGTATAAACAGAGAAATTTTAGCAAATTGTTTGCTGCGAAAATTAGGGAGTTTGCTTGTATGCGGTTTTAAAAGAGCTTACAGATAATTTGATAGCAAAAATAAATGATTGAAAAAGTATTAATAATTGAAATAAATTTAAATTAATTGAAAAATACTATATTTTTTAATCGGCCGCCCAGACAGGAAAGTAGTTAATGACTCTGACTGCCATACCGAACGGCTAGGGCTCGAATTCTAGAGATGGCATGGATGTAGTTTGTCCGTCTCTTGGATAGGAGTCCGCCTGGTTGTGCGCCTCCATTATAAAGAGACCACTGTTTCCGGCCTTAGTAGTGGCTATCGCCTATAAACGCTTAGTGCCCACCAATGGCGAGGTGAAGACTTTATTTAATCATTATATACAGGGTGACCCAAAAGTCCGTTAAAATCTGAAAATTCAATAATTCGCGGAATAATGTAAGTAGAGAAGTAAAAATTGACACACATGCTTGAAATGGCATGGGGTTTTATTGAAAGACAAGAAAGGCCAAAGAAAAAAGGCCAATGTATGGCTCTGGGTTGCAAAATGTCAGTGACGCTGCATGAGAATCTAGCATGAACTGAGTTGCAGTGAGAGAGGGAATCAATCCCTTCATGACTTTGTCACTTTTCTATCCATCCCACCGGGTGTTAGTCACGGTGTGATGTGAATTTCTCACATCAGTCGTGATCGGACCCTTTTTGTTCGAGGAAATGCGTGGTTCTGCTATTCAAACCGTCAGTGTGACGGGGGCGAAGTACGCAGATATGCTACAGAATCGCATCATCCCTAGTCTCGCTGATAAAGACCTGTTGGAAGGTATTACTTTCATGGTCCAAGGCACTCCACCCCATATTGCTACACGTGTGAAAGATCTCATGCATGCATCGTTTGGTGAGGATCGCGTACAGAGCCGCAACTTTCGTCATGCTCGGCCTCTCAGGTCCCCAGATTTCAATCCGTGTGATTATTGATTGTGGGGCTACCTAAAATCGCAAGTCTACCGCGACAGTCCAACCTCATTAGTGATGCTAAAAGACAACATCCGACGTAATTTCTCACCATACCTACAGATACGCTGTACAATGTTGTTCACAACATTTTCTCTCGACTATACATATTGTTAATGAATGACGGCCGACATGTTGAACATTTGTTATAAAGAACATAGTCTTTGCTAAATATCAATTGTTATGCTTATTATTGCTTTTCTTGTCATATAAAGCGCCATCTGCTGGCCATTTTAAGTTTTTTTTTTTCTTTCTTTTTTGCTTTCAATACAATCCACTGACATTTCAAGCATGTGTGTCAGGTTTTACCTCTCTACCTACATTATTCGATGAATTATTGAATTTTCAAACGTTAACGGACTTTTGGGTTACCATGTATATATCAATCAAACTGTTGAATATCCGGCTATTCAACTCGGAGACTTCTATCGATTTTCGGAAAATTGTCTTTACTATAGGCGATGGCATTATTCTCCATTCCCCCATTAACATCGCAATCACTTATACCATCTTCAGTTCCATCCACAGCATGCTACGCTTTTTGAATAATCGGACAATCATTTCTGTATTCTCCTTCAGTTTATCTGCTACGCTCTAGCAAAGTTAGACAACAAATTATACGAACCTTTGCTATGTTTAGCTGGATTCATAAGGCGATTTTAAATTCGCCTTTTACATAAGTTTTCGATTTTGGTTGAATTTCGTTCCCATCTTATCTTGCATCTATATTAAGTGATTGAGGAAGTTGATCGTATCGTTAACGACATTTATTTAATTAACTGTAAAAAAAATAACACTTTGCCAACTCCCCCACTAGAAAGAATGTAAGTTACTTAATACCATTTCTGGCCTTTATATCTTCATGTACATTCACTGATCTTATTTATATTTTTTTTCTATATTATTTTTATATTGTCTTTGATTTGTTTTTACAAAGTTTGCATTATTTATCTTATTTTGTAATCTTCTATGTTTATTTCAACTTTACTTTGAATTCGATTTCATAATGAAAATTTCCAATGTTTAATTTCTACAAATAATATAGTACTCAAATGCATAAACATGAAAGTGTCGGGGACGGTTACTCGAGTTAAATAGGATTTCTCTACAGTAATTGATTTTTACTCCAAATTGAATTGACTAAAATGCTTCATAAGAATAAGTTCTTTGAGTATCAGCATTGGTTCATAATTCCTTCTATTCGCGGAAATATTTGGCCTGACTAGAATTGCCGGTTTGGCTTTAACTCGAGTAAAGACGAAACACTTTCGTATTTACGTATTTTTATCAATTATTGTTCATCGAACGGGAGTTGGTTTGTTCCCCTTGAAAAGTCAACTAATTTCCGATCAATGACAATGATTACATGTTTTAATTTTTCCTTTTACAATTGAAATTTTATTCTTCATGATGATTTAACTCCAGTCCCCGTTAAAACATTATTAACATTTTGCTTTCAAATTACTTCAAAACATCTTTCAAAATATAACTTACCAATATGGATTCACACTTTTAAAATAATTCTACTTTAATTAAACTTAGGAGATAATATAATCAATTAATCAATACTGTTTAGGAAATAAATTATTATTAACTATGCAGCAATTGCGCAAGTAGTAATAACTTGTATTCGCACTAAATGGATTTAAGATCATACAACATTTGATATGCTAAATAGCAGCTATTAGCGCTATTTATCTCTTACCTAATGTACGCACTTTATATATTATCTCCATTCTTTTTTAAGTTTTAAAGTTCGTATACAAAAACTTTACTGTATTGAAGGTTAGCAGCCTCCTTACTTTTATATCTTGCTAGTTTAACTCATATTGAAATCATTAAATGTCATTCCACTAGATGACAAACTTGAAAATTTAACGCCATGCCTGCTACAGGTAAACCCAAAAAACAATTTCTATGAAAAACATTTAACTGTATTTACATGATTACATGCGGTACTTGACATATTAAATATATAGGACAGACTAAAAACAATCTTAACTTTCGAATCATAGAGCTCAAATCAAAAAATTCAACGCACAAAAAAATAGCATTAAAATAAGTACACCATCACAACTTAATAAAGCAGAATTAGAACACTTTAAACACCATGACTTCAACTCTATTCAACTTCAGATACTAGATATAATACCCAATCACAAAACACGAATTTTTCAGGAATCTCTCTATATACTAAAACAACGTTCACTTTATCCATATGGACTTAACACTTATATACATAGTCATAGAGATACTTCTAAGAAGTCTATTTTCAGCCAATTTAAGCTCTACAGCAACAAAACGCAAAGAGGAAAAAGAGGAAGCAAAATAAAAAATAATGCGAGATTTTTATCCACTTTGGATACACTTGCATTGAAAAAACAATTGAAATGTTTTTTTGACTCAGACTACTTTCCCAAGAAACTTCTCAACTGGTTACACTCCTGTACTAATAAATTCCTTATCAAACTAAAAAAATTCATTTAAGAAAGCTACGACGACATACAAATCATTAAAGACATGATTCTTGATTTTAGTCTTTTCAGACTCTCTAATAGTCTCACTCAACGCAAAATTTATTTTAAAGTCAATTTTCTGCATCCGCAGTTTGACAATATTCATTTCTCAAGAATCATCAGAGATTGTAAAGATTACTTCCCCGCAGTTGACACAATACCAATGATTGCATTTAAATATCAAAGGACCTTAAGCAACTTGCTCACTAACCACCATGAAATAGATGAAACTGCAGAATGACATTGTAAGACACCAATTTACAGCAATTACGTAGATTCTCATCACCAGCACATAATTACTGGCAACCTGAATATCATACAAAACCATCAACTAAAAACACTAATGAGTTATGGTACAAAATTTAGACCAGTCAGAAACATGACTACAAATTACTGTTACAAGACTATCGAAAACAACATCTACGAATTTATAGTTAAAGAATTTACCCATAGATACCTTCTTAAAATGGAAAGCTAAAATTCTTCAACGCATATCCACCGAAATCAGTCACCTCAAATTTAAAAGTACACTGAATTGGTCACAACTTACATCAGATATTAATAAATTAAAACAGCTTTTTACTATTACAAAAATAGATAAAGCAACTAATAACTTTAGCATTATATGAAAACAATTCTACACTGAGATTATTCATACAGAACTTCTCAACGCAACTACTTATCAATCAGCCAACCTTACAGAAACATCTATAATAAACAGGATTAAAACTTTTCATAAGAAACTCAATATTACTTTCAATGCAAACTACAACAGATTTACTAATCTTTATGCGATTCCCAAATTCCATAAAACACCATTAAAATTTAGATTTATAGCTAATGGAACTAATAATTACAAGAAAAATGTAGACTATTATTTTTCAATTCAACTTAATAAAATCTGTAAATTTATTTTCAATGATTGTAACACTAATCATAACTATTGCTGGATCATTCATAATAACACTCCTGTCATTAATACCATTCAAACCATTAACATCCAAAACATTAACTGCTATGATTTTGAAAACTTATATACCTCACTTCCTCTAGAAGAAATCTATACCAGTCTACTTGATCTACCTAATCTTTTCCCTAATATACTGAATATCATGACTCTTGACAAATGGAAAACCTACCTAAAATGCACACTTTTTCATAACTACATCAAGTTTCAAAATCAACTTTTTAAACAAGTCAGAGGATTGCCAATGGGCTTACATTCCAGCACCTCGATCTGTAATATCTTTTTATTTGTCAAAGAATTTAACTTCCAAAAAAATCTACAACCACAAGAGTTAAATTACTACAAAGACACCTACAGATATATTGATGACCTTATTACAATTAATAATTTTGGTAAAATTGAACACTCCGAGATTTATCCAAATTGTCTTACACTTAATAAAACTAATAATTCACAAAATAGCATAGACTTTCTAGATCTTCAAATCATTAACTACAAAAAACTTTTACTTTTTGACAAAACAAGAAACTTCAATTTCAATACTAACAAATTAATAAATTGGAACTCCAACATATCCAAAAAAGTAATTAACAATACTATAATTAATCAAATACAACGGATTAAAACTATATGCTCAGATACAATAGATTTACAACGCGAAATTTGGATCCTTATCAAAATTCTCAAAAATAATCTAATTCCCATTCAATTTATCAACCATTCCCTTAAAAGAGCAGGCGTTAAATACTCACTCTAAATCATTTAACTGATAGGGATATGATAATTTGTTCCTAAACCTGAGAAGGCGGTATAAGTTGGATGACTGTCAGTTGGAAGATTTGTATATAGTGTAATTACTCAATTGTATATATTGTAAAAAGCTAATTGTCTTCAGACATATACTGTTACTATACTGTTACTAAACAAATGGGCCTATTTCATGCCTTTAGTCTGTCTATCAGCTCTTGGACAATGAAAATTCCTTTTTCCTTTCTTAAATTCTTAATCATTGCGACACGACAATTAGCCAGAAATTAATTTATATATATATATATTTAACAAACATTCTCTATTCGTAAAAAGCAAATTTAAAGTTGATTAAATTTTAAATGAAATTGAATTACAAATAAATGATTAATTATTGCTGCGAACTAATCTACAATATCATTTAAATTCTGAGAGCATATGTTAATCAAGTGCAAGTATCAAAATCTATGAATATATAATAAATGTATAATATATAATTCCAATAATTTTTTTAATCCTAAAAATTTATAAAAAATGTATAAGTAAATAATTGTTGAGCAGGCAGGAGACAGACTTATCAAGGGGATCTTGCCTCCAAACCTAACTGTTCAATTATTCAATTCGTGTTTCGTCATCCATGTAGGCAAGGCTAAAAGAAAAATTCAAAACCGAAAAAAAACCAAATGTTGTGAATTACTAAAAAGAAATTTAAACAATTGGAATTTAGAGAAATTAGCAAGTGAAGATTAGAATAATTAAAGTCAATTAAGAGTAGAAAACCAAATTTTTTAGAAAACCAAAGTAATTTAGAAACTCTTGCCTACTAAAAACTTCCCCGACACGAATTATGCAAATAAATCAAAAAGAAACTAGATACTATTTATAAAAAATACATAAATAATACTAAAAAGGCAAGTCAAAAGTAAGTTTTAATTTAACTTACCAACTATTGGAGAGTGGAGCAGCATGCCAAACTAAGTGATGTTAAGTAATGTGTCATGTAGTGTAATTATTTAAATTTAACTATATTCTTTTGAAATTCTATATATATATACATATATATATAGTTTTTTATAATAAAATCAATTTAAACGATGTGGGCTTCAGAACTGTAAGATCTGCAATTCTATGCACGAAATAAACCTTTATATACAAAATATAATATTTATATACAAAATATAATAAAATATAATATTTATATACAATACGGCCGCAAATTAAACCCTAAACAGCGTTCGTACGGTCCTTAAGAGTCCTTAAAAAATCATTAGGTTTTTTGGAATGGATTTTTGGTCTTTAAAAGTCGTTAGTTTTGGCCAAAATCCACAGAAGGTCCTTAATTTTAATCTTCTGAAATTTCTGTCAGTTTTTACGAGTGCCACTTTTAGTGTGAGTTAGTATTTTGAAGGAATAGTTTTGGTGATTCACTGACATATATGGTTACCTTTTGAATGGGTTATAATTTGTTTCTATTTCTAATACAGTCAAAGTCGTTAATCCGGACTCGTCGGCACTTCGGCGATTCCGGATTATCGATTTTTCCGGATTATAGATCATCAGTTTAAATCTGGTAAGATGGCATGCAGAAATTATAAAATTAAAAATATGAAACCGTAATTTATGAAATAAAGAACAATTATGATCTGATGGGTATCAAAATTTAAAAAAAAAAGCTTAATATTTATTTGTTTACTTTATTAAACATTTCTTTCAATGTAAGTTGTTTAAGTTGCTTCGTTTTTTATGTGATAATACATTCGCTTTAATTCTATAAACATACATAATTTCTTCTTCAGTTACAAAGTTCCGCTGTTCAAGTCCTATAATTGCTGTGTCGAGAATACCGACTAATTTGTCAATCGAAATTTTTTCGTTTTCAATACCCTCTGTCACTTTCTTCGCTATCGGAAGCGAATTATAATGACGAGGAATTTGATTTAAATCACATCAAAGACGGAGTAATAAGCCAAATAAAATAAAAACATCTGCCTTGAAGATAAGGATAGTGCTGACAGATCAACTTCCAATTCATTGCGCTCCGCGGCGTTAAAGATAAACAAAGTTTAGATAAACAAACGTTAAAGTTTAGATAAACAAAGGATATGCCTTTATCCATTTTTTGCAGCAATTCCACTTTTTGTTTAATGGACTTCGAAATATACTTTCGCTTTGTAGATCCTTTACATATTAGTAAATATATATCAGAAATTCTATTTGACATAATCGAAAGTTCAAGCTTACTTTTATAAAATTGCTCTAACAGTCTGCAAAAAATAATAAGCCGAATCCAATTCGAAGATTAAGAAACAACGCAATCTGCAACATTAACTGAATTACATAATTTTAGCTTAGCTTATACCGTCCGTTATACATTAAACGCGCATTCGTAAACGTATTTTGCGCACGCGCATACGCATATTCGCAGTCGTAAAGGTCTTAAGCGCATGCATCAACGCGACGCATGCGCAGAAAGTTTGTAGCTTTGAGGTCCGGATTATAGATCATTCCGGATTATGGGTGTCCGAATTAACGACTTTTGACTGTATAAATGGTGGTATACTCGAATTTCTAAGCAAGAAGTAAAACATAATCATTTCGAAATTCATTTTTCCTAATGAAGAGCTCTTAAACAACTTTTCGCTTTTGGAGATGGGAATTCTTTTATTAAACGGTTCTAAATTTGCCAACATTTTGGCAAATTTTAAGATCAGTTTCTACAAAAAATTTTTAATTCCGAGATCTGGGAATTTTTCGACAATATTTTTTAAAACATTGTAACATTGATTAATTTCATTAAAATAATGGTAATATTGAAATTATATTTAAAAAATAATATTAATTAAAGCATTTTTATTTTTCTGTGTCATATTATAAAGTTCTATTATTATACAATATTTTGAATCTGAAAAATAAACAAGGTATAATGCTATAAAGTACAGTTTATCAAACAGTTCTTAGAAAGAGCAAAATTAGCTATGTAATTAATTAAAAATGTCTTCTTCCTAATTTTTTTCATAGTAAGAGTTTTTCCCAGTAATTTTCTCGGAATATTCAGACTTCTCAGATTATGCATCAGTTTTCTCTATAAAATTAATTTTACACTTTTTCCCTCCCCCCCCCCTTTTTTTTTTTTTTTTTTCCAAAAATATTTCTGGCATTTTGCTGTTACAGAATTGGTAGGGATAATTTTCTTTAGGGCTTTAGATATTGAAGTCTGGAAAGTTTAGGCTAGATTTATAGACCTACGATTCTAGAAAATTCAAGAACTATGTGACAAAATGAAAAATGCCTCGATGGTATTAACACGTAATGGATGTATTTTACAGACAGTTTGCGATGAATTTCTTACTTTTGGGAGAAAGTTTGAAAGAACAATGAAAACATAATATTTGAATGTTTTACTTCTAATACTAGAATCTTTATCTTATTATGTTTATCTTCCTTTTATTTTCTCTATTTTTCATTAGACACAAGCATGGAAAATATCAAAAAATATTTCTAATCTTATCACATGGGCAGGCGTGGAATAAAAGGAGTAAAAAAATTGAAAACTTACAATTTAAAAGATTAATCTAATATGTTTTAAAGCATCACACACAGTGCTATTTTTCTACCTAATGCAATCCCTGTAGATCCTAAATTCTGCTGCCTAGTCAAGTAACTTGTCAAAAAAATCTCTGAACTGATTTCGGGGGTCGACTAGGGGGCAACCTCCAGCGTTCTGGCTAAGACCTGTACTTAAACAGACTCTGCTCCTAGGATACATTATTAGTCTTCACAACAATTCGGTGGTTCGTTTAGGAGCGTCAGGGGCCGTGACGGTACTCTCAAGTCCATGTGCGTTATATGGTAAATAATATAAATGTTTCCTCGGAACGGGGGGGTCGCCTCCGTTCGTCAGCTCGGCTGACTTTGTTAAGCGTTGTCTTTGTTTTTTGGTGGGCAGCGTTGCTTGGCCGCCCTGTTTTGCATACATACAAACTCGATAGCCTAGGTCAACGAGTCTTTTCTCTCTGCTGCACTATACTTCTGAGGTTCCCTATAACTTCCTTTCTACATAGAAACTAACAAATTCTAAAATAAAGAAATTTCAAAAAATAGAGAAGCAATAAAAATTACACTTTTAATATGGGAGGATAAACATTCTTTTCTTCCCTAAAATGGAAATCGAACTTTGGTGTTACGCTTCTAACAAGAATTCACGTAGGTAAACTCTAAATGATTTACCACTTTTTATCGTGAATCAGTAGTTCGCTCAGTAAAGTAAATCCCTTCTTTGAATAAGTTCGCGAACGATTAGTAATGTTACAGTCTGTCGTTTGTTTAGTATTAGATGGAACAAGGGAAAACAAAAAGCACTGAAAAGGATACTTTTCTGGTAATTGACAAAGAAAGAATGTTATTGTGTGCATAGGAGGAATCAAACTTTCCTGGCACGCTTCCAATAAGAGCTTTCCTGTAAACTGTAAAAGAGCTACCACTCCATTTCATGCAGTCATTGTTCATTCGCTCAGTAAAGTGAACCCGTTCTTTGAACCCAGTTTTGGAGCGAATCGTCCAACTCTAATCAATAAGCCAAAAGGATTTGGCACATACTATTAAAACAAATTATATTTAATTCATAATCTGTAGAAATGTTAAGAGCTTTTTCTTGAGAAAAAAACTGGTTTAGTGTTTGCCTATTTCGATATTTAGTTTAATTTTGTCTAATTTCAAAATAAGAGTGATGATGATCAGATTTAACAATACATAAATTCATATTGTTAGAGGTTCAGATCTTCCAAATTGTAGATTAGGGATGTGAACAGCAAACATACAAAATAATTATTAATTATTTTATTACTTAGGTAATAACAGTATGGACATTCCTTCTAACCAGCTTTAAAATAATAACTAGAAAACCAAAAAAATGAAAGAGCCATAAAGTAGAAAAGCAAAATAAAAAATAGGCGAATTCTGCCTTGGGGTTCAAATGTGCCCTAGCAACCCACCTCATGGGAAATAATGTCCTAGTATTTACTTCAAGGATATATATCGGTTAAATATGACCGTTATGTAACTACCATAAGTATAACATAACAGAAAAATCTGTTTTAGGGACTCAGACTACCAGAGAAACTTTCAGAATACGAGAGATTTGATGAATAAAATAAATGAAGAAGATCTTTTTCGAACTATACTGGAAAGTATCATGGAAGAGCTTTAATAACAGTCGAATTCAAAAATGAAAAGTATGATGGTATTGGATATATCATATCAGAAAGAAATTTGTCGGTATCATATTCGCAATCGTAATTAGTGGCAATTTGGGACAGTAGGACATTTTTGTAACGTTTGCCACTTTATTGTATTCATATTAATGGCAAAACACAGGAAGTCAAATACAATTGGATATAAGATGCAGCAGTGTTTTTAATTAATAAATTTGTTATAGACAGATAAAGCAATCAAAATTATGTTTCAAGCATTTAAAAGGGCAGAACTGAGATTTACGAATTCCAGACTGCTATTCGCTTTTGATAAGTTAGGACAAAAAGTTATCTACTCTAGATAAGTGCAAGGTTTACCTCAGGATATTTAGTATCAAACATAAGAACGTATAAAATAATGTTTCTTATTCTGGTGAAGGATAATGCGATGGCCATATCAATTCTACATATTGATGTGTTCTCCGGTACTTCTCAATTTTTAAGATAAATTACAATTTTAGGCGGAGCGCACAGGAGCCCTAAATAAAATAAGTTCCGCTACTTCTTTTTATAAAACTGAACCACAATTTAAAGGGGGAAAATTATAATTCCTAACGTTTTGCTTTAACAATAAGCAGACTTTGCAATACTTTATTTCTTTATAAATAGAAATACGAACTCATGAGAACATGAGACGCTCAAGTAAAGTCCCCTCACTCACATGCGGAAACCTTTCCCTTTAAGAACAATAAATTTGGGGGAGTTTGTTTAGGAACACGTAAATTTCTCGCCATACCATCGTATATAGTGTATTGTTATCTATGCTTGCAGTTAGTTATCCTCCCAGGAAGGAAAATTTGTGTTCTTAAATGTGCGTTAAGTGACAGAGAGTACAATAAGAGTTAAATACTGAGATAATAAACTGCTTAAGCACGTCCCACAGTATCCACTAATGGGGGGAAGCGTAACCAGCAACTTTACATTCATCCTTTAGGAGTCAGATTAAGGACTCATTTTACCCCTGACACACATCTGCTTGATGGCTATAATTATATCAGCAGAGAGCCGCGTTCAAAGAGAACGTTCTCTCTCTCTAATTTTTTGTTTCCACCCACTCATACCCTCATTCTGTTTCGCCCTGGAATGGTCATCAGCTACATTTTAACTACATTTAAATTTTATGATGATAAAAGAACTTTTCCCTCCCCCTACGATCAGAGTTTAAATTGGGCCGGTGCTTCTTAGTTTTTGTAATAAATCATAATTCTAGCCGGAACGCACCAGAGCCCTGAATAAGAAAGCTGCGGCACTTCTTTTATGTAGTTGAATAACAATTTTAGTAGAAATTTTATTTTAACAATAAAAGTGTATTAAAAATCGCTTATGAAATTTCAATTTACCTCTTTACGTTGTATTTAATTTAAGTTAAGATTGAAGTAATTAAATAATTACTTCAATCTTTAATTATTTCATTAAATAATAATTAATTATCTAATAATTATCAATTAAATTAATTCTAATTAATTAATTATCTAATAGTTATCAATTAAATTATAATTAATTAATTATCTAATAGTTGACAATTAAATTATGATTAATTACATAATAATAATTGATTAACTAACAATTTATAAGCATTAATTAAATAGCTATTAATTAATTTGATAATAATTAACTATTTAATTTTAAAATTATTAATGAGTAATATAGTCATTTTATTTAATTATTTACTCTTGTTCCTCTTTGCTGACGGTCTTCCATTGGCTCCGGCACTTCTAATCTTAAAAATTAAGCCCTGGCTTGAATGCATTATGTATTTGGCTGACGAGACTAAAAGTTCAGTTTATGTAAGAACTACAGAGTCATCTGAATTCATTAAAATAGTGAAAAGTCTTTATGAAATGTCGATCAAATAATTCATCATGTCATCTCAAGAATAGAATTGTAAAATGCTAAAATGCATTGTAAAATGCTAAAATGCTTCTTTAAATAACACGATGTGAAAAGAGAATGTCATTTAGGCGAAAAACGTCTCTACTGATAAAGACAAAGGTAGAAGCTTATAATGTAGAGTTTGTAATGAAAGTATCCAAGCTAATCACTATCAAAGACTTGTCTATGTCGAGGAAGAAAGTGTCAAAAATTTCTTTGACTGTAAACCAGTTGATATATATCAGTAATTTCAGCAAACTGTTCAGTCGCAGACAGCTGTTTTGGGAAAATACATTCTTATAACATTATTATGTCGTTCTTCGTAGCTAAAAAGAGCATCATGTTTAGCTTTTCAGGCTCGAAAATTTCACTAGGTGATAATAGCAGATTTCCGAGTTTCTAACTTTCAGATTAATCTTCGGGTTTTCTTGTTTAATGAATGTTCCAGCATTGAAGTAATATTTGATGTTTAGAGTATTCTAGAAAATATTCACGTTTAAAAGTAAAATGTAGTATCTTAATAATACTAATGGCAGCTGTGGTAGCTCATTAGCATCTTGTTATTAATACTTCCGATTCTAGGCATCTTGTTGAATTACTGTTGTAGACTGAGAGGAAAATTGGGCCTATGTTGTTCGTGTGTGGCAGTGCTGAATAATATAGAATAGATCTAGAAACAGCGTATTTGTGTCGTCAACTGGCGCCGAACTGAGATTCTATATGCTGTGTTAACTGTTCTGTTTTCTCATGTTTTGTGTATGCAAGCCCATGAGAGCTTTTAAAAGTATAAATTTTGTATTAACATTTCAGAAGCAGTCATAGCTTGCCAGACAGAGTTGTTATCCGATGCTAAGTAAACTAATCGAGTAATGTTTGTTCAGTAACTAAAGATCTGGATGCTATCATCTGTCTAATTTGATTTCAGTATGTGGTGAGACCCTCCGTGGGTCCTCCCACGACGTGGGAGAGGGTTGGCAACACATAAGTCGGCTGTCTTGTTTATGCCGCTTAATCGGGCTTAACCAACACCTTCTTAAACAGAACCCCGACTACGAGACCGTGACGTCACAAACTGGCGGCTGACAATCGCCGTTAGTCACCTACTATCTGCCTTTAAAGTATACGTATATGCTTTTAAAGCTTTACTAACAGGAGGGTATTTTCTAAGGATGTAGATACATATTATTTTTCGTTTTTTTACTTTATATATATTGAAAATATATATTTTCAATTCATTCGCTGATATAATATTGGAAACATTTTCCTTTGCACAAAATATATTATATATTATTAATTTTTCTATGATCTTATATTGTATGTTTACAGTTAAAATAATGCTTTAAAGTACTGGTTGACTTTTGATAAGTAACAGTAAGGTAATGTTGGAATCTCCCTCCATACTAATAATATTCAAGTCCTTTAACTGCATAAAAAATATATAAGAAGGATGTGTGGAAATATTTTTAAGGATATTAGAAGTTTTTAAATTTTAGCAGGGTAGATTTATAAGCACACATATTACACGAAAAACCTCAATTTTCTAAACCTTTTATTATTTTCACAATATATCCATGCAAAAATTGCGCTGATAATGATTTTACTGAGACAATACTTATAACATCCTTATATGAAGATCTAATACTCTGCAGCATAAAAACACAAGCAGAATTAGCAGCGTTTTCACAATTATATTTTGCTACATTCCTATTATATTTTCACCTTTGAAATCTAAGAATGGCTTAATGTGAATTTCGTCAACCATTAAAGTGACATATTATCGTTTTCATCTAAAAAGCGGATTTTTTCCTTAGCATAATTCAGGAAATTTTCAGGAGTTTGCTCCACTTTAGGATCAACATTATATTCAGAATACAATCTTTTCAATGTAGAAGGATGTGGCAAAGTAACATATGCACTATTTCTTAAAAATTTATAGCAATGTGGAGAAATTGAAAACATCAAACTTGATACCAGCTGCTCAAATATAAACTGAACTACTTTCTTTTTATGTTCAGGGACATTTTTTTCTAATTCCCGAAGGCTTTGAGTTACGAGTAATAAATTTTTAAAGCTGTTTTCATTATTATCACCTTTAATTTTTGCAACTTCTTTAAGCAATGAACAGAGATTATGCACATCATTAATTTTTAAAAGGAATTCATGGTTACTAATTTTTGTTAATGGAATATCTCTAAAATATGCTTCCACTTGCAGATCATCATAGATAATGACTGATGCAGATATAAAAGGAGCAAATTCTGTGCTTATCTGGAATGAAAATATACTATTTTCTTTAATCACAACTGTTAAATGATCAGGTATCTTAGCATTTTTTAGAAATGATGAAAGCTCACTCAGATTACTATACTTACCTAATTACTAATTGTAAAGTAATAAAAGCAGGATTTCTAGTAATGCAATTTATATTTAACAAAACAAGTAATAGCAAGCATATGTGCGTTTGTCTTCCACTCGGAAAGGGGGGGGGAAGAAAAGGATTCTTAGTGACATAAGTTTTAATAATATTTGAATTTTCATGCATTAGGAATTTAAATTATTTCTTGTTTTACGCAAAACTGTGCACTTTATATTACAATTTAAAAAAACATAAGCATATTTATTGCCTTCACAGTTTCTTTAGAAAAACTTTTAAAACCAAAATATATTAAATATTAAGCTAAATAATTTCATTTGTTGCCATATACGTATGGAGTTAAAAGTTCCAAGTTATAAAATTAATCAAAAAGTAAAAAATTGGACATTTTAAAAAGTAAGTGAATATTTAGCCCGCAGTTCGATACATAATTATTAACCATACAATTCGATACATAATTATTATCCATACAATTCGGTTAATCGATACGTAATTACACAATATTATACACAATGTATTCTATAAAAATGAAATTCCTTAATATTAACGTATCCATTCTTTTAAATGTAGAGGCAAATAACTTGAAATTTAATAAATTTAAATTTCAAGTTAGGCTTAACTTACCCGAGAATACTTCGAAATGGTAAAATTTTCTCGCGGTATTGATTTTAACCATCTATGTAATACATCTTGTTGCTTAGGAAATCTATATACTGATACTTTAGAACCGTCACAATAATTTTCTCGGCATAACGGCACACAGCACTTTAAAGGCCTGATTGAAATCGAAAAAAAATATCAATATCAAATTAAGGCGACATGGTTCACGCGCCTTCTCACGACCAAGGACGAATTTCCCCTAACTTAATAATGCCATCTAGATGGCCTTGGTTTAGGGGCGATTTTTCGCACCCCATCGAGAAGGCCAACAGTTTGTGACGTCACTAAACTACAAGCCTTCAGTAGGGAGGCTTGTGTTTAAGAAGGTGTTGGCTCAACCCCCCCCCCCGAGCTAGTCACTCGCTCTGTCCGTAGTTTGAAAGTGGGTCCATAGTATAGGGGATATTTTATACACGCGTGGTATACTCATTAGGGGGCAAATGAGGTGCTGGTAAGAGCGCGATGAAATTCGCGCTGACACCAGCCTAAGAAACTAGTATCATGGGGGGGTATATCTGCTGCCTTCACAGAACTAAAGCTACCGTTTTGTTCGAAGGTCCGTTGAAGTTCGACAGGGGCTGTAAGGGTATTGTCAAGTCTGACTCGGACAAGACTTGTGTCACCGCTACATACTAAATAATTCTAAAGGTTGTTCTTGTGGGTTTCGGCCTCTTGGGATCGCCTTCAGAGGTTTGGTATTAACTGTCTTATGGGATGCCTGACGGTTTGAGTGCCGCTCATTTTAGTCTGCTGTGTCTGGTGAGACATAGGAATTTTTTAATCCGAGCTCCTGGAGACCTTGCTGAGAAGTCATTGTGCTAAGGTGCTGCTGCATAATAATAATAATAATTACAACGCCTTCAATTAGACATTTATCAAATAAAATGCCTGATAGCTTAGCAAAAAATGGGCTGTATTCGCGGTTTCTGTGGAAGATCTTGTTATGAATATTGGGAGAGATGGTTAAGCTGAGTAAATGTGGCTAAATGGCAAAGGTGTCAGCACTTGTTATTACTAGAAAATGGATGGCAGTTGCACTAGAAAATAATTTTCCACCAATGAAACTCATGTAATTATTGCATGACGGAGGACGAAAAGTTGATGACAGTTTGCTGTACAAATTAAACCTATCTATTTCTCCAATGTGATTGTTTAGTCAGAAGAATAAAACTGAAATTTACTCTATTTGAAGTACACTGATCTTAGAAAATGTTTAAGTTAATAAAGACTCTGGAACACGAGATTGTAATAATATAATGTCTATATCAGTGGTTCTCAACCTTTTTTTCTGCACCATGCATCGCTTTCGCAATTGATAGACGATCATTCCTCTCCCTCCTCCTTTCCAGTCTCGGAAACTGCATACACAATGAATTAAATATAGATAATTTTTTAAAGTGCTTCATAAATTACGCAAGAGAAAGTATGGAAAATGTTAATGAATACCAAAACTTAAATAACAGTAGTTTTTAATATCCATAAACTAAATACCTAAATAAAAGGCTGACCTCATTAGCCTCCTGAAAGCATGAAATTCTTCCCTGGGGGATTCCAGCCCGGTTGAGAACATCTGATCTATATTAATGTGATTTAGGTGAAGAATAAAAACAACCGATTTTTAGTGATGTTTGATAAATTCTTAGAATGACAGTGCATACAGCAGTTGTCTTTCCCCACCTAATATATTATATTTTTCTTTTGTGGTTTTATAGAATACCATTACCGTACTAGTTTTATAGTTGGATCACCTGTCAGATACATACAAGGCATAAAATAAAAAATCAGCTGAGTTACTAAAATCGGAGAATGCCCTGAATATATTGTGGACTTTTATGAAGAAGAAAAGAAGTAAACAGTATAATCAAGGATGAAGCTTGTAGATTATTAGAGATAATGTCGAGATTGTCTGATTGTAGCTTCCATCTGCAAATTTTAAATAAGCAAAATAAGGTTTTTGGAGGACAAGAAAGATCATAATAGCTTAATGAAATTAATAAATTTGGAATCATTACCATTGCATTTACTTTGAAAGCTCAGCGTACCACTTTATGTGAGCAAGGAATGTGATCTTTTAGGATCTGATAGCAAACTAACTTTTGGCTAGAAATTCTTTGGCTACAAATAAGTGATGATAGTAAATACACTGAAATATCATACAGAAACAAAAGAAAATTTTTGTAACATAAAGAAGTATTTACGAATTCTTATTTGAAATATTAATGTTACAAAATGAGTGTAACATTAATATTTCAAATAAGAATTCGTAAATACTTCTTTATGTTACAAAATAAGAAATTCTAAAATTTCTTGTTTCGTGAAATTGTAAGACATCTAGTGTTTTTAAATGTTTTTGGAGCATATTTACATGTAAAACTAAAATATAAAATTCAAAATCTTGATTAAAATACTGTCGATATATAAATATGAAATCACTACATTTTAGCTTTTAGGCACACTTCATTTTACCTTTTTTTTTCACTGGCAGTGAGCAGGTCGAAATCGAGAGAATCTTAATTTCTCTTTCAAAGCTTTCTTTCCATTTCATGTTCTTTTAATTCTAACTAGCTTTTCTAATATGCATTTGTTATATATATGCATATATATTTATAAGTAATGAAGGCATCAAAAAGAGATATCAAATTTAAATTTTAATTCCCTTTTCTTCCCAAGAATTTACTTAAAAATCTACGCCCGGATGTTCCTCCCCTTACGATTAAGCACCATTTCTCCCAGCTGTTAGTTATAGATATTATATAACGATTATTACCTAAGTCCAGCCAATTTTGAAACTTCATTATTTAGATACTGCCAGAAATATTTACTTTAAATACTTACTGTATTATGTTTAAAATAACGTATTCACATTTTACCGATTTTCAAATTGCATTTCATTTCCATTCTGTGTTTTAATTGGTTACTGCATTAAAGCGAGTATAATGTTTCCGAAGATAATCTAGTATAAAGACGCAAAAAAAATTATTTACTGTTAAGAAGAACTACTATTTGCTATCCTTCTTCGAGGACTGGGCAGATCTCTGAATAATACTTTCCAAATCTTCTTAATTTATTGTTTTGATTTGGCATCATTTTAATAGCAAAACAAACGTAAAAAGAAATAATAAAAAATAACACTATGCCGAAGTGTTTGAATTTGCTTACCGGAAACTAACATTCCCTCCTTGTCTGGAGGTTGTAGTTGAACCCAGGGACTTGTGTGTCACGTGATATATTGACGCAATGCCCGTACTTCTACAGGGTGGGTGTTTTCAGTGGGTGGTAGGGTGTCCTTGCGTAATAATATCAACGCTCGCCTCAAAGGTATGTCGTATTTTGCAGTAATGTTTCGTGTATATATGATGTGTTGATATCACCTGTTTATCATATGGTGCACTTCACTGTGTACTGCATGTATATGAGATCATGAAGCGATAGCTGATAACGAGTTATATAAACATTAATTACTTTTGTTTAGATTAGGAATAAATAAAGGGGAGGATTTTTTTTCCTTATTCCCAATCGCTTGCTGTAATAGTCTTGCTTGCGAAGGTCGTTTGCGCTTACTTCCTTCCAAGTTAGCAGTGTGAAAGTTTTTGAAAGTAAAAGTATATAATACAGAATTTTTTTTTTTTTTTTTTTTTTTTTTTCAGTTAACCAGCAGAAAAAAAGCCTTTATGTCCTCGACTTTGCTTGGTTAACTTAGCTTATCCTACAAACACAGTTTCACTCTGTTAATCGGAATATTCGTATATGTTGGAATTACCTGTATTGCTAAAATCATTTGTATTTATGTCTGTTCAGTAATGCATTTCATTAACTGTAGATATCAGAACATACACTGTGTTGTTTGCTTATGGAGAAGTGCCTGTCAATTTTATGTTTACATGAAGAACAAATGTCTTGCAAAATGAGAACTATATGAAGTGAGAAATGAGTTCATTCAATGAATTTCAGTTCTTGCTTTTGAATTAAGCAAAATGCTTATTTGATGATCTAATACTTACTCTTGCACTGCTGTTTCTGATATCAGCATTAAACAAAATATTTGTGTGGGAATAAAGTACCATATAAAATTATACAATAATTTAAGGAGAAGGAATATCAGATATTTAAAATATTGTTCTGTGGTACTTCTTTAGAAATAAAAGATGTATGTACCTCTTAAATTTATCAGGCCTTTTAAACTAACTAAATGTACCTCTTAAACTAATCTGGCAAAATATTTTTCCACATCGTAACAATGTACAGATGTTTTTAATCTAGTGCCATTTTAACAGCAAATAAGTATGCAAAGAAATAGTAATGTATTTTAAAATAGTTACAATACTTATTGTGAAAAGAGTTTTGCTTGACCTTACCTTTTTGTAATTTTATGAAGTTTCTTCTACCTGAATTGAATGGATAGTTAATTAAAATCAGTGAACTTAGATAATGGATAGTTAATTAAAATAGGATAGTTAATTAAAATCAGTGAACTGAAATTGGCTCATCATGTTTTTTTTCAGTATCTGAAATGTATCCACATAATTAATTAATTTTTTTTTGCGATAGGTATTTCCTTATTTAGCTTTCTTTGGGAATAGTTATATAGCCGTCTTCAGTGGCATAGCTAGAGAGGTCAAAAAGGGATAGGGGGACTCCAAATTAATGTTACAAAATTTTATAATTAAATGTTTTCCATTCTTGGCAAGCAGTAGGGGGCACGGAATCTTCAGTTGTACCTAGGCATTGAAAATCCTAGCTACAACTCTGGTCATCTTGGTGCTTTACTTCTAAAAGTCCACCATGCATTTCCTGAACCATATTGCCATATTTTGGCTAATTTCTTTTATTAAAACTGTAATGCGAGTAATGGTTATAAAGACAGTTATTACAAGGAAAAAAGCCATATCAAACATAGATCATCTGCTGCCGAGAAAATATGCAGCCAGGTAAAAATGCCGAGTAGTATGGCTTAAAGTATAGAGCTACAAACAGGTGTCCCATCTCTATTATGGGCTGAATGGTATGAGAGTGGCTTTGTAAACTATCATACCAGACAGAGTGTCTTATGTTAAATGTTGCTTGTGTACAGTGGATTAATTCTGTTCAAAATAAGTGGTTTCAAGAAATTCGTCCCTAATGTGTATAAATGCAAGCTGAGTTGCTCTGCGTAAGGCCCTCCAAAAATCTGAAAATTTTCCTGGCCCTTAATTCTCTGCCGCCAACTGCAACCTTAAATGCAAGCAAGAACTTTCTAAGAAAACTGCTGTTTGAGATTATTCTCTAATCAGTTGTAACCCCTGTCACATTAAAATTTTAATTTTTATATTGGTTGAAATGCATGAAGTAATTGTATTTGCAAAGAACAGATGAAAACAAACTGTAAATACATTCTGAATCATGTCATTGTGAGCAGCTGTTTAAAACAACCACTTCTAAAAGTGATCTGTATATTTGAGAGCATAGTAAATATTGAATAGCACCTCAGAAAATAAAATTCATTTGAAAATGTGGCAACTATTCGGTGTATTTCATTATTTCTCTATATGAATTTTTGTTAGAACTGGTTTTTCCTAAAAAAAATATTTCTAGAAAGTCTGTGCAACTTTGGATTAAAAGTGACGATTTCTGTATTTGAAAACTATATACATTTTTTTTTATATTGACTTAATCAGCATGAAACTACATATTTATTATTTATGAAGAAGATGTAATCTTTTTATTCAAAAGAAATTAAACTTAACGGAGAGATCGTGTGATCACTGCAACTTATGCCTTCATTGTTGTAGGTCTTTAGAGTAATTGAATATCTAAAAGCCAAAGGGTTAGAGTAGAAAGAAGGATACCCATTGTATTATCGCGAAGTTGATGTTTCATTTATGGTAGCTTGAATAGTTGAATGGTATGGAAACTCTATTATGATGTAATCGGTTGCATGATTGCAGTAACTTCATAAGGGCTTGTGGTGTGTGTGTTGGTTAGGAAGTATATTGCTTGTTTTGTCGTTTAGACGGTAAAATGGCTGAATGTGGTAAGATTAATTTGAAGTTTCTGTATGATTTGGAAAGAAAGGTGAAAAAAGCATTACTTGACTGGTGTGTAAATGAAGGTTTACTTAGTAGCCATTATTAGGTGTCCTGTTTGTAGGAAGGAAATGTGTGTGGTCAACCGTTGGAAATGCGTACGGTCGAACGCTGTTACGGAGGATATTTTTTACTCTTATTTTGTGAATTTATGTGCCGACGCCAGTATACAGATTCAGATAATTTTAGGAAGTTTTTGGATGCTGTTAAGGAATTTTGTTTGAGTGAAGACGTATTAACTCGTAAATAAGGTAAGTGGATATTTCCCTTGTGTAGTGCAAAGATGAATTAAGTTTTTTATGTTATTTCATTGTTTGATTTAAAATGTAGTTTATTGAGATTATATATATATTTTTTGTTGGCTGCTCCTTCAACTTTTCAAGTGAATATAGTTCGATGTGTACATGGACAAAGTCAAGAGAATGTGCAATGCCTAGTTTGTGCAATTTTCTGATGTTTTTTTTTAAGTGAAAACAGGTCAGTGTGTACATGGGTAAAATCAAGGGAGTGTGTAATTCTGGGATTTTTTTTTAAAGTGAAAATAGGTCGATGTGTACATGGATACCGAGTTTGTGCAATTCTTTGTCTTGTTATTTTGGCTTTGTGAAGCGGTGAATAAATTGCCACTACTCAAGCCAAAATAACAAGTCAAAGAATTGCATAAACTTGGTATCCATGTACCGTCAAAAATCGCCAAGTTTCGGCAAGGGGTACCTGTAAATATACTTTTATCGCCCAAAGTACTGATACTGGGTTTAAATCCTAATAGCAAAATAGGATGACCTTGTGGGGCTTTCAGTACTTTGACTTGTGTGCACTTCAAATATAAGCCAGTTTTTCTTAACAAGTTTTTGCTTGAAGATATCATTCCTATGCAGATAAACTTGTTGGTTCTTTGAAGCCAAGGGGTTTAAGAAGATTTTGTTAGAAATGTTGTTAGAAAGGCAAGTACATCTCAAGTGCTATACAGTAGTAAAGGAATTCCAGTTTTTTCTTCTGTTTCTTTTGCATTAGATGTGTGATTTTCAGGGCTGTTATCTCGGCATGTGCAGCGCTCTGGGCGGCACAATTATGGGCATAAAAATTTTTAGAATTTAAGTAGGAACCAGGCAGCAGAATTTTGTTGTCAGATAATTTGTACCTGGTGGCAAAAGTCTAGCTCAGGCTCTGGTGATTTCATATTTTGATTTTTTAACTTGTTAATAGTATCACTAAACATCTGCTTCAACTGAGAATTAACTGTCTTTACAGTACAAAATTATTCCCTTATAAAATTCATGAAATATGAACTATGCACCCAATATCAAAAATTTTGTGCTAAAATGGAGCCAAGGGTGTTAATTTTTTTTTTTTTTTTTTTTGCTTTTTCAAATGCTTTATGTAATTATGATTGTTGATAAGATAAGATCTTTGTGTATTGTTTGAAATATCTTTGAATGTTTTCAAGTAACTGAAAGCTTGTTGCAAGACAGTTTTGCTGTGGAGAATATAGAATATCCTAAATTCATTTAGTTTGAATTCTAATTCCTTGTACTTAAATGGACTGGCCTTATAGAATTGTTATGCTTTTTCTCTTATGTAATTTAGGTATAAGTATCGTATGCTTTTCTCATGTGTATAATAAGGAAGTAGTTTAGGAATTAGTTTTGCTGAGGTATTATATTATCCACTGGGCAACTAGATCCTAAATTATCTGCTGTAATGAAATAACCTTTCTTTAGTTTCTTTTGTGCTCACCGATGGACGAATGGATGATATAAAAAAGAACCCCGGTAATGTGACAGGGGCTGAAGTCTCAGCAAATGTCTTAACTACATGGAGGTTTTCATCGTTTGCTGATACGTGAATACAAATCAATTTCACTTCGACTTTCCTTCACAAAAGCGTCCCTCCTCTTAGGCAGGTAGCTTTTGTGTATGTATTTTACCATGATTGGCTTCAATTTCATATGTATTATTTTTAAGTCATGAATTTTTAGTTTGGCAGTAACATCCTTGAAGAGCCATCTTCCCTAAGAATTGCTATTATTAATGATATAATGATAGGGAAACTTCTTTCTTCAATTCCTTTTAGTTATAGATTGTACTATGCCTTAAACTTTTATGTAGGAAATATCTGAAAATCTTCTTTGATTAAGAATTATGCTGTGGATTTATGGTGAGTAAAAGAGGATAACTATCTATATCATTTAGTCAAAGCTCAAATCTCAATGAAAGCGTAGACACCTGTGGCTGTAACATTTATGTACAATGTAGGCTTCTAAAATCTGTCAACCGTAGCCTTGTTTGATCGTAGAGATAGACAAGTTTGAGATTCATAGTTTGGTTTGGCTTCTGTTAATTAAAAATGATATCATGAAGTATAATTAGATAGCCTTTATATGCTCTCCTTTAAAAAAAAAAAAAAATAATCTTACCTATTTGGTTAAGAATTTGGCCAGAAAGTGTTTTTAAAGCTATTGCTTGGCAAGTTTTCTGGCGAGAAACTTTCCCTTCATTTTGGTTGATTTTCTGTATATATTAAACTAGTGAATTTTTTTTGTTAAGTGACATTATGTATATGCCGATATATATACATCTGTTGATAGAAATCTCAAACTGTATTCTCTTATCCGTCTTTCTTTTAACTTATTTGATATACGAGTTTGCAGTTAGTTTTGATAATACTAGTTATTTACTTTGAAAATAAAGTGTATCTGAAATATTCAGAAAATAACATATTTAAAAATACTGCAGAAAAATTTTGTCGTTTTCTTTTAGTTATATATTTTAAGTTATGCGAGTGTAAAATTTAAAAAAATCCTCTATTATTTTCCATATTTACTGTATTTTTGTTTGAGAAAATAGTTGTATGCACTTCTCTTACTCATCTCTTGCTCATTTATCAGAACTTTGCATTCTTTATCTTTTAAAATGCTATTTGGAATTTTAGGCATCCAATATTCTTTGTTTTCATAATACTCTTGGAAGTGTTGGTTAGAGTAGAGAGAAGGGTACCCTTTGTATTATCACGAAGTTGTTGTTTCATGTATCACCAAGTTGTTGTTCTATTTATGGTAGCATGAGTAGTTGAATGTTATGGAAACCCTATTATGACGTAATTGATTGCATGATTGCGGTAAATTCGTAAGAGCTTGTGTGTATGTTGGTTAGGATGCTGGTCATGATATGTGGTTAGGTATGTTGGTCATGATATTGCTTGTTTTGTGGTTTAGACGGTAAAATGGCTGAATGTCGTAAGAATTTTGTGAAGTTTCTGTACGATGTGGAAAGAAAGGGCATCATTACTTGACTGGTGTGTAAATGAAGATTTACTTAGAAGCCATTATTAAGTGTCCTGTTTGTAGGAAGGAAATGTGTATGGTCGAACGTCGGATGATAAACGGCGCTATGGAGGATATTTTTTACTCTTATTTTGTGAATTTATGTGGCTACGCCAGTATACAGGTTCTAGTTCAGATAATTTTAGGAAGTTTTTGGATGCTGTTAAGGAATTTTGTTTGACTAAAGGTATATGATTCTCTGATATTTTTTTAAGTGAATATAGGTCCATGTGTACATAATTAAAGTCAAGGGAGTGTGCAATGCCAAGTTTGTGCAATTCTCTGATTTTTTTTTTTAAGTGAAAGAGGTTGTTGTGTACATGGATAACGTATTTGTGCAATTCTTTGTCTTGTTATTTTGGCTTTGTGTAGCGGAGATCGCTACACAAGCCAAAATAACAAGTCAAAGAAAGCCAAAATAACAAGTCGAAGAATTGCACAAACTCGGTATCCATGTACCGCCAAAAATCGCCTAGGGGTACCCGTAAATATATTTTTATACGGAAATGTTTTATGTTTTATCTTTGTTGTTGGTCTTTAGTAAAAAGTTAATTGAGTAATTTAGTTTACAATTTTATTTATTTTTGTTTATTTTATTTAACTTTAATATTTCCTCATCTTCAGTTCATGATATTTGATGTACTTCATAAAATCATCTTCAACATTTCAGAATTTAATGAGATAAAACAATTCAGAACATTACTCTTTTCATTTTATTTTAGTGCAACAAATGAATTTTTATGTTGTTTTTTTTCGAAGCGGTCAAAAAACTTTTGTCTAAAAAATACAGCCAGTTTTATTCGTACCAATCATGTGACTAGGTCAGTCGCTTGTTTTGGGCACCTTTACTTTTGTGCTGCCTCAATGTAGAACATTTGTTTGATTTTTGGACATTTGAAGAGCATATTTCTGCCAGCTTCAAATTGTGCATTATACCTTTTGTTTTGATAATACACATGCTGGTGTACTTAATTTTAAACATTCAATTAGATTTATCACTTGCTAGATTATTTCATCAGCTGAAATAATTGAAACATTTCTTTAATGAAGCATTTCACAAAGTTGCAGGAAGTATAGAAATTTCTTGGAGTATGGTGATAATGAAAGCTTATGAATCTTTAAAAACATTTTCTATTTTAGAGTACAAAATCATTCCAACTTCATGACTTTAATGAAACTGAATATGAGTTTTTCATACTTTCTCTTCAGCCTTTTTTGATTTTCAAACTGATTTGGTAATCTAACATTACAAACTGTTGTGAGATCAAAACATTATGTTAATTGTAATTGTATGAGTTTCAAGCTCCTGAGAAATGTTACTTCTGTATTTTATTTATTTGAAATATGATAATAAACCTAACATGTATTTGAAAAAAAATTGCCTAAAGTAGTTTGATTTGTTTATATCTGTGTGTACATCAACAGAGACAACTGAATGTAATGAACTGAACAAAGCAGATTGTAATGCAGGAAATGTTTCTTCAGTGTTTTACTGAAACATCAGATATTTTTTTCCTAACTTTTCCCTAGTACCATTTGTGCATTAACCTGTTGAGTGCCCCTCTCGAGTTAACTTAGAGTTAACAATTTTTTTTTCCAAAGCCGTGATGCACGTTTGGCTTAACTTGGAGAAAAACTCAGCTCAGTGTGGTTAACATTCAGAGTTAAAACACGGCACTGAACAGGTTAAATATTGATGCAAGTAATTTTGATTAAGACATTGTTTTCAAGAACCAAAAGTACATTGGTCATACCAGATATGTATGTTTAATTGTCAGATTTAGTACAGCAATGCATATCCCAGACTAGTTAAGCTAGAAGCGAAACTGATAATTCAAATAATAAAATCAGTACTAATAACTGGTAAGTCAATTAGTAATAGATATGTTAACTACAGTAGACGTTCATTTTTACGAACCTCTTTTTTACGAACACTCTCGATTTGACGAACTAGCGAATGGTCCCGAATACACTCCCATAGATGTAATGTAATTTTGCGCTCTTATTTACGAACTACAAATCAGGAAAATATCTTTTTTGCGAACTCAGTTTTTATACTTCTGCGTGTTTCATTGGGACAAAGTGTGAAGGTCAAATAAAATCTCCAACTATTTTGAGGCAGCAAGTGCAAAACATTCGAAGAAGTACAGTAAGGAAGGAGGGGGCGGAGAAGAGGGGGAATTAGGACAAATTTATGGTGTTGTTTGTTGTGGGAGGCTCTCAGAAGAGCATCGGCTTGATGTTGTTGGGTGGGGGTAAGACCATTCGTGTTAAAGGGGTTTGGGTTGCTTCTAAAAGAGAGTTGTTGCTTTTTGTAATGTCATAGTCATTTGATCTGGACAACTCAATCAGTGAAGTCTCGTTAGTCGAGAGGGAGATTGGGCCAGTTTTTGTTAAGTAAGATTCTTAGAGCTATGTCGCAAATGAAGAAACGAATTTGTTTAGCGGTTGAAATAAAGAAGAAGATTTTAAGAGAAGTTGACGAAAAAATATTAAGCAAGACACAAATTGCTCAGAAATATGGAATTCCTAAAAATAGTTTATCGACGATTTTAAAGGCAAGAGAGAAGATCTTTGGAGACGATGAACGGAAACGATAAAAACGGAAACGATGAATGTGGACCCTCCTCTCGAAAATATTTTCGAGAATCAAAACACCCAAATTTGGAAAGGGCTTTGCTTGTTTGGTTTCGAAAGATAAGAAGCTTAAACATTCCAATTGATGGAAATGTACTTAAAGAACAAGCACACTTTTTTGCTTCCAAATTAAACATCAAAGATTTTAAAGCATCGGATGGTTGGTTACAGAAATTTAAATTTCGGAATGGTTTGAGTTTCCGGAAAGTGTGTGGTGAAAGTGCAGCAGTAGACACGTCATCAGCAAATGAATGGAAAGAAGAAAAGTTGAAATTGCTTCTTTCTGAATACGCTGCAGCTGACGTTTTTAATGCGTACGAAACGGCTTTGTTTTTTAAGATTTTGCCCGAAAGAACATTAGCTTACAAAGGAGATAAATGTGTTGGAGGTAATAAAGCTAAAGAGAGACTTGCAGTTTTGATTGCAGCCAACATGACTGGGTCACAAAAATTGCCTCTGCTCTTTATTGGAAAATATCTGATACCAAGGTGTTTCAAAAATGTTCAGAAGATTCCTGCTGCATATTATGCTAATAATAAGGCCTGGATGACTGGCAACATCTACGAAAAATGGTTGAGAGATTTAGATAACCGTTTTTCAGCAGAGAAGCGCAAAGTTCTCCTAATCGTGGACAATTGTACTGCACACATGGAAGTCACTGAGCTTCAGGCAATCCGCGTGGGATATCTCCCACCAAATGCAACTGCGGTTTTACAGCCAATGGATCAGGGGATAATCAATAGTTTCAAGCGAAAATATAAGACAGTGCTCTTGCAAAGAGTAATCCTTGGCTTGGAAAGGGAACAACCTTATCAGATTGATATTCTTGGTGCAATGCATTTATCAATCAGTGCATGGAATGATGTTTTAGATGAAACAATTTCTAAAGCCTTTCGACATGCAGGTTTTATTAAAGAAACAGATGTAACTGAAGAAATCCATGACAATAGATCTCACGACGAAGATGAGGTTCTCATGCATGAACTTCGCCGTAGAAATCCACAGTTGCCAGAACTTTCATTCGAGGATTTTTTAAATGTGGATTCTAATGTCATCTGCACAGAGGAAATATTGGATCACGATATTATTAGCAGCATAATCAACGAGAATGAGAGACTTTCAGATCCAGAAGAAGAAGAAAATGAAGTAACACCAAGACCGACTTTAAAACAAGCTGCTGAATACTTGTCAGAACTTAGACGATTTTTTGAGGCCAGTGATAATTGTGAAATGCTAACAAATATAGAGAAGATGGAGTCTTGCATTGTACAATCTGTTGTTTTAAAACAGACAAAGATGATAAGTGATTATTTTGTTGCTCAATGACTTAATAAAGGTACGTTTTACAAATATTTTATATTTCTTGTTTGTTTAATAGAATGGATATCATTTATTAAGTAGTGATACTATTAAAAATAATTCCTAATACATAAATAAAAGCATGGAATAGTATCACTAACCTGTCTCGAAAAGATTAAAATGTGAAATACTAACAATTTCCGATGCCTTTCTAAATTACGAACTCTCGATTTAACGAATTGTTTTCGTAGTCCCTGCGAGTTCGTAAAAACGAGCGTCTACTGTATTACTTAAAGATATTTCCAAAAGAAAAAGAAAAATTAGTTAGGGAGAAGAAAGATACAATATCATAAATTAGTTTTTACCTTAAACGAGTGAACCAGTCATAACATAGGTAGATAACAAGTGAAGACTTGGATACTTCAGCTGTTACATCATTGTGAAGGTGTGAGGAAATGCATGATCTTCATTCAGAAGAGAGACTTGGATTTCATCTTCATGTGTAATACTAAATCTATTAAGATCTGTTAAATCAGATATTTCAATACTGAATATGATAGTAAAGGATAAAGTTTGCATTACTGAAAACATCAAAGGCTAGCTAACATTGAAGGGCAAAATCACTATGAAGAAACTCTGGGAATTTTTACATGCTTTTGAGTTATGTAAGCAATGCATTCGGTAAATTTGTAGATAGCTCAAATGTTACATAAGTTTGTAAACTGCTTAAGTGTAACTTCATAAGAAACTACAATATTTATTATATGTATTTAAACAGAATTATTTTATAAAAGAAAAATCATGCAGCATATAAAATACAAAAACATGGAAAAGTGTCTAAAAGAATATTAAAAAAAAATATTTTTCAAGTAAGAAAAGTTTGGGGGCAGCTAATTTGGTTCTATAGTGGTAAAATTGATGTTGGAGTTTTGTGATTGTCAACAGAAATGCTATTCTACCTCTCTTGATGTTGAAGTCTGAGGGCGGTAGTTGTTAGACTTGTCATCATAACATTGGTTCGAGCAGAATCTCGCAGGTCTGTCTGGGATAGATTGTGTGATTACATGCTTTTGTTATTGAACATGAAGTTAAACACATTGGAATGGATATGGCTTCCAACATACTTGAAGTACTTAATACCAAATTCCATGATCAGTTTAAGTACAGTTTAATGTACAATATTTTGGGTTCAGATTTCATTGGTAAGTACACATCAGAACTGCAGGGAGAAAAATTTTTTGCTGTTATTTTTAGAATGAAACAAAAGTTAAGGGGACTATTAATTTATTATTTGAAGTGTCGATTTTGTATTTTACATATATATTGTATTTTCTATATATAGCTTTGCAGATATTATCATTGGATTATTCGTTTTTTAGAATATTACTCTGACGCAAAGGCGTAGCTAGGGTTTTCAGCGCCCGGGGAAAACTGAAGATTTTGCACCCCTTTCTCTGTGCCAAGAACGGAAAAATTTCATTCTAAAATTTCGTAACATCAATTTGGCGCCCCCTGAATGCTGCACCCGGGGACAGATGTCCCCCCTTGCCCCACCCTAGCTACGCCACTGCTCTGACGGGACCAAAGACTGTACAATAACCATTCAAAGGTATGATATGCTGACTAGTATTTTCATGTCACAACTACAGCAGAGACAATTGCTGTATCAGGTAATGTTAATACAGGATAGAGTACCACTGCACATTGGTACAGCAGCTGTTGTGCCATCATTTTTGCAGAAGAAATGGTCATAAGTCACTTTTTTGCACTTGCATGGCCACCTCGCTCTTTGAATCTAACTCCATGTGCCTTTTTCCTGTGGGGTTGTTTGAAATCCAAAGTCTGTCTTGTGGGGTCTTGACCTTGACAATTTTAAAGAACAACCAAGTTGTACTGAGTACTCCTGGTAACCTGTTATGTTCAACTTTGGAGAATGTTGTGTATAGGATGCAGTGTGTGGTCCATAAGAAGGGTAGTGACATTGAAAGATATCTAGGTATTATCTGAAAATGTTTTATTGCTCTGAAATATCATTTCTATAACCCTTTGGGGCAATTTATTTGCTGCATTAAAGTGGTGTTGCACTGAAATTTCTTCTTTGTTATTCATTTGTGTAATTCTCAGCATTCTCTACAACAATGATATGTTTGCCCAAATTGGTGACTTTTGAAAGTAATTTATTTTTCCACCACCATCTTCTTTCCCATATCCTCATTAGTACCCCTTCCAAATTTGGCATTTAAATTTCTGATGTTAACTTTACAAACTGTGTTGCTTTCAAACAGAGTTATGCTTGCTGAGAGTTCTGCAGCAACAGAACTAATATTTAGTAAACTATATGTTAAGATTGGAAAACTTAATGCCAACACCCTGAAATCTTATGATATTCATGAAATGTAATGTTGCTGAATTCAGCCATTTGATGAAAAAGGAGAATATTATAAAAAATACTTGAAGTGGTTGGGTATTGAGTAAAATCTTTCATAATATAATGGTTATTGTATTGTTTTGTTATTTTGTATAAAGAAATGTTAATAGAGTAAGGATTGTTAATTGTTTAAAATGTAAGTGCTAAGATTCAGAGTTCTCTTCCCGATTCCCACGCAAAGTGTGAAATAGTCTAAAATTCCTGTATATTTAAAATAACTTAAAAAAACTGAAATTACTGATTGTTAAAAAAATGTAATGTGCCAATGATATTTCCAAAATAAAACCATCGTTTGTTATTATTTGATCCACATTTAAAGGGCCAGAAAGTAGCTTTGATCTTGGTCAAGAAGAGCCACAATTTGGCTATGTCTTGTAGATTATCATCTCAAAGATCATTAGAAGTGTTTCCACAGCTAAAGTTCATAATCATAGTTGGCAATCTTGAGCTGCGAGATAACTCATATTAATCACCTTACCAAAATCATTGAATATAAGTAATTGCTGTAGCAAATGCATGCAATGTGCAAATGTTTGGCATACAGGAAGGGGCTAAATAACACACCTGGTTTACTGTAATGAATCATTTTTCCCCTCAAAAGTTATATACAGTAACACCCCAACTGTTGAGAGAGCTTGGAAAATTCTGAATTCAGGATGTGCAGAAATTGAAGGTAGTTTATGAAATTGGTATTAATGGTAGGAAAGCCAAATGAATAGAAGAAATTTCCAGTCTAAAATTATAAAAACAGTCTTATTTGTAACCAATGTGAATATCAAGAGCCTATACTTAAAATTATGTAAGATTTTAGGGGGGGAATACATTTCAGACATAAAAGCTGACATATTTTGTATACCTTAAACATGAAAGTTAAATATCTTATTCTATTTATGAAATCTCTCTGAATGTGAAAGCTGGCAGAGATGTCACCAAACTTGCACCAATCATTCTGACAGAAGTTTAATGGTATAAATCATTCTTCACATAAACAGATACAAAGATATGTAGTTATCTGACTGGGAAGTTGAAGATTAGTTTTAATATGTTTGCTTTGTTTAATTGTAAGAAAGGTATTTGTGTACTTAAAATATCAAAACATATGTTAACTCATTACTTTCTATTGATTGTGCCAGTTATTGAATGTATCGTTTAGATACAAGCAATGAAATTTTTAGTCATGTTTGTAAGGAGTTATTTTCCTTTGTTTGCATTTTCGTGGTCTAAGTGGTTATCCGCTTAGTGGTTTCTTAATGTTTAGGAAATCTGTAGTTTGAATCCCAATGATTTTAAAACCTAATGATTGTGAATTATGATTATAAAACTTATATCATAATCAATTAACCACGTTAATAAAAAAAACAAAAAACAAATTTCACTAGTCTATTTGATGAGGAATTCTTATGGTTCTTCCTGATCTACGTTTGGGAGGGTGCTTCACTTCAGCAGTATCAATATTCTCAATGGAAGCGTCGAGAATAACTTCAACAGGCAACTTACTTTTTCTACAAGCTTTCAAGACATCAACATCAACTTTCACCGACACTTCTAATGAATAAAATTTTTGAAAAGGACATACATATCCTCTCACCCCTGGACGTACTTACTCTGCCAATTCTTGGAAAACTCTTTTCCAGGATAAACTTCTAAGATTTTCCCAAGAGGCCAATGGATGTGTCAGACATAATTATGTGCAATTAAAACAACGTTATCAATATTTTAAACACCATTTAGTGTGTACTAAAAGAGCAAGGTACTCATTTCTAAATCTTTGTCTACGGATCATCGTGTATGTAGGTCAATGGTCATTGTTACTTACTCACAGTCACGCAGGATTATGCTGAGCTCTTCGTAATCTATGGAGGATTTTCCTAACACTCGATGCAGAAGTTCCTTGTGCATTTTTACCTTCTGCTCCCACTATCCACCCTACCATGCTGCTGTGGGTGGAGTAATTTTCCAAGTGTTTTTCTGAATGGCTGAGAACATGGCTATCTTGTCTCAATGTAATGTTTAAAATGCACTGTTTGTTCCTATAAAACTCATGGCATTATAAAGTAAAGAACTGAAATCCTGCCTCTTCTCACAACTGATTGTCGTAAGGCTTGAACCAAGCCTAATAAATGAAAGGAAACAGCCATTTTCAAAATAGTGCTGCATTAAAAATTCCATACAGGAGAATCAAATCAGTTAATAAAATTAAAGCAAGACTAATGAATAATAAAACACTTACCTTTTTTGAGAAATGACAAACTTTTACTTTATTTTTTAACTTAATCTGTTGTGGAACCTGTATGCATTGCTTTTCATGCTGTTTTTGAATTATCTTCAGTACAATACCACAGGCAAGTAACAGAGCTAAGAACTTGAAAACCTCTTTTTTTCGTTATTGTTCACAAGTTTGGTTTTTATTTTCAGAAGCCCTTCTATATCTCTAAATGTCTACATTTTAATAAGAAACTTCTTGTCTTAAAAAAAAAAAGTCTTTAACTGTATGGACTTGAAAACCAGAACTTCTGCTTGTTTGAATTCTTTATAACTTGTTACCTTTTAACTTCATTTCATGTGACATGTAATGTAGAAAATGTAGAATCCATGCCACTACTCTGATATTTCTACTGTAGGTGGGAAAATGATCACTGCAGGTTTCAGCTACTTAAATATTCACCATGGAGAACATGATTTCTCTTTAATCATTTCTTCATTGACATCTAGTTCTATATTGCTAACTGGCCATTCAAGAGGTGGAAGGTACAACCAATTGGAACCTTCATACTGTTTTCATTTGCATAACTACTGCAATAAACAGCCCCTACTTATCAGGTCTGCAGGATTCAAAGGTCCAGGCACGTATCCATATTTTGACAGGTGTCAGATTCCTGATTTTTATAACATGGTTCTGTACAAATAGACCTCAAATGTCTTCTCTTTTTTATACAGTCTAGAAAAAAATGCTGTCTGTTTGGAATTCTTTCAAGAGCTCAGAAGAATAAGACGAGCAGAACTAGTAGCACGAAGAAGTTCTAACCTAGCCAGTCATTGTTTCCTTTTTATTGCAACGGCCAGTTCTAGTTCTACTCGAGCTGGGCTTACATTACCAACTCGCAGAAAAACTACGGTCGAACAAGCAAGTTTGCTTGCATCACTAAAAAAATGTAATGAAATGTGCTTGAGTCCATCACAATGGAACCATCTTGGCACCTCATGTATTGCAAATATTCAAGCTCATTTAGTCATTTTAGAAAATCTTGATGCATTTTTATATCAACTTCTTCATACTAACTGATTACAGATGTTTATGGAAAGAGTATCACAATGTCTGTCCCACATCATTCCTAGAATGTTTATTGGACTTACTGTAGATTCAGATGGGTTAGTATACTCCCATCTTCATAAATCGAATTTTCTTTCAGCCATAATTTGAGTGGCAACTTCAATAAATTGTTTTAACTTTGATTCAGTTTTGACACTTGTCAAGCAATTATCCACATAGAAGCTAAGCGTCAGTTATTGAATAGTATCTTCAAGATATTTTTCATTTCCTTGCATTACTTCATCTAGTTTTTATTTCCAAGTGGTGTATGGTTGACCCGAAGCAAGAATGGATTGCATGTAATAACCAAAGACGATATGTCTGATGATAATGTTTGAGCTTTCCATCTTTACCGTACCATAGAAATCAAAGGAAATCTTTATCCTTTTTACAAAGATCTCTTTCCTTTTTTTATTTTCTGGGTTTCTTTCTTAATTTGATTCTGTAACGTATGTTCACACTTTTTAGAATTACCACTTCCAAATAAAGAGTGTATAAGAGTTTCATTCCTCACAGAAACATATCCAATTTCTTTCACCAGATCTTTTAAAATATACATTTTTTGGGCCTCTGAATCTAGTATTGCTCTAACAAGGATTTCCTTACTATCTGACACTAGCTTGATTTTCGTGGTCCAAAGGTACACCTTTGGGCCGTAAGTGATGTTAGACATGATGATTTCAGAATTTGTGCATTTTTCATCACTCTTGTCCGATTTCCTATTTTAAGCATCTAGAGCAGGAGTTCCCAACCGTATGCCCACAGGCATCATGAACCCGCCACTGTGCAATCACAACAAAAATGTTATAGTTTTCAATAAAATTCTATGTGAAAGTTTTCTTATTTTTAATGAAATAGAAATTGTGTCCAACACAGATACCAGCACAAAGAAAAATGCAACCAATCTCTTTTTTTATGTGCATGTATTATTAACTTTGTCCAACTATAAATTCAGCTTAAAAAGGTAAATGGTGCCTGCTATCTGACAGATATTCTAGAATGTGCTCTTAGAGACAAAAAGGTTGGGAATCTGTGATCTAGAGGATCAACACATAAATGACACCTTTTTTTTACTTCATAATACACATTTCAGAAGCACTCTGCATTTAAAAACTGGATGTCTAGCCATAATGTATGCAAAACAACACTGTTTATCTAAACTACACTGTTAACTGTATATCTTTCTTACACTGTTTATCTTATCTAAAATACTCTGCTTTTCAGCTAAACTCTTTTGAGCAGAAAAACAGTCTAGGCTCAGGTATTTCCTTTTACAAAAAACACATTTTCTTCACATCCTTAGACCAGTCGTGCAAAATTTATTCTCTTTACCCTTTCAATTTGCCCTTAAGGAAAGACATAAAATTAATCAAACAAATTAATCAAACTGCTTCTTAATATCAGTTGAGGTTGTGGATGAAGTGCTTCCATTCCATGCTTTCAGGCAGTCTTCTAGAAAATAAGATTCAACCGCAGGAGTACTAAAGTGCATTTATCAGTAGTGTCTCTAATGCTCTAAGATAAAATTCGAGTTTATCATACAGAGATGTCATAGAGATTTTCCTGTGTTTCTGAAACGAAATTATCGGTTTTAACAACTTTCCAACATAAATCTCCAAAACTTCATCTCTTCCAAAGAGCTATCATCAACTGCTTTGTCGTAGTTGCCTCCTATTGGCAAAAAGCTTTCTAAAATTCTTCATGCTCTAGATCCACTTACAGTAGCTTGAATAAGGTACTGAAATTTAATTTCGGGTGCATAATGTCTTTATCATTATGAATCTGTTGGAATTGACTCCAGAAGGGTAGCAATTCTTAATGTCACTGCTAAACTGCCTAGACTCTAATTTTGGTAGATGAAGTTTCTGTTTAGAACAGGTGAGAGTAAGAGAATTTTGAGATTTATTTTGCCGTTTGTGATTTTGTGTGAATTCCAGTTTGTGTTTGTTTTTTATATTTTATTTGTTTTTGGTCTCTCTTCTCCCTTTTTGTCTTCGTTCACTAACAGCCATTACCGAAAAGTATGTAATGAACTGTGGAGTTTCCAACTAATGTTTGCTGTGTAAAGTTATTTCTTTAAATGTCACACCAGTTTCTTTGGCCACGTACAACAAATCTTCTTTCTTAAATCATTTTACTGCTTGAAACATTGTTTCAAATCAGAAGTAAAACCCTGTCATTCGACACCACTAAAATGTAAATAACTGCAATAAAGCAAACGGTTACGGATGCCTTTTAAATCACCTAAGATCAATTGTAAGTTCTCCAGATGAATGAATGTGAATAATATTAAAAATTAACAAATTTATTGAGTTAAATCTAGCATGAAATTAGTATTGCTAACAAACACCAAGTATATATAGCACTACATTCTATCAACATTAGAATCCAACAACCAGTATTGCCATTCTACAATGGGAAAAAGTAGAACAAAAACATAAGTTGAAAATCATAGGTGGAGTAGTAATTAAGTTTTAATATTGATATTAATTATTTTACAATCTGTATCATCACTCTTATCCATGGTAGAGTATATTTTAAACAATATTTTCAAGTATCAATAGTAATTTGTGCAAGACTGTAAGTCATACATTATTTTTGCAGTGTAATCTAGTAAAATTACCTAACAGCTGCAGCTGACCAAAAGTGCTGTATGATTGACTTTGCTGGCCTTACCTATTATAGGAAATGCAGTTTGGAGCATTTTAAATAGTGTGAATTCAATCAGTATGCATATAAAAAATGTCTATTGAACTTGCATCGGCACAGTAGCTAGATTAGCATAAAAAGATATATAATTGTAAACGGTGTTTTTAAGCAGTTTATATTATTACATTTTTTTAATGACTGGTACGCCCAGTATGTGGCATTTTATCTATTTCATCATGGAATACCTGATAATAAATTATTAACATGGCCAGCAAAGTAGCTATGACCATTAAACATTGATAGTTCAACCTGGGTTAATGTGAATGGGCTAGATGTATGGGTGATTTTTATGATTTTCCCCCGTATGTGATTTTTTAACATTGATAGTTCAACCTGGGTTAATGTGAATGGGCTAGATGCATGGGTGATTTTTATGATTTTCCCCCTTACGTAACATAAAGATGAACAAGTTTCCCTTAGAAAGTATTCCAAATAATCATCCCTTTGTAGGTAAAGCCCTTATATGGCCTTCTGTATTTGTTTAATTCATAAGCACACTAGAGCTTTGCCTTATGCAGTTAAATAAAAATACTGAATGTAACAGTCATTACTATTGAGTTGGGGGTTATCATGATTTCTCCATTATTTCCAAGGCAGTTTACTTTCACTTCAAGTCTTCATTAAGAACATTCCTCCGTTTAACCACATAGGTGTCACGCTTAGTCATTATCAGTTTACCAGCATTGTATCTATTAAGCATGATCTAACTCAGTTCACCGATTACAGCTTGTTAAAACAGGAGCAAATATTATAGCCTGTTAATTTAAGAGAGTTACTTCAAAGTCATAGTGAACCTCCCCTCATTTACACTTGCCATCATGAGCGCATAGAGAGAATTAAGAGGTTTCAATTAATTAAGACAAATTAGATGACTTAACATTTTTCCACAGGTTACAAGACATGATTTGAAAAGAAAATTGGTCTTCAAAATGCCTATTCTAAAGTAACTTATTCTGGAAGCCGTATTCTAAACTATAGTATAGTTTAGAAAGAGGTATCCATAATGAATTTTAATATGCTAATAACTCGAACATCATGTTGATCTAGAAGGACCTCTGTAACAAGCAGCACTTCTTGTAGGCAAGCTAAGAATTTATTGACAGCATCATATTATATTTAAAGAGGTCATTCATACATATTGTTGGATGTCTTTTAATATTACCAATGATTAGAATAATCTCTGTATAATAGTGACTTCTTGTAGTTCAAACAAAATCAATATTGGTCGAAATTGTGGTATTCATTCTTTCCTCCTACATGAATATTAAAAATGTTAATATTTTTTCATGTTAATAAAATGCTGTTACAACATAACTTTGACCTGTGATAATATAACAGTCCAAAAATGAGGATATAAATTTTGGATTCCGTGGTATCAGTCAGTCTGTTGGATATATTTTAACTAAATATTTTGCATATAAGATTATTTTTAAGTATTCGTATGCTGATTTTTTTTTCCTGTTAATTATATTATATGCTGCAGAGATTTTTTACATTTAAGATTATCTTTAAATATTCATAGGTTGAATCTTTCTGCTAACTTTTTATTATATATTTTTGATTTAAAGAAATATCAATTTTATCAATATTAACTGACTTTTGGATCGCAGTTTACGTCAGTTCCAGTTTGGCGCAGTGCTAAATATCATAGTACTTTATTTTCTGTTTTGTTGCAATAATTCATGTCTTCTAACTTGGTTTCAGTTTTCGAGATGTATTGCATTTGTATATGGCAAAAGACAGTTTGATCTGAATAGAAAATATAATCATAAGAAATTGCAATGTTATAAATATAGCAGTATTATAAAACTTTCTTGCTGATATTTCTTCTTCTAATATTGCTGAGCCAGGTTCATATGATGCTGCAAATGCTCATGTGATGTCCAAATTTTTACCCAAACTTTTGAGTGGTAATTTCCAAATGTGGATATTATATGGACTTTTCAGTTTTAAATTTCATTAAATTGCATTAATTCTTGAAGGACAAAATGTATGTTAAAAAGTCAAATGAATATATTATAATTCATTTGACTACTGAAACTCCTGCATACACTACTGCGCAATTCAGAATGGTGCAACAGTTTATGCCAGAAGCTACTCATGTGTGAATACAAACCAAATTAGAAAATCCTCCGCAAAGATATCTCTTCCCTTAGGCAATAAGCCTGTGTGTGCTGTATTGTATTCATATAACCTAACCTAAGCCAGAAGTTACCACATATTATTATTTTCTTTCTTTCTTTTACTTTCTAAGTCATTTGATCTTTTAAGAGGCTCAGAGGCGAAATGATAATTTTTCAAAAAACTTTTTCATATGGTTAAGGATTAAATTCTGCTAGTTTCCCAATTAACGATAATGTTATAAAATCGGAGTCCTTCAAGAGAGAATATAAATACAAATTAATGAAATTTAAAACTGAAAAGTCCATTCCACATTTAGAAAAATTCATGTAAAGCATTTCTTTATTTTAACAGCATATATGAAGCTGGCTCTGCAATATTAGAAGGGGAAAAAAATCAAGAAAGTTTTATAATGCTGCTTTATTTATGACATTGTAATTTCTTATGATTACATTTTCTATTCAGATCAAACTGTTTTTCACTATATACAGTTTGTACATTTCACTACAAACTGTTTTTCACCATTCACATATATCAAATCTGAAGCTTCTAAAGAAGGAATTTATCCATGGGAATATTGTTCATTAAGCCAAAAGCTCTTCTGGGCTTCGGCTGAACTCTTATATTGAAGTTTCAAAATTTTTGTTTGAAATTATTAAACTATCTTTTTTATTTACACTCTGAATTAAATTTAGCAGTATTCATGTGTTGCATTTTCATTTATTTAATTTAATTTAATTATTTACTATTTTGAAATTTAATTTATTTATCTTAATTGTTTAATTATGTGATTTTTTAAAGCACACTGCGTATACGAATTGTTTATTATGGTACCAAGCACGAAACATAAGTAAAAGATTTTCCCTTTGATTTGGGTATACACGTGTATAATTAAAAAATGTGTAATTCCCTTTTTTTTGTTAAACTCTTAGATAATAAATTATAAGGTATTTCTCCCACCTTCCTATAATGTGCCTTCGTGGTGTAGCAGTTCCTGCACGCTGGGCCGATATTCCAGAGGTCCGCGGTTTGATTCCTGGCGAAGGCGTTGTTAATTTTTCATCTCTCCTGCTTCCAAAAAATAATGTCTCTACAAAATAATTTTAGAATTTTTAACAAAATTTCATGTTAATGTAATTAGGTATCTTGGATCTAGAAGTATAAACAAATTTTGATTTGTGTTGTCTTTAATTAATAGTGGACATTAAATAAAAAATTGTAATTTATGAAATAATCCTCCCCACCCCCCGTGGAATTATTACAACAAAGCTTTTCATGGTCACTAATCCCGTAGACAAACAGCTTTGGAGGTGACCAGTATTTTCAAGAATGTAAATAAATATCGATAGGAGCATCACCTCTGTGCGACCACTTTCTCAGAGGACTTTTAAACCGTTGGGGACCGTAGTTGTCTGAGGGCGATTTCATTGTATTTTTTCTCGTAGGAAGTGCTTTGAAAGAGAAATTTTGATTTAGGTTGTCTTTAATTAATAGTGGACATTAAATAAAAAATTGTAATTTATGAAATAATCCTCCCCGCCCCCCGTGGAATTATTACAACAAAGCTTTTCATGGTCACTAATCCCGTAGACAAACAGCTTTGGAGGTGACCAGCATTTTCAAGAATGTAAATAAATATCGATACGAGCATCACCTCTGTGCGACCACTTTCTCAGAGGACTTTTAAACCGTTGGGGACCGTAGTTGTCTGAGGGCGATTTCATTGTATTTTTTCTCGTAGGAAGTGCTTTGAAAGAGAAGTTGGAGGGAAAAAAAGAAGCTCACCCGGATGAAATTTCATTTAAAACTTTATAGCAGCTAATTATTTTGCTGATGCCTGCTTTCATAAGATTTCATGAATGATTTAATATAGGTGAATCTTATGCAATTTAAGTTATCTTTTCTCTCCCTCCCGTTGCCGTCCCGAACTCTTTCATATCTATTTTCTCTAACATTTTTATTGAATATTCTCCTTTACCGTTCCATGCACGTCGATGACAAACTCAGTGCATTAGTTAATACAGTGCAGACGATTGGATATCTGTTTATGAAAATTTATGTAGTATGTCTTAATTATTCATTAAGTATACTAAATTAATCGCTTGATAATCATCTTAATAGCTCCTTGAAAATGCTAACAGCTTTCAGTTATGACTTTAGAGGTGTTGATGTTAGAACTTTGTTGTAGGATACTTTTCCCCTTAATCTGCATTGAAATGTGCAATAATCTGTCTTTTCCATCCTGTTATTGGTTGTTCTTTTTTATTTTATTCCCTTTCTTTCCCTCTGCTTATCAGGCTTTTTTTTTTTTTTTTTTTTTTTTGGAAGTATGCTTGAGTCAAACATTGACTCAAGATAGGAAGTTCCTTTTTTAAGAGTAGCTGTTATGAAGAAAAAGCTTGCCGAGTGGTTATGAGCTTTGTCTACCGGATATACATCTAATCGCTTCTTCATGATTTTAACAGATTTCATTTTTAGCGTCGAAGTAGAGAGTTGATGCTGTGTGGTTTGTTCCTGTTACAAATCAGTGCGCGATAGGAATTGGACGTAAGAATGAGTACTGTGGAGTTATTGCATTGATCAATTTTTTTCGACTGTATTGATTTTCTGACACCTTTTCAGTACTTTAATGTATATTCTAACGTGAATAATCCTAAAAAGCGGTGACATTTAATGTTTGTTTAGACTTAAATGTTGAATTTTATAATGTAATTTTGAGGTGATTTCAGATTTTTAATCAAATTTGTTTGTGAGCTTTGTTTTTAAATACTAACCGATATTTTATTAATAAAATAACAGTACTTAACATAATAAGCCCTTACAATAATAATATTTTAAGTGAATGGTGCGTTTATTTTAGAAGCCATTTGCAACCGATCAACATTTTTTAGTGTCCATATTGCTTTATTATGTGCTTCCATTCTGTATGTGTCCTGATGGTGAATATTATAAGTGCGACAATTGTGTGGGAACGGGGAGATGTGCCATTTAATGCACGTTACCTTTACTGTACGTTGTACCGAATTTCTGGGGTCGACTGAGAGCAATCCCGGCTTCTAGCTAGGCCAGTATCTAGGTATGCTTGACTTCTGGGGAAAAGTTAACAGTCTTCACATGACTAGAACCATCGTTTATTCGGTAGTAGGTTCAGGCTCGGCAGGGACCGTGTGATACTGTCTTGGCTACCCTTTGATCAGATCAGATCAGTTGAATGGTATAGGTAGTTTTTAGCAGCCACTACAGCTTTTACTACCTCTTTTGGAGAAATGCCCTAAGGCGTTGGGGGTAATTTGAAATAAAAGGTGATTAACACTGCGCCATACGGCGAAGCCAAGGCAAGTGCAATAAGCGCGTACGTTGAAAATTGTAGGAAAAACTTTGAAGTAGCTTCTGGGTCATTACTGGCCGCTGATCGAGCCATGAAAGAGTTCTTGATGTGTAGAAAAGAGATGATTTGTCGGAACCAGTCACGTGGGTGGCCACCCACCCAAGTACTGACCCCGAGAGGAACCGCTTGAAGACAATGAAAATCCTAAGTCTTGAGGGAGCTGATATATCGAAAGAAATACATTTTAGTATTCACTTTCAGCAAATTTCACCAGTTCCAAAGCAGCACGGAAACCGGCGGCAAACTTCTCTGTGGTATTTTTGGCAGAACGTATCTCCTCTATATGCGTGATGATTGTTCCTAGGAAGTTGTTTATTTTTGGATCTTGGATCTAGTTAATAGCTTCTTCGACTTGCTTCGGGGGAGTTTGGAGTTTTTTCTTCAGCTTTTCACTGTACATGGTTTTCCGATCTTTAGGTCCGGAATTAGTTGATTCAGCTTCGACTAGCTTTGGGAATTCAGCAGGCGTGGGAAGAGGTGCAACGGTCTTACGGATGTTCATATGTTCAAATTTCTTCTTGTAGGCTGTGCAACCGCGATACGAACTTACATGTTCTTGTGAACAGAATAGATACTTAAGTTTATCTTCAGGGGACACATTTTGCTTCTATGCGGTTGACTGCACTTGCAACACTTCTCCAAGTTAGAGCACAGGTGCTGAGAATGTCCAAACTCTTTGGCACCGATAGCATTGTATTATGCGTTTCCTGGGCGTGTATTTTTCTATCTTGACATTCACGCTGAACATATTGTTCAGGTGATGTATTGCAAGTCCTGCTTTATTCTTACTCTAGTTCTAGTGCTTGTGACTTGCTTGACCATTTTAACTGGGTACTTTCGTCTCACTAACTCTTCCTTTATTGCCTCTTCTGACATAGTCTCGGGGAGGCCCTTCAGGATCACTTTAAGTGGCTTTTCACTTAAGAGCTGGAAAGAATGGAATAGTATGCTCTTTTTCTTGAAGTAATTTAGTCGCGTTTCTATAATTGTCCACCGTTTTGACATTCACATATAGTAATTTGAACTTCATTTCAGCTTCGAATTCTCTGCTGCAAGCTCTCAGAAGTAGTTCAAAAACTTTCATTCAATTGATTGCGCTTTGTTGAAATACAATAGGAGGGGCGTTTCTTCTTCTTGAGCTCCTCCCTCAGCATTTTCTTCTGGATTCAGCGCGGCGAATCTATTCTCATGGATAATTTTCATTTTCTCTTCATTTGTGCTGTCTTCTTGGGGATGATCCATTTGTCCTTGTCGTTTACGATATCAGATTTTTTATTCTCCTCCTTGGTAGACTTTTCCGATCCTTGTTGTTCATACATACTTGCCATTATTAAGCGTTCCTTATATTTTAGGGCTTGCTTTTCTATCTCAGATCTCTTCACTGGGTCATACCTATTGCTAAATATATTCAAATCCGTATCAGGATGTAGTGCGAGGAAGCTTTTCTGCACTGCTTTATATCTGAAGATTTCAATTTGTCCATTGATTTCTGCTTCTGAATAAGTCTCGAATCCCGGGGCATTTCTATCCTTTTCTTTTTCCTTCATAGAGCTGTCCTTCTTTTTCTTTTTAGGTTTCCTGCTTTCGGTTGGTGAGACCAAAAAGTCTTTTCTCAGTGGAAATTTCCTAGTCGATACGCTCGATCTTCCAGAATCTGAAATCTCGCTTAGCTCGTCTTCAGAATGCGGTGTCCCAAGAAGGACATTTTGCTACTCAAAGGTAGCTATATCAGTATGAGAATTAAGTCACTGACCGCCAACGGTACTGGGTCAGTACAAGTCAAGAGTTGGAGAGATCTGCAGTACGTACTATACGTTCAACGTTTCAGCTCCGAATGTGAGTGGCTACCCTTTGGTTGTGGGGACGTTTTATATGGTGAGATATCGAAGGTTGTCCTTGGGGGTTTGGCTACCCTTGCTCAACACTGGGGGGAGGGGGACGGTCTATGTCGAACTATTTTCTAAGATTTTTCGGTGGATGCCAACCGTCCACCATTGTCATTGTGTTGCATTTCCCAGACCTTGAAACAAAAATCGTTTCCGTAGGTTGACCGGGGCGTTATGTCTTCTTGGATGGCCTCTAGGGGTTGGGGTGTTTAACTGTGTTAAGGCGGTCGTCGAGCCACCCAAAGGCAGATGTACAACTAAGTATTATAAGAACACTAAATACAAAATTTCAACATGTTAGGCGAACTATTTTTGAGTTATGCCACATACGCATGTATAGAACTGACACGACATGCGTGTCACGAAGGAAATTCAAGAACGGCCAAAATGAATGTTTCTGTTGAAATCTGAAAATTGAAATTTTTCGCGATTGCAATACTTCCTTTCACTTCCTAGAAGATAGTTCTCTCAACCCCAAATTCGGAGTTGGGAATTTGGACGGAGGCTGTTCGCACATTTTTGGACGATTTTCATTGTATTTCATCCCCTTCCTCTTGAAAGCTTTTCAAAGCCCAAGGAGGATTGTAGGTCGACGTTTGGACAGTCCACTTTTTAAAAGTCCCCAAAAGCAAAAGTCCATGTGTGATGATACATCAAGAGATGTAGTAGAAATATAAATGAAGGGTATGTCCTTGATACTCGTTTCTCGTTCTATTGTTTCCTGGAAATTAAAAGTGGAGTTTGACTTGTGGCTGCTTGCTTTGTCTTGATGCAGTACTACTGCTTGATGGCACTATGGGTAAAGCAAAGGTCTTGTATGCTTGAAAATTGGTTAAAAAATATGTTCCTGATAATGTAGAGTTGGTCTTACCATTTTTCTCTACTCTTATTATTTTTAATTTGCCGTTATATGAAAAAACAGCAGCAATCATAAACCCCTTTGAAAAACTTTCTTAAATTTCTTTGAACCATCTTTTAAAATTTTCTTCTCCTCTTTGATGAAAATAATCTCTATCATTTATTGTGACAGAATTCGGATAAACGTATCTCATAAAGAATTGTGCAGCACGTTCCACTTTCGGCGATATGTCGTGGTTAGAAAAAGACGATGCATATTGTTTTTTCACCTTTCAAATCAGCCTTAATTACTTTGTTTGCAGTTGAGATTGATCATTTTAATCATTTTGCAACTGTGCTGTGACTTTGAACTGTGCAGATTTTCTCTTAACATTAAATATCTTACCTTAACATTAAATATCTTACCTTTGCAATATTCGAAACATTCTGTTTTTTTTCGTGGATATGTATTTGGAACAATTTTTCCACTTGAAGCCAAACTTCTGCCTTCATCGCCTTTCTTGTTGAAAATATTACCTATCGTAGCTCTAGATATCGAAAGCCTATGGGTTTCACAACATTTTTTAATAACTAGATACAAATAATTTTCTTCTGAAAGCGCATAAACATAACCTTCTATCTATTGCTTCTTTAAAAGGGCTATTTTGCATGCAAACAAAACTGTCAAGTACCAGACGATAATTCGTACTTTAATGGGAATGAATTGTAGTTTACATCTTCAAGAATTAGGGGACTTGCAGCTCTCTTTGATTTCAAGCCCATTTATGAATGGGAAGCTATGCCTATCTTTTAAGACACGAAATCACGCAGAACAGAAACAATTGTTCATCCCTTTAACTAGTGTGCACTTAAATGTTACGCATCATAATTTACAAACCAATTTTTAAAAATTTTTGCTTTTAGTACAATTATTTTATAAGCTGAAATATGTCTTTGCTGCAAATTATTCTTCAGTATAAAGTGCTGAAACGAAACACACGTGAACTTAAGCGAAGTTTAAACTTTGTAACCCTTTCCTGTGGGATCTTTTAACCAATATAAACAAATGAGGGAGGTGGGAAGTGAAGTTAACGGATATTTTAAAAATCTTTGACACAAAGAGAGATATTTGAATGAATTTTTGAAGAAATCGGACTTATTTAAGAAATTTGATCAAAGGAAAGGAAAGAAACATAAATATTTAGAAATTTTGTTTATAAAATAAAATTCAAGGAGACGCAAGAATTTAAACTTTATCCAAAAGCATCTTTTACATGTTTGTTGTCTCTATAAGTATGATCGAAAGAAGATTTAATGCAAAAAGAGTAATTAACTAGAGCTTATGCCGAATATGATTTTTCTCTCACTTCTAAAATATTCTTTTCACCGGCGAATGCTCAAACTCGATTTTTAAATGCAAATTTTGAAGATAACAAGGAAGGAAAGAGAGTTTTGGTAGCTCTTAGAATTATGAAGGTTGTTTTTTACTACCCTAAACGGTGTGAATTCCCCCAAAATGTCTTTGTTCCCCCTTCCCAAGTTCTCATTTTTCTAGCTGCATCGTATTTATATTTTACAACCCATAACTACAACCAATATTACAACAAAGAACAAACCTGTAAAGTATTACATGAAAATCTTGCTAATGTGGAAATTGAGGCAAAACTGAAACGTTTTCTGATTCGTGCCAGTTTAAAAATTATTTCTGGTTTAAAAAACAAAAAGTCTCTGTTCCCTTATGTAGAAGGACACAACAATTTCACATATAATTGCACTAAAATATCTATCTATGTAAAAAATTCATAATACTATATTAATGAAGAATTTGAATTTTTTTGAAAGGTTTATAGTGCTGTACGTAATTAGTTGCGGACAGCTAGAATTTGATGCTTTTCTGCTGATATTAGATGCTTTAAATATTTATTGACTTATGCATGAAATTATTTTATTTTCAAGATAACAGTTTTGAACTTTGAGGGGAAATCCTAATTTAGACTTCAGTGGTAGATGAAAGATAAGAGGGGGGGGAGTAGTAAAACTATTATTCTACATATAAAATTAAGTAACGGCTTCAACGAATATGAATGAATCATCGGATAGCTAGCTAAGATTTTCTTACAAAAGAAGTTGTATCTTAAATTTTTTCAGCAAACTTTTATGGCTGTGATTGACATTCTGGCAAGGAGATCACTGGCAAGACTTTCCGATTTCAAGTTTCAGTGAAAATTATATTTTTTGAAATTTGTAGTAAAATGGATGCTTAGATTTATGCTTATTGTTAATGCATTTAAATATTCTGATTGTACAATAGTAATTATTATTGTTTCTAAGAAATAGAATGTGGTTCATGTTTTCTAATGAAGGGGAGGTAAATTTCGCTGAATTAAATATATTTCTATGTTTAAGACACAATAACACGCCGAACAAATGAACATAATGCATTTTCATAATACCCTTACCCATAATAGAATGGTACGTAATATCGCATTGTAATTCAAAGTCTAGCCAAACACAGCATAATGTGAACATTATACATTGATGAGCCAATACATTATGACCATCTCCATATTTTTCAATGAACTCGTCTGGATGACGTGGATAGCATGTGATGAAGCTGGAATAATATGTAACTGCTGTTGGAGAAGGTAAGGAATCATTCTTGCGCTTAACTTTTACGAGTGATGGAAAAGGATGCTAATCTAAGCGGATCTGATAGAGGGCAGATTCTAAAGACTCGAAATCTCGAAATATGTATCTCCGAAACTGCACGATTGGTAGGTTGTTCACGATCTGCCGTTATTAGTATTTATGCAAAGTGGATGAAACCAGCAGTAGAAGCCAAGGTGTTGGACGTCCACATGTTATAAACGAAAAGGACATTGGAGACTGTTCCGCCTAGTACAGCAAAATCGGCGGCTAAACAGTGGCTCATCTGACAGCCCAGTACAAAGTGTTTCGGAACACATAATACAGCGGACACTGTTTTATGTGGAACTTTTGGATATCGGCATCAGACGTCCCACTTGTATTCCTCTGATGACTAATCGCCATTGTCACCTACGCCTAGAGTGGGCCCGGAAACATCGAGACTGGACCATGGATAAGTGGAAGATAGTTGCCTTGGTCGGATGAATTACCGTTTCCTCCTTCACCACGTCTATGATCGTGTTAGGGTGCGCGGTTTTCCAGGTCAAATGTTGCTCCCCCCCCCACCTGTACAGCAGGTCGTACACAGGTTGGTGTTGGCTGTGTTATGCTTTGGTGGACGTACTCATGGAGCGGCTCTGGGACCGTTAGTTATGGTAGAATAGACCATGAAAGGGCTGCGGACTGCCTGAAAATAATTGCAAATGAGTTGCACCCTTACACGGCGTCTGTCTTCACAATTAGAAACAAACAGGCCAACGCCGCGTATCACAAGGCGCGAATTGTGTTGAAGTGGTCGAGGAGTATAAGGATTCCAGTTAATGTCCTAGCCACCTAATTAGCCAGATCTCAACAGGATAGAGCGCATTTGAGACGTCATGGAGCGGCATTTCAGAACTCAAACACCACCATGTCGGAATATCTCGACTTTGGATGACAGCTGTTTAGACATTTGGTACAACCTGTCAGCATTCATCTACTAAGAACTTGTGGCATCCATGCCAAGGCGAGTTGCTGTTTTGCAGGCCAGAGGTCGTGCAACGCGTTATTGAGTAGGTGATCATAATGTTTTGGTTCTTAAGTATATATCGCATAGTAATGAGTATTATATCGTAGAACATTCGTGTTTCCCTTATTCATAAAAGCAGCGCAGTATTTGAAAATTTTTGATATGTGGTATAAAAATGACCTTTAACGGACAGGTCCTATTAAAATTTAAATTCACAAGTTTGTACGATATAAAGCCGCATTTCTCGTCTTAAAATTTATTTATGGTCCTCCGTTCAGAAAATAATTTTCCAAATTAAAATCAGTGAGATTAAGGAAAATCTGATATGGCTTCGTCATGAGATTAATTTATTATAGCGTTGCCGGTAAAACTGTGTTTGATGCCTTGCATTGGGACTCAGATAGGGGCTGCTTGTTACTGAAATACGTATGTGCCATAAACCATCCTTAATTATTTTGTAATGCTATAAGAACATCTTAGCTACGATCAGAACGTGGATTTTGTCCTTTAATATGCTCAAATGTTCGCATAGTTCTGTGTAAATTACAGTTTTAAATTGAGGGCCGAATGAGGATTTGTTCTTAAATCTGACATGTATTTAAGATTGCGTTTTTTTTTTTTTTTTTTTTTTTTTTTTAAAGATCTTCTGAAGTGTTCAAATTTTCAGTTGGCATACTTAAAGAAAAGTTTAGTTATTAAGTGACCTGAAACGTACTTTTAATTTGGGGGGGGGGACGGGTATTCAGGCTTTCTTTTTTTTTTTTTTTTTTTCTGAAATTTTAGAGAAGATTGAAGAGAGTTGGATGCAATATTTTTTTAATCTTTGTTTCCTATATAGATTTCTCGAGCATTTTGTAAAAAGGTAAATTTTTTTCAGGATTTTAAGTGGATTAGGTAACTAAATATTCTTAATTTGTGCCATTTGTGTAATTTTAAAACGCTGGTAATTTTTCCAAAACTGAAGCTCATGTATCGCAGTTTTTACAATGAAATTAGAATATAGAGTGCAACAGAGCTCATGGTCAGGACTTTAAGGGCTGAGCAGAAGTTATCATTTGTGTAATACAATGTGTGGTGGAATGTAAAATAACATATAAACACGGAAACGCAGTAAGTACGAAGAACATGGAAAACGAAAAGTCGTTTTAATCAAGGATATTTACAAGAAATGTCGTGTGATATTTGCAAGGATTATTGAAATCAACGGTATCAAGTGATCAAGTATTTGCAATGTATTAAAACGACGATGGTCTTAGGGTATATATTAGATTTGTGTAGCATCGTTCTAATATAGGTATTTTGACACAAAATCGGACTCTTTCTGAAATGGCATACCGATTTTTTTTTTCATATTTCCATTCTACAACTGAAATTATGGCCAGATATTTGTAAAAAAATTTGTAAAACTGGGTGAGAAATGTACCGAGAAATTTAAAAATTTATTTTGTCGCGTTTTTTCAGTTTGGCCAAGTATTGACGATTGAAGAATTGGCCACTTGACGAAATTCTTAATTTATACTAACTTATTTTCTTTTCTCTTTTTTAGTTGCGCGCGAGCAGCGGAAATAAAATGGTGCATCGTTCATTTTTCAAATAATTTTGACAAAGTGCATAAACCACATTTGGCGTTATTATCGCTTATAACAAATATACCAAATTTCAAAATGCGCCAATATATAATCTCACGTATATCTTCAGAAATTTTGAATAAAAAGCTAATTTTTTGCATGTTTGTCTAGAAATACATCTCTTTTAAGGTATAGGGTAAAATTTTAAACAGTAAAAATTTTATAGGTTATAATTCAAAAATGTTTCGAAAGATTTATAAAAATTACTGAAAAATACAAATTTTAAAAACAAATCCGAAAATAGCTGCGAATTTTATTATGATTGAACCTAAATTTCGAATTGGGAAACATGGAATTTAAGTCTAATTAAAAAAAAAATAATACCAAATTCAATTAACATTGAGGATTTAAAAGTTTGAGAGCTAATTTTTTTAAAAACCACACGTGCGATTTTTACAAAACTGATCACTTTAGCATAATTTGAGTTGTATAATCGAAGCATGGAACAAAATAGGTATGTAATTAAAAAAAAAAATAACATTTTGTGTCAAAATAATTATGTTAGAACAATTCTATATGTAAATCTAATATATATCCTAAGTCGCGCTTTCTAGACATAAAAAACGCAAGTTAAATTTAGTGAATGGGCCAAGTAGACCGGGAGATAATGAACTGCATTTTGTGTGTGTGGAGGGGCAAGGTGTGTGTGACATACGTGGCATGAGTATTTAGTCGTCGTTGTAATGCATGTGTTGCAGTTCATGGTCGTTCATTTGTACGGTACGTGTAGTAAAACGACATATCGTTTTCACTGTTGTTCCTATTTACCGTGTTTCCGCGTTCACATGTCAGACTCCACCATAAACTGTATTACGAAAATTGTTAATGTCCTGTCACTTGTTAAAGTTGTGATCACCAATTCTTGTTATACACCTTTTATATCTATAGCTTTAGCGACTTCGTGGAAAACTGTGTGGATTTGTTCGTATCCTGAGACAGAATCGGTTTCCCTGTATAAAACCTTTCACGAAGCCAACCCTCCTACTGAAGGTACTTCTTTAGGGCTTTGATCAATAAGTTAATTTAACGACTGAACGGCAGTCTTTTTCAGATCACGACTGCGCCTATTTTATTTGCTGAAAGGCTTGATAATAACTCTTACTGTTGAGTCTATTTGATTAACTGAAAGATTCAACTGCCATTCCTTTTAGATTCATGTTGAGTCTAACAGACTCAACAACATTCTGTCCAGAATTTTGGAAGTCTATTATTATGATGGAATGCATCATCGAATTTGATGAAGCTCTAAATTTATAATGTTCTGAGGTGTCTGTGTCTTAGTTAAAAATGAACATAAGAATGAGAAAGAGTTAGTCAAATGTCTGCTGTTTTTTTTCTTTTTTTTTAATTATGAGTTTAAAAAACATAAGGTATTTGAAAGAGAGCTGAACGACTGTATTAACGTTATAAGGTATTTCTCCTGCCTTCTTAGCATGCCTTCGTGGTGTAGTGGTCAGCACGCTCGGCGCGTATTCGAGAGGTCCCTGGTTCAAGGGCCGGGGAGGGCATTGCTAATTTTTCATCTGGCTTGCTTTGAAATAACCTAATGTCTGTACAGTGGCGCCCAAACTAAAAAATGTGGTGGATGTTAATTCTCCACCACCAGGATTTGGCGATTGGTTCTCCTAATGCCCAGTCGCCTCTAAAAGGGGGAGTATATAAGATATTTCTCCCACCTTCTCAGCATGCCTTCGTGGTGTTGTGGTCAGTACGCTCGGCGCGTATTCGAGAGGTCAGTGGTTTTAGTCCCGTTGATGGCATTGCTCATTTTTCATCTTTCCTGCTTCGAAATAACCTAATGTCTCTACAACGTAATCAAATGAATTTTATGACACTCTGCAAATGTTTTCAATTTATAGCCAGTGTTTCGAAAAGAAGTACACTGGTATATTTTTAAAAACAATTTATTTAAAGCGATGGTAGACATGGCTATTAGAATACAAGTAAAACTATGTAAACATAATTAAGAAGAGTTTATTTGTTTTTAGGTTTCTTCCTATTTTAAAAATTTCTTTTCTCAACAGATTACATTCTGATCAGGTTAATAAATTGCTTTACACATGAAATACGGTGTAAGACGATATTCAGAAAAGTATTTAAACAAAAATTTGCCGTATTATAACAATTTTTTTTTCATCTCTTATTAAAATATTGAATTCTTTTCTCATGTAAATAATAAATAAAGAAATGCAAAATGGGTTCTTGTTTTGTTACTTTAATTATGATGTGCAAAGTTTTGAAATTTAATATCCTAAATAGATTCTAAAACAACATATGGAACTCCTTGCTACATGTTGCACACACATTGCGGAAATGAATGGTCAAATAATGTCTGTCGTTCACTGAAATTTTTTTTTTAAAGCATAGCGCCATATCATCGTGAAAATAAGGGTGTGGAAGAATACCCAGCAAACAATTACTCTTTGCATGTGAAAAATTTATCTCATCCGATAAAGCAGTTTTGTGTGAAATGTGAAAATAAATCCATTGTTCAAAATTAAAAGCAGAAAAATCGGTGTTTTTATTATTATTTACACTGTTGTCCAATTTATATCAGTAAATATTGTTTCGTTTATCATGTACTGCGAGTGAATTTTGTATAAATATTATTGGCTGCTTACCGTATTAACTTCACACATCTTAGTTTTCACCATAAAATTAAAATATGTGTATATATATCTTCGATGATTTCATGCGTTAAATGTTTTGGAAAATTTATTTCATAAATTAACGAATATACTTATGGTAATCGAAGTCTTACTTCCTTGCTGAATAACAATACTTTTAACTATCTTTCGAATTTTTTGAAACCGAAATAGCAACCACGTGACTGTAAATGTAGCAGAAGGTAAATTTTCGTTGTAAAGGTCTGGATGGGATCTTTCTGAATTGTTAGGAATTTTGGGTGTATCAGCTGAATGAGGTTGTAGATGATCGATGTAATCATCGTGCCGAAGTGGCAGGGAATGAAGGAATAATGTTAGGTGTGTGAAGTAACAATGATTACAGAAATAATATATGAATGCATTGAAGCTTAAGCTGATATTTGACAATGTTTAGAGTTAAATATTCAAGCTTAATGAGAATTTCAAAATGAAAGTGAGAAACTGTGTGGAAAAGCAGAGCAGCACAATATCTGGACATGCAATTCCCACTTCCATAATCCAACATTTATTGCTCAAGGAATAGGTTACGAACTCAAGGAAATACATAGAAGAAGTATGCCAAAGAGTTTTATTATAAGATAAGAATAGGGAAGGAACTACTGATTACAATATCAGCATTGTTACTAATTCAGAAGTCAAACAACAAAAATCAGCGTTAATTTACAAAATTTTCACAGGACTAGTTTCGATGGTTTTACCGAAACATCATCTTCAGCTGCAAAACCGCAAATGAACAAGATAGGAAATAATGTTTAGATAACACCTGAAACGGCAAAAATTCCTGAATCATCTTGACTTTTTACTTAAATGTAAATGTAAAAAATTGATCCCCAATTTTATTCAAATCAAATCTAATCAAAAACCTTCGAGTCGCGTTTCAAGAATTCTGTTAAATTGCAAACTTGCCTTACTTCGGTCCGTGATAAGGGATACATGTCAACAATTGTCCAAAATTGAACATGAACTCTATAAGCTTCATCTGGAACTCGCTAAAACATATCCAAAATTCACTGCCCTTGAACAAAAGTCTTGGTCTAGAACGGAGAATGCAGTTAACCGTCATAAAAACACCCTTGCAGTTAAATTCGAAAAACTTCTTTTACAGTCTTCCAGTTCAAGTAGTTCAAAAAATCTTCCCATTGTAAACATCAAGCCAATAGTTAATATTTCTAATGTTAGTCTTTCAGAAGAACAAGAGAGAATTCTAAAATATAATTTTAACTTCTCACAAACCTGTAAACCCTCGATTCCAAAGATTTTGGCTCCTATCGAAAAAGCTTTCAAGTTCAGTAAAGTTTCAGATTCACAGAAAGAAATGATTAGGCATCTTATCGCTCATAATGTGAAATTCAACAATAAACCTTTGAAACCAAATCTAACTGCGAGAGAAAGAGCTACAATGCGCGAGATTCATTCTAACCCGGATATTGTCATTTCAAAGGCCGACAAAGGTGGCCAGATGGTCGTCATGGATAAGAACACTTACATCGATGGTGTCACTAAACTCTTAAACGAAGGACCATATAATCCGATCCCTAAAGATCCTTCACCTTCGGACTTATCCAAAATAAAAACTGCGATCAAATCTTCGCAAATCATTTCAAGCAACTTAAAACATTCGCTTATCCCATCTGTTGCGAATTGTGCCAGATTATATGCTCTTCCCAAAATTCATAAAAGTGGTATTCCTTTCCGCCCTATTGTATCAAATTTAGGTACTGCCTCGTATCCATTAGCTAAATATTTAGTTTCTAGATTTTCCACTCTATTAGACAATAACATTTACACCATAAAAAATTCAATAGAGTTTGTAAAAAAGGTTAAAAACATTTCTCCTCGTAATTTACTCATGGTTTCTTTTGATGTAAAATCATTATTCACCAATGTCCCAGTGGAGGGTGCATTAAGATGTCTAGAAACCAGACTTCGCGAATTTCATTTCTCTTGCATCGAAATTGATGAGCTAATTTCTCTCACTCAACTCTGTTTGAAACAAACACATTTTGTTTTCCAAAATAAATATTACAAGCAAACTGAGGGATTAGCCATGGGAAGCCCCCTCAGTCCCATCCTGGCTGATATCTACATGCATTATTATGAATCAAAATTGTTTGAAACTTTAAACTTCCCGGCATGGTTCCGCTACGTAGACGATACTTTTACCCTGTTAAGGTAATAAAGATGATTTAAATAGAGTTCTTTCAACAATGAATTCTATTGATCCTGCTATTCAGTTCACTTTTGAACTTGAGACTTGCAATTCTCTTCCGTTTCTCCACATTCTGGTCACACGTAACACATCCAACTTCAGTACTACAGTTTACCGTAAACCTTCATCGGTTTGCCTTCCACCACACTTTAAATCATGTCATCCGACTAAACAAAAGTTAGCTTCATTTTATTCCTATGTTTTCCGTGCTTTTCAAGTTTGCTCCTCCAAACTAGCCCTTGATGAAGAACTAAATTATTTAAAAGCAATAGCTATTGACAGGGGCTTTTCACCCAACATTATTAATCAAGCAGTTAAAAAATTCTCATCTCAACACACTAAAAGCCACACTCTTATTTTAGGAGATTATAAAAATTCTGTTGTCATTCCCTTCTTTCCATCAATTAGCTATAAAGTTGCACATATTTTGCAGAAATTTAACTTTCGGGTTGTTTTTTCTCCCATCAATAAAATTCCAATTTCTATACTCAAGGACCCCATTCCGGATATGAATTCCTGGGGTATTTATAGGATTCCTTGCCAGTGTGGTTTAATTTACATTGGCCAAACTAAGAGAGCCTTAAAATTTCGCGTCAAAGAACATAAGGCATATGTTAGAAAAAAGGAAACACAGAGGTCTTCTGTTGCTCAACATTGTTGGTCCGAAAATCACACTTTCAATTTTTCTGCTGCCAAAATTATTCAAAAAACATCTTCCATTGGAGAACTGGATTTTCTAGAGGCATTTCACATTCATAAAAATCTTTCTGTTCTAGTTAACGATCCTAATTCCAATCCAAATTTGCCTTCGGCTTTTAGAGAAATTATGTTTTAGTTCTGGTTTCGCCAACAGATGGCGCCACTTGCTTATTCTTGTCCAGGCTTTCTTATCTTATCTAAACATTATTTCCTATCTTGTTCATTTGCGGTTTTGCAGCTGAAGATGATGGTTCGGTAAAACCATCGAAACTAGTCCTGTGAAAATTTTGTAAATTAACGCTGATTTTTGTTGTTTGACTTCTGAATTAGTATTTATTCGGCGTGTTATTGTGTCTTAATCAGCATTGTTGATTTAAAGAAGTTTTTGATTATTCCATAGTTATGACACTTTTCCTCTGTGAGGATAAATACAGCAAAATTAGAAGTATCATATGGTTATTTCTTTTAAAATTGCTTATGTGAGTGATAGAAAGATACAGATAAAAGCGTAATTTTCTAGAATTTGCTCACCTCCTGGTCCAAAGGCCAACATAACAATGAAAAATGTTATCCGAGTCGTTGTTTATTGCTTAGCTTGGCGGGAGTGTGATTATAATGCAAATAATTTTTAATCTGGAAATGCCTTTTCCGTTTCTTCTGCTGTTTCTTAATCTTTATGTGAAAAAATATTGAAAATTTTTAAATAATGTTTATAATATAATAATCTTATGGTATACCTAACAGCAGTGCTGTTCTATTCAGAACGTTTTGTTATAGTCAAATATGTGTAAGATGAATTAAAAAATAAATTTCAAGATTATATAAAATATCAGTTACTTCATGGATATTTGCTACTCTGAATAGCGAAATTGTAAATGGAATATAACGTAAAGAAAATTTAACACTAGAAAGACTGAAGCTTAGTATATACCTATATTGCCCAAAAGCAGTCAAAATGACTGCATTCTGAAAGAATAACTAATGTGTAAAGAAATTTGTTTAAAATTAATTTTAATATTTTTTATAGTATTTACAGTTATATAATAAGTTATTAGTAAATATTAACAATAAAAATTTATTTCACTTGGAAAAAAATAATTTATGCATTATTATTTGTACATTTTTTGCAAATGAAAGTGGAAATCTTTTTATATGTACATCTTTCGCAAACATACTTTTGACATTTTTCACATATATTATTTATTTTGCTGTGGCAAGGTCGTACTTGACAAATTTGCGTAGCCTGTTGGCCCTTTCACACCCTTGAAAATACAAGTAGATGGTAACCTTTCAGGAATACTACCTTCGTCAAATTTTGACCGCACAATACCATCGGCAGCTGTTTCGGTCTCCCGAAAGGTGTTTTCAGTTTCTAATCAGAGCCTGAACTACTTAGCACTCTACACCTTTTCCTGAGCATATCGATGACACTTTCATTTTCATCATTAGTGGTCGACTCTTCATCGCTATTTTCAGTGTCAGATGTTTCACTTTGAATATAATCCGCTTCATCTTTAGATGGAAGTTCAGAATTTGTTGCATCTGATTCTATATCGGAGCACTCTTCACTTATGTTCGTTAGTTTTTCCAATAACTCACTTCTATTCGACATTTCATGAATTTAGGGCGCAAAAGAAATAAAATAAACAACTTGTTAAAACAAGTATCACTGCATAAAGATTCGAATAAGAAGTACTACTTTAGTTTATTGAGAAACTGCAACTTATCAAGTATACGCCCAAATCGACAATTTATTATATACTTGTATGTTATCATGTGACTGTAATCGGGGGAAAAAAATGAAGACTGTTATTTCAATACAGAGCCGAACTGGTCATATAAGAAATTCACTCAATTCAATAATAAGAGTCATTTGATTACCTAAAATTTTCCAATCGCTCAAAATGACTGCTTTTGGGCAATATATGTATAACACACATATATACCGGAAATTAAAGAGGGGGATAACTGCAATTATTAATAAACGCATTTATATGTTATACAAAAAGTCACAAAATTCTAAGAAATTGTATCATTATATACATAATTGTTTTTCTAACTGAAATTAAAAAGCAGTCAAAATTACTTCCTTGGGCAATCTAGTGTTAAGGGGACCCTTCTATTCTTTGTTGTGCCTTACTTTATAAAAAAGTTAAAAAATAATAACATCTTATGAAAATTTCTGGCTCATGAAGTCTTATTTTATTATTATTATTATTATTATTTAATTGCTTGCCTGCAACTAATTCTCCTTAAGAAGTATGAGAATGGTTCGGCCATTAGTAGATCTGTGTTGGGTACTGGACGTCAATGATTTATAAGCGGCTAGTATTCTCGTCACAGAGTTCAGGTTCCAGTTAAAATCTGCGTGGAAGCTTATTTCAAATTCAGGAGGCTTATATAGTGGTACGCCGTCAGAAAGATGCCGGCTTTTGTGTGGACGTCAGCTTGTATTCATCAAGACATAAATCTTCACTGTAGTGCTCCTATATGCTTGAAGTTCGATTTTTAACTTGTAATTGATAATCTTTATAAAGGTGCTAGCGCACTGCTGTGCAATAAAAACGAAAAATATAGGAAAAGAAAACTTTTTCTAGATATTGGTACTCCGGCGTGATATAATGGTGATGATGAACCCTTAATGAAGGTGATGATGAACCCTTAATGAAGGTTAATTAAAAAAAAAAAATTTATAAAGGTGCCGGCATCTTTACGGCGGAGTACCGTTGCGAAGATTTCTGTCATGGCGAAGTTTTCATACCGTGATTGGTAGATGTGCATAGAAGTGCTGGTACATTTATGAAGGGACGTAATTATACAGCTGATTCACAAGATCATATCTTTGTCATTTCAGCGAATATCGAAATCTTTTGTAGTGATCTACGTATTTATAATAATTTTTCTACGGAATTACCGAAGTATTGTTTTTATTTGTTTATTTATTGCTTGTGGTAATTTCAATAAAGCTTAAAATCCGGTCTTTGAATTTTCCTCAGATCCAAATTTCCGAGTGCTTTATCCGTCTCTTTGTGCAGTAAAATGGAAGATAAGTAATGTATTACGCATGACTTGCAGGAAGGGGGATAAAGTTTAAACCTTCCGAAAGAATTCTACTTTTTTATTTCATTGCTTGTCTACACGAATTGTATTCATTCACTTTTCTATTTTGACACTCTCTTCACACATTGGAGTAACATGAGTGAGCAAACAGTAATTGCATCTCTTGTTCCACCTCATCTACAGCTGCATCGCGTCCGGCTTCGCTAAATTGACCATCCTCAGCCCTGTCATAGCTAAAGAGCATTCGATTTAGCCTTCATCCACCCTGGGAGGGTGTTGCTCGCTAAGCAGCCTACAACTGAAAAATGCGAACATTCACCCTTAGGTGGGACTTTAGTTAGATTTGGGAACTTATTCATAGGGCCTTCAGAATATCTGAGGGCATTTACTTCATTGCCACATTGTTCGGTATCCTTTGAAAAGCAGATTTCTTATTCGTTCGTTAAATTAAAAACACCCAGTTCCTTTTGTATAAGGGCTTTAGTTTTAATTAAATAAATAAATGAATATATAAATGGGGGGATTGCATATCAAGTACATAATGGCGGTAGAAACCTTTTGATTAATTTAAATAATGCTTCGAGTATTCGTAAAAATTAATAGTTAGCTAAGTTGTATATTAAGTATAGTTAATATTGTATCAGTTAGTAGCTTATTAAAAAGATAAAGATTTAAATTAAGTAGTGCCTTTTTATTGGTAAGTTTATGAAGCAGTTACAGACCTATTTAAATATGAAAGATAAATTAGAGATCTTGAGTTTTATGAAATGACAGCACTATTGGGAGAGGATTATGCACGAGTCCCCATTTGAGATGAAATAAAGATCTGATACAATATGTGCTCTGTGTGTTTCTTACTAAGAAGAATGGATGAGGTATGAGTGATAATGTAAAGTAATGAACGTCACCAGCTCCAAAATTTTGGAGTGAGCCTGTTAAGGTCGTTTCCTACGTCAAGAATAGGAGATTATTTCCATGTTGTTTTCCAAATAAATTAGATCAGAATCTGTAATTATTGTATATTTCCGAATATAAGCCGAAAAGGCGCTTTTTCTTCAAAAATGTACCCAAAATTCAAAACCCGTATATAACCGAAATTAAAAAATAAATAAAATCCGGTAATGTTTACACATGTTGCCATGAGGGCGGAAATACTGGCAAGCAGGTGAAACATATTTTCCAACCGAATCGCTGTAAAGTAAAACGCTAGACGCCAACGACCATAGTTGTAACTCTGGTAACCCTATCCTGAAGCTAGCACATTTTTCCCATTATCTTTTTGCCTTGCACGTAGTCTTTGGCAATTGTCTGTTCTGTTTTGTGTGATTTTATTTTTGGTTGGTTTGGTTTATTGAGATTACGGCAAAGCACACTAGGTCTATCTGTCTAAGGGGAGGGATGCCTTCGTGGAGGACTTTCTAAGGGAAACTGCCTCGTATACATGTTACACATGGGGAAAACCACGAAACGCCATGCAGCCAGCCCGTTCGCGGGATTCGAACCACGGACCAAACTACCAGTGTTCAGCGACTTTACAGCTCTTTTAATCCGACAAATGAAAGCGAAGATAAATTCTTATACGACAAAATTTCAAGCTATAGGTGATCGCGTTTATTGAAAATTTTAACAACAGTATGGCTGCTCAGCATTTCTGCGTAAATAAAAAACAAGTTCGTGAAAACTTCTTAAATTAGCGAAGATAAAAAAAAAAAAAAAAAAAAAAAGCCGCACGTGGCCGGGCACACATTTCGGCAGCATCAGACTTTTTCCTTTCGTGAGCGACGCAACGAACAAGCAATATAAACAGTTTCGAACATAAAATAATTCCTTTTATTATTATTATTTTATAAGAAGATTCATTGAAAAAATGTTAATGAAAGAAATAATAAATTACTATATTTGGCGATTTATCGCTTGCGCCTGGCTAACGGAAAAGTATCTCGTGCCTCTCTCTTTCTCTCGTGCCTCTCCTTTTCTGCTTTTTAATGTAGGCTAGGGAATAGGAAAAAATTATTGCACTGCCCCGTGCGTGTGTGCTATATATGCAGTTAACATATGAATATTCTTAAATCGAATCCTGGGAGAGAGCACAGTTGATTTCTTTGCTCCGAAGTTATACAAATCTAGAACTCTGTACCTCATTTAAAGTAATAAAAATGACTGCTAATCCAAATACTTTAATGTTTCGTATTAAACTTAATCTTTAATTATAAATATATAAGCTGTTGTATTTTACTTTATATGATAAATAAGTCGTTATATTTTACTGTAATTTTAAAACTTAATGAGAGGGATATCAGTAAGAGAAACATTTTCTCTAATCGGGGAAGTGGATAAAAGTCCTCACATATGAAAATTACATAATAGTTTAGAGACTTTATACAAATTTGGGGGACTTTGTGCAGACTGCTATAGAAAATTGTACATGTTACCTTTTGTAAACGAACTTATAAAAAGTCGTAAGCTATATACATAGTACGAATGTGTTGTTTTTAATAACGGCAAATATTTTAATAATTACATGTCGTTTATGAAAGGTGGAACCTAGCGATTTCACGCCGTTAATTGGTTAATTTTATTTTATTATACGCATAATTATTTTAATTATCAGTATATGTTGTTTTATTTGAACATCAGCTTTTATTCCTTCCAACGAATGGCCCACCAGCGGCCTAGCTCTAAAATCGCTGAACACTGGTAGTTAGGTCCGATGTTCGAATCCTGCGAACGGGCTGACTGCATGGGCGTTGAAGTGGTTTTCCTCATGCGTAACGTTTATATGAGTCAGTTTCCCTTAAAAAGATCTCCACGAAGGCATCTCTTCTCTTAGGCAGATAGCCATCGAGGCTTTGCCGTAATCACATAAACCAAACCAATCTGTCCTTCGAATATTACTTCCATATTCCAACTACTGTTCCAATCGATTGTTTCTGTTGTTCTTGTATTTTGGCAGATTTGAATTTTTGCTTTGGTTGCAGCGCGTTCTATATGAAAAATTTCGATGTCTGAAAGTAACACGGTACTTTTCAAGTTTTGAAAACTTTTGTATTTAATTACTGTTTAAATTGTTCTATTGCGTTATAGTTTAGTTAAGCATCCGCAAGTATATTTAATTATTTTGTGTTGCCATGGTCGCCACGGGGAGGTGGGGAAAAATCTTCTTCTTGAATAAAAGAACCATGATCACTTTGCTAAGGGGAAAAGTCGTATATGGACTTGAAAAGTTGTAAGGCTGTTGACCTGAATTTTTAATGCAACATTTGAACGTGAGTGTGGTATTAATTTCAATTCTAAAAAACATTTTCCAGAATTATTTATGTTGTTCACATTCTTTTTCATTCTCCAGAAAGTTAAATGGCAACTAATTCTTATTATACTAATTATATTCTTATTAATTTCCGTCTCCTGTAAATAGTTTGGAATTTATTGCCATAAAGAAAAACGTATTGCGCTGAAGTTCCGAATATTTATATATAGATTATCCACAGAGAATTCGCGAGAGTAGGAAACCGGAATACAAAGCTTAAGGGGGTGGGTTATCTTTAAAATAGTTTTCATTATTTGGATTACTGCCCTGTAATACAGAAAGGCGATAGTCTTAATGCAGTTCATCTTTGCTAGAGCTTGCAAAGGAGTGAAAAGCTAAAGTATAATTCATGCCGATTCGTCAAATTCTAAATGAAAAGCATCTTGCCAGTAAAGAGGAAATAATATCTGAGCTTTTTTAAAAAAATATTTCTGATGTTCAGTGATTTGAAATAAATAAATGGATAAATAAAAACGAGTAAGAGTGGGTGAAGGGAAAAAAATGTTTGACGATTACCGAATTTTAACACATCAGGATTTGCTAAATGCAGTTCTTCAAGCAGAATAAATAAGAAAGTGAGGAGGAACCTCTATGGGTAAGCCTAGATGTGGCACTAGAATATATAGAGAAATACTTATATTTAACAGGATAATTAAAAAATATCTAACAAAAATAATAAGGCGGGTAGAGAGGGTTGAAATAAGCAGATTCTGTAATGGAGTGTGTGTGCGAAAAAGGAGCGTCAGAGATCACTGTTGAGATCTGTAGGTAAAAGCGATCTCTTTCGTGTAAATCATCATTTCCTATGCGAATTTCGAGCATTATGCTATGCATCTCTACACAAGCATAGAATTAACTACATGCATTTTATCTGTGGGGCTGGGGACAGAAACGGAACAGCTACTCAGGTGAGGTACCGAGAACGACTCCGGATTACCCGTTTGCATATGCGAAACCTGCTAATTTTGGCCCCCTGCACCTGCCTTCACATTTCTGTCAGATAATTATAGGGTCTGATAATTGTAGCTAGCTATTTCGCAGGGTTTGAAAGTGGCATTTCATTGGTGCAATCGATACTCCAGAAATTTTGCCTCTGTATAGAAGCTGATTTTTCACAGTGCGAATAGCGTTATGGGCAGCATGAATGAAAATCAATCGCGCTGCATAACTGGTTGGTATTAAACAACATTTTGCATTTTGATCAAAATATTAGAATACTGAGAGTTTTGATCATAAAATGATCGGTTAATTAATTGATTTTGCTAAAGCTAGTTTTATACTAGTTTATTCCAGTAAACAATGATAATAGTAAGAAGCAACCGGTTCAGCAACAGGAGGCGGATTGCGGATGAGCCTCCCAGGCGAAGCGAGCCCGCACGCAGAGGCGTTGCAGATAAGAGGGAGTGTTTTAGGATTCTTCATTTAACTAATAAGATGACCTCACACTTTGATAAGAGACTACCTTTATTGATTTACCAGAGGTTCTTTGTTAATCAGTTTTTAGCCTTTGTATTTTTCTTCGTAATCCAGCTATCTTACTACTTATACGATGCTTATTTCCTGGGTACCATTAACAAAGAAACTCCGGAAAATAAATAAAAGATAACCTCTTATCAAAGTGTGACGTCATCTTATCAGTTAAATGAAGAATCCTGAAACACTCCCTCTTATCTGCTGCGCCTCCAGGTGCGGGCATGCTCTGCGCAATCCGCCTGCAGGCTCATCCGCAATCCACCTCCTGTCGCTGAACCAGCTGTGTCCTACTACTAATGATCTATTAAAGCAACGTAAGTTAATTTAATCAAAAAGGAATGGTTTCAGACGTAGAAAAATTTATATGAAATGTGTTGAGAAAAAGTATAGATAGTGTTTCTTGGGCATAATTTTTGAGTTTATTCTCACTTACAGATATAGATCCGCCATTCCCAGATGCAGTAAAATTTTTGTGTTTGTTTGGAGTTTTGTGCATTAAGAAATTTTGATGATGTTGACCTCTTGAAAGATTTTTATTCTGAAGATGTAAAGTGAATGCTGTGAGAGGAGAACTGCAGTTGCTTTAGAATAGACTGTACCTTTAAAATAGCTATTAACTTAATTTTAATTTCCTTATATATCTGTCAGTTTTGTCGCCAACAAAAAATTGGAAAATTTTTCATCTCAGCATTTATTATTTGGTAATGTAAGTTTTCACCGTGTACTGTAAGAGTTTCCAGTTTATGGTATTTAATTTGCTTGAATGATTACAAATGAGAATCTAAGTATCATCTATAAATCTTGACGACGAAAATATCACAATCATTTTCAAAAACCCCAGTCACATTTTTCATACCTTAGGCTAAAGTTCGGAATCGCCCACTTATTTGATTGGCGTTTGGCGCTTTTTATAAGAGTAAGAAGAATTGGAATTTTGTCAATTTTCTTTGACTTTTTAAGTCAAAATAGGTCGATGTGTACATGGATAAAGATCAAGGGAGTGCACAATGCCATTTTTGCGCAATTCTGGTATTTTTTTTTTTTTTTTGAAGTGAAAATAGGTCGATGTGTACATGGATACCGAGTATGTGCAATTCTTAAAATTGCGCCAAGCAGTGGGCGATTCTGCACCTTTCCCTCTTAGAATTTAGCTGCCGTCATCTTCTATATATGACAGTATCTAATATACAGGGTGGTCATAAAAACACTTCCTCGATATATGAACACCAGCGGCCTATCCGCGCAACCAGTCGGAAGGAAGTTTCTGGAATTGTTATTTGAAGGTATGCGCTGGAGATTGTGATGGTTTAAAACAATATAGCTTTTACGTTACTTTGTAAAAATTCCCGAAAATTGATCAATGCATTACAAAGCCATAAACAGTATTAGAACGATACACGTGGGACGAAAATTGCCGACATAAAACATTTGCAAAGAATTGACAGCAGATGAGAGGAAAAAGAGCTTTTATTGGAATTGCAGATTTCCAACCTGTACAACGCTTCAAGACGGAGTCATTTTCTGTAAATCTGCAGTTTCGTGGCCCCGACCTCACACCGATGGATCTCAGCTATGGGATTACCTGAAGTCTAAGGTGCACACATCTAATCCACAAAATTTGTCAAAATTGAAAGATGCCATAAAACATGTAGTCATACAGATTCCTCCTGCGATATTACGTTCGTGATTGTTGTTAACACTCTCCCGCATGCAATGCGTTGTCGTCTGCCTTCAGATAACAATATCTGAACTTTCATTTTGATTGGTTGAGCGGATAGGCTGCTAGGTTTATATATATCGTGGAAGTTTTTTTTTTTTTTTTTTTTTTTTTTTTAATGACCGCTCTGTAGATGAGGTTATTTATTTATTTATATTTTCATCTTTGTTTTCGGGAGCGATTAATTTGTAAACAAGTAAAAGGAAAAGCAAGTTTGAGTTGCTTATGGCTGTAAATTCTATGGTCATATTAAATTAAATAATATTTCCCTATGTTGGGGCTTTAAAAGCCCTTGAGAATGGATTGTGGTTGCATGAGCCCTTTCTAGGTTTTGTTTATGTGAGTCAGTTTCTCGTAGAAAGTCTTTCACGAAAACGTCCCTCGTTGCAGATAGCCCACGCATGCGTTGTCTTAACCAATTAATCATTCCTGTTTGTGCATACGACGTTGGTTCGAATATAAGAAGGCCTCACAAAGACGACCATTTACTTCTAAACCGAAAGTTATCAAAATAACTAACAAGATTAGTAATTACACAGTTCTAGCTAATAAAAAATTGTGTTAAATGCTTGTTTAGCAGTTCATTTCAACTCTCAATAATTCTTCAATTTTAATAATTTGTTTAAAATAACTCTTCAACAAGTGGATGCAAAATCCCTGGCATCGGATAAAATTAAAAATATTCATTACTGGAAGAAAATCTGAAAATAATCAAATTAATAAATGAAATATGTGATTAAAACCACATAAGTGCTATCTAGTTTTTGTTAGGAATTTTTAATATAGTAGATGAGTTTTGCTTTTTTCGGTGTATGACATGCAGTATCACAGGCGCGAGAAAACAATGTGTTATCTCAGCTCGTCAAACGAACTGGCGCGAGCAATAACGCAATGTGCAAACTTAACCGGAAGCGTTTTTCGAACCTTGAGAATTATTTATGACAATTGATTCTTTGCTCTATGAAGTCATCGCTGGTATGGTAAGATTAGTTTTCTATGTATCTCTTGAGTTACGACTGATGTGACACAATATTTAGCTCAACAAACTAAACGAAAAAAAAAAAAAAAAAAGAAACATCTGTTAAAAACTGTAAGAATGAATATTTGTATACGTGGACATTTATCATTTTAAATGTTCAGTATCTGAGTAAATTCGTATAAACACAACGAAGACATTAAAGCCTTAAAAAATCATCTTTATACTATACGGAAGTAATAGATGTATGTGAGTTTTCGCGTTTCCATTAATATACATTTCATGTTATCTAAATAGGAAATTTATTAATGAAAGAGAAAATCTGATGTGGACACCACGTGACTTCCTTGTACGGTCCATTAAATTATACATATTTTTTGCTGCACTACTTCTCACTTCCTAGCAAGGCAGAAATACATAAAAACTCAAAACATCATCATTAAAAATTGTAAAATATAGAAAAAAAACAGAAACATCGAATACAATTACAGAATTTAAAAAATAAATAAATGAATAAATAAAGTCTGAAACCTTTCAGATTTTATAATATGCCCAGAGGCTTTGTTTTAACGTTTTGTGCGTTAACCTTTATTTATTAAATATCATGTCCTTCGCACTTAAGCCATAAAATTCAGTTGAACAACAGTATCACAAAATAATTTAAAAAGAGCATATTTTTAGAATTTCCGATATACAGTCTCACGCGCTGGAGATAAAAAATGCCCTCTCCCTCCCGTACTTAGCTATTATTGCTCGCTTTGCAATCGTTGAGTTTGATAATCAAAAATTAGTTAAAGTTTATAAAAATATAAAATAGATAATAAAACAAATTCCAGATTCGGGCTTTCAGGTACCCATATTCGAGTGGAGGACTACGGTATTCAGAATTTGATGTCTCTAGATACCGTTTTTTTTTCCACAGTGCTAAAAACATACATATATTCATGCAGATTCTCCATTATTTAATTTCTTTAAATAATCTTTTCTAATCTTTGGTGGCAACAATTTGAAAAGTGAACCACCATAGTGAACCCACGCAAAATACAAAAGCGAAATTAATAGCCTTCCTAGGCAAATTGCCCCTTTGGGGGAGGTGGGGAATTTGAAATTAAAATTAGTGTTTCCATGCAAAAACAAACAAGTCGGCCAACAGGCAGAAAAACAAAATTTTCGGCGCACTAAAATTTGAAGGTAACTTTTAGCTCCACTTTTCGCGTGACATCTGTATGTACGGACAAAATAAAGGACTCTTTTTTTTTTTTTTTTTTTTTTCCAAAACGAATTGTAAAATGGTTTTAAGATGGATTCAGAAGAGATTTTTCTTATGACTTCTGCACGTACGAACATATATATTCATCTCGCATACCTCAAAAACGAGTAGTCTAAGAACGTTGAAAACCCGGCTTGGTGAGCTCATTTCTTTAATTCTTATATGTTAGAAAAATTGTGCATTTTTTGCTTTAAAATTAATTGAATTATGTTATTATTTATTATATTCTGGTTAAGTTATTCTGGTTTATACCTTTAGTTAATCTGCATGCGATAGTTGTAGAATTATCAATAGTTTAAAAGTTTAATTGGTGCTAAGCCTTAACGAGGCCACCATTTGTTTGCATTTGAAACTCTTAATAGAGTAGTAAATTAGTAGTAGAGTAGCAGTGTCTTTTTGCATAAGGGACCAAAAGTAAACTTTAAATTTTGTGCATCGAAAAATCTGTCTTCCTGCCCGCTGGCCGAATTGCTTGTTTTTGCTTAGATTCTAGTTTTTAATCGTAAAAAAAAAAAAAAAAAAAAAAAAAAAAAAAACTGTATGTGTGTTTTAGGGTTTTCTGTATTTTACAATTTTTAATGAAGATACTTTGTGTTTTTATGCATTTGTGCCTTGCTGCGAAGTAAGAACTGAATTACTTGAAAGAGAAATATATATCTAATGAAATTCGAGGAAATAAGTGTAAATGAAGTGCAGCAAAAAATTTGCATAATTTAATAGTCTGTACGAGTAAGTCATGTCGTGGTCCACATCAGATATTTTATTCATGGCATAAAGGAGATATATATTCCTAAATTAAATATTTCCCTTGCAGTTATAAAGAAATGCTGCAATATTTCTTGAAGTCATTTAGATGTTCATTGAAATAAAATTAAGACCAGCTAAACACTGCTGCAACTATCGGTGTTTAGGTACTCTATCCATTTGAAGTGCTGCTACGAATAAAGTCGTAAATATCTGAGTTACATGCGAATTCAAATCCCGACGAACGGGCCTCTTTGTATTTTTCCCAATGCATAAAATGCGAATGCAAGCCAGTCTCGCTCAGAAAACCCTTGTCTATGACAACCTTTCCGGGTGCTCGTGAGCTTTATCATAATTAACTGAATGAACTAATAATCTAACGTGTAGTATTCTTGCTGTGTTCATTTTCCGTTTCTTGCCGAGTTAGCATTTCTACGAAAGATAAATTACAACACTACCAAGAGAAAATTGGGTGGTTTAGCACTAATATACTATATCTTTTCAGGTGTTTGATTAATTAAAAGAGGTAAAGTACAAGTGCTTCTAAAACAATGATAAAAACTACAGCAAATAATTCATTATAAAGGAAGGTATTCCTTGTCCTAATAATCATTTATTGATTTTTTTTTTTTTTTTTGTAAATTCAGAGATTATGAATTAGCGTTTGTGAACATAACTCGACCTTCGAGGAAAAGTTTAGTGGACAAGGTCTGGAGTTTTGGAGTATGCTGACCAACGACGCGTTTCAAAATTCTCTTCTCGTTGTGAGAGCGCAAATACACTAATTTAGAAATACAGTCCCCGACTGTATATTCCACTCACGTTTGTATGCTGTTGGATGGAGATGATTATGAAGTAAACGCACAATAGAGGGAGATTTATGAGCCCTCGTTTTATGTCGTGCTTGAAATTGCTATAAGTACGAACAGACCACTAAGTAGGGATTGTTCTGAAGAACAACTCTTATAAATTGAGTAAAGTGCTGGAGCATTAGAGAGTAAATTAACTTGTTATTGGCTGGTTAATTGAGAAATAACTCAGTTCCTTTTCGTTGTTCGAGTTAATTTTTGTGTTTGAATAGAACTGTCCCAGAATTTAGGATTAAAAATTGTATATAGGCAGCGAACATTTAAAAAAATTTTTTTAATAGTTTGAAAATGATACATTGCGATATAATAATAGCATAATATAGTAGACTCTCAGTTGACGGACTTTTTCGGCCTGATAAACGAATTGCTGATTAATCTGAGAATTGGATTCGAAACTTGGCGGACGGGCATGGATGTTTTGCTTCTTTCGTCATGCGTAACTAAACATGAGCCACAACTTTTCTTAGAAAGTCTTCCTCGAAGACACACATTTAATAGGCCGATAGTCTTTGAGGGCTTTGACGTATTTGACTGTAACGCATTTCTGTCAATGCTACATTGTTGTTATACATGGGGAAACATCCAAGTAGCGTAAAATAGTGGAATAACAATATAAAGGTTCGGTTATTTGAATATGGCATAGCACGCAAGGGCTATCTATCTAAGGGGAGGATGTCTGCGTAGAGAACTTTCTTAGGGAAGCTGGTTCGTACTCGCGTTGCATATGAGGAAAACTACAAAGACCAACTATGCAGTCTTACCGTTCACATGGGATTGAAATCGGGTCTATATCTTAGCATTCAGTGGTCTTTACCACTCCTCCACTTGTTAGGCCGTGTAAAAGAACTAAGTCCTTTTACACGGCCTATAAAATACACGGCCGGTTCCTTTTCCTTAATTTTTAGATGGCCGGTAAACTACGAAGAACTGTCGAAATTACTAGCCTTTTGTGAGGGTGGCTTTCATAAAAGTCTGTACGAGCAATTAGCTGATATTTTTGGTGCAAATGGGATAATTAACCCTTTAACTGTCAAGTTATTTTGATGATTTATTGAGCGCACATTAACTTTTCCCGAGATGCAGTCTGGTTTGACAAAGAGATGAAGCCGAAATAAACGTCTCCCGATATATATTCGGGTATAACAATACGATGCACTCAGAAAAAAAATTACCCCAAGAAATACTCGGACGTGACATTTTCGAACACCAGTGCTTCTCGGGCATGACAGTTAAAAGGTTAAAAACCATCCGCTTCATCAACAGCATCCTTGTACTCAAGAACGAAACTACAATGTTATTTGGCGTTTTAACTTCGTGACTTTTATCTTATTAACTGTAATAAGATGTCTCACCTGTAAGATGATTACGCAAATTGTGTAGGCTTTTTCGTAGGGAAGAGAAAGGGGCGGAGGGCTTGCATATGGAAATATCTCACAAGTACCTCAGCTTATAAGGGATGTTCTGCAAGAAAGATAAAAGAATGGTGGAAATACCATATTCTTGAAGGAAAGTTATGTAAATATGTTTTCTCTTTTAGTCCCATACGTGATCTTCAGAAGGGCATTTTAAAAAGGAAAAACTTTTTCTTGTTTCCGAGCAATTGTAGCAAAAGAAGATTTTTGCATTATGGTTTTTAGATATTTTGAATGCCACTTCTGAATATATATCATCTGGCAAATAGGAAACTTATAGAATTGGGTGCACTTATAGTCAGTATTAAATTTCTTGTGAAAATCAGATGCAAGCTCTGTTTGTGTATTAAGTTCGCTAAGATCCAGATGTTTAGGATAATCTCTGGAATTTCTGGTGAAATTAAAGCGTTATTTGATTTAGTTTCAAACTGCAAATCGCTAATTTTCTTCTTGCGTAGCGAAGATTACTTACTGATTTGAAAGTGAAACTCCATGCTAGATTTTCTAATTATTTATATGTTAAAAAAATGCAAATTTAAAGCAACAATGATATGACTGAAATATATTGACATTTTTGTTTCAAATAATTTTTTGGATTTTAGTGTACGGAATTTTATTTTAGTTTAGATTTTCTTCGTGTGCATCTTAACTTAAAGAGTTCCGAGTTATCATAACATTTCACCTGCGATATTCTAAAAAAGAAATAAGGGGATAAAAATTCAAAGTATCTGCCGGGGTTGCTGTACCTTAGGTATTTTAATTCTTTTTCTTATGTGCTTTGAACTCTCGCAATGCCGAGAAAGCTAAATTCCATTGCCCCTTTCACCAGAGGGAAAATGAAGGTTGCTTTGACCCACATCCCTTAACAGCACCCCTCCCGGAAAAAGCACTTACCAGTTAAGAAGGGGGTAAATAGGGGGCTGGTTTTCTCCCCATTCTCATCTATCCTACGCTGCGAAAACCCTACCAGGAAAGGGTATTGATTATATAACTGCCAGAGGCAACTTGCGAGTGAGAGTAACCCCTAAGGGTCCCTTCCTCTTCTCCTCCCCTTTAGAAGTTGAAAGATTTAGGCTGTTGCCAGGTCAATGCCCCCGTTGCCAGATCCCCTTTCCCTCGTGAGAGCCTCTTCAAACATGTCCGCTGTGGTGGATGGTAGTGGTAGCGGAGTCCCCCCCCCCTCGCGCAGTCGCTGCCTCCCATCCGCAGTAGATTGTTGGGTAGTGTAGCATGGAGGTATATTGGGGTTGTTGTTACCCAACCCCTTTTTTTTAGTTAACCCTTGCGTAACGTTCTTACTGGTGTCTTCTAAAAAACCAGACAGCGGCGATCGAGCCTGGCGCGCGTGGAGATTCCCCCCTCCCCATTTTTATACTCAAGGAGATCTTTCAAGAAGTATGGGAAGAATAGTTTACAAAAATGCATTGCGGATCAAGAAACGAACGGAGAACAAATATTACTTACGTTATGGTAATAAGTTTATATTAGTATTCGTCTCTTTCTTGAAGCTTCCTCAGCAGGAATTGTTTATATTTTACCTTGCAAAAGTTACTGAAACACTAACAAAAAAATAACAGATATATGATAAAAGTATTTCAAAAGTACTTTTGAATTTTAGTGTAAATGGCAAGCTTTGATTTTATTTTATTATTTAAATTAGTATGTGTTAGTTTAAAATCACCGTGTTAAAAATTTCAAAAATGTAAAAGAAATGCATTGTATAATATTTGACGCAAAAATAAACAAAAATTTTTTTTAATTTACTCTACAGAACTTCCCAGAATTATTACGGGAAAGCTAAAGGAAAACCTTTAGCTGTTATTACTTAATTTAAATATTTAACATGGCATTTATTTTCATCTTAAGACATTTCATCTTATTTTGAGGGGATGGGCCCAATGCAAGGTCTTTACTTATTTTCGAATAGGAAACGTTTGTTTCTATGGTTTTAAATTATGCTGTTATATTATTTAAGTTTTAGAATCTGCATTTTTTAGCATGTCTAGCATTAACATCTAATTTAAGTGCCCACTTAGTATCAAATAAGTACTTTTTCTAACGGCTAACTTGTATTTCCTTTACTAGCAACAGTCACTGCATATTTTAATAAAAAATATTTCTTTAATAATTTTTTAAAGATTTGTTTGAATTGAATTTTGAATGATTTTTAATATTTTGACACATTGACTTTTTTCCCCCCATACAAGAGATTTCCCCAGAAATTATAGTTATATTCCCCCTTAAATTATTTGAGGGCAGGATCGCTAAATTCTGAATTTAGCGTAGTGCTTCTGTGGCAAGTTTTACAGTAGGGTTGACTATACAGATATCATATAATTACAGAGATATCTCATACAAAAACTTCGTTTTGATATGTTGAATGAAAACTGCTTGTATTCATCTGCAGAGTATAGAGTCCTAGTTGTCCCACCATTTAATAGTAATCGCTAATATAGTTTGCACTTCGTTTACTTGATTCAAAAATTCATTTATGATGTAGTAGAATGTTAGTCAAAATAAAGAAATCCTTAGAAAGAACTTCCTGCGTTCAGATTAACGTTGACAGAAATTTTTATTTCTTATAAATTAATGCTTCTATAACTATACGTATAAGTGTTGCAATATGGTGCATATACAGTTTCTGGAAACTTAATATTTTTTTCATTGGTTACGCCCAAAATGAATTGAAAAGGCTGACTTAAGTTCTTGATTCTAAAGATTGCTAGCCATCGCTAAGTTGATGTTTTTAAGGGGTCAATTAAAATAATCCTTAAGTCTTTTATTTCACTGTGATAAATGTAATGTATTTCTTATTTGCTGATTGGTTACAACCCTTACTTGCGATGAACGTTGATACGCAGGTGTTTCCCACAAAAATTGAAAGCATTTTATTGGTGAACTAGTTTTTATAGTTGCTAAAGGTCTCGTGCTATAAAATAAAAAAGAGCTCTAAATTTTTTATGCTAGAAACGTATTCTTCTCACGAAGGCGATTGTTTTTAATTCATGTTTAATTTGACTGTTTCTTCATTTGTGTTTGGTTAATGATGCACAACATTTTTACTCACACGATTCTTTCCGCCTTTTTTTTTTTTTTTTTTTTTTTTTGTTTGTGTGTGTGTGTGTTAACATTTTCCTCATATTTTACTATATTTCTTCATATCCTGTCTCAAAAACTGGAATTAAGTGTGCAAATTTTCATCACTTGCTCACAGTAGCAAGGGAATAAACAAGGAATTTTTAACTTAATCTGAGAAATTTATTTTTAATGTTCCAAACAAACAATTTTTGAATCCTGGAGAGATCGTATAATCAGCATGTATGCATTTAATCAAATTTGACTATTAAAATCACTATCACACGAAATAGTTCGGTCTAGTACAACAATATGTCGAACTGTTCTGCTAGAAGAGTCGTCGTTGGAAATAAAGATTTACGCACTATCATATTTTTGTCATGCAGTATCTTATTTTTTATTTTAGCTGTGGTGAGCGTGGATTTACGTGGAATTTTGCTTACCATTGTCGAAAGACAGACAATCATAGAAACAATTCAGATTGACCGGATTAATGGTTGTGAAATGGTGGACTTTATTTTTACCTATAGCTAACTTAGACTTTGTTTGGAAGAAGGAACGTGCGTCGAACATGAGTAATACATAAAAAAGCGAAAATAAAATTCTAATATTTAGCTTAAAAAAATCGCATCATTTGGAAAAAAAAAAAAAAAAAAAAAGCTGGTCTGTGTTTGCACGCTAAATAGCAAATTATAACTGATTTTTGTGGTAACCGATCGTGCCTGAAAATATCATTTATCATTTACAAGAACTTGCTTTTCTGAATGAATGGTTTGTTAAATAAAAGATTGTTGAATGTGAAAACTATGCTGAAGCAATGCGTTAATTTATTCTGTGTGGTCAAAGAGGATAATTTTCGTAAAATGCTGCAGTTTTTTGTCCTTCATCGTGAATGAAAAGCAAATGCTAGGTAATGGCTGGCTGACTTTAGCAGTGAGATTCAGTTTAAAAAATGTAATGGAGTAAAACAGCAGAAAAAGCGATTGTAACTTTTCCCCCTCGGAAATAATAAAATTTTCCATGAAAGAAGTAGTTAGGAGTAACAAAGACTTAAAAGGAATGTAAAAAATTCAAGGTTTTTGACTCTTAGTAGAATATTAAACGTGGTTTAAGCTACGGCGGCTAATCATGGATCACCATCCTCTTTTATTGAAATTGGCCAGAGAAATAGAAAAAAAGTTAGATTACTGAGTATTGAAGAAGTTCTTTTCGTAACATATGGCGAAATGCAGAGGAGTATAATGTTAACCATAAGCGAGCGCATCAGGCAGGTGGTTAAATACACTTGAACGCCAGCATTTTGAAATGTAATAGCTATTAGTTATACAACGAAGTATGTTTAATACCAGTCTATGTTGACTATGTAAAGAAGATAGTACTATCTTATTTTGATTAAATTGAACTGAACTCTCAGATGTGGAAAAAAATCATTTTCAGGTAGTGAGTTATCTGTATTGTATTAAGCAGAAAATTATGGGCGAAATTCAGTAGTCTCTAGCTTTCAATCCAATCGAGAATCTCTGAGAAGTTCATTGACATTTGGGAAGAACTTTTTTTTTTTTTTTTTTTTTTTTTTTTTTTTTTTTAGAAAATAATTGATTTCTGCTGTCTTCAAACTGTTGTACCGGGGCCTTATAATACGCTCCTTTCCAAAAGTTAAGCACACGAGAGTGAGTAGAAAAGTAAAGCTTTGATTAACACCAAATTGCTTAAGAAGATGGCAAATGTGCTTCTGCACGAAAGAAAACAAGCGTTATCTACAAACATGAAAATAATATTTAATTTTCGTAAATAATATAATGACGTCACCTTTGAATCATTAACAAATTAATGATTAAAGCTAAAGCAAGTTGAGGTATGTCATCTCTCCCCCCCCCGGACTTCGACACAAACTTTGCAGCGATTGCCCATGTTTTCACTTAGGTGATCAACCATAGCAGGTGCTAGCAATGACTATTCCTCTATTAAGATGGTGTTGGTGTATTTAATTATGGCAAAGCACACTAGGGCTATCTGCCTAAGGGGAGGGATGCCTTCGTGGAGGACTTTCTGAGGGGAACTGGCTCGTATACACGTTACACACGGGGAAAACCACGTAAACGCCCATGCAGCCAGCCCGTTCGCGGGATTCGAACCTCGGACCGAACTATCAGTGTTCAGCTACTTTACCGCTCGGCCGCTCGTGGGCCTATTAAGATGGTTTCCAGATGTATGGGATTGGCTGGAAAAGGTAAACACGCAGACGTTGTGTCCGATGACATCTCAAGGATTTTCAATGAGATTAAGGTCGAGGTTCATTCTCTAGGTACTCGTTAATGATGTTGGCGGAATGGAGACGGGCGTTGTTATACGTACAGAGAAAATCAGGACCAACTGCTGTAGCGTAAAATCTCACAGTGACTGCAGCTTGGTGCGATATACCACTATATATTCCAGCCAGTACCATGATGCTTCCACATACGAGTGCGTGATGTTCGATGATGCTCTGCGCCTGGTTCCGCGTGCCTCGTTTTCTCTAGACATTTACACGCTTACAATCTGTTTCATGGCCAAATCTGGACTCGTCCGTAAACAGGACGTTGCGCTAATCTGGGATAATGAGATGTTGACCCCACCACACTAATCTTGCCCGCTCTAGATTGGGCGGCTAATGAAACCCAAGTACTTAGTATTCAGACATACAGACCCTTCACGTGAAACCTTCAGGGCATAGTGCTTGCAAATATTGTCATATCAATTGACGCTGTAGCCATGGATGCAACAGTTGTGGCCGTCGCTTGTTGATTCTGCTTGGCTACTATATCTATCTTCAAAAGGGTTTGTAATCTTTGGTCTCTCGAACACAGGTCTTCGAACAACTGTGACTTATTTGGAATTATTTCCGCATTCTTGAAGTTACTGAATGACCAACACCAAAGAAAGAGCGACATCTTTGGTTACAACACGCTAACGTTCACTTTCTGCCATTTGTACCTTTGCTAATTATTTCCACATTTGAGAAGTTACCGAATGACCAACGCCAAAGAAAACAGCGACATCTTTGGTTGACTATCCTGCTTCATTGCGTCCGGCAACACGCTAACGTTCACTCTCTGCCATTTGTCTTCTGTCAACGATAGAAACGTGAATTAGAACACGAGTCAAAAATTATCGTAAGAAAGTTATAAGTACTTTTTATCAGTATTTAAATGAACTTCCTCAAATCCTGCAGAATGCTGGCATTATCAACGACTGTCTTAAGTAGCATATTTGCGGACTCTTAAGTCGTGATTAGCTTTTAACATGCGACATTTGCGTACTGCCTTCTACATTCTTAGTGATTTTCACCTAGTCATATTCAATTACTCTTACAAAAATTGCTATTTCGCATTGCTGTGTACAATAAACTAGTGTACATTAAGCTAGTGTACAGTAAACATACACAAATACATTCGAGTGCAAAATTACAAGAGTTCGCAAATTATGTCTATTTTTCTGAAAAGTATTGAACTAAAGGTACTGATTATGCCGCCAAAAAGTATGCAAATATTCAGAGTCGAATACGTAAACGTACTCGTGCGTGTCTGCGGAGCTGTGATTGGGGAGGAGAAGCGCACGACGGGTTTACGGCGATCTGTGTGCTCGGGGGGGGGGTACAGTCTAGATTTTATAAGGTACCAGGTGAAATGAGTAGATGACAGAAAGAGATGGAGTATTGTAGGTAGACTGGAGGCTGGCCAATCACAAGCGCACGTGCCTGCAGAGTTCGTTGTAATGGCCACGGTCGTCTGCAGTTTGTGGAAACAATTTCAGGACACTGAATTAATATCGAGAGAACCTGGACAAGGTCGACCAAGATCCGCAGCGATGAATAAGGATCATTATTTGGCACTTTAGTACTGCGACACAGGAACTTCTACAGATTCACAGCTCTCACGTGAGCTGTAGGCTGCCACTGGAACCCGAGTTCATGGTTGCCCGAAGGCTTCATGAAATAGGACTGTATGCCAGAATGCTCGCTGTTTGCGTCCCGCTTACTGCAGCACACAAGAAAACGCGTTTAGCCGTGGCCTTCGAGGATTTATATACAGTTGGCCGTGGTTTAGGAGGGTTGCGACAACATGCGCCTTGGACCAGACTTCAGTGGAACACTGTGCTTTTTATAGATGTGTCGAGATTTAGCCTGGACCCTGATTCTCGGCGTACCTGTATCTGGAGAGAGCCTGAAACAATACCATCACTCCCTCATCAGGGAAAGGGATCATTACATGGTGGAAGTGTAATGAGGCATTATTTTGGACAGCCGCCTTTGCATGTCTTCTCCAAAGTTTTTCTGACTGCTATTAGATCCTTATGTTCAGGGGCACAGCTGGTCGTAGATTCATGCTAATGGAAGACAGCGCTTGTCTAGATAGGGCTCAGATGCTCGACGATTACCTGGAAAGTGAGAATATTCGCCGCATAGATTGGTCATCCAGATCTTCTAACCGGATTTCCTTTAGAACATGTCTGTGAAGCTGTTGGAAGAAAAAATTCACCTTGCCAATCTTCCTCGGGAAACCATCTCGAAGTTGAAAACTGTCTTGCTGCAGAAGTAAGATCGACTGCCACAGGGATTCCTCAGCTATCTTCTATCCACTATGCCGTTATGCTGAGCGACCTGTCTGTGTGAAGAAATTATACCCAACAGTAGATTCATTTTCAGTTCGATATCATAACGTGGATTTTGGACATCCCTGCACTAGGAGCTTTACTGATTAAATATTATGCGTACATAAAATGACTTTTGAATGGTATATACCTTTCTAACAACTTTCATCAAAAATCTGTCATTAGTTTTTCAGAAATTCGACATAATGCGCAAATTCTCTTGATTTTGAACACGAATGTAGATAATTCCGTATGCACACGTACGCAAAGTTTCTAATACTCCAGTATTGAACTTATTTTATATGCATCTATCTCAGAAATCATGTTTTCATTGTAAAATTTCTTCATTTTTAAAGTTTTCCTTTTTATGAAAGTAATTTCATGTAGAGTTTGATGTTACGTATATCTTTCAGGTACGAAGTTTGTTTTTCGAATCCTACGATTACTACTAGTGTCACTCATTACTTTTGATTATTTCTGTGTAGAATCAAATGAGTTTACAGATATTGTCAATTGGAGTGATTTATAATAACAAACATTTAATAGTAAACAAAATTAAAGTCACTGCAACGATTAGAATTCCGACTTTTAAAAATCTCATTTCGTACGCAAAGCATATTAGTTTTGCGGGTGGTGGGCCATTAGCAGATTACCGAGATAAAAGGAATGAGATCCTTTATAATCATTTTTCTGTATGCTGCAAGTCAAATTTGATTGATGTGCGGGATTTAAAATTTTCTTTGAATAAAAAGGGATTTTAATCGTGGAACATTAGTTCTTGACTTTATGGTGGTAAATATCAAATGTATTTTTCAATCCTTCAAAAAGCTATCTTTTTTGCTCTTCGAATTTCTATGGCTTTATGCTAGGTAGAAGTTTAGGCAAATGAAAATTAATTAAAACGGATGTGCTTTCCCGAACGTCATAAATCTATATGAGCACTACTGCATAATTTCGACTTCTGTTCCCGAATAATGTTGATCGCAGAAGCATGTCATGTTTTTTCACGTAATGACAAAATCAGTATTCTGCGAAGTTCTTTTTCTAAAAATAGATGTGTAATAATGAATAGATACTCCCCCCCCATTACCTAATAAATTAATAGTTAAGGATTTTCCTAATAGATTTTAATCGGTTTTTTTTTTTTTTTTTTTAATCTTTCGTTGTAGTAAACTGTTATGTATGGAATTTTCCAATTTTTATTGTGTTTTAACTATTTACAAGTAGAGGAATAGAGATATAAGCACTTTGATGTAGGAGATAGTGTTTGTCTTAAAAGATTCGTGGTGCTAAAAATGAAAGTTGTGTTCGTTACTGAATATATATACATATTTATATTTGTTGGATAAATTCGTTAAAAAATATATACATTTTTCTACAGTGTCTTGCATTATGCAAATTTTAGGATGTGAAGTGATGCCTGCATTGGGGAAAAGTAAACATTTTCGGAATGGGTAGTTTTATTGTTGGTTAAAAAGGAATGCTTTCATTTAAATCGTACTACACTAAAAAATTATGATGCTTTTCTCATAAAGGTGTTTGATTCAAACATAGTAACTCATTACAGGCAGAAAAGTTTCGAGATACTTACGATTAAAAAAAAAAAAAAAAAAAGAGTGGTTCGATAATAAGCGAAGTGATTAAGGTAAATGACTCTTTAAGTTTTAAAAATGGAGTTTCTGAAAAAGGCAGAGAACCGAAGCTGGCTGTCAAAAAATAGAGGATAATACAGCATAATAGATGAGAATATGCTCATTAGGGAAACTAATGTAGGAGGCTCACCAGCAGTAAAGTTGCTGAATACTGGTAGTTCGACCAGGGTTCGATTCCAGGCAAATGGGCTGGCTGCATTTGCATTTTCGTGGTTTTTCTCATGTGTAACATGGATACGTTCTTCCATGAAGACATCCTTTTCTTAGGCAGATACCCCGCGTATGTGTGTGTTGTTCCAGAATGAAATAAACTAAACCAACCTTAATGGAGGAGGAAGATTCATGATAATTATTGGCCTGGTAATGATAGCTTTTAGTCTCTATATAGGTTATAGCCAAATCTTTTGATAGACTTCTCAAAAAGCTCTTAAACTAAGATTTCGATAGCCGTAGCTCATGTACAATCGCAGCTTCATTATGGCCAAGGTATTTAGTTTCTTGCTTGAGTTGAAATGAACAATGAATGTCCTTGGAAACTGTGGTGTTTTCATAATTTCTACCAAATTGAGGGAACTAGGAAATAAATATGTTTTGTAAGTAAAAATAACTTTTGATAACGTGTTGAGAAGCAAGAACAAATGAATTTAGGATTCAAATTCAAAATGAATTCTGATAGTGTTCAAGTATCTAAAATGAATTCTGAATGTCTGAAAACAGAATGGGAATAATGGCTAGCAAACACTTGAGAATGAAAAGTAATTTCTTTTTTAAATCTTTAACTTCAAATTGACAGCCATAACCGAATTTATTTGCCAAAAATTTAATTATTTACTATTATAACTATTGTACTATTAATAACGAACAAATGAATTTAGGGTTGGGGGAATTAACAAAAGGTGACATTATAAAAAAATAATTATAATGTAAAGAAATTTCTTTAAGACATACCTATTTAATTAGTAGTCAGTGCCGACAAAACAGCGGTAACTCAATTTGTATATTTTATTCATTTTAAAATTTTAACATTACACTTGGAAATAATGAGTATAATGTTTCATTTCTGTATAAACAGACTGTCAAAAATTTAATATGTATTTACATATATTGAACTATAGACATCCTACAGAATTACCCCTTATGACTCCAGAGCATGTAAACAGAGGTTTGGAATGGGTGAAAATAAATGGAAAAATATAAATTTCTGGAGTATATGTATTCTTGGATGCATATCAGTTTTAAAGATAATAGAGTGTCATTTTTGGAAAGCGCTAAAAAAGTTGCATAAAGACTACGTCATACCCTGTGTTAAAGCATCTATTGCTATTAGATCTGTTGATTGGAATTCGTATGTCTTCTGGCATGCTTATAAACTTCATTTATGTATTCAAAATATGAAAAGTAAGCTTACATTTTGGCGTATTTTATACTTTATGATATCGCAGAACAGCTTGCTAATGAACAGTATGTTTCAGAATGTCAATTCTTTCTGTCATAGATTCTTAAGCAGAGAATATAACATAGCCATCATAATTAATGTTTATCGCAACTATCATTATCAGAAGCTGCTTTTGCTAAGGCATACCGCATATACAACCTCTTTAACATTATTCTTGCTGCTAAGCCTTCAAATTCAATCAAACTGGAGGAGAATTCGCTCCTCCAACTTTGATGTAAATCAGCAACGTTCCAGTTCTTGTAAATTCTCTAAAAGTAATTCGCGAAACTAAAAGTCGAATCGGTAACTATTTTAAAGTAAAAATAATATGTAGGTAAATGAAATAATCCCTCTCATTTCCTCTAGATTTAAAAGGTGAAGTGCGAAAATCTTAAAAGGTTAAATCATTATTATGTTCACTTTTGAGCTTTGCTCTTAAGACGTTACATTCTAAAATTGGCGTATTGTTGAAATTGACTGTATTTGTTTATAAACAGACAAGGAATATCTGTAGCAAAGCATGAAATCGTAATCAAATCGCAGATTATAAATACTATTTGGTTGAAAAATTGTAAAAAAGGAATACAAATTTGTGGCAACAGCTTGTTATTTGAAACAAAAAATATCATCTACTACTTTTAAACATATTCTTTTTTCAAATTCTCACACGTAAAAGGATTGAACACGAATTGAAGGATATGTTTTGCGTATTCCGAAGAGAAATATTGCTATTCCGTAATTCAAACATGTTGTGAAATGCATGTTACTAAAGTTTCTAACTGCAAAATAAGTAACATTATTATTCGAAAAGAGGGAAACCCTCAATCATTATTTCTACATCGAATGAAGACTCCAAGCGAATACCCGAGAAAGATTTGTTTCTTAAGTTAAATCTTCGGTTTCAACAGAAAATCCGCCAACGCAAAAATCAATTGCAGCCTTAAAATACCTCTGTAACAACAATAAATAAAATAACAAATCGAGATTTACAGCTTAAAAAAGCTAAGAAGCATAATGCCACCAACAGTTGCCGAAACATGTTGTTCAACTCAAAACAATTTGTAGAACTTTGTGTGAACACTCTGTAGCAGGAGATAATGGAAATGTATTGTGACCCTTAATGAAGCACGGTTTTACATAAACGACTGCAACAAAAAAGATCTGTTTATAATCGAAAACGAAGATAAATGTTCAAACTTGGTTCCGTCGGTTACGGGCGAAAACGTCGTCATACAAAACATCATGGGAGACGAGAAGGCGAGGAGGAAAACATCGCAGTTCTAAAATATCGTGGTGCGAAACATTGTCGAAAATAAAGCCATTCAGAAACTTCGCGGCGTAAAATATTGCCGTCAAAATTAACCATAGTAAAACGTAAAGCACTTACAAATTATCACTTGATAACTTCGCGGACATGAGTTTCGTAGACATGAGTTTTTATTATGCAAATATGCATTTTGTGACGTGAATTTTTAGAAGTGTTTTATCTTCCGAATTAAAACTGAACTTTGTTCCATTAATTGAAAAATTTAAAAGTAATTTACATTCTTCTTAATAGTTCGTATCTTTATTATTAACATTATCTCTAACACAATTTACAAATATAATTCAATTCTAGCGAATAATGACGTATTTGATAATTCCGTAAACATCTGCAATTTTACTTTTTACTGACATTATTAACTTCATTTATTCGTTATCGCGATTTTATGAATGCATTTTCTACAGTGAAGGATAGCTTCGACTCGAAAAGTATAAAATCCATAGAAAATCACCCTGCATTAAAGTTTTTTTTTTTTTTTTTTTTGTAGGTATTTATTTTGGCTGTGCGTGTCTTTAAAAAACATAAAGAAAATACAAACGGAGGATTTTCTAATATAGAAAGTGATTTAAAAGTATTTTGCAGGCATGTAACGGCAGGTATAATATACCGAAATAAGCAAATTTTGTAATGGAGTGTATTTGCGTGTTAAGGTGATACAGGGTGCTGTTCAATGGTAAGTAAAAAAACTGTGCTGATGTAGATCATCATACCCCTTCGCATTTTCAGAGTTATGCATCATTGAAAAAAATGCGAAACCTACCAATAAACATTTTGACAGTGGATCTGCAGCTAAAATGGAGCAGCTAGTCAAAGATTGTGTATAGCAGAATTCCTAATCACTCCTTTTCAGCAGCTGTTCCCTTTCCGCGAGTAGCCACTTGGATAAAATGAATATCTTTTGAGTTCGTATAGCAGTGCGTACGCTCGAAATTCGTACGATTGAAAACTAGCAGAAGATTTTATCTACCGCTCAACAGCACCATGTTTCACTTCAACACGCCATTTACCATGATTAGAACTGAGTTAGCCACGATTTAATGATAATTTTCAAGAATTCAATCGAGGTTCAATAGCATTCTGAAAAATAGTTAGAAGCTGGAAAATAATTCAGTGTCCATGGAAAGTTAAATCTTGAAGTATTGGATACAAAACTCGTTATATTATCACTTATGTGTGTGAACAAAATATAAAATCTTTAAAAAAAATTGCTGGTTAAATAAAATTAAATGCATTTTTGTAAGGATGAATAAAATTGTCTCCGCTTACGCACTTTCGCCGTTTGGTTTCTAACTGTAAATTTATTAGCGATCTTTAAGCGTTTTTAAAAGGAAATGCAATTTAGTTAAATGCCCTGTCTTGAAGTTATCAAGACCGTAATGGTTAGAGAGGGGGAAGGAAAACATTTTAGTGCAGTTGGTCGTTTCCCTTCCTTTCCATCTGTAGTTGGACAACATCGCTAATCTAATTATCGTATCTAGATTTTGACTAGAATGCAATGTTAGAATAAACAGGACTTAATTTTTAAAATTAGAAACGCCAAAACTTATGGGAGACAGTCAGGAAAAGTAATTAAATATTAACAAATCAAGTTATTAATTATTAATTATTTAATCATTGTTAAAAATTAACAATAATTAAAATGTAAAGAACTAAAAATTAATGTAATAAGTTAAATTAAATAGCAACAATTAAATAATATATAAAAATAATCGGAGCTCAACTTATATGGTACTTAGATTTAAATTACGATTTCACTGAAAAACTGAGAAGTCCCGGAGTTGGGTTCCGGCTAAAGCTCTGGGAATAAACATTGTAATTTTCGGAGTGATGATAAATTGCATCAAAGCAGCTTTAATTTATTATGAGCTGTAATTTTCAAATTCGAAACGAAATTATTTAAAAACTTACCCATGCATGTAATTAAGGTGAACCCAAAATTATGGAAGGAAGAGTTGAAGTATGTATAGAATTATTAAAAAAGACACCAAAAAGATGTGTTTTATTTCTCAAAGGATTTCCAACTACTTTCCTTAATTTTCATAAATATTCATAGTTAATTCTAGAGAAAAATACCAGAAATATCTTTAAAGTCTAGTATTATCAGTCTTAAGTATCTAAATGAATTCTGAATGTCTGAAAACAATGGGAATTATGGGTAGCAAATACTTGAGAATGAAAGTAATGTGTTTTTTAAATCTTTAATTAACTTCAATTTGATAACCATAACCAAATTTTAGTTGCCGAATATTTAATTATTTACTATTATCCGATTGAAATGTGCGAAAGTATATTGTCCCATGCCAATGATACAAAAAATCTTAAATATGATATTATTTCGATATAAAACAAAATTCCTACAATTCTTTAAATAAAATGTTCAATCAAAACAATTGAAATATATATCCAGCTAAGTGAGGCCAAGAAAATTTGCAAGCAGTATGAAATTTCATCGTTTTCTTCATCTGTTGCTTCCGCTTTTTTTTTTTTTTTTTAGTATTTCCTTAATAATGCTTCAAACATTTTTATTAACTGAATGAAATCTCGAGTAAATTAAGATTGAATTATTATTGTTTATGACAGTGTGTCCGTCGTTGTTACTGAGAGCAAGCGAGAAACGCCCAATACTTCCAACTGGGCTGAAAAACAAAAATGATAAAACATCCGGCTATAAAAATGAAATGAAACCTGCATGTTCTGAAGCAGGTGTAAAAATTATCAGAAGATTTTTGAATTGTGGAAAGGGAGACGAGAAGGCACACTACAAAGTTTGTTTCATCGATTTCAGTTGTTTCCTTCAGATAACATAGTCGTACGCAAGCACGCTATAGCGCAATAGGTGAAAACTTCGGAGTTCATTATATTTGTTTAGAAAGTGATCCCCGGAAAAAAAAAATTCAGTGCGTCATATTAAGTGTTGAAAACCCTACCCATGCTTTTCTCAGCGCAAAGGTTACACCCGAACGCGCATGTGCTCGCGTGTGCGGGGAGAAAGGGAGAGGGAATGCCCCCATTCTAGGGAGTAGTGTAGTGGTTTTGCGAAGAGGGTTGGGGATCGGCGCAAGGGGGTGAAATGTTGAAGACTCGGTCGCCAGAGCTGTAGCGCTTGGCCTCTTTAGGCCTCGCGTTTTTCCGCTCGAAAAGAACATCAAACCGATGGAATTTCCCTCAGTTTCTTTCATTACAACAACAACATGCTACATTAATATTTCTGATGTAAGAAAATAAAGGACAAGTCAAGAACAGTAAGTGCAATGCTGCGTTTTATTTCTTGTTCTACGTTTCGAAATTTTTAGGCTTAACTCGGTGCGTGTTTAGATTTTCAGGGATGGGCGGTGTTAAAAAGCGGCCGCTGTCGTCGTGTACATGTACGTCTTCCAAATTTGGTTAATTATAAATAGTTAACGACGATTGATTCATAACAGCTTTACATGTAAAAACTTTATTAAAAGGAATCAGTTGAAGTAATCTCTTGTTACGTAGAATCATATACTTTCTCCTTAACTGGTTGGAAAAACAAAAAAGAACTCGAAAGTGGGCGTGTTTTGCGACCACCTTATCTTATGAGTACATGCCTTTTAAAATTAGTTTTGCACATTTCCGTGCACATTTATTATTTATTGAAATTGAACTTTTGTTTTACGTATCCCGTTTTGCAAAAAATGTTTTATGTTATAATGATAATAATCAACACTTAAAGAAAAACGTGTTGTTTACATTTCGATGAAATGTTAAATACTTCATATTATGGCTTATTTATTAAACTGAATAAAAATAGTATTTCCCTGTTTGAAAGTTTTATAAACTAATTTCTTGAAAGTAAAATAAACGCTATTTTTGCAAGAGAAAAACGATGAAATAAATATCCTTTACGAATACAGAAAGGTAAACATAGCAACTGAAAACTTTAGAATTGCATAATAAAAGTATTTTACTCAGATGGCATTTGGTGGGCTTTATTCTTAAATTATAATACATTTATTTGATAAAATAAAATCGTTTTATAGTTTTGATTGTATATTCATTCATTTGCTGCCACCATTTGTAATATTTTCAGAGTTACTATAATAAAAAAGTATTTTTTTTCTTTTAAATTTTGTTATGTGCAAAGAATTTAAAAATTTTTTTAAAATAATGATCAGAAAGTGAAAAAAAAAAAGTTCTGTGTTCTTAACATATTATTTCTTGATTTATACATTTTGTAAACTAGTGTACATATATATTGAGCTTTGTTCAACAGGTGCTGCAATGGAATACTTTTGCTTCTGTAATACTCTAAATGGCTGAGAATTATTTTAAATAATACTTTTTAACATTTGCATACAGAAAGTAATAGTAACCGGATTTTGTTTAGTACATAGGTAATTTGAAGCATATATAAAATTGCTGGAATTATTGGAAATAATGTATCATAATATTTACAGTTTGAAGATATTTTCAGTTTGTGTAGTGGTTCACATTTGTTTTTGGTTACTTGTGTTTTATAAATTCTAAGAATTGGAGAAAATTTAATAGAAAAAGATTTTACAAAAATTAAAAAAATAATATATTATATACTATTTTTTACCAATTTCAAAACCTGCTTGTTGTAACACAATATTTCTAAAATAAAATATTTTTTTCCTAGAAAAGCTATAACAAACTTACATAAGGATGTAGGAACTCAAAAGTTTTGTTGAGATTTTTTGTAAATGATAATTTTTGTTACATTGATTGATTCAAATGAAAATATATTGCAGTAATTATTATCTGTTGTTTACAATACTATAAGTTCTTCAGTGAATATCTAATAATTTCAAAACTGAAGTGAATGCGATAAGACACCATAAAATAAGTGTAAGCTCTGTTAAAAATTTAACTATGCATTTTTAAATTGACAAGAAAAATAGAAGTAATGTAATACGCTGAACTATATGTGAGATTACAAAATGATGGATCTTGAGTGGAGCATTTGAAACGGCCTTAAAATTATGATTGAGTTTCGAGCTAATACAAAGGAATCAGGTTTATCCTGCAGGAAATCGAGCAGAATGCAAGGCATATTGTCCTAAAACTTGAAGCTAAATTAGAAAAGTAGTTTGCAATGAAATTAATGGTGGAGCAATGAAATGACTTATTGAAACATATTGATATGACGACTTGGTGGTAAAAAAAAAATACAACACAAAGTCCATAATCCGGATTCGTCGTTACTTCAGCGATTCCGAATTAGGGGTTTTTCCGGATTCTAGATCATCAATTTAAATCTGGTAAGATGGCATGCAGAAATTATACAATTAAAAATATGAAAACATAATTTATGAAATAAAGAACAATTATGACCTAAAGGGTATCAAAATTTACAAAAAAAAAAAAGCTTAATATTTATTTGTTTACTTTGACATTTCTTTCAATGTAAGTTGTTTAAGATGCTTCCATAAAAAATTCAAAAAGTTCCTTTTGCTTGTGTCATATATAGTGGACTTTCCAATGCCATACTTTTCGCATAATTTTGAGACCTATAGGCCTTTATCCATTTTTTGCAGCAATTCCACTTTTTCTTTAATGGGCATCGAAACATGCTTTTGCTTTGTAGATCCTTTGGCAGCTCCAGAATTGGAAACTCTTTTTGACATAATCGAAAGTTCAAGTTTAATTTTTATAAAATTGTTCTAATAGTCTGCTAAAAATAATAAGCCGGATCCAATTAGAAGAATAAGGAACAGTGCAATCTGCAACATTAACTGAAATACCTTAGATAATTTTATCCTAGCTTATACTGTCCATTATACATTAAACACACATGCGTAAACGCGTTATGCGCATAAAGTTTGTAGCTTTGAGGTTCGGATTATATATATCATTCTGGATTATGGACGTCCGGATTACAGACTTTGTACTGGATTCATCATCAATTGGGTTTTAGATTTGAACATCATCCAAAAGGCATGTTTTCAAGTTTAATATGGTTTATCAGTAGAAATAATGAATACACATGGTCCAGGTAGAATGACAGAATAAGAGTGAAAAATATGTGATGTGATTCTGTAAAATTGTTTTAATGTTTTTAATTAGCTATACAGTCAAAAGTCGTTAATCCGGACTCATCGGGACTTCTGCGATTCCGGATTATAGATCATCAGTTTAAATCTCGTAAGATGGCATGCAGAAATTCTAAAATTAAAAATATGAAACCGTAATTTATGAAATAAAGAACAATTATGATCTAAAGGGTATCAAAATTTAAAAAAAAAAAAAAAAAAAATAAAAACCTAATATTTATTTGTTTACTTTATTAAACATTTCTTTCAATGTAAGTTGTTTAAGTTGCTTCGTTTTATGTGATAATACTTTCTCTTTAATTCTATAAACAGACATAATTTCTTGTTCGGTTACAAAGTTCCGCTGTTCAAGTCCCGTTAATTGCTGTGCCGAGAATACCGACTAACTTGTCAATCAAAATTTTTTCGTTTTCACTAACCTCTCTGTCACATTCTTCATGTCTTTATCCATTTTTTGCAGCAATTCCACTTTTTGTGTGTTGGACATCGAAACATACTTTCGTTTCGTAGATCCTTTGGAAGTTCCAGCATCGGAAATTCTATTTGACATAATCGAAAGTTCAAGTTTACTTTTATAAAATTGCTCTTACAGTCTGCAAAAAATAATAAGCGGGATCCAATTCGAAGATTAAGGAACAACGCAATCATTAACATTAACTGAAATAGATAATTAGATAATTTTAGCTTATACCGTCCGTTATACATTGAACGCGCAGGCAAAAACGTATTCTGCACTTGCGCACACGCATATGCGCAGTAGTCAAGGTGCACGCGTAAAATGCCTGTGTGCATGTGCCAGCGTGGCCGCATGCGCAGAAAGTTTTTAGCTTTGAGGTCCGGATTATAGATCATTCCGGATTATGGGTGTCCGAATTAACGACTTTTGACTGTATCATGAATTAAATGCATTATTATTCCAAAAAGTTTTTAAAAAAATTTTAAAAAAATATCACTATTCCTAAAAACTGCATCTATTGCTTTTAAATAGCTTAGTACATCAATAACAGACATTAAATTTAAGATAAATCTCTTGCATTTTGCCACATGGCAAAAAAATAGAATGAAAAGTGAAATGGTGTAAAATAGAGTTTTGAGACTGCCTTTTTTTATCTAAAACATTTTACCTTATATTTGCACAATCCGTGGTAATCAAAGATTAGCATATTATCAAGTTGGTATAATGTCAGTGTTGAGACAAATTAAAATTTAATATGCTTGAATTCTGTAGATGAATTGGTGGTGTGTCTGCAGTGGACGTGGTCAGAGAGGATACTTCGAAACTCATTGTGGTTATAGTGGACACATTTTCCCCCCATCTTAGAACAGATAAAGAGTGCAGATAAATAAGTAAATACTTTTAAAAATCACAAATATAATTTAAAACAGTATTTTAAGTAGCAAATCTCTTTCAAGTGTGATAACCTTTTTTTAAAAATAATAATAACTTTTTTTTAAAATAATAGTTTTCTGTTTTGCACTCGATTATTGAATTGCAAGGCACTGGAATTACTCTTGGCACAGAGGTATGTCGGTATTTTAGTAACGAAATCATATCCTTTCTGATATAATTCTGAAAGTTCTTGAAATATCTGGGGAATGGGAACTGATGTTTCTTCTCGGACTCTTTTCTGCAAGTCTCTAATTTCCTTTTAACTTCCATCTCAGCAATGTTGGGCACACAGGAATGTTCAGTTTTCTTCAGTACTTCGTAGCGAAAATTTGTCTTTACATTTCCTTTACAAAGAATGAGTTGGGTCTTACATACCCAACTCATTCCTAATTTATTTTTTTGGTGTAAACTGTGGGGGGGGGTAATCATCTACAATTAAGTGTTCTTTTCCTTTTTTGTAGAGTGTAATTTTGTTGAATTGGCTATGGGTTCCCTCACAGATATTTTCGAGGCTATAATATACACTTCATAAGGATCAAACATCTGAGAAAAACCTTTTCTCTTAAAATTATCGGCTTATCTCTACAGCAGGTGCAAAGCTCGAAACTACACAATAGATGACATGTGACTGATTAGGTAAACAGCACAATAGGTGCAAGAATGTCCGCTGTGCCCACCCAGCTACCCTCACGTATCCGCTGTAGCCACTGTCGGCTCAGACCACGTCCGCTCTGACCACGTAACTGATGAATTACCATGTGGTAAAAGCCTAACAAACTAAATGAATAATAATAATAATAATAATAATAATAATAAAAACTGTTGTATCATTAAACGCCAGAAGTGCAGACATAGCAGGTCAATAGTATTTTGGCGATTCTGGTATAGAAAATTCAGTTTATATAGGAAATATTATAAAGATGAGTATAAAGATATAAAAAATACTTACTGAAAATGTGAAAACATGTACAAAATGCTTATGAATTCTAGCAGGATCTTAAACATAAATCTTAAACATCTGCTTATGACTACTGTACAGTTGCAATATTTTTTTAAAAAAGCCCAATTGAAAGTAGTTTTCACAAAGAATGGAATAAAATCAAACATTCTTACATATTAAAGTTGAACCTGTATCAAAGCAGATAAAAAGTATAATGTTAGCAAAAAGACCAGTTATGCATCAAACCTTTTATTTGAATTATATATTTTTTTGTGAACCGCTTGCTTCCCTTACAAATTTTTTTGAAAAAAATTGCAAAAAATCATCACATTTTTTTAAATTTCATTATTAAATACAACAAAACGAAACAAATCAAAATGTCTAGATTTTAAGTTGAATTTTTAATTTTTTGAAGGTGCGAAAGCATTTATTTTTAATATTAGTTTACTTTCCCGAGTTATCTCGGGCAAGCGAAAAAGAGTTAAATATTAATCTTTGTACGATAGTTTTTAAAACAAGGGACAACACAGAGTGATACCTGACGTTCTACACTGGTATCTGGTCTCTTTTCTCGCTGGCTTACCGCTGGAATCTCTTTCATGGGAGCACAGAGTACACTGTCTCGTTGGATTTGATTTTTTTTTTTTTTTTGATTTTTTTCCCCACTTTTTCATAGTCACTATCTGAAAAATCATCGCTTTCGCTTTCATCATCCCCATTATTTTATTTTTATCCAACGCATGCATCCTTCTTTATACATTATTAATCCACAAGCCAACGTATACTATACAATAGGGAAACACGCGAGCAGTCCCTCCAAAAGAACCGCGCAACCAACAAAATTTGGCAAACTGCCAATCAAAGCTGAGTATTTCCTTTCATATCCTCCAGACCGAGTAAAACCGTGATAAAAGAAATCGTACTAACAAATTCTGCTTTGTCCGAGTTTTCTCGGGATAATAATTAACTGCAATATATACGAGCCTGAGATAACTCGGGATAATCAGGCAAGTGGTTAAATGTGTTTTCTAAATATCCAGATACTTATGCCATTTCAAGTTCAGAACTTTCTGACTTTTTTCCCCCAACAAGCTGGTTTTGTAAGAAGTAAAGAACAGTATATGCAAAAAATATTTGTAGGCATTTTAAAATTACTTTTTTCCCTCAAATAAATAAATAAATAAAAAAGCCATGTGCCTAAAAACTAATGTCGTATGCTGTATTTACTATTGAATTTTAATAAGCCTAAACTAAAGGGAATGGAGAAAAATTTTATATAATCAAAATTTTGATTTACCAAATAAATTGCTATCAGATAATTTGCTAGTTATCTGCGACCTCGCTGAAAAGTTGAGAATTTGTTGGCAACTTAGGAGAGTATATGCGAATTCACTGTCAAATAATGCTAATGCGAAGGCAAGAACCATTTTTAAAATGGCTGCACACTAAGAATTCCGTAAAAGAGCTGTCAGTAAATGAACTTAAAATAGTAAGAAACATTTGTAATAGATTGAATTGGCATCTTTTTGAAGAACTCTAATTTTTTTATGCTGTTCTTCCTATATACACGGCAATATATTTTTAGTCGGGGGGGGGGGAATTGCACAAATTTAGCGTTGCACATCCGCCAGTAATAAATGACGTGAATAGTTGTAAACAAGATACAGCTATTTTCAAACCAATTTTCAACTTGCATTCAAACACTTTAACTTTTCACATTGCATTTCCATAAAATTCAGCTTTTTTAAGAAATTCAGTTTCGTAGAATCCAAATTTTTGCATTCTGTATTGTTGGATAAAACATCTTATTTTATGAGAAATGTAATGCTTTCTTTTTCTTTAGCCAGTAAACTCCCCATTTCCATTATCATGTATTACAGGAAAAACAAATATACTCAGTGCAAAAAGGAATACTGATTGGGCAAAGGTTAAATTTCAGAAATACAAATTCAAGTATACTTAAATAGCCATGTGCCTTGTGCATACCTAGGTTGTTGCATAAGTACTTTTTGGCAATATTATGCATTATTATGCAATATATGTGTTACCACATGATTTTTCACAACTGGCGTCATTGCCTTATGAATACATTTTCATGATTTGTCCAAATGTTTCAACATTTCATTCAAATCATCAAAATTTTGGCATTGAAATCTGCATGATTGAAGCTGTATTGCATTTCCAATTTCATGATAAGTATGTTAGTGGAATTTTTTCAGTATTATATCAGGAAATTACAGAAACATGTATTAAAAATTTGGTGCTATCACAGTTACCTTAAAAGTCACCAAACTCTAGCATTCAGGCATATAACAATTCTAGGTAGTCATACCCATTGTAAGTTGCAGTCCAAAACATCATTGCCTTTATTTCTGTAAAAATTCGCCAACCTGTGTCAGGCTGGTTGCACTTATACATAAGTATCAAAAACTTATATTAATTTTGAGCTATGTCTGTAGCTTATATGTCAAAATTATGAAAAGCATTCACTGCATTTACTTAATAAATTTTAGATTATATTCGATTTTGTTTCCATGTTTGATTCGATTTAATTTGGACTACATATTAGAGACAAAGTGAAATGATTCTATTTTGGTTCCAATGTCATTCTTTCTTAGTTGTTATGATCTGTTCACATAATTTCTATTTTATTGTGTAATTAAAGGAATAATATATACTTGCAATCATGGCCAAACTGCAGCTTGGAAGCCAGTTGTTACATTATCACCTCTTAATGTAAGCTACCTTGTAACAAACAATAGTTTTGCTATCAAAGATTACATTTTGAAGCAGAATCCGTGCAACAACACACTTAAACTATCCTCCATATACTAAGCCACAGAAATCTATACAAACAAAATGGTAAATAATTCCATTTTTGAGAATTACAATGTCTTGCTTGTAGAAAAAAGTAATGCTATTGGTATGACAAATTCACAGGTCACTTAAAAAGCAAAGCACTGAAATTTCTGGCAGTTTTATTCTATGGGTAGTTTCTCCTTCCGTTTTTGATCTTTATCATGAATTTTTCTTCACAATCTTTGCAACCACTTAAGTAGTCAAATTTTTTTATACAAGGAACTTGATCTTTCATATTGAATTCTTGGTTCACAAGCAGCTGTGCAGTAAATTTGCTGAAAAGGTAATTCAACCTGGATTCGATTCCATTCAAATGGGTAGGCTGCATAAGCATTTTTGGTCTCCCCTCCCATGCAACAGGATTGCGAACCAGTTTAGCTTCTGGCATTCGCCACCTTACACAGATATCCCATGTGTGCTTTGCTGTAATCATATAAATCAAGTTGTACTGAATCATTAGTACATCATCAGTACTAGAACTTCATTTATATCGAACTGCTTGGGGGATAAGAAGCAGGATGGACCTCTTCAGTTAATTGACAGCAATTTTAATTCTGATTTAAAATTTCTAATCTTTATTTTGTCTGCAGGATTATTCAAGACAGAAGTCTTTATCATTGAAGAAGTTCCTCAAACAGTTGAGAGACCTATTGGTTATGAATTTTTCTTTTTTGTGTTGTTGTGACTTAGCTCACTTGTCTGACAGTAACACTAGAACAAGCCCACAAAATTCATTGCGATAAGGAGTGCAAGATTGCACCTGTCACTAGCAAGAAGGTGATAGTATAACTGTACTCAGTTCTGCCCCCAATTTTGATGGAGTGCATCCTGGGAAGGGGGACTAGTCTAAGGGTCTCCCCACTCCTCTTCCCCTACCGCTAACCCTTCGAGAGGACTTTGAGCTCCTCGCCACATATTTAGTGCTTCCATGCCACACACACGCTATATATTTACAAACATCCAGGCCTTTTGGTACGGCAGTCAGCATTGCTAATCACTATCATGGTTGGGCAGCTTTCTTTTCTACAAAACTTCTATCAAAACGTGATATACTGATGCAGATTAAAAATTTTGGTGAAAGTCTCTATTGTTTGTGATGTTTCTTCATATGTTGTGTTAGATCATCTTCCTTTCCAGCCTGCCACAAGTGAGAAAGTGTCCATGATTCGTAAAAGCTCGAATTAAATATATGTCTAATATCTGTCAATACTTCACGGCAAACTAACCTGAGAACACATACGAGGCTATAATGACCTATTCACAGCTTTTCACCCTGTTTTTCAAGTTATCCATATGCAGTAAACTACCTGCGGAATTCCTCCAATTCGCTTCACATTTGGCGACTTCTTGCCAAATCCAGGATATTTAAATAACAATCTTTTTATGCAGTGAAGCTGAAGTTGAAGTTGATAGTTCATTGTAGTGTAAACTGTAGGGCATGTTATTCATTGTCTTAATTTATATGAAATATTTCACTATTATCTAAATGTGACATATACGAATTCGATGACATTTAAAACCCGAGTCGTTACATAAAACTTGAAAAGGAAGAGCTAGCAGTGTATTGCTTGTAGGTTGGGTCAAATTTTTTTCCCAAGCCAGTTTGCTTAGTTAAAAATAAAATGTATAAATTTTGAAAATATGTTAGTAAGTTATTTTCTATTAATTTTTAAGAGTGTACGCAGCTTGTTGCTACCAAAACAGTGAACGAGGGGAAAATTTTCAATTTTTATTTTTTAAATATGTTAATTTGATTTTAATTTGTGATTGTTTAAAAAACTCTGACAATATTTTATAGCAGACATTTTAAAAATTATATCCTGTATTGTCTCCTAAGGCTCGTACACTTCCCAGTCAGGCCCAGTAATCACCCTACTACACTATGTTTTATCCTATATTTCTGATTACTGTTTAAAATCAAAAATAAAATGACTGGAAACTGAAGTCTTCAGATTGCAGTCTAACAACTAAAGAATTTAGCATTAAAAATTTCAAGGTATTAGAAAATATTAAAACTTTAAAATTGTGAAAGAACATAAAAATTAAGAAACGAATGATCTTATACCAACTAATTAATCGTATACCATTTAATTCCACTAATCAATTACAACATTAGAAATCTCTTATATTAGTTACAACTAAAAAAGTGTAGAAAAAAGAAAATCTGAAAGGTTCTGAAAGAAAATCTGAAAGGTATTAAACGACAGTTTGCTTGTATTTTAAAAATAACTTGGTTTTTATGCTTTGAAGAATGAAACATCTATGCGCGATGTGGCATGAAAGGTGAGTCTTTTGCTTCGCGAAGGGGAATACATTGCTTTTACATCTTTCAATTAAAAACAACAAGCATATCATATGGAAAAATCTGGCTATTCCTTTCCTTAGATGGAATCATCTGCAAATCAAGCGTATTAATGATAGAGTTGCTTAAGCCGTGAAACACTAGCAGTATGCAGCGAGTTCATTTGTAATGACTAAGTTTTGAACTGTATAGGAGTCCATCAGTATATTATATAAAAGAAGTCCTTTACCTTTATAAAGTCCTCACGAAGCCCTTGTTCCTTCTACCATAGTTAACTTAATCGATCAGTACTTCCATAGGTTTAGTGATTTGAATATAGCAAAGCACACAAGAGCTATTCGTCTAAGGGGTGAGATACATTTCTGGAGGACTTTTCTAAAGGAAACAAGTTCATATTTGTTACACATGGGAAAACTTTTAAAACCAACCATGAATACAGCCCGCTCGCTTGGGTTCAAACAATGTCAAACTACCTGTATTCAGCGATTTAACCACTCAGCTACTGGGTAGGACACTTTCATATTATGTTTTCTAAGGGATTTGTTAGCTTGTATTTATAACTGTTTATAGTTCTGCCTTTTTTTAAATTTTATTTTTGGCCTTGGAAACTGCCTTTGTATTTTTAATTTGTGGCCCAGAAAAGAGCCCTTTTTTTAACTGAGGTATTCAGTCCCGCTAAGATTATAACAAGTAACAATATCGTTATTGTATTTATTAGGAAAATGTTCCTATAATTTGACAAAAGCATTCATTATGAATTATCATAATACTTAGCAGTACTGTTTTTTAAGGTTTATGAGGTTTTGCAGCTTCATGAGGTTAAAAATTATACACATATGTCGAAGATGAAGTAGATACCATAACAATTGCTTTTTTCTTCTCCCAGTCAGTGAATGAATGAATGCTTTAATTGCTTTTCTCGTCAAGAGTGGGGTGAAGTCGGGGTTCCTGGAATTCGTAGTTTTGCCAATAATGATTAAAAAAAGGGGATGCCTTCCTGCTGGTCATTGAATGATTGACACGATTTAGCAAATTTTTAAACAAAAAGCTGAACGCAACGTAATCCATCGTTTCGCACATTTTTCCCTTCCGTTCTCTTTGTTCAAGAGCATTCCTATTTCACAGTGTAATTTTTACAATATTACTTCTCGAAATGGTCGAATTATATTCTACGACAGACGCATACACTTTCTACTGTATCCAGTGTTCTCAACTTAGGTTGACTTAAAGTATAGAGTGCATCTTTTATAAGAAATTCTGGATCAAGTATAGGTGCAAATTTTATATGGCTGATCATCCCATATATTCTGTCACCCTCTTATTCTTGCATGGATCCCCCACTATTGATCCGTAAAGACAGTGAGGAAATAGATGATCTCATCTTTTAACATTAAACATAAAATATAAATATAAGTGAAATAGCTCCAACTCAGAAGAAGGTTTAAAATAAATCTTTTTATGTGACAGTCACACAGACTGTATAATAACAGAAAGCAGTCTTCATATATTGTTGAGTACAGAACAAATGTTAAAAAAAAATTAAAATATTTATTTATAAGGTAAAGCTTATGTACAAGCTTTTGCTGTCAAGTTCTTGTGAGCAACTTATAGCTTACAATGCTAGAGCTGAAATATGTAATGCATTAGCTGAGAAAGATAACTAGTGAGATGATAAACAGGAGCTTAGGAAAGTTTTCTCTTGAACTCAACTCTGCACTTAAATATATTAACTAATTTGCATTCTGGTGGAGTCGACAAAAGTAGAAGTCTCAGGTGCGAAGCACATGGAAAACAGGCACCTAGGTTAAAAGCCACATCCTGTGTGTAATGCATGGAGAAATGACGACTTTCCTACCATAACATTAGGGAATGTTGGCAGAGAATTTTAGAATAAGATTCTCGATGTAGCGATGAGATGAGCCTTGCGAACACCTTAGGAGGTATAACACCTAAGGAGGTACTCCAACTAACAGACAATAAAAATGCGCTGGTTGAAGAAGGTAGAATGGGAAAAATTAAAAGTTTAAGTTCTGAAAATAGCTGCATGAATTTCCTGTATTCCTATTGGTCCGTCATAGAAGGAGTGCTTAATCTTTTCTATTCTTCATATTCTGTGAAATTAATAAGTAACATAGCTGCTTAAAAGCCTGTTTGTAATTTTTCTGCTGGGTTCTTTGCTGCTCTGAATACGTGAGATGATCAAAGTTAGGAATGCTTTAGCATCGCTTAGATCTTTTGGGGGCAGAGCGATTTTTCCTGTTAATTTCTTTCTGTAAGTGGTTTAAGAGAATTTTTCTGTGCTGAGATCGAGGCAGTCTTTGAGCTAGGGGAGTTTTCCTCAGAGAGTTTGGGAACTTAAGGCTGGGGTGAGCTGCTTTTCTTTTCGAATTTTTTCTTATGCTCGCTGCAACCTATATAGTTGCTCATGTGACAGAGTCCGCAGAAAATGCATTTTGGCTTATCTTCGGGTTTCATGGTGCATTGATTGCTTCGATATTGTTGCCCACACTTCACACATCTAATGGGATTACTGCAACAAATTTGAGAATGACCGAATTGCTGACAAAAGTAGAAGTGAAAGTAAAGGTAAAATAATGAGAAATTATTAACACACATACAACCTACATGCGTAACTCATGAAACGTTATTGTTCTAAATGGAGTTTCAGTGATGCAATCTATACTGGTGGTGTCAGTTTCATTCCTTATTGCATCACCCATTTTGAAATTCTGCTGTTGTGTATATTGTTTTTTTAATGATGCATGTATACAGTACAAAGTCCATAATCCGGACGTTCATTATCCGAAATTATCTATAATCCGGACCTCAAAGCCACAAACTTTTTTTTTTTTGCAATGCATTCACGCATGTGCGTTTGATGTACCAGGTTGTTCAATAAGTTCGCGGAACGGAAATGAAGAAACCAATTTTTATTTGTAAAAATGACTTTATTTTTCAACGTAGTTTCCCTCAACTTCGATACACTTATTCCAACGGTCTTCTAATTTACGGATCCCTTGACTGTAGTGGTTTTTCGGCAGCTCTGCAAAATATCCCTCCATGGTAGCTATTACCTCTTCGTTTGAAGAAAATCGTTTTCTACGGAGATATTGTTTGAAGTGTGGGAGGAGCCAGTAGTCGGAGAGAGCTAAATCTGGCGAATAGGCTAGATGTTGCAACAATTCGTACTTCAATTCAGTTATTTTAGCAATAGTTTTTTGAGCTGTGTGCGCAGGTGCGTTATCTTGGTGGAAAATGATTTTCTTCTTCTGTAATCCAGGTCTTCTTTCATGAAATTTTTCGTCTAATTGATTCAAAAGGTTACAATAATAATCCGAATTAATTGTTTTGCCAGTTTGAAGGTAATCTATAAAAAAAAATTCCTTTCGCATCCCAAAAAACTGATGCTAACACCTTCTTGGCTGATTTTCGCACACGAATTCCTTCGGCGCCGAAGAGCCGGGTTCACACCCCTCCTTAGCCTCCTCCTGTTTTGATTCAGGATCATGATGGTAGACCCAAGTCTCATCCATTATGATAAATCGACGGATAAAGTCGCTTTTATTCTTCTTAAAACGCTTCAAATGTTGCTGGCAATGTCGCATCCGAAATGTGTTTTTGCTCCATCGTTAGAGAATGCGTCGCCCATTATGGACAGAGTTTTTTGAAACCCAAATTAACACTCAAAATATTGGTCACTGTGCCCAATGAAATGCCTAAAGCCTCTGTTAAATCTCTTTCAGTCAATCGACGGTCTTCCAATACCGTATCTTGTGTTTTTCCGATGATTTCCGGTGTTGATGCAGTTTTTGGACGTCCCTCTCGCGGATCGTCTTCAAGGCTGGTACGACCACTTTTGAATAAACTAGCCCACTTGCAAACCATTGTGTTTGAAGGAGCAGATTCACCCAACACATTCACCATTTCGGTATGAATTTCCATTATTTTTAAACCTTTCTTTACAAAGAATTTGATAACTGCACGTTGCTCAATTTTATCCATACCTGAAAAAAGGCACAACATGTTAGATATAAAGGGCGGTTAAACAATGAATAAATTAACAGATCGTTGACGTGTTCCTAAGAAAGAACAAATATGAAAATGGCGTCGAAGTTTTAGGTCTAATATTGACGAATAGACGGCGCTCCACGAACTTATTGAACAACCTTGTATAACGGATGGTATAAGCTAGGCTAAAATTATCTTAACTGATTCTAAGGCATTTCAGTTAATGTTGCAGTTTGCGCTGTTCCTTAATCTTCTAATTGGATCCGGCTTATTATTTTTTGCAGACTGCTAGAGCAATTTTATAAAAATTAAGCTTGAGCTTTCGATTATGTCAAAAAGAGTTTCCAATTCTAGAGCTGCCAAAGTATCTACAAAGCAAAAGCATGTTTCGATATACCCCTTCCGATAGTGAAGAAAGTGACAGAGAAGTTATTGAAACCAAAAAAATTTGATTGACAAGTTAGTCGGTATTCTTGACACAGCAATTACAGGACTTAACAATGGAACTTTGTAACTGAACAAGAAAGTATGTCTGTTTATAGAATTAAAGAGAAAGTATTAGCACAAAAAACAAAGCAACTTAAACAACTTACATTGAAAGAAATGTTTGATAAAGTAAACAAATAAATATTAAGTTTTTTTTTTTTTTTTTTTGTAAATTTTGATACCTTTTAGATCGTAATTGCTCTTTATTTTATAAATTATGGTTTCATATTTTTTATTGTATAATTTCTGCATGCCATCTTACTAGATTTAAATTGATGATCTATAATCAGGAAAAACCCCTATTCCTGAATCGCCGAAGTCCCGACGAGTCCGGATTACGGACTTTCTACTGTACTGTCATTATGAATCTCAAATTCTGCTGAGCAGCATTACAGATATATAAAGATTTTAAGCATTAAAAAAAAAAAAAAAAAAAAAAAAAAAAAGACGAGAGGTAGGTTGAATCTTAAATTTCTTTGAACTGAATCCTGAAAGATTCTCATGAATCTCAGGTATTTCAAATCTTAAAATAAATAAATTAATTAAATTAAAAAAAGTTTTAATATTTTTAAAGTTTTTAAGTAAAGGAAAATATGCAGTATACATTCGTTCCCAGTACATGATATGCTTAATTTGCATTTGTGGGTTCATCATATCAAATGTGATGTGGGAACAAAGATTCACTGACAGCCTACTGTCATGTTTAATGTGCATGAATGTATAAAATGAGATATGGAAGCAGAGTGTCACTGACATCCCACCATATCATATTTGATACAGGAACGTTTTACTTCAAATTTTAAGTGCAAATAAATTATACCAGACTGCTGTGAAAACTTACTGAATAGAATCTGTAGATTGGTAGATGTAGATTGGTAGATTGTTGTGATGAATATTATTTATTATTTTATTCTTCAAAAGTAAAGTGTACCTTCATAATTTAGAAGCATTTTGGAAAATGCATGCATCTTAAAATGTTTGGGTGGTAAATATAGCAATAAGTTATTGGATTTGAATCAATTATGCCAAAGCACACAAGGGCTATCTGCCTAAAGGGAGGGATGCCTTCGTGGAGGACTTTCTAAGGGAAACTGGCTCGTATACATGTTACACATTGGAAAAACCACGAAAACGCCCATGCAGCCAGCCTGTTCGCGGGATTCAAACCTCGGACCGAACTACCGGTGTTCAGCATCTTTACCGCTCAGCCGCTGGTGGGCTTATAGCAATAGGATATAATAAGCATTTATATTTAAATTCTTAAGATTTTACTTCATTTTTGTATAGAACTAATTTAAAGTTGGGAATATAATCATTATTACTGAAAGTGCACCTTAACTTATTTTGAATTCTTATGTTAAGTATTAAGATTTTTTGCTTATATCATAAGAAATGATATTTAAATAACGTATGCAAGGATCCAAATATTTAGATAAAAACCAGGTATTATAGGAATTATTTTTGCATGTTTATATGTAATTGCAAAATCTGCTTTGGTGCACAGTGATGTTCAGCATTCTAATGTCATGGGCACATGGGCGGGAATTTGTTTCCTCGGTGTTGGGAATGAAAAGGTTAATGAAAGCAAATTTTAAAATATAGTTTTCAAAAGTATATTTGCATTCATTAAAAAGATACAAATGACATATAGTAACTAAAGTACGTAAATGAAGTCTTGGACCTCAAGGTTGATTTTCACAGCATAATTTAACTAATATTTTTGATTAACAAGTCAATTCTTTGTTAACAGTTTGAAATTCAATAACCAGCTGAATATTTCACTTAGATAACTAGAGTAATATGCACAACACAACATTTATTTATCATATTATGTTTTCTAAAAACATGCAAGATTTAGTGGAAGAATATCAATGTCCAGAATTATCAAAATGATTCAAGAGTTAAATTGAAAATTTTTCAGAAAGATAAACACTCTGATTATTTGAAAATTACAAGTTTTACTAGATGCCGTGCTGAAATATTGTGGCACTCCAGGGCAACAAGAAATGATAAAGGAAGAAACATGAGGTTTCTTCATTTTGGTTACATAAAAAATGCTATTTAAATACTTTTCATTCAAGTATCATTATAATACCATTTTAGCAACTAAAAAAAAAAAAGTTTATTTACATTTTTAAGATAAAACCAGTCTAGATCATTTTTCAAGATGAGTGAATCACTTGAGAAGCAGAGGCATTTAGCCATACATTGGCATTTGATGATAATGCATTATTGCAAGCTTCATAAAGCTTCCTAATCTTCCCCTTTTTTTTACTTTGCAAAATAATTAATTTTTTCATGTTGAGGGAAATAATGAGATGTAAAGGTTTATTTAATTTAATATTAAATTAAGCATTATAAATGGAGCATTCTTTCTTTCTTTTTTCTAACATGAACTTCAGTTTCATATATTATGTAACAGTTATAATGCATAAACATTCATTATAATGTATAAAAGTTTAATTACCTCACAACTGAGAATTTATAGGTCAAGTTAATCAATTCTGTCATTACTGGAATTGGTTTTAAGTTTTAAACATTTAGGATAAATATAAGTTGGTTCAATCAACCGAGAATTACTGAAAATGTCATCAATGTATCTAAAAGTAAGGTTACATAATTCAATTAAAGCCATCAATCATTATAGTTTTTTAAATCAGTAAAATCTTTATATATATTCAAAGAACAATAAAAAAGTAAATTTAAAGTACCCCAATGTTATCAATGTATCTAAAAGTAAGGTAAAATAATTCGGTTAAAGCCATGAATTATTATAGTTTTTTAAATCAGTATAATCTTTATATATGTTCAAAGAACAATAAAAAGGTAAATTTAAAGTACATAAGTAAAGTGTACTTTAAATTTACCTTTTTATTGTTCTCTGAACATATATAAAGATTACACCACTTTAAAACATTATAATAATTCATGGCTGTAATTGAATTATGTAACCTTACTTTTAGATACATTGGTGACACTTACAGTAATTCTGGGTTAATTGAAGCAACTTATATTTATCCTAAATTGTTAAACTAAATTTAAAACCAATTCCAGTAATCACAGAATTGATTACCTTGACCTGTAAATTCTCAGTTGTAAAGTAATTAAAACTTTTTGATAAAAAAATTTTTTTTTTTAACTTTCCCACTATTTAACTCATTTATTGGAATTCCAATATTTGCAAAAAAAAGTAATTGCTATGAACCAGATTTTCGGAATTAAAAATATTTGCACCGCAGTTGAAGACATTTATCAAGAAATTCAATATATAAAAATTACACTTATTAATAATCAAATTCCACCTATTTTTATTAACTTACTTCTAAAACAAATTATACATTAGGTCATTTTAATTTATTGTTACTTATGGGACTCTAGATTTCGGGGTATTTACTGAATGCGTAACAATTGTAAATATACACTGCTCGACATTGAAAATGCAACACCAAGGAGTGGTCAGAAAGTGATGAAATTTGGAAAAAAGACAGAGGCAGCAAGCGGCAATAAGTGATCTTTATTTCAAAATGATAGTCAGAATACAGAGTGAGAATGGCGTCGGCTCAGTAGGATGTAGGACCATCGTAGACAGCGATGCACGAAGAAACACGTCTAGGCATAGAGTCAATAAGAGTGCCGATGGTGTCCTGACGGATGGCTCTCCATTCCCTTTCAACCATCTGCCACAATTCGTCTTCTGAACGAGGCACGGGCAGAGTCTGCAAACGGCGTCAAATCACATCCCACACGTTTGATTGGTGGCAGGTCACGAGAGTACGGTTGCCAGGGAAGCATCTGGTATACCTTGCAGAGCATGTTGGCAGATGCGAGCACTGTGTGGTCAGGCGTTATCCTGCTGAAAAATTGCACTAGGCAGCCCCTGAAGGTAGTGGATTGCCACCAGCCGCAGTACATTATCCAAGTATCGTTGGGCTGTCATAGTGCCCTGAGTATGAACTAGAGGTGACCTGGAATCGTAGACAATAGCGCCCCAAACCATTATGCTACGTTATTGCGCGGTGGGGCGTTCTACAGTTACTGGTGGATTAGATCTGTCTCCACGTCAACGCCACACATGTATGCAGCGACTGGCACTGGATAAACAGAAGTGTGAGTCATCTGTGGCGTCTATGCTGTGGGGTCAATGGCAGTCTTCTTAACGGACGTCGTGAGTGTAGGCCATGTTCAACCAATTGACTGGAAATGGTTATGGTCGACACGGGAAAATCCAGGGTATCTTGCACATGCTGCAGAATCGCAGTACAAGTGACTTGCTGGACCACCACAGCTTCTCGGCGGATGCATCGATCCACGCGTGCTGACGTCACTCTGGCTGCATCTGCACTCCTCCTTCTTCCCACATTTCTTTGTTACAACCATGTTCGGCTCGCATCCATGTGGATATCAGCTGCGATTTGACACAAGGACCAACCCGCCTTTCTCAGTCCGATCACCATACCCCTTGTAAAATCGTCTATCTGCTGGAAGTGCCTTCTTTCACGGCAGCCTGGCATTCTCTCCTATTACATGTATCCTCCGGGACAGAAACCAACTTTCTTCAATAATTCGTCTGGCAGAAATGACGACACGAATATTGCCCATTCTGCACGTTCCTTACCTTATATGTTACTTCACGTGTGTCGGAGAGCTGCGCATTTCACATCATTCGCATAACTCAGTGACGTGCATCTACTCTAAAATTTGCATAAATTTCTGACTACTCCTTCTTGGTGTTCTATTTTCAATATCGAGCAGTGTACTTGTAAATTTCTAGAGGCCCTCTATCTCTGTTACCAACAAATAGTAGTTTCTATTCCATTTCTGTTATATGCCGAGTAAAGTGAAGACATTGACTTTTCACTGTATTTACTTTTCCCCATTTCACAACTTTTTCTACATGCTATCACCATAATATTACTCAAAAATTAATTTCAAATTTTTTACTTTCTTGCAGTTTACTTCTGTTAATTGAAAATATTAAAATAGTTTGGATCTTATTTTTTTTTTTTTTTTTTTTGCAATTTTTAAGTAGTTTACCTATTAATTTCGAGGGTTTAATTTAATAAAAAGGAATTTATTCCTTTTCATTTGTACACTATGTTTACTCCCACAAACTACTTAAATCAGCTTTTTTGTAAACTTATATATTTATTTCCATAATAGTACATCTTTACTATCTAGATTTCACTTCAAATTTCACAGGAGATAATTTTTCATTTATATATTCTCTCTCTCTATATATATATTTGTGTGTTATATAATGACTTATGTAAGTTAAATATTGTTTATATTTCTGGTTGGTTTTATAGTCCATTGTCCAGAAACTTGTTTTGAATTTGTAACAAATAAATATGTATCTTTTTTTAATTTTAGGCATGGAGCATTAAATGAAGTATGGAAGCTGAAAGCTCTGAGAGACGATACAATACCAGATTCAGAGGGGTTCCAAGATCCATCTTCACCTATTCTCGTTCTGGAAAGAAGTCAAGTACCAAATCAAATGATGAAAATCACTTGCGGACTGACATCAGAGATGATTTTATCTATACAAAATTGGGCAAAAAACCTAGTACATATGATGCAGAAATTGTCAGTCCATCAAAAACAAAAATTAAAATTGAACCATCACCCCTTCTTGTCAAAGCAGAAAAAAAACTGCCTAAATCTGAACCAAGTTCTAATAATACCTTACCTAATGGCACTCATAAGCCAGCGGTTGAAGTCAAAGCAATATCAGAGCCCAATGGTCCCCTTAAACCACCCATTGAAGTCAATGAAATACATGAACCTAAAGTTGAACAGATTGAAGAGTCTTCCCCAGAATTGTCTCCTAAGTTGGAAAAAGAATTGGATGGCGTTTTCTTTGAAGGGAAAGCCCCAGGTGCTGAAGAAATTCATTCCGCCTCAAATAATTCAAAATCATTATGGATCATGTCAAAAGAAAAACTCAGTTGGAATAATTCTACCGTTGCTAGTTACAACCCTAAAACAAAAATGTTCCGTTGTGTGGTGTGCCAAGCTGTGGGTTTCATGTCCCGTATTGGTGAGCATTATTTAGGTACCCATTGTAATGCTAAAGTTTTTCACTGTCCTCAGTGTTCATATTGCAGTGCATGGTGGCGTTGTGTTCGAAACCACATGAGTAAAAATCATGGAGTATCTAATGCACCTGCCTCTATGTGGAAAAATCAACCTCTCTTAGATGAAATAATGCAGATCTTGCAAAATTTGAAGTACAGTGTTGACTGTGAGGATAGAGTTGAGCGAGTTGCGGAGAATTGTGGAAAGCGATATATATGCCCTAAATGTCCGTATGCAACTGACAGAAGAGATCTCTATAATCGTCATGAAAATATCCATCGTGAAGAAAAACCATTTCAGTGTTATATTTGTTATAAATTGTTTAATCGTGCTGATCATGTTAAAAAACATTTCTGTCGTATACACAAAGAATTCAGTTATGATATAAATTTAATCCGACGTCTGCCTTCAAAACGTAGTCGAATTCCTGTGAGTCCCTCTCTTAATGGTGGAAGTTCTGGGTTAAATCATGATGCGAATTTATCTTCAAATTCAATAAATGATGCAGCTTCTAAACCTTTACCACTGACAGTTCCAGTTACACAATCTCATTTATTAAATTGTTTAACTGGGTCACCTACAATGGTAAAAGTAACTAGAGAAATTGATCATATGCCAGATATTCCAGCAAAAGAAGCAAAAATAGCTGAAAGCAAGAATGATAACACATTCAACAAATCGCACAGCAACTTATTGACATTTTTAACACAGAATGCTTTTTCACCAAAGCCAATTAAACCAACCCCAGTGAGAAATACAGATACTCCTATCAAAGATATATTACAAGAAGCCTTACTGAAGCCTCCTGGTTTTACGTCATTTCAGAGCAGTCAACCAAAGAAGTATAATTGCCCTTATTGTCCATGGACTGGTCCTAATGCATGGGCATTGCGTATCCACACCTCAATGCATTACAAAACATTCTGTGTACTGTGCAACTTCAAATCAAGCGAAGTTAGTGATTTGGAGAACCACATGTGGGAGTGTCATAAGAAGAGGTCTTGCAATAAGTGCAATTTTCTAGCTGACAGTCTTTTAGCTTTAGATGTCCACATGAAGGATGTGCAGTAAGTTTCTTTTTTAGTAATTGTAAGAAATGATTGTTTTCTCATTATGTAAATTGTATCAATGTTAGTTTTTTTATCTGTACCTTACATAACTAGATATTACTGTACCTCTGTATTTTATTTTAAAACTTTCAACAGGGTTGTCACGCTACCTGGAAAACTAGTCAGGGATATGAAAATTGACCACAAAAGTCAGGCAATTTAGGTACCTTTAGGCGTTTAAGTCAGGTACTTTTCTGTTTTGCCGATGCAAATCTCGCCAAGCAGACATTATTGGCGACAACACACAGTATACACATAAAAAATGTTAGTTCTAAGAAATTTTTATTTTGAAGGCATAAAAATTTTAATATCATTTAAAATTCTCTAAAAAGATTATAAATAAAGGCAATACATTTGTAAAATGACATTAATTTAAGAATTTACTATGCTTTCACAGTACAACATCCTGATTTGCCGTTTCATATCACGTGAACCCAAGTGATCTCATCTCACATAAATTTTGCTACAAAAATTTAATCCTCTCAGTATCAATTATCTACATTAATTTCAAGCTAAATCTTAATTTGGAATACAAGTTTAAATGCAAGGATTATTTCAATTCGTACGAATAGCTTACTCAGAAAATATGTGAAAACTGTACTGCTTTTAATTCGCTAGTGCATTCTCATTAGAATTGGTGAATTTAACCCTTGACATCGCCTTTTCTATAATTTCTTTTCGGGTGAGAGGCATGATTGCATCCTAATTACCGCAAATGGCCTGAGGCATAAAATTTAACTATCCGGTAAAAATTTTATGTAATTATATGCCAGTATTGAAAGAAACAATCTGATAAGAAATGGCTGTGACTTTTTTGAAAATGAGGCGTAAAAAGTTAACCAGCGAGTAAATTCCGTTTGGCATCGGTTGTACCATTTTTGGCAACTTTATCACCTGTGCCGGCAAAATGGAAAAGTACCAAATGTTTTAGTCAAAATTTGAAAAATTCAGGGAATTTCATATACAACCAACTAGGCTTTTACTACTGTATTTTATCGTATACCCTAAGGAAACATAAGCATTTTAAATTAAAACATCCAATAAATGGAAGTAATTATATATCTCTTTGTTGCATCTCAAAGTTGTACTTTGGGTCTTGTAGCAATTATAAGTCAATTATGTGGCATTATGGCAAAATTTTGTAGAACAATGGCAGTAGCGTCTATCTCTCTCTATAGAGATATCTTCTCTCTGTGAGGTCTAGATATCGTAATGTTGGTGTGCATTTTATAGTTGAGGCTAAAGCTGTAAAAGTATAAATTTCAGGTAAAGGTCAGGTATAAATTTTTTAGAACTAAATGAACTGATTTTATGGTAAGACAAGCCTCAATATAAAATCTTTTATGTAAAATCAAATAAGACCATTAGAAGTGATTTTTTTATAACTTTAATTGTCATTGAAGATCCACATTTGTTGCAAAATATTTCAGCTGATTAAAAGTTATTTCATTCAAAAAAGTATGAAATATGTCCTTTTGATTGCATAAATTGATAACCTTGCGGCACGCAATGAACTGGAAGTTGATCTGTCAGCACTATCCTTATCTTCAGAGCAGATTTTTTTATTTCATTCGGCTTATAATTCCTTACCAAATGTAGTGTTTCATCTCAATGTACTCCGTCTTTGATATGATTTAAATCAAATTCAATCATCATTATAAATATCACTAATACACATCAAATAGTTTCTGGTTGCAATTTTCTAATTTCGACTATGCGTAATGTATGCTTTACGCGTGTGCGCATTGAAAGAAATGTTTAATAAAGTAAACAAATAAATATTAAGCTTTTTTTTGTAAATTTTGATACCCTTTAGATCATAATTGCTCTTTATTTCATAAATTCCGGTTTCATATTTTTAATTTTATAATTTCTGCGTACCATCTTACCAGATTTAAACTGATGATCTATAATCCGGAAAAACCGATAATCCATAGCTGATAACTAAATTAAGGAATAAAATTCATGTTCATTTTTGTTTTTGCCATGAATAAAAACATATTTGGTAAATTTATTACATTGCTTAAAGCTGTAAGCTGTAATGTATTTTGCATTTCATTATTATTATATTCAATATGTGAAGTTTATTTGCTATATTTTTAGCCGTCAGAAGCCGCAGTTTTGTTGTCGCCATTGTTCACAGACATTTGAAGTACGATCAGACATGGAAGCTCATTGCATCTTTATTCATAATCAAGTATTACAAGAGTGTAAAGAAAATGGCTGTGATTTTTGCACAACAGATCCTGATGTCCTTGAAGTTCATAAGAAAGAAAACCATAGTTCATCTTCTACATGTGAGTTTTATTTCAGTAATTTTTCTGTATTTTTAAATTCTTCTGTATCTTTCAAATATGTTTTGTTGTTAATCAGTTAACTTCCTAAGCTTGAAATAATATATTTTTTTTAACTTTTATGTGACATGAGTATAAATAAAATAATATTATTTGATGTCAGCGTTTTATTTTAGCAGGAGCATTTTCAACAATTGTTCTACATAAACTTCTTCAGTTAAATGATAGATTAAAATCACGAAATTAGATCCATGAATGTTTTTATAGCCATGAATGTTTGCTGCTATAATGGCAGTATCTATGAAAGCAACGTGCAAATTGCCATCTAAGTATGAGAAACAGAACTATATCAGAGTTGATCTGTGGGCATATTGGAGGGAATTACAGATTAGAATTTAAGTTATTGAGTAATGGTAGAGAGATTTTTATAGATATGGGATACCTAGGAATACAAGGAGGGCTAAATTGTCCAAGTCTTGAATGATTTTGGCAGAAACAAAACTGAGGTTATAGTTAGAAGACAACAATGTTGTACAGTGGATGATTTATTTGATACAGTCAAAAGTCGTTAATCCGGACTCGTCGAGACTTCGTCGATTCCGGATTATCGATTTTTCAGGATTATAGATCATCAGTTTAAATCTCATAAGATGGCATGTAGAAATTTTAAAATTAAAAATATGAAACCGTAATTTATGAAATAAAGAACAATTATGATCTAAAGGGTATCAAAATTTACAAAAGAAAAAAAAAAAAAAAAAAAAAAAGCTTAATATTTATTTGTTTACTTTATTAAACATTTCTTTCAATGTAAGTTGTGTAAGTTGCTTCGTTTTATGTGATAATACTTTCTCTTTAATTCTATAAACAGACATAATTTCTTGTTCAATTACAAAGTTCCGTTGTTCAAGTCCCGTAACTGCTGTGCCGAGAATACCGACTAACTTGTCAATCAAAATTTTTTCGTTTTCACTAACCTCTCTGTCACATTCTTCATGTCTTTATCCATTTTTTGCAGCAATTCCACTTTTTGTTTGATGGACATCAAAACATACTTTCGTTTTGTAGATCCTTTGGGAGCTCCAGCATCGGAAATTCTATTTGACATAATCGAAAGTTCAAGTTTACTTTTATAAAATTGCTCTTACAGTCTGCAAAAAATAATAAGCGGGATCCAATTCGAAGATTAAGGAACAACGCAATCATTAACATTAACTGAAATAGATAATTAGATAATTTTAGCTTATACCGTCCGTTATACATTGAACGCGCAGGCAAAAACGTATTCTGCACTTGCGCACACGCATATGCGCAGTAGTCAAGGTGCACGCGTAAAATGCCTGTGTGCATGTGCCAACGTGGCCGCATGCGCAGAAAGTTTTTAGCTTTGAGGTCCGGATTATAGATCATTCCGGATTATGGGTGTCCGAATTAACGACTTTTGACTGTATCATGAATTAAATGCATTATTATTCCAAAAAGTTTTTAAAAAAATTTTAAAAAAATATCACTATTCCTAAAAACTGCATCTATTGCTTTTAAATAGCTTAGTACATCAATAACAGAGATTAAATTTAAGATAAATCTCTTGCATTTTGCCACATGGCAAAAAAATAGAATGAAAAGTGAAATGGTGTAAAATAGAGTTTTGAGACTGCCTTTTTTTATCTAAAACATTTTACCTTATATTTGCACAATCCGTGGTAATCAAAGATTAGCATATTATCAAGTTGGTATAATGTCAGTGTTGAGACAAATTAAAATTTAATATGCTTGAATTCTGTAGATGAATTGGTGGTGTGTCTGCAGTGGACGTGGTCAGAGAGGATACTTCGAAACTCATTGTGGTTATAGTGGACATATTTCCCCCCCATCTTAGAACAGATAAAGAGTGCAGATAAATAAGTAAATACTTTTAAAAATCACAAATATAATTTAAAACAGTATTTTAAGTAGCAAATCTCTTTCAAGTGGGATAACTTTTTTTAAAAATAATAATAACTTTTTTTTTAAATAATAGTTTTCTGTTTTGCACTCGATTATTGAATTGCAAGGCACTGGAATTACTCTTCCGCGCACGCGTAAACGCCTATGCGCATGTGTCAACGAGCCGCATGCGCAGAAATTTTTTAGCTTTGAGGTCCAGATTATAGATCATTCCGGATTATGGTTGTCCGAATTAATGACTTTTGACTGTATATATATTATCGTTAGATTAATGTGAAAAGTCCCGAGCTTCTGTTGAAAGATCAGTTGCTTTAAAGGCAGCCATAATTATAAAAGGGGGGATCAAAAGTAATATTTTTATCAATTCTACAATTTTGTTTAAGTGAAATAACATCTGCATGAAAATAGTTTTGCATGATAAAGTCTGTATTTTCCATAATAAAACTGCTGAAAATATCTGAAAAATTCTTATTTAATTTATTATTATTATATCAATGTTTCACAGCTTTTCTTACTGATATTATGTTGAAATCAAAGAAACATAAAAAAAATCAATTTTGTGTCTTGATTTAGCATAGGTCTGAAAAATGGCATCATATGGCTTATATTCATGTATAGTTTTAGATATAAATGCATCTGTTCCATAAAATGATAAAATGTTAAGTACTTCTTACAGGTTTACTTTAAAAAATTGAATTGCATATATTTATACAGATGGTTTTAGCACAGCAGTTAGAAACATTCAGGAGAGGGAAGTACACCTAAATGGTAGAAAATCACGCAGCATTACATGGTCAGAAACGCTTTTCCTGGCGTGGTAGTGAAAACACAAAGCACAAGAAAGGATGGACATGAAGAGGGTGAGAAAACATGTTTATTATGCTTAGTACAATAGAAACAAGAAATAGAACAAAAACGGACAACGATCGTCATTAAAGCAGATGTTCGAAGTTACGACCCCAAACCTCACATCTTCAGTGCATAGAAGGTCTGATGTTTTGGAAAATACCGTTCATGTCCCGAACTTCTCCAGCATCTGCCACAGTGTGGGTTCCAGTGTGTTAGCGTTGTTAACAAGGGTTTTGTACACCAGTGTCTTGATGTACCCCTCCCAAGAGGAAGCAGTCGATGCAAGTGAGGTCCTTCCATCTTGCTGTCCAGTGCAATGGACCACCCAGCCGATCTGATGTTGATGATGCATTGCATTCAAGTGGAGATGCATATCAAGGCTATAATGTGGGAGCACCATGCTGAAATCATATGGCAGAATGGCATTGCAACAGGTGTGTGTGCATTGTCCAGTAGCTGGGGTAATACTTGCTGAAGAAAGACGAGATGGGTTGCACCTGTTGGACATTGGGGCAAGTAGTACATCCTGACGAGGTGGTCTCCGATGATGCCGCCCCATATGACCACACGTGTCTTGTTTGAGTTGAACATTTTATCCTGCGTGAAGATCGCTTCATCTGTGAACAAAATGTTGACTGGGAAATGGGGATCTTTCACACGCATCTGTAAATACCACTGTGCAAAGGCCAATCATGGAGCAAAATTGTCTTCATCCAGGAACTGTATTTGGCCATCCCTAGCACAGTTTCCTTTTCAGCTAGCATTGTTATTGTTCACTCTCATTGCTGTGTCTCTTCACAGAAGGATTCCCTATTGGATAACCTTCTGTGGGTGTACAAGGCTGTCCGCCTCGTCCGCAGCAATCAATGGCCCATGTGCCAGATGCATATCGGCGAGCTCTGCATTCATATGGCGTGCTATCCTACTTCCACTCTGTTGGCATGCAAAATGAAGCTTCATGCAGTGAATGCAGCCACAAATACCGTGCACAAGCTACATCATCTAACCTTTCGATGTACGTAGTACCATCTACCTCATTTACAAGCCAAAGCTGTCCCAATATTTTAGCTGTCCTAGCCATAATAAACATGTTTTCTCATCCTGTTCATGTCCTTCCTTTCTTGTGTTTTGTGGCATTACCACCGCACCAGAAAGGCATTTCTGACCATGCGTTGCTATGTGGATTTTCATCATCTAGGTGTACTGTGTCTCCTGAAAGTCTGTCACCACTGTGCTGAAACAGCCTGTGTATATATATTTAATGGATAAATGCATTTCATATTAAATTGTATTGCTTTAATTAGAATCTGATAGTGAATACATCTGATATAACATTACAATGTAGCTTTAGTTTATAAAATAATTATAAAACTTTGTGAATCTCAGCACATCAGTCTAAATAATTATTAATGAATGCATATGAATTTTCAATCAAAATAATTTTAATTAACAGAAATGTGAATATTTTTGCTTTGTAAATAAAACCCATATCATACTGGAAAATCAGTTTTCACATCTTTTGAATTAGAATATTTCTAAGAATTTTGTTCAGGCATTAAATTACTGTTTTCAGTCAGTATATTGAGTTGGATACCAAAGAAATATCCTTTATTATTACTTGGGTGGAAGAGGGTTCTTGACATTTTTTACTTTACTTTTTGATTGACTAAACTAATTGCAACATTACACTGGAAATAATATTTTGCATCTCTGATTAAAAAAAAAAAAAAAAAACTGAAAGCTTTCAGATTTTATATTATGCCCAAACGTGTGTGTTTTTCATTTACAGACATATGCACATTTCGAGATCATTTGATTTAATGCCACATATGGCTAAGAATATTTAGAAACAATATATTTTTAAAATTTCCAATACACAGTCTCTCACCCTGTATATAAAAATGCCCCCCCCTCAGAATTTGATGACTAATTACGATTGTTTTTTTTTCTCATTGCCAGAAACATACATACATTCATGTAGATTTTTCATTATTTAGTTTCTTTAAATATAATACTAGGTGATAATATTTGATGGCAACAATTTGAAAAGTGATACAGCCATTTATAATGATTTGATGCAAAATGCTGTTTTGAGATTGATAGCCCTTCTGTGCTTCTGTGCCCATTTAGGCTAAAAAGGTACTTTGGAGGATCCCCTATCCATTTCAAAGTGATTCTGGCGACTGGTTCTTTTTGTTTCAAGAAAAAGTTGTCTGATGCATCTTGCATCTTTCAGTGGTGGACAAGCCCTGTAAATACTAAATCAGTTTGCATTCTTTCCTTGTATTTCAAGTAATACAGGGTCTTTTTTGGTTCTTTTCTAAATTGATGCAAATGAATTTGTATGTTCTTTAATGAATGAATAAAAAGTAGTGACAACTTGTTGATAGTTCTGAAAATGCTTAAGTTACAAACATTTATAATTCCTCAGTACCACATTCTGCCTGACTATTGGATAATGTATACCATCAACATGTCCACTTGTGTTAAAAAACTGTAGCCATCTCTTGAAGAATGGATAACCTCTTTCCTATTCTAAGAATGGCTCCCTCGCAATGGATCTTTCATTTTGGCGAAGAGAGTAGAATTACACAGATACATATCCAGTAAGTAAGTCAGGTTTCCAGTACCTCCCACAGGCAATGTTGCATGAGATCCATAAGGCCCATATCACACGGCGTTTGTTTCACACGAACAACTATTTCGGACAATTTTTCTGCTTGCTTTACTATTGAAAGAAAGGCGTGCGACTTTTTCCTTCCTTTCCAAAGAAATTGCAAGTTGTTCGTTTTCAACCAATCAGCTATCAGCTTGTGTTTAATGGGGAACCAGTTTTCCCTGCATTAACCCCCAAAGCGATCTATGGTCATTGGCTGTTGTCACAAAGCAGAAAAATTGTTCCAAACAGTTCTGAAACAAACCAACATGCGATAGCAGCCTAAGAGTGCACACATTGTACAGCGCCATGGAGGATGATAGGATTCGTCATCTAATGCATCATCTGCTGCCAGTACTGAGGAGAAAGTGACAATATTTGTTTTATCTTTACTAAAATGAAAGAATCACTGCTAGGAATCTATTACTACAATAGAAAGGATGTTATCTGTGCTGTAGGGTTGGTTGCTCTGGGGCATCAACAGAAGGAAATGTGGAGATCGTATATGTCTTTTTCTAAAGAAATTTGTTGTATGGCCTGAAGGTGTTAAAAGGATAGATGTATATAACAGCAAGTTAAAAGTTTCAGATATAGAAAGGTGCTGATAATGTGGAGATAATTAAATGCAGGCGATAAAATTACTTTCACATTCAGAAGAAAGGCTAAAATGTTGGAAACATTAAACCAGACGTGGAGGAAAATAATATGAGGGGTGTTCAAATGAAAAGGTATGAAATGGCACTGTGGGTATAATTGAAGTCTTAATTCACAGTAATCACAAGAGGCTTGGGCACAACTATCCCACTGTTACATGAGCTGAAGGATCCCGTTCCCAGAATTCCTGGGGCTGTGACAGAGCCGGTCCTCCACTGTGTCTTTCAGTTCATTATCCAAGTAGAAATACTTCCATTTGAAATATTTATTTAGTGGATCAAACACAATGAAGTCGCAGGGCAATATGTCCAGTTTGTAGGGCAGATGCTCGCTTGAACTTGACCATTACACTTTGTGTGACCTTCGAGATATGTAGATGCACATTAGCATGAAGCAAAATCATTCCTTCCTTGAGCATCCTAGGCTGCTTTCTCTTGATGGACTTGCATAGGCTATGGAGTGTCTCACAGTACACGTCACTGTTAATGGTTTTTCTGTAGTTGAAGATGTAGCTGAGTATCTAATCTCAGAGGTAGAAAAAGATGGTGAGCATCACCTTACCTGCTGTGGGAGCAATTTTGAATTTTTTAGGTAAAGCTAACGATGCATGCTTCCATTTCGTGCTGTTCCGCTCTGGCTTGAAGTGATGGCACCAGCTGTCATCACCGACAACAGTCTGCTCCAGGAAAGCGGGGTCTTCATGATACTGCCACAGGTGTTGCAGTGTATTCGACCGTGTTTGCTTGGCCAGGTCTCGGGTCATCACTCAGACACCCCTGGCCTTCATGAAAATGGACACTCGTCTTTCTCACTGACATGTCAGATGCAGTCTTCCTTTTATATGGCCACCATCTGGCAATGCGTATCAGCTGGTTTAACCCCTTCTTCAGTCGGGAATCTGATTACACCTTGCTACTCCTGAGCCATTGAATTTTACTATGTAAACGCCATGATGTCTTTCCACGCATTGCCACGTCAAACGGAGGGAACTTACAACTCACAACTACCTGCTTCTCTCCTGTGGTATGTGCGATTGTCTGCGCATGCGCACAGCCATGCTGGACACTACATTCACATCCCTAGATGTCTTACTACACTATCCCAAAGCGGTATATTCAAATTTCAACCAGATTGGTTGTTAAGATGTTTTGTTCCTTTTCATTTGAACACATATTGGTTTGATATACGTGATAGAACAAAAATATAAAGTATTTTGAGAAGAATTAAAAGATGCTTCTTCAAATACTATATTAAAAAATGTATTGAATAAATATGATTTAATCAAAACAACAGCTCATTGTGCCAAAAATATTAATAACAAAAATAATTTTAGCATTTTGCCAAAGATTCCATAGACTTTCTTACATTCTTAGTCTGTTACAGATTACTGAATGCTCATCATGAGTGCGGAAAAAGATATATTCATTATTAAACATAAATTTAATAGATTAAAACATATATTTATTTCTAAGGTGGGTTAAAGCCACTAAATTTGATAAATTATTTAAGATAAACCTCTCTTGGAAAAGGATCCTGAAAAGTTTCATTAATGCTTAACTGTCAGTGAGTGAAAATAAAATGTATCATCTTATTGCTCAGTATTCTTTATATACATAGGTCATAATTTTACTAGGAATTACTTATATAGCTTTGATAAAATGTAAATATCAAAATTAAACCTCAATTTTTGCATTTAATTTGATCGTGTATGGCGATTTGGTACACAAAATATTTGTATATAAATTGTAACTGCTTTCCCACAGGAATTTATGTAAAATGGATTAATTTGTTCCTCGACCACAGGTGATCGCTTACTTAAACTTTTACGATAGTTAGTTATGGATGAGTTAATGTAATATAAAACCAATGCAAATCAAAGTGAAAAAAGGATAACATATAAATAGATCATGGATAATTACAGTTAAATTTACTACAATAAATTACAACAATTAATAACAATTTAATTTTACTGTTGAAGACATATCCTCTGCAGTTGTCTTTTGCTGCTTGCTTCTGAGATTTTTCCAGGTCTTTTTTAACCCTCTGAGGGTTATAAGACTTAAAATTCTGTATCGAAGGATGGCATTCTGATTTGGTATACATGAAAATTTCTGCCAGATACTTATAAATCTGATTTTGGGTTGAATGTCTATTGAAAGAAAAGGATTCCAAATGAAAGAGTCGTTTTGGAATTATAATCAAAGAAAATGCCACTTATCATTGGCATTTGAGGAACTCTGAAATTTCAGGACCAAATCCATAACACTTGGTTAAACTCAGCTCATTTTTGTGTGTTCCTCTAGTAGCTCATTCACTTGTTCATTGTTAACTAGCAACCCATGGTTTAGTTCAAAGCCTTTGAAATGTATGGCCATAACTTCCTCAAAATGGAATTAATGATTCTGGAATTCGCTTGATGCCAGATTTTATTCGTGAGAGTTAAGCACTAGACAGTATTAAAATGATGTTTTCAGAATTCTTCGAGTGATAATTCTATATCAAATGTGGATTATTTTCAAAAGATATTTGAAAATAATTTGTTGCCAGCCCATAGATTTGTAACTTGAGACAATATTCATAATCAGAGATTTATTTTTTTTATTCAGAAAATTTGTTTGTAATCCAAGGTTCCTCTATATTTTAATAAAATGTGGATATTATAGTGTTGTTACAACTGAAAAGAGGCTTGTGGTTTGTTTCCAGGTGATTTTTATAAAAAGAATTATTTTGGCATTAATAGGTTAAATAAAATTGCCAATGCCAAGTGATTAATTATAACCTGTAGCTTATAGGTATGCTTTACTATGTTTATTAGCTGCATTTTAATTTAGCATGTCAATAAAAATGTGTGGCCAGTGTTCTTATTCTCATTTTGGTATTATGGTTAAGAGCAGTCGGTATAAAATTTAAAGGCCCCACTCCTTTCCCTGTTTAGTACAGAACAAACTGTGTGTTAAGAATAAAATTGTTTTATGTGTTAAAGTTAATGGAAGCTTAAGTTTTAAATGATAGTTATTATTTTCCATTAAATGAAATTTTTTGCAAATTTATATTTTCAATCACATTAACTTATTTTTGCAGCGGTAGAAAATATTTTAAAAATAACCATTGTGTAGTTTTTTTTTTTTTTTTTAATTTTTTTTCGTGTGTGTGTGTGTGTTTGTGTGAGAGAGAGAGAGAGAATTGTTAGTTCCTTCCAGTATAATTTTTAGTAGAAAAGGCTGGTGATAGTAACAAATTTTATCTAGTGCAAATATTTTTATGACATTTTTTTCTAGATTTTGTTTTGAAATTAAAATTTATAATAGAAATTTATTTCTGTATATTTTACCATTAAATGTAAATTTACTTGGCAGCTCAAGATACGAGTGCCTCTAGAACCCTGTGCCTCTACTGTGGATGTGATTTTGCTGATCCTCAATCACTCTCCTTACACGAAGAACTCTTTCATGAAAATCCTCTTCAAAAAGCTGGTCGGCGTCCACTAAATCCGTATTGTTGTTCAGTATGTGGTTACTCAACTCCGAAGCAGCCAATGATGATGGAGCACATGAGAATTCATACCGGCCAAACACTACACTGTCAAGCTGGTGAGGGTTGTCAGTTTGATACTCCATATGATACAGTTCTCAGGGAACATGTGCTGCAGAGTCACAGTAATGACGATGGTATAGTCAGGTGTCCTCACTGTGGCTTCCGCTGTAGCACAAGATTTTCATTTGTTACTCATTATAAAGAACTCCATCATCCATTTTGTTGTCAGCTGTGTGAGGATGTTGAGCACAAGCATTTTGTATTACCCTTCACAACTTCTTATTTGGATTCTTCCATCAAAGCTTTGTTTCCTTTTGCTAAAAAAGTTAGTTCAAATTCAAATGAGTGTTCAGAGAAAACAAATGACGACAGCGGAAGACGTTCGCGCAAGCAGACACAGCCGAGAAAAGTTGTTGTACATGATGCGAGTACAGAAGGATCTGTGGCAGGTGTTAAAGCAAGTGGTTCATCTAAAACAAAAGTCAAGTGTTCTAGTTCCAGGAACCAAGAAAGAGAGAAATTTTTATCTTTGTATGCAAAAAAAATTAGAAAAATAGCTCAAGCATCTCTTTTAAAGTGTAGATTGTGTGTCAAATGTCCAATATATTTTAGGCATAAACGGAACTATATACTTCATCTACAGTGGCATAGTTTGAAAAAACATCAGTGTAATAAGTGCATTCAAACATTCTGCCATCGTTATCAGGTGCTTTTACATCAGAGAGAACATATGGGAAAAGAGACCAAGGCCTCTTAGCAGAGAACTCTTATGTACATTTTACAAAAAATTTAATTTTTCTTGATATATTGTCTGTGCATTTTTTAGGGGTTTGATGTAGTTATGGTTTTTTTTATGCAGTGCAAACAGCAACAGTGTTTGTTGCTGGAGCAGTTGTTTGTTCAGAGGAGGTGTATTCCATGGTGTGTGTGGTGTTAGTCAGCAGCTGGTAGTTGTTATGTTTGCATAAAAAAGAAATTAAGATGAATGTGCACTGTTAAGTTTCAGTGAAAGGATGTTTACTATATGCATGTATGTATGTGTGTGTGTGTCAATGTTAGGCATGTGATAATTTCCAAGGTCCTGCTCCTAGCAATTGTGATAATTTTCTGGCCTGGAATTAAAAAGAAAAAGAAAACTATCATTTCTCCTATATAAATGTAAAATTATATATAAATTTAAAAAAATTTAATTAAGAATTTAAAATTTGAATTTGTATTTACACTTTGTACTCACTGCCAGCAGAACACTGTTCTGATTGTAGCTGTGATGTTGCTAAAAGCATTGATCAGAAAACCGGTGAATTTATGTGGGACTAATAAAATTACAAATTGTTAGAATTTTCTCCTGAATAAATTCTTGTTGAAGTTAAAATTGTGAGTTTTTGAAAGTCTGTAGAATATGATGTGTAAAATTTGGAATTGTGGTTTTAAGATTTAAACGTTTCTTTTCTGAGATACATAAGACTGTAAATCTTCTGCAGATACATGAGTTCCTCAAGCACTGCTCATACTTTGTGTTTAAAATGTAGACATGGAAGTATTTGAGAGAGAACACAACCATATCAGATATTTCACGTATGCCATATTTTGTGCATTTATGCTTGCATTCTACAAAATGCGAGATTATTAACACTATTAATACTCATGGTTTCTGGGTCCAAATATTCATGCATTTTTGTGCTGCTAATTGTAATGTATATCTTTTTAGTTCATTTTGGTATATTTTAATTCTTGCTTAAAAGTGTTGAATGATAAAAAGTGATTGTATCACGTATATCGCTAGGAATAGCATCGCTTCTGTAGTGTTGCTTTTTTCTAAAGCAGTGTTTCCTGAACTATTTTTAATCATTGAATGTTGAGTTTAAAATTTATTAAATTAATTATATAAAACTGTTGAATTACAATAATTTTATTCTTATTAAGAGAAATACTTATACAAGTAAAATTATTAAAGTTATGTTAAATTATTAGTGCTTAATGAATGTGGGAAATAATAAAAGTGAAGAAATATGCACATTATTTGAAATGGTTGAAGAATATTAAAGAATGAACCATCAAATTTTATTATTTATATTATTCAGTTGGTTTGAATAAAGGTATTTTTAAACAGAAATAATTTGAAAAGCAGGAGTATGTTAAGTTTTTTTGAGGGGAGGGTGACAGAATATTTGTTATCCTATAAACAGAGTAAGATTTATGATTGCAGCTTTCATTTATGAAATATGAAATATAGTTTAGGAAATGTTGTTTTGACGTGTTAGAAATTTTTTTTTTTTTTTTTTTTTTTGCTTCAAATAAAGTTAATGGTTTTCAGTATTTTGAATTTTTGTAGTCTGTAAAAGATTAATGTGCTTTTTTTTTCTTTTTTTTTTTCCCCATCTTATTTGCATGAGATTTGATCACATTTCACTTAGAATGGCATCATCTGCTTCTGTTATGTTTCTACAAAATTTTAGATATCTATACATGTTAAATTTTTATTATAAATTTAACTCTTTCTGAACAGAAAGCAGAAGTATTTCATTCTTTTTCCGGTGAATCAAAACCAGTGCTGTTTATGCATCTTTAAAAAATTGCTTGTGTTATACATAAAAACTGCTAATTTATATACATTTTTCCTTTAAAAGATTAAATTCATATTGCATTCATAAAAATGCCAAGTAGTTTTCTCAGTGCTATATGGGTATCCAGTGTTTTCTGCTTCATTATTATTTGTACTTGCAATGTGAAAGCTTCAAGTATAATATCAAAATCATGAAATTTAGTTTGTTTTTATCAAAAAGAGTCAAATCAAATATTTTTATTTATACTTTGAATTTCTTGTTTTATGTTGAGCATTTTCCCTGTGAATTAAAAATTTTATTGCTTTTTTGTTAAATGGCTTTAGCTGATCTGTATTATGTATTTTTATATACAAAGCTTGAAAATCAAATCTAATGTGCAATTAGCTTATTTCATATTATTTATTATTTCTTTTAATATATATAAACTTTTTTCTCTTTTACAACTTTTATTAACTTCAACAACGAATATTATTAAATATATGGAAAGCAATAAGTTTTGATTTGCGCATCCTAAGTATTAGGTTAGAAAAGAAAAAAAGTGTTTAATGGTTTTATGATAGTAGAAGCTTTCATCATGGATTTTTAAATATGTGATGATAATCACTAATTTGTTGTTCTAAATACATATCTGGCTTACCACTTCATTTTTTAAATGAAATATTTTTCAATGTTTAAGATTTACTTCTTGTACTTTCATTACTTCCTTACTGATCTTATGGACTCAAATGTTTTCTGAATGAACTATTTTTACATTGGTTCATAGAAAAGTTTCCTGATTTAAAAAAAATATCTTAACTCTGCAAAACATGTTGTTTAATATTATTATTGCTGATCTTTAAAATAAACTCTACAAGCCGACACTATATACTCACAAAATGTGTATAAAAATGTAAATTGACTGCAAAGTAGACTTGTTTATTGAACACCTAGATTTTTATAGGGCATTGTACTACCTCGTTGAAACATAGTGTAGTTTATAAATTCTACAGTTCTAGCTTTTTTTTTTAGATTTTGGAGCTTAATAATTGAGAGAAAATATGTATTTTTCATTTTGTCAACAATGCTAGATAGAAAATATTTCATCAGGCACTTAGAACAATTTATATTTACATTGCCAGATATTTTTTGAATATGTGTATGTTGAACGTTAATATTTCCAATTTGGATGTAATGTATACCAAATTAAACTGAAAAAGTAGCAAATTTCATATGCATAATTCACAATATTTTGTTGTGACCAGTTTTATTTTAAATATATAAGAAATACTTATAATACAAGTAGTTTATGCTGAGTTTTTATAAGTGTTTAATTCTAGTATAATACTTTGTGTGCCCAAAATTTGTTTTGACTACAGATCACCAAACAATCTGCTAAATTTAAAGATTACCATTTCCATTTTTGGTTAAAATTTCATTATTTGATTACTTTGTATTTGCAATATGTAAATTTTGTTGTAAAGATGTTTTTTATTTTGTCTCATATTTCACAAAAAAACACCGCTTCAGTAGTTTTAAAGAGTATATGAGTTATGACTTGGGAAGGGAAGATTATTAAGTTGTGTAACTGAGTTATTTTAATGAAATTTAAAGTTTTGCATTCAGTCTTAAACTTGAAAAATTCTGGCATTGCAAAGTATTATTTATTTATTTATTTTCAGTTATTTATATTCAGGTAGTTATTGGGTTCATTTTGATTGTCCACACCTTTACTGAAAAGTTACAAAAAGTATTCTTAAGCAAAGCAGTATAGCACCAAAATAGTTATGTGGCAACCAACAGTGTCACCAAAAAGTATTTCTTTGGCAACCCACATAGTCTATCTTGGATAGTTTGCAGTGTTGAAATTTTATGCCCAATTAATTTATAGTTGGATTGGATTAGCCAAGTTTATAGAATTCTGAGAACTTTTTTTTAGCAAAGACTGATTGCTGTGTATATGGGAAAAACAACAGCACAAAAAAGAACAATTTCTTGAAAGAAAAAAAAATGTGTTTTATTATCATTGCATTTCACTTTTAAGGTTTTATTGATTGATTGCTCTTGTATGGAATTCTTAGTGCACCATCATTTTGTAAATTGCTGTTGCCTTTTGCATATTAGCTTGGCAAAAATTAGTCTCTAGTGAGTTTACAAATGTTCTTATATTCTGACATGTTTGTCTCTTCAGTGGGGGTACAGGTAATCGGGAAAACAAATTGGTTATTGTTCTAATATGTGCAATATTTAGGAATTTTTATGCATGCTATTACATTTACATGATAATTACTGAAAACAATTTCAGAAATATGTGGAGAAAGGTCAGTAAAAATATTTAAGGTTTGGAAAGAATTAGTGATCAAATTCTCCAGAGAATCGTTGATGTCAGATTGTATACAGATTTACTGTTTGTTCGATTTAAATATTGAAATGCATCATGTATATATTTATTTTACAGTGTGTTGCAAGTTCTTTGTAATTTCCTTATCAGAACTAAAAGAAATATGATTATACTTTCCAGATGAAATTTATAGTGCACTTCAGTGTAAGAGTGTGGAACAAACTTCCAGGTGGGGAATGGTAATAAAGATATTTTGGCATCCCCTCACTGCATAACATAGATAACTTTATATATGGGCCACTTTTCCCCATTAATCCATCTTATTTTCTTATCAGATTTTATGAAGATTTAGGTTATTCTAAAAGTCAGCTGTAATTTTAAATAATTGTTTTCAATGTAACGTGTGTGTCTTAAGACAACTGCAGTGATTCCAAATAATTTGATCTTCTGTTGAGATAGTCATTTAAGGAACGTAATTGTTGTTGGTGATGAAGTGGCAATTTATTCATTGCATCAAGAAATGTTATCTATATATTGACTTACATTTTTTTTTGTGATGGTAAATTATTATTATGCTACATACAACAAAGTATGTCAAGCAAGAACTTCAGTAAAATAATAATAACATTCCATAATGCTGGATATTCAAAGCAAATAGCAGAGGTGTTATATCAAAAACTGTTTTAATTCTGTGTTATTCCATGAAGTAACTTTCTGTATCAAATTTTCATCAGGTGCAACTAAGAGCTGTTCATAGTATGGTTTATCTGAACCAAGAGAGTATTCCATATATCAACTAGCTCTACTATATGTGTGAAATTCAGATTTTTCAACTGTTCCAGATGTCTAGCAAGAACAGCCCTTTAGATGTGTTCAAGAAATCAAAAAGGTATAGAGCTGATTTCTCTGTTGTAAAACGTAATCTTTTCACGAATATTGCAGAATTCTGCATTATAAAGTTGTATCTATATGGCATTAAATTATTTGGTTACTTGCTTACTGTGCTGTTGCTCATCACTATCTCTTAGCATGGTTGGAAGGGCCCCAGTGTCCTTGAAGATGGCAAATGACCTCAGATCTCTTGCATAGAAGTTGTGTATCATACTTGTATAAGCATATTGCATAGAAGTTGTGTATCATACATAATTATAAAATTACAAAAATTGGAAGCCCATTATCAAAGTGCGCTTGTGCAATTTTTTGTAATATATATATCTGTTTCTTGGTGCATGCATGTGATTGGTCTTCTGGACCATTACACACACACACATTCCTCCCAGCTTTTTTTAATATGATGCTTGGGTCTCTGGCTGATTGTTCTGATCAAGCTGATGTTGTAGGTCGAGTTGGTCATTGCATCAGTGGGTTTTGGCTGTAATGCATGGCCTTGCCTAGTAGTGCTCTTCGTTGTGTGAATTATGTCGCATCCATGCGACATCATTCGTCATATGCTCTGCCAGGTGAGTGAAGTGTGTATTCTTATCGCGTGATGAACCAGTCATTTTGCATACTTACTGAGCTGTTGGTATCATCTATTATCGCAAAGAACATGGCACCATGTGGCTGTGTCCTGAAAGGTGGTAAATGACCTTGAAAATCAAACTTTGATCTGCTGTGTAAAAATCGAATATACTGCCATTCAAAAGATGCACCTTGGAATCATTTTATGATATTGGATCTGTTTCATGGTCTAGCATCTGATTGATCTTGGGTTAAAAAAAATTATTCCACACTTAATTAATTGTCCATGCAGTTTGATACTTGCATAAATGTTTTTAAAAACTTATTGTTAATAAGTTCAAAATCACTACCAAAGATTAAAAGTTTTAAGTATTATATTATGTAAAGCAGCTTTAAGATAAACCAAATGATTCTATACTGGGTAATAAATATTAAAATTTCCTAAGTTTAATTATGTAAAATAAAACTCTTACATTGAGTAGTAGTAGCTTTTTAGAAACAGGCTATTTGCCAAGCCATATGAAGATGAAATACAAATTTTATATTCTATGCAGTGACAAATATTGTAATGCATAGCATATGACATAATGCTGTAAACTTTTGGACCTGCTATCAGCAGATCAAAGTGATTTGACTTCCCGCAATGTAATAACAAATTATTCTCTTCGCTGATTCAGTAGCAGTATCAGAAACAGTATTTTAGATTTTAAACTTTTCTGTAAGTAATTATGACTATTTGTAATGCTTTAATCCTATTCTTTTAGGAGTAAATTGTATAATTCTTAAAATATTTCAGCATTAAAAATGGAGTAATTAGTAATGTAACTTCTTTTATTATTAATAGATGTAGCACATTTTTCTGTATATGCATCTATTACTCGTTGATGCTTTCAGTCTGCAGTTGTTACTGAATCATTCACAAGAATAAGTCATTAAATTAAAATGCGAGAAATGAAATCATTTGAAACCATATAGTGATTTGAGTTGATAAGCCACAGATGTTTTAAATATCATAATCTAATCTTGTTTTCTTGGATATAGCAGTGATAGTTCTACCATCGTTAATAAAAACTTTTAATGCTCAGATCCTATGATGAAAATTTACAAAGAAAAAGCTACTTTAACGTAGTACTAGAAACTTGGAGTATACTTGTAAAATATAAATGTGAAGCAAATTCATAATACAATATGAAAAATTACAAAAATTGGGAAGTTAAATATTATAAGACTTTAAGAAGTATTTTTGTAATAAAGTTATATAAAATGTGATGACTTTTTAAAATTAATACCAGTATCTGTCAAAATCTGTTTCAGTCAAAACCTCTTGTGACTCATCCCAACAAGTATCATTGGCTTAGGCTATGGGCACTTTGTAGGTAAGAGCTCATTTGCCTAGTCCCTTTCTGATTGTAAAGGAGATTCTGGGATGGGAAATCCAAGGGTCTTGCGTACTCTAATTCCTACCATTAACCTCTTGAGAGGAATTTTGCCTGGATCGCATTTTAAATGCCCCTATTGTGCAAAGACATGTATTAATTATTAATAAACATCCATGCCTTCTGTTATAAATTCGAGCCAGAAACTATAGCAGATCTGGCAATTTAATAATTTATTTTCTGGGGAATTAAATTAAAAAAAATAGTTCAGGAAATTGATTGCAGTATATAATATTATTGAAACAAAATAAATTGACTAAAATAAACATAAATCTTTAATTGTAGTGGAAAATGTATGCAAACTGTTTACTAATTATTAAATTGACTTTTTTTACTGAATTATTTGCTGCACAGAATATTCAAAATCCAAGCATAGCTCTTCTGTGCTAGCATCCAAACAATAATAATTCAGGATTTAGCAGGGTACTAAATGTTTTCATTACATAGTGGATGGAGAACAGCACGGGGGGATGGGTCAGAGGGTCTCCAACCCCTTCCACCAAACCACATGAGAGGACTTTTGAATCGCCGCATAAATTTACAAACATCCATGACTTCTCTGGGGGTTTGAACCTGGGCCCTTTGGCATAGCAGTCAGCAATGCTAACCACCATACTGGTTGGACCGCAGCTACATTATATGGACACTTTGTATTGTTTGTGTGTCTGTTTAGTGTTTTACCTTTTTTTTTTTTAGAGGTCACTGAATTGCTGCTAATATGAAATAAATAAAACATTCAAACAAAAAAAAAAAAAATTTTTTTTTTGGCACTTTAAAAAAATTAGTCCATGAAATGGTTAATCACAGATATTTACAAAAAATAATATTTAATGTATTGGAAGTGATCAAATGAAAACAGAGTAATTAGCATACAGCTTGGTTTTCAGCCCCATACTGTATTATGAAAACTGTTATGTTCCTACTGTATTATGAAAACTCTCTTACGTTTCATGTTTTGTCACCTGTTAGTTGTGACCGTCTTTCCAGTTACATCTTAATATGTGTAAAATATGAATATGTAGATTTTTACATCAGTAAACATCTGACATTATTTAAAATTTAAAAAAAGGTGAGAAAAAAAGAAAATCTGAAAGCCTTCAAATTTTATATGTCGAAAAGGACATTTTTTAATGTTTTGTGCGTTACCTTTATTTATTAAATATGTTCTTTGCACTTAAACCACATAAAATTCAATTCGACAGCAATATCACAAAATATTTAAAAATGGCATATATCAGGGGCATTAGTACACAAAAAAGAGAAAAATAAGTGGTACGCCAAAGAAGCAAGGTATTTTTAACTATTAAATTCAACCCCAACTTCCTGTTTGAGTTTTTTTGCCAACACTGTTAAATTTATGCAGTCTGAGCTTTGTTCAAGAGTACTTTATAGTAGTGGTACTAAAGATTTTCAATTTTTGTTTAGATGGTACGCATTAGTCTAAAGGTCAAGAACTGCTATCATACATGTAGAATTTCCAATACACAGTTTCGCATGCTGAAGATAATTTTTTTTTTTTTTTTTTTTTCTGTACAGTTGCCGTTGCTCCCTTTGAAATCGTTGAGTTTGTTCAGCAAAAATTTAAAAACAAATTCAAAATTCGGGTTTTTAAGTGTCTGCATTCGGTTGGATTGCTACATTATTCAAACTTTGATGTATCTAGCTACCATTATTTTTTCATAATGTGAAAAGTGAACCAACATAGAATGTGAAAAGATTCAAAATCCCGTTGTGAGACTAAAAGCCTTTTAGGTCGAATGCCCCTTTTGGGTTAATAATTTAAATATAAGAATATATATATAATTTTTGTGATGTGTGTGAATTAATTTTCCTTAAACGTCTGTTTCTAAGTTAGTTCGGAATTTAAAATAAGTCAACTAAACTTATTTTAAATTCTGTTTATAGTGTAGTGAACTGTTGTCAAAAATGAAAGACAATGCAGTTTTCACTTTCTATTCCTACTGGTTATTTTCATTTGTTTATTAAGTGTTAATTGTAGAATAAAAAAAAAAAAACCTGCAGGCACATGTGATTGCCCTGAATATAAGGAAATGGGTGCGAACATGAAATATTTTCTGTTACACATAGATATATATGGTGTGGTTGTGTGTGTTAAACGATCTCCCAAAACAATTAATATATATATATTAATGGGAATTTTGTAATCGTTTTGGGAGGAGATATATGGAAATTTTCTGTATTATATTATTTTGTTGATGATATCAAAAGGCAGTTATATTTTTAGCTAAAATATAATTTCTTGAAATTTTACTTATTTTCAAATATTTATATCTTTAATATTTTGCAATGCCATTATTTATTTATTTTGATCATTTCTGTATGTGCTTTATATGAAACTTTGCAATTTCAGTAAAGTTATTTTGCTTGAATTTATTTGATGATGAATTCTTCCAAGATATTTATGGCTTTGTATCAATTTAATCACATGTTGCAAAACACTTTGTACTTAATATTTCAAAATATATTTACTAAAAATAGGAGTATTTTAAGAATCAAACAGAAAATTTCTTAATTTTTTAAATATTAAAGCCATATTTATATGCCAATTATATCATCATTTTGTTTCTCTAATAATATCTTCTGTGTTTGTTTCTTTAAAAATTACGAATATTTAAGTCTTTAATATTATACTGAATTTGAAAATTTCCTGTTTTTGTTTTTGAAAAGGCTCTGTTCAGTTTGTTAGATCCCAGCTGATGTGTTAATATGTCTGAATAATGGTATGGTATCTCTGCATCCTTTTGCCCCTTCCTCCAAGTGCTGTATTTTTTAATTGTCATTTTTCGTTATAAATTATATATTATTACTGTTATTAAATTTTTACAATGCATAAAATTTTCAGTAATACAGATTATTTCATGAAATCTGCTATTTCATAATAAAGACTTTGAAAATAAATGTCTTCAAATATCAAATAATTTAATTATGTTTATGAAAACTAACCAAAATGTTACACAAATTTAATTTACATTTGAAAAAGAATTTTACAGTTTGATCTTCCAGTTTGTATGTTTGTTATTTCATGTGATCATGAATATTATTTCTTTGCTATGCTATTTAATTTGTGACTTTCAATGTGCAATTAAATTTTGTATGCATTTATTTAAATGCATTGTAGTTTATTCGATAATCAAACATTATGATTTTGAATATTGCATGGTGCACAATCACATGCTAGCTAGTTTTTTGTCTGTTATAAAGATGACATACCGGTTTTTTCTTATTGTATAGAGTTCATGATTTTATAAATATCCTTTTTATTGTTAGATGTGCATATCTTTAATTTAGTACTATTACCATGTGTTCAGGATATCTTTATTATATAAATATATATACATATTATTCCTTGTTTCTGTGTTTCTGTAATACTCTGCACATAATTAAAGGAGTTTTTATAAAATCAAAGAAATTAAAATGCTTATTAAGTTATTGTTATTTAAGTATTGTGTTTTACTGTTCTTAAGTTCCCAGTGAAGTCTGAAAATGAATTTATTCTGTGTGGAGGGGAAAAAAAAAAAAAATTATAGACTATGGCCTTTATTCTTTGTATATTTAATCTAGAAACTGCTGTATTAAGGGTTTCTAAAGCACTTCATTTTTCATACTTACTTGGTGAGAGAAATAATTATATATTTTCCGAGTTTTGAGAAGGCATGCTTACCTGACCAAACAATCACTTTCTATATGTAATAATGCATAAACCACATATGGTACAAATCTTGTTGTCCTTATGTTTATTTTACAAAGCTCATTAGTTATTTTTAATAAACATTCTTCCCACTAATGTGTTGCTTTATTTTAACTCTTTTGCAATCATTGACATGATGTTATATCATTATTAATTAATGAATGAGAAATATACTCTATAATTAGAAAAATAAATCATTTACATATCCTTACAATCAATGACTGTTCTGCTTCGGCAGTTCTATTCAACTTAAAAAAAAAGTCAACTTTTTCCTGTAGAAGAACTTTCATCACCCAATATTCCTTTAACTAAACCAGCAACCAATTCAGAGAAATAACTGCAAAGTGTAGTGCATTAAAAATGGCACCAAAAATTACTAACTTGCAGTTTTATCGGTGATTGATCTTTTAGGATTTCTTGTCAGAAATAGGTCCTTTTAACAGCTTTCATGCTGTGTATTACAGTACAAAATGTGATTTACATTTGTTAAAAATTAAAGCAATCCTAACTGAAAGGATATATGTAGAAAACAGCGAACTGTATTTTGAAATTTGTAATGAAGAATCATTCATGCCATAAAGCCAGAAAGGAATGAGAAAACTGCATTGATGCCAAGGGTGATGATTAGAAAAATGTGAAAATTAGCCATGCTGAACATTTGGGGGAGGGTTATTTTGATTATGTAAGCACAAGAGGGCTATTTGCTTAAAAGCAGGGATTCTTTTATAGAAGGTTTTATAAAGGAAATTGACTCGTGCATCTAGCAAAGATGCCAACTCTTGTAGTTTTCTTGGAAGACTTCCCAGTTTTTCAACACATCTTTAATCTTTATTAAGAAAAGTGTTTCACAGCAATTAATTAATTTTTGAATTAATGAAATTTAAAGCATGCAAATTCCATATCCCAATCGTAACAGTTTCAGTATAATTTTTCTTAAAATTATTTTTGATTTGGATTGTCTTAATCTAATGTTGGCATTTTTAGAAACTTTTATTGAGATTTAAGCAATGTTTAATCGGTTAGTGCTTGTGTTTTATTTTATTTTACATCACTGTATGATGCACTACTAAATATATCATCCACACGGTAGTGTATAAAGTAAGAATTAATTTTATTGTCGTCTTTTTTAAAAATACTTTGAAAAGTGAAAGTTCTCTTTCCCTATTCAGAGTTTTCTTTGAATAAAATTGTAAGAATATTATGAAATGAAATTAATCAAAGAACATAAAATTTAGAAATCTAAATGTTGCCAAAAAAAGTTTTCGAGAAATCTTGTTCTATAATTTTCAGATGTGGGAATACTTCAATAGCTACAAAATATTTTATGGGCAGTTTGTTCAGTGAAAAAAATCTACATTACAAGCAATCAGTTATTACCTCCTTGGCCATTTAAACATGTGGATGTTCTCCCAATGTGGTTGTTCATAACAAGGTATGTGCGAATGAATGAGAAAGTTCTGTTGAATTGTGTTTTCTAAATCAAGTATAGCATTTCTTAAACTTGTAATTCGATTAGGTCAGTAATCGAATATCCTAATGCTGCAGTGAATACAAGAAATTCAAGTAGTATCGTTTGTTCACTAGAGAAAGTTTGGAACATCTTTGCAGTGAACATACAAGCTTCACTCTAAGAAGCTATTATTAAGGCACGATGAATCACCCAGACAATCGGGCAGTGGGTCCTTATCCATTTTATGGAGGTCAAATGTTAGCACTTCTCAGTTGTTGATTTTCAAGCAACTGAACAAAATGTGCCAACCATGGGAAAGAACAACGTTGTAAATTTCAGTATAGGTAAAAAATACATGTGGGATATAAGAAAAGCTGTTTTTTAGCCTAATGAATCTGGTGATTTAAAATCCCGGGAAACTTTCTAATTCAAGATTGCTCACTATGGCCAACAGAATCCTTCAAGTTTACATAAACAGCACTGATCCATCTGCCAACTTGGAAGCAGAAGGCTTCTTTTATCATAAGAGTGTATGTTGCAATGTAGTTTTATCCTAGTAAATGAAATCCAGCCATTAAGGATGCTTTCATTAACCTTTGGCATGCTCTGTTGTTCTATGGGTATCTTAGTGATAATCTGATGTGCATCGTAGATGGTTCCATTCAGATTGTTACACTGCACATCTGGAGAATCTGATTGTACCTATGCTCACTGACGAATAGAAACACATTAGAGAGTTAGGTGTACAAGGAAGTCTTTCTGCAAGGCCACACACCTACCAGTATGCAAATTCAAGATTCCAGTGATGAGTGTCAGTGAGCAATATTACGAGGGCCATCCAGGAAGTAGATTACGTTTCCGTCTGTGTCCGCTAGGGGCGGGGCTAGCGCGGCCATCTTGGGGTCAGAGCGTTGCGCAGCTCAGTCTGCATCTAGCCGTGCTAGTGAGAGGTTCGTGCTGTGCTCCGTTCAGATACTGTGACGGTTTGAAATGTCTGCGTTAATTGAAAATCCCGCGAGCTGCGAGGTGCGCTCAGTAATAAGGTTTCTGACTGCAAAAAACTGTAAACCGATAGAAATCTATCGGCAGCTTCGTGAAGTGTATGGGGGACAACATTATCACTGAAGGTGGAGTGCGTCAGTGGGTCATAAGATTTCAAAATGGCCGAACCAATGTTCACGACGAAGATCGAAGTGGGAGACCCAGCATAGTGACCGCCAAACTTCTCGAAAAAGTCGATGCTAAAGTCCGTGAAAATCGAAATTTCACAATAACGGAACTTTCTTTGAGTTTTCCACAAATTTCGCGAAGTTTGTTGCACGAAATCATCAGCGAAAAGCTTGGTTACCACAAGTTTTGTGCAAGATGGATTCCAAAAATCTTGACAGAGGACCACAAAAATCAGCGAATGGCTGCAGCGTTGAACTTTTTGGACGCTTACCATAAGGATGGTGACTCTTTACTCGATCGCATCGTTACTGGTGACGAAACATGGGTGAAACATGTGAGCTGTGAAACGAAATTGCAATCAATGCAGTGGGGGCACACAAGTTCTCCCCAAAAACCCAAGAAATGCATGCAAACAATGTCGGCAAGGAAGATGATGGCGACTGTTTTTTGGGACAGAAAAGGTGTAATTTTGGTGGACTTCCTGGAAAGAGGCACTACAATAAACTCTCAAAGGTATTGCCAAACTCTCCAAAAACTCAGAAGAGCAATTCAAAACAAGCGCAGAGGAATGTTGAGCTCTAAGATCTTGTTGATTCACGACAACGCCCGGCCCCACACGTCAAATGTCACTCGTAAAGTTCTTGAATCTTTTAAGTGGGAGTTGTTTCCTCATCCGCCGTACAGTCCCGACCTGGCACCGAGCGACTTCCACCTATTCCCAGCAATGAAGAAGTGGCTGGCTATGCAGCGTTTTGATGACGACGCACAGCTGCAAGAAGAGGTAACGAAGTGGTTGAAGGCGCAGGCGGCCGAATTTTTCGACGAAGGAATTTCCAAGCTCGTACATCGCTACGATAAATGCCTTAATTTGTATGGTGACTATGTAGAAAAGTAGTATTTGAGTGTGGCTTTCATCTGTATATAATAAAATTTGTTTCCTATACTTTGTTTATTTTTTATTCCAAAACGTAATCTACTTTCTGGATAGCCCTCGTATATTCACCTCATATTATCAAGTTACAGGGCCACCTCTTACATCCCCTCTGTCGAATGAATATTTAAAGCAGTCCACCAAAGAATGCGCCCCGCCTTCTTCCATGCATTTTCTGCTTTTCATGCTATAAACAGGCGATTTAGAGATGTGTTAAAATTGTAACAGAAGTTTCCGAACAAGTGTGCGGGGCTGGGGCTGGGCTCAAAATGGGGAATCAGATATAACAGGGGTAGAGGTTAAAGTAAGAGCATTAGACCGTCGTATTGAATCACCAGGTATTGTTCTCACTTAGGCGTCTTTTCTGTTTTAAAGTTCCATCGTTGCACGTCACGGTCTGTAGCCCATCATGACCATCCCAGCAAAAATTCTGCACTGATTAATCATGCCCTGTTTTGAAACTAAGTGAGAATTCAGGGCTGCAATAAAGACTAAGGACACAGTGTCTAAAGATAAGATGACTAGGGTGAGCACAGGTGGAACCACCTTTTTCGTGGTTTATTGAACCAAGGAAGTGTTGCATTCTTATAATGTCAGTTCTACAACAATTAAATAAAAATGTAAATTTATTGAAAATTCTCACCTGTACCAGATCATTATAAATTTCAATACTAAGGGAAATAAAGCTGAAGTAGAGAAATTATGAAAAAATTCATGAGTGATATATGTCAATATACTAGAACGTTTGAGGGATTGTGCATTTTTATCCGAAAACCTTTAAAAATTCCATGGTTTCTCACTGCACCCTACTATTGTATTGACACCAAAATATGTATCTTCTATTTATTATTTTATAATTTCATTGCATGAATCGATTTGCTTGGTGACTTTCTAAATTTTTAAAACTGTATTATGAAATTTTGAAAATTGCTAAATAACCACCTATAGTAAAAATATCGCTATTTTTTTTTATTTGTGACAATTATTTAACTTTCTGCAGAATATTAACAACTAAATTTGTCATTATGTATTTCTCGACGAGTATGTTCATATCTATATCTATCTATCTATATAAATATATACATGGATTCCAGAGAGAACTTCCTTGTTAGAATCATGTTTTTTAATTACATTAGCTCACTAATTCCAGAGTGAATAAGACCGCTGAGCACTGGTATTTCGACCAGGCTTCGGTACGTTTGGCAGTCGAACGGTAAAATAGCTGAATACTGATACTGCGACCTAGGTTGAAATCCCACTAAACCAGCCTGATTGCACATTTATTTTTGTGTTCCTGCATAAGATGTCAGTATGAACAATTTTCCTTAGAATGTCATACCTTTCCTAAAACAGATAGCCCTAATGTGCTTTGTTATTGTCTAACAAATTTTGTTCAGTTACGTTACTTCTGCAAAGCACTTTATAGAAATTCAAGTACAATGCTCATAAAAGGTTTTCCATATTGCAATCTGAATAATTTAGGATTTAACCTGTTATTTCAAAGAAATGTGAAGTATTACAAATTTGTGATACTGTTATTCTTGCTTTCAGTACTTTTTCCCCCCCCCCCAACGTTTTAATACACTCATGTCCATAAATTAAGGATAATTCGGAGTCGCGCGGAAATCGAACTCTAAAATAAATATATCACCTGTAAAATCACTACACACATCTTCAAGAATCATATGCAAATTTTAGGAAGTAACCAGATGACACCGATGGTACGTCACAATGACGAGAGTGTAAGAGAGTGACATATAAGGAATACAGGCAAAGAAGTAAAATTGTTCGCAGGCGCTTTATAAGCATTTCAGTGTAATAACCGAATAGTTATGACACAAAGGACGCATTTGGATGATTTTTTACGTGGTAGAATTATCGGCCGTCTGGAATGTGTGCGTACCCAACTGGATGTATCAGACGCACTTGGAATTGCCCAGAGTGTCATCTCCAGGCTTAGGCAACGATTCCGAGATGATAGTAATGTGAGTAGACGTTACAGCACAGGTCGCCCCAGAGTTACAACACCGAATGAGGACCGGTATTTGGCAGTTACTGCCAAAAGAAACAGGCGGAGCACAGCCTTAGACCTGTCTCGTCAGCTCTCTTCAGCCACTGGTACGACAATTTCAAGGCAGACCGTGTACAGACGCTTAGGGCAGATTGGTCTATATGCTCGTTGACCTGTCAGATGTGTTCCACTTACTGCAACTCACTATCGCCTGCAGTTAGCCTGGAGTAGAGAGCATCCATTGTGGACACCGCAACAGTGGGCTTGTGTGATGTTTTCCGACGAGTCCAGGTTTAGCTTGCAGTCTGATTCTCGCTGGACGTTCATATCGAGAGCTCCAGGTACCCGTTACCACCAAGAAAAAATCATTGAACGACACCATTACGGTGGTGCAGGAGTGCTCGTTTGGGGTGGAATTATTCTGGGTTCCAGAACTGACCTGCATGTTCAAATTGGAACCATGACAAGCCAAATCTATTGGGACGTCATTCTGGAACAACATGTACGTTTGTTTCGGGCGCCATGGGCGCACAATTTGCGTTTATGGATGACTACGCCCGTCCTCACCGTGCAAACATCATAAGAAAATGCCTTCAATCGGAGGATATCACCCGTGTAGACTGGCCAGCATTCTCACCGGACTTGAATCCAGTAGAGCACGTGTGGGACATGCTTGGCCGACGAGTTGCAGCCCGTCAACCTCCTCCTACATGTCTACCGGAACTTCGGATCAGATCGATAATTTGATACTCAGCATGCCTAGGCATTGTACGGACTGTATTGCATCGTCTGGGAGACATACAATGTATTAACAATCATACCAACCATGTAATATTGGTTTTTTCTAAATAGGGTTTTTTTTTTTTTGTAATTTGCTCCAGGGAGAAAAAATCGCTCATTTTTTTAATAATATCAAACATATAGCATCTCTTTTTGCTCTTTACCTTTTGTTTAATAAATAAGCTTTACAAATAGTCAAATTTGTTTTTGCTTCTAACTCTTCCTTTGCCTGATTTTGCATTACCCTTAATTTATGGACATGAGTGTAGTTCCTTCCCTTCCCAAAGTACTGTATTCCAGTTGAAATTTCACCTCTATTTCTTCTGTTATAGGAAAATCCCACAAGCACGATATTTTAAATCGTGTTTAAGACAAAAAAAAAAAAAAACAAAAAAAAAAAATCATAATTTTTCTATAAAAGTAGATGGAACTTCAGTACAGTAAAATGAATGCATATGAAAATATATATGTTGGAAGCTGGATATTTGTCACACGCATGGTTGTCTGAATAATTGTTATGGGCGTGGCTAACAAAGAATTTGGCATATTCTGAAACTTTGGCTATTTCTTTTGAGGTGGTTGCGATAATACGTACCCATCAAATTTCCGAAAACGTAATAATTTTTAAAAACTGCCCTCGAAGATATCCTTTAAACCACACTTTGACAACAGTATCCATATCCCGATAACAAATTCATCCCACCAATACACTTTGCGGTAAAGCCTAAGCATGGGCAACGTTCTGAAGGAATGAATGAAAATCTGGTAAACCTGATTCACTTACCGAAAAGCGCTAGGGCTAATTTCGATGAAATCTCAAAAGGGCAGAATATTTCAATAACTTATGAAAATTAGAATTTTCGGGAATTTCTGTTATCGGGACCGGATTCAGAAATGTATGTGTTTATAGCTGTATTTTGAATGTATGTGTTCATGTAAGCATATATAGATGTACGTACATATACAGGGTGATTCTATATTGCTTTTAAAAAGTAAGAGGGGTGATAGTACTCATCCAGATGAGCAAAAATTACCATAGAACACAGGGTCGCATTTCACTCTTAGAAGCAGAAAGGAAGAATATTAGAATTCCAACCTTAGCTTATAACAGTGTTGGGAAAGCGAATGAACGAGACCAAAAGTTGGGCATAGTGAAAAACTCACAGAGAATGCACAAAACGGATAAAACTAAAATTTGGCGTTGGAGTGTTAATTCGATCTCAGAACTTTGATGGAAAACACTCAAATGCACATGTTTGTTCGCAAGATCTCAACCTCGCAAACGATTGCAATAAGTTAATTAGCAGGTGACGGAGGACGGGGACGCCTGAAGTTTAACAGAGGTTAACAGGCATATGTCCCGCGTCCTCCCCTGGAGTTTATTTAACAGTTATAAGTGTGGATACATGGCCATACAGGGCCAACTGTTTAACATCTGGCATTTGAATTAACATACAGGCACGGTAAAAAAAAAAAAAAAAAAAAAAAAAAAAAAAAAAAAAAAAAACTAAATAGGTTATAACAAAAGAAGAAAATTAAACACCTAAAAATGCTGTTCAATTTTCTTCTGCTCCCTATGCAGTCAGAGATTAGATGGTAGAGCATTAAAGTGCATATGTCAGCGCGCAAGTAATGCATGTAAGCCCTATTACTCTGGTTGACAGAGGTCTTGGCCATATGCTGCAATGGTGGTTATTATTTTGCAGATTTTATTTATGGCCGCTCTGTTTTTGGCTAGGAACTTGTGAAATGCTGAGATATTGGCTGGTATCGGGAAGTGGAACTGTTCCGTGAGTGGGCAAAGTTAATTAGCAAGCCAAGGGCTGAATATTATCAACTAATTCCAACTCAAGGTAGGTTTGATACTATCCCCCCAAGCTAGCAGTTTTTTTACCCTTCGCCATCTTCTATCCTGTCCTCCTGGACTTAACTGTGCTATACTCATTCTACTTGAAGCTCCCTTCTATGGGACACGAAGTTCTTGCAGCCGGAACACAGCATGAACTTTTCATTCTAATCTCGGCATACAGCGGAAGTTGGAGTTGTTGATAGCGGAAGTTGGAGTTGAGTTGATAATAGTCAGCCCTTGATTAGATAATTAACTTATTGCGATCTTTTGCGAGGTTGAGACCTTGCGAAACAAAGATGTGCATTTGAGTGTTTGCCATCAAAGTCTGGAGTTCGAACTAACACTCGAACGCCAAGATTTCAGTTTTATCCGTTTTGTGCACTCTCTGTGAGATTTTTCACTAAACTGATTGCGCAACTTTCGGTCTCGTTCTTTCGCTCTCCCAACACTGTTGTAGTTCAGGTTGGAATTCTAATATTCCTTTTTACTGCCTCTCGGAGTGGAATGCGACCGTATGTTCTATGGTAATTGTTGCTCATCTGGATGAGTACTATCACCCCTCTTAATTTGTAAAAACAATTTAGAATCACCCTGTATATATATCTGCGTATACAGCCACACATATACGTACATACAACATACATTTCTTAATCCGGCCCCAATAACAGAAGAGTATCGAATTTTCTGTTACAGTCACGGTATAAAAAAAGAAATTGCCAAGATGTGGCTAAATCTAAACCTCCTTTTGTGAAATTGCCCCTTTGGCCTAAAAAAGTCGGTCAGTTAGCTGCTTTTAAAGATTGCGCATTTGGCCCGCACTCAATTTATATTTGAAACTACTGCCTTACTTGACAAAGTGAAAGAAAATAAAGGATCATTATTTATGTTAAATTTTGCTGAAAGGATGCATCATGCTTGTGAAAAGTGTGGTAATATTTTGGGTGGTTTCAACTGAGTAGCTTGTAAAAATTTTGGTTTAAAGTCCAATTTTATTGGTACAGTTTATAAGAAGGAATTTTTCCTTTCATTTGCTATGCATCCAGACTTTGGAAAGTTGTTTCAGAGAAGCAAATCAACTCTCATGTCCTGTAGCTACAAAAGCTTTAGTTATAAAGCTTAATTCAAGGTACTTTGTAAAATTTGGAAGATGTTCTCCATTTGATTTTCATTTTTTAAATAACAAAGAACGCTAGGAAAATATCCATACTACTTAATCAAAAACGATAACGAAATCTTAATTTCAGTTCATCTTCATCCTGCTAAGAATTATTTAAGAGATACAACAAAATGCTACAAATCTACTGAAAGTGGCGGCAGCAAAACCAAAAATCGTATCAATACTTTGATACTTCGGTGAGTATACTGGCACTCAGCAGGGAGAAAGTTCCTGCTCTTGCCAGTCTGTGATTGAGTCTCGAATTTTGTCTGACTCGTATTGAAATCCGCAGATAGATTTCTCCAGATGAGACAAATATCAGGAAAGAAAAATGCAGATGCGCTTTGCATCTGGGTTGAACACGTGGGTGTGCACTGAATATGCACTATGACCCCTTAAAATGTTCACAAAATTAAGGTCCATGTGTAGGAATTTAGAAGGAGTCACTCCGAATGAATAAAGCGGTGATGAAAAGTTTTCTTTAAATTGAGCGTTCGCATTTGGTGTTCGGCGCTAGGTTATACTGATATAGTAAAGGAAGTGGGCAGCAAAAAAATCGTATCGGTTTGGCTCATGTCATATTTAAAGATGTTTCTGAAGCGAAAAACAAGCTTTTTGAAATTCCTGTTGAATGTACTGTATTCCAACCGAAATTTGACATCTTAGAATGGATTCACGAAAATTCCGCCCACATTTCCATTTACAGTGATTCACTTTATCATTATTTGCATTGAAATATGTTCTCACAACACAAATTAGTCTTTAAAAATCAAATGCTTTGAAAATGTTGAAGAACAAAGAATAATATAGTCTTTATTTCTTAGCGTCATCCTAAAATTTTTGACAATAAGAGCGGATTGATTGGCAACGATTAATATGACTTTGCCAAAATCTTCAAGTGCCCAAGTTACCGTCAGGCTGTTTAATTATTCAAAAGAGGCATAAACTTTCTCCAAACTGTTCTACAGACTGCAATCTGTCTTAAAAGCTTTTTTCCGTATCTGTTTCTCATAGACTTAAATGTAAACATTTTTATGCAGTTTTATTAGCTTCTAAATTTCTCACTATACGTGAAAACTTCAGTTCAGATTTTAAAAAGTTTGAATTAATTCCAGCCGATTTGTGGCCCTTCAGCTATGGAGATGTGTAAGATGATTTTCTGAAACATTTTCTGCTCATTTTAAAAAAGCAAAAAAAAAAAAAAAAAAAAAAAAAAAAACTCTTAATACTATTTTTCTTTAAATGTAGTACTGAACGTGAGCTAGAAAATGTTCTAGCTTTCAAATTTCAAAACAGTAAATTGTCGATTGCACAGATATTGTATTGCAGTTTTCTGCTTTGTCATTTCCATTCACATCCCCCAGCCGAAATCAGCATCACCCCGACTCGAAAGAAAAGAGAGAAAGTTTAATACAATGGAACCTCGATATACGAGCACCTCTATATACGAGAAATTTGAGATACGAGGAAAGTATGAACGGAACATCCGTCTCTAAATACGAGCACTGACTCGAGCAACGAGCCAGGCTGTTGGTATGCGTGGCGCCATTTGCCGATCCGGCTCGACTCGTAGAATCCTCTCGTCAGACTCAGTGTTCTTTCATCTACGTGTCTGTATGTTTGTGAGTTAATTGTTTTTTACATTTAACGTGAAAGTAATTTTTTCCCGATGCCTCCCTAGAAGATTGCTGTCTCAGATAGTGCTGCAAAGAAAACGAAGGAAGCCATGGCCGTTGAAATTAAGAAAGAAATCATAGATAAACATACACATGGTGTAAGAGTGACGGAACTGGCTTACGGCCGTTCGACATTGACGATCTGCACTATTCTGAAGAAGGAAGAAATTAAAAAAACTTTATGTGGCCAAAGGAGTTACCGTTACTTCCAAGCATCCTCCAAAACTCCTGGAAGATATTGAGAAGCTATTGTTGGTGTGCATTAACTAGAAGCATTTAAAATGCGATTCGTTGTCGGGAGCTTTATGATAAAAATGTCGTATGTCGGACCTTTATGATAAAGGTAAACTACGGTTATATTATTTACCAGTGTTATTTATTAGAAAAATTGATTTTTATGTTCATATTTATGGGGGTGCGGAACAGATTAACTGGATTTCCATTATTTTCAAAGGGGAAGTTTGTTTCTACGAGTAGATACGAGAAATTCGCTATACGAGCTCAATGCTGGAACGCATTAAATTCGAATCTCGAGGTTCTACTGTATATAGAACATGCACATGGAGACTGAATTTGCAAGGGCCCAGCTAGTTTATTTTACTTAAACAAGGAACACTGTTTCATGTTTAGTATTATTTGTAACAGAACTAGTAAATTCAGAAAACTGAATTGGTTTAATTTGTAACATTGCTAAATTATGTGTAACGGTACAATGTTTGATGAGCGAGTTTATTTTTTAAATTCGTAATATGAATGAATAATAAAATATCGGATAAAAATAAGATTTTTAATGCTTAGCATGATATAGGACCCAAAACATAAACATATCTATAAAGTATATTATTCATAAATTTTTTTATATGTGAAAATGCCATTTAAAAATGATTATTTGTCATTTAGTATAAAGTTTATTATAGGGGTGGTTCTTCGAAAACTGAGAAACAAATTATGTTTCAAAACAGTTTTGTTTATCGCAATCATCAGTAGTGAATTATGCTGTAGTAGATATGTAATCTGAGAAAAGAATAGCAATAAAGTTTTTCTGTAAAGCGGGAAAAATAGGAACGGAGGAATACTTCGTAAAGAATACAGGAACCAATCATTAACACGATCTAATATTTTCCATGGCTTCGGATGACTTCGTGACGAGTGTCAAACTGTTGACGGTGAAATCAAGAATGATTATACTTTGCTGTCTTTAACGCATGAGAACATTGGAAAAAAATTATAATTAATGCTTAAACATTGTTACTTGTGTTATCGAATAAAAGCTGAAGAGGTTAACATTAGTAAAGACACTGCTCATATAACTGTTGCAGAAAACATTGAGAAAGAAAAATTGTTCTCATTTTGTTCCTCATGTATTGATTACAGAAAAAAAAAAAAAAAAAAAAAGACCGAATTTTATTGGTTATAATTATATTATGATTTAATACAAATAATATCGATTAATTTTGATTTTTTCTTCAACCAAACTGTGACTAGAGATGAAATGATGCTTTAGTTATGATCCTGAGCCAAACGACAATCATCTGCTTGAGTTGGAGGTAGGTGGCTCACGGCAGCCACAAAAATTTTGATTTTAGAAATATCGAATACATATCATGTCGACGACCTTAGCTTAGTAAGAAAAGGATAACTCACAAGAAATTTGTTCCTGAGAAACAGTGGCCATAATGATATAGATTTATGAAGATATAAGGTCGGTTGGTTTGGAAAGAGAGTCGGTTTGAACGTCTAGCAAGCACCAGACAACTGAAGATATAACGTATTTTTCTCCCTTTTTCCAGCATGCCTTCGTGGTGTAACGGTAGCATACTTGGCACGTATTCGAGAGTCCAGGTTCGAATCCCAGCGAAAGAATTTCGCATTTTTCACGCCTCCTGTTCCTAAAAAAATCTAATAATTCTACAGTGGCCCCGGAATAAGAGGTGGTGGACAATAATTCGTCATAACCAGGATTTGGCGAATGGGTCCTCTAATCACCAGTTGGGCTTTAAAAAGGAAGAGTATATAAGATACTTTCTCCCTTCTTCCGGCATGCCTTGGTGGTGTAACGGTTAGCACACTCGGTGCGTATTCGAGAGTTCCAAGTTCGAGTCCAGGCGAGGCATTGCAAATTTTTTTATGCCTTTTGCTTCACATTACATAATGATTCTACAAAAAGGATTAAGCTCAAGAAAAAAAAAAAAAAATGAATCGAATGACCGGATTGTGTTGTATAACAATGTGCTATCTCATAATTCTTCTCTTCAAGTAGTTTAGTTTCTAGCACAGAAAACTCACAATTTTCAACCTCCTTGATTCAGACTACTTTAAACAAAAAATTCTCACCTCAGACATAATTATTTTAACAGCATTGGTTCATAACATCGAAACCACACACTAGCATTGCATAGCATGTATATACCACACACTTGTGTATTCAAGGTTAAAAAGTAAAAATATTGTTTTCTTGTTTCAATTTCTTACGAATTCAGACCAAGAGTTTTGTAAACGCACTAGGTATACCATGTTAAAAAGTTGTTTCGAGCTAAGTAATATTTTTCCGTTATGTAAAATCTTTTTTCATAAATTAAAATTTATAAGCTAAAAATTTTAAAGGAAAATGTATGTTTCACAGTAAGATAAAAAATAAAGAACAGAAAGAATCAAAACAGTTCTTAAATGCGTATAGTGCTTTATTTTCTTTCTCATCACATTCTTAAAAATTACTCACATAATGACTTTAAGACGCGTAATGAAATTGGCAAAATTTATTGCAAAATATCAAGCTTTGAATTTCACAGTCACTAAACGTCAAAAAAATGTGGAATACGACTAATATAGCACCGGGAAAGTAAAACTTATCTGCTTCTGCTTCTATCTTCCTGAATTCAATTTTTAAACAAAAATGCTACATCTCGCAGAGAAATATTTTTCAATTGTAATCTTTTAATTTCTAAAACATATTATTATAAGATAAATCCCTTTCTCAAAATTTTCTCTGAAAAATGAAATTTTATAAAACTTCAGATTGGAAAACAATTTTAGTAACATAATCCAAAATAACTGGTACTTAAAACAAAAAGTATTAATTAATAAATTATTATTATTTTATTGCTCAAACGAATGAATCCAAAGTGTCATAATGTGTCAAATAAAGATGGCTGCCTTTATCACGTTTTATATTTCTGTTTCCGGAAAGAATTAGCTCTTTATTCGCAAAATGCGGATAGAGAAATGCTATAATAATAATAAAGAATTTTAATACTACGGACTGTATTTAATGATATTCACATTTGTATTATAATCTTTACATTTTAGTTGCAAATATAACAAGCTAAATATATCATCGCATGAGCACTTAATAAAATAATTCATTGCTTTTTTTTTCTGTTTAAACATGAAACAATTTCTTTCTATGTTTCATTAGAAATGGCAACAGATATCACAATTATGTCAGATCCTTCTCTAATATTCGCTATATAAGAAAGAGATTGCTTTTTTTCTTTTCTGAATTTAACTGTTGTGAATCAAGAAAAATTAGAAATAAATTGTAAACATGAACTTAGGGTGAAATACATAGAATAAAAACAGAACAAATAGTTAAATGATGAAATATATACATAACTTTTGTATATACTAATTTGTACGGGTTTTAATAGTTTTTTATTGTTTTTACAAAACTGTGAAAGTGTTGGGGAATGTTTCTTCTAAAGTGAAGATCTCGTTTTACTAGTTTAAGTCTGTTCTTAAGAAGTACCTTAAGTTAAGAATTTCTTACTGATTTTTATTATGACTCAAGCAGACTGATATCGCTCTAATTAAGTTTTGTTCATAGCTTATGATTTAACTCTCGCAAAATCACTAATTTGATCCTTACTTGGAAAAAAGACGAAGCACTTTCACTTAATTTGGCTATTATTAATTGATAGTGGATTGGTTTGTTCCCCTTGACCAGTCAATAAATCTACGGTCAATGACAATGTCTACTATTTCAGTACTTTAAATTTACATTGTAGAAATTTTTATGGTTCAAAATATTATTATTATTATTATTATTATTATTTTTAATTTGCTTCAGTAAAAACCTAAATAACTTATACATTTACTTCAAAATACCAACTAAAACTTATTCCAATAATTAATCGCTTTAATTAAATTTATGTTCCTTGGAGAGGATATATGAAAAACCTTTTCTAACAATAAATTATACATACATATATATATATATATATATATATATATATAATGAGCTTGGACTATCGAAATTTAGGTCACAGTAAATGAGTAGTAAATATAGTATAGTCAAAATATAGTAGTCACACTATATTTTGAAAATTATATGATGTATATTTACTTACAATTTAATTAATCTGTTAAAGCAACACAGGGTATACAAACTATATTATTTAAGTAGCTAGGGTAAAAAAGAGCATTTAAATAATTAGGCGCAAAATTTTCGTTTTTTAAAGTTACTAGAACTGAAAATTAATAGTGTTATCTTTTGCCATTTCTTTCATGCAAAATAAAATGGGATTTAAACAAAATAGAATTACAATTGCATTTCAAAGGCACAATATGTCACATTTCTGCTATCTAAACATTCTTTGACGACTTCATATTTTATTTATTTACATTGCATATATAGCACAAGCTTTCTTTTCAAACAAACAATGACTTAATGTAAGGAAGTGCATGAAAAATCGGTCCATTCCAACTGCATAGATTTGGAATGAGCAAAATAATAATAATAATAAAAAAAAAAAAAAAAAAGATCGATGCAATGAGAGGTTGAACTATGGGACATCAGTTTAGAAGCAAATGAGCGCTTATTCAATCCACTAGTAAACTGAATGTATTTTCAACATATTATAGTAAAGATTATCTCTAGTCGAATTTAAATAATCTGTTTAGCAAATTGACAAGAAATTAATATGTTAGGAGTTTTTTTCTATATATATGATTCTTCTGAATTTGGCAAAATTTCGAGTAAATTCTCTGAATGAGTAATAAAGATACACTCCTTTCCCCCGTCAAAAAATCCTTAATATTGAGTTTGAAAAGAATAAAAGATGCATCACCCTTACATTTCAGTTGGCGCTATATACATGTGCTTGAGAGTAAAATGTACGTACATAGTGACCAGAACTTTTTTGTAATGAAGAAAAAACTCTTCTTTACCATCTTCGTTGAATTTGTAAGCATATAAATATAATATTTCTGTTTATATGTAAAATAAATTTATTTATATGTAAAATAAAAATTAATGTTATATAATTATTAATGCGTAAAGGTAAAGTATACGCAAGGTAAGAAACGTAAAGGTAAAAATTAATGTAATATAATTATTTATTTACTTCCCATATCAACTTCAACTATTTTGAGATGTATAGAAATAATATATTATGTTAAATAATATATCACAACTAATTAATTTAATTTGTAAAACTGTGAAATTTGGTTATAAGTAATTTCATATTTTTTTAACCGTTTCCAAGCAGATTGAAATGACGTCCGTTCTAGTAATGATGCCATAAAATGTCTATGGATATATGTGATGATTTTCATAATTACATGATCATCAAAACATAATTCCATGAGCATTAAAATAAAAATTTTAAATATGCTTTTGCCATGAACTTCTCTTCGTGTTTGGTTGGGCTTTATATTAATTGCTAAACCCTCACACATACCTATAAGCACTGTTTTTCATAAAAAAGTTCTATATCATTTGTCATATTTTTAAATTTCATCGTGTATTATTACATCAGGAAATATTTAAAGGCTTTTTCGATTAACTTAAAGAGATTGACTTGTTGGAAATTTTCTCAGGTAATTATTCAAAAAGAAGTGAAATTAAATATGACTTCTTTCATATTCAGACAAAAAACATTTTTGGTGTGTCACTAATATGAATTTCTTTTCAGTTTATTGATATGCTCAAAGAAAGTTTTGTTTACGTATTTCAAACAAGCTAAAAATAATTCGTAAAAGTTAAATAATAACCCAGTCTAGATATCGCGCATCGTTAATAAATATTCAGAAAATAAGTATGCATAAACATTATATAAAAAATTACTGACATTTTCTTTATATTTCAGTACTAAATTTTGTCTATTGTGTTTGAGGATGTGATAAAATAATCTTTTGTACAGATGAATAACTTCAAAATATTGTGCATTTGCAGTTTATTAAATAATTATAAGTGGCAAAGTTCATTTTGCGTTGAGTTTTTTGTACTTTCATAGTATCATGGAGCTTTTGTACATGAAAGAAATGAACTTTACCCCATATTAATATATGCACATATGATATACAATGAATTTAGCTCTATTAAAATAAAGATTGCTAGTAGCGAGTGAAATTGTATTTTGAACATTAAATATGAGAACTTCTCCAGCAAGGCAATCTCTTCAATGAATCTTTAGCATTACGTAAGATTATATAGATGATTCCATCTGATTTAGAGGATTTTCATCCATTATGGATCGTCGACCTGTACAAGAAACGCAGATTCAAGTTCATTTATGGTTATCACTCTAAGAATGAGGTTGGCAAAACCACGAATTCCCATTCGTAGTATGCAAAGCAGTCTTGGATCCTCCTGGAGGAGGATGATATAGATGAAAGCTACTCGGGTGATGATACAAAGACTGATGCTGGTCTGGAGATAAAGTCTGCTGCCCATGGTGATGTCCGTAAGGTACACCAGGATGGTCTAAATTACTTGGGTGCACAAATAGTTGATGTGGTTTTAGGGGTAAATGTTGGAGGGAATTAGGATCTGTTGCAGTCATATAGTGCCTCATATGAGGCATTGCTGCTGCTGCAGCGACAGCAGCCGCTTCGTTGAAATTGTCCCTAGGTGATACAGAACTTGGCGGCGTCATGGCATTACAGTTGTCCAAATAAGATGCTCCTGTCTGGCTATACGGTGACGATGATTCTGATAATTTAGCAGCAGACTGTAACATGAGATCACCATAAGGTGGATCGGAGCCTTGTCCACCTGGAGGAGTGGGTAGAGTTCCTTGGATGGCATCACCATAGCAACCATGGCGAGTCGCATGTGCCCCAGCTGATCGGATAACAGATTCTCTGCTGACATATATCTGGCGTAAGAGCGTGGTAGCCGGTAGTGAAGCTGGAGCTGGATGTCCGGCTATCCACTGTATAGGACGCTGCGTGGGTGATCCAGCGGTCGGAGGGAATGACTTTAACATGAGTACATCCGGTGAACTTCCGCCTGGCGATCCATTGTGTTGAGGCAGATGCCGATTCATAACGTCCTCTAAATCTTTCACTGACATAGTAGAGGATGTTTTCATACAGTTGGGATCATATGCACTTGGAGCAGCGGGGGACCGCGTCCATGGCCTAGTAACTTTATCACTTTTATCCGGCGAACTGCTGGAGGCTCCTCTTCCCCTACTGCCGGAAGAACTGACACCAGTTTGGTTGCAAGACATATCGTCGACAACCAGATCATTGCTGCTCACATCGTTGTAACCGGTACCATTGTCCATTGACAGAACTTCGAGACTAGCTGATGATGAACTTCCTGGACGAGGACTTTTGATGGTATCATTGGTTTCGGATGAACCTGGCAAATTTTCTGTTGGCTTCCTTTTCCTTTGACGCCCACCTTGATGCTGTCGATCATCCATGGAATCGTTGGTAGTTTCTCGTTCTGAAGTTGGCGGTCCAAAATAAACAACACCAGGGAACTCTCTCGTTTTTGGAGAGGAGTTACATGACTTTTCCTGTAAAATATAAAAACAATATTTAAATTTCATTCTCAAAATATTCTACATTAAAAAAATGCAGCATGAGTTTGAAGCACATGTTATAATAATTTGATATGATATACTATATATGTAAAGGCCTAAAGTAATCTTTTAAGATATATATTACGGTTGTAATGGTTGTCTAAGAGTTTCTATTACTAAACACTGTTATTTAGCTTGCTTTATGAAGTTGTCAACTATTAAATCATAGAATTAAAAATTAGTTCACTTAAGATGAAACTTTCAGTGTACACAGAAACCTGGTGATAATACGCTTTTCTTAGTATATTTTTAAAACTAGAGGTCGTCTTGAAACCTGCAGTTTTTACAGCATTGTCATTTTAAGTTTTTCACGCTGAAATCGAATAGTATGCAATTTTTGCTAACTGATAGAGTATACAATCTATCGCTTTTGTTTATTTATTAAAGGGTACTCTTAAAACGCTGTTTTTAAATATGAAAATAAATACAAGTAATTAAGAATATAAAAATGATAATGATTCCATTAATTAATTTAAAAAAGATTTTAAATTTTTAATTCCATTACATTAAAATTGCTTCCAGTGTTACAAAGCAAAAACACGAGTTATTCTTAAAAGAGCCATTTTTGCGAGTCCATCAGCTGTATACAGTACAAATATCACACAACACTGCCAAAACGTAATCACCACTTTCCTTAATGGATTTTCATCATGTTCATACGAGATAATGCGTTAGGATTTATGGTGTGTCCGCATGTTGTGTAGAGTTTTAGCTTCACAATTCTCAGCCTAATTCACTTGTTTGAGTATTAGTACAGACTGAGACTTCGTGATTTATAAAAGCGATAAAACACATAGCACATCAACACTCTGAAATCTTACCTGCTGCAACTGTGCAGTGATTTATGATTTTTGTATATGAAACCATATTTCGTATAGTCTTTCGAGAATTAAAAAATTGATGGTCATCTTGAATATGCTATAATAAAATTTATAGCTTTTCAGTGTTTCAGGAGCTTAGTGGTAGTTTAATTTATTGTATACGAATACTACCTTAAGAACTTTGCATAATTTTGAAAATTTGGCGGCTCTTTTGAGTTGTCATGTTTAAATAAAGCATTAAATAGCACACACAAATTTTGCATTACTACCAGTTTTATGAAATAAAGTATTTACACTAGAAATTACAACACATTGCAAGAGAAGGCTTGGAAAAGCAAATTAATATTACTGGAAAAATTAAAAGCGTTGCTTCAAAATCCAAAAAATTCGGATTATGAATCTTCTTCAGAGAATTTGTCTCCAAATTCAATTAAGAGAAGGAATCTAAGAGGCGATGACATTTATGGCTTGAAGAATTATCAGGAAATAAGAGCTGCTATAAATTAATTCACCATTAATGTCACTTTCAACAATATTAATCTACTATATAATAAGTTAGCGTAAGTTTGCAATAACAATAATTACCTGTAAGTGGTATTTTCATTATTTTTTTTTAATCTGCTCGGTTCAGTTCCGTAAGGAAATAAGTTATTAATCATCACAACATAAGGTAGAAAATTATACTTCTTGCCAGAATTGTATAAGTGATTTAAATAAAAAATAAATTAAGCATAGAAACTAACAAGAAACAACGAAAGGTCTCTTAAATTATACCTTCTTTGTAAATATTTAATCGCAACATTCTAACATGTTTGTACGTAGTATTATTTCCAAGTTATCAAAATAATAGCAGTATAATTTGAAATTAATTACGTGTAGAAGTTCCAGTCGACTAATTTCACTAATTTATATGCTTCTTGAACAGAGTTGGCATTAAGTTTTTTGCTCTTTACAGAATCATTTTTAAAGTTCCTTCTCACACAAACATCAATAATTTAAATAACGTAACAGCGGAAAAGAGACATAGTTTTTTTTTGGAACGTACAGAAATTTCTTCTAGAATTCATCCATTAATTTTAAGATTTTTATTCCTTGTTTTTTTAAATATCGAAAAAATCACAACCAAAATCACACGAAATTGCCTAAACCACTGAAAACTCCTAACATTTTTATCATTTTTCCTTTAAAAGTAAAAGTTTTAATTTTAGAATTCATTATTGCCTATATTAAATGCACTGTTCATGTATATGTACTAGGTAATTGATATTGTTTAAACGCTTTTATAACATGTATTGGTACTTTTCCATTTTGCCGGCGCAAGCGATAAAGTCGCCAAAAATGGTACAACTGATACCAAATGAAATATACTCTCTGGTAATCTTTTACGCCTCATTTTCAAAACAAGTCGAAGCCCACCAGCGGCCGAGCGGTAAAGTCGCTGAACACTGGTAGTTCGGTTCGAGGTTCGAATCCCGCGAACGGGCTGGCTGCATGGGCGTTTTTGTGGTTTTCCCTATGTGTAACATGTATACGAGCCAGTTTTCCTTAGAAAGTCCTCCACGAAGGCATCCCTCCTCTTAGGCAGATAGCCCTCGAGGCTTTGCCATAACACGCACACAAAACAAGTCGCAGCCATTTCTTATCAGATTGATTGTTTCTTTCAATACTGGCATACAATTACATAGAATTTTTACCAGATAGTTCAATTTTATACCCTAAGGCCATTCGCGGTAATTAAGTCAATTAGAATGCAATCACACTGCTCACCCGAAGGCGAAAATATAGAAAAGGCAAAGTCAAGGGTTAAATTTATCCATTCTAATGAAAATGCACTACGAAGTAAAGCACTGCGGTTTTACATAATTTCTGAGTAAGCTATTTGTACGAATTGAAATAATTCTTGCATTTAAACTTGTATTCCATATTAAGATTTAACTTAAAATTTATGTAGATAATTAACTGAGAGAATTAGATTTTTGTAGCGTAGTTTACGTAAGATGAGATCACTTGGGGTCACGTGATAAGAAACTGCGAATCAGGATGTTGTACCATGAAAGCATAGTAAATTCTTAAATTAATATCTTTTTACAAAATTTTAAGCGATATTAACATGTTCATGCCATCAAAATATAAATTTCTTAGTACTAACATTTGTTAAAATTTTTTATGTGTATACTGTGTGTTGCCGCCAATCAAGTCTGCTTGGCGAGATTTGCGCCGGCGAAACGGAAAAGTACCCATGTATTTAATAAAAGACTTGGACCTTATGCTAATACAATGCATGAAAAATAGAGAATGTTATAGAAATATAAAATTCAACCCATATTATTCAGTAACTCCTTCCACTGAGCGCCTAGTACATTTCATGAAGGTATTTTTTTTTTCTAGAAACATAGATTACAAATCACTTATGAATATTTATTCACTAATAGATGCAGGTCTACATTAAGAGGTTGCTCTTACTAAACATGAACCAGAGATTTTGCTTTACGCTACTGCTATATGGGCACCTTGCAAAGCAAGAGTCAAAGTATGGCAAGTCACAGAAATCAACTGAAACTTCTGTAGAATAAGATTTTCTAACTTCCCACTCGCTCTGCAGGATTCCTCAGCAATTTCATAATTCACAATGATTTAAAAATTACTTTGATGAATAATAACCTTTTGAATTTCATTTCAAGATTTTATAGTTGTGAAATTTATCATTTTGATATCACTTACGGCATCAAAAGATACTACCCGAAGGCCATAAATACTATACAAGCGATTAAGGAACTTAAGAACACCTTTTCTTATAACATACGATACAAATTTCGTACCCTGTCGGTAGTGCTTTTCCAGAGTAGAAAATAATTCGACTTAAAGAGAAAAAAAGTAATGATCATATGCTGCGGTACTACAAAAGCTTTCTAATTTCTTTCTTCCTTAAACAGTGAAGATATGATTTATTTCTTTTCTTTTTTACATAGTTCCCAAACCCTTTTAAATAGTAAAGATTTTTTTTTTTTTTTAATTACCTCAAAGTACTTCGTATTCAGGTTATATAAAGAAATTATTTTCTTCAAGGTACTTGACTGAGGCTGCTATGAAAGCTCTTGCAGGCTCTAAGCTGATATTCATATATATCAGCTTAGTATCCAGGAAACCAAGAAGTTATCTTTTTACTCCAAAGGGGCGTTAGCCTAGAAGGGTTATTAGTCTCTAAATTGCGTCGAATCACTAAAAGCGTTGAATCACTTTTCAAATTGTTGCCCCAAATATTATTAATGTCTTTTATATTTGAAGAAATTCATCGAATTTTGAATAACGTAGTCCTCCACCAGAATACGGGCACCTGGAAGCCCGGAATTTTGAATTTCAAATTAATTTTATTATTTATTTCATATTTTGTAAAACTTTAACGAATTTCTAATTAAAAAAACTCAGTGATTTCAAAGCCAGCCGTGGCAACACTGTACAGATTAAAACATTTTCATCTCCAGTGCGCGAGACTGTCTGTCGGGAATTCTAAAGATCTATGCTGTTTTTAAATCTTTTTAGCCCAAATGCTCTGGAAACGTGTATGTGTGTGTAAATGAAAAAAAAAATAAATAAATAAAAAAAAAAAAATAAAGAAAAAAAAAAAAAAAAAAAAAAAAAAACGTCTCCTTGGGCGTAATATAAAATCTGAAAGCTTTCAGCTTTTTTTAAAAATCAGACCTTGTGTTATTTTTTATCCGTTAAGAATTCAAAATGCAAAAACTTTTGTTTTATTTCTACCCCTTGCTTTGCCTTCGTAAAACGCTTTAACTATTATTTTTTAATTTTAATTTTAATTTTTATTTATTTATTTACTTTTACCATCAATCCACCCTTATGGTGCACTTCTTGCGAAGCAAGAACAATTTATGCTGAAGTTTTAGTGACTAATCTAAGTTATCTAAGCATCCAGGTATAAAACTATTTTTTTTATTTGAAAATATTTCTTTTCTTTAAATTAATTATTAAATTATATAATTCTATGCACCATAAACGATTTTTTTGTTCTCTAAGCTATGCAGCATTACTTTCTTTCCCAATTTTGATTAGACCTTGATTATATTGCCCTGGCTTCTAAGGTCCGAAGGTTATAGTCCCAGATTATAAAGGGGCTAAAATTTTTCCTGTTCTTTTTTCATAACCTTGTTTTCTCATTATAAAAGCTAGTAAATGAGTTGAAGAATATAACCTTACTTTGAATGGCTTCAGAGTAACCTTATGCCTAGAATGCCATGCTGCTTAACTGTGCTCTGATTCTGATATTAAAATTCAAGTGAGATGCACATTTTAAAAGAAATTGTTAAGCAAGCTTACAATCTATTCCTTTGTAAAGGTACGAGCTATATGAAAGGCCATAGAAATTTCTTTACACAGCAATGCATGTAATGAGTTATAACATGTTTCTTACCGATCCGCGATGTGAACGGTCTCGTTTATTAGCATCGACGTCCAGATCTGTGACTCTGTCGTACGTCTGGCCTTCGTCGGTACGCTCGCTGGTGTTATCCGGTCGAGGGGTGGGCCTCTGCTCAATATCAACGTCCCCGGATGCAGAGTTGTCTATAAATGAAGAGGTAAAATAATTTGTGAAGTATCATCTCTACTAAAAACTGGTTAAATCCTAGACACGACGCCTTTTTCACGGTTTTTGGATTTCGATAAAAAACTCACCAAACTTAATGATAGATACACGACGATATCCGTCATTAAATTTGTTTGATCTATGCATAAAATGCTTCTTGTTAGAAATTGACATGTTTTAGATTTTTTAGCCATAAAAAGAGTTTATTGCAAACAAACAATATTTATTTATTATTATTTGCAAACAAACAATGAAAACATCATTGTATGTTTTTCTTCCTTACTGATATTGTCAAAGAAATTAATTAAATGTGGAATTAGAGGGGAGGGAAGAGTAAAAAATAAGCGAAAATTACAACTTATTTTTTAGAAATTGATGGAAGATTTCAAACTACATTTCCTAAATGGCATTAAGTTTTTTGAAAAAAATGACATTCTAAGCTGAAGCACCAGACGCCACCTATGTCTAGGATTTTAAATATTTAAACAGTTAACACATAAAAACGCAAACATATACATTAGTGCCAGAAATATTTAATATGTTGTTATGAAGTGTGATCTTAAGATCTATTTACGTTGTATACTTCCCTATACTGTAAATAAATGTAAAATATGTGAAAATTTCTAAGTTCGTGTTTGGTTTTTAACTCAAGATGTTACGTTTTAAAACGAGGCAATTCGGAGTATTTTACTGAAAACTTTAATGTAGCCAAAATGCATATTGTTATGAATTTTGTACTTAGATGTTAAATTTTAGTAGAACCGTAAACAAAATTTTTGTATTTTTCTGTGGAATGTGGCGCGAGAAAAATTTTAAGAGAAAGCTATACCGGAAAAGTAAAAATACAGGGGCACGTGCATTTCACATTGAGTAAATGGGTATCTTGGTAATTTGTATTGAAACTGAATAAATATAATTGACCACTATGTTAGCTGTAACCGTAATTCCACCCCCGTATTGCTTTCGAGTAATTTAGAGAAGGAAAAATTACTATAAATATCTCGCGGCCGGTTGAAAACTATTTAAGGCCGAAGAGAGAACATCTACTCATAACTGTTTAGTTAGCTGGGCTGTTGCTATTGTTACGAGTTCAGCGTGATATTGGATTAGCTTTCTCTTTAGATGCGCTTTATATTGCATTGTGTTTAACGTTCTTAGTAGTTTGTCGTGAAGCTAATGACTATACTGTGTGATACTGTGAACACTTGTAGCAATATTTCTGTAGAAAATTTCAGAGTTCTGAAACATTTTTTTAATAAAAATAAATTTTTATTAACTTATTATCAGACTTGTGCATTCAATCTATTACGAACCCGTACGCATGCAACATTATGTTTTCAGAAATAACCTCGCTATTTGGATATGTATAATTTCTAACAAATTATAAAAATCCTTCCTCATAAAGACGCTTTATGTTGCTGTTGAAAGTACTGACATTTTAAATTAATGTATTTAAATTAAATCACTAAATGAAACTTTTTCGAGATTGCTACAATCCAGCGAAAATATTGTGAAAGAACATTTGATGTGTTTTCAGAAATGTTTTCAGAAAATAAAAATTTTATGAGATACATTCCGCTGACCTCATAGATCATGTGACTTATGTATACCTTTCGTAAACAAACAATGCAGGTGACCTCAGAGATCACGTGACTTATGTACAGCTAATGCAAATGCAAACAGGCAAGGTCATTCTTCCTCTTCTTCTCTTGCGGAATGTATCTCATTTATATATCTGACATCGTTCAGAATTACATTAGGTTAATATCTTTGAGTCTTTTAGTGCTTTAGTTAAATTGTTTTAAAAGCAGCATTATTAGTTGCATTTTATGATACTCTATTAATCTATAAAATTTTCTTAAAAAGGAAAGTAGTTGTGGAAGAAGTTTTATTCATTAATAGCCAAAATGAAGAAAATAATGGAATTATTCCCTTGCCTTTCTGTTTTCTTCAGACAGACAAATTAAATTGCTGTTCCGAAACTTCTAAGATTTAAGATAGCTACAAATGTGTATAGCTACAAATAGCTACACATAAAATAATGTGGTCTTTTATATTCTAAGTTCTTTTTTTCATATACTGATCCAATAGATGCATAAATTCCTTTTCCTTCTATAATGCTATATCGCATTTGTTACGGAAAATTACTTTGCCAACGTACAGGAAAACAGATCTAAAAAAAAAAAAAAAAAAAAAAAAAAAAAACCAGCTAGTTTATCTTTTCTCGTTTACTTCAAACATCATCTCGAAAGATTCTGCAGACGTCTAAAAGAGTAGTAGATAAATTTATAATTGCTAATAATTAAGGCGTCGGTCATAATGCTAAGAATTTAATGAAAATGATTTTTCATCACTCATATTCAATTTTTCTTACTCATAAAACAAATATTCGTAAATGAGTAACTCGAAGAATAATCGCAGCCTCGAACGATATTAAAAAATAATATCAGAAAGTTATTAAGAAACGCTAATATGCGGTTAATATGAAGTTTTTATTAACCATAAATGCCGAAGAAAAGTGCACCACATAAGACTCAAATCTGATTATATTTTGTACTTTGAGTTTATAACAAAATGCAGATTCATCTAGGCTCTAGCGTAAGGACGTGACTTAATGTCCACTTATGTCATTAATGTTGAGTAATTAACAGATTTAAAATCCATTTCTTGATGTTTATGTTCAAGTATAACCTACTTCCATTGAGACAATGAGATTGCCTCCGATAGGGTTAGGAATGCTGACAGCTGAAGTTATAGTGATTATCGAATAACGTTCTTACCGTCGTCCTTTTGAGCCAGCCTGGCCCTGAAGCCACGAAAATCTCGTAATTTATTCAGCTGTAGTTAACGAATTCCGTTACATAGTGTTTTCAAGTTTCCTGCTGTTTTAAATACAAATATTAAAAAAAAAATCTTTTAAAAAGTCTCTCACGAAAGGGTGTCTTCTTTATCCAGATATCTCGAGAGTGCTGATCATACTTAATCAACCAAATCATTCATTATTAACAGCAGAATGCCTACAGCCTGGGGATACTACGACGTAAACATTTAAACCAGCAAACTCAAAAAAAAAAAAAAAAAAAAAAAAAAAAGCAACACTTCTTTAGTCGGTTTTAAGGAAGCTCACGAAAAGTGGAATGATTGATTGTTGCCATATTACAAAGTTCAGTATTTTTGTGAACATTTAACTAAATCAGTTGGTTTTTTTAGCAGGAATTCACATCTGTGCGCATTGCTTTTAGCACAGAAGATCGAATATTTCACACATTATTTTAAAGAGTATCCTTTACTATTCGGTAAACACATTAGTAGTTTTTTTAATTTTTATTAGGCAGTAAGATAGCAATATGCATATGGGATTTTAGAAGAAGTTTATGCTTCTACAGTGTACTCGTACATACAAAAACAAACGATTTTTAAACTTACGTTTTGTTATAGGATTCTGCTTGCACTACAAGTTGAACTTAATGTCCTTCAGAACCTAACAGACTGACAAACGAGTTACCGCTCCAGACTGAATTCAAGCTGAAAGGTCTTATGAAAGTAAAAGTAACCTTTTATTTCAATTTTGAAATTAACAAAAGGCACTACTTGCGCTACAGACAAATTTCCTTCACTTTCGGGTATTTAAAACAACACAAAACTGAAAATTTAAATTCATGTAATGTAGATTGAAACTACACACAGAATAGTTTACTTAATCTGAATCAATTAACACGGCTCGCTTTTAAAGTTGGCTAGAGAAAAGACTCAAAATTGGAATGAACTTTGGCAGCGTTGGCGACAGGACACGAAGTGAGGATACCAAAAGTTCTAGTTCTAAGAAGTTATAGCAAAGTTTCACATCATAATAACTAGTGCATGAACATAAAATCCTATATTTTGACTATTAATCTATAGAATTGCGTTATCCTACTTTTCAGTTTAACAATAGACGTTATACGTGTCTACTTTCGCAGGTTTTGTCATCATACAATTTTTTTAGACAGAGAAAATGGCGAAAGTTTTTTGTTATATATTAGTAGATACTTTTTAAAAATTTAATTTCATACTTCCGCTACACATGTGTTTGTAATAAAATTTAAGGAAGAATTTTAAATGTCTCTTATACTTGTTAACACAGAGAGAAAAAAGCTTGCAAACTACAGTCTGAGTGCTTAAATTTTCTATTTAGAAGTTACTGCAAAGATAAGTATTATACTAGTTATTTGCTGTAAATCGTTGATTAAAACAGAACTGAAGTATAATTAGCGTGAGAGATTGATGGTTAGTGTAAAAATGTAATAAGCGTAAATCCATGTGTTACGTTAACTGCACTAGCAAGTGTGATTAGAGGAGATTTATGTGTTATGTTAACTGCATTAGGAATTATCGCGACATTGGCACTCCAGACATTACGTACTGGGAGGGCGCAGTACCTCTGCCTCCCTCTTTGTCCGGGCTGGTACCACGTTCTGAACTGCTGGGGTCGTCATTCCTCAGGTCTCGTGAAGATGGCAACTGACTGAAGTCCATAACGCAGTGGGGATACTCAACGTTACTGAAATCATAATGAAAAATAATTTAATTTCACATTGTAATTTATTACTTCTCTCAATATAAACATAAATAATTGGAACATATATAATGAAGGAATAAAAAGTAATTTTTCAGATTTTTAGATCTGTCATGTATTTTTAGATCTGTTATGTTAAACATAGTAATTTCAACACATAATGAAAGAGTAAGAAATAATTTTTCATATTTTTAGATCTGTTGTATATTTTTAGATCTGATATATTAAGCATAAATAGTTGGAACACACAATGAAAGAATAAAAAATAATTATTCAGATTTTCAGATCTGTTACATTCTTCCCTACCCCATACAGCTGAGATAGCTAGAATGACTTTAGTTTAACTGCTTGAGCCCCAGGAATATTTCGCAATAGAGCTACTTTTAATTCATGGCGGAAAAAAACCAAGCGGTATGAAGGCTTTTTGACTTATTTACATCAAGAAAGGCCAGTTTATAATATAATTAATCATCTTTTATGAGATTATTGCATGCATTAATTTATGCACTATGTAAGAAAGAAATTCATCTTATATGCTTTGATAAAAATAAAAGTTATGAAAGTTAATTGATTTTTAATTTAAATAATGCTGTAAGATATTTCTCCCGCTTTCCTAGCGTGCCTTCGTGGTGTAGTGGTTCTGCACGCTGGGCCGGTATTCCAGAGGTCCGTGGTTCGATTCCTGGCGAATCTTTCCTGCTTCCAAAAAATATTCCTTATATCTCTACAATGCTTATTTTTAAAATAAAAAAGTACTTTTAGTTTACAGTACTAGCATTTAAAGTTCATAAATAAATAGCAGTTCTTATGGAATAAAAATATTTGACAATGATGGGAACTTGAAATTATGTTACTTGTAAATGGTTTATTCTAGAAAAAGTAGCAATGCGATCAACAAGAATTAGTAAGTTTAGCAGAATCCAAAGTCCTCAATCGCAAACTGCAGTGAAATATAGTGCATAAAACCAGATATTCGAAAATCCTACGAAAAATCTGAATAGCATGATCACGCTGTGTGAGTCTCAAACGATTAAAAATATTTTATTTAAGAAAGATCCAAACTACAGTATACCATTATCTTATCAATAAAAAATGCTAGGATACTTTGCGGACACAAGGAAGAATTTACTAACATTTTAAGGATTAACATCTTTTATATCATAATCTGCCCGTTATACTCGTATGAAGTGCATGAAGGGAATTATGCATCAATATTACGTCATATGTTTTCAGTTATTCTACTCACGACCTCATTTATCGCAGTATAATTCTACATCCTATCAGATTTCTAATTCTGGTGCGACGCTGCCCACGTAGGCTAATTAAAATAATACAGGTTCAATCCATTCTACAGCAATAAGTGAAAATTGTAATAAAACAGTCAGAGGAAATTTTGGTTTCCTTATGTTATCTATAAAGCAGCACAGCTCTTTTGCTTTATTTTAGTTTCTGTTCTCGATGGAAAAGACTTTCGAATTTCCAACACAACTAATTGCTTGCTGCAAGAGTCTTAGTTTTTAGCCTCTTTTGGAATTTAATTTTTGATTTTAAATAAAAAAGATAAAAAGTCTTTTTTCTACTTTATATCTTTTTTATTTAAAATCATAATTAATTATTTCTATTATCATAATTTATGAATCATAATTTAATTATTTCTACTTAAATAATATTATACTTATATTAGTACACCTAATTTCAATAATATAGAAGTAAAAAATGTTTCAATAGATAAAATCAAGAATTCCTTTATAAAGTGTACGAAATTTGTGGAAATACTTTGACACTCTGAACAAAGAAAATTCTCGCAGTGAATAATTTTAACGACACATAGAATTAAGTAATGGTATTTTAAAAAACTTAATAATAAGTACAATATTATTCAGAGAATACTTAGAGGATATTTTACTAATGCTATATGGCTTAGTTTCACTATAATAATAAAGAAAATTTTAAAATATCGTGAGATTTCTGAGGAACTAAACCAACTGAGTTTACAAAAGGCGTTTTCTTCACTGATTTGAGGCAGAACTATCAGATACCTTTGATTTATTAACAAGAGAGATGTCTACAAAATGGAAGAAATTGGTTCAATGAAATGAGGTACACTTGTACGCATTTAATCGCAGAGAACCAATAATTTAACGAAATTGAGACGCAGTTGAGTATTCAATTAATCAAGTTAAAGTATTTACCTCAAGACATAATTGACACAGATGATGGTCTCTTCCTCGGCGTTTTTGGTATTACAGATGACCGTGGCACAACTCTGTAACCACGTGTAACCTCCATTTTTGTTCATCAAGCGATAGTAACCGCTCATCACCTGTCCTTTTTGGATTACTGCAATGAAACAGATTAAAAAAGAATATCATTTGTGTTTACTTTGAGAACATAATGTAAACAATTTTAATAACATCTTTTTAATAAATAATTAACGTATAATAAAATAACATAATTTTTTATTATCTTGATCAATGGATATTTTGAATATAACACCAATGGATTTATAAAATATAATTTTACCAGCGCACCAATGGATATATATAGAACATAATTTTTATTTTCTTGACCAATGGGTATAAAAGAACTTGTCTCTTTATAAATCTATAAACGTAATTATTTATATCTTAAACTTAAACTAACTAATTACTTAAATAATAGTAACAAAATTTTCATTAAATTTTTAGATTTTTATAATTAGTTAATTATAAGGTAAAATAATATCAAAAATTTTCTTTAATGAACGTAAAATCCAGAACAACAAATAAACGCTTCCATTGGGAAATATTTTGAAATTCTTCATCGCTTCCATTAGGAAATATTTTGAAATTTAGGAATAGCATCTGGCTTGTGATTAATGAAAATTGTTTTCGCACCAAAAAGGAAATCCATTTTTAGATTCTGACTTAGATTCGACGTTGGCAGAACGTGACGTTAATTAAATGCTAAAATATTCAGTAGTAGAATAAAAATAAGAAACTCACAGTCTATATGGCACTTTCGAAGTTTTTCGATGTCTTGTGCGTAGCACAGCGTATACATGCTGGTTCCTGTAATTTCTTCAGCTGTGTAATCCAGCAATTCAGAAACTCTATTAAATAAAAAATAACAGTAATAAATAATAAAGTGAAGAGTTAGAAAATTATAACTTAAAATGTGCAGTTCGTTACAATATTCTTGAATACTTCACCTATAAAGAAAAATATTTATTTGTCATTTATTATTGTATGGCGTAATATCATACCAGGTAATAATAAAAACAATTCACATTTATGGGTTAGAATATTACCTGAGAAATGCAATGAAAATTTTTGTGTTACTGTATTTGATTAGTTAATTTTTAATTAATTTTTGTTAAATAAAAGATTTGTCAAGCAACTGATAATACCGAAGCAATTTGTGTTTAAAATAAAAAGAAAATTGTTGTCACCGGGTATCTGTTTCTTAGATCTATAACAAAATAAAATACATAGGGATTTGAATAAAATACATAGGGATTTTGAATATATTACTCTAGAATCACAGAAAAGTTGAGCATTTGCTTTGAGTACATATTAAATTCAAGTTTTGAACTTTTCTTTGAATATAGAAATATAAATATAGTTCTTTTGAATATAGAAAATATTATATTATTATTATTTTCATATAGAGAATATTTCATATGAAAAAAAAGTAAAATAAAAGATAATTGTTAAAATAAAAAGGAATAAATAAAAAAAAACTTTGTTTGTCAAATAAGAATCATAAATTTATTTAATGGATTTCAAACTAGACGTACTATTATGAGAAATGTAATATACCAGAAAATCCAATGAATTTAATCTTATTTTGATTTTGGGCTTGAACACTTTCGCTTTTTTATATTTAATCAAATGAAAGCCGAAGTCTTTTGAGGTACCCCATGTATTTTAAAATGCTACAAATCTGATGTTTGCAGTTATATCAAAACATCGGTTTTCTTTAGAGATGGATCCGGCAAGTTAATGCATTACTTGAGTAAATGGGCCATGGAAAACTACGAAATTTTTAACAACACTTTATTTGCAATTCAGCTGATATTTTGATGGCAAAGTTGTAGAATAATACAAAAAATGGCTGAAAAATTATTTCATCTTCCTATTCTTTTATGATAATTATTTAGTGATAGTTGACTATTTCTCGTCATCATCTTTTTGTGACTTGAAAGGACTTTTTCTGTAGACTGTAAAAAGACCTTTTCGTAAATCAAGAACTCAGAAAACATCAGCGTTGCTTGATTAGAATTTAAAACTGTGAAGTAGACTTTTACTACTGATTTTAATGTTTGTTGCAAACAATTCTTAAAGAGGTTGAAATATCTTTATTCATAGAAATTTTTCAATACAATTAAAAAAAAAAGAAGTTAAATTCCGTAATGATAATATGGCACATCAAGAGCCTAAATATATTAAAAATAATGCTTAGTATTAGTGACTGTCACGTTAATTGCCCTGACGTGATTAATTTGATATGTCATATAAAACAGGATTAATTTATAAATATTTGTACAATGTTAAAAAAATACATTACATCCAAAGGGGCGTTTTTTAACGTTTTGTTTGCTACTTTTATTTATTAAATATTATATTATTCGCACTTATATCATAAAATTCAGTAGCAATATCGGAAAATAATTTTAAAATGAGTATATTTCTAGAATTTCCGATACAGTCTCGCGCGCTGGAGATAATTTTTTTTTTTTTTTTTTCCCCGTACAATGTTCCATTGCTCGCTTTGAAATCGTTGAGTTTGTTAATCAAGAATTCGTTAAAGTGTTACAAAATACGAAATCGATAATAAAAAAATTCCTAATTCGGGCTTCCAGATGCCCATATTCAGTGAAAGATTATGTTATTCAAAATTGAATAGCTCTAGGTACCGTTGTTTTATCACAATGCGAGAGATGTATATACATTTATGCAGGTTCTTCATTATTTCATTTCTTTAAATATTACACAGGGCTCTAATATTTGGTGACAACAATTTGAAAAGTGAAACAACGCTTATCGTAAACTAACTCAAAATGCAAAACGAAATTAATAGCCGTTCTGGGGGTAACGCCCTTTGGGCTAAAAATTACAAATTTGAGAACTGAGTGTTGAAGAAAGAACATCAAAATGATTTCTTTGTTTGCCTTTATGGTCACCTTTTTGCTGACAATTTCCGGGAAAGAATCTTACGATTTCCATACTTTCCTGCTGATGCTTCACTGAAAATCTTGATTCATCTAAAGTTTTAAAGCATCTGAAATATTTAATCTCTAATTTGGATACAGTCAAAAATATACAAGGCAGTCTAAAACAAGTCTTTTTTAAATCATGTTTAACATGCTGTTTTGAGAAAAACCATAGTTAGTTAGATAGAGATTTGTCAGTAAATATTGTCAGCAAAGATATTATGCAAATGTTCTGAGTATTTACCTCGGTTCGCAGTGGGATATCCGAAAGTCGAATGTGAGTCGCGTAACGAACATATCTGACTCTAGCCTCAGCTCGTTGACGGAAGGAGGGGGTAACGCGATGGCCAGTCCCACGAGACCCATTATCGTTGGAGTTTGCTTTCTGGACGACGCTGAGAAGTTATATTGTGGTCTCAGATGGGAAAGTACTAGAACGACCTACAAGAAAACAAACATCAGAATTTAAAATTTATGATAATTTATAAATATTTAATATAATTTATTTTTAAATTCATATATTTATTTTAATATATTATAAACATTTGATATATTTATAAAATATTACTTTTTTTACATCTAACAATCAAAAAAGAAAAAAGAAGTATTACGCTACGTTGTAAGTACAACTTATTAATTTAAAAAAATTAAACAGCAATTTCATCATTGATTACTTTATTGTCACGGTGGGTTGACAGATATTGTGTGATTTAGCACGTGAACGATATATTAAGGAATATTAAAAAAATTATTATAATAATATCATAACTTATATTTAAAATTTCTTCCCTCTGATTATTTTCTCTTGTATAGCATATTTTTTCAAACTAACTATACAATAACTTAAATTTTCACTAACAGATGGCAGCACCTCATTTCTGATGTTAATATCTGCAGTTAAATTTATATTCACATTTCTTTATACAGCGAATACAATTGTAAAAATACCGGTTCATTGAAAGAACATTCTTATATCATATGCAAAGTAAAAGTCGTTGAGAAAAAATAAAATTCCTTAGATGTGCTAGAGATTACATAGTTTAAAAATTGTTTTTGCAGTAACACAGACAATACAATAAAATTCTCATTGATTTAATTTGTTACTATCACCATTTGACAATACTGTCATATAAATTTCCTTGATGTTTTTTCAGTAGTAATTTAATTTCTGATTGCTCCTGTTTTATTAACCATTGACTTGAATGTATTAAAAATATTTAGAGTTCATAATATTAACTGCAATTGGAATATTTCAATTGGGTACTGATCGAGGAATATGAGCCCATTTGCATTTCCGATAATGAATTTTAATTGTTACATTATATGCACAATCTGTAATTCATTTTAAATAACTGATATTGTGTTTACGAATTTCAACCCAAAGTTAATTTTCTCCAAAATTGTACTTCAGCTCTGCTACATAAAATTCCATTTCTCTTCAGAGATGTGCTCTGAGATCTAAAGATTTTGAGATGTAAAGTATGATTTCCTCTTACAAAATAGAAAACTTTGGGGACAAAAAATTAAGTAAAACCTTATAAAAGGTCTTAAAGCAAATTGTTGATAATTCTTATCGCTTCGCAATGATCTACAATACAAATTATCTATTAAAGTATTGTGGCGTAAGTACGTTTTCCTGCTAATAGATGGCAGCACTTCAGTCATTCATGAAGCTGGCTTAGCTTTAAAGTGAGGTTGTTTCTCTAACAATATTACTTTATGAAAAAATTTGCACTTCGATTTTACAGGAAATATATATTTCTATCATTGATGGCATCAGTTTAATTCTTTATAATCAAATGTTTATTTCATTTTATAGCATAATTACGAATTATATTAACAAAGTTGCACTATTATTTGCTTTGTACGTTCCATATTAAAATTCGTAGGACATAATTTAACTTGAAGAGGAAAAAGGCACTGAATTTTATATACCATAGCTTTATCAGAAATTTGTATCCACATTAATTTTTGATAATGTAGCTGTTTATATTTCATTATTATACAATTAAAAATTTCAAAGTCAAACTTTTTTTTATCAAATATCAGAATTGTTCAATGTCTTTTCAAAATTATGAGCATTAACGTAACGTTTTAATACCATTCAATTTGTCATCCATATAGCATGGCAAGTATTGTCATTCGACGGGATGTGAGATCTCTTTTGTTTTTCATTCAAAATTACTACCCAAACTAATAAATAAAAAAGCAACAAAAGTATTGTATATTTTAATAGTTAAAATCATTTCTGTATTTCTTAAAGTGTATAATTTATTGTAAAGCTCCCTCTGTGTGAAAACTCTTTCAAGAACTTTTTCTTCGTGAAAGAAGAAGGACTTATGGGTGGGCTTATTGGGGGGGGGGGGCTTATAGGTGTGATGTAGCAATTGGAAATAAAGAACTGGAGAAGTCTACATTTTATAAAAAATTTGTTTCCTAATTATACTTATCATTTAAATGTTATTTTTATTCACGAGATAAATTTACCGCTTTAATAATTTTTAAAATATTCGCGGAAAGATGCATTTTAGTATTTATTAAAATCAATAGAACAGACAGCTCAGAAGAAGTTAGGTTAGGTTAGATATCTGAAATATAACAAAGCACACAGGGCTATCTGCTTAAGGGAAGGGATACCTTCAGGTAGAACTTCCTAATGGAAACTGGCTTATATTCACATTATACATGAGAAAAAACACGAAAACCAACCATGCATCCAGTCCGTTCATCTGGGATAAAATTCCCAGTATTCAGTTGGCTTAGCCACTCGGCCACTAGTGGGGTGAGGCTTAGAAGAATCATATTCTAATATTTTTATTTTATTGATAAACAGGTAACAATGTTGTTAGTAAATTGAATGCTCATAAAACAAAGAATTTTTTACTGCATTTCAGTTTTTTATTTCATTTATTTAGCTTTTTTAGAGCCACCTTTTTTTTTTTTTTTTTTTTTTTTTAAGTGGTGCTTTAAAATAAAAGAATGCATCGTACAATTAATGAAGCCTTAAAATGGATGAAATAATGCAAAGCCATTTTCCTGTTTCGCTCGAATTATGCTCGGCCATCACTTTTACATATTACAAAATAGTACTGCCTTTTTATAGAACTCAAAATGAATTCTTTATTATTATTATTATTATTATTATTATTATTATTATTTCATTTGTATTTATTTGCCATCCAAAATTGTGAAAGCAAATAAGGTAGTTACTTTGTAATACGATTTTAGTACATTTTTTGCATAATCAATGTTTTAACAGTAGTATGTTTTTGCATTTAATAGTTTTTAAGAGATGCAGCTTAAAATGATATTGATGTTTTAAGATTAAAATATCTATTTGATTCATGACTTCGTTTAATAATCAGAATCTTACTCTGTAACCGGAGGATTTGAAGTGACACCCTCTCTTCGTCAACGTAGACTTCATTCGCACACAAAAAGACCTCTGTAGACTCTGACCTGCATTGTTGGTAGGCAGAGTCATTGTTGGGGCTGCAAGAAAACACAGAACCATTTAAAGTACTAATCCAGGGAAAATCATTGAAAAAATAGTTGGCTAATAATTACTGAAGAATTAAATACATTTGCTGAGCTTATCTAAATAAATGAAGTTATTTAAATTTATTACCGCTGAGAGAGCTCTTATGTATCTTTATTTTATATTACAATAGATAATTCGTATTAGTTTTAATATAAAATATTATCATTAGAACAAAAAAGTTTTATTGTTAGATTTATTTAAAAATTTTTGAAATGAGGAAATATCTAATCTACACTAAAAATATAATATCTACACTAAAAATTTATTTATCTAGAGTTCTAGACAATAAAGTAGCATTTTATTTTGACATTAAAAATTGGTTGACAATGTACAAAATTTTAATTTTAACTTATAATAGCCCTTAAATCTTCTTTTTTTGATCTAATCATTTCCTCTTTCTATTCTGAAAGCAGGAAAATTCTTACAATAAAATCTCTTTGAAGTGCATCATTCCAAAGTTTGTGACTAATTATGTGTTTTTTACATAACGTAGGTGACACACATTCTTTCTTACACGGAAATAAGAATAAAACTAATATTCTTTTATATAATGGTCTTAAAACTAAAACTTTTAACTATCAATAATAATAAAGACTAGTATGTTTTATGATGAGAAAAATGCTGCCCTACTGCCATGGTGAAAGAAGATCCAACTGCTATAACCTATAAGGTATTTTCTCTCTTCTTCCAGCATGCCTTTGTTGTGTAACGCCTAGCCCATGTTCCAGAGATCCAGGTACGAGTTCCGGAGAGGTCATTGCTCATGCCTCTACAAATCATGGGCAGATTAGAATTACGGAGAAAGCATGAATGTCTGCAAGTGTATAGTGTCCTCACGACATAAGGGCACTTAAATACTATCGAGTTGAGAGTCCTCTCGAAAGGCTGAAGGTAGAAAACTCTCAGGACTGTTCACAGGCCGGTTCTGCGTGAAAACTGGGAAACTCGCACTGTCATGTATAAGGTACCCAAGGATTAAACCTACAACAAGTGCAACTCTTGCCTCTTGGCCACGATAAAATTTGTGGATCTGATCTGGCTACAGGTTAGAAGCAGGAGGATTACACACAACAACAACAGCTGAGAAAAACACAGCACCTAAAACATTCTTAATATAACATCCAATGACACAAATCTCACACCACTCATTCCTGTCTGTGGAAGTGGCAAAATCACTGAGAACATGAGGAATTTTCGGGAAGGGGGTAGAAAAGTTATTCAAAGGGAATTATAACACTTGTGAAAGGGAATTTTTAAATAAACCTGTAAGAAATTTTCTCCCTAATTACCGCTTGCTTTTTTGGTGTAACTGAAAGCATGTCAGTCTAGCAATCCAGAGATCCAAAATTCAAATCTCGCTGAGGACATTGTAGTTTTTTCACATTTCCTGCAATGAGAAACCTAATGATTCTAAAAGTGGGCCCGAATGAAAATGTGGTGGACAATAATTCGTCACTCCCAGAATTTGGCGACGGGGGTCCCCCCGTGCCCAGTTGCCTTTTAATGTTTAAGAATGTAAGAAATTTACTGCCTCCTTACCTTCGTGGCGTAATTAGAAGCAGATCCGGCTAGCAATTGGGAGGGGGCGGACTTCAGGAATCCTGGCGAGGGCATAGCGTGTTTGTCATGTTTCGAGTTTCGGACAAAAAAAAAAAAAAAGGGGGGGGGGAACTAATGATTTTACAAACTTGTCACATTAAGTGCAAAGCGACAACTCTTTAAAAAAAAAAGGGCTGTCGCTTTTGAGGGAACTAAGATCTGGCAGTGTGAATGCTAAATTCTTTATTTTCGTATCACGTTCATGTATTTTCAATTGGTTAAACACACATTTCTGCCAAAATCAAATTAATTAAATCATGATTTTTTCTCATATCAGAATACCAAAATGAGGTTTATGAAAACTGTACTCACGTGGTCTATCGAAGCCTGTGGGGGTGGAAGGGCCAGGATTGGAGGATGACCCATCATCAGATGCTACCGATGCTGGAGGTGAAGCTGCCGAGGGCGAAGAACACATGTTGATTCCTATTAGATCTGCAAGTTCTGACTGATCTTGTTGGTGAACGTAGTCGAAGACACTACTGCCTGTCATTTCGACCTAAGGAGAAACGGTCTTTACCAATTGTCTCATATATCTGGCGATGTTTTAAGAAACTCAACATCAGAACTAACAATTATTATGCTATATAACATATTATGCTATTATAACAATGCTAGAAATTCGTATCGGATTTATCCGATTTTTTGAAAGTTTCGTTAATATTTTGAATCTTAGTCATTGCATGATAAAGACATTAATTTAATTTGGTTTAAGGAAAGCAATCTTTGATACTTTGCAAAGTCTGTCGTGATCGCTGCGTGATTATTATTATTATTGTTAGTTAAAGAAAACTGCACAAAACCAATAACTTAATTTCTTAATAAGAAATGTGAAATATAGTATGTACTTGAAGAATGATTTACGTTCATGGTGACTAATTGCACAAATTAATTTAAAGAAAGACGCATTCTTAATGTCTAGGATTCTGTGTCTGAAACCCCTCTATCTGAATTTTAACTCTGCAACGCTGTTTTAAATAGAAATAAAGGCATAATGAAGTTCAGAGGGGTCCAGCACAAACAAGGTTTCCAAAGACAATGTACGCTTAGCTGTTGCTTAAACGTTCATTTTTAGTATCATTAAGTACACCAAAGTCCATTTGAAAGGAATCGGATAATGATTTCGCGCGAATATTCGAAACCGAATGCATTGTAAGCTAATTTCTTCTTCTTCTTGTTCTTTTTTTTTCTTCTTTTTTTGTACAAAACTTATCGTTGAATAAGTCATTCGATGTAGGACTTTGTCTTGAAGGATCCATTTCTTTCCACTGCTTTGGGGGTGAACAATTTTGGAACAGCTCCTTTCAAACATTGTTTAAAAAGTTCTTTATAAAGAGCTGGCTTTGTTCTTTTACTTTTTTCATAGCAGAGGATAGCATAATGTGCATAAGCGCTAATGGTAGCATAATTAGCGCATTAAGAATTTCGCAGGTAGTCATAAAAGCTACCTGCGAAACGTTCAGTGGATACGTGGTTGAAGCCATGTCTACCATGGAAAGTACCTTCAAGCCGTGTTTGATGTGACCATACGTTGTTATTGATCAACCGTTGGGTGTTTTTCGAATAACTAAGCATAATCAGTTTCTTAGGAATATATCTTGGAGACTATGCTGTTGTATGATACCTTGTTGCGTAGAGAAAATTCTTCACTAATCACGACCAAGTTGGGATGTTCTTCCTACAAGTCATAATACTTCAATAAGTTATCACACTGTTTTTCTCAATCAAAGCAAGTCGCGAATCGCTTGAAGTATTCGGTATGATGCTTTAGCGTTTGATTTTTCCATTGTCAATCCATGTATAGTACAGATTTCTTTCTTCAGTACAAAGATCCCTTGCTTTAGATGAATGCTTTAAGACAGAATATTTATATCTCATTTAAAAAATTTGCTATTTAGCCCTTCCAAAACCTGATTTTCTTTTACGAATTACTAATTTTATAATAACATGCTAAATATTCTGATTATAGTAACTAAACGAAGATTACTTCATTTATACATATGAAAAGCAGATGGGCATTTGCAATAGTTAGGAAATGATGTCATATGCATTTCTCACTGTATCATTTTAATCTAGCTCGATATTTCTACCCAGTTTTTTTTTAATATTCAGCTTATCTTCATCTATAATTTGGAAGAGCCTTGTATATCTACGTTACATATAACTTTGTCTCATGTAATATTTTATGCATTGTTATTTGTTTTTATTAAAGACAGAAGTAGTAATTATAGACGGAAATATTTGTGTACACATGTTTTGAAATACCTTATGAAGAAGCATTACAGTTCATACAGGAATGCTCTGGAAATTAAACATTGACTGCAGCATATACCAAAGCAGATAATTTGCGATCATTGACTAATAAACAGTTGCGTCGCGGCTATTTTTTAATGTAATAAAATACACTTTTCTCATTTTCTGCAAAATCAAAGACAGCAGATTTTTAAAATCGAATAAAATTTCCATTTTGGAGAGAAAATTCTGGTTTTTAAATTAGTTTTCAAGTCTTGTGTATTTGAAAATTCAATATTTTTGAGTGATGCAGTTGTAGAAGTAAAAAGAGAAAATTCTTCTTACCTCAATGGTCGTACAAGTTAGAAGTGGCCATACACATTCAGGATGAGTATCTAGTTGATGAATTACTTTATTTTTTGAAAAGCCTAGAATAACTTTTTTATGGAATTGAAATAATGTTCAAAGAAAGTTACAATGTACAATGTTCAAATAAGAACAACACCCCTCCTGTATTTATGTAAATTATTGTTTATACTGACCAGCTGATTGTGCAACCAGATAAAAAGCTCAAAAATAGTTTCTTTTTTTTTTTTGGAGTTACAGAGGAATATGTACAGGCATGTTCCCTTCGCTGTATTAATAACATATAGTTTTAATCTGTGCACTTTTATTCCTTTCTTGCAAAATTTTGATTTTGATTTTGAAAAAAACAAGGCAAATTATCACTAAAAATGAAATAAATCATCATAAAATACCTGTGATAATCCTAAATAAATAGATACTGTTTCTGAAATGTACAAAAAACGTCCATCAGCACCAAGAGCGAAGGCAAAACCATCAAGTGACTGCAAAAAGAAAATAAATTTTCAATAAACAAGAAATGAAAAGAAGGAAAATAAAAGTTAACTATTAATGGATCCCGTTTCTTATGAACAAACACTTTTGAACTAACCATTCTCTCATAATTGCTATGCATTTGAGTGTGACATTTAAAATACAAGAAGTGTTGCATGTTTTGTTTATTTTAAGCTGCTAATTTTGAATACAAACATGATTTTATATATTTATGATAGAATAATATGTTAGTCTAATTTGTATTTCTTTATATGTAAGTGATTAGGGAAGCACCAATTCACTTTATATTCATGGCCGAGAAACTTCAGAAGCCTTACGTAAGTATCTGCATCATTAGCGTTACTAATTAATTATACGGCATAAATTGATTTTGAAATGACGCGGCTTAGGGAGATTTATTATGAACAGCTAATATTTTTGGGTAAAAGCCAAATTAAAATGGACAGTTTAGGCTCTATTGCAAATTAAAGTTAGAATTCTGGTTTACATATTATTTTACATATATATAAATAATATAATGCAAAAAATAATTAATTAAGTTAATCAAGTATTAAATTAATTAAATTAATTATATATATACACATATGGTTCTATATTTAACATCCGAGTACACATATGCGCCTACTCTCCTCGGCTAACAATGGACATTTTCTTTCATTACCTCTCGAAATATTAATTTCCATTACTTTCTACTATTCATTATTAATTCTTGTTCAGGTAATACTGAATGTGAATACAGGAAATAATCAATTTCTGCCAAATCTAAAATATATAATGCATCACGAGTAAAAAATGTAACATGCTCAAAATAAATTGGCGATGTGGAATGTAGCTACATTTGTTCCTTTTTTTAGTGCTAGAAAATGCCATAAGTCTTAGAAACCCGAATGAGCGTATATCTTGACAAATGTATTATTTTATAATGCATGAGCTTCTTAATTTTTCAACATAAGGAACTAGACACCTAAAACTAATTAATCATTCAGACGTCCACCACTTTTTAATTACAAGTATAGCCTACACAACTCATTTTTACCTGTAGTATGTGCGTTGCTTGATGTTGTTCGAAGAGATCTATGGCAACCGATGACACGGAGCGAGGCCTCAGACTCCCACCTAAAGAGGGGATAAAAGAAACAAAACAAGAGTTATTACCGAGTGATCTTGTTTAATTCAGTTTTAGAATATAACATCTTTCTAGTAATTACTGCATTATAAGCAAGGTCGAAAGTTCATATGAAAAGTTAATACTGCCATTCTTTCATTATGAGTTACTTCGCAGAAAGAATGATGCATTTTAATAATGCTAGCAATTAATTATAACAATTTTTACTTTTAATTTTTCTCCTTTTGGATTTTTTTTTTTTTGCTTGACAATCCTTTGTAGTTTAAAGTGTAGAAAAAGAAAAAAAAACTTACCTTCTAGTATGACTGAATTTTGTACATTGCCTTATTTTTAATTTTTAAAATACTCTAAAAATTTTTAAATTTAATTCTAAAAATTTCCATATATACTGTTTTATGTGTATTTCTTGCTTTTCTTTTACCTTTGACAGATATAAACGTTTTTAATATGATATTTTATGAATGCAATAAATAATAAACAATAGAAAGCTATAGTACGATTTATTATTAACGTAAACTTAATATTTAAAGAACACTAATAAATCATTGCACTTTAAAGATTGCATTTAGATCAATAACTCATAAACTTAAACTCCTTCAATAACACGTTTTATGTGATGGAAAAATTTTAAAACATGTATTTACACTTTTCTCCTATGTTATTGGACTTATTTCTATAAATAAACGACTCATTCCTGTACTTTCAGTTTACTAAAAATATTTTAAAAGTACATATTTACAAATCCGAAAGGTTTGAGATTTAAGTTTGCTCAAAAGGACTCAGAAATGGTCCATGTGGAATAGCGAAACATTTTATAAGATACTAGATGAATATACATTAAGACTAACATGGAAACGTTATATATCTTCTGCATATTTGAAAAGTGAAAAAAATAACTAACGTAATTCTATTAAAATACTGAGTGTTTTTAATTATATATATCATAAAGTAAACGAATTTTTATTTAAACCAATCAGATCCAAACGTCAAAAAATAATATTCTTATCTCTTGCTTTTAAATAGCTTAGTTTGTTCATTAATAGAAGATAGATTAAATATGAAATATAGATATCTTAGATTTTGCAAAGTGGCAAGAGATCTGAATGAGAAGTGAAACACTGCAAAATCCCGTTTCGAGATTAATAACCCGTTTGGGCTTATAATAAACTATACGACTACGTTACTTGACTGAGTGGGAGAATATAATTCATATTTCGTCGAGCCTTCATTCGAACCCAAAATATTTGTGCCTAACTAAATCGAAAAATTTAATATTTTAGATATTAGCATTTTTATTATTGCAGATTATTAGCTATATATTTAACATTTGACTACATATAACTAGCAATGCAATAGAATTACTAGATGGTAGATCTAAATTTCAGTAAAAAGGAATGGTACGGTTAAGAAAAATATTACTGTTACTTTTCTAAATGAGTTTCTGAGTTATTAGTATTTAAAAATAAATCTTAATATTTATACAATGATACTATTCCTATATAATCCGGATTTCTAATTTTACTTTTTATACAATCATTTCATTCATGAAAATGATGTAAGAGTTATACAATATATAAAGATACAAACCAAATTGTAAGCTAAGTTTAATACCTCAGTTATAACTGTACAAATTTGTGATTGATTTTGATGACAAAAATTGTAGAATTGATCGTAAGTTCCTTATAATAAATGTAAGGTCTTAAGACCTGCTGTTCGGTTGAGGTCTGAACAAAGATCTCTCCTTTCGGACAAGTGTACTTCTTCCTTGCTAATCGAACCCTTACTAGTTAGTCACCGTTCCTAGCTAGTCGGTTAGTTTCTACTTAATAAGAATACAAGTATAGCCTGATCGCAGTCCTGAAAGGTGACAAAAATCTCCTGGGACGTGTTCCCATCACCAAACACTAGCGGTTCCCGCCTGTTACCAAGATTGTTTCTCAATTAGCCTCCTTTATAAATTCTAAGATTTAGGCAAAACCCAACGTTATAACCTGCTATCGAGGACTCTATTTTAATTCTCCTTTTTATTGCAAAGCCTGTGACTTATGTAAAGTCCAGTATCACAACAAACTGTTCCAACGTTTCTAAAGGTTATATTTTAATCAAACTCCCATGTTAAGCCCGGGACTTAAACGGACTGTTTTGTAAAATCCTGCGTCATACTAGAGAGTCTCACCAATTAATCTTAAAGTCTGGAACTCGAATTAAAATTTCGACTATTTCAGGCTTGACTGAGTATCGAGACCCAACAGTAGCCGAGTGTTTAAGGTCGCTGTATACTGGTAGTTCAGCCAGGCTTGGATTCAAACCCAGGCGAAAAAGGTGGCTGCATGGTTATTTTCCGTAGTTTTTCCCTTATGTAACGTGAATACGAGCCAGTTTCTGTAAGTAAGTCCTCCACGAAGGTATCCCTTCTCTCAGGGGAGACAGCCGTCGTGCCTTTGCCATATTCAAATAACCCAACCTAACCTGACTGAGTCCCAAATTCTGAACATTCTCCTACAGCTTTGGAAAGACGAACTTTTACTATGACTAATGAGAAATTTATGAAAAAGAAAATAACCATGCGCAGATGATAAGAAAATTATTATTATTTTTCCTGTTAGTATTCTACGTAATGTGTGCGTGCTGTACGTGGAAAAAGCAGACACATCATGTATAAATTCATCGTAAGATGGCCATCAACGGCCTTCAAACACAAAAATACGTAGCTGAAGAACCGTACAAAGTATCTTTACTCGTTCCTTGACAATATAATAGATGGAAATTTGAAACATCGTGTTTCAAGGTCATACGTAAATGAAACTAAAGTCAAACAAAAGAAAACTGATCTTCCTTGATAACTATGAACTAATCTTCGATACATCTTTAAATAATAAATTCCATGAACTTGAGTTCGGAATATTTTGAAGTTGCCTTCGAACGTTACGAAACGAAACTAAATCTTCTGTTGATGATCGTGGAATATGAGCAGCTCTGAATACAATAGATCTCACAAGCGATAACATCATATTTTTACCACCTGCCAAAGACGAATGATGTCTTTGTTTCTTCTCGGAAAATAAAAAAACAAATTTGGTTTTAGTACCAGACAAATGATACAACTATTTGTTTTTTGAAGCTTCTTCTTCGTAATGCAATCAACTAGCTAAACCATGATATTAGGATGATGTAATTGGGCTGTTGCGGATACATTTCATGTAGATGGTGTAGTGAAGGCTGCTGTAGTGGCAGTTGCGAGTGGTTTATCGCTGGTTTTCTTTGTGATTACTAATCTAATGACGTCATTTTAAGAGAGATACAACAAAACAAATAAATAGCCAAACAACTGAATCTCTGAAGTATTTTAAAAAACATCGGGGCGCAGCGAACAAATTTCTTAAGAATAATCTTCAAGTACTAATTTGCATATAATAATACAAAATAGTAACGGATGTATGTCATGTGACAAAATCGTGAAGAAGAGGTTTTATTTTGAATCGTGAAGAAGAGGTATTTGGATTACTCACCGAAAAGATTACGTTGTAAAATGGTTTTATTTTGCATATATGATAGTACCTCAAAGTAGATCCAGGGTCTATATCCCTGCTCCGCACCTCTGAAACATTATACCAACATTTATTATAATGGCAAGAAGTAAAATGTATGCTTTATATCGGATGACGTACGTTAAGCCTGAAATTAGTACGCATCGTAGAATCCAAAGATAGCATTATTTATTGATTATTAGGGTTAACTGATCTTAAAGGATACCTTATTTTAGCTGTAGTCAAAATATTGGGTCATCCCAAAGGTTCTGCGGTATTTTAAATTGAAGCACGATTTCTTCCAATTATTTTGTTACTAATGTTACGGAATTAACTTCAACTAAGTAGGCGCTTAACTAAAAATGGTCTTTTATGCTCACGTTGCAGAATTGTAACATATGTTGTTGGTATATTTTTTGTTTCAGCACAGTAACACAAGTTCATTTTAGTTATATTATGCTCTTTTATTTAAAATAGGAAAGGAAAAAAATGCTAGTAAAATTTATGATATAAGTGAAGAAAGTGCTTTGTCTGATGACACAGTTCGAAAATGATTTGAGATGTTTAAGAGTGGAAATTTCAGCTCCGAATGTGATGCTTGCTGTGGATTAAAATCTTCTGTGAAGAAGGATCTATTAAAAGAAGCCATCACTGAAAATCTAAATTATATGATTCAGGAACTATAAGAGAAAATAAATATTCCAAAATTTACAGTACATAATTACTTGAAGAAGAGTAGATATGTACGCTGCTACGATGTTTTGGGACCCTATACTTTAACAAAGCAGGATATCCTTGTTGGAGTTTTGGCATGTGATTCTTTTCTGAAGAAGAACGAACTCCTTGTTTTGAAACGGCTCATTATTGAACATATACTATAAATATACTCCAAATACTATACTACAAATATACTCCAAATACTATACTACAAATATAATCTAAATACTATACTACAAATATACTCCAAATACTATACTCGAAACAATACTATAAAATATTTCTCTAGCCTTCTTAGCATGCCTTCGTGGTGTAATGGTCAGCACACTTGGCGCGTATTCAAGAGGTCGAAGGTTCGAGTACCGGCGAGGGCATTGCTAATTTTCCATGTCTCCTGCTTCGAAATAACCTAATGATTTTACAATATTAAAAGAAAAAGATCATGGAGTAAGCCAAGAACATCCTTTAGTAACATTGAGAGAGTAGCTGCATTCCAAAAAAGTAGTGCTTTGAGGTGGGAATTCAAAGGAGTTGCATGCATAGAATCGCTATTACAGTACATTATGAATTGTCTTTCATCAAGAAGTGATCGGCACCAAATTGTGATGATAGCCAAACACAAATTTATTGTGTATGGCAGAGATATTTTGTGCCATTCCCCATATTCGGTAAACCTTGCCCTCTTGGATTTTCCTCTCTTCAGGTCACTTCAGATTTGTTTAAATGTCATGGAATTCACTTCTTTGGAGAGTATTAAATAACACGTTAATACCTTCTTTACGAATTAACCTAATAACTTTTTTTAAAAGGAATTTTTTAGTTCTCTGAAAGATAACAAAAAAGGTCATACATTAAAATGATGCTTACGTAATTCAACAAACTTCTTATGTTTTCTACTGTTTTATATGTATTTATCAGGAAAAAAATCGCAGAACTTTTCGCATGACGCAATATCGATTTTAAAGAAAACTGCCATCTAGCATTGTCACAGTCAGTATCAGAAAATATAAATTTTTTGATTATATTTTTATTCTATTCTTTGGTTTTTCGATATTTAACACTGTTTCCAACTAAGATATAAGGCATTTATACGATTATGCACCTTCTAGATGGAAAAGTGGTTAATGGCGCTGGCTGCTGGACCGAAGGGCCTGGGCTCGAACTCCGGAGAAGACGTGGCTGTTTGTAAACGTATAGTGTCTGTGTGGCATGGGAGCACTCAAAATATACGACGAGCTGAAAGTCTTCTCGAGAGGTTAGTGGTATGGAAAGAGGGGTAGGAAACCCTCGAAGCGTCTTCCGGAGTGCTTTTTCTCAAAACTGGGATGGAACTAGGCCGTAGGTCGTACTGTCACCTTATGGTGCCGAAGGCTTTTCCCAGCGACAGACGTAATCTTGTTCTTCCTGCCAAGATAAAATTTCTGAGCTTATTCTGGTTATGTCGGAGAAGTGAGATAACCACAACAACAATATATGATTATGCATTGCAGCTACTGTGAATTTATTGCAAATAGATAAAGCTATAAAAGTAACTTAGAGTTACTACAAGTAGCTACATTGTCATTGCTTTCTTCTAACTTAGAGTCACTACATTGTCATTGCTTTCTTTTAAGAAGTACGATCTAATCTTCTCGAATCTAGAACTGAATATTATGAACGAATTCAACATCTTATTTAATGCAAAATGGTGGAGGAAGAGAAGGAGGGGAAAGCTAATGTAAGGCTGTAAAATTTCGAAGCACATATGCATCTTTCCTAACACCAGAATCGATTCCAGTCTTTAAATACTTCTAAAGCAATTGATTTCCTTGGACACAAATTGGTACACTATAATCTGAGATAAATTTGCTGCCCTATGTAATAGATTTGCTGCCCTATGCCAATTATTTGCTGCCCTATGTAGTAGAAAAGTTACTTTTCATAATGAAAAACCTCAAAATTGGAGACAATTGATATAATTAACTACCTCCTACTTGCATTATAAAACAAAGGAAATAATTATTTGCCTCTTTTCTGTAAACAGCATAATTTATTTTTCGAATCTCATTTAACTATAAGAAAGCTCATCTGCCTTGGAAAACTGAATCCATGGAAAATTTCTGGTTCATATATGCGTAATGAAGTTTTAAAGAAATCTCGCCATTTTTTGAATGAACAACCAATTTTATTAGTCAAAAACTTACAGAATAACTGAAATGGTTTCAATTTTAATCGCGCGCGTCATCTGCGGATATTCTTTGCGCGTGTTTCTTTACATTTTTTAGTGGAATTATGTTGGTAGCGTAACAACGCGAATACGTTACATATGCTACAAATTAGAAAAACTTTGAAATACGCAATGGAACAAAATATTGACAGATATTTTGCTCCATTGCGTGTTAAGGAAATGTGCATTTTAGTTCAAATGCAATGAATACAATTCCAAATAGTTTAGCCGTCAGAAGGTTACTTTACTTTTTCTTTGAGGTAATACAAATAATTACAATTGTTTAAAATTTACTGCAGTGAGGGAAGCCAAATTGTTATATTAATGGTGTCTTACATTTTAGTCAGAAAACGGGATCGTATTAAATAACTTACCCAGGCACAAGATTAATGGCGTTCGAAGGGTATTTACTAATAACGGACATCAGTCTAGATTCGTTTTCTTTTTTATTTTTCACTCGGGCAAGCTAAAAAGAAAACGCGATTACGTTTCGTACTTTAACAGAAACAATTTTCCGGGTTTTAGGGATCTTTCTAAAAAATGTATCTTGTCTAAATGTCTTGACATTTCATATCAATTATTTCAAAAAGAATGAAGTACATTGCCTAAGGTACATCAGTGGCATTCGATGTCAAAGAACTTTACTTTTCGAAAACTTAACAACCTCAGTTTCGAAATTATTCGCTTTAATATCGGGATTTTTTTTATGTTCTTTCGAAACAATATAACAAGCTTTCGTTCTAGTGTCTGTTGTGATTGAGTTTGAGCTTGACAAGTTGAACCATTGGTAAAGAACAGAAAGATAAAAGTTGAGGAGTGAAAAACGAAGTTAGGGTTAAAATTGACAGCCACTTTGTCTTCTGATATCATACTTATCATCTATCTGATCGAAATGTCAAAATCAATATTTCCGGTTTATGTTACATGAGTCTATGTCTTTCTTTCTGATAATATTCTTCGGACACTTCTGAACTCCACCCTGTGGAACTTAATATGATATTTCATTGCAGTGAATATTCCATACAGACATCAGCTTTTGTGTTACATTCAAGATGACAAATAATGCAAAATAAGGATGTTATGGGAAAAACTGAATTTACAACAGCGCCCATAACTGAGTTTTATTTTAGGTGAAGGTGCAGCTACTAACCATTGCTTTAATTATCGCTTAATGTATTCTTTTGCCCTTCTAATTTACTTGCATTTTCTTTGGAATGCGTCTGCAGGTCTTACTATATTGAAAAATTACGGGAATAAATGCAACAGGAAATACACTGCTGGCCACCGTAAATGCAACACCCTGAAGGAAGCATGCAAATAACATGAAATTTACAACATGCATTAGCGGAGGTGAGCTATGCAAATGATTAGAATTTCAGCGCAGACGCACATCACGTGCGCCTGTGGCGCCACTTCAAAGCGCTATTTAAGGCTTGGAGTTTTCGACGATTTCAAATTCGGCAATTGTGTAAAAAAAAAAAAAAAGATAAGATCAATTATGTTTTGTAGTAAACAGCGACCATCCGAGTTTGATCAAGTATTCGAGTTCGACAGAGGAAGGATAGTGGCCTACCGAGAGTGTGGATTATCTTTCAGGGAAATCGGTAGTCGTGTTGGATAATGCGGATATGTGACCGTTGGATGCAGGAGGGTACGACGGACCGACGTGTTCGATCGCATCCACCTCAGTGCACCACTTCGCGTGATGACAGGAACATTGTGCGCATGGCAGTGACGGATCGCTCAGGCACATCACGAACCATAGCACAGCACATTCAGTCTGTAATGCATCATGCAGTGTCTGCGCGTACCATTCGACGTCGTTTACAGCAGAGTTGTCTGTCCGCAAGACGTCCATTGCTTCGTTTACCCTTAACGCAGAACCACAGACGTCTCCGCCGCCCATGGTGCGATGAAAGAAGGATGTGGACGGCAAAATGGAATGAAATTGTCTTTACTGATGAGTCACGCTTCTGTCTGCAACCCCACGATGATCGGATTTGAGTCTGGAGATACCATCGAGAGAGGATGCTGAACAGCTGTGTTATGCACCGCCACACTGGTCCTGCACCGGGTATTATGGTATGGGGAGGTATTGGATATGACTCTCGCTTTCCTCTAATTGCCGGTACTTTAAACAGCCAGCGCTACGTCTGCGAGGTGTTGGAGCCCAGTTATCCTTCCTTACCTTCAGGGCTTGCCCACAGCCATATTTCAACAGGATAATGCGCGACCACACGTGGCACGCATTGTCCAAGGGCTCTTCGTCAATCGCTAGATTGAACTGCTTCCCTGGCCGGCTCGCTCTCCAGATCTTTCGCCGATAGAAAATATGTGGTCCATGGTTGCTGAGCGATTGACCCAGATTACATTTCAAGCTGCCACACCAGATCAACTTTGGTAACGTGTGGAAGCTGCTTGGTCTACTGTACCCCAAGAGCACATCCAAAGTCTCTTTGAATCAATGCCGAGGCGTGAGGCAGCGGTGATCTCCAACAACGGGCGGCTACTCTGGCTACTGATTCTGGAAGGAACCACCCTTGACAGAACTCTATAAATTTAATCATTTGATACTTGGTCGACATGTTATCTACTAAATAAATTTTGTTGTGATATCTCTTGTCTTTCTTGGTGTTGCAATTTGGGTAGCCAGCAGTGTAGTTAAAGACTTGAAGATTAATTTCTTTCGGATTTATTTACTGTAATCGTGTTTTTCATCATCCAACATTTAAACGTGCGTGGATAATGAAACATCCAACAGAATCTCAAAAGCGTACTTGTATTCATAGTCAAAACAAGCCATTGGAAAACAGAGCTGGTTGTGTTAGGTTGCTGTATTTCATCATACTCAGACTGTTTACAAATTGGCGTGCATTTCATAATTTAAGAACTGTTTATTTTTCAAGTTTTTGAATTTTTTTATTTTTCAAGTTTTGGAATTGTTTATTTTTCATGTTTCCTGCTTCTAGATGTCACAGTGTTCAGACTGTTTACAGATTGGCGTGTATTTCATAATTTAAGAACTGTTTATTATCCAAGTTTTTGAACTGTTTATTTTTGATACGGTAATTGCAGTATTACTTTTATTAAAAGTAAATCATTTTCGTTAATAAAGTTTTAAAGAATTTATAATCAAAGATCTATAGGAAAGAAAGATAGATAATTATCAGATCACCATCTCTAAATTATTATTTATTTATTTATTTATTTTTGCTTTTTTTTTGGTACTTAGAGCTAAAATGATCGCAATAGTTTAGATAATTAACGCCTTTTGTAAATACGCAGCTTATTACCTTTCTGATATTTTACCATATATTAGCCTGTCGGTATCAGATTTAAGAATCGGTAGAAGAGACTTCGTAATTCGTAAATTTGAAACAAAGTCTTCATTGGGAATTACGCAGAAAAATTTCATGCTGACATTTAATAAATTTCCCCCTTTTAACCTGAAATTTTAAATATTAATACTCTGATGATTGTTATGCAAAATACTGCAGAAAAGCAGTTTTAATTTGCACACATTTAAAATAAAACTCTACTAATTTTGAGGGCGGTCAAAATATTTTGTTTATGCTGTTTCAAATATGCTATTTTTTTTGTTCAAAATATGCTGTTTTTAAATATTTTGGGATAATTCTGTTGAATTGAATTTTATGAGGTTTAAGGGCGAAGAACATGATATTTAGTAAATAAAGGTAACTCACAAAACGTTAAAAAAACTTAATATAAAATTTTGAAGTTTCAGATTTTTTAAAAAAATTTTATTTATAATTATTTTTTTGGTTTTGGCCTAGTTTTAAATTTTACATTGGCTTCTCTCCCATTTGATACAAAACTTTTCATTATAAATTAGTTATTTTATCGTGTATATCCTAAAATAATACTTTCAGTAAATTTCAGCTATAAAGTTTTTTCTATCAAAGGAAGTTATCTTCCCTGACATCTAAATAAACCATCAAACAAAAATCTAAAACAAATTTCATGCATACTTTTATTTCCTTAAGGAAGATTATGACAAAAAAGTGCTGGTATCAAAACTGCACTGAACAGGGAAGAAGAAACCTGTAATAACAAAATAAGACCTTTCCCTCTTATTATATTAGTTAATTAAGACGCGAAAGGTTTCGCCAAACCCGGATGCAAACAGCAAATCTTTGGTCTAATTACAAAATCTTACAAAAGGCCAACATGCAAACCCGAAATTCTGTCTCCATCAACTGAGATGAAGTGAATAATCCAGCTTTTACAACATCAAGAAGAAATGAAGGAGTCATCTTCTAAACTTCAATCAACAAGTGTATCAACAAAACGCGTCAGTTATTTCTTCGCTTTTCAGACGTCACAGCTCAACAATGGAAGTTCGAGAACGTTTTTAACCTTTGCAGAAGTAAATTATCAATTTGATAAATCGTGACTCAGTTCATTGGAAAGCGTGCTTTCCAATACAAGAAGGTTTATTCTTCTCTAACCTCAACCGTGACTACATAAGCCGATGAAAAGCGTTCTCGGTTTAATTTTTTCAGAGCAATTTTGCATATTTTTTTTATAGAAAATTACAAAGAAGAGTTTTGATGAGTGAACAATGCTATTAGAGGTTTTCTCTGCATATATTTTAAGTAATAATTACAGGCGTGTAATGAAATATAAGGAAATATTGGGTGAAACTATCTCCAAAAATGTGACCCCGACCACTAAACATGAAAGGATGTTCATGAGCGACGTTTAGTTGACGGGTGTAACGCTTCAAAAGCTCTTTTATCCAATATTTAAAGACTTTTATATGGATACTTAAATTTTAATGAATTATCTTATTCAGTTTTCTCCGACTGAATTTTTTTTTTTTTTTTTTGTTTGGAGATATAAATACAAGTTTAAAAATTACATGATTAGGCGTTCTCTACACATAATATGCAGGACCTCTATCCATTTGTTTGTCCAGACTTTTGAGAACTTTCGCATAAGCGACGAGTGTGCTACCGTTACATTACGAAGGCATGCAGAAAGGAGGGAGAAAATACCTTATATACTCCCCCTTTTAAAGGACGACTGGGGATTAGCGGACCGAATCGCCATATCCTGGTGGTTGAAGAATCATCATCCACCACCTTTTTGTTTTAGTTTGGGCGCCACCGTAGAAACATTCAGTATTTGTGATGCAGGAAACTGAAGAAAAAGGAGCAATGCCCTCTCCGGCACTCTAACCTGGACCTCTCCAATACGCGCCGAGTGTGCTACCGTTACACGATGAAAGCATTCAGAAAGGAAGGAGAAAATACCTTATAGTATAAGCATTTTAAAGTAACTGTAACACCTACATAAGCAAAAAAATTTCACCATTTAGTATTTTATTATGAATAATTTATTTTTGTTCCTTAAACAACAACAAAATCTCAAAAGGAAAATGAAAGATCACTAGAACTCAAGGTTAATAAACAGCTCAATGATAGATCAATAAAGCTCAAAACTAATGAACTGATAAAAAATTCTCCAGTCATATTAGTAAACTAATGAGTATGATAAAAATTATGAAATCAGTAAATGAAAATATCAATAAAACTCAAGATTAACAAATAGCTCAATGATAGATCAATAAAGCTCAAAACTAATGAATTGCTAAAACTTTTTCCAATCATAATTTAGAGTAAATGAAAACATTGTTCCTAATTTTTTCATTAAATTATTTATTTAAGAAAAGCAATAAAAAGCAAAAGCATTTTCATCATAATCTTTAAGAAAGCGGAATTTTGTAAAACATTTTTCAGAATAATTTGCCTTTAGAGTCTATTTTATGAGTAAGATAAATGTAGAAAATGTTGCACTTTTAAAAATTATTGCAGTTTATCCGAACTCGGGACTAATTTTAATTTGCTTCTATTAACTAACAGGGTAGTTATTATGTTTAACCTGTTCTGCACTTCTTTTGTATTACATGCTTCACCAGAAGTTTTATATTTTTGATTGATGATTTATTTAGGTGTAACTGAAGATAAATTCCACAGCTAGGGAAAGAAAAGTAATAACTGAAATTTAGTGAAGGTATTATTTTAGGAACTATGACATGAGATAGAATGAATGACTAACCAAATTTTGTATCAAATGGAAAAGCAACACGTCAACATAAAATTTAAAACTAGGCAAAAAAGAAATTTTTGTTTAGAATATGCTCTTGAAGAACACAAACTTGCGTCTGCTCGCCCTTGAGATCAACAGAGTTTTACTGAAAAAATATAGTGAACTGAACAAGTTAGTAACAGTGAGGAATAGTGCACTGAACACTGATAGTACACTGATTTGGCCAACATGCAAACCCAAAATTCTGTCTCCATCAACTGAGATGAAGTGAATAATCCAAAACAGTTAGCGATACTGAGGGATGGTGCACAGAACAACAGATAGTGCACTCAACAGTGAACATAGTTCAGGACAAGGAATTCGAATCATAACAATTGCTGAACAGGAAAATCGTTTACTATATTATCCCACTATTGACTTAATAACTTTAATGAATGAAAGCTGTGTGTGTGTGTGTGTGTGTGTGTGGTGGTGGTGGGGTAAGTTAGTTGTATATTTAATTTCCACACAAGCGGGATATATTATTTATGCTCAAGCTTAAGGTAAATATTATGCAGCGTGCGTTTAGAAAGAAATCCTTTATCAAGCCATCTCCTCCAAAACTTAATTTTATGTTCTTTTCACGTTCTTTGAAACGTTGAACGGGTTGAATCCAAAGCGAAATTTACAAGTTTTATGTACTCCGGAAAACAAAATATATAAATATATTTCAATGTAAAATGTTTCAGCTTTATGATGGCTTGACTAACTTCAGCTTTATCTTAGTTGTGACTTATTTCTTTACTGAAGAACTTCTCTATAATCAATTCTTTAGAACAACTGGGTATCAAATGGCCTTGCTTCTTGCTGCCTTTCAGTAAAACACGAATATTCCTCATAGACGAATTGAAAAAGCTACGTAAAGCATTCTGTGACTGAAAAATGGTTGGTGATAAATAAATTCCAACTTTCTTCAGTGTCTGTCGCTGTGACTTATTAACAGTCATACAGATTGCAAGCCTGATAGGAAACTGTCCTCTCTTGAGCTGAAAGGGGAGGTTTGAATCTGAAGGCGAAAATTCAACACGTGGAATGAAAACTCTTCATCCAACATTCTGTTTACAGATGACTTCACAATCTAAGACTTTTCACATAATTTTCTTCACAATAAGCCTTGTTCCACACAGCTGGATTTAGCATAACTATAACTGCAAATTTTAAATTCAGACAATGAGTTGGCATTCCAGAAGGTGTCAAGCTGTGGATGAAATCCAGCCGGTACACCTTTTGTTCTTCTTCTTCATTACAAATAACCGAGTCTGCACTGTAGTGTGTGGAATTTTGACCTGAAAATCTGGAGAAAATTTCTTAATTAAGTTTCAGAACTTCATTATTCTTTGGACATAAAGTTGCTTTACTGGCCAAGTCTTGTAAGTCGAAATCATTGCTGCAACAAAATAATTCTTCTACTATCGATCTGTTGACCACACACAAAGATGGAATTTCAATGTCCTCTTTCAAGGACAACTACAATTTGAGGGACAACTAGAAGCTTAACAGAAGTAACAGGTGCACTTTTATTTTAAGGATTAAAATAGCTAACACATGCATTTCAGGGAAGGAGACTGCGTATTTTCATTACAGAATATAATATTACTTCTATTAATTACTATTAATATTACTTACTATTAATATTATACAAAATTGTATTCAAATCCGTGACAAAATAAAAAAATATATAAAGCAGCATGGAATTGTTATAATGACGTCATAGAATATGAAACATTTGTTAACAATTTTTTTTAAAGGGCGCTTTGAACTCATAACCAGGATTTTCTATGAAACTTTTTCTTTACTTTATTTATTAGTCAAACTCTGAATTTTTCATTTTGTAATAAATATATATGAACTATTTATTGCACTATTTGCTTTGAAGTTGTCAGAATACATTAGAAGAAAATTAAATAGATTTTTTAAAAACAAAATCGTAATCAGAAACGGTTCAGCTGATATGATCCCGGCACCTCTTCCTTTTTATTTCTTTTCCCTGTTGTGTCTGTGTTTTTATTTTGTGTTGAAGGTACAGAGAAAGCTTTAATTGTTGGCTCATACGTTACTTGAAAAACGTGATTGTAGCCGCCCTGACACAGGTGGGGCCTGCTCGGTAGCACATTGCCGTGATGCGATACCATTGCATCATTTAAACTCGCGATTTTTTTTTCTGCAAAAAATAATGCTTTAGATACTGAAAACTTAAGACGTCTGGGTCTATATTTTTATGAATTTCAACTAGGCGCATTTTGACGAATGGAATTCTTCGCATATTTTAACGATGAGAATATATTAGGCCAAAACGTTAATCAATTTTATTATAACAGGATACTTTGTGATGAAGAGACGTACTTCATATATTGTGTTCTTACCTGTTATACTTGCTTTCATAGACTAATTTTTAATTCCGTTTATATCATTTCTGTAAATGCGCAGAACTTAGTACAACGTTCATTTATTCTCTCTACCTTTCTGTAGCTTGATTTCATTAATAATTGTGTGATATATAATAAATTAATCAGACTAAAATTATCATAGTGTTGATGTAAAGAAAACTAAGTGCACATGATTGCTGAACACATATTCTTATATACAAGTGGCGAACTTTACTTTTTTGCAAAGATGAAAGTGTGATAGTTTTTTCTCTAGCTATTCACTGCAAATAAATGAAAAAAATTTAATTTAAAGGTGCAGAATTAATTCAATAATCCAGGAATTAAAAAAATGAAAATAACTTCTTTAATTATATAGTAAAAAACTGCAATATTAATTACCAAATAAATGAATAATAACCACATAAGTGTTCCTGATAAAAAAAATTAAGATTCTGAATTGTGATTAAAAAAAAGAGAGGACCTTTCAGATGTATATACGCAAATCAGGTGATGCAAGTGCTTCAACTTATATAAAAATTAACCTCCAGCACATAAATTTATTATGATGAAGTAAATTAAATTAAGCACTTAAACAAACTCAAGTAGAAAACATACAGAAATATCGTTCGAATTAGCTTATCAATAAAACTGAATTAGTTCATATACCTATTTTAGGGAAACTTTACATTTTAATTATGTAATTAATTTGCTTAAGCTAAAAGTTAGTTTGTAAATAGAATTATGGTAAAGATGTGTTCCGTATGAAATTGAATATTTTTCTAGTTAACGATTATGTACTAAGAATCTTATGTTTTTCTAGCTAAAAGAAAACATGGTGGCTTCCTTGTATTGTCATCACATGACTTCCTTGTACGGCCATTTAAATTATACACATCTTTTGCTGCATTTCATTTAAACTATTTCCTCGAATTTCATTAGAGATATATTTGTCATTCAATTAATTTAGTTCATACTTCGCGGCAAGGCAAAAATACATAAAAACTCAAAGCATCTTCATTAAAAATTGTGAAATACGGAAAAACAAAAAACCTCAAATACAGTTAAAACAGTTAAAAAAATTCACAATTAAAATAACAATTTTTACGCAAAAAATTAGCAACTCGCCCAGCGGGCAAGACGGCAGATTTTTCGGTGCACACAACTGAAAATTATTTTTCATCCCACTCGGCTAAAAGACATCGAAGGTGCAGAAACTAAATTCACTATTATATCAAGGAGGTTAGAATAGAAGGAGGGAAGGTTCAACTTAAACGGTGAAGCTGGACGGCCATGTTACTGTTATCGCTGTGACTTGCGCAAGGAAGTCTGTAATTGTAACATTTTTTTTTTTCCTTTTCTTTTTGAAGCTTGTCAGCTTATATTGCATATGGATGCACAAATAGATTTTCGAAAAATATTCCTGGGATTACTGTTCATTCGTAAGTATTGATTTTCTTTTTTTTTTATGTAATTTTATAAGTATGTTAAAAAATATCACAATGTCATGTTGTTTTCTTTCCAGATGTGACGAAAATGACTTAATAATAATCGAAACATGTTAAATACATTTTAATGTTTTTGCTTACAGCTGGTATCTTCGTTCCTTAACATACAATGATATATGCTAGGATTTAAACTGTATAATTTGAACGTTTAGATAATTCGTTTTATAATTTTCATGAAAAGTAAGAAATCAATTGTTACCATTTTTATGAATTGTGAAGGTGTTAAATAAAGCAACGCTTTTCTTTATGTATTAATTACTATTCATTCTTAAGTTTTGTGAACTGTTACGGATATAATTTGTGCATTTGATCAAGATAAACTGTTCTATTGTTAAAATGTTTTTGCATAAGCTTACAAATTTCTGGGCAGTATAGCGATAAATGTAAGTAAAATATTTACACAATTGAACATGTGAAAAGATATATCCAAAAATTTATATAGGTATATTTCTGTTATTCAGCTTAATTCAAGGTAATTTCTTTGAGATTCATAAATATGAAACGCGCATAAACTGAAATCATTGAATTCACATAAATCTGTTTTATTTTATTAATATTTATTTTCTTGTTGATATAAGTTGATTATTGGTTGTGAAAAGAATCGATTTAAAACTTTCATTAAAAAAAAAAAAAGCAACATGTTACCATTTTTTAGATAATTATCTGTTATTAATTTCAGGTAAAAATGATTCTTTAATAAATTATAATAATATTGCGAATAAATCAGAAATATCACTTCTTAAAGAAACAATTGGAAAGTATAATACCCGAGAAGTTGCTAATAAAACCTAAGCAAATTCTTGAAATTATGCAGAATCATAATTTTTAAAGGCTTTAATGTTATGCACATGCATTTAGATTTCGAAATATTTCTTAATGATTTTCTGTACTTAGTAAATTACGGATATCATCTTTATATCTTTAAAACAAAAAACTAACAATAGCGAAGCATTTCATTATAAATTTACCATATTTTTACTGGAAAATGCATGCATAGAACAGCTTACAAACACGTACGTTTCACTGCCGTATTGCAATGTTTTGAAGTAACAAACATGGACGCTGCTTGTTCCGTGGAGTTTCATTCGACGATAGTGGAGGAAACTGCGAACCCTCCCTCCTTCTATTCTAACCTCCTTGTATTATACTGAGTTTTAGAAGTAAACAAACGGTGGTTCGTTGGGCTTAACTCGCCACTTAAACTTTTAAATTGTTCTACGAGTATTGTATGAAGATTAACTAAAAGCATAAAAATCTTAACCGAAACATTAAAAACTACATAATTCAATTATTTTTAAATGAAATAACGCACAACTTACTAACATATAAGAATAAAAAAAACTAAACTAACCGAATAAGGTAACAGAGTGAGAATATATATATACACATATATATCGTCATATATATATTGTCAGAATAAATTAATATCAATTTTTCATAATGAAACTCGCAACGTCAAAAACGAACGAGCGCCAAACGATATATTGGCGAGAGGATGATTCTACCTAAGTTTTTGATGCAGAAGTCTTAAAAAGATTTTATACTTGCGTTGTACTTGAGCTTCATGCTTTTTCAGCCATGTTCCCTTCTTTTTTTTTTTTGGATTACTCTTCTGACATTGTTGCCTAATAGGTAAGCCTGAGGATATTTAAAACTTAAAAATGAATCTCTTGTAATTTCTTTTTTCAACATTTCATTTAAAATATTTGTGAAAAACTGTTAATTTTGATTTATGTTCTATTTAAGTTTAGCAAACTCTCTAACTTATTAAATTACGATTTCAAAGTTATTATAGTTTATGATTCTTTAATAAAATTATGCTAAAAAGAGGACAGTGTCCTTAAACGTCTGAACTGTGTTAAATGCACGACATATCAAATACATATGTACATAATATTCTTTCACTAATATACTCTGTTTTATACTATATTAAGAACTGTTTATGTATAATATAACGCTGATTTAATTCTAGCTACTAATATCTTTTATAACTAGGAAATTACTAATTATACCTCTGTTTCAGATACAAGTGTTAATCTCCACAGTTTTTATGATATTTATAAATTGTTTATTCCATTATTCTTATGTTATTGTTTTTATGATCGCAATCACTTTTTGTGTTGTCAAATGGTTATTTTCTTCATGACAGAAATTAAATTTAACGCCTCTATATGCCACCTTCTAATTTAACAGAAATAAAGGATATCGAAACGCACGCAGGAGGGGGGAGGAGAAAAAGAGAAAAAAAGTAGTAGTAGTCATTCCCGTAGTTCTTGAATTTATCAAAACAAAATGGCTAATAAACAGGAGAAAAACTTGCAATTTAAGGATTATTTCCATAAAATTAACATTACGTAATAAGCACCTGAAAAGCAGACAAACCTCCCGCATGTCTGTTTCTTCACCCAGCGCTTGCGTTAGGTGTTCGAATCCATTTTTCACGGTCAATTAATTCGCAGTTCGAAATGACATTTATTATTGCGCAATCATTCTTTGGTAGCTCTCTGGCCACAAGTCGGCATAGCTTTACGCTCACAGTAGCCGTAATAAATGATCCCAAATTCGAAATAAAAATGAAAAGAAAAGTCTCCCGTAAGACCTCCAGGTGTTAAATACAACGATGTTATTGCTGCCACATTTTTTAAACTTTTTTTTCCATTACTATGATTGTTTTCACCGTCTGCATTGCCAGATCTGTATTTAAAGAAACAACTATTTGAGCGAATTAACCATCCCTTTTCTCGAATGCCTATAGATCTGCTAGGTGAGGCTGCCTCGATCTGTAAATCGTGAGCCAGTAGTCACGAAATTCTCATCAGCTCTTTTTTAATTCTGTAACCGTAACGGTTTTCTTCTTTCCTGATCCCGGCGATTTTCGCTTCTTATTCTAACAGCTCTAGGGAATTCTGTGTCGAACTAACCACACTTGAATGAGAGGTATTAAGAAGCTTTTTTACAGACTATGTCAATTATCTGCAATCTTGTCTCAACTACGGTGAAGGGGAAAATTTATTTTCCATGTATGACTTTCACTGCTTGAGCTAGACTATGTTCCGGTAAAATTTATTTAAGAAAAACACCTTCAAAGGTTTAGTAAAATGAGTTTTACGATTCATTGAGTCTACCCCAAACTGCAATGATTTAGCTAAAATAATATTATTAATGACAGATTATAATTCTTTCAAATGGGCATAAGTTGATAGATTCATTGAATTAGTTTGAAAGAAACAAAAATTACTTCATTAATTTCCTTTAAATTATTTTATTCGTATAAATTCAAATTAATCTATTATAATTTATCATTCCTCAATAATTATCGATACAATTCCTATCCTGCATACCTATTCTCCGGGAAGACTCAAAAAATGCATAAAGACACATACTATGGGTAAAGACACATACTTTGATAGAATCACGAAAATGATCAACGAAGGCCCACACTGCACGTTCCCTAAAGATGATTCATCTTCTGACCTCACTAACATTAAAACAAATGTTAAATCTTCTCATATGCTCCCAATTCAATTTAAAAAATCATTCGTTCCACCTATTGCTAAATGTACTAGGATTTCTATCCTCCCTAACGTAAACAAAATTCAAATTTGCTAAATGTACTAGGATTTCTATCCTCCCCAACGTAAACAAAATTCAAATTTGCTAAATGTACTAGGATTTCTATCCTCCCCAACGTAAACAAAATTCAAATTTGCTAAATGTACTAGGATTTCTATCCTCCCCAACGTAAACAAAATTCAAATTTGCTAAATGTACTAGGATTTCTATCCTCCCCAACGTAAACAAAATTCAAATTTGCTAAATGTACTAGGATTTCTATCCTCCCCAACGTAAACAAAATTCAAATTTGCTAAATGTACTAGGATTTCTATCCTCCCCAACGTAAACAAAATTCAAATTTGCTAAATGTACTAGGATTTCTATCCTCCCCAACGTAAACAAAATTCAAATTTGCTAAATGTACTAGGATTTCTATCCTCCCCAACGTAAACAAAATTCAAATTTGCTAAATGTACTAGGATTTCTATCCTCCCCAACGTAAACAAAATTCAAATTTCTTTTCGACTTTAGTTTCCAACTTAGAACAGCATCATATCTTTTGTCCAAATATTTATTTCCCATTTTTTCTTCTTTCTTTCTAACAATATTCAGACTGTAAAGAGTTCTTTTGAAGTCGTCGATAATCTTAAGGCCATTTATCCTCTTCTCTCCATTATGGCTTCTTTTGTTGTTAAATCACTGTTTACTAATGTTCCAGTCGAAGAAGTAGTAAAAGGTCTTGAAACTATACTTCAAGAGTTTCTTCTCACATATACTGAAATTGAAAAGTTAATTTCTCTTACTGAAGTCTCTTTGAGTCAAACACACTTTATTTTTCAAAAGGAAAAAAAGTGATGAATGTTGGAAAAGTTTAAGCGGAGTATTATTACACTTTTTATGAGTAGGTAACGCATTGTAAATAAATATTTTTTTTATTTTCATTATATTAAAAATGAAGTTTTCACAAAAAAAAAAAAAAAAAAAAAAACAGTTGCATGTTTTGTTAAAACTTCATTTGCTTCTTGGCTAAAATTGTCTCACTTGAAAATACTATTTATCAAGATTTGCTTTCACAGTTCGTTTAGCTTTGATATAGGAAATGGTTTTGACTTTTCATAAAAATTCGCCTCGGTGAAACTCGGTATTACTCACCTTCCATTTTTTTTTTATTTTTTTTTATAAATTCTGGTCCCACTAGTGGCTAAGTGGGAAACCACTAAACACTGGTAGTTCGAATCGCGTTCGAATCTCGACGAACAGGCCGGTTGTACGAGTGTTTCTTGGTTTAGCCCATGTGTAACATGAATACGATTCCGTTTTCCTTAGAAATTTCTCCACGAAAACATCTCTCCTTTTAAGCAGATATTTCTCATGTATTTTAATCTAATCTAAAAAATAATCATCCATATTTATTGCACGCTAAAACTGAAAACTAATCCTGAAATCCTTAGATACTAACAGGAATTAAATTAATAAAATGTATCGAAATAATTTATTGTAACTTGTATTAGTTTAATATTCAGAAACAATGTTAATAAAGTGAACACACGAGCTGAGGGTCACATGTATAGCATTAGAGTATTACTGTTTTGACACATTTATCCAATCTGCCCCCCTCCCCCAAAAAACGTAATAAAATATATACTTTGTCTCAATTTTTTTTTTTTTTTTTTGTCCAAAATGTTCCACGTGAGAAATGTTGCGTTTGGAACGTGATTTACAAACGATTAATGCGATGTAAGCTATTTTAGAACACGATGGATGCAAAAAAAATCATCATTGCGGGAATGGTAAATTGCAGTTCTTAATTGGACATATATACTGTGCAGCAGAAGAAAATTGAACAGTATACCTGCTACAGTATAACTAAAGCAAAAAAATTTAAGATTTAAATGAAATGAAAAATCAAGAGAATTTTAACAGAGAAGTGCAATAGCTAATTACCAAAATACAACTTTAAAATACATTTATTCTTTGATGATATGACATGATGTTATTATCAAAGTACATTCCCTGTCATATATAGTTAGTTACATAGAATATCAAAGTAAATCGTGTGGGATATGTATTTACAGAGTATATCAAAATAATTTCAATCAGTAATTAGTCCATTTTCGCATTAATTTCAAAGTGTAGCGATAGAGGGCGCTAGTGCATCAAATCTTAAGCTCAGGATGTCTCGCGTCAATGGATCAAATCGTCGACTATTTTCTTTCGTTTAAACAATTAAAAAAAAAAGAGGTAAAAACGTTTTTAAGTCAATAAAAAAAGCGTTCATTTCAGTTTAAACAGATGATAGTCTCTAATGAAAATACAGTCTCATCAAATGGAACCAGATTTAAAATTGGAATTTTCGCTTTAGGCAAGTAATACATCATAGGATAAGTAACTCGTCCTCTATTTATTAATTACCTATCTATCTTGACAGGTTTTGAAGTGTGAGAGATTGATAAGGTAGAAAATACTGATAAGGATATGGAATTAGGCTTATTATTATTATTATATTTATGCTGAATTTAAAAATTCAGCGAAACCGACAATTTAAAAGTACGAAGAATTATAGTAAACCAAATCGCTGGCATTTGAGAAAAGGTGAAATATTTTTCTTTTCCCTAATGAAAAGAAGGCACAAATAACTCCTTAGCAAATTTACACGTAAAACGCATTTAAAAAATGTAAGAAAAAAGCGTTGAAGTATAGAAACACATATTAAGATAAAAACTAAAAATTATGCATTCTTTTCTTCTACTCCTAAAGTTATTTTTACCGTTACGGAATGATTTTTGCACATCACATATCGTTAAAAAAATAAAAATCAGCTGTCATTATATTTAGTTTATTTCCTACGTGCCAATAAACCTATAATATCCTCTCTAGAAAAGATTTTGCAGGGAACCTTGTTGAAGTCTGTAACGCTCTTTTTCAAGGTGTCCACTTCTCACGGGTAGTGCTTACCAAAGGCTGTTTTTGGAAACTCTAGTATGCAGAAATCCATAGCTGTAGCCTAAGGAAGGAATGTTAGAGTGTTCGGCGCCCGCCTGCGAATTAAAAAAAAGGCGCCCTTCAAAAACAGTTTCTTTTTTTAGTCCAAAGGGGCTTTGTCCCTGAGGGACTATAGTTTCGTTTTGCAATTTTGCGTCGAATCACTCTGAATGTCCGTTTCACTTTTCAAACTGTTGCCACCAAATATTATCGCCCTGTATTATATTTGAAGAAATTATATAATAAAGAATCAACATGACTGCATGAATGTATGTATGTTTATCGCATTGGGATAAAACAACAACACCTCAGAGCCATTCAATTTTGAATGACGTAAGCCTACTGCGAATATGGGCATCTGGAAGCCCAAATTTGAAGTTTGGAATTTGTTTTATTATCGATTTCTTATTTTGTAAAACTTTAACGAATTTTTGATTAACAAACTCAACAATTTCAAAGTGAGAAATGGGAACGTAGTATAGGAAAAACATTTTTATCTCCGGCGCATGAGACTGCGTATCGGAAATTCTAAAAGATATGCTCAATTTAAAATTAGTTTGCAATATTGCTATTGAACTGAATTTTACGATTTAAGTGCGTAGAACGTGATATTTGATAAATAAAGGTTACAAACAAAATGTTAAAAAAACGCCCCTTTAGACATAATTTAAAATCTGTAATCTTTCAGACTTTTTTTTTTTTTTAAATTTTCCTTTTCTGTCAATGACAGGAGAAAATTTAGAAGAAGAAGTGAAATAACAAAACCATGTTTTAAACTACTAAAATGCATTTTTATCAGTTTAATTATTTAATTTTTTTATATTATGTATAAATTTATTGATTTCGAAATTCTGATTTCCCCCTACATTTTAAATAAATGAAGACGAAGATTTTTTTTATTTTTTTTTTAATGTCTAATCGGCACATTTAGTTTCACAAATCTTTCTTGCGATATACGCGTATGTAAATAAGTTTTAATTAATTTTAGTTTGAAAAATGATGTTTCACCGCTTCTAACAATTCTTTTCAACCTTCGGCTTAATACCGTTGTTACGAATTTTGTATTTAGATAGGTAATTTTAGTAGAACCACAATTAAAATTGTTGTATTTTTCTGTGTAATGTAGCATTAGACAAATTTTTAAGAGAAAGCTATGCAAGAAAAGTAAGAATACAGGAGCACGCGCATTTAACATTGAGTAAATGGGTATCTCGGTAATTTGCATTGAAACTAAATAAATGTCATTGACCATTAGATTAGCTGTCACCGTAATTCCACACTGCGTAGTGTTTAACGTTCTTAGTAGTTTGTAATGTAACTACTGATTATACTGTGTGATACGACAAATACTGTACGAGTATTTCTGCGGAAAATTCCAGAGATCTGAAATATTTCATTTGATAAAAATCAGTTTTTATTAATCTACTATCAGACTTGTGCATTCAGTCTATTAGAAACCCGTACGTATGCAACAGAGTGATTATTCAAATTGATTGTTTAAAAGAGTTCTGCCGGAAGTTATAACATTTAATCACAAATAACGATAAAGTTTTATATTATTCTACATAAAATTTATAAAAATTTACCTTCATAAATGGTCTGAGTTATTCACGTAATTAATCGTTATATTTAGCGAGTAAATCTCCATACGCCAGGAATTACAGTAAAACTGTCACTTAAGCGAAATCCATTTTAAAAGGAATGGTGGGAGAAAACAGCAATCACTGACAATTGTGTCCAACATTTCTTTTTCCGGAAACCTTGGTTAGTTGTAATAAATCTTTTCACTCGGTAATTTTAAAAGTCTTTGACAGATTACATCAATTCAAATTTGCGTTTTATTAAACGAGCTAGAATTTGTTAAGCTGCTGAATCTGAAAAAGCAAAGGTTTTTAATTATATTTAAAACTATGTAATATTTTAAGTGCATTTTGGTATTCCATGAATGAATCTGCTAGTGGTGAATTACCGAAGTTGATAATTTACTAAATCCACTTTACATACGTGGATTATCTCTGTTGCGGTCTATTCACGCATCGAGGCACAAAAATTTCTCTAGATTTTCTTAGGGGATAAACGGAATATATTTGATTTTCCTAGAAAAGAAACTAGAATATATTCGACTTTTCTGCTTATCCTAGAAAAGAAGCTGGAATATATTTGCCTTTTCTATCTTTTCATAGAAAAGGAGCTGGAATTTATATGACTTTTCTAGTTTTTCCTAGAAAATGGAATAGATTTGACTTTTTCTAGCTTTTCCTAGAAGAGAAAATGGAATATATTTGACTCACAGTTTTGGCATAGGACTCTGACTGCTAAGTTTGGAATAAATTCAGTTGAATGCTAATTTATGGTTATTTGCTGTCGTACGGGAATGATCTTTTGATACTGAGGTAACAATATCATGACTCGGAAGTTATTTTTGTATTCACCATTAAGAAAATTTTAATGAAGGAAACAGAAGAAATTCGGATAGAATAAAATAAGAACGGCTGTAGAATTCAATAAGACAAAGGTAGTTTAGTAGCGCCACCCAACAGGTATAATGGTTAGCGTCGCTGATTGCCGTGCTGAAGGGCCCGGGTTCAAATCTCGGAGAAGGCTATGATGTTTGTAAATTTATAGTGTCCTTGAGGCATGGGGCACTCTAAATATGCGGCGAGCCGAAAGTCCTCTCGAGAAGCTGGTGGTAAGGTAAAAGGGACGGGACCCCCGGTGTGTGTTCTTCCTCAAAGTTGCGGGAGAAACTGAGCTAAATTGCACTGTCACCTGTTCTAACGGCAAGCGTGAACTTGCGCTCCTTGCCACGAGGAATTTCGAGGGCTTCGAATTTCGTGGGTTGGACAAGTGAGTATTAGCAACAACAACAACAACAGTCTAGTAGCAGAAACTCAGCTATTAGAAGCCCGAGTATAACAGACGTTTTCACAAAGAAATACTGAAAAAATTACTTAGGGCTGGCATTACTCTTTCTGCCGTTAAGAGCCTATAGAAATTTCCCGCCGGCTGTTGTTTCAATGGCTCTGGACAAGCCTTAAATATACCCTAAATTTTATTATTGTTTGAATCAAATTAGAAGCAATTTGTTATGCATTCAACTCTGAATCACGGTATTAATTAAAATTAAAGCTGCTTTTTTATTCAAATTTTTAAAATGTAAAGTTAATGTTACTAAAAGTTGCTAATTATTTACACTAAAAGAACATTCACGAGCGAACGTGATAATTATCTTCCAGTAAGGGCAAATGAGTGAAGAAAAAGGCTTAATAGACTAAATACAGCGGTGACAAGTTATAGAAGGTGTCCGCCGATAACATCGCGGCAAAAACATCGTGGACGAAAACGTCGCGGAGAAAACAACGCAAGGTGAAAACGTCGTGCTACAAAACATCGTGGGAGAAAACATCGCAAAGAGAAAACATCGCAGTTCTAAAACATCGTGGTACAAAACATCGTCGTCGAAAATAAAGCGGTTCAAAAACATCGCAGTTTAAAAACATCGTCGTCGAAAATATCGTGGTAAAAAATAAAGTATCTACAAATCATCGCATGACGATAACATCGCAGACATGCTTTTTTCAGGTTTTAATAATTGTAAATGGATATTCCCATAATGATTTGTGAGCGCAAGGTGTAAAGAAGGATAAATTTTACTTTCACATATTTTATTAACTAATAAATTTTTGCTGAAAACGTAAGAAGGAAACTTAAGCATAGAAAATTAAATGTAACTTATAGATTATACTTTTCATGAAATATTACCAGTAAAAACTTTATAAAAATGTTTATTAATGGCCTTTTTTAGTTAACTATGTCTGTTTAAAATTCTATTAAGTGTTATAAGTTGCATTAATTTTTTATGCTTAAGTTTCCTTTTTATTTTCTGAGCAAAAATGTATTAATTAATTAAAAATATGAAAGTAAAAATTATCCTTCTTTCCATCTTGCGCTCACAAATCATTATGGGAATATCCATTTACACTTATTAAAACATGCCTGAAAAAAGCATGTCTGCGATGTTATCGTCATGCGATGAGTTGTAGATACTTTATTTTTTACCACGATATTTTCGACGACGATGTTTTTAAACTGCGATGTTTTTGAACCGCTTTATTTTCGACGACGATGTTTTGTACCACGATGTTTTAGAACTGCGATGTTTTCTCTTTGCGATGTTTTCTCCCACGATGTTTTATAGCACGACATTTTCGCCTTGCGTTGTTTTCTCCGCGACATTTTCGTCTGCGATGTTTTTGCCGCGATGTTTTCGGCTGTAACCGTTATAGAACAGCGCACTTTAATTCTGGTTTCACTGTAGAGACTATTAGGCTTTTCGGATGTAGGCGGCATAAAATATAAATTGGCCGCTGGTAGGGCCGGCTGGTAGGGCCGGCTGGTAGGGCCGCTGGTAGGGCACGCTAGAAGTGAGAGAATGCGATAATTCCTTACAACTTCCAAAGCGTTTTGGTGCACTAAAATTTTAATTTAAAAAAGATCGACATTCTGATTTCATTATAATTTTTATTTTAGATTAAAAGTAAACATAATACAATATTAGCTTAGTCCACAGCAGTGATCTGCAAACTTTGCCGACGCACGGAAACCTAGAGCAACGTGTGGATCGTTTTGTATGTGCTCGCCAGCCCGATTAGGTACTATGAACAAAAAATATTTTGAAAATAACCATTCATTTATATTTCTTAATTGTTAAAATATGGTAAGCATTTATAGTCATAAGAGATATCTTGCAAGACGTTATAAAATAATTGATTGCTGAATGATGAACTTGATAGCGAATCTTATTGCTTCATTCCGATGTCAGCAGGAAAAAAAGCACTTCAACGATTTGTAGAACTTCTTTCGCTAATAAAGCAGTTTTAAAGGTATAAAGAATTGTTATAAAGATACGATAATAATTGGTTATCCGATCTGTATTTTTTCACGGATATAACAACTAAACTGAACAAACTGAACGATCTCCAGGTAAAAGGAAAAAAAACCCTTTTTCAATTCACTGTAACTGTTTTTCAGATAAAGTTAAATTTGTGGATAAATCAGATGAAAGAAAAAAATTCACCCATTTTCAGAATTTATCACAAGGTAATTGAAACAGAGAAATACTCGGAAAAATCTAAATACACTGAAAAATAATTTTGAACTCCGCTTCTCCGATTTCCATAAAGTTCAACCAATATTATTATTCATCTCAAACCCTTTTGCCGAAATTAATATTTCAGATATATCGCATAAGATTGGAAGTATGTTTAACAAAAATGTTGATGTTTTGGAAATGTGCTCACGATAGTCCAAAATGTGCTCGCGATAGGCCAAAATGTGCTCGCGATAGACCAAAATGTGCTCTCGATAGGCCGAAGGTCGAGCACCACTGCCCTGGAGCTATAAGTGTTTTTTTGAGTAACCCCATTCCCACCCTTAGGAAAATAGACACTAAATAATATTTAAAGCTGATCAATATATTACTTTAAAGCCATTTAAAGAAAAGTATTGCTTTTTTATTTGAACATTTTAACATAAAATTTACTCATTAATGGCATTAACTCGTGTTCCAGGTGTCAGTTACCCTTCTGTTATACTATATTTGGTGACTGGATGCGCTGGCGTTTTTTACACAAACTTTCGAAACACACAAACTGTCTATTGATGTTATTTGCAGTCGCATTTCATATTCTGCATGTAATGTTTTTCTTTGTTTTGTTTTTGTTTCCCCTCGTATGTTTAGACAAATGTTTCACTATGTTGTTCCAAATGGCATTAAAATGTTTATAGCTGTGTGAGAAACTTCGGGTTATTTTGCATGAATTTGCAACCAAAATTTAGGAGCTGCTCTTGCTTAAATTTAGATTTTATTAACGAATCTATTGATAAGTCGATAAGTTGTTCCATTTCCTTTAGCAAGCCTTCTGAATTATGGTAGTACTACAATGGATTTTCTAGCCAGTCATATTTAGTTTTTTCTTCTGGGAAATATTCCCATCTAATTAACTTTCCTTCATTAGCAAGCCTTCTGAATTATCGTAGTATTAGAACGAATTTTCTATCCAGTCATTTTTACTTTTCTCTTCTGGGAAATATTCTCATATAATTAATTCCCTTTCCTTCATCAGCATTCTTCTGAATTATCGTAGTACTAAAACGGATTTTCTATCCAATCACTTAGTTTTCTTTTCTGGGAAATATTTTCATATAGTTTTCTCCAATTAGAAAAAGGTACTCCATCATATAATTTTTGACATTGTGGTTTAAATGTAATCCTTTTTTTCGTTAGAAAATTGCATACTTTTGCAAAGCATTGCAAGTCATTCTCTTTGACATATGCCATACGTCGAATGTTTATTTTAATTCGCGGAATCTCAGGATTCCGTGGAACACAGTTTGAAGACCACTGGTCTACAGTCTCATTTTCAGAACATGCACTATGTTAAATCTGCAGTAAGCAAATAAGAGAAATAAACGCAAAATCAAATGGGCCTAACCAAATGATGGGCACTCTCTAACCAAAAAATGTTTTGTCTTGGTCTTTTGATATATGGTGACTCCACTAACACCTTTATTCTATGAGGCAGGTTTCTATAGAGTGGCACACCATGGCCTAAAAGAGCTGTGTAAAGTAACCTTTATTTGGGTGAACCATTGGTTGATGGTACTTCATCTAGCAATATTTCTTCCATATACAAGGAAACAGAAAGTGCTTACAACTACAGAGGAAATCGACAATTTTTGAAAAAAAGTAGCTTGTGATAATATTAATATCGGATTAAATCTAGTTTGCGACTGAATTGATAAATGACATTAATGAAGGAAACAGACTTTTTTACATGAAAATGCACATCATATTTCCATTTTCTTTAACATTGCATCCTTGGCATTGAGCTTTGACAGCTGTCATACGGCGCAGTTACTTTGTGAGATACAGATTATTCCAAACGTTGCAAAATGCAGTGCACCATGGAAAACTTTCTGAGATTTTTTAATAATCAATATGAATAATGCATTCACTGAATGCAATCAGGCAGCTGCTGTAGATTATTCAAACGGGATTAACTATGATTCTTAGTGTATGATTGGGCATTGCTAACGTTCATGGATCACAGACCAGCAACGAATTTTAAAATTCGCAAATGTTTCTCTTACTATTTACCAGCATTTCGTGCCTTTAGCCACCTCGGCACTAGTAGGCCTCTGAACCCTGAATGAAATATCCATAAGCACAGATTAACATTAACGAAAATAGTTTTTGAATTATTTAGCTAATCGTAAACTACCATCTTTGTATAATTAAAAAAGTATTAACATAAATCCTGATATGAAATTCTAATCAGCTAAATTCGCTTAGTAAGTATTACAACCTAGCATTCAATTGGAAGTCGGTTTATTAATAATAATCACATAGGGTACGTCAAAATTAACCGACGATTTTTTAAAAGAAATTAAACGTCAATGGAAAATAAAAAATACATATTTTTTATCGTACATTTATGACAAAAGTTCTAGATTTTGTTATGGTTATAACATGTTTCGAAAATCTCCACTTTGCTGACCACCGTGCTACTAAATATATTTTTTCGGTCAAGATGGCTAAGCTAACATTGCACACTGAAGCATAACCTGAAGAATTCCACATACATTCTCGAATTCCTTTTTTTTTTTTTAACTCAAAGTTGGTACTAAGACGTGCAACACTTTGGTATTAAGGTAGCCCCAAAGGAAATAGCAGTAAGTACTGCTAAATCAGGAGACTGATGTGCAAACACCTTAAAAAGTTGAAAGCGTATTCATAAGTATTTTTATCCACTTAATTCACTCCTCTGAAAACGTGATTTCACTCCGCGTCTTCTTCTGCACACTTATTTGTATTGAAGATTTCAAAGTCCAAACAACATGTGTGTTCTTTTATAGGAAATATCAAACGTTCATTGATTTTTGCACTAAGTAAATTAACATGATAAAAAAAAATTGCAAATTCTTACGGAATACTAAACATTTTGTTTTCTATTCTGTCTCTTAACGACAAACATGCCGCAGTATTAGTTTACGACCACTGACACCTCCAGACCAATTTGGTTATCTAGTATTTATTGCCTTCAGTGTTGTATGCAGAATGTGTGATGCACATGCTGATGGTACCATTGCCACGAAACGTGTCCGAATGTTGATCATTGGTTCGAACGTGTCAAACGCAGCGGACTTCAAAATATTCATTTTTTTGGCAATAGAAGCGATTTCCGCGCAATTATTCTTATTTTAGTAACAGAAGGATTTAAATGATTCGGTATTTAACCAGTTCTAATGTTTTAGCAGCGTCTTACAAGGAGGGCGAAATTTTTGGTAATCTTGTAAAGAATCATTTAGTTTTGAACTAACTAGTTTTGTGTAGTTACTTACTTTTCTATCTCCTCTCATTTCCATTTCCTGTCAGAATGATATTTCATTTTCGTGAAATATGCAAAGTAGAAAAAAACTATTTATTCAAGCTTGTGTCTGAGTTACTTCAGACAGAGCGTGTTCTGTCATTCGGCTACGTTGTTTCGCTGGTTTGAGCTTGCTATTTTACTGCCGTGCATATTAATTGCCAGTTTGTCTACGTCGGTGATAGGGCTAACAGCCAACTTGCGTTAATTATCTCTGTGAAGCTTCGGCTGATTATTTAACTTATTTAAAATTTTCCGTTATTATTTTCAGTTGCAGCCAAGAGTATTGGCTAATTTTTGAAGCACCAAGAGTGCCGTCCGTAAATTACTTCTTGAGTTCGTCTTTTCACCCTTCCTACGCCATTGTCATTGATACAGTTTGAACTTAGCGAATAGTCACTTCGCAGTTCAAGTCAAGATCTAGCCAGTAAAGTTAATTTAGCTAGAATCTTTCTTTCTAAATAAAGAAATCCCACTGGACAGATTGGTAGTTCCGAGCTGGGTTCGATTCTAGACGAATCGGCTGCCTGCATTATCGTTTTTGTGGTTTTCCCCATCTGTAACGTGTATACGAGCCATTTTTCCGTAGAAATTGCTCTATGAAAATATTCTTTCCATTAGGCCGAAGCCCTAGTGAGTTTCGCCATACTTGACTAAACCAAACCCACTGGACAGCACTGCGAGTCTTCATTGTGACAGGATCTTTAAATAGAGTTAAATGCTCTTAAATCTAAATTACAGTGTACAGACTCCTCCCTGTGAGATGTTTTCATTATTGGCCGAAAAAATTTGGTGGTTCTATTTGTACGACTACTATATGGAGGATCTGGAGGACATTTTTGTCTAGCAGATAAACCTTCTACTAAATAGGCACCTCATATTCATTGTGAAGTACTAATAGTGGTCGTTTAATGAAGATCCATTTTTTCTTGCTACCTTTATAGAATTGTACAGCCCTCCAAGGAAAACATTTAATCGCCCTTAAGAAACTTAAATATACTATGTCATATAATCAGTGGAGGAGATTTTGCAATAAAATTTTATTAATACATTTTATTAGATATTTACAGCAAAAAAAATCTTTCGAATCTCTGAATTTTGTACTCCTACCTCCTCGGGAAACTTTATTTGCGACTCTAGTATGTTCGCCCCCGAACGCAATCTGGCCACCGATTTTTACATCACAATTCACTAATTTCTCCCTTCCAGTCGACTTGGAAAGGAAAATACTTCCCAATCAGTGACGTTGCACCTTCATTTCCGCCGTTTCCGTCATACAATTTCCGTTTCGCTCCGTGACTTGGATCCCTAAGGAGTTTGAAATGGAAAGCCAAGTCATACTTGAAGAAGGAGGCTCAATTTACTTTAATGCTAATTGGTGCTTAGATTGCTTACGTTTATTCTTTTCTAGCCAATAGAGCTTCTAGGAAAACATCAGGCTGTGAAGAAACGTGTGAATTACAGGCTGAAGAGGAATGGGATGATCATGCTTTTCCTACGATATACACTTTATGTGTCAAAACATATAACGGCCCACTTGAGGATGCGATAATTTAATGCTTAGCTAAATTATTTTGTTTCTAAGTCTGCATAGCCAAGTGAAAAAATACTATGTTCTATTTCAAATTTTTACAAATATTTGCAACTCTCGTTTATTCATGCTAATAATATTCATTAGGCGAATATTAAACAACATGGTGCCTTAATTGCAAGCAACAGGAAAAAATCATCGTAATCTGCATAATATACTTCTTATTTTACATTTTCATGTATGTAAGTGTGTATATATTTATATAGTGCCAGCGGAAGTACCCGGCGGCAATTGAGTTAGATTGAGAGTAATGCATCTAACAACAGAGAGAACGATACCGCCGTAATCCTCCTCTAATAACGATGCAAAAAATACGAATTCATAGTCATACATTTTTCACACTGATCCGATATGGAACCACATAAAGATTTCGATAGAAAAATAAACTAATTCTCTCTCACTATATAAGCAACAATGGCGCGCAGTTTTTAATGATTTTCCTCTTCCTAATCAAATGGTCGTAAAAGCTCAAGTTCCATCCAATATTTCACTTATATTATATTTTAGTCAATTAAATGTGGAAAAAAAACTTATCATAGTTGATCAGAAATTAGTAACGCGAACAAACAAATAATTGCAGAAACATGCATTCTTTTTTATTTATACATATTTTGTAAAACTTACAAATTTTTGATTAACAAACTCTACGATTTGGAAGCGAATAGCAGCAACACTTTCTGAAATAAAGTATTTTTATCTACAACATGCACTTGTTGGCACTTGGAAAAATGAATGCGAAAATGAGTGTTTTTAGACATTTTAATTAATATCTCGGCTGATTAAAATCGTACGAAGATGGGAATGGTCGAAATAGCTTCTTATGAATTTTTGGAATTGGGAATGTATTTAATGTTTGGCAATGTTATTTTATTTCATTGTAAAACTTAAGAAATTTTTTATTAATAAACTCTAGGATTTGATAGCGAGCAGTGGCATCAACTTTCGAAAATAAAGTAGATTTTCATCTCCAGCTTGCGAGACTGTTGCCATTAGGAAAAATGGGGGCAAAAATTATCATTTATCTGAGTTTTTAATTAATATCTCTAATTTTAGCTCTTTTTTACTTCCCTGTACGAAGTAAAAAGGAAGTATTGTAATCGCGAAAAGTTTCAGGCAGCATAGACTAGAAGAGAAACACGCTAATGTGACAATCAAAATCGTAAAAAACAACCTTATATTTAGCGTAGGTATAACGAAACACTCAATCGATTTCGAGGGCAGCTAAAGGTCCCTCCTCATCAGGAGAAAGAAATACATAGAAAGAAGAAAATAGGAAACACAGAAACACGTGGTGCTTATCAGCACTGCACGTGGTTATAACTAGATTTTTAATCAGAGTTGCACTGTTCGCCTACTTTTACTGAGCCAGGCTGTCTGATCAAGCAAAGAAATATTAGCGAAGTTAAAATAGGGAGCGAGGGGCAAATGCACATTACGCTCAAAATCTGAACTTCAAATAATGGAAAGCAACCACTGAACGGATTTTTATACCCTCTGGTAGTACCAAGTGCGAGGAGGTAACGCCATCTATCGGCAAAAATAATTGAATTAAGACAGTAGAATTTTAAAGGCATTAGGAAGGACTGGATTGGACTTCAAATCATTAACTAAACTTTCTAAATCTTTGTGAATGTGAAAAGCCTCAAGAAAATCCAATTCGCCTATGGAAGAAGCCTTTTGGATGATTTTTGCAGACCCAAAATCAAAATTATGGTTAAAAGTCCAGCTATGATACGCTATTGAAGACTTGTTAATTTCCCCTTTTTTGACATAAGATTCATGTTCCTTCATACGAAACTTCAACGCTCTTTTTGTTTGGCCAATATATCTTAAACCACACTGACATGATATACTATAAATTCCCCAAGAATTCAAGACAGAAACGCACTCTTTTAGAATCGAAGGGTGAATTTTATTAATAGGGGAGAAACCGACTTGAAAATTGAATTTCTGGAGAATCCGTGCAATTTTATAGCTAACAGAAGGATAAAATGGAAGCACGACAAGGTCATTGATATTATTTCTAACAGTGGAATGTCTTCTTTGATGGGAATCTGAAAATTTTTTGACGGCTTTATCAATAATCACGGGAGAAAATCCACGGTCAATCGCAACTGCTCTCAAATAATTAAGTTCATTGGTAAGCAAAGATTCAGAGGAACAAACTTTTAGCGCGCGGAAAACATAATAGCAAAAAGAAGCCATTATTCTTATAATCCGCAATGAAACCGATTTTAGCACCACTGTGTACCGTAAACCCTTTGCAGTTTGTTTACCACCCCATGCCAAGTCATGTCATGCCACCCTGTTAAGCAAAAAATGGCTTCTTTTTACTATTATGTTTTCCGCGCGCTAAAAGTTTGTTCCTCTGAATCTTTGCTTACCAATGAACTTAATTATTTGAGAGCAGTTGCGATTGACCGTGGATTTTCTCCCGTGATTATTGATAAAGCCGTCAAAAAATTTTCAGATTCCCATCAAAGAAGACATTCCACTGTTAGAAATAATATCAATGACCTTGTCGTGCTTCCATTTTATCCTTCTGTTAGCTATAAAATTGCACGGATTCTCCAGAAATTCAATTTTCAAGTCGGTTTCTCCCCTATTAATAAAATTCACCCTTCGATTCTAAAAGAGTGCGTTTCTGTCTTGAATTCTTGGGGAATTTATAGTATATCATGTCAGTGTGGTTTAAGATATATTGGCCAAACAAAAAGAGCGTTGAAGTTTCGTATCAAGGAACATGAATCTTATGTCAAAAAAGGGGAAATTAACAAGTCTTCAATAGCGTATCATAGCTGGACTTTTAACCATAATTTTGATTTTGGGTCTGCAAAAATCATCCAAAAGGCTTCTTCCATAGGCGAATTGGATTTTCTTGAGGCTTTTCACATTCACAAAGATTTAAAAAGTTTAGTTAATGATTTGAAGTCCAATCCAGTCCTTCCTAATGCCTTTAAAATTCTACTGTCTTAATTCAATTATTTTTGCCGATAGATGGCGTTACCTCCTCGCACTTGGTACTACCAGAGGGTATAAAAATCCGTTCAGTGGTTGCTTTCCATTATTTGAAGTTCAGATTTTGAGCGTAATGTGCATTTGCCCCTCGCTCCCTATTTTAACTTCGCTAATATTTCTTTGCTTGATCAGACAGCCTGGCTCAGTAAAAGTAGGCGGCCAGTGCAACTCTGATTAAAAATCTAGTTATAACCACGTGCAGTGCTGATAAGCACCACGTGTTTCTGTGATTCCTATTTTCTTCTTTCTATGTATTTCTTTCTCCTGATGAGGAGGGACCTTTAGCTGCCCTCGAAATCGATTGAGTGTTTCATTATACCTACGCTAAATATAAGGTTGTTTTTTACGATTTTGATTTTCAGGCAGCATATTTCAACGAAAATATCCATTTTGACCGTTATCGAATGCAATTAAACGATGTTTTTGCGTGATATCTGTACGTAAGAACAGAATAAAAGACTCGTTTCCTCCAAAAAAATTATAAAATTGCTTTAAAATTAATTCTGAAGAGAATTTTTCGTGGCGTCTGTACGAACGTATGTACGTACGTGCGTGAGTATAGCTCAAAAACTATCGTATCTCGCATAGCTCAAAAACGAGTAGAAAAATGATTGAATTACGTTGTTTTTATCTTCCGGTTAAGGTTTTTATGCCTTTAGTAAATCTGTATGCAATAATTTTAGAATTATCAACAATTTTAAAGTTGTTTAACTGCTGCTAAGCCTTTTTTAATGGCGGCCATTGATGTTTACATTTGAAACAAGAGACTAGTGGATTTGTTGCCAATCTAGAGAAACTTAGCTTTGCAAGGACAAAGCGCATTCATTTATTATTGCCAATTAAATCATGCTTAATTTTTTCTGGAATTTTTTCGAGGAAATAAGTGTTTGAGATTTACTTCGTAATTTTTAATATAGATATTTTGAGTTTTTATGTATTTTTGCCTTCTCGCGAAGTGAGAACTGAATTAATTGAATGAGAAATACTCAATCGTCTGTGAAAAACTGTTTCTTTTTTGCTTTGTTTGCTTAATTTCTTTTATACATCGTTCTAGCTTTATTATAGTATTTGAATAGAACGCGTGACAGCGATTAGATAATTCTATTCTTTAAATGATATAACTTTTGTGCATTATGAGTTATAATATGAACGGAATATAATACTGTTAAGTGAATCTAGCGTCAGAGTGTCGCTATGGTAAACAAATACTAGAGTGGATTTTAAAGAATGCATTTATTCTATTGTGGTTTATGCGCTGTCGGCGAAGTAGATTTAATTCAATCCAATAAGTTTAAATGAAATGCAAGAAAAATGCATATAATTTAATATTCCGTACAAGGAGGTCATGTGGTGTACACATCAGATTTTTTTTTTTTTTTTGGAAAAAATGGACGCCGACCTTCTCCAGGACCCAGAAAAGAATCGTAGAAAGTTTCGCAACGATAGCTATAATAGTGACTGAGTTATTAAAGGACAAACAAACAAACTTTCTCCCTTATATATATATATAAATTGAAGTAAAATTCTGTGGCTGTTAAGAATGCTTCTCGCTTTTTATGAACTACTTAGTTTGAATGTTTCTGTGGATTTTTAGATGAATTTTTTTACCACATTTGAGGTTTATAATAAAAATTTTAATAACTATGTTTTTTTAAACGATCTTTTTATATTTTTATATACTATTGCATTTTCGTTATGTTATATATGTGCGCACAGGACTCTTGATTTTATGAACTTGTATGTATATGGCAAATAAAATAAAATGTTTGTAAAACTGAGAGTTTGTACAGGTTGGTATCAAAAAGTAAGTTCTCGGGATAGTTTATGAAAACAAGAATTAATTTTAATATATTATACAAATGCGAAAGACATATTTTGTTTCTCTAATATCAGACAAATTTTTTATACATTAAAAACAATACATGGTGGTCAACGAAAAAAATGTTTGTAAAATCAATTTTTTGTACAGAATGGTATCAAGGAACTAATTTCTCAGGATTGTTCATCAAAATAAGAATTTATTTTAATATATTATACAAATGCGAAAAATATATTTTGTTTCTCTAACATCAACGAGACATTTTTCTTACATTAAAAACGATACATGGTGGCCAGTGACAAAATAACATGCCTTCAGTAAATATCCCCCTCCTGGGTCATCGTAGAGAACTCTGCGAAGCTACTGACTACGTTCTGTACCTAGGCAGTTTCGGCAACGGGGTATAACATTCATGAACCTAGTTGTTCCAGAACGCGGGGCTTCATCGTTCATACGGTTAGACTTCGAGGGATTGGTGTAAGACCTTAGAAACGATGGTTCTGTAGTCCGGTGTGGGACGGCACCGAGTTTGCTAGGTAATGTCCTGAGATTACGGGCAGTCCGCGTAGTACTGGCGGGTAGCATCTAGACGACCAGCCCTTCGACTCTTCACTTCGCTCTCTGCGTAATGCGTTGAGCCTTGCGAGTCCAACGATCCCTGGCTGAAATGGGAGTAACTACATGGACGAGCTTTATTGTGCGACCTTCATTGGATGTGGTACGCTTAATCTTAAAACAGTAAATGCCTCCAATACTGATGTCACGTTAATTGAGAAAGGCCGGTAGCTCTCTGTTGCTGACTGTTCGTCTGTCTAGCGACTTGGGATCGCGAAATAAAGCAGCATTCCCTCTTTATTTTGCCTTTTTAGTTGCTTTTTCTGCGCTTAGGATATCGGAAAGGTAGTGTCCATCTTGTCACACTATTGCCAGAGGCTGGTTGCTTTTCGCGGGTCACCCCGTTTAGTCAAACAATTTTTTCGAATAAATATAACTTCTTATATATTTGTAAAACAAATAATTATTATTTATAAAGTAAAAAATATTTGATATGAGTAGAAACTTTAAAGAAAGAAGATGCCAGTTTGAACATTGTGTCCATCATGAAACACGCATAATGATGTGATTCCACAACAAAGTGATTCAGCTATTACAGTTCCAGTAAAATTTACTGTTCTCTAACATACTTAATTAATTTTAATTTTGATTTTAGTGATCCTCGAATTCCTTATATTTTATTTTAACTCCGGATCATTTTAAATACATGATATGTGACTCTTTCAGTTCTAAGAGAAATAAGAAAGTAAAGGGCAGTTTCTTTATGCAAAGTATATTTGAAGTTTTTCTGATGAAACATCGTTCTAAAAGCATCATGCTCATTTTTGCAGTTAATTTCTAATATATACATACATGCGTGCACGTAAAATTGCTATAATTTATATTGGGACAGAAATAATAAGCAGTACAACTTAAAAAGTGATTGATGGAATACGTAACGAAATGATATACTAAGATGGATCGAGAATTAAACATAGATACGCATATCACGATGATGAAGGATCCCAAACAGATTAGCAAAAATATAGATGACTCGATAAATGATATGTGCATAAAAATATAGATGAATTGATAAATAGTATGTGCATAAAACCAAGAATGGTACACGTTATCAAATTTGAAAACAATGAAGATTAGAGTTTTTTTTTATTTTATTATTATATAGTGTTCCATCGGATTAACTCCAGAGGTGGTGTCAGGATTAAACACCCGCTGCAAGGTCGATCATGTTATGTCAGAAGCGGGTGTTCAAAATAAAAATGAACAAACGAATATTTACGTAAACTAAATATACTGAGAATCCCTGTATTTAACAGCGAAGTTCGAAATCATTTTTTACGCTTTTCAATCAAATCATATGTAAGCAACAAGCAAAATATAGAACTATTCAAAATACCATAGTCAGTACTTAAAAGATTAGTAAATTCGGCTGTATGTCTGTACTCATGTAAATCCCACCATATATGCATATTCTATAAAATTATTTTTCAAGAAGCATTGCCAAAATTTCAACACTAATTTCGCCTTTAAATTTCTGATTGATATACTTTCTTGCCTGTAAGTGAATACCTCTAGGCTTCAAACCACAGCCTTGGTATATTCACAGCCTCTATTATCTGTTGATTTATTTCTATATCGCTTCCCATTTTCATTCTCGGCTGCATTACACTGGAAAAATTTTTATTGTTACGTTTTTGTGCTAGTTACATTAACTAGCATTCATATGTACTGTTCGGGATGCCGTTATTGATGTAATTTTATGCACCCCCATTATATTCACAACCGTATACTATTTAACAGCATTAATTCAAGGGAATACTGCACTGAAAAGTTGAGCAAAGATTAATTCTAGTGTAAAGCTTTGTGTACCTTTCTTTCGTTACAATGTATAATACACTGAGTTCCATTCGCAACAATTTTTCTTAGTTAATTCTTAAATCGGTGGTTTTCAAACTTTGTCAATTTAAGGAACGAACGAAACTAAAATTTTTCTTTTTTGTGGAACCTAATCCTTAAAAAACGCGAATAGAGAGGTGAAAATATATCAATATTGTGCCCACTTTAGTATTGAAAAATTCTATGCTATTGACTGTTGGTGATAAGCGGACCACCGGAGGAGCTGCATGGAACTCCAGAATTAAAAGAACATAGTTTATAGACCCTGTCTGACTAAATAAGCATGCATACGAATGAAAATATTCTGAAAGGTACTTAATTCAAAAGCCTGAACATCGTTCTTAAATGTAAAAAAATAAAATAAAATTTCTTGAAAAATTAAACAGAATTTGAAATTCGTTTCTACTGGGGCTATCGTGAAGTGATGACCTGTTAAAACCACATGTTTTATAAATGAACTGCTCCAAGGATGGGTCTAAAATCCCTTTCCCGACGCATCGGAAACATTACATGGTGGGGCACCCTAATAGCCATTGAGAAGACGATAATTTTACTTGGCTATGTATCGCTTTTAGACGCACCGAGAACCGAGTTATGTTCTGTATATATAGAAATGTGTTATTTATAGGGGAATAATTCTGGTACTTTACGGAAGTTTTTATGGAAGTTATATGATCACTAGTTCCGCTCCCAGATAGCCTTATTTCGATGTACGGAATGCTTCAGGGACTATATACAATCTCTTCTGCTGCCGAAGAATTTAGGTTTGATTTTGTAAAATAACAATGGATGGAAAATATTTTTATTTTGGGAGAGGGAAATAATATCTGCGGGTTATCATCGACAGGAAACTTAATTTTGTTCAATGAACTCGAGGAAAAAAAAAATTAGCATATTTTGGTAATGAAAATTCGATGGATTGCACAAAACTAAAAGTTAATTAAAATTTAAGTTTCTGAAACTTCCAGGTACACAATCCCGTAAACAGAGCTGTTCTAAATTGAGAAACAATAAAAATATTAGCAGCTGAACAATTTTACAGTAATAAATATTACAGCTATAAATATTAGCAACTGAAAAAGTTTGTAGTTTCAAAATGTATAACGCTAAATTAATTAACTTAATTTTCATCCAAAACGTAATTTTCTGAAAACTTTGTTCTAATTTCACTGATCATGCGAATTTGGCAAATTTTCTACTAGAGCAACCCACAATAAGTTTAATTACTCATCGTAGCAGCTTAGAAGATTAAAGCAGATAAATTTTTCATTATTTTCCTGCATCTGAGGTAGAACACAATCTGTTACTAAAAACAGTCTGTTAAAAACATCTGACTAGCTGATTAGGTCATATTCTTTTATTATGCAAATATATAACTTGATGATAAGTGTTGTGATGAAAACAAAAATGATCTGAAGTATTGTGATGTGATTCAAAAATGAGAAAATTGTTTCGGTTTGGTTTTATGAGATTAAAGCAAAGCCTGGAGGTCTATCTGCCTAACGGGAAGGATGCCTTCGTGGAGAGCTTTCTAAGGGGAACTGGCTCGTATGCACGTTACATATGGGGAAAACCACAGAAAAACCCCATGCAACCAGCTTATTCACAAAGCCTACAGACCGTTTCTTCTGCTGTTTGCTCCGATTGGTTAAAAGAGAAAGAGGTAGGGTTACAGAATGTAGTGCTTGGCGACTTTTGGTTCATCGCCTTTACAATTTGTATGTGAGCGTCGTGTACCAAAAAGTGAGCGTAACCTACCGGAGAAACCGCAGACCAGTGGTAACGAGCGCGGGAATAATTCTGAGACTTCTAGGTCGCCGGTTCTATCCCCGCTCGTAGCTTTCATAAACTCTGCTCTATACGGATTTAATTTCATTTTAACTTTATTGAATGATTGTCATTATTTGTCTTTTCGCCTTCGGGTATGGTGTTAAAAATTAAACGCCTTTATTTTCTCTATTTTTGTTAATGTTAATTTTTCTTATTTTATTTACTGGTTTGTACTCTTTGTAGTAGGTACCAGTAAGCAAGATTACGATCTAAGATCCCGAAAAGCGTTTCAATAGAAATAGCGCATAATGGAATAAAATATAATTTTAGTTATACTTACTCGTAAAAAGAATAGGTATCCGACACCCTTAAATGTTTACTGAATGTTTTCATTTGGTTAATTTTTTAATATTCCTTTATTTGTATAAATTAATGCGCTATGAAAATTTACACAACAGACTCTTCCTAAGTGAAATAACGAAAAAGTGCATATGCTGTCTCCATATAAACACCTTTTCTTGTAAAACAATTACGTGCTTTTAAAAGTTTAAATTCAAATACAAATAAACTATTAATAAGATCAGTAGGTTATTTAAGATATATTCCACACAATTCCTCTAAGCTTTCATTCATAAACTAAAAAAATATTGAATGAAATAAACGCTGTTTCCGTTTGTTTGGCGTTAATTACCATGCCTACAGGGCGATAACTCGCCATTCCAAATATGACCGCCAAGGAGATGTTTCCTCCAATGAGAGCAGCCCGTAGAGAAATTGTCTGTAGGCTTTGTGAATATGCATGCAACCAGCCCGTTCACGGGATTCGAACTTCGGATCAAACTGCCAGTGGTCAGAGACTTTTGGCCGCTCGGCCGCTGGTGGGCGCCAAATATGAAAACATGAAGAAAATAGTAACCCAAAACTGAATCAAGTTAACTGATCTTTAAGTGAAATATTACAAGTTGGCCTGATGCATATTTATTGCAATTGCTTATTGCTGAAACGTATATTGAAAATTTACTTTAAAATTATTCTGAGCAGTTTGTCGTGTGATTTAGATAATAACTTGGCAAAGTATTAAAAGGGTCACTTGTTTCGGAAATTTTGGTGTCATATACCTCATAAGCAACTCTGAGGCTTCGTTGCAAATACTAATAGATCTCAAGCAAATTCATTGAGAAATTAATAACATTTTAGATCAGTTTAAATATACCTACTCCGGAAACAGGGTATATGGCATTCACGAATTCATATCTGCTATTCCCGACCTTAATTTTACTACAATTTACCACCCAAAATTTATAACACAACCAATAATATAACTATTATGTAAATAAATAAGTAATAAAAAAGTGTAATAATGACAAAATTTTTTTCACCAAAGCTTTTGAATTTAAAACTTTCCAAATTTCTAAAAACCTGAAAACAATTTTAAGGTCCAGAACCACCCCTTCTGGAATTTTAAGTACTTTTGAATTTGTACCTTCATGAACAAGCTCTCAAAACTGGCTACTGTTATAAACCCCTGAATATGTTTTTCCAGATGGTGCAAGAAACCATTCCTTATGCTGATGAAACTGCATAAAATCGATTAAGAATCGAAATCGGCATCGCCTGCGATACACTATGCAAATACTTTAAGAGCTTCCCAATCAAACGGAGAAGGGAGAACTTGGTTTTTCCTAGCCACGGGTGTCGCTTACAGTTGGCTAATTGTGTTTGAGGGATCCAGGGGATTGGGTTACGGGGAGACTTTGCTTTGCAGGGAGAGAAGTGAGCTACGAAAATTGAAGCAATACCAACGATGATAGGATTTGCATTTGATTTTGCTGAGGGCTATAGGGGAAATTTAGGTTGTTAAGTATCAAGAGGATCGATTGTAGGGAATGAGAAGTTCATCAGGGCCAGTTTCACCAGAGAAATCTCAGCATAAACTATGAAATTGATAACTTCCCAAAACATGGCGCAATGCAGCCTTAAATTTCTAAAACTAGACAACATTAAGGCTCATTTAATTGATAAAGAGCACATTTATTTTATGTTATTAGTAAATTTTTTAAGTTCGACTAAGTTCTGTGCATTTTGATGTCAGAACATGCAATAATTTATTACTTCACGGGTTTGTAGATGGTAAAATGGATAATGCCACTGAAATAATACCACCTCGATTCAGGTTCGAATCCCTGCAAATAGATTGGAAGCGTGTGTATTTCCATAGTTTTCTCTAGAAGTAACAAAATGCGAGATAGTTTTTTTTTCAGAAAGTCCTCTTTGTGGCACCTTTCCTTTAGGCAGTTTGGTTTCGTGTACTTTGCGATATTCAAATAAAGAAAGACTATATTCTAGATGGTTATGCAAAGTAGCGCAATCAAAAATACACATAAATAAAATGCAATCAAAAAGACACATAAATCAAAAAGACATATTGCACTATAGACGCGAAGATGATTTCTTAACTGAGAAACAGCACCAACGTAGCTGACTGGATCGAGAAAGGAGAGATTTCAATTATTCTGTCTGCTCAAAATTTAGATTAGCAAAGGAAGTAGCAGAGTGGTAAGATTCGATTATATTTTTTTCTGAAACGTATACTGTTGGAGGAGCTAGGTAGTGCCGGCCTTTAGCATATTTCTAGTACATATATGTATTTCTAGCAATAAAAAAATCTTATTGCGCTATTTATTAAAGGGAATCATACGCAGACCGAGTGCGTGGCATTTGTCGGCTCCTGAAATGCGTTTTATCTCTTAAAGTTAGTAAAGTCCCACTTTACCTAATATTCACAATCCTTAACCTACGTTTACCGGTGCCGGTGTTGCTTCCACTTGAATTAGTAAAGAGTACGTGTCGCCCAATCGATTTACTGAAACTCACTGCCTTATCGTTGTGTCCGGGTTCGAATCCCGGAGAAGACATAGGTGTTTTGGGGCCTATAATGTTTGTGCTACAAGGGGACATTCAAAATACATGGCAAGCCGAGAGTACTCCAGTTGAGTTGCTGGTGGGGGAGAAGGATGGGAAATTCTCGGACCGCCTCCCGGGATGTTCGTTCTTAAAACTGGGGCAAAAGCTTAACTGTTAGCTAGGTTCAGCAATACTTTAAGCACTTATAGTACTACAAACGTACTGGCCTAGCTTCTACCCGATTTCGAGGGCAACAGGTGCAGGTTCCTCATCACCATTTGCCCTCGGAGTTGAAATATAAGCTAAACAGAAGATTGTTGCTTTGCCTAATTTCACGTTTAACTTTGGCGTGTTTCTCTTCTCTCTTGACTTGTTACGCTGTTTTGATTTCCATTGCCCCCCCCCAAAGTTTTAAAAAATATTAAAACCACTCTTTTTATCATTAGTAGACATATGTTTATTAAGAAAGCAAATAAATGACCATTAGGTAAATACATTATCATTAGTACACGTATGTTTATCGAGAAGGTAAATAAATGACCAAAGGTAACAGTAATATGATTATAGTTTTATATATCACAAATTTATTCTTCTAATTTTTTTACATACCTAAGCATCGAAGAGGAGAGCTTTTTTCGATGATAAATATATCCTGATTTTGTATAAATATATCATTTGTAGAGTTTTTCTGTAGCACCTTTTACCCCCTCTCCTCTTAAATATATATATTTCTATTTTTTTATTTCATCTTTATGCTTTCGATTTAGTATTTCCGTTTGTTTAGATTTCGTAACATGCCCTTAAAAATTTAGAATTGTTAAATTTTGCAATAAAAATATAAGCATTCTTGAAGCTCTTTCTTGAAATTTCATCTATTATTATATTTAAGTGGAAGGATCCGCATACGGAAAATGCAGCTCTTCACTTTATTCATTGATGTATATTAAAATTTCTTGCATGGAAACTGCATAACTACATGAAATGGAGGCATTTTATAACCTTCCTATTTTAAGAATTCATGATTTATTCCTAGTGCTCAGTTCCAAAAGGAAACATTTTATTTTAATTTAAGCTGAATGTATTTGCATTTAAAAATATTTAAATTCTTTGGAATTTTGATTCTTTTTTTATTAAACTTGAAATCAATTTTTAAATTTGTTGCCTAATCATGAATAAGCCAATAGCGTGAATACAAACTCATAATTGTATACGAGTACAAGCCTCTCCTAAAGCCTTAAGGAGACCTCAAGAAGTTTTACCGTGATGAACCAGTTAACTGTGATTGGCGAGTATACTAGTTATGGAGAAGCGACACGATTTTGTGTATTGACGAGTATACTTGTCATGCGTATATTATGTTAATGAAATGGAAAGATAAGAGGGAGGTTTATTTAGTAAGTACTGTACATAATGACAACGTAATAAAAACAGAGAAAAGAAAAATAATAACAAAGAAACCGGAGCTTGTGATTGATTATAATAAAAAAATGGGTGGAGTGGATATGAGCGATGCAATTATCATAGAGTACTCCACAGCAAGAAAACAACTCAAAAAGTACTACAACAAGATATTTCTCCATTTCTTAAACATTATGTGTCTGAATGCATTCATATTATGTAAAAAAATAACGGAAAATTATCGCGTATCAACATTTTGCTTAAATTTATTGAATACACTTTTGCGATGTATCCAATTGAAAGAAATAAATCGACACAAACTCGGCCATTTAGGGCAAACTCGGCCTTTTTACAAACTCGGCCTAATATAAGAAAGTTAGGCGGGAATTATGTTCCGTATTATATAACCGGAGCATTGAAAAAAAAAAAAAAACCCACCTACGCGAAGGTGTTCGCATTGCTACAAACGTAAGATCAGAGAGGAATCGCGTTACTGGTGTTCGATTTGTCCATTGTGTCCCATTGTGTATAGTACCCTGTTTTGCTGAATATCACTCCACAGCAGGAATTTAAATTCTTACTTTTATATGTATAATATTTAATTTAATTCATTGCGTTTTTAGTTTAATATGTATGTAATATATGTTAATAATAAAATTTTCAGTTTTATAAAATAAACTCGTCTTTTTCATCCAATATCTTACCAGCGCAACTAACTCTGTGATTGAAGAATATACTAGTCATGGCTCGATTCTGGCGAACAAAACGGTGCACACTCTTAAACGAAGGCGCCACAATTAACTGGTTAATAATTATAACAATACCGGTAACTTATTTCAAACACTTGGGAAAATAAGGAGAGATCTCGAAACAAAATGATTAATTTTTGAAAGAAATATTACTGTTAGAAGAAATTTTTATTTTAAAATGAAATCAGTGTAATTTAAATAATGAAATTTAAAATGCGGTACGGAGAACGATAATTTTTCATTAAATACTTGAACTGACTCATTATAGTAATACATTTTAGATAAATTTTTTTTAATTCTCGCAAATTTGTTAATTATGACATGACACAGACACTTTAATTTATTCTCTAAGAAGTATGTCCTACACCGACAAATTTAAATATTGAAATTATGGTAATAAACCTTTACATTCACATCACAAATAAAAAAAATTAAGCAGGATTATTACATAAGAAGCCACATGTGGGTTGTATTTAGATCCTATTTCCATTTAGTCACCAAAACCTTTTTTGAAATTTCAAAACTAAACCCCGAAGTAAAGTTCCTGATTTCTTCAATCTAACATAAGAATTTAAAGCTTAAAACAATAGAGGAACACAATTTAAACTTTGTTCCTGAAAAAGTGGTATCAGCATTTGCAGAAAACATTTCTTTGAAAAGAACAGATGAAATACAAAGAAAAAGTCTTGTATCTGTTACACAGAAGAAGTATTCCACGTAGAAGAACCGTATAGGAAGGATAGATAGATAGAACATGTGTACGAAGAATCCCTATGCGAATTTTATATTTATTTATCCTTAAAAAAATGGCGAATAGGTCGGGGCTATAGACACCCAGATCACGTTCTTTGGCGTCTCACTTGATGGCCCCGTACCATCGAGGATGGACCAGAATTAACGATGGGACGGCAATGGTCGGTTTTGTTGGTTTTGGTCGGGGCCATTTTTTTCACGTTATTTGATTTTTCGTTACGCATGAGCCAGGGCACAATTTTTGCTGATTTATCGCTAGTTTTGGCTCTGTTTCTTTCACTTGAGTAAATTTTATGTTCCTAGCTGTTTTGAAGGCTGTATTTTTATATATAAAAAAAATGCAATGCAAATTGCTTAGGATCTTTTAGCTAAGGTAAAATGGTTAGGCACATTACTTGTTAAATGTTTACAATACTATAATTTTAGATTTTTTTAAAATAAATATTAAGTTCTAATTTAAATTAATTATTATTGATCACTCCCTATAGAATGAATCAAAGCCTAGTAAATAAAAATTGCCCAGTATTTGAAATTTTTATTGCAATAACGTTGGGTTATTCAAAGTTTTTAAACTAACACTATGACTAGGATGTTAATGTGTAAATAATATTAAAGCTATAGGAATCCGTAATAAATTCAATCAGACGGACATAAATTAAATGCATAGAGAAGACAAGTGAAAAGTCAAGAATTTGGAGGTGTTTAATAAAATTAAATAATGTAAAAATGTATAATAAATTTGTACCTTTAAAATCTTTAAAAAGCCAGCAGCATTAGCCATTCTACCGATTAAGGTGTCAGCTGCAGCTTACAGAATTTTGGACGATATGACCGAATACGATGCGAAGTTCGTCACTTCGAAGCCTTAAGATCATTTGCTGCTTTTACATTATTGCATTTCTTTGCTGACGTCTTCCTTCATGATTATAAATATATTAACTTATATGACATAAGCAAAACACAAAAGGGTTATTCGACTAAGAGGAAAGGTTACTTGACGGACGACCTTCTTGAGAAAAACTGGCCAGCATCAACATTACACATCGGAAACACAACAAAAACGCCCATGCTGCCAACCTGTTGACAGGCATTTGAACGCGTGTTGAGGAATCAGTATTTAGTGGCTTTAAATATTCGACTACTTGACCGGTATTCATTTCATAGTACTTTATTTAGCAGTAGAATGTGTAATGGAGTTTGTAATATTCTTCTTTCTTTCTTTATTTAGTACTCTTAATCTGCCAAATTTGCTAACTAAACCGGAGCATGTTCATGTATATGGCACAAATGTCCTGTTTTAATAGCGTTCGCTACTATATATAGTTTCATGTATTCTCGGTAAGTCTCGGAACGTATCTCCCGTCCAATATGCTAGAGTACTACTCTAGTTTAAAACGACAGATTCCTTTATAGAAGTGATATCAAGGCTGTTACGGTGAGAGACATCAGAAAACTTTTCCACCTCTCAAATGAACTTATGTAATTCATTACAATAAAATACTCTTGGGATGGATGACCGTTAGAAAAGAGAGGGTTTTTTTGGAGGACAGGCAGTTTACGTTATGTATTGGAAAAATCACAAAAATATTTTTGTCGCGTTTTGAGTTCTTATCTGAGCTGCTGCTACAATAGTAACCTTTCAATAGATTATTGAAATTATTTTTTAGAGTGAAAGTTAATTTTTAAAAATAAAGAAAACATTTATGGTTAAATCATGTCTTCTAAAACATTCAAAACAGCTGAAAACCTGCATACAAAACATTCGCTTTTAAAAAAACTTAACTGCTAAAAATAATGCAGTAAACTATCATGTGCTAAACTTTTTCATCCTTCATATGAAATATGTATAATTTGAAACCTTGCAATGAAATACGCAAGAAGAAAAATATATGTAAGCAAATCCTTCCAAAGTCTGAGCTTACCGCAACATTAGCAGTAAGAGGTTGGTTGATTTGGTTTATCTAATTATGGCAAAGCATACTAGGGCTATCTGCCTAGGGGGAGGCCTTCGTGGAGAACTTTCTAGGGCTGGTGATAACTATAATCCGGTCTTAATCTGTTTTGTATTTATGTAAGATAAGATCCATTAGTACCATCATTCTGCATTTTGGATAAGATGCATCTAATTAAAATCCACATTCCATTCTGCATGACATCGCATAAAGATTTAGTTAAATTACACTGCACTGGTACACCAACAGCTCTAGGAATACGGTTCGATGACCGTCCAAAATTACTACAAAAGCATGCGTAAACCTCCTACATTTGAAAGGTGTGCCTTTTTAGATTATCTAACTCGTACTGACCTTGACCACGGAAAAAGTATTGCTTTTCTGGAAACAGAATCATAACAAAAAGTCGCCAGCATTCAATAATTTGATCTCCTCAGACACTGGCAGGTTACAAGGCGTAGATGTTAATATTCTTCTCAAGGACTTCTACATTTATCTGAAATATGTAGGAATAATTTCTTTGATTTATTATGCGTAAATATCGATTGTTGCCCTTGAAGAGATTCCTGGTTTTGAAAGAAAATTCCGTATTACATGTAAGCTACATTCCAACCGTCAATATATAAAACATAATCACAGAAGTGTGTAGAGGAGATAACTGTGAAATAACAGTAATTTTAGTTTTAAAATATTGCGAAACACTATTTTCAGACATTCGTTTCCTCAATTACGAAAGAGGAAATGAATCAACTTTATGTTTTCTTAGAATTCACAAGTTAAAGATTTACATAAGTGCATAGATATCGCTTGCTTCGGAAAAGGAGTGGACCTATTTATTCAATTTCAAAGAGTTCAGTCAGTTTTTCTTCACATATAAAAGAACTTTGGCTAAAGTTTAATAAGACATAAAATTTTATTTGGGACAAGAGCATCTTGTTATGGGTTTAGCAATGCATTTGAAGCTAACACTCCATAAATATTTTGAGTATATTATTTTTCCACGAGCAGAGCAAACTTTTATATAAAAATTTTTTTATGATTAGTTTTTTAAATATTACTTCAGAATTCAGAAGAAATTCCGAATTTATGTAACTGGAATATCTTTTCTTAGGTGTAATCATTCGATTAAAATAGTTAATTCTGACACGGCGCTTAACAACAAATAACTTTCTAGGTAATTTCATAATTTTCTAGATGACACTGGCTTGTATTTACATTGCGGATAACGAAAAACACGAAGATCTTACGAAAACCACGAAGCTTATGTGGCCAATCCATTAGTTGTCAAGGACGCAGGACGGCCATACTTAGTGTTGTTTGATATTTTAGACATTTAACCTCTAACATTACGTAAAATCATATTACTTGCAGTTTAAAGAATTTAAACATTATATGAAATCAGTTAATATACTTAGAATTATGGTTATCTATGTTACTGATATCCGTTAATGTCCATATTCAGACATGTTTTGGGCTGACCATCGGCCGAGAAGTAAGGCTTCTTAACTCTGGTAGTTCGAGGTGGGTTCAAATCTCGGCGATCGGGGTGATAGAACAGGATTCTCCTTAGTGTTCCACATGTGCAATTTGAATATACAGCTGATTTCACTTAAAGTGCTTTTCAGGAAGGCATTCCTCTCTTTCGGTAGATAGTTTTCGCAAGATCTATTATAATCCAAAATTTAATATTTAAAACATTATTTTTTGATGCATTTTTATGATAATATTTATAGAATATTCTTTTATATTGATTTCCAGGTTCAATTAAAAGCTTAATAATCAAATAATCATCTTTTACCATAATAAATAAAAGTCATCTTTTATTCAATTGTATGTACTACATTATTATTACAATTTTTGTTTGGGTATTCGAATGAGACACGGCAAGATTCCATAGTCATTATTGAGGACGCACCTAATTATTAGACAAGTACAATTGGGCGACACACAAGAATTTCATTTTAATTGTACAGGTTAATCCCCATCGCATAGATGTGCTGCTCCATTCCAGTTTTGATGTACAGCACTCGCGGGGACGGTCCGAGGATCTTTCATCCCTTTCTCCCTAATACCATACTATTTGACAGTACTTTCGGTTTGCCACTATTATGAGTGCCCCATGCCCCACAGATACTCTACACTTACAAATCGCATGACGTTTCTGAGTTTCAAACCCAAACCTTCTGGTACAGCAAAAGTGTCGCTAACTTCTAACACCTATTAGGGTGGCCCTAACTATCCAAGGTATGGGGTAAAGCTAGGCCAGCACCATAGGGAAATCAGATACTGTTGTACATAGCTAACTGTTATATTTTCACCCCAGTTTGAAAGAAAAACACCACAAGGGGGTCCGAGTGTCTTCCACTCCACTTCCCTAACCACAAACCTCTCGAGAGGACTTTCGGCTCGCCGTGTATTTTGAGTGTCACCTTGCCGCACAGACACTATATGCTTACAAATCCATGTCCTCTCCAAGACTCAGCGTTACTAACAGCACGAAGACACGTGGTTCAAATTCCAGTGAGAGCACAGTTAATTTTTTCGATTTCTCATTCCAGAATATTCTATAATGGAATTCGAAAAGGGTTGATAACTACTCATCATTTATATTTGTTAGATTGGGTTTGTAACCCCCCAGCTAGCTTTGAAAGGAAGTTCCTTGGTTTAAGACCTAGCGAAAATATAGTTATTTTTTATATATTTTTCTCCAAAACGTCTAATAGTTTTTACAACTTTTTTCGGGAATTAAATAAACTGGTCAAATCGCTTAAAGTGCTTTTAAAGTTTAGCAGATTTTAGAACAGTTCTAGGAAAACTTTAAACTCTTCTTCGTCAAGATTCATTTGTTTTGTGCACTAACAGATTATTGATATGTACTTATTATATATCATAACATTTGTGCATAACATAAGATACTAATCTTGTGGTTTCAATTATTCTTGAATATTCTTAGAATTCTTAGAATGGGTGAATTATTCTTAGAAGCATCGTATGCTTTATTTTAATCATTAACATCTTGAAGAACCAAATAAGATGAATTATGCTGTCTTTCAATAATCATAATTATGTCTTTTAGAGCACCATATTCGGTAGCGCAAAGCTTTTTTTTGCATCAATAGCTATCAATTGCATAAATCAAATTAATAAAACTATTATTTTTGGCGACAGTTTGGCGAACTTTTCTTCGATTTCTTCATAAATCCCTACGAGGTAACCCTATTGCCGACAACTTGCGGTTGTTGGCGTCCCACCTACATACGCACTAGCTTCAGACCACGCAACAAATCGAAGCCAATATTCCAGAGATTTGAAGAGTTCGAAGCTGTGGTGGTGGCATAGCTGGGGGGTAGGTGAGGGAAGCGCAGGAGAAGAGGAGAGCTGAGTCCAGGGGGAGGATTTGATTCCGATTTCCGGTCAAGCTGACCATTTGAATTTCATTATAAAAGGGAGGCAAAATGTGATAGGGAAGAGGTAGCAAGCTAGGGAATAGCTCAGTTACCGACCTGCCTAAGTGGTCAGGGAAGACAATGTAATGCAGCCCTCCCTGGAGAGGGGGAAGGAGGTGCTTCTATGATTTTCTGGTGTGATATCGATTTCAGGAAAATAATATAAAGCCTGAAATTTTTAGTCTTTAGACTTCCCATAAATTTATTTTCATTTAAATGAATTTAACTTGCTTGGTTTTTTTACCATTTGTTGCGTCTGTAGAAGAATCATTCTGAAATAAAAGGCATCACAGACATGAGCATGAAATACTGTGGTTTAAATTATTTGATTATGGCCGAGCAGTCGAGAGCTATTTGTCTAAGGGAAGGTATGACTCCGTTAAGGACTTTCTAAGGGAAACTAACTCGTATACACGTTACACATGGGAAAAAACACGTTAATCCGTTCCCTGGGATTAGAACCCTGAACCGAATTATCAGTGTTTAGCGAGTTTACCGGTCAGCCGTTGGTGGGCCATGAAATACTATGGAATCGGGCTTATTTTACTTCAAACCTGAATGGTTAATTCGCTGAATATTAGTAGTTTGACTTGGATTCAAATTTCGAGGAAAGAGCTGCATAGAAGGTTTCATTGTTACCCCTTGTGTAACATGAATACGAACAGATTTCTCTAAAATTATGATGTTCTTAAAAGCTTGATAACTTATATAATAAAAGAGTTAAAAAGTGCTCCACGAAAGCATTCCTCCTCTTACACAGATAGCCCTCCAGCGTTTTGTCGTAATAAAATGAGTTTTATCCTAATAAACGGAATATCGCAATAAAACGGACAGCATGAATTTTCTGATTAAGAATGCATAAAATGAATATACTGGCCACAGACTAACTATATATATATATATATATATATATATATATATATATTGTTATGCGTTTTACGTCGGCTGGAGTAATAATTTAAATTTTTTGCTGAGGGTTTATCATTTGCGCGAAAAATTCGATTAAGTGTCCGATGCATAATGAATAGTTTTTTTGACCTGTTTTAGTGTTCGGGATGTTCTTTTTTTCAGAATTAATCGTTTTGAGCTTTTGGGTTAAGAGACTAGCTGCGTTTCCTTTCCCTTGGTCGTTTAGAGGCAATTTAATAGGTTTACTTTAATATTATATTAGTAGAAGTTTCAAATGCTGCAAGAATTAACGATTTTGATTAAATTTATAGCATTATAAAATATTGCAATATTTGAAAAGGAAGACGGTCATTTTAATAAAAAACGAAAATAAAATAGTAATATTTTGATGACTTATATAAATATCCCCTGCTATCATTGAATTCTTAGACTTATTATGAACTAATTTTAGTTTAATAATAAGGAAAAGTTTTATGACTGTTTGATAATAAGATAAGTTTGAGAATAAGAAAAAGTTTGACATTAAGGAAAACTTTAACTATAAACAAATGTACGAGTGCAAGCAATTCAGGAATAAGCATTTTTCAGGATGTGAAATATACTGCAAAATTAGTTAACAGCAGTAAATTTTAAATCCAATAAAGATTTAATTTAAAAGGAGAAGTTAGAAAAACTCATTTACAAACCTAGACCTCATACTCAAATCAAAATTCCTTTGACGCAGAATTCACTTTGATACAGAATTAATTATTATATTTTACTAATAAAAGCTCTTTATTTCATTATAAGCTGTTTATATCAACTTCAATGAATAAAGCTTATATCTAGCTGTTCTGTTATTTAGTTATAATAAAACAGCTAAATATAAGTTTCATTTATTTATGTTGTCTTCAATGTTAACGCTATTTTTGATTATAAAAGGGAAATAAATATGTGAAAAATAAAACGAGGTAAATATTTAAAGATAATTCTATTATTTTGTTTCAATTCGCAACCTAGGATCCGGGAACTTATGAGTAAATTTCAGAAATAACTGGCCTGCATGGGGATACTAGTATTTAATATTTAAAGTCAGCTCTTAACTGCAGAAACAGTTGGATTATTCAATTATGGCAAAGCACACGTGGGCTATCTGCCTAAAGGGAGGGATGCCTTCGTGGAGAACTTTCTAAGGGAACATGGCTCGTATACACGTTACACATGGGGAAAACCACGAAAACGCCCATGCAGCCAGCCCGTTCGCGGCATTCGAACCTCGGACCGAAGTACCAGTGTTCAGCGTCTTTACCGCTCGGCCGCTGGTGGGCCCTGCAGAAACAGAAGCTACACACGTTTAATTATTTTTTGATGATATTTTATTCATAATCAATAGCGCATGAGCTCTATTATGCCTGAATTTCTGACAAATGTTAATTAGCAGTTAGCTGGCAGTCCTCAAAACGTTAAAATGAACTCATCCTCTGGAAAACTGATTCGCAGTGGACGCATCATTATGACCACTTAGCAATGGAATTCAGTCCGGGACCAGTTCTCAGCAAAAAGGCTTGCACATAGATGTTTTTAGGAATTTTCGGTACTTACGTGTTATCGCAACCACCTATCGTGAGAGTTGATGCCTAAACTTATTTTTAAAATATGCACTAATTTTAGTCAAGGAATAATTTGCCGAATGGGAACTAAAAGTTACAGCTATATCCATATGCTACTAAAATAATTTGTCGTCGTTCAAATCCCTTAGGAAGGGATACATATCACTAATCATTGTATTATTTAGTTTGTAAAATCGAGGCATTAATATTGAGTTTTATCTTTATGGGTTAGTTAGTTCTGACAGCATACAAGATAGTTAGTTCTGATAACTATGATTCATCCAAATATGATAAAGTTGGCTTGTGTTAAGTTCACACCTAGCTAAGCGAAGCCAAACAAACTTAGCCAAAACCTTGAAACTTGTATTGTAAGAATATAGCATCCAATACATGCAGCATACAAAATGTGCGTTAAATGAAATAAATGGTTTGCTATAGTTCTGTGTCAACAATAAGCTGATGGAAGTTGAGATTCGCACGAGTTAAGCTGCATGAGGAGTTTCGTTAAAGAGAATCTATAATTCCTGCATTATTCACGGATCAAATAATATTTCTAATTCATTTTGCTTTACAAATTAAGGGCGGAACTTAATGATTATGGTAAATTGTATCGAATCAGCCACAAATAAAACTTCTAAACACTTCTTATTACAATGCTTTGCATACAATGACTCCACCTACAATAGAAACTAATGAATCAAATGGCGCAAATTAAACTTCTCTTGGTTAAGATAGAGTAATGAATCACTTTCAGCAATAATGCTCAAAGTTGAGATTACAAACCAAAGTAACCCCAGAAGTCCCTGTTCAATTCTTAACATTAGCAAGATTGTAATCTCCTTATACCTAACTCAAAGTTCCGGAGAAAGTTTATCGGGTATTGTTTGCAGAAGTTATATTGGTCACGCAATAGCTGAAATTTAAATAAACTGAAGGTATAAAGTATTGCAGATTTGCATGTGTGTCTCTAAGGTCAGTGGTCGAAGAAATATATCGGTTGATGTGAATACCAAATCGCATAAGTTATTAAGAAGTTCCATGCCAAAAATATAATATAGAAGCAAGAGAATTAAGAGGATTACGTGACTTAATTTTAGCGATGTTTAGAATTGCATTGGGGCACTCCTTCTTTTCGGATGTGGTAAGATTGATTCGTATCATGTACCAAAAGTTGTACATGCAGAAAATAATATCACTCAAACAAAGTTTCTTAATTACGTAAAAGCACTTATCTTTTATTTTAATTTTATTACTTAATTTGAACCAAATGCGTGATTTAATAAACAAAGAAAAAGTAAAAGTTTATTCCATGAAAACTTTAGAAAAAGATTACTTTTCTCGTCTCGTGCTTCAAAACAAGCTAATGACTTTACATTACAAAATGGGATTTTGGGCTATGTGAATATCATAACATATTTCATACATAGATTTACATCTAAAGAAGTAATTTACACACAAGTTAAAAATTAAAATCTTTACATAACGTTAGAAAATCGTTAGATAAAATAATTGCATTGAATAGTTTTAAAGGAGAGTTACAGACCCGAATGTAAACACGCAATAGATGTAATCACATGCAAGCAAGTGCTTTTAAAGCAAGCAATGTTTCCCCTGTAAGTTTGGAAATTAAAAAAAAAATACCTTCAATACCTCGATGAGATAAGTTGCGTATGATATTGTCAATGCGAAAAGTGATTATGCTGAACATTTGAAGAAAACCTTACGCATCACAGGCCGAATATTTCAACCTCAGACAGTTTTTAATTCTTATTCACCCTCTTTTAACTATTTTTATGTTTATTATTTATTGCCATATCACTCTGTTTTCATATATTTTTCAAAATATCATATGATTCCAGCCAAAATTACGTCTTTGTACAGAATTATAAAGATGAGACGCTCAGATAGGCTAAAGAATAAACGCACAAAAGGTTATACGGTATTTCTCCCGCCTTCTTAGTGTAGTGGTCCGCACGCTGGGCGCGTATTCCAGAGGTCCGTGGTTCGATTCCCGGCGAAGGTGTTGCTCATTTTTCATCACTCCTGCTTTCGAAATAACCTAATGTTGCCTCTACAGTGGCGCCCGAAAAGGGTGGTGGATGATGATTCTCCACATCCAGGATTTGAGGACTGGGTCTTTTAAACCCCAGTCTCCCGCCTTCTTAGCGTGCCTTCGTGATGTAGTGGTCTGCAGTCTGCACGTTCGGCGCATATTCCGGAGGTCCGTGGCTCGATTTCCGGCGAGGGCATTGCTCATTTTTCATCACTCCTGTTTTCAAAATACCTAAAGTCTCTACAAGGTTTCAGATTTGTATAACCAGCAGATGTTAGGGCGAAATGCAACAGATGAGGTACTAATCATTTTACTACTATTTCCAAGAAATATAAACTCCGATAATAGTTTGAACAAGCTTTTTAAGTTATCTCTGTAGCTAATTCCTGTAAATGCTCAGCTGACAATCATTTGCGCTTAAAGCATTTAAAAAATGAATTACTTTTGAGCGTCGGTCCGTCTTTCCTCCATGGCGGGTCCCCGTGTGCGGTGAACTCCTTGAGCTTGAGGAAACTGATGGTCAGACGAATGATGGAGGCTTTGTCCAGCTGTGTAGTGATGGCACCAGGCAATGGTAGCATTTTGGCCAACTCGTAGAACTCGTAATTCTCTTTCCCGCGTCTTGACCTGGCAGCATCTCGTGACTTCTCCTTCCGCATCTCCAGGATGCTGGAAAGTGGAAACAAGTATTATAATGCTGTTTATAAGAATTAAATAAATTCACACCGTATTTATTTTGGATAACACCAATAATAGTTGAATGCAAATATTTGTAAAATGAGAGGTCATTAATTTAGATAATAATATCAGCCCATTTTACACTCAAACATTTAAAGGACGATAATTTGGTATATCTCACTGTGCCATGTAATCGGACATAATATATTAGTAATTGTATATCGTGTTTCATGAAATTAAATGATCATGAAAATGAGTTAGCACATTTGTTTCTGCCCGAATCAGACTTTGCCTTTTTATCCAATTACATGTGAATTACGTAATGAGATTTCATTTTTAATGATTCATGATGAATTAAATAAGGAAATATGATTTATTACTAAATGAATTTTGATCTTCGAATTGCCATTTATGACCCAATAACTGAAAAATAAATTCATTTTATTATACGATTTAGGATTTAATTAGACAAAGCTTAAAATTACAGTCATTAATTATGGTAATTAATATTCTGACAAAACACTACACATGCACAGGGAATTAAGCTAAGGATCTAAAATGATATTGTTACGGATTTTGTATTTAGTTGGCTATTTTTAGTAGAAATGTAATTAGAATTGTTTTATTCCTCGTGCAATGCAACGCGTGACGAATTTTAAAAGAAAGCTACGCGGGAAAAGTAAAAATACAAGAGCACCTGCATTTAACATTTAAAAAATAACAGTTTATCTCCGTAATTGATATTTAATTTGAATAAATGTAATTGACTACATTGTTAACTGTAATCGTAACTCTACGCTCTTTTCATTCGTGAAATTTCGAGAACTCTCTCGTGCAGCCGATTTAAAAAGCTATAAAAGCCAGAGAGAAAACATCTCAGTTCAGTTGTTTACTTAGCTGCTGTAATTCTGAGATCGGATTAGCTTTCTCTGCGCTTTGAATTAAGTTCTATTTAACGTTTTAGTAGTTTAAAATATAACTACTCTGTGATATAGTGATATTCTACGAATATCTGTGAGGAAATCAATTATATATAATCAACACTTGAAACAATGCTTATCAGTTATATTATTCATTTGCCTGATGATAAATCCAATGACTGAAAATTATTGTATTCAGAATTTAAAAATGCCTGAAGGAGTTAAAGAACATCCGAAAAAATTGCTAATAATAAAATATTTCCTTCCCGTCTCCGTTTTAGAATGGGACGGTAATAATTTAGTATACATGGCATGAAAATCATCACATACCATTTACATAAGTTCCCGCAAGAAGATTATTTGTTGGATTTGTTAAGCAAATTGTAATCAGCTTTTTTTAGAATTAAAATAGTGAAATCAGAAATTGATTCAAAGTTATAATTTAAAGATCACTTTCCTGTCGTCTGTAAACCCAAAAACCTGTTAGGACAAACTTCGGGGAAAATTCCATACAAAACTTCGTATTGATAATGGGAATGTTACTACAGTATTTATAATCATAATAATTATAATATTAATAATCCAATTGTAAGTCCTTGCTTCGCAAGATCACGGGTATACTTTTCGGGAGTCATCGGTCGCAACTCTCAGAAATGCTGAAGTAAGCTTATAAGGTTTTTTCCCGCCTTCTTAGCATGCCTTTGTGGTGTAGTGGTCAACACGCTCGACGCGTATTCGAGAGGTCCGTGGTTCGAGTCCCGGCGAGAGCACCGCTCACTTTTCACGTCTCCTGCTCTCTAAAATACCTAATGACTCTACAAGCTGAAGTCCTTTAATGGGTCAATAATATATTTTGATTTGTTAGCGAATATGAGGTGGTTATATGTGATAGAATATATTTTAACAGTTCGTAAGTAGAGTGGGATATAATTATAGAAATGAAAATCTCTACATTTTAAATTTTGAAACAAATTCAGTTTAATCATGCTAAAATTTTGCATTCAGTATCAAAAGCAAGTTTTAAAGGCAGTTAAAATGTACAGTATTCAGGCCAAAATTTTATTTTCTTGCAATATAATTACATGATTTATAAAAAAATATCTATTTGTAGCTTATGCAAGGCATATTTGCGTAATCACCCTATTATGCATGTTAAATACAAGGAATTATCCCAATCCCCTTTGCTGCTCTCGTGGTATAACTGCTCAGGTAACAACAAAAAACTCGTGAGTCGAATTCTGGCGAGAGCACGAATGATTTTTTTTTCTCGATTCGATTTTTCCTTGAGTTAATATAATAGTATCGAAGCCAATTAAACATTTTTTTTGCAATTAATATTTTAAGAACTTTTACCTAATAGCTGTAATTGGTGATAATTTGCAGTTCACGTAAAAGACACTTTCTGAGCTTATAGTGATTTAGGCATTGAACAGAACTTAAACAATGGACTTTTCAGTTCTGATGGACTCCTGAGCTCTTACTCACTTACTCACTCGTAGGTCTCTTAGGTCTTAGTTACTGAGCAACCCGAAGGCTTGGATATTTCTTGCTTGAGAATAACATTAAAATGTTTGGCTTTTAATAGTGCGATTTTTTATGTTAGTGCTTTATTTCTGCACCTAAGCCGTCTAAAAAACCGATTCCCAAATCATTTATTTCAGTAAAAAAAGGTGAGCTTTTTATCACTTAATAGTGAACCCTCCTTGTAGGTAACTGAAAAAGCAACGAACGGAAAGAAGATTGTTATAATGTATGCCATTTGACTGTTCTGCGAATACTTAACAAACAAATTGGAGTCACTTTGATATGAGTGATATTCAAAGATAACCGGGAAAAACTTAGATACTTGCAAGATCTAACCTCCGGAGGATCCTACGAAAGGGGGGGGGGCTTGCGTTGTTCTATCGATTTCTATTTACCCGCAGAAATGCGTCCTTTCAAAAAAAGCTGACTTCTCTATTTTAAGAGGAAAACGTGTTCCGAATACTCAACAGTAAAAAAACGCTTCGTCTCTCTTTTTTTATTGTTGCTGTTATTTTTAGTATCTACTACAGCAAGTGCAGGCTTTTTCGCAAGAACATGGGAGTACCAAGAGCACAGAGGTTCAACTGCAAACACAAAAGTTACCATTTCATTGACGGGACAGTGGAATGTAAGAATGGAGATTTTCGTGGTTTTTGAAATATTCAATTCCCTTCCCCCCCTTTATGAAGTTGTTACCGACCTTTGTCCTTTTCCTCTGGGGAGGGCACAGTACAAAAAGGGGCTTTTTTTGAAGAAGGGGGATCTGAATGAGAAAAAAGTGCAAGGGAGATGGAAAGAAGAAATAGAATTTTAGGGTGCAGGCGGTGTGAGAGGATCATTGTAAATGTTATTCTAATTTTCATATTTTACTTTTGCTTTTTTATTCGTTTTTTATGACACAGGTTTTATACTGAACATTTTGTTTATTTTTCGATTACCTTGTAGAGACATTAAGTTATTCCGAAGCAGGAGAGATGAAAAATGAGCAATGCCCTCGCCGGGACCCGAACCACGGACCTCTAGAACACGCGTCGAGCGTGCTGACCACTACACCACAAAAGCATGTTAAGACGTTGGGAGAAATACCTGATAACCTGACGTAAACCGTGTCAAAGTACTTTGAAGGCCTTAAATGTCCGGAAGCCATGAGTAGGATACTCATCCCCTATGCCAAACTTTAAAGAAATATCCAGATTTAAATTAAAAACACTAAACCTTATTTATCATAATGGGATGGATAAAAACAGCTTTTAAAGACAAGCTAGCAAAACAAAGAAAAAAGGCTTGTCTTATATGCAATTTTTAGTTAAAGATTAACTAAAACTTCACAGTATTTTCCTTAGTCGTTTGTGATAAAGTTCAAAAAGGCTGACTACCTAAGGTTATGAAGGTTTTCAAAAAAGAATTGCGGCTTGTATTCACACTTCACATAAGAAAAACGATCAAAAGATCCAAAGAGACAGCCAGTTCGCCAAACTGGTCGAAACAGCAGCGTTTGGATGAGTTTCTCACTTGGCCATTGACAAGCAGAACTTACACAAAAATCTTATTTCTGATTCTTGTGCTCTCATTTAATTTGCATTGAAAAATCAAATTAAATCACGTATATTATAAGAGGTTAACACTCATGTAGGTAAATGAGCAATGTTATGAGCAGTACAGCAGACAGTTAATATTGTCAACAGACAGGTTCTCATTCTAATCGATTCAAACAATCATTGGTTATATATTCTCGTCCCTCCAATAGCCTTTTATGTCTAACTTCTACTTTATATAATTTTAAAGCTGGCGGGGAAGGGAGGAAGGATATTATGAAAAAGTAAAAGACTAAAAAATTAACAGTAAATCTGATGAAATTATGTTTTAAACCTTTCATCTTTTTAAAAGCAACCTGCATTACACAGTAGTCCTCTGTGATAAAGGTGCTCTCTATACTTTAATGTAGACTTTACACTGGGTGTTGAAGAAATAATATTTTCTAATGAAATCGAGAGAGAAGTGCAATAACATTTCCAAAATGCAGGTGTTGGTAGGAGTGAATGCACTGAGGCTTAATTCGAAGTTTAAAATGGAGATTCCATTAAACCTATGAAATTATTGCAGATCAAATGCTTACTTTTAATATAAAATTTAATAATATTAATAATAATAAATAATAAATGAAAGTTTCTAAATATTTTAAACGTAATTTTATTTATATACGTATGCATTCTTCCATAGAAATGTATCCATTTGTGTACCACATATTGCATTTTATACTTTTCTATTTTGTTTATTCATTGCTATTTATATAACTTGCCCATAACTATTTATATAACTCCTTACAGTGAGGTTGTCCATTACTATTTGTATAATTTATCCATTACTATTTATATAATTTATTGATTAAATTGCATAAAAATGGCTTTTGAAATCTACTGTTAAAGGCATACATGCATAATTTCTTTATTCCACACAAATACTGTTTTTCAATTCGGAAAGGCCTTACTTTTCAGTGTAACACAAATAGCATTATGAAACGAATTTAATTTTTGTATCTAGTCGAACTTTGTGAGGGTAGCTGGTTTGCATGGTAGATGAGTTTGGACAAATTATGTTCAGAGGATATAGTATTTACGCTATAAATCAAGTGCTCAGCAATTAAGTTTGAAATAAGTCATAACACTTATTTCAGTTCGAAAGCTCTGGATATAGCTGTTTGAACCCACTAAATACTAGAAAAAACAATATAATAATTATTTATAAATGTAGATAATTCCGCTGTTCATTAACGAACCGCAGAAATCCGATATTCATTAAAAAAAACTGACTACTTCCAGTTTTCTCGATTCGAAAAGATCGAATTTCAGAATAGGAAGGAATAAATGCTTTAGAAAAACGTTCAAACTTTCACCGCCCCCCTTTTTTTAAAGCGAGCGGGGGGGGGAGAAATAAAAACAAATTTGAAGATAACTTTTTGTCTCCTCTTTTTCGGAGCCCAAAGTGGACATTTCAAGTCGGCTCACGTTCTGAAAGGGGGTTTCGAAGCGAGGAAGGGGGGAAGAGAAAATCTCCGGATAGAGCAGAACTAAAAGACGACGACCCTTCACAGTATGGAGTGAAAACAGACGGACAATTGACTCCGGGGATCAGGCGTACAAGCGTCAGGCGTACTGTCTATCCATTTATTTACTGGAATCTCCGTTCACATATTTTCTGGTCGTATGTTTGCAGTTAAAGAAATCCGCATATATCTATTTCTATACCTTTTTAAAAATTGTGAACATATTAACATACAAATGCTTAACTAAGTTAATCTCTATTTTCTATTTTCATCGAAATATTAGACTCTTCATAAAATTATTTGTATACGTAGAAATATATATCTATGTACTGTATTTAATATAACTTGTACAGATATATATGAGGAATCACAATGGTCTCCAAGATTTTATTGCGTTCAATACTATAATGAGAGAAATAAAATAACATAATTGATGATAATGAAAAGAGAAATGTTCGAAGTCTCTTAGTCTCTTAAAATTTCAATGCGTTTGCCTTTCTCATTGTTGTAAATGTCTGCTCTATAATCTATTTCAGCTACACTTTCACCAGTGTTACCTGCTTCAGTGATAGTTGTCGCGACGCAGTTTCTCACTACCATTAAATTCCTGAGCAAGGCTGGCACAAATATTTGGTCCTGTACAGAGGAAGAAATCATGCCAAATTATGGCTAGTGATTGAGAAGTCAGTTGAACAGTGCACAAGGAGGAAGAGGCACTCAGACCTAGCAAGCACGAAGATATCTTAACACAGTTAAACGGCCCAACCCTTGGAGGCGATCCAAGGAGGCCTAACCGTCCCGGTCAACCTAGGGGGACAATTTTTGGTTCACATAGTCTGGGTTTAAGCACACAAAGTCAATGGTGGATGACAGCGCATGCACTTAAGAAAACGAAGAACATAGACATCGACCGTTCGACCGTCCCCCAGTGTTTACCAAGAGAAGCTTACCCCAAAGGACAATCTTCGATATCAAACCATGTAACGACCACATTGCTCACCTTTCGTGTTTCCTTCTTTAAAAATCCGAATGAGTCTACAATGGCTCCCTAACTAAAAGGTGGTGGATGATGATTCTTCACCATCAGGACTTGGAGATGGTGTCCCTAATCCCTCGTCGTCCTTTAAAAGGGGGAATATATAAGGTATTTTCTCCCTCCTTTCTGCATGCCTTCGTAAGGTAATGTGCTCATTTTTCGTGTTTCCTACTTTAAAAATCCGAATGAGTCTACAGTGGCTCCCGAACTAAAAGGTGGTGGATGATGATTCTTCACTACCAGGACTTGGTGATGGGGTCCCTAATCCCCCGTCGTCCTTTAAAAGGGGGGAATATATAAGGTATTTTCTCCCTCCTTTCTGCATGCCTTCGTGATGTAATGGTTAGCACACTCGGCGCGTATTCGAGAGGTCCTGGTTCGAGTCCCGGCGATGGCATTGCTCATTTTTCACATCTCCTGCTTCCAAATAACCTAAAGTCTCTACACATCATTACGACTCATCCTGTGAAATTTATTAACACTGTTGCAATTTCCCTGAATAGTGTCTAAAGGATGGCAAAGAAAGTAAAAAAAAAGTTATCAGAATTAATGAAGGTAAAAATAGTTATAAGAATCGGAAAACTAATAACGAAAATAAAGCAACAAAAGCTTTCAAAGCTGATGGAAGCTAAAGTCGTGTTAAAATTCAAGAAAGTAACAAAAATGACTCAGCTGTTAAAACAACAATGGAAAAAAGAATTAACTAAAGATATGTTTTTACTTTTTTGTGTCTTGAGTACTATGGGGGTATATTATACTTTACTATTTCATATGCTGCTTATTACTTGCACAGCTTAATATATACAATTAATATTACAGAGTTCATTTTTAATATCACATCTACACCGTATCGTTCTTATAATCAAATTTATTATAAACAGAAATGTAATAAATTTCATATAATCATTGAAAATTAACCCGAAACTGATAGGCACTTATTATTTACATCTGTACATTTTTATAAAAAATTATTTGAGCATCATATAGTGACTCCAAAATTTTATTTAGCATGAAGCACGCAATTTTATCACAGTAACTTTCCCTTTTTCAAGTACACTTTCCCCTAAGCTTTCGAAAATATCCCCAGGTGGAGAATGTAGGAAAGTTAGGAATGGAGGGGATTGAGAAAAAGATCCCTCAACCTACACGACTGGGTTTTAACTGGTCACCAAAATTTCGTTAGGATCGGGTCAATAACAACATGCTGTACGTCTCTTTGTTGGAGCTGTTGCCATTTCTTATTCAGGAAAAAAAAAGCTGAGCGACGATTTCCTTCCCAAACCTTTTTATTTCTTGTGTTTTTATTTTCTCGCAAGCTTTCGATTTGTTCGTATTTTACGGATAAAGAAAGATACCTGAAGGCGGTTCTTCAACGATTCGCAAAAGCCTGCTGAAAGGAGTTGAAGGAGATGGTCGTAATGCCCATTTCGATCAATTTTGATCAACATTGATCAATATATTTACTTATTTATTTTCATTTATAAAGAATCTATGTAAGAAAATAAGTTTGTAAAGATCTGAAAATATGTAAAAATATTACAAAACGCCATGATAGTGAAACAGTGTGCCAATTTCCTTTTGCAAGGTCCTATGCATAACCTTTCTCATCAATTCTAGCCGAACAGCGGCTGAGTATTAAAGTCCCTGAGCACTGGTTTTTCTTTCTGAGGTAAAGTCGCTGAACACTGGTAGTTCGGTCTGAGGTTCGAATCCCGCGAACGGGCTGGTTGCATGGGTGTTTTCGTGGTTTTCCCCATGTGTAACGTGTATACGAGCCAGTTTCCCTTAGAAAGTCCTCCACGAAGGCATCCCTTCCCTTAGGCAGATAGCCCTTGAGGCTTTGCCGTAATCACATAAACCAAACCAAACCTCATCAATTCTGTTAATCTGGCTCTTTATGATATAGGAATTATTTTGATTTTTTTTAACGAAGCTATACATACTATGGTGACACTGCAAAGTATTTCCCAGCAACAGGAAGATTTTAAGTAATTGTCTAGTAATCATTTTGAAATAATTTTAGTTTAATTTTTTGTTCTTATTTATCTTAATAATTTAAATGCCTCTGAAAATATTATTAACGATTCATTTTATAGGAGCTTGATGTAGTATAAACTTTAAATTTTTGGTACAAATAAAAGAAACAAGATAAAAAATTGATAAAAATTAATAAAATTAATAAAAAATTACCATTTGCCTATACAAATACGCAATATATATAAGCCTGTATATACATATATGCATTAGAGGACATTTGGTGTTGAATAAATTAAATAAATAATATTGTTATTTTTTCTAGATGTAATTTTTATTCTTGTTAAATTTCTAACATTTTTTAAAGTAACAACTACATCACTAAATCCTTTAAAAATTCATATGCAGAGCATTGTCATAAAATATTAAACATAATTGTAACAAAAACAAATCTGGGAGCTTTTAGATTTTATATTGCGCCCAAAGACACTTTTTTTAATGTTTTGTATGTTACCTTTATTTATTAAATACCATGTTCTTCGCGCTTAAAACATAAATTTCAATTCAACAGCAATATCACAAAATAATTTAAAAAGCGCATATCTTTAAAATTTCCGATATATTATTTCGCCCCTTGAAGATGAAATGTTTTTTTTTTCTTTTTTTCCCCCCGTACAGTGTTGCCATTGCTCGCTTTGAAATCTTTGAATTTGTTAATAAAAATTCGTTAAAGTTTTAAAAAATATGAAATAGATATAATAAAGCAAATTCCAAATTCCAAATTTGGGCTTCCGGATGTCCATATTCGATGGGAGGACTTCGCTATTCAAAAATGATGTCTCTAGGTAACGTTGTTTTTTCACAGTGCGAGAAACATGCATACATTCATGCAGATTCTTCATTGTTTTATTTCTTTAAATATAACGCAGGGCTGTAATATTTGGAGGCAACAATTTGAAAACTGAAACGTCGTTTGTAGCGAACCAACGCAAAATGCCAAAGCGAAATTAATAGCCCTTCTGCGCAAATTGCCATTTTGGGCTAAAAACACTGAATGAAAGCAAAAGATAAAGCAATTGATGTAAATCAAAGTACAAGAAATCAAATAGTTTAATCCTTTGAAGAACGTATGTTCGGAATAGCAAAAAGAAAACATCTATAGTTGTGACACACTTCTCAGATAAGAAGCTTTTCTTTTCTTTCCGCAGAGAGCACAAGTGGCTTGAGAAGTTCATCTGACTCTTGATGCCTTCTAATACTTTAAGAAAGCACTCTCGTACGGACGTATGGAAATGAGTATCAACTCGTGCAGAAGCAACTGACGCCACAGAAACCGGCAATCAATCAATCAAATTTTAAATTCCCGGTTGTTGGCGTGAACGAATGGAACGGCACCGTATCAAACATGTAAAGTTCACGTCACGTTAACGTGATGCAATAACAAAGCTTTTTAAGCGCAGGGATTGTTAATATTTAGTATGTCACAACTCAACTTTCCTTGCACGATTCAGAATATAAAGGCTTTAATTTTGCGTTCGAAAATTAAACATGCATTAGATTTCAGCAGGTATGATTTATCTGTAAGGAACTGTAAAATAAATTATCAAAAATATTATTACACCTTAGACCAACAAACATTTACGCATCGAAAATATTTGTATTCTCTAAATGCGCAGGGCAGCGCCCACATTCTAACTAACACCTTAGACCTTATAAAGTACTTCTCCCGCCTTCGTAGTGTAGTGGTCTGCACGCTGGGTCCAGAGGTCCGTGGTTCGATTCCCGGCGAGGACATTGCTAATTTTCCCTCACTCATTTTTTTCCCTAAAATAACCTAATGACTCTACACTGGCGCCCAAACTGAAAGGGTGGTGGAGGATGATTCTCCACACCCAGAATTCGGTGATTGGGTCCCCTAAACCCCAGTCGCCCTTTAAAAGGGGAAGCATATAAGGTATTTCTCCCGCCTTTTTAGCATGCCTTCGTAGTGCAGTGGTCTACACGCTGGGCGCATATTCCAGATGTCCGTGGTTTGGGCGCGTTGCTCATTTTTCATCACTCCTGCTTCCAAAATAGCCTAATGACCCTACAACCTAATAAAATGCAAACTGCGATGTGCTATATAGCCTGCCTCGAATCCAGACTTCACATTTTTACTTCACTCACGAAATTCGTCAAAGATTCTGTACTGTTGTCTAATAAGTAGTATAGTTGATCAGAAATCACTACTGGTTGAATGATTAACTTGGATTGGATTAATTTTACTGTGCCGAAAGCATGCGAGATTTACCTGCCCTGTGGGAACAATGCTGTCGTACAAGATGTTTTTTGTACAACTGTCTCTTGCTTACGTACACAGAGGGGGGGGGGAACGGAAATTTTGTTCCTGAGAATCATTTTGGTATGTTTAGTTATTTTTTTCTCGAGTGCTTACTTTAATTGGTTTAATTTCGGGAGAGTATCTTAAATTAGATATAAAATGAGTTATTTTCGATATGAAATACAAAAATTTCTGCACTACAAGCGTTCTAAACCACCAATAAAAACAGGAAAACTTTTGCACATATAAAACGTGATTAAACATTTTGGAATTACTTATGCCATATCAGACATAATGTGCGTTAATGTCGATATAAAGTTATAAAGTATTCTCTCCCTCCTTCCAGGTAGCACACTTGGCGCGTATTCGAGAGATCCAGGTTCGAATCCTGGCGAGGGCATTACTCATTTTTCGTGTCTCCAGCATAAATTAATCTAACGACTCTACAGTGCCGCCCGAACTAAAAGGTGGTGGATAATGATTCTTCATCACCAGCATTTGGCGACTGGGCCCCCTAATCTACAGTTTTCCTTTAAAAGTAAGAGTATATATTTTCCCCGTTTTTTCTACATGCCTTGAGGGTGTAAAGGTAACACACTCAAGGCGTATTCGAGAGGTCCACTTTCGAGTCCCGGCGAAAGCATTTCTCATTTTTCACATCACCCGCTTTAAAAAAATGACTCTGAAAAAGACATAAAACAAAGCAAATTATTACAGTTCCTATGTTGGTTGTCTATTTTAATTCCATTAATGTTTTGTTAAATTCTTCACACACAAACGATTTTCAGTTTACAGGTTTTTATCCCATTAGAATAATTAATTTTGGAAAGTGCGATATATATTGTATGTTACATATTTAAAGTATAATTTTTAATTAAAAATTCTTTGCTTAGTTATTGTCATGTGCGACTTTAAAGTGTGAGACGTAAAAAACGTTTTCAAAAACCTACTTTAATGCATAACATTAAATCTTTTCAAAATAGTAAATTTTAAAATTTTATTAACCAACTTTTGTTTTATGTTTCCCAGTTATTGTATTGATGTTTTTCGTTTAATCAATGAATTCCATCCCACATTTGCTCAAGAGCACACACATTTTACAATTTTAAAAAGACACATTGTTCCTTGTGAAAGAGCAATGCAGCAGATAGTAAACAGAATTACCGCTGAACAAGGTTTCTGCGAATTTTATAGACTTTTTCTCGCCTTCTTGGAACAGATTTAATACGGCGAGTATACTGATAGTTGAAGTTTACAGCGTGCTTCGCACAACGAACGCCTTACGTGCACATGAATATCTCGCACGAGTGCAAACTGAAAACGATGTCGGATGACGAACTTGGTTCGTCATTGCGAATCGCACGGAAGATTGTTCTGCATTATTGAAACGGCAAAGACGGAGTTAAATTCCAGAATTTAAATTTAAATCTAGAAAATACAGAAAACGCACCAGTGCATAAATAAATCCTCAAAAAGAAGAACGGATTAGTGAGCATAATTTGTATAGGTTATTTTGAAGCAGGAGATGTGAAAAACGAGCAATACCCTCGCCGGGAATCGAACCATGGACCTCTTGAATACGCACCGAGTGTGCTGACCACTACACCACGAAGGCCTGCTAAAAAGGCCGGAGAAATATCTTATATACTCCCCCTTTTAAAGGGCGACTAGCGATTAGGGGACCAATCGCCAGATCCTAGTGGTGGAGAATCATCATCCGCCACCTTTTTAGTTCGTGCGACACTGCAGAAACATTTGGATGGTGTTTTGTTTTAAACAGGAGTGAAGAAAAATGAGCAATGGCCTCCTTGCCGGGGCTTGAACCACGGACCTCGCGAATACGGCTGAGCGTGCTCACCACTACGCCACGAAGACAAACAAAAACATGTGCTTACAAATGAACGTTAATAAAACTTCCGAAAATATCTGGCCAAGGGATATTAAATACAACTCTCAGTACCATTTATTAATGAAAACGTTAACGAGAAGGCACTGAGAATCAAGTTCTTGAAAGTTAATGGTAGGCAAGAATCTCCAAGTTCTATTTCAGCCAGCCTTCGAAATACTATAAAGCTACACGCTTTATTAACTTTACACCAGTTCCTATTCCTAATCTCCCCATACTAGCACTTATTTTAAAAATGCAAGTTTTGCCTTAGCAAGTATTGTATGTATTTATGTTGAGTCAAATATTATTATCAACTCTTTTACTCTAGTATCATTATAGGCAATATATATGTATCATTCATTCTATCTCCGTCTATATTTTTATCTAGTCTTCCATCTTCTTATCGCTTTATTTTACCTCCTTATCTGTGTGAATATCTAAGTTACTGCGGAATGGTTCTTTATCACTAAGCCGTTGTCGATCAGTGTTAGTTGCATAAATTTCATTGTAATCTTTTAACCAATCTAAATATATGTCTTCACACCTAAAAAAGAGAAGTGTTATTTGCATAATACTACTTGAACCTCAAATCAGTACTTAACATAAGCAAAACTCTTTCTCAAAGAATAGTCAATTTTGCTTTATTTTTTTTACTTTGCATTTAACAACGTAGTCTCTGAAATAATAGACAGATTCAAACGTAGCAATCTGATACAACCCAGTTATTTATCTAATAGTATTAACTGCAGTGATCTTTTTGCAGGATTATTAAGCAAGATATTGACAGAAAATTCTTTTGTAAAACTTAGACTAGTGAGGGATACGAAAAGAAAACTGCCAGACGCTTTCAGTGCACGAATAAAAAAAATTCTTTCGCCACTATTTACAGAATGTATATTTTCACGTCAACTATTTCGAAAAGCTTTAATTTCTTTTTCTTGAAAATCCCTATAACCATACATGATTTAATTAAGATACAATAACACGCCGAACAAATATTAATTTAGATGGCAAACAACAGAAGTTGCACGTATTTTGCAAAAATTTAACTTCCGGGTCGTTTATTCTCCATTCAGTAAAATTCCGAGTTCCATACTCAAGGACCCCATTCCGGATATGAATTATGGGGTATTTACAGGATTCCTTGCCAGTGTGGTTTAATTTACATTGGCCAAACTAAGAGAGCCTTAAAATTTTGCGTTAAGGAACATGAGGCCTATGTTAGAAATAAGGAAACACAGAAGTTTTCTGTTGCTCCCCAACATTGTTGGTCCGAAAATCAAACTTTCATTTTTTCTGCTGCCAAAATTATTCAAAAAACATCTTCCATTGGTGAACTGGATTTTCTAGAGGCAATTCACATATAAAAAATATTTCTGTTCTAGTTAACGACCCCAATTCCAAACCATCTTTGCCTTCAGCCTTTAAAGAAATTATGTTTTAGTTCTGGTTTCATCAACAGATGGCGCCAGTAGCTTATCTCCTGTCCAGGCTTTCTTATCTTATCTAATCATTATAGCTTATCTCGTTCATTTGAGCTTTGGCAGCTGAGGATGATGGTTCGGTAAAACCATCGAAACTATAGTCCTGCGAAAATTTGAAAATATAACGCTGATTTTTGTTGTTTGACTTCTAAATTAACATACATGATTTGACTAAAAATATTCACTTTAGTTGCCGCTGCTAAGTAAGCATGTTAGCTGCACACATATACACACACAGAGCCCCCCCCCCTCCCCAAAAAATAAATCTGAAAGCTTTTAGATTTTATATTACGCCGAAAAGGGTGTTTTTTTAACGTTTTGTGCGTTACCTTTATTTATTAAATATCATGTTCCTCGCATTTACACCTCATAAAATTCAATTCAACAGCAATATCACAAAATATTTAAAAACAGCATGTTCTTAGAATTTCCGATAGACGGTCTCACGTGCTGGCGATAAAAATGTTACTTTCCGTATAGTGTTGTCATTGCTCGCTTTGAAATTGTTGAGTTTGTTAATCAAAAATTCGTTAAAATTTTACAAAAATATGGAAAATATAACAAAAATTTCCAAATTTGGGCTTCCAGATGCCCATATTCGAGCGGAGGACTACGGTATTCAGAATTTGATGTCTCTCGGCACCTTTGTTCTTTTACACTACGAGAAACATACTTACATGCACATTCTCCGCTATTTAATTTATTTTAAAATATTTAAGGGCGATAATATTTGGTGGCGTAGAATTTGAAATGTGATTCAGCCTTTACAGTGATTCAACGCAAAATCCCGTTTCGAGACTAATAATCCTTCTGAGATAACGCTCCTTTAGGCTAAAAAGAAAAGGAAAAAATATGGCGCATAGAAATTTGTTGTTCTGTGCTCATCAACGTAATCCGAAGATTTTCTTCAACTGAAACATTTTGCTACAAATTACAATAGATTTAATGTCTTATAAAAGAATCTGCAATCAGTCGTTTTCAAATTTTTTCAAATGCTGTGCTTGAACGATGCTTATAGTTTAAAGTTTTTGAATGCATTTCACTCAGATGTCTTAACGAATCTCTGCATTAAAACAATCTCCTTAATCATTATTTTGTGATTTCTTTTTGTTATTGTTGTTGGCTTATTATTTATTATATTACAGCGATTGATGCAAAAGTAATAAAAGTAAAGCAAAATAAAATTTAAAAAAAAAATCTGAAAGTTCTCAGATTTTAAATTCCGTCCAAAGGAGCGTGTTTTAACGTTTTATGTGTTACCTTTATTTATTAAATATCATGTTCTTTGCCACTTAAACCATAAAATTTAGTTCAACAGCAATGTCGCAAAATAATTTTAAAATGAGCATACCTTTAGAATTTCCGATACCCAGTTCCGAGCGCTGGAGATAATAAAAATTCCTCCCCCCCCCCCGGTAGAGTGTTGCCATTGCTCTGTTTTAAATTGTTGAGTTTGTTAATCAAAAATTCGTTAAAGATTTACAAAATATGAAATCGATAATAAAACAAATTCCAAATTTCAAATTTGAGCTTTCAGATGCTCATATTCGCGGTAGGATTACGTCATTCAAAACTGGATGGTATTAGGTACCGTTGTTTTATCACAATTGAGAAACATACATACATTTATGCAGATTCTTCATTATTTCATTTCTTCAAATATAATACAGGGCGATAGTGGCAACGATTTGAAAAGTGATACGCTGTTTATAGAGTTCCGAAGCAAAATCGCAAAACGAAAACAATAGACCTTCATAGACAAAGCCTACGCTTCTCACCTACGCCATATACAATTTAACAGCAAAATTACAAAAAAATTAACAGCATAGCAATATACATTTAAACTCCCGATGCACTATTAAATTTTTTTCAGTCGTTTCTTAATTCATCATATCAATGTTTACTTTTCTTCCTTATCTACGTAAAACTCAATTTGTTGCTAACTCGCTATGTTTTGTACATTTTAAGTTATCAACATTGGTTTAAGAACAGAAATATTATGAAATTTACATAAAATAACGTCTCTATAGTAACGTAACGTAGTCTTAACATAATTTGGTTTGAGGTAAATGCCTGTGTTCGTTGTTTCAATTATTTGTTTTAAAGTGGATGATTTAAGGAAAGGTATTCTGCCTTTATTTCACCCTATTTTTTCGTATGAATTTTCCTTAATTTATAGTTGCTGATACGAGCCAGAATACTGTCATATCAATAAATTGTTTGTTATATAATTTTTAACAACAGAAAATTGTAATTACAGTAATAAATATTCATTAACTGTGGTCAGGAAACAAAGAATACAGACAAAACCCAAATTGTATAACGAAATAACATACAACACAGGTAACCGAAACGCTTATACCCGACGGACTTCGCAGTACATGTTTTGCAACACACCGAAACACGCTCTTCTGTTATCATACAGGCACTGACTTTGATATATCATGCTCACGATGGGGAAAAATCTCCATAATTTCCCTGTGGAGTTTTCCCTTCTCTCCCTCTCTTATATTCAACTACTCAACCCATTGTGAATAAAGAGTGTTGAATATAAAGAGGATATTCATAGGAATTGTAAAATATATATCTACTCCAATTTTTTATTTTTCTTTGAATTCATTGACGGATAGGTAGAGGAAAAGGGGCTTTTTTTTATTATTTACTTCCAAAAATAACCTCATTATTGAAAAATGGAATATAAAATACTGAAATATTTGTTTTCTTTTAAGAGTAAGAATGAAAAGATGCCACGTATCGGGCAAAATAGTTGGAGCAGTGTTTTTAAATTTTGAGAAATTCGCTGTGAGTGTTTCATTCTGGGTCTGTATATTTCTATTTCTTTTATTTTAAAATTCAAATAAGACTTCCTTATTATTTATGGATTCTGTATATTTATTTGACCTATCAGTAGCTTCGTAAAATTAATGCAGGTAAAGAATTTTAAAGATAGCTCGAAATATAAATACATAAAAAGGAAAGGAAAATAAAAAATTCTATGTTATGTAACAATAGCTGCATTTAAAGTTACATTTAAAAAGATATACAGCTGAATTGCCAATATATACTTAAAAACGCTTTGGTTTGGTGCACTTTTATAGAATGTAAATTTAATATAAACCTCGGCAAATTCCTCCATAGGGAAAGATTCTATTGTTGCCTTCTACAGGTTCGTGGATTTGGAGTAGTTGATGATAACGCTTGATGAAGAATCAAAGCACAATTTGTTCACCAGTATTATACAGGACAGTTCCAAAGACACGTTTACAGTCGTCGAAAAACTACGACAAAGACGCTGACACAATCAGCAACACAGCCTTCAGGCTATACCGGCAAAGACAGCTTCACGGCAAAGCACTAAAGTAAAGCTTCCGACTCGGTCGATGGCTCTCAAGCTTGAACTCAAGACACACTACACTACTGAATTCAAGATACTGTACTCCCAGGACAGGCGTGGCCCACCAACCCTGAACACTGGTAGTTCGGTCTGAGGTTCCAATCCCACGAATACGCGTTTTCTTAGTTTTCCCCATGTGTAACGTGTTAATACTAGCCAGTTTCTCTTAGAAAATCCTCCACGAAGGTATCCCTCCCTTCCGTGTAGTATCTCTCCCTTCCTCCTTTGGGCACGTAAATAATAATAAGCCTAGGACAGACAGGGTATATAGCTTTACCTTTGAGAATATTCTCGGAGAAACCACTAAAAATGCTCCGCTAATATCGCTAATATTGTCCTCAAATATCGCCAAATGGACGATTTCGCGCCTAATCTGGCAACCCTGCATTTCGATGTCACTTTCTGGCAATTCTAACCTCGCTTTGCGGGGAAGCTATCTTACCGCAACTGGGCATTTTGCAACACTATTAAAACAATGTGTGATCTTTGGCATAACTTTCTTTCGAGGGCTATCAAGTCCACGTTTACTTATTTTTAAAGGAAAAATACGCGACTGTAAAGGATTGCAGGATCGTTTGGAGGCCCTAGTTGAAACGGGGGTGGACAATAATCAAGCTTTGGCCATAGGCTTCTTCATAAATTATGAAAAATTCAGCATTAACGTAACAAACAACGGTTCTTTTCTTAAATTTCAAAACTTGAATTTGTGAAATTTTCTACGAAATTAATAAATCTAGCTTACATTGAGCACCTTTATAAATGCAAATTTATTTATTAAAATAATACTTCTAATTTTTATTAAAATAATACTGCTAATTTATTTATTAAAATAATAAGTCTTCAGTGAAGTTATTTACGGAACGAAACTTTAACCTAATTATATATATATATATATTTACAAAATTCGAATCTTAACTTTTATTCCTTTAACGGTTTCTAGAAACATTAGGTTATTTGGAAGCACGAGACTCGAAAAATGAGCAATGCCCTCGCCGGGAATCGGACCACGGACCTCTCAAATTCGCGCTATGCGTGCAGACCACTACACTACGAAGGCAGTAGGCACGCTAAGAAGGCGGGAGAAATACCTTATATACTCCCCTTTATAGAGGGCGACTGGGGATTAAGGGACCCAATCGCCAAATCCTGGTGGTGGAGAATCGTCATCCAACATCTTTTAGTTCGGGCGCCACTATCGAGACATTAGGTTATTTAGAAGCAAGAGACTTGGAAAAATGAGCAATGCCCTCGCCGGGAATCGAACTACCGATTCCCGGCGCTGTAGTGGTCTGCACGTATTTGAGAGGTCCTTAGTTCGATTCCCGCCGAGTGTACGCTAAGAAAACGGGAGAAATACCTAGGCTAATTGGAAATAGGATAATTGCAATGAATTTCATACTATAACTAATTTTATCGATTATAAAAAAATATGACATAGAGCAAGAAGAAAAGAAACTCATACAATAATAATAATAAAATAATGGTATCTCAACTTTTATTTCTTTTACAGCTAATTGAAATTAATTTCTTACTATGTACAAATAATGTATTTTTCATAACATAGTATCCTAAAATCGCTTGTTATAGAATATAAATAACACAATACTGGGTCGCATAAATTAGTTAAATATTAATGCAATTAATATATTAGTAATGAATAATATTCAACGTAATAAAGAATGTAGGATAACATATGAATAGCAGCGTTTGTAGCGTTTATATATGTAATTATTATAAAACACCAAAAATTCATATAAAGGGGGTGAAGTTTACTGATTGATTTCTTATGGCAAAACTCTCAACGGCTATCTGCTTAAGATCTCCTTAAAAAGCTTGCTTTTCTTCAAGAAGTTCAGCCAGAAACTTGGCTGATACTAATATTACGCCGAGGAAAACACGTTCTTAGCATTCATTACGAAAAAATAAAAATTCATTTGGCATTAAGACGATGAAGAATCACATTGTCAAAGAATGCTTTTATTAGCTGTTATAAAATATAAAAATGGTTTCATTACTAAATAAATGTAATTCTTTTCAAAGTACTGAAACTCTTGTAAAATAGAAAACATACAAATTATAGAAAGTAAAGTTTAATAACCAGAAGGTGTAAAATGAAGTCAAAAATTATTTAAACAGGTGCAGAAACATGCAGTTTCTTGTTATAATAATGTTATAATAATGTTTCTTGTTATCTTAGCTATAAATTAAAAAATATATTTAATGGAAGATTAGGCAAATGCAAAAACTTTTTAAATTGGTGCAGATAGTGAATAAACCAGAGTTTTATTCACAATCAAGTAAAAAGTTTAATTTTTTGCCTAACTTTAAAATTTGCACACTCTTTTCTTCCAAATAAAATATCCAATTTCTTTGGAAATACAGAATCAAATTACTTCTCGGTTTTAAATGGAACTCAGCATATGCCTAAATTTTAATATATAGAAGAAATGAAGAAAAACTTTCATTGAAAAATGAAGCAGAATTAAAAAGTAAACGGTTTATTGAAAATTATATTTATAATTTTTTTTTAGATTTGAGTAAAAGCAATAATTCAATTAATGTAAATTATTACACGACATTAGGAAATTCTAGTTTGATTGAAAAATTTCTAAACAAGTCTCCACAATTTAATGCGTGATAGGTAAAATTAATTAAGAAATTTAACTTTTAATGTGATTCAATTAAAAAATATATAAATTATAAAATTATAAAATTCTATTAATGACTTTACGTCTAATCCAGTCCTTATAAAATTCTATTAAATTAATTTTTCAATTTTCATTACTAATTTTTCTGACAGATAAGGCTACCTTCCTATTCGCTTTATTGCTGTAGGATATAAATAGGACCATTACGCCCGCTGATTTCCAGCTCGATCAGCTTTCTGAACAATCATCTCCAACTAATTAATTGACATTTATAATATATTAAGAAAATTTCAATAATGCAAATTTGTTATTTTATTTCAATGTATTGTTAAGTATATTATTTCGAAATTTTTAATCGTTCGATTCGGGGTAGGGCACTCAGGCACCCGGGTGTCTTAAAAATCTTTCCCCATCATCTGCTTTCCAATCTTGCAAATTTCTTTGCTCCTGATGAAGAGGAATCTATTAGCCCTCGAAACCGATTGAGTTTTTTGTCTAAATCTATGTTAAATACAAAGTTGTTTCTTTACTAATTTTTAAATTATGGTAAGTTGGTAGTTTTGAGTTATGGTGTTAATTAAATCTCTTATTCCTGTTCCTTAACAATGTATTTTAGTTATTTATGTTCAAAACACATTGTTATGTTTTTTGAACATAAATCAATGTGTTTTGGTCATTTGTCATTTATGTTATGTTTTGGGAGGGTGGTGTTTTGGTCATTTATGTTCTAGCTTCATACAATTCCGTACTGTTATTTTGCAATAACGCAACTGGTAATAAGTGTTTATGGGTGGTATGTACATAAATTTTACATAATAAGTTAAATTTTATGAGTGCCAAAATATTTTACAATCATCAATACACTGAACGAAATGCTTAGAAATAAAAGGCTTTCAATTTATGTATGTTCCCTTGGCTATAGTGGCGATTATAACCAACCACCCTCCCTATTTCCATAACATATTTTCAAGGGGGGTAAGGAGGCTGGGGTAAGGGATGGTTGACGAGCAGAGGGGGCCAACAAGGCCATTTAGCAAATGAGAACTGTCTTCGTGGTCCGCCCGCTATTTCACGATTACTGAACAGCAGTTTTATTTTTTTGCACATGCATTTTTATTTTATTTCGGGACCTACGGTTTCAGAGGTCGATACTTATCGAACGCTTCCGATCTGAAAGGGCGCAGAGGGGTGTGGCAGGGGGTTAAAATCCGAGCAGTCGTCACACAGCCAGATTAGGCGGACGTCTTCGATGATGAGTGGTTATCCGCTTCTGGTGCACTGAATCGCTTTAATTAAGCCCATTGTTTCCGCCCGAATGAATTATGGGATGGCAAGATAAAGAACCTTCTGTTTTGGACTCTGGAATTTATTATACAGCTAATCCTGCTTTTACAAATATAATTCGCATGTTTAGATATTACGGCGAAGAGTAATCTGAGGATCATACTTCCCACGTCTTGTGATTACTAATCTTAAGAAGGCAGTGGGTAAAAATGCCAGAGGCTGATGATTGATGGCATTAACATGAAAATATCCATGATATATCCATTTTATTCCAGTTCGATAATTATTTACAAAAGTAAGTAAACAATTCATTCAGAAATGATGTCATATATATGAGAACATCTAGTTGGAGAATCGCAAATTGATTTATTCCTTTAATAAGTAAATTCCAGAATCTTTGGTTTTCAAGCAAGTGCTATAAAATATTTGTTTCCTTCGAGCCGTAAATATACTTCACTGGCTGTGTTCCTATATATTTAACTGACCGTATTCTCGTATTTCTTTTGAAGACTTGTATCATTTTACTATATTTTGCGTTTCTTCTACCGAAATAATACGAAGTACTCAAATATAGCGGAATTACACTGATGCTTAAAATGCGCAAATGCTATATGAATTTGCACAAACTGACAATTTTGAAAAATATCTTACAGTTTTTAAAGCAAATATTTGGCTGCATTTGTATATGATTTATTTCTATTTTGTTATCTTAAAAGCATTAAAACAATAGAATTTTGTCTTCTTTTTCATGATACTTGAATTTTAACTTTGGAAGGTATTTTCTCCCCCATTTCTGCATGCCTTCGGGGTGTAATGGTTAGCACCCTCGGCGCGTATTCAGAGGTCGAGGTGGTTCGAGTCTCGACGAAGGCATTGCTCATTTTTCACGTCTCTAATGACACTACTAATGACTAATGACACTACAGTGGCGCCCCGAACTAAAAATAGGTAGTGGATGATGATTCTTCACCACCAGGATTTAGCGAATGGGTCCCCTAATTCACAGTCGTCCTTTAAAAGGGGGTGCATATAAGGTAGGTAGGTATGGCGCGGTCCATCCTCCTGGTAAGCCCAAGCTCGCCTTATGGAGTTTTTAGACCGACCACGAATTTTCTCACTCCTTTCCCTCATGCCTTCTTGGTGTAACGGTTAGCACACTTGGCGCGTATTCGAGAGGTCCAGGTTCGAATCCCGGCGACGGCTCTACTCATTTTTCATGTCTCCTACTTCAAAATAACCTAACACTCTACAACGTTTATTCATTACATGAATAGTTGAGTCAAATGAAAACATTTTGATTTACTTTAATTTTAATTCAGAAATCCTTTTTCAGTGTGTAACAAACTGATATATTAAGTATTATAGGTCTTCTAAGATAATAATTTCTGAAATATACTTTGAACAAACTTATAAAGTTGTAATTAACGTAATAATGCTTTTCTTTTAAGCATAAACGTCAGGAAATCTTTAAAATAGATATTCTTCTAGTCTTATGAAAGCACGCTTTCCAAATTCATTAAAACTGCTTTATCTCAGGCAAAGCTTATGAACATACTTTACTAAATGGGCAAATACAGAATGTAAAAACTTCAGTTAGTGACACTAATTTTACGAATAAAAAACTATAAGATATTATTAAATTATGCGAAATTTCTTTTTGTCGTATATATTTCTAGCTTTTCACGAATACGTTGCATTAAGATACTTTCCTTCATTACTGAAGAAATAAGCATGTATGCACATTTTAAAAGCTCACTACATTTTTTTTTCAAATGCACATATTTTGAAAGAGTACGCACCAAATTGCCTACATTTCTGATACAGATTTATGCACTCATTTGCATAGCTAAAACTCTTAAACAGAAAACATTGCTAGTAGGAATATTTAACAAGGCATCCACATTAAATTTCTTTCTCCTCTTTCTTTTTAAGAGTTGGCAACATGGAGATAGGATAAATTCTGCTTTTCCCCACGCAGTCGTAACTTCAAGTATTAAGACATTGTTCTTAAATCACTGACGTCGTACCTTTCAAGCGACACAAATCCCACACGTTTATTCTAAGTAAATCAGGCTCGATAAATCGCCAAACAACATCTACCAAGTAAAATATAACAGAAGAGGACAACAGTGAAGAAGTGTTCTTGAATTAAAGCGGTCTTTGTCACCACATGCTGTGCATGTTCGATTGTATTTCCAATGACCAGTGGGCTGTGTCTCGTCGGAAGGGCCATAAAAATTCAGTGGCCCGTGAGGTAATGGCCTGTAAAACACTGAAAAAATACGTGACTTGAAATAAATTCAATAAAATGTTGAAATATTTTCCTAAAAGGATTTTTAGAATGATTCTAGATTAGATTACACAATTTACATATGAGATTTTACATGATAATCAGATCTCTCTCGTTCTCTGTATATAAATAATGAAGATATTTTTTAAAATAATAAAATAATTTTTATTATAACATATTTTAAATAGCTCTCTCTTTCTTAGAGTTTATTCTGATGACTGTATATACAGTGTAGAGTCAACAGATTTTTTTTGAAGCAAGAGATATGAAAAATGAGCAATGCTCTCGCCGGGACTCGAACCTGGACCTCTCGAATACGCGCCGAGTGTGTTATTGTTACACCAACGAAAGCATGCTGGAAGGAGGGAGAAAATACCTTATAAACTCTGTGGTCTGGTGCTTGTTAGGTATTCAAACCGACCCTTATATACTCCCCCTTTTAAAGGGCGACTGAGGATTAGGGAATCCAATAGTCAAATCCAGGTGGAGACGAATCATCGTTCCTCACCTTTTAGTTCGGGAGCGACTGTTGAATTATTACGTTCTTTTGAAAGAGGAGATGTGAAAAATTTGCAGCGCCCTCACTAAGACTCGAACCTGGACCTCTCGAATGCGCGCCAAGTGTGTTACCGGTTATACTATGAAGGCATGCTGGAAGGAGGGAGAAAACTTATAAAGGATCCCTTTTTAAGCATATTTATTCCCTTTTTAGATTCCCTTTTAAAGCACGTAGCCAAGTATATAAAACACTATATATATAACATTTCAATAAAAAAATAGCTTTAATTAATCCTAAAATATGCAAAAACATTTATAAATGCAAATAAGAACTATTATTAAAATAATCCTAAACATCAGTTAGTGAGTTTATAGAAGTGATCATTTTACAGTAATATGAAAAGCAAAAATTTTAAAAGACGAATTAAAATATTTAAATATTAATTAGTTAACATTATTTTAAAAATTGCATTAAAATTCTTCTCCTTTTCCCTCTCAATAAATCTAAAGTGCCGTAAATGATAAATACTTGAAAATCGTTGTGAAAATTAAAAGCTCAGCAATTCTTAAACACAGAGAAATGGACAGTATTCAAACACAGCATGAAATTAAGTAAAAGTCAGAATAAGTATTTTACAAGAAAACGAAAGAGAAATGTTGTCGTTTGCGAAAAAGTTAAACAGAAAACTATCCTACTAAATAAAAATATGCTATCACAGAAGAATAAAAAATTGTTTCCTTCGGCGAAGAACAATCAAGAATATTTAATTGCAGCAGAAATTATCTTTATTTTTACTGTTAAATTCTTATACACTATAGCAGCTGAAAAGTGCGTGTCGGCAAACTGTATGATAAATTTAGTATATAATACTCATGCTATTTAAAATTTGAAACGAAAGTCTGAGAGAAAACCTTTTTGCAACAGCAAAATAACTTTCTCATAAATTTGAACGAGGCCATGAGAAAAAAGAAGCAGAACAAATAAAACAACTATCTCGTAATTCCACAAAAACATGTTAATGAAAGTAATTCCGCCAATTCTTTCAAATATTTACCCACGGTTTTCAGCAAATATTATTGACGACGTTACGGATGCATGAGCATTGGCAGCTTCAAAAATTTGATGATATTTAGGTCGAATTTCCTCTCGAAAACCGTGGGAAAATCAGTGTTGCCAGATTCTTATCTAATTCGCACTATTACCTTGATAAATAAATGTATCCATATTGTCATCAAGCCATTACTTTGGAAGATAAAGCTGAATAAAAGACTCTACGCAGCGTTTTCCCTAGTATATCAAAGAAATAGCAATGGATCTAAACTTTTGCAAAATATGTTGATTTAGGAAAAATAGGTGGAAGATTAGAGTAAACCTATACATTCAGTTATTTCTCCACAAGAATTTATAGCAAATATTCCAATTGAAATAGCTATCATTATTTCTTGAAGGAAGTATATTTTACTTTAATTAGTTCAAAGGGGCTTTATCCCTGAAGGACTATTGTTTTTGTTTTGCGATTTTGCGTTGAATCACTATAAATGTCAGTTTCACTTTTCAAACTGTTGCCATCAAATGTTAGAGTCCTGCATTATATTTGAAGAAATTAAATAATGAAAAATCTGCATAAATGTATGTCTATTTCTCGCATTGTGATAAAACAACGGTATACAGAGCCATCGAATTTTGCATGACGTAATCCTACTGCGAATATGGGCATGTGGAAGCGCAAATTTGAAATTTGGAATTTGTTTTATTATCGATTTCATATTTTGTAAAACTTGAACGAATTTTTGATTAATAAACTCAACGATTTAAAAGTGAGCAATAGCAATACTCTATGGGAAAAAAAAAAAAAAAAAAAAAAAAAAAAAAAAAAAAAAAAAAAAAACTTTTTATCTCCAGCGTGCGGAACTGTATCGGAAATTATAAAGATGACTCATTTAAAAATTATTTTGCGACATTGCTGTTGAACTGAATTTCATGGTTTAAGTTCAAAAAACGTGATATTTAATAAATAAAGGTAGCACACAAAACGTTAAAGAAACGCCCCTTTGGACGTAATTTAAAATCTGAAGCCTTTCAGAATTTTTTTAAACTTTTATGATTGTGCTTTTTTATGTGGGGGGGGAGGGTATTTGTTGTCTGTCCTTTTTGATTCGCTTTTAAAATAATTCCATCAGTAATTTTTATTTACATTGAGAGAGCAAGAGTGACTTAAATAATTTTACATTTTGGTACCTTGTCTTTTCCAACGGGAAGAGGGTTGAAGATGTAAGAAGTATGCAGTATTTAGCACTTTAATTATAAGATTTTCTAGTTATTTTCAAATAAAAGAACATCAACTCAGATACTAAATATAGTTTTTTAGCAGAATTTTAGTAAAAGTTTTCTGATAATGTTGATTTATCGATTAAAGTCAAGCTCGCGATGTTGCTTGAGGAGGAGTGGTGGAGCATTCTGTGAGAGAAACTGGTTCGTACTTTTCCCATCATGCATGGGAAAAACTACAGAATTTCCATACAGCCAGATTTCTAACCGATATCCGAAACCGAGATTAACTACCAGTCTTTAATTCATTCGGCTAGTAATATTAAGCATTACCCTGAAGAACTTTTTATGTTTTATTCTTACTAAAAAGTGTAATGTTTTTTCGCTGCTACACTATTACATCAATATCCAGCGAGAAATGTGGAAGGTCCTCGGCTTGAAAATGTTTTAGTTTTATAAGTCTGAAAAATAAATCCTGATGCTCGACCAAAATGGGGAAATTTCTAACAAATTTCACTACAAAAAGTAGACATTAAAATGGAATAACTGGAGCTTAATTAATTCTATTGTCTTTAGCATCTATAACATATTAGGCTTAGCATTTGTATACTAATCTTCTTCCTTTTATCAATTCCATTCGTATTATTAGTTATTATTACTCTGATTTGCAATATTAAATGTTCTGACTGATTTCGTTTGAGAAGTACTGTCGGTTTTTTTTTTACTTCCCTCATCTGAATTTCTAGAATTTGCTCCTGATCTACGGTAATTAAGATGAAAACGCTTAAATTACTCCCATCCCTATATCAGATATATTATTGTACATCGGAGTAATATTTTCATAATATAGAGGGAGAATGTACATTTTTAAAGCAATAATTGAAGGAAGGAATACTTTTTAATAACATTTACCCTACGAAGTAACTAATTGCAGGATATTAATAATTGAAGAATAATGATAACAATAAAAATACGTAATGATTCGTGGTATTTTGTTTATTATAAAAAGCCCTAAAAGAATAGATATTTTGTAGCTGTTGATTATACACATTCCTTTCGATTATGTACAGTTTTCACTGTTTGTGTACAAATTTCTTTCGAAATGAAAATGTGCATAAATTTTTTAAAACAGAAATTGTTATTTATGCTAATTGAATCTTTTTTTTATTATTCTAAAACTATTTTCAGAAAAATGTCAAAAAAACTGTATTTATAAAACTAAAAAAAAAAAAAAAAAAATATGTATATTTAAAGAGTGCGTGGGTTTCACAAAATTTCGTTATTTCTATACGGCCATTAAATGTTTTTTTATAACCAAGTAATTTTACTGAAAAATCCATATATTCTTGCACGACTTCTTGCGCACATATTGCATACACAGTTGAGCATTTAGGCTAAAAACTCTCGAAAATTGGCAGAATTTCCATGAATTTAGTGCACTAATCATACAGGTGCTTTTACATTGTTCAGTAAATCCACATCATTCATAAAACTTTCGTTAAATTTCGTATGTATATGGTGTTTAGTAAATACAGTATCTAGATATTTTGATCTTTGGCTTTCAAGACAACGGAGAGGTTGTAGTTCCCACAGAGTTAACACCTGAAACCGCTTGACTTCTATGAATGGGATCATTTAAATATCTTAGTTTATGCCAAAAAGATTAACTGGTTCGTAGCAGATGAAAAAAAGTTCTACCTCACTTGTCTTCAGATTGATTCTCTGCCATCTAACATGTATCATTCAAATGGCAGCATCGATTGAATCTACGTGTTATAACAGGAAAGCTCAAAATGGTTCTCTGTTATAAAGATACCAGGAACTTTACGCTATTAAGCCATTTTCCGAAAAACCGGATAAGAGTGTCCTGGTATAAAAGTGTACGAACGCTTATGGAGATTTGTTTCTAACTTGTAGAAATTAACCTTTACCAAGGGCAGTCACCTTTAAGCTGGGACACTACTGTGCAAGAGGCCTTTTAGTTTTCTTCTTTGGTTAGCTAAGCAGACGAAATTTCTACTTATATAACGTGACGTGACATAAATGTAGCATCGCCTTTATGAAGATTGAACTGGATCTGCATAAAGATTCGGGCACTATTATGCGACGGCATCCTCATCAAGGTTTCTGTTAGGTCAAACACTGGAAAATTTACATGAAGGTGCTGGCCAATCTCTGCATTGTTGTGATGGCCAGTTGCTTGATGGGAACTCTTTCATGGTTGGCCAAGCTCTGCATTGGTATAGAAGAGCATTATTGCGAAGTTTTTTTTAATGGCTTTGTTGTGAATTGGGATGTTTTTCATTACAATTAATCAGGTGCTCAATTAAAAAAATCTTTCACAGAATTGCATAAGATGCTAGACTATATGCTGATGACTATATTGCAGATGGTTAGCCATGCTCTTAATTTGTTGGTAATCCGGATGAAATAAAATTTTCTAGCTCTTTCTTAAACTGTCATATGCGTAAACGAATATCTGACAGTTGATTTTTATAATTTCTTTTCACGCTCACATCATCTAAACTTGTAGAGACATTAGGTATTTTTGAAAGCAGGCAGGGTGAAAAATAACAAAAGCCTTCGCCGGGAATCGAACCACGGACCTCTGGAATACTCGCCCAGCGTGCAGACCACCACACTACGAAGTCAGAGAAGGCGGGAGAAATAACTTATAAACTATTTCTGAATATTTAAAGCCCGTGCTAAAATATAAATAATGCTCCAGAAACTGGCTAAAATTGCACATTTCTAAAACAGTTTTAAATGGATAAAATTGAAAAGTTTACACTCCGCTTCTTTACGAAGCGGATGATTCACCTGCGTCCACTGAAAATACGTTCACATCTTTCCCGCTGATAACATTCAGTTGCCAAAACAGGAACCAGAAAAGTTTTCTATAAAAAGGAACTTATCACTCTATGTGTGTCACTTCCTTTGCATAATCATCTCCGATTTTTTGGCTCATAACAGAAAAAGCGGAAAAATCGCATTATAAATTCATAGTTTCAGATACAGACAGCGAGGTCCAATTACAATGCAAAGTAAACAAATAAAAATTGTAAAAATACATAAAAATGGCATTATTTGATTATACAATATGGAAGCTTTTATGCCATTGTTAGAAACTGAAAAATACGACACAGAAGCACAGCCGCAAAGTTCCTGTTAGAAAAAGATAATCCGTTCTAGCAATCATAATATTACTTTTCATACGTCAGGGATTAAATTCACCGGAAGGATATAATTGGGGTAATTATTATCATTAAAATCTTCGGTTGCTGTACGTATGGTTTTCCATAATTGAAAGGGTGGGTTCGTTTTTTATCATCCTAAACTGTAATTTAGATTAAGATCTTCGAAAAGTCCACATGGCGTCTACATTCGAAAAGTCCACATTTAAACATTACTTTTTTACGTTAAAATTTCGTTTTAAGCATAACATACCTATGCCTATATTATATCTTCTATCTAATCAGATGTGTCTGATAAAATGAATTACTGACCTCCGATAACTACAGTTTACTACAGTATGATTCACCGATAAGCCATTTGCCGAGATAAATGATTATTTTAAAAAATAAAAATATTTAGTATAATTTTGATAGCTTTAATGACGTCGAACTACTCATAAACGACTCATATAATTAAAGAAGACATCGAAGGGAAGCTTTTAACATTCATTTTTTGTTCTCATTAAATGATATAATGAGACAGATACAAAATGTAACTTACAGGATTGATCAAAGAAAACCCAACAATTGCTAAACTTTTAAGTATTATAAATTTATTATAAATTTGACTTTTACTACGCTCTTTATGTATTATAAATTTTTTATGTTTTTAATTTTATTGATTTTATTATACCTTTAATTTAAAAAGAAAAGTGAGACACTGAAAATACAGAAAAAACACCGGTAGCAATGAGTAATATGTTACTTTGTAATCCACAGTATTTATGGCGCTAGAAACGTCTCTTATTAATTACATATAAGGTATAAATGTTTTAGACATGTTTACATACAAGATGTAAGTGTTTTACAAAAACTGTCCATCAGATATGTCATATATTGTACATAAATTGCTAAAAAACGAAGTAAAGTTAAAAAATATTGAAAAACGTATATTGTTCTTAAAGGCCTGGTTGCATATCGACATTTTATCGGTCTGAAAGAAAAGTTTTAAATCTTATGCAGTAAGATTGGCAAACTGAAAATTTGCAAATAATCTTCACGGTTCGTTAATACTGTTGCAGAACGGTGTCATTTGATGTAAATAACTGAAAATTTAAGTCTTTTTGATGGCAAAACAGAAAAATTAAAAAAATAATAAACAAATGTGATGGCTTTCAGATTTTATATTACGCCCAAACGAGTTTTTTTTTCATTTACATACACATACAAGTTTCGAGAGCATTTGGGCTAAAAATATTTAAAAACAGCCTATCTTTAGAATTTCCGATAAAATGTCTTGCGCGCTGGAGATAAAAACGTTTTTTTCGTACAATGTTGCCATTGCTCGCTATGAAATCATTGAGTTTGTTAATCAAAAATTCGTTAGAGTTTTACAAAATACGATATACTCAATAAAACAAATTCGAAATTCAAAATTCGGTCTTCCAGGTGTCCATATTGAGGTGGAGAACTACGTTGTTCAAAATTTGATGGCTCTAGGTACCGTTGCTTTTTCACAATGCGAGAAAAATGCATACATTCATTGCAAATTCGTCATTATTTATTTTTTTTAATATAATACAAGCCGATAATATTTGATGGCAACAATTTGAAAAGTGATGCAGACTTTTATAGTGATTTAACGCAAAATCGCATTTGGACGCTAATTTTGAGCTAAAACCTCACAGTAAATATTTGTGCTAGAGATTCGCTGTGCCTTTGAATTTGATGTATTTATGTGTTCAAGTTTGTTTAGCTAATGGAAAATGTAAAGTCAGCAGTATACTGTCAAGATAATCAAGCATCTGAAAGCATGTGCGTAGGGAGATGAAATGATTAGTTATCTCATTTAAGTTTTTATACTGAGAACTAGTAGAATTTCATCGATTAGTTAAAAGCCAGTCTTGGATCCAACGTGCGTCTCTATAAAAGGCTTATGAATGCATTTCTGAAGAAGATATTTAGTGCCATGCAGTTCATTATAGGCCACAGTTAGGCCATTAGTTAAAACACACGAGTATCAGTGCCTACTTAATTAATCACAGATTTTTTTCTATGGAATATAAATCCTATAGCAGTACTAGTATGCAGTAGTTGTAACGTGATGGAGATCATGTTTAAAAAATAACTTCATATCTAATTTGTGCATATTATATTAGTAAAAATATTTTAAGCTTCTCTTTTGAACCGTTTTCACATAAAATATTTTCTTTGATTATTTAGGTATTTAATTAGAAAAAATGTCGTCCAACTGGTACAGTGGTTAGCGTCGCTGACTGCCATGCCGAAGGCCTCGGGTTCGAATCGCAGAGAAGAAATGGAAGTTTGTAAATGTATATTGACCTTGCAGCATGGGGGAAGTCTAAATATGCGGCGAGCAGAAAGTCCTCTCGAGAGGTTAAGGGTGTAGGGGAAGAGGGGTGAGAGATCCTCGGACCTGTCCCCTCGGTGTTGCTCTCTATCAAAATTGGGGACAAAACTGAGCTAAATTGTACTGCCACCTATAAGGTGCTCAAGGCTGTTGCCATTGACAAGCGTAAACTTGCCCCGAGGAATTTCGTGGGTTTGGGCTGATTATAGGTTAGACAAGTGAGCATTAGCAACAACACCAACAATTAGAACAAAATAAATACAAGCCCCATCCCTAAACTCAGATTTATAACATAAGGCGTCGTAAATGTATTTTGCTAATCTGCAGGTATTAACATATTTACACGTTTGCAGGTATTACATATTTACAGGTATATTTATCATGTTTCTTACGTCAGAATGATTTTTCAAGTTCCAATTTAAGACATTAAAATAATTTTAGATTATACCTAAATTTCCGTAAAATTTTTAACTTCTGTTTCATTTTATAATAATAGTTTGTTTGTTGAACGGTAGCACATTAATAATAGTTTATTAAATTTAAATTTAGGTACAAAATTTTGAAGTCTTTCAAATTAATATTTACCATTCCATTTAGAATGTGTTACAAGGTATTTATACACTTCTGAATAGATAAGAAGAAATATTTTCCCGTTATTTTTCTAATAAAAAGATAAACTCCGGTGTTATTTAAAACATTCAGATATATAATTTCGTACTTTAACTTTGTTTATCATAAATTCTGAGTTATGAACACGTCAGGAAAACCTAATCTGAATATTCTCTATTCCTCATATACTGGGTATAAAACCCTTTCACTGTCATTCAGTAGCTAAATGAGATACAGAAATCACTAGGAGTCGGTAAACTAATTCAGAAATGGCATGGCGTGCAAGTACACGAACAGAAACACCTGTTAAATGTAACATTTAACTGTCGATAGCAATTATCACTTAATAGATAGAAGTTAAGTGACAACAAAATTGCCACGCAGTTGCACGAAAATCAGCGTTTTAAGAGAAATTTATATTCCATTATTCAGTTGAAGTTAATTGAAATTTATCTTCCGATTAATGTTCGATAGTATTCAGTTTTACTACTGTTCTAACAGCATTAATTTTTTTTTGCTGAATGGCATCATCACCTCTGTTGCTTCGCATCTTTCTAGGATGGCAAGAAAAGCGACGGAGCAGGTGTTTCGACGCAGATGCTTTCTGTGTTGCCTTTATTAATATCTCTGAGTTGCATTAACGATTATAGGGTTTATATTAAAGACATAATTAGGAGAATGTTCTTTCTGCACGATGTTTGTTATATAAATCAAATATAGTTGTAAATTCGAAGATTTACGACCAAATCATTTAATTTCCGATTACGAAAGAAAACTATAAAAGTATTTTTGAAAGAACTGATACAAATTTAAATTCTTCGAAAAGATCCGAGACACTTATTATCTAATAGAACAAACAAAAAATGAAATTACTGTAAACTAAGTTTATGCTAAGAATATTTTACTTCTGTTTTGCATATTCCTTTCTGAAAACATATACTTCTTTCAGTAATAATTTATAAACATTTTTTGGTAAAAATATAATATATAAAACTCTAGAAAATCGGTACTTATTAACCATAAATTACAGTGCAGTTTCAGAATACAAACGTTATTTTTTCATCAATCTTTTGTTCCTTCAACTTAACAGACTGAATTATAAGGAATTATTACTTTCCCTTGGGCGTTCTTTCGTAATGTAAGTGGTTAGCATGCTGAGCTATTAGTTGGAAGATTCATTGCTCGAATCTCAGTAAGGAAAATTTTCAAGCTCCTTTCTCCGAAAAAGTTAATATTTTGTACAGAATACGTCAAGCTATATATTGAGATATGTGTGATTCTGCTATGAAACCCGCATGTGAAAAGGTTAAATTAAAATTTTTTTATTTTACTTTTTAAATACTGTTTCCGTTCTGTCTGTAACAGAACTAAGCACAGCTTTTAATATAATAATATATATATAATTTAACAAATTCAAACTGTTAAACATTAAGCAGCATTACAGAAAACTCATAAACATCTGGGAGTATTGAAAAAAAAAACTTAAAAATACAGGAAATGTTTAATTTTCTAAAGAATTAGTACTCGATGAGCCAACATATAGTACATATTTTAAAAGTTTGTCTTTATGTAAATAAGATATTTGAATGATATCTATAGGAATATTATTTTATTCTTGTCTTATCCTTGTTTTAATTCAGGTTTTTACGAGCCGGTTACCAGCTAAATTAAATTTGTCATTATACCCTGTAAAATATCAAACAAACTTTAATCATAGTTTTCTTGAAATTATATAAGGACCATTCCACTATATGAGAAGCTTCAGTGAATAACCGTTTTTTTCGTAAGAAGTTTGTTTCCATTGAACTGTTTTATAACTAATAAAAAAGGTAGATATTAATTGTAATCTATAAGATAATAGTGTTCAATAAATGTTTTATTTTCCCGTTATACTTTAAGTGGATATTTTTATCCTCAGTTGAAATGTAGATGTTCAACAAAAGTGAAAATTCACTAAGCAGCTTTACTGTCTAGTCTTCAGGGAATCAAATTTCAGTTGAACTGGTAGCTAAATTATACAAGTTGTATATAGTTTTGTAAAGAACATAATAAAGATATTACTTAAAAAGCAACGAGAAACAACTGTTCTATCTTAAACCTCTTGGTATACTATTTTTAAACAGAATAAGCTGCGACAATACTTTTGGAAATCCCTAACGGGTGAAACTTTAATAAATTTTGACTACATTTTTATACAAAAATTAAATGATTAAGTCATCATAAAGGTAATTTTAATGAAGCAAAAATTTCAATTTCATGACAAGAAACCGGATATAGCGCAATCAAAGAATAGAAAGTTAATACTTAATGCATTATAATTACACTTTTGTAATTACAGTTTCATAATTCTAAAAGTATTCTGTGATCGTAATGTCAGGACAAACTTTCAGTTTACAAAATTTTAATAAAGTTTGTGCATTTAATTATAACGATAATAGTAAAAATAACAAATGATTCCTAATTACAGAATTTAAAAGATAATACTCTTTTTATCTAACATATGTAATTGATTTTCTAATTCCTCAGATTTAAACAATTTACATGAAGACTTAATTATAAGGCTCTTTAATTTCCAGATAAGTATCGGAATTCTGAAACAGTTCTCGATATCTGTAATGCTACGTATAATAAGATCATTAGTCATTAGTTCACATTTGATGACCTAATTTTAGTAAGCATAATAAAATTTTTAATTCTCCAATGAACCTTGGAGAAAGAATGTTTAAAGAAATTCGGAACTTTAAAAGATATGAAAAATACGTTTCTATCATTCCAATAAACAAGTCGGAAACGTAAGGTAATTTAAACAACCGTAGAACAATCATTAAAAGTTCTACACATTTCGCTAAAACGTCTTGGGATGTTATATTTTTATTTCTACATGATTTGGAAGGAACTTTGAGTTATCTGTGTTTTATCAGAAACAGCATAAACGTAAATATTTTTTAGTATTAAAATTCGTGTCAGAAAGAGTACATATTTTGTAAAATTATCATAGGAAGATACTCTACTGTATAAGATTAATTGTAGGTGTATAAGATTAATATAATAATACTGTATAAGATTAATTGTAGCAGCTCTTATATTGTTTTTAAAACAACGAGGAATAAGTAAAGTAGAAAGTCTGTTAAAATTTCTTAATAATGGATATAATTTAGGGTTTATCTAACAGTACATTAGGAACTTCTAGCATTATTACGTATATATACGTGTTAAAAAAGATAGATCAACATATGTCTAATATAATTTATATAGCAGCACGGAAATAAAAACAGTTTTATTCCAAATTAAGTTTTTTTTTTCTTTTCTAAGAAAGAAAGAAAGAAAATTCTTTTATGTACTTCATTAATTATATAATGCATTCTAATGTCTTTTTAAAATTCACTGCACTAAACGTTTAATAAAAGATATATAATAATCCAGATTTTAGCACAATAAATCTATACGCAGCTTTTATAAGATTAAAAAGATAATATAAAAGATATAAAAATTTCACTAAATTGGAATGATCTGTAATTTTCAATAATACATTAACTCTATTAGATTTCAGTCAGACTTTAAGCTATAGCTCTGATCCCAAAAATTCCATAACAACAACAATTCACAAGATGGAAAGATTTGAAAGATATCAAAATATTCCAGTTTTTCTGAATATCAAAGCAGATGATTATTACTTCACCGAATTGTGGATTACTGGCAGTAAATTCAAACCGATTCTTAAGTATCGTTTAGCAAAACAAAAATAGTTTATAATATATATTAAGACTGCCATCTTAAAAAAATCACACGTACCAATTTTAATTATACAAGTAAAAAATGAATTGGGGAAATACATCTCCGATATGAGTTAATCGGTATTTGGAAACATTCAGGATTTCATTGCAATTTAGATATTAAAAATTCCGAAGTATGCTTGTTCAATAACATAAACGAATTTTAATTTTACAACTGCGAAAATGTATATTCATCTGACTATAAAAATAATTCAAAGACTTACTTGTTTTATAATTGGCAAAATTTCAACAAAAACAGGATGACAGTCATTTGTCATTTAAATTCACAATCACGGACATAACTTAAAATGACTCTGCATCCCAGACGCAATCACCAATGCTACTAGGTAACTGATTTCACAGAATGGCTTTTCTTTACCGACCATGTGCCAAAAGGATAACGAAACTCATATCTTCAGACATACACCATCGCAATTACTCCAGACAAGTCCACTCCTTGTCAAATTAAATGTGCGCAGCATTTCTGGTTATGACGATACCTACCCAAGCATGGCAGAATGAAAACAATAACAGGGGAACAACAGTAATTTTTTTGGCAGGGAAAGAAGCGGGGAAAAAAGTCGTGCCTGGCAGCTCACGGGCTCATCCCAGAGATTTAATCCCTCGTCTCTTAACTACTTTATAATAGTATGTTTCGGGGTTTTGAGGGAAGTGGGGAACAAAGTGGAATTGAAAGAGAAAGATATGCTCTCCATTGTGGATTGAGTGCTTCCTTGAAAAAGGGTGAGCTTATACGTAGTTATTATGTTTCAATTATCAAAGTTACGATGAAGTGGGCTTTTTGTTTTTTAGTTTTTATCCCTGACGTGCAATTTGTGGTGAGTTGTTTTGTGAAGGATTTTTCTTTTGAAAGCATGTTCAAAATGGGTTCCTTGTATGAAGTTTTACATTAAAGCAAGCGCAATAAACTTTGAGCAGAACGTTGATAGCGGTTATTATGGAAGAGGACATGGTTTCCAGAGATCAAAGGGAGAAAGTTTGTACTGGCATGAATCCCCCAGACAAAGACTTTGTCGACTCTGCTAACTTAAGCTCTAAAATAGCAACTTTCATAACGGATCCACTGTTAGACATTTTAATTTCAGCACAGGCAACTAATTTCTTCAACCATTGTTTCTTTCTATTACACACCTTTACAATTTAAGGTCTTTTAACGTATTGTTTTGTTTTGCTACAACAATAACAATACTACAACAATACGTTAAAAGGTTATCTACCTTAAACGGAATAACTTAGAAGAGAATTTCTACAAGAAATTGGCTCATATTTATCTTAAACTTGGAGAAATGACACAAATTTCAGACAAACAACCTTCTTCATCCACTGGCAAGTAAAACATACAGAAGCTGTTCGCACAATTTTTTAGACCATTTTCATTGTATTTACAGAAATATTTTACCTAAAATGTTTGTGTTTTTAATCTTCTATTTGATAACTCTTATTCTTTATCTTTTCAGACCATAATTTTTAAGATAATAAAGCCTTTTGTAGAATCCGAAGAGGTATTGTATCCCATTCACAGCTTTCCAAAGTCCAAGGAGGGTTGTAGGTCGACATTTGGACAATCCGCGTTTTTAAAATCCAAGAGCACAAAAGTCCATGTGTGCTACATCAGGAGATTTACTAGGGATATGACTAAGAGTATGGCCTTAATACTCGTTGATGATAACAAATGAATCCTCTTTTATTGCAGTTATTTAAAGACACCCAAGATTCGTCTATTGTGACAGTTTTTCATTTTTGCCTGGATAAATAATTTCATAAAGAATTCTGCAGCACGTTCTGCGTTCGGCGATATGTCGTTGAGAAAGGCGATGTACATTATGCTTTATTAAGATTCATATAAGCATTAATCCTCTTGTTTACAGGTAACTCCAACATTTTAACGATTTTGCAACTGTTCTTTGACCTGGCGGATTTTGTTTAATATTATAACCTTTGCAATATTCGAAACATTCCGTTTTTCCCTTGGGCATGTATTTGTAACAAATTTTCCACTTAAAGTCAAACTTTGACATTTTTTCATTTCTTGTTGACAATATTATCTATCATAGCATTAGATACCCAAAAACTATGGCTTTCATAGCGGTTTTTAATAGCTATATACGAATAATTTTCTTCGGAAAAAGAACGAACTTAACCTTCTATCTATTGCTTCTTTAATAGAGCCATTTTGCATGAAAGCAAAACTGTCAAAGAGTAGAAAATATTAATTTATACTTTCAAAATAATCTTTCAGCTAAAACATTAATTTCCAAGCAGACAATCTCTTTTTATAGCAAGGCAAAATAGTCTAAAAATTGTGTGAACAGCCTTTATATGTGCCTGGCACACCATAAAAGTTATACTGTATAAAAATAAAATTTTAGGTATAAATAATTGCTATAAAATTCTTCAATTGCTATTACGATTGATTTAGGAAATTAGTATTCGTAAATATCAACAATCGTAATTTTCAGGCTGCTCGATGAAGCGCATGCGTGTACGTCTGGTTATAATCACAGTATATTTTTACTTCCTTGTACGAAGTAAAAAGGAAGTAATGTAATCGCGAAAAGTATCAGGCAGCATATTTCAACGAAAATATCCATTTTGACCTCTATCGAATGCAATTTAACGATGTTTTACCTATACGATACCTGTACGTAAGGACAGAATAAAAGACTCGTTTCCTCCAAAAAAATTATAAAACTGCTTTAAAATTAATTCTGAAGAGAATTTTTCGTGGCGTCTGTACGAACTTATGTACGTATCTCGCATAACTCAAAAACAAGTAGCCTCAGAACGTTGAAATTTTGTATATAGGACTGCTATAACAAGTAAATATGCACCTTGTATTTCGGCTGCAATCGGCCGCACCAAACGTATATAAATATATTTATATATATATCCACTCTGTTACCCGGCTCAGTGATCTCAGTTTCTTTACTCGTATATGTTTGTAAATTGTACATTTTTTGCTTTAAAAATGATTGAATTATGTTGTTTTTATCTTCCGGTTAAGGTTTTTATGCCTTTAGTAAATCTGTGTGCAATATTTTTTAGAATTATCAACAATTTTAAAGTTGTTTAAGTGCCGCTAAGCCTTTTTTTTTTTTTTTTTAATGGCGGCCATTGATTGTTTACATTTGAAACAGCAGAGTAGTGGATTTGTTGCCAATCTAGAGAAACTTAGCTTCGCACCAACAAAGATAACGCCTTCATTTATTATTGCCAATTAAATCATGCTTACACCTTTCTGGAATTTTTTCGAGGAAATAAGCGTTTAAGATTTACTTCGTAATTTTTAATACAGATATTTTGAGTTTTTATGTATTTTTGCCTTGTCGCGAAGTGAGAACTGAATTAATTGAATTAGAAATACTCAATCGTCTGTGAAAAACTGTTTCTTTTTTGATTTGTCTGCTTAATTTCTTTTATACATCATTCTAGCTTTATTATAGTATTTGAATAGAACACGTGGCAGCGATTAGATAATTATATTCTTTAAATGATATAACTTTTATGCATTATGAGTTATAATATGAACGAAATATAATACTGTTAAGTGAATCTAGCGTCAGAGTGTCGCTATGGTAAACAAATAGAGTGAATTTTAAAGAATGCATTTATTCTATTGTGGTTTATGCGCTGTCGGCGAAGTAGATTTAATTCAATCCAATAAGTTTAAATGAAGAAAAAATGCGTATAATTTACTATTCCATACAAAGAAGTCACGTGGTGTACACATCAGATTTTTTTATTATCGTGAAAGGTATACCGGACTAGATTTAAACTTACAATCAACAACCACTCGCGTTAAGTGAAGGGTTCCGAAACATAAGGAAAAAAAAAAAAAAAAAAAAAAAAAAAAAAAAAAAAAAAAGAAAGAAAGGAAAGGGGAAAAAAAAAAAAAAAAAAGAAGAGTCTGAAAGCTTTTAGATTTTATATTACGGCCAAAAGGGAGTTTATTTAACGTTTTGTATGTTACCTTTATTTATTAAACACGATATTCTGCGCACTTAAATCACATAAAATTAAATTCAACAGCAATATCACAAAATATTTAAAAAATGGCGAAACAGCATATCTTTACAATTTTCGATACACAATCTCGCGCGCTGTTTTTTTTTTCGTACAGTGTTGCATTGCTCGCTTTGAAATTGTTGAGTTTGTTAATCAAAAATTCGTTAAAGTTTTACAAAATTTGAAATCGATAATAAAACAAATTCGAAATTCAAAATTCAGCCTTATAAGTGCCCATGTTTGGTTGGAGCACTACGTTATTCAGAATTTTATGGCTCTAGGTATCGTTGTTTTTCACAATGCGAGAAAAATTCAGGCATTCATGCAGATTCTTCATTATTTAATTTCTTTAAATATAATACATGGTGATAACCTGAGTGTACCGCCAATGTTTTACAAGGTGATAATATTTGGTGGTAAGAGCTTGAAACGTGAATCAACGCAGAAAGTGAAACGACGCAAAATGCCGTTTCGAGATATAGCCGTTCGGGTCTAACGACCCTATGGGCCAAAAACACAAGTGTAAAAATATTAAAATTCTGTGCACGTGAGAATTTAAGAGAGAGAATTATAAATATTTGGTGCCTAACTTTTTTCTAAAAAATTTAACTTTTAATCAGGAATTTTAACGTAACTTACTTTTTGAGCTTCTAAGTTGCTGGATAAATATATTATTTGGAGAACATTTTGTTCACGAGAAAAGAGTAAGTCATTTGAATGAAAAATCACTTATTGTTCTTAAGCGTGCTATTTAGAGATGGTTTTAAGAACTCCCGAATAAAATCTAAACACGTGGCTTCTCGGCTTAGCCTCCACTTGGTCTTTAACATAAGACAAAGAATAAGAATCAACATAATATCAACTAAACTAAAACCAGCCGAAGCTGCATAGAAATAACTAACAGAGTTAGCAGGCGTGTAACAATACGGCCGAAAATTCGTAAGCAACGACGTACGCAGAACATGCTCTACTAGGAACTTCTAAACTTTTCTACGGAAGCGACCAGGACTTCAACTTAAGTACTGATTTCTACCTCATTTACATAAATCGCGATCCTGAAAACTTATTCTGGTAGGGAATCGTAGGTGGGAAACAACAGAGTAAAGGAAATTAATAAATATATAAATTAACTTAATTTAAAAATAAAAATAATGATTGGGAAATTAAAATAAATCCTTGCACAAGCAGTTACCGAATTTGTGTTTTTCCTTACATTTCAATAAAAAGAATATTACAGTCAAAAAAATGAAAGCAAACTCATGAAGACATAACTTTTAAGAAACTGCAGATTGCGAAGTAACGTCGGTGACCGAAGGCTATTAAAGAAAGAAAAAATCAACGACTCAAAAAAGCAAAAGGCTCATTTAGAAGACTTCTTAGTTGCAGATTACTTACCAAAACATTAAGTTAAGACTTTCAATTGGACTTAAAGCTGAGTTACGAGCAGGGCGATCACAATGTGACTAACGCTCTGGAGAACACAATATTTATGCTGCTCTTTCAATACACTAGAATGACAGCCGGATTGTTTATTAGAGATCGTCGCAACTCGGGCATGATGGGAAAAAAAATTGTTCAGCACTGCTCGTGAAGCTTTTGTTTTCCATTCTACGGTTCACATGTTTAAGCTTTTAAGATCTCTCCCAAGTCTCTTACTTATGATATTTATTGACATCGTAAAGCACTTTGTTTTTACACCATTGAGTATGTCTGCATTTACTTGCAAGCAAAAAGAGCACTTACATTGGATACAAAAACTAATAATATAATTTTACCCTGTTTATGTCAGCTTAATATAATTGATAATTAACTTAAAAGGTGACAAAATGTAATACAAAATTTCATGTGGACATCACATGACTTAGTTGTGTGGCCTATGAAATTATACATATTTTTTGCTGCCCTTCATTTCAACTTATTTCCTCGAATTATTCTAATTTAATTAACCGATTCTTCTAGGAAAGTTGAAAATGATATTAAAATATTTTGAACTTAAATACGCAACCTATGAAATAAATTTTGAATTTTTGTCTTACGGGAGGTAATCTTTTTATAATTTTATTTTTTATTACGAGTTTAAAACTCGTTACGAGAGACCTCGCTAAAATCACTCACATGCAGAGACTCATCATTATTTAATTTCTTTAAAAACAACACATGGCGATATAATATTTGGTGGCAACAATTTGGAAAGTGATACGATCGTTTATAGTGGAAGACGCAAAATCCCGTTTAGGAACTAATAACCCATTCAGACTAACGCCCTTTTGGACTAAAAATAATGCGAAACTTAACATTCAAATATAAAATATTTTTACTATGTACGAAATTCAATTAAATATTCTATAATTGCTTTTAGAATTTAAGAAATAATTTGGGCATTTTTATTGAAAAAAATAGGAGAATGATAAAATGGGGAAGCAAAGAATAAATTTTAAAGCGCTTTTTATTTCGATGCACGAGAGACAATATATTCCACTGCCACTTAAGTAAATCCAAAGAGAGTTTAAAATTTAATACAATAGTATAATAGGATATTATCTTCTATCTAACATGTGTGTTGGTTAATAAAGCCACATCTTTGGTTTAGGCTCGTTTCAGCGAAAAACACGAGTATTTGTAATTTTCTAGTATGTTTATGTACATATTTTGTTTTCTTAACACTCTCGTCCTAAAGGCTTTCTAGAGAAATTGGTGACACGAAAAGAAGGTATAAGATATCTGTATTTCGTTCCCCCGGAATGCTCTCAATCAAAATTAGAGGGTAAATAATCTATTTACCCCCATCCCATTAATCATGGGGATTTATCATGTTTCATCCCCATCGTTATTATCCCACCGTCACGTCTCACCACTATAAAAGTTTTTCGATGGAACTATATTCAGATGAGAGCATAAGAAATAGCATTTCATTATTCTCTTGCCTGGGCAACAGAAACGAAAATAGCAACAGATTTACCTCAATTTTACTCATTAGAATCATAATTATTAAATCCAGAGAAAACAAGATTTTAAAAAGGAACGCTATAATTTAAATCAAGAGCAGTTAACTATTTTTAACTATTTGGGTAACCAAGAATAATAGTTCACAGATTCGGTATACTTATCCTAAGCACAAATAATGAAATTAGAAGCATCCAAACTTTAAATAGCAGTCGAGTGAGGATAATCAAACATCGTTTATACTAATTACAAGGTCCAGGTTCAGGCATAGGAGAATACAGATAGCAGCCTCGGAAGCCTATTTTCAAGGGCACTAGCTAAGTCGTTCTCTCAAACGGAAACTAAATAAAAGTATATTTCGCTTCGAATTATTAATATATTTAATTTATACCGGGAACCAAATTTACTGGTTACCTGCGCCATCGAAAATACTGAAGCTGGGTCTGCTAATTGTTATATTGAACTAAGATACAAGAATAACTTTTAAGTAACTCTAAAGTAACAGTTGAAACACACACTGACCGTAAAGCTAACAGTATGATAGAAATTGGCAACTAATATACAGATGACTATAAGATATGACTATAACCTCTATACTAAAGTAAACTTTAATTAAAAAGTATTAATGAGTCAGGTTACTTAACATTTATTCTAAAAGATAAAAATTAGAAACCTGTTATTAATTACATGTAAGTCATTAACCTGAATTCAGAATTACACATATTGTTTTAAAACAAATGTTATTAAATGAAACGTGAAATTATTCCTTTTAAATAATTCATTTGCTTGGCATCAAACAGTATGACAGAAACTCAAAATTCAAAATTAAGTATTGTACTGTTATAATTTGAAAGATAATTTAAGGATTTCAGGCAGCAATACGTCTTTGTCAATAACATTTCAAATGTAAATGCTAATACTATTATCCATAAGTATATATTCTGTTTTAAATCGCTAAATTTGTTGCACTCAAAAGCAACTGAAACTAAACCAAGGATCTCGTGCTGCGTGAATTGATAATAGATTTTAGAACTGAAAATGAGCCAAAAGCTTAATTCGAAGTGAAAAATAAATAATAATAATAATAATAATAATAAAATCTGAAATCTTTCAGATATTATGTTTCGAGAGCATTTGGGCTAACGCCACAATGGCCTAAAAATATTTAAAAACGCATATCTTTAGAATTTTCGATGCACAATCTCTCGCGCTGGAAATAAAAATGTTTTATACCCTACACTGTCGACACTGCTTGTTTTGAAATTGTTGAGTTTTTTTTTTTTTAAATCAAAAATTCTTTAAAGCTTTACAAAATATGAAATATATAATAACAAATTCTAGATTCCAAATTCGGGCTTTCAGTTGCCTATGTTCGGGTAGGGGGCTATGTTATTCAAAATTTGATTTCTCTAGGTACCGTTTTATTTCACAATGCGAGAAACATACATACATTCATGAAAATTCTTCGTAATTTAGTTTTTTTAAATATAACACAGGGTGATAATATTTGACGGCAACAACTTGAAAATTGATACAGCTGTTAATAGTAATTAGACGCAAAATGCCGTTACGAGAGTCATAGCTCTTCTGGGTTAACGTCCCTTTGGAATAAAAAATTGTGATAGATATTTCTAACGTAAAAATGGAGAGGGGGGGGGGAAACCACAGCGAAACCTATAATTTTAAGATTCCCCTCTTGCTTATTATAAAAACAATTAGAAATATATTAAACGAAATGCGAAAATAATAATTCTGTATTAGCTAATGTACCTTATCAGTTGACTCCATTTGTCAGTTTAGAAAATTTCGTAAATCTTGATATAAATAATGAAATTCAATAATTTTTAAAACAATAAACTTAATCGAATGAAATTAAAACGAAATGTGTAACGAGAAACTAATTAAAATTAATCTAAATTATAAGCAAAACATACTGCAAAATCTCTTATGTAAACAAACCGAATCGATACATTCTTTCAAAAATTTTAAACAAAATCATTAAACTCTCTGTTTCAAAACCAATAAAAACATTCAAGTATTCTCACCACGATGTCTCGAAGGGCGACGGGGCATACGGCACGTGGCATTCTTGGAACGCGCCTGTACCAAATCCATCTCCAAACAGCGGCAGACGCTGAAGATCGCTCCGCTGATGCAATGCCAGCATGTAGCACCGATCACTGCCTCTTCGTAATTAAACTTCTACGGACGCATTTAATGCGTCAATGTGAGTAGCCGGTTACTTTCACAATTCCGGCACCAAGATTACACCTTCCGCGGGCGTCAGTGGCTTCCTTCGTATGGCGAGCACGTTGGCAGGAGATGGGATTATTTGGTGATGGTATCACGTGGCTAGTTTTTCGCATTCGACGGGATATATTTTTTCCTTCTCTATCTTTATTTCACTTCATTAGGCGCATTGGATTGTTTCTTTTGTTGTGAAGTTCGTCGCCTTGGAACGATTCTTCTTCATTTTTTTAACTCTTTATCTTTTATTATTATTATTTGTTTAATATCGCTAACACAGATAAATGTTTGTACGACTTTGATTTACTGGTGGGCTAAAACCTGTAAGACCTGCCATTTCGCATTTGCAATTGCCTGATAGGATTGCTTAGATAGCTCAGTCAGCGTTCAGAAAACTTCTTATCTAAACCAGTGATGCATATATAATAGTGAATAAGTAACTAATTTTAACATCAGAACAACTGAGTTCAGCAGTATCATATACTCATCGCAAATGATGGTGCGAATCAAGCAATGTTGAGTTCATCATTAAACCACACTCACCAGCTAAAAATTTGCATGTATTGCATACGTATATCACGATGAATGATAAGCCATTGTGATTAACTTTTCTTCCAAAGTATTCACAATTTCCGCTCATCTGTAGAAGACCACATTGTATAAGTTTATTGTCTGAGAAACACACTACATCCTGATGGTATCAAAATTTGCCTTTTCACTTCTATCAAGGCGTCAAAGCATCAGAGGTAAAGTGGGCAATGACCATTATTTAGCATTCACAGCAAAAAATGATTTTGCAATGAAATTAATACTCGAATGGATAGCTTTAATACTCATATCAGTTATTTGCCTTGGAATACCTCGTAATTTGTTTTCAGAATTTTACATTCAGATTGGAACATCACACTGAAAAACTCAAAAATATAATCCATATTCGCTAACAGAGTAAATCATAGTATCATAAGAATAGTAAGTGATATTTGGATTACATTTTAAATGCAATAAAAGTCATTACACTGAAGTGTAAACAGAAAATAGTAGTTTATGTTTCATTTAGAAGCTCGAAGTTTGTATTTAGAAATCAGAAGTTTGGTTTATTTTTACACACATGACACTGCTAAAAAGGTGATTACGTTAATTATATGCACGACATTAACTTTGAATGCTTATTTGACCGCTTTGGTAAATTATATTTCTGATATGCACCTATTAGAGTGATTATGAAAAGTTTCACAAATTTCCAACAGATGGCAGTACCTACGAGATGATGCAACTAACATTACGCAGCATATATGACTCCATTTATAATGGATTAAAAATTTCCTAACAACTTATGGTTAAATTCTTAAAATGTGACACTGGTATAAATGAATTTGAAAGTAAAATTTCTAAAGGGAAAACGTATGATGTAATGAACACATTTATTATGACGTAAGGAATTTTTAACACTATTTACATTCCATCTCAGTAAATTTTCGGCGTTGTAAACATGTCTACGACATGATAGACAGTACAACATTCGATATAATTTCAAGTCATTTGTTTTAAATAATTCACTTGTTGGGTAACAGATATTATAAATGCAAACATGAATATCAATACATCTTTAGAATATATTTAGCAGGAAAAATCTCCACTCAATATATAGCTCCACTCCCCCCCCCCCGCAGATCGTTTATCAGATTTTCAGAATGATTCTTCTATAGTTGATTTTCACTAATACCTTAATTAGGTTATATAGTTAGGGATCGTAAATCCTTATGCCGTCGCTAATTTCCAATTGCCAGGTGTCATTTAGGCTCCAGATGCAATAAATGTGTTCATAAACTTCATAGCATGTCCTGTCCTACGCATACGTCTTTGAAAGGAGGAAAAAGCAAAACTCGAGGAAATTGTAAATATACGTTTGAAACATGCAACGAAAGCTTTCAGATAGACCGTTTCGGCTTCTGCTTCACCGCTCTTATCGTACCTCTGCATGCGGGTGTAATCCGTCTGGGCATCCGCGGGGAGCTCCTGGTTTTTACCGTCCATCCATCGTACCGATTCTATGTGTTTAAATGACGTAGTGGTTTCTCTCCCTTCAGGACCCCTTATTTCTCGCTTGTGCCATGAGCGGTAGAGCTGGAGCAAACCGCATGTATTCGTTACTGAGTAACGGGTACATCGGTTGACTCGAAGTACCGATTCGGTACTCACAAATTCATTTCGTTACTCGCATCTGTTCGTTACTCGCATCTGTCGTACGATGCGGTTTGTTCGAGTACGAATGATGCGGTTTCTATGCGAATACGAATGATGCGGTTGCTGTTTGAATACGAATGATACGGTTGCATCACAATGCGCTCATATTTTTCATAGATAATTTTGAATTTTTTTGGGCATCGGGCAAACTCTTGTTTACATTATGTGTTTTAGTTGAAATACTATTTAGTTGTTGATATTTAAGAAAATGAGCAATTTTGATAGCGTGAAGCGTTATTTTGTATTTGCTTTTTACTATTGCTATTTATGTTTGTAATTTGAAAATTTAGATAATTCATCTTTTTTTTTTTTTTTTTTCCCTTGAGCGTGCCATAGTCAGATTTTATTGATTTGAAATATTTATATACTGCACTTAGGTATTGTTTATATAAGAATATGTAGGTTAATATAGGTTCTTTACTTCCTTGTATCAAATAAAATGGTAGTAATTATTGTAATCGAGAAAACGTTTGGGTATGATATTTTAACGGAAATATCCGTTTTTGACGATTACGGAATCCATGTGAATTATTTTTTGGGCTGACGCCTGTACGTACGAACACAATGAAAGACTCTCTCTCTCTCTCTCTCTCTTTTTTTTTTTTTTCCAAAAAAACTTATTGTTAAATGTAATCCCATTTACTCTAAGCTGATACTTATGACTAATGATTCTGACTTTAAGTTGATACTTGAAAGGGATTTTTTTCGTGATGTGTAAGTACGTATATATGCATTTTGCATAACTCAAAAACGGTTAGTTATAGAACGTTGAAATTTTGTATATGGGTCCGTGATAACATCTAGATGTGCACCTCCCTTTTTATTGCAATCGGTAATACTACCAAACGTAAATATGTATATATATATCAAATAAATTATAATTAAATGTAAATTACACACACACACATACTTTGCTTGATATATATATATATATATATATATATAATAAAAGCCAAGTAAGGCGAAAATAAAAGCTTTGGCTTTTATTTTATTTAATTATTACTAAATAAGTTACTTGACTTTTATTTTCGCAATCGTTGGTTGTAGTCAGGACTTAATTTTTAAAATTAGAAGTGCTGGAGCTCTATGGAAGGCAATCAGGAAAGATGAATAAATAAATAAATAAATAAAAATAAATAAAATAAGTATTACAATAATAAAATAATTAGCAACTAGAATATTAAATTATTATTATAATTCAATAAAAATTTAAAGACAAATGAAAATTTAATTAATGAATAACTAAGTAATGAAATAAAATACCAAACATCGTCTTGTTTGGGGGCTGTGGCTAAAATTGCAATTTAAGAACTAAGCCGAGCATAAGCTAAATTTAGGCTTTTGATGAGCAAATAATATACTGTTTACCAGAGTATAGATAGAAATTTGGTTATGTAGCCCATTCTTTTAAAACGACGTTTCGTAGCTGCCTTCCATCACCAATTCCTTTTTTTTTTTTTTTTTTTTTTCGGTTTCGGTTTATTCGGTTACAGCAAAGCACACTACGGCTATTGCCTACGGGGAGGGAAGCCTTGGTGTAGGATTTTTTAAAGGGAACTGACTCATATGCAAGTTACACACGGGAATAACAATGAAAACGCCCGTGCAGCTAGCCGTTAGCCGGGAATTGAACCCCGGACCGAACTATTAGTGCTCAGCGACTTTACCGCTCGAGCTCTGGTGGGCTCTTTTTTTCTTTTCATTCGCTGTTTAAAAAACGGGTGTTCACGATAAAGTAAGCACATGTTTACTTGAATTAAAATGGGTTAGACGATGTGACTCTTCCTACTTTAATCTCACTTAGCTTTTGATTTCTAATATTGATTCAATGTTTTCTGTAGACAAAGTATTCTGATTAGAATAATAGATTTCAAACATGTTCAAAAGGTGTGTATCTGAATATAATTAGGTTTTTATAACATAGGGCCCATTTTATTAGTTTCACATAGTTCTAAAGCAATTGAACCACAGCATCGTTGTTTTGAAAGAAAGTAAAAATGTGAGAAATGTATAATGAACATTAATATACAAGCTTTATTAAAAGTAGTCAGCCTTTTAAAACGTGACCGTCTATGCTTTTAGAGGATTTTTGGAGCTCTGTGCATTTGCTCTGGCATCTTAAAAAAGTGATGTTCAATATCAACGTATGTTTATGCTCTCAAAAATACAGGTTTCTTTCAGAAAGCGACCTCTTAGAAGTCGTCAATAAATGATTCAGTATAAATATTTTCTAATAGACCATAGAATAAATTTATTTTAACGTCAATTTAAAAATGGCTGCTTGTACTAAGAGTTAAGAGCAATAAGACTCTAATTTTTCTTTCGCAATTAGCTATCATGCCAGCTGAATTGTTTTCTGCATAACCTTTATTGTGTATAATTGAAATATTTAGCTATGCATTCAACAAATATACAACAAATGTAAGACAAATCATTAAAAAAATTAAAATTTGGAACATTAATGATAATTTTTTTGTTAGATATAAAATATTATTAATGAATGATGAATTTATATCATATTATATATAAATCAAAATTTAAACTCCTATTCATTTATAATAAATTGAAGAAAAGCTATAAAGTGAATTAATTTTTAAAAACAAAACGAAAATTAAAAAAAAAAATTTGTCATATACCTAGAATCTAAAAATGACGAACACTGAATTTTACGACTCATGTGTGCACTTAATTACGGCAAGGCACACTATGGCTATCTGCCTAAGGGGGGATGCCTTCGTGGAGGACTTTCTAAGGGAAACTGGCTCGTATACACGTTACACATGGGGAAAACCACGAAAACACCCATGTAGTAGGACCGTTTGTGGGATTCGAACCTCAGACCGAACTAACAGTGTTCAGCGACTTTACCGCTCGGCCGCTGGTGGGCCGTTTTACGACTCATATAATAATAAATGCATGTTCATATTGTAACAGAAATTTTGTTAGAAGTCTAGCATATTTATAGTTATTTGTGATCTTTTAAAACTGTCGTAACATAATGCATATTTATCATTATCGTGAATCAAAACAGTATGCTTTACATCCTTACAAATATACGTGATAGATTTTAATATTTATTTCTGCATATACTTACGTTTCCCAAAGACACGAAAGCAAGTCAAGCAGATTTTTGTTGTATTAAGCAGACTTAAGTTCTCTGTTAGCTAGTGTAACATAATTTCGGATGTTAGTGTAACATAATTTCGGACTCTATGAGCCTTCCAGAATTATTAGCAAAATAGTGGAAACGTCTTTACAAAGTGTTTTTATAAGGAAACAACAGATGTATACTGAGCAGTGATCAACTGATATATTTCTTAAATGATTTGGTTTAGTTGATTATGACAAAACACACTGGGGCTATGTGCCTAAAAGGAAAAATGCCTTCGTAGAGCACTTTCTTAGGAAAGCTGGCTCGTATGGTACGCGGTAAGCTGGCTTGTAAGCTGGTACGGGGAAAAAAACCACGAAACGCTTATGAAGCCAACCCGTTTGCCTGAGATCGAACTCAATACAAATCCCAAATAGATGAGAACCAATGAAAATAAATGAGATCGAACCAATACTTTCCCAAATACAAATTCTTTCTGTATTTGTATTTGGGAAAGTTTTATGGTCATTATGAAAAAGTGAAAATTTGATATGGATTCCGCATGACTTCCTTCTACGACTATTTAAATTATGCTTATTTTTTCTGCACTTCATTTAAACTTATTTCCTCGAATTATTCTAACTCAATTAAGCGATACCCAAAGGCAAGTTACAAATGGCATCAAACATTGCAAATTTTGAAACTAAATTTCCTGGTCAATCTTTGTCCTACAGGACTCAAACTTCTTGTATTTTTCTTTTTCATAACGAGTATAAAGGTTTTCCAAATATAAATATAGAAACCAGAAGACGACATTAAAAGTTAGATTTCATAATTTGCCCAAAACTAATTCTTTTTTAAATTTGACATTGACAAAATATGAATATTTTCGTCATTTAAAATACTTCTGTATTTTTGTTGCACCGTATTTAAACTTGCTTCCTCGAGTTATTGACATTAAATTACATTAATTCCATCATCTATCGGAAAATAATTATAGCAAATCATCTATTTACGACATCTCTAAGAGGTCACCTTTTAAGAGATCTCTATTTTTGGGAACATAAACAAACATTGGTAGTGAACATCATCTTTTTAAGACCACCACATGTAAAATCCTCTAAAAGCATGAATGGTTGCATTTAATAAGGACCCATTACTTTTAATAAGGAATGTAACATTAATCTTAATTATACATGTTTTTGATGTGTGTGCCAAAATAGTGATAACGTACTTCTGTTGCTTTAGAAATGTGTGAAATTAAAAAAATGGATACTATACAACAAAAATGTTATTATATTCAGATACACACCTTTTGAACACGTCTGAAATTCATTATTCTGCTCAACATAATTTGTCTGCATAAAATATTAAATAATATTAAAAAATCAAAAGCTAAGTCGAAGTAGAAACAGTCATCTCTTCTAAAACATTTTAATTGAAGTAAACAGACGTTCGCATTATCGTAAAGTAAACACCTATTTTTCAAACAGCGGATGAAACGGGAAAGAGGGAATTGGTGGGGGAAGGCAGCGAACGAAATAACACTTTTTCGAGCTGGGGATTAAATGAGAAAGGACGAAACGATACTAAGCCAATAAGACAAGATCTGGTATTTTACTTTATTATTTAATTAGTCATCATAAATTTAAAAATTATTTTAATTTTTATTTGTTTTTACATTTTTATTAAATTGTACTTATAAGTATTTTATATTTCAGTTGCTAATTATTATGTTACTTTAATTATTCATTATTTTAATCACTATTTTTTGTTATTTTAATTATTAAGTTTTTTAATAAGTAATTTTTTTGTTATTTTAATTACTAATTAATGTTATTATTGTAATATTTATTTCCTTTCTTTCTTTATTTTTATTTTATTTTTTCCTGACGGCTTTTCGTAGGCCCTTCTGACTTTAGAAACTAAGCCCTGACAGCAATAGAAAATTTAATAATGAATCATATCCAGTGCAACAAAAAATAATAGCCAAAATAAAGTGAATTATTTCTACCCAAAAAAAGGCGACGGAAAACTAGAATAGCTCACGTGATTCAATACAATGCGACGTTTCAAAGCCCTTTTTAGGGCCGTAGACCGATAAAATAGGCTCAGTATACGGATACCGATCGATTTTACCGAAAGTAACGAGTAACGATACGATAGTAACGAGTACTGGTTCACCGAGTAACGAATACATACGGGTACACAATTTCTCGTTACTTCTACAGCACTAATGAGCGGTACTAATTGGTATTTGTTGCAGGGTGGAAGGTTTTGGTGAGTAACAGTCTAGCGTAGGGAGAGGGGTGACCTTCCGCTTTTATTGTGAGATTCAGTGCGAGATTCTTTTACAAAGTGTTCATTATTTACGTAAACCTTTATTTTTTCATTACCTAACAAGTGACATTAACTTAATAGATTACTACTGACATCAAATAGGGGAACGTCTGTGATATAAATGCATATAGATCCAAATTTTCAGTAATAGATAAATACAATTTTAAATAATAAAATCCCATATTTGTAAAGATGTAGTATAGAATATGCAATAGCACTAAATGCATGAATGTATTAATAAAAATTCTGATGAACAGAAACTTATATTAATATAACTGCATATTTTATTTTTCTGTCTTTGCTTATAATTATAGAACAGGTTAAAATGCCCTTACATAAAACAATTACCTTATTTATTTATTTTTTAACTGTGAAATGCATCTTTATGCGCTGAAAAATCAACTTAAAATTCGCGTGCATGTTACAACCTGAAGATAGGTGATATATGTCATTCTTATTTATAACTATCGTTAGAGTTATTTATACATTCTTTTTATATAAGGCACTAGGGAGAGATGCCTTTGTGGAGGACTTTCTAAGGCAAATGCCTCTTGTTAACAAGTTATACATGGCGGAAAACACGAAAACACCCATGCAGCCATCCCGTTTGCGGGATTCGAACCTCCGAACGAACTACCAGCGTTCAGTGACTTAACCGTTCGGCCACTGGCGAGCCGAAGACGTATGTAAGAATATGCATTTCATTAAAATTTTTCTTTGGCAATTTTTATTTAAAATCTCTTACTATTAGCAGCCCTACAATTTTAATTTTAATCACGAACAAGGATTTTCTCACAGCCGAGGGGAGTTTGATGATGTTTCCAAGATGCCAGGTAACAATTTAAAAAAAAAAAAAAAAACATTGTAGCAATAATTAGATTTTTAATTTTTCATCTAAACCAAGTTTGTAAAAAAAAAAAAAAATGCGATCACGGTTGCAAAAAACGGTTAAAAGTTTCCGGATAGTAATATAAAAGCAGTAGAGTATCATCTTAAATTAAGAAATGGCACTCTAAGTATACTTCAAATATATGAATATCTGTTACACTTAGCCAATTGAACATTTAAGAAAGTAAAAGAAACAAAAGAGTACGCATCACGTGAAATTTAATCAATTATCATGATTCTGCTGTCTGTTAAATACTCAGAGAAACGTAACTGTGAAAACATGCTTGAAATGTTTCAACGTTTGTCATTGCCATTTCACCAGGTAATTTAAATAAAACCTTGAACTAACAGTTTCTCACATCCGGCGGCATCGTCAGATTCCTTATTTGCACATATATAGGAGACCATCAATAGAGCAGCTACACCATCATTTCGACTTTCAGCTTTTGTGCTCTATTGATGGAAGTTATCTACCATCCGCTATCAGCGACATTTATTTAAAATAAAATTTTACAAAGTTACAATGGTTGCACAAATATACATATGACATACAGAGACAGATTATTCAGGTCTTGTGGTGTTTACATAGATGGCAATGTTTACAATAAAGCTCATAACATAAATATTTAGAGAATTGTTACATATGTTGAAAATTTATGTTTACAGATTTTTATATATTAGTTTTGAAGAATAACTAAGTTATATAATATAAAATATCATTATTCATTTTAAAGAATTTAGACGTATTTACACATACACAGAAAGGCTTCGGATTTTTAGCGAGATTTAATTTCCTGTTTCCTTGTTCTGGATCAAGAGTATCATTTCACGTTGATAAGAAAATGGCAAACTAAGTATTCTTTAAATATTTAAATATCTGTTAGAGTTAGGCAATTTAACATTTAGCGAGTAAAAGAAGCAAAATGTATTTAAAAACAGTCACCTTTTCTTCCATTTTGGGGGACTCAACAACGCCGAACAGTAATATCGCTGAACACTAGCAGTTCGACCAGAGATCGAATTCCGGCAAGAATCAGTTTCCTTTAAAAAATCCTCCACGAAGACATTCCTCTTTATAGGCAGAAGGAGGCGTCCTCAAGACTGAAGTTGCTTTGCCTAATCAATTAACCTAACCTAACATTTTGCAAAACATTTTGCTTTTGACGAAGAAGCATCTGTGTCTCATCGCTTTTTAAATCGTTAAGATAGGTTAGAAACCTGAGACGAATTACCATCATTCAGCAGTCGTTTACCGCTCGGCCTTTAGTATGATCCAGAAACCAGATAACAACAAAATTTAAGCTAATGATCATACTGTAATAACGCATTACTTCAGTCAGTCCAAGATAAATCCGTAGAAGTAATAAATTGCGATAATTTCTTAATGAAATTTGCCGGTCATATAAAAGTTGGTTCTCCTCTTCAGTATCTATTTATCAGAATTAATGACTCGTTTTGCTTGAAACAATCAATTAGTAATATACTTTTTTATCTACCCATCTTCCATTTAAACTGCGCGTTTTCTCTTTTACGGTAACATTACCAAAAAAAAAAAAAAAAAAAAAAAAAAGTAATTGTCACGAATTGTAGCTAAAATGATTTTAAGATCCACAAACAGGAAACCAGTGCAAGAAAAAGTACCCAAGTTTTGATTTCCTCTGCCTCATGACAGTGACCGATAAGCATTGATTGAAAAGGGTTGATTCGTTTTTTAATCATTTCACATTCCGTTCTCCTTTATTTCTTTCTACGGGCTCCAATCATTGCTTCGCTTTGTTATTAAAAATGGAACTGTGGATGCCCGTTTTAACTAATTACCTAATAATTTAGCTTAAATTGCTATAGAGTTGAAGCTCGTCAATCATTGTCACAGGAGCACGAGTCGTTTACGAGCATGAAGACCATTCGGTCAATCAAAATTCGAATTGATGAAGGTGTGTGTGTGTAAGAAGAAGGGGGGAGTCTCCGCGTTCCAATCGCTCCGAAAAGAAATGTTTGTCTTTCAGTTTTATGATTGATCTAAACCTTAGCAATAAGAGAAATTACACTGAATGTTCAAGAGTCGTAAAATATTGACGGTTTTGATGGATCGTAGAAATTGATATAAATTGGATTTGCAATAAATATTACCGATAATATTTATTTATTTTTTATAATCTAAGAAAGGCTTGTTTAAGAAGTATAACTAACTGGTTTGCTCTTTCATGTCGAAGAAATTATTTGTAATTTTCGTTCCTTTTTAGAATTTGATAATATGCATTAAAACAATTTGTAGCGCAAATAGACTTGGAATAAAAAACCAGAATATAAAAAAAAAAAATATCTAAAAACTAAATAAATAAGTAAAATAAACATATCCATCCGAGTTCCGGAGAGGCCATAACTGAGCTTTTGGGTTCTTTAGCCCCTGAAAAATATAAAAATGACTAAAATCTGGTGGACTATAATTCGTTAGAACCTGGATTTGGCCAAATGGGTCTCGTTCTTCTCTTGCCAGTTGCTTTTTAAGAGGCGGGGGGGGGGATTACAAGGAATTATAGTCTTCCCTTGTACTTGCTCTTGCGGTGTAACTGGTAGCAGGTTCAGTAACAGTCGAAAGATCCATGGTTCGAATTTTGGTGAGTCCATACCTGATGTTTCACGACTTCTTATCCAAATATCCTAATAGTCTCTGAGCAAAGTGACATCTCTCTCTGTTTTTTTTTTTTTTTTTTTTTTAATTATTATTACCCTTTTGAATCTGCGGTATTGGTTTATTGTCGTATATACCGTATTTTGTTAGTGAAGTCGCTGAACACTGGTAGTTCGGTCCGAGGTTCGAATTCCGCGAACGGGCTGGCTGCATGGCCGTTTTCATGGTTTTCCCCATGTCTAACGTGTATACGAGGCAGTTTCCCTTAGAAAGTCCTCCACGAAGGCATCCCTGCTATTAAGCAGATAGCCCTTGAGGCTTTGCGGTAATCGCATAAACCAAACGAAACCGTATTTTGTTTCACGTCTACAAATATTTTCTGAGACGCAACTTAACTCTCGGAAATAAATAAACAGATGCAGTTAAGATGAGTAAATGTTTCTTCTCTGTTATATCTGCGTTTCCGAAAGGAAATTACGAACTCGTAAGTTTCCCCATTTCCTTTGCTAAAAGCAACATCTAATTATTTTTAATGTGTATTATGTTAGTGTGTAACCGAAAGAAATGCTGCTTAGTAAAATCCTGGTTGCCTTCTTTTTTTTTCAGTTAACTTCCAGCTCCTTGAGAATTATTATCTCAGCCAACAATTAAGCTACTAAATAAGATGAAGTCTAAATAAACACACAAACACTAAAATAAAATGACTTAATCTTAAACTTCATACTGGTTTCACAAACTAAAAGTAACAGACAAGCATTGCAGCTTGCACTCTGACAAAATATTAGGTAAATTAACGTGCAAGACATTTGTGACAGGAACAGGAATGTAACTAAGAACAAGACGTTACATATCTGTTAGTCTTTTACACTTGCTTGTATCAGTATCTAACACAGTATGGTTTGAAAAATAAATTTTTATCCTTAAACAACAACAAACTATTAATTATAAGCCGACAGCCAAGTTAGCTTGTCATGCGTTAGAATATCACCTCACTAAAGTTGTAGTTAAGATCATCTCAGAAAATCAAATACTTTATTGGAAATTGCTAGAGGAAAATGAAGGAAAGAAATGGACAGAAAAGCAAACTAAGAAACCGATTGATTAACAAAATCTGGATAAATATTTGTGCTTGATTTGTGAAGACTTTTATTTATTGATGTATTTAAGTTATCTACACCAGAGGTATAGCTTGTTCCACAATCCAAATTTTCTGTTGCATTTAATATTGAGTAAATAAGTATCTCGGTTATTTGGCGAGATATCGCAAAGCTGACAACGGTTTTGGCGACTTATTTTGTCGCTAAATTTGGCGTAAAACTGCCAAAAGTCGCTGAATTTAGCGATATTTTAGTCCGGTCCCTGTATCACCGTAATATGTATTGAAACTGAATAAATGACTGCTATATTAGCTGTAACCGTAATTCCACCTGGTATTGCTTTGCAGTAATTTCCAGAAGCAGAAACTAATAGAAATCTCTCAGCAGACGGTTGAAAACTATTTAAGGGCGAAGAGAAAGCATCTGTTCTCAGTTGCTTAATTTTTATTGTTGCGAGTTGTTAGTTCCGCGTGAACTAAGATATCCAGGTTAGCCTTTCTCTTTAGATGCGCTTTGCATTGCATTGTGTTTAACGTTCTTAGTAGTTTGATGCGTAACTACTGATTGCCTTCTGAGATACTGTGAACTCCTGTAGAAGTATTTCTGCAGAAAATTCTAGAAGTTTGAAGTACTTTATTTTGATAAAATAAATTTTTATTAACCTATCATCGGACTTGTGTGCATTCAGCTATTACGAACCGGTACGCACGCAACAATATTATCATTAACTTTTATTGACCATTTGCATATTTCTTTCACTCTCTGTATATTCTGTTTATTGGTAAACTAATGTGTTTCACATACTTATATTTCTTAGAAGAGTTATTTTTAGATGAATAGTGTTCATCTTAATGAAAACAATTTATGAACCAGCAATGAGCGGTTCACGTCTAGACTGAGCACTCTATTATCCGTAGCATTACCCCCATCGATTTCAACCACATAAAAAAATAATAGAAAACTTTATAACTTCAGCTTCTATCACCCATACGAGGATTACATCTTTTATTTCGCACCCCCATTTTCTGTTGCATCACAATTTTTTATTATTATTATTTTCCTCTTCCCGACTTTCTCTCTTTGATGATGAGACAAGTGCTATGAGACCTGTCATTTTTCACACTGCCGCAGACAGCTCTTATATTCCCTGCAAACTACCACTACTTTTTTTTGCAAGTTTTTATTATATTTTTAGAAAACATTTCTTTTTCCACGGTTGGGAGTAATGTTGTACGCGTAGAGGCATTTTACAGTCCCTAGTGTCTCAGAAGTAAACTTGATTGATGCACAGTATCGGCACTTTTTACTGTTTCCAAAAATTTTCTCGTGTTTCATTTTGTGAGTAGAGCTGAAAACGAGGAGTGCAAGGAGGGAGAGAACCGGATGTAGCCAGTGGTCAAATGGAACCTTTATTGCCTTTTTATACGTTTGTTTTATTGAGTTGCGAGTATGAGTTTCCCTTGTATCCACTTGCTGCGTCTTTCAGCTCATTTATAGCTGCTGATGGATAAAATGATGTAGACAGAAATGAATTTTCTTTAAAGAATTTATTGTTTTATAATAAAAAGAGTCTTCTTTTCACTAGTTTTAGTTCTCCAGTTGATTACAAAAGGGAATATAGAAATCATGATGATTGTAAAACCAGACATATTAAGAGTAATACGCGTTTAAGTGCTTTCTACGCTGAAAACAGAGCGAATTATATTTTATTCGTATTAGTGATAAATGCAACAAGGAACTGATTATGATTCCTTTTAGGGTACGATATTTCCTTTATTTAATTCTCTTTGATATACCGCAGCTATCGGATATTACACTGATGCTGCCTAAAATCGTCGCTCGCGGTAAATAAAGCGATTTCGCAGAAAATACGATGAAGGGTTTCCATATTTTACATATAACAATTTATTTTAAGTTTGGTACCTTTGCTGAACCTCTCATTTCCCCTCGCATTTCCTCGCCAAGACTCAAACTTGCCTTCGAAATAAAGCTCTTAGGACGTAGAAATTCAATAAATGGAGTGCATTAAAAACAGACAAATTGTTCGACATAGATTAAACACTGAATTTTTCAAAAATTTCCAAGAAGATGACCGTTTTGGAAAGTTATTAAAAATAGTTTTTAATTAAAAAAATAATTTTTTTTGTTAAAATAATTTTGTGAATTACTACAAATACAGATTGCTTTATATTACGAAAATAAATGCAAATGTTCACCATGTGTTCAAATGTGCATGATTAGAGCAATTTTTTTTTTTTTTTTTTTTTTTTTTTGTGTGTGTGTGTGCCTATTTTCTGCTGTCACGATTCGAACTAACAACTGAAAAATCCGTAGTTTGATTTTCTAGCCAGAGCGCAATTGGTTTTTGACATTTCCCGCTCTCAAAACTCAACCGCCTCTGTAATAAGACTTACATATGATCATTTGTGTTTATTTTTGCATATGATTTGTGTAGCCCAAAGGGGCGTTAGCCCAGAAGAGCTATTATTTTAAATTAACGGCATTTTGCATTGAATCAAAAAAGCGTTGCATCGCTTTTCAAATTGTTGCCACCAAATGTTATTGCTCTGCATTATATTTAAAGAAATTAAATAATGAAGAGTCTGCATTATTGTATGTATGTTTCTCGCACTGTGAAGAAACAACGGTCATCAGATTTTGAATAACGTAGTCCTCCACCCGCACACGGAAATCCGAATTTAAAATTTGGAATTTGTTTTATTGCCTATTTTATATTTTGTAAAACTTAAACGAATTTTTGATTAACAATTGATGATTTCAAATAGAACAATGGCAACACTGTACGGATAAAACCTTTTTATCTCCATCGCGCGAGAGTCTCTATCGGAAATTTTACAGATGTGCTGTTTTAAATATTTTTATCCCAAATGCTTTCGAAATGGGTATGCGTGTGTAAATGAAAAAAAAAAAAAAAAAAAAAAAAAAAAAACGCGTCTTTGGGCGCAATATAAAATCTGAAAGGCTTTCATTTTTTTTCCTTTTTGTTGTCACAATTTGTAAAAGAAAAAGCATAAAAATCGTTTCTGAAGTTCAGTATTACATATACATGACTGATACATTGAACAAATACTCAACTTTTTAGATATACTCGATTTAGGGTTAGGAAACACTTCGCTTTTATTATAATGCTTTCAGTTTAATAAATCATCATTTCAGTTTAATTAGCAATAATATTGCATGGGTTTAATTCTGGTCTCACGTCCGTGCTTTGTAATAAAGAAAAGTTGTCTTTTGATTTGGGCAACCAACAGCAATAATGAAGAAGGAGAGGAGAAGAGAATGTGAAAGGAGTAGAGAGAATGCTTGCTGTCGCTGGCCAAAGCTTTGGACACCTTATGGTTGACAACAAGGGTCTGCCCAATTCCATCCCTGTTTTGACGGAGATCTCTGCAAGGCTCATCTAGCCCTCTTCCTCTGATAACAACCTTTAAAGGCTCGTATTCCAGAGACATTATATGTTCACAAACATCTATGCAGTTTCTGGGATTCGAAGATAAATCCATCGAAAGGGCATCCAGCACCGCTAGCTACTACAACGATCAAGAGTTTTTATACATTTAATGGAACACATATAAGTTACTTCCCAATGGAATTTCAGTCTATAATAATGATACATCTGGCCAGATAAGAATACAGTTTAAGAACAGATTTAATACTTTCACTTTAAAGAATTTTGGTATGAAATAACAACAATGCAATACCTCATAAAATCTTCTAATTTAAATAATGCGATCAATATGCTTAATCATGCATATTTCTATTTCTATTGATAAGAGTTACGTAAGTGGTGGCGGTGGCTTTTAAAAACTGGTTTTAGCAGCATAAGATTACATTTATTCAGGAATGTTCACTGTTCATAAAACCTTCACTAACCCTCAATTGTAGTTCCCATCAATAAGTATTAAGATAACCACTCGGAAACTTGTATAAAAATGTTGTCGGGGGAAATTATACACAACTGCAATTCAGATCGGATTATCAAGAATTTTCGCTTTTTAAGTACTCCTATTAAAAGGTAAAGGTCGCCCCTTTAAAGCGTGAAAAATGATGCACTCTTCATTAGAGAACAATTACAGAAAAACGAACCGGTTTCGCTGGCGGTACTTAATTACCGGTTATGGTGCTAGATGGAGTCTGGATCCATTTAATAATTCGAGGCTAATTTGTGATCGGGAAAGGAAAACAAGTGCAACTACAAGTGAATATTCTTTTTATTTTTAATTATGTAGTAAGAGGATATAATGGTAGAAGATGGTTGTTTCTACCTTTTTTGTTATATTTGTTTCGGTTTTGATATTATTATGCAATTTACGCAAATAAGCATCACGTTTTAACGTAAATTTAGCAATTTCCTGAGATCTTTACATATTTTAACTGTTTTATAGAACACAGAAGGTTTATCATCCTTCCCACTGGGGGCAAAATGTGCATTTGTAGCGTTGGTAATTTTTCTGCTTCTATCAAATTTTACGATTTTTTGCTTTTTAAAAACATTTTTGTGTTCAAAAATGTATTTAATGGCGTTATTCATAAGTTCTTCTTGGGTTAATAATCAAAATGAAGCTTACGCAGAATTTTAATCTCCAAGCATCCTTTTTACTTCTTTACCCGAAAGTGAAAAAATATTGTTTATCGCGAGAAATTTCGGGTATCATATTTCAACGAAAATATCCATTTTGAGAGGTCACGAATTTATATGAATGATGTTTTTGCGTGACATCCGTTTCTACGGACACAATAAAGGACTCTTATATATATATATATATATATCGTAAAACTCAAAAACGAGCACACTTAGAAAGTTGAAATTTTGAATATGTTGCTACTATAACATGTAATTGTGCACCTCCCTTTTTGGTTACAATCGACCTCCACCAAAAGTGTATATATATAAAAAAACCCCGTATATATATACCGTATGCATACTCATATATATATGTGATGTACCAGCTTTTGTCCGGAATAAATAGATTTGTGAAGAATCGTAGATGTAGTCGTAGCTTAAATTATCAGACGATAAGTTTTAAAAACAAAATCCATTTATTATTCAGGAGTAATATCAGTTACAAAATCAGATATCCGGAGTAAATAAAAAGAATTACTAATAACTTTTTGTATGAAGTTTACTGCATCATTACATTAAAGAAAAGCCCCCGATATTCCTTTGCGAGTCCTTATATAGCCTCTGGAAAGGCAGAGCTTCAAAAAAAATGACGTCAGCCTCATCAGCCAATCCAGTTCGCTTTAAATATTTCCAGAACATTTTATAACTGTACGTGTAGAAAAGGCGGGAAAAACAACTTGACTACGGGGCTGTAGATTTAATTCCACGTACTTTCAAATAAGAGAACTTCGCCATTAAAAAATGAAAAGAACATACAGTTAGAATTTTAAGTGTATTCTTGACTATGGAATTTTATTATTACATATATAAATATACCTCCTCTGTTACCTGGCTCAGTGAGCTAAGTTTTTTTCTCCTTACATGTTGGAAATTTTGCATTTTTTTGCTTTAGAAATGATTGATATATGTTGCTGTTATGTTCCGGTTAAAGTTTTTATGCCTTTAGATAATTTGCATGCAATAGTTTTAGAATTATCAACAATTTAAGAGTTGTTTAATTGCTAGTAAACCTAACGAAGCCAAGATTTGTTTACATTTGAAACTCTTATAAAAATAGTGATATAAGTCTTTCTGCATATTCAGCGTCTTTCTGCCGAGTGGGACCAAAAGCACAAAACTTTCAGTTTTGTGCACCGAAAAATCTGCCTTCTTTGCTCGCTGGCAGCATTGCTTGTTTTTGGGTAGAAACTTTTTGGGTAGAATTTTAATTGTAAAAATAATTTTTTTAACTGTTTTAACTGTATTTGATGTTTTATGTTTTTCTGTATTGTGCAATTTTTAATGAAAATGTTTAGCGTTTTATGTATTTTTGCCTTTCTGCGATGTGAGAACTGAATTTATTTAAGGAGAAATAATTTTCTAAGGAAATTCGAGGTATTAAGTTTAAATGATGTGCAGGAAAAAATGTGTATAATTTTATAGGCCGTACAAGGAAATAATGTGGGTCCACTTAAAATTTTTATATAAAGTTCTCATGTTAATTTAAACGAATATTTATCTAATATCCTGTTAAATATTTTGGTATTCCACCTAAGCCATGTGTATTGATAATCTGTACTGATAAATTATATTAAATCTTAAAACATCTTAATCTTAAAATCTTTTGTCTTTTGGGCTACCGTTAAAATAAGAATCCTTAGAAGATGTCAGTCAGTTCACCTCTTATCTTTATGATTACAAATGTTTAGATAATAAAAGCACGAAAAATACCACAGTTATGCACAACTAACTGTATAAGATTTGGTCTGTAAGAATCTTGTTAGATGATGTAAATTAATAAAAAATTGAAAGCTTAAAACAAAGCTACACTTAGAATATATTTTTTTTTTTCTAAATAGATAAAAATAGGTAAAATTTTTAATAATTTTTAAAACTGAAGAAATGATCACGCTTCTAAAAACAAATTTTTTTACTATAAAAAATAAACTTTTTAAAATTTTATTAAGCTCTCCTTTTTAATTCTGAGACAAAATTTTAATTATTTTACTAATTTTAAATAAAAAAATCCGTATGAAATATAAGAAATTTTATTTTAGACTTTTTTTAAATGTCGGTTCCATATCCCTATCTGAAATTCTGTTTAGAGAAGTTTTATATTATAAAAACTTTTATATTAATAATTGCTATCCATTGAATTGTTTCCATTTAAAAATCCTTTTAATTAGTAACTGTTAAAATCCATTTTACCATCCGCATTGGAAACCCAAAATTTTCGCGATTACAATACATCTTTTACTTCCTACAAGGAAATAAAGGAACATTGCGTAAAAAAACATGAAACATATTTTAATAAATAAAAAATATATTGTTTATAATACAAGCATTAATAGAAAAAAATTCCCAAACAGTTCGTAAAATTTTATTACGATCAGAAAATTTAAAACAAAATCTCGGAGATTCATTTTAAAATTTATTACGACAAAATACAAAAGGTACAATGAGTGCTGGGATTCAAAAGCTGAATTCTTCCTCCTTGGTGCAAACTGGATATTACTGGGTACAACCTCTTTCCTGATAGGCTTTTTAGTGAAAATTGTTCCTCTACTCATACCACATGCGGAGGAAAATACCATAATATATTACATAGAGGATTCATCCTGGCAAGAATCGAACTTAATTTGTTGCTACTGTGTAACAATTTTAATCCACACTGAACTCTTCATAGTCTTGTTACGAAGATAAAAAAAAAATCACAGTTAAAGATATGAGAAACCTTCCAGCTTATAAATGTTAATAAATCTCATTGCAGAAATGCTTTCATTTAAAAGGTTTACATCTAAGAAAATCACAGAAATAAAAAAAAAAAATCACAGTTAAAGATATGAGAAAACTTCCAGCTTATAAATGTTAATAAATCTCATTGCAGAAATGCTTTCATCTAAGAAAATTTTACTAAATTTTAATTTACAAAATTTAATTAAAATTTTTTTTCTCCTAAAAAGTTTTTCTCATTTAACAAACCTAACGGATAAGTTAAATTCACATGTATGGACAATTATCGTGCCACAAGCGAAGAGGATTGAATAGTAAGAATATTCGGTCTACGGATTTCTTCCCATTTACAAAACAGACCGTTCGGAGCTGCGATGACATTTGCGGAGTGACAGTAGCAGACTTCTCTACACAAAACGAGATAAAATGGGTCACCCCAGCAAAGCAGGCGAAAATCGGTCAATATGGTAATAAGAGGACTCTCCCCATCACCCTGGTAGTGGTCATCAGCACAGGAGTTGCTCCTGTTGTCATTTCTCATCAAGGGGTGACAGGGGAAAGTTGACCCTAGGGAGATGCCTCTCCCCAATAACATTTTCGAAGTTTTCCCTATATCCCTAGACATTATTCGTTCACTTCTTGCAACTTTTATTACTTTATGTCAAATGCCCTTGCTTGGTTTAGACTTGAATCGCACACTTTATGGAATCGTGTACCATAGAAACATATTCTTCCAAAATAGCTCACATTTAACAGATTTGGATTCTTCCCAGTTAAGAGCTTTCATAATTCATCGATTCATTGCTGTATTATCTTTATGAAAGGGCTCAATGATTGCCATGCTATCATTAATGATCTATTTATGCCGAGTTGATGAGAAATACATATTATGTAAATATCTTTCTATGTCGTAGAAACATCACGCATTTTCTGAACTTTATTACGTTGCTCATCATAGATTATTTATATTAGATAGAAATTCATAAAATATATATGTATATAGTACAAATTTATTAATATTATCCTGTATAAATATATATTAAATTAGGAAAAATTATTGAATGCATATTTTTATTTGAGGATAGGGGAGAATTTTGGAAATAAAGGAAAAGTATTATTTATACGTTATTAAAAGTAAAATATTTTTTTGCTTCTATTCCGTATTTTGCACTGACTCATGATTAATTCTATAGATATGAATGTAGCTGATCTGCACTCCCTCTCTTTCTCCTGTAAGCGTTAGTATGCTTTCGTTTTCCCTATTTTTACTTTGAATTAAGCATAATAAATTGAGTTTTAATTTTATTTAGCTTGTCTTGTAGAGACATCAGGTATTTTTGAAGCAGGAGTACATGAAAAGTGTGGAATGCCCTCGATGGGACTCGAACCTGGACTTCTCGAATGCGCCCCGAGTGTGCTACCATTACACCACGAAAGCATGCAGAAAGGAGGGAAAAATACTCATTTTAAAAAGCATTTGGAATTAGGGGAACCATTTGCCAGATCCTCGTGGTGAAGAAACATCACCCACCCCCCTTTTCTAGTTCGGGCGCCAGTGTAGAGTCATTAGATATCTTTGAAGTAGGAGACGTGAAAACTGTACAATTGCTTCGCCGGGACTCAGAATGCAGAAAGGAGGCAGAACATACCTTAAAATCTCACCTCTAGTTGATTTTTTATTTAATAATTCTTTTCTTATTTTGTGTAAACTTATGTTTGTATGCAGTAAATGAAAATAAATGGTAAATAGGATTTTGGTGAGGTTTTCATCGTAAGAAGATCCAATATAATTCATCGGGTCTCATCAAAACTAGGTAATTCTTTTAATATAAATGGTAAATTCTAGAAGAAATGCAATCTGTTTTTAAACGAATGAAGTAGATTTGAAATACTGAATCAGCTATAATCTCTATCAATAACAAATCTATAAGTGAAAGCAGAAAAACTTTAGACATGTATCAGAAGCATTTAGAATTACAATACTTCTAATATCTCGGCTGTCTTGGGCATTCACGACCCCCTACAGCGTTCGTCTCACGCTTTGAAAAACGCAACATTAAACTCACTTCATATTAATGCCACTCATAAGCCATAACACGTGTGAAAATATTTCAACCCGATGACCTCTTATTTTACATAAAAATCTACAAGAAAAGATAACTGATTGATGGCTGCAATTGCAGTTTGTGTGCAGGTCTTCCTTAGCGATGGTTCGTAGATTCGAACGAGAAGGAAAAAGGCAAAGCAAACCAGATAATATCAGAATGAGAAACAAAATATTTTGGGCGTTGTAAACGATAAAGGGCTTTTAAAACTCTAGCAAGATGTGAATGCATAATAGCGTTGATAGCACACGATTCGTGATACTTTCGAGCGCTGTAGCCAATTATGCAGATTGATACAAGGCAGGTAAAAAACACAATCATAACGCGGACCGTTATTGGATAAATTTATCTTGTGTAAAATGATGCTTCCTTCGATACGGATCAGATATGACGGAAATTCACGGTTGTAACAGCAATTTAGATTCTATTTCAAAATTATTTTAATTTGGTAATTAGAGTGATTACAGAATTCTTACTGTAAAATGAACGCTGTTTCTTTTTGTGCTGAAGAGTTTCGCCTGATTAACGCTTCAAAACGGCGTGAGTTTAATAAAGACATTTCTAGGGTTACTGAACTTTAAGAGCAACCCTGAGGCTGCATATTTTTGAAAAAAAAATTGAGAACGTAAAAATGATAAAATTGATGTAATACTGTAGGATAAAAAAGTGTTACAGAGAAGAGACCTTTTTATTCTCTGTTTTCGGAGTTTGGGGGTTCTTATCACTTTAAAATATTTTACTTGGCGCATTTTCTTGTCTTTTAATTTTATCAGCTTTTAAGTCTATCAGGACTACTATTTCGTCTAATTGCTTCGGCAAACATGTTGGTGTCCTGATGTAGAACAGTGAGTTTAAACTATGTTTGTTGAAATTGTAGAAGATACGCCACAGATGGAAAGGGTTTAATTACCCCTTATTCTTCACAGTTTACAGCTGCTCTCGCACTTCGGGATACAAAGACCAGTACTTGTCTGCAGGTAAAAATCAGAACTATAAACTAAATTAAGTGAGAACTAAACTCAAATGCTTTACAAAGACTATTAACGCGAAGATTGGCCTTTTAATCTTTACGTATATAGTGCGCCAAATGAGGAAAAACTACAATACGTCTTCGGTATGAAGAGGACTAAATTTCTGGCCTTAAAGATGGACAGCAACTGACTGAAAAGCACGTGCGAAGTAAGGTTTAGAGAAGTCTATCTCTACTTAGCTAAAAGCCACAAATTAAATACTTAGCAGTGTGCAAGCTCAATTTGCATACTAAAACTAACCGCGTTTATTCTGGCCGGAAGTGGAAAATAAGAGTGGACAGTAAAGTTTTTAAATAAAATTAACGTTAGTAAAACTTAAAATCCTTACAAGTCAGTGCAGGAAAATTTCTCAATCCCTTGTGCCCTACCCTTTTTTCGAGAGTATTTAATTTGGTTATTGTTTGCTTACATTTTTTGTAATTATTAAACAACATTGAAATATAAATGAAAATTAATAAGATGTAATAATTTTTTTTAGTCATAAAAATGTTAATGAGATACATTCATAGTTGAATGATTACCAAAGCAAGAAGAATACTTAATGCATAAGAAATCTATGGGCAAGATAAAAAATTGTTAAGAAAATAATAAATTTTACTTCTACCTGACAGAATTTAATCAACGGTTACAACTGATGCATCACTGATAGAGTGTTAAAGCCGTGGAAACATTGCACATCTTTTATTAAGAAATTAGTTATTTCTTTAGATTTTACAGTGCCAAGTTCTATATGCTTTTGAGGAAAAACATGCCGTTTACAGTCATCTTTTCCGCCATGTGCAACAGAGAAGTCTTTGTTGCATACACTGCAGTGTGCGTGATTCGCAAAAATTTTGGATGCTTTACTGCATGGAAATTCTGAAGAATATGAATCTTTATTTCATAAAAATTTTTAATGTCTATGTACAATACACCATATTCTTCGGTAGAGAGATGCTGTGGAGGAACTATTGACAAGTCATTAACGGTTTGAGTTTCTGATCCTACGATTGGTTATTCTTCAAAACCTGGAACGCACTCAACACTTGATATAGGATGACACGAGTATTCAGCCAATCATCGGATGAATTAGTTGGTTCCGCTTATGCGTACTGGTTCTCATGCTCCGTTTCTTAAAATCCGTAGTTTTTTTCCATACTTTTCGTAGCTCGTAGTTTTTTATGAATTTCCGTAGAAACTACGGAGTATCCGTAGTTGTTGGAGTCTATGCAAATATATCTTAGCCCAGACAATAGACTCAATTGACAATGTATACGGGGTTTTCATTCCCTTCAAACGAAATAAGAGCAAATTTCTCTAAGTGAAATCTCCATATGAAAGTTATCCTTCCTTTAGAAGATGGATTTTACCATAATTAGCCAGTCTGAAACGAGAAATTGGCCACACCATTAAATTGTGTGTATTCGATCGACATTCTATATTGAGTTTCTTAAACTGTGGGTCGCGACTCCCATGGGAGTCACCAAAAATTTTAACAGTTTTGATATTCCTTTAACTTATTATAATAATTTTACAATTACCAAAGAATGTATCTGAAAATAGACAAAGATAGGATAATACAGACAAAGAAAAAACGAAAACGGTTCGACGCATTCTTTTTATAATATAAACGTTCATTTTACTTGCTTTGCACGTGACGCTGTCATTTCGTCTATTACTTATTTAAAATTGTCGCATTGTTCTGTGTCTTAAAATTAGAAATTAAAGTCAATGACATAACACTGAATACAAGTGAAAAAATTGACAGTTTCACTCACGCGTGTTTCGGATTTGCGCAAAGCTCATGGGGTACCACAAAATTTTCGTAAATATTATGGGGTCCTGTGGTCGCGAAAATATCTCAGTGATACAAAGGGGTGGCGACTACAAAAAGTTTAAGAAGCCCTGTTCTAGACTATTAAAATGTGTGCGCGTCTGTGCCTGTGTGTTTGTTTGTTTTTGACATCATCTCCTCCGAAACGGCGGAGACTTGCGTTTTGAGAGAAATACCCCCACCCCAAGTTCCAAAAATTCGTCTGAAACCATTTCTACCATTATCCTTTGCGTACGACTTTAATCAGCTGAGATATTAATTAAAAACTCTAAATTTACGCACTCATTTATCCCAGTGGCAATAGTCTCGGGAGTCGCTGGACATAAAAATGCTTTATTCCGAAAAGTGTTGCCACTGCTCCTTTTCAAATCGTAGAGTTTGTTAGTAAAAGATTTGTACGTTTTACAAACTATGAAATAAAAACAGCATTCCCAAACATTAAATATGTTATTATTATATAATGTCATATTCTGACATTGAAGAAAGCACGCGATTACATATGATATCATTGTATGTCGAAAATTTTCGTTGATAACAGCATTTTAAATAAATAGCTGTGTTGGCAACTTTTTTGTTTCTGATTAGGATAACTGACATGTTATGTTATTGCTACGTTAATTCTTTTACTGATATTGATAAAAAGTTGTTATATTACATTAAATTTAAATCACCTGAAGTGTCCAAAGTTTTTGCTTCCTGGTTTGGCATCAAAAGATTATTTACGAATTGTTGTTGCTTAAAAAGAATGAACTGATTTCATTTCATACTAAAATATTTTTATGCATTTTCATTTCAGGTGTACATAAGACTAATAAATTTTGCGTTGGCAGCAGCTTCCTCCGTAGTATTTTAATAAAATGGGTCAAGAACACAGCGAAACGATTTTAGCACTTGTAAAATTAACGTAACATTTCCATCCTTAAACTCTCTTTTGTGTTAAAGTGCTGAGGCTGGGTATTAGTTGATCTGTCTTGATTTTATATGTATATTTAACTATAACGTTTTAATTTTCATTTGTGGTGTCTATTTCTTTCTAATTACAAGTGAAACTCTATTTTATAGATGATGATGATTTTAATTTAAATGGTTTTAGAAATTAGTTGAAAATTAGGTACACGTATATTATAAAATTAGGAAATATATAAAAATAAAATGTTTTGATCAGAAATGCAGCCACAAGACGCGACAGCAAGCAACCCTCAATAGTTCTACTTAGCCCCCAAAGGGAAAATGCTACTGATTTTTTCCGTAGCGAGGTAATGAAGCCTCCTTATCACATAAATTCTCTGAAAATTCGAATAATCCATAGTTTCATCAGATGAGCTTCAAACTAATCACTAGATTAGCCTGAGCAAAGTTTTACTTGATTTCAAACAAAAACAGTATATTTTCAGATATACAGAACGTATTCCCACATTATATTACACAGTGGGCTCATTATATCGTACAATTAACGACGCTACCGCAAGCGTAAAATGAGAACTGGTTGTATGTTTAGCGATTAATCTTCATGAATGTAAAGAATCTCGGATTTTGCTGGCTCAATTTACGATACTACTGAAAGTTTAAAAATGAGAACTAGTTGCACTTTTAGCAATTAATCTTAAGGCATGTAATGATCCTCGGATCTTCCTACATTAAACATTTTACACTCTTGCAATTATTTCCTGCATAGATGCTAAATATTGTCTATTTGACCTTCTCATCAAAAACTAATAAATTATACTCATATAATGCATATTTTATTTACAAACACATGTATCTAAAATTATGAAATAATATTTTCCTACAGATCATTAAAAATATTCACTGTTGCAATCACTCAGTGCCTAAACGCTAAAAATTATCCATTTGACATTTTCATCGAAAATCAATGAATTATATCCACAATACAAATTTTACTTATAACATATGTATTTAAAATCATTAATTCCAAATTTATAACAACCGGTAAATAGGATAGATGACATGAATGTAAGGGAATGATGAGATTTTAATTATTTTATATTTTTACAAGCCAAACGAAAACAATTAATATTTAGTTCGTTTTTCAAGAAGCATTTATTTTATCTGTAATATAGTATGCCATCCTCTTCTCAATGGTGATTAATGGAGCCAAATCGTTGCAGAGAGTTTGAATTCGCCAAATGTGGCCAACCTTGGCGACTGGTGACATTTTGGTCCGATTTCTGTGTAACCTGTAGCTGGTTCGATTGCTATGTAACTGTAATTTTGTCCGGCCCTATGTAAGCGTAACTGTGTATGCCTTCCAGCAATTTCGAGAAATTGAAGGTACTAGAAATTTCTCGACGGACAGGGAAAACTGTGTGCGAACAGAAACAGCATCGGTTTTCAGTTTTAGTTCTGAGTATTGAGTTTAGTTCATTGAGAAATCATCGTACGAGGTTTCACTTTTAACTGCTTTGTGTTCAGCATTCTTAATAGTTAGAAGTGTAATACTGAATATACGGTAAAACATAATACTGAATGCGCTGTATCATACGGAGAAGAACTGTATGAGTACTTTATTAACAGTTCCAGAGCTGTGAAGGCTTTTTCCGTAAACAGTTCCAGAACTGTGAAGGCTTTTTAGCCCAAAGGGGCGTTAAACTCAAAGGGCTATTACTCTCAAAACGGCATTTTACGTTGTTTCACTTTCTGCGTTGAAGGCTTTTCAAACTGTTGCCACCAAATATTATCGCCATGTATTATATTTAAAGAAACTAAATAATGAAGAATCGGAATGAGTGAATGGATGTTTCTCGTACTGTGAAAAAACAACGGTACCTAGAGCCATCAAATTTTGAATAACAGAATTCTCCAACCGAACATGCACACTTGGAAGCCCGAATTTTGAATTTCGAACTTGTTTTATTATCGATTTCATATTTTCTGAAACTTTAACGAATTTTTTATTAACAAACTGAACGATTTCAAAGTGAGCAATGGCAATTCTGTACGAAAAAAAACATATTTATCTCCATTGCGTATATGCAGTTCAATTGAATTTTATGCGATTTAAGGGCGTAGAACATGATATTTAATAAATAACGGTAACACGTTATTTAATAAATAAAGGTAACACGATATTTAATAAATAAAGGTAACACACAAAATGTTAAAAAAAATGCCTCTTAGGACGTGATTTAAAATCTGAAACCTTTCAGATTTTCTTTTTTTTTTTAATGTATTTTTTTTTTTTTAAATAAATTTTATTAGGGTATTACTGGTTCTGTGTGTATTCAATCCATTATGAGCACGTACGCACGTACCAGTATTATTTGAGTCAATCTATAGGCAAATAAAGAACTTTGAGGTACGAATGCATATTATTTCTTTTTATTTTTCGTCTAATCAATTATTCGAATATTCGAAACCCCCAGTTTAACGGAAGATAGAGAAAGAATTCTATTTCCAATCATATCCTTCCATCTTTCTAAATAAATAACGAAAATCTTATGATCGATGGAAGTAGATGTATGTACACATATCGATAGCGAACTATCGATTGACAACCCTTTGGCTACAGCAATTTACCAAATCTTTACGGAAGCGAGACAGGGCGGAGGTTCATATCCATCATATTATGTCACGGTGTGGACTAATATGTGTAATATAGGTTCAGGGCGTACACTGAAAACGTACTGCGCTTATACACCACTCCTTCTTTTAGTAGCATGTTTTCAAAAGATCGCTGATGTTTTCGACGGAAAGTAGAGGTCATAAATTTCAGTAATATAACATTAAAAATTTAAATGGCTTTAAATGAATGGTTTCGCGACTGCAGTTAGCGATGCATTAGATTTAAAGTATTATTTGAGCCAATTTACACGGCTTTGTAGTAGCTTTAAAGCGCCTCATCACATGTAAAAGGGTATAAATTAAAGTCAAGCCTGCACCGAAGCTTAATAGGTGCAAAATATACTTCTTTTCCTGTTTTATGTTTTGATAAGTGAAGCTTTTAAATGTGATTTGGTGCATCATCACGATATATTCTGTTGTAAAGAGAGTGTAGCAAAAAAGAAGAATAATGATAATTTCCATTGAACTTCTCTCTTTATTAATGTTCTTAAAAAAAAAAAAAATGTGAGAATTGCCCATTTTGATGTTTTTAATCACGTTCTTGAGCCGTTTGACAGAACCTTTCATGATAACATATTTAAGATTTTAAGACCTTATGAGGCATTTCTCCCACTTTCTTAGCGTGCCTTCGTGGTGTAGTGGTTCTGAACGCTGGGCCGGTATTCCAGAGGTCCGTGGCTCGATTCCCGGCGAAGGCGTTTACTCATTTTTCATCTTGCCTGCTTCCGAAAAAATATCTAATGTCTCTACAGTGGCGCCCGAACTAAAAGCGTGTTGGAGGATGATTCACCTCACCCAGGATTTGGCAATTGGGTCCCCTAAAAAAAGCCCAGTCGCTCTTTAAAAGGGGGAGTATATGAAGTATTTTAATGTATTTCTTCCGCCTTCCTAGCGTGCCTTCGTGGTGTAGTGGTTTGCACACTGGGTCGGTATCTAGAGGTCCATGGTTCGATTCCTGGCGAAAGCGATTGCTCCTTTTTCATCTCTTCTGCTTCCCCCCCCCAAAAAAAATCCTAATGACTCTGCAGTGGCGCCCGGACTAAAAAGGGTGTTGGATGAGGATTGTCCACACCCAGGATTTGGGGATTGGGTCCCCTTAGAACCCCAGTCTCCCTTTAAAAAGGGGAGTATAGGGTATTTCTTCCGCTTTCGCAGCGTGACTTCGTGGTGTAGTGGTTCTGCACGCTGGGCCGGTATTCCAGATGTCCGTGGTTCGATTCCCGACGACGGCGGTTGCTAATCTTTCATCTCTCCGGGTTTTCTTATTAACCTAATATCTCTGCAACCTGTCCAATGCTATTTTTTTTTCAAAAAATTATATTTCTCTGAAATACTATTTATTCACTTTTGAATCTGGAGATACAAAATGCAATGAAAATATAAAATGTGAAGAATGTTACACATTATTTTACAAAAGACATAATACAAATGAAGAAATATTAAAAAATTGCAACAATAGTATATTATGAGATTATACTTGGAAATATGTTAAAGTAGACTCTCTGAAGAATTCGAGATGATGATGATTCAAATTCTCATTTTTGGAAGTAATGTACTCATATAAACACTTCATTAAGGATGAATATTTGAACATATCTTTGCGCATAAAATAATTAAACCTATTTATATCTTCAAAATTTCTTTACTTAACGCAAAGAACGTGTCGTATGAATACATTACATCAAATTTTATGCTTTTATTTAAAAAATAAAATTTAGACAATTTGACGATTTGATTAAGATGCAGTTAAAATTCGGAAATAATTAAGTCAGAGTAGATGAATTCAGTTTAAAAGGACGGACCCTGATACTTGAAATGTGGCTAGTTATATGTATATATGTATGGATCGTGTTTTATGCAGTTTCAGAAAATTTTCCGAGTTTTATCAAGCTTTTTTTTTTCTTTCTTCTTCAGATAAATGTAGAACGGATTTCGATTGAGAGGCGGATGAAATTTGAATTGCACTATAACGTTATTTGCTTTATAATGTATTTTCATCCTCTCTGCATGTCTTCGTGTTGTAACGGTAGCACACTCGGCGCGTATTCGAGAGGTCCAGGTTCGAGTCCCGGAGAAGGCATTGCTCATTTTTCATGCCTCCTGTTTCAAAATAATCTGATGACTCTACAGCCTTAAACTCTAAATCTGAGAGTGTTTTACTGACCGATTTACAGACTTCAATCCAGGCCATTAGCTCGATAGCAACACGGATTCTTCGGTGTCGAGACTTTTTTCGTCTCTCGAAACAAAATAATAAACGAGTTATATAAAAGTGGATATTTGGACGTAACAGACTGATTTTTTGGAACAAAAGTATTCGAAATTCCTGTAACCAACATACTTCAAATCTCTTTTTTTCACTTATGTTATACATCAAGCACAATTTTTTGGGGGGGGGAGGCGGGATAATGTTGCAGAACAAAAGTAAGATTAAAGCGAATGGAGTGGATGAGGATCTTGCTGTTATTTCTGATACGCGAAGTGAAACTGTGGCTCGTTTCTGATTACTAACCTGTTGAGACTGTCTGGGAGATCACCTCGATGTATTGATATTTGTGGCCGTTCATATTATATGCTTTGTAATATCATGGAACTTATGAACGAAGGCCGCCGCTTAGTTGGTATAGCGGTTAGTGACCCTGACTGCCGTAGCAATGAGTCTGGGTTAGAATTCCTGAGAAGGCAAGGTTGTAACTGTCCGTCCCTTGATAGGAGGTAACGGTGACCATCTATTAGGTACTTCCATAATGAAATGGGCCACCACTTCTGGCCCTTGTAGTGGCGCAAGGCTAATGGTTATTAAATAAAGCGTCCAGCCGTTAAAAATGAACAAAGGTCACGTGCATCATTTTAATAATTCCGAGACAGTCTTGAATTAAGCAGCTACAGAAGTTTTGGTCGCCTACTAATCGTACGATAACTATTAATAATTGTTCTTGGTACATCTATTTTGTAATTTATCTTGACAATGGTAATAAGGAAAAAAAGAGTACAAAGAGAAGGATTAGAATAAGGGGAAAATTTCTCAAACTGAGAGTTATAAAAGGAGTATTATTTAAATTTAATAATATTTTAAATGAACTGGAATCAGAAGGCATTTGGAAAGCACCTGAGTTCCTTTTTCAAGTCTTATTCCTAGAATAATAATATTATTAAGTTTCAATTCATTACTATTTCTTGAAATGAGAAAATTACAGAATGGATGATTTGTTAATTTAATAGAAATTAAATAGATGAATCAAGGAACGATATTCTTAAAAATGGAAAAATATCTCCCTAGATTTGTTTTTTGAATCTATTGTTTTGATGTAGTGTAATAACATATATTTCCCGTCTCAAATTAATAAATGAATAAAATTCATACTTCAGCTGTTTAGAGTTGATAAAATTAGAGCACCTTCGTACATAAAGGTACTAAAATGAATTCTAAAGTTTTTCATACGGTATGACTGATTTTGTGCCATATTTCTTTCTTTTTATTTTAAGGAACGCCAAGTAATTTGTCAGATAGCGGCGAACACGTTAAAAAACCCACATCTGCAGTAGTGTCATATGAAAAAGAATTTTCTTCCATACCCTACAATAAAAATTCGCTTTTCAAATCTTTAACTTATGCATATCATTTTGCTCTATTGCAAACGACATCCATCTCCAATATATAACCGCTTATCGAAAACAAATAACCTATTTCGGAAACGCTATAAAACGTATCGCAAAAAATATTTTGATAAATCGTTTTTAAATCGATACTTAGCCACGAACAGCAAGGGAGGGGGTAATTTCTTTCCTGATGATGCCACCGATTTTATAGTAATTCTCTCCATCCTTAATCGCTGTAACCGAGGATGGGAAACGGGAAGGGTGATACATATATAACATAAATCCCAGAGCCTTATGTTTGAGACTTCCCTCCCACACGCGCAAGGCCCAAATGACTATCAAAATAGCCGAATCCGAACCTATTGTTGGCAGCAGGTGTATGCGGAAGCTTAACATTGGTGGAGGTTGTGTTCTTTTTTAGGATGGGTTAGGGAGCTGTAGAGGCATGGAATGAGGGTGGTATTTAAAGTTCTTTTCTTACAACCCTGAATAATAATATATCATTTTGATATGCTCAAAAAGTAAATTGCTTGACAATAGAGCTGAGAGACTGTTTTGACGGGGAGAGCTAATGCCCAACCCAGTGTTTTTATTTCTACCGTCTCAATCATATACACTTTATTTTATATATATGCTTGAAGGTTAAGCATAATTCTAATTGATGCAATATCACTCCTATCAGTCACAAGGATTTTGAATGACTGAATTATATATTATAAAAAGAGAGAAAGTTTGAGGTATACCTTTATTTGAAGCAGCTTTACTTACATACACTTTCACACCATAGCGTAATTTTTACGTTACGTTAAAAATCGTTGCGTAAAGATGATACGTAACGGAAATAAGCTACGTTAAAAATCGCATTTTCCTAATTTATTCAGTACAGGGTTATTGAAGATTATTTTCCAAGATGCATCACAAGATTACACCGAAAATCACAAGAATTTAAACGGGTTAGTAAGTTTGAAAACCGAAAATTTCCAGATTACTAATTTTACAGGAAAGAAAAGCTGGAATTATTATTTGGAAAAATAAATGACAATAAATAAGGCTTGAATAAAAAGCTTGAAAAACAAAGGTAGTTATTTATGATTTAAGAACGAATGGTTTTAGCCATTTGGAACATTATCAATGGAGTATAAAAATATCTTTTTTAAAAATATTATTTTTTCCTAGTAGAAATGGAAATAACTCGGTTTCGTACCAAATTAAAATAGCTAATTTTTGTAAGCATTTTCAAAAGTATTTCGCATAAAAAATTCAAAAATTTTATTTTAAACTTTCTAAGCACATTTAAGTAACGCAAAAAAAAAAAAAATAATATGCAACTTTGTTGCCACAAAATTGGAATAAAAAGTTTTTGCTTTGATTATCGCTTTTAGGCTATTGAATTAAAGTACACGAATTGAAGTTAGAAAAGCTCAAATTGAAAACTAATAGCCCTCAGCTATTAGAGATGAATATTCAGATGAAAATTTAATTCATAAGGCATATGGATTGAAAAAAAATAACATTTTATGATTACGTTTCTAATTTTAGAAATATCATCTGTAATATATTAGCATAGAATAATAAGCCTGGAGCACAAAATAAATTGGATTACAGCACAAAATTCTTTTTATACATGTCTAAAACTTTATCGCGATGTTTTATGAATATAGTTCCATTTCTGTTTTTTAATTGTTTTCTAAGGTATCTCTTCTGCCTTCTTAGCATGCCTTCGTAGTGTAGTGGTCAGCACGCTTGGCGCGTATTCGAGAAGTCCGCGGTTTAATGCGAGGCGAGGGCATTGCTCATTTTCCATCTCTCCTTTTTCGAAATATCCTAATGACTCTACAGTGGCGCTCAAACTAAAAAGATGGTGGATGATGATTCTTCAACACCAGAATTTGACAATTGGGTCCCCTAATCCTCAGTAGGCCTTGCAAAGGGGAAGTATGTAAGGTATTTTCTCCCTCTTTCAAGCATACCATCGTGGTGTAATGATTAACACAATCGGCGTGTGTTCGAAAGATCCAAATTCGAGTCCTGAGGGGATTGCTCATTTTAACACTTCTCCAACATTCAAAAAACCTAACGACTCTATAGATAATGATAATGATATAGCTGATAAAGTATTTCAGAGTAATATTTGACAAATAAATAAATTAAAGCAAAAATTAAAACGTGTTGGTTTTTGATCAAAATATGGTTTTACGCATTATATTTGACAAGTGAGAAGAGAGGAATTCCAGTTGTCAAGGTTAAAAAAAAAAAGAAAAATGCAATAGATATTACTAAATAATTCTCAAAAAGTTTATTTTGTTCCATGCTTAGAATCCAGTTGAAGCATTTTATACTAACGATGAATACAAAGTTTGAAATAAAATTAGTGCAGTCGTCTTACCAGCATCGAATTTCAGGCTATGAAAATTAAATCCACTTACCTAAAAAACAAAATAAAAATAAATTAAGAAATATTTAACCACCAATGTAACAAATGTATATCAGATATTTTTCAGCATCATGTTACACAGATAAAAAAATGCAAACTCTTTCATACATATGATATTTGAATTAATTTAAATTAAAATTCATATAATAATAATAACATATTCATGCAATGTTTAAATTACATATTTAATTGAAAATTGCCCAATAATGGTCAAATATAATAAAATAAAACCACTAAACTCAGTTCGGCTTCATTTCTCGGTGACAGAATTGACTGGGTTCCCCCATCAGTAATATGATTATTTTCAATAATATATTTCGGTAGTAGTTTCTATTTAATAAAATGGCTAATTTAGCATTTAATTTAAAACTATTATTTTTTATTTATGAGCATCAAACGAAAATGTTTTTATTATAACCGTTGGGCGTGGCAGCATAAGAAAGAAAAAAAAGTATGGAAAGACAAACCCTTTCAGTTTATTTTTTTTTCCATATATTACAAGCCTGTTTCTTAAATCAATAAAAGAATACAATTATTTGATTAGGAAATTGGAAATTGTTTATTTTGTTTTTAATTTTTGATGAAATTTGGCACTGCCTATCACTCATACATATTCTTAAGCCAAATGACAACGAGTCTGCCGTTGAATATATATGTAATCGCTGCAAAGAAATTATAACAGTAAAAGTATATAAATGAAATTCATGTCAGTTTGAAGCAAATCTATTTCGTTCGGTTCGCAAAACAATTTTGATAAATATTTTAGCAGGCTTTTTCGTTTTCCGTCCTGTACAGAAAGCTCAGATAATATTAGTAGTTTTAAACAAACACAGAAAATATTGTATTTTCATAACCCTTTATTTCTCCAAATTGAGCTCTTATTGTGTAAAATAAAATAAACGAACAAGTAAACGTTTTATAGGGCAACTGAGTTCAAAATATGGTCTTACGGCTTTCTGTTTGACAAGCTAAAATCGAACACAACTCCAATAGTCCTCAATAATTGTCTCTACAAACCATTCGGATAAAACTGTTGTCTTTTTTTTTTCTTTTGCTTTGTTTTGTTTTTGTAAAGTTAAATACACTTTTACTGTAGTATAAGACATTGTTGCAAAACAAGTGTTGATCACAAGCAATAATTCCAAATGCCGCTTTTATGGTGACCACTTCAGAAAATGACGAGTGGTCCATAGTCTATGGTGACCACTTCAAATAACTTTCGTGGTTATTACTTCTGAAAGTAACGAGTGAACGTAAATGTCAGCTAAGAACATAAGCAATGGTTCTTAGCATCATATCTTCAAGTTTACCTCTACAAATGATCAAAATCATTTGCAATCGTGGGTGGTCTCTTAGGGAGGTTTAATAATTTCTCATCAACAACACATATTCATCCGTAAAGAAAACGACGATATCCACCTAAGGTAAGACATTATTGTAAAACTAGTGTTGAGCACAAGCAGTAACTCCAATTGTCGTGCCCTTCATAATAACCACTTCTGAAAGTTTTGAGTAAACGTAAACATCACCTAAGAACCTAAACAATGGTACTTAGCATCATCTTTTCAAGTTTATAAGGTATTTTATCTCTCCTTTCTGTCTTCGTGGTATAACCCTAGTACACTGGGCGATTATTTCAGAGGTCCAGGTTCGAGTCCCGGCGAGGGCATTGCTCAGTTTTCATGTTTCCTACTCCAAACGTCATAATGACTATAAATTTACCTCTAAAAACGATCAAAATCATCTGCAGTCGTGGATGGTCTTTTAGGGAGGTTTAATAATTTCTCATCAACAATAAATATCCATCCGTAAAGAAAAGTACGGTATCCCCCTAAAGTAAGTGCCTGAAACAAGTTCTTTACATGGAGAGGTAACGTATATAACGTCAGAATGTCTGTTAAAAGTCTTTTGAGAAAGGGAGCATTTGTATTTTACACTGTAACATGCATCTGATACATAGTATTCAAAACTAATTTAATGGTTTCTTAAAAACAAGTGCTTGTTACCTTTTCTTATTTATTTAAAACATGCAACTTTACTTGAGAAAGAAAGATGACTAAACGATCTTAATAGCTAGGAGTCTGAAGTAATTTCTTTCGACTTTTTTCTTAGACGTATTAAACTGGTCAAAATCCCCAAATCATTTGGAAAATCAAAGTACTTAAATGATAAGTAAAAGAAAAAGAAAGCAAAAGCGATATAACCCTCAATGATATCAAGTAACGTAACGCTAGAAAAAACACAGATTCTCATAAATTGTGATATATTTTAGCTTTTCTGTTTAAAAGAAGAAAAACTGCACGACGGATAATTATTGTACATAAAATATAAATATAGGCTCTTATTCATCGCGCTAAAATATTTTCATTTAGTTTCCATTATTAGTATTAAAAAAGGGTGAATATTCTTCCTACTTAAAAAGGTGAAAAATGTACTATTAAATCTCAGTTTTTCTTTAATAATCTACACATAATCACTGCGTTTTGAGAGAATCTGACATAGCAAACAAAACAAAACAAAACTTCACAATAGTCTCCCTTTGAATGTTCCCCTTAAGAGGGTACTCAGCAACGACAAATTTTCGGAGGGATGAATAGTGAGCAAATGCGGTGGTGACTTTCATCAGCACCGTTATCCAGCTTGGATGAATCACTGTTTTGACCCATTAATATGAAACAGAAACCGAGCGGACAATGTATTCTGACCGGTTTCGTAAAAACCATTGGCAAACCTGCGCAGTGTAAATTGTAGCACCTCATATAACATGGCACGTAGTAAGCGACGCGTGACGTAACACTACCGTTACCATAGTGACCCCCGGCTGTCTATTTATTAGCCCGCGTGAGCGTTACGGGATGAATTGGATATGTGATGGAATTTGTATAACTTTACGATGCACCCATCCATGACTGGAGAACGAAGATACTTGACAGGCGCTTTCATGTCGTGGGCGGATTTTTAATAGGCAAAAATTTGGCTACTTGAAACTGTCCAGTGTGCTTTCCATTGTGTATATGATATTTAAAACTGGAGAACGTAGAGAATTAGAAAAAGCAACAATTTACTTAACTACTTTTAGGCACTAATTTATCATTTTACTGAAACAAAATATATGATAACCTTAATGAAATAGTAGTCTTAAAGTAAAAGCCTTAATAGCCTAAACAAAATTATGTTTCCAAAACATAATTTTATTCAAGTAAATCTTAATTTTAGACAATGAGGAAAAGTAATAAGGAGGTTATTTTAAAAAGAAGATATCAGATGCAACATTTTACTTCCTTTCATAAGGCACAAATTTAATTTTATCTTTAATCATAACTAATTCATGCAGTCAAACAAAAGAGTTCGTAACGAAGGTTATGGAAAAGAAAGGAAAATGCACTGTCATTACCATTTAATGCAAAATTAATTTGCAATTTACATAAAAAATGCACAAGAATCCTATACTTAAGTTGTAGAGACATTAGATTTTTTTTTGAACCAGGAGAGATGAAAAATGAGCAAAGCCTTCGCCGGGACCTGAACCACAGACCTCTCGATACGCGCCGAATGTGCTGACCACTGCACCACGAAGGCATGCTAAGAATGATGGAGAAATACCTTATATACTCCCGCTTTTAAAGGGCGACTGCGGATTAGGGGACCTAGTCGCCAAATCCTGGTGGTGAACAATGATCATTCACCACCTTTAGTACGGGCGTCACTGTAGAGACATTAGGCCATTTCGAATCATGAGTCGTGAAAAATGTGCAATACCCACGCCGGTACTCGAATCACGGACCTCTCGAATACGCACCGAGTGTGCTGGCTATTACACCACCAAGGCATGCTAAGAAGGAGGAAGGAATACCTTATCAAAAGGTTTTCTTAAATATGATTTACGGAACAGACAGTATACCATTTAATGTTCACATTCCTCTTTCTAACTGAACAACGAGTGCCAATTATTAAAAACAAACATTTTTATAATATGGACTAGTCTTACAGTGGCATGCAGTAGCATAACAGTCAGAAACCTCTCATATAGGGTTCTTTCAGCTATAGAAGAACTAGTTATCATTAAGGTTAATATAAAATTCAGTAAGGTGAAAGATATGAATGACTTTTAGCGAGACATGATCATGGGTGTGAGAAAAGTAGAAGGTCATGGACGCGAGAAGCTCGGGGTCATGAGTGCAGAAGCTTGGGGTCATAGGTGTAAGGTTCATGAGTGCCAGAAGACTAGAAAATCGCAAGAAGATCATGGATGCAAGAAGACTCGAAGATCATGGGTTCAAGAAGCTCGGTTTCAGCATCCTTTCAGGTACTGAAATAGAGTTAGGCCTTTGGCATGCAATATTATCTCTGAAGTTTAGAGAATTGCACTTCAAGCCAAGCGAAACATTTCTTACGGAAAATGCTGGTGAATGAAAAACAGGAAAGGCGGCTGACACGAATCATCTACAGCAACAGAAGAGCAACTACACAATAGATTGCAGCTTGATACAGTCTGTTCAGGTGCATTACAAAACATATCCGAAACCACAGCACAGCGAACCCAGCACAGTGACTGGGTTTTAACATCAAGAGACCATCAATTTTCACTGTCGCTGAAAAACAGCAAATTAAGGGTTACCATGGACCTAGAAGCACCAAACTTGAAAACTGTTGGAAAAAATTTGCTTGGCCCAAAGGAATCTCCTTTTCTGCTTTATGGCGCAGATGGTATTGACGGAATATGATGCAAAAAGAACGAGCTCATATGCCCATCTTAATTTATGATAACTCTTCAAGCTGGTGGCGATGAAATTATGGTCTCAAAAATATTTTCTTGGAATATAGTGGAGCCCTTGATGTGTCTAGAAACAAACCTCAATACCACAACTAACCTGAAAACCACTGACGATAATTTTCCTTCGTTTATATCCCTGATGCAGATTGTCATTTTCAGCAGGACAATGCATCTTATTATCAAACAAGATTGGTCTAAATGTGCTATAAAAATACAACTGAATTAAAATTGCTTTCATGACCTGCTCAGTTCCCTGATTGCAGTCTTTTTGAGCATTTGTGAGATGAAATAGAAAGATTACTTAAAAGCTTGGAAATGCCACCATTCAATCTAAATGAACTCTGAGCATGTGCTAATATTTCCCAGGAAAATATCAACACCATACTCCAAAAATAAAGCCTGTGTCAAGCGGTTAGAGGCGAAAATATCAGGGAAAAAGCAATGCAAGGTGAAAACATCGTCGTACAAAACATCTTGGGAGAAAAGAAAGCAAAGGGAACACTACAGTGTTCATCCTTCTCTACAAATTTTAAGACTTCGATTTATGACAGGCTAAGTAAATCTCAGATTTGATCACTTTTGGTCTTTTTTTTTTAACAGTAGTCTTTAGCGCTAATTTTCTATCTATGATATGATAAATAACTTACAGTTATAGCTTTTTTCCTTTGTATTACCTTTTGTTATTTATTATTCCTTTGCTAATAAGAGCCCAGAGCTATACGAATATTAAAAGCAGAAGATGTTAATTATATCACCAGAGAAATGAAATGGCGGAGTTTGTATTCTTGCGGTTTACCCGCGTGTAATATAAATATGAGCATACCAAAAAAATATTGTTGAATACAGAGAAAAAGTTCTCTCTCTCCCTCCCTTTTTTTCTTACTCCCAAGGGTTCTGGGGCTTCATTTCCCTAGGCATATAGTTTCGCGTAATCGTGTAACTAAATGACATAATCATGGATGTTCAGTTAAGTGCTGAGATCTTTCAGTGGCCCTAAAGTGGCGTAAACAAAACTACATTACGAGGACGTGATATAAATTCCTATTTGTTTCATTATGTTTTGTTAGACACAAAACCTACTTTGTTTGGACCCTTGCAGACTGAGAATGAATAATTAGTAACCAAAAAAGCATATCATATGAAAAATTGAGTGCAGCTAATACATCAATGAACAGTTCTCAAATTTGATTTTAGTTACAGACATTTTTAAAATAAAATACCATCTTGAAAAATTGGCAAACGTTTGCATCAAAATATTTACGTTTGAGAAGTGAAATTCGCTAACGAGTTTTATTAAATAAAATTCATTAATATATATTTAGGACATGTTTTCCTTGATGACATTATAAATTTTAAAATTTTAAGTTTAATTTTGATTTTGCTTTTCGTCCTAGCGGCTAAAACGTGGACACAAAAGTCACATTTATTATCATAATTTTATATTTTATATGAACTAAATATACAGAAAGAATATGAATTTTAGAAAATTTTATACTAAGACATGGAATGCATGACCTTCAACAGCTTGAGCACTTTCTTACTTTTCAAAGTAAGGTTAGAAAGATTATGATCCTGATTTTCTGCTTTCAAAGAATTTTCAATTTTTTCCAAGGCTGTGATCCGCAGTTAATTAAATAAAATTTTTAAGTGAGGGTGCCTCGCACTTACGATTTATAATAAGTATGTAATATTCAAGTATGCTTTTACTGCACGTATTTACATTAATGGGATTTTAAATACAGAAAATGAATTTTTATAATTGGAGGGGAAAATTAGAGCTCTTTCTTTTCAATAAAATAAATTCGTTGCCTTTTGGGAAAGGGCAAATAAGAGCATGGGTTTTTCTTTATTTTCAATGAAATAAATTCATTGTGTTTTAAGTTTCGCCTTTTAGAGAGGAACGAAGTACGAAAAATTTATAAATTATTTTTATAAATTATTTGTCGGAAATATTTAGATTTCATGAAATTTTATTTGAAACCACTTTACCAAAGATTATTTTTCAGCATTACAAATATTAAGACTGGAAAAATATTTTATTCAATATAAATAACATCAATTTTAATGTATAAGTAACACAACATGATAAAATTTGCTTCAAAATATGTGTACACATATGAATGTAGTTCTCTCTACCTAATTGTTTAGATAATTAAATTGCTTACATATGATTGCTCTATTTATGTATATAATTCCTAATTAAGGTAATTGATCATTTACGATATATAACTTTATAGCGAATAACACAGACTTTCTAAACTGGTTACTTGTAGAAAATGTATACACACGTTGATTTCCATTATTCATAAATGAAAGCTATTATGCCATTTCAATTTGAGTTTTTTGTTTTCTCACTGCACCCGCGAAATACCCAATGCACACACACATTGCTTCTAATTGCGCATGCCCAGTCACGTGCAACTGCAAAACGACATTATATTGCCGCCGCTTGAATTAGCAAGCCCCCTCTACTTTTCTCTACAAAGACCCAAAAATTACTTAATATAATGAAAGCGACAGCCATTTTTACTGTTCCCGGCGGAGAGACTGAATTGCATTCTGGGATATCAAAGCGAAGTGGACACACCTCGTCTGCTTCGCAAATCCGCCTTTTCCATTGGATGGCGACTGTGTCGCTGAAACCGCAGTGTCATTTGTCACCACAATATGGTTCATTATTTTAAGTATATTATCATTAAGGAAAAATTTCAATTTTCCCTCGAGGTTTTGGTTGGTTGGGGTTTTTAGGGATAAATCACTAAAAGACGGAATTATTACATATATTTTTTTTTTCGTTCTTTTGATCTCATTTTGGCCTAATGACATCTGCATTTAGGGTAAATACCTAACAATTTTTTGTGTAGCTGCAATTAAGGATAATTTAGGGCTAAAACTTCGGATAGTTACATATTACAAAAGTTCTTTCAATTTACTAAATGCATGTAGTTCTACGATAAATGATTAGAGCATTTTTGTTAAATTGTTTAATTTCTGAATTTTAATATCTTTAAATGCGTATCTAAAAATATTATAAAAGAATTTTTATACTGCTGGTCTTGACATTTTAGCAATACTCTTAAATATAATTTTTTTAACTTCTGCTTTTTTAAAGCATTGCTAAAATTAGGCACGTAAATATTAAAAGAACGCTAAAATGGTTGGTTTGGTTTACTTATTTACGGCAAAGCACTCGAGGGCTATCTGCGTAAGGGTAGAGATACCCTCTTGGTGGACTTTCTAAGGGAAATTGGCTCATGTGAACGTTATACATGGGGAAAACGCCAAAAACGCCCATGCAGGCAGCTCGTTCGGCGGGATTCGAACAGCGAACTACGACTGTGCAGCAACTTTATCATTCGGCCGCTGATTGTCCAACACTAAATTGAAAATGATTTTAAAAGGACATCAAAATGAGGGGGGAAAAATAAATAAGAAAACAACTTTCTGAAGATTTTGTATTGTATCATATCAAAAAAGATACTGTGATTAAAAATTTAAAAAAAATCTGAAAATTATTAAAAATAATAAAAAGTGTAAAAATTATAATAATATGTTAAAAGATTGCTTTCTAGTTACGTAACATATGGCAGTAGAAACATAACAGAGTGATTAAATTTAAAGGATAAATTAAAGGTTTTTATACTTTGCCGAATGGCAACACTCTGGAAATCCGCTATGCGGGTGGCATGTAAAGGCCTTATATGCGAGCCTTATGTTGTAAAATTTGTCAAGAATGCCTTTTAGATTTATTCCGTTCTTTAACCTTCAGTTTTGTCAAGGTGAGATTTTATATGTTACATAAAAACAATGATTAGAATATTTATTTATTTACTTATTACAGACTTCTTCGAGTGACTCCTTCGAGTCGTAATAAATAAATATCATAAGTAATATATAATAAATATCATAAGTAATATATATTACAATTATGAAGACACCAAAGTAAATCTTAGAATTAATTAAAAAGATATTAGAAATCTTATTTTAGAAAACAAGATTTCTAAGAAAAAGATCTTAGACTATTAGAAAAAGAGGCACTTTGCACAAGATAAATAAAAAATTTTAAGCTATCTTAAAGTTATCCGATAATGTCATATTTATGTTAAGACTATTCAAAAACGGTCTGTTTAGCGTTTTGTTTTGGACAGATTTACTCAAGAACAATATTTTTTGCTCCCGAAAATTACAAATTCTAGAATTTTAGCTATTTATGGCTTACATCTATTGAAGTTCGCAATTTGTGTTGATATATAATTCAATTTTTACCATGAAAGTCATTAAAAATTATTTTGCTTAAAAATTATTCAATATGTTTTCATAATTTCATAATTGCAATTGTAAATTGCAAACGTTTCAAGATCTATTAATGAAAGGGATCCTACAAAAATGAAAAGAGCGATGATTTAGATCAGTAGAGTCCCGACGGGGTCGATGACATTTTGAAAGGCGTCGAATATAATTAAGGGCGATTGGGGGTCGATAGTAGAATATGTGTAACATATCAGCATAAACAAAGATTTAATAAAACTGATAATTAATTGTTTACTGATCTAAAGCTATATCATGCAGTAAGGAAGAAATCATATAAAATAAATATAGAGGGAAATAAAATTATTTAATGTATCTTAATAATGGATTCCATTTTTTTAAAACTGTTGCATTCTACAGGTTCGTGAATGGGGACTAACTGATGTTTACCCTTGATGAAAAATCAAGACATAATTTATTCGCCTGTAAGCATTATTACACAGAACAATTCCAAAGACATCTTATAGCTGTCGAAAAACTATGACAAACGCGCTCAAACAGTTAGCAACACAGCCTTCAGGTTATCAAAGTATAACGGTGAAGGTAGCTTCACGGCAAAGCACTAAAGTACAGCTCCCGACTCGGTCGATAACTCTCAAGCTAGTCTCTGAACTCAAGTGACTACTACTGAACTCAAGATACTCTTACTCCGCGTACAGTCAGGGTATATACAGCTTTAATCTACCTATGAGAATATACTCGGGAAAACTGCTAAGAATGAGTTCTAGAATGTTCTCGCTCCGTCTATGGAATATCGCCAATTTTGTCGCTAAATATCTCCAAATGAGAGATTTTGCGCGAAATCTAACAACCTCGCCTTTCCCTGCCACTTTCTGGTAACTCTAATCCCGCTTTGAGGGGAAGGTATCTTACCGCAGCTGGGCATTTCGCACTAATATGTATGTTTTTATGCAACAAGTGCAATATAGAAAAAGTGAAGCGCAAAAACACAATTTGGCTCTCTACATCGAAGTGCGCTGGCTGGCTAAGGGTAACTATTTGTAGCGTTTTATAGACAGTGTTAATACCATAGAATTTTTCCTTGAAGTTACCAGCCCTATAGCCACACGGCTAATTGAATTTCAAAAAAAAAAAAAAAAAAAAAAAAAAAAATTTTCTTCTTATCTTATTCATTAATCAACGCCAAACGAAACAAACCACAAGAAACAGACATCAATCTTATTGAAGTTAAAATTTTCGGTTTAGTTATTTTCGGTTTTCGTTCTAAAAATGACTTACTTGCATCAATACTGAAGCTAAAAGTGTTTCATTACTTCGATAATTGAATTCCATTGTCCGTCATAGAAAAAGATCGTATGTCCTGAGAAGACATGTTGTTATATAAGCTACTTGCAAAATTTAAAAGATCTTAATGTTCACTTCCAAAATACTCTATTTGAATGAGCCAACATGGCTCATAGAACCGCTGAAGAACGATATATCTGATCTTGATATTGTGGTGCAAAAAGAGTTGATTGCATTGAAATGCGATATTCAAACATAAGTCTTATTCAGGATGCATCTGATAGAAATATCTCAAAATAAAGTTGTTTCTGAACCAACATTATTGATTTTTCTGCCACCTTATCTAGTGGAAGCAGGTTTTAGGTAAGTCAGTAATTTATTACAGAGAACTAGAAACAGACTAAATATTTTTGAACGAGAATTTAATAATAAATTTAAGCAGTTTCATGTGAAATATTAAAAACTTGCCTCAATGCATCGAATGCAACAATATTAAAAATCGAACTTCTACGCAATTACAAACTGCGATTTTGGTTTTAAAAGCATGTTTATATTCGTAAAATTACCAGCAGTAATAATACAAAGATAAAACATAAATTACATGAACCATTCTTTACAAATTGCTTTTTAATTTTAGTTTTTATCTTGAAATCATTTATGCTAAGGTTAGGAATTCCTGATTTAGATGCTTAAATCTTACTAAGGATTTTTAGTTAGGTCCTGGATTTAAGTGATGATAGATTTTAAAGTTTACGTTTTACATATAGACACCAAACATCTTTATGCAATCTTTTTCACATATTCTCTTTGATTCATAAACTGATGTGCTTTGAGTGGTAGAAGTGGGTAGGGGTTCTACCCACTTCCATCTATTTATGTTTAATCTTTCTATTTTCAGCATTATGTTAGCCTGTTATCTCATTTACCCACCACGCATCTTGGCAAGTGTTAATAAGCTTAGGCTTACTAATTCAGAAGTCAAACAACAAAAGTCAGCGTTATATTTTCAAATTTTCACAGGACTAGTTTCGATGATGATGATAATTCTACCATTTACAAACGGAACGGACACACTGGCAAATCAAATTCCACTCTGAAAATATTTCAATCACTCTATCATCTTAAAATTTGAAACAGGTATTATAAATACTAAAATAGTATTTCTCAAGTGAAATGAATAATCCTTTCGAAGGATAAATATTCTGTGCCATGATAATGGGCAACATTACACTTATAATTTACTTCTCTGCACGTACCTAGCTAATATTCTAACAGAATCTGAATATGCTTCAAAGCCGTGAGGTTAGCACAGAACATGAATTTAAAAATTCCCGATAGTGTTAACGAAAAAATGTTTCGAAGATTCCTTTTCAGTGTAGTTTTTGGACATGAACATAGTTCTGCTTTTTTTTATTCTTTACAAAATATTTCTCCCGGATATTTCTGTTCAGATTTATGAGTTAGAAAAAGTGACCATTAGGGCACCCACATCTTACATGGACACACTGTTTTAAATGGCTTTCTCAACTATATAAACACAGAGATCTCCAAGATTTGCAGATTTGCATTTTGATAGCAGGGAAGCAGATTTATGACACCAATATATCCATCGGAAAGCAGTTCATTCGATTGTTTTTATCAGCCACTCTCAACTTCAGTTGGGGGATGGAGGAGAGGTTGTGGAAAGTAAAAAGATATTCCAGGCCATTCAATTGTCTGGTACAAAAAGCTTCTGTTACCATCAATGTATCCGAGGAGATAGCTGTTTAGAAATTCAATCGCTCAGATCGGTTGGCTTATTGAAGCACTATGGATAGAAAACGAGGGTTGTTTCTGGTATACTGTCCCTCATTTGATGTAAGTAATAAAATAAAAATTGATTTCATCCCCCCTCCTGTAGTGTCTCCTGCTGCATCGGCCTTTTTATAAGTCTGCGAAGAAATATAGAGGTTTACAAGTTGCAGGAGAGTGAAGTTTTAAGTTAGCTTTATAGCGATATTTTATTCTGGTTTTATTCGAATTGTTTTTATTCTTTCGGCGTAATTTTAACTTGAAGCCAGTCTTGATAGCCTAGCGTGGGTTGTTTGTGATCTTGTTTTTATTGCACAATTTACTGCTGAAAGAATAAAGTGTGCGTTCAATGTTTTGTTTAATTTGGTCTATGCAGTAAAGTCTGAAGGAAGCAAACAGAGCTCATGCGGAAAAAGTAACAGCGAACAAAAGCTGTAAATTTTCCTGCATGCTTTTTAAAAATATCTTTCGAAAAGATATCTGAGCATCTGATATAACAGAGAAACAAATATCGGAGAATATGTTAATTAATTTATAATAAATTCATTGCCTGGCTTGTATATGAATGTTAAGGTTCGACTAGGAGAAACTGCCTTAATTCATTCAGCACAAAATGTGTGCAATAAAGCCGTAACCTATTTCATTGCATGACTTGAAAAGTTTCAATGTACGGAACACTGGAAATTTTTTATCTGTGAAAAACTAGATCTGTAACCTACTATTGGTTCTTCTTAATTCTTTTTTATTTATTTACTCGTTTGAAAAATTCTGAAGTGAATGGGTGAAGTAGAAAGAAGAAATTAATGGAACCATAGAGAGATACTGAATAGTAGAAAGAAGAAGTTAATGAAACCATAGAAGGATACTAAATAGTATTAAACTTTTCAGTATCAGAGCAACATTTTTTTTCTATAACTGATAAGTTTATAAAGCAGGAGTGACCAAAATAGCTTCCATTACCAGGCGCATCAAGTAATTAAAGCAGTTAACTTCAAGGTTACAATTAATTGAATTTAAATTATCTATTTTCCATTACGCTATAATTTCTACTATCTATTTTATATTACTATCTACGTTATGTTCGTTCCACTTAGGCAATTTATGAACAGAATAAAAGTGAAAATGAATATCCGGATAATTAGTCATCGTTGACGCATGCGTACAATTAATTTTAAGTAAACTTTTAAATTTTTGAGAGTTTTCAATTGCTGAATTTGACTAAAGCAAAAGAGCTTAAATCATATAATATAGATAAAACAAATGAACATTGCATCAATCAGGTTTAAAGCAATAAATTAGCGCTACGTTTATTTGAACAATCAAACAAAATGGAAACGTACACTGAGAAGAAAAAAAAAAAAAAAAAAAAAAAAAGGACAGTTCTATATTTCCCGTTTTACTGAGCCGATTGACGAAATTCAAATTGCGTTTTTTATGTCTCGAAAGCGCGATTTAGGATATGTATTGCATTTATATATAGTATCGTTCTAATATAAGTGCTTTGACAGAAAATAAGGACGTTTCCTGAAATAACATACCAATTGTTTTCCATATTTCAATTCTACGACTCAAATTACGCCAAACTACCAAGTTTTGTAAAAATCGCAGGAGTAGTTTCTAAAAAATTAGCTCTCAAAATTTTAGCTCCTCAATGTTAATTGAGTGTGGTATATATTTATTAATCTCTCTTTTTTATTAAACTTATTTGATTCTTCCTTTCACATTTCGAAATTTAGGTTCATTCCAAATAAAACTTACCCATTTTTTATGATTTATTTTAAAATAATTTTTATAATTTTTTCAAAAACATTTTTGAATTATAATCTATAAAAATTTTACGATCATCTTAAAGTAGACGTATTTCTAAGCATACCTGCAAAAAATTGCAGTTTTTTATTCCAAATTTGCGCAGATAGGAGTGAATTTATATATTGGCTCGTTTTGAAATTTGGCACATTTGTTGATTTGTTGAAAGCGATAAAACATGAAATGTGGTTTAGACACTTTGCTAAAATTATTTGGTGGTAGAAACGATGTGACTTTTTTCCGCTCATGCACAATGTAAAAAGGTAGGAACGAGGTGGCTTTTTTTCCCGCTGCGGTATAGTGAAAGGGAAAGGAAAATTGGTTGGCATATATTAAGAAGTTCACCAAGTTAATTATACTAGGGACAAACTGAAAAAATTCGCCAAGATAAATTTTTGAATTTCTCCGTAAATTTAGCATCAAATTTTACGAAATTTATTATCTAGGCATAATTTGAGTCGTAGAATCGAAATACAGAAAAAAAAAATTGTATGTTATTTCAGAAAAAAGTACGATTTTGTGTCAAAATACCTATGTTAGAACAATGCTATACATAAATTTAATATATATCCTAAGTCGCGCTTTCGAAATACGAAAAAAGCAGTTTGAATTTTGTCAGTCGGCCCAGTAGAACGGAAGATATAGAACTGTCCCCCCTTTTTTTTGCCCAGTTTACTTATTACTTTCAATGAATTACGAATTTCTAAGCAGATTTGACGAAAGGAAAAGAGCTACAGAGTAAATAAAACGGTAGTATGAACTCTCAAAATTTGAGAATTAAAAAAAATCGGAAACTTATCAGCTGAGGAATTTAAATTAAATTATAGCGCATTAAAAATGTATGCAGCATTGGTAGCTAGGATAATTGGTGATCCCCTTCAATAACCAAAGTAAAAATCAGTACATATTTGTTATCTTACCTAAGTAAATAAAGTATTAATAAATAGACATAGGACTTTATATGACTTTGTTAAATACTCTGGTGTCAGAGTTAAATAGATGAGCGTTAAATAGATGTACATGATATATGACTAATATGAATTTGTTAAATACTCTGGTGTCAATTTTTATAAAAATGATTAATTTGATACGTAATACGTATACTACGCCGCCCAACCGGGATAGTGGTTAGCGACGCTAACTGTCGCACTGACATGGATGTTTGTAAATGTATAGTGCTTGTGTGACATGAAGGCACTGTAAATATGCGGCTAGCCGAAAGTCCTCTCTAGAGGTTCATGGTAGGGAAAGAGGGGTGGGAGACCCTAGGACTCCCCCCTTCGAGATGCTCTTCATGAAAATTGAGGGGGGAGGGAACTGAGTGAACTCGTACTGTTACCTGTATGGTGTTCAAGACTCATGCCAACGACAGGCATAATCTTGCACTCCTTGCCACGATGAATTGCGTGGGTTTGTCCTGATTTTATCAAGATAAATGAGATAAGTCTCAACAACAACAATATGCGTATACTACGATAACCAATATTTATAAATATCTTATTAATAGTACTGCATAAATTATATTTTGAACGCGTTCTTTTTAAAATATGCATTTATTATTCTATGAAATGGATTATTATTATTTTATGTAAATATTATAGCGTGAATTTAGGAAGACATTTTTGATACTCGCGAATAACAAAGTTTACAGCGTCTGTCAAATAAATCCATGAAATTTAGCTTTTCGTTATCACGTTTTCATTTTCTGTAGCAATTACTGGATAATTTTTTACATTTAAGTAACTTAAGTACAATCTTTCATTGGAAAGAAATTTACGTGAAAATTACATTTCAAAATAGTCCTCTTACAAAATATGTATTTGAACTATTATCCCCAATTTTGTTAGATATTCAGAATACGAGAGAAATGCCATTTTCTGAAGTGATAGCCTTCCATTGTCCCAAGTGGTCCTCCAGTGTTTGTTGTGTACCCGTAAATAATTTCGATGTTGAACGATTTTTTTTTCTACATTTCAAAACGCGCTACTTAATCTTGAAATTTATGTGTACAATAAAAAGATATTTTTTACAGGGAAATCTTGATCTTAGAAAGGCCCACCAACGGCTTGATCGGTAAAGGTTTTGACCCGAGTCCGATTCCAAGCAAATGGGCATTTTAATGGTTTCCCTAATTTGTAAAATGTATACGAGCCATTTGGCCTTAGAATGTCCTCCAAGAAGCCATCCATCCTCTTAAGCAGGTAACCGTAGTGTGCTTTGCCATAATCTACTAAACTAAGCTTGATTATATCCGTATATTCCCCAGAATGGTCTATAACCATATTGGCACTACATCAAACCACATATCATCAAATTTTCATTTACATTTTAGTTTTTATTATATGTTATATTTATTATAGTTATTTATATTACTTTTCGTCATTTTATGTTATGGTAAAAGAAATACATATGTATTATATGAAGAGAATGTACCAGAATATGTAATAACTGAATTCTTTTAAAACAGGTGTCCAACTTCTGCAGGCATGAAGGGATTTTTGAAATTGTTTCTGTAAATCTAACACCGCAAAAAATTTCGTCAGATTTTTAATATTTCTTGCAGGACCGCACTGCAAGTTTTGCTGTTTTTCCTCTCGATAAATTACCGTTCTACTAATAAAGACTACATTGCATTAACTTGAAAGATAAAAAAATAATACCGAGATGAAAATTATCAAAAAGTGCATAAATTGTTTATGAACTACTCAATTCTTTACATAAATATGATTTGAAGCGGAAGATAAATTAAAGATTTTATGCATAAAGAATAGCAGCAGCTCTCAGAACTAGCAATTTAAGAGACTGCATGGATATTTGATGTTGTATTAGCGTAATGTAATTTAACGTAACGAGGTACAGAAATGACTAGATTAGATTGCGTCAATTATTAAAGCGCTGAAATGCTAAGTTTCTAATGAATGAAATTCTTGTGAAGTGATTCATATAAATATGCATGTAAAATAATAAAACTGTAAAGCCTTAAATGTTTTACACAGCTACTTTGCATTAAAAAAAATTTCAAGAATTAACTCACGTAATTTTAAGGTCCTATGGGAGAGGAATACTAATCTGCGACTTCTGGAGTTTTTTTAATCATGCAAATGCTCCTTGCAGAAGGTCCTTTAAAGTATTGCCACCTCAATTCTGTATTCTTAGCTACAATTCTACGTGACGGCATTACACGAAGGGAATTTTGAATATTTTCTTAGAATGTGCAACAATTTTTCAAAAAAGGTATGCAAGCTGAGTGGGATTGTTGAGCTTTGCCTGAAACATGCGATACGAATATTAATTTGTTTTTACGGAAGTGTTACCCTTGATTTTTTATAGCTTTACATTATAAATTCATAGGTAAATCTAGCTTCCAAGATGTAAAAGAGGATACGAAGGGAAGCAAATATCACGGGATAAGATAACTTGTGAGGTAGATACAAAATATTAATTTGAACCGTTTCATTATCACGGAAGTAACAGAGGTTGTTTTCATTCATTTTGGAAGGACTCATAAGTCCTGTAACGAATGCAACTTTTTTTATCTACTAAAACGCACGTATGTTTCAGACTTGAACGCTTTAACGAATATAAATATCGTTGGCAAAATGGCTTCCTTTGCCGATTTACATTAAAAACCATTTACAGCCGTAAATCCTATCGTTCTTAGGAAAGGTGTATGTGGTTTCGGTTGTGGATACAACGTTAGTTTTGCCTTAGTATTAATACCCAAAATAATATTAAAAACATTGTCTTTAGCCGAAATTATTTTTGATGTACGATACACTTATTTTATTAGAAACAACAATGCAATGCTGTAGTTTTGATTTAAAAAATTCATAAAAATAAAAAAACTATGAAAGTACTTTTGTCATACGTTTGTCATAGAACGCATGTCATAGACGCATTTTGTACGCAAGTCATAGAAATAACGTAGCTACTTTTGTTTTTATTGAGGAATTTATTATTAATGTGACATTAAATTTTGCCGTATAGTGAATTGGGGTATAAGTATCCACTAAATAAGAACAAGGAAGTAGCGACCCCTTACTGGAGTTTCGTTTTTATATCACCCAAAAATTGTCTTCCATAAAAAATGGATGAAAATGCATAATATTTTTATTCCAAATCTTAAGTGAATATAATGAAAAAAAAGAGTATACTAATAATGAGGAAATGCATAATATGCAGGGTTAGTCATAATTCTGTGATACGTTTTAAAAAATCATAACAAATAATTTAGGCAACGATATCAAGTTTTTGTTGCACTAAAATGGACCTTATTATTTTTTCCTGCAATGTTTTACAAACGCTTAGTGTTCGACAAGTATGTTGCTGGGAGTATTTTTTGCTTGCACAACCTCGCTTGTCCCACAATTAACTGAAAAGAGTTAGGATTCTTTTCAGTGAGACGGTTTTACGGCTCACAATCACGTAGACCATTATTCCACCACGAAGATCAATTCAGTGTCTTTTCGAAAATTTTTCATAAAGATAAAAATCATTTGCCAGAGCATCTTAGCCAAAATTTACCCCAAATGTAGATAGGGCGCACAAGATAGTGTCGCGTTAATACGTTTTTTATTCAGATCTTAGGGGTACAAATAATTCCATGAGAAGTTTTCTTATTGGGGTTTGTCAAAGACATTGTCTTTGTATTTTTGCTCTTTGCTAATCTACAGGATCTTCGTACTATATCCATGTTGTTGTGACTCTGGTCGACTGGGATATCCTAGCATGTGTATGAGACGAAACGGAAATGTCTGTCACCTCAACGGAAGGGGCCCCTCTGAGGATTTGTAAAATATGTTAAAAAGGCACTTGTTGGGTTTGCTTCCATCTTAGTATTATAAAAACTTCTCTGTCGGTTGCGCAATTTATTTCCTATGAATTCTAAAAAATTATTCATGGATTTATAAAATTACCTTGTATTATAAAAGACTTTCGTTATTAAAATTAAATTAATTCAACTAAGCAAAATTCATTTTTAGCGTCTTTAAAGTAAATAAATGCGCAATAAATGTTTCTCATTTTGCGTAAATAATAGTTCCTAAGCATTTTATTTCATTTAATTCTGTCAGGATCGATTAATGAAGGAATTAATTCATCTTTCCTTTCCTTTCTTTCATTTTGATTCCTTGTACGAAGTAAAGGAATTATTTTAATCACGAACAATTCCGGGTATCACATTTCAAAAAAAATATCCATATCGAAAATATCCGCTATCGAATGCAATTTAACGATGTTTTTGCGTGACATCTGCACGCAAAGACAGAATACAGGACTTTGCGCGTTTGCATTTCATACTGCGCGTTTGCGGTTTGATAAAGTAGTTTCTTAACTATGTTTTTGTAAGTAAGGTAGTTTAACTATGTTTTCGTAGGTAAAGTAGTTTCTTAACTATGTTTTCGTAAGTAAGTCGAGCAACCCAAGGTATGCAAATGACGACTCGATCATGCATATTTTTCTCGCGTAACTCATAAGGCATTTATTCAGAATATTTAGAGACCAGTCCTAGTTTACGAATATGGTACGAAATGGTTTGCTGAGCTACGTTTTTCCATAATCTCCAGTGTTTCCAAACATCTTGCACGGTTATGGTTTTGACAATACCGTCGTTGATTAAAGACGACCCTTCAGAGTTAGATTTATTATCTAGATCGAAATCAGCTGCTTCAGATTTTTCAAACCATTTTTGCACGTTCTGTACAAAAATGCATCGCCATCAAAAACTTTCACTTAATTTGGAAACGCTTCTGTAGCATTTATTCCTTGTTAGGATTCGCACAAAATACAGTGTCGTAAATGAACTTTGTCGGTAGTCATGGTTACACGATTGCGTCTCAGCGATGATATGTGACTTTTGCTTAAGTTATTTTAGAAGAGCACATGCGTATAAATGCAATAATGAAGAGAGACAGCCGTATATGTCTGAAATGAACATGTGCATTGCATGCTGAAATTTGAAATAACATTATTTCCAGTTGAACAAGATCTTCTCCAGTGGTATATGGGTTTTTAATTTTTAGCAAATAGATATGAATTGGATTGGATTATTTAATAATGGCAAAGCACACGAGGGCTATCTGCCTAAAGGGACGGATGCCTTCGTGGAGGACTTTCTAAGGGAAACTGGTTCGTATACACGTTACACATGGGGAAAACTACGAAAACGCCCATGCAGCCAGCCCGTTCGCGGGTTTCGAACCTCGGACCGAACTACCGGTGTTCAGCGTCTTTACCGCTCGGCCGCTGGTAGGCGCAAATAGATATGAAATTCGGGTGATGCGAGGATACATTTTCTTTAGCTGTCACTAGTTTCTGAAAATATCATTTTTAGTTGCTTGAAGATTTCAACAGTCATTCGAAAAACATTTTTGATTTGTTCACGTATGAAGGATGCTTGCATTCAAGATACCCTTTTAATTTTGATGGCTTCGTACCAAAGAGGTTGTTTGTTACCATTGCTTAAAGTAAGCCAAATTAGAGAAATACTTCATCTTATTGTTTTCGCATCACAGATGCCTCTTTCTGATTATTAGATCCTGCTTGGAGGGACTTTGAGGCTTTGCTATTTGCGTCATTACCTTACTTACTCAAGTTTAGCTATTTATCCATGGGTAAAAATATTTTTATTATAAAATATAAATAAAATAACGTCTCTCATAATTATTATTCAAATGATAATCTTAATAGAGTGAAATAACAGGTGTAAAAACTTATTGCGATGAAACAAAAATAACTGACTGTATTGGTAAAGCGTTAGCATTATACTACTCGCAACAGCGTCTACCTTATTCTCGGCACACCTGTGTGGCACAGAACGCTACTGCTCGTTTGCGGTATGTTTTGATTCTGAAATAACCTGTATGCTGAAACTGCAAAGCGACATCTCTTTTATAAAGTGCTTAATGGTATTTTTCAATTTGTGAATATAAAATACAGCTCAACTTGGCTAATATAACGATTTTATATTCATGTTGTTCAAAAAACGTGACACGTCCCAGACGGCATAGCGGTTGGGGAAGCCTACTTCGAATCCCGGAGAAGGCATGGATCTTTGCAAATGTATAGTGTCTTTGCGGCATGGGGTCACTCTAAGTATGTGGCGAGTCATAATTCCTCTCGTGTGGTTTTGTAGAAGGGAAGAGGGGTGAGAGATCCTCGAATGCTGTCCCTTAAAATTGGGATGGAAGAAGAAGTCCATTCTCCTTGAGGCTCTGGCAAACTTTCTTAAATGAAATTCATGGATAAGACAACAATAATAACAACAAAAAACGTAACGTATTTAATTAAAGATAAAGAAGGGGTTGCAACTAAATTTTCTTTAAATTCTTGTAACTTAATTAAATTTTAAGCTTTAAATAAGTAAACGTTAATACAAAATACAAATTCAGTGATTCCTTCCGTTAATATAGTAAATGCGAAAGGGGAAAAAGATTTGAAAACAATGCAACTTTTAAAAATGTAATACATTTTTCCCGAAAGCTGTAGAAGGGAGAAAGGAAAAATATTTTTAAATATATAGCTTTTCATAATGCAATAATTTTTTAAGAGTAAACTTTAGAATACTTAAGAAGCTTCGTTTGTAAAATTCTTCAGATAGATATTCTGTATTTCACCTTAGTCCAAAAAAAGTTTCCTTTCATTCATTGTTAATCATGAAATGTTTTTGCTTCAGCAGCCATCTAAGGCAATTGCGATAGTATCCCACTGTCATAAACACCAAGATTATCTGGATGCTAAATAGTAACAATAATTCTCGACTATGTGACTGAAATGTTTACAAATTCAAACCACGGAGATCTGCTAAAAGCCTTCGCCTACTCTACGTCCATAATTATCTCGAGTCGTGATTTGTCACCTACAGGGGAAGAATCATAATCCTTCCGGTCGTTCCAAAAACACATTTCATAACGATTAGAGCTGCCATAAATTGAATTTTTCTTTGAGCACCACTCAAAAAACCTCGGCCATAAAACGTAACAGTCTCTCATTAGTTGTCGTGAGAAATTTCCTCATGGGAATTCTGATAGATTACAAAGGGAAAGTCTTCACAAAAACGCCAGACGTGAAAGGGTTTAAAACAAATAATCTCATCTTAGTTAAGAAGAATATATATCCCCAGCAGGGGCGGCGTGTTTTACTCTCAGGAAGCCTGGACATAAATAAAGAAAAACTAAACCTTCTTCGTGACCTACGTCTTAACTTCTGTCATCGAGCAGAAGTGCCATTGGTATTCATGTTTGGTTTAGTTGTCACATGTTTGCCTACGCATTGTATGAGCTAATAGGGTTGCCTGCTGGTACTCCCATGCAGATGGGGGTCTGCAGATTAGCACTGTGGGAATTGTCATAAAGGATTTGGATAGAGATGTCTCGGAGTTGGTAAATCTGAACTAAAATTCCAACTTCTGAGAAAATAAACAAGTATTCAAATCATATACTATACTTACAAAGCTTTAATTATACATGTGCTAAAGGATAAAATTATGATTTACATTTCTTCGAGAGTTTTGACAATACATTTCAGTAGCTTTTATCCTCTTTCCCCCCGTTATAGACACCTATGAAAAGCATAGGTAACGTTTAATATACCTCTATACAAAATAAGTGCAATTTTTGTTATTATCTTATAGAGATATTAGGTTATTTTTTAAGAAGGAGATACGAAAAATGAGCAACGCCCTCGCGAGGTCTCGAGCCACGCACCTTCAATACGCGCCGAGAGTGCTGACCAATACACCACGAAGGCGGGGAAGGCCGGGAAAATACCTTATTTACTTCCCCTTTAAAAAGGCGACTGGGGGATTAGGGAACCCAATCGCTAAATCCTGGTGGTGGAGAATCATCATCCACCACCTTTTTTAGTTCGGGTGCCACTGTAGAGACATTAGATTTTTTTAAGCAGGTGTCATGAAAAATGTGCAGTGCCCTCGCCGGGGATATAACCAAGACCTCTCGAATACGCTTCGAGCGTGCTGACCACTACACCACGAAGGCATGCTAAGAATGCGGGAGAAATACCTTATGCCCTAATCAACCAGTTGTTAATAAGTTTCATCCGTTTTCACTAAAAAATATTAACATTGTGACAATTAACTTCTACTCTTAAAACACTTGAGTTAATAAATTAAAACTGAAATTAAACTTAAAGTAGAACGTAAATAATATTGCTCCAAAACGCAATGAAAGCACTTTAAATCCTTATAGATGTAGTTAGTACCGGAGTGCTAATGAGAGGAATACGAACCGATCCACCTGGTCTAAAAATAGACCTTATGATCTTGTTTGTAGAAACTACTCAGCATGTTGCCATTGTCACTTTGGATATCTCCTCGGCTTTTGATTGCTTAATTGGATGACATCGCTTAATACTTTGGCGGATTTGAGAATTCCAAAACATATATTGGAAGCGTATTTAAGTTATTTTCGGGAAAGAAAAGTTATCTACAATGCCTTTATACATGAGAGAGAGGAGGCCGTACTAGACATTCATCAGGGCTACCCGCAAAGCTCCTGTAGTGCCACCCCTGTTCTGGAACATAATCATAAATAAATTGCTTTGTAAAGAATTCCCAAACGAGGCTGAGATTGTCAAAACGCAGATGATATCATGATACTAATTAGAAAAGATTCGTTGGAAAAACTTGAGAAATTATTTCGTAATATACCTCCTTTCAGCATGCCTTCGTGGTGTAACGATTAGCATACTCGGCGCGTATTCGAGAGGTCCAAGTTCGAGTCCCGGCAAGGGCACTACACATTTGCTTTTCTCCTACTTAAAGAGACCTATCCTAATGACTCTACAAACATCTCAAGCATCTTGTGAAGAATTTTGTTTGTTGTATCTATTTTGAAAAAATTGAGTCCTTCGTTAATCGAGTGCTTAACAGTCCTTTTGAATAAGTCAAACCAGCCTGAACTTTAAACAATAAATCTATATCGAATTGAAATATACGTATTATGCATAGCTGACGACTGAATTAAACTTTGCTAGCATGTGAATTAGAGCCATCTCTTTCATATGCATGTTGTAACCACTAAATTACAATAGTTAACACAGTTTTCGTACTTGGAAGTCCTTTTATAAATGTGAACCATAAAGCTTTACACAGTGGAGCAAACTGAAACCATGACATTACTTTGTTTTCAGTAGCTTAATTCCTAAGTTATTAGAAGTGGAGGAAAGATTTAGTATTCACAAACAGTAGGATGATGTTTCCCCACTCCACCTGTACTGATGCATCTGAATACCAATAGGAATAAAGATGAGTCTATTTATTCTGCCAGCAATTACTAGGAAGGGAAATGTCACGAACGGTCGTCGTGCACAGTAGCGACAGAGAAATCGTGATTTATGTTCGAAACTTGAAATCATCGTGAGAAACAGTTTAACGGATTTTACTTTTTTGCCTTCTCATTCAGCTGTTAAAGAGGTTAGAAAGAATGCCTAACCTTGCTAGTTTCTTAAGATTCTGATGTCTATCAGTGGTGTAACCATTAAATGCAAATATTATCAGCTCGAGATAGACAGGAATGGGATAAGATGCATTAATGGAAACAGAAATTTGACTACAGGTTCCTTCCTTTACGGATTGAATGAGACTATATTAAGAGGGTTCATTTTGTTTAACGTAATCGTTTGTAAGAAAGCCAGAAATAAATTTCTGATGTCTTTAAAAAAATTAAAGAAAGAAAAACGAAAATCGGAAACTTTTCAGATTTTATATTACGCCCAAAAAGGCGCTTTTTTAACGTGTTGTGCGTTACCTTTATTTATTAAATATGTTCTTCGCACTTGAATCACATAAAACTCAATTCAACAGAAATATCAAAAATATTTAAAACCAGCATATCTTTAGAATTTTCGATACAGTCTCGCGCGCTGGAGATAAAGATGTGTTTTTCCGTACAGTGTTGACATTGTTCGCTTTGAAATAGTTGAGTTTGTTAATCGAAACTTCGTTAGTGTTTTACAAAATTTGAAACAAATAATAATAAAAAGTAAAAAATTAAAAAAAAAAAAAAAAAAAAAACTGAAAGGTTTCAGATTTTAAATTACGTATTTTAAAATGAGCATATCTTTAGAATTTCCGATACAAAGTACCGCTCGCTGGAGATGAAAAAGTTTTTTTCCCCCTTCGTAGAGTGTTGCCATTGCTCGCTTTGAAATCCTTGAATTTGTTAATCAAAAATTCGTTAAAGTTTTACAAAATATGAAATCAATAATGAAACAAACTCCAAATTTTAAATTGGGCCTTCCACATGCACATATTCGTAGAAGGAATTGGTCATTCAAAATTCTATGGCTCTATGTACCGTTTTGTTATCACAATGCAAGAAATAGACATACATTTATGCAGATTTTTCCTGATTTAATTTCTTCAAATATAATGCTGGACTCTAATATTTGGTGGCAACAGTTTGAAAAGTGAAACGGACATTTATGGTAATTCAACGCAAAATCACAAAACGAAAACAATAGTCTTTCAGGGACAAAGCCCCTTTGAACTATTAAAAAAAATCAAAATTGAAAATTCGGTCTTCCAAGGGATCATGTTTGGTTGGAGGATTACGTTATTCAGAATCTGATAGCTGTAGATACCGTTCTTTTTTTCACAGTGAGAGAAACATTTATGCATTCATGCAGATTCTTCATATGCAGTTCCTTTAAATGTAATAAATAGATGATGATAATATTTGGTGGCAACCAGTTTGAAAAGTGAACAAATTTTTAAAGTAAAATGACGCAAAATGCCGTTATGAGACTATAACCCTTTGGGTCTAACGGCTCTTTGGGCTAATACGAATTTCACAGTTGTAATTTTGAATGGAAGTTAAGGTTTATGAATATGTATTATTGTATGTGACATTGTGCATAACACCTTTCTTGCCCAGTATCTAAGTGATCTATCCATTATGCCAACGATCTACGCCGATGACACAGCTCTCTTGCTCAAAATATATTGCTTCGGTTATCCGAGCATGCTAAAATCCAATCACACATATTTAAAACAACATAATGTTCTTGTTAATAAACCGAAGCCGAGTTAATAAAATTGCTCACAAGAGTAGAATAAGACTCTCTGAAAACTGAGAATAAGACTGCTTGAGTATATAATATGAGAATAAGTTCTAAAAATTAACATCCTGGACATATCTTCAATTGTATGATAGATGCCGCAGTTTTAGCCTCCTCAGTGAGTGCTCATATTACTATAGATATATATCCTATCTCTGCGTATGTGGAGAAAGAGGATACTCTGATCGTTACATTCTTGACTGCGATCTGACAGAGAGAATGCATCAGATAAAGCTCTGCGATAATCTAATTCCTTTTAGAAAACACGCCGTAAAGAATAGACATTAGGTACAAGATCAGAGGTATTCTTCTATATATCCAGAGACTCGAACGGATATATGTCATGTTTAACCGCATTCGTATAACTTTAATAATATGACTTAATTTCACTGTCGCAATTTATTGTAACAGTGATATACAAGTTACGATATACAAGCAATATACAAGTTCTTTATAAAAGTGCAACTGGGTTCCGAATTAAACTCTGTAATTTCCTCTTAAAGGATAATTTCCGGTAAATCACAAACTACAGAAGGCAATGTTGATGGGAGGAACTTCAAAGAATTATTCACCTTCCGTCTTAGAAAGGACATTTGAAGGAGCGTTTTGACTTTTAGATGTCTCAGTTGCCTAAGATTTCATGTAAAATCTCTTCCCTGAATTATATGATGAAAGGCTATGCTTTGCTCAATGCCGTCCAGCTCGCATAGCGGTTAGTGATATTAACAGTTGTACCGATGGGCCCGGGTTATCCCGGAGAAAGCATGGATGTTTGTACGCGTATAGTGTCAGTGCGGCATGGGAGCACTCAAAGTATGCGGCGAGCCGAAAGTCCTCTTGAGAGGTTGATTGTAGAAAAAGGGGGGGAGACCCTCAGACCGCCCCATTGGGTGTTCTCCTTCAAAATTGGAGAGGAAGCTTAATAGTTGTAGAGACTTTAGGTTATTTCGAAGCAGGAGTCGTGAAAAATGAGCAATGCTCTCGCCGGGACTTGAACCACGGACCTCTCAGGCAGCAGGCTGGTTGCATGGTTGGTTTCGTGGTAGTTCCTGTTCCACATTGGGAAACCATGTGGAACGTGAGTACGAGCCAATTTTCTTCAGAAAATCCTCCACGAAGGTATCTCTCCTCTTAAGCAGGTAGCTGACGTGGCTTTTCCACTTTCAAATAAACTACTCTAACTAGAGAGGAGGTGTAAAAATTATAGATGAATCAAATTTTCGAAGAAAGTAGAATTTTTTAGCTCAGAAGAAAAGAAATGACTTTATTTTCTCTTGAATTTTACTTTAACATTTTCTTGATGCTGTAAGGATTTTTTTAAGTGAGAAATTATACAATTTAAATGAAAGGCAAATTTTTAGGCTAGTAAAAACACAGGAAAGTAACAGAGATATTTTTTGGAAATGTCTGAAATATTTCAATTAAAATTACGATGTTTATGAGAAGAAAATAATAAAGCAACTTAATTTTTCGTGAATTTACAGATATTTAATTAAAAATAATTTTACTTGCTAAAAATTTCTAAAAAATATTATATTAAAGTCCAAAATAATGCAAAATGTTTAAAAATTCTGCAGAAACAATAGGAAATTTGCATTCAAAGATTTCATAAACTTTACTGGAGTTTTGAAGGACTCTTTCATATTTTACATAGTAAAAGTACTTAATAATCTCAATTAAAATGCTATGTCTGAACAATATTGGAAGTCACCCTATTATTAATTTTATAAGCTCAACCTAATGTTTAGTATTTTATGTATCCCTTATTAATTTATATAATAAAGGAAATGTTTGCATTAAAGAAAACAGATTTACTTCAAGATATAATATAATATTTATGGAACATTTATGGAACATATAAGTATTTTACCTGCAGAACATTTTAATGTATTAAGCTATCTTGTATATTAACAGCTTTCCTTCTTAGTAAAAGAAAACCTTCAAAAACACTATATTGTCTTATATACGAGGCCCACTTACAGTTAGGCTAATACGGCTCTAACGTGATTAGAAAATCTCTTTTTTAACGATATTTTTTTTTAAATAAAAATTCCGAACAGCCTAGATTTTGAAGGTAGCTCGAGGTTTTTGGATGTAATCTCAGCACATTCGCTCAGTTGAATTCCAAATATTCCCTATTTCATAACGTAAGAAGTATTTTATGTTAAAAACAAAACCCACAATAAATATTAACGTCATGGAATTTATTTATTGCCCTGGAGATTTGAGTATCATCTTCTCAGCAAGGCTGAAGACTACTTCTGGAATGCGATAATCAAACCATTTGCAGTACGTACGACATAACGATGTGCATAACAAAATTGAAAAGAAGAGGAAAAACAAAAACAAATCAAGAATTAATTTAACGATGTTTACGAAACAATCGAGGAAAAGAAAAACCTAAGCTAGATAAGAATGCGTTTTCCACGCATTCGATAGCTTCTTATCACTGTCCGAATATTTTCGACGACTTCTTTATGATGTGGTCTGTGTCATAATTCTGGACATTTTGACGTATCAAAGGGTTTATTTCTTTCTTTCTCGACTTGCAGCTGGCTCCGAGTCTGACTTCTTATCTAACTGGAATCTTTCGGATTTGCAGGTTAAGACTGGACTGTGAGAAACGACAGGTAGACTTTTTGAGTCGTCATATATATGGAGTGGTGTACGTATGTATGTATGTACATACCTATGCAAGCATCAGATAAAGCTTTAGAAATATGATCTCCTTTGGTAATTCCTTTTGACTTTTGAGTGCTTTATTTCGCGGTCTCTTGTAAAATTTTTAAACTCCAGTCTTTTTTATGGTAATAAAATTTCAAAGCATGCGCGTTTGAGAAATTCTGACATGCAGAATATTCCGTTTTTAAAGGAAGTCATTACTTTAGCTTTTTTTCGCTTGAAACAAGGAAGTGTTGTTATTTTTTTGAAGTGATAATATTGCGTACATAAAACGTTTTATTTTCTAACTAGGAAATAATAATGTTCTACCTACACATTATTCTAATCGCAAATAATTTCATACATTATGGCTGTCTGCTAAAAATTAATTAAGAAAGTGATTTAATTCTAAAGCAGTCATTAGGGAAGGAAATGAAGTGATTGAAATAAAATAAGTGACTTTTTAAATTTTTAAAATTAACAATGAATTAAAATTTAAATTAACAATTAAAAATACTTTCTAATTAATTTAACGATTATTTAAATACATTATGAAATTCTTCTCATAACGTAATTTAACGATTATTCACATACATTATGCAATTCTTCTCATTAGCAGAAAAGTACAAGATTGATGACTGGGAAAGAAATATTGTTCCTTTAAGCATTAAAAACCTTTGAAATAAAATCAGTATGCGAGTTTAAAAGTTCCTACATTGAAACACTTATTAAGCACAAAATATTGTCATTTAAATTAGTAATCGTAATTAATAAATCTGGAATTATGTACAAATGTGAATATGTAGTTATGTGTGTGTTTATTGTTTCACACAATGTCAACATTATGTACTATACATTGTATGCAATACTTTAATACTCAGTTTCATGTAATATCGATAATACGCATATATAAGATAAAATATTCGAATTTTCAAGTATTTTTTACTCGCGATGACATTCCCATTTTTCTAAAAAAAAGAACAATTCGCATGTATGTAATTTATGTAGCTTATGTACATCTTTTATTAATTAATAGTTTTCATACTTTATTTATGTAATGCTGCTAGCAAACATATTTATATAGCAACGAAAAGTGAATATGAGTTCTTCGAATCAATAGTACAGAAATCAAAGATTTTCACTGCATAACTCGCTAATAGCGTCCTACGAAATTCCAAGATGCAATCCGGAGGAGTTACATAAGAGGGTTGTTGTTATTGTTGTTGTTATTGCTCACTTGTCTGACCTATTAGTCAGCCCAAGCCTGCAAAATTCCTTGTGGCAAGGAGCGCAAGTTTACGCCTGTAGTTAGCAACAGCCTTGAACTCCTTACAAGTGATAGTGCAATTTAGCTCAGTTCGGCCCCCAATTTTCATGGAGAGCATTCTGGGAGGACGGATACAAGGGTCGTCACCCTTCTCCTACCACTAACCTTTTGAGAGGACTTCCGGCTCTCCGCATATGTAGAGTACCCCCATGTCGCACGGACACTATCCATTTACAAACATGAATGCCTCCTCCGCAATTCGAACCCGGGCACTATACTGGTTTTACGGCGCAGAGGAGGTTACTAGAGGGAAACCCAAAGAAATACAGGAATAATGATGAAATTGTTGTTTATCACCAAACTGTTAAGAAATCGTAGTAAGGTGAAAGATGATCCTCTTGAAGGACAACGAAGAAATGAAAGAAAGAAATTTTATACATAAATGCATCCAGACAACCATAGAGTTGATGATAGAGCTGGATAAAAAGGAATTTTATAGTAGAGAGAATGCGTCTATTTATTTAAGCCAAAATTATGAAAAAGCGAAAATATGAGAAGCAAGTTATATTAATTACAGAAGGCATTTAAAAGGTCATTCGTAACATTACTACCGTCCACTTCAGATTAGAAAACTTATTTATGTCCCTTATTCGCAAAAATTTACATCTGTTGAAAATGCAGGCGCTACATTAATTAAGAACATGCATTAATCTGCATGCCTTGAAGCCACCATTAATTCATTTCACACTGCTGACCCTGATGTACCCCTTGCACAAAAAAAGGGGGAGGGCAGTTCTGTATCTCCCGTTCTATTGGGCTGATTGACAAAATTTAATTTGGGTTTTTCATGTCTCGAGAATGAGACTTAGGATATATATTACATTTATACATATAGTATTATTCTAGCATAGGTATTCTTACACAAAATCGGACTTTCTCTGCAGTGACATAAACTGCGGGGGGGGGGGGAATGGAACAGTTCTATATCTCCCGTTCTACGGACCGATTGACGAAATTCAAACTGCGTTTTTCATGTCTCGAAAGCGCGACTTAGGATATGTATTAGACTTATATGCAGCGTTGTTATAATATAGGTATTTTGACACAAAATCGGACTTTTTCTGAATTGACATGCCAATTTTTTTCCAAATTTCGATTCTACGACTCAAATTATGCCAGACTGCCAAATTTTGTAAAACTCGCACGAGTAGTTTTTAAAAAATTAGCTCTCAAAGTTTGAGCTCCTCAATGTTATTTAAATTTGATATATATTTATTAATACCTCTTTTTTTATTAAACTTACTTGATTCTTTCTTCCAGAATTCGAAATTTAGGCTTAACCCAAATATAATTCTCACATTTTTCTGATTTATTTTTAAAATTTGTATTTTAAAACATATTTTATAAATTTTTCGAAAATTATTTTGTCTTGTAACAAATCTATAAAACCTATAAAATTTTTAACGTCATATTTAAAGTAGTTATCGTCATCTTAAAATATAAACTATAAAATTTTTAACGTCATCTTAAAGTAGATGTGTTTCTCAAAGAATTAGAGATTTTTATTCAAACTTTTGTAAGATGTACATGAAATTACACATTGTGTGTGTGTGTGTGTGATTATCGCAAAGCCTCGAGGGCTATCTGCCTAAGAGGAGGGATGCCTTCGTGGAGGACTTTCTAAGGGAAACTGGCTCGTATACATGTTACACATGGGGAAAACCACGAAAACGCCCATTCAGCCAGCCCGTTCGCGGGATTCGAACCTCGGACCGAACTACCAGTGTTCAGCGACTTTACCGCTCGGCCGCTGGTGGGCCGAAATTACACATTGAAGCGTCTTGAAATTTGGCATCTTTTTTTTTTGAGCGATAATAAAGCCAAACGTTAATATGCACTCTGTTAAAATTATTTGAAAGTATATAAAAGATGGCTTTTTCTCCCGTTCGCCTACAATGAAACAAAGAAAAGGAAAATAGGTTGCTATAAATTAAGAAGTTCGCCAAGTAAATTATTCTTGGCGAAAACTGAAAAAAAAATCATCTCAAATAAATTTTTGAATTCTCTGTAAATTTCGAACCGAATTTAGGCATAATTTGAGCCGTAGAATCGAAATTTGGAAAAAATTGGCATGTCATTTCAGAAAAAAGTACGATTTTGTGTCAAGATACCTATGTTAGAATGATGTTATATGTAAATTTAATGTATATCCTAAGTCGCGCTTTCGAGACATGAAAAACGCAATTTGAATTTCGACAATCGGCCCAGTAGAACGGAAGTTATGGAACTGTCCCTAAGCCCTTTTTCTTTTTAAATTTTTTGAGCAGTGTACCTACTGTTTTCCATATTTCGGTTCTACGATTTAAATTTGCCAAAGCGCCAAGTTTTGTAAAAATCGCACGAGTAGTTTTTAGAAAATTAGCTGTGAAAAATTTTACCTCCTCATTGTTAAGTGAATTTGGTACATATTTATTAATATCTCTTTTTTTTATTAAACTTACCGGATTCCTTCTTTCACAATTCGAAATTTAGGTTCAATCCAAATAAAAGTCGGAGCTATTTTCTGATTTGTTTTTAAAATTTGTAATGTTTAGTCAATTTATAAATCTTTTGAAAATATTTTTGACTCGTAGCCTATCAAAATTTTGCCATCGTCTTAAACCAGATGTATTTCTAGGCACATCTGCAAAAACAGAATATTTCAATCAAAATTTCCGAAGATCTTTGTGAATTTATATATTGGCGCGTTGTGAAATTCGGCATATTTGTGTAAGAGATAACAACGCCAAATGTGGTTTACGCGGCTCGTTAAAATTATTTGAAAGAATGAACGATGCACCTTTTGCCCGTTTGTGCACAGTGAAAGGGAAAGGCAAATTGATTACCATAAATTAAGAATTTCGCCAAGTGAGTTATTCCTGGCGCAAACTGAAGTGCGCCAAGACAAATTTTAAAATTTTGCGATAAGTTTCTCACCAAATTTTACAAACTTTAATATTTAGGCATAATTTGAGGCGTAGAATCAAATTATGGAAATAAAACGGTATTGTGTCAAAATAATTACGTCAGAACAATGGTATGTATAAACCTAACATACAACCTAAGTCGCGCTTTGCAGACATGAAAACGCAAGTTAAATTTCGTCAATCGTCCCAGTAGCACAAGAGACACAGAAGTGTCCCTTTTTTTTATGCTAGTTGTACTTGTGATATAATATCAGATGCAGGCAGAAAACAGTCCTATAACCACACAGCAATGTGTTAACAAAGCGAGTTTTGATTACTGTCGTCCTGGGCATTTTGTGGTACGACAGTGGTAAAATAAATTTTGAAGTTGCGGGTTTTAATAGAATAACAGCCAAGGTAAGCGGATATATTCGTGTACAATCTTGTTAATTTAATTTTTCATTTTTTATTTGATATGTAATACTTAAATATTTCGATTAATTCGACTATATATACTGAAATATATATATATATATATATAATAATTTATTTCCTAACTGATATATATACCGACTAGATATACTGATATATACATATATATACTGATTCGACTTTGCATATGTACTTGTAGCCACAGCCTGGCCTTATAATATTTCGCTATATAGTCAAATCTCGGAGGACATTACAGTAATAGATCTAGCTTTTTTATAATTCCAGCCATAGAATCCAATAGGCTGATGTGCACACCTAACCCACTGGAACTAACTGTTCTGTCAATGGCGAGAAGAAAAGAATGAAAGCAACTGTAAGTGTGAATACTCGTATATCAGCAGTTCTCAAACATATTTATTCCAGGAATTCGTTTTAGAATCTGTTCAGCTAACAAAGCCCCTTAGGCATGTCCCTATATTTTACACGTTAATGATCTTTAAGAATAGTAATGCAGAGGGAGGAGTAAGGTATACATAGTGGTGTAACATACGAATGCTTTGTCGTCATAATGGTCATTAGCCGAACTTCAACCAGATCATCACAAAAATTGGTATAAGGATTTTGTCTAAGTATTCTAATTATTCATCTTTTTACCAATCTTGTATAAGAACAGAATAATCGCAGCGAAGAAACATGCACGAATTATTCGGTCAGCAATTTCACTCAACTTATAAGGTATTTTCTGCCTCCTCGCTGCATGCCTTCGTTGTGTAACGGTAAGCACACTCGGTGTGTATTCGAGAGGTCTAGGTTCGAGTCCCGGTGAGGGCACTGCACATTTTTATATCTGCTGCATCAAAATAAATCCTAATGACTCTACAAGCTGCTCATGCAAAACTTTATCTTCCCTGATCGGCTACACCTTAAAATTTGTTTTACATGTGTGAACGGAATTATTGGCTTTTATGCTTAGGACAATGGCATTAATAACACTAAGCCATCATATGGACTCTCCCTAAAGGGAATATAAAGTAAGAAGGTATCTAAACAGTTATGTATTTTCTATGACATGAAAATACATTTTTTTTCTAATTTATCGTATTATCTCAATTTATTCTCAACGTGATATTATCGAAAATCAGTCATGCATAAACGTTTTCCAGAAGCTCAATCTGTCAAATCAATACTCGAGTTCCAAGAGATATTTTGCGTCATTGCCCAGAGCATCATTTAGGCCGTTACGATAAATTCGGTTCCTGTAAGTTAATCATTACATGCAATTCAAACACATTGTTCGTTCATTCATTTTTATTACTTGTTATAGAAGACAGTTACAATTTAAATTCACTACTATGCAACTATAATGCTCTATAGGTTATAATTAAATAAAAACATAAAAAAAGTTTAATATTCATACGACACTTATGGCTGCATTTCTGCATTAAAGATTTCTGATTTTAGGTTCGGCTATTGATAACTGTCTTGTTCTGCATTGACATAGATTCTAAATACTGTTTTGCTACCCGTATAGGCGGAGAATCCTGCTTCAGAGGGATGTGTAGTTGAGAAAAGCCAGTTACACTAATTTTTGTTTCTCTGACAAGATTTTGAATGCATCTTGTTTTCAGCCAAAACTCCAGTAAACGTTGGTTTTGAAATGAGATTTTTAGTTCTCTGTGAGATGTCAAATCAATGGGAATCTAAGGCTGGGTAGTTCTTTGTTCGCGATGAGCCCGTTCAAAGTCATTCAGTCAACATCTCTTAAGTCATCAGAAAATCGAAGTCAAATGAGTCTTTCAAAGCTTCGAAATGCGGAATAAGTTCAATCTGCAGCTTGTTTCCGTCGGAACAATGCGCCATAATGCTCTTGAATTCTCGACTAGAGAGACTCTCGTTGGCAGATTCCTCACATCACGAGGACTATAATTCACTTCAATAACTGTTCTATGCTATCCATGATTTATGTATATCTTTGTAAAGAGCTTCTCGTAATTGTAATAAATATGTTTTCGAGTTCAGAAATGCAGTAAGTATTAGGCAACCTCACAAATGTGCTAATCATTATATGGAGTGAGAAGCGCTACCTGCCGCCGGTACGCATATTTCGCAAGTGCACATCTGTATCGCCACCGAAGGAGTGGCTTCTAGAATGGACGAATGGGCTTTCCAGTAATATTTCTGTCATTTCTCATGACCTTTCTCGCCCTTTAAGCAAGGTGGTTGGAAATGTTTCGCCATGTAATTGCCTGTACAAAACAATTATAGCATCATGAATTTCTTGTGAAAATTTTCATTGTCGTAGATCAAATACAAGCAAACATAAACATATATATGCAAACAGTAAGAGTCTCAGCATTTTTATTGCAGTCTATATGAAAAAAATGTTCTATAATAATACCCAATATACAGTTTTATTACAAATGAACTTTCTTAATTTGCGTTCCTACACATTTAGTGTGTTATATTTCACATTAATAACTGTTTACTTATAAATGTATTGTCTGTAGAAGAAATGCTCTTCAAACAGAATAAATTTATCTTATTCACGGCGAATATATTTAATTTATTCATTAATAACTTTTAATGTTTTTTATATATAACTTCATATTCACAATATCCATTTGTGAACACATCATTCCCAATATATATTTTGAAGCTTACACTTTCAAAATAAAAGGAATACGAAAATACTAGATTCATTGTAACACTTCCAATTACTTTCAGCTCGATAAAAAAATTATACACTCGAATTCTCTTAATCCACTGGTGTTAATAAATGAATAATATTCGAGGCTAATTGTAGCTTGAGTCATTTTCTGGATATAAAGAGCGATAATATGCCACCAACATTAATCCGAATGTCCAGTGGCTGATAAGTTTCGCGAAAGTTAAATGTTGACCATTAAATAAACTTATAAAATAAAGGAACCTAGATATTTTCTAATAAAATGATAGCAGCTCTTATAGGCCATACATTTATAACTGCGAAACAAATTCAAAATAAAACGCAAACAACAACATTCGCTCATATACAGTTTCAAAGATTCAGCATCGCAAGAGCAAGAGAAGCTCATTAATCAATTTTTGAAACCTTTCCCTCAGTGGCGGCACATATGTGCACTTGTGAATTATGCCGCCTGTACCCACAAGCCTAAATATTAGCGAAGGTGTTTGCCTAATAATTATGATTGCAAAATATTGCATTACACTGTAAATAAAATTTGCGTGAACATTAATAACAAGTGGAATGATCACTTTACTGTGGATTTTATATTCGAATAGAAATCTAACAAATGATATAGTGGTTACCACAATAGCATTTAAAAGGTAAGTACCATTTAACACTAAATTAAATAAACAACAACAACAAAAAAAAAAAATGTGAAAATGTTCATGAGGAACACGTTTGGAAACCTGAATATATTGAGAAACTGAGAAGTTTCTTATCTGATAACATAAGATATTTTAACCAGTGCTAAAGTTCAGGGATTTTTCCTTTGAATTCAATTCTCGGAAAGAAAAATTATTTACGTTCGCGTTATTTGAGGAAAATGTTCAAAAATGTACTCATAAACTTGAAATATATGAAGTAAACAATTTTATTAATGTTAGTTTCTTACATTACGAATTCAAGGCACAATTGTTTTTTCAGTTTTGGATTTGCGGGGAAAGAGTTGCTGAGAGTGACTAATTCAGAAACTGTCACCATCTGCGAACTTTATGATCTTCAAGAAAGCGGAGATAAGCAAAATTTCCATTTTCTTGCAAATAATGTTGCATGCACTTATCAGGCAATAAAATGATTCGTATCATGGAGTCTCATTTTGAATCTAAATGCATCAAAGGTGGCCTCACTAGAATTTTATGACTTTAATTAATTCTAAAACCTGAATTTCGACGAAGATCATAATGTGTGGGTAACAGTACTTTTTCTACTGAGAAATTGTTCATGATATCCTATGTTATTATGTTGAAAGAAATATAACGTAGATATACGATGCATTGCCAATTACAACATTACATTAATTTAATTGCCGTTACTATGTTTCCAATTACGATATTACATTAATTTCATTATTAATAACTGCGATTTCATTATTAATACTGCGATTAATAACGACGATATTACATTAATTTCATTATTAATAACTTTAATTTATTCTAAAACCCTGAATTTTGACGAAGGTCATAATGTGTGGGTAACAGTACTTTTTCTACTGAGAAATTGTTCATGCTCCTATGTTATTATGTTGAAAGAAATATAACATAGATGTACGATGCATTGCCAATTGCAACATTAAATTAATTTAATTGCCATTACTATGTTTCCTATTACTATATTACATTAATTTTATTATTAATAAAACTTTGGCTACATTTTAATTTACTTGTTCGTATTCATGAATGAAATCTTGTGATAAGTTATCTATGGTTCCGTTTCTGTTTCGTTTCAGTTAAAATTACTACTAATATAAAAAATAAAAAAATAATAAAAATAAAAATAAAATCCGAAAGCTTTCAGATTTTATATTACACCCAAAGGGCGTTTTTTTCAATGTTTTGTGTATTACCTTTATTTATTACATATCATGTTCTTGGCATTTAAAGCACAAAATTCAATTCAACAGCAATTAAAAAAAACAAACAAAAAACAAACAAACAAACAAAAAAAAAAAAAAAAACTCGCGCATAAAATATCCGTACTTGAAGATGCACGCGATATTAATGTTAATAGAACGCTTTGAAATCGTTGAGTTTGTTAGTAAAAAATTCGTTAAAATTTTAATGTATGAAATAGATAATAAAACAAATTCCAAAACTCTCAAATCTGGACTTCTAGATGCCCATATTGAAGTGGAGGGCTACATTATGCAAAATTTGATGTCTCTGGCTACCGCTGGTTTTACACAGTGCGAGAAACATAGATACATTCATGCAGATTCTTCATTATTTAATTTCTTAAAATAAATTTCAGGGCTCTAATATTTGGTGGCAACAATTTGAAATGTGATACTCTTTTGTAGAGAACCATTGCAAAGTGCCAAAACAAAATTAATAGCCCTTCTTAGCTAACGCTCCTTTGGGCTAATGAGAATGATTTTAATTGAAATGAATTTAAAAGAGGTAATTTGACGCTATTAATGATTTAACTGCGCCAAAGAGACATGAGGTAGAAGAAATATTGCTAGGGGGGAGACCTAGAAATCAGTTTCATATCGTGCTGATATTTCTTAAATTTGATATAAATACATATAAAAGTGACACAGCAAATTTTAACTTGCTTCTTTCAATTTTTCCGCGGGAATCATCTACTCAGTTAGTGCATTTTAACCTTTCTTTTAATTAGCTGCTATGCTGCAAATAAACTCTCTCCTTAATATTGTGTTAAGTTCTGGAAAATATTTTATAAAACGATGTGCCTATCAATTCTTTATAATATCTAGTTTTCAGAAGCCTTGGAAATCATCAAAATTATCATTAATCATTACTGTATGACGGAACAAAAAGTTCCTTTTCTCCACCTCTTTTGAATAACCGACAGAAGAAAATCACCTGAAGCAAACTGCGTAAAAATTATATGATTGTTTACGTTAATTAATGGCCAATACCGCATTAACTTGCCTGTAATAAACTACTCTGCTTGACGTCTCTCTGTACTGGCCTTTGGGCTTTCCGCACCCCTAGAACCCGGTACTCGTAACTCAAGATCATGACTAGATTGGTATTTATTGGGCAACTTGTTCAGTATCAGGATATGTTTATGAGAATCATTAATTTGGGCAAAGCAAGTTTTAATCAAATGGTTAAGAATAAAATATTAAAAGTGGAAATGACTTCAAGAGGTTCTTAAGTCATTGCAGAATGTTCGATGTGATGTTTTTTGCTTAGTAGTAGGTCGCTTTAATGAGGCGACTGTCATGCAATTTGATTGAAGTGGATAATATCTTGGGGAATTTGACCGGATTCCTGAAATTTCCGAGTTTTTGCTTTGAATGAATTGGTTATAACTGTGAGAATAAGTACCTTTTTATGTGTTTGGGAAGTGATATTTTGTAGCGCTCTGTCGTTCTTTGAAAGGTGGTAAAAGGAAGACCGTTAAGCTGATATTAATAAAAGAAGTTCATTGATCCAACAGCTATGCGCTGTAAAAAATGAAAACACACTTTTTTAAAAATATTTGTATTATAAGTAAATTTAAAAAGAAAATTAAAAACTGAGTTAGCATGCTTTTGATAAATTGCAAAATATAATGTGGGTGAATTAAAAAATGCTTTCAATTAAAAAAATCTAAGAAAATTGGTTATTTTTTCTTTAAAAGATTATCGTTTAACTTATGTCATTCACATATAGGTTTTTGAATTGCTTTAGAAAATGAATCCATTGTTCATAACGCTCGCAGATCAACTATCTTCAGACATCCATCTCTTTTGGTATTAATCTGATGATAGTGTACCCATCCTAGTTCATTTTTTCATATGTCCAATAAGATTTGTTCAGCAATACAAATCTTATATGAGTTGAAAAGATCAGAAAGTAAAATAGAGCTTTAACTGATTTCCGAGCCTCTAATGGACAGCATTATCGTTGTCGTAAAGGATTCATCTCTTGAAGAACTGAAACAAAATTAGAAGTTCAACTGAAAAGTGTAGAATAACTAAGCTTACAGAAAGAATAGCATACCCCCAAGAAATTTTAAATTATTGCCAAAACTTCAGTTGAACAGTTTGATCTGCACGCAAAACAATTACTTCAAACATTTCATTGAGTCCTAAATAAATGCTATAATAAATAAATTAAATGTGGCATGTGAAATTTTAGATTAAACTAGAAAAATAATAAATATTTTGTGATTGTTGAAAGTATAATGAGAGGAATAAGCAAGTATTCTGTTTTCGATATTAATCTCGAAAAAACAACAACATGTGACAGCAATAAATGATTATTCAAGTTAGTACGAATAAACTGGCAGCAAGTATAGAAAATCGCTATTAAAGAGATATCTAAATGATCTTCAGCTGAATATGACATCGTTGAATCAATTTATGATTTTTTTAAATTTTACTTACAAGTTTCTTGATTATTTGCTTTTGACCGAAAAAAACAGTGTTAGTAAAATAAGGAAATCACCCCTAAGCAATAACAGCTGACATTGTAACTTCACTAATCCGTAAACTGCAGGCTAAAAGCAAAAATTTTTATAGTGAATTATTATTATAGAAGCATCCTCTTTCATTAATTACATTTTCGTGTTTCATTCCGGAGTTAGGAGGAAAATACACAGACAGTTCAACAAGCCTATACCTCTTGCTCAACAAAATGTCTCCAGAGATCACGCAACAATTAATTACTGCTCAATTTTGCCAATTGTCTCTGAAGAAAAGGTATGACAGCTTTTTTTAAAAGTCAACAAATGCTAGTCCCGTTTTTTTTTCTCAAATAACTGCGGCTTGTGTCAAAGAACGGTGCAGGGACGTAGTGGAAAAGGTGGAACATGTCAGATGGACTGACAAACCAGCCAGGCGCTAACTAGAGACCTCCCTCGACGAAATTAACAAGGGCTATTGAACTTGACTTTCATCAACCATGTAAAAAACTGAGAGAAAAGCAATTATGAAAGCTGTGTAGTAATCCGTATATCCTTATAGACTTATATGCATATTTTTTCATTACCACAGTTCATGCCAGTTTTAAATCTGCAGAGTAATATTAAGATGAATTAAGGTTCTCTATTGCCTCTTTGCTGAAAACATTTTAAGATGTCAACTTTTTTCTTTGAACTACACTGTAGTGACTAAAATCGTAAAATGTTAAGTGCATTCACTAAGAGCCTTTACCAGGATTTAAGCAAAAAGCATATTTAATTTGTCGTAGATTTGAAATTAAACTCTTCAGTGTTGATAATCATGTGCGCGTTTCTTTTTTTCAGGAGCAAAATCAGGAGGTACGTTAGAGTTTAATTTAGATCTAACCCAAGTAGAACATGACGTAGCAAAGACGTTACCACGACCACTTTGCGACCTCTCGGACCAGTTTGCAACGTCCCTGTTACGTCATGTGCTATTTGGTCAAAGTTTGTTTATTTTTATTTTATTTATTTATTTTGCATATTTTAAAATTTCATACTAGCGTGTTGTTCCTCTTCCACTATGGCCTGCATTACTTGTTACACATACAAGAACCTTCTGTATAACTCGGTTTCATTTTAAGACGGTTAGTGAAGTGTAGAAATTTTAAAACAAATTTGCTATCTTACAAAGCAAACTAAAATTATGATTCAAAATATTAATGAAAAGCTAGAAGAACTCATAAAATTTTAATACATTTAAAGAAAAAGAAAATACATGAATAGTGAAATAAAATAATATGCGGTAAATATTAGACTTTTTGGAAAGAGAAATGTGAAAAATAAACTATACCCTCTACTGGGATTCGAATCAAGTATCTTACACATGCTAGCTGGAGATGTTAACCACTCATATCACAAAAGCACGCATGGAAGAATGCGAAAATTATTCACAATTGCTCACAAAAATTAGTTAATACAGAAAATTATAAAAATTTGCGGTTATATTCGTATTAAAAATTTGAAATAAATCTTATTTTCAAAACATTATTTATGAACGTAAACATTAATGATCTAAGTGCGTCTGCAATGGTTTAAAATCCAAATTTTAATTTAGTTTCATTTTCTTACATGCATATTCATATTTTAAAATATAATCATTTTTAAGTTTGTAATGTTGTTTTGTAACCTGAACTGCAGTCGAGGTTACAATCATTTTTAATAGATAAAAATGGGAGAGTGAATGAAGAAATTAGAGATATAAAAACATTTAAAATAAAATGTATTATTGAAGTTCTTTTTTCGAGTGCTTCTTTTTAAAGGAAATATGTAATAATTATTTTTGGTATATTGCCATTACAGCTATATATCCATGCCACACACATTTTATTGCTTCACCCATCTTTATTTTTATTTTTTCATTTTTTTTTCTTTTTGCCTTTCTGAATTATATTCACCAAGATGTTGATGTCAATGCTAACTGACAATTGTGGGAGCTATGAACGTGCAAATGAAGTTTCATCATTGCATAAAGACGTACCATGGGAAGTCAGGATTCGTTGCGATTGCAAGTAAGTACCAATGGGCAAAGCTAACTCGCTTGACAAGCTTGAACGTTCTGCAAATGATGATAATGCATTTCTTTCTCAATTAAAGTTCTCTAAACGATTAGTTGGCCGACATAGTACAATGTATGTTGAACAGCTCTCAAACTAGTATCCTCAAATATACGTATTATATATTCTTAGTTTACAGGAGTATTGTGGTATCTTTCCCACATCCTGCTTAAAAAGAATAGAAGGATTCACTCTCCCAAAATTCCCGGTTAATGAGCTTGCACATTTCGTAATTCGACAGCTGTCCACTCAGAGATCTTCTCTGTATAATCTTTGTGCAGCCCATTGCTTTCTGTCCACAGTTCTATAAATAAAATACATGTTTTCAAGCTTTGAGTTTATGTAGCAATACGAATCGAGGCGCACGGGGAATGACAATTTACGCCAGTGGACAGTTCTCCCCTGCCAATCTCAGCATAACCCTCTACCACTTCAGTGCGCCATTACCGTACGTTACAAAGTTTACTTATTTCGGTCGTCTTTACACGATTTTACATTTTTGCGAAAAGTTTACGGCAATGTAGAGAAATTGCAAGGAAACTGTGACGTTAATGCAAACGGGTTGTCATTTAATTCAAATTAGAAATTTAACAGTATACTGTCAATTAAATGTCTTTTATATTTTACATACACATAATGAAAATACATTAAAGAAAATAAAACACAAAAATGTAGGCAATCTATTACTAGAGTTGAAAAGAAATGTGTCGGATATAATCTATGGAACTAGAAGTAAAATTTGTAACTAGAATTTTAACTAGGTGTAACTAGAATTTTAGTCTATGAAAATTAGCATTAACCGTAGTGACTTACTTACATGTGCAAAATAATGATATTTTTCAGAAAGCGAAACGTTTAGTAATTCCTTAGAAGAGTGCTCGGTAGGCAAATTTGATAATGGGATTTGAAATTAGAGCAAATATTATTAATGAGCTATGCCCCGCCGGGACTCGAATCTGGACTTCTGGAATATTGCTATCTTACACCACGAAGACATCGAAAAATAGAGAGAGAAAATACTTTATATACTCCACCCTTTTAATGGGCGACCGAGGATCGGAGGACTCAATCGCCAAATCTTGGTGGTGAAGAATCATCACCCACCACCTTTTAGTTCGTGCGTCACTGTAGAGTCATTAAGTTATTTTGATGCTGGAAATGTGAAAAATGAGCTATCCCCTCGCCGGGACTCGAACCTATACCTCTCAAATACGCGATGAGTGTGCTACACCGCGAAGGCATGCAGAAAGGAGGGAGAAAATACCTTATACCAGGTGTTCTCAACCGGTGGTACGCAAGAGAAAAATAGATGGTACGCAAAGAAGCAAAGTATTTTAACTATTAAATTCAAAAATTAAAACCCCAACATCCTGATTGAGTTTTTTTTATCTAACAATCGTAAACTTATGCTATCTGAGCTTTGTTCAAGAGTGGTGGTGGTAGTAGTACTTTGTAGCGGTGGTACTACAGGTTTTCAATTTTTGTTTAGATGGTACGCGTATGTTAAAAGGTTGAGAACCGCTGCCTTATACTGTAAAAAATGTACCATGCATATATTATGTAACAAGGATAACAGCATTTATTTATAGTCACAGTTCTCTTGATGTGAAAAACATCCAATGCAAATAAAAATAGTAATTTTAATATAATTGTACTTATTGTATATCAACCCCAACATGTTTGTTACAATTCAAAATGACAGCAAGTGGAGTGGCCAAATATGGCTGCAAAGCATAGATGGAGATATGCTGTCTAATTGCATCGCATCGCAAGGATGTGAGTTGACGTATATGTTGCTTGACGACGCAGAATTGACAGGAGAACAGAGATTTTCCTTTCAAACGTCGTTTAAGTTGTAATTTACTCAGACAATTGAAATGGGGATGAATGAAATTTATCCTGATTTACTAGTCCGATAAATGACAATAAAGAGAGAAGGAAGACTTCACCTTAACTTTACGAAACAGAGTCATACATTTACCAGTTGAATATTACTAAGGATAAAGGAGGATAGCAGCAATTTAACATCGCCTCCACTTTCGTATTCAATGACACAGTGATTAGATATATGAACATTTTGTTTTGACATGCAATTAGTCATACTACAAATTAAGAAGAAAAATATTGCTTTGGCTTAATTGGCAAACTACTTCCTTTTGTGACTTTTTTCACCCTTCTTTTAACCTTCATGCATAAAACAGCATTTAAGTATCTTCAGACATTAGGCTACTTTTTACATTTTTGAGAAAATCTATCGCTTTTTTTTAACGTATAATCTCTGTCCCTGCAAAATTAGAGGATCAGAAGAAAAGAAAACATCTTGAAAAATTTCTTGGCAAGTGTTGCCACTGCATTGTAAGGTAAAGAAAAATGCAATATAATTCAAGTAAGATAATAATTATTACACGATTCTTCAGGCTGAAAATCAGGCAAATAATTAGCAACGGAAAATGGTATTAACGACGAGTTTCCAAGCAATTAACTTATTTATAACTTTCAGAAATATATTTAATCAACTGCTTGAAATATCAAACCTTGCTACAACATAGGCTTCCTATGAAATTATTTAGCACAATTAAAGTCTTCTGAAAGTGCCTATGACTGCATGGGTGTTTTGTGGTTTTTTCCAAGTGTAACGTGTATACGAGTCACTTTCTCTTAGAAAGTCCACCACGAAGGCATCCCACCCATTAGGAAGGTAGCCCTGGTGGCTTTGCCGTAGTTACATAAACTAAATCCGAAAGCACTTAGACAACGGAAAGCATCGTAGGGGTAGGCTAGACTAAATTTTCATGGCCATTACGTTCATGCATTTTCGAGCATTGATATGCTTAAGAATAGATGAATTTACCACGATGTAAACCGATATCAGCTTCCTTATAAACCCATTTAAGATGAGAATATCCTTAGTGGAAAATTGTACGTCGATGAGCAATTGTATCTTTTGGCAATTTTACTTATTAGTTACTTTATAAGGTATTTCTCCAATTTTCCTAGCGTGCCTTCGTGGTGTAACGGTAGCACGCTGGGCCGGTATTCCAGAGGTCCGTGGTTCGATTCCCGGCGAAGCGGTTGCTTATTTTTTATCTCTCTGGCTTCCAATTAACCATATGACTCTAAAGTGGCGCCTGAACTAAAAGGGTTGTGGATGAGGATTCTCCGCACCCAGGACTTGGCGACTAGGTCCCCTAAAACCCTAGTCGCCCTTTAAAAAGGGGAGTATATAAGGTATTTCTCCCACTTCCCTAGCGTGCCTTCGTGGTGTAATGGTAGCACGCTGGGCCGGTATTCCAGAGGTCCGTGGTTCGATTCCCGGCGAAGGCGGTTGCATATTTTTCATCTCTCTGGCTTCCAAAAAATCCTAATGTCTCTACAACTTAACTATTAAAATATTCCCAACATTGCAGTTAAACATTAAAATAAAACTAAGCTAGACAGTTGCTGTTTTAAAGTCTTAAAAGCATTTCTTCATTAGTAACAGGCCGAAAATACAATGCGTTAGATCTTCGACAATTTAAGAGTGTAATAGTAGGACAACAAAAGTCTCTGTAGCAACAAACTGAAAATGCAAGTATGTCCAGTGCATTCATTACAAATAAACTATCTTTGCCAGAAAATGTCAGATTGCATTCATTTCGTGTAGTTTATGAAGGGCCTTTTTGAGGCTTCCATACAACTCTTTAAACTTTTGTTTCCTTCTCGGCTATTATTATATTGGTATGAGAGAAGTAGCTTTATGCGGTGTAATAAGAGATAAATAAATAAATTTCATTTGTTCTTATTTATATGTTGGAATTCTACTTATGCTTGCCATTTTATTGGTGTTTAATTGTTTGATTACACTTAATAACTTCGCGATGCTTGTTAAAAATATTACGATTATGAATTTTTACGTTTCGTTTAGAAGAAAAAATATATTTTCTTAAGAAGAAATCTCTATTAATCGTTACTTCTTTCATTTCTGAAAGATTTCATTTAAAAATTTTTTTTGATTTCAACCTCACTCTTTTTCCCATCAAAAGGTTTCCCCAACTTTTATAGTTATTACAAATAATAGAAATAACTGCATCTGGCATAGTCCTATTCTCCATTAAGCACAATATGAAATTCTTTCTCTGAGAGAATTTTCTCTCATTTCCCTTTTATTAGCTGTGAACCGTTTGATATTAACCAGAAAGCGAAGGATGAAGACTACGGTTATTGGTAATCTAATCAATGTTAAAAATATTATGAAATAATATAATATTCCGGCGAAGTTGTTAAATGCGTCAAACGTTTCCTTCCCGTTAACTTAACTAATCCAGTTTTCCTCAGAAATTTCTCCAGAAAACATCCCTTACTTAGATAAATAGCCCAAGCATGCTCTGCCTTATTCGACTAAGCAAATAAGCCAAATTATTTAGACTAATAAATCTGTTAGTTAATTATGTTACTTATTTTGCTTAGTCAAGCTATTGACATATTACAGGAGAAAGTTATGCCATTTTAATGCATTAATTTTCTCCCCTGTATTAAAATTCAGTAGGCTATCATTATTTTGCAACCAAATACAACATTTTATATTGACGACGGAAATACAATATAACTCCATGTATCCGATCTAATCCAGCTGGCCAAAACATTTGTTACAAACAATAATTTTTTTTTCATTTATCGCATTTGATTTTTCTACAAGCTATTACTGTATAATCAGATTTTACATTGTCGTCGAAGCCAGTTCATATTTACATTTAATAATATTAAGTGCACTTACTATATTTTTAGTTCCTTTTTCATTATTTAAATTAACCAAAAAATGTTAAAATGTTAGGTAAATTAACAACATGCTCTATTTACTTGGTCTAGAAAGATTGAATGAGCGATTCAGATAAATGGAGTTTTAAATATTTAAAGTGCGGAGTCTTGAAATTCTACTATAATATTAAAAGCAGAATAGCCAATCCTCTTACCAACATCAAGTTTCAGGAAAAAGCAATTAAATTCCACTTACCTAAAAAAAGAAAAGAAAAGAAATTAAAACCACATGACTATTAAGAAGAAACACATTTTAAAGTCTTCCAATGTTGTTAAAGATTACAACACACTAGAGTTCAAATTATTAATTTAATAAACGTAGAGATTAATAAATATATACTTGATACATATTATATTATTTCATAATATTTCTAACATTTAATTATTTTCAAGCGTATGAAAAGCATATTCGTGTAACAGCTAACGCTTTATTTTATAATTAATTAGCTGAAATTGCGTATTAAGGTGTAATAAATAATTAAAAGGTTTTTTAAAGATTATTCTATTATTTTATTCTTTTTTGTTTATTTTGAAAGATTTCTTTGAAAAAACTTTCAAAGTATGAGAAGAGTGATTTATTTAAAAAAGATGTTATCAGTATTTTTTATAGTGCTTCTGAATAACAAATCAGTATTGAACAATGAAATGTTCTTTCAATTTGTTGAAATTAATATTATTAATATTTTAATGTTTCTTAATTTTTTGAATGTTTCATGCATAAACAAATTGTATGTAACTGTTAAAACAACATGTATATGGAAATATTTTGTTACATAAAGAAACTTCCAAACATTCTAATGAATAAAAATTTCTTAACTGCTTTCTTAGGTGCCACATCAATAATACCAACTTCTTTTCTCTAATAATAATATTTAACAAAAACCAAAAATTAAAATTCTTGAATTGGTTTACAATTTTTCTCATAAGTTCTTTTCCTCATATTAAAAAAATCATTATTCAAGTTTCTATACTTTAAAAACATCAATTAATTAATACCACTTTTAATGTTTTAAAAATAGTCTTCAGAGATTACAAAAATTAATTAAAGTAATTAAACTAGAATAAACATTTATTCTCTGATACGAAGTAATGCTCTAATTTATGCTCTAATTTAATTTTCAACCTTTTCTTTTGCATGGAAGCAACATGATTCCTCATTTGAAAATCCAATTTTATTCATTGATTTCAGAGTGTTGCCATCTCTTCTTTTAAAATTAACGTTGATTAGTTACATTAGAAAATATCAAGTGGAATATGAAATCACGAATACTAAATGCCAGATATGAAATAAGAAATAACAGAAAGATACTTCTTTTGCATGTGAAATATCTTCCCTGATTAAACGCATTAAACAAATTTTCTTCTTTTAATATAATGTGTAGGTAAATATACACGTAGTTTTCAACAATATTTTACCCAAAGAATATCACGTTTACGCATCCATATTTTAAAATAATTCCTTTTAAAATATAAAATAAAAATAAATACGTAATTCAAACGTCAATTTTGCTTCTCTACAATGCTTTTTTACTTTATACCTCTTACACTTCGACAACCAAGGGGTACAATGTCCGCCTTTACGAATTCAAGGCACAAGGTATTGTTATTATTCTGTGGATGCGAATATGGCCATTGAATACATACGTGTTTGGGATATATTTATGCAAATGAGACTCTCCCACCTTTTCTTCTTCCTCTTCGTTTTATACATTCGTGGCTTTTATGCCGGAAATATTCGGAGAAGGCTGAACATCTTGTTTGTTTCTTTTCCAAGGCATTGTGGTCTGAGATTTAGGATTGTATTGGGTGTCTATATATCTGCGGAGGTTACGGTGCAGCTGAAAGGTAATAGCGTCTTTTCTGTGGCTGTCGAGATGTATTTTGAATGTGTGACATATTTGGTTGAATTTAGGCCCGGAATTTAGCTGCTATGCTTGGAAACAGTTAGACAGTACGGATGGCATGTTGGACAGCACAGAATTTAGTCTTCTATGTTTGGCAACAATGTGTATAATATACTCGAATTGCCTTTATTTAGACCAATTTTGCTCTGCAGTTTTTCTAAACGTTTTAGCTGTTATATTTTACCAATTCGACAGCGTTCAGATATATTACCTATGCTAATGGTTTGCACAAAGTTGCATGTTATAATCTAAATATTGACTTATTACTGAAAACACCGAAGACTGTATAGGGCGGCTAAAAACTAAATATTTTATGAAAATTTAAATATTTGAGCAAGAAAGTAGAACTTTGATTATTCCAACTTCGATAATTCAAACGTTTCGATGGGAAGTAGCTGTTTCATACAGGTGAAATCTTGTTGCTGCCCCGCTGGAGAGGCGGCTGGCTTTCTGAAAAGCTTAGAACTTATTGATTCCTCAAAGGAAAGGGAGGGGAAAATATCATAAAACAAGAAAAATATTTTTACCATCTTAAAAAACTAAACTTGCACAATTTAGGCTAAAGTTCCTATGAAAGCAGGGAACCAGAATACGCAAATTCTCAATATTTTGAGTTCATTTGAGTATTTATTTATAACGTTCATGATTTAAAAAAAATATGATTTGTTGTTTCCAAGCCTTCTTTAGCAGGTTGAAAAGTTTCTGATGGCAGAGGGTCAAAAGGGCGATTTTGAATTTACAGCTTGCAAGACATCTAAGCGAGTTTATGGAATTCAGGTTTTAATTTAATGTCAGAGTTGTTAATAGGCTTAAGTGTATATAGGTGGGTAGTAGCATTTTTGATCTGTTAATCAACCAATTGATTGCTCGATTGGTGTACATGAGCTTTAGTTCAGTGAAATTTATCTTGCTTTTTCTACGGACAAAAAAATTTCTAATTTCGAAGATAGCGATTTCTCTGGATGTATCATCAGGGATATATCTCTGCATGTCTTTAATAATCCATGAAGATTATTGTGGCGTGATTTTGAACCATAGACCACGTTAGCTCTACGAAATCTCACAAATCACTTTTGCTCCTCCTTTTTGCCCCTCTATAGCCTATTACTTTAAAATAGGCACATGAGTGCATTGTCAGCCCCCTTCCCCTCGTTTGCCATCGTAACTTGTGTCGTTATCACTGCGTAGCTTTTACTTTCTCCACTTTATCTGAGACTGTATTTCAAGTCAGCCTTCATTCGCGTGATGTTCATGAAGCGAAACACGCTAAACGGAAATGAAGTGAGAGGGAAAAAATTAACAGAATCGCCTTTTTTTTTGGAAGCTGTTGTTTCCATGGTTAGGAGACAAATCGGGTGGTCGAAAAGTAACGTTGAAATTCCTATTTTAAAGTAATAGATAATAGTGATAAAGATTTTTCATGTTGCGTGTAGCGCTCATTCTTCGTTCAACCGTTTGATATACAATAAAGCTTTATTAGTTTCTTTTGCTAAACATATTTTAACCATGCTGATGCACTAAAAGCACTTCTCATAAATGTGGGTAATAGCTTCTGTAGATCTTTGTTAAAATATGAAATATATCTGCATACAAAATTTTGCCATAATTTACTAAAGTCTTCTTAGATCCATTTTTTTTATCTTTTTTTAATTTTTGCTTATAGAAATAGGACTGCATATTCTTGAAAGAAATTTAATTGTTTTAATTAATTATAATTTCACTGTAATATTCTGTTCAACAAATATTAAAAATGAATAAAATTTTAAAAATGATTGAGGATACCTAGAGTTTAACTTTTGGGAAATACCAAACGAAATATGCTAAATGGAAATAAAGCGGGGTGGGAGGAATCAAGAGAGTCGTCTTTTTTTCAACAGTTGTTCTTTCCGTGGTTACAGGTTCTGTGGTTATTAATTTAAGTTATATATACTGGTAAATGTACTATCGATTAGTTAAACCATACATATAAAAATTTATTCTGCAGAACATATAGAGTGTTAAAAATTATAAAATACAGTGGACAAAGAGGAATCGAAGTTGAATCATTGTGTACTGTTTTATTTCGTATTGTATGGGTTGAATACTAGCAAAGTTTTTCATATTTGCTAAACTTTTGCTCTTTTCAGTGTCAGTTAATTCTCAGGCTTTTTTAAGATTCTGATTCTAAGTTCTATACTATTATTATAATTAGCTGCTTCTTAAAGAGTTTTGTCGAAATCCTATGCTCTATTTAAATTATTTTATTTGGTAGATAAAAGAGAAACTAACAAGTTGAATTGGTTTTCAGTAATATCTAATGTAAAGCAAATGGTAAAGAGTTTTTGGACGCATTCTCGGTTTGTGAATGAAATTTTGATCAAATTTCTGTGTTTATACTGTTGCATAGGTTAAAAAATAATTTTCAGGTAAGTGCATTTCGATTTTAAAAATGTCTTCCCGATGTTTGGCGATTTTTCAAAAACTGTTTGAATTATTTCGAACCTTATATGTTCAATATTCTGATATTTCGATATCTACTTTTTTCAGATTTTTCGCAGATACCCTTCCTTAAAGATTTAAATAATGGTGAGAGAATTTCATTCTTTACACCATCGTATAGATAAAAAATATATTTGAAATTTATTTCGGTCATAATTTACCAATGTTTGGAATTTTTTCAAACGCTTATCATCCTCCGTTTCCCCAAACACTGTGTATCCAATATTTTAAAAATTCGATATCATATTTTTTGCGGAGTTTTCGTATATGCTTTTACTAAACAATCCAATTAATTAACGTAGAATTTCATTTGAACCATCCGTTGGATTAAAAAACTTGTAAAAAAACTTCGATCCTCTTATGTAATTTATCAATTTTCAGCTATTTTAGCAAAACTAATTGATTATTTAAGTAATTTCCAGTGAAATACTTTTAGTATCTGACATTGGAGAGCTATAATTTACAATAGTTTGTTTCCTTTCAATAAAAAAATTTGATATTTTGTTCTTATGTTTTCATTATTTATGTGCATTTAAAAAAAAACTGTTCTCTTTTATTCCCCCTCCCACACACAAACACAAAGAATTTGTATCTTGCTAGTCTCTGATTACACAACAACCATCTACTAATACAACTTCTATGATACTGTTAGTCCCAAGAAATATAACTGTTACTGCAAATAATATACAAAAGGAAAGTTCGTAAACTTTTCATTTCAATATCTGCAATAAATATTCATGTTTATTTGTAATAAAACAAAATTGATTTGAATAGTTAATATAAAATAGTGTATTTATAAAGCAAAAAGACAGCATTTTATTGTCTTCATAAATTTTCGTAAATAAAATTTTAATAAATTTTAATTTTAAGAACTTCAGACAAAGGAAAAATATATCTAATAATTAATTTAAACCAGAGATATCTAAGCCAAATTATTTTTTGTGATGGTGGTTTTATATATATATATAATTACAAAACAATTCTTTTGAAAACAAAATTTAAACATGCCTAGTATTTTCGTGCATTAAGCTGCAGAAAAATTATTAAAGACAAAAAGTAAGAAATTTAGAACTAATTTTTCACAAAGATCAAAAATTGAAATTCATATTTAATAACTTTCATGTAATCTTATAAATTCAAAAAAGAATTAAAAAAATTACACCAAAACTTTTCAAACAAGCAAACTCACATTAAAAAAATTTATGAAATTTAAAGAAAAATGAACAAAAACAGAAGAGGAATTCAATCAACTTCAATGCTACTCTTTCAAGGAAGAGGATATTGGAAATCAATTGAAATCTTTCTTCTACTATACAAGGGAAGCAACTCACTTCCAATTTAAAAAAAATAATTGATTAATTATTTGGATAATAATTAAACCTATGATTGAATTAATTGGCTAAAAATTTAAAATTTTCAAATTACCATTCAGGAAATTCATTCAGTGCGAAATAAATTGTAACAGTGAAACATTAATTAATAAGGAGATTCATTAATACATTAATTAACTAAGCATAACAAGTTTTTAATCATGTTAAGATTGAAAGGCTAAAAGCCTTGAACCCAAACATTTCCTTCAGAAAGAAACTTAAAAACTTAAACGCATTAAAGTTGAATTTTATTAACTCTTTCAGCAGATGCAAATTTAAATGCTTAAATTTTGTTTGTTAAGGGTGGAGAAACATCTTTATGATTGATTAGAATCTCTGAAATTAAGCAATGTGGGATAGTAAATCTGGCAAAGCTTTTAGATACCTAATGTTTTCATTCCGATCTACAGTTGTGAGTGTCTGTGCAATCAAACCAAAATTTATCTGCAAGTTCTAGCCTGCAGGTGGACAATTCATATGAAAATAAGATGAACAGAGCTGAAAACGTTTCTATTGTTAGAATTTCAAGAAATAAATAAATAAGACTGGGTGTTAATATTGTATAGTAGGTTAAAAGGTTATCAATTTTCTTGTTAACGTCTGTCATTTCCTTTTTGTGGCGCATTGCATGTATGTTAGTTTTTAAAACTTTAGCATGTCTCAGCAACTTTTAGCATGCCATGTATAAAAAGTTCACTCAGTTATGGCAATTCTGGTTTTGATGAGCTGGAGTACACCCATAACAAATAAAAATGCTCGATATTAGCTGTTGCCATACTTAAGAAACCTTTTATAAAAAAATATTCTCATTATTTTTCCTTGACGTGACCTCAAAAATATTAACACTTTGATATATGACCTATGACATTCAATTACCTGATCTTCAAGAGGAAAAAAAAATAAACGTAGGTGTTGCTGCAGATATCAGGCTTTGCGTTATACCTTTCATTCGATTTCATAAAGCTCATTTTTACCATAGATTGTATTTGTGTAAACTCATAAAATTTTAATGTTGTACGTCTATCAGCGCCATCTGGTGGCCACTGAACGAAAACTTCATTGAAGGTTTTATTAGTGTTTGTTAACTCATGCAATTATTTGAAAAATACTACTGTTGCCACTGCTGTATGGAAAAAAGAACGAAGCAGTATATTTTTCATAAAGTAGCAGTAAAAAAGAAAATAACTTCATTGGTACATTAATATATTACACAGATACTTTAACACAGATTATTAATACATTAATAAATTACATAGAACTACAAAATAAATGCATATAACTGAAAAACTTTCGGGAATCATTCTTTAAGCATTTTAATTGCTATTTAATCGCAAAATGTCTACAGGAAATATAACCTAGTACTTATAAATGCAACTGTTTTAAAATTCTAAAAGCTAGTATTGTAAACTTAAATGGTGAATCTCGCTGTCATGTTTCAGATACACGAAATAAATATTATTAATTTATCATTTAATAACCCAAATATACAATTCGGAAAAGTAATTGTTAATATTATATTTTATTTAAAAAATTATAATATTCTTGCATTCATCGTTAAACTTAACAGTTAATTTCATCAGCGTCAGTTACATTCCAGTGCAAATAAACATAAAACGTAAAAGACAAATACTCATCAAAATTTTGAATGTTAGTAATTGCTATTATGATCTTAATTTTCAGGGATATACATTTTGCTTAATACAAGTACTATCTGCTTCAATTAAAATAATTGCATCGAAATAATGGGCGTTGGAAAAAGATGCTATTTTTAAATATATGTGTAAACTAACTAAAAATTCTTTATTCATAACTGTCAAATAAATATTTAAATTTCAAAATCCCAAATTATATTTTATCAGTTGAATTTTAGTTTCAAAGTAAAGAAATTTAAAAAAAATTAAATATTTATTTTAGTAAGATTCAGGGTTTAATATTTTGGTAAAAAAAAGAATTTATTGAAATAAATAAAAGGTTTATATAAAGATTTCAGTGTTAGATATTTAAAGAAATTATTTTTAACCTTGTGAGTCAGAATTTCGTGCTATCGCATTTTGTAAATAAAATTTAAATAATGATTTAGACACCAGTTTAGAAAATCAATCCTAAAGAATTTCAGCATAAGGATATATGAAACTAATATAAAACAAGGGAGAATGATATTAGTAATTCGTCTTCTTTCCTTTTAAGCGAGAAAAATGGATTCGCATAAATATAATGATACAATAACAAAGGAATAATAAACACATTACTTAAAGAGTTCAAATACTAAAAAAATGGAAAAACAATAAAAATTAAATGAAAAGAAATTCTTAATTTATGTTGTTCAAAATGGTAACAGTAATGTGTTATTATCTAGCTGTGATTAATTTGGCAAAACCGGAAAAAATCATTCAAATTATCCTCCTAATCTGTCCTACTCAAATTATCTTTCTTAACACATACACCATTTGCATTACACTACCGAGAATTATCTTTAAAACATTATACAATGAAAATCAGCATTAAATCCATTTTGTATTAGCAGTAAAGCGGCTTTGTAATAATTTAAATTTTGAACTTTCACTTAGCACTTTTGCACAGACTTTGTTTACACGGTCTTGAATCAATATTGTTTTAAAATTTTCTCTTCCATATTTAGACGATATTCTTTAGTTTAACAAGGTTAATTCCATTTTATTTTAAAAATTCCATTTGAGTTTTCATCTGACAAAATTTTCCTGTTCAAGAAAAATTTCCTAGAATTTATATTTTTGCCAAAATATGTAGCTTTTATTAAATCTGAATATGTATAGAAGCAGTAGTCTAGAATTCTTGAAATTCCTTTCAATGCATTAAATAGCACAGAATTCTCATTAGTTTTACTTTCAATACATATCTCTGTTGATTTCCAGATTACGATGGACAGCTGGTGCAGGCTTTTTTAGCGCAATCAACATTTAAACAAGGCATTCATGATCAAAGCAATTTAAACAAGGCATTTATGATCTATCTAATTAAAAACATTAAATATTTTTATAGAATTACATTACATATGTTTTTTTTTTTACTTTTTAAATATGCAGACGATATATAACGTTCGAATGTTCGTCAAAATACATCTAATATCCTATAAAATGCTTCACTATTCCACCTGGGCTATCTCTATCCATAATATATACTGATAAAACATATTAAACATTAAAAGAGCTCCTTTGGAGGCTCATTAAAAAGCTAAGCCTTTCTCAGAATTTTTCAGTGGCAACAGTTTCGCACGCTGGAGATATAAATGTGCTTTATTTCGGAAAATATTGACACTACTCATTTTCAAATCGTAGAATTTCTTAAAAAATTTTAAGTTTTACAAAATATGAAATAAAAACAGCATTGCCAAACATTAAGTATTGCTATTATAGTATAAGGTCATGTTCTGATGTTGAAAAAAACACGATTGTATGTATTGTCTTTGTATGTCGAAAAGTTTTGGTTAATGTCAGCATTTTAAATAAATAGTTGCTGTCGGCAACTTTTTTGTTTCAAATTAAGATAACTGACACGATATGTTATTGCCACATTAATTCTTTGCCTCATTAATTATATATTTGCCTTATTAATTAATTCATTGATATTGGAAAAAAGGTGTGATATTACATTAAATTTAAATCATGACATCACACGTATAAGCATTAACCTGAAGTGTCCAACGTTTTTGTTTCCTGGTTTGGCAACAAAAAAGAATTGATTGTTACTTGGAAAGAATGAACTGATCTCCTTCATATTGAAACTTTTTATGCATTTTCTTCTCATGTGTACATAGAACTCACAAATTTTACTTTGGTCGCAGCTAGAAACTTTATATACAGTGCATTAAATTAATAGTTCATTTAATTTTCAGTTTTTAAGTGCATAGAACTTATATTGCTTTGGCGGTAGCCCACTAGTTAATGCATAAAAACGAAATGCGTGTATTTTGCAAACAATGATGCATCAATACCTATCTTGATTATTTCACTTAGTAGTTATTAATGCTTTTTCTCATAATGAATGTCATTCAATTAAAATGATACGATATGTACAAAGTATTCATCAAACTGTATTTACAAGAGATTTAAAGATGCAACTTAAGAACATTAATCAAACTTCGTCGAGTCTAATGCATTTTTGTGCAGTTTATAAATATAATATACATACTTTATTTCAATCTCCCTTTTCTAAATGTATGGGTTCAAACAAATGGCACTTTTGAACTCCGAGGTACGTGCCTAGCAGACAAAAGAGTATCTGGTCTGTACCTCGCTGAAAAAAATATGCAGTGGCAAAATTTCCAGCTTTCATCCCTTCCGCATGTGGTAAAGGAACGATGAGGTTTTTTTCATTCCCTCTAAACTATACGGATATCTTTATGTGTATGAATATATGAAGAATAGAAGAAAACAAATAGTAACGGAATTAAAAAATTATTGTAAATAAATAAGGTACTGTACCTATACCATGGCAATATATTAAAAATACGTAAGATAAATTTTGAGTTTTCTAGAATGTAATCAGGAGCTCAAAAACTAATCATTTGATTTGTTTAGAAAGATGTGTGGAATTGTAGTCATAATGAGTTACATGAAACTTATAAAATCACTTTTCAGGTTACGCTTATAAATGGGCAGGTCGAGTGAACTTAACCCGAAAGAGGAAATTAATTTATCAACATGAATTTCCGAAAATTAGGAACGTGAATTTTACTTACATTACATAAGTTTATGCGACTAATTTCAACTTCTTTCAGAGGTTTAGCAGATATTTGAGATGATTCAAAAAGGCTAAAATTACCATGCTTTATATAAATGTCCTTTACATTTTGGTTACTTTCATGCTATTCCGGAAACTAACTACGCACTGTTACCTTTGCTTATGCACAATAATTCGCTAAATTAACCTTTAATATTCTGTTAATTGTTAATGTCAAGAAAATTATCAGATAACTAAGACATTCGCTCACTTTTTATATTAAAGAAATAAATCATCACAGGTAGTGTTAATTGACCAGTATTTGTATCATATCTTCTAATATTATAAAACATAAACAATAATAACTCATTATTGAGTATCATTAATAATATTTCTCATTATCATTGAATAATATTTCTCATTTTTCATGTGTAATGTGCTATATATAGCTGTCTTAGATAAAGGCATAAGAAAACTTGCATTCTAAAAGAAAACTTGCATTCTAAAAAGCAAATTAACGAGGATTATAAAATTCAGGAGCAAGTAAAGTTTTTCTTCTCCTAAAAATTCCATTCAAAAAGAATGCATACAGCGAATTGAGCATTATAAAATTCAGGAGCAAGCAAAGGTTTTGTAGTCCAAAGGGGTAATTTGCCCAGAAGGACTATTAATTTCGTTTTGGTATTTTGCGCCGATTCACGATAAACGTCGTTTCACTTTTCAAATTGTTGCCACCAAATATTATCGCCCTGTATTATATTTAGAGAAATTAAACAATGAAAAATCTTCATAAATATTCGTATTTCTCACACTGTGATAAAACAACAGTACCTAGAGCCATCAAAATTTGAATAACGTAATCTTCCATAGAATATGGCCATGTGAAAGACCTAATTTGAATCTGAAATTTGTTTTATTATCGATTTCATATTTTGTAACACTTCAACGAATTTTTGATTAACAAACTCAACGATTTCAAAGCGAGCAATAGCAACATTGTACGGAAAAAAAAAAAAATTATCTCCAGCACGCAAGACTGTATCGGAATTTCTAAAGAAATGGCTCATTTTAAAAATACTTTCCGATATTGCTGTTGAACTAAATTTTACGGTTTGAGTACGTAGAACATGATATTTAATAAATAAAGGTAACACACAAAACGTTACAAAAACGCCCCTTTGGACGTAATTTAAAATCTGAAAACTTACAGAATTGTTTTTCCCCGCGCAATGTTGTAATTGTTTGCTTTGAAATCGTTGAGTTTCTTAATCAAAAATTCGTTGAAGTGTTACAAAATAGGAAATCGATAATAAAACAAATTCCAAATTTGGGCTTCCAGATGCCCATATTCGGAGGAGGATTACGTAATTCAGAATTGGATGGCTTTAGGTACTGTTGTTTTATCACAGCGCGAGAAATGTAATACATTTATGCAGATTCTTCATTATTTAATTTTTTTAAATATAACACAGGGCGATAATATTTGGTGGCAACAGTTTGAAAAGTGATACGGACGTAACTTAAAATCTCAAACCTTTCGGATTTTTTTCCTATTCTCTTTCTCCTTTTTCTTTATATTAATTATCAGAAGAAGGAGGAAGTAATTGAACTTACGAGTTTTGTTAATTTCTAATATTTTCGAACTTTCTCCTCAAATACAGCCATAATTGTCCTGATAATTTTAATCAAAAGTTATGAATTAAATAAAAGTTATGACTAATTAATTAAAAGTTATGAAAAATGTTTTACTCTCTCATATATAGCTAGTAATTAGTAAAGGTCAAACGATTTTGAACTAGATATTTAACATAGAGCTTTTGGAAAGATTTTCAATAATTAGAATAGCATGTATTTTAATTCATATAAATCAGATGTGGCAAAAAAAATCTACTAATTAAGAAATATGTTATTGCTTATAAATTGCTAATTTTGTTGAGGAATTACAAATGGATTAAATTCGACAAAAAAATTAAACATATATTTTTTAAAATGGCAACATTTTGTGAACTTATTAAGCGCGAAGCCGTAAGGATGATAAATTAAAGGCTTTATGTTTCGCTTCGTGCAACCGCAACACATGTCAATGCAAAGCATATATTCATAGCAGCGTAATGTAACGTACGATAACATAACCGCCGAAAAGTGTTAGGAATAGAATTTCTCTAAGGGTCATTTTAAAGTTAAAATTTGGTACCACTACAAAAATCAAGTGTACGTTACAAGGAAGAGTAGATAAAGGTATCAGAATAATAATATTTGCGATGTTGAACTAAAATTTTGGAAGGAGGTTGCTAAAATTTTCAAAACTTTTATTATAATAATTGATCTTTAGTGTTTAGGACGAAACTAATCTTCAAAAGATAAAAAGTATAATAAAAATTAAAAAAATAAAATTACACGACGCAGTCAAAAGACATCTAAGTCGCGCCACTATAACTCCAAATAGTCGAATTACGTTTTTTATGGACTACAATTGCTATATTTTCACCCTGCACATCCAGCCAACGAATCTCATCCTCAAAATTGCGATGCGAAAAGGCGATACGCCACTTTGGTGTTTAATCCTCATATAAATTCTATGCAACTCCCCAGGAAGCCAAGTTACAGATCTACGAAATATGATGTTAGAGGTCAGAGTTGAGTTGAGGGGTTGTGCGGCCTGGGCTTCGGGGCAATTTTTCGGAGGCTCAGAATGGCAACAGAGTGGAGCAGAATCCTTTTTTCTAAGAAGGTCTTAACGATCATGTACTTCATCTGGTGAAGGATTTGGAATTTAACACTATGAATCAGGATTAGAAACATTGTTGAAAAGGAGAAAATACAGCGTATTTATTCTGTTTTTCTTCTCGTTTTCGGATTTTTACATTGATTATGAAAAGTCGTTGTAACTGTGAAAGGAATGCAGAACAATACATTTTGCTTTCTACCATATGAGTACCATAGATTTTTTTTAGTTGTGCAATTCAAAGTTAAATTTCAAAAATAAATATTTCATTAGATGGCATTTGTAGACGAGACAAACTGTAAACAGTTATAACGTGACTATTTGACAATTAGCAAGCAATAAAAATTTTGATACCTGATAATTTTAAATGTAATTCAAGCATAAATTCATTACATTTTATATTTTTTGTAAATTTTGTACTTTAAACACAATTTTGTATTCTTACATATCATTGACTTCTAGATTATACTAATATTTACACATTCAAAAATTATTTAAATTCAGCAAATAGTCCCCCCCAAACATTTTACTTAATTAAAATTTTAAAGTCGTCCAGATGGTATAGTGGTTAGTGGAGTCTACTGTGGTACCGAAGGGCACGGGTTCGAATCTCGGAGATGTTTGTAAATGTGTAGTGCCCATGCTGCATGGGGACATTCTAAATATGCGGTGAGCTGAAAGTCCTCTCGAAAGGTTGGTGGTTGGGGAAGAGGGGGTGGTAGACCATCAGATCCGTTTCCCCGGGGTGCTCTCCATTAAAATTTGGGGTGTTATTACGCAAAGTCATATTGTCACCTGTATAGCACTCAAGGCTTTTGCCAACGATAGGCGCAACTTGCACTCCTTGCTACGATGAATTTCGTGGGTTTGTTCTATGTTACTGTCAATCAAGTGAGATAAGTCACAACAACAACACAAACGTTTAAAACAAGTACCGCATTACATTCCAGTTGCTTTAAGCTCTAATAAGTCTATGTTTTCTTTTCTAACTGGCAAAATTCTTCAAGAATTAAAACGCAGAAGTCGCGAAAAATGTGAACTTAACATACTAAAATTAAAAGGTTTTCATACATTTGTTGTAACTGCTAAAGCAAAAAATATTCAAATGTTTTTGTTTTCAAAGCAAGTATTCAAATTTCAATGATTATATAGGGCACCATTATAGTGCCCATCAGTTGCCAAACGGAGAGATCGCTGAACATGGGTAGTTCTACTCGTATTAAAATCCCACCACACATGCTGGCTTCATGGGAGTTTTCATGGCTTTCCCTTTGTGTAACATTCAATATGAGACAGTTTTCCTTAGAAAATCTTCCACAAAAGCATTACACCACTTAGAAAAAAAATTCTTGAATCGCTTTGCCATAATCAATTAATTTAACCCTAAACCTCTGAAAATTTCTCTCTAGTTTCTATTTTATTCTGGTAGTGCTCCAAAATCTTGTAACTTTAATCATCTGGATAATAACTCTGTAATCTCGCATCTTTACAAGCCTGACCTTGTAACCTTAAATATCTGTGCGTTTATGAGACTTGAAATATATGCATATATATATATATGCCCCTGATGCATAAAAAAACTTGTGAATGGAAATATACATTCGATTTTAGTCACCGCTTATGAAAATTTCTACATGGTGTACATGGTGTTTGTACATGTACAAAATTTGTACATGATGGTTTTATTATTAACTTCAAGTCTTTATCAAAAACTTTATCTTTAAGATTTTTTAATAATACTGTGTGCAGTTACTTTTAAATCTCTTGCACATCTCTGAGTCACCTCAATGGAAATGAAATTAAACATTCCCACAAGAATGAGTAAAGGCGCCCATGCGCAGGATTCTTCCCTTTCCCCCCTTAAAAAATATATGCGCTACCACACAGTCCCTCCATAAATGTAGGGAAATACGGGGATAACAGCGCTGTGCGGTTTGATTTCTTATCCTTTATGTTTTCTGTTGGTTATACGCAGAGGGATAAGGGAGATGGAGACAGAGTGTCCGAAATTGCGTCCAGCCTTATCTGCTCAGAGCCAGACGTGTCCGGAATTTTGAGGTCCACCACACAGCGCTGGCTATCGTAAAAAACACGAATATATACATATACGAAAGAACGTATCCTATTTTTATATATAGACGCGTAAAAGAAGGGGAAAAGTCATGGCCAATTGTTGGTAACAACGAGAATGGTAAGAAAAGAAAAGACAGTATACACGAATGATTTTGAGATATCTTCTGATTCTGTATTATTTTGTTTTTCAAAAATATGAATGTTTAATTTTAAGTAATTATCTGAGATAGCATTTCTATTTAGATTTCCGGGAAATTAATGTTTTAAAAATCGTAGTGTAGAAAACACTAGTAAATAACGGCAATACCATTAGCCAACTCATAACATTATTTGCATGAATTAAAAATTAAAATCATTTTAAATTAATAATTTTTTTGTGTGATTAATAGATTAAGGTTCTAAAATGATAAAGTTTCGTAAGAATATTAATAAAGTATTTTTAGCATTTGAAAACATAAAAATTGCTTGAGTGCATTCGTAGTAGAATTATGAACTACGGAATGTTACTCATTAGTACAAATCACAGCGAAATATTACTGAATTACCTTCAGTGGAAATAGAAACAACTTCGATTTGTTTTAAGTTATTTTTAACCGATTCATGAATAAAAAATTATTAAGATTATGTGTAAGAAATAATTACTCACAATCTTACTTTCCTTCCTGAGGTAAGCCCACCAGCAGCCGAACGATAAAGTTGCTAAACACTGGTAGTTCGGTCCGAGGTTCGAATCCCGCGAACGGACTGGCTGCATGGGCGTTTCTGTGGTTTTCCCCATGTGTAACGTGTATACGAGCCAGTTTCCCTTAGAAAATCCTCCACGAAGGCATCCCTCCCTTAAGATCCGAGATAGCCCTCGAGTGCTTTGCCGTAATATAATAGAACCAAACCCAAAAAAAAAAAAAAAAAAAATACCTTCCGTGAGTAAGCATCAACGAAACATCATTTTTATCACATGGAAGAAACACAGCTCGATAAAGAATCTCTATATCCCTGTATGCTGTCTTGTTTAAATTAAAACTTTATTCTTAATGACCGGGCGCTTTATTTAATAACCATTAGCCTTGCTCCACTATAAAAACCGGGAAGTGGTGGCATTATGGAAGCGGCTAACAGATGGTCACCGTTGCCTCCTATTGCCTACGGGCAGTTACAACCATGCCTTCTTCGGGATTCGAACACAGGCCCATTGCTACGGCGGTCAAGATCACTAACCACTACATCGGCTGGGCAACAATTAAAACTAGACACCTGCGGAAAAAAAGAATGATCTATAAAACTTGTGGATTGTAGGATGCACCTTGTGATATTTATGAGAAGTGATTTAAAAGGGTTAAAAATGATGAAACTGATATGTGACAAAATACTTTTAAAGAGATCAAAAAATCATGATAGCGACGAATTGCACGAATTTCATCATACAGCTCCGTATTATACCTTAAACAGTTTGGAAAATAATTATGTATGTCTTTTTACTATTAATGAATACATTTTAAAATCTGACGAACACTGGCAAGTGCTTACTACAAAATTTTTAACTCTTTTATAAAAACTCCATTAACTCTGAAGTTTCTTTTTCTAAATTCCTACTACTAGCTCACACTCTCCCTAACTCATTCAAATTTTCAATCGTTAATAAAATACTTTTTATTCGTCAAGTTCTAACACATTTTTTTAAACTTGTAGTGGATGACACTTGATGTTAATACAGTTTTTCACATATTAAAGTAATATAAAAAAGTAATATAATTACAAGTAATATAAAAATTACATTACTTATAAGTATTTAATTAATAAAATTAATAAGGGAATTAAGATTTAAAATACTACCAATCACCAGTTGATGCAACTACCACCAATCAGAGGATCTGTAGTCTTCAAGCAACCACAGTACATGGCTCCAGTAATACATCTATGGCTGTCAATAGCATCTATGGCAACTGTTGACGTTAGTAGAGCTTCGAGACAATATGCGACAGCAAGGCGATAATACATTTGTTGAAGTATTAAATGTATTAAGAGTCGGAGAGATGGAACAGAGACATACGCGAGTGCTATTGAATAAAGTGTGCAACAACGATGATATGAATGGCGAGTTCTCAATTCAAAAGGCACTACGTATCTATCCGACCAACGACCAAGTAACAACACATAATGATACAGTATTACAAAGAAAGACAATTGTAATGTCGAGAATCAAAGCTCAAGACAAGTTGTTAGATGCCACACGCACACGTAACATCGAAGCATTAGATATGAGTAAAATAATACCGACATCAATAAAACCGAAAGTCTTCCTGCAGAATTAGACACATTTGTCGGAGCTAAAGGGATGTTAAGATCACATATTGATGTAAAGAAGGGTTTGGTTAATGGTGCGATTGGATTCATCACCGAAATTCATTGGCCTAATTTCCGCCGCACGCAAATGTATGAACAAGACATTCGATCAGTCACTATGAGGAACTTTGGAAATAATGGTATTCAGAGAGTGGAACCAGTATCGATGCAATTCCCCGCCAAACGCAGCTACGGTACTGCTGAACAAAGAATGCGACCATTAATACTATCATGGGCAACAGCAGTATATAAGATGGAAGGTAGCACTGTAAATTATGCTGTAATATATCTAGGACGAAAACTCTTCGCAGCAGGTCAAGCACAATGCCGCCTTGAGTCGTGTGAAATCGTTAGATGGAATATTAAATGAAGAGCTGAACTGCTCGAAACTCGCTGGAAAGGTTCATTGCGATAACGAACCAATACAAGAGATAAATAGAATAAAAAATTATAGACTACAATCAGCTTCATAAATTAGAAACGAAACAATGTTAATAATGTTAATAAAAAGTAACTAAAATAAAAATTTTCTTTGTTGACCTAAGTAGGAATTTAAAAAAATATATTACTTATTTTCCTTGAGTATACGCTAGTGCGAACCGAAAGCATAAAAAACGGTATTAAAAAGTACATTGTTTTAAAATAAATTCTAATAGTTACACTGATTAACGATGCTGTTTACTTCAACAAGGTCAAGACTATTCTAATCATGTATAAAGGATGCGTATTCATGTTTTAATTTCAACGATATCTTCCCACATTTATATATCTCCTAGAGCCAGAGTTAGCAGCCAATGTTAATGGAATTACAACTATTTTCTTTTTCCGAAATGGAGAAGACTTAGAGCTGCCTAATCAGTGTCAAATTCACCTAATGAATTACTTGCTTCAGGCAAGACTGTAAAATATGCACATTACTCCAATACATCATACTTTGAAGTAAATCCTATGAAGCATTAAATCTGCATATATAGAATTCGAGAGGTAGTGAGTTACTAGTTTAGTGAGGTGAATTAAATTAGGGCATCTAAATATATAAACTACTTTTTTCATATTATTTTTAAAAGACAATTATAATTGTTTATGAAAATCGTGCAATGCGCTTCTAACTAAAATGATTTGTGAGTAAAATTTTAATGCTATGATCATGCACTCCTATCTGATTGGAGGTAGAGATTTAAAGGTATATTTTGTGATGATAGTGGTATACAGTAAATTTAGTTCTGCAACATGATATAAGGAACTATAAATTTTTTTATGTATTAATGGTGTAAATGCTTATCAAAAATAAAATTTTTGTTTAATTTAATAGAACTTCAAATATTTTACTTATTTATTTGCTTTAAATAAATAAAAAAATTCGAAAATTCATATTTACAAATAATTTCAATGTAGTGTTAGTGTATTGCTGAAATGTGCAATATTTCGTGAGCTAAATTGTCTGTGAAATGAATGTATCGTATGTGATACATCGGATAAAATCAAATTAATTCGCTAAAGGCATTTCTTAATTGGATATATAAGAGCCGAACTTTACTACTATGACGATTTCATGTATTTTTATAAATATTATTCTCCTGCTGATATTTATTGTAACTTAACTTCAAAGTCCAGTTTACTCTTTTTAAGAGCTTTGAGTATAATAAGGCTTTCGGTGAGCTATTAGCATTTAATTAATTATGAAATAAATGTTAAAAAACAAAACAATATCAAATTTAGGTATAACGAAGTTTATTAAAATTTTATTGAACTATTAAAAATTAATATAGTTAATTATATCTAAATTAGAGATAGACCAAGAGCGATTTTCTTTTATAAAAAATACTTGAAAAATAAATAATGTAAAAAAATATTCTCATGCTCGTCATCGTATATATCATCGTCATCATCATCGTATATACTCGCATGCTCGTATACCGTACCCTCGATATAGTAAAATAATATGCTAACCTTTGCACCAAAAGAGACCTAGGAAAGATGTTTCTGTTTCTTATGCAAGATGATCGAAAAGTCGTGTATATCGCAACAAGCAAGTAAAGTTTGCTGATTTCATGCGCAAACTGCAAGGCATATAATGCTTATTAAGAATGTTTATTGCTTTCCACTGTACAAATTTCACATCAAACTATGTCTTTACAACATATGCTTGAAATGGCGCCTCTTTTCATTAATGCAAGCACATGTGCTCATTTTCTATGTTTGAAGCTGCTTTGGTGGAGCAGCTGTGCACTGATGTGGTTAACCCTCGTCGTAATATTCTTTTAATGCCTCCAATGTATGCAAATTCCTTGCAAAGATCTTTCCTAAAGGTACGGCCCACCGGCGGCCGAGCGGTAGAGTCTCTGAACACTGCTAGTTCGGTCCAAAGCTCGAACCCTGCGAACGAGCTGGCTGCACGGACGTTTTCGTGGTTTTTCCAATGTGCAACGTGTATACGAGCAAGTTCCCTTAGAAAGTCCTCCACGAAGGCATCGCTCCCCTTTAGGCAGATAACCCTCGAGGCTTTGCCTTAATTTAATAAACAAACCATCCTAAAGGTACTCCCACAGAAAACAATCCGCGCACGACAAATATAGTTAAGGAGGGGACCGTAATCCTTTTGACATTCCTTGTTTGAGAAGGATATTTTTTCATCTTTGCAGTTTTCTGTATCTTTTTTGCATGAATTCGAATTCCAGGCATGACATCGAATTCCAGGATTCTCAATTCCCAATATTTTCCATTGTAAACAAATAAAATTGAATCTCTAAACTGAAGAAAAAATGTCTTGGTACAAAGAGACATTTTTTGATGCTTTAAGATACAATAAGACGCCGAACAAGTATTAATTTAGAAGTCAAACAACAAAAATCAGCGTTATATTTCGAAATTTCAAAATATAACGCTGAATTTTGTTTTTTGACTTTTAAGGCTTATACTTTGTTCTACTCCAGTTTCATCATTTATTAACATTGGTATAAATTAATAACAATGACACTTTTATTCTTCATCGAATACTGCAGTGGATTGAAATCAACAGAAAACATGTTTAAGGGAACAGAAGCAAGAATATTGTATAGTTTTTAAATTACTCCAGAAATCTAGCTGTGTTCTGGCAACTGCAAATGACAATTTACCAACCGCACAGTTGAGATAGTTTTAACATATTTTTCTGCTAAGTTTAGCTACTGCAACTCTTCCTCTTAAGAGTTTATCCACATAATTACTACTCATTTGCATCCTTGACCGGATGTAATTTGGCCGGCTGCCGATCTTGACCTCTGTACCTTTTGGCTTTGAAACACGTGAAAAGAATTTGGATTTTCACCCATTGGTGGAACCTGTGCCAATTTGGTGCTTAATTTGAATGTTACGAGTGACAGCATCTGGTAAGTACTCTCTCTAGTGATCTTTATCAAGCCGTAACGTCAGATTACTTTATTGGTCGAATTACACTCCGAGATATTGTGGAGAATAACAAGTAGACCTTCACTGTTAGGTTCATCCAGGACACTTGTCATTATGTTTACATTATAAACTGATGGGTGGTTAGGGGGAAAAATATGTGCCTTTTGGAGTACTTCTCATTGTGTGAGAGGTATTATTTGGATGTGTCTTTTTCGAACAATGACTTAATGCCCAAGTTTGTCTTATACTATTGGCGCATACGTTAGGATATTCTCTGCCATGATTGGGTCGCCATTGAAAAGCGGATGACATTTTGATGCATTTGTATTTGTTTCTCCATTTTTGATTTATAGCTTTATTACTCTTTTGGAGTTGATTACAATAATTATATCTAGTATGCGATGAAATAAATAGAAGTTGAGATTCGAAATGGATATGAAATAGACCAGCAGCTTTTCACATCTCAGACGCGATACGTAAGCAAGATAGGAAATGTAAGGGGGTGAAAATAAGTAGTAGATTTTGAAGATATATGAGTTAGCCCAATCAGCATATTGTATCTCCTTCTCGCACTGCATGGGATTAAGCAGAGATTCGTAACACCCAAAAAGAACTATATGGATTTAAATCAGGATAGGAAGACCAAGATATAATCTTTGATAGATAGATATATATATTGGTATTTGTTATCGGGAATGTTATTTTGTTAAAGATACTTTTAGATAACTATTTATTTGTTTGTAATGATTTTTAAACGGATTTTCTGCTTTCTTCAATCTTGTATCCTCTTCCTAAACGCATATGTATCACTGCTGGAAATCAAGCTCGAGTGAATTTCTTAAGATTTGCAAGAAGGCTGTTCTTTGTACCCAATGACAAAATTTTCATTTATAATCTAGCCTTGAAATTGAAGATTAGTGTACTTTCTTGACATGTTTCTTTTGAAATTTTGCTTTAGTTTCTTGATTTAAGTATACACTTATATCCATGTTCCTTTCGTATTATTTTTGTTTCTTGAACATTTTGAAAAATTACTATTAAAAAATAAGATCTAGGAAAAAGAGCAAATTATATGGTAAGGTTGCGGGAGAAACATCGCGGCAAAAACATCGTCGACGAAAAGGTCAAGGAGAAAACAAAGCAAGACGAAAACATCGTAGTACAATATATCGCCGGAAAAAGGAAAGCAAGAACAAAACATCGCAATTCTAAAACATCGTCGTCGAATATAAAACGGTACAAAAACATCGCAGTTACTGCATTAAAAAAAGAAAAAATAAATAAAGCAAATACAAATCATCGCGTGATGATAACATCGCAAACAGGTGTTTTTCAGGCTTCAAAAGCTGTAAATGTATATTTTCATAATGATTTGTGAGCACAAGAGCGAATAAGAAATGTTTTTACTACTATATTTAACATTTTTGGACTAATTAATATTTTTTGTAAAAAAAGCAAGAAGAAAACATAAGCAGTCAAAAACTGAAAATGAGTCGAAAATTAATCCTTCATGTAACCGTTAACAGAATTTAAATCTATGTACTTAACTATTAAAAGTCATTGTATAATTAGTCTCTTTATAAAGTTGTATTGGCAGTGTTTCATGAAAAGTGAAGTCTAAAAATTAGAAAAGGGAAGATTAGTAACTGCATACGGTTACCTATATAAAATTGTTTAATTAATTACCAAACTGTACAATTATTTTGTTTCACTTTGTTAATATTCTTTTAGTAAAACTTAAATCTTACTTAAATCACATAGTTAAATACTTTTAATATAGGTAACCTCATGCAGTTACTTATCTTCCTTTTTATGATATTTTAGACTATATTCTTCACGAAAAATTGTCAACACAACTTCATAAAAATTAATAATTAAAAAATACATTTTAATTATTAATTAATTAATTTTACATCGGTTTTTAGTTTTTGAATGCTTATGCTTCCTTCTTGCTTTTTTAGAAAAAAAATTTTTTTATTAAAATTATGAAATATAGAGGTAACAATATTTCTCATTTCTTCCTGCGCTGACGTATCATTTACAGCTTTTAAAGACTGAAAAACACGTCTGCGATGTTATCGTCATGCCATGATTTGTAGGTACTTTATTTTTTACCACGATATTTTCTACGACGATATTTTAAAATTGCGATGTTTTTGAAGTGCTTTATTTTCGACGAAGAAGTTTTATACCAGGTTGTTTTCCTCTTGCTTGCTTTTCTCTCACAATGTTTCGTACGACGAGGTTTTCGCCTTGCTTTGTTTATTCTGCAATGTTTTCGGCGGACACTTTGTGGTAATCAATTACCATAGAATTTCTTTTCAAATATATTTTTTTCATTAAATTGAAGAAAGAAGAACAATTGAAATAACATTAGTTCCACGAAATCTCATATTTTCTTATCTCATATTTTCTCATATTCTCTCATATTTAAAATTTACGAAGTTAGTTTGGTAATTTATAATTATTTTGTTGTTCTTGCTAGAAATTTTCCTGTGTTAGTTTAGATAAACTTTGAACGGAGAGTTTTATTTCCGTAAATTATTATACACGGTTGAAAGCAATTATTTTTCTCACTGAAGATATCAGATAATTAATTTTAATTGTATCTTAATGTGTGTATCTTAATGAAATCATATGTTATGCCTTTTTGTTTGGAAGGAAGAGAGGGGTAAAGTTAGAAAACTTTTCTTTCATGTCTTCAAACCTTATATGGAGTATCTCTTTAAAAATTGGGGGGCGGGAAAGGAAAAAACTGTTTTCAGAATCCAATAATTTAGATAAAACATTGAATTATTTTAACTCCACCATAAGATTAATGTTATGCCTTGAAATTTTGAAGATGGGAGAAAATACAAGATATGGTAAAGTACTCAATGAAAACGTGATATGTAAATCATCATATTGATATTTTTAAAATTATTTTGAGTTTGGAAAATTTAACTTAATGATGTTCGAAAAGCGATAATTGAATGTTCGAGCAAGAGACAAATATTTTTTTTTTAAATGGAACAGTTTTGGAATTTGATTTGTAGTTATTCTGTAGCAAAAGAAAGTATACATTGATGTAACATTAACATTATGACATGATAAATATTTCCGTCTATTTTCCATCCATAAGTAGTTACACGTAGTCTCACTCTAACACATTGTAGCCAATCCTCAAATTGTACATATTTGTTTGTACGGAAACTCTGCTTTTCTTTCTTTAAGATGAGATCAAACAAAATGCTTTTTTATCACGGCAATATTTTTCTGAGAAAATTTTGTGAAATCAACAGCTTCAAATAATCAAAAGTGTCTCAGATACGATTCTCCATTTAATTGCCCAAATGTCAAAAACAGGCCATAACTTTCCAGAAACTCAAAATGTTTCAGAAATAGAAGATTTGAAAAGTGTTTGGAAATGTTTTGGCAATATTGAGTACACACATACAAAACTTTTGAAGATGGTTGCATTTAAAATCCTTTCCATAATTACCAAATTTAGCAGAACAGTGCTAAATCTAATGACTCTACAAGTGTAAATAAGTACTAGTCATTGCATTTAAATTATATTAAAAAACTGTTTTTATATACTTTTGGAACTGCATATATTTTCGCAGGCCACATCATTTATTCCTTGTACATAAAAATGAGCTTTAGCATTTTGTAAAGCTTCTTAAGTCTCAATGAAGCTCAACACCATCATCTCTTACTCCTTTTTATTTTCTTCCTGTATACTCGCCGAAGATTCAAATTAAAAACTAACACGGATAAACTAAGGAACGTTACCAAAAATAAACTTATTACAATTTGCAAGGAAATAATATTTAAAACTGGCACTAATATCGCGGATGTGGAGCTAAAAGCTACGCGAGAAGCGTTACTACCTTACCATGGTCGCCGGATTTACAGGCTAGATAGAAACTAACGTGATAAACAAATACGTGCTTAGTTCCAGTTTTTCCCTAAATGATCTACGTAAAAAAAGGCTATGCAATTAATTTACAAGCTATTTATGCGGTAAAACGGTAATTCAGGGGAAGACAAATGCGGCAATAAATAACGGACCTCACACAGCATTTCATTCAGGGCTAAAAGTCGCCAAGAATTCACGAGGGAAAACGATTTTTGCTGGAACTATAGATCGAATTATACACAATCGCTACGCATGCATACATAACTACTACATACGTAAAAGAAACATATTACGTATATGTTGAAAATTAAAACTAGGTAAAATTTCAGACTTAGACTAGTATAGTTTTATTGAAAATATGCGTTTCGAGGTCAAGGTTGCAATGGAACATTTCCTTAAAAAAAAAAAAAAAAATCTGGATAGAATATTAACGTCTACGTTTTTTTTTTTCAACGTCTCTTCTTCCATAAAATGAACGTCAATTTTTGCCTGAATTTTGAATCATTTTAAGCGCTTTTAGTTGTTCACCACCTAAAAGTCGTTTGATTCTTGTCTTTCATAAGCTGAATTTTTCCCTTAATTATTTGTAAACAGAAATATATAGATTTTTATATGCATCTGTTTATTATTCAAGATAGCTACGAATATAGGTTTTTTGCAGTATTTTTTATGGTTAATTTATTGTTGTAGAATGTGAAACATTATACTAATCTGAAATTATTGCAATAACTCATGCATTGCAACTTATGTAAATCATTCGTACTTGATTCCATTCTGAAGAACTTTGAATTCTTGTACGATAATGCAGTTGCCTTTAATCTTCCTTTAAAATTATCGGCTGCATTGCCACTAAAAGATAAATATAAGGTACGCTTTCAAAGACGTTTTATCTTCAGCTTCATCTATTTTTAGTTTTATTATATATAGTTTAAGTGATCTTATTATTATTCTGAGAAATATTTTTACAAGTTCTCTTGAGTAACTTCTTTATCTAATCAAGCAAGATTATCATCCCATTTCATACCTATTATCGGAATTACTGTTTTCGGGCTTTAAGACTATTTTCCATTCCACTGAAAAAATTTTGGGGATGAATTATTGGAATTCCATTTAAAAATATGCATAAAATGTGATTAATATTACATTGAGAGAATTTTTTTGCCTGTGAGAAATCTGACTCATTAAATAATGATCTTTTTCGTTCTTCAAAAAGAGCATAAAGATTTAAATTTGCAGGCTTCGATTATGAAGATACTAGAAAGCAAAGTGAACACTTTCGGCGACTTAAAAGTTATATATCCTCCGAGTGGTGTGGTGTATTTAATTACGGCAAAGTACACTAGGGCTATCTGCCTAAGGGAAAGGATGCCTTCGTGGGGGACTTTCTAAGGGAAACTGGCTCGTATACACGTTACACATGGGGAAAACACGAAAACGCCTATGCAGCCAGCCCGTTCGCGGGATTCGAACCTCAGACCTAACTACCAGTGTTCAGCGACTTTACCGCTCGGCCGCTGGTGGGCGTATCCTCCGAGTGAAGCGTATTCACTGAAAAGTTTTCTAATAGATAAGGGAAGCACTTTATAATTTTGTTTTGGAAGGTTTAGTGGGTGCCTAACAGACAGATTTAAAAGCGAAATTAGCCAAGCGATTTTTTTCTAGTAAGTTAAAATGATTCCATGCATTTACATATGGAAACAGATGCAAGAGGATATGTCTACTTTGGCATACACAAATTACTGCGTGATAAGAACAACAAAAGGCATCGACTTTTCTCACCTATGTTTCGCTGCCAGAGTGAGTTTTCAGGATTGCGATTTATGCATATAAGGTAGAAACGAGTATTTAAGCTGAAGTTTGAGTTACTTCAGTAGAAGAGTGTGTTCAGCCTTTCGAACACGTTATTGCTATTAGTTTGAGCTTGCTATTCTACGGCCGTACTTAATAAGTACCTGCTAGCCTACGCCGCTTATCCTTAATTAAAGACCAGAGACGAGTTTGGTTCTGTGTAGCCTCGGCTGGTTAATTTTATTTAGCATTAGATTAGTTTTATATTTCCTATTTTGAGTTAATGCATAAGTGGAGGCTTCTTGTACGACCGAGAGAGGCTATCCATTAATTCATTTTGAGTTGTAATAAAGGGTAATTTAATCCTTCTCCGGATAACTATCTCTTAGCCTTGCCAAATCTCTAGACTTTTCACCAATCGAATATATATGATGAATGGCGTTAAAACACCACTTACAGCTTCTGGCAATGAGCGTTATTTTGCTTAGTGACTGCAGAGTACTGAGCAACCTGCCAGCAACCAGCATAGTGAATGCCAAACAGTATATTCTCACACACTGCGCGCAGAGGCATTCATCACATTAACATACATATTGATTGTAGTCCTATATTTATTTAACAGATTGATTTCTTTAAAGTTTTAGTTTATTTTTCATATTTTTTTCTCATAACTTACTTCAAATTTCATGACCATCAATACTTTTTCTATCTGCACGGGGATTTTTTTCTTTGGATTATAAGGGGAATACTGTCTTTTGCGGGCGTAATAAACTTGATTACTGATATAATGTAAAATCAGATGTTACTGTTGAAGGTGATTGATAAAAGAACTACGTGGGACTACTGATAAAGTACAAAAATGTGGTTAAAATTTTTTACTTATCATTTCATTGATTTACGTATTTTTATTTGATTTTTTATACTCTAATTTTTGGCTGTTTTTATTACTTATTTGTTTTTTAAAGGAAGTGTAAGAGCACAAAACTGAATTTTATTTTTCATCATACAAGTAAATTTATTTACTCTGTATATTCATGCAATAACTAGAACTTAGTAAAGAGTGCAATTAAACAAGTATAAGCGAAGTTTTCCTTTTCTGCTTTGAGAATAACAAGGTAGCAAATAATCTATTAACCCTAAGCATTCAAAGGAATTTTTTTAGACCTTAGGGAGGATTTTCTGAGGGAACATCTACACATCTTATGTATTTCACACATGAGGGAGACAATCATATTTTTTCGAAGGTCGCTAAGCAGACAATCGCAGTATTAGGCAACACTGGTAAATTCGGTTACAAATGTAAATTTAGAAAATTTTATTTTAGTTAGCCAATTATTTAAAAAAGTTATCCTTTTCCTATTGTTATTATTTCTACTCAACTCTCTCAAAGAGATGCAGATTACTCACGTAATAAGATGATTTATTGAGTTTCAAAGATGGGTACAGAGATGGAAATTACTCCTATTAAATTTTTATCATCAGCTCATTCTATGCTTTCGTTTATTAATAATACCTTACATATTACCTTCTAACTAATTTTTTTCTGTTAAAATAATCATTAAAAAGTCTATTATGTGTTAGGTGCATTTCTTTCTTTCTTTCTGCATTTATACCAAGCAAGCTTCATCTTAAGCATAGTACTGCATACTGTAGAATAAAAAATGTACACTTCAGTAACCGAAAATTCAATCTTTCATTCGAGAAAAAAATCTTTCAATAGTTCAATTCAGCATTTTCAAGTAATAGGAAACCAATTCAGTACTAGTGATAGTTTTCAACCAGTTCTTTAGTGAGGAATCAGAGTAAAATTAGGATATTTTTCGAGTGAAAGTGCAACCTAACTAAGCATTATTAAAGTGAACGTCCTCTGAAAATTAGAGCAAAACTAGGCTAAATCGATACAGCGTTAAACGAAAACTTAACGTGTTGAATTTGGTACTTTAATTTAAAACATACTGCTGTCAAATATGGCCCTGTGAGCTGTGCAGCTCTTTATGAATTTATTTAGCTTATTTTTAATTTTACGCGTTTAAAAGCAAATAAAAACATTTTAGTTTTACTTTTACTTGGTTTTTTTTATTATCATTTTTTTAGTTAATGTAAAGACAAATGAACAGTGTAAAAGACAGTGAACATAAAGCTCTCCACTCACTGGAAAATTGGTTTGGTTTGGTTTATTTGGCTAGGCAAAGAACTCGAGCTTTATCTGCCTTGGGGGAAAGGATGCCTTTGTGGAGGACTTTCTACTAGAAACTGGCTCGTATATACGTTACACATGGGGAAAACCACAAATATGTCCATGCAGCCAGCCCGTTTTACCGGCATTTCAACCCCGGACTGAACTACCTGTGTGCAACGTCTTTACCACTCGGCCGCTTCCAACCACTGAAAGAACATAATCAATTAATAAACATTTGTAACTTATTAATAAACATTTGTAAGATCTAGGAATAATTAATATACCCAAATTTCCCAATTAATAACAGGGAGAGTTATTTTAAAATATTGATAAGGTATTATTAGTTTGATAAACGCTTTTTATTTAACTGACTATCTGAGAAGACTGACATGTTACAGAAGTTTAGGGCTTGCTAATTCTATGAAAATTTACCTTTCATTTATTTTTAATATTGGTTTAAAACTATGTTAAATTAAATTATTCTAAACCCTGAGTGATTTCAATAATTTAGTTTCCTTTCAGCTAAAAGAATTTTAAGCATATTAATTTTAAAATTGTTTAAGTAAATTTTTAATGTATTTCAAATTTAGATATATTTCGATTACGCTTAAATAAACATTATTTGATACGACCTTGAATGCTCTTATACTTATGTCGTTTATAATTTACTAATTATCCCTGGTTACATAGGGTCCACGAGCGGCTGAGTGGTAAAGTCACTGAACGTTCGCGTCGGCGTTTGCCTGATTTCATCTGGAGTAACGTGTATACGAGCCAGTTTCCTTTAGAGAGTTCTCCACGAAGGCATCCCTTTCCTTAGGCAGATAGCTCTCAAGGCTTTGCCGTAATCACATAAACCAAGCCAAAGTTAAATCGCGCAGTGAAGCTAAAACATTTATTTTTGTTGACACTATTTAAAATCCAATAAATAACTGTCCAGTTTTAAATACTAACTGTTTAGCCTTAAATGTAGATTTCAATTGCATAGTGAAGCTAAAACATTGATTTTTGTTGACACTATTTAAAATCCAACAAATAATTGTCCAGTCTTACATGCTAACTGCTTAGTCTTATATATAGATTTCAATCGCATAATGAAGCTAAAACATTAGTTTTTGTTGACACTATTTAAAATCCAAAAAAATAACTGCCCAGTCTTAAATGCTAACAGCTTAGCCTTAAATACAGATTTCAATGGGCTAGAGAAACTAAAGCATTGAATTTTGTTGACGCTATTTAAAATCCAACAAATAACTGTCCAGTTTTAAATGCTAACTGCTTAGCCTTAACTATGGATTTGAATACGGCTAAGCCTGAAGATAAATAGCCGATGAACACGGTAGTTGCGTTGTTGAGTTATTTTGTGGCTGCTGAAGACTGCGTATTGTGATTTTAATCTGTTACATCCCAACTAATATAATAATTTAGAGCTGAATGTTTTATGGATGGAAACAAAGTCGCTGGATATATTAGCACAGAACAATAGCTTATCCTGTTTCAGCTGTTGGCAATTAATAACATTTTATCAGAAATTACTTTCAAATTGTTCATTGCACTATAAATATAAGGTTCAAATATGATTTTAAGTGACAGACTTTTGATTTATAAAGCTACGGTGCTTTTGTTATACAAAAGAAAAAAATACTTTTAGTTAGAATTGTTAAATTCAGGATTCGCTAAAAATTTGTCACATATTTCGGTATCTATAAAATCTGTAGATGGATAGCAAAAATAAATAAATAAAAATAAATAAACCTTTCAGAAATGTTTGTTTACAACACAAGGGAGGATGTTTTGTGAGATTGTTTATGAGTCTCTATATAAATAAGCATTCCATACCACCTGTATGATGGTAGCCACTTAGCATTCAACTCTTCTGTGCGCTCCGAAAATTATCCTTAAAATCTACAACAGAAAGCAGAAAAGTAGTGGTGACCTCATAATAAATATGTAGGAAGAAGCTATATGTCACATTCCGATCCACCTTGTACATATCATAACGTAGCATACAAACGTTTTGCAATACAAATAACGTAAAAAAATTCTCAGCAATGTCATAATCAGGATCTGAAAATAGCCAGAATGTGAGGATTTACGACATCTGTGGCACATTAGCCACAACTTTTTTTCTTAAAAGGATGTAACCCTTTCATTCCTCCCTAAAAACCTGCCATGTTGTCAACGGTCAGGTCAGCAACCGTAAGACCCCAAAAAATGTCATACACAGGTTATGTATCGTGTCAGATAAGGACATGGTGAGATTCTGAAGCGTTCAGATTTTTCTTTTCTCGATTAAATGTTCTGCTGCCTTTCAGTGTTTCGAATTTTAATTTCGGGTTAATTGTGGTTTTTAAATGCAGGGAGGCAGATGAGACGGTTATCACAGGCAATAATTTCTGGCTCCTTCACCAATTCTTGAAAGTTTGTTGACTTGTTTATTGAGATCTTAAAGACAAGTACGATATGGTTCTAGGACATTTTTTTTTCGTTTTTTCTGTAAGGTAGGCTTTTAATTTATTTGTTTTCATCTTTTGAATGGGTTGCGACCATTAAAGACTTCATAAGTAGTCAGCGTTTTATCTTCTGCCTTTGAAGTTATTAACTTAATGAAGCTGAGATTCTGCCTGCTACATCCATATGTACTTAATTGAGATAACATAATTTATTTCTCATTGTTTAGCAATGGAAGTTTTTTTCTCATTGTTTAGCAATGCAAGTTTTTTATAATGTGATTTCTATTAAGTAACAATTAATACAGTAAAATTAATTATGACATCTAATTCTTAACTTAGATAAGCTTAATCCAGACTTCTTATTTTTTTTTTTTTTTTTTTTTCAAATGTAAGGTTTAAAACTGCATTGACACTGATTTTATAAAAAACGTATTTCGTTGAAACTGATTTAAGTTATTATTCAATAAATTTAAATAAGGTCTGTTAATATGTATATTAACATAACATTGTCTATCTTTAAAGTACAAATTGTAGAATTCTTTATCCATGTATTAAACATAAGATTTTTCACATATTTTTTTTCCCTCAAAATAATAAAATTCAAAATTCTATTCTATCAATGAGTTTAATTGCAAAAATCGTTGTAATTTCCTTCATAGTGTAAGTTTATTACTTCTCAGCTTCTCAAACTGTGATTTGCGAAGTTTTGGTGTATCAATATTGCATTTCTGGGAAAGAATTAATATTGCATAAAGGTCCTAGAAGTCATTCTTAGTTGTATTATAACGCTTGCATATTGTGCTTATTCAGTATTGTTACGAATATTGTGCATAGATATATTATTTTAGCGCAATTTTATGTGAAACTGTTGTATTTTTCTGTGTATTGTAACATAAAATAATTCTACAGAGACAAGCTATGCCGGAAAAGTAAAAACACAGGGGCAAGTTCATTTATCATTGAATAAATGAATATCTCCGTATTCTGCCGAGATATCGCCAAGCTGGCAACGGTTTTGGCGACTAATTTTTTCGCCAGATTTGTCAAGAAATCACCAAAATTCCCCAAACTAGGTGACCATTTGGCGACATTTTTGTCTGGTCCCTGTATCACCGTAATAGGTATTATAATTGATAAATTTATTAAGTGCAACCGTAATTCGACACTCATATTGCTTTCCAGTAATTTCGAGATGCAGAAAGCTCTAGAAATATCCAGTTTCTAAGCCCTCTACGAAGGCATTCTTATCTTTAGGCAAATACCTTTGCGCGATTTATTGCATTTAAACGAACAAACAAATAATTTTGTGAAGGGAAGCACCAGAAAAACTTTGCGTTCTTTCAAAATTGATTTCTTTTTCTGTTGAACTTTAATCCTAAAAAAACTATAGAAGGAGAAGGCGGAGACAATAAAGGGAAAAAATATATCAGTGCAGCTCTTTAAATGATACGCATTTATTAACAACTTCAGTAACCAGTAATTACCGTAGAAAATTACACATTGCACAACGTATTATTAGCCAACAGTTCAGATTTCATGCTGTCAAAACAAGTCTTGAAGACTTGTTCGTTTGGGAGCTCTCTCTGTTGTGGCTGTCTGCTACTTCTTGATTTGGAAAAATGCTTCAGAGCTAAACAGATTGAGACTGAGTTTTTCAGCTCATAATCTGGCGCCACTGAAATGGGTTTCGATTTCGGGCTTTAGATAAAAGATTGATTACTAACGAGTTGCTATATTTAATAACAGCTAACTGATAAATATAAGTGTTGTCAATGGATCTAGATGGAGCATCAGTACGATTCCTTTGAACTCACGGATGTCAGTGTTTAATTTCCAATACACTGAGAGATGGTATCGACATGAATTATTCTTCCTGAAAGTGGAAACGAACACGGATGGAAATTGTATTAGTAAAATGACATCAACCAGGTTAGGTAATTTGCGCAGCACGATTGCTTTGTGCAACTCTTTTTATTTGAGCTGTATCATCATCTAGTAGACATTCGGTAAAATAAAATTACAAGTTAGTAAAGAAGGAAGGGAAGATAAAAGGAGAGACAAAAACATGATTTTAGTGTAATTTATGTCAGAGTTTTTGACTTCTATGTTTTGAATAGTTTCCGTGTTTTTGGAATTTTAGCTGTTTAGGGTACACTTGGTAGCAACTAGTTCCTCGTATGTCATAATTCGATTTAAGAGTAATTTTATGGAGGTGGAAAAAGCTGTTAACTGAGCTTCAATCTATTCTTTTAATTAAATCAAAATAACATGAATACTTCATCGTGTTCACTACGTTATATCTGTTTAGCTAGTAAATACAATAAAGTTAGAATGACAGTGATTTTTGGTACTTAAAATTTTACTCATGTAAAATTACTTTGACATAGTTTAAAAAATGTCGAGGATTTTAGATGTCAAATAAATTCAAATAATCTTTTTCCAGAAATAAGCTTAAGAAATATAAAAACGTTGGAAAAGAAAGGAAAGAAGCTTATAATTCTGAGTCAAATACAAAAATTAATTTCTGCAAAGATGGAAATGCATTTTCAAAGCTGTTAATGTCATCAAGGATGTCAGCGAAATTTTAATCTTTGAAATTTTCACAGAAAGCGTCTGCTGCATTTCCAAGGTGACTAATGTCTCAGTTTGCTGACATTCAGTAGCTGTTATTCCTTTCCCCAAACATTATCCCCAGCAGAATGTTCTATAGGGCTAAATGAAAAGTTCAGTTTTTTACTGCACCTAATCTGATATTAAGAGCCATAGAGATGAAATTCATAGAGGACGGAAACGTTTCGTATCATAGTCTACGTCGCACCATGACAAGTGTACCTGAGAAATGACAGTAAGGCCTTAATTGCCACAGAGAATCACTCCAAGATATTAAACTGAAAAAGTGGGGCCTCCTTTGAAAACCCAAGACACGGATTTAATTAACCATGTTTAGTTGTATTTAGTGCTGCCTGCAATAAAATGCAGTATCTTAATTTTAAAATTGGGCAATTTTAAATGCCGCTGTAAGATATGTTAATGAACGAGTTAAGTCTCTACTATAACTTCTCCTTTCCGTATTCCTAACCAGAATGCAGATCTGTATTGAAGCTGAGGCTTTTAGAGCTCCTGGCAATCGCGTCTTCTTGGTATTTAGTTCTTGTTCTTTCTTCTTTGGCACTAGATGTCGATTATCTGGTGTGTATCTGGTGTTTGTTCAGCAGGGCATTCAATAGTGCAAAGACAATTCAATTTGCAATTGTTTTAACATTTAACTTGTCGTAATCTGCTAACGCATGCCCCCAGTTGTCAGTAGTTAATTATAATATGTCCACTGACAGATACGGGAAAGGAAAGTTGAAACAATCCATTTCTTTTCACGCTAATTGTATGATTTATTAAAATTTAGTGCTTTTCCTTGAAGCAGACATTTTTTGTAATGAAATCGTAATATTTTCTCATATTATTCATGATGAATTTAAATGATAAGCAAACGTTTCTTGAAAAGTTACTCGCTCTCTACCAGGTGTCCGTTAGTCACAAATTTACAATTTGTAGAGCCCTTTTAGAATTTTTTTCAAAGTCAGGAAACTTATGAAATCGACGGAATTCGAATTTCTCGAATGCGCATCGAGCATGCCATTCAGTTACAGCACGAAGACATGCAGAAAAAAAGACAGAAAATAGGCTATATACTCCCTCTTTTAAAGGGTGACTTCGGATTAGGGAATCCAATCGCCAAATCCTGGTGGAGACATATTATCTTCCGCCACCTTTTAGTTCGGGCGCCACTTGTAGAGTCTTTTAGAATTTTCCGAAGTCAGAAAACTGAAGAAATCCGCAATGCCTCACATGGGATTCGAACTCCGGACCTCCCGGATACTTGTCGAGTATGTTTCCAGCTGCACCACAATGGCATACGGAAAGAAGGAGGAAAATACCTTATAAATTGCTGCGGTATATTTCAATTAAAGAACGCTGGAGAGATTTGTAGACATACATATTTTCTAAATATAATGGTAATTTATTTACTTCGTTTTAATATAAAATATTTTGAATCACTACATCATCTCGAAGGCTCGTAATAGAGTTAGAATAATTTTCGAATATAATATAAGGGATAAATGCCAGTTATAAATTAAGAAACTCTTGCATTCATTATTGGACATTTCAAAAGCAGATATTAATATTAATATTGCTACATATTTGTGACATCGTATATGAAATGTAACATCACTGTATTATGTTTTATGATAAGATATGATTTAAGAGATGCATTTAAAAGACTCACCTATGATAACTATCTTTTCTTATCCATCTCAACTGACATTATAGCATCCAGAACGTTAAATCGGTCTTCGAGTAATTTAAAACACAGATGAGAGCCTTATTGTACATATAACATTATTCATTAATTGTTCCATTCCCTCTTCGAAAAGAGCATGAATGTATGATCACATTGGAATCCCTGATGTTCCTCCAATTTACATAAATAAACCATCAGATAATATAAATGAAAAGTAGAACTTGAAGAAGTAGAAAGATGTTTCACAGTTTCCTACCGAAAAGATCCTTACAAGGTGTCCAGTTAAAGGCAATATTATTGCACAATTGTAGATAAATACACATTCTCCAATCGCATCCAATTCAAATTAGACAATTTTCCACCTTCTAAAAGCATGCCATTAAAATAAAACACCGATTATGGGATAGGCTTACTTGAAGTGGTCATTTAGAACAGGGTGTTACCTCGTTCTAAATGACCATGAAACGCTATTATAACTAAATCTGAAGACCACCCTTCCAGTGGTATAAAGAGCTACAAACAGAGGTAGTCGAAGCATCCTTTAATTTTTGTTCTTTTCAATTTTCCTTTACCCACCGCTTTTTATTTTATATTTATTGCATTGTATTAAATTTGTGCCGTCGAGTTTTGAAACGGGTTCCTCGAAATTAGAGTCCGTTCCGGCTGGTGATAATAATGCGAAAAAGATAAGCTATGTTAACCCGTTGATCTCTATTAAAAAAGTAAGTGCGTATGTATAAAACCACACCTTCTTTTTAAGATACGTAGGTAGGTTTGAAATGAAAAACTCTGGAATATGATAACATATAAAGACTTCTGGATACTACTTGTTTTGGCGAATTATCTTACTTTTGGTGCCAAAATAAACATTTGACACATAATTGTTGATTTTTGTGCATCATTTAAATTTTTTCAGTACGGTTACAAAGCAGTGCAAAAGCACTCGGGGTGGAATAAAAATAGAGCGCTGTGGATGGGCATTCTTTCATATCTAGGGGTTAAGCTGTACGTGTTATATTTAATTAAATGGGTACTTTTTTACATAGAAATATGTTATTGCGACTTATCTGTCTTTTCAGATCTTATCAGAACAAATACAGGAATTTTATCATGGAAAGGATCGCAAGATTGCATCTGCCGTTGATTTGGGCCTTGAGCACCATGTAGGTAATGGTACCACTTAGCCTAGCTCCGTCCCAGTTTTGATGGAGAGCACCTCGAGGGACGAATCTAGGGTCATTCCCTCCTCCCCCCAAACCACTCGAGACGACTTTCGGTTCGTTCTGTATTTTGAAAGCCCCCATATTGCACAGACATTACATCCTTACAAACATCCATGGCTTCTACATGATTCAAACCGGGGCTCAACAATGCAGCAACAAAGGGCAATAACTAGTACAGCCACCAGGGTGGCCCGTATAATGTCAGAGTATTTTAATTTTTGGGATGTTTTTTAAATTTTTGGAAATTAGTTTTTAATAAACTTATTTATTTCTGTTCCAAATTAATAGATTCGCTTACGTATCCAAAAATTGATTTTATTGCACTAAAGCTTTTCATTAATAATTATGAACAATTAATACACACACTTCCTGCATACTTACAATATATCAGCCCGGCTTGTTTGCACTGAGGTTAGTACAAATGAGTTACCAAGGTAATGTAATCGGATTCAATGCTCTTGACTGCATATAAGATAGGTAAGAAGGGCAACTGAAATTTCATTCTGGGAAGTGCGTTATAGCAAAGTTAAGACAGAATATAAGACTTGTAGAGACATTAGGTAGTTTTTGAAACGGGAGATGAAAAATGAACGCCTTCGCTTGGAATCGAACCGCTGACCTCTGGAATACGCTCCCAGCGTGCAGACCACTACACTACGAAGGCATGCTAAGAAGGCGGGAGAAATGCCTTAAAATGTGCTTTATTATATCTGGATAAAAGCTAATGGAAAATCTTTGTGTTTGGATTTAAATCAATGAAACATGTAAACACGTGTTAATAAATTACTGACAATTTAATTTTATTAGGCGTAAATAAATAACAAGAGATCTGGACAGTTAGAGTTCTTGACAAGCTGGACAATCTGGAACCATGATAACTGGAGATAGATCAAACTCATGCATTACGAAACCTAGTATTTACTAACCCTCGTGTACTCTTGCCATAATCAGAGCCAGATTTAGACTTGGTAAGGCCCTAAGCTGTTTGAGATAGGGTGCCCTTTATAATTCTGTTGTAATATATTTTAATGCTATTTATACTATATTTTAATTTTTGGGGGGTGGTTAAGCTATAGATTGTGTAGCTTATATGCAAATATGGCCCTGAGCATAATTAAGAATTCAATTTACAAAGGATTATTAAAAATTACTTTGAAAGAATGAATTCCAAAAACATGATAAGAAAAGAGAAACGCAAAAATCTGAATTATTACACATGTTGGTAGGATATATTCCATTCTATAATAAAAAAATAAATACACATATTATTTTTTTACGAATATTGCAGCAGAACTAAATGGTAAAAGAAATAAATACTTCCGTAAGGTTTTAATTAAAAGTTTAAACTTAATTTAAATCAATAAAATTTATTAAGTTATTTATTTGGTAAAATAATAATCATATATCCTAAGCATACTTAGTTGTATGGAAATTATAAATACACTTACATTTGTATATATATATATATATATATATATATATACTAAATCTGAAATATCAAATCTGAAAGCTGATATATATACATATATATATCAGCTTTCAGATTTGATAATCAATCATATATCATGTGATTTAATAAGTAAATAAATCCTATTTATTTTTTATTGCTGCTACGAAAAAGATTTACGATTTGGTCCTAGACAGTTTCATCCGGATTATAATTTTCTCAGATTATGATATTATTTCCTTCTGCTCCAAACAAAACTTTTATCTTGTCAAATGCATGTCAAGAACTGTTATCTTATTGAGAAATCCAGTCATTGCCTTCTAATAACATCCTAAATGGAACTTCACGGTGTGTAGGCTAAATATATGCAATGCCAAACATTTATTGGTTATGAAAACATTACTTTTGCGACCACATCAAGGACAAGTTCATATCATTCTTCTATCTCCTAAAATTTATCTGGTGAAAATTTCCTCACGTTTGTGAAGCCATATCATGGCAATATCATCTATTATCGTCAGGACCGTCTAGGTGGAATTTTTCTCATCCGAGAAGAAAACAATCGCTTTCCGTTAATCTGAGCATATCACTGCAGGTTTTGCCGATCCTTATTCGTTTTCCTGTCAGAAAACAGCTTTTATCTTCATTCTATGTACTTATTCCGTCACTAGTTATTGATGCATAGAATACTTTCATGATCACAGAGCAGAAGGTTTGGTCTGTCGATATATTTTGTATTCTTATTGATGGAAGCCATTCTTTGACATATTTTTTTCGGGTAAATTTCCTTACAAACATTTACTTTTAATACAGTAATAAAACTATTTTGCTTTATTTTAGATAACATCGACAAACCTCTTATAATAAATGTGGAGATCTACTTTTAAGATTACCTTCTTTCCCAAGACAAAATAAGTTTTTCCCCAACCTCTTTTTCTGTAAAATATGTACGGCTCGGCACCTGTATACAAAGCAAGTTAAAGAGGTAGATTTTAATTCTAGCAGATTCCTACTTCTGTGGTATGAGCTATCGACGTATGAAAAAAATTATTTATAACATCATTCGCCATTTTTAACTTGTAATATATATATATATATATATATATATTTGTAATATATATATATTAAAGTTTTGGTGTTCAGTATTTTTAAAATCTGATGCGGACACCACATAACTTCCTTGTATGGCATATTAAATTATACACATTTTTTGGTCCATTTTATTTAAACTTATTTCCTCAGATATCATTAGAGATATATTTCTCATTGAACTAATTCAATTCTCCTTCAATTAATTCAGTTCTCATTTCGCGACAAAACAAAAAATACATAAAAATTCAAAATATCTTCATTAAAAATTGTAAAATACAAATAAATAAATAAATAAAACATCAAATACAGTTTAAACAGTTAAAAATCAGTTTTTAGAGTTTCTACGCGAAAACAAGGAATTCGGTCAGCGGTCAGGAAGGCAGATTTGTTTTAGTGCACAAAACTGAAAGTTTACTTTTGGTACGCAAAAGGACATTGAACGTGCTGAAACTGACTTAATTCACTACTCTATTGAGTTTCAGATGTAAATAAATGGTGATTCGTTAGACTTAACACGTCACTTAAACATTTAAATTGTTGATAATTCTACAACTATTGCATGCATATTAACTAAAGACATAGAAACCTTAACCGGAACATAAAAGCCACATAATTCAATCATCTTTAGAGCAAAAAATGCGCAAATAAAAAAAACTGATGTCGCCGATCAATGTAATACAGTAGAAATATATATATTTATATATGATAGATGCAGACGATTGCAACGGAAAAGGGAGGTGCACAACTACATGTTATAGCAATCCCATATATAAAATTTAAACGTTCTACGATTACTCGTTCTTGAGTTAGGCGAGAAATCTTCTTTGAATGCATTTTAAATCCATTTCAAAATTCGTTTCGGCAAAAACAGTTCTTTTTTCTGTCCGTAGGTACAAATGTCAGGCAAAAAACATCGTTCAAATAGTTTCGAGAGCTGTCGAAATGAATATTTTCGTTCAAATGTGACATCCGAAATTTTTCGCGAACACAATACTTCCTTTACTTCGTACTAGGTAGAAAAAATTAAATTAATAAAACTCAATTTATTCATTATTTGACATTCTGTGATTTTAATCGAAAATTTAAAAAAAATCAATAATTACTTCCTGCTTACTGAAATAGAGATTAAAATATTCGTGATGAATTTATAAGTTCTTTACAGGTTATGTAAAAGTCACATTACATTTTAAAATTTAATACTGCTAAGGAGATACCACAAAAGAAGCTACACTTAATGGCTTACGTGTCATTGTCGCTTTACACTATCTTTAATTTTTAATACGTTTCATTTTTGATACGTTCATCAACATTTTGTTTTAAACGCACTTAATGCACTACAGACTTGAAAAAACTTTAAAATAAATAAAATGAGCATGCCAAATGCATTTAAAGAAGAAGTTAGTACCTGCTCGTCAATGAAACCAGTTTGATAAAAATTATTCATTAGGTTTCAATGACTTAAAAACAGAGCCTTTGGCGCTAAATTTGAAAGCTGTTCTCGATTTTATTCAGAGTTTCACAGTTTGAAATTTGGCAACCATGCAACTGAAGACTGTCCTGTCAAATCTCGCCAAAACTCAGAAAATATCATTATAACTTTTTGCGCCGTTTTCCCCCTTCATCGCGATTTTCCATCTTCATTTTCTTTCGTGCCATATTTTTTTTATTGTTCTTTACATCACGAGTTCTCAATGATACGCTAAAGAGCTCATTTGCAACATAATGAGACAAACAAGTGATGTGTCCAATCGAATCTAGCGCAAGCTAACTCTGGGACGAACATAAAAATAAAATGCGGTGGAATTTAATTTAATTTATGCGCAAGAGCGTGGGTCAAGACTCAAGAAGAATTAATCAAAGGCATGATTTAATTTTTTTTGTCCTTTATATGTCACAAGAAGACGGTGCTATAATTATTCATGTCTTTCCCCTTACTACTGCATGTGCTAATGAATTTCATTTTGTCCATCTGTCACTTTGTTCGAAGTGACAGAAAGATATGCTTAACGAGTCTTGATATTTTAATTGCATTCTTAATAATTATTTTGAATTTTGAAATGACAGGATATTTTAAATTTACAATTAGGTATCTTTAAAGATAAGCAAAGACTTTTTACGGACAGTGTTGCCATTGCTCGCTTAGGAATCGTTGAGTTTGTTAATCAAAAATGCGTTAAAGGCTTACAAAATTTGAAAAAGATAAAAAAACAAATTCGGAATTCAAAACTCGGGCTTCCACGCGCTCATGCTTAGTTGGAGGACTACATGATTCAAAATTTGATGGTTCTAGGTATCGTTGTTTCTTCACAATGCGAGAAAAATTCATGCATTCATGCAGATTCTTCATTATTTAGTTTCTTTAAATATAATATACGGTGGTAATATATGGTGGCAACAGTTTGAAAAGTGAATCGACTCCAAATGCCGTTTTGAAATTAATAGCCCATCTGGGATAATGCCCTTTGGGCTGATAAAGAATAATCCAGCTACTTGCTTCCTTGAATACTTTAATATATTAAAATTCATGTACGCGATCAAAAATGCTCTTGCATACAGTCACTACAAGAAGATAGCTTGAACAAGGCTCTTTAAATAAATAGGCTTAGTGACCAGTGGTACTAATTAAGAAATGTTAATTTTGGTATGTAGGCAATGATCAAACCTTATACTTTGAGAAAAAGAAGAAGAAGAAAAAAAGAAAAAGAAGAAGACGCCTGAGAAATCGAACTATATAAAAAAAATGTGTAATTTATCTTAGAGAAGCAAATGGACATCTTTTGTGTTATGAGACTTAGAAACGAAACAGTAGAGTAGTTTTTTTCCCTTACTTTAATCTTTTCGCACGGATGACCCACTTTCAGTGTGTTAAAAGAAAATTGATATGATAAACTGCCAAAAGAATTCTTTCCCTTCTTTCGTATCGAAATTTTTTCTTTAGAAAGCATCTGATTTATGCACGTAAGAAAAAGCTTGCTTATATATTACTGTCAAATGTACTTAATTTTTATTCATATCAAAGCCTTATTTTATTTTATTTTTCTGTCCAGGTCCATCAAATATTAATGGAATAGATTGCTATATGTATGGTAGAAGCAGTCAAGTGTCATTTTAAAAGAACATGTCCGCCATTTGAATTATTGTCCAAATTTAGAATATATGGCGACGCATTATAATAGATGTTGAGTTCTTTTATTCTGTTTCTTGTTGTAGAAAGAAGTTTATGATAATATATTCGGCACAGAAAATGTAAAATCTTATTCTGTGCTAATCAGATTTATATGTTTTGGTCAGTATTTTAGTATCTGGCTTAGTCATTATCTGATCTTTTTATGATCATTAAAGTCATTCTGTTACAACGTTAAACATTCAACGCTGTTTTAATAACTAAAATTTATTTTCTTTGTTTTCAAAACTTATCAGGACTTGTGTTTCTCTTGATTTCCTTTGGAAACATGGTACGTCCCGAATAAGAACAGGGAGCTTACTCAAGCTGTGTTCAAGATTTGTGTATAACAGACGACACAAGCAGGAAGGGTATACGAAATCCTTTACTTTCAATACTTTACAGGTACTTCCGAACTTCGGAATACAGAGACCAACCACTTGTGGTCTGAACGTAAGAATATAAAACTACTAACTAAAACTCTAACTAAAAGCTAACTTTGAATTAGTATACAAATGCCTAGCACTAAGACTGACCTTTATTTAAAAGTGTACGTATGTAGTACGCTGAGCTGCTGAAACTACAATACGTTTGCAAATATCAAGAGAGCTAAACCTCTGGCCTTAAAGGCAACCATTAACCAAGTGAAAACTAGTAAAACTGCAGTGGCAAGCGGCTTACTTCCTAAAACTCCTTCTCTCTCCCTAACTCTTGGCAAAAAGCCACAACTTAAATACTTGGGCGTTAGCAAGACAATTTGCATAAACAAGTTAAAGCATTTAATTCTGGACGGAAGTAGAAAATAAGAAGTAATAGTACCGTTTTAAAATAAAATAAATGTTAGTAAAATTTAGGATCCTTACAAACTTGAAAGATTCTTTTTCCAGACATGTTATTGTTTTCGTTTCGCTATTTCAACTTCAAATCCAGGACCCAAACATCTACGGTTTGGGTTTCTTCCACAGTATAAGCATTTATTGCTTAAAAAGTGCAACATTCAAAAGCATCATGCACCCTGTGTACTATAATATTTTCAAAAACATATGTGACGTTTCTAACCATTAGTATGTAAACTGCGAGAAATTTGAATACATAGATTATATTATACCGTTACAGAACTTCTCTTTCACTTCATAGTCTGACAGGTTTTTCTCAGAGCGGGAAACTTCAAAAATCGACTGAGCTCTCACTGGAAATCAAATTTGAGTCTTTGCTGCAACTTAAGAAAAGACCTTCCAAAGTCATTTCTCTCCCCCCCGTAGAAAACATGAACTGCTGCTTAAGGTCGAATCCTCTAATTTGGTAAAATTCCCGAATTCTGTCTGCACATGGTGATGGCCATATACCTTACGATGAGAAAAGGGTCTATTATAAAAAGACTATAGTTGGATACACTGGATCTTTATACAGCAGGCGCACAAGGCGCCTCTCAGCAGAAGTCACTAAACTTATTTTAAAATAGCAGCACTAGGCGCGTGAATTTAATTCCCTAAAAATCTCCTACCAGGACATTTTGATTATGCAAAGACTTCGGCTTAGTCCTTGATGTCCTTATGATGTCTTTATAATCAGAGGATCATGACAGCCCACACAATTAATAATTTGAGAACTACATCTCTGTCAGTTCTTTTAGAAATCAGAACCTTATTTGAGTGTTACTTAAGTGGATATTACAATCTTCAAGGAGAATCGACTTCCTGATAAACGAAGATGAAGATACAAATTTAGGGAAAAGAGTCAGTTATCTCCAGGCACCGGCCAAATGACTTTTGTTTTAATCTCGTTTGTTTAATTATAGCAAAGCACTCGAGGGCTATCTGCCTAAGGGGAGGGATGCATTCTTGGAAGACCTTTTAATGTAAACTGTCTCGTATACACGTTACACACGGGGAAAACTTCCATGCAGTTAGACCGTTCGCTGGGATTCGAACGTTGGACCGAACTACCAGTATTCAGCGACTTTACCATTCAGCTCTTGGTGGGCCCGGCCAAATGGCAAAGTAGCGGATCGGTGCTAAACGTTGTTTTATAGTTTTATGATTCCTTGAATTTTGCTGAAAAAGTAGAAATAGAAGCAGTACACGGCTTACGAGAGTCAAGAGCTTTAAAGTAGGTGAACACTGGTATTTTGACCCGGGTTAAAATTCCGGCGAAAGAGCTAGCTGCGTGGATGTTTTCGTGCTTTTCTCTAATGCAACGTAGATACGAATCAATTCCCCTTAGAAAAACCTCTATGAAGGTATCTCTTTCTATAAGCAGACAACCCTCGAGTTGCTTTGCCTTAATCGATTAATCTAACCTAACCGAAATAGCATACAGTCAAAAAGTGATTTTATTAATGATCGATATAGCGACTTTTTGGTTTTTAGATTGAAGCTTCATCAATTTAGAAATCAAAAGTCGCTCTAAAAGTCTATTTTATATTTAATAACATTTTTAAAAGGAAATTCTTCTTCTTGACCACCTGTACAATTTTCAGGCATCAGTTCTTCGTACGTGAAATATAACTTGATAATAATATCGAAAGTTTGTAGCAATAAATGAATTTTTATAACCTATATAATAAACATCATATATTGTTTCTAATGCCCGATCTTTACTGTCAACATCACAAGAATACATAGAAGGTATGTTTATATTTGGTTACATTTTGAACACCTAAGGCTAACTGGAGGAGAAACAGACGAGCCACCTAATCGTACTTTCGTCTGGAATCGAATACGAGATTACCTGAAGAACCGATAATTAGATGGTCTGGGTGTATCATCAAATTGACACGTGATAGTATTTTTTTTTTAATTCGTTACAAACCTAAATCCATTTCAAATTCTGTAAACTACTATATCGTTAAAACGAACTATAGAGTATAAATCATGAATAATTAAATAAAAGTATTCACAATACTAATTCAAATTTTAATTAAACATTTCCAACGGCTCACTATACATTTTCAGCATTAAAAAACAGGAAAGTAAAGCGTGTCCATAAAATTCTGCTCTATCTATATTTTCGCAACTGTTGGTCATAGATATTTACTTTCTATTACAAAAATGCTTTAAGTGTCACAAACATTTAAGTTAGGTATTTTTAAATTTTTAAAATCAATTTACTAAAATTTACAAATTCTAAAAGTTTATAGTTTCTTCGGTCGATATAGTCGTATGTAGTAGATTCTATAAGAGTCTGTGAATGAGATCTAATTTTTGGAATACACATATATTGATCATTAATGCTTGCAACAATTCGCATAGAAATACTCTTCACTTAATGTATTTAATATTAGAAACCGTTTTCTTAATTGTTGTTTTATTTTTACAAGTCCAGATATTCTGCTCTTAAATTTGTAGTCAGTCCCTGCATATGATCTCAAACTTTAAAAATAAATATTTCGGTCATTTTTTGTTTTCATACGGAATGAAACGTTTTGTATTTCACTTTTTATAATGAGTATAAAATTTCCCTAGATACGAGTATAAGTACAAAAAGAATGTATAAAAAATAAAATTTCATAATTTTTACAAAATTCATTTTTTTTTAAATTTAAATATACTAGCAAGTATTTATCTAGAAGCAACCGTTTCCAAAATAAAAACCGGGCAAGGATTTTAGTGGATACGGTGCATAACTCTAACAATAAAAGTTTTGTCCAAGATTTGCTTACTTCGGAAAATTCTGGTCGAACCTTATTACAAAGTTAAATTTCATAATTTTTCTTTCAATTTAAAAACGTTATAACGTGAATATTTTCATTATTTAAAGCATTTTTGTGACTGGGTGTTTATAGATCTGCGATCAAAGTCTTGCCCAAATGAAGACCATATGAAGACGTTTTTGGTTTAGTTTATTTAATTATGGCAAAGCACTCGAGAGCTATCTACCTAAGTAGAAGAATGCTATTGTAGAGGACCTACTGAGGGAAACTGGCTCGTATACACTTTACATAATTGGAAAACCACGAAAATGTCCGGTAAGCAGCCCCCTCCCATCCGGACCGAACTATCAGTATTTAGCGACTTTACCACTCAGTGACTGGTGAGCAGAGTGCCAAATAAATTTATTATCAGAATTTCACACATTTACCCATGTATTTGATAATGATTATCAAATTATCCCCTTCGTTCCTCAGATAATTAAACTATGAGTGCCAAATAAATTTATTATCAGAATTTCACACATTTACCCATGTATTTGATAATGATTATCAAATTATCCCCTTCGTTCCTCAGATAATTAAACTATGCATTATCAGTCAAAATTTCGGTCATTTTTTTTTTCATACGGAATGAAACGTTTTATATTTCACTTTTTATAATGAGTGTAAAATTTCCCTAAATACGAGTATAAGTACAAAAAGAATTTATAAAAAGTAAGATTTCATAATTTGTTCTAACTAACTAAATAAATAAAAATAATAGCAGCAACTAAATAAATAAAAATAATGGCAAGTAAAATTAACAGTTGTCTATAGTTTTGCGACAACATATGTTTTACATCGACTCTTTTAATTATTATTTCGCCATTCAATTATGTGTCATCGTGTATCCCCATCATTTGTTTGTCTTGCAATAAACAGCTGTTTTTTACCTTGTTATACGGAAGCCGATTTTGAACATAGCATTTGCATTAAACAACTCAGCACCTGCTTGAAGATTGTCATTTTAATTACTGGAGTTTCGTCTGACAATTATTTTTAAATTATTGTTACAGAAAAATTTTTTTAAACTGTTTTCTATCGGATTTTTTAATAACTGCGTTCTTTGATCCTATCCAGTTTTGTGATTCGTTAACCGAATGGAGTAATTTATTTATTCTGTTATTCTAAATGGGAAATAGTTTTTCTTAATTCTCAATTTTGCCCAACTGTTTTACTAATGAAAGTATGATCAACTTCAATGACCAATGAAATAACGGAGACGACGTTCACGATTCCCTCAAAATCGCACCCAGCCCGAAAGCAGTTAAAAACGTAAGAAAAGTATATTATTATAAATTACACACAAAAATATTTGTAACAGTTTATTTCTATTCCCGGGCGAGCACCAGTAACCGAGTGATAAGATCGCTATCACTACACCTTCATTGTTCGACGTGTGCTCAAATTCTGGCGAATATGCTGGCTGCATGGGAGCTTTTGAGACTTTCCCTCTGTACAACAAATGAAAAACCTAGTTACACTTGAAAGTTCTCCACGAAGGCGTTTCTTCCCTTTGGCAGATAGCCCCCGTGTGCTTTGCTGTAATTAAACCTTTGCTTTGCTGTAATTAAGTATTAAAGAAAAAGAATGCGCTGTAAATAACGGAAGAATAAACGTCATTAGAAGAAATCGAGTTATAAGTGAAGTTACACACACACACACACACACAAAAAAAAAAAAAAAAAAAAAAAAAAAACCACCATTGAATTTCGCGTAAAAAGTATCTTAGAATGATTTTTTTGGGGGGAGGGGGAGCAGATTTCATCATTTTTTTATCACTGTAGTTACTCCACACAATTGTTTCTTTTCGTTTTTCGAATTTTTTGTATATAGTTTTGTTTTACGCTGAGAGTTGGTGTTAGTAGCTTTTCCATTTTTCTACATAAACGATGGTAAGCTTTCTTTTTCCTTTTCCTTTTCTCTTTTTCTTTTCCTATCTTACTTTTTTAATCCCCTTCTGGGTTAATCGGTGTAGTCTGTCCATCGATATGGATGCTATAGTTATCTGAAACCATTTTGTGCAGCATTAACATGATTTGTCAATAGAATTTCAGTTTCTCAAACAGAATCTTTAAATGAGATGAACAAAATGAGGTGATGTAATATCACAGTAATAGATATAAGAGAAGAGCTACTTAATAATGTTTACAGCTGCGACTATTATAGAGAGTGGACTGAATTTAAATGAACCGTTAAATGTCATAGAATTTTATGGTTGGAGTAATTCATTATTATTCCAACCATAAAAATTTCAATTGTTGTTCCAAAACGTTAAATGAATAAGATTATGGAATTAAAACTGATAAATTTATATTCTTTTGAACAGAGAAGATAAATGAAACTTAAAATGAGCTGGGGATGTATAAAATGTCGTGAAATTTTTTAAAATCTCATTAGTGGAAGTTTGAGTTAAAGGCAATGTGAAAAACTTTTACTTAGAATTCAAGTTATCTTAGAGTTTTGAAAATGTATTAAAACTAAAGAAACTCCCGTTTTCAGGGAGAGAAAGACTCGACTTTCTGACTGTCTATTTCTTAAGAATAAATGACAGCACATTCGGGGGGAAAAAAATCTTTTCTTTAGCCTGCTAGCTTATGCTGTTATTTTCTTAACATTTTCCCTACTTTTGTATTTACCATTTGGTATATCTCATTTTAAACATAAGACTTAATGTTCGACGGCTTTAATTTCTGGCGAATTTGCTCTTAAACTATAGCAGGCTTATCATGATCGCCAGCTTAAATTTTTTTCTGGCGCTAAGTTGAAATCTGCATACCAGTATCAGATTGCAAATTTTTAGCTTTATTTATATATTACTTTAATTTTTTGAAATTTTAACGATATATGTTTCGAGATGTTAGTTTTTGGAGACTGCTGTTTTACTATTATTGTTATTTTGCCATACATTATATTCCCCTGCTGTATGCATTAAGCTCAAAGAAAACGAATTTCTCTGTAATATGCAGTATTCGACTACATGCTTACTAAGATTTCACATTTGTAGAAATTATATATTTGTTAAAAAACTGTACTGATATTCTTGTGAAGAATTAATTATTAGCATCCATACTATTAAAATCTGTGCGCGTCTATTTGTTTGTTTGTGGCATCATCTCCTCCGGAACGGCGAGGAGATGATGAGTTTAGAGGGAGGTACCTCCCTCCCCCCCGGATTCCAAAAATTCGTGGGAAGCCATTTCAACCATTCTCATCTTCGTATTACTTTAATCAGCCGAGATATTAATTAAAAACTTTGAAAACGCTAAGTTTCGCCGTCATTTTTCTGAGTGGCAACACTCTTGCACGTTGGAGATAAAAAATGTGCTTTATTTCGAAAAGTGTTGCCACTGCTCGCTTTCAAATTGTAGAGTTTGTTAATAAAAGATTTGTAAGTTTGTAAGTTCTACAGAATATGAAATGAAAATAGCATTGCCAACATTAAATATATCCTTATTATATAAGGTCATGTTATGACGTTGAAGAAAGCACGCGATTGCATGTGACGTCATTGCATGTCGAAAATGTTTCGTTAATGTCAGCATTTTAAATAAATAACTGCTGATGGCAACTTTTTTGTTTCAGGTTAAGATAATTGACAGGGTATGTTACTGCCACGTTAATTCTTTTATTGATACTGAGAAAAATCAATAAAATTATATTACATTGAATTTAATCATTCGTTACGTACTAACCTAAGTGACCAAAGTTTTTGTTCCCTGGTTTGGCAACAAAGAAAATTATTTTCGAATTGGTTGTTTCTTGAAAAGAACAAACTGATTTCATGCATATTTAAATGTTTTATGCGCTTTCTTTTCGGGTGTATATAGAACTCATAAATTTTGCTTTGGTCGCAGCTAGGAACTTTGTATAGATTACATTAAATTAATAGTTCATTTTATTTTTAGTTTTTAAATACACAGATCTGATAAATATTGCTTTGGCCGTAGCCCGTTCATCCTGCAGGCTTGCCAGCTAGTATCTTTATTAAATTATACATATTAACTTTTTTATGTAAATTGCATTTTTATTTGGTATAGGGCAATATAATTATAGATTTGCTCGGAAACTAATAGTATTGCTTACTTTTTCAGTTATCCAAAGAGCTTTTCGTTCAAAGAGTTAACTACTAAAATTCGAATAAAAATTATAATCCTGACACTGGTATAATTTAAAAATAAATACCTGTTTTACATTCCATATTAGTTGCTGAATACAAAATGTCTAACCATTTCAGAGTTATGGTTCCTACGCATTGAAATTTTAATACTGAGTTACAAATTTTTCTAGTATGTTGCTCTTGAACTTGAAGTTAAAGATATGAAATGAGTTATTGTTTTAAAATTATTTTTCTGCAGGAAGCAAAGTCATATGTCATGCTAAAATCTCTGAAATATTTAAACCGCTTGGCACAGGCAGCTTAAACGCAACAAAAATTTACTGATGTAAAGAAATGACACCAGGAAGTGGTTAAAGGTTGAAATAACCTGAACCTTTACTTAAGAAAGAGTAAAGATAAGCACTCTTTTATAATGATATGCAAAATCGTAGTTCTCCGATGCCAGTTAAATCTTTTACCATAACAAGCCCTGTCATCTTCAGGCAATATAAAATCCAATCGTGACGTCAGCTCGATAAAATTTTCATGTGATCACAGTTACAAAAGCCATTTTGCTGAGAACTTTCACATACATTCGCTAGAGGTCGCCTTTTACCTGCGCCGATATATCACGGAGAACTTCCGGGTGCACTTTTTATTTTCCTTGCCCTTAGGAACTTCGTTCTATGTTTCCTTTTTTTGTTTTACATTCCAATATATCACACTTCTACACTTACGCATTAAGCACCAAATGAATGGTCATCGTAAATTATTTTAAGTGCAAACTATCCTGGTAATAATATGTAAATCATACTAGATTTAAATTGTGGTTATTTGGCTTTATAGGTTTACCATCAAATATAAAGAGATTTCATTCATGGCGATAAGAAAAAAGGAATTTAGAAAAAAGTGAACATAAGGGGGGAAAAGCAATACATAATTGTAAATAAATAAAAAAAAGCTTTGCGGATATGCATTCTACTTAAGTTTTAAGTAAGATTACTTGCTGAAATGTTATCGAGGTTATAACATCGTAAATTCCTTTTAAAACGTGGGAAAATAATTTTTCGATTTTCCCAGGATAATTTAGTTCATTTATAGTTTCATTCTAATAATTTAGAAAATAAAATTTTTAATTTCGATTCTCTTGAAGTTATTGAGAAATTTTTTTTTACTTTATTAGACAAGAACCTGAATGTTGATGACGAAAAGTAATTAATAATATGATAATTACTTTTCATCATCAACATATTCTGAATATTCTTATAATTAGTTTAATTTTTAGTACTAACTAAAATAAATCCGTTTAAAAATAAAATATGGCATTATATTTTAACAATAAACCCTCTTAATAAAAATTTAATAAAATTCATTTAATAAAATCTTAAGGATTTTAAATAACATCTTAGGAAATAAAATCTTAAGGATTTTATTAAAAAAAAAAGTAAATACTGATTGAAAAAAAAAATCTAACTTATCTTTCAAAAAAAAAAAAAAAAAAAAAAAAAAAAAAAAAAAAATGCTTTCTTTAAAAGAACATGCAATCATTTAAAATACTGAGTATTTTACTAAAACATTTAGTAAAATAAATTCTCATTCATTCTGAGTTTATCGAAATTTATTAGAGACCACGTATTCTTCCAATATAGAAGAAGGCCAGAAAGTTATTTTTTATTCATGTAGTTTACTTCAAGATGAATTTTGCCGATATTTTAATAGTACTCAACTTCAGTCCATGTTTTATGTATTGCTGAAGATAGAAGCACGCAGTGCTGTTGACAGCAATGCAACACTACGCAATGTTATTGACAACGATGCAAATTTTTTTAGCATACTATTGATTGTATCAAAAATCAATAATGCTATATATTCTCTCGTTACAAAAGTTCGAATTTATACATTTCAACCTGAGTATTATTAGGCTCCGTTTAGACGGTAGTATAAATGTTATAGAGGCATAGTCATAAGGCACAAAATGCGGGTATTCCCTTCATACCTGTGAGACAAGGTCTAAGGCGCAGCCAATTAGAGAAGCTAAATTTGCTCATGCGTGGATGTGTCTGCAGCTTTCACGCTCTGTTTTTCCGCTCAATAGGTTTTATGCGTTCGCTCTGATTGGTCGACTCTTACACTAAAGCGGCATAAGTTGAAAACTTCGAACTTTATGCCAAAACCCTTAAACCAGTTTTTGTGACGTAGCAAGGTTTGGTTACCTAGCAACGAAGCTCGGCTTAAGCCAGTTATGACATTTTTACCACCTTTTAGACGGTGGTATAAATGTCATAGATGCATAGTCATAAGGCGGGAGTTCCGTTCACACCTGCGACGCTAAAGAAACTAAGTTTGTGCATACATGGATGTGTCTACATCTTTCCCCCTCAATATGTTTCGCGAGTTCACTCTGATTGGTCGACTCTTCAACCAAGTCGACATAAAGCTAAACACTTCGAGCTTTATGCCAAAACACCTAAACCAGTTTTTGTGACGTAGCAAGGTCAGGTTACCTAGCAACGAGGCTCGGCTTAAACCAGGTGTGACATTTATATCACGTCTGAACGGAACCTTAGTGTCCGATGATCTTCGAATTGTCCAGTGGCATTTCATTATGAATTATGCTTGAGGATTACTTTGATAACGTGACGATACCTATCATAAATTTTGTGGCTTGTATCTAACACTGTATATGTTAGGTATGATACTGCCTAGTTTTTAGCCAACTTCTAAGTGAGAAACGTCAAGACGGTTAAGTGCGATGTTTCCGATGGGGTCATTCAGTAAAAGTGAATTCTCTCCCAATCCATCCCACAAAAAAGTAATCATTGAAAGAATTTCCCAATATCACTGGAATGTAAAGATAAACTACATCTCACTCGAAAATTACTTCTTCTGAAAGATGAGACACTTCGCGTTGTTTCAGATATATTAGACCACTTATATATACTTATTAGATTCGCATATGAGAAAATACTAAAAGGAATCAATGCTAAATGAGGAAGTTTATTAAATTTGAGTCTGCGATTCTCTGGTGCGTGTCTTTTATTAGCAGACTTAATATTTGACAAGTCGCGAACTACTTTTATTATATATATGAAAGGATTGTCTTGAACACCGCAGCATTGGAAAAACTTTTGGATTTTTTGGAAAAAAAAATATTTACGGTCTCTTACTTTCCTATTTATGAACTCAGTTCACGGCCATTGTCCTGAATTTAAAATCTATTTTAAAGAAGCTTTTAGTATAAGTTTATCTAGATGATCTTTTTTTTTATCTGAAAACTATTTTATGTCACCTCTTTACATATTACATTTTTCTCTTGTAAAGCATTCATGCTGCTCATGGTATCAAATTAAGAGCAACGAGAGAGAAAGACATCTCAGGATGCTTATATTTTGACGGCAGGCCAGCTGATAGGATGACAGGCACATCCAAGTTTGTCTTTTTGCCCATAATATTACGAGAAAACTATCTTATAATGCTTCTTTGCTATTTCTTTGTATTACAACTTTTGTTTTTGCTACGACGCATCCGTGCTGTGCATAATATCATATTAAAATAAGGGTTGAAGAGATCTGATGTTTTTATTTGACTTCTACAGTTCACATGATGATGAGCCCATTCAAAGCTGTCACGTCATTACTCTGGTTTCGAGTGGAAATTTGACCTATGGGTTACGAGAGCATTAGATTTTCATATTGTACTTAGGGCACTGATAAACAAGAATTAGCCCATTTATGTCGAATTCTGTTTTTATATTTTTCGCCGCATCTTTTTGTGTCAAAACCGTTTTGCACTATACTATTAAAATCTTTGGGAATCCATTTGGACCTTTCTCATCTTCGTATGACTTTGATCAGCCGAGATATTAATTAAAAAACTCTAAAAACGCTAATTTTCGTACTCATTTTTCCGAGTGGCAACAGTTCCGAGTGTTGGAGATAAAAACGCTTTATTTCGGAAAGCTGCTTCTACTATTCCAAACCAATCTCATGTTTCTTCTTATTAAGATGGTTCGATCAAGTCAAACTTTTAAGTCAATTCAAAATGTACAACACGACGCGATGGTCAGTCTTCCACAGATATCAAAAGAGGCATTTTGTTATTACTTAGTTAATACAAGTATGTTGCACTGAAGCAAACGTGTTTAATATGACAAATAATATTTAGAATATTACTAGATTAATAACTTTTTATATTTCAAACATAATTGTTCTACATGCGTTTATTTTCCATAAATTCTTTGAATGTAATGAGCATTTAGTAACACAAAAGCCGAATTTTCAGAATTACGGAAAATAATTCCATTATTAATTAATGCAAGTCATGTAATTTTTCCAGAGACTTAAAAAAAAAACTGAAAGGGTTCAGATTTTAACGTCGTACAGGAGGATTTGTTAAGTGTTTTATTGCTGTCACTGAACTCACAGTTTTTCAATCTGCTCTCGGACTCACTCCTACTTACACAACTACTTACTACTACTTTCTTTTTAGTCCAAAGGGATTTCAGTCCCGAAGGACTATTGCTTTCGTTTTGGCATTTTGCGTCGGACTCATAAACGTCGGTTCACTTTTCAAACTGTTGCCACAAAATGTTAGAGTCCTGCATTATATTTGAAGAAATTAAATAATGAAAAATCTGCATAAATGATTGTCTATTTCTCGCATTGTGATAAAACAATGGTACATAGAGCCATCGAATTTTGAATGACGAAATCCTACTGCGAATATGGGCATCTGAAATCCCAAATTTGGAATTTGTTTTATTATAGATTTTATATTTTGTAAAACTTTAACGAATTTTTGATTTACAAACTCAATGCTTTAAAAGCGAGAAATGGCAACGTTATATAGAAAAAAAAAATACTTTTATCTCCAGCTCGCGAGACTGTGTATATCGGAAATTCTAAAGATATGCTTAATTTAACATTATTTTGCGATATTGCTCTTGAACTGAATTTTATGGTTTAAGTGCAAAGAACATGATATTTAATAAATAAAGGTAACACTCAAAACGTTAAAAAAACGCCCCTTTGGACGTAATTTAAAATCTGAAAAATTTCAGATTTTTTTTTTTTTTTTTTTTTTTTTGTCTTTTTAACCATATTGTTAAACATTACTTCGCACCTATGCTACATAAAATTCAAAGATAAAATTAAATTTTTTTAAGTAACATATCTTAGAATTCTCGATAAAGTGTTAAGGTTTCTCATACATTAAAAAAAATTTTTAGTCTTTTATCAGTTTATCATATCAGTATTCAGCTTTTTTTAACAAGGTGACCTACACAATTATTTGTCTTTTATTATTAAACACCACTTTCTTCGCAATTACATCTCATGAAATTCAAGTGCAAAACCATAAAATTCTTAGAAACCGCACATCTTTAGAAATCTTGATGTATCAAGAACTAAATGTATGGCAACTGGGTTGTCATACTTTATTTACATTTCTTAGAACAGAAGGGAAAAAAATTAACTTGGCATCGAAATTAACTCGAGCTTCACTTTTATAAAGAATCACTTTTGTTGTCCTTTCCCCTTTTCAAATAACTAACTGCTAGCGCTGCCAGCCACCTAAAATAATTACTATAAAAAATTAAAAATATATCAAGCTTTTAATAAATCCAGTTAGTATAATTTCCTTTTCCCAATTAATACCATTAACAACCAATTAATACCAGAGAAATCTCTTAGATTTCTAATCAGTAACAGAGAGATTGAACTAAAAAAAATGATAAATAGCTGAAGTTTTGCCAAATGGCAATGGCGCGTGAAAGATAAAAATACTTTATATCGAGCTGTGGTAGCACATTTCCTTTAAATAGCTGACTTCTTTTATTAAATTTGGAAGACAAATATCTTACGCTTTGCCGAGTGGCAGCACAGTAGAAAAATAATACAAAAAAAAAAAAAAAAAAAAGCGAGGATGGAGACTAATAGTAACTCTTGTTCTAAAAAACCAAGCTGAATCAAACGAAAACCCATTGCATAACAATAATATAATAATATGAAATGCAGTTAAGCAACAAAATTTCGTTTCTGTTTGTTAATACTCAAGAAAAAAATTTTGTTTCTTGCAAGTCTACGCACGGACGAAGAACGCGAAAGAATAAAAGAAGAATATAAACTCAAAATGTTTCTATAATACTAAAAATTATTCCTTTTTTTTCTTTAATGTATTTTTAATCTAATACTGACCTCCAAATATGGAAAAGGAAACCTTTTGCACCTAAATATATTTGAAACCATAGAATATATTTTAAACCCCGATTTAAAAAAAAATAAATAAAAAAAAAAAAAAAAAGTCATCTTTGAAGTTGTTTTCTAAAGCCCAGAAGGATAGAAAACAAAATCACCAACACGTGACCTAGAAAAACGCTGATCAATCAAATAACATTTTGGGGTCAGCTTCTCTAACCGTCTTAAGATTAAAGCAGTAAAAAATAAAGTTTATCGTTTTTGTAGATCAGTGGCAGCGATAATCATTCTTTCTCCCTTTAAGCTCCGACTAGATGAAGTGGAGTAGCTTCGAGAAAGTTGATGAAGAACGGCTTGCGGTCAAATTAGTGAATACAATAGATTTTTCTTTCCATTTTCATAGCACGAACAGATGTTTTTCTTTGTTGTTATAACAAATTTTGTATAATGGTTCATAATCTTTGGCATATATAAATTATTTCAGTTACATTTGCAACCAAAATTAGCATTTGGAAATAATGGTATTATGTTAATTGATGAATTCATTTAAACAGCTCATACGTTTATCAACCATAATGTTAATTTTCTCATTTTTGAGATATGTTTACTATGCAGTTTTTATGCACTAATAAAAACTTAATATACTGTTAATTTACATGTAAATATAGCTTATTAAGCTCATTTTTTTTTGTATGCTAGAATAAATTTTTAAGTAAATTAAGCTATAATTTCGAAAGCTGTTAAGCTTACAGCTTTACCTTAAAAACAAAATTACACTTTACAAACGAACATAATAAAATCAATAAATCAGTAAAATGAAACATTCATAGACTTTTGTTACATTTGGTTGTTGTATACAGTTATTATATAAATTAACCAGTTATAATTTCAGCCTTTACCATAACATCTCCTTTTCGTTTTTTGCTAATCAGTATGCAAATGAGTGATCCAGTATTTAAACTGAGGTTTTTTTTTCCCCATTTTCAGCGCGTTTCTAGGTTTGCGTGCACGCAACGAGTTACTTCCTGCCTGCTCGGAGAGTTGTAATTATCTGCCGATATTTTGATTGTGACGTTCCGGGAGAATTATAGGGACAGCTTAAAGATGTAACAAAACTATTTGGCTGTAACCGGACTATTTTACCGAACGCCATCTAGTGGCGAAGAGGACGATTTACTGTCAGTCAACCTCCAGCTACGATGAGGTCAGGTTGTTCTATATTATATCTTCGTAATTCTACGGTTAATTTTAAATAATATTTCTAAATGTTAGGTTTTACGTTTCAGTGTATATTCTCTTCTGATGTTTATTTTCTTTGTAACTGCTTTCATGCTCTGTTAATAAATGCTTTCCTAGTTAGCCGGCGTTTGTGTTTATAAGCGATAAGCGATAAGCAACGGAGGACGTGGGCACTGTCCCTTTACCAAAAGGTTAATCGGTATAGCACCACGTCCACCTATATCTAGAGCCTAAAGAGGAATCACAAGACGCCACGCACCGGGCTCCCAAACCCAAAGCCAAATTCAACCCGGGGCAGTCCAACAGACCAAATGCCCACGAAAGACAGTCCCAACAACCGCCCGGGCCCCACATTTATTAAATAAAATAACAAAAGCGTGCAGGGCCAAAAAGGGCGAGTTTTGACAATAAGAGAAAATTTTACAAAGGTGTAATACACACAAATATAGAATATACGTAAGCTAAAGTACAGTCTGATGTTGAGCAGCCCAATAATATACAATGAGTAAAATATAGACAGTAGAATTAGACTTAATGACAATATAACATAAAAATAGAGAACATAGTGACATAATGAATGTAAATGATTACAGCAATACACAGAGGGTATACCAAAAGAAATAAAAATAAAATAATACAATAGCCATCAGTGTGTGACTGGAAGTACTGATACATGGGAAATGCGTAAAGCATTCAGAATTCGACTTAATTCAGAAGACTAACAACTGGATCGGGATACATTGCATAGCCAAGTACATATATTTGACAAAGCAACATATTGAAAGTCAGTGTAATAAACTAGATATTCGCTATGACAAAGTCACATTACAATACCGCAGGTAGTGATGTGATACAGAAGAAGTAGGTAGCGTACAATATAATTTGATCTCGGTACGCATTCAATCCCTATAGTACAACAACAGTTAGGAAAAAGGAATATGTTATACAAAATATATTTAGCATGCAACTGTGTTTAAGATATACAAAGGTCGATACATTGGTTACTACCAATTATGGTACAGGATTCGTACCAAACTTAGTAACTGAATGCAATAGCGGTACAATACAATTGATCACGTGGTATTGTGGGGAAAACATGCAATAAGGCTAATTATACGATTATGAGGAATAAAAATAACATATTTAGCCTGCATAAAAGTTAACGAATATAAGATACCATACAATACTATACAATATTACAATACAATACAATACAAAAAAGAAATTAACATATTTAACCTGTACTAAAAGCCAACTGATATAAGATACTATACAATACTATACAATACCACAATACAATACGATACAGTAGATACAATACCACAATACAATACGATATAGTAGATGCTATACAATACTATACAATGAAAATACAAACGGTTACAAAGTAACATTTAATTGTGTAGTCTTTGACTAACTCGAATCTGACTGTTTAGTTGCATCATCAGGATCTGTGGCTGATAATGTTAGCACGAGAGAAAGATTTTACGGTCTTACGTCTGTTTAAAACAACGATTATTTAAATAATCTCACGGCTTTGCAGTTACTTCAAACATATAAATAATATAGATTTATGTTTAATTAAGATTTATGTCTATTAGGGTTATTGCACTAATTAGCAGTTCCACTTCAAGTAAAACCCCATAGTTGATATACTTTCAAGTATTATAAATGTGACTTTTAAATTTATTTTGATTTTAATTATATCGATTTTATTATGCTTTTAATATATTGATCTTTAAGTTAAAAAGAAAAGTGAGACTCTGAAACTAGAGCAAAAACAATGGTAAATAACGGGCAAAACATTTCTTTGTAATCTACATTTATAGTGCTAGAAACATCTTTTATTAATTGCATATAAGGTGTAAATGTTCTACAAAAATTGTCAATTAGATATGTCATATATTACATATAAATTATTTAAAAACAAAATAAATGAAATAAAGGTAAAAAGTACTAAAAAACGTATATTATACTTAAAAGCCTGGACATATATTGCTAAAATTCGAAAGATGAATTAAAAATCTTTTGCAGTAAGATTAACGAATTGGAAATTTACAAATCTTCATGGTTCGTTAATAGTGTTGTAGGATACTGAAATTTAGTAGAAGTAACTGAACGTCTAGATCATTTTTTTTTTTTTTTTTTTGATGGCCCATCAGCGGCCGAGCGGTAAAATCGCTGAACACTATAAGTTCAGTCCTGATGTTCGAATTATGCGAATGGGCGTTTTTGTGGTTTTTCCCTAGTGTAATGTGTATACGAGCCATTTTCCCTTAGGTAGTTCTCCACGAATGCACCCTTCGCCTTATGCGGATAGCCCTCGAAGCTTTGCCGTAATTACATACATCAAAACTAAAGATCTTTTTGATGGCGAAACAAAACAATTTTATTTTATTTAAAAAATAAATTTTAAAAAGTTCGAATTATAGTCTCGCAGTTTAAAGAATTTAAGTTTAAATTATGAGAAATATTTTTAATTAAAAATATCAAAGACATAAGATTAAAAGAAATTACAACTGGTCTTTCCGTGCAGATTTTATTTTAACACTACAAACAATATTAAGCCAAGTTATCATGATAGGCCTATTTAGTTAAGAATTAATACACCAGAAATTAAAGACAACAGAACATAAAATCTTATATTTAAAATGAGCTGTTCAAAATGACACGGCTAAATGGCAGAAAATGTTGTTTTATGATATTATTTTACTGTAAATTAAAGTCACATGGACACTTATGCACTTGTTCAACAAAGAAAAGATTTAATTATTCAAGATCTGCACTTAATTTCAGTGGATCTCTTGCGCACGAGGCTTACGACAAAGATTTCTTTCGGGGGGTTTCTATTTTGTCAGGACACGAAATCCGCGAACTGAAAGCAATAAACATATAGAAATGTTTTCTTTGAGATATTTAAAAATTAAAGATTATAATACATTTTTTCTTCAAAGATTAAAAATTTTCAATAATTAGCGTCGATTCTAACTATTTTGTATTTATCTTTTCTTTAATTTAATACTGACATTAACTAAGAATGGTTGAATAAAGCAAAAATTATAGCCTTTATATAAAAGCAAATATTTTGAGCTTATCGTGAATGTGAAAAGTGATGTAGTGTGACTTGACTACGTCACCTGGTTTGTAAAAAGAAAATCTTTGTTTTGTCAGTCTTAATTAATATAAAAAAATTATATTACAGTGAAGGATATTTTCATAAATCCTCTTACTTGTGATACTGTCTATTAGACTGGGTCAAGAATGGCTGTAATATTCTTTTTATTTATTACTTATACAAAATGCAATTTAGAAAAATTAATTTAAATTAGAATTGACCTGAAGCAAAACTGTAATACTTATATATGGATTACTTTTTATACATGCATTTACTAGTTTGCTTTGTTTTAGAGTTTATGGACAAATATATTTGGAGTATTTTCACAATCGAATATGGAAGAGAAATATAATGTTTCCTAAAATGATTTTAATTTTTTCTGAAAACAAAAAGTGGTGAGTAAAATATATAATGCTTGCATTCAGGAAGTACATAATTATTTTTTCGTGATATATAACGTGTTCTCTCTACTTTATAATTCTAACCAATATTATTTTAACAATTCTTTAAGAAATAAATACTTCAAAGAAAATATGGGAAGATTAAAGAAAGTATGCAGCACAAAAATACTTCAACTGTGTCCAGTTCAGTGTTTATTGTAAACTCTTTTGCATCGTTACTTTGTCATAAACTTGAGAAAATTGTTGGATAGTCGCAGAAACAGCCTCGGGTAAGAACACCCCAAAGTAAAGCCAAAGAACAATTCTTGTTTAACATTTTTATCGCATTACTTGATCAAGTAAGCGAAAATAAATTTCATGCTCAGTGTTTTCAGAATAGATCATAGCCACTTACGAATCCATTGCAACTCTTTCGAACAGAATGGGGTATGACAAGGGTTTTATTTATTGTTTTCTAAATGTGCTTTTCTGCGGAAGCTTGAAACAAAGTGAAGAATTTCTAATGTTTTGTTTTCTTCTGGAATGTGCGTCAAGATACAAATCATTGCTGTCAAAGAATTTATGTTACCTCGCTCCCGATAAAAAAGCACATTATTTATTTGCTTGTGTGGCAGTAAACTGTTGTGATTCTATTAGTTGTGAATCTCGCAGAAACAACATCGGATACTGTATATGTTTCTTAATCTATCTCAATTTGTATACATTAATAATTATTGTATATACAGATTGCTTTGTATTATGAAAATAAATGCATATACTCATGTTCATCGTGCTGTGTTCAAATGGGCATGATGAGCGCATTTCTTCCGTGCCGACTTTTCTCATGTAACGATTCGAACTAACAACTGAAAAATCCCTAGTTTGATTTTTTAGAAAGCAGGCAACTGATTTTTCACATTTCTTGCTCCAAAACTTAAGTGCCTCTGTAATAAGACTTTAATTACATATAAAGATGATCATTTACTTTAGCATTATGATTTGTGTTCTATACTATTCTTTTTAGCCCAGAAGGGTTATTACTTTCGAAACGGTATTTTGCGTTAAATCACTATAAAAGTCTGAATCACTTTTCAAATTGTTGCCACCAAATATTATATCCCTGTATTATATTTAAATAAATTAAATAATGAGGCATTCGTATGAATGTATGCATGTTTCTCGCACTGTGAGAAAACGACGGTACCTAAAGCCATCCAAGTTTGGATAACGTAGTCCTCCACTCGAACATGGACACCAGGAAGCCCAAATTTTGAATTTCAAATTTGTTTTATTGTGTATTTCATATTTTGTAAAACTTTAATGAATTTTTTTATTAGTAAATTCAACGTTTTCAGCAAACGCAACACTTAAAAAAAAAAAAAAAAATATTTCCAGCGCGCGAGACTGTCTATGGGAAATTCTAAAGACAGGTAGTTTTTAAATATTTTTAGCACGAAGAAACATTAGCCCATATGCTCTCGAAACGTGTATGTATATATAAATGAAAAAAAAAAAAAAAAAAAAAAAAAAAAAACGCTCCTTTGGAACGTAATATAAAATCTTAATGCTTTCAATTCTTTTCTTAGCGAATTGTTTTAACTCTGAGTAGGTATTGTAAAAAAGTAATACCCTCATAATTTTGAGGAATTTGTCCTTCCTCGTTTTTTCAGTCTACTCCAAATACCCACAGTAAACTTGAAAATTCTTCTTGCATATTATTTAAAAATCATGGATACAGGTGGAAAGCTGAAATCTCGCTATTAGATGGACTATATATAACCGAATTAGAGATTAAAATAGAAATTTTGCGTAGCATATATTTACCTATGATAATTATTGTACACATTTATATGATAGAGGCATACAAAAATTTGGCTTGCAACACTTATATAGTATCCACGTTTGCAAATGATTAAATAAGCAAGATTACTCAAAAGTAATTTATGATTACTTCTATCAAAGGCCTAAATCCCACACATGAAAAAAACCTTTAATGTATAATGGAGCTCTTATGTGTACCTTAAACTCTTCTTTAGTACGTCAATAAACACCGGAAAATTTATTATAAAGACGGTAATAATAAATAGAAGAAACTCACCGAATTAGAACAAGCAAAATAAGAAAGTATCTTTTATTCTACATGCATTTTCCCAAAAATATATTACTGAAAATATATTTCAACTAATCCATGACATCACATGGAATTAGCATATAATTTTAAGTAGTTTAACGAAAACTAACATTAAGATGCAGTGCAATTTTTATTTTCTGCTCCAAATACTGGCACTAACAATAATTCAGTTTCAAAAAACGTAGGCTTAACAAATGCCTTTGTGTCTTAATTAAGAGCTACTCAGGAACTTTGGAAACGAGGCTTAATATTTATTATACACTCGTGACTTCTTTTGAAAAATGGCCGTTAAACATAACAACGCATTGAGGAAGAAAAATGACCGGTTAGAAAAAAGAGCTACCTATAAAAACTGAAGAAAAAAAAATCGACACAATAAAAGCAAAACCGCTTCTATGTGTCTTATTTCAAAGGAAAAAGCAACATTTTTTCGAGCGTTCCCACACAACTCGAGGAATAAATAAGAAGAACACGATCATTTTCTGGCAAAAGAAAAAAAAAAATTCCAGTTTAAAGAAGAGAGAAGAGAATTTTTGAAAGGAGAGGGAAAAAAAAGTATAAGCGCCAAGTTATACCTGCAGTCGACATGTGACAAAGTCCCGTCCTCGATCTGTCATTGATATCTTCTGTCACATGATTTAACATGGATGCGCTGACATAGCGCTAAAAAAATAAACAAAATGCAGCGTGAAACAGCGTACGCAGTTGTGAGTGCCTTTTGCCGCCCTTTTGTTGAGAGGTGAGTTGAGATGTGGAACAGCAACAATATGCCTCCCAAGGTGTTGGTGAGCTGCTTCCTTGTTCTCATTAACCCCTTTCTGTAACCCTTTGGAACACTTGGTGAATTTCTAATGCAAAAAAAAAAAAAAAAAAAAAAACAAGCGGCAGTTTGTCTTCCCGTCTGTGCTTGCATTGTCGCCAAAGATAATTTAGCTAAATTATTCCTAATTATTTTTATTCCTCCCAGCTGTGCAATAAGCAAAGATGTAAACGCAATAGAGCTGAAGGATAGAAGTTAAAATTTGCTTCATATTTAACCAATTGCCAATTGCACTGAATAGCTTACGACATTGCTCAGCCAGGAAAAGAAAAGTTAGTTTTTTTTTAACCAATGGATGATCATATTTCTACTGACTAATCCCTTAGCATTACAATTTGTTTATGACCCTAAATAAGATCGTTGTTTTTATGCGCAACTGTACTTAAATCCCTCACTTTAATAAAAAATAGGACATAAAGATATTAGAGGTAAAGTATAAAAAAATAATTGCTCATATTTTAATAATTCAAAGCACCTTTAAAAGGTAGAATTTTAATGCAGTAAATGCATTTAATTCATTGTCAAAATGTTCTAATCTAATAGCAACTAAAATTAAAGATTACTTTTATTTATAAGGTATATCTAGCTGCTATTTCTCAAAAAAAAAATGCAGTTATCCTTTTTCTAATAGCTTTTTCTAAGAGAGTTTTTATAAATTTTAATTTAATAACATCCATAAAATGAAGCAAAAACAAATAATTAAAAAACGAAAAAAAAAATCTTTCTGATTTTATATTACTCCCAAAGAAGTGTTCCTTTAGTGTTTTGTGTGTTACCTTTATTCATTAAATAACGTGTTTGTTCTTCGCACTAAAACCACATAAAATTCAATTCAACAGCAGTATCACAAAATATTTAAAAACAGCGTATCTTTAGAATTTTCCATAGACCAGCTCGCGCTGGAGATAAAAATGGGGTTTTTTTTCGCACAATATTGGCATTACTCGCTTTGAAATCGTTGAGTCTGTTAATAAAAAATTAGTTAAAGGTTTACGAAATATTAAATAGTCAACAAAACAAATTCAAAATTCGGGCTTCCAGTTGCCCATGTTCGGATGGAGGATTACTTTATTCAAAATCTGATGACTCTATTCATCGTCGTTTTTTCACAGTGAGAGAAATTTCGAATTTATTTTATTTCGAATTTATTTATGCAGATTCTTCTTTATTAAATTTCTTTAAATGTAATACAAGGAGATAATATTTGACGGCAACAGTTTAAAAAGTGATTCGCCGATTATAGTGAAACGACACAAAATGCCGTTTCGAGAGTTCTGGGCTAATAATTTAAAATAATTTGTTGATTAATAATAAATACGTAACTTAAATATAAAGAATTCTATAATTTGTGCAAGAAATATCATATCAGAAATCTGCTAACGCATCATAAATATCCTGTATTTTCAATATATATGTTTGCGATACATTTTCGATATATATTCGATATATACGACATCGATATATATGTCTCGACATATATATTGATTCGATAGATATGTCTGTTTCTATATATTTTCGGGGATTCCGATATGTATTCGATTCATTTTCGGGAGATAATCTAGTCATTCAACTGAAAAACATGCAAGTACAAAATAATAAAAGAAGAATTAGATTTGTTTTGTACTTTTTCCAATGAATGAGCTTTCGTAGTCAGAGGATAAAAAATTGCTAAAATTATTAATAATTATTAATGTCTAAAATTAATGAAATCCTTAACTTAGATAACATAATATTATTGGCCTACGCGTCTAAGGTACATTCGCTGTTTTTAACAATTTTTAAGTTGATTTTTAAGAAGATTTTTATAGTACATTATGTTAGATGTTTTATGGTACATCATGCGTTGTTACGTTTTTAAATGTTCATTTCCGCATTCTTAAAGAACATAAGGATAGCTGTAAAATTTTGCTAATAATTGATAACTCTGATATAAAAAATCTGATGTGTACACCACATGACTTCCTTGTACGGAATATTAAATTATACGCATTTTTCTTCCATTTCATTTAAACTTATTGGATTGAATTAAATCTACTTCGCCGACAGTACATAAACCACAATAGAATAAACGCATTCTTTAAAATTCACTCTATTTGTTTACCATAGCCACACTCTGACGCTAGGTTCACTTAACAGTATTATATTTCGTTCATATTATAACTCAGAATGCACAAAATTTATATCATTTAAAGAATTATCTAATCTTCGCCAAATGTTCTATTCAAATACTATAGTAAAGCTAGAATGATGTATAAAAGAAATTAAGCAAACAAAACAAAAAAGAAACAGTTTTTCACAGACGATTGAGTACTTCTCATTCAATTAATTCAGTCCTCACTTCGCGACAAGGCAAAAATACAAAGAAAGTCAAAATATCTGTATTAAAAATTACGAAGTAAATCTTAAACACTTATTTCCTCGAAAAATTTCCAGAAAGGATTACGCATGGTTTAATTCTCAATGATAAATGAAGGCGTTATCTTTGTTGTTGCGAAGCTAAGTTTCTCTAGATTGGCAACAAATCCACTATTCTGCTGTTTCAAATGTAAACAAGCAATGGCCGCCATAAAAAAAAAGGCTTAGCGGCACTTAAATAACTTTAAAATTGTTGATAATTCTAAAAAATATTGCACACAGATTTACTAAAGGCATAAAAACCTTAACCGGAAGATAAGAACAACATAATTCAATCATTTTTAAAGCAAAAAATGTACAAATTACAAACATATAAGAGTAAAAAAACTGAAATCACTGAGCCGGGTAACAGAGTAGATATATATATATATATATATATATATACGTTTGGTGCGGCCGATTGCAACTAAAATACGAGCTTCACATCTACATGTATTAACAAAATTTCAACGTTCTGAGGCTACTCGTTTTTGAGATATGCGAGATACATACGTACGTACGCACGTACGTACGTACATACGTTCGTACAGACGCCACGAAAAATTCTCTTCAGAATTCATTTTAAAGCAGTTTTATAATTTTTTTGGAGGAAAAGAGCCTTTTAATTCGATAGTGGTCAAAATGGATATTTTCGTTGAAATATGTTGCCTGAAACTTTTCGCGATTACAAGACTTCCTCTTTACTTCGTACAAGGAAGTAAAAATGGTGCGAATTTTTGAGTAACAAACTCACGATTTAAAAGCGAGCAATGGCAGCACTCTACGGGGGAAAAAAATCTTTTTATCTCTAGCGGGCGCGGAGCTGTGTATCGGAAATTCTAAAGATAGGCTGATTTTAAAATTATTTTATGACATTGCTACTGAGCTAAATTTTATGGTTTAAGTGCAAAGAACATGATATTTAATAAATAAAGGTAATAAACAAAACGTTCAAAAAACGCCCCTTTGGACGTAATTTAAAATCTGAAACCTTTCAGATTTTTTGGGGTTTTTGTTTTATTTATTTATTGTTTATCTTTATTTAATTTTTACAAATAATGTTCTTTGAAAGTCTTTGAAAATAAAAATTTTCATTGCGAAGGATACTAAAACATGTTATTATATAATAAGGGCCAACACCAGTAAATTTTAATATGTGCCATAGAATAGTCATTTAGTCTCACTATTAGTTTTCTTAGCAATTTACTAACAGGTTGCTCCAAAAAGTAAGCTTTCTTAATCTGTCCACTAATAATAAAAATCGGCATACTAATTAAAAACTTAGAATGATAACTGGCAGAAATAACCCCAAATTTAGAGAGGAAAATTAATTTACACCCATATAATTAAGTTATCCTTATGCAAATGCCATTTGTCTCTCTCAGTCGAACAAGTAAGCAACTATGGGATTAACGTATGTGTTTCTCGCAAGTTATAAATCAAAATATTTTGACAGCTCTCTCTCCAGAAAATAAAATAAAATAACTGATATAGCAGTTGGGAAAATATTTAAATAAACATGCTAAGCTCCTCAAGGACATTCAGTCCAAAGTCAGAATTATTTTTGTTTCTCTAGAATAAGAGGTAAAAATACGACTAGGTTGAGTTATAACATGACAAAAAAAAAGCTTTAACCTTGAAAGCTTCGAATATAAGCAACGTTTCATCTAAGATTAATGCTTCCTCTTAAGCAACTGGAAGAAATAAGATGAAGTAGTTGATCTTCGGAAAGTGTAACGTAAATGTAGTGGAAAGGATTCAATGTCTAATCAACACAACCCACGACTTTCTAAGAACCTAAAAACTAAGCATAATTAAGTAAGTGAGAAGATTCCTGCTGTCGGCCATGTTAAGTCCTACAAAGAAGAATACTTTACGTAAAATTAAATGTAATTTCGTAAACTACATGGGTATTTTTTTGCAATAAAGTATTTGAAAATAACTGATGCAATTATTTGACATTCAATAAACTTGTTATTTTATTACTATTTGTGTTTCTTAGCCTGTTTAGTCGTAGTCCTCGAATTCCGCAAGAAATATCCTGAATGATCGAATATGTTTGAAATATCAATATTATTTCAACGATTCCTTAAACTTAAAAGTAGATTTAGAAACGTTTATTTCGAGTGTAAGTATTTAAAGCATATTGTTTGGTAGTCTTTTGATGCAACTGTTCATCTGTTGTGAGGCACACGAAGGATCCCTTGTTCGACTTCGGGAAATATTACAAGTTGTGTTCAAGATTTCCTAGCAAAAGAACAACGCGAATTATTTTGTTAACTCTTTGCGGCACTGTGTGTTCGTTCTGGACACACCTAAAAATTTTCTTCTGTATGCACAGAAAAACTAAATGAAAAAGGATTTATAAGTTACTATAGGTTACTCTGAACCTTCTTTATTTATAGACAACTGAGAGTTGGTATTCTTTGTTTCTCAGCATCTCATCGGCCAGTACATTGACAACAATGCTCGTTTCAGCACTCTTTTTGAAGCTCTATTAGTGTGCCACTTTGGACACACCCACAGAATTAAAACGATAAGTGGCTATCTTCACAAAATTTTACTTGTGTACTCCTCTAGGCCTAATTAGACTGCCTACCTTTTTTTTTTAATCAAAACTCCGACTTTAAAAGGTAGAGTGCCGGAAAGGGTTAAGAGTTACATAAGGTCGCATGATTAATTTGAATGAAGCTGTTTAGATTTATAGCGCTTATTTTTAGGACAGAGAGATGAAGTTCCCAAATGAAATACAAATAAAAGAGGTTATAATGAATTAAATTTAGAAGTTTGCTTTCGTATTTTTATTTTACATACATATCATGGAAAAGAAACTACATATTGCGTAGTATTGACCTTGCTCATCTTCAGTAATGCGGAACGTCAACATGGTGCAGAATCGACATCGCAGGATCGGTCTCAGTGTACTACCGATATTAATTACCGACCTACGACTGAAGCGATGAAAGAGTAATTTCGATGATGCTGTAATGATGAGTAAAAGGATTAATCCTAAATTTTTCCATATTGCAGAGATCTCCATCAACACTGCATATGATTGACATCACTATAGTATCGATTCTACGCAATGATTGAGCAGACACAAGTAATGGACAGACAGTATTTAAAATCGACGCCGGCATCCCTACACACAACATATCAGATAATGAAGTTCATAATTAGCAATGGGGCGTAATCAAGATTGAAAGAATTCGATTAAATTATTATTTTTTAAGCCATTGTCGGCATAGAATCCACACTAACTTAGAATCGACAGTGGCACAGCATCAAAATCAGTTCGGAGCTGAAAATGTAACTCATATTTTTGTAGAGTGGTTGACTATCCTATGCGGAGTGAAATTTGTTCCATATTCCTTCTGCATCGAATTTCTCTTAGCCTCTATATCCTGCACCCTGACAGAACAAGGATAACTGGAATTCCCCCCCCCCCCGAACTGCAATCTGTTACTTTAGAATAGGCAATTCAAGGTCATTTATTCTCGCCCGAATTGCTTCGTAACCATTATAACGATAGTTGTGGTACATGGAAGAGTTCCCTAACTGTTTTTTCCATCATTCCAGTTCCGTTCAGCATGTTTCATTTTGTTTCGAACTTCTTAAAACCCAAATGACGTGGAGCAGGGGCGTAGCAGGAGGGGGGCAAGGGGGAGCATCTGTCCCCGGGCGCAGGATCCAAGGGGCGCCAAACTGATGTTACGACATTTTAGAATTAAATGTTTTCCATCCTTGGCAAGCATTAGGGGGCGCGAAATCTTCAGTTGTCCCTGGGCGCTGAAAACCCTAGCTACGACTCTGACGTGGAGAAAATAAATACTGTACACTGGCGATGACACCTGGAAGTGCCTATTTAAAAAAAAACAGACTATAGTTTCAGCCGAATATAGGTATCGTTTTCTGGTTGCTTTTAGGTGTGGGATGTTGCGAACACTACCACAAATCGCTTGATTTTTCACTCAGAGAAAATGCATTTTTGACTGACATAACTGAGCTATTATAAATGTTTAATTCATAAATATCATATTTTCTGTAAAACCTTTGTAATTATTTCATTCATAAATAACAATGCGTACTCAAAACATTATTTTGCCCGATTCATTTACCTCTATTTTGGATTTTTTCTGTGTATAAATCAAGTACTGGTGTAAAATCTTCGAATTCTTCACGTTTATTCAGAATTCCCGTCCTCATACTTGAAGATAGAATAAAAATGAACGCGAATTTGTTTACTATTGCTCAGAAGATTAAATGATTTTGTTTACCATACGTAATTAGAATGTAAAAGATTGTTTTTGTGAGGATGTACATAATTAATCCTTTGTTAAAATTAAGCCAATTTATTTTCAGAGATCTTGTTTGCGAAGTTAATTCAAAATTTTCAACACGTACAAGTAAATTAATTATGCGATATACGAAATTCTTAAATTTACGTACTTCCGCTGCGCATAATCCGTATGTTTATTCACTTAATTTCTCCCAGATATGTACTTTACAGGGGGTATTATTACGAACGGATCGAGATATTTCTCAAGTGCGCTTTCTTTGTGTGACAATAAACATATCGTCCCGTATACTAAAATCCGTGTTTGATTCCAGCTACGTGCACAATTTATATTCGTGCGTTTATCGGTTTTGAGCCTTCATTATTCGTTATAGGAGAAACTTCATAAATTAACTTAAATTCAAATTATCATCAATACAGTATTCAGATCGTCTCTAATATATCATAACGGAGGGATTTGAAATTTTGCAAACACAATTTTATTCACAATTTATTTGCAATTTTATTTTACGCCAATTTTATTCATGTCAGTCTAGGATTCATTAATAAAGTAATATAATGAAAAAAATTAAATTAAAAATTTTTAAATGTGAGAATGATTTTGATGATTTCTTCACCCTGGCTCAGTTATAATGTAACCTTAATTGGAGAAAAGGAATAAAAGAAACTCTTTTTACTATCTTCTATAAGACACGGCAGAATTCATGCAACTCTAAATATGGGCATGGGGGCACTCTAAATATGCGACGAGCCGAAACTCCTCCCGAGAGGTTGATGGTAGGGGAAAAGGGATGGGAAACCCTCGGACCCGTCCCCCCCCCCGGTGTGCTGAAAATTGTGGGCGGAACTGAGCAAAGTCGTACTGTCACCTATTTGGTGCTCAAGGCTCTTGAGCAATCTTGCACGGCTGAGCAATCTTGAGGCGACATGAGCAAGCTTGCACGCCTTGCCAGGATGAATTTTGTGTGTTGTCCTGATGTTATAGCTAGATAAGTAACAACAACAAAACTCACCTTTGTTTTTCCTGAGCTTTTCAAATTACATGGTATGACTTTCTGTCAAGAACAGAGTAAGGTACATCAGTTTATTCAATCTTTTTTCAAATCAGGTTAATTTATTTTTACTTGATTTTTTTGAGTTCCTTTGTTTGTTTAGATAAAATCTTGACAATACCTTTTGATCCCTTTTACCTAAATATTCTTGAAATTTTGCCACACAAAAGTGGTACCAAATATTGCAGATATATAAAATTATTTGCAATGACAAATATAATACCCAACAGCGGCGTTTTCAATAGTCGATAGAATTTGTTACATTTAATGTTAACTTTCTCTCACTTTCTCTTGATTAGGGATCAAACTAATTACTGCATAATTTTCGTCTTTGCATCATCAAAGAATAACTTTTATTGGCAGTGTTTTCGAAATTTCTGACATAATTTACCAAATTTTGAATCCAGAAATTGATTACTTATTTCATTATTTTTAGCAACTATGGACTCTCAAGAATAACAGATTTTAAAATCTAAAATTAAATCCATTATTGTTATGAACGCGATAATTTTATATAATACTTGATCAATTTAAAATTTAGGAATTTTAACAAATTGAATTTGATCTTAAAGCCATCAGATATAAAAGACCTTGAAGGGGGTAAGACACTTTTTGGTATGCTGATGGGTATAAACTAATTTCCCTATATTCAAGGGCAATTTTTTTCTTTGCTATTTTTATTCTATTTTTGCATAAAAAATATAACAGAAGATATATGCAAAAAAGGAAATATATTTTCTTTACTGAAGTATATAAACGAGTAAATAAGATGAAGTTTTTAACTATTACAATAATCTTTATCATAAGAGACAAAAAATAAAATCGTGGAGCAGCTAACAATGATTGATATTAAATCAAGAAGTGTAACCCAGACGGTAGAGTGGTTAGGGGAGCCTACTACGGTACTCAAGGGCCCGGATTCGAATCCCGGAGAAGACATGGATGTTTGTAAATGTATAGTGCGGTACGGCATGGCAGCACTTTAAATATGCGGCGAGCCGAAAGTCCTCTCGTGTGGATTGGTGGAAGGAGAGAGAGGTGGGAGACTCCCCCGGTTTCCTCCGGTGTTTTCTACCTGAAAATTGGGGGTTGAAAATAGAAGTCTAACCTCTCTTTGGAGTAGGTTCTGGCAACCATTGTTCCATGTAATATGGACAAGGCAATTTGTGCAACAACAATTTCTAAGCTATAGTCTTTATTGTTCCATAAAATTATGTTAATGTTGCAATGCAAGTCATGCATGGTACGTCAGTACGCCACAAATATATTTTTCTTCACAATGATCAAGATTATTGCGATGTCTAATATATGTGCTTTACTTTCAACTTCGTTTAACTGGCCCACCAGCGGCCGAGCGGTAAAGTCGCTGAACACTGGTAGTTCGGTCCGAGGTTCGAATCCCGCGAACGGGCTGGCTGCATGGGTGTTTCCGTGGTTTTCCCCATGTGTAACGTGTATACGATCCAGTTTCCCTCAGAATGTCCTCCACGAAGGCATCCCTCCCCTTAGGCAGATAGCTTTAGTGTGCTTTGCCATAATTAAATATACCACCACATTTAACTAATATAAAGCTATGCAATTTAAAAATAATTTTATGGATTTTTTGTTATCTGATAACTATATTTTTCCAAAATATAAATTTTATCTACTTGTTGGAAAAACGATGTGTTTCACATGTGTTTGTCGTGCAGACTCTATAAAACCATAGTTTTTAAAATACAATATATATTTTTAATTAATTATGATAATTAATCTACAAATCAGATCATTGAAGAATAAATTATCTGGTTTTATCTCTCTAAACGTTTCAGATTCACTAATAATTTTGTCTTATGAGTGTTTATTAAAGTCTCTTTAATTTTCAAGTTTGATGAATCGGCTTTAAATTAATCATTAATTGAGTGATTAGCTTTTTAAGTATAAATAGCAATAAAGTAAATAGCAATCAAGCATTCTATTTATTACATATATTAATATAAAAAACAGCAGAAAATGTTTGGGGGAAAGAAGCCGTGGCTTTTAATCTTTTTGGTTTTAAAATTGAAATATGATACAACTGTTCACGTTAAAAATTAAAAATTAGTAGCTAGACTGTCTAAGTTGGTAAAAGTCTCTCAGATATTTTTTAAAAAAGGCAAGGATCTTATTAAGTGCAGTTGTAGGGAGGGGGGAGGAATGAATAACGTTTAGATTAATTAATATGTGTAGGTATATAAACGTGGCTGTTCTTAAAGTCCAGCATTTCTTTCATCTGGAATTTAATACTTCATTTATTTTTAAAATGACAGCTATGTAAATTTAGTAAATGATTAACACCGCTCTTCCATTGTTTTGTACTATCATTAATCTTCCACTGCTTTTAATGCCATTCTATCGACTTTTAGTAAAGTTATTAATCTAAACCTGAAGAGTAAGGTATCGAATTATGAGCAAGCAAACAGTAACATTTTAACTATTTTAAGTCAAAATTTTTATTTGATTACATACAGATATAATAAAATAAGTCTAAAATTATAGTTTCATATTTATATTTTTATCTATTTTCCCTTTCTTATACGAAATAAATGAAGTATCCTTGTAGGAAATATTGTAATCGCGAAAAACATGGCCATTTTGATCTTTCTCGAATCCATTTGAACGATGTTTATGCGTGACATCTGTACAAAAACGGTTGTAAAATGGATTTTAGATGCAGTCAGAAGGAATTTTTTTGGCGTCAGTACGTACGTATCTTCCATGCCTCAAAAACGATTAGCCTTAGAAAGTTTAAATTTTGCATTATAGGACTGATGTAATATTCAGTTGTGCACCTCCCTTTTTTGCTGCAATCGTTCTCACAAAATGTATATATATGTATAGATATATAAGTGAATTTTAGATCATTAAACATTATATATATATATATTGTTACGAAATGTACAGGCGCGGTAAGATAGCTTCCCCGCAAAGCAGTTTCAGGGTTGCCATAAAATGGCAAGGGAAGGCAGTGTTGCCACATTTGGCGAGAAATCGCTCGTTTGGCGACAAAGTTGGCGATATACCATGACGGATGGAGAACCTTCTGGAACGAATTCTTACCGGTTTAGCCCAGAATGTTATCGAACACAAGCCAAAAGCTACATAATATAGCATGCTGGTCTGCAGTCAGTTAGTGTGAGTGTGTGCCTCGTCTAGCGAGCTGATAATCAGTCATTGAGCAAGTGTCTCGAAGTCTAGCGCCGAGTTGGTCGTCGAGTACATCGAAGAGTCTGTTAGGGTATGGCGGTTAGTGCATCGTCGAGAGAGTGTGTTAAGCTCCGGAAACGACTGAACGGAAGAGTCGAGAGCTGTGCTCTGTGTGTCGTCGAGTGCATCGCGAGTTGTAGCGTGGAGAGTCTCGAGAGTACGTGGAGTTTCGAGAACGACGGAGCAGTCGGGAGCTGTACTCTGGTGCTTTGCAGTGAAGCTGTCTCCCCCGTTATTGCCTGTCAGTATGAAGGCTGTGTCGCTAAATGTTCCAGCATGTTTAGTGTAGATCTTCGACAACTGTAAAAGTGTTTTGGAGCTGTCCTGATTAATATTGGCAAATAAAGTGTGTTTCGATACTTCATCAAGTGTCATCGTTATTAACTCCAAATCCGAACGAACCCCGTACGATCATGAAGGAAGAAAATAAAGTAACAACTGGTGTCAGAAAAAAAAAAAAAAGTAACAATATATTTATGTAATGACCAGCAGGAATTTTGATGGCGCAGAAGTCTTGATCCATAATGAATACGAAATTGGAGGCGAAGGCAGATTAAATCTCATTTTTTTATTTCAACAAACATGTTGCTGCCACAATCAAGTTGCCATTATTAATTTTGAGTGTTCCAAAAAGCTTACATTTTAGATAAATTTGCAATAAGATAGAAAGAGCAGACAGACAGCAGTCCAGCTAGACCAAAGCTTTGAAAGCAAGTGCGTTATGTTCATGGTGAAATCTTAATTCAGACTGAGTTAGTTTTGGTTTTCGATGCATTTTGATTGAAAAGTTAATATTGCTATAAAATTACTATTCGCTGTTAGAGTTTTAGTTCTATTTACATCATCAAAATTACGTAAGAGTCAGATGACATGGATTAGTCTCGAAATAACGCAATGCAAATAGAGGTTACTGTTTTTAGAATAGAGAAGGGAAATTAATTTACGCTGTTAATTTAATCTTTTACATATTCTTTATTTTTCTTACACACACACATATATAAAACAGACATATATAGAGAGAGAGTCCTTAAAAGTCCTAATAGTCCTTACAAGCCACCTGGGCGTCGGGACACCCTGGGCGGCTTATAAGGACTATTCGGGTATCGTCCAGAATCCTCAACTGTACAACACAAGAACTGTCTTTCCCAGAATCGGGCGTCGGGAGCCTAATGAAAACTTTTGACTGTACACGGCCGTATAGGGGGAAGGTAAAGTATTGAACGGTATAAATTGCAGTATTAAATACTAAACTAAGAGTTGACTCAATAAATATATCGGCGCGTCAGGATTAAAATACCAGCGGTGAGAGGACCGCAAAGCCAAATAATTACAACCAGTAGAAGTGGCAGAAACTAACTACGTAGCTCGCAAATCTCAGAAACACACTCCGTTTCAAATCCAAAAGCATCAGCTTAAATATTCACAACTAATTTGCATTCTGGCGAGGAATATAGAAAAAAGAAGTTATAGTAAAGACTGAAATTATAATAACTGGTTGATTACTATAAGATACCATATAGTTTAATAATTGCTCACTGACTGAAAGATTCTATAATTAAATTTTTTTACATTCAGAGGCTTCGTGCCATTTCTGTTTCTTTTGTTATTTTATTTTATATTTCTTTTAGTGCAATGTTTATTACAATAACTCACATAAAATCTGAATGACACATAATGTCTGTTGATATCAAAATATTGTGTAAAATTTAAATATAATCTGTAATAAAATATCCTAATATGATGCTAACATTTATAGTTTTCGTTAATCTTGAAATATATATTTAAAGCATATTTCTTTTAAATATAAACTTACCGTGTTTGAACAATTGGAGGTCCTGGGCTGTCTTCATGTCCTTTCCTGAAATAAATAATAATAAAAAATTATATCACTTACTGAGAGGACATAGATATCATTCAAATATGTATATAATTTGCGCAAATAATTAAAATTTGATAAAATAATTTGTTAATGATAATTTAATTTATGTTTTGGTAATTTTGAGAAGTAATGTATGAAAAAAATTCTCTCGTTCCTGGGGAGGGGAATATAAACAAAACGTAAAAGGAAAAGCTGAGATAAAAAAGAAAATGAAAAGTATTAATATTTCGTCAAAATAAGAAAGAAAAAAAGGGTTATTAATTTTGTTTTGGCATTTTGCGTTGGTTCACTTTTCAAACTGTTGCCACCAAATATTACAGCCCTGTATTATATTTAAAGAAATGAAATAATGAAGAATCTGCATAAACGTATGTATGTTTCTCGCATTGTGATAAGAAACAACGGTACCTAGAGCTATCCAATTTTGAATCATGTAATTCTACTGCGAATATGGGCATCTGAAAGCCTAAATTTGAAACTTGGAGTATATTTTATTATCGATTAAATTTCATAATTTGTAAAACTTAAACTTGTTACCAATTTTTGATTAACAAACTCAAAGATTTAAAAGCGAACAAAGGCAAAACCTTTTTACCTTAAGTTACATATAAGGGCTGCTTACAATTACATATAAGGTTGAATTACAGTACCAATTATAGTTATACAGGGACTGAACTCAAATAGCGCCATATTATTGCCAAGTTGAGACTTTTGGCGACTTTTTGCTAAATTTCGCCAAAACCATCGCCAGCAATTCAGCGAGATAGCCGTTTACCTCAATGTTAAATAGATTTGCCACTGTAATGTTATTTTTCCTGCAGAGCTTCGTCTCTTCAGGCATTGCATATTACATTATGCAAAAGATACTATCATTTTACATATAATTTGACTAAAATTATTCACATATATACAAAATTCGTAACAATACTACAGTAGTTCGTCCGTTGTTCATCTGCCGACGAATAGACTACTGTTTTGAGTGGTTTTTCCATGTAATGTGAATATAAGCCAGCTTCATTTAGAATAATGTCCAGAAAGGCGCCCTTTTTAAGGCACATAGCCCTCATATGCTTTGATGTAATAATTCAATAAATTAACCAAGTCATCTTTTAGAGAAATATTAGAGATATTTAGAGAATGATATAAGTATACAATTTAACATGACCTTTGTATATATATTTTTCTTTATATACATATGCAGACACACACAAAAAAGAAAAAAATAAACTATTCTAACCATTAACTAGCAGAATTCTAAATTAATAACTTGTCACTTTAAACTTCCTTTTAGCAATTATAGCAATTCTTACTCAGTTTAAATTTACCCGTCTGCTTGCGAAGATTTCTCTATGACTCCTAAAGAAAACCGAGTACTTTCTATCATTACTTAAATGTTAAGATAGCTGAATTAATAAAAAATTCATAATACATTTTTTTTACAGTTCATTGTTCTCTTAGCAAGACTGAGTTTTCTTACATGTTGCGGCAAACCTTACATATAATTTCACGTAATTTGCCTCTCTTTTTAATTTGCTGTAAAAATTGTCTATCTTTAAAAAAAAAAGTCAGGAAAACGCTTATTTTGAAGGAAAGATCAAACTCATAAATGCGTTCTTAATTAAAAATCTTTTAAGTTTAATAACAGCATTTTTAAGTTAATAACACATGGACAGCATTAATAATAATTCCTATGCCTATAACGTAAAAGGTACCTTGAGAACTAAGTTTTGCCATTCAGATGTGTTTTAAGAAATCAGAAAGAGTTAAAGATCAAATCTGCTGATGTTTTTTCAAAATGGAAATTTAACTTTTGGTTTATACAATAATTCGGCATTTATGCGCAAATGGAAGTAAATCAAGTGGAATAAAATACATCCTACCTTGTAGAGTCATTAGATTATTTCGAAGCAGGAGAGATGAAAAATGAGCAATGACCTCGCCGGGACTCGAACTACGGACCTCTGGAATACGCGCCCAACGTGCTGACCACTACACTACGAAGGCATGCTAAGAAGGCTCGAGAAATACCTTATATACTCCCCCTCTTAAAGGGCGACTGGGGTTTTTAGGGAACCCAATGGCCAAATCCGGGGTGTGAAGAATCATCATCCACCACCCTTTTAGTTTGGCGCCACTGTAGAGACATTAGGTACTGTTTGAAAGCAGAAGTGATGAAAAATGAGCAGCGCCTTCGCCGGGAATCGAACCACGGACCTCTGGAATACGCGCTACACCACGAAGGCATGCTAAGAAGGTGGAAGAAATACCTTATAATATATACAATAATTCGACATTTATGTTCAAGAATGGAAGTCAAAAGTAAATCAAGTGGAATAAAATACACCCTATCTTAGCATAAGAAGCAAGTATATGCTACAACATTTTTATAGTAATAACAATAATACTAATAATGATAATAACATCGTAGTTTTATTATTCAGTAATGGGAAATTCAAACATGCTTCAAGAATCAGAATCCAACTAAGGTGTTCAAGGAATCCGAGCTCAAGCTGTATGAACCAACGAGTCAATAATCTTTAAAAAGATAATCTTCCAATATTTAACGGATGTTGGAAAATAAGATGAATTTGCAGCCATGGATAAGAAGCAACAAGATCAAAATAAAGCCACCCGTATTCATTGCTGGCTCTGTTAAAATCTAATGTTCTGCCGTGACATTGGGACCATACTCTCAGACTAGCAACTTTTCGATACAATTGACCTCTAATCCCGACAGTTGCACGCTTACGCAATCTCCACCCATAATAAACCAATCTGTTTACATCAGACTTCAGCCGTGGGCATTTTCATGTACACAGTCGCATATATAAATAAATACACATGCGTCTCACCCTTACCCTATGATTTTTCACCTGTCATTGTTTCTAGACGCCCTACCCCGTCTTCCTATTCCGTCTTCTATAGCTTTGCAAGAAGTTGTGTCAAGAGTTCTTCCCTTTGCCGTTGCCATTCACGCACAAGGTATCATTTTCGGCGCTGTTCTTCTCGCTGCAGGCGATTAATTGTAACTGATCGTGCAATTTTGTTACAACTTGTATTTTCTCAGCAAGATATAATTACGAACCTAGTCAAGAATGCATCTTTTCAAAAACGAATTTGTCATTGTTACATAGAGGTATTCGCCCTTAGCTATAGAGGAGAATACTGTGTCCTTAGCCTAGTGACCCTGCATTTCGAGAATTAAGGGCGAAGGCTCATACTTTAACAGGAATAGTACTAAATTGTTGATATGGTGCATCATTGTATTAAAAAACTGATAAATGGATAGCTATTTATTTTAAAGGTTTGATTTTAACGGACGTCGGTTCTAAGAGACAGATTAAATTTTATTTTGCCGACGAAATTTCATTAAAAATGATCATAGTAACTCTTGCTAGCCATAACTAAAATTTCATTTTTAATTTAAAATCATGTACGTGAAATTAAATTTTACAGTTTTTCATTTTAACAGAAGTTAGGAAATTTTATCCAATTTCTTAAATTTACTTCTTCCTCTCTTTAAAATCTTCCAAGCCAGGAAAAAGGAAAGCAACGAAAGAAATATCATTTGGATGACACATAGTTCTTGATTTAGTAGCAGACATTTCAAGAAGCGGTATGTTGAACTTCTAAAATGTTTTGTTTCTTGAAAATCGAATTGTTTTTAAAATATTGCATTTTAATCCTGGAAGTAGAGCTATCCAAAATATATTTAATCAAGTATAATATTGGGTCATATAAAAAAGTCTCCGCTCTTTTGGCCAAGTCTAGTCGGTCGCCCTTTCTGGACTGCTTCCTTCAAACGATCGACTTGTGTACAGTACAGGACTGATTTGATGGTTTCGCCAGGTTGCAGCAGCTCATAATGGACAATTCCCTTCCAATCTCGACATCGAAATTTCAGGAATGGAATCAAGCAAACCATTGCTGGGTCCTTCGTTCACACCGAGTATTCTCACGGTATACTTCAAAAAAATTTCGGCATGTTTTTGAAGCGTTTTTACCTTTTTTATAGCAAAAAAGCATGATATATCGTATTTCTTCAGATATTTCACTCATTTTTAAATTAATATAACTTTTGATACGAGCAACAAATTAGAAAACTATCTTCACAAGCAATGGAAGCTGGATATCACCTTCTAAGCACATGGTCGATGACGGGTGAGTGCTGCCGGATATATAGGCATCAATACCATCTAGTGGCTAAAAGGCGAGGAGACTTTTTATGTGTGGGTTTTTAATGTGGCCAAGACGATAAGTTAAATTAAGCGCAGGACAGACCTTTAAGCATCAGTGCATTAGCACATTGATAAGTTAAAAAAAAAGGGGGAAACACGCTACGGGTATATTTTCATTTCAGCAGTCCAACTAACATTCAGCAGAAAGTATTCGTTTCGTATTTCAAAATTTATTTGCATTCCTTTATTCAGAAAGTATTAAAGGTTAAGAAAAGTAATTTATTAAACCAAAATATGCTTCAGAAAATGGTTGATATTCCTTTCATTCAAGTCAGCAATCCTCACTAATCAACAAACTAAATTCAGTTTTTCGTGCTTACAATGATTATAATAAACTAGTTCCAGAAATTCTTTCATGCGAGGTTTGGAAGATGAAGGTAACATTTTATGCGTAACAAGCTGCCTAAGCGACCTACAGCCTCTTATTCATGACATCATTAACTTAATTAATGAACTATGCATACTATTCAGCTCATCAAGATTTTAAAACAATATAACATTTTTCATGAAGAAAGGACGGGGGAACTGCACTTGTTAACAGAAAAGACTCAGAATCCTGACTAACAATATGCACGCCCTAGCTGACACTGCCGCATCGCAAAACGCCCGTCACACAATCGCCGAAGACGGGCGGGACGCACTGTGAAAAAAGTGAAACGTCAAGTAAAATTTCTAAGACCCCCCTCTTTCCCAATTAGTTCTCCTCTGTGGGTGGGATCATGGTGAGTGAAAAAGACTGGGGGTGGACCAACATCAGAGATGTAGAAACAAAAAGAACTTTTCTATTCGCTATTATATCTCATATTTCATTAGTTTGCTTAACCTTTTGGCCATGGAGCATAGTGGTACTTTTGTCGGTTATAAATCAATAATAATTACTGCTGCCAAAAAGAAATTTAAAATAATATTGTCTTGGATAGATTTCGCTCTTGGTGGTCCTTTTGAGCAAGCGACTCCTGCTGGCTTCCCAGAGTTGGTACTGTTGTATCAACACGCATAGGCCAATAAATGTTTCGACGTGTGTTTTTAAATAAAAGCTCAAATAGTCTTCTAGTTTTATTAGGTAGCACTGAAATGGTTGGAGGTTAATAGGAGTTGATGGATGTAACGCCTATTGCCCTTTTAACTAAGCCTTTCAATTAACAAATGGGGAATTTTCATCTAATGGTGAGTTTGATATGAGTTATTGGGGAATATGAATAGGAATCGTAGTATATATATTGTAAACTAAGCTTCAGTGCGGTTCCTCTGAAAGTACTTGTCATTATTTTCAAAAGTATTCTGCTTATGCAGTATGCATAATTCATGAACTCGCCCTCCAAAAACTATCTTACAGACATACTTCAATTCATTCCGCGTAAACAAAGCATTCAGTAAATTATTAGATGTGCATTTTTTTAGCAAAAATGACTGCCATAAAATAACAATAAATGTATATCCTTGAATTAATTCCGTGACAAAGGGTAGTAACGGTTTTCATAAAATGAACTCCATGAACAAACCTTCCAATTTGAAGTGAAGGAAGTACAGTTTTTTTCATGGATATCTTCTAAACATTATATGTTACTTTGACATAGAATTTTATAAATTACTGGATGTGTTTTAATAGCATATACGATTACAATGTATCGCTTTAAATAACCATAAATGTGTAGAGACATTAGGTATTTTTGGAAGCAGGAGAAATGAAAAATGAGCAACGCCTTCGCCAGGAATCGAACCACTGACCTCTGGAATACGCACCCAGCATGCAGACCACTACACCACGAAGGCACGCTAGGAAAGCGGGAGAAATACCTTATAAATGTACACCGTTAAGTTAATAATTTCAATGAGAAAGAGTAATATAAGGGCCCACCAGCGGCCAAGCGGTAAAAGCCGCTGAACACTGGTAGTTCGGTCCGGGGTTCAAGTCCCGGCGAACGAGCTGGCTTCATGGGCGTTTCGTGGTTTTTCCCATATGTAACGTGGATACGAGCCAGTTTTCCTTAAAAATAGGGCATCCATCCTTTTCCGTGTAGTGCCTAAGGCTGGAGCATGTAATGAGTAAAAAAGAGTAATATAATTTTGCAAAAAAAAGCACTCAGCGAACAGACTAACCAGTTTCAGGAGAGGGAGAACTGCTAGAAACTTTAAACCTATTTTAATTGATGCAATTTTTTTGTAGTAACATTAGAACTGATCCGCTTTTGAAAACAACTGGAGATCTAAAGATGCATTGATGAAGATCTGAAAACCTCAAGTACTTGCAAAAGATCGTCAGATTACAAATAAATGGAAGTAACTTAGAATTCACAGCTTTTTTACTCTTAGAGAATTTCATTAATTTAAGAAAGTGCTTGTGATCTTATCATTTATCTGATGTACGTTAAGTAACAATATAGAAAAATAACTTCATTTTTATTTCATTTAAAAATCTATGTATGCCACTAGATACTTCTACGTTTTAACCTCACTGCTCGGCCTAAAAAATTGTGTGGGAACAAGATAGATGATCTGCAAAATTTAAGACAAGAGAATAAGATTGTCTGTATAATTAAACAGTGAATGATTTGCATATTACTCACTATTTAAAATTTATTTTTCACTTATTTTGATATTTTATAACAGCATTAGTAACAATGAACAGCATATTTAGAAAAAACTATAACTGGTTAATTACCAATGACGACAGAAGAGTTCTATGAAATGTTTGGCGAATCTTACCATGAATCAGACGTTGAAGGATTTTGATTTTGTTTGTTTATCAAGGTATTTTTTATCGTATATTTACTTTTTTTCTCAGATGATTTTGAATAAATGTAGTACTTAAAATTTTTTTTTCGAAGTTTCTGGATCAATTTCGGAAGTGGGGGGATCGACTTATACGCGGGTTTCTTATTTTCTACGAATTTTTTATGTCGAAGTGGGGGGGTCGACTTATACGCGGTATCGACTTATACGCGAGTATATACGGTACATTAATTATCTGAACGATCATAATTAACCAGTTCTAGTTTTTAATAATCAAAATTAACCATTCCCACTTATGGTAATTATTTTAATGATGCCGCCCAACCAGAATAACGGTTAATGACTCTTACTACCGTACTGAAAGACCCAGGTTCGAACCTCAGAGAAGACATGAATGTTTGTAAATGTATAGTTTCTGTGCGGCATGAGAGCACTCCGTGGACTTGCTCTTATTTCAGACAAGCGGGATTAGTCACAACAACATCTGAATGATAAAACAGACAATAAATAAGAATTAAATTGAGAGTGAGAATTGCCAAAAAGAGAACAATCGCTCTCATAAACATACTGGATCGAGAATGGTAAAAATGAAGTGGACTCATTCAACTCAGAAAACAGAGTAAATCTGGGGAACAGTGAAACTGTCTGAAAATTATCGCAACGTTAACACAATGGGCGTTTTCATGATTTTCCTCATGTGTAACGTGTATACGAGCCAGTTCCCTTAGAAAGTCCTCTACGAAGGCATCCGTCCCTTAAGGCAGATAGCCCTCGAGTGCTTTGCCGTAATCTAATAAAACCAAACTAAACTTAATAAATCTGCTGATAGAATAAGATACTAGAAATTGAAGGTAATGTCTACCGAAACTGTATGTGTTGATTAAGGAATAAGTGAAATATCTGCAAAAGAGAAAGTGATCGAAATGCTTCATGTCATATACTGAAATCGTATAAAGAAAATAACTGATTAGTAGAAACTGAGAAACATAGAAACGTAAGAAATATTTGTAAAGCCGATAGCAGATTGATAACGATGATCAAAGGAGGGAAATATATACAAATCGATCGGGAAATCAAGTGATCAGCTTGAGAACACCAGAAGAAATGCAGAATTATTTTAAGCAGATAAATAAACTTCAATTATTTTAAAGACACAGTAGAAAACATTGCAATATCTTTTTAAATTACCAGTTACCACATAACAGCAAGAGAGTAAACACGAAACTCTCAACAGAGTACACGGACAATAGTTGTTTCAAATTTCTAAATAAGCAATTGCTAATCTAGAAACGGAAATTTTATTTTTTAGTTTGTAGTTTCAGTTTGTGTAAATGATAAGGCATTAATTATCAAATAAATATTTCAGTTATTGCTATCTTATTCTGTACTTATTTTGCACATTATTCATTTAGAAAATGTGTGAACTCGAAATAATATATATCTAGGCTATTGATAGACAAAAGAAAGAACTATATCTCGTAAAGTAAACATAAGAAAATTTGATGGAAAAAAATGAGAATTCATTAGTATTTTTCTGTAAAATTTTCCTATTTGTTGATCGTAATATGTTATGTAGCGTAGTTACGATGTGTAATAAATTAAAGTGTGAGAATTTGATCAGGAACTGTCACTAAGCGCAAACAATACAGAGAACTAAATAAGAGACTTAAAAAATGCAATTAGCACTTAAAGACAAATAGTTCAATTTATTATAATAATAATACTAGGTTTCGTAATGCATGAGTTTGATCTATCTCCAGTTATCATGGTTCCAGATTGTCCAGCTTGTCAAGAACTCTAACTGTCCAGATCTCTTGTTATTTATTTACGCCTAATAAAATTAAATTGTCAGTAATTTATTAACACGTGTTTACATGTTTCATTGATTTAAATCCAAACACAAAGATTTTCCATTAGCTTTTATCCAGATATAATAAAGCACATTTTAAGGTATTTCTCCCGCCTTCTTAGCATGCCTTCGTGGTGTAGTGGTCTGCACGCTGGGCGCGTATTCCAGAGGTCGGCGGCTCGATTTCAGGCGAAGGCGTTGCTAATTTTTCATCTTGCCTGCTTCCAAAAAATAACTGATGTCTCTACAGCATTACAGATTTTTCTCGATTTACGAAAGAGAACATTTCTGAGAAATCTTTCGGAAACCGGAGTACAGTAAAGCAAACCAGCGATCATTACAAGAAAAATGCGCGTTCCAAAATCTCCACCAAAAGCTAACAAAGATCTCAAATGACATTTAACCTCTAATAATATTAAATTTAATATCATATGATAAATACAAAGTCCATACAAGTAGAAATAACATACATATAATGTACCTAACCTTCTAAACTGAAAGGACAATAAGCAATTTAGAAAACGTACAGATGATGGGAGTGACTAAGGTGTTTTAAAATGAGCTATCGAAGATTTGATAAAATAGAAAATTCAGAGTCTGCAGTGAAGAAGAAAGAGAACAAAGGTCATGTCTCAATATTTTATATATGATGGACTTATAAATAATTTTATTATACTGACAGCTAAAGTAAAAGAAACAGGTTGAAATGATAAAAAATTTCACTTCTTTCTTATACTTTGCTGCAGTTAATGCCTATTCAAATAAGTTATATAAACCAGGAAAATTGAACAATCATAAAACAAACCTAAACAATTCCTTAGTTGATTATATTTAATTCTGTAAAAATATTATAAACTCTAAGGGAATTTAATGCTGATTTTGAGAATGGTAATTTTTCATACCTGAATAATTTGTGGCAATATTCATGAAGTTCCCATCACCCGTTTACCCATATTCAGATTATGAAAGATAATCCTAATTTAAAACCATTTGGAGTGTCGTGAATAAAGAAATGATGTGCTGAGATAAAATGAAGGACATATTGGGAGGCTTTTAAGGAAATTTTTTCTTAAAATGTAGTATAATATTAACATAATACATTAAATTGGATCTCTATTACATTATAATAGGACCTTCAAAATGGGTTGATTTTGATGGCGCGGTATTTTTTGTTGTTTGGCTGTATAAGCGTAGATTCTTTAGTAAAAAGAAAATATTTCTACTACTACGACATATACTATATGTCATAGACGATCACTACTGCCCATAGAGATAGGCATTTCATTTTCCATAGACGACCACTGCTCACAGACATAGACATTCCATTGCCCATAGACTAGTTAGATCCATTCAGCATTAGGATTTTCGTCTCTTATTCAGTGTTATATGGTAAATAAGTTGCTTGAAATGATGCTTACAAATGAATTCTCGTTTGGAATGCCTTTCATGAAGATAAGCCTACTTCAATGAAATTTCATAGACAAAACATTTTAAAAAAAGGATAATTTCTAACAGCAAATGTATAAACAAACTATTAGTTTTGGCTGGCTCGCAGAAGATTCGCCACAGTTTACTCGCATCATGCTACTTTGCTTAATTTTGTTCTAAACATGCAAGATACTATTATTTTACTGAATAATCAAATTATTTCAAAGAATTTTTTCTGCAAATTTCTTTCATTTTTTTTAATAAGGCAGAAAAAAGGCCTCTGTTCAGCACTATAAGTTCTGATATACTTTGCTTTTTTTTTTTTTCGGTTGATTGTTGAAGATCCTTGTTTAAGTATCAACTCGTTTGTCTGTCATACATCTGTTCCTATCTGGGTCTTTCCAGGTATTTGCTAACATAAGACAAATGAATAAATGTAGCGTCGTTCCTTGTAATTATTCGACAATTTTTTACAACTGAGAGGAAATACTTATCCTATTTAACCCTTGTTGCAGTGGTACATTTCTTATGTTAACAGTGGATCTATAGGAAAACTTGAGACAATTTTTCGCAAGATAAAAACGACAAATTTTTTTGCCATTTCTATATATAGAAATATATCCATAATTTTGCCCACCAGCGGCCGAGCGGTAAAGTCGCTGAACACTGGTAGTTCGGTCCGAGGCTCGAGTCCCGCGAACGGGCTGGCTGCATGAGTGTTTACGTGGTTTTCCTCATGTGTAACGTGTATACGAGCCAGTTTCCCTTAGAAAGTCCTCAACGAATGCATCCCTCCCCTTAGGCAGATAGCCCTAGTGTGCTTTGCCATAATTAAATACACACACACATATCCATAATTTTATCTACGCAAAATTGAGTAAAGAGAAATATTACGTACTTCTAACTGTTCGCATGAAATGAAATAAATATAAATACGTTCACTTACAAAAATCCCTTCAATGTGAAAATCGTTTATTTTCTGTGGTTGAAACTTGAGAAAATTAACATTACTATAATAATTTCGCAAATCATTCGATGATGAAAATTAGATTCATCTCTCATTCATAGATATCTATCCTCCACTAGTAAAATAGTTATTGTCTTTGAACAAAGCAGAGTCTCATAAATAACAGGGAGGTAGCATATTGAAGTTTTTCTTGCGGTAGCACACTACTGCAAGCCTAATTGACAATTTAGTGGAATATTCTCAAATTCTACCTATGCGAAAAGCAATTTTGTCTACACTAAATTAAAGATTAAAATTTCAGGACATTTTGATAACATACGATATTAAGTTTCGCCTCAAATTACATGAAAATATTTTTAAATATGTATATTCTTCAGAAAACCATTAAAACATGAAAAATATGATAAATTTTCTATTCTATTTTAAAATACTTTAGGTACGATTACAATTGTACGTTTCATCATAACAATTTTGCGGAGCAGTCAAAAACAAGGAAGAAACGAAAATAATTTTTAAAAGAAGAAGGGAATAAATTTAATTTATATCGAACATATTGTACAGTATATTTCTTTATATGACTTTAAGTTTCAAAAATTTCTTCAAAAATTTTTAGTCGAGGAGTACCAATAGCATATTCATATACCTCTTTTCTGTGTAAATATTTATGATATATATCAATAAAGCTTTAATGCATTTTTTTTTGTAATTTTCATATATTTTTTGAAAGCTTATGAATGTTGCTGACTCCTCACAAAATACTGACAAAATACGATTATTCCTCACAAAATATGATTTTTAAAAACTAAATGAATAAGGAACAAAATGTGAAATTTGACTAACTTCAAACTGCAACCTAAGAATTTTTTAAAGATTAATTTTTAGAAATATAGTAAACGCTGAAACGCTTGGGTTTTGAAACACATTCCAATATACTCAGCTTACTTAAGCAGATTAAAAAAAGTTCTTTCATAAGAAAAAAACAAGTGTTGCCTATGCTAACAAACTGCTAATTTTGTAATTCGGAACGCGTCCTAATACGTTCGTTCTACCAAGGAAATATTTTTCTTTTTTACTAATCAGCGAATAAAAGGCTTAATTTGTTTTTTCTAGATTATTCTAATTGCGGTAAAATATATATATCAAGATTCATAATCCATTATGATGAAAAAAATCATATTTAGGATTATTCCAGATGAGGAAATTAAATCATTAGTATTCCAAGTACATGGTTAGCGATTAGTTTTCACCTGTGTAATCAATATAAAGAAATTTTTGATATACATAAACTTAATAATTCTGCATTTAAGTTAATCTTTAGTCAGATTATTATAAATCAATTTTTAAAAGGCAAATAAGTAAAAATAAAACAATAAACATAACGACTAACATCAGCTGTAAAAAGTGAAACATGAAAAAAGAAATTGACAGTCTGGTATTACATTTGTTCCAAACTGTCGCTGAGTTTAGATGTGTAAGACTAACGGTACCTAGAGCCATCCACTTTTCAATAACGTAATCTTCTACCGAATATGGTCATATGGAAGTCCAAATTTGGCATTTGAAATTTATTTTATTATCCATTTCATATTTTGTAACACTGAAACGAGTTTTTGATTATCAAACTCAACGATTTCAAAGCGAGCAGTGGCCACACTGTACGGGGAAACCTGTGAGACCAAAGTAAGCTTTCAGTTTTGTGTACCGAAAAATCTGCCTTCTTGCTCGCTGGCCGAATTGCTTGTTTTTGCGCAGAAACTTTAATTTTATATTGTAAAAAAATTTTAATTGTTTTTATTGTATTCAGTGTTTTATGTTTGTATATATTTTTCAATTTTTAATGAATATGTTTTGAGTTTTTGTGTATTTTTGCCTTTCCTCGAAATGTAAATTGGATTCATCAAATGATAAATATATCTCCAATGAAATTCGAGTAAATAAGTTTAAATGAAATACAGCAAAAAATGTGTATAATTTAATAGACCGTATAAGGAAGTCATAGGATGTCCACATATTTCTTTTTTCTTCGTAATAGCCTTTGTTCCTTTCTTTCCTTTTTACAGATAAGCCTGCTTTATTATCTTTGTTCAATAAATCTTTCTTTAATTTTTCTGTTTACCTCTTGCGCTGTATTCTTAGTTCATCTTTACTTTTCTACACTTATTTTTGTACAAACAAAATCTGTATGTCGTTTCCATAACCGCTCGCCCTCGACTCCAAGATAGAACTCAAGAGTATTAAAACCTTACATTGTGTGTTTTGCCTAATTCGAGACTCTATTGTGGCTCAACCACAATTCCAATTTTCAAATATTTTTTGTGTTTCTTAATTGTCTCCTTTAACTATCAAATAAGCCGTAAACGAAAGCTATACCTTTTGAGGTTATAGGCGTTCTACTACAACATGTTTTGCAACTTAAATTTTTATGTCACTTGACTTAAAAGTACTCCAACGTTTAAAATGAAGCATGCAGAAAACAGTAATGCTTGTGATTAGATGGACAATGTTCTCGACTAATAATGTTTAGTTTTATTCTTTAACTATTAAACACCTTTAATTTGCTCTATATATTCTTCTGCTAGATAATTTATATCCGTTATGGTATCTGGAATCCTATAAGTCAAAGATTTATTTCAAATTTTATCTTTAAAATAAACGATATGTCCGTTTTTTGATAGAGATTTATATACCTTTCTCATGATAAAATTTGTATAAAGAATGTAAGTAAATAGCAAGGGAAAATTAATATTTTATTATGAGTGTTTCTTACAATATTTCTTTTGTAAGTCATTTAACTACGGTGAAAATAATTAAAAGAAAAAAGTGTAAAGACATACGAGTAAAATATCTCCCAGTTGTATTTTTTTCACATGAGTTTAGAATCAAGTGATACTAAAGTGAAATTCAAATATCCACAACCATTTTCAATTGTTTCAGTCTAACATCCAAGAGCATCCAAATTTTCCTTTCTGTTTTATTAAATTTATCAGTTGTCATTTATCCATAATCTCTGTTCTCATTTTTCTTTTATCGCAGTTTTACCAACTATGATATGCTTAGTAATGCTGAGTGCTCCGAAATCAGTTTCATGTTGGTCTTTCACTTAGTAGCTTGTCAAGACATAATTTACCTAATTTTCTAAATTATCATCTACCAGTTTGAAAACGATTGCATAGCATTTAAAGACAGTGTTCTAATAGTAAGTATCAAATATGTCCCGAATCTGGAAATTGTGATACCAGATCCTGCGAACAAAAGAAATCAAATTAATATTAATTAATTATTAAATTCAGTTAATATTACGAATAATTATTCGTAATTATACGTAATTCGTAAATGTTATTAGCTGTTATAATGATTATTAAAGTAATCATTATTAGTTATTACTTTTAAAATGAACTTTATATATAGATAGATGATTTTAGTGCAGTTATTTGTGAAACTCTTGTATTTTGCTGGGTAATGTTACAAGATCTAACCTTCTTTGTTATCATACAATGTGATCTTAAGAGGAAACCTGGCGACTTCTCACACAGGCGTGAGTAATACCAGCACAGAAGAAGAGTAAAACAAACCCATTATTATTCGTCAAACTCTTAATACAAATGAACATATTTCATGCTCACAATAATACCGACGACTTGCGGTGAAATTTAAGAATAATTTAAATTCAAAGATAAGTGCTGGACTAACAATTTAATTTAAGGCTAATTAGGTTGTTTTCGTGTCTTTTTTTTCCACTTGACTTTAAATTTGCATCCTAGCGAGGAAATGCGAGGGGAAAGTGAGAGGTTCAGGACAGATACCAAATTTAAAATAATTTATTATGCGAAAATGAGAAAACCTACAATGCAATATAAAAAAAAAATTAAAAAAAAAAAAAAATCTAAACCGACGAGCTATGCCGGAAAACTAAGAATACAGGGCAAGTCCATTTAACATCCAGTAAATGGGTATCTTGGTAATTTGGAGATGTCTCGACAAGCTGACAACGGTTTTGGCGACTTATTTTGTTGCCACATTTGGCAATAAATTGACATTGGTGACCATTGGGCGACATTCTGGTCTGGTCCCTGTATCACCGTAATATGTACTGTAATTGAATAAATGTAATTCATGACTATATTAGCTGCAGAAATATCTCGGCAACCGGTTGAAAACTATGTAAGGTTCCCTTGGCCAAGAAACGTACCACTTAAAAGGCTACTCGAGGAGGGAGAGACAATGATAAAAAAAGAGGGCAGCAGCATACAAATAGCCGTAACCTTAAATAATATGAATGATATATCTTACATAATATAAAATGTAAGTTCGGAGAAATAGCATAATTTATAAATTATATGGTCATTTATAAATGATATATTTACATGATATAAAATGTAAGGTCGGAGAGAGCATAATTTATAAATGATATGGTCAGTTATAAATGATATATTTACATGATATAAAATGTAAAGTCGAAAAGAGAGCATCTGCTCTCATTTAATTATTGTTTTCATTGTTGCGAGTTCAGAGAGAAATCAGAGTATTGAGATATCTCTGGGTTAGGTTCTGTTTAGATGCTCTTTGCAGTGCGTTGTGTTTATCGTTCTTAGTAATTTGAAATGTAACTACTGATTGTACTCTGTGATACTGTGAACACCTGTACGATAATTTCTGTGGATTACAGAATTTTGAAGTGTTTCTTTTGATAAAATAAATTTTATTAATCTATCATCGGATTAGTGTGCATTCAGTCTATTAAAAACTCGTACTTACGTAACAGTATATTATATTAAGGCATTGAGTTCAAAATTGGGAGAACGTTGACATTGCTGATGATTAGGTAAAATATATATATGCCGAATAAGTGAAAGTGTTAATTTATTATAAAAGAGCTTGAAATGTTATTTAAAACTAAATCAAACATTCTGTTGCTTCTAACTAGTTGAAGTATTTCTGTACCAACAAACCCGTACGGTGTAACATATTATTTTCATAGGGTAGCAACACTTATCTGGGCTTAGCTAAAATAAAGTAGCTCAAATTAAAGTAGTCGTTTATCTAGGTATTGCTTTGATGCCTTGAATGAGATTTTATCATTAGAATAATGAAATGTTTCAAACAGACACGGATATACTTTAAATACTTCCTCACGGGTAAAAATTAAATTTGAAATCAAGAATATATGGCGACTGTTTATTTATGTTGCCAGGTTCAGGCGACATAAACTGCTTTTAATTACAATATATAATTTCTTCTAACAGAGGCTACAAGTTTAACTGAGGACTGCTAACATTGACTCAAAATACTGAAGTTGTCAACCAAATCTATCTTAAGATCTCAACATGTCGCGAGGCAGCGTTTCTCGAGATGACATAATTTAAATGGCAAGCAGTCGGCTTTAATGCCAAAACTCTCACAACGAATACGAGCTATTCTTCTGACTTTATACTGTTTGCCAATCAAATCTGCATAAATTTTGGAATGAGCGAACCTCGTTTGGAAATGAAGAATGCGAAAGAGGTATATTAAATCAACCTTGTTAGAAAATTAAAACATAGTATCCCAAAGTAACTGAAATAATTTAATTTTTGTTTCTTTGTTTTGCTGTTATAGAACAGATTTAGGTTAATCGAATTGAGTTCTACGCAATTAAGACAAAAAATTCAGCATGGACAAAAATGAATATCTTCCATAGTTTCGCAAGACCACTCTTTCATTTTAAATTACAATTTATTAAAGCAGGGAACTGTTGATTTTACAGCCTACCCTTATTTCTATGTGATATTTATCTGAAGAAGAAAGTGAAAAAGCAGTCGGGAATGAGAATAGTGTAAGAGTTAGAAATCGTGTGACCCCTTTGAACTCATCTACGTTAGCAATAAAGACCTTGAATGGGTCTTTAGAGAAGATGAGATGCCATTAATGGATTTCATTTTGAACTTAGTGCAGCTCTAATCTTCTTTCTGGACATCTAATCTATAATAATTTTTGAGTCTCGTACCATTATTATCCGATGCAATAAAAGTAACACTATCAGCTAACACTTCAAAGTGTTAAGAAGGTTTTATATAGGCGACACGAGGTATTAAAGTTATTGCCATGCCTAAAATTTAAGCTTCAATTATATGATAATATTTTTGACCTTATGCCCGGTAGAAGAGTAATGCGCATATTAAATTTATTGGCTAGGAGAGCACATAAACATCACAGACGTGTTTATTTAATGTGCTCGGATATTTCATGTTTGAGGAGGCAAATTATGTTTAATAGAATAAATGATTATGATAAAAGAATTAGCTTTTTCGTTCTTCATATTTTCAGTTTTAACGTTTGAAATGAGTCAAATATTCTAGTCAAATGTGCGAATTCGCCCCAAAAAAATCAAAATCGAATACTTCTTTTAAGTATCAGACACGGTTATTCGTACCCATGTATGAAACAGATTATGTACGTATGTATGGCTGGATTCGTACTAATGTATGAAAAACATGTATGCATATCAACAGGAATTTTGTAAAATCCGATTTATGAGAACCTAACATTGCTAAAATGTAAATTAGTATGAAATCATACAAATAATTCTCTTCTGGTTTCAAACAATGATTACAGCTCTTTCCATTTTATAAAAACCAGTATCTGAACTTAAAATGTTTTTTAAATAAAAAATAATTTAAATTTTGCTACATCATTTTATTATTAGCAGTAGGTTCTATTTTTGATAGGGTGAACAACATATGTCAAAAAATTGTAGGTAGTGTATAGGTCGGAAATTTACTAAGGAATTCTATAATGGAAATACGTAATACGGGTCGTCTGTACTGACTTTACTGATTAATTTTAACTATCAGTATAATTTTTTACCCCCAAAATTTTATTTAATTTCAAGAATTCATGATTTCAAAGTTTTATCGAAGAGCACATACCGTTTTTGATGCTCCAAATTATTACTTGACAAGATAGATGACATATACAATGATAAGACATACATTGACATAATTTGGAAAAGCAATAAAAGATGTTACGCAGAGTTATTTTGTCAGGATTTTCTTCACAAAATGAAAGCAACACGTCTTATAGTTACTAACAGTACATAACAGTAGACGCATAAAGAACATTTGAAATCAAAAATGAATTAAGGCTTGCCATTTATTAATAATACGACTGTGACAATAGATTAAAAAAACTTTGTTATAGTGCACTGAAAATTTCCTGAAATTTTTATTATTAAAACAAATTATTTAAATTTGAGTTTTTTATTTTTTCTGCTTTCTAATCTCATCGCCTTAAGCGTTAAAAAGAGAAAGTAAAAATTTAAAACAGTCAGATATGCAAATATTTAGAAGTCTAAGCTGATAGTTCAAAGATAACTGTGTTTTTTAACCAGTAAACAAAGATACTCACGCGCTAATTTAAGTATTATTTCCTGCATTATATTACACTTTTGGACAAATGAAAAGTTTCTTGGGTGACGTGTTCCGGACATTTATCCTCCCGAATGGTTAGTAACATCTTTTTTTTATCCAGACTTAGATACAGTCTAGTTAAAGTAAATTTTAATACTCAGTCAGCAGTTTTGTTCTTTGGTTATGATAGGTAAATAATTTAAGAAAGCATACTTGTTTCCATATATCATAAGATTACCCAAACTATGTCTAAAACTGAAGGAAAGTATTAAGAAATGCTTTTTTGTATTTAAGTTTTCGCTTAATATATATTAATAGCAATTTACTAGTCTATGATTTAATGCAAAGATTTTTGGGACATTTTTGTTAGAAAAATAGCATTAAAATCTAGAGAAAATTTTAAGATCTTTTTACTATCTGTACATCACACACGACATATAAAACGTCTTTTGTTAAGTGAAATAAAATTGTATTTAAATATTATTTGAAAATATTCATAATGTTCGAGATTAGTCAAAAGCAGAGTCATGATGGTGTGTGTGTTGCAGCAAGTCTAGGTGGAATGAGACTGCGCGGCATCCATGGAAATAAGACGCGAAAAAATAATACACTTGAATTACACGCGAGACTAAATATATCCAGTTGAAAAAAATCAAAATAATCTCTTAAAAGAAACTTCTAAGGTGAGTAGTCTCTTTGAAGATGATATTGAGATCATTACACAGAAATGATCTTTCAAACAGCAAATACTCTAGAAGTAATGGTGTTTTATAAAAATAATTATTGGAAAATGTGTGTTGAAATGACTCATTTGAAAGCAATATTTTCCATAATTATGCGCATGCAAAATGTATCTAATAATTTGAAAGCGTTAAAAGTCTTAAATTACATGAACTGGCTAAACGCTGTTATTAGTAGCCGTGCCAAAAACTGTTATATCTCGCATCAAACAAGTTGGAAGGGTCGACTGAATATTTCTAATGTTGAAACGCACATCCTAAATGCAAGAGGTTAATTCAAACTGTACCCGTTTCCTTTACAAAATATAATAAGTAAAATATGATAAAAGAAATCGTACCCAGCGATGTATTAGTCTAAAAAAAATCTTGTTACTACTCTGCATTTTGAAAGAAGAATTAAATTAAATGCATGTCATCAATCATTTCAGTAAGTACGCATGCATATCAAACTGGACAAACTAGGTTCAACATTTCATTAAAAATACATTAAACAGTAGACGCCAAGATAGCGGCAAGTTTTCGCGCAGCATCCAAAAATCTTGAGGGTATATTCTTGATCAGTCAAAAACACTTCGATCAATTGATCTTTGAAGGAATCAACGGATATCAACAGTGACAAGAAACACAACCAATAAAACAACGCTACCGGTTTTATACTAATTATTATTCTTCTAGATTCTCAGCGATTAATCGCTTTTGCTACCATTCACAACGAGCCACCATCTTCATTCGCAATTATAATAATTATCATTATAATCATATTCCATGACTGGTAGACAAGCCACCTTCAGTTGCTTTTTCATGAACGCATTCATTAGCGTCACATATTGTTCGAATTTTTTCCCACTGCAGCAAGGAATCATGAATAATTTATTCCCAAATGTTATTCACAAAAGGCGAACAGACCGTACCGATTCGGTGGAAAAAGGAAGATAATAACAACAACAACACAAACAATTACAACAACAACAACACAAAGTAATCTCTGGGTGCAACACAACTGTTTTTATCAGTTTTAGTCATCGGTAACCGACTCTTCAGACTAACGAGCTTGTATCATTAGTTTCTGAAGCGTTACCGCACCTTTTTAATTAATCGAGATGAAAATTGGATCTTAAAGTGGACGTCCAACCCAACTCCGTGAAAAATTATACTTCAGGATTCTTTTAGTCTTCTTTTTTTTAATGTTTCCAATTTTTTTTCTAGCTTCTGGGAATGAGAGACCTAATTTGAAATGTCTGTTGGCTAGCCTTATAGGTTTCAAGGAGGTTGTGTCTCACCTCCTTGAAACCTATAAGGCTAGCCGAAATGAAAAGCATATACTTTCGTTATCGCTTTATCCTACTTCAATTTTACGAAAGATCTACATTACTACATTCCCCAGTTTACGAAAAAGTCAGAGCAAAATTTTCACTTGTAAGACGAAAAATGTAAAAATATCCATTAGCATTTGTTTTATGCATGGCTGAAGAAAGGTATGTCTGTAAAAGTGAAAGAGCTAGCAACGTTAAGAGCAATTTTGTACGTTGTTTTGATTGTCTGTTAAGAAATGTAGAAGGAAAAACTGCCAATCTCTAGGGAATTATTGCATTATTATATGTATTTTCTTTAGTATAAGTGGTAAGGTGATGATACATGAAGATACTCTATCTCTTACACTGTGACAATGATATTTATATATTAGTTCTAAATACACTGTTTCTAGAATGCTTTTTGTTTTACAAATACATGCACACTAGAGTACATCTTTACACATACAATAATCCATCGCCTTTATCCATGCTAAGCAATATCCAGGCAAAGGCAATTTCAGTCGTTCTGCTCGTATGTTCTTTCTAAGCCAATTATAATCAAGCTTACTGACATTTTATTTTAAGCCATTTTGCTTAACTAAAGGATTCAAAATATAATATAATGAAACATATACTTTTCAGTAATTTTAAACATTGGTTTCGAAGAATGCGTTTAAGCGCTGATCTGCAATATTTTGTAAATGAATATTAATGGAAATTATTCACATTAATGGAAATCAGTTACGTATTATATGAAAGGACATCTATTCTTTTTTTTCTTTTAGAGCTATTTTTACCTCCTCTCCTAATAATACATTAAACAAATGTGGTAACCTGATATAAATTGTCTAGTCTTGCCAGGAATAAAATTCTAACTTTGGCATTAAAGTAAGTATGCATTTAGCCTGCAAAAAAATTATATCCCAGTTACCTAATAGGGCTGCAGTCCCACTTAGTTCCGACATTTGAAGGTCTACTATGTTGCTGATAATAACTTCATTGTTTATAAAACCTCTGAGATAATCTATGAGAAATATATGTCTTTGTTTACTTATTTATTCTAAAGCAAATTCTAATATTGATCATAAATTTAAAATTTAAATAATTATTTTTAGTAAAATAAGTGAATTTGTTAGTTCTGTTGTTAAAAAGGGAAATAAAATTTTCAGTTTACAGACGATCTTCCACTCACTCTTATTTGAAAACTTTCATTGTTAATAGTTGATTGGTTGATTGTCTTCCCTCTGAACGGCTCGGTATTTCACTAATAAAGCCCAAATTTCAGAAACCTGCTACAGAAATGGGTATTTTCTCAATTTTGATGCAAGAATGCTCTTACAACTTTATACCTGCATTTATGTATTTCTATTATATTGCCTTGATTTCTTGGACATGTTTCAAGACACACGTATATATACGTTCTTGCAGACACCATATAAAATATTCTAGACCGTATATATACGCCCTTGCCGGTCAGCTTCCTTTCCACGAAGAATTTGAAATTTACAATAGAAGCTTACACTGTAAAAATGTGTTTGTGTTCTTCTGAGAAGCTGTCTTGTGTATGGTACTGTAAACACGCGGGCATGCACTTAAGTTCAAACATCATAAGCATATTTGAGTAAGTTTTGAAAGTAAACTATATGTATTATTAGCAATATCAAATATAAATACAAAGGTCTAGCGAATTCAGCTTAGATAAAAACTCAAGTATTAAAATCTGAAACACAAATGAGATTGTGTACTAAGAATATAAGTACGTATATACTCAGTATTGACGCAGGGAATTTAGTTTGATTTTTTAAAATTGCTAAAATAGAAAAACGGTGGGGATTAAATCTATTAACATATCAAGCAAAATATAAGATTAAATCAAAATCTTTGTGAAGAAAATTTTAATAGCATAATATCTCTTTCTTTTTTCAATTATTTATAAAGGAAATAAAATTACTTGAAGATAAAATAATACCTAAACCTTATCATAATTAAATGTTATGTAAAATAAAGTAACTAAGGATTATATAGTTACGCAAGGATATACAGTTTGCCATTACTGGAGAAAATGATTTGTTTAAAGTTAACTTGCATACTGTATCGCATTAAAGCGGAGTGAAACGTATTATTCAGGGAAATCCTAAGTATATAAATCTTGTAATAGAATTTAACAAAGTTTTTCAAAATATAATCGAGAATTTTTAAACAGAAAATTTCAGTAAAGATGTTAGGAGGATTCTGTAAATACAAATAATTTTATGGTCTCAGTGAAGCACAAATTCCGATATTCTATACGTTTACCTGTAAAATTTGTGGAGAATTTTTTTTACTTTCTTGTACGAGGTAAAAGAAATATTGAAAGCGCGAAAAACTTCGGGTATCATATTTCAACGAAAATATCCATTTTGACCGCTCTCAAAACCACTTGAACGATGTTTTTACTTGACATCTGTATGCATAGACAGAATAAAGAACTCTTTTTTTTTTTTTTTCCAAAACGGATTGTAAAATGGATTTCAAATCGATTCAGAAGAGATTTTTTCGTGATGTCTGTACGTACGTACGTATGTATCTCGCATTATAAGGTATTTCTCCCACTTTCCTAGCGTGCCTTCGCGGTGTAACGGTAGCACGCTGGGCCGGTATTCCAGAGGTCCGTGGTTCGATTCCCGGCGAGGGCGGTTGGATATTTTTCATCTCGCTGGTTTCCAAAAAATTCTAATGACTCTACAGCATAACTCAAAAATGAGTAAAAGGAGAGAGTCTCTTCTCCCTCTCGAAATCGATAGAGTTTCATTCAAAATCTTGTGCCAAACTAGGTTCACAGTTTCAGATATTTTTTTATTTAATTTTAAATTTGGCACTGATATATTTTAATTTCAATGATTATTAAGAATTATTTTCTCAATGATGCGACTTCAAAGTTATTTAAATTCTCTGTTTAAATCAATTTAATGTTCATTTTTATACAAAAATATGTTTAATATATATAAAAAACTTTAAATTGCTAATTTGCAGTTGAAATAATAGTTTGGAGTTGAGAAACTATAGAAGTGCAAAATTAGTTGCCTGCTCTTATATTTTTATAAAATACTTAACAATTATTTAAATTATTTAGCGTTATCTAACGGAATGGAAAGTATTATTATACTAAGTCCTATACTAAATACTGTACACTTTTAATTATTGTAAGTGGATTGAAATATTAATTAACTAAGTTATTTCATGTTACCTGGCATTTATAGTAATTAAATATATGTTACATGGAATTATACTAGGTACTATCAAATTCCTCTATTTCGTGCATTTTCACTGGGCTGCGTAAAAAAATTAATATGCGTTACTCTGAACATTATTTGCACTTCTGCTGAGTAATAACTTTTAAATTTTTCTTCTTGTTCGGATAAATTCCCTGAATCCATTCTAAGTCCTTCTTTTTTAATTGCATATTGATAAATTTATAAGTTTTCTGAACACACTTTCATGCCATCAATAAATACCGATGATCACGAAATATCGTGTCACGCTTTGGTATCGAAACGTCTTGTTTACTCAATCATGCAGCTCGAATTCATTAATTATTGTCCACAACAATTTCAGTGCACTTCCTGAAGGGATATGCTTGGCGTTTGAAAAATGGTTACATGGAATTATGGGAAGCTGTCATTCTAAGGATTCGCGACCAATCAATTTTCGAGGTTTGTTAATTAAAAATTAGAGGACTCTTCTGGCTGGTCTCTCTCTCTCTCTTTTTTTTTTTTTTTTTTTTTTTTTCAGTAGTGTTATCTCTAACTTAAGGGACTTGTGATTAATCAGATGGGTTATCTTTTTCTGAATGTTTCAATCTGAGTGAGCCTTTAAATGTTTGGGGAAAATATTTTGTGGTCTTGAAAAGTGCTGAAATTTATGTACCCCTAGTTATCAACACGAAAACAAAAATTTTGTGCCAAAGAAAAGCAAACGTATATGGAAATTCAACCAAACAAATATAACTTTCGCACAAATATACACTCGCGTGTAAAATTAAGAGAATTTCCAAATTATGTCTATCTTTGTGAGAAGTATAGAACGGAAGTTACTAATTATACCGCCGAAGAATTATTCAAATATTCAGAGTCGAATATGTAAGAGTATACGTGAGTGTCTGCGATGCTGTGATTGTGGAGAGGATATAAGCACACGAGGGATTTTTGGCAATTTGTGTGCTTTTACTTCCTCACGGCATTCACCGTGTTTAGCGCAAGAGTTGGGTATATTTTATAGGATATCAGGTAAAATGAGTAGCCACGAACGCATCGATGGCAGAATAAGATGGAGAATTGTGGATAGATTGGAGACAGGCCAATCACAAGCATAGGTGGCTACAGAGCTCAGTTGCACCTCTCAGTATCGTCTGCAATTTCTGGAAACAATTTCAGGACACTGGAGCCATAAATAAAAAACCGGGACTGGGTCACCTAAGATCCACGACAACGAATGAGAATCGTTGTTTGGCATTTTCAGCGGCGAAACGGGACAGCAACAGCTTCACAGTTCTCACGTATGCCGTATGCTGACACTGGAACCCACCCAAGTTTCATTGTGTGCATTTGCCAGAAGGCTTCATGAGATAGGGCTATATGCCAGAAGACCCGTTGTTTGCGTCCTGCTCCTTGCAGCACACAAGAGAGCGCGTTTAGCATAACGCAGCCAATATGCACTTTGGGCCAGGGCAAGACTGTGCTTTTTACAGATGAGTCGGGAGTCTGGAACATAATCCCATCCCTTTCTCATCAGGGAAAAAGGATCATTAAGGTGGTGGTGGAATGGTCTGAGCAACCATTATGTTAGACCTCTGCAGGAATTTGAAAGGCTGCCTGATTGCTATGAGGTAGAGAGAATAGATTTTAGTGCTCTATGTTCAACTTCTCATGGTTTACTTTATCTTTACTTCTTGTTAATGTACGACAACGTATGTTCTCATAGTACTCAGATAGTCGACGATTACTTGAAGTCATGAGATAGGGCTATAGTCATGAGATAGGGCTACTTGAAGTCATAAGATAGGGCTATACTTATATTACTTAAGTGAGGATATTCACCGCAGGGTTTGGCCGGACAGATCTACCTTATAAAGCGTACTGGAATCTCTTACGAGGTCATTTTTATTTCGCCATCTCCCTCGAGTACCATGCCGGAGTTGAGAACTGTCTTGCTGCAGGATCGGGATCCGCTGCCACAGGTACCGCCCAACTGCTTTCTGCCTAATATGCCCTCACGCTGAGTGACCTGTCTGGCTGTGGGAGGGGATCGTACCCTTTATTAAACTAATTTTCAGTTCGAATATCATTTCAGTTCGAATGGATTTTGGACATCCCTGAGCTTTACTGATGATCATCGATCGAATCCGAACAAAGGATTATCCGCGTGGGAGTTTTCGTGGTTTTTCTCATGTATAACGTGGATACGAACCAGTTTCCTTTAAGAAGTCTTCTGTGAAGACATCCCTCTTCATAGGCAGATGTACCTCGAAATCATTGCTTTAATCAGTAACCTTTCTAAAATCAGGCAAAGTGTTTTGCTCGAATTTGTGTGCTTTTCCGGCATACAAAAATTAACATGATTCAGAAACTAAGTGAATATCATATCATGATATGAAAGAAATTATACGCACTATTAAGTAAATTTAATTCTATTATTAACGAGTGAAGAGTTTCATTATTTATAATATTTTTACATAGAATTTATTTAAAAAACAATAATATAGATCAGGAATATAACAGATTTATATTAATGTTGATTAATCGGTAATGAAAAAGCAATTGATGATTATCTGTCTAAAGGAAGGTCTGTTTTCGTGTAAAGCTAAAGTTTGTAACCGATTAAGTAAATGAACGAAAATTAAAAAGTAAAAAAATGTAGAGATTCACATTTAGTTCAAATATAGGATGTGTAAAATGCCGTTGCGAAAATGTCGCTTTCCTAAAAAATTGCGAATAACTATATATTAACAAAATAAGGGCATTTAAATTTAGCTTGAATTAAGTTATTTTCTTAAAGGAACTGGAAACTACTGTTTTTAGATGAAAAGTTTAGTTTTCAACTCTAAAATAAGCGTTTTGCTTGCATGTTTTATTTCAGCAGCAAAAACTACTCGAATATTAGGCAAGGATCAAGCGGTTAGTATGCGCAAAGTTTCACTGCTATAAAGAATATAGCCAGTACTTAAGTTTTAATACAGTCAGCTTGGCTCAACTTGGCGACTTTTTTACAGAAAAAAAAAGATGATTCGGTGATTTTCGAATTGCAAATTGCAATGGATATGGCTACCCGAAGAACAGTTATGCGCATGGTTGCCAGAGTTTTGCGATTTCTGAAAATTTGGTGACTTCTTCTAAGGCGGTTGCGATAATAGTAAGTACCCTATTTCCAAATATATTAGAAAACTAATATTTCCTATTAATATGTACACTAACTTAAAAGAATTTATCAGCGTCAAAGCTGATATTAACATTTCGACTATCGAAATTCGTACATGATTGTCTGCAGCATACGAAGGCGAAAGTAGATCTTGCAGTCTTCAAAATTAAGTTTTACCTTACAAGCATACCATAACAAAAACATACAAGTGGCCCACCAGCAGCTAAATAGTAAAGTTGTTGAACACTGGTGGTTTGGCTCGGTGTTCGAATTGCGGTCAAAGAGTCAACTGCGTTGGTGTCTTTATCAGTCCAACTCCTACAGTGTCAAAAATAGACACAAATTCCAAAAAGTCGCGAAGAGTTAGACAAATTAACAAAAAATATTTTATATAGATCGTGTTTACCAAAAAAAAAAAAAAAAAAAAAAAACTGAAAGCTTTTTAGATTTTACATTATGCCCAAAGGGGTGTTTTTTTACGTTATGTGTGCTAGCTTTATTTATTAAATATCATGTTCTTCGCACTTAAACCATAAAATTCAGTTCAACAGCAATATCACAAAATAATTTTAAAATGAGCATATCTTTAGAATTTTTGATACACAGTCTCGCGTGCTGGAGATAATTCTTTTTTCCGTACACTGTTGCCACTGTTCCGTACACTGTTGCTCGCTTTGAAATCGTTGGGTTTGTTAATCAAAAATTCGTTAAAGCTTTACAAAATATGAAATAGATAATAAAAAAAATTTCCAAATTCCAAATTTGCCTTCCAGATGCCCATATTCGGGTGGAAACGTACGTTATTCAAAAGTTGATGGCTCTAGGTACCGTTTTGTTTTATCACAATGCGAGAAACATACATATATTTTTGCAGGTTCTTCATTATTTAATTTCTTAAAATATAATGCAGGGCTCTAATATTTGGCGGCAACAATTAGAAAAGTGAACCAACATTTATAGTGAACCAACGCAAACTCAAAACGAAAATGAAATTTCATTGTTTATTTCACCGTCATCAGGGGGTTCGTGCAACGAAAGAAGTCAATAAATAAAACATCCTATTTCTAAACCGACAAAGACACAAATTTAAATTAAGTTAAAAATTTAAATTTAAAAATAATCTTAGAAAAACAATCAGAGTAATCCGTGTCTTTTAATCGAACTCCAACAGGCCGAAGTAAGCAGTGAGCATCGAAAACATGGATAAAATTCGAAAAAATTGCGAAATACATTTAAAATAATATTTTGAGTATATCGAGGCCAAAAAAATATTTCAAAAATAATCGAATAAGTGGAAAAAACGCATGAAGAGTTTTTAATTCCATTGGAAATAACAAAATTATACGCAAATTTTGAAAGCATACAGGCCGGGTAAAAAATAATACCAAAACCGAACTGAAATGCCAAAACGAAATTAATTGCTCTTCTAGGCAATTTGCCGCTTTGGACTAAAAAAAAAAAAAAAAAAAAAAAAAAAAAAAAAAACAAGAAAAAACCATTCAATGCTTGGGAAAAAAGCAGAACATACGCAAATTTTTATAATCTTAAATTGGAAATAATAAAACTATATGCAAATATTGAAATTATACAGGCCCGGTGAGAATTGTTTGCATAAATCATAGATACACAAGCGGAAAAGCTTAAATATTTGAACTTAGTCCACTGATTTTTTTATCCTTTATTGTAATTTGTGGGATCAGTTGACTGATATTGAAAACATTTTCTTAAGATTTTATGCATTTTTGGTTGTTAATGATTTATGCTATTATTTTTTACCCGGCCTGTATGCTTTCAAAATTTGCGTATAATTTTGTTATTTCCAACGGAATTAAAAACTCTTCATGCGTTTTTTCCACTTATTCGATTATTTTTGAAATATTTTTTTTGGACTCGATATACTCAAAATATTATTTTAAATGTATTTCGCAATTTTTTTCGAATTTTATCCATGTTTTTGATGCTCACTGCTTACTTCGGCCTGTTGGAGTTCGATTAAAAGACACGGATTACTCTGATTGTTTTTCTAAGATTATTTTTTAATTTAAATTTTTAACTTAATTTAAATTTGTGTCTTTGTCGGTTTAGAAATAGGATGTTTTATTTATTGACTTCTTTCGTTGCACGAACCCCCTGATGACGGTGAAATAAACAATGAAATTTCATTTTCGTTTTGAGTTTAGCTCCTTATCCTCCAGTTTGCTATACTGCTTCCGTGTTTTTTTTTTTTTTTTTTTTTTTTTTTTTGTATAGTTTATTTAGAATTGAGTATGGAATGAATTTTAAACGTATTTTTTATTTTATTTTATTTTGCATTTTATATATGTAACATTAGTGCAATTTTGAAAGTACTGGTGTTAGATCTGAGCAATGTTGTTTAGCGTAGATACTTGATGCTTAGAGCATCCATCCATTTTGAAGAAGGAGTCTAGCCGGATTAAATTCCTTTTTTATTTAAATTCACATTTTGTGACAACAATTCACTTGGCACTCCAATCTGCTCACTTCCAGAACATCTAAAATTTTGATACTACACCGGTGGAAGCTAGCATAGCAGCACATATATAATTGCGATAAAGCGTCTTAACAGGATGAAAGCTTAAGCGAAAAGAAAGAGAGTGTCGCAGTAGTAATGCATAGGAAGAAGGGAGGGAGGCAAAGTTTCGGTTTTAAGTTTTGGTTCACGATTTGGTGATTGGTCAAGAGATATCTGCATTAAGGATTACGTAAGATCGCACGATTAATTTGAATGATAAATAATTATTATTTATTATTATATATATAAATTCTAATGATAAATTATTACATATATATTAGCATATAGACAAAGAAAGACAGGTAAACGTTAGGAAAGCTATAAGAAAAGGCTATTAGCAAATAAAAAAAATGCGCCTTTGGGGCTTAAGGGGTGCTGAAACCCAAAAATCTTCAAAAAATGGTGATTTCGGATTTTTGCATTTTCAACTTCTCTACGCTTTTATCTTTCTAAAAATGCCATTCTTTAATCTCTATGAAAATTAGAATGTAAAAAAACCAGTTTTAATTTTTCACCGAATGCATCGATCAATGAGAATTTTTACATAAAAACGCGTTTTTCTCCAAACGTGATTCTTTTATACTCGATGTATATTTTCTCAGGAACTACTGCTCACAGGTATCTAAAATTTTTAAGGCATATTTATTACGTTTCCTAATATTTACTGAAATGAGCTTTTTGCGATAAACTAAGAAAAAAAAATTAAGTTTTTTGTGTGAGAAAAGTGCTAAATTTTACTAAGCCTAACAAAATATTCTGTAAATTACTCTAAAATTCAAAATGTTTCAAAAGCTCATTTCAGTATAATCAGATAGCTATACTTTAATTACACAAAAAATTTCAAGCTACAGCAGATTTTGAGAAGAGGTACAACGAAAATGGCCAATTTAACATTGTCGGTATGGGAGTTGCTGATACCCCTTAAAAAAATAAAAATGAGAAAACTTTAAAATTTTGAATACCATCACATTTACGTATATAGAAAAAGTTAAGAAATTATCTTCAAACTCGCTATTTTTTTTTTACTGATTTTAATTTGTCATGATTTCGATATAAAAGGTGTTATCTAAGAATTTGATAGCAAGTATTTTTTAATTTAGTTCTTAGTTGATAAATGTAGTTTAATTCTGAGATATTGAATTAAAATTGCATTAATAAAAATATATTAATGTTCAGGAATAGGAAGATCTTAAGAGAAGACTGAAGGGCCATGCAAGTATAGTTTGTAGAACAATCTTTAATTGCTCTTCATAGCAATTTCGGTTTTTCACTCATTTTTTTCGTATACTTTTCAAGTATTCTATCACGAATAAGAAAAATAATTTTTCGAAGAAATTCTTCACTATTATACACAACATTTAGAAAATTATTTTAGATTCAAATAAAGATTCACTTTCAGAGTGTATCGATATTTTACATATGCGGAATCTATCGATATTACGCATACATAGAGTCTATTGATATACCGCTTAAGATTGTTTAAAAGAAAAGAATTATGCCAGAAGTAGATACTTCAACAAAACATAAGTTAGCCATGACAGAGATAAAAGATTGATAGAGCACAGAATCCTACTAATTAATCATTCGTATTAATACCAATTCTATCGTACTACAGTCATTTTACATAATAATGACTAAAATAAAAATAAAAATTGCGTGATCGAAGAAGTTGATATCTTTCGATTTAAATTCAATCATGGGATAATGGCATACTGCCCGAGTGCGCATTCCATACGCCTATCTAAATGCTGTCAGCGAATCATCCGTTTGAAACGAAATTCAAAGCTGTAGCCACTACATGAAACAAAAATGTTAAATCACTTGCATGAGAGGGAAAGAGTGCAATTTTACAACTTCGCTTCGCACGTAGGAAACCACGATTGGAAATTCAAACTTCAGTAAGCAGTTGTAGCTGATTTATTGTTAAGATAATGATTACGTTCTCTGAAGAGCCGTTTTTTCTAAGTGAACGATTATTATTATCTCAAAGGTTGCTGAAGACTTGGAAGAAATGTACTTATATATATATATATTTTCTCTCCTCTATCAGATTTGATCTTAATTTATTTATTTGTTGTGTGTTTCCTCATCTCTTTTGGTCAGATCTTTAAGATGATGGAGAATTCGTGACGGTCGGTTACAGTTAAAGCGAAATGCCGGCCACATGATGATGATATTATCATTTTTCACCATTTTCACTTCTCCACTGGGAGAAAGTGAAAGGAGAGAATCGAGAATTGTGACTTGAGCTCGTGTAAGTTTAAATAGTGTATTAACCTTTCAGACATTTTCTTTGAGTACCTTAATGCCTGTCATTTTCTGTTTTATACTCAATAAACTAAGGTGCTAGCTCTTTACAACACAAGTGGTGGCACCAGAATTAAATGTGTGTTTTCGTGAAATTACTGAATTTCCAAATGAAAAAAAATCATATTTCTTACGTAAAAACTGGCATGCATTCATATTTAATTGTGAACTTCAAAACCCATTTTCTTTTATGAAAACGAAAAGAACAAAGCAACAAAAGTTATGAAAATTATGAAAAACTAGCTGATACCCACCCGCTTTACTGGGCACACTATCTATTTGAATGTGAACCTAGACTTCTTATATGGACGTAATGTCACATTTAGAATTGATAAGTAATGTAATTTTGTAAATTTAAAGTCGTGAAATATAGTGCCAGTCAGTGAATCTGTCATACACAGATTTCCCCATCACCCATGAGGTACTGTGTATTGGGATGCGTCCCCATTATTTAACGTGGCGGGATCCCCAATCGGCATACCTCACGAAAAATTGCCAACATAAAACTAAGGTTTATATATATTTAACTGTTATCATAAATTTCATGAAAATAAATATATCTTTGTTAACAAATTTGTTAATCAATTATAATTATGTGTCCTCGATTTTCTATGTATGGCAATTTTTTAAATAACAATAGCATTTTTATTTTTCATCACATTAATTTATTTCTCTTAATAATAACATTTATTTCCATGAAACTTATGATAACAGTTAAATATAAATGTTATTATTGACCTTTATCATTTAAATGTTGTTTGTTTTCATTGAATAGATGCGCGTTATTTACCGATTTAATAATTTTAAAGGAAAATGAATTCATTGGCAACATTGTATTTCATGTCTAGTTTTGGCAACAATAAAAGAAAATTCTTAATTTGGATTTGAAAACCAAATGTATGAGAAACTTCTATTGTATAACAAAAATTCATTTTGGACAGCATTTACGTAAAATCCGTTCTTAGTGCGCGTCTAGATCTTAGAGTGAGTAACCATGCAAAATGTCAAGTCAATCGGGTGTATAGTTTCGGAGATCTTGTGATGAGTCAGTGGTATTTCGCTTATATATATAGATGAATTATGAAATTATAAAACTACAAATTATGAAAGGAAAAGCAAAAAAACAGGAAAAAGACAAAATTTACATACATAGTTCACAAAACGTAACACATGCGATGTACATAGTACAATATGTATATATTACATGTAAATCTCAATCATATCATATGCGTTTCTTCTTTATTTTCTTAACACGCATGTAACATTTCGTCCATGTTACATCCATCCAAGGGTTTGTTAGCCCAAAGGGGAGGTAGCCCAGAAGGGCTATTAGTCTCAAAACGGCATTTTGTGGCGTTTCACTGTTTAAATTGTTGCCACCAAATTTTATCGCCCTGTATCATATTTAAAGAAATTAAATAATGAAGAATATGCATAAATTAATAATGAAGAATATGCATATGTATATTTCTCGCACTGTGAAAAAACGATGGTACCTAGAGCCATCAAATTTGCAATTACATAATTCTCCACTTGAACATGGGCACCTGGAGGCCCGAATTTTGAATTTCGAGTTTGTTTTATTATCTATTTCATATTTTGTAAAACTTCAATAACGAATTTCTGATTAATAAATTCAATTATTTCAAAGCGAACAATAACACTACTGTACGAAACAAACATTTTTATCTCTAGCGCGCGAAACTTTGTATCGGAAATTCTAAAGATATTCTGTTTTTAAATATTTTGTGATATTGTTGTTTAATTAAATTTTATGTGGTTTAAGCGCAAAAAACATGCTATTTAATAAATAAAAGTAACACAAAGTTAAAAAAGTCCCTTTGGGTGCAATATAAAATTTGAAAGCTTTCGAATTTTATTCATTTTTTCTAAAATTAAAAATGTTGTGAAAACTCCATGAAAGGAAATCACAAAAGGGAAAAACATGTAAAACGATGAATGACTATTATTTAAGGCTAAATAAAATGAATAGAAATAAATGCATCAATAAATTAAATTAATCATTAATAGATGACTAATAAATTTAAGTAATTGTAACAGAAAAATTAAATTATAAACAAATGAAAAACGTGTAAATAATGATATAATGTCGCAGACAGACAAAAGTAAATATTTTGTATAGTATTTGAGAATTTTTAATTCTCTGCACTTTTAATTCTCTTCACGGATTATCTAGAATTTTAAATAGAAGCAATTGTTTTACATAAGTTAACCCTGACAGAGATAACCTGACAGAGATAAAACAAAACATAAGTTAGCCCTGACAGAGATAAAAGATTGATAGAGAAGCAATTGATTAGATATTGATAGAAAGCAGAAGATTGATTATGCAAGTGTCATGTATAAGAAACTTCGTTACATATCAGCTTGTAAACAGACGAAGCTTGAGGTTGTCAATTGAAATGTAGCTAGAATTTAGAAATGCAATCCTTTCATACATACTATTACAAGCAATCACGGCGATTCGGCTCGACAAAAATCCTAGCTTTCATTCAAGTACATCAATAGCCAATAGTCGAATAACCAGCAAGAAATTAAAATTAAACGTTAAAATATCAAAACGTATATTCTGATGGCAAAGCTTTTAATTTACTACTTAAAACTTTTCAGGTCCGCCCAAATCAGAGACAAAGAGATATATTTGTCTGCTTGCAGAGACCTTCGCGTTACCATTTGCATAAAACAAAATCACAACCAACAAATTCGTAAAAGCGAAACGACAGAAGCAGCATCTGTTGAAGCGAGAGCCTTATCAAAAAATTAACATAGAAAAGAAGCAGGTTTTGGAAGAGAGAAAACTTGTTATTGCTTGGAAATATCAAATCGCGAGATCTATTGCTGCTTCTCTCTTTTTTGGTTTGAGTGACGTTTTGACAGATTAGTGATCAAAACTTAACTTTGACTTTTGTTGGAGATCTTCCAAGTTTCGCTCTTTTGATTTAAGTTATAATCTCATATTATAAAGAAGATATTTTAGAAATTTATAATGCAGATTATTACGAAAGACGTTTATTCGAATGTTATGGTAAATAAAATGACTTGTTAAGTTGAGAAATAATTTCCATCAAACGACAAATCTTAGATTTTATAATTGAAAGCATTTAGGTATAATGATTTAAAGAATATGATTATATAAGTGCCAAAAAATATAATGGGCAGCAGCCGCAATAAGCTAAACTTTTATATTAAAAACTCATATTAGAATTCTACTAAAGTAGAAATTTGGAAAAATATATGAAATAAATCTACAAATGAGATAATATTAAGCTTTTAATATAATCTTTTACCATTTAATAAATAAATGTTATAAATATAGTCTTTTATTGTTAAGTAAATATTATTATTACAATATTTTTTATTGATAAATAAGTATTAGTAGTACAATCTTATATTATTAAATACATAATACTATTTTTATTCAGGAACATTAAGTTAAAACAGTTTGTAAAGTCATTCGGCTATTCTGAAGCAAGGGTATATGAAAAATCTGCAGTGTCCTCGCTGTGACTCGAACCTGGAACTCTAGAATACGGTCCGAGTCTGCTATCCTTACCCCACGAAAGCATGCTGGAAGGAGGGAGGAAATACCTTATAAGTTAATTCTGTGATCGACTGAACTGACTGAACATATTGATGTAATCGTAAGCATTGCTTGCGCACACACCCGCAAATATCCCTGATAAAAGACTTTTTTTTTTCATAAAAAGGTCACTAAACCTTACATCCGCCGCCCGTGTAGAATATAAGTTAAGTAAAATATAATTATTATTAACATGTGAAAAACTTTTATTAAAATCAAATTACAGTGATAAATTTAGAATTAATTAATCTTGCAATCTATATTTCATTGATTTCTATGTATTTCAGAATAAATGTTAGTTTTGCGCTTTTCATTGTTAATTGGACGCCCAAAATGTGAGCTTCTGTGTGAAGCTTCACAGTAGAAAATGATATCTTGTAACTTTTGTCGAATTAATTTTAGTATAAAATGTCTGAAATGAGGCAAATAAATAGAGACTGTTTAAAGGGAATCTTATGGAAAAGAAACAACACCCTTTTATTTGAAGACATATATATGTATTATTTGAAGATATACATAAAGCATGTTGCAGATTTAGTGCAGTCGTAAGGAGAAATTGACTTTTATTGATTTTTTATGCCATAAAAGGCGCATCGCTTCTATAAAATCTCTCTTGATAGCAAAACATATTCTGTATCGCAACAAGGAAACAACAGTTCAAGATCTCAATATTATCCTCTGCTCAGGCCTCACTAAGCAGATAAAATATGAGTTTCTGGTTAGTAATATTTTGTGGAGTATAAATGAAAGATTTCTACGCTTCAATATCGAAGCAGAAAATTTCTTGAGGATTAGGTGAGACAGATCTGCAATAAAGCTGACTTTTGAGAAAACTGCCACTAATAGCATAATGTTGTCGTCAACGCTTGTAGTGGTGTCCCTATGTAGCCACCTAAGATAATTAATTACATAGTACAGTTAGTATTTAGTCTTGATCTTTAATACCGTCTCTGCAATAATGATCAACGACTGACAGTCTGAAGAAAACATCACAACTAGTATGATCCTTCTGCCGCGACTGAACATCTCAGCTGATCATTGCAATATCATGGTTTGAAATGCCATCAGAATCTACTGTTCTAGTATTAATAGCTGATACAGTGATGATACGCCGTTATTTTGATGACCTTCTCTAGTAGAACAATGCATGGCCGCTCACAATTAGCATCAGCAGACATCCTCTGGAAGCAGTCCAAGAAACTTCTTGCCTAGGATGGTCTCTAGTCAAATGAGAACCTGTGGATCTTGAAAGGTAGTCGAGTGAATACTCTCCAACGCCCTTACAATAAGGATAAATTGGAAAGTTTGCAGTCTTCGAACCTCATCGATTTAATGTAACATTAAACACAGTAACCTTACTACTAAGTAACGTCCTGCGTGTTCAATCAATAAGCACGTGCCATACGCAGAAGTTATACATACAAAAAAGAAGAAGAAGAAGGGGAAATTGCTGAAACCTTGAATGAACTTACCAGGGAGCTTTAACGTGAGGTGAATAAATACCGTTACACCATTACATTTCTTTTACTATTTTCTCAATTTAGATATGGACACTTACTGAGATATGGATTCCTGTTCCTCCTCCCTCCATCCTTCCAAAAGCCTGCCATGATATTGTTTCTTCCATCAGCTCCGCACTCAGACGAAAGTCAGCTGCTACTCTCAACGTCTCCTACTAACCTCACAAATTTTCTTCGCTGAACTATTCCATCGCTTCTAATTGCTATCGTTTTACTGTATTTATATTGACCTTTTCTACAATTCTACAACCATAACAGATTGCTATGAACTGTCACATGCTATTCAACTGATCAACCTCTTACAGTCATTATTCTGGGTTAGAGCCTAACCCAAGCATCCTCATCTGAAAGCTTGTTTAGTTTAATATTTTCAACATTTACACTCATTAATCAGGTATTACAGTAATCGTGTTATGAGTAAAAATACTCTTTCAATGGAATTGGCCGAAATGTATAACAGAATTTTTGGCCGAAACTCTAAAAATTAAATGCTCTGGTAATAATGTTAAACATATCAATCCAGATCATATGCATATGAACGACACTATCATTTCACAAAAGGACTCATCACCATTTATCAACAATAAATGTAAAATGTTGTTCATAATTTGTTTTAAGAAAATCTCTAATGGCATTTTTAAGTAAGATATGCGAGTTCCTACGTAAGGTTTTGAAAAGAGGTCTAAGAGATTTAAGGATGTTTATAGTTTTGGCTGACAAGGAAAACTGAATAGTTACGTTGGAAAATGGCACAATATCACGAATGCGAACCCAGGAAAATCAGACTCGAATTTTATACTAACATGGCATGAAAAGTGTTAAAAATTTTAATCTTTCTTTTATTATAATTATTATAAAATATTATAACTCATCTAAAAACTTCATCTTGTAACCTAAGGCCCAGACTTTTAATAATGTGTAGAGAACATCAGTATTTTATTTCAGAGCAGTAGGTAGGTGTGGAAAACGTGCGATTCGGTATTCGCTGGCATTCGATTTCCGGATCTCCCGATTGCCAGGAGGATATATTTCGATTTACAGCACGAAGGCATACGGTAAGAAAGTAATAAATACCTTTCATTATTACTTTCTTACTGTGTGCCCTCATGGTTTCGTAATAAGTATCAAGGGAAATTATACCCACATAACATATATATATATATATATACCAATGAATATATATATATATATATATATACATACGAATGAATCAATTGCATGCAAAACTTGCCATAGCAACTGAAATTGATATTAAATTGTCTGTTCTCTGAAAATAATGTTAGATTCATTCTTCTGATGGTATGTTCAAAGCCTGCATATAAATGTAAATCCAGTCATATCGCCTTTCTTTGCGTAAGCACAAGTTCATCCTTCCCAGACATTAGAGCGAAAACGGCGAGAAAATAATCCCAATTAAGATTTCAAAAAACCTAACTGCCGCACCTTTATGCCAGTGAAATTTGCCCACTCCTTGCGATCGTTACAAATGCTACAACGAATGAAATAATACCGCAGAAGTTATACATCTTTTGAAGAAGAGCATTCATACACATATATATGCACGCGCAAAACCTTAATACGCACCGAGGGGTCGCCTGGCACCCCTTCTTGTAAAGGACTGATGTACCGAGCAGGGCGGCGCCCCGTCTGAATCCTAACTGTAAGCACAGTGATCGTAAAGACATAATAACACGTTGGAGGTGATAGATGCCGAGTTGTGGGTCTTAGCAGCGTCAATTTTGGGGGGGTATCTTTCATTCTGAACACGTTCCAACTTTCAGTGTTGGATACAGGGGTGGAGAGGAGGCCGTCCAACTCGTGATTGTTCAGATGTCGGGGATATTTCCTTATCACTGCATTTTTCATTGCTATAGTTCATCACGAAATATGTGCCAGGACCCCCAGGCTTCTTGTATACAGTTTGAAAGGTGTGAAAAGCTTTGTAACGGAGAATTTTACGCGTCTTGTTACTTACTTGAAATTGGAAGGTGTAACTTTACAGATAAATTCAGTCGTCAATTAGGCTAAATCGTTTTCCATTCAATTTCTTTATCCTAAAGTCTTTATTGTGCCTTGTTAATTTGAAACAAGTAATTTTTTACGTAAACTTTTTTGCGTAGAACTTTCTTAGTACTAACTCATAGCAGTTTCAATTTATTAATAGATATTTTAACTGCAGCAACCAGAATTTTTCTTTTAAATAAGAATATGTAAAAATATTTTGCTCAAATTATTTTTATGAATATTTTGTAATTACAATCATTTTAATTAATTTGTTTTTAATTCTAAAAGTATTTTGGTTTAAATTCTAAATTACGTGTGCAGTGTTGTTGTTCTAAGGTAAAAGTTAGTATTTTTTTAAAGCAAACGCGTCCATAGGCACTTTATCATTCTAAATTTATGTTAAACTTACTCCGATTCATTTTCAATTTCCTCATCTCTTAATTTATTTTTCGTTAACTGAAATATTTTATCTTTACTATTTCCATATATTTTTAGTCCAAAGGGGCTTTGTCTCTGAAGGACTATTGTTTTTGTTTACCGATTTTACGTTGGTTCACTATACATCTCTGTTTCCCTTTTCAAACTTTTGCCACCAAATGCTAGAGTCCTGCATTATAGTTGAAGAAATTAAATAATAAAAGTCTGCATAAAAGTATTTATATTTCTCGCATTGTGATAAAACAACGGTCCATAGAGCCATAGAATTTTCAATGGCATAATCCTACTGCGAGTATGGGCATATGGAAGCCCAAATTTGAAATTTGGAATTTGTTTTATTATCGATTTCATATTTTGTAAAACTTTTACAAATTTTTGATGACCACACTCAAGGATTTAAAAGCGAGCAATGGAAACGTTGTACAGAAAAAACATTTTTATCTCCAGCGCGCGAGACTGTAACGGAAATTCGAAAGATATGCTCAATATAAAACTATTTTGCGATATTGCTCTTGAACTGAATTTTATAGTTTAAGTGCAAAGAACGTGATATTTAATAAATAAAGTTAACGGACAAAATCTTAAAAAAACGCCCCTTTAGACGTAATTTAAAATCTGAAACCTTTCGGATTTATTTTATTTATTTGCAGAATAAATTTATCAAAATTCACGGCCTATGACATTACTGAAACAAATTTTATGATGTTTCTAAACGTAAAATATAATGTACAAAAATCTTGAAGCGAATAATTTTGTTGTCAAGTTTTGACATAATGTGCATTCTTCACATCTTTTTATCTAATTTGAGCGTTGTGCGTGGATTCTGTGTTTAAGGTTATCACTTGCTAATTTCGTTATTAGAAACTAAATAACGTATGGCGTTTTAGAAAGATCGCAAAGTTATGTATTTCCATGAACGAAGCAATGTAAGCTTTAGATTACTCCAGTTTTGGTCATATAAAACATTTATGTGACCAAATCGTATTTCATATACATATACGAAATCTCTACCATGAAATTTCTAAATATTAAGTTATTATAAAATGCTGATAAAATGTTGTTCCATGTTCCCTACTATACTGAATGCTCCCCATGATTAAAAAACTGATACAGGTAGAACTAGTGTACGAAATATAAAGAATATGTAGAAGATAAATTATAATTTAAATTAGCAGCGTAAATTAACTCCCCTTCTCTGTTCTAAAAATAATAATCTTTCTTTGCACTGCGTCATTTCTAGACTAATCCTTGCCATATGACTCTTACATAGTTCTGGTGATGTAAATAGAACTAAAACTCTAACAGCCAATAATAATTTTACAGTAGTATTAATTACCCAATCAAAATGAATTGAGAACCGAAACTAACTCTATCTGAATTAAGATTTCATCCTGATAATTAAGATTGACCTAATGCACTCGCTGGCTACTATTCGGCCTAGCTGGACTGCTTCTTTCTTGCTGCAAAGTTATCAAAAATGTAAAGTCTTTGAATTAGGCGCAAATAAATGTGCCAAGTTGTTTGTGACCACAGCATGTTTGCTGAAATAAAATGACGGTGGTAAATAAACAGCACACAATAATTATCGCATTTAACTTCGTGAAACCTTCTACCATTTCTGAAGATGCGTAAGGAAAGTACAAATAAATATACCACTAAAACATTCATATCTGATGAGAGCACTCATATTTTTGTGAAGAGGGGCGTGGGAACAAAAAAAGTAAACATAACCCTTTTTTACTGGTAAAAATACTAAGTAACAATTAAAAACTACATTTAGATATCATACGATTACATCACTTTTTTTATCTCTTAATGAATAATTAAAATTATTAAACTGAGTATGTATAAAAAAGGCAAGTTTCCTGAATTGTTACTAGAAGGTGTCAAAAAATGACCAAAAACTTCGTAATATGAAGGTGGTCCTACAACCATTTGTTTAAATATCATTTGATCACTTTAGGACTTAGACTTCTTTAAAAAAACAAAACAAAATATTTACATACAAGAAACTCGATGCACATAATAAAAGATGTTGTTCAGGGTATCTGATCGCAAGAAAAAACTTTTCATTAGTGTTTTATTACATATTTTTATAAATATATTTGTATATATACTATATATATATATATATGTTTATTTATCTATATTTTTATATATGTGACATGAAATGTTGGCTCTGGCATAACACGATGATATTGGAATGATTACAAGGACTGTACACTCATGGTCGACTGATATAATGCATATCAGTCGACTGATATTAATTATACACATTTTTATGACATTGCATTATCAGTGTCAGCACATACCTAAGCTAGAGCAAGAAGCATGCCCATTGTTCTATAAATGCGAAAGCATTTTCAATATACAGATTATCATAAAAAATTTTCCCCTATATATGAGCCCCTAGCAATCTATCCCTCAACCAATCGAAATGAAATTTCAGATTGTTATTTTAAGGTGAGTACTCGAGATTGTGATGATTTGAAACAATAGATATTTCAGGGCTACAGTCACAGTGAAAACATTTCGAAATTTTCGAATGGCAACACCCATTTTTTTTTTTTTTTTTTTTTTTTTCTGCGCAAATTGATCAGCGCATTGGAAAACCAAAAATGGAGTTGAAAAGATATGCGTATGATGAAAATGGACGGCATAAAACATTTGCAAAGAAAAGCATTGTAAAGGACCAATGACAACACAAAAGAAGAGAGGAAAAAAAAACTTTTATTGGAATTTGATGCTAAAGCAAAGTTTAAAGTTTATAAAATTAAACATTTTAGCAATAGTAGCAATAAAAGCTCCCTGAGATACTATGTTGTGCAGACATTGAAGACAATAAAGAAGTTTCAAACTTAACCAATTTATTAACAATATAAAAAAGGATAAAAACGCAAAAAATAAATTTAAACAATATCAGAGTCTTAGAAAAAATATATTATAACCATCATTCATCAAATAATATTTTTACCTGATCTCCAAAAATACTGGCATTCAATACAAACAAAATGTCCTAAACAGTAATTATGCGGTCTCAAATGAAATTGGCTACACATTCAATAAGTCCATGATCAATGGTCAAGAAAGCACCTGAAATTTAGATTAAGTTCTTGAAAGCACTTAAATCCGGCCTAACTCCGCTTACATTAGTTGAACACGAGGAATCGCCGCCAATTTATTTTAAATGCCACCTTCATGAAGAACATGGATGCCGCCCACACCAGTCACTCACACTGTAGCTTCTGGAACCAAGGAACTTATTCTTGAAAGGTCATCTTGTAGACAGGAACCAACTAACTTACTCAGGAACAGTTATCTTGTGGACAGGAACCAAGGAACTTTATTCACCGGACTGCATGCATACTTCAAAAGGGGCTGGAAACCGCACACCCAAGTGCCAGGAAAGCAGGAACCAGAGCGACGCGAGTTACTTATACCAGAAGTAGGCATGACGTCATCTCACGGCAACCAATCAGCTATCGGCACGATTCGACTTTCCAGATAACGTAACATCACGTTTCGTTTTTGCATCTTAAATTAGGTTGAAACAGTCCGTTCTCAACGCAAACAATGGCAATAAGAAAAAAGAAGTAGAAGTAACTACTATATTACATTAAAATAAAAACTAAGCCTAATAAACATTTGAAGGAGGAGAGATGATGCAGTAAAAGGCTTACAATAAGTCATATTTTTCCAACAGAGTTAAAAAAAAAAAAAAAAAAAGTTTTCAAAGTGCCCACCTTCTCAGATGATAATGCACTGCATGTGGGAGATTATTAACAACAATGACTACTGTAACCTCGCAGCAGCGAGCTGTATAACATTACATTTTATGACATCTGTCAAGTCTAACAAATCTGGTGGATTTGATGTATACGCCTTAGATTTCAGATCACTCCAGAACTAGAAATATATCGGAGTGAGGTCGAGGGATTGCGATGGCCACGAAGCTGCAAAGCTTTGGGAGATCACTCTATTTTGAAACGTTGCATGTGTTGAAAACTTTAATCACAATAAAAGCTTTTTTCTCCCCCCTCTCTCTCTCTTCTTGTGTTGTCATTGCTCTTGGACAATGCTTTGTTTACAAATGTTTTACTCCGTCAATTTTCTTCATACGTGTACCTTTTGTACACCATTCATAGTGTTTCAATGTCCTGATCAGTTTTTCACAGGAAAGAGTATCTGAAATTTTATTTTGATTATTTGAGACGATAGGCTAAATGGGGCTCATGTAAAGGAGACTTTTTTTAAAATGACTACCCTGTATTAATAGCATTAGTTGGAGATAAAAATAAGCTGCGGAGTACGTTTTGCGAAGCCAAGGCATGCGTTTGTTTCAACAGCGAAGATTATGTATGCCGTTCATGTTAGATTAAGAATAGTGAAGTAATTAGGCTTCTCAGCAAAGGTTCTAGAATTCTATTCGCTGATAAAAGTTTTGATTTGAATTGTGATTCATTAAAGGAATTTACTTTAAATTTAGCCGACATGCGTCAGTGCATACATCATTTGCATTCCGTAAGAATCATATGACGGAGATTGATTTTTGAAAGGACGCATTTAAGAAATATGCATTTTAAGATTTTTACTGAATTTGGAACAGATAGCATAAATAACCAGTTAAATAACAGACTTCAGAGGATATTAAAATATGAAAGTTTTCAGATTTTACATTAAGTCCAAATGGGCCTTTTTTTAACGTTTTGTGTGTTACCTTTATTTATTAAATATCTGTTCGCGCGTAAGCCACATACAATTCAATTGAACAGCAATGAAGATAAAATGTTTTTTTCCCCCTACATTGTTGCCATTTTCCGCTTTATATTCGTTGAGTTTGTTAACCGGAAATTCGTTAAATTTTTACAAAATAGGAAATAGATAATAAAACAAATTCGAAATTCGGGCATCCAAATGCCCATATTCGGGTGGAGGATTACGTTATTCAGAATTTGATGGCTCTAAGTACCGTCGTTTTTTCACAATGCGAGGAACATGCATACATTCATGCAGATTATTCGTTATTTAATTTCTTTAAAATATTTGGTGTCAATAATTTAAAAAGGAATTTGCCGTTTATAGCGAAACGCCACAAAATGACGTTTGGAGACTATTGCGCTACCGCCTCTTTGGGCTAAAGAATTAGAGATAGAGTTTTCTTCTTATCTTATATACGTATATTTATTAACCTTTTTATTGTAACGAAAATGTATGCTACCTCCGCCTTTCATTATTTTATGTTATTATAAGAATTTGAATGATTCATTTGCATTATCATTTATAAAGCACTTAGTTCTTATAATCACTTCCTTTTTCTTTGAGATGGTAGGAGTATGGCTTCAATATCCGTCTTACTATAATAAAAATTAAAAGTGTTCTTATTAATTCTAAGCATCCTGTACTAACTCTGCTCGTAACTCCGCAAAAAAAAAAAAAAAAAAAAAAAAAAAAAAAAAAAAAAGAAAGGAAAAAAAACCATCAGGTTTTAGAAATCTGACTCAAAGTCTTCAGCCCTTTAATTTAAACATTCCATTTAATTCAGTTTTTTTTTCGTAAGAATTTTGGCATTTAAATTTAAATCAATCATTTTATTTAATACGATTTTTGTTAGCTATCGATTCTGGTCTGCTACGCACCGCGGGAACTGGAAAATGAGGATTGATTATCTAGTTGCTTACCAAATCCTTTCTCGTTTAAATAATCTGAACTTTTGGGCGAGGTTATTAACGAGTTGAATAAGGTGCACAATAAGAGGTTTACCCTAAAAGAAGTGATCTGAAGTATTTATATCATCTTGGCTTTCGTGCAGATGACAGAAGATGCCTGTAAAAAATAGCTAAAGCTAAATCATATTCATTATGCGAGAAAACTTCAAATGTTGCTTCTCTGTTTGCGGCTACGTTGTTAGAGGAGTTGGGAAAGGGATGCCCAACTCCCTCACCTTTTTAACACACTATTATTTGTCACTCTTATACCATCCCCACAACGCCCTCTAAATTGGAATCAGTTACTCAGTCGTATTCTACGAAAAGCATGAACCTATGATTACGTTACGATACTAATTCGGGGGAAAGGTCCAAAAGGTACCTTTGGTCAGGAAGTGGGGGGATAGGAAGCTGAAGTCGTAGGCGTTTGAAAAGGAGTCAGCATTTTGTGGTAATCATCCGAATGAGTTCTTGTGGTTGATATTTAAACGAGTACTTTTTCTTTCTCTTCTAGCAACTACTTGCATGAGAAATGTTCAGTTATAATTGAGTAGTCCTACGCTTTTGGAGTGAAATGGGTTATCATATCTCTGAGGAGGGAATCATTACACTCATCATCAATCAATATTTGAGGTATCAGATATAATTCGAAACACCTGTATCAAATAAAACTATTATTACTTTCGATATGTAGCAATTCAGTGTTGTCTGGAATAGTGTAGTTGTCATTAAGTGCACAGTAGACCTTTTATAGCACTTTGCTAGAATAAAAGGAGAGAAAATTATAGTTACCTTGGATTATAGCATTCGTCAGGAATCCGACAATCGAAGTTAAAAATTCTAAATCTGATGAATCGGTAGTTTGTTTCTTTCAGAAATCCATTACTAATTTAAATGCACATCAGTTTACACATAAATTTATCTGCATATATTGTGCATAGACTTCAATCCAAATACCATCTATAATATGTTATGTGTTATTTGAATGTGGAGAGAGAATTTTTTAGTTGGTGGTGATTCCAGATAAATATAAAAGAAAATATAAAAGTGGAGATAATTTCGTTGTAACCTTTATCTCGATTTTTTTGGTCATCATGAGATTTGCATTAAAATTATACCGGATTTAGAAATTAAGGTATAACATAGATTTGGGAAGTGTACCATTAGAAAAATATCCATAAATAATTTAAATCATAGTTTTGTAACATGCAAATAAGATGTATTAATTAATAACTATTATAAAAGAACTTAGAGAGTTCACTAGCGGCCGAGCGGTAAAGTCGCTGAACACTAGTAGTTCGGTCCGAGGTTCGAATCCCGCGAACGGGCTGACTGCATGGGCGTTTTCGTTGTTTTCCCCATGTGTAACGTGTATACGAGCCAGTTTACCTTAGAAAGTCCTCCACGAAGGCATCCCTCCCCCTTAGGCAGATAGCCCTAGTGTGCTTTGCCACAATTAAATACACCGCACACCACCATTAAAGAGCTTAGTTATTAAAGAAATGAATGCAGATGATAAATGAAAAAAATTGTTTTATAATTCGAGATTATAAAATTACAAATCTTAAAACAAAAAATTAAAATGCACTTAAGTTGAAAATTAAGTTTATTCTAAGTTTATCTTTAGTAATTATTTGTAAATTTTTTTAAAAAGTTATCCTGAAAATATATTTTTTTCATAAGCTTTGCCACAGTTACTCAAATGTAATGTATACCTAAAAGGCATACTCTGAGGAAATAAAAATAAAACATGCAGACTATAAGAAATAAAAACGTAGTTTAGATATGAGATTTGATGACAAACTATCAAAGAAACTCAGATAGCTTTTGTAAGTTATTCATATTATATAGCTGACTTGTTATGATAATTTCCTTTCGAAGATAAAAACACATCGGCATAAATTATATTTATTCGATTCATCTTATTTTATCGCATGTTTAATCGCTTTATGCTTTTCATTTTTGTTATGGTTACATTTTCATTTAGATAAAGAATACAGTCCTTTTCCTTTTATAGGCTGATCAAAAACGTTTAAGTATTTTTCACTGGTTTATTTATTTATTTTTCTCACTATTTTTAATTTAATTACATGTGAATTCAACTCCATTTTACCCCTGCATACCTGATAATGCCTATATTTTTATTGTTATTTAAATTATTGAGACATTTTTTCCAGCACATTGATCAATTGTTGCTGCAGTATCTGTCAATATATCCTTTAATCAGTTTCTTGAATAGTGGTTGTTTCCCATTTTATTTTTTATTATAAATCCGATTATTGTTAGGCTAATTCTAAATTAGAATATCATTATTCTTTGGTTCAATTATTATAAATTTTTCGGATATTTTTATTTCTGGTTTTTATGAAACTCATAATTTATTGGAGTAACATCGTTCCCGCGGGATGGTTCTGGGGATTGTTCCTTTATAAAAATAGAAGTATCAAAGCTTCTAAATAGTATGTAACGAACAGCATAGTTTTAATATTAACATGTAATAATAATAGTTAAGCACCTTATTAATATTAAATCAAATATTACCATGTAAACTGCACTAAAAACTAAAAGTGTTTCGAAATTCAGTATTCCTCTTGCACTGAACTTGGATGAGTGACACATCGTTTCTCAATACAGATGAATAATATTCTTTTTTCAGTTGCAAGGAGATTTAGCGTAGTTCACTAAGTTTTATTTAAAATCATAAAATTATTTAATTTTAATTTTTTTGTAAAAGACGATTTTCAACAGTGCGAAGTAAATATAGAAAAATTTAATGCTTTTTCTAGCGGGAGGGAGGCGTCTATTTGTAGATAAATAGATGCCTCCCTCCCGCTAGAAAGGACAATAAACGGATAAAATTTGAAAGGACAATAAACGGATAAAATTTGAAAAAGTTACAGCATTTGAAGGTATTAAATATTTTTTTCCTTAACTTACAGAAACAGATTCTTCGAATTATTTAATTGTGGTGCTAATATATCTCAAAAAATTAGTATGAAAAAGCGAGCGTAAGAAGAATGAGAACAGCATTATTTATAAATAACAGGAAATTAGACATTATTAATAGGAAGAGATTCACGGAATTAACAACAGACAGGAATTAACATTCTGAAAAATAACATTTCAGTAAAACATATTTATAGCAGAAAATGTGCAATCTATTACCTTAAAATCTATAACTTTTCATGCATAAGAAATAACAAAGAAAATGGCATCAGGATTTTGAAGTTAAGAGGAAAAAAGAGAGATGAAAATGTACAAAAAATAAGAATAAGCGAGAACAACGGACATTTTACCTACTTTCTCCTGTTATCTAAACAGAAAAACAGGATATAGTTTCTGAAGCAGAACAATTTGTAAAAAAGAAATTGATTTAAATATATTTAAATATTCATGCATTAAAAAAATAAAAAGGCAAATAACATCAATATTCTAAAGTTAAGAGGAAAAATAGCAAAATGACAATATTCAAAGCGAATGTACAAAAAAAAAGGATAAGTAAGTAAAAACAACAGATATCTTATCTAGTTTCTGCTGTTACCTAAAAAAAACTATACTTTTTGAAACGGAATGATATGTAAAAAAGAAATTGATTTTGTGCAAAATATCTGAAAACGGATAAACAACTGAAGTAACTCTTTTATTAGATAGAAGATGAAATTATATTGCTCCTAAAGAAAGTGAAATACATATTGATGATTTCAATAGCTTATTTATTTTACTTTGGCTTGGAAACAGAGCATAACATCCTGAAGATTTTGGAACTCTACATCTGAATTTCCCATTTTCCTGCAGACTGTGCAATGTAATTACTGCATTTAGTTTGGCAATAATGCCTATTTTGAACTCACAGGATTTTATTTGCAAAATGAAAAAAATTAAGAGCAGATTTTAGCATCTACAATATGTAAATTTTGCAATGACAATTTGATTTGTTTCTTTTTTTCTATTTTGCTCTATGAAAACTGATTACTAATGGACACTGTTGAATCTTAAGACTTCACATTATAATTTAACACTTCAAAAAGAGTTAAATTCTCAAACGATTTAAGTAAAATTTAATACTAAAAATACGATTATGAATTTATTTACAAAACTTTACGTTACAAAAGTGATTATAAAATAATACAAGCAAATTATTTTGCACTGCTGCAGAAAACTAATTGAAAGTAATGCATTTCGTTCGAGGTATCCAATGAAGAGAGAGAGAGAACAAAAAAGAAAATTTATTTCGATTAAGACTTATCGAATAACATGTGTCGCCCTTAAGGGTATAAACAGGACTTAGGAGAACCATTTGCGGATGAGCCTAATTTTATCCATCAAATCCATTATTATTTCTAACTCAGGATCCAAAACCATAAGCCATAGAACAAGCAATGCGATCCCCTATTCAGATTCAAAATAATAATTAACTTTATTAGTTTATAAGGTATTCTCCCGCCTTCTTAGCGAGCCTTCGTGGTGTAGTGGTCTGCACGCTCAGGGCATAATCGAGAGGTCCACGGTTCGATTCCCAGCGAAGGCGTTGCATATTTTTCATCTTGCCTGCTTCCAAAAAATATCTGATGTCTCTACAAGTTAAGTATAATAAGATTCCTTTAAATCCCCTTTTTAATTTGCTGGCCTCATCACAAATTAACTTTATTACAAACTTTGTAATTGTGACATGCATAAATATAAACAAAATACACGTTACTTTACAGGAACCTGAATATACGAAATTAAAAAAATTGTACAGTTTTGCAGAAAATTAACTTCCAGACTAAGATGTTATATATATGTTATATGGAACATAATTCCATCTCATTTATAGAAAAATATAAGAAAGTCATAGTCTTATAGAGCTTTGCAGCACAAATTCTTAATACAAATATAATTGGCTATTTCTGGTATGAATACCAGATTTCTTATTTGATTACAGAGCAGAGCACTATTGACTAGGCGTCCGACCTACCTAAGGTATATACCAAACTGAATAATGCCTGATCAGTGGAGGTGGATCTCCTCTCTAGCAGCCACCACAGCAAGGTAATAGTTGGCAGGTCAGTCGACATAAATTGGTCATAGCTTAAGTATATATAGTTTTCTTATGAAATACTATAAATGTCAATGAAAATTCAAAGGCATTTTTTTTTACCAAGATGGCAAAAAAATGCGCTTCATGTGTCCAAAATCTCTGTTAAAATTTATTGGAATAGTTTAAACATCCATTTTCGATAGGTTACTAAATTTCAGGAAATTTGTTTAGTACAAGGAAAGTTCAAATGGCTTAATCATTAATAAGTGTCGATATTTCAGCGTTCAATTTCAATATATTTAGAGAGAGATTTCATCGTATACTATGTTTAAATACTATATATATTGGGATTATTTGTTTACATCTAAAAACATAAGTGCTTCTCGGAATAATGAAACAGCGAAGAAAGTTGGTAAAAACTTAATAAGAAATGGCAATTTTCGGATATACTAATTCAATGTTATTTTATTTTAGCGTTTAGGTTAAGTAGTATGCCTCTAAAGTAAAGTTCGATAAAGTGGTAATGCGAATATCATATAATATTAATAGCATTAGAATTTGCAAATAATTTTTCATGCGCACAGTTGCAAATAATTCTTTCATGTCAACTTTATGCAACAGTTACAAATTGTTCTTTCATGAGTAGCTGCATCTTGCTTAACGTAAAAAATTAATATATACTGTGTTATTTAAATATTACATAGAAACGTACATACATATATCTCTCTAAATCTTAGAAAATAACTAGATCATGTTCCCATTTAGTGATCTGGTGACTTCGCGGAGTTTTCTAAAATTATAGCAAACGTAGTATTTTTTAAGTAAATAAGGTAGTTTAAAGTTACCTCAAAACATTCGAACTTATTAGGGAGAAAACTTTCGTAGAATATTTTCTATGGAAAACTAGTTTATAATCAACAGTCATAGGGAAAATTTGAAAAATATTACGCAGCTAATCTCTTCAGTTACCGGCAATCAAGCCGAATACTCAATTGTGTAGTGTCCATTCCACTATTGGCAGGTCGATATATACTGCAAAAATGTAATTCAGAACTTTCTAGATTCACCTTTGTTATGCCAATACCGTTTACAAAAATAAATAAATAAAATAAATTGAAAGCTTTCAGATTTTATATTACGTCCAAAGCGTTTTTTAACGTTTTGCATGTTACCTTTATCATATTCTTCGCATTTAAACCACAAAATTCCATTCAACAGCAATATCACAAAATAATTTTAAAAAGGGAGTATCTTTAGAATTTTAGATACAGAGTCTCGCGCGCTAGAGATAAAAATGTTTTCTTTTATTTCCCGTACAGTGTTTCCATTGCTCGTTTTGAAATCCTTGAATTTGTTAATAAAAAATTCGTTAAGTTCTACAAAATATGAAATCGATAATAAAACAAATTCCAGACTCCAAATTTGGACTTCCAGATGCTCATATCCGGGTGGAGATGTACGTTATTCAAAATTCGTTGGCTCTGGGTACCGTTGTTTTATTACAATGCGAGAAGCATACATACATTTCTGCAGAGTCTTTATTATTTAATTTCTTTAAACATATTACAGGGCTCTAATTTTTGGTAGCAACAATTTAAAAAGTGATTCGCCGTTTGACAGTGAATTAACGCAAAACGCCAAAACGAAATTAATAGCCCTTCTGGGCAAATTGCCCCTTTGAGCTAAAAAAAAAGTTGCCAGTGAGCATATAGTTTAAACATTTCAGTCCTGTATTTTATTTATTTATTTATTTATTTATTTTGAAGAAAAAAAGAGACGTCTACAGTGTGTCTTTCATAGGCTTTAAAACTCCCTTGAAGCATATTAACGAGTTCCTACTTAAATTGTTCGTACTACCAAACCGTTCCGCAAACAACATTCAGAAGCAAATATCCACAAGGCGGTTTGGAAAATACATGCGGACAAGCCGCTAGATGAGATTTCTGGTGTTGAATAGTAAAACAGTCACTACTACTAATAAAATAGACCTCTGCAAAATATAGGGTGGCAACGCCACCACCAAGATCGAAAAGGAAAACTAGCTAGGTTTTAGGACATTATGTTGGAAGATGTACTATTTTAAATAATTATGTGGAAGATATATTTTAAAGATCATGATTCTGCTATCACTTGGAGTCTCTCATTTTAAAGATTATAAATAACTACGAGAAAACTAAAATGTATTAAACTTCTTTAATAATAAATATTTTAGTACATAATATGTTTCAAACATTTGTAATGAAGAATTTCTCATGCATGTGAGTTTTAATTTCTTATAATTACAATTTGAATTACAAACTGTAATATGCTAGCCCTTTTAAAAGCCTAGTAATTACTAATAAAACATGATTCGAACACCCTGCCTTCCAAAACCTTCCCTCCTATACCCTGCATTCCTTTCCATTTATCCTCTAGAATTTTTTTATCATCTTTTTAGACATTTGCAGCAATTATTTAAGTTGTTAAGATAAGCTTCAACCTTTCTTTCTTGGAATTAATTGCATAATATCCGGCGGAAAATATAAGAACAGATATGACAGAAGGAGCTGCATTTTCACATGCTGTTATTTAAATTAAATGGTAGACTTTCAGTTCAATGGCAGTCAAATAAATAATCCTGACAAATGGTAATGATGTCAAGCGACACTTCAAGAATTACATGGTCTGCAAAGAATACATTCCCGAAGTAAGTGAAACTCATATTAATTCATTTTTCCTTTTAATTAAGATCGAAGAAATAAACATGATAGACTCAGTAGCTGTAAATTCGTTATCAAGAAAATAAATCAGTCGTAGGTCATATAGAAATCAAATATATTTAAAACATTAGGAAAGAACTTTTTGTTACAATGTGATTGCATATCTGCTTCTACTAAAGCATTCCTGATAACCATCACACTATGTTTTTGGATTTATCCGCTCTTGAAATCGCCTTGTTTTAACTGTAGAGTTTCATAAATCAGCCGTAGGGAATTTGTAATTGATGAACTTAACTTACTGTATTCCTTGACGTCCATTTTTTGTATCTTAAGATTGCCAGTTTATTTGAGATGTTTACACCTAATCTAAGAGGAAAAAAATGAGAAATCGTCTCGACAAAAATCGCGTCAATGAAAATCTTTTATGGTCTGCTTTCTGGAGTGTATTACAGGCTACGTTCAGGGTGACCAATGTACTGTGACGACAATAGATTTTACGAAAGCACTAAGCTGAAGATGGCTATAAGCGATAAGAACTGCTTAAGAACTATCAGAATAGTAAAGTAAGAGGCAAGCGGGAAGAAGATCCCAAAACCTTGAAAATGCACCAACCGTGTTAAAAGTCTGGTACAGCGCATTTGGTGAGCGGTTTTAAATTTTCAATGTCAAATTTAGGAGAAAGTTTTTATCTGATTATGTAGCGTTACAGAGAAGGGGGCGTGGTCGTTCAGATCGACTACTGATGAGTGATACATCATCTTTTCGAGGAATCGCAGAAGTAAAACCGATAGGATCCTAGCAACGCAAAGTGCTGATAGACCATCAGTATTGTTGTTCAGATTGCGTGAGGAAACAACGCAACGCTTTAAATGTCGGTTTTCGTTCGGAAAATATTAGTAGTCCATGATCTAGAAGGTTTGGAAGATAGGCTTTTCATATCAAGTACTCTTCATGAGTTAAGTTTATTTTAAAATGACATTTTGTAGAAAATTTCATAACTAAACAAGTGTGCAGATGATAAAATTTAGTAAACTATCGTTTCAATGTATTTCACCAGTGGAGTTTTATACTTTAGCAAACAAGTTGGCGCAATAAACAGTTTATAAACACTGTAGTCATCGTTAGCTATTCTTTGCTTGAAACGCTATATAATGAAGTCTTATGCAAAAAAAATCATAGAAACAATAAACCGTTGCTTTAATAAAATTAAATCTGACAAACTAAAATAAAAAATTTTGATTTCTAGTTTATTTTTTACATGCTACTCGATTTCAATGAAAAATGTAATTAATTCTCTTAAAAAGCACTTCAGAGACGCATTAAAAGCAAAAAAAAGTGGGAAAAGAGCTCAAAACTGTTTAACGAATTGGGTTTCCTTCACTTAATTGTCAAATAAACATTGAAAAATTTTCGATTAAATTCAACAAATTTTGATTCGTAAATTATCTTCTTTATATCGTCGTTCGAAAAAATAATTATTGGTTTCGATTTTTCACAATCAAACAGATAGATTATAATATTAAAACTTTAACTAACGAATTCACATATTGACTAGTGCTTAATATTCAATTTCGCTTCAAAATGTTATCAAATTGAAAAAGCTAAAAATCTGCATTTTTAAATGGAATAAAATATAGGAAGGCAAGGTTATATAAGCAAAAATGTTTTCTTGGAATAATATTAAAGGTTTATACAAAAATTTTGATCAAAACCTAGAAATAATGATACATAAATGTATATATATATTAATTTTGTAAATGACGGTGACTTGAGAATTTTGAGATAGCACTATCTTTTAGTTATGGCTGAGATGGTTATAGATATTGCTGGCATACAGATGGAAGGCGTCATAGACGGATGGAATCTGGATACCAAAACTTGCAGTAGATTCAACACATAATTTTATTTCCTAAAAAAATAATTTTTAGGACACATATTCTGTTTTATCCATCACTACGGGAGCAACGAGCACCCAACAATTCTATACACAACTTATTACATTTCGAGAAATTGGATGAAACGGAGAAGTAAACAATCGACGCACGTGCAAAACAACAAAGACACTGTGCACTTCGGCAAAAGGTATTTATAGATTTGAAATCCTTTGTTTCAGTTTTGAAGGCAATTGGACAAGAACTAATCGAATTACAGATCACATGATTCGGATTAATTTTTAACTGCCGCAGTTTAGATTCCAGGAAGGGGATGTAGCTAAATTACACTGATGATTTAACAGGACTATAGCTAAAATAATGTTAGCAATTTTATAATCATTTTAATCCTGTGGTATCAAGTGAATTAATTTTGCTTTTAAACGAGCAATAAAGATTCATATTACTTTTAAAATTTCGTGTTTTATCGTAACTGCTTTTCATCTTTGTACTAGTGTCAAGAGCATTTTGATGGTTTATTTGTCAGTCTCCTTCATTTTTTAAACTTAATTTGCATAAAATTTTATAAATAAAGATGAATTACTAAGAATGTTAAAAGTGAGAGTAAAAACTGATCTAATATTAAATAACTATCTATTAAATCCAAATCATTCCATTTGATCGGATTAATTTGGGGTTAGTTGCTTGTCGAAAGAGTATTACCGATCGATGAGGGAGTGCTTTTGAATCGAATGCCTCCTATCCATCTTTTTTTATTTTATTTTATTATTATTTTATAGTTTTCGTTTTTCCACTTATTGTTAGATTACGATGTCATCTGTGTGTGTGAAGAACAGGGATTAACACCCATTAAAAGGTTGGCAATTCGAATTAATCAAATGAATGGGATTTAATTGGCTGTTAATTGAATTACAGCCAACTGTACTTATACCTTGATCTTTTCACTTTAATTAAAATATTCTCACATCGACAAGGAGAAAAAAGCAATGAGATAATCTAAGAAGAAAGTTTTCTAAACTCCGCAATTTATTAACCTATGGTTAAATTTGTATATATTCCACCAAATGTGTAACGGAAAGAGCATTTCAAAGCTGGACGACAACTCAACAAACAGAGAGACACGAAAACCTTTAACTAAGGCAGAGATGCTGAAGAAAAAATATGATAAATTAGAGCAAAATTTTATGAAACGATAATATTTTGCTAAATAAGTGTAATCGACAATTGATAACTCAAACTGTAACCTATAAAAGTTAAATCAAATATAATTAAAAATATTTATTTTATTTTTACTGCTTTGAATTAAAAACTGGTGTTATCTTTGCAATTTGGAATTATTCCAGCCACCTCTTACATTTTTCTCTCGTTTTCAGTAGCTGTGAAAATAGAAAAATAAAAGAGCAAAATTAAAAATATGAATTGACATTACTTAAAAAGATATTAAGAATTAAAATTAATATTTGACGGCATGTTCTGAAAATAACTGATTCGAAACATTTTGAGCTGATAATTTTTAGCTTAACAAATGCTGATAGCAATTTATAAAACTTTGCTGTTATAAATACTGCAATAGGAAAATTTTCGTAGACTTAAATTTCTCTTATTTTCACATTAAATATAGAAACAATATTTGCAGCGAATAGACATGAACGGAAATGTAAATTTTTATTATTCTGCTACTGATGAATAGTGAAGTTTATGGATTTCCTTTTCTAATATATTCTACTTTTGTGTATTACATAATTTATATAAAACTCGAGTTCAGACTTTGATGGGAAACACTCAAATGCACATCTTTGGCTCAACCTCGCAAACAATTGAAACACATTAATTATCTAATCTAGGGCTGAATATTATCAACTGACTCCAACTTCCGTTGTTTCCGAGATTTGCATGAAAAGTTCATGCTGTGTTCCGGCTGTCAGAACTTCATGTCCCATAGAAGGGTGCTTCAAGTAGCATGAGCGTAAACGCCAAGTTTTCGGTTTTATCCGTTTTGTTTTGTGCACTTTCTGCGAGTTTTTCACTAAACTGATTGCGTAACTTTTGGTCTCGTTCATTCGCTCTCCCAACACTTGTAAAATGAGGTTGGAATTCTATTCTTCCTCTTTTCTGCCTTTCAGAGTGGAATGCGACCCTATGTTCTATGGTAATTATTGCTCATCTGAATGAGTACTATCCAATCTCTTAATTTGGAAAAATAATTTAAAATCAACCTGTATATAGCATAATCTAAGCAAATTCAAATATCATACTCAGTCTGGGAATAATGAATTTTCACAAATAAACTAAAATTGCTAATTCAATAAACTATGGTAGAGAACTAATAATAATTTGAGAGTTATTCAAACTCCTATGTAAACCAATACTGTGCAACAATAAAATTCGCACAAAAAATTGCCACATACGTAAGGAAAATGGAAATCTCCCGGCACATCTCTCTCAGAGAATTTTTGTACGGAGAAAAGTAAAAGAAAGTGCTTTATGAACTGATCAATGCAGAATATGTAAAATTAATCTTAAATCGGGGAAAAATAAATTAAACTAATATATATATCCAACAGTTGTCCCTGGAGACTGGACCGATGTCTGCATGTGTTAATTTAATTTAAACTGATTATTATAACCGTGCCGAAAAAAGTTTAATTTAATAAATGCAACAATTGTATTTAGTTTGAAGTTATGAAACTATACCATCACTAAAAAAGGAAAGGTTAAAGAAGTAATATATCATTGCATAAAATCATTAATCTAAACATATTTATCTAAGATATAAATCCTTAGATGGTCAGAGAGATTATCATGCATTCGGACCGAGGTTCAGCAGAATATCTATGTGTCTCATACTGTTCCGCAGTGTGATTTTGATACTATCAGCTCTCACTGAGCCATTGACATTTTCTTTCATATTCTCTGACATTAATTCTAGTATGGCCCAAAATACGGAACAATTGTCGTTTTTAAAAAATTACCATACCATATGGAAAAAGATACATTATAAAATTGTTGCAGTTCAAGATACAAATCATATGCGACATGTGATTTTCCAAAAATTTATAAATGTACTTAAATTGTTATTTTCTTACGCATCACCAACTCCTATGCTTATTTGAATGCTGTTAAAGGGTAATAGTGTGACAGATCATCAAAAATAATAACGTTCAGCAAATATATCAAACATCATTGTAGAGTTACATTAAACTTGAGTCTAGTTTTGTGTCATTTTCAAAGTTTAGATGTATGAAATTATCTTAAAAAGGAAGACATAGAGCAAGAGATTAATGATCTACAGAAGGAATGACGCAAAATAAGTAGGTAGAAGCTTCAACTTTGAGACACACATGAAAAGGTATGTAAGCATTTGATTATGAGAAAATGAGAAAACCCATCAATAGCGACTGATCTGAAAAGCGGAGAAATATCTAAGAAAGAAAAAAGGTATTTCAAGAAAAGTAAAAACAGTTGCTGTTTGTTTACTATATAATAATATTAAATAAATCCCAAAAAATCATTCAAGTCAATTTTTTGAATTTATTTTTGTGGCAACTGCCATAATAAAAAAACTTACAAAATGGAAAAATATAGAAAAGTAATTTTTAAAGAGTACACTTTTTTGCATAAACATCCTTGCAGATAATTTTCAAGAAACAGCTTTGCACATTAATGTAATTTAGAAGTAAATGAGAAATTATGAACTCTAATACTGGAATTTTGCGCTCCAATTCCAGCACTTTTCTCAAAAGCTATTGCCTTTTAAGATCTTTTATGGAAAGCTGCTTTTTATTGAAAACTCATTTTGCTTAGTAAAAAGTGTAAAAGTATTGAGTTATTGGAATCAAAAGATTTCAAGCAATGACTTTTGTTTACTCATGTGTTCCACTGGACGATGAAACTGAAACGTTATATCTAACAATAAATTTCAGTTTACTGTCTCCTTTTTCCCTGCTACTTACACTAAGTGAAAATGTTACTTTCATTTTCTTCAAATAAATGGAATCTTTCTACTCAATAAAACTACCCCACTAAAACTCCTTACATTATTTTAATAAACTTTGCATATGAAGTATATCCCTATGATTAATATTTTCCCCCTAATAACCAAAAGGGTAAACTGATGAACACTGGTTAGTCAGCAGGGATTTAAAATCCCAGCTAACGGACTGGCTGCATGGATCTTTTTGATGACTCTCTCTATATGTAACGAGAATAAGAGCTAGTTTTCTTTTCTTTAGAAAGTCCCCAATGAAAATATTATTGCTTTTAGACAGCTAGCCTTCTTGTGGTTTGCCGTAATCAGAAGAATCTAATCAAATCTGGAATCAATATGTTAAAAAAATGCATCTTTCTCATAACTAATTTGATCCTAAATTTTATTTACCGCAATTCCTTTACCTCATTACGGTTCCTCTCTCGGTGGCCGAATATTTGCTTATGAAGTATTGGCAGGGAATCACCTAGTTAGTCAGTCATTTAGCGTCTCATCATCGAGAATGTTGCCCATATACAGTGTAGGAAGTAGGTCTATATTTCTCTCGAGAGGAGGTAAGACGAGTACAAATATCCATGCATTCTCCAAGTTCAGAATCCAGGCCCAACTTTATAGCAACTAACCACCAAAGCATTCACTAACCACCATGCCAAATAGGACGATACTTATTAGTATTATTAGAGTTAAATTGAACGTGTAATGAACATTGTTAATGATACTAAACTATGCAACACAGTCGTGAATATTTTCTACAAACGTGGCCAAAGGATAAAGTTGGTATTACTGTATACTGAAAATCCCCACATGTCCGATTTCTGAATTAATTAAAGTTACGATGCTCGTGATATACGTACTTGCATCTAATATGCTTTCAAAATAAAGCATGTGTATGGATAAGATTAAGCACATCCCTATAAAGAATTATTACGTAACGGGAACGGATTCGTGATGGAAAACTATTACAACAAATAAAAATTGCACTGTATAAACTTCAGGTTACCTTTTAATACCTGGAAGAGTTTATCATTAAAATTTCATTAAAAATATTGTTTAAAATGAGTTTTAAAAATGGCAAGGCGAAACAGTAGAATAAGCATTTTGATAAAACTGTTTCATAAATTGAACCACATGGACATTCTTACACTTATTTAATAAAGACTTAATTATTCATCTCTGCATCAGTAGCACGCGTTTTGCAATAAATATTTAGCTGAAGTGGTAAGACTTTCTATTTTTTTATTACACAAAATTCCTTAAACTGAAAAACAACAAACAACATGAAAAAGTTTCCTTTCGAGTTGTTAATAAAATGCAGAATAGTTACTTTCTTTTTATTTGGCTTTGGTTTTCAGTGTTGATATTCGTGACAAATATTCAAATAAATATTTTTAAATACAACTGATGAGCAATTGTTTTAATAACTACAATTATGTTTTAACATTTTTCAATTCATAAAAGTCTGTTTTTAAGAAATTTTTAGTGTAGTTCTATGATACTCATTTCCGTTTGAATTAATGTTCCCTTCCATGGTTTAAAGAAATGAATTTTAAAATCGTCAAATGAAACACGTTCCCCCGCCCCCCCCCCAGTGCTTTATCTCTGTCATTCCCGAAATATATTAGAAACAGAAGAACAAAAAATGCACTTCATAAATATAGAAATGTAGTAAAAGAAGTTAAGTGTAATTTAACATCTGAAATTTGACGTTAACTAAAGCAGTGTAAAACATTCAGTGTCTCAGTTATTGCCCGAATTCCGATGTTAAATCACATGAAACGTGCTTACAGCATTTTAGAATGGAGATGCAACGCTTGAGCGTTAACGTAAATTGCTCGAGGATTAGAATCCTTTCAGGAAATTTAGTATATTAAGACTCGTAAAGAGAAACATCTCAATTTACTCTTCCAAAAACCATTTCCTGAATAAACTCTGAACTTTCTGGCTCATATTTCAAATAAAGTGTATTTTATTACCTTTTTCACGAGTTCCTTGAGCCTTCAGCTTAAAGCCGAAACCAAAGAGAGGTTGAAATTTGCCAATTATAAATCCATGGTATCTAATAAAACTAAAGATGCGTATACCAGGTTGTGGATATAAAAGAACTTAAAAGCGTAATAAAAGTTGATCAGTTGGAGCAGAAAATTAATATGTGTTTAAGTACTCCGAAAACGAGGCTTGATCGTGATTAAATCCATTTAAGGAAAATGAATGAATACAGGAACACTCTACAAGGAAAGAGGAATTTTTAGTTTGAATAAATAAAAGTGAATGTAGTTGGTGCACAAAATTTAATTCCTCACTTCCAAAATTTTGGATGTTTTACAGAAAATAAAAACAATTATTTAAAATCATAGCTGTTTTTCCAATGCGAAAGAGCTTAAGTTATATAAATTTCAACAAATATTTAATTAGTCTCTTAAGTGTTTCAAAACTGTATTATATATTTATTTTACTTCCTATTTTTACACCTATATGACACATAAAGACAGAACTAAGAAGTCTGAAAGATGTTTATGTTCCCTGAACAAATAGATACCGGAAATTTTTAAAGACATACTACGAAATTAATCTGTGTTTAAATTTTCAGCTATAGTTCTTAATTTCAGCTATAGTACTCAAATTAAAGTGACATTTTCGGGAAATTATATTGATGCTACTTTAAATTCAGAAAAAAAATTGAGTATCAGATATATGCAACTTTAAAAATAAGCATGACATCACAATATTAATTACGAGTTATTTCAAATTTTTTGACTACTTTTTAATAAAAAATAACGGGTTCATTTTGAATTCTTACAGCTCTTCTAATTTATACAAGATCAGTTGTCATTTAGTACATAATCAAGGGTAGCTCTGAGGATTTATTCGCTGCAAAGCTGTAGTTTTAAAATTCCTTTATTAAATTAGAATGTCCTGCAACATGTGCTAGTAAATCTTTGCGCTTTAATGCTTATTCCAGTTCTGTGGCTATTACAGTTTGGGTTGTATGCGTTAAAGTAAAACTAAAACTTTTCATTACAGTATTTTTTATAAACTTTATAAACTATAATAAAAAAATATAATATAGCTTTTGATACCTCAGTTGTGCAGTATGAATTCTAGCTACAGTACGTCTTCAGCCTGAACAGATTATTACAGTTAACTCTCTTAAGTTATTAAGTATGATGATAGTAATGCAACAAAATTCAACAGAAACGTATTTGAAGAGAGGGTTTTCTTTTCCACTTTTGAAATCTTCAGTAATAATAATAATAATAATAATAATAATAATAATAATGATAATAATAATAATAATAATAATAACAAAAGCTGTTCTTATCAGTGGGAAAACTGAGATGCTTGGCACTCTACCTAGTTCCACCAAGATTCTTCATTTTGTATTATTTTTTCACTGAAAAATAACTGTTTTCTATGGAATGCCTTCATTAATTAAACAAAGTACGTATAATTTAAATTCCAAGATTTTTTAAATACCGTAAATCCGTATTTTTACATTTTGATTCCTGATTTAGATCGTTCAAATTGCATAAACACTTGCATAAAATACAAGAAATGCAAGTTTTAATATAAATTTTTGGCATCATACAGGTTTAAGATGAAACGAATGGGGTAAAAAATAAGCTACTGGCAAGTGTTACGGCAGGGGGAGGAATTACAGCATCCGTTCGTAACTGTCAAACTGGCGAAAACATGAAACGTAGCAGTTATGGAAGAAAAATGAACCCGGGCACACCTGCTTATATCCGCAAAACATATGCAGCGTTAGAACATCTGCACTATTTTATTACGCGTTGTCGAAGATTATTTATCTGTACATAGGTGAGACTCGTAGAAAAAAAAAAAAAAAAAAAAAAAACTATTTGAAGTTTGAGCGGCTGACACCATCGATTGTTTTTTTTTTTTGTTGTCAACAGTTTGTTTTAGCTTATATTAGATAGTTCTTTTTTTAAGAGTATTAGTTTTTAAGTTTGTGGTAAAATTTTAATAGATTGTAACTTAATAAATCACAAACTTATTATGATATATAACTTATAAATGATATATTATTCTACAATGAATTGAATTTGGAAATTCATTCATGAACCTGATTAAAATAAAGCAATGAAAAGTTTTTGTACTTAGTAATCATATAATCAAAGATTCATTAATTCCGTATGTATCATATTGATGTTAAAATGTTCAAGTATATTATTCATTTTAATTTTAAATAATCATAATCGCTGAGCTAAGGTTCTTATGAATTCGAAAGTGAAACAAATTATGTTCTTTTTGTTTGCTTTATAATCCATCTCTAATTAAGATACAACCTTTGAAAGAATCAATTATTTGTCTTTAAAAAGACTGCCGGATATGTTTAATGTTTCAGAAAAATTTGCAGTTGAAATAATTATAATATTCTTGAGTCTGTATATACGAGTCTGTATAAAGGATTATAAAAGTTTTCGTAACAAAATAATCCCGTTATGAATATTTTTGAAGTATTTTGTGTCAGAATATTTTTTGACACATCGGAAATCGGAATAATGCGAATGAGTCTTAATATCTTTATGGTATAATGACAGAAATAAGAAGCCAGAAAACCGCTTATGAGGGATTTTGTGTCTTTTGAAGTATTTTGAGTCAGAATATTCTTTGACGAACTCTTCATGAAGTCAGAATAATAAGACTCAATCGTGTGCGTCTTAATATCTATACGATATAATGACAGAAATAAAAAGTCTGAAGGACGCTTATAAAGTATTTTGTGTCATTTGAAATATTTTGTATCACACATTCTTTGACACACTTTTCATGAAATCAGAATAATCAGACTAAATGAGTGTGACTTCTAACACCTATATGACACATAAAGACAGAACTAAGAAGTCTGAAAGATGTTTATGTTCCCTGAACAAATAGATACCGGAAATTTTTAAAGACATACTACGAAATTAATCTGCGTTTAAATTTTCAGCTATCTGTGTTTAATCTATAATTATCTAAATTATTAAATCGTATTGCATAACTCTTTTCTATGTTTGCGATGTTTTGGCCAGATTACTTTGTCTGCTTATCCCACTTTACTTTCCCCCAAAAAAAGAAACGAAAAAGAAATCGCTATAATAAAAAAATGAATTATTGTTGTTGATTTAAAGTTTTTGCTAATGAGATCTCTCTAAATAGCAATTTGAATATTTATGAATAATAAAATAATAAAAACAAAGATAATATAATACAAAAATTTAAACAATATTTTTAAAGCTCACAGACAGCTTTAGAACACCATTATCGCAGAATCTTTTGCGCATAAACGCTTTTCCTGGAACAGAATTTTTATTTACAAAATTCAAGAACTTTCGTAACCTGAAGAGTATCTTATGCACAATGTCTACCCTTCCGTGTCAATAATACAAAACAATTGACAATCATAGCTACTCAGATTTAATCTTTCTATCTGATGTTAATACTTACATAACTATCAATTCATAACATCAATTAAATAATGCATGTTGCTTAATACTTGAATATGTAAAATGTACTAAGGAAACATGCCAGCAACTTTCATTCAATTGATATGACTTGATATAATTTGCCCTTCGCACTAATTTAATTCAAAGACCGAGCAACTATGCATTAAACGTTTTATTCAGCTGCACATTTTACTGAGTTCTCTTGCATTTGCATTGAAAAATGAAAAGCATTTTAAGAGCAGCTTCACATGCATTTTTCATAATACAATGCTCATTTATTGTATTTTTCAATGCGACAAAACTGATGCGTCCATATAATGAAACAAATGTTGTATTTCTTAACTGTGCATATATTATACGGATATAAGCAGGTTACAAGACTGATAAATTATGAAAAGATACATTTTATAAACAAACATATGTATGTGAGAAAGATACATATTATAAGGCATCTTAAAAGAGCACGTTAAGTAAAGTCTTCCATCATTTAACACAAAACAATTGTTAGTTGGTAAACCTAAATATAGAGCGAAAATAAGATAATAAAAACAAAGAAATGAAACATTAAGTCTCTAAAAGTGTGATATTGAAGAAAACTGAGTGAGTACAGACTTGTATATGGATTTAAAGACTGCAAAGAGAAAGGAAAAGATTAATTAAGAAAGGAAAAAATATCACTGAAATAAAAACATAAGCTGAACTAGTTACAGGAGAAAGAGGTGGGATTTGAAAGTATGTAAAAAGAGCGGTAAATAATGTCAACTTGACAAAGAAAAGAAAAGTGGAATATATGAAAAACAGAATTAATGATAAAGTGTGAGAACTGAAAGAGACGAATAATAAAAGCAGATTGGATAATACGTACATCAAAATAAAGCTCTTTAAATGAAAGTTTAATGAAAAGCGAAGCTGAAAATACGAAATATAAAAAACAATTAACATTGGGCGAAACCCTGAAAATGCAAACTGGTTCAGCAAGACTATCTTCAGTAAAATATAAGAGATCATAAACTAGATAACGAAGAAAGCAAATTGGATTGTAAATGATGAATTAACTGAAGGTTGGATGAAAGATAATCAAGCAAAAAAAAAAAAGACCCAAACTTTTTTTTTGGGGGGGGGGACCTTCAAGTTTTAATAAATATGTAAAAAAAAAATAACCGCTTAGAAAAATAAAAATTAGGATAATGCATGAGAAAATTTTCTAATAATTAAGAAATGATATGTTTTAAAACATAAGACTAACATATAGTAATTAAAAAGTCATGTATCGAAAAACATGTTTTAACTTACTTACCAAATTAGCACTGAGCTCCCTTTTAAAAACGAAATATTCAAAAGGCATTACAAATCCTAAAATTTTACTGCCAACACTCTCAAATGTCTAATACTATGACAAGAACTAATTTATATAAAATATAATCAATATATGCGTTTTTCCTTCATCCGTGTTGAAAAGTCACACAAAATTTACAGTTCACTGCGCATGATTAATAACGTCCGTTTTCATTGTTGATTTGTAGCATATAACGTAACCAAATCCAGAAGTCCTATATGGATATCTATGGCAATGAAATCGATATTTGTTCTTAAATATAAGAAGAAAATAAAAGCATGAAGAATTCAGATCTTCTGAATTTAATTTCAAGATCCGTTTCCTAAATAAGCGTTACTTAACACTGACTTCTGACTATCTTATTGAAATGTAGCACAAAGTTGAGCGTTTAAATCGCCATGTCAGACTGCTTATCTCTAACAGCGCTGGAATCTACCAGCTGACCCCTTGCACAAAAAGTATTAGATTCAAAACCTAAAAAGGCGCAGCTGACGCTTTTCATCTACATGATGATTTTCTACATTTATTTCTTTCCTCCTCTCCCGCCTTCTTCTAAAAGGATTACGGTGTTCGATCGTTAATCATTATTTGAATGCATCTCAACCACCTACCCCAGCCCTCTGGCAGCTGTAATTACTTCCTTGTGGCCCAACGCCACTCTGTGAGGAATGGTTTTATGTAGAAACCGACGTCTTTACCTTGGGCCGAATTGTCCTCCTCTTTCTTAGTGTCCGTCTGAAGTGTTCCACATTTGCCAAGTTGCAGATCGTAAATGGAATACAACCTCCCCTACATATAATCCTCACGATCTGACTGGCATCGATGATGGTGATATTGAATTTAAGGTGAAGCCTATGATCTTATCACGTGTTATCGTGGAAAAGAAAAGTAAAATACTTAATTTCTCTTATCCAGTGGAGGAAACCTTCGTATCAGCTTTCTAGGAATTTATTTCGGCACAGTAAAATATTTCATAAAATTTAATCTTTCGGTGCCTGTTTAATTTTAGCAATTATTCTTTCTTTCCCTAAAATAATAATAGGCGGCAGATGAAAGGTGGAATTCTAAAGTTTTGGTTGGCGTAAATATGGATTCTAAATCAGTTTTCATTTCTTTTTCAGATAAACTAAATTATGCGTAAGATAACATTTTGTAGGGTCATTAGGTCATTTTGAAGCAGGAGATGTCAAAAGTGTGCAGTGCCCTTGCCGGGACTCGGACCTGGACCTCTCGAATACACCTCGAGTGTTGGTTTTCCGAATACACGCCGAGTGTCGTATGCCCACGAAAACATGCTGGAAGGATGCGAAAAAAATGCTTCTTAATTTTATTTAAAATTATTGAAATTGTCTGCTAATCTTTCGATTAACTAGGGAAAAAATCGCTCTTGAGATATTTTCCCAACTTTTGCCTTTAAAGAAATATTGCCGATAGAATAAGTTAAATGACATATGTGTGCGCGTTCAAACCCCCTTTGTCCTTCCTGGGTGCTAGTTTGGCTAATCGTATATCAGTCACATAAATCATTACATTGTTATTTTGGAGCTCCCTTGTAATGTTTATTATGTCATTATGTGTGTAATATCGTGGATGATACAGTAGTACCTCTGTATACGTCATTAACCCGTTCCAGATCTTTGGACGTATACCAAACAAGCTCATTTAATAAGAAATAAAGGGAAAACTATTAGTACCTTCTTAACACACACACAACAATAAAACTTTTTTTATTACTGTAACACTGTTTAATACTTAAATACAAATGCGGTAGAGAAAATATTTACTGCTCATAAATGAAGCTCTGCACATGATACTGTGCATAAATGTTTTTCTGCTAGCCAGGTCAAAAGAAATTTTTCAACCTGCTGTAATTTCTCTGGTCTTTGTCTGGTAAACAATTTCAACCGCCTCGCAACTTTAGCCGATTTAATAGCATCTTTGTCGTAGCATTTTCTCGAAAGTGTTAAAAAGTGTAATCCACACAATCGCGTTACACGTCGAATTATGTCGAGGTACCACTGTGTTCGGAAAACACATTTCTCATAATGCGGTTGAAAACCAGCAAAGTGTTTTATGATGAGGGAAAATAATTGCAGCTTTCTTATAACACGTTAAATAGTTTTAAAGAAGTACACATGATGTTGAGTACTTTTATCACATAATAGTAGGATTTAATACAACAAATTCAGACCATGATTCGCCTCTAACGTCATTTATTAGAAAAAAATATGAATTAATTTTTTTTTAGTCCAAAGGGGCTTTGTCTCTGAAGGACTATTGTTTTCGTTTTGCGATTTTGCGTTGGTTCACTATAAATGTCCGTTTCACTTTTCAAACTGTTGCCACCAAATATTAGAACCCTGCATTATATTTAATGAAATTAAATAATGAAGAATCTACATAAATGTATAGTAAATAATGTTTCTAAATGTATGTAATAATGTTTCATAAACGTTTCTCGCATTGTGATAAAACAACGGTACACAGAGTTATCGAATTTTGAATGACGTAATCCTGCTGCGAATATGGGCATCTGGAATCCCAAATTTGAAATTTGGAATTTGTTTTATGATCGATTTTATATATTGTAAAACTTTAACGAATTTTTGATTAACAAACTCAAGGATTTCAAAGCGAGCAATGGCAACGTTGTACGGAAAAAAACATTTTTATGTCCAGTGCGCGAGACTGCGTATCGAAAATTGTAAAGGTACGCTCAATTTAAAACTATTTTGCGATATTGCTCTTGAACTGAATTTTATGGTTAACATTTAAGTGTGATGAACGTGATATTTAATAAATAAAGGTAACACAAAAAATGTTAATAAAGCGCCCCTTTAGACGTAATTTAAAATCTGAAACTTTTCAGATTTTTTCAAAAAATTTAAATTAAATTTTGTCGCACAAATTACTGCAAATAAATAGACAGCAGTTTAATTATTTCAAGTAATTTCTAAAAATATCCATAAAAAGATCTTCCAAAAATATGTATTATTACCTCATTCTTTACATAGAAAAGTGATACTTTGAAGCACCGACGCAACATTTTGTATCTAACCCCAAAATATTTCCTGTTTATAATTATCTTCCGATACTTTTGCATAAATAGTATTTTCATCGGAAAAATATTTAACACTGCGCTCATTTAAAATTTTTAAATTCTTTTCTTTTCCAAACAAATACGAAAATTATTTTTAAGCAAGCAGGCCAGAATTTCAAATATGGCATAGAATAGTCAAGATACGTCCTTTGTCGTAATCCATTACTTTTAAATGCATGAAAAACATATTTTATACTTCTATGTTTAAAAAGCCTTCTTTATCACAATTGCAATAAAATTTTTAAAAAGTAAAACACTTGTATATTGAAAAATAAATTCTGAAATACAACTATCAGATACATCAAGCTGGAGTTTTCAGCTGAAATAAATTGGAATTCTAGAATTTTTTAATACGTAAAGTTATTACTTATAATATTGTATCTCTGGATTCATTTAAGTAAAATACAGGACTTATTATATTTTTTCCCTCTTTGTTGTATGTTTTACCCATAACTATAATATTCAAATAATTTAACTGTTGAATTCTTTTTATTGGTTAAAATTTGGAAAACTGTTTTAATTTCTTTGTGCGTTTTAATCCGTACTGGATTTATTCTATGAGTTTGATTCTGCAGAAAGCACATTTTTTAAATAGTTGTGAATTAAATCTGCTTTAAGCAGTAAGAAATGTTTAATGCTGGAATGAAAGGAGAATTCTCGCTAAAAATTATTTTTGCTATTAAAGACAAGGGTTGTTATGATTCATTTTCTGATAAAATTTGTTACATCCTAGTTAAAGGAAATGAAGAGTTATCATTTAAAGCGTTCATAATAATTGTCTTAGTCATATAAGATCGTCCCATTTTTAATAATATCTAAGCTATCAATAAATAGCTTTTGCCTGGATTTCCGTTATTGCTATTAAATGAGAGATCATATTCATAAATATTCATAATCAAAACATAAATTCATAAATATTAATATTTTGTTAGGCCAATGTTAAATAGAATTGTTCATTAAATGTAAAGTACTGAAAGTATAAAAACAATGTGCTTTTGGAAATCTGTAAGACTGCATGTAATGATATCAAATTTAAAGAAACAATAAATTGCGAAATCTGTGTAACAGAATGATAGATTAATGTTTGTATTATTTGCTTAAGTTGACATTCAAATAAATATTATATTCTAATAATAGTGGTTTAAAATGTTTAATTTCTTTTAACTTCAAAGAAAAAGAAAAATAATTCTTTAAGTTAATGTGAAAAATCGTAGAAAACATTGTTGCGTGCGTACGAGTTCTTAATGGATTTAATGCACATAGGTCCAATGATAGGTTAATAAAATTTATATGATCAAAATAAACACTTCTAAGTTCTGAAATTTTCCGTAGAAATACTGGTACACGTATCCACAGTACGATGCAGAACAATCAGTAGTTACGCTTCAAACTACTAAGAACGTTAAACACAATGCGATAAAAGCGCATCTACAAGAGAAAGTTAACCCTGAACTATCTCCGATCTCACTCTGAAAAAACAACTCGCAACTGCAATAACTAAACAACTGAGCGCAGATGTTCTCTCTCAGGCCTTATATAGTTTCCAACCGACCGCCGATATATTTTTGTTACTTTCTGCTCCTCGAAATCACTGGAAAGCAATAATGAGGGTCAAATTACGGTTACAGCTAATGCAATGATCAATTCCGTTTATTCAAATACAATACTTATTACGGTGGTACAGGGAACGGACAAAGTATGTCGCCAAATGGTCGCCAAGATTGACGACTTTTGCGGATTTCTTGCCAAATTTGGCTACAAAATAAGTCGCCAAAACCGTTGTCAGCTTGGTGATATCTCGCCAAATTACCGAGATACCTATTTACACAATGCTAAATGGATTAGATTGGATTATTCAGTTATGGCAAAGCACACGAGGGCTATCTGCCTAAAGGGAGGGATGCCTTTCGTGGAGGACTTTCTAAGGAAAACTGGCTCGTATACACGTTACACATGGGGAAAACCACGAAAACGCCCATGCAGCCAGCCCGTTCGCGGGATTCGAACCTCAGACCGAACTACCAGTGTTCAGCGTCTTTACCGCTCGGCCGCTGGTGGGCCTCAATGCTAAATGGACTCGCCCCTGTATTCTTATGTTTTTCGGCAACATTGCACAGAAAAATACAACAATTTTCCATATAATGGCACTAAAATTGTTCACCTATGTACAAAATTCATAAGAATATTATCACACTGGAATTGCTTTGTTTATATTCATAAAATATTCTCATGTATCTGAAAGTTACGTAAAGATATAAGAGCATGGAATATCTGAAGTTAATGTTTCATGCATCAGATATTTCGTGTTTTTACTTTCCTATTTTTCTTTAATTTTTTTCTTTGTTATGTGAAGGATTACAGTAAGCGTAGTAACATACAACTTTTGGCATAGATTTGGAAAATAAGTATTAAATTAATTTGAAAGCAAATTTTTCAAGAAATTAAATTTACAATTATTCCTATATTTTTAATTTTTGTTTTGCTTTTATGTCTTATATTTAATAGGCTTGCGTATAAAATAGTTTTTGACTTAAATATCTTAACCGAAACTGCTCACTTTATCATTAATGAAACAAAGCAAACTTAGTTGGTAAAACAATGTTTATAAATAATAAAATTGTTAAATTTAAACAAAGTGTTTTATAAACAACATAATTTATCAAAACGTTATTACCCACATGTTTTTTTATCAAAGCCTCATTAAGCTATTACTCACGCAAATTTTCTTTCATTAATAATTCATTTTTTTTGTTTTGTTGTTTTTAAATTTGCTTCTGAAATACTTAATAAACTAGTAATAAATTAACAAAATAAATCTTTCTCTTTTTATCTATTCAGGATGAAACTTTTTGCCATATGGTTACAAAGATGAAATGTAAGATTTAATCAAGAATGTTAACCTTGCTTTGCAAAGTTCGATAACTGAACGCATAATAAATCTGTTTACAAATCTTACTAAAGAATACGTTTCTGCATGTTATTTATCAAATTCCTTATTTTTTGTACCATATTTTTCAGTACATTTTGTAATCAAATAGATATCGGTTTACCTTCTCTTTTCGTTTTTTTACTTCCTTCAATTTTTCACGATGAAAGTAGTATCTATTACTTTCATAATGCACCGGCTATCGTACAGTTAATGTTTCTGGTCTCATTAATTTTCAGTTATATCGAAACAATACTGCTTATTCTTTTGGGGAGTGGATAAGAACATTGAAAACTATAAATTCTTTCCGGGTTGAATTGAATTTATTAGATTATGGCAAAGTACATTGAAGCTGTCTGCCTAAGGAAAGGAATGAGGACATTTTAAGGAAACCTGGCTCATATTTATTTTGTGCATGAAAAAAATCAAGAAAACTTCCATACAACCAGCCCATTCGCCAGGATTTGAAGCCAGATCGAACTGCCAGTTTTCAGCGATTTTATAAGCTTGACCGCTAATGGGCTAATTCATCCTGAGTCTGGCTTCCAGTGAGTGATGGGCTTGCTATTTGGGGTCTTCAAAATTTCCTCAACATTAAAAAAAAAATATTTTCCTTCGCAAAGATTTCAATGAAAGCATTCAGAAAGCAGAAAGCCCTATATGTTTAAGAAATTCGGTCCATTGAGTGAATTTGAAATTTATTTACCATTAAAAAAATGAATGCGCATATTTGAAAATTTATCTCTTTTGTGCTTTAAACATAGCATAAACACAGAACGACTGTAGGTAACATTTTTCTTGATATTACATCCCATGAAAGAAAAGCATCGTTTTCACAAGGGAAATAAATATGTTTTAAAATTTTCTCAGAATTTTAACCTTCCTTATCAGTAAATTAAGTAATTCTAAAGAAAATTAAAGAGAAACTTAATTAATACAGTGATGAAACAGAATTATAATACAGACAAAGAGAGGAACTGCTCTACAGTATAAGGCGTAGCGACCTTTTCAGTTGAATTGCGGTGATTTTTTCCTGGTTCTCACAGTCATCTAGAAGAAATTTACATCTCAGGGTTAAAAGATGAAACATGAAGGAAATTATCTATTACCCTCTGGGACTGAATGATTTTATACATCCAACCATGCTTTTTCTGTTAAATATTTCAAGTCACTGCAGTGCAATCTAATTAGTTCCAATCTAGGTGAGACATATCTTGTTTTCAATAAAACGCAAACATTTATAATTCAAGGGACATTAAACAGCTATATCCTAAACATTCAAATATAGTCAAAGTTCATATAATTTTAAATAAATAACTGACCCTAAATCAATGGAACGGAAAATTCTATACATAAACCTCATCGTTAATTCAATTCCCACGCCATTTTATTATTCTATGGTGAGGTCTAGGCTAGACATTACAGCCTTTGAGCATTTTTCATCATTATTTTTAGGTATATTTATTTGTTAATTCAAAATTAGAAATTCTAATTTTATTTTGTCGTGATTCCAGTGTTTTATTATCACCCATCCGAAATTTATTAAAACCGCCTACAAGCCACATTGATTATATTCCATCGAATAAAAGTTGTTTTGTTAGTTTTTCTTCTCTCGAATATTGCTCGGCGGGGCACGTTTAATGTCCTTAGTTTGCTGTGAGTACTATGTGGGGGGAGTTAAATGTCAAGTTATAAATTTGGAAGTTTATTATTTTGTATTCCAAAACCATATGAGTCAATTTTTTTTTATGATTATGTCTGTTTAAAGGGTTCCTTTACTTTTGGCCTTTGTGTAGAAGCTTAAGTTTAGTTAGCATTATGCTGTTGCCATCCTTTTTTAGCTAAATTGGAAAAGAATAACGAGATGTAATGTTTGAAGAAAAGTATAGCTTTTCTGTTTACTCTCCTTCAATTTGTTATTTCCGTTTTTCTTTCTGGCATAGTGAATGTACTGTGGAACTATTTCTATGTTTCTAACTATCTAGCATTAAATAAAATAAACATAAAAATGTTTCAAGTATAAAATATGCAGCGCAATTCTTTGTTACAGGAAGCGTTAAAGCAAAGCATTATCTAAGTGAAAGTGGGAAACATTAATGTATAAATTTAAATTGAAAAATGAAACATAACGGTGGTCTATTTGATTAACCTTGAATATTTAAAGCAAAACATGATTAATTCTTGTACAAAGTGGGCATAAAGTAAAAATATTAAATAAACTGTGCTCAACATTCTGGAAGATTTTTTGCTGGAAGACGATGGATTCTGGAAGACGTGAACAAAAGAACACTGATATAATTTCAGTTCGTTAAATAATGACTGTAATAAGAGTTATTATAATGAATCCTATATCATGGCCGCTTATGTAATGTCTCTAATAAGACTTGAGAGCTTTATAAAAAGTTAGTTGAAAAGTTCAGATTACAGTCGAATTTCACAAAGAGTTTACAATTAAAATTCTAGAAAAAACTTATAAATTTAAAAATCATAATGTTAAAAAGAACTTCCAATCTGATCGTAGTATGAAAATTATAGATGAATATCTGAAACAATTTAAAGCTAACTTATTACGTTAGGTCTGTGAATTTAGACCATAACCTCTCAGAAATCAAAGCTACAGAACATAAAATTTTAAATTAAAAAAGAATTGTTCTCGCGAGCTTTGCAACAAATATGTTGCTCAAGTGGCAATATTTTTTTTTGTTTTGTTTTTGTTTTGTTGTTGCTTTTTATTTTTTTTTTTTTATTTTTTTTTTATTTTTATTTATTTTATTTTATTTTATTTTTTTTTGCCATGATGCTAAACCCTCAAAATAAGAATAGTTTTCTTTAAAGTATTTAAAGAAAATGAGAATAACATTCAATTCTGAATCGAATTCCAAATTTTCAGTAATAATAACAATAATAACTTTTTAAAAATTTTAACTTGAAAATCAAAAGCGAATTAATTTTAAATTTTGTCGAAAGACAAAATCAAAACTCTTTTGCCTTTTCTTCATAAATTACTTTATTACTTCAGTTTCACCAATCTTCGAATATTTACCTATTCTCCATTAAGTAAAATATTGTGGATACTCTGGGTCTGAAACGCGTACCTGAAAACTTCGACAAAATTACGACCCTGGCAACAATTCATTGGACAGTTTTGCCTCACATCCCCCCGCCCAGTGGAGAAGGAGGATCAGATCCTGTATTTGTTCTCGTCCATCAACGGCTGCTTGCTTTATTTCAACACATCTTGCCATAAACATATCTTGAGTGTGGATGCTCCGTTAGATATTAGCCATAAACATATCCCGACTACGAATAAATTGCCCCAAATCCGGATCCACATGCTTTTCTTTGACAAAGTGTCCATTGGAAACGTTAAGAGCTCAAAGCTTTATAATATGTATTTTTTCTCTAAATAACAGGATTAAATAAAAGCCCCCCTTCCAAAAAAATCTTCTGGAATAGAAGTTTAAGATAATTTATGTGTACGAGCGCATAAATATATTTAAATATAAGATTATGTGATCATTTTATGAATCATATATGCTTACAAGAATTTTAACTATGTATTGTTTTTTGCAACATATGATGTTAGAACAGAAAATCTTTAATATAGATAACAATATTTTAAAATTTTTAATTATTCTTGAAATTTCTCCTACATTGCATTAACGAAATTGGACATAATGTTATTTTGTCAAAATTGGTATAGTATATTTGGCATTTCAGCAGTGCGGTTTAAAATGATTGGCTCAAGTCATATGCTTCTCTTTTTGTTTTCTATTAATACACATATTTAAAAATATGAGATTTATGGCAGTTTAAAAAACTGGCAAGTGAATTGGAAAGCGTAAAAATTTCAATATATATATATATATATATATATATATATGAATTTAACAAAATTGCTTCAAAAGAATAAAGTTAAATTTAACTTTTAATAATTATCCTGCGCCATTGCTGCAAAGAATGAAATTTGAATTTAACAAACACTGCTTCTAAAGTTATGCTCCTGAATATATTGCAATTGCAATTGTATTAAAAACAAACTTAAGAAGTAATGACCAGCAGAATTTTGATGGCGTAGACGTGTTGATCCATAATGACTAGGAAATTGGAGGCGAAGGCAGATTACATCTTCAGTTTTATTTTCAGCAATACGTTGCGGTTACACACAAGTCGGCACATTAGATGTGCCTGTTCCAAAAGGCTTACATTTTTGATAATTTTGTATCAAGAAAGCAGCAGCAGACAGAGAGCAGTCTAGCTAGGCCAAAGCGTGGAAAGCAAGTGCGTAATGTTCAGGATGAAATCTCAAGTCAGACTGAGTTAGTTTTGGTTCTCAAAGCATTTTGATTGGATAGTTAAAATTGCTATAAAATTATTATTGGCTGCCTGAGTTTTAGTTCCATTTATATCACCAGAATTACGTAAGAGTCATATGACATAGAATAGTCTCGAAATGACGCAGTGCAGAGAGGGGTTACTATTTTTAGAATTGAGAAGGTAAATTTACGTTGCTAATTTAATCTTTTACATATTAAATTAGCATATTACATATATAATATCTTAATTTTTTCATACATATATTTCACAATTATTCAAGTTATCTGTAAGATTTTGGGGCTGGGTACTGTAGTTAGGTTGTTGGAAGATCAAAACGAATGCTCAGATTTTCAAAACTACGGAAGACGGAGGTCTTAAATACGAGTACGATAGAAGAAATAAACATAACTCTTAAGTTATTTAAATTTGTAAATTAATATATTTTTTTACTTATATTATATTACCAGCAGTTTAAAAATACATTTAAAAATTGTTTTCGGCAATGTCACAATGCGAAACATAAAATTTCATGGAATTACATTTCTCTACCTTTGACGTTTATCGTTAAATACAACATACATAGAAAATTTAGCATAATTTTATTTTCAACCAAATAATGAAACATTTAAACAAATAATTCTGCTAAAATAATATTAACTATCTTGAACTGTACCAGATCGTACATTTACTAAACTTTGAGATACATTTAGAGAGAATAGCTGTAATATTTTTATTTTTATCTTAATTTCTCATACTTACCTGTATATCTAAACACATTAAAACTAATTTTGAATCGCGAAAAGAATGTGCATAAAAATATTTCATGTCTATATGTGCATAAAAATATATATGTCTGATTTGTAAATAAAAGCAAAAGTAAATACTGAAATGTTTTCCCATTTTTTCCCTCCTACTTAAATGCAGTTGCAATTAAATTTAACCAAAAAACTTAATAGCACTCGTCTTTTCTCTAAGTAGAATGTTTCGAATTCTACCGCCAACAGAAAGCACAGAGCTTCTCTGTGCCATCTTGCAATATCTTAAATTATACGAATTAATATTTTTAAGTATCTCATATTACTGGAAATCATATTATAAAAACTTCTTATAAATAATATTTTATGATTTCTGGATATAATATTCTAAAATATTACTACTAGCAAACAAAAGAACGAATATATTGTTGAAAAATATTTAAAAGATTAATCTTAGGCTCATGGAAATTAGGGAATATTTAATGGAGAAATAATTAAACAGTTACTTCCCTTATAGCATAAGAGGTATGTTTCAAAAAGTAAAATGCAGCCTTACATTGTAGATAAATTCGGTCGTGTAGATAAATTCAGTCCCGAATGGAATCTTAGTCTCGAAACAGCATTTTGTGTTGAATCATTATGAATGAAGAAGCTGAATGAATGAAGCATCTGTATGAATGTATGTATGTTTCTCTCACTGTGAAAAAAAGGCACCTAGAGCCATCAAATTTTGAATAACGTAGTCCTCCACCCGAACATGGCACCTGGAAGCCCGAATTTTGAATTTGTTTTATCGTCTATTTCCTATTTTGTAAGAGTAACTTAACGATTTCAAAGTGAGTAGTGGTAACACTGTACGGAAGAAAACAACATTTTTATTTCCAGCGCGTGAGACTGTCTATTGAAAATTCTAAATGTATGCTGTTTTCAAATATTTTATTGCTGAATCGAATTTTATGCGGTGTAAGCGCCAAGGACGCGATATTTAATAAGTAAACACGCAAAAACATTAATAATAAAAAGACAAAAAATATTTTAGGAAAGCTTTCTCAGTTAAAAAATTGAACATTGATATCATAAGCTGAGAAAAGACTAAAAAAATGTATGCTAACATTTAATGCTGGATCGGGAATTCTAAATGTATACTGCTATGGTGTTTTAAAAATTTTTGTGATAAGTGCGAAGAAAATGATGCTTAATAAAGTTAAAGAGGTTTTGGGCGACCATTAGAATCTAAAATCTTTATTTTTTTAAATTTTTTTAAATTTTTTAATTCTAGAATTCTGTTATTAAATTTTTGAGAATCCGATTTATAAACATCTCGACAGAGGTATGAAACACATGAAAAACACGTACACTTGTGTTCATGCTTCAGCATTATAGAAAGAAAGTACAAAAAAAAAAGCTGGCAAAAGTTTTTAGTATGGTAGCCAGGAGTAAATGCTTTTATTAAAACATCGAACATTTATTTTTTACTATCTATTCATTTCCAGTAAGGGTTGTAAAAAATAACATGTAAAAAGAATATTGTTAAAATGTTGTAAAAAATAAATATCTTAAAATATATTAAATAGGATAATTTTTATTAAAGAATAAATGCAAGATTTATGAAATTTATGAAGACATATTTCTTTGGCTTGTGATAATAACGTGGCTAAATAAAACTTACAAAATGTCTATTATGTTCAACACATTAATTCTTAGTAGTAATAATCAGTTATTATAAGGAACATTCTCGTTCATATAGGAGACAAAAAATATCAAACACTTTTTTTCAAAATTTTTATGCATTAAATAGTGATCATATATTAATAGTGTCATGCAATATAATGATTCAAAAGGTATATGGAAAACATAAGCTTCCTTAAGAAAACATATCAAATAGCTTTTGGTAACACACCTTCCACTGCTTTTAATGCTTCACAAACTATCCGTAACTTAATAAACATAAGGAAAACATGACCTAAGGTCTAACAGGGATTCCGCTCCGTAACTTTAATCGTGGTGCTTTAATTAAGCCAGAAATTTAAATCAAATACATCATCCAGAGTCACCTGTACCACACCCTCGTCAAACCCTCTGCTTGTCCTGTTTTATATATGTTATACCTTAATAAGATCTTTTGAAATAAACTGAGAAATTACCTCCAAAATAGGATAAAATATTAAAACTTCGGGCACTATAGTTTTTTAATCATGAAGTTTTAATTTCTTAAATGATACAAAAAGAAATAATCTTTCATTTGGACTGGAAATTAGCACCACTGACTTCAACTAATACTATTAATTCATTCATTCGTTAGTGAATGCTAATAGAATTCGCGTTTTGGAAGATACAATAAACAATTGAAAAATTGCTAGTTCATTCAAGAGTTAGCGTAAATATATATGTAACTTATATATATACATTTTGTAGAAACTTGTAGAGAATAAAATTGCCAAAGTTGATAAAAATTAATTGCTTAAACCATTGTTTAATATCCAAACATTTAGTTGAGTTCTATCCCCCCTCCCCGAAAATATTAAACAAAGATGTTGAAAGAGTGATCGACATTTTTATGTTTAAATTTTTTAAGTTTGAGGTTGCTTTATCAAGATTTCAGTTGACTTCAAAGATCCGCTCTACAATAGGATGAGCATACAAAATTTCCTTAGAGTCGTTAAATTGTCTGAATTACCTTCAGACAATTTAACGGCAATTCATTTAGCAGTGAGCTTTTTATTATTTAAATTCTCTTCTTTTCGTAATTTTTCATGCGCACTCTATTTTTCCCAGCTGAAGAAGTCATTTTTGCTTAACTGTTTTGAAAAGGGAATGGAGAAAGCTTTTCACATTGTCATTACCCAATTTATTAAGTTCAACTTGTTTTCTAATTGTGAAGATTGAAGCAAACAATTTTTGCGATGACACGGAAGAAAATAAAAAAGGAGACTGGGAAAAACTACGTTTAAATGATTCGTCATTCGCTTAAAGCCATCACATAACATTAATTTGCTTAATTGTATTAATTGTATTAATCCCGCGCATCGAATGCACGTGAAGCGAAATTTTGGTAAACCGTAATGCATTTAAGTACCTAATTCATTTCATAAAATACGAAAAGATGAAAGGGGTAATATAGAGCTAAAATTATAAGCCATATTTACACAAAAGAAAGAAATATCGTCATGTATTGAAAATTATTACTATGGATAATAAATCGATTAAATCGCGATTTAAAAAAGTTTGTTATCTGAGGTTTCTGAAATTGATTATTGCATAAGAACATAACAGCTAAAGCTGCTATTTAAATGTTTTTTAAGAAAAAATTATTTCCTCGGTGTTTTTACATCTGAATACTTCCAAATATGATAAGAGGAGTTATCTGTTTTTTGCTCATGCTCACGCCATATTACTTCTTAGAATACTTAGATAATAATGGCTAAGATTCCTACTTTATATTCTTAGCTAATTCGCAAAGCCATTCGGGATTAAATTCTGAAAAGTGATTATATTTCGTGGAATACTCCTTTTTCATCTGTTTTTTCCCCATTTACTCTTCGAGGAAAGCATGAAGCCACAGGCATACACGCACATTGTTTGATATCCGTTCTTATCTTCTTTTTATTTTTTATCTTCTCACATCAATATTCATAGCTTATTTAAAACATTTTTATAAAAAATTAAAATAAACACATTTTGCTGTATATTATTAGACAGCAAATTATCAGGCAATAATTATTTTTTGTTATAATAATTATTTTTTTTTTATAATAAATATTTGTTTGATATTTTGCCATTGTTGCCAAGCAAATAATTATTATTTTGCCATAATTATTTACTTGGCTCAATATAATCAATATACACTTTTAATTCCCTTAAGCGCTATAAGTGGAAAAAAATTATATAATAAAACTATCAGAAGAAAAAATATTAAATTTACAATAATTTACAATATTTGTAAAATCAAATACGTAGTTTCTTGAGCAATATTTAAAAGTATCAATGAAACTCGCTGTTTACAACGGCTGTCTACTAGTATGTATAAATTTAATTTTATTGCTCTGATTTTTCGAATTTCAATTCAAAGATTATACTCGGAACCGCCAGAAGTGAAATTCGGGACATTTGATGGCCTACTCCAGTCTATTCCGTGTTTACGTGCAAAGTTCTGAGTCGAACCCTTCATTGGCATTTGAATAAAATTTCACTTTAAAAAGTTTCCTTCACCTAGAATGTAAATTTATGCTAATAATATCTGTTAGCTAAACAACTGTACTTTTCACTCTGAATTAGAGAGTAGTTAAACAAAATTTCATCTGGTCTGAACAAAACTGTTATAAGTACGGAAACGTAAAATATACGTAAAAATATAATTTTAATGTTAATAACTGGCTTATACAGCTTTGCAATTTTCTTATTATTCAGTACGTTGTTGTCTTACACATTCTTCCACTGTCTCATAAAATGCAGGAATAATTGCATTAAACGTATTGATTTAACGTAAATTTTCAGAATTACAGTATGTATAATTTCTTATTATTTTGCCTTATAACTGCCTATATAAGATAACTAATTAATTATTTATCTTATAACTGCATTTCAGTTACATTAACGTGTTTTTACTGAGGTTACATTCCTGATAAAATTCAAAGTAATTCGAACTGAGCTTTAAAGTAAAAATGAGCAAAATATAAAAAAAATGTTGTAAAATTCTTAATCAACCTAGGATTATTATAGAGATAAATACAAACTAAAATATGATTTAAATTTTGTAGAAATTTGTACCACAACAGCAACTATGATGTTTTCAGTTATAATATTCCTACTTTCATTGTAAAGGCCCTATCAGTTCTTCTCATTTAATTTGATTGAAACTAACTCACTTACACAAAAGAAAGAAATGTGGTAGTTCACATTTCTTTCAGTAGTTCAGTCACAGATTTTAAATTTACAGCGGGATCAGCAAAAGCATGTTTTTAACAGATTGTCACTATCTGATTCACGAATAAAAACAGTATTAAAAATAGTAAATCACATTTTTCATGTTTTGTTATTATTATTATTTTAAGCTAACTTCTATTTTTGAGATAATATAGTGTTCTTAGAGATAGAAACAAGATAGAAAATCGTTAGAAATTAACAACAACTCAAAAGCAATTAAATGTTTAAAATGAAATTTATCTATCCCAAACAAAAGCCAAATAGTATCCGAAATAAAAACAGCTAATATTTTATTAATTTTTGTACGCTGAACATAAATATGGCATTTAAAAATCTATTATTTAATATTCTGAAGAACATTTGCCCCTGTTACAGATATTCGTGAGAATTTAATTTTTAATTCTTTGAGGTTCTGTTTAGATATAAAAAAATTCATAAATAAATTACAATTTGGTAAGTATTATAGGATGGGCAACCAAATAGATCTTGGGAAAATTTTAGCTTTTTCGGCTAGTCCCTTTCCATGCAAAATTCGATCTTTTACTTATCTTAATTAAAATTTGAATTAAATTTAACTTAAAAATTTATTATTTATCTTAAAAATTTATGTTAATTAAAATTAAAATTTGGTAAGTATTATAGGATGGGCAATCAAATAGATCTTGGGAAAATTTTAAAAAAATTTAAATAAAAAATTTATTATTTATCTTAAAAATTTATCTTAATTAAAATTAAAATTTGGTAAGTATTATAGGATGGGCAACCAAATAGATCTTGGGAAAATTTTAGCTTTTTCGGTTAGTCCCTTTCCATGCAAAATTCGATCTTTTACTTATCTATCTATTTATTTTTATGTTAAAGTTAGATATACAATCAAGTATGTATATATAAGTGACATTTCCCAAGAAAGCTAATGGGATTCACTACACTGATTACTATATTATCTTATTTAATTTAGAATGCATAAATGAATTTTTCTGTTTAAATCTCAGTTTTTGAAACTTATAATTGCTTCTAATGTAATCAAACATCTGAATTTTTTTAAGATGTGCGTTCATGGTCATTAATATTGAAATATTGCACATCAACTTATACATAAAAAAGCATGCAATCAAAGTTACATATCTGTAATTTTACAAATACATAAAAATAGCAGTCCTACAACTTCTGTTGCTAAGTTAAATGTAAACGCAATTCCAGTCATTTATTGCTAATTTGTGAGATACCTTTTTTTCCTATTCATATTTTTTATTATTTTAAGATGATGCGAGAGCCTCTATAAGAAAACCGTACTTAGAATTTTGAAATTTGCTCGCCTTTCAAGCTTCTAAAATTATCTAGATGCAATTTGTCTATATGATGCATCGCAGCAGCAGCAAGGACGATGAAAGATTCCTGCTAGCTATAGCAAGAAATACATAAAAAAGCATGCAATCAAAGTTACATATCTTTAAGTAGAATTTTACGCTTTGTAAACATCTGCAAATAATATTAATGCCCCAGTGCTTTCTAGCTATCTTTATCAGAGCGCAGTGAAACTGATGTTTTCTCTAGAGCCCCCATCATCCATTAATTAATATCAGTGCTTCAAAATTTTATTAAGTTCAGTAAGATATCTTCTAAGCATATTCGTTATACTAAATAAGGACAAACAATTGTTTCGATTGATTATGCTTAAGGGTAGCTTTCGACTGCGATAACGTTATCTCATGATGAGTTTTTCAAGATATAACCCACTATTAGTTGAGGATTTGGGTTCGGATTTATTAGATTACAGCAAAGCACGCTAAGTATATCCGCCTAAAAAGCTATCGTGGAAAGATACTGGAAAATCTAAGGGAAACGGGATGGCATTCACGTTTTACTTGATAAACTCTTCATGTAGTCCAACATATTCGCCGGGAATTTGAGCTTAGGTCGAACTACCGCTGCTCAGTTGTCCTACCTGCTCAACCTACAGTAGGTCTATAAATCCGAGAGCCGAAATTATATTCTTCACCTGTTTCTAGACTAAACGTTTATTCAATGTAAATTATGCATAACTGGTACATTGAAAAAAAAAACTAAATGTAATTAATCTACTAGAACTACATACGGACGTTTTCGACTGCATATTTTATCCATAACAGTTTTTTTTGGGGGGGGGTTTGTTTTTCTTTTGTTTTTGAGAGCCTCTCTTATCAACTTTATATTGTCTCAATAAACAAATTTGTTACTGAAAACTGTAACATCTAACAGATTTGTTAATCATAACTTTTCTTTCACCAAGTTTTTTTTATACTAATTCTTTCTGATAATCAAAGCGAATTAATTCTTCAATGCAACCGGATATGGTAAAGTGTATTATTAACAATGAAATAAATTTTCTTTGAACCGACTAATCTACGTAATGATGCTAGCAATTTACTCCTAAGAATAAGATACAATCTATAAGAAAATTGCGCCACTGAAAGGCATTTCAAGGACATCAAAATCGATAGGGGGGAGGCAGAAATTAAACTTTAAAGATGATGGAGCTCTTCAATAAAACAATGTATATAGAAACAATATACATTCTTTCTTTCAATAATAGCCTTTGTCTTTTTATATACAATTTTTCAGAGAAGGTAGTGTTAATATGCGTAAGTCATTAGTTAATCTTACAATTACGCCATCGAATTAGTGGCTTCCTAAGGTTTCTACCAGACAAAATTATGATACTTTTGTATTAAGAACGGTAATTATTCAAAGAACGATAAAGATAGAAGGTAATATTTATTAAAGACTTCAAAACCTGTAGCGGTACTAGCGACTGAATTCATTTTTAAACTGACATTTTCTGTACGCAAGTAAGGGAAAACTTTTTTTTTTACAGAAAAGAACGTTTTTCATGAATATTTAACTGTGTAAAATATTTTTAATTAGACACACAAAAAAAAAAAAAAAAAAATCCTATGTTTGACGTAAACTTTTACAGAAACTCTATCGATGTCGAATGCGATCAGATACGGCTCCCTTTCTTTCTTCTTCAAAAATAAATAAAATGTTATTTTTAAAAACTTTTTTTTCTCTTGAAAAAGTGGAACTTGTGTCTTTTCGCCTTACAAATTAAAAATCTGGGCTCAACTAAGGTTGCTTTTTTGCCTAGCTTTAAATTTTACACTGGTGTGCATCCACCATCCGTTTCCAATTTCATATGAAAGATGGTTCAAAAATGAGCTGAAATGCATTTCCTTCCCCAAAAAAACAATAGTGGCTCAAATTTACTAAATTATGCACTTATTATATTAATCAGTTGCCTTATATAAGTATGAAAGGTGGAAAGTAAAACTTCTCTAAAATTTTTTATTCATTACGAAAATATTTTTGTTAAAAGATTGATTGAAGATATTTTTAGTTGATTACATTAGGTTTTTCCCCACAGAATTTAGAAAATTATCTCACAACCAAATTATGTACAGAAATTAAGAGGTTTTATGGGTTTGTCATCTTCCTATATTTGTATTTAATAAAGGTCATTAATCGTTAATTTATATCATTAATTAACATAACCTTTAATTCTGTCCAAACGCGTAAGGGCACGAAACCCCAGATCCAACTTAATTTTTTGCCAATCCATTTTCAAATTTAAAAAAAACCTATTAATTGCAATTTTTGTATATTATAAATAATAATTTACTTTCAGTTATGTCATCATCCAATACTGATTATAATAGAAATACGTTTTAGATTTAGCCCGTAAAGTGTGAATAGAATAATTGTAGCTATGCTCGACCAGCTTGCCTATCTTTTGTTTCTAGGTCACAACATTGATTTCTTCAGATTTTCTAGGGTAGTTCTGAAGTCATATTTGGTTGTTATTTCTTGAAAAAAATGTAAGACAATCGAAATCGGTGAGTTTTAGAAATTGCGACTTCCAAAAACAATAATTTTTTTATAATTGAAGATTCAAAATCCAGAAGTTTGATAAAACAGTTATACGGGTTTTGCTTATTGAAAAGCACCTACAGTAGTAAATTAAATGTGCGCAGTGTTTTCATGTGTATTAAACGTTCTCATTAAAATTCATGACTGCGGATGAAGAAGAATTATTCATACTGAAATTTTAAATAAAAATATTGCTGCAAATTGAAGAGAATGCGTTCTCCATGAATTCATGTTTACAATTAGAAAAGAGTGATGTAACCAAAGTACGTTTTGAACAAGACTAAAATACTGATAAATTTAATAATGTTATGCTTCAGTTACTATATCTTCAAATGCTTAAAAATAACCAAAGACAAAAAAACATACCGCTTTACCCGGTAATGGTAATCGGCAAAATATATCGCTAGCCCGGTACGGAGTGTAAGACTTATGTAATTTACTACAGGCGTACCATAGTACAACAATATATGTAACTTTTAGACTTAATGTTGTCTTATTCATTGCTTTACTTAGTTATTAAATTCTAAAATACTTTAGAAAGATAGTGTGCTGTTAATCAAAATTATTACGTTTTAGACATTAAAAAATTACTGTACTAATCAAAATTATAATATTTTATGTACTGATATTTTTTCAATTATCACTGAAGGATTCCTCAGGAAAATTAACAAACGTTTATGCACTACTTTAACAAGTGAATATATATATTAAAAAATCTTTGTACTACATCAAGTCAAACATCGATTTAATTTCTATACGCATGTTGATACTGCCATACAGCTAACAATAAAAGCAGGTCACTATCTTGTTAAGATGTGCAGAATAATCTAGTTATTATAAATCTCTTAAATATAGTTTATTAGTATAAAATTAATCTTGCATACGGTTCCGCGCAGCTGTCCTTCTTCAATAATACTACCCAATTTTGTGAGAAAATCGTACATAAAGCAACCCATTTTCCCATTGTTTGTTAACTTAGGTGATTTGCCATAGTTTGTTAGCCAACTGACTTCAGTTAAAAAGATTTTATTCTAACAGTATCAGAAATGTTAAAACTATTCGGAACTGATATTTCCTTGTTGAAGCCACTCCTAGTTGTGGAATAGATTTTTATGTGACTTTGTATGCAAACTTAAATAAGAACGAAGTAGCCGAAGAAAATAATCAAAAAGGCATCCCTCCATAGAAAAACTGTCCTGGAATGTTTTGCTAGAATAGTTTGTTAGGAAAATCAAAACCAAGAAATTTCTAACGAACTGTTTGTTATAAAGCTTTAGCTTTTTAATTCATTATTAAATACACAGGAACTTACTCATGTCATCATAAGAGATAATGCAACCAGTAAATATTTATTTCTGTCATGAATTCTTCTTTTCCCCACGGACGTCATAAAATTCCCACCAATGAAAAAAATTACATAAAAAATTAATTTCAGATTTTGACAAGTTGCTTTAAGACAATAAAAAAGGTACTATTTACTAGCTAGAACATAAGATAATGTTTTTTTCACTTAAGATATCCTTCTGGAAGTCATACAAGTCTTATGTGCTTGACCTTATTTCTGAAAAGCATTTTAAAGGTAAATGATAAATTAACCAAAGCTTTATGATAAAACATTTAACTGCCTTTCTATAGAACGCCTTAAACAGAATAACAAAAAAAGTTCTTTTTGCGTTTTAACTAACCTGGTAAATAAGAAAATAAATAAATAAAAATTTTAAAAAATCCAAAAGTTATATATGTTACCTTTTCCAGACTCAGATGTACATAAGATATATGAACTTCTACAAATAAGGAATGTATATTACTTGTATAATTAGGAATATGACTTGTGTAATTAGGAATTTTTTTTCGTTTCACTAAAAATTTTTCAAGATACGGAAAATTTTCAAGGTACGGAAAACGAGTGTGAAATGTCTAGAGCTATGAAATGTATGTAAAGTGTAAAAGTTAGAGTTCTAATAGTCCTTCTTTTTTAAATTATTGTGTTAAGATTTAGGCATCTGGGCTTTATAACTGTCATTCCAAAATATAATATATTGTGTCAAAATATGCATGATTTGTATGAAGTTTTCTAATTTTTTTTTTTTTTCAAATTCCAGAATTCTTATGCTACGCAATTAAGGGGAGTAAAATTAAATTCATTGTATTAATTTTTTTTTATCTAAGTACTATTATTTGTATTTTAACGAATAATAACTTGCTGCTCGAATAGAAATAGGAATTAAAATACAACTATTTGATAATATTAACCACTCTGCTTTTAGTGGACAAAGATTTGCTAATATTGATACAATAACTTGCATTTTTATTTAACAGACAAAGAAAACATAACGAATAAATGACAGTGCTACTTGAACAAAATGTATGCCATGCAAACATGCGAGGCATAAATTGCGTAAACCCTGAGTTTAATTCAGTAAAATATAAAATTACAAATGATTAAAACTTTAGCAAATTGAAATATATTTACAGAAAAGTAAAACTAATCTAGCTAATTATGTTAAGAAAAAAATTATGGCAAAAAAATATTCTCAAATAATAGTTTTGAGATATAGGCATTATAGTCATCTTTGGCGGGTCGTCTTTATAATATACCGATAAGTCTCTCAAATGAAAGATTGTTAAACGATGATATCTTTGAGTAAGGTTAATTCTACGATTACTACGTGTTGTAATTCAAAAGGGGAGAATCAGGAAACTACATTAAATGCGAAACTTTTTATAGTAAGTCTGTTTAACAGTTAAGATGCAAGACAATGATTGACATTTCTTTCAAAACATTTTACAGATTTTACGTGAAAGAGATTTTGTTACTTAATGTAATGTGATAGCCTAATGAAAGGTTTTAGAAATTAAAGTATTAAAAATTAGTAATTGCAGTATTAATTCTGAAACGTAATTAAAGTATTAATTTTAAAAGAAATTAAAGCATTAATTATTTTTAATGTAATTAAAAGAATAATTTTTGAGTCATCAGTTCTCTGATTCTTCGCAGAGAAAATGTAAAGGTAAATAAAAAAAAACTAACAATGTATAACTTCATGTCTGTAAACATTCTTAACTATAGATATTAAACAATATTTTTTTTAAATTTGAGTGCCATTAACAAATTAAAATTAAAATAAAATTGAGATTTTACTGTATACGATGAATTGGCCAATGTGTTAAAGCGAGAGAAAATCAAGCTATTTTCATAACGTGAAAATTATGCTATTCGGTCACATGCAACTATGTAAGTAATTTTTGAGTCATTTAGAAGTAAGGCACCGAACCTCAAATATTTTCCTGGTCGATGCCAATTACTTTATGCAAAGATTTGATGTGTAAAATTCAGTTACTGTGGTTATTACATAGTCAATAAACCTAAGTTCTTAAGATGTACATTGAACAGATACTTTTAAATAAATAATTCTTTTAATTTTTTGTAAGGCCATAAGAAGATTGCAAATGCAAATCTTGCTTTAGCAAATCGATGTTACGAAAATGATATTGCTTGCAATTAAAATTTTTATCTGTTAATTACTAAGAAATGTAATATTTGTAATTCTTTTTCGTACAGAGTAAGGTTGCGCAAGTGGTAACCTTTCAAATATTAGGCTTAATATCACGTCAACTGCGCCTCTTCCGGAAAAATGAGTTACCCCTAGTCAACCCTATTGCTTCCCATCGTACTCGTTTCCCTGTAATATTTGTGAAGAAGATCGTGAATAGAATAGATTCACAGCTTAAAATGCAAAGAATGGATACACGACTCACGTGCTGGAGTTGAGAAGAAAGTAAAAAAAAAATAGCTTTGTGATCATTGTTGTAATTGATTGTATAAATAAATTAATTGACAGAAAAAAAGTTTTATTATAATTGTATAATTTAAAACATAATACGACTTAAACTATAGGTGGTAGGACTTAGAATACTTGTTATCTAACTGATATTAGTTCGCATGCAAAAATTTTATTAATTTTATCCAAGAGAGCGTACTGTATGGAATTTTATTGTAATAAATATCAGCAACGGTAACACAAGATATTATTACCACACATATTTTTTTCATAAATCCTACGACATAAGCGGTAGTACAACTTTCTATTTTTACTTAGGGGTCAGATTTTTTCTTCCTAAAGATAATAGCACAAAAGTCGAATTCAACGAAGCTTTAGACAAAAACGAAAATCAAGCTTTGAAAAAATTGTAAATTTGATAAAAATTCTAAAAATAATTGATTCAAATTTAACATTAACAAAATCAAGATAAACGCAGCTTCAAATTAGTGAATGATCAAAGTTCAAAATTGATAAAAATCTTACTTCAGTTAAATAAAAAAATTATTAAGTCAGGTAGATTTCTATAATTCTAGAGATGCCCAATGTAAAATTTCTTCTAAAACTAATGAAACGAAATAATGACTTTCCCTGAAGGAAATGCCATATTAGCCAACGCGGTTTGGGAAGTAGCCTGAAGCATTAACTTGAATACAAGTTGCAACTAAAAAAAGGTGGAAAATTTAGTATCGTATTTCAGTTTTCATCTTAAATAGCTATAATAATAAGATTTAAGATGCTGTGTTGTGATTATTAACTTTTATATACCTTAACTCTATACCACGCTTCTCATTGGTTAACAGATGAAAGTAATTCCGCGATATAAATATCGCACTTGAACTTTTTTTTAAACTTTTTTTGAAGTAAGACAACGGCCTGGCAAATTATTTAAGAAAGAAACCAAGGAAATTAAATAAGCTAGTAATTTTATTCAATATATTATATAACCAAAGTTGTTGCTGTAAGTGTATCAGAAGAATCATAGAAACATTTGCCGATAAAAGCGGTTACCTACAGTATTTTTCTGTACCTGAAAATGCTTTGGATGTAAAAGAAAATTTCATACAATTTACATAGCAAGTGCCGAAAATTCACTCTCAGATTAAAAAATACTTTTAATTTTGAAATAGCAGTATTTTCATGTACGTTTTAGAGTGAATATTCTGAATATTAATTTTAAAAATTCTGATTTTTTCCGCGCATTTGTTCATTTCTCTTATTATTATTTTTTTAAATCCAGAAATTTTCGTGTAATGAGAAAATAAAATTTCGGGAGTTTTTTTAAAACTTCCTAATTTTGTATTAAATATTATATAACCATCATACATTTTGTTTAAAGTAAATCTGAGGAAAAATGGATTTCAGAAGTATAAATTAATCTTCATCAAAACAGTATAATTTTTTTTATGATGGTGCTTTTTCAATTAGTTCTGCATTCATAGCGCAAGAATTTGAAATTTTATCAAATCATTGTTTTTCGTTTAAAAAAAATCAATGTGATTAATAATTTCAATAATAATTGAAATTATTAATCACACTGATTTTTTTAAACGAAAAATTAATAATTGCGAGATTTCATCTCGCAATCAGTGTGATTAATAATTTCAAAAGAGACAAAAACTTTTGAATTTTAAAAATCAGGGAAAAAATTCATTGTTTTGGTAAACATTAAAGTGATGTTGGTTTAAGAGTTAAAAAAGGCCGGTTTTGAATGAATTAGTTTTGACAGATAATCCAAACGGATAAGTACTATTTAGAACTAATAAATAATTTCAATGAGGAAGGCTTGAATTTAAAATAAACTATGTAAAAGCAAGCATAAATTAATCACTTTTAATTACTACACAAATTTTAGAATATCTGAATAAAAAAATATAAGTACTAGATTTGCAAATTAAACAGGAAATACATAAACTTAATCAAAAATGCAGTAAAATAAAAGCGTTTGGAATGCAATATATATTTTAAGTAATAATTTTCCGATGCGTACTTAGTTAATATATCTACTACCGGACAACGTTTTCAAGTGAAATATATTTTAAGAAAGGCTGAATTATCGTATTTTGATATAAAATTGAATACGGATTTTTAACATAATAACAAAAAGGATATTGGTAAAACTGACAGTAGATTTTTATTTTCAAATAGATGAATTCTATAGCCATACTTAAGTAAAAGTAGCAGTTACTGTTGACTTCACATTTTGCAGGAATAAAGTGAAAGGGGTTTGTAAAACGTAGTTATGTAATTAGTTTACCGCTGCTATGAAAAATTTAAATCCACTCACAACTAAGTTTGAACTGAAAATACAATAATATTTTACAGCTATAGAAGAAAATTGCCCCACTATTTTTTTTTATTTATTATTATTAATACTTAGTTTACTATGGGGATTTATTCTGGTTCAATCAAATTTAAAAATTCGCAGTTTCTTTGTAAAATTACACAGGTAAACTAAATTTAAATTAGTTGCTTTATAATATTTAAACTAAAAAAACTAATTTTTCTTACAGTTCTAGCTTTCTAAAATTATAAGGTTGAATCGAAGTTGTTTATTAGATTGAATCGAAGTTGCCTTACATAGATTTCGCGTTCGTTTTGCTTGACTTCTACACATGAAATCACCGACATTATCTGTCTATCTTATCGGCTCTATTACTCCTTAAACCAAACTGTGGCTTCCACCTAGTTTACTGTTTATATGAACTTTTCCCAATTTTTGCCCTATTTTTTGTCTAACAGGAACCCTTGTAGTCGAAAATTTTCGAATAAATAATCTAACTTGTTAATGATTTAAGAAATGGACATGTCCTGTTTCTGTATTCATAAAATTTATTAAATCAAATTTCCGGGTAGTTCTTTTTCCCAGAGAATATCAAGCTAGTAATGCGATAATGCTTTAATTTGAATAACCAGTGGTGTTATGTTTTAATTTTCCTTTTCAATTTCTCGGTCTTTCCCCCCTATTAGACCCAAATGTTTATCCCAGATTTCTACCTATATAATTTACTGGAATGTGCAACATATAAGTGTAAGCTATCAATTCATCACTTTAATTTTTATAAATTTAAAACTCATACCGTAAGCTCAGTTAAGTCCTGCGAAATAATTGCAAACGATATGTAACTTTTATCGATAGCTCAATTAATAATTTCTATATCATTTCCTCGCTGAACTCTTAGTGACCCTTGAAACAAGGGAATTCCATGAAACTCCAAATGAGAAACTCTAGCTTAAGTTCAAACAGTTACTTAAGATTTAATTAGAAGACCATTAATATTTCCGACAATATTGGTGATATCGTTATTCAAATCAGCATTTCTAAAGCACATACCACTTATAACACTATTGCTGAGGCCACAGTTAAATAATAATAAAATAAAATAAAAAAAAAAAAACAGCTGGATTGCATGATTATACTGCCATGTAATGCTGTAGTTCTAAGACAGGCATCATAAGAAAAACTGATATTGAAACGAACAGTTCCTGACATGGGACTTTATTTATAAACAAATATTCTAAGCAGCATTTTTTGCCAAAATTAAGGAAGATAAAATTAGAACATTTTGCACCTGTAAAACACATTGTAATTTTATCAAAAGGCAAAATAAATCAAATGCATCAACGATCTTTTGGATCATCCTTAACAGGAGAACCATAAGGAACGAAGATAAAAGTATTCACTCACCTGTAATACGGATGGTAGCCCTGCTGAGATATATGTAGATCCATGGGTATGGACCCATAGCCCTCCGGTTGCATCATGGCAAACGAAATCCGAATTTTAAGACATAGGGATCCGATAGAACTTGAAAGAGGGGATGTATATGAAAGAAATCAAAGCAAATCTTTGCTACTAAGAGCTTATCACACAGTTTCTGCTTGAAATAACTTAGCGATCCCAATTTGAATATGGATGCAAAATAATTAAGGCTTCGTAAAGAGTTAACCAACTAGTTCTTTAACTAGTTCTAATCAAATAATTTTCTTCATGTTCTCAAATAAATTTTTCTGCGTTAAAATTCCTTGAAGAAATTGTGGAACTAGTTTAAATTAAGATTCGAGTCTGATATTTTTCAAAATTAACTCGAAAAAATATATGAAAGGAGAAAAAATATCTTTTTTATTTCAAAAATCTAACTTCACTTCAAAAAATTTTGTTGAGTATAATGCTTTTACACCTTTAAATTTGCTTTTACACTTTTAAAAGAATGGACTTCTCGAATTGCACAACAGGTTGGCACTTCCTATATTCCAATTTTTAATCACCGAATGAAAAGAAGAACATCATTTACCTATTGATATTTTAATAATTGACAGCATGACTAACTTTGATAAAAAAAAAAAAAACAGTATTTTATAAACAAGCATTGGCATGCTAACCACCAAGTGAACACATTTGCTGTTGAATCTATTAAAGAATACGACGGCAATAGAAAAACTAATATTAGCTGATCATGAAAATCCTTTCACTAAGAATGTAATTTCATGCTCTTGATATTCAGAAGCAGTTATTAAATTCACTGCATGTATTATTCACGGTGACCATAGCTGACGATATGCCTTCTGTTTATTTACTTATATCCAGACAGTGAGAGGGAATTTGGTTCACATGCGTCATCCGTTTGCAGAGTTCCAAACAGCGCTGCAGCGCTGTGCACCTAACAAGTAAACAACAAGCGGCAGTAGACGGACAAACACAGGTGACCACCTCCTCGCCAACCCCGTTTGAAGTGTGTGACTGGTGATCCAGCTCTACGCCTCGGCCTCCGTTAGGCCTAGGCAGTCCAGTTTGTGACGTAGTAGAAGACGCAACTGCCGGCGGAGGAAAAATAATACAAGAATAAAAAACAAGTTAAAAAATAAAAAGCGAAGAACTGCGGACGAAAACGAGATGGAAAAAATAAACAAAAAGGGGGCAGTACCTTTACGGCGGCGCGCGGTTTTGTGAACCCGCCCCTCTATGCGCCGCTGCCAGCTACGCAGTCTTCGACTTGCCGCGGTTAAGGAAAGAGCAGCATCGTCACACTGATGGATTTTGACGGCAGATGAGAGGATGTAAGGCGGCATGCCACCGTGCGGATCACGGCACTCAATTCGTGTCAGGTGCTGGCTTTAAACGCTTTCTTCTGAGAGCTGAGCTCATTTTAAATTTCACGGACTGAGTAACTCAGCGTTTTAACTTGAGTTCTCCACACTGGATTCAATAACGAGTAAACATACCTTCTCAATTATGATGCCTGAATTGCCAGTGATACGGCATACAGACAGTCTGTGAATGGCCAGTTACGTTATCAGTGGGGATTATCCTAGAGATGGCCCAGGTGGAATAGCGAAACATTTTATACGATGTTTAGATGAATGTACATTTAGACAAACACGAGGACATTTTATACTTTCTGTATATTTTAAAAAGGTTAAAAAATAGGAAATGTTGATCTTCAAAAATATGTTTTTAATTAGACAGATCATGATTTAAACGCATTTTTTTTTAAGTCCATTAGATTAAAAAAAATACTAATATTTTTAAGATATACATCTAATGTTTTGAAATAGTTCAGTTTGCTAATTAATAATAAACAGATTAAGTATGAAAGAATAATATCTTGCGTTTTTACGAATGGCAATAGACTCAAATGATAAGTGAAACAACGCAAAACCGTGTCGCGAAAAGAATAGCCTTTTTGTGCTAATAAATATTCATGAAATGATTTTAACAAATTTTTAGACAAAAATTTCTAGTACTTTCTTAAAACTCATTGTTATTCCTTTATCAAGTGATTGCTACGGGATAATTATGGTGGCTGAAGGAGGGGGGGGGGAAAGACATTTAACTGTGTTCAAGTCTTTTTATTTCGATATACGCAAGGACTGGTTTTGAAAATTAAATAGTTTTCGAAAAAGGAAAGCAGCAAATTATATTAATAAATCATTGAGATAATTTGGGACTTTGAGAAAGCATATATTAATAAGGGAGTGGCGAGGACGTCTTAAAGAGGTTTGACTGTATTTGGAAAGGCCTTAAATTTTTAAATTCTAATGTGAATGATCAAGAGAATATTTAATTATTCATTTACATATTCTTAAAATTAAATTTGATAATTTTTAATAAATTTTCAAATTTAAATAAGCTTATGAAATCTAACTAATAATAAACTTTTTAATAAATCTGACTAGTAAACTCCGATTAGATTTATTTGTCAAGTATAAAATAATTGATTCAGGGAAGCACAGAACTTTAGTTTTGGGAGAAAATAATTTTAAATCTTACCGAATCTGGTCTGACCGTGCTAGATATTGATGAAGCAAAGAATGAGGCGCAGGTAAAAAGCAAGAGTTACATTAAATTAAAATATAACGATAACGTAATAGTTAACGATAGCGCAATTTCGATTTTAACAACACTAGAATCTGATGGGGTCATTCACATTACTTTCAGTTTAAATTTGGGATGAAAAATTCATAAATTTAAATTTGAATAAAAGTGATAATTTCACACACGAATTTACATGCGGAACTTTTTTTCTTTAATAATTTAACCCTTTGAAGGCCAAAACGTCCGATGCGGCCTTTCATTCAAACCACCTCAACCTCTCGTAACGGCCCAGACTGCGATGTAGTTTTCTTCCCTCCCGCTAAGTTATGCAGTAGATGTAGTTTCCCCAAATGCTTCGTATCAGTTTATTGCAGACAGCTTGTCCTGAAAGGCTAATGGAGACTTCTTTGTTAGTCAGTAGAAAGAATGTCATTTGAAATCTTCATGATTTCGGGATTTTAAGCATATAGGTTAGTGAAGGCTTCGGTTTTCGAAAGATTAAATACTCAGGCGTTGTACTAATAAAAGAAGTTTTCAGACGGAAAATGTACTAGAACTGAATTCGTCAATACTTAAAATTTTATGTAAGCAAGTAGTTGTAGTATCCGCGAAAAAAACCATGGATCGAAAACACTGATCGAATTTTACAGTTAAATCAGACTTTAGCTCTGTTAGACGAGTCAGCAGAATAGTAAATTTATCTAACTTCATAATATAGAACAGTGGGGAACAGTTGAATGCCAGAATACAACATACCAAGAGAGAACTTCTTTTGAGAGAACACTTTTTGTGAGCCAACGGTACGGTTAACTAATTATTATTATTATTGAATATGAACTTCCTAATGCGTGTATATTTTCATGCATTTTTCTGATATATTACATCATACAAAGGTACAATCTGTAAATGTACCATACAAAGGTACATTTACAGATTTCTGTTCGCATACTGTTGAAAACTGACTTTGGCAAACTTGCTATTTTGCATAAATAGATGATAGTTTTCATCTGGTGGGATTATACAGGATTATTCAAATAAGATACAGGATTACTCAAAAATCAGTGAAATATTTTAAACATTTATAACAATATCAAATTTGATTGCAATGAAACAACTTAATGAGGTAAACTCATTAAGTTTTTCCTATACATTTTATAAATGTTCAGTGTGCCCACCATTCTGGTGTGTCACAACAACAGAATAGTGGGCAGACAATATATACATTGATAGATCTTACCTTACCGTATTCAAAAGCTTGCTTTCGCCACAATTGAATGAAAACAGTGATATATACTTCTTTCAACCCAGCAGTTGTTGGTTTACTGCCAAAACAACCATTCTCTAGATGATTTGGAAGAGTATCTCAATCAAAATTTACCCTTTTAGTGATCAGGAGGCAAGGATAAGGATGTGATTCAGCAATAAAAACCATACAGGTTTTAAAGTTTAATCCCGCGTAACGTTTTCTTGGGGAGGTTTGCCATAGATACTCTCTTTTATCCTCTATTCCCCGCTTTCCCTAAGAGCTTTGCAGCCGTATCAGCTATGATATGGCTGTGGTCGAGTTTACTACTACGGCCTAGATGCGCATCGCATTAGCAAAATCTAAGAGAGTAAACATTTGTGATATATGTAGGAAAATACGTAGTAAGTTTGCCTATATTCCACAGCAATAAAATTTGATTTCACATGCGTAGTTATTTGTTATAACGTTTTAAAAAGTGTCATGGAATTTTGAATGAACCCGTATTTCAAGAAAGTACGTTTTTATTGCAAAAAGTACTCAAAACGGCATAGTCAATGTTAGCTTGAGCTTTCGCGTACAGAATTTGCTACCAGTGACACAAAGAAGGAATTAAAATTCTAAAGGAATTAAAATTGGTTCATAGAAGAACATGCCAAAGAACTAAATGATGTGCATCATGAAATTGTGTATCTTTACTGAATGAAGAGTAATAATATTTTTAATATGGTTAGAAAATTAGAGGAAATTTAACACAGTATGCCAATAAGAGAAAGATTTCAGAATGTAATGTTCTAAAATAGAAAATGCAATGAATATAGATTACCCAGAATTTAAATAATTAAGAAGCACTGGCCTACGTCTGTAATAAATTTTTGTCAGAAAATCTGACTTTATATGAGAACATACTTAACTTATATTAAAAAAAGCTGAAAAGTTTAATCAAAGAACTTTTCAACTTTAAGTTATGTTGCTTAAATTCTGCAGAACATATATATCTGCCTAAAGAATATATCTAAAGAATATCTGCCTAAAGGGTTAGATGTCTTCGTGGAAGACATTCTCAGAAAAACTGGCTCGTATTCACGTTAAGTATGGGAAAACCAGCCATATAGCCAACCGTTCGTCTGAGATTAAGCCACGGTGGAATTTCCAGTAGAGTCAAAGCAGGAAAAACATGAATTTTATATCTGGATTACTTATTTTCACAAGAACTCACGGAGATAATCACTATTATTCGGTTACTTCTCTTGGATAATCTCACATTCTCTCACACACTCTAATTTTATACACTGTTCAGCTTTTGTGATATATAAAAAATATTTTATTCAAGCATATTATCGGCTTTGATGAAAAGGGCATAAACTTTATGTGGTAAAATTTGTATTCTTGTGGAAGAATTTTATTATCAGGAAGAGGAATGCATTAATTTTAAATGAAAAAAAAATTAGTGAAATCTCGCGCATTTTTTTAAGGCTTTTAGAAATTTCTACCTTCAGCAACAGGAAGAATATGTGAAGTAATATTTACCTTTAGCGAATTTAAAATACGAAAGAAGCTATTAAGCATAAAATTTAAGTTTATTGTAATCTCATATTCTATCCTTTTAATTCTTTATCCAAACACTATAAACAAAACAAAACAAAACAAAACTTGAGATATGGAAGTTTATATTTTTTATATAGTTTTTACGAAAATGAATGTTTTAACCAAAAACTGAACTGAAGAGCTACCGAATTTTCAAATACTGTGATTATTTCATTAAATTATTAGGAATATGTTTCTTTAATCACGTTTAAATACGTTTCAAAAACAAAGGGATTCCTTAAATCGTTATTATTTGTTAACAAATTACAAAAAAATTCTTTTGGAACGAGCAGGTCTGAATGGGAACTCTACACTGATTATCAAAGAGGCAGACTTCATGTTTTTGCGTTCTTTACTATGGGAGCACTTTTAGAATCAAATTGCGAAGCAGATCTGAGTTATTTTTAGACATTCCTTTAGGTTCTTTCTTCTCCTAAAATCAACGTATTTGATCTTTTTTATTTGTTTAATAAACATGTTTTTCTTTATACGAGGTCTTAAATTTTTAATACAGGAAAATTAAGCAGATAAAAAATTCGATTAGAACTTTAGTTATCTTGACTCTAGATATCCTAGATTCCAGATAACACAAGTTAACAGAGATTTTGCCAAAAAATTAAAGGGGGGTGTGGGAAAGTTCTTTTATGTAATCGTGTGTGTTGATTTCAAATTCGCAATCATATTGTTGCTATCACTCACGTCTTTTGTTTAACGTAAATGCAGGTATAAACAGAAACTATGTATGTATATACTTATACGGCAGATGCAATTAGAAAAAGTACTTTCTGTTTTACAGATGTATAATGCTTTTCTTTTCCTTTTTTCATACTCAATTTCTAGTTTACAAAACTTTGCTAGGCATATAAATCTTTTACGATAAAACGAGAATGAACTGATTTTTTTTATTGTTGCCCTCTGAGTATCTTTTGTAATAAAAGTAGCTAAAAAAATCAGTCTTATGCGTGTTTGCTCTTCGCACAAATTTCAATAAATTTAATAGCTCATTACTTTTTCTAAGAATACTGATTTAAAAAGAATTCATTTTTCTTCGTAAATTTCGATTCCATAACGGGATGGGAAAGTAAAAATTGAGACACTATTTGAGGTTTGCGCGAATGCTCATATCTTCGAAACTACAAATGTCTAAATACATCTTTGGATTGACGACATAGCACATTAGCAAGCACAGAAACAATTTTAAAATTTGGACAAAGTAACGCATAGTAATGCGTCGAAAATAGGGAAAAATTTTTTTGAAGTTTCGTGCGAATTGCGCGACTGCGTATGAATGGCAAAGGTCGTCTAGTACACATTCATTGTGTTCGGGTGGTGCTTGCTGTATTTTATTTCGGTGAGCTAGTAATGTTGCGATTTATAGAAATTTAATGAGTGGAGCAGATTGTGTGTGTACCAACAGAATTTACTGTTAAGTAGCGTAAGACAATACAGGATTCAGAAGTATTTGTATGGTTGATGTAATTGGTAATGGACATTCAAAATTTATTCTAGCATTCGTATGCATTCATGCAGCTGTTAGTTCAGGAGATTTGAAAATGTTCTTGTTTAGTGCATTGAAATGTTCTGAAACTACTTTATCGATCGATGAAAAAATGCTGTAAACTGTAGCTACAGATGTTTCTATTATTATGACGGGAGATTTCAATGTAGAAATGAAAGGGCATTTTCTTTTATGAAACATCATTTTAATCTATCTCAGTGTGGCTCCGAGTTACTATCCAAGTACACTTGGCAATTCATTTATGTAATTAACATTTACTAAGAATACAACTGCAGATATCTTAAATTATGTAGCTTATTTCTCATATCATCGACTAATTTTACATAGGGTCATTTCGACAATAAATGTAATAAAAATGAAAGTAAAATAATATATATATATATATGTGTGTGTGAAATATTTCGTTTGTTTTATTTGTTCTATAATATCTTCTCACCTCCGTTAGTAATCCTACGCATTAAACGCCAAGGGCTCTTTAAACTAAAAGAGAGAGCCTATCGTAATTTTTTTTCTGGTCAATGGGACATGATTAATAAGAAGAATCATTACATTTGAAAACATTTATAAATTGATCATGAGCTAATTTCCATACTCATCAAGATCTGCTGGAGATTAAGGTATTATCCTAAAATAACCAAGCTAAAAGAAATCGCTTTATTTCTTAAGAAAGAGAAAGGTCAATCCGCAGCTATTTCATTGCCTAATGTATCTACTGCCAGCCTCAGGAAATGTGTGGGAAAGAATGATATTACCCAGAATGAGTTTCCATTTATAACAGCATCAACAGCAGAATGTTTGGTTTTTATGCACTTGTTGCAGTAAGAATCAAAAGGAGAATAGGCTTCCTATGAGCTTAACTTCAGTGGACATTACATGAGCTTTTGACTCTCTGTGACGGCCAGACGCCCAATAAAGCCTTAACAACATCAAATCCACAAATTTTATATAGGGCTTGCTAGAAGTTAATTAAGTGCGCGCAGCGTACAAAGGGCATTTTATACTACGAACATTACTACGGACAGCCATAATATTGGCAAAAATATTAACAGATATACACTGCTGGCCACCGTAAATGCAACACCCTGAAGGAAGCATGCAAATAACATGAAATTTACAGCATGCATTAGCGGAGGTGAGATATGCAAAGGATTAGAATTTCAGCCCAGACGCACATTACGCGCACCTGTGGCGCCACTTCAAAGCGCTATTTAAGGCTTGGAGTTTGGAGTTTTCGACGATTTCAAGTTCGACAATTTTTTTTCCTTGTGGTTAAAAAAAAAAAAAAAAAAAAAAAAAAAAAAAAAAAAAAAAAAAAAAAAAAGATCAATTATGCCTTGTAGTAAACAGCAATCGTTTGATCATCGTTTGATCAAGTATCCGAGTTCAACAGAGGAAGGATAGTGACCTACCGAGAACGTGGATTCTCTTTCAGGTAAATCGGTAGTCGTGTTGGACGAATCCAAACAACTGTAATGCGGATATGTGACCGTTGGATGCAGGAGGGTACGACGGACCGACGTGTCCGATCGCATTCACCTCAGTGCACCACTTCACGTGATAACAGGAATATTGTGCGCATGGCAGTGACGGATCGCTCATTCACATCACGAACTATAGCACAGCACACTCAGTCTGTAACACATCATCCAGTGTCTGCGCGTACCATTCGACGCCGTTTACAGCAGAGTGGTCTGTCCGCAAGACGTCCATTACTTCGTCTACCCTTGACGTAGAACCACAGACGTCTCCGCCGCCAATGGTGCGATGAAAGAAGGATGTGGACGGCAGAATGGAATGAAATTGTCCTTATTGACGAGTCACGCTTCTGTCTGCAACACCACGATGGTCGGATTCGAGTCTGGAGACACCGTGGAGAGAGGATGCTGAACAGCTGCATTATGCACCGCCATACTGGTCCTGCACCGGGTATTAAGGTATGGGGCGATACTGGATATCACGCTCGCTCTCCTCTGATACGCATTGCCGGTACTTTAAATAGCCAGCGCTACATCTGCGAGGCGTTGAAGCCAGTTGTCATTCCTTACCTTCAGGGCTTGCTCACAGCCATATTTCAACAGGATAATGCGCGACCACACGTCGCATGCATTGTCCAAGGGTTCTTCGTCAATCGCCAGATTGAGCTGCTTCCCTGACGGGCTCGCTCTCCAGATCTTTCGCCGAAAATAAACATGTGGTCCATGGTTGCTGAACGATTGACCCAGATTACATTTCAAGCTGCCACACCAGATCAACTTTGGCAACGTGCGGAAGCTGCTTGATCTGCTGTACACCAAGAACACATCCAAAGTCTCTTTGAATCAATGCCGAGGTGTGTGGCAGCGGTGATCTCCAACAATGGCGGCTACTCTGGCTACTGATTCTGGAAGGAACCACCCTTCCCAGAAGTCTATAAATTTAATCATTTGATACTTGGTCAACATGTTATCTACTAAATATATTTTATTGTGATATCTCTTGTCTTTCTTGGTGTTGCAATTTGGGTGGCCAGCAGTTTAATATTGCACTGTAGCAGTATTATTGTAACTGCAAATATGTCTGTATAATGCCAAATGAATTTTCAAATAATTTTTAAATAAATATCGAGAGATAGTATACTAAATTCGGCTTCCTAAATCAGTGGTCGTAAGTCATCTCAAATGCGATTCAATCACTAATCCTACGGAAGTTTAACAACATTTGCTAAATCTTGAAAATATATGCCTCCTTTTGTTACAATTGTAGGAAACGTTTATGAAAAAATTTAACAAAAGAATAATCGCAAAACTTGAAAATAAATATCTTAACATTAAGTGATAGTAAAATCAAAGATTGCGTTTTTGTGGAGTTACAAATTAGTGAATTTTTTCTTTTGTCAGAAATTTGATTAGCACTTTTATGCATATATTTTATATACTTAACTGTTCTTTATTTACTTCATGAACCCTTCCCTCATAAGTGTTTCATCTTATAAATATACCTATAATTTTCTGGATTTGTTCGATATTCGAATGAGCTGTGATTTCGTTTATACGAGCTCTGCTGTACACCATTTTGCGTGAAATATCATATATAATACAATTTTGAATTAAATTTTAATTGCGTTTACCCCTTTATCTTTCAGGAAGACTTATTTTCAAACTTGAAAAGTATTCGCATCGTGTTTTTTTACTTTTGTACCTATAGTTTAAGCAAAATATTCTTCGTTCTCACAACTCAGTCGTAACCTATAATTCAGTCCTTCGCCGGGCTTATTCTTCAATTCCAACTCTTCGCAAGCTGTAATCTTTACGTCGAAGAAAATAAATTGAAATAAAAACAAACATAAATCTTTCTCATGAGTAATAAATTATATTTCAAAAGTGTGGGAGTGAGGAAATAAAAATTACATATCTTTGAAAGAACGATCGTAAATTTATAACAGAAGCAAAGTAACATAAAAAATGGTTATTGATTAAGTATATGAAAGACTGGAGGTAGCCTTGAACTTTGTTCCGAGCTGTATGAGCATAGATGCAACCTTTGCATGGTTCTTAAGAAATATAAAAAGATTTAGTAACTTACATGCAGATTTTAATGCAAGAAAACCACGTTTCAAGTTTGCTTAAGGCAAATTGTGAAGATAAATAACAGTGAATCAATGAATCTGAAATATTTCTTTTGTTTTTAGGCCCCCCTTTTTTTTTGTAATAAAATTTTTCCGGGACATATGCAAAAAACTGCTTTCAGTATATTGCTCAATTTGTGAGGTGGACATCTCTGCATCGGAAATGACTTTGATGTACACTGCTAAAAAAAAAAAAAAAAAAAAAGGGACAGTGCTATATCTCCCGTTCTCCTGGGCCGATTGACAAAATTCAAACTGCGTTTTTCATGTCTCAAAAGCAGGACTTAGGATATATATTACATTTATATATATCACTATTCTAACATAGGTATTTTGACAAAAAATCGGACTTTTTCTGAAATAACATACCAATTTTTTTTACATATTTCGATTCTACGACTCAAATTATCCCCAAATATTAAATTTTGTAAAATTTGGTGCGAAATTTACGGAGAAATTCAACAATTTATGTTGGCGCTTTTTATTCAGTTTGCGCCAAAATTAGTTCACTTGGCGAACTTCTTAATATGTGGCAACCTATTTTCATTTCCATTTTTACATAGCACGTGAGAGGAAAAAAAAGTCTCAATCGTTCCATCTTTCAAATAATGTTCTTTATCTTATATTTTTAATTATAATTGTTATTAATTTTAAGCATTTTTTTCTTTTTCGAATTTATTTTTATTGTTTGCATTGCATAGTTTCTTTCGAATAACTGTTTTAAAAATTTGTATTTACTCACTCGAACTGCGTAGTCTAAACCAAAGGCGCATCATTTATTCATTTTTTTTTTCAAATAGTTTTCTTTATACTATATTTTTAGTCATAGTTACTATTTTAGGTAATTTTTAAATTTTGAGAGCTAATTATTGAAAAGCTACTCGGGCGATTGTTACAAACCTCGGCATTCTGGCATAATTTGAATCGTAGAATCGAAATATGGAAAAAAATTGGTATGTTATTTCAGAAAAAGTCCGATTTTGTGTCAAAATACCTATGTTAGAGTAGTGCTATATATAAATCTAATATATATCTTAAATAGCGCTTTAGAAACATGAAAAACGCAGTTTGAATTTTGTCAATCAGCCCAGTAGAACGGGAGATATAACACTGTCCCCCCCTTTTTTTTTGAGCAGTGTACATGGGAAAGTTAAAATGATTAAACCGATTACAAATAAAAACTACAATAATGCTTCGCAAAATAAACGCTTTGCATAATGAACGAACGTTCAGCGCATCGAACACGAGCATATTAAAAAAAAAAATTCTTATAACGGTCATGGTCTCACATTGTGGATAGCATGCGGGTTTCGCTACACATTTTTTAACGTTTTAAATGCAGAGATAAGTCTGTTTTACTTTCTTTCAAGAAGCTCGTAAGAAACGCATATATGCGTGAGAAAAGACAATGAGCAGAGAAGTTAGAAATGAAAGGATTTTTTTAATATATTATCTTTTTAGAATTGCAAGTCCATTTTGGATAGGAATATGAATGGGTCCAATGAGAAACTAGTGAGGAGGAACTAATGAGTCAAAAGGTCTATGCTTTTTGAAGTCATCAAGGATTTTTTGAAGAAGTAAGAAGAAATCCAGACCATAGCCAAGCTACGACATGAAACTGAGGTGAATAGAGTGGGTAGATCAGTGACAATCTATTTAACAATGCCATCCATTTCTTCAGGGTCATTTTGAAGAACTGGGAAACTAAAGTCGCATTTGTAAGAATGACAAAATCAGTTGAGTTGTCCACCTCCAATAAAAGACTTGCAAAATTGCACTAAAAATTGTGGAACTGTATACAAACAGTAGAATGCTTAAATACTTCTTATAACTGATAAACTAGTATATTTGTAGCCTTTCCGAAATTGATGGTATTTCTGATACTCTGTGGCATTTTTTACGGTGTTAAAGGACTCTGTGTAGTTATGCTAAGCACCCTTTTATTCGCTAATTTCATTAGATACAGTGGACATATTTGTATACTATAAAGCAGGAAGTTTAGAATATTTTATGTATGTATTTTGCACATATTTGACATGATTCCGCGGAGTCATTTGTTGTCCGTAATTCTTCAATTTATACTCTGCATTTCCGTGAGAACAATGGATCTGTTGCGCTTAAGCTGTTATCGTGTTTCCTTCTGTGATGGAAAAGTTAACTAGCTGTATACACACTACGACCAACGGCTGGCAGGGCTGGAAGACCAAAATTATTTAAACAACTGCCTGCCGTTATTGAAGTTACTCGGAATGCGAATGTTACATTTTGCACTGTTGTCGAAAAAAAGTGACACATAAATAAAATAGGAGCTCTGAATTGCCAATAACATTCTATCAGTGCTCCCAAACTCCTGTTATCCCATCGCTGGACGAGTATTAAGTCTTCTAAACAAGACTGTCGTATCGTATTTCGAAATTTGACAAGGAGTTAAATCCGAACTAGTTTCTTTTCGACTGTTCTCCACGAAGACCTGCTTCTCCTTAGACATCGAGCTCACCTCTGCTTTGCTTGTAATCGACTAAACAAACTATCAAATGGCGTCTATATAAAATGTAAAACAAAACTTAAGATATTATGTGCAAAGAAACAAAATCTACTTTATTAAAAAAGAGTATTTCAAACTGCAATCAAAGCTCTCAGAGTGATCTTTAAATACTATTATAGAAATGTGTTATATGATGACTAACTTATTCATCTAGGATGGCTTCCTGTGTCCTAATATTTTGACTGGTAGCTGCCCATTTAGTTAAAAATGGGTTTTGACCGCCTTTTATCCTGAAATACTTATATTAATTGAAACAGCTCTCATTTTCATCTCCCTGATCAATTATTAACTGGGAAAGTTCCCTATCGCTATCTGCCAAGGATTCATGTTTTCGCGCAGAACTATAAAAGCATCATATTTAAACTTGTACCTTAAACTACTATTAAGTAGAACGACGCTAAACTGCCTGGGTACTAAACGTTGTAAAAGTAATACTCATTATGTATACTTAATTGTTTTGATGACAGATACATGATCGATGATTATTTATTTTAAGCTAAGTGTTCATGAGAAGAATGAATGAAAATTGTTCCTAAACTGGTATAATAAACTACAAGTATATAACTAGTTACTCATTTTATTAATAGAGATGATCTTCCTTTACAATTACTTGGCATCTTACTTGGTCCAACAATTAAAAATGTAAAGCCAAGCATTGCGGAGAAAAAAATCGAATATAATAAATATATAATCTAAATAGCTGCTGGTAGGTAATTTAATATGAAATGATCTAATTAAGGGACAAGTATTTTTATAATGATTAGGGTCTCCCCTATCCTCACATTGGAAGTAGAAATGTTTCTTTGGTGATGTTTTCTTCGAAGTGACAGAAGGTACTGCTGGTCCCTTGAGTAGTGAGTGAGCGCCTTCAAGGAAGTCCACTGACCTGACCTTAGCCTCACAGTGTGTTATCTTCCTAGCAGAAACCATCTACTCTCTGCTCCACCCTGATCCGGGAACCCAGCCGAACTGAGTAGTGCTTAAACAATTTCTGCGCTAACTCTTCCAACACTGGTACTGTAATGATTGGTTAAACAATACCACTGTCCAGTGCTTTAGAGGTGTCCGTTAACACTTCAGCACTGCTGGTTTGCTGTGATAAAGTGCTCGCATGATAGATGATAGGTTGCGTCCCAGATATTGGAAGCCACGTGTGATCTTGTTTCTTGGATTATGGTCACATCTCTCTCCACAACCAAATCTAGTGGCAAAGCTAAGACTTGTAATTCAACTTTAGAGGTAGTGCATACCTTCTGAAGATGGTAATGTTAAATGAATAGAAGAATCTGCCTCTAATAGGTAATCCTCCTCTAATAACGATGCAAAAAATACGAATTCATAGTCGTACATTTTTCAGTCTGATCCGATATGGAACCCAGATAAAAAGTGTCGATAGACAAATAAACTAATTCTCTCTCTCATCATATCAGCAAAAATGGCACACAGTTTTTAATGATTTTCGTTTTTATAATCAAATGGTCTTAAAAGCGCAAGTTATATCCAATGTTTCACCTATATTCAGTTTTAGTCATTAAATGAGGCAAAACATTATCATAATAGATCAGAAATTAACAACGCGACCACACAAACAAACACGCAAACAGACATTCTTCTTTATATATATATATATTGTAAAGCTTACAAATTTTTGATTAACAAACTTTACGGTTTGAAAGCGAGCAGTAGCAACACTTTTCGAAATAAAGCATTTTTATCTCCAAAGCTAGAGACTGTTCCCACTCGGAAAAATGAGTGCGAAAATTAGTGTTTTAGAGTTTTTAATTAATATCTCGGCTGATTAAAGTCGCACGAAGATAGGAATAGTCGAAATGGCTTCCCAAGAATTTTTAGAATAGGAAATCTTGTATTCAATGCTTGGAAATGCTATTTTTATTTCATTGTAAAATTTATTAATTTTTTATTAACAAATTCAACAATTTGAAGGCGAGTACTGGCAACGCATCTCGAAATAAAGCAGATTTTTATCTCCAGCTTGCGAGACTGTTGCCACTCAGATAAATGAGGGCGAAAATTAGCGTTTTAAGAGTTTTAATTTAATATCTCTAATTTTAGCTTTTTTGGGGGGGAGGGGAAGTGGACTTCGACCTTTTCCAGGACCCGGAAAAGAATTGAAGTTTGGTGACGATAGCTATAGTAGTCATTGAGTTATTAAAGAATAAACACACATACTTTCTTTATATATATATATATATATAGATAGATAGATAGATAAACAATTGTACTGATAATGCGAACTACGCTCATTAAGGCAACCGAAGTCCAAAAACTATGGAACTGTAAGTGATCATCTTAGGATGCTTAGATCGTATCTATTTCTTTTAGAAAATTAAACTAGAAAATTTCTATTAAGATGAATACAGTTGATTATGTTAACTAACCTAAGTTAACCAAAAACGTTCCATAAGATCTGATTATTGAACTATTTAGTGCAGAAAATAGAAGATGTAAATCAGTCTTTCAAGAAAAGGGAATCTAATTATAGTGAAGGCTCTGGAAAATAAAAGCAAATTTAATTCTTCTTAAATAATGATTTTTTAATGGCACATTTCATTACCATCAACATTAACTTAAAATTTTCAGCTCAACTTATAATAGGTATTGATAGATGTTTTGATATCGTAAATGAAGTGTAATTTAGTTTTTACTTGAATATTAGTATATTTCAGTTCGATCACTGAGATGCAGAACTCAAATTATAAATTGCCAATTATAGTTTAATTTTCAAGCTCTCGAAATATCCAGTAAGTAATTTAGCGAAGATTACCTGGCAAATAAGGCAGTTTTATCCATTAATTAAGAAACTATAAATAACACCAAAGGAAAAAAAGAAGACTGGAGACACCCAAACCGAAGGAAAGAAATACGAAACACCTGAATAGGCTCCATTTATAGATTTTAGTTTTTCTTTAATGTATTATTGATGACGCAGGTAAAACAATCTATTTTCTTTCCAAATTCTTAATTGCTTTCAATCTGCATATATATTAAAAAAGCATATGAAATCCTCTTTGAAATAAAACATTAATAAAACGACAGTATTTATACGCACACAGAGGGTGTTAGGCTTGGGCGTATAGGTGTGTTTGCCGTATGAGCGACATTTATAAATCATTATAGAAATACTACTTGATTGGTCATAAATTGATGTTTTATTGCTTCCGTTTTAGTAATCTGTCTAATAACACTGCAATCGGCGAATAATTTAGTAGTTTTAAATTTGCATCGCGGAAATTAACTTGACTGGGGATTTTATATTTTTTATTCACTAATCTCTGCTGCCTAGTAAATTCTGCGATTAACTTTCTGCAGGAATTATTAGATATAATGGTTCTTAGGTTTTCAATATTAGATAGTCTCACCAAAGAGAAAATAAAAAATGAGAAATAACCTAAAATTTTATCAATAAAAAAACCATAGCTTTCCTTTTCAATTTAACATCTTAAGAAGCCAAAAACTGCAATGGGAAATTATCAAAATATTTAAATTATTGTTCTCAAAATTATGAGAAGTCATTTATTCTTATATATAAGGTATATTGATTGATGATATTGAATTTCGCGAACTACGCTGAAATAGAAATAAGATGCGGACAGAAATATATCTCTTCTCTCTTTTAATAATAATGGTCCTTACTGTTGCCATCTAACAAAACCAAATCTAGATTCTTCAATTAAAATCCAAGTAAAATATAACACTTTGGAAAATTTTAACAACTTTTCCCTCAAAGCAAAGCGAAATAAAATGAAAAACATGAACATATTATATATTATTAACGTTCACATGTAGTTTCATTTCAGATTCAGATGACAACATACAAATGGGGGAATATATATTATTAGATGGGGGAATTATAGAAGCAGCGATGATAATGCCTTGTTACATATCAAGGTGTTCTGTGCATTGCAATACTGAAGAAATTAAAATGAAAGCTTTGTTTCTTCAGGACAATGGTAGCAGTAAGGATAAATACTTGCTCACAATCCGAATCCAATTTTTCCATGTAAAATGGATGGTAAAGTAGGGGAATGCTAATATTTATTTTTTATTATTTATTTAGCTATTTTCGACATTCTGCCTCATTTAACTCTTTACAGCTAAATTACACAAGCATAAATGTCATTAAAATAATTTCCGTAACTGATCCTGCTAGCTGTTATCTCACCAAATTAACTAGTAGAAGCAAGTTCATTAGTCCTCTCAGATTTCTCTCCTATACTGCTATTGAGAAAGGCCAAAGTATTTTGGCAGAGTGCCAACAGAGTTAATACTCTCTGCAGTCGAACAATAGATAAAACTGTATACTAGTCGTTAAGGAGAACTAGCAGGTACCGAAGAATTTCAAATTTAAATATTTTCAAGCAACAAATAATAGCTTAAAAGGTACTTACGTATTAACGCCACCGCAGCAGAAGTTGCGCTGATGCGCCAATAAAGAGCAATCCTGTTGTTCGCACGCAGTTAATCTTTTGGATTCCTTTTTGCCTTGTTGTTTTCTGATTTTTGACGCCATTTTTTAGTGCTACGAAAATGCGTCTTTGGGATTTGCCAAACACAGGAGAAGACGCAATTTTATTTTTTCAGGAGCGAAAAATTTTACCATAAAAAACGAAAATGTACCATTTCGCATGATATGAAACTTTATTTTGGTAAACTTACGTTTTGGAAATGTAATTTAAGACAGTGTGATCAGCAAGTTGTACTTAGAAAAGACAATGGTTTGAAGGAAGCAGAATTCCATTTTGTTCAGCTTTGAGATTTATATACTGCTGGTGCAAGGAGTTGACGTCGATTAAATTTTGTGAAAAGCAACTTGATTTATCGGATAAAACTATTATTGGAACAATTACATGAATGAATTATGTGTCCTGGATATGGAGAATAAACCAAACAAGAAGGTAGGTGGACCAGACTGCATTGTGGAAATTGATGAAAGTTTGTTTACTAAGCGTAAAAATAATTGTGGTCGAGTATTATCCGAAAAGTGGGTGTTTGGTGGTATATGTAGAGAAACAAAAGATCCGTTTGTTGTCACTGTTCCTAATAGAACTGGCTCTACCCTTCTTAATAAAATTATTGAAAACATTGCAGATGATAGCACAAAATTTATTCTGACAGTTGGAAAGGTTACCAAACAAATAGAATAGAAAAAGAAGGATTCCTACATGCTAAAGTTAATCATAAATACAATTTTATTCATCCTGATACAGGAGTTCATACACAAACAATTGAGAGAATGTGGGGCAGTGCTAAATGGAGGAACAAGAGACATAGGGGGACAGCGAGATATCATTTAGAATCTTATTTAGCAGAGTTCATAAAGTGTTTTGATTTTAAATAAAGTGTTTTGATTTATGATTTGTCGCAAACATTTTAGGTGTAGATTGGCGGTAGATTTTAGGCGGCTTAAAAACTGCCAAATCTGCAGCTGCGGTGGCGTTAATACGTAAGTGCCGCTTAAAAACTATGAAATACATAATATAATAAAATAACGAGTTTCACGGAAGAGTGTAATTTCTTCTCTTAATGTTTTTGTTTGTATTTGATCATGAATCGGGAAAAATAAATATAATGCACATTGAAAAAACTCACTAAAATTTGCTTACCATGCGTGGAAATCAGCCATCAATTCAATTTACATACTTAAGGTTCGAGACGAGTTTTTGCATTTCCCTAACGTCTTATATTTAACTGAAAGTACATAAATAACTACTTACTTTAATAGTAAAAATAAAACACTTCTTCTGTTTTCCAGGTCAAAGATTAAAAATTACTAAAGCTATAATGAGGGGGGAGCTATGGGGAATTGCTTAAGAAATTAGAAGAAACTCATAACTTTCACATAACTTAAAGACGATTTTATCAAAGGCTCAGACAATAAACTGATAAAATGGCAGAGTTAATAGAACCCTTCTGACCGGCCATACCCTTCAGAATATTTTAATAAGGCCGTATTAGAATATTTCTATGATGTCTTTAATATAGTATATACAAGTGTATCATGAAATATAGCCAAGGAAATAAGGCAACACATTAAAAAATACATAAACTATGCTTATGGTATTAGGGGCATTTTCGCATTAAAGTCAAGAAACTGCATCTTTCTCATGGCAATTTTTACAAATGTAGACTTCTTTAGGGAAACACCATGTCGATTGAAGCCTTAAAATATGGTTTCCATTCAACTAATTCGTTTTAGCATAATTCCCTTCCTTCTAAGTTTGATAGTATAACATTTCAACTCATTGCAATAAGAATTTCACTAGCTACAGAGATTACTTTACTTCGTGTTATGTGAAATAACTTGCGTTCTTTCTGATAACTTATTTGTTGCTCAATTTGTGAACTTTGGGAATGGTTAGCTTTGTAATTGTAGATGTTTTCGTATGTTTCTTCAACATTTTGCTACTGCAAAGAATTAATGAATTTTTTTTAATTGTTAATAATTTCGATGCCATTTATAAGCAGTATTGTGTTAATCCATGTGAAAGGTTAATTGCTATGATGTGAGCAAATGCCTTTTAGTTGTATAAAACAGAACATATATTGCCACCTTGTTCGGCATGGTGGTAGGAAAATCAGATGCCATATCGTTGAGCCAATTTGAATCCCGGAGAAGACATAGATGTTTGTAAATATGAGGTGTTTTCTCAGTATGAGACACTTAAAATGCTATCAAATAGAAACTCTTATTGAAAGGTTGATGATAGACGAGGAGAGGGGTGGAATACTTTTGAATCCGTTTTTTTTCGATAACTATTCTTCATCCAAATTGGGACAGAGCTGGTGAAAAATCAAATTGTCCCTAATGAAGCCTTTGTAAGTAACAGACTTTTCTTCTTGGTCATGATGAATTCGTGGAACTGATCCCAACATTCAAGAGGATTAGCCACAACAACAACCGAGCTCATATAATCTGGTCTTCATATATCTGGAACTCCAATTATCCCAACTACTTGTTCTTCTTTCTAAATCACATAAAATTAGCTTATTGTTAATTATTTGTATGTTTTTTATGTTTTTTGGTGTTTTTACTGATATGAAATACATATAAAAAAATGCAACACAATAAATATTTTTGTTTATTTAGTCGATCATGACAATATTAATATTCGACATGAATTAATTTGGCATTTTGTTTTATTATGGCATTTAATACAGTGAAATGTAATCATCAACAAATCCAAGTGTATACCAAACGAATTAACATGAGTTGAAATCACTGAAACACTCATACCATTAACTTAAAACTTGCATCCACTAAATTAAACTTTTGTTGTGGTAACCGATCTCGTTCAAAAAAGACGACTTTTGGAAAGAAATTCAATTTTTTTATTTCATATTTTTAAAGGAATTATTCCTAGTTGTCAAAAGCAACTTTTGTTTTCTTAATACCTTCATTAGAGATGGAGATAGTAATTTTTCTGAGAGACGACAAACCGGAAGTAATTGCCTGTAACATCGGAAGTCGAAGTTTAAAGGGAAATTAATAATCCAATTTTCAACTATTTCTATACTATTTTTAACTAAATAGTTTTAAACGTTTCAATATGATTGAAAAATCTGGCAGATGTTACCGTTATGTACTTTCTCATTTTTGTTTGGCAACAAATTATAGATCTTCCTGTTTTGTTTACATCTAGGTGTAGATCTTTCTGTTTTGGGGACGACTTGACAAGTTTTTTTTAATGGGATATGTTCATGATAACTCTAAAAGTCCTTTTTGTCTTCTCTCTAAAAGTTCATGATAACTTTAAATGTTCACGATAGAATCACTCGAAATTTTGTGAAAGAGAAGTTAAAAAGTTAACTTTATAGAATTTTAATTATAATATATTCCTTTCAATAACGTATGTGTTTTTTAAAACTATTGAGTTTTGACTAACATATTTGATCATATATTACTATTGAATCAACGCTTTTCAATTATTTTACTTCACTGTTTGCTTATGGTTAGTATTTGCGACATGAAGTCAAAAGCAATTTTTTATCATCAATATTTTCTCGTGAGCGATAGTTCAAGTTTTTGTTAATTTCAACCATAAATTTTCAGTTTTTTACATAACTATTTCAAAACATTGAAATTTTACTCAATGATTAATTTTGAGTACAGTTCTTCAGAAAAATCACGTATATTAATATATATATACAGTTTGGAAAATGCCCTTCAGTTATAATCGGTTACCTTGAAATGCATTCATGTATTAAAATTTCAAGACATGCATTGTTACTTCTAAGGTAAGCAACAAAGCAAAAGAAACGGTAAAAAAAAAAAAAAAAAAAAAAAAAAAGAGAGAGAGAGAGAGAGAGAAGAAGAAGAAGAAGAAAGGGAAAGAAAGGGTAAAAAGTAAAAAACGAAAGAAATGCTGTAATGATAATGTTCTTGAAAGAATACACGGATCAGTAATTGAAAAAATTATGTAATTTTCTATCTATTTTGTAATTCCTGAGATACAAAAATAAAGCTCAGGATCTTCATTTAGCTCCAAGATACATTTTCTGATAGTTTGGAAGAGAAATTTGAAACTCGGTTGCGTACTGAAAACTTACCTCGCCTCAATGATTTCTTAGCCATAATATCCAAAATTATATCAACTACAGATCACTTAACAAATTGTCATATTTACAATACCAGATAAACTTAATGAGATCTAATTTTGCAAAAATAATGTACGAGTAAAATCTCGTAAAATCAATTTTAAAAACAAATAAAAAATGGGTTGCTTCTAAACTCTTTAGCAAGGTTTTTTTAAGAAAATATTCCCTAAAGCCAATTGGACGCTATGGTCTTGTTATATATATTTGAGGTGGGAGCCACGAAAGTGCCACGTAGACATCCCCCTTCATTCACTGGAAACCGAATTCCATCTTGAGACGGAGTTACTGATGCCGAAAATTTACAATCTAATGGTCTTCTGTGCTCTCAAGAAAACAATTCCAGTCCTATACATAGCTAGTTCAATATAATGGAATATAAAGGTACCAAACTATTGGAAACCTAAGTAAGCTATACATTTTTCTAATGCTCATAGTACAATAATCGTCCTTAAATAAAAATCGCTTTTAATAATAATTTCCGCGATTTATTAAAAGCGATTAATTTCCGGAAGTAATTTCCGGATGCTCCACAGATAAATTTCTGCAAATTTTTCTAACTATTGTTTAATGAGCTAAGGTTTCATTATAAATTGCATAACATGACGCGTATGAATCAATGTATATTGCAGATTTGCAAGTAATGGGTTTACCATTTAACTGTTACCTAAAATTTTCTATTAAGTGCCGAAAGGCATTATCCAATTATTTAAGGCTTAAAGAATTAAGATAAAATATTTTGCCCTGTCAATCGTGAACTCTAAGTTATGTCAATAAATTAGATTTCGTGTAAACAAACTAAAACCCGTGATTTTTGGGAATAGTACTTTGTTTGGCAAATGGCAACACAATGCCATTTTAAATGACTGAATTTCCTATAAAAAGTAGAAACACGTAAAGACGTCTCAAAATTATACACGTTCCTTGCTTACAAGGACAGTTTTATGCTGCCATATGATATAAGTACTATACAGTAATCTTATTTTCTAGCTATGATTTGTAAGCATAACCGTCAATCAACAACAGCAGCAACCATATACTACCATTTATCAAATATCATTTTGATTGATTTGTAATTATTTGTAATGTTTATCTATTAAACACATTTTGTGTCTTTCAGATGCGTGATCAAAACTAAAAGCATTTTTTTAAAAAAATTCAAAAATACTGAACGTAATAATGACACTAAATATAGAGTAATGTAAGCGAGCAGTTACTACTACACGCTAGGGAAAATCCCCGTATATGAATGCTAACAAAGCTCGTGACATCAAATATATCTAAACTGACGTTGCTGCATCTAATTGTAGTTAAGGCTGTACAATCGTCTCTAACAGAAGCATACTTCGCGCAGCGAATACCCATGCTGCTAATAAAACACCCGAAGATTCACTAAAACACCCCAGTTTGAATATTCCAAATCAGATCTTAACTCTTGGATGATTCTCAGAGGTGTTCTTCGAATTACATTCACTTTACCATACTCATTCAGTAGACATACAACTAGGCGTAGGCATAGAAATTTGACTAGTCACTCTCTCCGAATACCTTGAAATTAAGATATTTGTCTCTTAGATAGAATTAGTTGTCTTAGCTAAATCTAGATTCGTCGCTGATAAGAATTTGAATTTAATGAAATTTGACTTAATACTAATGTTTTCTTCACCATGTCGCGCCATGTGTCGTCCTATGTAAACATTTTTGACATGTGTTTTCTTAAGCGAACGGGCAACATGCCAGCCAACCCTGTCCTTACGGGGAACAATAATCATTATGTAAATTTCTAGTGGTTACAGTTAGCTGCTGAAAAATCTGCTTTGCTGTGGCAGACTCCTGGAATTGCTACAAAACAGTCTTTGTTAAGCGTCGTGGTTTTTGAGTTCCCTTGTTCAGGCCTTCTGGATATGAATCTGCTTGCCTAAATCTGTTTTCACAAACTGTAGATGACTCTGTGTTTGTTCTCTTGCAACCTGAGCTTAGGATGGACCTGCCTGCAATCTATCAAAGATTCTTCACTTCATTCTGTCATCTAAATTTTGGTAGCTACTCATTCATTTTGACGCACTGCTAAGAAATTTGGAGGAATTTTAAAACAAATACTATGATTATCGTCGACGTTTACGAAATGAGCAAGGATGGGATAACAGAGGGCCATTTATGGTACCTCTGAAAAGACTTTAGATATACCAGAACGGTTGTCCAGAGAGCTGAATGAATATGTATTTCAACAGGCATTAGATCCAATCTTTGAAACTTAAGCTACCAATTACAACTTATATATCAAGATAATTTATGCAAATTTGAATCGCGGGCAAAACAATTTTACTCAAGACTGTCTAAGAACTGAGATTCAGTTTAAACACCGATTCTTCACTACCTTTGGATGAAATCTTTAAATATTTCTGCTGAGAAATACAATCATTATGATTTTGGTAATATTGCACCTGGTGTTCATGTTCCTAGTACATTTAATATTACGTTCAAGTAATAATCTTGTAATATTACGTTCATATAATATTTATGAAATATTATATTCATGTTCTTAGTACTTGTAAGTCCCTAGTATTTTTTCAAAGAAAGCTGCCAAGCCATATCAAGATGAAATCCTGAGGTATTTGTGAAATAATTTATATTCTAAATTTATTTTTAATAGATTATAATACTCGTCCACACAAATATAAATAGAAGAATAAATTCCTAGACCACATGAAAATACAATGAAAAACATTTGAAACAGTTTTTCAGATTAAAATTTTATACAAAATCTTAAGGGCGATGTAAGCTATTGCGAGAGTCTCTTCTAAGAACCCTTACAGACTATTCGGGCGCCACTTGTAGAGGCATTAGGTAATTTTTGGAAGCAGAAGAGATGAAAAATTAGCAACGTCTTCGCCGGGAATCGAACCACGGACATCTGAAATACCGGCTCATTATGCTGACCACTACACCACGAAGGTACGCTAGGAAGGCGGGAGAAATACCTTACAAGACTAAACGATTATTTTAGCTGAAAAGAGGAATTGACTGCATCAGCCTGTAATGATATGGCTTACCTATATTTTTTTTGAAATTTATAATTTTTCAATGCAATGTCATTTAATGCCCACTAATGAGGGAATAGATAAGATCGCTGAACGTGAGTAGTTCGACCCGTTGGAATATGGCAAAACAAGATGGCTGCATGAATATTTTTAATGTGTGCAGTTTTTCTCTTTGTGTAACTTAAATAGAGGTATTTTCCCATACAAAGTTCGAATGCATTCTTTCCTTAGACAGACAAGTCACTTTACTTTATTGTAATTAATTAAACAAACAAACATATAGTAAGTCGTTTAACATTTTGCGAAATTTTTTTTTCAGTTGCTTTCCCAATACTTTATTATACGAATTTCATGTGTATTTCATTACGAATGGGTTTATATGGAACATCATTAGTTATCTAATTAAAATTTCACTCTCTTTCGTTGAATAGTTTTTAAAGAAATTACTTTTCTCTGTGAGTGCCAAGTTAATGTTTTTCATTAGTATAAATTGCGTGAAACGCCATGCACGCTTGAGTTATAAAACAATGCAAAGCCATTGATAAGTCTACTCACTAGACATGTGCAATTATGGAATTTATTAGTAATCACAGATCAATAGCGTTATGTGAAGCGTAAAGAACAACATGTAATCCTTTCTTCTGCAAATACAATGTTAGTAGCTTCGTAAGTAATTTATCTTCACTTAAGGGATAATTTTTTTTCAGTCAGCAAGTATTAATGCTTTCTTAAGCATTTCATGTATCGTGATTTGTTACAAATGTGTTTCAAGACAATACAACTACTAAAAACTTCTTATTTTGTCCTTTTTAATTAAATAAATAAGCAACAGTGTAGAATAGAACTTTAATTATACCGATTACTAAGACAATAACCTGTGTGTATAGTTAGATTGTTTGTTTTTGATGAACAAAATGCGTATTTACAATGGTGCGAGTGAGGGAATTTAATTTTTTTCGGTTATACCGTCTTATTTCAATAAAGAAATAGCTAAAAAGAATTAAGTATTTTTATTCATGTTAAACAAAATCGAAAGCATACTTATTTCGATAATACTGAATGTTAGAACTTGGAAGAAAGGAATCTTGTATTTTTTCGTGACCTAAGTCAAGAAGGTTGCATGATTTCTCGAATCTTTTATGTAAGTATAAAAAGAAGAAGAACAAGGTGGAATAGCAAAATATTTTATAAGATATGACATGAATATGCAGTTAAACTAAAATAAGAACTTTATATATATTCTGTATATTTAAAAAGTAAAAAAATATGTAATGTTAATTGGGTAGATAATAACAGGATTTAAATGCATTTTTATTTAAATTAATAAGATTAAAAAGTATAATATATATTAAGTATAGAAGAAAATATCTTACGTTTTTCGAATGACAACTGACTCGAATGAAAAATGAAACAACGAATTAAAATTAAACAAAGTAAAATCGCGTTTCGGGACTAATAGCCCTCTTGGGCCACTAAAAGCTTTCTATACAATAAGCTTTGATTTAAAATCCATATGATAATTAATGCACTAAAAGGAGAAAAATTAGTTAGCATAGAATTTAATAGGAATAATAATTTAAATAATTCTTTTAACAGAATTCATATACAATTTGAACTTCTATAATATAACTCTATAACAAAAAAAAAAAAAAAAATCGAAGCCCCAAGAAGGATTTGCCCGATGGAGCCAAAAAATGGTGGATAGGAAGATTATGTACAGAATATAAAATGATTAAAATTTCAGAATAATTGGAATGATTTATTTTAGAGTTGCATAGTTACAAAGTAACGAGCTCAATAAGGTGTTGACCCACCTCTTGCCTGGCTGCATGTTGCCACACGACGTGGCATAAGCTCCCGGATGGTCTCCTACGGTGTTTCTTGCTAAATTTGCTCCAATTGTCGAGATAGGTCATCAACATTTTCTGGTAGATGCAGTCGCCTTCCCATCATATCCCAGACATGCTCGATCGGAGAGAGATCTTGCGGGCCAAGGAAGTGTTTGACAAGCTTCATAGGAACTGTAAGCGTCTAACAGTGTCTTGCTGAAAAATAAGGACAGGGTACTGCAAAAGAAACGGTAGCAAAATAGGTCTCAGAATGCGTCGACGTACCGCTGTGCTGCAAGTGTGCCTCTAATTACTACCAAAGGGGCCCGGCTATCAAGAAAAATGGCACCCCAGACCATAACTCTTGGTTGGGGGTCTGTGGGGTGTGTAATAGTGAAAGCAGGATCGGCATGCTGCTTTGGGTGTCTCCAGACGCGTTTTCGATGATCGTCACGACATAGTTGGAAGAGGTATTCGTCGCTAAAGACTATATGTCCCCAGTCAGCATCATTCCAACCTGATCGAGTCAAGCACCACTGTAATCTGGCTCGTCAGTGCGCAGGCGTGAGTGGCAGGTGCCGTAATGGTCGGTCCGAACGTAGATTTTGCTCTATCAGCCGTCTGTGAATATTCATAATGGACACTCGTGTGCGGGGCGCACGTCTGATGGTTGATAGCGATGAATCAGGCTCTGTGGCAGCTGATCTGATAATCACTTTGTCCTCCCGATCTGTTGTGACCCTAGGTGTTGTGGCGCTGCCATCATGACGCTGAAATCTGCCATTGTCCACCCGTTCTTGCCAGCATCTTCTAATAGCCGCATTGCTTCGACTCATATGACGAGCGATTCTCGGATTTACCCAACCTGCCTCTTTCAATCCAATGATACGACCTCTTTCAAACGCTGGCAGTTGCTCGGTAATGAGCTCGAATCCTGTGGCGAGGTATTTTTTCAGTCGTTGAAAGATATCCTAAATAGCAATGCAACAGAAAGTTTTAACAACAGTCCAAGAACAGCTCCTTCTATGCATCTGCTGGATGCGAGTTTCGATGCGCTGGAGATCGCACTATTCATTCATTAGACAACAAATTTTAATCATTTGCCTATTTAGTCAAAGTATTTATGCATATAGAATTTCAAAGCAATCGGATGGTTCCTTCTTGGTGTGTCCCCCCCCCCTTTTTTTTTGTTTGTTTGTTTGTTTGTTGTTGTTGTTGTTATAGAATGTATAAGGTGTAAAGGTGGTGGCTTTTACATTTGACAACGCAACTCAATTAATAGATTTCGTTATTAAGATGCCCGTGCTTCTATTATTCGCGATATATAATTTTAGATGAATCCTGCAAATAGAAATATTTAATCTAATGTTTTCATTAAACAATATGATAAATTGTTTTTTCTCCCTTTAGTGCATGTACTATCATATCTATATTAAATAAAAAATAACCACTGTATAAAAACCTTTTTTTTTAAATTATATTTTATTTTCTATTTTTTAATCTCATTTATCTCATATAATTACCCGTTATTAATGATAAAATTTTTAGTCATTATTAAAATAAAAGCAATAAATTATATTGAAATTATGAAATAAAGAAAAATAACTGAATATCATTCAGAGAAGGAATAAACCACTTCGAATATTCAGTTTCAGAATTTGGATCTTATAAAAATGTTACTTAACGAGCATTAGGAGAGGAGAGGATTATTTCTTCGGGGAGAGGACTATTTCAAGAGCTAGCATACACAACAGTAAGCATGAAATACTAAATTCTCTTCATAAACTTAAATAAATAAATAAATAAATAATGAATAATTTACGTTAAGATTTAACTAAATGTTGAAAATTTTTAAGACAATCTAGATACATACAATTTTTAACGGCTAGGTAATTTTTTTGATATTTATTATCGTGAAAAACATTCGTGTTTATTCTTTTAATTCGTTTATACCTAAAAGAGATATTGTCGTAATGACAAATTTATTGCACTTCAACATTTTTTGCATCGCTGTGGAGTTATACAGAATGATTCGCTGCCGCCCTTACAAACTTTCTGGAAAGGATATGTTACTCAAAAAGGAATCGGAGTCAGAAAGAATGCAGTGTCAGAAACGCAGTCATAATACGATAGAGCAATTTATTTCAGATCCATTAAAACACTCACACAATAAAAACCGTCATTCGACAACATACTGCAGAGTTAGTAAAATGGAAAGTTTTAGAAATCAAGGATTAGCAAATATGTTTTTAACATACAGAGCTGCTAATTGTAACAAATGTGTCAGAGAATGCCGGTATTCGGGAGCTCGACCTGTTTATGCATGTTCGTAATTACTAGACATCTTCAAAGAATCAAAGATTTTGTGAAATGTGTTCCTTCGAGAGACGGGCCATGAATCGGGAACTAGCAACACGAAAATCGAAGACATGGCGCTTCGTCATGCAAGAAACTTTCCACCGGTCAGGATATAAGCAATCCTTTGTTTCCTTTCCTATCCACCATCTGGAAGATCCTGAACTCGAACCAATTATACCCATACCACGAATAATAACAGGTACAGCTACTTTAGCCTGACGATTATTTATAGCGGGTTACTTTTACTTAATGGTATCTGCAGATGAATCTGACGAACCTCCCTTTTCCAGTTGCCGTCTTATTCACATATTTCGCCACGAAACGTTGCTACAAAGTATACTTTTGGTATGGATAGGAGGAGAAGAAACCCTGCATTACTCAAACAAGTGCAGCATAATACCGATTTGCTGTCAGTGCTTAGTCCGGCAATGGGAGAGCAACACTTATTCGGGCCATATCTCTTGCTTGTTCGTTTTGAAGGAGAGTGGTAAGAGACTTTTTCGCTAAGACGTTTTGCCCGAACTGTTTAGTAGATAACAGATCCAGCAGTAACATTATATGTTGCAGGCATCATTATATGTTGTTTCGGCATGATGGAGCCCTAGCCTATCTCAAAATGACGTGTGGAAGCACTTAAATGCGACATTTGGACAATAATAATCAGGTGTAATGATTTAATTCACTGACCTGCACTATCGCTGTACATGTACTCCTATAGATTTTTTCCTCCTGGGGTCACATATAAGATCTGATGTACAATATATCCTTGGATAGTGAGGACGATCTTGTCACTTGTCATACAGATCCGTGTAGTTGCGGCAGCCGTCCAAGAGACTCCCGAAATATTTCAAAAAGTCTGTAATTCCATGAGGCGCCGATGTCAGGCTTGCGTTGCAGCTGGTGGCCGAAATGTTAAGCACTTTACATGACCTTTGTAAATATCACAAGTATTACATTTTGGTGAATAAAATAATGTTCTTCACTTATGCGTTATTTATGAAGTAAACAACATGCAGTAGAACCTCAACTGCCGGATGTAATTGAGACCATAACGACCTCGGGTAATAGAAAATTCAGTTACTAGATACTAAGTTTTTTTAATCTTGCCAATTTTTCTTTTAAAAATATTTTCTGAAGTTCGCCATAGAAGTACTACTATCAGGGCCGGATTTAGAGCCCGTAAGCACTTAAAAAGATTTTGATGCCTCTTTTATATTTACGCCAATTTTTCTCCATTCCTTCTCTCTCTCTCTTGGTTTTGGTTTAGCTATATCATGTATTCCATGATAAAACCGGCAATGGATAATTTTTGGTGCTCCCTTTCCTTGATGCTCTAATCACACGCTTATATTGCGTAATGATTAATGCAGGCCTGATTGCTATTAACATTTTACTAAACATAATGCAGAAATGTTTAACAAGCAAAATGTGTTTTCTTCAGTTAAACAATCCATACAAAATTTTATTTCATAGCAAGAATATCTCTGAAAACACAAACTTTGTCATTTTTTATACAAATTGTGAAAATTTTCAAATCACCTTAATGCATTTTCATGAGATATTATTATTATTATTATTACTATATTTTTGGAAAATTCTGTTACGCTGCTGTCGTAAAAATCCCGTAAGCGTACAGGTACTATTATTAATATTTTAGCAAACTCTTTTATTATCCCATAAAATTCGTTTTTTTTTCGGTTAAACAAATAACAGATATAAATTATATTTCATATTAAATTAATATCAAAAATATTTGTGTCAAAATAAAATAAGTTTTGTGTCAAGAATATTTAAACAACATCCATCAAATTTTTCGAAAAATGCCAAATTTTTTCATTTTAAGGCATTTTTATGAGAATTTATCATTACTATTATTTTACAAAATTCTGTTACCCTCTTTTTGTGGTTCAGTCTTATAAATATATCAGTCCTACATGGTCAGCCAATTTCCGATCATCAAAAAGATCTTTAGCGCAAGCGTCAGGACTGTACGCTAAATATCAATGAGATTTTCTCACGTTCTGTAATGGCTAGCGGCGAAATCGCTGCTTGTCCCTTTCTAAAACACCGGCGAACGGGCTTGTTGCTTGAGTTTTCTAGTTTTAACCATATTTAGCATAAATATCAGCCAGTTTCCTTTTAATGTTCCTCTTCAAAAACATCCCTCTCCTTACACAAGTAACTCTGAAGTGTTTTCTTGTAATCAAAATAAACCCAAACCAGAGTATCAACTTGATTAATTTTCACATTATTCATTTCCATTTTATGGTCATCTTCAGCAGTTGCAATTTTTATTTTCTCCCAATTTACACACATATTTTTCAGCTTTAAAAATATTTTCAAGATAAGATAGTTTCTTCGTTATTCGAAACTTGAAAATTTGGTTCGCTGTTTACACTTACCCATTCCAAAACGTCGTCTTTCTATCCTCTGAAACATATCCTCGAATTCATTGTCAATTAATGTTTCTTTCCTCTTAAGCACACCATTTACCGTAATGCAAATAATGCGGACCATGAAATGATCTATCAGTGATAAGAAAGACCAAAGAATCGATCACTAATATTAAGATTTGTAAATGCTAATGATTTTCCTTATACGCTTTCTGATGTTACTATATTTTTTCAATAAGTTCTTTAAATTGATTGCCTTCCTAAAAAAGAAATTTTGGTTAATATAGATCCTTTTATAGAGGTTCTTTTGTATGTAAATATATTTCCTCATAATAAAATTGGAAATGAATGAAGAAATTGAAGAATATGTTACGAGCTATAAGCTGCAACATATAAATGATTTTAATTTAGATTTAAATTATGCATAAAAATGTGAATAATTTAAATAATTTAAGATTTTAATGTCACTGGAAATGATTAATACCCCCCACCCAGTAGCGGGCACCAGCCATTATAGGCGTTGGCCACTGCTAAGGCCGGAAAGGGTGGTCACTTACTATGGAGGCAACTAATAGGGGGACCATTATTGCCTCCTATGACGGGACAGAACACTACTGACCAGGCTTCCGACCTAAAGTGAAAGCAAAACAGAATAAGCAAATTACATCCATGCCTTCTCTGAGATTCGAGACAAGGCCCTTTGGTACCCCTTTCAGAGTGACTAATCACTTTCAAGTAGATAATTAATATAGATCGACAGTAAGAAAACCTCCAGAATATAAAGCAAATGTAAGAAAATGGGTAACTTTAATTTGCAAAAGTGAAATAGTAAATAAGGGCTGAGTTGATAGAAATTGTCTATAGTGCTCTCTCTCTCTCATTCATGGAGGTAGGAAATAAGATGTTCTTTCTTACCTCCATGTCTTATCATGCGAGGGAGAGAAAGGGATCAACGCAGGAGATACAATTAATCTTTACCATCCACATTTATGAGAGTATAGCTTGAATCTTATGTAATTTAAGAAATTAAAATGCTAACAATTAATAATGTCACTATAAAGTTAAATGCTATGTCTAGGCCTTTAAGTAATTAATGAAAGGGTGAGAAATGGCTTGCGAAATGCAAATTTCAATGAAAAATATTGATAGAAAAAAGTGATATAAATTTAAAAGTATGAAATGACACATGTGGCTGAAAGCTCGTTTATTAGCTAAAAAAGAAGCAATATTGTGTGCATGTAAAACTGTAAATGTCAAGCGCAGAACCAGTTCATTTCAGCATTGCAAATGTACAATGTAATACAATTTCTTTCTTAATCATTTTTTGAAAAATGTTTGTGGAGAAATAAATTAAATCTTATAGACATAATTGGCAACATATTTTCAAAATAATTTTTAGAAATTAAGTTAACGATGATAATACCATAGATCCAATCATACTATATTGATGCAATAATATAATAGATAATACTAAAGTTTGTGTTCACTTTTTTACATAAAACGTCCAGTAAATATGAAATGATTTTGAACACCAGAGAAATAGGTAAAATGTTTTACTGCCCGAGAATTTAAATTTGACCTCTTAATTTAATTTAATTTTTGGTAAATTTCAAATCTTTGTATACCAACCTCTATAAAGTATACCACGCAGCTTACACAAGTTGTATTAAAAGTTGTTGTGCTATTGTACATTTTAATATAAAATATACAATTGTACATTACTATTGTACATTTTAATATAAAATGTACAATAGCACATTGAAAAAAACTTACACAAGTTGAAAAAAGCTTACACAAGTTGTTGTGCTATTGTACATTTTAATATAAAATGTACAATAGCACATTGAAAAAAACTTTACCAAAATTTTACCATAGAGAATACTGAACAAATCAAATTGAATGCAATTTAACTTAAATATTAATGCGCCATTTTGCTAATGACTGAATTTAAGAAAAATGAAAAAACAAAATTAAATGTAAGTAAGCCAATAAATCAAATAGAAAACAATGGAAGAAACATAAAAATGAAAAACAAAATGCTACCATGATGAATATAAAATAATCAAATTTCGATTCAGGGTTTACTTAAGTGAAACTTATGCAGAGTTAAGTGATTAAAAATTTGCCTCTGCATTGCAAACCTTTGAAAACTTGGAGAAAGTACTTCTAATATGTCCATTTTATTTAGTGTACAAAATAGTGACTGTCAATTATGTGTCATAATTTGGATCTAAAATTTTCAGCTATTATTTGACTTCCATATTTTTCTGTAAAATTAAAACGTTTACATGGTGATAATGCTTTGGTGCTAACAGATCATTTTGAATTTTATTCTAATACATGTTGTTTTGAAGAAGACTCTTTCCTTACGTCATCCCGTTTTTCCATTTCACATTCTCTTTTCCGTTAAACAGTAAAACTTCTTTGCCTGTTATATGATTTGCCTTTTACTAGGAATATTATTCCATGACTGCATTAATTATATGTAGTTTTGACCAACAGCTGTATAATATTCGATCCCGTGGTGTATCGAAGAGCTTTATAACATAGAAGTAATATATATTATTTTCTAAGATTCGTTAAAATAGATAATTAAGTCTCGGTGTTTCTTAATATGCCGGAAACACCTTCTGGACGCCGAGCTTCGTCTCTCTACTACGTGTGCTTAACCTGGGTTCTTCCTTCATAAATTTACTATAATTGAGTGGGCACGGGATAGGTACAGCCCCCTTTCCCTCAAAGTACACGTGCCTTTAATGACATAGCTTGAGCCAAAAGAGTACAGGAAACGTTTTCCGTAGAAAGGATATCAACCCTCTAGGCAATTTCAGATTCCTTACAGATGTGAAAGCTATTATTAGAGCAGCGAAACATGCAGGTTCATTTATTATGACAAGAGGACAAGGAAGAAGAGAAGCTTGGATATATCTTTTGTCGTCTGTGTTGCGGTTTTTGGGAATACATCTTTTTCAATATGCATTAACCATCTGGATGGAATCGATAACGTGCAAAATAATTTCAGAGTATTTCCCTGAGGTTCAGTTCAAACGCAATGCAATGCTATTAATGTCTGCGTGTTATAAAGCAATATATTCTTTTGATAATGAAAAGAGGGATTTGCTTATACGCTTATAAACAGTAACACTATGTGTCGTGTTCTTACGAGGAACCTCTCAGTCAATGATGTCATTGGCTGCAGATTTAAAAATAAAACGCCATTTGCAGAATATTTTACTCTGTTGTTAAACGTGGGAACTAATAAGCATTTGTAATTAGAGATTTGGAAAAAATCTAGTTTCCTTACTGTAGCACCCATCAGAAGACTTTAATGAGAGTCTTCAAAAATTGGAATTAAGGAAGCAAAGGGAAAGAAAGAAAGATCTTTCATATGCAATTTTATAGAATCCTTACCCAGTCTTATTTTGACAACCATTGGTAGTAGACGTATTGCAGCACAATGCGCAAAGTTTTTGACCACATAGGTCTATTTTCGTTTGTTCTTTTTACTTTAAGTACAAAAGGTTATAAATGATGTAAATATTCATGTTTCAGCATTTTAAAATTTAAAGATATCGTTTTTGTGAATATTATGGAATCTAACTTTTTTACACCTTCCTCCGATCTTCTCCTCCGAAAATTTTGTATTCATTATCGAAAATAGAACACAAAATGTGTGCCATGGATTAATTCGCAAGTTCTTTTAATTTTATAATTATAATTAATTTAGTTACGTTTCCCCTGAAAGATTAGTTATCCAACAATTTATTCAACATGAATACAGTTTTACAGATCTAATTTTCATAATAGTGGGGATACTGGATCTATTTTGATGTGAAATACACGAGTTAAATATTCTTATCTGAAACAAGGGGAACAGTTATGTGTAATAACTAAAATTTCAAACCAAAAAGAAAATTAGTCGGTGACTGAATTATTTCGATGAAATCAAATGAACTTTTGAATTACCGTAAGCTTTAATTTTATTTATTTTCTATTACACTCTCATACTCTCCTTTCAATGATATCTTTCCTGATATGATTTGTATAAAACATATCAGGAAAGATATCATTGAAATCATTTGTAAATAATGATTTATTCCATTATTTTACAAAGTACCAAGGGCTGGATTTTGATAACCTAACAATTCACTGGAAATGCCTCTAAAAATGGTCAGAAAATGCATTTAAAATGGAAAAAAAATAAAACAATGCCCCTTCCCCCCAAAAAAATTATAATATAAAAAACAACGCAAACGACAAATGGATTAATATCCAAACAATTATAAATACTTGCCACTTGAATTTTATTTTGCCTTTCGAACTTCTCCCTTAGAAAAATATGTTAAATCATTTGCAGTGACTTTTAAGTGTTTCTTGATGCTTTCGAAAGTGAAAGATCTTCTCTTGTCAGTATAACAAGTTTCCATATCGTGCGAAACTGCATTCTATATCTACTGCATTTATTAGAGTATACCTGAAAAAAATTGCGTCCTAATCACAATTTGTAATCAAAGCAATGACTTCGTATTATTAGCTTGTAGAGTCATTAGGATTTTTTTAGGGGCAGAAAAGATGAAAAATGGCAACCGCCTTGTCTGAGAATCGAACCACGGACTTCTGGAATACCGACCCAGCGTGCAGAACCACTACACCACCAAGGACATTAGGATAGTGGGAGAAATACCTTATAACCTGCTATTTAAAGTATCTCTGGACTGTAGTTAGCGATTTCTTAGGGACCTTGAGTACCACATTAATTACATGTCTGCTTTTATAAGTTTTTAAAGTAAACTTTTTTTTAGATTTTATTTTTGAAAAATTTTCTGCATAGTAGCATTCTACATTAAGTACTTAGTTGTAAGGTTTATTTTGATTTTTAACGTGTTATAACTTATGTTCTTTCTTGGGCTTATATTTATCATCAGCTCCATCAGAAATGCAAATCAAATGTAGTTAAATAACGAGCGAGAATTAAAGTTAAGTGAGAGAGTAGTGGTTACTATGAGCGCCTTAACTCTGATTCTAACTGCAGAACTGCTGTGCTGTTTATTGGTGAATTTACCTTTCCCCTTCTTACTGTCCAACCGGTATAGTGGTTAGCGTTGCTGACTGCCGTGCCGAAGGGCCTAGGTTCGAATCCCAGAGAAGCCATGGATGTTTGTAAATGTATCGGTGCGGCATGGAGGTACTCTAAATATGCGGCGAGCCCAAAGTTATCTCGTGTGGTTTGATGGAAGGTGAGAGGGGTAAAAGACTCTTAGACCCGTCCCTCCCGGGGTGCTGTCCATCAAAATTGGGGGCGGAACTGAGCTAAATCTCACTATCACCTGTAAGGTGTTCAAAGCTGTTGCCAATGACAGGCGAAATCTTGCGCTCTTTGCCACGAGGAATTTCTTGGGCTTGGCCTGGTGCTGCTATCATACAAGTGAGCATAAGTAACAACAACAATAACCTTTCACTTGCAGTTACTTTCAAATGCGTTCTGGCGTAAATGATGAGTTTTTAGTTTTCAGTTTAATATTTGTTTTGCAAATAATTTAATTACTATTGTTTTTTCAGACCGCAAGAAGTGGAAGTGGATATTCTATTAATGTTTTAGTTTAGGTAACTTCAAGCTGAAATACAAATAAGTGTTTTAACTGCTATTTACGTTTGTTGTAATCTCTTTGTACTACTATGAGAGTCCAGGAAGGAGGGTTACCCAGAGTTTAGATTGAATGTAAGTAGGGTTTAATTTTTTATGTTAAACCTTGAAAGAATAATTCTCATTCTGGTTTTGCTTTGATTTAAAAAGAATAAGGAAAACTACAAAAAATTTGAACTATTACTCTTTTTTTTTCTTCTTTGCAAATTATGTTAGAAAAGGAAGATGGTGATTTAAGTCTTTTGAAGATTTGCTTCATGTATTAGCTTCATTTGTATCTTCTTAATATGGATGTATTTCTTAAATTGTTTTTTTTTTTCATTAAATACAGATTTCGAAGTTTACTTGCTAAAAACATTTAGCATTAAGTAAAAGTTTCGCTTACTTTTCCTCTTGTTATTCGTATATAAAAGGTTTATGAAATTCTAGAATCTTTTAGATTCAAAAAAATTTAGGATTCATGGTGGAAATTCACTCTATATTCCCCATGCGATTGGACATACTACAGATATTTATTTTACCTACGTTCGAGGCCACAGTGGTATTTTCGGTAATGAGAGTATTTGGCTATTTGACTATTTGGCTAAGCAAGCTTTTTATCATGATACTGATTTAATGTTGTCTGTTCCCAAGTCTTATTGGAAGCATGTGCCTTGGAAGGAAACTGTAGTTGATTGGAATGCTGAATATCTTGCTTCTTCGAAGGCCCAGTGGACTAAGAGATTTTTTCCAAGTGTTTTTCAGCGACTTAAGTGCAGGCATTTTTAACCGGATTATAAACTTACTCAGATTTTGACCAGTCATGGGAATTTTGGAATTTACTTACTTCGTTTCACTATTGTTACTAGTGCACCCGGTGCTTTCGGTGATGCTGTGGAAGGTGTGGAACATATTTTATTGCATTGCAGGTTGCATGCGAATGCTAGAAGTGCATTTAAAGTGAGTTTAAAGCAGCTCCTTATTCGCTGGTTTCCTGTTTCTTATGATGTTGTTAGGAGCACCGAACCCTTTCCAGTTTTGTACAACTTTATTTGTTGTTTGAACTTTTAGTATTATTATTTACATCACTGGATTTTTATCTTTTATGTAACATTGTATTATCTTGCATATTGTCTATGCATGATTATGTTATTTTTTGATATATTCTACTACTGATGTATCATTTTTCCTTTGTATCAGTATTATTTTTAAGTAGTACTACATTTTTGTTATTATTGTATTATTATTAAGTTGGTTTGTTATCTTTTATAGAAGTATTACCATAGTTTAATTATTGATGGCGTATTTTAATATTTTTAATTATAATAATATTTCTATTTTATATTTTTTCTTTGTTTTCTCCAGACCTAGATGTTATGTTTTTATTGTTGAATAGTATCTCCTTGCATTATGGGTTATATGTATGCCTCCTGGAATACTTCGTGGAACAAAAGGAGTTGTAAGGAATATGTTAATTTTATTAACAGTTAAATTTTGAGTTAAATTTCCTTTCTTATCGATTCTTAACTTCAAACTTACCGCCTTTTTAGGCTACTCTCTTGTAAGCTATTATCACGCTCGGCCGTACTTCAGGCCCTTGATAGCTTCGCAGTCTATTAACGTTAAGGGGCCAACTCTGTTAGAATTTTGATACCTTTGTCTATATCTCTTTAGTTAAGATTAGTTTAGTTTAATTCTTAGTTTCTTAAGTTCAAGCCCAAATGTTGACTTTATTGTACAACTCCAAGACGGAGTTCTGGCAAATCTTATTTTGAATAATAAAGGGTTATTTTACCTTTCCATCTTGTTGTTTCCTGTCACACGAACTCAAGCGATTATTCGTTTACTATTTCTTTTTCTTCACTTTCAACAGTAACTTAGAATTACCCAGTGAGGAACACTACAGAGTTTTGTATTTGTTTTCTTAATTAAAAAAAAAAAATGTTATCACTTGCAGTTTGAACATCGAAGTGTTTTTATGTAGAAGAGAGGTAGACAAATAAGAAATTTAAAATCATTCAGTGTTCAGCCTTAGATTCAAAAAAAAAAAAAAAAAAAAAAAAATATATATATATATATATATATATATATATAAATTTAAAATTAAGTTCTATCTAGCTTTAAATTAACTATGGTACATAAAACATAGTCGAAGCATTAGGACGAACGTAATGGCAAACAAATGAAAGCATAATAGAAATTTATACAGTTAATTGTGTAATTGATTTCACTGTAACTCGTTTTTTGCTGCAGAGTAAGAGAAACCAGGGGAAAAAACAATCAAAGAAACTTCAAAGAATAAGATTTTAATCAGTTGGACAAAAATGGAATGTTAAAAAAAAGTTATAAAAAATAGCGAGAACTAATTCGATATGAAAAACAAAAGCCGATATAGTGAGAAGTTATAAAAATTTTTAAATGGATCAATGATAAAATTTTAAAATATATGTAAAAAAAATAAGTCTGAAAGTTTTCAGATTTTATATTACGCCCAAAGGGGGCGTTTATTAACGTTTTGTGTGTTACCTTTATTTATTAAATATCCCGTTCTGCGCACTTAAATCATAAAATTTAATTCAACAGCAATATCATAAAATATTTAAAAGAGCGTATCTTTAGAATTTCAGATACACAGTCTCGCGCGCTGGAGATAAAAAGTTTTTTTTTTTTTTTTTTTTAACCCCGTAAAGTGTTGTCATTGCTCGCTTTTAAATCGTTGAGTTTGTTACTCAGAAATTCGTTAAAGTTTTACAAAATATGAAATAGATAATAAAACAAACTCCAAATTTCAAATTTGGTCTTCCACATGCCCATATTCGTAGGAGGATTACGTCATTCAAAATTCGATGGCTCCGTGTACCGTTGTTTTATCACAATGTGAGAAATATACATACGTTTATGCAGATGTTTCATTATTTAATTTCTTCAAATATAATACAGGACTCTAACATTTGGTGGCAGCAGTTTGAAAAGTGATTCATCGTTTAAAGTGATTCAAGGGAAAATCGCAAAACGAAAACAATAGTCCTTCACGGACAAAGCCCCTTTGGACTAAAAAAATGCATTAATTTCAAAACATAATTCTTTTTTTTTTTCCATTTACAAATATTATCACTTATAATGCACAAAAGTCCCAACTCAAACGTAGTTTTCAATTCAATAATGAAGTAGAGCTTAAATTTTGTACCAGTTCACCAAAATCCGGCTTCGATACTTTTCAAATTTTGACTGAAATTATAAATCCAATGGAGCGCATTTTGGCCCTAAATAAGATGAGTATCGGCACCTAGTTATATAGCCATATTAGTAGAAAATTTTAATATTTGCTATCAAAGTAATATTTTATTTGACAGTTTATAAAGCTAATGCATGTCTACCTTTGCTTGCTAGAAGGAGCAAAACAAAAGGGGGGAGTTTGTACTGCTAAGGAAGAAAACTTCGTGGAAATGAGATTCGTTTAAGGAGATTAATTTTATTAGCCACTTAGTAAATCACTTAGTAAAACTTTATTGTGCACTTCGGTCAAGAATGCTAAGCCGAAATAAAGATGAATATTTATCTGATTACAAAGAATGCTATTCAAAATACTGATCTATGGTTTTAAGTTCTGTTTCTTATCCTGTTACTATTAATTTTATCACCAGTAACTGTTAATTTGTCATTTCTTCTGATTTTTTATAGTACAACTATTTTAATCTATTATTCTTTGCATTTTTTTATTAGTCATTAAATTTCTCCTACATTTGCTGTTTGTCTATTATTCATTAATTTAATTTAATTTATTAATATTTTTTCTATTTTATTTAATATTTTTGTATTCACTAATTAATTATTGATTTGTTTACTGTTATTTATTTATTTATTCATTTTGTGTTTATTGCTTCTGTCATAAGGTCCGATATTTCAATGTTAGAAGTTAAACCTTATTTTGAGCATTTCGCGTCAGTTTCTTTATGTCTATATCGTTTATTCCGGCGTATAACACGCCCCGGGTTATAACGCGCACCTGTAATTTCAAACTACATTTATTAATTTTTAGGTATATTCACCGAATAACGCGCATCCTTTCCTTTACAACGAAACCTGAAAGGTATATTCATTCGAAGTCATTCATTCGAAGATTATTTCCAGACGTTCGAACAATGGTATATTCAATTGATAAGGGGAATGAAATGAGTATGGGGGGGAATTCTTGCGGGAGTAAATAATTCTGCAATGAGGAAAGTTTCTATTTAATGCAGGTGTGCACAAGTATGTTATTCTAGGGTTTGGAGAAAAGGGGTACAGAAATTTAAGAATGTCTTTCTGACCCGAATGAATTCACTGAAATAGGAGTCAACAGTATTCTGTTTTTGTCATCATCAGAAGCCGTGATTATGAAATGAAGATCGAAGGCTTTAATAAATCGCATTTGTTTTTGTTGAAATACAGTTAATCTAGTGTTCCTGCAATATGGCTTCTGCAAAACGAAATAACAGAGTGTTTGTTTAAAATGCAAAGGCATTCCTTTTGCGAAAGAAAATGGAAATCGTGCTACAGCAAGGATATTTCGCGCTGGTAAAAGATGAAATGGATAATGATTATCAATTTATGGATCAGAGTAATAATGATGGTGAAGATTAAACAGAATTCGATTATGTTCCTGAAATCATAACAGAAGACAAACATGACGAACTTTTCATGTTATTCGATAATTAAAATTTTTAAATTCATAATATATGTCATTTCTTTTAAATAAACATCATTTAGGTACATGGTAAAATCTAAATTTTGTGTGTTGGTTTTTTTCTTTCTTTTTAATGTATCATTCTGATATCCTGCATATAACGCGCACCCGTAAATTTCGATCTTACTTTTTTTGTATTTTTGTATTATCCTGTTATACACCGGAATATACAACGTTTCTAAAACGTGTTGAGAATAGAGCAGAAGATTTAATAGAAGGTTCAACTTCAAGAGCTTGAATAGAACTTTAACAGAAGGTTCAACTTCAAGAGCTGGAATAGAACTTTAACAGGAGGTTCAACTTCAAGAGCTTGAGTAGAACTTTAACAGAAGGTTCAACTTCAAGAGCTTGAGTAGAACTTTAACAGAAGGTTCAACTTCAAGGGCTTGAGTAGAACTTTAACAGAAGGTTCAACTTCAAGCGTAGCAGATGTTTTTTCACAAACCGTGTTTATGTAGATAATATTTGTTATTGTCAATTGCTATTGAAGAAGAATTAATTAACTCTGAGTAATTTATTTATTACATTTTAATATTTTTATTCAGACGAGAAGAACATAAATGCCTGCACTAAACTAGATGTGACTAAATTTTTCTGAATGTTAATTTAATTTTCTCGTTTAGTACAAATATATAGGCGAAATATTAATTCCAGCTATTATTATTATCTGTAAAATAATTATAAATCAAACTATCTGTTTAAATGAATGTAAATAATAACTAATGCTCGCATGGAATTTAATTTTACCAAATAACTATATTTAGACTGTACTGAATAATCATTAACTGTCCAGATAAGAATCCCAAATAAATAACTACGGATTAATCCTTTAAATTTAAGTCATTGTGCGAATCAGACCTCACAAGATGTGATCTAACAACTAACAATCTCAACACAAAGTCACGACTTGCTTGAACAAATCTCGGTAAAGTAGAAAAAGATATTAAACACAATACATAACAATAGCTTTTTGTGCCTCAATTCTAAAGAATCTATTCCCGATCTTCAACTTACAGAAACAGAAGAACAATTAACCACATCCTTTCACCCACCAATCAGCGTTGGTGGCAGCTTTCAATTTAGCTGTCACAACGTTTCGAATTATAATTAGTCTTTCTCTCATTCAATACTAACTTCTGCAGCAAATAGGCGTATGGATCATTTGGCTCGGGGACGGCTTCTTAATTGTCAGTTGTCGTTTTGTTTTCCGTTTGATAGTTTGGACCGTTATTTAGTTGTCTATGGTCTTTTCCAGATGTGGTTTTTGCGATGTCTAGTAGGAAGCCGTACTGAGTAATTGGGGATTTCTGATATATACGTGCTTTTACTTAAAAATACAGCATACGTACGTTGCTTTAAGATCATCGTAGCCTGATGGACACAGTTTTTTTTTATCATGTGCATAATCTAATATTTGTTCTTTTTGTTAAGTATTAGTCCTTTTTTTTTATAAAACAGTAAATTTTAAAATAACTTAAAAGACTTAGATGCTCTGATCAATTGACCTAATATCGGTGAAAAATCTAATTCATTTTTAGAATTGGAGGAGGGGGGGGGATTTGTTACAGAATTGAGGTATTTGTTTGAAATTCGCAAAGAAATTTAATCAAGAAAAACGTTTTTTGTCTAACTCGCTAAATTAAAAGTACGAATTGAAAGTAAAGTTTTAAAATTCTTAAAATAATTTATTTCCTTTGAAGCAAATATTTATTAAATATTTAAGTCTTCATGCCATTGTTGTATTTTTCATTTTATATGATTTTTCATACTTTAGCAAATTTTTTTGTTTTCTTCTAACCATCGGTTTTTCTCACATTAACCCTCCCTCAAAAAAAAAAAAAAAAAAAAAAAAAAAAAAAAAAAAAAAAACACCACTTGTGATTACTATACAAATATTTTTAATAAATTTAATATATAATCCGTTATTTAGCTAAAGTTTGTCCGCTAATTATTATTCTGGTTAACATTTTAATTATCATTTACATATTACTTTACATTTACATTTACAATACATATATGTACATTTACAATACATATATGTACATTTACAATACATATATGTATATGTATACTTTAAATATTTATCAGCCAGCTGATTTGTTTTAAGTAATTAACTGTAGGAGTTTATTAAAAATACGCAAGAGAATTCTTTTACTCTATAGACTGATATTACTTAGCAATGTATACAAAATAATAATATTACCCTTCTTAACAACAATTGCAAAATGTAAATGATAATTAAAATGCTAACCAGAATAATAATTAGCGGACAAATTCCTCATGAGACTTCTAATCTACTATTAGATATTCATAAATTTAATGAATGCGGCTTGTTAGTTACGGTGAAAGTGGAGAACAAATGCGTGTGTTTTGCAAATCGCTTAATCATCGGGTATAACCTATTGGTGTAATCTATAAATTTTAGTAATAAAAAGGCGTTAGACGCTGGCTTAAAAACCTCTAAACTTAAAATTCACAAAAAAGAAGAAAAATAAGCAAGTAATCCATTTCATGATGAAGCTCCAGCATTATTTTAATAGTTTGTTACTCATCTTATAGAGACTATTAGGCTTTTTGAAGCGGAAAATGTGAAAAATCCACTATACCTCCCCGGAATTCGAACCAAGGCTCTTCTAATTGCTAACTGGCCGTATCATATATTAAGTGTAAAGGTAGTATCACACATTTCAAACATTTCAGAAAACAAACTGTATTTTTTCTTCTTCTTTTCACTTTTAATTTTGATTCCGCGCGATCCACAAAGTTTGCTTTGAGGCTCTTACAAGTAAGTTATCGTACTAACAAAATAAATTAACAAACGGTACAATAGCACTGGAAATAGGGAAAAATTATTTTAAAACATAAATAAAAAGAAATCTGAAGGCTTTCAAAATTAATATTACGCCCAAGGAGACGTTTTTTCATTTATATACTCATACGAGCATTTGAGCATTTGAGAATTTATTTCGACAGCATTTGAACTAAAAATATTTAAAAACAGCATATCTTTGGAATTTCCGATAGACAGCCTTGAGTGCTGGAGATAAAAGGTTTTATTCCGTTATTCAGTATTGCCATTAACCGCTTTGAAATCGTTGAGGTTTTTATTCAAAATTTGATGTCTCTAGCTTCCTTTTTTTCATACTGCGAGAAACATACATGCATTTATGCAAATTCTTCATTACTTTATTTCTTTAAATATAATACAGACGATAATATTTGGTGACAACAATTTGAAAAGTGACTCAAAGCTTTTAGTGATTCTCCTCAAAATGTGTTTCCAGAAAAATAGCCCTTCTGACCTCTTTGGGCTAGCAATAACTAAATAAAAAATAAGTAAAATGAAATAAATAAAAATCTGAATAATTTCCGATTTTATATTACGTCCAAAGAGGCGTTTTTTTTAACGTTTTGTGAGTTACCTTTATTTATTAAATATCATGTGTTTCGTACTTAAACCATAAAATTCAATTCAGCTTCAATAGCACAAAATATTTTAAAACGGCATATCTTTAGAATTTCCGTTAGACAGTCTAGCGCACCAGAGATAAATATGTTATTTTCCGTATAGTTTTGTGAGTTTGTTAATTTTTTTTTAAGTTTTACAAAATATAAAACAGATTTCAAATTTGGGCTTCCAGATGCCTAGAGACAAAGGCCCTTTAGACTTTAAAAAAAAAAAAAAAAAAATCCTACAAAATTTGATGGCTCTCTAGGTACCGTTTTTTTATCACAATGCCAGAAACATATAAACATTTATGCAGATGTTTCAATATTAATTTCTTTAAGTATAATGCAGGGCTCTAATATTTGGTTGCAACAATTTGAAAAATGAATATGGATTTATATATGGCGTTTTATAATGGATGATGCAAAAAGCCAAAAAGAAATTAATAACTCATCCGGGTAAATTGCCCCTTTCGGCTAATAAATTAAAAAAGTAATAGAATAAAGAGAACTCAATAATTTGTTCCATCAATGTTTTAGTGAAATCAAAAATCATCTGCTTAGTGCAGGTTTTTATTGCTTTTTCAAAGGATTTAAAACAGTTACTCACATGGATTACTTTGCAGTTACCATAGAAAAGGAAAACTGGTTCTCCTTTACAAACGCAGAAACCAAAAAAGAATTTCAGTTCAAGTTTGATGCTGAATGAATGAAAACGGATAATGTAAAACTTTTTGTTGAAATGAGAAAAACAATAGAGCGTCTTGTAATACTAAAGCCGTAGAAAATTTGTTTGAAACCGTTGTTTATCCGAAACAGAGTGACTGTGACCTTAAACCACTTAGAACGCTAGAGCCCTCACGGTAGAATGTCATAATTTCTTACATTCTGCCCAATTGAAGCACGTTTGAGGTGAAGCGCGAGAGCCCATCAACCGCCCCCAATTGAAGACGATGCCCAACATATTTTAGTTAAGGCGACATTGTAAAGAATATTAGCATTTTTCATGTGTGACACGGGAAAAATCAATTACGTCGTCACGAGAGCACTGAGAGAGGAACGCAATAATTTCTTGCAACCATAGTTGTTTTCATTGAACAATTTATATTCTCTTCCTCTATTCGCTTTTCAGAACAATGCCACTGAAATTTTTTGTTGACAATTTCTGTTTTTCTGAATCTTGTTTAAAAGGCTCATCTCTTAAATGAATTTTGTCTTTATGACGTTATAGCAAGTAACTTTCAAGCAGTAATAAATATAGTATGAACCAGCACTCTGCTTAATGATGCTATTCAGATAAGTTGCGTGTATCTATTTCATTGGTTATGAATGGGAAAACTAGATATTGCTGAAGTGATACAAATTTTGTAACTCCCTATCTATGTGTGTTTTCAATATTCTCGTTGTCTTCTGTTGGGAATCATCATTCGTCATATCTTTCCCTTAGGTGACTTGCCAAAGAAGCCTTTTTCCAAAAAACTTATTTCTAGCGGTCACCACTAATGGTGGATGTATTCGCAGCCGACAGCTCATCCATAGGGACTCAAAAACAAACACCACTGATATGTCTCAGCTTTATTGATGACAAGCGACGGACGAGACCGACTATTCTGATACGAAAACAGGTTCTGTAGGGGTCAAACCATTCCAGAAACGACCCGAAGACGACCTTGACGATTTTTTGAGTCGCGTTTCACCCAGCGCGACAAGCGGCGTTGACACGGCTCAGGAGAGAGTCATGCATATTTGGAACAAGGGGAAGAAATGTAATCCCTATCAAGGCCACCAGCAAGGGAGGGGGGAGAATCTCCAAGCGATTTTAAGCCTGTCATTAATTTTGCGGGCACTTAAAATCGAATGAAACATAGATATAAACTGAACGAAGTTACGTTTTAAAGAAACTCCCATCTATTTTAACTGATATAATATGGTTTGTCCCATAAACTGTTTTGGATTTCTTAGAATGCCTAATTATGTCGCCAGCGTACTTCAACACTGTTCCTCGTGCATTAGGCAATGTTTTTATTACAATTGTATTCGCTTAATAGCATACAAAATATATGTTTCCACATTTTAAATAAAATTAAATAAATAAAAAATATTGTTTCCAAACCAAGTTTGTAAGATAATGACATTTTAAAAGTTTTTATGAACCATAAAAATAATCTTCATAAAAATTATCACTTAAACCTTTATCAACTTTATTAAACTAAAAACTTTATTGATTAGATATAATGTAAAAAATTATCGAAAGGCACATATATAAATATATATATATATAATTACCAGTCTAATTACCAGTTCGATTTACATTTTCTTTTTCAATTTATATATATATATCGTTTAGAAATCTTTAACACTGTATGACGTTCGAAAAGTTTTTATGAATCATATGAAAAGTTTTTATGAACCATGACAAAATTCACTGTTAAAACTTTTTCAGTTTTATTAAACTAAAGACTATTAATTAGGTATAATATTAAAAATTATAGAGAAGCATATATATTGTTTTGAAATCCCTGACATTGATATACCATACGTAATTAATTTTCATAATTTGAATCATAAATTAAAATTCTTATGCCCTAAATCTCACAAAAACCATGACAAAATTAACTGTTAAAACTTTTTCAGTTTTATTAAACTAAAGACTATTAATTAGGTATAATATTAAAAATTATAGAGAAGCATATATATATATATATATATATATATATATTGTTTTGAAATCCCTGACATTGATATACCATACGTAATTAATTTTCATAATTTGAATCATAAATTAAAATTCTTATGCCCTAAATCTCACAACAGTCATATATTTGGCAGATTGCAAAGAATGGTAAATTAAAAACTATTTTCCATTGAATGGGTAACAGATTGGAAACCTGGTAATTTTCCACTTTGATGGATAGTGATGTTCTGGTAAAGTAATACGTAACATATCGTAACATGACTCGAAAAATGAAAAGACTAGACTATAAGCGTTTTCTATCACCCCCCTCCCCCCCGAAAGAATGGCAAATTACAAAAATAATTTAAGGAAGATAACCCTGCAACAAAGATTCATTTGTTGAAATAGATTTTATTCTTTCATAGTGGGTAAAGATATACCATCCTTATATTACCATATAGTTCTAAAGATCGCTTATTTCCCCAAATTTATGTAATAATGTGAATCAAGGGATAATCTTGCAATTTTAAACTTATTAAAATCCTATTGCCGCAACTCTTAGGACTATATATTTTTTAAACTAACAAACAAAGCAATGTACTTGCAGGAACGAATATTTAAAAGAACGAAAAATATCTAGAAACGACCTTTGGCAAGCGTTCCTGTTGCTTGAAATATAAGATCATCTATTCACCCTCATAAATAGCGGATTCTCACAATTTTATGATTCGGCATAGCTTGAGATCATTTTCAATTTTAATGTCTTTTACTGATTAAAAAATGAGCTATTTTAAGCAATATGTAGCTATTGTGCACAACAAAACACATTTAATTTGTTTTCCATAAGCCCTCGCCCGTAACCGAAGTTGCCTCAAGTTCAGAACGTTGCCAAAGTATGAGATCTTTAATTTAGCTTTCCAATTTAATCCGCTTCTCACATTAAAAAACTGAGCTATTTAAAAGCAACATGCGCAAGTCTTAGGAGAAACTTTCTTAATAATGGATCTCACTGATATCAATTTAAATGAGTTTAATTTGCAATGTATCCAAATGATAATTTTAATGAACGTTCACAGCTTTGTTGTATTTAATAAAGCGTTTCTGATGTCGTATATTACGTAACTATTCAAATACACTTTTTAAACGCATCGAAGTAATCCTCTTCGAGATGTTCATTGTTTTCAGTTTTCAGGTTTGGTGGCAAAATAGAAAATATCGCTGTTAAATTGGGAGATATATTTATAATGAGAATCATTAGCAAACACTTCAGTGAATAAATACAAAACTACATCTTGAATATTTGAGCCTTTTCTTTATTAAATAAGTGAAAGATTTCACTTGGTATTAATTTATAATGAAACAATATATTATAGCAAAAATTATTATTTTTTCCTTGCGTCTGGTGTTGCTATTTTGAAAAGCTCGTTTTAGATATAAAATTTTATTAATTAAGTTCATAAACTGCTGTGCCTTATGATTATTTAGCTTAAAACAATTTTAGGTGTTAAACTAAAATTTGAATACTAAGTTCAAAATGCAAATTCTTTCCAAATTCATATATTTTTTAAAAATTTCTTTAATATTTTGAAAACCTAATAGTAAATTCTTAGAGGTATTAAACTATAATACAAAATTTTCAGATTATAATTTTTTACTTATTTTTAAATTGTTTAAAATTTTTAACGGTAAATTCTTCTAAATGATGTTAGACTATAATCTGAAATCTTTATAACATAACTGCATTTTCCTTTACCTTAAAAAAGAAATTAAAATGAAAGAATAAGAAGAATTAATTACCTGACTCATGTCTGAATTCTTGTTAAGATTTTTTTATGTGAAATGAAGAGGTATAAACTGAAGCAAAAATACAGTGAGAACATTTGTGAATGCATTAGATTTTGTTCCGAAGACATAAAATATTTCAAAATAACAAAAAATACGTAGGTTGGGGCAAAAGTCATGGCAACTATTTTTTTTTTCTTGAAGATACCAGTCCGGTTGGAAAATGTGACATATACAGACGAAAGGACAAGGTCTTAATTACATGTGTGGAAAATGAATAGCACTGAAATATCGTAACACACGAATTTATTACAATAGTATACAGGGCAATATGGCCTTCACCGAGCAAAAAAATGATAACACAATACACATAGACTTGACATGACAAACCTGGGCTTAAAGACCCTCAAGTAGTCCCCTTCGATGATCCCAACGACGAGGGAGGTGCTGAATACCACCAGCCTCAGTATTTACCGCACCATGTGTGAATCAGGTCATCTGTTGGCGCACAGCATTAGCAATGTCCTCTCGTGTTGCAAACCGCCTACCTCGTATTGGTTCCTTAATCTTGGGAATGAGATTAAAGTTACAGGGCGAAAGATCAGGAGAGTACCGGTTTTTGGGCGCTCCAGTTCTTCCCATCCCCAACGTCGGAGTAGCTGCCATACACACTCTGCTTTATGTGGTGCAGAATTATTGCACTGTCCACAAGATCCGGACGTTTATCCCGAACGCCACGTCCTACCTGTCGCACCAGGAAGTCCCTGTAGTACTGTGAGGTCACTGTTCTGCCATGAGGAACAAAGTGGCAAACAATGACACCCCTGACGTCATACGCGACGATCACCATCAATTTGACTGCGAACGATTCTGACGCTAGCTCATTACACAATATCCTGTGGACGGTGCGTTTTTCGATGCCACTTGCCCTCTCTAACTCCAGTAACGTCCATCGCCTGTCTTCATCCATGAGGTGCTCGATGACGCAAGGTCCTAATTCGGTCTACACGTCCTTACTGAAACTTTCCTACTCACCGCGCTACTATACAATATGGTAGGGCATTATTCCTAAGGGCTTCTACTAATTCACTGTGACATCCCGCCGCATTTCTCCCTCGGAGAACGGCTATTTTGATGTAAGCGTGCTGCTCAACACAGGTTACTTCCATCTCGCACGACACTCACCAACTGAACTGATTTCAGAGCCCTCGCTACCACAGAGCCAGCTATCACAGAGGCATCTGTTGTTCTTCGTACACATTATGCCTGCAGAACTTCCACACGACACATATACGTTTTGTGAACCTTTCACATATCTACAAGAAAAAACAGTTGTCATGACTTTTGCCCCAACCCTCGTAGTTTACAAAATTTAACTTAAGTATTGAAAATTTGTTAATGTTATAACAGCTTATAAGCAAAATAGAATTGACTGCTTAAATTAATAAGAATAAATGATTTGATTAGTCTTCTTTTTTGGAGTAAAGATATATATATAATGTTGTATGATCTTAAATTCACTTTGTGCGGAATCGATTTATTCTACTACTTGCGCAATAGCTGCAAAGTAAGTTAATAATAATTTATTTACTAAAGAAATATTGATTATATTATCTCCTAAGATTAAATTTAGTAGAATTATCTAAAATGAGTGAATCCATAGTTAGTAAGTTTAATTCCGAAAATTGTTTTAAAGTAACTTGAATGTAAATTGTTAAAATGTTTAACGAGAACTTGAATTAAATCATGAATAACAAAATTTCAATTGTAAATTTCAATTAATCATTGCCATTGATCGGAAATTAGTTGACTTTTCAAGGGGAACAAACCAACTTCCGTTCAATGCACAATAATTAAAAAATAAATACGAAGGTGTTTCGGATTTAATTCAAGTCCCCGTTAAACATTTTTAACAATTTACATTAAAGTTACTTTAAAACAATTTTCGAAATTGAACTTACTAACTATGGATTCACTCTTTTAAGATAATTCTACTAAAATTAATCTTAGGAGATAATATAATCAATATTTCTTTAGTAAATATATATATATATTTGGAATAATATTTTAACTGAAAGGAAAACGAGCTAATGAACCAAGTAAAATAAAGCAAAGAAGCAACCTTAGATTTTCAATAAAATGTTTTGAGCGTTATCTGTTTGCCCTGATCACCCCAGCATTCAGACGTCTTCTAATCGCACAATACAACTTCAACCGTAAGATTTAAAAAAAAAGGTAAGATTAACTCATATGGAACAGGAATTTGTCAGACTTGCGCGGATACCACAAAGTAATGAGACATCTCTTAGCAAAGCAACAAGAATAGAACTTACGTAACTCTATAACCAAACAGTTTCAAATTTGGGCTCAGCGAATTATGAGCTGATTAATGAACTTAAAAACTGAATGAACAATGAACTCAGAACCCAAAAGCTCTATAACAAAGTTAAGTGATATCGCGAAACTCGGATTACCATACATCCCCACAGCAGGACAGGGCATTTCTACAAAACAGGAACACCAATCCCATAATTACTATATCCACTTAACAGGTTTCTTAAATCCCCAATACCAAATTTCAACAAGTAAATTGCGTTTTACCATTTTGTATACAGTTGTAATTTAAGGTATCATATTTTATTTAATATGTATTTCAATTTTCTTTAATTACTGCTTCCTCATTTATGTAAAATGTATCTTATGAATTATCTGTACTATATGTATAACAGGTACGTTCAATAACCCGTGCAATGTTTATCAAGTCGTGTAATCGAGTACCAAAATAATTGTTTAGTCTATTATTGCAACCTTATCCTGTGACATGAACATAATTGCATATGTATTCAATCTAAGCAATAGCTTCAATGCTACATCACAGAGTTTGGTAAATGCTTCTGCAAGATTGACCCACGGAATACCGATAGAGGCTCTTCTGTAAATCACAATGTCATTCTGGGTGATAATCGAATAAAATAACCTTTGGAGGCATAAAAATAGCAGACTCGCGGAATACTGTCTGATCCAGTAAATCACCAAAACACCGTAGTACCTCAAGATTTCAAGTTTCTCCCAACAGGGCGCTCACAAGACTCTCGGAATTGACTTTCCTTTAGACAGGTAGTGTGAGGGGACAATATCTGGAAAGTCTTATAGTGGAGTTCTAGTGTCTCCCCTACTTTCACCTGTCACCCGCTTGTTCCTGAAAAAGAATCTCATATACCCCAGATTGACTTCAAAATCAAAATCGTTTTATTTAATCTCAATATAGGGTTGCCTTTTATGCCTAATTTTACGCTATATACGTAGTCTCTCCGTTTTAAAAAATCTTTTTAATTTTGCTTTCTTAGTCATTAATATAAGATTTATTATATGCTTCCCTGAGAAGCCCAAATTGAGATAAGAGTAAATTTAAATTCTGAATAAACTGAATGGTATTCGTATTTGAAAATGTTGATTCATCAACACAGCCTAAATATTTCAGACAATTGTCTGCTTACGGGCTTTGAGATTTTCGGGGACTGTTATGTGTAACAGCTAAGTTGAAATTGAATTTTTATGTTTGTGTTATATAACTGAAAAAAGTGCTCGAAGCTAATTCCTTGCATAATTGCTGATAACAAACTTAATTTTAAAAGTATTCTGTATTTTAATATAAACTACACACTAAAATTCTAAAAAAAAAAAAAAAAAAAAAAAAAAAAGTGAGTTTTGACTTTAAAATCAGCTCTCATTTTATATGATCATATGGCCACTTAATTCTGTTATAACAGATTATTCCTCATGAAATGTTCTTTTAACTTTTATTGCATGTCATTACATGCACACTTTCAGTGTCTTTTCTCTTTTGAATTGCTACCAAATTCACTACTGCGGAGTCCAATATTTATTTGTTTTCCTTGAGTTATTCATATTGAAGTTCAAGACTCCGCCCGATGTATTGGACATATGGAGATGATAATAAGAAAATTCAAATATGTATATTAACTTTAACCTAATATGACATAAGAACCCTTTAAAACAAATGCGTATGAATTGAGAATACAGAATATTACATATTAAATTCTATCTTTAAATTAAAAACTTATAGTTGAACAATATTACAAAGAAAGTTAAATGAAAAAATTTACGGTATTTTCAGCTATGAAAAAAAAAATTGCAAATTTTATTTAGATTTTAAAACACTTTAATGTGTTTTAAAATTGAGTTTTCAGTTGCTTCTATTTAATAAAATTTAAATAATTTCCTTCTACATATCAGACCATAAGAGCAGAATACCCTTTCCTTCTAAAAAACACCTGTATAGATGACACCTTTTGTTATAGTGCCTATTTTATTCTCAGTAGAAATTTCCCTTAGTGTCAACCGCCTTCCTTGTTCTCGGTTTCTTTTTCTCTTTCGATAATATTAGCATTTGTTCTTTCAGCGTAATCTCGGTTGCTAACTTCAATTCTTAAACAATATTCAATTGCGTATCTGTCATCGCGTTACATTGGATATTACATAAATCTTGTCAATTGCCATTTAAATCGCATTCGTGAAATATCTTTTTATCTTCATTCATGTATATCAGGTTCAGTATTTCTGTAAAACCCAACACGTCAAAAGCACTGCTAACTATAGCTTTAGAAACGTTCTTCCCGCTTTCTATTGTTAATATGCATGCGAATAAGTTAAAAAATTTTAAGTTTCACATCTAGGCCTAAGTTTATTTCATAGTTTGCAAGATAAAATGTAAACTACAGATATTCGCGTTTTTATTCAATATATATGCAGAGGCATATCATATGATTTTGTAGACTAATCAAAGTCGTTCGATATGAGACAGTTTTTAATTCATTCTTTCTGTCACCAGTTTGCTAATTAAATAAAATAAGATAAAAAAATACTACCTAAACTTTTTTACCCCAACCCCAAATTTTCTTAATTAAACAAAAGGTATATCCTAATAATATGAGATTTTATCCTTCTCGCTTAAAAAACTGCTTGACCTAATTGACCTTGAATAAAAACGTCACGTCAGTTAATAAAAAATAATTCCCAGAATTTAGATGAAATGTGCCTTATTTCTTAATTAACTGGGGATCGTTTTTAGGAGGAAGGAGGAAAAACAAATGCCTTATTTTTTAATTAGTTATATTAGCTTAATTAAATCTCCTGATTAATGACAGTTGAGGAAGATCGACTTGCCCTTTTTGACTCTAATCAGGAAAATTTGGGGGCTTTGTGGAACAATTATTGCTCGATTTGTTTTTAAGTCTATATATAAATTCCATGCGGGAAAAATAAATTGTCGTTTGGTTGAGCTCGTTATACGCTGAATTAAATTAAATACAGATTATTTTTTATATTGAAATCCTAGCAATTTGTATCATCAGTTCATTATTCTTTAAAAGTTATTCTTAGATAAAGTTGATGAATTTTCTAGTTTTAGATATGAGAAGTTCAAATGAAAGATAGATAGATTTTAGATATGAAAAATGAGCAGGCATTCTCAGCAAAATATTAAGCATGGTGTAATCTGTCAGACCAGTTCCATACATTTGAAAGCGTGGAGTGATAACAAAATATACTTAAATTTATTTTCTTTTTTATATATTTATTTTCTTGTTATTGCTTAGATCGCAATTATTCAATCAGGATTTAAAAATAAATAGTATGTTCATGAATGAGAATAATGAACATTCTTACTATCTAAAAGGTATTTGGGTTAAGAAATACAAATAAATTAATATAATGGCATGCGCGTGCATATACGTACATTGTGTTTTCCAAAAAATAAGACCTAATCAGAAAATAAGTTTCCGAGTGATTTTTCAGGACGCTTGTAATATATGCCTTATCCTTAAAAATTAGCTCAAGTTGAAGGCCTACTTGCATGTGCCGATACCAGCGCTCAATTCAATCTGGAGACGCATATTAAATTATCGATACGTATTGATTTAGTATGTAGTGACGAAAATACTTCAATTTATGTACAAATAAAAGAGAAGTGACTTGTCATTGACACTAAATGGATCGCCTCTTTTAACGGTGTTAATTGTCTCTAAGAAAATCTACAGTAATCCTCAAGCTGGAAAACTACTGAAGTTATTACATATGCACTTGCTTTTCAAGTCTTTTGTTGATGACACTGACTTTTCTGTCAGTGTCATAAACAACTTTTCTGTTTCTGGTATGTCATCAACAACTTTTCTGTTCCGAACACCAGTTCTCCAAGATCGTTATAGATGAAACTGCAGTGTTTATGGGTCAATTATCTGAAATTACAGTTAATCAGAGGGATGCCTTCTCAGTGTACATACCCTCGAATGGTTAAGGAATTGCACGCGTTACCTATATTTTGGCAACTCATCTGGATAAAGAAAAGCCTTTCCTACATTCATCACTAAAGGGAAGAAAGAAGAAATCAAACGTACTTCAAATAAGTATGTTTTTTAAACCGATAAAGGCCTGGTGGACACAAGTAACTATAAGAACGATGGTTGATATAATGCTTCTACTTGTTTTGCAAGAACATCAGAAAAGTTAATCTGAGATTTAGCCAATATTCACCGTACTAAAATCACGAAGAACTATTTTGCAAAAACAAGAATAAATCAATATCGATTCCCATAACAATGATTGCCTCTCTCCAGAGTCAGGAAACACATTGTATAACAAATACTCAACTGCAATTTCAAAGGAATCTCATCCCCAACAATAGCCCGTCACTTCTTCCCTTTAAACTCAGAAATTACTAATGGTCTCATGGTGGGATTAATTCTAAAGATGGTTAGTGTGTTGGGTGTTCCTGTGGGATCTATGGTGAAGTTTCTGGTGCCCCACTCAGTTCTACTACCTGCCTCCAGATTCTTGACACTCCAGAAAACAAACCAGTCATTTATCTGCATGTAGAAATCCTTGACTGTACTGAAAAAAACAATGCAAAGAAATTAGCGTGGAATCTTTGAAATCTAGCCTTCAAGAGGTCCCCAATTAGGTGAAGAATTTCAAGGATAAAACCACTGACAGATGTGTTTCTAATTCATTAAGAACAGGTTACATCGGCTAGAAGTGCTCATTTAAGGAAAGCTATATTGCTAGACATAAGAGATTAAGAAACGGAATCACCATAAATTCAGGCCACTGTTCGAGATTTGAGATGTTTTGACGATTTTCCGAAAGAAGATGACTTTACTTGAATAAATGTACATTTTTGTACATAAGTAGATGAACAAGTGCAGATTCTTGAATGTACGACTAAACATAAATTGTTGAAAATAATGGATAAATGTTAACTGTGCGCGAAAAAATAAAATATAGAGAATAAGTCCTAATGCACATTTTGCAGCAAAAATTAGTATAAGACTTGGTCTTAATTTTCGGGTAAACACGTTACATATGCATGTTCATACATTATACCTATAAAGGATAAAGCGAAAAATAACATATTAGAAAAAGAGGTTTTATAACTAGTGTACCTTGTTGTTAGAAATAGCTAAACATTAACATGATTTATTACTAAAACTTACCCTTTTATCTTTAGAGAATTCGATCAAAAATCCGAAATTATCATAACACAAACAAGGAAGCATGAGAACAGTAAATTTTTTAATCATAATTTTTTGTTTTATTATGCTAGTGATTTCGTTTCTATGACTCTGCATTTGTAAACTTTGAGAGGGTCAAAAAAAGACAATCATAATTATTTTTGTTTTATCTGGCTGATCGGCAAAATTTAAATCGCATTTTTCTTTCCTTGAAGAGATGATATGGGTGTCTGAAAATTAATTTTAAAAAATTTAAAGGCTGACAAAGCGCACCAACAAAAGCAATTTTTATCATAGAATACATAGTCGAACTTTAAGTATTAGGTATTAGAGAATATTTTCCGTTTTCTCCACTTGCACTGTCTTTCGTAGAGCAATGATAGAAATGATATAAAAAAGCAAAATATCAATAAATGTTTGACATCATTAAAGTAAATAAAATTATAAACAATAAATATACGTTCAAATTAAATCAAATTTGCAAATATTGATAAATAAAAATAATTAATTAATTACAATTAAAAAGCTGTCTAGAAAGGTGACAGCAATTCCTGATATACTTGCATGTTTCGCATCATCGATCCCAAATGATCGCATGTTCTGGATAAAATCCTAAGCATTTCTTGAACATCTGCAGCAGCGGCAAAAATTCTGAAGACTAGTGCCTCAATAGAATCCAGGAAACCTCTTATCTTACGCACTTAAGTTGTTTCTTTAAACGATATCCAAAAGGAACAAATTTAGAGCATGAAGGCCCAAGGAATAGGTTCACCTCGACCAGCCTAATATCCTGGAAATGCAGCCTTCAAATCATCCCGCAGCTTGAGTGCTGAAATGAGTTGCTGAAACCACATTTCACGGCGGACGGTTGTTGATGTGGCTGCTTTATCAATTTAAGTAAGGCCTGTTAAACGAAAATAAGATACATTATTCCATCCAGGTACTCCAGTAAAAGATATGGGCTAATCAAGAATGATAACAGTCCGAGTATCTGCTGAAGACCATAGCTGGTAGGATTGTTGCGTTGCATGCAGACTATCATTAGTCCATATATTTATATCATAAGCATAAGTATGGACGTGGCTCCATTTGTGAATAGCACATATTCTACAACTGTATAATAATTTTCCAGAACCGATTTTCTAATTCAACACTTGAAAGTGTACCAGCATATTGCAAAGCTTTCACTGTGTGTACATGGTATGGATGTAATCGTACACCACGTAAAACATTTTGGGTTGCGCTTGTGCTACAGTCTACGGCTCTCGCATTGGTACAGGTACAGGTAGAAGCTAGGCCTACGTATAGTAATACAGGTAATTGAGGTATTGCTGAACCTAGCTAACTGTTAAACTTTCCACCCCAATTTTGAGGAAAAACACCCCGGGGGATGGTCCGAGGTTCTCCCGCCCCTCTTTTTTTACCATCAACCACTTGAGAGGACTTTCTGAGATAACTGAGTTCTGGTATTAATAATGTACACAAATCATATTGAGAAAAGACTGTCCTTGAAAAGTTCAACAACTGATGCTTCCAAAAGCATAAATGTAAGAATAAATGTCTTTTCTAAGGCGTAAGGCGTAATAAGCAAGTCTTTGGAGCTCCCGTCCATCAGCACTGCGTAGATAAATGAAACTGTTGGAACATTAAAATGAAATGAAAAAATAAAAAATAATAAATAAAAGAAATAATGAAAAATAAAAAATAAAAATATATAAATAAAATTAAGTAAAATAAAAAAAAGACAAATATGGTTTAGTAACATATGGAGATGAATAAGCATTAGATATGACAAATATCCAGTCCGAGGCTTTGGATATTTATAAGAACGTCTCTGATTTTGGCCCTAAGGTGTCTGTTCTTTATTGCATATTTCTTAAATGGTATTAGATTATTGTTAGGCTTGATCAGATGTTTGCCGTCTGTTAGATTACAGTCAAAAATGTAATGAGCAGGATCACCCCTTTCGCCACATATGCAGAGATCCGTGGGGCACATTCCTCTATCATGGAAGTACGTGGGGAAAGGACCGTGCCCTGTGATATACTGATTCAGAACATGGTCATAGTGTACTGCCTCTTTGTCAGTTTTTGAGAAAAAATTGTGGACTCTTTTGCCTTGCAATGCAGAATCCCACTCTTCTTGCCACTTTGAGTCGACAATTGTATTCAATGTAAATTTTAAATGGGACTTGGGCCACGGGACATGAATTACCTCACTGTTGATGTTAGTCGTTGCATCCTTTGTAAAGAGGTCAGCTGCCTCGTTTCCGTTGTGGACTTTTTTGAGGATAAACTGGATTTCTGGGTGGGCACTTATTGTATTTTGAATATCCTGAACCAGTTGGTTCTTATTGTTTCTGTCCTTCAGGGCATATAATGCAGATTGACTGTCTGAATAGATAGCTATTGTCCTGAAATTATTTGATATAGCTTTATTTACTGCAGATTGAATTGCTGACAGCTCAGCTTGATAAACGGAATTTTCTGGAGATAATTTTCCTTGCCATATTGTTGGAATAGAGGAAGAAGAATAGATTATTGATGCTGCGCCCACTTCTCCATGAATTTTAGAGCCGTCTGTAAATGCTCTTGGACATTCTTTACTACTGATTGCTGAAGCGTCCGTATTGATAATTAAATTACAATACTTTGCAGGATGGTAGGTCAATGGTATGGCTGGAGACTCATACTTTGAAGCAGAAAAGGTGGTGCCGTTCAGGTAAGCCTCTTCTTTCAACTGGAGTACTCTGGCTATTATTGAATCCTTCGTCGCAATTAAATGAAGGGGAGGAATCCCAGTAAGAACGCATAGAGAGGAATTAGCTGTCGTTCTATATGTCGTTCTATATTTGCAAATGCTCAGGAGAAAACGTCTCTGAATGGCGAAAAGTTTCCTTTTCTTCCTTTCTGTCATAGTCTCCGCCCAGATGGCAGCCCCATAATTCACTATACTTGAAATTACTGTTATAAATAAAATTTTTTGAATGTGAGGACGAAATCCCCAGTTACTACCTTGCATTTTTCTGAAATTATAAGCGATTTGATTTGTCTTTTTCTGAGTCTCCGTGAGATGGTACATAAAATTTAGTTGGTTATCTATGTGAATACCCAGAAACTTCAGGACTTGGGTAATCTTAATTTTCTTTCCGTCCAGGGTGAAGGTGGGCTTTCTTAAGAGCTTTTGGCCTGGCTTGTTAAAAAGTATAGCCTTGGACTTCACTTGCGAAGTGCAGAGTTTCAACCTCTGGCATTCTATATTAAGCTGTTTGAGAGAACCGTTCACATTCCTTTCGAGAATGTTTCTAGTCCTACCACTAACAACCAACGCAGTGTCATCCGCAAACGCGAAGATCTTCGTATGATCGGGAAATTCATATTTTAAGACGTCATTAAAGGTGAGGGCCCAGAAATCAGCACTCAAGCAGGATCCTTGGGGACATCCTCTAGTAAATGTTTTGCTGGTTATCATGTTGTTATGAATCAATATGCTTTCTCTATTATGAAAGTAATGAATGAGAAGATTAGAGGGACAGTTGGCTTTATTAAGTGCATGCAATACTGAAGGCCACCATACTGAGTCGGAGGCACTTTTTAAATCAACGCAAATAAGTGCACTATGTTCACCTTTTGATTTATTATGTTGAATTTGCTTCAGTATTTTATCAATTGCATGAATAGTGCTTGAGTTGGCTTTGAATCCGTATTGATGTTTACTGATTGTTTGATTTTTGATAAAGTGATATCTCAACCGCCTGGCAATAAGTCTTTCTAGAACTTTTCCTATGGCGGGCAGCAAATTTATTGGCCGAAATGCAGAAGGATCTTCGAGGTTCCTATCCTTCTTCTCGAAAAGTATAATTTGTCCTTTCTTCATGTTATCGGGAAAGGTCGACAATTATAAGTATTTATTGAAGAAATTAAGAAGGATTCTTGGGTCATGATAGTGCATAATTTTTAGAATTTTGTTGTTTATAGAGTCGGGGCCCGGGGCTTTCTTATTGTTGAGGTGCTTGATAATATTATTAATTTCTTGTAGAGTGAAGGGCGAGTCTTTTGAGCCATTCTGTGAGAAATTGGAAAGTCTAATCTCTTTCTGCTCGGGTGTGTCATCTTCTGAATTTTCATCCATGAAGATAGCGTCAAGAATTTTGGTTGCTGCTTCTTGCGATAGAATCTGGGAATCAGGAATACTCTTGTTGTTGCTTGCGTGATCTTTGTTGGGAAGCGTAATTTTTGTGGGAACGAATAATTTTCTAGTTGCCAATTTATGTAGGATGCTATACGTATCTTTATTTTGAGAACAAAATTTTTTCCACGAAGTTGATTTAGCTTCCATAATTTTCTTTTTGTAAATCCTTCTTTGCTCGTTGTATCTTACGCATGCAGCATTCCTAGAATTGTCGTCCAGTGTAGATTTTATTTTCTTCCTTAAGGCTTTAGTTTTGTTCCTCTCTGCCCTCAAGTCTTTTGTCCACCAATTTGCAGGCATTTATTTCTTGGAGCTCTAATTTTAAAGCTCTGTTGGGATATTCTTTGTATGATTGAGAAAAAGTTACTGGAGATTTCATTTAATTGGTTGCTATCCCTGCAGTAGTTTATGCCGTTCAAAATGGAAGTTTTTTCTTTAGCAAGGAGGTTTTTAAAGTTCTTGATGCCAGATTCAGTTATGTGAAAACGTTTCGTGCTGGTACTAGAAAAAGTGAGATCAATCTCAAAGTGAATGAACTTATGATCCGAATTATTTTCGTCGTCCAGTATCTTCCAGTTTTTAAGAAAGGGGCTGGCATTTGTGCTTGAAAGGGTCAGGTCAGGCCATCCTTTACCTGAGCATGTTCCGAAGGTAGGCCCTTGTACATGTCGTTGTGAAGGACGAGAGAGTTGGCAGCTATGAAATCTTCTAGTTGTTCGCCTCTAGAATCTGATTCTGGATATCCCCATTGCACGCAGTGGGCATTCATATCCCCACCGATAAAGTGATGTGCAGTCGGAGCACTCTGAATTTATATTGTCAAGGTGTATAAGATTTCTTTCAATTTCTTCTGCGGGAGAACAGTAGCAAGAAGAAATGCATAGTTGTACTGTACCTGAATTAATTGAGATAGATATAATGTCTCTATCAATTTTGCATACAGTAGGGTCTAGTTGTTTGCTCATTACGACAATGTATGCTCTGTTTTTTTTTTTTTTTTTTGACTGGAAAATCTTTGCTTGTTTTTATATAAAATATTACATGATAATGGAAACCCTCTTATCTCTCCTTTCACGCTGTATGGCTCTTGGATTAGTAAGATATTATAATCGGATTCTGAGACGAACTGCACAAGTGAAGATGTGGCTTCCTTGCATCTTCTAAGATTACACTGAAGGCAGTTAAGGTTCTTGAGAATCTGTGAAGTTTTGATTAGCATTGAAGGATTTGTGAAAAATGAGGCATCCATAAAAATACTTTGCAATATGAAAAATGAGGAAAAGAGACGAGTAACTAGGTAAATCAAAGGCTAAATTGCGTTGATGAATCAAAATGAAATATAATTTAGACTATTTGATAATTTGTGATAGCTTTAATTTTTTTGGTTTCTGTTTTGTACAGAGGGCACTGAGGTGCATATGCTGCATGTTTGTAATTAATGTTTGTGCCATTTATTTGTGTTGTTGTATAATCTGCAGTTTATGCAGTTAGGTATCTCGGCTCTGCAATCTTTTATTGAGTGATTGCCTCCACAGAATGCACAATAAGATTTAAATTTTCACTTGTACTGAGAATGCGTAAAGTCTTGACAGTGGAAGCATCGTTTAACGCCAAAGAACTCTGCAATAGGAAGAAAATTCCAGTTAAAAGTAATATTCCTGTATTCCGTGCATGTCTTGAAGGTCGAAGAATTACATTCAAAAATCCATTTTACAATATTAGGAAGTCTTCCTTTTACCTTAAAGAGAGCAGAGATAACTTCTTTTTCAACGTTGATCTGATCAACAAGTTCTTCTATTATGAGTTCTGGAGGAGTATCTTTAGGAATATTGTTAATAGATACTTTGGGCGATCTTGAATTTGGAGTTTTAATATCAAAGCGGGATTTAGCATCCGCTGTATCGTTCAGTTCATCTGACACCTTCTTTAGCTCCTCTTCAGAATTACAACAGATGGCAATTCCTCCATTTTTAATCGGAGCAATTTTGTTTATTTTTGCTTTAATGTTTTTAAGGGGATGAGTTTATCATTAGTGAGACCTATGGTATCATTTTTAGGGTATATCAGGATAGCCGGGTCTCGTTCCTTCGGGGGTTTGGCCACGATTTCGGCAAAGGTTTCTTTTCCATTGCAATAACAGAGGTCTGCGTTTGCGATTCCGTCACTGTAATTCCCTTTACATGTTGCGATGTCATGTATAGGAGGATTACCTTGGGTAGGAACTGAAGATGTTTCTGTGAGAGGAACAGTCATTTGGATATCCTTTGCGTCTCTCAAGGCAAGTAATTTTAATTCGTCTAAATGTTTCACGGTGATCTTCTATCTGACTTAAAATCGGATCCAATGTGTTTCGGTATTCTGACATGTCTTTTCCGAGCCATAACATGCATGGCGGCATTGAAGCTCTTTCGGACACTTGGTGGTGCAAGTGAAGAAACATTCTGGGATCGAAAACACACCTGTTTAAGAAGGGATCTCGGTTTAATCTTCTTTTCCATTAACGTTGCCAAGCCTGTAAGTAAAATGCATCTAACCTTCTCTTCATCTGTATACCAATTCCCCCAATTCACTAAAGACGATACGTCCGAAATTCCTGCTTTCATGCTAGTAGTTGAAAACTCTCCTCTATTTTTGCTTTGCGAAAGACAGTGTATGAGAAAAAAGGAAATCACCCTCCAGTGCCTACCCGCTTGTAACCATAAAGTCTATGAAGAAAAATGTTAACGTGTCCTACCAGTTCTTAAAGTTTGTTCCGTTAGTTTTGAAACACACTGCATCTTAAACTTAAATTGTGTATTTCTGTGTGAATGGACAAAGAATGTCACTTCTCTTTCAAGTTCTTTAATCTAAAAACCGAACATTTTGTGCGAATTTCATCTTCTTGCATTCAAATATTCCGCATATAAAGAGAAATTGTAAACAAGGAGTAAGGAGCTTCAGTTCCTAAAATACAAAAATAATTCATAAATCGGGCGGGGGGGACAAACATTAATTTTTATGGATACTTTATGGGATTCTTGTGTTAAAACGTTTCCCTCTTCCCTCTTAATTAACTTACAAAGTGGTAAAAGCGGAACTGGAAACTCTGTGATTATGCCTTTTATTATTATTAGCCCAAAGGGCGTTAAACCAGAATAGCTATTAATTTCGTTTTGGGATTTTGTGTCGAATCACTGTAAACGACGTATCACTTTTCAAATTGTTGCCATCAAATGTTAGAGCCCTGCATTATATTTAAAGAAATTAAATAATGAAGAATCTGGATAAATGTATGTATGTTTCTCGCATTGTGATAAAACGACGGCACCTAGAGCCATCAAATTTTGAATAACGTAATCCTCCACCCAAATATGGCTATCTGGAAGCCCAAGTTTAAAATTAGGAATTTATTTTATTATCTATTTCATATTTTGTAAAACTTTAAAGACTTTTTTATTAACAAACTCAACGATTCCAAAGCGAACAATGGCAACACTGTACGGAAAGAAAGAAATATTTTCAATCCCCAGCGTGCGAGACTGTGCATCGAAAATTCTTGTGTGGATAAGATAAAAAATATGTAATTCAAAATTCTAACCTTAATTTGCAATGACCGATTTAATTCCCCATTTTAATGCAGCTATTTTACTTTTTTTATTCTAAAATTAGTAACTGCTTGTGATAAAATCCTCTAAATTTCGTCATCTCTAAATTAATCTCTGTCATATTTTTCTTGCAAAACGCTCATAATACAGATAGTTACATACATTACTGGCTCCCGTGAATAGTAATTTTAATAAGGGGGTATTAAGTAGCCTATCAGAATACATCTAAAACGAAACTACTCATTTTGAACTCACAGCATTCATTTTCTGCCTCTCTTGCTAGTTAAACTCGCTGCCGTTGCTCCTTACCCTTCCCCCAGAAATGTAAAAAGATCCAGAACAAACTCTTTTTAGGCCAAGTTATCTGCGTTAACTATAACTGTGTTAACTAAAACTATCTTTGTTAACTATAACTGTGTTAACTAAAACTATCTTTGTTAACTATAACTGTGTTAACTAAAACTATCTTTGTTAACTATAACTGTGTTAACTAAAACTATCTTTGTTAACTATAACTATAACTGTGTTATTGTCAGTGACAAAGAAGTATTAAAATTAGACATTGACTGTAAGCTTCTTCTTTATGCCATCAACATTTGTCTTCAGTATTCCAAATTATTTCAATGAGTCGACATAGCACATAATTGCAGGCACCAACTTCCAGAATTATTACACACGCACATATCTATGGATAAGTTTAAAATCTTCACTGCATTATATCAAATCGTTCTGTAAATGATGATATGGTAATATCTAAAATCACGGGGGAAAATGGATTTTGAAATTATTTATAGATTAATCCTAGATCCTAAATCTCTCTTCTTCTTTGTATTTTCAAAAATACTATGGATGCTGAGAGCGTTTGTTATTTCCTTTGTAGAATTAATGACACTTTCAAAATGTTCATCAATTCTTCGAATCTTCAGATCCTTCGTAATAAGATTTAGATCTAGATTTCTGTAAATCCTTGCATATTGAATGTCGGATTCTGCATCATTTTGCTTATAATATTTTTGTGTACTCAAGATATTATATCCAATACCAATTCAGCAGCACATTTTTTTAAATTAAATTATCAGCTTGCCATTTAAAATTGATATCTTTAGAATCATATCTGTAATATCTAAAACAGCATAATAAATTCCTCCGCAGTTTTTGAATGGTTTATTACTTCATTCTATATTTTCCGACAAAATGATAAAAAGTGGTTCTAAACGTAAATTATCTTGTTTTAACACAATCCTCGTCAAAAAATAATAGTGACATTCTTGCCTTAATTTCCTCCTCCCCCCAAAATTAGCTATTTCTATTCATATTATGACTTCATAATTAATTATTAATTAAATGTATGAGCAACATATGATATGAAAAGAATTTTTGAATTTAAACGTATTCTGATTTTCCAACCCTCTCTGAAAATATTTATTGCCTTCAGAAAGTTAGTAAATAATTTCACCTTTTCGTTATAGTCTAAATAATGACCACTGCTCTTCAGAAAATCTGAATGTATGCAATGCAAATATTCCTTCATTGTAAAGTCAAATTAAACTACAATTTCTACCAATTTTAGAAGGTACACATTGTCTAAATAACTACATTAGTGTCCAAAATTAAGGTTACAAACACAAAACATCGTAAAAATAATCTTTTTATTGTAATACAATTTATAACACAGAGGTTCAATATTATGATAGAGTTATGATAGAGCCAATAGTAACGTAAAAAAAGAGCACGGAATACATGTTTAGTGATATGCGAATGAAAAAAAAAAAAAAAACGGCCAAAACAAAACACCTCATAGTTCCAGAAGATTAGTCTACAAGATTCAAGAACCTTATCCCTACAGCGCTGTGCAATCAAAGTTCCCGCATTGAAGATATGCGGTGGTATGTGGATATCCAGCCTAATGTCTCCCCACACAGACACTCCACTTTCATTAAAGTAGTTGATTTCCCTTATATTGGAGGCATTATAGCAGTCCCCAGGCTCCCTTCAGGTAAGATTCGTCGAGAATCCCTCTGTATACAGAATCTGGACACATCTCTGAAGAGAACATGGCTCCATTCTTGCTATATCCAAGAATAGTGTGCCTTTCGTCAAAAGATTTGCTGAACGGAGATCCACTGCTGGTCACCAGGTGTAAATGGCCTGCTTTACTAATTGTTTGTGTACATTTTGCATGGAAATTTTTGCTTCAGATGCAGCAGCGAGATCCTGAGAAAGTTGTTTAGCAGTCATCTCTCTCTGGCGTCGTGCATTTATTTAGTGCCACGTATCGGTTCTTAGAAGTTGTCGTGGATTTTGAATGGGCCTTCTGGTGATGGTTTCCATAGATTGGAATAGCATTAATAGTATCAATCAAGACACTCGTACCTCTGGTTGAGACCCTCTAGTTGAGACTAGCTAGCTTCAAGCTTGCCGCTGCCGAACATCTCAGTCTGTGATCTAAAAGACTCCTAGAACTCATTTTAAGTGAAATCAATCAGTCTTGTGATTTCTCTAGCAAGAAACACAACTGCAGAGAAGAATTTCGTTGATCTGGTAACCGATCAATTTCCTTTTCATTAAAAAAAAGTAATAAAAATATTCTTTTAACATTTTGGCAATCACTAGAAGCTGAAGCTATGTTGGAAATCGAAATCGTTACTTTCCTTGATAAGTACCGAGCTACTGAAGTAGCTATAAATTTGTTATATTTGAAGTAGTCATGAAATTAAGGTACTTAACATTTCTCCATCTTTTGAACTTGGCGGTCATGCTTCTGATTTTAAGTAATAAACACTACCTAAAGATGAGAATTAGGACTCCGATGGAGTCAGAAATTAAGAGTTCATTACTGCTACCTATTATGAAGTTTTAATTACGTATAACAATAATTTATGACGCCCCATCGGGATAGTGGTTAGTGGCTTTGACTGGGTTTGAATGTCGGAGAAGGCATAGATGTTTGTAAATGTTTAGTGTCCGTGCGGCATCGGGGCACACTAAATATGCGGACAGCCGAAAGTCCCTTCCAGAGATTGTTGGTAGAGTAAGAGGAGTGGGAGACCCTTGAACCCGTTCCTCTGGGAGCTAAAGTCGGCCTGTCACCTATACGGTGCTCAAGACTCTTACCAACGACAAGCGTATATGACTCCTTGCCACGATGTATGTCTTAGACTTGGGCTGACCTTTATCAGAGCAGCGAGACTGGTAACAACAACACAATAATTTATAAAGCATCAATGGTAGCTATTTTGAATTATTTCACATAATTTTCTTCAGGAGTAGTTTTGCTCCTCAGGAAGAGAGACCCATGTCTTCAAAATCACCTTCTAAATCTACAGAGTTTCATTTGAAATCTCTGCCAAACTAAGGTTGCTTTTTATCTGATTCTACTTTCTTAAACAGTAGTATTAGTTTCACAAGTGTTAGGATAATATTTACAACTAATTTGCTGTAATATGAAACATTATCCTGGTTGTGTAAATTATGACAAACGACAGCTAGTTTTATTTAGTGCTTGTCTTGTTTTAGTAATTTGCTTTCCTTCTCCCCTCCCCCATGATTGCTTATCCAGTTATAGAAAGAAAGAAATATAATGTTAGCATTCGTTGACCAATCGGAGAAATCGAATACTTTGTCATGTGTGAGACTTAGCCATACCGTCCTCTCTCTTGGCAATACCATCCCGAGCGTCTGCTAACAGAGTAAATAAGCAAGATCAAGCGTTTATGGGGACTTTGTAAACTTCTGTTTGTGTTACATTTTTTTACATTGTAGCTTCGCGAACAAAATGTACGAAGAATCTTTAAGACAAATAAATAATTTCATTCAAATCCTTTTTTAAAGCAATAGTTTATGTTATCAGGTTCAATGTTCCGTCTAACCTTCTTCGGGAACATGCAAGGACCTGACTCGGAACAGAGAGCTTACTAAAGCTATCTTCAACAATTGTGGGAAGTAGACAGGATACACAAGAAGGGTATACAAAACCCTTTATTTTTCTCTATTTACAATAACTTCCGTACTTCGGAAATACACAGACCCGCTACTTGGGGTCAAAACGTAAAAGTATAAAAATAAAACTAAACTCTAATTTAACTTTACAATAATAAACGTGGAAGATTGGCCTTATATTAACAGGAAGCCGTATGTAGTACAGAGAACTGTGAACACTACAATACGTTTAAAAATTATCAAGAGGATTAAAACCTCTAGCCTGGAAGGCAACCAGCAACTGAGTAAACTTCTAAGGTAAGCGGCCTGCTTCGACTAACTGCTTCCTCTCCCTCGCTTGGCAAAAAGCCACAACTTAAATACTTGGCGTTCGCCAGACAAACTTTGCATAAATACTTTAACGCTTATAATTCTGGCCGGAAGTAGAAAATAAGAAGTGATAGTAAAGATTTAAAATAAAATAAACGTTAGTAAAACTTAAGATCCTTACAATGTTAATTTTATATTGTGGCTGTAGCAATTCAAAATTTCATGCTTTGTCTTTTGGATACATTTAAAACTCGGAAATCAGTTAAAGGAAATGAAACAATGTATTTGAATATTATCATTTTAATAATTTAAGCTGATTCATTTAAAAGAATTTTAAGCTGCTTTATAAAAAGCCAGACAAAAGCAGCTGAAAAGCTTAATTATAATTCAATAATCAAAAGCGCTTAAGGAACGTGCATTTCAGAATAAGTAGCTTAAACCTTTAGTAAATACAAAAAGGCAAAATTATTATTAAATTTTGGTATACCCGTTACGCTTGTGCAAGTTTTAAATAGTTCTAAATGCATTTTGAATACAGACAGTTCCTTTAAAGTAAGTGAACCTTTGCAAACTTTTAGTATTGTACTGTCAAAAAAGATTAAAGAACTCAATTTATTACCCCAAAATACGGTAAAGTATTGTTTACGGGTACTTAAAATGCCGTAAGAGTAAGGTTCAGGTAGTAAATACATTTTTATTTTTTTTTTAGTGAAAGGCATAGTCTTTGTCTGAGATCAGTCAATCATGCAGTTCAAAGTATAACAGTTTTATCGAGTCGTGATCGCAGATGAAATTGAGCACGTTGTCTCAAGTTAACTTTTGATCTTCGGAGAGAATATATATGAGGATGAAGAATGACTACATTTTTAAAAATCTCTTTTTTTCAATAATTTTTCAGAAATTATTATGAAAATCTTTCGAGAGAGTTGTTTATTATTTTGATCGGAATTTTCATAATCATTGATGCGTAAAAATATTAAAAGCAAATTTCAAGTCAGTAATAAGACATAAGATATAGTAAAATGATATTTTAACTTAAAGAGTTATCGAGTTGTGATCACAGACGAAATTGAGCAGGTTGTCTCATGTTAAATTTTGAGCCAGATATATTATGTTTTATATATATATATATATATTTTAATTATTTTTATCATTGTTACAACTGATAACTGATGTCATTAGATTAATTCTTATGCTAATATTCGGTAACTGTTACCCAGTTTCAGCTTTATGAAAATAGACATTTCTTATAGAACTTTTATAATGCAGAAATGGAATAAAGCGGAGAAGTAATTTTCGTTAATTTATAGACGGTAAATTTTAAACTCCTTAGCCAAAAATTGTAGTTAACTAAATCGGGCCAAGTAATGCAGGAAACATAAAATATTACTGACATAAAACAACAAAGGTCCAAATGATATGATAACTAAGCAATTAATATAAAAGAATAGTAGTAATTAAGTAGGAATAAAGTTTCAGAATCAGAAAAGAACACATAATGGAAACTATGAAATTGTTTAGCTTTGCAAGGTATAACGGTGAAACATAAGAGAGAAAAGGTTAGGAGAAGTTATTACAATATGGCAAATTAAGCAAGTGCTACCTGTTTTCCTTCTTGGAGAGCTTTCTAATGGAAATTGGCTCGTATTCACTTTACATATGAAGAAAATCACAAAAACAAGCATGCAGCCAGCCCGTTCGTCTATATTCGAACAGGGGCGAGCTAACAGTATTGAGAGGTCTCTAATAACTTGACTTCTGATAAGGCACAAAAGAAAAAAAGGAAAAGACAATATACTGATAACTTCATTTTTGTCTGAATTTATCAAGGCAAGTAAGTCAAAAGTTTATCCTCTTTGCGTCAGAAATAGCGAAAAATTTCTTTTATACCAAAAATTTCGTATCTCTTGTTCCTAACATAATATTGACAGTATGCTCAACTGCTTAGATTCACGCATTTTTCTATCACATAAGTACACCAATTTTATACCCAAAACAATCACACTACTTCATCCATAATAAAAACACAATCACATTAATTCTTGTATTCAGATTGATAGAGGAAATAAGTTTATTATTGGAAAGAACACAAATATCTGTATCATACTTGTATACCTAAAAATGTATAACTTAAATTTGCACTCCTATTAATGTCAGACAGATCTCGGGCGAAAATCAAATATTTTCCTGAAGCATTAAGACTTCTTAAAATGGCATTTAGTGAAGACTTTGGGAAAACGTCGAATGTGTTCAACTAGCCCTCCCCCTCCCCCCTAAAAAACATGAATGAGACGAGATGAATAATATTTGAGATCTAAAGTTGTAGAGTCATTAGGTTGATTGGAAGCAGAAAAGATGAAAAAATAGCAATCCTTCGCCGGGAATCGAACCACGGACCTCTCGAATACCGGCACAGCGTACTACCGTTACACCAGGAAGGCACGCTGGAAAGCGGAAGAAATACCTTATAAAGTGACAATGACAGATGTTAATATTATCAGATACAGAGTATACGATGCGCTATGGTTAAACTAAGAGTGATAGTAATGGCTGAAGAATTACATATTAAACGAAAGCCAGGCTAATATTTATTGAAACCTTGCTAGGAGAAAGATTTTTGCGAAATTGATGTCTCACATGCAATCAGAGGGCGTTGTTTGAGCACATTCGTTGGCCTAAACGTGATTATCCGATCGAATCATACTTTTCATTCGACTGACATATTGTTTCACACTTTATGATTGTTTCTAAAATAAAAGCTGCTCTCAAGGAATAAAGGTTTTCCAGTGTGGTAAATGCCCAAGAGAATTTGAGATAGATACTCAATAGATTCCGGAAAACGAGTCTCGGATTTGCTTTCATAAATGAGAACACCGTCTTAATTAATGTATAGGTGCAAACTACTTTGGAGAAGCTATTGTCCATCAGTGTATGTTTTTAAAAGTGTTTAAGGAATTAAGTTATCTCATCCCGTAAGTTTTGAAGGCACTTAAGGCGTATTCTAAAACTTGGCCTAGACTTGCAGTAAAACATGAATATTTTACTGCATCTCCTATGTAAAATAAACATTAAAATTATTTTAATGTTTATTTTTGAATCCTTCCCATAACTCTAAAAGACAATCAGTTTCCTTTCGATCATTTAAAGGCTAGCTCCCGTAACAAGACTTTCATGACAGCAAACTTTATTTAAAGCTGGAGAATATCTATTTTTCTCATTTATTTTAAAGCACCAACAAAAATAAAGTTTGCTTTACAAATATATTAATTTAAATTTTTAAATCTGATTTTCGGATTATCGTTTATGATAATAGTAGGAAGTTTTACAAATAGGATTTCAGATTTTAGTAATTGCACATTTAAGAAGAATTAGAGCTACATGTAAATTTAGCTAAATGAAGCCACACTTTTGCTACATCTGTAATTTCTATGGTCTATATATTAAAGTGAGTATCCAACTTAACGATTAATCATCTTCTGCACTTGCAACTATTTTATTGTCAACACAATACAAGTTAAAATAAAATAAATATGTATTTTTCATTTCTGGTGGTTTGCGGACTGAAAATGCTAGCCCAAATTTAAACGAAATTTTTTTCTTTTCTCCGCCAATGAGGCGTCTGGCTCACGTGGAAAAAATGGTCTTCTATTACAACCCCCCCGGAGCAGTGATATTAGTAGTAGCGATTCAGTGCTTATTGTGTGGTTCTATACCATTCTAGATAGACTGGCTTTATTTTTTTTCGAATCATTTGATAAGTATATACTCCGGCGAGTCCGGCGTAGTCGCAGTCAGGGAGATCCCTCAAAAGAAGGCCAAAACCGGGCTTACCTTCTTCTGTCTGGTGGAAGTCCCAGGGTAACGCAGTGATCCCCGTGAAGCGTTATTTGAAAATTTCTAAGATAGCGGATGGACATTTCAAACGCGATTACAGCCTGCATTCAAGAATCTTTTAACTACTAAGTAAAACTTAACAGCTTCTGTTTGAAATAAAGATGGCATAGCACAGATACCAATCCACTAGCAACGATTATAGTCACTTACTCAGAACTTACAGTACTGGAAGTGTTCAGGTCACAGCACATTGTTGCAATCCTCATTGCAGGACGCATCCCTTTATGATTTGTTCAGTGTATTACCCACTTACATCTCAGTTGGACGGTATTAGATGGCAACTTATATGAAGAAACTTATACCAAGAAAATTCGATAATAAGTCGATAATAGTAGTGGGTGACTTTAACTCAAAGCATCCTCTTTGGGGTCCCGCTTGTGCAGACCCAAATGGAATCCAAGTATGCGATTTCGCTGCTGCAACGCGCCTTTTCCTATTTAACGACCCATTTAGCCCAGCAACGTGTCTGGCAAACAGTGGCGAAACTTGGGTTGATCCGACAATGCTTAGTTCGAAAAACAACTTTAAAATAGAAGAAAATTGAAAAGTTTATGATGGAGTGAGTTTTAGTGACCACCAAACTCCTTCGAGATAAACTGTGAAATAAATCAAAGAACTCTTAAGCATCGTCCAAAGGTTAGCAGAACAGCTGTGTCAATTTCTGAGAAAAGCTCTTTGAGTCTTTTTAACAAAAGGAGCTCTACACGCCCGATGCAGTTGATCAAATAAATGATGATAATTTGCAAAATATATATGTGGTATCCGTTAGTTAACACAGCCACCAGAGGGCCTCACATATGCGCCTGCAGCGAGAGCGAGGTGAAAGAGGAGGATGGCAGATAGACAAACATCCACCCCACGCGAAGGTGGTAAGAGGTTGTGTCCACGAGAAGGTGGTAACTATAGAACTGTATGTTTCCCCGCGGAGAGGGTAACTCACAAACTGCATATACGACAGCGAGCGCGAGTAGGCCCTAAGCTGCTATTTTAAAATCTGCAAGAGTGATGATGCAGAATCTTGCTTGTATCAAACGGCACTGTAATTCGATTCTATGTGTACCTTCTTTTGTTATTTTCATTATATGTCTGTGGTGTGGAAAACCTTGGAATTGTTATTTACCCTAGGATAGCATCTTCAACTCCGCTACCACAGAAAATCTGGGGGGGGGCTGTCCGGGATACTTCAGAGAAGGTACTGTGAAAACTTTATTTCTTTCTGCGAGATAGTGATACTTTTGCTTCGTTTTTAAAATGAGTTTCTTAAATAATTTAAACAAGAGTGATTTAAAAGTGATTTCAGAACAAATTGAACAGATTGTTCCAGAAAATGCTAAAAAAGGTGACATTAGAAAAATTATCGAAAATTCTGATGTCTTCAAAACGGATGTTGAATTTGTTCGTGGCGTCGTCATATCAATCACTGAGGATCAGACGCCTACGACAAGTAATGAACACTATCTGTTAGAGATCGAACGTCTTAAATTAGCTCAAATTGAGAAGCAGATTGAGCTAGAAAATTTAAAATCACAATGATTATCGGGTGATAGAAGAAACGCGCAGATTAGTGCTGAAGATATCATTAAAAGCGTCAAAACACTAACTATAGCTGTACCCGAGAGACCGGAAGCTCTGCATTTGTTTTATCAGTCACTTGAGAAAGCTTTTGCTACTAAAAACGTACCAGTTGAGTTAAAATCAAAAGTGTTGATTAATTTATTAGGTGATAAATGTATTCATGTGTTAACGTATGCTTCTGAACAAGAGATCGCGGATTATGATAAATTAAAAGCATTAATCTTGAAAGAATTTTAGCCGATACCGCGTGAATGTTTGAATGATTTTAAAAATGCGCAGAGAGATTCATCTGAATCATATGTTCAGTTCGCGTCTCGACTCAGTGAAACTTTCAATTATTATTGTAAGTTAAGAGCGGTAGATGATTTTAAGAAATTGTGTGATCTTATATTGTATCTGATAAGTTGTATGAAACTCTTGATTCTAAAACAAAGGAACATATTAGTGTTCGGGAGGGCCAAAGTTGGTTCCCACCTAATCAATTGGAGAAGAATGTGATTTATTTTATTCATCCAGGGGTGAGTCTTTAGCTGAGTAAGTAACACGCGAATCGAAACTCCAGAAAATAAAAAGCTTAATTTTTCCAAAACCAATCTTAGAAAAGCACAGAGCAATTTCAAGGATTCAGGGAAGCTTGTAAATCATAATAGTAGTGAAACAGAACGTATTTGCTATGTATGGGGGGGGTAAAGGTGAATTGTTTCATTTTCCAAGAAATTGCCCCAAACGTTTGGAAAAGGAGGACAATTTATCTCAAACAAAGCTATCTGAGTTAAAGATTGCATTGGATAATGCAGGCAGAAATAAGTTAGAATTTATTGAACTGTTGATTGATGGTACGAAAATAAAATGTTTAATAGATTCTGGAAGTGAACTTATAGTTGTAAAGAAATACCTTTTCCCGGATAAAATATCATGCGGATGTATAGAACTCAAAAGTTCGTTTAGTCCCGTGGTTAAAGCAGAAAAGGTTAAGTTTATTTTTTCTTTATGCGAAAGCGAAAAACAAGTTGAGTTAGAGTCAGCGATGGTTTATGAGCCAAAAACGGAATTCGTTTTGCCGCCGTCGTGTCTAAAATTGTTCGCTGACATCTGTCTGCCCGTGTGATGATTATGTAATATGAAAATGATTCCATCTCTTCGGAAAGGAATTTTGTGTCTTTAATTTCTGCAGCCATTGAAGGAGACAGCGAAATAGATTTATCGCACATTAAAGATAAAGGATTACACTGTTTCCACCCTTATTAAAGAGTATAAACCATTAGAAAAGACGCGCTGTACAGACTTAAAAATGAAAGTAATATTAAAAGATGAAATTCCAGTTTCTCAGCGTTCGAGGAGAATTCCTTTTGCTGACAAAAAATTGTTGATTCCCAAATAGATGAATGGTTAAAGCAAGGAATTATAAAGCCATCGTTTTCAGCATATGCTTCGCCAATTGTTTTGTGTAGAAAAAAATGTAGCAAGACACGAATTTGTGTTGACTTCAGGCAATTAAATAAAAAAATAGCTAAGGATTCTTTTCCCATGGTACAAGTAGAAGAGGTTTTAGATCGTTTGGATGAAGCAAAGGTTGCTTTCGACATTAGACTTAAAAAATGATTTTTTCATGTTCCGGTGGAGGAAAATATTTGGCATTTATTACTCATGTAGGTTTGTATGAATTCCCAAAAGCACCTTTTGGTTTGTGCACGTCTCCTAGTGTATTACAAAGATTTATTTATAATGTGTTCAGAGATTTAATTCGGGATGACACTGTTGTTATTTACATGGACGATTTTAGTATTCCAGCACGAAACGAGAAGGAAGATTTAGAAAAGTTAAAATGCGTTTTAGAAGTAGCCAAAGAATACGATTTGGAGATCAATTTTAAGAAATGCCAATTTTTGAAAAGAAAAATAGAATTTCTTTATGTTATTGAGGATGGTACAATTCGCCCCTCTACTGAAAAAAACCAAGGCTGTTCAAAATTTCCCGGAACCCAAAAACCTTAAGCAGATTCAGTGTTTCTTGGGTCTTACTGGGTATTTTAGGAAATTTATTACTAATTATTCAAAAATAGTGAAATCACTAAGTGATCTTCTTCGTAACGGAGCAGAATTCAAATTTGGGCCTGAGGAAAAAGATGCGTTTAACAAATTGAAAGAATTTTTATCGACAAGTCGGTTCTTTATATTTTTAAACAAAGAGCACCATTAGAATTGTTCACAGATCTGGGCAGCAAATGAAGCAGGTGGATTCGTTAAGTAGAAACGCTGTCATGATGGTTACTTATTCTTAGGGAGAGCAAGGACTAAAGAAAAATTTCCTAGTAAAAAATGGTATACTATACAAGTTCGACAGTGGTCGTAAGTTACTTGTGGTACCCGAAGCATTAGAGCTAGAAATCATACGTACTATCCACAACAAGGGACACTTCGCAGTGTCTAAAACAGAAAATCTGCTGAAAATAGAGTTTTATATTCCTAACCTTAGAAAACGAATTGAACAAGTTATCTCCAATTGTAAATAAAGTATTTTGTGCGACAGAAAACGAGGTAAGGGCGAAGGGTTTCTGAATCCCATACCAAAAGATAGTATCCATTTAAGCACTTTTCATATCGATTTTATAGGACCCATTACTTTCGACAAGTAAGAACTACAATCATATCTTAACCGTGGTTGATGCATTCGCGAAGTTCGTGTGGCTCTATCCGGTAAAGTCTACATCAGCTGAAGAGGCACTGAAGAAGCTGGAACTGCAACAATCAACTTTCGGTAAATCTTTGAGAATTATAAGCGATAAAGGTACCGCGTTTACCTCTAAAGCTTTTTAAGATTACTGTAGTCAAGGGAAGATCCAGTACATATTTACAACTACAGACGTTCCTAGAGGAAATGTACAAGCGGAAAGAATTCATCTCACTCTGATTCCAGTCCTATCCAAATTATCTATAGATGATCCAACCAAGTGGTACAAATATGTTGGAGATGTACAACGGATCTTGAACAGCACTAAGAGCAGAAGCACAAAGAGTTCTCCATTTGAGCTTCTCACTGGTGTTAAAATGAGAAATCGAGAGGACTTAAAGATTATGGAAATTCTCGAAGAAGAACAAAGAAATATTATAATGAAAGATCGAGGAGATATGAGAGAGGAATCAAGAAAAAACATTCTAAAAATTCAGGAAGAGAATACAAAAACATACAACAAGAAGAGAAAAGAGGCACAAGTATACAATGTGAACGACCTGGTTGCCATACAAAGAACGCGGTATGGAGGTGGTCTAAAGTTAAGGCCAAAGTTCTTCGGTCCATTTCGTGTAACAGCGAGGAAAGGCAAAGGTCGGTACAAGGTGGAAAAGTTGGACACCATGAAGGTCCTGGATGAACCACTACATCAGCTGATCACATGAAGCCTTGGACTGTTCCTCTTTAGGACTGTGTGTGGTTCTTCCGCACTTCTATCTTTTTGTTTTTTTTCCTTTTATTTTGTTTTTTAAAATTTATTTTCAGGTGCTGTCTTGATGTACCAGTGTCACTGATCCGTGTTTTCGAGGACGAAAACAAAAATCAGGATCGCCGAGTTGTTGTATCCGTTAGTTAACAAAGCCACCAGAGGGCCTCACCTATGCGCCTGCAGCGAGAGCGAGGCGAAAGAGGAGGATGTAACGTCTTAAGCTATTTTATCGACCACCACGAAAGTTCCTACGGACAGAGTATTCCTTAGCGAATTCTCAGAAAGAGAAAGTGACCAGCAGTCACAAAACAATCTCAGCTTTTTGTTCCTTTTATAGTTGTTCGAAGGGAGATATTGTTCCGTTCCCTTTCATCAGTTTATAGGTTCAGTGTCTCAGACCACCCGGTTTGAGACCCCCAGTTGGAATCGAAAAGTTCCCACGGACAGCGATATTCAAATCTCTGACAAGAGATTTACAGCGAAGTAGCCGGGTTCGCCGCTATCTTACGAAGAGCATCTTGCTCGGACACAGCTCAGTCCGGCAACCATCGGCTTAGAGATTCGATTTATTCAAGACAGCCTCATCTTGAACTATTTCCAAACAAGAACTTTCATCTAAACAGGAACTTATTCACCCTACTGTGAGAACAATATTTTATATGTTTATTTATTTTTATTTTTATATTTATTTATTTATTTATTTATTTTTGCATATAACCTAGAAAGGACCCAAATAAAATCAGTTACGCTACCTCTTGTCTTTCGAATTCGTCACAAGGATGACAGATAGACAGGCATCCACCCCACGCGAATTTGGTAAGAGGTGTCCACGGGAAGGTAGTAACTATAGAACTGTATGTCTCCCCGCGGAGGGGGTAAGTCACAAACTGCATATATGACAGCGAGTGCGAGTAGGCGCTAAACTGCTATTTTAAAATCTGCAAGAGTGATGATGCAGAATCTTGTTTGTATCAAACAGCACTGTAATTCGACTCTATGTGTACCTTCTTCTGCTATTTTCATTAAATGTCTGTGGTGTGGAAAACGTTGGAATTGTTATTTACCCTAGGATAACATCTTCAACTCCCCTACAACATATATAACGAGACTAAGTTTTCACCAAATCATCCGAATAATATCAAGTATACTAATCCATAGTGGGATAAAGAATTGACAATATTTAGGAAAAGAGTAAGAGCACTCAGAAGGCGACACTGAAGTATCACATGGGAAGAGGTGGAGAGAATTAAGCATCGCATTATCTACAAAAAAGAAGAAGCTCACTATAAGATATACAGGCATGCGTGTAATCGTGCATGCGTCTGTATATATTGCTAATACGACATAACCATATTATTTAGTGGGATTAATGGATTAAATAATTCTATTCACAGAATTCATTTACAATTTTATATCGCGAATATTAAAAGCACGCGCTTCCCATGACAAATTTTAAAAATAATGTCTTATACATTTTACAATGCAATTAAATTAATGTAAAATTAAAAAAGAGAATGGCTTTTACATTTGAGAATGCAGTTAAATTAATAGATTTCGTTATTTAGGAGCTCCACGCTTTTGTTATTCGTGATATAAGATTGTAGATTGGGGAGGAATATAAAATTCAGAATTCTGTAAACAGAATTATCTAAGTTATTATTTCCATTAAATTAGATGATAAATTATTTTTATTCTATTTGTGATTAAATATCACATTGATTTTAAATAAAAGCTTATTGTATAATGACCTTTTTTTAATTGCATTTTATTTATTCTGGAAAACATTGGCTATGTTATCAAACTACTATTACTAAAATATATGCATATCCTAGCAACAGCAGTAAATAGGCCGTCTTTCTATTAATCGCATGTCTACCATCTTAAGATAATATAACTATGCCATTAGTTCAACCTTAATTGATTAATTCTGATAAGATTGGATATTTTAGCATCCTCCTGGAAAACAGGATGTTATGAAATCAAAACGAGATAACGAATCGAAGGTTCTAGAATGTTCCTTACGTACTAATCAGTAAAGAACTGTATAGATGAAATGCTCAGAAGCATCCGAATTATCCATAGCAAAATAAAACTCTGAACTCTGGCGACATTTTTTGTTTTTAAGATTTTGTGAAAGAAATTGAATATTCTAATATTATGTCAAAAAATAAGGAAAGAGTGGATAGAGGACAACATCGATGAGCTCCCACAAGATGACCTCCTGTAGAAGGGTGTTTAAGACACCCCGAATAAAAAAATACAAAGCTTCGAAATAATATCTCAACTAACTTAAAATTGATTATTATACAATTATGTATATATCTTTGTGATAATATTTCTTTTTTTTCTTTCTAACAATATGGAAAATATTAAAATGTGTACTAGAAAGCTTTTTTACGCTCACAGAACTTTTGATCTGCACGCAATTTGAATCCGCCAGTCATAGCTCACACCTTAGAAATCTGCTGGGAGCCTTTGTCCAACCGACGGCTTGGTCTTCAACAAGATGACTAGAGGATTGCATGAAAACTTGCCCTGCAAACGCTACAATGTTCAGGGTTAAAGATAAGGAATCAGAACTTATAAAGCAGTGGATCCTAGGATGTAGATATAAAATGACCATCCAATATTCTGAAAAACATATTCGGAAATACATGGTGCTTAGCAATGATTATGACCCAACGTCGCGTGGTGATGTTATGGCACCAATAACATGGCAAGATTTTTCATCTAAACTATTTGGGTTTATCGTTATTTACAAAACTGCAAGTATTATCTGCAACACTGAACGTTTAGTTATCAGTAAAAAAGTGAGTTAAATTAAAGGCATTTATATCCTATCTCGTTCATTTGCGCTTTTGCAGCTGAGGATGATGGTTAGGTAAAACCATCGAAAAGAGTCCGGTGAAAATTTGAAAAATATTACGCTGATTTTTGCTGTTTGACTTCTAAATTAATACAAATGGTATGCGTACTATAATTGAAATAATGTATGCGTATTAAATTATAATTATTAAAATTTTTGTTGTTTGACTTCTGAATTAGTAAAGACATCTTCTTTGAAACTAGATTTTGAAATTTTAGAAGTGAAAGAACTTGTCCCAGATATATGGTAAGGTTGTATTCCCCAATGAGAAATAGGTATAAATCATAAATTCTAAGAAAAAGTAAAAATTATGTGTGGTAATAATATTTTGCGCTGTCGTTGCTAATATTTATTAGGCTATAATTCCACACGGTCTACTCTTTTGGATAAAATTAAAAAAAAATTATGAACACGAACTTTAATAGGACAAATTCTTTTTCTCAATCAATTTATTTATACAATTAATTACAATATTGACCAAAAAGATATTTTATCATTTTCTCATCAACTCCAGCTCATAAGTCGTGTATCCATCCTTTACATTTTAGGCACTGAATCGTATTCTGTTCGCGGTCTTCTTCACAAATATTACAGGGAGACAAACACGATACAAATACGATGTTGCAGTATGGTCGACTAGGGAAAAGTCGTTTTGCTGAAAGATGCGCAGTTAGCGTGATATTAAGTCTAAAATTTAAAAGCTCGACTTAATCCGTGGTTCGACTTGAGCAACCTTTCCACGTTTTTACCATGGTTTTGCTGTATATATTGTGATCAAGAACAGCTTAAATGTAACTTGTGATGTTAATCTTTTAAGGGAATTGCTTAGTACAATTAAACTGGAATTATTATACGCAGCGAATAAAATTTTTAGATGCGAAAGATGCATCGTTTTTCATCCTCGCAAAGAGGACATTGGTGTAGATAATGACTTTTACTAAAAGTGTGGGCGAAGAGGTATTTTTATTGATAAATTTTAAGAATGTTTCTAACATACCGATGGAAAGGAATGTTGTTCATTCGTAGAATTTTGATTTTTTTTTAAATCCAAAACTTACGATGATTATAATAACGAATTGTTACAAATATGGTGAATTAATTTTTCTTGTATTCTATTTAAATTTATCTTTTATGCATATAATACATATTTCGTTTACTGCTGTAAATATCTAACTTCTTAAATTATTTCTTGGAAAGTCTTTAAAAGTAAAAATATCTACGTGCGTATTACAGAGCGCTTTTCTTCAAAGAATTGTGTATAATTTTTCAGAAAATATCTTAATGATTGAATATTTTAGTTTATGTTCTGACTACGTGTCATGATATTTAATTTGTCTTCTTCCTGGCATTCTGAGATTAAAAAATCTGATGTGGATACCACATGACTTCCTCGCACGCCCTATTAAATTATACATATTTTTTCTGCATTTTTATTTAAATTTAATGTACTCAAACTTCATTAGAGATATATTTCTCATTCAACCAACTCAGTTCTCGTTTCGCGGCAAGACAAAAGTACATAAAAACTCAAAACACCTTCATTAAAAAGTGTAAAATACAGAAAAAAATAAAACACCAAATACAGTTAAAAAGCTAATTCTTTGCAGTTAAAGTTAAGGTTTCTACACGAAAACAAGTAATTTGGCAACGGTCAGGAAGAATAACTTTTCGGTGCACAAAATTGAGACTGCTTGTGTTTTAGCGTATGTGAATGGTGATCGCTTTTCCGCTATGGATGATAACGACTGTGCTAAAATCTCGGGCTGCGAGTTCAATGATTCAGATTTGGGTTGTGATTATGACATGAGTCCTGCTGATAAGGATTTACTTGCTAAGAAAACTTATGATGAGATGGACTTCCTCAAGAGATCCATCGGATTCGAAGACATCTTAAGGGTAATCCTGACAACGACGTCAATCTGCACTGTTAGAGGATGTGTGTGCAGATCAAGGAAATTAATGCACAACTGGATAACATTAGAGGTGAGATTTTTAGGGCTCATAACAAATCTGTATTATGTGAAACTATATTAAAAATTTCTAATGTTCTTAGTGCTGATAATGTTATTTGTAATATGCCTAGTATAAGTAAGGGTAAGTCTAATAGTGATGTGTCTCTACCTAGTAAGGCTTCTGATGTTATTAAGGTTAAAAATATCAAGCATTCTGTTGTCTTAAAAATTGGTATTAATGTTGACAGTATGAGTGTGACTAGTGATAATACAAATGTTAAAACGAAAAAACGTACAAATACTGTGGATAATAAGAACTGATTTACCTTATCTCCGAGGAATGCCTAACCCAAAAAATTAGTATACAATTTTCTGATGTAGGTGCCAGCAATAAATTCGATGTACTTTATAAAGTTAATGCCAACGTGCTATTGTGCAAGGTAATGCATTGCCACGCTCACAATCTCCAGTTATTAGAATTAAGCCTATTGTAATGATTCCATTTATACACCAGATGTTTGCGAATATAAGCGGGTCAGACTTTATAACTTTACTTTTTACGACAGCTCTTTCCTGGTGATCCAGTTTTCTCATTTTTATCTATCTGCAAATTTCAAAACAAAAAAGACAGAGTAATTGATTTGTAATCCATCTTCACCGCTCTTTATATCTAACTGCAGATAAAAGTATTAAGAAAATGTTTTTATAGAATAACTAACAGTTTTCTGTTATGCAAAATAATTTGCTTATCGTTTTCTTTAAAAATTACTTCTACAGTTGTTTTAAGTAAATACTGAATACTCAGATATTACATAAAAAAATATTTCTCTGTAACTAAGAAATTTGAAAAGTTTTATGTTGACTTAAGTTAATTCATAAAGATTTATCTGATCTTGTCCTTTTTAAAGTAACTCGTTCCTGAGCAACAAACACCACTCTTTTCAATAACAGTAAATAATCATTTTAAGAGAAGAATTAAAGTGCAAGGTATGATTTTTTAAAATTACTATTTTGTTTATTTTAGATCTCCTTTAACTAGTATTCATTCTAATATTTGTTAGCAATAAATTCTTCGTTATATGCATCTTCAGTTTTTATTGTAAAAGATTAAGTTTCTGAAATCATTTGCAGAATCAACAGAAGAGACGTTTAATATTTTCTGCAATTTTCAGTTTTAAAAGCAATAACGACATTTACCTCGCTCTTATTTAATGACTAAGAGGAAAATATGTAAATAAAAACTATGTACTCGCCGATTGATGAAGAGATTACAATAATACTGTAACCAAAGCTGTTGAACAAATATCTGTCATTTATATTGGTACTAATATAATCAAGGAATTAATTATAAATTAGAATATATCAAATAGCATTTCTTACGAAAAAAATTAACATTGTTCTTTAGAAATATTTTGTTCAAGGATACAACTCATAATCAATTAGTAAATACAATAAACCGGCAAGAGCAAAATTAATTGGCAAATTTGATTCTAAGTGTTGTAACGAACTTTAGACTTTTTTTGATAGACAGTTTTCCATAACTAGGCTCATCTGATAATTTTCCATAACCACAGGCTGTGTTTTCCTGTGAGATATTTTCCCTTCGAAATTCAATCAACAGCTTTGCAGTTTTTTCGTTAAACTATTTATTGGAAAGTATGGAAAATACTTTTATATCAGAAAAGGACTTTTCACTAATAGATTTTTGTTACATTTAAAATATAAAATGTAACGTTTTTTACGTTGTGACTCTGTGAGAGAAGGTTGAAGTTCCGCCAGCGAGCTAAAGAGTGAAGATTTTATGTGGAGAGGACACGTATGATGGACGACATTATGGCCATTTTTGTCGCTTCTGAGTGTGTCACAAACACGAAAATTCCATTCATATTTTTAAATGTGTGTAAATTACAATTTATATTTGCATCTGTGCGTTGTGATTATAATGTGACTAAAGATTTAATGCATTACTTCGGCTATCTTCTTTATAACTGGGATATTCACTACATCATATTATTATTATCTTTTCTACTTTCGAGTAATTTTTGTTTCAACATTAAGCGATAAAAAGGGTTGCAAAAAGTACTCCTTAACAACAGAATAAGTTTAAAAAATAAGAAATATAAATATTTATTTTCTGTAACTTAAAATTGTGTTACTATCAGAAAAATATTTTATGAGGTACCTTTTCATTAACAGATTTTTAGTCTCTTATTATGAGAACAAGATTGTTTGATATATTTTCCTTTCCATTCTTCTGAAATCAAAATTTGAGGAAATAATAACACATAAATCAAAAGCATTTAGAGCAAAATTTAGTCTTAATGCATAGTTCCATCCATATGGCCTAATACTCTAGAAACACTGACTTAATTTGTATTTATTATACAATTGTAAAGCTAACTATAGGGCGAGCTAAGACTAATCGAACAATTACATAACAGAGAAATAAGCAGATTTAAAAATAACTTTTTAATAAAAAATAATGAGTTCCAAAATAAATAATTTTCTTTCCTCCCCCCTTATTTATTTATTTAATTTATTTATTTTTTTATGACCAAAGGTGCAATTTGCTCAGAAGGACTATTAATTTCGTTTTGGCGTTTTCCGTTATTTCAACTACAAGCGTTGTTTCACTTTTCAAATTGTTGCCACCCAAATATTGTCGCCCTGTATTATATTTAAAGAAATTAAGTAATGAAGAATCAGCATGAATGTATGTATGCTTCTCTCATTGTGAAAAAACAACGGTACCTAGGGACATCAAATTTTGAATAGCATAATCTTCTACTCGAATATGGGCATCTGAAAGCCCAAATCTCGAATTTGTGTTATTAATTTTTTTATTAACAAACTCAACAATTTCAAACCGAGCAATAGCAACACTGTTCCACAACTGGAAAAAACAAATCTCCAGCGCACAAGACTGTGTACGGAAATTCTAAAGATATGCTCTTTTTAAATATTGTGTGATATTGCCTTTGAATTGAAATTTATGGTTTAAGTGCGAAAAACATGATATTTAAAAAATAAAGGTAACACACGAAACGTTTAAAAAAAACGCCCCTTTGGGCTTAAATATAAAATAGGAAAACTTTCAAACTTTTTAATATTTTATTTATTTTTTAATCAAACCCAGTCAGAAGTTACCCGAAATAGTTCCGTGTTATTAGTTTAGCTCGGATAAATGAGATTTTTATTGTAGTAGCAAACTCACCAACAAGTATGAAAAGCATTTAATTAGTTGAATCTGCAAAATGTTTAATATATTTAATTTTTATTTCGAGGAGATTGCGGCCTGCTATTTTATTTCAGCTTTAAATCAACATGGGCATCAACGGCTGACATTCCATCCGATGTTGGTGTTTCAGCTGCAAATGACAACTTACTTTTTTATAAAATCTTGAATTGAAAAAAGTGAGGAAATAAATCACGTCTAGACAAAATTATATTTCGTTCTGTTATTCATAAAGAAATCTCATTATTCTTGAAAGTTGTAAGTGTCAAAGGAAAAGTTAAAATCAGCGCCCTTTTTTTAGCCTTCTTCCTTTGGACCCGCCAAATATGTTTTTAATGGTAAGAGAAAATGGACGGAGCCATTATGGCGTCTCATTTGGAAGAATTTATCTTGAGAACATTATTGAAAGAAGGTTTCTATCCAATATTATTACTTCATCCCAGATTTTATGTTCATTAAATGTTCATCACATTTCCATTTCAATGGAAGTATACGAACGTCGTCGGTGAAAAAACCTTTAGGGCAATCGGCAGACAGCTTGATATCTTCTTTCTTTTTCATCTAATAATTATTTAAGTTGATGTGCCGAGCTGTTTTCTATGCTGCATTGCATTTAATTTTATTTATTTTCTGAAGGATGATTTTCACGAAAGATTAAGACCCAATTTTTTTTCATCTAATTGCTCTTGTGTTCTTCTTGATTATATTGTTATTTTTTGATCGGCTTAATCGTAGAGGTATATAATTGTACAGAATAAATGCTTGTTTGGTATTAAGTTAGTGCGCAAAGAGGTTCGGCTGGTGATATGTTTCATTAGATTGATGATGTTTTCAGATTGAAATCATTGACAAGGATTGAGATTTGATTGAGAAAATACTTATGTTATACAGAAATTGCATTTGATCTATTTATTTTGCTTTTATAAGAGCAATCGACGAAAAGTAAAGAAACCGCATCATCACGACTCAAATAGGACTTCATTCTACATCCGAAAATTTCAACTTCAGTATATTTCCTCTAAAAATATCATATAGCCTGCTTGAAAGATTTTCCATACGATTGAAAATCACTTAATATGCATAGACGATAGAATCTAGAAAATGCGTTTTCATGTAAATGAAACTTCTGTTTGGAATTTCAAAAACAATCAATTTCATACAAAAATAATTATTATCTATTGCATCAAAGGTTCAAACATGTGTGTGTATGGGGGGGGAGGGAAGCTGTTGAGGAAGTTTGATATTAGCTACACACATATAAATGGCAAAATGTTCAGAAGCTCGGGGAAAATACACATTCATCTGTATCAATTCGCACGCCACTAGTTTTTGCTAAATAATGACATAATGACGAGTTTAAATAAGTGCTTTACTAAACAACCTAAAGAATCACAAAACCAAACTAAGCATAAAACCCGTAAAAAGTGCGTACTGAAGTAAAAGAGCAGCTTAGTTGCATTTTTTCAAACTTCTTTTAAGATGTATTCAGAGCCGGATTTAGATTTGATAAGGCCCTAAGCTATTTGAGAGATGGGGCTCTTTATAAATCTGTTATCCTATATTTTAATACTATATTTAAATTTTTTTGGGGGAGGAGGGGCCCTAAGCTAAAGCTTGTGTAGCTTATACGTAAATCCTGCATTGGGTGTATTTTCACATAAAATAGCCTATTTTATTTTCTCCTAAATATTACAAAACCTATCAACAGAAAACTATTTTAGAAGTATTTTCTCACTTTCCAATAAACAGTTTTCGGAAAAAATGTGAAGTTGTTTGAATTTCTGAGAGAAAATATATGCAGATATCTCAGAATAAAGTTATCAAACACTGCCAGCACATAAAATTACTTGTGGAATTGCTTAATTTACGAGTAAGAAGATGGGAAGGCCTTAAATATCCTAAAATAGGCATACAGGACTGAACAAAAGAATGAAGCAACAAATATTAGCAAATAAGATCCGAAATTTCGCGATTTAAAGTTGGCAGCACGATTTAATTCGACGCTTAGTTTTAAAACATAAGGAGCATTATACAAATTTTTTATACTGGAACAGATTACAAAGACAACAGAGAAAGATTACACACATATGTAGATATTATGAATGCTCAATATGCGAATCGCTAACAATAACATAAGCGTCACATCGTCGTTGTAAAGACTGTCAAATATGTACCAAAATGCGCATAGAATCCTCTGGATAACGTTCACAATGTTCTGCCAAAATTTTCCTAGTTGTAAATTTGCCCTTTAGTAAATCTGCATACAATATTTTTTGAATTATCAACAATTTAAAAGTTGGTTAAGTGCGGTTAAGCCTAATTTTTAAATAACATGGAGGACATATTTGTTTACATTTGAAACAGCAAAATAGTAGATTTGTTGCCAATCTAGAGAGACTAAGCTTCGCAACAACAAAGATAACGTCTTCATTTATTATAGCGAATTAAATCATGCTTAATCCTTTCTGGAATTTTTTCGAGGAAATAAGTGTTTAAGATTTACTTCGTAATTTTTAATATAGATATTTTGACATTTTATGCATTTTTCCCTTGTGGCGAAGGGAGAACTGAATTAATTGAATGAAAAATACTAAATCGTCTGTGAAAAACTGTTTCTTTTTTGTTTTGTTTCCTTAATTTCTTTTATACATCGTTCTAGATTTATTATAGTATTTGAATCGAACATGTAGCAACGATTAGATAATTTTTCAAATGATGTAAATTTTTTGCATTTTGAGTTATAATATGAACGAAATATAATGCTGTTAAGTAAACCTAGCGCCAAAGTGTCGCTATGGTAAACAAATATAGTGAATTTTAAAGAGTGCATTTATTCTATTGTGGTTTATGCGCTATTGACGAAGTAGATTTAATTCAAACCAATGAGTTTAAATGAAATGCAAGAAAAAATGCGTATAATTTAATATTCCGTACAAGGAAGTCATTTGGTGCACACATCAGACTTTTTATATACATTTTTGAAGGATAAAATTTTGTAACTGATCATTATAATGAATTTACAGTATTTTAAATATAAATACAAATACAAAGTAATACTTTCTGCAAATACACACTCTATCTGGGAAAGAACACCTTTCAATAGCTTTCGTTTGAAGAATAATCATTTTTGTAGAGATTGAAAGTCCCGCTTTTCTGTTATCTAAAATCCAAGTATTCAGTTATGTCTCAAGTTTACCTTCGTAGGTTAAGTTTAGTGTGAGTCGCCTTTTTTTTTTTAGATTCTCCTCCTGATTCAGCTTAGTTCTTATCATTTTTTCAATTGGGGGTGGCCTGAAATGCTTCTCTGCAGCCCTGTTTCCATGTTCTTTAGCATACGCAATCACACGTAGCTTATATGCAATGCCAAAGTTGTTTCTGAGCCATAACTTGCCAACAAGTTTAAGAACACTGAACAGTAGAAATTTCACACACTTAAAAGTTGTTCACAAAAATTGGAAAGTTTAAACGTACCCAGCTGTGATCGTCGATGACAGCACATGTGCATTCACTGAAATCTACGTAACTATAATATTCCCAAATTCCGCAAGGAGACAAGGGAAAAAAAATCCACAACTTCGAATAGAGGAAATTTCCACAAATGAATGTAACCAAAACTGAGTGTCGACTTATAAGACGCATCCCGTTTTCCAGACCTATTTTCAAAAAAAAAAAAAAAAAAGTGCGTCTTATACGCCAGCAAATACGGTAATCACAGAAGCACTAACTACTGAAGATGACTTTCTAGAACCGGAAAATTATGTTCCAATTATGATCTTTAAAATTCCGTAACTTGCAAAATATGTGTTTTCCACTGCATGCTTATGGAGCATTTTTAGCTTGCCTTCGGTCGTAGAATGCATCCTCGGCATCTGAAGACTTTATTCTCGGATACGAAGCTTAAGCTTTTTGAATAAGAAAAAAAACGTAATATGTGAAATGGCATTGATTCAAAAGTATTCCCCGAAGTCAAAAATATTAATTTTATAAAAGTAATAGCAAATGTTCTGGATTGTTAAAAAATGCGTTTTAGAGTATTATTCGTAAAGCATTTAAAGTTATTTTTAGCACCAAGTTTTTCTATTACATTCAAATATGGATTTTGATATTAAAAATATGAACTTTTGATCATTTACTCAATGCATTGATACCTTCAATTATTGGAAATGCTTAGAGACATTTGTATGCAGAACTTGAAATAACACAAATATGTGGATAAATGCCATATTAAGAAGACAGAAACTTAAAGTGCAAAGTATTAGTAGAATCAAATGTTTAAATCTAGCATAGAGTCAAGTTATCATTATGGAGTTGAAATAATGTAAAATTAGCGTAATATAAAATTTAAACATGCACATAGATTATAAATTACATTTAACGAAATATAAGCAGAAATGCTACAAAATATGTTTCCCTTTGACTGAGCAGGGGGCGATTTCGCTCAGATTATCCAATTAAGAGGAATAAGAAAATCTTTTAATGTTTAGAAATCGGTGAAGCCTTTAAACGAACTGAAATTATCGAGATTAGTAAGTAAGTAAGCAATTTCCAAATTGGGAGTGATATTTAAATTTCTGAAAAGCATGCAAAATACGATGTTCAATGTTATACTTTTATCTTTTTTGCTTTTATCTTATTCTTGCTTTTATCCTAAAACGACTTATTGAGACTGTAGCCATAAATATTTTAAAATATAGTATTATGACTAGATCAGATGTTATATAATCTTAATATCAAATCGGAACGATTCTTTTACCAGTAGCATATGGATACAAAAAATCTGATAGTTTTGACGTTTACTTGAAACAATGGACACCCTTCTGAGAAAATATGTGATAAAAAATTTTATGAGCGAAATCATGATGCCTGAAGTTTCTCTCAAAGGATGTTAATAACACAATTTCATTATATTTAAGCTATATTTATTTCTGTTAATTATGAAATAATAAAAGTCTTTGCGTGTAAAATTTATTGTTACCCCCCCCCGTTTTTTTTTTTTTTTTTTTTTTTTTTTTTTTCCTACATTTTACGATTTAAGATACTTTTATTTAAAGCGATGATTATTATTTGGACATTTAAAGATATGAGATTTGGTGAGAATTAACAGCAGTGACCTTTAAGTTAAAGTAATTTTTCGAAATCCTCTGCTCAAATTATTCAAATTGCTAATAAATTGCTGAGTAACTGAATTCTGCTTTCAACGGAAAAAGCAGTTCCGTTGCCTTATGTAGCATATACCTGGGTAATTTTGATTGTTCCGTAAGAATTTTCCTCAGATCAAAGCAGAATTTCAGTCTTCAGATTTTCTTTCAATTCAGTGAAAGCACAGTTTACAAAATAAATTCATTTCGAGCTGTACCATACTCAGGTATATGTGGGATGAGCATTGCGCCCATAATGATGTGTGAATCAGAATTATATTTCTTTAGTGTTGTTTTATGCAAAAGCAAAATTATGTTCGATCTATGGCTATGTTGGTCTGCAAGTCATCTTCTATCTACGCAACAAACTTCAGCAGTCTGTTACAGGTGATCTAGTACGCACACAAAGCAAAATTCTTTGAAGTATTTTTCAAAGATCCCGAATAAAAAAACTTAACCTTTTCCGGTCGGCTATAGGGACTATTATGGCCTATCCAGCAGGGACTATTATGGCTATTATGGTCGGCTATAGGGCTATTATGGTCCATCCAGTCTCCTAGTTTGAAGGAAGACAAAATTGGACAGGATCTTAACACTTCCTACTCCAAGCTAAGAAGTAAATTTTAAATCTCCATAGTTTACTGAAATTTTTTGAGACATATTTAAATTAGTGGACATTTATGTCCCAACCCCCAAGAAAAGGTTGAATGGGAACATCGTTTTTTGAAATATGACCATTCATAAAACAACTTACGAACAACATAATACTAAAGTAAAAATTTTAGTTATGATTTTGAAATTAAATCCGTTTACTTTTATTTTTAAACTGAATTTAATAGTTCATATTAAATTATAATTTGAATTTATTTCCTTTTATTTTTATTTTAATTAAATTATATTAAAATTTAGTTCATTGATTTTACATTGCTGCGGGTTCGTAATAAATGCACGTGGGTCCGTTGATAGGTTAATAAAAATTATGGAATTTTCAGCAGAAATACTCGTATAGGTATCACAGTATCACACAGTACAATCAATAGTTACATTTCAAACTGTACTAAAAACGTTAAACACAACACAATGGAAAGCGTACCTAAAGAGAAATCTCACTCGGATATAGTTTCTCGATTCACGCGGAACTAACACTCGCAACAACAATAACTAAGCAACCGAACTCAGAAGCGCTGTCTCTGGCCTTTTATAGTTTTAAACCGGTCGCGAGAAATTTCTAGTACTTTCTGCTTCTCGCGATTTCTGGAAATCAATAAGGGGATCGAATTACGGTTACAGCTAACATAGTGATCAACTACGTGTATTCAGTTTCAGTACAAATTACTGAGATATCCATTTACTTAATGTTAAATGCACGTGCCCCTGTATTTTTACTTTTCAGGCGTAGCTTAAAACTTGTCTCGCGCTGCATTACACGAGTATATACAATTAAAATTATAATTCTCCTAAAAATACCTATCTAAATACAAAATTCGTAACTATATAAATAGGCGACACAGCATTTTTCACCCTGTTTTCCCAGAAATCTTTCATAAATTAATTTCGTAAAAGAATTAGCTAATATCTCAGAAATGAGCCAATGGACATATTTCCAAATCCGTAAACCATTAATTAATGTAAAAGAATTTATGCCAGTTTTTGGTCTTCTTATTTAAAGTGTTATTTTTTTTTTTTTTATCTTTGTAAAAGAAAGGTGTCAGTCGAAAGGCATTGCATTAAAAAAAAAAAAAAAATCATTGTTCTAAAAACAAGTTTCCATTTTTAGTTCAAACTGGAGAAATAAATACATTCAACTAATTTCTTTAAAAACTTTAAAAAAAAAAAAAAACTCAAATTAAAAAATAAAAATTAGCTCAGTAGAAAAATATTTAGAGCTTCTGAAACAAACTTCTAAAAGAGATTTTGCCTTACGTATGTATATATATATATAGAGAGAGAGAGAGAGCTGATTGCCTAACATGCGATGTGGTCTGTGTCTAAATAGAAATGGACCCATGGATATATTTTAATGCAAACAGCTGGAACTTCAGTTGCACATTAGAAAAACTCTAAGTAACTCATTTAATCCAGCGAGAAGCGAATTTATAAATATCGATTATACCTATTACATATTTAATAATAATGAAACATCAATATCCTGCTGTGCTTTCTGAATTGTGCTAAGTATCAATTCATAGAGCATGGAAGTTTTTTAAAACTTGCTCTGTAAGATGATTAACATTCAAGCAATAAAGCCAACTTCAACAAACTTAACAAAATTCATAAACTCCTATACTATTGCATTTAATCAAGAGGTAAAGGTACCTTGTCATTTATGAAAATAAATCAGTTTCTTGCTATAAATTTAATTATTACTGCGTAACTAATTATTTTTGCAAACGATAGCCTTAAGGGAAAAGGGGAGAAAAAAAGCTGTCGTTTTAATTCAAAGCACTAAATAGAAATGTAAATCATAATGATCAAATAAATGAAACGAAAATATTTTTTTATATATATGTATATATATACACAGCTGTTTAATATGCATGCAAGCGCTAATAATTGAGTAATAATGAACACGTTTGATCCTCTTATAAAGCCATTGCGATTCTATAATCGCATTAAAACTTGCCGTTAAAGGTTAATAACAATATAATAATAATATTAAAAAAAAGTGTTCAACGACTGTTAAATTGTCCCACAGTTCCTTGCGGCAAGCAAGGCATTACTCACTCCAACGAGTAGCCTCGTATCTCAAATCACCACAGCTCCACAATGACATGAGGCGATTGGCGTCCGAATCAACACAGCGGAACCGGCCAATTAGACACAGAGGGGGGCGGGGCAAATTCAACCCTTCCGTCCCCAGAATAATGCGCATGCGCCTCAGGCGAGGTGGGTGACTTTTCATTGTTATCGCTGTGATTGTTGCGACCGGGCCTAGGGTGGAGCGATACAGTCCAGCGAGCACGCAAGGAGTTAGCAACAGCTACTGCGTGAGATTTTTCATTTCCTTAGCCAACCCTCCTCCACTTCGGTTTTTCCTCTCTCGCCTTCCCCAAACAAGCCGAGTTTCTCCTCATACTCTTCAAATACGAAATACGAAAGTCCCTTTAACAGCATGGCAGTTATATATATATCAGCAAAAGTACAGGATTTTGATTATGGTGCTTAAAGCAAGAATCTGTTTACTTAATTTTTTCGAAACTATTCTAATTTAATAAAGTATTCTAGAAATTAACAATTGCTATTACGTAATATCTGAACTTCGGCCTTACTTTTTCCTCATAAATTCTCTCATAGGGACCCCACACATTACATCTATTATTCAAATGTTTCGCGTGTGTAAAACTAAACTCCCTTCAATTGCGCGAAACAGTATTCTATCTATCGAAACAAATTACTTATTTATAAATCTATTTTGAATGCCATGTTGTGTTATGCCTGTCCAGTATGAGCTCATTCTTGTAAAACAAATAGAGAAAAAATTGGAGACTGCCCAGAACTGCGTTTTGCGGAAAATTACAAACTCTCCTTTGGAACGTTACATAACTAGAGAACTATCCAAGAACTAAAAACGGTTCAGTTAGGGATTAACACTTGGCCAAGAATTTTCTCGATGGCCAAGGCAAAATTAATAACTCAGAAATTATTATTTAACAGTTCATTGTTTGAGGATTATGATTCATCAATTAGAACAAGATTCGAAGGTAGAATTCCAATTATTCAGCCCAAGTGTATACGTTCTTGGGTATTTTGTACAATAAAATATCAAATATCGGTAAATAATCTTCATGAAATAAATTCGGCGTTTGTTCCTGGAAAATTTCATGTCTCTTTCAAATGAAATGTCATTCTAAACATTAAAAATTAGAAAGATTGTTGCGATTTTTTTTCAATGATTAAATTCTAGTTTAATCAAAACAAGCTTTCATAGTAAACAAAATTTAAAAGGTCTTAAACCTTGAGATTTTTTTTTTTTTTTTTAATTTTATTTTATGTTCCGATGTTCGAATGGCGCCGAAATGCCAGAAGTACTTTCGATTTTAAACATCTTTAATAAATTCAACTGCTCTCGGTTTATTCAAACCACACTGTAAACTTTTAATAATAAAATATCCATGCGTAAATATCTAGTAATAATTCAGTAACACAGATAAGTCTTAGAACAGTTATAAGTCTGCTACGTTTTTAGTGACCGAATTCTTCCGACGACAAGTCAAAAGTGTGTTGCCAACGCAGGGCAACGAAAAGGTGTAAGTTAATTCGAGAGGTATGGAAGTAGACATGCATTGTTAGGTTAATCGCAAAGGATACAAAGGCTGCTGCCTAAGAAAATATGCCTGCGCGGAGAACCTTTAAGGCAAACTGGCCTCTATTTATGCTACACATGAGGTAAATTATATAAACCAACCATGCAGCCAGCTCATTCGCCTGGAAGTGAGCTTCTAGTTATCAGCTGTCTTAACCATCAGCCACTAGTACAGCTTAAACGTTATTGCAGTCATCCTTTTTTTAAAAAAATATTTATTATCTTCTTTTGCTTATTTACAACAGTGTATTTAAGCTTCCATTCGTAGGTATTCATGATGTTTTCTAAACACCCTTTCCCCCTCATTAGAACCTAATAAACTTAGATATGTCAAGCTTAATATTCGGGAGCGTTTTTGAACTTTGCCCTCCATTCAGCGAAAGGATTTATATTTAGAAAATAGAACTGGAGTTATATGGATAATTTATGCCTTCCGTGTTTTTGTGAGATAAAGTCTCTAGGGTCTCAAAATAGTTTTTGAATTATTTAAAAATCAAGTAAGGGTTTTAATCAATAATACCATACTAAAATTTAGTTAGGTCTAATTTATATACCACTTCAGATTTTTTCACCTGCAATCTGAAAATTTTATTTCATTTTAATTTAAACAATTGTAATTATTTAAAACTATTTAAACTTTTATGGCTTTCCTATTAATTTTTGCGACTTTAAATTCAAATTGTAATCTAGAAACTCTAACTACATTATGTAGGAAAACAGTCCTAATACGCAAAACTACACTGCTGGCATTAAAATTGCAACACCTGGAAGGAATAATCTGAAGATCGTGAAAATCACACGATCGTGAATCACTCAAGGAAAGAAGAGGTTGGGATATGCAAATGATTAGTATTTCAGCGAATTTAGACGACGCAGGAGGGAGAAACGACATCTGAAGCACTGCCTAAATGAAAGGCTGTGTAGTGGATTTCTCATTCAGAAAGCGCTTTGTAAGGTTAGTGTTTGCTCAATATCATGCTATCCCTCTAATAATAATAAGAAATGCTTATCAACAAGTGTCAGAATTCGATAGAGGCGGGATCGTTGCCTATCGAGAGTGTGGATTATCGTTCCGTGATATCGCCCGTTGTACTGGTCGACATCCAACCACTATCATGCGAATATGGAATCAATAGGTTGCTGATGGTCATACTAAACAGCATGCAGAATCTCCACGCCCTCCCATGACTAACGCCCGAGAGGGAGACATATCGTGAGGTCAGCCCTGCAAAATCGTACAACCACATCACGGACCATTAGTCAGGAAATGTGCATATTTGCAGTACGCCCAGTATCCACACGTACGGTGCGTCGACGTTTGCAGCAGCATGGACTATCAGCACGGTTACCATTACTTCGTCTTCACTTGATAGTGCCGTATAGAGAGAGCCGGCGACTCTGGTGCTCCGAACGACAAAGCTGTATTCAGAAGTGGCACAATGGCATCTTTTCAGACGAGTCCCGGTTTTGCCTGCAGTATTCTGATGGCAGTATACGTATCTGGAGAATTCGAGGAGACCGCACTTCGCCTGCTTGCATTCGATATCGGCAGAGAAGCCTTGCATTTGGTGTATTGGTTTGGACAGCCATTGGGTACACGGCACTCACATCTCTGGTTCAGAATTTGAAAGCAGCTCGGTACATTTTTGACGTCCAGTGTTTGTGTCCTATCTTCGAGGCCTGCCAAACACCATCTTCCAACAAGTTAATGCAAGACTACGTGTTGAACGTTTTGTTCTGACCGCCACCCTTCTCCAGCTAATACGGTTGATGAAGTGTGGCATAGACTTTAGGCAGCATGGAATGAGTTGCCCGTTTCTGTCATCCAAGCCTAACCGGGTAAGAGCCGTTTTAGCTGCCAGGGTTGGCAGCTGTTTCTACTAATTTCGTGTCTTTGTAAACTCCCAAACTGCTTACAAATTTAATCATTTTGTCTTTATGCCTTCTGTGTACGTATAATTTTTTTAAAATTGGCTTTTCTTCATAATGTTGAAATTTTAATGGCCATAAGTGTATCTTAAAAGGAGATTAACAGGTTCGAACCCCTGGCTGTGTAACTTCCAAAACCCCGTCAGGTGCTGAACGTACCGTAAGAACACCAGAAAATGCGACGAACCAAAACAAATATTGAATTTGGAACGAAATGTGGGGTTCCAGCAAGATGGAGCTACAGCCCATACCGGCAGACATTCTGTGAACATCCTATGAGGACTATATCCTTGGTTGAAATGCGCTGGTCTCTTCGATCTCCCGACCTCAGTATGTGCGAATTCTTTCTGTGGTGATATTTAAAGGAGCGTGGTTATTAAGACAGACTGAAAATAGCTATTCGCAGAGAGGTGCAGCAGATTAGTAAGGAGACTATGGAACGCATGTGGAGCAGCTTTACCTCTCGACTTGAAACGTGCTTTAAGGAAGATAGACATCACATTCCAGATGCGATTTTGTTACATATAATAAATGGCATTCCTTTCCATATCTTTTCAAATTTAAGTGATAAGAGTTTAGTGTTAATTTAATTGCATAATATTCATTTAAAAATGAGTGCCTTCCCCTGTATTAACCACTATACATTACGAAACTACGAAAAATTACATCAACATAAGCAATCTTACCTAATACACTTTTTCTTTGCCTGTGCATTAGGAAACTTTTTAAAACCTTTATTTAGTGATTTCTAGATAAGATATTATTCATAATAAACGTATTTTTATTAGTGTTAGCTCCAGCTTATTTTTAGTAGAAAGCAAGACTCCTTTTCTTTTTTTGGCCCGAAGGTAGTGGTACCCCAGAAGGTCTATTAGTCTCGAAGCGGCATTTTGTAGCGTTTCACTTAAACGGCAAATTACATTTTAAATTGTTGCCACCAAATATTATCGCTCTGTATTATGTTTAAAGAAATTAAACAATGAGGAATCTGCATAAATGTACGTATGTTTCTAGCATCGTGAAAACACGATGGTACCTAAAGCCATCAGATTTTGAATAACTTAATCCTCCACCGAACATGGGCACCTGGACGCCCGAATTTTGAATTTCGAATTTGTTTTGTTAAATATTTCATATTTTGTAAAACTTTAACGAATTTTTGATAACGCTGTATGAAAAAAAAAAAATACCTCCAGCGTGCTAGATTGTCTATGGGAAATTTTTGAATATTTCGTGATATTGCAGTTGAATTGAATTTTATGTGGTTTACGTGAGAAGGACATGATATTTAATAAATAAAGGTAACATACAAAACATTAAAAATGCTCATTTGGGGGCATAATATAAAGTCTGGAAGCTTTCAGTTATTTTTTTTTTCAGATTTTATTTTGATTCATTGAAAGAGGAAAATTAATTCTCCTGTCAGACAAATTTGCTGAGATGCTATAATTTATTGTTCATAATTTCTTTGTAGTTCAATTATTTTTGGTTTTTATAATTTCACTTGCACTGAATATACACGAGCTGTCTTTCGTGCTGCTCAATACTCATTCTCTATGTTTTTCCTTCAGGAAAACAGTATTAACAATATTACAGAATAATTTGAGATTCTCTAAAATCTCGCCAACGAATGATTCGAGCCTGTTAAATTATGTTTGGTTACATTAGAACATTTTTATCATTGCCTATTTAAACATTCATTTTTGACCAATCAGTTTAAGTTTATTTTAATTCTGATGTACATTAAAATAAATTATATTATAACTGACAAAGATCTCAAATTTTATAATTACTTTAATTAGAGTTCTAGTTTTGACAGGTTTAATTTTTCTGCAGCTCTTACATTTTTCACAAATTCATCAAGCTGAAATCAGTTACTTTAAAAATATGAATAAATTTAAGAATTTATGTCATGACAATTTTGTTTATTAGAATTTAATCGTTTTCTGAAATTCAATTTGTGTCCAATCCCTTGCCAACCCGATCATGAACGTCAGAAACTATGCACGTGCGGCAGGGCGTCTGGCTTTAAGTGCCAATGGCTGTCCCCGTCCGTTTCTGTTCGCATCTGTCCATCTGTCCCTTGTCAACCGTTACGATCACCACACCTTGACATCCAGGATTCGCTTCCGGCTATGGATAAATTTATTTCTATAAGATAACAAACCTGAGCGTATTTCCTCTCTGAAAAACTCTCCTTATCGATAATGCGGTTTCGTCATAAAATATATTTCCCTGCATGCCAGCTATTTCGTTTTTATAACCTCTGTCGATGATTGTTTGTTGGCCTTTACTCTGGCTGCCCAGACTCTTAAAGATAAAGCGCAATTAAAGTCCCAGTGATAGTGCTGCGGTCTGTCTTTTCTTGCACGCTTTGAAACCCCAAATCTAGCAGTGGTTCCTTATCGGAACTGCTTTTACGTCATGGTAATAAATTTGACACATCGGCGTCAATCCTGGCCCATCAGGTGAGAACCGAAATCTCCCCTAAGGTAGTTATTATAAGGGGGAGACATTTCGGCAGCTGCTGTTCCCCTTGGAATTCAAGAAAAAGTGGCCTTTCAACGAGAGTAATCGCAAGATTTCACGGACTTGGAGAAAGTCGTAACTAAATGTCATGGCCTAGAAGTTAAAGTTGGAGAAAAGCTTTGGGATTCAGTGTGCTTAGTTTAACTTAGTAGCGCTCAAGAAAGCAGAGAAACTTAAAAGCGCTCCATTCCGTATATCAGTAAACGCAAAAGATAAACGAGATCGACATTTTTTTTCTCTCCCTAACCCCATATAAAATCTAAATGAGCTCGGCGATACTCTTGCTTAATCAGAAAAGTGGACCAGAAAAAGAGGGAAATGCATAACAGGATATTTTTATGTGCTTAATTTTTCCAAAGAAATCTAAAAGTCCAAAGAAATCTAAGTCATATTTTGCGAAACATATAGTGAAAAAGCATTTTGTTCACAAAAGTGTCTGAAATGAGTTTTAGCTTTAAGGGATCATGTTCAGAAGGTGAGAACTCTAAATAAGGTTTTCCGTTCAATATCTGATATGAAATAGGTTTTCGGATCTACTTCTTGTATCTACTTCTTAATTACACTAAACCTCTCATTTTCCATGCTAATTAATTCTCTATTAGGTAAACATATCACTGTTAAACAGCCCCATAAAACTACGTTTAAAGCTTAGAAAGGAAGTCAATAAGTCTTATATTGTGTACTTTAACAAAGTTTAATCAAAATAATAATAAAAACAAGATTTAAATATAGAAAAATAATAAAAAGAAATCTGAAAGCTTTCAGATTCTATATTACGCCGAGAAGGGCCTTTCTTAACCTTTATTTATTACATATCATGTTCTTCGCCTTTAAACCATAAAATTCAATTTAACAGCAGTATCACAGAGTATTTAAAAGAGCATATCTTTGGTATTTTCGATACACAGTCTCGCGCGGTGGAGATTTTTTTTTTTTTTTTTTTTTCCCGTAGAGTGTTGCCATTGCTCGCTTTGAAATCGTTGAGTTTGTTAATCAAAAATTCGTTTTAATTTCGTTTGTTAATTAGTTTTACAAAATATGAACTAGATAATAAAACAAATTTCAAACTCCAAATTTGGACTTCCATTGCCGTCTACATAGCAGTCGCCGTTCGCATTTTTTGGGCAAAAGTTCCTTTGTAAATCTTGTTTGTCATGGCATGACAGACCAGCATGTTAAGTCTGGCAACGACCTTTTAACACACTCTGTATTAGAAAGCGTTATATTACGGCTAAGAAAAAGACAACCGTCGCAAGCTCTTGTTGTTTGGCTAAACAAGGAAACAAATAATCCAATAAATTATGGGTGACGGAAAAATTGTTAGATCTTTTAAAATAAAATTTTTCAGCTATAGCGCATAATTGCAGTTGATGAATGAGTTAACTTATTTTCTTAAAAAAAGCCGTTTTAAAAATTATTTTTCTGCTAAAAATTTAGAATTATTTTTGAGAAAACTCCATTAAAAATACTAAAAACTTTTTATTTTTCTTTTTGTTAGAAGTCTGCACCTTCAGATGATTTTTTTTTTATATCTAAAATTGTATATCTCTTAGTGTTTATCTCCTAGTATTTTTTCAAATAAAAATATATAAAGTATTTACTTTCACACTGTCTCATATTTTTATCTTTTGCATTCCATACTGTGTCCTTTTGAATGAATTGTAATTTTAGTTATTCTTTCCTGTTTTATTTTTATTCATTTCATACAACTGGATGATTGTCCGAAAATTGTTCATAAAAATTTCATTGTTCAGCTCTTTTGTTTCATATCATGGTGTTCATCAGCTTCAAAGTTGATGTATCTTACTGGGGGGAAACAAGCTATAATGTGAGTAGCTGGAGTAGGGGAAAAAGTGACCATGCCCAATTCATCACCCGATTTCCGTCAATGGCTCGTTAGTGCCTAAAAAGGCATTCTCCCCTCCCCCAGGAAAAAAATTGTAACCTAAAAACTTCAGTGCCCCCTTGTGCAGGTGACCCCTAGCAGTTGATTAATGGCGATCCAAAAAGGTGACAGCTTCCAGTTTAGGATTTTTCTACGGAGTGTATATAAACGTAGGAAGATAAAATACTATGAAGCGATAGGAGAAAAAAGAAAAGGAAAAAAAAAAATATATTCTTTTTCATCTTCTTGTTCATTGATTAAAGAAGGCAGGTGGCAGTTTGGATTCTATTTTTTTATAAGAAACGCTGCGTGATATCGAAATATAAAATGAGATCCACATAACTGTTGCGAAAGTGACACGTTACCAGTAAAAAATTATTTTCAAATATATCTTTTAGTTAACTTTTTATTTTTTAAAGACTTTTAAGGGAATCACTCGGTATCCGTTGACAGATTCATTAGGAGTAGTAGGAAAAACCTCCTACGTAGGAATTTTGAGCAGTGTCTCCATTTCAGCTAATGATGTAGCATTCAAAGTATGTTTGAATGTCCATTTTTTGCTGGATTTGAACATTTCTTTTTATGTTTGGATATCCAGTTTTTATGTAATTTGAAATTTAATTGTATACTTCTAATGAGATACATTGTTGTTCAAGTTGATTTATATTTTCCAATCTGTAAAGTCGTTTCCTAGTATCGTAGTTTTATCAAAATATAACATCATTCTTAAAATAAATCTGGGAATAAATAAATTTTTAATTAAAAAAACTGATTATAAGCAAATTTATTTCACCTCTTCGCTAATTTGAATCAACAGCAGTTTAAAAACATTATATTTTAATTTATATTTTCCAGTAGCGTGAATGAAATAACGCGAGTCATTTGTAAATAGAATCAATGGTCACTGTAATTTTCCTTTTGGCGCAAACATGTTATTGGAGAAAGGGAAATATAGGTTCGCTAAGCAAAAATTCATGTTGAATGATGCACTGATTGCTTCAAATATAAACATATTGCGTCTTGTGTTTGTAAACTTTCCTCTACAGGGTGTCCCAAAAACATTGACCTCGGTTTTTATTCCTTAAAGATGATCAATATAAATTACAAAATTACGCAAAAAAGGTACAGAATTTTATGAAATGTATTAAAATTTTTAGGAAATTAATTTTAAAGAAATGCAAAATTTATATTTTTATATGACCCCCGTACAGAAAAATTCTAAGTTAGCAAAAGCATGCGGCGATAAAGTCATGTAAAAAATTTCAGCATTTTATCATAAAAATTCGCAGAGGTATGTTTAAACAAATTTAGTGAGGGGCTGATCATAAATTAAAATGCAAATGCTTACAGCTAGATTGCAGATGACAGGATGCAGAAATGCCATATATTATAAGCATATAATATGGCTCCGATTTTTACTTTTATTTACAAATTTACAAAACTAACTTTTCAAACTTATATCCAGGTATAGAAAAGTGTTTATGTAATTTCATATCTCTGCGGCATTTTGTGATAAAATGCTAAAATTTTGTGTATGACCTTATTAGTATTAGTGTATGGACCACATTTTGCTACCTTGGAATTTTTCTATACGGGGGCAATATAAAAATGCAAATTTTATATTTCTTTACATTTAATTCCTTGAAGATTTCATAAAATTCTGTACCTATTTTTACATAACTTCGTAATTTATATCATATGTCTGCGATCATAGTTAAGGAATAAATGCCGAAGTAAGTGTTTTGGGGATATTTTTTGTGCATATTTTTGCTTAGAGGCTTTTGACCACATTTAAAACAAAACATAATTTTTTTTGTATGTGTTAATGTCCCACATATGTTGCAAAAAGTCAGCTACAGAATGTCACCAAATCATATCTAAAGCTTTAGGTAATAATGTTGTATCATATGACACTGTGAGATTTGGTACCGAAAGTTCAAAAACAAAGACTATGACATTCAAGAAGCAGAGCGCTATGGCCGGCCTACTGATGTTGATGAGGCCCGCCTGCGAGAACTTGAGGAAAGAGATCAGTTTAAGGCTTGCTAAAGAGTTAGACGTTAGTGCCATGTCCATTAGTCCTGTTATTCATCGCATAAACTTGGCATACAAGTTCAATCGCTGGGTGCCGCATGAGCTGACTCAAGCAGATAAGGACAGACGTGCTCGGGCCCGCACTAATCTGCCCGAATATTAGCGCAAGGACGAAATTCTTGACTGTATCGTCACTTGTGATGAAAAGTGGATTTCCTTCAACACAGGCCGAAAAGGGCGTTGATCTGCACCCTGTGAGTTCGTAAAACGCAATTTGATTAACAAAAGCAATCATGCTTTGTATCTGGTGAGATTGTCATAGCATTATCCACAAAGTGTATCTGGAGAAAGGTAAAACCCTCGACTGTAAAGGTATGCAGCGACGTGCTAATCAGTTTTGACGTTGCTATCAAGGAAAAACGTCAAACTGATTTCCGGTGCAAAAAGGTAATGTTCCATTAAGATAATGCACGGCTATATGTGCCTGCATTCACCGGCTGGATTCTGTGCGGACTCGAATAAGATCTTTTGCCACATCTACCGTGTAGCCCCGACATCGCTCCTTCGGCGTTCTAGCCTTTTTCCACATCTGCAGGTATAACTTTCTGGTGCTATCGTTCATTCTGCGCAGAACGTCCGAAATGATACTGATCTGCTTTTGTACTCGCGGCCACGAAGTTTCTGCTTTGAAAAATCCACCAAATCTAGCAAATCTAGCTCTGCGCTAGCGCTTCTCAGATAAGAGGTTCTCGATAAGGTTCCGGTCTGGGCTATTGGGCAAGCCAGTACACTCGGTTAATCCCATTGCCACCATACCAATCCAGGGTGGACCTCGCAACATGACAGCTGGTGTTGTAGTCCTGCAAGTAACATGATCCAAACCGTAAAACTGTCACAACGCAGGAAGTCCTCTGTCATCCATAGCAGTGCAGTATGTTGAGCTTACCACGAATTTGAACTAAGGCTCCTAGTCCGTATCAGTCATCTTCAAGCAGATGCCAGGCTCAGACTCAGCCATCTGAATGGTAGAGGGTAAACCTTGATTAGTGGATATACAGAACCCGTTTCTATTGATCTACGGTCCACTGTCCATATGCTTTGGGGCCCTTCAACCGAGCAGCGCGTTTGGACTTTGTAATCAAAGCTTATGGGCGGCAGCACGACAATGAAAACCAAGCAGATTTGCTTTCTTACAGATGCTATTCATTGAAACAACACTCCCGGATGGCTGTTGAAATTTCTGGAGTATCTGGGCCATCGGTTTGATACGGTTTTTCCGCATTTCTCTAGACAGCACCCGTCGATCTTTATCTCCCAGTTTCGTGAGTTTGCCGACACGGGGCATATTCCGGCAACCACCGCTAAACTTCCACGCCTGAATCACATTGGCTGTTATCGATTTTGGGTAATTCAGCTCGCTAGATATGCCTCTTAGGGATCGGCCTTTTCTGTGATACCCGGCGGTTACACCTTTCTCGAAATCAAATAACTTTGCACTTCGTGGTATCTTGTGGGTGACTAATGCCAATGTTGTTTCCAATTCCAATGTTGTTCGATATTTAGCGGCGGGGAGCGTGACATATGTCACGACAGCAGATATCGGCTCTTGTAATAGATGCCTAATACTTGTTTGTAGACAGTGTATAACTGATCCATGATTTTAATAGCAAGTGCTTCTGAGGGAATAGAAAAGTCCGCACCCATCAGCTCTGTTCTCGTCTTTTAATCTCCTTCCTTCGTCCAAATCACTTCTAACGTCTCCCCCCATCTCAATGCAGAATGCAACCTCTTCCTCCCTAGTTCTTGAGTTAAAGCGTATGTGCTTGGTTATCTTGCAACTTCTTTGCATAAAATACTCTACATAATAACATAACGTAAATAAGAGTATTTCATATCGTATTATTGTGCATTGATATGATTATGAATGTATAAATATGTGCAATATTTAAAAATTTTATGTAAATTTATAACTATTTACCTAGATAAGGCATATTTGTGACTTTGAGAAATAAAATAATATTATACGAAGTTTTGTTAACTCATTTATTAGCAATTTATGCATTATATTAATAATGATAAATGCTTTGGAAACGTCAAAGAGGAAATTTTCTATTGAGGTTGTAAGATTCCTATCTTCTAAGTTACAGCTAAAGTTAAGGAACCTTAAGAACTGGTAAGCGAATAATCGCTTTAGTTCAGTTAGGAATAATAAAGGGTTAAATACCCTTTATTATTCCAAATAAAGTTTAACAGTCGACTCCTTCTTGGAGTTTACAATAAGGCCACCATTCGGGCTTGAACTCAGGGAACTAAGGAACTAAGGAATAAACTAAGGAACTAAACTAAACTAAAAAGATATAGCCAAAGCTATCAAGATTCTAACAGAGTTGACCCCTTAACGCTCTAATGGCGAAGCTATCAAGGGCCTAAAGTATGCCCGAGCGTAATAATAGCTTGGGAGAGAGTATCTCCAAAAGGCTGGCGTGCGCTGCGCAGAATCACTGGCTCTCTAGCGAAGTCAACTGAACTTCGTAGTTAAGTACTCTTTCTCTTCCTCATTTGCCTTTGACCGCGATTCTGAAAATACGTTCTGGCCAGAAGTTGTAAGCTGAAATTCAGAAACGACAGGAAAGTAACTTTAACTGAAAATTAACTGTTAGAGAAATTAAGATAAACCTTACAAGGTTAAACTTCTTTTTCTCTTCTGTTTTCTTCTGAATTTTCTACAAAACAACAGTTTTTCGATTCATTTCTGTGTAATACCCGATGCGACAGAATAATTTCAGCTCTAAGGCAAATTTATTGCTATAGCCTTATTCATCACGTGTCTCACGAATCATGATTTGAATTTATTATATAACAATGCATTTATTATATTGGTTTTTAAAATTAACTTAAAAGGAAAATATTTTTACTCAAGCTACCAAAAACCATATAGTAAACATACTGGTAGTTAGTTCACAGTCGAAGTTTTGGTGATACTTTTTCTATATACTACTTAACATAAACTGAAGAGGAAAAGTTTTACCATACATAGGTTAGGGTATGTATGGTAATAATTGAGTAATAATTGAAGTAATTCGATAATAATTGAGAAGGTTGCGAATCTGATTCGGTATCTACACTTAAAAAAATAAGCAACGAAGGCAAAACACGGAATAAAACAAAAATATTTAATGGATATGTGGTGAAATTGATCCAAGAGGTTGGTGGGGTTTTACTTGACCACGTATCAAACAACAAAGCAAAGACATACAAAAACGCGTGCATTACGACCATCACCAACGCAAAAGGCCAAATGGGTCGGAAGAATATACAAGAGAAACATCACACTAATAACGGGTATGATACTCTCTAGCTGAAATGCATGCATGATAACGGCGAGGCAAGCTGGCAATAACGTGGTTCGTCGCTTGTTGAGGCAGTAGCGCCCGTTCCTCTAGTAATGCATGTCGGAGCTCGTCAAGGGTGCCTGGCGGCATACTGCCACCTGCTATCCGTCATTCCTAAATGTCCCACACATGCTCTATGCCATTCAAATCCGGTGATCTAGCAGGCCATGGCAGATGTGGAATGGTTTCACTCTTCAGCTCTATGCGATGGAGCATGATTGTCTATAAATGTTGCTTCGGTACCCTCTGGAGGTAAAAGGAATGCATAAAGAGAGTGTAGAATTTCGTCGCAATATCTGACGACTATGATGGAAGCACCAGGAATCACGTAGAGGTAGGTATGGCGGTTCGTTGCTATCCAGTCCAAGTAAGTAAGCCTCCTCCTCTATAATGCTCTCTTTGGACCGACGTTTGATGCCCAATAGCGGGCCCCTGGCTCTCGCCATATCATTGCCCTTCGGAAATCATTCCGAATGTTTAATCGATATTCATATATAAAGAGTACGTGGCCCCTGGTGTCCATCTGCGATGTTCAGGTGTCCAAATTAACTACGCTGTGATATGCGATGGGGACAAAAGGAACACGAATCACAAATCGTCGGTCGTACAGTCCATATTCATGCAGTCGACGTTACACAATTTGGCAGGATACATAATTTGGACGTTAGATGATTTGGATTTGGGGTCGTTCTGCAGCAGCAGAGAGATGCGACGCCAGCTTTTGGTCATCTATGGCGTTTTTCACTATAGCAATAGGAAATGATCGTCTGCCGTTATGGTAATACTCCGGCGTCCAAATCTTCGACAGAGATTTTGATCTCTTTGGTAACGATTCCACAGCCTGTTGATGACAGTATTTTGCCGTTCTGCTCTCGCTGAACAGCGGATTGTCTTACACAAGCTTGCAACATCCCGTCCTCCAACATCAATGTCCTCAACGCATTTTATCGGGCAAATGCTTCGGTTCATGCTTTCCACTTTGGCTATTTCGAATTACACTGAACTACCGATACCTGCAAACTGATGCAAAGTTTCGCCATAGCTAAGGAATTGTGGTGTGACTACGGGATTGTGTTTCATGCTAATTTTGCTTGCCTATTTACATTCAGAGATATTATAAGGCATTTCTCCCACTTTTCTAGCGTCCTTCGGGGTGTAGTGGTTCTGCAGGCTGGGCCGGTATTGCAGAGGTCCGTGGTTCAATTCCCGGCGAAGGCGTTTGCTAATTTTTCATCTCTCTGGCTTCCAAAAAATCCTAATGTCTCTACAAGTGGCGCCCGAACTAAAAGGGTTGTGGATGATTTCATGGGGAAAATATTAAAATAGTCAGAAACTTGAGGTACCTTGGAGTTATAATTGACAACACATTCACTTGGATGCCACATTTAAAGGAGGTCAAGGCACGACTTCACAGGATATTTCATTCCATGCTCAGAACAGCAGCACCAACATGGGGAGTTTCTTCGAGGATGCTTAAGACGTGGTACTCTGTAGTTGCTGAAAGTATTGCACTGTATGGGGCCTCCACGTGGGGCATAACGATCACTACTAAAATGGAGAATCTGCTACGCTCAGCACAAAGACCATTCCTCCTAAGCATTACCCAAGGATATAAAACCTCGCCCACTAATCCCAGGCAGCACGTCTCCAAAAATATACGTATAATTTTGGTGAAATAAGTGTATGGTATTTTTTGCACGTTACTTTTACGAAATTTATACGATTGAAAAAGGCTGAAGTTACTGTTGACTCTTTATCGTTATTTTCCACACGTTATTTTTACGAAAATTATACGAATCCGAATTTACTGAAAAAACTACCGCCATAATGGTATATTTTATTCGTCACTTTTACGCATATGATACGAATCCGAATGTTCTAAAAGAAACTACTGCCTTTATGGTATATTTCATTCGTCACTTTTACAGATATTATACGAAGTCTAAAAAGATTGAAAATGAAGTTTATTAATTCAAAATATTTAGTGCATTTTTGGCATTTCACTTTGTTTTCCTTTTCCACGAACATGAAAAAAGGGGCATTCATATATGAGGCTAAAATTTTTCTATGAATTTTAACATGTGAGCTAAATCTTTACGTGCATTTTTGAAAAAAATTATATTTTCTTAATTTAAAGATTTCAAAATAACTTATTTATTTTCTTATATCAAATTTGTTATTTTTATTCATATCAACACTTACATTAATTTACACAATTTAATTTCTTTTATGAAAATCCTATTACCCATTTAACTGGAATAACCTGTATATTAAATTTGTGTACTTACTGAGTTTGGTACAATACTCGCCTTATTTAATTTATCCAATGTGGGCAATTAAATTGGAATAAGACTAGCAAATCTTTCATGTCGAGGAATAGAATAATAAATAGAGCAGAAGATGCTTGGAAATGTTTAACTTCTTGAAAAATAGTTTAATGTAGACCAAAGGATCATTAATTATAATCAAAGATATACTAATATTTTTATTTAATAATAATAATAATAACTCTACGAAATTGCAAGCTGAATCCTGATATTTTGCATATATTTCAATTCCTTTAATCTTTGTTATAAAAATCACATGAGGCTAACATTTTTTAATTCTGTTTAATGTACGGGGAAAATGATATAGCGATTTTAATAATTTTTATATGAGGGAAAAATAAATAAATAATGTAAATAAATAATTATATTATATTTTATATTTTTCCTGAAACAGTTAAAGATATTCTTAATATGGAGATCTACAGAATAAGTACAAGGGTCCAGTTAAATGAACTCAAAATCTGCATAGTTAATTTTACGCTAACTTATAAAAATTAACCGGATTTACGATTATACACTGAGCATGCGCATACACAGACATTTCTATTTTTCGTAGAAAAATTGAATTATTACCTTAATACAGAGATGCTGTGAATATAAATTTATATAATGCAAAAGTAAGTGTATTTCATATGCTAATTTAGAGGCTTTCTTAATATGTTTAATTATAAAGAAAAAAAAAGCGTTGCAATTCTTGTTCACTGACCAATGGCAAAGCAGACACTTTCTACTTCCGGTTGTGGCGGGATATTTGTGAAGTCAGCAATGGCGGTCGAAAAGAATGGTAAAGTCGCAAAGAATACTGTTTGTTCGTGGATTGGCGTTTGTGACTGAATCCATCTATGTTACTAATTATTTGAAGAAAGTAATAAATATTTTATATTTTCAATGTTTAATACTCGTACTTTCTTCACCTATATAAAATTTTATAAATAGCGTCTGTGTAGGAAATGTGATTTTCCATGTGTTTGTGTACGTGCCTAATGATTCATTTTCAGGATTTGGTACTGTTAATGACAGAGAATACCAAATCAATAAATTGAAAAAATTTTTGCACTAGTCTGTTTCTTACTGTTTTTGTCACTCCTGTTTGTATGTGTCTCACCTTTTTACAGTTATTATTTTTACTCAAACGTTTTAATATTTATCTTAAAGCATACTGTAATTAAGCAGGAAATAGCTTTTAATGGAAAAAGGAAGGCAATATTAAGACTAATTGTTCAGAAATCTGTTCTGGAAATATTATCTACCTTATGCCAAAAAATAAAGCATGTAACTTTCATTTATTTATGAAATTCAAAATTTTTTTATTTGCTTAGTGTTTTCCCTAAAAATAATTTAATTTCTTATTTTTAAATTTAGTTTTATAAATTTGCTTTAATATATAATCTTTAACACAAAGTTAATGTGCTATTAAAACAGAAAATTTTATGCGATAGAAACACAGGTACTTTGTTCCAAATCTACTGAATTTTCATGCACTTGTAATTACTGAAATATATCCTTTTATGAATAATAAGTAAGTCCTAAGTCCTTTCATAAGTGCGTTTCTTTTTTGTTTGTTTGATTTTGTTGTTTTAAAAGATTAAAAAAAAAGAAAGAAAATAATAGTTAAAGAAAGAAAATAAAGTAAGAATGCTTTACTTTCAGTTTTGAATAAATTTATTACTATTTACTGCAGCTTCAGGTTACTCTAAACATAATTTTCGAAGTCAAAACTTGATAGTTATGTTGATTATTAGACTTGCATGAAAAAATTTACCGAAAAGTTAGTATTTGATCTAAAATGCCTTAAATTATTTGAATTATATTTTACTAAATCATGTATTTTGATATAACTAGATAGTTAAAAAAATGAAAATTATAAATGTGTAGAAATGCTTATATAAAACCAAGAAATTGTTTATATTTTTGTTCCTTTTTCCCTTGTAAATTAAATATATATATATATATATATTACAGTCTGGGCAGTCAGCACCCTGCAGAATTGTAGTAAACGAGACGTCTAATCTACTAGACCATCAAAGACGCAGATTTGGATTTTCTATTTCATAGTTATTGAAATCATAATGGTATGTTTGTTTAAATTAGTAGTGTTTATGAATGTGATAAAAATAAATTCTGATAAGCTAAGAAATTATTTATTTTCTATTAATTATGAACTGTAAATAATGTAACCAATTTTCTTCATAGTATTTACTAAACATTTTTTTTTAAAAAGGGAGGTAGTCTTATTTATACAATTCTTGCACAGTGAGATACCAAGAAATAAAACATTTCAGGAATTTTCACTTAGTATATCTTGATGTGTAAAATCATGTTGTTCAACGCCATATTACTTTTTCACAGGAAAGTAATTTTATTGATCTAACATCTGCATAAATCAAACTTTTTTAAGAATGATTACAGTTTCTAAGCTAACTTAAATTTTCAAATTTAGAAAATATATGTTTAATGTAGCATTAGTTTTCCATGGAATAGAAAAGGTTTTAAAAATGTTCAGTTGTTAGAGGGAAATAATATAAATGAGATTGTCCTGATATAGTTTCAGCTGGAAATGAAACTGAATTTTCGGATAGTGAAGATGAAATTCTCTGCATTTAAGAATTCTAATGAAACTGATTAATGTAAATCCTATGATTCATGTAGGTATTCTTCTGTTATCAGGACCAGATTCAGAAATGTGTGTCTATATGCATGCATTTTTAAATGTAGGTGCTCGTGTGTGCATGTGTATATTCTTTATGTATGTATGTATGTGTATACTCATACACATATATGTGCACACATGCATATACACATGCTTACATATCTACAGTGGAACCTTGAGATACGAGTTTAATTCGTTCCAGCATTCAACTGGTATAGCGAATTTCTCGTAACTAGAAACAAGCTTCTCCATTGAAAATAATGGAAATTCAGTTAACCCGTTCCACACCCCAAAAAATATCAACATTTTAATATCAAGTCAATTTTTCCTAATAAATAACACTGGTAAATAATATAACCATAGTTTAACTTCCTTACCAACCTTTTAACTCCTTCTCATTAATCCACACCAACAACAGCTTCTCAACATCTAGGAGTACTTTTATGGTGCTTGGAAGCAACGATAATTCCTTTGGCTAAATCAAGTTTCTTAATTTCTTCCTGCTTCTTCAGAATAGTGTAAATTTTCGATGTTGAAAGGCCGCAAGTCTTCGCCAATTCCGTCACCATGCTTATGTTTATCTATGATTTCTTTCTTGCTATCGACGGCCATGGTCTTCTTATTTTTCTTTGCAGCACTATCTGAGGCAACAATCTTCTTGCGAGGCATCTTGAAATAATTATTTTCACATTAAATGTCAAAACAATTAACTTGCATGTGCACAAACACGTATATAAAAGAACACTAAATGATCTGACGAGGGGATTCCTTGAGTTGAGCCGGATAATGAAATGGCGCCACCCATACCAATAGCCTGGCTCATTGCTCGTTACTCGAGTCAATGCTCGTATTTTGCTCATACTTTCCTCGTATCTCGAGGTTTCATTGTACATTTCTGAATCCCGTCCTAATAACAGAGGAGTACCTTTGCCAGTATTGCAACAGAGCTAGAAGGAATTATTGTGTTCAATATGTGGAAAATGCATGCTTAAAGTACTGTTATTTTCTAAAAATATTCTGTATGTCTATTTTTTACAAGAAGAAAAAATAGCTAAAAGCTGTTAATTTATTTATTAGTCCAAAGGGGCTTTGTCTCTAAAGGACTATTGTTTTTGTTTTGCGTTGGTTCACTATAAATATCCGTTTCACTTTTCAAACTGTTCCCACCAAATGTTAGAGTCCCTAGTGTGGGATTAATACTCTGTATCTTAGTGCCCTCTATAACCTATGTTAGGGTTAACATGTATAACCTACAAGGATTGCCAGTTTAGGCGAGATATCTAGGTAGTCATCATAATACATACCTTATTTTTTATTATTTTAAAATTAAACTGAAAGTAATAAACTAGTTTTCAAGAATGGAGTTAAACTAGATTTGCATTCAACTCTGGTTTATTGTGTTAATGATGTTTTGCTGTAACAAATATGAATTTTTTATTTAAGTATAATAATTTAAAATGTTTTTTCTAGAGAATGAAGTACTGCCACTAAGTCGTATTGGATATGTTGCAAGGTAATTTTCTATTCTACATTAACTCAATCTTTATGTCCTGTTACAGATATATTGGCAGAAATAATGAAAACCTGACATTAAAAAAAATAATAATAACGTTGAATGTAGTATATTAGGTGATTAACTGCGATTTGGCAGCTCATTAATAATCTTACACATATTGAATACGAATAATTTTGACAATTACCGGTATTTTCAATAGTATAAAATTAGGCAAGAAAGCGGCTTTAGTTTAGCACCGATTTTAAATACAACTCTCTTAATTTCGAAGGTGATCCTGCACACACAGGTCCTGTGTAATAGAAGGCTCGCCAACGGCCCAGCGGTAAAGTCGCTGAACACTGGTAGTTCCGTTCGACGTTCGAATCCCGCGAATGGTCTGGCTGCATGGCAGTTTCCGTGGTTTTACCCATGTGTAACATGTATACAAGCCAGTTTCCCTTAGAAAGTCCGTCACGAAGGCATTCCTCACCTTAGGCAGATAGCCCTATTGTGCTTTGCAGTAATCAAATAAACCTAAACCAAACCTGTTACAGATGTATTTTTATGTTACTAAAATAGTAAAACTAATCTGGATGGCACAAACAGCCCTTAGACAGCCATGGCTGGCAATGTCTTGATATCTACTTTCTAGATGGTGAGCTCTGTGATGTTTGTGCATAAGTGGTCAGCTTGTTGCAGGCCCCCTGGTATTAAGTCCCAAATGGAACTTGGTACTAATTTTATCGACCCACTCAAGGGATGAAAGGCTATTTCAACCTTGCCCGGTCTGGGAATCAAACGCCGGACCTCTGGTGCTGCTGCGTGATACACTAGCCACTGTGCTACGGAGCCTCCCTAAAATAGTAAATTTATGAAAATTCAAAATATCAGGGTACTTTTCTGTTTCGCCAGCGCAAATCTTGTCAAATAGATTTTATTGGCGACAACACACAGTATACACATAAAAAAATGTTAAATGTTAGTTCTAAGAAATTTTTATTTTAAAAACATAAACATTTTAATATCGTTTAAAATTTTGTAAAATGATAATAAATAAAGACAATGAATTTGTAGAAAGACATTAATTTGTATTTGCAAAAAGAGATTAATTTAAGAATATACTATGCTTTCATGGTACAACATTCTGATTCGCCGTTTCATATCACGTGACCTCAAGTGATCTCATCTCATGTTAAACTACGCTAATTCTCTCAGTAATTATCTACATTAATTTCAAGTTAAATCTTAATTTGGAATACAAGTTTAAATGCAAGAATTATTTAATTTCGTATGAATAGCTTACTCAGAAATTATGTAAAATCGCAGTGCTTTACTTTGCTAATGCGTTCTCATGAGAATTGATGAATTTAACCCTTGATTTTGCCTTTTCTATATTTTTGGGTGAGCGTGTGATTGCATCCTAATCAATTTAATTACCAAGAATGGCCTTAGGACATAAAATTGAACTATCTGGTAAAAATTCGATGTGATTGTATCCCAGTATTGAAAGAAACATTCAATCTGATAGAAATAGCTGCAACGTGTTTTGAAAATGAAACGTAAAAGGTTACCAGCGAGGATATTCTGTTTGGCATCGGTTGTACCATTTTGGGCTACTTTATCGCTTGCACCGGCAAAATGGAAAAGTACCAATATTGGTTTGACAAAGGTAAGATGTAATTGAATTTAATAAGTTGGAAATACTATCTGTCTTTCCATGAGTTAAAAAATAATTTCAAATAAAATTTCTTTTTTCAGTTTTTCATGTTATTTGTTTAATGTTATTGTAATCTGATTTATCATATTTAGTCACATATTCCATCACTCTTTGCACTATAGTATATAATTCAAAGGACTTATCAGTTTCAGCAATATTTTTTTACCAGTATACATTTTTACCATAACTCTGTTTCTAAATCATATCCTGAAAATTTAAGGAGTAAAGTACACAAAGAAGGAAAATGTGCAAGTAAATAATGGCGTTTAGTGTTGTTTATGTGTCTAATATTTGTACTAGATTGTAATTAGTGTTGTTTATGTGTCTAGTATTTGTACTAGATTGTAATTAGTGTTGTTTATGTGTCTAATATTTGTACTAGATTGTAAAAGTTATAAAATTCTATTAGCTTTTATTCTTTTTTTAAATTGAGATGCTTCTTTGCACCCAAATGGTTAAAGCCTTCCAGAACTGGTACTTTGATCTAACTTCTATTCCTAATAAATAATCCAGCTGCATACAGTTTACTCAATTTCTGCCATGTGTAAGGTAAACAGTATTAGCTTTTTTTAAATATATCTTTTACAACTATTACATCAGGTAGATTTCTTTCATATTTTGCCTTAATTGAATCATCCTGCTAATTAAGAATTTATTAAAGTTAATATGTTACGTTAAGTTTTTGTGTGTATAATTCATTTTAAGTATGTGCAAGCAAATGCATACATTAACAGTCACGTAGAATTATGTTTTGGGTATCAAATTCAGAAATTTTTGGGCTGTTTTTAGAAGAAATGATTTATACCATATTAATATTGGTAAAAAATTCTGTGGCTTTTATATGAGAGTATATATTTTAAAATAGCTGCATGATATGGTAGAGGTAAAAAGCTTCATGTGGATTATAAATTACTAGTACATGGGAATTTTTCATTTATTTAATAAAGAAAATATTCAAGCCACAATTAAATTTTTTTCACTGGATTATTTGCATACAAAGTTTGCAGCAAATATTTTCTGCAACAGAAGTGACAATTTTTATTTTGCCAAGACAGGAAATTTACTTAGTGAAAGCAGTAACTCTATTTTGGGATGTTAAATAGGAAGGCAAATTTTTGAATTTAAATTGATTTTATAGGAAGACTTCATTTAGTCTTGCTATCATTCTACGTGGCTTTTAACTTTTTTATGGTATTTATAATTTTATTGTTATTCAACTTTCTGTTTGCTTAGAGTGCACATGAATGTAGACTTGAAATATTTTATATTGCAAACTGAGATGCCATTGTTATCATAATTAAAGATTTATGTTCTGATTTTGGAGGAATTTACTGATAATACTTTTGATTGTGCATTGGTTTCTGGTTTATTGATGTGTGTAAAATAGCCTGTTAATGCATATACGTATGTTAATGACATGTATAAGTTTTTGAAGTATTCTGTTATATATGTATATAGTGTTGTGATTAGTTTTCTGCTTACTCTTTATTTAAGAAAAATTTATTTGTAAGAAAGCGAATATTCTTTACTATATGTAGGAGTAAAATTTGAAAGGCTAATGCAATATAATTAATACAAAATTAAGTTTTTTCTCGTGTACTTAAATACATACATAGCCATTAAAGACTTTCTTAACCTTGCAATTCTAAACAAATCTTTAGATATTTTTTACTTGAAATTATAGGCATTGTGTAAGGTATATAATTGCAGTTTACTGTGTGATAGTATGAACTTAAATTTTTAATTACTGAAATGTAAATTTCTAAACAATACTCGGTGCATTTTATATGCATCTTTTAATACTTCAACTATATTTAAAAACTGAAAACATCTGAAGTTTGAAATTATTACAAATTTTTCTTTTTCTTGTTTAGGAGCTGTTTTCAAAACATTGGGTGACAAAGAATTCACTTTTACAAAAATCGAGCAGGATATTAAAGACAGCGAACTATAGAACAAATATGGCGAAGCTGAATGAAATTTATGTTGAATTTATTATTGAAAAAAATTATGCTCTTCAGATTTAATGTTGGTTTTTATTGTTTAACAGTAATTGCAGTTTTCGAATACCTATAAAATAAACCTAATTCTTAAATTAATTTCATGTGTATTTCTTTTGCAAGTTTGATACTTCAGACAACTTGAAATTTGATACTTGTTAATTTATGTGGGATATGTTCATAATAATTTTATAATTTAAATAACTCATTGTCATCATATGAGCATAATCTAAAATGCACAGCATTTGACAACAAATTAATAAAATATTAGCCAACTTCTAATTGCTTTCTTTTGTCCAGTTGCCTCCTTTTAAATCATTTAATATCATAAAGCTATTTGATGAAAAAAATAATTGGTATGTCCACATCAACATGTACATTTATAATAATGTTATAGAAAAAGTCACACGAGATAAATATTAAAAAATTCAATATTCCTAAACAAATTAACTTTTTAAAATTTTATCTGGTACATAAGATAAAATAAAGAACATATTTAGGTAATTTTGAATTTGCATAATTTTATGAACGTATTTATGAAATTAACAGTTACATTGTAAAAGGGAACTTTTTAAAAATGCCTCGATAAAGCATTTCTTTTGTAGAGGTGAACTTTTAGTACTGATCTAATATATTTATAAGATTGTAAACTGAGAAAGACAACAATAATAGAGTACAATACATTGCAAGATTGGCTGATAAATGTAAAATTTTTACATATCATAATTATGTGTGTAATTAAAACAGAAGTTACTCGATTAACTTACATGCAAATTAATATTTTCTTTAACATGTTTTGGATAAACTTAATTTTAATCAATAAATATGTATATATTTGTGTATTATCTGAAGATATGAATGCAATATTTGTGACATTAAACATTCATCTTCAAGGAAAATAACAAAGTCAACTTCATAACTATTGGAAAAGGTAAGTTTTCTACAATTTCCTGATCTATATTTAACAATTTTAAAATTTAGCACACTCATTCAAATAATCTAAATTTATGATGTTTACTGAATTTGGTAATTAACTATATTGTACTTTAGATAGAAATTAACGTAGATATTCCCCGTATTTTACGGTACAAAAACTTATATATTTGATAATAATTGACCTAAATCTTCCCTATGTTTTCTTTGCATATGTGAATAACTGGTAAAAATTTAGTCCGATGTCTTCTCCTCTTTACTGTGTATAAGTGCACAGGTTTGGTAAAAAATTTGGTAAAAAATTTGCATAAATCTCCAATTACCTATTTACTGCATTTTTCAAAAAATGTGCATATTTTAATCTCATATTTTTTATATAAATCTATGCAAAAATGTTCTGCATATTATGATTAAAAGCTAAAATGTTAATTTGATATCAAATTTTTACATATCCACCTTTTAAGTATGTACAGCAATATGGAATATATATAACTGGAAAATTTAAATGCAAAAAAATTAATTTCTATTCAGAAATTATGTGACACTTAAAGGCTGAAAATCACTTTTAATATTTCATTTCAAAGTGACTACAAAATATGAAATAAATTTTGTAAACCTGAGTTCTGTGTTTTAAATCAATTAATGCTATTGTTCATTTACATGGCATAAGAAAATGTCCTTCGGAAAAGCAAGTAATTTATTTAAAGTGTTATTTAGTAATAATGAATTTAGTAAACAACTGTTTGCTACAGTTGTTTACTAAATTTAAATTTATGAAATGAATTTAGTAAACAAAAATGTAAATGAACGATAGCATTAATTGATTTAAAACATCGAATTGATGTTTACGATATTTATTGCATATTTTGTAGTCACTTTGAAATGAAATATTAAAAGTGATTTTGAGCCTTTAAGTGTTACATAATTTTTGAATAGAAATTTAATTTTTTCTTTTGGCATTTATTAGTGCATTTAAATTTTCCAGTTATATATATTCCATATTGCTGTACATAACTAAAAGGCAGATATGTAAGAATTTGATATAAAAATGACATTTTACCTTTTAATCATAGCATACAGAAAGTTTTTGCATAGATTTATATAAAAAATATGAGATTAAAATAAGTACATTTTACGAAAAATGCAGTGAAAAGGTAACTGGAGATTTATGCAAATTTTTTACCAAAAAATGTGGATTTATACACAGTAAAGTGGAGAAGACATCGGATTAAATTTTTACCAGTCATTCGCATATGCAAAGAAAACATAGGGAAGATTTAGGTTAATTACTATCAAATATATACGTTTTTGTACCGTAAAATACGGGGAAAATCTACCTTAATTTTTGCCTAATATATACGTTTATATACAGTAAAAAATCGGGGAAATTTACGTAAATTTTTACTAAATATATAAGTAATACGTGAAGCAAAATTTGAGATTTACGTATATGCGATAAATATACGTAAATTTTTACTAAAAATATACGTAAATCCCTGAAATTTACGTATATTATACGTAAAAGTTTCGAATGAACAGCAGCCTATACCTAATTGTACGTAAAATTTATATTATAAAATATACCTAAATTGTACGTAAAATTTACGTATTTTATAACGTAAAAATATACGAAAATATATAGTAATTGCCACTGGACACTTTTTATGATATTTTTACGTTCAACTTGAACGTTTTTTATACGAAAGGCCATTCGTAAATTGCACGCATTTTTCTCGTTCAATTTACGAATGCATGCTGCCTGGGATGCTCTTAACGTGATTTCAGGACTACCGCCTCTGCATCTCTTAGCTCAGCGCGAGAGTGCAATAGTGCGAGTGCTCCGACTCAAAGAGACAATAAGTTTATGGGACAGGACTTATGTTTATACTGACTATGAGCAAAGCATTCTCGAGCCACCTTGCCATCCGGCTGAATTCAACATCTCGATTAACTGCAGGTCACCAACGTGGTTTAACGTCACTGCAATCTACACCGATGGTTCCAAAGGAGAATGTGGCACCGGTAGCGGATACTGTGTTCTACTTGGAAACCAAGACCTGGGAAAGAAAGCTTAAGCACCACAACTCAGTTTTTCAGGCTGAACTGATTGCATTAAAAGCCGCACTTGTCTACGCACTGGAAAATAACTATTCCAGTATATATTCAGACTCAGCCTCTAGCCTCCAGGCAATCCAAGGCACATGTAGTAAATGTGTGTGTGTGGGATTATGGCAAAGCCTCGAGGGCTATCTGCCTAAGGGGAGGGATGCCTTCGTGGAGGACTTTCTAAGGGAAACTGGCTCGTATACACGTTACACATGGGGAAAACCACGAAAACGCCCATGCAGCCAGCCCGTTCGCGGGATTCGAACCTCGGACCGAACTACCAGTGTTCAGCGACTTTACCGCTCGGCCGCTGGTGGGCCCCCACACATGTAGTAAAAATCCACTCGTCAGGGCCATACAAAAACTCTTACTAAGAACACCTAAATTCTATAGGCCTGAACTCCAGTGGGTACCTGCCCACAATGGAATACTGGGCAATGAAATTGCAGATGAAATAGCCAAAAGAGCAGCAACTGACCTCCACGTTCGCACACTTGACGTGCCTCTCCCGGGTTCGTTCTTAAAAGCTGAGCTCGAGAGAGAATTACTCAAACGTTGGCAACATCTGTGGGAGACAGAGACCACCGGCAGAAGAGTTTACAGATTTTTTCCAAAAGTCTGCCGGCTTCTAAAATCGGGCTTGTCTCACTTCACGCAGTATCTAACATGACATGGTCCCTTCATGACTTACCTGCATCGCTTCAGACGACGTGAAAACGAGCATTGCTCATGCGGGATAGTAGGAGATTCGGACCACTATCTGTTCGCTTGCAGAGAGACCACCAAATATCATCTTAGGCAACCAGTAGCAAACCACATCCATGCACGGGCCAAAGCTACTTCAAAAAATCGCAATGCATTGAAACGCATATGCGATTGCATAAACATTGCACGCAAAATCTCAGACAGGCTGGAGTAATTCTCAGCCACCATCCTCGTCACCAGCACATTCCCTGTATAACGTTGCGCGCCTCTAACTAGCACGCAACCAAGAGGTGACTGTGAAAGCTTGTATAAACCACAGAGTCTTATAAAGGGTTTAAGTCCCTTTTTATTCAACGTACTAATTTACAATTGCGTTCTCTTGACGCTTACAAACGGTGCCAACTCGGCAGTCAAAATAAAAATAAAAACCTGAAAAGAAATTAAAGACAATATTCTAACTACGAGGCTCTCTCAAATAACTAACTCACCGCGTTTTACAATACGGCTGCTAATTCAGCAGACTTGAAGCTCACTGGAACAATTGCAACTACTTCCCGCCAAGCACATAGGCCGCAACGCGGGGTTTTTCAAATCTCTATAACTACCTCCGCGCTCGCTAAGTAAGAATAACTCTCTCTCACCGAACTTGTTTCCTTCTATTTAAATCATACTACTTCCGCTGATAATTTGAATGCTTGCGCGTTCTACTCAAATTTACATATTCTGGCATTGGCAGTTCCAGGGGAAAGTAAGGATTGACAGGAAAGATAGTTTAAACTTAAAATAAATGTTAGTTAAAATAAATATAAACCCTACATTTGCCGCTGCCAGAATTTGGAAAACTTGGAAGCAGGTCCTACAAACGACCTGTTGTAAGTTTATCTAATTCTGAACTAACTGGCGAAAGCCTCGTTTACACAAAAATAATCTTATGTAACAATTAAAATTCTGTTACTCTTTACAAAGGTTTCTTCTTACAGCAACTTTTCCTGGACTTCATCAATCAATCTTGATCTTTCCTTCCAGCATCTGGAAGGAATAAGTATCAGTATCTTTCTACATACATTATAATTTACACTTTCTTGACACAATAAATTTTTGTTTTTAACGTTTCGTTTTTCTTAGTTATTGCTTACTTCACATTCATTCAATTTTTCAAGCATTAATTTAACTTTACCCTGGCTCTCCACCGTGTGTGGTGTCAAACGGGAATATTCGTGTTTTAGTCTTACAACACTTCCCCTAACCACCATGATTTGTTAGAATTCAACAACCAAATAGACACACCTTACTCGACATTCTACAACTCAATGAGCTACTTTAATATTCTTAAAAATTCAAATGTAGGTGGAGAACCCTACAAAACACATTCATTCTAACTTCCCCCTCATTCATCTTTAAACATACAGGCTTTCGCTCTAAAGCATGACTTTACAGTTTAATACTTAAATTTTGACTTCATTGCTTTTAAGCATTCACTTTTAGCATCTACAATTTTATGCTTCTAGACTAAATTCTACTTTTACATAACATGCAAGTATTTACATACATTTACAAAAGTTTAATACATATGCTTTTTACAATTTACCATAAAATGAATAAGAGAAAATAAATTTTTACTTTACTCATCCTTCGCCAAGCTGGCGGCACTGAAACTAAAATTCTTATTAGTACATACAAGAATACGAAGTTATTTTTATCTCCGGCCAAATTTTGGCTTTAACATAACAGAATTAGTCTTTCGACCAACAGAAAATGCTTGTTTTTAGCTTTTACACTTAAAGAAAATAATACTTTTGCCTTAGCTAAATAAAGTAAAACAAAACTAAGTCTCAACCGAGACATATTGACTTTCGTCAAAACATAGAACTTCGTACTTATGCATAACATTTCGGAACAAAAGAGAAAAATATTTATAGAAGGTTTTAACTTATCTTTGAGTTTTCGATGCTTGAAACTCCGTCATCCGTTTTTGACAAAATTGATCCCAAGTTAGAGGTGTCATGGATGTCAATCTTCTCCTTGTTGATCTCCAATTGTCGTCCCCGTTGATCTTTCTTTTGCGTCCTCTACATGCTGGCCTCTTGACGGAGTAATCGTCTGGTTGTTGGCTTTTGCGTTTCTGCCTGGGACGGCTGGTCTTGACGTCCTCCGGTCTGGAGTCCTTGAATTTCTTCTGTTCCTCGTACTTCTGTGCTTCCTGTTGGCGTTTCAGTTTCCGGAACGGCGGCCTTGCTGGCACCTGACTCTGTGGCCGTGTGCGCGTTCTTCTTGATGTGTAATTCCTCCTGCCATCCTTTGTAGGTGGTGTTTTTCTTTTTACCACGGTTTCTTTACCCGGTTCATCTGTACTTTTGTTTTTCTTAAACGCCGGAGTTTGATAATCATTTTTTCTTTTTGATACCGACGTCCGGGTTGTAGAAGTGCTAGGTCTCTCTTCAGTTCTCCGTTTCTTGGGTGGTGGAATAGTTGTTGCAGTCTCTGGCCCTTCTATTTCGTTTAGACTTGAGTCCTGCAAGAAACTTTTAAGGATTTCAAAATCATTGGGATTATAGTATTTTTTCACCTGGTCGGGACTTGCTTTACAGATTTCCCCTCTCTCGTTTTTAAGATATAAAACTACTCCTTTGATTTCCTGAATTACATAGGGGCCTTCAAACTTTGGAGCTAGCTTTGCCATAAAATTGTCTGGGGCACTTGATAAAGAAAATTTCCGTTTCAATACTTTATCACCAACTTTAAAATCTGCTTCACGGCGTTTTTTATCGTAATAAATTTTCTGCCTATTTCTTGCCGTATCCGAGGTTTTAAGCGCCTGATCAATTAGTTTTTGCACGTCCTTTTGTTTGAATTCCTGCTCTCTTTGTTGCACAAAGAATAATTTATCTAAAGGCGTAATTAACTTTCTGCCTAAAAATAATTCTGCTGGAGTTTTTCCCGTAGTATCATGATGTGCCGTTCTTAAAGCATAAGCTAATTCATTTATGTAGCCATCCCAGCGCTTGTGATGTGTGCTAACGTAACTGCGAATTATTTTTACAATGTTTTTATTAACTCTTTCTGCTATGTTAGCCTGTGGTCTATACGGAACCATTTTGATATGGCGTATATCAAGTCCATTGCATATGTTTTCAAATATTTGACTAATGAATTGTTTTCCGTTATCGCTAATGACTTTTATCGGTGCACCGTATTTTAAAATGTATCTGTGTAAGAATGCATCTGCGACTGTTTTGGCTGACGCGCGTTTAAGTGGAACAATTTCTATCCATTTTGAAAAATGATCTACTATTACTAAAAGAAAACGATTTTTGTTTAACTCGCTCTGGGGAAAGGGACCAAGGAGATCTATGCCTAAAATTTCATTCGGAAATGTAGCGCGAATGCTATTTAAGTACCCGGCCGGGCTGTAATTAATATCATTTATTAACTGACATTGATTGCAGGACCTGACATACGCCGTTACTATTTTGTATAATTGCGGGAAATATACCGCCTCGCGTACCCTTTTTAAAGTCTTTCTGACCCCGAGGTGGCCTGCTGTTTTTTTTTCGTGCAACTCCCTCAAAATGCTTAATCGAAGCGAGGCTGGGATGACTGGCTTATACTCAAGATTTTCGTTCGTTGTTTTCGTATAGAATAATAAATTATCTATTATTTCATAGTTTTTTGCTCTATTTCTTATCGCATCGATATCTGTATGCTCAAAGCCTTCGGGGTCTTTCAAATAAGCATAGATATTTCCAAATTCAGGATCAGCTTTCAGTTCAGTAATAACCGTATCTCTAGAATCTAAAATTTTTGAAGTCAACACAGCGCATTTAAGTTCATTACCTTCCTCGTCCAGTTTTATACGAGAAAGTGCGTCAGCTACATTGTTTTCCTTACCCGGTTTATATTTTATTGTGATATTATATTCTTGGAGTTTTAAAGCCCATCTTATTAACCTGGGCGTTAGGTTTTTTCCCGAGTAAAGTCTACCAACGGCCGCATGATCCGAAAAGACAGTTACTGGCGATTTGCCGAAATAAACTCGAAATTTGTGTACAGCCATTAATACGGCTAATGTTTCTCTTTCTGTAGCTGTATAATTCCTTTGTGTTTGATTCAATGTTTTACTAAAAAATGCCAGCGGATGGTTATTTTGCATAAGAACCGCACCCACCGCATAGTCTGGTGCATCTGCCGCAATTTCCAGGTTTTCGTCCCCCTCAGGGAATTTTAAAACAGGGGCATTAATAAGCGCTTCTTTTAATCTTTCAAAAGCCGTGTTAGCTTCCGCTGTCCACGTAAATTTACTCTTTTTTCTTTTGATTACTAAGAGTGGTTCAACAATATTAGCGAAATCTTTTATGAAAGATCGATAGTAAGAACATAGTCCAAGGAAAGACGAAAGTTTCTTGGCGGTGTTGGGTGGTGGGAAATTCTTAATAGCTTTTATTTTTGAATCTTGCGTTTCTATACCCTTTTGCGAAATTTTATAACCAAGATATTTAAGTTCTTTAGTTGCGAACTTGCATTTTGAGGTGTTAATTGTAAGACCGGCCTCTTTTAATAATTTAAAAACTTGTTCGAGATCACTAATGTGTTGTTCCAACGTACTACTCGTTATAATTATATCATCTAGATAAATTAAAGTTGATTTTCCTAGGACAGGCTTTAGAACAATGTCCATAGCTCTCTGGAATGTTGACGGGGCCCCACACAACCCAAAAGGCATGCGTAAAAATGCATAAGTGCCCGATTTTGTTATAAACGCGGTTTTATGTATATCTTCGGGTCTCATAGCTATTTGATAGTAGCCAGACGTTAAGTCCAAAGTAGACATATATCTCGTCGATTTGATCTGTCTAATGATCTCGTCTATAACCGGCAAAGGGTAAACTGGGAATTTAGTTATGCTATTTAGTTTTCTATAATCGATAGCAAACCTCCAAGCCCTTTTATCCGAAGGAGGAAACTCGTTCTTTTTCCTACATAGTACGACTGGACTCGCGTATTCACTATTTATGGGCGTTATTATTTTATTCTTTAACATCTCCTGAATATGTTCTTCGATGATTACGTCTTTTTGTTTGTCATAGCGGTAAGGTTTAGTCCTACAAGGTTTTTCGGCATTTAATTGAATCTTGTGAGTTACAATCTGACAGTTTCCCGGCTTTTCTGAAAACAAATGAGAAAAATTACTCACCACTTGCTGTATTGCTTTACTTTCCTGGTCATTCAAATGGCTAAGGTCCAATTCAGGTGTCTCCACCGGTTCCACCACCCTCTGGTCCATCTCCAGCACCACGGAACTATCTTGAAAATTTAATTTGGCCCTCGCGGCCCTTAAAAAGTCCATACCTAAAATAAGAGAGTGTTGGAGGTGTTTCACCACAAAAATTAATACTTTGAGATTTTCCTCTTTTACCTGTACGTTTAATGCTACTTTCCCGATGCAGTGACATGTTTTTCTTTGCGCCGCTATAATTTCCGTATTTCTGGTTTTAAAGAGTCGTATCCTATAAAAATTCTTTTTGAAGAACTTTTCACTCATGAAATTGCCTTCTGCCCCTGTATCGATGAGGGCTTCTACTGGTACATCGCCAACCAGGACTTGTATAATTGGTAGCTGTGAGTTTTTTACGATGACTGTATTTAGATGTCTATTTGAGGGTTTTTCTAAAACTTCCGGGGTCTGGACCCTCCCTTTCACAGGCCCCTCTAGTCGTTTAAAGCTTTCCTTTCAATCTGTGTCTTCTGGGTACGCGGATGCTTATTTTCAAATTTTCTTTTTGGGCCTTGCCCTTCAAGTTTCGATGCGTTAGCTTGATAGTTCTTTCCCCCATATGAGCGATTTCCATTTCTTGTTTCCTCCTTCCTTCTGGTACTTTGAGAATATGTTTCCCCTCTCGCTCTTTCCGCGATTCTGCGATTTTGAAACTTCACCGCCAATTCGAAAAGTTCCTGCAATGTGGTTGGGTTTCTAATTTCAAAGTAGTCTTGGACAGCGGGTAACAATCTTGGTAATATTATTTCAATAATCTCCGCATCGGGTTTTTTCCCATACAACATATCCGTTAGCTTGATTTTTCGTAAAATAAAGTCCGTCAATTGTGCTGTATCCCGTTGATAGAAACTATATAGCTCGGCTTCCAGCCGTGCGCGATCTTTCACTATGGGGAAGGCCTTTACTAACGATTTTTTGAAATTTTCAAAAGTATACGTCGGGCTTCCAAATTCACCTAGAAGAAATTTGCCTATATTTTTCCACCATAGCGCGGCCTGTCCTCTTAGTGCTGATGTGGCGATAGCAACTTTTTGTCTTTCGGGCACAGGATAGAGCTGAAAGTGGTTTTCTATACCTTCTAAAAATACGGACACCGAATTTTTTCCGTCGAAATAGACGTTTGGCTTGATTGATGCTCTCAAAGTATACCAGGTATCCAAATCCTTCTAACTCCGTTGTCATTTCTTGGTGTTGTCCAGCGGCTTCCATCCAGTTTTCGGCCATTTCAGTTCGATAAGTGTTCGGGCGCCAATATAACGTTGCGCGCCTCTAACTAGCACGCAACCAAGAGGTGACTGTGAAAGCTTCTATAAACCACAGAGTCTTATAAAGGGTTTAAGTCCCTTTTTATTCAACGTACTAATTTACAATTGCGTTCTCTTGACGCTTACAAACGGTGCCAACTCGGCAGTCAAAATAAAAATAAAAACCTGAAAAGAAATTAAAGACAATATTCTAACTACGAGGCTCTCTCAAATAACTAACTCACCGCGTTTTACAATACGGCTGCTAATTCAGCAGACTTGAAGCTCACTGGAACAATTGCAACTATCAAAACCGTGAAAAACAACCTTATATTTAGCGTAGGTATAATGAAACACTCAATCGATTTCGAGGGCAGCTAAAGGTCCCTCCTCATCAGGAGAAAGAAATACATAGAAAGAAGAAAATAGGAATCACAGAAACACGTGGTGCTTATCAGCACTGCACGTCGTTATAACTAGATTTTTAATCAGAGTTGCACTGGCCGCCTACTTTTACTGAGCCAGGCTGTCTGATCAAGCATAAAGAAATATTAGCGAAGTTAAAATAGGGAGCGAGGGGCAAATGCACATTACGCTCAAAATCTGAACTTCAAATAATGGAAAGCAACCACTGAACGGATTTTTATACCCTCTGGTAGTACCAAGTGCGAGGAGGTAACGCCATCTATCGGCAAAAATAATTGAATTAAGACAGTAGAATTTTAAAGGCATTAGGAAGGACTGGATTGGACTTCAAATCATTAACTAAACTTTCTAAATCTTTGTGAATGTGAAAAGCCTCAAGAAAATCCAATTCGCCTATGGAAGAAGCCTTTTGGATGATTTTTGCAGACCCAAAATCAAAATTATGGTTAAAAGTCCAGCTATGATACGCTATTGAAGACTTGTTAATTTCCCCTTTTTTGACATAAGATTCATGTTCCTTGATACGAAACTTCAACGCTCTTTTTGTTTGGCCAATATATCTTAAACCACACTGACATGATATACTATAAATTCCCCAAGAATTCAAGACAGAAACGCAATCTTTTAGAATCGAAGGGTGAATTTTATTAATAGGGGAGAAACCGACTTGAAAATTGAATTTCTGGAGAATCCGTGCAATTTTATAGCTAACAGAAGGATAAAATGGAAGCACGACAAGGTCATTGATATTATTTCTAACAGTGGAATGTCTTCTTTGATGGGAATCTGAAAATTTTTTGACGGCTTTATCAATAATCACGGGAGAAAATCCACGGTCAATCGCAACTGCTCTCAAATAATTAAGTTCATTGGTAAGCAAAGATTCAGAGGAACAAACTTTTAGCGCGCGGAAAACATAATAGTAAAAAGAAGCCATTTTTTGCTTAACAGGGTGGCATGACTTGGCATGGGGTGGTAAACAAACTGCAAAGGGTTTACGGTACACAGTGGTGCTAAAATCGGTTTCATTGCGGATTATAAGAATATCGAGGAAGGGGAGGGAATTGTTGGATTCAATTTCAAGAGTGAATTGGATGGCTGGATCAATTGAATTCATAATAGATAGAATCTCGGATAAATCCTCTTTATAACCGTCAAAAAGTGCGAAAGTGTCGTCAACATACCGAATCCAAAGACGAAAAGATAATTTATCAAATAATTTCATCTCAAAATAGTGCATATAAATGTCAGCAAGTACCGGACTGAGAGGATTACGCATAGCCAATCCTTCAACTTGACGAAAATATGCATTTTGGAAAACAAAGTGGGTTTGACTTAGAGAAACTTTAGTAAGCGAAACCAACTCATTAATTTCAGTATGTGTGAAGTGAAATTCCCGAAGCCTAGTTTCAAGACAATTTAGTGCTCCTTCGACCGGAACATTAGTAAACAATGATTTGACATCAAATGAAACCATAATGGAACGAAGTGGGGAAATATTTTTAAGTTTATCAATGACTTCAACAGAATTTTTTACAGTGTGAATATTGTTATCAAGTAGAGGAGAAAATCTGGAAACTAAATATTTGGCCAAAGGATATGAAGCAGTACCTATGTTGGAAACAATTGGTCGAAAAGGAATACCGGTTTTGTGGACTTTTGGAAGAGCATAAAGTCTAGCGCAATTAGTAATAGGCGGAATAAGTGATTTCTTCAACTGAGTTGGCAGAATGTGGGAAGATTTAATAGCACATTTTACTTTCATGAGGTCCGAAGTTGAAGGATCTTTAGGGATCGAGCAGTATGGGCCTTCATTTATCAATTTAGAGCAGTATGGGCCTTCATTTATCATTTATCAATTAAATTTTTTATTTATATATTACTGGAGTCTCTAAATTGATAAATGAAGGCCCATACTGCTCGATCCCTAAAGATCCTTCAACTTCGGACCTCATGAAAGTAAAAAGTGCTATTAAATCTTCCCACATTCTGCCAACTCAGTTGAAGAAATCACTTATTCCGCCTATTACTAATTGCGCTAGACTTTATGCTCTTCCAAAAGTCCACAAAACCGGTATTCCTTTTCGACCAATTGTTTCCAACATAGGTACTGCTTCATATCCTTTGGCCAAATATTTAGTTTCCAGATTTTCTCCTCTACTTGATAACAATATTCACACTGTAAAAAATTCTGTTGAAGTCATTGATAAACTTAAAAATATTTCCCCACTTCGTTCCATTATGGTTTCATTTGATGTCAAATCATTGTTTACTAATGTTCCGGTCGAAGGAGCACTAAATTGTCTTGAAACTAGGCTTCGGGAATTTCACTTCACACATACTGAAATTAATGAGTTGGTTTCGCTTACTAAAGTTTCTCTAAGTCAAACCCACTTTGTTTTCCAAAATGCATATTTTCGTCAAGTTGAAGGATTGGCTATGCGTAATCCTCTCAGTCCGGTACTTGCTGACATTTATATGCACTATTTTGAGATGAAATTATTTGATAAATTATCTTTTCGTCTTTGGATTCGGTATGTTGACGACACTTTCGCACTTTTTGACGGTTATAAAGAGGATTTATCCGAGATTCTATCTATTATGAATTCAATTGATCCAGCCATCCAATTCACTCTTGAAATTGAATCCAACAATTCCCTCCCCTTCCTCGATATTCTTATAATCCGCAATGAAACCGATTTTAGCACCACTGTGTACCGTAAACCCTTTGCAGTTTGTTTACCACCCCATGCCAAGTCATGCCACCCTGTTAAGCAAAAAATGGCTTCTTTTTACTATTATGTTTTCCGCGCGCTAAAAGTTTGTTCCTCTGAATCTTTGCTTACCAATGAACTTAATTATTTGAGAGCAGTTGCGATTGACCGTGGATTTTCTCCCGTGATTATTGATAAAGCCGTCAAAAAATTTTCAGATTCCCATCAAAGAAGACATTCCACTGTTAGAAATAATATCAATGACCTTGTCGTGCTTCCATTTTATCCTTCTGTTAGCTATAAAATTGCACGGATTCTCCAGAAATTCAATTTTCAAGTCGGTTTCTCCCCTATTAATAAAATTCACCCTTCGATTCTAAAAGATTGCGTTTCTGTCTTGAATTCTTGGGGAATTTATAGTATATCATGTCAGTGTGGTTTAAGATATATTGGCCAAACAAAAAGAGCGTTGAAGTTTCGTATCAAGGAACATGAATCTTATGTCAAAAAAGGGGAAATTAACAAGTCTTCAATAGCGTATCATAGCTGGACTTTTAACCATAATTTTGATTTTGGGTCTGCAAAAATCATCCAAAAGGCTTCTTCCATAGGCGAATTGGATTTTCTTGAGGCTTTTCACATTCACAAAGATTTAGAAAGTTTAGTTAATGATTTGAAGTCCAATCCAGTCCTTCCTAATGCCTTTAAAATTCTACTGTCTTAATTCAATTATTTTTGCCGATAGATGGCGTTACCTCCTCGCACTTGGTACTACCAGAGGGTATAAAAATCCGTTCAGTGGTTGCTTTCCATTATTTGAAGTTCAGATTTTGAGCGTAATGTGCATTTGCCCCTCGCTCCCTATTTTAACTTCGCTAATATTTCTTTATGCTTGATCAGACAGCCTGGCTCAGTAAAAGTAGGCGGCCAGTGCAACTCTGATTAAAAATCTAGTTATAACGACGTGCAGTGCTGATAAGCACCACGTGTTTCTGTGATTCCTATTTTCTTCTTTCTATGTATTTCTTTCTCCTGATGAGGAGGGACCTTTAGCTGCCCTCGAAATCGATTGAGTGTTTCATTATACCTACGCTAAATATAAGGTTGTTTTTCACGGTTTTGATTGTCACATTAGCGTGTTTCTTTTCTAGTCTAATTGAACTACTTCCCGCCAAGCACATAGGCCGCAACGCGGGGTTTTTCAAATCTCTATAACTACCTCCGCGCTCGCTAAGTAAGAATAACTCTCTCTCACCGAACTTGTTTCCTTCTATTTAAATCATACTACTTCCGCTGATAATTTGAATGCTTGCGCGTTCTACTCAAATTTACATATTCTGGCATTGGCAGTTCCAGGGGAAAGTAAGGATTGACAGGAAAGATAGTTTAAACTTAAAATAAATGTTAGTTAAAATAAATATAAACCCTACACCTGTATGCTCTGTACCTGTGGTGAACTAATTTTATCTTAAGTTAGCTTGTTCGGCTTTTCTTATTCCCTGTATATATTTATTTCCTTGAACTGTAAACCTTGAATTATGAACCTTGAACTATGTATTTTGCTTATTTTATGTATTGTTTCCACTGTTTTGCCTTTTTTTAATTTTATATATTGTTTTATTTTCTAGTATTTTACTTCTTATTATTTTTAGTATTTGTAACCACCTATCCATAACTCTGTAAATATGTAACTGAAATTGTTCTTCTCACCGGCAATGCACCCTTCTTCCAACATGCACTATCGTCTTCGTGCAGCATTTGTTTGCACTGCCCCCAGCAGTCGTCTTGAGCACAATATGTATTTATAAGTGTGTTATTTTGTTCAAGTTATTTCCGTCAGCGGGGCTACCTGGCAGATATGCTAACTACCCAGTGGGCCGGCTGCCTCGCTGTCGGTGGAAAGAAAGAAAGAAAGATTCTCCACACCCAAGATTTGGCGACTAGGTCCCCTAAAACAAAACCCTAGTCGCCTTTTAAAAAGGGGAGTATATAAGATATTTCTCCCACTTTTCTAGTGTCCTTTGTGGTGTAGTGGTTCTGAACGCTGGGCCGGTATTGCAGAGGTCCGTGGTTCGATTCCCGGCGAAGGTAGTTGCTAATTTTTCATATCTATGGCTTCCAAAAAATCCTAAAGTCTCTACAATACAACCTCTTTCTCATATGTAAAATGTATATCTTAATTCCCCTTTTTACATTTTACATTCGTAACGTTCCTTTTAGCGTTTGTTATTCTTATTTTTTTAGCACGAGTGTAATATATAACTTACTTTTAATTATCATATTTGTGATTGGGCTGAGTTTTGATTAATTTAAGCCTAACAGGAGGGCTGTGCTCAGGGCATTTTCTTTAGCTGAAATTGACTCACCTTCACATGATACACATGGAAAATTCCGAGTAGCAAGTACTTTGGTTAAGAAGAAGTTACTCTGCATGAAAATACGCAATTTTTTTCCAAAGCGATGATTTTTAAGATATTATTGCTTGAACTCAGACAGAGGGAAAGAATGTCTCAAAGTCTTAATTCATTATTAAAAGTTTTGAACAAAATAATTATATTTTTTGGTAAAAAGAAAAATTTTTTCCCTTTGTGTGATTAAATTGCGATGTTCAAGAAATGTTACATTGCATTAGTTAAATAGTTCATTCTTACGCTTCAGCAAGTATCTAAAATAACCAATCCCAAAAAGATACTCTCCACCAATCGCCTTTGATATTAAAAAGAGGGAACATGCAAAATAAAAATTAATAATATCTTGTTATTGCATTAAAGTAAGCATTATTGTGCATATGTGGATATTTATTTGAGAAAATGATGATGTACTTACATTTATTTAATTATCATAAGGAATAGAGCTTTATTTTATTATTGTTTATGATTTAAAATTTGTATGTAATATGTAAATAAATATAAACCAAAACTGAGATCAAAACGTACATTTAAAAAAGAAGCTTAAGAAGAAATTTTAATAATCTTGAATCGAAATTCATGCTTTAAATATTAAAAATAGCTCATTAATAATTGTAGATATCAATATAAGCCAGTAATGTGAAAATAGAGGTTAAAGAGATAAGGAATGAAAGAGCAGACAGAGATAGAAAAAAAATTCCCATCTTGCCCTCCTCCCAGAGAGCGCATTAGCGGCCTAACGAAAATTTCTCTGAATACTGATAGTTCGACCTGAGTTCGATTCCAGGTGAACGAGGTGGCTGTATGGGCATTTGCGTGGTTTTCCCCGTATGTAATGTAGTTACGAGCCAGAGAAGAAGAAGGTAAGAAGGTTTCCCTTAGAAAGTCATTCGCAGAAGCATCCCTCCCCTTAGACAGATAACTCTGGAATGCGTATCCATAATCAATCAAACCAAACTGACCTCGCTTCCCTTTCTGGCAAATGTGCTGAGAGTGAGAGGAGGGTGAGAGAAATGGTGAAAAGATAACCCTTTGCAAGTGAAAAGAGGAAGGAAAATTAGGTGAAACGCCATTTTGGACGAAAGAGCAAAGCACTATATTTCTTTTCATACTTTGTTACTGTTTCTAACATTCATTTTATTTTTATAGTGGCGTTTTAAAAGTTTTATCTTTTTCATTTGTGTGCTGGAAAATGAATGGTCTTTATTTCTATCTTCTCTTAAAATGTTGTATTATACTGTTTATTCAGGGCTAAAATTCAATCGGCGCCTTGCTAAGCTTTTTGGTTTTTCGTATGAATTCAAGCCCATATAAGACGAGTTCCGATATTTTATTTTGTTTTTTTAACTGTTTATTATAAATTTAGTCATTTATTAAACTTGTTTATTTCGTTATAATTTACTGAATTTTAATTATAATTATTTATTGTTTTATTACTTTAATTATTAATTTAATTAATTTATTTTTAGTCAAAAGGGGCAATTTGCCCTGAAGGCATCTGGAAGTCCTAATTTGGAATTTATTTTATTATCTATTCCACATTTTGTAAAGCATTTATGAATTTTTGACTAACAAATTTAATGATTTCCAAAAAAAAAAAAAAAAAAAAAAAAAAAAAATTCTAGCGCGCGAGACTGTATCGAAAATTCTAAAGATATACACTTTTTAATTGTTTTGTGGTATTGCTGTTGAATTTATGTGTTTTAAGTGCGAAGAACATGATATTTAATAAATAAGAGTAGCAGGCAAAACGTTAACTAAAAATCTGAAAACATTCAGTTTTTTTATTATTAGTCCAAACGGGCAATTTGCCCTGAAGAACTATTAATTTCGTTTTGGCATTTTGCGTGGAAAACTTTAAAAGGCTGTATCACGTTTTAAATCGTTGCCTCCAAATATTATTGCCCTGCCTTGTATTTGAAGATATTAAATAATGAAGCATCTGCCTGCGTAAATGTATGTATGTTTCTCGCATTGTGATAAAACACGGGTATCTAGAGCCATCCAATTTTGAATGACTTAATCGTACTGCGAATACGGGCATGTGGAAGCCGAAATTTGAAATTTGGAATTCGTTTTATTATCGATTTCGTATTTTGTAAAACTTTATAACGAATTTTTGATTAACAAACACAAGGATTTCAAAGTGAGCGATGGCAACATTCTACGGCGGAAAAAAAAACCTTTTAAATCTCCAGCGCGTGTAACCGTGTATCGGAAATTCTAAAGATATTAATTTTAAAATTCATTTTAAGATTATTTTGCGACATTGCTATTGAACTGAATTTTATGGTTTAAGTGCAAAGAACATACATAAAGATAACACACAAAACGTTAAAAAAATCCCTTTGGACGTAATTTAAAATCTGAAACTTTTCAGATTTTTTTCTTTCCTTTTTTTTTTTTTTTTTCAAAATTTTCCTTATTTATTTTCTCTCAATACTTTCTTTTATTTCTTTCCTTACGAACGCAATTCGTGTTAATGAAACCTCTATTGTCATTGATAAAACGTTTTTACTGAAGAAGCAACAATTTCTTTTCCTTGTTTCACGAGTAGGATTAAGTGCGGACGATCAATAATGATCTACAATAATAACAATAATACTAACGAAGAAATATTGCTTTTTACTCGCGTTTCACTCTAGCAGTAAAAATAAACCTAACACAACACTATTATTCACTTCAGATTCTGACGCATGCAAAGAAATTTATTGCCTAAACCTTTTAATAAAGGCTTCGTAACATGGAGCTTTCAATATCTTATGTCTTTATCAGCAATAAATCAAATTTATATTGTCTTCATTTTGAGCGAAGCGTAGCTCTCTCCTTTAACCAAGCAACCTGAAGTTAGGAATACTGTGTTGGCAGAATATATATAACATTTATGTATTTTATTTTCGAAGAGAAATTGGTTGTGCGTAAATAATTGCTACAACTACCAAATATTGATGTGGTTTGAGAGTATAAGACGAAGCAATGAAGGAAAAATGAAAATGTAATTGCATACGCCAAATGGAGTTGCTGAATAATTTGGGGTGATTTTCTTTGATGAATTGTGCTGGTAAATGGCGGTCGAGATTATTTGATTGCTTTCAAGAAAACAAAATTTAGATGTTCATCGTAATTGTTAAATATGTGGTTGTCGGGATTAACGTTTTCAGATTCTTCATAGATGCACCGAACCATTACACAGGTGGTCTTCTACTTATGATGGGGTTATGTTCTGACAAACTTTTCACTAAGGGGAAAATATCGAAAATTGAAAATAAATCTAAAATACACAACTAAGGAAATCCAGAGGCTATTCGAACATTTTTCAGACAATTTTCCTTGCATTTACACGAATATTTTACCTACAATTTTTGTGTTTAAATGTTCTATTTGATAACCTCTAGTCTTCACTAATGCATCCAAAGAAACCATTTTCATAGAATTTATCTTTCTAGATTGTAATTTCAAAAATAACAGTCTTTTGTAGTTTCGGAAGAGGTATTTTATCCCATTCCTCTTAAACAGCTTTCCAAGAAGGGTTGCAGGTCGGGTGTCCACCGAAAACATCGCAGCAAAAACATCGCGGAGGAAAACGTCGCGAAGAAAACAACGCAAGGCGAAAACTTTGCGGTACAAACATTCTAGGAGAAAAGAAAGCAGAGAAAACATCGTTGTACAAAAAATTGTGGTCGCAAATAAAGCGGTTCAAAAACGCCGCAGTTCAAAAACATCGTTGTCGAAGATATCGTGGTAAAAAATAAAGTACCTATAAATCGTCGCGTAACGATAACATCGCACATGCGTTTTCAGGTTTTAAAAGTTGTAAATGCATGTTTTCATAATGATCTGGGAGCGCAAGAAGGAAAGAGGAATATTTTTAATTCTATATTTCATATTTTGGAATGAATTAATAATTTTTTGTTGAAAAATAAAAAGAGGAATACTTAAGGACTACTTTAGGACTACTTTAAGAAGAGCATTAACTTTTTTGTTGAAAAATAAGAAGAGTACACTTAAGCATTTAGAAATTGAAAATGAGTAGAAAATTAATGCAATATATGAAATTTAACAGAAGTTTAAATTTGCGTAGTTAATTAACAAAACTCATTAATAAATTAACCTTTCTTTGTAAAGTTTTACTGATAATTTTTATGAAGAACAGAGTCTAAAACGTTTTAGAAAAAAAAAAAAAAAAAAAAAGGAAGATAACAGCTTCAGGATGTAACCTCTATAAAAATTGCTTAGTTGAATAAAATTATTTCTTTCGTATTTGTTAATCTGATATTGTTTTGGTGAAAATTATATTGTTTTTTCCGTTTATTCTTAGAGTGTAGTTAACATGTTCATGTATAGCGTGCAATCAATTTTTTGGATGTCGATTTGTTACTTATGACGAAAGTCAGTTACATAATATGTCAGTATGGGATTTGAAAAACTCATGCCTGCGATGCTATCGTCACGCGATGATTTGTAGGTACTTTATTATTTACCAAGATATTTTCGACAACGATGTTTATAAACTGCTAAATTTTTGAACCGCTTTATTTTGTATCACGATATTTTGTCCAATGATGTTTTAGAACTGCGATGTTTTCTCTTTGCTTTCTTTTCTCCCGCTATGTTTTGTACCGTGAAGTTTTCGCCTTGCGTTGTTTTCTCCGCGATGTTTTCGGCTGCAACCGTAGGTCGACGTTTGGACAATCCGCTTTTTAAAAGTCCAAAAGCGCCAAAATCCGCGGGGGAGGCATTAGAATATTTAATAGGGATCTGAGTGAAGACTCCCTTTTTCTTGTTCCATTTTTCTAGGAAATTAACAGTGGATTTTGACGGGTGTCTGCTTGCTTTGTCTTGATGCAGTTCTACTGACTGAGGGCACTGTGGCTAAAGAAAAGGTATTTTACATTTAAAAACTGGATATCAGATATGTTCCTGATAATATGGTAAACTGATCTTAACATTTCCCCCACTTTCTTCATTTTTAATTTGCCGTTATATGAAAAATCATCACCGATCATAAATCCCTTTAAAATTTTTCTTTAGATTCTTTGAACCATGTTCTAAGACGTTTTTCTCCGCATTGATAATAATAATAGATCTCTTCTTATTGTAGTCCCTTAAATACACCCAAGATTCATCTATTATGACAACATTTTTCCATTTTTGTGGGGGGAAAATGTTTCTCATAAAGAATTCTGCAGAGCGTTCTGCGTTCGGCGATACGTCATTGGGAAACACGACGCACATTATGTTTTTCCGCCTTTTAAGATTCAAATTAGCATTAATTTTCATTGTTGACATCATTAGCATCATTAGCTTAGTGGACATCATTAGCTTTATTAGCATCATTTGACAGTGAGCGTTTTAATGATTTTGCTACTGCCCTTTGACTTGGAGAAGTTTCTTTTAACATTAAAGGTCTTAAATTTGCAAAATACGAAAAATGCCGTTTTTTCCCTTGTATATTATTGGGAACAATTTTTCCACTTGAAGTCAAACTTTGACTTTATTTTCCTTTCTTGTTGACAATATTAATTATTTGATATTACTGCAGACTTTCAAGTGCGACTTTGTAGAATGTGTAGCACTTTTAACGAACTCTTATTTCAAATTGGCACGCCAACAATCCTCCTTTTAATTAAAAGTGAAATCACAGTACAGTTAACTTTTAAATTCTAAATGAGCTCATTTTCAAATTTCACCTCTTAATAATCAAACTGCCTTGCTTGGCAATCAAATTCGCTCACATGGGGTGGAGGAGCCACAATGCACTAAGTACTTCCCCTCGCTGCGACCAAGTACTGGCTACAGTTAATAGAACAGTTAATAGAAATGCAGTTAATAGAAATAAACGAATAAGACAAATCAGAAATTCCAGAAGTGAATATTTACTTTACGCTTGAATTTGAAGAACAGCTTTAATTTTCGCACATGAATTATTTTATAAATTCAAGCCGATTTTCCCATAGAAGTTAAATTTCAAACTTATTTTTATACTGAAATACTATTAACAAAAAATACAGCATTCTTTAAGAAAATGTTAGGGAATGTCATTCAACATTCTTTAAGAAAACGTTTGATTTTGCCTTTAAAAATATATGGCTATGATATTAGCCGAAATCAAAAGTCATACATTATCCCAGATTTGAATAATCTACAGCTAAAATTTCTTATCCAAATAAAAAATGCTTGCAAACCTTTTGTTCATTGTGTTCTGAAAATCAGGGTTTCGATTAAAAAAAATAAGTACGTAAAGATATAAAGGATAATTTAACAATAAATTCAAAATGGTAAGTAGTAGTGCTAGACTACACAATATACTTTAATTAACAGGCTGACTCAACAACCTGCAACGACGATAGACTTAATCAACGGCCAGAATGCGTAGCCGCAAGTAAGATTAACAGCTTGAGGACAGAAAGGCAACGTGCGCTAACTAGCGAAATCACTCTCTATCTAACCTTTTCATTTCGCCTGTTTAAATACTTTTCACTTTGTAGAGACATTGGGTTATTTCGAAGCAAGAGAGATGAAAAAAGAGCAATGCCCTCGCCGGGACTCGAACCACGGACGTCTCGAATACGCGCCGAGAGTGCTGACCACTACACCACGAAGCCATGCTAAGAAGGCGGGAGAACTACCTTATATACTCCCTCTTTTAAAGAGCGGCTGGGGATAAGGGGACCCAGTCGCCAAATCCTCGTGGTGGAGAATCATCATCCACCGTCTTTTTCATTTCGGGCGCTAGTGTAGAGACATTAGGTTATTTCGAAGCAGGAAAGATGGAAAATGAGCAATGCCCTCGCCGGTATTCAAACCACGGACCTCTCGAAACGCATTGAGTATGCTGACCATTACACCACGAAGGCATGCTAAGAAGGCGGGAGAAATACCTTAACTAAATTTTCATCTTGGCAAGATAATGCGAGGGGAAGTAAGAAGCTCGGAAAAGATACCAAAATTAAAATAATTGGTTATTCAAACTATGAGAAATGCTACAGCATTGCTAAAAATAACTGCCTAATTTAACTCTTTTAGATCTTTTTATAACGACCACGTAACTGACTTTGGTGTATAAAGAAATACCTTAAAGCTATTAGAACTGCATTATGTAAGCATTTAAATAAGATTGTTTTTAAGCATTAGGAAACCTTCTGGTTGTCCCTTCCAGTTATTACCTGTATCTGTAAGAGATACAAACTTACCTTCTGGCTTTAGCTTTATCCCTATGAATGTAGAATAGGTTTGATAATTCTAATTGTTCCGATGTGACTTTCTAGGACCACATTATTAAACCTAAATTAGAAACAAACAATTAAACGATGTAGCAGAATTTATGATACATTAATGCAATAATTAAATTCAATCTGGTATTTTGATAGTTAATATAACATAATTTTTTCACATTCACAATTTTCTTTTTATTAATAAGAATGTTTCATACTGTGAAATTAGGAAGAAACGTAAAAAGTGAAATTAGTTTGAAACTGAGTAAAATCCAGAGGTGAAATAATGATAAAAACCAGTCAACTTCCTAGAAGGTTTTCATTGGTTCAATTGAAGTACTCATTTTATTTTCATTTGCGTTAAAACTACTGCATAATCAATTCTGATCGAAAGAAGGAAAATATACTCAGTAACTCGCTCATTTTCCGTTTAATATCTCTGTACTTAATCTCTGCTGTCAAAATAACATATAAATCATTGACGATCGTAAACAGGTAGATAAGCTCCAAGACATAAACTCAGCCATGTTGGAACAATAGCCAAGGACGTGCTTTCGTTTTTATTGCATTCATATTTTTTATTAATTTTTGGCGACCCCTGAAGACATTCATTACACAAACCTTGTTTACGGCTCGACCTTGGCGACATCTTGACGGCTTTAAAATTGTGCCAAATTAATGCGTCGTTCACAAATTTTACGAAAGCACGCATAGGACAAGAAAGAAAGCACCGTGCTTCTTTTAGCCTTTATATGATTCTAAGAATTGCAATTATTCCTCTATAGGCAGCTTGCAAATCACGGAATATGAATGAACGGACGTGAATGTATGTACTGTTTGATATAATGCTTATAAATTAGTGTAAAAACGTTGTAAAATTGTTGAAGGTTTGTTATTCTGGATCACAGTACCTGTTGAGCATATCGTTGTGCTTCATATATACTTGTTTTTTTACAAATCATAAGTTGTATCAATTCCACGTCGTCGAGCCAGTCAAACGCTGTAATTTTACAACATGCGTTTTCTAATCTCTAATCTAGCTTTATGTCTGCATAGTTCTGTGAATTTTTAAAGCAAATGAATTTTGAAGACGATTAAGTAGTATGAAAAGTTATAAGGTTCTCCCGCCTTCTTAGCATTTCTTCGTGGTGTAGTGGTCAGCATGCTCGACGCGTATTCGAGAGGTCCGTGGTTCGAATCCCGGAAAGGGCATTTTTCATCTCTCTTGCTTCACACAATATCTAATGTCCCTGCAAGGTTTTAGATTTTAACTGTCACCCAAAAGAATTTGTTAAGGTTTTTTATGCATACGCTGAGCTTGCAGTCTACCAGGCTGCTGTTGCACTAACTCCCGCTAACTCCATTTCTGTTTATTTCATTTTGGGGAGGGAGGCGGGTTTGCTCTTTTGCTTATTTTAATCTATAGAATTTCTATATAATATACAAATAATCCACTGCTTCGATTATTTAAATTTACGAGCAGAATACATGTAATGTATATACTGTAATATTCTCTTTCGATTAATTACGTTCTGATCAATAGTATTATGCAAACAAGACTGTAATGAAAGAAGATTTGTCATCTCAACTGTCATTAGTTTGCAATCTAGTTATAAACAGTTTAGAAGCTAACTTAAAAGTAAAGTTTCTTAGTTTGCAGTTGCAATTGCATTACATAAGGAAATTATGTAATTTTTCGCTTAAAGATAGTTATTGAAATTTTGTTGCTGACATCACCGATCGCAAATCTTCCATCTGTTTAAAAAATACAGAATAAGAAAGAAAAGGAAGCGTTATGACGTCCTTGAAAAAGGCCATATTTTTTTTGAAACGAGGAGACAAGCATAAAAGCTCCAGCGGGTCATACATTTTAGTAGTATTTCGAAATAAACTGGGCTAAGCTTGGAATTAATTTAAAGGAGTAAATATACTTCTTGGGAAATATATTTTGTAGAAATAAGGCTAAGCGAGGAGGAAGAAGCTTTGAAAATTTACACACACACAAATAAATAAAAAAAAAAAAAAAAAAAAAAAAAACGAATAAACAACATGAAGAATGAGTCTCCGTGCAAAATGAGTTAGTGATTATGTAGATAGAAGGCAAATAGTGCAATAATATTTTAACGCTAACATGCATGAAATTGTTAAACGTACATTCTATTACTCTTTTGACGCATTTTGCATGGTTAAAACGCTCTACAAAAGAGATTTCCATATCCTTTGTTATAACACTGTACTTATTTTTTGAAAACTTATGTGCTGCAGTTGATCTGCTTCAAAGTATATCTTACGAAATATTAGAACCAGTAATTTATTTGCGCAGTACAATTGGAAGTGTTTTGTGTTAAAAAAACATAGTATGAATACGCTTAAAATTTTCTAGCCCACGTTAGTCTGGCATGACCGGCATTTTTTTTTAATAACTAAGTTACTCACACATATATACGCTTTAGAGATAGAACATTCGAATCTACTTCGAATCTATAAATCTTGAATGGGACATTCGAAAACATTGAAACTCTGGGCTATTTTCGCAATCCTAATTTTTCTAAACCTAATATAAAATTTGATATATACTTCCCATTTTCATTAGTTTCAATGGCAAACAAGGTATTGCATAAAAAGAAAGCATATTAGACAAAGGAATTGTAATATATGCACGGATCAACCCTATTCTAATTGTTAACTACTCGACCCGTAAAGAAAGTTAGACGAATTACCGTTTCATCATAAATTAAGTAAAATAACTTGAATTAAGAAGAAGGTTTAAAATAAAACTTTTTATTTAACCTTTAGCCTAACGATTGCTCAACCTGTGTGATGATAGAAAACAATTCCCTCAACTTGCGAGTAATCGGAACAAATGTTAAAATAAAATTTAAATGTTAAATTACAAGTCCAAGAGTGTTTACAGGCTTCAGGCCTTAAACTCTCAAGAGCAGTTACGGCTAAAGCCGATTCAAGTACATTGAAAATGCAACACTAAGAAGGAGTGGCCAGAATGTGATAAACTCGGCAAACAGAGAGAGAATAAGTGATCTGTAATATAGAGCGAGAACAATGTTGGCTCATTAGGTTGTAGGACCACATCGGATGGAGATACACGAAGCAACACGTCTAGGTACAGAGTCAATGAGATACAGACGGTGTCCTGAGGAATGACTCTCCATTCCCTGCCAACTATTTACCACAGTTCGTTTTCTGAACAGGGCAATGGCAGCGTCTACAAATGGCGTCCAATCATATCACAAATGTGTTCGATTGGTGAGAGATCAGTAGGAAACGGTGGCCAGACAATGATATGTACATCTTGCAGAGTACGTTGGCTGATGCGAGCAGTGTGTGGTCTGGCGTTATCCTGCTGATAAAGGCATTAGGCACCCCCGGAAGGTAGGGGAACGTCACCCGCTGCAACACATCATCCACGTATCGTTGGGCCGTCATAGTGCCCTGAATACGAACTAGAGGTGTCTTGGAATCGTACGAATTTGGGCCCCAAACAATGAGGGCGGTTTGCCGAGCGGTGGGGCGTTCCACAATTGCTGCGGGTTTGGACCTGTCTCCGTATCGACGCCACACTCATACGCGGCCACTAGCATTGGAGAAACAGAAGCGTGAATCATCTGAGAACACGACTTTGTGCCATTCCGTCATCCACATCGCTCGGGCCACGCACTATTGCAGATGTTGGTGTCTATGATGTGGGGTCAATAGCACTCCTCTTAACGGGCGCCACGAGTGTAAGCCACTGGCTACCAAACGACGGCAAATGGTTCTGGTCGATATGGGAACATCCAGGGTGTCTTGAATAAGCTGCAGAATAGAGGTAGAAGTGACTTGCGGATGCGCCACCGCTTATCGGCGGATGCTTCGATCCACGCATGCTAACGTCACTCTGGTTGCACCGGCACTCCTCGATTTTGCCACATTTCCCTGTTCCAACCATCGTCGCCACAGCCGGTGGACTCTGGACGCGTCCAGGTATGGGTCAGAGATTTGCCGTACCTTCCTTTCTCAGTTCGATCACCATGCCCTGCGTACTGCTGCTGGAACTGCCTCTGTTGACGACGGCCCGACATTCTCTGCTATTACACGCGTCCTCTGAGAAAAGAACAAATTTTCTACGATGATTTCCCTAGCAGAAATAACGGCACGAAAATTGAACGTTCTGCAGGTTCCTTGCCTTATATCATCTACATGCGTTAGCTGCGCCTTTCACATCATTCGTATAACTTGGTGATGAGCGTCTACCTGAAATTTGCATAATTTTTGGACCACTCCTTCTTGGTGTTGCATTTTAAATATCGGGTAGTGTAATTCAATTCCTGAAAAAAGTATCAGCCAGACAGTCTGTAATAGCTGTCAAAAACTTTCTGTAGAACTGAACTCGCTACATTAACCAATTTGCATTCTGGTGGAAGATGATGAAAGTGAAAGTAAAAGTAAAATATTAAGATAACTATTATAAGATAAATAATAACAAAATATTAAGATTTATATAACATAAAACCCTACACATGTAACATAAATAGTTACTGATATACTTTTTGTTTGCTGCCCAATATTTTTCCGACATAAAGAGCGTTGTTGTTAATGCAAAGCATTTTCTTGGATCACTCTCATTCATACGTCCTTTAGGTTTGTTTAACCCCTAACATGTCTTTGATAATGGCTAAGGTAGACGACTGACGTAGATGCTGAGAAAAGTAATAAAGGTCCAATGAATAGTCTAAACAAACCAAATGCATTTTTCTTGGGTTTTCTGAAATATCTTTAAGATTTTTTTAAACAGGTTTTTATAGAAGTGCTTAACATCATTGTATCATAAAACTGGAAGGATTGAGGGGTCTATAATATTCTACTACAGTCACTGATTTTAAAATTAAATCTTAAACCACCGGAAAGTTTTGGAAATTAAGAGTCTGTACTTTTACTATAAGTTTACTATAAGTTACTATATACTTCAAAACAATGATGGAAGGCCGTAGTTTCCAGTGAGCTAAATCATAACTGAATGAAATTTAATAGGAATATCTACAAAGCATCACTACCAATTTATCATTTAGTAGTGTATGTATGGTTCTCAAGATTGTTTATCAAAGTTAATGATAAAACTGGTTTACAAATTTTGAGTGTTATTGATGGTTGCTAAAATTACTAAAACGGGAGAAAGGGTAAACAATACATTGTAAACTTTTTAAAAATATGTACAATTATACTCGCTTTCAGTAGGATTAATACTGATACTTTTTGTGCACTTCTGTGTTTGTTTTTTAACTGCATGTAATTCCTCTGATTATTTTTTATTTATTTCCTTTTTTTTTTCTTCAAAGTTCTTCTTTCATCTGCATAAAGTCTTAATTTATGTGGCATTTATTTTTTTCTTCTAAAATAAAACTTGATTTTTTTCTCATCAACACATGGTTATTTAAGAAGTTTTTGTTAAAATGCTACGAGCCGTGTTTCTTCTTGTCTTGCTCTTGCATGCGATGCTTACAAAGTAATCCGAGTACTACATAGAATGTTCATAAAAGACACTATAGGCTTTATTTCTTAAAATAGTAATTTTAGTCATATACTTCCAAGCATGCAGTTTTTCAAAATAAGATAGAGAATTGTGAGGAAACAATATCAACAGTGTGTATAGAAGACTTTTATTAGCCTCAGAGAGTTTTCCTTCTAAAATCATGTAAATATTAAGCACAAATCGTATCTTATCTACCTATCAAACAGTACAGATATGAAAAAAACTGCTACCCCCACAGTAGGTATATAAAAATAAATTAGATGTTAATGTCTTAAGCTAATTTTGCTATTTAAGAAAGACTATTTTTAATGGAAAAATATTTACGTCTTTCATATGCTCGTTCTATTCTGCATAATTTTGATCTCGCTGCTTTCCCTGAGCGCTTATTTTCTTACTGTTTCTCATAGTATGATTAGCTTTTAGGTGAGGATTTTCGTATCCCTTCAGACCTCTTAAAATTTCTTTATACAGGCTAATTAAAGCTAAATAATTACCAAAGTCGCTTTAGAATTGTGTGCTTCTTTCATTGGCAGCAGCATTTTTCTTATTAGACCAATTATTAGTCCAAAGAGGCAATTTGCCCAGAAATGCTATTAATTTTGTTTTGGCGTTTTGCGTCGTCCATTATAAAACAACGTATCACTTTTCAACTTGTTGCCACCAAATATTAGAGCCCTGCATTATATTTAAAGACATTAAATAATGAAGAATCTGCATTAATGTATGTATGTTTCTCACATTGTGAAAAAACAACTGTACCTAGTGAAATCAAACTTTGAATAACGTAGTCCTCAACTCGAATAGGGGCTTGGAATCTGGAAGTAATTTTATTATCTATTTCATATTTTGTAAAGCTTTAAAGAATTTTTATTTTACAAAGTCAACGATTTCAAAGCGAGCAATGGCAACACTGTAGGAAAAAACATTTTTATTTCCAGACTGTGTATCGGAAATTCCAAAGATATGCTCTTTTTAAATATTTTGTTATACTGGTGTTGAATTGAATTTTATGTTTTAAGTGCGAAGAATAAGATATTTGATAAATAAAGGTAAAGCACAAGTTTGCAAAAACTCATATCAAAATTTACCTTTACATGCACAAAAATAATGATAGTTCATAAAATATTCAATCGATGCAATCTATTTTTGCAGAAAATGTGCGAAAAACCAACCAATCAAATCATAATTCAATCAAAAGTGATGAAAATGTTTCGGTTATGCAAATCAAGGCATTACGTCATCTGACGGTGAATCAAGCGCTTTAAGCAAAGGAAATATCTGTGTGAATTTCTGCAAGTTCAGCGTGTAAGGACTCAAAACGGTTTGTTACAACTCCGAAGTGTCATTTGGAAGAATCTGAGTGTAGCGAATCATCTGCCATGTAGAACCAAGACAGATATTCATGGAAGCAGTCAGATGTGTTAGTATTTAAAAACAAACAATATCTATATGATGGAAACAATTTCAGAACTCTGGAAGAGTGCGAATAAAAACTTATTCTCAAAATCGATATTTAGCAATAACTGTTTGTTGCAACTGGATGTATGGATGGATTATTCAGTTATGGCAAAGCACACGAGGGCTATCTGCCTAAGGGGAGGGATGCCTTTCGTGGAGGACTTTCTAAGGGAAACTGTCTCGTATACACGTTACACGTGTTGCAACTGAAAGTCTAGGTTCAGCAGCTAAGCTCAGAGCTTGCAACCGTCACTGATGTTATTATATGATAAAAGTTTGTATGTAGAAGACTTAACGAAAAAGCTCTATGCCAAGGGTATGTCTTTCACTGTCTTCAAAGTAAATTAAGATCTCTTTAATTGATACAGCGAACATCAGAACTGGAGTAAACGTCAATGGTTCCATGTTATATTTACTAACGAGTCGAGGTTTAGTTTAGCATCTGATTCTAGAGGCGTTTACATCTGCATCTGAAATCAGAAAATGCTAAATCTTCCTTCGAACTCAATAGAAAGCGACCCTTTCGGTAAGGCATATGTAATGGTATGGGGAGGAAGGACACCCCATGGACACATTTTCAAAAGCAGATCTGTGAAAAATCAGAGATATCAGGTCTTAGAATCGTATGTAAAACTTTTCAGAGATGCACGTGGATCTCACTTTTTATTTACAGATGATAATGCTGGTCCACATCAAGAAAGCTTCGTTGACGAATTCCTTGAAAAGGAACACATTGAGCAGATATCATGGCCAGCAAAATCTCACGATATTAATCCGAACTTACAGGACTACCTTTGAAAAGCAGTTGTGACAAGACATCCTCCTAACTGGAGATGTAAATACCCTGAAGACCACATTGTTGGAGGAGTGGAGCATAATTCCCCAATATATGGTTGACAGCGTTACTGCGAGTATGAAAACACATTGTTATACGTATGGAGTGAGAGGAGATCACACTCCATATTAAACTCACAAGCTTTAATTTTTTTTTCTGAGTTAATATTTTTCTGTGAACTCTCCTATTACCATTTTTATTGTTTCATGCTACAGTTTTATATTATACGCAGCATTATTACATTATTTGGGAAATAAAAGCACAGCATCGTTTAATTTGATTGTCCTAAAATTGTTAATTCTAAAATTTTCTCTACGGCACTTTTTATTGCATGCAATAATTAATTATTTATTCCAAACATAATTAATTAATACGAAAATTATAACAATAACCACTGGAAAATATGTGATATATCAAGTGAAAAACTTTTAAATCTCCTTCTGCCTAAATTTTCTCATTTACCTTATTTTTCCAAATAAGTTTCTGCACGCTTCTAAAAATGAGGCCAAAACAGAAACTCATAACTTATATTTTTTTTCACATAAAGCATATGAAAAGTAGAACGCGATAACTGCATGTCGAAAAGAAGGCTACTTAAATTCTAATGACGAAATTTCTAGCTTCTAGTTTATCCCTCTTGACCAAACTGACGACAAAACACCATAACTGTCAAACTGTATAATTTACGTTAGTGACGACTTCATTGGTATTTAGGATAGTACCTTGTTTTCTTTGTCAACTTCTCCTAACTTCCGAGCCATTAAAAGTTAATGCACGTGTAACAAAGCATCGAGAACCACTTTTAATGAAGCAACATCGAAAATACCTCTCACCGAGGCAAATTTCCTACAGACTAGGACTTGCCCCCATAAGATAAACTAAGCCTAAAGAACTGGAATACTTGATAATAAATTTAGAGCGAGGTATTGTATTAAATGTACCATCAACGTTTTTATTCAATTCAGGTTGGATATAAAGTAATACCATTAAGTTCAAATTGGTAAAAAGTTAATTAATTGATGAGACTAAAGCAACAGAAACTACAATTGTAATCCTTAGCACGTACTTGTTGTAGAAATCCATAATGCGGTAATCCTTAATGCATACACGTATGAGCTTTAACAAAAGAACAAACATCGTGTGAGTAAGTTCGTCGAATTCATTTATATTAATGTTTCTAGATATGAGATCTCATTGTTTTTTTAAAGGAATTTCAATTAATCTTTTAAGCTTAATTTAAAAACTTCAATTGCTGCTACTGTTATGTTAAAATATGATTTCTAGTCTAAAGTTTATGAATTTATGCAGCAGATTTTCGAACTTCCTTTCATAAAATTATAATAGCAAAAGCACTTGAAAATAAAGCAGTTAAGTCATATTTTATTGTTACAAAGTGTTCGAGGTAGAGTGATTTTGGATATAACTTTTATGTGCCCTAAAACTACAGGTAAATAAGTCTTCCTACAATTGTATGCTAGGAAAAAATGACGATTTTGAATGTGATTCTTCAAGCGTCATAGTTTCCACCAATAAAACAAACATGGTCTCATATCAACGAAACTACCGGTCTGCAGGGCAGACAATTTAAAAAAGAGCTTCGATTTGCACAAACTCCAAAACTATAAAAGATCAGAAGTCAAAGCCACAGAAAAGAATTTTTTATTTAAAAGTTTTTAAGTAGTCGATTATTAGAAATAGCCAATGGTACGATTATTAGAAATAGGTACCTGTTATAAGATTATTAGAAATAGCCAAACCTGTTATCATCATCTGGACGTCTCATCACCGAAAACATCGTCCAGAGTGCACCACGGAACTCCAACAATATCGCACCATTGACGAAGGAATGAATAGAACCACCTCATGTACGGTATCGAAACCTTGAAAAGTCATCCTCCACTAAAATTACATCCTCTAGAACTACACAAATAGTTACAATGGTCAGAGTCATAGCTGAAATTTCGAATAAAAATAATTTTATAAAACATGCTTACTAAATCACATACATATTAAGTTGGACCGTTATTATAACTTCTCAAGATGGACGTATTGAAAAAGCAATCATTCTTTTACCTGTAATTACCCCCCCCCTGCAAACGGAGAGACACTTCGGACTCATGCTTGAGACCCTAAATCGATATTACATTCTTAAGAATTGGGGGGGGGGTGGACACATACAGGCAGTCAGTTAAGCCTTATATAACACACAGGGTTACTTCTCATATATTTTATAATGAAATAGCAAAGAGTACAAGTTTGTGTTAAATGAACAATGGGCAAAACGAAACCGAATGCAACTGAGAAATTCATAGTTACCGGTAAAATGATTTAGCTTCCGATTTAAATAAAGAAGAAAAGGTGTCCGCCGATAACATCGCGGCAAAAACATCGCGGACGAAAACGTCGCGGAGAAAACAACGCAAGGCGAAAACGTCGTGCTACAAAACATCGTGGGAGAAAACATCACAAAGAGAAAACATCGCTGTTCTAAAACATCGTCGTCGAAAATAAAGCGGTTCAAAAACTTCGCAGTTTAAAAACATCGTCGTCGAAAATATCGTGGTAAAAAATAAAGTATCTACAAATCATCGCATGACGATAACATCGCAGACATGCATTTTTCAGATTTTAATAATTATAAATGGATATTCCCATAATGATTTGGGAGCTCAAGATGTAAAGAAGGATAATTTTTACCTTCACATTTTTTTATTAACTAATAAATTTTTGCTGAAAAAGTAAGAAGGAAACTTAAGCATAGAAAATTAAATGCACTTATAGATTATACTTCTCATGAAACATTACCAGTAAAAACTTTATAAAAATGATTTGCTAATGGTCTTTGTGAGTTAACTATGTCAGTTTAAAATTCCATTAAGTGCTATAAGTTGCATTAATTTTCTATGCTTAAGTTTCCTTCTTATTTTCTCAGGAAAAAATTTATTAGTTAATAAAAAATATGAAAGTAAAAATGCCATGCTAAAGCTTGAATAAAGCATGTCTGCGATGTTATCGTCATGCGATGATTTGTAGATACTTTATTTTGTACCACGATATTTTCGACGACGATGTTTTTAAACTGCGAAGTTTTTGAACCGCTTTATTTTCGACGACGATGATTTGTACCACGATGTTTTAGAACTGCGATGTCTTCTCTTTGCGATGTTTTTTCCCACGATGTTTTGTAGCACGACGTTTTCGCCTTGCGTTGTTTTCTCCTCAACGTTTTCGTCCGCGATGTTTTTGCCGCGATGTTTTCGGCTGTAACCAGAAGAAAACACTAACTTCACAAATTTAAACAATTTATTGGCGAGGAGTTGAGTTTTGAGAAAGGTAACCCCAGATTCCAAAATTTCATGAGAAGCCATTTCGACCATTCTCGTCTTCGTACGTCTTTAATCAGCCAAGATGTTAATTCAAATCTCTGAGAAAGATAATTTTCGTGCTCACTTCTCCAAGTGGCTACAGTCTCTCTCGTTGGAGATCAAAATACTTTATTTCGAAAAGTGTTGCCACTACCCGCTTTCAAATCGTAGAGTTTGTTAATAAAAAAAATTTAAGTTTTATAAAATATGAAATAAAAATAGCATTGCCAAGCATTAAATGTATTACTGTTATAAGCAAGCACGGGATTACACTTGACGTCACTGTATGTCGATAATGTTTCGTTAATGTCAGCATTTTAAGTAAATAGCTGCTTTAGGCAACTTTTTTGTTTCAGCTTAGTATAACGGGCACGATATGTTATTGCCACGTTAATTATTTTATTGATATTGAGAAACTTTATTATATTACATTAAATTTAAAAAAAAAAAAAAAAAAAAAAAAAAAAAAAGATAATCTGAAAGTTTTTCCACATTTTACTTTACGCCCAAAAGGACTTTTTTTAACGTTTTGAGTATTACCTTTGTTTATTAAATATCAAGTTTTACGCACTTAAACCATAAAATTCAGTTCAACAGCAATATCGCAAAATAATTTTAAAATGAGTATATCTTTAGAATTTCCGATACACAATCTCGCGCACTGGAAATTAAAAAAAATTTCTTTTCTTCCGTACAGCGCTGACATTTCTGGCTTTGAAATTGTTAAGTCTCTTAATAAAAAATTCTTTAATGTCTGACAAAATATGAAATAGATAACAAAACAAATTCTAAATTAGGGCTTTCAGATGCCCATATTTGATGGAAGATTACATTATTCAAACTTTAATGGCTCTGGGTACCGTTGTTTTATCACAGTGCGAGAAGCATATATACATTTATGTAGATTATTCATTATTTAATTTCTTTAAATATAATACAAAGTTGTAATATTGGGTGGCAACGATTTCAAAAGTGAACCGACATTTAGAGTGAACCAACGCAGAATGCCAAAACGAAATTAATAACTTTTCAGGACAAATTGCCCTTTTGGACTAATAATGACGTCCTAGGTATTAATCTGAAGTGTCAAAAGTTTTTGTGTCCTGCATTGGCAATAAAAATTATTTGTTAATTTGTCGTTTCTTGGAAAGAATGAAATAATTTCATTCATACTGAAATGTTTTTATACATTTTTTTTCAGGGTTACATAAAGCTTATAAATTTTGCTTTGGCTGCAGCCTACTCAACTGGCGGACTTGCCTTCTATTTTACTGTATAAAACGAGATATTAATAAAAAGACAAAATAAGAATAAAAAAGAATCTGAATTAAACTTAAATTCTATAAATTAAATTAACTGTAAATTTTGCAGTAAAAGATCATAATATTATATGCATCATAAAACTTTTTGTTACTTGTACTTTTGTATAAATGTTTGCATTATTTAAAAAAACACGCATTGTGTTTTTTAATACGACGGTTTGATCCAACCAATTTACTATTATAAAATGAAACATAAATAAGGAAGAGTAAGGAAGGGCCTTAGTTCTCAGTGCGTACAACTGGTCTATCAGCATGGATGTTTAGGTTCTTTACTTTGGCAAAACATTCAATAATGCGACAGAGAGACTATTTGGTAGTACAATGTACTAACATAACCGAAAAATCGAATAGTATGCGGGTCTAACACTTTCAGCCGTGGCTGTTTCGTCATCGCTCTTTCGCCGAGAGGACAATCTGTCACCAGCTGATTTACCGTGGGCAATTTCGCCGTCAAGTAGAAATAAAATACGTAAGGCTGTTTATATTATTACTTGTTTACAAATATGCTAGAAAGGAAATTTTACATTGAAAATTATGTCAATATCAAATACAACAAAATGATCGCATTTCATAATTATGAGCTGAACTTCTGAGATACTCATTATATTATCGTTTATAAAATTACGTTCTAAAATCTGTGCTTACACGATTACACATTTTTGTCAAAATTTCTTGAAATTTTAATCAGCCAGTTTTCATTTGCATAAAACTTATTTGTATGAATTGAGAATGGAATCTTGGCAGCACATTACTCTCTTAAAATTAACAAATATACCGAACGATACGCAAAAATATATTTGTATAAAATTGTGCACAAAAGCATTTTATGTATTTTTCAAAAGATTTTAATACCATTAATTTGCTGGAATGCAAACGTTAATAAACCACGTGGGTCTTTTAAATGGCAAAAATCCAGAAATATGTTTTACCTTAACTTGTGCTGCAGAGCAAATTTTTGCATGCGATTTGTTTAAAAATGCTTCCAAAAAATCGATATTTTTAATATTAAATGAAAAACGGAATTCAATTTTTTAAATTATATAAAGACAGTACCCCTAAATACCATCTTAAAAAATGGTCGATTTATTTTAAAATCTCAAAATGAGTTTCTTTCTATTATGAATGTCACATTATATTGTATTTAATTTTAATATCATGCTTTATTTCGTTATTATATATTATTGTTATAATTATATTACGTTTCATATTAATAAAGATTGCTTTTAGTCGCTATACTTGTAACTATGTACTGCATATAATTAATGAATTTATTACTTTAATATAGTTTAGTAATTCTAGAAAATATGTTTAATTACAAAAGCCTTTTTCTTTTGGGAATTTAAGACGGCGAAAGGTATACAATGGGTAAACAAAATAGGTATGACATAGACATGTAAAGAAAAATATATCTTGATGGGAGATTTGCCTGACTGCGAACAGGGCCAAAGGCGAAACGGCGTGAAGGCGAAGGCGAAACGACAGCAGTGAATAGCCCCATTGGTATTGTCGTTGGTATAACATTTACAATTATGCATTTGTTGCAAATGTAAGGCTTATAATTTTATATACATAAAGATATGAACTGCGCTTGCGTGCGCGACAGTCATTGAAGGAAATAAAAACAGAATGAATAGGATTGGGCTGTGTCAACGTAAGCTTGTACTTCAGGCCACTTGAAGAGGGTAAGGTGAGAGAATTACCCTCACTGGTACAGTCAACAAATTTAGTTTGACAACCTGCATATTGGTAACTAATTGGACATTAGTAATTCAATACACTGGAATTACCTCATAAAATAAATGTCGGGCTAAAGTTTAATTTTTAACTGTCAATATGTTTGGATTACCAAATAGTATAACCAGTAGAACTTTTGTTTTTTATGTTTGTATTGACAAATATTCTCTTAGAAAAGTATTGTGATTTTGCTGTTTAATCGAATTTTATGTGGCCTAAGCGCCAAGAACGTGCTATATTTAATAAATAAATGAAAAACGCAAGAGATTAATAATAAAAAGCCAAAACAATTTATAAAGCTATCTTAGTAAGAAAACTGAACGATATAAACAAAGGAAAGACTAAGGGGAAAAATGTAAAAGCTTTCAGATTTTATGCTACGCCCCAAAAGATGTTTTCTTAACGTTTTATGCTTTATTTATTAAATATAATTTTCTTCGGACTTAAACCATAAAATTCAAATCAACGGTAATATCACAAAATAATTTAAAAAGAGCATATCTTTAGAATTTCCGATACACAGTCTCGCACGCTGGAGATAAAATTTTCCTTTTCTCGTACAGTGTTGCCATTACTCCCTTTAAATCGTTGAGTTTCTTAATCAAAAACTCATAAATACTTCTGAATTCCAAATTTGGGCTTTCAGATGTCCATTTTCGTGTGCAGGATTATGCTATTAAAGTTGGATGGCTCTAGATACCGTTGTTTTATCACAATGCGAGAAACATATATACGTTTATGCAGATTCTTCATTATTTAATTTTTTTTTAAATATAATACATGGCTCTAATAATTGGTGGCCTCGAATATCTCGAAAAATTAGCCATACAATTTTTAAAAATCTGAAACAAATAAGCTAATAAAATAAAAAAAATAAGTTAAAAAAATCAAACGTACGCAAACCAGAAGAATAAATAGAAATTGCACTCTGATCTTTACATGTTACGTGCCAGTTTAAGACTAGATATAATTTTAAACTGAGCAGGCCGGACTACAAGTTTAAGAATTAATCCACCGCAAATTAATGGTACAGAACGTAACATTTCATACAGAAGATGAGGTTTACAAAATCGCAAAGAAAAATAATGCAAACAAACTTGCTCTCATATTATTTTATCGTAAATTGACGCGCATGAATATTTGCGGAATTGTTTAAGAGGGAAAATTTTCGAGATGTAGCTAAGCATTTATTTCACTGAATCGCTTACGAATGAGATTTCCCCAAAGTGGTAAAATTTTTTATTTTCTTAAGACACGAAATACGCGATCTGAAAGCAAGAAGTACCTCGATTAGGTTTCCTTAGTAGTGTCTAAAAATAAAACAGATAGAAAAATAAATCAGAATCAAGAAAAAAGTTATCATCAAATTCAAAATTGCCGCAACATTCAAAACATTTTTCATTAAGGAATTTATTGAGTTTTCAGTGATTTAAGATTTTGAGATTTAGTTCTTAAATTTTACAATGGAAATTTTTGTGGGTGAGAGTGAAGGAAATCATTTGGATTTTTATTTATTAAATCAACCGAATTTAATATTTTTAATTTTAATGTAATTATAACCAAACAATTTGGTAAATAAAAAACAGATAGGCATGCGTCGACAATTTAATATTTTTAATCTATTCATCGTTATGTAATTATTTAGGTTGAGGACGATGGTAATAATTACAAAAATGCGTGGAAAAACTGACATAAAGTTTATAAATCTACATTTAGCAGATTTTCAACTAGGAAATAGCACTAAAATTGAATTAAATACAATGAAATTTTTTGATTTATCTCACCTAAAGTATTTTAGGATAAAAAATTAATATATAATAAAAGTTTTAAAAAAATCTGAAAGGTTTCAGATTTTAAATTACGTCTAAAGAGGCCTTTTTTTTAACGTTTTGTGTGTTACCTTTATTTATTAACTATCACGTTCTTTGCACTTAAACCACAAAATTCAGTTCAATAGCAATGTCGCAAAACAATTTTAAAATGAGCGTATCTTTAGGATTTTCGATACACAGTTCCGCGCCCTGGACATAAAAAGTTTTTTTTCCCCCGTAGAGTATTGCCATTGCTCGATTTGAAATCCTTGAGTTTGTTACTCGAAAATTCGTTAAAGTTTTACAAAATAGGAAATCGATCATAAAACAAATTCCAAATTTCAAATTTGGTCTTCCACATGCCCATATTCCTAGGAGGATTACGTCATTCAAAATTCGATGGCTCTAGGTACCGTTGTTTTATCACAATGCGAGAAATATACATACATTTATGCAGATTTTTCTTTATTTAATTTCTTCAAATATAATACAGGACTCTAACATTTGGTGGCAACAGTTTGCAAGAGTCTGCTACGTTGCGCTGTTCTCGATTTTAGGCTTGTCCCGTCAACCGTCAGAGCCAACTTACGCGCTGCTTTAACTGTGTAGCTGTTAGGCCAACTTACGCTTACTTAGTTCAAATCCTTTATTTTTGATTTAAGCCTAAGTTAAATCCTTTATCTTTGATTTAAGCCATAATTTCTGGCTTTATTTGTAAGCACTAAGTGTGCCTTCTGTTAACAGCTAAATAAAGGGTCCTTACACTCTTTCTCAGTCTCTGTGAAAGGCAGTGATACATACTGCCATCTACGACAGGGCATAGTGATAATTCATTTCTAGTCTTCCAACGTTTCATACATTTTATGTTTCTAAAGAATACGAATCGTTATAGTATGATAATAAGGAAAATAGAATCATTAGTAATTTTCATTTTTACTTTGTATATACTGATTCTAACCATCCAATATAATCCATCATAAAACGTTTCAAAACCATAAGATAAGTATCAGCACGAAAACAAGGACTTGAAATATGAAGTACTCTATTCGAAATTACCGAGAAGATTTCAGTCTATCATTAACGCTTCCTTTCACTGCTTTTCATTCCACAAATTGCAAGTATGCTGAAATAAAAAAGCAAAGAAATAAAATGTAATAATGAGAATTGAAAATAATACCTTCATGTCAAAATTGCGTGCAGAACGGAGCTAGTATTCTATTCTTGTAGATTTTTTTAACTCTGCCCAACATTTCAGTTAGTTTCCGAAGAGTTTTCGATTTCGTTTTCTAGAAGTACCAAAGACGAAGAAAAAAGGAAAGAAATAGTTAAAGAATGACTTTTCCGTAGTAGCCACGCAAGATCTGCCGAAACTTCCGCAATTAATCATTTAAAAGCGCAACGATGTGCTATGAATTATGCATCCATGATTAATTTCGAGGCATAAAAGCGATACAACTAATTTGGGTTCGTCAGTCATAGAAAATGCTAATTCAGGAGGTGGGCATGTAAGATTTGATTTCTGATAGCGCATACGTGTCGAGAAACCTTTCACGTGACTTTTGTACCTTAGCGTAATATATTGTAGAATGATTCAATAACCTGGAGTCTTAAAGTGCAAAGAAAAGTGTGAAATAGGCACGTAAAAGTATTGCTGCGTTCTGCGGGTTCGTGGAGTTGGAATAATTGATGTTAACACTTGATGAAGAATCAAAACACAATTTGTTCGTCAGTATTACACAGGACAGTCCCCAAAACACGTTTACAGTCGTCGAAAAGACTACAATAAACACGCTGAAATAATCAGAAACAAAGCCTACAAGCTATAACGGTGAAGCGCTAAAGTACAGTACACGGCAAAGCACTAAAGTACAGGTGTCAACCGGGTCGATCGCACTCCAGCTAGTTTCTGAATTCAAAACACACTACTTTCCCTCCGTACAGGCAGAATATATACAGATTTAATCTACATTCAAGAATATTCCGGAGAAAACCGCTAAAAATGCGTTCTAGAATGTTCTCGCTTCGTCTTCGACATAGTGCCAATTTTGTCGCCTTAGTATAACCAAATGGAAGATTTCGCACCAAATCTGGTAATCTTTCCCTGCCACTTTCTGACAAACCTAACATCGCTTTGCGGGGAAGCTATCTCACCGCTCAGTCGCTGAGCATTTTGCCACAGTATCTTCTGCGAAAATTAAATGTATTTTAAATAATTCAGAAGATCATATAAAAAGAACTGCATGGAACAATAGGGCATAATATCAAAATATATGAAAACTGTATATATTCATTATCAACCAATAGTTACCGCTATTATTCTTATACGCACTCGCAAACTTATATTTCTCAGGACTAGAATACCCTGCAAATTTTAATAAATAATATTTCTAAGTTTTTATGAGGATACTGACAAACTGGTTAAGACATTTTATTTTCATTTCCTTTCAGACGCTGATAATTTCACTCGCTCATTCTAGTAGTATATAATTAAAGAAAGAAGCTAGACTAAGAAGGTTAATTGCGACTTTAATGGACATGCATTTCTTTGAAATGCTGTTTATGTTAGCCAGCTGAACGACTTTAAGTTTGTGGCTGAGCCTAATTTCAGATCTATACTGTCAAGATAGCGTTTATTTGTCGTTATTAAATTTTCATACTATAATTAAAGTCAAAGTATACACTAGTATAAAATAACTAAATATTTAACTTTATAGAACCTAAGTTAATTTTAAAGTGATTGTTTGATCGAGTGAAGAAAAGTGTACCGGCTACTCGATAATGGTCAGGGGAAAATTTCAGAAAGTGTTCCAGAAAGTTGTCAAGCCGCTATAGAATGGCGAGGTAAAAGAAATTCTGTTTGTTTATAAAACACTAGGAAAATATGACTTTAGAAATTACTTTATCAGGTTTATAATATTGTTACGAAATTTTGTATATATGTAAGTAATTTTAGTGAAATTGTAGTATTTTTGTGGCATAGTATAACATGAAATGCTCGCAAGAGACGAAGCTCTGCCGGAAAAGTTAGATTACAGGTGCAAGGCCTATTTAACATTGAGGCTACCTCTTTAAATTAGCGAGATAAGGTCAAGCTGGCGATGGCTTTGGCGATTAATTTTTGTTGTCAAATTTGGCGATAAATCACCAAAAGTCGCCAAACTTGGCAATATTTTGGTCCGATCCTGTATAACTGTGTAGTGTAAATATAATTTATCCCTACATGTAACTATAACCGCATCCTGCCCTCATGCGCCTTCCAGTAATTTCGAGAAGTGGAGTGTATTGGAGAATTTTTGGCCGCCGGAAGGAAACTATACAAGACTAGAGAGGGCATCAGTTTCTGCGTTGGTTAGTGCAGCGTGAGTTTGGTGTATTGAAAGATCTCCGTAGGAGCTTTACCTATATAAATGCGTTTAGCCCTGTTCTGTGTTTAACGTTCTTAGTAGTTTGAAATGTAATTACTAATTTTACTCTGTGATACTGATTATTTTCTGTGCGAGTATTTTTGTGGAAAGTCCCAGAGTGGTTAAGGGTTGGTGAAAATAAATTTTATCAAACTAGCATCGGTTCTGTGAGCGTTTACTTTATACGAACCCGCACGCTCGCAGCAATATTAAGGATATTTCAACAGATGCGAAATCATTATCCAATAGTAAGAATGGTATCAGAAATAATATTTCCGAAATTTTGCGGTTTCTGTGCATTGGTAATGGAATAAGTCTCTATTTTTCTGTTTTATAAAATTTAGAAACTCCTAGGCTTTAGGAAATCTCATGCTCCTCTAGAATCGCAAAGTTATAGAGCATCTAGAATTTTTATCGAACAAAAGATAAAAATATTTCAAAATACCTAGGCCTTTTATGACTCTGTAAGTAAAGTACTTGTAACTGGGTGGGAAACTATTACGGATTTAGATTTCCATCTAGAATTTAACACGTTTTGTGCACGTTGTGTGCCGAGTTCTAATTGCTACTGCACAGTGTGAATGAATGCCATTGCGCTTCACATTCCACTATTGACAGCGTTATGGATTGATAGCAAGGTTAAAGAGAATTATTTTTGTAGGCTTATGCTTAATTCACTCATTGCGTATCCTTGTTGTTGAAATTTTATCGTGAATTTTTAATGCATTTCCCGATAAGCTATCGAGTTCAAATTTTGTACATGCACTGTTAGATCATGCAATGTGGTAAAGGAATTGTTTTAAAATTCGGTTTAGATTTCTTTTATTTGATGTTTAAATGATTTTTGTACATATCTTCGTTTAAAGAACGTATTGAACATACCAGAGTTTTGTTATTTGCTTTATCGAATATAGCGGAAAAAAATTTTTCCCAATGAAACTTTTCATTTAATTACTGAATTTTTGCCGATTTTTTAAAAAAATCTTTCAATAGTTTAGACTATTTGACGTTTCTGAATTTCAAATTTAAACATAGAAGAACGTATCGAATGTAATGTTTTGAAATTTTCATAGACTACAAAAAGTTTTTTTTCACCCTTTTTTAAAGCAAGAGTGATAAATATTAATTTAGCAATTTTCTTAATTTCTTAAAAAAAAATGTCTGGAGCATACGAGAGAAAAAAGCTTTTCTCTTGGAAAATTTGAGTCTGATTTGTCATCTTGGCGAAATTAATGACAAATTGGGGATATTCATTTTCACATCTCTGTAAGTAGTAAAAGAAGTATTTCAACTGGGAAAAATTTCGGATAATATTTTCAACGAAAATATCCATTTTGACAGTTCTCAAATACATTTAGACGATATTTTTCATAATGTCTGTACATGCGGACAGAATAAGGGACTGTGTCTTTCAAAACGGATTATAAAATGAATTTAAGATAGATTCAAAACGGATTTTTCGTCACTTTGTAGGTATGTATGCATCTAGCATAACTCAAAAAGTATTAACCGTAGAATATTACAATTTTATATATGGGACTGATATATCATCTAGTTGTGCACCTCGCGTTTTTATTGCAATCGGCAAAACCAAACATATATATATTTATATACCCACCACTTTACCAGTAAAAGCGCTTACCCGGCATTTATTTTCGCAATTGTTGATCGTTGTCATGTATTTCTAGTTACAGAAGTGTTTTAAATAACGAAAATATTCATGTTTCGGCAATGTCAAATTAAAAAAAATTATTTTTGATAAATAGTGCAATCTAACTTTTAATGCTATCTCCCTGTTCTTATACTTATGGCTTAAAAAGTTTCATACTCGTTATGAAAAATACAATTAAAAAAAGTTTGACTCCCGCGCGATAAAAATTGACTGAGGTATTTAATTTCAAAATTTTGCTATTTTTGATGTCATTTCCAACTTGCTTCGAGAGGTCGGTTATTCAAGTTAGAATAGTTCGAAGAAATAAGTTTAAATGAAGTGCAGCCAAAAGTGTGTGTTATTTAATAGTCTGTACAAGGATGTCATATCTTGTTCACATCAGATTTTTTCATCTTAGCTCTAAGTAAAATGCTCATTGTAACGTGGTTATTACACCCAATTCCGAAATATTCAAAGTTATTTCTTCAATCTCCCATGTTAATTATGCTGTTTACTGTGGAATGCTAATTCTCAGACATATTTTTTTAAACATTAAACAACTTTTGGTTAACATCTAACAACTTCTGGTTCATAAAGATATTAGTTTATTTTGCCTTTAACATCATAAAATATACTAAATATGCTACGAAGTTTTTTTTTTTTTATGTGTGCAATTTTAGTGCAGACTTTGCTGTTTCTAGTAGCATCTAGTATGTAATGCCCACGTCGACACTATTACTGTGATGTTTTATATGCGTATGGTAAATAAATACACAGAAGTTTCATATTAAAAACAAGAAGAATTTGACATCACCAAGTAAAGTACTTTATTGTAAATATATTTTCCCTTATTTCAGATTTTCTTAGTAGCGTGTTTTGATCTCTAGCTCACTTTATTGCAAGAATGCGGTATACAAGGTGAACCTGAACAAGTGGGCACAACTTTAGGGGGTGATAGAAGGCAGCTAATGGGCAATATTTGTCATAGAATGTACGGTAGGAAATCAAACGGTGAACCATTTGGTAGCACTGTAAATGGTATAAAAAAAGTCGGTCTTCGCATCTAACGGCATTTTCTACCGTGGATTGCCGACAGGATGGCTGGTTATACGAACTGCGAAATTCTCGGGGCGATCGATTGTTCGAGGTGGTCCTATAGCTTGACCACCAGGATCACCGAATCTGTGGTGTTTGGCCTTTTACCTGTGGGGCCATATGAAAAGCCGTATAGGTGCTCCATTGAGACCGAAACTGATCTAGTTCGCCAGAATCGCCGTTGTTGCCAGTGATACTCGGTAATAAAGTGAGCCTGGTGTCTTCGCAAATGTACGTCAGTCCCTATCCCGCAGGTGTGATGCCTGCATTAGAGCTGGCGGAAGGTTTTTTGAGCAGTTTCTTTGAGAATGCACATCAATTAAATTTCTGTTAAAAAAAAATATTTTCTGAAGTATCTCCTCTCATTCTTGTGTTAATTCTTTAAATGTGACAGTGGAAAACTACCCTTTAACTTCTCACAGCTCCCGTTCTGCCCATACATTCTATGTCGAATATTGCTCTTACAGCTGCCTTCTGTTACCCCCTAAAGTTTTGCCCACTTGTTCAGATTCACCCTGTATAATACGTACAAGTTTGCATTAGTCAACCAATTATATTATCTACAAGGTTTCTAAAATTCAACGGGTTGTTATTAATTAGCAATTTTTGACATCGCGAGTGTTCAGTGGCCTGAACCAATCACGTTAAACTAGGGTCATCTGTAATTTCAATTGGTGTAGAAAACTCGGCTTGCTTTCTGTAAGAAAAAATGCTTTATTAAAGCTTTGGGTGGTAGATTAATGAGTGCCTAAGGTAGCAGACAAGAGCTAGAAAGGAAAACAATAGAAAATAAAATGATTAAATCCTTTCTCATGCACCCTTTTTAGCTGTGTCGTTCATTCTTCAGATTTTCCGCTTTTATTTTTTCAGCTGATAATGTTGATATTTTATTACCTTTACATAATATTCAGAAACTCATGATTTATTTGATGGTATTTTTAACAACGGCTCATTACCTTTCCTTCTTCGCCATACATTCCATTTCTCTTTTCCAGTCCCTTAGTATTTCGAAATAAATTCCCAAGGACTGCTATAACATATTTCTTTTTCAAGTTTTCCCACTGTGGTTTTTTTTTTCAATTCCGTGGCACTGAAGAGTGAAAAATCACCACTAATTATTGCAATCATAGCACTCATTCTTCCTAGCGCCATCTTGAATATTTATATGCGCATTCTTAAGTAGAGATCATTAACGAAGGACACGGTAGTACTACTAATAAAAAGAAATATCTCTCTCTCTCTTTAGTTTGCGAAAACGAAAATGACCGTCATGTGTAAATTTGTTGCTGTTCTTGAGCTCCTCCATTCTTTAAGGAGGTAGAAATGGGGGGGGAGTAGAAAGGTATAGGAGGGCATCGTGTGCCAGGTAGCTTTTCGTTAATGGCCGATATTATAAGCGTTTGGACTATAATAGCGGAGTAAAAATAATTAATGGACCGTAGGCCGGAGTGTTTCCTTTAAGAAAATGGCTGTTTCGAATGTCCATCTTTGTCCTAAAGATTCGAGTATTGACGTTAATTATAATTTATGGGTTAGACCTTTACTTCGCTGTAGATCGAAAGTTGATATAACGTGAGACTCCAACAAGACGTGTGCGAATACAGCTATCATCTCGCAGGTTTTTAAGTAACACGAATATATTGATAACTTTATTTCTGTGTGAAAAAACTGATTTTGTTTGATTTTACAGAACATGCAATAAAATGTGCAAGTTTTATAGTGTTCAAGGAATTTAGGTTTTGTAGACAATACCACTCCACTGTTCAAAACTTTCGAGCAAGAGAAATGTGAAATATGATACATCATATTAAAATCTAATATATTTGATATAAAAATATGTGAAATTTGCAGTATCTGAATTTAGCTGTTCACGAGCTTTAGCCTTCTCTTTGAAGAAGAAATGTGTGAACTGATATCATTTAAGTAATTCGTGTTATAGTGTGAACACAATTAAAATAGCTTTTGACCATCTGGCGTGATGTTCAGCAAAGAACGTTTGAGCAAATAAGGCGTGAGTTTCTTTGACGAAAAACATATTTTATCGCGCCATAACCGCCTTATTTCCAGGTTTCTAACCATTTGACCCCGCTGTTTTTGGTTATTGATATAATTCTTAAGTTTAAAACAATTTAAGCTACCTGTATGATGGAATGGCTAGTTTCGGCATTGTAACTTCGGCTAGTAGGCATTATAACAGATACCAGAAAAGACAATCTCCCAGTGTTTTCAAAAATGTCAAAAGTGTTGAGTAAATGTATGGTTTGATATATATTATTTCAATGGTCACAAATGAATTTTTCTAATTATTTCAAAAATACTAAAAGAAGATCATTTCCTGCTCCTTAATTGTTTGGATATCCCATTTGGTTTCATGCAACTTGAATTTGTCCCAATGTATTTTAATCTTACCGTATATTCAGGAAACCTTGTAGAGTCATTAGGATTTTTTAGAGGCAGAAAAGACGAAAAATATGCAAGCGCCTTCAGGAATCGAACCACGGACCTCTGAAATACCGCCCCAGCGTGCTACTGGTACACCACGAAGGCACGCTAGTGAAGTGGGAGAAATACCTTATAACCTTTCCTTTTTATCTATGTATCGAATATTTAATGAAAGATTATAACTTATTACGTCAGAGCTAACTTTATGAAACACATGATCTCTGATGATCCTACTCACACGCCGATAATTTTTGCAATGAATTAATTGAATGCCTAATCATCTCAGTTGAAATTATCCAAAGCTGGTTGTTCTAGCTTAAGACAGAATATTGTTTGTCCTGAATGCTAGTTCAAGACCCTCTCGAAGACCACTAAATAAATTAAAATAGCTTTTGAGCATTAAGTTTATTAGATACAAGTTAGCTTAAGTAAGTTTGCTTAAATTTATAAGTTTATTAGATATCTTTGGGGCATAAGATATTTCAATGATTTCCCGACTGGAAATAACCTCTCTTACGAGCATGCGTGTTAATGAGATTAATAATCCAATGTAATTCCATACATTTAAAGGATAATGCTAGATAATACTGGACCCGCAGAATTTCCTACATTCAGCAGCTTTTCTACAGGACTTGAGAATTTCTCTTCAGCCTGGAACTTTGACATTGAACAGTTAAAAATTTGTTATTCTTCACGTAGTTAGTTATTCATATTGTTAAGCTGTACGGGTTCGTGGATTTGGAGTAATTGATGATAACTCTTGATAAAGCATTAAAACACAATTTATTCGCCAATAAGCTCTATTACACAGGACAGTTCCAAAGAGACGTTTACACTCGTCGGAAAACTGCGACAAACAAGCTGAAACAATTAGCAACACAGCCTTCAGGCTATAGCGGTGAAGACAGCTTAACGGTAAAATATACAACAGCTCCTGAATTGTTCGATGGCTCTCAAGGTAATCTTTGAACTCAAGACAAACTATTCTCTCTCCGTACAGGCAGGGTATATACAGCTTTAACCTACCTTCGAGAACATTCCCGAGAAAACCGCTAAAAATGCGTTCTAGAATGTTCTCGCTCCGACTATGACATATCGCCAATTTTGTTTCCAAACATCACCAAATGGGCGATTTCGTGCTAATTCCGGTAATCTCGATTTTACCCTGCCACTTTTTGGCAACCCTAAGCCTGCCGTTCACTCACTCTGCTCAGCCGGCAGACTGCTTTCTCCACTCCGCTGCAAGAGCATCGGTTTCGACCCGCTTTGCAGAGAAACTATCTCAACGCGCAGCCGCTGGGCACTTCGCAACATTACTTTAGAAAGCTTAAAATACTGATATTATCATTTACGTGATATTATCCTTGCATTTAATTGAATTTTGAACTTTACCGTATATTTGAACTGGTAGTAATAATAATCAAATTAAAACAACAAATGAACATTACCTTACTATTCTGTTTCTCAAAAAACTTTTTACTCTATATTTGCTACACTTTTTTAATAATTGTTGATAAAGAATAAGTGTATTCTAGAGAAAGGAGACAATTTTAAGGCCTAAATGAAAATATTTTCTTTTAATGATTGCTTGAAAATAGGAGAAAATGAGACCAATAGATGTGAATGGAAATCATTAAGAAAGGAAAAACTGAAACATTGGCAAATTGGGGTGCCAGTGTTCTATAGAAATCATCAAAGCCAATTAATCTTTTGTTATTGAATTTTAGCTTGCACTCCTTTGAGGGAAGAATTCTAAAAACGGGAATATCCTTGTCATCGTAAATTTCTCTTCATGAGTTGAAGTTTATAGTTTTCGTCTTTAGCTAGCTACAACTGTTTTCAGGTTTATTCTCACAATACAAGATTGGCTGATTTTCGTGATTGTATTTGATGCGACTCTGCAGAATCCATGATGGTTGATCACTTGGTCGAGTGAAGTGCACTGAAAAATAAAATTCTCGACTGTCTGCAGACTTATATAAAGCGAGTAGTTCGAAGTTTTATTATAATAATAGCGTTGTTAAGGGATTCTTTTCCTAATTACAGAATGTTATGCAAAAGTGGGTTTACAATTACATTCACGTTGGGCATCATATGCTCAGCATATGTTCCATTATGCTCCATACAATTATTAACATTTTAAAACGCTCAATATCTGGGTTGAAAATATTGCACATTTATTCTTAATTAATTTTTGATCATCAGTATTATGTTCATAAAATTAAAATAGAAATAAAATTTTTAAATTAAAATAATTTTTTTTATTCGGGAGATTTACTTTACACTTATGTCATATCAGCAGAATTCTTAATTACATTTCAAGAATGTGTATTACCCATATGTATAATAATTTTTCTACTGCATTTACATACTTAAATGTTTGGACTTTTTTCATTTGTACTCATTTCCATTTAGGCTTCTAAAATTTTGCCTTTTTTAAATTTGAAAATAATATATAGCGTATAAAAAACACCCCTTTTAATAATACATGAAAAGACACATCAGAAATCTACATTTTTTAAAGAAAGTGTTGTTGTCTTTCATTTTTAAATGAACTTTGATGAATGGTGTAGTAAGAAATATGCAAAACGTTCTTTGAAGAACTGAACCAACCTAAGAAGGCTTAATAAAATTTAAAGATATTCAAAGAATCCTCCTCAGTTTCTGCTTATTTTTCGCATTTGTTTATTTTCATACTACAGCTTAATTAATACTTCTATTTTTGCTGCAATGACTAATTTATTAAGTACCCAAACAGCATGTAAGCTGATACCACGGAAGCAGCAGGCTGATCTCTATTTTAAACAGAATACGAGAACCGAGTGAAAAAAACTGAAATTAAGATACTTTTTTCTGAACAAAATACTTTTGTAATTGCAGTGACGGGGCAGATGATGTAAGTTTGGTTACAAAAAAAAAAAAAAAAAAAAAAAAAAAAAAAAAAAACCACCAGTAGCTGTGTTGAGGTTATTAAAGCAATTATTGTCGAAAAATCCGTGGTCGAAGTTTACTAAAGTGGCGAGTGCTAACTTAACTATGCCGTAAGATATATAAGAAAGAGAAAAAAAATGTATACTTTGCATAAATACCGCGAGCAAACAACAGTTAATGGACATTAATTTACATCCGAGTGATTGGTATCTCTATTGATGAGCCATTAAAGGAAAGTTATTATAACTAGAATGTTCATGTGATTTTTTATGCCTTTTGAGGTCACCAGGTTTGGAGAGCATGAAGGCTTTCATTATTCGTTTGCCTGTTATTTCTGTTGTGCTGAATGCTGAATAATTCTACACGCAAAGTAGTTTCGAGAATACGGTAGTTTTTAAAAATCATTAGATCTATTGGAGAAGGAAATCTTGAAGAATTAACTGTTTCTTAATCAGAAATTGAAATTAAGTCTTCTTTCAGCGGATAGATTATAATGCATTTTCTCCCTCCTTCCAGCATGCTTTCGTGTTGTAACGGTTAGCACACTCGGTGCGAATTCGAGAGGTACCGTTTCGAGTGCCGGCGAGAGCATTGCTAATTTTTCTCTTGCTTCAAAATAACTTAATGACTTTATACTGGCACTCGAAATAAAAAACAGTGGTGGACAATAATTCGTCACCACCATGATTTGGCCATTGGGTCCCCTAATCCCCAGTCGCCCTTTAAAAAGGGGAGTACCTAAGGTTGCTGTTGTTGCAAGGATTGAAACCACCGGCTTCCCGGGCCAAAACAAGTTCAGCCATCAGACCATAACAGGGGCCATCAAACAATCAACATCAAATAATAACTGAGAACAGCGAGACAGCCATGTTCCATCAAATTATGCAATCCAAAACTTGAAAACTAAACAATCGATGTTATTTATTAACTAATGGATTTTTAATATTAGACAGACAGAATTATTTATTTCACACATCGAAGAATTTTTAATAATAGGAAAAGTGCTACGTATGTTAAGCATGAAGAATAATTTACTATTTTTTAATATAGATACTTAAATTCACTGAATTTTGCATCGAATTCTCTTTTCAGTGATATACAAATTTCGCATCTACCAACTCCATATATAGTCGAAAAATTGCAAAAAGTAAAAATTTCAAAACTATATGTACAGTTTGGATAAATACTGCATATTCTTATATTGCATTTTCATTCTTCCTTTGTTAGCTGTTCATTCACATATTTTGATTACCTAAAATGGCTAAATTAGATTTCTATTTTAAACGAAATGGGCTGTATTTTGGAAGTTCAATCTCTCCAATGTATGAAAAAATTCGTTAAAAAGAACAGGAAAGTGAACGGCAAAAATAAATGTTATTTTAGAAGTCCAAAACAGAAAATGTTGACATAAAAGATTAAAAATATGAAAGGCAAAAATCTCGTTCTTTTAGGACAACAGAAGCTAAAGACGGAGCAACGCAGTTTATGTTTGTTTATACAAATCATTAATATTCGATCAAACAGTTTATTAAATAAAATACAATCAAATATGCCGAGCATTAGGTGTAAGGCTACTATTATTTTCCATTAACTTAGCTATTTTATGTTTTGGATCTTCACTGTCATTTCCTTCTTTCGCTTCATCGCCAGACTGCAAACTAGACTGAGTATTTAAACTGAGATTGTTAGATTAAAACAGAGCATGCTACTGCTTGTGTAGGTGCACGTTACGTATCTTTCAGTTCTGATAGCCTGAATCTCGGCTTTGCGTTATTCGCAGCCGATATTTTAATATCTACGCTGGTTAGGTTTGTGAGCCAGCTCCGCTTTAATTGAATTGTGTAGTCTCTGACTACTAGCTTAATTTAAATTACATTTTATTGTTATTTTAAGTTACTCGCACCATAGTGTTGGCTGAATTTGTGGGCACAAAGTGTTCATTCGGCTCTATTTTAGTTATGATAAAGGATACGTTACACCTTTCCAAAGTCTTACACCTAATGCTCTTACACCTAATAGTCTTACACCTAATAGTCTTGCACCTAATGCTTGTTACATTAGACTTAGCGATAAGTCGCTGTCAGTCTGTCTAGAGTTTGGATACAGTTTATGATAGCTAAGCAGCTAAACTTCTTATAGGTATAAATAAGTATTATAGTATTCTTCTTTTTATAAATCAGACTTCTTATAGGTGTGTTTCAAAATATAATGTTCGTCCATTTGAAATATTTCTTAAGGAACTGAAATATAACGCGTCCTATTTTTTCCCTCCAGATAATTGTACATAGATAAAACAAAGTATATTCACGTCAAAACTATATGTCTTGGGTTATTTTATAATACTGAATATAAGAACTACAACCCTTCAGTGTTCATAGGATCCGTTTTTTAGCCGCATCATTTGGACCACCTGGTAATAACGATTTTGACTTCTTCAGCACAGTTGGAATTACTTCACCCTGTTAGTTCTCTATCTATCTATGTGCTCGCCATGCTAGGTTCCGGCATTACAACCCTTAGAATAGTTCCGGGGGTTCAAGTCCCTTCTTCGCACCTTGGAGACATTGACATTAATCGCCATACGGCGGCGCTAGCCGTCTAAATGCTACCTGCCAGTCACTTGGGCTGCTCGTCGCAGAGGGACATTACCCAGCCTATCCGGGACGCTACCCCCCTCCCCGGGTTGCTAGAACCACTCCGCTCTAGGACCCTCCAGGCCCATGGGCCGGCCAATAAATATCTTTCCTGGGCCTCCAGAACCATCAGGTTCCTAAAAATAACACAAAATTTGTATACCTCCGTGGCCGAGACTGCCTACACTGTAAAAAAAAACCTCGAAGTTTACAGACAAAAGTCTTGTATAGTTACAGAAATGCGAACAATTACGAAGGAAATACCTGTAACGAGCACAGAACCAAACGAAACTGTAAACTCTACAGGAATTTTTCAAGAAGTTTTGTTTGGATTTTGCGCGTAGCGTGTGATCACGTGGCTTAAAACGGCTGAGAGAGAAGAACCAATCAGGAAGAAGGTGGAAAAACAGCGTTTTAGCGGGAGAGTTCAACGATAGTCGCCATGTTAGCCATTATTTTTGCTATGGTCGAGGTAAATTCGAAATAGTGTTTGACGTGTATTTTACTAATTTTATGTAATGTATTCTTTACACTATCTATAATTAAATTCTTATAATGTTTAGCTTATAATTCTAATTCTCCTAAATAAACCTGTGTTGAATTATTGTTAGAGTTCAAATCACAGAGCTTGTGTTCTATTTAGTAAAATAACAACTTTTATTCGTTACATCTGCAGGTGTCTGCAGTTAAACTGCTCATATTTATAAACAGAAACAAATTTGTTAATATGTTAGTTTAAAAACAAATAAGCTTAATATTAATGTTCTATCTACAGTCTAATAATTTCTCATGTTAAATATTTATGTATCTTTTAAAACATATCGCGTTAGAATATTCATATTTTTCATTTTGTTGACAGATGTAACATTATTATTCCATACATGTTATCATTAATCCCAGCGTGAACTGCTTTAGTATATTTTTCAGAGCATTATTACACTATGTATGTTATTATTAATCTCAACGAAAAAGAAAAAATAAATTTAATATATTTAAAAAATTCGACAAAATAACTTAACATACATTAAAAATGGAATATTATTTCATTAATACATGCTATAAGTTCGCCTTAAAAGATTATATAGTCGGATAGCAATTACATATTTGTAAAAGTATTCAATGTATATTATTTTTTGTGTTAAGATAGTTTTAATCCAGGATAGTCTTTACCAACTTATAAAGCATCTATTAAGTTACATTATAACCAACATTTACAAAAGGCAATAATCGAAATGCCGTGACTCTGACATATTTTTAACTCTGATGTAACATACTAGGAACATTAAAGAAAAAAAATTCTATTTTTTTCTTTATGCTTGTTGAAAAGTAAAATATTAATAAAATGGTACAACATTCATTCTAGTACTTACAATGTAAATTTACATATAAATTTACTATAAATTTTCTATAAATTTTGGTGCAAAGTTTATTATAAAATGCATTTGCTAATATTTAATAGCTATAGCATTCAATATCAAATCATGGAAATTTAAGTAATGATACGTCAGTTGCATATATTAATTTCAATACTCAGCTCAATGCCAAATTTCTTCTATATCTGAGATAACATGTATTTTTTTAGAATAATTCTTTTGTGTCATCTTTTCATTTAAAAATCTCTTTGAGATATATTTTAATGTGAATTATTTTCAAAATTATCCTCTTTAGAATGAATGTTGTTCTCTTTATTATGTTTGAAACTGCCGTTACGCTAAGAAATATATTCAGAAAACTATTTATTGCTGAATGTTTAAAATAAGTTCTACTGTTCCTTTTTGACAAAGAGTATCCATTTGAATTGCAGTTGGTTTTAATTAATCGTTGGTTGTATTTTTAAGAACTACTTGATAAAATTCAACAAATTAGTTCAATCTATGATTTCATCTGAAAAACCTAAAATTTTTATTCCAATTCTGTCATGTGTATATATTTCAAGAATGAAAAAGAATTACAAATTCACTATCCAACAATACTGAGTAATATAAGTTGTTGATATAGCCAAACTTAAAATGACCCATTTTAAAACCAGATTAAATAAATCATCGAGTATTTTCGGTCATCGAATTTCTTTGGCGTTAAAAGTGTCATAGATTTAGTAAATCCAAGGGTCAAGGTAAGCTCAGAGATTTTTTTTCATAGTTCATATTTGCTAAGTTATAAATTTTGCTGATGCAAAAGTTATGTAACTTATGCAAACATATGCTTAGAGTATTTGAACTAGTGTTGAAAAATCACTGGAATTTAAAATTTAATTGACAGTACGCCTTAAAGCTTGTTTTGGTAAAAGCATATTTATGGGTGCCCCTTGGCAAAAATTGGCGATTTTTGGCAGTACATGGATACCGAGTTTGTGCAATTCTTTGACCATGTTATTTTGGCTTGTGTAGCGACGATTTGTGTGCCAAAAACCGCCGCTTCACGAAGACAAGAGATTGCACATACTCGGTATCCATGTACACATCGACCTATTTCCATTTAAAAAAAATCTGCGAATTGTACAAACTTGGTATCGCGCACTCCCTTGACTTTATCCATGTACACATCGACCTATTTTCACTTAAGAAAACATCAGAGAATTGCACAAACTTGCGCTCCCTTGATAATACGGGGGGCACCCTTCAATATACTCTAACTGCTGTTTTCCATAAATTAAAACATTTTAGGCATTTAAGGTATCTTCCTGTAAGTTACAACTAAATGAATGACTCTTAAGCATAAAAATATCAAATTTTTATGCTTAAGAGTAGAAGCTTTTATGCTTAAGAGTTATACACTTTTTAAATAACAGTGTCAGAAAAATATACTTTTTAAAATATGTAAACCATTGTTTGAAGTACAGAAAAACCTTCCTTAGCAACTATACCTCTTTAAGTGACTATGTCAAGTATTCTGGTGATACAAACATTGATATTAATTATCACTGAGAATCATGCTTTGTGAAGTAACCACCTCCATTAAATATCAAAATTGTACAAAATTATGGAAGGTTATAGAGAGGTTTTACTGTATACTTAAAGTATATCATATGACTGTTAGATATTGATGATGTAAAAGATATTATCTAATCATAAATATTTCAAGCATTAAATAGCTTAATGTAAGTCAATAAGTTTTCAGATTCTGAATTTGTACCCTGTCTTTCACTATGTAATATTTTTCTAGCAACTGTGTTAAGTACCAGTAAGTAAGTTTCTGTCTTAAATACCACTTAATGTAATCAGATATCATCTGTTCTGTCTGTAAAACTTAATCGTAATAAGTGAACAAATGAATATCTGTAAAACTAAAGATGACACTCTATGTAAAAAATACAAGTATTAAAATGTCTATGAGAGGAACATTTAAAATATTAAATCCACGATCAATTTTTGCGACATCTAAGATAGAAAATACCCAAACTGACTAGTTAATTCAGAGGATGAATGCATGTAACATCATTGTTCATGTGTTTGTTAATTGTGTAAGTTTTGAAGTTCATGCATTAATTGATGTTCATTGATAACTATATTATTGGCCTTATATATATACTTGCATTTCAAAATTTTGTATATTTTGCCAGTGAGCTAAGTATTAAATGCTCTTACGTATAAGTTCATATTATGTGGAAAAGTAGTTTTTGATCTAACATTTTCTGGGAATTTTTTAATGTTGATCATCAAGCTTAAAGCATACGGCTGAAATTACCAGTATTAACCATAATTTAATTATTCTCCTGTTTCAGCGTTTCTCAAACTTTTTTCGAATAGAGATAATGTGAATTATCATAATTTGTGAATCACCTTGCTGCTGTTCCCTTCGAAAGCAATTTTTTAGCATATATTACTACTAGTACACTTATACTTTTAATATATAATTAAAATCCGTTATATTTTATAATTAAGTCCATTGAAGAAAAGTTATATTTCTAATATTTCAAGATTATTAATGAGAAGGATGAGTTGTAATTCTTGCATGGCTCTTCTATATTTGGATATATGATGGTAAGACCATAGTCTTAGTGGATATATGATAGTATACTTGGATATATGGTGGTAAGTACCACAGCTATAGTGCTTTAAATCCATCTTTTACTGCTAAGACTGAGTGGGAAGTCTGTAAGTAGGGTAACCAATAATAAATTTCATAAAATGTCTATCTTAGAGAAAAGGTGATAGATGATTGTCATATGTAACTTTTTAAACTCTGAGATTTTTCAACTAAATTTTTTTGTCTCCTTTGGAAACTTCGGAGGACCACGAGGGCAAGCTGTATGATCCACAGATTGAGAAGTGCTACTTTAATACATTTCAATTTCTAGAGAAATTAATCTTAAAAAAATCTGATCATTATTAAAACTACTTTACAGATTTATTTTATATTACAAATAAATAAAGTAAATATCTAATAAACCTCAAATTATTTTCTGCAAAATGAATTATTTAAATTTGTACTGCTTTTGCTTCAAAAATGGATGATACATGCAATTTATGATTTCATGAAAGGACCAAAAGGAATCTTGTTTGCAATTTAATTATTTAATTTTAAAAAAGATTTAAATCATTTGGAATATGTGCAAGTGCATGCAATTATTATGAAGTGATTCTGAACTAAAATGTCACATAACAAATTTAGAATATGTTATGTACTTCTAACGAATGTGATTTTTTATTTATTTAGGAGCCATGCTTTGAATCCTAAGAAGAAGAGGACTGCTCCTTCACAACTATGATTCATTAAAAATAACAATAATATAAATTTTACCTATTTTTTTATTTTATTTTCCTTTTGGATAGTTTTCAAATAAAAATAAACCTATTTTTGTTTCTATATTCTGTGTATTGGAATAAAGAGTCCCCCCCCCCCAGTGTTCACTGATATGCATGTAAAAGAATTGTGTGCAAAATTAAATCAATTTTTGTTTGTCACATTCATTTTTCACAGTATGTACAATTTTCAAGATCTACAATAGAAGATTCATTGTAGCATTTGGATAAGTCATTTTTTTTCTGTGTATTTTAAATATAAGATCTGTTTTTGTATATATCAACATTTTCCATACCTTTTTCTTATTTAATTTATAGAAACGTTAAAATATAATAAAATCAAAATAAGTGTATATCTATTTTTCAAGTTGGGTAAGGAGGAGAGGCATGATCTAGCAAAGGTAAAAGGGTTGAGAACCACTAATATATGGTATTAAAAGTATTTGCATTTCTGCATTAAATTGCTGGAACCAAATAGATCTTTTATATTATCTCTAATAGTTTTTGTCAACTAAATCTAATCTTGCAAGATGTAGTTATGCATAACGAAATTCATTATTATGAATTATATTGACTGTTAATTATAGATCTTCACGCTAGCTGTATATGTTAGGAGTGAAATGCATTGCAATATCCAATATTTTCAGAATATGATATTTTTTGAAATAAAATATATGATTATGGAATATTACATTAAAATGAAATGGTTCCTTATGTAACCTGTATGTTACACTAAAAGGCTTCATCGAATAAGTATTCGAAGATAATAAGTAAAGTAATGAGCAAATACTAAGTTAATATCTTGTGTGAATGAATATTATCTTACAGAATTTTTTATTCCATAAAAATCTATCTAAAAATATAATTTTGTTGAATGAAGATTTAAACATTTTTCCCGAAGATTTAAAAAGTGGTTTGAAATAATGATAACAAAAACATTAATCTGAAGCATTTAATAAATGAATAGAAAATTTTGAGAACAATTAAATCATCCACAGGAATTTTGAAATAATCATCGTATTTTTAACATCAGTTAAAGAAAGAAAATCTGAGTCATTTTGATTATAGTGATAAATTAGTTCCATTAATAGTAGGATAGAAAATTAAAATTTTAAGGAACCATTATGCATTATCAATTTTTCATTAAAAATTTTTTAGTTTATTACTACTGTCATATCAATTATTAATGCTGAATTCTTTATCTTCAGTTTTTACATTCTTAAGTCTACTTTTCTTAATTTTCTAGGCATAGCAGAGAAAAATATAATTATAGGATCAAGGAATTTCCAAATACGTTATATTTTATTCCTTAAATTTTTAAGATCATTCTATATTCATCATGTATTATAGACACAGTATCAGGGGTTCTGTTCAATTTTTCAGTTAGAATTTGGGACAAAGTTGTGAAGTCATACCTACATTAAATGCTTGAATTGATTATTTGATATATGACAAAGCAAGAGAGGGCCATCTGTCCAAGGAAAGGAATATTTTAAGGAACACTTCATGTTACACAAACATTTACACAGGCAGCCCATTCTTTAGGATTTAAATCTAGAGCCAAATGCTAGTGTTCAGCTTTCTGTCTGGCTGCCTGTAGGCAATAAATGTTTTAGTAGAAGGAATACTTGAAAAATTAAATTTAGGACTAACTAATTCTTCAATTTTGTATTCAATGAGAAGAATGTAATTTATTAATAAAGTTTTAAATCTGGGAAAATGCCTGTACAACTGTCCGATTAATTAATCTATTATTTCAATTAATGGTTAGTAGCAGAAGAGATTAAAAAGCATTTATACCTAAAAGAATTATATGTTGTAATTTAAATGAATAATGCAATTAAGCATGAAAACAATTTTGGATAGCTTGTGATAACTGAATTTAAGTTCATTGTTGAGTTACATCAGTAATTGTTTTTAGAATTTGAAAAAATATTTAGAATTGTTTATTGAAACAAATTCATTAAAATATTTTTTTACTGTAATCATATCCAATTGCAGTTTCTTTAGATTACACTGTTGGGTATAAGGAGAATGATTTGGTTTAGTTTATTTAAATATGGCAAAGCACACTAGGACTATCTGCCTAAGCGGAGAAATGCCTTTGTGGAGGACTTTCGAAGGAAACTGACTTATATACATGTTACACATGGAGAAAACCATGAAAATACCCATATCAGCCCATTTGCGGGATTTGAACCTCGGACCGAACTACCAGTGTTCAGCGGAGGAATTCTAGAACATTACTAATTTATTGCCAAAAAACCATTAAGTCAAGCTTTTTTTTCCAGCTATTTCATGATGCATATGTAACTTTGAGATGTCTTAAAATTCAATAAAGGAAAGTAATGCAGATGTAAGAAAAACATAAAATTTGAGCTTCTTTTTAACATTGGGAATATTTTGAAAGAAAATGTTGTATATCTTTTAGAAAATCTAAGGTATTTTTCCTTAAAAAAACTTAATAATATTTAAAGTTACATAACTTCCCTTTCCCCACAAATAAATAAATGCAGCATATTTTGTTACAAGCAGTAGCTGTAGACATTTCACATAAAACATATGTTCTACATGTGTAATTATTTATAGTAATATTACAATCAAAATATTTAATATTTGAGAATACATCATTTTTGTATTTTGTATAAGACAAATATGTTCTATATGCATAATTATTTGGAAGAACTTTTAAGTAAATTATCTGCAACTTTTACATATATATCCTTTAAAATTTCAGATGAAAATACATGTTCTTACATAATCACTTGCAATAACCTTACAAGCAGAACACTAGTAATCTACAAATATTCCCTTTAGTAATTCACATTCAAAAATTACGATCTACTTACACTATTATTTCCTGTAATCTTTACAGATGTTTACATTGGTAAATCACATATGAAAAACATGTTATACTTACACGATAATTTCCTGTAACATTACAGATCAAAGATCTGTAACCTTTACAGACATATGCTTCGGTAATCAACATACAAAAACTTTGTTATGCCTACAGAATAACTTCCTGTAACATTACATGTCAAAGATCTATAAGATCTATAATCATTACAGGTATAATCTCTGTAAAGTTACTAAGAATATTCCTGTTTTGATTACTCAAATAATCCATGGCATCCCAGTTTCCACGACTTTTCTTAGTAACTTTACAGATTTTTTTTTACAGTGTAGGCACAGATTCTAGCCAGTAGCTTAGCAGAGCTCTCTACGTCTACCCCGGTGGGGTCACCCTGCAAGTATTGATTTCCTTAGGCGTAATGCATCAAGTGGTCCATCCACGATGATATCATTCTCTGATTCTCTTAGTTATGTTTTAGCTTCTTCGGACCCATCATTCATTGTCTTTGCCACAAATTTTCAATTTCTTATGATCGTATGCTGTACCATACTCTGTTGGTATTTTCTACGAGTACGTACAGATAATTTCATCGGTGATTTCAAGATACATACTTCAGTTCAGTGATTTCAAGGTATGTAGTCAGTGTTTCTAAGATGCTTTTGATAGTAACTGGTCATAAAGCTGTAGCAGATCCACCGGACTGTAGTAATTCAGTATAGATTTACATGAGCCTTCTTCAAAGAAACAGTGCCGACTAGAGTTGTGTATGGAAAAATAGTAGCCAATCGATAATTTGATTCGCGAAATACAATTCAACCAGTTACCCTCAGGTATATGGCATATACTATATTTATATGCCATATACCTGAGGGCCATATACTATATTTTATGCCATATAGCATATATATTTGCTATATGGCATAAAAGAATTATTATTAACAAATTATGCTAAAATTGTGTGCTGCGATGTCAGAAATGACTCAGATGTTCACTTTTTATGCCGAAAAATAGCTAAAACATAACATTTTTCTGGTGTATGTTTAATTTTGTATATATGTTAACCTTATAAGGTATTTTCTCCCTCTTTCCAGCATCTCTTATGGATGTAACGGTTGCATACTCGGCGCGTGTTCGAAAAGTCCAGGTTCGAGTTCCGGTGAGGACATTGCTCATTTTTCACGTCTCTTGCTTAAAAAAAATCTTAATGCCTCTGCAGACTTCTGGTAACAAAATAATGTCGTTAATTTTACAGCTTTCTTCTTATATTATTCCTTAATATATTATTCCTCCTTATTATATTACAAAGGAGTAATATAATTAATATAATACATTATTATATAAAATTATTCCTTCTTATATTATTCCTCCTTATTATATTACAAAGGAGAAATAAAGGTCGTTCAGTCCTTTTATTCAATAATTCATCAATTAATACATAGTAGCAACGACAGCAATATTGTACTAGTCCTAGTTTTATGCTTAATGTTTAATGCATATTTTACGGCGTCAAAATTCCCATAAGCTAATTAAAGAGAAATTTCTTAACCTCAATACACTCTTTAAAGCTGTCACTGTATGCTTTGGAAGGATATAGGTCAATGGATAAGTATCTGAGCGAAAACCCTAAACAGAATAAAAATAACACAAATTATAAATCCTTTTTTTACAAGGAATTCTAATTATGTTTGCTAAAAGAAAGGACCCACATATCTTAAATCAGATTTAATTAATTAGGACTAACCTTCTTGAAAAACACCTGATTTTGTAATACATCTCTTTGTTTATTCTAATGAAACCATTGAGGTATGACAATGCTCGAAAAGAACAGTATAAATAAGCTCCTTTTTTATCATCTATTTTGACAACAATAACATTTAAAACCATTCTTAATCTGCAGCTGATAAGAATGCAGGATACTCACCATTATTACATATATCATGAATAATTGACAGCTTAGTAGTCAGCAACTGGTTTAAGTTAGTGTTTACCCCCGTCTTTAAATCTAGTTTTAAATGAATCATCTGGGTACACGTTACTTTGTGAAATAATGATACGCTAATCGGGATGGGATTTTTTGGTTTTAAGCTTGGGTTTATGGAATTGGAGCAATGTAGTTCTCTTCTAAAGGAAAAGATTCTTTGCTAAACTTGACAGCTACTTTAAAGTTTACTCATTAGCTGGTACATATAAAAAATCCCGCTGTCATATTTCCTCCAGGCAGAGCCAGTGTACCTTCGAAAGCTCTTTGGCATATCCTGAGGCGACCCTATGGCATGAATTACAAGAGCGCTCCAACTTCGACCAAGACAAAATATATAAAATGCGATTAAATTATGAGATCAAGTTTTTTGCGCAATAAGTGACACTTTTCCTAAAACCATGTGGATACTGTGTGACCTAAAACCCATTGATTACTTTTATAAATAGCATAAGATTTGCTTTCGAACATGGCTTGAGATCATAAAAAGCGAATTAATGAGTAAGATAATTTTCCTGCAATATATTGAATTAATACGATTTAGGTAAAAATGAAGTGGTTGTTTAGAATTTTACTGTGAATAAGTAAAAAAACTTCCGTAGACACTTAAAGCATTAATATAGTGATATCTTGGTATTTCTTTTATTGTAAAATCGTTGATTTATAAGTCAACTAATCTATATATATAAAGAAGAGAGTCTGTTTGTTTGTCCTCTAATAGCAGCCACTACTACAGCAATCATCACCAAGCTTTCTAAAATTCTTTTCTGGGTCCTGGAAAAGGTCGACGTCGATTTTTTTCAAAAAAAAAAAAAAAAAAAAAAAAAAAAAAAAAAATTACCTAAAATCAGAGGTATAAATTAAAAACTCGGAAAACGATAATTTTCGTCGTCATTTTTCCGAGTGGCAACAGTCTCGCAAGCTGGAGATGAAAATCTGCTTTATTTCGAAAGTTGTTGCCACTGCTCGCTTTCAAATCCTAGAGTCTGTTAATAAAAAATTTCAAAGTTTTACAATGAAATAAAAATAGCATTGCCAAACATTAAATACATTATTCCCGATTCCAAAATTCGTGGGAAGCCATTTTGACAAGGTACGTCCTTTTGATAACGTAATCAGCCGAAATATTAATTAAAAACTCTGAAAGCGCCAATTTTCGCACTCATTTTTTCGAGTGGCAGCAGTCTCGCGCGTTCGAGATAAAAAGGTTTTATTTCGAAAATAGTTGTTACTGCTTGCTTTCAGATCGGATTCTCTGGATAATGGTGGACGTGGTGCTGTACTGATTAACCACTATGGTAAAGGAACTGTGCCCACGTCCTCCGTCACTCACTCACTCGCTTTCAAATCGTAGAGCTTGTTAATAAAAAATTTGAAAGTTTTACAAAATCTATACATATAAAGAAGGATGTCTGTTTGTATGTTTGTTCTCGTTATTGCTTTCTGGTAAATTATAATCCATTTTTCGCCACATTGAATCGACTAAAATTGAATGTCGGTGAAATATTGGATGGAACTTGAGCTTTTACGACCATTTGATTAGAAAGACGAAAATCATTAAAACCTGCGTACCATTGTTGCCGATATAATGAGGAGAACTAGCTTATTTTTTACCGACATTTTTTATGTGGGTTCCATATCGCATCAGATTGAAAAATATATGACTACGAATCGTAATTTTTGCATCGTTATTAGATAAGGATTACAGCGGTATCGTTCTTTCTGTTGCTAGATGCATTACTGTTAAACTAAGTTAATTGGCATCGGATACTTCGGCTAGTAGAGAGTATAAATTAAAATAATTGTTTTCTCTTTAGATTTACACTGTAATTTCAGCTACGGTTCATGATTTTACAAGATTTGGGAAATCCAACACATGAAAATACTAAATTTCAAAATTCGGCTTTAGTTTGACGATAATTTTGTTCAATTTTTACTATTTTCATGAGCAGCGTTCTAAGCTCATTTGCGCTTTTGGAGGAAAATGTGTTAACGCATTTTCCAGAACAGCAGAAAGGCATGTGAATACCTTTATTTATGAAGTCAGCAGCACAGGAATTAAATTTTAAAAGAGCATTTGACCTCGAATAATTTCTGCATAGTATCTATTCCTTGGCGTAAATATCCGAATAAAGTAAAATATTACAGTAGGGTATTTAAAATCTTTAAACACCATATAGTAGCAGAAGCAGCACACGGTGCAATAATTAAAGCTTTTTATATTAATTTTCATAACTAAACGGCAAGATATCCTGATTTTTCTTTTTATGCAGGAGCGTTAATCGCGAAAAATTTCAGGTACCCTATTTCAGCAAAAATATCCATTTCAGCCAATCTCGAAACCATTTGAACGATGTTTTTGCGCGACATCTGTACATACGGACAGAATAAAGGACTGGTTTTGCCCAAAAAGGATTGTAAAACGGATTTGTATTATGAACGAGTATCCGCAGAACGTTGAAATTTTGTATATATTACTGATATAACATGTATTGTGCACCTTCTTTTTTCGTCCCGATTGGCTGCACCAATCATATATTCCCACTCTGTTACCAGGCTCGGTGAGCATAGTTTTTTTATTCTTATATGCTACTAAATTGCGCAATTTTTGCTTTGATATTTACTGAATTATATGTTTTTTATGTTCCATGAATTATGTGTTTTTTATGTTATGCTTTAAGCATAAGGTTTTTAAACTTGTAGTTAATCTGCATGCAATAATTGTTGACTTATCAACAATTTAAAAGTTTAAGTGTCGAGTTAAGCCTAATGAACCGACATTTGTTTATGTTTGAAACTCAGTAGAATCGTGAATTCAGTTTTTGCACCGTCAATGTCTTTTTATCGAGTGAGACCAAAAATAAACTTTCAGTTTTGTGTACCGAAAAGTCTGCCTTCTTCAACACTGGTCGATTTGCTTGTTTTTGCGCATAAACTCTCATTTTTAATTGCAAAAATCGTTTTCTAACTGCTTTTCACAGAATTTGGTGTTTTAGGTTTTCTTTATTTCACAGTTTTTAATGAAGTTGTTTTGAGTTTTAATGTATTTTTTTCTTACAGCAAAATAAGAACTGAGCTGATTGAATGAGAAATACATCTCTAGTGAAATTCGAGGAATTAAGTTTAAATGAAATGCAGCAGTATATGTGTATAGTTTTAATAGGCCATACAAGGAAGTCATGTGATGTCCACATCAGATTGTAAATATTTCATCTCAAGTCAACATTTGCTATATATACGTATGTATAGTATGTTTATGGGTAAAATTATGCCGTGGATTTTGAAATGGTTAAGAAACGGAGTTTAGTACCTTATCAGGGCATCTTTTTTGAAATACAGAAATTAAATGTACAGATATTGAATGTTTCTTAAAATGATGAGATGGATCGAAAAATTTTAACTGGAATGATGTTTGCAAACCAAAAAGAACAAATGCTCTTTCTTATTTTTTGCGTATTTTCTTCTTTATTTCTGTATATAATAAACATAAAGGGATAATAAGAATCATAGCTATGATAATCATATGTTTGCATGTGTTTAGATATTGTTGTAATGCTGCTTCTACCTTATTCTTGGATTTGAAATGACTAAATGGATAAGGTGACTTACAGTTATAAAAATACAAAATTTCTTAATTAACATCCCTAAGCTTTCTAAATTTCTTACTTAAACTAATATATTTTTAGTAAAAAATCAAATTAATGTGCTTAAAGGACATCCACGTTTTTTAAAATAAATAAATAAATTTAAACTGTCTCTGTTTCCTGATATTCTGCTACCGTTTTTAAAATAAATTTCTTTAATACAAATAGAATAAAACGATGGATTCGTTTCAGTAAATATGTAATGCATTCCGTGGTTAAGACCAATCATATTTTTATGTATGTTAAAAGAGAAAAAAATGTGTTTATTAATTAACAACTGAAAGATTCACATTAAATCTTAATTTGCGGCGAAAATAGCTGTTATTAAAATTTTAGGTTATTATTAAAAATCAGAATCAAAAAGCATAAGTTTTCCTTGGAACTGAATGCTTTATCGCTGAAATATTTTCAGAATGTTGTCTCAATTAACTAGTTTATTTCAGAAAGTTGCTGTAGAAATAAACTGGTCTCTTGCTGAAATTCCTGATGACATTTCTGCTCTTCTTACTGATTATGATAAAGAATAGATACGCATTACATAGTTAAATGATATCAATATAATCAAGTATGTTATTTTTAGATCATTGTAAAGCATCAATAATCAGATGATGTTATCGCATTTTCCGCATCATGTCAGTATATGTTTTGATTAAGGATTTGTTGTAAGCGACGAGAATCAGACTGCTATTTTTGACAGTTATTATTTTCATTTTATTTGCAAATCTTTATTATGATGTATTTATGAATCAGCCTCAAATAGAACAGTTCTGTTAACCCCTTGGACGCCATATCTTCTATATACGTCTCTTTTAAACAAATAAATAAGTGATTTTTTTTTAAATAAACAGAAAGGAAGTAATGCGTTTGAATTAATTTACCTGTTTAAAAATCATCGCACACTTCCCCTTTGTTTAAAGTTGGAAACAACTTGGTTCAGTAAAATGAGACTACCTTGTTTGCATTTTGTATTTTATCATAAATGGTGAAACAAGGTAATATCAAATTATTAGTCCAAAGGGGCTTTGTCCCTGAAGGACTATTGTTTTCGTTTTGCGCTTTTGCTTTGGTTTACTATAAATGCCCATTTCACTTTTCAAACTGTTGCCACCGTGAACGTGATACTTAATAAGTAAAGGTAACAGATAAAATATTAAAAAAACGCCCGTTTAAACGTAATTTAAAATCTGAAACCTTTAAGATTTTTTTTTTCTAATTCTTTTTTATACTCACCCGAAAAAATACTTTACAAATGGCATATTTTTTTTATCGCCAAGGCCGTATATATAAGGAATATTTTTTGTGATGTCTGTAAGAACGTATGCGTGCATCTTAAAATATGTCCAAGAAATTAAAGCTCTATATGAAAAGTACACGAATCGAGTATATATTACCAGAATCATTTTGACGTTAAAATTAAGAAAATAATTCCTTCTCATACTAGTTTTGGGAAATTTGTGCTTTCCTGGCGAAAACAGAGGCCGGTGAGGGTGTTACGAAAGTGAATTATGAATGAATTAATAAGTGAATGAATAGTGAATGAATTAATAAAAATCACTTATTTATTTTAATTAATTTAATGTAATGCGTGCTGATATAACGAGGGAATAATTAAAGTGTTCTCCTTCAGCAAATTTTTACCTAATATATATGCTTATTTTTAAGTAATATTTATCTTGCTCATCAAAGCCCCTGCTTGTACATTGCAGATTTATTTTTTGTATAATAGAACAAAGGAAAGATGAGCAGAAAATAGAAATGGTAATAAAACTGATTCAAATTAAATTACTCCATTCCATCTATACAGACAGCCAGAAAGCGGAATGCCTTCATAATATGTGTACTTTTATAGGAAAAAATTTATGATATTACGATGAAATTAAATTTCAAAAATTACCATTGGCATAAAATTGGGAGAATTTAAATGACGTCAACGTCATATGCGAGCTAGCATAGAATTAGAGTACAGTATTGCTACGCTTGTCTTCGAATGCAGTATGGTTCTTATCCTGTTTGAGAATATTCATAATAAATATATCTTAATTTTTTAATTTTGAAGATAATATCCTTCAATGCTTTTTTCCGAATTTACTCTTAAACACTGATGTGTAGTTTCTTAAACTGTTTCATAATAAAGGTAATGTAGCTGTTTAAGGAATTAGGCCATTGAATCTTCATTTGCTGTATAATTTTCACTTAACTGTAAGTTCATATTTTACCGTAAAGGCGACAGGAATTTTTTTAAATGTTAATTTTTATTTTGAAGTATGAAAACAGTTTTTTAAAATTATATTACTCTAGATTTTCCAATGCGTGTTCAGAACTTCTGGGTTTTAAAACTAACAAATGTCTTTGAAAGACATCTTAGTTATTATTTGAGAATATTTTAATTTTTAATCTTTGTTTGATTAAAAAGCATAAATCATACTCAGTTTACATGATTTTGACATTAATCATGTTTTGTATTTTGTTATATGAACAGTTTATATTTTTATATGAACATTTTTCATACGACATACATTTTATACGAACAGTTCTGACATTTAATTAAAAAATCTAAAGTTTACATTTTAAAAATATATTTTTGGCAACAATTATAAAAACGTTATAGCATTTTTCGAATTATTCTCTGAATAATAACAATTTGGACAACTGAAAGTAACTAAAAAGTACAAAGCTGTGAAAACTGCATTTAAATTATCCGCTCTAACAGCTTTTTAAATTTCATGTTCACTCTTCAAAATATATTTAATGCAATATTTTGAGACTGATATTGATATAAAATTTAGATTTAGATAGTTTAGAAAAATATAAAAATAATTTAGAACAGAATTTGGAAAATTAGCTAAGTTCCATTAAAAATTAAATTCTTTGTCCTATTTGAACTAGAAATACATAACTGTATAAGAATTAGCTGCTAATATTCTAAAACTAATCCAAAAAAAGTCGTTAAGTACGGAACCTTAGGCAAGCCTTTGGAAAAGCTTGGCAGAACTTTAAAAGTTTCGTGAAACCTCCGAAACTGCGCAACTTCGCCAAATACATCACATGTGTTCGACTTTTTACGTGAAATTAGTGGTTCATTTTTTGTAACATCATGTGCTTCTAAATGAACAAAAGCATTTGTTTTTTATGTATTTTACTTTTTTCCCAATAATTTACATGTTTTATCAAAAATGTATCCATACTTTACAAGATATTTTCTTCCTCCTTCAAGCATGCTTTCGTGGTTAAGGGTAGCCCAGTCGGTTCTTTTTCGAGCTTCAGGTTCATGTCCCGGCGAGGGCACTGCTCATTTTTCACTTCTCCTGCTTCAAAATAACCTAATGACTCTACAGCCTTTTCGATTTTAAACCGATTTGAGGAAAAAAGTACAATTGATTCTGCACACTCAAAAAGAAAACTTTAAATTTAAAAGCAACTGATAAATTCTTACGGATGAAATAAAAAAATAGTGTTAGACATCCAAAACAACTTTATTATGATTCAGTGTACTTTAAGAATTTTTTCTTTCGATAACCTTAGATCAAAAAAAGACACGTACAAGAAAAGACACGTTTTCCTTTGCTGTATGCATCTTGACGTTGATTATAGTCACTTTTTGCGTTATTTATGTTCCATGTTTACTTAAATTCAAACCGCTGTCTAAGTTTTGAAAATATTTTAATTTTTGCAAGTTGCAAATAACTTTATTTTAGCTTGCATTCAAGATGATCACCCAAGTCTAAAAATTAGTCAGACATGGCTTCTATTTTTTTTTCTAAACTGTATCTGGGTGGTGTAAATGCATACACTACTGTTTCGATATTGTTTCAAAATTATATAACTAGGTATTTGAAATTTACAAGTTTTACGCTAAAGGATATTAAACTGAAAAATTTTATTTCTGAGATCTAAAAAAAATTGAATATCAAAGGGAAATTACAGTTGATGAAGAAATCATCATTGCCTCATCATTTGAACAGATTGATTCCGAAAATAATCAGATAACACATTTGAAAGAGAATTCTTAGATGTTTTGTCAAATAATCTATCTATGAAAAAAAGGTCACAAAGCCTCAGTGGTATCATGAGATTATAAAGAAAATGCCGTAAAGTTCTAAAGTAGTATAAAAAAGGGCGAGGGAGGAAATGTATCTTACAGTGCGTTCTAAATCAAAATTTAGTGCCTTTATATTACAAGCAGAAAGATTCCTTTCTTATAGTCGGGTAATCAAATAAGCGAAATAAAATAAAAAACAATTTAGCTCATGCTCCTATCACACCTAGGAAACCCCTTAAAACTCCTATACTGCTATCCGGGATATAAACCCACGTCAAATTAGCACTGCTCAGTGGTTTTACTCCTCTGGCACTGGGATTTTCGGCACTTTTAATTCGCTTCAGCTTGTTTACTGCAAATGGTGTAAAACATCTTACTGCATCACTTTTTTTCTACTTCATCTGTAATATATGTTCACTCTGTAGTAAGCGTATTCATTACCATGCAAGTGTGTCCTGTACTTACTGCATTTTGAAAATTTGGACAGTCACCAAATAGTTCTATATCGCCAAATCTCGTTATTATTTTACAATTTTTATCTGCCTTTGTATAGACTGTTAGTAGCTAAATGTTTAATTGTTAATTATATCTAGATGAGCAAATTCATATATATTTTTTACCATTAAAATTGAAAATTCAAGATTCTTGGAAACAATGTCAAAATTATTTAATTGCCTACATTTAATTACAATAGGGTTCAGTAGGCTAATAATGACAATAAAGATTATCTATGACCGATTAAGAAATTTAACTAGTGTCTTACCAATGGTTCATATGCTAATTAACGTTGGCTCTCAGCGATTAGTAACGCTACAGGGTGGCCTTCACAACTATTTCCTTTTCATAAATTTGTACCCAATGATCATATTATCTGGCACTATATCTTTCAGTGTTATCAGTGTTAACTTTCAGTTCAGAAGACGCAGAACAGAGTTAATTTTAACTGAATTATTCATGCATTACTAATAAGTTTCAACTTATCGACTTAAAGATTACTCACTGCATCTAGAATTAGTAGCAAAGGTTTTTCATAATAAGTCGGCAATTGCCTAACTTAAAAAAAAATTAAATCTATTGTGTTTTCCTTTCATGGTTCCACGAACTCAACCACGACTCAACTACTGCAATACCTGATTTTTTTCACCTCTTGTAATTTTTTTATTTCCTTTGCTGTAATATTTGATTTCGTTTTCCTATTAATTATAAATCAAAACAATGCATGGCTAATTTTGCAATCCTGTAATATGTCTTAATCAGATTTTTCAAAACAGATTTTTTACCTTGATATCGTTCTCAAGTAAGGAACTGAAGATTAGAAACGAAGAGTTCAAAACATAGTCATTCAAAATTAACAGGAATTTGTATTAGCAAACGTAAATATCATTAGTCATTTTTGACTCGTTGGCGTGTAAGAACAGAAAATACATTTTCACATAACAAAAGAAAGCATTCAGAGGGAAAAGAGTAAACCCTTTCTTTATGTTATACTATTAATCATTATAGGAATGCAAGTCCTCTTTGAGATAGAATGGAATGAAATGAAACACAAATGAAAATATTTTAGAGTAAGCAGAATCAGATCAAATAAGATCTGTAAGCCACTTCTATGACGACATTTTTTAAATGTGTTCTGCTATATATCACATTATAATGCAGGGGTGGCCAAGCTCCTTAATAGTTCGAGCCATTTTTCAAAATTTGAAATTTTTCGCGAGCCGCAATTAAATACGTATTTAAAAGGTATGCAAGAAAGATATTAAATTTTTTTACAGAAATTATATTTATTAAAATCATATAAATAAAAGTACAAAATATGCGCATATAATTTAAATATTAAAAATTAAACACATTTATTTTACTTTTCTTGCTAATTCTTTAAAATTTGGTGAATAATTGGTGACTGCACTTCTCGGTAATTCTTTGAGATGCTGGTTAGTTAATACTGATCGGTGTTTGGATTTCACGAATTTTAAAGTGGAATAAAATGAATTACATAAGTCCGTTGTTCCGAATATTGAAATAATTCGACAAGCAGATTTTTTTAATTCAGGACACTTCGACTCTGGTACAAATTTCCAAAATTCAGTAATCGGCGTCGATTTATATTTTAATTGTAGAGCTTGATTTTCTTGCATCTCTATTAATTCTAATTCTCCAGATGCTTTTTGGGTCATAATTACATTGGAAATGGAAAACTCACCTTGAATTTTGTTAATTTCAAATGGATTTAGAAAAAAATGAAGGGTCGATGGATGAAAATGAAATTTGTTACAACGTTGCACTTAGTCTTTCATATTTGTTTCTGTAATTTAAAAGACATTTTGAAACACATACGGAACTATAATAATTTTTTAAAATATAATAACACAAAAATGAAAAGGGAACTGGAGTACATTTATCGAGAGCCACAAATAATTCTTCAAAGAGCCGCATGTGGCTCGGGAGTCGCGGGGTTGGCCACCCCTGTTATAATGTAAAATCATAAGTTCTTGTTGTATTGGCATACAATGAATGGCATACGTCGAACAAACAAACGAATCGCTTTGTTTGGGATTTTCTTATTCAAATATTCTCTTCATTTAAACACAGAATATATAATACATGCGATAAAATATACCAATATATGAAGTAAATATAAAAATGCACGGAGAAAATGACACATGCTCAACTCACTTACTATTAATTTATCCACTCATTGTTTGTAGCATTCTTCATTTGTTGATGAGCGCCACTGTATTAGAACGAAAGATACAGATACTGATTCATAGCACAAAAGCATGCATGAAACATAATCATACTACTGAATTGTTCTGTGCCATATATACAGTTACTGTCTAATACAATTTCTGACTTACAAACAAATACTGAATTGTACAAACCAAGCTTAGTGTACTGTGTGTGTAATCTGATTACTTTGTGTGAAATTTGGACATGGCGTGTGTTAGTTCACACTGAACAAGTCATACTTTGCTTACATACATGATACAGATGATAATTGATAAACATAATAGATAAACATACTGATTCATAATTAGCATACATAATACATAATAGATAAACATGCTGATTCATAATAAACATACATAATAAGTAGTAGATAAACATACATAATACATAATAAACATACTGATTCAAACCTTTAGGACGACAAAACCGTCGTCTTAACGAAGCTTAAACCGATAACCAACTCAGTAGCAGGGAGTTGTAGCAGAGTAACCGATCAGCGCTAGTTGCCAAAGGCTCTCACTCGAACGCAACAGTTCTGAGCTTAAATACATCAACTGATTTCATCTTGGTGGTAGAAAATAAAAGTGAAAAGAGAGATAAAGGCAAAATAATAACACATTAAAAAGCATAAAACTACATTCTGAGACAAGAAATAATCGATTTCAAAATTTCTTAAGACGATGTACAGAATTTCATGAAAGCAACTTTTGTAAGGGTTCCGTAAAAACAAAATTTAACTTTTTCGATGATTTTACTAGAGTGAAAACTCAATTAATGAATATTTATAAAGCATAAATTAACTAAAATTAAAATTTCCAAGCCATGATGGAGTAAAATTACCGAACGCATAATTAATAAACATTTTCAAGGTGCCAACTGCAAATTTATTATGAATGCATTACTTTAATCCAAAGAAATTTTTTCTTCTTAGCGCTTTGCTAAATTTGCTCTCAGCTCTTTAAACTTGTGTTGGAAAACAATATGGAAAGTGGCATAAATTAGTAAATTCGTTCTTAGAATTTTTTTTAATTGAGCGAGAAATGTTTCTCTTTACCAAATAAAACATACCAAATATTTGATTTTAATTAGTCAAGCATAATTTCCACAGCATGAAAATTGTATTAAAAAGTCACATTTTTATTTTTATGTAGACCTATCACTCACAGAACTCCCACTAAAAGTTTTCTTAATGGCAATTTTTACTGCCATAGTTGTAGGATAACTAACTGTTCTAGTCTACTAAAACAATTTATTTACGAAAAATTATAATTTTGTATTAAAATTTGTCCCTAGGTAATTGTACATGTGAATGAAATATGTACTAAATTTTTATTGCAGTCTTCGTTAAAATTAAATTCTGTGTTCTACGGAACTTTGGGAGAGCTATCAGTTTAATGAAATACATCCTTAGTGGATTTGGAAACGCTGTCTCATTTTCAGATTCAATCTTATCTCGATCTAGGCGCTTCGTCAACGTCCATGTAAGTCACGGTCTTCAATTCTTGTCTTCAGATTCCTTGCGTAACACAGTTAAATAAATAAATAACCGTCACCCTGTTGGATCATTATCAAATCTCGGATGAATTACATCAGGAAATATGCTACACTGAATATACTGATCATGAAGATATAGAAATTTTCATAGAATAAAGGTGTTTTTCGTTTCACGCCTTTTATTATCTTAAAAATTGAATGATAAATATCCAGAAAACACAGGATGATCCAAAAGTCAATAAACTTTAAGAAAAATCCGTAATTCAGTCATTTACCCCACACATTGATACAGTTATCTCAGAATGCGTAAGAAAACGAATTTATTTATTCTTTAGCCGAACTTTATTAAGAAAAATTTTAATTGCATAGCTGCATCTACTTTAGAATTTAATTAAGCGTATAACGCGCAGCATAAAAAATTCAGTTTAAGGGAACTACAAAGGAGAAAACATTTAAGGAGACCTATGAGCCTGTTCTTGTTTACAAGAAGTGATAGTATTTCTGAATCTGTTTTGCACTCTTTAATTCATAAAGGTAACCCTGCGGTTAATTTGTTTCGGTATTTAGATATTAGACAGAGACATTGGAAAAATCCCGACATATAGGATGACAATGCATTTAGAGCTGCAACAGACAGTTTTAAATATTCATTTCGAACTTTAAGCCAAAACATTTATTACTTCAAACTTTCTGAAAACAAATTTTGATTCTCATTCAGATGATAACTCAGTTACTAACATTGGTTTTCAACAGCTTCTTTTATGTATTTATATGTGTTATAATTATATTTTTTTTTGTCGGACGGAAAAGAAAGGAAAAATTAAAAAAGAGGCTGGAATGTAGTTTAAATTCTGGCAAGAAAGTATTTAATATTGATATTATTGATCCACATACATAAATGTATTTGGTAGAGTAAAAATCCTTTCCTCATTTCAATATAATGAATATTGAATCTTGTAGGAAGAATAAAGCTAATTTTTCAGAATAAACAATATACTTTTATTTAAATTTTAAAACAGAACCAAAAAAAAATAAATACTGCAGCTCTAAACTATCAAAATTTTAAACTGTTAACTACTGCAGTTAAAACTCTTACAACTATTAAAATATATTAAAAAATCTTCAACTCTCTAAAACAAAATATATATAAAAATCTTTCGAATCCTCTTCTTGTTGCCACACCGTAAAATGCAAGTTCTTGTCCTATTATTTATATTTCACGTTCTCTTTAAGTCACGATCTTCACAAGTCATGATCTTTACAAGTCACGATCTTTACAAGTCTCCCCACAAGAAGCACATTCGTCACCGTAGAGACAATGTTGCTCAGAGTTCATTGAGAGAGAAAGAGTTAACAGCTAACCTTGACAAAGCATCAGCATTCCCATGTGAACTTCCTTTGCGGTATGTCACAGTCATGTTATACCGTTGTAACGCTAAGGCCCAACGAGGCAGTTTAGCACCATGAGGGGCGCTTTGGGTCAAGTAGGTGAGGGGATTGTGATCAGACACAATCTGCACTTTGGCACCGAAAATCCATGTGTCAAATTTTTTCAAGGCTTCGATGACACAAAATGCTTCTCGTTCGATGGTTGACCATCGTTGTTGACAGGGCGTTAATTTCTTGCTGAAAAATGCTATGGGCATTTCTTTGCCATGTTCGTCGTTTTGAGCTAAACACGCTCCAATTGCGAAAGCAGATGCATCCGTATAGAGTTGAAAGGGCTTGCTGATGTCCGGAGTATGCAGAGATGGCATTTTAATCAACTCTTCTTTAAGTTTGTTAAAAGCTGCTTCTTTTTCAGAGTCCCATGGAATATTATTTGGAACACTCTTCTTTGTAAGGTTTGTTAGAGGTAAAACAATCTCAGAAAAATTTGGGATATAATCCCTATAGTAGCTTGCTAGCCCTAAAAGACTCCTGACTTCTTTTTTAGTGATAGGCTTAGACAGATTTCTGATGACTTCTACTTTCTCAGGATCTGGAGAGTGAGTGCCAGAACCTATTACATGTCCTAGAAACTTCACGTGGCTCTTTCCGAAATCACACTTTTCTAGATTTGCGGTTAGACCTGCGCTTCTCAGTGTCTGAAACACTTGGTCGATGTGATAGAGGTGGCCTTCCCAAGTTTCAGAAAATATTGCCACATCATCAATATATGAACGGCAGTAGTTCTTATGGTTTGCAAGCACCTTATCCATCGATTTTTGGAAGGTACTTCCAGCATTTTTCAAACCGAAAGGGAGAACTTTCCATTGGTAATGGCCGGAATGAGTGATAAATGCTGTGTAGGGTTTAGCTTCTTCTTTCATAGGAATTTGCCAATATCCCTTGGTTAAATCGAGAACTGTTATGAATTTGGCTTTCCCTATTTCGAATAGTAAATCTTTAGCAATCTTCATCGGATAGGCGTCCGGAATTGTGAAGCTATTTAAAAGCCTGAAGTCTATGCACAGTCTAACGCCGCCATTCTTTTTTGCAACACATACTATAGGATGTGCCCAGTTACTGTCACTGGGTTCTATAAGATCCCATTCTAACAGTTCTTTAACTTGACGATCGACTTCCTCTTGAAGTGAAACAGGAACACGGTAGGGCCTCAATCTTTTCGGATTACATCCTTCTGTAACCTTGATGTCATGACCATCAACATTGGCTTGACCAGGTTTGCTACTGAAAACATCTACATAAGATTTTAGTACTTTAAATAGTCCTTCCCGTTGGTAATATTTTAAGTCACCTTTCGAATTTTGTAAATGGGTCCAGATATCATCAGCAGATTTATTCATAAGATCTGCTGGTGCATAGTGGATATCTCCAAACTCTTCATCTTGGTTAAAAATGATACCAACGTGATCTACACGAGCAATATATGGCCTTAACTTATTTATATGGAGTTCCCTAATACTTCCGTTTTCCATTTCGATTTTGGCAGAGTGTGGCCTGGTAAGTTTGATCACGGTAGCTGGTCCTTGCCACGTGTTGAGCAATTTATGTGATGATGATGGCATTAACACGAGGACTTTGTCCCCAACATTGAAAGTCTTTTCTTGAGAACGTAAATTGTATCTTGAAGTGTACTCTTCTTGAGATATTTTGGAATTTGCTGATGCAATGTCATGAGCTTTTCTTAATTTTTCTAAAAGGTCTTGTAGATAATTTTCAATTGAACGGGAAGCTGTAACTGGAATGCTACGTTCACCTGTCCATATTTCTTTCAGCAAAGATAATGGTCCTGGTGGTATTCTTCCATATACCATCTGGAAGGGAGACAAACCAGTGGTGCTATGTGGCACTTCTCTGTAGGCAAACAGGAGATAGGGAAGATTCAAATCCCAGTTTCTGCCATGTTCTTGGATATTTTTGTTCATCATCTCTTTTAAGGTTCTATTCCAACGCTCGACAGCACCCATACTCTCGGGGTGCCCTGGAGTGGAGAATCGTGGAGACACACCAAGTAAGTTCTCAAAGGCTCGGGTGAGTTTGGCTGTGAAATTAGTTCCCTGGTCGGAACAAATCACTTTTGGAAATCCAGTTTGAGTAAAAAACCTCATCAAAACGTTGCATGTTGTTTTCGCACTTATGTCTTTGACGGGGGTGGCTTCTGCCCATCTGGTGCATAGGTCAACTGCACATATCACAAACCGATGACCTCTCCTGGATGGAGGTTCTAATGGCCCGATACAATCCACGCTCCATACTTCAAAGGGTGTTTCCGGCCTAACAATAGGTTGAATTGGGATTCGATCTTTGTACGTAACTGTTCTCCTCAATTGGCATTCTTTACAACTTTCACAGAATTTTTTAACATCTTGCTTAATAGTAGGCCAAAAGAATGAGTACTTGATTCGTTGAATTGTCTTTTTCTCACCGAGGTGGCCGGCAAGAGGGATTTCATGTGCCATTCTTAGGACTTCCCTTCTTTTTTCTAAAGGTAATACAACTTGCTTAATGTTTTCACCACAGATATATTCGGAATGAAGTAATATGCCATCATCGAAAGTATATGAATTTTGATTTTTATTTGCCCATTCAAAGCATTTTTTCAGAGTTTCGTCTTGTTCTTGATGTGTCTTGAATTCTAGTCTTACCTTGTTCGTTGTTTTCAGAGACTCTATGTTTTCTTGGGAAATCTGATTAACAACAGCCAAATTTGTAGTAATGTCTTCAACTGGTGAGGGTTTATCATCTGTCTCTTTGTACTCTAAGAGGGATGCATCCCAATGACGATCACAGTTCCACAGTTCGATATTTCCACAGAGTGTTTCATAAGCTGAAGAAATCAATAGCAAGTCGGTAACTAGCTTTTTTGAAACAGCACACTTAATGGACACTCTACCGTGAAAATCATCGTCAATTTTCATCTGGAAAATCTTTAGTGGAGTAATTTCGTTTTCACCAAAAGAAGAAGATATCTCTATTTTACTTTCTCCTTCGCAAGGTATGTTGTCTACCAATTTCTCACGGACTACTGAAATTTGTGCTCCCGTGTCATTTAGAATAATATCTCCACATTTAACTTTGACCAGTTTTAATTCATCTATGTTTCTAGATACGTCTACTGATTTTGAGACAGGAATAGAGATCTTGGCAGTTAGCACTTCTGGTTTTTCTTTTTCTGTAAGGGGTGCTTGTGTTTGTATTAAGTTGTTTTGTGCTGTTACAGAAGCACTTCTTGGTATCCGATTTTTGGTACATAACTTAGATGTATGACCTTCTTTTCCACAATTATAGCAAGTTAGTTTGAAACTAGGCTTTTGTGGTTCGTCACTCTTACGGGATGGGTACACTCTTGGCGTGTTTTCAGCGGACAGCGATTTATTTCTGAAAGCTCTTTCTGGAAGAGGAGAATGAGGTTGCCATTTTTTATTAGTTCTGTCTGCTGATGGATTACCACCAGTCCGTTTTGAGATATTACGAACACTGTCATATTCGTCAAGTTTATCAGCTAATTTGGTTGGAGAAACGAACTTCGCCCAGTCGTCCAGAAGATGGTCTCTTACTTCATAGGGTACTCTTTTCTTAATTTGGTCAGTAATAATCAAGTCTTTTAACGCGGCAAAATTTGTGATTTCAAGACCATTGATCCATTCTTCAAAATAACTTGTAATTTCGTAGCAAAAATCTCTCCATGATTTTTCAGCGCTCTTTTGGTGCATCACAAATTTTTTTCTAAAGCTTTCAGGATTTAATTTAAATCTCTTCAATAAAATGGCCTTAATGTACTCATAATCTTCAAAATTTTCTTCAGATTCCCTACCAATTAATTGAATGATTTCAGATGGCATTAAAGTCAATAAACATGAAACCCAATCTTTAGGATTAATCTTTGTCCTTTTAGCTTGTCTTTCAAATAAGGATAAATAAATCACAATATCATCGTGTCTTAAATTGAATTTGGGAATAAGCTTAATTAAATCAAAATTATGATGTCCATTTTCATTTGTTGGTGGAGTTTGTGTTAGTCGAACACGAGATTCAATTTCGAGTTTCCTCAATTCAAACTCCATTTGCTCTCTTTTCTGCTGTGCTTCTAATTCTTCTTTCCTTCGCCTTTCCTCAAGCTCTTCTTTCTCCTTTCTTCGCTGTTCCTCAATCTCTTCTTTTTCCTTTCTTCGCTGTTCCTCAATCTCTTCTTTCTCCTTTCTTCGCTGTTCCTCAATCTCTTCTTTTTCCTTTCTTCGCTGTTCCTCAATCTCTTCTTTCTCCTTTCTTCGCTGTTCCTCTTCTTTTCTTTCCCTCTCTTCAATAATCGTTAAAAACACTTCTTTAGCAAATGCTTCATCATATGTATCACTTTGAATTATTTCATTTTTTATCGCCACGATTTTCATACTTGGATCTACTTGAATTTCTAATTCAGCAGCTAAAGCCAGCAAATCCTCTTTTTTCCCACGTCCCATAAAAGCCATGTCTCGATTTTATTCAGCCAATAGACTCTTAGTTTTATGAAAAGCTATTTTTTTTTCTTTTCTTTTTCTATTTAAATATAATTCACAATGAATTTAATTTTATTCGACACGAAAATCAATCAGTAGAATCAATACTTAATGTGTTGTTCACCTACTCTGACGAGTCAAATGAAATTACATTTGAACACTGGCGTATTCATTACTTTGACAAGTAAATAAACTAAGATTCCGGAATCAATACTTAATGTGTTGTTCACCTACTCTGGCGAGTCAAACGAAATTACATTTGAACACTGGCGTATTCATTACTTTGACAAGTAAATAAACTAAGATTCCATGACGGAAACAATAATTAACTTTTCATAATCTTAATTAATTATTTTACGTTTACTAGGTAAATTGAGCTCTCACCTGAGTTATTTTGGTTCATAATTATATGCGGGGAAACTCCGATCCTGTCGACTGCGCCAGTAAAAATCCTTTCCTCATTTCAATATAATGAATATTGAATCTTGTAGGAAGAATAAAGCTAATTTTTCAGAATAAACAAAATACTTTTATTTAAATTTTAAAACAGAACCAAAAAAAAAAAATAAATACTGCAGCTCTAAACTATCAAAATTTTAAACTGTTAACTACTGCAGTTAAAACTCTTACAACTATTAAAATATATTAAAAAATCTTCAACTCTCTAAAACAAAATATATATAAAAATCTTTCGAATCCTCTTCTTGTTGCCACACCGTAAAATGCAAGTTCTTGTCCTATTATTTATATTTCACGTTCTCTTTAAGTCACGATCTTCACAAGTCATGATCTTTACAAGTCACAATCTTTACAGGTAGTATTCCCTTTGATTTGCATACTGGTGGTAGTATTCCCAATGATTTGCATACTGCTTTCATCTATCTTCATACTGAAATCGAAGTTTTTGATAACTGTAATGACCATAGCCAGGTGGCATAATTTACAAGTGCACATCAGTATCGCCACTGAGGGAGGGGTTTAAAAATGGACCAATGAGCTTCTATTACTCTTGTGACGCCAACTCTTTGAAACTGTGCATATTGTTGCATACGTTTTATTTTACATTCGTTTCGTTTTTATAAATAAATAATGTCTAAATGCTGCTATCATTTTAGCTGAAAATCTCGCAGTGCTTTCATTTTTTAAGTTTATTTAATCGTCAACATTTCACTTATCCCGCACTGAAATAATAATTAACATTAATAATTAATTAATAGTGATAATACGCCACGAACATTTATAATTAATGTACGTGGCTTATTATCGCTCTTTGTATCGGAAAATGACTCAAGCTACAATTAGCCTAGAATATTATGCATTTACTAACAGTTGTGGATTAAGAGAATTTAAGTTAATAATTTTTTATTGACCTGAGAATAACTGGAAGTGTTACAATGAATTTAATATTTTATTATCCCATTGTTTGCATTGCTTTGATTATGAAAGTGTAAGATTCAAAATATATATTGTGAATAATCCGGTTATACCTGCTGTTTACATTAAAAGTTATATATGAATAAATGAAACATATTCGTTGTGAATAAGATAAATTCATTCTGTTTGAAGAGTACTTCTTATGCAGGCAACACATTTAAGACTAAATAGTTATTAATGTGAAACTGAACATACTAAGTGCGTATAAATTTAAATTAGGTAAGTTCAATTTGAATAAAACTAGGCATTGGAGCATAAAAGAATGCTGGTAATACATCTTTAAATAATATGAATTCAGAGCTCCAAAAAACCATTTCATGCTGGCTTTACTTATTTACGTAACGACATAAATACATCTGATAATGATCTATTTGATAATGACCCATCATTACACGCACTGATATGGATAAAAAAAGCTGCGAATTTTGATTTTGGAATAGAGATGGCTAATAAAATTTCTAAATAAATAAGATAAAATAGATAATATAAAGATAGATAAAATAAAGAGAAAAAGATAAAGAGTAAATAATAAAGACGAACGGAATAATTGGTAAAATAGTTAAATTAACGATTTGTTGCTGACTAATTCACATAATGTCACAAATACCTTTGACAACAATACAATTGATTTATAGTACACTGATAACGAAGGTAAGGATTTTCATTTTGATCTTGAATCAGGGAAGGATAAAGAATTTTCTAATGTTGCTAGTAGCAATATTTTCGCTGAAAAGAATGCTGGTTAAAAATTCTTTCAGGAGGATGAATTAAGAGCATGAATAGTTGCAATAAAATAATTGATGCGTACTTGACTGATTCACGTATAAGTCCTTTGATAATGATACAACTGGTTTACAATATACTGAAAACGAATATAAATGTTATGTCAGATCCTGGAACAGGGATGAGAAATTAATGTTCTAAGATACTGATTCCCGTATTGGCGCAAATCTATTCCATTATGACACATCCAATCTAATAAAGAACTCCATATCACTCTAACAACGAAGGTAAAGCTGTTGATTCTGATTTTGGAACAGAGATGGCGATCGAATTTTCTAAGATTGTTAGAGCAAACAATGGCGCAATAAAACATCCTTAAAGAGTATGAATGAATTCAGCTTTTAAAGTTTCAATAAATCACGGGATAGTGTCTTTTTATTCACATATTGACGTAAATGTTTTTGATAATGATCCAATTTATTTACATTACAGCGGTAATGAAGCTAAACCTGTGGTTTCTGTCTCTGGAATCGAGATAGCTATTGAATTTTTAAAGAATGTTAGAACAAATAATGACGAAAACATTTTGAATCAGAATGAATTCAATTTGGATAGCTGCAATAAACCATTTAAACCTTACATTACTGATCCAAGAATTGACATAAATGTTTTTGGATAATGATCCCTTGAATTTACATTACACTGATTCACATGGTAAATTCTGATTTTGGAATCGAGATGACTAATGAATTTTCTAAAGCTATTAGAGTAAATAATGGAGCAGAACAGAATATTTGTGAAAAGAACATTAAATAGTACGAATTCAGCTTGAGTAGTTGCATTACCCATTTATTGCTGACTTTTCCAATTCACATAATGACAGAAATGTCTTTGGCTACGATACAATAATACAATTGATTTACAATATACTGATAGCGAAGATAAATGTTTTAATTTTGATCTGTAATCAGAGAAGGATAATGAATTTTCTAATGTTGTCAGTCGCAATATTGCTGGAATGAATTCTGGTGAATATATCTTTAAACAAGATTTAATTCATCTTGGATATTTGCAATAAAATAATTAATGAGGACTTGATTGTTTCACGTATAATTATCCAGTTGATTTACAATACTGATAACGAATTTAAATGTTCTTAAATCGGATCTTCGAGCAGGGCTGAAAAATTAATTTTCTAAGATCGTTAGTGCAAATTAGGGAGCAGAAATCAGTGCTTTTGAAAACAACGTTAAATACGATGAATTCAACTTGCATGCAGACATTAAACCATTTGGTGCTGATTTCGCTGATGCACGTAATGACACAAATGCATCTGACGATAGTGATTGCCTTACAGTACCTTGTTAACGAATGTAAAGCTGGTGGTTGAGATGGATAATAAATTTTTTAAAGTTGTTAATGTAAACAATTTGGCAGAAAGAATATTGGTGAGAATTTCTTTAAGCAGAATGAATTCAGCTTGGATAGTGGCAAAAATATTCGATTTTGATTTTACTGATTCATATATTGGCATAAATCCATTCGATTATGATCAAATTGAATTATATCACATTATATATATATATATATATATAAAGAAGATTGAAAGAGATGGCGATTGAATTTTCTAGCATTAGTATTGTTAGAGAAAACAATGCTACAATAAAGCATCTTTTAAGAGTATGAATTCAGCTTGGATAGTTGCAATAAACCATTTCATACTGACTTTATTGATATAGATGTTTTTGATAATGATCCAATTGATTTCCATTACGGTGATAACGAAGCTAAAACTGTGCATTGTGTCTTTGTAATAGAGATAGGTATGGAATTGTTTAAGAAAGTTAGAACAAATAATGGAGTAGAAAAAGATGCTGCTGAAATCATCCTTGAACAGTAGGAATTTAGCTTGGGTGTTTTCATTAAACCATTTGATGCTGACTTAATTGATTCACATAATAACATAAATGCGTTTTGACGATGATGCAATTGATTTACATTAAACTGCTACTGATGAGCAAGTTGTTGTCGTTTCTGATCTTGAAATGAGATGGAAGATTATTTTTCTAAGACTGTTAATACAAAGTATCATAGGAAAATGAGTTCCACTAAGGACCGTTATTAATTGTTTTGAATTTGCATTTAAGAATAAAGCAATACGTATACTAGAGATGGAAACGAAGAAAGATGAAGTTGAACCCCTAAGAGATCAGAAAATTCCACAGAAGAAGCTGTAGTGCGTGTTTTTTATAGCAAGTATAATTTTAAAATACCTTACAATATAAATGAAGCAGTCGCATTTCATCGTGGAGCAATGTATCTTTATTCATTCCTAGAGATACAGATGGAGGAGAGGTGGAACTTTCGAAAACAGTTATTTTATTTTTTAGTCGAAAATGTATAAGGAATAATTTCAGTCAACGGAACAAGCTTATAAAAGTAAATCTTGTAAAGATTCAACGGGACAACCTCTTCACGGAACAAAATTGTATTATTTAAAACATTAGATTCCATTTATACATATTCATATTTAAGCATTACATTCACATTTCAACAAACATTATATACGAGGATAGTTAGATTCTATTGGTTTATAAATGCTTTGGTAATCTGTTCTGCAAACAAAATGTAAGTATCACTTCTGTCTATTATACTGGGTTCTGATGTTTCTGTTTGAGATACTACGTAAATACCTTTACAAGATTTACTTTTAGCGTCGTCATATAGTAGCTACAGTTCAACGCTTTGTTCATATATGAATAGTTTTAGAGAGACTTTTATCAGATCTAATTCAGAATGGTTATATTCTAAAGGAGGTAAAATTTAATTTTCAGTCAGTAAGGTTTTCTTCCTAAGTTCGTTTTCAGAATTTAACTCATCTGTTTATCTGTTGAGCCTAGATTTTCTGTTATTCTAGAAGTTGCTTTTTAACACGAGTTCGTTTATAATATGAATATGAAATTCTTCATTTCGTTTTGCTTCGTCAAACAATAAATCTGTTTTGTTGCCTGCGTTCCTTCATCTAATGAATCTCTCAAGATTACAGCCTTTATTATTATATAACCAAATTTACATTCAAACTCTACCTCAGCCAAAGATAAGCACCCTGGATATTCTTCCAAAGGTGATCGTATCCACACAGTTTCACTCGTGTATATGAAAGGTTTCACACACACTCACACAAACACACATATATATATATTATATATATGTATATATATATGTATATATATTGTACTTACAGTCTAAGTACAGGTATTTCATAATTATTTACTTCACCTAGGCTGGTGTATGGAGACATAATATTCTTAAAACTATTTTTGGAAATTCCATTTGAGGCTACATTTTCAAAATTCCTCTCGAGTTTATCACACTAAGGTCGGAGATAAGAGCAGTATCTGCATTCATAATAACGAGGTTGTCTCTGTTATTCAAAAATCCTTTTCATGAACCTTATTAGCAAATTCAGTTTTAATTGCAAGCTTAGTATGAAAATATTTTGAGATTTCTTTAGCTTTGCATCTACTGTGATAGCTACTTTGCATTCTGTTTCCATTTTTTTTACTCGTTTGGAATTTTACACCCTGCTTTCTATGATTTTCCTTCTTAAAGTTTTGTTTAATATTGATATACTCGTCTAGGTTTTTCGCTAGGTTGAGGGAGGGTTTAGGGATGAGGTTTAAAACTCATCCCTAAACCCTCCCTCAATTTTACTGGAATTTTATATTTAATTTGCTCGCTAAATATTCAGTCTTTCAGATTCCAAAATATTTTAATTTCTAAATCTTCATTTCACTCCAAAACATATACGTATTTTTCAAGACTTTTCAGAAGTCTTTTGATTTTGACAAAAGCACTATTTCGTCTTTTTGGTATTAAGTTTATGCTCTTTTAATTATAGATTTTCCACATAATCATACTTAGTTGCACCCTCCAGTTCTGTTCCAGTTCATCTTTTTTTCATCAATATCTGGAGTAATTTGTGACACCTGGATTTTATTGCTCTATTCTGCTATATTCGCAGGTGTCTTCTAGCTCGTACTTCTTGATTTTGCAAATCAAGCAGCTTCAAATTACTCTGAATGTTCTTTTCACTTTTCAAACTGTTGCCACCAAATACTATCGCCCTGTATTATATTTGAGGAAATTAAATAATGAAAAATCTGCGTAAATGTATGTATGTTTCTTGCATTGTGATAAAACAACGGTACCTAGAGCCATCCAATTTTGAATGACGTAATCCTACTGCGAATATGGGCATATGAAAGCCCAAATTTGGAACTCTGAATTTAATTTATTATCGATTTCATATTTTGTAAAACTTTATGAATTTTTAATTAACAAACTGAAAGATTTCGAAACGAGCGATGGCAACGTTGTACAGAAAAAAAAAATTATCCAAAGCGCGTGAGACTGCGTATCGGAAATTCTAAATATATGCTCAATTTAAAATTATTTTGTGATATTGCTGTTGAACTGAATTTTATAGTTTAAGTGCAAAGAGTATGATAATAAATAAATAAAGGTAACACACAAAACGTTAAAAAAACGCTTCTCTGGACGTAATTTAAAACCTGAAATCTTTCAGATATTTTTTTAACTTTTCATAATATTTTTTTTTTTATTTCTGGGACCCTAGTAGTGAGTGGCACACCTTCGCGTAATTCTTCAATATTTGTATTAAATCTTATTTTCTCCTTTGGCAAGAAAAGACATTGTTGAAATAGAAAATTCTTGGATTGCGTATCAAAATTTATTTTCAGATGCAGTTAGTCAATATTTAAAAGTTCGAATCAACTTGCACAATCTAGCAATTTATTATTTTTATTGTTATGAATACAGAGCAGCTTCTTATATGCCCAGAACTCGATAAAGAGTCTCAGAAATGGGGTGAAATAAGTAAACTATACTGGAATGCCAGAGCTTTCATGAACTCTTTGTAAAGACTAAATCTCTTATATTCCTTTCCTTGTTGTTTAAATTTTTATCTTTTTACTCTTGTTCCCATGTTCATTTGTTCTTTTTCTTTCTTTAAATGTTTGTTATTTTTGTTATATATTCTAGCCCTTGTGTGATACTTGAGCTATTTTTTATGTTTGGATTGATCCTTCTTGTAAAGCCATATGTAACAACAACCACATTAATATTATTACGCAAAATAAATATATTTGTAAAATTAGAAATTCAAATAAGACACAAAATATATTCAAAGAAAACTGTCACGCTAGTTACATTGCAATAAAACGTCCAATAAAAACTCTGGCAAGATTACTGTTAATAAATGAACATTAGAGTAATTAAAAAAAGCTTCTAACTTACTTCACCCAACAAAGTTCTTGATAAGATATCTAACACAAGACTTAAATGGATACCAAAATGGGTATCTTCTGATATTATATAGTAAATCTGCCGCTCTAATGCAAAAGCTCACGTTTATTCATACAACAAAATACTTTTGTGATATGGAACTAATACAGGAGCTCAAATTTGAAAATCGAATTATTTCACTACTGACATAATAAATTTGCCACTCTAACACGAGAACTCAAATTTGAAAAAGAACACTCTGAACAAATTAATAAATTTGACATTTTAATACAAAAGCTCAGATTTAGAATATCACATTATTAGTTGAATTCAGTTAGGAGATGAAAAATTTTTATTAAAATTGTCAGCCTTTTCATTAAAAGACCATTACTCCCGCTTCCTGCATTCCTTTTATATTTAAACACGAAGATTGGTTTACATTTCCGATCCCACCGCTACCACCAGATGCCTTTTAGTCTGCAGTGAAGTGTTTAAGGCAATTTCATCATTTTGGTCGAACATCAAATTTTTATTTTTCACACAAAAACCTAAGACATTTCCAATGCGAGGAGCTTTAAGCGCTAGAATTTTTAAATTTCTCGCTGCATATTTATATGGCAGCGTAGCAACGTAAAGACGTTTTACAATAAGCATATTTCATCTTAGACACATCTGATATTTCATATAATTTAACAGCTGTTAATAGCCTGTCTTAAATACTAGTGGAAACAAATTAATTTAATTTCGATACTCACCATCCAACAACTGAAGTAAATGTTGAAGACTACTGACACTGAAGCATCAAGTCACAGGCTTCAAACAAAGAAATATTGAATCATCTAGGAATGATTTATGTACCACAACTTGTCTAATATTGTAGAGTCATTGGGTTGTTTTCGAAGCAAGAGACATGAAAAATGAGCAATGAACTCCACAGGACTCGAAACTGGACCTCTCGAATACGTGCTAACCGTTACACCACGAAGGCATTCAACAAGGAGGGAGAAAATACCTTATAATATTTTTAAGCAATTCTTTTGTGCCATAAATAGCCTTGATCTTCAGGTAGATTCCAATAACAGTGCAACGAACAGTTCTGATTCAAACTTATTTTTAAGCAATTCCTTTGTGCCATAAAGGCAGATCATAAAGCTGATTAATAATAATAAAGTGTGCCAGTTATGAAGAACAGAAAATGGTACAACGGTTTTCATTCCTCTTACGTCTTCTAGCATGGAGACAGAAGGAAATATCTTTCAGGATTTTCATTTATGCTCCCATGACAAGACTATGATACCAACATTAAATATTTTTTGACTGCGTCACATTTGGAACAAGAATCGGACCAGTATGTGTCTGCTCACATTCATCGTTTCAGTTTTAATCCCACAGGGCTTTGGAACACAAAACTTTAGCAGCAGGACTCAAGTCAAAAAGACTAAGATTCAAAAACTTGCCAACAAACGAATAACTTTTATTCATCATCATATCACCTGGCACGAATTGAACACCCTAAATGTTTAGAACTGCGATGTTTTTTCCTTGCTTTCTTTTCTCTCACGATGACTTTTACGGCGAAGTTTTCGCCTTGCGTTGTTTTCGAAGTTTTCATTGTGTTGTTGGCAATGTTTTCGTTCGCGATATTGTTGCTGCAATGTTTTCGGCGGGCACTGTTTCGTTAGCGCTATTGAGACAGATGCGTTTTGACAACGTCGCTAGTCACGGTTGTTTCCTAAATTTCATTGTTTTCATGGCCTCAGTTTTTCCGTCTCAGACTTTTGCCTGAAAATAAGGGCAAGAAAACAGGAAACCATACATAAATCACAAAAAACATAAAACGGGTAAGCAATTTTCACACACTGGAGTGAAAGAAACTTCATGGTCTTTAACTTTATACCTTGTATAATCATATCATAATCAAAAATGGTTAGATGAATGCCTTGTTACTTCCTTCTACGAAGAAAAAAGGAAGTATTGTAATCGCGAAAAATGTCGGGTATCATATTTCAACGAAAATATCCAATTTGAGCGCTATCGAATGCAATTTAACGATGTTTTTGCGTGACATCCGTACGTAAGGACAGAATAACCGACTATTTTTTCCAAAAAATGTTATAAAACTGATTTAAAATGAATTCTGAAGCGATGTTTTCGTGGCATCTGTACCTGGTGTTTGTCGTGGCGAACATAGTTATGTGAGATACATACGTACGCACGGTATGTATGTATGTATCTCACATAACTCAAAAAACGAGTAGCCTCAAAACGTCAAAATTTTGTACATAGGACTGCTATAACATGAAGATGTGCATTTCCCATTTTGGTTGCAATCGATCGCACCAAATGTATGTAAATATATGTATATAAATATATATATATATATATATATATATATATATATATATATATATATATCTACTCTGTTACTCGGCTGAGTGAGCTCAGTTTCTTTGTTCTTATATGTTTGTAAATTCGTCATCTTTTGCTTTAAAAATGATTGAATTATGCTGTTCTGATTAAGATTTTTATGCCTTTAGTTAACCTGCATGCAATAATTATAGAATTATCAACAATTTAAAAGCTTTTCTAAGTGTGGCTAAGCCTACTTTTTGATTAGCATGGCAGCCATATTTGTTTACATTTGAAACATAGCAGAATAGTGGATTTGTTGCCAATCTAGAGAAATTAAGCTTCGCAACAACAAAGTAATGTCTTCTTCTATTAAGGCAAATTAATTAATGCTTAATTCATTCTCGAATTATTATTTAAGTTATTAGCCGGTTTTTGCTTAGAAACTGTAATTTTAATTGTAAAAAGTTTTTTTTAACTGCTTTAACTGTACTTGGTGTTTTATGTTTTTCTATATCTTTCAATTTTCAATGGAAAAATTTTGAATTTTTAAGCATTTTTGCCTTGCCGATAGGTGAGAATTGAATTAATTAGGAGAGCATGCGCATTAGGTAAGCGGTGCTGAATCGTCTGCGAAAAACTGTTTCTTTTTTATTTGTTTAATTTTTTTTATACATCGTTTTTGATTTATTATAGTAGTTGAATAGAATATGTGGTAATTCCTTCAGATGATACAATTTTTGTGCACTCTGAGTTATAAAATGAATGAGTTGTTAAGTGAAAGTAGCGCCGAAGTGTCGCTATGATAAATAAATATATTGAACTTAAAAGAGTGCATTTATTCTATTGTGGTTTATGCACTATCCACGAAGTAGATTGAACTTAAAATTCATTAACTGTTTATTCAATATGTTTAAATTAAAAGCAGGAAAATTTCGCATAATTTAATATTCCGTACAGGGAAGTCATGGGGTGTACATATCAGATATTTTTTATACAAAAGAAACCGAGACTAAATGTGGAGCCAAAAAAGTGACTTTGATTTGGTAAAAATGAATATTTCGAGCATACTAATCGTAACTCATTATTTTGTTTTCCCTTTTTACAATTATTTTCCTAATTAAAATATTTTTAGTATTTCTTTATTATAATTCACTTTTTATCATAATTTTATTTTTTGCTTTCTTTTTTTTATCTACATTTTTATGTTTTCCTTTTGCTTAATTATTACTTTTTATTATATTCCATTTTTATTTTTTATTTCTTTTTATTTTTAGTTACACATTCATTATCATTACTACTATTATTATTTTATGTGTGAAATTAGCTTTATTATTTTTTGTTTTTTGTTATATTTAACCCATTAGTTAACACTTTTTTTCTATGTTTATTTCTAAAATGTTTAGGCTTTTTTCAAGATTAAAATAAATTGCTGATTGTTAATAATTGTTGTTGATAAAATAAACTGTGTACAACTAATACTTCCGGCCTGTAATTAAAATTTATTTACTCATCTCTTCTTTTTCTTTTTATTGAGTTTTTAATTCATTTATTATTTAATATTATTATTGTATACTTTATTACTTCCTTTACTTCGTAAAGGAAGTATTGTAATCCCGAAAAATTCTGGGTACCATATTTCAATGAAAATATCTATTTTTAATGCTATCGAAAGTAATTTAACGATGTCGTTGCTTGACATCTGTGCGTAAGGATAGAATAAAGGACTCGTTTTCACCAAACGAATTATAAAACTGATTTAAAGCGGATTCGGAAGAGATTTTTTTTTTCATGGCGTCTCTACGTACGTACGTATGTATGTATTTCGCATGACTCAAAAACGAATAGCCTCAGAACGTTGAAATTTTGTATGTGGGACTGCTATAACATGTAGATGTGCACCTCTCTTTTTCGTTACAATCGACTGCACCAAAAGTTTATAAATATATGCATATATGTATCTACTCTGTTACTCGGCTCAGTGATCTCAGTTTCTTTATTCTTATACGTTTGTAAATTGTGCATTTTTTGCTTTAAAATGATTGAATTATGTGGTTCTTATCTTCCTGTTAAGGTTTTTATGTCTTTAGTTAACCTGCATGTTGTAGTTGTAAAATTATCAACAATTTAAAAATTGTTAAATGCGGCTAATCCTACTTTTTTTTACCAGAGCAGCCACATTTGTTTACATTTGAAACTTAGCAGAGTAGTGGATCTGTTGCCAATCTAGAGAAACTAAGCTTCGTAACAAGAAAGTAACGTCTCCTTTTATTATTGCGAATTAAATTATGCTTAATCAGTTCTGGAGTTATCATTTAAGTTATTAAATTAGGCTATATATTGACTCAGCATAGCGTCCACAACAAATTAAGTCCACTTTTACCTCTTCAGTGTCTTTTGCGGAGCGAGACCAAATATCAGTTTTGCGCACCGAAAAATCTGTATTCTTGCCCGCTGGCCAAATTGCTTGTTTTTGCGTAGAAACTGTAATTTTAATTGTAAAAATTGTTTTTTAATGGTTTTAACTGTATTCGGTGTTTTATGTTTTTTATATTTTTCACTTTTAATATAAATATTTTGAGTTGCGTATCTTTGACTTATCTCGAAGTGAGACTGAATTAATTGAATGAGAAATATATCTCTAATGAAATTGGAGGAAATAAGTTTAAATGAAATGCAGAAAAAATGCGTAGAATTTAATATTCCGTACAAGAAAGTCATCTGGTTGTTAGATCATGCAGTAACCTTCTTTAATGTTTTGGAATTTTGTTTCTTATTTTCCATGTTAATAATTTGAAGTGCACGACGAAATATATGTCCCATGAACTTCGAGTCATCTTACATGAATTCGAATTTTATCTACAATCACTTCAAAAAATTAGTCTGAATAAAAATTTAAGGGAAACACTGCTCTCAAGACAAATAAAAGGTATTTATTTTTCAGAGATTTCATGCACTTTTATCTATTGAAATATAAGATAAGGGTAGTATACCGTTTTACTTTATATTAGTACTTTAAAAATGTTAAAAAAAAGATAAAAGAAAAACTTCAGACTTCCAAAGAGTTTTGCCATTGATTTTATGATGCCTTACTTTTTACGCTAATTTCACAAACTTTTAAATTATGCATTCAAAAAATTTTTTTGTTAGAAAGAAAGTAACTTAAAATGAAAATTAGCACTTTCATTGAATGTATCACAGCATGACATTCATCTTGACATTTAAAACACAGCAGGTTCTCATTTTGTTGCCCTTTTTTTCCTCTTCCATTTTCGCAAAAAAAGTGACTTAAGTCAGAACTCCATATACCTTTCTTTTTCTTCATACTCTAAACATTTCGTATAGTGTCATGAAAATAGTTAACTTTTAACAAGGCAACAGTTAGACTGCTTAACTTTTAATAAGACATAGTTAAATTTTATCAAAATAAGATAAAGAACACTCTCCCAAGGAATATGGTAATTACGCTTCCTTCGCAGAGTATATTAAACCAATAAATTCTCAACATTATGATACTTATTTAATGTTTTGCGACATCAGCCTTTTAAGTCCTCAGAGTAAACGCAGAATAATGAAACAATGAACAGTTATGGATCATGTAGAAAAATATTGCATGGATTTTGTATTATTTAGCTATTTTAGTAGAATTTGTAATTAAAATTGCTTTATATTCCCGTGCAGCTCAGCACGAGACTTATTTGAAGAGAAAACTACGCCGAAAAAATTAAAATGTAGGAGCACGTGGCATTTAACATTTTAATAAATAGATATCTCGCAATTGTACTTTTTTGCTTTCCACAAACCTCGAGAAAATACCAGAATGTTCTCGTGCATGATTAAAAAGTTTATAAAAGCGGAGAAAACATCTCAGTTCAGCTGTTTACTTAGTTCTTGTTGTTGATGGTAGCTAATTCGTGGTGAGATCGGATTAGCTTTCTCTGCTTTGAATTGAGTTCTGTTAAACTTTTTAGTAGTTTAAAATATATCTACTGTGAGATAGTGCGATATTGTACGAATATCTCTGAGGAAATTTCGGCATTTTGTTTTATTTGTTGCGATAATAATAAATTTTATTCACTTTTCATCGGACTTGGGCATTCAATTTATTACGAACACGTACGCACGCAACAATATAATGCTATCTTATGGCAAATTAGATAATTTCCATGTTTTTCTCCGGGATTCGGATTTGCGCCCTTTGGAATCGCAGCTGGCTCCCCTAACCATTATACCGTCTCAGCGGCTGAAAGCAAGTCTGATATTTTTAATCTGTAAAAGTAATTCCTTAAAATATCTTCAAAATACGGCATTATGCCGAAAAAAACCATTAAAGTTAGTAGAAAAGAAATGTCATTTAAAAAATGCAAACGTTAAAACAACGGGGAAAGCAAATTGGTTTCATTTAATACTTTTAAGTTTTGCTAACAGTCCTTTGTAAAATTAAAAATAATCTTCAATATTTTAATAATCGTTTCTATTTGATTTAAATTCCTCTTCGGATCATTTTATAAAACGTAATTTGTAAAATTTTCATTAATGTTTATGTCAGTGCCATTTGATAATTGTTACTTATTCGCAGCAGATGATATTTCATTACAGTATTTTAATTTTACAAAAGGTATTAAAAGTTAAATTTCTTGTTTTCTGATGCATTCATGAAGTGAAATTATGAGATATCAGCTTCATCACATTACAAATGAGCTTCCCGCGAAAATTAAAACTTATATCCTTACTGATGGAAACATTAAAATAAATATAACACTGTTAAATGTGTGCTGTCAATAAATTTATAGAGTATTAGTTTTAGAATATTAATTGAATAGTTATGCATTTAGATCACAGGGCTCGTTTCGATACAAATGTTATTAAAAGAAATCTGAAAGGTTTCAGATTTTAAATTACGTTCAAAGGGGCGCTTTTTTAACGTTTTGTATGTCACCTTTATTTATTAAATATCATGTTCTTCGCACTTGAACTATAAATTTCAGTTCAATAACAATATCGCAAAATACTTTTAAAATGAGCCTATCTTTAGAATTTCCGATACGCAGTTCCGTGTACTGGAAATAAAAAGGTCATTGCTCGCTTTCAAATCGTTGAGTTTGTTACTCAAAAATTTGTTAAAGTTTTACAAAATATGAACTCGATCATAAAACAAATTCCAAATTTCAAATTTGGGCTTCCACATGCCTATATTCGCAGCAGGATTACGTCCATCAAAATTCGATGGCTCTGTGTACCGTTGTTTTATCACAATGCGAGAAATACACGTACATTTATACAAATTTTTCTTTATTTAATTTCTTCAGATATATAATGCAGGACTCTAACATTTGGTGGCAGCAGTTTGAAAAGTGAAACGACATTTATAGTGATTCAACGCAAAATCGCAAAACGAAAACAAAGTCCTTCAGGAACAAAGCCCCTTTGGACTAAATAGTACACTTTTCTACTGGCATGAGCACAAAAATATTGCTTTTTACTGCCTTCTATTAAATCTTTCTGAAAAAGAATCAAATACAATTAAAAGCATGAAATGTTTGGAATTTTGCAAATGTGCTACGATATGAAATCAGCACGTAAAAATAGGTATTGATTATTTGAATTGATAAGTATATGACAAGTTGTAGGACTACTTAAAGATAAAATATTTTATCATTTTTTAAGCAATGCTTTTAATAAAACGCCAATCCATTGCATTGTTCAAATAGCCATGTTTTATGCTTCTTAAATCTGAGAAATATACAAATGTAGTGTTAATAGAATACATATTTGAGATGTAAAATTTGCAAATATAGGATACAGATTGCACCAGAAATCACCAGATGTTTTAGAAACACACAAAAATTAACAGTTTATTATTTGATAGTACAGTTTACATCAAAATTCATGTCATAAATTCGAACTTCTGTGAGGGAAGGGGCGGGAAGAAAAATATTTAGTTGAAATTTTGTTTAATAAATAGTCATTCTAGTCCTCAGAGAGATTGCTATTTAAATGCTGTGTAGTTGCTTCAGTTTCACATTGGAAAGTATTCAAAGTGTTCACTATTACGGCAAATTTATTTCTTTAACCGTATAAACATATCTTACTCTGATGCACTGAGCATATCTGCGTCTTTGAATACGACTTCGCAGTGGTTTGAATTGTTCAGATTTGCTAAAGATGATGGAATGATGGTGTACAGAGAGATTCAAAGTAATTTTACAACCAAATACCCATGGGCATCAAGGCCGGCAAAATTAAGGAGAGCAAAGACTTGATTGAGGAATTAGTCACTCAGTAAACGGAATAAATTCTTTTGTGAGAAGTTGCTTAAGAGGACTCCTATAAACATTAAGAATTAATGACATAAATGTTGCTGTAAACCCATCCTCCTGTGACAACTCATAAATTTTATTAATTTTTAAAAATGTCTCGTAACTTTTGGTGCACGCTGTTTAAACCTGTTTTGACCGATCATATTACACTGATGCTGAATACAGTATTTAAGAATATGCATTCTAAACTAAGATTTTTAAAAAGTTTCCAAATTATATATTGTGAAAAAAATAATGCTAAAACAACACATATTTCGACATCAAAGTTTTAAAAAGAAATATAATTAATTTTAAACATAAGATAAATCTTAAAATTCTTTATTTTAAACTAAATAGTTTGCAAATTCTCCTGACGTGAAGAATTTGAACAAATTGAGAGTGATAATTTTGATTCTGTTATTTATCATAAGATATTAATAATGGATGGTATACTGGAATTTGCTTTTGCGTGTTTTAATTCCTGTTTCGAGTATAGCGACTTAATTTTTTTAGCGAGTACAGTAATTGTTACTTTACTAAAATTAATCTACAAACAAAATTACTAATAATTACTACAAAATCCGAAGCGTGTTAAAGACAAGTAATCAATAAAAATCAAAAAATATTTTACATTGATGCGGTATGGAGAGTGCGCCTTGACATCGACAATGAATGCTTAGACATCGAACAAATCTTGTTTTGAAATACATTATACTGTATCACAGTACACTGAAATTCGGTTTGATACATTTTGATTTCTTTTTCAAAATTTCAAACGTTCAAACGCAGAATTCGAATACTTTCACATTATTATTTTTCGTATGATATGGAAAGTTGAATCATGCGCATGGAAAGTTGAAATGTGTGTAAAGAAATGACACACTGTGATCAGTTAAATTTACAAAATACTCACAGTTGTTTTAGAATGTTAATTAAGTCTAAGAAATTTACATTTAATTTAGCTACGTTAATATAAAAGAGATTTAATGTGCTGATTTAATTATACTGTTATTTAGCATTAGAAATTAAGAAACATGATTCCCAGTTATAATTTTTCGGAAATAAATAGCAAAAGTTTGAAGGCGAGCCCTCACATTTTCACACCGAACTCGATGACTATCTTAAATTTTATAACAAAAAGAAACATGTATTGTAAGGATCTTAAGTTTTACTAACGTTTATTTTATTTTAAATCTTTACTATCACTTCTTATTTTCTACTTCCGGCCAGAATTAAGCGTGAAGGAGTTTATGCAAAGTTGTCTGGCGAACGCCAAGTATTTAAGTGTGGCCTTTTTGCCAAGAGAGAGAGAGGAAGCAGTGAGTTCGAAGCAGGCCGCTTACCTTAGAAGTTACGCAGTTGCTATTTGCCTTCCAGGCCCGAGGTTTTAATCCTCTTGATAAATTAAACGTATTGTAGTGTTGTTCACAGTCTCTGTGCTACATACGCTTCCTGTTATTATAAGGCCAATCTTACACGTGTATTATTCTAAAGTTAAATTTGAGTTTAGTTTTATTTTTAATATCTTTTACGTTATACCCCGAGTGGAGGGTCATTGTATTCCGAAGTACGGAAGTCATTGTATATAAAGAAAAAAATAAAGGGTTTTGTATACCCTTCGTCTGTATCCTGTCTACTTACTACAATTAGTGAACATAGCTTTAGTAAGCTCTCTGTTCTAGTCAGGTCATTGTATGTTTCCGAAGAAGGTTAGAAGAAACATTGAACCTGATAGTGGCGCCCGACGAAGAATAACCATGGCCGAGTTTCAGGAAGAACCTGTGCTGCCTGCAGAAACGGCTCAGAATCCAGAAATGCCAGCTGCCGCCCTGGAAGGATTTGGGTACATCGTCCAGGCCATGCGCGCTTCGATGAAACCAGAAGCAACATTTAACGGAAACTCACCGGTAACCAGTTTTTTGGAAAAATTGGATGACCACTTCATGCTCTACCCCGTGCACGAGTTTCAGAAAGTTACCTTAGCTACCAGCGCTTTGAGGGGCCAAGCGCTTAACTGGTTCAAATGTATCGGCAGAAGTCTCTTGGGTCAAGCAGGAAGTCCCACCTATACTTACGAGAATTTCAAGACTGCCCTACTAAAAGCCTTCCCTGTTGTAAGGGATCGTGCGAAATTAGAAACAGAACTTTTCAGTATATATCAACAAAGAATGGAAAACTTCTCGAGCTTTATTTTAAGAAAAATTCACGTTTTCAAGCTCTTGTATGGAAACCGTCCGGATCCTGAAATAATTCAAGTGATTTTGCCGAGGTTACTACCCCAAGTGCAAGACTTTATTGAATTACGAAATCCGACTACACTGGAAAAGTTATTTGAGCTAGCAATGCAGTTTGAAAGTAGAAGAACGGCGGACGTCGAAAGAAGACGCCAATATCAACAGCGAAACCAATTTGGTACGCCAAGACGACAGCAAACTCAAGCATACGGCTACGGAGAAAAAGCGAATCAGTGGGCAAGGAAACCCGAGCATTCAAAAACAGCCGGCGAACGTCGACAGTTCAATAGCAACCCAGGAAAAAAGTCTCAAGGCCAGTGGAGAAAGAAGGAAAGCACCGAAAGGAAAAATAATTTAAACTAAAACGGATTTCTGCTGACGAGAGGGTGCGGAAATCCGAAGGCCACGAAAACCCCTCTTCCTACAAGTTAAATACAGTAATGGTGAAAAATTTAACTCTTCCGAAGATTGAAGTCTTGGTAAATAATATCCCGGCCACCGCACTCCTGGATACCGGCGCGCAGTGTTCCTGTGTGGCAGAAGTCTTTTTTAGAAAGTATTTTCGCAAATACCGCATATATAATGCGGATAATACAACAGTATTAGCGGCGCAAGGAGAACAATGTAAGTGCGTAGGTAAAGTACCTTTGTACATCCGTATCAAGGACGAACAAGTAAAGGTGATGTTTTTTATAGTAAAGAATTTGCAAGCAAATTTAATCCTAGGAATAGACTTTCTTTCAGACGCACAAGCTACACTGGATTTTAATGCAGCGTCCCTTAAGCTGACGATGAAACCAGTGCGTGTAGAAAAGGTTGAACCGCCAAGGTTAAATCTTGACCACCTGCCTAATGACGAGCAAGATAGAATCTGACAAGTGGTAAGTGAATTTGCTTCCTTATTTAGTGATATTCCAGGATTTACCCAGGTTACTAACCATAGTATTGACACCGGAGATGCATTGCCGGTTCGTCAAAAACCATACCGGTATGATAAGAATAAGGAAAAAATTATAGAATGGCATATTACCGATATGCTACGTAAAAAGATCATAACGCCTATCTCAAGTAGTTATGCTAGTCCGGTGGTTTTATGTAAGAAAAATAATGATTATCCTTTGGAGCATCCAAAAAGGTGGAGATTCGCTATTGATTACCGTAAATTAAATTCCATAACGAAATATCCGGTATATCCGTTACCGATCATAGAAGAAATTTTAAGGAACATAAAATCAACCAAATTCATGACGACTTTAGACTTAACGAATGGTTATTTTCAAATAGGGGTCAGGCCTGAGGACGTGCCTAAGACTGCTTTTATAACCACGTCTGGCAATTATGCATTTTTGCGTATGCCGTTTGGCCTTTCAGGGGCCCCGGCAACATTTCAGCGATGCATGGACATTGTGTTAAGACCTGTTCTTGGAAAGTCCACATTTATCTATTTAGACGATATCATTATTACTAGTGATAATCTAGACCGACATGTACAGGATTTAAGACAGGTGTTTTCTTTATTAAATGAGGCCGGTCTAAAAGTTAATGTCGAAAAATGCAAATTTGCAGCCCCTGAATTAAAATATTTAGGTTACAAAATATCGCAAAAAGGGATCGAGACAGATGAATCAAAAATAATCGCTGTACAAAAGTATCCGACTCCAAACACGGCAAAGAAGCTCTCTTCTTTTCTAGGACTTTGTTCATATTATAGGTCCTTTATAAAAGATTTTGCGGCTATCGCTGAGCCATTGTTAAAACTAAAAAGGAAAAAGGCAAGATTCTCGTGGACGGCTGAAGCCAATAGTGCTTTCGAAAAATTAAAACAAGCATTAACGCAAGCCCCTGTGTTGAAATTTCCTGAAAAGGATGAAAATTTAGAAATTTCAGCGGATGCTTCGGATTATGCGGTAGGAGCGGTACTTTCGCAAAATCAGCAGCCCGTGGCATTTTTTAGCCGAACTTTAAATCAAACACAAAGAAACTATTCCGCGACCGAGAGAGAGGCACTTGCAGTTCTGTTAGCAGTGCAAAAGTTCCGAGTCTATTTTGGAAAGGCGCCGACAACAGTATATTCTGATCATGCGGCGGTAACTAGATTGTACTCAGGGAAAAATTTATCCCCAAGGTTAATAAGATGGGCACTCAAGCTGCAAGAATATAATCTGGTAATCAAGCATACCCCCGGAAAGGAAAATATCGTAGCAGATGCCCTATCACGAATTAAATTAGACGAACAGGGTAATACCGTAAAAGTTGCAATGCTGACAGCGTGTACAATAAATTCCCGAGAAACTGTAATAACCGAACTGGGTAAGGATCCTGAGTTTGGAAGTATTTATGAGTATTTGAAGGATCCTGAAAATTTTAGCCACCAAGATATTGTGGCGATAAGAAATAGGGCGGCCCATTACGAACTAATAGATGGTCTATTATTCTACACAAAAACTACGAATTCCAACAACGAATTTCGACCTGTTATCCCAGCTAGTCTTAGATTAAATATCCTGCAAGAGCTCCATGACAGCCCTTTAGCTTCTCATGCTGGTATTCGAAAAACTACTCAACGCGTACGCGAGGCAGTCTACTTTCCTGAATTGCAAAAGTTAACAAGGGCGTATGTCCAGTCCTGCCCAACATGTCAAGCCGTTAATTATATTAATTTCCGCCCGGCCGGGTTTCTAAATAGTATTAAATCCGAATTTCCAAATGAAATAATCGGCATCGATTTATTGGGCCCTTTCCCAAAAAGTCAGTTAAACAAAAGTCGCTATCTCCTTGTTATAGTTGATCATTTTAGTACATGGACCGAAATTGTTCCCTTAAAACGAGCCTCCGCGAAATTAGTTACCGATTCTATTTTAAATAAATATATTTTAAAATACGGGGCGCCCCTAAAAGTTATATCGGATAATGGTCCTCAATTTGTAAGTAATATATTTGAAGACATGTGCCAAAAACTGGGCATACGTCATTTAAAAATGGTCCCGTATCGGCCGCAATCAAATATAGCGGAACGGGTCAACAGAAATATAGTGAAAATTATCCGTAGTTATGTTAAAAATTTTCATAAAAGCTGGGATAACTATGTCAATGAATTTGCTTTCGCCCTTAGGACCGCAAGACATGATACAACGGGCAAAACTCCTGCTGATTTATTTCTAGGCAGAAAGGTTATAACACCGTTAGATAAACTATTTTATGTGCAACAAAGAGCCCCAGAATTTAAAATGGGTGATATAGAAAAACTAATAAAAGAAGCAAAAAAGAATACGGAAGTAGCACAAAGAAAACAAAAACTGTATTATGACTTGAAACGACGGGGAGTAACTTATAAAGTAGGGGATGAAGTACTAAAAATTAAGCATTCACTTTCTTCAGCACCAGAAGATAAAACTGCCAAATTTTTTCCACGCTTTGAAGGACCATAGGTTATAGAAAAAATAACTCACGCTGTTGTAGTGTTAAAGGCAAGAAATGGTGAAACCTGTTTCGCAAATATTGATCAAATTAAACCCTACTTCGATCGTAATAAAATGAAAATCTTTTCAGATCTTTTGCAGGATCCGGTACGGCAGACACCGCAGGTACAAGTTCCAGAGGTGGGAAAACGACAAGTACAAGGGCAAGCCAATGAGAGACAGAAGCAAGTGAAAAGAAAATTGCCCCGCGGAAAAACTGAAGGTAAAAAGAAAAAGAAGCCGTTCCACCGTCCAGAAAACAGAGTTCACGAACACCCCAAGAATGAAGAAGGGAGAAGGACGACGTATGTGGAAAGGACCGGGAGAAAGGACGGCAACTATAACCCGGCGGTGAAACGGAAGATGGACTCATCCGACAGAACTCTCCGCAGCAAAAGTCGCCGAACTGCGGAAGGGCCATCAGCGGCGGAGGTAAAAGTACAAGAAAAATTTGAACGGCCAACAACGAGGTCCAAGCAGGATCACGACAGAAGTTTCCCGGTTCCACCAAGACCAGCTGCCTTCAAACGACCAAGACCACAAGCAGAGCACAAAAGGAAGGTGTTCAAGGGTGGCCGTAGTGGTGAAAAACGGAAGCTTCCAGAGGAAAGCACTGAAGGGCGAGCCCGTACAAGAAGGAGGATCAACCAAGCTACTGTCTGCTATACCTTTAAAGACTGGGCCCAGAAAAGGATGTCTGAATATTACAAAGATAAGTAAAATTTTATGTTACTTTACAAACTTAAGTTAATCTTTCATTCTTACTGCAAGTGGCAGATTTCAAGAAGTTTTACCTCATGCGAGGTCTACCTTTATCGCCAAAAGGGCGAGAAATGAGTTGCGACCGATTTTCTTATTATGTTTTTCAATTACTCGCGCGTAAAACTAAAGTTGATGTATAATAGCGTTGTGTAAAGACTTAAATATTGTAAAAAGTTATTGTATAAATTTTATTTAAAACATTCTAGCAAGAAAGAAGTTTTAGTCTGAAAGACTTTTTGAAATGTAGTATTATTTCAATGTAGAAAGAATTGGCACTTGCTTTGAAAAGAATAGAAGTTAACAATGTACTACTAATGTATGTTTTCAAATCTGTAAAATCAACGGCATGTTGATATGTTCTTATATACATGTGAACTGTTATTTTAAATGTTAAGAAATACCGTGATATGGTAAAAGTGAAAGTAATGTTAAAAATTTGTTATTCGTGTGACTGTAAAGATTAAATCATGGTGAATATGTGTTAAAGGTTGAATGATGTAGTTAGGCTCTCTGACGCTACACTTTAGAGTTAGCCACTTTCAGAATAGTACCTCAGGGTCGAGAGTTGAAATTAGGGTGTGTTAAGAGGTCTCGTATGTTGAATTTTAACACGTTAGTGTTTTGATTGTAGGAGGAAGTGTGGCACACGTAGACAGAAACACATTCGTGTTTGGTGTTCTTTTACAACACATGTCAGAGAGCACGGGGAGAGATAATTAAAATAGTCATGAATGAAATAAGAATGTTAAGAGAAGTATATTGTATATGTTATTTGCAATGTCATTCTGTAACATTTCATTAAACTAGTTTTCCTTCCAGATCTCTGGAAGGAACCAGAATTGAATAAAGCTCCTGGTTAGATGCAGTACAGATGAAAAAAAAAGAGATTGTTGTAGATCCTGGGAGCTGCTATTGTAACAAATTTCTTTCTTTTAAATTTTCTAGTTTCTAGCGAAGCATTTTTTTGTAAAAGGTTGGCCTCGCGTTAGATTTTAGAGCTAAAAGTTTTCAACAAGGTCGTTTTAGACCTCAGTTTCAAACTAATTAACTCTGGCGGGAAGTATGTAAGGATCTTAAGTTTTACTAACGTTTATTTTATTTTAAATCTTTACTATCACTTCTTATTTTCTACTTCCGGCCAGAATTAAGCGTGAAGGAGTTTATGCAAAGTTGTCTGGCGAACGCCAAGTATTTAAGTGTGGCCTTTTTGCCAAGAGAGAGAGAGGAAGCAGTGAGTTCGAAGCAGGCCGCTTACCTTAGAAGTTACGCAGTTGCTATTTGCCTTCCAGGCCCGAGGTTTTAATCCTCTTGATAAATTAAACGTATTGTAGTGTTCACAGTCTCTGTGCTACATACGCTTCCTGTTATTATAAGGCCAATCTTACACGTGTATTATTCTAAAGTTAAATTTGAGTTTAGTTTTATTTTTAATATCTTTTACGTTATACCCCGAGTGGAGGGTCATTGTATTCCGAAGTACGGAAGTCATTGTATATAAAGAAAAAAATAAAGGGTTTTGTATACCCTTCGTCTGTATCCTGTCTACTTACTACAATTAGTGAACATAGCTTTAGTAAGCTCTCTGTTCTAGTCAGGTCATTGTATGTTTCCGAAGAAGGTTAGAAGAAACATTGAACCTGATAGTATGATAGCGTAATTTACTCAAACAGCATCCATATTTATTGAAATTCATACTTTTGTATATAATTACTCATAAATTTAGTTCTCGCTTTTTTCTATGTTCATTAGAATCACCTGAAGAAAATGAGAAAAACACTGTAAGATGCAGTGCTATATTTATTTTCCCTAATCATACATATATTCTACTTATTTCAATAACACGCAGTGTTATTCACTAAACGGATGCGCAATGCCTTATTACCATAACTGAATCATGTAATAACAGCACGGTTTATAACACTTTCTCTCCAAAAAATCTTCCTCCCGGCATGGGTCTCAATAGTTGGATTTGATGTTACTCCTGCGTAGGTTTCCAACTAGTTGGATTCGTTTTCTGTCAAAGACACCCTACTGTTCAAGCCTGTGGGGTATCATCTAAAAGGAAAGTGTGTTAGTGGACTTGTAATTGGATTCTGAAGATCATTCGCAGTTAAATGACGATTACGGGTTCGTAATATCGGTGCGATTGTGCTGAACACTCCTGTCTTTTTCCATCATTTTCCCTTTATGAAAAGCACGAACAGCCTTAACATACGTCAGTCAATATAATGAAAAATGCTAATAGATTTTTAGATGCTCTATGTAATTGTTCCTGTCAGAGACTAAAGCAGTTGCGGAACTATGGAATTTTACGAATAACTTTTGCGCCACCCAACCGGTATAGCAGTTAGTGACCGAAACGCCATCGTATGGATATCTCTGCACCAATCAGAGTTATGCCCATGCGACGGAAAAAGAATCTACCATATACCGCCGGCGGCATTCATTGAATCAATGATAGTAATATTACAATAATCCATATGAAAAAAAAATATACATTAGTTAATCGTCACATTGTCATGGATAGGATCTATGCTGTGGAGAGTGGAACTTATATTATATATTAGCCAGTCTCTAAACTTATATGTTTACTTCAATACGTCATAATTTCGTGTTCTTATCAGTTACACATCTAATGATTTGTGTCCATACTATTGTTGCAGTTATCCACAGAGTAGGGCAGTCACATCAGCTCAGGCAGTTGATAGTTCCATAGCCCAAAGTTTATGATGTTGTGTAGACTATTCTATGTTCATATAAACTGGATTCTAAGTTAACTTTTGATAAATTCGAAGTACACTTTTGTTAAGTTCATTATTCACGTAAACACTGGTCCACTTCGATGCATTATAAAATCGTGTCCTTAGCAGTCTGCACACCTCATTATGTGTGTCCATAGCAATTTGTATACTGTATCGCAGTTATCCACAAAGCAATCAAGAAATTGCAGCTGGGGAATTCGTAGTAATATGTACACTATTTTAATATTATCCACAGAACGATGGGCACAGGCTCGAATCCCGGAGAAGCCATGGTTGTAACTGTCCGTCCTTGGTCGCCTACTAGTGCTTCTATAATAAAAAGGCTTCCACTTCCGGCCTTTGTAGTGGCGCAAGGCTAACGGCTATTGAATAAAGCGCTCGGCCATTAAAAAAAACCTTATAACTTCGAAATTATCGTTTCATAGATATTGCATGTATTCAGATAGATGCCTAAAGTCCATTCATATTTCCATAAATAATTTAGAACATCAATATACGGAAACATTTATTGGTTTATTTAAATTATTATTTTCATTTGAAAGTTTAGATTTTCTATATTTTCATTACAGTTACTGGCAAGCCCGATTTGAAGTTCTAACATATATGAAAATCGTCTTTCATCGGTTATATTATTGTTTTAAAGTGCCCCTATGACATCATTTCTAGCAATATAACTTTCTAAATGCTTCGATTTTCAGCAAAATCTAAAAATCAGTTAGTGTCGGATTAGAAGAAGGTCGTAGTCTTTTTAAATAGTGCTGTTCTTTGGGTCATAATGGATAGGATTTTGACCTTCACTGTTGCCAATATTCATTGACAACTGTGTCTGTTGCGCCAGAAGACAGACTATCCAACCATTTGAAAGAATTTAACAAAATCTCTTTTTAAATTATTTCTAAAAATTCAAATGCGTATCTGTATCTCTCTGCCTACCTATAAGCTCAGGATGCAAAACATGTTCTGTCTAAATTAACAAGAAATAAATTCTAGATCTTTGTATGAAATCTAATTTTGAGGGCCTGTTGTGACAGAGATGTTTTTCTAGGTATAACAGAATAATAATTTTAAATATTTTAACATAATTTATCTAAAACTTACCGCCATGCATTTGTCTACTGGAAAAAGCTCCTCTTAAGTCTGGTTTATTGTCAAAATTGTGCTCTTAAATTATTACTGTTGATAATTTTTTCAATTTATTACAAGTTTGAAGTGACATAAGAAATGTTTCGTAACGCGGGAAGTGCTAATGAGCATTTTTTGCAAGGTTTAACCTCTACTCGATTGTTTGTATTGATAAGGGATAAAAAAAGTCATACTTAATTTAATTTCTTCCCACTCATAACTAGGTTGTGCCAGTCTTGGCAAACGAGTATGTTTGTCACAGACACAACATGTAAATGCATTTTCAAGAAGGAGTATTGAATAATTACTGTGTGGTGATGAATAATCAGCAGTCATTCATGAATATTAAATAATTACAGTCTAAATAATTTCTAAATCCTAATATGCATAACACTTTTAAGAAATGCTGCTTTGTATAGGATAGAAGAGATACTCAGATACACACGGTAATTTTTCAGATTATGTTTTAAATTAAAGGAAGTAAATTTTAATTTATTATAATGTACTCGTTTAAATGTAATCCGTTAAAAACGTAATTTTGTTTTGAAATTAAATTCTTTTTTTTTAGTTTCAGGTTTCTGTAGCAAATAGTAATCCAAGTAGTGAAAATATTTTTAACTAAATATTTATAACTAATAGAAATAGTGCATGCAGGAATAAATAATTTCTAGAATTTGTCATGTATTTACTTGAAATTCTTATTGTAAAGAATTTTGTATATATGTAAATAATTTTAAGGAATTTTTATATGAAACTGTAATACCTTTCGTATAATGTAACATGAAATACTTAAAAAGAAAAGCTGAGCTGGAAAAATAAGGTTACAGAGGCAAGCCTATTTAACATAGAGGTAAATGGCTATCTTGCTAAATTGGCGGTAAATCGCCAAGTTGGCGATAATTTCTGTTTCCAAATTTGGCGAGATCTCCAAAAGTCGCCGAACTAGGTGACATTTTGGTGCGGTTCCTGTCTAAAATGTAATTGGTAATGTAACTGAATAACTGAAATGAATCCTTACATGTAACTGTAAATGTATCCTGGTCTTATATGTAACTTTAACTGTATAAACCTTCCAGTAATTTCGAGAAATGGAAGGTAGTCCTTATACTTTATGACTCTTCAGACAAATGTTTCCTTTTTTCTTTTATAAGCATTTCCTATATTTTCTGAGTTTCTTGTCTGTCTAGCTTCTTTCACCACGCAATTGTTAGTTTGTCGCTACTTGGAATATACTACAAAAGCTAGAAAACAACAGTGATGATTACAGTAATAATAATAGTAGAGCCGAGTAAATATCGATGTAATCGAATCTGAAGAATCGTGTAAATATCTATCTGTCCAAACATATTAAAAGCTTTTATTTGTTTTAGTAGAAGAAAATTGTTAAAGTTTACAAATTAAAATTTTAAAAATTAAATATTGTCACAATTCTGTATCACGGATAACTTTGTATCAAATTTTTCAATTGATGAATTCCTCATGAAGAAGAGAAAGCAAGCGTCTGTCATAGCCAAGGCCTTTGGCATCGTACAAGAAGTATGACTTTGCCTGTTCCGTCCCAGTTTTGAAGGAGGATCGCCTGGGTATGAATCCGAGGATTTTTGAACTCTCCTCCTCCTACCACCAGCAATACGAGAGGACTTTCTGTCGATAGTATTTTAAGTGCCTCTACGCTGAAAAGACAGTATAAATTTGAAAACATTCATTATTCTCCGCGATTCAAAGTTGGGACCACATCTATGGCAGGTGATACGTCAACAGTTTATTAACGGTTTAACACAAAATGTTTACAGAGTTAATTTCTAGTTTATTAAGGATATTAATCAAGAATCAAATGGAGAGTATTATGAATATTAATAAAGAATAAGGTTGAGATTATTTTTCATTATTTAAACATAATAGCTAGTCATATTTGTGCAGAGAATCTTAAATTCTCCTTCCCCTTATTTATTTTTCACATCAATAAATTTAATAAAAACGTTATTAAGTTTATTAAAGACATAAAACTGGAAAAGAAAATTTATTTTGAATTTAAATTATCGAATTAAAATTGACACATCGTCTGAAATCCCATTGTTCCAGAGACTAGAGACAAAAGAGCGTGTGAGATAACATCTGAAAATTATCACATTTCATAAATTTCTGTATGCTTTGAATTCCAGCTCTAATCGAAATATGTATTGTGTTTATTCAATATAACGTTGTCTGATTGAAATTTTCTTCTTTAATGTATTACGAACATGATTTATTATTGTAGACAAAACAAAAAGAAGAGTGGACTAGGAATGCCATTTGCATTGTATTAAGATTAATGGAGTTTAAAATGGAATGATAATACTCCTCTCCTCAGGTATCTTCTTTTATGAAATAAAGGCAGCATTATGAATATTTTTCGCACTTCTAGGATAATTACAAGTTAAATTTTGCAATTATGCAAATTATTGCTGTTCGAATGATTCTTGTGATAGCGAACGAAATAGAGGGCGAATATAACTCCTTTAAAATAAGTTTTCTCATAATCTTAAAAATAAGTTTTGATGGTGCAAGGAATCATTGCATTTTTCCCGTATATTCTATTACAGTTCAGTGGTTAGGAACCCAATTAGCATTGGTAGATTCTTGGTTTAAATCGCGGCTAGTTTAGTTTATTTGGTTATGGCAAAGCATGCGAAGGCTGTCTGCCTAAGAGGAGACATAACTTCTTGGTAGAACTTCTAAGGGAAGCTGGCTTGTATTCACGTTACGCATCGTGAAAATTAATAAAACATTCATACAGCCAGCTTATTCATTTGGAATCTAACCCTAAGTCGTGCTACCAGTGTTCGGTATCTTAAATGCTCGGTTGTTAGAGGGCGTTTTAAATTCAAGTAAGCGCGCTGTGTATTTTTGGGGGTTTCTTGTTTCTAAAAAGGCTAGTATTCTGAATAGCGATGCCAGAAATAAAATGATGTGGACATTAATTCGTCATCATCTGGATTTGGTCGGCAGGGTATCTCGCCTCTCCTCATTTGGCTTTTAACTCCTTCACATCCAAGTCGCCCAAAACGCCCGACCATTCAGATATCGTCGGGTCTCCTTTGAACGCCTGAATCATTTTCTACCTAGTGCTTTCCCTCGTCACGTTAATGCATTGCTCATTGCTTTCGGGAGTTGTTCAAAGGCATGCCAATCATTCTTTAGAAGCGAGTAAAAGTAGTTCTGTTACTTAAATACACCTTTCTTTTCCTTTGTTTGCTCTCGTTGATGCCCGAAATTGCAGTCGTGTCCCAAGCGAAAATTGCATGGAAGTTGTCGCTTTACTTATCTAGGTTATTGTTAGCGCTGTAGCATTCTACTTATCAATGGGGTTGGAAATCCATTCCGACAAAAATACATACATATGAGTGTTTCAGATGTTTGAGTGAAATAGATTTTGGCCTCTACCGATGCGAAAGAGCTAAGTATGAGAGAATGTAAGGAATAATTGAATTCCGTCTCGCCTATGTTAACGATGCAGAAGATTAGTGCATCCAGCAAGTACTGTAAGATCCGTGGTTCAAATCTCTGCGAGAGCACAGCTGATTTTTCGCGTTTCCCCTTCCCGGAATATCTAGCAATATCTGCAGCATCTTTTAATATCAGAATACATTTAAAAGTATCTCTATTCATACGCTAAACTCGGCTAAATGGAAACTATGAGCATTAAAACTAATTTTCTTTGTAAACACGAAAATTTTAAAAATAACTTGTAGAGACATTATGTTTGTCTTTTTTTGAAAGCAGGAGAGATGAAAATGAGCAATGCTCTTGCCGGGGCACGAACCATTGACCTCTCGAATATGCGCCGAGCGTGCTGACCACTACACCATGAAGGCATGCTAAGAAGGTGAGAGAAATACCTTCTACACTTATATAATTTTTTTACAGTTACATAGTGCAAAAGTCTTGTAATACACAGAACTATGGTGTTAGTAGAAGCAAATTCAACAGCACTGCGAACGGAAAAGAAGCTTCTATTCTGCAAACTAACAGATTTCTACTTCAGGGCATTTTAAGAGGAAATGAATATTTAAAGCAGCAGCATGTGATACAGGATATCGAGAAATACCTTTATGAATGCAGAAATGCATAACGCAGAAAGGAAGCGGTCTATTGAAATGCGGTTTGCGGTGAAATAATAGAATAACTGAAAAAGGTTTGTTTAGAGCAGATGTTTCTAACAGTGCTGAAAGTAAAGAAAAAGCGTGATGTGCATTGTGGTTAACTGACATAAATTTGGTTAAAATTGCTGAAAAATTGTGTCTCAGTTCAGATGCTTAATGGTATCATCGCAATTTATGCTTAGATACAAAAATTTAAAGACACTGGACGATTTTATCATCGAATAATGATAATTCCTTATTGGCATTTGCTCACTTTATCAAAAACGTTGCAATATATTGTATAGAAAACTGTATTAATCTGCCAAAATCCTTAGACACTTTATGTTTAGCTAAACAAGTCAATGTAGAAGTTTATTGAAACTACCTCTAATAATTTTAGCTTTAGTATTAAGAATTTTTTTAATAAAAAGCTTTTTAAGTGATTTTGTATTCTTTCACCAAAAGGTGCGTTTAAGTGCATTGCTTAACAAGTTTTATTACGTTATAATAAACAGCTCGGTCATTTATTCTGAACACTTTTCGTCTGTAAGGTCTATATTTCCCATGACTTTAGTATCTGTTTCTAATATTGAGTGATTGTCTATCAGTAGCTAGACTGACATTCTACATAGAGTTTTTCCCCCCCTCCGTGTGTAACATAAATTTTTAGCAAGTGTCTATTAGAAATGCTTGTACTAAGCCGTATTAGTCCTTCAAACAGACAACTGTAGCAATCATTGTCATTTATGCAATATAAACAAACTATTCTAACTGCGAAGCGGCTCACCAGTGGCAGAGCGGTGAAGTCGCTGAACACTGGTAGTTCAGTCCGAGGTTCAAATCCCGCGAACGGGCTGGCTGCATGGGCATTTTCGTATATTTCGGCATTATTAAAGTGTATAGGAGCAAGTTTTCCTTAGAATGCTCTCCACGAAAGCATCCCTCCCTTTAGGCAGATAGCCCTCAAGTATTTTGCCATTATCTAATAAACCAAGCCAAAGTAACTGCGATGCTATTAATTTCTAGAATAATTAATCATTAGGTCGATAATTTGATAATATTTACAATAGCAAAACTCATGCTCAGGGAGCTCACAGTATTGTGTACAATGTAAAAAATAAAATAGGTATACTCAGTAAACAGATATATCTGCCGCATCAACACATGAAAAGAATTAGCTTAGAAATTTTAATTCTAATGCTTAGTTTATACTAAGAAAGAGATAATTGATAATTATTTCTCAAATTTAAAGTAAATAGTCCATCATATTTTCCTGAATCTGGATAAAATATTATTATATTTCTCTTTTAAATTTTTCTTCACATTTTTCTTGGAGTACTCCTTTTATAAGGTATTTCTCCCGATTTCTTAGCATGCATTCGTAGTGTAGTGGGCAGCACGCTCGACGCGTATTCGAGAGGCCCATGGTTCAAGTCCCGGCGAAGATTTTTCATATCTCCTACTTCGAAATAATCTATCTCTACAGTGGTGCCCGAACTAAAAGGTGGTGAATGATGATTCTTCACCACCAGGATTTGGCGATTGGGTTCCCCCAAGCCCCAGTCGCCCTTTAAAAGGGGGAGTACGTAAGGTATTTCTCCCGCCTTCTTAGCATGCCTTCGTAGTGTAGTGGTCAGCACGTTCGACGCGCATTTGAGAGGCCCGTGGTTTAAGTCCTGGCGAAGACGTCGCTTATTTTTTATGACTTCTGCTCAAAAAAAAAAAAAAATCCTAATGTCTCTACAATTTCAGTTATGATTCCAAATCAAAGTACAACATAAACATAATAACTCGAAGTACCTTAATTTATAGAATTTCTTTTACAGACTTCAGTGCATCTAAAGAAAATAAATGAATGATTATCCGTTCATCGTAACTGTATTTCCTAATTCATTTAAATAAATATTTTGTCTGTGTTTTGTAATATACCGTCAAGCGAATGCTTTGAGATGGTTACACAGTGAATGTTTTGAGTCAAATTATTGGGTAAAGTGACTGTTTCGAGGCATTTAAGATAAATAAATAATGAATCTGAGAGTTAGCTCAACGGCATATCTTCATATCATTATTCTTGAGAGAAAGATCCTTCACTGCAACGTTCGTGCACTTAAGTATCTCAACAAAAGTACACCCCATAGCCCAATGAACAGAAAAAGTTAACAACAAAGAAAGGGAAGACAATAAAACTCAGCCTGTTTATATTGCATTTCCGCCTCCGAAACACAGACAGTCACAAAAACCTACATAATGAATGACTTTGATACTTCGCATCAATGAGAGCCTGGCTATTATAAAAAGGATTACAACCTCAGACTCTGCAATTAAAAGGACTTTAATAGAGGAACACATGCTCATTTTTTATTTCTAATTTTGCAGATCCTTATTCGCGGATCTAATAAAACTTTCATTACCCTACCATTAAATATTATCGGAAGAAACTATCAGAATCGTGGCGGCAGTTAATTTGAGATATTGAGCTTGTCTGCCTTTTCAGGACTCTTGCGATCTTGTTCCATCACGCCTTCTGTAGAAATAGCTGTAATGGCTATATTGTAGTTGCTATAAATTGCTTCTGGATAATTCCTTTTTTGGAAGTCTGAAGATAGTTGTCGAAGAATCTGAAAAAAGAAATTAGGTTTTATCACGACATAAAGTAAGAGAAATAAAATAATTGCTAGAAATCAGACATTAAATTACATTTGTCGAAACTCAAAGAAAGCAATTCTAAACACTGCTTGAGAATTTTTACATTTGTTTACTACTTCCTTTTCAAATGACTTATAAATTAAAATTTTATGGTTGGAAAATGTTTTTTTTTTCCTATCTTGCTAATCATATTACTATAAGCGCAGTGATCATCTTGTGAAATGGTGGATTTCTTGATTTCACTCATCTTTTTCTCTAAAATTCCCTGAAATTCACTCATTCAGGTTCTGAAATTGTCAAGCCAGTTACTCAAATTTCTTACTTTAATAACCATCTAAAATTTCTGCAAAAATATACGTGAAAATTCCTAATTCCAAAATATTTTCTTTAATTCCTAGTTTTTCAATTTCCCATATACGAGTAAAAGCGTCGCGTTCTTCATAATACTCATCATCATCCTAGAAAAAAATCTCTTTATTAAAAAACTACTTATCACTACTTATCTGAATGACCTGGTCTTGAAATTCTCCCTAATTTTAAGATTACATTTTACGCGGGTAGAAAAACTTTAAAATTATAAATAGCAGGCGCATTTTAAAGTAAATGTAAAATTAGTGGAAAAATGTATTTCGAATTCGAATTTCAAGCATAATAATCATCATAAAAACACTTGCTTGCATTAATGTAATTCCTAATGAGAGGCATAAATAGTAGAAATGACGCAAATGATCCTCACAAAAGCTTACAAAATATTTATGAATGTATTTAGTCAATTCAAATACGCTCTAATTATATTTTTGGTGAAATTTACTCAAAAAATATATTTTTGCTTGAGAGTATTTTTTTTTTTAATTTCCAGTGGCTAGGCAAAAATTTACAGAGAACCAAAATCTTATAAACACAGGTTACAAACGATAGAACTAAAAACAAAAAGACCGAAGTCATTGCCTAAAGAGCGTTCTTACCTTCCAGTATCTCGACTCTTCTGTAAGACCACGAATAGCCCCACATCGAAGCAGGCGACCACTGTTCATTTCTTCTCCAAATTCAAAAAGTGGGAAAATAGGATCGCTCAAAATGCCTATGCGGTGCATGGCGTGCAATCATGAGAAGTTACTATTCTCATAATGTCCATAGACAATCATGGCAAATAGGTGAGCGGCAATCATGTCCTATAGACAGACTAAAAGTCGCAACTGTATTGCGTCTTGGTCTGTGGGGACTGAGAGAGGGACTTAACATTATCCAACTTTTTAAGGCTGTACGAGTCTGAAGATCTCGTAAGGTATTAGATGTAAATAAATTTCTTAAAATCAGTTTAATCCTCCAAAAAGGAATGGCTGTATTAGAATGTTGTAGTAAGATAGCACCTCCTTTTGTAAGGAAGTCTGCTTGTTCATTGCTCCAAAGACCACAATGGGCAGGCAGGCACTGGAGAACGATTTGTTTTCCCTTTAAAGTGAGAGTTCTTAGGAATTCTTGACATTGCAAAATTGCAGGTGTTAATGGGTGTTCAACACAGCTAATTGATTGAATCGCTAAGTGAGAATCAGAAAAAATGACTGCATTTTCAAGCATGTAATGGATATAATAATTGCTTTAGGCTATACATATGGCTACTACGTCACGATCAAAGGAGGCATAAAACGAAAAAAGATTCGAAAACACAGACCAGCCCTAACTTTAAAATGACAGTCAAGCTAAGAACCATCAGTAAAAATGTGCGGCCACTGAGTAGGTGGATATCTAGACGAAATGGTCTCCAAAATGACATTTAAAAACGCTTGGTGCAACATCTCTCTTTCTATGGATGGTTTCCACCAGGTATAGCCTTATTTCGACATTAATCACCCCCAAAGGGTTTTTGGTTGTCAAGAGTTGTTATATATTACCTAGAATCTCAAGATGTTTCTCAATATTTTGTTTTGATCTGTTTGAGAATATACGTAATTACTTTGAGAGGAACACGCTGTTTTTTGAAATTCCGGGATGTATGCCTTCGAAGAGAAGGCATTGTTCGGGAAATTTTTGCAAGTGATGTTTTAATCATTGAATATACCTAAATTCATTTAAATTAAATTATTGTTTTTAGTAAAATAAAAATGCCTTTCTATTTAATTCAATATTTTAGCCTTTACCTAAAAGTTCACTGAGGGAATTAGTTGATTGATTCACTGTTATAAATTTAGTAAAAGATCTGGCATATCTGAAATAAACAGTGGTGTATTTTTTAGAAAATAGATTTAAAAATATTAATTAATTTTATCACAAATATATAATTTTATCACAAATATATAATTTTATCACAAATATATAATTTTATCACAAATATATAATTTTATCACAAATAATATGAATTACAAATAATTTTGAAATAAGATTTGAATACACATATAAAACTATTATTATTATTTGGGGGAACGAAGGAGTAAAATATTATATTTCAAATATGTGAAATTACTAATTATTAATAGCTTTACGCATAAACAAATGAGTCTCATAACCTTTATTTACGAACGAAATGAAAAGAGTATAAATGAAAATTATAGTGTAATATTATGCTACAAAAAGAGTTCCCTCCTTTTTTTACGATGTAATATTCCTGCACTTAACATATACTGGGAAGAGATCTGTGTTTCAAAGACGTTCGGTGATGTTTACCGTCCGTAACGCTGAGAGGATCACATTAAAGAAATTTTGTCAGCTTTCAAAGGATAAACAACAATATAATCTGAAGAAATGACCTAAGCAAATCTGAGGCTAATTACTTCTAAATTATGAAATAATACGTTATCACTTTAATAGAATTATTTCTTTTGTTTTGAAAATATTAAATTTTCATATAGGCTTACATATTACTAAGATTTGGTTAAGTGCATTTAAAAGCAAGTTGCGCCCAACCTGGATAGTGATTAGCGATGCTGATTACAGTACGATGGGCCCGGATTCGAATCCCGGAGAAGGCATGAATGGTTGAGGTAAATATGCGTGAGCCGAAAGCCCTCTCGAGAGGTCGATGGTAGAGGAAGTTGGTGGTTGGGAGTGAGAGACTCTAGGATCCGTTCCCCGGAGTGCTCTCCATCTAAATTGGGCGTAGAACTGAAGAGAATTGGGAGTGGAAATCGAACTGTCGGCTGTATGGTGCTCAAGGCTCTTGCAAACGACATCTTGCACGCTTTGTCACTTTGTAAACATTTTCTGATGTTACCGTCAGAGCAGTAAGATAAGTCACAAAGACAACAACAAAAGCAGGTTACATGTGTTTCTATTCATGTTACTAAATAATGAAGAAATTAAATTAAAACTGGTTTGTGAAAGAGCTTAAATGTTCTACTCTACAATCCGAAAGAATTTTAACCATTATGACATTTTTCATCCAGGAAAAAATAACTTTCAAGATTATTTCTTTGATTTTTTAATATATTTCTCCCTGCTGGATTTCCAGAATAATATTTTTCAGAAAATGTTTTTCAATGTTCAGATTTTACTGACAGATTTTATATAAAACGGTAACTTTATATAAATTCCAAAATCGTTGTGCTCATTATTTATGTGGCAGACACATGAAAATCAGACTTGATCGAAAATGCGATAGCTAGATTTAATTAGACAAAAGAAGTGTCTTCTTCGCTTTTCCAACCATAGAACTGATGCTTATTCTTTATTTTTTTTAAAAATTTGGTACTTGAACCTTTGTTTTGATTTGTACTTAAAATTATACTGTACTTAAAATTATGTTATAAGGAATAATCCTTAAAATAAGAAAAAAGAACGTGAGGGATATCAAATTTATTTGTAGAAGTTAGGCTCTGAAATAATTGAATAAATATAGCAGGAATTCTTTACGTTAGCTTGTGAGAAAAAGGGAGGAAACTATAGCTATGTCATCTTTCCTTTTCCATAGAATATATACAAAAGAGGTATAATTTTGTCAGAATCAAGAACTTCAGCTAGCTTCATATAAAGTCAAAATTAAGTATCAAAGATAAGTAAGTAGTAATTCCATAATTTTATTTATATATTGATTTAATTTTGCTCACCTATAAAAACAAAAAGGGGACTCACCAACGGACTAACGATAAAGCCACTGCATGCTACTTGTTCGACTCGAATCCAAATCCTTGGGAGTTTTCGCGGTTTTTCCCATGAGTAACGTAAATACGAGAGAGAATTTCTTTTAGAGTTTGTACAAATATGAGTATTATTTTAGAAAGTTCTTCTGGAAGGCATCCCTCCCCTTAGGCAGATGGCCCTCGAGTGCTTTGCCTTAATCTAAATTGCTTTACCGAATCAATGAAAATACTAAGTCTCTCAGATGATATAAATTACTTAAAGAAAAGGTTTACATGTTTGTAATACTTCTTTCATCAGAGACCCAAAATTGTTTGTATAAATACAAAACAAGATTTTATAAGGGATTAAAAATTTTATTCTGTTTATACAATAAATTATTTTTTCTGACTGGGAATTAGAAAAGCTGCTCTTGAACTATAAGTGTCTCTTGATTCTATATACTGTTTTAACATAAAACATAATGTGAATTATCCCAGCAATTGAAATTAATTGATATTTTCTATGCATTTTGTGGAATTCAGGTAAAATGAATACATATGTTTTATAAATAGAACTTTTACTCTAATTTATTTTGTTAAATAATTGTGCAATCATACATAACCTCATTTATAGCACATAAAACTGAAAGTACGACTTTATAACCCCAATGTAATGATAAATGTGATGACACAATGCTCAATTTGTTCTTCTTAAACTGAAATATTGTTATATAATTCCAGGCCAGGCATATACAAATTTCTTATCATACTAAAGAAAAGAAATAGATTCATAAATTCAGTTAAGTGGATATCTTAGGAAAGAGAACATGCGGTCCTTTATTTTAAAAATAATGTCACGCTATTTAAAAATAAATAAACGTCAATTTGAAGAGCTGAAGGCACATACAAAGTAATCATCATTAAACAAACATACAAATATGAGTATTATTAATTAAAGAAAGAGGCCATTTCCAATTACCACAATCACTCTTAATCCTCTATTAATCACCAATCAAAAAGTTCCTCCGATATACATTCAGATTGGACATGACCGGAGTGAAGATGGACGTGATCGAGGGAGCGAGCATCATGGATTCTGGACACGAATTGGCCGTGTCATTCATTGTGAAGTCTAGGAGCACGCGCTTTTAAGAGACCATAAACACCTGGATTACACGGTGCGCCATGGCATCTAGTAACCTCCGATGAATACTTAAGTAAGAATCCCATTTGAGTAAACGTCGATTTCCCCAAGGGCTGTACAAGTGATGACTGTGTCAAGAGGTTTTTATTAGATCTCCCTTTTATTTTGAAGCTTCAGTGCTTTGCGGCCATTCAGCATCTCTTTGTGCGGCTTTTCAACCGCATCAGCTTCAATGGCTATTAATCGGTTAGTGATGCCAAACTCCTCAAGAAGCAAAGAATAAAAGTCTTGATTTAGGGTGTGGTAATCGATCGCTTTTACTGACTCTTCACACATTTTTAGTCGAATTTTATTGTATTTACGGAAATATTTTACATAAAAGTTTTGTGTTTGATAACCCTTATTCTTCACTATTTTTCCACACCGTAGTTACAAAAAATAAAGCTTTTTTAGTAGTGGAAGAGGTCTTCTATTCCATTCCTATTGAACAGCTTTCCGAAGTCCAAGGAGGATTGTAAGTCCACGTTTGGACAATCCGCTTTTTGAAAGTCCAGAAGTTCCCAAATTCGCGGGGGATACGTTAGAATATTTAGTAGCGATCTGAGTGAAGGGTAGAGGCTTGATACCCGTTTCTTATTTCATTTTCTCCAGGAAATTAACAGTGGATTTTAACGTGTGACTGCTTCCTTTGCCTTGATGCAGTTCTACTGTTATGACACTGTGGATAAAGAGGTATTTCATATTTGAAAGTTAGGTATAATATATGTTCCTGATAATATGCGAAATTTACCTTAATGGCTTTCTGCACACTCTTTAAGTTTTATTTGTTTTTATATCAAAATCCAACAACAATCATATCACTTTGGAAAACTATCTTTACATTCTTTGAATCATGTTCTAAGATTTTTCTTCTCTTTGATGATAATAAATTTATCTCTTTTTATTGCGGTCATTTAAATATATCCAAGATTCATCATTCATTCAAATACGCGTCGAGTGTGCTACCATTACACCACGCAGGCATGCAAAAACTTTAGAAGCACTTTTCCGACGAACTTTAAAAAAACGAGTCAATGAATTAGTGACACAAACCTAGAAGGTTAAGTAATCACACATGTAACGGAAGTATAATTGAAATACTTTTGATGATTAATATCTTAGCCGATGCATCAAACGAAAAAAAAATTACAACTTCTGCAGACAGCAAATGCTATTACGTATGCCTAGACATAATGAAGAATCTCAAGTATGTCTCTCTCTATATATATATAGAATTTTTTCTAATCCTTTTTTCTGAGAAGATAATCGATCAGCAGATTGTTTTCTATTCTAACATACCAAAACAGGAACCAAATCGACAGTCAGTCAGACAATTTTCAGGTACTTACTTAGGAAATAATTTGTTTTCTGGCCTTGTCTTCATGCGTAGTCCACAATCTGTCAGTCACCGACCGACTGTGGTTTCATCTTTTAAACTGAATTGATCTGATGTTTCTGTAACGGGCCATACCTCCGGAGTGAGTTAAGTTAAATAGGGAAAATGGCAATTAAAAGGACGCAGTAAACGAAATCTTTAATTAGCCAATTCACCTTACAGTTTTTGAAAGAAGAACAAGAAGAAAGAAAGAAATAAGTAACATTTTTTAAAACAAATACTACCCTTACGCACAAGATAAAACTCCGAAGAAAAGAAATAGCTTAGCAAACACTAACATGTAAAACTAGAGAGGAAACAAGAAAAAGAAATAAAAATAAAAATGAAAAATAAATAAAAAAAAATACCTTACAACATAGCTTGCAAACACTGTTTGCTTGCGGCAAAATATTTTCTTGGAGCTAAGCGAGAGTTTTCTTCCTGGCTGGTATTTCCAGTGAAAAAAAATCACAAAAACACAAATGCGGCATGCCTCATCCAATGCCGTAGTCAGCATCGTTTATAAACGCTCATTTACTGTATTGCAACATTTCTACTGTAAATTATGTAAACAAAGGAAATTCTACATGTTTTGCTAAATAAGATAGATCATACATGTTGAGAGACATATAGCAATAGATAGAGATTATGGAGAAAATAAGTAGACAAGAATAGATGAATATAACAAATCTAGTATGAAGTTCAGAGATAGATGTGTGTATCTAGTATATATTCAAGAGACATATGAGAAAGATGGGTATATTTTCACGTTGCACTAACTAGAAAATCTGGTATGAAGCTGAGACAGATGTGCATATGTAGTACGTACTTACAAAATAGATGAGGCAGAGAAATAGACTTTCAAACTGCTGTAATAAAGACATAGTGCTCATTTTGAGAAATAAAGAATATTGGAACAAAAGACAAATAATATAAGAAAATAAATGGAAAAGGTCATATGAAGGTGCATATATAGTACATAGTTGAAGAGGCAATTGAGATGAACGTTGCAAATCTCAACTGTATTGTAAATATGCGGTTTACTGCGTTGAGACATTAGGTTATTTCTAAGCAGGAGAGATGAAAAATGAGCAATGCGATCGCCGGGGCTCGAACCACGTACCTCTCGTATACGCGTCGAGCGTGCTGACCACTACACCACGAAGGCATGCTAAGAAGGCGTGAGGAATATCTCATATACTCCTTCTTTCAAAGAGCGACTGGGGATTAGAGGCCCAGTCGCCAAATCCAGGTGGTGGAGAATCATCATCCGCCACCTTTTTTAGTTCGGGCTCCATTGTAGACATTAAGTTATTTATATGCAGGAGAGATGAAAAATGAGCAATACCCTCGTCGGGACTCGAACCACGGACCTTTTGTATACGCGTCGGGCATGCTGACCACTGCACCACAAAGGCATGCTCTGAAGGCGGGAGAAACACCTTATAACTGTAAACGTAAACTGTGAACGTTGCACAGTAATAAGTCTAGCACTCTTGTATTCGCAAATGCATATTTTTGACTACAACGTAACAGTGCTTAGTGATAGGAACTTTCATATGCAAACTAAATTAAAGAAATCATCAAGTTCTAAATAGCTCATTGAACTGAGCCTTAAAAAGGTGTACAATTAATACTGTAATTAGTAAAGTGTATAGTGAAATATGTACTGTTAAATTAACTGTATGAATTGCTGCACTGTATTAATTAATTGGAAGATTGTTTAAGAACTGTACTGTTATATGTTGGCTGCAATATATCATATTTGAAGATAATTTATAATGTTCAATGTTAGGTAACTACTTAAATTTATCTATGACTCAGTCATTATGTAGAGTCACTATGTTTATATTAAAAACTACATCCCTCTGTGAAATTCACCTCTTGTGCTTGATCCTTTCTGGAGTTACACCGTCAGATTTTCAGTCTCCTGTGGATGTAGTCGGTAGCTGCTTATTAGGCAATAGTTTTGACAGGTCTCACTAAGCGAGCTAAGTGTAATGTAAGATAACTGTTTATGATGTATACAGTTATCACGTGTATGTTGAAAATTATGCCTCCATTGTGAAATTCTTCTGTTATACTTGCCTCTTTTTAGACAGATTGTCAACCTCTTTTGAATTTAGTCGGTAGTGTCTGTTAAACAGTACTGTTCACAGGGTTCAGCGAGCTGAAATGTTTCAGCATGTGGAGCAACTGTCTTTTTGACAAACAAATGTGAGGAAACGACCTGTCAGCCTTTGGATATCATATACAATCTTGATCTATGTCGAAAATACCAAAAATGATAAATGTGAATTTAGAAGTTAAATTGCTTCACTTCGCAAGCATTAAAGTGTATTAAGAATAGAAATTTCTGTAAGCAGGTGGGCTGATATAGAGACGAGGCTACTAATACACTAAACAAGGTATCATATAAAGGTATTTCACAGAAACAACAAAAATGCACAACTTGACATTTGTTCAAATCGTATGAGGAAAGTTTTTGTAGACAAAGAGAAATGTGGATACCAAGGAAAATGGTTAGCTGCTTATTTTCTGATAACTAGCGCAAGAAAATAATATTTTTTAATTTTCCTGCAATCCTTTTGAGCGTAAGATCATCCAAATGATATACTCTGGTTATCACTAATTAAGAAAAAATCACAAAAATGACGATTACTCAAAAAGGTATATGTAAAATTTAATGAAACTGAAAACAACACAGTATACAACACAGTAAATAAAAAGCATATTTTCAGCGTATACAACACAGTATACAACACAGTAAGGAATAAAATTACTTGAATAGAAATTACCAGACAATTATGGTGTTATAGAAATTATCATATGTATAAAATGAAAAAATTGGGTGTGTTAGTTTGGTACAGGAAAATCATTTTCAATATTTCAATATGGAGTTTATCTGCCCTAGAAGCAATACAGCACATACAACGATGTGTGATGCTGTGAATTATACGGTCTTTCAATTCTGTAGGAAGTTGAGTCATTGCTCTTTCAAAGCATTTGCAAGCAAGATAAGGGTCTGAAGAAGAGGACTAGGAGCAGTAATACATCTTCCCAAATCATTCCAAACATGCTAAATAGGATTCGGGTCCGGAGATCGAGCTGGCCACTCCATGCGCTTAATTATTTGCCGTTAAACATAATCATCCACGATACGAACCCTATGCGGTCTAGCGTTGTAGTCCTGTAACAGGAAATCATCACCTAGTATTGTCCCGGCATAAGTGCCCACACGGAGATCTGCGCGTCCACCCAAAGAGATACCACCCCCAAACACAAACACTGCCTCCTCCGTATGCATCTCTTTCACAAGATGATAACGGGTTCCAAGTTCTCTCCATATTAAGTAACGCGTATTATCGCTTTGAAAGCTAAACCTGGACTCATGCATAAATACAACAACCCGCCACTGATAGATATGTTGACGTGCCCACCTGAAACGTTTCATTTCATGACGTGACGTCAGCCGCACGCAAATAACTGGTCGTTTCGGATACAGAGCTCCTCCGTGAAGCCATCCACGCACAGTTGATGCTGACACCACCCTTCTGGTGGCTGAAGCAAGGTAGGATCTGAGTTCAGTCGGAGGAGAGGTTCTATTCCCTCGTGCGCATAGCAACAATTTTCGGTCATCAGGGCTCGTGGTAGCGGTTGGTTGTACTTGGCGGAACCTCTTGGATGCTAAAGCTGTGGTTAGAAGTTCTCGACAAAGTCACAGGACTTACATTTAGCCATCTGGCCACTTCTCTCTGACTTTGTCCTGCCTGTCTCGTAATTTTCCATCGCAGTTCTTCTGTCAAATGATGCCTGTATTTCATTGTTATGAATTAGCTATCCCAGATTTCTTTTCTCAGTATCACAGCGAAATTTATAGGCTTTCTCTCAAATATGCAATTTTATGCTTCTCGCAGATGACATATTCCGATTGTAGCGCCACTAATCTGCATATTACAGTTTTACTCAACAACTCTTATTTTACAACATGTTCAAATTTTATACAGATTGGCGTATTTTAGCTATTTTTATGATTTTTCCTTAATTTTTGGAAACTAATGTATTTAAGGCAAGAGAAAAATTGTAAATTTATTTTCTCCTTCTTAGAATTTGGGACATATGCAGTTCATTGATAGTACTAATTTAAATTTTATCTGTTTTCGAGCTACCATGTGATTCCCTTCTCAAAATAATTACAAATTTTCATATTCTTAAAATTATTACTGCGCATATTTTAACTCTGAAAGCGAAATTAGTTGATTTGTCAGCCTGCAAATAATTTGGATACCGAACTTTATCCTTAAGTTAGGGATACTCACCTATATTCATGCATTGAAACATATTTAAAATTGCACTCACCCTTTGCTGAATTCTTTGAAGCAATATAATTATACTCGTGGCGTTTTAGTGTATTGAAAACAAAAACTTCGAAGTTTTTATGTTTTTTTAATTGTTTTTCTGTCTAGATGGTGCGTCCTAAAAATACACATTTTATCCAAGCTTTTTCTTGCTGTGTAATGCCGTATCTGTTGCAGAGAAAAGGATAAGAGTTACTATTTTGAAGACAAGCAGTTTTGTACTTGAAAGCTCTGTAAATCATGGGCTTTTAATATTTTCAGGACATAACGAAGTTATGCTGCATTTTAGATCATGACATTATTTTAGAATCGTGAATTTTAGACTTACGACAAACTTGCTCAATTTATACCGGGTGTTCAAGATAATAAACTTATTTTACAAAGTACATCTTTAGTAGAAATACTTCTGAACACGTTTTTATCTTTGATTAATGTACGTAAACAAAACAATGGGTGAAAAAGACAAAATAAAACGGTAAACAAAGGCATTCATCTATAAGTTTAATCCCTTCGCATCGTGTGAAGCAGCATCGCCAACACTCCTCACGTTCCTCACGTACGCGAAATCCTCTTCTCTATTTCACGGCCCGTGCGTTGTCCGATCCAAAGCAAACCAAATACGATCTCCCTTTCCCCTGCCCAAGCATCAGCTAGTGATCATTGTAGGTCCAGATTCTCTCTCGTATCGGATTTATCTCCGTCAGCTTAGCTGTGCTATCAGATCCAGAGGTAACATTCTGTCACATAGCTTCTAGGGTTTACACGTATTGAAATTCATCTCAGCAAACTCAGAGCGGAACGAAGTATCCTCTTTATGAGGCTCTGTCACCAGACGACCCTAGATTTTTCTGTTATTTTCATTTTCCATTTTTGCTTTTGACGAGGCTGAGTTTCAGATGACATGATACAATGACAATTGAGTTATTGGAAAGTGCTTGTCATTCACATTAATGACAACACGGAAGGCGTTGAATATAATTGATCGATAAGGATTTTGATAAGGAAGGTAATTTGAATTAAGTGATTAATTTTAATTGCTTTTCCTCTATAATATGACGGATTTTATTTCTTACTGGCATGTTTCGTGAAGTTGGAAAAAAATTTCTTTTAAATTTAAAATTTTCTATTACGTTTAAACAATTTAGAGAGATTAACCCTTTCATTATCAAGCTTTTTGACACCTTTATTTTACTTAGTGGGATATTTTTAGTTAGAATACCCCGCTTGGTAATGCAGTGGTTAACAGTAACTTAACAAAGCTTATAACCGAATAAAGTTTGCTCAAAAGAAAGGAAAACTGAGAAAATATACGAAGGAGAAAAAAATAAATATTTATATTATTTTAGGTATGTTTCTTGATAAATGTGGACTTCAAATGAAGATGAATTCCGACTGTCTCCTTGATACATAGTTAACGCACAGTATATAACAGAGTCATTGTGTATAAAATAGACTTGTCTACAAGGACTATAGTACATAACATAGACTTGTATGAAAATAACACATAAACAATAAAAAAGGAAAAACATTTCATTATTAAAAATAAAAACAAATTCTTTTTGTACGGCGGGGGCACTAGACATTTTTAGGCTTTCGCCACTACTAAAATGTGAAGCGGTTGTCATTTAATTATGGAGACAGCAAATAGGCAACTACCATTACCCCCATGAAGGGACAAATAATTTACATCCATGCCTTTGCCGGGATTCGAACCCGGGCTCTTTGATAGCGCAGCAGGCGATCCTAACTACTATACAGACTGTACGGCTCTTCTGCAACTAGGTTTTTATCATAAACTTAATAAGGCTGTTCAGTGTTTTTTCCATGAAGTGCAACCTTCTGTGATACAGTTAATTACGTAACTACAATGAAGGAAAAAATTAATTGTAATTGAATTTAAAACTTATATGTATAGATATTGTCACATGTGTAAATAAAACTTTCCTATTTGCATTGCAATTAAAAATTGTTCCATGGGAGGTTTCTGCCATGTATTTCTTCTACAACATTATGGTATAACAGCCAGTAGTATTTCCTTAACATTCATTCAGAATCCTTGAAAATTTTCCTTCACCAGTTTTGTATCTTTACGGAAACTGCTCATCTCTGATTGTATCTAAGTAAACAGGAAAATATTTTGTAGTGAACACATACACATACTTTGTTGTCGAATATGTTTTAACATCATTCCTAATTCCTAACATAAGCTTAATTTTAATTCATACTACTAAATGGAAATATTCTTGATCCTGATCATTTACTAAATGTACGAAATATATTTGTCATGTCAATTGCAACTTCATGTTATCGTGGCTTAAGTGTGAAAGATCCCTACATACAGCAGACTACTTTTGTAAGGATTTTTACACTGAAACTAAGAACATAATATCACTCTTTTCGTTAAGTTTCTCTAGGATAAAATGAGTGGTGGTAAAAGCTGTATAATTCATGAAAATCACTAAAAAAATCACTAACAAAAACAATTCTTCTAAATAAAGTAACTTAAAAATAATAATAATAGCAAAGAAGGAAGCAAGTCTTAAATTTATTAAAAAAATAATTACATTATTTTAGTTATATGTAAACCAATGCAAATTTAGCATATAGTAATTTAAAAAATACCTGCAAATAGTAATTTAAAAAAAATAAGTAAATCTGTAAAAGCATCTAATATAAAGAAATATGCTTCGTGTTAAAAACATGTAACGAGGCAGAGAAAATGTGATTGCGTATTGGAAATCAGCAGAACAAATCCTTTTAATTTCGTCTATTTTTGCTCTGAAGGGTTTTGACTGTTGACCATTGAAATCTGCTGTCTACATAGCTGATACCATTGCCGCAGAAAGTATCTTACATAATAAAATAGCAACACTGTATCTGAAAAATATCTAAACATTTAAGTTCAATAAAATTCTGAATAACAGTAAATAAAAATGAAGAAAATAACACGAATTTTATGATCCAATAACGAATTAAATAATTTTAAGGTTAAATATGTTCTCCTCTAGTATAGTAGAAAAAGTTGAAATATAATTGTAAATTTTTTATGCAAAGTGATGGGAAGTTTGCAGCTCAAGTTAAAATGACTGTATATCTCCAGCTGCAATATCTTCGTCTCATTTAATTTATACTTTCTAGAAGGGGGTATATAGATTAAAAGTATTACACAAATTTGCTGGTTATGTTTTATAAACTGTTGTCCTATTCTCCATTCGAATTAAACGTTTTATACGTAACTCAAAAGACCATTACGTTTTCCTTCATCTTCGTCATATTTCAGTTAGAATCATTTGCCCTCAGGAAAAAGGAGAAGAGGCGGAAATTAAAAAAAAAGTTTGCTTTTATAACTTAAAAATAATATTCAGCATATCATATAAAAATTTATGAGTTGTGTATCACAGGAACAAATTTCCAAGAATACGAAGTAAGAACAGTAGTATCTATATATTTATGTACATAAAATACATATTAATTAAAAAATGAAAATAAATTTAATTTACTTTAAACTATTTGTATTTAGAAACAGCTTTACTATTTTTAATGATGTTAATACATAGCTGTTAGTCTTTGAAACTCTACTTGCGGTTTTTGCCTCCTGAATTACTCCTGAATTTTAACTTGAGACTCATTGCGAGAAGAAATGTGGCAATAATGGCATATAAGCTTGCATGAAGCATAAAAAATCTATTTTCTGCGAAGTGTCTTATAATGAATCTTGACACTATATAAGACTAACATGCTACATCTGCAAAGAATTAGGATATTTCTTCCAAGTAGTCTTGATATCTAACGGTATAAGTGGATTTCGATTCGAGAGAATTTCATGAAATTTCCGTATTCTAATCGTAGAAGATATATTGTTTATTTTTAATTATATCTCTTATATAATTTCCTTATTTATATTTGATGGCAAAACTAAACATCGTGGACTCTAATTCATCACTAGCTCGGAATCGTTGGCTTGGGGTCCTCCTTCTGTAATCAACTTCAGGTTTCGGGAAGGGGAAAAATGAAGATAGTTCTACTATCTATTCTCAAAGTGTAATGATCAATACCTGTATTCAGTTATTTGAAAATATCATGGTCAATTCTATATAAGATGCTATTTATTTTTTTCTGTTTCTAGCTCCCAAAAATCTTCTTTTCTTGGTAAATCTCAACTAAGAATTACGTACAGATGTTACAAAATATAGAGACATTTGAAACGAAATATAGAGATATGAAAGACAAAATATTAGAATAAAATGGATACAGAAACAACTGAAGCTATAGATCTTAATGTAACATAAAATGATACAAAGATTTGATAAGCAGATAAAAGTTAACAGTTTGAATGTGCAAACATCCAGGTGATGCTAATGTAGTAAAAGGATGCACATTTATAATGTAAAGGTTTATGCAAGCGTTTATGCGCAATATATGATTAGAGATGTAGTCAGAAATGTGTATTGTGAGAATTCGAGGCAGATAGAAAAAATATAAATTCTTATCAAAAGATAAATCGCAGAAAGTGATGCAACGATGTATAGAAAAAGAGAGATATAGCTTGAAACATAAAAACATTGATCCGCGAACTTTTCAAAGTATGAAAATACGAAGATCTAAATCTAGCTACGTACATGTAAATAGAGATTAGTTTCTTCACCTGAGTAGGGCATAGCTATATGAAAGAAAAAACGAAACGCGGACACACGAGTTAGAATAAGAGAGATATACATCGTTAGATACAGAACAAGGGGCAAAGTAAGTAGAGATGGCTAGATAACATGCGCACATCGAGTACGTAGCTAACAGGTATTTGAAATTGATATGCATATCTACTATGTAGTTAAAGGATAGATGAAATAGAGAATCAGATTTGCATTGAAATATTATGCATGTTGAGAGATATACAGCGATAGATAGAGATTACGAGACAAATAAATAGACAAGGGTACATGAATATACAAATCTAGTACGAAACTGAGAGAAAGATGTGCATATCTAGTCCATAATTAGGGGAACAGGGGAGTAGCTTTTAATATTGCGCTAACTGAGACATATTGTTCATGTTGCATCTACGTGTATCAGAGAGAGTATGCAAAAAGTAAGTACGGATAGATGAATGTGCATATCTAGTTCGTGGATAAGAGATTTGTAGATAAGAGACAGCTGTATATTCTATAACGCGGCTAAGAAATAGATGAGGCGGGAGAAATACATTATCACGTTGTGCCGTTAAGATGTGTTTAGCATATCGAACGATAGGCAGGAACAGATAGAAAATATGAGAAAATAAGTGGAGAAGAATAGATGAATGTTTGTGTCTAGCACATAGTTTGGAGATAGAGGGGTAAATATAGATTCAAAGGAGAATAAAAACAAAGAACCTTCTTCGTTTTATGTAACAATTTTACCCAAATAATATACCTTCCCTTTTACAGGAAATAATAATATTTTTTCTTGAAATGTTTTCGTTACAGTATACTGAGCTTTTAACGATAGATAATTAGAAACTTTAATTTTTGCTGTCAAATTCTGTTATGTGTTGTAAATCACGTACCGTAACTCAAAATAAATATGCTTTTATAGCAACTGTCTGTGATGTCAATGCGAAAAATGAAATAATGCCCACAGCGATGTTTAGCAGGAAAGGAATATAATTTCACGCAAATTACTGCAACTAATTTACTGAGGTGTCACATGTCCACCGGCTTCCGCTGCGTAACTTCACTACTACGCAAACCTTGCTGGGAAACATCCTGCAGACAGATGTCCAAAACGTGAAAACGAAAAAAAGAAAGAAAACAGAATTGATCCGTAAGCCCAGAGTAGCTGTACGTTATTAATCAAAAACAAACCTCAACCAAAAGGCAATAGAGAGGAAGTAACCCAAATCGTTCTGCAAGAAAAATAAAGGGGAAATGACGAAGTAGGGGTGGGGGTGGAAGGGAAATAAAAATTACCATTTCAAAACGGAGGAGTGAACGGATGGACAACAATGGCTAGAGTCGACTCCAATCGCAGATCACGTACATTTTAATGACCCCGACTTGAAGCAAAACATTAAAATAAAAGCAAGGAAAAATCATTCTTTTTCGTACTGTGATAGGTAGTTTTAACTCTAACCACGCCTCTGCACGTCCAGCGCTAATGAAAGCAGAGAGTACAATGTCGCATGCACATCCGGAGACTGTCGCCAATGATAGACACGTATAATGCACTGTTGGGGGATGAATTGTTTGGGGGAGCACCCCGCCTTAGCGTGTTGTAATTACCTGCGTCATCCATTGTTAACCCCGATGGGAATTGGACGATTATGAAGGGGGTATTGAAAAAAGTTTGAGGGGACTCAGGGATGCGTAGTAGGCAACGGTTAGACACGGCTGGAAAGCGTAGTAGTTGGACGACCGGCAGAAGAAAAACGGTATAAGTCATAAAATTCAGAATCTTTTCTCTATTATATACAATATGGTAATCCATCCACGTACTTGACGAAAAGTACTTCACGTACTTGTAAAGACAGCGTTTAAGATTCCGATTGAGATTTTGATGGAACACGAACCATTTATTTTCTCGTAACTCACATAAAGACGTTTTGTCATCGTAATGAACTAGCATTTCACTTACTTTTATGATATGTTCCAAGAACATATTTGTTCGTTTTGGAGTATCTTTTTTTCTTCTTATAAGCTGCAAATTCGAATATTCAATAGTTCGTAAATGTGAGAAGGTACGGGATTCATTATGATGAGTCAAATGTTTTAAGAGTGCGTGCCTAATTGTAATATTCCTTTTCAGAAAGTAGGTCAATGACGGTTTTTAGAAATTCGGAAAAAGGTGTAAGTTTCTGTAGTTGGAAAATTACAAAAGAAATGTATGCCCCAAATTTAAAGTAGTTCCAAGGGGTTTTAAGCATTCTTAAAGTAAGATTTGTTTGATGGTTTTTATAGCATCATATAATAAAATTATTTTTGAATATATTCCTGTATGTTGAAAACAAATTGCTAAGATTCGTCTCTCTCCTTACCGCATGGCTTTGTGGTGTTATTAGAAAACACGTTCAGCAAGCAATTGGAAGGTCCGGGGTTCGAATCCCGGTGATGGTATTGCATGTTCTCCACATCTCTTGCTCCAAAATAAAATACCTAATCACTCTACAAGTAACGCCCAAACTAAAAAAGGATGGTGGGCCATAATTCATTACTGCCAATGTTTGGCAACTGGATCCCTTCCCCAGTATCCCTCTAAGTACAGGAGGATGTAAAGTTGTTTGCCTCTTTGCCGGTATCTTCGTGGTGTAACCGGAAAGCACGTCTGGCTATCAAACTTAAAGTCTGGAATTCGAGTCACGGCAAGGGCATTACATATTTTTACAACTCCTACCCCCCCAAAAAAAAATTCCTTGGAAAATTATTAAAACATTTTTCTACTACTATAACAAGATAAAAATATACCTGAAACTATTTTTTCGCGTTCACAGTATAACATTCTCTCTTTGGGTATTCATATATTGTATTTATATTTATTTATAATGCTATTCATTCAAGAATTAATACAGCCCTTTGTGAGTTGGTTCAATCAGTGCATTAGTAAAAAAAAAAAAAAAAAGTTACTTTATTTTTTTATGTCATGCAAACAATTAATCCTATTGCTTTGTTGTCTTTATGTTAATTAATCCTATTGCTTTGTTAATTAATCCTATTGCTTTGTTAATTAATCCTATTGCTTTGTTGTCTTTATGTTAATTAATCCTATTGCTTTGTTAATTAATCCTATTGCTTTGTTGTCTTTATGTTAATTAATCCTATTGCTTTGTTAATTAATCCTATTGCTTTGTTGTCTTTATGTTAATTAATCCTATTGCTTTGTTAATTAATCCTATTGCTTTGTTGTCTTTATGTTAATTTAATGTTTATTTCAATTAAATAAAATCCTTTAAGAATTTTTGCTTACATACCTTTTAGTGCAATAACGTATCAGATATAATTTAAGTTAACTTAGACACAATTTAAAATTCGTTACTTTTTATTTGAGCCATAAATGCTGGCTATTCTGTAAGCACGAAAACCACCTTCTGTTAAACTTTTATCTGAGTTAAAAGGGTCTTTTATATTCTCCATACGTTTCAGTCGTAAATTAAAGACATAGTGATAAATCAAGTTAGTCTTAGAGTTCTCGTTTTTGCTGCCAAAGAAGCCGAAATTCTAGAAGAGACCACATAAGAAATTATTAATTATTTTAGTTGTTGGCATGACCATGATATTAGGAAGTTCTCCATCTATAGATATTCTGCTGGTATCATTTTTAAAAGTAGAATCTTAAAAGCGAGATATTTACTCTGAGGTCGATTCCGGTTATTTATTATGGAAAGCACTTGATAAATACTTACTTTAGTACATATGCATTCGTGGGTGATTTCCTAAGGGCAATTGGTTTGCATTCATGTTCTACGTAAAAATCACAAAATCCCTATGCAGTTCAGATGATTACATTGAATTGCAAAAGAGAGTTCTTGTCGTTCACACTACGAGTAAGTCTAGGTTACTGAACTCAGACACGTAGCAACTTAGTAACATTTTGTTAGTTCTACTTAAAATAGTAGTAGAGTAATTATTATGATGTATTTCTTAACAGAAATATAAGGATACAGATATTCGTATAATCTATTTCTAGATATTAAGAATACAGATATTCTTATAATCTATAAATAGATATTCTTATAAATATAGATATAGAGATGATATAGATATACAGATACATATTTATGATAATATCAGCTATCGCAGACTTTACAAAATTGAGTATGATAGGCGGAATATCATATATTTTCCCCATTAGGTACTATTAGTGCTGTTGTGATAAAAGGCGAGATTTCAAGAAATATAAAACATAAAATAAATCGATTCGCTTAACCATTATTAGACATTTTCAGTACATATTAATCCGATAGACTTCAGCTCTGTACTATTAGCGCTCAAGATTATTGTGCAAGAATACTCATGATACAAAGTCTATTTCAATATTTCAATGTTCATGAAATTCTTTTATGCAACTGAAGTACTTGTCCTCGAAATAATATTATAATTATGACGCAGTTTGTGGACATGCAGCATAAGCTTCTCTTTTGCGTATATGGAATGCAAGCTAAAGAGAGCGGAAGCGCATTGCAGAAGCCTGTAGGCACTTTATTTTCTACATTTCAAACCAACCACTTTATTATTATGTGTCAATTTGATGAATAGTAATCTTTAACGTGACTTTTCAAAACTACATTGCTTTAAGAGAACTACACATTAATAGTATTACCGTAATGATTTATAATTTATTTATGTAAAAAATGGGCATGCAAATTTAACTGTAACTGAATTAGTAACCATAATGCGCCGTCTAGAATAGCGCGCAGATGAGTAAGAGCAACGATGGCGTATGCTGACAGGTAATGACGGTACGATTCTTCTTCTTTTCCTTTTAGCGCAAAGGTGCAATTTGCCCACACTTTTTAAATTGTTGCCACCAAATATTAGAACCCTGTATTATATTTCAAGAAATTAAATATTGGAGAATCTGCATAAATGTATGTATCTTTCTCGCATTGTGTTGAAACAACGGTATCTCGAGCCATCAAATTTTCAATGACGTACATCTTCACCCGACAATGGGCATTTGGAGGCCCAACTTTCGAATTCGGAATTTGTTTTATTATCTATTTTATATTTTGTAAAGCAGTTATGAGTTTTTGATTAAGAAATTCAGCCATTTCAAAGCGAGCAATGACAACAATGTAAGTACAAAAAAACAATTTTATTTCCGGCGAGTGAGACTCTGTATCGGAAATTCTAAAGATATGCTCATTTTAAAATTATTTTGTGATATTGCTGTTGAATTGAATTTTATGGTTTAAGTGCGAAGAACATGATATTTAATAAATAAAGGTAACACACAAAACGTTAAAAAACGCTTCTTTGGACGTAATCTAAAATCTGAAAGCTTATAGACACATTAGGTTAATTGGAACCAGGAGAGATAAAAAATGAGCAACGCCCTCGCCAGGAATCGAACGACGGATCTCTGGAATACGCGCCCAGCGTGCTGCTCACTACACTACGAAGGCATCTTATAAGCTTTGAGATTTTGTTTTCTTTTTTTTAATCACTTTTAATTCTCGTAAATAAATCTTAGTTTAGTAATAACTTGATAGTTAATGATGTTTTTCCCAAATTTAGAACACGCTTATCTCATAACAGTCACGTGACAGCTTGAGTTTAATCAATGAAATTGAAATTTGCATTTTCTTTTCTAAATCATTCATTTCATTAGGCTGGGTATCGAAATGTTTCAAGTATCCCTTAAATTGAAAAGGTCCCAAAAGATCAGCAGCTCAAATTTGTTGTAAAGGCAACTGTCAGAGAAGAACGCTCCTCATTATTCTTTCATGTAGTTTGATAATCTTTAATATTATCTCTGTTTCAAGTTTCATTGTAAATTTTATTAACTTACGCCATTTTTCCTAAGAATTGTCAGCTTTTATAGTTACGGACATACGATAGGATTTTTATTTATTGATTCTCCCATATCTATGCTCATTTATTTCGTTGCGCATGAGCGGTTGGAGCTTGGTTTTATTATTATTATTATTATTATCATTATTATTTCACGCTGAGTACGCAGAGAATGAAAAGTAATTATTTGGTAATTTAGCAGAATCTCCTCTACGCATACGTTACCACTGTTGCGGAACGGTTATGTTGTTCAATCCAACCAATCGGAATGACACTGACGGCAGCGGGTTGGATTGTTTAAGAATGGGACAGCAATTGGAAATGAAGTTAGCATAGAAAGATATTAATAATTGCGTATATTACAGACATTACACGCGTGTAATAAAGGAATAAATGCTTCGATTATCCAAAGATCTTCAATTCTTAACGTACAACCGAATACCTGGGTTAAAAGCTTTGTTTCTGGAAAAATGTCGTTTTCAGTGAGTTGATTGTGCATTTTGTTTTTCTCAGTTTCAAACAGCACAAGACCTTTCAAATTTCAAACGTACATGATAAATCTAAGATATATTTTAAGCTATTTATAAAAGATTTTTATAAAAGTTTTCAATGCATTTCCAAGTACGTTCGTAGTTTAATTATCGAATGCTCCCTCTCAGTTAACCTAACAATTAGAAGCTATTCGTGTGATAGGCCTCTAAAGGGTTTTGTCTCAAATAATTTACGCAGCTCTATTGTTCCAAGGATTTTTAACAAACCATCAAAAGAAATCAGTTCTATTGTCTTATTTTCAACATTCATTTAATTAATAATTATTCTTAAAGCGTGGAACTAATTAAACAAAGAAAAGGGAAATATTAATCACATAGAAATAATAAAAACTAATTAAATAAAGCATACGTATTTATTTTTTTTACTTTTATTTTCTATTCATATTGTTTGCTACACTTAAGGTGAGAAATGTTCATTTTCAAGGAGCATCTTTTCTGTAATAAGCATCGAAAATGTAAAATCTCGTATGAGCAGATAAATGAAGACTGTAACTATACAGTTATGTAGTTTGTAAAAACACATGGATGGAGTCAGCTGTACTGTAAGAGAAAGCGATTAATATTATGTGACCTGAATATATAAGAATTGTTATATATGAAATTTACTTTGCCCACTTCTGTTTCTCTCCCGCTCCCTCATTATTTACTGAGCAGGGAAAAGTCTAAATACACTTTATAAGGTGTTTTCTCCTTCCTTCCGTGTAACGGTAGCACCGAGGGCACGTATTCGAGAGGTCTAGGTTCGAATCCTGGCGACGGTATTGCTCATTATTCACATTTCCAGTTTATATATATATAAACCTAATGACTCTGCAACGTTTCTTTTTCTTTTTTTTTTTTTTTTTTTTTTTTTTTTTTTTTCCAGAGCATCGATTTGCAAATTCATGATTTTCAAGTAGTAATGAGGAAAGATAAAGATGTAAGATTTTGATAATGTCTAAGGTTTATTTGATAATGTAAGCTTTGGTAATTATTTGATAAATAATTGGTGGAAGGTAAATATCCAAATACTTGCCACCTTGGTTGCATTTAAGTAAACCGTACTGTGCAGCGAATGTAAATTAAAATCCTTTCTCTTAATTGGCCCAAACGCAAATGACTGTGCCTGGTAAGTATCGCCAATGTCATCCGTATGCAGTATTTCCTTCGATTTGTTTTCGGTAAGTAATAATGTTAGAATAAAAAACTCTTATGTTCTTTTCTTTGTTTATGGAATAAATCCGTTAGGAGAGTTATGAATTAAGCAGCCTGGAACGCTGACTGTTTCCTTCTTATTCTCTTATTTAATTTTTACGCCTTAATTATTAAACAACAATATGCTTTAATGCTCTGTTATTAATATGTTTCAATAAAACAATAATAAAGTACATAAAAAACTAACGTTATAAAATAAAACTTTTTTTTTTTCATATGATATACCAATATCAATCACAGCTAACTATGTATTTTTATATAAAAATATTTTTTTCATAATGCTTTTCACTAAAATGATGTAACTTAAAAAAATGTTATATCTTTTATTTCATCTTATTAGCCTATAGAATGCTGTTATTTATCTTATAAGACTTACCGAAATGTCTTTAAAAATTGTCTCTAGCAGACTGATTGCTCTAGCAAAAATTGTCTGTAGCAAAGCTTTGATAATGGTTCCGTAATATTTGGAATTCAAAACCTGATTTGGCAGTGTTAAGTAGCGGTAATACGAGTTTGGTTGATGTTGTTAAAAGATATCTGCTACAGAGGAAAGAAGCACTTTCTTTTAAATTCCCGATAGGGTTTTTAAAGTTTAAACCTACACAATCAAGTAACATATACCAAGTTTTCTGAGCATTGGTAGTACTGACCGATAATTAGATGGCCAACAAAACAAGACGAATTGACTTCGTACACTTTAAATAATGTTGGATCAAGGTGCTCTGTTGTCCAATAAACCTGCTGTTTCATATATTTATTATTCATTTAAAGAATCACTTTGAATTGCAGAACTTTGATATTCATATATTTCTTACTAGTGATTTCAAAAAGCTCGATAACTTCTGTTTAACGGTTCCAGAAGCGTGACAGTATATAATTACCTTAAGTCTTTTGCAAATTTAATGCGAAAAGCAGTCTTACAAACATGGTCTAATAAAACATGTTATCTGGCAAAACATTATTACCGCACAGTGAAGGCAGCAACCGCTACGAATTTCTTAGTGATGAATAAGAATCTTTGTAGACAACGACCATAGAATCTGCCTAAATATTTAGTTGAATATCTAAGGTCTTTTATTCCTCCTCACCGCGTGCCTTGTAGTCTAATTGAATGACAGCTGGACTTAAAAGCTCAGATTTTGAATCCCTGGAATACGCGTCCAGCATGCAGACCACCACACTACGAAGACAGTCTAAGAAGACGGGAGAAATACCTTATAGGGTTACTACACATTTTTCATGTTTCCTTCTAAGAAGTATATTATCTAATGTCTCTATGAACAGAAGGAAAATTTTTCTTCAGTAAGATTTCAAGTATAATCGAAGAAAGTAAAACTCATCGACAAGATCATGTTGTTTATCGATCGGAGGCTTCCCTTATGATGAAGAAGAATTTCTCTAAGAAGCTAATACGAAATATTATTTCTTGTTATGTATATAATTTTATGAGTTGCATATGTTTAAGTTACACGTTTGGCTTTTACAATACAATCACTGTAAATCTAGACTCTCTAAACGGTACGTGGTTAGAAATTCACTTAATAAAAATATGTCCCTTAACGGCATTCCACATGTTTTCTCTCCATATCATCACATACTAAACAGAAACGGGTATTTGTGAGAATTTAAAAATACAGAAATTAAAATTTCTGGTTTTATAATCTTCTTCCATATTTCTCATTCTATATTCAAGTTGTGCAAGTTTTATACTATAGAAAATATTAGTTTTTTTCTATTACTATCAAAAAATCGGTTTGGGTTTTAAAATAGAAATATGCATGAATGTAAAAAATGAAATAACGCTTATTATTTTTAATTAATGCTTCAAGTGACAGTTGTCTTAAGTGACTAATTTGAATAGAAATCAAACTGAAATTGTTGAAATTTTAATTACAATTTATTCTCTGACTCCAGTTTTTTTCTGGACCTACACAGGCTGTTCGCACATTTTTAGACGATATTTATTGCTATTACGGAAATATTTTACCTAAACGTTTTATGTTTTAAATGTTCTTTTTGATAACTATTATTCTTCACTATCTTTGTACACCATAAGTTTCAAGACAATAAAGCCTTTTTGTAATATCGGAAGAGGTATTTTATGCCATTGCTTTCGAACGGCTTTCCAAAGTCTAAGGGGATTGTAGGTCGGCGTTTGGACGTTGTTTGAAAGTCCAAAAGTACATAAATCGGTGAATGATACCTCAAGAGAATTAGTAAGGATATGAGTGAAGGGTATGGTCTTGGTAACCGTTTCTTGTTCCACTTTTTCCAGAAAACTAATAGTAGATTTTGAAGTGTCGCTTTTTGTTTTGTCTTAATGCAGTTCTACTGAATAATCACACTGTGGGTATTTCATATTTGAAATTGGATATAAAATATGTTTTTGATAATACAAGTATGTGGCGTTGATCTTAACATTTTCTCCACTCTCTTTATTTTTAGTTTGCCCTTATATGAAAAACCAACAACAATTATAAATCTCTTAAAAAACGTTTTTTAAATTCATTGAATCGCGTTTTAAGATTTTTTGTTCTCTTTAATGGCAATAAATGCACCTCTTTTTATTCCAGTCTTTTAAGTATACCCAAGATTCATTTATTGTGACAACATATTCCCATTTTTATCCGGATAAGTACTTCTCATAATTCTGCAGTGCGTGATGCGTTCGGCGATATGTCGTGGAGAAAAACGATCCACTTTAGATTTTTTGCCTTCTTAAGATTCAAATCAGCATTAATAACTTTATTTACAGTTGATAGTGAGCATTTTAAAAATTGTGCAGCTGTCCTTTGACTTCGTGGATTTTCTTTTAACATTAAAGATTTTACTTTATAAGGTAATTCTCATGCCTTCTTAGCGTGCTTTCGTGGTGTGGGGGGTCTGCACGCTGGGTGCGTATCCTAGAGGTCCGTGGTTCGATTCCTGGCGAAGGTGTTGCTCATTTTTCCTTTCTTCCCGTTTAAAAAATAACCTAATCACTCTACAGTGGCGCCCGAACTAAAAGGGTGACGGATGATAATTCTCCACACTCAGAATTTGACGGTTGGGTCCCCTAAACACCCAAGTCGCCCTTTAAAAGAGGGGAGTATATTAGGTATTCCTCCCGCCTTCTTAGCGTGCCTTCGTGATGTGATGGTCTGCACGCTAGGCGCATATTCCAGAGGTCCATGGTTCGATTACCGGCGAAAACGTTGTTCATTTTTCAATCTCTCTTGCTTTCAAAAAATCCTAATGTCTCTACAACTTTTACAATGTTCGAAACATTATACTCTTCGTTAGATAGGTATTTGGAACGATATTTTCACTTGAAGCTAAATTTTGACTTTTTTTTTTTTTTTTTTTTTTTTTTCATTGTTGTCGACAACATTACCTATCGTAGGTTTAGATCTCGAAAAACCATGTCTTTCACATAAAGTTAAGTTTTTTAATAACAAGATATTAATTATTTTCGTCGGAAACAACAAAAATGTAGCCTTCCATCCACTTTTTCTTTAAAAGCGACATTTATACTTTCAAAAATATAGCAGTTAAAAAACCGTTCCAACCAGACGATGTTTTTTACAGCAAAGCAAAGTCGTCCAAAAATGTGCGAACCGCCTTTATAAAGGGTTATAAGACCAAATTTTTGGATGAAATGTTTTCCGTAATCACTCCTAAATACTGTACTTTAAACATGATCTATCTATCCTATTCTATTCATATTAGATAATGCCCAAGACATCTTATGTTCTAGCTCAAAAATGAACTGAAACTTTGCTTTAAAATACTATCAAAATGTATCACTTATATCAAAACGTTATATCTTTTCTTTTCATTAAAAAAATTTCACCAGACTCTTAATGACTACCTTTCTTCATTTCTTGTTTTAAAGAAAGCACGAAGAAACGAAACAATAAAATGGCAAAATGGTAATTTATTTTACCTTCTTTGCATGCATGATGAATGAATATTAATAACTTGTCACGAAAAGTCACTTGTCAGCATTTTCTCTCACAGTGACATGTTCTTCTGTCATTCTCATCTCAGTGAGTTGAGACTTCAGATAAATTTACTTTAACGAGTATATGGTAATATATCGATGGAAAATAGATAGATATGACATCCTGTAGTAATTATTTTTCTAGATTTCACATTTTCCATTGAAAGGATAGTAAAGATTTTGATCTTAGAATCGACGTCCCATCCTTATCTGTAATGATATTCAGTTTTTGTCTTTTATCTAATCTCAGTCGGGAAACAACCTGTACTTTAATGAAGATGAAAGCCTTTAATGGAAGTTTGGAGCTACTATAAGTGTAGGTAGATTTCCTAGTTAATATTCAATGACTGATACATGATAAATTATGCAATCATTTAATAAAGCTATCCTTATCACTTTTATTTGCTAAGAGAGGGATGAAAGCAATTGGAAATGGTGGGAAAAAAACGATCTCCATGTATCAAAGTACAAATAGAACAATTTACCCGAGGTTTCGTTGTATACATATTTCTACCTTTACAGAATTCTTGTCATCTGCCTCTTTCTTGGAAACTGCTATGGAATTAAAAAATAGGAAAATTAATTATTATTGCTTTCCTTTAAAAATATACCAGAAAACAGGCTACCGTATGGAGTACATATTGGTTAACAGAAATTCATAGCAGCAGGAGAAAATGATGGATGTTCAGTAGCCTCTCGACTTACGTAATTTTAAAGTTACGTAAGTGCGCGTAGGGAATAGCATTCAAACTAAATTAAAAATTGGGACAACATAAACAATTTCTTCTTTTCCTCAACATATAGTTCTTGCATTCAAACAAAATTTGCGCTGTTATTTTAGTCACTTGTTTGTTATTAATCTACCATTAAAATCACTAAACCACTAAATCGAATGACTTTTTAATTAATAAAAAACAAAAGGTTTTCAATTACTTTTGAGAAAAGATGAAAATAAATTTTATGTCTAAAGACAAGAAAATTATATTGTTACATATTTTGTATATATGTAAATAATGTTAGTAAAATTATATGAAATTGCTGTATCTCTTGTAAATGTAACATAAAAGGCCCCAGAAATATGAAGCGTTGCCAGAAAGATAGTATTACAAAAGTAAGCCCATTTAACATTGAGGTAAATAGCTATCTCGCTAAATGGGCAATATAGGCTTGTCTCACGAAATAGGCGAGACAAGGTGGAGATGGTTTTGATGACTAATTTTTGTCTCGAATTTGGCGAAAGATCGCCAAAACTCTCCAAACCTGGAGACCATTTAACGACATTTTGGTCCGATACCTATATATCTGTAACTGGTCCGACGTGTATGTAACTGTAACTGTATGTGCGTTTCAGCAATTTCGAGAAATCGAAGGTACTGGAAATTTCTCGGAATACGGGGAAAAACTTTATTCAGAGAGAACACCAGTTTTTTTTGTTTTAGTTCAGAGTAGAATTCATAGTTATCTCAGAATGTTTAGTTGAGAGATCCCTCTACGAACTTATGTATTTGAGGCCTTTTATATCTGTCTTTTTATCTTGTGTTTAGCGTTTATAGTAATTTAAAGTGGTAACTACTGATTGTGCTCTGTCATACTAAGAACTATTATGAAAAGTTCCAGAACTGTAAAGTGGTTTTTGGAAAAAATATAATTTACCAAGCTGCCATCGGTTCTATGTGCATTCAGTCTATTATGGACCCGTACGCGCGTAACAATATCAACAATAGCTATGTATATAAAGCCCTATTTCTAAAGTGAATAAGGAAAGCTAAACTTTGCATTCTTAAGATATAACAGTTAGAGTGAGATTGAACGGCATAGCCATTGCTATTATTCGGCTTAGTTTTCAAAGATGGATCAAATGTTCTCCCGCTGGATCGAGCATGTATCACAAAAATGATTATCTATACAAAGAGTATTCTATACACTACTAGACATCTAGGTCTTTTAAATGTTTGCAAGACCTGCATCACAGGCACAAACAGTATATCTAAATTTAGTGCTGGACGGCTTGAATGATTCAAGAGGCATGCAAATCTGCACAGTACTAAAGTAACGGATGATACAACAAATAATTTTCGGGTACTGTGAAGATTAATAGGCAACAAGTAATCTGCACAGTACTAAAGTAACGGATGAAGCAACAAATAATTTCCGAGTACTGTGCAGATTAATAGGCAACAAGTAATCTGCACAGTACTAAAGTAACGGATGAACCAACAAACAATTTTCGGGTACTGTTCAGATTAATAGGCAACAAAAAATCTGCAAAGTACTAAAATAACGGATGAAGCAACAAATAATTTTCGCGTACTGTTATGATTAATCAACAAGTAATCTGCAAAAAACTAAAGGAATGGATGAAGGATCATCTGGAAGTAAATTTCTGGAACTTCTGGAAGAAATAGTTGAGGAAGAAGAGTATTTACCTGAGCAGATGTTTGCTGTTGACGAAACGATTTGAAGAGGATACCAACATGAATATCTATTGCAAAAGAGGAACGTTCTGTTGTATTCAAGGTCGCAAATGATTGAATCACTATTATGAAAAGCGGCAATATTTCAGGAGACCGGAAAGTTAAACCAGTTGGTCAGTGAACAGCATTTCTCTTCACAATGATCCACCTTCCGTATCTCACGAGGGAGTCTGTTGTTGTAGTTAAACTTTATTTCATTAGGAAATAAGGTTTTCCTAATTAACAGTTTTCCTAATTAAACTTTATTTCATTAGGAAAGTATTATTTTAGTTAGCTTTTGCATTATTTTATGTGTATTTTATACTTTTATAATTTATATCCTGGAAAAATCCCTTGTATCAGTATGTTCCTGGAAACAAATTAGAGTGAGTGATTTTCTCGCTTTCTTCTTCCTTTTCAGTTACCTAGCAATGAAAAGTTTTCGAGAGAATTTCGTTCTCAAATCAAATTTTTGGAATTTTCTGATTATCGTCAAAAGGAAGTCCATAAAAATCTAAAAGCTTGTGTTATTGAATTAACTATAGACAGAGAATAAGGTCTGTGTAGGAAACGCGCCAAATAACTCCATCTGATTTGAAGTTGTAAACTTTTTTCCTTGTAAACATTTATTTAATTCTGACATTTTTTTCTCTTTTAAATTCCTGAAGATACTTAGAATAATGTTTTTTAAATAAGTCTACCTTCTTAAGTCTTCGATTAAAACATTTTTCTCAAGTTGCGCAGATATGTCCAAAATGTAAAATGTGTATTGTTCAGAGAAGGGGAGAAATAGGGCAAGCTATTTTTTTTTCAAATATCTAATATACGAATTAACTCGTTAGAAATACCAAATTAAAGTAGCAGTAGCATGTATTTTGCAGATAGTTTTCAGACAATACTAGGCATAGGTTAAGGTTACATATAAAGAGCTTACCAGTGCAACTGCATTTAAATTTTGCAGTCGGGAACGTGTCCATGCAGTAAACATAATGCCGGAGCCGGAGGTGTTCCAAATTTCATTCATTTCCTTTTTTATGGCAACTTTAGGTTGTGTTCCGCTATCGAGGTTCATTAACCAGCAGACCTGCTAGATTACCATTCCCCAGAAATATTGCCATTCTAAGCTCCGTAAAAAAGTTATTTTTCAGACTGTAGTAGTACCCTGCTGAACTAGGTGAAACCTTAGTATACGGTACGGCTTTTACTGTTGCCAACACCAAAATGACGATCAAACTTTATCGCTTCTCTAATTTTGCCAAATTTCGTGTGTACCGTATACTAGGATTAAACCCTGTAGGATATCTGTGCGACTTAAAATCCGGATATGAATGCGGAAATCTGTGCGATTTACAATAAATCAATGCACGTCTTAAAAATTGATATCCTTAATTTATCTTTAATAATGCCTGCGAAAGATGTAATTTATAAAAGAGTGTTACATCGTATACGACAATAAACCGTTTAAAATTCTTGGAAAACAAACTTTTCCAGGTATTTACGTATTATCGCAATCACCTTAGGAAAAGTCGACAGCTTTTCAGAACTCGCTCATAATACAACTACGTACGTAACGGTGCTTTATGTAACCATATCCATTGTGAGTCGCAATCCAAAAATTCCTTGAATCATGTTTCCTTCTGTAAAATAGCGCCAAACTGCGCCAAACTGATTGCGCTAATATGAAAGTACCCTTTTCCAATCTACATAAATGAAGAAGAGTGTCTGCGTGTTTATCTTTCACGCACATTACAATCTTATTCCAACCTTGAAATTTGGTACACTTGGCCTTCGAAACAAAAGGACTGTTTATATAAGATCACTGTTCACTGTGTCACTGTTTATATAAGATTTCTCAAAAACCACTTCACGGGGAAAGCACTCCTTATATGCATATATTTTTGGCTAATTTAACGAATTTTTGATTCAAAACTCAGCAATTTAAAAGCTTTGTGTTGCCTCTCTACAAAGCGTAAGATATTTGTTTTTCTAATTTAATCGGAAAACTTATCGATATAAAAAGAAGTGTGTTGCCACTCAGAGAAAACGCAATATATTTATTTGTCTTTCTAATTTAATAAACGAATTCAGGAATTTAAGAGAAATGTGTTGCCACTGCTCAAACTAAAATATTTTTAAGTGTATTATCATTCATTAAAGGGTTAAGATATTTAATTTTTCTTTGAAATTTATTCTGTTATTAATTAACAAATTAAGCGATTAAAAAGCAATAAATGAAGATTAATTTCAGTTAATTATTAATTACTTGCTGCCAACAATAAATCCAAATCCCTCCATGGGATTAACTGTGGCCGTCGAGACTTCTGACGTTGAGGGAATCACACTAAATATTGAAGTTTCCTGTGACATAGTTCTTCTTATTGTTCGGGAGCCAATATAGATTCTCACATTTTTTAGGTAGAATAGCATAACCTAGCGAGATCTAAAAGAGTGCATGAGGAATTATCCTCAGGTCTTAGTTACGACCAAAAAAATCACAAGAAAAATGTAAAGAACTCTTTATTCATTCAAGATAATTTTCCAGATAGCCCCACTTGCTCGTACGCAAAGACAAACACTTCTGACTTAACTCAAAACAGGTAACGATGAACTTAAAATGTAGTACGTTTAACCTAGCGGTACACAGGATAATTTAAAACAGGATAATATTATGGTTTGTAAGCAGCAACAATATATTACTCGCGTGTGTTTTTTCCTCTTTATTATTTCTTATCTTACCATGAAATGTAATAGAAACAACCAACGGTATGCGCTGCCTATGTGTCGGCGAATGAGCAAGATGGCTGCATTTGGAATAGTGTAACAGTGGAATTAGTTTTTTCAATTGAGTATTATAAAATATAACGCTCTTTCTTTTTATTGTATTTTAATTTATATATATATATATATCGTATTTATTTTCTTGTTTCATTTAATATGGTTTCTGGTCTTGCTTGCGCCTATAGCTAGCTCAAATACACTAAATTTCTCCGTATCGCCACACTTCTGATCCGTAGTTTTTCGGTTTCTTTTTCCACATTCATAAGTAACAAATGAATGTTCAAGAATGCTCAAACGTTCGTAACGAAACATGGCAAACACCATTTTTTAAAATTATTCTTCACAATAAGTTAGTATCACATAATTCATATTGTTAATAAATGTCCAGCCGCGGTGAGGTAGCTTCTCCTCAAAGCAGGTTTAGGGTTGCCAGAAAATGAGAAAGGAAGACAGAGTTGTGATACTTGGCGAGAAATCGCCCATTTTGCGACAAAATTGATGACATGCCATTGACGGATGGAGAACTATCTGGAAGGAATTCTTACTGGTTTAGCACAGAATGTTCTCGAACACAAGCCAAAAGCTATATAAACCCTGCTGGTAAGCGGAGAGTTAGAGAGCCTAGTCGAGTCAGTTACTATTCAGTGAGCAAGTGTCTCGTAATCTATGTCGATTGTAAACATGATTTGAGCTATCTTGAATAATATTGGCTAATAATTTGTGTTTTGATACTTCATCAAATGTTGTCGTTAATCACTCCAAATCCAAAAACCTGTAGGTAAAGAAGAAACGTAACAAGATTTACAAAACTCTCTTGGGAGATATAATACATGATGAGGACACATATGTTGTAACTATTCATTGTACGCTTAAGCTCATTTGCTAATAGGTGATTTTCTGGTTGTCTTCTTTTTATCTACCATTAGGTCCTCCTGTTCTTTTTTTAACTACGTTTAATTAGGACCTTTTCTTTTTTTCCTCCTATCTTTTTTACATTGCCTTTCAAACCGCATAAAAAATGCGAAATTTTCTTTCTTGCTCTGAAAAACGAAATTATCCGCTGTATATATTCTTTTCCTTCGCACTTAAGTTTGATTTTTCGCCCTGGCTGGCGAAAGACTTAGAAGGGGCAAAGCAAGATACCCGTTGTTTAATGAAGATAGTCCGTTTGATTGTGCGTTTGTTATTTATACAAATCTACCCCTTTATTCTGATCTTGAGGAAGTTTTGCACAGACCTTCAAAACAAGAGGAAGGTCACTTTCTACATAATATTTAGAAAATCACTTCAAGAGGTCTCCAGTTTTTATACAAAGATAGGTTTTGTGAGAAATAAATTAACTTTTAATTCAGAACTCGGGGATATAACCGCTTTTTGCTACCACTCTCCGAAGAGTAAGATATTTATATTTCAAATTTAATCAGAAAATAAGCGATATTAAAGAAATGTGCTACCAGTCGGGAAAACGCAATATATATATATATATATATATATATATTTAATAAAAAAACTCCGTGTTTTTAAGGAAACATGTTGCCACTGCCCTAATTAAAATATTTTCCTGTTACACACGTCTTTGCTTTGTCGTTCAGCGAAACGTAAGTCATTGAATTTTGCTTTCAAATTTTTTCAGTTTTTAAACTACAAATTAAGCAACTGAAAAGCAATGAACAAGGATTAGCTTAATAACTATGAACAACTAGCTGTACCCTTGCAATGAAACTAGCTGAAGTCATTAAAATCATCAATAATATGAAAAGATGAGTATTGGACTGCTTGTGTGTGTAATTCACACAGTTTTATTTCGAGCTTGACAAATTTTTGCACATTTGACCTTCAAAACAAGAAGGGTACTGTTTATATAAAATTTCGAAAATCCTCGCCATGGGTTCCAACCTTAAGGCGCATATATTAACTAGAACGTTGAACTGACAACATATATCTTAGGTTCACTACCCCGCTGTTGCGTTTCCCCTATTAGTTCTTACCATAACCGCTAGATGGCGCCGCGTTCGTTTACTCATTAGAACAGAGTAGAACCTAAAGAAGAATTTAGGTATACTCTGTGAAAATTTCTAAAACAGTAAAGAAATCGGTCAAAGTGGATAGTGGTTTTCTGGAAGCCGATTTCCAAAAAATGACATAACCGATAACAAAGCAAGTATTAGTTCTACTAAAACTGTTACATGGCTCCGTGTTAATTCTACACTGTTCTACAGTCATATTTGAGCAAACGTTTCTCTAATTCACCTTGAATTAAAATAGGAGAAAAATCATTCTCTGCCTGAAATTTCGAAAAAAACTACTCCCAATCCCTTAATGCTTGTCTTCACTTTGCGTAGCTCGGGCAACGACGAGTACTTCAGCTAGCAAGAAATTAAGGAAAATAGTTTAGCCTTTCTTATAAAAAATCCTGTTATTATTATTATTATAACATGGCTTAATACTGAAATACAAATCAGACATTGCACATGATACTGTACATAAATGTTTTTGTACTATTCAGATCAGAAGCAGTTTTCAACGCGCTCTAATGTCTCTGATCTTTGTTTGGTAATCGATTTCGCACCCTTCGCACGGTTAGCCGATTTAAGAACATCTTTGTTTTTCACACAGTGAACATCATCGTTTTCGGCATATGATATGCAGTAATTAAGTTTAAGATACGCATGTTATCTTCATACTTTTCAACGAACACTTTTTCACCTCCATGGGTGATTCTAATTTTCTTCTTTGCTTGAATCTTCCCTTAAATATCCTAAGAATGAGAGTTTTTTTGTAAACTCTTTAAAAAAGTTATTGTTAAAAAAATTTACAAAACATTCACGCAAAAGAAGAAAAGTCACGGGGAAGGTTGTTTCCTGAATAGTAGCAACAGGCGTTTTGACGCTCCTGAACAGTCGTAGCACTTTTTGAAAGAGGTAAACAAAGAGGTTGTTCTTCAGCCCTTCTTTCTTTTGTTTTCTCATTTTTGGGGGTTTATGTTTTTAAAGAAATATGGGGAAAACAATTCTGCAGAATTTGTTTTCGCCCCTGAGAAAAGGAGGACTTGTGTCTAATTTTCAGAATCGATAAGGATATTCAAAATCTAAACCAAAAACTAAGGTTGCTTTTTAAGCTAATTTTAAATGTTTTGCTAAAATTCGAAAACAACATGACGACATAATTCTTTCTTGGCAACTTTTTATACATTATTGACAATTTTTGTACTCTATTTGATTTTATTTGACGGCTTTATCTCTTATTTTGTAACTTTACTTCAGATAGAAAAATTATGCGATAGAATTTTGATGACACTAAATGAATTGTTGATGACAATAAAGATACACTTTCCATTTTTTTATGTGTAAATGGGCGGAATTTCGGTAATTCGATAACAATATCCGAATGATAACGTTGATCGCGATCACATAAGCGGTGCCTCTTCTATATCAAAGCGGACGTATGCCAAATTTAACTTTGTATACCTAACAGTAACATTTGATGATTTGTATAAAAGTTTGTACTATTATTATGATTAAAAATGATGTTTATTGTGCTACATATTTCGTATCCTGGGACAGAACAATCTTTTGAGGCTCCGCAGAAACAAAAGTTTTATTATGATAAGTTTTAAAATTTAAAAAAATGCTAATAATGTTTTTCGTATTAATTTGCCTTGCAATTTATGAAAGGATGTACCTTTGGTACACAGGGTGTCCCATAAATGTTGCGATAAACTTCTGGCGGAAGTAGAGCACATCATAAGAATTAGGAATTACATAGGAACCCCTTCTCAGAAAGTCAATGTATGCCGCCAGGGAGTGTTGTACAGGAGAGTCCTAGTGGAAAGTGAGGATTGCCTCATTCGAGCGGTAGGCACCATACGAAGAGCGTGGAACGCTATATGAACGGAGAGCTTGTGAATATGTGGCTCCAACATGATGGGGCGCCTGCTTATTTTGGACTGGATGTTCGTAGCCATTTGAACAGATCATTCCCGCATCGATGGATTGGACTTGGTGGACCGGTTCTCTGGCCTCCCCGCTTTATTTATTTTTTATCGAGCCTTGATTTCGTTTTCTGGGGAGCCACATCAAAAGTGTCGTGTATCACGATCCTTTTGTGTCTGAAATGGATCTCGTGGCAAGACTCGCCTGCGCATCTGCTACAATCAAAGAAACTGCCGGTGTGTTTGAACATGTCCAACAATAAATGGTTCGTCGGTGTCAGGCATGTTTGATGTCTGATGGTGTAAACTTGTAATATTCAAGCTGTCGTACACCATCTGTAGTAATATTCAATAAAATGTTTTAAATTTATCTCTCAATTGTTTCCTTTCCCATCTTCTACCTCTGCTACCATTTACGGGCATGGGTTCCCATGAAATTCTTAATCCTTATGATGTGCTCTACCTCCAGAAGTTTGTCGCAACATTTACGGCCCACCTTGTATAACACGATACTCACAGGGTTGCTGCGAACTGGTCTTGTTCTAATAGGTTGTGTGAACAAAGCTGGAAATTTAAAATTTAATTGAAAGCAAACACTCCTAGAAAAATCTAGAAGAAAGTAATTTATATAATATAAATTTAGGTATATTATAATAAATTTATGTATATTAGAGTAAAGCAATGTACTTCCAAATACATTTGATCAAAAAGTGTTTTTTCAATTTTTTTGGCATACGGGTGTGAAAAGATTACAGAGAAACAGGGTACATTTCTTACGGATAAATATAATATGTTAAGAAGAAAAGAAAAAGTCCAAAATGCCGTATGAATCTTTTATTCTTTATCTCCAAATCCATAAGCATAGAGATAAGCACAGCTAAACAACTGGAGTTGTGTTAGAAGAAATTAGGGAAAATTCATCAACTGGGACAAAACTTAGGAATATATAATAGCATACATGTAAGCTTAGCTGAACAACTGGAGTTCTATTTACCATGTATAAAAAAAGACCCTACATTGCAAAATGTTAGAGTAAAAAAAAAGATATGCCATGGAAACGCAAATGAACGAAAATAGTATTTCTCTCTTAAATACACTGAGCATAGGAACTAAATTTTTACAAAAGAAAAATTAGAAGATGAGGTTATTTTGATAAAAGAAAACGCTCTCTTTTAATAATGCTTTGCAGTGACAAAGAAGCAGAAATAAGCGATCGTTATTTAGCAACAATATATAATTTTATTCTATTAATTTATTATGGCTATTTTTAATAAAATATTTTAAATAGTTTCAATTAGAAAATGTAGTTTAGTAAATTTTTAGCCTGTTTTCTTCTACTAATTCCTTGCTTCGTATACTAAATTTTCAGATTATTTTAAAAATAGAACGATCATATGCTACAAATTTTATAAGAAAGATCGCACATGCTGCCCGCAGGACACATGTACGATCCTGAAAACATGTAAAGGGTAGAAATTGTTTTAATAAAATAAAAATATATTAATTACATTTTAAATATTGCTTACTAAATATTTTTCGAAAGATACATAAATAATAATAATAATAATATCGCAAAGGAAAATTTCAAAATTTTATATATTTTCTACCTGAAATATAAAATTAGGTATTTGGAAGACATTTTTGCTAGTTACGCTTTGTAATAAAAATATATTTATAGCTTAATATTACATTTTTACACTGACAATTATTTAAATAAGTTTAAACAAGTTTATTCAATCGTTAAAAAACTTTGTTTAATTTAATCTAAAAGTAAACAAATTATGAAAACTTTCAAATTTTCCATAGAAGATTTACTAAGTGGAACAAAACTTTGGAACAAATAACAACAACATAGAGAGCCATGTTTATTTCATTTTTCTTATAAATAAAAACACATATATTTGTATGTAAATAATTATAAATTTAGTTATTTTTCCTTACAACATGATTCTTGATGAAGTTTCGATTCTGCTAAAATTTGTAGCCTTGGACAGAAATTACTAGAAATGTTCTTCATCATGGATTGCAGATGCTCTTCGGTCAATCGGTTTTCTTATTATTAGTTTTCAAGTATGAAAAAACGTTATTCACACGTAAATGTATTCCCGAATAAAGAATTATTCTTAGATCAAAAATTCGTATCTGATTTATTTTTTAAGAAGTACGAATAAAAGTTAACAAAATCTGTATCTTCAAAACTTTGGATAAGATTTAAACCTCAGTCTAAATAATTTAGCTCTGTTGATAGCTGTTCTAATTTACTCAAGTTAGTTTTTGATGTTAGTGAAATTAATATAAATTCGGAATTCAAATAATTAAAATTCTGAAATCTTTGTAACACTGTATTTGCAACAAAATCACAATTGAAACGTATTTGTGGGCCTCATAAACTGCTTCGGGGTCCGCCAGTTTTAGACCGCTGGCATAAGCCATAATAAATTCAATGAGACCTAGCTCATAAAACATCAAACATAATACATCTAACAGAACTTTCCTAAGTACATTCCAGATATTTTATACTTATTAATAACATTATTTATCTATCATAGGATTATAGAATTAATATCGTCTTTTGAAACTTTCTGAAAGTTCAAAATCAGCAAAATTTCAAAGGCGATATCAATCCTATAATCCTTTCATTTATAACTTCCGACCTACACGCTACTTAAAAAGGTTTTCCAAATAGGTTATTAGGCCCAATTAAATCTTCCAAAGGTGGACACTACACTCTCATTACCTATCTCTGCGGAACAAACTACTAAGAGAAAGCTGTTATCTTTGTTGCCGGACAAAAAGTTGAGACTTTAAAAAGAAAAAAAGAACAAACGCTGTTTCTTTCTAAGCATCTATGAGAGTTAAAACTGTTTTTTACGGTATGTTGGAACAGATACGTGCTTCTGACACCAGGTGTTCAAATCGAAGATCTCAGCTGCCCAACTTTAAGACTCGGACGTGCTTCGAGTGTTCGATGGCCTTTTTTGATCAGAATATCTCTATATGCCCGTTAGCAATAATTCATCTATTAGGCTCGGCGTAAACCATCCGGTTCTAAAGATGCAGTGAAAGAAAGAAGTGGAGAGGACACAGTCTTTAACCCGAGGAGAAACGGCCAAAGTCACGTAGATGCCATTTTCAACGTCGCCCGAACTTAGGCCAAAGAGGGCGACAGTTTTGGGGGGTTTAGAACAAATCAAATTGTCGTTTGTCGCGCATGATGGGTTAGAGAATTATTATGCTATTGACTTGCTGTCATGTTACTTTGGTCTCTCCGCCGGCGGCTTTCCCTAATAATGGATAGTGTATTGATAAATAGTCTAAAAGCTTCTTAGTACACATAATATTGAAACTATGTATTTTGTAGATGCAATATACAAAATTTGAGCTAAGGGAAAAGTGACGTATTTCATGAAAACACTTTACAAAATGTCATGATATGAGTAAATGTAATGCATGATAAGTCTGTACCGCTTAAAATAAGATTGCAATGTATATTCCGTTAGACCTCAAAAAATTATCCGTGAAAGAAAAATGTAGTAAATTACGTTACGGAATTCTTGTTGTGTAGAGAAAGAAATTTTACAGTTACCAATGCTTATTTTCTTCAAAATTTACAAATATATCGCTGATTCTTGTTGTTTGACGTGCTGTGTTAACCTAAATTACTAATGGTTATTTTTGTTTATTTTCAACTCTCACCATTATTAGCCATATCAAAGAACTATATCAGTTTTGATGTACTTATCAGTAGAGTTTGATTAAATGTTAACAAGGAAGAACTCCTTTAACCAAGATTAAGTATTTTTAGGACAAGACATGATTTCCATCGACTAAAGGCAAATATTCCTCGAAATTTACGAGCGAATACGTTTCTGTTTATGCTTGAATAAAAATAAAATATAATTGAATATGAAATAAATGTGTTGATAGACGGATTAATGAACTTTTTTTATAGAATCCAATGGAAATTCCTACGGTACATATCAATATGTTTACAGAATACTTCAGCATATTCAGTGTGATGCTGACATTGTATTTCCAGGAGAATTATTATAAATATAGCTACTTCTGTTTTTAAATGGTATAAAGTTTTAAACTTTTATTAAATTTTGATGACTTTTTAAAAACTTACAATACTAATATTCCACCGTATCATAGAAATAAGCTCCAACGGCAGTCGAGGGGTTAATACCGCTGATTACTGGTAGTTCAGGATTTAAACCCACACAAATGTCTGCATGTATGATTAATTTTTATGGTTTTCCCCACGCGTTTCCCCATGCGAGAGAGTTTCCTTTAGAAAGCTTTCCCTGGAGACATTTCTCATTTTAGGCAGATAGCCTTCTAATGCTTGTAATACTTCGAGTGCAATAGAAGAGAACTTTTTTAATTTTATCACTGAACCAGATCATCTTCGTTTGATCATTGAACCAGATAAGTAGGGTCATAAGAAACTTGAATAATTTAATTAACATGATTTTATTTAATTTTGATTCCCCCAGAAGCCGAGTGTTTAAGACAGCTGAAAGCTGGTAATTCGACCCAGGTCTGAAGCTAATCAAACGGTCTTACTGCACAGATGCATTTCGTGGGTTTCTCCAGGTATAACGTGAATATGAGTCAGTTTGCCTCATGGAGTTTGCCTCAAGTCCTTCATGGAGGGCATCCTTTCTGTTAAACAGATATCCCTTCTGTGTTTTGTCACATCCAAATAACCTATTCAATACTACTTTAATTTTCAGGATTCTGCTATAATTTTATTTAAACGATCTGCAATAAAAAAGCATTCACATCATAAGGTTTCTTAGGTTGGTATGTTCAAGAACATTTCAGACGTCTCCACTTTCAATATACTATACGAAATATATTTCAAACCTGTTGCATTATCGACCACCTACTCAAAAAATGATCGTAGTTCTATCAAATAAAATATGAAAAAAGTAGACTTTCAGACTATGATAATTTGACTACATTTCATCTTTTAGTAAAAATAATAGGAAATTGAAATATTTGGACGGCCTTCTTCTAAGAATGTCAAAATTCAAAAGTTGTTTCTTATTCTCCTAAAGATTCTTCAAGGAAAGATACTTGGCATAATTGACCCCGAAGAGACTCATGGCTATTTATGCCCAATTTAAATCCCGTTAATATAAAAAAAGTTTACCTGAAATAAAGAAAGTGCCGAATTGCATCTATTTAAGGACGGCAGAAAATTAGATAAAATCAAAATTTGAAACGTTAGCAATATTGCAAATGATAATTTGAAAGTTGTTCTTATAGTTAATATTATCTTAGAATCATAATTATAAATTTTTGTGCATGTTCTTGTTATGTAACAGTAGCACGTAAATCCGTGGTTAGAATCCCGGCGAGGGTATAGATGATTTTTTTCGCATTTTCTGCTCAGAAGGTCCTATAAAGATAGCTCTATAAAGATAAATTTAAAAAAAATATATATATTCAACACGGAAGATTGCCCGTAACAATACTTTGCTAAATCACAAAACATTTTAATAATGCTATCTCTGGTAATTTTGAGCTTATTTGATCAGATTTTCTTTGCTTTCTTTAAAAAAGGACTTTTTTGATTGATAATTGTCTTGGGAAAGGTTTTCACAAAAAATTACATAAATAAACTGAAGATTATCACGACATTAGGACCGATTTGTCTATATGCTTGCCTTATTTGGTGCATTCTTTAAATTGAAGCTATATGTATTCACGATAAATTTAGTCGTGCAATGTTCTTCAACAAAGCTTAAAATGCTACATTTGAAAAACGCTAACCAAATCCAAGCAATCAAAAATATGATGTTGCTAAAATATATTGGATGTTTAATTGTGAATAATAATATATAAATAATATGGCTTATTTTTCCGCATTTTTGAAAATTACTTTCGATGTATGAAATTAGCAAAGATTTCATTATACTATACTTACGTACATAGTTTATTATATTTTCATAAGTTATTTCGATGAACTTTCTAAAACAGTATAAACAGCTTTTACTGTAACGTTTATAAAAAGCCGCTGTATTGATGCAGTAATAAAAAAAGCATGATTCCTTAGAGAAGGACCCTGTTTCAAGCAGTAGGTAAGGCATGAAATTTTTGAGTGTGGAGTCTATGCGGAACCAGGTCACTTAAATTCTGTTTATTTCGCTAAGAGGGAAAAGGCGCAAAAGACCCTTAGTTTCCCCTGTAGCTAACATAACATGTACTTTATGTATCAGATCATTTGATTTCTGTATAAACAGGGTTTTTTTAATTAATTTTATTATTGGCACTTCTCATAGCCATCTGTAGCTAAATCTATCTGCTGAAATAACACCAAATTTAGTAGGGGGACTAATAACGACATGGGGAAAAACATTCAATGAAAACAATTAGTTCCGAAAGTCGTCGATAGGAGAAATGTTACAGTCTACATAACTGAGAATTATATAAATGAATAAAAAAGAAGAAATTTCAGTGCAACACCGCTTTAATGCAGTGAACGAACTGCCCCAAAGGGTTATAGAGATGATACATCAGTACACCATCTCATTTTATTTACTAAAACCACTTCTTCGGCAAGGACATAAGCCTCTTTATGGACCACACATTGCATCCTGTTCACAACATTCTCGATGGTCGAACGTAGCATGTCACCAGGAAAACTCAGCATAGCAGATGATATGTTGACCTATAAGGTCGTCAAGGTTGAGACCTCACTAAGACAAACCTTAATACCTCACTAAGACAAACTTCAAATAACATTACAGGAAAAAGTCACATGAGAAGCAAGGCGGTTATGTAGGGGGGAAAAGAGACTTATGATCTTTTTTTCTGTAAAGGGATGGTACAGCATCTTCTGTATCGATAGATTTATGTGCGATAGGCCTCCATCCTGCGTAAAAGTTGCTTGATCCAGCAACTGCGTCTTCTGAAGCTGTGCAATGACAAAACTAGTCAGCATATCATGGTCATCTTTGTGTGAAACGATACAAGTCTACGGTCCTCTCAGAGCAATATTTTCAAAAACGAATGATCTGATGTTGAAATCTGCTGTGAAGCCACATCAAACAGTTGCTTCTGATGAAGGCAATGGGATTTCCTGAATTGCATGGAATTGTTCAGATGCCCAGATTGTAGAATTGCGAGTGTTAATAATCCTATTTAGGTGAGAGTGGACCACATTTTTCCAGAGAATTCTCTACGGCCCAAAATCGTCGACCTACATCCTCTCAAGAAATGTCAGATGTACCTGTTTATCATAATCGTTGCGTTTTAATTCCTGTACGCGGCTTATCTTGTACGGTTAGAAGCGGAGAACTTTCCATAAGATTTTTTCATTTTGTATTTTCAAATATTATCTGCCTTTCAAGCTAATTTTCATCTGTACAGACTACAATTTCCCGAAACTTTCCTGCATCGGCGACTTTCTGAACTATTTTTTTCACATTTCTTCATTAAGTTCCCTAACGAATATGGTGGCATTCTATCTGATAGATAGAGCTAAGAATGCTCTGGATATGTGGGGGGGGGGGAGTACCGTATTTAACAATTTGAGTACGGCAATAATGTAATTGCTCTCGGTTTATCAATGTATGTATTATTCTTCATTTTCTTCAAAAGGACTTCTTATTTAATTAACTTCTTGCTTCCAGTCAATTAATATAGTGCCTTGAAGCAAATTTTCTAATATATATCATAGCTATCTATGTGACGTTTAAATTTTCTTTCTCAGTATTACTTTTTCGAGTTTCAAATTGGTAGATGTTGATTAAAAATTTATTTATTTTAATGAAATTAAGATTTGATGTCTATGTAAGTTAACGCTAACGTTGATTTTATGTAACGTAATTTTAAGAATAATTCGTGTACCTGCATATTTATGTAATATTACTTGGAAACATAATATTTATATTCATCTAACTCTCATGATATATAAAATTTATCATAATATACGTGCAAATTATAAATATTATAGTTATAACACTGTAACTTGTAACAAATACACATCAATAAATTCCGATAATTGACATCAAAGCTAAAAGTTTATAAAATGGCACATAATATTTATTTAATGCAAAGATGTTCTTTGTTAAAGCTTCGACTTAGTTGGATAAACGTATAATGTCAGCATTGGTCCTAACATGAGCTGTATATGCATACAGAGATTTGTTCTGAAGCATCAAAGTATGACTAATGATAGAATTCAAGGTAAGATCAAAGCAATCAATATACAAAGTAAGGATATGTAAAATCAAATCGCCTAAAGTATGCTTAAAGCATTGATATTTTCCTGCATAAAGGTATGGTAGATTAAATTACAAAATTAAAAAAAATCGTCATGCTTCTAGCCGTATTTTCTGATACATTTTATATTTTCTAATTACATGGTTCTGAAATCCAGGTGCTTATGCATCATAAACATTCAGAGAAAACACTGTTTCAGTTGAAGCATATGATTGTAATTTATATCAATGTATGTATGGATGTGTATGTATACATATGACTGTAGGTTATTCAACGTATATTAAAATAATTATGCTTATTTACAGAATGATTATACGTAGCATTAATACGTCTTTTTCATATGTTAGTGAAAAGCATAGTACAGCTGCTGCCTGAGGATATAGGAACGAATCCGGAACTCTAAATTAAGCATGCAGATTATCTGGTGATACATCATTTCTTTTCAAGCCTGGTTAAATACCTTCTCTGTAACCGCATGTGGAGGACTGCGTAGGCATTTTGATCTCGCATCTTTTCCTGCAATTAAACATTGTAAAATGGAATTAAAGACCAATTACGCAGCATTCTTATATTCTCCAATAATTACATTAAATGATTTAAATATTCATGAGCAGCTCATTTTGTCATTTATAACGCTTTTGTCAAAGAAAACTACGAGAGAAATACTTTAGTTTACAGCGGAAATTTATTTCTTCGTGTAATTCATTTTTTACAGCATATTTATTCTCATATGCCTGAGGATATGTATTTCTGGTGACAAGATGTGAGTTAACAGAATGTGAGTGCTAAAATTGGAGAATTGGTATTTTGCTTGTGGCTCGATTACTGAGAATTGTTGTTGTTGTTGTCGTGTCCATATTACATGGAACAATGGTTGCCAGAGCTACTCCGAAGAGAGGTTGGACTTCTATTTTCCACCCCCAATTTTGAGAAAGAGCACCCCGAGGGGGAGATCCGGGGGTCTCCCACCCCTTTGCACTCCCACCAATCCACACGAGAGAACTTTCGGCTCGCAGCATATTTAGAGTGCCGCCATGCCGCACCGACACTTTACATTTACAAACATCCATGTCTTCTCTGGGATCCGAACCCAGGCCCTTCGGTACCGTAGTAGGCTTTCCTAACTACTTGCGTTCAATTAGCAATTACATGACGTATTTCCTCACTGGTCATGGGCCCTTTCCTTCATACCTCTGCCGCTTTGGCTTGAGAGAGAATGGTAACTGGGAATGTGGGGAGGAGGGTCATCCAGATCATTTTGTGTTCTCTTGCCCACACACAGCACTTAACAGCCTCAAGCAACCAGGAGCCAGATTCTGGCCAAATTGGTTCCAGAATCTACAAAGTAACAGAGTTGCCCAGCGGAAACTGAAAACAATAATTGACTACTGTACTAGCAATTACTCTTCTGACACTGGAAGATAGTAGTCATAAAATATAAGCTAGTTCAATATGTCAGCAACAGAGTATGTGATATGTATGTTCAATATTTAATTTTGTATTTATGCTGTGCCAGGTTCTCATACATATAGTTCGTACTGTATCTGAATGCTGTAATGTATCTGTACATGTTTATATCTTTTATTTATGGTACCTAATTTATACTAAGGATCACGCGTACCTCAATGGCACGCTTCTTGTAAACTTTAACTATCATGATAACGTATATGTATGGGTGTATATATCAATATGAGTGAGAGTATGTATACTTTTATTTGTTTCGGAATATATATGTATACAGATATGTATATATCTGTATATGAGTTTGTATTTATATGTATATACATATATTTTGATTGCACTCTTCTTCAAGTGCCTTATATGCATATGTATATCTCTTTTTTGCCTTTTATAAATGTCGTCTGCTCAGCCGGGGCTGCCCAGGGCTGCGGCCTGGTAGCTAGTGGTTGACTCCCGCCGAGTTGGTAACCAATTCTGCATGGATATATCTATACCTGGGTCGGAAGCCAACTCAGCAGTTTACTTCCCTAACTACTCTAACGTCCGGGCGACGATTACTGAGAATTGGTCTGTATAAATTACCATTTTCAGAATTTTCCCTCAGCGTAAAACTACTGTTTCACTTAGCAACTTTGTAAGCAACAAAGTACTTGGAGCAACGTTTATTTACCCATCTGTTAAGTTGCTCTCAAGCAATGATTCTCCGAAACAGCAATTAGAGGAAAGAAAGATAATCTTAGTAGTGTTTAACTATATCAACAGCGTTTTTTGACAATGCTTTATTATTATGCCATCCGAAAACTTTTTTGAGAGGCTGAATTGCGCAAAAATTTGTAGATTCTGATAAGGCCGGTTTTACTATGTGCAGCACAAACCAGTTTCCTTTGAAAGTTTTCTACGAAAATATTCTTTCCTAAGCTAGAAAATCCTGAAATGCTTGACTATAGATGCCAGTCTTGCTTACTTGAATGCAAACCTTACGCAACGCAGCATTAAGTTACCGTTAAAAGTTCTTATTTTAATTTCAGTTTTCAGCTCATATAAAAAAGGGAAATTGTAGCTGAAAGAGAAAGTTAGGATATTAAGAAAGGAATCTTACATTAACAGCCAGAATTTATCTTTTGGTTCATTATTTACATCTTTCAGATATAATCGTATGCACAGCATATCAAATAAAACGCATAATTTATAAGACTTTTCTCTCTCTCTCTCTCTTTTACATAATCTGTTGTAAACATAGAAAGCTACCTTTATTTTTTGGTACATTTCATTATTTTAGATCTCTGTTAGACTGATAAATACATTTGTATAAGGCCGACACTTGACATTCTACGCATTTTTTAACATAACCAAAATTATCTCAACCAACCAGTTTTTGGACGTAAACCGATAAACGTAACCAAAATTTAAAAAAGAAATACTTCAGAATCGTGCAATAAGTACCTTGTGAAAGTAAAAGATTCTTCTAATGTATTGAAATTTTAAATCAAAAATATGTGAATTGTCTTTTAGAAAACATTCTGAATTAATTAAGGAATTTGATTATTTAAATTATTTTTTAAATATTTCTGTTTGATGGTTTCCTCCTTCTTTTCTCCTTAACCTACCTAGGATTATGCAAATATAACGGGCATCAAGATATGATATAGCAAGTTCTTTTGCTGTTTTTACTTTGGGATGAGTTCTGATTCTGCATCTGTGTGTAAACACATTTAGTGATTAACAAAGCAATTTGACACTGTATGTTAACACATTTAAAGAAAGAGTGAACATTACTATCAGTTGTAAAAACAATACCCTAGTTTAGAGAATGAGAAAATTTTGATTTAGTTATCAATCCCTTTGACAAATCCAAGGGAATTAAATTTAGTTTGAATTTTGCTGTGGTAACTATGTTGAGACTCTGAGAGCTCCAGTGACATCTTTATTTACTCGTAACTTAATTCTACGCTTCTTCCTGCCCAAATTGTGAATTTCATTTTATTTGCATGATCTTTATTTTAGTAGATTATGCCTATTGAAGATATCTTCAGAAGCGGTGTTATCTTAATATCTCTAGTTAATAATGATCCTTAACACACTTCTTAAATTGTGATAGTCAAGTGGAGGGTAAGGTATTTTCACCCTCCTTTCTGCATGTCTTCGTAGTGTGACGATAGCACACTAGGTGCGTGTTCGAGAGGTCCAGGTTTGGAGTCCCGTCAAGGGCATTGCTCATTTTTTATCTGCTCCTGCTCAAAATAACCTAACGAATCTGCAGTGGAGACCGAACTAATAGGTAGTGAGTGAAGATTATTCACCACCAGGATTTGGTGATTGGGCCCCCTTAATCTCCAGTTGTATTTTAAAAGGAGAAGTATATAAGGTTTAAAATGCATGAAGCCATCCGAGAAGACAGCCACTCCCAGTCAACTCAGAGAGATTGAAATGTTTCACAAGCACAAAATGAGAACTCAAGCACAGCGGTGGACGGCATTGCATCCACCGAAAAGAACAAATTTACAGGTAAGACATCGTCTGTCCCTCAGCATTGACCAAGGGGGAGTCCATCTCCCAAGAACAACCTGCAAAATCAAACTATGTAACACCCCCACAACCAAGGAAAAGGCAAGACAGTACCAGTAAGGTCCCTGCCGAGCTCGAACCTACCACCGAATAAACGACAGCTCTAGTCCTTGTGAAGACAATTTATTTACTCTAGGAGTGGAGTGTATTTTCTCCCTCCTTTCTACATGCCTTCGCTGTGAAACGGTAGCACACTCGGCACGTATTCGAGAGGTCAAGCTTCGAGTCTCGTCGAGGGCACTGCTTATTTTTCACATCTCCTGCTTTAAAAAAATTCTAGTGACTCTACAATATTGCAATGAGTAATTTCAGTTACAGCAGAGCTTTCAAAAGCATCATCATGCTCCTACACATATTTTTAACCAGCAATTAACTTTCAGATTATTATAACGTTGTGCTATTTTTCTTTCAGAGCGTAATGAAAGCACTTTCTGTTCCAATAACGCGGAAATAAATAATAATAATAATAATAAAGAAAAGAATTCTCTCAAAAACACAGAAAATTAGCAGAGGAAACGGATAAATAAACGTATTTCTCAATATTTTATCTCTAAAGAACAGAAAGGCATCCTCCAAAAGGAATCGGATGTAGCCAAGAGCGAAATTTCATTTAGTAAGAAATGAATGAATACAAGGGTCAATGCCCAACTTCAGACTGACTACGGAAATCAAGGATCTTCTGAAGAAGTGGACATTAGATCAATTCTATATTTCTTAAAGTGTAAATTATACAATTAGAAAGAAGAAAATATCCAATTATCAGCTAAGCAGCGTCATCCAGAAAATCTGATTAGTCCAATGAGAACTGCATGCAGTACTTTGGAACCATCTTGATCTCTTTAGATCAAAGTAAATAAAGAAGTTGATAACTTTAGATAAGGTCTAAACCAACTTCTTTAGATAAGATCTGAACTTCTATTTCATGCAACTTCTTAAGGTGTGAACTTATTCCTGCACCTCCCATAAATTTGACAGTAGATACGTAGGATGGGTGGAGGACAACTGAACCTTCAGCCTTCAGTGGCAAATTGTGAAAAGACTAAGCTAACTAGGAAACAGTGGGAGTGATATCATGTACAGTTTGTTGAAGTATATTTCATTGTTAATAAATTAGTAAATTTTAGCATTTCAGATACTGCCAATTTTTGATAAATTTTATGAAATACTTTTATGATGTTTCATGTTTTGGACCATTCTGAAACCAATTTTAAAATATCTGAATTCATCAAAATTATTTCCTTAGTAACCCATGGGAAACAGTGTCTGGCAAAATGAACACCATCTCGAAATGGATTGCGTTAATTATATAAGGCACCCTTTATAATTAGTATAGTAAAATAAAATTCCATTCTAAAACCAAATTTAAGGTTGTAGAGACATTAGGTTATTTGGAAGCAGGAGACTTGAAAAATGAGCAACGCCTTCGCCGGGAAACGAACCATGGATCTTTTGAATATGCGTCCAGCCTGCAGATCACCACTGGGAAAGGCACGCTAAGAAGTGATCGCCACAAAGGCACGCTAAGAAGGAGGAAGAAATGCCTTATATACTCTCCATTTTAAAGGGCGACTGGGGTTTTTTTTAGAAGACCCAGTCACCAAATCCTGGGTGGGGTAATCATCATCCATCACCCTTTTAGTTCAAGGGCCGCTGTGGAGACATTAGGTTATTTGGAAGCAGGAGATTTGAAAAATGAGCAACGTCTTAGCCGGGAATCGAACCACGGAATTGTGGAATACGCGCCCAGCGTGCAGACCATGACACCCCGAAGACACATTAAGAATGCGGGAGAAATGCCTTATAAAGTATTCGAACTGATCGAAATTATTTTCATAATAACCCATGGGAAATAGTGTCAGGCATAATGAACACCATCTGGGAATGGATTGCGTTTATATAAGGCACCATTTACAGTTAGTATTGTAAAATAAAATTCCATTCTAAAACCAGTTTTAAGGTTTGAAGTAAGTAATTTATGGTCTAATTTGAAAAATAACAGTATAACTTATTCATTATATTGTTAAATTAAAATATAACGATTCTCAAAAATATACGTGAAGGAGGCATGCATATGTGTTCTTTCTGCTTCTTGCATAGCAAGCATATTAATTTATGTTACACGTTGGAATATTACACTTTATAACTAGTGATATTTATCAAACAGTAATGGAATGTACGTACTTGCTAAGTTACATTTAATTTAAACTGCTTATAATATTCATTGATAGATTTGCAGTTTTCTCTTACTGCCTGATTGTGTACGTTATGGCTTGCATTTCATTCCCAACAGTTTAGGTTAGGAATCCTCCGTAACTGAAGTTTTTTGAGGGAAAATAAACGTGACAATATATGAAATTTTAGTATCACGTGATAAAACACATTGAAACACTGACCTCTAGGAATGCAGTGATGTTAGGTCACTGTCAAGTGAATTTGGCTTCGGTGACCTGACCTCAATGGAAATCTGCTTCTGACTGTGAAGTGCGCATTCGCTTCTTGAAGCACGCAATGGTCATCTGAAAGCACTTTGAAATGCATTCTAAAATACTTGTTATGACAGCTATTAAAATAACAATGAAAGCGTAAACAACTAACTCCTTTCACTTCATCGTTATAATGCATTCAACGCTGTTTTTACGATTGTACTAGAACTGACTTCCCTTTAGTGTCGTTAATATCGTTGCAATTCCAAGGCGGTAATAACACGGTTTATTTTCTAAAAAATAATACTTGTTAAAATTATATGCTGATATTATGCAATAAACATGCTTCTGTGCTCATTAGTTGTTTTTAATAAGGCAGCGAGGGTTAACGTGCTTCTGCTGTTAGTATTCTTTATAGGAATTATGTGAAAATTTATGACGCATTCTTAAATTTTAAAACATGTTTAGGAAGTGTTTAAGATACTTGAGTACAAACTAACACAATAAAAATATTATATTCTTTGGTTTCGTAGAAAATAAAACTTATTTTATTTCTTACTAAAGCTATCAGAAGTAGCATATCTATTGTATATTTTAACGTTAAGTCGATGGAATTGTTAGAAGAGTTTCTCATTTTGCTTTAGCTGCCTCTTGTAATGTTTATGTTTTACAATTGTTTGTATTTATTTCAGGTAATCATCTTATAGACTGACTACAAGTTTTTGAAGCAGAAGAGGTGAAAAATGAGCAATGCCTTCGCCGGGACTTGAACCTGAACTCTCGAATACACGCTGAGTGTGCTACCGTTACACCACGAAGGCATGCAGAAAGGACGGACAAAATATCTTATATATATATATATATATACCTCTCTTTCAAAAGGCGACTGGTGGTCAGGAGACCTAGTCGCCAAATCCTGGAGGTGAAGAATCATCCACCACATGTTTTAGTTTGGGTGCCACTATACTGCCATTAGGCTTTTTTTTTGGGGGGGGGGAGCAGGAGAAGTAAAAAATGAGCAATGCTCTCGCCGGGACTCGAACCTGGATTTCTCGAATACGTGTCGGGGGTGCTACTGTAACACAACAAATTCATGCAGAAAGGAGGGAGAAAATATCTTATAATCTGCAGTTTTAGTTTATCTATTCTGTGTCTCTTTCACTTCTGAAACTTATCCATTTTTAGCAGAGTTCTCAAACCAATTGCAAACAAATGAAGAAATTCAAAGTACAAATCAATATGAAATTTATTGCTGGCTTCAGTTTCGTAGGAATTCAGTTCGTTTTACTGTTAATAGGTCCAGTAGAAATTGTATAATAGAAGCGGAAGTGCTCGATTGGAAGAGCGAAGTGGAAATCACAGCAGTTTTCCTACAACTCTGACCATTGAGAAGTTTGAAGTTGTATTCTCTTGATTAATGATGAAAAAGACATTTTAATCTAAATTCATTATTTTGATTCTTTAACACTATCAGAAATTGATTATGGTTACCTCTTTCAGAGTTCTTTACATTATGGTAGCAACATTGTATATTTAAAAATAACATTTATACTTATCATGATTTTATCATAAGTCAAATAAATCAGCAGAGATAAAAATCTGAATTTCGTATTTATATCATTTCTTATGGCAGAGACGATTTAAACTAAAAATTTAAAAATCCCTGTCTTATCGAGAACCTTATACAAGGCGTTAAACTATCATCTTCATAACAGAAGTTTATCCACACTTAATAACAAGAAGAATTAAGACCTATTATTTAATTAAGCTTTTTGACCCCCACCAAAGCAAAAGGTTTTTCAACAGAAGCAGTCTTCAGCACTTTAGAAGAAACTGTAAACTTTTTCACTGAAAGTATTTCTTCATCATAACGATGACGATTAATTATAATTATAATCAACACACGATGATTTCAATTATTCAAAATCTGCTAAAGCTTTAAAATTATGAAGCATAGTTGAGGAAATACAGAATGAAAATATCATTAAAAATAATATATGTGCAATTTTTTGCTAATTTTTAAAACAATATTCATTAACGAAATGGAAAACTCTGTTAAAATATTATATCTAAAATGTGTAAAAATAATTACAGATTGCTTTTAAATTTTACTGCATTAAACTTTTCATATAAAAAACAGTTCAAATGTACTCTAATTTTATTCAACTGTTCGAATAACTGAATATTCAAATTTCTTCAATGTTCGAATATTTTGTTCAAGCATTATAAACAAATTTTAAAAAATACATGTCCCTGAAAACAAATTCAATTTATTCAAAAATAGTGTATGCTTAATGAGTATTATATACAGGGCCTTATTCTCAGGAATTTTTATAATTATCTTCAAGTACTTTAAAGATAAGTTTTTTAAACATAATACTGATGCCAAATATTAATCTTTAAAATTATTCTGTGTCTTTAGTTTAGTTTTAATTTTAATGCGTAACATAACATTTTTGTTAATTTAGGAATACATATTTTAAAGCTGTAATTATATTATAACAATTCTTCAGTAATCGCGTGGCATACACTTTCATATGGATTTCCACTTAAGAACTTACCAGATAATCCTAAGAATAGTTATTTTGAATATAGTTATTATTATTAATATTATTATTATTATTATTATTATACTTAGAATAAGCATCGTAAACTTTTAATTACTTGCAAATCCTTTTCACAAATTTCAGGTCATTCCTTTGTTAGTAGGGTAGCTCTTTGCAGAAACATATCTATTCATGAAATCCCAGAAATACAGTTTGCACTTTAAACAGTACTGAAAACTTAACACTTGCCATTAAATTCCGTTAGTATAAATGGACAAAATGTTAAGTATACGACAGAAATTCCGGTCTTCTTTCCACCGTACAAAATTCCATGTTTTGTCATTATTATCTGAAGTAAAAATTTTCAAAAAAATTACCATAGCAGGGCAGGAATAACAATCAGAATTTGTTAATCTTAACTAATTTCTTTTCAAAAAACAGCGCTGAATTTATCAAATATTTCATGTGTCTTTGAACGAAATATAACGTAATGTGAACAGAGAAAATACGTGCATCTCGCGTACAGGTCTATCTCCATATGATGGCGCTTAGAAACAATACGCCTAAATCTCACCTACTCAGAATGGCTAAATAAAAATAAAACCCCTCCATTCCGATCCTTGAAGACTGGATCCGAATATTGATCAAAACTCAACAACTGTTATGAATGCGAACAGGATGATAGTACATAATAAACAGATAAAATCCAATTATAGGCTTAATGTGCTATGCGTAATACTAAAGGATAGGGAAAGTAAAAACATTATCCTTTCTCCATTACTACATCATCTCTATAAAACCCAATTACTGCTTTTTAAACCTCAAGTTCAAGTGATTTTTATTGTATCTGTTGCGGTAGTTGGGGTCAGTCAGTAAAGGTAACGGCCGTTATGTAGGGATAGCACGTAGATGCTCTGTGCGTAGAATTCCATCAAGGCTTTTTGTTTTATTTATTTTTTTAATATGCTTCTTCATACGCTCTTCTCGTGATGATGATCAGAGAAGCTGACCATTTACCGACGTGATCTGCAGCATACTTGTTAGTAGGGTTTAGTTTCCATATAGCTACTGGGCTTAAGGCAGTCATGTATTAGTAATCAAGACCTGTTACGTTTACTTTTTTTCCTTTGGTTGTTTCTTTATATGGAGTCTGTGCTTGCTTCCGATTGTGGCACTTGGCCTCAGCACGTACGGCTGGAATGCCAGAAAGCCGATGTACGTGCATCAAATGTTGAAAATGTATTTGAGATTTTTTTTTTCCTTTCACTTGCTGTTGATAAGCGATTTGGTGTTTTGATACTAAATTGGAGATCGATACTTCATTGATACTTTATTACATTTTGAGTTTCTAGGGCAGTAACTACAGATTTTTAATATGCTCTTGAAAATAACTTTTAATTTGAATATTTATAGCAGAAAAAATTTTTAAGTAGTTTTGTTCCTTAACAAATTTTTAACAACAGATTTTTTATATATATACTAGAAAATTAACTTTTAATCTGGAAAATCTGTTAAATTAATTTTATTAATATTAATATAAGAATGTCTTTTTATATTTTATTTTAATTAGGCTTTTCATGTTCATATTCTCCTACCGAATTTCAAGTGCATTTTATTTTATAATAAAATCTCTGTTGTCGTAATTGAGAATACTCGAGTGTGCAAATATATGAGGCAGGACGTAGTTACTATTTACGCTCTCAGATCTCGGCCAAAATTCCACCTGAATTAGATTTTTACTTAACATTAACATTCAGTAAATGATTAAGATTTTCCGTTCAACGGGGACATTTCTAATTTCTGATCAACAGCTTTTTTATTAATTGCATCGCAATCAGTAATTGTCCTCATTTTTTCTCTCTATAAATCTAAAGTGGTAATCTTTTACACTTCTCATTTATTTGAAACTTGACCTTTCTATGATTTATTCACAAAGTTAATGAAACGTCTATTTATAAATTCAAAAATTTCTAACGTAGCTGTGTGCTACCAAAAGTTCGTTTAACCTTCAACATGGATACTCTTACAGAAGAAGATAATACTGCCCTCCAAATGAGATATACAGTATTATTTAATTTTTTAAAAATTATTTACATATACCTTGTGTAGAGAAATTAGGTTATTTCGAATCAGGAGAGATGAAAAATGAGCAATGCCCTCCCCGGGACCCGAACCACGTACCTCTCGAATACGCGTCGAGCGTGCTGACCACTACACTACGAAGTCATGCTAAGAAGGCGGGAGAAATACCTTATATACTTCCCATATTAAACTGACTGCAGCAACGCCACCAGTGATCGAAGACGCATCTGGGATGTGTGAAAGGACGACCATGCTCGAGGAATGCATGTTAGACGAGTAATGGGCTGTGATACATTTTCTATGTTAATCCACTTCCAGAGACAAGGACTGTATATGACAACTGTATCATGCTGCGATGTAATGTTGTAGCTTGGAGAAACATTGAATCAATTCGCCGAAAACCATTCAGGATTACAGAGTCACAGCGTGTTGTCTATCACAGATTTGTAAGTATGATAGTGTTACAACTTTATGATACCATTTGAAAACCTCATGATTATGTCTTGTCTGCCAAAAGCAGTTTGTAACTTCTGATCGTTCTTCATTTTTCTTGGTATAGTTCGACCGTCTCAAGCGCAACCCTGGTTGGCATTCTGCCAAAACACATAGAAAGGGGAGTATTACTTGCTGCGACGTGAAAGGTCTTGTCTTCTCCGGAAAGAGCTATGATGGAGGGAAAGAAAGTCCTCATCCTTCCATCATATTTTGGGAATAATTCGGTCCGAATGCCGCATGCGTGTTTGCGCTCATGGTTGCGGAAGAAGTGGTCGAACTATACTATTGCTGCAGAGACTGAAATATTTTAAATTTAATTTAAAATTTAGTGTGGCTATATAGGGTTGGCTTTATGAAAACAATTCCTGCATTGTTAATAGAAGAATTCTCTGAAAATCTAACTTCTGATATTTTCTGTAAAACAAAATTTCCAGTTAAAAAATATTCATTATGTTGATTTAGAAATGAAATATTCTGCATACTTACATGTAAAGTTTCAGAGATATTCATAATAAATATTCCAAGCTACTAATATGGTAAGATGCAAATTTTAAAAATTCAATAATTAATAAGAAAAAGGAGCAGCGCTTTTTTGAGATTTTATTTATTTATTTTTTTAGTTATCTTTATTCCTCCCCACCTACAAATACTCCGTGCATTTATTCTTGGAAGTCTTAAATTACATCAGTAACAGTCATAAAAAACTTGAACCAATTTATAAACATTTTTCTTGAATTTTGCATGATGGAAACCCTTATTTTATTTTTATAGTATCCTACTGTACAATGTGCTGAATTAAGCAACATTTTCTATACTTTTAGAAGCTTTGTAAGGATCAAAACCAAGGAAATAAAGCTTGAAACCGCTGTTTTCGGAGTCTTAATAAAAGGAGCGCAATTCTTTACAGTCATTAATTTAGGTTCACAAAATGTTTATTAAATTTGCACGTTTTGCATATGCTGCTGTAAACTCTCTCTCTCTGCCTTTAGACTCAAGTGGACTCAAGAGTTTTGCGTTTATTTATACTTTAATTCATGTGCATTCTGACGGAGGTTGATGAAAGAATAAGTGAATGTACAGCGAAAATAATAAGGTAAGTAGATTAATTAACGTAAAACCTTATAAACGTGCTTTCGCTAATATGCAAGTTCAGATTCTAAGCAAAAAGCTTCATCTTTCCTTTTTTAAACCTCTCTCGTCAGTCTTTCATTCGAAATATCTATATTTCTTAATATAATAAAAGTTCAGAATCAAATGATATGTTTCGAACTTAGAAATAAAGGTCTAAAGAAAAAAAAATTTGTATATTCGCCTAATGTTTTGAAAGTTATTAGAATTGTAATGTATCTTGTCGTCTTGCTACGGAAGAAAGTTCTGTTGGTTTTTGAACTGCTGTAATAAAAGAATACATACACACACGCACAAAAAAAGAAAAAGGCAAATAAAAAATGAAAAAAAAAAAAAAAAAGAAACAAAGAAAAAAAAAAAAAAAGAAAAAAGAAAAAGGTGCTCTATGTCACAACCAGTAATGCTACCTATCTATCAATCATTGCAAACCAATCAGTCCCTGAGGGGGCACATCAGTGAATGCAAACCAATCAGTCCCTCAGTGAGAAATGTACTTCGAATGGTAGCCGCACTGTCCTAGTCACTTAAGAATTAAAATCGTCGCGAGTATTGAATTAACCGTCAGATCCTTCTCAGCATTCTTATAACGTAACTTACTTTGTAATCATGCTATCATGCTATCATGAGATTTGGTTCTGAATGCATTCCAATAATTTTCGTTTATTCTTATACGACTTTTACAAATATCTGTTATATTTTTCATCAGTTTTTCGGTTTATAAATTCTATAAACCGACCTTCTTGCTCATCTTATATATGTAGTGGTACTCCATTGATATTTACATTAGTTATATAGCATTTATGTCATTTAGTTTGTTTTATGTAAATTACTCATAAATAGATCATATATTTTATTAATATGCTTGTGGATGTGATGCTTTCATTGCTTATTCTGGTATATAGCAGGAAATTATCCTGCTATTGCCAGATCAACCAATGAATCCCATTTGAGACTTAAATTTTATCTTATCTCACTCAATCCCACTTGAGCCACATGGGCCCTCTTAAAGGTTCTTCACAACTGTATCACCATTAAAGATGAGAGCAAACTGGTTGGTATTAATATGCACAGAATTCTCTTTTCTTTTATAACTGAAAAAGCAGAGTTTCAATCAAGATTTAAGCATCGTTTGTTTCAGAAGATGGCACTTTTCATTTCATTTCTAGGCTCAGCTTAAGTATTGTATTATCTACAAAATATTTTTCCATAACATGTAGCTCATAAGGTTCAATAAACACAAACTAGAAATTTAGAGCAAAATTTACTCCATAACTTCCCTCAAATAATTAATCCTACATAATGTGGGATTTTATTAATATTTTTTTCCCAATGGCAGGCTCTGGCCATTTGTAAGTGTTGGTCAGTACAAGGTCGGAAGCAGTGGTGACTATTTTTTAGAACACCTAATAGGTGGGCCATCATTGCTTCCTATGTAGGGACGGACAAATTACATCGCTGTCTTCTCCGGGATTCGAACCAGAGTCCTTCGGTATGGCAGTCAGAGTTACTAATCATTTTGCCGTCTGGGCGGCATATTATTAACGTAAATGTGTGTTAAATAACCATGCACGTGTAGGAAACCTGCAATATGACACAGTTGTTAGAGACTTTTAAAAAATTCCGTGTCGTGCTAATTAGTGTTACATGAATCAAAGAACTAATATAAAAGTCAAGATTAGTTTCCCCCCCTAAAAAAAGAAGTGTTATATTTTTTTATTTTGTAGTTAAAAGAAATGTGTTTATTAATACAGTAATGGACAAAAATGTTAGGTATTAATATTACAAAATGTTTCATTATGAAACGGCATTAAGCGATGATGTTTTCTTTTTGAAGAAATATCCTCTTCTCAGCTTTTTTTTTTCAGCTACATCTTGACTTCTGTGCTGCACCTTTTGAAGAACACTTATTAATTATTTTTGAATTTTTACTTTTATCAGATTCATCTCATAATTTTTTATATGCACGAGCAAAATAATAAATTTTGTGCTTCTTTTAGAGAAAAAATCTTCGTTTAGAAAATATACCACCAACTGTTCCACTAAGTGCAACACAATTAATTGCTTTTTTACCCGAGCCTTTTAATTTCCTCCTGATAATGGTTACTCTCAGCGTTAAATTGTATGCCCTCTGAGGTCAAAATATTGACAGTTCTGCAGAGATATTCTTCTATGAGTTTTCTTAGTCGAGCATGTGAGAGGGAAACGATGTTTAGGAAATGACAGTCAGATTTCCTTCATCTACAGTGACACTGAGTCAGAGTGACAATCAGTGTGATTAGACAATGATTTCTCCAATACCCGAACCGTGTTACAGTGAATTCATACTGAAAGAATGCCATAACATGTATGGGAGCTGCACTTGTATATTATATTTAGTATTAAAAAGTTATATAGTCGTAAAACTAATAAAGGTAAAATGTATTATATATCGTTACATTGTTTTCATATCCATCAATTTATTACAATGATAAATAATACATAATTATGATTTAATAGACTATAAAATATTTATACCAATCTGATTGAAAATAACTTTAAAAATAGACGCTGGGCAAGTCTGAATTTCCGTACAGAGTATTAAAGCAGATGAAGACAGTGTGCACGATTTTAGTAGTACAACCTGAAGCACTTGAAATAGAAATAAAGCTTCGCAAATTATAACTTATTTTAGACACTGTCAAATACATTTAAAATTTCATGAATGTATGTGAACTGTAGGAAACGTGTTTTTATTCATAAAGCATTAAAGAGATTGTAGAGTTATTATATTATTTTGAAGCAGGAGACATGCAAAATGAGCAATGCCCTCGCGGAGACTCCAACCCGAACCTCTCAAATACGCTCTGAGTGCGCTACCGTTACACCACGAAGGCATGCAGAAAGGAGGGAGAAAATTCCTTATATGTTCCCCTTTTAAAGGCCGAATAGGGATTAAGGGACCCAGTCGCCAAATCCTGTTGGTGAAGAATCATCATCCACCACCTTTTAGTTCAGGATCCACTTTAGATTCATTAGGTTCTTTAGAACCAGGAGATGCAAAAAATCAGCAGTGGCCTCGCCTAGACTCGAACCTGGACCTCTCGAATACGCGCCGAGTATACTATCGTTACACTATGAAGGCATGCAGAAGAAAGTACCATATAAAGTGTAACTAAAAAAAGGCATTAAAATAAAAATTAACTTTTATGCTTTTCCTATCTGTTAAATGATGCAAAAGCTCTTTTTTTACACCAAGTGCTATCGCGTGATCTCAGCTAAATAAAGAAATAATTACTGAATCAGCACATGCGTATGCAGCGTATTTATTGAATCAATATCCATCGTCATCCATAGTTTAATGTGCCTTTCCCCAGAAGGAAAATTTTGAAAATTAAGGAATAAATTATCTTTAAATTACATGCTTGCAGCAAGCGAGTACGAGCTTTTAGACGTGGACTGGCAACGAAAAGGAATATTGCCAAAGAAAGACAGTACTGTCAAAGGAAGATAGTATTGCCAAGGAAAGACAGTACTCCCAAGGGAAGACAGTACTGCCCATGAAAACGGTTGCTGTTTTCCTTGACTAAAGAAAAGAAGTATCCCTAAACGAAGAGAGTACTATCAAGGGAAGACAGTTCTCCCAAGGGAAGGTAGTACTGCCCATGAAAAAGGATGCTTTTTTTTGGGGGGGGATCAGGTCCGATGATGTGTCGAAGTATCCATACGTGTTTCTGGCTCATGTTTTATTACTTAAGGCACTGAAGGAAAAAACATAATTTTTATTGTTTTACATACAGTTGAAACTTCATGTAATAGTATGCAATACAATATAGCGTTTTTGAATGCTATATCATTTCTTGCGTATTGGGTTGAGCATTCATGATTCATAGTTTTGCTTGCATAAAAGACAGACCGAAAGTACATTCAATGTGCAATGAACCTAGAATTTTAACATGCGTAATGTGTTACCGTACTAATTAGCAGTATGATTTGTCAGTCAAACTATTTTCATAATTTACGATTTAAAAGGTACTTTGTTTTATGTCAGCTTGTTTATGTAGAACTTGTTTTATGTATGTCAGCTTGTTTTAGAAGTAATATTAAGTATTATACAGGGCTTCACGAAACCGCACGTGAGATCATGGAATTGTAATCATGGATCATTGAGATCATGGAATTTGTAAAATTTGGAAATAAGTGTTTCAAATCAACTGTATTTGTATTGAAACTTAACGAACTGACAAATGAAGCATGTTTGTGTATTAAGTTATTGGCTCTTTTCCAGAAATTCACAAATGCGTTCAGAACACGAAAATTTTTCAGATATCTTCTGAGAAAGTACGTACCGACTTAAAGCACAAAGAGACAAATTATATTTCCAGGAGAATACTGCAATTCATTTCGAAGTCTTAGTTTCAAATACAAGTCTGAAGTCCGATGTCTTTATTTGTGAGCCATCCCCTTCCGCAGACGCTTCGAGATGGCAGTCGAATAGCTTCGATCATGAAGCAATAAATCATCAATAATTAGTACCTCCAAACCGATCATTTTGATCTCTCTGGAACGGGAAATAAAATATTCCTTTCTTCTCAGCCTTTTGTTGCTCCACTAGTTGAATGACTTGATTCTTTTGCTGTCCCCCCTTTTCCTAGTCCAATTTGCAGCTCTCTGTGGTCTCTTCAATGGGTTCACAGGGTTGCACGGAGTTCTGCATGTAGCAAAAATTAATTGGGGCGTCAAAATTAATAATAAGCAGAATACTGCAGTTGTTTATGAAACAAAAGTAACTGGAAAGCAACTTCTTGTGGCTCGTAGTTTAATGATTATTAAATTTATTGCCATCGCTTTTTATTAATATTTGTCCTATGACAGTAGTTCTAGACATAAGCGGGAATACTTTTGCCATCATTTCATGTGGCAATTTTCGTTAAATTTCATATTACAAGATGTTTAATGAAATATGCTTATTGGAAAAGAATTTGATTTTAATCAAATTTTGCCTTTCTTTTAATGAAGAGCGAAGAAATTTTATTGAGCAGCGGAAAGAAACAAAATCTGAAAGGTTTCAGATTTTATATTATGCCCAAAGGGGCTTTTTTTAACATCTTTTGTGTGTTACATTTATTTATTAAATATCATGTTCTTCGCATTAAAACTATAAAATTCAATTAAACAGCAATATCGCAAAATAATTTTAAAAAAGCATATCTTTAGAATTTCCGATACGCGGTGTCGCGCACTGAGTTAAAAATAGTTTTTTTTTCCGTGGAGTGTTGCCATTGCTCGCTATGAAATCGTTCAGTTTCTTAATTAAAAACTCATAAATGCTTTATAAAATATGAATAGATAATAAAACAAATTATGAATTACAAATTTGGGCTTCCAAATGACCATATTCGGGTGGAGACGTACGTTATTCAAAATATGTTGGCTCTAGGACCGTCGTTTTATCACAATACGAGAAATATATATACATTTATTTGGATTCTTCATTATTTAATTTCTTTAAATATAATACAGGGCGATAATATTTAGTGGTAACAATTTGAAAAGTGAAACGCCCAAAACGAAATTAATATCCCTTCTGGGCTAACGCTGTAATTTTAGACTCTGAAATAATTTTAATAGCCTTAGTTTGTGAATTAATATAGTATTACGAACTTACATTAAACAGACATTATTACACGAAAACATGCAAATATTTCTACATTAAGTAATTCAAAAGCCGCAATGGAAGCACAAACGGTCATGCGCAGAGGGAGTTCCTTTGCGGAATGATGAAGATTAAAAATAAGTTTACAATAAAAAAAAGAAAAAAGAAAGAAAGAAAAGAAAAGAAAAAGAAAATCTGAAAGGTTTCAGATTTTAAATTACGTCCAAATGTTTTTTTTTTTTTCCCCTTTTGTATGTTACCTTAATTTATTAAATATCACGCTCTTCGCACTTAAGCCTTAAAATTCAGTTCAAGAGCAATATCGCAAAATAGTTTTAAATTGAGCGCACCTTTAGAATTTCCGATACAGAGTCTCGCGCTCTGGAGATAATTTTTTTTCCCCTGTACAACGTTGCCATTGCTCGCTTTGAAATCCTTGAATTTGTTAATCAAAAATTCGTTAAAGTTTTACGAAATTTTAAATCATAATAAAACAAATTCCAAATTTCAAATTTGGTCTTCCAGATGCCGATATTCGCAATGGGATTACTTCATTCAAAATTCGATGGTTCTATGTACCGTTGTTTTATCACAATGCGAGAAATATACATACATTTATGCAGATTTTTCATCATTTAATTTCTTCAAATAGAGTGCAGAACTCTAACATTTGGAGGCAACAGTTCGAAAAGTGAAACGGACATTTATAATGAACCAACGCCAAATCGCAAAACGAAAACAATAGTCCTTCAGGAACAAAGCCCCTTTGGACTAAAAACTTTAAAAAGTTAGCAGTTTTTCAAGAATCTAAACGTTACCTTTCTAACAAAATTAATTACAGAGTTATAAGCTATTTGATTAGAAATAAAATTAATATAGTGCAGTTGTACCTCGAATATCGGGCGTAATCCTTTCCGTAAAGGCTTTCGTTATGCTCGATTGGTTATTAGGTGTTAGCTGTAATCTGTTCCCATGAGCAGTCGAAAATCGCGAAATATCGTAAAAAAAAATACACAGAATATTAAAAGAATCATCATTGCTCGAATGCTAGGTATTGGTCAACTATTAGCCATATAAATATTTCCAAGTACTATGCATGTAAACGTTTGCATTACTAATAATTAGCAAATCAATAACTATGCAAAATTTTTGTACAGTTCTCACGATTTTATATAGTGTCTGTAGGGTTTTTTTTGTTCTTTCTGAATCTTTCGAATTATTCACTGAAGGTAGAAGGCTCAGCTTCCTTTAGCTTCTTGCAAATTTACTTTTGATTCCTTGGTCTTTCCAGGCTTCCAGGTTTTGATTTTTTTTTTTTTTTTTTTTTTTTGTTAAAGCTTTAGGGGTGCCAATAAATCAATAAATTCGAAACTCACTTTTTGTCCGTATCACTTTTGCATCCAATTTACTTTTCAAATTGTTACCACTAAATGTTATTTATTCCCATGTTTTATTTCTTAAAAAATATGATGTGGCCCCCACATCGTATCTTTTATGGTTTATTAAATTATACACATTTTCATGATGCATTTCATTTCATTTTCTGCTACATAAATTTATTTCCTCGAGTTTCATTAGAGATATATTCCTCATTCAGTTAATTCAGTTCTCAATTCAGCTATTTATGTATGTTCTTCGCGCTGAGGAAAAACGACACCACCGACTTGAAGCCATCAGCTCATTTTAATATTCATAATCTCCACCCAAATATTTGCACCTTGAAGCCTGAATTTTGAATTTGTATTTGTATTTTATTTATTGAATGTTTCCTACAAATTAAAAATTTAACAAACTTGGCGATCTGAAAGCGAGAGTTCGAAATATGTATTTCGTGAATGTAAGATCTTTGAACTTTAATCAACAAACTCTGCTATTTGAAAGCAGTGTGTTGTCACTGCTGGAAATAAAATGCTTTTACTTTTCATACTGCAGCATGTTGCCAGACAATAAAACTTAAGATATTTAACTTTCAGGTTTAATCTGTAAGGTTACTGAGTAACAAACTAAGCGATTTAAAAGCAATACAAGTTTCAGAATATTTTTCTGCTTCTTAATGTGATAATTTTAAATAAAATTACATTAAAATTCTGAGGCATCTTATCAGAAATATAAAATATTTTTTGAAATTACATTAACTAGACTCACTGAAGTCATTATATCCCTTTTTTCAAGATACTTATTTTAGGGTGCTGACCCTGCAAGTAGCTGTGTATGGCAGCCTCTATCGGGAATTCTACAAACACAAAATATTCTAAAAACATGCTTTTTTAAAATTTATTGTGATTTTGAGGCTGTATTTTAAGTGACTTAATTGCTAAGATCATGATATTTAATAAATGTAGGTAAACACCCAAAAGGCTAATAATAAGAAGACGAAAAAGGAGTCCTGTTAGTAAGAAAACTTGTATGCATATGGTGACTTGAGAAACAATTGGAAACATAGAAAAATGTATGGCAACACTTAGCATTGTATAGGGAATAGTAAACATATGCTCCTATGCTGCTTTTAAAATTTTATGATTTTACTGAACTGTATGTGGCGTAAATGCGAAGAAAGAGATGCTTAAAAATACAGATAAAAAGATTTAAAAAAAAACTTGTGTTACAAAGAGTGAGTCCAAAATCAGGCTGGTAACCTGCAATGCTCAATGAGAGCATAAAAAACCTTACCAAACTATCTGGTGCGTAGCTCAAATCTGAATCCTTCCAAATTTTCTTTCTTTCTTTCTTTTTTTACTTCATATGGTTTAAGAGTTGTTTTTGCCTCAAATAGCTCTCACGATACATGCTCTTCATATTAAGTATAACGTATAATATTTATTTTAACATAATTCAATATTAACATTAAAAATGATAAATAAGTATCATTTTAATCTGTGGAATGGAAATTTTATCTTGAAACCTCTATTTTTAACGTGACTAACACCTACTGTTTGAAGAATTTCTATATTAAAATAATGTTTCATGATTCAATTCAGTAAGGTATCAATATTTTTCACATAAATGTGAAACCAATTTCTGTCTCCGCACGCAGTCACGTTTATAATAAATAATATTACTACAGTGCACGAAGACCATCTAGTTAATTATATTCTGGCAACATTTCAACTTCTTTAATATGTCCTCAGGCTTAAATTACCTCTAAAAATACGCATAAGTAACTTTCTTAACATCCAGAATAAATTAGACAACATTAGTATTTTGAGTTTTGCCCTATTATCGTAAAAAATAATATGAAAAATATCCACCGCTTAATTTTTCCTTTCTTCATTTACGGTTAATTTACTGTAGCGCCGTGACCATCATGCTGAACAGAGATGTTAATGTAAAGTTAATGATTTGTGTGCTAGCGTGAATGGTTAATGTTCTCATTAAAGCCAAAACTCTAAGTTTGCACGCATGGATCCGTTGAAAAGCATACCTGATTGCGACTGTTTGAAAAATTTGTATGCGATGGAGTTTCTGTGATAATGTTTCACGGGCTCCCCTTAGCTGTGCAATAATGTGATGGATTCCGCATTGGCGTGTTGCCTTGATGTGTGCAAGTATTAATGTATTGTTTGCTTTGATTTTTTCCAAGCTTATCTCATGATAATGCGAGTACAACGCCACAGATAAAATCTATGTAAATAGAAAAACAGTGCCGGAAATTAAACTACGGCTTCTGGTTTCAGAACGAACTGATCTCTGAGATTTATACAAGCTATACATAAATACGCCGGAGATAAATAACATGTTTTCGCAGTTATTTATAGGTGGGCATTCTTGAATGGTAATTAAATCCAAATAAGAACCGGTGCTAAAACTTCTGTGCATCCGGAAAACTTGACTATAAATTAATTTTAAAATGAAAAATTTGAAAAATGATAATAAACTGAATATACTACCAATTGTAGAACTGGTTCTACAATTGGAATACATTGTCTGAAATTAAAGCAACTGCTACTTTAAGTAGCTTTAACGAAATTGTGGCATTTCAACGCTGTGGAATCTAATCTTTAACAAGACTGGCTTCTAGAAAATAATGATCTCATGATACGAGTGGATGCTCTCGGTGTCACTGTAGATAGTCTCCCTGTTTGAGTTCAATTCAAAGTTTATTAAAAAGCTGTGTGGAATGTTTTAACGATAAAAATTTAAATAATGCCTGTTTTTTCATTGCCATTATTTTACGCATATTCAGCTGTATGTCACTCATGTCTCATTCACATAATTTGAGGTTCCAGTGCATAATTTTAGACTATCACATAAGACAGGATTGCGTTTCTTTATCAAAAGAATAAACAAAGAAATATTTGAAATTTGTGTAGTGAGCCTGTATGCCAGAAGACTCAAACCGCCACCGAATGTTTGACACATCGAACTAAAGGATTCGTCGTCGTTGTCAATAAATGGATTTTGTCTTTACGAATGTTTTTGGAAAAAACAATTATATATAACGCAAAACTTCGATATAAAATAAATAAATGATAAAAATAATATAGGAAATAAAAGAAATTAAATTATAGGAACTAAAATTGTCCGTCATTCCAATTTGACATTCTACAATTTTCATTGGTTTAAAAATATTGATATATTCTTCACAACCAGAAAATGATTAATATGAACAACGTATGTTTTTTAATAAATTACCTATACGAACAGGAAACAAGGTGAAGTACAGCAAAATGACTTATAACTATATTTCAAGTCAAATAGTATTTTCATAAAATAAACGCAATTAAGCAGAGAATGCATTTACTTCATTAATTTCAGAAGTTATAAAATAATTTACTAAATAAAATATTATTGTTTGTTATTTTTTTCATCATCACAAGCTCTCCAGTGGTTGAGTGAATTGAACCACTGAACACAGATGTTTGTCTCGAATTCTGTACTCAGCAAACAAGTTGTCTGCATCATTAAACTGCTTCCTCCCATGTGTAACATGAATACAAATCACTTTCCCTTCAATAGCGCTCCATGAAAATCTTCCTTACGTTGGAGGGATAGCCATAGTTTGATTGCCCTTAATAAGGTAATCAATCAACTAACGTTACCATAATTTGCATTATACTGATTAAACAACATCTGTTATCATAAGTGAAATGGTTTTCAGTTTTACTCAAAATTCATAATCACTATTTCAGAACACAATGGACTATTCAAAGCTACTACTGTACTGAATTATAAAATACCTTTGATAATCTACCTGATGTAACAGATTCGTTTTACACATACGTTTAAGATTTCTGCCCACTGCTGCAGGACATCTGGTATCAGGTTCCAGAAGATCTGATGGAACTATTCTTTTTAACAGACAGACAGTAGACCTCTTCATCAGTTAATTAAATGTGGCAACATTTGGGCACTAGCAACCTTTCCGTATTAATTAACTGAAAACAAATGGAAATTTGTTTGCTGGCAAATAAAGATCCTGTTTTGTCCAACGTTATCAGAGAATTTCCACTGTGGTTAGAACAAGGGGCAGGTTTTTTTCTTTTTCCTATCTTTAAAATCTGGTCCCTGTGGTAATAATTTCGCGATTTAGAGCAGCATCTTATTAGGTTGTAGACACATTAGGTTATTTCGAAGCAGGAGTCATGAAAAAGGAGCAATGCCCTCGTCGAGACTCGAACCATGGACCTCTAGATACGCGCCGAGTGTGCTGACCACTGCACCACGAAGGCATGCTAAGAAGTCGGGAAGAATATCTTATAAGGTAGACATGCGGAGCTGTAGGTATAGGCATAAGATAGTAGCCCCTCCTTAAAAACATAATGAATGATATTTAGAATTAGGAAAAATTCATTCCTAGATTGACACTGAATTCACAGAAAAGCTTTGTGTATTTTGAGGGAAAATGGATTCTATGTTCTGCAAGAAGCAAAATACTCTGCGTTTGAAATATAAACATCACTTAAATAAAAAAAAAGTAAAAATAAATTAAAAAAATATAGGTAAAATAAACGAAAATTGATTTTTTAACTTTGTCTGCTAAACAGAAAGTAATGGAAAATTACACGCTTAAGCATTTTAAGTTTATGCATTTGGGCATACAAATTTTACCAAATTAAAATTTAAAAACACACAATTATAAATTTAAAAATGCAAAGGAAATGCTACAGATTTCGGACCCAACTGAACCAATCAGGAATCCCATTCCTGCTTTCAGTAATATCCCATTCATGCTTTCAATAATACCCCATTCATGCTTTCAATACCGTCGCTCATATGATCCTTTTCAAAATTTTGAAAAAATTCAAAAGCTTAAAAAGCAAATTTTACGATATTGTTTATGGAATTCATTACGCAGTTAAATCAAGCAACAAATTATGTGAAATAATAATTTTTGTTTCAATGTACTTAAATAAGCAGCCATCATTAATAATTCCTAAGCATTCATAACTAATAAACTCTAAAATAATTATCAGTCATTGATAATAATAAATCTCTCAAGAAATAATTTGTTATTGATATTAATAAATCTCCTTAACTTAAATAACAGCCTGTATATGTTACTAATAAATGATCTTTAACGCCAAAGGAATATCTTGTTAAGTAATATAATAGACCCGAATTCCTTTTCGATTATGGATTAAATTTCAAGTATTCATTTAAGAATAATTATTGTATACCCTTTCTCCCATAAGTAAGAATGATAAATTACTACTGAGAAATGACAGTGATTCAGCATCTGCAAACATAGTATCAAACTCTGGCAAAAAATGAAGCAAGTACAACGGAAAAAAGTAACCCGTTAATAAATTAAGTCGCACTGCCTCGTTGACTGAGAAAACGCACCAGGTGCCAAGCATTTTTTATCCAGGTCAAGAATAATTCCTCTGATATAATCGGAAAAATTCGCCGCCAACCCAGCTGCCTTCGCGTTTGTGTTAATGGGGTAGATTAAGGATGGCCGCTTAAGTCAATGGCCATATAAAGGAGTCAGCTGGCGTTTTAGAACGGGTCTTTGATCCCAGATCGATGCTACTGGTCAAACGTCTTCAAAGGAAAAAGACTTCTTTTTTGAAGAATGGTACTGTGCTCTGTACTGGGCGGAATTTTTGTCAATGCATCGACGGAGCTAAAATGAAGAACAGACCTCACCCATTGTTAAACCCAGTTCAACGAAATTGCGCTGAATAATGAAAACTGCTAATAATACGGAACTGACAGCATTCTGTATTTAATCACAAATTAAATTATTGCAAAATAAGTCTAGAACTAGAGGAATAATACCGTCTGAAAATGAGAAATTTCACCCCCCTACAAGCGCCTTTCTGAAGTTGGGTTTCCAGGATCCTAGGCTTCATCAAAAAATTGCTAGTTACTTCGAAAGCTAGAGAATGAATAAGGGCAAAAACATTTATTAGCCAGCGATCAAAAGATTATTCTGCACTGAAGTATATAATGCATAACGTTAAAGTACCTTTTATGAATTAAAACACTGGTGCAAATGCTTATAAGAAATTATCTTAAAATGCGTAATTAATACATATTAATATTAATGATTATAATTAATATATATTAATATCCATAATGATAAGTGATCATTAAAATTAAATTTATAATATATTTAATTTATGTAATTTATAATATAACCAATTTATATTTGATATGAATCATATAAATATAAAGCGTGATATTTAATCATTTATTCTTAAAGATGAACCAAGAAATCACAAATATAAATTAAATTAAGAGGATATGTTTTTAGAATCATCCTACACTCTTTACTACTCACCCACAAAAAGAAACTGAAAATAAAAGGAAAATATAGCAGCAGTAACCAAAATAAATAATAATTTTGTGGCTAACTTAACACGGAATTTTTTGAGTTGTATGTATGGAAACTACTAGAGCCGTGCATGACTGCATGGTGGAGAGATAGCCATAGTTTGATTGCCCTTAATCAGGTAATCAATCAACTAACGTCACCATAATTTGCATTACACTGATTAAACAACATCTATTATCACAAGTGAAAAGGTTTTCAGTTTCATTCAAAATTCATAATCACTATTTCAGAACACAATGGTCTACTCAAAGCTACTACTGCAGTGAATCATAAAATATCTTTGATAATCTACCTGATGTAACACATTCGTTTTATACATACGTTTAAGATTTCTGCCCAATGCTGCTGGACATCTGGTATCAGGTTCCACGCTGCACAGAAGATCTGATGGAACTATTCGTTTTAACAGACAGGCAGTAGACCTCTTCATCAGTAAATTAAATGTGGCAACATTTAGGCATTGGCAACCTTTCCGTATTAATTAACTGAAGACAAATGGAAATTTGTTTGGTAATTTTGCCAGTAATCCAAATATTACTGGAAAAATTACGTCACTCTTCATTCATGAGATCTAACTGCACTGCGTACAGAAATTTTGAGCATAAATTCATTATTGCACTTTTTCTGCTAGTATTCTATTAGGATGAGTTCTGGAGAAACGTTTGGCTGATTGTTGCATTACGAAATTATCCTTCGTGTTTCCTTTAATTCTGTTAAATGAAGTGATGGAAATTGCTTTATTTTCCCATGAAAGTGAAGCTCTATCACGGAAAAAATTTTTCCTCTATACATCAAACAGCCGAGTAGAATGTTTAAAAACATTCATTGTAACATCTTTTTTTATTCTATCACTAGCTTCTTCCTTATGATTTGTGGTAACTTCTCAGCTTTGCTATATCAATACTTTTTCTAAGTAATATAGGAAGTGGAAGCCGCATCATTTTAATACTAGATTAAATGTGTTTTGAAGCAGGAAGTTTGAACCTATCCTCATCTGCTAAAATATGCACTTCTATTTAAACGTTTCCTTGAAAATCATGCCCTGTGCTTGAAATTTTCGGTAACTGATTCAGGCCACTAGAAAGAGCTATCATAAACTACACAGAAGAAATACATAAATTAAATTATCTGGGATAATATATTTTATGCTGCAGTGCAAACAGTCAAAGAAATTTGGACCATTCAGAGAAATGCTGCGTTTTGGTATGATGTACAGATGAAACCAATGAAATGCTAATGAACATTTAATTAGGGGAAATAATGCTCAAACGCTAGGTATTTCCATATACGCAGTTTATATAAAGAGACGCTTTTGGTTACTGGCTGACTGTCTTTTAATCCTATATTTCTGCACAAAGTAATCACTAAATAATATAATTAAATGGTATAATCACTAAATGATGTTTCTGAGATCTGATTAAATTGTGGAGGCCCACCAGTGGGCGAGCAATAAAGTCGCTACACATTGGTAGTTCGGTCTGAGGCTCGAATCCCGCGAGCAGACTGGCTACATGGGGGGCTTTCGTTGTTTTCCCCATGTTTTATGTGCATACGAGCCAGTTCTCCCTAGAAAGTGCTTCATAAAGGCATCCCAGACAGTCCTCGACACTTTGCCATATAATCACATAACCCAAAACAAAACTGATGAAATTTTGGTTTTTAAATGTAAAATTCCACACGAAAATGTCAGCTTCTGATACTCCCAGTTTCATATTGGATATTGCAGGAAATTGAGTCAAAGGCACAAAGTAAGAGGGTAACTTTTGAATTATACGAAATACCATTTATTCGTGGCCTTTCGGGAGCTTTAAGGTTTCAGGGCAAAATCCATAATGCTTGGAGGGTTGAATTAGACACTCATTTTGTCCAGTTAGGGTTAAGTTAAATACTTCTTATGTCAATTGATCCATGGAGCTAACTCCTTGATAAGCATTTCATTAAGAGATTCTATTAATTGCGTAGCCAATGCACCGAATGAGGAAAATTTTAATTAGTCCAAAGTATGTCTTATATGAAATAAAAGAAAAAAGATCGCAATCCCCTTTAAGTATTATCACTGTAACTTAAAAAATCTAAAATGTTTTCCCAAATTAGATTTTTCTAGTTTACTTATGTTTCAATATTGTATCAGGTTCAATGTTCCTTCTAACCTTCTTCGGGAACATGCAAGGACCTGACTCGGAACAGAGAGCTTACTAAAGCTATGTTCACTAATTGTGGGAAATAGACAGGATACACAAGAAGGGTATACAAAACCCTTTATTTTTCTCTATTTACAAAGACTTCCGTACTTCGGAATACACAGACCCGCTACTCGGGGTCTAACGTAAAAATATAAAAATAGAACTAAACTCTAATTTAACTTTGAAATAATAAACGTGGAAGATTGGCCTTATATTACTTACATATTGAGGACCATTATCCGATATAACTTTTAGGGGCGCCCCGTATTTTAAAATATATTTATTTAAAATAAAATCAGTAACTAATTTCGCGGAGGCTCGTTTTAAGGGAACAATTTCGGTCCATTTACTAAAATGATCAACCATAACAAGGAGATAGCGACTTTTATTTAACTGACTTTTTGGGAAAGGGCCCAATAAATCGATGCCAATTATTTCATTTGGAAATTCGGATTTAATACTATTTAGAAACCCGGCCGGGCGGAAATTAATATAATTAACTGTTTGACATGTTGGGCAGGACTGGACATACGCCCTTGTTAACTTTTGCAGTTCAGGAAAGTAGACTACCTCGCGTACGCGTTGGATAGTTTTTCGAATACCAGCATGAGAAGCTAAAGGGCTGTCATGGAGCTCCTGCAGGATATTTAATCTAAGACTAGCTGGGATAACAGGTCGAAATTCGTTGTTTGAATTCGTAGTTTTTGTATAAAATAATAGACCATCTATTAGTTCGTAATGGGCCGCCCTATTTCTTATCGCCACAATATCTTGGTGGCTAAAATTTTCAGTATCCTTCAAATACTCATAAATGCTTCCAAACTCAGGATCCTTACCCAGTTCGGTTATTACAGTTTCTCGGGAATTTATTGTAAATGCTGTAAGCATTGTCACCTTTACGGTATTACCTTGTTCGTCTATTTTAATTCTTGATAGGGCATCTGCTACGATATTTTCCTTTCCGGGGGTATGCTTGATTACCAGATTATATTCTTGCAGCTTGAGTGCCCGTCTTATTAACCTTGGGGATAAATTTTTCCCTGAGTACAATCTAGTTACCGCTGCATGATCAGAGTACACTGTTATTGGTGCCTTTCCAAAATAAACTCGGAACTTTTGCACTGCTAACAGAACTGCAAGTGCCTCTCTCTCGGTCGCGGAATAGTTTCTTTGTGTTTGATTTAAAGTTCGGCTAAAAATTGCCACGGGCTGCTGATTTTGCGAAAGTACCGCTCCTACCGCATAATCCGAAGCATCCGCTGAAATTTCTAAATTCTCATCCTTTTCAGGAAATTTCAACACAGGGGCTTGCGTTAATGCTTGTTTTAATTTTTCGAAAGCACTATTGGCTTCGGCCGTCCACGAGAATCTTGCCTTTTTCCTTTTTAATTTTAACAATGGCTCAGCGATAGCTGCAAAATCTTTTATAAAGGACCTATAATATGAACAAAGTCCTAGAAAAGAAGAGAGCTTCTTTGCCGTGTTTGGAGTCGGATACTTTTGTACAGCGATTATTTTTGATTCGTCTGTCTCTATTCCTTTCTGAGATATTTTGTAACCTAAATATTTTAATTCAGGGGCTGCAAATTTGCACTTTTCGACATTAACTTTTAGACCGGCCTCATTTAATAAAGAAAACACCTGTCTTAAATCCTGTACATGTTGGTCGAGATTATCACTAGTAATAATGATATCGTCTAAATAGATAAATGTGGACTTTCCAAGAACAGGTCTTAACACAATGTCCATGCATCGCTGAAATGTTGCCGGGGCCCCTGAAAGGCCAAACGGCATACGCAAAAATGCATAAGTGCCAGACTTGGTTATAAAAGCAGTCTTAGGCACGTCCTCAGGCCTAACCCCTATTTGAAAATAACCAGTCGTTAAGTCTAAAGTCGTCATAAATTTGGTTGATTTTATGTTCCTTAGAATTTCTTCAATGATCGGTAACGGATATACCGGATATTTAGTTATGGAGTTTAATTTACGGTAATCAATAGCGAATCTCCACCTTTTTGGATGCGTCAAAGGATAGTCATTATTTTTCTTACATAAAACCACCGGGCTAGCATAACTACTTGAGATGGGCGTTATGATCTTTTTACGTAGCATATCGGTAATATGCCATTCTATAATTTTTTCCTTATTCTTATCATACCGGTATGGTTTTTGGCGAACTGGCATTGCATCTCCGGTGTCAATACTATGGTTAGTAACCTGAGTAAATCCTGGAATATCACTAAATAACGAAGCAAATTCACTTACCACTTGTCGGATTCTTCCTTTCATTAGGGAGGTGGTCAAGTTTTAACATCGGCGGTTCAGCCTTTTCAGCACGAACTGGTTTCATTGTCAGCTTAAGGGACGCTTCATTAAAATCCAGTGTTGCTTGTGCGTCTGAAAGAAAATCTATTCCTAAGATTATATGTGCTTGCAGATTCTTTACTATAAAAAACATCACCTTTACTTGTTCGTCCTTGATACGGATATACAACGGTACTTTACCTATGCACTTACATTTTTCTCCTTGCGCCGCTAACACTGTCGTATTATTCGAATTATATATGCGGTATTTGCGAAAATACTTCCTAAAAAAATCTTCTGCCACACAGGAACACTGCGCGCCTGTATCCAGGAGTGCGGTGGCTGAACACTTCAATCTTCGGAAGAGTCAAATTTTTCACCATTACTGTATTTAACTTGTAGGAAGAGGGGTTTTCGTGGCCTTCGGATTTCCGCACCCTCCCGTCAGCAGAAATCCGTTTTAGTTTAAATCCTTTTTTGTTTCCATGCTTTCCTTCTTTTTCCACTGGCCTTGAGACTTTTTTCCTGGGTTGCTATTGAACTGTCGACGTTCGCCGGCTGTTTTTGAATGCTCGGGTTTCCTTGCCCACTGATTCGCTTTTTCTCCGTAGCCGTATGCTTGAGTTTGCTGTAGTCTTGGCGTACCAAATTGGTTTCGCTGTTGATATTGGCGTCTTCTTTCGACGTCCGCCGTTCTTCTACTTTCAAACTGGATTGCTAGCTCAAATAACTTTTCCAGTGTAGTCGGATTTCTTAATTCAATAAAGTCTTGCACTTGGGGCAGTAACCTCGGCAAAATCACTTGAATTATTTCAGGATCCGGACGGTTTCCATACAAGAGCTTGAAGACGTGAATTTTTCTTAAAATAAAGCTTGAGAGGTTTTCGATTCTTTGTTGATATATACTAAAAAGTTCCGTTTCTAATTTCGCACGATCCCTTACAACAGGGAAGGCTTTTAGTAGGGCAGTCTTGAAATTCTCGTAAGTATAGGTGGGACTTCCTGCTTGACCCAAGAGACTTCTGCCTATACATTTGAACCAGTTAAGCGCTTGGCCCCTCAAAGCGCTGGTAGCTAAGGTAACTTTTTGAAACTCGTGCACGGGGTAGAGCATGAAGTGGTCATCCAATTTTTCCAAAAAAGTGGTTACCGGTGAGTTTCCATTAAATGTTGCTTCTGGTTTCATCGAAGCGCGCATGGTCTGGACGATGTAACCAAATCCTTCCAGGGCGGCAGCTGGCATTTCTGGATTCTGAGCCGTTTCTGCAGGCAGCACAGGTTCTTCTTGAAACTCGGCCATGGTTATCCTTCTTCGTTGGGCGCCACTATCAGGTTCAATGTTCCTTCTAACCTTCTTCGGGAACATGCAAGGACCTGACTCGGAACAGAGAGCTTACTAAAGCTATCTTCAACAATTGTGGGAAGTAGACAGGATACACAAGAAGGGTATACAAAACCCTTTATTTTTCTCTATTTACAAAGACTTCCGTACTTCGGAATACACAGACCCGCTACTCGGGGTCTAACGTAAAAATATAAAAATAGAACTAAACTCTAATTTAACTTTGAAATAATAAACGTGGAAGATTGGCCTTATATTAACAGGAAGCGTATGTAGTACAGAGAACTGTGAACACTACAATACGTTTAAAAGTTATCAAGAGGATTAAAACCTCTGGCCTGGAAGGCAACAAGCAACTGCGTAACTTCTAAGGTAAGCGGCCTGCTTCGACTCACTGCTTCCTCTCTGTCGCTTGGCAAAAAGCCACAACTTAAATACTTGGCGTTCGCCAGACAAACTTTGCATAAAAACCTTAACGCTTATAATTCTGGCCGGAAGTAGAAAATAAGAAGTGGTAGTAAAGATTTAAAATAAAATAAACGTTAGTAAAACTTAAGATCCTTACAACTGTACCTCGGAAAAAAAAAGAGCTTGAATACAATAGAAAGTATTTTTATTATTATTATTATGTGATATTATTTACATATAAAAAAATATTAAGGTATTGAATGACACAAATAATCATTACAAGACAAATTTCTCACAAAATTCATGATTTAGAAAATTCATATAGCAGTTACAAATGAATTTCGTGATACATATATGATCTCAGATTAAATTATTACATATTTTTGAGTAACATGATTAATATCATTGATAGTGAGAAATAAAATTCCTTTGCAACAAATATTTCGAAGGAACGTATAATTTGTCATTTGAAGAATTCAAATTGTTCTTCGAATTTCTATACTCGATTAAGTTCTTAAACGTCAAGATAAAAATTAACCATATCAGATAAATCTATGTAATGTGTGTAAAAGTGGTGCTTAGGTTTTCAGAACTTGAGACAATTTGCAGTATCTCAAGTTGACAATGATACGTATGTACTAATACATAGATTGAAGTGTTAAAAAACTACATATCTAACTTGTAATGTGCAAATGTTGGAGGTACACTATAGGTATTCACTAACGTGTAGTTCCTCCTTTAGAGATAATATTATGGTTATAGCATGACATCAGCTGAACGAAGTCTTGGAATCATTGTCAGGATGTATCACCAGGATATTCTATAGCTATTCATCGCGTAGCTTTGGTTGTTGTTGTCACTGCAATGCCGTCTACATTGTATCATATAATTACGTAGCAGAGTCTAAATTTTGCAATAGAGATCTGATGTTCAATAGAATGTTCATTTGGTCAATTCTGTATCACAGAGATGGGGATTTATTTTTGCTAGTACCAACGTTTTTCACAGAAAAAAGTAAAAGTTCATGAAAGTGTGTAAATGGTCTTCTGTGATATGTGTGTTATATTACTAGTAGTTTTTTACGCATTCTAACAGAACATATTCAACTTCATGAAAAAACGCCATTGTGCCAACAGAATGAATTCATAGCCTTATGTGGCTTCGTGCACATATGACCTTTTCCATATGCTCGAAAACGATGGAAACAAATATTTGTTCTATCAGATTACATGATTCCAGTCATTCGCTTTTCAGCGATAATATTTTCTGCTTACAGCGAAATGAACCGAAAATGTAATGTCATCATTGATTCTTACTTTAATCGACAACTGGCAAATCACATGAAATGTGGTCTATAATGAACAATCCGATAGATGCTGGTTTTAGGTCATCTTAAAAATTGAATTAATTCTTTAAATGTTCCATGTTTTCAGAATTACTCGAATCGGTTCCATTCCTGCTCCACTTGAGGACATCCACTATCGTAGTTGTAAATCACATTCGATTATTCACGAAATGCTGTAAAATTTATCCGTAATTTCCATGCCATTACCAAATCATTATTATAGTTTTCTGTGAAACGTCAGAGTGTTTGGCATCTCAGAGATAACGCCTCAAATCTGCCCCTTGTTCATTTGAACAGTGACAGAGCGTCCAAGAGTAACATGGCTATTTCTCTTTCCAGTTTCCACTCTTTCAACAGGTTACCTGCATGGACTTCTCTCCAGTTGCCAGTGCTTGAAAAAGTTGGTTGCATGAACTTTCCGTCGATTTTCTCATGTACTTAGGTAATTATTAATCATTTTCTTTAGAAAAATGTTCTACAAAGTTTTCACAGTCAAATAGCCTTTATGCATTTTGTCATAATCAAATAATATATCATATTCTTTATTAAAAGATAATAATCATCTACACATCATTGTCTATCAAATACCCAGCATTCGTCTGTGATCTGAATATTTAAAAAATTAAAGCAAAGCGGCGCCTAATATTTTGATACTTAATATGTTTGTAAAGCTTGTCTGGGTCTGATTTATGACGATTTATAATGCATGCCTGATTTGAATGACGTTTTTATGAAGCTACATGAACTTTTTTTCATGGAGGTTCATAAAAATGAGTATTGTCAATGAAAATAATGAATATCATAGAGTGTTCAACAAAAATGATGACTGTAAAAGTAATATATTAAGATTAAAACAAAACTTTAGAAGATATTTAAATTTCAGACATAGATAGCATAAAACGTCGTAAATGAATACTGAAATCAAAAGTTTTCATTAATTTGTGAGCACATTGATAAATAGCTTCATTATCAAAAAGAATATTCGTTAATCATTATAATACGGTACTTGCCAACATAGATGTAACTATAATTTTTCCTTTTAAGCGTAAAACAGTTTGACCATCATATCTTGATTTTTAGGTTCATTGAAACATATTTGCTTTATTTCCAAAGTCGGGTATTCGTTAAGGTTGGGCATTTACATCTTTTAATTACCTTTTTATATAAAATAACTCCAATAAATTAAATTTATACGTGTAAGAGCATATTATATGCTCCCTTTTTCTTTATAACGCCTTAAAATTACAGTCACATTAAATATCGTCACTTTAAGTCACTTACTGAATGAAATTAATTTGTATTCTAATACTACATTTTAAGGTAACGAATGAAATTACCAATAAATGTACATGGAGTTCTCTGAGGCAAAGCATTTCTCAATAATTGCCCCATTTTCTTAGATTTCTTTGATGACGTAGCCCGGAAAATACTTTAACGCTATACTTTCACATAAAACACAGAAATTTCCAAATAACATGCATAAAAATGTTCTTCAGCTTTAATATCATATAAAATTAAATAGCAGATTGGCATTATTTATTCATAAATATTTTTATGGTAAGCTGCCATAAAAATATTTATGAATTTCAAGAAAATTGCAAGGCCTGTTTTGTTTAAGTAATTATTCTGGTACAAAGCATTTCGGGGAAAATCCCAAGTTGAATGAAATAATATTAATATAAAGATATATCTGTTTGAATATAGCGAAGTTTATCTCATACTTCTGGAAATATTAGTTATCAAATCTTCAAGTTAACCTGTTCCTACTAGTGACATAATTAGTAAGGTGTAAGTAAATGTATTTCCTGCTGTTGACAATATAAAACTTTTTGTCAGAAAGAAGAAACCCCAACCAGAAAATGCAAAAGCTTTTTCATGTTTTGAAATGTAAAGATGAGAAATTTCTTCCGCTTTTGCTCTTTTACACAAGCGAATATAACTTTTCAGAGCTATTTCGTTTTGAAACTTAGCAATTTCGTCAGCTTCTTGAACATGAGCCGCTGTTATCGACACAGCCATAAATAAAGCTAAAGAATATATACCATCCATGAGAATCCTGTAGTTCACTCCATATTCAATTGTAATTATTGCAAGGGATTTAAAAATTTTCAAAATTTCACTGAACACCAGTAAGAAAATTGGCAGAGAAAGAATATTTCTAAGTGCTTTTAGAGCTTGAATAATTAACTCGTATTCCTCGAAATACCTTTCCACCAAAACTAAGTTGAAGTTCTCATTGATATGCGCCATTCGCATATTGTAAGCATTTAGAAGTTTTATTGCATTCCAACATACATTTATGAAAAGAATTGCAAAATACGTTGAGAATGTACAAGAAAACGTATAGCGAACAGTTAATATAATGTAAAGTGCTACAGAATTGCAACTATTTATAAAAGAAAATTTAGTGATGTCCTCAAGAAAGAACAATTTCAACGCTTTTTGGCATTGTCTGTTGTTCAATAGATAAATCCTTGCTAAACCATAAATGTAACTGTATAAAATGATAACAATAATCAACATATTAAATGTGGTTGTTGATACTTGAATGCCTAGCCTATGTCCTTTTTGGTTCAGTTTCTTTATTATGAGAAATATTTGATCTCTTTTTTTGCGAAGATTGCACCATAAAATAAATACAATTACATCTATTAATAAATGAGAGTATTTAAGTACTTTTTTCCCTGTATTCTCATTTGCAATGATGCCTAACGTGAAAATGGTATGAATAAGAACTAAAATCCATATTATAGTAGTACACTTTTGATATACGTCAAAAGCTAAAACATTCACGTTAGTTTTCCGTTCATAAAAATCTATTCCAAAGGCAAACATGATCTTCATCATCAATGATGAAAATAAATGTTTTTTCTTATGCGATTTTCTGAAAACGCGACCTTGACTTTCCATATTTCCGAAACTGGTTCTTATAGCATGATTGAATTGTCGCCTTTCAAAACAAAACATGTTATGTTTTGAAAATACAACATAAAATCTATATTAAGATCTTGTGTTATGGATAAAATTTTCTATTTTTAGAACTGTTAGACAAAATGAAACACATAAAATAAATCTGTGTAATACTTAAATCAATTTGAAGCAGATAGTTAGCTAGAATTTTTTATCTTCTATGAAGTTCTTATAGTTTTCTAGTAAACAGATTTAAAATGAATTTAACAGCAGCTTAGATAAAATACAAAATAATGCGTTAAAAAATTGTAAAAAGCACATTTTTCTCATTCGTATTATAAGATTATGCTTAAATTTTAAAAAATAAATTAGATTAATATTTGGTATAAGGTTAAAACCCCAATACCTGTATCATAAATTAATATCTATCAAATGACTGAAAAATAAAAATCGTAGATATCACAAAAATATTTAAAGATTTGTTGAGTGTAAATATAAGGGAGGTGTCAAATAAGAAGATGTTTAGAAAAGTTCAGTTCATTAAAGATTTAGGCAGCTTGTTTCAAGATAATAGTTCGCTGAACTGAAAATTTACATCCATACACATAGTAGAAGACTTAGACTATTTTCTTGTATTTTTTCTACAGAAATGTAAAGTTTACATTAAACTACAATAACTTTTGAATTTCAATAAAAATAATTTTTCTTCACCATCGTGGACACATTTTTCACGTGCAGTTTTTAAAGCAGATATGCGTGAGTTCAGATTAGATAATTGACAAAAAATGACTTAATAATAATAAGGCAAAATATTCTTAAGAGTATTTAAAATATATGGATATAGCAAAAATTATTTTACTACGAACATTAAACCAACATCACGTGTTACAGGTAAGCAAAGCCTTTCGTATGACACAAGAAGTTCGTATAATGACATGCAAATATTCTGATGAAAGTTAACATAGACAAATAAATTTTTAATCTAAAAATTTGATAATTAAAGAAGTATGTAATGATTTACGTAATAAAAAATGAAGAAAACAATCTTCTAATGACGTCTATATTAAAAGTGATTTAACTTACGCTTTTAAAATGATATTTTGTTTTTCACTATATAAAATACACGGGTATGGAAACTAAATAACAACTAATGAATGTTTATGAGTATTGTGAACTCTTAGGCGAGGACTCGAATATTTTAAATATTGTGTACTGTATGTGCATGGGTCGTCTTCGTATTGTAACTATATGGGATCAATGCTTTGAAATCGAAGTGTAGAGGAAAATTGGCCAGTACAGTAACGCCAATATAGTATGCTCATTCGCAATCAATAGCAGTAATTATTTTTCAAGCAATAGTTTACATTTCTTGATTAAAATCAGCTTTTTCCGAACGATAGCAATAATTTACTTTTAGTAGGAAATTTAACTTCCAATCAAATGACGTGATTACATTATACTAATTTGAAATAATACAGTGTTTAGTTTCCAGTCACTGAAATCTTTTTTACAGCAGATACAACAATACTGAATTTTGAAATGTCAAAACTTTCACAAATCGCACACATTTACAAAACTTAATAACAAATGATCCTTTAAAACTTGCTGCTTTGTTTTCATGTGACGGGGAAGAATTTTCAAGTAATTCTCATAGTTGTAGCTGTATATTCATAATTCAATTCATGTACTATAATGGCATTTTTGAGGTAATTGGATTAAGCTATTGAGCTTACTTGAGACAACGGCTCGGAGATTTTTCTTAGAGCTCCTACTTCTTGAATAACTAGCAAGAAAAAAAAATCCTCTAAACAATATAAAAATATGCCGAAAATCCTATTTTCTAAAGTCAAATCTGCTAGAGCTCTTGGTTGTTGCTAGCTTTCTTAGTTATTACTTTTTCATGTGATTTTAGAGCAACAAATAACAATTACAGATTTTGTCATCATGCAAGAAATTCTGGAATTGAAAAAGCTTTCAAAATATGAGCAGCTAATTGGGTATTAGTGAGAATAAAAGGTTCATTGTCCGCATAAATGTTGAAAGTATCGAAAATTAAAAAGCAATGATTTTTTTTTCAGCCATGAATTATTACGCTAAATATGCTGTCTAAGTAATTGCATATCTACATAATGATATTTTTGTTAGATTACGTGTTTATCTACTTAGAAAAACTGAGAACCAATAAAAATAACACATTAAGATAAAAAAAAAGTTTATAAACGCATTTGAAAGTGAAATTATTATTGTTTCCATTTCTAAAAATGTTTTTTCTTGTAAGTGATATTAAAATCAATATATTGATTTCAAATAAATTAAATTAACATTTCTTGTTTATCTCATTTTTATAAATCGCGGGTAAAATCATGTATCGCGGGTTTGGATGTTTTAGAGTTTATACTTTTATAGTTTGAACTTTCCAGTTAACATCCTCTTGCCTGCTCAGCCAGAGTTTAATTCCGGCTTTAACCATGTTCGCTAGCCGACATTAAAAGTGCTCCGTTAGTTATTTGAGTCACTTTTCGTAGACCATTTTGAGCAGTCTCCGACTTCAATACTTTAATTTAAATTTCAATGTATGTTGTTTTAAATACTCGCAAGTGGCGGAGTTTTTTTTAAACCAGAAGTGGTACCTTCTTTAAATTTAAAGAGTAAATAAGTTTCTACATAAGTCTACAAACTAAAATCAGATATTGCTATGAAATATAGGTGCAGGGAAAGAGTACATCAGATGAAGGCGATAATAGACCACTAAGTGCAAAAGCAATGTTCCATGCAAAAGCAGTTTTCCTGAATTTGCCATAACGTGTTTCTCTTATGTCTTGTTATACTTGTATTAATCAGTTATTCAAATAAAAGTCTGTATCATGATTTTACGAGGCAAAGAATCAAATACCATACCTCTCTTAATTACAAAAACTTGGTGGCCAATATCTTCCTAGTAGACTTCTGTGTTCTTAAATTATAGATTCGAGGAAATCCATTACGCTGAGATCATGTCGTCTTTTTTCCTGTTTTGAATATCGACTGCTGTAGTCCATTTCTGGAAGGAAACGAATTGGATTCAATTTCATTCAGTTAGATTTTGTGGTCAGCTCTTTAGCTAACATTCGATCATTTCTTTTATGTAATGTTATTATGCAATTCTAGAATCTTCATTTGGTTCCTTTTTATAGTTTCTTCCGTCAGCTATTTGTTTTGAAAATTTACCGCAATCGCCAATACATTCTAGCAAAAATGCTTCTGTGAAACCTATAGAATTAGAGAAGTTTTGAAATAAGCTGATAAGCTGAAATAAGCTTTTATACATAACTAAGGCAGATAATGCTTTTGGTTCAAAAATTCGATAGGAAGTTTTTAATGAATGAGAACAACGAAGGAAAAAAAAGAACACAATAGATGTTTTCAAGGAGAATACCGTAATTGCATATTTTTTTATTCAATTCTATTTTAAAGAGTACACCAAATACCATTTCATTATTTAAAACGGCATTTTTTTTTCACAGATGTCCTAAAAAACAATGTTACAAAAGCATTTTTGAATTACCCTTTTTTTTTCAACTGTCTTTGTAGACCCGTACGAATTAGTACGAATGAATAACCATTATGATATATTAAAAAATGGTGAAAACAAATTGACTTATAATAAATTATCGGGATTCTGTTCAAAATTACCATATTTATTGCAAGAAATGGCGAAGACACGTAACAAATTTGAGAACAGAAGTAATAATCATCTAAATACCTTTCCGGGAGTCTAACAAATACGGTTCCTTTGAACATAAGCTTGTTTTTAATACTCAATATTTTCTGAAAGAGCCAATAGTTTTTAATTAAATTCTGCAAAATGTCTCTAAAATGGCATAATATGCTGATTTAAATCATTTGCCAATTACTGTACACTTAAAATAAATGAAAATTGGAAAAAGGAAGGGAAGCTGTTTTACTCGGTTACTACTCATTAGTACGTATATTTCTTCCTTCAAAAAAACTTTACTGCTCGTTTAAAAACTAAATAAATAAAATTTAAAAAAAAAACTTATATTACGCTCAAAGGGGCCTTTTTCATTTACATGCAAGGATACCTTTCGAGACCATTTGGCCTAATGTTCTTTGTGTTAAAAATATTTTAAATCAGCCTAACTTTAGAATTTCCGATAACATCGCACGGTGGAGATAAAAATGTTTTTTTCCTGTACAGTATTGCCATTGCTCGCTTTGGAATTTCGGGTTTGGTAATAAAAAATTCGTTAAAGTTCTATAAAATATGAAACAGAGTATAAAACAAATTCGAAATTCAAAATTCAGGTGTCAAGGTGCCCATATTCGAGAGCAGGATTACGTTATTCAAAATTTGATGGCTCTAGGTACCGCTGTTTTTTTCGCAATGGAAAAGCATACATTTATGCAGACTCTTAATTCTTTAATTTATTTAAATATAATACAGGGCAATAATATTTGGAGGCAACAATTTGAAAAGTGATTTAGACTTTTATAGCGATTCAACGTAAAATCCCGTTTTGAGACTAATAGTCCTTCGGGCTAACGATCCTTTGGTTTAATGAAAAATAAAAAAAGTTGATATGTACACCACATGACTTCCTTGTGTGGAATATTAAATTATATGCATTTTTTCTTGCATTCCATTTAAACTTATTGGATTGAATTAAATCTGCTTCGTCGATAGTGCATAAACCACAATAGAATAAATGCACTCTTTAAAATTCACTATATTTACCACAGCGACATTCGCTAGGTGCACTTAACAGCGTTACATCTCATTCATACTACAACTCAGAGTGCCCAACAATTATATCACCTTAAGAATTACCACATGTTCCATTCAAATACCATAATAAATCTAAAACGATGTATAGTACAAGAAATTAAACAAATAAAAAAGAAACAAATTAATTAATAACAAATCAAAATTCACTATATTTGTTTAGTATAGCGACAATCTGGCGCTAGATTCACTTAACAGCGTCATATTTCGTTCATATTATGATTCAGAATGCACAAAATTTATATCATCTGAAGAATTATCTAACCGTTGCCCCATATTCTATTCAAATACTATAATAAATCTAGAACGATGCTTAAAAGAAATTAAGCGAACAAAACAAAAAAGAAACAGTTTTCACAGACGATTGAGTATTTCTCATTCAATTCAGTTCTCACTTCGTGACAAGGCAAAATACATAAAAACTCAAAATATCTATATTAAAAATTAAACACTTTTTTCCTCGAAAAATTCCAGAAAGGATTAAGCATGATTTAATTCGCAATAATAAATGAAGGCATTACCTTTGTTGTTGCGAAGCTTAGTCTCTTTAGATTGGCAACAAATCTACTATTCTGCTGTTTCAAATGTAAACAAAAATGTCCGCAATGTTATATAAAAATTAGGCTTAACCGCACTTAAAAAGCTTTTACATTGTTGGTTATTGTACAAATATTGCTTGCAGATTTACTAAAGGCATAAAAATTTTAACCGGAAGATAAGAACAATATAATTCAATCATTTTTGAAGCAAAAAATGCACAATTTACAAACATATAAGAGTAACGAAACTGAGATCACTGAGCCGGGTAACAGAGTGGATATATATATAAATATATTTATATACGTTTGGTGCAGCCGATAGCAACCAAAATACGAGGTGCACATCTACATGTCATAGCAGTCCTATATACAAAATTTCAACGTTTTGAGGCTAATAGTTTTTGAGTTATGCGAGATACGTACGTACGTACGTACAGATGCCACGAAAAATTCTATTCAGAATTCATTTTAAACCAGTTTTATAATTTTTTTGGAGGAAAAGAGTCTTTTATTCTGTCCTTACGCGCAGATGTTATGCAAAAACATCGTTAAATTGCATTCGATAGCCGTCAAAAATGGATACTTTCGTTGAAATATCATGTTCTTCGGAGCTAAATCAAATAAAATTCAAATCAATAGCAATAACACAAAATATTTGGAAATATCATACCTTTAGAATTTCTGACCAAAAAATCTCGCAAGCTGGAGATAAAAGTGTGTTTTTTGTACAGTGTTGTCCATTGCGTGCTTTGAAATCGTCAAGTTTGTTAATCAAAAATTCATTAAAGCTTTACAAAATATGAAATAGATAATAAAATAAATTTGAAATTCAAAATTCGGGCGTCCAGGTGCTCATGTTCGGATGGAGGATTACGTTATTTAAAATTTGATGGCTTTAGGTCCAGTTGCTTTTTTACAATGCGGAAAACATACATACATTCATGCAGATTCTTCATTGTTTATTTTCTTTAAATATAATACAGGGCGATAACATTTGGTGGCAACAATTTAAAAAGTCATTTTCTGTTTATAATGAAACTCCGCGAAATAGCGTTTTGAGATTAATAGCCCTTCTGGGCTAAAAAGAAAAAAAAATCTGAAAACTTTCAGATTTTAATTACACCCAAAGGGGCGTTTTTTAGCCTAAAGGAGCGGTATTCCAGAATGGCTATTAGGGAAATATCAAATATAAATATCAATATTTGCCAATTTTTGTTGTCGCAGGGATAATAAATGTAGTGTAGCATAATTTAGCTTAGTAAACCAAAAATGTTAACAGGTTTCATTGACGTATTTAGAAAATACGTTGAGTATGGTTTTAAAGGTGTTTCCTGTTTTTAATTTTATGCGTTTTGTGAAACTATTCTTTAAACCGGAAATGAATGTATATATTTTTGCTCACTTTAAACTGAAAAAATACTATACAATCAATTTAAAATATGTTTCAAAAGGCAATGATTTAGCTTTTAAAAAGTATATTATAAATAACATGTTAAATCAAAACAGCTTCCAAGGTCGATAACCCAAATTTCGTTTGCAGAGAGAAGAAAAAAATCCCATCTTGGAAGCCAAATGCTTGTTGATGATTGAAGAGCTAAAGGTGAAGGATATCTTCCGTCCTTGCACCTCCAGAACCGAGTGAAGCATTTCAATACCATTTTTTTTCCTCCAGCTACTTTATCAATCCTTTTCTTTTTCATGATATTACTGAAAGCTTTAGAAAAGGAACTATATAGCGAATGGCAGTGACGATTGTAGGGTGCAGGACTTTTCAAATCAAAGCATTAAACTTTTTGTATTTTTTTTCCAAAAAATTTATTAAAATACCTACCTTGAAAATTTTATTTTGTCCTATTTAGTGATTAATAAAAACTAATAAGCCCTCCATATATTCACATGAATCAAATAATCGAACACATAAAATTCGCTACAGTATGAATTGCACGAGAATGAGAATAGAAGAATTAAAAAGTAGAGAATAAACCCAATTTTAAAGTTGCACATGAATTTTGAGAGTTGGAGATTAAGATCTTTATTAGCCCAAAAGGTCTATTATTCCCGAAACGGGATTTGGCTTCGTTTCACTTTAAGCGACTGAATCACTTTTAAAATTATTGCCATGAAATATTATCGCCCTGCTTTACTTTTAAAGAAATTAAACTAAAAAGAATCTGCATAAATGTATGTATATTTCTCGCCCTATGAAAAAAGGTCTGTACCTAAAGCTGTCAAATTTTAAATAACGTAATCCTCCATCCGAATACGGGCACCTGGAAGACCAGATTTTGAATGTCGAATTTTCCTATATCATATTTTCTAAAATTTTAATGAGTTTTTAACAAACTCAAAGATTTGAAAGCGAGCAGTAGCAACACTGTACGGATTAAAGCACTGTTATCTCCAGGGAGCGAGATTGCATATCAGAAGTTCTAAAGATATATTGTTTTAAAATATTTTGTGATTTTGCTAGTCAACTGAATGTTATGTAAGTGCGAAGAAAATGATATTTAATTAATTAATTTAACACATAAAACTTTAATATTAGAAATACACACGCAAAAAAAGGTGTTTTGCAAGACATCTTACCGAGAAAATATGCCAAACTAAGAAAAGACTCAACAAAATAGTAAAATGTATGCCAACATTTAACACTTCATTGGGAATTCTAAACACACCCTGCTTTTAAAATTTTCTTAATTTTGCAGTTGAATTGTATATGGCGTAAATTCGAAGAAAATGAAGTTTAATAATAAAGCTAAAAAGACTAAAACAAATGGGTTAGCAGGAGTGAGTGCAACAGTAGACTGGTAGACTGCGAGCTCAGCGAGAGCACAAAAAAACCTTAACAAACCCTTTTGTGCGACCGTTAAAATCTGAGACCTTTCAGATTTTTTAAAACTGTTTTATTTTAGAACGTAATTCAAACATTTTACAATAATGAGCTGTAATGATTGTAGGAACATTAGGTTATTTCAAAGCAGAAGAAGAGAAAAATCAGCAATGCCCTCGGCGGGACTCGAAGTACGGACCTCTCGAATACGCGCCGAGTGTGCTGATCATTACACTACGAAGGCATGCTAAGAAGGCGGGAGAAATGCCTCGCATACTCCCCCTTTTAAAGGTCGACTGGAGCTTAGTAGACACAATCGCCAAATACTGGTGGTGGAGAATTATCATCCACCACCCTTTTTTAGTTGCGGCGGCCGCTGTAGAAACATTAGGTTATTTAGAAGGAGGAGAAGAGAAAAATGAGCAATGCGCTCTCCGGGACTTGAACCACGGACCGCTCCAGTATGCGTCAAGCGTGCTGACCACTACACCACGAAGGCATCCTAAGAGGGCGGGAGAAATACCTTAAAAGATAACAAAATAAATCAAGTTTTGAAAATTAATTAAAATATTTACCATACACAATGTTTCAGATGAAACCAATGCTACACTGATTAATAAATATTGATCAGCAGAGTGATCAGCATCGCACAGATTTTCTCTTTGCGCCTTTTCTAATATAAGATTATGAAACAATTACTGTTAAAATTACTACTAAATTTATAGTTCTAACTAGAGCAGGTACTAATGTAACGGTATTTGTCGGACTATTTCAGATGTATAATATTTTCTAGACATTTTACTTTCTAATGAAATTAGTCGGTCTTAATTTAGAGCAAAGCACGCACATGCGCGATGGTTATCTATCACAGAAGAATAGACAGCTTTTTTTTTTTTTTTCGATTTTTTTTCCCTCTTCAACAAATCAGTGTTCAGTTTTCCTATTAAAAGACCTACACAATTTTTTCTTTTTAACTTTATTTACTAAATAACGCTTTCTACGTTCTTTCACAACATAAAATTCAACAACAAAATTCAACAACACTGTACGGATTAAAGCACTGTTATCTCCAGGGAGCGAGATTGCATTCTTTGAAATCTATTGATTATTTTGTCCTTGCAGTAACAAAATAATCAATAGATTTCAAAAGCAGCATATCGTTAGAATTCCAGCTCGAAGTGTTGCCGAGTTCTATTTTTTTAAATATTTGCTATATTATTTCCTTAAATATAATATATAGCAATAACAGAAGGGGTACTTTTACGGAAGATTTTCTAAGGTAAACGGGTTCGTATTTTCACTACACATAAGGAAAGTCACGACGAATACTCCCATGTTAGCTTGTTCTTTTGGATGCAAGCTCAAATCGAATTTCCATTTTTGACGGTCTTTTCCTCTTAACTCAGTAACTGGTAGTTGTCTTCTGATAAAGCTTATATTATAAAAATTCGGTTCTGAGAATAATTGACTCATATTTAATTGATTTTAGAAGAGTCAATGGCAACATTCTACAGTGACAGTAACATGAATGGAAGAAAGAGCCCGTGGAAATTAAAGTGATTTTTCGAAAACACGTTCTTTTCCAGAAGGGAGTAAGGTCAATACACAGCTCGACTGATGTTGCTAACCAAACTCAAGAGAATATACTATCATTAACCGAAACTGCAGTCTTGATATTATTTCTGAAAGAACATGAAATAGTGCTTCAAAGTTTTTGTATAAAACAGGTTGATTACGATTAGTAGAATTTTTCTTGCGATGCTGAAAATAAATTACAAAATAAAAAAAACAGTTTTAGAGCATTTTAATGCTATTTAATCCTGCAATGTAATAAACAGTTTTTATGAAAAACATATTCAATTTACAGATAAAGTATCGAGTATAATAAACAAAAATCGATTTTTTTTAAATTTAATATCTAAAAAAACTTAAAAAGGGAAGAAATTAAGTATAAATCAAGTTCTAATTCAAACTGTAGAACCATTAGGATTTCTGAAGCATGAGCAATGCCGTCGCCGAACCCCGAACCCCGAACCTGAACTTCTAGAATACGAACCGACTGTGCTAACGTTACACCACAAATGCACGCAAAAAGGAAATTATTAAATTTTAGACTTTATATAAGCTGTTCTGGAATGACAAGCAAGGAAGTAATGATATTATTTCCTTAATTCCTATTACAGGAAGATATTTAATTTTTTTTTTTTCATCTACACAGCTGGCCATTAAAATTGCAACACTATGAAGGAAAGCAAAAGTTGCCATCCCTGGCAGCTAAAACAGCCCTTAACCGGTTAGGTAGGGAGCCAAACTGGGCTTGGATGACAGAAATGGGCAAGTCATTCCATACTGCTTCAAGTTTATACCACACTTCATGAACCATATTAGCTGCAGAGGGGTGGCTGACCAGGCTCTCATCAGCAACCCATGACCAGATGTTTTCAATGAGGGACAGATCTGGAGATCGTGCAGCCAAGGCAAGCAGTCGAATACCCTGAATATCGACGAAGGTCAGAACACGACGCGCAACATGCGGTCTTGCGTTATCTTGTTGGAAGATGGCGTTTGGCAGGCCTTAAAGATAGGGCACAACCATTGTTAGAAATGATCTGCGTTCTGCGTTCAAATTATCGTCTATCCGAACTAGATATGTATGTGTCGTGTACCCAATGGGTGCCCAAACCATCACACCAGGTGCAGGGCCCTTATGTCGATATCGAATGTGAGCAGGCAACATGCAGTCTCCTCGGCGACTCCAGACACCTGTCTGGCCATCAGAATACTTTTTTTTACTTTTACACTGCTAAGGAGGACTACTGACCGGGAACAAGTCCTTGCAGTATGATGTCCGCCCTGCAGACATTTATTAAGTCTAAATTAAAAAAAAAAAAGAGTACAGAGTCACATCTAGATAGGGAATACAAAGGACTACCTTGAATACATATGACATTCCTGATAGTATAGGTTACAAAAAAAATAATAAATAAAAAAAATACTTAGAAGTACAAAGCTGCATTGATACAAAACTGGTAAAGGTAAAACAAAAACAGTAAAATTTAAGACTAACATTGGAATTTCAACCTGCAGTTATACATCACACTGACTTACTATTATACACTTACTATAATTCCGCACATTACAACATATTATGCAATATATTACTATAATACTGAAAAACACACTAACATAGTAAAACTGATACTACAAATAAAACACACTATATACACTGCTCGTATCAGAAAAGTACACACTGACATAGTAAAGCTGATACTACAAATAAAACACAACATATACACTGCTCGTATCAGAAAAGTAGACAATTCTGTACATGATGCTGTACTGTAACGCTAAAACTAAAGAACACTAGACAATAACCTTTGGAAACAGTCACAGTGAAATTAGGAATATAATATATTGTAGCAGAGTTAGAATACGAGTCATTTCAAACATTAAATCCAGCAAAATATTTCAATACATATTTACAAAGTTCTACAACCAAGAAAGTCTGGTTCAATACTACTATTATACATCACATTTACTTATCATTATACGACCCTAAACTATTATACTCCACATTAATAGAAAAAATTATACAAGATACTTAATGGAATACTGTATATACACTGAAATAAAATGGCGAATACTACAAAATAACAATCAATATACAATGTGCTTATCAGAAAGTTGGTTCTGCGGCCACGAATATTTGTTATAAACTGTTGCATTTTGCACAATACTAGAAACTGTTACAAAACATTTGCACACAATATTTCATGGTACTAGCCGAGAGCTCTATATATGTATTTACTATTATACCGCAAACTTAATTTAAAAACATAATACAACGCACTTACTACTTAACAGGTCAATACACTAAGACAATATGTAAATTGAAATACACAGAATGCAATACAAAAATTAAGTAAACACAATAAAATTTAAAGATTAATAATGGATAGAAGCGACACTGAAGTACAAATATACAGACATTGATTGTGGTAATCTGCATCTAGGAGGTAACATGTTCCAGCAAAGTTATTCATGTACTGCACTAAACATGGCTGTCATGCATATACGTAACATAGGTACAATGGCATGCCATTAGTCTCTGAAATTGTCCTAATTTCAGTAGTTGAATATTATCGTATATAATAAGATACCAAATTTGTAAGGTAAGAATTATGAAAGTTGTTGGTAAAGAATTGCCTGCTGTAGCTGCTGTTGACACCGCTTCTGTTCAACAGAATTCACGAGCCCAAATGTCCATTACTCACAAATGGCCATCAGAATACTGCACGCAGAACCGGAACTCGTCTGAAAAGACGACATCCTGTCACTCCTGTATCCAGCTTTGTCGTTTGGAGCACCAGAGCGTTCGTCTCTCTCTATGCTGGATTGTCAAGGGAAGCCAAATTAATGGACGCGGTGCTGATAGTCCACGCTGTTGCAAAAGTCAACACACCGTAGAAGCGGATACTGGGCATGCTACAAACATGCCCATTTCTTGATTAATGGTCCGTGATGTGGTTGTAGAGTTTTGCAGGGTTGACATCACAATACGTCTGTTCTCTCGGGCTTTAATCATGGGAGGGCACAGAGATCCTGCATGCCGTTCTGTATCACCCTCAGACACCCACTGATTGCATATTCGCATGACAGTGGTTGGATGTCGACCAGTGCTACGGGCGATATCACGGAACGGCAATCCACACTCTAGATAGGCAACGATCTTACCTTGATCGAATTCCGACGCTTACTGGTAAGTATTTCTTATTATTATTCGATACATAACACGATGTTCTGAGCAAACTCAGACCTTATAAAGCGCTTTCAGAATGCGAAATCCACTATAACGTTTTCTTTTTGCAGTGCTGAAGATGTCGTCTGTCCCTCCTGCGTCGTCTAAGCTTGGGATATGCTGAAATACTAATCATTTGCATATCCCAAGCTCTTCTTCCCTTCGAGTGATTTTGACGTTCGTCAAATCATTCCTTCTTGGTGTTGCAATTTTAATGGCCAGCAGCGTATATACATAAATTGTTAGAATTCTTCCTACGTAAAAACTTTACTATCAGTTCTCTGTATTCTTCATAAATATATAGTCTTGAAAATATTTTCATATTTTATTCACTCTTAAATGTGGATATGAAGATCAATAAACGAATTCCATTCATTTGGAATTATCGAGTGGTACTCACAATGTCATTTTAAATATATTGTTTTTTTTTTTTTTTTTTTTTTTTTTTTTTCAGATCAGCTTATGGTATATTAAGTATGATATTTCTTTTAATGGACAATTATATTATGATTTTATAAGATGGTTAATTAGGCTTGGATAAATGCTTGACTATTTTCTTCACAGCGGGTAAACAAGCTGCATATTTGCAACTTGATTGCCTGCTGTGAAGAAAACAATGTTAATCGTAATAATCATAATAAACACTGAACCCTAATAAAACCAGGAGGGTAGGCTAAACGGGAAATTTCTGAAGAGTCGTTTTTACCCTCAAATAAAACGGAAGCAAAAGAACATGAAAACACAGAGTAAATAAGCTAAAAGTTATTTTATTTAATGAAATATTGAAACAAGCTATAGAAGGAAAAAGAAAGTTCCTGTGTTTGAAGCAAGATAATATTAAACGTATAATAAAGTATTCTTTCATGAAGTTACAGAAATATGTCCCATCCGGTACAATAAGTCTTATACAAATTAAACTAGACAGGATGATTCTTTACATCCTATACAAAGTTCTGGAAGGGTAGATAGTAATGCAAAGTTCATGCTTATGTGCAAAGCGATACAAAAGAACTTTACCAAACTTTAAAAATTACAATATTAAGATGTTCACAAAGAAGGTGTTCGAAATTTCGGCAATCATTTGAAAAACGAGCCTGATATTAGCTCTGCATATAATGGCGGAAGTATATAAGTATTTGATATGAATCGCAGACTGCCGCGGGAGCTGTGCAGATGCGTACGTTAAAATCCTACTTTTTAATGGGTATTTTAGTCTCAGTCCTAATATATGACAGCAGAAAATACATCCTGAGAGAATATGCCAAACAATGGTGCAAGCCAATGAATTGAATCATCAACCCTAATCCAATGCAGTCCAGATGTCGCACTTAAATATTCCAGAAAGTCATGGTTTAAGTTGTCTCGGGCCCCATCATGGTGGAATGACATATCATGCCGCAGGGACTATTGAGACCCAATAGTTGCTGGTTATTCAACTGATAGGACAAAATTTCGTCTAAAAAAATTTTGTAACATCGCCCATCCAAAGGATGAGGTAAACGATATGAGTCTGTTAACTATGAAACCTCAAATGCTTGACAAAACACTGACAGCTAACTTGTGTTATGTTACACATGTTCGTGTAGCATGGGGATTCTCCATAGCCCATACATACGTAAAGTTGAATCATTCCCTGGTGAAACATGTCTCGTCTGGGAATAACAGGTAAGCCTGTAAAGGGGATTCTATCACACTCTTCTTCGGATACATTGTGCAAAATCAATTTCTACAAATAATCATTAGGCTATACTCACTGCTCGTGAAATGGGGACAACAGGTTCGTGTTCAGAATCTTCTAGAATGGTTGCTTAATGAAGATAGAAGCCAGTAGCAGTTGCTCATGTGCTGGTTCGTGAAATGTTTTATGCATGACAAAGCATCATCTCTTTGTTATCATCCTTGATCTGTGCCGTTCATCCTTGATACGTCTCTTGGAAGAACCCGTTTCGCGTAATATGTGATGTTGTTGTGCAAATAGATATCTTGCTGTGGTTCCTAGTATGCCAGAAGTAGTCCTTCCGATATAGTAGAGTATTTTTAATAGCTCTCCCTATACAGGCAAATAACGGCTCGTTCGTTACAATTAGCCGCTTCATATTCAGCTCCAGATACATATCTGATAATTCCGTATCGTATAACTCTCTATCTTACTACCTCTGCGGCGTTGTCGAAGGCAGTTTTCCTTCGCGGACTTCTTACTCTTCCTCAACACTTCTTTTCTTTGTTGCGTTTAGATTACATTTCCGACCTTCCTTAGTATCTGATTCTGATTCGCATATTAATAATCTGCCTTTTTTGTACACGTTACATCGAACCAACCCGTCTGTCAAAAATTAAACAAAAGCAATATACTTATAGCTTTACTTACAATAAGCGGATCATAGTAAATTCTATTAATACGTAAAAAAACTGGAAAGAAGTATATTAGAGTGATACGTTATAAGATGTAATTTATCATAGCAAAAATTTATTACAGAATACTATAGTTGCATTATTACCGTATGTGCATATGAAATACCCATTTTTATTACAATACAATGAAATTGCATGTTCTTATAACAACAGTATAAGTCGTTACTCCTTTATAATATGTAGTATATACTAGTAAAATTTATTACAGAATGCTACATTTACATTAATACCGTACGAGCATAGAAGGTACACATTTACTCTGAAATACATTGAAACTGCATGTCACTTATAAGAAGAGTATTAAAGTACAAATCGTTACTGACGTAATACATTACATAAAGATATGCATGCTCTCACTATGCATTAAAAATAACAAAAATAAAAGCACGTTATTACAATTTCATTAACAGACATAAAATGAATTTCAGATTCAAAAACTATATTTAATTTTGATTTTAATAGAAACAGAACCTAACAGAACTATGAAGCATACTATTAAGCTCAGGCGTTATAATTTATAAATGAATTCAGTTTCATCTGAAATAAGACTACAAACTAATAGTGAAATTTTATATAGTGGAAAATATATATTTTATGAAGTGTAAAGCATTCTTCAAGAGTCTTTTAATACCAAGATTTTCTGTTAAATAGCTTTTTAGTATAAAGATTTTCTGCTGAATTTTTAAGCAGATAACCGGATGGTAAGATTATAATAAAAATACAGTACAGTAAAACCCCACTTAACGCGGGGGTTACGTTATATGAAAGTAGGGCTTTATACGAATAATGATGATAATCATCATGTAAATAATGAGGTTAGGGGAAAACGGGTATAAAAGTTAAAAAAACTATCCAAGTATTCTGTTATTTAATTTCATTAAATACGTTTTTTATTAAAAAAATTATTTCTTACAAATATTGAAAGATAACAAATAAATAGATATAAATAAATAATATTTTATGTTACAAGGTATTTCTCCCACTTCCCTAGCGTGCCTTCGCGGTGTAACGGTAGCACGCTGGGCCGGTATTCCAGAGGTCCGTGGTTCGATTGCCGGCGAGGGCGGTTGCTCATTTTTCATCTCTCCGGCCTCAAAAAAAAAGTCCTAATGACTCTACAAGTGGAGCTCGAACTAAAAGGGTTGTGGATGATGATTCTCCGCACCCAGGATTTGGCGACTAGGTCCCCTAAAACCCTAGTCGCCCTTTAAAAAGGGGAGTATATAAGGTATTTCTCCCACTTCCCTAGCGTGGCTTCGTGGTGTAACGGTAGCACGCTGGGCCGGTATTCCAGAGGTCCGTGGTTCGATCCCCGGCGAGGGCGGTTGCTCATTTTACATCTCTCCGCCCTCCAAAAAACTTCTAATGACTCTACAATGTCACCATTTATATTTTAGATCATTCAGATTTTTCTGCACTTCCAATGTTTTGTATTTTTATCAAGAATGTGTCTACTATTTATTTGCATTTTTCTTTTGCGCTCCGTAAGAAGATGTCAATAAGAGGACAAGGCATTCATGACACTTGTCTTGCCTCTAAACTCCAATCAAAATCAGCTTCATTTTCAATAAATAAATCCATAATTTCCGTTATGGAAGCTAAACCGGTTTTTAGAAATGCCTTTTTGCTCTTCTTCAGAATAGCTATTTTTAATATTTTTGTGTTCTTGAAAGCAAAAACAAAAAATGGATATCTATAAAAAGTAGAAAAAATTCGAAAGGATGTAAATGATCTAAATCATAAAATCATAGAAGAGAAAAAAATAATTAAATTGACAGCCCTTCCTTCTAATGCACATAAAGGAAAATATCCAAATTGGATTTGGTCGCGTTTAGTTATTCTTTCTATGTATAAGCTGAAACTTTTTTCACTGATTTCTGTTTAGTATATCTTTTCCAATGGAACTCAGAATAATGGAATTTCTGGTTTTTTCAGAGATTTTTTTTAAAACCGAAATGCTTACCATTTTCATAAATATTTTCATTTATATTGAATATATATATGAATCTTTACTTTTTTTCTGAGGGAAAAGTATGAATTCATTTTGTCGTAGGCAGTACGAATATTTCTGCTTTGAAAAATTTCGCATCATTACACATAATAGCATTTTCTTCCTAATAAGCTGCATTAATAAGTAACAAACAAATATTTTATTATACATTTTAGGTTTCATAAAATCTTGCGTTGAATATTAATTAAAAAATATGCATCCACTCATTATGAAAACTCATGGCAATCATATGTTTTGTAAATTATAAAAACTTATCCGTCCAACGATTCTTTCATATACTGCTATCCTAAATCAAGATGTTTTTCATAAATAATATGCTTGAAATACCTGCTAAGAATTTGTATTTTAAAATTTTCTAATACATTGCTATTTGAGCACATACACTGATTTAAAAGAAAGCATAGCTTTTCTTAATTTGCTCATAAAAAATTAGATTTAAAGAAAATCAGAAATCCCACAGTCCACATTGGTCTTATAAATTAAAACTTTTCAGCCATTTTTCCTGTTACCAACTTATTGGTTCTAAATGTGTTACTTGTAACACATAATTCAAGTTACTTGTAACAAAATCTTGTAATATAATTAACAGTTAAAAGGATTGTTCCGATAAAAGAAGTGTTCCGGTTCTCTTCATCCATTTATTACATTGAAACAAGTAAGAGTAAATGATATATTTAAATAAGATATAACATTTATTGAAAAACGAAAAGATGCCATTTGTGTTAATTATAGTGAATAAGTAGGCTGAAAATGAAAAAATTAATTAGGTTATATTGCTTACCTCACGAAGCTAATTCTATATCTACGCATGATAGGAATGTAGTAGAAAGTTAAATGTATTAATATCATTAAGGTACACTGATAATGTAAAATTCGTGTACGTGTATATAATACCATAATATGCACAGGTGTAGTAACAGTATGTTATATTTGTTAATAAAATTAATGTGCAAGCTTTTAAAAAATTAATGTGCAATTATTTATTCATGATAATAATACATATCTGTAAGTAAAAGTAACCCGCATTTAAAGTATCGAGATAATATTGTTTTTCCGTCATTAATGTTTATCAATTGTCATAACCAACAAAGTATTCGAGAGTACGCTACCGAAAGTAGATAATATAAAATCTTTCGTAATATAAAAAAAATTTTAAACCCTGATAGAAGGAATGGCTCATGCGGTCTTAAGAGCCGAACAAGTACATCTTCATTTATTCTCTCCGCTTTTAAGGAACGAAGATAATTCTTGAACATCATTTCATTTTCTGATTTTGCTGCAACATCAGCTTCATTCACCTTTGCGCAAGTCAGGCAAACAGTCAGAAAAGAAATTAAGGCTCGGAAACCAACAAGGATTGCCTCGAAGGTAAAGCCATCATGAGAATGACCCTTGAACTTTGCAGTAGTGCTGAACATATCTATGACGTCTCCAGTGACCAACAGAAAAATAGGATAAGATAAAGTACTTTCTAGAACATTCAAGCATTTAAGAACTGACTCGTAATCATCAATAAATTTTTCGATATGTATTAAATCGATGTTTTTTGCCTTTTGGGCGATTCTCTCCTTGTAAGCAGTTAGAATTTTAACAGCAAACCAACAAAGATTGATGCAAAGTGCAGCAAAGCAAGCAGGGAAGGCATAAACAAATATACTTCTTCTAGCTGCAGCTAATGTACGAACTATGGTATGACTGCAAGTATCATTGCCAGTCATAAGTCGAAGAGTGTGAAATGTAAGATACTTGGCGCACAGTTCACTGCTCATTGATGATGTACCGTATATACTCGCGTATAAGTCTATACCGCGTATAAGTCGACCCCCCCCACTTCGACATAAAAAATTCGTAGAAAATGAGAAACCCGCGTATAAGTCGACCCCCCACTTCCGAAATCGATCGAGAAACTTCGAAAAAAATTTTTTAAGTACTACATTTATTCAAAATCATCTGAGAAAAAAAGTAAATATACGATAAAAAATACCTTGGTAAATAAAAAAAAAATCAAAATCCTTCAACGTCTGATTCATGGTCAGATTCGCCAAAAATTTCATAGAACTCTTCTGTCGTCATTGGCTCGTCATCATACATATTTTCAGTCTCGAACTCTGTATTGTTACAATCACTACTACAGCCTTCGTCGTCATTTTCACTTTCAAAAACAGTATCATCTTCCGTGCCGTCTAGTTCTTTGCTAATCATTTTTTAAATGATTTTATAATCATTCAGAGGGTATTTCGCAGGCATTCGCATTTTTCAGGGGCAAAAGCATAAAAATTTCCAAAAGTGTGCACAATTTTGGCCATCACTGTAGTTCGTAACATAATTTAAGTCATAAAATTACTTCAAGTAAGTGACTTATTTGATAAGTCGTCCAATTCGAGTGCGGGAAAAAAAACTGCATTATACAAAGAAATTTTTGAACTTCCGATTCTTTTAATTTTTTATGGCCCCGCGTATAAGTCGACGCCTCCCCCCACTTTGAAGTCTTTTTTTTTGCCCAAAATATCTCGACTTATAAGCGGGTATATACGGTAAGTGCTAATACATAAAAAGGGCAAAATATAAAGGCTGTAAAAGACGTTATTTTTACAACAGTAGTTGAAAACTGACTTCGAAATTCATAACCTATGCGACTCATTTTATCAATTAATGCATAAATGTTTTTACCTCTTCTACGGAGGCTACGCCATAAAGCAAAAACAATTAAATCCATTATCCTTGCAGCATAATTAAGTCAGGTATTTTTCATCAGTTTTTATTGCAAGCATAATCATCGCTGCAATAACATAAAGAAAAAATGAAATCCAAAGTAAGGCAATGCATAGTAGGTAAGTCGCGAAATTACTTTCTCTCTAACTTTCTCGCAAATATCTGTACCTGAAACATACATAATCGTAATAATCGGAGAAAGTATGTTTCTGTATATTTTTGACTCAACATTTATTTTCTTTTTAATACCATCTTCACTTGTCTTCTTGGCGTTCAGAGACAAATTCTTGGAGCCGTACATTTTATGCTCCATTTCTTCCGATAATTCAGAGAAACGAATCATATTTTCCACTCTCTGAAAAATGTCCGAAATTTTGATTTTCCTTTTCTCAAAGATAAAAATTATTTCATTATATATGCTGAGTATGTGCGAAATTATACATATAGCTACGTATTATTTATTATGTATGTAAATATACTTCGATTGCTTCTAATCTATAATTCTAATTTCTAAATTTCCAAATGTTCAAACTCAGAGGTGAACATTAAAATACACGAGTTTTAAAGATTACTATTACTTTGCCTAAAATAATGAAAGGAAGCATTACTTATATTATAATTAACTAATAACTTAATTTGCATTAATATGGGTTACTGATCTGCATATGAAAAGGTATACATACGCTAAAACATTAGTAATATAACAGAAATTAGGGTTAAGACAAATTCTGATCTGTACAAGTCAAATCACTATTCAAATTATCCAGTAACTTTATTCTCGGATCAAATCATACTATACTTTTATTATATTGCATAATTTTATGCAAAGTCAAGCATTGATTACGATTTGACATAGGAAACATCAACATACGGCTTTCGTATGTTTGGAAAATCATAGCACAGTTCACCAAATATTTTTAATGTAATTGAAGGAATGAAAAATTGTTTTTCCTGCGATTATAACTGAAGAAATTACAACTCCAATTCAGACAGTATTACAAACTGATATGCTAATCATATCTTCATATCAATCCAAATTAGACAGTTCAATGCAGACATTTTTACAGCATCATTTTTATTCAATAGTTATCACGTGTAAATTTTAATTTCTTATTCATATAAGATCACATAAAATCACATGAAAAACTGCATAAAGAATTAAATGCAAAACTAATCGTAAATTTGAAAAACACGATGACCTGTCTATATGTCAAATTATCCTGCTCTTAAAAATGACTTACGCTTCTCGAAAACAAAATTTACATACTAAAGAGAGATATATTAAATAATTAAAAAGTCAGATAAATCGCAAAGTATAAATCGTAAAATATACAAAACCCATACAGTAGCATACATTCAATATACTTTCAGTAATCTCTCTTAAGCTTATATTTAATATTCTACGTTGTTGTCAACAGCGTTGTTGAGAAATATTTACAATGATGCTTTCGTGAAGTATAATGATGAATTCTGGTATAGAGAAAAAGCCAGATTTTAAATTCTGTCAACCTTTCCCTGAACATCCCTTTTAAAACCCTGCTCATTAAATAAACTCTCTTTTCATTTATTGAAGGTTGCACAAGAGAATTTCATTAAAAGAATAAATATGCGAATAGAATGCTTTAGCAAAATGCATAAAATATATAGTATTATTATACACTTTTAACAGACTAATTTCCATAAAAATTATGTTGTTTTCATGCCTTATTGAAACAAGCAGTGAACAATTAAACAAGTATTTCAGTTTTATGGAGTTCCATACATCATACAGTCGCGTGCTTGTATAACGTGTTTAATAAATTCACAAAGATTAAACTCCGAGATTAAATGTGAATAAATGAATTTGAAACTCTTTTCAGATATTTAAATATATTATTTTCAGATTCGAATCTCCAATATCCTAAACAATGGGAAGTACATTTCTATGGAACTTTTTAGAAGGCAGAATTGAGTAAAATGAAAAATTCAGTTCTTCCCTAAATAATTAGAACAATGATTAAGTCAAACGTAGTAAATCTAGTTAAAGTTGTTAAGGTTGCTTTATACTCAGTTTGACGAAAATATATTTTTCAATGTATAATAAAAGCAGCCGCCCAACCCGTATAGTGGTTAGCGTCGCCGACTGCCGTGCCGAAGTGCCCGAGTTCGAATCCCGGAGAAGGCATGGGTGTTTGTAAATGTACAGTGTGGGTGCGGCATGGCGGCACTCTAAATATGCGGCGAACCGAAAGTCCTCTTGTGTGGTTTGGTGGAAGGGGAGAGGGGAGAGGGGTGGGAGACCCTCAGGCCCGTCCTTCCGGGGTGCTCTCCTTCAAGGTTGGGGGCGGAAGAGCTAAATCGCATTGTCACCTGTAAAGTGCTCAAATCTGTTGCCAAAGACAGAGGCGTATCTTGCTCCTTGCCACGAGGTGGCAGACTCATCGATCATTTAAATCTCTCACTGTAGAGGTGTTGCCATATGGTAGACCGATATTGCCCTCACAAGAAGAAACAGAAGACACACACATTTAGCCAAGCCTTACACGTGGTTCAATCCACGTCTTCGGTTTCAGGCTAACAGTCAGCTGTTAATAACTAGCATACAGTCCACATCAACAGTTATTCAAAAGGGCATATATTATTTTAAGCCGATCAGTTTGTCACCCTACTTATAGTGCAGTTTTAATATTACTTTAAAAAATATATTAAAGATTTTTTTTCTTTCAAGAATAACAGTTTTAGAAATTAAAGCTGCGCCATTATTTCAGCGAAAAATAGCGAGAACTTCAACATCTCAGATCGCATGGAAGATTAATGTATATATATTATATACTATAATATATATATTATAAATATAGTATTATATACTATAATTCATCGTATCGAACGTAAAATGGTGCAAAATGGTGAAAGACTCAAAACAGAAATTTCTGGTGATAAGAAGGAAAAAACTAATGTAAAGAGCTGACGAAAATAACTTTTTTTCCTCCTCCTAATTTTAGCAATTAGGTATAGTTAATTTACGAATTAAACTGCTCTTGAAATATGAAACACCGATGGTATAAATCGTGAAAAATAACATCTATAAAGAGTCAGATTAAAGAACCAATGATTCAGAAATAGATATTTTATTTTTCCACCTCTCTTATTTTCTGCATTCAGTTTTATTAAATGCACGTCTTCCGCTAATCCATTATTCTTTAAAACATTTCCTTTCGCTAGCGATTATCATTCTAGGTAATTAGATCGTTGAGTTCTAATCTTCCTAATGTACAGTGCATATTACACGATACCTGTTGTTTTCGATAAATTATCTCCTTTTAATACTTTATAAGGTATTTCTCCCGCCTTCTTAGCATGCCTTTATAGTGTAGTGGTCTGTACGCTCGGCGCGTATCGAAAGTATCTTATCGCGCGTATTTGATCTCTCTACAACTTATTAGCATAAGTAAATTTCTGGGATTTATTCTTCAAATAAAATCTAAAAATCCCAAAATACACATATATCTTACATCATTTCTTTGAGTTTAGGGAGCTCAAGTATACTTTTAAACAAAATTTGCTTATAAAAATTTTTATAGCTATTTTAAAACAGTCTGAATGAGCAGAAGTCTGGCGTTCAAAAACGTGCTTGTTTTGCTTCTCAGCAATGTAAGATATAATTTTTGCTATACATTTTAGCTTATAATCCATCACATCGAAACATTATAAATAAAAAAACTTTCATAAACACTTAAAATAACAAATTGATGAAACGAAGGACAAATTACGATAACACGCTAACATTACTTGTTTTTCTAACTTTCCCCCTTATCGACGTATTTAATGCATGCTAAATAATTCATAATTAATGTAAATTAATAATTACTGTGAAAGGAAATTGATCTACTCAGATAAAATGTATTTAAATTTATGCGAAAGCAATTAAAACTACTTAATAATAAATAAATTTTGCTACAGAATAAATTACAGAAAATAAAATATTATAATAATATCAGTTAATGATGCTTAGTACTAATTATGCAAAAAGAAAAAAATTAATAATTAATGAAAAAGCGACATGCTAACATTGCTTAATAGAATTTTAAAAAGGGGGAAAAAATCTAATATTATATTGATATTCAGTTACAGTAAATCTTTATACATTTAACGAATGATTGGCAAGAATCTCAAGAAATGCGCAAATGTCAATGCTAAATTTTGAAGTTAGTTTTCACCCGATTTTTTTTATAATAGCATTCAAAGGCGTATTATCTTTATAAAAGGTTCAGTGAATTTTTTATTTCTTAAATCTAATCCTCTGAAAGTGAAAAAGTGTTTCCCAGAAAATAAGAGAAATATTTATTTTCAAAAAGCTTTTTTTTTTAATTGATAAATGAATGTCTTAACAACAGTTTGTTATGCTTAATAAGTTAAATGCAATTAAATTGTTTAAGAAAACTTTATGAGCTATATTATTAAAAAGTTAATGTCCGTTAGAATGTGAGTTCGTCGCAATTAGGAAAGACGATATCACCTGGATTCATGAAATATGAAATACATGCAGTCCTGCACCCGAACACATGAACCTGGAAATCCAAATTTAAAACTTCATTTCTTTTATTTTATGTTTTGTGAGAATTCAAAGAATTTTATATTAATATGACTCATTCGTATATTTTATCTTACGCACATAGTTTAATGGTGTAGGTGTCTCTGAAGACGCGAGAAATTAAAATTTGAAAATTTCACTGAATAAAAGTCCGAAGCACCAAAAAAGTTATGTTTAGAGCCGTTTATTGGTAGCTTTATTAGTGAATAATATGTAGCCTTTTTTAGCCCAAACGACGTTAGCCCAGAAGGGCTATTAATTTCGTTTTGGCATTTTGCGTTGATTCACTATAAACGGCGAATCACTTTTTTATATTGTTGCCACCAAATATTAGAAACCTGTATTATATTTAAAGAAATTAAATAATGAAGAATCTGCATAAATGCATGTATGTTTCTAGCAGTGGCATAAATCAACGGTACCTAGAGTAATGAAATTTTTAATAATGTGCGTTTCCACCCGAATATGAGCATCTGGAAGTCCAAATTTTGAATTTTGAATTTGTTTTATTATCTGTATCAAAGTTTGTAAAACTTTAACGAATTTCTGCTTATCAAACTGAACGATTTTAAAGCAAACAATTGCAATATCGTACGGAAAAAAGAAAAAGAAAAAAAAAAAAAAAAATAAATAACAATCTCCAGCGGGCGAAACTGTGTATCGGAAATTCTAAACATATGCTCAATTTAAAATTATTTTGCGGTATTGCTCTTGAATCGAATTTTGTGGTTTAAGTGCCAAGAATGTGATATTTAATAAATTTGTTTTTTTTTTAACAAAACGTTAAAAAAACGTCCTTTGGGCGTAATGTAAATCTGAAAGCTTTCAGGATTTTTTGTTTTGTTTTGCTTTGCTTTGCTTTGGTTTTTTAATATTTCTTTTTGTTTATTTGAAGTAATTTACTGACATTACTTTATTTTTCAGTACAATAGGTTACTTTATTTTTCAGTACAATAGGTTACTTTATTTTTCACCACATAAAAACACCTTATTGTTCAACAATTAAATAAGGTTAAAGTAATACAGAAGAACTTATTTCTTTGCTTCAGATCTCAACTATATTTAAGCTATTTTTGTATATTATTCTGTTTTCTCTACAATCTGGTGCTATAGCTTAAACATGGATTGTCATATTTTCCCTTTTTACTTCCTTGTACGAAGTAAAAAGGAAGTATTGTAATCGCGAAAAGTTTCAGGCAGCATATTTCAACGAAAATATCCATTTTGACCGCTATAGAATGCAATTTAACGATGTTTTTCCGTGATATCTGTACGTAAGGACAGAATAAAATACTCTTTTCCTTCAAAAAAATTATAAAACTGCTTTAAAATTAATTCTGAAGAGAATTTTTCCTGACGTCTGTACGAACGTATGTACGTGCGTACGTACGTATCTCGCATAACTCAAAAACGAGTAGCCTCAGAACGTTGAAATTTTGTATATAGGACTGCTATAACATGTAGATGTACACCTCGTATTTTGGTTGCAATCGGCCGCACCAAACGTATATAAATATATTTATATATATATCCACTCTGTTACCCGGCTCAGTGATCTCAGTTTCTTTACTCTTATATGTTTGTAAATTGTACATTTAATGACTGAATTATGTTGTTTTTATCTTCCGGTTAAGGATTTTATGCCTTTAGTAAATCTGCGTGCAATATTTTTAGAATTATCAGCAATTTTAAAGTTGTTTAACTGCCGCTAAGCCTGTTTTTAATGGCGGCCATTGATGTTTACATTTGAAACAGGAGACTAGTGGATTTGCTGCCAATCTAGAGACACTTAGCTTCGCAACAACAAAGATAACGCATTCATTTATTATTGCCAATTAAATCATGCTTAATTCTTTCTGGAATTTTTTCGAGGAAATAAGTGTTTGAGATTTACTTCGTAATTTTTAATATAGATATTTTGAGTTTTTATGTATTTTTGCCTTCTCGAGAAGTGAGAACTGAATTAATTAAATGAGAAATACTCAATCGTCTGTGAAAAACTTTTTTTTTTTTTTTGTTTTTTTTGTTTGCTTAATTTCTTTTATACATCATTCTAGCTTTATTATAGTATTTGAATAGAACATGTGGCAACGATTAGATAATTCTATTCTTTAAATGATATAAATTTTGTGCATTATGAGTTATAATATGAACGAAATATATACGTTAACTGTTATATAATTATTGGATTATATAACAGTTAACTTAGTTTCCGTTATATAATTATTATATAAGTTAACTGTTATATAATTATTAATACTGTTAAGTGGATCTAGCGCCAGATCGTCGCTAGTAAACAAATACTAGAGTGAATTTTAAAGAATGCATTTATTCTATTGTGGTTTATGCGCTGTCGGCGAAGTAGATTTAATTCAATCCAATAAGTTTAAATGAAATGCAAGAAAAAATGCGTATAATTTAATATTCCAATACAAGGAAGTCATGTGGTGTACACATCAGATTTTTCTTTATATTGAGAAATTTGACTATAATTGGATACAATAGTCGTTCTGTAGCAATCATCAACTCTGTTATTTCTTTGTAATCTTGCCAATAAACACTATCTTGAGCTGAACTAAAATTTTATTCTTGCCTAATGTTACTGAAAAATAGCAATGCAACTGCAAGCTGTATCCAAAGGAAATCATGAACAAACTATAATTACTACATGAATCCCAGGAGAAAAGAAGTCTTAACATTTGGAATGAATGTCTTCTACTATTTCCGCTGTTTTTAATCTTTAATGACTTATGCCAAAGCGACAGCTATTTGCCTGCTACTGGAGATCTTCGTGGAAGACCTTTTAAAAGAAAATAGCTCGTATTCATGTTATACAAGGCCAAAATCGTATAAGCTCTAGCAATCGAGATGATTTATGAGAATCCTATTGTGAAAGTTCAGCAGTTCTGATCCATTGGTCACTGTAGCCATGTACCCGTGGTGTCCGGATGTGTGAATGGGAGTGCAGGTGTTTTCCCTCCCTGTGCACTGAAATTTGTTTGTCAACCAAAACTGAAGATCATCGTTTTAGTTTGCGTAGAAAAAGTTTTTTGCATTCAGAGAGAGAAATCTAAAATAATAAAAGTAAGATTTTTTTTAGATTAAAACGTTACCCAAATAAATTCAAATAAAGTAAATTACGTAAATTAAATTAATAAAATTGGAAAATCCGGAAGACCTGTAAAAAATATGGAAATAATGTTTGCCGTGATGGATCATTTATCTGAGACTCCATATTCTGAGATGTAGGAGAGTGCAACGTAGAAGGTTCGATTTATTTCATTATGACATAGCTCTCAAAAGCTATCTGCCCAAGCGGAGGAAGGCATTCCTGGAGAAAGTTTTACGGACAACAGGCTTGTACACACGTTACACATAATGAGTAAAACCACGAAAACCCCCATGCAGTAGCCCATTCGCCGCGACTGGAACCCCAGACCGAGGTACCACTGTTCTGCGACTTTACCGCTCGGCCGCTGGTGGGCCTACAACGCAGAAGAGAGAGGATAATTATTTGAATCCATTACGTTGTAGAGAAGCTAGGTTATTTTGAAGCAGGAGACATGAAAAATGAGCAATGCCTTCGCCGGGACCCGAAACTCGGACCTCTCGAATACGTGCCGAGCGCGCTGACCATTACACTACGGAAGCATGTTAAGAAGGCGGGAGAAATACCTCATATACTCGCCCTTTAAAGGGCGACTGGGGATTAGGGCACCCAATCACCAAATCCTGGTGGTGGAGAATCATCATCCACCACCTTTTTTAGTTCGGTCGCCACTGTAGAGACATTAAGATTTTTGATGGTGAGAAACTTGAAAAACGAGTAGTGCTCTCGCCAGGACTCGAACCCTGGATCTCTCGAATACGCACCGAGTATGCTGGCCGCTACACCACGAAGGCATAGTAAAAAGGCGGGAGAAATTCTTTATAAGGTATCTAAATGCTCAGTTTTTTTTTTATTATTCATTGGCAGAAGTCGAGATCTGATATCTCTTCTAACTAATGTGAAAAACTGAAATACGACAACTTTGCTAGATAACTTAAGCTAGCACACATCTTTTCTTCTACACTTTCTTAGGAAATGACAATATCATTCAGAAATGGACTTAATATTTCAGTGTGAGTGAGTTAAACACTGAGCACAGAGCTCTTTTTTTTTTTTTTTTTTTTTTTTTTTTGGTATCCTAGTACCTGACTCTGTGAACTTTACAAAAGAATTACCAAAAATCCAAAATCCAAAGAACAATTCTACAAATCAGAGAATTAATTACATTACCGTACTCCCTTCGGTGTACAAACAGAACATATGGCTTTTACGTCACTGGCAACGCCAGTCCTTTATAACTTTTCTTAGGTTCTTATTCTATTTAAAACTCCTCTTATTTACATAGCTGGTAAAAGCAGACCTAATAGTAGGAATGTAAGATAGATTTTAACATGAGCAAGATGTGTTAAATAAAATAATCTTTTTAAGTAGTCAGTTATTTTCGTGACATTTGCATTCATATTTGTTTAAAAAGGGTATAATATTTTAAGCTGCAATCAATTTTATAATAGATTTAATAAATTTTAATTCAAGCAAATGCGGCAACATCACTTGCAGCAGAAAAAAAAAAAAAAAAAAAATTATTAACTTTCAAGCGGCATAAGTCAGATTGCCTTTATATCACTACATTGAAATCAGGAGAAGAAAAATAAATAAACATTTAATTAACTGTTATAATAGCTCTTCATCATGTAAGAACCCTTTGTCCATCTGCGTCTGCCCACGTGCCTCTCTCGATATCCTAGACTTGCCCTAATTAAGCTCGTCGAGAGAATTTTCTCTGCCACTCAACTCCGCACGAAACCGGAACGGCTCTACTTGTCCTCCACCCTCCCTTTCGCTCACGGTAGGGGGTCAAAAGGTTCCCCAGGGGTTGCTACCTATCATCTTTGATACTTCTAGTTATTTTTTGTCTCCTGTCATACCTCCCATTTCGAGTTCAGGTATATGGTTTAGATGGTTCCGGGCTGTAGTTGAAAGCACCCTACACCAAGTACAACGGCAAAGTAAATAATATTGCTTTTTTAAATGTTGCTCCGGATTCGGTCAGTGGGAGGATCCAGGGCTGGCTCGAATGCCTCATACGGGTAATTTAAAGTTTTTACTAGCATAGTATTGAGCAGGTAGGGAGTGATCCACTAATGGGATTCTCTATGACATTTAACATATATACAAAACACATTTTTTTTTTTTTTTTTTTTTTTTTTTTTTAAATTTTGGGCAAAGTACGGATTACGTAAGAAACATTAATCAGTGCGAATTTGTAGGTTATGTTGGAAGATAATTGTTGGGTGCTATTATTACCAGCATTAAAAATGGCATTTGATTTGTTTAAGCTAAATTATTTGTATACTGATTACTCCGCATGGGGACTACTTACTTACTCTCTAAGGTAACCGACAGCAAACTTTAATCCATCACCAGTTCCGAACACTGGGGAGAAGAGGGAATCAATGGCTTAAATTCCTTGGTTATTTATTAGCTTAACCGATGAATGACGCTACATAACAAAGAAATATGTTTCAAGAAGGATACGTTTTGCATTAGAGATAAAATATGCAGAGAAAAAATTATATTAATATTTACTGTAGCACGCCCTGGGGGAAAAAAATTGAAATGCCAGCGATTAAAAATACATTTTCCAAATAATTTAGGATTTCATAGGATATTATTTCCGATTTTCTGTTATTTATCTGAAAAATAGGAAAATTGCAATTTCGGGGCAATAAATTCCCAAATGAGTAGAATCAAGTTCAAATTAAATAATGCTAAATGAATTAATGTTGTCTACATTATTTAAATTTGTCATAACATCTATGTTTCTTTAATTGTAAATATAATTAATTTCTAGGTTTGCTTCTTTAAGTAATAATTTCTAATGTTCTTTAGAAATTTAAAATTTAAGAAATAATAACTGGTTCAAACTTAGAATAAATTAATAAATAGCTAAAATACGATTATGAAAAAGCACTTTTTATTTCCTCCCATTAAAGAATTGGATTTGTATGACATCACATAGACACGGTGAAATATATAGTGCAAGTGTACCGTCATGTAAAGTCACATACCTCAAACACAGAAAGCAGGATACTCGACATCTATGAAGCATAATAACAGCTACTGTTATGTGCAAAGCTAGTGGCCTAATAGACTCGAAAAACGGCGTAGTCATCGCTACTGAAACCAATATGCAAGCATGCCCGAAGTCTAGAAGAATAGGAGAGTGTTGATGACACGACGCTAAGTGCAGATTCCCGGTACCACTGAATTCAGACACAAACGCTGGCTGAAAAGGTTTTTCAGGAATGTTTAGTAAGCTCCTGTAAATGAAAAAGCTTTCAGTCAGTATTATGACTGTGAACCAAACAACCTCCAATTAAGTTTGTAAACGTATCGCAAATCAACTAGTAGTATCACTAGTAAGATCTACTACATAATCAAGCCTGATGGGGCAATACGATGCGCTTCACATTCTGAAGCAGATGTTTTATGACAGCACCTGTGAGAACCGATAAGAGTTGGAAATCTCAAGCAAAAACGTCACTTTCATAACCATACCGTAACTACTATTCTCAGAGATCCTGACTAAGTTGCAGTGAGTTTTCCTCAATGAATCAGGATTTTTACTCCAGTGAGTGAGTATCAGGTCTAACGCTTGAGAACAGACGTTCAGACATGATTGTAAGACATCAGAAGCCAATAGTTTCAGTGATATGATCTGAGCATTCTTTCATGGCATATCTGGATTTAAGGATACCCTTAAGGTCATGGCATCTCAATTTAATTTTGTAAGGGTTTTTTGCTTTACTTAAAGTATTTTAAGAAAAAAAAATGAGAAAAATTTCAGACATCAGATAGTAAAAAAAACTTCAACTGCTTATTGAAATTACCTTCATTTTAATTAAATATTGTTTAACTATAAAAGAAAACTTAGTATTAAGTATGAAAGGCGTGTTATCACAAGCAACTGAAAACGAATTTCGAAAATTACAATTGCTTAATAACCAACTTAGTAAAGAATGAAGTGTGATAAAATGGGTTATCTTTTTTATAAATTCCCTGTATTGAGACAGTGTGGAAAGTGTACAGCAGGTTTTCAAGCGTTTCATTCCTAAACTGTGGTTGTTCTTTCATTTGATGGTTATTCATTAAACTGAATATGCTTTTATAGAATCTACTGGGTCCAAATAATGTCCCATTTTGATTGCTACTTCCGTAATAACAGCAAATTGGCTCATTTTAGTTAATTAACTCCGCAAGTTTTCTTGATGTAGCAGCCTTTTTAAAGAACTTAGTCATATTTAGCTTACTTATGAAATCACATATTTTCAACGCCATAAATGGGAAACCAGTCCTTAAAATTACAAATGGGAGTTCTGAGTTTCGCTGTTAAAAAAAACCTCTGAAAAAAGTAAAGAATAGCAATTTTATCTTCAAGTTTCGTTAATCTTGAATTGGATTCCAAACTGATATCAAGCAAGACGTAAATAACTCTGCTTTCTATTATTTCTTCATCCTGCTTACCAATAGTAGACAGACAGCATTATATTAAAGACCATTACTGATTGATCCCATGTTCGATTCTAAGTGAACGAGATGACTGTATGTAGCTTTCACAGTTTTTTTTTTTTTTTTTTTTTTTTTCCAACACATATCTTTGTTTTTTTTTCCCTTTTGTTACAAATTAACAAATTAGCCTCTTCTATTAAAAATGATTTGTTTTCTATACAGAGTTCTTGAATGTTGAAGGGAAAACCAAGATTATTATAGTAAAAATTTTGAATTATTAATTTTTTTCTTGAAACTTAAGACAGCTCATTCATATTTTACCTTATTTATCTCAGATTTAGACTATCAAAGTATGAAAAAATGTCATAGACAAGATATTTTTCTTGATGTAATCTGTAATTTTGAGTTGATATGAATTTGAAAATTGTTTTTTAAGACATGATTCCTCTTTTGATAAGAGAAATATTTCTCAGATTTCGCACTATTTTTAACATGTGGCCAATCCGCAGCCACCTCGCAATGTTATACAAAAGCCCACATAAAAATTAAGAACTAAGATCCTTTAGAAAACTTGCAGGTTTCTTTCCTAAGAGTTGATTTTGCTTCAATAAGTTGGTTAGTTCTTTGATTTTAATTAGTCACAGCTTCCTTTATACGCGCCATAGCTGTCCTCTATCATTAAGTGCTGACAATTTTGACGGAAAGGAATTTTGAAATATCAATAAACATGAGTACTTCAGCAGTTTATTTATAAAAGATTTATAAAAGCATTATATTTTTATCGTAGCCGGAAGCATGAAAAATCAACAGTGCCTTCTCCAGGATTCGAAGCCCGGACTTCCCGAATGCCAAACGGACGTACTTGCAAATTCATCTGGGGAAAACAAATATTTTATGAAAATATTGTTGCGAAAGAACCAGATGCGGTAAGATAGCTTCCCCGCAAAGCGGTGTTAAAGTTGCCAAAAAGTGGCAGAGAAAACAGGGTTTATCATATTTGGCGCGAAATCGCAAATTTTGCCACAAAATTAAATATATGCCGTAGACGGAGAGAAACATTCTAGAACGCGTTCTTAGCTGTTTTCCTTGGAAATGTTCTCGAAGATAGCTTATGCCGTGCTTGTACGCGGATAGAACAGTATCTTGAATTCAGTAATGTAGTAGTGACTTGAGTTCGCAGATTAGCTTGAGAGCGATCGACCGTGTCGGGAGCTGTACTTTAGTGTTTTGTCTTGAAACTGTTTTCACCGTTATAGCCTGAAGGTTGTGTTGCTGACTATTTTATCGTCTTTATAGTAGATTTTGGACAACTGTAAACATGTCTTTGGAACTTTCATGTCTAATACTGGCGAATAAACTGAGTTTTGATTTTTTATAAATTGTTGTGAATTACTCCAAATCCTCGAAAGAAATGTCGTTTTTCAATTTCAGGATGTCTTTATCTTTAGAGTTTAATGCATTCAATGTTTCTCAAGTTAAGCAAGAAAACAGAAATCATATTTTTACATAGAAGCTAGGAAACTTTTGAACAGGCTACAGTACATTTTTCTTGACCTGAGATTTTTCCACGTGTCACTGAGTCTTTATGCATGTGGTTATTGTATGATACTGAGTTTTCTTTTGAGAAAGAAGGAGCCAGAAAGAAATCTGAGCTGCTTGTGCTGTTTTGGGTGTTGTTCTTCCAAAGCGGCATGCTTTGCTAAAGATATAAATACTTCATTTGCGTTTGTCTTCAAGGGAAGTTTTCTATATCTATTTTTAGTTTATTGCATGGCTTAAATATATTTTAATAATACAAAATTAAACATGTTGTAAGAAATTGCTTATTTTTATCTAATCAGTTGTTTTTATACTAAGCAGTTTTACTGTCCTTCTCCCTTTCCATTTCCTGAATGCTAATTTTAGTTCGCGTGTATTCAAATAGTGTAAAAAGAGATAGCGTTTAAGGGAAGGTTTTTAGATTGTTTAATCAGAGCGTTTTAAGTCTGCTGAAGGCTACGTTACTAGCTGATTTCTAGATAGCGTTCCTGTCTTCGGCATTGCTTTATTCTTGCCCATAGTGCTTGTCACACTGGTGTAGGTTTGAGAAAACTTACAAGTTAATCATTTCTTCATAGCCTTTGGCTAACTTAAGACTTAGACTATGAGTTATGCCATAAATGCTGGCTGATTTGTAAGCACAATAAGTACCTTCTGTTAAATCATTCTGAGTTCTAAATAAAGAGTCTTTTACACCTTTCGTAAGTTCTGTTTGATCTTAGACATAGCAATAATCGTTTACACGTCTATTCAAGGATTTGTCACAAGTTACACTTAGTTGCAGGCACAATACTTGCAACATTACTCTCCCACTAGCAGTATAACAAGATAACGTAACACGCTTTTAAGGTAACACGCAAACAAACAATAAGCAATATGATTAAGGAAATCAGCAAACTCGTTATGAAATATAAGTTTATAGCCACTTCGGAATACAGGAAAACTTACAAACTACGTCATCTGGAAGCTTCCAGTGGAGAAGTCTTCGAGAAAATTATTGATTGTTGATGGTTTCCCATTTCCTTGGAAGAAATTTGCTGTATGTAGAAATATCTTCTTAATGTTATTGCATTTCGTACATTTCACTGCGAGATATTCCAGATAAGATAAACGATATAAATTAATAGAGTTATGAAGAATTTTTAAGAAACCAATGAAATCTACATTTTTATATATTATAGAAACAACTCAATTAGTTCGGAAACCTATAATTTTATTAAGTAGTACACCATAATTGTTTAATATTTTATTAAGTATTATCGATATTGTTATGGAATTGAATCTGAAAGTTCTATTTAATAAAAACTGGCTTTGCTGGCATTTAAGTAACATTACCAGAAACTATTTTCATTTGATTTCAAATTGTTTTCTTTTGGAGATTTTCTTAATTGGAATCAATTTTAATAGATTAAATTTGATATAAACTAAAATGGAGAGAATACATATTAATCATGAAGGAAAAAATAGTAAAATTTCAAATTTTTAAATAGCGAAACAAAATGAAAAACATAAGTAGAGCTATTTTTCTTTACGCTTGACTGGCAGTGTCTATTGTGAAAACTATAAAAAAGGATGATGGAACAACATGCGGCTGTAGAAAAACAGTAGCTGAGATTCGAAAGTTCTTTTAAAACAAACTCTCAGGTCACGAAGATTTCGCTATTCAGAAATAATAGTTTAGATTAACATTCACGAGAAAGGTGAGGACCAGAATATGGGGATCACTTCTAGACTGAAATCAGTAAATTCCCTATACACGAATTCAATAGCTAAATAATACGTTTTGTTTTCGCCAGGGCAAATTAAAACTATACGTATTAGATAAGAAGTGAGGTTATTCAATTTGGGGCGCGCTTCGTATATATTTCTCCTGTCTGTCATTCAAACGGCTAATTTCTAAAATTTATAATATAACATCTTTAGAGGCAATACATCATGCAGCTGGATTAGTTTGCTTTTGCTCATTACTTTGGCTATCAAGGCAATAAGAAGTCTCGAATTAAAAAGCTTATCGAAGTTCGATATATAATATTACAACATATGAATACAGTATAACTATATACAGTAGGAGTTACGTTTTTAGGCTAAAGAGTCATAGTTACGCCACATAGAATGTGTAAATAAAGTACCATCGTCTTCCTAAACGATATGTTAGTCATAAAAGCTGCTCTGGGAAGTGGTCCAAAGAACTTTTGTTGCATTAATGGTCATAAAAGTGAATTTTCATCAATTTTTTATGCTATAATAAAACTGTCCTATTTAGCACAGAAGATTTACTCTAAGTAACTACTTTTTATTCTAAGACGCGGCCACTTCGGTTGTAGAGACATTAGGTACTTTTTGAAAGCAGGAGTGATGAAAAATGAGCAACGCCTTCGCCAGGAATTGAACCACGGACCTCTGGAATACGCACCCAGCGTGCAGGCCACTATACCACGAAGGCACGCTAAGAAGGCCGGAGAAATACCTTTCAAAGGTTATCACATTTTGTGCCCAGCAAGTCATTTAGAAGGATAATTTTTTGTTACGTGTAGTTAAGGTTGTGCTCTTTGGACAGGTAAACGAAGCTCACACCGTATTCAGTAGTACTGTCTTTCATTCATGGCTAAATTCCTAAAACAACATTATGAATTTTTAAAAGAATCCCCCTGATGTTTCCTTTATTTGCTTAATTATGCACATCGAGCTGTAACCGAAATGTTCTACAATACATCTCTGCCAAACCATCGATGACGAAAAGAATGCAATCATGTCCTCGGGACACCCACCAAGCACCCGTCACTCCTCTTCAAAATCTCGGCGGGAGATCCAACACCAGCTATTATTAAAATAAAAAACATTGAAAAGTTTTGAAAGATAAAAAGGTAAGATAGGTTGGGTTCCACCATATACGACGAGCATTCCTGATAGCGCGGAACATCACCGACACGATCGCGGGGGTGGCCAAGAAAGGAAAGAAGAGGAGGGGGTTGCTTACAGGGTTGTGATCTTTGAAGTCGCTTAGTAACGGTTGTGAAGAAGAGCTGATGTTATTTTTTTTTTCCTTGTTCGTTAACCTTGGAGCTACCAAAATTGTCTGAAGGTTGTTGAGGAAATTTCTTCGGAAATATTCCTTTGTGCAATTTCCTCTGGAATTCTTGAGTTCCACCCTAGTGAAAGGTAACCCTCTCATGTGGTTTCTAAAGGGAGAAGGATATGGTCCCCTAAACCAGGTCATCCTAATCTGATTAATTTTTTTTTAAATAAAAAGTTTGTTACTTTGAAATAACAGGAAGTAAAAGCTGTAAAAATGAAATTTAATTTTCGACAAGAGCATAGGTTACAATGTGTAGTTCATAATTCTAAATTAAGACTGACAAGAACATGGGTTATGGATATAGCTTAAAATTGATTCTGAAATATGACGTTGAAATTTGACATTTTACAAAAAATAAGTTAAGATCCTACGATTGAGAAGGAATGTTATAAGAAAACATATCCACACGTTCCAGAAATATAGTGTGGAATACGCTTCTGAATCGTTCAGGCAATGTCTTTACTCACTAGGTATCACGGGCTTAATCTCTACATATAATAAAAGAAAGAGTCTGTGTGTCTTCTCGTTCGTGCTGCGCGTAAGCTAATAGAGCAGGGCTAGAAATTTGGTATATAGGGACATCTAGACAAGAGTCAGTGCACCTCGAAGCGACTTTTTCCAAATTCGAATCAGATTTTTTTTTATTTTATCTTTTCGATTTTATCGCAATATTTTGAATAGTTTCATTCTTTTAGAGATGGGGTTTTGGCAACAGTTTTTCATTCAATTGTATACTGCACTGCTGACTGTTGAAAATCAGCACTGCTGCCACTTGGAAAAATGAGGGCGATAATTATGTGCAGTTTTTAAATTTAATGTTTATCTTGGATACTGAGCGTTTGTTGAGAGAAAGCAACGGGAAGTTGATTAATTTATTTATTAGGATAATTAATATTTGTAATAAGGTATATTGCTTATTTCATTGTAATTTTGTTATATGTAATACATTTTTTTTTAAATTTGTGTGGATTTTTTTATGAAGTTGTTCTGTAGAGTAAAATTCTGTGCAGTTTTTAAATTTAACGTTTGGCCCTTCAGGCATTTTTCCGGTACATTTAAAAGCCAGATGAAGGCTGGCAGCGTAGCTGCTAGTCTGAGATATTTTGAATAAAATTTAATGTTTTTACTGAGCGAGTATCATAGATGCAATCCAAGAAATTCGGTTGATTCATTATGTTCGGTATTCAGTCCATCATATTTTTGCTTGCCTACAGTTTCGTGAATGCACACAGACTTGATGAGATTGAATGCACGCAGATTTGAGGAGAGCTTGATAAAATTTATTTTACCAAAAGGAACACTTCACAGAAACAGTCATACAGCTCTTCACAGTATCATATAGTACAATGAGTAATTACACTTCAAACTCAAAGAACGTTAAACCCAACGCAATGCAAAGCGTGATCTAAACTAACAACTACTAGTGAGAGCAGATGCTCTTTGCGGTTTTATACAGTTTTTCCCCAGCCGTTGAGAAATCTCTAGTGCATTTCTTGAAATTAATGGAAGGTATATAAGGTTAAAGTTACATCTAAGTGCCAGATACGGCTACAGTTACATATATAGATTAATTACATATATTCAATGTTACAATATCCTTTACAAATATAAAGGCGCCAGACCAGAATATCGCCAAATAGTCTCCAAGTTTGGCGACTTTTGGCGACTTTTTTCCAAATTTGGCAATAAAAATTAGTTTAAATTTTGGCAATAAAAAAGCAAATTTTCAAATTTGGCAATAAAAAAAGCATCGCTAACTTGGCGATATCTCGCCAAATTAGCGAGATAGCCATTTACCCAATGTTAAGTAGACTTGCTGCAGTATCCTTACTTTTCCTGCATGGCCTCTTTAGATTTCCATATTATATTATAAAAAATTGCTTTAATTTCACATATAATTCCCTACATATAAACAAAATTCCTAACATTATATAATAAAATAACTCAGCATTGTGACAAATTTGTATAATTTATATTTTTGCAGCATTTTGGTGCTTTCGTAGAGCTTGAAAGTAAAATAATAATAATACAAATGCATCTGCTATAAAATTATCGATATAATGTCATTCCATATGTGTTTAATATAAAATCACATGTAAATAATGCGCTCGAAAAGCAACGCGACTAGTTAAAGTTATGAGGTATTTTCGCCCTTGTTTTCGAGTACTTTCTTGGTGTAATTGAAAGCACACTCGACGCGGTTCGGGAGGTTCGCAGTTCGAATCCTGGCGAGAACACAGGTGATTTCTTCAGATTTCTGACATCGGAAAATTCTAAAAAACTGTAAGTGGCAACCTAACTAAAAGGTGGTGGACGATAATACTTCATCACTAGGATTTGGCAATTAAGTTCCCGAATCCCCAATCGTCCTTTAAAAGGTATTTTCTCCTTCCTTTCCGCATGCCTTCGTGGTGTAACCGGAGTACGTTCGACGCGTATTCGGAAGGTCAATTTACACTACGAAGGTTCAGCACATTTTTCTCATTCCTGTATCGATATAACTTAATGACTGTATAGTTTTGAAACACTAGCTTCAAGAAAAGTTTCTACTTCAAGTCATTTAGAGCACCGGTCGTCAACCCTTAGAACTTCACGGACCACCACGTATATAACTTTATATTTGGCGGACCACTAATATGATTTCCAAAAAAAAAAAAAAAAAAAAGGTAAATGCATTTATACAATAATAATCAGCAAACTACACATATTTCGTTCACACTGAAAAATTACATGAAAAGTACAAAAATTTTATTTTTTTTGTACAGAAAGCTTCACATTTCCATATCACTGAAAAGGAACATCACGAAAAGCAAGAACAAAGCGGCAAAAGCAAAAGCGGCAAAATCAATAAACTGATAGGGTTATGCCGCCAGTTTTTAACTATTATAAACATAATAATCATCGCTTACTCAACAATGGCGCCATCGATCAACAGTTAGACAAAATAAAAACGTAAACTTCCAGTGATGCAATTATAAACAAGAATGTGGATGAACCATCTGCATTCTTGTTTATAATTGCGTCACGTTCCATCCATAAAACTTCATCAAGTTGTCTATTGACACGGATTAAAATTGTGTTATTAACGACTACAATAGCATATGTTTGTAATTCAAAAGGAAAGAGAATTCCAGTTCGGGCAATATTGATAACAGCAGCATATCCATGGATGCCAACTCTCACTTTTAAATGTCGCTAGATACACCTGCAAAAGTAGCTAAAAAGTCGCTAAATTCAGAAGGAATTTCGCTGAAAGTAGTAGCTAAAATGTTTTAAAAATTATAATTCATATTCCGTAATATGTTTAGTTACTGGTCATTTTTTAACTGAATTTGCATAAAAGTATTGTTACGGATTTGGTAATTAAATAGCTAATGTTAGTAGAATTGTAAATAAAATTGTTTTATTCCCCGTTCAGTGAAGCCCGTGACGAATATTAAAAGAAAGCTAAGCCGGAAAATTAAAAATACAAGAGCACGTGCATTTAACATTTAATAAATATCTCTTTTTGATTTCGAGAAATTGCTAGAACAATCTCGCGCGTGATTTAAAAAGCTTATAAAAAGGAGGAAAACCTCTCAGTTCAGTTAGTTGTTGTTTTAAAACTTTGTTCAGAAAACTTCTCTTGTTGACTGTAGCTAATTCGCGGATTAGCTCTCTTTAACTGTGTGGGATTCTCACTTGCGTATTTCTCAGATACTGTAGAAAGTAAATAATCTTAAGAACTAGTAAGCGAATAATCGCTTGAGTTCGTGCAACAAAAAACAACAAGATGGAAGGGTAAATAACCTTTTATTATTCAAATAAGATTTAATAGTACTCCGTCTTGGAGTGTACAGTAAAAGCCGGCACTTGGACTTGAAGTTAAGAGACTAAGAAGTAAACTAAAACTAATCTAAACTAAAAAAAAAAAAAAAAGAGAGAGATAGCTGAAGCTATCAAAATTTTAACGTAGTTGACCCCTTAAACACGATATGACTGCGAAGCTATCAAGGGCCTGAGTACGGCCGAGCGTAATAACAGCTTTGATAGAGAGTAGCCGAAAAGGCGGACGCGCTCTAATCAGAAACTCTAATTCTCTGTAACTCAGCAAGTAGAGCGTCGCAGTTAAATACCGCTCCTCCTCATTATATATTCAGATGTGATTCTAAAACTACGTTCTGGGCGAAAGCAAGTAAGTTGAAGTTAATCGACAGGAAAGAAGTTTAACTCAAAATTTAACTGTTAATAAAATTAACAACTGTTTTGAATTAAGTTCTTTTGAACATTTGAGTAGTTCTTTTGAACATTTGAAAGAAGTTTAACTCAAAATTTAACTGTTAATAAAATTAACAACTGTTTTGAATTAAGTTCTTTTGAACATTTGAGTAGTTAAAAGATAACTACAGTGGGATAGTGTAATACTGAACCAATATCTGAGGAAAATTTAAACAATTTGCTTTATTTGTTGTGATAATAATAAATTTTGTTCATTTTTCATTGAACTTGTGCATTCAATTTGTAACGAACCCGTCCGCACGCAACAATATAAATAATGTCCCGATTTTTCTGCGGACCAGCAAAACGTTATCACGGACCACCGGTTGGCGACCGCTGATTTAGAGCTCCATGTCTTAAAGCTATAGTAACAGTGTGGTTATGCCGAAAATTAGGACGTTAAATGACATTAATGGAAATTCGTGTAATTTTACAAAATTTTAGTACTCTAGAAACAGAAATGTAAATAGTGAGCTCATTGTTAGGATACGCCTGATATTCAAGAAACTGCAAAATTCTCAGAACAGTAATTTTCATATACACTGTAAAATGATACTGCTATTAATCGTAATTCAGAGATAATCTAAAAACGTATGCTTAACAAATTCAATACTCGAATGTTAAAACCGTATAGTTTCTGTTATTATGCATTTGTGGCCCTAAACCTTATATATTCTGCAGTTAGAAATTGAATTTAAATTGAGTATTCATCCTAACGGTTAATTACAGAATAATTATAGTTTCTTTGGGAATTATCAACATTTGCAGCTATTTATCTGTTAGCAGAAACACAAGTCCATTGAATCAAACACACATTTATTTAGCTACTTCTGAAGATTTATAGATAAAAAGATGCTAACACAAACTAAAACGATTTCCTTATCGTTACACAAACTTCAAGATGAAGCTACTTGCTATGGCGTTATGATTTAAATTATTTAAAACAAGATCCTAAATTGAAAGGCTTATGGTTAAGAATAACTTCCTACTGTTAAACAATACCGTCTGTCATTAAATTAGCACACTGTTCTAGTCTGAATGAAGACAAGAGTTAGAAAGAGTTAGAAAGGATAGGATAGCATTTAATCAAAATCAGATTGTTAGTAAAATATAAGGATAATTATTACAGCAGTCCTGAAGCAATTTAACAGGACATTCCTGGAAAGCAAAATATAGCTGTTTTTCAAATGCCATCAATTTTCCTATGAAGATAGCAATCTTAAAAACATGCCCATGGTCGTTGATTATGTTGTCTCTAAAAGGAATAATATTCTCTTCATTGGTCAAGGACGACAAGCCTTGAAGATATACGTGTCAAACTCTACATTCTGCAACAATAACTAGATATATCCCCCAATATAAATAAATACTGAGCCAAGAGTTAGAAAGGATAGGAGAGAATTTAACCCAAATCAGGCTCTTAGGAAAACTTAGGGATAATTGTCACAGCAGTCCTGGAACAATGTAACAGGACAGTCCTGGAATTGTCCTGGAAAGTAAAATATAGCTGTCTTCATGGGCCACCATTTTTCTCTATTACGATAACAATCTTAAAAATATGCCCTTAATCGTTGATTATGATGTCTCTGAAACATGAACCATATTCTGTTCATTGGTCAAGGACGACAAGCCTTGAAGACGTGTCGAACTCTACATTCTGCAACAATAACTAGATATATCCCCCAACAGGCAACAGGTCTGAGAATTCGAAGAAGCTAATACAAAATAAGGACACATATTATATTTCACGAATATGAATTTCATCACTTTAGTAATTGATGCAATCTGTATTCTAGAAACATATAAAGGAAGATTCTAAATGAAAACAGAACATGTATTTCTTATAAACTGTTTGGATCTGCATTCCAGATTTTATCATTTTAGACAATCTTTCCTCTTTCGCACAGTTTTATCGCTACAAATATGTGACACATTAAATATTTCGAAAAGAAGAGTTCAGGGTAAATATAAATCATAAATTATGGCGCAAAATTCCTTGAATAAGTAGTAAAAATTCCGTTTTCGTTTGACACTGATTTCAGATGGGGAAATTATGAATAATATATACCTGTTTTATTCGACAGAAGAGCTTATACCTTCATTATGATGCATGGGGCAAAGGAACTGATACTCTGACCCGAAATACTAATTTGCTTCTGCAAAGTGGAAAAAAAGAAGTAATAATACATATTTGGTTAAAACTAGGATAAAACGAGGGATGAATTCTGGCATATTTTCGATTGAAATCATCTCTAAGTAAAGGCTGAATTTTTCCAGTTGTTAAAAATCATCTGTGGTATGTCGCCCTGCAACGCTGCTATATATTTTTGGTTACAGCCGAAAATATCGCGGCAAAAACATCGCTGACTAAAACGTCGCGGAGAAAACAACGCAAGGCGAAAACGTCGTGATACAAAACATCGTGGGAGAATACATCGTAGTTCTAAAACATCGTGATACAAAACATCGTCCAAAATAAAGAGGTTAAAAAATTTCGCAGTTTAAAAACATCGTCGTCGAAAATATCGTGGTAAAAAATAAAGTATCTACAAATCATCGCATGGCGATAACATCGCAGACATGCGTTTTCAGGCTTTAATAATTGTAAATGGATATTTCCATAATGATTTATGAGCGCAAGATGGAAAGAAGGATAATCTTTACTTTCATATTTTTTATTAACTAATAAATTTTTGCTGAAAAAGTAAGAAGGAAATTTAAGCATAGAAAATTAAAGCAACTTACAGCACTTAATAGAACTTTAAATTGACATAGTTAACTAACAAAGATCATTAATAAATCATTTTTTATAAAGTTTTATCGTCCTGCGATGATTTATCGATACTTTATTTTTTACAGCGATATTTTCGACGACGATGTTTTTAAACTGCGAAGTTTTTTAACCGCTTTATTTTCGACGACGATATTTTGTACCACGATGTTTTAGAACTGCGATATTTTCTCTTTGCGATGTTTTCTCCCACGATGTTTTCTAGCACGATGTTTTCGCCTTGCGTTGTTTTCTCCGCGACGTTTTCGCCGCGATGATTTTGCCGCGATGTTATCGGCGGACACCATATTTTTCCTTCATGTGTCTTGGTAAGTTTGCCTTTGAACAAAACAAGAGTTTAATTAATGTTCCCTGCGCTTCACACACACAAATTTTTAATTCATCTCCTTGCAAAATCTTTAATTAATCTTCCACGCGTCCTGGCAGGTGATCAGTCTAAGAGTGCTGCTGTTCAGTAAAGCTTAAGATCATTGATTTTATCTTTCAAATTTCATCAGTTTGTAATTTCTTAGTAAAATAAGTGATTTAAAAATAATAAATTCATTTCTTACCAATATGTATTCATATTTCGGAGTCAGACAAGCTTTTAGCGAAGTTTAAAAAATTATTATGTAACGTTGTGTATTCTTTGCTAACATAAAATACACGCGGCGTTGAAAAGACTGTTTAAGTGAATTATCATTAAATCTTTTAAAGTACTACAAATTCAGGAGAAGGGTATAGTAACTCAAATTTTTATTAACTTTAACCCTTTATTAACTCAAAGTTTAACAGATAGCACTAATTGGTGCTTAGGGAAACCAACACATTTGGGTTTAAATGAAAAGACAATGGATTAACTTAAAATTTATGAAGTTTAAATATAGCATAACGGCGTCACAGTTTAATTGGCGCGCAAGCTGGCTGTGACCGAAGTCGGCGTAAACAAGCTTAATGGCAAGAATAACTCAACACCGCAGAATTCTAATCAAAGTTAACAACGTGGTCTTCAAGCATGTAGAACACGCTCTGATTTCACCCTCTAAAACTGCCCTTTAAATGTTTTCTTCTTTCTACCTAATTTGCATCTTGGCAGGAAAATGAAATTACGCTTGACAGGAAAGTCATTTAACTTAAAATAACGGGCTAGAAAATTAAAATGATCCCTACAACTTGATTTTTACTGGCAAGTATTTCACAACCAAACACATAAATATTTAGCTTTTTCGCACATAGTCTAGCAAATAGCCGCTTTTAAAGTGTTGCTATGTAACGTTTAATTTAGCTTTCTATTTATAATTACTTAATAAGCATAAGCAGTAAGAGAAATTCACGGAAATCGTAACAATTTGAAACTTCGTTTTATTTTTTTAATCATGCACATAGCTGATGCGATTTAATTTATTAAATTGACAATTTTTATGATTAAGCATAGAACGCATTTAACTGATGCTTGTGGCATAATCTGTAATTAATTAAAAAAAAAAAGCTTCTAATGCCACATACTACGTATTGTATATTCAAAATAGAATCTCTCCCCCCCCCCCAGATCTGTGAAGTAAGTGAAGAACTTTAAGGGCAAGATATTTGAAATTCTCAAATCTTAAATGAGTATTTTACCTTTAATTATATGGACGCCACACGAGTTCCTTTCACGCCCTGTTCTTTCAATAATAATAATAAACTAAAATTAAACATTATTAGATATTTAAGACAATAAACTGACACTAAATATGGTTAGTTATTTATTGTTAAACTACATATATAAACTCTTATTATGTGAGTAGCTAAATTTCGTTATTGGCCGAAAATTAATTTTTTTTAAATTTGACATTGCCAAAACATAATTATTTTCGTCATTTAAAATACTTCTGAAATTGGAATAATTGGAACTATATGACTATATGAACTATATGACTATATGATCAACGATTTGGAAAACAAAAGACGGGTAAGGTCTTTTAAACCGGGTAAAAGGGTGACTTTTGGTACAGCTGACTGTAACATAAAAAGAAAGTGTACACCTAGATGTTATAGCAGCCCCACATACAAAATTTCGGCGTTCTACAGCTAATCTAAAAGAAAGTGTACACTTAAATGTTATAGCAGTCCCATATACAAAATTTCGACGCTCTACAGCTAATCGTTTTGAGCTAAGCGAGGCACCTACTTACAAATGTAAGTACATACTTCACGAAACAATCCCTTTTGAATTCATTCTACAACCCGTTTCGGAAAAAAGAGTCCTTAATTCTGTCAGTAGGTATTACTCAGACTGAAGAGGTAGTCTCCGACGTGAGGAAGTCTTCAGCCACCAAAACAGAGAACGTCAGTAGGTACAGATGTCACAGAAAAAATCGTTCATATGGATTCGTGTACGGTCAAAATGGTTATTTCTTTTATAGTACTTCCATTACTTCGTACAAGGAAGTACAAATCAATATCGAAGATGAAGAAAGAGTACTAAATTAAATACTTCCAGATTTCAGAGAAAACAAGCTTTAAAAAATTTCTTAAATATTCATGTTGTAGAGACATCAGGTATTTTCGAAGCAGGAGAGATGAAAAGTTAGCAACCACCTTCGCCGGGAATCGAACCGCGAACGTCTGGAATACCGGCTCATTATGCAAACCACTACACTACGAATTCTCGCCAAGAAGGTGGGAGAAATGCCTTATAATATTATCTAATTTTTACGAAGTATGTTACAAGCTCTAGAAATCTACGCATACGAAATTACTTGAAGCGTCTGAAATCATATTCGCTTTATTATAATTAATCAAGAAAAGAACCCTTACATTTGTGTTTTACTCAGTGTGAAGATGGGGAATAAAAAGAAAACTACATCTCATGTTACATCAACTCTCATCAGCAGCCCGCTGATCTCTGATCCTTGTATCTTTATTCAGTCGTGTCCACAAAGGTGATGACAGCCTTTTAAAAGTTCAACAAGGTCATCATGCTTTACTACGTGACCAGCCGAAAACCATCAACAAGCTCTGAACGCTACTGCATAAATCCTAACTTCTTCCACTAATTAACGAACAGCTCATCCCCGTCCATCGATAAAAACTAGCCATATCTCTGGTCACATCCTGGGAGGGAGAAACTGAAAGGGGAGAATTCTACCACACCCGGATAAATAAGAATCAGAGCCAAGCGGATGTAACCCCATACCAAATCTCTTTTCAAACTCCTTTTTACGATATCTTGCTGACAGCAGACCAGATGATATTCATAAATGGATAAGAAAGGCAAAAAGAAGAAAACAGTGGCTATATCACCTGCTCACACGCTACACAATTATACGACAGTTAAAAACCATCCCTATAGGCTATAGAGGAAAAATAGTTTCGATGAGTGTATAACGGGGTTCTGAGCTTTTACATAAGATTATCAACTGCCATTATATTGCCCACTTCCGCTGGAGAGACCTCATTAACATTCTATGCACCGACCCGAGATTGAAGATGGTTTTTGTTGGTGGACTTCCTCTGTACGTGATGGGGGAAAAAGTGAAATTGAACTTGTGATTAGAGACACTAGGGAGTTTGCTGAACTAAGAGATACACGTGCGAGTTGGGAGTCATTTATTTGCCAAAAATATAAAAATTTATATTTATTTAAAAGCTGAAGTAAAATTCAATAGCAACTAGAGAATATTGTTGCGTGCGTACGGGTTCGTTATGAAATGAATGCACAAGTCCGATGAAAAATGAACAAAAATTTATTATTATCACAACAAAAATGCTTAAATTTTCTCAAATTATCATGCAGTATTACAATATCTCACAGTAGTTATCTTTTAACTACTCAAATGTCCAATAGAACGTAATTCAAAACAGCTAAGGAACGCTAATCCGCGAATTCGCTACAATCAACAACAGTAGTTTTCGAAACAACAACAAACTAAGCAACTACTACAAACTGAGATGTTTTCCTCCTTTTATAAGATTTTAAAATCACGCGCTAGAATTTTCCAGTACTTTCTCGAAATCAAAAAGAGATATTTATTTATTTAACGCACGCGCTCTTGTATTTTTAATTTTTCCGGCTTAGCTTTCTTTTAATATTCGTCACGCGCTGCACTGCGCGAGAAATAAAACCATTTAATTTATAATTGAACTAGCATTAGCTTTTTAAATACCAAATTCGTAACAATATGTTAAGAAACACACCATACTTCATTTGAAATCTGAAACAACAACGAACAAAATACAGTTAATTAAATGATTTTAAAATGAACTGGAGAACTTTTGAATGCATAAGCATAAAAAAGACCTACCAATTATATTTATATCGCTAATACTGTTTTAATTTTAAATATTCTACATTGACGGAAAAGCAAGAAAGTCGGAGAACTTCTTTAAACATAAAAGTTCGGGCTAATTTATAAAAAATGGCACGAAAGCAGCTATTTTATAAATTATTATGAGTCAAATTACATTACATATGTGATATAATACTATTCGATATTCAGCCATCTTTGCATGGTCATATTCTTAAATCTTATGTAAATAATGTAGAAGTGATATGTAATATTTTGTAAGGAATATACTTGTAGCATTGGGATTTGGATTTATTAGATTAAGGCAATGTATATTACAGCTATTTGTCAAAGGCAAGAGATGCCTTCGTAGAGGACTTTCCAAAGAGAACTGGCTCGCATTAATCTTCTGATAGTTATCAGGAGAACTCAGCTCACATTCCACTTGCACAGCGCCCATACAGCTAGGTCGTTCACCAGGACTTGAACTTCGGTTTAACTGCCAGTGTTTAGAGGCGATATCCACTCGGTCTCTGGTGTCCATGCATCATTGGGTTAATACATATAATAACAAAATAATCATCCTTCAAGCATGCAAGTTGCTCCTTATTAAAAAAGCAGTCATAAAATAACGTTTCTCTCCACTTGTATAACATGAATATATGTGAATTTTCCTAAGAACATCCTCCATGAAGATAGCCATCACTTGCCGATAGCCCTCGCGAACTTTGCTTTATTTTAAAACAAACAAATCAGATCTATAACCAGCAATATTTCATAGTCTGCCGAGACTATGGGAATGTTGCTGAAAAAGTCTACCACCAACTTAAAAGGAAATTTAGTCTGAGATAAATTCAGAAGTATTCACTGTCGGAAATTTAATTTTGTAGAAGAATATACAGACCAAGAACAAAAAAAAACTGAATCTTCATTAATAAATCAGATACATTTAATTAAATATACGAAAGTGCAAAATCGTGCATTTGATGATTTCGATTTACATAGAAAATTATGTAGTTTCAGTCAATTGTGTCCAAAAGCATTTTGGTTTGTCTCGGCTTTTAAGAAGTCTATCCGTCTAGAACCAATTATTTCTAATTTTTAATTTAATATGAAAGAAGTGGTTTCTTTCATTTAGTCATTTAGATACTTTATATGATTCTGATTATTCTGTTATAATGACTCCTAGCATGCCAAAGGTTATTATATGGAGAACTCAATATAATTACACAAGCTATTCGCAAATTTTTTAGATGATTCTACTTTCCTGTAAAAAAAATCTTCTGTTTCGATTTGTTTTTAACTGCAACTATATTTTTAAAGTATAAACTATCTTCTACTACTTGACAGTTTTGTTTTCATGCAAAATGCCGCTTTAAAAGAAGAAACGGAAGGAAGGCTATGTTTGTGTTCTTTCGGAGGAAAATCATTCGTATCTAGTTATTAAAAAACGTTGTGAAAGCCGTGGGTTTTCGCTACCTAAAACTACGATAGGTAATGCTGTCAACAACAAAGGAAACAAACGCCAAAATTTAGCTTCAAGTGAAAAAATTGGTCCAAATACGTATCAAAGGAAAAAAAACGGAATGTTTCGAATGTGGCAAAAGTAAAATCTTTGATGTTAAAATGAAATCCGTTAAGTGAAAGGACAGTTGCAATATCATAAAATGCTCAATTTCAACTGTAAACAAAGTGATTAAAGCTGATTTGAATCTTAAAAAGGTGGAAAAATATAATGTGCATCGTCTTTCTCCACGACATATCGCTGAACGCAGAACGCGTTGCAGAATTCTTCATGAGAAACAATTATTCGGACAAAAATGGAAAAATGTTGTCGCAATAGACGAATCTTGGGTGTGGTTAAATGTCTGCAAAAAATAAAGATTAATTTATTATCATCAGTTTGGAGAAAAAAATCTTAAATCATGGCTCAAAGAATCTAAAGAAAGTTTTTCTAAGAGATTTGTGATTGTTGCTGTTTTTCATATAATAGAAAATTAAAAATAAAGAGAGTGGAGAAAAATGTTAAAATCAACTCCACATATTATCCAAAACATATTTTATACCTAATTTTCAAATATGAAATGCCTTCTTTTTACACACAGTAGAACTGCATCAAGACAAAACACGCAGCGACGTGTCAAAATCTACTGTTCATTTCCTTGAAAATATAGAACAAGAAACGGGTCTCAAAACCATTCCCTTCACTCATATCCCTACTAAATTTCCTGATGTATCACCAATATATTTTTGCGCTTTTTGACTTTTAAAAAGCGGGTTGTCCAAATGTCAACCTACAACCTCTTTAGCCTTTGAAAGGCTGTTAGAGAACAATGGGATAAAATACCTCTTCCGATACTACAAAAGGCTTCGAAACTAGGGTGTACCAAGAGAGCGAAGAATAAGGGTTATCAAACAGAATATTCAAAATATAAAAATTTTAGGTAAAATATTTCTGCAATTATAATAAAAAACGTATAAAATTTGTGCAAACAGCCTCTGTGAAAGGGATTTAATATCCCTATAATTCCCTATAATATCCCTATATATATTGCTGAATAGCAGGTAGAATGAATGACGATTCTAATTTAATAGGTTAGAGTTTACTGCTTTCAGCAATATACATATAGGTACATGTAATGTTGTAAAAATGTCGGCTGTGTAGATAGATGTTGAAGCATGCATAGAAGATCCAAAATGAACAGCAAACTTGGCAACAGAGGAGATTTAAAATTCATTTTTACTTCAATTGACATTTACGCCCACAAATGACTACACTAAGCGAGCCTAAATTATCCAGAGCATTTACATTTTTGATAGCTTTCCGTTATGAAGAAAGCAACAAACAGCAATTTAGCTTGGCCGAGAAGCAGAAGGAAAGTGCGATGCCTACGCGACAAAATTTTAATTCAGAATGGGTTAGTTCCGATTTCGATTTCATTTTGATTGGATAATTATTGAAATTTTAAATTTTCTATTGGTGGTTCAAGGTTTATGTGACTTATTTTCATCAGAGGTACATGCAAAGGTCACAGGATATAGATAAATCTAAAAATGACGCAGTCCGTAAACGTTTATCATAAACTATTACTATTTTTAGAATAGAAAAGGGAAATACCCAAATTAAAATGAAGAATTAAGGAACTATCGAAAATTTAAGTTAGGTTGATTCACATATATTTTTACCTTATATATATATATATGCACTGCTGGCCATTAAAATTGCAATACCGTGAAGGAAAGCAAATACAAAAAAAGATATTTATTACACGTAAAACAGTATGGCATGAAGACAAAAATGATTAAATTTGTAAGTATTTTGGAGGTTTAGAGGGGTGGGAAATTAGTAGAAACAGCTGCCACCCTTGGTAGCTAAAACGGCTCTTACTCCATCAGGTACGGAGTCAAATTGGGTTTGGATGACATAAATAGGCAATTCAATAATAACAGAAACATAATAATAGGCTAAAAATTAAAAATACTTTTTTAAACCCATCCTGCGCTATGGTTGCAAGATTGAAGTAGAATAAACTTAAAGCATCTAGAGTTGATATTAAATTGGAATCAAAAGCAAAGCAATCCCTCAACAATATTAATAATTTCAATCGTGTATAAGAGGTTTAACACAATATCATATTTATATATATATATAAGAAATGTCATGAAGACGGACAGGTTTTTTTTTTTTTTTTTTTTTTTTTTTTTTTTTTTTTGTTTTTGTTTTTTCAAGCATTACTCACGTTTTTAATCTGCTTGTAAGTTTAAAAAAAAACGAAATCACTTAAATTCGGTTCAGTAATTTTAAATAATCATTTACTGGATTTAAAATCTATGTTGATTGAACTGTAATCTGGACTCTAAATTACAAAGCAAATGGGACTGTAATGAGTAATGTAAATGTGATGAGTTTTGTTTTTTAGAATGTGGACTATAAATTCAGACTTAAATTTATTAGTTTAACTGGACCTTGCAGGCAGAAAAACATTCAAATTCTATGAGATAATCAATATAAGCACCAAAGTCATATACTTATCTTGAGCAAATTTCATTTCAAAAGAAAATGAAGACAACTTGTATTTTTGCAAACACTGAGAACGAAAGAACACTTTAAGTTCTTCAAATTCGAAATTATTACTTTATAAAATCTGGCAATTCAAAGGTAGTTTTCAAATAAATTTTTAATTAAAGATTCTTAAAGATTTATAAATACTTTTTCCTCAAATTGATTTGAATTCGTTCAACTTTTTTCTCCTTTCCCTTTATTTTGTTTAGCATAAATGTTTTTCAACTCACATTCATGCCGGGGCGTTTTGAGTGAATTTTAAGTATACTTAATTCTTAGAGGAATTTTAAATAAATATGCTTCGCATTGTTAAACATCTTGGGAAATATTATGTGCTACTAAAACAACTGAAAAAAGACAAAGTTGCGATTATATAATTTGTAGGATTCCCCACTGTGTAATTCTAAGTTACTGTGTAGAGTCTTTAGGTTAATTGGAACAAGAAAAAATGAAAAATATGCAACCACCTTCGCCGGGAATCGAACCACGGGCCTCTAGAATACCGGCCTAGCGTGCTACTGTTACACCACGAAGGCACGCTAGAGAAGTGGGAGAAATACCTTATATACTCCCCTTTTTAAAGGGCGACTAGGGTTTTAGGGGACTTAGTCGCCAAATCCTGGGTGCTGAGAATCATCATCCACAACCCTTTTAGTTCGGGCGCCACTTGTAGAGTCATTAGGTTAATTGGAAGCAGACAAGATGAAAAATATGCAAACGCCTTCCCCGGGAATCGAACCACGGACATCTGGAATACCGGCCCAGCGTGCTATCGTTACACCACGAAGGCACGCTAGGGAAGTGGGAGAAATACCTTATAACTGTTGGAAGTGAAGAATCTTAAGAACTGATAAGCGAATAATCGCTTGAGTTCGTATGACAGGAAACAACAAGATAAAAGTTTAAAATAGCCCTTTATTATTCCAACTAAAGTTTAACAAAACTCCGTCTTGGAGTTGTACAATACTCGGGCTTGAACTTAAGAAACTAAGAATTAAACTAAACTAATCTCAACTAAAGAGATATAGCCGAAGCTGTCAAAATTTTAACAGAGTTAGCTAACGGTAATTGACTGCAAAGCTATCAAGGGCCTAAAGTACGGCCGAGCGTAATAATAGCTTACGAGATAGTAGTCTAAAAAGGCAGAAGCGTGCAGCCAAAATATCTTGTATCTCACTCACTAAGACTGTAGAACTTCGCGGTTATATATCGCTCTTCCTAATTAACATTCAAACGTGCTTCTAAAACTATGCTCTGGCCCGAAGTGGTAAGTTGAAGTAAAAATCGATAGGAAAGGAAGTTTAAATCAAAATTTAACTGTTAATAAAATTACCATAGTCCTTACAAATTAAAGAGCTAAAATTGTATTTTAATAATAAAACCATATTCTCAATTTTTAAATAATATATATGTATGAAACTTATTATTATATGTAAATGAGAACTACTAGAAATAGTATAGACTTTAGCCTTTTTTTTCCTTTTAACTCAAAATTTTTTTTAACTACAGGAAGAATTTAAATGCTTGTATTTTTAAAGGCACTTGATTATTTCTGATACATATTTTTTGTCCTACCGCACGAAAAGCTCTAGGAAAGTAAGAAGATAAGGAAATTATAAATATTAGCAAAATTTATAATTACATCATGAGGGAAAAATTATATATAATGGATTGGATACCAAACTAAAACTATTTCTTTTATAAAACTGAGAAAAAACTGAGAATGTATATATATATATACATCAAATACATTAGTTATTCGACTTAGATCTATTTTATCTAAATTAAAAACAAAATGACACTTTTTGTAATTTTAATTGTGGAAGCTCCACTTCCTACTGAATGAAGACTTTAGTTGTTATGCCGATGGTTTCAATTAAGAGAAAAAATATGGTTTCTAATTTTGAAAAAATACCATAAAGTTTATTGAAATTTGGTGTGAATGTAGGCATATATGAGACAGTAGTCTGTACAGTATAATACCCACACGTGAGCGTGAACAATCTTATGAGGGAATTCCAAAGTGACATGGCAACATGCATATAAAATGAGCCCATTGGGGTTTATGGTCATCTCTAGCAGACACACAAGTTCCACAGCGAGACGTTATAATGTTAATGGGAAAACTGATGAGCTACTCTCACAATTTCAGTTATTCTCGTATCGAAGCAATTTTCAACTCATAAATGGAACTCGGAGACTATTCTCAAACTGCAGTTGCTCATCCAAGACCATCCCATACATGTTCAGTCCGATTCAAGTTTGAAGATATTACTGTCCTATATGTACGCCAAAATCCTCTCTTTGAAATCCTCTTCCATTTGAGCACTGAATGATCGAGCATCCATGAAAAGGAACTGAAAGTAGTTGAGTCAAGCATCATTCATCCATTGTGCTGTAAAATCTCGTTTTTATACCTCTGAGAAGTCATAGAGTTTATGTGAAGCACATGAAATGACGTGCGATCAAATGACGCCTGCCCAGATCATCACATTGCAGCTAGCAATCATTTATCCCTCTCTGTGATATTGCAGGAACAGTATTGTGTACCTTGTTTCCCATTCATGAAGTCACATCGGAAATTAGTGTCTAACTTGAATCTAGATTCGTCACTGAAGAGAATTTCGATACATCATAAGACCAAATATTTTTGGCTCTGTGTTTAAAGTTGATGTTCTCTGCCTCATGCCAGACGCGTTCTGTTGTGTGAAAGTGTGAGCGGCATGCAAGCAGCAAGCCTTCTAGCAAAGGCCCTCTCTCTTGAATTTTGGGTGAAATAGTAAACCTTTGAAACTAATGAAACTAAAGTTCCAATCGTACTAATGACTTCAAGAGAGAGTTGTGTGGTTGTAGCATCCTCAGGCAGTTGTCTGAAAATGCCAGTTACCAAACTTCACTGCGCGTCATGGCTGATACGCTTGCTTTGGACTTCTGGATCTGGAAGTGGTCTTGCAGCCAAAATCTGAATGTGCCCTGCTCCCAGCATATATCAACCCTCCTATAGGGCAGAAGCGTTAATAAATACTGCTTATAAAGCGTCAGAAATTCCATCAACTGAGCATTAATGGCTACTCTTTCTACATAGCTGCTTATGAAATTCAACAAAAGTTTACAGCAAACGCTGTGATAACGCCTATGCATATGAACCAAGTAGGAATGGAACAAAAGCTCGCTTTTATACCTAAGATTACCTCAGCGTCTGCTACATTTGTAAAATCAATATTTATTCTACTACTGTTGAAAAGGTTACTGTTTTACCGTATACATTTCGATTTTAATTGAGTATTTGTTCAGAAATTCTAAACGCAAAGCATGTTAATCCTCTTATTTTTGAATTACAGCATACGTACGAACAAAAGAACTGAAATCCTATATTTGACAACAATTAAGGCTGTAAAGGATGCTTATTTTTCAAGCAGCATACAGCAGCTTAAATACGAACTGCTACAAAATATTACGTTAGTAGTTTAATGGAGTCTGTTGGGCGTTCGAATACTTAAATGTGCTTAAGAAGAAAATAAGTGAAAATACGAGTCCTTATTCTCGCAGATAAATACGCTTCTCCTTTTCACTTGTTACTACCCCAGTAGATGATTTGACAGCTATGGACACTTTCACCGTCATAGCCTTTAAAGCGCAAAAGGGAGTCACATTTGTAAACACTTCCCGCGGAAAACACGTATAACACTTTCATATCAAGGTGTCTAAAATAGGTAAACATTGTATGAAAGGTAATAAAGTAGAGGTGACATTGTGTAAAAGGTAATAAAGTTACAAAATTAAGAAAGTAGAGGCTTTTGAGCACAAAATTCAGGTATTTTTACTTAAATTAGGCAGATGGTATTTCAAATTTAATACTTTCTAGACAAGAAAGAAGAAAAACGTAAAACGTCCGTAACATGAAACACGGAATGATTTGCATCTAAAAGACATTCATGTTCTCAATTAAGGGTAATTAAATAAATTAATACAATCCAGTCTATCTTTGACTGAAGCTAGATAAAGAAGCATGCAAACAGAAAGTAAGTAAATTTGTACGACTGATTTAATACGACTTCAGTTCCGCCCTCAATTTTGAAGGAGAGCACCCCGGCAGAGGGAACGAGTCCTAGTATTTTAGTGCTGCTGAAACCATACTAATGCAAGTCGACAGCAAAATATCCAACAGAATATGAAGCAAATGAGAAGACATGGTAAACTGCAAAATACAAAAGTAAAATAGTAAGATATGTTTGTTTATGTGATTATGGCGAAGGCTCAAGAACTATCTGCCTAAAGAGAGGGGTGCCTTCATGGAGGACTTTTAAGGTAAATTGGCTCATATACACATTACACATGAAGAAAACCACGAAAGCGACTACGCAGCCAGCCCGTTTGGCGAGATTCAAACCTCGAACCGAACTACCAGTACTCAGCGACTTTACCGTCGGCGAGCGTAAGTAGGGCATGAAAAACATTTTGATAAGAAATTGTCTATCATTCGCTGTCTCATAAAAAAGTGATAATACTTAAACAATTTTGAAAGCTATAGCCTTCACCTACGTGAGCAATGAAAAAGTGCAAAACCAAACACGAAATACAAATTTCGCTGAAAAATTAAATAATAATTCGCAGCTATGAGAAAAGGTAAACAACTGTAAGTTACTAATTAACTAAAAAAGAGCAAAAACTCTGCTTCTAAACATGTAGAAACCAATCACAGAATGTATATATTTCTTCTGTATAAACATATATCAAAATATACATGTAACATAAAAATATGTAAACCAAAATTCTAACTTAAATTTTCAATAGCTTCTTGACGTTTCATCTTAATTTTAATATTTTCTTTTTCTGTTTTAAAAATAGTAACTGCTTATAATAAACGTCTTTAAATTTTGTCCTTTCAAAGCTGATAGTCACCATCATATGACTTTTACATAACGTTTGTGACGTAAATGGTATGGACGTAAATGGTGATTGTGAATTGAAACTCAATCAGTCAATAATAATTTTAGATAATTATTAATTAGCCGGTCAAAATATTATCGAAATCTAAACTGAATCATTCTAAATTAAGATTTTGTCCAAGACAAACCATACTTCACTTCAGCATATTTTGCTCACAAGATCTACCAACACTTTCTCTTTTCAAAATTGTTTTTTCAAAATATAACGCTACCGATTTAAGTCAACGGAAAAGGATGCCTAATTTTTTTTGTTGGCCTGTTGAAATGCTTTGTCAACTAAATAAAAAAAGTAATAATTAAATTTGCCGAATTTGCAAAGCTTATTCTTCTTCACGGATCGACATCTACGCTATCAACATTTCTAAATGCATATATATTTAATGCTTTGCGATTAAAAAACGTTACTGTAAAATATGTAGAAAATATGTTTTTGTTTTAAAATATTTAATCTTAAATAAAAATGCTTTATTCCAGGAACAGATGTTTAGAATTTGTTATTATTTTGGTTTGTTGCGACAGAAAAAGAAACAAATTTCAAAAGAACATGACATTTTATTTTTCTTCTTCTGTCTTTGTAAGTTATTTTAATCAACTTCTTTAATTTAAATTAATACAATTTAAGTGAATGAAAATATAACGCTGATTTTAGCACTGTACAATCCATCCAGATAATCAATAAAACATCTAGGAAAGAAAATGCACAATTGGAAAAGTCCTTGTATTAACACAGTTCAAGATATAATGTTTCTGATTTTTACGCGACCCCTTTGTGGTCAATTCTATCGGTAGTTCTCACTCGAAGGGAAAATAGCCACTGGCAATCACCCCACTAATTCGATTCTCTGATTACCAAGTCAAGTTTCGAAGGAAGTCGTCATTATGCTATTTAGAAGATTCCTAACTCTTTCTTCCTCCGCAAGAGAATGCTGGAAAAAAGACTTCTTTTACGCAGACTTCATGACACGTCTCCATCGTCTTATTTTATTTACTTCTACTGTTTTTTCCTAAGCTCATTTCTAAACCATTCAAGGCCGAATTGATGCCTGGTAATTCCTTACATTATGGTGACAGTTAGGAAGGATTGAATCTACTCTATCCGTTAGCGTTATTTTTCTTGTGCTCATCGATAAATTGAGCCAAGCCGAATGTCCGGAGATCATTAGTGTTATCGTGGGAACAGGTTGATTTTTCACACGATTAAGATGATGGGAAACTGGAGTTCGTTAAATTTTTACCTTCTGATTGCGCAAGATATCGAGCGGATGTAAACAAAGTATACAGTTGACCCTTGAGGAATGTGAGTTTAAATTGCTCGGTTGAGCTTACCACGCGCAATTATTTTTTTAATAAATATACATTGAAAAATAGTTTAGACACTTGTATCAGTTGGAAAACCTCGTAAAGGAAAGCATTATAACAGCCATATTAAAATGCAGTTAGATATATCATAAAGCGTAACTATGATACTGATCTATTTCATCATTTACTTCCATAAAATATGAGAAATTACATTACATAAACCTTTTCACTCTTGATGCTTAATATCTGTATTATTTATCATCATTTAAAACAATATAATAGTAAGGTAGCAATACGCTGTTATCTTCACTTTGTGATATCATATTGTTGTGGTTTTTTTTTTTTTTTTTTTTTTTTTTTCTTTTCTGACACAAGTTGTTACGTTATTTTCTTCTTTCACGTTCGTACGGGGTTCGTGAGCATTTGGAGTGAATAACGACGACAGCATTTGATGGAATTTCTAAACACACTTTATTTACCAATATTAATCAGGACAGCTCCAAAACACATTTACAGTCGCCTAAAATCTAATATAAACACGCTGACACAATCAGCGACACAGCCTTTACAACTTCGCTGCAAAGCACCAGAGTACAGCTCCCGACTCTGCTCAGTCGTTCCCAGAGCTTAACATATTCTTTTGACGATGCACTAACCGCGATACACTAAAAGACTCTTCGATGCACTCGAGGACCGACTCGGCACTCGCTGCCCGGCTGTCAACTCGAGACTAACTATCTCGCACTCTAGACGAGGCACTAACTGACTGCGGACCAGCAAGGTTCATATACTAGCTTTTGGCTTGTGTTCGAGAACCTTCTGGGCTAAACCGTAAGAATGCGTTCCAGAAAGGTCTCCATCCGTCCATGGCATATCGCCAATTTTTGTCGCCAAATATCGCCAAATGGGGCTTTGCGTTGAAGCCATCTTACCGCGCCTGTACATTTGGTAACAATATAAAGCAACATTTTATTGATATAGGTATAAACATCGGGTATTTCATTCGAAACAGAGAATGTAAATTTAGATATGCACTAAATACCACACTACCTTGCAAAAATCTGCTATATATTACAAATCTCGTACTATCCCTTGTAGAGTCATTAGGTTCATTGGAAGCAGAAAAGATGAAAAATATGCAACCGCCTTCGCCGGGAATCGAACCACGGACCTCTGGAATACCGGGCCAGCGTGCTACCGTTATACCAAGAAGGCACGCTAGGGAAGTAGTAGAAATACCTTATACCCTTTTCCTTATAATGAATCACTTTCTTTAGCCTATTTAGTAAGAATACAGTATTTCAATATTTTTGTTAATAGAGTACTTTAATTATCAGTAAGGTTTTCGTACAACAATAAACTATTGATAGTTCAATTTCTGAAGAGTCGCCGATTTAGCAAATGGAAAGTTTGCGGTAATTCTGCAACAAGCCAGTTTGTCAGCTAGCCAGTCAACAAGCCATGGCCTGTCAATGATTGAAGCTGACCATTGAACATTGGTAGCTAGATTTGGGTTCGAATACTGGCGAATGGGCAGGCTACATGAGCGTTTTAAGTGTTTTCCTAGTGTATAACATCAAAACGAAAAAAATTTCAGTACAGAATATTTAACGAGGGCATCCCTTACTTCAATACAGTAGTTCTCAATTTTTTGACTAACGCGTACCATCTGAACATAAATTGAAAACCCTTAGTACCACCAGTACAAAGTACTACTACCAACACAACTCTTGAACAAAGCTCAGATCGCATAAATTTACGAATGTTAGGGGGAAACCTCAATCAAGACGTTGGGGTTTTAATTTTTGAATTTAATGTTGAAAATACTTTTAATTTTGCGTACCACCTATTTTTCTCTTTCGTACCAGCAGTGGTACACGTACCACCGGCTGAGAACCCCTGCTTTAATAGATAGCCGTCGTGTACCTTATAATCTGTGAGATAAGAAGACAATTGTTAGTGCTATTTAGCAAATCTCATTTTCTCGCTTTTCTATGCCACAGTCTAGCATTTCTCTTGATACTTCAAACTGCTTAATTATTAATTTATTGAAATGATGGCAAAATGGTAGATGAGCAAGAACACATAAGTATTTAATCACTAATGAAGAATTTATTTCTTAAGTTGTCAGGGTAATATTATTTAGTATTGTCCAATCATGAAATTTTTATATGATGAATTTGTCTTCTTTTCAAATTCTATAAATTTTCTATATTTCTATGTGCCCTCTTAATTCTCGCAATTACTGCGAATTCTTTTTACACTTATACTGTATTTAAATTATCAATATAAATAAAATCGCAAGATTGCTTCTAGTAAAAGAAGTCAGATATCGTTTCGACCCAAAATATCTTCTTTGTAAAGGGAAAGACAGGCCAAATTCATAATAAAATTCTTTTACTTTTTAGTGTCATAGCCGGACTGCGAAACGAAAGAAAACTAAAGCTCTTGAAAATGGGCTAGCTCTCCGAAATCTTAGTTTAGTTGAGGTTGTGAAAGCAAAAATCGCAAAGAAAAATTAAAGTGCGCCTTCATTAATGCACGAAAGATAAGAAAACAAAGGGAGCATATTGTCATAAATTAAAATTAAGCTTCTATGCAAAAATTTTACATGGCCTCGTTTACCTGCAGAGACTCGAGCAAGTGATAATTAATGTCCTTAACTGGTATAATCATTAATTTTCCAGGCATACTTGTATGTTTTATATTTTTTAAAATATTATTTATTATTAAAATATTATTATCAATGCATACTACATTATTTTATTTTCCATTATGGTTTCATTATTTTTTATTATCTTCTTATTGCTATTCGAGCATTTTTAGTTTAATTATTGATATTTCGAGTTTTCTGATATTTGCTTTTGTTTCACCAGCAATTGGAAACTTTGTAGCACTTTCTCTGATATATAATATTGCTGAAATTAAATTGTGATATAATATATTTTGTTGCCTTAAGAAATTAAATTAAACTTATTCCTAACTCTTTGATAAACAGCATTCTTTATAGCAGTGATATTCAATTATAAGGGTCGCGACTCTTAGACTGAATATCAAATTTTATCAAAGTTATAAAAATTTACATAAAACAATACTAATTTAAACTTCAAAAACTAGACTGTGCCCAAGTAAGACAAACGGCTACAGCAAGATATTATGTATGAAATGTATAAATATGACAAGTCTCTAATGTAAAAAGATTTTAGATGTGTGCTAACAGGTATATTAGTTCAAGCCTAAATGGGGTACCTTTCTGAAAATCAGAACTCATTACGGCTCTCGTCTGTTAGTATATATCACCGGTAGAAGTTCTGTCTTAATTAGTTTCCATCGTATGCGATGCAGTGAGCCGCCCAGACATGGTATAGTGGATAGGGGAGGTTAACCGCTGAGTTGGCTTCCTACCCAGGTATAGATATATCCATGCAGAATTGGTTACCAACTCGGCGGTAGTCAACCACTAGCTACCAGGCCGCAGCCCTGGGCAGCCCTGGCTGAGCAGACGACATTTATAAAGTGCAAAAAAGAGATATACATGTCCATGCAAAGCACTTGAAGAAGAGTACAACAATGTCCAAAGAAATATATACATGCGCATACAAGGCACTTAAAGAAGAGTACAATCAAAATATATGTATATACATATAAATACAAACTCATATACATATATATATACACACTTACAAACATAGATATTCCGAAACAAATAAAAGTATACATACTCTCATATTGATATATACACCCATACATAAACGTTATCATCATAGTTAAAGTTTACAAGAAGCGTGCCATTGAGGTACGCGTGATCCTTAGTATAAATTAGGTACCATAAATAAAAGATATAAACATGTACAGATACATTACAGCATTCAGATACAGTATGAACTTTATGTATGAGAACCTGGCACAGCATAAATACAAAATTACATATTGAACATACATATCACATACTCTGTTGCTGACGTATTGAACTAGCTTATATTTTATGACTACTATCTTCCAGTGTCAGAAGAGTAATTGCTAGTACAGTAGTCAATTGTTGTTTTCAGTTTCCGCTGGGCAACTCTGTTACTTTGTAGATTCTGGAACCAATTTGGCCAGAATCTGGCTCTTGGTTGCTTGAGGCTGTTAAGTGCTGTGTGTGGACAGGAGAACACAAAATGATCTGGATGACCCTCCTCCCCACATTCACAGTTACCATTCTCTCTCAAGCCAATGCGGCAGAGGTATGAAGGAAAGGGCCCATGACCAGTGAGGAAATACGTCATGTAATTGCTATTAGTTTGGATTGTTGTCTTGACCTTGGCAATGAGATTGTAAACACCTCTCCCTGTGGAGGCTTGATCCCAACGTTCTTGCATATTCTTAGGAGCTGATGGAATGCCCGACTCTTTAGGTACGAGACTGGCCTAAGGGTCGGGACTTCTCGCAAAGTGGATGAATCCGCTACTTCCTTTGCGACAGCATCTGCTCTCTCATTTCCTTCTATTCGCGTATGAGCGGGCACCCAGATGAGTGAGGGTCTTTGCGAAGCAGGCATGTAGGTTAGAATGTCTCTAATGCTGCTGACGATAGTGCTGCGAGAACGAATTCCAGTTAACGCAGCGAGGCTTGAGGCTGAGTCTGTGTAGATGATATTGGGCGTTGTCGGATTGTTCTTCAGGTGAAGAAGAGCTGATCTGATTACTATGAGCTCCGCCTGAAAGACAGAGTTTTCAGAAGCGAACTTTCTTATCCACTCATACGTTAAAGCTCCTCCAGAAAGTACACAGAATCCGCTTCCCGTGTCCCCTGAAATTTTAGAGCCATCAGTGGAAACACCATTTACAAATCCCGAGTCCTGTGTTCTATTAAAGTAGATAGTGTCCACAAGGTTATTTTTAGCAGGGTGGCAGGGAGCTTAGTGGATAGGGGAGCCTACTGCGATAACGAAGAGCCCGGGTTCGAATCCCGAAGAAGACGTGGATGCTTGTAAATGTATACTGTCTTTGCGGCATGGGATCACTCTAATTACATATCGAGAAAAAAGTTGTCTGGAGAGGTTAATGGTAGGGGAAGAGGTGTGGGAGACCCTCGGACCCCCCTGGTGTTCTCAAATTGTGGAGGAACTGAGTGATGTCATTCAGTCACCTGTATGGTGCTATGCTGTATCCACGGTACAAATAAAAAGGTAAATACTATTGGCACAGAGATTAATCAGCTGAAACTTAATATCAGTTTTCGAAAGCCTCCAAACTTTTTTCTGTATTATTTATGAATTAGGTTAATTCTCCGCAAGAGCATCTTTGCTCATTCGCAAATAATCCTCTACGGTCTGCAGAAATCAATTAACCAGACCATCAAAAGTCACGAAAGAGCTCAGCTTTGAAGATTCAAATAGAAGAATTATATTGATCATGCGAAGATTTCAGTCTGTAACTAAAAGTAGTAAAATTAAATGTAGTAAAGCTAGTGAAATTTAAATGTTTACATAGATGTACTCCTTTTCCGAAGCATAAAATATAACATAATGTCTTGTATTTATAACAAATGGAAACCATTGCCCAACATATCCAGTAAAATAACAAGTAAAGAAAAGAAAAATCTAATTTTCGCACACTGATGTGAAAACATCCCACATCAAAGCCATCTAAACGGACTATTTCTTGCAAGACAAAAGCCTGCTTTGTCGAGGAACTGAACGACCATTAGAGAGCCTACCCGATAGCTGTCCACTTTTTGATGGATTATGATTGAATCCTTTTCATTCCTCTTGGTTCAGTCTGATGATGCTACAGACAGACCTCCTGCACTCCTTGCTCACAATGGGACCAGGGAGATGTCACGTTACATTTCCACCTGCGTAGTGAGGGATAGTTTAAATAACAGAGAACGGCCAGAATGAGGTCTTGCTGATGGGTATTTTCCTTCTTGTTTTGACCACAGAGTTGAAAAAAATATAAGTTTCTTTTTCTTTCTTTGGCTGAAAAAGTGGTGAGAAATTGAGATTTGTAAATGTCAGTATTGGATAATGGGCTGTGGTATACCGCTGGGGATCAGATTAAGAGGTTATGCAATGTAATTCGGTTCTTGATATGTAGCAATGGCAAAAATCTTGTTAGAACGGCATAGCTTGTTTACATTGTGGAAAAAGATTTGACTACCATTCTGCTTGTAATCGTATGAATAAGTAATAAATTCAGCTGGACCTAACTTGCGCAATACAGCACTGGTAAGTTCTAAAATCATATTTCGTTGCTCTTGTTACAACAACAACGTTACCTTGAGTTGAGAACGGATATAACTTCCATCTCAGTACATAAATCCTATTATGATAGTGGGAAATCGCTTTGTATATTTCATTCTGAAAAGCAGAAATGAATGTAAATTTCATTGAAAGACTTTTCGTCACTTATTGGACAGTTGTCCTATATAATGTACAAATCAGCTTGAATGTTTAATCAATAAAAAACGCAATAACTTTATCCACCTGTCTTATTTTAGTCCATACTAGGTAGTTATTTAACAGAAAGTGTAGAACCTTTGGCAATCTATAAATAAATAATTAGGTGGGAAAAATGTGTTCAAAAATGTGTTGATATTAACATGATTCACAATGCAGGAAATTCAATACTGTGTAATTAAACAATCACAAATAAGAGTTATATTACACAAGGCAAGTGAAGACACATATATGCATCAATTCTCAATGTTGATGTGCCTTACAAAATAAATTTTCGCTGATAGTTATTTACGAAAATTACAATTACATGTAAAAGCTGCAGTAAAAAAATTTCAAAGGCCTCAAACTTAAACTATTACTCAAAAGGATTTGTTAAGATTTTTTATGCTCTCCCTAAGCTCAGAGATTACTAGTATGCCGTTGCATTCACTCTTGCACTCCTACTTTTTGGCTTTTTGGCTCTATTATCAAGTATCATTTTCTTCGCACTTATGCCATATACAGTTCAACATTAAAATCACAAAAGTTTTAAAACATCATAGCAACATACGTTTAGAAAACCGATGTTAAGTTTAGCATACCCTTTTTTTAATCCAAGGCCCAGAAGGCCTGTTAGTTTCGAAACGGCATTTTGCGCTGTTTCACTATACATGTCTGTTTGTCTCTTGCACTGTAGAAAAACGACGGTACCTAGATCCACTAAATTTTGAATAACGTAATCCTCTACCCGAACACGAGCATCTTCGAAGCACGAATTTTAAATTTATCTTATTATCTATTTCATATTTTGTAAAACTTTAACGAGTTTTTGCTTAACAAACTTAACGATTTCAAAGCGAGCAATGGTAACATTGTACGAAAAATAGTATTTTTATCTCCAGGGTGCGAGACTGTCTATCGGAAATTGTAAAGCTATACTGTTTTTAAATATTTTGTGTTATTGCTGTTGAACTGAATTTTATGTGGTTGAAGTGCGAAGAACAATATATATAATAAGTAAAGGTAACACAAAAAAAGAAGCCCCTTAGGGCGTAATATAAAATATGAAAGCTTTCAGATTCAGTTGAACAGTGAAATTCAGTTGAACAGTGAAATCACAAAATGTTTAAAAACAAAATATCTTTATTATTTTCGATAGACAAGTCACACACGCTGGAGCTAAAAATGTTTTATTCCGTACAGCGTTGCCACTGCTAGCTTTCAAATCGTTAAGTTTTTTAATCAGTAATTTATTTAAAAGTTTTACAAAATATGAAATATTAAATTCGAAATTCAAAATTCGAACTTTCAGTGCACAACACTAAATGAAGTACTACGTTATTTAAAATTTGATTGCTCTAGGAACCATTGTTTCTTCACAGTGGGAGGAAGATACAAACAGACATGATTCTTCATTATTTAGGTAATAATGTTTGGTGGTAATAATTGGAAAAGTGATATAGCCGTTCAAAAAGGTCTATATAAAACCCCGTTTTGAGAGTAATAATCCATTTGGGCTAACGGCCCTTTTGGCCTAACCACTATTTTAAAGTAAATAAGAATATTTGTGTACATTAGTAATATGCTCTAAGATTTCACGCTTGTATTTGGAGCCGTAGATAATAGCGAACGCTGCATATAACAGGACATTCGTGTAACACAGGAAGTTACTGTTAGGGTTAATTGTTAAGTTCTGTATTTTAGGGTTATGTTCATTTGTACTAACAGCTGTTTTAATTTTTGAAACTTTTCTGAATTCTCTTATTCTCCTCTCGCCTTTCCTCGCCAGGGTGCAAATTAAGTAGGTGAGAGAGAATATTTAAACGGTTGAAACGAGAAGGTTAGACTGAGTGTGATTTCGCTAGTGAAGGATGATTCTTGATGGAACATTGCCTTTTTGCTCCGAAAGGTATATAATTTGTAGTTTATCCGTATGCGTCTGTATGGTAGGTATGAATGTTCGTCTTCTTTTAGGACTATTCGAGTGGTTAGAACAAAGCTTGGTAATATTCGTTTAAACTACCCATGTAAGGTATTTCTCCCTCCTTCCTAGCGTAACTTCGTGGTGTAGAGGTCAGCACACTGAGCAGGTATTTCAGAGGTTCGTGGTTCGATTCCCGGCGAAAGTGGTTGCTAATTTTTCATCTCTCCGGCTTTTCCTATTAGCCTAATGTCTCTATACCCATTTTTGTCTCCTCCCAAATTAAGTAAAGTCGCTGAAGACTGGTATTCGGTCCGAGGTTCGAATCTCGCGAACGGGCTTGCTGCATGGGCGTTTTCAGCCACTTTCTTTTTACAAAGTTCTCCACGCCCTCCCCTTAGGCAGATAGCCCTAGTGTGCTTTACCATAATTAAATAAACCAAATCAAACCAACCCAAATTAAGTGCCTTTTTTAGATTTTTGCGGTTTTCTGCATATATAACATGAATATGAAACAGTTTTCCTTATAAAATTTTCCACGAAGGTAAATCTTTTCGAGCTAATAATATACCTTGGGTGTTTGACCACAATCAGTTCCAAATGGCTTATGAACCGCGAAAAGCACATACAAGTTCTTGTTAAATAATAAATAGACTTATATCTGTATAACTTAATATACATATACATATAATTATATCTGAAACATAAATATGCAATGATATTATATAGAAACTTTATGTTTAAAATAAAAACTACTACACGACGCACACTACGTTTTAAAATCATTTTCACGTTGTAACGAACTATTTTTGTTAAATTCATGTTACTTCTGAAAAATCTATCTGCAGTCATATTAAGGTTTCTTCTTTACAAAAGTAAATTTAATTTCTTTCAAAATCATGTAACAATCACTTTTAGAAACATCAAACTTAAGTTTAAAAGAATGACGACTATATGGACAAAGACGGTTTGTGATTTTTTTTCTTTCGTACATGATATTCTAGGATGGCATGGATATCTAGAAAAAGAAAAAAAAGAAAATACAGACAACGAATATATCTCGTGCCCCGAAACCAAAAATGAAATCTCACCAAGATGCCGAGTCATGTCCCGCCATAAAAATGCATGTAGGCTTTTTTTACCAGAACTCGCTTATGAATATCTTTTCAATATGACACGATTGACTTTTACTTAGAAATTGGAAACTGTAAAAAAAATTATATGTCTATTCTACCACAGTAGCACAAGCTAATTCAAATGACTGACCTAATTTTAGATGAGCATAAGACCTGAAGTCGCGTTAATCATGAATTTATTTGATATAATACCAAATATAATATTTGATATAAAATCTCCAAATCTCCGAGTTTTAGATATATAACCAAAAAGAGATTATCTCTACTGTTCTCTTGCGTCAAAAATCTGCAAAATGTTTTTTTAATACAGTTACATAACAGAAGGCCATACATGTACAATAAGTTTTAAAATATAAATAAATAATCCTGTTAACTATATGGATTTGATCTACGATTCACTAATCACATTGGTGGAATCATCAGTTCCAGTGAATAGGATAAGTGTAAAGGTACAGTGACCGCATGATTACAGTATGTGGCTGCAAAGGTAAAACGATTTAATAATAGCTGGCTCTTAGGTCACCAAACCACGCACCTTTTGATATTTTTCCTTTCAGATTGATTATATTGAGGATGCTGTAGTTGTATCATACGTGCCTGCACTCCTGCATGTGCTCCAAATCTGTTGGAGAAATTGCAGTAATTAAGCAACCGGAGGAATTAAGAATTTGATTGCACTTTGTACATTATTCATACAATTAAAAAAGATCCACATACTTGCTAGTAAATTTTTGACGGTTTCTCTTTTCCATTTCACATCAGCTATCATATATTATTCACATTACTCATGCTAATTTTTTATGTTATTTACATTATACATCACTTGGTAAATTTCAGAAGATAAATCATTTGAAAAACCTAAATTTGGGACGTAAAGTTAGGCAAACATCAGCCTTACTTTTGCGTTTATTTTGTAGAAAAATATATCAGTTTTGAAGAAATCTATTAACGAGGTGCTTCTTCTTCAAGACCAAAAAGTATTCATCGTTTACTGAAGAGCTTAAAGCGAAATGAATAATCGAAAAAAATTAAACTAACGTAAAATCATCGATCGCGCAAAATAGAAGCGTTAAAAAGGAAATATCAGAAACTAATAACTTAATTTTTTTTTTTATTTCTTCAAAATTTTGACCGGAATTATTTTTATGAATTAAAAAAGGTGGAATTCTGTGAGCGTGGAAGATGTTTAGAAAATCGAATTTATCAAATGAAGATGTTTTCTGAAAAATTTTAGTGAAACTAAAAGCAAAGCACGTTTCAAGGATCAGAGTGTGTGTGTGTGTGTGTGTGTGATTATGGCAAAGCCTCGAGGGCTATCTGCCTAAGAGGAGGGATGCCCTCGCGGAGGACTTTCTAAGGTAAACTGGCTCGTATACACGTTACACATGGGGAAAACCACGAAAACGCCCATGCAGCCAGCCCGTTCGCGGGATTCGAACCTCGGACCGAACTACCAGTGTTCAGCGACTTTACCGCTCGGCCGCTGGTGGGCCTAAATTAGCAATCAAGGATCAGAGATGATAAGCTATGGAAGATTATTTACTTTTGCCTTTTGGACATAAGATTCACGTCTTTTAAAGCAGAATCTAAATGCATGACGTGCTTAAAGAACGCTATAAATTCCCCAAAGATTAAAATTTGATGAGGTGTTTAAGGACTGAAGAAAGACTTTTATTAATAGGTGATTTATAAAAAAGAACTGGACAATTCAACTCCTGAGAAGTGCTTTTTTTTTCAACTTTAGAGTGAAAAATTAGGATGATAGTAAAATATTGCTGTCAGCATAAATGGCAATAAAATTTTCTTTGATAGCATAACTTTATTATAATAGTAAGAAGAAAAGTATTTAAAAAATATATCAAAAACATGTAAAAAATAGTTTCTCTCAGCAGCAACCTGTTTCAAATAACAAAAGCGTCTAAGATCAAATTACGGGCCATTGGGGTTAAAACCTGCAATGCGTCATAAACACGAGAATAAAATGAAGCCTTTTGTCTGTTTATTTGTCTAGCTTTGAAATCAGTTATTACATGTAATTAGGATGTCAAAGAAAAACAAAAGAGGTTCAGAAATTCAGTTTCAATTGTGGACTTATTTATTGGATCAATAGAATTCGTAACAGAAAAAGCATTTGTTAAATTCTCTTTTTTGAAATCAAAAAGTGCAATAGGCCCATACTTGTTTAATTCCTTTGATTTGTGATAGAATTATTTTGGAAAACAACAAAGTAAGTTTAATAAAGCAAATTCATTCCTCAATTTCAGGGTGAATTTACAGAGCCTGGGTCTGAAATATTTTTAACACTAGTAAACTGGAATATTAAGTGAAACGCAAATCATCATTAAAAAATGTAGATTGAAACTAAGTAAAAGTTTCGAGTATATTAACAAAACCAAATTAGTTTTTGATAGAACGCTAGAGTAAATTTAGTAATAATATTTTTAGCTGCATTCTCAAAATTAAAAGGTATAAGAAGCTTTGGAGTTCCTGTTTCGTGAAATGTTGAACAGGTGGAATTATTATACAGTTGGTTTTATTATTATATACTAGTTTGAACATGTTGCCTAATTTTATGATTGACACAGGCGTATATCTCCGATATAATCTATATTTCGTAATCAGATGGGTACACATTACTAGCCATGAGACAACGTCGCTCCCACGTAGAATTTTAATAACCTCGCGACTTTGATAAAATTTATTGATTATGGTTGGGGGAAGCTGACAAATTTTCTCTTAGCTGACAGAATAAGTAAATTCCAATGAAAAGCATTGTTAATGGGTATTATTTATTTGAACGTTTTCCATAAATCAATCTAAGACGAATAATGATACTGTCATTAATTAAAAAGACTCAAAATATAAAATGAAACCTTGTTATATTAGCATAACTTTAAATAATAAGGAATTATTAATAAAGAACTATTGTCTAATTGCCATACAATTAGGAACCGGTTAAACAGAATAAAATAAAAAAATCTCCAATGTAATAAATAATATTTCTGACGAAACAGCAGCTGAGTGTCTGCTGAATGCGCAATAATTTACATCGGATAATAAGAAGAAGCAAATAAGTCAATCAACTAAATGACAATATAACATTGCGATATCCGTCAACTTTTTTATTGCATGTGCATAGTATTCCAAATGGCTTGGAATAACCGCAGTAATTGAAATAATTAATCATCTCCTTTTATGCTTTAATCATCAACAAAACAGTTCTTTGTCTAGCGAATGAAATTCTTTTTTTAAAACATAGAATATTTTTGCAACATGCGCTGTAGGTATATTCGGGCTTGTGCGAGAGCATAAAAGCAATTTCGGAACGCCCTTCTGGGCAGTTGCGTTATCCCACAGGTAAACGCAATTAAAACTCTGAACAATTTATTCATTGCAAAGTACAATTCGAAGAAGTGACTGCCATAAAGATAACTTAGTCATAAAAGTTTGAATAATTAATAGAATTATTTACACAACGGTTGATCAAATAGTGGGCGTGGCAATCGTTAAGTCGCGTTTTGACATTTACAAATTTCGTCGGCACATTTCCTCAGTTTTAATTGGATACTTTCAATTCTGTAACCCGTAATCAAAGTTTTCATGATAATAGTAAACAAGAAGTTCGTTTCCACACTTAATGCAGAAATCGTGTTCTAGCTGACCTTGGAAATGTTTTTGCGGTATTTTAGCACATGTTATGTACTCTTAGAAACTAAATATATTCAGATGAAATTCACTCAGTTCAAGAACTATTGTCATTCACGAATACATATGCATAAATAGTCAGTACAAAAGTGATCAGAGTCAATTCATAAAATTTCGTAAACTCTGTTTTAAATGGTACTTTGCAAAAATAATTGTAAGCTAATTTTACGAATTCTATAAATAAATTTTAAGGTAATATACATTACGTAAGATTTCAAATTAAGTGTTTTAAAATAGCATGAAGATTAATTTTAATTTAAATAAACTTGTATTGAGGAAGTTTCGCATCTGATTGATTTCTTATAAAAATACTGAGCAGAATATGTATCAGAAATAGAATTTTAATACACAAACATGTTACAAAATAAATAACAATTGAATCAAAAATTAACTAAAATCATTTAGTTTAAAAACAGTTGCACATGATTTAAGTCATAAAATGTAAATCATTAATTTAAATTGTATTGGAGTGTCTTCTGTAATCTTTTGTAAAGGCACACTATCTACCAGATAAAAGAAAATCCGTTTGTGTGTTCACTAATAGGGATTAAATTATTCAGATTATGACAAAGCACGCAGGGGTTATCTGCCTAAGGAAAGGAGTTCCTTCATGGAGGGCTTTCTAAGGCAAACTGATTCGTTTTCTTTACGTACCGCTAAAGCCACGAAGATTTCCATGCAGACCTATTCACCGTGATTTTCATGGATCCAGTAGTTAGGAGAGCAATGGAAGGTTTAATTCTTCCTTCCAAGTCCTACTAAGCATTGCGGGAGCAAGCCCGGTGAGTGTTTCATCCTCAGTTTGGTCTCGAGGGCGGGAACATGAGTTCATAGCGGCTTAATTGGTAAGAACATCGCAGTTTTGTTTTCAGAGAATAGGCTAATTGCGTGGGTTTTTCATAGTTTTCTTATGTGTAACACGACTATAAGGTATTTACTGTTACAAGGCGAGCCATAAAGGGACCATCCCTGGCATTCTTTGACTTTATTATATTCTCAAGACGATAACTAATGAAAATTCTTTTTGCTCATATAGTTTACTGCTTAATAACTAGCAGTTGATTCTTGATTAAGACTAAGCAGTTTTAACTCCATGGGTACGACGCATAAATAATATGGCTTCAATAGTTCTCTGTATAATTAATAGCATATATGTCTCTATTAAAAATATGTATACTTTTTCAAATAGTAACTTCTTTTAATTTTAAGTACATTTGGCTCATTCTTATCAAAAACCGTTTGCATGCCAATTATTTTTAATATATGTATTTAAATGCGGTATGTTTTTCAAGTATATATGTGAAACTGTGTGTATATATATATATATGTGTGTGTGTGTATCCTTTCTTGCTAAATAAATTTAAGGGACTTTCACATTTTTAAAATTTAAATGCCTCTTTATGAATGCTTAGAAAATTATAACAAATATATATCACAGTAGAGTAAGAGCAATTTAATTATTAATGCTATTTAAATTTTCTTCATAATTCATTTCCTCTCCCCTCCCCTTTTTCATTTACCAAGGGTGTCTGAATGTGCTAAATTTTATGAATCTGATATGCAACTCACGATTAATATTTTCGTATAAGATTTTGGCAATGAAAAGATTATCTTCTTAGAAAACAGAAAACATTTGTTATTCAGTTTAAAAACTGAAAAAAAGTGGTTAAAAATGCTTTTTTTTTTTTTTTTTTTTTTTTTGGTTGTTGTTGTTGTTGTTTTCAAAGTTTCTTTACTGTGCTTTCAATCATTAGTGATTTCCGCCTAAATTATGATTTTCAGTAATTAAATTCACCAAATTCACACAGAAAAGTATCAAGTTATACTTTTCTGTATTTACTTTCGTAATCATTTACTTGTGAACTCATAGAAAGACTGATAAAAATCTCTCAGTGCATATGTGCAATGTGCTCTTTGCACACAAATGTGAAAATCCAAAACGAACTTTCTACAAAAGCATTTTCATGAGTACAAAGCTTCTATACTATTAAAAATCTATTGGTGTCTGTTTGTTTGTTAATTTCTTTGTTTGTGTGGGGCATTATCTATTCCGGAACGGCGGGGAGTTGTGTGTCGAGAGAGGTATCCCTGGTTTCCAAAATTCCATATAACGCCATTTCGCCCATTGTCATCCTTGTACGACTTTAATTGCTGAGATATCAATTAAAACTTTGAAAAAACTAATTCTCGCCTTCATTTTTCCGAGTCTCTCGCGCTGGAGATAGAAATCTGTTTTACTTCGAAAGGTGTTGCCAATGCTAGCTTTCAAATAGCAGAGTTTGTTAATAAAACGTTTTTAAGCTTTACAAAATATGAAATAAAAATAGCATTGTCAAACATTAAATACATTATTATTATATAAGTTCATGTTCTGACATTGAAGAAAGCACGCGATTTCATGTAACGTCAATGTATATCGAAAATATTTCGTTATTGTCAGCATTTTAAATAAATAGTTCTTGTTGGCAACTTTTTTTGTTTCGGATTAAGAATTAATAGTTAATTTTTTTTTTTTCAGTTTTTCAGAGCATAGAATTTATAAATCTTGCTTTGGCTGTAGCCTGGCTAGTATTGATTTAATGTTTGACATAGAAGTATAAACAATCTGTATCCCTTTGTAACGAAAAAAAATATATAAGTGAAAATAGCCAAGAAATAAATATAAATGTTAAAGCCAAGAAAAACATACAGTGTTGATTTCTTTCTCGTTAGTAATAAAGCTCTTTATCTTCTCCTCTCCTTCCCCCCCTTTTTTTTTACTTTCAATTCAATATATAGCTCGCACAGTAAGAACTTTAATCACTACTTAAATAATTAAAATGCCAAAATGGCAAAAAAGTAAAAAAAAAAAAAAAAAAAAAGACAGGAAAAACAAAAACACAGTAACACTTTTTAATAGCCTTTCAGATTTTATGCCAGAGAAATACAGAGAAAACGTTCTGTGAACATTTTTTAAAAAGACATCAATAGTGACTTACTTCATTCTGCTCATAACTTAGTTAAAAGTGAGCAATAATCGCAAAATAAGAAAAACTGAATGCCTCAGGTCTTTCTACAAAAGCGACGCCTGGCGTGATTTCCAACAGTTTCTCAAACAGTCGTGACCCACGACGACCGCTAAATGAACACTCTAAGAAATGAAGAGACCAGTTTCTTTATTATAAAAGCCGAAATCTTTATTACACTGTTAATTACGAGCAGACGCGTATAAAAAATTTTCTTGCCAAAAATTGAGAAATGCTCGCCGTTTGGTTACAATATACCAAACGCGAGAATTGCCTGAGTCTTTTGTTATTATTAAACTCGGCACAAAAGGAAGGAGGACACAGTGTAACCATCAAGCGCAACAAAGCCTTAATTCTGGAAATGTGATTTGTGACTATTGGAGTACAATAGAAATAGATTACACGCTTATGCCGTAAAAGAAGGTTTTTATTATTTATTTATTTTTTTATAGTGCTCAGTTTCAACAATTTATTTTCATTTTCTTCTCCTCCCCTCGCTTTTTGCTATCATTTTTGTGTGTAAAAGGAAATGTATGTGCCACCATACATATATTTTAAATATATAAATTCTGAAAAAATCCTTCATGAGCTTATGAAAATAAAAATAACTAGGTTTCACTAATTTTTTATGAATTTTAATATTTATTTTAAGTCACACATAGATGAAGAATTCGACGCTAATTTAATATAAATGTATAACAAAGTGCTTAAGATGTAAAATATCATACGAACATTTCGTTATTCTGTTAAAAAAACACCTTATCCTTTCAATAAAAGTAATATCTTACGTTGTCAGTAGAAGTATATTATGTTGTCAGTTTATGACATTAAATCGTTATAGCTGAATAAAATTAATTAAATCTGTATTCGAATAGAATTTACATTTTGAAAGTTGTAAAATTTATTTCGGTATTTTTTACAGTAAAATTGTACAAAATAAAAACTATAAGAATATAAAATCTCTGTTAGCATTTAGACAAATTAAAGAAAAGAGAAATACATAAAAGGAAATACCTAAGAGGCTTCCAATCTGCATATTATTCAAAAACTTTGTCATAAGCTATTTATATTGCAAACAGTATGTACACAAGAAGTAGACTTCGAAATTTTGCAGTTGACGATTATATGATCTTGAAAAACTTATTCATTTACGACACGCATGATATAAAATAAAAATTGTTAAAAAAGATGAAATATATCAAAAAGAGCTTTCAGATTTTATATTACGCCCAATTTTTCATCTTGCCTGCTTCCAAATAATCCTAATGTCTCTACACCCTGTTCTCTTATTCGGTGATGTGACAGTGCTAATGCAGTCCTTTCTATCTGTCAGTCCGTCCGTCCTGCATTCATAGATTTGATATTCTCATGATTCATCCATTATGAACACTAATATCTCGAAATGCTAATCTGCAGTCATTATAAGCCACAGTTCTTCCTCTGTTAAACTCACTCTTGCTGGAATAACTGCCATATTTTCGATAAAGTATACTGAAGTTTTCCACGCAAAAGAACAGCGAAAAAATACACAGTTCTAGTACTTAAAATAATAAAAATATGCTGTGATATAATACATTTAGATAGAATTGTGGACGAAAGCCTTGCCTTAGATAATTCTAATAAGGAGCCTTACAAGTACGTAATCTTACGTAAAGGTCCCATGACATGTTCGAGAAGAAGGCTCATTTCGCATTTGCTAGATGCTGTGCAAGTGCATAGCTCAGTTGAACCGTTACTTGTTCCGGCAAATAATGTCTTAAAGGCTGGTAATTCTGATGTCCAAACTAGTGTATTTTTAAGTAGGAAACTACAAGAAATGTATTTAAAACCGTCGATTATAATTTTGCTTATGTGCCCTGATGGACGACCTTAATAAGCGAGGCGACAAAATTAAGCTTCTGAGGGTACATGATTTATTAGCGGGTGAAGTTTTCAAGAAAAGACGAGGAGATAAGATAAAAGGGGAAGACTATTGTCTCATGAACAGCAAGGTAGTCAGTGAGGTGAAAAATGACAAAAACCAAAAGAGTAACGCCACGCGTGAAGTAAATTACAAAATATACAATGCGGAACGAAAATAAAGTTACAAATATTTAGAATACATAAATTCAGATTCTAAAAAGAGAATTAAATAAACTATATATAAGATAAATAAGATATATAGGATAAAAAATATATTAGATAAATAAGGTGTATAACAGATTATTTACGAGCTCCTGCAACTCAATGCAACTACTCGGCTGGAGTCCCATCTGAGAACCCCCATATTAAACAAGCTCTAGTAGTTCAGCAAAAGTCGCCTTGGGTAACACAAAACCATTAGCAAGCCCCTGAGTCTCACAACGAGGTCATACAAATTTCTAAAGTCACACCTACCGCAATTTCGAGCCGGGCCGAACTGATCTCCACCCCCTATTCTCGGCGCTACTTGTACCGGCGTGACCTATTCGCTTGGAAGTTTGACTGGTCATCTAAATACTCCCGCTTATACTACGCGGGCTACCCGTCACCGAGGCCATTACCCAGCACACTCGTCGTACCGAACTATTTGTGCCATGGGCTCTAGGTCTTACGCCATACCCTGGATCTGACTGTAATGAAATGATCGTCCCAAAGTTCTAGAATCACCAAACTCATGAATTTTATACTCCCGGGGCCGAAACTGCCTGGGTACAGATCCTAGCTAGTAGCTTCACAGAGTTTTTTTCCTCGACTCCGGGAGAGATAATAAAGTGTATAAGATAAAAAATAAATTGCGTATAAGATAATCGAATAAGAAAGCGATGATGGTAAATCGAGCAAGAAGTAACTAAATATAAGTCAACAGATGAGGAAACTTGGTAAGTGGCTTGAAACAGTCTGCATTTTCTCCATTTTGTATTTTTTTAAGCGGCGTTTGCACTGCAATGCTAATAATTTTCATATCCCATTGATGCCTAAGTGTGGTGCAAATTTCAAGATTTTTGAATGCTTTCTTCATAGTAATACACTTTGGATGCCCCTCAATGTACCTGAATTCGTTGTATTTTCAAAGTTCATATTTCACGGAGAAAGACAGGGCACTTTCATTCCGATGTAAAACACATTTCAAATATTATTTGATATGTGTTTTATAAGTACATGCATGTTCCATTATATACACCTTACAGTGGAGGTAAGTATTGGATGAGCACTCCTGGTGATTTTGTACATGCAACTGGCAATAGAATAACTAAACGTTATGGCATTTGTTGGTAATTCTTGCCTTGGGAGCAAATAAAAGAAAACACTTTTATGTTTCCTTGTTGCATTTTAATATTGGCTTTGTTCTCTCAATTTTAATATTGTACTCGAAGTAAGCGTCCGTTAAAAGTACTCATTTGCTTAGATACCGGTTACTATATGCTCAACTTGATTATAGGAACTCCATCTTTCTTGAATTATTATTTGATGGGCTATTCAGCATTATTAGGGAATATGTTTTAGCCCATTTCATGTGTTCTCTTACATAAAAATATAATCAACATGTGTAGTGCAATTCTTTTATAAAGCGCAGAAAGAATGGTCAGATATTTATTTACCGGCATAAATCATTCATTCATTTTGAAAAGCATATTTTCAAACGTATTACAAAAAGATATATTGAAACAGCCACAAACTTACCAAGTTTGTATTGTGTATTCCAGGTGGCAGTACGAGTCCATTATCTTTCAGATCGGGTGCGGCAGTGTGGTAGTACAAGGATAGTACCTGTCGAAAATGGATGGAAAGCGAGAATAAAGTTTTTGTGTGTTTGAATATGCCAGATGTTTGTCTGTTATCACTGTGCAGCGCGTTTTCAAAAGATATTATGGAAAAAAACGGCAGCAACGGGTAAGCAAAGCCCTTTTGCAGTGGTATCCGCAATTCAAGGATACTAGTTGCTTGTGTAAAGGGAAAAGCGCCGGTCGACCAAAAGTATCAGAAGAAATAGTAGAGAGAGTGAGGGATAATTTTCCTGCATAGTCCAAAAACCTCAACGTCCTGGGTGAGCCATGAACTTGGAGTACCACAGAAAACTGTGTGGAAGATTTTGCGTCAATGCTTTCATTTCAAACCGTATCGTGTGTAGCTCCTGCAACAATTAAAGCCAGAGGATTATGCCCGTCGACAAGAGTTTTGCCTTAATATGCAGGAAGCATTAAAGAACGAAGATTTTTCCGCCAAGTTGATATTCAGCGATTAAGTAACATTCCATTCCACTTATGCGGGATTGTGAATCGTCATAATGTGCGATTCTGGGACACAGAAAATTCACGTGGAGTCATGACAACTGAAAGAGATCGCCAGAGGTGAATGTTTTCTGTGCAATGTCACAAACAAAGATGTATGGACCGTTTTTCTTCGCTGAGCAAACTGTTACCGGTTCATGTTACCTGGATATGTTGCAGTTGTGGCTGTTCCCACAACTCAGTGCTGACCTAAGGGATTTTGTCTTCAACAAGACGGGGCATCCCATCATTGGCACATCCCATGTTATAACTACCTAAACGATGAACGGCATCACTGGATTGGGCGTATTGGTCAGAATGACCTAGCTGTGTCCCCCTGGCCTCCCAGATCCCTTAATTTAACGCTCTGCGACTTCTTCCTGTGGGGTAGTCAAGGACCTTGTTTACATACCTCCACTACCGCAATCCTTAGTCGAGCTCAAAGAGTGCATCAGTGCTGCAGTGCAGACAATTAACAGGACGATGCTATAAAATATATGGAATGAGCTCGATTATCATCTGGACGTGTGTCGTGTCACAAAAGGGGCACATATTGAACATTTGTACAGGGGTGTATAAATTCATTTTGAAAAGCATATTTTCAAACGTATTATTTGATATGTGTTATATATAAGTTTGTGGTTCTTTTCATATATCTCTCATGTGTGTATGTGTAATACTTTTGGGAATATAGCCTTTTGAAAATGAATGAATCATTTATGCTAGCCCTGTATTACATTTTTGACCCTATTTGATCATTTGAGCTTGATTTATTTCTCTGATATATTTATTGACAGAATTTTCATTATTCCATTTATAAATCTTGAATTTAAATATTGTCTGGAGATTGCGATTGAAGAGATAGCCCCCCTGCTCATATTAAGTTAGTATTCGGCAATAATTTTTAAAGTTTTAAAATTTAAACTTTGAGCATTGACAGCTCCCAAATATTTTAATTTTAATTTTTCAATTTTCTTCTTTTGATTCCTATAGTTGCATTTTTATATAATATAAAGTGTTGCAAATAATTAATAATCTAATTAGTTTTTCAATATATATCTTAGTCTTATTTCCTGTTGGTACGTTTTAATAAAAAAAAATTTTGGAATATATCATTATTAATCCATTGACAATAAATAAAAAAGCTTGTAAGACCCACATTAAGAGCTTATGCTATTACTCAGTTGTTATCTGAATGAAAATTTTTACATTGAGAGTGATTTGCTGTATAAACACAGTGACACAAAAGCTTAATAAAATAAATATAATTAAGTAATGATCGAATGATCTGAGGTTTTCTTTTTTTCTACCAAAAAAAAGAAAGTCTCAGGTATTTCAATGCCATCTATCTCAGATTAATGCTCATCTGGTGAGAAAAAAGATGATAATTTAGTATATACTTTCAATTGCATTTAACTATGAACGAATACTTTTGCAAACATTTTTTGTGTGTGTGTATGTGTGTGTATGTTACATTCATTTTAAATGTGAGTGTAAATTGACGCGTCTAAAGACAATTTATATACACCGCTTCGTATCTAAATCTCTATATCAATATACTTTATATAAGATTACACATAAGATTTATAGTATATTATATACTACGTCAAATAAAAATAAGCATATTACCCGTGTGACAGCATCTGACAGTGTAAATTTACGATATATATTTATTTTTATTATCCAAAAATATCACAGTAACTTTCCCCCGCTTATCATCTGTGCTCTTAATTAAAACTCAAATTACCTATCACATTTCCGGATATTAGATCACAGTTTTGACATTTTGTCTAATATCGCCATCTGGTGGACGTTCGCTGTACTATTAATTAATCACGAAAGGTTTTTATTACCCGCCGTTTGAAACATAAAAGAACGAAAAGTTTTTCAAAGATAAAACAATTTCCATTGTAACTCTGGACTCAGTCTGAGATTATTTCCCGAGTAATCTTGAAGTGGGGGGAAAATAAAAAGCAATTAACCTGTAGGGTGGCGTTGAGCACGCTAAGAGTTGCTATATTTTATACGCTATTAACCTTTGATCTTTTAGAAAGTGATGGTGGAAGAAAATGTTTTTGTAGGTTTTGGATTTATGAAGTGAAATAATTTTTCGGAAGCAAAATGTCGTGGAATGTTTTTTGTAATCCTTTGAAGTTCTTTTTTAATGCTGTTTGAATCATTCTCACACGTTTCACACACATTTTTCGAATTCTAAATTAATTATTTAACATTGATGTGATGGTATATTTGGTTAAAAAATAACCATGAGAAGAGTTACATAGAGATAATATATGGAAGATTGAAATATATATTGAATAAATTTAATTAAAAGCGCTTTTCTGATATTGCAAGTATTCCATGAATAATCTAATTTTTACCTTTATGCGGCTGCATATGAGGACGCATAAAATATTTTAATTAAAATAAAAAAAAACAATATTAAACCTTTGAACACTAGTGATTCGACGCAGGTTGAAATTCCGGCGAATAGGGTGTTTGCATGAAAGTTTTTCTAGTTTTCCCCATGCCTTTCGTAAATAAAAATCTGCTTTCCTCGTGATTTGTTTCGCAGTAGCTCGTCTTCCGTTAAGCAAATAGCTCTAATGTTTTTTATAAGCTAATAAATTAAAGCAATGAATTTAAAAAATAAGTAGATTTTAAATGTCAGAGGTAATTTTGTGGTAATTTTTAAACATTTTCCACTTTCCGAACTGTTTTAACCGTTAGCGTCACGTTAATACGTTAAAATACTAGATCATTTAGCATTTTTCAGCCTGAGTAGTGTTGCAGTTGCACGAGATATTTATTTTATACACCACATCTCAAATAGCCTGTTTCAAAGTATTGCCCTTAGATTTGGCATACGATCTTTAACTTCTTCCTAAATAATTAATAATTTATCTGCTAACATGATTTTAAATGCGTTTAAATTGTATTGTATCTAAATGGTAAATTTTATGAACATTTGCAGCATTACTGGAATTAATAAAAAATGTTTATAACATCACATATTATGTATGGTACAGAAGCTTTCGGTTCTAAACGTGTTTCCAAATAAAGAACAGCTTTTTAAAATTTTTCTGCCCGATATGTCTGACTATAAAGATTAGTAGACCTTAATTAATATTTCCTATTTTTATTAATGATTTGTCCTAATGCTTATGCTTAGACTGAAATGTAATTCGATTTTTATTTTATTTTATAAACATAGAAATGAAGTAAATCTAGAATATTAATACCTCTCAGAATAATACGGAATTTCATTTTTAAAATACGTATTTCGGAACTGACAAAAATTGAAAGTCTGTACTCTGAAGATGCATTCTACAGAGCATTAAAAGTATCCGTTACTGATAATATCCGCTGCAATGTTAAACATTCGTGTCCCACAATGCACGACCGGTTAAGCAAATTTAATGTAGATGGGCTATTTCCATCATGGAAATGCAACTTTAATGGCTAATAGTTTATTTAAATAATAATCATGTAGTAATAGCTTGTGCTGCAGGTATTTAGATATAATTTCTATTTAATTGTTAAAACATTAAGCCTGCAAATATTTATCCGGAAAGAGAATTTTCTGTTTCCAGGCCTATTTTGTTTTATTTTACTAAAAATTAAATGGTATGGCATTAGATAATTTGGGTACCTTTCAAGCATGCATATTAATACACGGAAAAAAGTTAAAAATCACATAAAATCTATTTTACTTATTTTTTTCGAGTATATTTGAAACGCATATTGATTAATAAAGAGTTTGTATAAGATGTATAATACTCTTTTTTCTAATATTAAATGTTAAGTAATTGCAAGTGTTTCATAGTTGAACCTTCAAGAGTTCTATTTTTTACAGGATGATATAAAACGCTTTTTGGTTTTTGTTTTTTAAAGAAAAATACTAGCAAAGGAAAGTTTTATTTTATTTTCTCATTACAACTACATGTCCATCTTTACCAATATTACCAGTAAAACAAATACCTATTTTCGATATTATCGGCAATGGGCAATAACGCTAACACTGTTCTACATGAAAGTCCTCCCCGCCAAAGTATCGTGTTATTTGGATAATTTCTATCTGTTTTCAAATTGTTGTATCACATAGCAAAATCTAGAAAATATCAGCAACATTTCCTAAGCCTACTGAGTGGCGACAATTTGTTAACTCTTCGAAGACAAGTCTAAAAGCAGTTCTATTGTTTAATGGAAACGAACAACCATCTGTTTCCGTGGGTCACGCTGTAAATATGAGAGAAATGTACGCGAACATGCATGTATTACTTCAAAACATAAATTACGAAGACCATAAATGGAATATCTGTGCCGATCTAAAAGTTGTTGCACTGTTTACAGGACTGAAGAGTAGCAATACTGAGCTGGCTTACAGGACTGAAGAGTGGAAGAGTGGCTATTGTTACGAAATGTACAAGCGCGGTAAGATGGCTTCCCCGTAAAGCAGAAGGTTGCCATAAAATGGCAAAGAAGGGCAGGGTTGCCACATTTAGGGAGATATCGCCCATTTGGCGACATTTGGCGACAAAATTGGTGATTTACCACGGACGGTTGGAGAACCTTCTGGAACGAATTCTTACCGGTTTAGCCCAGAATGTTCCCGAACACAAGACGATCCATAGTCAGTTAGTGTGTGTCTCTCATCGAGAGTGCGTCTCAGTGTGTGTGCCTTGTCTAGCGAGCTGATAGTCATTGAGCGAGTGTCTCGAAGTCTAGCGCCGAGTTGGTCGTCGAATGCATCGATCTTTTAGTGCATCGTCGAGTTTTGTCTTAAACTGTTCTGAGTCGAGAGCTATACTCTTGTATATCGTCGAGTGCATCGCGTGGAGAATCTCGAGAGTACGTGGAGTTCCGAGAACGACCAAGCAGAGTTGGGAGCTGTACTCGGGTGTTTTTCAGTGAAGCTGTCTCCACCGATATAACCTGATAAACGGAAGGCTGTGTCGCTGATTGTGTAAGCGTGTTTATAGTAGTTTTTCGACGACTGTAATGTGATTTTGCAGCTGTCCTGATTAGTACTGGGTAAATAAAGTGTGTTGCGATACTTCATCAAGTGTCGTCCTTATTCATTCCAAATCTACGAACCCCGTACGAACGTGAAAGAAGGAAATAACGTAACAACTGGTGTCAGAAGGAAGAAGATAACGTAACACTATAGATATTGTTGTTTTTTCCGCGAATGGGACAGCAGAGCCAGAAACCAACATTATATTGTTAAGGAATGGCCGTTACATGAAGATAGGGTGCCTGGTCTTCAAAGGGAACCAAAGCTTGAAGAAGGACTGTTCCCTGGACCGCAAATATGAGAAGTTTTAAAAGATGAAAATTTTGAAACTACTCTTTCAAGAAAAGAAAATAGGGAGTGGACTGCCTTCAAAAATTTATGTAGCAACTTCCTACGTAGCAAGAAAATGGATAACTACAAAAATATAGTTAAAGAATTTATCTAATCTTACAAGCCGTTACAGCATGTCATTTAAGCTGCATTTTCTTCACTCCCATTTGGATTTATACACTGACAATTTAGATGCAGTTTCAGAAAACACACGTCGAAAGATTTCACCAACAAATTTCTCAAAAGGAGAAGCATTATTGTAGAAAATGGACCCCAAACATGTGAGCGGACTACTTACTATTGAACCTTCAAACGCGAAACCGATCCAGGCGAATACAAGCGCAAAAAGGCAAAAAACAAGCTAATTTTTTTTTATTTTATTATACTTTTTTCAATACAAATTTAAGTATATTTTAGATTTCCTATAGTTTGGGTTTCTCATATTTTATATTATTCTTCCCTTCTATGAAACTTACAGATGATAGGTAAAAACTGAGCTCATATTTGAATTCAACACATTACAGTAGACATAACAACGCAAAAGAAAATATGAGGAAGCTGCAAAAAGTTTTAAAATGCAGAACAGTGTAATTTGCGGCCCTTATGGCGAACGTCGCAAGGCATCAGATATCGGTGCCCCAGGGCGATACACTGCTTATTAGTTTTGACATAGCAGCTTATCAAACATTACTTATAATTTGTCTAATCTATAGATGGTTCGAGAGTAAAGTGCTTACGGGTTTTTATTTCCTTAAATATTAGTGTGAGACATACACGTCCAGTCACAGAAATTTTTTAAATAAAGCAAAGAGTTTTACAGAAATAGTTTTATGGTGCGTTGGTTTTGTAAAATTAAGTGTAACATTTCATACAGGTTCCACATAATGAATATTCCTAAGTTACTCTTCATGTTTTAGTGAGTTAAAAACGAAAAGACCCTTACCTGCGGAATTCATAAAAATATGGTATAAAGTGCTTTGCTAATGAGATTTTTGTGGGTGTGGAACGAATGGGGAAGTTTGTTTCTAGATACGAGGAATTCGCTATACGACCTCAATGCTTGAACGAATTAAACTCGTATCTCGAGGTTCCACTGTAATGAATATCGGCCAAAACCGATTCATCCTTCTCCTGCAACGTCCTCGGCTTCCCATTCGATCCCGTTTCCCATTCTCCCATAAGCCTGCAAATATTGCCCTCTAGCTGTCACCGTTCGCATTTTCAGACACAAATTCCTGTGTAAATCTTGTTTGTTAAGGTATGACAGACCAGTATGTTAAGTTTTTGGCAACGACATTTTAAGACAACCTGTATAAAATACTACTGTAAGTATACAATACTGCCTAAAGTATTTTAGGAGGCATCCAATTTCTTAACTTTGAAAATATTAATTACAAATACACGCTGGTCGAGGTCTAGATTTCCAATTTATTAGCACTTGTTTTAGAGAACGTTTCTTATATGTATGTGTATGATTTGTGAAATGCAATAAATCAAAACTCTAACAGTTTGATACTGTGTCCATTGTTGTTTTGTAATCAAAGCAGAAAATGAAAATATCTTGAATTAAATAAAATACAGAATGTTACACTTTATCAAACTAATCTCTACTGCATATCTCATATTTTCTAGATAATACATTAAGCATTAAAAAATCTGAATTGCGAAATTACGAGCATAAAAGTAATTACTTTAGTTTGATAACACTCGTTACTGCCAGGGTTATAATTATGCCTCACTAAGAGGAACTGAATATTTTTCCTTCTTGGAAAAAAATAATAGTAATAATAGCCCAGACAAAATGATAAAGAACGGAGAAGATGAATAACTATTACAGTACTTCAGGTTTTAGAACTGACAAAATACTGAAAACTGTTAATAGCCTTTATTCAAACTATTATACAGAAAATTACATGTGTTTAATTATTAAATGCATGGAAACTATCATTTCCAACATGAAGATGTTTCTTAACCGTAATATTTATTGGCTTTATGGTAAACTTTTTCTGTTTATCATAAGCCATTACTGTATTTTAAAAAAATCCTTAATTCGAATTTTAAGCTTGTGACCGTTTTCCAACCAGCAGTGAGCTCTGGTTATGATATTTATAAGCCATCAGAAAGGGCGTTGATGGGCAGGTATAGCATGCTCCCATTTTTATAACTAAATTTGTACGGGGATAAAACTGAACAGTCCTGAAGAGTACTAAACGTAGCAAATTTGCTGAAAGTAGAATGCAGTAGATTTTAAGCAACGACTTATGAAGCAGAATCTGTTCCCAAGGAGGCCTAACATGTGTTTAAATCCTCATCATAAGAGACTGAAGGTGTCTTTTAGATACACGATCAAATAGTCTTCCTGATTATACGCAACTAATGCATATTTTTTAGTGCATTACGGTGGACTAAACCAAATTATAATGTTAGATAGATTAGGTGCATTGAATGATTGTGGATTTAACATCTTTGCAACTTGCAATGAATTTATCAAAACGTAACCCTATCGTATTTCAATTAACAACCATATTTTTATTTTATTATGAATATTCTTTTCTTTGATATAGTCAGAAAATAGTAATTCAGTCGCTATTAAAGTTACTTTAGTGTTTGGAAACCAGATGGCATGATATAAAACTAAACATCTCGTCAATCACTTAACCAATACATTTTCATTGTCTAAGATTTTAAAACTTTTAACCTTTACTGGTGAGAAAATGAGCAATAAAGAGCAACAGAACACCCGAGTAGGAACAAATTTCAAAATGGCATTTTTACATTCCACCGAAGTTCACTCAACTTGATCATAACGACTTTTTCCCGCCTTTTCTTTTTGGAAATCAGTAGGCGGTCTATGGATGGGCCATTCTATAAAATTTTACTGTCAATAAGTGACTGTGGTAGGGGACAAAACAATAAATCATCTCGTTTACTACTTAATCCTGCACGGCGATAATAAAGGTTCGACACAGGCTGTCACTTAACCGAGTAGTAAGATGTTACAAAAGAACAATGTCTTATCATACTTGGGTGGAACGGTTGCCCATCACATTCTTGTAGTAAACTAAATCATTACTTAAAACTATTGTGCTATCTGAGGTAAATTGTGCTTCAGAATTGCGGAAGCTAGAATAGAATGAAAGATGCCACTTACTAAAACCTAACATTATGAAAATGACTAAACAATTCAACTCAAATATTTTGATTTTTCGATATATTTCTTTCAAATTCTATAATTAATATATTAAATTTGTTTTGATGGTTATAGTCATTTTTGGAGCATGACTTGATTTGCGGTCTGGTTAAACTGAAAAAGAAGAAGCTGTTGTAAAGTATTTTCTCTCTCCTTGCTACGTTGCTTCGAGGTGTACGTGGAAAGCACGTCCGGCTAGAATCGTAAAATCCAAAGTTCGAAGCGGGAGAATGGCATTGCACATTTTTCATGTGTATTCCTTCGATATCCTAATAGACTCTAGACTATTACGTTAATGATTAGTCACAAGTTAGATTTTTAAAGGACTGTTTCAATACATTAGCCATCAATTTGCAAACTTCATGTTGTGCAGATTTTGAAATACGTTGTATAATTTGTGTCTCAAAAAATGCAACTGAAGTGATTTTCAGAGTTTTTCGCTGCATGGTGTTATGAAAACGCTTCTAAAACTTTAAAACGTACCATAAACTCTTAATTTTTTTTAAAATTAGGGTATGGAACTTCAGAATGTTTTTAAATTTTTCATACTTTAGAAAATGAGTTATTGCTTATATTTTACTCTCGAAAACTCAATAAATAATACTTTTAATCAACACTTTATTTTCAAAATAAACGTGGGAATTAGCGTATTTTTTAATTTAAGTATATAATTTATAACTAATAATTTATAACTATTCTTATAATTTAACTATTACGTTTATAAATATTATAATTTAACCATATAAAGTATTATTGAAAAGATGTCTTTTTTAAGACATTTATATTTACTTTTTAAAAGTATGACGCTTTTGCTATAATTCAGAATTATTCCTTCTTTCTGGTACTTAAGACATCTTTCTTTTCCAGTAAAAGAAAACCCCTTTTTGAAAAAAGAGTACTTTTGCTTACGTAAATAAGTAATACTGCCGTACTAATAAATGTTTTATAATTTTAATAAAATATAAAGAAGATAAGAGAATACTTTAAAATCAAAGGTCACACGAAACAAAAATTGTTTCTGGCATAAAAATATCAGCGTCTAGTGACTACTTACCTTGTCTTTGAGAAGATGATTAAAATTTACCAATGTTCTTCTAGAATAAAAGGAGCAGGTATCTTCGAATATTAAAAACCGGAATTTGTTACAAGAACATGAAATTATCATCAGTAGGGCTGGGCAGACTGTATTGTTGGACCCAGGTCAGAATATGTTCATTTTCAAGCATATAATTTTTGTCTGCAGATAATTATTTAGCCTCACACACAATCAGATCTTTGTGACGTTGGGATGAAGTAGAAACATTGCAAAAATGGAAGTTGTACCTACCAAATATTCACCAAATTGTACTTAGTTGGCATCTTCATATAGAAGGGAGAGTTTGAAGGAGCACACACACATCTAACATTCTAATACATACAATTAAATATATATACGATATATATAGATAGAGAGAGATGTCGCGCAGTGATAATATTCTTGTTTGTAGTAAAATAAAATCATAAGATCAAATTCTAAGCAAAATCCTGATCTTTACAAACGGTAGTTAATTCTTATCGGCCTTTTGGAAACTTAGAATAATTATAAAATTTACCCCCTTTTTTTTAAAATCAAGTTCTTACATTTTCTCATCATTTCGTTCGATATCGTTTCAATATATGTGCAAATGCAGGTGTTCGCAAGTGGAGCCCAAAACGATACTGTTGTTATTGTTGTTGCTTATGCTCACTTGTCTGACGTAGTCAGTCCAAGTCCACGAAAATTCTCGTGGTAAGGAGCGCTAGAATACGCCTGCCGTTGGCAACAGACTTGAGCACCATTCAGGTGGCAATACGATTTAGCTCAGTTCCTCCCACAATTTTGATCGAGAACACTCCGGGGGACGGGTTCGAGGGTTTCCTACCCCTCTCCCCTTCCACCAAACCACAGGATAGTACTTTCGGCTATCCGCATATTTGGAGTGCCGCACCGACGCTATATATTTACAAACAATCATGCCTTCTCAGGATTCGAAACCCAGCTTTTTGGCCCGGAAGTCAGCCATCCTCACCACTATACCGTTGGGGCGTCCAAAAGGATACTGAAAGTATTAAATTTTAGTTTATTTTTGCTGTCTTCTTCGGTCGTGCCATGGCTTACAGGCTTATTTTTCCTCCTTAAATTACAGTCCATCGTTATCCATCATTCTTTTCCTTTCTTTTTTTTCTTGTTTAATATAGTATTATAAACAACGTAATAATGTAGTATAATGTACATTTCACTGAAATGTTTCGAATTTTGAACTTAGGTAATTTTAGTAGAATTATAAGTAAAATTGTATTTTTCCGTGCGATGTAGCACGAGACAAATTTTAAGAGAAAGCTTTGCCGGAAAAGTAAAAATGCAGAGGCAAGTACATTTAACATTGTGTAAATGGGTATCTCGTAATTTGACGAGATATCGCGAAGCTAACAACGGTTTAGTGACTAATTTTGTCGTCAATCGCCAAATGTCACCACATTTAGCAACCCCTTGGCGACATTTTGGTCCGGTCCCTGTATCCCTGTAATATGTACTGAAATAGAATAAATGTAATTGACCGCTATGTTAGCTGTAATGGTAATTACACACACACTCTTACTGCTTTCCAGTAATTTTTAGAAGCAGAAAGTAGTAGAAATATCTCGCGGCCGGTTTAAAACCATTTAAAGCCGAAGAGAGAGGCCTCTCAGTTGTTTAGTTATCCGGCTGTTATTATTGTTGCGAATTCAGGGTCAGATCGGATTAGCTTTTTCTTTTGATATGCTTTGCATTGCGTTGTGTTTAACTTTCTAAGTAGTTTGAAGGTAACTGCTGGTTGCTATACTGTAAACACTCATACAAATCATTTCTGTGGAAAATTCCAGAGTTTTGAAATATTTCTTTTGATAAAAATAGCTTTTTATTAATCTATTATCGGACTTGTGCGTTCAATCTATTATGAACCCATACGCACGCAACAATACGTCTAGTAATTTATATAGTGTATATTTAATAATGTATAAAGTGTATATTTAAAAATATCCACTATATATATTTAAATATATACATAGTGTCTTTTTAATAATGTATATAGTGTATATTTAAGAATGCTTTTGATTGTGTGTAATTTTACAGATATAACTTGCACTTGTGCCATAACCTAATTTTCGGAAGCTTTCTTTACTGCGACTATTTTATAAAAGTATATTAATTTGGGTGATTGTAAAAGAAATTAATCTTCATCATTGAGCTGTGAGTATTTACTTATTGCTATTATAAGTATCACTATTATTACCATCTCAACCTATGCAGGCCCACCAGCGGCCGAGCGGTAAAGTTGCTGAGTACTGGTAGTTCGGTTCGAGATGCGAATCCCGTGAACAGACTGGCTGCATCGGCGTTTTCGTGATTTTCCCCATGTGTAACGTGCATACGAACTAGTTTCCTTAGAAAGGCATCCACGAAGCTTAGCCACGAAGATACTCTTCCCTTTGGCAGATAGCCCTCGAGGCTTTGCCTTAATCACCTAAACCAAACCGAACACAACCTATGTAAGAATTCATTAACGTCGGCAGCTCATGCATGTTCTTGATTTGTCTCTGACTGCATTGCAACCAGCCCAAATTTTGGCGACACATCTGCAGACCATTCACTTTTATTATACCATAATCATTTATTAGGAAATCTTTAATGTAACGTCGTTTCTTCAATTAATAACTGCTCAGAATTACACACTGCAAATAAAATTTAATAAAAAAGTTTAATTCTTTTAAAGTTATATTTTTATAAGCTATTTCTTAATATTGTCCCTTTATGTCATATGCCATCTTAATGTATTTTAATAATAATTTCGTTACACGTCTGTGTATTATATGTTATATCAAGCATTAGTTATGTAAGGATGATAAAGGAAGTTGAAAAATGTTTTTGAATACTATTCATTTCTTAAAAATAAATTAACAGACTTTGCTTTGGTTAGCCTTATTGTCAATATGAAATCGTTTTGAATATTTCATCCAAAAAAAAAGGGGAATACAGCATATTTTTATGTCATTTATAAATAGTTCAAATCCAGAAGTTGAGGAAATAGAGAAGAGATTATTATTTATTTATTCGTCCCCTCCAGTCTGCATATAAAATCAGCTTTGATTGATTCATTTAATTTATCTTTATGGTTGAGGAAGTTTTAAACTGGTCTCGGGTGTTTTTATTTGCAATTTTCGTCCATCTAAACCAAGAATATAGCAAAGAAAAGTGACTGTGAAAAATCCTTTGCCGACGTTATAAAAATGAGGTCCTGCTCCTACTCTAAAAAAGTTACTTCAGCTCCGCATTAATGAAGATACTCTTCTAAATATTTAGAATACTTCAACCGCCTACTGGAAGCATTAAACCTCCTCCAAATAAATGAAGGCCCGAAGGAACAAACCGAACCCAAAACCTTCACCTATGATGACGCGGGCCATAAATAAAAGTTGAAGCCGAAAATAAAGTATGTTGGACGCCAACTTGGAGGTCAAATCCGAGTACTTGGACTTAATGTAAAAGATCGTTCCTTAGCTGTAATGAAACAAGGTGGAACGAGTCTCTGACACTTGGCTCTTAAATCTGGAGAAATATATCACTGTGAGAGATTATGCTGGTACTTGGCCTTATAAGGAAGTTTCGGAGAATAAGGGTTTGGAAGTTGGATCTACTGCAAAATCCTTAATTTGATTTTTCTCATTAATCATAAAAATCTAAGAATTATTGTTCCCTTTTGAATGTGGTAGTTTTGTTTCTAAGACCCTAACATACAATACTACAAAAAGCTACAGATACTCAATGTTGCCAAAATTGAGTGTCTTTATAAACTTTTATCTAGGGATTGTTTTTGGTGAACTATTAAAGGATTTTTTATTGGATTGGCAACACTTTTGTAAATACCAGTATCTTGAAAATATATTTCTCTTATCTGGATTTAAAGACTTAATTTATTAGATTAAATCTTTTCTGGATTTAAAGACTTAATGTGATAGACTTAATGACTAACTTTCTGGATTTAAAGACTAAGAAACAGCGGACACAGCTTTCTTTAGCTCTTGCAGCTCGAAAACCAAGAACTAGTTCCGAAGGTTGCCCTTGGATTAATAATGTTTTTCTCGATCAACCGCTTGTATTCAAATGAACTGAAAAATGGATGTTGTTCCATGTTGAACTGTATATTCCTCTGATATTTTATGGTATTTGAAAATTATACTAAGCAATACTCATTTTTCTAATTTTTAACATTCCAGTTATTTTATAAATCGATAATCCTTTCTATAACTACTGTTAATCTTTTGTTTTGGACCACTTTTCATTCTCACATGCCTTCTTATTCCAAATGCAGAGTAAATCGGAGTTTTGTACTTTAAAACACTTAAATTTTATTACACTGTAAAACTATGAATTTAACTATGAACCATCAATTTATGAAAAATTTCTCTGTCTGAAGTTTTTGATCTCAGACTTTGCTTTTTGGTGATTAAAGTTGTAAAATAATTAGGCTATTTTGATGCTGGGCACGTGAAAAATAAGCAATGCTCTCGCCGGGATTCTAACCTGGACCTCTCGAATACAAGTGTGTATCTCGAATGCCAAGTGTGCTACCGTTACACCACGAAGGCATGCCGGAAGGAGGGAGGAAATGCATTATAAGGTAAAATAACGATGCAAGTTTTACATAACCTTTCGATTCTCTATCTTAATTAGTGTAATATGAAACTGATCTTTAAGGAAATAATTTTTACCATTATATGAAGAAAAGATGTCTCACCAACTTCTATATTTTTTGTTGTATGGTATCCATATACTTTCTGGACTGAGTTTCATTTCTAACATTTTTTTATTCTTTTATTTTTCTCTAATATTTTTGTAAATTGTAAATTTCTGATCGCATTTTTAGTGTTATAAGATTTTTATTTCTGAAATTCATGTGCATTCACATAAACCGATAACTAATCTTTTTCCTGAAAAAAAAAACTTAAAACAAAAACAATTAAACTAATTCATACAAAATATGAATTTAAGTTTCTAGCGTTACAAATGATGCTATATTTTTTTTTCAAAAACATCATCCAGCCAGTCTGTTCCGAGTCTTCTCAAATTATTTATCAAACATCCCTCCATTCTTATGCACTCCAACTACAGTCTATGGACCACACCTCTGAAAGAATCGGTAGTTCATCTTAAGATTTATTAATATCCGTCCAACCAAATAAATAAATGAAAAAAGAAAAAAAAAATGAAAACACCCCAGTACATCTCAGATCTTGAGTTTATGATTCAGATCATAAATCTGAGAGCACGAGCGCTTATTTTAAAAGGCATTTAATGTTTCTTAATTTGACGTAATTGTCCAAAGCTCTGAAGATCTAATAAATCTGAAGAATCTGCAGCATGAGAGTTACTTTCTTTTATACTTAAATCTCATTGTTGGCAGGAAGCGATATAGAGCAAATTCGGGTGTGGTGCATTTGGGAGTTAGAAAGGCAACTGGTGAGCCCTGGATCTGAATTAGCGTTATCTTAATTTTGTTGTAGCTATGTAAATTATCAATAATATGGGTATACCCTTCTGATTTAGAAGGTTGCAACCTCGCTAAAATAAGCAACAGAACATGCTCGTTTGCTTTGAAGCCTTCACTTCATTTGCTTGAAGACGTCACTTGACAAGTACGTTTCGGAATGTAGGATACTTCTCAGTCACTTGGGAAACTCATAAATATTATGTAAAAAGATACTTATTGAGAATTCTGTATTATATTTGTGAGGAATAATAAATTTTATAACAGCGTTAAAAGTGGATTGCTTACAGCTATTCATAAATCTGTTGATTTTTATGTTTGCATCGCCTTCTTATATTGCAATGAAATTGTTTGATTTCAGGCGAATATGAAACTAATTTCAGCTCTATTCATTAAAATGCATTCCAAGTCAAGCCAGTTTTTGAATATTTGTGCCTTTGTTTTAACAATTCTGATGTGGAGACCACATGATTTCCTTTTACAGCCTATTAAATTATACTTTTTGTGTGTTTTTTGTTTTTTGATGCACTTCGTTTAAACGTATTTCCTCGATTTCATTAGAGATACATTTCCCATTTAATTAATTCAGTTTCCACTTCACGACAAGGCAAAAATATATAAAAACTCAGAACATCTTCATTAAAAATTGAAAACTATGGAAAAGCATAAAACAATAAATACAGTTAAAACAGTTAAAAAAAAAACAATTTTTACAGTTAAAATTAGACTTTCTACGTAAAAGCAAGCAACTCAGCAAGTAGACAAGAAGGCAGATTTTTCAAAACTAAAGGTTTAGGTTTGATCCCACTCGGGAGAAAGACGCTGAAGGTGCAGAAACTGACTTAATTCACTATTCTACTAAGTTTCAAATGTAAAAAAATGGCAGTTCGTTAGGCTTACCTTGCCATTTAAACTTTTAAATTGTTGATAATTCTACAACTACTGTATCAGATTAATTAATGGCATAAAAACCTTAACTGCAACATAGAAACACATAATTCAATCATTTTTAAAGCCAAAAATCTGTGCCAGGCCGCCGTTATTTCTTTTCGGATGGAAAAAGTTTCAGAGACATTGGTGTATATCATATATCATTTATAATTGCTCTTACTGAATAATTATGAAAGACACTAAACTGTAAATTCACAATCTTTAAAAAATCTCTATTTATTTTAGTTAACACCACAATATCTCTTCAATATGTAATTCAGTACCGTTAGCGTCTCCGACTGCTGTGCGGACGGGCCCGGGTTCGAATCCCGGAGAGGGCATGGATGTTTGTAAATGTATACTGTCTCGCCCTACCCGGGGGCTCTCCATCAAAAATGGGGCGGAACTGAGCTAAACGCACTGTCACCTGTAATTAACCTGTAGCCTGTAAAGTGTTTAAGGCTGTTGCCAATGACAGGCGTAAATTTGCGCTCCTTGTCACGAAGGATTATCGTGTGCCTGGGCTGACTATAGGTCAGACAAGTGAGCATTACAAACAACAACTCAGTCAAGAATAGTTGTAGAAGCCAATACATTTTTTTTCAGTTTGAAACGAACAACAAAGCCGAAAGAGAAGGCAGTAAAACGCTAATTTATACTAGTAGTTTTTCTGCTATAAAAAACTCAGCTTCAAAATATCCTACTAAAATACGTCTAATTAACGATTCAGATGTGCTCAAAACCCAACATACGATTTTAAACTTTATGAGACTATAAATTAAACTTCCCGCCATTAATTTCGAAAATTTATGTTCTTTAAATTATAAATTATGCAAACTCTTCAATAATAATCAGTGCTGGAGTTATTTTCATTGCTTTCAAAGTGCAACTCCTTGTTTATTATTGAATGTTTAGAACATTTCTTTTGCGTTTAGTTACTTTTTCTTTCATTCCATCATAAATCTACCGTATTAATTTTTGTTAATCATGTTTGTTGTTATCTCTTTACTCTTATTTATAATTTTCCTACTCTCAATATCTAAATACAATTTTGTGTCTTAAGTGGAATCCAAATGTCCATAACAAATCACAGCTTTTCAAGTTGATGTCTTCCTTGTCATATTAAACCATTTTTATTAAAGTAGGCTTAATAATTTTAAACTTTTAAACTTCCTTTCTTTCTGCCTTCCTACTCTTCGCCTTGATGAAAGTAGAGAAAATGGAATTAAAAAGTCCCATTTACCAATTCTATAAATTCTTAGTTACATAATTGCAGTACATAGGCGTTGCACACTTAAAATAATAAAGGGTTATATGCGATAGGGAGAATATTAGCTGTCATTCGACTCAATTTTGATTCTACTTGATTTTGCCTTACATAATTTTTGAGTTAATTAAGAAAAGTTTCCAAGCGATTTATCTTAGACTTATGATACCTGGAGGAGCAAGAAATGGTTTTAGCAATTGATTAGACAGACGCCTTGCTAGGTTTGATAGCAAATAAGTTGTTTTACCATTCGCTTGAGACCAGTTTTATCCTCTGCATATGATTTCCTGAAGCTTATTTGTGTTTTGCGTGTTGTTTTTAGACGGCTATGTAAAGCTATTACAGTATGCTTTTAACTCAATTAAACTGCAACTAAATCTTTAGTTTGCAAGTTCATGTCTATTATACCTGTTCGATTCTGAAGTGGAGTGAATTCTCTGGTGCCCCATGCCCTTTAACTTGCATAATATACGTAACGTATTGGGTTTGTAGAGACATTAGGTTTTTTCAAGCAGGAGACGTGAAAAATGAGCAATGTCCTGGACTTCTCGAATATGCGCCGAGTGTGCTAACCGTTACACCACGAAGGCGGGCTGGAAGGAGACAGAAAATACGGTAGACTCCCGATTATCCGCGCCTGCCGCACAAAGTCTCTCTTTCTCTTTTTTTTTTTTTTTTTTACAGGCGTAAAGCAAAGAAAATAAAAATGGTCACAAAACTGAGCGAAACGTTCAATTTGCTAACATCGTGCTTATTTATAGCAAAAATATCCCAGGCCTTCTCGGAACCTTCCCCTCTGATGAGTAAGTGATTTTTTACTCACCCTTGCAGTGCCCGCTCCCCCGCCATCTCTTGTCTTACTGACACGTCCACTTCCTCCCACTCGCCATTGTTAGTTTAAGCCTGATGGTGTTTGCGAAACGGTCGGAGTTAATTTCTTATCTCTTATTGTGCTTAGTGCTTGTGCTTTTTGGTTTCGTTTTGTGTTTTTCGTTACCGATTTAAAATGTCAGGAAAACGAAAGAAGGTTGTGTTGACGATTGTGCAAAAACTAGAATTAATTTCCAAAGTAGCAAACGGCGCTACAAGGCAGCAGATGGAAATGGAATATCGAAAACAACAGTGCGTGACATTCTAAAGCAAAAAGACAAACTGGTGAACTTTGCATCAATGTCGGACAGTGCTTCCGCAATGAAAACGCGAAAAACTATGAAGGCTTCTACCTTTGATGAGCTAGACACGGCATTGACAGAGTGGTTAGCTCAAGTTCGAAAAGAGGGTACTCCTGTAAATGGTCCTATCATTTCGGCGAAGGCAAAAAACTTTTTTGAGTTGTTAGGCCTGAAAGGAAATTTTGATGCGTCTTCTGGCTGGTTGACGCGTTTTAAGCAGAGAAATTGAACTTCATGGGGAGAAACTTAGTGGTGACCAACAAGCAGCCGACGATTTCCACCATGAATTTGAAGAATTTGTTTTAAAAGAAGAGCTATCTTTTGTTACAATGCCGATGAATCGGGACTTTTGTGGAAATGTCTTCCCACTCTCACTTTAGCATTTGAAAGTGAAAGTAAAGTGGCGGGTCATAAAAGCAGCAAGGAAAGGATCACTATCATGTCTTGCAGCAACGCTACCGGTGGACATAGACGTGTTGTCATTGGAAAGTAAAAAAAAAAAAAAAAAAGAGAGAGAGAGAGAGATTTTTCAAAGGCACAAGAATAGAAAATTTGCCCGTTGATTACTTTAACCAAAAAAAAAAGGATGGATGAACCGAAAAATTTTTCAAGAATGGTTCAAAAAAATCTTTGTTCTTCAAGTGCGTAAACATCTTAAATCGAAAAACCTGCTTGTAAAAGCTGTGCTATTGATCGAAAACGCATCTTCTCAAAGAGCAACAAGCGTGCTAAAGTTTTTTGATGGACAAATTTTTGCAAAGTTTCTCCCTCCAGACGTTACTGCGCTAATCCAACTCATGGACCAAGGAGTCATTGCAACAATGAAGAGAACATACCCAACCAAGCTACTAATGACCAAAATTGAAGAAGGTTATGATCTGAAAGAGTTTTGGAAACACTACACAATCTTGGAAGCATCTACGACATTGCATCTGCATGTGACTCAGTGAAACCGTCAACCCTCATAAAATTATGGAGAAAACTCATGCCTAATGTTGAAGCCAACAACAACCTAACCCCTTTGAGTTGTGAAGAAGAGAATGAAGATGTAGACACGCCCACGGCAACTCTTGCCGATATGGTGAAAACAGTTCCGGGTGGTGAGACCGTCGATGCTGAAAACATTAACGAGTGGTTGGAGTGTGACGTCAACGAACCTGGCTTCGAAAGCTTGACAGATGACGAAATTGTGAAAAAAGCAAGGGGAGAGACCGAGAATGAGGGTCAGCGAAGTGAAGGCGAAGAAGAGCCCACTGTGCAGATGCAGAAGACTCACGAATGGGCTTTGCAACAAGTCGACGGACTGCTGAGCTATTTGGAAGAACAAGACGACGCGGAGTTGGCAGAGAAACTTATGCTACGAAAAATGCAATCTCGGATCAAGAGAAAATGCTTCCAAAGCAAGAAGCAAACACAAATGACTGATTTCTTCAAAAAGGTGTAGTTTTACAGTTATGCTTTTGTAATTACATAACACAATACAGTATTAAAACTACATACGTATTAATTTTTCTGTGTATCCTTGACGCCTCTCGTAAGTATACAAAGCACTTTTCTGTTTTCATTAACAAAGTGCATTTTAGTTTAGTTTTGAGTGATATACTAAAATATTAAGCGTTAGTTAAACATTTTCTGCTATTTATTTTACGTTTTATTGTACATAAAACAATTTTTCAAAGTTGGAATGACTGTTTTCTCTTTTGCTATACTCGTTTTTAGCTTTTTTCGGCTTATCCGCAATTTTTGTTGTTTGCGGCGGCCACACCACCCAATTCCGCGGATAATCAGGAGTGTACTGTACCTTATATACCTTATACATACTCCGGCGTGGCCTGTTGACCAACTTGTTCGGTTAGGTGGGTCGGGTCACGCCCATTTCTTTCAAAGGGCACTGGGGATTAGGGGACCATATCGCCAAAGATGGTACGTGATGAAGAATCATCATGCACCATCTTTGTTTTCTAGTTCGAGCGCCACTGTAGAGTCATTAGGATTTTTTTTTTTAAAGCAGGAGACGTGAAAAATGAGCAATGTCCTCACTGTGACTCGAACCTGGACCTCTCGAATACGCGCCAAGTGGGCTAACCGTTACACCACGAAGTTATGTTCGAAGGAAATATCTTAACCGTTACACCACGAAGCATGTTCTGAATTGTTCTGTATACAGGATTTTACATTTTGGTGAATTTATCGTATCATTATCTACTAGTTTACGTTCGTAGATGGTACACATTTTACTTAAAAAGAAGTTTTTTGAATCTTGAATTGCTATCTTGAAATGACGTTTCTCATTTAACCTTTTTCGGTTTACTTACTGCTTGATTTTTATTATTTTTAAGGCCAATAACTTAATTTTATTGATTTCTGCCAGGAGCAACTTATTTTTTGTTGCTAGAAAGGAACATCTGAAGAGAGCTGAACCTTCTAATTGTATAAGGTAAGAAAACTAATAAAATATCCCATACTGATGCATATCCACATCACTCGCTTGGAAAACAAAGTCTAATGAATGACTTTGTTTCATCTCGTAAGCCTTTTTTTCACAGCTTCTGAGTTAGCCGACAGTTCTTAACAAGATAAAACATTCAGATGGCGAAAACGAAAAGTGGTATAACAAATGTTATAATAGATAAAACTACCTCTCTGAATTATCCCAATCTAGTCAATGGGCGTCATTCTGGCCACTGAAGACGCGATTTGTATTTTTAACTTCTTCATTTTTTTCTCCAGTTAGATCTATAATTTCCTTCTCTGTCATTTTTAATCCTGCTGGATGATTTATAAACCCTTTCAAAAATGCTTAAGAAAGTGTCATATCGCGAACCGGATCGAAGATCAGATTATGATAGATATGCAGGTAAAGGAGGAAAAAGAAAACTCCCTATTTGACTGCTTTTTGTGAAATGTGATTTGAATCACTTCCTGCCAAAGTAATCATTTTATGTTCTTTTTATTGTTTTATTTTCAATACAGCAGCAACATTTTTTGAATCACTTCAAACTGGTATTTTAATAAAATGTTTCGTTAACTTAATGTTGTTTTTTAGAATTCTTTCAAATGTTTGTTTTCGAATCCTTCTAAAAATGTACTGTTTTAGGATCCCCAATGAACGCTTTACAAAGGCCCGCGGTTTAGACTGTCTTCCGATGTAATTAAATTCAACATATTTGACATGTAATTTATTTAACAATGTTTCACGTACTAAAGGTAGAATTTTTATCCTTTATATAATTATATATAGAAAGTAATATAAAATATATTGTTTACTTTCACATTGTTTGGAAATTATACGTCTTATGTTACTTGCGTTACGTTACTTTTTACTACGGTTTTTTTTTTTTTTTTTTTTTTTTTGATAGTGTATTTAAAAATTTACAGAATTACCGGTTCGCATTTCGATAACTTCCAGTTTTCAACAGTTGTTTTTAGGTTGTAAAAAAAGGTGAATTCCTCTATATTTTTGTTTAACTACAGACGTGAACAAATTATTAGAAGTCTAAGAAAAATAATTTTTAAATTATCTGACTTAACGAGACTTTTAGGTTCTCAGTATCTCAAGTTTCAACACACGGCGACTCAGTACTCTTGGAGTATTTCTGAATGTACACATGACAGTAGCCAACTCATGGCATGCGCGTGCTACGCATGTGTTTCAGAATCATAGATCATGAATCAACCACATTTGGAAGAGCATAAGCTAAATATGTTTCGTCGGTTTTAAAACTTTTAATATTAGCCATATAAATTTTTGTTTTCTTCCTCACAAAATTTCTTGTTTCTTATCAAATGCTTATTTTTATTATTAATTGGGAATACAACATTATCTCTGAGCTGTAAAAATACCCCAACGAACGCTTTTCATCAAGTCATAAAAATCGCCGCCAATGAACTGGAGATTTTTCTCAGAAGTGCGGATAGTTAGAAAGTACTGATTTAGTTTATTAAACTAAAAAATTTCAATATATTAACCATAACTTAATAAGTAGTTTACCGAAACACATTTTTTTCTGAACATTAAAAATGCAGCAACTCTTTCACATTATTTTTAGTTAAAAGATTAAAAACATTTCACACAAAGCATGAAAAGACAATTTTATTTTCAAAATATGAGACTCATGCTTGAGGCAAAAACCTTGCTTTAAATACATTGATCTATTTGTCTCATAGTTTCTTCTAATAGCATATAACTGTAACAGGCTTTGCTCGTCATAGTCCAGAGCATGACTGACGTTGGGTGCTTTACAAAATTCTGCAGAATGTACTCTACTTAGGAGCTTATCGCAGTGTTTCTCAATTAATAGAGACAATTAGTTCGTCATTAAAACCATATCTGAAAATAATTAATCTCATTTCCCTGATTTTTTTGCTAAGAAAATATCCAAGAATATTAAAAAATAAAATTTTTTAAAGTTATTAAAAGTACAGGAGATTAAATAAATTAAATAATAATCATTCAAATATAGTAAAATATCAATGATGTTTCACTGACTTAAGTGCATTCTGTAATGGTTAAATAGCAAAAGCTATTTTTTATCTTTAACCTTCTTGCTGACCAACATCAGTCATGTCAGTGTAGCTGTGTTCGAGCTTTTGGCGCTAAAGGGTTACTTTAATCGTCAAAATCTTACCACGTTAAAAAAATATTAATATTGGATTTTTAAGTACACAGCTATTTATCTTGAAATGTGTGCAGACAGTTAATAGCATTATGTGTTGGATGAATCTAGATGGATTGCTTATATTTGCATTTCAATAAATTTCTAAATCCTCTAAACTGTATTTGAACCTACTTCTGAATACAGTTTTATACAGATATATAGCTACGTATAATATGAAATTTTATCTTACGTATAATATAAATTTATACGTATAAAAATAATATAATGATATAATCTTATACGTATAATATAAAAGTTTATCTATCAAATCTGAACATTGTAATTAAAATTTCAAGAAAATCTGATGAATTGTGTAAACACTGTGTCTGTATAAAATAGTCAATTTTTAGAACTAAATTTGAAATCATATGAAAATTTCGACTTATCACTTTTCATTGCTTTAATTAGAATTATGAATATTATAGATGCAGGACTGCTTAAAAAAATAAATCATAGAAAACTAAGTGAATTTTTTTTGGAATGAACTTAAGTTTCGAAATATGAAAGGAAGAATCAAGTAAGTTTAATAAAAAAGTAAATTTCATCAAGTAAATTTCATCAAGAATCAAGTAAATTTCATCTTATAACTAGCTTATGCCTTTACGTAGCAGATGCATCAGCGACAGCTTTCAAATTAATAATTATACTTTACATCCCCCAATGTCGATGAGAAGAAAATTGTTTCCGGCCTTTATTTTCCCATGATTTCTATGTTTTCCAGATTAATCTAATAAATGTTAAAAAGCATAAGGAATCACAAAGAGTTTATGATGCGGATTGTCTAAAGTTATTATACTGCAATCTTCCTAGCAACAAAAAAATACACATGTTAGAGATGACGCGAGAAAAACATGCAGAAATATAATTAAATAGGGTAAAAGAAGGACAACAGACACATAATATTCCATTAAAATAAAAATTTTACAGAATTTTATGTTACATATATTTGTTACATATGTTCCTAAATGACATTCTCTGAAAAATGTTAATTTTGCGCATTTCTCTACAGTAACTAATAGAAATAAAGTTAAAATTTGGAATAATTATATGTTTTATTTGCTTTCATAATAGCAATTTTACTTAAAACATCAGTCAGTGTTTCATTATTTTAATAATTTATTTATAATATATATTACCTTGTTTCTTTAACAACTTTTGGATAGTGTCATCCGAAAGATGTCAGGCTTATGTAAATTTAGTTAATATCATCGGACAAACAATTTGCCAAAAGTGCAAATCAGTGGTCTAAAATTTACTTGAATACATGGAACTTCAGCTCTTTTAAGCAACTGAAGTTTCAATTGCATATCTGCTAATATGGACTACGTTTGTGCGGTAGAATGTCAGACCTTTCGGCGTACTCGGGTAACTTGTCTTTTTTTCAATCCGAGTGACGTCTTTAAAGAAGAATCAATGAAATGAGTTTTCTTCACATTGCAGCGAAACTCATGATAATGAAACAGTTCTGATTACAATTTGGAGACAAGTAGAAGATAATTACTGTTTGGACTGAAGCACCAAGGCAAATATTCAACGCATAAATCAACAAATATGACGTCAGGTAGTATCAGCCTTTACAATTCACAGCTGACACCATTCCGTGAGGTATACTGAGAACTAAAATCAAATACTGAAAGCAGACAGTTTTGCATTGAATGGTTGAGGTAGGTTTGTATTCAAGCATTCTTTTCAAAGATTGCCAGTAAATAACATTACATCTGAACGCTTGTAGTAGTGTTGCTTCAGGTTTAACGTAAAGTCATGAAAACTACAGTTGAGCCTGCTGTAACAGTTATTATTAATTATGCTGTGATAACTGTGTTGACCTTTCTGTAGCCACTGGACATCACACAGCTCGTCAGGGTTCAGTCATGCTGTGGTGTGCCATCAGCATCAAAGTAATATGTATGTAAAACAAATACAGTGATGCCAAAATGATGATTATGAGGTATTACATACTACTGCACTCAGTGTATAAAATTATGCTTTCAGAAAAAAAAAATAAGCATGGCCACCTCAAGCTAACATCAAGGAGACATTATTCGTTAAGTGTCTCAATGATTCCCTAGGCAACACGAATCGCAGACTTCGACAATCAAGAACTTGTGAAACGAGATTGTTCTTCAAGTGAATGTTTTACAATTACCAAGTTTTTCTTATTTTTTTATGGTGTTATGTCTAATCTGTGCGCATTTAACAAGATACTTAAATGCAGATATTGTGAGAATAATACAAGTATTACAGATATCTGTGCGCTCGTCTGTCAAGGAAAACTTTCAAAGCCTATAGTTATTTATTCATAATGTGCATATTATTTATTCATAAATGTAATAATTTTCTTCCGTATAGTTTACCTAATTGCAAGTTCAAAACGTACAGTCATTAAACCATGTATGACATACCATACTAACATGTCTCCTCAGTATACTCAGTTTAATATTCACTAAGCTTGCTTAAGCACTTCAAATCTTATTTCTAATCCTTCTAAGATTTATAAATTTTCAGTTAGAAAGATTACAACAGATTCTATCATCTCTAACAAAAACAACATGTATGTTGTAGAAAACAAAACAAAATACACACAAATAATGAGATAAAAAGTCCTGTAAAAAATTTTTATTAGGCAAAATAACAAAACAACTGATATTTATCAAGTGTACATAATTCGTTAAACGTGAAGCGATGACAAAATAGCTACAACAGGACATACAAGATTTCCAACATTATATAAAAACTCCCCACCAAAAATAACTACCAATTTAAGAAAAACTAACACGAAGCAACAAATATATATGGGTTATATCTGATAAAAGAATAGGTGTAATATGAATGAGAATGAAATTCTGAAAACAAAAAATTTACACAATACCATGAAAATGAAAAGAAAGTTCGCTACGTGTAACTTTAATAAAAATTGATTATGAAATATGTATATTTCCGATGTAGTTTTTTATACATACGATACGGTGTTCATGACTAGAATTCCAGAATCGTTTGTGGTGAACTGGTGCATGAAAAATGCATAAAATACATGAAAAATGTACAATGAATATGTTTTTACAATGTGTAAAATTTTACAATGTTTTTATTTCAAAAATAATTTAGACAGTGTTTTATACGCACATTTCCGTTCTTTTTTGAGAATTCATTACTATTGACTTCTGAAATCAACAATTAAAAAAAATTATCATCACTGATGAAGCATATTTCAGTCGCAGATGAAATTCTTTATAAAATGTCAAATTCGTTGTCTTCATAAAATATCTTAAGGTTAATTAATACATATGTATAAATTTAAAAAAAATCTGCAACTTTAAAGCAAAAATCTGTTAAAACAAAAATTTAAGATTCAAAGAAATTACTTTATTATTCGCAAGTCAGAATTACACTGATTACGACACAGACGGAACAATGGTTAATGCATCTTCGTTTTTCGAAAATAAAGAAACACATCCACTAAAGGAGTTATAACAATTTACACTACATATTTCCTTCATTAATGTTCTGTGTTTTATTATTAATTTGTTACTGATTTATAAATCATCTTTTTTTTTTTTTTTTTTTAAATTTCTGTTTTCATTCAACATTTGGACGTAATAAAATTATTGTTAGCATGACAAGACCCAAATTTCTGTAATTTCCAACTAAGCACGATTATTTTATGCAAACATTCTTTTAAAGACAAAATTATTAGTTTCTTTTTTAATCTACACATCCAAACATGTATTTATTAATTATATAAAATACAAGTTAACTGTATATATCGATAATGACTGATTATTCAAATTAAAGTATCTCTGAAAGTTCTTAAATTATTTTAAGCATTAAAAAATAAATTTCATTATGGGCTAATTTGCATATACTTACTTAGTTTTAAAACTGTATACAGTATTAAAAATGCAAATGTTAATAAAACATGCAGTAATTAAAGCTCCATAAACATATAGTCTAAAATGATAAAAAAGCATCATAATGGAAGTTCTTCAGAATATCCCAAAATAGCAAAGAAGATACGGGAAGTAGTTGCGTTTATTTTAATAATTCGAACTAATTTACCAGAAATCTGATAATTTACTAGTTGACAGTGAACGAAACAAATAATACCTTAGGCTCTTGCAATAATTATCATGATAATTAAGCAAAGCTGGATAGTAAAATGTTGATTTATATAAAAAAGCAAACTTAAAAATAACTTGAAAATAAATTAAAAAATTTAGAAATTTCTAATGTTATCTAGTTTTCTAATATTATAACTGTTCATTAACATTAAAATCTATAATACCAGTAAATTATCGCTGAACTAATTTAAAATAATGTAAATTATTTTAATTTAAATAATTTATTTATTTCATAAAAGTTTAAATATTATATTCAAATGTCCTCTTAAATTATTTTTATTTTGAATTGTAAAATAAGCTAATTTTGAGTTTTTTTACATTTGTTTATTAAAATGAGCTAAGTTTAAACAGTGCGTTCATAATAGAATATTAATAATTTCTAGTTTGTAAGTTTCGAATTTTGTAACTATTTTAAGAATTTGCAATCAATCTTAAAACAAGAAGTTGAAAATATTTTTGAAAACGTTCAACTAGTCTTCCATAGCTGAAATATTATAAAGTAAATTTATTTAAGTTATTAATATTTCCGTCAGAATACAACTTTTCAAATATGAAGCTGTACAACTCTTCAAGCATGAAATCGATAGGAAAAGAAATTAGTTTTACAGAAATATTAAAATTATGCTTACATTCTTAGCATAGTTATCGAAATAAATTATACACGCAAAAAAATCATTAATAAACAAAAACATTGCATTTTAAACAAATGTAAATTATTCCTTAAAAGTGGAAAATTTGCCAAAATTTTATAGCATTTTAAATATTTCAAAAGTAAATGAATTTAAAATGCTAACGTTAGAAAATTTTAATGCACTTTACATGTTTGAGAAATAAATGAGTTTAAAACGCTTTTAATTTACTAATTTATGAAAGAGTAAAATGATTAATACAATTAGCTTTAGAACTACGAATATTATTTTTAAATAAATAATTTAGAGAAACACGGAACATTTCAAAAATTATTTTATATATTCTCACGAAATCTAAATAAAAAAGCAAACTTGCAATTTTAAATGCAATACTCTACTCTTCTTTGTTTATACATTAAATCAATATGTAGAGGAATAAATAATTTATAAATTATCAATTAGTATATTCAGAAATTCAATTTTTTTAACTCCATTAGTGCTGTATAAGAACTTTCTGATTTCTACCGCCTTTTCAGACAATAATATTTAATCATCTATTTATTTTAAACATAAGATGTTATTATATTTAGCGCAATTCATAATAAAAAAATTTAAATTCTATTTCATTATTAAATGCAGTATATAGTAAACAGAATAAACAAAATTATATGAAAATTTTAAATTTAAATTTTTAAGCAGTATTTTGATTCATTACAAAAGAAATAAAAAATACCTGAAAGTTTCGAGACATGAAAAATTACAAGCACATACACATAAGTGACGCATTAAAAATGTTATATACAACTCTTATTCGGACGGTTTGTTGTAAAAGAAATTATATATTTTTACAGATTTTAATATTTAAAATACTTCAAACCGGCGGTGGTCCATGAATATAGCGGAATTGGGGCGTCAACGAAAAATTGAAATTATTTAACATATCGCAGCAATTTGGCTCCAGATACCAAGCAATACAATACAGTAGAACCAGGGCAAAATGCACAGGAACAGCAACACGGATAACTCGCCAAAACCGAGATGGTCTGCTGCTGGTGACGTTGACATCCTCCATTGAGCTGTCAGGTAGATGGTCAGCTGCCATTTTGAAATCGGTCGCATCGTCACAGGTTTCGTAGCTTTCTGACTGGAGCGCGTCTTCGAAGTGGTCATCTGCACCGTCCTCAACTGATACGGAGGAGTTCGGATGATCAACACTACAATTGGAAACAAAATTAGACTTTTACAATAGGTTACAATTTAAATACTTTATATTTTTTATAAAATACGAAGATAATAATTAGTGGTTACAGTTTATGACATAGCTTCAAACTACTGCATTCTATAACACTTGTAAGAAAATGAAGGTGACCTCTTAGGACCTAATCGGGTTGGGAAACGTTTCGAGCAACTCGCAGCTGCAAGAAACCGAACTGGATAACCATTCGTATGCAAAAGACAAAATTATTAGTCATTATTTAATCCGTAGGATGACAGTGACGTTAATTTTGGATGATCTTTACATTTTCTCTTCACTCAGTAATTAAGTTGCTGAGAGCAAACGTCCTCCCGGGGGTCAATTGGGAGGCAACTCCCGGAGTTCTGGCTAGGACCCCAACCTACACTGACTCGACTTCTAGGGTAAAATTAACAGTCCTCAAAGTGACTAGAACCATTGTTTATTCGGTGGCAAGTTTAGGGTCGGCAGAGACCATATGGTACTGTCTTGTTTGCCCCTTGGTTGTGAAGACGTTACATAGTCAGATGTCGAAGGTTGTCTTTGGGGGTTTGGCTGCCTTTGGTCAATACTGGAGAAGGTCGATGTCTTACTTTGTTCTCTTTGATTTTACGTGGATGCGCTGCCGTCCATGATAGACTTGAGTACATAACCCAGACTGTGTGAAACAAAATGGTCCTCCTGGGTTCACCCGGGGTTAGTCCTCCTTGGATCGCCTCTAGGGTTGGGACTGGTTAATTGTGTAAGGCGGCTTAAATGCTAGCCAGGTCAGGGTACCCCTTCCTCCTAGTGTATTGTGAGCAGTCATTAATTGCGAACTACAACTTTGATCCCAAAACATAAATTTGAGGCTAGAACCTAGTTATTCGAGATGTTTCCATGGGTCCGCATTACGTCCAAAGAAAATAATCAAGCGCTTTTATGCGCCTGGATGTACTGGGAGTACACCATATGCGCAGTCGCATGTTCGCATAGAATACATACTTGCGCATGCATAGTTAACAAAGTAATTGCAACTAATGTATTAATAAAACCAATAAATTAAGTTAGTGAATTAGATAATGAATAGACAGCTGATGTTAAACTATAAATGCGTAGGATTAATTCTTGAAATCTTTCAGGTATATGAATCTACGATGATCTAATCTCTACGACTGTTAAGAATTATTACCATCTATGTCAACAGCTGAAGTGATTTCGCACACTCACATACCAACAACATTCTTTTAAATCACATCATCTGCCACAATTTCCCACAATGCAAATTGTTTCAGAATGACCAAAAAAAAAAAAAAAAAAAAAAAAAAATGTTTTAGCTTGTACGAAGTAAAGGAAGTATTGTAACCACGGAAAATTCCGAGTATCATATTTCAACGAAAATATCCATTTTTACTACTATCGAATGCAATTTAACGATGTTTTTGCGTAATATCTGTGCGTAAGGACAGAATAAACGAATCTTTTCCCCAAAAGAAATTCTAAGACTGATTTATAATGAATTCAGGAGAGATTTTTTTTTTCGTGGCGTCTGTACATATATGTATCTCGCATAACTCAAAAATGAGTAGCCTCAGTTATTCTTATCTTCTGGTTAAAGTTTTTATATCTTTAGTTAATCTGCATGCAATAGTTGTAGAATTATCAACAATTTAAAAGTTGTTTAAGTGCGGCTAAGCCTACTTTTTAACCATAGCAGCCATATTTGTTTACATTTGAAACTTAGGATAATAGTGAATTAAGTCTTTCTGCACTTTCAGCGTCTTTTTGATGAGTGGGACCAAAAGGAACTTCCAGTTTTGTGCACCGATAAATCTGCCTTCTTGCCTGCTGGCCGAATTGCCTGTTTTTGTGTAGAAACTCTAATTTTAATTGTAAAAATTGTTTTTAATTCTTTTAACTGCATTTGGTGTTTTATGTATTTCTATATCTTTCAATTTTTAATGAAGATATTTTGAGTTTTTATTTATTTTTGCTTTGCCGCGAAGTGAGAACTGAATTAATTGAATGGGAAATATATCTCTAATGAAATTCGAGGAAATTTTTTTGCTTTGTTTTTTAAGTTCATGATTTATTACAATTATCATTATTATCGTTTGTTTGTATATGTACTGTCATCTATCATGGCTCAGTCAGAGATCTGGAGAACTAAAAATTTAGCTTCATGAAGTCCCCAGACCATTAATATGTCATTATTCTCCAACTCATATATGCAATACCTGCGAATTCCTTACAAAAGCATTTTATAAATCTACATAATATTAAACCTTTGGATAATGACCCAATGGACTCATATCAATGATCACATGCTGTCATTCGTTGCAGTTATCGTCAAGAATAATGAGGTCTCAAGGCTATTTCAAGGAGGAATAAAAAAAATTCCCAAGTTCCCTATTTGAAATCATATGATTGAGTCCCACGAGTCTCATTATGTGCAAGGTATTTAGAAACACTCCCGCTGTTCGATGGAAGTGATCACATTTAATTTATACACTCAATCTATGCATTAGCAAGCTGACAGAACACAAGTTCCTGATTCAGGATTATTAATGTGCGTCAGTACCCGAGTAGCAAATAATAAGAAAAGTAGGCATAACCAAAAGCCCTCTCGCTACTACTCCGATCGGGCACCCGTAACTCGAAAATACTAGCACACGTCACACAAATTAAAAAAATAAAATAAAAATCGCAAGCCAGCACTCCTTCCCTAAGGCCGGAGGGGCAAGTGCCCCACCTCACATTCAATTACTGCCAAGGCAGAGCCGTTAAGCTGGCGGTAATGGTGATGTTCTGGTTTTGGGGGGCCTCGCGCCTCCACGAGCCTCTAACAATAGACGGAAGACAAATTCTAGTTCTTGTTTCCCCATGTTGTTCTTCTTCAGCTTGTCTACAGAAAAATACAATTAAGGGTGTGGTGAAGGCTGCATGTTTATGTATACTTAAGATTTATATATACATAAGGTATCTATAGATTGATAGTGATACGAGTTGTGCAATGCTGGCAAAACCTTGGGATGGGCAAATTTCATTGGATATGGTCTCAGATGGAGCTATTTAGCAGAAATTCATTAACTGTACTGTAGGTTTTCGAACTTACTCTCAAACTGTACAGAATTAAAATGACTGAAACTTCCTACAAGTATATTAACAACAAATCGAGCTGAATGAAATTTTATGGTATTCAGTAAATTACGGAAGATAAGATCATAATGTAGGAATGGAAAAAAGACGTAGCCGAACTTCGTGTTCTCTCCTCTAGCCGCTCCTGTTCTAAATCTTCACCAATAAGTTTGTAAGATTCTCACAGTGTAATTCTCAGTTACTGTAGAAAGTGGCGAATCTCAAAAACTAGTTAGCGAATAATCGCTTGAGAAGAAACAACAAGATGGAAGGGTAACTAACCCTTTATTATTCCAATAAGATTTAACAAAACTCCGTCTTGGAGTGTACAGTACAAGCCGACACTTGGGTTTGAAATTAAGAGACTAAAAATGAAACTAAAACTAAGATTAACTAAAGAAATATAGCCGAAGCTATCAAGATTCTAATCGAGTTGGCCCCTTAACTTTATTTGACTACGAAGCTTATCAAGGGCCTGATTACGGCCGAGCGTTGAGAGAGAGACTAGCCAAAAGGCAGACGCGCATAAATCAGAAACTCTGATTCTCTCTAACTCTGTAAGTAATTTTACGGTTTAAATACCGCTCCTCCTCATTAAGTATTCAGAAAGATTCCAAAACTACGTTCTGCCCGGAAGTAGTAAGTTAAAGTTAAGAATTTGACAGGAAAGGAACTTTAACAGGAAATTCAACTGTTAATAAAATTAACATAATCTTTACAAGTTATCTAGCAAATATAATTGTTTAATAATTAACTAATTCTGAAAGAATAAATATGATAACCTCCCGTTAAGACTTTCTTAATGGAAGATAAAATTCTCACTTCATATATACGTCAGAATCACTAAGAATTTTTATCCTCTTGAGTCACAGTCAAAGAAAAATATTTGAGAGAAGAGATATTATTTTTAGTAAGTTATACAACTATACTTTTTCATGAAACTGCAAATGTTAATTTCGCGTTAAAAAGAATTAAAAAATGCATTGGCTACAGTGAAGCAAATGATGTGATTTATTTCTTTCCCTTAATCATGAACAAACAGCAGAAATAGAAGAAATGACCATCTACTAAATAACTGAAATATTAACTGTTCTACTTCAGAATTTTAGTACATTACAATAGGCAGAAAACTATGAAAAAAGGTTATACATAAATAACCTACAATATTCATATTATCTAAATATTACATCATAATTATAAGCAACCTAATAAGCTACTAATGGCAATAACGTAATTATAAGGAATCTAATTATTATTCCACACATAAATAATGAATAATTTGACGGTAAAGTTCTCCGTATTTTTATCATTTATTATAAAATTCCTCGCTACGTCCTCACTTCCTTCAATAAACACAAATATGTGTTTTAAGAAGTTATATTAAGCGAACATTTATTATCAAATAATTAATAAAAAGGCAAATCACCATTATTAAAATTTCATATCTTTTTATGGTCGCAGGTAATTTTACGCTCGGATTATACTAGTTTCTACGTTTAGTTTATTCTCCATTAATATTTAGCTGCCCTTTGAAATGTTTTAGAGATATGCATAGACGGATTTCATCCTATTTGCTCCGGCTTTTAACGGCCCTTCTATCACCAAGATTTTTTTTTCCCATGAAATTTCCAATTTGAATTTCAGGAAAGTGTAGAGTGGGCTCACTCTATTCAGGAAAAATGTAACATTCATCAAGTAAGTAAAGTTAAATAAGAATACTAATACTCATTCCTTTTTCCTTTGAAAAAAACCGTTGGAGCTTAAATTTCAGTTAAGAGTTAAACTTTACTTTTTAATCGCAGTCTTTTCATATTCATACTTTTACTTGCTAGTTCTTTTTGTTTTCTGAATTCATATTAATTTGAAATCATGAACTCGAATAAGTTGAACGAAAGGTGTAAACTGATAAAAGGTAATTATGAATAGTGAGATGCAGTGACGACAAAGAACCTGTAAATCGGCTTGTAAATAAAAAAAAATGCTAAAATAATATTTATACACAATTTATAAATGCCATTTTAATTACTTCGAATAAACATCCGAACTAATTTCGGGTCCTTTAGAGATTGCTTAATGAGTATTAATTCTTTCGAAAATGTTTGGGAATACGAGACATTTTTCTATCTTTAAGTAAAACAAACTGCAACTATTTTACGGTATACTTTCCGCATTACAAGCCGAGAATTAGCCTAGAGATCAAAGCCAATAAACAATGCAGTTCGAACTTTATTTCCAACAGGTATTTCCTGAAATTTTCCCTGTGTTTTCGAACTATGATAAGTACTAATGGAGAGACATCCATTCCTTTGTGGATATACCTTGGGTAATTTTGCCACAGTAAAATAATTCGATCCATATATAAATTATGGTTTCTAAAAGCCGTACCTTTTAATACTAGCAGTATTATTACTAAATTTTGCCTAATAATAATAAGAAAGACAGTAACACGCTTCCTACTATTACAAAAATGATATTGATTTCGCTTGCAGCGACGTGATGTATATTACAAACATCTTTACTCGTCTATAAATACACATCAGCTTATTCTTTATTTTTAGAGTAAAGTGAAATGAAGGCACCAAATTCCACATTCTTTCGTCTTTTTACATTGTAGGTAATGGCATCAAGTTAGCCAAGCCTATGAGGATACATCATCCACAGAGTTTAAAAAGAAAACACACAAAACTCCAACTCCCGCCGTATACATTATTGCGACAAACCCTATAGCTTCTGAATGGCAAGAAATATATGCAGGCGCACCCATTATCTATTTATACACTACTCCCACCAATCACGTCCTTCGAATGAGGGAGCATTAAAAACTAAAGAAATAAAAACAAGCATTATAAGCATGAGACATTAATGGCACATCATATACTCTATGGCTCTGTGTCTTTCTGGGAACATTTGATGAATATATACATATATATACATAAACATTGGGTCACAATACCTTTGGTTATTCGTAATGCCTTCGCGAAGAAGGATCTGCTAATAAATTTTGGCTAGTTCGATGCCCAACCCATGTAAAGGTTCATTAATTTTTTGGAAGGATTTCTAAACGTATGGATGGTTTAAAAATAATCAGTAGTTTGAAGCCAACTTTTGTCTCAAGGTAATTGGAGGATGTTGCTGGTAAAGTTCGCATCCATCATTTGGTTTTTGACTGCTGTTAAAAACGTTTCTATAGTTTATTTAATTCTTTAAAAATGAGGGCAGTTGATACGTTAAAGTGTAGTCTTATGAACATCAGCTTTAGCTATCAACAGCTAAACGCAAAGCAGGTGTTCGTGATGTTGATCCATAATTTAATAGGCCAATTTGGATAATTTAAGAAAAATTCATAAAATATAACTCGACACGGTTATTTATATTCAGCATTTATCGATATCCCCAATTTCTGTATCAAAAGCAAAACTAAGCGGAAATTGTTTATGTTGCTGTTGTTGCTATTAGAATGTTTCAGTACGAGAAGATATTTTGCTTTGAGAATACTTTTGTTTTAAAAAAATATCAGTCAGTCACATAGCTTTCTTTTTTAATACGTATTTGAAATTCCCTTTTTTAAGAACGTCTTTTGGCTCTTGTTGGTAAGGTAATAACAATTTTAAAATATGCCGATGCGATCATATAAAGCGCTCTGATAGCCATCGATGGCTCAATGAACAGTACTTTTGCTTTTTTGTAAATTTCAATTTGTTTTTGTCCATCTTGTTTTTAGCTTCTGAAAAGCTATCATTACGAAGCTATGCTACAAACACTTGCAGAACCAAAATAAAAAATTCTCCAAGTCAGAGTTATTTTTATAAAGAAAAGAGAACAGATTAATGTAACTACTAATATTTCCCAATGACGGAAAAATGATTACCGTTCCAGGTTATTTTCATTTTTCTTTCACAGTAAACTGTGAACGCACATGGAACAGGAAGTTTATGTAATCACCTTATTAGATCGACTTCAAGGAAAAACATTTTACTATTATGAAGGGTTCATAAAGCAGTCTTTAGACTAAATTCATTAAAAAAGGAAAAGGGAGAATAAAAGGCGATATTTGAAAAAACTGTCTTCACCACTAATTTTTCTGCACATTTCCTTCTAATACCGTACACCTTTATATAGTTTCTGGATGCTTTCATAAGCCACTTATTAGCAAATTCTTCTCCGATTCTACAGTTATTAGCATATTCTTCCCCAATTCTACAATTATTAGCATATTCTTCCCCAATTCCGATTGTTTTTTAAAACTGTTCGAAATACTTTTGAAGTGCATTCCTTTTAAAGTTACATTTATTTTAAATAGAAGGAAGTAGTCAGATCCCGAGTGCAATTATTCACAGTGCAGAGAAACTTCTCTATGTCTTCCCATTTTTTAAGCCTTTGTATGTAAAAAGTATCAACCACATAAGATTAAAATTTCTTCATAAAGTTACTTCCATAACAAGATGATATTTTGAAGAAAGCATGTTCAAATGTAATAATGATGTTCAAATGTAATAAAGTATGCCTGATTTAGCATACTTTTGAAACCTTCCCTGCGCATTGCCGGAATGACTGTCCTAAAAATTCACTGAGTTATAAGATGCAAAATACAGTACATAAATTACTGAATGAAAAGACATAGAAAATGTTATTGCAGTCACTGCTACAGGAAGATTATTTTGATACGGTACGAATCTCTGCTAATATATGAAAGTAAAAGGTCATCTGTATGTTTACAAACATAATATGTATGTTTGCTACTCAATCATGCAAACACCAGTCGACTGTATGTAAGATCTGTATGTTTTAATTGGGTAATCTGTATAAAAGTAATCGGCATGTTTGGTACTCAATCATGCAAACATAGTCGACAGATCAAAATGAAATTTTGTGTTTTGATATATAACGAGTTGGATTTGGATAAATGTCATTTCAGCATTTTTCCAAAGTGAAGTCCAAAGGAAAACTGAAAAGGAATTTCAGATATCAACGTATTTTTAATAATCCGTTAAATTCGGAATATATGAGAGAAATATTACACCTGCCTTGCACTAACCATACAGTCAGGCTCATATGAAATACGAGCTACAGTTTGGTGAAATAACATATTATGATAGTCCTATCGACAGAATGAGTATATTTAAAATTATCGATGAATGGCAATCGCATTACTTTTTATTACTATTCTCTGAAGTAATTTTGACTTTGATTGAAACTACCGAATTCGGATTTGTGTGAATGTAGCAGCGTTTAGTATGCTTCATAAAGCTGTTACTATTATTAGAATTGTATAACTGTTTTTGAAAAGTCCGAAAATCAGATGTATAATTACACCGTTTCTACAATAATGCAAAATTTTTGCAAATAGAATGCGTTAGGTTTACAATCCGCCGTGGAATCAACAAAAATTTTATTAAAAGACTCGCTGTCATTACCTAACTGCTACTTCATCACCGTTAAGAATACTATATCTAACCATGAGAAACTACCTGGTACAGCTGGTTTAAATATATTTTCACTATACCCATTGAATTTTAAAATGATCAGACAAAGAAAAAAATAATAAAGGGATGAGATTAAAAAACATTACAATTTCTTCTTTCATTTGTCTCCAATGTGGCAAGGTAACTTCCCTAATGAAGATTATTAAGAAGGATTTTTGAATCACCTCGCGTTATTAGATACCGCTAATTTTCACCAAATTTTCGAACAGACCAGAATTACAACATGCCAAGACAATCCAGTAGGAAAACTGTTACGTAAGTTCTATGGACACGCGAATTCACGAGAAACAACCTGTACCTAGAGATGATGAGAGGGAGAGGCAAGGAAATAGGTGAAAGAACCTTAAATGCGACTATTTTATAGCCCCCCGTTTCCCAAATTCCCACCATTTAGAAAGATTGCACCCCTGATTTGATGGATTGGTGTCCCTCCTGGCAAAATAGACCAAACTCTAATGATAAGCGAAAACTTCATGTAATTACTGGCGCAAGTTTTACTTATACACATTTAGAGCATTAGCGCAAATATAAAAAATTAACAAAAAGTAGGGAAAATTATAAGAAAGTAAGAAGAAGAATGACACAGAGGAAAAGATTAGGTCAGGGGAAGAGTTCAGATAAAAAAGATAAATAACATATACAAAAGAAACACGAAAAAAAGCTTTCCAATTGAAAACCCTGCACAGAAAGTGACTTAAAGAGAGAATCGTGAACTAGGGGTTGAAGTACTTATCATCCAGATTTAAGACAGAAACATGCATTTATATTGCCTCACTTACTCATTGTAAGGAATTTTTAAGACTAAAATACTTATAAAAACGGGTAATGAATTTTTTCAAGAACTAAGTACAAACGCATGGGCTGATGAATGCAAACAAATACAAAATGGTTATAATTTGTTACTAAATTGAATTCCGAAAAAGACTACAGGAATATCTGACAATATTTTTTCTCCAACGTGTAAATTAAACTTAAATGCCTCAGGTACAGGCATATAATGTTGAATAGGCAAGCTAAAGTTCAAGTTGCACAATTTCCAAAAATGCATAGTCGGATTTTATACATTTAATGTGGTACCAACGTTTGTATGTTCTTACATTCCTAAATTCCTAAATTCTTCAAAACTACAAAGGAAAATGTCCTCGCACACGCACTCGAAGCAATGACAAAACTGATCTCTCAATATTCTGATTTAGTTTAATTTTCAAGATATTTCCTTTAGTTTGCAGATCAAATTCAATTCTCTATTAATGTTTTTTCCATAGAATTCTACTTTAAACTGTCTTCAAAATTAAAAATTAAAATAAAGGAATCTTAAATGAAAGAATGAACAAAAAGAATTCCAGACAAAGACGACTACGATGACGAAAGGAAGTCAGAATCTCATTTGCACGATACGGCACTTCTCACTTAAACAGGGGTAACTATTATTCTATTAAATTCCTTCACGATATAGAAAGCAGATAAATTTACCAATACACAGCAGTAAAGGCATTTAAAATTGTGAAAATCCTTTCATAGCATTCTGCTGCTCACAGTGCCGATAGCTAAGGCCATGGAATACTGGTTATAATTACAAGTAACATAAATGTGAGCTAATTTTCCTTAGAAGACCAACCACGAAAGCATCCCTCTAAGCAGGTAATCATCAAATGCTTGGTCATATTAATTAACTATTTAAAAATGTTGGCAGAGTAAGCAATTAAAACATAACTTCCAATCATTAGTACAGCCATTTCCATTTTATTATTTTTAACAATAACCATAGTAACGCAAAAACTGGTAACCATGGTAATGCTTTGTGTCTGCGCAGATAGTCTCGCAGACGATGTGCTAGCGCGTATCGCAGCGCAAATACAAAAATTTTAACCATTAACTACCATTCACAATATCCTGCAAAAATAGATTAATATCTCACGCAAGATTATAGAGTGTTATTTATTCGCAAGCTTGAGTATACATTCATTTACTAATTCTTCATTCTTTCGCAAAGTCAATGCAATATATCAAATACATTTGACATTCTTCCCTTTCTACTTTTTCGTCAATTGAACTCCAAATCCAAATAACTTTAAACGTGAGGGCGAACTCTGAAGAAAACATAAGTAACTACGCAACTTTGTTTTGGGTAACGTAAAAAATTGATTCATGTTCTTTTTTTCTTTGGTCGTAGGCAAAATCTATTTAATAGTTTTTTTTTTTTTTTTTTTTTTTTTTTTCCCCTCCTTATTTTGCCTTTAAACTCTTTTGTTGCTAAACATCTCTCAAATTCAAGGTCATATGTCAGCCGATCCCAAGACACACCTGCATCGGGGATACTATGGAAATGAGCACTCATTGTAATAATAGTGAAGGAAATGTTCTATAGTGATTTATGAAGCAGAACGCATTGGGTCGATCTAATAAATAAAAAAACTTCTATCGGACTTTTCTAATAGTCTCTTCTACCTCTATCCATAATATAATTTTTAGTACTAACATTTAAGAAATATTTTGCGAAAATTTGTTTCACATTTTATTTTTTCGCCTAACATGAAGAAATCGAGACAATTTGCATTACGCAGCTTTCATCAAATCACTCAGAGAAAATAAATGTCTATGCTTTCCTTGGATGATTTCAAAATACAAGGTTATTTAAAATGGTTTACCTGTAACTAAGCACAATGAATTAATTTAATTTACATCAAATGAAGAAAGAAATATGACTTTTAGAAGGTATCCAAAATATTGCTGTAGAATGTCGCGTTATTTTAAAGACCGGGACTGCATTTGGAGGTCATGGCTAGGAGCTCATTGTGTATGCACGAGGGAAAACTCTAGCCAGGCTAAACACTGGCCTCTGTTCTACAAACTCCATTCTTTGCTACTCAGGTAGTTTTAGTGATCAGAGGTGCCTCATGCATACCTTTTCTGGGAGAAACTCATTTTGCTTAGTGGCGTATTGTATAAAGATAAAAACGAAAAGCACATCTGAAGCAAATATGGCAAGAATATGACTATCATCTTTACGTCACTCATGAAATTTAAGTCTCATAGAACGTCTGAGAGTAAAATACGTGATCAGTTTGCTTTTCATTTCGTTTCAAATCAAATTATTCTTTCTGAATAACCCTATTACCTTCGCTCCTAAAAGTGCCAAAAATATTTCTGTGACTTCACCCTGGGATTTCTTTTGCCAACCCTAATTAATTTTAAGACAGACTCATGTTTAATCGTATAAGCACATTTACGCTGAAAACAAACTTATACTGTGAGTTAAGTAGTGCTCAAGAATAAGAATTAAATAAAAATTAACCAGCGTATTTTGCCAAACTCCAGGGATCAAATGGAAAAATTTTTATTACTATTCATAATTATTAATTTGAATTCACATGTTTCACCTAAATGCAAATAGGAGTTTAAACATAAGAATAAAAATAGCTTCCTAAAATTACAGGCTTATTGGCTAATAGGCTAATTAAGGTTTAATGCAAAAATAACGAATCCATGTTTTAGTTGGATAATAATACCCTTAATATTTATACTTTCCATACCTCTAACTGCCCATCGATGACAATACAGTCACTGAATACAAACAGTTTGATTTTGGCACAAATCTGAGTGAGCGAACTGGCTACATAATCCCCCCGCCCCATTTTTTCCATCTGAGGTTTTCTATATGTGCAATGGGAACATGACTCAATTTTTCTTAAAAGGCCTTTCGCGAAAACACCGCTCTCTTTAGCAGACAGGGCCCCCCTGCCTTTGCTTCATTGGACTAAACAATTTATTTCCAATCTGTTCTTCCTTTACGTCTAAAAATTAAGATTTCTTTTAGATTCAGCAGAATATCTACGAATGCTGAGCTTCCTTAAAACATATTACAATTACCAATACCTTTGCAAAATGTCACATAATCTATATTTTAATTGACTATTATATTAGATTTTCAAAAACCAATCACTTATGTAAATAGTAATATATTTTAACCTAAAATCGCCTATACCAGAGTAACAGTATATTGTATACAACGCAATGAGTTTTAACGCCAAGAAACATTAACTACAAATTTCATTTCTCGAAAAATATCAAAAAAATTTATTTAGGCATACTCTGTACTTTAATCATCTAATAACTATGCAAGATTATTAATTTGTAAGGAAAATTAGAGAGTTGTTCAGAGAATTATAGATTTTTAATGTGTTAGGCGTTGTATGTAGCATAATGTGAAACATTTCAGCTCAAAGAAAGGAAAAAAATAAAAATGATTTTTTTTAATTACTAACTTTCGATCTTGTAAGACATACACGGCTATTTAGTGGGAAGTCTTTTCCTTTGTACAACAAAAGCAAAGGTGATAATTTCCCTCCTTCGACCATCAGAAATTTCAACCTACTTCTCGTCCGACGTTTCTTATTCCTCAACGATTAAATTAGAGCAATTCAATACTTCAGAAGAGTAACTAATGTTTATCACAATATCACGCCAATAAGTCATTCACTACAATACAACAACATTAAAAATGTGATGCATCGCAAATAATTATAAGCCACAGAAACTTGAAAGCAGAACAGGAGGCACTGCCCATGGCGCGTGTCCTATTTTTTTTTTTTTTTTTTTTTTTTTTTTTCAAAACCCCCGCATATTTTTCAGCCTCTGCTTTAGTTATAATTGAAGGAAACTTCGACATTTTTCTCGATGGCAAAATAATAGAGATAAAATGAGGCCCCATTATAGAGTTCATCCTCAACACACGACCTTTCAAGGCCAACAGCAGGCCTCTTCGGTCCATCATTACAATGCCCACATAATAAAGCGTATCTGTCGTAAAGTAACCAGTTGAGGTCACACAGTGAACAAAATCTGGCATTAAAAAGATGCATTCTGACGTGATAACTCCAGTAGCACATACACACAGCAAGCTGGAAATATTTTTTTATGCTGGGTCACAAGACACAAGTTACATTTTTTTCTAATAAGTTACACGACGTAGCAGTAGCACAAGGATTTGCATTAGTGGTAATGAAACAAGTTATAAGCAGTACTCATTTTCATTCCTGTATACTCTTTTAATATTCGTGCATTATTTGCAATTTTAAATTTCAGTCTGAGCAACTTAGTGTGAAAAAAGTATAAGAAATTACATTTATACATAATGTTATGTGCACTCTTTACAGAATATTCAGCATCCGAAGAACTCAATATTGCATACAAATTTTCATCGTTGAAAAAATAGTAACGTAAACGAAAATAATATAAGGTAAAGTGTCATAAAATGACACAAAAAACTTGTAGATAGAGAAGTGATATCTAAAATTTTGTAATAATAAAATTATGGTTAATTTAATAACGCAAAGTAGAACTTTAAACGGTATTCTTAATTTTTAGTTTTGTATAATTTTATTCAACAGACTTCTTGTGGCAATGCTCATAAAATGTGTATACGTTTATAACAACAGTAGCTACTTGTGCTGTGAAAGTACAGTTTCTAGCACGTTCTTCATAATAAGCAGATTTATTCAATCAGCTGTACATTTATTTTCTGTTATATATTGTATATAATTAATTGATCTATAAAATTTTGAATGGAAGATGAAATTGTTTTTAATGCACATCATAAGCAGAATTTTAAACTAGGTTACGTTTATAAACATCAAAATAATACCAAACATTTTTTAAAATATACTCTAAAACTTTTCCTTGAATAATCGAAAATAAGATCTAATGTTAAATATATATATAAACGTAAAGAAGTGCATTAATTTACATTCTCTTAATTCTATCTCGTTTACCTTGAGGATTAGGACATTTTAGGTTGGTAACTCCAGCTGTAAGTTATTACTAATGCTGTACATAAAAAAGGATGAGGTTGAAAGATGTACAGACATCTTCCTGCGTCGTAATAAATGATAAAATAAATTAGTATCTGCATATAATAGCCTTTTAGTCTTCCTATTTCCAAGAGGCGGGGAAGATATTTCTATGCTACATGGTTCGTTTACAAGTTTTCCAAACTGTTAGTCTATAAAACTTTTACCGATATATTTATTCAAAATAAAAAGGAATATATATGAAGCCTTGTAATGCAAACCAGAGTTGAACAAAGGATAACTGTATGTTCTTCTCATTTTTTTTCTACTTCAGATATCAGAAGTAACAGAAAAAAACCAAACTCGAGCTTTGTTAACAGCTATAGCGTTGTCCGATTGTCCTAAAACCCCAAAATAATGACTCCGTGACGAACTCGTGTAAATATCCCAGGCCATCTGAAAATAAGGAGAAAAAAAATAATGTTAACGAAAAAAATAATAGCCCGTTAAAAGCCAAGCAATAGGGTCTTAAATACCTATGAAGGACACCCTCATTTGAGCCGAAATACACTCACTCAACGTTCACGTTTGGTGAGGCGTGCGTTAACTCACGACTCCAAGTGGCGTGATAACTAGCCATACAAATCTTTTGATATCCCGCCATGAAAAGGAAGATACAACGTTCATTTCAAACCCGGGCGTGAAACGTAGCCCACCAAAGATGTGCAGCGTCCAACCACACTATTATTTTGTCACTGTAAAAACTCCAACTATCCATAAATAAACCAAGGGGAGGGGATAAACGCCCCCTAAAGACCCCTTATATTTCGATATCACCTCCTTTCTTCCATTCCCGAACATATGCGTGAGTCTGTATAACTTCTAAATAAAAGCCCCCTGAAACAATAAATTACGTAATGGGGTACTTTGCCTCGCCGGTAATAGAGGCAGATATTGCAGTATTATGCATATTGGCGTGTTAGCGGAAAAAGTTGCGCTATTATGCGAGTGGATGTAACGCGTCTAGGTATCACTAGTCTTATATCTAATTTATTCGTTATGTTGGCTGTAACCGGCAAATTGGTAGGGTAGTTTCCTTTTTTCTCTCCCCAACCTATCATCGCAACAAAAAAAAGCGTTTATAGTTTAACACCATCCGAATGGTATCTAGAGGTTCATCTTTTATAAAATTTTGTTGCGAATCAATAAAACGCGGAAATATTTCCTCATCTATTATGAAGCTGTATGGAATTTTCGAAGAATTTTGATGCTGAAAACTGATGGTATACTAGAAAGGGTTCTGATTTTGACAATTGGGGAAACATAAAATAATTAGATAATGATCGGAATCCAAAATTAACATTTTAAGAAATTTATTAGCAAATATTTGCGTGTAAAAATCTTGTGCTAAGAAAAGTATCAACAAATATTTGCGTGTTAAAATCTTGTGTTAAATATTTTCAAACATAGCTTCTAAGATAGTGATATTCCAACGTTTGCAATTTGCAAATTCAAATTCAGAAATATTGCAGCGGAAAAGCAAGTAATAGCACTTCAAAAAATACAGCTCTAAATTAGAACAATATTATTAAGTTTTATAAACTAGAAAATTAATTTTATATGTGCATAAACGTACTTCTAGTTATTCAAAAAATGTAAAATATCTTAATTACCTTTCATTCGTTTTCAAACCAGTTCAAATCATTTGTATTTTACGTTTTAAAACAATGGTAAACCCTTGCAGCCTGTCCTTTTGAAAATTGCTTGCTGCAACCTACAATAAACAGTTTTTAACCTGCAGCAGACAGTTTTAATCACTTCAGAAGATAATGATGATACCATCTAGAGGAGGAATAAGGACATTATTTTTTCTGACATACCAACGATTAGGAATGTTATATACCTATAATTGATATGATACCAAAGAAACAACTGCATTTACTGTATATTTAAGTTGAATTTCTATGTAAATTGGCATAATGAACTATATTATTGTATGCTTTCATTATTTGTACTTATTTTTCTTGATATCGATACCTTAACAGCGTGGGCTGGAAAGTTAAAAATTCTTATCACCCAAACTAATCAGTTTTAGCAAGGCGATAGTAAATACTTAAATAAAACTGATGTTATATACCACGTCACGTATTCAATCAATAGGAGGGATTACAGGACTGTTCTACATGCTGTAACCAAAAGCATCTTGAACTAAATATTTTACAAAACTCACCTTCGTGACGCGGGTATCTTGTGCGCTTCTTTCTCTATTCTTTCTTCTAAAACTCGCAAATCTTTCTCAACTGTCTTCCAAAGAGGTCCATCCTTTAAGACACTTTTCAAGAAAATGGCATCGTACTGTAGCTCTTTCAGCCCCTTCTGTAAGTTAAGCGAGCTTTCTTCTTCGATCTTAAAAACGGAAAAGTACAATATTAGAACTCATATTTTTAACAGTTCTACATATTCGCACTCTAGAATTTAAGAATTACCTTGTTCTAAAATAAGTTATAATCTATACATATATAAGCGAAATACCACTGATTCATCACAAAATCTCCGAAACTATACACCCGTTTAACTTGAAATTTTGCATAGTTACTCATTCCATGATGTAGACGCGCACCAAGAACGGATTTTACGTAAATCCTGTCCAAAATGGATTTTTGTTAAACAATAGTAGTTTCTCATAAATTTAGTTTTCAAATCCAAATTCAGAATTTTCTTTATTGTTGCCAAAACTAGATACGAAATACAATGCTGCGAATGAATGCATTTTCCTTTAAAATCATTAAATCGGTAAATAACTTGCATCTGTCTATCCAATGAATACAAACAACATTTAAATGATAAGATTAATAATAACATTTATATTTAACTGTTATCATAAATTTAATGAAAATAAATGTAATTATTAAGAGAAATGTATTATTGTGATACAAAATAAAAATGTTGTTGTTATTTATAAAAATTGCGATGCATAAAAAATCAAGGACAAATAATTATAATTGTTTAAGTTTGATAACAAAGATAACAACAACATTTATTTTCATGAAACTTACGATAAGAGTTGAATATATATAAACCTTAGTTTTATGTTGGCAATTTTTTGTGGTGTAGGCCAACTGGGGATCCCACCACGTTAAATCATGGGGACGCATCCCAATACACAATACCTCATGGATGATGGGGAAATCTGTGTATGACAGATTCACTGGCACTATATTTCCCGACTTTAAAAAATTTGCATTAATTATCAATTCTAAATTAGACATTTCGTCCATATAAGAAGTCTAGGTTCACATTCAAATAGATAATGTGCCCAACAAAGCGGGCGGGTATCAGCTAGTATCTCTATCAAATCATACCATGACAATATTTATTTATGATAGCAAAGGCAGCGAAAATTAGCACCTCACAATCATTTAAAAGGCATAATCACTTACCCCATTCCTATCTTATATCGAACTTTTAATATTTATGAAGAAAAGAGATCATTTTAAAAACCCACAAATACGTAGTTGATAACAACAACCTCAAAAGTAACAGACTGGTCACAGCTCTCAAACTTTAGGAAGTCATAAGACACAGTCCTCTGAATTTGTAAAAGTCTGAATTTAAATTTGATAAAATTTACAAACTCTTTTTACAAAGAAGTCTTTTTTTAGCCTTCTAAATTTCGAAATGGAATAACGCAGTGAAATATAAGACTCCACTAATGCCTGAAATTGCAGTTTCAGAAACGTAAAATATGAAAACTCTCCAATTCACTATAATTTATTAGTTCCCATTCCTATACTCATTCCTCTAGCATGTTATATAATGCAATTACATATCGGTGTATAAAGTTATAAAACTATTATTACGTGTTAAGATCTGAAACTAATCATCTTTGATGGAAAAGCTGAATATAACAGAACGAAGCATTACTAGGTTATAATACTGCAAAATATTCTTCAGTTTCTAATTTATTTTCTATATAATAAGACCAGAAACTATTTCTCTATATTTCTACGTACCTGAAGCTACACGATGGAATGTTACCGCAAACATCAAAAAGAAATTCCACTATCAAAAGCGATACTGGCAGTATTTGAGAACATTTTAACATTCGTAAGAAAATTTTCTAAACTATTAAAACAGTCTTATTAGCCCAGAGGTTAGTTTGCCTGTTAAATGACATGTTATGAAACAGTCAACCATAGTAGTGAAGAAATAAGAAAAATGGGAACGGGGAGAAGCATATCACATCAAGAATCTTCAATAAAAGACTTCTCATTTTTAAAAACAACTAAAAAAAAATAAATAAATAAAATCTGAAGGCCTTTCAGATTTTATATTACACCCAAAGCACTTTTTTTTTATTTACACACTCATAAACGTTTAGAGAGCCGATTCGATAGCATTTGGGATAACACCCCTTTGGGCTAAAAATATTTTAAAATAACATATCTTTAGAATTTTTGATAGACAGAATCGCGCGCTGGATATAAAAATTCTATTCCGTACAGTGTTGCTACTACTCTCTTTGAAATATTTGAGTTTTTTATCAAAAATTTTTGAAAGTTTTACAAAATATGAAATAGGCTGTAAAATAAATTCGAAATTCAAAATTCAAGCTTCCAAGTGCCCATGCTCGGATGGACGACTATGTTATTTAAAATTGGATGGCTCTAGGTACGTTGTTTTTTTCCCAGTGTGAGAAATATACATACATTCATACAGATTTTTCATTATTTAATTTTTCTAAAAAATACAGGGTGATAATATTTGGTGGCAACAATCTGAAAAGTGATTCAATGCAAAAAGCCGTTTCGAGACTAATAGCCCTTCCAGGCTAACGCCCATGTCGGCTAAAAAAATTCTAAACCTGTTTAAATATTTACAACAGAGTTGAAATTAATCACTAACCCTCCCCCCCCCACCACACACACAATTTTTCCCCTTAAATAAAATAAGGAAAACTTAACAAAGGCATACAAATCGGATTAGAATTCTAAGTTATCGATCTTTCAAGAGATCAGTCAGGACAAAAATGCCAAATACAGCAAACTTATACCTGATACATTCATGAAGGTCGACAGGCAGTCAACCAGACGTTCGACGGACAGACCAAACCACACACCTTCTGACACATAATAATCACAGACAAATCCATTTCCAGATCATGAAACCACCACTGTAACTGTACATTAAATCTTATTCTTCTCGTTTGAAGATTTGTTCACGGCATCAATTACGCCGCAGCTCGCAATTAGGAATGTATAATTTACGGAAAACAGAAAGTCGAAAGAAAGAAGAAAATATTTCGAAGAAGATTTCTTTGTAATGCTTTTAAGATCTACAGCAGAGTTACTGCCAACTTTTTTTTTCCTAACTCCTATATATTAAGGATAAACAAGGTACTATTTTTTCCTCAGAAGTATTTGATAGGAAATAATAAGGACGTTAAGCACACATAACCAACAGAAAATTAAAATAATAATTATTATGCCTTATTGATGTGCCATTATTACCTAAGCATTTTTTTAATCGTCAAGGCGTTCAGCAAAATTAACCTAAAATAAAAACCTACGTATTCCTTAAACGAAAACCGGCTAAACATAAACATAAATTGCAACAACTCACTGACAAGTTGGTCTACCATGGCTACCTTGTCTATGAATACACAGAAGCTATAATAATACGTCGTAAGATGGGTGATTAAAACTCTAAAAACCTGTAATTTACAAAGTATATACGAAGCAGCTTACAGTTATTAAAAGTTTTTTGTCTTCGGACAGAATATAGGCAACTTTCTAAAAGGGAAAATTCATACATGCGTGTTCTAAAATAGGAAAAAGAGTTCCCGCCTTCTCTCAATGTAAATTAATTTTTGAAATCCGATACAATATAAATTGTTTTAAAGTTTCGATATTCGATTGTTTTTAAATTCGTGATTTATTTTTTATCTTAAAAAAATCAGATCTCAAATCATTGCAAATGCTTCTCATATTATATAAGGAAGTTTGAAAACGGTGCTTGCAAACTAATATTTTCTTAAATATTAATCCTGAAAGTGTACTTCCAATTTTGCGAAGCTTCTTTAAATAACGAAGCGAAAATTGTCCGGATGCTGTAAGTAGGGTTATGAAAAATAACATATAAGACTAAAAATTATGATTAATTATATACTCGAGAAGTCACATGTATGCAACCAAATAAAAAATAATTTTCAAAAAGAAACTAAACTAAAAATTAAACTGATTTTGAAAAGCTTGATTATAATTTCCTTAAATCTATTGATGCTTCTTCTTGCACACAGATTGTTAAATCCATATATTCAATATTTAAAAAAATAAATATAAATATAAATAAATTTAACAAACAAAACACAATCTGAAAGGTTTAGGATTTTAACACTCCCCAAAAGGGCTCTTTTAAAGATTAATATGGTTTATCATTAGAGATAGCCCAGGTGGAATAGATAACAATTTTATAGGCTACTAAACAACTTGTTCTTATATTTAGACTATATATCTATAGAAAGCTATATATCTTTTTGTATTTGAAAAGTGAAAAAATACAAAAGTCTATAAAAATATTTATTGTACTTAATTAGATATATCATAATTAAATACATTTTAATTAGCTGAACTTGCCGTCAAACGAATCAAAGATAATGGGACAGCATCGTCAAGGTACCTTATTTGTTCTGATTTTCTTTCTTCTCTTCAGCTTTTTTACCAGCTGCGACTAATTAATTATCGAAACCCTATTAACTGTTAGTTCGCTTAGCAATAGAGGAAATGATATCTGCTTTGCTTATGCACGTGCTCATCACGCTTTCTGTGGAACTGAAAAAGTTGTTTTCTTAGCTAAAGGTGCCTTAAATTTAACCATCGATATCAACATTAGGATTCCAAACAGCTTTCATTATTGGAAGTCTTTCATTATAAGAAGCTTTTAGCTAAGTGGAATGAGGAATATATTTCATCTTGTAAAGCTGTGGTCACTAAAATGTTTTTTCCTTCTATTTACTATAGACTGTATTCCAAGTATTTCCTCTCAATTAATTTTAAAGTTTCTCAGTTTTTATCTGGTCACGGTAAATTTGCAAGTTACCTGTTTCGTTTTAATCTAAGATCAAATAATTTGAGTGAATGTTCAAAAAGAGTACCTCAAGATGTGGAACATTTGATTTTCTCATGCCCTATATTTGATGGCCCTAGATTATGCTTGCAGAACAATTTGAAAATGTTCGAAGTGACTTAGCCAGTGACCTTATCTGTTTTCGTGAAGTCCAGACTGCTCTTCTCTGCTTTTGTTCGTTTTATTTATGCATGTAACTTTTGATGTTTTAGATAACTTACTTCTGTAAGCCCCGTGTAATACATCTGCGGTGCACGGGGAGTCTGTATGTTTTCAAATAAAAAAAAATCAGTCAGATTAAAAAGTTTAAATCCATTGCTTTTGAACAGCTTACTTTGTTGAATAATAACAGACAAATTCAGTTTGAAAGATAAATAATACCTTACATATTGATGAATGGCGGCAGACTTGAATGAAAAGTGAAACAACGAATTTACTATAGGACATAAAATTATATGCACTATAATTTACCAAAGTGAATTAATGCAAAATCGTGTCTCCAGACTAAGAGCCCTTTTGGGCTAATAAATAAATAAAATAAATAAATAATTTCTAAATCCTGAGCTTACCACTTTGAAATTATTCCCTGTTTCTCTCTAAATCAATCAATAGATAATATTTAGCCCTGACCTCATGGTGCTTATATAAAGACGGTTGTAGGCAGTGTCGCTTTGGGCAAAAAGACGAGCCTGTTTCTTGGATTATTTAAAAAACTTAATCAATTATCAGAAGACTTAAATACTTAGATTATCGTACAACTTCTACATCAGTCTCAGTAAGTTCTCCGAATATAATGAATTTTACCTTTTCCTAAATCTGTTAAATCCTGAAACGTGAAACAACTTGTTCTTATATGTCGCGCTGTGATAACGCCCGTAAGAAATATTTACATTTTTGAAACATTAAAAACAAATATAAAAGGAGAAATACTCACTATAAGGCAAGTTTTATCACAGTTTTTCTCTACCGAGTTCATTTCAGCTTCTTCTAATTTGCACCGTAAATTTTTATATTTTTCATTGTATTCTTTCCATTTTTTGCTGAAGTTTTCTAACTCTGTGAGTTGATTGCCATTTCTGGAAAAGAAACATAATTAATAAATAAATTACGCTGTTTTTACATCTGAATGGATAATTTTTAATTGTACTTATTCTTTAGAATATTACATTACAAAAAATGTTCATATACCTATTATATTTAACATTAATCAGTATTTGCTGATATATAAATACAAAAGTGATTAGTTATAATTCTCATACATAGCATGTTTATTTAATCAGGTTATTTGCAGCATCGATCGGTACTGTTCTGCTGTTACGTAAATATAAAGGTCCCTCACTTTATGACAAGATGACGTTCTGATAATGTTGAAAATATATTGGAGTTATTTTGCTATATACCGAACCGCTCCAATAATTTGATTATATATTATTTGATTATAATATATATATATATAATTTATTTCCTAAACAATATTGATTAATTGATTATATTATCTCCTAAGTTTAATTAAAGTAGAATTATTTTAAAAGAGTGAATCCATACTGTTAAGTTATATTTTGAAAGATTGGAATTAAATCATCATGAAGAACAAAATTTCAATTGTAAAAGGAAAAATTAAAAACATGTAATCATTGTCATTGATCGGAAATTAGTTGATTTTTCAAGGGGAACAAACCAACTCCCGTTCAATGAACAAGAATTAATAAAAATACGTAAATACGAAGGTGTTTCGTCTTTACTCGAGTTATAAGGTAAAGCCAAATCGGCAATTCTAGTCAGGCCAAATATTTCCGCGAATAGAAGGAATTACGAACCAATGCTGATACTCAAAGAGCTTATTCTTATGAAGCATTTTAGCCAATTCAATTTGGAGTAAAAAGCAATTTTTGTAGAGAAATCAGAAAAAACTCGAGTAACCGTCCCCGACACCCTCATGTTTATGCATTTGAGTTCTATATTATTTGTAAAAATTAAAGATTGGAAATTGTCATTATGAAATAGAATTCAAAGTAAAGTTGAAATAAACATAGAAGATTACAAAATAAGATAAATAATGCAAACTTTGTAAAAACAAATCAAAATATAAGAATATATATATATATATATAATATTATACATTTTATATATATATATATATATATATATATATATACATAGGGCCAGAATTCCGATATATTTTATAATCAGATAAGTATAAAAAAATACTGAAAGGTTTTTAGATTTTAAATTACGTCCAAAAGGGTATTTTTTAACATTTTGTGCGTTATTTATTAAATATCATGTTCTTCGCGCTTAAACCATAAAATTGAGTTCGAGAGCAATATAGCAAAATAATTTTTAAATGAGCATATCTTTAGAATTTCTGATACAGAGTCTCGCGCGCTGGAGATAAAAATGTTTTTTTTTTTTTTTTTTTTTTTTTTTTTTTTCTGTACAACGTTGCCATTGCTCGCTTTGAAATCCTTGAGTGTGTTAATTCAAAAATTCATTAAAGTTCTATAAAATATGAAATCGATAATAAATCAAATTCCAAATTTCAAATGTGGGCTTCCAGATGCTTATATTCGCAGGAGGTTTACGTTATTCAAAACTGGATGGCTCTAGGTACCGTTGTTTTATCACAATGTGAGAAACATACATCCATTCATGCAGATTCTTCATTATGTAATTTCTTTAAATATAATACAAAACGATAATATGTGGCGGCAGCAATTTGAAAAGTGAAACAACGCTTGTAGTGAATGAACGCAAAATGCCAAAAAGAAATTAATAGTCCTTCTGCGCAAATTGCCCCTTTGGACTAATAAATGAAATAAAGTTTAATAATGGATATGCAATTACAGATGCTTTCTGACAAGCGAGAAGGAAAGTTTACAGTAGGTTTACAGTAGGTTTACTACGTTTCTTCGCATTGTAATAGAAAGACAACTACACTGAGATGCATTGTTGACGCTCTTTATTAAAGCCTAATTCTACAATTACTAGACTCAAATGTGTCCCATAAAATAACCCCAGGGGGCAAAACATTAAGCAGGAAAAAAGAATCGTTTTCCCAGGTCACATTAAATAGCATCAAACGGACGCCACCTTATGACAGATGCGAGCGATGCTCAAGCCCCCACACACATCTTCGTTCTCTACCCCCATGCTCATTTCGCCAAGCGATCTTTAATCCAGCCGGAAGGGGGATGGTTCGCATTCAGGCACGTGACCCGAAAACTGATAGCCCCCCTTTTATATTTTTACCCACCGAGCTATAATCCGCTCACGTTCAACCACGTTCAGCAAGTCAGCGTATGTCGGCCATTGGGAATTCTTCCCAAACTCTGCGCCTAGGTGCGACAGGTCGCGAAGCAGAAAATAAGAAGATTTCGAATAAGAACTAAAAAAGTGTAAACATTTAAAAAAATCAATACATATATATATATATATATTGTTACGCGTGTACGGGATCGTAATAGATTGAATGCACACAGAACCGTTATAGCTAGATAAAATTTACTGTGCCAAAAGAAACACTTAACAGTTCTGGAACGTTTGACAAAATTACTCCTACACCTCTTCTCAGTATAACAGAGCACAATCAGTAGTTACCACTTCAAACTACTAAAAAAGTTAAACACAACGCAATGCAAAGCGCATCTAAAGAGCGAAGCTCACAGGGAGATAATACTAATTCTCCGAAGTAGTCATTGAACTGAAAAAAAGAGAACTGATACTCTCTCCTGCCGTATACAGTTTTACCCCAGCTAACGAGAAATCATTAGTACGAGTATCTTCCATATCTCGAAATTACTGGAAGGCATATACGATTAAAGTTACATATAAGAGCCGGATGAGGTTACAGTTACATATAGGGATCAATTACAGTTATTCAACTTTCAGAGACTTTTCGCCTAATTTGGCTACAAAAATTAGTCGCTAAAACCATCGCCAGCTTCGCGATATCTCACCAATTTAACAAGATAGTCATTTACCTCAATTTTAAATACAATTACAATTGCAATCTTATTTTTCCGGAAGAGCTTCACTTTTTTGAGGAACTTCGTGTTAAATTACGCAACAGATGCTATAATTTTAGATATAATTTCACTAAAATTGTTTACATGTATAGAAAATTCGTAACAATATACAACATAATTCCTTTTAAGACTAAAAGTTTTCTCCATTACGACTTCTTCATTACAAATTTCAAAATCTAATATTTACATACACCAGCAAAAGTTATGCACATACGTATTTTACAGGAAAGCCATTTCTGTGCATTTCCGTCAATGAAACATAAGAAAAGTTAACAGAATACACAATGCACATACAATCACACGTATGTATGTAAATCAAAATCACACCATTAATACGTGCATTTTTCATAAGCATGAAACATCTGTACGTATTTTACCAAAAATTTGTTTGTAATAACATTTCTGAAATTTTCAGCCATGATTTTATAAAGCTTTAAATTTTTGTGCCAAGTTAAAAATTACATTGCGTATACTTGTATATAATTTCAACCGAATCCAACTTTGGATTCGGAGGCGACAACGTGTGTCATTTTGAAGTACGTCTGTTTAATGAAAGAAATGTTGATTGCTGATGAATTAGCATTTTGTTGCTAAGAACGTTATTTGGAGACACATTACCTATAAATAGTTTTAAGCAGTAATGTGCTATATCAACGGTATTATAGTAAGGAGTAACACAGTTATACCTAACCCAAAGACAACGACGGCTGGCGAAAGAGAACTACTCAATTTTTGAAATGGTAGAAGAATGACACAGATGCTAAGCAAATTTTTATATCCACCCTCATCATAGAAAAAGTAAAAATGGAGGTAAAGCTATTACCAGACGTAGTAGCATATTAATCAAAATTTAATAAAAATTTAGGATGATTTTTTTCCACACGGATATCATTTTTGGTTAGTGTTATGGCTATTCTTTAACTAACATGATTGATTAATCATTCGTTTTACCGCAGATATAGTAATCGTGATAAATGAATATAATGACGAATAATTATGCGAAGGAAATATTTAATAAACGCTTATATACCTGCATAATATACTACATAAGTTACTTACACACTACAAAAGTTTTTGTTGCTAGAAAACAGGTTATCAAGAAGATTTCGAAAATTCTCTTCCTCCTCTTCTTTCTTATATGTATAACTTCTACCATAAGATGCATAATGACTGTTTAACATCTAAAGTGCAGCTTTTGCATGACAAAATTAAAAACTAACGAACATTCTTGCCGCGAATACAAAAAAATTATAGTGTTGCGAAATGTCCAGTGGCTGAGCAGTGAGATTTCCCGCCAAGCGGTGTTAGGGTTGCCGGAAAGTCATATGGAAAGGCAGGGTAGCTGGATTTGGCGTGAAATCGCCCATTTGACAATAAAATTGGTGCTATGTCATTGACGGAGCAAGAATATTCTAGAACGTATTTTTAGCGCTTTTCTCGGGAATATTCTCCAAAATAGGTTAAAGCTATATATACCTTGCCTATATAGGGAGAAACTTAGTGTCTTGAGTTCAGAGATTAGCTTGAGAGTGATTGACCGAGTCGAGAGCTGTACTTTAGTCTCTGCCGTGAAGCTATCTTCACCGTTATAGCCTGAAGGCTGTTGATTGTTTCAGCGTGACTGTCATAGTTTTTCAACGAATGTAATCATGTCTTTCGAACTGTCCTGTGCTTACTATTTAATAAATTGTGTTTTGGATTCTTTATCAAGTGTTATCATCAATCACTCCGAATCCACGAACCCGTAGAAAGCAACAGTAGGGACTCATTTTTTAGTATCAGTTAATGGACAGTTTAGCGGAACTATTTTAAGATATGGATGCATTACTTTTATTGTAATAAAAGAAATGCAAAACAAGCTTTGAGGGAAGCGAAGAATTTTTAATGTTTTTTAACTTTGATAAAAACTGAAAATAATATTACAAATTCATTTTTAAATTTTATTTTACAGTATATAAACGAAATTGCTGCGACCCGTAAGAAAGTTTCAAGCAGCTATTTAATAAATTAATTAAAGATGGAAAGGATGAATCAATGGATGAACACAATTTTAAAATTCTAAAGCTATTTCAATTTGTTTACATGTTTGTGTTTGTGTTTGTTTGCTTGTTAATTCATGAGGCATGATAAGTCACGAGACACTTATAGGTCAGGGTAGTAAATAACCATATTATTCTTCAAAAAGGGGAATGTAAGACATTTTATGCAAATTCAAGGTTTAAATAATTAGTAAATCCATTTGCACAGTATCAAATTATTTGTACCTTTGTTTTACGCGTAACTAATCATTTGTACATTTGTTGTACATGTACATGAAACTAACCTGGATGGATTTATGACAAATGTGCATGTAATTCATTTGCACATTTTTTGTAAATCCATCCAGGTTACTTGCATTTACTAAACTAGTCGTAGTGGTTATATTTTAAATGAAATAAATTCAAAATTTTGATTTCTAGTTTTAGAGACACGTTTGCAATTGTTCATTGCATAGCCACATAATAGACCCATGCATGAAACAGCTATTGATTAAGCACTAAAGTTTTGACAGATTTCAGATATTTTAACTGAATGATTAAATGTGTCATAATCTCAATTAATACCTAAAATAACGTAAATTTTTAACTACTAAATTAGACAAACCAAATCTGAGAAAAAGTGAACTACATTATATTCATAAACAGTTAATTAATACAACTTTATTACTTATGTCAAATTACGTTATCGAAATATGCATCGTAACATTAATTTATTCAGGATGATACATTAACATTTATATGCACTATGGTAACACTAATTCAGCATGATTAGCGCCTTTGAACGTACATACTTCAACAACTATATTCTTTTTTTAATATTTACGGTTACTTCATAATTAATAATATATGAGAATCTAATATAGATCCCCGGAAAATAAAAAAAGGAAAATGTTAACTGTAAGCCTCGAAGGTTAAGGATATATAAAATAACTTTATACTAGAATTATTATTTTAAATTCCTCTCCTCATAAATCCAAAGTAGATACTGCTCGTAAATTTCGTGTTGAAATTAATAGACCCTTAAATTACAGCAATAAAATTTTATACTCTTCGACAACAGCAATAAATACTTTTAATAATTGCCTTATTATAATTTTAAAAAAAAGACGAAAGAAAAGAAAAGCGCTACTAACAGAGGCGGTTAAATAAACAAAATGAGAAAAAAATTGGGAAGAGGGAGAGAAAAAAAAAATCTTTGAACCGTAATACCGGCGACGGAAGCTAAGATCTCAGAGTTTGATTGGATGCCTATCACGTTCATCTTAAATATCGAATCTTCCATTGGTCATCCAAATCACGCACACATCGCACATTAGTGTCACATCTGGAGATCGAATTCCGAACACATTCGTATTTTATCTTTTGTTTCACGAGTATGAAATATAATCAGTTATTCAAAAAGGAACCTACGTTTTCCGTTTCCAAGCTTAAATTTTATAGAGTTATAGACAATTCAGAATTTTATACAAATAGTAGAAAGAAGAGCAGAAATACCTTTCAAGTATTAAAATCATATTACAAACACATTTAGTACCTTTTTTTATTTTGCAAAAGTCTCACCTCTTAAAGAAGTCAGTTGGTTTCCTAACGCCCCAGGTCTTCCAAAAACTGAATATGCCGCTGTAAATAACTATTTACTTTGCATCTATAAATTATTCATTCCCCTTTTCAGGTATCAGTTGAAATATGCTTGAGTTATAGAACTTACAGAGCATTCAGATCAGTGTAAATGCTAGTCAGTAGTAATATAGCAATTGTTATAACGTATCGTTTTGAAAAAAATACCAGTAAAAGCCTACCTTGTACAGTTCATACAACATTTATAATAGAAACAATCATAAGCTTAACAATGCCCATTAATGTACACTAAATATCAATATATATATATATTTTCTTTTCAGCATGCTTCATTATGATATGATATGCAACGAGACCCTAAGATGTGTAAAACATTCAATAGACACTCAATGGACAAGCTCACACAATTTAAAAAATTTTTTATTCTATTCACACGTAATAATTTCATATTTATTTACTTCATATTTAATTTAACATTTAATTAAATATTTAATTTAGCAACGTAATAATTCGTTTCGACCGCTTCTGAATACTTTTGTAACACATTTATAATTCAGTACTTTCAATAAGAATACATGTGTAAGATATTTGTGGATGTAAAAGATAAATTGTAATTAAAATTAGAAATAGTCCTTTGATGCTTACGCTTTTTTATTCTTAAAATAGTAAACTCTTTTTTACACTACGTCATTTCGAGACTAATCCATGTCATATGACTCTTGCATAATACTGATCATGTAAACGCAACTAAAACTCAAACAGCCAATAATAATTTTACAGCAGTATTAATTATCCAATCAAAATGCACTGAGAACCAAAATGAACTCAGTTTGAAATAAGATTTCATCCTAAACACATCATAATTGCTTTCTATGCTTCGGCCTAGCTGGATTGTCACTGCTACTCTCTTCCAACTGCAAAGCTATCAAAAATATAAACATTTAGAAAATAGGCACGGGTAGTGTGCGAAGTTGTTTGTGGCCACTACATGTTTTTTGAAATAAAAATGAATATTGAATCTGCTAGACTGCTTAGTTTCCCCTTCATTACGGAGTCAACATTATAACGTATTGCCTACGTTTCTACGCCATCGATACCGCAAAGTCTATTTTATTAAACCCCCCCCCATATATATATTAATATACATCGAATATACATAAAACGTAACCTCCATATCCATCGTCAGGGTTATCATTTTGGAACGACGCATGACTGAAGCTAAAACTGCGGAGGTATTAAACAATGGATGAGGTAAGAAGTGGAGGTAGTCAAAATTAAAGTGGGAAATTACATTTTTCGGATTACTTATAAAATCCATAAGACGTAGAGAAATTTAAGATAAACCTAAGCCTATGAGCAAGATCGAGGGCTCACAGGCTTTTAACCGCTCCGCAACATGTGTTTGTTAAGCAGCTCTTTTCGTAACGATAAAACGCTAAAAAATTTAGATTTTTCATTATGTCATTACATAGAAATACTTGTTTAGAATTTATGAATTCGCTTGTAAAGTAATGATTTAATGAAAAATAAGTGCTATTACCATCTTTTCGTGCATGAAGCAAATTTGCTGATAATATTTTTGTGGATGTAGGGGAAAATCTTCCCAATTCATTTCCTTTCTTGCCTGATTGTTTTCACAAATGTTAATCTCGCTCCTTTGCAGCACGAATTTTCCTCCCTAATCAAAATGAAACGATTGCACGAATACTGAGCTGTACACATCTCTGTAAAAAGATATTTTTAAGAATGAAATAAGTAAAATCCCACAATAGATTGGTATTGGAAATTGAATTTTAGTAGTACACTTGAAAGGAACGCAAACTTTGGAAATATAATATAACAAACCTTGTAACTTTGATGAAAAGGACCTTCAGATGAGTGAAATAGCTCACAATTCATTCAACTCATTTATAAATTAGTGTTGCAAATATTAAATCCACGTTCTGAAATGCTGTTATTGTGGCTAACCTTCCTGATTTAGGCATAATACAGAACAGGTTCACGAATTCATAGTGGTCATGAGATAGACAGTTGCGTTTGTCGTAGGCTTACAGCTTTGGGTACTTTATAAATGATAATACAAGTTTGCCACGCTGAATCCCAATTTTAATGCAGAATAATTTGGATAATGGATTCAGAAGTCTTCTCTCTTTTTCTACCATCAGCACCTCGAAGGGACTTTCAACTCGATCCCCATGTGGCAAACACAATGCACTTTCACAAACATCCACGACTTTTCCGAGACTCGTAGCTGAATCCAATGATGCGGAAATCAGCACTTCCAACCGCTACGTTAGTCAAATTGGCAGTTTTGAAATCCACCAATAAGAGATCTGTAGACACATTTTTTTTTTCCTTATTAGTACCCTATTTACAAGAACCTTCGGTCTACCTCTTGATTTGCAAAGTTTAAGAATATCTAATATATGGCTTTTAAAACGGTCTAAAGTTAAACTAATATTTAGTCCATTGAAATGACATGATCCGATTTTTGACATCAAGATATCTATTATCTTTTCATTCATTAATTTTTTTATTAATCTTAGGTATATTTACATTTTAAAAGCATAAAAATTTCCAAATTTTTACAATATCATTGAAAAGAATAAAAAAAAAAGTAAGAATTTAAAAATCTACATTAATAAGTATCTCGAAGCAACGTAATAAAGAAGTTTCTTCGTGGTTCTTTTCTATAAAACATACCATTCATTTAGCCAGAAATATAACCGGTGATGGTAAACAAACTCGCTGTCTAACCCAATCCCCTCGTCGGAAACTTAAAAGCTATATATACAAATACATGAGAGATAGAAAAGAGAGATAATTGCGAAACTAACGGATACAGTCTGAACTGCTAATTAAAGCTCGCTACAAAATTATGATAATAATTAAATGACATCAGCTAATTACTATTAGAACGGTTATAATGACCAATAAATGATAGCTTCCTGAATGAAGCTGCGATGGTAGTTTCGATGAAGGCAAATTCTCCCGCTCAACCTATCTACCCCCTTAAACGATCGTGCTTAGAATGCTCACCTTGGCTTTAATGGGCGCCCTTTTGCTTCTAAAGTACTCCATTAGCGAGATCCGCCATGAATCTGAAACATTAAGCTCCTGGCTAGCGTGTTTTCAATGAAATCATCTACAGCAGATGCAGTTCCTTACAGTGGATTAAAAACACAGGAAAAATCGTCATAAGCGAAAGAAAGAAGACCACATATACACGGTGGCCCACGACGATGTTACCTCTTAACGTAAATGGCAGTTTAAAATGAGATTGAGCAATATATTCCATATTATTGGAGTTAGTTACTATTGGAGATGAAATCTTGCCAGCTCGTATAATACTGACATTACCAACAGGCTTTTCTTTTTTTTTTATTCATGTTCCTGCGACTTTTGGTTATAGGGGACGGTGAAAGATTGCAGTTATGTTGTGAAACCGAAAGATCTAAACGACCTTCGTCAACGAATTACCAACATGATTCATTCCGTACTAGTCGTAATATATTACCGTGTCATGGTCAGGATAATCTAACGAATGCATGTATGTGTTCATCGAGAATGTGGTGACGAGGTTTGAGGTGTTTAGTATTTCAAGTGAACTGATGCGAAATGGCCTGCATTCGACTTTGTAGTATTTTCATAGCTACATCCGTACATTTTTATCCGGGTTCAAATACCGAAGAAAGCATGAATCTTTGTAAGTGTATAGTGCCTGTGAGGTAAAAGGGCACTCAAAAAATGCGGCAAGCCGAAAGTCCTCTCGACAGACTGGTAGTAAGGGAAGACGGCTGGGAGATCCTTGGATAGCCCGGGGTATTTTCGCTCAGAATTGGGGCAAAATTGCACAGGTAGCGTGGCAAGTCTATACCTGTACGACCATTGATGAAATTTTGGTGTCCTGCCCACTTCTACCGGTATCTTCTATATATACGTGATAGATTCTTTTAAGTAGAAACACCTTAATGGCCCATCCTGTATACTGCACAGTTAAATGTCAAATTTTTACCATAAATTAGTGACAATAAATAAAACAGACTACAAAACTGAAGACACCGAAAAATCTAAGACTAAATGTACAGTAGCTAAAGAGTAATTCCAAAACAAACTTTTGCTGAAATTATAAGGAATTCCCCCCCTTTCTCGCGGCGTGCCTTCGTGGTGCAATTGCTAGCACGACCGGCTGGCAGTCGGAATATTTGGAGTTCAACTCCCAATAAGGGCATTGCTGACTTTTCACGGTTCTGCTCCAAATCTATAAAATTAAACAAACTACAGAACTGATACTGATTTTTCATACCGGATAAACAGATGAATGTTTGTGCTATATCATGTTTCTGCGTAAAGAGAACCCTAATCCATCGATACAGAAGTTACCACGAAAGGTTTTTCATCATGAGAAGAGGAAAAGAAGAACGTCGAACTCCCATTCCTACGCTGCTATCAGTCAGAACTGAGGGCCAAGCCCAGCAAAAGATATGAAAAGCGAAAAATTCGGTTTCTGATCTAACGCAGATTATTTATGAAACCTTTCGTAGCTCAAATGTGAGATAAAAAACAGCAAAAACTAACTCCAGATTTTATCTTTAGTTTCGGTTTCCTAGCCGATGCTAAAGGAGGAATCAAGTTAGTTTCTAAACACCAAAATGTGGAACCAAAGTTTCTAAACGCCAAAAAGTGGAATCAAAGTTTTAATTTCTGAACAGCAATTCGCAGGCAATCGTAGACACGGTAGCTAATTCTTGTCGTCCAATACAACTGAATATGATCGATTAAATTTAAATGGTAAAAAAAAAAAAAAAAAAAAAAAAAAAACTTTTGAATGACTGTACACCAGCCATATGTTGCTGGAGAATTTTGTTATTAATGTTAGGCTTTATTTTTAAATGCAACTGAGTCGTTTACAAGTAGGTGAGTAAAACATAAAGCTAGTAACCCAGGCACAACATAACGACGACGCATGACTTCATGAAATATTTTAAGGAAATTATACTAATGATATAACTGTATAGTAAATAACTAACATTTACAAAACTTTCAAAAATTCTGTCTGCAGATAACAATTAAAACACTGCGTGAAAGCACCCGTCTAAACAGGAGATGCTCTAATTATAATCTCATTGAAAAATATGAAAATGTTACCATATTGCTCCTAGCCAGTTTTGCTACACTAATGAATACTGAAATGTTATAATTTGGAGGATAAGTTAATTTCTCCTTATTAATGCTTATGCAAACAACATTCTTAGCATTTTACCACTTCCCCAACGCCCACTTGAGGCCGAGCGGTAAAAATCGCTGAACACTAGTAGTTCTGACATGGGTACGATTCCAGGCGAACGGGCTAGCTGCATGGGCGTTTTCGTAGTTTTCCTTATGTGAAACGTGTATACGAGCCAGTTCCCTTATAAAGTCCTTCACCAAAGCATCCCTCTCCTTAGGCAGATAGCCCTCGTGTGCTTTGCCCAACCCCTTCCCCAAGCTGATTAAATTCGATGGGGAGGTTAAATTGACCGCCGTGGCAATTCAAGCTATCGCGTCACTAAACTCTAGTCTCAAGTATTATTTATTATGGGATCTTAAACTCTGCATAAATGCTTTAATGAGTGTTAACCAAAGTTGTGTAATTTTTCCTTCGAAATTAATACATATATTTTAGGAAAAAATAAAGAAGCGCAGTTTACAGACTGTCAGCTAGAACACTGCAATGATCCTAGTATAAACTTCTCTAGAACTGTTTTTTAATAAGTGATATAAATTCATCTTCGAGTCTAATATAATTTAGGAAAAAAAAGTAATAAATAAAGAAGCGTTGTTTATGAACTATTATTTTGATCACTGCCTCAATCCTAACATTAATTTTAGCACTTAAATCTGTTTATTATACACACATTTTAAAATTTACTATAACGCTTTTCTATTCAAATGTTTTCATGTTTTTGTTCGATTTATAACATGAATTTATAACATAATATTGTGTCAAATTGTTTCTTTCAGTTAAAAGAACTGCATAGTTGATTTTCATTTCTACAGTAGCAGATAGCTCACCACACCTTTGCAACTCATAATTTATTTAATTTCTAATAAATTATTAATGAAATACTGTTCAACTCACTGCTCATAAATATCTTCCCATTGTCTATATAATTCGGTGACGTCATCTTTCAGAGAGCGATCTTTGTAACTCCGGCTGTTCCCATATTCTGTCATGAATCGATGTACCTGGAGGTTTACTATGCGGAGTTTCTCCTTTGTTTCTTGCAGCGTCATTAGCGCCATCTATATACAAAAAAAGAAAGTGGTATGAATACTTTGTTTATAGGATTGCGACTTTTATATGTATTTATTATGAATCTTTCTTAAAACTATATTATGGGAATAACATTACAAAATACATTTAATCTTGTCTTTGAAATTTGAAAGACTATATAAAAGAATTTTATAAATCTTGGAAAATTAAAATAAAATACAAAGATTTTTTTTCCAATTTTCACATGGGAATTTCCTGTCATTTATAATAAATGTAAATCATGGCAACATTTTCTAAATTGCATTTTACTAGAAACACTTCAGATATTACATCGCCGATCGCCCCTTGCTTTCTCAGTCTGAAATGGTTTTGTTAACTCATTACAAACGGAGAAATGCTTAATTTGATGGTCGAGAATGAACGTTTCATATTTGTTCCTTATCAAATAAAACAGAAGTATGATTCAAGAATTACTTTAATATTCAAATATTGAAATAATTCCTACAAAATAAACATTATTACGTAAAAAAGTACAAGCGAAAAAAATCAGAAACAATTATTTTAAAAACGCTCGCCCTCGAAAAAGAAAGAAAAATAAATTACACGACACAAAGCACAACATTTTATTCAATTTTTTGTTCTTTAAAAATCAGTTGACGGCATTTAATCTAACCTACCAGATTTTTTTTTTTTTTAATGCGGAAAGATACTGAAATTTATACTCAAATTCCAAAAGGTTAATATGAAACGTACCCTATAATACATAATTATTAGTGAAGTAGTCACAGTCAGATTTTGACCTGTAAAAATGTAGGTGAGTATGTAGTAGCAGAATCGTTCACCTGCTCCCTTTTATAAACATGATAACTATCGTCTGACGACTATTAACACACGGACATAGTCACGCTCTTCACTTAACTTTTTTCCCCCTTTTTAAATCATCACATCTAAAATTTGGGCAAATCAATTTTCACGCCGTTAGTGTGAGTGGTACTAAAACGTAATACACTCTTTCAGATTTTCGTTCACAAAAATTACAATGTTTTGCTTTCGCCACTACATAAAACCCATTGAGGAAAATCACGATTTTGCGATTGTCATTGTATTGTGCATTGAATTTCCTAATGGCTCTATTCTTAAAAAGCAATTATTTCTAAGGGGAACAAAAAAAGATGAGTGGGAAGCGATGCATTTTTTGTCTCAAAGTCTTTAAGGAGAAAATAGAACCATTTTGTGGTTTTTAAAAGAGAAATGATATTGTTGTAGAGTTCACCTTAAATAACAGCCAAGACAAGAAATTTTTGAAATTCGAAACTGAAATACTGTTACAGTTAATGTTTAGAATAAATTCTTCTATACCAAAAATTAATCATGGAAGAAAGGAACCATAATTAATAATTTAAAAGGCTTGGAAATATTAGCAATTACCTTCATTTTTTTATTTCTAAAAACGCAACTCGTATATGTGCATATATTTTCAATTTAAGTATACAAATCCAATTTAAATATATATATACAAAAATTTTAAATTTATAAATTATAAGAAAATGATTATACCATCCTGGAAAAATATAAGCAGCTTCAGGGCTTGACTTTAAATTTGTTTAGTTCCTTTTAGATTTGTCATTCGGTTTTTAAATTCTTTTTTAACTATATATATATATACAGTTAAAAAAGAATTTATATATATAAACTATATATATATATATATATAAATTCTTTATATTCTTTATTTAAGAACTATATATATAAGATTGAATTGATTGAAATTCATTGATATCGAAATAAATTTTCTAATACTTGCGCAATAGTTTCAAAGTAATGTAATAATAATTTATTTACTAATGGATTATTGAGTATATTATCTCCGGGTCTGGGTCATAATCCCGACAGCCGAAATCCCGACAAGCCAGAATCCCGACAGTCGGGATCTCGACTGTCCAAAACCCCGACAGGGCCGAAATCCCGACAACCCAAAGTCCCGACACGGTCGAAATCCCGACAGGGTCGAAATCCCGACAAGCCAGAATCCCGACAGGGTCGAAATCCCGACTGTCCAAAATCCCGACAAATTAATATCTAAATACAAACACTCAATTTAGCTTAATAAAATACAATTTTTAACTAACTATTACATATTACTAATTAAAAGTTTAAATCAAAAAATCATAAAAATTATGTCATTACTTAAAATAATTTTTAACAAATTGAAATGACCGTTAAAATTTGAAATGAAGATTTATAAAATTATTTTTATAAAGAAAAAGAAAACATCACTTACACATGCAAACGACATATTTACAGTGACACATTGTGACGAAGATATTCCATCACAGGTCGATTATCACGATCGTCCACAACAGTCATAATTCTCTTTTCTCTGTCATCATCTACCTTCCTACGTTTTGGTTGTTGTTCTCCGCGAAGAATGCATTCAACTTGGTATTCCACATGCTCCTGTTGCTTTTTGAAATCCTTCTATGATGTTATAAACGCCAACATGGCCCGTCCAATTAAGGTCTCCCATCTTCTGTGCCAATCCTAATTGGCAATAATAATAATCCATTGAGTGCGCGGAGCATTTATAGCTGCCTTTTCTAGATCACTAATGATTCTAGGCCTCAGTTCAATATTAATTTCTTCAGCGAAATCAATTAAATCTTGGAATAATCTTTTGTAATTTTCTTCAGATTTGCTAGTCATCAAAGCATATACTAGTTGCAGCTGTGGAAGTATGTTAAAGAGTCATTAGGCCTTATTGGGATTTCGCCCGTGTTGGTATTTTGACTCTGTCGGGATACTGGACAATCGGGATTTCGACCCTATCGGAATTTTGGCTTGTCGGGATTTCGACTCTGTCGGGATTTTGGTTTGTCGGGATTTCGACCCTGTCGGGATTTTGGCTTGTCGGGATTCCGTCTGTCGGGATTCTGGCTTGTCGGGATTTCGGCTGTCGGGATTATGTCCGGATATCATTATCTCCTTGTATAAAGTAAGTAGAATAGTATCTCAATGAAGTAACCGAAAAGCATTGAAATTTAATCTCGAAAATATTTTTTAAAAAAGGAAACTTGAATTTTAATCATGCAAGAAAAATAGAAATGGAAACTTTTAAAATGAAAATGAATAAACTAAGTAATTATCGTCATTGATCGAAAATTCGTTGACTTTTGAATGGGAACAACTAACCTCCGTTCAATTAACAACAGTTAATAAATGCGAAGGTGTTTGGTCTTTTACTCAAGTAAGAAGTATGATGCCAAACTTGTAAATTGAGTTTAATCCAATTACTGAGATTAAAGCGAGATGAATTAATGTTTAGAATTCATTATGAATGCAGCAGTTCCGTTAAGCTAATGATTTTTTTAGATATCTTGAAAGATTATTGCCAAATTGAGCAGTAGTAAAAAATTTCTTTGTTAAATTAACTATAGTAAAAAAATTCTCTTTTATTTAAGTGTCCCCGACACCCTCGCTTTCTACTACTCAATTTGGCAATAATCTCTCAAGATATCTAAAAAATTCAGTAGCCTAACGGAACTGTTACATTCATAATGAATTCTATATGGTCCTCCATCTCACTTTAATCTTACTAATTGGCTTAAACTCAAATTACCAGTTTGGCATCATACTTCTTGAGTAACAGACGAAACACGTATTTATTAAGTACTGTTAATTGAACGGGGGTGGTTTGTTCCCCTTGAAAAGACAACCAATTTCCGACCAATGACGATCATTACTTAGTTTACTGATTAATTTTCATTTTAAAAGTTTCGATTTCTATTTTTTTTCTATTTCTATTTTTTTTAAAAAGAAAATTCAATTTTCTTTTTAAAAAAATATTTTCGGGATTAAATTTCAATGCTTATGGTTTACTTCATTCAGATACAATACTACTAACTTTATATAAGGAGATAATATACTCAATATTCCATGAGTAAATAAATTATATATATATATATATATATATATATATATATAAACAAAAATAGACCAGTATTTTTTAACTGTTCAAGAAGTTCAAAGTAACAGATATGCGTAAGATTATATGCGTAAGATTATATAACATTATGCGTAAGATTCTATAGTTTTCAGGAATTTCAGGAGTAATGGAGCTAGTAATATACAGGAAATAAAATAAAGAATTTCATATTAATATCAGATAAATAAGTTAACAGGCATAACAGAAATTTTGAAAGTAGCCAGTTGATTACCAAATTTCTATCAGACAGCTTAGGTTTTTCAGTTTCAATTCACTCTGAAAATTTTTAAGAATTCGTGTGAATGGCGTACGTCACCTTGTTTAAGTATTTGTGACCTTTACCAGTTAAAATATTTTATCTCAAATCCTGATTTAAAAAATCTGATGTGTACACCACATGACGAAATATTAAATTATACCGTTTTTTCGTGCATTTCATTTAAACTTATTGGATTGAAATAAATTTACTTCATCGATAGCGCATAAACCAAAAAAGAATAAATACTCTTTTTAAAATTAACTATATTATTTACTATAGCGACAGTCTGGCGCTAGGTTCACTGACAGCGTTATATTTCATTCATATTATAACTCAGAATGCACAAAATTTATATCATTTGAAGAATTAACTAATCGTTGCCATATGGTCTATTCAAATACTACAATAAATCTAAAACGATGTATAAAAGAAATTAAGTAAACAAAACAAAAAAGAAACTGTTTTTCACAGACGATTCACTATTTCTCATTCAATTAATTCAGTTCTCCCTTCTCGCCAAGGCAAAAATACATAAAAACTCAAAATATACATATTAAAAATTACGAAGTAAATCTTAAACATTTATTTTTTCGAATAAATTCCAGAATGGATTAAGCATAATTTAATTCGCAGTAATAAAAGAAGGCGTTATCTTTGTTGTTGCGAAGCTTAGTCTCTCTAGATTGGCAACAAATCGACTATTCTGCTGTTTCAAATATAAACAAATATGTCCGCCATGTTCTTTAAAAATTAGGCTTAACTGCACTTAAACAACTTTTAAATTGTTTATTAATTGTACAAATATTGCTTGCAGATTTACTAAAGGCATAAAAACCTTAATCGGAAGATAAGAACAACATAATTCAATCATTTTTAAAGCAAAAAATGCACAATTTACAAACATATAAGAGTAAAGAAACTGAGATCACTGAGCCGGGTAACAGAGTGGATATATATATATATAAATATATTTATATACGTTTGGTGCGGCCGATTGCAACCAAAATACGAGGTGCACATCTACATGTTATAGCAGTCCTATATACAAAATTTCAACGTTCTGAGGCTACTCGTTTTTGAGTTATGCGAGATACGTACGTACAGACGCTACGAAAAATTCTCTTCAGAATTTATTTTAAAGCAGTTATATATATATATTTAAACAAATTTAAATTCTTAACAAATACGTATAAAGTAAAAAAGCAAACATGTAAAAGATTTAATTCTCGAACTAATCCACAATATCATTTAAATTCAGAAGCATTAGCAAATCAAGTGCAAAATCTATCCATGAAAATAAATTCAATTTATTCTTATGAAATATTCAATTTAATATATATTCAATTTATTCTTATGAAACAATTATATATATATATATATATATTGATGAAAAGAGTCTTTTATTCTGTCCTTACGTACAGATGTCATGCAAAAGCATCGTTAAGTTCCATTCGATAGCCGTCAAAATGGATATTTTCGTTGAAATATGATGCCTGAAACTTTTCGCGATTACAATACTTCCTTTTTACTGTACAAGGAAGTAATAATGGTAAATTAAAAAGAACATTAATGTAACTCCATAAAAATAATTCTACTTGATAAATATAAGATCTGGATGTCGCATACGTTACAGCTATATATCTACATAACTACTATCAACTATCATAGCTACATAACTACTATCATAGCTATATACCTACTATCAAAAATTGTCAAATTTACTACAAATTTTCTATTACAACTCAGCTGACATCAAGGGCTCTCTTCTTGGGAAAAAATGAAAAGATTTAATCAGAGCGTAAAAAAACCGTTCTTAAGTATAAGAAAAATACATACAGGTACTCCCAATAATGTGAAACGATGATCTGTAATATCATGTATGCAATGGGCCGAGTGGTTTACTGCCAAAGCATGTAATGCCTATTTGCCTTAGGAAAAATGCCTTCTTGCAAAACTTATTTAGAGAACCTGCCTCGTATTCACCTTGAACGCAGCTACACTGAATGTGATAGTGAAAAATCTCGCAAGCAGCAAAGTTCACAGAAGAACATACAAACACATTTTTAATAGCAGTGTACAGCCAAAACGTAATATCTTTCTTAAGAGCACAGTTGACTACTAATAAGTACTCATGCTAATACCTCTTACTAGCTATCAAGAATTTAATCAGAGGAGACTAAAATTGATTTTCTTTACTACAACATTCTCTCCATAGGCCAAATTTAAAGGGTACTTAAATGGGCAATTCTTTGCTGGCGATAATATGTTTGGTCGTTGATCTCAAGAAAGGGTGTTAAACCCTCAGCACTTTTCTGTTTTCCTTCCTCTACCTAAAAAAAAAAAAAAAAAAAAAAAAGCACGTATATATCTCTTCCTTTCACTAAAACTTTTATCACCATTTCCAGAGTTTCATCTCGCTAGATAACATGAACATTCACGAAAATGAAACTTGTTTCTTCGGTTTTCTTCATCGGAAGAGGACAGAAGTAGGGCATCTATAAGAAGGACGCGAAATATTTACTCTGTTAATTAAGAAAATTTGAATTGCTCGGTTTGATGTAAGAAAAAAAAAGAAAAAAAAAAAAACTACTTCTACAGTCATTATTCAATTTTTAGTTTGTAACAATAGCAATAAATGAAACTTATGGCTGCTGTTATAGATATTGTTTAAATTTTTCACTCAGCAGAAAATTAAGAAATTGCTGGTAAAGTGTGAGTAAATAAAGATCATTTTAGCTTTCTTCATCACAATCGAGATCTCATTATAAATAAACACATTACAAGGAATTTTGACGTTTAAGACAATGACGTTTAAGACGTTCGAAAAAGACAATTAAAATCGAAACTAACCACCTATATTTCTTCTCATGTTGCAACACGGTCAAACATTACTAGCTTTCTCCGATTCAATTTCCATTCATCGCAAATATCAAGAACTTTCGTTTCTAAAGTTAAGCATTTTGCTCTCCTGTAAGCGTCGGATTCCATGTTTATTATATACCTAGTATGTACAATTATTAAAATGAAAATCTTTCAGTTTCAGAGGCAAAGTTTATTAACGCCCTTATCAATATTTTATAATGTAACGATGGAATTTTCATACTGACTTAATAAGCACTGGCACTAGTCTCTTGCCAGAGGGAACGAAAACACACAAAATACTACTACAAAATAGTATGCATTAAAACCCTCTGAATTAATAACACTTCCTATATAATAACTTACTACCTTAAGCAAGCACATGATTCTCACAAAACAGTCTTAATGACAACAGGGGACGTTCATAAGATAAAGCCCCACAGTTACAAGATCAGAGCAAGGAACCGGGGCAATGTAGAAAAAGGCTAGAAAAATGGACAATATAGGAAAAGCCACGATTCACATGTCATGACGTTCTGGCTCGATTTCGAAGCTCGGAATGCAGAAAGTAAGACAGAACCCAGCGTTTTGGGGCACCGGTATTGCTAGGTACGTTCTGATTCAATACAACTGAGTAAAAATTAGCTATAAGTTTATAAATACTTTTCTGTACATGAACATATATTTTCGGCTTTAATTTTTTTTAAAAAAAGAAAAGGTGTCAGAATACATACCTGTAATTTCGAAATATCCTTTTGCACATCTTCCCAAGAATTAAAGTTCTTAGTTTCAGAATCAATATCAGAGGAAAGTTCCGACATCATGTGAAATAAAGCATCTATATTTTCTTTAGCTTTAACATATTTCTCTTGAACATGGTCTTGCGATTTTTCATACATTATAGTGCTCTTTTGCAAGATATCCCACTCTTCAATCAGATCTTTTTAAAATAAAAAGAAATCAAATAAAAATTCAGTTATTTAAAATGAACAGCATTTCATATTTTTAAATATTTAATGCAGTTAAAATATTTTAAAATATTAATTGAAAATGATCTATGAAAATTCAATAACTAACAAAATAAAAGCAATATTATTGATAAATATGATAGTTTTTAAAAATAATTCTTGATTAACTGAAAATTTATGGGTACACAATTTAATTTTCCTTTCTTTTCCCCCTTTTTTTATTTTATTATTTATTTATTTTATATAAAATATTAAAAGGTTAGACTCATCTAAAAGCTCAGCAATATATCATAAAAAAGTTCATTTACTTTTCATTTTAAAGACATTCGAGGAAATATTTAAAACTCATCTTTAACGATAAAAGAAAAAAGCAATTTATCACGTATTTAGAATTTATATCAACATTAATTTTACGTTACTTTTTCTGTTCACATTGAAAATAAACTTAGTACTTATCTAGTTTCTATATTAAGAAATAGATGGCGCCACTCTCCAAAAGAGATTTCTATATTTTTTTCCTATATATCAGGCTGCTCATAAAATACTGAGCTTAAAGCTAAATTAAATAAATATAATATTGCATACATGTAAACGAATAAGCTTTTTCTACTGTCGTTAGAGAATAAATTATATTTAAACTCACCAGTACTAAATGCCGTGGCCGACTAGTTACGTCACGATAGTACATAAACCTTTCGGTAGATGGCAGCATGACATTACGTTATTTTGACGTGGATACATTAATAAATAAGCTTGGAATTGACTGATTGCCAAATTTCACAAAATCCGGAATTTGGAATGATATGTCTAACTCTCACTATAACGTTTTTACAAGGTACTAGACACAATGAATACGCATTCATCAATTTTTATCTTACGTAACTAATGAGAATTCTCTTCAAAACATGTATGAACACAATTCTTTAAAAAGCATTAACATTTGCGTAAATTCAAATAATAATATGTAGAATAGTTTTCATATAAACATCACATTACTGCATGAAAATCGGAACTACTTGAAAGGAAAAGCGAATGAGAAATTCAGATAATGCATTTTAGACGATAAGAGAGTTTTTGCCAGTCCAATATCTGCATGCATTTCAATTTGAAGAATATTTTAAGAAAATTTACCATGAAGCCTCTTCAAGTCACAGCTCGGGAAATTGCTCTCTTTGCCATCGATCTCTATGCGCTCGCAGATTGTCTGTAAACAACGCAAATGAGTCCCACATGTTGCCAGAAGTTCAGCCTAAAATATAAAATACGTTTGATTTTTTTACGTATAATAAAATAGGCTTAAAACATAAATAATACAAACAAAACAAACACTATGATGAATAACATAAACAAAAATACAAGAGAAGAATTAAATTGCATACAAAAGAAAGCATATTGCAGCGATAGTATTGCTTGCATGGTTGTTGGTTTTCCTATATTAACCAGAATTATATATAATGGATTAAGTACAGGTAATTAAACACATATTATTTTAAAGAAAACAATGACGTGATTTCTGAAAAGCACATTTTTGAAACACACGCAAGAGATTTCTTAACATTTGCTGGGAGAAGGTGCTCGAAATGTGTATTTTCTGCAAAGCAAAAGCTATACACACACACACACACAACATATAAACAGAAAATAATTGTATAAGGCCACTATAGCTGAATAATTTGATCGTATTAAATAACTAAGTATGTGACTAGGAAAATTATTTAATTAAAAAATTGTACTTTTCAACTAATATATGAAAAAAACTTTAAAATATTTCATATATGAAAATTAGTTAATTAAACTTTAAAAACACACTTTAATTAGATTATTAAAAATATTACAGCATTTAAAAACATAATATGCTGAACATCCATAGTTTAGTTGAAATCATATGTAACCACTGCAAATCGATTTCATAGCGGATATTCATATTACTTTCAAACAAATTCATTCTTATTTCGGGCCCACCAGCGGCCGACCGGTAAAATTGCTGAACACTGGTAGTTCCGATGTGGGTTCGATTCCAGGCGAATAGGCTGGCTGCATGGGCGTTTTCTTGGTTTTCCCCATGTGTAACATGTATACGAGCAAATTTCGCTCAGAAAGTGCTCCACGAACGCATAGGCAGATAGCCCCAGTGTGCTTTTTCATAATCAACAAAACCGCATAAAAAACATTCTTATTTCGTGGCTCCAGCTTTTAATAATCAGTATATAATCTCAATGGATGCTGAGTAAATGATGTAAAATAAAAAAGTTGTTATAAATTGCACTCATATTGTACATAAATTATAGTAAAAGCAGTGGTACTTTTCATACCACGTGGCTTTTTCAGCAATAGTGATGCTATTTTTCTCAAACCTCAATTTTTGTTCGTACCACTTTTCAAATGTTGCCACCATATATATATATATATATAATGCAAAATTTAACACTTTATCGTGAATCTAAAGCTATGCGGTATAACATGATAATCCAATCCGATATACGAAACGTGTGTGCTAACTTTCACGCGCCATTTTGCAAAGCATAAGATAAAAGCTTTTCTTTTAAATTTTAGTGCACCTGTACTGATTAACAAACCAAGCGATTTAAAAGCAAACACAAACAGTTCTTTATCTCTTTTATTAATTACCAACTCAGCTCGTGAAATAACACTAACTGGATTTATTAAAATCTTTTTTTTTTTTTTTTTTTTTTTGTAGTAACTATATTAGGCGGCTGGCCGCTTCAGCGGCTAGTTAATTGAAAAGTCAAACGGACAACAAAGCGATTCAACGCAAAAGTGATAATAGTCCTTCTCGGCTAAAATATGTATGGCAATACTTGACACTGTATCGGGAATACTAAAGATATGCTGTTTTTAAAAATTTTTTGATTTTGCTCTTGAATTTTATGTGCATAAGTGGGAAGAAAATGATGTTTAATAATAAAGTGTAAAAGACAAAAAAGTTATGTCAGCAGAAGCGAATCCAAGAACAGGGAACTCAGCGAGAGAATAAAAAACATTAACAAACACTCTAGTGCGAAGTTAAAATCCGAATCCTTTCAGGCTATTTGGCTTTAACAGAAACGTATCGATATTTATAACAGCAGTGGTTAATAATTTTAAACATTAAAAAGAACTTTCATATATTAATAAATTGTGTATGATTTTGTAAAAAAGATTTCAATTATTATAATACGTTTTTGATGAAATAACATCACATAAAGGCTTAACAAAAGAAAAGGCGTAAGTATTATTTAAAATAATTAATGAAAGTGCAAAATCGTTTTTAAATTATATTACTTTTCTCCATGTATTATCATTTAATTTATAAACAGACGTCTCGAATATAAAAATAATTATCAAACGAAGATAATAATGCACAAAATAATACAAAAAATATTTTTATTTCAGGTAAGATATAGAACTAGTATTATTTATTAAAACTGCATCTTTAAGTCACTCAAATTTTACAGCAAATTTCAACATTAAGATAAATCATAATAAGAAAATAAATGTGCAGCAGGATTAAATACTTTAAGTACATGAAATTAATTATTTATTAATTTAACACATTTACCTAAATACATTTTATCTCTTCCTTTCGCTGCAGAATGAATCTAGCAATCATAGGAAGTATTTAAAAAATTAGGCATTCAAAATATAATATTATGCAATCTATTTAAATTTTAACAGAATTGTCATTGCTAGCCAAGTCATAGAATTCTTAATTTTTAAGAAATGTTAGATTTATTTACAGTCATTGCTCTCGCGATCAATAGATGGCACAGCGATCGCCGTAAAATTTAGTATTGTTTAGATAACAAAGCTGTCCGTTTCACAATATCCTATGAAATACAATAAGTAATTTCTTTGCAATTCATTAAGTATCAAGAAGGACCTATGACTAAAATTTGCTTAACATGACCCTCTTTAAATTACACATGACGCAAGTGCGGTTTCGAAGTGAATGCTTATTTGTTATACAATTCACATTGTTTTGGTCAGAATAAGAGAAAGAACATTTTCGGAAGGAATGGCGGTGTGCCAAATATAAAGTGCGAATCAAGGATCAAGGACCATTTATTCACGTGCGTTTGGTCACGGTCACGTGAAAAGCTGCCTTGTAAACACGAAATGACATTCAATCGGGACTGCAACTATAACACGGTGGTACCGTGATACGTTATACGGCATCAGATTTTCACCGGATTATATGGTTAATTCGTGAAACGTTCCCCCACATACGGCAAATGAAATTTCATGTCGAAGAAGACTAAGTTAAAGCTGCTTTAATAATTTAATATTATTATACTTCCTTGAACCAGTTCTCCGTATTTTAGAAGATCGATTTAAGGACGGTTTGTTTATTAATTATTAAATAATTTATTTGAATCTTAAATGTGAATTTTTATACTGGCTCAATAACATGGCTCGGTTTAGGGGCCATAGGCACAATACTTCTTCAGGGTACCCCAAAACCCATTTTTCTTTCTTTCATAGAAGAAAAACAGCATTTAGAGAAATTATAAGGTTTTGGGGGGTCCCCTAAAATCTAGAGATTTAGGCTTCGGCCTAACTAGTAATCGAGCCCATAGCCTTGGGCCTGGGTTCGAATACTAGACACATACACATACACTTGTATGTGCATAGTGTTTTTTCGGCATGGGGGCATTTAAATACTGTCGAACCAAATGGAGACCGTCGGATCCGTCGCCCGCGCCCCGCGCGTGGTTCTTCATCAAAATTGGCATGCAGCCTAAACAACGGCAAGGTAAATGATACGTTGAAACTCAAGACGGCGGGCTCGTCCCGTCGATGGTTGCAGAGTTATGCCACCCAAACATAGCAATTAAGATTTTTATCTATAAGAGTACGTTCAGTTTTATTTCTTCCTTTTTGCCATCTTTGCATTAAATAATTTATTTTCGCTGTTACTGGTTATTTCTAAAATACGGAATCATAATTATTTAATAACAAATGATTTTTTAACTTTTCGAACAACAGCAAATCTCTATTAACTTCAAAAGCATCTTTATATTTTCATTTTTAGTTCAAAGGGGCTTTGTCCCTGAAGGACTATTGTTTTCGTTTTGCTATTTTGCGTTGAATCACTATAAATGTCCGTTTCACTTTTCAAACTGTTGCCACAAAATGTTAGAGTCCTGCATTATATTTGAAGAAATTAAATAATGAAAAACCTGCATAAATGTATGTATATTTCTCACATTGTGATAAAACAACGGTCCATAGAGCCATCGAATTTTGAATGACGTAATCCTACTGCGAATATGGGCATGTGGAAGCGCAAATTTGAAATTTGGAATTTGTTTTATTACCGATTTCATATTTTGTAAAACGTTAACGAATTTTTGAGTAACAAACTCAACGATTTGAAAGCGGCAACAATATCTGCGGGGAGGGGGGAAACCTTTTTATCTCCAGCGCGCGGAACTGTGTATCGGAAATTCTAAAGATAGGATCATTTAAAAATTATTTTGCGACATTGCTATTGAACTGAAATTTATGGTTTAAGTGCGAAGAACATGATATTTAATAAATAAAGGTAACTCACAAACCGTTAAAAAAACGCCCCTTTAAACGTAATTTAAAATCTGAAACCTTTCAGATTTTTTATATTTTTTTTTAATTATTATTGCACAGGTATGCAGGGATATATTTTATGTAGAACACGAAGTTACTAAGGATTAGTACAGATAATCATAAATTTCATATGTACTTGCGGTATACAATTTGCGTTTTAAAGTAAATTTTTTGAACGGTTTCTTGAATTCAGAAATAAAGCCAAAAATATTCTGTATAGTGAAACACAGCGTAGATAAATTTACCACGTGCTCATATACATCAAAATAGCTTACCGAAGGTATCGTAAATGGTCTCCATCAGCAGCAACTGAACTCAGTTTAGTCCATCAATAATTCTAAAGTACTCTAAACCCTAACACCAGGCTTTACATAGGAGGCTTTAACATATCAGAACCAGGAATAGAAATAGAGAAATCTTTTCTCGAATATCTTGGAATTTGACTTGCAGTAAGTATCCCACAAACTGACTTCAGTTTCGGTGTCTAACTATCCTAGATATTTGGGTTATATTTCATAATGCCACCAATTTTATCGCGAAACAAACTATTTGTCTGAGAAACAAAAAACGCAGTACAATACATCGCTGAATAGCCATTTTTAAGACACATTCAACTATATTTACAATGCTTATCGCTATAGCAATGCTATTAGCATCAAAGGACACAGAAATTTCTCAAGCCTCGAGAAAAAATGTTATGAAATCATTTCTACGACTCTCTAATAGCTTAAAGAAAGTAATATATTTATTTAAAATTTTCATTTTATTTTTTGCATATTTTTATTTAATGAGAAGAAGGAATAAAACAATTAACTTTACATACCTGAAATATCATTAACTACACACAATTAATTAAACTGAGCATAGAGTCAAAATTTCTGTTCGGACTACAGATGTTCAACTTCTAAATAGCACACCTAATCCCAACTCGACAGTAGTAAGGGCGTATTTATAATTCCTTCTGACAGCAAAGGGAAGGAAAACTTGGAGGATATCCACCAATAGCAACAAAATAAACTCTTTATGTAATTTAGAAACTTTGCCAACACCATGACAGCAACAGACCTTGAGATTACTTGGAACATTTTAGATACGACTAGGAAGTGACACATTTCCACGTCTAACATTGAAAACAAAAATTTCTGACAGTCAGCAAACAATGAACCATTTCATTCAAAACTTCTGACAGACATGTATATTTAATGTAACAACAATTTTCAAATGCATTGAAACTCTGGGAAAAAATAACTGATGTCAATAAACAGAAAAATCAAGGAAAAATAACTACAGCATACATATGCCATGGAGGCTTATTATTTCAAAATTTTAATTACATAAACAGCTATTTATGTATATAAATTAGATTTCTTATAAGAAAGCTATTATTATTAATTATAATTTAATTTTTAAAAACATATAAGAAAGCTATTATTATTAATAATAATTTAATTTTTAAAAAATATCTATTTTAACACATTTTGGCAAAAATATGCTGAAAATTCCAAATTGTTAGCCGAAAGAGGCAATTTGCGCAGAAAGGCTATTAATTTCATTTCCGTATTTTGCGTCGTCCCCTATAAAACGGCGTTTCACTTTTCATATTGTTGCCACCAAATATTATTGCGCTGCATTATATTTAAAGAAATTAAATAATGAAGAATACACATGAATGTATGTATGTTTCTCGCATTGTGAAGAAAGCAACGGTACCTAGAGACATCAGATTTTAAATAACGTAGAATACAAGCACCTAGAAGACCAAATTTGGAACTTAGAATTTGTTTCATTACCTATTTCTTATTTCTTAAAACTCTGAATCTTTGATTAACAAACTCAACGATTTCAAAATAAGCAATGGCAACACTGTATGAAAAAACATTTTTAACTCCAGCGCGCGAATGAAAAAACATTTCCATAGTAACTATCAAAGTAAACAAACGCTAAAATTCTCAATCATAGCTATTGATAAAATATTTAGATACTGATGTTGACTAAACCATCACAAGTAAAAATCAAGAGTTTAATGGCACTGGCGCACAAGACACTTGAGAGAAAATTGAAAAGCACAAACACTGGCGCAGAAGAAACATTCGTTGTTAGATAGGTGATGATTATTTATTTGCATTACAAAATGTTAAGTTATTGGATTACACAAATACAGAATTTAACAAAATGTTTATGTTATGCATGTGTTAAAGGATGGCAAACTTAAGAAGTCAGGTGCCTTTAAAATGTCAAAAAGTCTCCAAAATGCAATACATCTTAAACGTGACCTGGTTTAAAAACGTGAAATTTTGTATAGTTATTTCGATACCCTTAATAATATGTTTGCTACTTTTATTTTATATTCCAAACATAAAAAAAATATTAAATAAAATACCTTTCTTGTCATCCACATAATACTGTAATTTGTACTGCACGCAGTATTATAAAAACGAATTAGTATTTTTAACTGATTTATTTATTTATTTCAAAATAGAAAGTAACATACGATTAAAATGACCAACGTTAAAAATAACAGAATTATACTTTCTTAAATATAACATTATTTATTTGTTCATTCTCCTAGCACTGAAATCAATTATTTTTTTAATTTCTAAAATTTTTAGGCGAGAGGCTTACGGTTACTCATTTTAAATTCACTCAGGGTTTATACAATTAGTCTTTTTTTTTTTTTTTTAATTCTGACCAATGGTTTCAGAGAAATCGTGCGCGCAAACAAGAAATTACCTTCAAATCCAATAAATGCATATTACTTTCTTAATAAAAAATATAAAAATATATGTATTGTAAATCATTGTAGAAGTTCGTAAGTACAAATAGTTAGATATTTAGAAAATATTGCGTACATACGGATAGATAGTGGCGAATGTTTGCGTTTAGATATTTCAATAAGAATGACAGTCATTTTACGTAAATGTTAAAAAAAAAAAAAAAAAAAACTCGGGGGGGGGGGGAATCTAGTAATACATAAAAAAACACTCAGCAGAAATGGACACTAATTAAGAAAAATCCTTATAAATACTAAATCATAAGACTGACTGATTGTTTCTGACAACCTGTGTGCAAGTGTCACTTAATGACCCCGTAAATGGTTACACCTGTTAAAAAATTTCCTGTTCCGGCAGGGATGATGCGCTCAAATGTCATTTGTGCGGAATTCCATGTGCGCAAGTGTCACATCACGAGAAATGAGAAAATAACATTTTAAAATTTTAAATATAAATTTGATAATCTGATATAAGGATATAAGATTCCCCAAGCAAGATTAAGTCTCCCCAAGTAAGCAGACGAATCAACGAACCCATGATCCAAGCATTGTTTTTTTTTCTTTAAGATGAAAACCTTCTTTAGTTAAAAATTTAATCACAGTAAGATACTGCATTTTAAACATCTGAGAACAAACGAGCACATTACTTCATTCAGTAAACAATTAATTCAGTTACCAGATTTAACACTGCAGTCTACTTCTTCTCCGTATAGGGAAGTCTCACTGCAAAGTTCATTATTTCGATGGCGCTAATAAGATTCAAGAAACCGTTATCAGAGACTTCAACAGTTTTCCAAAAGATGAGTTCTGACCTTGACTTCCGTAAAGGAATCAAGTTAGCTGTGAATGTGGCCAACTATTTTTTTTTTTTTTTCTTTTAATTAAAAACACAAAGAATTCCCCGTGTACCACAAAGTATCACAATGTGTGTCAAACGTTGATCAAGATTATCAAGCGTAGACTTAGTAAGCCAGGATAAAAAGCAAAAATGTTACTTTACTTAGGATAAAAAGTAGAAACGTTGGTTTCTTCAACTTTCTATTTTTTACAAACTCCTTAAATTTTGTAGACAGACACATTGCGCATAAGGTGCACCTTTCTGAATCATAACTTTTAAATTCAACAAATAAAAATTAACAATACGGGCCTGTGATAAGGTTACATAAAGGAAGAAGAAACTGAAGGTTAATATGAACAAGGATGTCTGGAGATCATAAAATGAATATTATTTTTATTTAACTTTTATATGTTTTCAATAGTTGTTAAGTTGAATTAATTGTTTTAAAAAAATAAAATTAATATTGGCATTGTTTCAAACGCAGGCTCAAGCGCCACGTATTGCTCTCGCACGTAAAATGTACAGAATTTGAATTTGTTTAAATAGTTAGGTTTTTCTCTTGTTGATTGTATGTAGCCATTTTGGGGAGGGGGGGCGATCAATAAAATTTTCCTGCGGTGTTCCATCATTAGAGTTTTAATTGGAGTTCAACACCACACCGTTGAAGCACTAACACTACACCACAAGCCATTTTTAAATAATACTTAAATCTGTTCGTCTTCAAGACATGTTTTAACTTTTCAGCGCTTCTTTCTTATTTTCCACAGTCTACACTGCATGGTTACCGGATTAAAAATTTCATTTAAAACCAAACAGAAAATAGTTTAAAAAAAAAAAAGAAAATTAAATGTATATTCTTCAGATACAGAAAAACCAAAAGAAAATTAAATACGCTCCTTAGCCTAAGAAAAGAAATTAAATACATTCTTCAGATTATCAAAATATAAAAATTTCTGTATCTAAGTTTACCATTCTTAATAAAACCTGTGGAATTCCTGGCATAAATTTTGTCAAATGTAATACTTTACTTGTAGTTTCTGCAGATATAATTACGTTAACACTTAAGAGGTTATCACATCTAGCGACGGTCCCTACTAGACGAAACTATTCTGAGAAATGAGATTATGGTAGTAATGGTTTAAACGGGAGGATTCATAAAAAAAGAGCTCCACTAGAAACGAAGTCCAGCCTAACTACGGAAACGATGTCCCGGCTACGTGGGATTTTTTGAAACCTGGGCGAGAATGTTTCGGCTGGAGCTCTGTCCCGCGTAGAGGTCAACTAATCAGACGAAAGTTCTGCTTCTGAAGGATCAAGTGTTCCTAACCTGAGCAATGATCGATTACTATTTGGCATTCAAGCCTTTGTAGTAAGTGAAAATGGCAAAGAAGATTTCTTGCTTTTGTTTTAACTGAGGATAAAAAATAGAATACAGTTTTAATTAAGACATTGACAACTAGAATTATATAAGACAAGTGAAGATCAAGACGGGGGGAGTTAAATAGTATACTATCTACAATGATAAACATACACACACATATTTCGGAAGTTAAAATCAAATCAGCTTTTGAATTCTTATTTTGCTATCACAACCACCATACAGCCAAAACGTTTCGGTAACTAAAGAGTTATATATTGAAAGTGCTTAATTTTGGATATAAAATTAGTTTTTTTTTACAGTAATGTTTTGAAAAAGGAATTACAGTGAGTACTGTAATGAATTTTTTACTAATGTTTTCAAAAAGAATCGTAGAAATTTTACATACGATTTTTATGTAAATAATTATAGTTTGTAAAAATAAACCGGGAAAAAAAGGCAAAAATCCAAATGAATAAATCTTAAAGCCACGAGAAAGGGTTAGATTTCTGAACTTGGCTCCAGAAAATAGGCTTTTCTAGGAACTTTGATATGTAAGAGGTCAAGGTCCTTTCGGATTTCAGTGCTTTGCTCTATACAAATCAATATCAAACATGCAAATTATCTTATGTTTACGGCATTTGCTTGACATCTACTTTGGCAAATACACATATTCTTTTACGTCGGTTCAATAAGCACATAATCTACAAATGAAGACGTATAGAACTTAATCTTTTACAACTGCCAAATACTGGACAGCGATAGCAAATATTTTATAGTAAGTCTAAATTTGTCATGATGTTTTCCATTTTTTAAGAATATCATAAACGAAATAAAAAAGTTCTTAAGAGTTCTAATCTGCAGCTTGGTGTTACTGCAGCAATGTAAATAATATTTAAAAGCAAGAATAAGTTAATTTCAAACAGCATTTTCAGCTTGTACGAAATTTGTTTAAGGCATTCGGTATAAAACTATTCACAAAATTGTGAATAAGTAAATCATTAATGATTTAAATATCCTACTGCGCCTTCAAAAAAGGATTTTAAAATTTTAAAGCAAAGAAAAATTAAAGTTGACATTTTAGATTAAATACAATCTAGTAAAAAAATCGTTCACCGAATATAAAAACAGCCGAAAAATCATTCAAATATAAAAACAGCTGAATGTAACCTGTTCTCAAATCGATTCTTCACTGCAAACATTTACTGCACAGAATGATCATTGTTTTCCCGCTTATCCGTACGATAAAGGAACATAAGCTGCATCTTGGTACTGTGTTGGATTATCCAAAACAAACTGCGGTACGCAACAGAACAAACATGATACTCAAAAAGGTTAGCTGATCTCTTGGCAGTTGGCAAGGCTTAACTGGAGAATGACGTAAGGCCAGACAGGTGGGTGTTTGGAACTGGTTATGACTCGTGAATAACTTTCTGAACGTCATGCCTCTTATTTTATCTGACGCCTTTTTGTGTTCAGTGGAACTGACAAGCGAACACAACCAAAGTTTCTATTTGATTGTAGGTTAAAAAAACCATTCCTAAAAGGTATTAAATGTCAACCTATGCGTGACCTTGTCATTTTGCGGAAGTTATTGTACGAGGTACATGAACACACACACAAAAAAAAAGAAGTAAAACCGGCAATTTTCGCAAAATTATTACTGCCTCATTATTCATTTCGTAGATTTTAGTTAACTGGACATAAAAGAAAGTTCTAATAATCCCTAAGAAAACTGAAATATTTGCAATTCTTGTTTTCACGCTTGAAAATGTAGAGGTGACGATTTTTCAGTTCATTCTTTCACTGCCCTGCGTTGGTAACTTAGCGTTAATGTATATATCGTTTTTGGAATGCATGATTTCATTTTCGTATCGCGCATACATCTTGTCAGCGCATTTGTTATGTGTAAAAGAAGTTCTTAGGTTATAACATATTTCATACATTTTTCCATACTAATTATCTGAGCCTTTTCCTTGTCACCTGCCATCAACGATTCTAAATGAAGGTTTGAATCAGTTTGATGTGGGTTTATGGATCGAATTAAACAGCTATAACATTAAGCAATTAATTAAAATTATAACTCCGTAATCGAAAGATACGGATTTCACCTACATGTTACCCAAAACCTAATGCGATGAAATTCCGTTTTTAAATTTTAAAAAAATTGTGAAAAATAATTCAGTTTTTAGTTGATGATAGAGGTTTATTTTAATATAAAATTTAATAAACAGCACAGTTTCCCCTCTCTTTGATGCTAATTTGGTTTTACTTCTAAAGAAAATATTAAGGAGCCTCAGAAAAATCAAATACACCTAACAACCTTATCGCTGCCAAGAATTAAATATGCCGGCGTCTAGATTCAACATATACCTCAAGTACAATCTTCTGAGTTATTCGTTATCAAGTTTACTAAAAACCTTAACTAATGTTTGCGCAGCTGAATCTTTATAATGCATTTCCAGTTCGTTGCAAACGAATACAATGAAAAAGAAGAATAATTTCACTGCACAAACTTTACTGCTATAACAGTGCTTAAATTATTATTTTTTTTTTTTATACAGTCTTTGAAATTTCAGGGAAACGAAGTCACTTCAATTAATTTCAGCCTTATTCTGGGGCTCTGATAAATCACAGTTGGAAGAAGACGAAAGTAATAATTCTGCACAGCTTTCTAGACCCATCCGTTATTTCAATGCGCAAAAATATTTACATCAGTAAAATTCTTACACTAAATGAATAAATACGGTTAAATATTTAAGTGATTAAATAAGAAACAGGCTGTAGATGTGAAGAAGAACAGCAGACACATCACAGCTTATAAAAGTCCTAATTGGCTATCAAATATGCAGTAATGTCTAAATAACACTACCCCGTCCATTCCTCGATGATCTTTCTAATCTCAAATCCCATTAATAAGTTGCATTTTTCTCCTCTCTTTTAAACACATAATAAATGAAGGATTCGAAATATTTGGAAGAACGATGTCAATAGAAATTAAGGGTGTCGGATGATGATTCTCCGCACCCAGGGTTTGGCGAATGGGTCCCCTAAAAACCGCGAAATTTCCCGAAACTGTCACCACTACTAATTGCTGTACCTTAGTCCAAAGTGACTGTCGCTCGTCGAATACAAGCTGTAACTTATTTTCGGACACTGTCATTAAAACCCTCCAGCCTTTTCCAGAACAGTTGTTGATAAATGGAAATGGCGGTTTGGAAGTTTAGGAAAAAAAAAAAATTAGATGTATGTCACACGGAGTTCGGTCCGGGCTGTATGAAAGGTGTGGCATGCATTCTATCTTTTTTTCGAGCCAAACATTGGATAACAATAGTCGAAATGTGAAGGCGTGATTTCCATAAGCGCCAACCGAATGTTACACCCGGTCAACCTGGTTTGTTGCAATCTGATTCAACAATACCCGAAACGTGACGGCGTGCAACCTGGTTTGTCGGATCTGTTCGCTCGATTTTCACAAAACTGTCGGATAAATTGACCAGTAATAGTTGTATATTCAGCCATTTCATGTTAATAACCTATTCCATGGCAGTCTAAGAAAAAAACACGCATTCTTTTTTTCTGCCGACTTTATAGTTTTGCTCTTCTTTGACGCGAGAGAGCTTCATGATTTCCTATGCTGATGCTAGTCTGATTGCTTTCATGATCATAATGATATAACTAAAACTTACTTGCAACAATGATGGATTTAAATATGTCTACTAAGCTCAGCTATAAGATTACGAAGTTTCCGACACCATATCTCTCTGAGCTTTCTTCTTAACATTTTTGGCACAGACGCATCTCTCTGCAGAATGGTAAATGCGTTTCTATGAGAAATGTGTAACATATCCGCCAATCTATATGTTTACCTACTAGAACAATGACTGAGGTTATTTTTAAGATAATATGCATTGTCAGAAGAATCAGATTTTTTTTTTCCAAAGAAAAACACACTCTTCTTTAAATTGTTTGAACCACCTAAATGCTTTTGGTTGAGGTAAAGTATCTAATTATTGCAATATTTGTTTGACATTCCGTCTGCAGCGGATTTCTGCAAACGAATACAGAAGTTCAAGGTTGCATATCAGATGCTCATCACAAACAACTCCATTTCCCGCCGAGGCGAGAACTGAACTACGGTATGTTTGGAGTATCATTAGAACTAACCATTGCCAGATTTACTTCCATTTCCCCTTCCCCCTTAAATCCGAGCTATACGAGAAAATTATTTAGCTACTGAATATCATACATACTGTTAAAAACTATTTTCAATATATATGTATATATACGTCCCCCCCTTTTTTTTTTTTAAATTTTTATTTCCCTACATACTACAAGTTTCAATCTACACCGCTTTATTTTATCCCATCCGAGAAGATTAAAGAATCATATATTTTATACTGTCTTAAACAATCTAACCATGCTAATAGGGAATAGGGAATAATATAGGGATGTTATATAAATGCCTTAAAAGACAATCATGCTGGGCAAATAGGCCTAGTGTGCTTTGCCATAATAAAATAAAAACAAATAAAACGGCGTTCGGGAGAATATTATTTGAACCAAATATAAATTCAAAGACTTCCATGACTTTGCAATCAATTATTTGTTACTAGTCTATTAAAAAAACAGTTCCCCTTCGCTTTACGATAATTCTCTCGAGGGAAAAAAAAAAAAAAAAAAAAAAAAAAAAAATGTCCGATACTCTGAGATATTTATATAGAACGAAATCATGTCTTGCATGCAAGCTAATCAGAACCAACAGACGTTTCATACGCTCCACTGACCAGTGCATCGAATTTTTCCATTAGGGTAACCTTAAAAATTTCAGACTAAAAAATACAAACAATATCTCAATAAATAACTAAATGATTTGCTGGATTTTCCAGAAACCTTGTGTAAGTCTTCGCATTTAGAAACTAATGGCTAGCTGGTAATAAGTCTTACCACTGAATCTGCACTTAAACCTCATATACGTTTTAATTTAATAAATGTTAAATTAAGTAAGTGCTGCAATATTCCGGTTATTACCCTATCTGTCTCTATAAGTACTAAATAAATAAGTAAATAAATAAAATCTTGCCTCTCACAACATTTTAAAAAATAAAAGAAGGGTTGTTTAAAAATCATTTCTTCAACAAATTAAGTATGTTTTGAACTGACAAGTCAACACCAAATTGATAAAGTATACATTAAATTTAGAAGTACAAATAATATTTTTACAAGCCAAAAGAAAACACAACGCAACAAATAAGCATGTGTAGGGTGAAAACACAAATATCACAATTTACTATGAAATCACGTGAACTGAAGCTATAAATTAGCATAAGTAAGTAATTAAAATTACCAAATACAATAATTAAAATTAGTAACGAAGTATAATTAAAAATTAATGTACTGCTTTAGTGAATAAAAATATATTAATGTTAAATTAATATTTTCAATATACTTGTACTGAATTTCTTACTCTTTTAAATAGATATATAGATATTTATGATGTAAAATGGAATTCTACTTCATGAGTAATACACTTCTATAAAATTAAAATCAGAGTGAGTAAATCTATAAATAAATCTTATTATCAGTAATTCATCAAATGATTCGTTTTAATATTTCCTTAGATACTATCACCCATAATACATACTTATAATACACATTTAACAAAATATTTGCTTCACGTTTTCCTGTGAGAATACAATATAACAAAACAGCTAATATCAATTAACGGACATAACAGTGAGTAACAAATACAGACACAGAAACCCACCGCCTGGAGATACTACTACCCTCTACCACTTCCTTAAATCCTTTCCGAGCGATTCAAAGTGCGCCTTTAGTGGTTATTTATAGGCACTAACATTACTTCATTCACTGCAATTGAAATCAAAAGCCTCCCATCAAAATTATAGCTTTCAAACAAAGTGTAGTTTTAAGAGTTTTAAGTATTCATTCAATATTAGTTGATATACTTACGAATATGTGTCATTACCAACCATCGCAACAGAAGAATGGGGAAATAAACAAAAAGTAAAAAAAAATACCCCGGAAGAGAGAGATGAGTGCTTAATGGTCCTCAGTCCCACTCAACCTTAGAACTACTACTCTTGAACGTGGCGCCATCTGTTAAATGAATTACAAACTAACACGTCAAACAACAGCTAGTTCTTTTATATTGAAGTTAAACAGATGGAGTTGCTTGCAACGTTTCCTTTCTAATGCAATGACAGGAAGGGGTAGCATGTAAAGTAAGTGTGTTTGAACTTCGCTTTCCTTATCATAGTTAATCTCTCTTATGACGGAATTTAACGAAATTAAGTGCCTGCTTTTGGTTTCCTGATTTTTTTAAGTATTCATTAAAATTTAATGGTGAAGCTTAGTCATGCTAACTTACTATGAAAAATATTAATGAAATTTGAAAAATTCAATTTTCTGCGAAGACCCAACTCCGATTAAATTATTATTGCAGTTTTGCTCAGTGGAAAAGAGGAAGTACGGACAGTACATACAAAGATGGAAAAAATTATACTATAAAAAATAAAAGATAATAAAAATATTTATCATGTTTTCATTTTATCATGAATTATGAGACGAACCAAATGTGATTAAACATAGTTTATCAACACGACCGGTTTTAAGAAGGTTTTTTTTTTTTTTTTTTTTTTTTTTTTTTTTAGTGTTTGAAGGAATTCTTCAAATAGAAAAATTTCTAAATCTTCAGAAAACTACTTTTTAACAAGTTTTTAACAAGATTCATTCTTTAACAGTGGTATAGGTAACAGTAGTGGTAGGATATGGTAGTCAAAGGCATGTGACATGGGCGCCTCTGGCACCGGGTTGGATTTGGCGCACTCGGGTCCCTGAACCTAAATAAAAAATCGATAAATATAATTTTCATATTTTAAAGAGGGCGCAATTTAAATTCTCGCCATGGGCGCCATTTTACGTAAATACGCCAATGGTCTTTAAGAATGATTATATTGAATCCAGCTGCCACAAACGTTGAAAAAATTGTTTATCTTCGAAGTAACGGGACAGATTCTAGTGTAACACTTCATTCAGATGTCACAGTAGATGTTATTTCCAAACATACTTTCAGTCCTGTGGGGAAGTATGCAGGAAATGCTACAGTTAAATTAAAATTCGACTTGAAAACATACATCGTTAAGTGAAGTGCCAAATTCATCTCTAGTTTTTAGAATGATCGATAACGTTTTATAAGCTTTCATTTAATACACTTAGCGGTGTTTTACTGTTAGTGCAATTCTGCCATTGATGTTCAACCCACTTCCTGATAAACTATCCAGTTCAAATTTTGTACACACACTATTTGTCGATGATAATGGAACATCATAAAGTGATTTTTTTTTTCAAAATTCCATTTAGATTTTTTTTTTTTTAAATGAATGTCAGAGTGATTTTTCGCACATAACTAAAAATAACAGAATTCTACTATTTGCACCAACGAATAAAGCGGAAAAGAGTCTTTTCAATGAAATTTCTATGAAAATTATAACTTAATTTTTGAATTTTTAGCGAATTTTTTAAAACCGTTCGTTGTATATGTATCTTGTTGTGTGCTAAAAATATACGAAGTTATTTAATTTTTTATGGTGTTATGAAATACATCATAATATATTCCTTAAAGCGGCTAATATTTCTTTCATTTATTCATCGATAAAGACAGATATTTATTCTCTTAACAAAATTTCGCGATTTAAACTTGTTTATCGGAATGATAAGAAAGCTTTTAATAAAAGTGTTCAGTTTGTTTGACAACACTACAGAAATTTCATTTCTACCGCTAAATGTGCAAGTTTCTATACGTATAAGACTATTTAATGTGATTTTTTTTTTTTTTTAATCGGAAAAGGATTTCTAGATTATAGAAGTGACTGAGAAGTCGGAAGTACTCATCATGGAGATAGGAAAATACATCAGAAGCTTTAACATTTGAGGAAAGATAAGCTTTACTGCGCAATACTATTCCTTTTCTTCCACAAAATAAACACCTTACGACAGAGTTATTTAACAGGAGAAAAATACATGGAGGTAGGAAAGGGAGGAGGGGCCATTCCGCGCTAGAAGTGAAGCACTGCTTTGAAGCTTGGGTCACCAGACGGGATGTTCTTTGTTTACATTCAGAAGCTCGCTTGACAAGATTCTGATAGTATTTCGACACACGACAGTTCCATAGAAATCGAAAAAGGAACACTCTCGCATGAAAGAAACATTCATAGTGTGATGGATAATAGCAATTTGTATAGTTTACAGACATTTACGCAAAAATCGCATCTTGGTTATTTTTCGATAACTAACAACAGCAATTATGATTATGAATTTGTTTTATAAAATTCTAAGCTGTTGCACTACAAAAATATAGATTTTAAGAAAATTGCTAAAAGAGATCTGCCAAAATTTATTTTCTAGAAGATTTGAAAAGTTTGAAACTTGATGGCTAAATGTAAATATAAAATTATGTATGATAAAATACTTGTAATTAGGCACATAGGTCAGATTAAGTTTTTATTAAATAGAGTAACGCATGCAAGGGCTATCTGCCTAAAGAGAGAGATGCCATCATGGAGGAATTTTGAAGAAAAACTGACCTTTGAGTGGGTATTAAAAATAATACTTATAATTTTCATTCAAATTATATTCATATATATATTTTTTATGTAAAACTTTCGGGTGTATGCTAAATTAGTGTAAATTACTTTACACGAAAAATATAGTGAATGCACAGAAATTAAAGATTTGCACATGCCGGAAATGATAAATATGAAATATGTATGGGTATTTATGCATGTGCTTGCAAAAAGCATGTATCTGCCTTTGACAAAATACTTAAATATTCATTAAATTATTTATAAATGTATTTGAAATGAAGAATTTATTCACTTATAAACAACTGTGAAAGTACTGTGAAGAAATCTAATGATTAAATGTATCTAATTTATAATGATTATAAATGTTATCTAAATATATAATAACCTGAATATTGAATTGTAAACACAAATTGAAATCCTGTTGACAAATACGTTATAAAACTATTTAAGCAAGAATTGTTCGTATTGGAAAGCAATCTGTTAAAAGGTATTGTAAAGCAAATGCTATGAGATGCGCACTTAAGAACGTAATAAAGAGTTTTGGAATATGTATTGTTGAAATGAAGGGTAAAAAAAAAAAAAAAAAAAAAAACTGATAAGTATAATTAAAAGAATTATTCCCTTTACATTTTATAATAACTCAGTTACAAGTTTTAAATAATACTTTAAAAAAATCCTTATTTTATTCCCTTTCAGAAATGTTCAGAGAAAGTTAAGTACTATTTAAAGTATTTCGCTAATTTCTAATAATTCTCTAATTTAAAATGAACCGAATAGAGCATTAATTATAAATTGACTTACATTTTTCGATTTAAAAGAAGCCAAAAAATCATGTAATATTTAAGAAAGTATTTTAGGAAGAAGCTCTATAAATAGAAAAGAAATAATGCATAATTTTAATATTAATAATACAATAAACTTTGATCTTAATTTTTGTACCTTAACCGAATAAAATCGAATTACCTTAATTTTTTTTTTCTAATGTAATTAACGAAAACTTGTGAAAATATTTCATTCAAATTAAACCATTCTGAGAAAACTGTCCTGTGAAAAGTATAGCATTTAATTCCGTTCAGAATGAAATGTTTAAAAATATGTTGTTTTCACATACTTAGGACTCTGAAGTGTTGTAGAAAAAGAAAATATATACATTTATATGTATATTTGCAACGTAATTACAAAATATTTACACCCGAACGCGTCAAATCCCATAGAACTCAATGGTAAATGACCCAATGTTTTGGTCACCACGTAGGGATCGCCGGTGCTTCAGAGCGGGGTACGGAGAAACTTGTTTAGGGCGACTCCATCTTACTTCCTACCTCCATGGAAAAATACTTAGAATCTCAACTATTACGGTCTCCCTACCAACAAATTTTATATCATAGGCATGCAAGATAGTATAACTTTCTCTGACAATTATGAATAATGCTTAGTTTTGCTCTTCTACTTTCCTGGTGATTAAACAGCTGCCGCCATCTGTAGGACAAATATACTACTAACACTGCTAGCAGTAAGTTATTTATGAAAACCTAAAACGATGAAGAGTAGGTAACTTTTACGTTAACTAAATAATATATATAAAAATATTTAAAAAAGTCTCCAATATGAAAATTTGGAATCACACTTTTATAGCTCAAAAAGATCCCCATTATAATTTCAAAGAATTACAAAAAGTATTCTATAAATTTGAGTCTTAACATTTTAAGATAACTGACTTGCTTGACGAAACTGAAAATAATTTGATACTGGTATGCTTAACTCAAGCAATTGCGAAAGATCTTCCAGTTAAGAACCTCAAGAAATTAAGGATGTGAACATAAAATACCATATTTAAGATCAGCTGTCTAAAACAGCGAGACAGAAGACTAGATATCGGAAGAAAATTGCTGTGATATTATTTCATTGTAAATTTATGTAAAGGGATTTATGCATTTATTTAATAAATAAAAACTTAATTATATAAGACATATTTATCTCACCGGTTCCCAGGATTACAACGACTATTTCTCTTAACTAATGATATTTTCTGTTTCGCCATTATGTAAAATACATGAATTGAAAGCAATATATACCTTAAAGAGATTTCATTCGAGGCATTAAACAACTAAAAACTAATAATATAGATCCTATATTATTCAGTGAATTATTGAATTTTCAAATGTTAACGGACTTTTGGGTCACATATATTTTAATTTTTATATTTGAATCTTCAGTCTTTTCCTTTGTTTCTCACTACGCTATTAAATATTACTTTTTGTCAAAGACAGAAGGAAACATGAAGTATTCTAAAATAGTGCTTTATCACTATGTCTTCCTGAATTAATCTCCCAATTTTGCACATTAATAATTTCACTTCAATAGTTTGAATAAAACAATACTATCTATTTATCGCAAAAGTATCGTGAATTAGTATTTAGTGGAGAGGCTTATTGGAGAATTTAAACATTCAACAATAAAAATTTTTTAGACAAATTCTTGAAATTAACTCTTATAATTTTATCTATTATTGAACCTATCTTTATATTCTAAAAAGCTAGCTACATCTGAACAGAAGATTTATTTTATTATTTACTATTTTCAATCCGTTAATACTTAAAAATAAATCTGTAAATACATAATTTTTCAATACAGGATGAATAATGAACGTTATTCTATTCAATTACAACTGGACTTCTGCACCATACCTTTATTATCATTATTTATTCACACATTTATTTTTGTTTCATTATTTTGCATTCGATGATTAAACTATCGTATTGTGGCCCTAAGCTAGATAGAAAATTCTTAATTACATAGATAGTAGGTCACTTAATCACTGAACAGAAACACGAACAAACAGAACAGAAACAAGTTTAATAATTAAATACCAGCTTCCTATTACGCGTTCACTGTAAATTAGAAAATAATAAACACATAAATAAATAAAAATTATAAGTTAAATTTTATTTCAACTCACGTATTCGGCGGAAGATAAAAAGTCTCCTGACTGCCTCCTTTTAAGTGTTCCTCGGGCAAACTGTAATGCTTTCGCTGTTTCCTCGATGACGTGATGAAGATCTTCGGAATCGGAATCCGAATCGTTACTCAGACTTGACTGACGTTGAGATGGCGGTAAAGAAAGAGTCTATGCAGAGAGAAAAATAACGATCAGTAACAATAAATGAATTGATGCAGACATGCGATATTTTATTCTGCTTCAATCGAAGAGAATGAATTGATTCAATTGAAAAATTATCAGTATTAAAAAGTGTAAAAGAACAAGGTATGATACATATGAATATGAATAAAGACATTCATATTATCCAAGCGGTATTATTAGAATTTTTATTACCATTGAAAATACGTCAGAATATTTATTTGACAGCTGTATAACGGGATGATTGTTGTGCACCAAGTGAAACTACATTCACATACAATACGTACATCTAGTATCCATTTCTATAACTTACGTTACTGCTAGGTTGTGAACAATTATTTAAATAAGAACGTTTTGAACTCCGCTTCATATATTAAGAAGAAATAAAAATGTTGATGTGATCAGCACTTTTGTCTGTAAAAAACACCACAGTCTGTGACATTATTCGTACTTTCGGTATCCAAGCACAAACATGTTACATAGCGCACCAGCATACTTGTGCAAATTAGAGTTTTGCCAGTTTTCTGCTAATATTAAGTGAATCCAATGGATTTCCCTTTAAAAAATTTAAAAAATCTTCGAAGGCTTTGCTTCTGGCACTCAGACAACTGCTCTTTGACAAGCAAAGAAAGAAAGTACTTATAGTGAAAAGCAAAGAAAAAAAGTACTTAAAGCGGTAGAAATTACTTATTTGCTGCTTTCAAAAATAAAAATAAAAAAGTTCAGTTCAACCCTCCTTATATCATCACATAACTGGAACCATAGAAAGAAATTCTGTCGTTAAAGGATGGGGCAATCGAATCCTCAATTCGCATAAATTCCAAAAAGAAGTCAAAAATCGAATACTTGAATTTTACCTTTTATTCTTGATTCACATATTTCGAATCCTATTTGAAAAAAAGTGGTAAACCTTTAACTCGGAAAAAATTAGTTTTTATAATATCCAGCGAAAGAATTTATTAAAAAAAAAAAAAAGGTTTTTATACAATAATCTTTTATTTAAAATGGATTTGATAATTAATGAACAAAACGGAAAATGCAATTGATCAGAGTTCATCCATAGTTTTATACCGCGAATAATAAAAGCCTGGGTATGCATTTCAATATATGAGGGTAGATCAAGTATGAACAAGCCTTTTTTAAAAAATAAAGTTTATGTTAAAGCGTTAATTGTTCTAATTCAGAAGTCAAACAACAAAAATCAGCGTTATACCTACAAAATTTTCACAGGACTAGTTTCGATGGTTTTACCGAACCATCATCTTCAGCTGCAAAACCGCAAATGAACAAGATAGGAAATAATGATTAGATAAGATAAGAAAGCCTGGACAAGAATAAGCAAGTGGCGCCATCTGTTGGCGAAACCAGAACTAAAACATAATTTCTCTAAAAGCCGAAGGCAAATTTGGATTGGAATTAGGATCGTTAACTAGAACAGAAAGATTTTTATGAATGTGAAATGCCTCTAGAAAATCCAGTTCTCCAATGGAAGATGTTTTTTGAATAATTTTGGCAGCAGAAAAATTGAAAGTGTGATTTTCGGACGAACAATGTTGAGCAACAGAAGACCTCTGTGTTTCCTTTTTTCTAACATATGCCTCATGTTCTTTGACGCGAAATTTTAAGGCTCTCTTAGTTTGGCCAATGTAAATTAAACCACACTGGCAAGGAATCCTATAAATACCCCAGGAATTCATATCCGGAATGGGGTCCTTGAGTATAGAAGTTGGAATTTTATTGATGGGAGAAAAAACAACCCGAAAGTTAAATTTCTGCAAAATATGTGCAACTTTATAGCTAATTGATGGAAAGAAGGGAATGACAACAGAATTTTTATAATCTCCTAAAATAAGAGTGTGGCTTTTAGTGTGTTGAGATGAGAATTTTTTAACTGCTTGATTAATAATGTTGGGTGAAAAGCCCCTGTCAATAGCTATTGCTTTTAAATAATTTAGTTCTTCATCAAGGGCTAGTTTGGAGGAGCAAACTTGAAGAGCACGGAAAACATAGGAATAAAATGAAGCTAACTTTTGTTTAGTCGGATGACATGATTTAAAGTGTGGTGGAAGGCAAACCGATGAAGGTTTACGGTAAACTGTAGTACTGAAGTTGGATGTGTTACGTGTGACCAGAATCTCGAGAAACGGAAGAGAATTGCAAGTCTCAAGTTCAAAAGTGAACTGAATAGCAGTATCAATAGAATTCATTGTTGAAAGAACTTTATTTAAATCATCTTTATTACCTTCAAACAGGGTAAAAGTATCGTCTACGTAGCGGAACCATGCCGGGAAGTTTAAAGTTTCAAACAATTTTGATTCATAATAATGCATGTAGATATCAGCCAGGATGGGACTGAGGGGACTTCCCATGGCTAATCCCTCAGTTTGCTTGTAATATTTATTTTGGAAAACGAAATGTGCTTGTTTCAAACAGAGTTGAGTGAGAGAAATTAGCTCATCAATTTCGATGCATTTCGTTAATTGTTCTGTCTTACGCTTTGTATAAAGCCGGGCAGAAACTGTGGGTCTGCGCCGCCGAGGACGAGGTCTCTGGACCTTGGATAATGCAACCTGGTTAATGCAACACCAATATAGCAGGTTCCTTTGAGGTTCCCGGGAAAGAGATCCAGGTCTAGCGCTCTCTGAAAAGTCCACATTTTTACGAAGTCTCCTTTGTTCGCTGGTAATGGAGTTTTGGCTTGCATGCTGTTCCTTCGCCTTTCCTTTTCAATTCCATGCTTGCACGCTTTGATTCTGGGCTATAATGATGCACTCATATCTCGCCACAGGTTACGATTTTATCCCTCCCCCCCAAAAAAAAAGCTTCTATTTCTTCGAGACGAATTTAAAATAGTTGAGAAATGTTAATTCGCGCAGCATCTTCATCATCATTCAGCAACATCGCTCATCATTTAGCGACGGTGACAGGGATGAGCTTAATTTGCAACACGGCATTGCTTAAATGTTTAACACCAAACCTTCATTCTTGACTATGAAAGGGTTCCTTTCTCAAACAGAGCCTACAATCTGAATTTCTCCTGGTTTCACGTTTTCGCTGTTGAGGAGCTCCCAAATTATGCGCTGCTGAATATTACAATTATGCGTTGTTCAGCTGAGACGAGCATCTCTTCTCACTCATCGTGACGACTACTAAACGAAGCTCGATGCAAACCAACTGATTTGGCTTCCTTTAATCTAGGCAACCTAACATAACGATCTTGACAGTCCATTCACACACAAATACCCTTCCTAACGCTCAACCAATAAAGGCTCATTCATAGTTGTTCACCCTAGTTATGTAGATGAATTTAAATTAATTAAAAGCAGCTTTAAAAATTTATTCTAATTAAAAATTTTTAATAACAAGTAAAGGTTTACTTTTCTTCTTTTTATTATTCTTATATGAAGGATATGAGATATTCGAGATACGAAAGGTACCAAAAGCTTCTAAGATTCGGATTCGCTAAAATTTAGAACTCGCCTCGCCTTCCATTTAACATTTATTTGGGACATAAGTTTCATTTCCAGTTTCTTTACAAATGTAAAGAAATGCAGATGAAAAATTATCACAGTTAAAGATTAGAACTGTAAAGTCAGATCGCTCATTCAGACATCAGACTGCAGCATCACAATACCAGCAATATCAGGGCAACAGCTGGATTACCCTTTTAAAAGCAATAACATCGTAATTTTACCTTTGACTACGACTATATTCCTGAAGTATTTTCATATAGTTACAGCTAATTAATCGTGTGTAAGTTTCAGAGACTAATGACTTAAACAATTTACTTTCAGAGTTTCGATCCAGTAAACAACAACAAAGGACTCTGCGATTAAAACTGAACCATGTCTGATCTATAGCCACAGCAACTGGAAACCTGGAAACATCTATAAATATCATATTAAATGAAGGCTTGCTAAAAGAAAATAAAATGAAACGCATTAACATAATTACAGCATTAAGAAATAAATGACCATGATATGTTAAATAAAAAATTATTGGTCAGTTAATGCATTTGCATTTGGTTAAAGCTTAACGCATTTGCTTAAACAATTTTTGAATTGAAGCAATCCATTTTACGGTTAATCAAAATTCCACAGCACGTTATTTAACGGAAGGCCTGTTCACGGATAATTTACTGCCTAATGAACAAAAAAATTCTGTTTTTGACTTCCTTATTTTTCATAAAGAGTTTAGGAATAAAAAGAAAGGAACGAATAGCTCTTAAACAGCACAATAAGGGTAAAAACTTTATCAGCATTCAATAAATAATCCTCAACTTCCTGAAGCAAAACAAAATTTAACCAACATTTGAATGAGTAATTGGGTTTTCTTTTAATAGGAAATCATAGCTTTTTCTCTATACCTTAAATCTGCTCTCGTAAAACAAATATAGGCATTTAAATAAACAGACGACTTCAATTTTTATTTTCATTATTTTTTTATCAAAATTCTAATTGCATGTTCGTTAAATATTTTTTTTTGTCCCATCGGGCTTAAAAACTAAAAATATGAAAATTAGCAACACTCACCTTTGATGTTTTTTTGGAAGGCAATTTGGAAATTTCTGTTTTGTTGTTGTTACCGTCAGCAACGTCCAACAAGCGCATGGGTTGACCAATGGCAGAGCCGTAGTCATCACCAAATTCTATCAGCTTCCTGATAGCGTCCTCGTCCACCGTGGTTTCAGAATATGCCTCACTCAAGTACGGCATGTCCTGTATAAAGGAAAAGGGTAGCATAAAAAAAGGTAAGAAGTCAGCATACAAAGGTACTTAAGGCACTATCCTTGTCCACCATTTTTTGCATATAAGTAAAACTTGTCGCCAAATGGTGTGATTTAGCGCCAATAATAGGTAAGCCTGATATCATAACCTTTCGGATCTTCGCCTTGTTTTTATGTAACCCCCGATATATCCTAAATAAAATAGTTTAGTTTTGTAAAGAAGGATACATAACTACTAGTTCTCTGTTTTTTCTTCGCATTAAAAAATTATTAAAATTTCGGGCCTGTCTTTTAAGACCCACCATGCAACAGAGCCATTCCAAAGTTATAGGATTGTGACATTGAAAAAGTGTGAGTTATATGGTATAGTTATTGTGTACAATATGTTATTTGATTTGAAAACGAATAAAAAAATGACAAAGCAACCCTAAAATTGTGAGAAGCAAATATTCATTAGAACGAGACCCGAGCAAGAAACGAGACCCGAGAACAAGGAACGAGACCCGAGGGATCAAGAATTACTAAATAAACATCGATCTATTGTTCAATGCTTCTGCGGGAATGAATGGCACAAGTTTGGCGGCGTTTCCGCAGACTTTCACGTTCGACAGGAAAGTACGTAAATTCCACAAATTTATATACACAACCAAATATACATATATGCGCACGTTTCGAATCTGTTTGCTCGACACAATTTATGTGTTACATAATTGTAAGTATTCAAGGTAGCAAAAGGAATTTTGATATCGAGACTAGAAACAGTTCTGTTCCAGGATGCTATTTTATATGAACTGATATCTCAGTGAAGCTCAGAGCCGCTCTGCATAAATACCTTGGATATTTTAAGTAGTTATTTATAAATTTGCCACCTCTATTCAGCTGAGAAAATCAGTGTGAAACTTTTCACGAACCGAAGTTCTTGCCACAGCTATTTTACATAATTTTTCATAACAAGGAACAGCGATTTCCTGTTGTACCTGAGATTTGAAATCTGCACTTTTGTTCACTCTTAACAAAAAAAAAAAAAAAAAAAATGTAGAATTATACTACTGATATTTCATTAAATCTTAATTACCAAAGTTTTATGTTATTCGTATTCTGAATATATTTTACTGCAATACTTTTTTTTAAATAGTTTTTGTCCCATGTTGTAAAATGTTAAGCTTCTCTATTTTGGTTAATAAGAGCATAGACAAAAAAATTATTATATATACGTAAATATTACTGTAAAAACGGTTAAGGTAATTTAAAATACATGCTTTGAAAAAATTGCTTTAAACTTCAATTAATAAAATTTTTATGAATAATATACTAATTTCCGTAATTAAGAGAAAATGAGTATATGGAAAAATTCCAAAATATTTAATTGATTGATTAAATTTATTTTTCATTGGTAAAGTCTTTAATAACATGCATTTTGAAATTTGACGTAAGAGTTAAGAGAAGCTTTCGAGACTGCAATTCTAGATAATATTAGTATTTTTCTATCAGAAAACAGTTTTTACGAAGGTAGGCATTTATTTAATAATTTCAATCAATAAATTTAAATGCACATTTGTACATAAAACTTTTATTTAAATTAAATGAAAATTCTGCGTTAAAGACAAATATAGAAAAATTAAGGGAACATTTCTCGTGCATTAATTAAAGTACCCCTAAAATAAAACAGTGAAAATTTTAAATTCTGTTTTCTTACTTTTAAAACTTGAAACCTTCTATATGTAAATATATGTCTACATCATATAGTTTTACCTGCACATGCACCATTTCAGACATTAAATCATAAAATGAAACTATAATGGTTTATAAAGCACACCCTTAATGTTTTTCAGGATTAAGTAAAAAATAGTTTCAAATTAAACATGTAAACAAGAGAATATATTTTAAAATTTGATACATGCAAATATAAAACATAAAAGCATAAAATTAATACACGTATAAAATTAAATTTCTCGTTTTATACAAGTACGAAATTAAATGCAAGAAATATGCAAGAAAAGAAAAAATTAATTTCAAAGTTTGATTCAAGTGACAAAAAAGACCAACCAACATCAAGGAGATAAAGTTACCAACAAGCAAACAGCAGAAACTAAGCTAAGTAAAGCAATGCAATGCAAAAAAAAAAAAAAAAAAAAACTCACAATTCAACCTTTCTCCGTAAAAGTGACTAGCAAAATGCAATGTGTAAATAAATTTAAGGGCACACATTACTAAGACGTAAAAAAAGAAAAAATTAAGAATATTTAAAAAAAATATTTTCAGTCTTTTTATAACAAAGAATAAGAGTAATAATAATAATAATAAGGAATATAAGGTTTAATAATGAGAAATATTGAATTATTTGAATCTTAAATTAAAAACAAAACATAAGAATTTTAAGAATTTATATTTTAACAATAACTGCAAAGTGAATAGTGAATAATTACCACACTGACAAATAAATATTTCGATATTCATACCCCTCCCAAAGAACTTCACTCCGTTAGATGCATCTGTTTGAAATTATAGGATATGAATGTCATTCAAACGTTCATCAGCTAAGACGAAAAAAGAAACGAATTCACCCATAACGAAGATAATTCAGGAATAATTTCTTAAAGGAACACGATTTCAAGGAGGAGAGGAAAGGAAAATTAGGTTAAGATAAACAATGCCGGTGCCTAAATTGAATGCTTATCCTACGCGGGAAAAGATCATCTAGGACGACATGAAGATAAAATTCTGATTTGGGGATACTTTCTAGAACACATTCAATAAATGTGATGATAATGAAGGAAGAAAAACTTTAAAACAGAAACAGAAACATCGAGCTTTTTATCGGTTTGAGATGTCTGCACCCTAAGGGAACAATGCAAGAATAGTTAATACTCGGAACAAGTACAATTCGAACAACATTGGTACTTTAAAGGAACATAACTATATTAATTTCGATCATACATTAAAATAATATAATATGTATTATTAGCTAAAACAAATCATTGCGTACTATTAATGCTCATTCAAGTATGTCTCCCACTGACCTTTTTGGTCTTCTAATGGAGATCATTCTTATCCAAAGTTAATCATGTTCATTAATTTCTTTGTCTTAGAATCATCTTCTTAAACTTCCATTATTCGCACTTTAAGATCTCCTGACGCATTCTAAGTTTTTGTAATATGATACAAGTATATTCTCAAGTGTCTAATTTAACCCTGGATACATCTCAAAAAGTCGGTGTCAAATAAAAAGATGTGTGAAAAAATACTATTAAAAACTGAATCTCGAATGACAACTTTTTTTACTCCATTTTTAAAGCTCTTTGTTGCGTTTTTAACTGGCTAATGTTTAAAATAAAATTTTTCAAAGTGAGGATGTTTGTACCCTTAGAAATTTATCGTTGTGAATCATCCACATATGAAAGATAAATTTTAATTAAAAATGTTAAAAACAATAATGTGATTTAATTTTTATTAAGAATTTAACATACTTTATTTACTTTTAAAAGTGTAGGATTCACAGATTTAAATGCAATAACATTAGGGGATATTCAGATTTAAATACAATAACTTTAGGTGATATTCAGATTTAAATTATGAATAACTTCAGGAAAAAGCTCTGTTTATTTCTGACACTTGATACGAGTTTGTCTTCTTAAATAATGCATCGCTCTGTTTGCTCGTGAAACATATAGTCCACGAAATTTAAAAACAGATATCTGCATAAATGTTTTTCGAATCAGCAGTACTGCAAGAAATAAACAAAATTCAAAAATACAAAATTAGCAATAATTCTAACAAAATACACAGACATACAGTAAGTAATAATATTCTTGACCATGCAAACATCGGCTTTCGGTTACTTCTTTCATAAAATTTATACAGCTCAAAAACTTTCAAAAATAGACTAAAATTATTTTAATGACTTTGCTTCTTACAGAACCTACAAAATCATAGTGACGTTTGAAGTTCTTATGGTATTATATTTAAATGCATAACAATATAATCAAGATCAAAAGATTCCCTACTAGCGTTATGTATTTTATTATCATATCACACATTATTGTTCATCTAGTTTGCTTCCAAACGTACCCTTATTGATTAGTAACTTACCGTATTGAAATTGTCGATTCAGAGGTAAGTTTAACAGTAAACCCTAGTCTATGAAAGGTACGCTCACTTGGTAACCCTCGCAGTTTACTTTCACTCATGCTAATATCAAATACCAAATGAGGTAAACCACTATATAAACCGAGTTTACATAGAATCACACTCACCTGGTAGCCATCCCAAACTTGGTCAGACACTGTGCTTTGCTCTTCCAGTTGGGTCAGGACAACATCGCTCTCCACAGGAGACAGCAGAGAAGAGGAATCACGACGTTTGATATTTCTATCCTCCAATTCAATGTTTAGATCTTTGCAGTCCACATCTTCGGCAGCAGATATCTTCTCCTACATTCAAAGAACAAAACGACTAATAAATCTAACTGGAAAACTCCAGGTGTTTCACATCCCATGAAACATATTACTACTAAAAACACATTAATTAATAAAAATTAAAGGAATAAAACGTTGTAAATAAGAAAAATATCCAATAACGCTTCTGAAATCTGAACATAGAAATTCTGTTTAAAATTTAACTTTTTTATATTGGTCAAAATAAGCTTCGTGAATATATTTTTTAGTTTACAGCTGAGAATGCATTATCATAATTACACTCTATTAGCAGCTTTTTCTTTACTTAACCCGTCTTCACACATTTGAATTCTAATTTTCTTTCTTTGCTAAACAAAGAGAGAAATGCCAACAAATGAACAATTTAGGCCTCAAGCATGCCCCATTTCCTGTATATATTATACTTACTTGATGCCAGTGAATCTGCCACATCCCCTTATTTCTGGTAAAATGATATAAATATTAATATTTGTTTAACACTTGCTTAATGATTACTAATTTCAACAAAATAATTAAATGACTTCTTAAAGTATATAGCAAATGAATACCTGTTAATTTAATCATAATATGCATACATGAAGTTATATTAAATAATAACGGAAAAGCTACAAAATACATTTTGAAAAATCAGTCTGAATCTAAGGAATTTTTAAGGTAAAAAAAGCAAACATTCTTAAACTGAAAAGTAATTCAACAAATGCGTCATAAGACTACACAGTACTTCCACTTCTACTCGCTTTTACATTAAATTTCGTGAGGCAAAAAAGGTTCTTTATTTGCTTTATCCTATTAAAGAATTTTGAATTTAAATCCTCAAGAATTTCAAACATATATCTGATGAACCAAATGTATCTTTTTTTTTTAGTCCAAAGGGATTTGAATCCCGAAGGACTATTAGTTTCGTTTTGGCATTTTGCGTCGGACTCATAAATGTCGGTTCACTTTTCAAACTGTTGCCACAAAATGTTAGAGTCCTGCATTATATTTGAAGAAATTAAATAATGAAAAATCTGCATAAATGTATGCATATTTCTCGTATTGTGATAAAACAACGGTACATAGAGTCATCGAATTTTGAATAACGTAATCCTCCAACGAATATGAGCATGTGGAAGACCAAATTTGAAATTTGAAATTTGTTTTATGATCGATTTCCTATTTTTTAAAACTTTGACGAATTTTTGATTAACAAACTCAAGGATTTCAAAGCGAGCAATGGCAACGTTGTGCAGAAAAAACATTTTTATCTCCAGCGCGTGAGTCTCTGTATCGGAAATTCTAAAGATATGCTCGTTTTAAAACTATTTTGCGATATTGCTGTTGCACTGGATCTTATGGTTTAAGTGCGAGGAACATGATATTTAATAAAGAAAGGTAACACACAAAATGTTAAAAAACGCCCCTTTGGACGTAATTTAAAATCTGAAACATTTCAGATTTTTTTTTTGGGGGGGGGGATTGCTAAGTATCTATATTAAAAAAATTCAATAACAGCATTATTTTGTTGCTGTGACTTATTACATTTGTCTGGAATAAACATCAAATCAAGACCAAGAATTTTATCATACCCAAGAATCGTTGACTTAGGCCTCGGACTCATTAATTTGAATAAATTTGCCCAGCTCTGTTTTTAGGGGGAATTCCATGAGAGACGGATCTCAGAATCTGGGAGAAGGATCCGTCTTCGCCTTCCACCTACCTCTCGAAAAGATGTTACGCTCGATCGTATTTTAAATTCCTAAATTCCTCAAAGGCACTGTACACTTACAAACTTCCATGCTTTAGGATTAGAATCTGCGCTATCTTAGCCAGATCCTCTATCACCATGCATACAAGCTTTCAAATATTTACTTACAGCAATATGTGTCAATACGAAAAACCACATAAAGATATCTCGAGATTCACTTTTATTTCTAAATGCCTTAAAAATATGAAATAAATAGGATTTTAAGCTTAAAAGACAGCATTTTCACAAGAAACATAAAGTTCAGAATATCAACAGTCAGTGTTTAAACAGGATGTTCATTAATACATAAAATGCGCTTTTAAGCATGACAGCGGGTCACTGCAGAGTTCAGATAAATGACAACATAAAGCGTTCAACCGTTTGTCCCAACGTTTCCTTGCGGAACAAAAGGTAACATTCCTGTTGAAAGTGTTTAAACAGGAAGCATGAGGATCGCGCGTTTATATGCCAACAAAGCAGCGACAGAAGACATGAAATGTCGATGTTGTGTCATATGGAACGACATGACCTCTGGGAGTTACGTTTAACAAGAACAAAACTTGGGAAAGGCTCTGCTATTTAGGAACTTATTGTTCTCAACGCAGTGCATTGCAGAGAACAACATAATGGCAAGGAAGAAATGAAAAACAGTAAATGCGGTTCAGAGCTCGTAATCCTTGTTCAATTACATGATTCATCATGATATTATGATGCACATGATGTACAATGGAATATTTGGAAATTATTGCCTTAGAGAAGAAAACCGAAACTCTTTAAGCTGAAGTTCTGCCCCGAAATTCTGCTAAGTAATACTACGCCTCAAGGGTAGAAAATACTTTTCTACAGCTCTTTTTATGAAGTGCTCTACTTTAACACTACCGCAAAATATTAATTTTAGTCCAATGTTACATGCTTGTAACCGAAAATCACATCTGAAGAAACATGAACAAATTTCCAGGTATATATTTTTTTATTAATTTCCTCGGATATTTTACATTTTGAATTTTTGTTTTACTTATTTAATTGCATGAATTAAATATTTCTCAAACCGAAGAGAATTTACACATATCATAGATGTGTATGCTCACACAAAATTAATTTATTAAAACAAAGTAAATAAATAAATATAGTAACAAATTTGTTTTTTTAGCTGTGTATTATAGTTTGGGGGGGATTAGTTACTTTCTGAATAGCGTTTATACTCAATTAGAAAATGCAATTATATATTAGTAATAACTCTGCGAATAACTATTAATCAAGAGCGGATATAACGGTTTACTCATTCGACAGCACATTCAATAATTCATTGGAAATTAAGCTTGCCCTGAAATTTTTTTCTTTGGTTCAATTTAAAAGTAGCTGAAGTACCCGTATTGCTCGGGCTTTATGTACAGCGAAGAGGCTTCATTTAAGGCAGGGATGTCAAACTCATAGGTACACTTGGGCCAAACAAACAAGGTTTAACTTTAGGCGGGCCGCAAAAAAAAAAAAAAAAAAAATCAATATTCATAGAAACGTAGATTTATTTCGAATAATACAATAATAAACATATATATATATATTTATATAGAAAAGAACAAGAAAAATTTAATGTTTAAGTCCTGATACTTGACATCTCTTCTCTGCTATTATCTTTCCTATTTCGGGAGAAATTCTGTTTGCAGTGATAACTTTCAACGCTGACCCAAGGTGAGCATCATTAATACGGTTTCTAATAGGAGACTTATTACCTTTCATGACTGAAAATAACTGCTCGCACCGATAAGTGCTACCAAACATGGAAATAATTTCATATGCGAATTTTCGAGTATTTTCAAACCTGGCTGGTAAATATTTGTAAAATTCAGGCACGCCCACTTCAATGAATTTTGCTTTCAAATTTGAGTTGCATTGAATCTCGATCACCTCCATTTGCATATGGCTGGGTACTGAGTCAATACTTATTGAGAAAATCGAAGAAAACAAAAAAAAAAAAAAAAAAAAAAAAAAATTGTCTTCGAGGGAACTAAAATCATTAAACCTCGTTTCAAATTCAGTTGTTAAATTTGCAATCTTTTCTGCGTATTTTTGATACGAACAAGTATCATCTAAACTTGATTTGTTCATGCTGCACGTCGGGAAGTGCGTCAAATCTTCATTTTTAAGTTGTTTTTTCCAAAGAACTAGTTGACATTTGAATGTTTTAATTATGTCAAACATGTTCGTAATGATATGATCTTTTCCTTGTAACGATAAATTTAAATCGGTTAAGTGTTTGGTTATATAAACCAAGAAAGATAAATCTTGTATCTATATTGGATCGTAAAACAAACATACGTCTTGATTTTTCGTTTTTAAAAACTGACATATTTCTTCTTTCGAATATCAGAATTGTTTGAGAATCTTGGAGCAAGATAACCAACGTACCTCGGTATAGTAGGACAAACCCGAATATTCACTATCTAACTCACTTAAGAAAACAGTGAATTGACGCTGATTTAAACCTCGAGATCTTATAAAATTTATAACTTTTTTTATATATGACAAAACATTCTCCATATTTATTACTTTCGTGCATAGAACTTCTTGATGTATAATACAATGCATATGATGAATGTTTGAACCGTGAATTTCACTAAGTTTTTTTCTTAGTAATGCTACGAAGCCCTTGTTTTTCCCGGTCATTGATGGAGCGCTACAGAATTTAATTTTGCCAAAGGTAGATTGTATTTCTGCAGAAGTCCAAAAACACAAGTAAATATATCTTCCCCTGTGGTAGCACCAGTCATCGGTATTAGTTCCAGTAATTCCTCAAAAATGTTAAAATTCTTGTCACAAGAACGAAGAAACACTGCTAATTGAGCTTTGCCACTAATGTCCGTGCTCTCGTCACAGGCAATGGAGAAACTTTCGAAACTAGATGATTTTGCTTTGATCTGATCACTTAAATTCGCTGCTAAATCAGTAACTCTTTCCGCAACTGTATTTCGAGACAATGAAATTGATTGAAAAGCCTTCACATTTCCAGGACAAACAATTTCTCCAGCTTTCATTAGACATTCCTTGATGAAATCACCTTCAGTAAAAGGCTTCGAATGTTTAGCTATCAACTCGGACAAGACGTAGCTTGCATGTACCGCCGCTTCACTTTCTTGCAATACTTTACTAAACATGGACTGTTCCTTTTTCACTCCTAACTTGAGCTCTTTCAACTTTTCTTCTCTCATTAATCCTTCGTAATTGTTATATTTCGATTTGTGTTGTTCGTAATGACGTTTAATATTATATAACTTTGGTACATTAACAGTATTATTACATATCAAGCAGATTATTTTATCTTTTATTTCACAGCAAAAATATTCTAATTCCCATTTTACTTGGAATATTCTATGTTCGTCAGCGATTTTTCGTTTAATTTTACTACCACTTGGTTTTGATATAGACCTACTGAATACAAACGGCTGGAATAAACACGGTTAAGGTTAAAAAGTTAACAAAAATTTATTCTTTCCACAAGAGATAAATCAAAATGCTGAAATATTTCTTCAAAAATATTCTAACAATATCACAAAATGTCAAACGTTAAGCAAAAATCAATTCAAAACAGAGAAACTAATTCTATCTCACAGCGAAATCGCTAAAAATCAATCACAGCATTAAGTAAACAAACAGTTCGCTAGAACTACAGCTACTACTGAGATGAGTTGTTTGTTCTCGGCTTTTGTAAGCTTTATAAATAATTTCTCGAATATACTGGAAACATCTATAAATATCTGGATTTTTGTGGATGGGAACAGCAATTACGAGATATTTATTTATTAGGTATTAAATGCACGCGCTGTTCTATTTTTAACCTTCCAACGCAGCTGTCTTTTCAAAAATCGTCTGCGTTGCTAAGGCAACATGAAGCAAATGTAATTACACTTCTAAATAAAAAAAGAAAAAAACTAAATAAATAAATAACTATGAAATCCGTAACAATATGAATTAAGTAATAATTAATGATAAAGCAAAGTGCATGCACATGCATGCACCAATACTATATCGTACAAAACTATGATTGGAAAACTAAGACCATGAGTTCGGCCACATTCGGCTATCTGGGGATGCGTACAAGTTCTGAGTGCACGTGTCCCCCAAAAGCCGAAGGTAGCTGAACGCAAGCTACTCACACGCATTTGTAATTTAAGTAGTGTGTGTGTCAGCTCGCTGTGAGTAATCTAACAACACTGAATAAATTATCGTTAATTACTTAGCAGTAAACATTTTATTTTTTTCTTCGTCGATATGTTATTTTATTATCATATATTATTATTTGCCGATATATTGGCCGGGCCGCAAAAATATTTGTTGTGGGCCGCATGCGGCCCGCGGGCCGCGAGTTTGACATCCTTGATTTAAGGGGTTAGAGATGCTAAGACAGTTATATAGAGACATAAAGACATAAAGAGACAGATAACCCCCGCTACTTGACGGTTTTATTAAGAACTGATACTTGCTTTATCATTATATTTATCATTATACATATCTATATATAATTATCATTATATATATCTATATATAATGATAAAGCAAGTATGAATTCTTAATATCTATCATTATATATATATATATATATATATATATATATATATATATAATGTTGTATGATCTTAAATTGATTTAGTGCGATATTAAGTTATTGCACTACTTGCGCAATTGCTGCAAAGTAAGTTAATAATAATTTATTTACATATTATATGGTTTACATGCATAATTCGTGTCGAAGAAGTACCGGTATAGGTAAGGGTTTCTAAATTACTTTATACTCTTAATTGATTTATACTCTTAATTTCTTTAGCAATGTACCTTTAACTAATAATTTTGTTTCCTAGTCGATTTGCTTACTGAATTTCTCGAAATTCTTTTATAGTTAAATTTCTTATTTAAGCAGTTCACTACTTTTGGTTTTACTTTTGGTTTTGTATAGTTCTTTACCCATGCCTATATGGATGATGAAACACGAATAGAGTAATTGAAGAGTTAGGTTTGGAGGTAATTCCCCTTGAAAAGATCAGTCTCCTGCCTGCTCAACAATTATTCACTTTATGCAAATTAATTTAGTCTTGAAAAATTCTTTAAAATTTTTAGGATTAATTTTTTGATTATTAAATATTTTTTCATGTTTTTAGATACTTGCCCGTAATTTATATATGCTTTCAGAATTTGAATGACATTGCAAATTAGTTCGCAGTAATAGTTTATCTTTTATTTGCATACAATTGAATTTTCATAATTGAAAATTTAAATTAGCTTTATATGAATGAGAGAATATTTGTGAAATTCAAATTTATATATATATATATATATATCATTCTTCGGAAAATCACCATACACTATCGCCGATTTCTTCTCCGTTACCAGAATATTCACAAAAAACTGATAGAGATCTCACTTAAATTCTGCCTTAAAGGTTATACTCTCTTTTGGGAAGTTCTGTACTCTTAATAGAAAATGAACATGGTGCCATCTAATGGTTTTCTTAAGAACTGATTGCAGGAAAGTAACAACGGCGACCTGAGCCTATGACGAGTGATATGGTTTCAAAAAACTGCAACTGTGCAGAAATATTGATATTTTTTTAATTTATTGTAAAAAAGCACTCCTGAGTTTCTTGCTTAGCATGTATGCCTTCCATTAATAGAAGGAACGAAACAACAAAGACATGAACCAACATATGCGCAAGGTGGGCGTCGCGAGAGCATCGTTATATATATATATATATAAGCGGCTAAAGTGTGTGTCGCCGATAGTTTATTGTTCCCACTTGGAAAAATGAGCGCGCAAATGAACGTTTCCGCAGTTTTTAATTAATATCTCGGCCGATTTAGTGCCGATTAAGTCGTACGCAGATGAGAACGGTATCGATGGATTCGGAGAATTTTTTGAATCCGAGGATACATGTCTCGAATTTCAACTCGGCGTCGTTCCGTAGATACTCTAGAAAAAAGAATTTGGCACGTAGCCAAATCCCTGTAATAGGGAAAACACAAGAAAGTGGAAAATGTAGGGAAAACGTAGGGGAAAATTAGTTTTTAATTAATATCTCGGCTAATAAAAGTCCCAAGAAGACGCGAATGGTCAAAATGGCGTGACACGGACCTGCGGAATCCGACGGGGCGCATCGCTAAGCCCGGGAGCCAGCCGTTTCGGAGAAGATGATGTTACTTCATCCCATATATGCGGCTTAAGTGTCTCTTTGTCGCCGATAGTTTATTGGTTGCTTTCGTAACTGGGTGAAGCCAATGGGGTGAAGTTGCCACGGCACAGGGTTGCCGTTTCAATTGAGACGCAGACAATTTTCTGTAAAACTTGCCTTTGCTATGACCATCCATAAGTCTCAGGGCCAACGCTTAAGCGTGTTGGCATTTTTTTACCTGAGCCTACACTTGGACACGGTCAACTTTATGTTGCCTGTTCAGGAGTTCGTGAAAGAAAAGACGTAAAATTAAAAATAATGGATGGTCCTCTGCAAGGCGAGCTTAAAAATGATGGACAGATCTACACAAGAAATATTGTGTACAAATAGATCTTTAACATGTGAATTAACATTTCATTATTTAAATCACCTTTATTTATTGAGCTAGCGGTGGCTCTTAAGAAATTTGCCGCCAGTGGTTTCCTTCATTGCACTCTACTTTAAGCAATTAAGAAAGTAGAAGGGGGGAAACTCCGTGGGGCAGTAAGCAAAGGAGCGTCTTCGCCGCCTGCCCTGGGTAATTCAGTTTAAATTAGCAGACACCTTTGCACAAATCATTTTAATTACAATTTATAATATCTAGAACAGCGGTCATTTCGTATGACGGCCGGGCTTTCTAGTTAAATATAACTGAAATAAATCTACGTTTGTAGCTTTTAAACTGCTTTTATGTTTTAATTAATATTAAAATACATTAAAAAAATAAAATACCTTACGCTTTAAGGAAAGATAACTTTAATAAAATATTTTAATTTGGGCAATGGGAGTAAATTTCTCTTAAATTCCTGAGTTCGTTTATTAAATTCAAAAGTCAAGTAAATATATTGCATTTCTCTGAATGGCACCACGCTTCTTTTATACCGATAAGTTTTCGGGTAAAATTTGAATCGTAAATATCTTACGCTTTGCAAAGTGGCAACACAAAGCTTTTAAATCGCCGAGCTTTTAATCAAAAGTTCGTGAAATTAGCATAAAATACATGTACATAAATAATGCGTACTCAGGGGGTGGTTTTTGAGAAAAAGACAATGTCTTCCCTCTTGTTTTGAAAATCAAAGTGCTAAGTTTCATCAAGATGAGAATTTAAAACTGTAGATTTGTTTGAAAGATAACGCACTGATACCTTTATTTATACGGATACTGCGAATCGAATAATAAGCCTTTTAATATTTCAGACCGAAAGCATTATTACAAAACTACCTTTGAATTAAAAATACATCTCGAATGTTTTCAAAGGCAAACAAAAGCACTACTGATTAACAATTAATATATTTTGGGGGCATTATCTTAAATATTTTAATGTAGCTACTGGATGCTGGATATAATAAAAACATTAAAAAATACTCCTTGCACAAAATTCTTAAATATACTGATTTTTCAAACAAGAAGATCTGCCATATCTGCCATCTTTCTGCGCTTCTTTATTAAAATCTTTCCCTTTTGTTACACAGATATTTATGTATATTTTAACATAAATCCGTATAAGGGCAGTAGGCTCTTCTAGCTGCGATCATCATATTATTGCTAGAAAAAAGTACACTTTCGAGCATAATTTTCTTTTAATTTTACCGGTGCAAATTATAATTACATACGCTATTTGATTCTTAAATCAAACGCAATTAACCTTGAAGCATTAAACAACAAATAATAAAAAATTACTTTGCTAAAAAAATTGCTTTATAAAAGATGCAAAATCTACAAACTTCTTAACAACAAGAATAGTAAAAAAACTGTAAAATTTCAAATACCTTTTGATCTGAGGCCTCTTTAAAAGTGTCCAGTTTCATGTAGCAATATTTAACAATACTACTGAGAATCAAGATTACGATATGTTGCAGTGGCAATTATAATGCAGACCCAATTATGCAACCTGGTGTTCATACACTTCATTTGAATGTACTGCGTATTTATGCCAAAGTAGTATTGTCCTTGGTGTAGGAAACAAATTCACTACTTAGGGAAAATGCATAAATCATCAGATCATGATGATTAAATGTTTCCTTTTCAAAGTAAATGGAATTATTCTTTTTGATTTTCCTTAAACAGATTTTATACGAAAGGGATTATTTCACATTCAAATTTGATTTTTCATTGGGAGGAAGAAAAGAAATAAAGAAGACACGCGAATCTTTGCCTTGACAAAAGCTTCACAATATTAAAATGTTTTATGATCTCATCAACAAAGCTGAAATCCAGTTCTGATAAGGAAATCTTCAGATTCGAAAAGGTGCCACAGAAATGTAATAAAAATTAAATTACTTAGGTCGAATTGAAAACTTTACAGACACGAGATTTGTTTTATGGCAATGAAGCGAATAGCAATAAAAATTATCATTAAAAAGACATAATTATTAATAAATTAATTTACTATGCGATAATGTGAGGCATTTCAAGGAAATGATTTTAACTACTGTCTCCATCTTTATTCAATGTCTAATCAACAGGTAGTTTCTTTACTATTATTTTTTTATGTTTTGGAAATGAAATAATTATATTTTCAGTCAAATAGTTTTCCGCCAATCTTTATTTAAATTTAATTTTTAAAGTAATTAGCACAATGTGCACCCGATACGTATAGCTTTCACATATTATTGAACAAACGAAAGAAACGTGAGGTGGCAGATTGCTATTGGTTTAATTAAAGTTTCGATTTAATTTTAATTGGATAAAATATTTGACTTTAAAATTTTGCCTTAAGTAGGTAAACACATTATTAGCCTCCCACCCATTTTCAATAGAAACATGAAGACGGAACAATACATTTTCTAGGTAAGACAATCTTGCACAATGTATAAAACAACACTCGCTGCAGTTCCTTTCATATGGTTCCAATGTAAAACTAATTGAAGTTTAATAGTTTTATGTATTCATGCAAATTTAGCAAACTCACACTTTAAGACTTTTTGAGACCACAACAGTACTGAATTTCTATTCACTTACAACTTAAGATGAAAACAAAGTATAAAAATTTCCGAAATCCATTTTAGGTTGGCATAGGTTTTTAAGAAAACGTCCATAGTATTCGGAGGAATTAAGCAAACGGTACCTTTTATTCGTAGACATATGTTTACTGCATTGAGGAAGGGGTGGGGGCGCGAAGTGAGGAAAAAAGCTAAAGAAACAGATGAAATGACTTAAACGAATGCAGTACCATCTATTTGGAAACACAGAAATCAAAGAAAAATTACAAACTAAAAGATAAACTTTAAAAAGCTCTGGGAAAACTGAACTGGAATCAATATTATTAATTAAAGTGAGTAGATTTTCATAACTGTGGGTGACTTTAAGGAAGTCTAATAACCCTGTAGAGACATTAGGATTATTTCGAGCCGGAGAGATGAAAAATGAGCAACGCCTTCGGCGAGAATCGAACCACGGACCTCTGGAATACGCGCCCAGCGTGCAGACCATCACACCACGAAGGCATGCTGAGAAGGCTGGAAAAATACCTTATACCCCTAACGAAGAAATTTTCAGTTAATTTTAACGGAAATAAAATCAAAAGCCTCATAACTTGAAATCAATAGTTTGTTTTTTATAAAACCATTGTCATTCTAATAGTAGTTTTTATCTAATCTTATGCCTGACGTCGTTGGCATGTGTGTCTTATAATGGATTAAACGTTTTAGAAAGATCACAAATGTAGTTGAAAGGAATGAAAACACGCACGCATATACCTGTCTCATAAGAAAATTTAAAAAAAAAAATACTTTAAAGCAAAAAAGTACACTCACATCAGATAACCGTATCTCGTGTTCTGAGCGAACATTTGCTTCAGAATCACCAAAGAAATCGGATCGCTGAGAGAAGTGTCGTCTTCTGCTTCCACAAAGACTGACAATCGTTGTTGTTCCTCCTGTCAGTGTTCTGGACCGATGACGAACGCTGTCTCCACTGTGCAGAACACTCCTGGATGACCTGCAAATGGAGTTGTCTGTTGATTATTGAATGTAATAAACTAATCCCTTGAACAAGCAAATACATAGGCAAAGAAAAAGAAACTCTCTCTTGTTTAGAATGTAGGCCACCTGCAAGAGTGAAAGAATGGCACGAGTGTTTCGCTCATTTTATCTGTCAAACAGGTATTCCGTACTAAAAACAATGAGTTTTTGTTTTAAATTCCGAGCTGTTTTCTGTTTCATTCTACTTGCATATATTTAACGCATATACGCTCTTAATTTAACGTATAACAGTTAAAACAAAACATCATAACACAGCATTGCCCATTTCTTAATATTTAGCAATTTCAAAGAAATACATCGTTAAATTGTGCACACATTTCTGTTGTTTTGCTCTCTGATATGGACACTGCATGACTTCCTCGTACGGCAAAATTAAATTACAAAAATTTTTTCATGCACTTCATTTAAACTTATTTCCTCGAATTATTCTAACTTATTAACGGTTTAATCCCTCAAGGCAAGTTGAAAATGACATCAAAAATTGAAAATTTTGAAATTAAATATCCCGGTCAACTTTTGTCGTGCGGGATCAAACTTCTCGTATTTTTATTTTTTCATAGCGAATATAAAACGTTCCCGAATATAAGTATAGGATCCGGGAGACCGCATTAAAAGTCAGATTTCGTTATTTGTCCCTTTGCGACCAAAATATGAATATTTTCGTCATTTAAATCATTTCTGCAATTGGAAATATAGACTACGACCACGGATTACAAAAATAAAGGCAGGGTCAAAGACTTTGAAGCCAGGTTTTGACTTACGCGAGATACATATGTATGTGCGTACAGACGTCAAAGTCCTTTATTCTGTCCGCACGTACAGACACGAGGCAAACAAATAGTCAAAATGAATATTTCCGAAAAACTGATAACTGAAATCTTTCGCGTTTGCAATACTTTCTTTACTTCAGATAAGGAAGTAAAAAGCGTTGCTTCAGAAAATTTCCCGAAAACATTTGTTTTTCCATCCAATTTGGGTATTATTAGCTGCAACAAACAATGAACGCAAATGAAACTGGAGCATTCTATTAAAAGTTGACAACGAGAACGTACATCTCTAAAGATGAAAATAAGTAAGCTGGTTAGCATATTATGAAAACAGGCAAGAATACACTCGTGAGAAATAAAGCACCTGACGATTAGACATGAAAATCTACTACATCTACCATAATGAAAACACGTGGGAATGATAAACGCTGGCAATCTTATAAACTACTTATAACTACTTAAATATGGCTGGCAATCTTATAAACTACTATAAACTACTTATACTACTTATAGACTTACCCAATCAGCTATTATTCCTATAACTTGTAAGGATTATGTTAATTTTATTAACAGTTAAACTTTAAGTTCCTTTCCTGTCAAATTCTTAACTTCAACTTACTACTTCCGGCCAGAACGTAGTTTTGGAATCTTGCTGACTATTTAATGAGGGGGAGCGGTATTTAGACCACGAAGTTACTGAGTTAGAGAGAATCAGAGTTTCTGATTTACGCGCGTCTCCCTTTTTGGCCACTCTCTCTATCAAAGCTGTTATTACGCTCGGCCGTACTCAAGCCCTTGCTAAGCTTCGTAGTCAAATAAGTTAAGGGGCCAACTCGATTTGAACCTTGATAGCTTCGGCTATACTTCTTTTAGTTAATCTTAGTTTTAGTTTAATTCTTAGTCTTTTAAGTTCAAGTCCAAGTGCGGGCTTTGCTTGTACACTTCCAGGCGGAGTTTTGTTAAATCTTATTGGAATAATAAAGCGTTAGTTACCCTTCTATCTTGTTGTTTCTTGTCACCGAACTCAAGCGATTATTCGCTTATCAGTTTTTAGATTCTTCACTTCCTAATTCTTCTATTCTTCACTAACTTAGAATTCCGAAGTGAGGAACTCTACAAACTGCAAATAAATTTTAAGGGGCGAGAGAACTTATTAGTCCAAAGGGGCTTTGTCCCTGAAGGACTATTGTTTTCGTTCTGCGATTTTGCGTTGAATCACTATAAATGTCCGTTTCACTTTTCAAACTGTTGCCACCAAATGCTAGAGTCTTGCATTATATTTGAAGAAATTAAATAATAAAAAATCCGCATAAATGTATGTATATTTCTTGCATTATCATAAAACAATGGTGCATAAAGCCATCGAATTTTGAATGACGTAATTTTTCCCTCCTGACTGTACGGCAGGAGGGCAAAAAAAAAAAAAAAAAAAAACTTTCTATCTCCAGCGGACGCGGAACGGTATACAGGAAATTCTAAAGATATGCTCATTTTAAAATTATTTTGCGACTTTGCTACTGAACTGAATTTTATGGTTTAAATGGACAGAACATGATATTTAATAAATAACGGTAACACACAAAACGTTAAAAAAACGCCCGGACGTAATTTAAAATCTGAAACATTTCAGATATTTACTTCCTTGTACGAAGTAAAACGGAAGTATTGTTATCGCGAAAAGTTTCAGGCAGCATTTTTCAACGAAAATATCCATTTTGACCGCTTTCGAACGCAATTTAACGATGTTTTTGCGTGATATCTGTACGTAAGGACAGAATAAAAGACTCGTTTCCTCCAAAAAAAAAAAAAAAAAAAAAAAACTATAAACTGCTTTAAAATGAATTCTGAAGAGAATATTTCATGGCGTCTGTACGAACGTATGTACGTACGAACGTATCTCGCATAACTCAAAAACGAGTAGTCTCAGAACGTTGAAAGTTTGTATATAGGACTAGAATAACATGTAGATGTGCACCTCGTATTTTGGTTGCAATCGGCCGCGTCAAACGTATATAAATATATTTATATATATATCCACTCTGTTACCCAACTCAGTGATCTCAGTTTCTTTACTCTTATATGTTTCTAAATTGTACATTTTTTACTTTAAAAATGATTGAATTATGTTGTTTTTATCTTCCGGTTAACGTTTTTATACTTTAGTAAATCTGTATGCAATATTTTTAGAATTTTCAACAATTTCAAAGTTGTTTAAGTGCCGCTAAGCCTTTTTTTTATGGCGGCCATTGATTGTTTACGTTTGAAACAGCAGACTAGTGGATTTGTTGCCAATCTAGAGAAACTTAGCTTTGCAACAACAAAGATAACGCCTTCATTTATTATTGCCAATTAAATCATGCTTAATCGTTTCTGGAATTTTTTGGAGGAAATAAGTGTTTAAGATTTACTTCGTAATGTTTAATATAGATAGTTTGAGTTTTTATGTATTTTTGCCTTCTCGCGAAATGAGAACTGAATTAATTGAATGAGAAATACTCAATCGTCTGTGAAAAACTGTTTCTTTTTTTGTTTCGTTTGCTTAATTTCTTTTATACATCATTCTTGTTTATTATAGTATTTGAATAGAACATGTGACAACGATTAGATAATTCTATTACTTAAATGATATAAATTTTGTGCATTATGAGTTATAATATGAACGAAATATAATATTGTTAAGTGAATCTAGCGCCAGATCGTCGCTATTGTAAACAAATACTGGAGTGAATTTTAAAGAATGCATTTAATCTGTTGTGGTTTATGCGCTGTCGGCGAAGTAGATTTGATTCAATTTAATATGTTTAAATGAAATGCAAGAAAAAATGCGTATAATTTAATACTCCGTACAAGGAAGTCATGTGATGTACACATCAGATTTTTATTATTATTATTTTATATAATTTCTTTAAACGTGATAAAAATTATGTAGAGTGCATTTAAGAGAATCGGCATTCACCATTGTACGGAATATTAAATTATACGCATTTTTTCTTGCATTTCATTTAAACTTATTGGATTGAATTAAATCTACTTCGCCGACAGCGCATAAACCACAATAGAATAAATGCATTCTTTAAAATTCTCTCTGGTATTTGTTTATCATAGCGACACTCTGGCGCTAGATTCACTTAACAGTATTATATTTTGTTCATATTATAACTCATATAATGCACAAAATTTATATCATTTAAAGAATAGAATTATCTAATCGTTGTCACTTGTTCTATTCAAATACTATAATAACGCTAGAATGATGTATAAAAGAAATGAAGCAAACGAAACAAAAAAAAAAAAAAAAAAAGTTTTTCACAGACGATTGAGTATTTCTCATTCAATAAATTCAGTTCTCACTTCGCGAGAAGGCAAAAATACATAAAAACTCAAAATATCTATATTAAACATTACGAAGTAAATCTTAAACACTTATTTCCTCGAAAAAATTCCAGAAAGGATTAAGCATGATTTAATTGGCAATAATAAATGAAGGCGTTATCTTTGTTGTTGCGAAGCTAAGTTTCTCTAGATTGGCAACAAATCCACTAGTCTGCTGTTTCAAATGTAAACAATTATTGGCTGCCATCAAAAAAAATCTTAGCAGCACTTAAACAACTTTAAAATTGTTGATAATTCTAAAAATATTGCATACAGATTTATTAAATGCATAAAAACCTTAACCGGAAGATAAAAACAACATAATTTAATCATTTTTAAAGCAAAAAAATGTACAATTTACAAACATATAAGAGTAAAGAAACTGAGATCACTGAGCCGGGTAACAGAGTGGATATATATATAAATATATTTATATACGTTTGGTGCGCCGATTGCAACCAAAATACGAGGTGCACATCTACAAGTTATAGCAGTCCTATATACAAAATTTCAACGTTCTGAGGATACTAGTTTTTGAGTTATGCGAGATACGTACGTATGCACGTACGTACATACGTTCGTACACACGCCACGAAAAATTCTCTTCAGAATTAATTTTAAAGCAGTTTTATAATTTTTTTGGAGGAAAGGAGTCTTTTATTCTGTCTTTACGTACAGATACTACGCAAAAGCATCGTTAAATTACATTCGATAGTGGTCAAAATGGATATTTTCGTTTAAATATGCTGCCTGAAACTTTTTCCGATTACAATACTTCCTTCTTACTTCGTACAAGTAAGTAAAAATTAAAAAAAAGAGTCCTATTTAAAGTGTAATTTTAAGTAGATAGAATAACAAGAGAAAAAGCGTTTGGGGAAAAACTCAATTTTACGAGTCAGCTTATTTTTAATAGCAAAATAATTATTAATAAGTGACTAGCTAAATAAAAAAATATTATTCCACTCGCTGCCCGAAATTCAAAAGCTATAGAAAAGCATAAAATGTTTTCCCGAGCATTAATGTTAGGGAAAATAATTGCAGTTTAAATTGCATAATAAGAAATCTGCCTAGAAGTAAATACCGAAACAACTGAAAAGTAATAAAAATTGCCTATTTTAAGTCTGTTTATATAAAGAAGCATTAAAGTCTGTTTGATATAAAGAAGTTTGGAAGATTATAAGTAAACTTAAGAAGTTACCTGTTACATCGTATCTGTTTAAATACATATTTTCATGAAAAGACTGAAGCGACTCTAATACTTTTGCAATTATTTAGTGCATAAAAGTTAAAATAAAGAATGTTTTCATTTAATTTAAAATATTGTGTTTCGCAGATGTAATGTGAAATTCCTTAACTATGATAATCCATTGCAATACATTCTGCCAAGACATACATTACCTATTGGAACTGGAAGATTTCTTTCGACTACGTCTTCGTCTACGCTTTCCAACGTCAGATGAACTAGACTGGTTACGTGATCCTGGAATACCATGATGGCAATAAGGATCGCAGCATTTAGTCTTCATTTCGTTTCGATAGACTGAAGATACTTTGAAATCATCATCCGAACTGTGAGAATGACGTCGTAACACATCAGGTAGACTGGATGATAAGTGGGATTTCATATCTGGTAGAGGATTATATCTCTTATCCTTTTTCTTCGAATCTCTAAATAACATAAACAACATAAAATGTTACTGAAAAACAGAAGAATAAAATATTTTAATGTAAGAGATATCTATCAAAAATATTTTGAAGACTGAGGACATTCTAAAGTTTAGTCAGTTCCATACTTATTTTGACTCATATCAAGACACAACTATAACTATGCGTTTCACAGCTATTCATTTACATCTGTTAATCTCAGTTGCCTTAATTATGATTACTTCTGTAGCTTGCCAGTTTCCAAAGCGTTCCGAAAATGCAAAAATAATTTTAAATTTAAATACGATATTAAACTTTTAACTAAGAAGCTGTGAACAGTTAAACAATGAAAACTCAATAAAAACAGTGAAATGTCATTTGTTAAAGAAAACAATTTGTTCCTGCTAGCGTTCATATATTTATGTGCATTGTTCTTAACCTTACAATTAGGAGTTTTCTGTTCAGCTTTAAACATAGTATAAATAACAGTTACTCATTTTACTTCAGCTTTAAGCTATTCAGCTTTAAACACAGTATAAATAACAGTAATTCATTTTAAAACAACTAATTATAATACATTTATATACTACGAGCAAAAATAATACACGGAATAATCATACTTGTGTAATTAAGGTACAGTATGAACATTTCTCAATAAATACACGAACATATTGTCGAATGTATTAAAAAGACTGCTAATAATAGACTATAGTGAAATCAAGATAATTTGCAAGAATGATATTATTTTCAATCTGATCTGTTAAGCCTTCTTATAGTTTTTATAAACAAAAATTCTGTACGATTTAGTGTATGATACATTAAAACATTGTAAAATGATGAAATTTCTATTTTTAAAACGACATTAAAGGATAATAAGAAATAATGTTTACTTCAGTTTATTTAATTTAGAATTCAAACAGAAAAAATCAACGTTATATTTACAAATTTTGGCAGGACTAGTTTCGATAGTTTTACCGAACCATCATCCTCATCTGCCAAAGCGCAAATGAACGAGATCAGATATAGTGATAAACTAAGGTAGGATAAGAAAGGCTGGACAAGAGTTGAGCTACTGACGCCATCTATTGATGAAACGAGAATTAAAGCATAATTTCCTCAAAGGCTAAAGGCAAAGAGTGGAATTAGGGTCGTTAACCAGAACAGAAAAATTTTTTTGAATGTGAAACGCGTCTAGAAAATCTAATTCACCAATGGAAGATGTTTTTTGAATAATTTTGGCTGCAGAAAAATTGAAAGTGTGATTTTCGGACCAACTATGCTGGGCAACAGTGCTTCTGTGTTTCCTTTTTTCTAACATATGCCTCATGTTCCTTAACGCGAAATTGTAAGGCTCTCTTAGTTTGGCCAATGTAAATTAAACCACTTTGACAAGGAATCCTGTAAATACCCCCAGGAATTCATATCAGGATTCATATCAGGAGAATAAACGACCCGAGAGTTAAATCTCTGCAAAATATGTGCAATTTTATAGCAAGAAAGGAATGACAACAGAATTCTTATAATCTCCTGAAACAAAAGTGTGCCTTTTGTATGTTGAGATGAGAATTTTTTAACTGCTTGATTAATAATTTTGCTTGAAAACCCCCTGTCAATAGATGCTGCTTTTAAATAATTTAGTTTAGTGAGTTTCTACAGTTTCTTAAGAAACCGAATGAAATAATAAGAAGTGTTCAAAATTATTTCCATTTTACTAATTGCTTTTATATTTTTTATTAAATGTTTTCTTGAATGTTTAAATAAATACATTTTTTTCTAAAACTGCATACTGTAACTGCGGGTGGAATTCCTGTCTTTCAAAATAAAGGCATGCATCGTGTTGGATGGGGGGTCATAAAAGAGTTTGCACTGTAACAATAATTTATTACAATAGTTAAGTTACACACGGACATAACATATAATTTTGAGAAATATGCAGAGCAGAGGTCTCATACAACCTAACAGGTTCATCACCTGGCCTTTACTGAAGTCTTTCTCTGGCTATACACCAGAGGACACCCTCGTTGCTAGAGTGAGTCTACCATAGTTCATATTAACATCAGAGTTTGTATGAAAGGATTGGTTACACATGGATTTTATTTTTTAACTTTTAAGAATGTAATTCTCATCAGACTGGAAGAAATTTTAAATAATCGCATAAACTGTTAAAATGTTAAACAAAGTAAGAGTAAATTCTTTGCTTTTTGCATAAAGAACTCGGTTAGTTAAAATGCAATGTGTGCAATAAAATTAAATAAGTTCCATAAAAAAATAATAAACAGTAATTATGTGCTTTTCGAAACTAACGTCATCTGATTAAGAGCAACATTAAGAGGATTTGAAAAGACAGAACTGGCTAAAGAAATCAATTTTTATTTTATTTTTGCGTCCGATAAAGAAAAATGCTTTCTTTCTCACCTGCATTACAGCAGCTAATTGACGAAATGGAAGTTCAAAGAAACTGAGTTTTTCCTCGCAGCATTTTGCAATTGGCAGATATTAATTAAAAATATTTCCACTGTAAACCTCTTCATCATATTTTTTTTACTTTGATGCTTTACTGTCCACGGTATTATAATTAATACTGATTTTTCATATATAACTCAAATTTTACACATTAACATATTTTTAAACCAAGCAGTAAGATTTAAAACAAAATTTTTTAATTTTATTTTCTACTTTTTCGAATGTCAGCAATGGAATAAGAACATGTGTATAGTAGCTCTTTATATTTTACGATTAAAATATGTAAACAGTTGATAACTGCACATCATTAAAATTTGTAGGTACTTTGTTTATAATAAAAAAGTAATGGGATTCTTAATAGGTGTTAATATATATGTGACACACTCAAAAACAAATTCCAAAATAGGGAATTGATAAGACGCCAATTGATGAGAAATTTAATCAACTATTCTAAGTAATTCACAGACTTCATTCAAGCAGTATGATGAACTTGATTAGAAAAACTGTCTGGATATAATAAACTGAATTTAAAATCAAAATAAAATGGCGAATAACGTAATCTGAACTTGTGTACTGATTGTTTTATATCACTTTTATGTCACAATTTTGACTAAAAAATAATAAGCATAATGCATAAAACTATCACCGTTATATACTTAAATAGTATAAAAATTCCGATTTCTAAACATTTTCTGAGAAAATATGCATTAAAACTGATAAAGTTAGCGTGAAAATTACTTTACTAACGGTACACATTCTTTGCCTAAAATGTAATAAGAACAGCATGATGTTAAATGAATTTTAATCTAATAAAAAACAGATTGTACGTTTTTTTACAGACACACCGTGATCTAAGTGAAAGAAACCCTAAAGTATTCAAATAGCCCAACAAAGTCAACTTAATGTACACAGTAGTTGAAAGAAAAAAGGAACACTTGCAGGTCAACAACCTTTTAACAAACACGACAATATCGATCCCTTATAAGTGCGTATAGTACAAATAAAAACAATTCACGTTTTCTTTTCTTTTCTTTTTTTTTTTTTTTTTTTTTTTTTAGCTGAAAACAGCAAACCAGCTTTTTTTTTTTTTTTTTTTTTTTTTTTTTGAGAAACAGAAATTATGGAAGGATATGCAACAGCGACTGCAGGTTGACTAGCTTCTGTCTATTACAATATGCGTCATTCAAAGCAAAGAGGTAAAATTAAATACTCTTTACTGGGCAAAGTACGGTTTTTCCAACAATTTCGTCGCTGAAGCAGAAAATTTAACACTACTTACAAAAGTTTATTTTGGAAAGCTTCAAGATCATGACGGATGTATCTAATAATGATAGCTTAAAAAAAAAGAGGCATTCCAATGAACGAGAACTTCTTGGCAAGAAATAAATAATTTGTACGTTATACCTTGACGTGCTGGATTGCACGCTGAGTAGCAAGTTTTTTTTTTTTTATATTATAGACGACAATTTATAGACGGGAATGAAACTGAAACTAATTCTTAGACGGAGGTATAAGAAAAGAAGGTAAAAAAAGTACTTGATAGTGATTAGGCGAATAACTTCCGGTTCCGCAATACTAAAAGTTTTACATTTGAATGGTTAAAAATGACTTATGTATAATATACAGACTACAAAAGAGCATTACGATGTGTAATTTATAGATTTGTGAGCAATTTTGCGCAGGTTCAGACAGCAAAGTTCGTTCACCTAAAATAATAAGACACAAGCAAGTAGATTTTTAGTGCAGTACGTGATATACTGCATTAAAAATATCTTTAATTTCAGTAATAGTATAAATGTTCATAAGAAGCATCAGCCGAATGTATCTATAAATTATATCAATTAAATGCACTATAAATTACGACAATAAATTATATTATTTGAAACTGAAAAATATGAATTTGTAAGAAAGCTCGGTTGTTAAATAACTTCAGAATCTAAAAGATAAATATCTCCTGCAATGACAAAACTTGTCATTTCGCGTGGATGATAACTATCGTGGTACCATAACATAAACATAATGTATCGCTTTCCACCAAATTAAAAAGACTTCGCAAGAGTTTCCGGCACTAAAACTTCAAAGGAACTGTTTCAGAACTGAAGTACTGGGGTGAAATTTCTGATTATTTGCATGACTTAAAATAATTGGCTGAATTACTCTCATAAAGGAATAGTCTGGTTTATGTGATTATGGCAAAGCCTCGAGGCTGTTTGCCTAAGAGAAAGGATGGATGTCTTTGTGGAGAGTTTTCTAAGGGATACTGGCTCGTATACACGTTGCATATGAAGAAAACCACATAAACGTCCATGCAGCCAGCCCGTTCGCGGTAAATACCGCTTCACAAGTTCGCGGGATTCGAACCTAGGACAAAACTACCAGTGTTCAACGACTTTACTACTGGTGGATCCTCATAAAGCGGGAATTCTCTTTTTATGAGGTGCGTTAATAGGTTCAGAAGCCGGATGTGATGTACAAAAGTTTAAGTTTAAAATATTTTTGCATTTACTTCACTCTACGTCGTTTGGAGGTCTCTTACCTTTACATTGTACACTCATAAGGTTTTTTGATTTCCTCTTTGAAGCAGGAGACGTGAAAAATGAGCAGTTCCCTCTCTGGGACTCGAACCCTGGACCTCTCGAATACGCGTGAAGTATGCTTCCAATTACACCACGAAGGCATGCGGAAAGTTGTAGAAAATACCTTATAACCTTAACTATGAAATAATTTCACAAATGTAAAATCAGCGTGAAATAATTATCGAAAAAAAAAACTGCTTCGCAAGTAAATTAATAAAAACAAGCTTCTATGTGTTAACTAAATTAATAACAGTTCAGCAACTGCAACTTCAAGACATGGTCGATATACAGTTAGGAATTACTATTTATAAAAAGACATAAGAGGAAGATTAATGTGTTTAGAGTTATGTAATAAATACATTATATTACGTAATCTAGATTCTGTAATGTTAAAAGAAAGCAGAGCTATATATTCTACAACACAAGATCGTGATATCTCTATATCACGATGTGATTCACAATGAGATCGCGATACCTGAAGTGAAAAGGGACTAAAAACAGAAGGGGCTAGCAGAAAAACGTTGATTAATACTAGCTATAGTGCTTTTTTATAAAAAAGAATAATGAAAACTCTATGCAAAAATGCCTACAGAAACTGCAGAATACATTCAGACAACTGCTACAAGCTAAACTCAACTTCAAGAATACAGATTCGACTACAATTCTAATTCCAAATCGTGTAATATAACAGTGTCGAAGCAATGAAGGTAACAAGCTATCCCAAGATGCATTACAGTAAAAATGGAAGACAACGATCTCAAAGGAAACCACTGCTAGACACCAATTAATACAGAAACCGAAAATATGTTCGCTTAGAAATCGCTTCTGTTCTAATAAGACCATATATGAGGACGCTGAAAATTTTCATGTAACAAAATAAAAACGCCTGTCACATTTTGAGAAATGTAACTAGGGAATAAATTGAAAATGTCATTAAATCTTATTTCGTTGTATTAATCTGTTCCTTAAAAAAAAGCAGAAATGCCTCGCACTTTTACTTATTTTGTTAATAATTACCAGGATGTCTTTGCAAATGACAACTGCTTTGAATGTCGTTTACCAAATTGTAGGATAAACAGTGTTTTCCTTATCAAAGTGAGAGGGAAATATTCTTCTCCTTGTAACTACTGTCAAACCATTGAACCAATATAAAATTTTTTAATTCCTCTTCACCCGATTGAATTCTTTGACAAATATATTGCTTTTTGTATAATATTAATGGAAACCTTCGCAATTCTTAAGTCTATCAGTATCTCATTTATATGACATATTTTCAATCCTATTTCACTAAACACAGCATCAAAGCTACTTAGAGTCTCACTATTTTTGGAAGCATACAACGTGGATTCTACGTAGAAGATGAAGTAGCGAATACTCTTTGTGTCTTTGAAAAATAGATACAGCAGAAGAAGGTTTTAAATAATCTTTTTATTTGCGTTAAAATAAACAGCTGCACTCACTTGGTGCTCACAATTCAACACCACTTGCTGCTAAAACGTAACGAATCACAATAAATTTAAATGGCTAATGACTGGCTCCTTAGCTTATCTAAACCGCTAAATCGGCTGCACACAGCAAAGCTAATCCTGGATATCAGTATTAACTAATGGGTGCTCAACACCGACGAGACAGTTTCAAACAACATAAACTCGGATTAACTCCGCTACTTCCTTACGAACTCTTGAAACGCAGCTTAAATACTGCTTCTGAAACATGCTTAGATTTTATGCTACGTCATTTAAAATTTACATTCCGGCAGGAAACTGAAATTAGGAAGGAAAGGAAAGTAAGACTAAAAATAATTGATTAGAATAAAATAAGACTTTACACTACGAGTGCGTTTTTAGGCTGATTTAAGAAACAAAATTAGTTAGAGAGATTTAAAATTGCTTCTTTTCACTGTAAAAAAAGGAATGTTCGCAGGGTTATCGAAAATGGAAAACCATTTCAAAGAATCATAACGGTTCAAGTATCGTTAATTTCATACCCTATTTACTTAGTTTGGAAAATAATGATTCATTTCCAACTGAAAATGAAAGAATATTTAACGTAAAACTCACTTGAACTTCAACTTTCGCAATTTCAATTCTTCGGCAATAAGAGAGAGAGAAAAAAATCTGATGTGTACACTACATGACTTCCTTGTACGGAATATTAAATTATACGCATTTTTTTTTTTTTTTGCATTTTATTTAAACTTATTGAATTGAATCAAATCTACTTCGCCGACAGCGCATAAACCACAATAGAATAAATGCATTCTTTAAAATTCACTCTAGTATTTGTTTACCATAGCGACACTCTCACGCTAGATTCACTTAACGGTATTATATTTCGTTCATATTATAACTCATAATGCACAAAATTTATATCATTTAAAGAATAGAATTATCTAATCGTTGCCAAATGTTCTATTCAAATACTATAATAAAGCTAGAAAATGTATAAAGGAAATTAAGCAAACAAAGCAAAAAAGAAACAGTTTTCCACAGACGATTGAGTATTTCTATTCAATTAATTCAGTTCTCACTTCGCGAGAAGGCAAAAATACATAAAAACTCAAAATATCTATATTAAACATTACGAAGTAAATCTTAAACACTTACTTCCTCCAAAAAATTCCAGAAAGGATTAAGCATGATTTAATGAGCAATAATAAATGAAGGCGTTATCTTTGTTGTTGCGAAGTTAAGTTTCTCTAGATTGGCAACAAATCCACTAGTCTGCTGTTTCAAATGTAAACAATCAATGGCTGCCATAAAAGAAAGGCTTAGCGGCATTTAAACAACTTTCAAATTGTTGATAATTCTAACAATATTGCATACAGATTTACTAAAGGCATAAAAATCGTTAACCGGAAGATAAAAACAACATAATTCAATCATTTTTAAAGCAAAAAATGTACAATTTAGAAACATATAAGAGTAAAGAAACTGAGATCACTGAGCCGGGTGACAGAGTGGATATATATATATATATAAATATATTTATATACGTTTGGTGCGGCCGATTGAAACCAAAATACGAAATGCACATCTACATGTTATAGCAGTCCTATATGCAAAATTTCAACGTTCTGAGGCTACTCGTTTTTGAGTTATGCGAGATACGTACGCCCGTACGTACATACGTTCGTACAGACGCCACGAAATGTTCTCTTCAGAATTCATTTTAAAGCAGCTTTACAATTTTTTTGGAGGAAACGAGTCTTTTATTCTGTTCTTACGTACAGATATCACGCAAAAAAATCGTTAAATTGCATTCGATAGCGGTCAAAATGGATATTTTCGTTGAAATATGCTGCCTGAAACTTTTCGCGATTACAATACTTCCTTTTTACTTCGTACAAGGAAGTAAAAAGGTATTTTTCAAAAATTCAAAATTCAAAAATTCAAAAATTTTTTAAGTCAAAAAAATCTTAACCAGGTTTCTGGAGAATCCTGTTTAAGTTCCGTAAGCATGAAAATGCTTATCATAATATCTACATACTAATCAGATGTAGTGTTTTATGCACTACGTTCACATATAACGTTTAATGTGTTAAACGCAGATTTATTCATAAGCCCCTAAAACGTTTTAAAAATTCATAAAAAGTCATCTACGCGATATATTTCGAATTTCGGTATACTAAAACAGAAGAAATTTTATTAATATTATTACTATTTTTTTACATATTTCACAAATGTTTGTATCCACCTTTGCTAGTATGGCGGACGGCAGATATCTATGCGAAATTAGCTGGACTTAGCGAACATACTAGAAAGCTGGCTGATGCCAACATTTGAAAGAAAACTGCGATGATTATACCTTTTAATCTCTTTCAACAAAACAATGGTCAAATGACTAAGACCATTATCAGATAATCTTAAGTATTTCAATCAAACTTTTGCTCAAAAACAGAGACTATTTAGGAGAACATTAAAATTAGCCTAGTAAGACACACAGAACAAGGAACTGACGGGTTAATGCGGTGGCCATCCCAATCTTCGGATTTAATACCTTGTGTTTTATCAAGGATAGACCAAGACCAACCTTGTGTTTTATCAAGGGTTTATCAAGGATAGACCTCCAGTTCATGTTAATACACAGAAGCTTTGCAACAGTATCACCGGTACTATAACTGCCGTTAATCGTAATATATTTAGGAACGAAACGGTTTACCTCACTGACGACCACTGTATTAGTAAGGGTGGATACATTGAACATTTGTTAAGTGTGTAGAAAGTTTACTATATTCACATTTATTTCAGCATAATAAATTTGCTACCTTTTCGAAGTTTATTTGTTATGTATTTTAAAAATATTTCATGGCATTATAAATAACAATGAATATTTTAATTATAATTATTGCTATATGGGAAACGTATAAAAAGTTAGAATTTATGATTCCACATACAACGTTGAAATTGTTTCCACACAATTTTCTTTCCTCATTTTGAGACATTTTGCGACTGGAAGCACATATTTGGGACCAATATTTAAGGAAATAGAACCTGTATCACATTTTTCTAATACTCTGCACACAATTTGCAAAGTTGCTGAAACAAATTATATTATAATGATAAATATTCTTGCAGTCGTTAGGAACTGCTATATAAATATATAACTATTTTGTATTCTTATTTGTTGCTAAAGCTGCCAATAAAAAAGAAAATCAATTTTTAACATAAATGTAAGAAAAATCCGCCGTACAAACCCTAATTAGTGTTTATAAGCCTTCGCCACTGTAATTATTCTACAGATATTTTTTAATGCTTAATATTATTAATTTCCTATTATTTTATTTACCTATATTTAAGAATTTTTGCAACATGTATATGTAAGATTTGACGGTTAATTAAAATCCTATTATTTATATATTAATCAAATTTGTTTTGATTCCTGGGTAAAATATTTCGCTCAGTTATGAAATTGTAAACATTTTTCATTACTAATTTTCAAATAATAGGCAACTTACACAGATAATATATTACGAGGTCCACTGTTGAATCTATGGAATGATCCAGTCTTGCATGTGGCGTGGGTTCTAAGGTCCCCTTCTGATGACGTTTTCAAATGAAACTTTCTTTTTGCATGATACTTTCTAAAGCTCCTTTTACAACACCCACAACTAGTGGAGCAAGTAGTTGTTGCTGGAGGCGATGGCGGCAGCTGAGAAGTTTGTGCAGTTTCGGAATCAGTCATCAAATGTGCGCATTGTTCACGTATCACAGTTTCGAAAGAACCTTCCATGCTATAAGAGTCAAGGCGTCCTTTCTGTTGAAAAGAGTCTTCTTCGAAAAAATAAGATGATGATGAGAAAGAAGTAGCTTCATCGGCACTGGAAGACGTATATTCACAACTGGCATCACATGAAGATAGATCCTCTCCAACGTGAACCTGCCTTGGACCTTGATTACAATCGTCACCTGAAGAGTGCCCATCACGGAATAAAGATTTCCTTTGGAATGTTGAATCTGAAGGAATAGAATTCGAGCACCGATTTAACCAAGAACGGACGCGGTTCGTCATTCGTCCACTGCTTTTCCAAGAAGAGGCAATGACTGTGGTGTCTCTATCCCGCTTTCTCTTCAGACCTTGCTTATAGCTTGTATTTGGTTCCAGAATGTCTGGTAAATGTCTTATTGGGGTAGAGCTAAGGATTTTCTTGGGCCGTGATGATATCTTCCACCATTCCCCAGGGGAATTCGTATACAGAGGTAACTTGTAAGTTTCTTGCTCCGAATCAGAACTCGAAAACTTCCTTTCCTTCCGAGACACTGAAAACCCTTCTGCTGAAGAGGATGCATTAGTTGTGGTTTTCTGTAAGCATGGCAGTTCAGTTTGGCACTCCAGTTCGGTAGATGAATCAAATTTTTGAACATTTTTATCATCGATGTTGCCAGTATCCCCTGTGTGTAAACATAGTTCACCATTATCACTGTCGACAGATATCATTTTGTAGAAAACTTGAGCAGATGTTGTAAAAGAACTCCTGAAAAACATTAAGTTCAAGGCAATTTTTATTTAGTATAAGAAGCAATTTGAATAAAAAAACTATTTTATCTCTTCTTACCATACATTGCACAAAGACATCTAAAGCAGCGTTGTTAAACATTGAAAATTAACACGGATGAATTACATTGCAAATGTTACTTAAGAAAACACATACACATTATAAATTAAACTTCACAAGAACTAATAGCAATTTTGACACAAGGGAAAGCAAGCACTGAATTATATATGTAACAAAAAAAAAAAAAAAAAAAAAAAAAAAAAAAAAAAAAAAAAAATTCATTACTTAAAAATCAGTTATAGTTCTATAGGTTATAAGGTATTTCTCCCACCTTCTTGGCATGCCTTCATGCCTTCGTGGTGTAGTGGTTCTGCACGCTGGACCGGTATTCCTGAGGTCCATGGTTCGATTCCCGGAGAAGGTGGTTGCTCATTTTTCATTTCTCCGGCTTTTCCAAATTACCTAATGTCTCTACAGAGGCGCCCGAACTAAAAGGGTGGTGGATGATGATTTTTCCCCACCCAGGATTTGGCGATTGGGTCCCCTAAAAACCCCAGTGGCCTTTTAAAAAGGGGAGTGTAGTATATAAGGTATTTCTCCCACCTTCTTTGCATGCCTTCGGGGTATAGTGGTTCTGCGCGCTAAGCCGGTATTCCAGTGGTCCGTGGTTCGATTCCCGGCGAAGGCGGCTGCTAATTTGTCATCTTGCCTGCTTCCAAGAATATACCTAATGTCTCTACAAGGTATTAAAACTGTCCTTTATGTTATACAAATGGGCAAAATTGAAATAGGATTCAATTTTCTGAATATGAATTTTCAGGTACTGTAAATATGCTTTGTCATTTATTAGCTTAGTTATTAAAGTACGTGCTTTTTTAAAAGAATGACTATTTGTAACTAGTAATTTATTACAAAAGAAAAAGACAATGTAGGTTAAAATAACACGCCAAATAATGATTATTGGAGAAGTAAGTCAAACGACAAGAATCGGCGTAATATTTATAAATTTTGCAGGGTTAGTTTCGATGGTTTAACTACAGAACCACCTTTCTCAGCTGTTTAAGAGCAAATTCTTGTTGTTTAACATACTTCTCCAATAAAAAGAAAATATGCTTAAGCATAACGTCTTGTCTTATAAGGTTTATGAATGAAAAAATAATGAAATTCAGATTTCGGAAGCATATCGATTAATTTAATGCCTGCCATAGAAACCTATGCACTGAGAAATGATATTTATTTATTTATGTTAAATTAATTGTTTTACTTATTTATGTATTGTATGCCAATTAAATCAACAGATAAAAATATTATACTTAATTCATATTTGAAAAAAATTACATGAATGTAAAACTAAGCTACATAGAATTTGCTCATAAACTGCTTATCAAAATAAAATTTTACTTGTGGGCTGACAAATATTTAGTAAAAACATAAATTTTACATTTTAATAATTAAGTAACTGTTAGCCTAATTATAAAACAGACTCAATACACGACAAATTAAGAGGACTTCGCAGTTTTCAAGTTGCTCTGTATTTTAAAAGGCATTTAGGGTTAAAAAATATCGTCTTACATTCCGATTAATATCGCACTTTTTTCCCTCAAAGAAATAAGGTATTTCCGTTTCGTATGCTAGGCAATAAATCTACATTTTTTTCAGCATACTCAAAAGCCTGAAATTTTCGTACCTGTTATGAAAATTGTCTGCAGCATCGTCACTCTCTATACCACTTAGAGTGAAATGCAGCTCATCCGATGCTTCCAGCTTACTACACTCCTCCTCACCACCTTCCGGTCCAAAATCCATGCACGTCTCTAAAACTGCTTCTAGATAATCAGATTCGTCTTCCAGGCCATACAGTTCTTCTTCACCCAAACCCACACACTCTTCACTAGGATCAGCGAACTGATGCATGGAAAGTGATGTGTCTACAGTGTCTCCAACAGCTAAATCCGTAGTCCCGAATCCAGAATCGTTGAAAGATGTACCCGCAGAGGAAGAACCCAGAGATGAACCCAGATTTTCTAGTTTTCCACAGTTTGAATTTTCTAGCTCCTCCTTCAGACTGCTAAAAGACTTTGATGGAGTCTTATTGGTGTTGTAGTTGTAGACGCGTATGTTGAAATAACGGTCTCCTCCAACACCCACACCATCGTCACCAGATAGATGAGTCGAGCTCTCACTCGAATAGCCGATGTCCTGTATGATCTCGAAGTTCGTGAAATCGTCACCATATTTTGCCTGAAATACAATACAATATAATCGTACATACTTATGTTGCAATATATCAGGTAGGTGATTTAAAGAAAAATATAGAAATACCATTCCTTTCCGGTCTGTTTGTAGTGTCAAGTCTTAGGGATTCATTTGTGATATTTTATGCTATATACTTTCTAAATGAGATAAGGTAAACGAAAATAACTTTATTATTGCTTATGTACATTTAGATTATGACAATGCTGATAAAGTTGGACAAAACGAAATCGTAGATTTCTTAAAAATAAAATAACACTTCCTGCGGTTGCTTATTTACTGTAGTTATGAAAACAGTTTTTGCATGAAATACCATAATAATCATAGCTATAATTTCTTGAGAAGTTAATTCTTTTGAGCTTTCTTAATGTTAAATAACAGCAGTTATCAAAATCTGATAATAAATTATGAGCAAATTGTGTACGATGAAAATAGAAAGAAAAATAAATTTTTTCCATAAATTAAATAGCATGAAGTTAAGAATAGTAAACTGAAAATTCACTTACATTCGTTAATCCTTCGTTATTCAACCGAAAATAATATAAACAGGTTAAATTTTATTGAAAACACGACTGTTGTCGCCATTATGATTCCTTTATTTCAACAATATTAGCGATTTAAATAACTACGTTTCATAGAGAATACCTAACCGAATATTTGATATCGATCTCGAATTGAATTACCACGTACAGATCCTCAAATTTATAATGCGTGACATATAAAAAACATTGAACAATATATTACAAAACATTAATATTTCCATGCAATATAATAAAGCAAATAAAATTAAATACAGAACTATCATTTAAAAATAATATGGATCTACAAAAATATTTCGCATAATAACGCTTTGACATTTAAAAGCTTTCTTTCATAACACATATAGTTAGTTATGTGTATAATGTATTGAATTAATTTCATTTTTAAAGGAGTTATAAAGACATCAAAGTAATTACCTTCAAAGCAGCGATTCCAGTCGTCCCAACCATGACACACTTGTCATTCACAGGTACCAAATCGCTGCATAATATTCCAACATCTCTTGTTAATAAATTACTTTTCAATCCGTCTCTGGATCGCAAAGCTTCACCTTCACGACGAATCCTGTCCATATTTACTACCGAAGATACTGCAGTCCAGTGGTTCCAATTGAGTCGTCGATGCTTCCTTAATGGTCCCTCATCGGTTTCGAAATCTGAACCCTCCTTTAAGTTTTGTGCCTGTAAATACAACGGACAGAAATTAAAAGTGGATACTTCCAATGCAAGAAACTCTTTCATCAAGGATAATTCACTTAGTATACATTAGTGTAAAGAATAAGCTGTAGATAATTTGATAAAAATTTGTTAATGATCGTTGTTAGAAAATAGTTTTCTGTGGACATTTTAACAATAAGTTACACCTTGTGCGGTTCGTTTCTTCTTCAATATGAAAGAAATTATTTTTGAAGAAACCGTCTGCTGAATATCGAGATAATGAGTGCTTCCTTATCTTCCTCTTGGATAATAGTTAAAACGCCATAAGCTTTTACTACCGAATATAGCCCTAAAATTTTTATTATCAGTCACATATCTGAATTTCGCTTTTGCAAATTTCGCAATGGTTTATTATAAAAATTGATCCCTTTAGTAAGCATATTATACACTTCAGCGCTTACAGTTTTATCCTGGTACTACGCATGTGGTAGATTCGCAGAATCGAATGTGGGTTTTCATCATATATAAAACAAGAATAAGTTTAAATTCCACGAAGTCTACTTCTTCCCTAGGTAAAGAATACCCCGTGTTTTTACTTTGGCGTTTGTAAGTTTATTCCCGACTTAAATTAATTAATTAAATTAATAGAACTTAATGGATGAACTAACCAGGAGTTACAGTACTGAAGCAAAGAACGTAGAAAATTCTTATACAAAATCTCATAGGAATGTTTATGATATGCACAGAAGGCTTCTCATTAATTTTACGTGTCACATCTATTTCTAAGCTGATTTTTATGACTAGATAAATTGGTTGTGAAATGACAGAACTAATAAGCAGAACCGTCATGACTAATTTCACTAAGTACAAAGTTATCATTGTTTCATATTACTTATAACATTAAGATAAGTCATAAGAAAGAACATAATGTAAATGGGAAATGAAAACTACGTATTTGCAACGTCGATTACATTGTATAATGCACATTTATTTCACAAATAATTTTTGCTCGTTTTCCTCCAGTGTACGGCTTAAATCAAAGTCTTAAAAGAGGAGAATTACATGGAACTTAAGCCATGAATCTAAATTTTAAATAAGTATATAAACGAATATAAAACATGAAGAATCAGATTAGAAAAACTGATATACAGACAAAGTTCTTGCAAGATTTAGGTATGCAAAACAAAACTTCAAATTCTTACTCATATATACTTCTCAGGATTTCGAAAACAACGATAAACACAATGGAAGGAAAAAACACACACTTTCAAAAACGTTAAAAACGTATCATAAAACTGAAACAACTGCTGGACGCTATGAAAGAAAACTGCAGAGCATACTAATCACGTGTACTAAGAATTTCTCGTCGGCATTTTGAAAAAATAATCTCGTGACTGGCCGGTTAGTCAACCGGTTTTCATCTTCTCCTCCCACAACTAATTGCTGTTTCTTCCACTTATCCTCTTTTCTGTTTCTTTTCGTATTCAAAGTCAGGCAGACGTAACAAAAGATGGGTATTAAAAGTTTCTTAACCCAAGGATATAAACTTATCAGTGCAATTATGGAACAACAACATGTAATTCGCAATTTCATTGCTTCTTTAAAGCATAAATATATATTGAGGTTAAAAAAAGGATAAATATTATATATTCCTTTTCGTCCTTACCCTACCAATCTGCTATATATAAACAGTTGCATAAAATGGCCAGTTCGTTTAACATTTTTGTGACAAAGTAGGTTTCCTTTGCGATTATGCACATTTGCAAGAATTTCATAGTTACACAATATCTTTTATGGGCAATATTGCTGCTATTTACATAGCATCGAAACAAAAAGCCATTTTAATGCATTGACGAACCCGCTTGTAATCTTTCCACTTCATTTGTAGACAATATTTGTTAAAACATTTGTGGATAAGCGATATAACAAAAATCACAACTACGTTTTGGATGATTCATTAAGTCTCTCTTTATCAATTAAGTTTAAAAATCTCCGAAAGGCGCTGATTTCTGATGGTAGACCATACCAGTTTTTCTTCTCTATTTGCTTGGATTGCTAATTTGATAACTTCGATTTTAATGTAAGTACCTTGATTTCTGGAGATTAGTTCTCAAAACAGATAGGCCTACCTTAACTATTTATCTTAAACCAACATCCTACATTTTTAACCTTGAAGATTTATTATAAAGCAAAGAAGGGTATAAAAGACACCATTTTATTTATTTATTTTGTTTCCATTACGTACATTTCATCAAATCTACGTAATTTATAAGCTTTTTTTATGAGCTAAACTGCTATTTATTTCTTCCCAGTTTTTCAGGTGTCGCAAAGCATGTAAAGGTCTGTCGCATAAATAAAATATATGCTTTGAGAAGGATTCTTTAAGGCAGTTTTCTCAAACTTTTGATACCTCTGATACCTTTTGATGTGACTGCTATTCAACGCAATCCGCATGCAAATACTCGCAATTTATACCAACCAACTTCAACAGAAAGAAAAAAAAGGAAGATATGAGATTCCAAGAACAAAATAATATATTAATGAAGTCATAAATAAACATGTGTAAGTATTAACCATAAGCTGATAAATATAAATAAATTCGTAACTACATGTTCATATATATATATAGTACCTGTTAGAGTTTTTCGTTAAGCATGTTGCTACGCGCTTTGCTGTGTAAATAAAGTATATTTTTGTAGAAAGGATGTTCTTTACTCTCTAATGCGAAGCACTAGGTTAGTGCACGATTCTCAACTGATTCAAAATCCATTTTTAAAATGGGGATCACCACACTAACAGAAATCAACTCGCATTTTCATTACACGCGAAACCTATGAGAACGCCCGCAGCGAAAATACTGAAGTCCAAGCAAGAATACTACAAAATTGTTACTTGCAATAAATTTTAACAATGAAAATAATACTATGTGTGGAATCAATGAAATGTTACAAATAGCACAATTATAAATCATATTTTGCGATAAAAATATTTAAAAAATGCTATTTGCAATAAAAAAATTCCAAATAGCTCAATTAAACATAAAAGCAAATGCAGAAATATTATTGAAGAATTTCACAATCGGCAAACTATAGTATGTATCATTATGATGTTAATTTCTAATAATAAAATACCTGCTAAAACTAGAAACAAATTATTCATAAAAATGTTTTTACCAAATTATTGTTTTTAAAAAGTATATATATTAAGAATATAACCATCATAGATTAACACAATCTAATTCATAAAATATAGGTAATTTGCTAAAAAATAAGTTAACTCCAGACTTAGCAATATAATTTCGAAAAATTATGTATATATATATATATATATATATTATTGATTTTTGAAAACGTCTTTAACCTTTTGGAGCGGCAGCTCTTGTTAACTTTTAGGCGAGCTTTCTACAATTTTTATTTTTTACTTATTTTGCAGCATATTGCGCAAGATGTTTTCTTGACCAAAATTGTTTTTACTGCTTTGCTTGATAAATTATATGTGTATATATATATATATATATACACATATTACATATATATATATATATATACACATATTACATACACTTAAATATTCTCACTGCGATTAATAATAAAAAATTGAAATAAGAACGGGCGGTTATTAAAAGAGATTTTAATTAATTAAACAAATTTAGTTATTTTGCTAGAGTTAAATCATAAGCTACGAACCAAACTCAATAGCAAAATAACTTATTTGATCCTTACTCTCTTGGAAAAAAGACGAAATGCTCTCACTTTATTTGGTTATTGTTAATTGATAGTGGATTTGATTTGTTCCCCTTGACAAGTCAATTAATCTACAGTCAACAATGGCTACCTTTTTATTACTTTAAATTTTACTATTTAGAATTTTTCTGGTTCAAGGACAACCATCTGCGAAAAACCAGGGCAACATTTTAACCTAATTGCATATAAAAATCGAGATATAGTAAAAAACCGTATTCTTAAATGAGCTTAAGACTTATAAATCATAAACGACACTTATATAACCCTTTAAACACCAGTTAAAGATGTTGCTAAATTTACAGCTCATATAAAGAGGTAGCTTACCTATTGTATTATTTTAATAGTTCGATGCTATATACTAAATTACTGACGCGGAAAAAAGAACACATTTACATTAGCATGTTTGCCTGCAGGCCAATATAATTTTTTTTTTTTTTGAAAATATTTCGTTTTCCTTAGCTACATAAAACAGCACTTTGTATGTATTGGAGATTCACAGCATAATTTCAATATTTTTTTGTGTTGAAATATAAATATAATGAATTTATCTAATTGCTTTTTCACAATTATCTACATCGAGGTTGTTCCTTACGCATAAATATTTATGTACAGTGAGAAAATGTAATTGCGCTGTGATACAAAAGGTTCCAGCTAATAAGATGATAGATATTAAAATGTTCTTATGAAAGTTTGTGATTATCGAAGTTCATCGATTAGGAATTTTCTTTGATCGCGTACTTGCAGTCTCAATTAATAGGCGCAGAATCTTTTATTTTGTAACATGTTTCATTTTCAAGCAAATGATGACTGCAGGCATTTTTTTTCTTAAATATTTATCTTAAATTTCATATTTTCTTTATTACTGATCTTATGTACGTACTTACAATAACAAAGTATCTCAGAATAAAGAACATAGTTTACAAAATGTTATGAACATTTGTTCAACACTGCGAAAGCGCTTTGTCAATTCAAAATGCAGTTTTTTTTTTGATTCCCGTAGATTAAGAAATTTAATAAGTACTATGTTTATTATGCTTTACTAAATTAAATATGGAACTTTATATGCAAAATCTGCAAAGATACTTTCAATGCTAAGTAGTTTCGAATAGATTTTCATCAGATTTGGCTTGACAGTACAAAATAAATGTTACTCATTCCGGCTAATAATGATTCCATTTTGGGCAAAGAGCATTATTTATTATTAATTTTGTATCTCGTCTTATCAAACGACTATTCAACTGTATTAACAATTTTAAAAAAATCTGAAAGCTTTCAGATTTTATTTTACGTCCATAGGGCGTTTTCCAGTAAACATTCTGGCGCGCTGGAGATAATTTTCTTTATATACAGTGTAGCTATTGCTCGCTTTGAAATCGTCGAGTTTGTTAATCGAAAATTCCTTAAACTTCTAAAAAATATTAAATGCACAATAAAATATTTAAAAACAGCATATATTTAGAATTTCCGATACACAGCCTCGCGCACTGGAGAAAAACTTTTCTTACCTGTACAGTGTTGCCATTGTTCGCTTTGAAATCGTTGAGTTTGTTAATCAAAATTTCGTGAAAGTTGAACAAAATATGAAAAACATTGAAACAAATTCGAAATTCAAAATTCGGGTTTCCAGGTGATCATATTCGGGTGAAAGACTTATTCAAAATTTAATACCTCTAGGTACCGTTGTTTTTTCACAATGCGAAAAATATGCATACATTCATGCAGATTCTTCATTATTTAATTTCCTTAAGGGCGATAATATTTGGTGGGAATAATTTTAAACGTTTATAATGAACCGATGCAAATCGCCGTTTCGATACTAATAGCCCTTCTGTGATAAAGGTTCTTTCGATACTAATAGCCCTTCTGTGATAAAGGTTCTTTAGACTAATAACATACATCAAATTGTAAATGTACCAGACACACAATCATACCACTATAATTTAAGCATAGATATATGCGTGCTTTTTCAGACACAGCACAGCATATATTTGCGTTTAAATTGGGCTTTTCAGACACTGCATTTAGATATCGAAAATGCACTATTTTATCATATTTCAACACAAGAAGTAACAATAATCCTACGTTTTAACTCTCAACATATCAATTAATTATATCCAGATACTGTGCATAAAAATTAATTAAATGGCTTCATTGACGATCATTATGTAAAAGAAATTCTGGATCCAATGTCAAATAACACTTTGGTTTTCTCAAATCGATATAATTTTCGAACGCTTTTAATAAACGTAGGAAATAATTAAGAATAAGAGATTTCAATGTAGAATTTCACACTCAACATCATTTGGCCAGAAAATTTAGGCAAAGATTTAAAGTATAAAATACGGAAACTTACGAGTGCAGCAAAGCCTAGCATTCTAACTCTCTTGGCGCTTCCTTCCAATACTAAACGGCAACAGGTGCTTATTTTTTCATTTTGTTAAGGCTATTGTGATAACGCAAACGAAACTCGCATTAAAAATGCGATAAAATTCGACGGAGATTCGAAAGTGTTGTGATAAAATATTGCATTTAAAGTAGGCGTAATACTTAAGCGATAAAGCAGTTCAAACAGTAAAACTCATATCTTAGAAAATGTACCAGTACTCTCTCCTCCCGTCTCCCTATAAACCAAAACACAGTATTTTTAATAAAAGACAAAACAAAACCTATAATTCTTACTAGAGGTATAATTTACGTTTTCAAAATTACATACATACATTTTTCATACAGAGTGCATACACAGTGCGCAAAGTTTTCAAAATTGAACATAAATTATGATCTACTTTTACGAAATTATAAATGATCTCAATAAATTTTACAAGCTGCAGGGTTATTATTATTATTATTATTATTGGTTACCAGTTATTTTATGTTTTGGATCTTTACTGTCAGTTCTCCCTTCCGTTCCCTCGCCAGAATGCGAATCAGATTGAATATTTAAACTGAGACTGTTAGATTACAAGACAAAGCGTGTTTTTGCTTCTGGAGGCCACATTACTAGGTTTTTGCTAGATCAGTTGAGATTATATAATTCAACTTTGCATTCTAGTTGGCGATATTTAAATTGTTTCGCCGGTAAGAACAGTAAGCCAACTTTGCGTTAAATCATTTGTATAGCCCTTGGTTACTAGACTAGTTTAAATTTGAATTCATTGCTACTTTAGGTTGCATTGCCACAAGTGGTTGGCTGACTTGTGAGCATGAGTCGTGCATTTATGGATTGTATTGAATTGGATTATTTAATTATGGCAAAGCACACGAGGGTTAACTGCCTAAAGGGAGGGATGCCTTCGTGGAGGACTTTCTAAGGGAAACTGGCCCGTATACGCGTTACACGTGGGGAAAACCACGAAAACGCCCATGCAGCCAGCCCGTTTGCGAGATTTGAACCTCGGACCGAACTACCAGTGTTCAGCGTCTTTACCGCACGGCCGCTGGTTGGCCTCGTGCATTTATGTTCACAATTGTAGTCTAATAAAAATATTTATTTAAACCTCTTCGAGACTCTGTAGTTATGTCCAGGCACAGCGATAATTCGCTTAACTTCGATTAGGAGTTTGATACAAGTTTATGCTACCAAAAGAAGTCAAACTTTATGAAGCAATTACATTTTCTTCAAAAAAATCTATAGATTATGTAGTACTATAAACATATATAATAAATAATAAAAGTTACCAAAACCTGTTTCTTAAAACATAATTTCTCGCAACATTTGGATATCGTCTAAACACAATTTCGCAAAATACCCTTTTAAATCTCCTTGTTTTGTTTACTACACTGTCTTTCTAACGATTTGATATGGAAACACCCTTCAAGCAACACTCCTTAGCTCTATAAACTTAACATAAAGCTTGTAAAATATATTTGGCAAAAAATGTTCGGCTTTACTTTTACTTCCTAAATATGCATAATGGGTACATTCTCGCAAAATAAATCATGCGCGAAATAGGAATTTCTGTCATAAAGCTATCAAAAGTCATTCAGGCGGCAAAACTTCAAAGGCGTCTATCTCCAAATATGATTGTACCAATACTGGAATCCCAGACGCATTTTATCTAAGAAAAAAAAAAACCGTCGGTGGAAATACAAGGGAATATTTCCATCCGAGTGGAACTTTCGCGGATAAATTCCTTACCATACTAGATCGAATATCTTTAGAAGAAACAGGATGGAATGGCGATGGTTAAATACGAGTATTTCAGCATTGTTTTCGTACATCCGGTCACGACATGCGGACTCTGGATAACAAGTCGCCCCGTCAGTGTCATTTAATGTCTACAGATCATTGTTTCTTGAATCAAGTAATTTCCACGAAACATCGGGCCTCATGTTTAGACCATGCAAGGATTTTTAACGAAATTCTAGTGGACAAATGTATTCATTCACATTTGCATGCATTAAGCCACTTTGAATTTAGTTCGCATTCAGTTGGACACAGAAGCACGAAATTATAATAAATTGGCAAGGTTTTTTGTATCGTACGAAAAGCAAGGAAGGAATAAATTAAAACAAATTTCATTATCACTAAGCTATTATTCATAAAATTCACTTTCTGTTAAAAAAAAAAAGATATCGAGCATTTAAAAGAGAACAAGGCTGTATCATTAATAACTCTTGTTATGCGTTAGTTATAACCTTCTCAGTTGCCTTTAATGTGGCAGATTGTACAAGGTTATCAATCCCAAATAAATGATGTGTCCTGGGGTTTGCGAAAAAATCTTAGTGATAAAAAGGGGTCACGATTGGAAAACGTTTAAGAAACCCTGATCTAAATTTATGATTCCTCATAACTGCGATACTCCATTTCTTTATTTGCATCATAGTTATATTCTTGCTGTTACAGCATTAGATTTTAACTGTTTTTCTATTTATTTCGTTAGATGATGCAAGCGTTGAACAATTCGCTTCCGTCTCACTGGGGGGGGGGGAAGCGTAAGAAAAATCCCCTTTCACTGAGCACCGAAGACCCCAGTGAATCCAGTGTCGAGCATACCTATCTAATTATAAAGCAACAAAACCCAACATTATCAACAGAAAAATACATACCATGATATGCACGCATTAGATCGAAATTCTATTTTGCTGTCTGTCACATCTCAACTGCAAGCATTATCTCTGATGATAACTAACAGCATGAATTCAAAACATCATGCTTGTTTAAGATAATACACTTTTTTAATGCGATATACGTTTAACTGTTTTTTGTAAAGGGATTCGTTTGGAAAAAGTGAAAGAAAACGCAACAATAACATAAACTTTTTCTCATTTTAGGTAAATTTACTTAATCTTGATTCAGTTCCCTAAAGAGTAGATGATTTTGCTATTTCTTGCGGCACTTATGATTCAAATATGTACTTTCCAAATTTATTAAGAATTTTAAAAACACAGCTAAATTTTTGACACTGTATTACTTATCTACATTAAGGGAAATCTCCTAGCATGTCGATGAGACTCTGTAATTAAAAATAACTACCTGTGTCCAGAATACATTAAAGAAGAGAAAATGTCCATTCAAACGACTGCTTTTTCAAGCTTTTCACTCCCGTTATTTGATTTTCACTGTAGTAACTCTTATGAAATAACACATGGACGTGCTATTACACGAGTACTGATTCTATATTCTGCAGCATGAAGTCGTAGTTTCTTGTTAAATAGATACACTTTAGGGTAGTGAAGGTTTTAAGAGGCCCGTGCTTTTGAAATCTGTGTTTGTATAGCTAATTTATTTATAGGTCTATAAATGAATAATGCAAAGAAATTTAAATGGATGAATTAAGTAAATGATTCTAATAAAATCTGTCTCCCTCTTTCAACATGTTGAATTTAAACACTTATAGTTTGGATTTTGATTTTAATGTAAAATTAGCAGTTTGCCCTACCAAAATATGTAATACATTGAAACACTTAAGCCATATGAAAGTCAAAAACCTTTTAAAACAATATATATTTAAAAAATAAATAAAATCGATCAAGGTGTACTGTTTAATTTTCAGTTATAAGCTTAGTCAAAATTATTTGTTTTTTTATTTAAATACTATATAAATTTGCCAAATTACTTTTATATCAGTCAAAATTATTTATTTATTTTTTAATTTATATTATTTAGTTACAAAATAGTGTCAGAGCTCAAAGCTGAAAAAAAATTCTGCATTTTTTTTTTTTTTTTTCTTAACAATTATTTTTTACTGACACATTTATGCAGCGTCTAATTTTACGTAAAAGGAAATGAATACATATGATTTGTGAACAATGCTTTTCTATTGAAATACAAAGATAATATTATGCTTTCTATGACTATAAATGACGTAAATGGTAAATATTTTGCAATTTTCAGATTTTCTCATTGAAAATAATTCAAATATTTTTAAAGCAAAAATTTATTTTAAAAATATTGGCACTGGAAATTTTTAGTTAATTAAGTAATATTTAGACTGTAATCAAGGTAGTTTATTTGCGTAAAATAAGGCTTACATAACAATTTGTGGGGGGGGGGACCTTAAAAAATGTTCTTCTCCCTGAGGATTTATTTATTTACTTTCTGCAAACTTACATTTGAATATTTTATGATCTAACCTTTCTAATTTTATGGCTAGAATACATAATTTATTTAACATCCATTGCCCTAATGATGATCGCAGATAATTTATAGTCCGTTTAAAAAAGATGTTTCCTCCGCTATAATTCGAGGTACAAGATGACCATATATAATCGTTTAGTTGTTCTTATTTTGGGGAGCGTGTATTCGATTTGCGAAGATAGTTTTTGTTTTTTAGAATACGTTTAGCTTTTCATAGGGTTTCATTGGTTAGTAAATTTATGTGCTTAAATGCGAAAATTCTACAACTAATCCTCTTTTAAAATCAGTTGAGCATTAATTATGAAAGTAAAATTCCTCAATGTTATTTCTTTCGTGATTACCCCACATAGTCCGTCGGTATATAATCAAACATTTTACAGCACGATCATCATGTTTTATCCATAATTTTGGAGAACTGACCGAACCGAACGCTATCCGGGTAACTCATTGTTCAAACAGATACGCGTAATAAAATGCCAACAGTGCAGCCGCAACAGGAAAGGATTTACCGGTAAAACCTGGAGAATTGGTAGCTATGAAATTACATCATTCATAAAAACTTAAATGCAATAAACGGCATTTACTTTATTTCCTTCACGAAGACCCTAGGAGTGTTTAGAATGCCACACATAAACAACATAAATCCATTAGATTTTCATCACAGACGAGAATCAAAGCATTTCCAGAAGTGAATGACACTAAACAAGTATAGAAGAACCACAGATTCAAAGATTAGCCGACTCTATTTTTACAACTTTACTGACTAACTTGCTGTGACAAATGACCAAGAACGATGGCTGCTGGATCATTAAAAAGTCTAAGCAGCGTTTCACCCTTTAAAAATGAATGGGTAAGTAATGCAAAATTTTCCAGCCAGATGGAAAATTGCAGGATAGAAGCACTTTGCTATAAGGTCTGACAGATTAATACGTAGGAATTTTCCTTTTAAAGCTTTCCTGGGGTGTGAAATTCGGAATTTTCTTTTGAAGCGAAGACAAACTGGCGAATGAATGATGGTTTGATTGCACCTGTCCATTGTTAAAGCGATGTAAAATGGAACGCTAATGCTCTGAAGAAAATATGTATGATCACACTTCGATGCTAAGTCTATTTTAAATCGAGGTTTGTCCCTCTGTCCTATAAAGAATCAAAGTAACTTACGATAAATACCAAAAATATTTTTTACTTGTGCATTAAATGTAAATTAAAAAGTAAATCAACAATGTTTCAATCATGTTATTATACATCAAAGGAAATAATAAGGTTCACAATTTTGTTATTTGTCAGATGTATTACTTAGCATGGTGCAGTTGCAATTAACCTAAAGGCTTGTTGAACAGCGACTACCTGAAGAAAAAGCATGCGGAAGGAACAAAACAGCTTTTAACCGAAAGACGAACCGTCATCCATTATGTAACAGCTGCTTTTTTTTTTTTTCTTTTTTTTTTCATGTCTATTATATACAATGTAAATAGTTATGGTAGTTTTATACAAGGAAATGTTACGTTCTATGTACATAATTACCTGCACTAACATTACACGCAAAATATCTTAATCTTTACAAATATATTCTTTCGAATTTTACAAGCAAAAAATATTTTGCATACATAATTTCTTCCTGTAGCATTACAACAAAAGGTCTGTAAACTTTACAGGCATTATCCTAGTTTCATTACTAAGCATTTATAGTAATTGTTATTTAAAAAGTCAATAGCATCTCAGGTTTGATCCGTTTTTTTAGCAGCATTACGGCATTTTTTACAATGTAATGTCATAATCAGTCATTCTCTTTCTTTTTAAACTGAATTCTTTAATTTTTTAATATTTAAATTGTTTTTGTTTTCGAAAGGTCCATATTCTAGATATACTGAAATTAGGCTCAGCTTTCTCCAGCAAGAATTAATTTTTCGTTTACCCAAAGTTTTCACATGATTCCGCAACAGGAAAGAAATAAACAGTAAACTTACAGACAACATAACTCTAGTAATAATGGATTAGTCTGAAGAGGCAATATAGCTTATGTAGTTTTAGAATTTGTATAAAGAATTAACCTAGGCCATGTGTAACTTATTCGGTTTTAAAATTCACACAAAGATTTAGTATAAATGTAGTTTATTCACACAAGCTACACTTCTTCAAAGTGAGTTTAGACTTCGACACACAGAGATGTATTGTTGCTGTTAAAGAAAGGATAATTAGTGGACATTAAGCATTAAATGTACACTTAAAAGCACAGTAGAGCTATCTACATAAAAGGAGTTACACCTTCGTGAAGGACTTGCTCATATTCACGATACTCATGAGAAAAACCAGGAAAGTTCTCACACAGCCAACCCGTTTGCAATGATTTTAATTCGGGTTGAACTACTCGTGTTCAGCGGGCTTATCGGCCTATCCACTCATTGACTATTTCAGGCGCGAGTCGTACCTTGGTTAGATAGACGTTGAGTTGGATCATCAGGTTTTTCACTAAATGCTGAGAAAAAATTACGCAAGAAATCCTCATGTGTCCCTTGTCCCATGTCCCCTTATAAATGATCCAAACGAAACCTTTTATTAAAACATTATTTTGCTGTGCCCTGTTTCATTTACCTTAAACACAGTGGTCACGTGCCGGCGTCTATTAAGCAGATTAGGAGAATAAGAAAGATTAATATGTCAGTTTGTATTGCTTTTAATTCCAGGTTTTCATATTAAAAATGTTTATATACCTTATTTATTCCGTGCTTTTCTACCTTGATATTTTTCAACATTTTTTCTTTCTGCTACTTCGTTCAACAGATAGTAGAACATATCTTCCGTATTTAAGACTAGGAATAAAAATTTGTGCATTTGATCTTGGGAAATTTGTGCGGAAACCATTGGTCTGTTTTTAAAAATTCATTGAATCTCTTAGATTTAGATTAATGCCAAACAAAAACTGAAGTTTGACAATTTTGAATATTGAGTTATGCTTACGACTGCATGATATGAAAGCATATTCAAACCATAAACGCCAAGACATATTTCCTTCTTATTTCGAATTTGAAATTTTTTGTGTGTTTTTTGTTGCAAGTACAGGAAGTATAAAGGGCATCAATCTGAATAAATGATTTTGAAACACTATTCGATCAATCATTTTTATTTCCTGATCAAATTCTCATTTTTATTTCCTGGTTTACTCGAAAAATTGTTCCAGAATACAATTCAATACATTTCTATTGAAAGCAAATGAAGCAAAAGCCTCGTCGGATAAATTAATACTCTTTTCAATAGGAAGTGAAACCAGTGTCAACCTAAATGACAAAACAGGTAAGTTGGATGCTAGGAACCGAAAGGCTGCAATACTGGTTCGGACACACAAAACTTAGTGTGAATGGACACTTTTCTTAAGGTCAACAATACGTTGTTCACGTAAATTTAGAAAGGAAAAAAAATGAATCAAAATAAAATAAAGAAATGAAGTGATTGGCAGACAATAGTGATATCAAAATAAAACAATGAAGATGAATTGGAGCAATGTTATTGTGCACTGGATCATCAATTTGCTTGGAAAAGAACAGCAAGCAGGAAGTTATATTTGTATGATGCATGGTTCTTGAAAAAGAAATAATTCATTTTTTGTGCAAACTTTTTAGAAGGAAACCTTTGTCAGCCTACATAAATGATACTGATCTGTTGGAAATATTTTTTTATTTTTATCAGGAACTAGTTTAAAATAAAACTATATAAAAATTTGCTCTAGAAGCATAAGTTCTATAAAAAGAGTTCTAAGGTTTCCTCATTTAAACAGCAAATTCCTCATTTTATAAATCCTTTGAATTATATTCTAAATTCTATCTATATGAAATTTCATGCAAATACATAACTACCGCATGATAGAAAATTTAACCTATTAATAATATAACCTATCCATAACATTTTTTTATTAATTTTAAGAAAGTAATGTGTTTAAAAGATTTCAAAATAATTTCAATTTTCAATTAAAATTTCATAAAAAATGTGATTTTCATGTTTGGGTGTATAGTTTCTCTGAACTGGTTAATTAGAATTTTAAGAAACTATTATTAATTAATTATGTAAGTATACGTATAAAATGGTGAGTCATTGCACTTTGAGTATCAGAATTTAAAAAATATAATTAAATATCAAAATCATCCGATGACAGTCGATATTTTTATATCGTGCGCTTTTCCTTTGCTTATTGTGTGCTTGCTTTTTTCGTGTGCATTGTGCTTTTCCCTTTCATTATGTCAGTTAAAACTATCATGGTTATGTATGCAGCAGCACTCTGTAAGTATATAACTTTGCATACTTATAAACTTTAACTTACAAATGTATTTTTGTATTTCTTTATTAATATTCATAAAACATTGTACATTTACAAGATTTGGAGATAATTAGATCTTTAAATTAAGGTTTTTCTAAACTATAATTTTTCTGCATACGCACATGATTTCTCTAAAATCGTTGGTCAGAATTTCAAGAAGTTTTCACCAATTGTATATAAACCCTTTGTAACTATAAAATGAGAAATATGCTGCTCTTGCAAACATTTTAGAAACTACCTTTAACTTTATGCTAAAAGCTACTTGACTTTTGAATCTCTAAATTTTTTAAAAAAAATACTATGTTTTAAGAAAGTATTAATTGATTATTTATAAGTTGATAAATCTAATTATACATTGTTTTCTAAGTTGGGGAAAATATCAATTAAAAATAGTGATTTTATTATCGATAATACATATTATAATTTTATACTTTGTATATATTATAATTTTATACTTTGTTTTTATTTAAAATATTTTAATATCATAAAATAAATCCACAAAATAAAAATTATAAAATAAAATAAATCTATAAAATAAAAGATAAAATACAATATATAAATACTTAGAAAAAATTTCACCTTCATAAATAGTTATAACGGTAGTTATGAAAAAGCTGAATTTTAAAACGCATTCTATTTTTTGTCATATTTTGATATTTCAATTTGACAACAATAAATAATGAAAAATAGCAGCATAGAAGGCTAGATTAATTAATTAATCCAATATTTCATTTATTTCAATACGTTCATTTATTTACGTTTCAATAAATATAAAGTAACCCTTAAAAATAAATTTTATTACTTAAATTATACATTTAAACTATTAAGTTTAATGACTGAGGATTATAATATAAATGCTGAAAGTTCTAAATCTGCAATTTATCTCGATGAATCCATCGAAACTTCAAACTTCATTCAACTACATATATATACATACAGTATATGTATGTAGTTGAATAAAGTTATACATACAGCTGTCCAGATACAGTATGTATTGTTATAATATATACAGTATGTATTGTTATAATAATAGAGTTCTTCGAAGCTTACCCGTATGCCAGTAGTACACCGGATGAAAAAATTTTTATTAAAAGACAATTCATTTTTCAAGGAAATAGATTTTAAATAGAAAATATTAAAAATATTTACCGACTGTTAAGAAGCAATAATGAGAATAATTGTTATATCTAAAGTCGAGAAGATGAGCAAAATAACTATTACTTTTCACTCATGGCATTAGTCGAGATGATTAATGGCTAAGAAAATTTTCTGTAGATCGAAATAGGGAAACAAAAAAGCTATAAGATGCGATTTTATCAATTTCCTTAAAAGTTGAGCATTTAATAACAGCCTTTTGGAAAATTTAAAGGTGAAATGGAATCCAATTTCAGCAAGTTTCTAAGACATACTACAAAATGATGGTCGTCAAAGGAATGAAAATTAGGATGACTAAAATAGCTTCAAAATAAAGTAAAGATATTTCTGACTGTAAAATAACTCTACTTAATGATATTTTTTCATTATGAAACTGATTGCGCTGTTTTTCACACATATTGAGGAAATCAGCGTGTACAGATTCGTGCAAATGTAATACTGCATCGGATTTCATTGGATGTTCAAAACGGGACGGTGAAAGGTCACAGCTGTTCAATTCAGTAAATCAAATTACTGATAATCCAAATCGGAATTAATGTAGATGACCCATCAAGACAGAGAATAGGTCTCAAGCAAATCACTGCTTGTATTGAATCCTTATCAGCACTCCTACTCTCAGACGGTATAGTGGTTAGTGAGCCTGACTGCTGTAGCGATGAGCCCGGGTTCGAATCCCGAAGAAGGTATGTTCCGTCCCTTCATAAAAGGCAACCGTGGTCGCCAATTAGGTGCTTCCATAATAAAATGGCTACTACTTCCGACCTTAGCAAGGCTAATGGCTATTAAATTAAGTGCCCGGCCATTGAAAAAAAGTACTTTAAGCCATATGCAGCTGAAGAGATCAAGTGGATTCACATTCAATAAAATTTCAGCAACTAGAAGATCCAATTTCACTGAATCTGGTTTCATTTTTTGCAAAACATATGCCTGTAATTTGTAGATTTTGGTATTTGAAGGATTTGTAACATATAAGCGCGAAAGGTCGCCCATTAAATTAATAACATTGCGATCATAATAATTTGGATGCTAAGTATCTAATTAACTGTAGAAAGTATAGTAAATAATGAAATTAAGTAATTTTTCATACAGTGATGTGATACATAAAATGACAGAAAAGTATCGATTTCTAAAAGCATCTTTTCGTATATTTTTATATGACTGTATACGATTCTAATTCATCCGGAATAATTTATTTCACCAGGTTTTATTCCTCTTTACAGAAGGAAGTGGAGAACTGTGTGCAACGAAGCAACCCAAAAATGTCTAATCTTGAATGAGTCATGTTAGGTTATACGTAGCGTCATATATTTTGAAGTGTCTGTTAAGTTTAATGCTTAGAAACATCAAACAAAAGTTGTCTTTTCAAGCCCTTTCCCTTTTTATCACTTCTTTGAAAGCATTTTCGTTATCAGCCGTATTTAAGATTACGTTACTGGGTGTGACAGTTGCGGGTTTAGCAAAATAAAGAAATCAAAGTGTTTCGTCCCCTTCTCAGTTGAATCCGATCAAACATCTGGACAGCTGCTTTGCCTCTACGGATTTATCTTCTGTCTTGAATATTTACTTGAAAGGGATGACGTAAACAATAAGGCGTTTACAGATATTCGATGTTTATATAGGTAATGTAGATATAAACTCAGCTTGAAATGGATAAAAATAAACTTCAAAATAAGAACAAAGTACAAAGACTGCCATCTTTTTCGATGAAGAAGACGTAGATAAAGTTCATGAGAAAATATTAACATTTTTAGATTAAGTGAAAAATTGAACTTAAAATAACAAGTCTTTTCCAGACTTGCTATTTATACACAAAGCTTATGAGAGTATGCAGTTTTCGTCAGAAACAAAAACGGAAATACCATTAAATACTTTCTCAACAATCAAGAATGTTTTTAGCCCATATATGTCCTGATTTACAAAGTCTATCAATTTTAATGGCCACAGCAAAAATCCTAAATTGCATAATTCAGGTACGTAAATGGAAAAATAAAACTGTATTATGCTTGAATAATTAGGATTTTTAATTGCAAGAGGTTATTATAACATTTTTTATTAGGAAAATAAATATTTTTTATTTTTCAAAATCATTTTATTTACACGAAAACGTTCATACTCTGCTGAATTTAAAAAGATATCATTCGAAATAAAAAAAATTATGTTTGTGAACGCCCTTTTATCGCCCTCTTATCGTAATCTGCAATAATCATTTCATGACATATATTTTCTTTATAAAATAATCCAACAGTCTTATCCTGAAGTATTATATTATCTCAACTTTAATCTCATATATGTCCTTCCTATCTTTTATCGTAAATATTTTCATTTAAAAACAGTATTCTTCATACTTTTTATAAGCTTAGAAATATTACACCTTATACTTCAGCTTCGGATAAGTTAATTCACTAATCCTCAGCATGCTTAGTTTCATCCCCTATATTCCATATAGTTCCCTAAGCCTTCTTTATAATTCGAGAATGGGCATATCAATGAAAAGCTTTAGCACGGTCATTTGGAAAACCAAAAAAAGTTTAAAGTAATGTAAATATTAAGCATGATAAAAAGTTAAAATATTTTTTTAAGATTATCGTAATTAAAAGCCAATTAAAAAATAATTCATTCTTGCAAAAGATGTAATTTTGTCAGTGTTTACTTCTTTGCACATTAATACGGTGAGGCCTAAGCATCATAAATTTGAGTAAAAAATTTCTATGATGTGTCTTTCTTAGCAGTATTTAAGTGTCTATTATTTTATGTAATAATAATACTTCAAATAAAGCTTAACAATACTTAACAGAAAGCTTAAGCTTTTCCATGAATCTGGTTAAGCTTGCTCAACAAATTCATGGAAAATGAAGGATGACTAAATAATTACAAATTTTACTTTAGTTACAAAATAAATAAATTTTTCCAGGCAAAACGAAAGGCTGGTGTCTTAATAAATACATCAAAATTTTAAAAACATATTTTTAAGTTCCTTCTTCATATTTCATCATATTTCCTCACATCACTTTGAAACATCCCGAGAACTTTAATATCTTTCTCAAAAGTCCATACTTGGTCACTTTAGAGAGGGTTCTCAAACTAAAATAATTTGGTTTAAAATTTAATTAATTTTTTACAGTACTTAAACACACACGTCCAAAAAAAAGGAATCTAAAATAAATATTTATTAAGGTACTCAGCAACACGTCAAATTCCTTAGTGATATTAGTTAATCTACACTCAGACAAAAATCACTGACTGTTCCAAATTTTTGGGTTCGGGTTCGGGCATAACTTTGGTATTTTAAATGGACATGACCCGAATTTGCTTAGTCTCAAATTAATGAGTTTTATAAAATTTTAATTCCAATTAATAGCAAACATATTTCAGTATTTTGTCCATAATCCAGAGTCTCCTTTCAATGATACACTTCGGCCGGCTTTTTGTTGTTCTAGATTGGAAATTCACAGTTAATCAGAAAAGCTTTATGCATCCAAAAGTTCAAAATTTTACTTGAGCAATATTACGAATATTTTGATAAATTTTTATACAAAGAATTGTTTTTCACAATATTCTGTTAAAAAAGGAATTAGTAACTACGCTTGCTATAACTTTCAGTCAAGAGATACAAAAACATTTTAACAAAAGATATGGATAAAAAATTTAATTAATTTTAAGAGCAAATCTCGGTTGAATAACCTCTCTGACCTTACAAGCAAAATCAACTTTACACCTGTGTTTTAAACCTCGCATCCTATTTTGAAACAAGTGAACAATCACTCTGACCTTCGGACCGTTTCACAATTAAACTTGTTCACCTAATTTCCGCGTGCATTCATTCGACAGGCAAGTATATTGTGGATATTGATGCTAAATTTTCTAACGGTTCATGGGAAATTTAAATTATAGAGCAACTTTGCATTACAAAATTAAGAAGTCTATAATGTTTCACACAAAATTAAAATGATTTTAACGATTCACATCACGCTTAAATCAGTTTTATGAAGCACCTGTGCTAATAGTATCAAAATTTTCAACAGAAGTAACTTTCGTTCAATACATAAAAACATTTGTGCCATGCGTTTTGCGGGGAAATTATCAAAAAATGATTAGTTTCGAAAATGCAATGGAAAAATAGATTCTATAATCCGGGTGCGACTTCCAATAAAGCAAATCGTCATAAGTCAAAACTAGAATGTAAAACTTGTAAGAGGTAAATTTAGTTCCACACTGATATTATACATTACATGGGATATGCTCCCCCCCAACTCAGAATGGAAGGATGATTTAAAGATGTGTTTTATATTATGGCTTAAGTACCCTAAATTGCATGGTATAAATACAATTTCATTGTTAGTCAAAGCTTGGTATTTAATCTCGATTCCAGGCACAAATTCTATGGCATAGCAGTCAAGGATATTCAATTTTGTATTAACCTGAAGCGAATTGATTAATCCCAGCTAAACTGGCGGTGACTTCATTTATCTCTTGCAAGATATAACATCTTCCCTGTTGTATTAAATAATATCACCACCTTTAACCGTGAAACCTTCAAAGTTTTGATATTTTTTATTGTACAAAATATGAAGCCACTAAAGGCTTTACTGAAGTCGTGATGCAAACAGCCATCGGAAAAAAGTTATTGGAATTTTAGAGTTCATGCAAGAAGAACAATAGATCTGGATGATAGTTCAGTAGGCTCAGTGTCATCCTTTTTGGTTTGGTTGTTGTTTAGATTTCTTCCAAAGGTTATTCTAAATGACATTTAAGATTAGTGCCTATGAGAGCTGTTATATAAAAACACATTTATTTTATCTTTTAAAATTCATCTCAGACTATTAGGATTAGGGACTCATTGTCGCCTAGGAGAACAAGGCCTAGGCCTAGGGTTCCCATATATCCAATCATTGTGAGGCAAAACACAAGATTTTAATTTTTTTTCCATAAAAATTATGAAGGTGGAAACTGGAGACCCAAAAGGAACTGCGCTTAATGTGTAAGACTGTCTTTATTTGGCCTTACTTAGAAGTCCATTTCAGGGTTTTTAATGTCAGGTTTTAGAAATGAAACTGAATAACTGCTTCGATACAGATGCGCTTCTACTGAAAGTACGTATAGCAGGATCATATTTAAGTACCTTAAGAGCACTCAAGTAGTAAGTTTAAACAGAAACTTGGAAAGAGTACTCAACAGCTTTGATAGGACAGCGTGGAAAGCAGACTTCTACTAGAGTGCGCTTATCTCCAGATATAAAAGAATTTGGCTTCACTCCATGTGGAAGCAAAATTTTTTACCAACGCAAGAAAAGCCAGCAAACATTCCATCCATATGCATACTAAAGAGACTCAAAGCTTTATTCCAAATATAATATATTTATTTCAGTAAGTATACTATACAATTGACTACTCACAACATAAATTCATTATCAGTGTATCTAATATATTTACATCGAAAGTCTTCATTATATTTTTCATTGTGGATTCTATATTTTGGACAAAATTCTCCAGATACAAAGATTAAACATAGACTAAAAACTCTAGAATTAAATTTAGTCAAAGCTTAAATATGAAATGCAAAACATAAAATATATTAATACAGCTGGTCGGCCGTGACATTTTGTTCAAGCGGAATCAAACAAATTCAAATGAATCGAAAATCAGTAAAAATTGGATTGACGGGGAAAAGAAAGGTTTACGTGACAACGAGTCACGTAGTCTCAGAAGAGTGAGAAGGTGGAAAAGAGCGAAAGTAGCACACACGCGTCCTGGCAGTGAACATGTCTCAAGGTGATCAGAAAGTATTCTTCGAACTAATGAGAGTGTGATATCTGTTCACAAAATCTTTAAAGATACAATTTTTGAAAAAAAAAAATTAGAAATAAAAATTTGTATGGAAATAAAAATTTCTGAATTACTGTTGAAAAATTATACATAATTCCAAAAAATAAAAATTTTCTAACTGATTACTCTTTGCAGTACAATAGACTTTCTCAATTTAAAGCGGATCGTGGGATAAATAAAATTAAGCAAATATTTATTACAGTCTCTGGTTTTATAGTCACAAAACCTGCATTAAAGTTTACAATTTACAGCTAATTCTTAATCTCCAGTCTATTCGTTGAAACATGCATTAAACAAGTCCAAAAATTTGCATTTCTAATGCAAAATGTTGAAATTTATTGCTTCAAAATGAACTTAAAATTGCATTCAGAGCGAAGTATAACCAATGCAACAGTTAACACAGGTCATGTATATTATTAAAAAGGTATATATTTTTAAATCGAAGTGTGACTAATTTATTTTACAGCATCATAAATTGATGATAAGATCATTATTTCAAAGAATACTAATTTTATTGCCTAATGCATAGACTTATCTTGATCAGATAGTTCTTTACGTCAAAGGTAAGAGTATCACAAAGATTTGAATTATATCTTTTCATTAGTCAGCTGATCCTTAACATAAAAAGGTAAAATATAACAGACTGATTTGAATCTATTTCAATTAGTTGAAATATCAGAAAATTTCTTTCACTATGAAATTGATTTATATATTTTTAATTATCCTATAATGCTATAAATTAACATATTTTAATTATATTCCTAATTATATACTTTACAAACAAATATGAACAACGCGGTGCATATAAAAAATTTAAAGACTATAAAAAGACAAGAGATCTGCAAAATCTTTTAGGAGGGGATAGTAAGAACTTCCAAAAGGTAGCTCAAATGATAATAAAAATAGTTTTAAATTATTAAATTTCCTATTTAGTTACATCAATAGAACAGCTGCTGTCAGACTTCAGCAGGATATGAAGCATCACAAACTCACCTGCTGTATCATATAGCATATTGTTATGATAAATTCATGAATAAAGAAGAAAGGGGAAAGGCAGGTTTGATGGCAACCGATTTGTATAGACTCTAAAAAATTCAGATTGGTTGCCATATGGTCTACCTGCATTTTCATGTGTTTGAAAGTTATTCAACCGTGTAGAAATTACTTATTATTTTTTGCACGCAACGTTTTGAAAATCATCGTTTATAATTTCACGCCAAAAATAACTGTAGCATATTTAAAATATTTTGGAAATTTGTATAATTTTCGGCATATTTGAGTTAAATATTTGTATAATTTTTGCCATATTGAGCTTAAAACTGTAATCCTACTGAGTTTATATAATATCCCGAATGTTTTTTTTATTTATTTTAATGAGAAAATTATTCTCAAATATTATTAGCATGTAAAACAGTAAGTACGGTTTGTACAATTATATTGTGAATGCATAAATATTTCTTATATTTAGCAATGTTTTCCTTATTTGTTACTTTCAGCTAAGCATTTCTTATTTTTGACGAATTTACTTCTGTGTGAAATGAAGTAGTTAACATAGAAGATAAACCGAAAAACACGTTTTCAATGTTTAAGGGAATTTAACTACGTGAGCATTTTTCATATATATGTAAAGAAAAATTCTTATCACATCCTCATCAAATGTTTTGATAAGAAAAGAACTTTGATTGAATGGTGCAAAGAGATTTATAACTAAGCCTTAAGAAATATTTTAACGAATTTCGATTTAATGAAACTAATGATAAGAAATTAGCTTTTGACGATGAAGAAATAAAATGTAAATAGTTAAAACAATACTATAAATTAGAAAAATATACACATATTTACAAAATATGTATGGGGCCCACCAGCGGCCGAGCGGTAAAGTCGCTGAACACTGGTAGTTCGGTCCGAGGTTCGAATCCCGCGAACGGGCTGGCTGCATGGGCGTTTTCGTGGTTTTCCCCATGTGTAACGTGTATACGAGCCAGTTTCCCTTAGAAAGTCCTCCATGAAAGGCATTCCTCCCCTTAGGCAGATAGCCCTCGTGTGCTTTGCCATAATTAAATACACCACCAACACCAACAAAATATGTATGATCCTATTCACTTCCTCTATTAAACGATTATTATAAATTAAATTTTCTAGAAAAATGAATATTTAATAAAAGAGTCGCAATATTCTAACAATATATTTATTTCCTATCACAATAACATATAATATTTTGCAGATAAAACAACATGTTTACTTTCACATAAACGTGACGTACCTCCCCCCCAAAAAAAAAGTTGATTACACAAATTCAGTATAGATGGACGAAAAGATGTGTATTGAAGATATATAATAGGAATGTCTATACTTAAGAAGCAGGCCATTGGGTTTCCGAAATAAGAATATTTTTCCCATGCTATTTAAAAAATGCCTTTAAAATTTCCTCTTGTTTCAAAAATTTGCAAATAACAGTGCTATACTGACAGATTACAGTGGTACTTTGCAGAATACATTTAGCTAATGCTGGAATCTTGTACAAAAATTATGAGTATTTTTGCTTTATACATGTAAAATAATTTTAAAAAATAGTTCACTTTTAATTTATCAATTCAAACTATCTTTTGAGTACAAAACGTTAACTGAGGTTTCTATAATGCAGCCAATATTAGATTAACATAGAATTGTTTCAAATACAACTTTCGTTAGGTTGTTAACTGTTCGTTAAATTGTTAACATTAACTGCTTTTTCCTTCTATAACAGAAAATGCAGCAGTCATGGCTTTGGCCTCGAAATGAATCACAGATGTTTATTTCTCAGTACACAGCTGCGCACTCCAAACCATTTGACTCCGATATGTGCAAGCAGTTTACAGTTACACTAAATATATTTTTAATTTCCTTTCGCTGATTTATTTTATAAATATTAAATTTAATATAAGATTTAAAAATAAAATAAATAATAATAAAATAAAATAAAATATAATAAAAGGGCAATTGAAATTATTCTTTCGAAACAAATAGTCTGAACGTGCATCAACAAAATTATAATAAACTATAAATAGTAATAAATCAAAATAAATAATAAAATAAATACATAATCAAATTTATTTTTAAAAAAAGTAATACTATTGATAAATGGTACATACATTTATCAATAACATTTCATGACTATCGTAATTCAATGCAATTTCACTTGCTGTATAGTCTTATTTCAACATACAGGAAACTATAATATTAGAAAACAACTACTGCTTAAGAGAATCCATAAACAAACTAAGAGTTAAAAAAAGTTTTGAGTTTTAAAAAATTAATAAAATCAAACTATAAGCAGATAACAATTTCAACTAATATAATTGATTTAATTGTTTTTTTCATTTGCAATTATTAATATTTCATAATTTAGTACATCCAAAACAATTCTACATTTTCTGCTGTAATAATATCAACTTTCTGAATATTACATTAACTAACAAGATTCAAGAAAGCATTCTAATCTTTGACTATTACTTCCCTTCTGAACATATTCAAATCCTGGATATGATGAACATGAAATGTAAAAACACAAAAGAAAAGCAAAATACCAAAGTACCGCAAAAATGCAGGGAAGATCCAAATAAGTAGCATTTATCAATGCGAGAAACACTTCTTCCGTAAAATAAATTTTATTTCTCTTTCAGCTGTTTCTATCTTAATTTTTTTTTCTGGTGACTACGATGATATGATCCATTTAGAAAATATTTAATGATTTAAAATACTTCTTACCTTGAATAATAACCAGCATTTTTGGAGGGCTGATATAACCATTCGCATTTGTTAGCATGCATAGTACATGCCTTAAACACATGAAAGTGCAGACATACAGTCAACGTGCCTTTCGTTGGCCGTTCATTTTCATTCGTGCCGAACGGTAAAAAGCAAATAAAAACCGCGACGTCACAAACTCGGGCTCTCACCTGTGAGTGCGCGCCGGGCCACGTGGTTCCGTGACGTCACGGTTAAAAACAAAACCAACCAAACTCTGTTCTACAGGTCAGAATCGAATAAGTAATTCAGTTTTTGTTTGTTAATTACGATATTTTTGCGACTGATAGTAGTCTAAATTACATTCTCCACTTGCTGCTTTAAATATGAATAGAAATTGATGTAAATTCTATCAAATTTTACCTTTTATGAACATAATAAAAGATACATCAAAGCACTCAGACATAAAAATCATACGTAATAAAAGCACTATTTTAAACGAATAATTTATATTTGTTTTGTATAATCAGTCCAAGGGTTGAAATAGGTGATTTTAAGGTGATAGGTGATAGTTAAATAGGTGATAATTATCATGCTAAATAATTAATTACCATATTAGATTCTTTGTCATAATAATTATAATTCTGAAAATTCATCTCTTTTTAGAAACCTTTTGTGGAGATAAACTGCTACTTTTACGCCGTTCATATACATACATGCGGCAGTGCACACATGTTTTTCTTGTGTATGCAGGTATGTGTATGGGGGTTCAACATCATGTTATATACCTTCCGATAAACATATCGAAAACATGCATTGTAAAACCTGCATCTCATTTAAGATCTCACATTATAAAAATCGGCTCATTTACAGCAGAAATCAAATACTTATTCTCAAAAACAATAAAGCATATATTCGATGTGGAAATTTTCATATTTCTCATACTTGCTGTTTTTAAGATGTTCTACTGCACGTATAGGAGACGCATGCTCGCAAACACGTATGCATATGAATATGAATGACTTTAATACGTCCTCAACAATGAGTGACCTCAACTTGCTGAGGCACTGATTCAACAATTTCTGTAGAGCATGTTATGAATTCAGACACACGCACATGTGGTCAGTTTCTTTCAGAATTTTTTTCAAACATATTATTATGACAAAATATAAATACTGCTTTTTTAATACTTATAAGAAGCTCTTGAAAAAATAAGAGAAACGCATAAGCACGAATATGCAGATACAGTAATTTTCATTAGTAACATTAACATGAGGTATCTTATCGACCTCATCAGTGATCTTTAAGAATGTGTTCCAAGCAACGGTGTTGTTTTATGTAGTCAGGAAGATAAATTGTTAATCAGTATTATAATAAAGCTTATGCTGCATTTATTGTAAAAACTCTGAATTCTTAGCCTATTAACATAATAAATAGTCTAGTGTGCTACTTTTATACATTAAGTAACTTTAATATATATATATATATATATATATATATATAATATGGTGTGTGTAAAATATAAAAAAATACGATGGCTTTGCTCTACGCGAACAGGTAACCTCTAATTAACTTTTCGAAATTTAGGATCTCCCCCCTAGACCAGTACCTTCGAGAACATTCGAGCTTATTACGTAACCGCTAGTATAAATAACGAATGCGCGTCATTTTGCGAACAGAAGCTTCCCTCTCCCCGTGCTGTTAAAACCTAAGCTGCTGCTCCCATCTTCCTTTCCTCTATGACGCAATAAATTTAAAGTAATCTTATTTAGTAACGAATATTGATCTGCTTCTGAAATTGAAATAAAGATATGGAATAGTAAAAAGTGAAATCCTGTGTCTTCTTTGGATACCGCCTTAACACTCTGCTACAGAAATGTCTGGACTTTGATGCCAAGCCACGACTGCCGTATCACCACACACACACACACACACACACACACACACACACACATATATATATATATATATATATACCTTTAATATAAATATACTTTTAATATACCTTTAATATATATATGATACAATAAAAGCAAGGAAAGGACGGAAGTCTGTCGATGCGTACTTAGATCCATATTGAAAAGGAAGAATTCTGATTGCGTAGTATACTAATATGTTGACTTCGTAATATCTAAGAAATTTGGCAGTCGAGACTGTTTTAATTCCATTTTTATTTTCCAGTTGACGTTTGTGGCCACAATTCACTTGGCACTATTCAAGAACATTTACATTTTTGATATTATACCGATAGCAAACAAAACAGCGAAATTACATCCTAGCAGGGCAGAGAGCGAAGCTGAAATGCGTAGTTATGCAAGATGGAAGCACGCGAAGAGAAAGGTTTTGGTTTGGGTTAAAAGGGTTCAGAAAAGCAGACTGTCTACAATTATTACAATTATTACGTCATCAGCGGTGCGCAGGCCACAGAATGAGCTAGAAATGACGCAATCCAGTGAAGTTATTACGATTTTTAAAACAGAGAGGGAGAATTAATGTTTTACCCATTAGTTTAAATTTTAATTTTGATTTACATATTTTTTATCATATATATCCCCCTTTCAAAGAGAAAATAGCTTGGCGACAAAAAGAAACTTTTTAGAAACAAGCATTACAGAATTAGCGAAGCAAGGGAAACGTAATTGCTTTTATTACATTATATATATATATATATATATATATATATGAAGTAATGATATTTATATATATATTTAAGATTACTGTCTGACTAAGTGCATAACCTTGGTTGGCCCTCTGCCGAAATTCTTAGGCTAGTCCAAAAAGGGTGAAAAATAACCAACTGACGAAACATTTGCTCGTATTCCTGAGACGCATATTAAAAAAATCTACTCACAGCTTCTTTTTAAATTATATATGCGCCTTGACTCTAATGTATGATTAAGTGAATTTAGGAATTAAAATTAAAAAAAAAGTTTCCTGCATTGATAATACCCATCTCTCTTTCTCTACAAATAAATCGGTTCGAATACAGCGCTCGTATTTGCGCTTATAATAGCACTGATACGTTCAGATGCAAAATAATCCTTTTTTTTTTTTCTTTGAAATAGAAATTAAACAGTATATTATGCAAAAATGGGTTACACAAGCAGTTTTTTTTTGAACTACCGCGTAAATATTATTTTTTCGATATATTGAATCACATAGGCTAAAAGTTGCTTTCTTTTACTTATCTAATAATTCTGAATGCTACAGTTTGAAAAATTTAGAAATATTTAAATTCATTCGAGGTTCATTAAGGTATTGTTAACAAGTCTTGATATTAACTTTGAAGCGTGCAATCAAGATAAGCAGACTGTCTATAGCAACTTATAAAAAGGAAATTAAAAAAAAAAAACACCAATAATCAGTTTTAAAATGTGGCGCTATATTTTCTTCCTTCTTATTTCCCCCCCCCCCGCCCATGTAAAATTTATTCTACATTCTCTTTACCCCATAAGGAATTATGCAGTTCATCTATTCCTTTAAAATTGTCATTATTTAGTTACATATAAAAACGCCACCAGCGACTTATTCCTTTTTTGTTAAGCTGTAGCATTCGTAATAAAAACTAGAATTTAATATCTTTTACACATTTGCGATGAAACTATGCTTTCACGACTTCACATTTTCAAGTAGTTTTTAATTTGTAGTTATTTAAATGTGCTCATATACATTTCATTAATTATATAATATATACACATACATATATATAATTATGTGTGTTTGCAGTCAATACTTTCATATTCTGTAGCTGTGAAAAACTCATAAAATGTTTCATCAATATATTTGTTATTTACTATAAAAAGTAGAACTGATTTCATTAGCAAATAGATGAAAAATATATGCAATTAGTCAGTATTTTCTTTTACTAATGTTAGTTAAAGTTATACTAATGTTATTTATTAATTTTTAAATAAATTATACTATAGTTAAAACTTTGAAGTCAATATTTGTTACAAAATTCCTTATCATGCAACAGTTTGGCTATTTAGACACTGTAAATTTATAACCCAGAGTAATTTGACCAGAATTTATGACCTAATTTTACTTACCTGAAAATTTTCAATAAATGTCCCTGAAATCGTAAAAGAAATAAAATATATTGTTACTGAAGTTCTGAGAAATAGGCTACACTCAATGCAATTACATGTGATTATAGGAATCATTGAATCATGCCATTAAATTTCAATGAAACTCAAATTTAAAAAGAAACAAATTTTGAATGGTTACTTAATCTTAGCTACAGTCAGTAACCATGACTGTTTATAAGAATGATTCACTCTATTGTTAAGATTTTTAAAACTGTCAAATGTAAGTCTCTGAAAACTTGTTCAATGCCACAAAATACTGATTTTGAGAGAAAGTGTCTGTAATACCATATAATCGTAAACGAAAACATTGGGATAAAAGTCGAACAAACGTTCCAGTCTTAGGTTATTCGTTTTGAAGATATTTATTAACGCGTCACAACAGTAATAGAATATTAACCTCTAACTCGTACGACTCGTCCCAGGGACCACAGTATCACGTTTGACCCAAAGAATTTTTTTGGTTTACCACGTAATTGTATGTGTACATTGGTAGCTTCATCCTTAACAATGAAGGTAACGATCGTATTTTATTTTCATATAAAATTTTTAATCAATACAAAGATAACTGGTTATGCATTTGAAAAGTATATAAATATGCTCGAATTAAATGAACTCATACAGATATGCCAAGCATATCAGTTAATGAATAAAACTGCAACAGAATACTCAAGATTTGTGACTTTTGTGCATATATTATGATATTACAAATTCAAAACATAAAATAAACCGGAAAGTTCATCTTCAACATCTATACTTAATGCAAGAGATATTTTTGCCATGTTCCCTCCATCCTTTTAGAATTGGAAAACGATCATGAAAATCAAAATAATTAAATAAAAGTGATGTGAACAAGTAGAAGTGTTTAATGTATATAAAATATTCCAAAAGCAGATATAAAGACAGTCGACTGTTCCGTCGCCCGTTGAAAACTTATCAGCTTTTTTCAGAATTCTGCTTCCTATACTTTCAAGATTAAAAAAACCTAATTAGGCACCAAAAAACAAACAATTTGACAGCAAAACTCTGTACCATTAGCAAACAAATCGTAGGAACATATTTTAAGAGAAATGGACAATTTACAAGAATGTGGACTCTTGCTGAACTCTGCAGCAACAAGTGTAGTCTATACAGACACAACGATAAACTACATAGAGTTAAAGGTTTTCGTTTGGTTTCTAAGGAAATAATCTTTTTCCTAGTGTTATCTAGAGGTTCTTAACCCTTCAGAAGAATATTTAGAGAAATATGGTTTAACATTCACAACTAACTGAAAGCAGCATATCTGTTTTCTTTCGTTTCAGTTGAAAATTTGAACCACACAATACAGAGCTCTAACTCTCGAAAGGGAAGGCCACATCACTTCGGCTTAAATTAAGCAAGCAAAACCTTTAACCTTTGTTGGAGACAGAATACAATGCTTAATTCAAGAAAAGAAAAGGAAAAAAAAAAAAAAAAAACGTATTTTCACACAAGGCTTAATTTCATCTTGACAAACACTATACAAACCTTGGAAAAGAGGAAGTAAATGAACTCACGTGTTAAAGAAATATTTAGCGATTTAAAAAAAAGAAAGGAAATAATGCGTGGGATACGCAGAAATCTGACGCACAGGTGATGGTCATTCGAAAAGGTATTTAAACGCGCAGAAAGGGAAAGCTGATTCTGTCACAAACAGAGAATTTTATATAGCGACACTTTACGTTTGTCCCAAAACAGTGAACTTGGTCCTTGTTTTTCGATCAGAATACTAACTCAAAAGCAAAGATTTCAAATCGTAAGTAATTTAAAATTATTTTTTAAAAATTTTAATTGGCGTTTTCAGATACAAATCTTAATATAGAACAGATCGCAACTTTAGAAATATAAAAATGTAAAAACAGGTGCAACTGAACTTTATTTAACCAAACTTCGATTAATCGCAACAACGTCTTAACCGAAGAAGCGGACAAAAGTAACATTAAGTTCATGGAAACCAAAACCAGTAACTTCAAATTTTACATCAATTTTATGTTTCATTATTTGGAGATAAATATATTTCATCTATGGAGAAACAAAAGGCTTGTAGGGTTCTAACCTTTTATCTAATGGCTAAGCGTGTGGGAACCTCGTGAACAGGTAAGCGAATATTCGCTTTAGTTCAGAAACAGGTACGTAAAACTCAAGAAGGGTTAATTATCCTTTGTTTCTCAAAATAAGAAATGGCTCCTTCAAAGTGTACAGCAAAGCTTCCACTTGGGCTTGAACTCAAAGTAATAAGAAGTAAAACTTAACTAAAGCTTAACTAAGAGATATAGCCGAAGCTATCAAGAAATATTTAAGTAGTTGGCCCTTAAATATCAATTAAGCTGGCGAAGCTATCAAGGGCCTGAGATATGGCCGAGCGTAGCTTAGAGAGAGTGTAGCAAAATGCTACAGACTTCAATATACAGTATACGAAAATAGTGAACTGAGAAATATCAGTTCCAGGAGCTGATTTTCAAATATCTATGTTTATTAATAGATTATACTACTTGAGATTTGCTTTATTCCAAAAGAGTTACCTGAACATGGATAAGCTGTCAAAAGCATAAGAGATTTCAATGAATTACTTAAAATTTTTTAATATATCCTAAGTGAATTTTCATTAATCAGTAACGAAATGTATCCGTGAACTCAGTTGTTATTAACAATATGCCAGAAAAAATTTCTGAAAATAAACATTATGTTTATTTATAGGTTTGTCTATTTCTGTTTTACATAAGTTTTGTTTCTTTTTCTGCAAATATAAATTCATTTCAAGTGTTGTACAAATACGCGCTTTCCCAATTAAGTTTAACAGCTTAAAAGTGGCAATCGTAATAATAATTTAGTAATTCTTTAGTTGTAGCAGGTGCATATTATTTATATATGTAATTATATTATGTAAAATGAAATGAATTGCTTAAGGGCTTATAACTAAATATTTCACTTCATTTTAACTCCTTATTGAAATAAAAAAAAGAGGTTTAAAATTAAAATTTTTAAGCTTATATCTTATGCAAAACGCATATTTCTCCTCTTATAGATGGACACATGTTCTTTCAGCATTGGCAAGCAATGACTGAACCCAACGATCTTTATCGAGAATGTTTCCCAGAGTGCACCGCAGAGAACAAACTGACAATATAAATGCAGCAATGCAGGAGGCAATACGAATATCCATAGATTGACACTATAACTTCAGCAAGGCAGGATACCGTACAAATATTCACGTCTTCTACGGAATTCGAACGCGGGAAAACAACGCTACTGCAGCCAGCTCTTCAACCACCATCGAGACAGTGCAAAATGTATATTTATAAATAATATTTTTACGGAGAATGATTTGTTCAAAATTGAGCGGTTCTCACTTTTTCAGATGAATAAGGACTTCACCATGTTATTCGCATCATCCAACATAGTTTTGCCATTAGAATTACCGATAAAATGGGTTCTGCTATATAACTATCATTATATAGATTATATTAAGTGCTATACAATTCTAGTTACATACACTACTCTAAAACTATAGTCGTTATATTTTCTTTTTGAATTTTTAAACAATACGTCTAAAATAATTTATGTATCATTGTCCAGACTATTTTAAATGAAATAAGCAATAAAACAGCTCTTTGAAAATGGCTTTTAAAAAGACTATTCAAAGCTAAAACTAATATTAAGAGGAGAAAGGAGGGAAAGCTAAATTTTCTAGAACAAACATGTACTGTGAAACACTATTAATGGTTTAAATACGATTATTAAAAGTATCAATAATAATGCTATTAAAATGAGCTTAAAGAAGCTATAAATAAGTAAAATAACATTAACTTAAGTAGAAACTAATTGAAAGAAATATAAAATTAAGTAACACAATCTATGTCTGTATAAGTGTAAAATGATATACGCTCTTCAAGTGCAAATTTACACAGAATAACCATAAAAATCATGATCATTATTCTTAGCAAAGAACAAATGAACTATCGCATTGTATCGGAGAGAAAAAGATGTCTAAAAAACTTTAAAAACATGATCACTTTGTGATGATCTCTTTTCTCATTACCCTTAGAATTCTGGCTTTCTTTTAATGACAATAAAAATAAGTTTCACTGGCAATGTTTACGCATTTTCTTCTCGGTAAACCTAGAAATATTTCAGTTCTCCATTGGAAGAAAAGAAAATTACAGATAAACAACAGATAACAGCTACGTGGTAAAAAGAAGAAGGCCTAAACTTCGGCACATTATCATACCATGCTCTGTTTCAAACGAGAGAACAACCTGTAAGTATTGTCAGCGCTCTTGAACCTTTACTGTTTTTTTCTTTCTTAAATATTGTTCGTTCTTAGAAAGAAAAAATGGTAGCAAAGGTAAAGGAACTGAGCATAAAAATTGCATAATATGTGAGACAGTGCATGAAGGTAGTTGATCCAAAAGATGACATTTTATTTTCACAACTATTGAGACTAGTCTAACTGGAATATGTCATCATATGTGCATCGTTCCGTTTCACATTCAGCAGCTATGATTCGAGAAGGTATTAATCTCTGTATTTTGAATGAAATGACTTATTGTTCGATGATGGCAAAATCTTCAGAACTCAATTGTATTACGCTAAGTTTGAAACAATGCTCTTATAGGAGACAACTGGATAGTCAAAGCTGTAGAAATTTTCCAGCAAAATCAAATGAAATGCTTAATGACTTATAAAACAAATAAATATTTCGCTTCATTTCCACAGCTTACCAAGTAAGAGCGTCACATCTGAAACACAGTCTTACCTGAGTGACTGGAATTTTTTATTAAATCAACGATTTTTATTTATCATTCCTAAGTAAACTAAAACTTATATTATGCCAAAAAAGTAAAATACTCCATTATTTTACTTTACATACAGATGTTTGGTATTCTACATTTGAATTTTTTTTTAATGTATTTTTACATTTAGATAAAAATGCAGTATATTTTACCCTTTTTTTCTATTAAGTAAACAAGAATAAATTGCAAACAGTTCTATTGACCTCCACTCAGCCGAAAACACAATACTCGACAAGACGGACAAGGTCAGTTCTTTCAGTGGACACAAAAACTAATATAAATCTTAAGAATCAAGTTTTGCATTTTAAAACAAAAGTCGACCTCAAGGTCGTTTTAAAAATCTGTTAAAATCGAGTTGCAATTCACTGAATCAATAATATACAACTCATTATATTGTTCACATACTGGATAATTAGATTAAATGCAAATGCAAGGGTATGTTTGTATCTTTCAAAACTAAAATGTGATGTGCACTTTACCAACCATCATTGCTACTCATAATTCAAAATAAATAAAAAAATCCCTTGCTTACTCATACCTTGCATAAAAATTGCTTACGCATTGCTGTTATTTGACTTCATTGTTACAATGTAAATCTGAATAAATATATACTCTGCAAAAGGCCTTAATATTTTTTATAATACGTGATATAGACAAATAAATATGTTAGGCAAAGCAACAATTTGTTTCTGTTTGCTCTTAAATAAATATGTCCACGCCAAAACAAAAATTTTGAATTTTTTTAAAACTTTCACTTACTTCAAACATTATTTTTTGATATTTTACATTTATATACTTCTTTTATGGCCATTTCACCAGATAATATATATATAAGGAAACCCATAACTTAAATTTAAAAATTTTTCTCAAAACCAAATATGCCGAGCTTTCTAATAGAATCTCCTCTCCGAAACAATGACTCTGTAGATTTGTGAATCTGAAGCACTGTCCATGATATCACTTTAATAATATATAAGAAATTGTGGATATAATTACATACTACCATAAATATTCGTACTTTGATAAATTTTAAAATGTAGGGGTGCTAAATGCTAAAACTAAAAATTAGTAAACAGAAATTAGCGTAACTTTAAGTAAATGCAGTAGTTCCATAGCTTCGAAGGTCAAACAAAAATTTCTTCGCCTATCAGTGTGGAAATGGAACGGAAAGAAAAATATCCTCACATGAGAAACAAAAGAAAACTCCAGAATTTTCTAGCCAAATGTTGGAAAACGAAACCCTTAACGCCATCTGTTATCGAAAGAGAAGCTAAACTGAGAATCAGGTTATTTAAAGGCTTTCTTGTTCACTTTTCCGTGAATAGATAACGACAGCGCTTCGTTTCCTGGCAGAAAAACTCTCGAATCTCTAGAGAAAACTCACGAATTTTCTTCTAATTAACATTAGCGCTTTTCTTTTCACTTCATTTTCATATTCGCAGTTGAATAGGAATTCGTTTGAACTTTGAAACTGCAGTACTACACAGCAACGATTTATCGTGATAACGTTTTAAATTATAACATTTCTTTTCGCCAGCCAAATTATTCCAAATATTTTTGAAGCATCACACCAGGCAGCCTAAATCCTCGCCTAAGCACATACAGAAATCATTTTTTGAAAATCCAGAGGTAATTAATAATTTGGTACTACTGTAAGTTTTCTTTCCAAAGTGTTACATAAAACTTTTTCAAAATAATAGTTACTCTTTCTGAACGTTAATAATAGAGAAATTACTAAAAATGTCCTAAGTGGACATTTTGTATTTAAAGCCTCAATATATACGTTGAATGTGCGCGTGCGTATGCAGGCATTCTATTGTTATGAGTTCTTTCACAGTCCGCTTGGAGGGAGAAATCAAGAGTACACTCAAAAGCAGAGGTGGGCACGTGTTTCCTTTAAAGCAACGCAAGTGAATTTTAAAAGCGTTATCGGTAGATAGAGAATGCATACAAAGATGAATAGAAGACATAATTTGATACTCCGCCATAGTGATGTGTAACAGCTATGGGATTACGTGACAAGTTTAAGGAAGAAGGTAGTGCGTGTGATCTGAGGAAAGGATGATGCAGTAACAACAGAAAAGGAATGAAGCATGAGGACAATGTATTACAGACTTTCAGTGTATAATCCATAGAATCACGCATACGGGATAACATGAGACATACATATGCTTCCCTGCTGTTGAAACCAAATCCGTTTTTATCGACTTGTTCTGTAGCGTTGCAGGTGATTTTTTGCTGCATAGAATTCTTTTTTTAATATTTATAACTTTAAGATATGTGTTTTCCCCAAAACTTAATCTTGTCGTTCTATTGTTTTTTTTTACTGTTAACGTTTAAAGAGTGTGAAACATTGTTTTGAGATTTGTGTAAATGATAACAACTATTGTACAATCATGTTAATAGTTTTTATCATCATGTAAAATTATACCTTAAGTGATTATACAGACTTTACATCATGCTAGCATACCGAATCGGACAACAGCAGTAGCTTCAGCTGTGCGAAACTGGGAGAAATTAATTGCTAACTTTGATTTTTAACATTTTGAAAAAGAAGCTGAAAAGTATTCTTACAATTTCAGAACCTTATGAATGCGAAGTTTGTTTGGCTTACTTCAGAAACAAGATTTTTATAAATATTTCTGTAAACATTTGAACGTTACAAAAAAACTGCATTTTAAAACAAATAAAAACAAATCGTTAAGAAGTATTTTAAGCTACTGTTATTAAAATTATGAAGCAATATACGCTCTTAAAGCGCACCTTTGTTTCATCAGATATCATATATTAAGCTTAAACATTTTAAAAAATACACATCACAAAACTCCATACATACTATATACTTCACTATGTCTAAGTATTTCATTGTACGCTGGCATTTTTGCCAAAAACAACTAATAAAAATACTTCAGAGTTTTTAATTTTTATAATTCGTAAAAGCATAAATGAAAATGATGAATCGCTTGATTTAGAGCTTCCTCTCTTTTGATTAGAAGCAAGCAGGAATTTTATTTGAGGAATTTTTGCAGCTAATGAAATTCTGAATTTATTAATTTCAGTTTCCTCTCAAGTTCGAAATTTTATCAAGGATTTGCTATTTTTTCTCTCCCCAGTCAACCCAAAATTTTATTTCTTCTGAAATGTGTATCTATAATTAAACTTCATATTTATATTAATACAAATTTTGTGCAAAAATGATTTACGCAGTTTTTTTTCCACAGTATCTCTTCCCATCTCTGAATTTCAAGTCTTACCATTCTTTATCTTCTTTTTTTTTGCCCCTTATCCGGTGTGCAGTTCCAGTATAGATTTGCCCTCGGAACTGGAAGGTTGATGGGATAAAAAGTATTTCGTACTTCCGCTGTGTTTTTCCTTCTTTTTCTGCGGATATATTCTCCCTCTCCGTGTAATGCTCCCCACCATTAAACTCCATTTTGTGTATTTGAAGACATGTGCAACATGCACGCGAAGTATCAGAGTAATGTCACAGGAAGCCACATCCGACTTTAACTTCCTATCACACACATCTTAACGTGGTCAGCATATTACTTCCTCTATCTACACACTCTAGCGTGAAAAGAATGGCCGTAAATACAGTTTTTAACAGAAGCGAAGAAATAATAGCAAAGTTTAGTGTAATTTTTTATCTAAGATTTCTTATACGTGTTTCATGCCAATGTATTTAAGGCTTTATATATATATATATATATATATATTCTCTTCCTTATACAGACTGAAAATAAAAAAAGCTCACTTCTCTTATCCTAAGCTACCGATGACGATAAAATTGCACGACCAAAACATTATTTTCCCAGTCATAATAGTAGGCCTGTTAACCTTTACACCATAAGTAGGAATTTTCCAGATTTAAATTCATATTCCTTTAAAATCATCAGAATAAAAAAATAATGTAATAACATGCAAAATCTGTGTTTGTTCTCTAATAACTCAGTTACTACTATAGATACATGAAGCTGCAATTTAAATATTAAATATCATTTCACGATACTTATGAAGAAAATATATTCAGTTTTTAAACAAATTTTAAATTAATATTTCAAAATTAGATGGCCCTAGGTACCGTCGGTTTTTTTTCCTCACTGCGAGGAGCATACATACATACATGATACTTCATTAATAAATTTCTTTGAAAATAATACAGGGCGATAACATTTGGTGGCAAACAAAAGTGATTCGTCGTTTATAGTGGACGACGAAAAATCCTATTTCGAGACTAATAGCCCATTCGGGCAACAGCCGTTTTGGGCTAAAAATTAAAATGCAATTTTTCTGTATGAACATGGAAGGAGGTATATGTTTAGGAGTGTAATAAAAAAGCACGAAAATAAACGTTTCGTAGGTCACATATTTATTAGATTCTTTACTATTCGATTCCGTAGCTAGCAGTTTATGATTCGGCTGTTCATCTTGTGAAGCCACACTTGAAGGGCACTATTCATGCAATGAAAGAAATAACAAAAGTAAAAATTAATTTATTCTGAATATATACATTATGTATCTCTATGCGATAAACAATAGAATAATCTAAAATGCAAGTAAGGATAAATTATTCAGTTCTCTAGACAACAGCAAAAATCAGTGTAACTGAGCTGTCATTTTTATTCGTTGTAAGTGGAATTTTCAACTACTGTGAAGAGAAGACATTGCAAATGCGAATATTCTGTGTGGCTGTGTTTCATAATTGCGTGAAACAGCAGCAGTGCAAAGCTTGAATATAAACATAATGTTTTCGAAAAAGGTTACATTCTGTACCACTTAATAGTAAAATCATTTCATTACCGATAAAGATCATTTCGATAAATTTGGACTCAGTTTTCACCTGTGAACGGATTCAACAAAAGCTGTTTAAACCAATCATTTCCGGTAAGAAACAGGACAAATATCGATATAAAGAGGAAAGCCGAATAAAGGCTTTTTAAATAATGGCTTTGGAAATTATTTCATAATTCAGAGAATATGTCCAAATGATTAGATGAAGTCACGAGCGGATAATAAGCACATTACTAAGAAATGACATTGTCTAAACCATAATTAGAATTTAGCATAAACTCAAGACAGGTAAAGGGAATGGCACTCCTAGTGCCTCAAAAAAATAAATTGTGCATTTCATTTAACATAGAAGGAAGGAGAAAAATTAGTAATGTGTTCTTATGTTAAGAATGAGCTGCACATGAAAGATAAGAGTTCAGGTAGGCATTCCAAACAATGAAACTTACGATTACTTCAATTAGGTTCTGTGACAATTTAATTACATCGGGTTGACGAAGTATTCTTTCCTCTACTTTTAGGTGCAGCGGACCCAAAATTTAGGCTAATAGTTGACAATGGTTAGTACTGTGAAATGATGTTCCGGAAACGAAATGCAATCATGTGGACTGATTCGGAAAGTTCAGCATCTAGAAGATGTTTTCAGGAAGACTAAAAGCAATTTTTTAATCCCTTCCTAGTGATTTCTTTCCATTAAAAACATACATATATGACACAAGCTTCGTGAAAAATATTCATATGAAACAGCTGAAAAAGCTGAAAATTCTGGCAATCAGGTAGTACGGCAATCAGGTAAAATCTCACTACATGTTTATGCTCATTGTTTTACATTTTCGTAATGCTGAGTAAATAGATTTTTCTTTCTTCATTCTCCCCAAGTATGACCTAATATGCTAAAATCAAATATTTCTTTAGCATTTGAAGCACCTTTGGCTAAAATACTTTTTTAAACTTTTTTCTTAAATATTATACAGCATTTCAGAGTAATTTGTTTATAGAAAAGCATTTATTTTTACAAAAGTTTCCTAAAATTTTTTAACTGTTATTGTAAATACACACACCATTTTATGTATGCAGTCCAAAGTATAAATTTGCAAGATATTTGACCTTAATTTTATAACCCAGCCCCGCTTCCCCCCTTTTTTTTACCAATCCGGTGCTCTCATGTTTTCCGATCACGCTCACAACGGTCAGGTGATTCTTCTTTCTTCGAATCTTTTGACCCCAAAAGCTTTAAAAGGAGGTAATCAGGGGTGGGTGCAGAGCTATTGGAATGGTTTCATGCAGTTATCTGATTAGTACATTACTGTACCGGAATAAGTAGATAGGGGGCTGTGTATAAATTATCTCTTTGATATTTAGAAAAGAGATTACTTTCTGCATTGGAAGAGATATGTTTCTTAAATGCAGTAAATAGATTATACGTGCAAGCTTATATGATTATATAAAAGGGAAATTCATTTTCCGTATATAATCGTATAACCCATGCCTTCATCATCCTTCATCGTCCCATGCCTTCATCAGCATTACAGGTTCATTTCAGCAATTCATATGACACAGCGTGTTTGTACATTTTGGACTTTATTCACCATTCGTCTGGCGCGTAATAACCTTCAAAGTTTTGTGCCATAGAAAGTCAAGCAACCAACCAAACAAACCAATAATGATTTAGTAATAATTCTTAGTTTACAAGTTTTGGACTGACATAATTTACTTTAGCAGCTTTCCTAATTTGCTTGGATTTAATTAATAAAATGAAACACTTTTTCTTAAATGATTTCCCTTTTGTAATTTTTTATTGATATCGTACAACAGAACTGAAGAGATTACTATTACTTCTAATAAGTGAATGTTTAGTGTTTATATAATATCATTTAGTTTAACTAATCAGTAACTTAAACATCAGCAGGTATTCAAATAATTTATTATACAAATGATTTGTACTTTTTCGGATATCCGTAAATGTTAACCTAAGTTTTAAAGATTACACGCATGTTCACATTGTAAAATGGAAGTAAACCTAATATAATTAATAATTTAAATATATTATTAAGTTATAATAATGATAATATATACGATAATTTGAATCACAAATAATATCTTCTATATCATAGTATTATTTATTGTTTGAAACTATCTATTTTTTGAGTTTACCTTTTAATAATGCTGAGTTTGCGACAAGCGCTTTTAGATTTATATCCTACTTCATGTTTTTATAATTGGAACTTCGTGCAAGCTTAAATTAATCTAATTCTGACGACTGAATTTTTGTAAATTTATGACGTTATATCGAATAGGAGGAATATGCGTATCAGGTTTAGAGGGCAGAATAATTTGAATGCTTCGAATTCAGAACTTTCTTCATGATATCAGACTAAAAAAAGTAGATAGAGGATAAAGGTAAAATTTTTCTCTTCGATAATTTAATTCATGCTGCATAATTATAAAGTTAAAAAGAGTTTAGATAACACTGTTTAAGAGAAATCTATTCAGACAAATACAAGAGGGTGAAACACCAGAATTTCATTATTGGTCGTACAGATAGTTCGACTAAGTTAATTGTGCAGTTTCGCCCCAAATTTGATAAAAAGCAACCCTGTAACTTTTATAAAAATTCACTCTAGAAGCATAATGCATGAATCGAATTTAGTAACTTTGAGAAGTGCAAGGCTTAGAGCAGACGATCCAGTTGTTCCAAGTAAAACATTTCTACCCCGCCTTCACACCCAAGTAAGTCCAAAAATTATGCATGAGTAATCCTTTGTGAAATTGTCAGTTTCACTTATGCTTCGCTGTCCTCATGTGCAACTTTTATCTGATTTATTTCATATCAAACATATTTAGATCAATATTTGCATATATTTCAACTTGATCATAATTTTACATTTAATTATTAAAATAATTAAAGGAATCTCGTTTTTAAATCAAAAATGGAAGATTTATCGGCCGTTTATGTATAAGAAGGAATCATAAGGAAGTTCTGCAAAATTTTGTACCTAGGGATATCAATTCATTCATGCTTTCAATCAATGAGATACGTTAAGCAATATCGATAGGCACAAAAATAGTTTTCTTGCCTTATTATTTTTTCTGCTTGATTACAATTTAATTAAAAATATGCATAGAGTAGAATAGGAATTTTATAATATATGAATTTTTGTATCAATTACGTTTTGTAATTGAAGAAATTAGTTACCATATATGAAAGATCCATGTGAAAAATAAATATCGAGTTTAGCTAGTTTTATACCGTTTGAAAACTGTAATTCAGACAATAAGATTCCTTACAATCTGAATAATTTTCTTGTTACAAAAAAATATGCAAATATACCATGCGTTAAGACTTGAGACATGTTAAGTAAAGAATCATTCAAACGATAACTGTAGGTTTTGCATAACAAAATAAACACCGGTACAATTTCAAAATTATTTACTATCAATATGAAAAATAACCCCATTAATTTGAAAATAACCTTGAATATAATTTTAAAAAAAAAAGTGAATAATTTTGGGAAATAAATCAATGCGTCTTTACATGCAGATCTTTTCATCTGTAGGACGAAACATAAGAAAATATTTTTGGATGTTATTTTATTTCAAATTGTACACTAGATGGTGAATTTGTGTTCCTTCATGCAGTGTTTCTTCTACTTCACTAGATGGCAGCACACCTACCAAGCCAACATCAACAATGCGGCAAAATAAAGCTACTCGCTCGGTTTGGCCACGGCCAACTGGATATTCACGAAGGTCACGGTTTGGCTAACATATTACTCGGAAACTTGACAATGTCTTCGCTCTCGTTTTGGGTGTAAAATAATCTCGGACTACGCTTTATATAAAGAAATGGAAAATGACCGAAGAGTTAGGCCATTGTGAGGCAAATCCTCTTTAATTGACAAGCCAAAGATGGCATGATGACTGTCTGACAAACTGTAACTAATCAAAGCAACTTTACAGAAATATCGATCATCTCTGAATCACGAAATTTCACGTAGCACTGACAGAATTAAGTGAAGTGCGCACATAAATTCTGTAACTTCATAAGATGATATAACATTTTAAATTCCTTTGATCCAAAAAAATCTGATTTTCTAAGACATGTACTACGTTAGGCAAATCCAAATTTATCTAACCAAACACATATCTCATAAAATCACCGATAAGCAAGGTCTAAATGGCATTTAAGAACAATCCAAATAAAAATATGTTGAATTATTCAAACCTTTCAATTTCATGTGTGCTCTGAAAGTCTTCTGTAGGATACATATTGCGTGTCGTATACAAATCCTTCTAAATAATAACTTCACGAAAATATTTTGGAAGAATAGCATGGAGCACCTGCGCTTCACTGGATGAATAGTATGATGGCACAGTACCTGTATCTTCACATGATAACGTTTTGGTATCCCGTATCCCGTATGGTTATTCTTGCCCTACCCTCCCTATAAAAGAAATCCTCGGAAAATACCTTTTTCAGATTCCACCTGTCATAAAATTCTATCGTATGTAACCTGAAAGAGATTTTGCAGCTATTCCTAAACTCTTTTTCTTTTAAAATTTATTCTTGTATGTATAACATTCCTTGAAATCGAAGTTTTTCCGCGATTTCTCTCCAGATTTATTCTTTGTATACACATATCAGAGAATTACATGGCATACAGGGAAAACAAAATGCATGAAAATTAGTTATATTCTAAAACAGCTATGCTTTCTTTTGTACAAATATAACAATAGTCTAAGATTAGGCTTCAGTCAAAAAAAAAAAAAAAAAAAAATCGAGCACTTGGAAATAAAACAACTTCTATTTTAATCTCGAATGAGAAAATAAGCTCCTATATGAGAATCAAAAATCAGTCATGTGTAACGGTTCTCAAGAAAGGTGACATCAGAAAGTTCTTATAATGCTAAAGGAAGAAAAATTTTGATATGATATTTAACCCAGAGCTTTGTGAGACCTGAACTCAGAAAGAGTTAAGTAAAGAATCTCTACCGTAAATGCAATTTAAAGAAAGAACATCAACTATTGCATCCACTATTAACCATGGGATGAAAAAGCAGCGAACAGAGAAGAAACTTAAATCTCGAGGACAGGAAAGTGTTGAAAGCAGATAGTGAAGTGGATCGTTGTTTACGCTTCACGGTAATTATTGCTACCACTGAAAACGCAATGCCGTTATTCATGACTAGTAATTAGGTCTTAATTTTACAGACAGAAAAATGCTGCCAGAAAAATGCTCTAATATAGGGAACAGCATTGCTTTTCTTTGTACATGATCATATACACTTAATATTTAATGAGAGAAGCTAAATTAGCTAATTATTCAATAAATCTTATTATTTAATAACTGTTATTTATTTATTATTCGAATTAAATGCATTGATTTTTTTAAATACCAAGTTATCAAAAAACATTCACTCAATTTCTGATGATAATAACTCTGTAGATATTAGCAATATTTGACAGTATTAGCATTTCGAGTTTTAGAATATTGCCAAAATTTTGTGTGGAATATTTATGTTTTCAAACCCGAATACTGCTATCGCATAGGATAAGTGACAAAGGACTTAATGATAAACAGTTGTCTGCAATATCACCGGATCGAAATATCTGTAGTAGCAAATAATATACTCGTATTACTGTCATTTAAGCAATTCAGGCAGAGGCATTCGCGAAATTTTTGTCCACAAATTTATCCTCAAAAACTGCGCTGTTGCATAGCTTTAGAGAAAACAGCAAATGACATACTGCTGCTGTCTTCAAAGAAGTTCATTTCAAATAAAAAAATATTATCATATTGAAAACTTCCCTTCTTTTGCATTGTAACAACATTCCGGTGACACTTCACACACATCAGAACTGCTAACGTTATAATTGTCTTCCATGCATTCCCCCCCCCAGATTCACACACTTGTTTAATACGCGTAAGATATAGGCAAATAGAACAATAACTCATGAAACAAGAAGCTTAGGAATTCGTTTTGAAATTTATTTCAAATTTTATAAAATTTTTGGAGTTACACATAATGATTTAAGGCAGATAAATGTTAAAAAAGTTAAGATTATATTCATATGTAATACACTTTCTATAAAAGGTATTTAACATGCGCTTAAAAATTAATGCTTAAAAATTAATGCTATGTCCAAATAGTGTGTTTCTTAATTTATCTTAAATGCTGTTTGAAATTATTTTTACTTAATTTTATGAAATACACATCATATCTAGCAGAAGTATAACCTATACAGAGTTTTAGGAAACACAGCAAAAACTGGACTATTGATTTGTCATTGTTCGTGTAATTTAAGAAAATCGCACAGAACTCTTGTACGTAAATTTTTATTTCATTCTTTCAGATTTGCCAGGTAAAATTTAAAAAAAATAAAGCTAATAAAAATAAAAATAATTCATTAAAAATTGAATAATATATTTTGAACAAACTAATGTTATAATTACGTTAAAACAGATTTTGTTTCAAAACAGTTAAAATAATAATATTCATAGATTCCAATGAATATTACTTCGTAAAAAGTAATTTACAATAAGATTCCTTACAATAAGATTCCTTACAATATGATAGTACTTCACTTAAAAACACAGGGGAAAAAATTGGTCTGTAGCTGTGAAATAGAGAAGAAAATAGTAGTTATTTCGGCCCATACATTCTCTTTGTACATACAAATACAAAATCGGTGCTCAGTATTTTACCATCTTTAGAATTACTGCCTGAAGATATCAAAGCACCTGAACGAAATTCATCATTCTTCTCTAACACACTTAATCAGCATTCACCCCTCACCCCCCATGGCGAAAACGTAGTCCCTTCGACATTATTCATTTCACGCTGTATATTCTAAACAGGATTAATGTGAGGACAGGACTGACGAGGAGTTTCCAAATAGTGTGGAGTGCAATAAAAAGTTGACAAGCAAAAAGTGTTGGATCTATATTTAGGATTATTATTTTTCTAAAACATTCACTTGAGTGGTAGTTTACGTTTCTCTGCATTTTTATTAATATTACATTTCGAAATGTGCAATTGCTTTAAGCTCATCATTGTCCTTTCTACGATGTGAAAATTACCAGGAATAACTATATTCATGCTTCTCTCATGTCATTAACTTTGAAGATAAAACCCCCGCTGTTTGAAAATTCTTTTTACTTTCTTTGCCTTCGTTCACATTCACCATGCTTTAGAGTAGTCTCCATTTAGAGCAATCAGTGGAGAATATATAAGATAATCTCTTTATAAGATATCAATTTCATTTACGCGTCGTTTTGTAACAGTTTGCTTGTAATACTATAATTACATTATAAGGTATTTCTCCCACTTCCCTAGCGTGCCTTCGTGGTGTAACGGTAGCACGCTGGGCTGGTATTTCCAGAGGTCCGTGGTTCGATTCCCGGCGAAGGCGGTTGCATATTTTTCATCTTTTCTGCTTCCAACTAATGACTCTACAACATACAAAATTGTATTAACGAATTCCGATTATTTGCGAATTAATACTCGTTCCAAACGCTTGTTCTAGCATAAAATCACGCAAATTGTATTAATATCTTCCCGTTTTACTGTATCAGCTTTCAAATATTGCAGAGTCATTTTTCTTAGGATACCGGTTTTCATGTTGCGTCTAAGATGCTCGTTTTCCAGCATTCATTTACAGTGCAACTTATAGCAGAATGCTGTTTGTTTTTCAGCAAATATACACCACTTTTATAATGTCAAAGCATCCTTCAAAACGTCGATGCAGACAACTAAACCTAAAGGTGCAATACCAACATTTAACAAGCGTTCAAACACTTTTGGTAATTTTCAGATCCACAATATTTAATTAATTGAACTTTTACTAGATTTACTTAAATATTTCATTCAATAAAATAAATTATTTGGATAAATCGAAAGCTTTGAAAAATATAATCAAAAAAGTTATTCATATTTTATTCATTTTTTCAAGCGTATTTCGTGACTGTGAATTGGCACATCATTTTATACCAACCTTCAGAAGCGGGAATGGCTTAGCGCCGCTTTCAGTCTCGCAGCTAAATAGGCACACTAAGTTTTACGCAACATGAAAAAATCAATAAAGTAATTAATTGTTGGGATATAAAGTATAAATTAATTAGATTAATCCCTAGCTCACGCGACTTCCTTTCGAAATAATTTGACGTCAATTGACTGACCACGTGATCGGTTCCCATAACAACCAATAATATGACCTAGCTCAAACTAACAATTTATATGCAGAGGGAAAGGTTTGGGCCATAAAAACGTCACGGGAGAAATTTAGCATTAACCCTATGGGCACAAAATCCTAACCACCTGCACTATTTTTTTAACTTCCTGAGTAACATAATTACGTTTGTGACATAGGGAAATGATTAGTATCATTAACAAAACTGCGTAAAGAGAGACAGCAGTGGTAATATTTCCCGCTGCGGGCGATGTGTTTTACAAGTATCACCAAAAGCGAAGAGTTCAGTAATTACACAACATTCAGAAATCGGAATAATATATTTCACTAGCCTTTGAGTACCATTATTCAGGTACAGCGACATTAAAGACAGAAAGGTTTATAGACGCACAATGGGAAAAATGATTGAAAATGCTGTTAACGAAATTATTCGCCACTGTTTTAGTGACCTCTCAATTAAACAGTAGCAGGTCACCTTAAATTAAGAAAGTTACTCCTGAATTATTAAATTAAGAAGGTTACTAAATTAAGATGAATTACTAAATTACTAAATTAAGCGAATTACTAAATTAAGATGAGTATTGCAAAAAACGTTTAGATTAATCAATCATACTAAAGATGCAAAAAGAAAACAAAGTCACAGGGTTCGAAATAATGGTATTTTAATAATAAAAATGAAATAAGCATTCAAAAAGCGTAACATTGTATATGAATTGGGAAAAAACAAGAAATTTTCTATGCATCATATGAAAGATTCATTAATAAAACCATTTTCTACAGAAATACAAAAATCAATTACCTAGTACTGGTAATATTAATAGAAAAGATAACTTGGTTTCCATTTTTCTCATTTCATTTCCTTTTTTATTCTCCCAAAAGCGGAACAAAAACAGTAAGCGTCTTCAATATGTATTTAGTACCTCTCCTCTTTATTGCAAAAATCAACAACAAATTTTAACTATTTATTACGAAAAAATTTAAAACATTGGAATCCTTTAATGTAGTTCCATGGGTTCAGGTCTACGAGTGACTGAACAGCCACGAAATATGTACAAAATTTAATTCAGATTGTTCGAAGAAGTCCATTGGATTTTAACAGTTATCCTCGTGGTGTAACGCTAATGCAACTGGTTTCTTTAAGATGTGTATACGAAGCGTTCCTTTCCATAGACAGACAGTCTTATAGGTCTTCGACATAAATAAACCTACATTTCTATAGCTCTCAAAAAAGAGTTAGTGAGCTCATCCAATATATAAATTTTATAGCATGGTAAAAGCCCAATTATCCTACCACTGCCATTTACTAAGTTAGAAATTTTAAAGAAACCAATGTGCTACACGTATTCAAATTAAAACTGTTGTTGTAATAATAAATTTAGTGACAGACACAATTAAGATACGAAGTAATTATATGCATTTTCGATTATAAGGAGAGAATGAATTTAAAGAGAATATTTGAGAATATTTTACACTACAGAAGTAACCCCCAAATAGGTCGTAACTAAAACAGCTTATTCTCAAATTTGTTAAAATGGATACTACCTTTATCTACGAAGGTACAGGATTAACCAATTAGTTTAATATAAAAATACTTTAAATAAGTTCTTGTAAACAACTCATTGTTTTCAAAAGCCTTATGCTGGTCAGCATTTATCATCAAATGACAGAAATTGTTATACTACCACATATGCATTATAAACAGCTCAAACGGAAATTGGACCACAAGGTTCAGAGAGATAGCAACTCGAGTTAAACGAATAAATCTATTAAAGTAAACTGGAAATGAAAACACTTAACAAACGCTATTTGATGAGAAGATGGACTTCGAATGTGCTTAACAGAAAAGAAAAAATGTCCTTACCCAGACTCGAACACGAGACTTGGATAGCCGGACCGATGTTCTGTCAACTACGCCCAAACCCAAGTGGAGGAATGAGTTAATTTCTTACATACGTCAAAAGATAAAAGGAGGAAGCTGGGTCCTTCCTAGTCAATGAATCCTGGTTTGGTGACAAATTACCGTAGAATGCGGTATTTGCGTGGCGTTAATTTGAAGTGAAAAGAAACAACAGACTTCAAAGAGAACTGTGAGGTTTCAGACACCAGTAATTGGCAAACCTCAACCTGCGTATGTCGTTGATTTCAAATAAAAGCCTCATTATATTTCAAAGAGAAGGTTCATTATATTTTAAACAGACATGTGAAACTGTCAAACCTTAACCTTTATTTATAGTCCATTTCAGAAAAAGTGAGTGGGGAAAGTTCTCCTCTTGCACGTCCGCCGACAAACAACGCGATCGAACAGTATCATTAGTATCTCAATATATACTGAGTCTTTCTTACTTAGAATTGACGTCAAGCAAAGATTAAATTCATTAATTATTAAAACTTTTGAAAGTTCAAACGACGTTATAAAGTTTCATGAAAATTTTAAGTCGCGGCAGTTTTTGTGAAAATAAGACAAATGAAAAGAATCAATCTCTATCATTTTAATGGAATTTATCAAAAACATCTAGTTCCTTTAAAGCTGTATTACAGCTCTAAATACTATTAATTAATTTAAATTATGTTATAGATGTATATATTTAAGAAAGAAGATAGTTTTTGAGATTAACAAAGAAGTTTAATACAACTTTTCCCTAAATATCGTATGAAACAACTGAAACGTCTCCAAGTGACGTTTTAAAACAAATTTCAATATGATGTTAGAAAAAAGCCTTAAAATTTATTATTTTAGTACGGCAAACATATGCCACTGCAAAAGATAACAGAAAATTGAAGTTCACTACCCTTCCCCTCCCCTCCCCCGAGAAGAATTTTTCGAGCATTAAAAAAAAAAAAAAAAAATATTCTTGTTGATATATCTTTCTTATGACTTAAACAGCTTTGTTATCAAGCAGATTAATGAATCTTATTAGCAATAAATGAATCAATGAATTAAAATAGTACATTTGGTTCCCGAATAAAATAAATTGTGGGAAAAAATCTGTAATTTAAATATCTAAAGAATTAAAAATTGTTATAAGCTGTCAACATCTATTGACAGAGTTATAAATTAAATAAACTACGTTTTGTTTAAAACCTTTAACATATAATGAAGTTTTCCCTTCAAAGTTACCTAGAATTATTCGGAATTTCTGTGTACATCAAATTTACAGTGCTTTAAACTATTACATTATTTAAAATAGAATTATAAGGCTGACCTTTCTGTGCCTTAATCTTACAGGAATCAGCTAATGCATTTAATATTAAAAGTTATAAAAAATTAACACACATACGCAAGTCAGTTTTTATGTTAAATTATTAGTCTAATTTATCAAAGGTTAAAAGAAATCTACAGAAAAAGATATGTAAAATTTAAAAATTTTAACCATACATTCAGACATTTATAACGTACGAATAAGGTACATGGAACAAACAAGAATTTCCATTGGTTACTAAAGGTCAACACGTCTATTATTATATGGGGAGAGGTTTTCTTACAACGAGAATTTTGGCTTTTCGGATAACCTAATTTTTTTAAGTGCATTTGTTGGTACCATATCAAATGTATTAACACAGAAAACCGTTGCAGGACAGAGTAGAAAAAGCGACATAATGCCAAAGTTGTAACCCATATTTTTTACACGAGAGCATACATTTTGTATATGCACTTGTTCCCCGCAAAGTTTTTTCCTACAGTAGGGCGCGTTGATGAATCCATTGTGATTTACGACTGGTTGCATTTGCTCCCCCTGTCTTCTGGAATGTAGGAGTTGAGCTGTATGAATAAAATATCGGTACAAGGTGTTTGCGGTATCAATAATACAGTTCTCGCCTTGCTATTCTCTGGTCAAGAAAGATGATGGAATTTTTATTCGTTAAAAGTCGTTTCTTTATGCTTTGAAATACAAGATGAAGACATATTGCTCGATTGATAATAATAATAATAATAAAATATATTATAAAAAATTATACATCAAATTTGAAAGGTGTCAGATTTAAACGGTCGTCCAAAAGGGTTTGTTAAAGTTTTTTTTACGCTCTCGCTGAGTTCACAGTCTACTTCGTCTCTGCTGTTGCACTCATACCTAATCCATCTGTTCTTCCTTTTAAGATATGGCAACACGTTTTACACTTCTTTCTATCCCTAGGAGCCTGCCTTGCAGGTAAATATGAAAAGAGAGTAATTCAGCCTTTACTCTCTTTTCTTCTTTTCTTTTTTTTAAAAAAAATCTCGACTTGATTCTGACAAAACGAAAAGATTATAATTATAGAAAGAAGGCTGCTTTAATGCAGAAAGAAAGACCTAGAATGTGGAATAAAGAATGCATCATTATTACAAAACGGTTTTACAGCGAAATGCAAGCATTAACAATATATCAACGATGAAACAAAGTAGAATTTTGGGGGAAAAGCGGACTTCATGTAATAGAACCATCAAATAACGAGTTTTAAATACCCAAACCTGATGAAACAGGGAAATATTATACCCATAGATTATTTTTAATTCGTAAAATTAGGACTCTTGTTCTGTTCTGTTAATTAAAATTTAGTATTACATATAAGTCAGACAGCTAAAACAAACTTGTGAATTTTACGAATCTCTAGCTCCCAAACTATTTCATTGATTCTTAAAGCCTTTATAATACTATTTATATTTAAGAACTCTCGATTTTATAAACAGAATTTAGCGTTTGTGCAATAATAATTCATTTGGTTTGGCTCGGTCCAATTATTTGAATACGGCAAACCACACGAGAGCTACCTGCCTAAGCGAAGTGAAGCCTTTGTGAAGGACTTTCACAATAACCAACCATGCAATCAACCCTTTCACCTACCTAGGTTCGAACCTGGGTTGAACTACCAGTATACAGTGGTTTTAGCCAATCGGTTACTAGCGGGGTAATAATTCGTTTTCGTGTTAAAAATTGAGGTTCAATTGCATTTGTTTTTAGTAAGTTTAGTAGAAAACAGTTACACAGCTCCTAAGTGAGTATTGGTAAAATGTGAAATTTCTAAATTGTGAATTTGTAATATAAAGAAGAGAAGCGTACCAATTTAAAAATTTTAATTTAAACAAAATTTAATTCAAAACAGACCGCGGTTTCATCTAAAAATTCTGCAAAAACAAAAATTTCAATTGGAAAATATTTTCCGAAACTTTCCTTATTCATAAGATTTATTCTATTAATGATTTACAATTCAATCGTAGGGTTTCCCCACATATTTCTAAAAGATAATAATTTTTAATCCTTTAATATTTTGTTCATTAGATGGCGCTACAACTGCTGTTTTCTTTTTATTCTACAGAACTACAGAACTATTTCTACAGAAACATACCTGCGCGAATCACGGACTATGTAGAGATTTCAATGATATGACAAAAGGATTTCAGGATAATTAGGAAAAATATATTTTACTGTATCTCAGGGTAGGAATAATGAAGTGAAAGATTTAAATCGAACAACAATTTTTAAAGATTTTTTATATGACAAAAAAGTACCATTGTTGGAAAAAAACAATGGCAATTTTACTGTAGACAAATGATAATGGACTATTTTATGACACAGGTATAGGCAAACATTTACATCCGGAAATAGTACGTACATGACAAAAGAAAGCGAGCTACAAATGATTTTAGAGACTTCATGTCATTGTAGCTCACGCGATATAACGATTTACTTTCTCAATTATTACTCTGATGTATTAATGTTATAAGCAACGCTACTACGGACTTTCCTGTGAAATAGTAAATCGTTATCTAATGATCTTAAGAGCAATTATCATCTAATTACTATAATCGATGCAATAAATATCAAAGTTCAGAAATTTGCCAGCCTAATAATTAATTACGCATGTAACATACTTAATCACTTGATAGTTAATATAGTATTATAGAACGGAAAATTATTTTAGATTTTATTTCTTGTGTTAAACATTAAATACGATGTAACTCGATCAATAAACTTGAAAAATCGATCATAAAATCAAACATACACGCTTCCAAAATACGTCACTTAAATATGGACCCAGGTTATATCAGTAACTGTTATTCTTATTATATCTACGAATTAAAATGTTAAAAAAATAAAATGTTAGGTCTAAAAATGATATATTTATTATAAATAAACTTTATTTTTTGAAAGCAAACGGTATATAAATTTAATGTTACTAAACATGCAAAATTAAACTTTATATTAGGAATCTAATTTAAAAAAAATTAATAAAATCCGAAAGCTTTAAGATTTTATATTACGCCCAAAAGATCTTTTCTTAACATTTTGTGTGTTAACTTTATTAAACAACATAGTCGTCGCCCTTAAGCCACATAAAATTCAATTCAACAACGTAAAATATTTAAAAACAATATAGCTTTAAAATTTCAGATACACAGTCTCGTGCGCTGCAGATAATAATATAATTTTCTCGTATAGTCGGATGTTGAAACCTCATACTCTCTACTTCCCATTTCGTTATACAGCTTCGAAGAGCGAAGTTTTCAGTTTGACTGATGCATTCGGCATTATAGAATTTCGTAGATTATTATACACTTGGTATTTTGCATGCGAGCATATACGGTACTTAACAATTATATATGTAAAATAGTTCATAAATTTGCCAGCCTAATAATTAATTACGCATGTAACATACATACAGTTATTTATTTTCATTACATCCATAGCTCCATTTCATACAGTATTAGCATCATAAGCATAGGCAAATTAATAATGCCAAACTTTGCGTACAAATCAGTATCGATGTTTTAGACCAAGAAACAATTTGTTATTGCAGATTGCAGCTTCACTGTCAAGAATGTAGTTTATTCAACCACTTAACGGTTTTTGCCCTTTAACGAATAAATTACCAAAAAAAATAATAGAAATTTTCAACATAAATCCATACATCTTGCATACAATTTAGGTTTTTTTCGCTTAGTTTACGGCACTTATCATTAAAATGTAGTCACGCATAACCTGTTGCAAGAGCAAATGTTGAATACAAAAAGAATAAAGTGCCTCACCTTGAAAATTTTCATCCGTTGGGGAAGGTGACGTCATGTTTGCACAAAGGTGGTCGTTGGACCAATGCTTGCACGTACGTGTTTCTCTTAAAAAACTTGAATGGGATCACATTTAAATTGCCAGCCACGTTATACGCACGCTCACTGCTACTTAAAATTCGCTTTAGGACAGCTACTGCTAAATGGCTACGATTACTAATCTGAACTGATTATTTACTAAGTTCCCTTTAAGTTTACATCTGTAAACATATTTAATGTATTATCACACATGTATTTAGAATGTAAGTGCATTACACAGGAAAGAGCTAAAAAATTAATTTATTATGTCGATCGAATGACCATCGGAGAACAGTATAATTCTGTTATGATTTTTGATTCTTGACTTTAAATTCATTGAGCGACATTTTGTGGATACATTAGTTATCAACATGGAATGCAAGGTGGAGTTTCATTCACACGATAAAGTTTGATCTCTGTCTTTGAATAATAAGTCATGATGATACTTTGTAAAAATAATATTAATTTTGCATATTTTTGGCAAACGGAACCCTAATTGAATATTTTCTAAAGCTATTGGGAATAGAAAAGGTTAGAAAGAAAACCTACACGCATACCTCTTATTTCTGAATGACAGAAATACAAGAAAAATCTTTTTTAAGCCCGATGGCAAGTTACAGTTTCCATACGGGAAAATTAGGGAAGCTATTAAATCTAACTCTGAAACAAGATAAATCTCTTTTAAAAAAACTGAGAAGCCCGATGGAAAGTTACAGTTTCCATACGGGAAAATTAGGGAAGCTATCAAATCTAACTCTGAAACAAAGTCAAGCAGTAGAAATTGATTAGTTAAAAACTTATAATAAGCATCTCGCATCCTGTGAGTGAATGGGCATCCTGCGAAACGCATTAACAAGCAATAATTACTATTTATCTGTCATCAGATATAAATCGATTCCAGATCACATTGATTTGACACAAGGGTTATGGACGAATTTCTATCATATTTGATTATATTTCGATCATATGTGATGAATAACGTGCTATTTTTTAATATCTATACATTTTTAGGAGTTAATTCATGTGCTTCTCTGCTTTTTCTCGTGATTAGGCTTGGAATGGAAAAGACATATCCCAAAACTAAACCGAGTTAGCTATGTCCGCTGAGTCTGGCTATCGCAAGGCTATTAAATAGGCCGAATCGTTAAGTGCTCAGTTGTTAGGGAAAGGGAGTTTCTTTAATGAAATTTCCTTGAAAAGAAATCTTTAATCAAAAGAGTCCAAATGCGCCTTGTAGTAATTTTATTAATGTAATTCAGAAACATATTAAAATGGCTTATCTATGGATATTAGAAAATATATTAAAATGGCATGTGCTGGCAGGTAAAATTAAGCGATGAAAAAAATTTTAAAGTGAGGATAATAATTAAAAAAACTTGCATTTTTAAGCTTCTTTTTTTATATCATTGCAAACTGTTAGCATACATATAACAAAACTACGTAAAATAATTCAATATATTTTTTTTATCTCACTTAGAATGCAGAACATTCGTGTTAAGTTATTACATGTTGCATAAAATAACTTCAATTAATAAAATTAAAAAAATGTGTAACAGCACTTTTATTTATTTATTTCGCTCGATTTCGATTATGTTTGTCTAATTCGACTGCATATTTTCTTGAAAAGATTTCTGCTTTATTCGATAGATGGCGCTATGATTGCTGCTTCCATTTTTTTTAACATTAATTTGCTTCATTTCGTCTACTTAAATTTTCATATTGTAGCTTACAATATGAGTGAAATGAATTTCAATCTGAAATATGAAATATAAAATGAATTTCAATCTGAGCTTGAATTTTGTCTCGTTTTTAATTTCAGATTTTCAATACATTAGAAGGTGTAATATTTAAAACATACTTTTTATAAATTACTAAAAATAATTATAACAGTTTAATCTATAATTTATAAATATGGTGATATAAAATACATTTAAATAGGAATCCATAATTTAAGACCATAAAAATAAAAATTATAAAGGATGATCCACCATAGATTCTTTCCTTAAAATTTTTAAGTCTAAAAATGCATGTACTTTTGACACACAGATCATGCTATGTACATGCATTTGTGGGCGTTTGGATTTACTACTGCTATCGTGACTAGAATATGACAAGCAGCTGGTTTATGTATGTCACAACAATGAGTTTCAATGCCCCCATTTTTACTCCCATGTTTCAAGTGAACGTTAGCTTTAGGGATTATATCAATGAGACAAGTGACATATTTTACTTCGATCTCAAATACAAAACGCTCGGAAAGAACTCGTAAAAGTTCTTAATGGCCTCGATAATTTTCATCTGACAGAATGGAATTTAGGTACCAAAATAAGATTTAAAAAAAGAAAGTTAAAAGAAAAGACCCTATGAATTAAAGATATTATTTAAAATGTTCACGAAAATACTTAGAACATAGTCCTTTTAAGAGGTCTTAATGATGGAAATACTTATATGAATGAAATATTCAACCAAACCAAGACTTACAGGCAAGTTAACAGAGATATACTATATTGAATATCTATTCTGACGATAATTATGAAATCGAGCAATATTTCAAGAACGTAATTAAGTAACGTACAGGATATTACTTACTGGCAAAATCTCTAAAACGGGCCATACTTACCAAAATCCTCGGAAAAATAGGCAGGTAGTCTTATAGATTTTCATTGTAAAATAATTAAAAAAGTGAAGATTAGGCTGAAACAAATATGTATCCAATATTATACCTGTTATCCGATATTAAACCTGAAAAGGTGTCAAAAGTCTGCTTAAAGGCATGAGGAAATATATACCTAATTTTTTTAAGCATATCAATGTACATTGGAGCAATTAATATTTTTTTAGCTTTAATTTATACTCCACGGATGCATGCAGGGAGTCTTCCAGTTACAGCCTAATCAAAAGCGACAACTGTTTCGTGATTTGAATGTCAATGCATTTCATCACTTGTATGTTATTACCGCATTATAAACAAAGGTGGCCTTATATTTGTAACAGCCGGACAGGCTACCCCCAAGGGAGAATGTTAAATCTATCTTCATAAGGTTTATGAATAGGTTTACTATTTCCTTTTCTAAGATTTATTTTCTACGGCAGTTTTATCTTGTTGGTAAAACTCAATTGTGATGAAAGGAGCAGATTATTTTTTTAAAAATATTGATGCTATGCAGATTCGCAGGAACTGTATATGGATTTAATGGTACGGTTAACTTCCTTATTTTCGTTGCACATAACTTTAAATAGATCGAATAACTTCTTTCGTTCAAATTAGCAGGTCACTTACTGAGGTTGTTACTGCATCTCCATGAGAATTTTTTGCAATAATATTTTCATACCTTGAATCGATGATCGCTGATTCCGTAAGAACAGTTACTTCAATAGGTTCCTTAAATAATGATCAAATAATCATCATTATTTGATTATATTTTATCAAATAATGAGCTGTTTGTTGGTTTATTCAAAGCTATGAAAACTTTCAGTATTTCAGCTTTTAGTGACCAACTTTTAGTGCTAAGCCAACTTTCATTCCATTTCCAGTCCTTAATTTTTAAAAGCATAGCTTCAATATTGAAACATTTCCATTTATAATATTAACACATTAGGTGTCTGGCAAAGTCTTGGGTAGAGTTACTCTAAATACAGGCTATTTCAAGCAAACCTGGCTATAAAAAATGAAGCATCTTACTAATACACATGAACATTAACGTTTTGGTAAGAAACGAACTTGGGACAGTATAATCATGGTTCAGTTTAGGCACAACTGGCTTATTAATATTTTTAAGATCAATTTAGTAACTCCATTTATAAAGGTACTTGCATTTGTCGATGAGTACGAGTTTCTTAATTTTATTTTGCATGTCGTAAATAAATCTGAACTAGACTAAAACGATTTTAAAGAAATACAGAAAGATTAATGAAAGAGTGTTTTTTGGCATTAAATGATAGAAAAGTTGCATACACAGAAGACACTTCCTTACAACTATGCATTAGTTTTTTTCATTTATTAGTGGACAAATGTAAGTTATTTTGCTTTATGACGGGAAAAACTACTTATTAATTTCCATCTTGAGACTATACGTCTGAGCTTTAACTCTTACGGAAAAAACAGAATAAAATTGATCTAAGAGGTCAGTTACTAATTATAATTCTAACGTATGTGTCGTGAGTCACTTGTTTCAAGCATAATCACCATTCAGCCAATACAGAGAATGCAACACACTTGGATACGTCAGTAAGCAAATGCTTGACCTGAATCCTGCGAGCTTGAATTTAAAGTTGACGAATTAGGTAGTCAGTCGAATGTGCTGAACTTTACGAAGGTTAAAACAAGAAACGACAAAAGAATCAAAAAAGAATTCATAAAGATATAGCTGCAATCTTTCTCTGCACGCTCTATTAATTTTTTGAATTTCAGGAAAATAATTCTTCGTACCTTGCTTATGTACTTCATGAGCGTCAATTTTTCATCTTTTCCAAAAAGAATCTTTTATCTTTTCACATCTTCGTAGAAGTAAGCATTTAACATATGAATAGTGACGACAAGTTAATGGATTTCTTGTAAAAACATGTTTCAACATCTATATCTAGTTCTCAAGAAATAGAGCAAATCCAGTGATTAATCTTTTTTTTTTTTTTTTTTTTTTCTGTTTATTTTGTTTTGCAATAAGAATACTTTAAAAATTTACAGATCGAGATACCGTTTTTAAATTAAGTTAAGATTTTTTTCTAAGATAAAATTAATTTAGAACGTGATCTAAATTTAAAACTAAAGCGTAATTCATAATGCAAGTAACCTATGTTAATTTAAGTAACATACTCATAAACGATTTTAAAACATTTTAAAAATATATAACAGATGACTTCTAAACTTTTTTTCTCTATCCATCAGCCAGCTCTAAGGAGCTTTCTTTTAGGTAAGTAGGTCATTTAAGAGTTGTTTGAATTCAAACGATTCATTGAATATTCAGGAAATTTTTTTCTCATTTCCTTTAGAGTTCGTACAGAATCTACACCAAATTTTTATCATTTATTTATGTTTACTTTTCCCATAACGATACATTATGTAACGTTGTGCTACGACGATGCTGTCCACTAACCTTCCTGACGCCTTCCTGGGAAGGCGAACTGCCAATTTATGCGGCATAAGATCTTCTATATAATGTTGCTTGGTGAATTGATAATTCACGCAGCATAAGATCTTTCCTTTACGCGGCATGGCAATTTGCTAGTAAGATTTTTTCATTTTATACGGTCTGGTGAACTGCCAAGTATAAGATATTTCTATTACGGGAACTAGCTTAACAGCCAATTACATAGGCCTCTCATTTTCTTCTCAAATTACGAAAAAAAAAAAGTGCATTGTTTATTTACAAGCGAGCCACTTGAAAGCAATCCGTTATTTTTTTTTACAGCTTGAAACCTTACGATAGCAGTAAGTGTTTTAGGAGCACGTAATAATGCTATCGATAAAAAAACCTTTTTGAAGCTACGTGCATTCTTGACAGAAAGCTTCATTTTACTGAAGATTTTCCATAATTTCAATAAAATAATTACAATTATTTTCGCATATAATTGTTTATACTAAATCTAATTTAGTAGTCTAATTAAGTTTGGTTACATTTTAAATTTAGAAAGAACAAGTGCATCGACTTCAAGGATTAAAACCTATCTTCTATTAAATCAATTGCAAGACAAATAATTTCTTTTCCTCAGTTAAAGCTGAAATTGACTTTTGCATATCGAAATCAATCGGAACAGATAAACTTTTCCAGTGAAAAATTCGATTGTCAAAATAAATAAATAACAAAATATAGTTAAATAAAATATAATAAAATATGTCTTAAAAAGAAAGAAAATACTTTAGCTACATCTTACTGCACTTTTTACGGGTATCGGAAATTATCCAACCCTTGTATAAATCATACATAACTTCACCCATTAGACATTTTCAATAAAATTTCAGTATATCGCCTATTTTACTTTACATATTTTCCAGTTAAACTTCTACGTATCAATAAGTTTGCTTATTTGAAAAGCAAATTGATTTTATACCGTGTGGAGTGCGAAATGAAATCACAAAACATGTTCTGCCTGCATAATGTTATTATTTTAAGGATGGTGAACCCTACAGGCAGATGATTTTGCCTATTTTTAAACTTTAAAGAAAACTATATAGGTCAGTTGGAGAAACAGAAAATTCGAATTATTATAGTTTTTTTATATTTTGCACATATTTTAGCCTTTTATTTTATTTAAAAATGCCAAGATTATATATTTAAATTTACATAGAAAGAAGCTAAATCTTTAGAATTTGGACATTTATGCATGGTACATTTAGAATTAGGATTTTTAAGTTGCATTTATACATTGCTCAACTCCTTAATACTGTAAAACTCGGTTAACAGAATATTTAAACCCCATTTAAGCAAAACGATTGAAGAAAATGAAACTGAATCCAATGAGTCTTAACAACTCTTCACAAGTCATCTTTTTTCTATTGATGCGTTATTAAGAGGCAAAGATATATATCATAATGAAAACATACGCTATAAGTGCAAGCAAAAAAAGTAGACACAATAGAAATAAATTTTCATTCAGCACGTGACTCCAACTTTTGGTTTAAAAAAACTTAACATTGTTACTTCCTTTTGTACGAAGTACGAAGTTAAAAGGAAGTATTGTAATCGTGAAAAGATTCAGGCAGCATATTTCAACCAAAGTATCCATTTTGACCGCTATCGAATGCAGTTTAACGATGTTTTTTCGTGACATCTGTACGTAAGGACAGAATAAGACTTTTCCTCCAAAAAAATTATAAAACTGCTTTAAAATGAATTCTGGAGAGAATTTTTCGTGGTGTCTGTACGTATGTATCTCGCATAACTCAAAAACGAGTAGCCGAAGAACGTTGAAATTTTGTATATAGGATTGCTATAACATGTAGATGTGCACTTCGTATTTTAGTTGTAATTGGCCGCACCAAATGTATATAAATACATTTATATATATATTCACGCTGTTACCCGGCTCACTGATCTCAGTTTCTTTACTTTTATATGTTTGTAAATTGGGCATTTTTTGCTTTAAAAATGATTGAATTATGTTATTATTATCTTCGGGCTAAGGTTTTCATGCCTTTAGTAAATCTGCAAGCAATAGTTGTACAAGTATCAAGAATTTAAAAGCTGTTTAGGTGCGGTTGAGCCTAATTTTTAAATAACATGGCGGACATATTTGTTTACATTTGAAACAGCAGAATAGTAGATTTGTTGCCAATCTAGAGAGACTAAGCTTTGCAACAACAAAGATAATACCTACATTTATTATTGCGAATTAAACCATGCTTAATCCTTTCTTGAATTTTTTCGAGGAAATATGTGTTTAAGATTTACTTTATAATTTTTAATATAGATATTTTGAGTTTTTATGTATTTTTGCCTTGGCGGGAAGTGAGAACTGAGTTAATTGAATGAGAAATAGTGAATCGTCTGTGAAAAATTGTTTCTTTTTTGTTTTGTTTGCTTAATTTCTTTTATACATCGTTCTAGATTTATTATAGTATTTGAATAGAACATGTGGCAACGATTATATAATTCTTCAAATGATATAACATGTACGCAACGAGTGATGGTGTAGCACCGGGGTGCCTGGGTCTAAAGATCCTACTGCCAATCGAAAATACGCTAATTCGAACACAATGCAAAATAAAAATGTGCCCAAGATATCTAATTTTTTAAAATATTTTTAATATATATATATATATATATTTATAACGAATTATGTATTTAATTTTGTGCATTCTGAGTTATAATATGAACATGAGCACCTTCGTATCTTCTATGTTTACTTATCTCTCAACAGATTACGGCACTGAAGCCTCCATTAAAAATCTCTGAATTCTAGCACAGTATGTGGACAATACTTTCCATTCTAGTGTATTCAACTCTCTTGATCCTCAAGACTGACAAAAGTCAAGAATAATAAATTGGTAAAGGCCGCAATAGGCCGATTGCTTCTTACCCGAAGTTAAGACATAAGACATAAAATGAACGTTATATTATGAACGAAATTTAACGCTGTTAAGTAAACCTAGCGCCAGAGTGTCGCTATGGTAAACAAATATATGGTATATAAATATATGGTAAACAAATTTTTAAGAGTGCATTTATTCTAATGTAGTTTATGCGCTATCGACGAAGTAGATTTAATTCAGTCCAATAAGTTTAAATGAAATGCAAGAAAAAATGCGTATAATTTATTATTCCGCACAAGGAAGTCATGTGGTGTACACATCAGATTTTTTTTATAACTATTGAATTGCTATATTTCCCTCCTGTCTCTGATATAAAAAAAAAATCTTACTTTTATCGAAAGAAAAGCGCGCTAATTTAATTCTCTCTTCAGATATCACTTCATTTTTCAAAAACAGAAGAATATATTCAAGATCGCTCTTACCTTGTTGTGACGTGCTCTCCTGTTCCCTCTCCCACATGCGCAACATGTCGGGGGGGGGGGCAGGCGAGATTCAACTAACGGAAAACTAACACTAGCGTATTTATCTTCAGTCACACCGAGCGATTCCAGAGCACGCAGTTTGGTTTCTAAACTGTCGTACAACGATGATAGCGCAAAGTCGTTTTTGGTTGCATTATTATTTATCAACACAAAATTCAATAAATCACGAACGTACGCTTGTATAAGAATATATTCACGTCCAAAACGGTTCTTTAAATGTCCGATAATTTTCGGATAATTTGATTTATTTTTATTTTTCTAGGTTTAGTATTATCTGTTAGCATGTCCAAAAATTATGGAATGCTGCCTTTTCAGGTAATTTGTATTTCAATTTAATTAGAACATCTTGGTAGGCATAATTTTATACTTCAATATTATATACTGTACTATTATGCTTATTATACTTAACAGATGCGTGAATTTGACAGATCAGTGTGCATTGTACATAGTGAATATTATGATATATTTCAAGAGTCGTAATAGAATTAAAAAAATTCATCATTCAGTTAAAAATAAACTACATGCCTAAACATATTGTAATTCTAATTTTGTTATTTTCCGCATTTAAACGTGTTTTAAATAATTTTGCTATGTATACTTATCTGTCATGGCCAAAAATAATTATCCTCCGTTAAAGCTGAATCAAGGATAGAACATGTGAGACATCTACCTCAGGTCAAAACTTCAGAGAGGCGCAAAATTAAAATATAATTAATTTAATATTAAAGAGTAAGAAATAAAAATTATAAAAGAAGCTTAATTTTAAGATTTGCTTCGTTTATTTAAAATCTTCCGGGTTATTCAAAGAAAAGCATTATCCCGTAAAGCTTCTCCCATATAATTTCGGATAAATGATTTCTGATATATGCTTAACAAAGTCAGTAGGATAAAGAAAACTGTGAAACCTATAACATACTTCTGTAGACTGATATTTACAGAATAAGGAGGGTTCTTTTGCCTAGGAAATACCAAATACGTTAATTGGGAAACATATTTTTCTCACAATAATATGTTTTTAATGCAACAGTTCAAAATTCTAATGTTGCATAAGATCGTAAATAATAAAATTAAATAATAAAATTAATTAACGTTATTTACTTCCTTATGAAACGCAACCTCATTCTAGTTTCCGTCACGCTTACTATTTTGTTTTTAAATTGTGCATGTGATCGCATGAATTTAAAATTGCGTGTTTTGCTGGTCAACAGTATGCATTAAATTATATTACTTAATGCAGAAGTGTAAAAATCTGCATATTATAAGCAGAATTTGGTACTTGCAAAAACGTTTACGTATAAGAAAGATAAGAATGTTTCATAAATGACTTCATAAAAGATGCGATTTCGACAGATATTTTAAGTTATAGAGCAAAAACGAAGTTTCCGTTTTAATACATGGTTTAGTGTAGGGCCAACAAAATAGACCTGAGTCACAATTGCAAATTTGGATAAAAATTCATGAAAACATAACAGAAACACGTATCTGCAGATACAATTAAATGCGGAAACAATAAACTTCAAATAATAAGCAATAATTCACGTGAAAAAAGATATAATAGTGTTTTATTTATAGATACTTGCTTCACTTTAAACCCTAGGAGAAATCAAACGTGGCAGCATACCAATGAGAAAGAATTACATGCATTATTCATGAAAAGATTGAATAAACAAACAAGAAAATTATTCTAGCTGTTTCAAAATAATGCTAAATCATTTTACTTGCTTTCCATGAGTTACTATTAATTTTTGTTTAAAGTACCATGCTTGTTTTTAATATTCACCATTATTTAATAAATGAAAAATAAAAATTTTTTCTTTCGACTAATTTTTATCAAAGCATAAATGACTGAAGATATTTTAAAAAACTAGTTAAGGTCATAAAAACAATGAAATAATTGTCAATTTTTTTTCTTTAGAATGTATAAACTCATCCATCATGTACTATACTGACATTGAGAAGATAATCCCAGCTAAATAAAATTTACTAACAGTTAATAATTTTCTGAAAACGTATATTCCAAAGAATTATTTATTTTCTGAGATTTGGTAACAGTACTTTTACAAAAAGCTATACAAAAGATATTATATTTTTAAATTATTAAATTGCATTTTTTGATCCATTCTGAAATGAATCCAACGAATTGTTTCTTATCAATATTTTTGCAAATTTTATATATTTTTTTAAAATTTATTGAATAAAACTCCCAGAAAGAGCATGTTACAAATAAATAAATAAAAAAAAAAATAAAATAAAAATTTTTATCCTGTCAATTTCTTATAAATTGATAGGCTAGAAATTGATATTTAGCTTTTAGAAGAATAAGCACTGATTAGCTGCTTAAGCACATCCTCACACTATTTTGTGTAATAAATAAAAATTAAATGTTAAAAAAGGCTGCTCGACACTGGCAGTTCAACCCGGTTACAAAACCCTGCGAATGGACTAGCTGCAATGGGAGCTTACTCAAGCTATGTTCGTGTGTGCCTGGAATAGACAAACAAGTTAAGAAGAGTTAACTTTACCCTTTTATTTCTCACAGCGTACAGGCGCTCGCGCACTTCGGGATACAGAGACCAACACTTTTGGTCTAAAACGTAAAAAATAAGAAATATTCACTTAATAGCTAACTTATCTAAATAAGAATTAAATGCTTCCAGTTACACCATGAAGGCATGCTAAGAAGGCGGAAGAAATACCTTATAATATGACTATAAAAACTGCAATCAATGTCCTCATTTGAAACTGACAGTTCCTTTTTTTTTTCATCGTCAGTATCTGCATCTGTTAAGGGAGGACATTTTGCTATCTTTCGGTGAAACGACAAACGATTTCGCGATTTTTTTTTCTTTGTTTAAATCCACAGCGCAAGTGTTTTTTTTTTTTTTTCTTGTCTACATCAAATACCATTCCTGCTGCTCGATTTCCATTTTCTCTCGCATTATGCACCACTTACAATTTAAACTTCGTTGTGTAACTCACTCGAGACTTATATTTAACACGCATTAAGAAGCTATTTAACAAGAAGCATTCACTTTTATAAGTTTGTCTAGAATGTTGCTTTCCTTGACACACAGACTTAAAACGATAAGCGCTATCTTCACAAAATTTTACTTGTGTACTCCTCTAGGCCTAATTAGACTGCCTACCATTTATTTTTTAAATCAAAATTCCGACTTTAAAAGGTAGCGAGCCGGAAAGGGTTAAATGTCTCTAGAAAACATCCCCTTTTTAGGCTAATAATCCTAATGCAAGTAAAATAAATAAAATCTAAGAATTGTAGAAGTATATTTTAGTGCTAAGAATAAATTTATTCAAAAGCCGGTTTCTGATAATCCAGAATAAGTTGTTTTCTTTGATTGTTTCTTGAAAGATGGCTCCTGATTAAATTTATCATTAACGCCAAAATATATCGCTTCAAATCTTAGATTTTATCAGCTTTCTGCGATTCCAGTTGTAAAGTCGATAACTTCACAGATTAATATAAAGGTGCAAGTAACAAAAAAGGCAACCCATGCATTTTAAAGCTTTAGGCTTCGAGCAATACGAAACGACAAATTCTTGGAAGTTTTTGTGCATGTGCAGTAAATTAATCACATGCAAAATTTAAAAGAAAAAACACAAACATAAGCAAGTGATCTGAAATAAAGGAATCAGTCCACTATTGTAAAGGAATAAATGAAGAAATAAGTTTTATTTTCTTCATTTTTAATGAAGAAAATAAAAATTTTAACAACTTTTCGCATACGAATACAGATGTACAGCTTCTTTAAATTGCTTTTCATGTGAAAATGCAAGTTTTCTAAAAGTTTTTTATCTCGATGTTTCCCTTCCCATCGGCAAGACAATTCCCACACTGAAAGTGGTGTTAGCAAAACTAAAACTACTTAATTCTGGGTGAGCATGACTCATATTTCCTTTTCAAACTGTTTTTTTTCCGCGATGGTAATGGGCGGTCTGCAGAGTATGCTTGAATAAACCTGAGACACAGACATCAGTACATCTTCTACATTAAGTCACTTTCTTTAAATTTTTTCTTGCAGTCTATATTCTTAGCTTCTGTGTGAAAGTAAACATGTTTTTAGAGCAAAGAGAATATTGCGTATACTTTTAGTCATAGGAATTTGTGAAGAGATGGACAGTGTAGGTACCTAATGCAAAAATAAGTATATTTACACTTCTAATGAATAAAAGTTGCATTCTCTTGTGGTCCTCTCCGCATAAAGCAAAGTACGGAAATACACTTTCTGTGTTTGTAAGGAATTTGGTCTTTCTCCATTTAACTTGTGAGTAGACCTCAATAAGACTTTAAGTGACATATCACTAAGTCTTAAAATCACTACAGAGACTTAAGACAGGTGTAAATGACTCTTTATTTATGTAAATCACTCTTTATTAGTCATTATTTATAATGACTAATGAGTAATACAGGTGAATAGAAGGTACACTTGGCACTTACCAATCAGCTAGCATTTATGGCGAGAGCTCAAAGTAGAAATTCAAATGCAAACTACGTCTAGTTATCTAATGCCCAAAGGCTACGCTGAGTAAATTAATAGCGAATTTGGCTCTAAGATTTTCACCGACGTAAAATTACTATCGGCCGAAGACAAAAACACTTATCTTAGAACAGTAATCCTAGCAACGTAGATAGAACACGCTCTGACTTTACAATCTCAAACTTCCACTTAAATAAATGTGAGGTAATTTGCATTTTAGTGGGAAAACGGAAAGAGAGAAGTGACAGTAAAGATTCTGAACATAAAAATACTGGTTACACAAATTAATAAACCTTACAAGTTCTAAAGAAGAAACACTTCAAACAAAATGCCATGGCGACAAATGCTTCAAACAAATTTATAATGATCCGGCTCCCAGGGATACACAGACTTTTCTAAGCGTTAGAAAACATCGTGGTTACGAAATACCTAAATTAGTACCATTTTAGGTTAGTTACTGAAAGCCAAAGAAAATTTTTATTTTACTGAAAATAGATTCATCTATTTTTTAGTATGGATGGTTCAACGTTTCTTTAATGCAATGACTGCAGAAAAGCATGACTAATTATGATACAGACTATTAGCAGTTTTTGCAAGATATTTTGATAACCTGCCAATAACTGTAGGGTGGGAAAAACCATAACAAACTTAAGAAACAAACATGTTGTACTTAGATATCAGCTAAATTTAGGATAACAAAATTTCAATTTCTAACCATGGTTCAGTTAGGTATAGAAACTGTAAGCACAGCAGTTTCATGGACGACATTAAGATATTAATGCACGGGTGTTATTAAGTACTAATAAATTATCTTTACTTTCTCGGTGCCATACTGCAAGCAGTGTCCCCTGACTACTGAATCTCTGACAGTTCAACGTATCAACCATAGTCACTGCTATGATCTTATTCTCTTCTAAATACTAAGAGGTGAAAGAAATTACATCGTTCATACGTTATTTCTATTTACATAGACTGCTTATTTATTATATTATTGTTCCTTAAGTTACAGTGCTCTCCAAACGCGCTACATGTTTGAAGGAAACTAAACTGGCAGCAGCACCTCATTCCCCTAGTTCATCATTATCCGCTAACTTGAGATTTATTTTTATGCTTAAGGTTGAGATCTAAAATGAAGTGTCATGATCTTCATGTCATAAGCAATATTCAATTCGGCCAAATTGCAGACATTATACCGAACAATGCTCAAACCTGTAATTTGAATCTGAACAGGAATAATTCTAAATAAAAATATATACAGTTGACTCTAGTGTATTGTACTGATGCAAATCTGCATATAACGTTATCCTCTCAAAATGTTTAACTGTTAGGTAATCTGGCGAATTTACAGTAGAAAGTGTTCCGTAGTATATTAGAATATGCTGTTATTGTGCAATGCTATTGTTGTATGTGTTTAGAGGGCTGTAGGAATAGTACCTCCGAGCTACCAGGCTATTCTGCGATAGTATCGAAAGTTCAAGAATACTGGCACAAAAGCAATAACCCTAAACCGACAAACATTTCTAATGAAATAGTGGAAGAAGCTAAAAGCGTCGAGCTAAATCCAGAAAAATCAACAAATCTCTTTAGCCACTATCTTTTAAATTCGGCAAGCAACCATTTGGAAGATTTTGTATTAGGTAAATGAAACGGAAATCATGCCGTTTGCAGGTGCAGCAACATTTATAACCAAATGGATGTATCCGACGAAATGGAACTGGTAATTGGGTGTAAGGAACATAATAATAGGACGATTCTTCAACCTATCAAATATTCAGTGACGAAGTGGCAACATTTCATCCAAGAACCTTCCCATGTCTGGGTACAGGCCAGCGAAAATTGTCATGCTGTCACTTGAAAGAAACGAAACTCATCAAAAACTAAATCTTTTTCGGCGTCCTTTCACAGGCATGCTCGTTTCCCCCTTCCAGAACACTGTGATAGTACAATATATTTTACTGTGTTCTATTTGTAGTTTTTTCTCAAATGAAAGATGATTCAGAAAATTTCATATTTCAGCAAGACAGGGCTCCACCTCATTGACACCATAAGGTACGTCGTTACCAGAAGGATAAGCTTCCGCGCCGTTCAATTGGCCGACATATAGAAGACGACGTACGATTATTCAGATCTATTGCAGAAATGTTTGTTGTGGGTCTGTAGTGCCTTAAAGACATACTTGTATGTCTCCGCTGCAGAAGAATTCCAGGACAGTTGTTTTGGTCACCGATAGCCGGAAAATATTGCAATGCGTGTGGGCAGAATTCGCTTACTTTTTGGACGTGTGTAGTGCAACAAGATTACATGTCGAGCATTTATAATGCTGCGACTAAAATTTGAAAAATCTTTATTTAATTTAACGTAACATTTTTCATTTGCGATACTTCACGAAATATAGTGTTTTAAAACTCAGTAAATAATTTACAATAACTTGCAATTGTATAAATAATTTGCAATGCTATATTTAGAAAGTAAAGCGATTTAATACTTATTTATAGATGATAAAGATTTCAGCACTGATGATAATCTAGTGGCAATATGATTGCTTTATAGTAGGAAGCAAATGTAATCCAAGCCAATATTTTGCACTAGACAATTGTATACACAGTTCTTGAAATACTGTACTATTAAAAAATAAGCAATTTTTTCGACGTCTTCAGGATTTTGTTCTGTTTTGTGGGAGTAGTTCTTATATAATTTGCATTCTTTATATATGGGACTTGTTGGGTTACATGAAGTATAATACAAATACGATGAATAATTAACAAAATAAGAGATCGCGTCTAGATTTAGCAACGCTCAGTTTAAGGAGGAAGAGATCAGATAGAGTTGACCAGCGGTATAGCCTCGGCGTATTACACTTAACCCTGTACGAACAATAGAAGCTAGCTGCAAAATTACGACAACAAGTATATACTACAATTGATTATATGAAGCTAGGATTTATCGCTAAGACTGTTTGCGTTTGTCTCACTGTCAGTGGAATCACATGAAGATTGCTCTGTTTATGTGCTTACATCTTTTTAAATTTTAACTTTTTATGGCAAATAGATTTAAAAAAATAAAAAGATATAAACTGTCTGAAGTTTCTTTGATGTTTGGTTTGTTTAGTTATTTTTTCAAATGCTGAAAGTCTTTGAAAACTTTTCCAGGGCAAATGCATTACCAAAAACTCCGCTTATAAAGTGTCAATTCTAATTTTAATTGTATCTCACATAATGTTAACTTCAGGCTATGTATTAATCTCCCATGATCACTGGTAGACTTTTAATAAGATACTAATAAGTTATTAGGTGGGTCCTTTTTATACTTTTTGAAGTACTCGATGTTTGTCCCTTCGTTCTTCGTCAAATAATATGTTTAGAATAGAAGCTTAGCACTGAAAAGCTAAACAAAAATTTTATAAAAAATACCTAAGAAGTTTCATATTTGTTTCTGATGTGTATGTTTCCAAGGCTGTGAGATAATTTTATGTGAGATACTGTTTGCACGCATCTTTTGTGTGAAATATAAGTCCTTAAGATTATTGAGGTCAATAATAGCTCAAGCAAACACGCAAATCTTAATGAGATCCTTCCTTCTATTCGGCCAATTTCTAAAGGTAAATAATGCACTGAAATCGACCTTGAATAACCTAGTCGTATCCTGGACGAGTTGCTCAATACCTGCAACTTAGGTAAGTATCATAAAATATCATATTAGTATCTAATTATTTTCACACTGAGAAATGGCCAAGGACATTCTGACACGTTCTAGATTTTTTTATTCATCGCGTTCTTATGATGGATATGCATTACCTAACATACTACATTGAGACCAATTCATTTCCTCTAAAGAATGAGTAATTTGCTTAAAATTGTAGCGTGCTTGTAGCATACTTTGTAATAATGTTAAGTATTCCCAATATTAAATTTAATTACCGAAACACTTTGTTAACTAGTAAACGTTAATAAAGTCATTAATACATCCCAAAAGTGATGGAATATTTGAATATTCCAAAAGAAGTATGAAAAGAAGGATATTTTACATTTAAAGTTTTATACTTCTATTTCTAATGCTAATTCTGCAGTTAGCAGATACATGTGTATTTCCATACGATAATCAAACCAATACATAATGGAGTAAATTAAAGATAACAGCATGATCTATCGTACTGAGAATTAAACTAAACAAGAAATTAATATCATAAGTATTTAAAATGATAATTAAAGGTTTCCTTTATGTGCTGATTCATTTGCATACCACAAATCTGATTATTTTGGACATTTTTTACATATAAATTTCAGAATTAATATTGAAACTACAAAAGGAAATTGAAATAAATCTGATATAATATTTATACTAAAAGAACCTCACTCAAACTGATTTTTAATTAAAAAATGGGTATCATTAGTAGAGCCTGTAGAGTTATTTAGAATTTTTTAATGGCAGGAAACTGAAGAAATGAGAAATGTCTTCACAGGAACTCGAACTCTAGAACTCTCGAATACGCGCCGAGTGTGCCACCGTTACACCACGAAGGCATGCAGAAAGGAAAGAGAAAATACCTTATAATTTTTTAAAGGATAAGAATTTTGAATGATCAACCTTATGCTCATCTGGAATCGAAACCGAGAATTTCTAATTTGTAGATGTACTAAAAACTTACTTTATTAGGATACTATAATGGTACCCGACCGCTTCCTCACTTAAAGAGCGAGTGATGGGAGGAAGTCAGGCCCAGCTGCACAAAATAATGTTTTGATAAATTATCGCCAACTATATTTCAGCTCGGGCGCCTTCGTAGGATCGGTAGATTTCCTATGAGTAGGAATCTCAAGGAACAAGTTTGGTTTGGTTATTTAATTACGGCAAAGCCTCGAGGGCTATCTGCCTATGCAAAGAATGCCTTCGTGGAGGACTTTATGAGGAATCTGGCTCGTATATATGTTACACATGGGAAAAACCACGGAAATGCCCATGCAACCAGCCTGTTCACGGGATTCGAATCTCGAACCGAACTACCAGTTTTCAACGATTTTACCACTCAACCGCTGGTGGGCCCAAGAAAGGAAGGACGTGAACAGGGTGAGAATAATACTTATTATGCTGAGTGTAGCAGAAACCAAGAAAAAACAAAAACAACAAACAAGAACAAAAACAACGATCGTCTTCAAAGAAGGTGTTCGAAATTACGACCCCGACCGTGATGCAGGAACCATGCGTCCTTCTTTTTTCTTCTCAACTGTTTTCTCTTCGCCTTTCTGAATCATATTGACCAAGATGCTGATATCACTGCCAACCTCAGACCGATATACCAGTGTTCTGCCACCGCTCGGTCGCTGGTGGGCTACCTCAAGGAAAGAGGAATGAATTAATTGTTTCTTCGCAGGGAATCAAACTTAACACATTCATCCGGTTCCAGCTATTATGTGGGTCTAAACGCTAATAAACACAATCACGCACTGAAACCTACCTCGGCCACGTGTAGAAATCTCAGAAAAAAACCTTTCTAGAGAGTTGCTACAACTCTCCCTGTAAATTGTAAATTCCCTCACTATTTAAAACTCAAACTAAACTTCAGTCTGGTGATGGCAGACCGAAAAAACAGAAAGTGATAAAAAAAAACTAACACTGAAATAATATGTATGCTAAAATAAACCTTACAAACCGCTCTTTGTTTTATTAATATAAACACGCCAAATGAAAGAATATTGAATTTTAATTTGCAAACCAACCATTTACTTTCAAAAGTACAAAAATATATCAGTTGCTCCTTTCATTTATTAAACTTTTCTGACATTAATTACTGTGTAACATTTGTTTCCTTCAATACTTTAAAAACAACAGCATAAAGGAGTGAGAATTAAAAATCAGTTCCTTTTTTCTAAATCTAGGAAGGAAATAACCCTTTGGAAAACCAGTAGAAAACACAGAAATTTACAAAAAAAGCATAAGTTTTGACTCACTAAAAGCTAAACTATGACGAATTCTATTTTCCTGCAAATAACATCTTCCTTAGAGTATGTTAACTAGAGAGAAAAAAAAAGTATTAACAGTTTTCAGTCTTATCGTTTATTTTGACGTGTGAAATGTTAACAGAGGACAATTTTCGATTGATATGCGATACATTACTATTTACATTTTCTTCTGGCATTTATCGTGCTCAATCTCTGTAAAAGAGAGAAAAAAACATATATACAGTTTTTGTGCTAAAGAAAAGGAACTTATTGTTTTGGGGAGAAAATTGGGAATGTTTGCAAAAACCTACCACGAAAAGTAAGATAATACAAGCCGAGGGGAAAAACAACAATGCCGGAACAATCACTTCACGGAAATTATCTTTAGAGGAAACGTATGCGAAATAAAAGAAGAAAGTGTCAAGATGTTATTCTTTGATTAAGACAAAGCTTTCAAGGAACAATTGCATATTTTTTTAAACATTATTCAAACACTATTCTTTAGGAAAATGATTGATTACGAAGAAAAAAATAAAGCGTCATTTCCTTCAATAAGGGTTTTCCTCAAAAGCATGATTTATAAATTATTTAACTGACATTATGAAAGAAGAAATAATAAACTTCTTTTACAAACTTTTCATTAATTATTTTTATTAAAAGATAATTCCTATGGCACTTTTAATTATTCGTTCACGCTATTAAGACTATATTTTCATGCATTAATTACAGATAATGATTATCAAATTTTCTCTAGTTATAAAATTTCACTGAATATTGATTCGCATGATGAACATTAAAAACATATTCTTAAATTATATAATTTTTATTTAATTTGCTTTGATACCATGTTTCTGACTAAATTATACAGTCATTAGGTTTTCCCGAAGCAGGAGAGTTGTAAAATGTGCAGTAATCTCGCTGGGACTCAAATCCTGGACCTCTCGAATATGCGTCACGTATATTTCCAATTACACCAAGAAAACATACGGAAAGGAGGAAGAAAATACCTTATATACTCCCCCTTTTATAGGGCGACTAGAAATTAGGGAACCCAATCGCCAAACCTGGCGGTGACGAATTATTGTCCACCATCTTTTAGTTCGGGCGCCACTTGTACAGTCATTAGGTATTTTTTCTAGAAGCAGGAGATGTGAAAAATGTGGAAAGCCCTCGCCGGAACTCGCCCTAGCATTCTTGCCTTCAAAACCTGGGATTCTCGAATCTGCATCGAGTATGCTTCCAATGATGGCGTGCAGAAAGAAGGGAGAAAATAACCTTATAAAATAAGTTCTAAAAATTGTGGGCTAGAAATATTTTAAACAGCTTTTTAAGAAGCCATTTGATATAACAATGACAGGATTTTGAAATTCAAATTGGAGCTTATTGGCAACAGCTTCCCTCTAAAAGCTTTATTAAGCGGAATTACAGGCATTGCAGATAAAAACACAATCTCTCCATTTCCATATTGAAATTTTCTGAGACGCTTCAATCAACATAAAGTGAAAAGTCCAGGAGTCAACACCAATCTCTTAGCTTCTTTGTTACTTAGCTGCTAGTTAGTATTTCCTTTGTCTGTGTAAGCAAAATTAGGATTTTTCCCTAATTTAATTCTTACTCTGAACTCATACAAAGGCAAATAACAATAAATAACAAAAGATTTTGGTAAGTAGTAAACATATAAATTTTGAAAATCCATAAATTTTGAAAATCCATACTGCTGTTTACAGTTTGAAAAGCATTGTTTTCTATGTTAGAGAGCACAAATTACTTTTTCCAGCTTGAAAAATATTTTTAATAACAGACAATGTCCAACATGAAACATTCTCGCTGAAAAAAGCCATAAATACGTTAAACTCTAATTATGTAGGCTTATATGCATGTACTTAGACAAACCTAAGTCATTCTGCATTTCTGTAACAAAGATCGAAGCCCATAAAGGCAATAATTTGATAACTCCAATATCTTTGAGCCTTCCAGTATAATAAATTAATTTCCACACTTTTGAACTGTTGTTTCGGAAAACTGCGAACGGAAGAGGCAAGTGAAAATAAGTGCTTTCACTAGAGAAAATAAAAGCTTTCAAGAGATTAGGTTAGCCTAAACTTAAAACTTTATTAACTATAATCGGCAAAATACTTAAATTTGTTCACATAAAAAAGAAGCAAAATATTGAAGAAAAATGTATTTATATTATAGTGTTTTAGTTTTTATATGATTTAACAGATAATAATAAAGCTTTAAGAGGTTTTTAAATAGAAAAATTCATTCTGAATGCTTAGTAATCTTCATTCCAAAATATTAGTTTTTTACCATCAGCTATAGAGTTGTAAAAATTATTGAAGCGAAATGAAAAAAATGAAGAAAAACAAATTTATGTAAACACGCTTTAGCTTTTACACAACAAAGAAATCTTTATGCAAAATGCAGAAGAATTATGAATGTTATTCTTCTTCAATCGTTACAAAATAATTGCAGCGAGATATCCTCCTTATTAAAAACATATAAAAGATATGATAATTTTCATATTTTTAATGTTTAAAATTTACTCGTTTTTGCAAGTCTAGGTATTATAGGCCGATAATTTGGCTATAAAAAATATTTGCATATAAGCCAAATCGCTTCCTATTCAAATTAAGTTCAAGTTTAGATTGAACATAATACAGAAGGAACACTAAAAGATCTTTTAAATAATAAAAATAAACAATTAAATAGTTATGATACATCACAATAAGAGGTTCGCAACGGATTAAATGACATTCATATTGAAATAGATGATATACGTCAGTGTTCCATACTGTTCAGAGCGAGTTTATCTTTCTTAAAATCCAGATGCTTTTAAGTTGCTTTTCTGATAAAATAGTATTTTAATAGGACATTATGTAAAAGAATAAATCAAATGAAAGGGATGAATAGGAAACTGATTACAATTGCTGCAATTTCTAAGCTATTTTGCACCTGAATTACTTTAGTAGGAGATAATAAAAAAGAAAAACCATTTAAAATGTAAATGATTAAATAACGCTTTATTGTTATTTTAGTTTTACATTTATTAGATGAAAGCTGATTTTTAAGAATTTGTTAGAAAAAAAAATCAAAAATAAATATTTCTTACAGATATTTCGAAGCAAAGGACAAAACTACTTTTTTTTTCTAAATTCCATCTCGAGTTAAAAAAAACCATAAATAAAATCAAGCATTGTTGAAAGTTTGCAAGTAATACCACGTCTTTCAGACTCAAGGTTATAAATATCATTAAATCTTTTTCTCATTGCACACACAACCTATCCACCCAAAGCCACCTAAGCACTTGAAAAGATGTCTTAATATTTTTTCTTCTTCCCTATTTAAATACTTTTAAGATAAAAGCCGTCATCTGCTTCGATTTGATAAACTCCAACCAAAAGTTTTTCTAGAATAGTAGATTATGAATTAATGAAAAAAATTTAAATAGAAATCTAACTCATTGCCTTTTTTTATTTTCAGCTTCTGTATCATAAAGCTGTAACTACCAGAAATACACTTCATGAGCAAACAATGAATTGTTTTTAAAAAATGATAATTGAAGCATTTACTCATATGCAGCATCTTAAGCTGGTTCACAGAAATTGTTACATACACATAACTACATTATTTGATCTTAAACTGATATTAAACGCCATAATCTGAACTTGAGGCTCAAAACTGAAATCAGAAATCTGCAATCGATGGAAGAACACTATTATGTAATGCTAAACAAAGAATTAACAATATTCTTTGAAATCAAAGCAAAAACCTGAATCAGATTATTCCACTGTTTCTAAGCATTCTTATAAAATAATTAGGTTTGATTTTTAAAATTTATAGGAATAAATTCTTAGATTATTAACATAATTTAACTTTCACGTTAATGCAGACAAGGAAAGATTTAAATTAAAATGAAGCAGAGCCAAATTTAGACTTGGTAAGGCCCTAAGCTATCTGAGACATGGGGCCCTTTATAAGTCTGTTATAATATATTTTAATACTATTTATACTATATGTTAATTTTTTTGGGTGCCCCCAAAAATGTAAGGGCCCTAAGCTATAGCTTATGTAGTTTTTACATAAATCCGGCCCTAAAATGAAATATTTTGTAACGGAGCCTTATACTACATTCATTTATTTTACAACTGAAAAATTTTCACGGATGTGTCAGAATATATTAAAATCAAAATTTTTCATAAACATGCTACAGAATATAAGCGGTAAGTAAAACTTGTATAACCCTCTTTGGTGCGCGTTGTTTGTTTCAACTTCCAGTTAATCTTTCAACAGAAAAATAACGCTTTGTAATATTATCCTTGATGATATCTGAGCCCGGTTTCAGCCTTCCCCTAATCATCCCTCAGTCATACGAGCCCGTACAGGTTAGGAATATTTATTTTCCTTCATCTTTTAATCATACGTGAAACTTAATGACTTCATACATCAGGGCATATAGTCAGAAGAGCTTTGCAAATTTCTCGTAGAAACTTTGAAATTCAGTTTTTACTTATCCCCCATCCATTTTTTCCATTTTTTTTTTAATGTGTGCATTGCGTGCGTGAATTACATTACAAGATTTTTAACGTCACCTGTTTAGCACATATGTAAATGTTTTAATTTTAGTTACTTGTCAAATCACTTTGGTCGGATGAATCTCAAACAATATACGATAACTTTAATAAACAAATCTTCCTCTAAGCAATCCTTTATAACTGTTAAATAAAATGTAATTTACATAAGGAAAATTTTTAAAGATGTGTTACATAATTTGTACTCTATTTATATACAGAACACTAACTGAAATCTATTCAATTAATTAAGTATACTTCTTGGATTAAATTTCAAGCTCTTAAATTAAATTACAGATTTTAATCTTATTCCTGTTTTTATTCTGACTTAGTTATAGTTAAACTTAATGTAATATCTAAGTATAAAAGACAGCTGAAATTATGATCGAAATGTAAGAGGAAATTTAGTGTTTCTTAGAATGATATCTACCTCATCGACTAAGATAGTTTACCATTTTAGATACAAAATTACATTTTATTCTAAATTTACCCAGAAATTCATTCGCTGTTTTTGGTTGCGCACTTTTATATTAGCAGTCAAAAGTATTTGAATTTGAGAATTTCAGTGCTGCTTTTATTCTGACTCATTTGCCTGTCCAAATTAATCTAATTTGAAATTCTAAGTACTTAACACTGATATTCTACCCGAAATTTGGAAGAAAGTTTTATTCTCTCTTAGATAAATATTTATATTTTTTTTAAATCTGTAATTTGGTTATATTCAAAATTACGTTTTGCTCTATGCAAATGTTGAAGCTCTGTAGTTCATTCATGCCTCTGATTTAAATAAACGCATATTAGAAATCAAAAATCTGACGCAAATTCTCTTCTATTGTTTTCGTTACATAAATTTGTTCTTAAATTTATAATTCTCAAGCATGCTTTATCTTTACATATTCACAGAAAAGTTTATTTTAATCAGCAGGTTCAACTATTATATTACTCCTTTATATGTAAATTAAAATTAATAGTAATGAAAACGTTTAAATTACTTGAAAGACTTTCCTTTTTATCTTTCATCTTTTACACCAATACGGGTACTCGTACTGTCAAGTTACCCGCATTTTTCTAATATGCATATGAGAAACTACTTAGTTATATGCTATTACATTGAAATAGAATAAACAGATATTTTTTCTTAAGTATTTTTTCATTAATCGTGGAAACTATTGTATTTGATTGATTACAGAATGGATTTAGTTACAAGAAATTTTTAAATCCAGCTAATTGCAATACTAATTATTAAGCAAATTATTAAAATTTCTTAGACAGTGGATTGCTGAAAAATCCATACTTTAAAATAAAATTAATTAATAATTAACTATGTAATACATTCATTACTTTCAGAAATATGCATGAAAGTCACATATTGATTTAATTTAACAAAATTAACTGTTTATGAAACATACTAAGTCAGAAACTGGCAGACATTACAGCTAGTAGACATTACTACTACTAATGATTTATATATAATGAAAAAATATTTTATATTAATATTAAGGTAACATTATTATCATCATCAGTATTTAAAAAATGAAGGAAGTTAATATAATGATGTGTACGAAAAACGTAACGAAATGGCCTTAAATGAAAAATTACACAGTAATAAATTTCATTGGTACTTTTGATATGCAAAATAGAAATGCGCTATTGCCGACACCTCAGCGAATTCCTACTAGGGACAATAAATTCCAGGTAAAATTTTTTATTTTAAAATAGTTGCTTTTTGGTAAAAACTTGTTTAAAAATCTATTTAATGCTGGTAACTGTTGTAATTATTTTTTTAATGCACTGAATTATTTTATTAGAAAACTCAAATTTTTTACTTTTCAAATACTTAATTTTTAAATATCTGATACGTCATTTGTTTTTTAATTACTGTGATCATTTATTTATCTTCTTGAAAGTCTCCTGATTAAATCATCAAAAATGCTAAGTTATGTAATCCGAAACTTATGTAAATATGTATTCGTAATTTCTCATTACGAATACATTATTTACATAAGTTTCTGTCACAGATTATACTTATTGCATAACTAGTAAAATGAATGTGGTAGTGATACCGTCTGCAGAAAGGTCCCTAAAATTAATTAGACTTGTAAACAACTGCAAACACTTCCGTACCGCCGATTCTGAAACACAAGTATGCAAAACTTTACTCTTTCATATATATATATAACGATATATTTTATCTCGGCTGATTAAAGTTGTACAAAGATAAGGAAAATGGTCGAAATGGCTTCCTGCAAATTTTTGGAAGCCAGAGGTATAGTTCGACCGCCTCATGTGCGACCATAAGCGCAAACACGCATGCGCCATTCGGACCAAATTATTCTCAAAATAGGGTGGAATGATGGAGACTTTCTTTCTCTCTAGAATATAAAACTCTCTCTTTCAGGAGGAGAGAAGTCTTTCACGTGACCTTTCACGTCGCAGCAAGTAAAAACGCCCCTTTGGGACGAGTCTATGTATTTTGGGAGAATGCCAACCAAGGTTGTGTTTGAGACGGTCGATCTCAATTCTCGAAACTCAACTTCCCGCCGGCCCACCAGCGGCCGAGCGGTAAAAACGCTGAACTCTGGTAGTTCGATCCGATGTTCGAATCCCGAGAAAGGGCTGGCTGCTTGGGCGTTTTCGTGGTTTTTCCCATGTGTAACGCGTATACGAGTCAGTTTCCCTTAGAAAGTCCTCCACGAAGGCATCCCTTCCTTTAGGCAGATAGCCCTCGTGTGCTTTGCCGTAAATGAATAATCCAATCCAATCCAACTTCCCGCAGTTGCGCAGATAATATCCCAAATAAACGAACAGACGCGCAAAGATTTTAATAGTACAGTTCTATATAAAAGAGTATACTGGTATGTTCTTTAAAATATAAAAAAGGCACCTGTTTTTTTTTTTTTGATGTGATTATCTGTCGATGCCTGAAATAAATATATGTCAACAAGTTTAGTCGATTTTTGTGCCAAATTTAGATTATCGTCTTTTTCTACAAGACAAACAATAACAGAACTTTAGACTGTTATCTGTTACGAGTGATATCGCTTCAAGTGAAAAAAGTAATATCTGTTTAATTAAGAAATTGTGTACCTGACCGAAACTTAACAAATTATTAATTCAGCTGTAACGTTCGTGTATTGTAATAAACCGAAACAGTATGATCCATGTAAATATTAACGACAGTTTAATAATTCAGAAAGAGAGGGAGAAAAAGAAAGAAAGCGTCTGATAATCAGCTTCTCTTTTGCATCTGTTCACCAGTTCTCATGTACATTTAAACAAACTTAGATTATATCTTTCAGTAAGTTCGCAAAATGTGTCAGGTCCTTTTCCAATCGGTTAGTTTAGTTATGACGTCACATATTTTCAATGTTTACATACAAAATCTCGACCATTTCTACGTTATAATTACATTACGTTATTATTAACTTATAAAAAGGTGAAATAGAAGGATAGCACTTATTTAACCCTTGGTAAATCACTGGTGCAACTACCAACTAACTATGTTACAATTATAAATAAAAAATAAATCTGAAATCATTCGGGTTTTATATCACGCCTTACCCGAATTTTTTAACATTTGTGTGCTACATTTACATACATTTGTGTGTTACATTACCCGAATTTTTTAACATTTGTGTGTTATTTTTAACATTTGTGTTTTTTTAACATTTTGTGTGTTACCTTTCTTTATTTAATATCATGTCCTTCGTACTCAAACCATAAAATTCAATTCAACAGTAATACCCCCCCCCAAAAAAAAAATTAAAAAGAGCATCTATTTAGAATTTTCGATATACAGTCTCGTGCGCTGGAGATAATAGTTTTTTTTTCTCCTTCGTATAGTGTTGCCACTGTTCGCTTTTAAATCGTTGAGTTCGTTAATCAAAAATTCGTTAAAGTGTTACAAAATATGAAATAGATAATAAAACAAATTCCAAATTCGGCTTCCAGATGCCCTTATTCGAGTGGAGGACTACGTTATTCAGAATCTGATGTCTCTAGGTATCGTTGTCGTCCACAGTGCGAGAAACGTACAAACATTCATGCAGATTCTTCATTATTTAGGTTCTTTAAATATAATCTAATATTTGGTGGCAACAATTTGAAAAATGAAACGCCGTTTATAATGAACCAACACAAAACGTTAAAATCAAATTAATAGCCCTTCTGGGAAAATTGGCCCTTTGGGCTAAAAAATGTATCCTTTTTATATATACTTAAAACGAGTAAATAATAAAATCTAAATTACTTTCCATCAGTTTAAAAAGAAACATTACTGATTTTTCCTAAAAAATAGGATTTCAAAGAAACATTTTGGGTTATAGAAAAGCTGCTTGGAATTTTAAAGACGAATGCACATATTCAAGAAATTTTCTTACATTCTTAATTTTTAAAAAGTAAAATGAAAAAAATCTGGAAAGTTTCAGATTTTAACGGTCGCACAAAAGGGTTTGTTACGTTCTCCCTGACTAGTTCATCGCTAATTATATATCTCTTATTTTAATGCATCTTTATTTAAATCAACACATTAAAAAGTAAAAAAAAAATATTAAAAACTGTGTTTATTACTTTTGAATCGTTTGAATTTTTATTACTCAATGACCTTTCAATTAAATTTGAAACTATTTTAGACTTTTCTGAATTTCAACACACTGGCGCCAACACTAAATCCCCTTTCCAGCACTTTAATGTTTAAACTACAGAGAAGATATTTCTTAGCTCAATCACTAATTAAATGCCTGAAATTACTTTTTAATTAACAAAGAGTTCACTTATAATGCATACAATAAATTAAATTAAAATGATGAAGCGATTTTTTTAATGTGCAGGCATCTTTAACAAGTCACTAATTTTCCAGAACACTTCAAGTGAGATGACTACTTAACAGATAAAATCGTGTGCTTGACACCTGATTTATTTTATGGATGAAATACAGTTTCTGAAAATTCTTACCGGCAAATAAATTGTCAGGTGTGGTAATCCAGTGAGACAAGTAACAAGAGGAATAAGTCTTCAGCATAGATATACAACAATGTTAAGTAAACAAAAACTCACGTTGTCGCGTTCCTGACGCTGCTGCAAACGCTGTTCCGTAAGACACTGCTTCTCCAATGACCGGATCCAGATGTTGTGCCAGCTTCGTTCCAAGTGTACCGCGGCCCGACGCAGGCGTTTCGATTCGGCGACAGTGGCGCCCTCCAAAGACTCACATTGTCGAACCATAGAAGTGAGCTCCTTGCCGCGATCTTCGATCTCCCGCTGGAGAATCTGCAAAGAAAAGGAAGTGAGTTTTTGTCATTATAAACATGTAAGAAAAACAAATGTATAATTCACGTACAACAGGATTCTCCTAAATTTTCAGAAATCCCTTTGCATCAGTTTGTTAATCAGATTTAAGTTATTTTTTCAGTAACAACATTTTTTATTTGCACACCAGGCAGCGTAAAGAACTTTTCTCACAGTAATCGGTTATTTACTGATTTTTTTTCACAATGGGCTTTATTTTAACTTTAAAAAAATCTGTAGTGTGATTATCAATAAAAGTAGCATAATATCGTTTAAACAAAACCATTTTCCATCAATGACGAAACTGCATACCAAGATGATAGAAATAACATTCCAAATACAATTTCTATTTCATTTATTTTAAAATCCATGACAACACAATTCGCAGTTTTAAGAAATTATACAGGCATCTTTCCTAACATTACTAAAAGTAACACAGAAATAATAATAATGATAATAGTGACAAACTGCAATTTGAAAATTTCAAGTTACAGTTACCATTACAGTTTCAATTATGGAGTTGTAAAAAAAAATATTTTAAAAGTTAAAACAATAAGATTTAAAAGAAATTCCAGTCTGATATCCGTATTTCAGACTTCAATTGAACATCTGAAACAATTTTAAGCGCTTATAGGTCTACTAGATTAAGAATTAGATGCCTCAGAAATAGAAATACGCAATATAAAGTATAAAATATTGTCTTGCATTTTAAATGAGGTGATGATCAAAATGCAAAGCCAAGTAGTAGGAAACCAATAAAATGGATTAGATTAGGTTAGCAGAATGTGGCAAAGCACATGAAGGCCATTTACCTAAAGCAAGGATGGACAAACTACGGTCCGCGGGCCAACTGCGGCCCGCCAGAAGGTTCTACCCGGCCCGCGGATAGAATTTTAATTTGTCCGAGGCAAATTAAAAGAAATATATATTTATATATTATATATCCGTCTCTTTTTCTGCTTTGTTTAAATATTATTTTTTCCTTCTTTTTTTCCAAAGAACTGATGATCTTTTTACTTTCTCTATTTTTGTTCTACAAAATTGACGGAAATAGCGAGCACAGACAGAATTCAATCGGTAAAGTGTTAAAAGCGGAAGTTCTTTGTTAGTTATAGCTGTAGATAACCAACAAGCGTTATCTCTTTCTCGGGAAGCAAACATATGGGAATCGAATATAGGTGAATTAGACCTTTTAGAAAAAACTTAACTTAAAACTTAATCTGTTTGCTGGGCAGCTAGCTAAGAACGACGTATCTCATTTTCCGAGGCTAAATTCAATACCCTCAGTAAACGAACAGAAGCTTAAGAATTATGAAGATGGCTTGAAAATACTTCATTTTGAATTCGAAGAAGATTTCAAGATTTCAGTGCCATTCAAACAGAATTGGATATTTTTACTATGCCTTTCAACGTGAATTGTGAAGTAGTGAGTTCAGATTTGCAGTTTGAATTAACTGAGTTGCAATCTAACAATCATCTCAAGCAGTAATTTCTAAATATGCCAAAATTAGAGTTTTACAAGTCATTATCGAAATTCAGTTTCCTAAATTTAATATCTCACGCCTAGAAAAGCAGTGCTATGTTTAACTTCATCTTATATATGTGAGGAAATGCTTTCAACTTCGAACCTTAGAAAGAATTATTTCAGAAGTAGACTGACAGATGAACATTTAGCCTCGTTCCTTAGAATCAGTACATCTCCCTTCGAACCCCAATGTAAGGAATTTATATAAAGATGAAATCGCAGTTTCATTCATGTCATTAACATATTTAAATTGTAATACTTGTATATTGTTTTTAAAATTTTAGAAAAATTTATCTTGGCCCGGCAAACTTTTTTTTTTATTTCGATTTTGGCCCCGTGACCGAAAACGTTTGCCCATCTCTGACCTAAGGGAATGGATACTTTCATGAAGAATTTTCTGAGAAAAACTGGCTCGTATCCACTTCAGAAAAACCACTGAAAATACTGATGCAATCTGCCTGTTCGCCGAGGTTCGATCCCGAGATAGGCTATGGTTACTATTTTGCTTCCAAAATAGTAACCAAGAAGAAAATTAATGAAATTAATGAAAGAAATATTAATGGAATTCATTATCTCATTTTATGCAGCTAATACTTGCCCTTATGATCTAATGGCCTTTAAAAGACTGAATACTGCAAAACAGCGAATTTTCATCTCACTTCTACCGTCGTCACGTAGCTTACTGCAAAAGCAATTTTATTAATTATTAAGTTTATTTATTTATAATTATTATATAATTAAGTTTATTTATTTATTAATGCTTGGATTTTGGCACTTAAGACATCAGTCATCTTGGCTCGTAATACTTCTGGCCCACCAGCGGCCGGACGAAAGAGTCGCTGAACACTCGTAGTTCGGACCGAGGTTCAGCTTCCGAGAACGAGCTCGCTGCATAGGCGTTTTCTCCATGTATACGAACCAGTTTCTCTTAGAAAGTTCTACACGAAGACATCCCACCCCTTAGGCAAGTAGCCCTCGAGTGCTTTGCCACAATGAAACCAAACCAAAACAAACCTAATACTTCTGGGTTGCAGAATTAAAATCATTAAACGCAGAACACGCGTTTAAATATTCTCTGTTCACGGATTGTTTCAAATCACAATACCTGAGATTCTGAGATTAGAGAGTGTGATATAAAACGAATTAAAGTTAATACAATTATGTCCAGTTAAAAGACTGAAAGATACTACTGCTGTGAAACCAGGAGCGAGAACGGCTCTAGGCACTTTGCCCTCCAGTGCAATCTCTGCTGCCCAGTAATCTCCCTAAATAAAAAAAATTGCATAGCTTTTAAATTCTACCGCCCAATGCCATTGTACGGATTGAAACAGCTCTGGCACCGGCGCCGACCAGGAGTCTTTCCAGGTATAGTTCAGGATAGCATGTCCAGAAATCATTGCCAAGCATTTCTCCTAGTTTTTACGCACAAATTTGTGTCATGAATCTTGCTGAATTCCATATTTACGAATACTTAGCAGAATGAAAAATCATTAAATTTATCGGTTTCTGGAAGACAGTTATTCCTTTCTTTACCATAAAAACCTGCATTTTCATTTCTCTTACTTCACAACAAACCAGCATCTACTATAATGCTAAACATCCGATAAGAGAATACAGTACATGTGTAACTATTCTTAACGTCATCCTCAAACATCAGATTTGGCACCTGGGAAAGGAGGAAGCTCCATTAACATGTACAGGGATGAATAGTATCAGAAATAATGAATATAACTTCAGATCTTGAACTTTTTATGAATTCATTGTTAAAAATTCTGCAGAGTATATCAATTCTGATTAGGCGATTAAAATTGACAAATTTATCTCTACTAAAAATTTTTAATTCTTTAAAAATTAATAAAATAAAATCTATTCATAAATCTATAAATTTTAATACAAAATTATAACAGATATAAACAAACATACGGAACGCATTTTCTTTGAAAGTATATTTAGGTGCAATTTGCATCAAATGAAAATAATGCGCGTGTTGCAATCTAAATATGCTGTACGCAGTTTAAAGAGATAAAAGATAACAAATATTTCTAATTCAAAAAAACATAAAAAATAACAGTTCTTTCTCTTCTTTCCCAAGCACTTTTCGAGGAAATATTTGTGTGTTAGGAATTAAATGTACAGGAAATAACAGATCACTGGTATCACATAACCAAAACACCGTAAACAATATTCTTCATGATTTATCAGGAAGTCAGATAGTTTGAATAATTTTTATGGCAAAATATTATGTTACGGTTATTTTTATTACTTATTAGTAGTTAATCCGAGGTGCTCTGTTTCACTAAATTACATTTGTCAATAAACGAAAATTTATCATTATTTTATCAGGAAAAATTATCATGTATGATATAAGCTTACAAAAGAAAAATTATCATCTATTATTTCTTAGAATAATATCTTTTCATAAATAGTTTCACAATCTTTTTACTTTGCTTTCCTTGAAAATTTCAGTTCATAAGGGCGCAATAAAGAAAGGGAGCAGTAAAAGAAGAGAAATAAAATTCCAAAACAGAATACTACCTTTTCTTATTTTATACTAGCAACTACGCGGCCTTTAGTTAACCTGAATGTTATAGTTGTAGAATTATCAACAATTTAAAAGTTGTTTAAGTGAAGCTAGGCCTAATTTTTTGGGTATAGCAGTCCTACTTGTTTACATTTGAAACTTAGCAGAATAGTGGATTTGTTGCCAATCTAGAGAAACTAAGCTTCGCAAGAACAAAGTAACGTCTTGCTTTATTATTGGAATTAAATTATGCTTAATCCATTCTGGAATAATCATTTAAGTTATTAAATTATCCTATATATTGACTCAGCATAGTGTCCAGAACAAATTAACTTTTTGCCGAGTGAGACCAAAAGTTAACTTTCAGGTTTGTTTACGCACCGAAAAATCTGCCTTCTTGTCCGCTGGCCGAATTGCTTGTTTTTGCGTAGGAACTGTGATTTTAATTGTAAAAAAAATTCTTTTAATTCTTTTAACTGTATTTGGTGTTTTCTGTTTTTCTATATCTTTCAATTTTTAATACAGATATTTTGAGTTGTTATGTATTTTTACCTTGTCAAAAAGTGAGAATTGAATTAATTGAATAAGAAATATATCTCTAAGGAAATACTAGGAAATAAGTTTAAATGAAATGCAGGAAAAAAATGCATGCGTATAGCTTAATATTCCGTACTAGGGAGTCATGTGCTGTGCACATCATATTCTTTTTATATTGTACATACTTATGAAAATAATTTCATTTTCTAACTCTACATGCAAAACTATAATCGATCTACAACTATTTCATAAAAAAATTTAAAATACTGTGCAAACAACTAAATATTTCCTTTACTCTCCATATTAAATTCTAAATTTCATAAAAATATCTTAAACATGAATATTTTTTTTAAATTTTGCTTTACGAATAATTTCTCTTTTACACATCAGCGTGTTTTATATGTCAGTCTTTTTTTGAATGTCTTTTATATTCTTGTTCCATTTTTATTTTAATTAGTCTCGATAATGATGTACTATCGAAATTTGATTATAACATCTCACTCTAATTTAAATATACTTTCCCGATTTGATTATTCCTTAGAATGTACATCTTGATATAAATACAAAATAATTCGCAGACGGAGTTATTCTTAGCTTTTATTACATTCCAAATAAAATAGCTTTATGGTAATGATCATCTAAAAGCCATAATAACAAGAGAGTTGAGTTAGAGAAGTTATAGTTAGAAAATGACATAAGTCACATGCTTTCTTCTAAACTTCCTTTTAAAATACTGGAATGGTTTTAAAACATTTATAAATACTCTCATTCTAAAGAAAATTCAAAAGAACGGTTTTTCAATTTTCAGATTTGTAGAGGGAAATGTTGCTTGAATTTGGTTTTTTAAAAACGTGAGTGTTACATAATATTTTAGAGGAATTGATTTAAATTATCTCCTGGTCTTAAAATAAACTTTTTGGGAGGAACGAGAATATTTACTGAGAAGAATAAGAATCATTATGATTATTTCTAACCCGTTTTGTTTTAGAATGAAAAAGAATGATTATGGAATCTTCATGATCATTCTTTACTTTCTTACAAACCTCAATTTACATAAAATTCTATATAGATAAGTATTTACCAATGGTTTTAATTCACTTTGGAATTTCTTAAAAAAAAAACAATCTGAAAAGCTTATAAAATAACATTAAAAAAAACATGGAAAAAAACCGAAATATATGACTATCTCTCTCTAACACTGTATACACTTCATATATTTTGAAACTGGACTAAAATAAGCTCTTGAGTAAAAAAAAAAAAAAAAACGGTATGCCGTTTATATTGCGTTGGGTCTTTAACCCTATCATTCACTGTAAGATATTTGGCATTGAATTACTTTTATAAAAATGATGTTTTTTAAAAGCATTCTCTAAATTGTATTTTACTTATTTTTCATAACAATGTCATGCTGAATCATGGAAGAGAAATAACTACTATTGCCATTTCTAACGTCAAATGATAATTTCGAAGAATCATTTGAGACGGTTTCTAAAACAAAGTATTTTTATTTGGTTTATTTGAATGAAAATTACGAAACGTCCCTTTATGAGATGTTCAGTATAGCAATTGTAAATGTTTTTAATATTTTTGTCACATATTCATATTTCTAGACTATTGAAATAAAATTTTCAATTCCGCCGGATGCTTCAGTTGAACTTGTAAGGTACTTTATTTTTTATAAAGCATGTCGCTTTCTTTTACATCCGAAATTATGTATTATTGCATATCGACCGACTGCCTAATGTGAAAGCGAATGACCAGAGACAGTTTCCTTTTAGCGTAATAAGAAATTTTTATTGATAAAGTAAAAAAAAAAAACTATTTTAAATAACTTTTATATTTTACGTACTAAATATTTATCAAAGCATAAATAATATTCAAAAGGAAAAAAATTTAAATATACATATTTATTTTCTGTCTGAAATCTAAAATTTCGTACCTGCAAGATATTTTTGTTGGTGACATTGCATTTCATATATATAGGTAGCTAATTATCACATTTTCAGACTGATACTTATTTGAAATAATTCTAACATGTTTAATTCCTCATTAAATAACTTACTTTAATTTAAACTAAAAATAAACAAATAAATAAAACTTTTTTTTTTAGTTTAAACTTAAAGTTTTCAGAGAAATTTTCCAAGCTGGACAAAACTTGAGAATAAATAATGATATCTTTTTATTTACTAAATTTTTCTTCGAAGCATAACTAACAATACATATCTTTGTGTGTAAATAATTATAATTTCCTTGTTTCTTACTACATGTAGACACTTGATGACGTTTTGATTCTGATAAAATTTGTAGCCTTAAACAGAAATTCCTAGAAATTATCTTCATCACTGATTGTAGAAGCTCATTGGGCAATGAGGTTCTTTTTCTGTGAACTTTTAACTGTGAAAAAAAAGCTGTTCACAAATAAATATATTTCCAAACAAAGCGATTATTCTCAGCCCAATAATTTGTTACAGAGCGCGCTAATATTTTGACGTGTACGAATGAAAGTTAATAAAATCTATATTTTCAAATCTATGCATAAGATTTATATCAATTTTAAATTATTCAGCTCCATTAATAGATTTTCTAGTGCTTTTTTATATTTAGTTTTAGTTCGTGCATTTAATAGAAATGAAAATAATATAAACTCCAGCCCACCAGCGGCCGAGCGGTAAAGTCGCTGAACGCTGTTAGTTCGGTCCGAGGTTCAAATCTGGCGAACGAGCTGGCTGCATGGGCGTTTTCGTGGTTTTTTCCATGTGTAACGTGTATATGAGCCAGTTTTCCTTAGAAAATCCTGCATGAAGACATCTCTTCCTTTTGGCAGACAGTCCTCGAAGCTTCGCCATAATCACATAAACCAAACACAGATTCGAACTTCAAATAACTAAAACCTTGAAATCTTTGCAACACCGTATTGGCAACAAATGCATTATTGAAATGTATTCGAAGGCCATAAACATTGTTTTGGATGCCGCATGCGGCGCGCAAGTCACCAGTTTCAGACCTCTGTTTTATTGTGTTCATTACATACAAGGTAAAAATTTGTCTCCTAATAAGAAAAAAAATTTTTGCCAGTCGACGAAGCATAAGATTTTTCATTTAATTTCTAAATTATGAAAGAAACTTGTTCACTAGCGTAACAAAGCGAGTCATTAAAAAACAATCTATACATCTTTATAACATTTTTACAAAAGTGTTATTAACATTTATATCATTAAAATAATTTAAAAAGAAATTCATAACGCAACTTATGATACAACTCAATGTCCATTTCCTAACTATCTACTTCCTGTGAATGTGTACCTCAAAAGTGAAATGCAATGGTGATGATGAAACTGTCAATTATTTTACCCAAGTTTGTCTACAGTTCTCGTTTCTTAAATTGTATTCAAACGGTGATGTGCTTATTAATAATGTTTTGATATTTTCTATCTGTACTTTTCAAAGTTCAAAAAAGAATGCAAAACGTAATGATTTGGTTCTGTTGGAAGACATGGAGGTACATATATATATAAGATAAAAAATAAGTGAATTAAAATTATAATTTAAACTAACGGTAACCCTTTAATTCTCTCTCTCTCTCTCTGTTTTACAAATGGTAATAATTTCTCAGAATTGAGTTATTTCTAGATCATTCTATTTTGCATGGCCCACGCAGCGCTTAAGACGTAATAAATGGGAACTGAAACTTTTTAACTCAAACCAAAATCTTCCTCTCCGTGTGCTTCCATATTGCATAACTAAGGACTTCAGCTTCGCTGTCTACTGTGCTAGAATGTAATTTTACCATCCTCGCTTCCTATCGCTATAATATCAAAAAATTAAATAAATATTTTTGAATAGGTTCGACTAGAGGGCCAAGTGAATTGTGGCCACAAATGTCAACTGGAATATAAAAATGGAATTAAAACTGCCTCGACTGCCAAGTTTCTTAGATATTACCAAGTAAACATATAAGTATACTACGCAATCAGAATTCTTCCTCTTCAATATGGATCTACGTATGCATCAACAATACTCCGTCTTTCCCTTACTATTATTTCATATATATATATATATATATATATATGTCATAATAAGAGCAAAGGAAATGACGCACCACTGTAGATGCGTGATTAGATCCATATTAAAGAAGAATTTTGATTGCGTAGTATTTAAAGAACTTGGCAGTCGAGGCAGTTTTAATTCCATTTTTATTTCCAATTGATATTTGTGGCCACAATCACTTGGCACTCTAGTCGTGCCTTTCCACAGAAGATTTACATTTTTGATATTGTTGGGATAGAAAGCAAGCCAGCGAAATTACATCTTAGCACAGTAGAGAGCAAAAGCTGAAGTGCGTAGTTATGAAAGATGGAAGCACGCGAAGAAAAAAGTTTTGGTTTACAATTCGGTGATTGGTTGTCAAGAGGCATCTGGTATTAACGGTTACGTAAGATCGCATGATTAATTTGAATGACGCAATGCAGATAAGTTATTACGATTTTAGAATAGAGAGGAAAAATTAATGTTTATAGTTATATTATAATTCTGATTCATACATTTTTATCTTACATATATATATATATTCGTTTAACAAGAGTAGTGCAATATTTGTATTACTTTCCAATTATTTATGTTTCATCCCAGTTTATATAATTTGGAATATTTACAATTCCTATTCAGTGTACACATTATAAGTATGCTGAGTAAGTATTTCTTCTTAAAGGTTCAGTTTTTTAAATTCACCGATTTTTAGATAAGATTTAAATGAGATCATTTTTTATATGTGTCATTTCTACTGTTTCTTAAAGTTCTATTAATACCGAAAACAATTTTTGAATGGTAGCTAACTTTTCTTTTTAGTCGCTTCTCGTGTCATAAAGATTATTCTGACAGCTAAAAAAATTATTTTCTTACTTTTCAGAGCATTTAACTAATTCAAATAACTTTATTTTATTTTAATTTTTTTATTTGCGAAATGTCTAGCTGCAGTAAGATAACTTCCCCGCAAAGCGGGTTTAAGGTTGCCCGAAAGTGGCAAAGAAAGGCAGGGTTGTCAGATTTGGCGTGAAATCGCCTATTTTGAGATATCCCTTAGACAAAATTGGCGATATGCCATAGACGGAGCGAGAACATTTTAGAACGAATTCTTACCGTTTTCCCGAGAATGTTCTCGAAGACAGGGTTTGACCTGCTTTCGAGAAATTCTAAAACATAATATACCCTGCTTGTACGTGGAGTATCTGGAGTGTATCTAGTAGTATGTTGAGTTCAGTAGTAGTGTCTTGAGTTGAGACATTAACTCGAGAGCGAACGACCGAGTCAGGAGCTGTACTTTAGTGCTTTGTTGTGAAGCTGTCTTTACCGATATAGCCTGAAGGCTATGTTGCTGATTGTTTTAGGGTTTTTACCGTAGTTTTTCAACGACTGCAAACGTGTCTTTCTAACTCTCCTGTGTAATACTGGCAAATAAACTGTGTTTTGATTCTTCATCAAGTGTTGTCATCAATCACTCCAAATCCACGAACCCGTAGAACGCAACAATATATTTTAATTTTATACTATTCAATTCAAATATATACCAAAACAAAAAAGAAAAAAAAAAAAAGGTTGCTTCTAATTGTAGGAAGATTATTACTTATTTCACAGCTTAGCAGAAAAATAGAACATTACTTTTCTTTCAAGGTCTCCCATTTAATATTAAATTCGATTTGTTTAAGTTTCTATTCAATTTGGAAACCTATTTTCATCGTCAACTAAAACTATGGAGCAGTTAAAATGAAGATTTAAATCTTTGGTTTAAAATTCTGTTACATTTAAGATCTGCATGCTAAAAATCATATTTTTCAAATACTGTTGTAGGGATTTATATATATTTTCACTAACAAGTTAAACTTTCCTATAAGCCTTCATTCCCCTAATTGTCAATGCCAGAATATTCAAATTTGGTAGCGCGCGTGAAGTAATGCAAATTCTACATTGAGGAGAAAAGGTTTAAATTAGAGTTCTAGAAGGGAAAGTTAGAGAGTGAGGGCAAGGGCTGTACCTTTGTGGCGTGAGCTTCTAATTCTTTATCTATTGCTGATTAGCGTGACGTAACAGCTATTACTTGGCTGCTACTAGATTTCCTCGCGGTTTTAGGTAAAAAGATTATCTCAGCCCTGTAGAGTTAATATTTTCGAATTTTTAGTTTAGTTCTTGTTATTTGAGTTACCGTCCAGGTGAAGCGTATTTTGTTAGCGTCAAGTCGACTTATTGTGAGTTTTAAAGGGTTTTAAAAGAGGGTTCTTTTTACATTTCTCCTGTGTAATTCCTACACGTACTTCAGCTGTCACATAAGAAGATAAACAAGTAGATATTACACAGTCAAAATTCGATACATCCCAGATTAACAATCCCAGATTCTATTAACATATCATTTGGTAGACTATTTTTCGCCTTTTACTCTTAAGAAAAGTTGCCTGAGAAAATTCAACGCTAAATAAACGGAAAGCCTATATCAGATTTTGAAAACACTTTTCTAGAATATTGTACTATGTATTGTATTGAAAAAACGACAGAGAAATCAAGTTAAATAAATTCTTCTACAAACCTAGTTTTTTGATTGATTCGTACATTTCACATTGCTAGGACACAAGTTTACGTCAGCTTTCAGGTGTTGTACTGGACATTGATACTAAGTTAGATTACAACTCTTAAAAAAGAACTTGAAATTTTATATACTGTGTCAGAAACAGATAAAACATCAAATTTTGAGGACATAAATAAAAAACCCATCACATTATGTTATTTAGATAACAATCTGGAGATGAAACTTTTTATTATAAAATTTTTCGAAGACTCAATTCAGCCTTGTAAGCCTAGCAGTATTAATCAACGTTTGATTCCGCTTGATAAAAATCCGTAAAAAACTCTGTCAAATTGAAAAGTGAAAAAAAAACAAAATTCAAAATGTCCTAAATAGTATTATTACTCGGAAATAATCCTCATCTTTTTATCCGATATATTTTAGTGCCAAAAAAAGCATTCTTTCTGGAATTTCTATTTTTGTTTTATTGTGTAACTGTAGTGTCGTATTTGAAACACTTACACTTCAGAGTTCATTGTCAGTGTGTAGTGCACTATAGCGAGAAATTCATCATTTGTTAACAATAGGTCATGCACCAATGACTACTCGACAGAAATATGTTGGCGAAAATAATTGATTATGGAAGTTACTGAAAGATAATTTTAACAATCATAATCGTACCCTCATAGATATCTATGAGTAAAGGGAAAGAAGAAATACGAGGTGTTAAAGAACTCTTTCATATGAGTGAAAACTAAATAAAAGCCATCACACAGAATAGTTCTTTGTAGCATGGATGTGTACGTACATATGAATGGACAATTGAATGTACACGTATTTATTTTTCGGGAATAGGCAGCGCGTTTGCTCAACTCCATTTAGCAAAAAACATACTGTGAAAATTGTCTGAGTAAACATAGTTATTTGATACAATACCTAAACTTCTGCCATGGCTATAAGAAGCAACAGAGCATTTCACAGCATAATGTTTTCGGTTTTATCATAAGGAAAACAAAACTGTGAGATCATGCTGACGCAAATTAATTTTTCGCTGTTTAAAAATTCAAGAATAAAAATTTTATGCATGATAATACTCAAATGCAACTACGCACTTGGGAGTACTACTAACGATAGCTTTTAAATCAAGCCTGCTGAAGAAAAATCAAGCGAAATTTAATGTGATCATTCTTCTACATGGTACTTCCATTATAATTTTGTTATACCCACAATATAAGTTTTATATTGGCCCCGCATGACTTTATTCTTATTAAGCACATATGAACGAGAATGTTATGAGAGTTAAAATATAATAATTTTTTTCATTTCAGTGCTTTTTACTGAAACCATCAAATCAAAAACATGTTTTATTTGACTTTTTCAATTTATTAATTGCGGTAAAATAAAGATAACACGTATCCGCCTTCGAATATAACAAAATTATTACTTCAAATCTGTTTAGCAAAGAAGTATGTTTCAGCCATCTTTTTTCGAGGTCTTTTGATTTAACCGATGGTATAAGATTGCTTTAAATTTATTTAAATTATGTTTGATTTATAATTAATATCTCATCAACCCGTAAATTCATGGATCTGTTCATATGGAAAGGACTAAATATTTGAGCTTGAAAAATAAATTGGTCATTATTAGCAACAACAGAAAAAAAAACCAATAACAAAAAAAGAAAAATATCGAGTGATTTTTGAAAAATTTTCAAAATTTGGTAAATTGCATTAAATTTTCTTAAGTGATCTCACATGGAAGATAATTTTTTATGCATCAAACGTTGCAAAGATTCAAAATTTTGAGAAAGTTTGAACATAGCACCAGGATCTATGAGAAAAATTTAACACTAAACAGAAATAGCTATCTTAAAATTTGAAAACACAGGATTTATAGGATACGTTTGTGTGCAAAATTTTAATAAAATTAGTTCAGTAAGAGAAGGTTAGAGTCGAAATTTGTTCACTAAGGGTTAGAATCGAATTCAAAATTTGATCCAACACAACAAGCGACTACAGAAACCAAGCTAAACACAGCTAAATAATGAGAATGTAAGAAATATATATTTTCTTAGTTAACAGGAAAAATAAGCTTTGAGCATGATTATCGCTTAATCGTCAAAATTCAATGCACTGAAAACCTGTTCATTCATCAACGTATAAATAAATATATTAGTTCAAAACTAAACGTTATTAGAATTTGACTTCGATTTCATGTCTCGAGTTTGCAAAGTATCGCATTCTTAATTTTTAATTAGAGTAAAAATATTTCAGAATTTTGCGTTTTTAGAGGATTAGTGATATAATAAGACTATAAAAGTACATTAACATTTCCGTTATACTTAATGATTAATAAAAGTTTATCTGAATAATATCTCAAAATATAATGCACAAGCAGAAGTACACAACACAAACTTCCAAATACAACATGGTATGCCTATTCAATCGTATAACTGTTTAAAAATTGATTTAGTTTAACAAAGTCAAGAATGTTAAATAAAAATTCTGCTATTTTTTGTGATGCATAGCAGTGTGTTTTAAAACTTTCTTTAATTCTTTAAATATAAAGAATATAAAGGGAAGATTAAGTTTTTGGTATAGTTTTGACCACAGAAAATTCTATCTGTAATCATTGTTTTGAATTCTAAGGCGCAAAAATTATTGATGCATAGATTCGTCACCTGTCGCGAACATTTAATCGACAAGATAACTAGCCAACAGCTTTTAGCTGACAAGATATTTAGCCGACATATATATTTAACCTATAATACATTTAATTTACCACACGTTTAACCGACAAATATATTTAGACGATATCATGCGAAACTGTTTTATTAGAAATTGTCCACCCACCAAAGGAGTTACTTCATGACGAGCAGGTTTATCGGACAAATCCCATAATTTCGTCTTTTTCATTTTTATTTAATTCTATATAAAGCATAAATAGTTTTTGACAGCTTTTACAAGTAATAAAACATGTTAAAATAAATGTAATATACGATATGGCATATAAATAACCAAATAAACTTAAACGAAATGTGGCCGACATGTACATTTGCTGATATACATTTAGGTACGTTTTGGCTATACATACACGCCATTTCGCGCATAAGTATAACAAATATTTTAATATGATTGTTATACCAGCCGTTGCATGTTGCGTCAGACGCATTCAAACGCTTAAAATAGTTTCGTATGTACATGTTGACGAGAGACATATCGGGTAAATGAACTTGGTACTTAAACCGACGTGTTAGCAATGAGCTGTCGACTAGGTGTCATACACCCACGCATTAATGATATTTTTCGAAGCAATACTAGCCATAATTTTTTATCTTTTACATTAACCGTGTACTTTAAATACCATTTAGCCCATTTAAGTTCAAATCAGCTAACAGCTTTTACATATTCTTCAAATATACATAACAATAGGTTTTACAAATCCCAAATATTTCTCTTCTGTCTCCCTTGTGCCATAATTTTCATTTTTTAACTTTTATCCTTCTCATACGCAAAAGGATTAAAACAATATTATTTTTCGTGAACATGCAGCTAAAATTAGAAACACAAAGCTCTACTGTGCATATTTTTTAACTTTTAAAATAATATGCAGCGAACTGAAAAGCAAACAAACGCATCATTATAATATTTGACAGTATAACTGAATTTCCTAGAAGTAAGTACTTTTATATTCACAAACAAAATAGACAGAGAGACAGAGAGTGAAGTATTTTTCGAGTGAATTCACTCGGAATCAAAGCGCGTGACCAAATTTCACATATAATCCATCCTTTCCGAATGTTCCAAAATCTTCCCCCAACGGTATGCAAATGGAAAATCGTGATCCCATTCTACTTACCGTATATCTCTTTAACATCTTTTCTTTATCTCCGCTTCATTGCTTACCTAGTCATGGAAAATGGTTCCAAACTTCTGTTGATTCTAGTTTAGATAGCACTCGTTAGTAGCCGGGCAAGTTTCACTGGATTCTCTAGTGAAATTTGCCCAGTTAAGATTAAACCAAATTTTTTATTTAAAAATAGTGTTTTGTTTTAGCTTGCAATTTTTATCTTAAATCGGTGTTTTCGTTTTCAGTTTTGCTGACGCATCCGAAAGGAATTATTCAAATTGCATCTAAGACTACAAAACGTTAATAAACTATAAAATCATCTTGGCAGTTCGAGAATATATTTCCAAATCGAGAAGTTCAAGAAATATGAATTAGTGCTTAACAAAACAAACACTCAATATATTATTTTAAAATTAAAATTCCTACCCCCCTCCGTTTTGTATCGTATAATAAAATTACAAACCCACAAATGACTAAATCAGTTTAAAAATATAAAAATTAGAAATCACATAAAAATGACTGAACTGGCTCGTTTGATTATGGAAAGCTCATCCATGCTATCTATTTACAGGAAAGGACGCCTTTAAAGAGGACATTATTACTTCAATTATATTACTCATATTTACTCAAACAGCTCAGCGATCAGAACATCACGGGCCGATTTGCCAGCATTTCGCAACTTTAACATTTTTCCGGTCCTTAGTGTATTTATATTAAAAGGAATGACTGATAAAAAAATTCATCATTAAAAATACATATCACGTATGTTAATTAATCACTGAAGTTAAAAATAATCGTAGAAAGAGGTGTTTTAATTTAACGATAAAAATTATTTCTAATTATTTATAAAGTTAAAATTAATTGTTATTATTATTTTATTATAAATTTACAACAATGCATTTTTGATTAACATATCACATTTTGTTTTCATTAAAACGCAATTTAAATTGTCTTTCAACCCGTTTGTTGTATTGGTTTGGTTTCACTTTGCAGTAAACTAACAAGATACTTTGTTCAACTTTATTTAACTCTGTAGATAATGAAAATTTTAAAATATTTACTTTTAACATTTTTCTAAATCCTTCATGAAATCTTTTGAACTCAGTTTAAAGATTTTAATGATGATTTAAGTTTCAGCATTAATTCTGAGAAAGCTAAGATAACACAAAGATGGTAAACTACATAAAATGATTGAAAATTTATGCATTTGAAATAATTTCATCGAAATAGTCTTAATTTGAATAGTCAGTTTGGTCTTATAAAGCTAAATTTTTTATTATAACAGTTTAAATTCTCCATTACATTCAACATATTACCATAATTCCCATTAAAAATATAACTTTTGCATATAAAATTCCCTTCTTTCTGTTTTATCAAGTGCTATTGAAGGCCGCACCAAATGTTGTCATATTTTACACCAAATTAGCAAAATATTTTTAAAAAGCAAATTCATACCATAAATAATCTAGAAAGAGTCGAAGATTGTTTTCCCAAGTGTTCAGTATCTATTTTACACATACCCGATATAATACAATATTGACTTCAAAATAAAATTGCCTCTTTTGTCAGTTTACGAAGGCAAAGAACAAGAGGACTATTCATACTCGCACTACGCATAAAGCCAATCCCATTCAGCCAGCTTGTTCGGCCTCTGGGAATAAAATCTTGGATAAATTATAACTACGCAACAAAATTAAGCAAATTAAAACAAAATTAAGCGGTTACGATTTTTAATATCAATAAATTGCAAGTCCTAATTGAAAATGATGTGGCAAAACGCATTTTAATTGTGTCTATATGTCATGCAAAGACGTTTTTCTTTAATCTAAAACGAACGTTTTAGACATCAAATTTAGATAAACACTGTAACTTTCGATTTATAATACATAGTACTATATGAAAAAAATAAGATAAAGATTCATTTCTTTATTACAAGGTAAATAATGTATTATCTTCTTCGATAAGTTTTTAAACAATTATAGGATTTATGTTTAGTAACTCATTATCTTATTACTTTACAGCTTATTACAGCTTTTTGGCAACGATGACTGACCATCTTAATTCTGTTCTCTCGCAGCTACTAGATTTGCTTGAACCGGATTCAACATTTCCTAGCCGTGTTCACACACGTGAGTCAAGGGCTAAAACTTATAGGCGCAATTAATCTAGTGAATATCATAATAAACTTGACTTTAATTTTTGTGTGTTGTTATTTAGCAAATGTTAAATGTTATGTTTTGTTAATCCTGCTGGTGAGTGACGAAGCAAATAAAAATTCGGAACGATGTCTGTTTCGTACCTGCTACGAGTGGGGAAGACATTGCCTAAAATCACAGCTGGCTAATAAAACGAAAACTTTTGAGTTGCAATTAAAGCAAAAACAAACTGATATGTTCTGATTTTGATTTGAGCACAAATAACCATTTCGACACGTAAAATCACAAATCCCTGACAGCAGTCCCATGGGAAGAAGAAATTCGGTACAGATTATGGGGAAAACAATTTTGATGAGCCACGTATACTTTCCAAAACCGCAAAGAACAGAAAGGAACAATTAATATTTTACGAATCATGTGGAGTTAAATCTTTAGAATAATTTATAATTACTATATTAGGAAACGTGGTGATACGACAAAAAATGCCCGATGAAAACAGTACGCAGCTTATAATTAATTACCTGTAAAGAAACATATTGTAGGGTGACAAGTTAACAATTAAGAAATGTTTCGATCAATGAAAATAGAGCAAATGCAAATTTCTCTATTTTGATAAAACCTTACTTTTCGAACTATTAAAATACTTGAATTTTATTTCAAAACTTAAACTTTTTGTTAACAGTTTTTAGTGAAATGTAGGAATTTTAAACTTTCCATCCTAAATATTTTTCTTATTTAATATTTACGAAAATATGTCTGAAGGAGAAATGAGTCTTATGAATATCGCAACTTTTAATAGATCCAGTTAAGATACTAATTTAGGTACACTAAGATTTTACAATGTCATCACTGTTTAAGTGTCTTTCGCTTGATCCCAGGAATGACACCAACGTTATGACAAAAATCCATGCGGATTTGAATATTCTGTCTTTAGTCTTTTAAATAAAACCGATAATTAGAATTAAATAGTTAAATTTATTTAAAACTGTTAATAAATAAAATTCTACACAGCTTCTGTAAGTAAATTCAAAAGAAAAGTTGAATTTTACTAATCACAAACGACAAAGCTTAATTGTCATTTAAGACCAAAGATAAATATCATCTGCATAAATTTTACCAACGCACTGTATTACTAAAGCAATTTATCAGCCAACCCCTCTTTCTTATGCTGATCTCAAGTGTTGCATCGCATGACGGTATGACATTCATCGTCTTCATCTGAACATCCCTTAATTCAAAGAATTGAATATCGCATGATCTGAACCATGATCTTATGACTTCTCTATCCTATTCTTTGCATTTAGTGTAATATGCAATGACTATGAGAGAGAAGCATTTAGTATAATATGCGTTAGATATGTATTATACTTTTTCAGGCGAATGGTGTTTTTCGGTCTCTATTATGAATATGAATATATTTAGAAAAGCCACAAAACTTTTTGATGATGATTCATTAGTACATAGGCCAAATTAGCGTAACAATTTATACCAATTGCATTTACTTAGCATGCAATTACAAAACAAGCATACCGCCATTGTACTGTTATAAATGTTCTAATCTTTGTACCTTATTATAAAAATTTAGCTAACAGTAATTTTAGAATCACGAAAATAGCATGAATAAAATAAATAAATAAAAAAATTTCGGAAAGTTTTCGGATTTTATATTACGCTCAAAGGGGCGTTTTTTAACGTTTTGTGTGTTACCTTTATTTATTAAATATCATGGTCTTCGCAATTCAGCCATACAATTCAATTCAACAGCAATATCACAAAATAATTAAAATAACAGCATATCTTTAGAATTTCCGATACACAGTCTCGGGCGCTGGAGGTAAAAAAAAAAATTTTTTTTGCGTACAGTGTTGCCATTACTTGCTTTGAAATCGTTGAGTTTCCTAATTAAAACCTCATAATGCTTTACAAAACATGAAATAGATAATAAAACGAATTCCAAATTTAGACTTCCATATATTTGAGTGGAGACGTACGTTATTCAAAATTGGATGTCTCTAGGTACCGTTGTTTTATCACAATGCAAGAAACATGCCTACATTTATGCAGGTTCTTCATTATTTATTTTTTTTAATATAATACGAGGTGTTAATATTTGGTAGCAACAATTTGAAAAGTGATTCAGACTATTAAAGTGTTCGACGCAAAATGCCAAAATAAAATTAATAGCCCTTCTGGAATAACGCCTTTTCGGCTAAAAATATGTATTAATCTTTTTTTGCATGTTATCAATAAAGCTTCTGGTCAACAACAGGCTGTTAAAGCTAGTTAAGAATTCGAAGAGCAAAACATTATCTGCGGATCTGGCATTTAAGTGGTGTGCTGACGCTAATCCTCGCGTAATTTAGGGATCAGATGACAGACAGCCCATGGAAGTGTGCATCTACCAGAACAGAAGAAGTCCGTCAACGATTTAATCTCAGAGATTTTAATAGGCAAAGTTCCCATTTTACAAAAATGTGGTAATCTTGGAGAGCAAGTCGTGAGCTGAAAACTGGCTTTTAAAATAAGGAACAGCACAGAAATCAGGAAGTTAAAGGATTATCAATAGTAATAAAAGATTTCAGAAGGGTTTCATTTGTTGGTCCTCTAATAAAGGCTCAGCTTAAAACAAGCAATTTAAGATTATAGATGACATACTTCTAGAACTCTTAAGTGAATATACTTTACGGTGATCTTTAGTTAAATTCCATCTCTATTTCTAAATTATCTCAGACGCGCAAATAAGTAAATTTTAATGAAGTTTTATTTTTCTCCATTTAATATTACAGGGCTGTCTTATTTTTCAGAAAAAGGTTTCACTGAACAGAATTAGGCTGAGAGAATTTAATTTTTAAGTGTTTTCATTTTGCGTTCAATATTTCTATAAACATCACCTTGACGTTTTCAAGTCTCTGTATAAAATGCAGGTGCAAAAAAAATTATTTTTGCATTTGAAAAGAAACTGGTTAATCTGTTTCAATATAGAATCAGCATTATCGCAGTTATGTAACACCCCCTTTTAGTTACAAATAATTCGATAAATTGTGCAAAATTCAAAAATTAGATATTTAGCGCAAATTTCGACACATAAAAAACTATGATATACGAAGATGATGAGATAATTATTTTGATTTCGAAAAAACTTAAATAAATTTTTTGAACACAAGTTTCTTTGGAGAGGAAATGCAGTATAGAATGCTTTCTTAAAATGCATTCAAAAGTGAAACAGACAGGTGTGATAGGTTTTAAATATTTTATCACTGGTATTAAAAATGGTATAGCTGTTATATAATTTAGGAGAAGGATTATTGTCACCTACCTGTAATGCCATCAACAAATAGTGAACAGAATGTGTACTGTAATAAATATTAAAAATTTTATTTAAAAAAAATCATATTCTGAAGAACCGTTTGCATTTTTTAATTTCTATTTTCTTATATATGGATTTTGATACCTTGTTAAGAAGTCAGCATTCTTAATCGTTTCTGTATCAAAAACTACATGAAAATTGGAACTGCTGGAAAGTATTGGGTTAAAAGCACAAATAGGATACAAAAATAATAGTCTAGGAGGAAAATGAAGTAATAAATATACTCCAAACAACACAATTCCTTTCTGATGCATTTGCGTTTCTGTACTGCCCAACAATAATTCTGAACTCAATTTACTTTTAGCGAAAAGTGAAGCTGCTTTTACTCTGAGAAGTATTTTGAACTCATGCCTTTAGGGCATGAAGAAAAAAAAAATGGCTGTTTTTTCAGTCGCTTGAAACCTTTGATTCCACCTTCGTCTCATTTCAACGCCCAGCCTGGGGTTACGTTTGTTTTATCTCAAAGGCGTAGAATCTTTTTCCTATGGTATCAAATTTTGATTGAGCAAAGTATCATTGTAACTACGCTACATATGTAAACACCGATATGCAGATAAATGCAAATTACTGCGAGAGAGTTTTATTTGGGAATATTTTAATGAGAATCAAAATCCCAAAATCGAATTTTCAAAACATTCTTTCCATTTTTTATAGAGATTTTAACATTATAACAAATAAATGTTTAAAAAATTTAGGCATTTTAAGATGTTTATTGTATTTAATAACAACTGCTCTTAGAAGTATAAGTTTTTGAGAATTAATATTTAAATATTATTAAAATATATCTTTATTATAATTTTCGGGTATTAATATGAATAAATTAAAATATTCTCTCTACTAGATAATATTTACTGTTACTATGAATGATATAAAATTGTAATAAGAAGTATTTGCGAACTGATATCCATTTTGGAGATTTTGTCCCCTCTAATGAAAGGTTCTAGCCGTTTATAGGCGTTGGCCTATAAACCTAAGACCGGAAGTGGTGGCCTCTTTATTATGGAGGCACCTAATAGGTGGGACACCGTTGCCTCCTATGAAAGGATGGACAAGTTACATCAATGTCTTCTCCGATATTCGAGCCCGGGCCCTTCAATACGGTAGTCAGAGTCACTAACCACTTTCCATCTGGACTAAAAGAAATGAATCTGCTCTCATTAATGCCACTGTGCCCACCAGCGACTGAGCGGTAAAGTTCCTGAACATTGGTAGTTCGGTCCAAGGTTCGAATCCCGCGGACGGACTGGCTGCATAGGCGTTTCTGTGGTTTACCCCATGTTAATATGAGCCAGTTTCCTTTAAAATGTCCTCCACGAAGGCATCCCTCTCTTCCGCGTAGTGCCTTAGGGCGGAACACGCAAATAATCATAAGAATAATAATAATACCTTTGAATAGCAACAGTTTCCTTCACTTTCATCACTTGATGAAATACTGCATTTGTTATATTGGGTTCGCATAATTTTTTTTTCCACATGTATAATGAAAACACGCTTTCAGAATGAACCGCATTTCCTCGTAACTATTTCAGTGAAAATCTAATTGAAGTTTTTAAAAACAAACTTCTTGCCTTTGTCAAATTTAAATAAACATGTTTTTAAGTGTTTGCTTAGTCATCAGCCTTAAAATAAGCTTGCACAGAAATCATCGTAATGTGAGGCTCGTAGCTTCAAAATTCAAATAATCATCTTATGGTATTCAGTTATAAATCATCTACAGTATAAGAGACCGAGTATATTTCCTATTCAGAAAGACATACGGAATCTTAAAGCTGTCAAAATATAACCTTTTGCCTTTTCTAAAAATGATTCATTCTTCTAATATTGAGTATTACTGAGTAATATATTTATGCCCGAAGGTAATTAATAACATGCTACAACAAATTACTGATTATCTAAGTATATTTCCTTCCAAAAATGAAGAGACTAATCACAATGAAAGCTACCATATTGAGAGTTCCTGCTTTAATTATATATCTATCGACAACGAGTATGATGGCTAAAATCACATTAAATTTATCAAGTTGTAGAGAGATTAGGTTACTTCGAAGCATGTGAGATGAGAAATGAGCATTGTCCTCGCCGGGACTCGAGCCACGGACCTCTCGAATACGCGTCGAGTGTGATGGCCACTACACCATGAAGGCATGCTAAGAAGGCGGAAGAAATACCTTACATACTCGGCCTTTTAAAGGGCGACTGTGGATTAGGGGACCCAATGGTGAAGAATCATCATCCACCACCCTTTTAGTTCGGGCGTCACTATAGGGCCATTAGGATATTTGATAGCAGGAGAGATGAAAAATAAGCAATGCCCTCGCCGGGACTCGAATCACGGACCTCTCGAATACGCGCCGAGTGTGCTGACCACTACACCACGAAGGCATGCTAAGAAGGCGGGAGAAATTTCTTACAGAGTAAAGCCATGTATAAAATGCGATTTTGAAAGAATGAGCAATCATATGTTGTTGTCAAAGTATGACCTAATTCAACGAATTCTAATGATGAGAAAATTCAACAAATCCTAATGATAATGTAAAGATTGAAAGACGATAGTCGTTCAAGATGTATATATGTATTTAATGTATAATGACTTTAATTTATATGTTTTATGACTATTTGCAGTTTACTTGCAATTAATAAAAGATGTTTTTAACGCCATGTGCTATATAATAATCCAGAATCGTTTGCTTTTTTATTTTTATGATATTTTACATGAAATATTTAATGATGAACTCTTCTTCGAGAGTTAGATTCTATTACGAAGTACTAAGGTTGTAGATTTCTTTATAATAATTGCCACAATTAAATCAAATAATCTTTACTTCTCCTCGGCTTTCCTTTATTTATCAAATTTGTTTTCCAGAATTTCCCACAGTGCATTAATTGAGCGGTTTTAAAATGGCTAATGATAATATGATTTGAATTTTAACACGGCTAACAATTTTAAAACTATTTCCCCGAGACGCTTAAAATTTATTTAAGTTGTAAATGCTAAATATTTTATTTTTCTAACGCTTTAAATATTCATAAAAAGTACTAAGAAACGAGCTTAGAATCACAAATATAACTTCAAGGTCACGCAATAAAATAAGATTATTTTAACTCTTTCTTTAACAAATGCGTCCATTGACTGAAGAATCTCGAATATGCTTTAAAACTTATTTTTTCCTCTCTGCCAGGAGTGAAATGCTGCATATTTTTAAAACTTCGGAGGTAAATTGCGGATTGGTCAGTGCTGAAACCGGAACCAAATACCAATGTTTAATCGCTTGGTTTGACTGGAAAAACATCTTTTATTATTTTGCTGTTAGCATCTTCACGTTTAGACGGAAAAACAGAAGGGGAAAAATAAAGCTTATTTGTAACTGTATATTCCGAAAGATTACTTATCATGCTTTTGAAGGATGGAGATAGATTATTAAATACCTGTTTTTTATCCTTTATGGAAAAAAATATGTGAGGTATTTCTTTCATAAAGCAGCATAGATATGATCGCAGCATAGATAAATTTCATTCCTCTGAACCGTTCAGAAATAATGCAAGAAATTTCTTTTTGAAATTATTCTCCTTTTGATGGAAATTTTTTCTCTTGAGAAAGCCCTACATCTATAGCATGATAAATATTAATAATTAAAAAGGACTTTTAATCCTATGTTTTTACAAAATTTTGGATCATAAAACTCTTCTATTTTAACATTTTATAAATTCATTTATTTATTCATATTTCATAATTTATGTTCACTCATATTATTGTATAGCATTTTGTAAGTTTTCCGTTTATTAATCTCTAAGGCTTATTTTACATTGCCTTACAATTAAAAAAATATGAATTGTTTCGTAATGAGTAAATAAATAATTTTAATAGAATTTTATACACGAGAAATACACGAGAAAGAAAATTTTATAATCACGAGATAAATTATAAACACGAGAAAGAAAATTTTGGATTTATATTGGAAACACAACACTTTTTGCACAACTCTTTCAAAAGAAAAACTATAAATTTCACATTATGATATTCAAGCAAATAATTTCAAGCCTTAAAACTTTCTAAATTTTGCATATTCAAAATTTATGTAAACATTTTATGATTTTTCACAAAGTTATATTTCTCTTGTTAAAGCTCCAATGCTTTCTTCTGGAAAATCTTCCTATTGCTAGGTTCTTTTTCTCTTTGAAGGGGGCATATGTAAGATATAAAATATGTAACTCAAAATTATTAACTTTAATTTAGCAATAGTGCTTTCAATCCTTTGCTTTAATTCGGCTATGTTCCCTTCCTGGAACCTAAGCCGCTTGTCTTAAAAAATAATCTTCATTACGTCATCTGCATAATGATGCCTGGCTCTTTCCAGTCGCCATTCAAAATTTAAACAAAGGATTTAATCCTATAAATACGCTTTGCTGAAATGTGCAAAGTCTCTTTTTCCGCCCGCCTCTCGCTGTGCATATGCGCCTCGCTCATTTCTCTGCTTCTAATGGCTATCCGTTTTATAAAAGTGTAGAGGGTGCTTATTGCACCCAAAATGATGTGTGAACATGTTTATGCTTATCAACAATGTTCCTGAATAAATTAAGATGTTGTGTCCGTTACATTATTTTGTGAACCTACGTTATCTTCAAATCTTCAAGTCATCTACGCAAAATTATCACAAATATATATATATTGTTGAAATTTGACGCTCCGTGAACTCTGCTGATTTAATTTTGGTTTACAAAAATATGCGACCCTTTGAAAATTTTGAAAATATTTAAGTGATGTATCCGAGAGTTTCCGTCTGAAAGTTTGAAAATGGAGGGCAATGAGGATAAGCATTTTGAGTAATAAAAAAATTCGCGTTTAACAATGAATTTTTGATTAACTGGGTTTTTGTCAAACATATTATCTTTCGTAATGCTTAAAATAAAAATATTATTTAAAACTATTTGTAATCAAAAATAACTAGAAATTTCTTGTAATACCAAATCTGTTGTTTGTAGGTAAATGTAAAAAATTTTTTAAAATGAATGAAGTTACCTAGATATAACATTATTTTTTTCGATTGCACCCACTTCCCATCATCTAAGATTATTATCAATTGAGAGTAAAATAAACAAGTCGTACTCTCATCCACTCGCTGATCATTAATCGTGAGAAGAGAAAAATTACACAATAATCTTCCTTTTAATGGAAATTTTTTATTTAGAAATACTAAAAATGGGGCAGCGACAGAAAATCTGAATCAGAGCGCAACGCAAAATGCGTTTAAACTTTATTTTACTCGTGATTGAACGGTGATTATTGATTGTAAATGGCGATATCATAAAACAATAACTAATAGTTAAATATTTCAATTAATCGTGATGGAGTTTTGATAAAATACTTCATTGATTATGTTTTTAAACTGCTCATTTCTATCATATTAATGAATTCTTATTCCGTAATGACCGAAATTCCGTTTCATTATTTGAAACACCATCATCATAATATAAAAATTAATTTCCGTTGTCATATACGAAATTGCAGTAATCAATGTATCAAATGTATCTTTTTAACTTCTCGTTTTAAAAAACATAATGAGATGAATGTAGAAAAATAAAATAATTACAGGTTTTTCAGGAGAAATGTGGTTATTATATGCCATATAAAAATGATAAATCATATTTTTTCATAGGACGTTTCATAAAATCATTTTGTAGTTTTTTTTCCTTACATCCTCTACTCTATCTGCATTAGTATATATATGCAAAAAAATAACATATTAGCAAAGATACGATGTTTACCAACGACGGGTATATATTAGTCACTGACGGTAGTAATGTTTGAAGCAAACACTCAAGACGTTTTATATCAAACAAATCAGAGATAAAACACTTTTGAACCCCGTACTTTAAAATGTAATTTTGTTTGTGCGTAAAATTGTTTGCGTATAAAAAATCAATGATGCACAAATTGGAAATTTTTAAGTTGACTATTTATAGGATGTTACAAACATATTTACGATATTCATGTTATAAAATAGCACTTACTGGAAAACGTTAAGGAGAGAAAATGTAATCTGCTGTCGATTGACAACAAGGTCTGTTAATCGTGTGCCTGATTTTGCTAAACTCAAAACAGGAACACTTTGGAGAGGTTTTATTTCGAGGCGTCAGTTAAAGTTTAACGTAATGTTTCACTAGTGTCTTGCTGACTGGAAAAAGTATTGAAAAGCAAGAGATTCGTCAATCGTAATACAGTGATGGAGAAGTAAGTACTTGGGAACTGAGATTCCAATTTATTAATGAACAAAAGGAAAGTGTTTCTTTTTTTTTTTTACTTTCGTTCTTCCCTTTTATTTCTTTTTTTTTTACAACGAACATGTATAAATATGTAGAAACATACGAGCATGTAAAACTTTTAGTAAATTACTAGTTCAGAGTTCATTAAATCACAACATTTATTGACCATGAAACTTTATATAAACAAATTTAAAACTACATATACAGATTTAAACAGAAGGTCACCCAAACGGACCGTTTTAATGTTCAGTATGGCACATCAGTGGCACAGATTATCAATAAATACAGCTAGGCAGTAGACAGTTATTCCAATAATGAAACATTTTATAGGATACTAGATTAATATGCATTTAGCCTAACATGGGAAGGTTACACATCTGCTGTATATTTTAAAAGTTAATATACACACACACACACACATATATATATATATATATAACGTAATTCTATAAAAATGTTTAATATTTTTAATTAGCTACATCATGAGTCAAATACATTTTTATTTAAATCAATCAGATTCAAAAGTAAAAAAATAATATTCTTAAGAATTGCATCTATTGCTTTTAAATAGTTTAGTTTGTTAATCAATAACAGATAAATTAAACTGAAAGATAAATATCTTAGATTTTACCGAATTGCAACATACTCTAATGAAATGTCAAACAACGCAAACAGTTAGGTTTTTTTTTGGTTAAAAACTTGGTGGATTATTCAAAAAATCTTTTTAGCAATTAACTAGATACAAAGTTATGAAAGCAGTCAAATTTCATCAAAGATAAATTGAAAAACAGAAAGAAATGATGACACATAGCTTTGTTGAACTCCCTAACTAGAATCTGCCTGTGATTCAAATGATTTTTTCTGTAATAACAGAGAAGAGAAAGAACTTAATTGAAGTAAAACTGCTCCTAATGATCTCTCACACGAAAGGTTCATCACTTTTTAGTTTTACACTACTTGGACGATGGATTAAAAAGATAAAATTATTAACTTTCTCAATTTCTAGCTATTACGCACACCAAAAATAATTAAGATTTCCTCACTTGTATTTCAAAAACAACAGTTCAAAGTTATATCGAGCAAATCACAAGTTTAATCCAAACATTTCCGCAAAGAAACTGGGTTATTTGTAAAGAACGTTCCTTTATAAATCCCCACCTATCCTTTGATTCTAACAACATGCATGACATGCCAATTTCTTCAATTACCTTTAAAAATATATAAAAAGAAGAGCAACACTATCATCAACAGTTTCATGAACAGAAGAACAAAAGTTGGTAGAAGAAAAATAGAACATTACGTGAAATTTACTGTTGAGGTACTATGCAGGTCAAACTTTACAAAAAACAGGTTCGTAACTGATTGGTATCTATTTAACCCTCTTATGGTGATGGTAGATGTTGAGATTTAATGGTTTACAAATCTTCTAAATGAGTAGCGCAGAGGCGTTTCAGGAGTTTTGGATAACCGCACAATCGGAACAAGATATCAAATTACTTAGTTGATTAATGAGCGAGGTCAGAATGTTGTAGTTCCGCAACTGGGATACTAAGTTCTCCATACTCATTGCACCTTATAATACTAACTGACGAGCGGGTAATATTTCAGGTATACAAATCTATTACATCTGACAGTTAGTAAACGATGCTCAGACTAATTCTAGTTTGTGCTAATTGAAGTCCCATATGAAAAGCGCATGTCACTGCGGAACAATTCAACATTTATCTGCTGACAGGTGTTCTTCTTCCTAAACGTTCAATTAAACAAGTATATACAGTTTGGTCAAGTAGATTATTGCATCTAGAAGAAAAGATGAACGTAGCCTACAAATGCCTTTCTTCCCTACACCTGGCACTGAAGTCGTTCATTCTCTAATACGAGAAGGATTTACGAAAGGTCAACGATAATATAGATAGATAAGATAGATTGGAAAACTAATCGTTCTCATTCTGCTTGATGACTTTAACATTTTTTTACGTTGAATTATTTTATATTTTTATCGCAATTCGTTCGGCAAAATTTCCCTTTTTTTAACTTAATAACAATTAGATTTAAATAAAAAATATAAGGGAATAATAGTCGTAACAAATGAAAACTCTTCCTTTGTTATAAATTCGGTAGAATAGAATAACTGTTAATTTATAAATTTTCATGGTTAATAGTTGAAGCGCATTCATTTATTTTATGTTTAATTAGATTTAACAATTTAAGTGAAAATTCTTTAGAAAGTTATTCGCACAACAACAATAAGAAAAAGTAAAATGAAACTATTACTTAACAACCTTCATTAATTCTTGGTATTAGGAATATGTATTGCTGCTAATTGATTATTTAATTCTATGAAACAATATTTAACTAAATTGTTAGATGCGGTTAAGCGTAATTATACACCATTTCATTGATCATTTTGCCAGCGTTTTAGCATCAGATTCTAAAGATTTTTAAAATATTCGCATAATTTTCCGCTTCCTCAGTGCGTTCAGAGAACGAGCTTCCCTAAATTTTAGTACGGATCCAACCACGTAGTAATTGTTTTCGTCATACTAACAAAGACAACTGCCTGGAAGATCCCACTGACCCATTGCTTTCTAAATGTTGAAATTTATGCCGCATTAACACAAGAGCCGATGAATCACAGCGAAGTCAACAGGAACTCACATTCAGCCTTCGACTTCACTTTAATCAGCTGCACATTCATTTTTCTCTAAATATTTATGGAGGATTTGAGGCCAAAGGAGTAGCAAAGAGAACAACAAGAACGGGCAAAAAGTTACAGGGAAGTACAAATGAAGCTACCTTATCAGATACTGGAATGTTAATATTTTTTGCATTCTTATTGGAATGTAGATTTCTTTTAAAGCAATATCACTATGAATACCAGTAGTTTACACATAAATACGTTTCATTTGCTACGGTCTTATTATCCGCATCCTTCAAAAATTAAATTACATGCTTAAATTTCCTTCTTGACATTCGGACGATCAAATTAGCATAAGAAATCTGACGTGGACATCCCATGACATCCGCGTATGGCAAAAAATTGTAAAAGACAGAACAATCTAAAACACTAATTACAGTTAAAAACAGTTAAATTTTTTTTTAATTAGAATTAGAATTTCTACGCAAAAATAAGCAGTCTGGCCAGCGGAAGACAAAATTTTCAGCGCACAAAATTGTTAACTTTCAAGAAAGACTTTGAAATTAGTGCACCATCTGAATTCACTATTCTACTAAGCGTTTCAAATGTGAACAAAGGGCAGCCTCTTTAGGCTTAACTCCACTTAAACTTTTAAACTGTTGATAATTCTATAACTATTGCATGCAGTAAAGGCATAAAAACCTTCACCGGATCATAAAAACAACTTATTCAATCATTTTTAAAGCAAAAAAAAAAAAAAAATGCACGTATACGTTTGGTGCGGCCGATTGCAACGAAAAATTGAGGTGTGCATGTTATATTGTTGTCTTGTCAATGAATTCCATGGAAGAATGCTTGCTAGAGTCACAAGGAGGTTGGACTTCTGCTGCCACCCCAATGTTTGAGAGACAGCACCCTGGGTTTTGTCCAAGGGTCTTCCACCCTTTTTTCCCTACCACCAAACCTCACGACAGGAATTTCGGCTTGCCATATATTTAGAGGGCCCCCGTGCCGCAAAGACACTACACATTTACAAACAACCATACCTTCTCCGGGATTCGAACCCAGGTCCTACCGTACCGCAATAGGTTTTCTATTTACTACACCGTCTGGGCAGCACTACATATAGCAGTCCCATATACAAAATTTCAATGTTCAACGATTACTCGTTTTTGACTTATGCGAGATACATACGTACGTATAGATGTGACAAAAAAACTCTTCTGAACCCATTTTAAAGTCATTTTATAATCCGTTTAGGAAAAAAGCGTCCTTTATTCTGTCTTTGAATACAGATATCACACAAAACATCGTTTAAATGTTTTCGAAAGCGGTCAAAATGGATATTTCCGTTGAAATTACATTGATACCTGAAATTTTTCGCGATTACAATACTTCCTTTACTTCGTTTAAAGAAGAAAAAAAGAGGGCAATACGCGAAGAAATTACTTCTAATTTTCGATTTTTTTTTAGTAGAAAGTTTCAAAGAGCCTTGTATTATTTATAATGAAACTACTCTTTTGAATTTAAAAATGTCTAGTAATTTATACTAAATTCAAGTGTTGATTATAATGGACACTTATAAACTGACGAAATCTCAGTTTGAAATTATAAGTGTAAGAGTAAGTGCCTCAGTGTGAGTTGATTTTGTAAATTATATTTGAGCATTTTATGTACATACGTCCGATTATATATGTATAAAATTCCGATTATATATGTATAAAATTCTAAGTATTATCAGTTTATCCAAGAGATGTCTACAAAAGCAAAATCAGTTGCCGCAATTTTTTTTAAATGAGTGATAACTTTTTTATATAATTCAAGAAATGATAATTCCATGACATTGTCAATAAACTGATAAAAACAGCATATCCCTTATTAATTAAGATTGACGAATATTAGTAAGATGGTTACGTTAACGAAGTGTCACACAAGTGCATCATTTAACCAAGAAAATTTATAATTTACTATCCCGCTGAAATAAATTAATTAAATATTTTTAAATAGTAATAAAATATTTTTTAATTTTCACATGGATTTTCTAGTCAGCAACAAAACGGTTTAGTTACAATTACGTTGAAATAAATCAGTAGCATATTTTTACTAATTTCCCTGTAGTTTTAGACAGAATGCAAAATACAAAAGTATAAATATAATTTATTGAAACAAAATTAATTTGTTTTTACTTCATATAAATCTATCAACTAGGCCGCTGAGCATTTGCCTGGTATACGAGAATAACTAGCTACTCGTTAAGACTCTATAAATCAACGCCAAAATTTTCTTTTACTTTTAAATCAGAAATAATTCCAATATTTTTGCATTTCAGCTAAAAAAAGAAATCAAAACGGCATTACCACAGACGCCTTTAGCATGCGATTTAAAAAATGCAAATTTTACAATTCCCATTTTTGCTTTTGTTTAATTTATGCGATTACGACAAAGCCTCAAGGATTATTCGCCTAAGCGAAGGGATGCCTTTGTGGAGGACTTCCTAAAGGGAATTGACTCGTATATACAGTGGATGGATAAAAATATGGAAACACCTTGTGAAATGCATGTTTGAAAAGAAAGATTGATTTTAATGAAATATGTAGGTGGCGCTGGCGTTTTTGAGTACTGACGCCACTAGACAACTTCGTAAATGTGCTAAACAGTTCAGTTGTTGTCGGAGTACTGTTATGTGAGGTTGTCATTGCATTATGTCAGAATTAACAGACTTCGAACGTGGGCAAATTGTTGGAGCACGTATGGTAGGTGCTTCCGTAAGCAAGGTAGCCGAGGTGTTTAGTGTTTCAAGAGGTACTGTATCGAAGATTTATTCCGCATATTTGAAAAGCGGAAAAACATCATCTGCTAAATCACAGCGCGGACGAAAGTGTGTCCTGAGTGATCGTGACAGACGATCATTAAGGGCAATTGTGACGAAAAATAAGAAAACCACAGCTGCAAAAGTTACTGCTGAAATGAATGTTGTGTTACCGAACCCTGTGTGTACCAAAACAATTAGAAGGGAGCTTAACATGGAATTGCTGGCCGTGCTGCAATTGAGAAGCCACTCATCAGTGATGCTAATGCCCGTAAACAGGAAAAGGTGGTGCTTAAGTCATAAAGCCTGGACTATAGAGCAGTGGAAGCGAGTAATATGGTCTGACGAGTCTTCTTTCACATTGTTTCCCACTTCTGGCCGAGTTTACGTCTGGAGAACGCCATCTCAAGCCTATAATACAAACTGCTTGTTGCCAAGAGTGAAACATGGCGGGGGTTCTGTTATGGTTTGGGCAGCCATATCGTGGTTCTCTGCTAGCCCCATTAAAACTGTGTCAGGGCACATGACTGCCAAGACTTATGTGAACATTTTGGCCGATCAAGTTTATCCCATGGTACAAACTTTGTTCCCCGATGGTGATGGTGTCTTCCAAGACGACAAAGCCCCTGTTCACACAGCTCACATTGTCCAGGACTGGTTTTCTGAGCACGAGGATGAGTTGTCCCATCTCCCCTGGCCACCACAGTCACCAGACCTGAATATTATCGAACCTTTGTGGTCTACATTGGAACGGAAAGTGCGTTCTCATTATCCACCGCCATCATTATCTGAACTTGCCACCGTTTTGCAGGAAGAATGATATAATATTCCCTTGGCAAACGTACAGGAACTGTATTTATTCATTCCGAGAAGACTGCAAGCTGTTTTGGATGCCAACGGGTTTCCTACACCATATTAAGCAAAGAAACATGTATTTTTAAAGGTGTTTCCATATTTTTGTCCAACCCCCTGTACTTTACACATGGGGAAAACCATGAAAACGCCCGTGCAGCCAGCCCGTTCTCGGAAATCGTACCTCGGACTGAACTATCAGTGTTAACCGCATGGCTGCTGGTGGGATTACAATTCAGATTTTATTAACGATTTTTGTTTTAATTTAGAAAGGTTTAAAACTTTTTTTTAACATATTCGTCTCTTTAGAAATCGTAACAAATAATTGCATTAAGCTGTTTAGTTAGCAGAAATCAATTAACTCTTATTTATATATTATGTCATAAAGACTGATATTCTAAAAGTTTTCTTTTAACAATAATTCTCTATAGCTAATTATGTTGCAATGGTCGCTTCTAATAAAATCCAGAATATGGAGTTCTATTTCTGATTTTTACCCCAAAGGGCGTTAGCCCAGAAAGGCTATTAATTTCGTTTTGGCATTCTGCGTTGTTTCACTATAAATGTCCGTTCACTTTTTAAATTATTGCGACCAAATATTAGATCTCTGTATTATATATATACAGAAATTAAATAGTGAAGAATCTGCATGAATGTATGTAAGTTTCTCGCATTGTGATAAAACAACGGTACCTAGAGCCATCCAGTTTTGAATCACGTAATCCTCCATCGATTATTTGTTTCATATTTTGTAAAACTTTAGCGAATTTTTGATTAACAAACTCAACGATTTCAAGACGAGCAATGGTAACACTGTACGAAATATATATATATATATATACTATATATATATGTATGTCTAGCGCGCGAGATTGTGTATCGGAAATTCTAAAGATATGCTCATTTTAAAATTATTTTGTGATATTGCTGTTGAACTGAATGCTATGGTTTAAGTGCGAAGAACATGATATTTAATAAATAGAGGTAACGCACAAAACGTTAAAAAAAAAAAAAAAAAAAAAAAAAAAAAAAAAAAAAACGCATTTTTGGGGGCAATATAAAATCTGAAAGCTTTCAAATTTTATTTTTTATTTTTAATTTTCTGTTTCATGTGCGTAGTTGAATAATTAAAAATATTAGCATCAAACAACTTTTTTTCTTCCCTTAAATTTGAGCATCTCATTAAAAACAAAACCCGCTTTGCTTGGCTTTTTTAGATGCGGTTAACTGTTAAAGGTATACAACATATACGTTACATAGAATAATATGTGACAGAATAAGAACACGTTTTTAGAATTACATATTACGTGCATTTATTATACAGTCATTCCTGCCAACGTCAGAAGTACAAAGTTAAACCATCAACAAGTAACCTATATGACACCAAAACTCAGCAAAACTTTCAGAAAAAAAGTTATTGATTTTCAGACTTAAATACTTGCTTTCAGTCTTTTCCCACCCAAGTTCCTGCCAGTGTTCTCAGGCGTGGTTGATTTAACCACATTTATCCAAGAAACTACCCCTCCTCTTAAGTTCTTTTCGCATTCTTTTTACATCTAACCCAGTTTTACTACACACTAAAATCCCGTATGCATCACTTAACGAGGTGGAGCATCATATTGAATAACACATATTTACGTATAATCCAAGGGAACGCCTTTCGAGAATCGACGGTAGAAATAAACACGTGTAAAATTATTAATTACGAGTTAAAATACATTCATATGTTATATTCAGAGTACTGAGACGGTTTGCAATGTTATGAATATGCCAGGGGTGACCAAGCTCCTTAACAGTCTGAGCCATTTTTAAAAATTTGAAATTTTTCGCGAGCCGCAATTAAATACGTATTTAAAAGGTATGCAAAAAAGGTATTAAATTTTTTTTTTCACAGAAATTATATTTATTGAAAACATATAACTAAAAGTACAAAATATGTGTATTGAATTTAAATAGTAAAAATTAAACACATTTATTTTACTTTTCTTGATAATTCTTTAAAATTTGGTGAAAAATTGGTGACTGCACTTCTCGGTAATTCTTTGAGATGCTAGTTAGTTAATACTGATCGGTATTTGGATTTTAAAGTGGAATAAAATGATTCACATAAGTACGTTGTTCCGAGAATTGAAATAATTCGACAAGCAGCCTTTTTTAATTCAGGATACTTCGATTCTGGTGCAAATTTCCAAAATTCAGTAATCGGCGTCGATTTATATTGTAGAGCATGATCTTCTTGCATCTTTATTAATTCTAATTCTCCAGATGCTTTTTGGGTCATAATTATATTGGAAATGGAAAACTCACCTTGAATTATGTTAATTTCAAATGGATTCAGAAAAAAATCAAGAGACGATGGACGGAAATGAAAGTTGTTACAACGTTGCACTTAGTCTTTCATATTTTCTGTCTGCAATTTAAAAGACATTTTGAAACACATACGGAACGATGATAATTTTTTAAAATATAATAACACAAAAATGAAAAGGAAACCGTGGTACATTTATCGAGAGCCACAAATAATCGTTCAAAGAGCTGCATGTGGCTCGCGAGCCGCAGGTTGGCCACCCTGGAATATGCTTATACAATAAGTATTTTCCTTTAAAACTGAAATAAGGAAACAATAGTTGGTTAAAAAATTTGGATGATTAGTTTCTGAAGAATGATCCAGTGTTCTTTGTATTCACCGTTTAAGTTAAAAAGTAGTTAACAACATTTTATTTGTTCATACAGCTATATTTTTCCGGGTATATTTAGAATTAATATCCTTCCTGGTTTTCTAAACAAAGAATGAACATTGTTCAACTAATATTTTTACTTTATACTAATTTTTCCAAGATAAAACTGAACAACATTCCGGAAATGGCGATAAAGTTTCCTTTTATATAAACTATAGGAGTAACTAGAAGATAAAAGCATAGCATCAGAAATGGTTAAAAACGCATCACTGCACATGAGGAGGATTTAAAAATTACCATTTCATGTATAACATTACATTTAAAAATTCAAAAATAAAGCTTCAAAGAATCTTTTCTTTACGAAAATACCAGGAACCCGGGTTCATGAACCCTTCCTCTTCACTCATGCTGCATCAACAAGATACACCCAAAAAATCGAAATAACAAGACTGTTCCGTTTTTTTTTCTCGGAATTTATTGCATTTTGAAAGTACTAGACGGAACTGGTTCACCTGTAGGCAAATAATAAGCGAAGAAAAGAAGAAAAGAAGAATCCTCACGAATTTGATTCTAGTGCCCACAATTTTCGTATATATTGCCCACACCCTGTATTCAGAGCAAGGGTCCGCTGCCATATTGCTAAAAGTTGCTTTTAGACTCCAACACGTGAGATAACTTAAGACTCCGTTTCTAGTGTTTACTGAATGTGCCTGTCATGGGCAGTAAGTAGCTTTTATATTTACGTTATAGAAAATTTCTCGCTTCGCGCATTTTTTTTTTTATATGTTAAAATCAGAGATCGGCATTATAGATACTTCCATTCTAAAACATGTTCACTTTAACTATCCTTTATTCTTTTTAAAATCCAACACTTTTTAAATTAGAAAAAATTATTTTATTACATTACATTTTATTAACACCACAAAATGCTTTCGGTTTTATATAATGTCTATTTCTTTTCTGAACTGCATTTGTAATTTATAAGCACATTTTTTAAACTCGTATTGAAAGTGCATGTTTTAAATTAATAGCAAAACTCGATATATTTAAAAAAAATTCTGAAAGGTTTCAGATTTTAACAATCGTTCAAAAGAGTTTGTTAAGGTTTTACGCTGGGGCTAAGCTCGCAGTCTACTATTCATTGTATTATTTGAATTTGCACTCCCTCTTAATAGCTGTTCCCCCCCTTTAAAAAAAACTTAATTATTAGGTATAGTTTTCTTCGTATTTACGCCGCATACATTTCGATAAAATCACACAGCACATGTTGAGAATTTCCAATGCATGATATTAAGTGTTGGAATACATTTAAAAAATTAAAAAAAATTTTTTCAATCTTTTCTCAGTTTAACATATCAATATTCAGTTTTTTTTTTTTTTAGTAAGATGGCTCACAAAATATTGCTTTTGTCTTTTTCTTATTAACTTTTTATGTGTTAACTTTACTTCTTACATATCACGTTCTTCACACTTACGCCACATAAAATTCAAGTCAACCACAAAATCACGACATAATATTTAGAAACAGCTTATATTCAGAATTTCCGACAGACAGTCTAGCGCGCTGGAGATAAAAATGTTTTATTCCGTATAATGTTACCAATGGTCTCTTGAAATCGTTGAGTTTGTTGATTAAAAAATCATTAACGTGTTATAAAATATAAAGCAAATAATAACACAGTTTTGAAATTCAAAATTCGGACTTCCAGGTGCACATGTTCGGATGGAGGACTATGTTATTCAAAATTTGATGTCTCTAGGCAACGTCGATTTTCGCAATGCCAGAAACATGCATACATACATACATGCAGATTCTTCATTCTTTAATTTCTTTGAAAATAATACAGAGACATAATATTTGGCTGCACCAATTTGAAAGCTGATACGCTATTTATAATGAACCGATGCAAAATCCCATTTCGAGACTAATAGCCTTTTTTGGGCTAAAAAGAAATGAAAGTCTAGGACACAACATGCACCTAACTTACTTTATTATTTTTTTTCTGATTCAAATTAATATACTTGCTTATTTAGGATGTATATCAAATTAAAACGTTATAGATTATCATATTACAGCAAAAAAATTTTTAAATGCTGAAAATTTTCCGATATTTCTAAATTTTGTTTTGTCAGTGGAAATGCCTCATACTTATTACTCCGATCATTCTCTCTAGTATTCGCAGAATTAATGGAAAGATATCCAGAAGAATATGTGAACTTCATAGTATAGTTTTTAATTTCCAGTCATAGATATTTTTCCTCCATCAAAATCTCGTTGTTTTACAGTATTTCATACAGTTTCACAAACTATAGATGAACCCACATGTTTCAGAAAATAACGAGATAACTTATAACTTTTATTTGCTTGTAGATATGTTTTCTACGCGTAAGAGACTACACTGACCTACTGAGCAACTTCCGACCTAAGTTAGCCTAAAGGTAACAAACGGAATACAACCACGGGCATTAATTGTCAAAGGCAAATTTCAAAGTTTTTACATTTATACAATATACAGAGTTATTTGGATACATTGCATACGTTGAAGAAATACATCTAAAGTTATTATATTAAGATTTTCCAGAATAGTTAAGACAGGAATTGACAGCCGTCTATAGTAACAAACATGGTAACAATAATTGCAAAACTTTTAAATAGAAGATCATAGTTAGATAAATGTCAGTCATATATAATAGAGAAACACAAGTAAATGAATAATAAGGATCAACACTCCGTTCAGAATCTGTACGCTATTGAAATGAAGTATATACTCATGAAAGAATCAAGTCTGATCTCTAGAGTCCAAGTGTAAATGAACATACTTTATGTTCTATAATCCAGTACTAAATGTTTTGTCCAAAGCAAAATATTGTGCAGTTCATGCAAGATTCAAGTCATATAACTCACAGGCACTGGAATTTGTACTAAATCATAGTAATAACATCCAAAAGTTCAATCACGAAGTTTGTTGGTTCCAGTACGATTACCAGTTGTCATATAATTGTAACAATGAGTTAAAGAAGATCATACCAGATATACACAATATAGAACAAACATTATGTTTCCATACTTTGTCATAAATGTGTCAGGAGAGAAAACTATGAGTACAATTATACGTCAATCTACACAAGAACAGATAGCATAATATTGAGAGACATGCATTGATGACGTTGAACAAAAGATTACTTCTGATACAACTAAGCACGTGCTGCACACTTTATGCTGTTGCTTTTGAATGAAAAAAAAATGCCATAACTTTTATAAGAAATCAGATGTTACAGTTACTAAAATTACAATTGTATTATTTCGTAGATATGTCATTCCAGATATTCTCTAGTTCATATAAGCCAAAACAAAATTTGATTATGCACAGATTCAAACAAGAATATTTAGCAGTAAGATAGAGCATAGTGTAAATATGGAAAGTTCGCGCCAACGCGTAAGAGACTATAAAAAAATATCAAACGGTATTGAAAGAAGGGTTTTAACTCTTAGGGTACGGATTTATTTGAAAAACTTCTTCTGTTGACTTTTCACAAACAACATTCACTGAAGTACTGGAGGAAACTTGCTCTTATAACTGATACCAATCACTTTTGCCATGAACAAGAACGTACATGTTTAATTTTACCCTAGTTTGAATGAAGATTAAGATTCATTATCCATAACTTAGGCAAAACAAGTGCATGACAAGTCCTCAAATGTACCCAAAGGGTTAAGAACAAGTATGAAGTAACAACCTCTGATTTCGATATTTTTTACATAAAAAAGAATAAAAGCATCTGAAATATTTAAATGTAAGACGGAAAAAACATCTTTTCACATTTTATATGAACATAAAAATAATAAAATAGTTTTAAAATAAGAGCAAACTTTAATTTGCTCTAAACATTAAACATTTTGCGCTAATTTTACTGGAGAAAAATTAATTCTTGGGTACCTATTGTAAGCCATTTCGATTAACTGTGTTGCTACTGTTCTAGTATGAATGATTTGATTAGGGAAGCCAGCTCGTTCACCCTGACAAATCTAGGATGAACAACCAGAGTTCGATGCTTTTAGCCACTTGCTCATTTGTGGGCACTAGTGGAAGGAGATAATATGCAAAGAAAAATTAAACCCGAGCAGTTGAGGACTTCAGTTTGCTTTAAAATTAATTTATTTAAAAGGCAATATCCAAGTTTAACTTGATTCATATGAAAAGATTCAGTCCATTTCGGAAAGCAAATTAATACAGATCTTTCTCCATAAGGAAAGTTAAAAGGTTAAAAATTATTAAGATTACGGATGCATTAAACTGGGTAAAGTCATAAAAGAGTTTATCAGAAAAAATTTAAATCAACGGTAGAATGTGACTGAGTTTCGCCCGCTTTTTAAAGGCGGCACTCAAATATCCATTACAAGCTTGTCATTAATCTTTGCACAGCCCGGAATTTTTAACTTGTATGATCTATGCTACCATCAGTGACAAGCATAATATTTACAATATCCACCGTAAAAATAAAAGTTATTCTCTCAGCGTATTGCAGGTAAAGAGCACAGTTTATAAAATAATCCTAATAACATTTAAATTAAATTTCACAATATTTGGCGGTCAATAATTATTTTAAAATAAACAATTTATAAAATCATTTTAATAATATTTAAATTGAATTTCACAATATTTGGTGGTCAATAATTATTTTTTCATTTCACAATACTGGACTTTTTAAGTCAATGTTGATCTACTCGAATCCTAAACCAATACTGATTTCTTCGAAAATCATATTTATTTTGAATTGTTGCGAAATAATTACATATAATTAATATGTTTTTGTAATCAGATATGTATTACAATTTGAACAGCTCGTTTAAGAAAAGGCTACGTGAGGACCCAGTTATCTGTGTAGCTTTAAACGTGTATGCACAAAACAGTTCTGAACGAAATTTTGTAGATGTTCCTGCAGCTGACAGTGTGGTTTTACGGAAGTAAAAGGCTCTCATCATCGAGAGATTCAGATAGATCTTCGATTGAAATAAGAAAGAAACCAAATAGAAAAAGTTAAGCTTTTAAGCGCTCAAACGTCAACCTAATTCTGTTTTATGGATTGACTACTACAATTACACAGTTCTTTTCACACTCTCAAGAGTTTATTTGATGAGGATGATAAATTGTATGCTGTTGAATGTGCTGAACATCTCCAATCAAAATGTCGGCCCTTTTTTTCACGCAATATATAATTTAAAAACAAGAGCTACCGTTCGGTAGGCATTGTTTCACGTTATCAAACAAGGAAATATATGTGTTAAAAACGTATCCTTAATCTGCAATCGTGAGGAATTTAATGGAATAATTTCAGTAGCAGAAAAATAAGCTACCAAATTATGCCTATAAATATTAATATTTTAGGAAAAAAGAAGTGTTTTCAATTAGTTAAATTGATTAAAACTGTATAAGATGATATATATAAATCTAATAGTCTTGGACAGTGATTTTTATAAAAACTTAATCTTTGTCAAAAAAAAAAAAAAAAAAAAAAAAAAAAAAAAAAAGGGGGGGGGGTTTCAGTAAGCCATGATTAATTATTAATTAAATTATAAATAAAATATCGCAAAACACCCTAAGTCTATTTACTAAAGGAGAACCATGCCTTCATAGTAAACTTTCTTAAGGAAACTTAGTCTTTAATCCATTTCATTTTGAGGGGATTTCAAGCTTCTTATCTACTAACCGTAGCCTTAGTCCCAAAGGCATTGGTAGCAGTTTCACATCTGGGAAATATGAACTAATGTGATATAGGATTGAAGAAAATTCATGAAGTATAGCATTAAAATGCCAGACATCAGAAATTTGATTTACAGAAATATCAACTAAATATTTTCATTTAATAAGGGATTCAAAGTGTGTAATTTATGTTATTACTCGTACTTTATAAAATTTGTCAAAATTAACCTAAAAGACTTGATGTCATTTTGAAACACTCACAGCATATTTTCAGCCCTTTTTGACATACAAATATCTGTTTACTAAACATACTTGTGCAATTTGACTAAAACAACAAACACGTAGTGATTGAAGTTAACAGTTGGCTTAGAATCTACTTATAAAAGTGAATTTATTAAAACTAGCTTCATAATTATTTTAAGGGGAAAATTCAGATATGAATTTTATTTGCATCAACGTTGATATTATGCTTTTCCAGTATCAAATCAAGCGAACGACTGCAATTTTGCTTCATGGCCATTACTTAGCAGTTTTAGCTTTCTATGAAACCAAAGTGATATGAGCTTGAAATTAACATGTGAATTGCAATAGCATTAAAATATTAGACGGCAGATGTAGCATGATTTTAAATCTTTCCTGAGATTTCAAGCAAGTCATTTTCTGCAGCATTTCAACTATTTCCAGATGTAAATGATTCGTAGTAAGTATTACTTGAATGGTTTGGGCTGTGAAACCATATGGTCTGACTATTCCTGGCGGTAAAATGGATGATACGTAACAGTTTTTTGATCTGGTGTATGAAATAAATATGGATCAGTTTTTTAAAACATTCTCCATACAAGCATTCCACCTATAACAGATAGACATATGGTAGTTTTTCCCAATCCAGCAATCCAATCTGTTCCAAAGCAGATTTCTTGTAAAAGATTTTCTTTAATAAATAATCCTTTTTAACCAACAGTAATGAAACTGAACTTTTTCCCTGAAAATGCACTTAACTCAGCTTGGAGGTGTGACGGCAGGAATCAAAACAAGCTAAAATGCCTAATGATGTGTTAAATATAATGCAAGCTACAAATTCTATAACCAACATACAAAAAAGTATGGCATTATATACGTATTTCCAATACTGTAAAACGGAAATGCGCGCTTTTAAAAGCAATTATTATTTTATTAATTTTTTCTATCAAAATATATCAATATTATTAAAACGTACCACGTTTTTAACTAGCTCCTTTTTTCAAATTCTTAAAAATAAGATAATATTATCGAATAAATAAAACTTCATACGGCTTAATTAAATTTATATCGTACCAGACATGGCAGAAAACTGGATTCAGGTCCATAAAGACGTTTATAACTTCACATAACTAGAAGTTTACAGAAAGTTAATAAACTTCAGCTAAACTGATGACTACATTTTACTGCTCATAAAAAAACGCAAAAGATTTCAATGTTTGTATGAATAAACGAAAAATCGGTCTACTGTAAAACTCGGTTTCGTAACTTTTTCTAAAGTGGACTTAAAACGAAAACATTTAGCTTTCCCTTTCTGTCGATTTATTTAACATAATTTAATAATGAATACTTTTACACTAAGTAAACATTTTAATTTCGATGTCAGTTTAATAAACTTATTGAAAACATGTCTGCAGGAAGTTTCCTTTAATGAGTACATTTATTTCTTTCAAAAAGCCTAAAATTTTAAAACTTTCTTTATGAAATCAAATTTTTATAAATTAATCGAAAGTTTGATCTTTTTTCCATATTTCATATGAGATATTTCTATCTATCTTTTTCCCCCTTATGCAAATCTATCAAGAATGATACAAAGTCTTTTGCAACTTAGCAGCTGCAATCTTTTCGACAAAATTCTTCCATTAACATTTCTGCCGCTCCTGACCACCCCTAAAAAAGGGGAAGGTTAGAACAGGATCCAGAAAATGTGAGGTTTAGAAAATAAAATGTTTCAAGTATCGAAGTATGAGACGCAAACTCATTAAAGGAGCAGTTAAATTTAGAAATGATAAAGCTTCCTGTTTGACAGCATGAAGATGCTCTGAGATAACAGTCAAACACATAATCAGTATTTACCTTTCAAGTCTTATATTAAATGCTCCAATTCACGGAGAGCGTTTCATTAAAGCTTTCTTTGCGGACAAATGGTGACATTATTATCTTTGATCTTTCACTTGTTTCAAAATATGTCTTTCTTATTAAAAGGATTCATATTTAATTGTTTAAAAATGTCTACAAATCTTCTTCTACAAATTATAAATAAGGAAGCTAATTTAGATAATTGTAGTGTAAGATGTAAATAAAGTATAGGTGCATGTTAGAAATACTATTAAACGTGTTAGAAATACTATTACTATTACTATGTAAATATTTGCCTGTAAAAATGTAAATATTTTCTATGACTTATTTAATTGCCATATTTCATTAAGTTATTCCAGGAAAGATACAGCTTACATGGTAAGTTCAAAAACATGTTCTGTATTACTGTTGGAGAATTTTGGATGAATTTATAAAGTTAATATTTAAATTAACCAGTTATTTATAATTTCAGCCTTTACTACTCTTTTCAGTTTCAGGCCTACCAGCGGCCGAGCGGTAAAGACGCTGAACACTGGTAGTTTGGTCCGAGGTTCGAATTCGAGGTTCGTGATTTCCCCATGTGTAACGTGTAAACGAGCCAGTTCCATTAGAAAGTCCTCCATCCCTCCCTTTAGGCAGATAGCCCTCGCGTGCTTTGCCATAATTGAATAATCCAATCCAAATCCTCACTAGAATGTAAATGCGTTTAGCTGGCATTTAAATTTGAATTTCAGGATTTTAAGACAGAGCGTATTTCGGGCCTGCGCGCTGCGTTTAGTACTTGCCACTTTGACAGTTGTTAAGTTTCGGCTTTGCGTTCGCTGCAGACAAATTGATTTTGACGCTCCGGTTAGCATTACTGAGCCAGCTTAGAATATTACTTAAATTGCGTAGTCTTTGACTACTTGTCTACTTTTTAATTTGAATTTGACCGTTCCTTTAGTTAATCATTTGAAGCTGTGAATGCATTTATGTTCTATTTTCTGTTTAAATAAAAAAGGTTTCTTTAAAACCTTTCCAAGGCTTTTTGGTTACTTCAGACCTAGTAATAATTCGCTGTTAGAGGTTTTGGACAACTTAACTATTACCAGATCAAGGAAAACTTTACAAATGTCCAGAGGGAAAAAATTACACTTTCCTTAAGAATTAACAATTTATAAATGTTATGATATTACTCAATTCAAGTATTTTAAATAAAATTAATTAATTTTAAAATGATAAACCTATATTCCATACAACAATAAGTATGGTATTCAATATGATCACGCGAATAAAGATGTTAAGATATTACTCAATTCAAATAGTTTAAATAAACAATCAATTAATTTTAAAAAGATAAACGTATATTCCATACAAATAATAAGTATGATATTCAATATGATGACGCGAATAAAGATCGTTCGACAAAAACATTAGAAAAAATTGAGAATTTTTCAATTTACCGTATCTTTTCTAAGAAAACCGGTATATGCAAACATTGTAATTCGTATAAATCGTTAAAAATAGAAGTAATTATGTAGTAATAATAAATAGCGACCATAATTTAAAATATTCATAATTCATCTCTTTTACACTATACGTATAACACCTAATTTATCACATGTAATATATGTTTCAAATGCTCGTAATTTGCATTTGCTAACAGCCAAATATCAAATCTTTTGTTTATACAATTAGAGATATTGATTGATATTTTGAAATGACAATTTTTATTTTTATTTCTTTATTTGCTTGTTTGTATATAGCAACGCACATGAGAGATACCTACCTAATTATGTGGAGAATAACGTTGTGGAGGATTCCAACGGAAATGGTTCGTATATAAATCAAGCAAATTTTGATTTTATAAAAATGTTATTTGAGAGCATGTAGAAAAACTTTGTATAACAGACAGTAAACTGCAGTCAAATGTTTCAATAAATTCCAGCTGGTACATCAAAATAATCCTAATCCCATAAAAAAGAAACTGTTTTGCGAGCTATAAGTGTGCTCCAGAACACAGATTAAGAATTTGAAACTTTAAAACCTCGTGTTACTATTATTATTTACCATGAACTTTTAGTGTTATAGTAATAGAATTAAGGGAATATTAAGATAAGCTATATTTGATTTTTCTTTCTTTGAACTGTTATTCTTATTGATTGTGATCTTTGCATTTTAGAAATATATTTTTGTATTTTATATTTTTTGTATTTAGTATTTTTATTTTACAAAAATTTTACAATTTTAGTAACATTATCTTGTATATATATATTAGTACTTTGTTAGGTGGTGTTAACAATTTCTTCATTAAAAAGAAACATCCCCTTTCAATGTGAAATTATCCTCTGCTTTTCATTCAAAGTTTATCACTTAAAAATGATTCCAGACGGCATCATTTATCAATACCTATGATCTGCCTCTAAGACAGTATTAATATTGGAACATAAAAGAATGATTCTCCATATTGTAAGTCAGAATTATGGATACGCGTTTCAAATAAACTACCAGTGTTCATCGACTTTTCCGCTCGGCCGCTGGTGAGCTTATTTTGCTTAAGATTTACGTGTTTGAGCCTAAGTGAATAACCAACTTCAATGTGTCGATAACACACCAGAATTAATTACGAAATTTTGAGACTGTTAAAATGAGACTTTAAGGCATATAATAATGTTGCCATCCACCTGCAGTTGGAGAATTAAAAGACTGCTTACTGCAAGAAACCATACAGCAAAGATTTTCTGAAAGGAGAAGCAGAAGCAGCAATGCTGAAACATCGATAAGTATTAAAGAAACGTTCGCTTATAAGCCATAAAATAAGAAATAAAATAAATCTATATAGTGTTTTCAGTTCCTATAACCATAAAATTGTCATAATGATGGAAGGCAAGCCATATTTCTGACACACCTTTTAGTTACAATTTTTCTTTTAATTTCTTCACTGTTATTCTTGATCACATCTAAAAATAGTACTTTTGGTTTCACCTAACCAGATCTTTGTAATATACATACCTATGAACTATGTTATTCTAACCATGAATCATTACTTTTATGAATTCATAAATGAGTTATATTTTGTTTACCGTATCTGAAGGAAAGACAGATACACTCTTGAGAATGAGAGTTAATTATATTTCTTAGGAATAATATCAGATAATGATGCCAGTGATGCAATAGAATTTTATTTTGCTTTTGCTTTCATGAACAGCTTTCTGTCCATCAATGAAAGACATATTTCTGCTTCTTTTTCCAATGAGCACTTAAACTTAATATATGAGAAAGTTTATGTTACACACTTATTTTTTGACTAGATCAACATCTCAGCTTAAGGTTTCATAGCGAATTTCGGTCTTTAACGCGTTTTCAATCATAAGAATGATTTTTCCTGGCATTCATTTATTGTTCTATCTGCTGCCCAAAGGGATAGTGGTTAGTGACTTTGTCTACCGTATCGAAGGGCCCGGGTTCGAATCTCGGCAAAGGCATGGGTCTTGTAAATTTATAACATCTTTGACGCACTGGAGCACTCTTAAAATATGGGAAGCCGAAAGACCTTCTCGAGAAATTTTTGGTAATGGAAGACATATTGTAGACCTTCAGAATGCCCCACCCCCGGATTGCTTTCCCTCAAAATTGGGATGGAACTGGGCAAAATCGCACTGTCACCTGTATAGTGCCTAACGCTTTTGCAAACGGCTTTGTACTCCTTCTTCGTGGGCTTATTCTGATTAGGTCATACATGTGAGATTAGTCACAACAACAACTGTTCTATCTTAATTAAGTGTTGATTAATGAATTCAAATAAGTGATTTTGATGATCTTGGTTTTAATGAAGCGTGATACCTACAAGCTAATGTTTTCATTAAGGAAGAATTCTGTGACGTCATGAATAGAAAAACAGCGTGCTATTTATTGGCCTACAAATTAAATGTACAACACAAGCGCTTTTATGTCAGTAACAAACGGCTCCAGAGGCATATTTTACGGATATGAACTACAGCCTTGTTTTGTAGAATTTTAGGTCATATCATATCTAATAAAAGTATGATTGCTGAGAGTAACTGAACTTATATATAGATGTTTGGTAATACTTTTTATACACTACTGTTAAATTTAATGTCGCATTGCAACAAAACAATGTAGGGAAGGTGTGCTTCAATATAGCAATTAATTGTTTGCTCAGTTTAAGTTTAGTATTAATATTATTATTGTATTTTCATAATTATGTTTAATAACCAGTTTTATATTATTATTGCCAAAATATGCATATATAAAAATATTTTAAGACAACATTTATGGCATGTTTTTATTATGTAAAAAAAACAATGTGTTAATTACGCGTGCCCAATTTTACCACGCGAATGATTCACTTTTAAAACAATTCATTGCCTTTCTAACACAGACAGAAATACATAAAAAAATTCTGAATAATATGTCGAGGATGTTGACACAAGAAGGGAAGAGAAGCTGAACAACAGTCCCACCTTAAATCAACAAACTGGATTTAACATTGATATCCGAGCACTTTCTAAGACTGAGGTGGAGTTGGTTTAAGAAATATGGGTTTTCACTTTCACCTTTTAGTTAAATAAATAATTTCCTTCTCTCGCTTCCTGTTGAAGGAAAAAGCTGTAACATTGGAAAATTAGAGTTAAATATTTTTAGTTATAGCAAAAGATAGCAAGATGTGCTTAAAAAAGAAAAGTACTAATTAATTTTTGATACTAAAAACTCAATTTAAGTGAAAAGTTTTCTGAAATGTAACTGGTCTTACAGAAGAACTAATATTTGCAAATTGAAAAAAAAAAATACCTACATTTAAAATTACTATATTAATGCTTATTATTAAATATGCTTACAAAAATTAATACTTATACCAAAATTATTAGTACATTTTTGTGCTAAAAATGATTCTTCCGCTCTTTTGTTTAAAACAAAGAAGATTCTTATTTTTCAAGAGGAAAAGGCTCATATTCAATTTAAAGAGAATTAATAAACTGGCTGATTCTTTCAGAAAACGTTCAAAACCTTTTTTTGGGGGAGCAGGGTAATTTTAAATTGAGGCTTTTTTCTCACATTGTGCTGGGAAAGAATAAGAATTATTGCATCGAAAAAGGAGTTAAATTGCATTTATTATATAAGCCTTTCCCTGTGCCTAGAGAATTTACAGAAGTTTTAAGCAACGTTTTACTTTTTAGTAATTTGATTTTTGATAATTACTAGAGAGTAAGCAGTATTTAATGAAGAAATGATAACTATCAGTATTTTATTTTTATTAAAAATTCTTCAAGGGTAAAAAACATTATTCATATCTTGGTATTAAATAGCAGTAAAGCAATAGTATACATGCTTTTAAAATTCAGCACGACTTATGGCTATTGCTTCAGACATTCCATCAAATGGTGCAATCTTACCACACTAAAAGAAAAGAAAGAGATTTACGAAACCAAGCTCCAACTTTACACCTTGTTTAAAGCTCTCATTCCTCAAGATAAAGTTTTCGGAACATTAGCCACGAAAATGTCACATGCATTAAAGAGTTTCGTGCAGTATTACTCCAATCATTAAGATAGCACTTTTCCTGTCGTTATTTAGCTGCAACAAATCAGCAAGCATCATTATATGTTCATTAATCGCAGGTGTCTAATATTGAATAATAACAAAAACATTATTTTAGTGGAATGAATTAAAAAACTCGCGTGTCTTTGTCGATTCATATCGATGAGATTAGGAAAAATATAATGGTTCAACGAGCAGCCTCTTGATGGAAAGGAATATACATTATATAAAAGGAGAAAGCAGCGCTTCACTTGTTTTAGTGATCGGATCGACCAATACACCATTTAATGTCATAACATGAAGAAGTTTGCGATAAGTATAATTTTGATTTTGTTATTATGAAACGCACTTCAGTTTCAGGTAGTTTTCTCTTTCTCTCGCGTAACTGCCTTAGTGATTAGGGACAGTTATGTGAAAGAAACAGAAATCTATACAAATAACTAAATCAAACAAAGCAAGTATTAAAAAAATTGCTACTATTATCATATAAAAGAAAACCGCATTCTAAATCTTTTTATGACAACACTTTAAGTATACTATAAATTCTTTTAACAGCAACAAATTTGTATGATCTAATACAGCTTGCTTATTATATACAGAGAGACAGCATAATATCTATTTAGCGGTCAATAGTTGAAAAATATTTAATTAAAATATGGTAAGTGGAATATTAATTTGCTTACAGGTGGCTATCTACCTAACATAAAAAAAGTAAGTGTAAGATAAAAAATATGTAAATCAAAATTATAATTTAATACAATCAAAATTATAATAACTAACCCCTAATTCCCTTTAATTCTCCCTCTCCGTTTTAAACATTGTAATAACGTCTCTGAATTGCGTCATTTCTAGATCATGCATGGCCTGAACAGCGCTGATGACGTAATAATTGGGAACTGAAACTTTTAACTCAAACCAAAACCTTTCTTTTCGTATGCTTCCATATTGGATAATTACGTACTTTAGGTTCTGTCTGTGCTTGTACACAATTTCTCTTCCTATCGCAATAATATAAAAAATGTAAATGTTCTTGAATAGGCTCATTCTTGAATAGGCCAAGTGTACTGTGGCCACAAATGTCAGTCGCAAATAAAAATGGAATTAAAACTTGCTCGACTTCCAAGTTTTTTAGATATTACGAATTCAACATATTAGCAAACTGCTCAATAAGAATTCTTCCTCTTCAATACGAATTTACGATCTATCCCATATAGATATTACGCATCGACGCTGCTCCGTCTTTTCGTTGCTATTATTACATATATATATATATATATATATATGTGCGTGTGTGTAATAATAATACATATATATATATATGTGCGTGTGTGTAATAATAATACATATATATATATATAGAGAGAGAGAGAGAGAGAGTGGATGGACAAAAATATGGAAACACCTTGTGAAATGCATGTTTGAAAAGAAAGATTGATTTTAATGAAATATGTAGGTGGCGCTGGCGTTTTTGACTACTGACACTGACTACTGACTATACAACTTCGTAAATGTGCTAAACAGTTCAGTTGTTGTCAGAGTACTGTTATGTGAGGTTGTCATTGCATTATGTCAGAGTTAACAGACTTCGAACGTGGGCAAATTGTTGGAGCACGTATGGTAGGTGCTTCCGTAAGCAAGGTAGCCGAGGTGTTTAGTGTTTCAAGAGATACTGTATCGAAGATTTATTCCGCATATTTGAAAAGCGGAAAAACATCATCTGCTAAATCACAGCGCGGACGAAAGTGTGTCCTGAGTGATCATGACAGACGATCATTAAGGGCAATTGTGACGAAAAATAAGAAGACCACAGTTGCAAAAGTTACTGCTGAAATGAATGTTGTGTTACCGAACCCTGTGACTACCAAAACAATTAGAAGGGAGCTTCATAAACAGGGAATTGCTGGCCGTGCTGCAATTGAGAAGCCACTCATCAGTGATGCTAATGCCCGTAACAGAAAAAGGGGGTGTTTAAGTCATAAAGCCTGGACTATAGAGCAGTGGAAGCGAGTAATATGGTCTGACGAGTCTTCTTTCACATTGTTTCCCACTTCTGGCCGAGTTTACGTCTGGAGAACGCCATCTCAAGCCTATAATACAGACTGCTTGTTGCCAAGAGTGAAACATGGCGGGGGTTCTGTTATGGTTTGGGCAGCCATATCGTGGTTCTCTGCTAGCCCCAATAAAACTGTGTCAGGGCACATGACTGCCAAGACTTATGTGAACATTTTGGCCGATCAAGTTCATCCCATGGTACAAACTTTGTTCCCCGATGGTGATGGTGTCTTCCAAGACGACAAAGCCCCTGTTCACACAACTCACATTGTCCAGGACTGGTTTTCTGAGCACGAGGATGAGTTGTCCCATCTCCTCTGGCCACCACAGTCACCAGACCTGAATATTATCGAACCTTTGTGGTCTACATTGGAACGGAAAGTGCGTTCTCGTTATCCACCGCCAACATCGTTATCTGAACTTGCCACCGTTTTGCAGGCAGAATGGTATAATATCCCTTGGCAAACATACAGGAACTGTATTTATTCATTCCGAGAAGACTGCAAGCTGTTTTGGATGCCAACGGGTTTCCTACACCATATTAAGCAAAGAAACGTGTTTTTTTAAAGGTGTTTCCATATTTTTGTCCAACCCCTGTATATATATTGATTGATTGACGCTATTGATTTGCATATTTGATTAATCATATCTGTATATATATATATGTGTGTGCGTGTGTAATAAAAAGAAATTTTAGAAGTACTGCTATAGAACCGCATAGACGTAGATCGTAGAAACTCTGTTGACAAAGCTTTTAGGTGGCATATTGAAGAGGAAGAATTCTGATTTCGTTGAATACCGAAATGCCGATCCACTGTGAATAAGAAATTTGGCAGTCGAGGCAGATTAAATATTAATTTCTAGAATAAAGAGGAAATACCTTTTTAGCTTTCAAGTTCAGTAAAGTTTCAGATTCACAGAAAGAAATGATTAGGCATCTTATCGCTCATAATGTGAAATTCAATAATAAACCTTTGAAACCAAATCTAACTGCGAGAGAAAGAGCTACAATGCGCGAAATTCATTCTAACCCGGATATTATCATTTCAAAGGCCGACAAAGGTGGCCAGATAGTCGTCATGGATAAGAGAACTTACATTGATGGTGTCACTAAACTCTTAAACGAAGGACCATATAATCCGATCCCTAAAGATCCTTCACCTTCGGACTTATCAAAATAAAAACTGCGATCAAATCTTCGCAAATCATTTCAAGCAACTTAAAACATTCGCTTATCCCATCTGTTGCGAATTGTGCCAGATTATATGCTCTTCCCAAAATTCATAAAAGTGGTATTCCTTTCCGCCCTATTGTATCAAATTTAGGTACTGCCTCGTATCCTTTAGCTAAATATTTAGTGTCTAGATTTTCCACTCTATTAGACAATAACATTTACACCATAAAAAATTCAATAGAGTTTGTAAAAAAGGTTAAAAACATTTCTCCTAGTAATTTACTCATGGTTTCTTTTGATGTAAAATCATTATTCACCAATGTCCCAGTGGAGGGTGCATTAAGATGTCTAGAAACCAGACTTCGAGAATTTCATTTCTCTTGCATCGAAATTGATGAGCTAATTTCTCTCACTCAACTCTGTTTGAAACAAATACATTTTGTTTTCCAAAATAAATATTACAAGCAAACTGAGGGATTAGCCATGGGAAGCCCCCTCAGTCCCATCCTGGCTGATATCTACATGCATTACTATGAATCAAAATTGTTTGAAACTTTAAACTTCCCGGCATGGTTCCGCTACGTAGACGATACTTTTACCCTGTTTGAAGGTAATAAAGATGAGTTAAATAAAGTTCTTTCAACAATGAATTCTATTGATCCTGCTATTCAGTTCACTTTTGAACTTGAGACTTGCAATTCTCTTCCGTTTCTCGACATTCTGGTCACACGTAACACATCCAACTCCAGTACTACAGTTTACCGTAAACCTTCATCGGTTTGCCTTCCACCACACTTTAAATCATGTCATCCGACTAAACAAAAGTTAGCTTCATTTTATTCCTATGTTTTCCGTGCTCTTCAAGTTTGCTCCTCTAAACTAGCCCTTGATGAAGAACTAAATTATTTAAAAGCAATAGCTATTGACAGGGGCTTTTCACCCAACATTATTAATCAAGCAGTTAAAAAATTCTCATCTCAACACACTAAAAGCCACACTCTTATTTTAGGAGATTATAAAAATTCTGTTGTCATTCCCTTCTTTCCATCAATTAGCTATAAAGTTGCACATATTTTGCAGAAATTTAACTTTCGGGTTGTTTATTCTCCCATCAATAAAATTCCAACTTCTATACTCAGGGACCCCATTCCGGATATGAATTCCTGGGGTATTTATAGGATTCCTTGCCAGTGTGGTTTAATTTACAATGGCCAAACTAAGAGAGCCTTAAAATTTCGCGTCAAAGAACATGAGGCATATGTTAGAAAAAAGGAAACACAGAGGTCTTCTGTTGCTCAACATTGTTGGTCCGAAAATCCCACTTTCAATTTTTCTGCAGCCAAAATTATTCAAAAAACATCTTCCATTGGAGAACTGGATTTTCTAGAGGCATTTCACATTCAAAAAAATCTTTCTGTTCTAGTTAACGATCCTAATTCCAATCCAAATTTGCCTTCGGCTTTTAGAGAAATTATGTTTTAGTTCTGGTTTCGCCAACAGATGGCGCCACTTGCTTATTCTTGTCCAGGCTTTCTTATCTTATCTAATCATTATTTTCTATCTTGTTCATTTGCGGTTTTGCAGCTGAAGATGATGGTTCGGTAAAACCATCGAAACTAGTCCTGTGAAAATTTTGTAGGTATAACGCTGATTTTTGTTGTTTGACTTCTGAATTAGGAAATACCTAGTTTAAAAATGAGGAATTAAAAGGCTATTATTAAATTATAAAGCTCTTTTACATATTTTTATCTTACATATATATGATTAATCAAACATGCAAATCAATGCTGATTAAACCCATATATTATTATATCGTTGCAAAAACTTTCAATGTAGCCAATATTATGATTTTAGCGTTCTAAATTGCTTATTACGTTGATTAAAAAGTTTCAAAACAGATTTATTTATTCAGGACAGGTGAAATTACAGACCCTGTAATATTGTTTCTTCTTCCAAACAATCTTTTACTATTGAATTATAATTTTACAATATTTTATGAACAATTCAAAACCCTGCAATAGGCGGTTTTGTGATATTATTAATATTGGTCATTATATTTAGATTTTCCAATTAATTACTATGTGAAATAAATATTAATTCATCTAATTATTTTAGTTACAGTTATTAAATGGTTGTTTTATGTTTCTTACATTAGTGACGAACGAATTTGTATTTAATATTTTACTTATAGCGAATAACCAAATTGTGTTTAATATTTTACTTAATTACTAAAAGATTACTTATTTTAAATGCAGAATTACCATCATTTGATAGTTATTTAATAATAAATATCACCTACAAATTCCTCCTAAACGTAAATTGTTTTAATATATTTGTAAAAAACGCTCAAAAATTATTCTGATGTAATATTAATTGCAGCAAAGTCTCTGAATAGACAGGGGTAGAGTAAGTCAGTATTTTTCTCAATTACTTCGTTATTGTCTCCAGCTGATGTCGTGCATAAATTAGTGTTAAGGATATAGTCGGTCAGTAAGACCTGAACGATAGAAGGGATTTATTTCAAACAAGGAGAAGGATTTGTATGTGTGATGCCAACTGAACTTCCCAATTATAAGGTAATTAACGATTAATTTTTTTTTCAAAAAAAAGGCTTATGTTTTCTGCTTTCTGTAATTCTGCGAGCAGCGATCTAACAATCAGGCTTAACGATCACAATATTATTAAAGCTAGTAATGCAAAGGTTTTACAAACGGAAATTAAAAATCCATCGACTATCAAAATGAGTAAGTTCAGAACTATAACTACAGTCCCCAATAAGCACCCATCAGGAGCAACAATATTCTTAGCTTTATTGCCTTACTGACCTTTAAAGTCACTCGGTTAAAATAACAATCAAGAGCCTATTTTCAAGGAAGAGAGATTTTTAAACCCGAAGTAAAAATAAAGCTATTAGCTACTAAGACAATTAACACATTGATGAAAAGTAAAGTATTACTAAATTCTTAGGGTTATGCTTTGACCCAGAATCTGCGTTTTTTCCTATATAATTTAAGGGCGTGTTACCGCTTCCAGAGTAATAGCAGTATGAGTAGATCTATTATTTTTGTTACATATATTTTAACAATAAGAAATAAAGTAATCAAACTATGTATTTGAATTTTTTAATGATTGTATCTCTATAAAGAAATGCCTGAAAACAAATACGAGAGCCATCATAAAAACATTTTACATTCATTAGACAAAAAAACTTTAAAATTAGACAGAACATTATAATAAATAACTCCCCTTGTTAAAACCTATGACATCTATTGACATTACTATAAATGATAAAATATATAATTAATGATTTTGTTTCAGTAAAATAATAAATAATGCTGATAAATTTTAAATAATTTATACTCTGACTCATTGAAGTTGTACAGACAAAATTAATGAAAAATTATTTCATTTTTGTAAATTCATTCATGTAACTTATGAGAAACATAAATATGTGTAAATACCAAATTGGGGTCAATGTAAACAAAGTAAGTTAATTGTAATCAGAAAAACCTATTAAAAAAGAAATATACTTTAAAATTGCAGGTTTTAATCGAATGTGCTAAAACGAGAAAAATAATTTTTTAGCTATAACAGTATCCTTGTACATATATCTCAATATGGCTAAAAGGAATAATAAAGTACATCTTTACGAACTGCATTATGACACTTACAAGACTTCAGGAAACTACTGAAATTACAGTAAAAAAGTGACTTGTGTAATAATGATTACCTCCAATTCATTTAAATTTCGCTTTGGTATTCTAATTTTAAAATCTGACACTATTAACAACCCCAAGATTATAAATTACGATAAAAAAGGTAGGCAAGAAATTTTTATGTTTCAGCAATTTATATTAAATTATATAATTTAAGTAATATATAAATGTTTTATATATTTTACTTTATACTTGTGCAAAATGACATGTTAACAAAGGCATCTTAAGAAAGGAAAATTATTCTTTCTAATAGAGCATAAAATTCTATTCAGTTAATTTAAATCCTTGTTTGATTAAGAAATCCTGTTACATCAATCACTTAAAATCATGAAACTGCTAAAAATAAAAGATTAAATCTTTTTAAAAAAATCAACCCAGTTACCAACTACTTGATAAGTATAACAAACTCAAATTCGGCATATTATGTTAGAAATTTCGAAAAAATTTCATTTGGAAAACTATTTTCAGCCTACCTAGCGTTGTACACATTAAAATTTTGCAATGATTACTTCGACCGCTAAAAAAGGATCAGTGAGAAATGTTTAGTATTAAATCAAAAAAGTATGTGTCGAATTTTGAGAAACATTTTGTAAAATATTATAGCAACACTGTCTACGCGAAAGTGAAAATTTTCAAGAAACTAGCCAGTGGGGTTTGGTCGAAAATGAATTAATTTCAAGATATGATCCAAGACATTGAAAAAAAGTTAAAGAAAGCCGCGGAAAAAATTTAAACACGGACTCGCGTTAAAATCAGAGAGAAGTTCTTCACAGTAGGAGAAAATCTGACGCAGTTCTTTGATCTACAAAAAGGACAAACCTATAAAGTGCATTACAGATTAATTTGTAGAGACATTAGATTTTTTGAGAATCATTAAAGATGAAAAATTAGCAACGACAAATTTAAAAAAAAAGTTTTAATGGGAAAAAAAGGAAAGAGACTTACCGTATCTTTAACGCATAAAATGCGATTTGATTTTATTATTTTTAAAATTACAAATAAAATAAGTAACATCACAAATTGCTGTCTCAAAACAAGAAGAAAAATTCATTTTTAAGTGATGTATCGCTGATCATATAATCAAAATAATTCTCTTTCCAAATTGCAGTATAATCCAAAATTCAGTAAAGATTTAAAAAACGCATAAAATTGAACGAATAGTTAGAATGCAATGTAGACTGCATAAACATGAATTCAAAGGAGAGCGATATTTTCGGTGAAATGGAAATATTTAAATCAGATTTTCCCCGATCAAAGCGTTACACTCATAGCAACAAATAATAATAAACAGAAAAGTACTGAAAGTGATAATGAGTAGTTTCTTCTGCTGGCAGGTATACTGGAAAATTACCTTTGTAATTTACGACAGATTTAGTATATTGAATAAATCATTTTTGACTATTATTTTGGTTGCCTACTCTTTCTTTTATAGGAAGAAACTATGCGACTATTAAATATCCTAATTTCTATATAATATTAGTGAAATATAAGGATTATATCAAAATTAACTTCCTGCATTAAATACTGAAATTTAGAGAACTTTTGGAACAAAAGAAACGAATAAGTCCATACTAATAATTAGGAAAAATAAGTAAAAACGTAATTTACCGACGCAGTTTCATTGGATTTCAAGCCCATCTTTATCAAAGAGTTAACTATTACGGTGATAAAGAGAGCAGAAGTTATAGAGTTCTATTGCGGAAGTTGTTCATTGATCTTGAACAAAACTGCGGTCAGTGTTGAATTATTATTTGTTTTGCTTATTTATGCTAATTAATATGCTAAACATGTTCATTTGTTTAATATTGAATTACCCAAAAGTTATTTCCCTCATATATTGTTTGTTACATGCTGTAAAAAATTAGGAATTTATGACATGTAGATTTTTAACAATAAGCAACAAAAAATAATAACCTTTTAAAGACTTAAAGAAGAAATACATCGTATAACACTTAATACATAGAGCCATAATATGACTATTATTTGACCTAACTTAATTGTAATAATAATAAAAACTCTTGAAATATGAAAACAATAACCAGAATGTGACATACAGATACTAAGCGAGCAAATGTGGTTGGGCTTAATAAAAGGGGCTCGACTGACTCGGTTAAGATTATCGTAAACCTCCAATTTGTAAATGAAGCAATATTAACTGAGTTGACGTTATAGCCCAATAAAAATATCAGATTACCAATTTTTTTAAAATAGTTTAAGCCGTAACAACAGGGCAACGGCACGTGTCTTGCTGACAAACATATTAGAATTTATTTTTAGCTTGACCTAGTTGATAATGTGAATTCAGCAAGCCCTTTTGAGGTCTCAAAATCAACTAACGAAAAAAAAAAAAAAAAAGGTATCTACGATGAGAGGCCTTTTAACGGGGTTCATCAATAAATCACTCCGGGGGTCTCAGGGTTAAAAAGCAAGAACACCTCTCAGACGACTCATTCGTTTTACACCCACCCGTCTGCACACAGAAAATCAAGTTCAATAGCCGAAACTTTTTTTTTTCGATCTTTAACAGCAAAAGGGAGAATCAAATCCATTTTATCAACCTACGTTTTATGGTAATGCGGGATTTACTTTTTAAGCCCTAAAGTCTATAGAGATCCAGGATCAAATTCTGTGATCTTATGAAACTTCAAGTATTCTTTGTTGGTGTTCTGAAAAGACGATTGGTCGAGAGTTAGGCTATGCGTGTCAAGATTTTCAATGAAAGGCGATGAGAGCTTATATTTCCGTCTTATATGCTGTCACATATTGATTTTTCTTTTCCATTACAGGGCAACCATTCTCGATTGCAAGTAGTAATAAAGAAGTCAAAACCGCTTTTTGACAACGAATCTCGACCCCGTTACTCAGAGATGGGATGCTGCAGATTCTGAAAGAAGTACAGTATAAAATCTGTAATTTTTCACACACTCGTGATAATTATGGTATTATAGCGAAGTATTATACACTTATACTTCTGTATGAGATAACTTTCTGCTTGTAGAGAGATTATGGAAATAAAAGCTATTGAGATTACAAAAATTAATTTTTTACGTCCTTTCATTACATTATACTTATTATTTAAAATATTACAGCCTTCACTCTTACTTTATAAGAAACGTTATATCTGAATTGTGGGGACAATTTGTCAGTGTGACATTGTTTACTTTATATGAAAGAGTGCTCAATTAAATTATTGCTTAATATTCATAAATTATGCAAGTTTTCTTGCATTTATTTTTAATGGGATTGCTGAACTTCTATATCAATTTTTAAGCAAGTACCATGTTTTTTATAGTTTCACCTAAAGATGGTTTTCGGTTGTCTTGATTTTTACGTATAATTGTTACTCAATAATTGGTGATCTCGTCTTTCTTAAAAATTTATATTGTTTTATACGCTTTAAGTTAAGATTTTTTAATAATTTATTTAAATTATACTCTCATATTAAATTTGTAAATTAACCCTTCTGTTTATCTCTCTATCGTTTGTTAACAGCCGTTATAAAAATTATCGTTATAAATCTGTTTTAATATATCTACCCGTATTTATATTTATAAACACAAAATATATAAATGCATGTGTTTTATTTTGAATAAAAAATTAAAATGCGTGTTGTTTTTAATTGCAATAAACATATCATACTTTGTAGTACATTTCATTTTTAAAAGAATTTTCCTTCTTTCTAAGAAGATAAAAAAATATTTGAGCAAGATATTAAAGTCAGATAGACATACGTTTCTTTATTGATAAACAAGCTCTAAAATACTAACAATAAAACCAAATCGCAGAAAAAAATTAAAAGGGCTCTAAAATAGAATTTAGTTGCCTATCTATTTTGATAATATATTAACGAATTATTTTGCCATTCATAAAAAAATTGCCATAATTAGATTTGCCATAAAAATAAAGGTCATTAGTGATAATGTCTCAATTAAACTTACTACTAAAATGAAGGTGACATATAGGACGGGGAACTAACGCGTGATTGCGATAGTTATCAAAATCTTCAATATTAAGACTCAACTGATCATTTTCTCCACGCGAGTTTACAAGGATTACTGTCTTTGTGCCTCTCCTCTTCGCAAACTTTCAATGTCTTCATGGTCGGATCACCTATACTGTGGCTCTTGTCTGTAGTCATACAAGGGGAAAGCGCGTAAGATGAAATGAGCTATCGCACACATGTCTACGGCCTCAAGAATAATGGGCGCACCGCGCATTAAGCTATTTCTATGATTATTTGAAATTTATTAATTATGAATTTCAATTTGAGATCTTTGTAAAATATTAGTTCTAAATGTCTTACTATATATTTAAAGACATAAAGTAAGACATTTATATAAAGACATATACGTAAATACATAGGGGCGCGTGTTTACCTTTTTGCCTCAGGGGAAAAAATATCTTGGAACGGCTCTATGTATCATCAGTGAATTTTATTTATTATGAGCTTTTAAAACATTTCATGAAATAATGAATAACCCTGCATATCAACCCCTATTTTATTACTAATATATAACAGTTAGCATTATTTTGGGAGGAGAAAGATTATAAAAATTTTGTTTCTAGAAAAACATGATTATGCGTTTGACAGAAACAATTCGGCAACGTATACGTCCCACGAGAAACACTTAATCTTCTATAAATAAGTATAATGTATACTTTTGTTTCAAACAATATTCTTTTACCTAACTATAATAATTCAGCCTGCTAATCTATTGTTTCAAATTAGGAAAAATTATAATAAGATTCAATTAGTATAATTTCAGTTATTAAAAGAATGTAATTAATCGCTGCATTTACTACAACATAAGGTGTTTGGTGGTGTATTTAATTATGGCAAAGCACACTAGGGCTATCTGCCTAAGGGGAGGGATGCCTTTCGTGGAGGACTTTCTAAGGGAAACTGGCTCGTATACACGTTACACATGGGGAAAACCACGAAAACGCCCATGCAGCCAGCCCGTTCGCGGGATTCGAACCTCGGACCGAACTACCAGTGTTCAGCGTCTTTACTGCTCGGCCGCTGGTGGGCCTCTACAACATAAGGCTTCATAGCTATAGTTATAATCCCAAAGCATAAGTGAAATTCGTAATGTAAATAGATTTTCTACTATCACTTAACATTTAAGTTTTCTGATAAATTTTTAAGTTTTTGAAAGAATTCCTCTTAAGATAATTTTGTTGGACTAAAGCTATGTCAATTCATTCTTTGCGTCACTGATAAACAAATTATGTAATATGAAAAACAATATACGGAAGCTAATGTTGCAGAAACAGGAAATTAATCAAAACATCCTCGTCCCTATGATAATATTTACTAGGCAAAATTTTGTAAATATAAATCTTAGTCATCTTTTTCTTTACGGAAGTCGGAGCACCTTGTTAAACAAACACAACCAGAGGTTCAACAACCGGACAAGAAAGAACGTTGCAGATGCAAGAAAGAGTTCGTTATATAAGAAACGTGTAACTGATATTGAAGCATAAATGGGTATCTGTTTATTTGGTTTCAGATGTTCAAGAAAACGGAAAATTACCTCGATAGATAGTGGATGTCTATCAGTTTCCAGGTTTTAAGAAAATTTCTTTCTGAATAAGCTGATGCGTTGAATTTTGTTATCTTTAGAGAAATTAGCATGTAAGCTTCATGGATTTAACTTTATGTAGAATTATAAATTACTACATTCATTTCTTTTCATTAACTGTAATCAGAAAATATAAAATATTTATTAAAAAGAAATTTACTTAAAATTTTCAGAAACAATGCCACAGCATTAATTTAATTTTTAGGCATAAATACTTTTAGTACCTACAGAAGTGATTTTATAACTAGCATTTCAACTGAAAGGTGTTTTTTTAATGATTTTTCAGTTTAAAATTAAAATTTATTTTTAAACATTTTCGGAGAAACTATATTTTATTAATAACTAAATGGAAATTAGTGCATGATTCTGTTAGCTTAAATATTATTCGAACAGACACGCTTCTCTTCGAAATAACAAACTAGCGTTCAGAATAGAATTAAAAGGGCTCTAAAATAGAATTTAGTTATCTATTTTGATAATATATTAACGAATTATTTTGTTAATATATTATCAAAATAGATAGGAAAGTGTGTTGAGTTAATTAAAAATTAAATCTGAATAAATAATTTTTAACTACATTTGTAACTACTTTTGTTAATATCAGTATGGTTTTAAATGAAAAAAATTATGTACGATATATAGCAGTTGTCTCAAACAAAAACTGCATACGGCCCAAATACACAGTGTGAAAGATCTGACGGACCAGATTTTTTTTCTTTTTTTACAAAATAGAAAATTTTATTAACAAAATTAAAAACATTTTTAATAATTTTAAATTTCGTCAACTAAATATTTATCAAAACATATATAAAAAAATAACAATAATATCGCACAAGAAAAAATATCAAATTTTTATTTTTTATAAATCTTGTTAAAGTTTGGCACATATGTTGGTTGCACTATATAATTTGAACATACTGGCAGTTAATTATTGAACTTTTAGACTGACATTTCTTTCAAATAATTCTAGGATGTTTTATCATTAATTTACTTACTTTAATTTAAACTAAAAATAAACAAATTATGAAAACTTTCTAAGTTTTGAGAAAAACTGACAAAGAGAAACAAAACATGAGAATAAATAATAGAAACCAAATCTCATTTTCTTATTTACCAACCTCTTCCTCGACGTATTAATAAAAAAATATATATTGTCATGTAAATTATTATAAGTTTCATTATATCATACTATAGTTTGATATTTGATGGCATTTCGATTCTGATAAAGTTAGGTTTAAACGTTTTGAAAGAAATTACTAGAAATTATCTTCATCACTCTTTGTAGAGGCTCACCATTTAGTTAGGTTTCTTTTTTCATTAATTTTTAACTGAAAAAATTTTGTTCGTGTATAAATGCATTTACAAACAAAGCGATTATTCTTAGTTCAAACATTTGTAACTGTGCTTATATATTTTTTGACAAGTATGAATAAAAATTAATAAAATCGGTGTCTTCAGATCTTTGAATAAGGTTTACATCACTTCATTTGCAGATTTTCGGGTGTGCTATGAATGTTCGTTTTCAATGGAAATGAAAATAATGTAAACTTGGACTTCAGATAACAGCTAAAACTTTTTTAATCTCTGCAATAAATACGTAGCGTATTCGGAAACTACAATAAGTACCATGAATTAGTACATTGAATTATCGCAAACTGTGTTCCCGGTGGGTTCCAAAAATGCTCAGGTGATGAAACTTGGGTGTGTCATTTCACACCAGAATCGAAACAACAATCGATGGAGTGGAGACACACTCATTCTCCGAAAAAAGAAAAGTTCAAAGTGACAATGTCATCACAAAAAATCATGTGCACTGTCTTCTGGGATAGGGAAGGCGTTTTGCCTACTGAATTTCTTCCCAGAGGTGAAACCATTAAATGTCGCACGATATTGTGAGACTTTAGCAAAACTAAGGCGTGCCATTCAAAACAAACGATGAGGAATGCTCAGTAAAGGAATTGCGTTGCTCCATGACAATGCTCGGCCCCATACTGCTGGTGTCACTCAATCGTTAATTCGACAGTTTCATTGGGAGCAGTTCGATCACCCGCCGTACAACCCGGACTTGGCGGCGTCCGACTATCACTTGTTCCTGCACATGAAGCGCGAGCTTGGTGGCAAGCGCTTTGGATCTGACGATGACACGAAAAATGCTTTTAAAGATAAACATCAATATCCAAAGTTTCAGAAAATTATGCAACGACTCTCTTCCTACGGCCTAGATCTCTGTCAAGTGTAAGTCCACATACAATTTAAACTTAGTGAACTTTTACATGCTGTGATTATGGACAAAATGGATCCGCTCGTGAACTTTATAAACTGCAGTAAACCAATATATCTGAAATAACCCATGGACACCTACCTCTTTAGCATTATTATAACAATTCATTTAACATTGTGTTGCCAGTAATAATTATAATTATCTCATTATGTTTATTTGTTTATTAATTATGTTTATCTCCTATTTTTGTTGCACCAAATCAGATGTTCAATTTATCTTGTGAATCTCAAACTGTATTCCTATTTTGTAATCTACTTATGCCCTACACCATTATTTTTAATAAATACTGGATGCGGGGCGTACTGTGGAATTGCACGATGTACGGTAACAGGCAAACTTTAGACCTTTTGAAAAGCTTCAGTCTATGCAAATTCTTATAAAACTTGCAATTACCCCCCCCCCTTTTTTTTCTCTCAAAGAGTTAGTATGGGAAGGCATTACCAGTTGACCTATGGTATATCGCTGGTGTCCCCCATACTTTTACCTTTACCTTTACCTGTGGAGTCGTGGTTATCGAAGCTGGCGGGAAGTTTCTTGACGATGGTATACAAAAACTGGTCACCCGCTATGACAAGTGTTTGATCATTGGCAGAAACTATGTTGAAAAATAGTTTAAGACATGTATTTTCATGTAAAAATAAAATTGGATTCGAAAAAATCGTTTTACTATTTTTTTTTTCAAAACGGTACTTAGTTTCCGAATACGCCTCGTACATAACTGATACGTCTTCGCACGCCGCATTACATTACTTTTCCGCCAGTTCGAGGCGGACTAATATATAGAATTTCAAAAGGTATAAATTTTACGTGTTCTATGTGCTTGTTCTATCAATGGTTTGAATATTTATTTTTTATGATATTCAAAAGAGAGATATTTCGTGAACATTTTCTTCTACGTTAAGCATAATATTTATTATAAATTACTTTGACGGATATTAAATATATAAATAATAAATAATTCCTGCTATATAGTATCTGCATAAAATTGATATCCATTAAATATTTTCCTACCTATATTAAATGACGAATGACTTCTTTGTCTGGATTTCACACGGTAAATGAAGTGAATGAATATGTAGTGTTAATGAAGTGAATGAATATGTAGTGTTAAATATCTTATTAGCTATATCAAACGACTCTCTATTAAAAATCCTGTTATACACATATAACACACGAAAATGACTTATTTACACATTCAAAAATCAGTTTTATTTCGTTTTTATGTCAAGAATGTTTGTTTATCAGTATGCAACTCCTACTTTTTTATAACGCTCGATATACACGCATGGGTAATTTACTTTTCTTTTAGCTTTCAGGTGCCAAATAAAAGAAATGGTTCATAGTTTCGCCTTTCTTAAAGTCATTTTTGAAGGAATTAAATGTATTGCGGTTATGAGCTACTATACTTTACTTCTTGTGCTTTTATGAAGCAACGAGTAACATTTGATCCGATAGATCCAATGTTCAACTCCCCTTGAAGGTAGAATTATTTTCAGGTATTTCTTATTTACGAGCTTCTCCTGTCCCCATATCTCCCTGCCAAACTGAAAGGATGAACGATACTTCGCCGCTGAACTAGAACTGTCTGAAGAAGTATCGGTTTTCTCTTATCATTTTCAGGTAGCAGAGAAGAAATTTAAAGAATTTAAGACATTGATTCCATATGTTTTTATGGCCCAATGGACGCGCCGAAATTTTCATATTTGGCTTCGAGATATAGCATAATTTTTTAAGTAATTCTTTCTTCTAAATTCGTTTTTCTATAAGGTGGCTTTAGGTGTTAATGTATCATGACGCGTGCAAGAACGTTTACCCTCTAAACTTTAAAATGCGCTTGAGTATCCTGATGCCTTCAACCCTCTCATACGAATGCCATTTTCTTTAAAGACCTTTCTTCTCGTGAAACTGTAGAGTCATTAGGATTTTTTTAGAGGCAGAAAAGCTGAAAAATTAACAACGCCTTCGCCGGGAATCAAACCACGGACCTCTGGAATACCGGCCCAACGTGCAGAACTACTACACCACGAAGGTACTCTAGGGAAGTGGGAGAAATACCTTATATACTCCCCTTCTTAAAGGGCGACTAGGGTTTTAGGGGACCTAGTCGCCAAATCCTGGGTGCAGAGAATCATCATCCACAACCCTTTTAGTTCGGGCGCCGCTTGTAGAGTCATTAGGATTTTTTTAGGGACAGAAAAGATGAAAAATTAACAACGCCTTCGCCGGGAATCGCACCACGGACCTCTGAAATACCGGCCCAGCGTGCAGAACCACTACACCAGGAAGGCACTCTAGGGAAGTGGGAGAAATACCTTATAAAACAAACTAACTAAAAATGATTAGGGACGTTAGTATAATATGCATTTTGATGGATTTCAATCAGATACTAACATCAAAAGCAATGACTATCAACATCAAAAGTACTTATATGTAAAAACTGGCATGAAATATGTCGTCAGATAAAAAGCGGATAAAAGAATAACAGATTTCAAATTCTCATATACCGAAGCTCATAACTTCGCCATATATTTGATAAGAGGCAGTGATCTCTCTTTCTGTGTATAATATTATATTTTCTTTCTGTAGACTTGCGCATGTTCAGTGCAAAATATATGATCGAATATAACAATTTACTAGACCTCTTCATATCACGCGAATTAAGAGAAATGAACTTTTCTAAGTATAAAATAAAAATCCACATTCAAAATGACAGAGAGACAGATCTCATAATCTCTTTTTGATAATATTATAAGGTATTGATACGTCTATTTGTAACTTTATTTTACTTCTGATTAAATCCATTGCAGTTCTAAGTTTAAATTAGTAAATTCTAGAGAAATACAGTATATTTATTAATATAACGGGGAAAAATTATTTAAAGCTTAGTAATACTTTTATGATCAATCACAAAATGATATATCATCAATTTCAAACTGATAGCGATACGATAATATCTCATTTGTTTCATTATCTTAACTAATTACCAATGACATGTTAAAAGCAAAAGTTTTAAATACCTTTAACAACTAACGCTATACAAATGTTCTAAAAGCTGATCAAAAACAGCAACAAAGGTCATTAGTCTCACAGAAAACTGACTTGAGAGAATTAGTTACACTAAAAGAGGCAAGATTAAAGGAGCGTTATCCTTCTTCAAGATAACGAAGTTTCCTATGGAAGGGTAAGACAGTGACGTTTAAGGACGCGAAACGATCAAAAGTTATTCGAATTTGAGTAGGATTAAAATTCAGCTTCTGTCATCAGCTGCACCTAGAATCAGATCAGATTGTTACGGTTTAAAGATAATGGGCAACGAACTATTAAGAGACAAAGCGCTCCAATACAATGAGTGTGCATTTCGAGATAGTACTACTGGCTGATACTGCGAGTTAAATATTTAACAGGAGAGTCATCCGTAGTTCTCATACCACACGAAAAGATAACCTCGTGATGCTTCACTGCTTCAAAATGAAACGGAAACCTCCTGTCCCTAAAGACCAACATGACTGCACATAATTTGGATTATCTTTGAAATTTACATACAATAAGGTAATGAAGGATATGATTTTTCAAACCTTAACACCATTTTAAAGATTTATTCTGGTATTTGTAATACACAGAATCTTGTTGGAAATTAACTCTCTAGTCGGTGTTAGATATCCATCAGATTGTACTGATATTCTAGGCTCGGCTTTGCTGTATGCAGAAATTTTAGCGGTTTAGAAAGCTAAGGAGCCAGTCGTAGTCATTCAATTTTATTGTGATTCGTTACATTTTTATTTTCTGTTAAATTTAGTTCAGCCACAAGTGAGCACTGAATGCATGCATCTTGTTAAATTTAGTTCAAATAAAAAGGTTATTTAAAACCTTCTTCTGCAGTATTTGTTCTTCAAAGACATAGCGACAATTCGCTACTTCGTCTTCTACATAGGTTCTACATTTTATGCTTCCAAAAGAAGTGAGACTCTATATGATAAGGAAAAATGGTCATATTAAGAAAAGATATATGAACAAAGACAGGAGATTGTGAAATCTTAGCGAGTACAAAAAGAGCAACAAGCAAATACAACTAGAGTAGTTTATGTATAATGTAAAATGAAGAACAGAAACATTTGCCGCGTTAAACTTCGATGAGCTAAGATAAATGCAATTTTAGAAAAACGTATCTGAAAGCAAAGTTAAACATAATGTTCCCCAACTGAGTTCATGATATCCCTAGCAAGATATAATGAACACAGTATAGCACAGGGATGGGCCAACTCCGGCCCGCGGATAGAATTTTAATTTCCTGGTCCGAGAGAAATTAAAAGAAATATATGATTATATATTATATGTCCATCCCCCTTTTCTACTTTAAATATTATTTTTTTCCTTCTTTTTTTTCAAAGGACTGTTAATCTTTTTACTTTCTCTATTTTTGTTCTACAAAACATAAATCGATGGAAATAGCAAGTACAGACAGCTTTCAATCGGTAAAGTGTTAAAAAGCGGATGTACTTTGTTAGTTATAGCTGTAGATTGGTGGCAATAAGCGTTATCTCTTTCTCGAGGAACAGACATATAGGAATCCAGTATAGGTGAATTAGACCTCCCATGTGACAGACTGCGCATTTTTTTTAAGCTCCAGCCAGCGGCCTTTTTTTTTTTTTTTTTGGCGCACGTTCTAATATTATTGATTGCGTATGTATGGAAAGATTGCGGACATATAGCATCATTGTGAATAGTGGTGAAATTACTAAAAGTTAGTAGTTACAGCTTGTTTGGGTTATTCGTAAAATATTTCAACCATAAAATGGCTACTAAAAAACGTAAAGTTGATTTCGAGTGCCGTGCTTTTAATGATGAATGGATCTGGAAATATTTTTTTACAGTTGTAAAAGATGAACCAGTGTGTTTCATCTACAGTGAAGTTGTAGCAGTCTTCAAAGAATATAACATTTCCCGCCATTTCACATCTAAGCATGAGAATTCCGATTACGAAGCAATGTCCAAATATGAAAGAAAACAAAATGCAGAAAGTCTTTGTAAAAAATTATCAGGTCGACGAAATTTTTTCAAGAAGGTAAACAGTATCCAAGAAGCAGCAATATAGCATACAATATTGCTAAAAATAATAAAGCTTTCAGTGATGGGGAGTTCGTTAAACAATAGATCTTCCAAGTTTGTGATGCTTTATGTCCAGACAAGAAAAATAATTTTGAGACTGTAAGCTTATTTTGAAAAACAGTGACTTCTAGAATCGAAGACATCGATAAAAATATGACATCACAATTAGGGTCAAAGATTCGCCAGCTTAAATTTTGCTCCATATCTATGGATGAAAGCACTGATATAAATGATACTGCTCAATTAGTATTATTTATAAGAGGTGTCGATGTGAAATTTGAAATTTGCGAGGAACTGGCGTGCAGAGTTCTTTAAATGGAACTACAATGGGATGTGATATTTTTTGTGAATTTCAGGAAGGGCTTTTAACTTTGAAAGTGCCTATAACATATATATGTAATATTACGACAGATGGAAGACCAATTATGACAGGAAAAAAAATCTGGATTTCTTGGACCTTTTTAATCAAAACTATATCGAGAACAGTGTTGTTTTTCTACATTGTGTGATATATCAAGATGCTCTGTGTAAATCTGCATTGAATATGAAAACCGGGCTTGATGCAGCCGTGAAGTTTGTTTGCTTGATGCAGCCGTGAAGTTTGTAAATAAAATTCGATCTCACGGGCTTACTCACAGGCAATTTCGAGATTTTCTTCTGTCCGTGCAATCTGAATACTCTGATGTACTGTATTACACGAAAGTACGGTGGCTTAGTGCAGGATGTGTTTTCCAACGAATTTGGCAGCTGAAAGATGATATTGTGTCGTTTTTCAATGAGAAACAGTGTTCTGCGAAGTGCGAAATGTTAGAAGATACAAAATGGCTTTCGGACATTGCATTTTCACAGATCTTCTTTGTCATAGGAGTAACTTGAATGTTAAGATGCAAGGGGAAAATCAATTTATCGACGGTATCTGGGCCCATCTCAAAGCTTTTAAACTAAAAGTTAATCTATTTGCTGGGCAGTTAGCTAACAACGACTTGTCTCTCTTTCAGAAGTTAAATTCAATACCCTCAGTAAATGAAGAGAAGCTTAAGAATTATAAAGATGGTTTGAAAGAACTACATTTTGAGTTCGAACGCAGATTTTAAGATTTCAGTGCCATTCAAACAGAATTAGATATTTTTACCATGCCTTTCAACGTAAATTGTGAAGCAGTGAGGTTAGATTTGCAGCCTTAATTAATTGGGTTGCAATCTAACAATCATCTCAAGCGGTAGTTTCTAAATATACCAAAGTTAGAGTTTTACAAATCATTATCAAAAGTAAGTTTCCCAAATTTAATATCTCACGCCTAGAAAATCAGTGATATGTTTGCTTCATCTTATATATGTGAACAAGTGTTTTCAACTATGAACCTTAGAAAGAATAATTTCAGAAGTAGACTGACAGATGAACATTTAGCCTCGTTCCTTAGAATCAGTACATCTCACTTCGAACCCCAAACTAAGGAACTTATAAAGACGAAATCGCAGTTTCATTCATCTCATTAACATATTTAAATCGTAAATACTTGTTTACTGTTTTTAAAATGTTAGAAAAATTTATCTTGGCCCGCCATTTTTTTAAAATTATTTTTGGCCCGCGACCGAAAACGTTTGCCCATCTTTGATATAGCATGAATTATAGCCAACAGCCCATTTCATAATAACGAGCTTGTTTAAGTTAGGCGTTTAGAATAATTAATATATATATATATATTATCATTACATATATATATATATATGTGTGTGTTTAATGATTTTAAAATGCGTAGATGAGAACAGTGGAACTTTTACAGCTTAGATACTGCGTAGATAACCGAGAAGACCGTAGTGGCTTGAAGATGGCAGAGTGAAAAGCATGATGACGCAATTTAGCACAACGTATCTTGAAAAATCTTGAGGTATCTGCATTAAAACGTTACGTAAGATAGAAAAATCTGGAACCTGTGAGAAGAGATGAATTTAGAGGCAGATCAACAAATTTAGAATGTTAATTTTGAGATCGCCAATTATTATTTTTTTTTCTTGAAACAGCTTTTTGTTATATCTTACATGTTTGTTCTTACAACCTTATTTATAAAATATATATATATAAAAATTATTTCTCCCGCTTTCTTAGCATGAATTCGTGGTGTAATGATCAGCACGATCGGCGCGTGTTCTAGAGGTCCGAGGTTCGAGTCTCAATGAGGGCATAGCTCATTTTTCACATCTCCTGCTAAAAAATCCCAATGACTCTACAATATATATATACTTAAAATGAAATGTCATATAATATATGTATATATGTTATTTAATATTATTTTACTACTAAGTTGTACGTATACATGTAAGATAAAATTATATAAATCAAAATCATAACTTAAATTAGTAATTGTCGGTTAGTATTCTATGTACATTTTAATTTGGTACTAATTTCTGCAAGTATCTATGTACACTGCGCAAAAAAGGGGGGGGGACTTTTTTATATTTCCCGTTCTACAGGGCCGATTGACGAAATTCAAATTGCGTTTTTCATGTCTCGAAAGGGCGACTTAGGATATATATTATATTTATATATATCCTTATTATAATATAGGTATTTTGACACAAACTCGGACTCTTTTTGACCCAAAATCAGACTTTTTCTTAAATGACATGCCAATTTTTTTTTCCATATTTCGATTCTACGACTCAAATTGTGCCTAAATATTACATTTTGTAAAATTTGGTGTGAAATTTATGGAGAAATTCAAAAATTTATCTAGGCGAATTTTTCCAATTTACGTCAGGACTTGGTAAACTTCTTAATATATGGCAACCTATTTTCCTTTCCCTTTTTACTTTGTGCGTGAGCGGGAAAAAATTCACTTTGTTCCTACTTTCAAATAATTTTAACAAAATGCCTAAACCACATTTGATGTTATTGTCGCTTTCAACAAATATGCTAAATTTCAAAACGCACTAATCTATAAATTCCCTTACATCTTCGGAAATTTTGAATAAAAACTCTAATGCTTTGCATGTATGCATATATTTAAGTTTCGGGCAAACAATTTATACATTATAATTCAAATTTTTTCCGAAAAATTTATAAAAATTATTTAAAAATATAAAATTTAAAAAATAAATCATAAAAAATGATCGAATTTTATTTGGAATGAACCTAAATTTCGAAATGTGAAAGGAAGAATAAAATAAGTTTACTAAAAAAGAGAGATTAATAAATATATACCAAATTCAATTAACATTGAGGAACTAAAATTTTGAGAGCTAATTTTGTAAAAACTAAACGTGCGATTTTTATAACACTTGGTAGTTTGGCATAATTTGAAATAGGGAAAAAAATTGGTATGTTATTTCAGAAAAAGTCCCATTTTGTGTCAAAATACGTAAATTAGAACAATGCTATATATAAATCTAATACATATCCTAAGTAGCGCTTTCGAGACATGAAAAAAGCAAATTGAATTTCGTCAATCGGCCCAGTAGAACGGGAGATATGTCCTCCCCCCTTTTTATTGCGCGCGCGGTGTACATTTTAATTTGGGCACTTCCCTTTTCTGTTCTAAAAATAATAGCTATTTGTAATAACTTTCTCAGAGTTGCATCATTTCTAAATTGATACATATCATATAACTTTTACATAACGCTCTGACGAAAACAATATCACAGCAGACTATTTACAGAGGATTTTCTGAAAAAGTCCTTTATAAGAGAAAGCTAAAAGAATGCGTTTTGCTACCTTTACAACAAAAGAAGGATCGCTTTAATTGGTGCAAAAGATATTGGAAATGCAGTGAACACTAATGGTTCCATATTCTTTTTACTGATCAGTTAAGTTTTAGTTTAACTCTTCTAAACACTTGAGGGAGTGAGAAAAGCGAAATTTTCTTTCGAACGTTATGGAGCGTGACCGTTTCGGTAATGGAAAAGCGATGGTATGGGAAGGAATAATGATCGCAGACATTCTTCCTTACACGTTTTCAAAAGTAAATCTGTGATCGCCAGAGATATCGGTATATGATTTTATAACTTTAGTTAAGACTTTTCGGAGGTGAATACGGATCTGAATTTTTATGGTCGCTAATACACGCCAACATCGAGCAAACCTCGTTGATGAATTCCTTGAAAAAGAAGACATTGAATGAATACCATGTTCATCAAAATCTCCTGATCTTAACCCGATAGAGAACTTACGGAACTACCCTGAAAAGCAGTTGCACGGAGACACCCTCCTTCTAAAAATGTAAATACTCTGAAGATCGTATTGTTCAAGGAGTGGAATTTAGTTCCCCAACTGTGATTAACAGTGTTATTGCACGTTGTGATATGTACGTACAAGTCAGGGGAAATAATCCCATCCTACATTAAATGGTTAAGTTTTAACATTTTCTGAGTTATTATTTCTTTTCTGAAGTTTACTTGTAATATATTATTTTGATTCTTATGGTTTCATGCTACAATTTTGCATCAATGTTTTCTTTTGCATTTTATATCTTATGAATATACGTATTATCATTCTACATAAATCCATAAACTTGTAGGGTTTATATTTATTTTAACTAACATTTATTTTAAGTTTAAACTATCTTTTCTGTCAAGCCTTACTTTCCCCTGGAATTGCCAATGCCAGAGTATGTAAATTTTAGTAGAACGCACAAGGATTCAAATTATCAGCGGAAGTATTAGGAAGAATATAGAAGGGAAACGAGTTCGAAGGTGCGCTTTCTTACTTCACGAGCGTGGAGGTGGCTAGTTAGAAATTGAAGAACCACGCGTTTCGGCCTGTGTGCTTGCCTCGGCAGTTTGTTAATCTTTCAACGTAATATTCAGAGTTTGCTGAATTATCAGCGGTATTTTAGAACGCGGTGAGGTTAGTTACGTTTAAAGAGCCTCGTAGTTAGTCACTTGTTACTATTCTTTTCTTAGTTTCTTATTTTTATTTTACCGTCGGGTCGGCGTAGTTTGTGAGCGTCAAGAGCACGCATTTGTAATTTCTAAAGTTGAATAAAAAGGGATTTAAACCCTTCTCAAGACTTTGTCTACATTCCAGCTCTCAGCAGTCACCACTATTGTTGCGTGCAGGTTGGAAGCGCGCAACTTTACAAACTTATAGTTCACAATTTCTGAGAAATACGTGACTCCATGCATGTAAAGAAAATTTTGGAAGGAGAATATGCCAGTCTATGATATATGAAAAAAATAGCATGACAAACATGTTTTGACTTGTTAATGATAACAGCTGCATTATATATATCGGGTGCACCCTGGCATTCCATTAAGACTTTAAGCACTTGACTATGATTCCATGCGTTGTTATACAGTGGACATGGCCTGGACTGGAATCTCACGCTCTAACGGACTCCTACTCTCGTTTGTGTCTTCGAAGGCTACATCCACGCCAGCTTTCCGTGCCTTGAAACACCGCTCCACGATGACAAGAGCTACAAGCTACAACTACAGACACGAACATATCCAGTGCTATATCCAATATGATACGTAGCTTTGACTTCTACTGGAGATTATGTACAGTTCACTTATTTTTTTTTTTTTTCAATATTGTGCAGACGCAAGGGACAATGTAAATTTTCCATCATGAAGAATAATTAAAAAATATTAAATTAAAAAACTATTAATGTCGTTCAAAACGCTGCGAAATTAATTTGAATAATATAGAAAAGAATTCCTTTCTATGATATGAATTTTGATAACTTAATCGTACATTCGGAAAAAAATTAATAAAAGTACACTTATTGTAAAATTGTAACTTTTTGGACTTGATAACATGCGATCCAATTTCAATAATGTGAAGTTAGAGTAGAAACGAATTTTTACTTTCAGTTTTTCAGAGACCTATTTCATTTTTTGATTAATTTCAATTCGATTCAATTTATTTAAAACTGAAGTAATCTTATTGGCGATATATTACCACAAAAGAAAAATACATTTTATCTTTTCCCAACAGTATATAGTAATATTTTAATTGCAGAATACATTTAAATATAAAACATACACACAGGCACATAGATACATAAAAATATCGCATGAAAAGATGTGTCGCAAAGTTAGGATTCGGCAAATTACTTACTTCCGAAACGTTTTTATTTCAGAAGTTATTATTACTTTAAAATATTTTTCGATTAGAAACAGGAAGTAAAACTGCAAAAATATTAGCTCTGTTATGTGTTTATTTATTTTTTTATTTATACAATTTTACTACGAAGTTGTAAATCACACAACTTGTTTAATTGTTCTTTGCTATCCTTTGGATCTAAAAAAATTCGAATATAAATCCTAAGTCAGATAAACCTGAAGGCTTAAAATTAATCTCTGGTAAGTAAATACATAACTACTTACACTGGTCAATGCACTCAGAGCAAACAGTTTAGTTTGCAAACATTAATATTGAAACTAAAGCTTTTCTTTTATTCTATCCAAGTACGGCCAGATGTTTTAAGAAGTAATAAATTTTAGCAAAGCTACAAGATAAAAAAACATTGTTAAAATTTTTCCCATTATAGTTTAGCCTTATATTCTTCCTTATGGTAAGTGTTAAGTAAATTTACTCGTTATAATGGTTTTAATTCCCTTTAACTTGGTTACATAAAACGTTCGTATCATTGTTGTATAGATATTCACTTGCGAACCGAACTATCATAATACCACATTATGCTGCATTTGGCAAACAATTAGCATTTGAGTTTTCTTTTACTTCCTCTAAGGTGTAATGACATTCAACAAATTACATTTCAGGTTAAACAGAGATTGGAGTACAACTTAAAAAATTAAACAATGGACAATAAGTGTAGAAAACACTGAATAGTCCATTAGATTTATTTGCTCTGCACTTATAAACGGAATTACCATTGTGAATTTTTTTGCAACCGTTATCATAGAAAACTGTTCTACAAACGTCCGTTATTAAACTCACATAGGAAGTGCATTCACACACGTTTATGTACTAGCTTACAGTCGTTTCTAAAACAGACGCGATAAAAAATTTTGCAGTTAACAATAACTGTGACATAATATATAGCTTAATATGTAGTTGACCAATAACTAAGGATTTGACTTCATGCAATGAGGAATGATTCTGAAAGCATGCGTGATTATTATTCACTGAGAAGGTTTATTTACTAATACTGCTGATAAATGAACACTTTTTAGTAAATATAAATATATGGCATATACCCAGTAAAGGATTTATAAAGTGTGGGCACGTCTCACCTACACTTTGGAGCGACTCTCGATCTTAGCTAGGTATTACTACTTAGCTATAAAAATTAACTAACCTTCTGGGCGGCATGACCGCCTTTACCCGGATACGACAGTTTTTATCATTTATTATTACTTTATTATTTAAAATATTTTGCTTTCTTCAATCAACTAAACATTATTTTAATGAATGAAAGTTTGTGAAAACAGAATTTTAAATAATTAAGTATACAAATGTAGCAAAATATTGCCGTTTTAATACAGCTCTTCATAAAGCAGATCCAAAACGCTGTGATACTGAGAGGTTAAGAAATCCGCCTCTGCGTATATCTTAGAATCTTTGTGGATTTGTTTACCTTTTACAGTTAACAACTTTTAAAATTAATAATCAAATCTTCCTTAGTAATTATTAGATATGCTATACGGGATGGACAGATCTGAAGTTTAAAATTTTAAAGAAGACTAAACATAGCTAAAGTAACAATTTTCATTATAAAATGTGTGGCGGAATATGAAATGTGAACGCAAATAGACAGTAAGTAAAAAATCTGATGTGTACACCACATGACTTCCTTGTACGGAATATTAAATTATACGCATTTTTTCTTGCATTTCATTTAAACTTATTGGATTGAATTAAATCTATTTCGTCGAGAGTGCATAAACCACAATAGAATAAATGCACTCTTTAAAATTCACTATATTTGTTTACCATTGCGACACTCTGGCGCTATGTTCACTTAACAGCGTTATATTTCTTTCATATTATAACTCAGAATACACAAAATTTATATCATTTGAGGTAGACACTTTTGTAGTTCGCGTCACAAGAACACTTTCTGCATCTAGACCTATACTTGCAGGTGTCTCGCAGGGGAGTCTTCTCGGACTCTTACTTTTTAATATATATGTGAACGACATACCCACTCTGAACAACACAACACTCGCAATATATGCTGATGACACTGCGATCCTTACGCAAAGTGCATTTGTGAGTCCAGTTATACAACGGCTACAAAACCACATACATGCATTAGAGACTTGGCTCATCAGATGGAAAATTAAGGTTATTGTGGAAAACACTCAGGGAATCCTATTCACAAAGAAGAAGAAATTCAAGAAAAACCTGCAGATATACGGAGTGTCGATTCCCTGGTCCAGACAAGTCTTTTATCTTGGGGTGATCCTCAGTAAAACTCTCTCATAGACCCCACACATTACATCTATTATCAGAAAGTTTCGAGTACGTAAACATACACTATTCCCCTTAATAGCTCGAAACAGCGTACTTTCTATAGACAACAAGTTACTCATTTAAAAGTCCCTTCTACGTCCATTATTGTGTTATGCTTGCCTTGTGTGAGCTTATTCTAATAGATCCTTAAAGAAAAAGGCTGCAAACCGCACAGAACGGGGTTCTGAGACAAATTACTAATGCCCCGTGGTATGTTCGAAATCACAGACTGCATACTGAACTGAAAATCGACCGTATTAGAACCGTTTACTATCGCCTTGCTAAGAAATTCCATGAAGACCTGGATTCCAATAATAACCCTGTAATTAACATTTACGATTATGACGTAAATGATCAATGTAACATCAAAAGGCCTTTGGCCATTCTTAGTGACACTATTGACTAAGTTCAACTATACCTTGATTACCTTCTGAATGCCATGTTTTTGTCTTGTGTGTTAATGTTACTTCTAACTTATACTGTGTATGTAAATTATTCTATGATTGTACTCATATTTTCTTTTAATATTGCACACTGGGTCTTGTATTTACCAAATTTTTCCATGATTTTTTTCTATATACTGCTGTTTCTGCTCCTGCTAGTAGCTTTCCTGGACGGAATTTTCTCCATGCGATCTGGTACGCTCTCATCGATCATTATTAATCAACCTAACTTATTAAGCCCATACATAATTCGTTATATATATATATATATATATATATATTAAAAATTAGATATCTTGGGCATATTTTTATTTTGCATTGTGTTCGAATTAGCGTATTTTCGATTGCGGGTAGGGTCTTTTGACCCATACACTCCGGTGCTACACCATCACTCGTTGCGCACATGTTATATCATTAGAAGAATTATATAATCGTTGCCACATGTTCTATTCAAATACTATAATAAATCTAGAACGTTGTATAAAAGAAATTAAGCTAACAAAACAAAAAAGAAACAGTTTTTCACAGACAATTCACTATTTCTCATTCAATTAACTCAGTTCTCACTTCCCGCCAAGGCAAAAATACATAAAAACTCAAAATATCCATATTAAAAATTACGAAGTAAATCTTAAACACTTATTTTTTCGAATAAATTCCAGAATGGAATAAGCATAATTTAATTCGCAGTAATAAAAAAGGCGTTATCTTTGTTGTTGCGAAGCTTAGTCTCTCTAGATTGGCAACAAATCGACTATTCTGCTGTTTCAAATGTAAACAAATATGTAGGCCATGTTATTTAAAAATTAGGCTTAACTGCACTTAAACAACTTTTAAATTGTTTATTAATTGTACAAATATTTCTTGCAGATTTACTAAAGGCACAAAAACCTTAACCGGAATATAAGAACAACATAATTCAATCATTTTTAAAGCAAAAAATGCACAATTTACAAATATATAAGAGTAAAGAAACTGAGATCACTGAGTTGGGTAACAGAGTGGATATATATATAAATATATTTATATACGTTTGAAGTGGGCAATTGCAATCAAAATATGAGGTGCACATCTACATGTTATAGCGGTCCTATATACAAAATTTTAACGTTCTGAGGCTACTCGTTTTTGAGTGATGCGAGATACGTACGTACAGACGCCACGAAAAATTCTCTTCAGAATTCATTTTAAAGCAGTTTTATCTTTTTTTTGGATGAAAAGAGTCTTTTATTCTGTCCTTACGTACAGATGTCATGCAAAAGCATCGTTAAATTCCATTCGATAGCCGTCAAAATGGATATTTTCGTTGAAATAAGATTGCTGAAAATTTTCGCGATTACAATACTTCCTTTTTACTTCGTACAAGGAAGTAAAAAGGACACAAACAACGGAAAGCCGTTTAAATCATGTATATTTACAAATATTAAGAGCTTGATATTAACAATAATTGTTCAAAAGCACGCTTAGAAACTGTGATATGTGCATCACAGCGACAAATCTCGTTTGCGTGGCGTAGATTAACTTTCCTAACGAAATTGTCTCTAGAATTAGGGTTGCTGTCGCAGAAGTATGTGAGTTATTTTCAGCCCATCCTGTACTGAAATAAACTTATTAAATTCCATACACAAGTTGCTTTTTCTTTATCAAGATTAGTGAGATTCGAGGATATGGACGTCCCATCCGTATTAATTACAAATGCTTTCGTCAGTTTTAAAAATATATAAATCTCTTTAAAATCAATTCGGAAGTGAAACTGAGTGTATTCAGTGAAGTAATTCATATAAAGAGACTTTTTGAAACATTAATATGATATTATGAAATGACAAATGCTTCATTTATCAAAGGGAAAATAGTGCCTTCCTCGCCAACAAATACTAATATACTAATACCAGAAATAGTCCTTTGGGCGTCACCACATTGCATCGAGACCACCCGTAGACAAATATATCGTATAGGAATGTAATAAATTTCACTTATTTTCTAGATATACGGCAGAACAATTAACCGATCACAGCTGGAATCTTTTTTCACATAACGGTGATGAGAAGATTTCGTTTGGGTGTATCCTCTGAACATCTGTGAGAAGTGACATAAATTACAAAATATTGCAACGGCTGTAGATCAGATGATCGGTTAATGATTAAATTTTTTGTTAACGTAGGTAGGATGGTCATGAAACAATCGTATTAAAAAAAGAGAGTAGCTTTATTTTATATCCATAAATATAATACTGGTTTCTCATGGTGTTCGTTAATTGTAGTCTTTGATCTCGGCAGAAAATAAAAGGTATCCCCAAAAAGAAATTTCCCGACGAAAATTTTTAAAGACAGTTATGTGTATCCGGTAACATTTAGAATTTTATTTTTTGATGCATATGCAGAAAAGATATGTTAAGATTTCTATAGAATGTCGGTGTTTCATATCTTTCCGGTAACATATATATGCAATATTGTGGGAATCAATCTTTGACCTTGAATACATCATCAAAGACAGGAATAATGAAGCTTGGCATAAGAATCCGGACATTGTTGTGGCAAGTAAGGCATCCAATGACGACAGAGAGGGAGTTAGCTACTTTGATTCCACATCTTTATTCAATTCAAATGGCACATCTTTTTTACTTTTTATATGATACGAACTGAGCAAAATAGTTAATTTATTGATGGTGATGATGCAAGTAAGATTTGATATGATGACTTAAATTTGCACTTTTTAAATTAAAAATAAGTGACTTTAGGAATCAAAAATCTTTCATATGCTTTCCTATGAAAATATGTTCTCAGAAAGAGCTGCAAAATATCAGACATTCTTATTTCTGTACGTCAAAAATCCATTTTGTTAACTAATACTGTTAGTGAAGCTCTTCTGTAACAAAAAAAGCTTAACGATCAGCGGCAAGTTTAATACCCAAGGACATTATCAGCCTATTTCTCTAGAGAGTTACAATAAAGTTACACACTTGTATTTTTCTCTCCTACATGCAACAAAAACCATTGCATCATCGCATGAGAAAACTTTAATGACAAGAGTTAACAGAACGTGCCTAATGGACAGTTTTCAGCCACCACCAAGGCCATGTGGAACATTTACATCTTCTGCATTCTAATCCGAACCTGCGATCTTTCGGAGAATCACTGTCATTATTATTTATACACAAAAAAACTCTCCGTATGATTTTACTGTTTGATTTGTCTTTGACCTTGAATACATCCAGATCCAAGCGATAGAGAGTTATCTGTGTAGTTCTGACCATGGGCGCAACGGTACTTAGCACGTTTAGAAACATCCGCGTAAAGCCTTTTATTACACGTGATTCATAGTTTCCAAAGAAGTTCTTTGATGGCTTGGTAACGCAGGGAATGCTGTTATTACAGTTCTGACAAAATCCGTTCCGATGAGTAGTGTTCTCTCATACTTGCATATGACAATGGAACTCTGTATATGTATTTACTTCGCTAAGCGTAGATGAATAGATGTTTTAAAATGCACGATGCAAAAGTAATATAATTTATTTTGCACTAAGTTCTTTTTAAAGTTTAATGGCTTAGACATTTGCTGTTTAAGCATTCATCAAGAATTAGGGCCAAAGCCATAGGTCCTTTGGCCATTTCATTATCAAGAATTCTGCCGAGTATGTAAACAGGAGGTTGAAGTTACGCCCTCAAGGAAAGGAACGATAACATGAATACATCCAAGCCTTATTCGAAATTCGATTTTGCATCTCTGGTGTTGGCTGAGCACCGCCTGAGATAACCACTGACCTGACTTTGTTGTAAAAGTCTTACAGTGTTAATAGTCATCCTGGCAGAAGGGAAAATTTCCTCCGTGTAAAAATATACATATAAATATTACATGGGCATACAAGGCCTGTGTATAAGCATAGATATGTTGATTACAATCATTGTCTTGTATAAGTTACATATAGATACATAAAATCATGACAGCTATGTGTACATTTAAACATTATATGAATTCATATTTACAATACTTTTTCTGAAATAATCAAATTAAACTTGTAATTCATTTACACATTGACTGGATTTTCAATATCATTTAAACTGCTTTACAATATTATTTTTATCAAGTACATACAAATTGGATAGTAATATGCTTACATTACAATAGTTTTGCTCTTACAGTCCTGTTATTATTCTACGGGGTGAGCTATTTTCCTAGTGTTGATATTCAGTTGTTGTAGCATTTTGAATTGTTATTAAAATTATGCTGCGAAGATACAATTCTCAAGAGAGGGGGAGAATTTCTTAGTATGTTGCTGAGCAAAACCTGATTACCTCCTCTATTTTAGTTTTCGTCTGCTTGTTGCCGCGGGTATTCTCCGCCCATTGCGGCCAGTATTCACTGCTTGGCATTTTTAAATGCAGTTTATCGGTTTGTGGGCAGTTGAAGAGGAAGTGATCTGCATCACCTACCGCACCACATTCACACAAATCTGATGCTCGTATGCCGAATCTCTTAAGATAATGTGGGAAGGGACCATGGCCAGTGTAGAATTGAGTTTGTGCTCCGCTGTATGTATTAACTGAGCACGTGACTTTTGGAAAGAACTTGTAGGTTCTCCTTCCTGTGCTTTTCCTTTCCCATCTTTTCTGCCATTCTTGTAAAAGGCTACTGAGCGTGGTTTTTTTTAAATAGGACTGCGGAACACTTACTGCGTTTTCCAATCTACTGGAGTCATTGGCAGCAGATTTCGCAAGCAGGTCCGCCGCTTCATTGCCAGTAATACCCACATGAGCTGGAACCCAGATCAGGATAGGTCTGTCATCTGGTGGGATACTTAGAAGAATTTTCTGAATATCTTGCACCAAAGGACTCCTTGTCTTGTGCCCTCGGATGGACTCCAAACTTGAGGCAGAGTCGCTATATATGTTGACCTTTAATCCTAATTGATATTTTGCCAAATTGATGGCTGCTTTTAATGCAAGAAGCTCTGCCTGAAAGACGGTATTTTTGTCTGCCAGTCGTCTTTCCCAAGTTTTAATCACTTCTCCTTCTTGGAGTACACAGTAGGCGCAGCCTGTGCCTTTCTCCGTCTTTGAGCCATCTGTATAAATAGCAAATGCCTTCTCATTTGGCGGCGTGTATTGCATGTATATTGTGTGCGATAAATCAGTATCTGCAGGGTGTCCAAGCATGATCGGCTTGCGCTTCTCATAGTCTGTATGGTAGAATGTCTTTTGCCACAGAGAGACGTTATTTTCTAGGCGCAATGTCCTTACTAATAGTGATTCTCTCTCCACTAGAAGGTCCAGTGGAGGATACCCGCCAGCACTTGCAGTGCCGCAGTTGGGGATGCTCTATAACCTTTGCATATGATCAAAAGTTGCATTCTTTGTATGGTGAGAAGCTGCCTCCTCATATAGGCAGTAAGCTTCCTTCCCCATATGGCAGCCCCATATAATATGATCTTTTCTGAGATTGTTCTGTACCAGCTTTTGAGAATAGTGATTGGAGTGCCCCAATGAGGTCCTGATGTTCTAACGATGGAATTACTAAGTTGATTTATTTTCTGCTTAAGCTCTTTAATATGTGGTACCCAGGAAAGCCTATTGTTAAATATAATACCTACATATTTAAGGTCAGTGACCTTTTTTATAGAGACTCCATTTAGCTTAATGTTGGGAATCCTATTTCGCGCTCCATGCTTACATATAAACAGTTGTTTAGTTTTATCTGCTGAGATATTTAATTTGTGCTGATTTGCCCAGCTTGCAAAAGTATTGATTGCATTTTGTGCCTTTAACCTAATGTCCGTGCTACCAGAAATGACCAATAAAAAGTCGTCTGCGTACGCCTGGATACCCACTCCTTGCTGTTGGTCATAGAGCGCAAAGGCTGTGTTCCCTACAAGATTCCAAAGTGTAGGTCCCAAGCAGGAACCCTGGGGACAGCCTCTTTCCAACTTGACTTTGAGTACATCATTGTCCGTTGTAACCTGTATCCAACGATTCTGCAAGTAGCTGCGTATAAGATTCAGGATTTCCTTTGGACATTTGATGATGTCTAGGCATTCGACTACGTCTGGCCACCACAACGAGTCGAATGCTCCTTTGATGTCCAACGAACTAACCAGTGTCTCCATATTGTTGTCTTTGTTCTGCTCTATGTTATCTAGCAGTTGTTTTAAGGCATTATCTGTGGACTTTCCTGCGCAGAAACCATATTGTTTTTCGTTTATAGACTTGTTCCTGCACATGTGGAAATTAAGGCGTTGCAGAATTACTTTTTCTAAAATCTTACTGATTGAAGGCAGTAAGCTTATGGGCCTATAAGATGCCGGGTATGACGGATCTTTGCCCTGCTTGTGAAAGAGTGCAATTTCGGCTAGTTTCATGCTTCTAGGGAAGTGGCCGAGTCGCCAGCAGGCTCTGCATAGTTTTGGAAACACACCTGGGAATTCTTTGTGAATTTCTTTAACAATAATATTATCTATGCCATCGGGACCTGGTACTTTTTTGTCTGCTAAGGCTTTGATGATATTATGAACTTCGTGGTCTGTAGGAAGAGTAATATCTCTGTTGCTGCTTTTCCAGCTTTTCCTATTAAACATCTGCCTTATTTCTCTGTGAGTTACTAAATCGAATTCCATCTGGTCTTTAACAAAGATTGTTTCTTTTGCAATTAAAATTAGATGCAAATTTTTGCTTCCATGGTCACTAAATATGTTTTCTTTATTGAGCCAACTAATTCAAGCTAAAATTCAGTATTTAAATTGAAAAAATTAAATGAAAGCATATACACTCTATAAATAAAAAGGTACACACCAAGGCAGAGTTATCCGAATGGGACGAAAATGCGTATGCCCATACCTTACCATAGAATATGAAAACGATTAACGTTTGACAGCCAGTGCCAGACTAGCTAAGACGCTCATCAACTTTACTCTTCCGTACCTAGCAGGATAGCAACTTGCATCACCACCAGAGATGCGCCAAAGCATCATTACTTTTTCCCATTTCCCGAATAAAGCATTCAGTTTCAATGATTCTGTTACGTGTTTCGTTTTCAATACATGTACATCACATCTACTGATTTCTGTCTCATTCGGATCATTCCTTCTTGGTGCACCGCTCTTTATGTGATAAAGTGTATTACAAAAAACCTATATCAAAAAGTTCCCAAATTTTTCCCTTTGGAATAATAAAGTATGCAGTACCAACGTCAATGCATTAAAACCAGAGTTAATTGTAGAGTGATTAAAACAGAGACAGTTATAGTGTTAGCTAATCTAAATTTAAAAAAAAAGGTTTTAACTAGATCAAAAGTGTAATCAGGAATATGAAACTATTTGCTGTTAAATCAGGAAATTAAATAAAAATATGAAAATAATTTTTCTTAAATAATTAATAATGAAATACTGTGCAACAGCTACAGTAGTAAAACCGCAGACATTTATAAGTAAAGCGATCTTGAATTTGTTTCGCAGCAGCATCAAATAAAATACATAATATATTTCGTAATTAATTTCACATGCTTCATCGTACTTTACTTGAGTTTTCAATATATTCGATCTGCTCTCTGATTTTTTTTAAATTTCAGATATTCCCTTCAAATACAAAATACTTTAACTAGAATTTGTTTAATTAAATATTTTTATGTATATGCAACCTGAGACATTAGGTAACGTTCCGTTCCGTCTGCCGTTGTCGCGTCTAGCTTGCAAAAGTGCCAAGCTGTATACCAGGTATTTTCAGTTGTTTGCTTCATGTAGCGATGCAGGGACAGAAATTAAGTGAGTCCTGGAGACAAGATATACTACTTAAAATACAAATTTTTCTCATAAACTGAAAGACTATATCCACAATATTTACAACCATTTACTTTGCATAAAATGAGTGATGAGGATGAAGTCGAAATCATGCTATATACATAGATTCAGCTGAGATTTTGGACAGAGCAGATGTAAAAGCACCTTTAAGCTTGATGCGGGAAAATTTTGGCTATCGCTGAGCATGAAAGCCGAAAATGGGCGCAGATGGCGGTCCTCTTGAAAAGTCTCGTAGCTGAAAAGTTCAAAGTGGTTCATTACATTACATTCTTGTGCTTCCTGACAGAAGCGTTCATTGAGTTTTCTGAGAAACTTCGCCAAGGGTTCGATATTAAGGTCGTCGTGAAGACATTTGTTACGTACATAGAGATGGGCATTTGTAATAATGCGAAGATATCCGCTTTGCACCATTTGAAGCTTCTTAAATTCCTTATCGGAGATAGTTGTCCATGCCGGCGAAGCATGACTCATGAATGGTCTGATAACGGAAAGGTAAATAAGTCCCTTCCTGTTCAGGTCCAGTGAAGTGTATTTTCCAATAATTGGGTATAAGCATTTGATGATTTTAAGTGCCTTGTCACGCACATTATTAACATGATGTGTCCAAGTAAGGCGGTCATTAAATAAAATACCAACATATTTGGCCTGGGAACTTTAAATAACTTTTCTGAGTGATATTCGTCTACTAATTGGCTTTATTTTGAGCAGTGGTAATTAATATTTTTAATAGAAAAGTCCGCGATGAAGATAATTTCTAGTACTCTCTCTCTCTTAGACAACACACTTCAGAATAGAAACGCCATCAAGAGTCAATGTAATAATAAGAAATAAAAATGGATATAATTATTTACATTCAAACATATGTATTTTTATTTATGCGCCAAACAAAATTTAATAAATAAGAGAAAGAGATGAGGTTGTCGATTATTTATCCTCAAGTTTTATCTCACTTGGAAAAGTTGTTCTGAAAACTTTAAAAGTTTTCATAATTATTCTTAATTTATATTAAATAAATTGATTAATTAAATTGTTTAATGATTAAAATAAATTGTTGAATTATTAAAATAAATTGTTTAATGATTAATTAAACATGTTGGAAATATTTGAAATAAATTCCAGTATAAAAATTTGATATGTAGCGTCAGTTTATTTGAATTACAAAGTGTAATCAACAAAAATGTCTTGCAGGTACCAAACATTAGATTTGAAATCGAAAATAAATATAAATTTGATTTTTTTACTTTGCGGTATTATTATTATTGTTTATCTATATTTGTTTTGATAAAATTATGAGCAAAATTTAAAGCTATGAGCGTACTGATTACTAATCATTAAAGTTGCGAGCTAGTACAAAAATGAACAAATAGCTTGGAGACAGAATATGCTTTATAATTTTTGGATGCAGTAAATGCATAATGGTTTAACGCAACTGGAATTTTGTTTTGATTATGGCATAAATATTGGCTTTAAATAGTGAATAAAAGAGCAACCATAATTTCAAATATACAATGCTAACGGTGTCTACAAGCTAACGGTGTTATGCATGATTATTATTCTGCATCTGCTATCCACCCTTTTCTCACTTCTTCCAAACAAACAAAAGCAGGAATGAGTCACACAGTTCACGGTTATTTGTGTCATGCATCTTGAGAACAATCACTAGGTTTCACGCTGAATCTTACTTTCCATTAATGCATAATGATTAGCTGACTCTATACACGCCTGGGCGCTTGGTGTTAATTATTGAAAACTGAAGTTAGAAGGAAGAAACTTTGTGTATTGTTTAGCTCTCTAAGAAAAAAGTTAACATTTAAAAAAAATAAAAGTTTTTTTTTAACTCCGTATTTGGAGCGTTTAGGAAACTAAGATTTTTTTATGGTAATTATACGCTAGTGGACAAATAAAATTGTAATAAAAGGCGCGTGGCTCAATATCCGTTTATCAAACATTTCCGCTTTCATAACATTTGAGATTGCAGGGTCCTCATTTACAAAGAGCTTTAGAAGTAATAGTCTTCACTAAAATGGGTTTCGTGAAATATAAACTACTTCACGAAATACTGATATTTCATGAAATATAAATTCGGAAAAATACTAAATGCTCATATGTTATATATTATTAATAATTAACTAACATTTTAAGGATTATTACTTAATGTCACATTAATAGAAATGTTGCATGCCTAACTATATTAAATACTCATATGATATATTATCATTATTAACTAACGTTTAAAGGATTATTTATTAATGTTACATTAATAGAAATGTTGCATGCCTAACTATACAAAATTCCCATATTACATATTATAATTAATTAATTATTACTTAAAGTCATATCAATAAAAATGTTGAATGTCAAATATTTTATGCAAAGCATGTCACTGTGGTAAATAAAATATATGAGTATTAAAAATTTGAAAGCTAAATGTGATGTTTATTAGCTTAAACTCAAGTATTCGTTCCTTTTATTTTCAAACTGATTGATATATAACTTAACTTTGATATAGAAAAAAATGCTTGTGAATGCGAGAGAATTTAGTGCAACTCTTCATTACAATCTGATAAAATTACTCACACAAAGTATTTCATTTTTATTCTTTTCTATTAAACATAACAATTACCATTATAAATAGTTTAAAAATGAAAAACAATTGTAATGATTTTAATAAATTCAGCTAGTGTTATTTCAAGGGGCCAGCTAGACGTTTGTATTAATATAGATTTAAGAAAATGTTTATTGCTTTTGAATCGCTTTGTTTGCTAATTGGTGACATACAGGTTAAATTTGAAAGAAAAATTAAATATCTTACGCCTTACTGAATGGCAACCCACAGGCGTATGGAAGATAATTTTTAATTTCGGGTAGTGTCAACATATTTCTTTGAAATTGCGTAGTATGTTGATTAAATTTGAATACAAATAACTTTGTCGAAGCGTAAAGAAATTCTTTTTAAGTGCTGAATTTCGTCATTACATTTTTATGATAAATATCTTATGCTTTGCCAAGTGGCAACACATCGCTATTAAGTTGCTTACTGTTTTAATCTTAAAGTCGCACAAAATAGGAAATAAATAAAAAAAGAAATTCGAAATTTAACATTCAGGCTTTCAGACGCATATATTCGGCTGAAGGATTAAGTGTGTTCAAAATCTGACGGCTGTAAAAATGCCGCCGTTTCCCATAATGCAAAAAGCATGCATACATACAGATTCTTCATTTTTTAATAATAGGGATTAGTGAAAAAGGGTAATAGACAATTTAAGGAATGAATACAATATGATAATAGACAATTTAAGGAATAAATGAAATAAGGTAATATATAATTTAAGGAATGAGTGAAATAAGATAATACATAATTTAAGAGATGAATGTATATTAAGATTACGAAACTTTCGGCCTCTAAGACAACTAGCAAAAATATGCGAACTTCAGCCTAGAGGTTAAAAATATGCTGAAAAAATGCTATTCCCATTTGTAAAACTTCTTAAATTCGAAACTTCGAAACTGTGGACTTCCAGAAATTAAATTGCTTCCTCGTACGAAACAGTAACCTCGAAAAATTTCGGGTATCCATTTTTATCGTTCCGGAATCCATTTGGACGATTAATTTGAGTGACTCTGAACGCTGGCTCAGAAAAAATTATTCTTTTTTTTTTTTCAAAATTAATTGTAAAATGGATTCAAAGCGCTTTCTTCGTGATATCGTTCATTCGTACGTACGTATGTTAACCTCGCATAACTCAAAAATGATGTCGTAGAACGCTAAAATTTTGTACATGGGGCTGTTATAACATCTAGTTGGCCGCCTTCCCTTTCTACCGCAATCGGCTTTACCTAATATAAATATATTTTATTCACACACACACACACACACACACACATATATATATACACCCACCTCTTTACCCAACTTAAAAAGTCCATATCCCGATTTTATTTTCGCAATCGTTGGTTATAGTCATATATTTCCAATTAAGGAAGTGTCATGTTTTGTCAGCGTCAAATTTTAAAAAAAAAATTAATTTTCGAGAAATAACAAAATCGAACTTTTAATGTGATCTCCTGGTTTCTGTATTTATATCTGGAAAATTTTTATACTCGTTATGAAAAAATAAAATTATAAGAAATGTTTCTCAGTAACGACAAAAATTAACCGGGATATTTAATTTCAGAATTTGCAATTGTTGATGTCATTTTCAAATTGCCTTGAAGGATCAGTTGTTCACGGTAGAAAAAATCGAGGAAATTATTTTAAATGAAGTGCAGCAAAAAGTGCGTATTATTTAATAGGCTGTACAATGAAGTCATGTAGTGTCCATATCAGAATTTTTAAATTGATATTTCGGATCAAATGAAAGTTCTGCTAGTCATATATGATCTTGACAGATTTTCAGGTTACAAGATTTAGAACAATTTAATAATTTGAGCTTTCTTCGTTGATGAACGGAGTAAAATTATGAAGTTCATATATTTCTATTAAACTACGATACGTGATCAAAACAATCGCAGTCTGAAAGCCTGTCTTTTTTTGATTCATTTCTGAAATGAGAACCAACGACCAAAAACAGTCAAGAATATTAAGTCATGCATCATGTTTTAAACGCCTCATAGTATAAAACAGAAAATTTGTAAAATTTGAATTCACTTATGCACACAGTATGTAATAATTAATCAAAGAATTTTAAGCTTTCAACTGACATGAATGGAAGGAAAACCTCTGCTTTAGAACATCGCAACAATTCATTCTTAACAGTATGAAACAGATATATAAAAACTCAAATTAAAACAGTGAGTGACATTAATACAGAAGACACAGTGTAAGAGGAATACAGAACACACAGTGTAAAGCACACCAAAACTTTCATCAGAAAGAGATGAACTAAAAAAAATTCCTTTGGAAAGTTTTTATAATCTCCCAAAAATTGTTTTAATTTGCTTTCTACTTAAGTATCCTAAGATGTCTTTAACTGTGAATATATTTTACTGAAATCTTCCCCGTTAAAAAAATCTATCAGTTTTTTAAGAGCTTTAATTCTAGTCTCAATTACCAAAAAGTATTCAGAAACCTTTGGCTCATAAATTATATCCTTCCTCTTCTTTTCCTTTCTTTCACCTATTTTTGTTCAATATAGATTGCTGTCTATCCATTAGTATTAGGACAACGGAACTAATGCGTCTGGGCAGAATAATTTTAATGCTAAAGAAAGAATATAGGTATTTTGCTTCACGACATATATTTAGCTTTCCCAATTGGTATCAAAGTCAAAATACAGTTAAAGTCTTTTCTAGTTTTTAATATGCTAACGGTGAATGTTGGTTGAAGCCAGAAACGTGAAAACAAATGTTTAGCCTGAAATAAGAATTAATAATAATGTCGTATTTACCCAAATACCTAGAAAACACCGTTTTATATTGGAGTGGTTATATATTATTTAAAATCAGATAACAAGGTTTCATTGGTTTGTTTTGGTTTATTTGATTCCAGCAAAGAACTAGAGGGCTATCTGATTAAGATTAAGGACAGGGATGCCTTCGTGAAGAACTTCTTCAAGTACACATTACACATGGTGAAAACTCCGAAAACGGCCATGCAGTCAGCCTGTTCGCGAAATTCGAACCGAACTACCAGTACTCAGCGACCAGCTCGGCCGTTGGTGACCCTTAATGCTTTTTTTGGATCTAACGTAAGAGAATTATATTCTCGCCTCAAAATGTCCATCTGAAAATCTTATTAATTTTATATGCGTAGCTTAACGTTTAACATAAATATAAGAAATTTTCATGATTTTCACTCAAATAGTGGTTTGAGATTAGACAAAAAATTGACTTTAATTTGGCATAGATTTTGAATAAAATTGTATTGATTCCGAGGGCAGTCAAACCTAATTCCCTCTTCATCACGGACCAAAACATTTTTTCTCATGATTTTTTTGCTTTTTGAACGATATTTAGATAACCTAATTACCTTTCTTTACGACATTCTAAATATAGCAGGCTTATAAAGTATGTAAAAGCCATTTTATTTACAATCAAACAGCCCTTTTTTCCTCCGTGGAACATATTCAAAATGTTATGCTATCATATTTTCAAACCAACACAAATAATTATCTTGGAAAACTTTCTTCAAAAATGTATTAAAAAATCAATATACCAATTCTGCTTCGAATACAAAACGATCTCACATATAGGGTGATACTGCCTTTCACTAAATACTTTTTAAGAATATAAAATAGCATGGAAGATGGTCTCATATAATGAAATTAATAGTATAACACTTCCAATTAACCACCCTATATGTGACTAAACCTTCAGCCAGATAAGCGAAAGATTAGCTGATGGGGGGAAAAGCATCAATATGATATTTATAAATTGTATATTAACTTTGAAAAGTACTTCATCATCTTCATCACCTTATGTGTATCCATAAGATGATGTCTACGATAAAATCTTAATTTTATATATAAAAGCCCTGAATTTTTTTTAAATTTGATTATTTCCGCTTCTATCTTAAAATAGTAAAATAATTATGATAAATGTTTCAGAAAAACGCTCAGATGGTATAGTGGTTAGGGAAGCCTGACTGCGATACCGAAGAGTCTGGGTTCGAATCCCAGAGAAGGCATGACTATAACTGTCCGTCTCTTCATAGGAGGAGATGGCGGCTCACCTAGTAGGTGCCTCTATAATAAAGAGACCACCACATCTGACCTTGTATAGATTAATGGACTGTGTTACACTGTAAATGTTCACAATCTGCCATTGGAAAAAAAATTTTTTTTTTCAGAAATGCATCATCCAGAATGAATGACAGCCATATTAAGGTTTACATAAAGGGATTCTGATGAAAACTAAAAGTACAAAAGCAAGCTATATACTTTTAGTTTTCATCAGCTACAAGCAAAAAATAGCTAAGCAAAAAATTAGATGTATGAAGAGAATCTATGCACGTAATGCAGTCAGACCTATACGATCTATCAAACACCTACCACTGGTTAGTAGTTGACAGACCTGTACGACCTATGTGCACAAGTCTATCAACCACTAACCACCGAGAACAACTACTAAATTGTAAGCTTTGTAATCTATGATTGGCGGGGTTCTTTGCTTTGCTTTCAGAAACTTCTTAGGGCATTCCGTTCGCTGTCTTAAGGGAATCTACCGTATGTTGAAGGTACTTTATGCGGAACATAATTAAATGATAAAAACCAGCTGAAGCAGTTAAAAAGCTTATTTCTTGGAGAAATTTTAAATAATGATATTACTGGGATTTAAATTTTAATCTATGCATTAACTGCATAAAGAATATTTTAGTTAAATATAACTGCCCAAACACAGAGAGCAAAGTAATTAAAATAAAAAATTCTCTTAGCATAACTAAAGACTTCGTCGAAATGAACAAAAGCATCTATTAAACGCTACCTATCACCTTCTAAAAGGACCGCACCTACCTCAAGGAGAAACTCATTTAACTGGAATCTATTCACGCCGACAATTTGTCATAAAAATATCAGTCAAACATACAATTACTCATATCCAAACAAAACAATTTGTAAGGCGTTTTAAATTTATTTAAAGAAAACAAAAGGGTGTATTATAATAATCGTCATTAAATTTATCAGAATGAATGTAAAATGAATATTTTGACAGTTATTTCTAGAATTTTTATTACTATGGCTGAAAATTCTCATTCTGTTACAGTGATACATTTATACATATTTTAGAAGATTCCAGCTAGATTTGAATATTCGAAAAAGAGTGACATTTTTCTTATGTCTTTCGTATATTTGATAATTGAACTTAAAACTACAACATTACATGTTAGTTATAGTGACAGCCAGATGTTGTTTTCTGTAGTTTATAGGGCGTTTATAAAAATACAAATTCTTCGATCTGTTACAAATACTATTTAAGGTTGTGAGATCTATTTATTTTTAACTTTTCAGTTTAAAGTTAAAAGTTTTTCCTTTTACTTTCTTTTCACCCACGCTTTTCATGTCAGGACGTAAATGAGTTAGCGAGAGTTTATTCATATTAAGGTAGAATGAAGTGCTATTTAAGCAAGAGTTTTAAAAGTTAGTTTTAGAGCGTGTCTGCCTATTGCAGGCCACATTGTGCTGTGGCGTTAGCGTGTTCTCGCCTTTAGGCTTGTCTGAAAGCTTAATACAGACCAGAGCTCTTCCCGAGCGCTTAAGTATTCTGTGAGTCGTTAAACTAATCTATTACATTTTTAATTTATTATTTGTTACGTATTTCTATTAAGCCAGAAGTGACCCAAGTTGGGTGACTTCATTCCTGGAACCCAAGTTGGGTCACTTGTTAATTTTATGCTCGAATAAAAGGGTCTTATACACCCTTTTTCTGATCTCTGTTTTGTTTCACAAAGGCTAGAAGATAATTCTTCAAGAGTACTTTTAAAAGTTTATGTTCCCAAAAAGACGCAGACTTTATAATGTTTTTACTAACAATTAGCTTTAAATTAATTTTTTTTTAATATTCCTTGTCTTGCCACAATACTCGCTAAGAGCAAAGCTTTATGTAAATTGAATGGCGAGCGGTGTGGTTTAAAAATAGTATATAAACTTAATCGAGAGTATACTGAAGCTGATTCGCGATTTTGCGGCCTAGGCGTTGGAAGTCGCTTGCAGAGTTGTAAAAGTGCTACCGAGAAGGTTTGGCTGAGCCTAATAAGCATTCCGTCCTCGTTGCATTCACGAAGTCATCTCTTCATTCCGTCCTCCTTGTGTTGCAGATTTGAGTTAAGAAATTGTTATAATCATATGTAACTTTAGTGAAAAAAGAAAAGCAGCCGATTACTGTAAAATTTGACAAGAAAATCTTAGTTTTATTTTGTTATCATTTCTGTTTGTGAAAACCTCGTGCATTATATCTACCTAACCTTCAGAAATCATTTAAGAATAACAATTCAAGCCAAATTGAAATTTGGCTTTCAACAGATTGATTCCACGAGAATTCCAAAATTTTTAATTTTCTTTCGCAGAAGCTTGTTTTAGAGAATGGCATTTTCCCTTTTTAATAATTAAGTATTTATCAAAAGATAAATATTAAAATATCAAAAGATGAGTATTAAAATTTTATAGTCGCAACTTTTAGTATACACTATAGTTAACTTTCAAGGCGTTAAAAACTAACTGAGAACTGCTTGTCCTCCAATCTAATTCCGAACCATAAGAAGTTATGTTCAATGTTTGGTGAGTTATGTTCTCAGTTATTATTTAACTATTAATACACAAGACTCAAAATTAACACAGATGTTTATTGGTCAGGATGTGCGAATAATACAACTAAAAATAGGAGAAAATAAATTTATATGACTTCCTGTCGACAGACAAGACAAAGCAACTATTTTTTGCTATGGTTAAGACATAATTACAACACCAAAACTTATTCAGATCTGCAATATGCTTTCGCTCGCGATGGAGACAAGGTAGCTTTTTAACACTTAACAAACTCTGCTAAATCTTCAAGTCTAAATTCTTACTCTGCGAGAGACTTTTGGAGCAAAACTGCAATTCTCCGGAACCTGCTCTACTGAACTCCCGATAATATTACATCTTAGTTTTAAACCATGACAATTACTGTAAAATTTACTTAACACTTAGTCTGAGGAGCATCATGACGAAATGAGGCATATAGGAAAATAGGAAAAAAAATTAATGTATAGTTAACTCTTAGTGAAACGTAACATTAAAGAACATTAAAGAAACATTAAAGAAAGTAAGAAATAAAATATCTTAAATTATAAGCTAATACGTGTCAAGTGACAAAAAATCTCATGACTGGATAAAGCTGGTCATGTCACTTACAGGCTTAATGGGCGACATCTCACATCCACGAGTGTATATTCGTCACTTTCGTAACTGACGAAATTTGAAAATTCGGGACGAACAAAAAAATATCAAGTCTCTTAAACCCTTAGGATAAACATATTAAACACAAGGATAAATAAAGTTTTCTTCGCCTTTTGGGAAAAATTACGTAACTATTTATCTACCCACCATCACAGTTTATTGCAGCATTATTTAGAGTTTTGCGTTATCTGTATTTTACAAAAGGCTTTAAGCAGAAGTAAAGAAGCATTCAAAAACGTTTGACAGGATTTTTTTGAAGATAAGAAAACTTCAAATTTTAAACTTGTTTCTTCATAGTCTGCTTTTCTAAACTTGCTTTTTTCCTAGTTTCCTTCTCTGAATTTGCTTTTTTACAGTTTAGAAAAACATTCGTGATACTCATTTTTTTCTTTCCGTAATTCTTTATTACTTTCATTTCACGCACACTTATCCTTACGATTCAGTAAAGGAAAAAAGTGTATTTGTAACTGCTATTTAATACAAAGAGTGACCCACCTTTCAAAAGATGTTCCTCTAAAATATAGTGCTGAGAGCAGGGTGGCGTTCAATTCGCTGAAGGAGATGGCGATGCGTGACTCAATGTGCCACCTCCGCCCTGAAGAAATCCGCCCGTTCGAGACGCGTCGGCGCCACGCGAGTGGCACGCGTCTTACGCCGTATTATACTAGCACTCTTATGTTCCCCCTCCCTTCCTCCAGGTAGCAAGCTAATTGTCTGAAGTTAACGCCCACGATATACGTTGTTCAAGAAATGTTTTTTAAGAAGTGCATTATTTCACAGAAATATTCGGGTCAATAAACTAATTATTGAAGAACTTTTTCCATTTATAAAGTCATCATCTCCGTCTTTAAATGAATTATGCACTCTCTTAAAATCATCTAGCATTTTTACGGTTAAAGGAAACGTACGTTCTCAGGATCTTACTTATCATAGAATGGCATATACTTTGCATATATTTCCTGCTCTAAAGTTAGTAGATCTTTAAATACTTAAGGAAGCAATGCAGAAGAAGTAAAACTCACGACAAAATGATACGTCATATTTCATGTTCTTATAGATTGTACATAAGCAAATTCATATAGAATTTTTTTTATTTGAATGTACCGTATGATATCATTATTTTTGAGATGATTCAGATCCTTTATATGTACAAGGTTTTAATATGTAATCATTATTTCAAGATAGCATAATACACATAGCATATCATTTAATTAGTAATTACTATTATTTACAATAATTTTGCTTAATTAAATGCCAAGCACTTTATTCCTCAGGTAACTAAAATTCTTTTTAAGATAAAGTGTGGAATCTGCCACGTTAAATAAAAGTAAAGACGAAGTATTTATTCGAAATATGCTCTGCCTTTCTTACACAATGTCCACTGTAAAAAAAAAAAAAAAAAAAAAAAGGGGGGGGGAAGGAAAGATAACCAAAGCTAAGAATCCACATAAGCAAAACCGTCGCAACTGGTTTTAAATGTATCAAATAACATTGAAATATTTAATTTGAGAAGAAAATGGATGCCTTATTTTTTTTAACAAAATACTTTGGATTCAATAACATAGTATGCAAATTCCCACCATTCTCCCAGAAAACCTCAAGAGTTCAAATCTCTAAAAGCAATCTTCTATTCAAGGCATATTTTGTAACATTCTACTAGGCCAATAAGAAACAGTCATATAATAATACGCGTCCGGAATCTTATTCAAATTTCTATCTAAACAATCGCAAAACATTTACATAATAAGGGAAACAAATGCACCCTCAGAACACAACGGAATTTACTGTAGACAAAGGATATGCAATGATTTTTCAAAACCGGTAGTCACGATACAAGTTTATAAATATAGGATTGCGTAATTCAGGATTCCTGGTTGCCTGCGCTCAACCGTGTGATTTTAATTCCAATGAAGTTCTATCCAAAAGGTTGGCAACATGTCTGTCACGATATCTGGCTGTTCTTCTTTGTCTTCTCGCTTAATCTTAGCCATTACGTCACTGCCAAGGCTGAGTTCGAGGGAAGGGTCACTATTTTGCATAGTTTGAGGATTGCGCAAACGAGACTGACATAGTTCTTTCCAGTTTATCAAGATTGCAAGCCTAGTGAAATAACATATCTTTATAGAGATTTTAATGACCTCTGAAATAATTTTGAATGCCTTTAAAGAACATTTCATGCTTTTCGTATTATGCTGTTTAAATAGAAGAAAATAAATAAAAGATCTAAAATGAAACCCACGTAATGAAGTCATTCTTCAGTGTTAAGATTTAATTCCAAAATTACCGATGATAAGATATGCCCGTCTTCCAGAACAAAATTTTAAAAAATCCAGGGGGGGGCGAAGAGTGCTTTGATATAAAAGGACTCTTTGAGCTATCTAAGCATCTTTCATGCTTTATATTAGCAGAGATCTTGTAATACAGTACCACTAATAACCTTATATAGAATAAGATTTTAACCTTACTGAAATTTTGCATTTAATATTTGGGTAGAAACTTTCGAAACAATGCCAGAAACACATGTGAGAAAAATTTTAAAGTATACTACGAAAGTCAAGTATTTAAACAAAATTTTTAATCCGAAAACTTAATTTTCAAAGTTTTGAACTTTATCTGTTGCAAAAATTAAATTCTTTTTTTTTTCATACATAGCAAGTGCAGTGGAAATTATCTTCCAGTACAAGATGAGGTTTTGATAAGCGATTCAGTGAGTTTCAAAACGATCTATTTCGTATATTGCGAGTTAAAAAATAAATGATTACTACATGAAATAAAGTAAGTATTCTTAAAATTTTAATCCTGGTATTGTTGTTTTTTTTAACAGAAAAGCGAAAGCAGTTGATCCATATAGTTAAAATGGAATTGGAGCGGACACGGAATACAAAAATCGCACACCTTAGAGTTTCAAACTGCAGGAACTCTTGGTAAAATACGGGAATCAAAGTACGGGAAGAAATAAAATATGGGAATACTCTTAGCCGTACTTAAACAACTTTTAAATTGTTGATACTCTAAAAGTATTGCATGCAGATTTAGTAAAGGCATAAAAACCTTAACCGGAAGATAAGAACAACATAATTCAATCATTTTTAAAGCAAAAATGCGCAATTTACAAACATATACGAGTAAAGAAACTGAGATCATTGAGCCGGATAACAGAGTGGATATATATATAAATATATTTATATACGTTTGGTGCGGCCGATTGCAACCAAAATACGAGGTGCACATCTACATGTTATAGCAGTCCTAGATACAAAATTTCAACGTTCTTAAGCTACTCGTTTTTGAGTTATGCTTGATACGTACGTAAGCACAGATGCCACGAAATGTTCTCTTCAGAATTCATTTAAAATCAGTTTTATAATTTTCTTGGGAGAAAAAGTCCTTTATTCTGTCATTACGTACAGATGTCACGCAAAATCATCGTTAAATTGCATTCGATAGCGGTCAAAATGATATTTTCGTTGAAATAAGATACCTGAAATTTTTTGCAATTACAATACTTCCTTTTTACTTCGTACTAGGAAGTAAAAAAGGGGGAAACTTTATAATATCTCATTTACTTGTATTTAAAACAAAATGAAACCTTTTAATATAATATTTAGATATAGTGAACCGTGAGCACCTTCAGAACAATCCATTCTAACTTAAAAACAAGCTAATTTTATTCCTAAATAATTCATCTTTCAAGGAAATTGCTAAGTGAAGTTCCTTAACTGCAGTTACAGACTTTATTTGCAATTTAGTTACATATCATTTATGCAGAGAAGAAGCAAGCGCAAAGAGAATTTAATATAATCCAGGAAATTCATTATATATATATATCTTTAAAAAGGCATGAATTAGAGCAACTTAATAATCATTAGACTACTTTTCACTATAAACACAAAAGGTTATATATATATACATATATATATGTAGCACAAATATGTAACGCATACTTCTTTCTCTTCTTTTCACTTTAAATTATAGGAGAAAAATAGCCGGGTACTCTGATCTTGTATATAATTACGCATTAACATGTCGAAAGACTACGGTCTACGGCCTTAAAAAAATAAAAATGTTAAGGCGAAGAATGGATTATCACGTATTTCACGTACTTCACCTATAGGTCACAATCCTTTCAATTATATTAACAGCTCAACATTTGCTCACGTAATTTAGTCACGTTAGTTGGGGATTAAATGCTAGCAAAGATTCGTACCCTTTGGCCCATGCTTTTGAAAGTTTCCATGCAGAAATTATCTTTTCAAGGACTGACGTTTTGAATAAGATGTTTATTTGCAGAACAAACTTAAATGAAGATTAATGACAAAAGAGTAAGATGATGGGTAAATAAACTACCTTGTCAAAGGCAAACAACGGAATCCAAAACTAGATAAAAAAACTGAAACAGAAAGCTTCTACACATGCCCATTCACGGATTAAAGGGAACATATCAAAATATGCTCCAAAATAGTAACTGGAAAAGGACAGGCATATGCGAATTAGAATGATACTTTTTTATCACTGATTGTCACTGCTATTGAAAACGTTGTGAAAAAGCATCTCTTCCAGAAAAAAAAAAGCAAATCTATTAATTCGAAAAGGTTGTGAGGTTTATGATATGTAAGCTCACAATTTTAGAGAAAATCCAATCAATATCATCAGTTTATCATTTCAGCATTCCCAAAATTGTTCCCTGATTCAAAGAGACTAATAAGGTATGATGATCGCATGCGCCTCTAATGGCCGACGCATTTCACCGTCCGTATTTGACAACGTGATACGAAGGGAATGCTTCCTCGCGGTTTAATACGTAAATAATATTGCATTTGAGTTGGAGTGTAAGGCCCCAAAGGGAAACCAAGCCTCAAGAAGTAGAAGAAGAAGAAGACAACGTGATAGAGAGATGTGAGGATGGGTACATTAGCTCTCGCTTATTAAATATGTGCTCAGAAACTCGCAGATTAGTACACAGGAGAGTAATGTATCGGATAGCAGTAAGATATTGTATGCCTTCCTTTAAAATTACTTTCTAAAAATCATATCGTTTTAAATGCGGAGCTTAAGATTAAAAGGAAAAAAAATGTTTCATTAATTTATCATTTATCACTCATTTGCTCCTTAGACAATTTTTCTATCTAGTTTTACTTAAAAAAATTATTAAATCATTGAACTATTTTTCTTGCAGGATATTTTAAAATAAACTCAGTTGCATGAGACCTTTTGTCATGCAAATCATTTTTTTTTATAGTTTGTTTGACGTCGAGTACATATTTCAAGGAAGAGTTGTTGCCAGAATCTTAAGGAAATTGGACTTCTACTTCCACCCCAGTTTGAGGAAGAGAACCCCGGGAGGGGGGGTTAGTTCGAGGGTCTCCAATCTCTCTTCCCTACCACCAAACTCATGGAGATCCTTTCTTACCTCCATGACCAAATTGCAAGAGAGGATATATATTTAGAGTGCCTCATACCACAAAGACCATACACGTTTACAAACATCCACACCTCCGGGATTCGTACCTGGGCCCTTCGGTACGGCAGTCAGGGTCACTAACCACTGTCTGTCTGGGTAGCTTTTACCCTCGTAAAAAATTTGTATAAACGTAGGGAAAGAAATTAGCGATTTTACATATTTTTTAATTAAACAGCTGAAACATTTAGGCACTGACATATTTGATTTATTTTCTGCAATGAATTCGGCATACTCATTTAGCTAGTTTAATTCGCTATAGCAAAAGGCGATACCAGAGGACTTGAAAATTCATTAGTACCAACCTGATCACATGACTATTTTTAATAAAAGAATTGACAACAAAATTGGTGTCGTAAGAGTCATTGGTTGTTCGTATGCTTTGGAATTACCAATAAAATTATGAGAATGTAGAATGGAAATATTGTTTGAGAAATCATTGCTTCTTCTACGCTTCGATAAAGCCAAAGCATGTCGTTTAATAAATGATTGGACATTTAGTGCTACTTTTTAGATTGGAATGCTATCGAGGACATCACACGTATGCGTCGCTTTAGATTCATCTTGTATGTGAGGCTGCCTGATGATCGAACCAATACATTAATTAAAGGTATTTTAATTAAAATAATATTGTGCAAGGTTCAATCTCATGTAACCTACAAGAAATGACGGTAAAAATTAGCTACCTTCCATCTAAATAAATATCTCAAAGCTTAAAGCAAACTTTATCTGGGAATTTAATACTTACAACTGGAGTTTATTATTATTGATTACAAGAATAAGTAGAATTCAAAATTTTTTTAATTATTATGGTGTTTAAAGAAACAACAGGATTTAAAAGAAGCTATTTTTTTTATTTAATTGCATTGAAATGTAGAACAATAAGAAATTCAAGCAGTATTTGCTAAACGCGCAGCAAAATGAAAACAGTAGCAAAAGTAATAAAGTAATGAAATGAAAAAATAATATACTACTTTGCAATTGATTTTGGGGTAAAGGTTGTAATGTACTTTATTATTACTAATGAACTTCGAATTAAATTCTCATTAATTTATTACTTCAACTACTACAACAAAACTGTAGTCATAAATTTATATTTGCGATAAATATACGAAATGTAAATTTGACTTCTAATTTTGAAACTTTAGAAGAAAATGTCTATTAAGTAACATACCTATAGAGGCTAACTAAACAGCTGTTCTAGAATGGAGGTGGGCAAAACTGCTCATTTATGGGACCAGATCAGAACCGTTCTCTCACTGAATGATTCACCGCTCACTAACAATAATCTTGATGAATAAGATCTGGAATGGGGAGTGAATCAAGAACAGCCTGCGATGATTGAGCAAAGAGCGGAAGAAATCCAAAGAGCAGCGTTACGAAAAATTGACTCAGTCGAGCTGTTGACTTCCTGTGCCGACTTTTTTCAGCTTCTGATATTCTCTACAATCTCCTTTCTGTATAAATCTAACAATAAAATACTAGAATAAAAAATGTTAAAAAAATTAGAAAATGATTAAATCTTAAAATAACTTTTAACATGGATAAACACTCTTTTCTCCTCTAAAATGGGAATCGAAGTTCGATGTTCTAAAATGGGAATCGAACCGATCTAAAATGGGAATCGGAATTCCCGGCACGCTCTTAACCAGAACTCACGGTGGCTGAACCTTAAAAGAGCTACCACTCTTTTTTGACGAATCATATTTCGCTCGCTCAATAAAGTGAGTCTGATCCTTGAATCAGTTCGCGAACGAACAGTACATCTCTATTTAGTAAGCGGGGAGGCTTGAATTTAGAAACACGTAAAAATATTTCTGCAATCACAATGCAGTACTTTTGAAAGCGAATATTTATGTTTTTTAATCGATTAGAATTTTACGTTCTTGAGTTTTTTCTAATTATAATATGTGTCATGAAAGTCAAAATTCAATAAGGCTGATTCCCGACTGATTATTTTCGTTACGCCTGTTCAATACAGAGGAGCAAGCACAGATTTATTTTAAAGGAATAAGATAAGTATTCAAAGGAAATTTTAGATGTATATGAAAATGGCAGAAGAATAGAGAAACCGATTGCCATTAAATTTAAACCCCATGAAGTGTAATTTTCCGGCTTCCATCTCTCTCTAGAATTTTTTTTTTTTTTTTTTTTTTTTTTTTTTTAAGTCCAAAGGGGCTTTGTCTCTGAGGGACTAATGTTTTCGTTTCGCGATCTTCGGTCGAATGACTCTAAATATCCGTTTCACTTTTCAAACAGTTGCCACAAAATATTATTGCCCTGCATTATATTTGAAGAAGTTAAATAATGAAGAATCTGCATAAACGTATGTTTGTTTCTCCCATTGTGATAAAACAACGGTACCTAGAGCCATCCAATTTTGAATGACGTATCCTACTGCAAATATAGGCAACTGGAAGCCCAAATTTGAAATTTCAAATTGGATATTATTATCGATATTATATTTTGTAAAACTTTAAACGAATTTTTGATTAAGAAACTCAAGGATTTCAAAGCGAGCAATGGCAATGTTGAACAGAAAAAAAAATTTTTATCTCCAGCGCGGGAGATTGTGTATCGGAAATTCTAAAGATATGCTCAATTTTTATTAAATTATTTTGCGATATTGCTCTTGAACTGAATTTTTATGGTTTAAGTGCGAAGAACATGATATTTAACACATAAAGTGTTAAAAAAACGCCCCTTTGGAAGGAATTTAAAATCTGAGACATCCTTTTTTTTTTTTTTTTTTTTTTGTATAAATAATTAAATATCCAAATTCAAAGACATCTGTTTGAAAAGGATATTATTTACTAAACAAAAGCTACCAGTTCACAGTACTGCATGGAAATTCAGTTCTGAATGCATTCGTTTCATGTAGACTAAATCCAAAATAATACTAAATATAAACTAAAATTAAAAAGTAACATTTTAAACTTGTGAGCAACCTCATCAACAAAGCAATCTAAAAGCTATATACATAGCATATCTCTGATATCCTTTGTTAAACAAAGAGATAAAATAAATCGTTTCTTGCTTTCCCCAAGCTGGCACGAATGTTACTAAGTGTAATAAACATTGATCGTTTGGGAACCCTATCAGTACTGTAGAACAGTTGCTGCACAATGCAGAAAAAGCAATTCAGAGAAACTTACGCCCACCAGGTGTATGCAAAAATTGAAGATGAATAATAATAAAAAAAAAAAAAAAAATGCACTTTTAGCGTCGCATGGGCGCCACAGTTGTGTCAATTGACAACGGGTCTCCAGTTACAGTAGCAGGATCTGTGGAAATAATTGAGCATTAAACCTTTCTATCTCCCCACACCCATACAATATAAATAAACCTTTGCAGAGATCATAAAATGGCATTTAGAGAATATTTTTCTCTTCGTTCTTTAATAAACACTATAAACATTGCTATTTTCGGCTGAGATTAATGAATATTCTTTGAGCTTTGGCATTTTTATATACGTAGTTTGTTTTTTCATCAGGGTGGAATACCATTTTTTTATTCTTGTTCATTTATTTATTATTTTTAGTAGTTACTAGTGAAACGAAACAATTGTAGGCATTGGAAATTTCAGTGTTTGATTAGGAAAAGTTCAGTCACCTTCCAGTAACAATGCTTTTTTTCTCCTTGTTAGCGATGAAAATGACAGTAAAAAAACTAACAAGAAAGAAAGAACTAATTTGGTACATCCGCTTGCAGGGCTTAGGATAGAACAGTTGATGTATTTTTCACAGTTTATATGCTACAACAAATGTCTAACACATTAACGGAAATGTAAGAGAAAATGAATATAAATCCAATGATAAAGATTCCTATTATGCGCAGATCCAAATTTCTACAGAAATGTTTTCGATATTGTTTAGAACTCGCTATTGATTCGTATAATTAATTTACGCTAAGAGAATTGAGTCATTTGACATGTTTGTAAAGCACAACCTTTTCATAGATCTTTTTAGCTTTCCTGTTAAGTGGTGATCGCGGATGAGTTACTTAACTTCAAAACTATAATTCATATTAATAAAAAATGCACACGTAAATGAATAATTATTTAAACTATTATTTTGTAGGCAGTATCTATCAATTATTTGAAGTAATTAAAACTCTAAATTTTACTGCTGTCAAGCCAACAATACCTACTTAATTGATAACACACAGTAACTATGTAGGAACGATACTTACGATCTCTATGGGAATAATTTACTAGATTAACTCTCACCAACTGTAATAAAGTTAAATGACATTTACAGGTATTAAATTAAATGATATGTACAAAAAGAACATTTACAGAAATGTTTCATGTTACAAACCTTGAAAAGAAGTTTATTGTTCCCAGAAAGAGGATTTCGTCTGCTGGGAAGCAAAAAAAATACCGCCATTTGAGGGAAAGATTTGTTGTAAGCCTCGTGCGAAAGCGATTCGGTTAAATTTAGTTTGTTTTAATTGATTACGGCAAAGCACGCGAGGGCCATCTGCTTAAGAAGACAGATGCCTTCGTGGAGGGCTTTCTAAGGGAAACTGGCTAGTATACACGTTACACATGGGGAAAACCACAAAAACGCCCATGCAGCCAGCCCCTTTCGCCGGAATCCGAGCCCCGGACCGAGCTACCAGTATTCAGCAACTTTACCGCTTAGCAGCAGCTGGTGGACCCGGATTCAGTTAAATAAATGCATAGCTATATGTCTTGAATAATTCAAACTTTTCTTTATTAAATAACTAGACAAGTCTCTAGGTGGGGATGATTTACCATTAAATAATATTACAGCATTTTTCTCATAATTTGGCTTTGCCATCATTTTAAATATAAAATTTTATACCCGGTTTCTTTAATTTCTAATTTTTAAACTTTTAGGCCTGTCGTAACTGTTTAGCTTAAAACTGCTCGGAATTTTAATTAAAATCTGCATTTAAAAATAAGACTGCAGTTTTATTCATTTTGCGATTCTCATATTTTTGAGTTTTTAAATATTATTTTAATATTTTAAAATTTCAATACAAAATTCTTTGAAAACTTAGACTGTTATCTAAAGTTTTCAAACTTCAATTTTGTTTTTATATTTTACAGTTGGAATTTTGCTTTTAAAATTACCACAGGAGCAGCTACGTAAGTTTTCAGCGTACTTGATTAAAATATAAAAGCTATACATTTCAGAAACTTAGTATGTCTACTAGAGCACACACTTGGTAGATAGGTTTCGCTTTATCTTTAACCGTTTGACACTTCTTCTTTTACTGTTTCTCAGTTTAAACAACCTTGAATTACTATATCATGAAAGGTCAGACAGAAAAACGGTCAAATGTAAAGGATGCTTAGTTTATTGAATTCACAACTGAGTCTTAAAATATCAAGTTTAAAGTTTGATGCATACGCGTAAGCCAGCTTTAATACTATCCGAGCTAATAGAAATCCCCATGACATTAATTTGTTGAAATTAGTTTCGAATGATAGAAACCATAGAGAATTTCGAGACACGGAAAATGCACTTTTCACGTAGAAATACTTCTGCTGGTTAGCAAATCATTATTTCTTTTCCATGAGCATATGAATTTGTAATTGAAGAAGGGAAACTAGGTAATTTGCATTTCTGAATATATTTTATTATAGATCATAGATTTTCAATTACAGATAAGGTAATTCATTATAGATGAGAGAACATCGTCATCGATGAAAAGCTTAATACTTGGGAAAATATGAGAAAGTATTATCCAGTTATAACATTAACTGTATGAGATATAAATAATGTTATAACTGCATATAGTTTCTATATAAAATTATACTTTTTTATTTATAATTTTGAAACGGCTACAAGGACTGATGTGTTTTGCTTACACAAACGAAAAGAGAAAATGCTTGATCAAGAATGAACGATTTAAATCAGATTATATTCAGAGATAAAAGTGTAATTACACTAGTAATGTATTTACACTAGTAAGCTCCGATTCTCTAATTTATCGAATAATTACAATGATCAACCAATGTACATGCGTCCTACGCAACGTTTCAACCCTTGTTTTCAGTCCGCAATGATCTAATTCGAATAAATTTTTGATGAGTTAATACTGATGCTAACTCGCGTCGAGTGCACAGAGAGAGCTAATTTTTTTTTAACTTCTCAATGACGCTTTCCAAATTGTTTTTGATTCCTCTCATTTTCACAAACATTACTTATAAACGTTAACATTGATTAGCTGAGTGTGTCTGTAGTGGTTTAAAACTGAAATGCCAATTTATTTTCATTTTCTTAGATGTATATGCATATTTATGTACGTTTGTATAGATGTATTTCTTACGAACATATGCATACATTCATATTTTTAAACATAATATTTTTATACGTGTTAAATTTAAATGTTTTGTAATCTCAAATGATGAAGAAGTTGCAATCCTGTTTCATCAGTTCAGAATAAAAAAAAACCTTTTGAAATAATATTAAACCAAAATATTATTAAATATATTTTTATATTATTAAAGTATCATTAAAAATATTATTAATTATTAAACTTTAAAATATTATTAAAGTACTTTTTTGAGTGTTTTCTTTTACTAAATAAGAAAGTACGCAATTATTATTTTTGGAATGCCGCCAAGTGCAGGTACACGTGTACACTACACACATGTTTTTTTTTTTTTTTTTTTTTCCCCCTCTTAGCCCTTCTTTTTTTCTTCGCCATTTTTTTCTCTTCGCCTTCCTGAATCATACTAATCAAGATGCTAATTCACTGCTAACACTAGGAATAATACTTAAAGTAATAATAAATGCTTTAAATTAAAAAATAGCAATAACTAAATTAAGCAATAACTTAAATAAAAAGCTCACGTATTAAAACTCATTAATCTTATCATATCTTAAAAATAACATCAAAACAGAAAATTAGATCATAATAAGGCTTACAATAGACTGTGAAATGTATTATTGGAATCTTAAAATTTCTAACTTTATAATGTATAAAAATAAACACCTTACATATTTTCGAAAATAAAAGTTTTCTAACTTAGGATTAAAGTGCTTTACAATTCACTGCCATCCACAGCTTCAGTTACAAAGACTGATTAAACTAAACATTTTGATACTTTTCAGTGTTTTCATGTCTGAATTCTTATTTTTGTATGTTAATAATTCATATAAAACTTTGTGAATAAACGTGTCGGAAGAGCAAAAAAGAATTTGGAATTAAACAAAAATTTGGAATCATTTTTACACTTGAAAGCAATATTGAGATTTTTAACTGAAAACATCTGCATATTCATCATTCGGATACTTTCATCAATTCAGAAATCCTTCGGATATTTTGATCAATTTTCATCTCAAATATAAATGCTATAGTGAATGTAAAAGAAAGTATGACAAAACACTTAAACAATTGTAAACGTGAACACTGATTGGCTGACTGCGTCTATGGCACACACACTCGCCTTTTCTAATATAAGATTTTTTAAAAATTTATATCTTATATCTTTCAAAATTAGTGTTCATACCAAGCATTCTTTAAATAGAAATTCATTATAACAAAAGCGCTGTTCGGTAAAATTAAATTTATAGTTGGCAAATTTAACATGTGGTGCAAATTTTAAAATTCAAATAGACTTAAACAGCAGCTTTCAGAATTGAGAAATAATTAAACTTTTTAAATTGAATATTTTTTTCTGAATTCATGTTCTGTAACAATTATGAAAGTATGATACTGGTAGAAGGAAAATGATTTTATGACCAGATACCCAATTATCTGGTTTTTGGTCATCCAGGTATCCAATTTTTCGAAATATGAAAGTACGTAAATTGAACTAGAAACGCCTTTTATTAATTGAAGAACGCGGCAGATGTCCACAAAAATTTTCAGACGGTATTTTACAAGTTAAACATATTTTAATTTATAACAATTATATATTTTATTAAAAGAATAAATTAAAGATTTCATTAACTATCTGCGTTTATCACCTTCAGATGGCTCATTTTGTTAAGAAATTGCAGATTGCTTAAATTTGAAAAGCAATTTAATAAATTGTGTTTTCCTACAAGATAGCACTCTGACAGACGGCAATGTTTGAGGCTACAGGGAAAATAAAGAACTTACGTTTCAGTGCTGATACCTTTTCAGGCGAATACATAATACATGCATAATAGTGTAACAGTTTCCCCAAAAACTCGAACGGCTTGACTAAGAAAATTTCTAACGCCTCCCCCACCCCCAATAAAAAACGAACGAGTGTTCCTAATAGCTAAATCTTGAGCTTACTATAAAACTTTGAATTCTTATTATAGTCGTAAAATAATTTTAATTAAAATTAAAAATTAAATATCCACAAATATTAATTAAAACAGATAATATAATAAAATAAAAATTAAATACTGATACTAGAATTTTCTCATTCTTTTGCATAACACCATTCATATCTGACATTGCATACTGATGCTGTCGCAAATGATTTAAGAGAAAAAAAAGAAGAAAGAATACTGTAAGAAAAAAAGAAGAGTGCATGTATGAGAAGCTCTTGGGAATTTAGTTCACATCCTGTGGTAAATTCCATTTCCATATGTCTAAGATTATCCTTTATTCTAAAATAAATGATAAAAATTTTAAAATAAAGGGTTTATTCTAAAATAAAAGATAATAAATAAAATTCTTTTGCATCATAGTAAAAATAAAATATTTAATGCTGCAGTAGCATACAGTAAGGCATAAGGCCACAGTATTACTTTAAGGAATTCTTTTAAATGGAATCCTAATTATAAAAGCATGCCTTTGTTTACAGCATATTTGCTCACTTTGGAGAAAATGAAAAAAAAAAAATCTCTTTCTCCCAAACAGCACCTTTACGTGAAAATAATAGAGAAAATTTATATTTTACTCAGGTATGAAACTTCATTCACCCAGTACTGCCCATTACGTTCACAAGGAGAGAAAAACCTTAACACAAACAAAACTTTAGGAACAATACCTCATTTATCATCATTTTACTCCGCTCCTTTTGATGGCTTGATATAAGCCAAGAATATTTCTGAACCATTTAATGAAAACAGTTTGTTATTTGTCATCCCAGAGCAAGCCAGAGCACGTGAGGTTTAGTAATGGACAAAAACTGACTTTTAATAATAGTCTAAAAGAAGTGACTAATGTGGATGCGTTTAGATATAATAAAGTTTATAAAAATTGTTTGTATAAATTCCTCTGAATTTAATTTACATCTTCATTCAACTTCCAAAAGTGATTATTTAAAACGGTATTGAATTAACCATGGAAGCCAATTAGATGTTTAATTCAGCAGCCTTTAGATGACGGTAATATCGAAGAAGAAAGTTTATTTTACTTCAAAAAGCTTAAACTGTCTACTCGATTGTTGTTCTATTTTAAAATCCTTCTATAATGGATTTTCTATCTTAGAAGAAAACCAATGATTATTTTACAAATGCCCAAGAAGTTCTAGGTTATGTAAAATCAAGGTTGTTGATAACTTATCTATGCTATTTTCTTGTTAAATTTATTTAGATGAGTGTATGTGACATACAGGTTGACTTAATTCATTTGGACAATTAAGCCTATACTATTAACATTAATAAGAAAGATATTACATATTGTATATCAGATTTCTGCTCTTTGTTTATGCTTTGCTACTTTGTAACTTATTGCATAGATATAGAAAGTGCTCCTTTACTAAAAATTGACTAAATAAATGTAATGAAGTTATGTTGATCAACTTTCACAAGAAGAAATTTTGTTTTACAATATGCAGCATTACTATACTTTGTTACTTCCTATTATCACTTTGTTGGACATAGAGTTATTTTTCGGGAATAAAGTTTTATTTTTGAGAATAAAAGGGTTTTCTTAATCACAAAGTGTAATTTTATTGTTTGACTAGTAAACCATCGAAATGGTAGCCTATTATTTTGACAACATTCATTACATTTTGCATTACGGTAAATATGTGTATGATTGACATCACTTGCTACAGTTTGTATTTCAATAAATACGCATGTAGTTTAGTAGAGGAAAGAAAGGTCAATTACATTTCTATCACTTTAAGAAATTAGAATGTTCACACTACGCCAAAATGGAGCAAATCAAAGAATTGATTATTATATAAGAAATTAAATACAAATTTAAGCACTCCATTTAAAACAAATTAATTTCAAGCACTCCATTTAAAACAAATGTGCCAAGTAACACTAAAAGCAAGGATGATACTTTTGGTGAGCTACAGGCTCAAGCAATTTTTTTCAATAACTATGTCAAACAGACATGAACAAACTAACAATTTATTGGAATGAATAACAGCCCATAGCAAAATAAGCAGTTTTAAATAGCTCAAGGAAAGCGCAGAAATGAAGGAAATTCTCCTTAACACGCGAGAACTATTACGGATAACATTATCTTCACAGATAATACATGATTCATTCAACTAAAATTATTTAAACCAAACTGAGCTAAATTTCTAAATTAACTGATTTTTACGGCTCTGATGCAGTAAAATAATGTTTGTGCACTGCAATTTAGTGTAATAATACTATTATAATAGCCTTTTTATATTTAAGCACAGATCGGACTGGTCCGTTGAGAACGAACGTTCTTAGTTAAAGCGTAAGAATGAGAGCACATCGGCTTATGTTTTCCTGAAACAGCATTAACAGTTTTGATGGATGGTTTAAAAATCTTAGTTTCGATTATTTTGGATATCAATCTTTTTTCAATCAAGGTAGGAAATTAATTGTATAATCTTTGCTTTTAATAATAGAGATTTCAATCACTACAAAATAGTACACAATTTTGGAGGAGGAGAAGGACACTCTTTCCAATGACTAAAATTATTGATTTCCCTTAGTTACGTTACTTACATCGTTTATATTACTAGCTATTGTAAAGAAATGTTTTAAAATGCAATCAAATACCAATGTGTAAGCACTTTTTACAGAAGTGGTCAGTACTTTTAATCTTTTCTCTCTTCCGGAAAATATGCATGATATTAAGGAATATTAATTCTCCGACTCAGTTTAAAATTAATGAATTTACTCAGTAAGCACTAGTAAAGCTGCTTTAATCCATATAAATAAAGTGTTCAGAGAAAACCAAATCAGAAACCTGCTCGGAACAGGTTTCTGAATCCTCGTCAAACTAAAATATTACGAAATCAGAGAAAATAGTAATCAAATAATGTCAAAATAATTAGTCCGTCTTCACACAGTCATACCCCACAATCAAAATAATCTTCAAATTGAAAAAGTTGGATTCCATTTCTGATTGAAACATACACATTAGCAACTTTTTATCTTAACACGCAGAGAATATTTTCTGTAAAAATTAATTCCCTAATCATTTTAAAACTTTATTCTCAAGATAGAATAAAGTAGTATGGAGCTAATTCAGTAGTATGAAGCTGAGAGTAAATAAAATTTTCTCTATAAAATACTCTGCAGCGGTTCTCAACCTTTTGACTAACGTCTACCATCTGAATAAAAATTGAAAACCTTTAGTACCACGACTACAAAGTACTACTACCACCACCACTCTTGAACAAAGCTCAAATCGCATAAATTTACGAGTCAAAAACAAAGTCCAACATTAAGAATCAGTGTAAATTTTTAAAAATTTATTTTAAAAAAATTACTCTGATTCTTAATGTTGGACTTTGTTTTTGATTGCTATTCAACGTGATATTTAAACTAAATTTACGAGTGTTAGAGAAAAACCTCTATCAGGATGTTGGGGTTTTAATTTTTGAATTTAATAGTTAAAAGTACTTTGCTTCTTTGCGTACCACCTATTTTTCTCTTGCGTATCACCGGTTAAGAACCCCTGCGCTAGAGATTTTTAAAACTGACATGAAATTGCCTCATATTCTCTAATTTATTTATTTCCTGAAGAAACTGAAAATCTATATCATTTCTTAGAAATTCTAACCTTGTTCGTGAATATAAAACAGAATTACCTATATCATACTCGTACCGAAATAATTTAAATTCTTTGATGTATTATGGCCAACTTTTTATCCTACGTCATTAAATTAGCTATTCAAATAATGTATATAAAATCCTAGGAAATTAAAATATAAAGAAATATTCATTTACATCACGAACGCATAGAACAGCTACTTATATTTTTATACAGAACACCTTATCAGCGACATTAATCTCGTAACCGTCGTTTATACAGAAACGTTAATCAAAAATATTAATCTTGCAATTCATGCAGAACTCAAGAGCGGCTTGTGTAAAACAAACATTAACTTCAAAATGAATGTCCTATAGTAAATCAGTCCCATCTTTCTATATTTTGTCTTATACATGATTACCTAGCAAAAGCTCATTACAAAGATGGTCTCATATCAAAGATAACGAAAACTAATAAGGGGAAGAAAATAAAATGTCTTAGCGTTTTATAGATAAAAATTGTAGTTTAGTAAGGAAGCTACTGAAAGGAATTAAAATGTATGCCATAAACATCCATATTTTAGATATGAAACATATTAAGTATTAATGGAGCGCTTTCATAATGCTCACAAGCAAATGAGCTTTGTAGATAACAACAAATATTAAAACTTTACATCAAATATCTGCATAAAAATAAGAACGCATATGGAACACAGGGAGTGCATATAAGTATTTCTTGCACTTTAGGCTATCGTGCAAAGAAATACGAGAAAGAATCGTCTTAATAAATAACTCTTTGCTTCATTGTAACTTTGCTCAAATGAAACTTTACACAATTCACTAATTTATATGACAACAGAAGTTTATCCAAATGGTTCTTCTGAAATTTTCTTATTTGTTTGTACTATTTATACCGGTAGAATGATTTTTTTTATAATTGTATACTAAAATTTAAATTAAATTACTTAGGTTAGATTAGTTATTTTAGGCAAAGCACACGGAGGCTGCTTGCATAACTGTCAAGCCAAGTTTGACCAAAATCAAACCACGGAACTGGAATCGCTGTACGCGTTTCCACATACGTTTAATCTCGGAGTGGATTGGATTTATTAGATCATGACAAAGCACTCTGGGGCTATCTGCCTAAAGATACGGATGCAATCAGGGAGGATATTCTATAGCAGAGATTCTTAAACTGTGGATCGCGAGACCTGCAGTAGAGGGTCGCCAAAAACTTTTAGCAATTTTGATAGTTCTTTAACTTATTATAGTAATTTTACAATTATCAAATATTTTTACGTAATGTATCTGAAGCTAGATAAAGAAAGATAAGACAATACAAACAAAGAAAAAATGGAAACGTTTCGACGCATTTTTTATAATAGCAGTTCATTTTACTTACATTTACAATTACAATTTTACTTTGCATTTTACTTTAATTTTACTTAAAGTTATTATAAATAAAATTATAAATTACAAATACTTACATTTACAATTTTACTTTGCATTTTACTTTAATTTTATGAATGTAAGCAGTTAATTTTACTTTAGAAATTAAAGTTAATGACCTAAAACTGCAGTAGTATATTACAGTACAAGTAAAGAAATTGATAGTTTCACTCACGCGTGTGACGGATTTGCGCAATGCTTACGGTGTCCCACACAATTTTTGTAAGTATTATGGGGTCCCCACACTAAAAGGTTTAAGGATCCCTGTTCTAAAGGAAAGTGACTCATATTCAATTTACTTATGGGGAAAAGCATAAAAACTTCCATTCAGCCAACTCATTCACAGAAATTCGAATCAAACTACCAGCCTTCAATAGTCTTATCCGCTCAGTCGTTGATAGACAAGCTCTAGATGATAGTTTTGTCTTCCCCTGCTACATGTATTTTAAGAGCCGGCATTCCGTAAAAATCTATAGTTATAAATTCAAGATGATTAAAACATTTGCATAACTTGCCCACACTGTTATAAACAAAATGTTAAGTACTTATTCTATCTAGCAACATCATAAATCCTGCTACTTACCTTCATAAAACATATTAGATGGATTCATACAGAAAGGCACATGCTGCTGATACTGCACTTAAATCAAGTATCAGTAAAATCCTAGATTTGAGAAAAACATGGTTAATGTTTTGACATGTGTCTGTTTTTGAAAAAATAGAGTTTTGACTTCCTTGTCAAAAAGTCAAAACTCTATTTTTCTAGTTCTTTAGTATATTTCTCAGAGAATGTGAATCTCGGGCAATGTAATCAGTTTTAGAGAAATGCAAAACATGGAAAAATTATTTAGAAAACACACGCAAGTGAAAACACCGCAAAATGCAGATCCACGTTTGGGGCATAGTGCCTAAAATGTTTATTTCCAGAATTTTCATACTCCTTTCAAAGTTTTACAAGTATTTTTATTATACTTGTGACTTTATACAAGGTGGCATAAAAACAAAACATCTCAACTATATGACCGTTCAGGCAGTCGAAATTAAATTTCAGGTACTATTATTTGAAGGTATGTGCTCGAGATTGTGATGATCTAAAACAATAGCGCTTTCACGATTACTATTACGTGAACAATTTCAAAATTTTCGAATGGCAATACCAACGTTTTTTCTGCGCAAAAACCATAAATGTCGTTGGAATAGTACACGTATGACGAAAATTGCCGCTTTAAAACACTGCAAAGAGATCATTATCATTTCTTAACCATTCCTAATGAGATATGATGAAGATTGCAGGCGACCGCCTGCAACAACTTTACAACGGTATATTCTGATTTAAATAAGAAATTGCAAGGAAAAGAACAACCTGAAAATAGCTTGTTTGAGGTCATAAGATCCTTAGAGCGCAAACTTAGCACATTCTCTAAAGCTCTTGAAACAAAGAAGTTTAAATATTACCCTTCGCTTAAAAAACACTAGGAATTGACGTCAATTTTTACCGTTAAATTATCTTCCCAAGACAGAGAAATTACATTTAAAAGCTATTTGGATATTTTATAAAATTCAAAGAAAATAGTATCAGCACGAATTTTTTCAATTTCGGAATTGACATAAAACATTGCAGTTTATTTCAAGACCTCACTTTGCTAAAATGGAGGATCTTAAAGAGACAATTTTTTTGAGTGGTTGGATATTGACAATTTAGAAATAGAATTAACAGAATTTCAATAAAATCTTTGTAATAGTACTGTTTACATTGTTTAGGTCTTCATATGCTTGTGAGTAAGTGTTTTCATCCATGAATTTTACAAAAGTCAATTGTTATAAACCGCCTTGGGTCAGAGTTAAGTGAATCTTGTTAAAGAGAAAAATTTATGATCCGAATACAAATGACATGACTAATAAGTTCAGCAATAGGTGTAGCATTAAATGAGATAAAAGGCATTGAGTTTTTGAATGTAATTTTGTAGTATTTGTTTATAATATTTAGTGAATGTACTTTGAAAAGTATATTAAGTAAAAGAGGACACCGTTTTTTAAGTGAAAAAATAAAGGTAATTAATGATATATTTTGAATCGTATTGATATATCTAATTTTTCATGCTATTAAAAAATCTAACATGAATTATCTTTATTTTATTTTTTCACTTACGATAAAGGGTGTCCGCTTTAGGCCACTTTACCTTAATATTAAAGTGAAATATTTCTAGAATCCCTTTTATTCAATTTACCTTTGATGCAAGTTAATAACTAAACAACAAATATAATTAACAAATATAATTCGATAGTTTGAAATCAAAGCAGTAGTTTAAAGATGATTTTTAAAAAGAAATATAGCAAGTGGTAGATTGGACACCCGAAAATAATAAACCGTAATTTAATTGGCACACTAATCGAAACATGTTCTCCATCCCAGATTTAGGGTAATGAATGCACCAAATAACCCTTTATATTTAAGGCAATATAATAACGGAAACTAAAAAAAAATACTGGTCTTGGAAGAACAGACAGACCCGAATCAGATCATGTTTTTCAAACCTTTGTAGGCTTAAATGCTTTTCGAAATCACCGAATTATCACCTATTAAAGTCGAATATTTCGAATTTAGAGCTTGAACTATCATGATCTTTTTACTGGCTTACTTTAACCTCGGCATTTAAATATGTTGTCTGAAAATATTCACCAACGGAAATTTACTCAAATTACAGCAAATTACAACAGGGATCACCTTCAAGAATTTTTCTGAAAATTACAGGTAATCATCTGACCACACCATAACCTGATTTCTCACTCAGCGTTCTAATCCAGGAAGTATTCATTTGGTTTCTTGTTGTCGAAAGAGATATTTGGGAAATATTAAGATCAGTGAAATCATTGCCCTTACGCTGATGTCAGTCGTAAAGCAAACAATAGATCAGGTACAAACAATGGCTACTGTAAGGACCAAACCCTTCTCTTGACCCGATTAGGAGAAAGAACAGTGTGGCTATCACTTTATTTCTTACGGGTCGGTTACTTGACTACTTTTTCTAGTTTCCTTCATCGAAAACACTATCCTTTGGCTGGCTGTTTTCATTGTTCAGGAGCTCTTAATTCATCCTCAGTAGAGGGGCTTAGAGTTGATAAAATATCAGTTTTACGAATGAGTCTTTCCAATTAAAGATGCACGAAAAAAATTTATATGGTTTCATTTGGTCTAAAGCACACAACAAAATGGATTTGAAATCGTGTACGCGAGATTCAAAATAGTTACTTGTATCTTCAAGCTTTAAATTTATTCCTATAAGCCTAATAAAAATTATCATGTTTACTTAGAATGCAATGAAATATGTGTTATTACAATCTTTTCGTTTCTCAATTACTTCTTGCTACTTGCCTTTAACTTAGATATACAAATAATAAAAAGAAACTGTAGTTGCATGCCAATGATATTTGGTACGGAAACCTGTTTTGTTTACTATCAACTGATTTATGACATGCTTGTTCATATATATATATTTGAGGCAGTGTAATGAATATCAATTAAAATCCTTATTCAACAATTTTTTCTTTACATATGAGACTGATATGAAACTATAGATTATCTTAAAAAAATCGTCTTGAAATTATAAGAAACGTTCTAGAGGCTCTAGAGCAGGGGAAAAAGAACACTAACACTGTGCCTAAAGCACCAAATTGGTATAATTGGACTTACTTAATATAAAATAAAAGTTAATGACATCAGATACGTACGATTAAATGTCATTTCATTGCAGAAAGCAAAATCAAGATAGTTTATTTAATTCAGGAATAGTTCATATAAAAATCTCATTGTGAAATTAATTGGTTGTATATTGCCAAAATCATATAAAAAACCTGCCTCACTCTGAAAATCGGGTACAAAAAACTGTTTTCATAAGTAAGAGTTAAAAACCTTTATTTTTAAATTTTAAATACATGAAATCATAAACTTTCATAAAGATTATAACGGATTTATTATTATGAAATTCTAAATGTATCAGCTGGAAGAATCTCCTAACAAATTATAAGCTATGTATCTTTCATTTATGGTATATGAGTAACTCAGCAGAAACTTTATCTGTTTGTTTAATCAGTTATAGCAAAATATGTAAAGCAAACAAATGTGTTCCTGAAGGACTTTATTCATTATTAGAACACGCATCGTGAATCGATGAAATTGTTGAGAAGCCTTTACTTAAAAAATTATTTTGCATAATTATTTTGAGCAGCCATATTTTGATAAGCAAATACAAGCAAAAATTCTATATACGAAAACTTAAACAAAAGATAAAATAATGGCTTAAATGCATTACATATTATGTAATGTTACATTATTTATGAATAAATATACATTAAATGTTTGTGTGTATATTCCAGTCAATTAACCCAGTTTTTCTTATAAGGTAGAAAGTTCAAAAAGTATAACTTTTAATTTGGCAACTAATCTCAACCCTCACAGGATTCCACTAGACTGAATTCCCAAAATGAGCGATTTTAAAATTTTAATGAAATAAAAACAATATTAATAATTCTAGAGGAAGCATGTTGAATGTATCAAAAACCATTATTAATGCTCTTGTAAAAAAAAAAAAAAAAAAAAAAAAAAAACTTCAGAAATTCTCTTATTCATTTACAACAACAGATACGCACTGATACGCAATGTAGTTTAAAATTACTTAGGCGCAAAATTGATTAAAAATGCTCTATACTTTTCATAGAAATTTCTATTCATTTGATAAATATATATATCTTGATGATGAAAATAGATGAAACATTTCGAGTTCTGAATTATTTTCAAAGAATTAACCCTCCGAGCGTTAAGGGTTTAGCCCTGAAAATTCAAAGTTCCACAGAATGTCATTAATGAATGGTGTTTTCTTAAATATAATTTAAAAAAAGGCTCTCCCACTTTGTAGCTTGATTCCTTTCCTTCCAATATATATCCAGCCCGAAATCGGATATATTAAAAGCTAGCAAAAATTTTCATGTGTAACAAATACGAAAGCTACCCTTCCATACGGAATTTTACGTCCATAACGCTAAGAGTGAAGAATGCTTAAATTAATTAGGATGTTTAAATACTTTGTATTAGGAAAATCATTTAAATCAATCGTGATATGAAAAATAATAAAAAGGCTCATAATAAAAGCCATTTTCCAAATTTTTAAAGAACATAATATTTGCAAAGAATGGTATCGACTCTTACGATATACTTACTATCTTTCAAGCAAAAGTATATATACGTCTCAACCCTGTTTTATAATGAAAAAAACCTCATATTTACAAAATGTTTTAATACGAAAGATCCATAAAATAATTGCATTAAATCTGAATATTTAGATCAAAAGCATTTCTTATAGTCACGAATGAATGATTAAATTTAGAAATTTTATTTTTCTAAAATTGTTTATTTTAAATAAATATGATTTTCAAAAAAAATTTTTTAATCATGATGTGAAATGCTGAAGAAAGAAATTCCTACTGAAACATTTCACTTTGAATATTTAACACAGAAAGTTATTATTTAATTCACTTTGAACTAAAGCATTCAAAAAAGAAATAATTTTAATATTTATGATCGCTAACGAAGTTCTTATGAAAGAAAAATAATTTAAAATATTTTCATCCTTATTTTTCTTTATTGTACATGCAGCAGAATGAAGTCTGTCAGAAATCTCACATCTTCGTTTACCTTGGTGAAAACCTGTTTTGAAAATACTTTGTTTCAAAAAAGGAAGTCAAATATCGATAAAGCAAATATTTATGCAAAATCTGTTATGCTTAGGTATTCTTAAATAGTGATTTCAGATATTAATGTTACGAATATGAAGGGAATCAGTAACGAAATAACTGTTGAAATGATAAATGAAAATATTTCTCTTTCGTTATGTTGAAACATTTAGACGATTCAGGCAATAGTTTTAGCACTTAAAATCTTAATAAAAAAAGACTTTCCTGTTACAAGATGAAAAATTTTTTGCGTCATCAAAATCAATACTTAGTTCATTAGTCCAGCTGTTAGATCACAAATTTTAATTTCTTCATAAATTTCGATAGATATAAATATTTTCATTCTTTTTTGTTAAAAGCATAAAAGTAAGTTTTTAATTAATTATAACGCAAACAAAACTATAATGAATCATCAACAGCAATTGCTATAAATCTTGGGCCTACACATACTGCAAAACTTTAACCAAATAATTGGAACTTAATCTAACATTGCTAGACATTCAAATGATTACAATCTTTAATCGATTAGTCTGATGAATGCCAAGCACGCCAGGATTATTTGCTAAGGGAAGGGATGCTTCGTGGAGCGACTTTTGAAAGGAAGTGGCTCATATTCACGTTACACATGGAGAAAACCACGAAAATGCCAAGGCAGTCAGCTATGCCTGGAATCGAACTCAGGTCGAACTGCCAGAGTTCATAACCATTACCACTCGGCGCTTGGTAGGCCTTCGATTAATGTATATATTTATATACATTAATATATACATTAATCGATATACATTAATAATTAATGTATATATTTATATACATTAATCGAATTATGTATATATAACCGATTAATGTATATATTTCTATACCTTCCTTTCTAGAAATAGTGTCCTATTAATACCCAACTATTTCAGAAAACAAAACTGGACCATTGAATTGAATTTTATTAACCTAAGAAGAAATATCAAACGCTTATCTTGATTTCAAAGTCTAAATTAGGAGACTTTGGTAGAATTATTTTGCATTTTTAAAAATAATTTTACCGCTTCTAATGAAGAATAATTATATGTTAAAGGCCCAATAATTAAATCAGTTCCATTTCTAATAATTGCAGACTTATTAATGTACCAGATACTTCCCAATAAAAACATGAGTTAAATCATATCGAGTGATTAAATCACCATAAACATCATTCTTATTAATTCAAATGCCAAAGCTGAAAACATTTAACTACCATAATACTATTTTTCTACGAATATAAAAAAGAAATTCTAAAATGTGAACAAGAAGTAAATCCTACACTAACATGCTTTACAATAAAATCTTCGAAACCCTCACAACATGTTGGTACCTCAAAAAAGATGTGACTGTATGATAAGTTTAGAAAAAAAAGTCAGATAAAATAAAACTATTGTGAAACAAGGATCTTACCCATGAAATACGTTCCCTGAAACAATTGGGAGACGCTTAAATAAGCCTATCAGATACATATGCGCGCTTTAATTATACGCCGTAACACAAAGAGGGGATAATTTAACCAACAAAGTAGGATTCGTCTATTTTTAAAAGTCCTGAAAAGACACATAACACTCTGCAATTAGGGAAAACCTTGTTATTCTGTTTAGACATCCGCGTTTATATGGAATAAGAAAAGATTTCTGTGGAATGGGGGTGGATTTCACTTAAATGGAATGAATATGGAGAATTTTAGAGGAAAGACGACAGTTCAACCTATATAAGAGAATTAATGACGGAATTTCCATGCAAAGTGGATTATCCTTCTTTCTTAATAAGTGGAAAAAACAAACCAGTATTTCCACATTTTGAAAATACTGAATATTAGAGCATAAAAGATTAAAAATCTCTAAATTTTATTCCTTCTTAGGTTTATTTGCAAAGGAAACCTTATTGTATAAGCGTATAATTATTTTTCTCTTTTGAAAATGTTAATAAAATTCGTTTGTTAATAGGTTCTTCTCATGATAATAGAAACAAAGAACATTCTGAACATTGATAATGAGTAAAAGTAAGATAAAATAAGTATTTTATAAAAAAAAAATTGGTGCACGCAGTCTTTGACAGCATAAAATACCTAACCAATATTTTATTGTTACGAATTTTGTATTTTTAGCAACATTATTCTAAACAGTTTTAGTTAAATTATATGTATTATTATAGAATCTCTTGTCTAACGTAACATAAAAGGCCTCAAGAAACAAAGCTCGGCTAGAAAAGTAATGTTAGAGGGGAAAATCCATTTAAGGGGACGGTGGACTTTAAAAGTTAGTTTTTTAAGTTTTTGTTTTTTCAACAAGAAATTTTATACATATACATATTATAACATCAGTTTATAAAATGTATGTTAAAAATTTCAATTTATTTTAAATTAAAATTTTTTTAAACAAATAATTAATTATTTTAATTAAAGATTGGAAAAATGTCACCTTTTTGTCATTTTTTTAGAATTTTACTTTTTTGTCATTTTTTTGGAATGTGTCTTTTTTTTTTTTTTTTTTAAATGTCACCTTTTTTTAAACATTATTACAAGTTTAAACTTCTTAATAACCTCATATCCAAAAATGCAAACCGAATTTAAAGTTTTTCTTCAAACTTTCCTTTAATACATGCTCATGAGAAACAGCAAATTAACTTTAAATATGAATATGTAAACACTAGATAACATTTTCGTATCATTTAACTAATTTTAATCCCATAATATTAAATATGAGAAAAATAAACATATCGCAAATTGGTATGTGATTATAGGTAGAAACAATTTATGCATTATATCCAATGAAACTTTTAAAATTCACCGCATCATATGTTTTACCTTCATTTGTTGCATTTACATTATCTTTTAATGCTTTTCAATATGCTTTACTATTTCTGTTTTTTTCCAAGAAGGTAAACTTCTCTTTTTGCTTTGGTTCAAGCGACGTTTGATAACGCTTTTTTTTTTTTTTTTCTGCGCATACAGCATTCACATAACCAAAATTAAATTCATTAATAGTTGTCAATACTTAACATTTCTAAACTTTTTTTAGAAATGAACACTTCTTTTGGTCAAATATATAAATTAATAACATCAGTAAATAACTGTTGAAATATATTTTTTTACCTCTTCTCCAAAATTAAAAGGGCAAAATTTACGTTGTTTACCACATCATTTTAAATACTTGTAATTTCTTTAAAAATTAGAATATTTGAACTCGGTTCTTTGCATACAATGTAGTTACGTATATGGAATATTACGAGAGTTAAAAAATTTCAATATTTTGGTTGATTTTTAGCTATTTTAAAGTCCACCTTTAAAGTCTTTAAAGTCTTAACATTGAAGTAAATGGCTGTCTCGCGAATTTGGCTATATAATTCGAAGCTGGCGATGGTTTTGGCGATTAATTTTTGTCGCCAAACTTGGCGACATTTTGTTCCAATCCTTGTATAACTGCAACTGATCTCATCCTTATATGTAACTGTAACCGCATCCTGTCTTATATGTAACTATATATGTCTTCTGGGAATTCAAGAAATCGAAGGTAGAAGAAATTTCTCCGCGGCCGGGATTAAACTATATGAGACCGGAGAGAGTATTAGTTCTCAGTTTTAAATTAGCGTAGAGTACTGAGAGATAACTGTGCGAACTTCGCATTTGACGCTTCCTTTTATATTGTCTTTTGTTTAACGCTGTTAGTAGTTTGGGCTTCCACTATTAAATTTAAAAAATAATTATGGATAAAAACGATTAATAATAAATTTAATAAATAAATAAATTGATGAATTAAATAAGAACTGATGTAATGATTTATTTCCAAGGATTATGTAAAGATTTGTAATAGTAAGATAAAAGTGCTTAATGATTAATTGCTGTCAAATTAATCATTGTGCACTTTGCAGAATCATTAATTGCTGTCAAGATATTCTAGATATGTACTAAAAGCCCTCATATGGTTTCGGGAGGAAGCTAAAGTAAATAAATTAGAAAGTTGCTCAGCCCACAAAATCAGTAGAAAACGATATACTGCAAAGCGATATATTTCAGAGTGTAAATACAAGGTGATAATCTATAGAGTTATTAGGTTTAGAATTTATAGAGTTATTGTTTTTTTTTTTTTTTTGGAAGAATAAGTTAATTAAGCAGGGGGGCGTGAAAAATGTGCAGTTCCCTCACTTGGACTTGAACCCTGGACCTATGAATACGCGTCAAGTATGCTTCCAGTTACACCACGAAGACATGCGGAAAGAAGGGAGAAAATAACTTATGTACTTTCCTTTTTAAAAGACGACTGGAGCAATCGCTAGATCCTGATAGTGACGTATTATCGTCCACCACCTTTTAGTTTGGGCTTCACTTGTAAGAGTCATTACGTTTTCCTGAAGCCGGAGACGGAAAAAATGTGCAATACCCTAACCGAGATTTTAACCGTGGACAACTCGAATACGTGTCGAGAATGCTTCCAATTACACCACGAAGGCATGCAGAAAGGAGGGAGAAAATACCTTATAAATCTTTATAAATTTATTTTACAGTTTATGCGATAATGGATTTTAACGGATGATATTTTTAACTTTTTGTAATTATAATAAATTATTACAAGCAGCAAATGCAAAATTAAGATTGAAATGCGTATATTAATTGTTGAAAACTGTATATATAACATGTTTATGCAGAACATTTCAAATAATTTTAAATGCTCTGTTTCTCATCAAACCAAACAAAACTTCAGTATTTTCCTTTCCAGTTATATCGCGATTGGTAACAGAAATCAATTTGTTTAGATTCAATTAATTATTTTTATACAATGTTATCCACGCAACATCTTATTAGATAATTAATCATAATACATCTCAATACACTCTAATTTTTTACATTTGAAAATCATACTACATTTATGTATCTTATTATAAATATGCCATAAGCGATATAAATATAGAGTCGATTGATTATCCAAGTTAGATGGAAAAGCACAGATTCATATGGATAATTTATTCCGGCAATGTTTTTGTTGTTGTAGTTACTTATGTTCACCTGTCTTACGTAGTCAGCCCAAGTCCACGAAATTCCTCGTGGCGAGGAGCGCAAGATACGCCTATCGTTTGCAACAGCCTTGAGCACCTTACAGGTGACAGTGCGATTTAGCTGTTTCGACCCAGTTTTGATGGAGAGCACCCCGGGAGGACGGGTTCGGGGGTCTCCTACCCCTCGTGTGATCCTCTCGTCCTCTCGTGTGGTCCTCCTTCCACCAAACCACACGAGAGGACTTTCGGCTCGCCGCACATTCAGAGTGCCGCCATTTTGCATCAACACTATACATTTACAAACACCCATGCCTTCTCCGGGATTCCAACGCGCGCCGTTCGGCATGGCAGTCAGTGACGCTAACCACTATACCGGTTAGGCGGCGCGGCGGAAATATTTTTTAATTTTTATATTACATAAAAGCTTACTGAAGTAAACCTTTTATTACTCGAATATTACATTATTACACATAGAAATTTATTTTAAAACTCTCTTTTGATTAGACCATAAAATCTATTTTTCAGCAGAATACTTGAAGGAGATGTTAACAGATGATAGCAAGAACTAAGCTGAACCGGACTTTTTAATACAGGAAATAAAGGGTTTCAAAAACAGAACATTTCACAGGGTTTTTCAATCACAAGACTCCAATGAAGATGCTAATGGAATACATTTTTAAAATAAGCTGCTGATTTTTTAATCTGTCAGGATATGTTGGGTTACACGACCTTCGACAGCAAGTTTTCTTATCATCATCTAAAAGATGCAGTTTGGTTCAGCATTAGATAAAAATCACACAAACAACACAAAAAAATTCTATCGAAGATTCATTAAACACAACTGAGAATTCCCATTATGTCAAAGATAACCCCTAGATTTTTGATTAAATCTTCAAACTAGCAGCTTTTTTGTAACCAGTTTACCGATTTACTTTATAAAATTTAACGATATAATGAAACCCTTTAACTTTCGTGATAGGAAGTAAAGAAAATAATTTCGGAATAAATGAGAAGCAGGTGGTTCCCCGAAGTTTATGTATTCGCTTTAGTGAATCCTTTGTCAGCCGAAAGAGCTTAATAGCTAGAAAAATTATTATTTCCTTCGCGGAGAAATAACATTTTTCTCTTACTGCAAAAATTAGTGAATGTAATACTAGATATGACGAAAACATTCATAATATCCTTTTAAAAGTATGATGTTTATTAACATTATGAATGCCCTATAGGGTTGTAGTAACACATAAGTAAATGAAAAGGGCTTCTAAACTCTCTTATATAAATGTTTGGTGAAAACGTTAACTGACAACGAATGTTAACAGTGCATTGATTAGCAATATACAGCGCTAACAGATGTTTCACACTCTCTATAGCATTTCAAACTGTATATTGTTTATTACATTTCTCAGAATAATTTCTCTGGACCAATGTGTAAAAGATTTATACCATTGAATGAATTAGGTAAAACCGATTAGGAAGACAGAAAAAGCGTTTAATGCGCTTATTTGTAAAAATCTCCCTTGACACTGGATAGGCCAACAGACAAGACTATGGGTTTGACATATTGTCTACCCAAAAAATCTAAAATTAACATCACGTGACTACTTCGTTTGGGGATGCATCAATGACCGAATTTTTGCTTATTTTTTTTTAGACATTAGGTTATTTCGAAGCAGGAGACATGAAAAATGTCCAATGCCCGCGCGGGGACTCGAACCTTGGATGTCTCGAATACGCGCCGAGCGTGCTGACCGTTACACCACGAAGGCATGCTACGAAGGTGGGAGAAATACCTTATATACCCCCTTTTAAAGAGCGGCTGGAGATTAGGGGACACAGTCACCAAATCCTGGTGGTGGAGAATCATCACCCCCCACCTTTTTTAGTTCGGGCGCCACTGTAGAGACATTAGGTTCTTTCGAAGCAGGAGACATGAAAAATGTGCAATGCTATAGCCTGGACTCAAACCTCTCGAAGACGCACCGAGCTTGCTGAGCATTACACCACGAGGGCATGCTAAGAAGACGGGAGAAATACCTATAATCTTAATTTGCTTTGTAACATGATAAGTATCATGTTACCAATAGTCAAACGTAAAATACGTGTAACTTAGATATGTAAACTTCAAGACATGCTCATCTAACCGCATAGATATTTCGATTTTGCTATTAAAACTGTTGTTTCTATAAAAGGTTTGAGAGTTTTTATTCCTTTTAGGCTAACCTTGTATTTAATAGCTATTAGCTTTAATTTCAACGAGGATTATCTATTATTTAATACCGTATTTGCCCAAACATAAAACGCTTTACACAGAAAAGGTTTCTATATTTTATGAGAACTTTTAAAAGAAAAACAGGACTTGCATGAAAGGAAACTTCATATACTTGTATATGAGCTTGAGATGCTGAAAATGCGCTTCAAGAAAAATAATTATATGGTCTAAACACGATTATTATACCATTTAAGTTAAAAACCAGGTGAATACATTCTCCATCAATAGATACATGGTAGCTATCTTAATATATTTTTTATGTTGCATACATAAGGGAGTGCGATGTTTAAAAAGACAGATTTATGGGGGGGGGACACTGCCGTATTCGGAGCAGTATATTACACCTATTTTTTCTCCGAAAGCGTATATCATAATTTAGAAACATTATTCCAAATAAAACAGCAGACATTTGTTTTTCCTGTTCTTTATATGGTTCTATATTTACTCGAATTCACTTAGGGATTTCACCAGTGAAAGCTTTTCACTGAGCTCAGGGTCATAATAAAGCTATACAGCTGGCATACTCTCTAAAGGGAAATAATTTATACAAACGTCTCGAATGATAATGGGATGAAACACATTTCCTTGTTGCATGTAAATAAGATGAAAACCTAGAGGGTTGAATTAAATATTCACAAACAGAAACCGAAGCATTAGTAAGATTAACATTAAGATTTTCCTCTTCGGACTGTTATGGTTGCTTTAGACGGAAACCAAATTCTAGATTTACGTTTAATGCATCCCTTTCTTAAAGAATATTCTTTCAGAATAATGTAAGCAAGTTGTTTTTATCTTTTTATTTTCTTTATTATACGTAAAGATCATTTGAAAAGTAATAAGCTGAGCTTTAGAGTTCAAAACAATATTTATATGTAGATTTCATTTAAATTTATTCACCAACGTGACCTGAATGGAAACATGAAATTTTAAATTACTGCTCACTAATCGATACCCGTGAATAATAGGTGCCTTTAGGGAAATATAAATATTCATTTACAATTGATACTATTATGTCACTTTCGTTATAAAGTTTAAACTTACACTTTGAAAGATGTAGTTCGGTTTATACGTGCTTCCAGGTCACTCGAGTAATTATCTCATAAATAAGACTGAGGAATAAAGAAGAAAAAGATGCCAGAAATGTATACTGGTTTTTTGCTATTTTTGAATGTCTAAGAAACTTTAATAAGCCATAATGCATTTTGAAATATTACTTCCTTATTACTCGATGTAGACAGGGAGAAAATGCATAGCGGCAAAACACAACAGAGCTATTTGTCTTGCAAGATATGCCTTCAGGAAGGACTTTCTAGTGGAAGATGATTGTAATTATGTAATATATGAGGAAATTCCTCCAAATTAACCGTAATACCAACCGTTTGGGAAACTCTGAATGCGATCAAGTATAAAACTATAAATGTTCAGGGATTTGATTCATAATCACTTAAAAATAACTCTTGCTTAACTTTTTAAAAGAACTGAAAACGAAACACAATGTTTCTCCCATGCATAAGAACAAGAGATACATTTTAAACGTTCTAATTTATGTCATTTTAAATATTTAATTACGCAATTGATTTATTTGCTATGGCCGCATTTACCCGAGCAAGAGAGTGCATGCCATGACCGCCTTTAAACTAGTAACGGATATTTTTTTCTCTGAACATGTTGCGTTGTCCTATAAAACACTTTTTATTTTCTTTAACTATTTAGAAATCTTTTGTATAGCCGAAGCTTAAGAAAATGAAGAGTTAAATTAATTATTACCAAATTACAGTAATACAGAGCTTCATCTGCGAATGATTCGAAAGTAACATAGCACTAAGCAAAAATTTATTGGGTTAATTCATCATTAAGATAGTTCCTATTTTATTTTTTGAAATATATATAGTATTGTAAACCTGTCTTGGATTCAATTAATCTTAATAGCTCACAATTTAATTTAGGTGCAACACTGACTTCATAGGCAAGTTCTCACAACAAATAACTAAACTTTCAGCAAAGAAATATATGTCAGCTTTAGATTTAATGCATTTCACCACTTGTAAGGGTTAAATTAAAATTATTCGATACAAAACTGTCAGTCAACTGCATCTGGCTGGAACACAAGCTTTTTTAAAACTGTTATAATTTCAAACATTTTAATTTGTTCTAATAGAGAAATTCATCTAAGACCGTAATAGTGATTTGTATTCCTATATTACCAATCAAATTTATGTTTGCTTTTTCTATTTAGTTCGAGACCAGCAGTGAGCTCGCAAAGAGAGAAAAATTTCATAGCAGCATAGGCAGGAATACTAAAACTCTAAACTAAAAACTAAACTCAGTGGCGTAACAGCCCTAATGGGCCAAGGCCTGCAGTGCTCTAAAATCTGCTTTCTTGACCGTGGGCACCGGAGTGCGTAGGCATATGCCCTGAACAAGTGGTCAGCTTGTCGCAGGACCCCCAGTGTTTAGTCCCCAAGCGAACTTGGTACTCATTTTATCGATTTAAGTGATGAAAATCAAGGAATGAAAGGCTGAGTCGACCTTGCCCAGCTCGAGAATCGAACCCAGGACCTGTGGTGCTGCTGCGCGATGCGCTAGCCATTGCGCCACCGAATCTACACTAAACCTCTCCCATACCTATATGCGCAGTTCTTCTACCTTCTAGTAAAACTGCTTACCATGAAAATCTACATAAATTCTGAATTGAGAGAACCTCGTGGCGAAAATGTTGTTTATTCTCTTTCAATTTTATTCACTTCGCATTGCAAAGTCTATCTTCGGTTGTCCCCTGGATAATTCTAAATATGGATCTTGTGTCTAAGTGGTGAATGATCACATCCCTTCACTCCCCTTTCTATCCCTTTTCAGGGTAATTCACAGTGCAGGATTTACGTATAAACTACACAAGTTATAGCTTAATGCTCTACTTTCTTGCACCCCCAAAAAAAATTAAAATATTGCATAAATATAGTATAACAGACTTATAAGGAACCCCATATCTCAAATATCTTAGGGCCTTATCAAGTCTAAATCCAGCTCTAGTAACTCGGTGCACGACAAAATTCCATAATCCAGTGAAAGAATATTGGTGGAAAGAGTCGGGCACGTTGGGTGGAGTTGAACCCACACTTTATACTCTGGGCTAGCATTTAGCTGCCGTTAACCATTTTATATATATATATATTAAAGTGTCTTTAATGTATTCCTTAAAAACTTAAGCACATTTGAAATTGTGATTTTTTTTCCTTTTAAAAGAAAATGTTTTACTTCTTATAAAGCCTTTTCTATTAGTATGCTACAGACCTAGGTAAAAAGTAGTGACAATATGCCAGTAGTTTCGAAACGACATTATTATCTTAGATACAAACACTTAGAATCCCTCAATATAATCACTTGCCAATCACCTTTTGCAAAGTTAATGGGAAATGTAGTATTCCGTAAGCATATCTACTTTTCTTTAGTCCCTCAGTAGTTAACTTTACTATATATACTACTATATCCTATATATACTACTATAATGAATTTCTAGCAATGGTTCTTTCATAGTCTCACGGATTCATACGAAATGAGTATGGTTGGTGATTCAGTAACATCCAACTGCCATTGTTGCAGAAGATCGGTGAGAGCAGGTGCATCATGAACGGCATATTGTCATGAAGGACAATGGTATTCGTTACCAAAAATATTGTCGATTTCTTTTGAGGACGTAAATGATGTCTCGGTGATATTTTCCATACCAATGCATGGTGTCATATTGTGAAAGCTGTATCGGCGATGATGCGAAATACTGGAACACCAACCATATTCATCCAATATGAAGTCGTGTTACTATGAACTTTTCGCCAACAATTAAAGAACTGCTAAGAAGGATACGTTACTGTGAAGAGGTTAACCCTGCCATCGGGCGGTCGTTGCATCAACAGAAATGGACATGTCAATGGTCGACGCTTTTTACTAATGCAGCCAAAAGTGGTAGTCATGTAGGTGATCATATTGAGGTATTGTATGTGCTTGTAATAAAGCATTATGGTAATAAAACAGTTTCGAAATTATCGATATATTGCTATTTTTTATTCACTTTATTTTATCAAACATTGTAATTATTCTGTATGTTGCATCATTTGATGTATGAAATTTGCTATAAAAGACAAACAGTAAAAGAAATTTAAAATAAAATTAAAGAACTTTGATTTTCATGTGTAGCTAAAAAACAAAGATTTATGCTGCACAATTGGTAATAATGTCTGCTTGTCTTACTATTAACAAAAAACACAAAAATTTAGAAAAACAGAAATCTATTTCATTTTCAAATACGTGAGCGATTTCAAGATAATGTTAGTTTTTCTTGTTAAAAAAGTAATTCTAAGCTTGTTCAAAACATGCTGGTAGGCATGAAAAGACAACCTTTTCTGGAAGTCCTGACGAGAATGAGTAGTTATTATTTAAGGAAAAAGATTGATCTAGCACATGATTAATTCGGCTTTTATAATTTATAAGTAAGGCAGCAGTAAATCTATGCACGCATATCTAGAGTTCAAGTTAACATTACCACATCAGCAAGATATAAACTGGTGCAATTATCTTGTGTAAAATTCCTTAAATCTTCAAAAGTTACTTTTTCCGAAATATTTATTTCATTCTTAAAAAATACGATGATGATGATGAAACATATCCTTTAAATGAACTTAGACTTTTTATTCGTTTAAATGAACTTAAATTTTTCATTCATTACTTACAATAATTAGATGCAAAGTAAAATAAATTTCTTGACTTTATATAGCTATATTATGTAGTCAGCTGTAAAAAATTGGAAGTAATTGCTTTTAAAATAAAATATCCCAATTCTTGCAACAGTCCCATATTCGAAGATCATGAGGAGTTTAAGGTGTATGAGTCCCCTTAATGTAGTGAACTGTTACATGCAATGAAGATCTTGTCTTTCGCTTGTTTACACTGTAGGCTCTTGAATTTCTAATGACTCATTTTATTACCATTATGTACAAATCTTCTGTTATCTTCCCAATTGTCGAAGATGAAATTACTCGATGTATGCTACTACTTTTTCTTTGAGGGCTGTGTATTATACGCAGATTTCTTACTTCTGGTATTAGTTTAAAATTTTTGGCTATATAGCATGATTTAATGAAATTTTTCTTCCCTTTTCTTTTAATGTTTTTTAGCGTTCAAAAAATTTTAAATACAAATGGAAGGTAAATACTTCTTGATTTTGAGCCATATTTGTTTACGAAAATAAAAAAAAAAAATACAAATTAATTATGTAAGACAAATGAAATTTGTGCTAAAATGCCCCGTTCAGATCAATAAAAAATTTTTTGGGGATTTACCTTAAATATAGGATTACCCACAGAAAAAAACAGTATGCCTGTACAAGTACCCGTAGGCCAAATCCCCATAAAAACCAGTGGACAAAATATTAAATGTCAATGTCATAAAATTAATTTTAAAGGCCTCAAAATACAATTTTTGATATGAAAAGGAATGAGGAGAGGTGGTCCCTATCCAAAAGCGAGCTGTTACAGAATGTATTTACAGAGGACCCGTTTTTTACTCAATTTGTTTATCTATTTTTACTTCCTTGTACGAAGTAAAGGAAGTATTGTAATCGCGAAAAATTTCGGGTGTCATATTTCAATGAAAATATCCATTTCAACCGCTCTCGACACTATCTGAACGATGTTTTTCCGTGACATCTGTACACACGGACAGAATTAAGGACTGCTTTTGCCAAAAAGAATTTAAAATGGATTCATAAGTGATTTTTTTCTTAGTCTATACGAGGATATGTATGTATCTCGCATAACTCGAGAACGAGTAACCACAGGGCGTTGAAATTTTGTACATGGGACTGACGTAACATGTAGTTGTGCACCTCCCTTTTTCATTGCAATCGGCTGCACCAGTTGTATATAAATATGTATATATATATATATTCCCACTCTGTTACCTGGCTCAGTGAGCTTACTTTTTTATTTTTATATGTGGGTAAATTGTGCATCTTTTGCTTTAAAAGTAATTGAATTATATAATTTTTATCTTCTGGTTAAAGTTTTTAAGCCTTTAGTTAATATGCATGCAATAGTTGTAGAATTATCAACAATTTAGAAATTTAAGTGGCGAATTTAAGCGTAACGAATCGCCATTTGTTTACATTTGAAATTCAGTAGAATAGTAAATTAAGTCCGTTTCTGTACCTTCAATGTCTTTTTTGCTAAGTTGGAACAAAAGTAAACTTTCAGTTTTGTGTACAGAAAACTATGCCTTCTTGTCCGCTGATCGAATTGCTTCCTTTTACGTAGAAACTCTAATTTTAACTGATTTTTTTTTTTTTTTTTTTTTTGTCTTAACTGTATTTAATGTTTTATGTTTTTCTGTATTTTACAACTTTTAATGAAGACGTTTCGAGTTTTAATGTTGAGTTTTAATGTAATTTTGCTTTGCCGTGGGAACTGAATTAATTGAATGAGAAATATATCTCTAATGAAATTCGAGGAAATAAGTTTAAATGAAAAGCAGCAAACAATGTGTATAATTTAATACGTTGTACAAAGAAGTCATGTGGTGTCCACAGTAGATTTTTACGTATGAATTGTGCTTTGAGCACTCGAATGATGACCGCATCTGAAAATTATCAGTATTTCTAAGAACGTAAGCAAGCATTAATATTGAACATTAGCTCACTAAAACGACCACTTCCATAAGTGACCAAAAGCGTCTGGAATCATGAGTGGTCGTCTTAGACAAACACTATATATACAGACAGCCAACCCTTGCGGGGCGATCATCCTCTGTAAAACGATCATCTTTACAGACAGTAATATTTTGGAAACAGAAGCAGTGATATTGAACATCAGCTCTCTAAGGCGACTACTTCCAAAATAGCGAAATTGTAAACAGTTTGTTTTTCTGTGGAACTGGACGCGTTAGAGAAGTAATGCTCAATATCGGTCTTTACTTATATCAACATTTCTCTCAGAAATGTTGATATAAGCGCAAATCCAATAACCCCACTCTTGGTGTCTATCTCCTTAAAGTGACTGCTTCTAAAAGAAACCAGTATTTCTGAAAACATAAGTATATATTGAGACTGAGCATTATATTCTCCATTAATCGTTTCCTAAGGCGCCTTTCTGCACAGAAAAAAATTCTAGATATAGTGCTGTTGGCTTAGAGAGGTGGTGGTGGTGGTGTATTTAATTATGGCAAAGCACACTAGGGCTATCTGTCTAAGGGGAGGAATGCCTTCGTGGAGGACTTTCTAAGGGAAACTGGCTCGTATACACGTTACACATGGGGAAAACCACGAAACCACCATGCAGCCAGCCGGTTCGCGGGATTCGAATCTCGGACCGAACTACCAGTGTTCAGCGACTTTACCGCTCGGCCGCTGGTGGGCCTTGGCGTAGAGAGACCTCAATGTGTATGAATATATATATATATATGTATATATGCATGAACTTATATATGTGTATATATGCATAAACTTATATATGTATATATGCATGAACTTATATATGTATATATGCATGAACTTATATATGTATACATATATATGTATGTATATATGCATGAACTTATATATGTATATATGCATAAACTTATATATGTATGTATATATGCATGAAATTATATATGTAAGCCTCGATTATTATTATTTATTGTTTTCGACGAAAAATTATAAAATAAACGGAAGAAAACGAGCATATATAGCGAACTCTCTCTAAGAAGATAAGGTTATAGTGTTCCCAGGTTTCTATGACGGTCTTAAATGGGTCATGTTTAACGCTGATAATTTATTTATATTCTTAGAAATAGTGTTCCCAGGTTTCTGTGACGGTCTTAAATGGGTCATGTTTAATGCTGATAATTTATTTGTAATATTTTAATGTATTCTTAGAAAGACTGATCGCTTTCAGAGATGGTCATCTTAAGAAATTGAGCGTATCATCTTATGTGGTACGACGAGAGAGTTTACTAAAAGTTTTTTTAACTTTAAATATTTCTATTGGCTGCAAAACTGAAATAATCCTAATAACAGCGCTAGCAAAAATAAATAAATAAATAAAATAATAAAATAAATAAGTAAAAATTATAAAGCAATCAGTGGACAACATGAATGCCAAAGAATTTTGGTTTACTGATATCGGTATTTATTTCCATTAGCTTCGTTGTTTACAAAAGGTCTATTGATATCAGAAAGAAAACTCGTTTAAACCCGTGGACTAACAGAAAGTGTAGTAACGTCCATTTCGATTTAATTATACTAGTAGGAAAACCAGTCTACGTCAATATAAATCAGTATAAATCAATGGAGTGTTGCATTGACAATGATACGGGCTCTAAGAATAAGTAAGAAAAAAAATTTAGATCAATTTAAACCAGTTAAAATTACTAAAAACTAGTACAATTCTATGGGTACCAGTAGAACGCTTTACCGGTTTCTATGAGGCGTTTTTACCAAGAATATAACGTGCAATTTTGTTAAAATGTATAGCAAAGTTCTGATATCAGTTCCCTATAAATTCACTCTTTTTACGTAATCCCGAAAGAAACAGTTCAATAGGACACGATTTAAATTTCGCAGTGAAGGAGCTGATTGATCCCTTTGAAAAGTAACAATTGTAATCAAATCTTTATGCTATTGCTGAAAGTTTCATTCTCGGATGCAAAACTGCTTTAACCTGAATAAATATCTTCCAAGCGTACGATCTCATTTTTGTATCATTTATTTTCTCTTTTCTATAATGACACTGCTCTGAACCAGATTTTATAAGAGAGAAAGTCAAGGTCAAATGAAACAGATCATTGGACTACAAAGTTATTCTAGGCAGATACATTTCTTTGCAAATAAAAAACCCGTCTTTCTTTTTATACATGTCCGGAATGTTAATTCCTGATTCCATTCATGGAAAGTATCTATTTGGAGCTCATTACCCTCCACTAGTATTTACGAATTAAATTTGCTTATTTAACATTTATATGGTTTTTATATATATTATGTACTTTCATTTACCATATTTTGGCATAAAGCCTTAGTAAGAAGATTTGTACCATATATTGAAGCAAAAATTCTAATCAATATAACAATGATTTTAAAAATAAGCGAAAAAAAAAAGAAATATATTAACAGGACTCTTAATCTTAACTGCCTACAATTGGATTTTCCAGTTCTATTTCATGAACGTTTATTAAACAGCGGATTAATTAGATGCAATACATTCGCACTGATGACAGACTGATGCAGCTGATCAACTAGATTTCAACAAGTCAGCCGTTAAGGCTCTCCATAGTTTACATCTTCACAAATTCTGATAGAGAATCCGCTGAGGAGAGGTCTAGTGTTTCCTTACCTTCTTTCATTGCCATCAACCTCTCGAGAGGACTATAGGCTGGCAATTTTAAGTGCATTCATGCAGCCAAGACATTATACACTTACAGACATTCTTCTCTGAATAAGCACATTGAGAATCATGTTAAGGTTTTTATTGTATATGGGACATGATGGCAGACTGCTCCCTTACCACTAAGTCAGCAGGGCGACTCGAATTCATCTCTCTGTAAAAGCAACTGACCTTCACTTATGCCAAAGACACATGGCAACAGAAATGAATTTAGAGCTATGCGGAAGTGTAGCCTTAAGTACGAGGTTAAAAATCGAACCATCGGTATTCTAAAAATGACCTGACATCTCAAAATATGATGAATTATACTAACTATTACTTCCTAAGCGGGTTCGCGCCATTAAATCTACATGAAAACTGAATTTAGCGATCTCGAAACCTAAATGATTGTGACATTGATACTATGCTAAATCGAATGTACGTGAGTAAGGTTGTAACGATTTTGCATCCGGTTGGTGCCCGTATAAATTGAAATTTGCGTTACAGGTAGCTTTTATTGCACCTAAAATTCATAATGGATAATGATATCTGAAAAAGAATTATATTTTTTCAAAGCAAATGCGAACGCATAAGAAAGTACTGATTGGTTCAAACAACAGGAAATGCCAAATGCGAAACACAAATCTAAAATAGGAATCTAATGTATTTTAAATAAATTATTTGCATGAAACAAATACGCTAAACTATCTCTTTTAAGAAACAACTTATAAACTGTCAGCTGCAAAAGCTTTATTTTAAATTTATATGGTTGTTACACTTTAACTATTTAATGTGGAATTTCTATTCTTTAGCTCTGCTGGAATTTTACCACTTAAAGAACAATAATTTATTTAAACTCCTACAAATTTCAATAGTTCCGTTATTTTAATGTAATGGTCTTATAAAAGGTTTAGGATAAACTTTGCAAAATTTATTTCATTTAACATGTTTTGCTTTGTTATGTTTGTTATACTTCCACTGTTTTGTCTAATTCATCTGAATATATAAATGAGAGGAGTTTTAAATACGATAAAAGGAGGAGCCTACTGGTCATAAAGAACTCTTCTGGTTGTATCCGTCATGAGTGATATTTCGTCGTTTGGTTGATTAGTTTCATTTTTGCTATTAGTTAATTATTTCGTAAAATCGGACTGAACCAGGTACTAAAATAGAATTTAAACTTGTTAATTACAAACAATTTAAATTTTATATTGTCTCTTATAGCCATCAGAAGCAGAAGTAAATTTATGGTCGTTAGGTTTAATTTTGTACTCAGAGCTGAAGATACAATAAATTATTAGTTGCTATAATTATTGTTGTAATCATATAACTTTTTGGCACTGTAGTGAAAGCCGGAGCGAAAAATCCTCTTACGAGTTAGAACGGTAGAGTAACTTTAGATTAAATCAAACTGATTTTACCCTTAAGCTTATTTTACAGAATATGTGATTTGATAATGCTAGAAACAATTACATTTACAAAATGCTAAACTTTACGTATATATGTCGTTTGGGTTTCTTCTTTTTCTTTTTTGAAAAGAGATTGGCGACGTAAAAACTTAGCCGAACACTTTCCGGCTGCTGTATTTTTAGACTCATTACTTTATGAAATACATTTCTCAAAAGCATATTATATATATATATATATATATATTCCAAATTAAATTATTAGAGAAATCGCTCTTTGGTTTCTTTATACAGACAAAACCTTAAAATGATTCTTAATTGCTAAGATACTGAGTGGATATATGTGTGATAATGTGTCTCTGTCGAATGATCACTTAAGACAAGGGCTATATTTTATTTAGCTTCACCAGTTGCGGCTTCACCAGCAGCGATATAAAATTAAACTTTTCATCCAAAGAAAGCCTCAAAAATATATGCTGACTAAGTTAAAGCTTACTGAGACATTAGCAATCCCTAATTCTCAACAAACACTGATTTTCCAAACTTGCCACGCGCGTCTTTTATATTAAAGTCGTAGAGGACTTAACTTACAACAAGAAATCGTATTCCGATGTGCAGTAGATATTTGAACACAACGGATCTGTCATTACACCAAATGAACATCTAACAAGCACCCTTTTCTTACTTAATATATACTACTTTCAAAGGCATTTCAATGCTTAAGCCCATACAGTCTAGCATTACCTATTGCCAGCTACAAGTTCCACTCTCATAACTATAAGGTTTGGGGATTGTCCTAAAGATTGCACCCATTGCTGAGCAGAGATGAAATCATTTCTTTGACATGTTACAGGAGGCCGTTTTCTCGCCAATCAATTTACATAAACATTTTTAAGTCAGCTTTCTCGAATGTTCCAACTACCTAACTTGTATTTGTGAAGTTTTTGCAGCCTGCACTTGCTCGCGCGTGAGATCCACTTTTCTGGCTGATATTTTGCAGACAGATGAATGTTCATGCTCTTTCACACAATTTAAACTATAATGTAACTCACAAGTATATAAATTTAAAAGATACCGATAACTATAGAAATTTTTAGTAGAATGTTGATATTTCCACTGCAAAATTAGTTCTTAGAAAAGACTCATTATGGGAAAATGAACTCATTATGGGAATTTTCTGAAGCTGAAAATTGCCAAACCCCCGCAAAAACATCTGATCTCATCAAGCTATTCACATGCTCAAAAAAGAAAATAAAATGAAATATCCTTAAAATTATCATCTATAATTTCAGATTATTTATTCCTGCTATTAATGTGGTCGGATTAAAGAATATGGTTGTCGGTGATGTGCACTCCTCTTACTTAATTAAATTCGTAGAAATATTGGTAACTTTCAGAAATAATGTAAAAATGGTTGCCGAGAGAAGGTTTCATTATGCGTGAAACCTTTTATAATGCACTATTCAAGAATTAAACATATATTCAGAGAATTTATGTGAAATGCTTACTTTAGCGTACATATTTTCGTTAAAACACAAACACAGAAGTTTAATATAAAATTTATTTCCAGGAAAAAACATATTTATCGTTTTGAGAAATCAGTTGAAATTCTGTTTATATTCGTACGTGAAAGAGGCGGATTCATTGCCCAAAGTTTCTATTTTTAGCCCTTAAAATTCACAGTCTGCTTTTGTAAGCAGGAATCTTTCATATAGCTTAGAAATGAAAAAGGAAAAGCCTAAAAATGACATGGCAATGAATACACAGATGATGTCAGTATTCTATAAAACCTCTGACACAAAAAAGAAACCATTTCAGCAAATACTTTCCGAAACGTTAATCTAAATACAATTAATTACTTTACAATCTCATTCAAATCCTGCCCTTTTCACCCGCTTCATCTATGGGGGTTGTAAAACGAACACTTAAAGCAAACAGACCTCAAAAGAAACTATTGCCTTTTAAAGAGGCCATAATTATTATAACAGTCCCAAAGTCTCATCCTACTTTCATACGTAAGTGCACACACCCCTTCGAAAAAAAGACTCGGAAAAAATGCTGTAAAAATAGAATGCTGCCATTCAGTTAAGAAAAATTTATTTGATTCTTCTTTTTTTTCTTTTTAAGAAGGCCTATAAATAAGTTAGAAAAGGTAAGTATTACATTAATTAATTTCAACTGATTATTTAAGCTTCCATAAAAGCATTTGAAAAGTGAATTTAATAAATATTTTTTTAATGGCCGGGCGCTTATAAGGTATTTCTTCCGCTGCTTTCCTAGCGTGCCTTCGTGGTGAAATGGTTTTGCACACTGGGCCGGTATTCCAGAGGTCCGTGGTTTGATTCCCGGCGAAGGCGGTTGCTAATTTTTCATCTCTGCGGCTTCTAAAAAAATACCTAATGTCTCTACGCGCTTTATTTAATAGCCATTAGCATTGCGCCACTACAAAGGCAATGGTGGCCATTCCATTATGGAAGCACTTAATAGGTGGCTCCGGGATTCGAACCAGGGCTCATCGCTACGACAGTCCTCAAGATTATCTGGAAATTATATCAAACTGGGCGCGAAGGCACAAAGTACTTATTTCTATCATTAAAACTCAAACAATGTTGATAGGGTTATCTAAACCCCTCAAACGCAAACCACCTTTAAAATTGCAAGATAAATCTATTAAATTTGTAGGAAGCTTGAGATACCTAGGTCTTATTATTGACTGCAAACTTTCTTGGACGACTCACTTGAAGGCGATCAGAACAACAGTAATGTCACTGACAATTCATGTAAAACGAACAAAAAATAAGAATTGGGGAATCTCATCGCAGATTTTAAAAACATCGTACTTAATGGTTATAGAAAGAATAAACTTACATTGTTCAGCAATATGGGCTTACTCTCTTACGACACATGAAAAACGACTCATTTCTATTCAAAGATCTTTTCTTCTAATGATCAGTCGAAGTCATAGAACACTTCCAATGATGCTTTGCAGGTCTTCTCCGGAATTCCTCCGCTGGACTTGACAGCAGAAAAGGAAGCGGCGCTGGCTCGAGTTTTGCGTCTTCGTCTAGAAAGTAAACTGTGGAATATTTCATACGATCCTTTTAGTTATGAAATTAGGAGCACAGAACTTCTGCGTCATCCAGCACAAAATGACATTTCATGTGCAATAAGGACAATCTTCTCAAATGAATCAAAAAGTTAATTTCAGATTTACACAGATGGATCTCATTCGGAACCAGGAACAGGATGTGGACTTTGTGTAATTCACAATGGCAAACCAATGCTTTCATGGCGTCGAAAACTGAGGCCAGCCAACTCTATTTTTCAAGCTGAACTCCTCTCATTAAAAAGTTAGTGCATCTTTCAAGTCAATTTCAATCACAAGTGGAAATTTACAGTGATTTACTTTCTAGTCTGGAGGCTATAAAGGGAGAAAATTCAAGAAATACAATAGTTGCAGAGATAAAATTCCTTCTTCTTAACCTTCCTGCCCCTTCTAGACCTTTACTGAGCTGGGTTCCCGCTCATAGGGGGATTTATGGCAATGAGTTGGCTGACCAGTTGGCAAAACAAGCGGTGAGAGGGAATAATCTTCCTCAATATTCATTGCCTTTACCATTTTCTTATATTAAGAGATGTACAAAAAAGAACTTACTCCAGCAATGGCAAAAAAAATGGTAACACTCTACAACGGACAAAAAAACTTTTAAATTTTTGCCAAAGGTCTCGGAAACATTTTTGGTTTCATCTAGAACCCAGTCAACTTTTCTCAAGGGTAACAGTCCCTTTGCATCGTTTTTATTCCGATTTCATCTCAAGAAAGATGACAAATATCACTGTGGAACTATTGGGTCTCCAGACCATTTTGCTTTTTCTTGCCCACTCACCACTGAATTTCATCTGCAAGGACCATCAGACTTATACTGGAGTGAATGGACTAAAACACTATTAAAACGACAAATTCTTCAGCGCAGATTAACTCAAATTTTTAAAATTTGCAATGAGATATATACGTTTCTAACAACCTTCGCATAATATTTGCACTATGGGTATCATGAACTACTCCTTTTAATTTATTTTTTTCATTTCACATGTTGTAGTTATAACTGTGTGTTTAACTTCAAATGCATAGAATACTTAGAACTATTAAGCTCTGGATGTGAACTTCTACATGGAAATAAGTTCTGTGGGTATTCATAACTTATTGAGGCACTTGAGAACTGTCACTTTATATGTTAATATTATAGCCTTTAATTACGAATATTTTTGTTATATTATAATTATTATTTTGTTCTTTTTATTATTATTTTTGCCATTTTGTTATTATTATTATTATTTTATTTTTGCATTATTATAAGTCAATTACAATTATTGTTTGCTGGTGAATTGGAATATTCTGACTGTTCATGACAGTTCTTGGAATATGTGCATTTTAAGAAAGAACAAGAATTTAGAACTGTATCTAATTATTTTGTCATTATAATGCTTCCTTGTTATTAGAGTTATAATTAAATGTATGAAATATTTAGGTCTATTGAGTTTTGAGAGAATTGGTAAATGTCTATATTTGATACAGAGTTTGATGTTGAGAGAGGATGTTTTGTAGATTTTTATAGAATCTGGAATTATAACAGCCTTGTACAGAATAACTTTTGTATATCATGTTCATCCCAAATGTGTATAAGTTCTTGTTTTCCAGTAGATGTTCTTAAATTTTAAAGAATTGCACACTATTACAGCCAATTCAACCTAGAGCTGATTCATTTTATTTGCTGGTAAATTGGAATATACTAACTGTAATGAAAAATTGATTGCAGTATTTAAAACATGTACATTTATATAGTATGATGGATTGGTAAATATAGTAACTGTAAAGAAAAATTAGTCGCAGTATTTGAAACATGTGCATTTATATGGTATAACTCACTGATATATAATATGTACTGAATAATTTTTGTATTTCATGTCTGTTACAATTGGGAATTGATTCCTTTTTGTGTAGATGTTTTTAACTACTTGAAGAAAATTATGCACTATTATAGACATTCTACAAGCATGATTAGCTATATTATATGTAGCTGAATAGGTAATAGATTTTTTTTAATATGTGATGATATGTTTTTTTAATTGTAGGAATACCTGTCAATTTGCATAGATTGGAATTGTTTAACAAAAACCTGTTGTTTTGTGCTATTTAGAATTGTATAGCAAAAATTTATTATTTTAACTATAACGAAAAATTAGTAGCATTTTTTTTAAAACATGTACATTTGTAGTACGATTGATTGGTAAATATTTTAACTGTAATGAAAATAAGTTGCAGCATTTGAAATATGTTTATTTTTATGGTATAATTGAATGGTAAATAATATGTACTTAATAATTATGTATTTTATGTCTATTATAATTGGGCATTAGTTCCTATTTTTCAGTAGATTTTTTAACTACTTGAAGAAATTGTGTAATATTGTAGCCTTTTTATAAACACAATTAGATACATGCAATAGAATAAATTACATTTTTAAAATATGTGCGTTATATTATCGGAATACCAGTCAATTTGTATAGACTGGAATTGTGTAACAAATCTGTCGTTTTGCACAATTTATAATTGTATTGAAAAAATTTAAGAATTAGTTTTCTTTCTTTCTTTCTTTTTTCGGGGGGGGGGTTGTTTGATTTTATCTGGGAGTCAAGCCAAGTTATTATTTACACAACATTTGCTTCTATGGATAAATAATAGTAAAATAGTGTACATCTTACTATGAACTTCCCAAATGCAATTTCTTGATTGCTTTGTGGATAACTGCGACATAGTGTGAAAATTGCTATGCACACACATAATGAGGTGTGCAAACTGCTAAGGACATCAATTTACGATGCATCGAAGTGGACAAGTGTTTACGTGAACAATGATCTTAACAAAAATGTTTTTCGAATTTATGAAAAGTTAACTTAGAATCCAATTCATATGAACATAGAATAGCCTACACAAGATCACAAACTTTGGGGTATGGAACTATCCATTGCTTGAACTGATGTGACTGAACTACTCTGTGGATAACTGCAACAATAGTACGGACACACATCATTAGGTTTTATAACTGATAAGAACATGAAGTTATGACGTATTGAAGTAGACAAAGGTTTAAACTGGTTAATATATAATATTAAGTTCCACTCTCCACAGCATAGATCCTATCCATGACAATGTGATGATTAATTGATTGTATATTTTTTTCATACGGATTATTATGTAACAATTATTGCAAAGATGACATTGTCAATTTAGCATTGTAATATTACTAGCATTGATTCAATGAATGCCGCCGGCGGTGAATCGTAGATTCTTTTTCGTCGCGTGGACATAACTCTGATTTGTGTAGAACCTTAGGTCGGAGGTCCATGTGACGACATTTCGGTCACTAACCACTCTACCGGACCTGAATTCAAATCTTGTTAAAATATACACGATATTAAGACTTGAAAGTACTTTAAATATTTCCGTAACACATTGAGGGTTTCAGAATTTGAACGCCAGTATAGTTGGCATTTGTGGTGTTTCCAAGTATATGAAGATACTTTTTAAATTCTCGTTAAAATTAGGATCTGTTTAAAACACAAAATTGCAGAAAAACATTATTACCTTAAAAATTTCTTTAGTATTAAATGTTATTTCTTGCATTACAGAGCCGATTTCGACAGTTAAGAAGTGAATTTAAAATTAGCTAAAAGTGCTAAAAACTGAGAAACTCTAGCAAAACGCAAATATCTGCGGCATGTAATAATTAAATAATCAAAGAAAACAGATTTTCGAACAATATTATTGTAACTCCGAATTATCAGAAAACAATATGGGATTAAAGTTTGACCAAATTTTTTTAAACAAGAGATCAATTTAAAAATTAATATTAATTCATCGATCATACGTTTTGATTACCTTATTAATTATGATAGGTACGTTTTAATTCATTGCAGAATTAAAACATATCTATCATAATTAATTTACCGAATTTTACAGAATCATAATTAGTTTACAGAATTTTAAAATACAAAAAAAGTCTCTTTATTGAAAACTAAAAAAGACAAGGTGTCTAAATAAACTTCTGTGTCTAATTCAACAGAAATTTCATTACAAGTCATCTGCAGCTCAACCTAAATCTAACCCTCAGTTAATGAAGTTTACACTAAAATCTGGTCAAAAGGTGATTCTAATAACAAAGGCTTTATCGTTTTCCCCAAACTCGGTAATTATGAAACAGCGAAAAAATAGTTTTAGGTTATTATCGTAAATTCAACTGTATTCGTTACACCGTTACCTACACTGTTGATTAGGTTGTTTTCTCTTATCCTGGTTTGAATCCTTTTAATTTATTCTTCGCCCAGAATGACCTGTATTATTACTAATAGGGAAAATGATTTAGAAAACTTATGAGAACTTACGCTTTGAGTACTATTAGTGGGATTATACGAAAATAAGGACAGCATGTAAAACTATAATTGAAGTTCTAGACTTCCTTGTTCACTGTATGCAGCATTAGGTTACATAGAACTGTAGAAAAAAAAAGGAAACACTTTGTGGCTTGCAGTGCCCATTTTATAGAATAGCGGCTATTAAAATCCTGATAAAATGAAACAAAACTCGAAAAAAATCTGCTCATATTTTAATTTCTTGAACAAAATGAAAGCTTTAAATGAGTGTAATATATCAGTTCTTATATTGTGATTAAACCATGAATCATTTATTAATAATCTTCAAGAAGTAATGAATAACATCGAAGTACACTTTCTATAAAATTCTTCATACTGCTCTGCACCATAATCTGCTGTTTTTACAGCTTGCACAACGACAATACCTTTAAAACATTATATGAAAGGAAGTCATCCCAATTTGAAATTCAGGTGTAAGCAAAACTGCTTAACATTATGGGTGTTTTATAAACAAACTCTATGCTTTTGAGAATAACTGATATAAATCAGTCTTCTCCCGAAACAGTAACATTTTGCATCATTTTGTGGAAAAGAACAATAAATAAATCTCTTAAATAAATGAAACGCAATTAAATAAACAAAAAAGAAGCAATCATATTGTAGCGCTGTTTGTAAAAAAATACAAAGGAAAGGATTGACAGATTTTAAACTCTGGAAAACTTCACAGAAAAGAGGACTGGAATTAAAATCATAAACTAATGTTGATAAATTAGCTAAAGCTGAAAAATAACTAAAGTTGATAATTTTTAGGAAGGTTTCAAGTAATTAATTCACTAACTGAATTTTTTTTCGTATCAAATACAATTTTGTAGGTTATCGAACTACAGATCTTTAGTTTGCTAGCTCAGTGTGCTAATCATCACTCAAAAACATGCACACGGGAGGAATGGCATAATTCTTTTACATCCAGCTTCACTTTTAAGAGCGACTATGAAGAGGCAAAATATCCAGTACGCTAAATCTAAGTGGTAAAAATTATTGTCCACCACATCTTAGTTCGGCCCATAATGGAGAATATTATCTTTTTCGGAGAGGGAAATGAGGAAAATTGACTGCACGTTCGCCCAGAATCGAACTTCTCTATACTATATATCTTTATATCTCATTCAAATTCTATAATTTTTTACAAGCTGAGGGATTTTAAATTACTTTAATAAGGATTCTTATAAACTCTCCAAAGTCAGTCTAGTACTGAATTCTTCCAAATTTAAAGTACTGTAGTGTTAAATATTGCTTCTTTAACTGTGAAGTTAAGTCACAGCTTCTTTACCTGATTCTTAATTCAAGAACACTTTTCCTTTCTAGAAAATAGAAAATTATCCTTTCAAGAAAATTCTTTTCTTTTCTCATTAGTTTTTTCCCTTCAAAAAATGTGTCACAATAAAAAATTTTCAGCTTGCGTGTAACATTTAAAAAAAAATTACAAATAAAATTCAGTCAAAAAAGGTTTTTTTTAACTACGAAAACATAAAAATATTTAAACTTTTTTTCTTCAGTAAAGTTAAAACATATTATTTACTGAAGAATAAAATTGACATTCAACTCACAAAAGATTAAAAATTCCTTTTTTTTTTTTCTTTTTTTAATTTTAAAAACTCTAGCATTTATTTCTAACTCCTTTCTTTGAGCGTCATAAACAGAAAAAAAGTAGAAGATTATATATATGCATTATCGTTTGAATAACATTAAAAAAACAATAAAGAGAGGGGGATTGCATTCTGCAAGTTACTAGAAAATTTCATCATCACTATTCCATTTTATTTGCAATGCAGATGACATTGTACAAAAAAATACAAGAGATAAAATAATATTTTTATGATAACTGCCAAATGTATTAATACACAATTATAAGTGCTACGTTATAAGGTATTTCCCCCGCCTTCCTAGCGTGGTTTCGTGGTGTAGTGGTTCTGCACGTTGACCCGGTATTCTAGAGGTCCGTGGTTCGATTTTCGGCGAAAGCGGTTGCAAATTTTTCATATCTCTCCGGCTTTTCCAATTAACCTAATTAAGGTAACGGTAGAAAATAGCATTTCTACTAATAAAGTAGAAAATAATTAATCCGAAAACAAGTCATTTGCGTTTTTTCCCCCATATTTATTTTGTTTTCACAATTTTCATTCATCATAAAATAAATTCGTTCTCTGTAAGAGACGTTAAATAACCTTTATATAGCAAAAGTAAAAAAATTGTCTTTGAAATCCCTGACCAAGAAATGATTTTTAATGTTTATTTCTTTATCATCAAAAGACTGCTACAACATGAGCGTTTCCAGAAAATAGTCAGATGATTAGGTATTATTTTAAATAATACAGATTTAGCAAACAAATGAAGAAAATCACTGCAAAAATTAGCACAAACGAATGGAACGAGCGTAAAATTATTCCTGACAGCAGTTTCATTGGAGTTCATTATAAATTTATAAAAGCAGTTATTCTGAATGTATGCAATAGAAGTTGTAGTGTTTTCCATATGAACGTGAACGCTTTGTCAAAAAGGTAAGCATTTAAACTTCTGTGGTCCAATATTTTTTGATCAAGCACTTCAACTACCACAAGTTGCAGTAAAATTTCTATTGCAAATGTTTAACGTGACAACAACAGTTTGCTAAAATTAGGATCGAGTTCCAACACAATTTTATGCTGAGTCTTATGTTAATTTTTTTCATATATTTATTATTAACTGTGTTGATTAAGAACACATTTAACGATAAACGTATGAAGATGCCAGATTAAAAGATGATTCTGAACCATACGACTAAAAGATTCAAGAGTAAATTTGAAATTTCGTTCAGTAGTTTGACTATTTTTGACTGTGGCTCAGTTGATGTAGTGTTTCACTTCCGAAATGGAAGCAAACGAGGATTACTTTTATAAAGCAGCTGTACAATACGGCAGTAAAACCCCATCTGGTAAAAATGAATGCCATACAAAGGGAAGAAATGACGGTAAAAAATTTTTTAAACAATTCTCTAATTATTCGCTTGAGTACTTCCTAGCATACCCCTTTCATACCAAGCGGAACCACCTGCTCTGTGGTAGCAACGTCCAGGAAATGATCACTGTAAATATCAATTTGCCTGCTTCCCCCCCCTCCCCTTTTTGTCTATTCATAATTTTTAAGCGACATACGGTAGCCGTTAGTTGCTATGGTAATAAGCCACTCCTCTTTCGTCACGTGATTCTCTGTCATCATTGCATGTCTAATGTGTTGATAGATTTTTCCCTGGGGTAAAATATGAAAACACAATAGTAATGTACATATGTATCGAATACATTGTTCGAAATTAAATTTCGAATATGTATTTATCGAGATAGTCTTCACTACAAAGAGGTTTTCTGAAGTGGCTTTCAAAGCCGCCTTCTAGAATATTAGATACTTTAAATAAAAATGCTTGTAATAAATTATTAAAATTAATTTGCAGGCTTTTTTGCAAATGATTCATCATGATCTGAAGTCTTGTAATTTCCAAGTTATGCATCCCACGTGTTCTTGATATTTGTGTGGAGAAATAAACTACCTTAAATTTTTTAAATGCGTGCGCAAACTTTTCGGGTCGCGTCTTGTACTGCATAAGCATAAGAGTTTCATTTCCGAAATGGCGAGTCTGCAGAGAAAGCATTTGCCTTTTTTTAACATCCAAAGCATTTACCTATTGTTACTGTGTAATATACGTTTCGAAAGCAACACAATACAGATCCATCAAGGGATAAAAGTATTCTGCGATGGTATCCATAGTTCAATAATACTGTTTGCCTGTGTAAAAAGCAAGAGTTCCGGGTGGCCAAGCATTTCTAATAAGGCAGGGGGAGAAGCTAAATGGAATTCGGCGCATAGCCTACAATAAAAGTCAGCTACCTGCGTTGACAACAAATTTGGTATTCTACATCTAAATATTTGAAATATGCTTCCGATGGCGATTGCAAATTAAACCTTAGCGTTTAAGATTTGTAGCAACATTGAGAACCAGCAACTGTCATGCTCTCGTTGAACAGAAAGGGCGATTCACCTTCTGCGCCACTTCACAGACACAGATGTAAGTACATCTCGTTTTTCTTCCTTCCAGAACATTGAAATGAATCTGTCATATCTTATTCCTCAAATGAAAAATTATTCAGAAAATTTCATATTCCAGTAAAATCAAACTTCACCTCATTGCCACAGTGAGGTAATCGGTATCTGAATGATGAAGTCCTATTGTTGGATTGGTTGATATGGAGAAGAAGATTTAAAACTGTTCAGATGGCCACCAACGTCCCTCGATCTAATATGCAGTAATTTTATTTTCCTTGTAACCAGATATTAAATAGCAATGTGTACGTGGTCCCACTTCCAGGGATATTGTAATAGATTCAGGATGCTTCGGTAATCAGATTGTTTGGGGGTACAGAACAACGTGTATGCAAGCTTGTGTCGTGCAACATGGAGAGCAAGCTTGAATATTTATTGTGTCATAATTAAGATTTGAAAGTGGTTTTACTTCACTTCATGTAGCATTGTTTTATTATTATTATTATTATTATTTGTAATGTTTTACGAAATAAATGCATAAAGTTGTATTTGGTTTATACTTGAATTTTTAAATTTTAGTCATACAAACCTACAAGAAAAGTAGTGAGCTATCACTATGTCTGAAATAGTACAACAAAGATTAGGTACAGATCGTGCTACAGATAAACAACTACTTGTTGGTACAAATCGTGTTACAGATAAACAACTACTTGTTGTGATGTAAATTAAGCAATATTTAATATAAACGTTGATATAGTAGTCTAAGATTACGTAGTCAATATAAATAAATTATGAGCTAGCTCAGTTAACTTTGCCGGTCAGTAAGCCGAGGTAATAACCTTTTCGATACAGCTGGCAGAATTCTAACAAAGCTACGTGAGTACCAAAAACTCTCTCTAGCATCCAAAAAGCCCTCAGCTTAACTACACTTAAAGTTGATTCTGATGAGGAACACGAAAGAATGAGTTAAAGTAAAGGTCAAAATCATAATAACTGGTTAGTTAACATAAGAACCTTACATTTTTCTCCGCCAGAATTTAAGTAATCGCAACGAAGGCCTTAAACGACCTTGGCTAAGATTTTAAATTCCAACACTTAACACATGAACTAGCCTTTACTCTTCAGAATTAAATTTCAATTGTAAAACATTTGGGTTGGAACAAAAATATCATTTCATCTGTATTTAACCGTGTTATCTTTTTACAGGAATCTTTTGCTTATGTGGAATTCTCCCATCTGTTTTTGAAAAAACTGCTTCCAGGTCGTCGGGAATGTCTTTGCCTGGGGAACACGGATTCTTCTGTGCGGTTGCTGACTTTCTTGGTCTTCTGACGGCCGCTTGCATTTCTTGAATGGTCCCAAAATAGTATAGAATTTTCTCTGGAGTACTGTAAATTAGGGTATAGCAAGTATTACCTAATTTATGAATCTTTATTGTCTTAAATTCTGCAGCTATTTTTAAACAACAAAGAAAGTTTATCGAGAAAAATAATGAGAATAATCAGTTTCTGCCAAGAAATACTTCCATGTAATTTCCACATGATAAGATTCTCGGAATGAAAAGTTAAGGAATTAAAGGGAAGGCACATACAGAACTTTAATTTACCCGTATTTATTCACGTATGAGATTCATTAATTTACTTTTATTCCTTACTTACTGTATTACCAGTACATTTGTATTCAGAAAGTGCTTTTGTCCCTTTTACAGCAGCTCAATGTAAGAATATGAATATTCTTTTTGTCAATACGAGCTAACTAAATAAGGCTAGAGAACAAAGAAAAAGTTCAAGGGTTGAAGCATGCAGCCAGAATTCATCGAAAGTCTAAAAATCTACTTTTTATAAAAGATGCTTCATACTGCAGGCTCGCACTGTGGAAATGGTATATTTTTCATATAATAATCAATACACTAATTGTGTACTGAATGATAGTTCAGAGGCGGTAAAGAAACGAATTGATTAGAACAATACTAGATTTTAAAACACTTGCATATTCCAAAGTGAATACAGACAGGGTTTGTCCGGGAAGTAACGATGCCCACCTGACTCTGAAACGACTATATAGCGCCGAGTGGTGTTACCGGTGAAGAAAAGGGACCTTAAGCTTTCCAGCGGTACCGGGGTTAGTCGCCTTCGTGCTCTCGGCAAATCAGGAGGTGCTGCGGCGTGAACCAATGTGTAGTGATCTTCTCGTACTTACGATAGAGAAAACGTTAGAGCAGGGTTACCAGCGTCCGAAAGAAGCTCCAAGGGTCATGCAAACTGAATCATGATAATGCATGACGTCCTACCTGACTCGGAACGGCGTAGCAACGGTTCACTACCCAGTCCCGACCTAGCCCCGGAGGATTTCTTTTTGTTCCCTGTATTGAAGTGGGTGCTTAAAGGACATTATCTGGTCACTGTGTAGAACATCCAAGCAACCCACGATGGCGCTTTTAAAGGCAATCCCGGCCGAGGACTTTCAAAAGGCATATACAGCATGGGCATCGCCATGCTGTATATGCCCTGCCAAAAGTGTATTGATGCAGAAGGTATGTACTTTGAAGAATATTTATAATATATAATAATAATAAGTTTTTTATGCGTATGATCAATAACGTGGGAGAGAAAAAATGAGGCTCGTTACTTTCCGGACAGCTAGGGTTTCATAAGTAGCACTTCCTAAGAAAAAAAGAGGAATAAATCGTAGAATCTATGAAAAAATATATAAATTATGTATGGTAATAATATCCTGTGTTGTAGTAGCTGATATTTATTGCAATAAAATTCCATACAGATCTCTTGGATAAAATTAATCACATTTATGTATACGAACTTAGACAACCAGTAGTGCAAGTCGACCATCTATAGTTTAATTCGTACTGCGTATAAAATTGGAAAATTATAATAAAACTTACTTCTCTGAATTAATTTATTTATACAATTAATTAAAACAATTATCACAAAAATATTTTTTAATTTTCTTGTCAAGTCCAGCCACATAAGCTGGGTACCCATCCCTTGCACTTTAAGCACTATATCGTATGCTCTTCGCGGTCTTCTTTTAAATATTACAGGGAGACAAACACGATGTGAAACAACATGGTTGACCAGGAGGTAACTTGTTTTGCCTGAAGAGGCGCAGTTGGCGTGATATTACGCCTAATATTAAAAGGTACGACTTAAGCGGTGATACGACTTAATAAAGCTTACTCTACTAAAATAATGTTAAAAAGAAAACTGCAGTTCTGCGTTTAAATAGTACTTCTGATCCGAGTAGAGGCAACCGAAAGAAAGCTAAAATGCTTAAGTGATTAAAAAAATTTCAAATACATTATAGTAATAAAAATAGCTCTGTCTGTTTTATATAGACACTATAAATTAAAACTGATTTGCTTTTGATGAATTGCAACTTTCATCGAGGAACTAAAAGCCCATTGCCATTGCTGAATAAGGTAGCACTTTCCTTCAGTAAAGTAAAATACAAAATGATGATTATCAAAATGATGGTTAAACAAAGCTTTTAATCTAGACTAGGCAGTTTAGGATAAATCGAGAATATAACCAAACATATGCGATACAATTATCTTAAAATAATCTATGTCATTTCAAAAATATTCGCCGAATTTAACAAGCTAAAATTTACCTGTTAAATTCAACGGGACTTCTGTACATAAAATTAGTTTCCACACATAAAATCACTCATTTATATTAAGTGTTCTTTTTAATTTGCTATGCTTTCATACGCAACTTCATACATACTATCATCGTCGGTTCCAAGCACAGGCGACATAAGGTGTCAATTAATTTCCTTTCAAAAGCCACAATAAAAGTACATTTCGACCTGAATTAGTTGTACATAATTTAAATAACTTAAATGCTTAATTTAAATACAGAACCAACTAATCATCTTGCCTCCATAGGTCCTCTCTTGACGTGGGGAAGGGATGGCAGCGCATGAGTGGCTGTCCTGCTTATGCGGCTAATCAAGCCTGACCCTCCCCGAGCTGATCACTCACATCGTCCATTATGTTGGGAGTGTGGACAACAAGATTAGTTACCTTCAGAGTACTAGAACCACCGTTTCTCCGGTGGTCTGTTCCAGTTCAGGCTCGACAGGGACTGTAAGGGTAATATCAAGTATATCTCGGTCTGTGTGATCCCTATATATTAAATAATTATAAGTCTTTGTGAGCTTCGGCCTCCATAAAATACCTCTGGGGCAAGAGACTAAAATAACTGGGTATGGGTTACTAGATGGCCTAGGTCTGGGTGGATTTCGTACTGGTGCAATATTCTAGCCGAAGGTCTTGGAGCTTATCTCGCTTACTATGCTATTGAAATTTGCTGTTTGAGGAACGGTAAATTTAAATAGTGTTCTCATTTTAACATTATAATAACTTGATAAATATAGACCTCGATAAGCAATGAATACGCGTATTAAAGCTGCAACAAGGAATTCAAACCCTTTATATCAGATCTCTCATATTCAGATAATAAAGAATTTTACATGCACATCGCCTGCAACTTTAATAGTGTTCAGTCATCCCGAAGGTTTCTTAAAATCTGATTTTGTGCTATTGACAACAGAACCTTCGTAACATCAGCAACTTTATTTACTTCGTAGGGAGGAAATGCTTTGATATACATAATGATCAACTCGTGCTCCAAAATAAACACCATGGAGTTATGCTTTTTTTTTTTTTTTTTTTTTTTTTTTTTAAGTTAAAAACTATCCTTAGAATTTGAAACCATACATTGATGGTTTTGACATTCCGCAAAGAAATGAAAGCCTATCAAATCAGTCTCGTAATAATTAAAATTTTCTTTAGTTCCCGACAGCTACATAAGAATACCATATAGATCAGTGTTTTCCAAGCATTTTAGCACAGCGATCCACATGCATATGTAGCTATCAACCGCGAACCACAAATATATTAATTGTTCTGGAAACTAGAAAAAATGAAAAATGAGAACTAGAAGAAAGTAGAGAAATAGAAACAAATATATATATATATAACTGTCTGACAGAGAAAATCCTACCATGATAGAATGGTCAGAAAGAACCAAACTTTGTGCATAAGCAAACAAGTATAGCACAAAAAATATTTCATTTTGACATAATCACAATGCTTTAGCTGTCTAAAATGCATGGTAACAAATCAAATGTGGGATTTTAGGCGATATAATGTTAAACTTGAAGTGGCATTGATTCCATGAGCATCTGAATTAATATCTTGGGATTTCGTTAACTCTGGATGCTAATCAAGAGTCCATAGTTAATTTTCCTTTCTTACGGGTGAGAGAAAATTCAAGGGATATCTAATCGTGTCCCATAGATTTTCGATCGGGGATTATGTTGGGCAAAAGAAAAACTGATACGCATTGCAACTCATTAGACTGATCTGAGCTGTAAGTGATCGGGAGTAAATTTACTGAAAATTTGCCTATGATAATACATATCTATATATTTATTTCTATCAAAGGCAATTTTACGGGCATATGCTATATAAACATACATATTGGAAAAACATCACTCATCATCATAGCGATACTAAACTACGATGTATTTACGTGAATTAAAATTGATGAGAAAAAGAAAAGATGAATCGTCACATTTGACGTCTGCATTCATCATCGTTAGTCTTTCTCATCTCCGCACTCATTTAAATGGCGCATTTTAGTTACAAAATTCAGTTACAGTTAAAAGTGCATGACCATTTCTACACCCACAGACATAAACATAATGCACATATACAAATATATAAGCTGGTTTTTAATTCCTTTGAGATGACTAGTATGATTTAGAAACTATCTTTTAATGCAGTTCTTTAGAATTTCCGCAAAATTTAAAATGAAAGATGACGTGAAACTATAATATTCAAGTTATACTGTTCAACACTCTGTCTGATCAAATTTATACTATCACATATTCAATTTACTTTACATATTCCGTGGCATTTCAACGTTGAAATTTCCATTCACTGAAATGTGATATTTTGTTAACAAGTACTCTTTTAGATGATATTTTAACTTCAGAAAACAGCGTAATTATGCAGACAAAAACCGGTATAGTTTCTAGTTGTCTTTTGCTTGATAATGGCCAACAAATGAGCTTCATGGAAAAACCCAGGATGGATTGGGAAGGTAGTATGAACACCTACACGTCACAGGTTATTGGACAGATGTACGTGACTAGTGTTGTTTCCTTTAACAATTTTATTCTGATGTTATTTGTCTCTCCCCCCCCCTTAGTTGATGTCGAATCTCATTTGTATCAGCGACGAAAAAATCAAAATTTACATAATCACAATTTTAAAAACATAGAACTAATCAAAATTAAACAAAAGATGTTAAAATGAAAGTAGATACTTGTTGCATACAAAACAAACAAAGTAATAATGCCGGAAAATAAATGCAAATAAAGTGCACGTAAAGAAGGAAAACAAGGTTAAATGAGGAGTTTTTAATTGGAAATATCGAGGAAAAAATGTCAACACTGCTCATCCTAATCATTAAATTTATCCATTTTTCCAGTTTGATACAGAACTACAGAAAATACATTTTTCAAAATGTATATCTATAAGAAGTTAGAAAGACATTTTGATTATAAAATAGAACTTTCTTATTGTATGCAAAGAAATCTGAAAGTCATTTTTAAGGATATCTACGAGACAAGGATAAATTTTGAGCCTCACAGTGAGTTTGAGCTACAGTTTCTCAGATGTTATGATTTTCCTACATAATCGCCCCCTGTTTCAATGCATTAATGCATTCTGCTCTGCAATTTGTTTACAGTCATTTTAAGGAATGATTTACTTTGAGTGTCGCATAACTAAATTATCGCCACAATGACACCATTGTCCACATTAAAGTGACGTCCTCGAAGTGAATTTTTCATACCAAGAAACAGATGAAAATCTTGCAGGGCTTAATCGGAGGAACAAGGTGGATGAGGAAGTGAAATGCTGTCACAATCGACCAAACCAGCTTATATGATTGCGGTAATGTGAAGGGGTGCAGAGTGCCTTCTTTCTCAATTTTTTCTGAACATTTCTTTCCCATATAATGCTTTAGTTCGTCAGATTAGCATTGATATTTCCATCACCAAATGAGCTCATTAACCCTTCCTTTCCTCCCTTCATTTTCAAAATTCTCCTTCGCTTTTGTTCTCGAAAAAAATATTTTAAGGTTACTCAAGCAGACACCTTGTTCATGGGCAATGCTTGTTACATGTTGTATGTAACACATCTGCAAGATTTGCAGATATTCAGCCACAGTTTTCACAGTCATTTGAAGTTCGTCTGTGATTAAATCCAGCAGAGCAATGATGTACGTCCCGTGTTGTTACCGTCACTGAACGTTCTTCTTGTGGTTCATCCAAAATGCTTTCGCCTTCACCTTTGAAATCCACGATCAGTTGAATCGAGAAGCTTCATTTTTCCTATGTAGCATGTCCTGGTGAATTCCTGTTGCACTGAGACCCTTATGGCAGAAGTAACTCAACCCACTCATCCATTATCTTCTCTGACGCTCTATTAATTTTCCTCTTCAGTAAACAGAGAAGGAAAGTGGTCAATATCATAAAATTTTGCACAATATGTGATACAGCTCCAACCTAACATCCTATAAAATTTTGACTACCCAGCACCCGTTCTTCCTGGTTAAGACTCAAAACATTTCTCCTTTCTTACTTATATATTGTTTATTCCTACATGAAAAAGCAAATTACGCATAAGCTCATTCTACTAAATTGGGGAGTATTTTGCAATATTGCTATTTGCTGCACTTAGACATGCAAACTTAAATTCATTCTATAGATACTGATTTAATATATAAGGTAGTCTCTCTATAGGAACATTAAAAGTTACTTTCTAATTTCCTCAAATTTACAAATTAAATGTACTATAGCTTGTTTAAGAAACGAATCTCACATAGATCTGAGATCAAGCTATGTCTATTGCGTTGAGAAAAACGAGGATGATGTGCAGTTTTGGTACTCAAATTCTCTTCACATTAGAGAAACCTATGTGTAACGTGTATAAGAGCCAGTTTCCCTTAGAACGTTCTCCACGAAGGCATCCCTTCCCTTAGGCAGATAGCCCTCGAGGCTTTGCCGTAATTAAATAACCTAACCTAACCTAATATTAGAGAAACCATTTACTATTGTCAGAAAAATCCACGACTGTTTTCAGACCAACTTTGACTTTCAATGCGGTCTGATAAATTAATATATCGATAACACTCTTAATCTCGGAAAGGGTTCTAAGGTCTAATACACAATGCACCTTCCGAATAAAGAATTGTGGATTTATTTTACATTCTCATTAATATTATACGGTTACGCTAGTCATCTTTAAGTATCACCCAAGATCCCCAAGATGATCGTAATAGACTTATGAACACATTTTCCTATTGTCTGTCTTCTAACTGAAAGTACCACATCTAAAATAAAAATTGAAACCAAAACTATTTATTAATACGAAGTCAAACACAGATGTTTAAAAAAAAACTCTGCTGACTTGCAGGTAAGCAACACACACGCTCAAATACAGTCAAGTGCAGAATATGAAATTAACGCGCCTAACCTAAACCTTGGCTCACACCTCTGACTAAGCGTTACGAAGAAATCGTAACTAACAGGAATTTTTGACGGCAAGCTGAATTGTAGAGCAGCAAATCTGAACTAGAGTGACGGCTAGCCTATGTTGCTAAGTGGTCTCTGGAAACTTAGCTGATGAAAGTAGAAGTTACAGTACATCTAAAATAATAAGACCACTGAATTAATTAAAATAAAATCATGGAAATTTTTATATGCAATGTGACGCTTTAATGAAAGAATGGAACTGCTGAAACCATTTCTTATGCGTTCAATATACACTCATGTCCATAAATTAAGGATAATGCAAAATCAGGCAAAGGAAGTGTTAGAAGCAAAACAAATTTGACTTAATCGTAAAGCCTATTTATTAAACAAAGGGTAAAGAGCAAAAAAAGATGCTATATGTTTGATATTATTAAAAATATTAGCGATTTTTTCTCCCTGGAGTAAATTACAAAAAAAACCTATTTACAAAAAACCAATATCACATGGTTGGTATGATTGCTAATACATTGTATGTCTCCCAGACAATGCAATACTGTCCGTACAACGCGTAGGCATGCTGAGTTTCAAATTATCGATCTGATCTTGGGGGATATTACACCACTGAAAACGCAATGCTCTCCGAAGTTCCGGTAGACATGTAGGAGGAGGTTGACGGGCTGCAACTCGTCGGCCAAGCATGTCCCACACGTGCTCTACTGGATTCAAGTCCGGTGAGAATGCTGGCCAGTCCATACGGGTGTTACCCTCCGATTGAAGGCATTCGCTTACGATGTTTGCACGGAGGACGGGCGTTGCCTTCCATAAACACAAATTGTGCGCCCATGGCGCCTCGAAACAAACGTACATGTTGTTCCAGAATGACGTCCCGATAGATTTGGCTTGTTATGGTTCCACTTTGAACATGCAGGTCAGTTCTGGAACCCAGAATAATTCCACCCCAAACGAGCACTCCTGCACCACCGGTAACGGTGTCGTTCAATGATGTTTTCTTGGTGGTAACGGGTACCTGGAGCTCTCCATATGAAAGTCCGGAGAGAATCAGACTGCAAGCTAACCCTGGACTCGTCGGAAAACATTACACAAGCCCATTGTTGCAGTGTCCACAATGCATGCTCTCTACTCCAGGCTAACCGCAGGCGACAGTGAGTTGCAGTAGGTGGAACACATCTGACAGGTCTACGAGCATATAGACCAATCTGCCCTAAGTGTCTGTACACGGTCTGCCTTGAAATTGTAATACCAGTGGCTGAAGAGAGCTGACGAGACAGGTCTGAGGCTGTGCTCCGCCTGTTTCTTTTGGCAGTAACTGCCAAATACCGGTCCTCATTCTCTGGGGCGACCTGTGCTGTAACGTCTACTCACATTGCCATCATCTTGGAATCGTTGCCAAGGCCTGGAGATGACACTCTGTGCAATTCCAAGTTCGTCTGATACTTCCAGTTGGGTACGCCCACATTCCAGACGGCCGATAATTCTATCACATAAAAAATCATCCAAATGCGTCCTTTGTGTCATAACTATTCGGTTATTGCACCGAAATGCTTATAAAGTGCATGCGAACAATTTTACTTCTTTGCCTGTATTCCTTATATATCACTCTCTTACACTCTCGTCATTGTGACGTGCCATCGGTGTCATCTGGTTCCTGAAATTTGCATGTGATTCTTGAAGATGTGTGTAGTGATTTTACAGGTGATATATTTATTTTAGAGTTCGATTTCCGCGTGACTCCGAATTATCCTTAATTTATGGACATGAGTGTATATTAACACACGTTTGGCGCGGCCGATCGCAACGGAAAAAAAGGGGGTGCACAACTAGATGTTATAGCAGTCCCATATACAAAATTTCAACGTACTACAGCAACTCATTTTTATGTTATGCGAGATACATACATGTGTACATACGCATGTACGGATGTCCTGAAAAAAGTTTCTTCTGAATCACTTTTACATCCATTTTAAAATCCACTTCGGAAAAAAAGAATCCCTTATTATGTCCGTAACGTACAGATGCCACATAAAAACATCATTTAAGTGGATTCGAGAGCGGTCGAAGTGGATAATTTCGTTCAAATATAATACCCGAAATTTTTCTCGATTACAATATTTCCTTTGCATCGTACAAGTAAGCAAAAATGGTCCTTCGGCTTTCTATGAGATTGCGTGACTTTTGTCCTACTAAGTTCTTCAGTGAAAAATATTTTTTTGGACTGGGAATAGCAATCAGAAATCAGTCAAACTGCAGTAAGCAGGACATTCATGAATATATATGATTTAGTCAGCATGGATAGAAGGATATCTGAAGAATGAAAGCAAGTTTAAAGCATGCATCAGACTCTTATTTTGAAGCTTCTAAAGATACTAAAAGTTCGTTTCGCCTCAGTAGCCCAGTTGAGTTAAGAAAAGATATAAAAGTCTTTTTGTCACAGCAGTTTTCTTTCAGCAGGTAGCATGGGCCTTTTCATGGTTTTCCCCATGTGTAACGTATTGTTACATGTGACGCCTTCATAAGGGATTGAATGCACTTAGACCGATGAAAATCTTTATGAAACTTATTTTTACAAGAGCACTTGACAGCTATGAAACTTTTCACAGGAAAGTACTTGTACAGCTCTTCTCAGTATGGCAAAGCATAATCAGTAATTATCACTATGACACGGAATGTGTAAGGACCGTCTCAGGGTGACTGTAGTTTAGAACTTTCCGTCGGATTCTGTAACCATATCTTGTCATCTACGTTGGTTTGGTTTATGTGATTAAGGCAAAGCCTCGAGGGCTATCTGCCTAAGAGAAGGATACCTTCGCGAAGAACTCTCTAAGGGAATCTGGCTTGTATACACGTGACACATGGAGAAAACCACGAAAACGCTCATCCAGCCAGCTCGTTGGCAGGATCTGAAACTCGAACCGAAACTACCAGTGCTCATCCTACCTTACCACTAGGCAGCTCATCATCTACGTTGAATGATGTCCTGTGGCTGCCGTATCGTATCGTGTCTTCACCTTTTCTGTCGCCGAGTTGACTCGATGTTGTGGAAAATTAAACGTTACTTCAAAACGTGTGTGGAAATCCCGAATGCACTCCCCAGGCGATGCCAATCAGCAGGTCAGGACCGAAAATCATCTGGATTGGGAAATAGCCGGTAGTCTCATGAATACCACTGCGATAGGCTAGAATAGAGGTAACTTCCGGTTCCAGAACTGTTGGTTTTTTGAAACCACCAGCGAGAGGTTATTAAGGATGGTTCGATTAACCTCTCTACCATGCTCTCTGACTGAGGATGTAAAAGTATCGTTTCGGTTATGTCTCGCTACTTTGGCAAGGTTAGTCATTTAAACTCAGTGTTAAAGGACTTGCCCGTGTAACCCTATTTTTCCGGCAATGCTCCACATTCTGAGGGCTTTCATTTTACATTATAGAAGAGATGCTATATTTGACATATAATTTCACTCAAATTATTTATTATGTTTGCGAATTTCCTAAGAGTATATACCGGCTTTTAGGAAGTTCTCCACGAAGGCACCCTTTCCCATAGGCATATAACTCTAGAGTTATTTTGCCTTAATTATAATAAAGCTAATCAATAATCAAACTAATCTAACCTCACCTAACCTAAATATTTTAAGGCAGAAATTCGTGGAACTGTAATGCCATTGATCTGTATAATTTCTTTCTTGTTTTTGGTTTGATTGCGGTTAAAAATGATAGTCAAACTCTTTTTTGGATTGAAAGCATTCAATTTCTAGTCTGTGAATCTGTAATAAAATCTGTTCTTATGTTTTTTTTAAAATTTAATACGAGTGTATGCGTCTGTGCATATATATATACTAGTTACATTGTAATTAATGCCCTGTACTCTAATTTTAACCTTGAATAATTGTGTATATTGCCTTATTTAATGCATTATTTTATCTTTTTATAATAGTAACTCTGTTAAATGTTCATTGTCGCTCTCAAGGTATTACATAGTTGATTGTATCAAATATATCCAGGTAACTCAGTCATACTTTTCCCTGTACTGCAATGATCTGCAGAACTCACTAAGATTATTTAAGTTGCACCTATCCACCTTTAGCTCAGTACATGTGGACAATGAAATTATTCTCCTCCTCCGCATAGCATCGTTCTTACACCCCTGAACCATTCACACGTCCAGCACTTTTTTTTTTTTTGCACCCGTAAGCATTCGTCAAAACACTCGGGGCTTGCATAAAACACCCCACAGTGTTTTGGAAACTCTGACTTTTGAAAAAGACTGAAACGCAGCATTTTAGCATTTTACCTACACCTCCGCCAAATATAGGCCTACCTGAAATCCAGGAACTTTTGTAGCAAAGTTAATTCTGTCAGCACCGGCAGTAGGCCGATATGCTAGCAGTTGGCCGATATGCTAACTGCCTATTGGTGAAAAGAAAGTTATATATATTTTTTTAGTTGTAAGCCGCGTACGAATGAACACTGCGAATCGTTCCACATCATCGGCATACTGCAGTAGTAATACAGTACAGGAAAAGAGGTGGACGCGCCATCAGAATTTCACCATTGGTCGTACACGTATAGAGTCACTCGCGAGTATACACTGGTGTGCAAAAATTAAGGACGAGACGGTTTTTTCAATATAACTTTGTACAAAAGCTTTCCAAATCAACACATTTAATACCGTAAGATCCCCAATACGTAAGGACATGAGTAATGTAAGCAACACTTACTAAAAGAGAAATCAGAGGGATAAAAAGAAGCTTTATTGAAAACGTAGCATGGATCGCAACGCGACTGAAGGCCGAAACATCCCTGTGATGGGTGTCCAGCAAGAAACATCCGGTCTTTAATAGGGGATATGATCTCCCCTGAGTGCTAAGCAGGTTTCACAGCGTCTGCCCATGCTGAGAATGAGGGTGTCAATGAGTTGTTGAGGCATTGCTGCCCATTCGTCTCGCAGCGCCAATCGAAGCTCCGGAATCGTTACTGGTGGTAAGGTACGAGCTGCCAAGCGTCTGCCTAGAAAATCCCATACATGCTCGATGGGATTGAGATCCGGAGATCGTGCCGGCCAATCCATACGTTCAATATCCTCACTCTCTAAGAGCTGTTCAGCAGCTACTGTGCGATGACATGGTGCATTGTCGTCCATGAAAAGGAACTGCGGACCCATAGCGCCTCTAAAAAGATGCACATATGGAAGAAGAATCTCGTTACAATAACGGGTCCCGTTGACTGAACCTGCGTCGAAGATGTGAAGGTCTGTACGACTACCAAGCATGATGCCTCCCCAAACAAGAACACCGCCACCTCCATAACTGTCCCTTTCAATGATGTTCAAGGGATGATTGCGGCTTCCCCGCTCTCTCCAGATGAGTATGCGATGAGAATCGCTACTCAGACTGAATCTGCTCTCATCTGTAAAGAGTACTCGTCCCCATTCATTGTCTCTCCAATTCCGGTCCTCATTCGGCGTTGTAACTCTGGGGCGACTTGTGCTGCAACGTCTACTCACATTACCATCATCTTGGAATCGTTGCCAAAGCCTGGAGATGACACTCTGGGCGATTCCAAGTTCGTCTGATACTTCCAGTTGGGTACGCCCACATTCCAGACGACCGATAATTCTACCACGTAAAAAATCATCCAAATGCGTCCTTTGTGTCATAACTATTCGGTTATTGCACTGAAATGCTTATAAAGCGCCTGCGAACAATTTTACTTCTTTGCCTGTATTCCTTAGATATCACTCTCTTACACTCTCGTCATTGTGACGTACCATCGGTGTCATCTGGTTACTTCCTGAAATTTGCATATGATTCTTGAAGATGTGTGTAGTGATTTTACAGGTGATATATTTATTTTAGAGTTCGATTTCCGCGTGACACCGAATTATCCTTAATTTATGGACATGAGTGTAAGATAATTTATAATGGCATAATATTCTAAGGTTTTCTTTCTTACGAAGAATGCCTGCATAAAGGAGACTCTAGAGGAAATCAAATCTTATTCGTAAATATTATTATGAATTTTGTATTTAGATAGCTAATTTTAGTTGAATTATAATTAAAATTGTTTTATTTCGCCGTGCAATACAGCGCGAGAGAAATTTTAAGAGAAAGCTATGCCGGAAAAGTAAAAATACAGGAGCACGTGCATTTAGCATTGAATAAATGGATATGTCGGTAATTTGTATTGAAATTGAATAAATGTAATTGACTACTGTGTTAGCTGTTACCGTAATTACATCCTCTTATTGCTTTCCAGATATCCCGAGAAGCAGAAAATGCTAGAACTCTCTCGCGCGGCCGGTCAAAACTATTTTTTAAGCCGGAGAGAGACATCTCAGCTCAGTTGTTTGGCTATTTAGTTAGTTGCTTAGTTACTGTTGCTGCGATTTTTAGTTCCGTGTGAACTGAGATAAATCGGAATTCGTTTTCTCTTTAGATAACGCTTTGCACTGCGTTGTATTTTAACGTTTTTAGTAGTTTAACGTATAATTACTGACTATATTGTGTGAACATTTTGAACATTTGCAGGATTAATCTGTAAGGTAAAATCAAGCATTCTGTTATATTTCTTTTGATAAGAATAAATTTTATTAATATTTTATTGGACTTGTGCATTCAATATATTGCGAATCCATACGCACGCAACAATATAAAGAAAACTATCAAAAACTTTATGTAATCAACAAACCCATCCAATCACCTGCAATTGAATTTGAGACGAAATATTGCGGTCCAATGGTCTAATTTCCAAAGCGTATTTTGAATGTTAATACTATGTTAATTCAAAAATTTGTTAATGCTAATACTATGTTAATTTAATAAAAACATTTTTAATTGATACACGGAAAGTGGTAAGCATGCGGTTAAAGAAAACAATGCTTTAAGTGCAGCTCGAAAATTCCTTCATATATCTTTTCTGACGTTCGCTGCTCTTCTAGCCAACTTACTAATCATCTACACTTGGTTCTTTGAGGGCATCAAGAAACATGGAATTGGTTGCATTTTATCAGTGAAGTAAGATACACGTTTAAACAACAGCAACAGATAACTTTAACCACAACCTTCATATTCAAATACTATTCTTGCTTAAGGTAGGCACAAAAAGCAACTACACCTTTACAACGCAATGTAATTAACATCCGATAGACTTTGTTGAACAGACATCAGTTAAACTTGATTTCAAGTAACCCGCTTATAGAACGACATGAACTTTATTGTTTAGCAGTCACAACGCTCTATAAACAAGGAAAAGAAAGCTTTTCATCTTCAAGGATAAGAAAAGAACTTTACCATTCGAGAGGCGGTGCAAATCATGAATGTGAGTAAGGTTAACTTCCTGGGTTAAGATATAACTCAAATCGACGCACACGCCAGTTCGTAATGACATTAAAATTAATGCTTCATAGTGATGCACTGTAGATATCGGAGGGTATCATTATAAAAACAACGCAAAATAGATCGTAGCCCTGACGGTTGCAACCTAGGTAACGGTACCAGTAGTTTCTTTTTATGTCATTAAGCTGTGAGCTTAAAATTACATTCACAGTCCAAAATAGATTACTTTTTTTTATGAAGGTGTTTCCTTCCAATATGTTTAACAGTGATTCTAAATCCGAACTCTTGTAATTTGCATTGGGCGGGAAAATGTTTGGAACAAAGGCCTACGTGCTTGGAGCTTGAAAAGTATTGTTGGGGAATGAAATTAAAATATGAACTAAAATTAGATGATAGGATAAGGTGTGACTTCCTGCGCTAATGAGTCGCACACTAATTAAGGAAACCACGAAATGCAATCAAAGAAATAGCGCACGAAATTTTCACTGCTAAAATCATCCTTATGTACGAATCATATACGTGTCAGTGTTCTGAAAGTAAGTTCAAACTAGCACTTCAATTAAAAATATTTGCATTTTGTTTTTAATTTCAGCCATAAAAAATTAAAAAACTGACGTTTTTGAAAATGTGCCTCTTTTGCATTTTCTTAGTTTCCACTGCTAAATTAATGATGTTGAAAATACATCAGAAATGTATATTATAAAATATTTTAAATGGAAAAAGTCTAATAAATAAAATGTGCTAAAATATCAAAAGGTTTAGATATTGTTTGAAATAGTAGTTTCAATTTATTTATAAGCAAAGATTTTCTTTTAAGATATGTCTCAAATGGAAAAAAATCGGATGTTAAAAGAGGTGTTAAAATTTTTTTAAGATTTATTACTAACACAGTTCGCAAAAGCTACATAGTTCTAGTTAGTTGATTTTTTACAACATAAAGAAAGAGAAAAATTATGATACCCAAATGCTTAAATGCTAAATTTACTGATTGAAAAGTGCCAGAATTTTCAGTAAATCAAAGAACGTCATTAAAATGAATCATAACAGAAAAATTTGAGAAAGTTTTTTTTTATAAATGTAGCAATCTGAATGTTAAAAAAATATTCAAATAAAATACTTTTTGCGAAGTATTTTTAATAAACGTAGACTTTAATTTATTTAATACATTGACAACTGTTACTGGAAAGCAAAGAACTGATAGACTTTAAGCATAATATAAATGTTTCATTTGCATGCTTCGTCTGACGTTTCTTTTTAATATTTTTTATTCTTGAACAGTCCTCCTTTATAAGTCACGTATGGTTTTCTCTTATTTTTAAAGTACCTTAAAGAAATTTGCTGTTAATTAACACAAGGAAAGAATTTTATAACTATTTTTTGTAATGTAATACTATATGCAACTAAAAAAAATTACTACTTCAAAATAATATTGCAAATTCGAAACATTATTAATGGTATTCAACATAAGAGAATTCTGGTTAAAAATTATTTATCTAAAGAGATATTCCAAGTTTAATAATTTATTCGCTTCACCTCTTAAAGATGTAATAGGAAAAAAAGAGAAATTCAGAAAAAAATATTACCCGGCAGTAAAATATGTATGTGATACGAAGAATGCAATAAAAGCTAAACGACAAAGTTCTCATAGCAGTGAAATCAAATGAAAGAGAATTTAAAAATTATTAAATCAAAAATGAAATTATCTAAAACGTTTTTTTCTGGTGGCTGATAGTACAACACAAAGAATTCAAAAAATCAATAAATGAACCTTTCTCTAACGTTTGCTGTTCTCTCAATATTCTTCAAAATGTCCTCGGCTATGCATAATTGTAAATAAATAAAAATCAAAAAAGAAAAAAAGGAGAAATTGTGAGTAAATTTTTTGTAAGCCTTTCTCTTTGTTCAACATTTCTAGTTGTTGTTGTTAATTTCATCCCCACTACAGAACGTATAATAACCTCATGGATGATCAATGGTAAGGTAAAAAGGTGCCTGTCATTGCCTTGAGTACCTAACTGGTGACAACATAGTTTCGGCCAGTTCCATCTCAGTTTTGGCCAAGGGCATCTTTACTAACATTTGAGCACGCAACCAACATACCGCACCAGCAATGAAACTTCGAAATCGTAACCGAAGGGACGGTTCTTTAGGACGTTTTCTGCATTCTTCTCAAAGGCACACGCCCTTATAAGGGTGCCTGTACCGTCTTCAGGTCGGCCACTGTTTAAGAAGAGTGAAGCCTTAATAAACGCACTCCGGCATGAAAGTGCCGATTACTAATAAAGATCAGTTTCTAATATTAAAAAAAAACCTTCATAATGATAGGGTACCTTTACCCCGGGCAACCATTACATAAGTCCGATTTTTGTTTCCATTATTGATTAATTAATTAAACAAAGAATGAAATAAATCCTCGGCATCTTTATGGAAAATATCTTCATTTTCTCAATGGTTCGGGCACGTTTATGCCAAAGAACCACTTTTGTAGTCTCCGTTTTTCATAAAGCTTGCGATTATTTTACCTCCTGCTTAATTAATTAATCAGTAATGCAAATGAAAATCGAGTTGTATGAAGATGTCGTGGCATCGATTTGCTCGCTCCCTTATGAAGACTGCCTGTTCAAATCAGAAATTGATCTTTATAAGCAGACGGCACCTTTGTTGCTGTTGTTGTTACTTATGCTCACTTGTCTGGCAATAACATCAGCCCAAGGCCACGAAAGACGGCACCTTTATGCCAAGGCACTCTTAGACGTTTCATTTTTTACGAATAGCGGCCGACTCGCATAATGCGCTGTATTTTAAGCTCACTCGCAAACTCAAAATATAGCGTCTATAATCACATTAAAATACTTTTAAAACAAGTCACCGTTACGAAGGCATCTACGACAAAGGCTTAAGGACATTGGATAACATCTCAGGTAGACATGTATTGACAGATAGATTAATGTGTTACAGAGAAATTGCATGAACACGTGGCAGGGCATAGTATTAGGTTAAGTTGCATAACATATTATTAGACAAGCGATACACAGAGGCATTGCAGCATTAAACAAGTGAACAAAATGTACTGAAATAAATAAGAATGAGTGTACAACGCATGCGAAAATGATGTGTGTTAAAAACTTGCATTGATCAACCTACACCAAATCAAGTAAATTAAGTTAAATATGGGAAATGCCAGTTAAATACGCTGAGTACATCTAGAATCAGGAATGCTAATAATATTGACATTAACAAGTGATAGAATTAACACAAAGTACGCAGAGTACATCTTCTTTTTAAAACACATTTACAATAAACATGCTAGGCATAAAAGACAGCAAAAGTAATAATACAAGGATAATACCCGTAAAAAGAACCGACAATACTGACAAACAAAACTAAATAACTTAGACTTACAACTTACAACAACAAAACTGATTAGGTACTAAGAACTGTACGTGTACTTTACAAACAGAAAATGCAGTGCTTACTAATAACAGAGGTAAAAATAGCATGAAATATAATACTCATAACAGAAAAGGGGTTAAAATACTATATAACGATGCGCAGATGTAAAAAAAAAAAAAAAAAGGCAATGCTTGGACATAAATCACTAATGGTAAGCAAAAGATTTCGTTTGTAATTAACAATATTTACAGACACTTGAACAGGTACCAAACATCTGACCGAACTCGCAATATACAAATTAAGTATTATGCTTAAAACAATATTAATACTGACAACACAAATTCAAAATATAGCGCCTGTAATCACATGAAAATACTTTTATTACAATAAATGCAGTATACAGTCAGATAACAAATGCACAGATAATTGCTCGGAGCGCGAGAATACTCTATATGGGTGTACTCCAACTGCGCTAATGAAAATCCCCCCCGGGTCGAGCTATAGTCCAACTGCGCCAATCAAAATTTCTTCCCCCTGCTGCCTACAGGGTTACAATTTAACTTTTCGAAGCCAACTGTAGCCAAGAGGAAAATAAAAATAAATAAATAGAATTATATATCACAAGAACAAGTAAAAAATATCTAACAAACAGGCTAATTACTTGAATAACAGTAATAAATGCGAGAGCTAACAAAGAAAATAAATGGTATTGGTAAACATACACATTAGCATTACAAACATCTTTCATTTATTATAATAATATCATAAATTAAATAATTATAAAACATACAAATTATATTTTTAATAAATTACATCAATAATAGTCAAGATGTCTGAACTAGACTGGAAAATTTAATAGAGTTCACTAGCGTGCAAAAAATTATTCCATATCAAAGAGTGTTAAAGTGTGCTAAAACATTTTTTGTTAATTAAAGTAATCATGTAAATGTTTGCAGAAATTAAATTTAATTAAATTTAAAAAAAGCTTAGCATTAAATCTATTATAACAACATTACTATCCATTTGGAACTCTGACGTATAAATTATAAATAAATTAAAATTATTATGCTAAGAAGTTTTTTTCTAAAATTTATCTAGAAGAAAGGAATTAGATAAACAATACTGCAAATTAATATAATCAATCAGGCCTCTCAATAAATAAAGGTTTATTTTTTTAACCAAAAATTAAAAATTGGGATGCAAAACGTTTGAATAATATACTTGGAAATATCTGAACATATAATTAATTATAAATGTATAATTAAATTAATAACAAGCTAATTAACAGTAACATTAAGCTTAATTTCATTCAATCTAAAACAAGCAATCGATCAGGAGCTCCGCATAACTGAAGTTTAATGTTATTCTACGCAGATTTGCGTATAAAATAAAAGTTGCACTTGTGAAACAAGTGAATAATGTACTGATAGTCAACAGGAATTAAAATACAGTGGTTAAAAATATAACTACTTGTCAGAAAGTATGCAAAGTTGCCATGGCTAGAGAAATTGAATGATTATAGAAAACTCATAAAGTTAAGCGCTACAGTGTGAAAAGAAAATTCTGAAATAAACATGTTAAGAAAATTAGATGGAGAAATAATCCTTAATTTATTGATATCCATATAAACTCTATGCTTTTGGAAAAATGTTACATATAATTTACACCGAGGTATCAATCACTGAAACCGAGTTAATTTCTTTCCTTATTTTTTCTTATTAGAGGAATTCGTAAAAAGATATGCTAAGGTAAAGGTGAAAATTTCTGCGATATTTTTAAAGAATAAATTTAAAAAGTATTTTTACTTCATGAACTGAAATTTTGACGCTACATTTTTACACAGTAAATAAGTACAAAAAAAGAAAGAGCTGAGGGATCACTGGGACTAGAAACTCGGGTCGAACTATAAATGTTTAGTAACTTTTCCGCTTAATCATAAGACCTTTTGAAATTAGGCTGAACAATATATTAAAGAAAACAGAAGATACAGCACACGTAAGAACAAAAATGGGCTGAATTAGAGATTTACATGTTTAATCAATGAGTTAAACTTACCTGTATGCCATTATGAAATATTAGGAATGTGGCACAAAAGCATGAGTGAAGAAGGCAATGGCAATCTAAATCATTGTAATCTAAATGTATAACAGTATCAGTATCTGCTATTAATTTCAGTACTGCAGAAAAAATTATAAATGAATTATATTATAAATCACATGAACTCGTTGCATTTATTAGCGTGATTTAGCGACCATCTTTGTTAACAAATAATTTCAAGTAATTAATTTTACAAATAATTTATCCTGAAACTAGGTTAGAAACTAAGCTACATGCTGAAGATTAAGCTTTGCCAAGTTGTTAACATCTTCTGTTAACTAGAGTTGTGATGCAAGAATTTGTAAAAATTATCATTTAAATATAAATTGGCATAAATACAATACAAAGTATATAAATTCTACATACATGAAAACTGGAGTACAGTGCAACAATATGTGAAAAAGAAATGGATTAAAAGGGAACTGAAAGCGGCCGAGCGGTAAAGACGCTGAACACTGGTTGTTCGTTCCGAGGTTCGAATCCCGCGAACGGGCTGGCTGCATGGGCGTTTTCGTGGCTTTTTTCCCATGTGTAACGTGTATACGAGCCAGTTTCCCTTAGAAAGTCCTCCACTAACGTATCCCTCCCTTTAGGTAGATAGCCCTCGTGTGCTTTGAAATAATTGAATAATCCAATCCAAAAGGGAACTGAAAATCCCAGGATATGAATATAAGGGAGTTTGAATTTTTTTGGTTAATTATTAAAATTCTGATGACGCTCATAATTATTCATTTATTAATTAAATGTGTATTAGAAATTAAATATATGCCAAAGTACATCAGGTGGAAAACAGAATAAATATTTAAACGTTTCTAGTATTAAAATATGGAATTTGTAACAAAGTTAAATAACCTTAAAATAACTTCAATGACTAAAAATGGAAAGCTTAATACGGAAATATATTGCAATAATATTAGTGTGAATTTAGAACGACTTAAGAAGTCCAATTTTTAGATTTAATAAAGAGAATTTTTTAAATTAAATTAGAACTGTTTACCTAAAATGGTAAATTTAAAAGTTAAAACATTCTGTAACTAAGAAGATTTGTTAATATTTATCTAGACAAGAAACTTATTTAAGGTGAGCTACAAATCTGATGCGTGATAGGTTGATTATGTATCAGTTTTGTGTATGTGATTAATCTATCAATTTTATTATTCAAAACTGATATATATATGTAAGATAAAAATGTATGAATCAGAATTATAATATAACTATAAACATTAATTCTTCCTCTCTATTCTAAAATCGTAATAACTTATCTGCATTGCGTCATTCAGATTAATCATGCGATCTTACATAACCGTTAATACCAGATGCCTCTTGACAACCAATCACTGAATTGTAAACCAAAACTTTTCTCTTCGCGTGCTTCCATCTTGCATAACTACGCACTTCAGCTTTTGCCCTCTACTCTGCTAAGATGTAATTTCGCTGGCTTGCTTTCCTTCTCAATTATATCAAAAATGTAATGTTCTTGAATAGGCATAACTAGAGTGCCAAAGTGATTGTGGCCACAAATATCAATTGGAAATAAAAATGGAATTAAAACTGCCTCGACTGCCAAGTTCTTTAGATATTACCAAGTTAGCATTACTAGCATACTGCGCAATCAAAATCTTCTTCAATATGGGTCTAATCAAGCATCTACAGTGTTCCGTCCTTTCCTTTGCTTTTATCGTGACATATATATATATATATATATTATATATATCAGCGACTAAAACCTACAACTTCGAAAGTTTTTAATTCTTACAGAGAATAAAAAAGATCTGGCTCATCATTCCTTTAAGCATCATAAAACTTTAAAATGAGTGTAAAAGAAATTTATTTTTACTTTAGCACACGCCAGACATTAAATTAATATTTGTTTTGCATGCACAATTTTTGGAAATAAAGGCTTGCAGTCTCAATAAAATGTCCCCTTAATGGCGATAAATGACTTTTTGTAGCACCCAATCTTCTTGAGAAAGAAATAGGGGACAGGAAATGTCGCGCAGTTCGTGGATTAGATAAGTTGAGGGACGGGGATCTTCAATCAAATTTGGCGCAGTTCGTGCCCTACCCACTATATGTAGATGCTCGAACACATTCAGTCAAAGCATTAGATTAGGCAGAAAAGAACAGAAAAGTAACAATACAAATACATTAATGCGAAAATGGTCGACAATACTGATAAGCAAATCGCTTTTAACAGTAGAGATATGTAAAAGAGATTAAGAGCAAGGAGTAAGAATGTTCTGTAGGCATTGCTTTGCCCATCTATTGAGTAAACTCTTGCTATACTATGCTAACTAAACGCTGTCCACTGGTTTGGTCAGGGCCACCTTTCTACCAAAAGACGTTCAAACAAGTACGTTCCATATCGCTTACTTCTTCACCCTCATGTAAGTCGTTATCACATTAGTTAAATCTTCACAATTGTGATGGGGCTGTGATTAATCAGGAAATGAGTTAAAGTTGAATTTGTCATATTTAAGACTGCGCTAACTTTTTTGGATTAGATAGAACCTCTTTCCTGTCGACAACATCCACTAATAAATTACAGTATAACCATCTTCGTGGCTGATATTGGAAAATTTTACTTGTTTGTTCAACGGGTGAATATGTCCAGACATGTTTGTGCTTTCTTTTCCAGACTTTGCATAGTAGTGTCACTGACAATGACAAACTCATCTACATATATTACTACTTGGGTATAGGCAGTGTCACTGTATTCTGTAAATACTGTAAAAATAGCACTTGGTTCTATAAAGTTGCATAACAAGGCATGAACCAAAGGGGCAACCTCTGACGACTCTTCGCTTTAGTGCTGTCCGATCTTTAGTAGCTGTTATATTTCTGTCGCTGAGATAGTTTACTATGATGTAGACTGTAAAGCGTTTTCAATAAAAGCCTGTGTATTAGACTATCTAATATGCCATATCCTCATAGTGAGTCAAATGTACTCTTGATAACATTTCAGATAATAAAGATGTGAAAATTGGCTTGGTGGTTATTCTCAGTTGTAAAGATCAGGTAGTTAAGATTTTATTCTGAGGAAAGAGCTATTCTAAAATCGTAATGCACTGAATGCATTGCCTGAGTAAATGATAAATGATGATATAGTCGCAGGAAGATGATTCATTCGATCACTATATTGAGGTCTGAAGGAGAAACACTGGTCTGTATGACTGTTGTAGGCTTCGGTCTCTATCTTGTATTTTTTTAAGCATCAGAGGTGCTTACTTTTTTGACCGTATCACTTTTCGAATGTTGCCACCAAATATTACTTCCACGTTTTATTTTTAAAGAATAAGTAAAGCGAATATAAAAAATAAATGGCAACTCAAATAAAATATGTTGCGATCAAATGTTATCTTAATATATTATTTTTAAAGAAACAGTGCAGTGAATGTAGGGGAAAAAAAGTACGGCAACACGAATAGAAGGCCGCTGATGGAAAACAACCTGGGAAATTCTAGAGTCAGTTCTACGTAAAATGGAACGTAATTTTACTAACGAAATTTATTAAACGTAATTTTAAGCTTAATTTAAAATCCATCTTTACATATTGAATCCAAAACAACACACTAAATTTGATAAACGAATAACATTTCGCTTTTCTTGTTTTTCGTTGATGAGTTTTCAAAAGCGTTTAAATGAATTTAGACTTACCTTCTCCTGATTGTAGACGCTGGTGAGCTCTGCCAGCGAACAATTCTCATTAAGATTCAGGTTTCGAAGCTTTTCATCGATGTCCCGAAGCCATTTTCGTATAGTTTTCATCTGAATTGATAAGCCTGGGGGGTAGAAACACAGTAATTAAGTTTCGCTCTAGAATTTATCGGTTATGAAGTGAGTTTAATTGCATTGAAAACTTTGAAGAAGATCACGCTATTATATATATCGAACACCTTATTTAGTATTCAGCTGCCATTTTAAAGGATTTGGGTTCTGTTTCAATTAAAAATAGTGTCGTTATTTATAACTTGCTTCTGGCGGATAGCTAAACCTAAATCTAATTCAAACCATAGCTTTCAAGATGCTTTCCTATAGAAATTGTTTACCTATTAACACTTGAAAGATATGAAGTTGTTTTCACTCTAAGGATCAAAACCTTGCCCTGAAAAACGTAATTAAAATCTGGCTCTTCCAAATCGCGCGATTTGGATAATTGCTAATTCATGCAGCATAAGATCTTCCATTTATTCTCTAAGCTGTAAATAAATGCAACAGATTGAACCATTTAAAGATAATACGATCTTCTTAAAAGCATTTCGATCAATTTTGATGATAATAATTTTCACAAATAAGTGTAAATTCATATGCATTGATCACTCTTTTAATTAATATAAAATCTAATTTTAAATGTGAGTTATTTTTCTATCAAATAAATGTATTACTTAAAATATTTTTTCAGATTCTGATATGCTTAACAATATACAAACAAATAAAAATGAGTTGTTAATTTCCTTTCATAAAAACAACATTCGAGAGATCAAATGCTTAAAACAAATGTTTGAATACACTATTCCAAAATAAAAATTTTTCAGATAATCAATAATTAATTTTAAAATTTGCATAATTTAAAGCTAACATTTTTTTCTGACTATGTAAATCAGTAGAAGGCACTAAGTTACATCAACGGCAGTCACCTGAAATCCCATGATAAGGTTAACATAATATTATTATTAGTATGGACTAAAATATTAATATTTTTATGAATAATTATTATTATGGATAAGGACTATTATTATTGATGTTGCTGCTGCTGTTGTTTTATCGATGTAGAATTCTTGAAGCTTATACATAGTTTGGGGCTTTTTTCTCAGATTCAACAAAATTATATTGTTGCGTGCCTACAGGTTCGTTATTAATTGAATGCACAAGTTCGGTGAAAAATGAACAAAATTTATTATTATCACAATACATAAACCAAACTGCTTAAATTTTCTTAGATATTCGTACAGTATTACAATATCTCACAGTAGTTATCTTCTAACTACTCAAACGTTCAACAGAAATTAATTCAAAACAGCTAGAGAAAGCTAATCCGAGAATTCGCTACAGTCAACAAGAGCAGTTTTCTAAACAAACTCTTAAAACAACAACTAACCGAATAACGAATTGAGAGGTTTTCATGCCGCTTATATAAACTTTTGAAATGCGAGAGAATTTTCTGGTATTTTCTCGAAATCAATAAGACATATTTATGTATTAAATGTTAAATGCACGCACTCTTGTATTTTTAATTTTCCGGCTTAGCTTTCTTTTAATATTCGTCACGCGCTGCACTGCACGGGGAATAAAACAATTTTATTTATAATTCTACCAACATTTCCTATTTAAATACCAAATCCATAACAATATATACGCTACACAAAAGATATTGCTGATTTCTGATAACGTAAAGCGAAGAACTGTTTTTGATGTACTATTTTCATGGACACAAATAATAATCTCATTAATTGTATTTTGCGGGAAAATGTTATATTGGTATATAGAATTTTAAAATTTCTTACGCGTATAATTTTAATAATTTGGTCTCTGTTATTCTGACAGTAAAATTATTTTTATAAATAGCACTATTTTTAGTAAATATAATTAGTATCGCGAAATGCCTGCGTTTATTATTCCAGAATACATTCTTTAACGGAAGCTGAAGAAAATCTTTAACCGTTTTGCGGCATTATCTTATCATATATCATTCGAGCGCAGAACCGCCAAAGTATAAGCACACATACCAATTATAAATACACATATCAAAATGTCATTTAAGAAGAAATTAGACAAAGATTTTAAAGGAATAATAATCTTTTTGAACAATAGTGGGGGAAATCATACAGGAAGATATTTCCTAAATATTAGAAATATTCAGCAGAAGGTTAAGAGCATTGTAAGGAAGTATAAAATCTTAGCAATATTAAAAATCTCGAAACAAACATAAAGATAGAGCTTTAAAAGCACTTTCAAATGAAAACGAGCAGCATCATCAACATAGAGAGAATTCATTTGTATTCAGGCTTTAAAAACATCTAAAGTTTTATTTAAAAAGCAGAGACACATTCCACATAACCTCCTTTTCATAAAAGTAAATGCAGATAAATTTAAATTGAAAATTAATAATAAAATGACTTCCCTGTCTTTAGTAATTTTTAGTATGAACTAGCTTTAATAAGCACTGTTTGAGTAATTTAAGTGAGCAATAAAACAACTTCTAACTGTTAAGAAGGACGAGGTTCACATTATAGACTGATATTCAAATCATTAAAAATCATAACTAAATATTTCATGCTTCCTTTCTTTCTTGCCATTTAATTCCATACATTACATAAATTATTAAAATCAATATTGTTGATGTAAGAGACTAATAGCATTATTTTAATGTTATATAATCACGTAGCTTATATATGGTTACGTAAAACGGTAAAAAAATTTTTAATCTGAAAGCTTTCAAATTTTATATTATGTCCAAATGGACTTTTTTTAAACGTTTTGTGTGTTATCTTTATTTATTAAATATCATGTTCTTCGCACTTAATCCATAAAATTCAGTTCAACAGCAATATCGCAAAGTAATTTTAAAATGAGCATATCTTTAGAGTTTCCGATACACAGTCTCTCGCGCTGGAGATAAAAACGTTTTTTCTTTTTCACATAGTGTTGCCATAGCTCGCTTTGAAATCGTTGAGTTTGTTAATCAAAAATTCGTTAAGTTTTACAAAATATGAAAAAGGTAATAAAACAAATTCCAAATTTGGACTTCCGGGTGAAAACGTTCAACATTCAATATATGAATTTAATTAATTGTACTAGAAATAAATAATATCAGTTGTAGTCACTGAATCCTACCTCTGAAAAGTATCCGCAATTCCTGCTGAGAACTTTATCTCAGGGCATGAATACGATAATTTCAGTCACGCCCTTTGTTATAAAAACGACTTCATGTCATGTTAATCCTGTTGCATGACATTAATCTTTGTCCACAAGTAATATGTATGGTTATTGTGTAGAACGAAACGAAGAACGAGCAAACAGGAAAAATATTAACCTCTTGTACTGAATTCAATCGTGCAATGAAATAAACACGAAATTTGATGCTGACATGGGTTCACCTAAATACGGTCAAAGTATAGCTTACAGTGGTCAAATTTAATCCGGTCAAAACATGAATAGTGACAGTTCTTTTTTTCACTGCGAATTCCTGCATTATTAAAATTCAAGCTCTCATATGCTTATTATTAAAAACTTATCTGCATTTCGCAGATTAACGGATAAGTTCTTAATATAAAATTTGTAAAATGATGTGTAAAGAATTCATAAAATGATTTTAATACCTGTACTTATATCTAGTATGTATGATACTTAAAATATTGCCCTATTAAATATTTTTGAAAGGTTAGCTGTAAGTGTTTCTTAACTTAAAATTATACATTCAGTTATAAATTAGTTTTAAAGCTTAATATGTGATCATCATATCATCATATGTTCATCCCAATGTAAAACTAAACAGTTTTTTATTGGAAAATCAAATAATTTAGACGACAGTGTTAAAAATTATATAAATTATACAAAGGCATACCTTTTTTAATTGAAAAAGGCTATAAAAGAATATTTCTGCATAAAGCTATTAACATTTTAATGCCCTACGAAATAACGTATTTAAGAGTAAAAATTTTCTTAACGTATGTGGCAACAAAAACAAATTATTGAAATGAATTAAATGCAGAATGTGAAAACATTAATAGAGGACTTGGAGAGTTTGTGTCAAAAAACGTAAGCACACACCCCTGTTGCTAAATATAATGCAAAGGTAAGTGACACTTGAAATATGAGCTAATGCTATTAATGAGTAAACTACATTAATTTTATGTTAAAAAAATTTAATAAGAAATACAACACTTCTCTTTAACTATTTTTACACGAAAGCACCTAAAACATATAGATCTACTTTAAATATTGTTTTAGAATATATTTTTCTGAGAGAGGGATGAGTTTTTCCGGAAAAAAAAAATCTTACAGTGACAGTGGTTCCGTGAGTCGACTAAGTTAAGAGACCGATACTGCATAGCATAAAAGGATGTTTTAAATAGTGCATTAGGTTTGAAATTTAGTTTTGTGTTTCAGACAAGAGTCACGTGCCCAAGCTCATGTCATTAGCAAAGATGCGGCTGCCAACTGCAGTTGCAGCATGGGCGATTGCTTTCCAAAAGGATCCCGATTGTAATTTGATAACTAGATTGGAATTAAAGAAAGTAACTAGCAGATGGCTCTTAGCTGGTAAATCTAAAATCGTTCAATGAACTCTTCCTCTGCGGATCGATTTTCTGCGCAGGTTATTTCTAAAGTTTTTGAACAAGGATGCAATCAATAGAAAATGCAAGATTTCCCTTCTTACACTGAATTAAAGTATAACGTTTAGACTTTGTATAAATAAAAGAACGAACATGTACAACAGCACGATTTTATATTACCTTGCAATATTTAATGATTATACAACTAATACATAAAATTGCAAAATAAATCATTACATACTGCCACTAAATTTTTGCTACGGTGCGAAGTATAATCACGTTTACGTATTTTTTTCTGTTGCACAAATATTTTTCAGACTTTACATCACAAAATTTCAAAATTTAAATTTACAGTCTCATATTTGGTAAGAATAGCATCTGAACTTTTTGCGCGTTGGATCAGTTGATTTGAATCATTTTATATTAAATCATAACAGAAAACCTCTTTTTAATTCACCTTTTCAAAGAAATTTTACGCCGTTTATTAGCTTAAAAATGGATCAGAAAATATTGTAAACTTTCAATAGCAATGAATTTTCTCTCACTAATTTTATTTCAAATTTTTGTCGAAATAGTATGTGTTGAACAGGCTTGTTATAATATTGCATTTAAAAAACTAAAAACATAAAACGGAATCCGCAGTTTTTAGGTAAATTTTGCTTGATACGTCTTTGAATGAGCAATATTCTACGCACATTCATACGCACAGAGAGTATAAAATTAATTCAAATTATAGCATCTACTTCAGCACACTGTCATTCTAATAACCTTTGACTGGCGGAAAAACATAGTCTTATCTCGCAATTAATCAAATAAAATTAAATCAGAGACAACGGTGGCACACTTAATTACAACAGAACTGCCATTCTGCTACAAGCTGATCGACTCCAAACAATACATACTGCCTCGGTCGTTTCTATAAATAATGCATTAAATTCTGTCCTCAACTAAATGGCTAAGATCTACACATTCAGGTAGCATTAATCAGAGACTTCAAATTTAATTGAGTTATCTGCTGATGATCGATGACGGATAAATCTTTATTTATGTCTACAGAACTGTCATGTAAAATCACTTTTTTCAGAGTCTCCTTTTCCGCGTTTGTAAGCAAGACAGAAAAGAGTTCATTGGGAGCATTCTACAAATTAAGCAGTTCATCATGGTAGCTACCTGTGTGAAGCATAATCCAGTTCGAGACACAGTAAGTATTTCCAACAGAACAATTACCCAGTTTGAGTTGTACTCTGTCTTTTGTCTAAATAAAAAAACTCAGCTTTGGAGCCAGGTGTCATTCATACATAAGCAAAGCTATACGAAATCAAAAGCTACATATGGATATTACTATATCATGCTAAATCTGACTAGAGCAGAGAGATAATATAATATATTGATAAATCATTCCAGATATTCAGCGATGCTCTAGAAATTACCTCATACAGTTGGTATATCGAGTGACATCAACTGATGCAACGTTTACTCGCTTGTTCTGTGGCATCTGATATTTCACCTTATCAATTTTGATTTAGATCAAATTGATTTGATGCCTGAATTAATTTGATTTGCTATCGCAGTATTAAGTCATATACATTACGGTATCATCATGTGGCCAACGGTCTATTCCGAACCTATTACAACAGAATAAGTGTAATTTTATTTACAGTATGACATGAAGATTTAATTTTTTTTTAAATTTATTTCTACTACACTTTGCCATCGGTCTTGTATGTGTTAAATTTCACGAATATGATGGGCAAACAGGGGGTACATTTTTTATGCAAAAAATCGATCGCAGTGACAAACAATTTAGCCGCTCCTGATATTGGATTATTTATGTAATACAAAATTCCTTTTATCTTTACATAACTTGGCATAACAACAAAAGCTCAAGAGTGACATTGTCTCTTCCTGCAAACACAACTTCTAACATTCAGCCTTTTAATTTTAAGGTATTCAAAAAGCTTTCAAATATCATTACAGAAAGGCGTTTAGAAAATGATGAACAAAATTAAATTTTATGAAAATGAAAAGAAATAAAGTAAGTCGATATCTCTGCTAGAGGCCATCCATATTATAGTCTATGCAGAGGGTTAATCTCTTAAAATCAGTTAAACATGTTTTCGAAAATGGGGCTTTTATATAGAACAAGTTTCAGAGGATTGCAATCTCTAGTTAACGTTTCAGGCTTCAATGAGGAAAGTTACGAAATTTCATTTTTTGAATATGTACATTGCGCTAATTCGCAAAAATATTGGAAAAACTCGTGTAAAAAGTGACTATGATAGTTTTTAAAGAGCTGCAGAAGCAGATACAGAAAAAAGTGATGTCATACCATAATCAAGAAAAGCATTGCAAATTCTAAGAAAAATTGCTGAACTGACAAGTGCTGATCAAAAACGCTGCCAGCTGTTTTCAAAATCCTAATAATCTTTACAATTTTATGCGCTTAAAATCATCGTCTTTAAACGAGCTCTTAAGAATGAATATTCTCAGATGCTATTTGCTCGGTTTCGAAGATGAGCTCAGTAGCAGAAAAAAATAAAAGCTCAATGCATTGAGGGGGGAAGCTCTTTCAGTGCATGAATGTTAATTTTATTTTCATTAATTGTGCCCTAGACGGGATTCCAACTATAAACATGCCCCTCCTAGTTGGAAGTGCTAACATGTACGAGATGATGCGACATTTTTTTGCATTATATCTCACTTAAAAGGTAACGGAAAGGAAGTACGAAATCCAGTCGATCAAACCCAGAAAGCGATGAATTATCGTTCACCATATTTTAGTTTAGGCGACTCTATATAGACCATGTAGTGGACTCTCGATGTTGGAAAAATACAAAATCAACTGTACTGTCGCTGGAACTTGAAATATGGATCTTCCATGCCCAATACTAAGCCTTTACACTACAAAAACATGTACAAGGGAAAACGCAATTCCAAAGAAACTAATGGTATGATTGTCAATTAATGTTATTACTGTGATTTATAAGTATTAATTTAAACACACTACCGTAATTTAGGTAATTCTTTTTCTTCGTAGCTTGAGACTAACTTTACAACAAAAATCAATAGTCATTGTAAATTAAATTTGTAATTTGCATTTCATATTTCCAAAACTAATATATGCTTTGTTTAGCAAAACTACTATCAGTGTCTTTTAAGCAAAGCTTTCCACAACTTTCCACAACTTTTAAACAAAGCTTGCATTCAAAATAAATACCAATTAAAATAGATTTAAAATAAATAGTAAATAAAATACATTCAAAATAAACAGCATTTCCTTCAGTAGCAAATACTACATACAAAATAAACAGTAACTGAATGTGTGAACAAGAACGAAACTGTAATATTCGATTTACATTAATATTTTACAAATTTAAATTATGTAAGATTTAAATATATTTAATGGGTTATATTTTAATAATAAATTTATATATGATGCTAGTATTGTTTTACAAGTCCGTAGAACTAATGCGAACAAAGCTTATACTATTCCAGGCACATATTATTGTTTTGACACAATTACATAAACGTACGTAAGCATAAATTCTTTCACGCCGCAACCTGAATAAAGGAGGAGTCGAAAAGTCTAGCCTTCTTTGTGCAGCTATTAATAACATCTTTCATAATAATAATGATTTTCCAATTGGTCCCCGGGCAGGATTTCTTACAAAAGATCCAGTAGGTAAAAAAAGGTTTCGCTGAAAAGTTTCGAGTAATTACGTGCAGATCTTCATCTTCGATATGTAAAGCAGAACTATGCGTAGGTTTGCTTTATTAATCACTTTTGCGTGAAGTGTCATCGCAGAGCAGAGTTCAGGAACCTTTATTAGGTCAAAAGCCATTATAAACGGAGGGGATTTAGAACGAATTACATTTTCATTTATCTGTTTACTTATTTTTACTGGTAAGGGAGAAATAATCATAAATTTAAAAATTTGACGCGTCATCACAAATCTTCCGCTGCCTAAGCAGATTTACTCAAATATAAGTGTTTTAAATAAATCAAAAGATAAGTTTTAGATATTATTTGTTTTTTTTATGTCCTGGGTAACGAACTAAATAGTTTTAAATATTTTTCGTAATTCATATATCATAGAAAATATTCCATCTGGAATTTAAAGTTGGAAAACAAATGTAAAGGAACTGTAATGTAGAATTACATATCCTTATTATATGTCAAATAGCATGCATGCTCTTTCGAGACTTCAACAATTCTCAATAATAAATTCGAACTGGAAATAGAAAAGATAAATAAATGTAAAGAACAATTTTTAATTACACTCGTATAAAGAGTCAGTATGTTCTACTGCTGTTACCGAAGGCCCATTGCAAATGGCTAACCATGAGAAAACAGTGGCAAAGTGTGTGTCAGCTAAGATACTCACATTCCCTTCATGAAGCTTCCTCTTAGCCAATCAGGAATTATTTCGATTGACTCTGGACTTTAAATAAACTTACAGCCAAGATCCATCTCTGTTAGAACAGATGTCATGACAATGGAAAATGACGTGAAATGATAAGGTTACCGAAATTATCTTAAGTAGCCATTCCACATTCGTTACCCCAAATATCATGTGTCTGTAAATCAGAATCATATGCGTGATATTGATACATATGCGTAATCATATGCGTGGCTGTGATATGCCTGTCAATAAAGTGATTTTTAAAAATGAATTGATGGATTCAGGATGAAATCATCCGCTTTCTTTGGCACTATGCAAGAGCGTCTGCAACAAATTAGGGAGATAGTTGGAGCTAAAATTACAGGTTCCCTTGTTTGAATGGCTCGAAAGCAGCGAGTACGAAGAAATTGAAATATTGTTTCGGCAGCATTATAATCTTTCGTGTAGCGCAGCTTCATTAGTTTATAAGGGTTGCTTTTCTGAAAGCTTTGACCTCTTTTTCCATAAGATGCAAGACTAGTTCAGGAAACGGGAAATTGTGCGCTTTGTTCCTCTCAACAAATACACTTATATATATATATATATATGTGTGTGTGTGATGTTTCGAAAGTAATTTGTGATGTCTTCTTTGGCGTTATATTTTAAATTAGCGAAGTCGCCGAAAGTAGTTAAGGTGGGATCGATAAAGTTTTCTTTTAATATTTGTTCCAATTCTTAGTAAGTTTTTAGCTCATGGCAATTTTTAATATAGAGCTAGAGGGCTTTTCCCTTAATGTAACGAGAAATATTTTGAAGTTTCCAATTTTCGTCCTTATTTTGGCAGACTTTGTTAAAATAACCTAACCAAGAAATTATGTCACTGTCCTTAGAATCTTCAAATGGAATAATATTTAAATCTATTGTATCTTGATTCACGTTCAGTGAATCGTCAAGATTAACGGGTTCCATTGTAAATGAAACTTTAAAATTTTCTTGAGAACAAAAAATGTTCACTCTTCACAAAATATTTTTACAATAGTTAAAATATTTTTTTAAACCAAAAACTCTTCAGAGTATTATCAATACTTCATAGAATAATAGACAAAATAAAAATTTTGTATTCTCAAATTTTATGATTATCACTACACATTTCAGGATAATATCAAATATTACTTAGAACACTATTAATTAGAATAAGACTTGAAATTTAAATAAACTCGTAATTACTTTAACATAATATATTTAAAACAAACTATTGTCGTAGCAACCTAGTTCACACACTGAGAAAAAATAATTTCTTAAAATATATTCTTACTTGGCTGTTGAGTACACTATTTAATCATGCTCGTTTGTGTGCTGTAAAAAAAAATCTGATGTATACACCACATGACTTCCTTGTACGGAATATTAAATTATACGCATTTTTTCTCGCATTTCCTTTAAACTTATTAGATTGAATTAAACCTACTTCGCCGACAGCGCATAAACTACAATAGAATAAATGCATTCTTTAAAATTCACTTTGTTTACCATAGCGACACTCTGGCGCTAGGTTTATTTAACAGTATTATATTTCGTTCATATTGTAACTCAGAATGCACAAAATTTATATCATTTAAAGAATTATCTAATCGTTGCCATATGTTCTATTCGAATACTATAATAAAGCTAGAACTATGTATAAAAGAAATTAAGAAAACAAAACAAAAAAGAAACAGTTTTTCACAAACGATTGAGTATTTCTCATTCAATTAATTCAGTTTTCACTTCGCGACAAGGCAAAAATACATAAAAACTCAAAATATCTGTATTAAAAATTACGAAGTAAATCTTAAACGCTTATTTCCTCGAAAAAATTCCAGAAAGGATTAAGCATGATTTAAATAATAAATGAAGGCGTTATCTTTGTTGTTGCAAAGCTAACTTTCTCTAGATTGGCAACAAATCCGCTATCCTGCTGTTTCAAATGTAAACAAGAGCAATGGCCGCCATCAAAAACATTATTAGGCTTAGCGGCACTTAAACAATTTTAAAATTGTTGATAATTCTAAAAATATTGCATACAGATTTACTAAAGGCATAAAACCCTTAACCGAAAGATAAGAACAACATAATTCAATCATTTTTAAAGCAAAAAAGGCACAATTTACAAACATATAAGCGTAAAGAAACTGAGGTCACTGAGCCGGATAATAGAGTGATATATATATAAATATATTTATATACGTTTGGTGAGGCCGATTGCAACCAAAATACGAGGTGCACATCTACATGTTATAGCAGTCCTATATACAAAATTTCAACGTTCTGAGCTACTCGTTTTTGAGTTATGCGAGATACGTACGTACGTACGTACATACGTTCGCACGGACGCCACGAAAAATTGAATTCATTTTAAAGCAGTTTGTAATTTTTTTGGGGGGAAAAGAGTGTTTCATTCTGTCCTTACAGATATCACGCAAATACATCGTTAAATTGCATTTGAAAGAGTTCAATACACCAATCCTGCCGACTCCTTGTGATGTTTCGAAAGTAATTTGTGATGTCTTCTCTGGCGTTATATTTTAAATTAGCGAAGTCGCCGAAAGTAGTTAAGGTGGGATCGATAAAGTTTTCTTTTAATATTTGTTCCAATTCTGAGTAAGTTTTTAGCTCATGGCAATTTTTAATATAGAACCAGAGGGCTTTTCCCTTAATGTAACGAGAAATATTTTGAAGTTTCCAATTTTCGTCCATATTTTGGCAGACTTTGTTAAAATAACCTAACCAAGAAATTATGTCACTGTCCTTAGAATCTTCAAATGGAATAATATTTAAATCTATTGTATCTTGATTCACGTTCAGTGAATCGTCAAGATTAACGGGTTGCTGATTCGTCGACATTGTAACTAAAACTTTAAAATTTTCTTGAGAACAAAAAATGTGCACTTTTCTCAAGAAAATGTTGAGCGCGTCTCATAGTTAGAACCGCATGATTTGGATATCGTCTGCTGGAAAGAAGCTGAAGAATTTCAATCATTTATGCTGTGTTGGGAAAACATTTCTCGAGAACAGTTTCAGTTCTGGCTCCAGGTCTTTAGAGATTGCTGTATAACATTAGAGCAGTTCGTATTTTACAAATCTTTCATTTCTAGTTCGCTGTGGCTTTAATATTAAAAATTTCTATTTGAGGTGAGGTATTCCTCTATTTTTTTTCTTCATATCATTGACAATTGCAATACTTTACTAATTTCTTAACATTTCCTTTTGACTTTTAGTTTGTTTACAGTATTTTATTTTGACTACTTATTCATATAAAACACTTATTTTGATAATAATCCTTTTACACAATAGTTTTACTCGTATTTTACCTTTTACTATCGACAATGACAATTATGTCATATACTGCATTGTCGTTCAACACAACTTTCAACTTCAATTGTATTTTATAATTACCATTAATGTCGTTGCCAAAAAATTGACACATAAATACAAAACCAATACAAAGATACAAAACAACACAACAAAAATTTACAACACAGAAAATTAGACATTAAATAATTAGAGGTGCTCTAATTACCTTTAGTAGCAACCCCAGTTGAGCGTTTACCAAAAGGAAGGTGTGTCTACCTATTGGTGATGTAGTTTAAAATTTTCTGGGTCTTGGTAGTGTCGTAGTCTGGAAACATGGACAATATCAGTAGGTTTCTTTGTGTGGTAATTCATTTTATCAATTTCATAATTAACCTCAGATAATTTTTTGACAATTTGGTATGGTCCAGAATAGGGAGCTGTCAATTTACGTGTATTCGGAAATTCAAATTTATCAAATAAAACTAGATCACCAGGTTGAAATTCTACATCTGCAAATTTTGTGTCATAACGACTTTTATTCCTTTTATGATATTCAATAGTTCTCTCTTTAGCTAATTTTCTCGCTATGTCAACCGGAGGGTAAGTATTTTGATCTAGGGGAGAATCGAAAGGAAGTTTTCCGAGTAAAAGATATGCAGGGGTGAATTTAGTTACCGAATGAGGGGAATTATTATATTCACTAATAACTTGATCCGAAATTTTCGTCCATGGAATTTTCGATGATATAGAATTTACTTTACATCTTAAACGGGTTACTAGGGTTTAGTTCACACGCTCTACTTTACCATTTGTCTGGGGGTGATGGGCAGTAGTTAGAAGTTGTTTTACATTATAATTTCTAAGAAATTTTTTGAATCTATTGCAGGTGAACGCGGCATTGCGGTCACTAAGGATTTTTTCAGGGACTTGAATTTGGAAAATTTGTTTCAAAATATTAGCATAAGTTTCTGTAGTTGCACTTTTAGATGGAAAAGCCCAGACATATCTTGTGGCATGATCGATCCAAAGATATAAATATTTTTTTGTAGAATTATAATAATTAAAAGCGCTGACTGTATCAATAGAAAGACATTCAAAAGGTTTATCAGTTGGGGGTACTTCTTGCATAAGTCCAAATTTTTTGGTTTTTTTCTTTTTATTAATTTGACAAACATGGCAATGTTTCACGAAATTTCCAATATCTTTACTAATGTAGGGCCAATAATATTGTGGGGTGATTAAATTTAACATAGCATGAATACCTGAGTGTCCGAATTTTTCATGAGTTTCAATTAATAACTTTAATCTTAAGGATTTTGGTACCACAATTTTATAACCTTTTCCCTTCTTAATTACCATCAAATCATTTAGTTCTACATATTTTTTATCACACACATTGTCACTTTTTTGCTGTTGTATAATTTCATCACGATTAAGTAAATACACAGAATGTTGGAGCTGGTGAGAAACAGGTTGTCTAGAAAGCATATCAGCTTCAACGTTTGTAGAGCCTTTTTGATATTTAACTTCGTAATCAAACATACTGTGTCGGAGTGACCAACGGAATAATCTGCCTCTTAAATTCTTAACATTTTTAAGCCAAACAAGGGCTGCATGATCGGTATGGATTGTAAATAAGAGACCGTCACCAGTAATAATAAAATTCCATAGTCAAAAATACACTAACTGTATGTTCTTTTTTTTTTAATGGCGACGGTCTCTTATTTGAAAGTACGTGAAATTAAATCCACAGCCCCGTAGTCAATTTCCCGCCTTTTCTACACGTACAGTTATAGAATGTTCTGGAAATTTTTAAAGCGAACTGGAATGGCTGACAAGGCTGACGTCATTTCTTGGAAGCTCCGCCTTTCCAGAGGCTATAAAAGGACTCGCAAAGGAATATCGGAGTCTTTTTCTTTAATGTAACGATGCAGTAAACTTCATTCAATAGTAATAATTTTTTATTCACTCCGGAGATCAGATTTTTGTAATTGCTATTTCTTCTGAATAATAATAAATGGATGATCCTGTTTTTTAAACTTATCGTCTGATAATTTAAGTTACGACTACATCTATGATTCTTCACTAATCTATTTATTCCGGACAAAAGCTGGTACATCACATATATATATATGCGCTTTGTTTCTCAACAAATACACTTATATATATTATATATACTCTAGATACGGTGCTACCGCATCACATCCGCTTTAAAGACCTCTGCAAGGTTTCATTCGGTGTCCGCCGATAACATCGCGGACGAAAACGTCGCGGAGAAAACAACGCAAGGAGAAAACGTCGTGCTACAAAACATCGCAAAGAAAACATCGTGGTACAAAACATCGTCGTCGAAAATAAAGCGGTTCAAAAACTTGCAGTTTAAAAACATCGTCGTTGAAAATATCGTGGTAAAAAATAAAGTATCTACAAATGATCGCATGACGATAACATCGCAGATATTCTTTTTTCGGGTTTTAATAATTGGAAATGGATATTCCCATAATGATTTGTGAGCGCAAGATGTAAAGAAGGATAATTTTTACTTTCACATTTTTTAAATAACTAATAAATTTTTGCTGAAAAAGTAAGAAGGAAATTTAAGCATAAATAATTAAATGCAACTTATAGCTTATACTTTTCATGAAAAATTACCAGTAAAAGCATTACAAAAATTATTTATTAATGGCCTTTGTTAGTTAACTATGTCGGTCTAAAATTCCATTAAGTGCTATAAGTTGCATTAATTTTCTATGCTTAAGTTTCCTTCTTATTTTCTCAGCAAAAATTCATTAGTTAATAAAAAAATATGAAAGTAAAAATTATCCTTCTTTCCATCTTGCGCTCACAAATCATTATGGGAATATCCATTTACAGTTATTAAAGAATGTCTCCGAAAAGCATGTCTGAAAAAAGCATATCTGCGATGTTATCGTCATGCGATGATTTGTAGATACTTTATTTTTTACCACGATATTTTCGACGACGATGTTTTTAAACTGCGAAGTTTTTGAACCGCTTTATTTTCGACGACGATGTTTTGTACCACGATGTTTTCTCGTTGCGATGTTTTCTCCCACGATGTTTTGTAACACGACGTTTTCGCCTTGCGTTGTTTTCTCCGCGACGTTTTCGTCCGCGATGTTTTCGTCTGTAACCTTTCATTCTATTGACAGCGTTCTAATGCTTAATGTTATTTTCCATCATGCAGAATCTGCGGCCTTTTTTAAATCTTCGTGTTTGTATTGAAAATTTTTGAGACACGATTGCATTTATTTTAAACGTTATACGCATTTTACCCCCCGTTTTTTGTACATATGAGTGCCTGTCATCTCGTCTTATCCTGCAGATCTCCAACTGATGCCATGTTTTCTGCACTTCTAAAGTTCATGTGACTAAGTTTTTCGGACTGTTTTATGACCACTGTGTACATCCCTTGAAAGTTCAATCAAGAATGCTCATTCTAAAGTTTAATAATGGAAAACTGAAACTTACGTTTTACTAATCCTTCTCTTTCTTGTCTTCTCTTCGGATATAAAGTATATTCCAGAAGTTCCCATTTGTTGCTCAAAATGTTGCATCGCTTATTAACATCTTCCTTCAGTTCTGGATTTATGGCCTCCAGTTGCGCAGCTTGTTTTCTCAGGTACTCGTATTCAGCGCTGTATTGACACATTTCTGTTTGCATTTGCTGAATCAGAAATGAAATATATACATATACATACATGATGTCAAATTAAGAAATATAAAAATCTTAAAATTTCATTTCAAGTTGTTACATTTCTTAGTATCAGACGACAGAATTAGAATATGTATTCTATACACTATACACCTATATATATATATATAGAGAGAGAGAGATATTACACCGCAGTGTGAAACATTAAAAATAAAATTACGTATTTTCAATTTAAAGAAAATGAAATACACAGCTACTCCATTAACAAAAATTACAAAAGCTTAACATTATGTACATCACCTTTTACAGTTGCGAATGAAGGGATTAACTTTAACCTTAACAAGAGATCAATACCAGATGGGTAGCTTATGTAAATATTGACACCTACTATTCTATTACTGACAAATAGGCCTACTTATATTCATATTCCAGATTATACGCTGCGCTGTTGAGCGAAGAACTATAGTGGCCGAGCGGTAAACTCGCTGAATACTGGTAGTTCGGTCCGGGGTTTGAATCCTTGCCAGCGGGGTGGCATAGGCATTTTCATGGTTTTCTTCCTATGTAATGTATAAACAAGTCAATTTCTTACAAAGACCTCCACAAAGGCACCCTTTTTCTTAGGCAGGTAGCCTTCGAGTGCTTTGCCATAATCAAATAAACCAACCAAACCTTTAGCTTTTAAATTTGCTTCTCTTTTTCCTTACCTTTACATTTTGAAACCTCAGCATATTAGTATAGCTAATTAAAAAAATGAGAAAGTTAATTAAATTAATTAATTAGTTTTGTATTACCATTAACATATTTATGCAAATCGCATTCTGAAAACTCCAAACTTCCCCATTTACTCTGATTTTTATCACATACCTTGTTTAAACATTCATCAAATGTAAATGCATCCCCCAAATCATTTACACAGTTCATCAAACGTAACTCCTTCACTATTCCGATTTAAACGTTCAAGGCAAATTAATCAACTTTATCCAAACTTCTACCTCTGTGTATTCCCAAATTCGTCGTTTGTAAAAGATTCAGCCTTGTGAATGTAAGGAAACGTTTTCATTCACCTTTTGCCCTTTTATTAATTTTTTAATTACAAATTGGTCAACTGCCTAATTGTCATCGTTTATTTTTTTCATATTTGAAATAACTAAATTAAATTATTATTAGGAATTAAATAAATACTTATATCTTAAAGTTTGTTTAATTAAAGTTTACATAATTTATACTTTTAAGAACTGTGTGTCCTTCTGTTTTTGAGAAATGGCCTCTTGAAGTAAATGAAGTCGATCAAGAAGCGTATTAACTCTCTCCACAAATTCTTCATCATTGAGCAGGTATCGTGAATCCACAGCAGAATTCGGTGGGGTTGAAAATAAATGCAGTTCATTCCGCATTTCCTGTAATAAAGTAGAAAAACTGATATGCACAGCAAGAAAGCAATTGTTTTGTCAAAGTAAGTATCATCACATTTCTGGCAAATAATAATTTAATGTCACAGAATTGTTTCTTAGCACTGAAGTTAAAGACAGAAGCTGTAAACAGTACAATAAGAAAATTAAAAATATGTATGCAGCTGTAGGAAAGGTGAAAATGTTTTGAATATATAAAATCGTCAATGTGTATTCGTATTATTGCTTAAAAGAAACAGAAAAATAAGTCTTCAGAAGAACGTCAACAAACTGATTAATTATACAAGTTTGCGATCAGTACTTTAAGTCAGCGGATCCTCAACCGGTGGAAAGCAAGAGAAGAATAGTTGGTACGCAAAGAAACAAGCTATTTTTAACTATTAAATACGAAAATTAAATACCCCAACATCCTGAATTTAAGAACGAATATAAGCTTGAATCTAACCATGACAATTTAAAAAATAAATCTGAAGAATAGTTTAAGAAGAATTTCTCGGAGTTAAAAAACAATAAACAAGTAATGAAAGGTGAAAAAACTTCAAGTGAACAAGCTTTGGAAGCTAGTTACATAGTAAGAATTGCCAAGACAGCGCTGGTTCACACTGTTGAAGAAAATTGTCCAACAGTGTGGCATTTTGTGATATTTATTGAAATTCCAACTTATATTACCAGCAGCTAAACATATCGTTTTGACATTATTCAACGAAAATGCAGCTAATGAACTTAAAATATTCCATTATCAAACGATACAGTAAGTCGACGAATTCATGAAATTTCATAAAAAAGACACTTATTCAAAAAATTAAACACAGTGAATATTTCGCATTGCAATTGGATGAAAGTACTGATATAACGAACTTTGTTCAATTATTAATTTACATACGTTTCTAAGAAGATAAACTGACTATCGAAGAGTATTTATTTCGTGAATATCTTCATGATAAAGCAAACTGCAAACGAAATTTTCAAAATAACTGACGATTTTATTTCTGAGAATTATCTTCTTTCGAATAAGTGCATTGCCGTTTGCAGTGACGGAGTTTGGGCTTTAACAGGAAAACATTCCGCTGTTATTTCTCAAATAAACAAAGTTGCACATTAAACTATATTTACACACTGTTCTATTCATCGTGAAGCTTTAGTAGCCGAAAAAATTCCCGAAAACCGTTTTGAATCAAGCTATAAAAATGGTTAATTTTATATAATAGTATAATATATTTTATTAAATCGTAATTGGCGCCAGACACATACTGAAAACAAATATTTATGACCGAAATAAATTATTTATTCTTTGTAAGATTTACAAAAAAATAAAACAAAATTGAATTTCAACAAACACGACCTACACGCAATATTATATACTATATTCCTGTCACAGATGAAGCATTTTGCATTTCGCCGCTTGCAACAAACAAGACAAGTATTCTTCTGTTACAGCAGTCACCGCCACCAGATGGCGGCACGTGCAAGGACTTTGTATCGCTCTTCTCTTTTTCGTTCTAGCCTCTTCTTTCCTTATTCATCCAAACAGCCGGCGATCTCACGTGACCGAAAGCCACCATTTTTGAAACTTTCGCTTCCCTCCCTCATTGGTGACGTCAAAGAACAAAGAGACGAAATATAGCCAGGCAGTAAGGAGGAATTGTACGTTTGATTTCGCCATTTTGTATCGGTATTAAGCTATATATACTAATAATTTCATGTCATAAGTCATGGTGCTTTCATGTTCAGCTGTCGGGTGCAAAAATCGTTTCGTAAAAGGTGGAGCAATCACATTTCACAGGTATTTTACACGTCATTTCCATAATTACGTTAAATGAGCTTGTTATAGTTTGAGGTACGCAAAGTGTTGTTTATTTATGAATGGGTACTAAATATAAAATTAATCAAAAATGTTTATTTTGTTTGTCTGAGGAAAAGGTAAGAAATTGTTATTAATTTTAAGCTAATGCGAATTTCATTACTTTTATATACCAGTGAGCTGTGAATCTTTTAATCCAACTTAGTAGTGAAGGATTATCTCTTCAAGACTAAGTTTGTTATTTTTCTGAAAATCAGATTACATTCACTTACCTGATTATGTCAAAGCATACTAGAGCTGTCTGCCTTGGGCGGAAAAAAATATTACAAGACTGTTTACATAAAATATTAGAAATTGATAGACATACTGTCATTTTTTGAGATATTCAGTAAGTTCTGTAATTTAAAAGAATTATGCAGAGTGCATGTAGATTACCACAGGGCTTAAGATTAGAAGTGCGGGAGCCCTATGGAAGACCGTCAGCAAAGAGGAACAAGAGTAAATAGATAAATAAAATGACTATTAAACTCATTAATAATTTTAAAATTAAACAGTTAATTATTATCAAATTAATTAATAGCTATTTAATTAATGTTTATAAATTGTTATTTAATCAATAATTATTATATAATTAATTAGTTATAATTTAATTGATAATTAATTATTATTTATTGAAATATTTAAAGATTGAAATAATTAAAATGTAAAGAGATAAATTGAAATTTAATAAGCGATTTTTAATATAATTTTGTTGTCAAAATAAAATTTTCGAGATAAAATTTCTGCTGAAATTGTTATTCAATTACATAAAAGAAGTGCCGCAGCCTTCTTATTCAAGGGTCCGGTGCGTTCCGGCTAGAATTATGATTTTGGCCTCCGTCTCAGTTTAAGCTCTGATCGTAGGAGGGGGTGGAGTTTTTTTATCATCACAAAAATTAAATATACACTCAAATTGGAGACAAACTGATATGCATACAGGTTTCGACGGAAAATGCAAAATTTTACATTTTGGCTGCTGATGAATGAACGGTTGTCGCTATAGCGCATCTGGTCTGCGCTACTGACAAGATATTTAAGAGGAGAAATTACGATTTCAGATCATAAATTCTTCACAAATTTCATTCCATGTAATCTGGTAGACAGTAACTATGCCTCGCATACAGGTGCACGAACGATATGCGCAGATGTCAGAATTTGAGAGAGGTCGTGTAGTTGAGCTCAAAGAATCCGGTTATTCTTATCGGCGAATAGCTCGAAATTTGAGCAAGAGCGATGCCACTATTAGACGATGTTGTCAGGAATGGGTGAACCATGGCGCACACAGCGTCAAGAAGGAAGAAGTAGGCCTAGAGAAACGACAGAACTTGAAGACCGAGCAATCGTCAGATCCGCACTCACAGCCCGAGAGGCATCATTATCTTCGATTGTACGTGCAACTAGTGCTTCAGTGACCGCAAAGACCATTCATAGACGGCTCACAGAAAGGGGGGCTGAGGTTACAGCGCCGACTACCATTGACCTTTGTACAACATCAAGCCCGTTTGCAGTGGTGTCGGGCTCATTCGCACTGGAATGTCGCTAGTGATGAGTCCCGCTTTGAACTGAGCCCCGATGGCCAGCGAAGGCGAGTCTGGAGACGCCCCGGACAGCGGTGTGATAGCAACCTGACTGTCTTCCGGCAGACAGGCCGACAGCCAGGATTGATTGTCTGGGGTGCCATTTCATTTCAAAATAGGTGTTGGTGTTGGTATATTTAATTATCGCAAAGCACACTAGGGCTATCTGCCTAAGGGGAGGGGTGCCTTCGTGGAGGACTTTAGAAGGGAAAAAGTATACACGTTACACATGGAGAAAACCACGAAAACGCCCGTTCGCGGGATTCGAACCTCGGACCGAACTACCAGTGTTCAGCGACTTTAACGCTCGGTCGCTGGTGGGCCCATTTCAAAATAGGACCCCTTTGTTTGTCATCCCCCGCAACCTTACAGCAGAGCGGTACGTCGATGAAGTTCTAAGCCCCGTTGTGTTGCCCTTCATGTCACGCCACTCTGGGCTTATATTTCAGCAAGATAATGCCCGCCCCCACACTGCACATGTTTCTACTGCTTGCATGTATAGCTCTGCTTTTGAACTGTCACTGTCAGAAGTCGGTATTACACTGACGTGTTACGAAAAAGTACTTTTCCCACCTGAAAAAGGCAAATGTTGGGTTTTGTGATTATTCACGCAGGATGGACTGTCACACACTATATATATATATTATAATATATATATATATTGATTTTTAGCTTAAATGAACTTCCATTTTGCAGAACGAAGAGTCATTCAGATATCCAGACCTGAAATCTTGAGATTTTTTGTAATGACACTGCCAGAATTTACATATACGCAGAGATCATTCAACATTACTGGCAACATGAAGAAACATTACACGACTGTATGTATTAATGATTCCTGCAGAAACATTGTTTCTACCTGAGCCTTAACTTCAGGCGGAGCTCACCGGAAACATGTTTCGGTATTTGTTAGTTTTTGAAAGAAATCTTTAATTCCAGCCAAAGCGCATCAGAAACCCAAATAAGACCAATTCAGATACTTTGATGTATAACTAATGGCAATATTAGAGGAAAAGTATGTTATTATTGCAACACTTTACTTAGAAGTTTATTAAGCCGATATTAGTGTTAAATATAAGTTTATGACTATGTATCCTCCGATCGCCAATAGATGGCAGTAGTGTATGTTCGTAAAAAGAAACTGTGATGTCATAATTATGCACATGCATCAGTTCGTCTTTGGTGTTCGTCAATAAACGTTGTGTGAAATAGCACTTCCTGTTTATTACTTTACATTCGATTCAATCTGATTTATTAGAGACTTACATATATTTTGTTTAGGGTGCCTCCATACCGGGACTATTACGAACCAGAAAATCGACAGACTTAATTCGAAACGAAAGTAACTTCGGAGGAGATTGAAAATGAAGTTATGCTGAGTCAAGAATACCAGGATAAAACTGTTATATGGAGAGGAAGATTGCAACGATTTTTGAAAAAGAATTCGGAATCTTCTAGAACAGCTGTTCATCAGAACAAAACGGCTAATGTTGCACTTCCAGATGAAACGAAAACAAGGAAGTTACTACGTCTGCAAATCGGAACTTATTACGGAAATTCGTGTAAATGGTTGGACTTTTGGAACCAGTTCGAAAATACAATTCATAATCATAGTGGATTGAGAAAAACGAAAAAAAGTGCGTACCTAAAATCCTCACTTGGCTGTAATGCTTTAGCTGCCATATCCGGTTTCGCTTTAAGTGACCAGAATTATGATTCCGCAACAGAAATATTGAAAGAACGTTTTGAAAGACAAGATGTTGTCGTCACTTCGCATATGAATAAATTATTATCTCTTGAACCAGTGGGGAACATTTCAAATGTTAAAGCACTGCGTAAACTGTACAATGAATGCGAAGTCAACATTCGAAGTTTAGAATCGTTAAATGTTACTTCAGTTATGGAAATATTCTCTGTCCTATCATTTTGCAGAAATTTCCAGAGGAATTAAATTTGGATTTTAATCGAAATCGAAAAATGGAAGCAAGATTTGATATAAAAGAACTTATAGAAATAAATGTACTGAAGTGAACTCCGATGAGAAACGCAACATTTTGAAACTTACAGGAAGGTGTTTACTGTGTTTTGGACATTTAGAGATCAACTGTAAGAACAGACAGTTTTCCTGCAAAAATTGTCGCAGTAAACATTATGAAAGTGTTTGTGTAAATCCCGCATCAGCTGTTTCCAGTGTAAAAAATAAGGAAACCGAAACATCGGCGGAAATTGTTCAAAATTCTTCTGCCAAAACTGGATATAAGATTTTGCTTCAAATGGTGTATGCTGTGGCTGAGGACAGAAACAAGAATTGTATTGTGAGGTGTCTTCCTGACCGTGGTAGTCAAATCTCTGCAATTCGAGAAGATTTATCAAGAAAATTACGATTACCAGTGAAAGGAGAAACTGTTTTAAATCTGCATACTTTTGGCGAAAAGAACGAGAAACATTGGCGTCGAAAGAAAGTTGAACTTACGCTTCGAATTATTAATGACCCTGAAAAATACATAAATCTCGAAGTCATCGAAGTACCTGTCATAACAAATGCGGATATGCGGGTACCAGATGTTGAAATAAAATCCAACCTCCAAGTATTCGGCATCACTTTGACAGACTGCGGCGGCGCCGGTGGAATGAGTCATATTTCCGTTTTAATCGGCTCGGACATTATGTGAAAAATTGCGAGCGAAGAAATAAAAAGAATAAACAGAAATGCCGTAGCGATGAAAACCATATTTGGATGGTGTATACAAGGCAGATTTTCGTCATCAGACTTTCAAATTCATGATACGTGTTTAAACGTAAGTGTAGAAGAGAAACTTCTAAAAAGCGTCGAATCGTTTTGGAATATTGAATATACAGGAATTAAAAATATTTCTGATGAAGAACAAAATGAAATGGGCTTACAGATATTTAACAACTCAATTACACAAAAAGGTGATAGATAGAAGTTAGACTTCCATGGAAAGATGAGAATGTGACTTAAGGTGACAATTTTAAGAATGCTGAAAGACGATTTTTAAATCTGATCGAACAATTTAAATCAAACTTGAACTTTTATGCGCAATATGAGGAAGCTGTACAAATATATCATGAAGCCAATGATATAATGAAAAGGGCATTAATGACTTTGACCAAATGGAATTCAAATTTGGATACTTTAAAGAACCAGTACAAATCGAGTAACAACTTCGTTAGCTTTAAACTGCCTGACTGTGATTCCCCCTCCAAGATTCTTGGACTTCAATGGGATACAATTAAGAATATCTTCTGTTTTAATACTCAAGATGTTATTGATTTCATCCTCTCAAATGACCAAACAAAACGTTGTGTTTTGAAAGCGGCTTCAGAAATCTTCGATCTTGTTGGGTTTCTTGCTCCATATGTTATTCAAGCAAAAGTTCTGTTTCAGGATTTATGGCTGAAAGGAAATTATCTCATCAGAATTGCAAGACAAGTGGAACAAATGGTATAGGCCCAGATACCTCGGTGGTATTTTCGTGATGTTAATGAAACGCCTGAAACTCTGGAACTACATTGTTTTGTGATTCGTTTAAAATTGCTTACGGAGCAGCAGTGTTCGTGAAATTCCCTAGCTTAAAATATTCTGGAGCAAGTTTAGTGACAGTCAAGAGCAGAGTGGCTTCTCTGAAAAAATTAATCTTTACCAAGACTCGAGCTCATGGCAGCAGTGTTAGGTGCAAGACTTGTAACTACAGTACGTATGCATTTTCCTCAAGCTAAGATTTATTTATGGACAGATTCTCTTATTGTGCTTCACTGGATAAAGAACTTACCACGGCGATGGAAAACATTCGTACAAAATCAAGTGTCGGAAATTCAAGACAAAATATCCCCGAGTATGTGGCATCATTGTCCAGAAACCTGCCGACAAAATCACACGTGGTGTTAAAGTGAGTGAGCTTGTAGTAGATCGAGTGTAGTGGCATGGGCCTACATGGCTTCATCAAGATGAAATAAATTTGCCTAATTATTAGAATTAATATATATCAATATGAACGAATCTAATATGAACGAGCATTGTAACATAGTGTTGAAGAAAGAGTCGTGACTCAAGTTACAAGCAGTGTTCAACCTTTACAACCTGTGTTAAAAATAGAGAATTTTGGTGACTTAAATAAACTTTTAAGATTCATGTCGTATATATTTAGATTCATTAATAATTTAAAGTCACAAAATAGAGTCATTGGTCCTATGACCAAAAGGGAAATATGCAATGCTATGTGTTATTGGATTAATTTTCGCAAGGTGAGTATATTTTTGCAGAATTGAATGATGTTAAATGTAAAAAAAACCATTGTCTCATAATTCCAAATTGTTTGGTTTAAATCCAGTAATGGATGAAAAAGGTTGTTTAAGAGTTGGAAGAAGATTAGTAAAATCATCATTAGATGTCGATGAAATTCAGCCTATAATATTACCAAATAATTATTTTTCTCGTTTAATTATTTTAAATTGTCATGAAAAGGTACTTCATAGTGGTGTAAATGAAACTTTAGTGCAAGTAAGAGGGAAATTTTGGATTTTAAAAGCTAGACGTTTTGTAAAATATATGTTACATGATTGCAGATTTTGTAAAAAATATAATGCTAAAGCTGGACATGAGATATCGGCTCCTTTCCCTGCTGACCGAGTGGAGAAAGCTCAACTATTTGAGGTAAATGGCATAGATTTCGCTGGCCCTGTGTATTTAAAAAATGGTACAAAAGTGTATATCTCATTGTTTACTTTTGCAGTGACTCGAGGAGTCCATTTAGAACTGTTATTAAATTGAAGTACAGAGTGTTTCATTTAAGCTTCATTTTTTTGTATTTGTAGAGTTATTTATTCTGATAATGCTAAGACCTTTAAAACTGCTGATCGTGAATTAAAATATTTGTATAAATTGTGTAAAAATGAAAAGGTTATAAATTTCCTTGGGAAAAATGGGTTTGAATGGAAATTTATTGTAGAAGGTGCTCCTTGGTGGGGCGGATTCTGGGAACGTTTGGTAAGATCTGTAAAAACTTGTTTAAAACGTATCTTGGGTAAAGCTTCTTTATGTTATGAAGAACTGTATACTGTTTTAGTTCAAGATGTTATTAATTCTAGACCTATAACCTATGTATACAATGAACCAAATGAACCTGATCCTCTTTCACCATCTCATTTTATAACTGTATCTATATTAACTGTTTTACCTTCACTTGAATCTAAAATAGAATCTACAAGATCTTAGTTGATTAAAAGATGGAAGCATAGGCAATTATTATTAGAGCATTTTTGGAGAAGGTTTTATAAAGAATATTTGGTAGAATTAGATCTTGTGAGATTCAGTTGGATAATGGGTGTTGTTAGAAGACCAAATGAAAGACTTTATAATCTTGAAGTTCAGTAAAATTGATGCATCCGTTTACGGATGCATGGGGGGAGTGTTAAATATAAGTTTACGAATATGTATCCTCCGATCGCCAATAGATGGCAGTAGTGTTTGTTTGTAAAAAGAAATTGTGATCTCATAATAATGTATATGTCTTTGGTGTTCGTCAATAAACGTTGTGTGAAATAACGCTTTCTGTTTATTACTTTACATCCGATGCAGTCTGATTTATTAGAAACTTACATATATTTTGTTTAATTAGTGCTATATATTGAATGTGTGCATCGCATTCCCTAGGAGGGGTAAAATACACAGGAAAATTTGAACGGGTGAAGAAGAAAACTTCCCTATCGAGTTGCGATCCCTTCATAAAGAGGAATTTGTATAGGGTATTATAATCTGATCAGGAAATCGCTATAGTTAGCTTGTCAAAAAGAGTTTGGTAAAAAAAAAAAAAAAAAAAATTATGGTGCCTCTTGACGAAAATTGGCGATTGGAAAGGCACAATTTCAGGATGGCCGCTACACAAAACCAAAGTCAAAGAATTACACAAACTCTGTCCATGTACACATCGATCCATTTTCACTTAAAAAAATCAGAGAATTGCACAAACTCGGCATTGCGCGCTTCCTTGACTTTGTCCATGTACACATCGATCTATTTTCACTTAGAAAAAATCAAGAGAATAATGACGTCTAATGTTAAACCAAAGTTACTCATAACCAAAACTGAACAAAATTTGTAGCCAATCGAAGCTCAATAAACTGCATTATAAATCACATAATGAAATAACATAAAAAAGGAAATACATGTTATCGCATAAACGAACTACAAAAGGAAATATTGAGTTACCATATTTAGAAATTTCTATGTCTTCAGTCTGTGGCACACAAAATTCCTTAACTACGGTTTTCGGATCCTTAAATGTCACTGCGTGATTTACTGAGAAGTGAACGAAGAAGCCATTATCAAAAAGACAATCATACGACTTCCAGCAGTTGGATATGATAGTTGTTCCAAATAAAAATAAATTGTTAAAATATTCCGTTGAATTACATCCAACAAAGTTTCGTTTCGTCTGTCCTCAACCACGTAAAAAAAAAAAAAAAAAAAAAAAAAAAAAAAAAAAAATCCCCTCTCTCGTTCTGTATTATCAAACACTCAGTTTACCACCGGCAGCCATCTTACGATGCAAAGACAAAATACGCAACGTATTTCCTAACTGACATCCAACGCAAAAAAAAAAAAAAAAAAAAAAGCATTTAGAAATATTTTCTCATCAGTAAAATTTACCGCAATCACGCAACCAATCCGTCATAATAGAGTTTCCGTAACATTCAACTACTCAGGTTACCATAAATGAAACAATTTGGCGATACTCCAAGGGGCACCCTAAAATATAGATTAACCATGTGTTTAAATGGATTAGAAACCAAATTAAAGAAGCAATTTTATCTGATCGCGTTGAATCCTTTAAAAAAGCATTTACCTTTTTTCATTCGGTACAATGTCTTGTTTCTATTTATTTACTAATCGTTCGTTTTATTATTTCATTTGATTTTGACAGTGCATTTTTAATTATTAACTTATTCACTTTTCATTTGTTTTATTATTTTTTGGATAGCCGAGGGCGGCTCTTGCAGGCAAGTGTTATGGCTTTTAGGCAAATAAAATATATATATGAAATGAGGTGAACTAAAATACTTAATGTCCGAAAGAAAGTAATTTAATTTATTTCATTTCTCTTTACAAATTTATTAGTAAACTTAAACTGATCAACGTCCATACACAGTTAGTTTATTTCATTTCTTGTTAGTCAAGAAACTTAATAATGTTATTCAAACCCGTAAAAAAAATATAAATATTGTACTTATTCTATCAGTTTTATAAAAAAAATTCTCTAAAAGTTAGATTTGCTTGTAGTTGTTTTACGTGTGGATGGATGGATGCTTTACACTTTACAGGAAGGGTCTGTTCAATTTCAAAATTATAGTAGTGGTAGAAGCTAAACTAAGTGGTCTGTGGACGGAACAGAAAACGCATGTTATGCATCAGACATATTTAATATCATACAGAATTTGATACAATTTAAAACTAATTTAGACGTTGATTCGACATCTCAATTGATGAGGAATTTATGACAGTTGAAAACTTTGGGAATTTCTAATAAATCTGATGACTGTCACAATTTAAGAAGACGATGTTACCTTTAAAAAGTTTCGAGAATTCGTAAAATTTGAAGACAACAAATATACGACTTGCATGCCGTGGAATAAGCATGCAAGAGGCTTAAGGGATAATTTTGAGGAATCACAAAAACGATTTGAGCCTGTGTGCCTCAGATTTCAGAAGTAATTGCAATTAATGCTGTTTCGTTACTTTCATTTCAATTTAGATAATGCACCTTTGGCCGCTAAATCTTTCCTTTCCTTTTTCTGATTTACTGTGAATGAAACAGTAAGTCCAGATAACATCAGGTGCCACAGCTCTAATTTTAGCTACAATGTCACTAAGCCTACCTGAGCGCTCAAGCTCCATGCGAACAAAAACCTAAACAATATTCCAGTCAGTTTCATGCTTTTCTTCGTACTCTTTTAATTTTTTAAAAATTTGTTTCTTAATTGTACGAGTTGGTAGAATCTTCTAAGAAATCCTATTTTTACTTTTATGAACGTCATTATTAAACTCAAACTTGATATAACAAATCAAATGTGCATCATTCAAAACGCCTTATGTCACATCTGTCAGAGTGGCATAAAATATACAGTGGCACTTCGAGATACGAGCACCTCTATATGAAAAATTCGAGATACGAGGAAAGTATGAGCGAAACATTTGTCTCTGAGTACATTGTCTCGAGTAACGAGCAATGAGTCAGGCTGTTGGTATGCGTGGCGCCATTTCCCGATCCGGCTCGACTCGGGGAATCCCTTTGTAAAATCACTCAGTGTTCTTTTATCTATGTGTTTGTACGATTGTCAATTAATTATTTTTCACATTTAATGTGGAAATAATTATTTCACGATGCCTCTGAAGAAGATTGTTGCCTCAAATAGTACGGCAAAGAAAAGGAAGGAAGCCATGACCGTTGAAATTAAGAAAGAAATCATAGATAAACATAAGCGTGGTGTAAGAGTGATGGAATTGGCGAAGACTTACGGCCTTTCGACATCGACGATCAGCTCTATTTTGAGGAAGAAGGAAGAAATTAAGGAACTTGATGTAGCCAAAGGAGTTACTGTTACTTCCAAGCACCGTCCAAAACTCGTAGAAGCTGTTGTTGATGTGAATTAATAAGAAGCAGTTAAAAGGTCAGTGTCGGAAGCTATCTATAAATGTAAACTACGGTTGCAGTATTACTAGTGTTATTTATTAGAAAAATTGATTTTTATGTTGATATTTTTTGGGTGTGGAACGGATTAACTGGATTTCCATTATTTTCAATGGGGAAAGTTTGCTTCTAGATACGAGAAATTCGCTATGCGAGCTCAATGCTGGAACGAATTAAACTCGTATCTCGAAGTTCCACTGTACTTTTATTCTACTAATAAGTCCATATACTGCTTTGTTGGCCATGTCATAGATTCGGCGTGTAAATGAATCGTTTGAGGAAGAGACATTAAATCAATGTCATTAGATAATTTTCCCTTAAACATTGTTTTAATTACATCGTTTGTAACTGGTGTCCTGCTCTTCGCGATGTGAAAATTTGCAGTACAGAAAGTTCTTTTCAGTCGGGGAATTTATATTAGAAATAATTTTGATTTCTTTGGTCAGTTCTCTGGAAAAAGTACTTAAATCTAGGAGACCACAATAGCAGGCTTTTGAGGACCACTTGTGGTCCCGCAGACCAGAGATTGAGAAATACTGACTTAGAGAATTAAAAATAATAGTATTTTTTGTCAATATTTATTTAGAGTCGTTTTTTATGATAATTTTGTTTCAGGACTAGGAATTTTAAGATGATTTTTCTCTCCACAATATATTGTTACGAATTTGGTATTTAAAAAGCTAATGTTAGTTCAATTATAAATTAAATGGTTTTATTTCTCGCGCAGTGCAGCGCGTGACGAATATTAAAAGAGAGCTAAGCCGGAAAATTGAAAATACAAGAGCGCGTGCATTAAATAAATAAATATCTCTTTTTGATTTCGAGAAAGTACTGGAAAATTCTAGCGCGTGATTTTAAAATCTTATAAAAGGAGGAAAACATCTCAGTTTGTAGTAGTTGCTTAGTTTGTTGTTGTTTAGAAAACTACTGTTGTTGATTGTAGCGAATTCGCGGATTAGCGTTCTTTAGCTGTTTTGAATTACGTTCTATTGGATATTTGAGTAGTTAAAAGATAACTACTGTGAGATATTGTAATACTGCATGATAATTTGAGAAAATTTAAGCATTTTTGTTGTGATAATAATAAATTTTTGTTCATTTTTCATCGGACTTGTGCATTCATTTCGTAACGAACCCGTACGCACGCAACAATATTTTCCATCCTTTATTTTAATTTTAAAAAAGATGCGAATTTTCTACATACTACAGAGTCCTAAGTCATATGTATATGATAAAGAATTTTGCTTTATTTTTCTAGTTTTAAAGCATTAATTTACAATATTTATGATTACATAATTTGATATTACATGATTACAGCTTTATGCATGAAAAACGGGGGAAGTATGAACGGAAATGCTGTTTATTTTCAATGAATAAGTACTTTTCGTCAGTGACACAATTTTTAAACATATTTTCATACAATAAACTTCAGAATTTCTCTTTAAAGCCTTTATATTTTTCTATTTATATATAAGTTAATAAAGAAATATTATTCTTCCCCCCCCTTCTAAAAAAGGTCGAATTTCAACCTTTCATAAAATAATTTAATAAACTAAATTTCATACAAAAATTTCAAACCATTGAATGTGCTTTATAGATAAAATTTAGTGAAACACATAAAGAAATTTATTGATGCTACAATTGAAATGGGCTACTAAAAGTGCAAGTAATTAAAATGTAAAATTTAAAAAAAAAAAAAAAAAAATATCTGAAAGGATCCAAATTTTAAATTATGTCCAAAGGGGCGTTTTTTTTTACGGTTTATGTGTTACCTTTATTTATTAAATATCATAAACCATAAAATTCAGTTCAACAGCAATATCGAAAAATAATTTTGAAATGAGCATATCTTTAGATTTTCCGATACACAGTCTCACGCGCTGGAGATAAAAATGTTTTCTCTGTACAACGTTTCCATTGCTCAATGGATTAAGCATGATTTAACTCGCAATAATAAAAGAAGGCGTTATCTTTGTTGTTGCGAAGCTTAGTTTCTCTAGATTGGCAACAAATCCGTTATTCTGCCAAGTTTCAAATGCTAAATAAGCATGGCCGCCATCGCGAAAATAATTAGTCTTAGCCGTACCTAAACAACTTTTAAATTGTTGATACTCTAAAGATATTGCATGTTCATTTTCTAAAGGCATAAAAACCTTATATAGATAATAATAGAAGATAAGAATAACATAATTCAATCATTTTTTAAAGCAAAAAATGCACAATTTACAAACATATAATAGTAAAGAAACTGAGATCACTGATCCGGGTAACAAAGAGCATATATATATATTTATATACATTTGGTGCAGCCGGTTGCAACCAAAATACGAGGTGCACATCCACATGTTATAGCAGTCCTATACACAAAATTTCAACGTTGTGAGGGTACTCGTTTTTGAGTTATGCGAGATACGTACGTACAGTCGTCAGAAAAAATATCTTCTAAATCCAATCCATTTGGAGGAAAAGAGTCTTTTATTCTGTCCTTACGTACAGATGTCACGCAAAAGCATCGTTAAATTGCATTCGATAGCGGTCAAAATGGATATTTTCGTTGAAATGTGCTGCCTGAAACTTTTCGCGATTACAATACTTCCTTTTTACTGTGTACAAGGAAGTAGCAAATTCCAGATTTCAAATTTGGGCTTCCAGATACCCATATTCGCAGGAGGATTACGTTATTCAAAATTGGATGGCTCTAGGTACCGTTGTTTTATCCGCAGTGCGAGAAACATACATACATTTATGCAGATTCTTCATTCATTAATTTCTTTAAATATAATACAGGGCGATAATATTTGGTGGCATTATTGGTTATAATATATGGTGCCGATAATATTTGGTTGAAAAAGGAAACGACGCTTGTAGTGAATCAACGCAAAATGCCAAAACGAAATTAATAGTCCTTCTGGGCAAATTCCCCCTTTGGACTAAAAAAAAAAAACTATCGTATTATCTCATACGTTTCTAGTTCTCAATAGGATTATTGTCTTAGCTTTTCTTTTTATAATATCATCCACGTCACTGGTAATCAGTTGAGGAATTTTTCAATACAGTGTAAAAAACTTAGGTAAAGGATTGCATAAAAACTTTTTATTTCCATAAATATATTGAAACGTTGCCTCGTCCTCTTTGGCAGTAACCTTCTTTCATAGAACTATATCAGTGCAATTCATATTTAATGAAAATAATTCGTGAATGAATCTTAAAACGAATCTTAGAACTCTTAATCTTAGAACTCGTGGTTCCAGTTGATTTTCACCTTTTATAATCTTAGACAGACAGGCGATAGCCTTATAAAGATTCTGTTGAACGCAGTTTTTCCGTGCCATTTTTTTGTATTTACTGCACTTCGGGAAAATTTATTTTTTTATTTAATTAAAGTAAACTAACAAAAATGTTCTATCTAAAAGTCCAATACTAAAAATAAAAACTCTTTTTACATTTTATTTCTTTAGTATGGTTTTACATTATCTTTTTTGTTTTGTTTTATTTTATATTTTGCAGTTTTGTTTATTAGTGGCTATTAGCTGTTTTTCTTGTTACTCAAAATTTATGTTCATCCCTATTTTCGTCGCACTGATTTGAAAAAGTATTTTTTGTCTTAATTTTTAGCTTTCCAAAGAATAAAACACTGAGAAAAATATGGGAAGCGAAAATAAGAAGAGCAAACTTCACGTCAACAGCATATTCTAAACTATGTTCATACCATTTTACCAGTGACAGTTTTGATAGATTGAAATTTGGTGGAACGTGGCTGAAACCTGATGCTATTCCAACAATTTTCAACTATCCAGATGAATCCCTCTCTAAGAGGAAGCCTCCGTTCATCCATGAGATTTCAAAGAAGGAGCTTCGTAAGCAACAAAAAGCAAGAGATATCAATGGAAGCTTTATTTGTGGAAATTTTGATTTGGCGTCATCTCCAAAGCAGCCAAAAGCAATGGATGTAAATGAAGACTTTGCTAATATAAATGATGATTTGGAGTTACCAGAAGGTAAAAAAGAAATATTTATTTTAATGGTAAATTTGTTATGAAATTTTTAATTTCTTAATATTATAATAACCAAACATGTTTTAGCAGGGCGTAATAAATATACAAGTATTTCCAAAAATAACAGAGAAACAAAATCTTTTAAAAAAATTAAAGAGGTTCAAATTTTAACACTGTTGTTGAGCTCACAGTCTACCAGTCTGCCGTTGCACTCTGCTAAGCCATTTCTTTTTGTCTCTTTAGCTTTATTGTTAAACATCATTTAATTCAGGGCTGTCCAACTGGCGGCCAGCCAAATTATTTTTACGGCCCGCGAGTACATTTTACCATAAATAAATTTATGTTACTAAATTATTATTATTAATATTAAAATTATTTTATTATGTGAAAATTTAAATCTAATTTGAATTTAAAGTAGGGACTATTTAGTTTGCGTAACTTCACTTAACCTGGCTGAATACAGCAGCAATCCGTTTAACGTCTGATGATGGTTGGCTCAACGTTGGCGCCACGTATTATATTTGTGGTTGGTTGTTGTTTATCTATGGTTGGCGCACGTGGTGCGTACACTACCCTGCGCTATTTGGTTGATTCATGCAATCGTGCGAGTGCAGTCTTGTCTAGAATTTGTTGAGGGGTGACTGTGTTAGAATATCATTAACATAATTTCATATTTATTTATTAATTAAAATAATTATTGAATATGAGGGCTACTAATAAAAGAAAAATAGACCTCGAAAATCGAGAATTTCAAGATCGCTGGGAGATAATCTATTTATTTATTCTGAACAAGAATGGTAAACCACAGTGTTTGGAATGTTTACAAATCATAGCTGTGTGTAAAGAATATAACTTGAAGCTCCATTATCTTTCCATGCATGAAAAAAAGTATCATTCGTACACGCGAGACATGAAAATACCACTAGGGGAAAATGAAAAAGCAGCTGGATCATCAAACGATTTATTTTAATCAAGAACCAAAATTTCAAGAAGTATCTGTATGTAGCTGCATTGTTTGAAGTTTGTTTAAAAATAGTAAAGGCAAAAAAGCCATTTTTGGATGGAGAATTCATTAAAAAATGGGACATAAAAATGGCTCAAGCATTTAATGACAACGAAATGGTAAGAAAATTTCAAACAGTGTCACTTTCTCACCAGACTATAAGCCGACGTGTAAACGAGATTAGCATGCATGTCACTAATAAATTAGAAAACCTAATCAATAGTTGCTGCTATTTTTCGGTAGCACTGAATGAAAGCACAGACATTTCCGATACAAGTCAATATCTTTATAAGAACTGTAAATGAAAACTATAATTATTCAGAAGAACTTTTAAAATTACAATCATTACGCGGAACAACAAAAGGTGAAGATATTTACAAACAATTAAAATGTTCAGTAGAGCAGTATGGCGGATTTGACAAGTGCACTGCTATTGCAACCGACGGTGCTAGAGCTATGACGAGCAAAAATATTGGGCTCGCGGGGACTTTTGCAAAAGGAAGAAATAACGTCGTAAGTTACACTGTATTATCCATCAGGAGGCATTATGCGGTTTATCCCTACAACTAAAAGACATAATGGACAATTAAATTACTAATTTAATTCGCGGCGGAAATCGTTCTCTTACACACCGAAAATTTAAAACATTTTTGGATGAATTGGAAACTGAGTATGGAGATCTGCTTTTACATAGTAACGTTCGTTGGTTAAGTGCTGTAAAGTGCTTGAAAAGATTCTGTACACTTCGAAAAGAAGTTCATCTTTTTCTCACAGAAATTGCCGTCGATGAAAATTTGACATCAAATTTAATTGATAAAAATTTTATTTATTCACTTGCTTTCCTAACGAACATTACAAATTATTTAAATATTTTGAATAAATCCTTGCAAGGACAAGATCAAAATGTGTGTTGCCTTTAAAAATATGTTACTGAATTTAGAAAAAAATTAAAATTGTTAAGGTTTAATTTGGAGCAAAATAATTTATTTCATTTTAAAACTTGCAAAGAGATCTATGAAGAAATGAAGGAATGTAATATAGAAGAGAATTTTAAAATATTTCTACCAAAATTGCATATGCTAATTACAGATTTCAATGAAAGATTTTCTCAATTTGATGATTTTTTAACCGTCTATTGATTTATTTTGTGATCCAATCAATATTGATATCAACTCCGTGATCTTAAATATCAAATAGAATTATGCGACCTACAGGCTGACCCATTTTTTACATCTCGTGGAGTAACTGGAATAGGAATCTTCAAATATTTAGATAAAGAGAAATATCCAAAATTGAGAGATTTTTGGACTTCAAATTGTATCAATGTTTGGATGCGAGCGTGCATACTCCGATATGAAATATATAAAGTCAAAATATAGAAACAGTGTGAAAGATTCCACTCTTGAAGATATAATTAGACTTGCCACAACAAATATTGATGTGGCCATAAAAGATATTGTTGTTAAACAATTACGGCCACATTGTTCTCATTAATATATTACGAATATTTTAAAGTTTTCTTTTTAGTATAAATAAAATATTTTTTAATTAACATAAAACTGACTTTTCATTTATCAACCTTCTTGGCCCCCGAAATGTTTGGTGAAGAAAATATGGCCCGCGGGCTATGATTTGAGGTTTCTTCCATATTATAAATCCCCCCTGAAGCCTAACTTGTATTTCATACTGCGATATGGAAATTGCCATGATCACGGAAATAAAAGGATACATATCAGGGCCGTTCCTGGCAGGTATGCAGCGAATGCCTATACGCAGGCGCTAAAATGTAGGGCCACCAAATTCGGTCTGTATCCTGTTACTTGTGCAAAGGACAAATACATTATATAATGACTTTTTTGTTCAAAAGGCCATTTTTTGTCCGTAGGCCAAATGTGGAACTTTGCCTTTGGAGCTTGCTTTTGGACAAAGGCCAAAAAAGACCGAAATAGGAATGCATTTCTACCTCCAACTGGGATTGCAAAGATAACTACTGATTTTAAGCCTTTCCCTCTACTGGGTCGCTTTTTTTAATTTTCAGATAAGAGACTAGGGAGTACAAAGGAATTTTTTCCGAGCTAATATTTCAATACATTTCGCAGTTGAGGGAACACGAAAGGGAATTATGAACCCCCTTAATTGTGAGTAGTACTTAGTAGACGCGAATGTCATTGGGCGGTTTATCCCTACAACTCTCCCGGAAGGATGCAGAGTGTGGTGCCAACTTTTCGTAGGAGGCACTGTTCTAAGACACTGCAATTCTGACCTATTTCCGTTTGGTTGTCATAGTGAGTAATCTTGTATTCGCGCGAAATTGTTCTTATCTTCAAAATTGTTTTTGTTAGACATTAAATAAAGTATTACAAGTGAATATGCATTACAAATTAATATTTAGGGAAATACATTAAGTTATTTTTCTAACTAAATTATATTAATAAAAATAAACAAAATAACTGCATAATTGTGAAACCTGGGTGTTGTCTTGTCGAGAGTGCTGACACATCACAAATGGATAATTTAAAAAATTTTTTACCCTATTTAGAAATGAGTGGCGGGGCAAGAACAAAAAATTGTCCAGAGCCAAATATAAAAACCAGCCGACTGTAAACGGACGTAGAAAAGGGAAAACTAGTAGATCTTTAAGAAATTTGTTCTACTCAGAATCCATCCCTAAGAAATATCAAGCTTAATATAAGCCACTTGTTATTGATGATCAGAAATCATCCGCTTCTGGTGCGCAAATTTTAGGCGCACCAACAAAAAAAAAAAAAAAAAAAAATTGCACGCAGGCGCTCGATCCCCAAAGAGCAGTCCTGATGCAAATTGCCATTTGTCAAGCACATATATGTCAGAGAATAGCTTGAAAACTCAACCAACAATTATTCTCATTTAACCCTTATTTAATATCTCTTGTAAAATAACGTGTCATTTTCTTATATAACATTCTGTGGAATGTCAATAGAATCTAGTTAAAACTTACTTAATTACTTGATCTACTATTATTACTTACTTACTTTACTTAATATATTAAATGAATTACCAAAAAGGAAATATAAAAGTCTGAAGCACAATATTAATGCACGTAAAATTTCATTTTGTAACTGAAACTGTTTTACATAATTTTATGTTTCTTATAACTAGTTAATGGAACTTCTGTAATTAATTTTTTGGTAACTTTAACCAAATTTCTTTTGTATATTTTCATTATAATGATGCACTGAACATTATATAGCGTATAAGGTAGGTAATCATCAGGTTAAAACAATTAGCAGTACTAATCATCAGGGCGAGTGTTTTGGACTTAGTTGCCTCTACATATGTTTACGCTTTTTTTTTTTTTTTTTTTCCATTCCTTCTCTCTTTTTTGGTTTTGGTTTAGCTGCACCATGCATTACATGGTAACACCAGAAATGGGAAAATTTTTGGTGTCCCCTTTTTTGATTACCTAAGAACTTTTTTATGTCACCCCTTTCCGTGATGAGCACGTGCTTACAGTGCTTAATGGTTAAATCCAGTCTTGCTAACTATATTCATCTTAAGCTAATGAATTAGATTTTGTTTGTTAAAAGGTTTACACCATAAAACTTTAATATCAAGAGGAGAAAAAATTAATTGGTCGATATTCATTCTTTCTAACGAGATGCCTTGAGCATTTGAAAACATATGAAACAAAGGCAGAATTTTTTTCGCTATTATTGTAGCCTTAGGATAATGCATTGACGATATCAGAGCCATCTAGCGATGAAACATGAAACTGATTTTCATAATTAATACGACATTTTAAAATACTCAGAAGAACATCTACGAATGGTGACAGTATAGCTTAATACAGTGCATAATAATTAAAAAACAACTGATGTGTACACCACATGACTTTCTTAGGAATATTAAATTATACGCATTTTTTCTTGCATTTCGTTTAAACTTATTTGATTGAATTAAATGTACTTCGTCGATAGCGCATAAACCACAATAGAATAAATGCACTCTTTAAAATTCACTATATTTGTTTACCATAGCGACACTCTGGCACTAGCTTCACTTAACAGCGTTATAATAGCGTAACAATCATATTATAAACTCAGAATGCACAAATTTATATCTTTTAAAGAATTACCTAAGCGTTGCCACATGTTCTATTCAAATACTAAATCTAGAACGATGTATACAAGAAATTAAGGAAATAAAACAAAAAAGAAACAGTTTTTCACAGACGATTCAGTATTTCTGATTCAATTAATTCAGTTCTCACTTCGAGAGAAGGCAAAAATACATAAAAACTCAAAATATCTACATTAAAAATTACGAAGTAAATCTTAAACACTTATTTCCTCGAAAAATTGCTTTTCTGCTGTTTGAAATGTAAACAAACATGTCCGCCATGTTATTTAAAAATTAGGCTTAAACGCACTTAAACAGCTTTTAAATTGTTGATAATTCTACAAATATTGCTTGCAGATTTCCTAAAGGCATAAAAACCTTAACCGGAAGATAAGAACAACATAATTCAATAATTTTTAAAGCAAAAAAGGCACAATTTACAAACATATAAGCGTAAAGAAACTGAGGTCACTGAGCCGGATAATAGAGTTTATATATATATAAATATATTTATATACGTTTGGTGCGGCCGATTGCAACCAAAATACGAGGTGCACATCTACATGTTATAGTAGTCCTATATACAAAATTTCAACGTTCTGAGGCTACTCGTTTTTGAGTTATGCGAGATACATACATACGTACGTACGTACAGACACCACAAAAACTTCTCTTCAGAATTCATTTCAAAGCAGTTTTATAATTTTTTTGGAGGAACAGAATCTTTTATTCTGTCCTTACGTACAGATGTCACACAAAAACATTGTTAAATTGCATTCGATAGCGGTCAAAATGGATATTTTCGTTGAAATATGCTGCCTGAAACTTTTTGCGATTACAATACTTCGTTTTTACTTCGTACAAAGAAGTAAAAATGGATGCTGTTAAAAAATTATAAAAGCTGAACTTGTGTTTAAAGGGCACGTACAAGTCACACTGAAGTTAATTTTTGTTTTGATGTAAATTTATCAGATGTATTCTCTAATTATGTCTTCTCATTATTTTTAATAAAGGCGAATGAAGTCTGAAAACTGAATATGGGTGTTTCACTAAAATTAATATCTAAATAACTTTTTAAAGTGCTTAATATTATTCATGCTATCATTACGCTATCCATAGTTGCCGTGAATGTAAGCACACATAAAGTAAATTAAACTGGATCTGAAGAGATATCTTATTCAGTTATTGCCCCACAGCATTTCCGTTCATTAACGTATTAGGCACATTTGGTATGTTGTTTCAGTATATACTGTTATAAGTCTATTTTATCTAAATAATATAAGTCTCATTTATTTCTAAATAATATAAGTCTCATTTATTTCTAAAATTAATGCAAATATGTGCATAATAAAATAATATAAAATTAATAATGCATACATATATATAATTGAAGCATTAATATAAGTCATATTTATTTCTAAAAAACTGGAATAAAGTGTTAATTATTTAAACATTTAATCACCAGAAAAAAATTTTTTTGAAGAACATTTATATACAATTAGAGTAAAATTAAATGATAGTAATTCAAATAAAAATTACTCTTGAAAATACAATATTTAATTAAAAAAGATGGTTAAGGATAAGAACATAAATTATAAAGTATGGAAACATTGACAACAATCTCTAAGCACTGACTTTTCCTTTTTAATCCACAAACAAGTTAATTATTAAAGAAAATAACAAATAAATATCTAAACCGAAAGGAAATTTTGAAAAAAAAAATGTCATAACTTGGGAACAAAAAGGGAAGTTAGACATACCTGGCACACTTCTATTAGATCACGATCCATAAGAAAGTCATAAACTGATTTTATAGATTTCCACAGGTCATCTTGGCTAGAAAATCGAATTGGTGTTTGCTTTGAATAATCAGCATTAGATGGCGGCACCAGTCCATCCCCCTTAAAGTTGAGCTCTTGAATGGAATTTGAGATTATATTAGGCTTAAGTTTTTTCGCTTTATAGTAACCATCTGTACTAGATCTAGAATAGCGTTTATGTACATTTGTTTCACCATCACTTCTGGCTACTTTGACTAGATTGCGTTTGGCAGGGGCATCTAAATAAACTGGAAAAATAGCAGAAACAATACATTATTAAAACAGTCATAGATCATATCAAATATTAAACAATTTATTTGGTTATTAAAATCAATGTAAGCTACTAAATTATTTACCCTATAAATGAATGTTTATAAATCAAGTATATTTAATACATGTGGGAAAATAAGTCACTTAACTTCAGGAAAATGTTAAATAAACATACCATGAGGTAATGAGGACTGAGAATGAAAACTCTTCATGGCTAAGGATAAAGCATGCAGACTTCTAGCTATAAATTATAAGCACTACTTTTCCATTACATAGACTTCTATTGAATTTTGGCACAAACTTTGTACATGGTATTCAGTAAGTTTTATGAAGCAACGTCAAACCCAAGATTATCAACAATTCAACAGTCATTGGATGTCTTTTCAGACGGTTATTATGAAAATCAAGTAATAAACATTTTTCCCCATTTCGTGATTCTATTATTCATGCATTTCAATAGTCACAGAAGAGTTCAAATTTTTTGATGAAGAGTTGTGTTGCATTGTAGTCAGTTCAAACGATCTGAAAATAAAATTATATAAAATTAGAATAAATTCATGAAAGAAAATAAATATATAAATAAAATTATAATTTTTATAGAGAATAAATTTGAAATTTGATACAAAGAGCTTCATGCTAAATTTTAATGTTTTCATTTTTTTACATAAGCGTAAAAAAACTATATCATAGACTGAAATTAAATAAAGGTTGCGTTTACAAAACTTATACTGCCTGAATGGCAACATTTAAAAAATTACTTTGTCAACAGAAGTTTTATAAAAATTTACAGAGGTGAGAATTTACTGTATTTCACTCGTAAAAAATTTTAATTATAATCCAGTCACATTCAAACAATATTAATACTTTTTAATAATAATTTTTCAACGGTTAGAAGGTTTGTTTTTTACTGAATTCGCGTCGGCAAAAAAGTACTATTATTTATCAAAATATAAATAAATAAATAAGAATCAGTCAAACAATCAATCAGTAACTGTATAACATGAACTTTATTTTAATACTAGAATAGAATGATGTCATGAAAAAAATGGAATAATTATAAATTTTCTAAACAGAGTAACATTTTTGAATAGAATCTTGGAATTTAGACTAGAAATCCCTACGTAAACAAGTAGCAAGGTTTGAAAATACTTTAGCGAGGTAAATTTCTGTCAGTAACATCAAAATATGTCACTTTCCAAAGAGTACACTGAATATATTTGGAGCTAAATAGTACCTTTTGATATTCATTAAATTATTTCTTCAATTTCGTCTGGTTATTCAAATATTATTATTTACTCTATTCTTCTATAGATGGCAGCACAAGTTTTTACCATCATGCGTGATAATTAAACTTTTATTTGTCTTTTTTTGTCTTTAAAATCTGACGGATGAAAAATCGTTTACCCGCAATCTTTTTTTTTTTTTTTTTCTCTCTTTTTCTTTCTTTCCTTTAAAAAAAAAAAAAAGAAAAAGAAAGAAAAGAATGTGTCAGATTGTTTAGCAACTGCACACTAAACTATTAAAACGCAAGCTGAGATTACGTCCATATATGGCATGTTTACATTCTAATACTAAATACTAATCTCCCACTGGGAGAGATAATTAAACACAAATTGGAGATCTAAGAATGTATAAGTCAGACGTGGGCACCCTCGCCTGGCTTCGGATAAAAATCAAACAAAATGTGTCTATTAAGATGTTCCGAATTAGTGGGAGTGGTAGATGCCTAGTTAGTCCTGTTGATGGTAATTTCATGTGTGGGAAGGAGAAGGAAGTATGCTTACTAATTTAGGGCCCACAAACGCTTCTTTTAATAACATCGCTAAAATTACTCTTCTTGTAACGAAACTGAATACAGTCTCGCTTTTTACCTCATTTTTTAAAGGTTTTTAGTGTAATTCTGAGGCAAGAAGTCATATTAACTCGGCACAATGTACTGTATTGTTTCTTAGTTTTGCATTTTTGCTACATTATTCACTACTTAGTTTTTTCTTTCAAAGACACCAAGAGTTTTAAGAAAGGCTAGACTATAACGCAAATCGAAAATCCCCATCAACAATAGTCATGTTCTCTAAAGGGACCACCTCTATAAAAAAAATAAATCATCTGGAATCCTGAGGAGTCGTTTTAGACAGGTTCAGTGTCATTTCCATAACTCTGGAGTGAGCAATGTAATTCAGTAAACTGATAACAGAAAGCGAAAGCAATTTAAAACTATGTTGGATAAAAAATGCCCACTAGGAAATCTTAAAAATTAATCCGTTTAGTGAAATATATTTTTTATTATGGGAATAATCAAAATAAGAATACTTCTCCCCCCCCCCGTAAAGCTAAGAGTGGAAAGAAGTCATTTATTCTCAACAAAAATAGAAAGATTTTGTTGATCTTTGAAGTTCCTCTACCGAGATTAAAAGAGATATGTATGTATATTCAAAATATTATCCTAATATTGTGATTTAATTTTTACTGACGTTAAAATATTCACCAATGTTTCATGTAAATTTTGCTGTGTTTCCTGAAATACGTGACCAACTAATTTAATAGTTCCCCTATAATTATTTTCTATATTTACCCATTTGCTATACATTTGTTATTAATTACCTTAAATTAACATTTACCAAAAATAATGCATACCGGTATGCATTATTTTTTGGTAAATGTAGGTAAATAGCTTAAAATACTGAAACAACAGAAAAGGAAAAGAAGAGGGATTCATTATCGTTTCAATTTTTAAAAGTAACTACAGTTGCGAAATAGAAGAATATATGATATATTTTGTGTATTCTATTCTATGTGACTGAAAAGTTGAATATTGAGAAGAGCGCCTGAGTATCGCTATAGTAGTGAAAATAAACATGAAACAGTAAAATTCAAAGAATAATTACATTTACCCTATAATATGTTTAGGTATGTATTTATTGAAGGTACTGATTCTACTCAGTAAAGGAAGCAATACGTTCTAAACAGATAATTTTAGCGTTGAATAACTACCAAAAACCTTTCGTTTTCATCTACTTTTACTGTCATTTTATTCTTTAATGATAAATACATATTTTATAAACAAATTAAATCAATTTTACTTCTAAACAGAAATAATAAAATGTCTGCTTCAAAATCATGAGTTTGAAGTATACATGCTGTAAAGATTCTGTTCTGTGTAATTTAAGTTACAGTTGAATATAAAGAATCTTAAGAACTAGTAAGCGAATAATCGCTTGAGTTCGTGGGGTAGAAAACAACAACTGAGAAGAGTGAAATAACCCTTTATTATTCCAACTAAAGTTTTTCCGTCTTTGGGGTTTTACAATAAATCCGACACTCGGGCTTGAACTTAGGAAACTAAGAATTAAAACTTAACTAATCTTAACTAAAAAGATATAGCTGAAGCTATCAAGGTTCTAACGGAGTTGGCCTCTTAAAACGCTAACTGACTGCGAAGCTATCAAGGGCCTAAAGTACGGCCGAGCGTGATAATAGCTTACGAGAGAGAGTAGCCTGAAAAGGCGAACGCGTGCTAGTCAGAATTTCTCTTTGACTAACGACAGTAAAACTTCGCTGTTAAATACCGCTCATCCTCATTTGCATTCAAACGGGATTCTAAAACTACGTTCTGGCCGGAACTTGTAAGTTGAAACTAAGAAGCGATAGGAAAGAAAGTTTAACTAAAAATTTAATAAAATTAACATAATCCTTACAATGCTTATTTATTAATCATCAACGTCAACACAAATTTATGCAGGATAAGAAGAATACAGTAGATGAAACCAAAAGCAGAAAGCAGATTTATAAAAAAATTCTGTGTGATGTGAGAAAACAATTAAAAGTTATGTAATTCATACAAAATAAAATTTTGGCTTCGAGGAGATCCATTTTTTGGTATTGACAGTACCCCCCCCCAAAAAAAAATTATACCTGATACGGAAATTTATGGTTATTTATAAAATGGTTTTATTAAAAAAGGGTTAAATTTGTGTCTTTTTCTTTCTTTCTCTTTTACTTTTTATTAGTGCATTCGCGTTTAAACTATGTAACTATTGATTTTTATTATATCGTTTCTGTCCTCTTCATTTGGTATTTTTAGGAATTAAGTCATAAGACATTTATATAACAGTTTAGGAGATAAGTGTAATAAAAATCAAAATTTAACTTCTTTTAGGTAGCAATATACATATTATTTTCCTGTTATATGAATGATAGCACTTAAAAAGGTAATTTCGAAATATATTTTATGCAAATTGTATTTAGAAACACGTTTTCGACTTTCAAAACTAATAGGTTCCAATCTGAAAAAAATTTAATCTGAAATATTCACGATAAAAGAAAGAAAATCTGAAAGGTTTCAGATTTCAAATTACGTCCAATGGGGCGTTTTTTTAACGTTTTGTGTTACCATTATTTATTAAATATCACGTTTTCGCACTTAAACCATGAAATTCAGTTCAAGAGCAATATCGCAAAATAATTTTAAATTGAGCATATCTTTAAAATTCCCGATACACAGTCTCATGCGCTGGAGATAAAAATGTTGCCATTGCTCGCTTTGAAATCCTTGAGTTTGTTAATCAAAAATTTATTAAAAGTTTTACAAAATATGAAATCGATAATAAAACAAATTCTAAATTGGAAATTTAGGTTTCCAGATGCTCATATTTTCTGTAGGATTAAGACATTCAAAATTGGATGGCTCTAGGTACCGTTGTTTTATCACAATGGGAGAAACATATACACATTTATGCTGATTCTTCATTATTTAATTCCTTCAAATATAATACAGGGCGATAATATTTGGTGGCAACAGTTTGAAAAGTGAAACGGACATTCAGAGTGATTCGATGCAAAATCGCAATCGATGCAAAAAAATAGTCCCTGAGGGACAAAGCCCCTTTGGACTAATAATAAAATTTAAAAATATATATATATATATATATATATTGTTTGTATAGTTACAGAGCGAGCAGCGTTAGAAAAATATTTTACTGATTACAATAAAGCTGCAAATGTTCATAAAAATTGTCAGTCGGCCAGATTATAAATTTTATATCGATTAGATACTTTACCGAAAATAAAATAACGATTAAAATTCTTAAGAAGTGCATTTATTGCTTTAAATTAGCTGAGTTTATTAATCAGTAAAGGATTGATTAAATTTGATAAACAAATCGAAGGTTTTATACTTTGCGAAATGAAACATTTTGGCTTATGTGATTACGGCAAATCCTCGAGGGCCATCTCGCCTAAGGGATGTCTTCGTGAAGGACTTGTGAAGGAAAACTGACTGGTATACACATGGGGAAACCACGGAAATACCAGTTCGTTCGCGGGTTTCGAACCTCGGACCGAACTAGCAGTGTTAAACGACTTTACCGTTCGGCTGCTAATGGGCCATGAAACATTTTGAAAATCGGTTATGCACAAGGACGCATGGGTGATAAATGTTGCTTCTACATAGTCTTCCTGTTCTTGGTCTGTCAACCAGTAAATTTTATTTTGGCAGAACATGATTTTATATGCTAATTGAAAATAAATATGAAATTCGTGGAATTTTTTTTTATTGAAATAAACGTTTATAAGGTATTTCTCCCGCCTTCTTAGCCTTCGTAGTATAGTGATTAGCACGCTGGGCGTGTATTCCAGACGTCCGTGGTTCGATTCCCGGCAAGGGCGATGCTCAATTTTCATCACTTCTGCTTCAAAAATAACCTAATGACCCTACAGTGGTGCCCGAACTAAAAGGAGGGAGGAAGATGATTCTCCATACCCAGTTATTGGCGACTGTCTCCCCTAAAAACTCCAGTCGCCCTTTAAAAGGGGAAGTATATAAGGTATTTCTCCCGCCTTCTTAGCATGCCTTTGTAGTGTAGTAGTCAGCACGCTGGGCGCGTATTCCAGAGGTCCGTGGTGTGATTTCCGGCGAGGGCGTTGCTAATTTTTTCATCACTCCTACTTTAAAAGTAACCTAATGACTTTACATGTTCAAAATTCTTCAGCAAACCATTCTACATTGAAAAATGTCAAATGCGATGAATATAATGACTCGACGCTATGCAAACTGCACCTCGACGCTACGCAAACTGAAGCTACTATATGAAAATGGTTTTCCCCTCTCCCCATGAGTAAACTTTGAAAATTACAATACAAGAATTGTAAAATTTATAATATATATATATATATATAAAATCAAGGGGGGGGGGGATATTACATCCACACATAGCCTAAAACTAAGTTATAAAAAACAGTGAATTACCTAGATGTATTTTTGAGTGGACAGGTATAAAACAATATGTAATACTATTTACAAGGGCTTTATAAAAATGTGATTCATGCTTTATTTCTTTTAATATTCATTAGAGTTAAGCACATAAAATTACAAAGTTTCTTAAAATAAGTTAATTAGAATGGGACTAGGATTAGACTTTACGGAACTAGTTTGAAAATTATAGGTGGGAGGGTTCTGTAAAATTAAAATCTGATATTTCATATGGGTAACAGAGCTATACGAAAACTAATTTACTGATCAAAATCATTTTCACATAGCTATAAATTGACTTCGAAACGCTTTCCGCAGATTTACTAATATATATATATATATTTTTATGTTACTCTTTTTTTTAATTGATCATTCCATCTTGGATAAAATAGCATTCAATAGTAAATTTCTAAACATAACTGTTAAAAATATAACAGCGAGTTTTTCATACACAAGGTATGTATTTTAACTATAAACCGCATTCAGTGTTTTATTAATTGCAGTTTTTACACTTCAACACAAAAAGTTTGCTTTAACTAATCGCTTTCCGCAGATTTACTAATATATATTTTTTTTTATGTTACTCTTTTTTAATTGATAAATATTTAATATTTAATTGATATTTTTAACTACAAACCGGAGTCAGTGTTTTATTAATTGCAGTTTTTACTCTTCAACACAAAAAGTTTGTTTTAACTCTCCTAACCGTTTTTATAAAATTTTCCTCTTTATTTTAAGAAGCTTTGTAAATGGAAGTAGAAGCAAATGCTTGTAAGGATATTTAAGGAAATAAAAACCTGTAGCTATTTTTTAAAAAACAAACATATGGAAATCAAAACTAAAAATCTTTGTAATAATCGATAATTTTTAAGCGATCCCTACTTTGAGAACTTGCACTCTTTCAAGCATTTACGAAAACAACACGAGCTTTCAAACGAATGATTCCGAACTTCCCTCCCCCCTGACTGTGCTCTTTCTTCTGGAGCACGCCATAGTTGAAGCAGGGGAAGCAGTAGCGAAGACTGGTTTTTCGAAGCTTCCCGACAGAATACGAAACAGCATCGAAGGCTTCCCATTGGAGGGTAGATGCAAGGCGAAAGAGGCATTTTACCCAGCGTGCACTGCGTCACTCTCTTCGCACTCTCCTTTGACACAAGATGGCTGAAGCAATACCAACCTCTTCCCGTTGGACTTGGAATGAAACGGAAGCTTTGCTTAGAATCTGGGGATCTGAAGTCATCCAAGGAAGACTGGATGGGACTGTCAGAGATACAGAAGTATATAAAGAGATTTGTAAAAGTTTGTCAAAGTTAGGAATTTCGAGGAATTCTCTTCAAATAAAGACAAAAATCAAAGCCCTGCGGAGGGAATACCGTATTCAAAGAAAAAAACTAGAAGTCGTTGGTGCTAACAGCAAAATAAACTTCAGATTTTTTAATCAAATGCACAAAATTTTAAGTTCCAAGGCTGCACGAAATACTGACTCTGAGGCGGAAGCAGAAACAGTGGGTTTGGACGAATCAGGTAAGATATCTTAAATTATTTATTTTTAGTTCCATATTTATATCATTGCAATATTCTTTTTTATTTCAATGAAAATTCTTTGCTTACAAAAGTTTGTCCTAGTAATAAAATTATTGTAATTATTTTCTTGACATTTAACATAGTGTATTTTAGAAACTGAAATTATGTCTAGTTTGGTTTTGGTTTGGTTTATTTAATTAGGGCAAAGCACACTACAAATTATGTCTAAGAGTACTTTAATTAATATTAGGTAAAAAAATATTAGGAGAATAAAAAGCGCACCCCTTTCACCCTCGAATTCTGCTGTGCCGTATGAAATGAGAATGCTAGAGATAATGTCGCCGCAACTCTACGTAACATTTGGCGAGATAGGGTTGCTATAAATGGCTGTTTTATCCCCATTTATGTACAGCATCAGAATGGAAGTCAACGAAGAATAGCAGAAATAGTTATCGCCGCAGAACCATTTAATTTGAACTAGAACGGAGCATTTTCGGAAAAATTAAAATTACTTTTAGAAAAAAAAAAAAAAAAAAAAAAGCCCTGGGAATTATTTTTGATAGCTAGGAAAAAGTACATATTATGTCATTAAGTAGTAATAAAAATTTGCAGCCTGTGCATTTCAGATTGCAGTTTAACATTACAAAATTAGAGAAATAAATTATTAAAATAAATAAATAAATAAAAAAAATTCATAAGATTAAAAATAAATCACAATCTAATCGCGGTATGCAGATCTTATTTTAACACTTGGAAAAATTTAATGTTAAATTTAAAAAAGCTTGCTAGTTTTTAGAATTATTCTCGGATATTAACATAAAATAACAAACTTTATATTTCTTAAATAAAATTTTACATGCAAAATAACATATTCAAAATGGAAAAGAACCAAATGTTAAAAAAAGAATTTGCTATTTATGAATGCCACGTGGAGTCTTGTATATTTATTTAATATTAACAAAAAAAGAAAATTATAGAAATAATAAATAAATAAGTAGTTGTGTATGAATTTAATTAAAACTCTTGCTCAGGAGGCTTGACAGAAATATTTCCTTCTAGTGGTAATATTTTGCAGAAATATTTCCTTCTAGTGGTAATATTTTGCGTTCTACCACACAAGAAATCTAGGAATTGAAACAAATGAACTCCTCGAAGAGGTTTCGAGGTGTTTTATAAAACAATAGGAAATCATTCATCAAAACTAAATCAAATTTGAAAATAAGTTATTGTAATAAATGGCAAAAAAAAAGCATGGCTAATGATATAATCAAAATAATAAAAATGATAATAATATATAATATACGATAAGCGTGTAACATAAGAATTAAATGAAATATTGAAGCAAATGGGCGGGGTGTTAGACATCATAGACAAATAAACATTTCCATTTAATATTTAATAAAATGCATTTTTTATTTGTATATTTCGGGAAAATATTTATCTTCTTATATGTAACTGAAAGAATATACGAGAAATATTTTATTAAAGAAATACTAAAATTCTATTCTAGTATGATTTATGTTTGGTACATAATTCAATGATAAATGAAAATAAAAAAATTACTACACATATCAAACATTCTCCAGAAGCAAAAAAAAAAAAAAAAAATTTTTTTTGGTACTATTCGGTTTCGAGGGCCGTAAAAAATTTGCAGCGAAAATGTACGCGCAGAAGCGCCGAATCTAGCAAACGCGCCCATTTAACAGCCCGCCAAATCTAGCTAAGCGCTGATTTCAGATTGCGTAAGTTTATATAGTTCTATATTTCTTAAGACGCCATTCAAAAACTAGTTTAATTTTTAAATCCTTTTTTGATTTTAAATCCATTTTTAATATCCTATGGATTTAACAATTTGGGAATTGCCCATGACGAAAAGTCGGCAATAGAATTTTGGGTAAAGTGCAGAATCACCCACTGCTTGACGCGTTTTTAAGAATTGCACATACTCAATATCCATGTGCTCATCGACCTATTTTTCACTTAAAAAAAATCCCAGAATTGCACAAAAAGGGCACTGCGCACAACCTTGGCTTTATCTATGTATACATCGACCTATTTTCACTTAAAAAGTAAAAGAAAATTGACAAAAATCCAATTGTTTTTACCCTTGTAAAATGCGGCAAACAAATAAGTGAGCGATTCTGCACTTTACCAAGAATATTTTCAAAGAAAAGGCATCATTCATTATAGAAAATTACGTTTGAACAACCAACGAGATGAATTAGCGATAAGTCGGTAGCGAAATAGCGATGCAGGCATCCATTCAGTTATGTTTAGCAATTTTTATATAAATTATAATAATGATCTGAAATATTTATACTCTTATGCTTCCATTCAGTCATGTTTAGCCTTTTAAAGCAAATATAAATTATAATAATAAAAAAGTATTATAGGAAATTTACCTTTCATCTAAATTAAAACATCAATCTTAGATAGTTATTTACTATTATACTTCCTTTCTTGCCGCAATTATTTTTGGCAGCATTGGCATCAACAATAGTTTGGCGATTTTTTACGGCCCTCGAAACCGAATAGTACCAATTTTTTTTAGACTACAGAACGTGATTTGCAAAATTTTTCAGTTTTTACGATTTTAACAAATGCAAAATAATTTTTTAGTTTTAACATTTCAATATCATTATTTTAATTTTTATTTTGCTCATTTTCTGTTACTTGTCTAGTTATAATTATTTTTACTTTACATCATTATATATATATAATGTAAGAAAGGCAAACTAACTAAACTTAAAAGGCCCTGTGAGGTCAAAGGAACCGAAGTATCACTTTACTTTTTAATTATATATATATATATAAGTTAAGATTAAAATACTTAGTAACAGCCGTAAGAATATTTGAACTCTACCTATCTCTGTTTCCGAATTACATCGCAAAAGAAAATTTTTTTATAAACAGAAATTTTAACAATTAACATTAGAACCGAAATTGATATATATGTAAAATAAAAAGTGTGCAAATAAAAATTATAAATTAAAATATCAGTAGCCTTTTAACCTTCCCCCCCCCCTCTATTCTAAAAATGGTAATGGCTTACTCTGCATTTTATAAACGCTGATAACGAGCTAATTTGGAACCTGACCTCAAAATTTCGAGAACTGAAATTTTCTCTTAATACGCAATTTAAACCTTCTCTAAATAGGCTGGCATATTGGATAACCGAGAACATTTGTTTCTAGCTATCTTGCCTTTAAGATGCTACTTCGCTCGCTGATGTGTCGTTTAGCGTCCGCTAATCTTTGTCCATTGCTCTAAAAATATAATCTGTATAAAATTGAGCACCCACAATAATGATGTTAAATGAAAAAGAATATATGTTCTAAGAATTGCTTATCAAGGAATAAAATTATATGGGAATTTACGGCTACGTCTATCTTCGAGTGTCATTTTTTTAAGTAAGTAATAAATCCTCTCGAAGTTATTACAATGCAAAGAACTATCGCCAATCTGTTGCAGCTTTCTCCAAGTTATCGTAGCAGCATATTGCGCGGAAATATTTTGAATATATATATGTAATAATATGACTTGGTGAAAGAAACATGCAACGGATTGACGATTGTTCTCTGCAATATAACTTGAAGAGGCTTTACTGCATATAATTAGAAAGATGACACTCAGAGACAGACATATAATAAAAACAAACGTAGAAGTAATAAACAGCAGGAATTTTGATGGCGTAGAAATGTTGATCCATAATGAATAGGAGATTGGCAACCGAGGCACAGCAAATCTTCATTTTACTTTCAGTAAATATATTGCGGCCACAAACAACTTGCCACATTATATATGCCTATTTCAAGAGATTTACATTTTTGATAACTTTGCAGCAAGGAAGAAGCAGCAGACAGCTACCCCGAAGAGTAGCGAGCACGTGTGTTACGTTCAGGATGAAATCTTAATCCGGACTGAGTTAGTTTTGGTTCTCAGTGCATTTTGATTGGATAATTAGTACTGCTGTAAAATTATTGGCTGTTTGAGTTTTAGTTCCATTTACATCATCAGAATTATGTAAAAGTCATATGACATGGATTAATCTCGAAATGATGCAGTGCAAATAGAGATTACTATTTTTGGAATACAGAGGGGAAATTAATTTGCGTTGCTAATTTAAATTATAATTTATATTTTACATATTTTTTTATTTTTCTTACACACACATACATATATATATAATATATATAATTTGAATTTAACAAATATTCTGATTTCATATAAAGCTAATATAAAATTAAAATTTCATTAAGAAATTTTAATTGTTAAAATAAAAATAAAATTAATTATTGCTGCGAACTAATTTACAATATCATTTAAATTCTAAGAGCATATGTAAATTAAGTGCACGTATCTAAAACCATGAAAAAATATATTATTCCAAAAAATTAAATTGCATAAGTGAATGTAAGATAAAAATATGAAAGCAAACTTCTAAATTTAATTGGCTATAACCTCTTTTATTTTTATTTAATTTGGGGAGTTCATCTGTCTTAAAAATAGCTCTATAAGTCTAAGCTGTGTCATTCAAATTAATCATACGATCTTATGTAATGTAACGCTTAATGCAGATACCTCTTGCCCAATCAAATAATTGTAAACTAAAACTTTCCTAACTCGGAACGGAAACTTTTCGACTCTGTTCCTTCTTCCTCTGAAGTACTGCGACATTTTTCGCTTACGCTTTCATTCTAGCAAGATGCTGCTGCAATCATCTATGCTCGCTTCTATCGCCATAGTATCAAAAATGTAAATTTTCTGGAAATAGGCACAATTGGAGTGAATTGTGACCACAAATGTGAATCTAAATAAAAAAATGGAATTAAAGCCGCCTCGACTTCCGAGTTCTTAGTCTTTACGAATTCTACGTTTTAAGTATGAATCAGCATTTCTACGCATCTACATCTCAGTGTTTTTACATCAGTGCTTCCAAAATTGTGCTTTCATTACATATATATAAATCAAAATCTCAAAAAAACGGAACGAAAAGGAACTGTTTGATCTTTTTGCATTATTTAAATTACACATTATTAAGAAAACGAAAATAGTTTAACAGCAAGATTGACGGAAATGCTTTCGAAAGAAGAATAGAAGTGATAGGATAATTGAAACCGTGCAGTGGATAAAACGATAGTTCCACACATGAACAAATTTGATAAATAGACTGGCCACGTAGATATGGTTTTCCCTGTGTGTAAAGCAAATGCGCTAATTAAGGGTCCCTTCTCTTAGGCAGATAGTCATTTGTGTGCTTTGCCATAATCCAGTATTCAGGATAAAGGAGTTCCGTTATCTCAAAAATCCTATTGTTGAGGCAAGAGTTCCCCCCCCCCTTTTTCCCCTCCATCGAATATTCTGAGAGCATTTGTTTTCTTCATAAATTTAACAGTTACCTCTAAGGAATAAAACTGCCTGAGGAAAAAACTGGTTATAAAATTGGTGATAGTTTTCGGAATCCAGTGGTTCATTATAGTATTACAATTCGACAGAAGTTTATAGTGCTAAATTTCGGTACAGCAGTATTTCGTTTAAGGTAAATTTTACGTACTTTTATTGTCTTAAATGTAATGTTTTGTGTCCAGTGCTTTGTGTAGCGATGATAAGGCACTAAGAATTCGTGATCTATAAGTGTTGTAACTCATGACGTATTCGATCAGCGTTGTTGGAAAGCAGCTTAAATATTGAAAAACTTAGTGAAGTTTATATGTAGAAGGTACCAAACACATTAACAAGTTTGTGAAATTTGTCTTTAGACATTAACATCAGTCGATGAATTATTCATGATTTCTTAGTTCGTTATTGACAATGAAAGACGCTGCGTGGAAACATCGTGCCGTTGCGTTTGGAGGCGATGGTGCGACGGCTGGGTGATGATAAAAATACTAGATACTATATTAGAGAAATGATAGCTATGCTTTTTCTCTTTGTTAGCCTCGCAACATTATCGATAATCAAACCAGAAATATATCGATATGAGATTCTGTGTCTAGACTTTAACACATTGGTCGCAGTATATTGATTGTGAAATTGAGATCATAAAAGATAGCAAATGTAAAGATATTCTTCTTTCAGCAATTCAATCTATTTTTACTAATGTAAATGTATGACAGAGCCACCTATTTTTCAGCCCTTAAATCAACCTTGCAACCCCCTATCAAGCAGGTTTAATGTGCAACTGTGACTAGCCCTAGTCAGATTTTTTAGCGTGCTTTAACGATCAATAAAGTGAACAAATTTGCACTTTCAATACAATGTTTATTGATTTGAGATGTATTCACAAATTTATTATAATATAGACTTCGAGTTAAATAATTTTCCTCAACTCTATAAAGAATGGTGTCTGAATGTTCATACAGGTAGATTCAGGGTCACGTCTTAACACACGGACCAGCTGGGCATTTAACCTGAGGGCGCCACGAGTATAGGGGCTGCATGCCAGTCCATTTACATTTTATTTACATTTCATTTCTGTGAGTGATTTCATAGGGGTCCCAGTACCCTGGTTTGCCCAGCTGTCAATAATACTGTTAAGACGGCACTGATTAGACTATGCAGTATAATGGAAAAATTTGGTGTAAGAGATGCATTTTTGATATCCCATCATAAATCTTGAATCGGTACTTACGTATTATCCCGTCGACCGTTAGTAGAAATTTCGACAACGGTCGCCAATCGTTATTGCGGAATTCTAAAGGAAATGTTCATCTATAACAAGCGCTAAATCGAGCTGCTGGGCCATTCTGCTTGGCTTGGTTTGGTTTATATGATTACGACAAAGTCCTTATCTGCCGGAGGGGAGGGTTGCCATCGTGGTGGACTTTCTAAGTGAAACTGACTCATATGCACTTTATACATGGGGAAAACCACTACTGAGCCTTTTGACGAGATAATATTACCTTTGAATCACCCCCCCCCTCAAGGATTCCTTTAAACGGTAAACGGTGTGCTGTTTAATTTTGTCAGGCGCAAGGCGCACAGTATCTTCTTTCCCTTTTCTATTTGCACGCAGGGAAATAAAAATATATGTTTCATTCAAAATCGAATGTCACTGTTTTGTAAGAAGATTTATAAGAAGATTCGATGTATTTTTCTTGATATGAATCAGATATTTTTTTAAACCTATTCCAAACAAGGATTTTTTTAACTTAATATATAAGGTACTTCTCCCGCCTTCTTAGCATGCTTTCGTAGTGTAGACGTCAGCACGCTGGGCGCGTATTCCATAGGTCCTTGGTTCGATTCCCAGCGAAGGCGTTGTTGCTCATTTTTCATGACTCCTGCTTCCCCACCCCCCAAAAAAAACTCTCATGTCTCTATAAATATATTAATTATCAAGTCAAAAATAATGTTATTTCAAATTACGTACCGGGTGTTAATAACTCAACGGGTTTAAAAACGCTGTATTTCAAAATATATTACGCGTGAAACAAAGAATGTTACACGAAAGTAACTGGGGAATAGTCCAAGTTTATATCTCAATTTAAAATTCGGAGAACTCCCTCACCCACTTCTGTATTGAGCAATGCGTTGAAGATGATTTAACGCTGTTCGCACTGCCTCCTCGATCTCTAGACCTTAGGATGTATTCGGAAGGGTGCTTCATTTTTTCTTTGGGTGCATGTTAAAAACTGTTTACATGACCCCCTCTCCACTAATGAAAAATTTGTCTGAAGTCAAGAATAGCATTACCAATGCATTTATATGGCCATTCGTAGAGGATCGAATTCGTAGAATCGAATTCGAACACTGCATTGATGTACTGCACTGTATCGTGTGAGCTGAGGGAGTCACATTGAAAAAAATTTGTGAAAACTTGGATGCGTACGAAGATTTATTTTCATGCATCATTTATTGTTTTATGTGCTATATATTTTGAAACCCGATGAATCATTTATAATCACTTTGCATTCTCATATATTAAATATCTGAGACGCAGAAAAAGGTCGAATAAGTTAAAATATGATGGATTTTTACTAAAACAATATTCTAGAAATTTTTCTAAAATAATTAAACTGGTAAAACTAATTACTTTAGTCATGGTGAAGGTCATTTCTTGATGGAAGAAGATGAAATCGAGTCTGCTGTTATATTTAATAGCGACATGCTAGCAGGAAGCTTCTTTGCAAAACCCTCTGTTTACCAATATTAAATTTGTTTCTTACATACCAAAGATCAAAGAACGCCGGATTAGATTTTATGTGAAATTTTTGTTCAGAAGTAGTGTAATTGTGCAACTGCCAGTTTGTTCCTTTCATTCAAGAACACGAATGGAAAGCTTGGATATTTAATTCATTCAGGTAAAGCACGTAACACAATCTCCCTGATAGAGGGATTCATGCTTGGAGGAGTCTCTAAGAAAAAATGGTTCGTATTTACGTTATCCATGGAAAAAAGTTATTGATATATTTACGTTTTCCATGGAAAAAAAGCTATTAAAAAGGAAGTGTATATATGTATACATCCAGTCTGTTACTCGGCTTCCTGAGCTCAGTTAAAAAAAAAAAAAAAAAATGTTTTTATATATATGTTGGTAAACTGTGCATATTTTGCTTTAAAAATGATTGAATTATGTTGTTCTTATCTTCCGGTTAAGGTTTTTATGCTTTTAGTTAATCTGCTTGCAATAGTAAAATTTAAAAGTTGTTTAAGTGCAGCTAAGCCTAATTTTTTTACCATAGCAGCCGTATTTGTTTACATTTGAAACTTAGCGAAATAGTGAATTACGTTGTATTATGTAACACGAGAACGCGCATGAGGTGTCAACACACCCCAAGCAATTAAATGACTTAAAAATTAAATATATTACTACAATTCAGTAAAAGAATGCATTCTGTATTAATTGCAATATTTTTTATATAGAACAGCTTAAATTAATGCTAATTTTAAAATTAATAACTAATAGATAATTTTTTTCAGATGTCTATGAATCATTGATTTCTATGAGAAATGTTTTTTTTATTTGTGAATGTAATTATAATCCAAATTATTACATGAACAACGAGTTGTATAATTAATATTGAAATCAATTAGGCCCAAGAAGCAAAATATACATGAAATACAATATATACATATTTTGCAATATATACATGAAATATCTCTTTTACAATGCTCTTGACATATGTTTTTTACACTTCACACATATAGTTTTTGATTTTCTGTCTTTTTCTCTTGAGCACATGTAACATCTCCTGTATTATATTTTTTTCTTTTTTTGTGGTTTATCAAATCATTTTTTGTAAGAAATTGGCCAATTCATAACTGGTATACCAATTGTCTGTGGTAAAGTATCTTCGGATTTGTATAATGGAGCTAGAATGCGCTTTGCTATTTCACTAGAACTGCTGACTTTCTTGCACGGCCCATCTGGCTGCTGACATGCGTCAATCTCCATGTTGAAAGCATAGATAGTTCTAGAATCAACCATAGCAAATATCTTTATACCATATCTTGCAGGTTTCTTAGGTATATACTGCCGAAAGGAGCATCGTCTTCGAAAATGTTCTAGCTTTTCGTTCAAAGTCACGTATTTCTCTACATGATATAATTTCTGTCAATTCTCGACAAAATTTTCAAATAAATCTCTTATTGGAGCTAATTTTTATCCTTTCCTATAAAATAGTCAATTTGATCACAAGGAATGTCTTCTGAAGAGTGGCACTCTTCTTCTGATTCAGACTCATGATCACTAAAAATATCTTCACTATCTGAAGCTTCTGATTCTTCTTCTATAGAATCTTCATCCGACGAAACCCCCTTTAACAAATTTTGAAGTCTTTTCATTTCTTGATCATACGTGAAATGAGGAAAAGATCGAACAGAGCGACTTGCACACTCCATGGCTCACACTGAAAAATAGTAACACGAAAGCGCGCGTGGGGTGTCGGCACACCCCAAACTATTATTTAAACAACAATAAACGCTCGGAATTTGCCGTGTCCTCGCGAGACGTATAGAAAATGACCTTGAAGGCAGCTACTGATGGACCTAAGCATTTCGAATTATAGGGGGAGATTGCCAGCGAATTTTTTTGAGCGTGGGGTGCCGAAACACCCCACGCGCGTCTGCCCGGGTTAAGCTTTTACTGTTAAAGGATGATTGCATGAAGCAAATTTCTGTCTTCTGATTTCAGAAATGTTCCTCTTTTTTACTTAAATTACTTTGCTTGCAGTATCTATTAAGGGAAAACTGATATACAATGAAAATTTAGAAAATGTTCAGAATTTAGATTTAAATTATTTAAATATCAATATGAGTGGGAAAATAAATTGTATTTATTATTAGGTTCCAAGCGAATACAATAAATATGCCTTATTATTATTTATTTTCGCTATTTTGAACTGAAATTTCATCATTAAATCTTGTAATATAATTTAGTTCTGCATAGTTTTTTTTTTTTTTTTTTTTTTTTCCTCTCTCATTGTAAACATTAATTTTGTAAATTTAAGTTCTGTAAATTGAACTGTTATTTAAAATTAAAAAAAAAAAGTTATTATTTTCCATGGTTGAGGTAATGCTTATTCTCTCTTAATAAGTACTTCATTTCTCATATTTTAAATTACAATTCTAATTTTTAAGGTTATGCAGTTGTGTATGATGTAATTAGACAGGTGCTTATTTTTTTTTTTTTTTTCTTAAAATGTGCTTGAAAAGTGCTTATAGGTGCTTAATTTTTTTAACTAAAATGTGGCTATGAACCTTGTTTAAGCATTTCAATTAGTCTGAAGAATCTAGCAAAGTATTTTTATTATGTATTTTTTCATTTTCTTTTAGTAACGTGAATAGTTGTGTATATTTCACGTAATGTTAATCTGGAAACTTTAAATACCATTTTTGATAATTTTTTTAATGATTTACGTTCACAGCGACCGTGATAACACTTAAATTTCCGTATACAATCTCTTTAAATTTTGCGCACAAGAGTTTGTATATTACTTCTCATGATGTAGACTAAGAGTAAAATTTAAATTATGTCAATTTTCCTTCAAAATTTTAAAAAATTCAATTCGTTTCACTTTTTAAAATTTTTGTGCATTGACTAACACATTTAGTCATACATTACTCGTGAATCAATATTTTCTAATTATTCTACTTCAACGTATGCAATAAATATATATAAAATATTCAATTTATTTCCTAAACAGTATGATTTTTACTCCAAATTGAATTGACTAAAATGCTTCATGAGAATAAGTTCTTTGAGTGGCAACTATTCGCGGAAATATTTGGCCTGACTAAAATTGCCGGTTTGGCTTTAACTTATAACTCGAGTAAAGACGAAACACTTTCATATTTACGTATTTTTATCAATTATTGTTCATTGAACGGGAGTTGGTTTGTTCCCCTTGAAAAGTCAACTAATTTCCGATCAATGACAATAATTACATGTTTTAATTTTTCCTTTTACAATTGTAATATTATTCTTCGTGATGATTTAACTCCAGTCCCCGTTAAAACATTATTAACATTTTGCTTTCAAATTACTTCATAACATCTTTCAAAATATAAGTTACCAGTATGGATGCACACTTTTAAAATAATTCTACTTTAATTAAACTTAGGAGATAATATAATCAATTAATCAATACTGTTTAGGAAATAAATTATTATTAACTAACTTTGCAGCAATTGCGCAAGTAATAATAACTTGTATTCGCACTAAATGGATTTAAGTTCATACAACATAAAATATTCAATTAATATACATAAATTCTTATAAATAAAAATTCTTTCAAATAAAAACTTCAATTAATATATATAAAATAAATTCAAAAATATGTTTTTATCATCATTATTTCCTTGTCAGTGACGGTTGATGTTTGTGTTAATTTTTGATATAAAATTTAATTTTTCGCATAAATTTCATACAGTAATGAATTTTTGTCACTTTTGCTAGTGATTATATTTAAGTGTGAATACAATCCAATAAAAAAATCTCATAAATTCAGATATATAACAAACATTTGTATCGAGATAGGTAACCTTTTATTTCGTCCGTCGTATTTATATATTGATATAATCCATAATAATATTTTTGTTTATTTTTTTTCGGAGGGGAGCCGAACTAAAAACGAATGCTTCTTTTTAACATTTAAATATTTTACCTAATTCGTAAATTTCTTTGATAGTGCATACAAATAGTTCAATCCAATCTTCTTATACTTTTTTTTTATTTAAATAGTTAGCCCTTTTTAATCCAGAGGGGCTTTGTCCCTGATGGACTATTGTTTTCGTTTTGCGATTTTGCGTTGATTCGCTATAAATGTTCGTTTCACTTTTCAAACTGTTGCCACCAAATGTTAAGAGTCCTGCATTATATTTGAAGAAATTAAATAATGAAAAATCTGCATAAATGTATGTATATTTCTCGCATTGTGGTAAAACAATGATACATAGAGCTATCGAATTTTGAATAACATAATCCTACTGCGAATATGGGCATGTGAAAGCCCAAATTTGAAATTTGGAATTTGTTTTATTATCGATTTCATATCTTGTAAAACTTAACGAATTTTTGATGAACAAGCTTAAGGATTTCAAAGCCAGCAATGGCAACGTTGTACAGGAAAAACAGTTTTATCTCCAGCGCACGAGACTCTGTATCGGAAATTCTAAAGATATGCTCAATTTAAATCTATTTTGCGATATTGCTCTTGAACTAAATTTCATGATTAAGTGCGAAGAACGTGATATTTAATAAATAAAGGTAACAGACAAAATGTAAAAAAAAAAAAAAAAAAAAAAAAAAAAAAAAAAAACGCTCCCTTTGGACGTAATTTTTCTTTTCTTTTGTTTTCTTTTTTCTTTATTTATTTTATGTTATTATCAATGTGAATACTTTTCCAGCTTCAGATTCCATTATTGCTGACACAGCAAGAGAAAGTTCAAGAGCTGAAACCACAACAGAAATCTCGAGAGTTGCTCAGAGATCAGTGGTTTTGGATAATCCAAAAGTTTTAAAAGCCAAATTCACCAGCTGTCGGCGGAGGATCAAAGAATGTATCAATAATATTGGACATGCAAATCTTCGAGTTAAACAGGAGGAGGAGCAGGAAGATGACTATATTGCTCGTCTCAAATCCAACGTCAATGAATTAAGACGCATTATTTCCAATTCAAATGCACTCCAATTACGGGTAAGTTAACTGAAAGATTTTCACTAGGTTAGCAAATATTAATACTAGTAAAATGTTAGCAATTATATATATATATCATGATTCGGACTGCGCAGTCGAAGCCTGGAACTCTTAATAGCTTTCAATATCGGTCATGGCTGTGGTTAAGGCATACAGATGAAGATAACGACTTGGATTTCGATAAATCATCAATCTTTATTTTTACACATATCCAATTAATTTCGCAGACACTTATAAAAATCATAATTAAATATGATAAATTTCTATGAACATTGGTTTTTAACAAGAAATTACGTAGTCAAGCAAAGATTAAGCGACGCAATGTTGACAGAACGGTAAGTAGGGAAGGAAGAATAATGACGTAGTTAATACGTCAGAGCGGTATTATTTATACCTAAGTCTGATGTAACTGTAGAGACAAGCTGTGATTGGTTAATTTGTGACTGTTACATATCATAGAAGATTCTCGAATTTGGGAGAACAGATGAATTTATGGGGAGAGCACCAAATCTAGAATGTTAATTTTGAGGTCCCCAATTATTTTTAAAGCATCTTTCATATTTTCTTATATCTTAGACACACATATATGTATATACCATTACGATTAAATAAGCTAAAAGTAGTTTTACGGCTGTCACGGCTTTGCAATGCATCTCTAAATATAGTGGTAGCTGATATTTAAACTAATTAAATACATTCGATTTTTTTTTCCCCTTTTTGAACGGCGTTTCAGTACATGTGGCGGAACTTGCTTATCACCCTGATAGGTTCGGGTTCGAATTTCATATAAAGAATGTACTTTTAAAGAGTCCCCTCACTTTGTAAATGCATTATCCATTTATGATCTTCTGGTACATCCTGGTAAACATTCTCAGGTATGAGGTTATGAAATGCTTGATGGGTTCAACTGTTCCCTGGTGAATGCCTAATTGGCAGACAATCTGCCGGTGAGTGACAAGAAATTAGAGCACTGGTACTAACACTTTTTATGAGGTTTTTTTTTTTATATATTTCTATTGTAAAAAGCGCATTAAAATAATGAATGTAATATAATGTTCACAAATTTTAACAGTTGTGGAAAACATTTGATTAAGAATTTTAGAAAGAAAATTTACTTTTAAATAAAAAGCCAAAAAAAAAAAAAAAAAAAAAAAATCAGTCGCCTAGAATAAAATAAACTTGATACTGTCTAAAAAAACTGCCTGCACCCTCTTGAAAAAAAGCAAATAACTGTTCCAACACACAACTGTTCCAACTAAAATTACCTAAAGGGATGAACTGTTGTTGGCTTTTATCCCGACGGGGGGGATACAGTTAGAACAGAACGATGATAAGAACAAATGCATAGATTGATCCGGCATTGTGCCGCGTAATATATTTAATATTTTGTTTGAATCATGTTTGTTATTGTTTTCAATAATTAATTAAAAGGCACCTATTGTAAAATGAATGACTCAACACTTCAAAACGAAGACACCTCAACAACTATTGGTGGAGAGAATAGTAATATTTGTCAGGGACCGTAGAGAAACAGTGCTTGGGATATCATTGTAATATGGATTGATGATAATGAAGTAGCAATAGAACTCATTAGCAGGCTTTCCTCCAAACATAGATCAACATGAATTTTAATCTTTATTACAACACATTTTAATCTACATGAAGCGTGTCAAGCAGATGCATGAACATCCTGTAGTACTTTCAAAATATGCCACTAATACTACAAGTGTAACCTTTTCCTCGAAAATACACCAATTATCTTATACGCTAGAAAATACACCAACTATCTTGGGTTGTTGTTGTGCTTCATCTAAGAAGGAATCATGCAAATGTAAATCTGAAAGAGCAGCGCTTTCATTCGAAAAATGAGACCTTGAAGCTCACTTATTGCTGCCGCAAATTCAGTGATAGTTTGGTCTGCCAAGAGTCATCCAACTTAATATGCTGGAAGGTTTCTTCAACGATATTTGCTTTAAACCACGAAAATTTGTATAACTGAAAGTCTACATGCGTGCTTGTTTGCGAATGAACAATATAGCTTCTGCAGATTCTCCCTTTTTGTGTAAACGATAAGTATTTGCTCACCAGTGCTTCCCGTTACTTCCAGAGCACTGCAGAAAAGTAAAAACCAACTCCCCCGCTAATTTTAACGTTTTTTTAACCCAAAAGGCATTAGCCCAGAGAGCTATAAATTTCGTTTCGGTTTTTTGCGTTGATTCACTATAAACGTCGGTTTACTTTTCGTATTGTTGCCACCAAATATTATCGCGCTGTGTTATATTTAAAAAAAAATAAATAATGAAGAATCCGCATAAATGTATGTATGTGTCTCGCATTGTGATAAAACAACGGTATCTAGAGCCATCCAGTTTAAACTAACGTAATTCTCCAACGAATATGGGCATCTGGAAGTCCTAATTTGGAATTTGTTTTATTATCGGTTTTACAATTTGTATCACTTTAACGAATTTTTGATTAACAAACTCAACGATTTCAAAGAGAGCAATGGAAACACTGTACGGATTAAAAAAATCATCTCCAGCGCACGATACTGTGTATGGGAAATTCTAAAGACACGCTCTTTTCTCTCTTAAAATTATTTTGCGATATTGCTGTTGAATTGAATTTTATGGTTTAAGTGCGAATAACATGATATTTAATAAATTAAGGTAACACACAAAACGTTAAAAATACCCTTTTGGAAATACCCTAATGTAAAATCTGAAAGCTTTCAGATTTTTTTTTTTTTTTTTCTTTCTGATTATGTTTCTGATTGAAAGCTTTCTAGTTTAGTATGTAATCATTTTGAAAAACTTTAGATATTGATTGGATTATAGTTGTGAAAAGAATTGATATTTGCATTGTTTTATGTTATGTTAAAATATCATTTTTTATGTATTGTTATGCAGATAAATGAAATGAGCAGCCAAGCTAGCGGACGAACAGATTCAACGAATGCAAGAGAGAAAAGAGATATACATGATGTAGAAACTTCAATGAAAAGGGTAGAATCCTTGATTGGTGATATTACGGCAGACATTAAACGCATCGAGGAAAGTAAACTGAGAATGAAAGATCTGCACAGCGAGTGTGGAAAGTATGTTAGTCTTTTAGATGATAACTGGAAAAAAGAAAGTCGATTACTGGGAAAGATACAAGCATCAAACAAAAATAAAGACGATCAGAAGTCAAACCCAAGTAAGAAAGCTTAGATCTTATTTTTCAGGTGATAAATATTCCTGTAAATAATAAATATTCCTTTACTGGGTTAGTGAATAGGTATTAATAGAATCTGTAAAGCCTATTATGCTAGAAAGATCGAATTCTTCAAAGATTTTTCAGATCGTGTTCTAATTACGTTACCAATAAATTTTCAATTAATAACGAAGGGTGTGAAAAAATTGTTGTTATTAATTTCAATTGGCGAATGTATGTGAGCGCATATGAGAAATATTGCAGGACTATGTATCTTTTTAATGATTAGTCGTAGTCATATGATTCGAATTTAAATAATAGATTCAATAAGATGTAAAGCATTTTATTAAATCTTTAATGTAACTTCTGTTTTCCGTAACACTCACCAGGATGTAAATAAGATTGAAATGTATTTTAAGTCAATGCTTTTGAATGTTTTTAGATGTAGAACACTTTACACTGTATCATCCAGCTTTGTCGTTGAATATTACGGCTTTAGCTATTTTTTTAGCTGAAATTAATATGCACTATTAAATTTCTGAGCCAGCTTAAGTATGCCAATTTGTGTAGTCTCCGACTACGATACCATTAACTTGAAAATTCAACTTTGTTACTTTAAATTTCCACAAGGGGCAGAATTAACTTGTACGTGGAAGTTGTGCTTTGTGTTCACTTCAAGATTTAATCATTCTGAGCTGTGACTCCGAGCGTGTTGGACGCACTTTGGTTTACTGCTCAATTTTCTACGAACTGGCCCAGTCCCGTTGGCGGTCAGTGAGTTTACTTATGTATCTTTTACACTTCGGCGAGTGATTCCTTAGGGTTTCACAGTAAGCATGTCCTTTTTAGGGCAGTAAATACGGATAATGAAGCTAGTGACTGCACAGATTCTGGATTATCGACTTTGTCTCTGCCATCTACTTCAAAACGTGAGGAATTTTTGAAGGATCTCAGACTCAGGAAAAAGCGGAAACAAAAAAAATAGAATGCGAATTCCGAGAAGGAAATTAAGAATGCAGAAATAGCCAGAGAAGAAAAAAAATACAGGAACTTATCCAGGAGTTCGGAGCTGTTTATGTGACACAACACTTGGAATTCGAGCTACGATTAGAGGAAGCAAAAATCCCCGAAGAACAGAACAAACTTGTGTTGGAACATGCAAGGAAAACTAACCAACTCGTTAGCAAGAGGCAGCAAATCGCCACAATCTCGGATAATAAAAGTTATTGAATTACCCCCAAAAAGACTGCGAAAATTTAAGAAAAGCCGATTCCGATGGAGATACCACAAGAGAACCGTTTTCAATTACTCAGAAAAATCGCAGAGGAAAACCCCGAAGGAGGAGCCAACGCCAAAGGCGTAGTAGTCCCCGGGGTTTTCAACGTCCGGGGACTACTGAAGATTTTGTGCCCCTTTCTCTGTGCCAAGAACGGAAAACATTTTATTCTAAAATTTCGTAACATCAATTTGGCGCCTCCTGAATGCTGCGCCAAGGGACAAATGTCCCCCTTGCCCCACCCTAGCTACGCCACTGGCCAACGCTGATAACCGCCGCCACCCATTGTATTTTCACAAGATGAAATCGATTGGATGACTTTGAATAAAATGTTCTTGATAAATTGTACAGATCCCTTCGAATCCCAAAATGAGAGGAAAATCCGTTTGCGTATACACTAAGAACCTGAAAGATTACAGCACGATGAATGAACTCTTACTTGAACAAAAGATTCCCTATCACTCCTACCAGTTAGAATTCGAAAAACCGATTCGGGTCATTACGAAGAACCTCCCCACTACTATCTAAGAAGACGCCATACATCGAAACCTAAACTCAGTTATCGAAAAAGTCAAGCAGTTTTCAAACAAAGGAAATGAAGGACAAAAATTAAACTTCCCATGTACCTACTGGAACTAAAAAGATCACCCGAAGGAAATAAGATTCACCAGCTCAATAATATGTTCAATTTCAACGTCACCATAGAGAAATACAACCCCAAGAAAAGACCAGTCCAATGCCAGCAATTCGGGCATTCTCAATTCTGTTGCAGTAAACTCCCATTAGATGTGTGAATTGCGGGCAACAACATCGAAGCAATCAATGCACCATGAAACCCAAAGATAAGCCAAAATGTATTTTCTGCGGACTCTGTCACGTGAGCAGCTATAGAGGCTGCAGCGAGTATAAGAAATATTTGAAGAGAAAAGCAGCCCACCCCAGCCTAAAGTTCCCGAACTCTCTGAGGAAAACTTTCCTAGCTCAAAGACTGCCTCGATCCCAGCGCAGAAAAATCCCCCTCAAGCCACTTAAGCGAGAAATGGAAAGGAAAAATCACTCTGCCTCCGAAAGACTTAAACGATACTATTAAATGGATTCAAGATGAAAAAAATTAACGCTTTCCTAACTTCCATCATCTCATGCATTGGTAAAATCAGAGCAGCAAAGAATCCAGCAGGGGAAAAAAAAAAAAAAAAAAAAAAAAACAGGCTTCCAAGCAGCTATGTTTCTTATTAATTTCGCTGAATCTGAAGATTAGAAAAGATTTAGCACTCCCTCTATGACAGACCAATAGGAACACAGGAAATTCACGCAGCTAGTTTCAGAACTTTTCAGTTTTCCCCATTCTATCTTCTTGAACCAGCGCACTTTTGCTGTCTGTTAGTCGGAGTACCTCCTGAAGGTGTTATACGCAAGGCTCATCACATCGCAACATGGAGAATCTTATTTCTAAAATTCTCAGCCAACAGTCCCTAAGGTTATGGTAGGAAAGTCGTGTCATTTCTGCATGCGTTACACACAGAATGTGGCTTTTAGCGTAGGCGCCTGTTCTCCATGTGCTTCGCACCTGAGCCTTCAAGATTTAATAAAACGGTTATTTAAAACCTTCTTAAAACTTGTCATATTTCAGACGGAGCGATTAGTCTTAGGACTTTGGGTTAATATCACACATCCACTCACCCCCCCCCAAAAAAAACGTAAATGTAGATAGTTAGACTGCAAAAAATTTATTTAATCTTGCGGTCATCGGTAATCTTGCGGTGTTCAAACGATGCCATTTCGGATGTCGTTATGCTGTATAACATTGTAAGAAAGTATCCCATTTTTCGTGTGTCTAACTAGCAACGTGGAAGGACTGTCGTTCAAATTTCAGCGACGGCATAGTTAATTTTTCGCATTTCCTAGTTTGAAAAGCCTAATAGTCTTTACAGTGTCGCCAAGACTGAAAGTCTGATATGCAATAACTCTTCAGCAGCTAGATTTGATCGTCTAGATTTGTTCAACCACCATTTTTTTTTTTTTTTTTTTTTTTTTTTTTTTTTTTTTTTAATTTTGTGTTTTAAAGTTAAGTATTATGCCGCTGTACCAGTGTTGTTGGTTCTTCAGTCTACATCAAATGATCATCCATTCAGACTACATCAATATATGTTCAAAATCATTGCCGTGGAATAGGCATTATTCTTCCGTATGATATACAGGCTTGGTTATAGTTGGATGAAACAGCACTGACTGTATGTTCTTACAATATCTCAATGCTATGTAATTGGATTTCCAAGTAGAAGATATTTATCACAGTACTCGCGCTTGCAATACAGCATAAACTCTATCTGCATGATGACGAATTGCGTCAATACTTTACGGTACTCAGCTATTAACCTTGTTAACTGTACTTATCTGAAATGCAGACTGTGGTGAACTGACCGTTTTATTCATCACAGTCCTTTGTTATTTGCATCCACCAGCAGCCGAGCGGAAAAGTCGCAGAACTCTGGTAGTTCGTTTCGAAGTTTGTATCCCGCGGATGGGTTGGCTGCATAGGCGTTTTCGTGGTTTTCCCCATGTATAACATGTATACGAGCCAGTTTCCCTTAGAAAGTCCGCCACAAAGGCATCCCTTTTTAGGCAGGTAGCCCTCGAGGCTTTGCCGTAACCAAATATTTGTTATTTGTACACTAACTTGTTACCACTTCTCATTGCCAGATCATTTTGTAATATATATGTCGATATTAATTATTTTGGATATATTGCATCATTGCAGTGACGTTGAGAATCATTTTATATTTGGAATGCACTGTCAAATCGGGTAATGGAAAATACTTTTAGATAACATTTACTATGGGAAGTTGCCTAAGAAGTTTATTGTAGAGATATTTCTTGCTATCGTATTACCTAAAAAAGTTCGTTCTTAAAATTATACCAGTATATGATTATATTACATATATGATATTGTCTTTATATGTTTATGATATGCAAAGCGCGAATATAATTCTGTGAGTTTCTCTTAAGAAATTTGTAGCTGTAAATTTTCTCTTGTACGCAGGTACATCTAATAGCTCCAAATCAAACGATGACAGTCTTATCAGAAATGAAGTGTCTGGAAATGAACCTGATATTGAGCCAACCAGAAAACGCAAGAGAGACAGCATGCAAAATGACTCTGATCCTGAAGATATCGATGTAAAACCTGATATTCGCTTGTTGAATAAATCAATAGCGGAAAGCATAAAGGTAAATCCCTTTTTGAATGGTACTTTTACAATAAATTAGGTTTGGATCAAGAAATGTATAGACATCTGAAATTAATCTGGATTAAAAGATTTCTCTAAATTTTGGAAAAGAGGGATCAAACCAAATAAAACAATTTTTTGAAATAACCGAGAAACATTATTTTATTGGTTATAGCCGAAAACATCGCGGAGAAAACAACGCAAGGCGGAAACGTCGTGGTACAAATCATCGTGGGAGAAAAGAAAGCAAAGAGAAAACTTCGCAGTTCTAAAGCATCGTGGTACAAAATATTGTCGTCGAAAATATCATGGTCAAATAAAGCACCTACAGATCATCGCATGATGATAACATCACACACATGCATTTTTCACGTTCTAAAAGTTGTGTTAAGTCATTAAGACTATTTAACTGTAAGATTACGTCATTTTTTCTCTTCTTGGCGCCTTGCATGGCGCAGATGTTCATTACAGCAACCCTGTAAACGCTTACTCAGTTTTTTTTTATTGCTGTTGTTATTAGTAGTAAGTCATCGCTTGAAAGATGGCACGCATTTGATTAAAGTTGTCGAATAAAATATTTAGTACAGTCCACTTCTAGTTAATTTGAAATTGTTGTATAACAACGCACGCGTCGCATGAACACTTTATGGTCCGTCGAGCCGGAGGTAAAAGATATCGTTGCTAAAATTAACTTTTTAGAACATTTGGAATACTTTCGTTTGGTTGTATTACGCATAACTTCATATAGAGTGTTTGGAATGCTTTCGTTTTCGTGTGGATTACGCAATTAAGATTGGATACTGTGTCATCGTTCATTTCCGGTGTTGCTGTCGAGAAATCTGCAATCACGGTAAGTGATAAATTATTTATTTGTTCATGATGAGTGAATTGAAAGCGATTAAAGCTAACAAAAAAAGTTTAAAATGCAGTATCAGAAAGTTTGAAAATAAGGTAAATTCTACAGTGGATGAAGCAGATATTTCCTTATTGGAGTTATACGAATCAAAAATATTAGAATTTAAAAAGGAATTAAGTAACATTTTCGATTCTTTATTTGCACATTGTGAAGAAAAGGACACTGACGAATTCATTAAGGAAAAGGAAAATGTAGTAGATAATCTCGATGAAATTCATTTGAAAATTAAAAGAAAAATTTCTGAGATCCGTTCTCAAAGGAATAGCTGCTCAAATGAAAACGGTTCGAGTAAAGACATAATTGTTTCGGATATAAAATTGCCTAAATTGTCTCTTCCAATATTTAGTGGGAAAATCGAAGAATGGATTGAATTTGAGGATTTATTTTCCGCAGCTGTGCATAAAAATAGCAAATTAACTAATGCGCAAAAATTGCAATATTTAAAGAGTTCGTGTAAGGCAGACGCTTTAAATATTATTCAGTCCATTCCAATTTCAGATTCGAATTATGACATAGCATGGAATCTGTTGGTTGATCGCTATTGCAACAAAAAAGATTTGATCAATTCTATCATAAAGAAATTAATTTCTATACCTCAAACGAGTGATTCTACTTCGTCGCTTTTAAAATTTATCGATAAGGTGCATGAATGTTTACGATCCTTGGAAGCATTGGAGCAAAAGGTGGAAAAATTTTCGGACACGTTAATTGTTTATTTATTAGTTGAAAAGTTGGATAGAAATACTCGGTGTTGGTGGGAAAGGTCACTTAAAAAAGACGAGATAGGAACGGTTAAACAACTGACATGTTTTTTGAAGAAACACGCTCGCACCCTATCACATTACAAACCTCCGCATGGGGAATCGAAACGCTCATTTAATACCAAAGCTCTTACATCACTTTCGGAAAATTCAAAAAATTGTCTTTATTGTAAAGCTGATCATTTATTGTTGAAATGTGCGCAATTCTTAAATCTAACAGTCAAGAAACGATTTGAATTTGTATAGACAAAAAAATTATGTTTCAATTGCTTATCTTCGGTCCACACAATCAAGGACTGTAAAAGTTCTAATACATGCAGAAAATGTCAGAAATTTCACAATTCGCTCTTACATTTTGATCGAAATGAAGAAAATTTCGATAAAGCAAATGGCACATCGAATCAAATCACAAAGAAGACTAATAAATTAAGCAGTAATCTTTCTCCAAATGCTGATACATTTACTCCAATGGCAAGCAGCCAAAAGGTTAGTGACACTAATGAAACCAACCAAGCAAAGTCCATTAACGGTACTGCGCTGAATATTTCCAGTTCTTTTAATAAACAAGTTCTACTTTCAACTGCAATTATTTTCGTTAAGGGTAATGATGGAAAATTTATCTCGCTGAGAGCCTTGCTGGATTTCGGTTCTCAAAATAATTTCATTACTAAACAAGGTGCTGAGTTATTGAATTTGAAGAAAAGAAAAATAAACGCTTCTATTTCAGGTATCAATGGTACAGTTATGAGTGTTAAGGAAAAGGCTGTAGCAACCATCGCTAACGCTACTAGAGATTTTATTCGTACATTACAATTTTTTGTTGTTCCAAAAATAACTCGCGTAACGCCTGCTAGATATATAAACATTCCTGATGTTAAGCAGTTGCAACTCATTGGTTTAGCTGATCCAGAGTTTTATAAACCTGGTCAAATACATGTTTTGTTATCTAACGAAATATTTTTTGATTTACTGGGAACAAATAGAATAAATATGCAAGACCTGATTCTCCATCAGTCAGTTTTTGGATACATCGTTAGCGGGTCAGTACGCATGCCGCAGCAAGGCAGTGTTGACAATTTTTGTGGGTTTGTGGAAAATGGGGATAATTTATCTGACAACATGAGAAGGTTTTGGGAGATTGAAGGTATTAATGAAGCAAAAAAAGTGAAAAGTCAGGAAGAGGAATTTTGTGAACAGCACTTTCTTCGTACACACGCGAGGCAAGATGATGGTAGATATGTAGTGGAAATGCCAATTAAGGAGGAAGGACTTAGCCTTTTAGGGGAATCGAGAGAAAACGCTAGCAAAAGACTGAATTATCTACTTAAACGCTTCACTCGCAATCCCGTAATGAAACACTTATACGAAGATTTCATTAAGGAATATAATAAATTAGGCCATTCCGAAGAAATTGATGAAGAGGATAGCTCTAGTTTCTCATATTATCTTCCTCACCATGGGGTTTTCAGGCCCGAGAAACCTAGCACTAAACTTAGGGTAGTGTTCGATGCCACTGCTCCTACGACTACTGGAATTTCGTTAAACGATATTCTGCTGAATGGAGGGTTAGTTCAAGACGAACTATTTGATATTATTTGCAGATTTCGAACGCATAAAATTGCCTTCACAGCAGACATTGTAAAAATGTATCGTCAGATTTTGATTAAAGAACATCAAAGAGATTTATTACGCATCTTATGGAAGAGTAGTGAAGAAGAACCAGTTAAGGTCTATAGACTGAAGACTATAACTTACGGTACTTCCAACGCACCATATCTAGCAACACGCACACTTAATCAATTAGCAGAAGACGAGAAAAATAATTTTTCGTTAGCAGCGCCAATAGTACAAAGGGATTTTTACGTCGATGACGTACTCACAGGAGCCCATACTCTAATAGAGGCTAAAGAATTACAGTCGCAATTGATTAACCTATTATCACGTGGAGGAATGCGTCTGCACAGATGGTGTGCTAATCATCCTGATCTTTTGCAGTTTCCGGATGGACAAGAGGAATATTCTTTCAGTAATTTCGATGACGATCAGAGCATCAAAACTTTAGGATTATTATGGAATCCAAAGATAGATTGTTTTTCGTACAAATCAACCATCAAGAAACCAAATACTTACACAAAGAGAACAGTGTTGTCTGATATTGCTCGCATTTATGATCCATTAGGACTGCTTGGTCCAGGGATAACAAAAGCAAAAATCTTCATCCAAAGACTTTGGTTATTGAAGCTTGATTGGAACGATCCGCTACCCGAAAGGATAATTAAGGATTGGCAACATTTTATTGATTCAATGCAATCTATCAACAATTTGAAAGTCAGTAGATATGTTTTACAGGATAGTTTTTCTGATATACAAATTCATGGATTTTCAGATGCATCAGAACACGCATACGGAGTAGCCATCTATTTACGCTGTAGAAGTGACAATAATTTATCTTCACATTTGCTTTTCAGCAAGTCCAGAGTAGCTCCACTAAAACCGCTGACAGTACCTCGACTGGAACTCTGCGCAACTGTACTGCTAGCACAGCTTGTTGCAAAGGTGGTGCCTTTATTGAAATTGGACATCAGCAAAATATGTCTGTGGTGTGACTCAACCATAGTGTTAGCATGGCTTCAGAATCCCCCGCATGTACTAAAAACTTTTGTTGCTAATCGAGTGTTGCAGATCCAAGAGCTAACACAGACATGCCAGTGGAATTATGTGCGTTCAGAGGAGAACCCGGCAGACCTTATTTCCCGAGGACTGAATTTTGACAAGCTGCATGATGCTGATCTGTGGTGGAAAGGTCCTCCATTCTTGAGTGAGGGTGTCATACCTAACAAGAACATTGACTTTGAACAATTAGAAAAAACAGAGACATTTTCTAATGAACTGAGAAAAAGAACTGACATTGCTTGTTTATGCACTTTGCCTTCAAAATTTATTGATAATGTACTAGATATCACTAACAATTATTTAAAATTATTACGTATTGTTAGTTATATTTTCAGGTTCATTTGGAACTCTAGGTGTGCAAAACAGAAAGGAGCACAGAGAAGAACAGGAGGAGTAAGTTCAAAGGAGTTAAATGAGGCAGAATCCTTTTTAGTAAGAGAGGTTCAAAAATGTAGTTTTTATTCAGAATACAACTCCCTCGCACAAGGTAAACCCATTAATAATAAAAGTAATTTACTTTCTTTGAACCCTTTTTTGGATGCAAATAATGTAATGAGAGTAGGAGGCCGATTACAAGGGGCCAATGTAATGTTTTCACAAAAACATCAAATAATTTTGCCTGTTAAATGCAAACTAACTAAGCTGATTGCTGAGCATTATCATCGGAAATATTTACACGTAGGTTCGCAAGCATTATTGTGTTTTATGAGACAGAAATTTTGGCCATTACAAGGTAGGAATTTAACTAGAAAGATTACCCATGAATGTATAATTTGTAGTAAAAATAAACCAGTCACTATCGAACAAATTATGGGGTCATTACCTGCAGAGCGCGTAAATCCAAGCTCACCCTTTAATCATGTCGGCACCGATTTTTGCAGTCCATTTTTTATTAGGTACAAGGGACAGAGGAAAGGAACTCTTCATAAGGTATATTTAGCTCTTTTCATTTGCCTTATAACAAAGGCAGTGCATCTCGAACTAGTGAGTGATCTCACCACTGACGCATTTATTGCCACCTTAAAGAGATTTATTGCTAGGCGCGGAAAATGCTCAATCATTTTCTCAGACAACGCAAAAAACTTCGTTGGCGCAAATGCCGAATTGCAAAGAATTAACAATTTAATTAGAAATCCTGACAAAAAATTAGCAGATTATTTAGGTGAAGAAGGAATAGTATGGAAGTTTATTTCCGCACGGACACCTAATTTTGGTGGACTATGGGAATCTGGAATAAAATCCGTGAAATATCACTTAAAGCGGATTGTAGGTAATGCAAGGTTGACTTTCGAGGAGTTATTAACTGTAGTAACTCAGATAGAGTCTGTTTTAAATTCTCGCCCTATTACTCCCTTATCTTCCGATGTAAATGATTTAGAGGCATTAACACCAGGCCATTTTCTCATTGGAAGACCCTTGAATGCTATAGTAGAACCCGAATTAATTGATATACCTGAAAACAGACTCTCAAGATGGAAACGAACTACCAGATTTATCCAGTTGATATGGAATCGTTGGTATAGGGACTATTTAAACACACTACAACAGCGTTCAAAATGGAAGGTAGAACAAACGAATATTAAAATAGGTATGCTAGTACTAGTTAAGGAGGATGAGCTTCCTGTCTGTAGATGGGTGTTAGGGCGCATTACAAGAATTTTTCCTGGAGTTGACGGTAAGGTTAGAGTAGTAGAAATACAGACAGCAAAGGGCATCATTAAGCGTGGAATTACAAAAATTGCAATTTTACCCCAAGAAGAAGCTTCCTAAGTTAGTTAAGTGTTAGCTTATTATTATAAAACTTGTATTGTAAATTGTATTGTGCACAAAAATTTGTATTGAAAATTGAATATTATTATATTGAATTAAGAGATGTTATTCGTATTGCATTATTGTATAAGGTAGTAATTGTACAATTTTGTAGGTTATTATGAGTATTATCGAACGAAATTATTGAAGTAACCCTTCAATGCCGGGGGGTATGTTAAGTCATTAAGACTATTTAACTGTAAGATTACGTCATTTTTTCTCTTCTTGGCGCCTTGCATGGCGCAGATGTTCATTACAGCAACCCTGTAAACGCTTACTCAGTTTTTTTTATTGCTGTTGTTATTAGTAGTAAGTCATCGCTTGAAAGATGGCACGCATTTGATTAAAGTTGTCGAATAAAATATTTAGTACAGTCCACTTCTAGTTAATTTGAAATTGTTGTATAACAACGCACGCGTCGCATGAACAAGTTGTAAATGCATTTTCGCATAAAGATTTGGAAGCGCAAGAAATTTTAACGACACTTTAAGAATAAATGGAAACAAATCAAGATATAATTTTCACCAAAACAATACCAGATTAACAAACGTGAAAGAAAGTAATTTGATAATTAATTAACTAAGCAAATTTTATATTGCAGTTACAAGTTGACTTGCAGTTATTATCTTCCTTTTTCTAATTTTTAGGCTGTATTTTTCATGAAAAATTATGAGTAAAATTTTATGAAAAAGATTTATTTATTAATGATCTTTGTTAACTAACTATGCAAATTAAAATTTTTATTGGGTTCTATGACTTGCATTAATTTTCTACTTATTTTCAATTTTTTAATGTTTAAGTTTCCTGCTTACATTTTCAGCAAAAGTTTATAAGTTAGTTCAAAAATAAGAAATATTAAAAGTCAAAATATCCCCCTTTCCTTCTTGCGCTACGAAACCATTATGCGAAAATGCATTTACAGCTTTTAAAACCTGAAAAACGCATATATGCGATGTCATCCTGTGATGATTTGTAGGTACTTTATTTTTTACCACAATATTTTTGACGACAATGTTTTTAAACTGCGATATTTTTTAACCACTTTATTTTCGACGACAGTATTTTGTACCACGATGTTTTAGAATTGCGATTTTTCTCTTTCTTTTCTTCTACGGTTTTTTGTACCAGGACGTTTTCACCTTGCGTTGTTTTCTCCGCGACGTTTTCGTACGCGATGTTTTTGCCACGATGTTTTCGGCGGACAACATTTTATTTTATTTAACTGCAATTGCTCGGTTCTGCATTTTAGCTGTTAGCATAGTTTAACTTTAGTAATGTTACAAGACAAAACTGCATTTTTTCCTATTTGATACAGGATGGTCCACAGAAAAGTAGCCTGCCTTCAGTACTGATTCATGTTCTTTAGAAGGCCATAGCTTCTTGCTGTCTATCTACTAATTATCCTTCTATATGCAGGCTCACCAGCGGCCGAGCGATAAAGTCGCTGAACACTGGTAGTTCGGTCCGAGGTTCGAATCCAGCTGGTTGCACGGGTGTTTTCGTAGTTTTCCCCATGTGTAACGTGTATACGAGTCAGTTTCCCTTAGAAACTCCACGAAGGCATCCCTTCCCTTAGGCAGATAGCCCTAGTGTGCTTTGCCATAATTAAATACACATTACCTTCTATCTGTTAACTATTCATCTATCCACTAACTATCCATCTATCTCTCTATCTGCGCCGACTTAATGTCACCAAATAAACCTGTAGTCCAGCTTTATATACTCGCGATAGTACAAGACGAACATCATCAATCTTGTATTATCATTGGAAGGGGATTGCTTTTTCGTGGACTCCCAGCATAGTAATATTTGTTTAAGAACTTCAGCCAAACATTTAACTTGTGAATGATCATTTTTTTGCATAGTATGCTAAACTGAAACTCTATTAATAAAAATATGTAATATGAGGCAGATAAACTTTATGCTTCTCAAAGGACTTAATAGTGAAACAAGAGATTTTTATCTAACTTCTAATTTCTGTCATTTACTTAAGCCTTTTCTAGTTTCCGTTTCATGTAGTCACGAGTTTACAAATAAGTTACAATCTAAACTTGGGTACAGATCTTGCGCATAACTGCAGACAGATAAATTTAAAAATTACAACATGTATTATTCCAGGAGTTTGGAGAGTCTAGAAGTGTCATTTACACTATACATTTCTCCACTCACTCTAAACTCATCAACCGCTATGCCACATTTAGATCCATTCAAACTTTTATTATGGCATTTTCGTTATCCAGCAGTCCTAAGTTATTAAAGATTGGACGTTTTCATTTGCGTGGCAAAAAATGTGTAGAACGGCGTTATATGCGACTTTTCCTTCTTGACCTTTCAGATATCCCAGCAAGTTGCTAAAACAGAGGAACCGCAAGAGGAAAAAACTGCAAAGAATATGAATTATTACATAACAGATACCGATAAGTTAGCGACTGAGATACAGAAGCATTTCAACGTCATGGATGATGTGCTTATAACCTGTAGGTCCTTTATGAACTCTTTGGTGAAAAACGTGGACTTGATGCGAGCTCTGTCTGGCAAAGACACAGAAAGAAGCAAACTTGAATCAAATGCCCTTACAAGTGAGTATTGTAAGTGTTATCATTTGTGTATAATCAGGTTATGTAAGTTATTATCGTTATAATTGTCATAGCTGTGAAATTAGTAGATTACCTCTTTTTTAATAGATTTCAATTCTTGCGTAAAGTTTTACTTTAAATAACCAATTATTTTCGTGTTAATTTTCTCCTATGCTTTCTGTTTCCGTTGACTTTCACTAGAATACAAATTAGGTAGGATTTGAAAGTGCTAATAACTATCGGTTTCTTATCTTGCACTGGCAACAAATATTCAGTTGTATTTACTAGCGATCGATACAATCCTGCAAACACTGAATCGGTTAATTGGAGCACTGGAGCAAACTCGTGTTTTGGGGAGTATGAATTTTATTTACTAATATAATTTCCTTATGACTTTTTGAGCAAGATATTAGAGTTATTCACTGAATTTCCATTTTATTCAGTCAAGTAGTTTTATTTATGCAGAAAGCTCCTAGCCAGAAGCATCTTTTAGTTTGCATTAAAATTTGAAGTAGCATACAAAACGTTAAATTCGATTTATAAAGCTCCGATGCAGGACTGTCCAAAATTTGATTTAAATTAGTTTCTAAGTTCGTACAAAATTTTGATTTTATGTTCAGTAGCTGTACTGACTGTTATTGCCATCTGTGAATGATGACTGCAATTATTTCTGATGAATTTGGCTAAAAGTATAAATTAGTGAATTTAATAATGATCGCTAGTTAGATCATTTGATTACACACAAAAATAGTAAATACGTTTTGTAATTTTTTAAAATTTATTATTATCTGTCCAAAGGGGCAATTTACCCAAAAGGGCTATTAATTTCGTTTTATGACGTTTCACTTTTCAAATTATTGCCACCAAATATTACAGCCCTGCATTACATTTAAAGAAATTAAATAATGAAGAATCTGCATGAATGTGTGTACGTTTCTCGCACTGTGAAAAAATAACAGTACCTATAGACATCAAATTTTGAATAACATAGTCCTCCATATTTTTTAGTTCCCATTCCCCGGCACGTTTTATTCAGCCCAAAAGGGCGTTAGCACAGAAGAACTATTGGTCTGGATACGGCATTTCTGTGCTGAGTCACTTTTCAAATTGTTGCCACTAAATATTGTCGCCCTGAATTATATTTAAATAAATTACATAATGAAGTATATGCATGAATACAGGATGTATCTGCACAGCAGTGACAAACTTTCAGGAGAGATAGAGTACTCCTACACCATGGTAAATCACATAGCAATGCATGATCGGAAATGCTTTCCTGGCGCGGTAGTGACGACACAAAAAAGGAAGGACATGAACAGTGAGACAAAACATATTTTATTATGTTTAGTACAGCAGAAACAAAAAAGTAAGAACAAAAACAAACAACGATTGTCGTTAAAGAAAATGTTCCACATTATAACCCCGGACCATGATGCAGAGCCTCATTTCTCCGGCGCATGAAAGATTTGCATCACGAATGGAAGATCGCACAGAAAATGCATGGCGCACGGTTCCTGCATCACAGTCCGGGTCGTAATTTTGAACAACTTCTTTGATGACGATCGTTGTCCCTTTATATTGTGTTTTCTTTGTTTTAGCTGTACTCCGAAGAATAAACATGTTTTCTTACCCCGTTCTTTCTTGATTTTTGTGTCGTCACTACGGCGCCACGAAACCGGTTCCGACCATGCATTGCTATGTGTTTTCCCATCGTAAAGTTTGTCACTGCTGTACTGATAAACCCTGTATATGTTTGTTTCTCGCACTGTGAAAAAACAACGGTTCCTTTCTGAATAACGTTGTCCTCCACCCGCATATGAGCACCCGAGTTTTGAATTTCGAATTTGTTTTATTACCTATTTTGCAAAACTTTAGCAAATTTGTGATTAAAAAACTCAACGATTCAAAGTGAGCAGTGCGAACACTGTACGGAATAAAATATTTTTATTTCCAGCGCGCGAGACTGTCTATCAGAAATTTAATATGCTGTTTTTAAATATTTTTTAGCCCAAAGGCTCTCGAAACGTGTGTGTACCTGTAAATGAAAAAAACGCCCCTTTGGGCGGTTTTTTTTTATTTTTTTATTTTTTTTATTGACTATTGTCGGAAAACTTTATGAAAATAACCTAATGGTTGAAATATAAGGAGAAAAACAAAACTATACGAATTTCGGAAACCAGTCAGGGACCCAGAAATTCTGAAATTGAATATTTGATAGTTTCCCAAATGCCATAATAGATTATATTTTTCCAAACTTGCCAATAGTTGTGTTCGCTGACACTTTTAAACGTAATTTGGATATAATGCTTTAAAATTTTCTATACAGTATATTCCATTGAGAAATGGAAAAGAAAGGCATAATCGTTGTAAGTTAATAATTAAACTAATTTTTACTTTTGTATTTTAAACTCTTTTATTTAACTTGAAAGAGCCCAATAGTGCTCGAATGGTTAAGATTGCTAAACACTTCTAGTTCGATGCTTGAATCACGGGGAATAGACTGACTAAGTGACTATTTTGCCCATGTGTAACAAAAAATATGAAACAGATTCCTTTAAAATGTCATTCAGTGAAGCAGTCCTTCCATTAAGCAGATACCGTATGCATATTTCACTTGTGCACATCAGAGTAGCCACTGAGTGAGGGGTTTCGAAAATGAATTCGCAGTTATGAATGTATGGCGTAATAGTAGAAAATCTCCTAGTGCTTTCGTTTTATGAGTTTTCTATCGCTAACATTTCACTTTCGCAATTTTTTATCACGCATTAATATTTGGATTGATGTTCACGGCATATTATCGCTCTTTACATCGAGAAAATGACTCATCCTTCAATTAGACTCGAATATTCTGCATTTACCAACACCTGTGGATTAAGAGAATTCAAGTGTATATTTTTTTTAATTGCGCTGAGAAGGACTGGAAGTGTTACAATGAATCTAGTATTTTCTTATTTTGAGTGCTTGCATTCCTTTGATTTTGAAAGTGTAAGATTCAGAATACATATTGTGTACAATCTGATTATATCCATTGTTAACATTAAAAGTTATATGTGAATAAATTGAATATATTTGTTGTTAGTAAGATATATTTATTCTGTTTGATGAGTATTTCTTGTGTAGACAGGCATTTAAGAGTGAGCAGTTATTAAATGTGAAATTTAACACACTAAATGTATACGAATGCAAATTAGTAAAGTTCACTTTGAATAAAATTCTGCATTGACTATTATTATAGAACAACTGTTTCATATAGACTGCAAAAAAAAAAAAAAAAAAAAAAAAAAAAAAGGTGCTGACTTCTATTTACATATATAATTGGTGTAAATATTTTTTGTCATATGCATAGTTTTATGTAAAGATAGCATTTGGGCTCAGATGTTTATCACATATATCTTTCTTCATTCTTCATCTTATTTACAACTTATTAAGTAATATTTCACGTGGATATTTTTGTGGAGTATCCAACATGTGTCTGCATTTATTTCAAATTCTTTCAACCAGGTAGTGAAATCTTCCCAATTGCTTATATTTGATCTAACTTTGCAACGAAAATTTTCAGAAGAAATCGACGAGGATTTAATTATTTTGTACACAAAATTGCGGAGCAGAATATTTTCAGCCATCTTCCCTAAATCTTAAAAGGTCATGTGACATGAGAGAAATATTACTATAAAATGCTCATTGGTCCATCCTAGAAGCAACTCCCTCGGTGTCTACACAGATGTGCACCTGTGAAAAATGCATACCGTATTTACTTCCGTAATAGTCGCACCATTTTTAGCCGGTTTTTTATTGTGAAAGTCTTGGTGCGAGTATTATGCTGGGAAATCTTGTACACAATATTGTACAATTTTCGTGATGTTTTGCGCTTCAAAATGGGGGTGTGACTATTACACGTGTAAACACGATACTCCGCATGTGTTTCGCCGTATTAAAGCAAACTCATTTATCAGGAATTAGTTGAATGTGTAGAGTGATAAATGTTTACCACCTATTGAGGTGCGTTTAATTTTATTCTTTCTTTTGTCTCTGCAGCTGTCACAAATGAAAAGCAATAAGGAACGAAGAAAGAATCAAAGGAATTCGTAAAGGAACGAAGGCTGTAATAATCTGTATATTTCTTTTGTAAGTAACACTCTGTAAAATAAGCAAGATTTTGTAATAAAGAACTTTGTAATACTGATAAACGATAAAGACTTTAAATTAGGATCAAAGCACATCACCTAATATTTCTCGGAATGTAAAATCTGCGATACAAGACACATAGTAATAAGCAAAAACCACACAAAGTTGGAATAAACTTGCTAAAATAGAATCCTTTCACGATGCCTACCTTCTGTATAAGAACACCATTAAATCAGCCCTCGCACAGGTTCCGTCTTAAATAACTTACCATTTATATTAAATTTGAATGGATAAAAATGGAATTTTAAATTATTAGAGATGTCATAATTCTGAAGAAATAATAATAACACGTAAGTTTATGTTTGTATTTGCTTCATTTTACGAAGTATGTGATGTACAAAATATGTTTTAAATAATTTAGAAATTAATTAATAATTAATGTTTAGCAATTTTAAATGTACCGGGAAAATGGCTGAAGGGAACACCAAACGTCAAATTTAAAAACTGCGTAGAACTTTACTCTGTAGAACAACTTCATAAAATAAAAAGTTATTACGTAAGTAAACTCTCGCTACAACGATACCTGATACAACAATAACTCCCTCTACTACAATAATGTTTTGTGGTCCCGGTGATTATGCATATAAACTAATGTTAATCACCCCCTCAATATTGCTATATTCTCTAGAACAATAAACCTCTGTAAAACGATCTTTTCAATCTAAATTTCAGTATTATTTTCTCCCTTTATAATAATATTTTGATTTTCAAATGCTTTTTTTTTTTTTTTTTCGTTTTCTTTTGTTATTTTTTCCGTCTATTAAGACTCATTGTGGATCTTCAACTTATCCCTGAATAAATAGCTATTGTTCAGATTTCAAAACAGATGAAGACCACCTTTTTGAGAATTGGAGTGGGTGAGGGGGGTGAAGTGTAAATGTATGCCTAGTCTCATTTCCCAGTAAGCTTTGGAATTCTGATAAGGTTTAAGGACATCTAGACCTGTCTGGTCACCTTGTCACAGAACAAGTGCCCTTTGTTAGAGGAACAGGGGGAAATGGAGGCGGGGTGTTGTTAATAAGTGATGTACTGAAAAGTGAGTTCAAAGGTTGTTTTATAGTCTTTAACGATTTTGAGTTCTACGCGAAACATTTGGTTTAAACTTTTCTTTCTTTCACGCGATATTGTTCCCTAAGATGGCAGGGCGAAAGCAACTATCTTTTCGAGATAAACTGAACGTTATCAATGATATTGATGAGGGACTGAAGCGGATTGATGCGGCTAAGAAACATGGATTATCGCAATCTACAGTTGCAACGTTCCTAAAGAAGAGAAAGCAAATCGAAGATGCTGTAACTTCAAATGAAATTAACCCAGAGCGAAAACGACTGAAAGTTGCGACAAATGAAAACATTGATGCTGCTGTTTTAAAATGGTTTCAAGAGATGAGAGCAACAAATGTCCCAATAAATGGACCTTTATTATGTGCAAAAGCACGGAAATTTGCAGCAATGCTAGGGAACGAAACTTTCAAAGCTAGCAATGGTTGGTTAATGCGTTTTCGAGATCGTCATGGAATAACTTTCCAAGAATTTCACGGAGAGAAAAAGTCAGCCCCGATAAACGACGCAAATGAATGGCGGCAAAACAAGATGAAAGAAATCTTAGAAAAGTATGCTCCAGAAGACATTTATAATGCAGATGAAGTTGGGCTGTTTTTCCAACTCCTACCCGATCGAACATTGGCATTCAAGGGTGAAAAGTGTTATGGAGGGAAGAAATCAAAGCAGAGACTGACTGTTCTTCTGTGTACAAATATCACAGGAACGCATAGAATACAACCTCTCGTCATTGGTAAATCATTAAAGCCAAGGTGCTTTAAGAACGTGAAAAGTCTTCCCGTGGAGTATAAAGCAAATAAGAAGGCTTGGATGACGTCTAAATTTTTTTCCGAATGGTTACAGAAGTTAGACAATGAAATGAAGAAGAGAAATAAAAAAATCGTTTTGTTGATAGATAACTGTGGTGCTCACACGTCATTTCCAAAGCTACAAAATATCGAAATCGCTTTTTTCCCTGCCAATTGCACTTCAATTTTACAGCCTCTTGATATGGGCATAATTAAGTGCTTCAAAGGATATTACAGAAAACGGTTGGTGGACTCCATACTTGTAAACTTTGAAAATAAAGTAGAAGACCCTTTCAAAGCTGTAAATGTCAAGGAAGCGTGTGACAATATTGCTAGAAGTTGGTGGGAATTACCAGAAAAAAACATTCGGAATTGCTGGAAAAAGGCCGGTCTTTGTGTTATGGAAGATAAGAAATCTGATAATGATGAAAATTCCATAGACAATGATCTCTCAGATGATCAAGAATGTGTTTTGCACATCAAAAAATCCGTACCCCAACTTGAGGAAACAAGCGGTAAAAAGTTTGGAATTAGTATAGAAGACTATTTAACAGCAGATGATGATCTTATGGTTTTTGCAGGAGTTACTGATGAAGATATTCTCTCTGAAATTACTGATGAGATAGGAAAAAATGATGATATTGATGATGATGATAATACAGGTCCATCGCAGTCCTTATTGTCATCCCAGGAAGCTCTTCAATCTGTGAATTCTCTACGGACATTTTTTTCAAACCTTCCGTCGACAAATGAAGAATATTTTCGTCCACTAGACTCAATGCATACAGTATTGGTGAACTTAACAGTTAAAAAAATCAATAAACAAACAAAAATATTGGATTATTTTCAATAAAAAGTGTTTTCAGGTATGTGAATATTTCTGTGCTTATTTTCTGAATTTATCTTATTTATTTATTTTTTTAGTATTTAAACCGCTATTATTAGTATTTTACAAATTAATTTCTTCTAAATATAGACTTAAAAGTAGTATGTTATGCACCTTAAACTAATAATAATAATAAAAAAAAACTCTTATGAAATGCTCAAAATATGTGGGCCCTCGATATAACAATATGCCTCTCTACAACAATATATTTATTTGGTCCCTAAAATATTGTTGTAACGAGGTTTCACTGTAACAAAATTACTATGAAATAAGCAATATCCCTTAATACAAATATTAATTATCCTAATAAGTAAATTAACCAACTTCCCTTTGCAAAATCTTAAGAATTCAAATGGTATAAAGGAGGTTAAAAACTTTGTTTCCTAAAACAAATCACTCAAAACTTTTTACTATCTTAAAGACAGTGAAATGAGCAATAAATAACATAAAAGAATACAAAAAACAAAAAATTCTGAAAAGCAAAGTATAATTAAAGATATTTGATCTTATATTTTCAAGAGAAAAAGTTACAATGAAATAAGCTATATCCCTTAATACAAATATTAATTATCCTAATAAAAAAATTAACCAACTTTCCGTTGAAGAAAAAAAATCATGCAAAACTTTACAATATCTTACAAACAGTGAAATAAGCAAAAGATAATATGAAAGCAACTCAAAAAACATAAAATTCCGCACAGAATTTTACTCTACAGAACAACTTTATCAAAAAAAAAAAAAAAAAAAAAAAAAAAAAACCAATAAAAATATATTATATATATATATATATAAAAGACAATGAAATATGCCAATCTCTTAAAAACAGTGACATAAGAAATACGATGAAAAACTGTTACCAAACCCATATTTCTAAAAGAATGAAACTATTCAAAATGATGCGATTTCATCAAAAATCTATCAACAACAATAAGACAGGAAAATTGTTGCCAAAATCACATTTTTAAAGATGTGAGATGTGAGAAGTGTACTCGGAAGCTTCATTTAAATTTTTTTTTTAAAATACAAAATATTATCATTTTTCCAAAATTCTTTTTGTAAAAGCAGTCGCAAGGATGAAAGTTTAACGTGTCCAAAAATCAAAGAAAAATAAACTGTACATTTTTAAAAATAAACGTTTTAAGAAAAAATCCCGTTGAAAAGGTGTTAAGCTCCCTTTGTTAAATAAATTCGTATTTAATCGATTTATTGAAACACGAAATTTATTTTAAGTTCGTAAAATAGCTAAGTGCTTACGTTTCATGACGATGTGAAAATGGAGTGTGTAGGGTAAAATCTCGTTTTCCTACAGCCTATTATGTCTCAAAATGACGTGATTTCGTCACAAAACATAAAATAAAAAAAATTCGAATTCGAATTTCGAAAAAATCGCTTCGAGGTGCACTGGCTCTTGTCTAGATGTACCTATGTACCAAATTTCGTAGCCGTGGGTCTATTAGCTTACGCGCAGCGCGAACGGAAGACACACACACAGACTTTATTTTATTATATATATATATATATATAAAAAAAAAAAAAAAAAAAAAAAAAAAAAAAGATAAATAAATAATATAAATAAAATAAAATAAAGAGTAAATAAATAAATTAACCAACTTCCCGTTGCCATCTGTTAACAAACGTCCAGTATCCAAGAGAAACATTAAATTTAAAATCTGCACAGAATTACCGCCCTCATTTTTCCAAGTGGCAACAGTGCTGATTTTCAACAGTCAGCAGTCCAGTATACAAAGCATTGAATTAAAAACTGTTCCCAAAACCACATTTCAAAAAGAATGAAACTATTCAAAATGATGCGATTTCATCAAAAAAAAAAATTAAATTAAAAGAAATCTTATTCGAATTTTGAAAAAGTCGTTTCGAGGCGCACTGGCTCTTGTCTAGAAGCACCTATGTACCAAATTTCGTAGTAATGGGTCTATTCGCTCACGCGCAGCACGAACGAGAGACACACATACACACAGACTCTTTATTTTATTATATGTAGAGAAGAGATAAAGTATTTAGCTTTAGAATTAGTATAGCATTATCTTTTTTTTTTTTTTTTTTTTTTTTTTTTTTTTTTTGTAGAATGAAGTGTAATGTTTTTAAATAATATGCTAAGCAATTGCGAGAGCATTGGTGTGATAATAATTAAAATAAAGATTATATCGTTAACAGAATGAAGTTGAAAGTGAAACCGAGGCTAGCTCTAAGTATAGACCAGTTAAGTTATTTGCTGAAACCCAGGCCAGCTAAGTTATTTGCTGAAGCAACATTAAAGAAAAAATATATATAGCCAATAAAAAACAAATATTTTTTTTTTCTTTTTATAATAACTAATAAGGCTGAACTGTAACAAATCTAAAGATAAATAGCGATGATTTTGTGTTACCATTCAAAGTAATGAAAGAACCTTCTTAAAATCCAATCTGCGATTCATCGTTGGTTCTTTTCAGCGTTTAATTAAATGGGAGCATGACTATAAGATAACAACATTTATGAAGAAAAATAGTACTTAATATTGAACAGAGATGGCAGCACAGTGTAAACATTGTGATCAAAACATTTCTTTGGAATCAGGTTATAATTATAAAAATAAGATAAGGAATTCAGTTTCCTCGAACTCCGTTGTTTTAAATTTATTATCTTCTGAATCAGTAGCACGTTTGGGTTTTCATTCGCAAAGAACCCGTTGGCGCCGTTGCAGTTTTACTCGCCAATCTCACCAACGGTTGATCGACCCGGAGGATGTCCGGCTATCAAATATTAAAACACATGGAAGTAAGCAGCAAAAACGTGATATTTAGTGCAAATAATCAAAATAATGAAAATAATGAAGTAACATAAATTTAAGTTAGCAGAGTTATTCAAGTTAGCAAAACAATATATTAAGCATATGAAAGTGAAAATGCAAAATTAACCGGTTAATCGTGATACACGAAAATAAATTTGTATTAAATTCAAGTTAGCACAGAAAACAATATGTAAAGCCTAACGGCAGTAAAATGATCATGTAATAATGACCCTTTTTCTTGGCAAAGTTATCTATCTAATGCAAAAAAATTCAGATCTGCCTTTGAATATCTTTCAGTATTATAAAATTTCAAAATAAGAAATTATGAAAGTATAAAATCAAAAAGCCAATTTTATAATTAATATCTTCACTGCATAATTTCAAAGTACTTCCAAAACTATCATTGAAAATCAATTACCATCACATTAATGAAATCAATAGATATTCTCATTTAAACATAAACTTAATTGCAACTATCTGATTACATAAGTTTTTAGTAAAAAATTATATTCTTTTTTGTTTTACTTTATGTATATGACTTTTGTTTTTACTTTATGTATATGTTCATGTATTGCACAAAATATTCACTTTAAATCTGGCATATTAATTTTTACTAAGACTTGCTTTCTTGCTTCCCAGAACTAAATTTTCTTGCATGTAACTCATAACAAGAATCAAGGAATGTATTAATTATTATTCAGTGCTTTGTAACTGACATGCAGTTCATCAGCAGCCAAACACTGAAGCTACAGAATTCAAGCAAATGGACTAGTTGCATGATTGTTTTCATGGTATTCCCAATATGTAACATGGATTCAAACCAGTTACCCTTAGAAAGACCTCCTTGAAGGCATCCTTCTTCCTAGGCAGATATCTCTAAACAAACCAAACCCAACTGATGTATGCTGCTAAAAATTTTATTGAAAGTCCACATTTAATAACATTATAAAAATTGTGAATATGTTCACAGTTAGATAATTTTAAACACAGTTATATGAATTACATCAATTGCATATATTTATTATACGAATATTTTAAATGTCAACTTTATAATTAATTAATATATTTATGGACAATATTTTTTCTTTCATTTTACTGTTCCATTTATTTTTTGAATTTAATTTCACTTTTAAATTTTCACACCATAATTTTATCAAAGAAGTCTTCTGAAATTTAGCCACAATTTCACTCATCCAAATCTGACAGGGTAGTTCACAGATGCAACATAACTATATCAAATATAGGATTGTATGGATTAGGAATTTTTATGTCATCTGTTTATTTATTTCATGCTTATGACTGCATAAGAAGACTTTCCTGAAACAAACGTTGTGTCACAAGCAGTGACATTGAGAAGTTTATTCACATATAACTGAGAAGCACAACCCTAATTAGCACTGTAATTGTTAAAGAAAGTATCCTAGCTTTTCAAAAGATTTGTTGCATGTAATGTGAACTTAATTACTTTAGCATTTTAAGAATAAGAAAGGTTTATGTGTTTAATTAATTCAATATCCAAATCATGCGAGGGCTAGCTGAAAAAGGCATGCTTAGTTCGTTCGCCGGGATTTCAGCTGAGATTGAACTACCATTATTCAGCCGTCTTAACCACTCGTAGGGCAAATGTAAAGAAAATGCTTGTAATATCATGTAATTGTTATATATGTAACTGTATCTGTTATTATCTTTGATCATAACTGTAATATAGAATAGTAGATGAGCAATGTATAATAAACGATGTTTGTGTACATCTTGTAATCATCACTGAGCACATACCCAACATATAAAAACAACACATGGCGAAGTCAGTCGTAGATTAAAAAAGAAAATCATTTTTTAAAGAACCACGCAGCGTTGGTAAAGATATTTTAAACAAAAACATGATGGGAAGTTGTTTACGGTGAAATCGAAACTTCTATCGTTGGTAAGTGGGTTGTTTATTTTTATTTGAAGTGGCTAAAATACGTATATATAAACTATTTAAAGTCCTAAATTAAGTATGGATGGATTAAAGCTACTAAGTATTCTAAATTTCGAAGGTAATTTAAGAGAAAATTGGAAGAAATGGAAACAAAAATTGCAAATTTATATGTTAGCGTCTGGTACTATTACTAACTTGAAATTAAAGTAGCTATTAGCTAAAGTTACACTAAATCACCTCAAATTAAAGTAGCTATTTTATTGCGTATTATTGGTGAAGAAGCACTTCAAAAGTTTAATACTTTTAATTTAAGTGAGAAGATAAGAAGAATGTTGACAAAATAATTGAAGCCTTCGAACATTTTTGCATACCGAAAGCAAACGAAAGTGTTAATAGACATATATTTTTCTGTCGAACACAGCATGTAGGTGAATCGTTTGATGATTTCTTAACCGATTTAAAGAAATTAAGTAGCAACTGTGAATTTGCAGAATTAAAAGATAGTTTAATAAGAGATAGAATAGTAAGTGGAATTCTAAATAAAAATAAAAATAGATTATCAAGTGAAGATCAGTTAACATTGGAGAAATGTATTAAAATGTGTAAAGCTTCTGAATTAGCAGAACTTCAGCTGAAAACTTTAAATGAAGAAAATAAAATAGAAGTGATCAAACTTAATAAATTTCTACCTTCAGAGGAAAAAACTCAGCCTTGTAAGAAAAACTATCATGTAAAACAAAGGCAACAAGTACTAAATCTTTTTCAAACTATCAAGGAAATAAGTACAATAATCCGAAACCATGTATAAAATGTGGAACTTTTCATAAGTTATACAATTGTCCTGCTTATAATAAGATTTGCTTGTACTGTAAAAAGAAAAATCACTTTTCTAAAATGTACACTTATAAAAATGTTAATGTTGTGCAGAATAATTTAGAGCATGAGTTGCATAATGTAATGAATATATTTTATGGTATGCATAATGTAATGAATATATTTTATGCATAATGTAATGAATAATGGTAATGAATATATTTTAGGGTCAGTAGAAGATACAAATCCATTTTCTAAAAATAGAACAGAATGGTTTGAAAAACTAAAAGTAAACATATCTAAATATTTATTTGTTAAGTTGGATACTGGAGCTCAGTGTAATATGTTACCATTGCCTAAATTTAAACAATTAAATTTAAGAGATAAATGTTTGACTAAATCAAAAGTCACTTTAAATAATTACAATGGTACTACAATTGATGTAGTCGGAAAATGTAAATTATTATGTGAAACATCAAAAGGGAACAAGGATGAAGTAGAATTTCAAGTCGTAGCATGCGATAAAACTGTTCCAGCTATTTTAGGTTTACCTACATTGCAAAAATTAAATCTAATACAAAGGATTTGTACAGTAAATCCTGATTCCAATGAAAAGTTACCATAATCTTTAAAAGGATATCAAGATTTGTTTAAACGAACTGGGAATTTAACTGGATATACATACCATATTAAATTAAAACCAGGAGCTGTTGGTAAAATAGAACCCTGTAGAAAAATTCCACTTAGCTTATTAAATCCATTTAAAAAGGAATTAGCAAGAATGGAAAAAGATGGTATTATAAAGAAAGTTAACTAACCAATAGAATTCGTGAATTCATTAGTGGTAGTAAGGGAAAAGGATGGCAGTTTAAGAGTGTGTTTAGATCCTCAGCACCTTAATCAAAATATACTGAGAGAACATTATCACATACCAACCTTTGAAGATATTTCATCTCAAATGACAAATTCAAAGGTCTTTAGTATTTTAGATGCAAACAAAGCATTTTGGCAAATTAAACTGTCAGATTCAAGTTGTGAATTTACTAAATTTAACACTCCGTTTGGTAGATATTGTTTTTTGAGGTTGCCATATGGACTGAGTTCATCACCAGAAGTTGTCCCCAGAAGTTTTTCTGAAATTTTTAGTGATTTAGAAGGAGTTCAAATATATATAGATGACTTATTAGTTTGGAATAAAGATAAAAAGAACATGATTTAACATTAAAGAAGTTGTTGTACAGAGCCAGAGAAAAGAATGTTAAATTTATTTTAAATAAATGTAAATTTGGGCTGAATGACGTGAAATATATAGGACATATATTGTCTAAAGATAGTTTAAAACCAGATGAAGACAAAATTAAGGCTATTCTAGATATAAAACCACCAAAAAATGTGAAAGAATTTTAGAAATTTTCCTAGGAATGATTACATATGTTTCTAGATTTATACCTAATTTTTCAGAATTGACATCATGTTTAAGAGATTTATTGAAAAAACAAGTTATCCGTAACTGGAATGCAACACATGAAAAAGCATTTAGAAGACTAAAAGATGTCTTAGTAAATAAACCAGTTTTACAGTATTATGATATAAACATGCCAGTAGTTTTATCTGTAGATGCCTCTCAAGAAGAACTAGGAGCAGTCTTACTGCAGAATAATTTACCAGTAGCATATACATCTAAGGCATTAACAGATACACAGAAGAATTATGCTCAAATTGAAAAGGAAACTTTAGCTATTGCATTTGCTTGTGAGAAATTTCACCAGTATATATTTGGAAAATATATTACTGTGGAAAGTGACCATAAACCCCTGGAATCAATTTTCAAAAAGCCATTAAATAAATGCCCTGTAAGATTACAGCGATATCAGTTTGAGATAAAATATAAACCAGAAAAAGAACTTTTTATAGCGGATGCATTATCAAGATCATTCACTAATAAAGGATTCGATTTCTTTGAAAGAAACATAGAAGCTCATGTTGGAGTGGTTGTAGAATGTATACCAATGCCTAAAGGTAAAACGGAAGTTTACCTTTAGGCATTGGTATACATTCATTGGTATTGGTATACATTGGAAACAGAAAAAGATGAAGAACTACAAGTTTTAAGAAAATTAATTAAAACTGGATGGCCAGATGAAAAATGTTTGTTTCCAGAACCGGCAAAACCATAATTTAACTTCAGAGAAGAACTATCAGAAGCAAATGTATTAATATTTAAAAATTCCTGTGTTGTTGTACCAAGAAGTTTACGAAAAGATATGTTAAGCAGAATTCATTATGGTTATTTAGGAGTAGTAAAATGCAAGATCAAAGCAAGAGAAATATTATATTGGCCAGGAATGTCGAAAGAAATTGAAGATTTGGTACTGAATTGTCAAACATGTTTAAGTTTACAAAAAGCTAATACTAAAGAACCAATGATATCTAAAGAAATACCTAATAGTCCATGGGAAGTATTGGGAACAGATCTCTTTTACTTTCAAGGAAGGGATTATCTAATAGTTATAGAATTTTTAGCAAATATGTTGAAATTGGACATTTGGAAGATTTGTCAAGTGTAGCAGTGATAAAGCAATTGAAATCAATTTTTGCAAGACATGGTATTCCGAAAATAGTATATTCGGATAATGGTCCACAACATAATTGCAGGAAATTTAAAGACTTTGCAAGAAGATGGAATTTTGAAACCAGAACTTCAAGTCCAAATTACCCACAATCTAATGGAATGGTTGAAAGATATATTCAAACTGTCAAGCGAATGTTAGAAAAAGCTGTAGTTGACAACAAGGATCCATATTTAGTATTACTGGAATATCGTAACTCTCCTATTTCAGATGAAATTAAGTCACCTTCAGAATTGATGTTTGGAAGAAAAGTAAATGGATTGATGCCTATAAAAGAGAATTTCGTCCAAGCTAAACGATATGAAGACCATAAACAACATTTACTGAAGAAACAAACCTTACAAAAAAGTTATTATGATAGGAATGCAAGACCGTTAAAACCACTGAAAATAGGTGATCATGTTTACATGAAAGAGAAAGGGAAAAAACTAAATGAAAGAGGGAAAATTATAGAAGAAGCAGAAAGACCACGTTCATATAGGATTATAAGAACAGATGAAAGAATTATAGAAAGGAACAGAACAGACCTTCTTAAAGGAACTAATCAGAAAGAGTTTGCTATACAAAACAATTATGAGAATGAAGTTATAGATGAACCTGAGATACCTGAGAATAGCAGAAGCACTACAAATTTAGATGTGCCTGTAAGTCCTTCAAAACCTAACAGAAGTGTTGGGTCACCAAATAGTGAAAGAGGTATAGTATCATCAAATTTTTCAAATCGACATAACTACGTCACTCGATCTGGTAGAACTGTTATTATAAGAAACCTTATTATTTAAAAGAATATGTTTAATTTTACTATTATTATTATTATTGATAAAAAAGGGAGATGTTATATATGTAACTGTAAATGTATCTATTATTATCTTTAATCATAACTGTAATATAGAATAGTAGATGAGCAATGTATAATAAACGATATAAACGATATTTGTGTACATCTTGTAATCATCACTGAGCATATACCCAACATATAAAACCAACACAGTAATCAAAAGTTAACTACGTGTTGCATGACAGGATTGCTTTCTGAAGTACCAAGGTAGGAAATACTTAATCTGTTCTTTTTTTTTTTTTTTTTTTTTTTTTTTTTTTTAGTGTTTAGTCATGGTATTATTCATTACATGATGTACTTTCTATGATTCATATGGAATACTAATATTTCTATTATAAGTGTCTTTTTTCATTTTTAAGTGTTTTGGTTGTTGATATTCTCAAAATTGTATCTGATAATTAGTAATAGGTATAAATATACAATAGACGCATATAATAAATAAGGGGTGACCAAACTTTATTTCAGTGAGAGCCACAATTAGATTTCCCAAAAGCCACAACTACATATTTACATCATTCTAAAAGTGGTGAAATAAGTTTCAAATTGTGATGTATATTTAAATTAATTACAACTGTAACTGTAACTGTAAATAACTTTAACTTAGCATTCCGTTGTTGTGATGCACGTGTTACTGTGCTAGCTGAATGTCATGTGAACTGTTTAAAAATGTAATAATAAAAGTTTTGAATTCTTGAGTTATACTCATTAGTTGAGTCTTCTTTTAAAGTACAGAAGTAATTAAATTCAACAAACTACACAAGAAGTTACATGGTGTCAGGAGCAAAATGGATTTCAGACCACCTGCTCCGCTAACATTCTCCGTCGGAAATGTTAAAGAAAAGTGGAAAAAATGAAAGCAAGAGCTAGAAAATTATTTACTTGCAACGGAAAAAGATACCAAGCCAGATAAGACTAATATTGCAATCCTTTTGAATTTACTCGGTACTGAAGGACTCGAAATTTATAACACGTTTCGATTTGAACCACCTGAGAATAAGGAGAAATACGAAGAGTCTTGAAGTCTTTTGAAGATTATTGTTCACCACGGCAGAATATCGTATATGAACGTTACAAATTCGTTTCGTGTAGCCAGCAAGAAGGACAAACAATTGAATGTTATGTAACTCAGTTAAAGACTTTAGCGTCAACTTGTGAGTTTGCTGAACAAGAAAATGGATTGATTCGCGACCGTATTGTATTAGGCATTCGGAATAGGAGTCTGACCGAACGTTTGCTTCGAGAATCTAACCTAGGATTAGAAAAAGCTATAGAAATAGTCCGTGCCGCTGAAACAAGCAAAGAGCAACTCCGGAACATGAAAGATGATCCAGTGACTGCGAACAGCGTGAAGAAATATAGAAAACAGCAGCATCAATCAAAACAGTCAGTGCCACCGAAATTATCGTCGCAGCAGAAGCAATCAGCACTAGAATATGACTGCAAGAAGTGCGGAAGAAGGCACAAATATCGGGATTGTCCAGCTTTTGGAAAGACGTGTGCGAAATGCAAAGTAAAGAACCATTTTGCCGCGATGTGTCCCAAGAACATTTATGAAGTTGGAATACCAAATAATGAACTTAGTATATATAAAGGAATGTTAAATTTTCTGTCAAAATTCATACCTAATGTATCCAAAGTTACTGCTCCTTTAAGAGAAATCATTCAAGAAAAGGTAGAATTTAATTGGGGAGAAACTCAGGAAGAGTCATTTAACAACATCAAACAACTGCTAACCAAAGCTCCAATTTTAAAAGTTTTCAGTGGTAATGAGGATATAATTATACAGTGTGATAGTTCGAAGGATGGCCTAGGATCGTGTCTAATTCAAAAGGGTAAGCCTGTATCATTTGTGTCTCGCAGCCTGACTAACAGTGAAAAAAACTATGCACAGATCGAAAAAGAGCTATTGGCCATAGTATTTTCTTTTGAAAAGTACCACAATTTTGTTTATGGACGGAAAGTCACAGTGCAAAGTGATCATAAACCGTTAATGGCAATTGTTAAGAAACCATTGCATAAAATCTCGTCTAGAATGCAAAGGATGATCTTAAAATTACTAAAGTAGGATTTTGAGATAAATTATGTTCCAGGTAATCAAATGCTTTTTGCTGACACTTTGTCACGAGCATATCCTGTGAATGAAATTATTAGTGATGCTCCTGAAATGCTAAATGTTGTTCACATTATTTCAAAATATTTGCCTATGAGTGAAAGAAGAGTGGTGCAATTTAGGAAAGAAACTGAATCAGATTCAGATTTGCAAATAGTTATGAAATATATTAAAGAGGGTTGGCCTAAATGTTACTAAAAAGTAGACAGTAGTGTAAAAAGAAACCTTATTCTAAATTTCGTGCACTTCAAGCTAGGCAAAAATATTATTATGATAGAACCGCACAGAAACTACCTGAGTTAAAACCTGGAGATAGTATAACCTTGTTCAACTTTAGAACTGGGCAATGGGATAAAGGTGAAATAATTTCAAAACATAAAGCTCCTAGATCCTATATTGTAAGAAATTCAAATGGGGAAATATTACGAAGAAACAGACGCCATATAAAATTTTCAAAATCACCTTACAAAGTTAATAATGATTATGATGATATAGTATTAGATAAAGAGGAAAATTCAAATGGAAGCCCTGAGAAAGTTTCTGTGTCTGTTAATATAGGAAATCAACAGAATAATCTATCCAATAATACAATAATAGTGAAGTGAAGTAAGTGAAGAAGTGGACGGTTGATTAGACAACCTTCAAGATATAGAGACTTTGTCATGGAATAAAATAATGTAACATAATGCATATATCATTTTTATGTAACTTTTTTTTTATTATATGTCATATTGTGAATATACTTGTATTGATATTGTTGCGTGCGTACGGGTTCGTTATGAAATGAATGCACAAGTCCGATGAAAAATGAACAAAAATTTATTATTATTACAACAAAAATGCTTAAATTTTCTCAAATTACCAATGCAGTATTACAATATCTCACAGTAGTTATCTTTTAACTACTCAAATGTCCAATAGAACGTAATTCAAAACAGCTAAAGAAAGCTAATCCGCGAATTCGCTACAATCAAGCAGTTTTCTAAACAACAACAAATTAAGCAACTACCACGAACTGAGATGTTTTCCTCCTTTTATAAGATTTTAAAATCACGCGCTAGAATTTTCCAGTACTTTCTCGAAATCAAAAACAGATATTTGTTTATTGAATGCACGCGCTCTTGTATTTTTAATTTTCCGGCTTAGCTTTCTTCTTTTAATATTCGTCACGCGCTGCACTGCGGGGAAAATAAAACCAATTAATTTATAATTGAACTAACATTAGCTTTTTAAATACCAAATTGGTAACACTGCCCCCTTCCCAAGGACTGCACGTCCCAGGCAGTACAATCCCTGGACAGGAAGCCAAACTTACAACTGTGGCGTAAATGCATTAATAAGCATTACATTACAATAATAAACAACATGAAAAATAAATGCAATAGATAACTTAAACAAATGCTATCAAATACAAATCAAATACTAAATGCAAATCAAATACTAAATACAAATCAAATCAAATACACATTTGAAAACAAAAAAAGGGCCATGGTCTTACACTATTTACAATTATTTACATTATGTACTATGGCCGTAGTAATGAGCTAACCTGTCGTAATGAACGACTTCAGAGTTCGAAGACTTACGAATCCGAACCATGACGTCATTCAGTCTGTTCAGCACTGTATACGGATCATCGGAAGGTGACTGTAATTTAGGACTCAGTCCTTTTCGTTGAATCGAGTTCCACAACCACACTTTGTCTCCTTTGTTGGATCTATGTCTAGTAGCTCGCGTGTCGTATCTGGTCTTCACTTTCTCCGTCGCCAAGTTGACTCGCTTTCGTGCAGAACGGTGCATCCCCTCAAACCGGGCCTGGACATCTTGGATGTGTTCCTCAGGCGATGAAGGCGCATCCGTAGGGCGACCAAACAGGCGGTTACAAGGCAGACGAAGGTCTCGACCGAAGAGCTTCTGAGATGGAGAATAGCTGGTAGTCTTGCGTTTCTTTTCGACCCTAGCATGATTTCGGCGGCTTCCCGAGCCGGATCTTTCGGACAAGGCGTCGGCATTTCCAGGTCAGGATCTCTTCTGAGGATGGATAGTCATGTCACCAGATGCTGAAAGCAGTTTGTTGTTTTTGAAGTCTAAGGAAAAATTGTATTTCCTTAAAAAGTCCAATCTAAGTATGCATGGATCTGTAATATCCGCCACATATGCCGTGTGATGGTAGGCGGCACTTCCAAACGTGATGTTCACGTTTAACTTCCCAGCTATGTCGATCTTGTCACCAGACGCAGTCTGAAGGGTAACACAGGATGGCGTCCAAATAAGTTTATCTTTAAACTGTTCAGCTAAATCTTTCCTAATGATGGTAACATTAGCTCCTGTGTCAATGATCATATTGCAAGGAACTCCATCGATATTCCCATTGATGGACAGTCCGTAATTGTTGCCACTCACTATAGAGATCTTAAGCGCTTTAAAACAGGGTTTTTCATTATCTGGCAACCTCCGTTCCTTGATATGGTCATTAATTTGTTTACTGCGTCGTTGCTGGGAAATGGTCTTATTTTTCGTACCTCGAGGTGTTCTGCAGTTTCTTCGTATGTGGCCTTCAACTCCGCAGTTCCAGCACTTTAGAATTAGTTTCTTTTCACTTCTGTTCCGTCTCAAGTCACTGACTTGTCTGGTAAAATCATCTGCTTTATATTCCGTACCCTGGGGTGTTCTGCAATTCCGTCTTATGTGTCCTTCAGCACCGCAGTTCCAGCACTTAACGGTCGGTTTCTTCTCACCAATATTCCGTCTCAAGGAGTTCAGTTGTCTAGTTAAATCGTCTAGACGAGCGGTGACTTGATCCCCTGGCTCCTGCACTTGAGCAGCTCTGACTGGGTGGCGGTCTCGACGAGTGGCTTGCTGGGCTGCCTCGAATTTCATGGCGTACACTAGAGCGCTTTTTAAATCTTTAACATCCGCCATTCGTAGAGCCTTCTGTATTTCGGGATCACGGATGCCATCGATAAAGTACTGCAGGGACGGGATTTCCCTCGTTTCTCTCGGGCACTCCGTAAAGGCGAGGTGGGACAGCCTTTCAACATCCGTGGCGAGTTCCTGGAGTGATTCGGTGGGCTTCTGTTGACGGGATTTTAATTGAAGTCTGCTATAGTCTTTTAAACACTTCTCGCCAAAGCGCAGCTCCAATGCGCAGAATAGAGCTTCGAAGTCAAGTCTTTGGATTTCTGGAAGTGTCTGCAGGATATCCGCTGCGTCTGCTCTCAGAGGAGCGGCGAGATGATAGGCCTTAGTTTGGGAATCCCATCCATTCGCATCCGAAACGATAGAAAATTGTGTTTTATACACTTGCCAGGATGTCTTCCCATCATATGTGGATAACTTCAGAGATGGACGAGCAGGCATTGGTAAGAATTTAAAACCCTCAGAATTACTTCCTTCTGTCGCTATGCTCTTCTTTAAAGTGTCAACTTCTTTTGCAACAGCAGCAGAAATCCTTTCCTCAATTTGTTGTTGGACGGCAGAAACTCTTTTTTCAATTTGTTGCTCTACCGCAGAAACTCTTTCTTGAATTTCTCCAACTTTGTCTTCAACTGTATCCATTCTTCCTTCCATAGCTTGGAACTTGTTTTCTATTATGCAAGTAATTTCCCTCTTCAATTCCTCTTGACCTACTTTCATTTCCTCCTTAATAGATTCCTGGCCCAACTTCATTTCTTCTTTAACGGACCTAATTTCTTTTTTAACAGAGTCTTTCATCTCTTCTTTAAATGTAGCAAAGGCTGCCATGAATTGTTTTAACTGTTCTTCCATCGCTCTTGTGATTGGCATTCAATACCCCACTCCTGACACCAAAAATTGTTGCGTGCGTACGGGTTTTCGTTATGAAATGAATGCACAAGTCCGATGAAAAATGAACAAAAATTTATTATTATCACAACAAAAATGCTTAAATTTTCTCAAATTATCATGCAGTATTACAATATCTCACAGTAGTTATCTTTTAACTACTCAAATGTCCAATAGAACGTAATTCAAAACAGCTAAAGAAAGCTAATCCGCGAATTCGCTACAATCAACAAGAGCAGTTTTCTAAACAACAACAAATTAAGCAACTACCACGAACTGAGATGTTTTCCTCCTTTTATAAGATTTTAAAATCACGCGCTAGAATTTTCCAGTACTTTCTCGAAATCAAAAAGAGATATTTATTTATTTAATGCACGCGCTCTTGTATTTTTAATTTTCCGGCTTAGCTTTCTTCTTTTAATATTCGTCACGCGATGCACTGCGGGGGAAATAAAACTACTTAATTTATAATTGAACTAACATTAGCTTTTTAAATACCAAATTCGTAACAATATTATTTGCTATTTTTATTATTGTTTATAAACTGGAGGAAGGGATGTGATGTATATTTAAATTAACTACAACTGTAACTGTAACTGTAAATAACTTTAACTTAGCATTCCGTTGTTGTGATGCACGTGTTACTGTGCTAGCTGAATGTCATGTGAACTGTTTAAAAATGTAATAATAAAAGTTTTGAATTCTTGAGTTATACTCATTAGTTGAGTCTTCTTTTAAAGTACAGTAGTAATTAAATTCAACAAACTACACAAGAAGTTACACAAATAGCAGGAAATATCCGATTCCAAAGAATCATTCAATGACAGTTTTATTTCAATAAGAGCCATATTCTGTAATAAATTAATGAATGCATGACTTCTAATACATCCATATTACATAAACAATTTTTCAATGTTTCTTCAATTTAAATGCAAACAGCTTAAAGAATTTTATGTTGAAACAACTGCCTGTCTTTTTCATAATATATTTGACAGTACAAACAATCTTCAAGAGTACATAAAATCTCTTCATTAATAAAACTAGAACATTGCACATTTTTTTATTTTTCAAAAGTCATTTGTACTTGGATTCATCACACAAGTAGTGCTTTGCTAAGTTTGATGACCCTGGGGATCCATAAAACTGTTCTGTCATCTTAGAGAATCAACAATATTTTCAATATTTTTTATTTCAATTTAATCATCTATTGTGTGTCACACCTGCCATCTTCTCAAAGGTTATTGTTCGAAAAAAATTAACAATATATTATCTGGTTAAAATTTTAAGCTATAAATATTGCTTTATTCTCATTATTTTAGATGACAATAACCAATAATAAAAATTAAAATATTACTTAATTAATTATTTAAAATGCATATTTAAGCGGCCCACGAAATCAAAAGATTTTAGGGGCTGGAAACCTCAAGGTTCTGCGTGTTTAATGGTTACCAATTATCATTCACCCCCTCCCGCCTATTTTCTTCGGCGAACTAACATCTGTCACCGAAAACTTTCTTAATTATACAAAATATTTCTATCTATTCATTGTTAAAAATCCACAAAAATAACATGAAAATCCGAAAACATAATAATAAATAAGTGAAGAATGATTTAAATCTGCAAATGCGAACAACGAGGGCTGTAATTCAAGTCAACATAAGAAGAATGGTTGCAACCTTCGAACAAGCGAAAAGGTTGAATCCGATGGGTTACCAGGTTTGAACTATTATCCCCAATGTTGGTGATGTTTACATTTACCGGGTTCTTTGCGGAAGTGTTTATCGCGCCTTCCGTTTAAAAAGACATACTTTAAAAATTCCGATATCACAATCTTTCAGAACCTCTGGTACTCCCACCTCAGGCTGCTTATCTTAACTACGTCCGAACACTGCTTATTCTGACAGAAAGGTAAGTTAAGTGAAAAATTTGTTTTAATTTAAAAAGTTAGAATTAAAAAATTTATCAGTGCATGAAGCACATTTAATGACTCCATAACATGTGGAAATAATAAAAAAAAATTCTGCTTTATGCCAATTTTGACCCATTATCTATACCATAATATTATGCTTTGAATCAGAAAGAAATTATATTCGTTAAATATTGTAATCACACATGTTTCATTTCCAGATAATTTCTAGATTATTCTATCTTCCACATCACGTATCTAATAATTTGGCCTTTTGTGATATTTTAAGCTCGATGTATACAGCTCACATAAATATTATGGAGTGTTACTGAAAAAGGAAAATGTTACGGAATTCGAGCATCAAGACTTGCCGTCTTAAAAGTAGAAATCCAGCGTTATTATATGCTTACATAAATATTTAGCTGAATTCATGCATTGTGGGAAATATAAATAATCTAAATGGATTATTTGCTTACGTCATGAATTGTATAATAATATTTTTCATATATTTTATATAGATTGTATATCAATACTTCTCCATAATTTCATAATTTTAATTTTAGTTGTATTAAACGCGTTGTTATTTGTTTCTAAAATTATTAGTTGTTATTTGTTTCGATTTAATGTAAACTGGCTTTTCGGGTAATTGCTTAAATTAAAGAATTTCGCAATTTTATTTTTTAAATTTAGTATTTGGATTCTTTTTACAAGCTAAAAGCAAGCTACGTTTCTGCAATATTTATAACTGTGTGATTCTCTTTATTAATCTAAAGCCTAAAAATTAACATATAAATAAGTAGCAGCTCATAGTGAAGTAAGACAGGGACCTCAATTCAATGAGCGAGAAGACTGACCAATACATGAGGGATTCTGTGAAACATATAACTTTTACTCCTATTTAGTTACCCCCTCCCCCCAAGTTTCGTATTATATGTGATTTTATAAATTTAACATTTACGAGAATTAAAAACGTAATGATTCGTCCAAGTTCGTTTTAAACAGAAGCAGCGTCTCTGCTCCTACGTCAATCGTGTATCATCTCAAAACGGTAAATCCCCTAATTTTGCTTGGCGCCTTCGGAGCTCGTAGTAGTAGAGAGAATGACGTCACGGCATCTGGATCATAGACCTTATAAGAAATATACTAACCCAAATGGGTTTTCTCCCTCGTCCGCGGCGTTCCCGGCTGTCACCTTGATCACATCCGAAGGAGTAGGGACGACTTGCAGAAATGTAACAGTGCTTGCCTATTGCAGTCGTCGTTACTGGACGTTAATGACTTCAGCGAAATAAGTAGATTACTGCGTGTTACTGCTTGGATTAAAAGGTTTGTGCACAATTCTAAACCTAATTCTACAAAATTAAATGGACCTATATGTGCTCCAGAACTCGAGCAAGCTTTGCGTTTTTGGATCAAAGCTACTCAATTCAAACATTATAGTACAGAAGTTACCCAACTTCTTTCTAAAGGAACTATCGATAAGAGTTCACGCATATTTAATTTGAATCCTGAACTTGATGATAATAACTTACTTTGTTTAAAGGGACGTTTACAGTTTTCAAGTAACGATATGCGAGCCAAACATCCTTGGCTTCTTCCATCTAATGATAAATTTGTTGAACTACTTATCTGTGATTCTCATACTAAAATGTGCCATTTAAGTGTTGATGCAACTTTAACATATTTACGAGAACAATTCTGGATTGTTGAAGGTCGTCAATTTGTGAAAAAAGTGTTAAATAACTGTTTGATTTGTAGACGATTCAAAGTGAAATCTGGAATGCAGGTGGTTGCCCCTTTACCGCCTGATAGAATTCAAGAGCATCCACCATTTGATATATGCGGTGTGGATTTTGCCGGACCATTTTTTGTTCGTGATTTTAATTCAAAGTGTTATTTACTTATATTCAGCTGTGCAGTGACAAGAGTTATCCACTTAGAAGTAGTTCTTAACATAAGAGCTGATTCTTTTTTGTTAGGATTCCGACGATGTGTTTCTCGTCGAGAATTATGTTCCACTATATATTCTGATAACGCCAAAGCTTTTAGAAAAGCAAATAGTGAATTGAAAAAATGGTGGAATCAGATAGATAATGATCAAGTTAAAAATTTGTTTGCTTCCAAAGGTATAGTTTGGAATTTTATAGTTGAAAAAAGTCCATGGTGGGAAGGTTTCTGGGAGAGACAGATACGAAAGGTTAAAACCTGCTTAAAGAAAATTGTTGGACGATCCTCTCTCTCTTTGAAGGAATTGGAAACTGTTTTTTCGGAAATTGAAGCTCTGGTTAATTCTAGGCCTATCACGTATCTGTACAACGAACCCTCAGAACCCTCTCCACTCACCCCATCTCATTTTCTTATTGGTAAAAGATTGGTGTCTTTACCTGTAATAAAACATAAAAATGAAAATTTTAATGTTAATAGGCATTCTTTGGTAAAGAAATATAAATATCAGCAAACACTTTTGAATCACTTCCGGAACAGGTGGGGAAAGGAATATTTACTTAATCTAAGATCAGCTTATATTTCTCCACAACCAGGTAATATAGTTTCATTTAAAGTGAATGATATTGTTTTGATTAATGATGAGCGTTATCCCAGAAATATGTGGATGATGGAAAAAATTTTAGAGCTATATCCAGGAAGAGATAGAAAAGTTCGTTCTCTTCTTATTCAGACTCCTAAAGGACAAATAAAACGCTCAGTACAACTTTTGTATAATTTGGAATTGGATTTGGAAATTAATCCTTAATTGTGTTAGTTTAATTGAGTTGCAACATATTAACGTTCTATCTGTGTATTAATAATAGTTTAGTTGTGCTTATATTTTAAGGCTTGATATTTGAACATTTTTACTTTGGAAGTTAAAAGTGTAATTGGTTTTTGTATGTCAAGTCACTGAATAATTTTGAAGCTTTGTATTTGATATGATATGCTATTTATATTTTTATTCTTGTAATTTTAAATGGTTCCTGAATGTAAATTTAGTTAATATTCAATGGTAAGTGAACTCAAGTGAGTTCAGGTGGGGAGTATTACATATTTCCAGCGTCATTCTGACTAGAGGGAGCTGTGTTCGTTCCAATAGTCAGTGGCAGGCAGGATACTAAAGGTGTAGGACATGGAAGGCAGAGATGCCTAATAATATATCTCTAATTGATTGAAATTTTTATATATTTTCTTGTAAATAAATGTTGTTAATGTTTACAAAGCCTCTTATTATCTCTTGGATGCACCTTTAGTCTCACAGAACCATTAGATGCAAAAATCCTATTTGGAAAAAACTGTGGCTTTCGTAATCTCATCACTATACAACGTATCACATGTAATAATTAAAAAGAGCTATGTTATACAAACGCCATAGGTGTCAGTATTAAAGTAAACCAGGTCGTCCCTACTCTTTCTTGCCGACATGTCGGTGACGCGCGCCCCGCCCACTGGGTTAGTCTATATCTTATAAGGTCTATGATCTGGATTTCATCACAGCTCCAAGCTATCGGCACTACTTTTCTAGGGCATCCGAGGGTGGACTGGCCCTCCAGGACACTTATATAAGGAAACAAATACAACTTCCAGTTTTTTCCTGATTTAAACATTTAAATATTTTCCCGATTTTTAAATTTTCCTGATTTTGGAGCTGATTTTTCTGATTTCAGTGTTTGTTAATTCCTTCTCAAAATTTGAATTAAGGATATCTGGAGTCCTTTTTATCCTATAAAAATGGAATTGTTTACATTAAAAAAATCTTTTGTGGAGTATTTCCGAAATTTTTTGACCTTTTGGCAAGTGTTGCCAATGCATAAATATTACCCTGTCCCGCACTGATAATTGTCAACCGATACGTTATGTCACCTGTGTATTCTTATTTCAACGAATATTGTGATTTTTTATTAAATGTTGATAATGTTACTAAATCACTAAATCATTAAATTAATATTAAATTACTAAGTCATTAAAATAATATTAAATATATTTATTATTCAACAAGTAAATGTGGTGAAGCTATGGTCCTTCAGTGCAATCAGTGTTAGCTATTTTTATCTTTGAAATATGCATACAAACCTGTATCCCAAGGGCAGCAAGCATCCCCAAAACATAATGCTTACCATTCATGCTGAACACTAGGCAATGGACTCAGTTCTTTGTTCGGCTTTCACCACACAGTAATTCATCCACCGGGCTCAAATGTATTAAATTTTGAATCGTCAATAAATATAACATTGCTCCAATATATCTTTACTTATAATGGATTTAGCATATGCCAGGCATATTTTCTTTGTTGATGAAGAATTCTCTTCTTGCTGAGTCCCCCCCTCTACCAGTAGCGGAAGGAGTAAGACCGCTGAGTACTGGAAGTTCAACCAAAGCTCGATTCCGGGCTGGCTACATGGTAGTTTTCCCACGTCAAATATGACTACGAGAGAATTTTTTCTTAGAAAAGTCCTTCGTGAAAGCAGTCATTCCTTTAGGCAAATAGCCGTTAGATGCTTTGATATTTGAATAACTAAACCTATCTTTCCTTTTAGTTGATTGCACATTGTATTCATTGCCCTAATAATAGTTTTAGTGTTAACTTTTAGTAACCGCTACAAGTTTTGCAGCACTGATTTTTGGGTCTTGTTCGATTTTTCATAGGATAAATCCCCAGTTCATTGATTTTACCTTGAAACATATTCCAGAGCATTTTCAACAGTTTACATACAATTGCCATTGTTTTCTTAAGATCAAAGATAGTTGAACGCTTTATATCAAGGATCTTTTGGATATTTCAAACATTTTACCATCTTCAAAATGATGAATAATTAAATTTCTAACAGGATTTGTCATTAATTTGTAGCATGCCATGCTTCAGGTATAGAAAAGTTAATATATTTTGCCTAAGGATACACAATTAACTTTAGAAGATCCAAAAATTGAATTTGAGAAATTAAAATTAGCGCAGCTAAAAAAGGAATTCAGAGTGGAAAAAGTTAAAAATTAGAACGCGGTTAAAGGTGAATCTCGCATGAATAAATATCACAGATAAAGATATCAGGTTCTGGAAATTATTCAGAAAATCTGATAAAAGGTCTGTAAACGTTAACTAGCCTAGGTCCCGGAAGATCGGAAAACTTCAGTTTGTTTTTTCAAACATTAGAAAGAGCATTCCTTACAAAAAAACGCTCCAGAAAAGTTCAAAACTGCAGTTTTGATTAACATTTTAGTTGATAAGGCAACTAACATTTTATATTAATGATGAAGAATTAAAATATTATGAAACCATTAAAAATAGCATTAAAAGAATATCAACCAACTACTTACGAATGTTTAATGAATTTCCGAAGAGCACAACTCGAGCCTAAACAGTCATATGTTCAAATTTCCAGTAACACTGTCAATTAAGCGAAGTAAAAGACTCATTGATACATTGTGTCAACTAACGATTTCAGACAAAATTTTTTAAACATTAGATAGACAAAATATCAAAACAGGAAAAAATTGACTAAAACCTAGTGATTTATCTAAAGAAGTTGACCTATATTTCGTAAACAAAGGCAGGTCGTTAAACGAAACCCTTCTATGATTGACGAAAATATAGCTAGGTTATCCGAGTCTTCAAGAGAATCAAAATATATCCCCGCTTCATATGAGAAAAACTTTAAATAAAAGTAAATATCCACCCAAAGATTGTTACATATATGGAAAATTAACACACCTCGCTAAAGTTTGTCTACAATGGAACAAACCGGAGAGGCAAAACACCCTTTCAAAAATTAGAAATATTGAAAAATATTAGATAGTGATTTTACTGGTTTTAATTATTAAACAATTATAATTAGCAATTAAATAAGCTTTCCATTTGGTTTGGTTAACTAGTTAATAAAAAGCAGGCTAAGGAAAATAAGCTCGTATTCATGGGAACGAAAGACTACAAAAGAATACTTGTTGCCATTTCCTGGGACTGACCTACGAGTATCCACTGGCATTATGGATTCGGCCATTAATGGCCAAATAAGTCTTTCATTACAATTATTTCCTAAGAACTTTAAGAGAAAAATACATTATAAACCCATATTTTGGTTTTTGTTTTTAATTTTTAAGCAAAAATTGATTTTCATATTTTTTTACTTTCTTTTTCTCCGCTTACATTTCTAAATTTTATACTTGATTTTTGAATTTCCTTCACAAATTAAAAATTAGATATCATTTAAACACTTAACTGCGTATGTTAACGAAATAAGTTTGACCATTTATTTTCCCAAAAAATTCCAAGATTCATAATTTTTCTTTTAATCATTCCTTAGTAAGAAAGAAATCACTGATTCTCTTCAGCAAAACGATATTATCATTATTCTTTTATCAAAGAGATTAAACAGCGAAGTTTGATTTGGTTTCAGTTTTCTTTTAGCAAACTAAGAGAACTCTGCTAGAATTTTCTTTTACTTAGGAGAAATTATAGGAACAAGGAAGGTAAGCAACTTTAACAAAAAATTTTATTACAAAAATGTGATATCCTATTTCCAAATTTGCATCAGCTTTCTTTAGGTATTTTAACATGCTCTGTTGTACTTTGCAAATAAATTTTGACGAAAAGAAAACATACGAAAAAAAAAGTCTGAAAGGTTTCAGATTTTAAATTATTAAATATCACGTTCTTCTCCATTTAAACCATAAAATTCAGTTCAAGAGCAATATCGCAAAATAGTTTTAAATTGAGCATATCTTTAGAATTTCCGATATACAGTATCGCGCGCTGGTGTTAAAAGTGTTTTTTTCTGTACAACGTTGCCATTGCTCGTTTTGAAATCCTTGATTTTGTTCCTTGAATCCTTGAGTCGGCAAAGACGCTGAACACTGGTAGTTCGGTTGGAGTTCAAATTCGCGTACGGGCTGGCTGCATGGGAATTTTCGTGATTTTTCCCATGTATATACGAGTTAGTTTCCCTTAGAAAGTCGTCCACGAAGGCATCTCTCTCCTTGGGCAGACAGCCCTCGAGGCTTTGCCGTAATGACATAAAATAAACCAAATCATATGGTTTAAAATAAAATAAAATGAAATGAAAATTTTATTTTTCTTATTAATTTTTTTATGAATAGGATGATATTGAATAGGATTTTATGAATAGGATGATTTTTACGAATATGCGTTTTTAACGAATATGACTTTTTCTTAAAACTACCCAAGACTGAGACCACTTTGTAGATTTAATACGCCATTTAAACTTTGAAACCTTTTATATCATATGATTCAAAAGCCAAAACAATCTTTATCGGACCACCTGGAATGACGACCAAGCTAATAACAATGAATAAAGCAGAGTAAAGGTAATAAGCTTTATTTTTTTACATATTTCTTACCTTCATCACTGGTAAACATGATAATAAAGATTGGAAAAGGTTTACGTAAATAATTATTAAACAATTCTAGCTTATGTAAAATTTCATTTTGTTTTTATTTCAATTCTATACAATACTTTTTGTCTATTAATGTGTTCCTAGATAAAATGGCGGAAAGGATGGATAGCGATATGAAGATATTTAAAGAAGAAGAGGTTTTAGATAAAATAAATCATTTGAAACAAATAGTGGAAGATCTGAAGAATACTGTGTGTGAGATAGAACAACGACTGGATAACATTTGTCTAACTTATGAGGAAGAAATTAAATCGTACCCGGCAGAAAATGTAGAGGAAGCTGTAGAAGGTAAGGATGAATTTAGAAAAAAAAAAAAAAAAAAAAAAAATCTAAATTTTCTTTTAGGATCTATAGTTTGTTATTACGAATTCTAGACTTTAATATGTAAGATTTTCAGAAACGAAATTTAATAAATATAAATTCCTTTAGCTTTTTTTTTTAATTTAGGAATTATTAAACTCTTCGTTTTAAAAATTCTCTCTTAAAAGCGAAGGGGGTCATTAGGCTTGCCCAGACAAACCTATGACTCAACCAATAGCCACTACCAAGATAATTCGTCACCACCAGGATTTGATAACTGAGTTCGTCCTGTACAGTCAACATTTAAGTGGAGTAGAATGAAAGTTATTACCTTTTTCACCGCGTACCTTTATGGTGTAATTGGAAGCCCGTCCGGCTAGCAATCGGGAAGTCGGGAATTCGGATCCGGGCGAGAGCGTTGCATATTTTTCACGTTATCTGCTGTGAAATAAAATGCCATCTAATGATCTCTACAGTTTTACTGAAAATGTCACTGTACGAATTTCAATATGTTTTCACCTCACTGTTTTTTTTTTTTTTTTTTTTTACTTCCTTGTCCGAAGTAAAAAGGAAGTATTGTAATCACGAAAAATTTCGGGTATCATATTTCAAGGAAAATATTGATTTTGACCGCTAATGCAACTTAATGATGTTTTTGCGTGACATCCGCAAGTAAGGGCAGAATAAAGGACTCTTTCCCCCCCCCCCCAAAAAAAAAAATTATAAAACTGATTTAAAAGGAATTCTGAAAAGAATTTTTCTTGGCGTCTGTGCGTACGTACGTATGTATGCACGTAGGTGTACGTATCTCGAATAACTCAAAAACGAGTAGCCTCAAAACGTTGAAATTTTGCATGTAGGACTGCTATAACATGTAGATGTGCACCTCGTATTTTGTTAGAATATCCACTCTGTTACTCGGTTCAGTGAGCTCAGTTTCTTTATTCTTATATGTTTGTAAATTGTGCATTTTTTGCTTTAAAAAATGATTGAATTACGTTATTCTTCTCTTCCGGTTAAGGTTTGTATTCCTAGTAAATCTGCATGCAATATTTGTGGAGTTATCAACAGTTTAAAAGTTGTTTAAGTGAGGCTAAGCCTAATGAATTTTGCGGATGGCGGACATGTTTGTTTATATTTCAAACTTGGCAAAAAAAGCGGATTTGTTGCCAATCTAGAGAAACTAAGCTTCCCAACAACAAAGATAACGCCTTCATTTATTATTGCGAATTAAATCATGCTTAATCCTTTTTGGAATTTTTTCGAGGAAATAAGTGTTTAAGATTTACTTCGTAATTTTTAATACAGATATTTTGAGTTTTTATGTATTTTTGCCTTGTCAGGAAGTGAGAAAATTAATTGAATGAGAAATACTCAATCGTCTGTGAAAAACTGTTTCTTTTTTGCTTTGTTTGCTTAATTTTTGCTTTATTTGCTTTGAGCTCCTGAAATTAAAAGTTTGTGAAATCAGAGTTTCATTTTCATTGTAGAGATATTAGGTATTTTTAAAGCAGGTGTTGTGAAAAATGCGCAATGCCCTCGCCGGAACTCGAACCTGGAGCTCTCGAACACAGGCCGAGTGTGTTAACCATTACACCACGAAGGCATGCTAGAAGGAGGAAGAAATACGTGATAGCATTATGAGGAGTAATTGCTTAAATCATTACTTCTCGTATAACAACTCGCATATATTCTGTCGAATCAAATGTTTAAATGTGAGAGACATTGGAGAATGTAAAATCTTTCATGTTTATAAAAAAATAGCTTCATAATTCATACTTTCATACTCCACTTACAAAAACCTTTCTGAAGAAATTTACTTTAGCTCTGTTTTCCTAAACAGAATTGCAACGTTTTTCATTTATTCCTTTAGTTTTAAAAAAGTATTTGATAGAACGATAAGGAACCTTTTTTTCCCCTTTAAAATGAATACTGCTTTCTAATGCATGAAGTATTTTTGTAAAATTAGTTTCAATACATGACTCAGTTTGGGCTAATTTTATTTTGGTCACAAGTTTCTTAAAAGCAGGCTTATCTTGACAATGACTATTTTTCGCTTTCAGTGTGCTGGTATATATTTAATTTTCTTAATTTTTATGTCTGCAACTAAAATGGTGTGTGTATTTTTGGTGTATTTAATTATGGCAAAGCACACGAGGGCTATCTGCCTAAGGGGAGGGATGCCTTTCGTGGAGGACTTTCTAAGGGAAACTGGCTCGTATACACGTTACACATGGGGAAAACCACGAAAACGCCCATGCAGCCAGCCCGTTCGCGGGATTCGAACCTCGGACCGAACTACCAGTGTTCAGCGACTTTACCCCTCGGCCGCTGGTGGGCCCTGCAACTAAAATGTTTTAATTTAACTTTTGCTTATAAAAGATAATGATTAGAAATGACATGTGATGCCTTTTTCTCTTTTGCCTGAAGAATAGATTTTCTGAAAATATTGACATAGCCAAATGATCCATCCGATATTTTCCTCTCTGAAATACTCATTCATTGTTCATTTCATTAAATAATGAAAACAATTCATTATTCTTGACATTTTCTCGCCCTCTTTAATGAATTTTCAACTCATACCTACTTTTTAATCACATTAGCATCTACATCGTCTATTACAATCATCATTTTTGTTCGATTTAATGTTACAGCTAATCAATAAAGTTATGATAATAGGGTACATATTATTGGCAGAAACTAATAAGAGCGACGGAATACAGTGCAAATGGCCTTGAAAGTTTTGAAGTATCTGAAACAATACAATGAGAAGAAAGCGATGATGAAGATTTGCCTAACCAGACTAATAATCAGTATATTTACTTAAATAAAATTATCATTTAAAGATAATTCTTCTAGCTCATTCAAACTAAATTACTAAATCAGTGAAATTCAAAACCGTAATTAAACTAAGGCAATAGTAAGTTGATTTTCTTAAGTGTGTTAAATAAACAGTAAGTGCATAGTATTAAATAGTCGGAATTTAAAACAATAACTAGGCGAATATGATCGTGAAGGGCAGTGGTCTTCAAATTGTGGTTCCCGGAACTCGGTGGGTACCGCAACTCAAATTCCAGGGTTCTCTGCGACTCGAAAAGAATTACACTGGTGTGCAAAAATTTAGGACGAGACGATTTTTTCAATATAACTTTGTACAAAAGCTTTCCAAATCAACACATTTAATACCGTAAGATCCCCAATACGTAAGGACATGAGTAATGTAAGCAACACTTACTAAAAGAGAAATCAGAGGGATAAAAAGAAGCTTTATTGAAAAAGTAGCATGGAGCGCAATGCGACTGAAGGCCGAAACATCCCTGTGATGGGTGTCCAGCAATTACACCAGCAAACATCCGGTCTTTAATAGGGGATATGATCTCCCCTGACTGCTAGGCAGGTTTCACAGCGTCTGCCCATGCTGAGAATGAGGGTGTCAATGAGTTGTTGACGCATTGCTGCCCATTCGTCTTGCAGCGCCAATCGAAGCTCCGGAATCGTTACTGGTGGTAAGGTACGAGCTGCCAAGCGTCTGCCTAGAAAATCCCATACATGCTCGATGGGATTGAGATCCGGAGATCATGCCGGCCAATCCATACGTTCAATATCCTCACTCTCTAAGAGCTGTTCGGCAGCTACTGTGCGATGACATGGTGCATTGTCGTCTATGAAAAGGAACTGCGGACCCATAGCGCCTCTAAAAAGACGCACATATGGAAGAAGAATCTCGTTACAATAACGGGTCCCGTTGACTGAACCTGCGTCGAAGATGTGAAGGTCTGTACGACTACCAAGCATGATGCCTCCCCAAACGAGAACACCGCCACCTCCATACCTGTCCCTTTCAATGATGTTCGAGGGATGATTGCGGCTTCCCCGCTCTCTCCAGATGAGTATGCGATGAGAATCGCTACTCAGACTGAATCTGCTCTCATCTGTAAAGAGTACTCGTCCCCATTCAATGTCTCTCCAATTCCGGTGTTCCCGGCACCACAGAGAACGCCTTCTCCGATGGGCAGGCGTTAGAGGTACACACCGTACAGGGCGTCGTGTAAACAGACCACCACCGTGCAGTCTTCTGCCCACGGTAAAACGCGATATCGGTCGTTCAGTCGCCTGTGTCGTGTGTCTAGTGATTTCTCCTGCTGTCTGCCGCCTGTTTCTTCTGGCCTGTAAAGCAATATACCGGTCATCTGCGGGTGTGGTTCCTCGTGGACGACCACTACTAAACCCCCGGATAGCTGTTCCTGTAGTTTGAAAGTCTCCAAAGTCGTGAAACGATGCTGTGAGCAATTTCGAACTCTGCAGCCACACTTGTCACACTGCGGCCTTCCTCCAACTTCCCAATGATTCGACCTCGGGTAAAAGCATCCAGATGTCGTCTAACAGATTGATTATTCGCCATTTCTCGCTGAGGCAGCAACTCGGTGTGATTTTACCTGCTATACGGCGTGCAATCTCTTTCCCATAAATACTGATCTTACACCGACAACATGCTTTATACTACTCAGACACTCCGCCATTACGTCTACCTGCATATCTGCGCATGTGCTACCGTACATTACCTTACTTAATCTCCTGATTGGTCTTTCTGTCCGCTCTGCCTCTTCGTTCAGCTGATATGCTAATTTTTCAATTTCGTCCTTAATTTTTGCACACCAGTGTATAATGTATTCACACTAGTTGACTAGTGTTTATTAAATAAAAAATATAAATGCACCTTTAAATTAGTTTGAAAATTTAACATGTGCTTATCATTGATGGAAAATGAATTGAATTTAGACGAAAGTGTTAAAAATAATACAATGGAACATCTTTCTCAAATAAAGAAAACTATAAAGAATACTTCCTGCAAGAAAAAGTTAAGTATATTTTCTCCCTCCTTACTGCATGCCTTCGTGATGTAACGGTAGCACACTCGGCGCGTATACGAGAAGTGCAGGTTCGAGTCCCGGCGAGGGCCCTGCACAATTTCCTCGTCTTCTGCTTCCTTCCCCCCCAAAAAAGTCTGAATGATTTCAGATTTTAAATTACGTCGAAAGGGGCGTCTTTTTAACATTTGGTGTGTTACATTTATTTATTAAATATCACGTTCTTGGCACTTAAACCATAAAATTCAGTTCAACAGTACTATCGCAAAATAGTTTTAAAATGAGCATATCTTTATAATTTCCGATACAGAGACACACGCGCTGGAGATAAAAAATGTTTTTTCTGTACAACGTTGCCATTGCTCGCTCTGAAATCGTTGAATTTGTTAATCAAAAATTCGTTAAAATTTTACAAAATATGATATTGATAATAAAACAAATTCCAAATTTCCAATTTGATGTATCACACAATTACGTCATTCAAAATTGGATGGCTCTATGTACCGTTGTTTTACCACAATGCGAGAAATATACAAACATTTATGCAGATTTTTCATTATTTAATTTCTTCAAATATAGTGCATGACTCTAACGTTTAGTGGCAACAGTTTGAAAAGTGAAACGGATATTTTCATTAGAGTGAACCAACTCAAAATCGCGAAACGAAAACAATAGTCCTTCAGGGACAAAGCCCCTTTGGGAAAAAAAAACAAACTAATATCTCTACAGTGGCGCGCGAAATAAAAGGTGGTGGATCATGATTCCTTACCACCAGGATTTGGCGAGTGGGTTCCCTAATCCCCAGTCGCTCTTTGAAAGAGGGAGTATATAAGGTATCAGTAGTGGGCGCAGCCCGACCCAACTAACCAATCAAGATGGCCTCATGGTCATAACAGGCCACGCGCATGGAGTATATAAGGTACTTTCTCCCTCCTTTTTGCATGCCTTCGTAGTATAACGGTAGCGCACTCGGCCCGTATTCTAGGGGTCCAGGTTCGAGTCCCGGCGAGAGCATTGCACATTTCCTCAGTCTTCTGCTTCAGGAAAAATTTAATGTCTGTACATCATGACTGGGTAAAAAATCCGTTAGAGTACACTACGATAAGTCTAAAAACGTTCCAATGAAGGAAAGGGAACAATTTATCGACATATCAACAGATTTGATGTTAAAATCTAAATTTAATCAAGAGATCCTAAATTTTTCATTGTAGATTCGTGAAGAATGCTCAGAAGTTTCTCACTTAGCTAGAAAAAATTTTAATGCCATTCGGAACAACGTATTTAACAGTGGAGTCATTAGGATTTTTTGAAGCAGGAGAGTTGAAAAATGTGCAGTGCCCTCGCCGGGTCTCGAATCTTGGACCCCTCGAAATACACGTGGAATATGCTCCCAATTACACCCCGAAGGCATGCGGGAAGGCAGGAGAAAGTACCTTATCAAAGCCTTTTCTTTCCTTTCGCCATCGACGGAATAGCTGGCCCACTTGGTTAGGTGCTTTTCAGCCTGTTGGATCCCGTTGATGGAATTAAAAATAAATGCATAAATAAATGTAATTTATGTACTTAGTACTGTGTCCTCCTGCAATTGACCACGCTAAACGAGGAACATTGAAATAAGGACCAGAACATGGAAGGAAGGTGCATGGTGGAGACTGCTGAGACTAAGGGGAACACTTATTATGTAACATGTTAGGCATACACTATTATGGTACATGCTAGGCATACAGTTATAATAAGGATAAGCTATATAATCCGGTACAGAAGTAAATATGAACAAATACATTACAAATTGTGGGATACCTTAAAAGAGTTCTGGATTAATCATAAAATTAAATATAATTAAAAACAAAACAAAGCGAAACAAAAACAAAACAAACAAACAAAAAAACAAGACATTTAGTAAATTAACGTATGTACAGAGCGGGCTGCTGACGTCATGATATCCAAGGAAAGAAGTCACTCCAGGCTGTCAGCAATGCTTTTAGCAATGGTAGTGCAGTCTCTAGTGTGGCTGAACGCATATTTATTCTTAATTGTGTTTTTGAACCATGCCGACATATTGACTACAGCTGGTCTTTTTAAATGTGAATTCGCCGTGTGCGGGCACTTAAACAGATAGTGATCTGGATCACCAGTACTGCTACAAATACATTGGTCACTGTCTCTTAGGCGAAATCTGTGAAGATAGGACATATATGGGCCATGCCCTGTCAGATATGTGTTAAGTGCAAAGAGCTGCTATTTTAATTCTGGTTAACTTTTGGTTGGAAATTATAAAGTCTTCTTTCTGTAGTGATTGTCTCCCAGTAGTTTTGCCATTGCTTCATTAGTTCACCTTTTAGAGTAGTTTTCAGATGTGAGTGCGGAAGGGGCACACTGATGCTACTCACGTGGGGTTCATTGGCTGCGCCTTTCGCAATCACATCCGCTGCTTCATTTCTTTTAATCCCCGTATGGGCTGGAACCCATTGAAGCTTGGGCCTTAGACTTGCAGGAATCGAAATTAATAGTTTTTGTATGTCTCTGACAATGGAATGTCTACTGCGGCCGTCCTGGATGGCCTGCAAGCTTCACACTGAATCTGTGTATATTACTTTATACCTGCCATTTGCTAGCAGTAAAATCCGGAGCTGCCTTTAGGGCTGTAAGTTCTGCCTGAAACACCGAGTTACTGGGATGAAGCTTCTTAGCCCAGGAATGGATTATGTGGTCACCGTGCATTGCACACCAGGTACTGCCAGCCCCGAATTCTCCTTTGAAGCCATCAGTATAGACGGCTGAGGATTGTAATGCACTTGGAGGATTACTGCTTGTTTCTATATCGAAGTCTGCAGGGTGCAAGGAGAGTGGGCAATGTGATTCTCGTAGTCTGAGGATACATAAGTCTTACTCCAAATAGTTTTAATCTGATCACCTTCACCACAACACTCTCGCTCTGCATTATCAAGTGCAAACCCTGCTAATACATTTAATGCAGTTGTTGGAGAGGTGTGGAATCCTCTGTAGATGCCCAGAAGAAATGCTCTTTGCGCGGAGTTCAATGCATGTTGCATGTTAATCGTAACATTTACACCCCATATGGAAACACTATGAAGAGCACTGCTCTCAGCGACTGTGGCATACCATATCTTGAGCATATGCGAGGGGACACCCCATCTAGCAGCAGCTGTTCTTCGCATTGTATTAGACAATTTATGCAGCCTTGATGTGAGGAAGCCAGGAGAATCTGTCGTCTATAATCACACCCAAGTAGCGGAAATGTCTCACGAATTGTATGTTTCTGCCATGAAGGTTTACGCACGGAGTACGCTCGTGCCTTTTTCCTGGGCTAATCAGCATTCCTTTTGTTTTTGCTCTTGAAATTGTGAGCTTATGTTCACTGGCCCAGCGGACTATTTTGTCTAAAGCTTTTTGGGAATTACCCTCGTAACTTTTACGGCTGTGACCGTTTAAAATAAGCAAGAAGTCGTCAGCACACGCTATTATTTCTGATGTTTTATCATCATCAAACAAATTGAGCGCGGTATCTGCTACCAGGTTCCACAGAAGTGGACCTAGGCAGGAGCCCTGCGGGCAGCCTTTCGTCACCTTTTGCATGTGGACGCCTCCGTCCGTTGTAGCTTGAATTCTTCTTTCACTCAGGTAGCTGTAGATCAAATCAAATAAAGTTTGGGGGCAATTGAAATCTTTGAGACATTTCAAAACATCATGCCACGACAACGAATCGAAGGCACCTTGAATGTCTATGCTGATGACAGCAGTATGCAGTTTATTCTGCTTGTTTCTAAGTACCGTGTTCCGTAGGTGATTCAGTGCGTGATCCACTGACTTTCCTGCTATAAAGCCATATTGCCTAGTATTTATGAGTTTATTAGCATGAATGTAAAAATTCAGTCTTTAAAGTACTATTCTTTCGAGTACTGGCTGGGAGTAGGCACTTATCAAAGCCTGTACCTCTCGAACTGAAAAGCCTGTCACATCGGATGTGGGAATAAAAACAAAGTACAGGCGTGAGTTAAAGGGAGACTGTGAAACGCGATTGCAAATCATTGATCAGTAGTGCCACACTTCAACAGTTTGCGTAAAAAATTGCAAGCACACCCCGGTCGCTAAATATAATGCGAGGGTAAGCAAGATATGGAGAACGAGTCAATCTTATTAATGAGTACATTAAATTGATTTTATGTTAAAATTTGTTTATAACAAAAAATACAGTACTTTCTTTAATTGTCTTTACATAAAACATATCTATTTTAAACATAGTTTTAAAATATATTTTCTAAGGGTGGGATCGGAGTTTCAGGAAAGAAACCTTTAGCTCTAAGGGTTCCGCCAGCCGACAAAGTTTGAAGACCACTGGTTTAGGACAATTTCTTAAGTACATAAAATAAGCAGAGGAGTTTCAGATAATTGTAAAATATAAATATAGCCATTTAATAGGAAGCTTTTTAATTAATAAATAAACCAATTATTATAAAATAAAATAAATTTTAAAAATAAAATTACATATATTTAATACACAATCATCTTCATTTATTAAACTTTACTTAGTACACATATTTAGAAAATAAGAATAATTAGCATGAAGACCCAAACGAACAAATTTACTTAAATCTGTTAATTTATTTTTCTTTTACAACCATTTATCACGTCAAAGTGGTGTCTAGATCGGCGGCGATCTTCTCTAATCTGTTTATTATGAATACATTCTCCTCCCCCTCTCCCATTTAAAAAAAAACCAGTATTCTATAAATACGCTCCAGTTCTTGCATCTTCTTCTACACAGAATCAGGTACTTTATAAAAATCGAAGATATCACGGAAGACAGATATTTTGTAAAAATCGAAAGAGTGATGATATAAAGTATTAGTATTACACTGATATTGCAATGATGAGATGCGACTGTGAATAAATCTGCAATTTTTTTGTTTAATCGATGCATTAAATCATGTATGATTATCAAATCTCCATTTTCATATACTACTTCTGGCAACCCGTGTATGAATTCAATATTTGGTTCTTCTGGAAACCACGGTGCACTATATGAATAACACTTAATTTTTTGTTTCGGAATATCGAAGATATTATTTTTTATCATTTGTAGAACTAGTGATGTTTTTCCAGATTGACTCGGACCAACAAACAAACACGAACTTGGATGTTTTAACTTTAACATCTTTTCAACAGTGTTTTTTTTTAAAGATTTTTTTTATAAATTGTTTTTAATACTGTTTAACAACAACGGAAGGTAATGTATCTCATCTCCACTTAGTGTTCCCCGAATAAATGAGTTTTTTTGTTGTTATAGCTGTGTTTTTATGGCTGTGGATTTCTCTCTTTTTAAAAAATGTTTCAAAGTAGTATACCGCACCCTTATTGAAGATTTGATTGTAATATGGTTTTTCGAATTTTTTAGAGCAAAAAATTAAATGTACAATTAAAAAAATGTTACTATAGAATGAAAAGTGTGCTTTTTTCAAAATAAATAAATAAATAAATAAAGATAGAAAAAAGGAAGAGAGGAGAAAAAACACAAGAGTTTTGCAATTTATCCATATCTTTTTTTTTTTTTTTTTTTCTTTAGATTACATGTTTACATTGATAACAACTTTCTTAAATTCATTTTGGTTTAATTGTACTCCAATAATTTCGGGTTTCAAATAATCAGTTTCATTTCTCCAAAAGTAACGTAAATCATATATCCTTTTTCCATCTTTAATACAAATATGTAGAAACATTTCTTCTCCCAGCATGTTCAGAATACATGCAAGATGTTTTGTTCATCTACTTTTCGTTCCTCTTCTTTCTATCTTTCCAAACAGTTTAAACATATGTATGTATATTAAAATTTTTAGGATTCAAACACAGAGGCAAAATAACATTAATTTTTTTCTATCTTGTACCGTCCACTTCATTTTTATAATCTTTCTATTACGACAGCAACAACTCAAATGAACTTTCTACAAACAGTTCATGAAAATTATATTAAAAAACACAAGAAAAATCTCTTTTTTTTTTTTTTTTTTCGTTACAATTTCTTGCACATATGTGCTAAATATTTTAAAACCAATCGCTTGTATAACGTATTTATTACATTTTCAGAAAATGCTTGTTTAGTATTACATCGCATTCAGATATTTTATGCATTTTCTCCCTCCTTTCTGCATGCCTTCGTGGTGTAACGGTTAGCATACTTAACTTGCATTCGAGAGGTCCAGGTTCGAGTCCCGGCGAGGGCGTTGCTAATTTTTCATGTCTCCGAATAGCTTTACAGTGGCGCCCGAACTAATAGGTGGCGGATAATGATTCTTCAACACCAGGATTTGGTGACTAGGTTCTCTAACCCACAGTCGCCCTTTAAAAAGGGGGAGTATTTTCTTCATCCTCTCTGCATGTCTTCGTGGTGTAACGGTAGCACACTCGGCACGTATTCGAGAGGTACAGGTTCGAGTGCCGGCGAGGACATTGCTCATTTTTCACAACCCCTGCTTCAAAATAATTTAATATCTCTCCAACATATTCTAATTATTAAAATTAATATATTTTATCATTTGAAATCAAATTTTAAAAAACTAATGTATTCTAATTGTTAAAATAAATAAAGCTTATCATTTGAAATTAACTTTTGAAAAACTTAAGTATTTTAATTATTAAAATAAATATACCTTATCATTTGAATTGAATGTTCAAAAAACGAAAGTATTCTAATTATTAAAATAAGTATATCTTATCATTTGCAATCAATCTTTAAAAAGCTAACGTGTTTTAATTATTAAAATTAATGTATCTTACACATTTTGTAGATTACAACTTCTTAGTACATACTTGAAAGCATTTGCATGTTTTAAAAATAATTGTTTTTCTATGCAGGAAAAAGTTACTATCTAAATTTGACTTACATTTCTTTTAGACCCATTGAATGAAAGAACATTAAGGGATGAGACGTTGTCTGAAGTGGCAGAGAATATCATTAAACAGAAAATAAGTAGTCCACTCAGTCCAGATGTTTTCCGTTACTTTTTATTACATCACGCCTGAGGGAAGCCTAAACCCCCAGTGCTACCAATAGTGCGACGCTACACATTGGACGTCATCTCCTTGAAGGAACAACTCAACGCTTTAAGAAACGAGCTCAACCTACATCACAAGAATTATTGGAAGGAAGAAAACTAGATAATAATTTAATTTCCAGAATAATTAGATTGCTGAATAACATTGATAAAGAACTGTTGGCAGAGCAGAAAGATGGTAAACGACAAATTCCAATTACTGATTTTTACAAGGATATTCACGGAAACCAGTAACAGTTTCAGCCATTTTGAATTTGATCCTCTGTATCCTTTGTTATATTTGCATAAAGCTAATTGTTCAATAATCTATAATCTATAATGTTTTTTCTAATAATTTCAATAAATCAATTTTGCTGTAGCTCGAGTTTAATTTTTTTTCTTTGATGCGATATCATAATTATTATATCTATTTTTATAAATTATATTTATATTTAACTTAAAATAGCTAAATATGTCAAGATACAAGAGAAACATGCCGACGTGGAAAATAAAACAGGCAAATCTACAACCTTGTATTGGACGTAGATTTATCGACGTACATTGAAGGGTGACCTATTTTGCCCTCGAAATCGATTGGGATTTTACAAAATCTACGCCGAATACAAGGTTATCGATTTGCTTGTTTCAGTTAGCTAAATATCCCACCAGCGGCCGAGCGGTAAGACGCTGAACACTGGTAGTTCTTTCCGAGGTTCAAATCCCGTGAACGGGCTGGCTGCATGGGCGTTTTCGTGGTTTTCCCCATGTGTAACGTGTATACGAGCCAGTTTCTCTTAGAAAGTCCTCCACGAAGGCATTCCTTCCTTTAGGCAGATAACCCTCCTGTGCTTTGCCATAATTGAATAATCCAAATCCATTTAGCTGAATATGCATTTATAAATTATTTACACTCATGTAAATCCATATTTTGTAATATTAACAAACAGATTTAAGAAAAATGCATATACATTAATGAAAAATGGCGCATTTGCTTTAATCTGAAATTTTCTTGAATATTAATTAAGGTACACCGACTAAAACGTTATTAATGGCGCCTAATTAAAATCAACAAATGAGTTTTTGCCACTTATTTGGACGATATGGTTATTTCTCTGGAGTCATTTTAATCAGAAAACAGGCTAATGTTACGTATTCATAGTTTTATTTTAATCTGCTCTGTTTTACTTATGTATTCTGTCATAAACCCAACTGTGTTTCTAATCTTGTTTCGGCTTACTGAAATGATACAAGAGGATAGTGAAAATTTCCAGTTTTTCTGGTAACTGGAATGTTTGATTCATTTTTGAAAATATTCCAGCTAATTCTTTCACTGTAAAACTTTTGATGATTTCTCTTTTTCCATTTGTTTTCTGAATATTCCTCTTTACTGCAAATCCTTCCTTTTGAAAATTAATCGAGTCTTCAACAGCGTTAATCTGTAATACTATGTGATCTATTAATTTTTCTATGTTGGCAATGCTGATTTATAAATCCAGCTTTCTTGTAACTTTTATAATCTTTTTACCAATTTGTTCTGGATGAATTGCTGAATATCATAAACTTCTCCCAAAACCCGAAATTTGTCTCCACACTTGTTATAGGAGAAAATGTAGAGATTAGATAATACATCTTAAAAATTGCTTCCTATTCAAATTTCGAAATTCAGTATTCTATTGAAATCTAGTGATTTAGCGTTCACGCATGTGTATATCTATAAGCAACAGCTATACTTCTGTTAATAAAAGTGGTATAAGAGCATACTGCATTGCTTTATTTCTTGCCACATTCTTCTTGTTGTAGAACATTTATCATCATTATCCTTTCGCCCACTATCATATTTATTATAAGATTGTTATCTATTTATGATGCAGTGAAATGTTAATATGAACAAAAAATTCCTCTATTAAAGTGCTTCTTTTATATGTTTCTATTTAAGTTATTTCTCCTCTCAGCAAAGAAACTAGTCACTCACATCATATTTCTTTCTACTTGCAGTAACCGCGTGCTAGTGCATGTTCGCGCATGTTTGAACTGAATTATAATCATGGAGTATTTCAATAGTTTGTACACCTTGCCAAAAAAAAAAAAAAAAAAAAAAAAAGTGTGGGGGAGGATAGTTTTTTATATCTCCCGTTCTACTGAACCGATTGCCAAAATTTAACTTGCGTTTTCCATGTCTGGAAAACGCGACTTCCATGTCTGGAAAACGCGACTTATTATGTCTCGAAAGTGCGGATATATATTAGATTTATGCATAGCATTGTTCTAACATAAATGCTTTGACACGAAATCCGACTTTCTCTGAAATAACGTACCAATTTTTTTCCATATTTCGATTCTACTATTCAAATTATGCCTAGATATAAAATTTTGTAATTTTTGGTGATAAATTTGAAAATTTATCTTGGTGCAATTTTTTTTTCAGTTTCCGCCAAGAATAATTCACTTGGCGAACTTCTTAATTTACAGCAACCTATTTTCCTTTGCATTTTTCACTGTACACGAGCGGAAAAAAAGTTATCCTTCATACTTTCAAATAATTTTGACAAAGCGTGTAAACCAAATTTAACGTTATTACCACTTATAACAAATATGCCAAATTCCGAAACGCGCCAATATGTAAATTCACGTACATCTTAGGAAATTTTGAATACAAAACTCTAATGCTTTGCAGGTATGCTTAGAAATACATCTACCTTAAGATTGGTAGTAAACGTTTTATAGGTTATAATTCAACATTTTTTTCGAAAAAAGTATATAAAAATACATATTTTAAAAATAATTTTTTAAAAAGTGGGCGAATTTTATTTGGAATGAACCTAAATTTTGAAATGTGAAGAGAAAAATCAAATAAGTTTAATAAAAAAAGAGATATTAATAAGTATATACCAAATTCAATTAAAATGGAGGAACTAAAATTTTGAGAGCTAATTTTTCAAAATTATTCCTGCGATTTTTATAAAACTTGGCAGTTTGGCATATTTAAAGCAATATTTCTACTACAACTAAAATATAATTTTGAAAACTAAGAGTAAAAATTTCGAAATTTACTCAAGATGATTAAAACAACTTCGAAAACAAGGAAAATAAAAGTTACCAATGCTGAACTAAATTAAAATCTGAAAGAAACTATAAAAAAATCGCATTTTCAAGCATTATTTTATTTTCAGCATTTATTTAAAGATTAATTGAGATTTATTTCTTTATCTAAACGTACAACGTAGTTCTGTTTAATTAGTGCTGCCATCTACAGCTGAAAATGAGAAACAACTTCAGTTATCGAAATAAATCATAGATGGCGGCACTATTAACTCACATAGCGTCTGTAATAAACGTATAAAGCAAGTACGAAATTTAATAATGTTATTATGTTAATTTTTTATGAAGTTTGTAAATCATTCATCACCCTTACACCGTTTTAAAATTTTGAGAGAGTTTACAACTGATATGATCTCTACATATAATAAAAGAGTCTGCCTTATTAGACCCAGGGCTACGAAATTTGGTATATAGGTGCATCTAGACAAGAGCCAGTGCACCTCGAAGCGATTTTTTTGAAATTCGAATCAGATTTTTTTTTTTTTTTTGTTTTATCTTTTCGATTTTATCGCATCATTTTGAAGAGTTTCATTCTTTTAGAAATGTGGTTTTGGCAACAGTTTTTGCTTTGTATATTGCACTACTGACTGTTGAAAACATGAGATAAAATGCTGCTTTTTAGATTTTTGGACATGCAACACGCAGATCCTAGTCTTCTTATTCTGACGCGCATGTGTCTCGCGAGGCACAACAGAAAGAATTTCCTTTTTTTCCCTTCTCTCTCTCTTTATTAGCTAATGGCAAAAAGATTTGTATATTTTGAATTATGCCATGCACAAAGCACAATTTTGATTAATTATTCATTTCTGATGATAGTTTCATTATTTTAGAATGTCATTTTGGCAAGTTTTTCATTCATTGCCATTTATACTGGACTGCTGACTGTTTTCCTCCTGAAAATAGGAGATTTATTGCTTATTTTCTTGTATTTTTTATATTATGTTTTAATTGTATATAATTTTAGTTATATAAAAAGTTTTGCATGATTTTTTTTTTAGGAAATAAAGTTCTTAACTTCCTTTATACCATTTGAATTAAAATTTTGCAACGGGAAGTTGGTTAATTTATTTATTAGGATAATTAATATTTGTATTAAGGGATATTGCTTACTTCATTATAATTTTGTTATATGTAATACATTAAAAAATTTTTTTTGATAAAGTTGTTCTGTAGAGTAAAATTCCGCGCAGTTTTTAAATTTAAATTTTGTATTCCCTTTAGGCATTTTCCCGGTACATTTAAAAGCCAGACGAAGGCTGGCCGCTTAGCTGCTACAATAAATGAACAAATTCGACAGTTTTGAAAATCTTTAGTTCATAGAAACCGACAATAAAAACAGAAATAATGAAACAAACATATTCTTCACACACATGCACACACAAAAGTGTAAGAGAGCGGAAAAAAGCATTCAGTTTAAAGAGGGGCGGATATTTCCAGCACATAGAACAACCCATTTAAAATTTGTGCTGGCTCCGATGTTGGTAAAGTGCTTTTGTAGCCAGTGTTTAGAAACACATACAAAAAGGATATTTATAATGCACACATAAATTTCGTATTTTATGCCTCTACTTTCTCTATATAAAACACACACTGTCCAGAAAGTTTTTCCGGAAACGGGAAAAAATAGTAAAATGGTAACTTTAATTCATTACCAATCACGTGCCATCGTTAAATCATCCGTAAAAGATTGAATGTACAAGTCTGATAATAGGTTAATATAAAATGTATTCTTATTAAAAGAAACATATCGGAATGCTGGAATTTTCTTCAGAGATATTCGTGTTCACAGTATCAAACAATATAATCAGTAGTTATACTTCAAACTACTAAAAACGTTAAAATACAACACAGTGCAAAGTGCTACCGAAAGAGAAAGCTAATTCAGATACCTTACGCTAAACTCGCAACAACAGTAGGTACCTAAAGAACTAAGTGGGAGATTTGAATCTTCCTGTTCCGTTGATTTGTAGCTTCCTAGCTCATATTACAAACTAGCTGTATGCCGGCTCGATAAAAGGAGATGCAAAAGGCGTTTTAAGAAGAAGGAATACCTAAGTAAAAATTTAAACGTCATGATGATGAAGACAGGGGGCCAAAACAAAACTGGCATGAAAGAAATGGAAGTCGGGTTGTGGCAAGGCCAACTAGATATCTACAGGCCTGCTCCAATCTGATGATCACATAATCTGACGTCATAATCTTAGTCCTTCAATTTTGTAAGTTGACATTGCTTCGCCGTAGGACTAATGCTAGTGAGATAATTGTTTACATGTGTTTTTTCTTCTGAAAAATTTTGTATTTTACCGGAAAGTAAAATATTATATTGTGAATTCGAATTTATAAGAAAAAGTGTGTTTTAGAATGCCAAGAAAGTGTAGTGTACCTAAATGCCGATCAAATTACGATAGCAGTAATGAACATGTGTCGAACATGTTCAACGACTTTCAAATTTCCTTCGTATCCTGTACTCTCTCAGAAATGGATAAAAAATATTAATCGCAAAGATTTTGTAGCTGGCAAACACAGTAGTGTATGCATTAAGCATTTTGAAGAAAAAATTTGTCTTTCGAGAAGATAAAGCTGTTCGTGATGATGGAACGGCATTAGTAATGGTTTTGCAAGAAAAATAGATCTTCCCTCTTCATGGATATTCATAACCAAAGGTAAGATCTTTTGGCTATCGAAATTAGAATTTTTAAACTGTTCAAAAGTGCTTGTATCTTTAAAAATATTGGACGATTTAAATGTAAGAGTTTTTTTCAATGAAAATGAAATTCCCATTGAAAAGTTCAAATGGATATTTGGAGAAGAAAAACTATGTGATAAATGGTTTAAACTTGAGACAGTGATTAGCCATTTGGATGGTTTTTCTGCTTCTGATATTCATGATGACTGCAATTTAAATTTAGATAAAATATCAGAACTACTGTTGAAATGTGCAGAAACAGAAAATAATCCACATTCTGAGAAATTTAAGTTTTTGTATGAACAGATTCAATTAATGTAAATGAAACAGCATTCGTATAGTGCAGAATTCTTTGCCTGGTCTTGTTATATATTTTATTGTAATCCAAACAGCTACAATATTATACGTAACAGTAAGTATTTTATATTGTCTCATCCGTTATACTTAAGGAAGTTATCTCTGAAAATTGGCCAAGCAGATTCTGGATTACAAACAAGTCATTGGATGTATTTGAAAAAAAAAAAAAAAAAAAAAAGTGAAATTTTAAATGATTCTGAAAAAATTGTCAATTTATTATTAGATGTGATATATATAAAACCACAAGTTTCGTATAAAAGTGGTCGTGTTTTAGGTTTTTCGGATAATTCGCAGATGGAGGCCACAACTCTGCAAACATTTATGATAAGCTATATTAGCAAAAAACAGAGATATTGTAGCAATGTTTCCCGTAAAAAAACTTATCATCACATCAATTATTAATATTTACAAAACAAGTAATTGACCATGTACAGTCTTGTGGCTATCGAATCATAACTCTAATATAAGACAATAATAGAATTAACAGAAATATGTTCAAAATGCTTTGTGGTGGTGCATTAAAATTCTCATTTATAAACCCTACCATGCATAATCTTCCTATATTTACATTATTTGATACAGTTCATTGGTAAAAGTTTACAACTGGGTGCCCCTCGTTTATTGGCGATTCTTTCTTGACGCCAAGATCAGCGCCAGGAAGTCACAATTTCAAGATGGCCGCTACACAAAACCAAAATAAGAAGTCGAAGAATTGCATAAGATCTGTGTCCATGTACACATCGATCTGTTTTTACTTAAAAAAACATCCTAGAATTGCACAAACTAGGCATTGCGCCTTAAATATGTCCATGTACACATCAATCTATTTTCATTTAAATAAAATCAGGAAGCTAAAACAAATTTAAAACTATTGTGGTAACCAGAAGTGAGGTTTCATCGCCAAAATTTTTAAAAAAATGTCGCCAATTGAAAGGGCACCCAATTCTACACTAAAGCCAGTTCATTTATCAAAATCTATACGAAACAACTGGTTCAATCAGAACGATTCAAACCAAACATTTTTTATACCGTCATTTGAAAACTCAAATATTGTTTACAATTCCAGTGTTCTACATTTAAAAAAATTGTATAAAATAGAAAAAAAACGATAATATTAAAATGGCTCCAACTTTATCAAGGAAAGTTTTATTTCCGTCTTCTATAGAGGAACAGAATGTAAGTACTGCTATTAAACTTTTTGATGAAAAGACTTTAGCTGCTCTGCAAACTGAATCGCAGAATAATAGAACTCGGTATGGAATTATTGATGTAATTTTAAAGTGGTGGAAAATTGTGAATGTTAAACACTCTAAAGAGGCCTTACAGTTTCGAGATGTATTTATGCAGCCTATAAGGACAACAGAAGATAAAAGCTTAGAATGTTTATCACAGTTTTGTTCGTGGCTTATATCATGGAACGATTTTTGCCCAACAACAAAAAATTGTAAGTCACAAATTGGGGAAACTGTCAAAAGAAGCCCAAGTTGCTCTTCTCCATACAACAGCAACATTGAATGAACTTTCAAAGTATTTGTTAAAAGAATTTAAATTACCTTTTATTCCTTCAGGAAAATTTCAGACAGATAACCTTGAGGGACGTTTTGGTCAATTTCAACAAATGAGTGGCTGTAATTATAATGTATCCTTACAGCAGATTATAGAGTCGGAAAGAGAACTAAAATTAATTAGTTTGCTTAAAATGCAATTTCTGAGAAAGGTTCATTTATTTTACAACATTTTTCTTGTAATGATATTGAAGATTTTAATGATGATCAACTTATTGATAAGGAATTTGGTGATGTTTTGCATCAATCCAACGATGTTAATGTTACAGAAAAAGATACAATGTGTCTAATTTACATTTCTGGATATGTTTGTAGATCTGTATTGAAGCATATAAATTGTAATCTCTCCAGGAAAAAATTAATTCTTGACAAAGAAATGATAGTTGAATATTGGGAAGATTTTGCGTACTTAGCTGCTATTGATCGAGGTGGTTTGTTTTGGCCAACAGAATTCGTGCTTTTCATTAATACCTCTGCATTTAAAATATTTTTAATCCTAATATCTGAAATGTATGAGAAATTATATATTTCATCAAAAAATCAACATTCTATATTAATAAGTCTCATCACAGAGAAAGTTGAAAACAGGATCATTTAGAATGATAGTATTTGTGAATGTGGCAAATCATTGCATGATTTGTTGAAAAGTTGTGTCACATGCATTTCCAATATATTGCAGAATATTTACTGTAAGGTTAAAAATAACAATTTAAAGGAAACCAATGACCAAAAAAGAAAAATGGGTAAATTAAATAATTCTGGAATTTAGGTGAATTTTTTATGTAATTTTAAAGTTAAATAATTAGTATTTGCAAACTGTGCATAACTGAGCCATAGAAACTTGCTGCTGCCAACTAGTGGCTGAGTGGTAAAATAGCTGAAAACTGATAGTTTGGTCTGGAGTTCAATCTCGGCGAACGGGCTGGCTGATAATTACCTTATACGGGCAAATAGAATTGATAATTACCTTATATGATCAAATAGAATCAAAAGTTAATTAAGTTTGAAAATATTGACAAGTGTGATAGAAGCTGATGAACCAACAAAAAGGAAGATGTTAATTTTAAAAGTGAAATAAAAACTTGGGAAATATGGGATGATAATGCGATAGCAAGAAATCTAATGAATTAGACTGTGACAGCTCCATAAGCGTTAAAATATGTGAATGAACAGAATACAAAGAAATGATGGGAGAAAATAAAAAATGAAATGGCGGCAAGAACAGAAGATATTCATATCAAATGTAGAAAGAATTAGCTCAACTGAAAATGAGTCAAAACGAATCTGTAGATGCTTACATGAATGCAGCTGTAATTCTGAAAAGTAAAAGCATTCAAGTTGGGATGAAATAAGAGATAAAAAATTAATTTACCTCATACTAGAAGGACGTTAAAGTTGATTGTTGTTAAAATTATCAAAAGTAATAAAGAGAAAGATATAGCTTCAATTATACAAGCTTTAAGATAAACAAATTGTTGATCATGATTTAAAAGCAATTTTTACCAAAACTAAAGCAGAAGAAAAGACAAGCGAGAACAATGAAAAAAGATTATGTAGTATGATGTATGAAATGATAGAAGAACTAAGTTCAATGGAGGCTCATGAAGTCTGGAAATTAGTTGAAAGATCTATCAATAAGAAAATTACGATGTTTACGAAAACTACAAAATAAGATTTTTGATGTAAAAACTGCATATTTAAATGGATAGTTGAATAAACCAATTTATATGGAACAACCACCTGGATTTAAATCAGATTCAGACTGTCAAGCATTAATAGATTGGATAAAAAAAACAAAACAAAGTAGTAGTTCAAGGCACATTAATCGAAATCCTTTGCCGTAAGCCAAATCAACTAGCTAAATCATGTTTATTTTTGTAGACCTCAAATCAGGGGCTACAATGATAAGCCTGTTTTGGCATTCATATTTCAAAAATTTGAATGGCAAACTTTTTGTTGATGTGAATTAATGATGTTTAACTTAATAATTAATATCTTATAACATTGTAATGATATGCTGGATTTTTCATTGCTTAATACTGCATGCATCTTTTACTATTTGTCTATTATTAAATAAATTTACAGTGTATATTTAATCAGATGTTCTTTCATAAGAATTTTTTATAGCATGATATGGTGCTCTTTGGGGTAGATTGCATAGTTATGATCTCACTTTGTTTTCATGGAATTTGATAATATATTTTTGGATAGGCTACAAGATTTCTCGTATAATGTTCATGCTTTAAAACATCTTTAAAATAAAACTTTTTTTGTCATATATTTCCCAAAATGTTCACTTGTATGTTTATAATTAAAAAGTACCTTAAGATATTGGATTAAATGTTGAAATGTTTTTATGAGAAAGAAAAAAAAAAAAAAGGCTTTTGCTTCAATAGAATTGCATGTAAAATCATAAATATAAATCAAAATTTTATTTAAATTAATATGTTTATGATTTTTGTTATGAAATATCACATTGAAATATCTTTTTAATATTTAAGCAGTATAAATCAATCTACTTAATTTAAGCAATACAAATTAATGTAGTAGTATGTGGTGTATAAAGAGTTTAAATATTAAAAAAAAAAAAAAAAAAAAAAAGAATGTCTAAATTAATTGAATGCTAAGCATCTGTAAACTATATCCATTTTGGTATATAGAATGATATAGATGATATATTGTAATATCAGTGAGTCGTAGAAACTTATTCAAGTTTATGAAGTTTATTTTTGTGGACCTCGCATCAGAGTCTGCAATAATAATGTTCCATTGTTAATATTTAAAAAATTCAAATGACAGCTTATTGCAGACGTGAAATGATAATTTCAACTGGCTAATCAGTATCTTATACTATCTTAATGACTCGCAGGATTTTTCATTGCTTAATATTGTGTATTTTTAATGAGATGTATTAAGAGTGTATTTTTAATAAGATTTTCTTTCATAAGAATTTTTTGGAGCATGATATGATACTCATTGGGATTGATTGCATAGTTATGATCTTGCTTTTTTTAAGAGAACTTGAAATATATTTTTGAATATTCTGTGTAATGTTTTTGCTATAAAACATCTTTAGAATGAATCTTTTTTCAATATGTAGACTAAACTTCAGATATACTTTTAATATATTAATAAGATTTATGTAAATCACTTAATGTCCACATGTGTATTTATTATTAAAAGGCATCTTAGGATCTATGATTGAATCTTGAAAAATCTTTATGGGAATAAAGAAAAGAAAGAGTTCATTTTGCTTCAATATCATTGCACCAAAAACAATTATAAAGCAATATTATATTAGAATTAATGAATTGATATTAATTTTATTATGAAATACTATATGTGTTTGTTTAGTATTCAAGCAGTATAAATCAGTCTTCATAATTTAAGCAATATAAAGTCATCTGAGAGCTTTAACATATTTTTTCTTTTTATTACAAAATGAAAACATCTCATGTTTAGTTCATTACATATGTTATATTTTCATTGATATTATCATACCGTATAATTTTTATAAATAATTTTTGTGTCCATTTTATTTCCGTATAAAAGTTCAGATATGTTTCAGTTTAATTTAAATCAGCTCTGCTAAATTTACAATATCACTCAAATCTTATTTTTATTTTCTGTTTAATAAATCGGTATTTAGTATTTAAATATCATTACGATATAACATAGTACGTTATTATTCCTAAAATTCGAAATATTAGTTGTAAAAATTAATTTGACTTGACTTTTGTGTTGGAAATAAAACGCTGCGCACTACATAAATGAAACAGTCGGCTGCGTCTACCGTGGGAACGATCGCCTTCGATTGTGACGTCACAAATCGGTGGAGCAGGCCTGTAGATATCTAGTTGGCCTTGGTTGTGGTTGTAAACGAATCTGTCGAGAGGTGGCGCCATCTAGTTTAGCCTGGATAAACTAATTTCAGTAATCGTACAGTAGGCTGAAAAATTTAAAAGTCCAGCTGTTATCAAGAAACTGCACAGCAAGATGAAGTTTCTCCTCCTGCGTAATCAGGCTTTTCAGGGCCTTGGTAAATTTAAAGATTTTGGCAAAGAAGTTATCAAAATGATTTTGAAGGCTTTCAAAAGGGGATGGAAAATTGGAACGATATCTCTCCAGCCTTTTATAATTTTCAACTGGTCGCGAGAAATTTCTACTAATTTCTGCTTCTCGACATTTCTGGAAGGTAATATGATGATCGAATTACGGTTACAGCTAATATAGTGGTCAATTAAATTTATTCAATTTCAATACAAAATACCGTTATATCCATTTACTCAAGGTTAAATACACGTGCTCATGTATTCTTTTCCGGCATAGCTTTCTCTTAAAATTTTTCTCGCGCTGCATTGCACAGGGAAATGCAACAATTTTAATTGTAATTCCACTAAAATTAACTAAATAAATTTAAAATTCATAACGATATTAATCTTCTAACTGTTTAGATTTCCCACATGGTTACTGCATAAAAGTAAGGGAACTGAATGCGATATTGTTCAACGTTCCTAATACATAAATCATTGATTTACTTGGTAAGACAAGTTTTTTACCTCATTAGCCTGTACTTTCGTTATGCCTGTATTTTCGGGCAGCAATCGTGACGTCCCGGAGTTCGAATCTCGGCAAAGGCATATTTCTTATCATGCATAATTGTGTCATACATCAGCTACTAAAATGAAGATGATGTAAAAAATGTTCTCATTATACAATGTATACGTGTTTTAGAAGTATTCGACGCACAATAAAGCGATATAGAAAGCGACATACAAAAAGTTTCATGCCACATATATGATAGCTAAATGCTCTGCTGCATCGAGTCATCGTCGAATTTAGTATAATGTTTTGGCCTTAACACGCTATATTAACTTTCGTTAATACTGCTCCAAAACGTAGAAATAACATCACCGGCTACGGTAGTTAACATTATACTAAAATATAAGAATCCAAAGGGTACAAAATCGCGTTTGAATTTTTTATCGTATCGGAAACTGGGTACAGAAAATAAAAATACAAAATTTACAAAATCAGCGTAGCAAAATGTACAATTTAGGAAATACCAAGCTATCTGTCTGAACTATTAAACGGGGTTCTTCTGAAATATTTCTAAACGAGTAACTAATAAAAAGTTTGTAAACTGAAAACGTCAAATAAGATCAGGTATTTCAGGGGGAATGTTATTATTTAGGGGGGGGGAAGCCACCATTGTTGCTTACAGCTTACAGAACTAAATTTCAGTTTTAAATATAACAAACCTTTAAAAAAATCTAAATATGGTTGCCACATAATTTCTTTGTCAGGCCTATCAAATTATATGCACTTTATCGTTTTTCTTTAAACCTCATTGATTTTTTTTTTTTTTTTTGAATTGGGGTTTGCTTGTTTGAAGAGTTTTTGTTTCAGCATTTTAAAATTTCTTTTTGCATTTATAGGATTATTTGAAAGTAATTACTTATGAATTCCATTTTTTGGTCTTTGTGAAACATTTGTTCTATATTTCTTATTTTATGTCTTTACTGATAATTTTTTAGCAGCTTAATGCGCGAAAATACCAGCCATGATTATATATATATATATTGTTTTTTAAATGTTTTGTATATATACGTATAATAAAAACAAATTTTAGAAGTACTGATTTAGTGACACGCAGCAATGTTGTCTGGCATAGAATGTAGATCCATGTTGAAGAGGAAGAATTCTGATTGCATAGAATCCTAAAATGTTGAATTCGTAATACCTAAGAAACTTGTCAGTCGAGACGCATTAAATTCCATTTTTATTTAAATTGGCATTTGTGTCCACAAGTCACTTGACACTATGATCGTGCCTATTCAAACACATTTACATTTTTGATTACTGCTGCGATGAGAAGAGAGCATAGCGAAATAACATCCAAGCAGCACAGAGGTTCAATCTAAAAGGGCTCATTTATCCAATGTGGCAGTTCACTAAAAGGAATGCTCAAAATTTTGAATTAAAGTTCCCAATGAGCTACATCATCAGCAAGCTTTGTGACATAGATTTACCTAGAAATGGCGCAGTCAAGAAATATTATTAATTTTTTTTAGAATAAAGAGGAAATAACCAAATTAAAAAAGAGGATTAAAAAAAAGGCTATTATTAAATTAAATTATAAAGCCGTTTTACATATTTTTTAATCTTACATATAACTGAAACCTTTCTAATCTAAACCAAAACTTTCCTCTTTGTGGGCTTTCATATTGGATAAATGTGTATGTTTAGCTTGAACCTCTGCGCTGCTTGGATGCTATTTCGCTATGCTCTCTTCTTATTGCAGCATTAATAAAAAATGTGAATGTTTTTGAAAATTCACGATTAGAGTGCCAAGTGAATTGTGGGCACAAATGTCAATTTAAATAAAAATAGAATTCAATCTGCCCCGATTGCCAAGTTTCTTATTTATTAAGAATTCAACATTTTAGGGTTCTATGCAATCAGAATCCTGCCTCTTCAGTAGGGATCTACATTCTACGTCAAACAATATTGCTATATATATAAACGTAATTATGATATAATAATAGAAAAAAATTTTATAAAACATTATGCAGAAATGTAAATAAAATTACGTTTTAAATGATTTTCTTTAATTTGCTTACTCGTTTACAATGCACTTTTATAACACTCGGAATAAATAACGGATCAATAAGCTCCAATCGATTCGGAATAGTTTTCATTCTTTATTTGTATGCGATACAAACCCTTAAAATAACAACAGCCCCACAGTGTATAAACAATATAAAAAGAAAAACAACGAAAGGTAACCTCTAAAAAATAAAAAAATTAATTCACAATTTGAAAAATTAAATTGTTGTTTAAGTTCTAGAAGAAAGTTAATCATTGCTAAGTAAGTGTAAAAATATTACAAATATGTCATTTCTCTTTAACGATAATACCATACAATAACACTTCCCAATACTTTTCATTTCCAGTAGCTACCACTAACTCTAAGCGTAATTGCGATTATAATGACAACAACTGTAGTTTTGTAAAGATACTGTAGATGGCAGCACCAGCAAACAAAATTCTTCAAAGACCTATTTCAATCGCTGTTAAAATTAAGTCAGTTATCCATAAAAATCAACTTACCAATTACTGTGCCGTCTAGTGAAACGTTTTGTTATCTTTTCTAGTAAGCGCTATGAAGAAAGCTGCTTCGCGCGACCACATTCTGCAAAAAAGTATACTTTAGTTAAAAAATTTCTGGACATTATTTAACATATGCATAAAAATATTAGAAATAAGTCATTTCTTGCATTTATATAAACACAAATCATGTCGGTTGGTAGATAAAGAAGAACGTGTCTATTAATTTAATTCAAATAACAGCAATATTATATAATTATTAACATTATTAGGTTTATACAGGGATAAAACATTTGTGTTACAGAAAATTTGGTACTCTTCTGTTGCCAGGACCGAATTCAGAAATGTGTGTACATATGCATGTATGTATAGATGTATGTGTTCATGTATGCGTGTATATATGTACGTACGTATGTATCGCGTACATAGATACATATGTGCACATGCATATATACATGCATTTATACATACATTTCTGAAACAGGTCCCGATAACAGGAGATTGCTGTTAAGTTTCTTTCTAAGGATCTTAAGTTTTACTAACGTTTATTTTTATTTTAAAACTTTACCATCCTCTCTTATTTTCTACTTCCGGCCAGAATAAACGCGTTAAATTGTTTATGCAAATTATACTTGCTAACGTTTAAGTTGTGGCTTTCTGCCAAGAGCAGAGTTAGATGGGGAGAGAGTGAGCCTTCTTACGACTGACTTCACGCGAGTTTCAATCAGTTGCCGTCTGCGTTTAAGGGCAGAGGTTTTAGTCCTCCTGAAAGTTAAAGACGTATTGTAGTTTTTCGCAGTTTGCGTACTTCGTACGTAGTAATTTAAAAGGCCAGTCTTAGTGTTAGCCATTTGTGTAAAGCACTCAAAGTTAACTCTTATTTTTAGTTAGTTAGTAGTTTTTATATTTTTACCATCAGACCACAAGTATCCCGAAGTGCAGGAGCGCCTGTAATATCGTGGAAAATAAAGGGTAATTTAACCCTTCTTATTTGGTCATCCTTGTTATACTCCATAGGACACAGTTTGTGATCAAACTCACTGTCGAATCAGGACACGCCATGTTTGCCAAGCAGATTAAAAGAAATAAAAGTCCTGATATCTTCAGAAACTAAAGTCTACCAATGAAAGCAAATTATCAACGACGATGACTACGATTTTTTTACCAAGCATGTAAAAATGTATTTAAATTTAATTATTATTCTCGAATATTATATTAAATAAAATTCATATAAATATACCTCTACAGAGTATTTGAAAAGGATGACTACAGATTTTCTAAAACACCGATCTTCAACCTGTATCTCCAACAATCAATATGCTTCTAAAGAATATCTGTATAAAACACAAATTCCATTTCGCGAAATCTTTCTTATGTTTTAAAAAGTTAGAAATTTTTGTAATATTTTGCGCAAAATTTGTGAAGACATTCAAGAATGGATTTATTGACTACGGAGAATTCCCCCCCCCCCCTCCGTGGATTGACTCAGGCGAATGCTTGGGAAGTACTGGTTAGGATCTGTACCTAGGCAGTCTCAACCACGAGGGCATAATAACAGACTTCCCAGAAGGCCTGAGCGCTCTCGGGACAGAGTAAGGCTCGGCAGGGACCGTACTGGTACTGTGGGGTCGCAACATGGTAGATTGTAAGTTCGGCGGGGGTGGCACTAATTCCGTTAAGGTAGCTAGGTCGGAAGCTGCCCCGCCGGTTGCGTTGCGTTGACTATAAAGAATATTTTTAAATCTATTATTTATGGAATTTAATAGGGCATCACTAGTAAGAGAAACTCCCGATTAGACACTCTTTATTTTAAGAAATATTTAAAGAGCAGCTTTGGTCGTTTTGATGATTAATAGTTCCATGCAATGTAAAGCACCACTCGTCATTTTATTACTGTAGCTTGGTCTCGCACTATATTAATTACACATATATTTGCGAATTTTTGAAGTTAAGGGTATGTAACATTATTAAACTGTCGATGAGAATTTTACTAACTGCACTTTTTGCTCGCTTGTAAAGCTATTTAAAAACTTATATTTTATATTTACAGAATATTCCCACCTGCACGCTTGCTTTCATTAAATTCTCCACATTACTTTGAAAAAGTTTTTAATTATAAGTAAATGTTTAGGATCAACATTAGACAATTACAAGCTCTATTTCCTAAGAAAACTTATAGCTGCTTTTTTTCTCATATTCACGAAGTCAACCTGGACCGAATGAGTAAAGCCGGTAAGAACTGGCTGGATTCCATATACGCTGAGTTTCCAAAAGTTTAGCAGATTAGTTAATTTAATTTTCTTGATTTTTGTCGTGTAACTTTCTTTTCGGGATTCATAATAGTCTGGCAATATTTAAAAATTGGGAAAACAAATAATTTTAGGTTGCTTAAAAACGTTTTGAATTTTAAGAAGAAATGTAGAGAGCATTAGATACTTCGGAAGAGGAAACATAAATCAACTGTCCCTTTCGATGGAACTCAAACTATGGAATTTTCAACTGCTAACTGGGCATGATAACCTCTTAACCACGAAAAGCATGGGATATGATATTTTCTTATATTCTCTCCCATTTAAAAACTATTGGCTACAGACAGATGATCTAGTTGACTAAACTCTGGTAGTGACGAATAAATAGTTCGAATCATTAAACGTTCCGGGTCGCCCAGACAAGTTTGGTTTGGTTTAGTTTGCTGGATTACAGCAAAGCACTCGAGGACTATCTGCGTAAGAGGTGGGATGCCTTTTTGAGGACTTTCTAAGGGAAATTGGCTTCCATCCACGTCATATAGGGGAAAAACCACGAAATTGTTCGTGCAGCCATCTCGTTTGCAGGGATTCGAGACCCGAACATAACTAGCAGTGTTCAGCGACTTTACCGCTCCGCCGCTGGCGGGCTTTGCCCAGGCAGTATAGTGACGTTAAGTGCCGTAGCGAAGGGACCGAGTTCGAATCCCTGAGAAGGTATGGATGCTTGTAAATGTATAGCATCTGAGTGCTATGAGTGTATTCAAAATGTACGATGAGCCGAAAGTGCTCTCTAGTTGTTTGGTGTCAGGAGAAGAGCGATGGAAGAACTTCGGACCCGTTCCCCGGGATGTTTTTCTTCAAAACTAGGCCGAAACTGGGAAAAGTCATACAGTCACTTTTATGGTGCTCATTTATGGACTCATTTCAATGTGAGACTCAGTCTTGCAGTGCTTGCCACGATAAAATTGTTCTATTTAAGTCAGATAAGTGAGATTAGTCACAACAGGAACAGGGAAAAGTGGACGGAGCACCCGAATTTCGTAAGTGACTTTTACAAGTATTGCTCCGCCGCACTACTGTTCCCGTTGAGCTTCGGCTGGCCCGCATCGGATGCCAGCCTAACAAGACATTTACATAGAAACTTACTAATACTAGACTTACGTATTAAATATACAATTACAAAGACACAGTATACAATTATTATAGAGAAATTAATCTATTGAAAAAAGTTGGATTATGGCAGATTAATATAACATTATTACTTCAAACATACATGATACAAACTTTCATTGTACATAGTACATTGTACTTGTACTTCATACAAACAATATATTTACATTTGTATATCTAATTACATCGAATTACATTTAACATCTTTTTAAGGAACTAACTGGTGAAGAATTTTTTGTGCATCTCATAGTATTTCGTTGTATTTCGAACTCAAATTATCTTGTTAATATATTTCTTTTCATTTTTTAACTTGTTACACAGATTTGCATCAGCATTGAAGTCTTACATTATTATTATTTTTTTTTTTGTAAATTAATGTTTCATAAATACAGAAAATATACAATAGAAAATCACATAATACCTACATTTGTATTAATATAATCTAATTATATAAGTTTTTAAATTATTGATTTAATTATTACAAGATTAGTCATAACAAGAACAACAAACACTCTAGATTTGGAAATATTAAAAATCAACTCAGTTTTCAGCGAGATTCAGCACGGATCTTACAATTGCTGGCCGGACATTCTGACCACTTACACTACCAGAGCCCACACAAGGAGATATGGGATATTTTCCTATTTCTATAAGAAAATATTCCATCTCTTATTGTGATAAACTGCCCTCGATATCGATAGTATTTTATTCAAAGTCTATGTCAGATTAAGATTCCTTTTTACCAAATTTTAATTTTACGTCAGTATGTTATTCTGCTATAATTAGTTAAATTTTGACAGTAATGAAATTTATACCCTTATTTTGAAAGGAAAAAAAAATGTTTTTTTTTTTACTTGATGCTATTCAAAATTTAAACATTCAAAATTATTTCAGAGATGTTATCCGCAAAAATTATTTGTTTTTCTTTTTGCAGTTTTTAAATACTCAGAACGAATTTCAACAGGCACACACGCAGTTATTGCTTTAGATGGTTTAAAGTGATTTCAGAGACATCTACTGTATACTGTTATATTTCTGTCAAAATCACAAAACCCAAATGTTTCATATTTGCTCTAAAACAGTCAGACTAACCAAATACTGACCATTCAAGTAAATGATGTATTCCGGCAGCTCATATAGCGTCACCTACTTTTAAATATTCTCACCCTTAAAATGAGTCTAAATATAAATGCAGCGAGAAAATCACGGGCAGTCAGTAGAACTGATGATTTTAATCTTTTAACCTTTGGTCAACGCAGTGCCTTTGTCTTTAAATTAAATTACAATGTATTAAAAATCGATCTTAAAAAAGTCAGTGCACACACATAACAAGCTATGCATGTGTAATACTTAGCACGCAAAAATATTTAAAGATAACAGCTATCGTATTGATTGGCTAGTAAAAGTAGATAGACGATTATATCTAATCAATAGCTATTGAGTGATTAGTGATTGGGATTGAAACAATACCGAATCGTGATGGAAATGACCTATTTATTATTATATAATTGATGAAGGCCAATCAATGGCATTTGTGATGTAACTACTAGAGCTTGGCTTCTTTGAAAGCTGCGACAAAAAGTGTTTTGCAATTTAAAACGATATAGTAAATTATCAGACTGATGCCTTTATATCGTTTCGAATCTGAAATGTCATTAAAATTATTAAATCTAAGATAAGATCAGTAACGAATTAAGCAGAATTAATGCAAACGAAAATAAAACTGCTTTAGACGCAAACTTGTTAAATTATTTGTAAGATGAAATTATTAAAATCTTATTAATGTAAATCAGTTTACTAAAATTGGAAATTAAATTTTATGGTTTAAAATCAAGCTTTAATTTTACTTTAGGTATGTAGGAATTTTATTATGGTACTAGAAGCATGTTTTTTTTGTGGTCTTTTCATAAGGATATCTCCCTAGAAAATGCTTTGAGCAAAAATGCTCTAAATACTTCATAAACAAAGGAAAATCGCAAAAATCCAAAGCAGCCAAATCACTCTACGTGGCATCAAAACTTAAGTTTTTCAGATATTTGATTTAAATGATCAAAATTTTAGTTCACTGCTAAAATCTATCAGATAAATTTAATTAGCGCTTGCACTAAACTCCGCTTGTGTTCTAATAAAAAATTAGATGAGAGCAAATTAACGGTTGATTTATACTTTTTGACAACATTCTGCTTTTCTACGACATAGTGAAATGGTCTATGCTATTTACGAAATCATATTGATCCTATTCTCAATGTGTATGATAATCAAATGGATGCTGGTTTCAAAGCTATTACTAATATATCCTAATATAGTCAGATCTTACTAATATAGTCAGATCATCGATTAGTCTAAATCTCGGTGAATAAAAATCCCTACGCATGTGTAGTTTGTCCTGGGCTTGATTCCCAGCAGGTGAGAGGTTTTGCTACATAGAAGTTTCATGAATTTTTCCACTTGTAAGTATGGATATCAGAGATTTTTTTCCCCTTAGAAGGTCCTCTACGATGGCATTCTTCTGAAAGCTTTCAGATTTTATAATACGCCCAAAGGGCAATTTTTTAACGTTTTGTGTGTTATCTTTATTTATTAAATATCGCGTTATTTTGCACTTAAACAGCATAAAATTCAATTACCCAGTAATACGAAAAAATATTTATAAACAACATATCTTTACAGTTACCGATAGAAAGTCTCGCGCTGGAGATAAAACTTTTTTTTTTTTTTTTTTCCGTACAATGCTGCCGTTGTTCACTTTCAAATCACTAAGTTTTCTAATCAAAAATTCGCTAAAGTTTTAAATTATGAACTAGATAATAAAACAAATTCTAAATTCTAAATGCAAACTTCCAGGTGTCCGTATTCGGGTGGAGGATTACGCTATTCAAAAATTGATAGCTCTAAGTACCGTAGTTTTTTCACAATGCGAGAAACATACACACATTCATGCAAATACTTCATTATTTAATTTCTTTAATTATAATACAGGGTGATAATATTTGGGGCAACAATTTAAAAAGTGATGCGCCGCTTATAGTGAACTGACGCAAAATGCCGTTTCGAGACTAATAGCTTTTCTGGGCTAATGCTCTTTTGGGCTAATAACAAATTTCAGGAAAACTTATACAATAAATATGACACTTCACGAAAATGAGCAGTGTGCCTGCTACAGATATTTTGTTTTCCATGCATGCCAATAAAAATAAACTTTTTATACAAAAATAATGTATAAACATATCAAACCCTTCTCCAAGAGTAGCATTAATATGCCTGAAACTTAGAAAGTCCATAAATGTTAAATGGGTTTACAGATATAAATGCGATTCTCTCCTAGGAAAATGTTAAAAGTGATAGATACATGCACTTAGAGACATAAATTTACAAATTTTTGAATCAAAAATTAAGAAGGGTAGCATTTTAAAATTGGTTTGGTTTGGTATATTTGTTTATAGTAAAGCACCGGAGGGCTATGTATCTATGGGGCGAGATGCTTTCCGGGAGGCCTTTCTAAGGTAAACTGGCTCATATACACGTTACATATATTTTTAAACTGTATGATCCTTGTTAGATTTCTTCTTATCCTAAATCAATGAGGGGAAAAAAAACCTGAAAGGCCAATAATTATTTTCTTTCTCGCATCTTAAACTGTTTAACTGAAGCTAGTTTTCATACTTTTTTTAATAATATCATTTTAATAATATAATTTGTATTTCAAGAAAGGAAAAATAATACAATGTTGGCCAAAAAATTTTTTTAGCGTATTTATTATTATTTTAAATACTCGTCGGTATTCAATATATTCTACAGTGTAGTTAATATGTCATTTACCTGAAATGGTTTATTTTTAAGTTGTTTGGAAAAATTTGCTTTGTTTCTGGAACATCTTTGATAAACAAAGCAAAATTTTCTGTTCTGATTCTCTTGTAAGCAGTAATTAACTTAAAGAAATACTTTTTTTTTTATTTTTGGCTATTAGATAATGCGCATACTTTAAGTAGTCTAAGAGTTCTATATATTTGAAAACAAATATTAAACTTTAATCTGATTCCAATCTCATGTGGAAGTTTTTATTTATAATATTTAGCTTTGAATATAAATGGCTTTATTTTGATCTGTTATTTTTTACAGTTTGCCATACAAAGTCCAAATGTAAGTGAAAACGTTTTCGTGAAACCAAAAGCGATCTCTTTTCCTGTGCTTTGAGTTGTAAGTACTGCATCAGTATTTTGACCTAGTTTGTAGATCCAGCTCTAATTGTAAAAGATTTTTCGGAAAGCATTGTTATGATCCAAGTCAAACCGTTCACTGAAATTTTCGATGATCATTGTAACAACTTCTGAAATAAATCTGCATAAAATCATCGAAAAATCTTAAAGCTTCACTTTGCAATGATTATCCTTTTGAAGGCTATCCCTTGAAGTCATCGTTACTCGGGTAAAATCTCATTACAGGAAAAACTGTGGAAAAATCTATACGGGAATATAATGCACCTACTAGAATGCAAAAGTTATTCAAAGACAGCATTTGGTTGTTATAAAAACTTGAAAACACGTAAAAAAAATGAACCCTTTACTATTATCTTGCTCTAAATGTCACATATTTATAAATATGGCTAAATCAATAATAATCAGCTAAATAATGATCAGCTCTGCAATGACTTCAGCTCAAAAGGTTGTGGAGGTTATTTTAAGTTTCGAACAGTTATTTTAAATTTTAAACATGCTTTACTTCCTATTCTCGTTTCCAACCTACTATTCCCTACCAGAATAAGTTTTTAGTATCGCAGTGCATGTAAATGAGGTAGAAAGAGTATTTAAAGGAAGGTTTCGCTTACTTCAGCAGAACAGCTTAGGAATCCTTAGTAGCACATGTCTGCCGTCAGGCTACTTCGCTGTTTAATGATAACTACGCTCGGCCGTACTGTATGTACCCACTGACATTCGGCGGTTAAGTTAATTAATCTATGTTAGATAATTGTGTACAATTTCGGCTAAGTTCAGCTTAGTTTAGCATTAGATTAGTTTCTTATTTTCTTATCTTGAGTTTAAGCACAAGTGGAGGCTTTTCTGTAAGCCCGAGAAAGGGGCCATCTGTGTTCTTAGTTTGAGATAATAAGGGTTAGTTTGAGATTAACCCTTCTCTGGACTTTTCATTTACACACTTGGGCTCAGCAATAAGTCGTTATATAGTTCAACACGGTTTCTACTAAGTTATGCATACACAAAGTAATTAGGAACATTACATGGTACTTCAGATTTAAAAATTTTATTCCTTGTTAGTCCAAAGGGGCTTTGTCCCTGAAGGACTATTATTTTCGTTTTGCGATTTTGCGTCGGACTCATAAACGTCGGTTCACTTTTCAAACTGTTGCCACAAAATGTTAGAGTCCTGCATTATATTTGAAGAAATTAAATAATGAAAAATCTGCATAAATGATTGTCTATTTCTCGCATTGTGATAAAACAATGGTACATAGAGCCATCGAATTTTGAATGACGAAATCCTACTGCGAATATGGGCATCTGAAATCCCAAATTTGGAATTTGTTTTATTATAGATTTTATATTTTGTAAAACTTTAACGAATTTTTGATTTACAAACTCAATGCTTTAAAAGCGAGAAATGGCAACGTTATATAGAAAAAAAAAAAAAAAACTTTTATCTCCAGCTCGCGAGACTGTGTATATCGGAAATTCTAAAGATATGCTTAATTTAACATTATTTTGCGATATTGCTCTTGAACTGAATTTTATGGTTTAAGTGCAAAGAACATGATATTTAATAAATAAAGGTAACACTCAAAACGTTAAAAAACGCCCCTTTGGACGTAATTTAAAATCTGAAACATTTCAGATTTTTTTTTATGGTTTTTCTTGGATACAGAACGAAAGGTATCAAAATACTATTAAAATACATGTATTGTTTTTAAATAAATTACTGTACTTCACAAATAGGCAGCGCCTATTACCTTAAAAAGCAGATGCTGTTTAAAAAGATAATTCAGTAATTGAATAATTGAACAATTGTTTTTTTAGTAATTCAAATTAGCATTTTTGACATTTTTGACAATGATTGGATTTAATACATTAAAACCGATAGAAAAAAATATTTCTTGTTAGCATTTGAAAGCTCATAATAATTAGACACTACATATGGCAAACAGCAATGGAAATAAACTTAGCATTCTTAAAATTTATATAACTAGAATACGTAAACAAGCATAAGACATGGACGTTATAAAAGATAGACTAACCCAGTGGGCGGGACGCGCGTCACCGACATGTCGGCAACAAAGAGTAGGGATGATCTGGTTTACTTTAACACTGAAACCTATGGCATTTGTATCACATAACTCTTTTTAATTATTAAATGTGATACGTTATGTAATGATGAGATTATGAAAGCCACAGTTTTTTCCAAATAGGATTTAATATATCTCATTAAAGCACTTTTTACTGCATTTCGCACATTTTTTTCATGCGTAATTCTTGTACAAACATCTTTACTTTGGTAAGACGGTAAAAACTCTAAGCACAAAATTTATGAACTTAATTTTGCGTAAAAATAAAGTAAAATTAAATAAGATTGATAGTACGTGATGCTTTGAAATAAATAAGGTAAAATTAAACAAGATCTGATAAATTTCTTTAAAATTTAATGAACATTTTCAGGCAGTGATTTTCCAAGCTATAATAACATTACAAAACGATCTTATTTGATTATATGATCATTAAATTATTAACATTAAAGTGGATTAGTTATTTTAATATTTCATAAAATTCGGAGCATAAAATTTTCTGAGCGTAATGACGGGGAAAAAAAAAGATAAAATAAAATCTAGAAGCACTCAGATTTTATATTACGCCCAAAAGGAACCTTTTTTTAAAGTTTTCTGTGTTACCTATATTTATTGAATATCATGTTCTTCGCCCGTAAACCACATACATTTGAAAGCAGCATATCTTTAGAATTTCCGCTTTGGAGATAAAACTGTTATTTTCCGGACAGTGCTCGCTCTGAACTTTCAGGTGATGGAGTTTGTTAATCAAAAATTCGTTAAAATTTTACAAAATGTGAAATAGAGTAAGAGAAATTCGGCCGTCCAGATGCCCATGTTCGGGTGGAGGATTACATTATTCAAAATTTGATGGCTCTAGATAGCGTCATTTTTGTCAAAGTGCAAGAAACATACATGTATTCATGCAGATTCTACATTATTTAATTTCTTTACATATAATACAGGGCAGTAATATTTGGTAACAACAATTTGCAAGGAGACACGGACATTTATAGTAAAATAGCGCAAAATGCCGCTTTGAAATTAACAGTCTTTCTAGGCTACCGCCCCTTTGGGCTAATAAATTAAATTAACAGTAAATAAAAAGAATCTTATGCAGAACTCAAAATAAATTAAAAAATTAATCACGATAAAATAAGCAAAATTAATTATTACGGTTAAATACAATTTTAATATTAGAATTAAATGTATAAAAATTTTTAAGGAGTCAAAAGTGTTATCACTATGATGTATTATGAAATATAATTGAAAAAAATTCTTTTATGGAAATTGTGCTATAATACTCTTCTATAATTTTAAAAAGCAGCACAATTTAGAATTTTAAACAAAACTTTCAAAAATTCGTTTTTAACTATTTTAGTATTTTTTACTTATTTACACCAATAAAAAGCATAAAAATTGCAAGAGAAAATTGTTTGTTTGAAATTTTCTGTTACTTCAGATTTAAAATATTATTTTCTAAAAGAAGTAGTTACAAATTTCCTTACAGCATAGGGAAAGCTAAAAAAATATCCAGCCCTGAAAGCATGCAATAGCTTTATAATTATTTGGAACGTTAATTATGCTTGATAAATATGCTAAATTTTTAAAAATCAATCTCAATTTAAAAAATAAAAATATGTAGAAATTCTAATTTGTGGAATGAGGCGCTACAACCAGCTTTTTCTTGACAATTATACACGCTGCAACAGGCAACCAATGTTAAATTTCAGCAAGTCGTCCCTACTCCTCCGGATGTGATCAAGGTGACAGCCGGCAACGCATCAGACGAAGGAGAAATCCCGTTTGAGTTAGTCTATTTCTTATAAGGACCATGGCATAGGATTCTTAATATTTATAAAACTAGAATATTTACAACACTGGAGAGTTAAACTGTAAGAAATAAACTGAAAGCATAGATTTCAGGTGATGGATTTTGCACATATTGTAAATACCAAATCATGCTGGAGGAGGGGAAAAAATAAAATAAAATTTTAATAATCTCAATATATTGATTCTTTAAAAGAAACCTCAATGTAGTTTAAAGAAAAATACCATGACATATTATTATTCAGAAACTGCTAAAAATTTAGCTGAAATTGATATTGCTTTTTTTTTTGTAAATTTTAAATCAAAAATTAATGTTTTATATTTGTAAATTATCTTTTAACTGATTTGAGAATTTACTATATATAACAGCTATTGTAATGTCAGTGTCAACATAAATTTTAAAATTATACATTTTTGAATGAAGAATATGTTTTGACAAAAACAAAAATAGCATTTCTAGTTATGCTGTAAAGAGTATGATTGAAAATTTTTTAATTTCAAAATTTAATATTTTTGAATGCTAATTTAGAACAAATTATGGAATTATGTTGCATTAGCAAAACATATAAAAATCAAGCAAAATTTGGTTAAGTATTAGTATTAAAAATCACTCTGCGCATTTTGAAATAATACGAGAGACATATATAATTCTAGCATCATCTTTGATCTTGAAGAAGAGAAATACCTGTCACGTAAATTTTTTCGAAATGTAAATATTTTTTCTACAAAACACCAATCTAAAGTTAAATTTTGCCTAATTTTTAACCAGTTTCCTGACAAAATTCGTATTCGAGAAGCGATATAACTCTCTCTATATAATATATAATATATTACATATTATATACTCTCTATATATAATAAATATTTTCCTCTTACTGAAATTTGTCTACTCACCTACAGATTTTCAGGTCCTCAGCATTAACTTGGCACGTTACTAGTCCGTTACCTTGGTAACAGACCCAAGCAAGTCTCCTATTAATATAAATTATAACGAAAGAGACAAAAAATTAAGCTGTGGTAGATACCGTCACCATGGTAACAGGAGAGGAGTTAATCTAATCTCAGGAGACTGGACTCCATGACTGGGATGTTGTCCAAGACTTAGAGGGCTGAGAACGCAGGTGGTCACGTCATTCTGGGTCACGGTTCGTGGTCACGCGCTTTTACGCGGTCTTCACCATGGTCACCCACGGCGGCAAAGGGGCCAGGTTTATTTTTTTTGTAAGACCTTGGACTTTGGGTGGACTTCAACGATAAATGATTTTCATTTTCCTCTCACGTATTAATCATTTATGCGTGATATCCACCGGAACGAATTCCGGTACGTTTTGATCAGCTGTCTCAGGTTCTAGGAACTGTGATTCATGTTTACATGTACAATATGTTAGCTGAAATACTGAACATTGCAATTATTAGACTGAAGAAGTAATTGAGAAATCATAAGTAATAACGAAAGAAATATCGCACATGCAAACATGTGCTACTGATGAAGAATAATAACACGAAACGATTAAATGGGCAACGAGTAATGCAACTGACAAGAACAACAACAGCAGATAACACTCATTTCTTTTTAGACTGTTGCCATCAAATACTGTTACCTTGAATTATATAAAAAGAAACTAAATAATAAAGAATCTGCATGAATGTATGTATGTATATTTTTTGCATTGTGAAAAAACAGAAGTACCAACAGAGTCATCAAACTTTCAATAACATAGTCTTTTACCCGAGCATGGGAAAGCCCGAATTTGGAAATCTTTTTATTGCCTATTTCCTATTTTGTAAAACTTTAACGAATTTTTGATTAAAAAAATCAACAGTTTTAGAGCGAGCATTAGCAATACTGTAAGGAATAAAACGCTTTTATCTCCAGCGAGCGAGACTGTCTAGCGGAAATTCTAAATATACGCTGTTTTTAAACATTTTTAGTCCAATGTGACGTTAGCCCAAATGCTCTCGAAACGTGTATGTGTCTGTAAATAAAACTAGTGATATAATTTTTTTTAGTCAATTCCTACTTAGGTCAACATAGAAAAATTTTATTTTAGTTGCAAATATAGGGCTTGAAGACAATACATGAAAATTCAGGGATTTTCAGCCATAAAAAACATATGAAAAAACTATATTAACATCAAGTGTCATCTACTACAAGTTTAAAAATTGTATTTGAACTTGAGTGGATGAATAAAAAGTATTTTATTAATGAATGAAAATTTGAACACGATATACAGAGGCTGTTCGCACATTTTTTAGACGATTTCGGTAAGCGGTAATAAAAAATCGTTTGCTGCAAAAGAAGTAATTGCAATTGTACTGTTTTTAAAAGTAAAAATTATCGTCTGTGGCTTGAAAGTTTTGTTTTTATTCAAAATGGCGAATTTAACAAAGCAGTGGTTCGAAGGCTACATTTACGCTCTTTCCGAAGAGAAATATGCATACTCCGTTATCCAAAAACGATCGATAGGTAATGACATCAACAAGAAAGGAAAAAAAAAACGTCAAATTGGATTCTCAAGTGGGACAAAAATTCCAAACAAGTATCCAAGGAAAAAACGGACATCTTCGACTATTGCAAAGGTACTTTGTTTAATGTTAAAAGAAAATCCCCCTAGTCAAAGGACAGTTGCAAAATCATTAAAATGCTCGATGTCCACTGTAAACAAAATGATAAACGTTGATTTAAATCTTAAGAAAGCGAAAAAACGCAATGTGCATCGTCTTCTTCCAAAGCATATCTCTCAACGCAGGACAAGCTGCAGAATTCTATATGAGAAATACTTATCCAAAGAAAAATGAAAAACAACTGCCACAATAGATGAAGCATGGGTGTATTTAAATGATTGTAACAAAAAAAGAGCCATTTATTATCATAAAAGGGGAGAAAAAAATTAAGTACATGGCTCAAAGAATCGAAAGAAAGTTTTTCTAAAGGATTCATGATTGTTGCTGGTGTTTCTTATAATGGCAAGTTAAAAATAAAGAGAGTGCAAAAAAAATGTCAAGATTAACTCCAAATACTATCAGGAACATATTTTATTGCCAATTTTTCTGAATGAAATACCATCGCTTTACCCACAGTGCCATCAATCTGTGAGACTCCATCAGGACAAAGCTAGCAGTCACACATCAAAATCCACTGTAAATTTCCTAAAAGAAATGGAACAAAAAACTGGTATCAAGGCCATATCCTTCACTGATATCCCTACTAAATCTCCGGATGTGTCACCTATGGATTTTTGTGCTTTCGGACTTTTAAAAACTGCATTATCCAAACGTTGTCCCAAAACCCTAACAGGACTCTGGAAAGCTGTTCGGGAGGAATGGGATAGAATACCTCTTCTGCCACTTCAAAAGGCATTGTTATCCTTGAAATTGCGGTGTAGAAAGATAGTTCAAAATAAGGGAGGTCAAATAGAACATTTAAAACACAAGAATGTTATGTAATTTAGTTTTGTGAATGCAATATACATCGTCTAAAAAATGTGTCAACAGCCTCTGTAGGGAGAGTGTGAGCTAATAGTAGGAATTTAAAAAAACAATAAAAAAAGGCTCGTTCGGGCGTAATATAAAATCTGAAAGTTTTCAGACTTTAAAATAAAGTCTGAAGGTTTTCGTTGTGTGTTTTTTTCCACTTCTAAAATTTTCATGTTTGCAAATATTTCTGCGGGGAAAATTGACAGAAAGCAATAATAATAATTAAATTAAAAGCAGAAAACTGAAATGAGCACGATTATGGCTTCATCTTTAACAGTATCGTAATAATTTAAATACATGTTTGCTTTATTAAAGATGCTTGACAACATTATAAAAATTCACATATTTAGAAAAAATGCAGATGAAAATTTAACAAAGTTGTTGCAAAGAGTTAGACAAACGATAATTCTGCAACGGAATTCGTAACTCATGGCGATGAAAAATGTATTAAATATATTCTTGGAGTAAATATTTACAAAAATTATAAAATAGATACAAATTTTAAATAATGGATTAAAGGTAAAAATAGCCAACAAGCGCATATATTGCTTTTAGATCTCTTAGTTCATTACATTAACTGAACATGGCAACCCACTTTTATAATTTAAAAGATCTTCTTCCGGAAGACTGGAAACAGGATTGGCAGTTTATCAATGATTACTGCTGTAACGATCTTATAATCTTCTGGCAAGATTGGAAACAGGACTGACAGTTTGTCAATGATTACTGTTGTAACGATCTTATAATCTTCTTCTGGCAAGATTGGAAACAGGACTGACAGTTTGTCAATGATTACTGCTGTAACGATCTTATAATCTTCTTTTGGCAAGATTGGAAACAGGACTGACAGTTTGTCAATGATTACTGCTGTAACGATCTTATAATCTTCTTCTGGCAAGATTGGAAACATGATTGACAGTTTGTCAATGATTACTGCTGCAACGTAATGTGACACAGAAGCAAAGATTATACAGGTTTATAGCGTCAAAAAAACTTTTATCCTAGTCTATACTAGCATTTCTCAGTTTATGGTCGGCGGACCACAAGCAATCCTCGATACCGGCTTTTAGAGTCCCCTAAATTAGCCCCCCCCCAAAAGACAAAATTAAAATTCAAATTAACTATGTATAGTCTATCGATTTTTCTTTTTAGAATTTTTTGAAATTTATTACTGGTTATCTTTTCGACGGATTTACCATTCTAGTCTTGGTATTATAAGTGGGATTTAAAGAACTGCGACTGTGGTGCTTCTTACCAGCATACATCCAAATAGAAAATAGCTATGCAAGAATCGACAGGCTCATCATTAATGTGAGCAATAACATTCATTTCATCTTTACTAATAAGATAAAAGATTATCCAAACTCTAATAACCTTGAATAATTATGACCGAAGAAAACCTTTTCTTCGATTAACGAAATTACTTAATACCGATATAAAACTAAATGAATTTTAATTAAATGTTTTTTTTTTAATTTTTAAGAATTTAATGGTATTAACATATGCTAAAAATTGTTTTCGTAGGGGAGAAGAGTAAGGAAAAATTGTTTTCGTAGGGCAGAAGAGTAAGGAAAAATTGCTTTCGTAGGAGACAAGAGTAACAATTCTTCCGCAGAACATTCTAATCTATAAAAGTAGTTCTTACTTGAAAAAAGTCTGAGAAGCATAGGCCTATATACTCTTGTCTCCTACGTCCAAGAGTAACAATTCCTCCGCAGAACATTCTAATCTATAAAAGTAGTTCTTACTTGAAAAAAGTCTGAGAAGCATAGGCCTATATATATGACACATAGTGGTTTTCCTATTTATTTGTAAACCAAGCTAAACTTTTGTAGTAAAAAAAAAAACAATATAAGAACTAATTATGTCTAAAATCTGAAGTACAAACCTAAAATTCCAATCAATTACTTGTAGTGATCAGAAGAAGTGGGGAGAAAAGTAATAATGTTTAGACTACCTGCATATACAACATGCATATAATTTTCAAGCTAATAATCAAATCATTTTACATGGATCTTAATGCCACTGCAACATAACCATATTCCTTACGGATGCGAAAAGTATCTCCATGGAAGTTACAAACGATACAGGTTTCTCGTCATCAATAATAATAATAATAATAATAATAATAATAATAATAATAATAATAATAAATAAACAAATAAATAATAATAACAATAATAATACATAAATAATAATAATAATAACAATAATAAAACATAAGTAATAATAATAATAAATAATTATAAATCTGAAATATTTCAGATTTCATATTATATTATGTTTAAAGTGGCCTTTTTTTAAACATTTTATTTGTTACCTTTATTTATTGTATCATGAATCTTCGCCCTTAAACCGCACGAAATTCAATTCAACAGTAATACCATAAAATATTTAAAAACAGCTCATCTTTAGAATTTCCGATACACAGTCTCGCGCGCTGGAGATAAAAATGTTTTTTTTTTCGTACAGCGTTGCCATCGCTCGCTTTGCAATCGTTGAGTTTGTTAATCAAAAATTCGTTAAAGCTTCTCAAAATTTAAAATACATAATAAAACAAATTCGAATTTCTAAATTCGGGTATCCAGGTGCCCATGTTCGGGTGGAGGATTACGCTATCCGAAATTTGATGGCTCTACGACCGTACGTTTTTTGACTATGCGGGCAACATACGTGAATCCATGGAGATTCTTCATTATTTAATTTCTTTAATACACGGCTGTAATATTTGGTGACAACAATCTGAAGCCGTTTATAGTGACTTCTCGTTTCGAGATTAATAGCCCTTCTGAGCTAACGTCGTAATAATAATAATAATAATAATAACCTTCTGAGCTAACGTTAATAACAAAGATAATAATAATAATCTAAAAACTTTATTTTATGTCACACTTCAGTGCGAAGAAATTAGCTAAAGAATAGCCCTCAAATTCACAATTTTTTCGATAAAAAACTGGACTTCTTTTAAATGAGTTTCAAATCCGCGAATATAGGTTTCACGAAGAATATATAGTATTTTAAACTGACATATTTCTTTTGGTAAATGTGAAACCAATACTTATAATTTTCTTATTACCACATTTAAATATTATTAAATATTGCTGATTGCAACTTTTTAATTTACACTTCAGTTTTTCCATTTTGATAAATGATTTGTACGTGGAGACAGGAAAGTAATTTAGGTAAAAAAATTGCAAAAGTTTACTTTAAGAAATCAGGGACAATTTAAGCTTAGATTGTGTTAGAGATTAGTTAGCATTTTGAGAAAATCTGACATGGATTACTGTTCCTCAAAGAAGAATTCGTTTCTCATTTTCATGGAAAAATTTATGGCTTTTAGATAAATAAATGAAAAGGGATAAACATGAAAAATGTGGATTCATCTCTTTTATCAAAACAGGAAGTAAATGAGAGACAAATGAGAATGATAGAAGAAAATGGGGGGAAAAACAGGAAGTAAAGGAAGAAAGACCTTTTAAATATTCTGAGAAAATAAAGTAGGAAATTAAAAACCACTCATTAAAATTAAGAAATTTTGATAAATATGAGAAACATATGAATTCTAATTCCATTTTTGTCAAAACCTTAAAAATTCTAATCTCTCTGCCTTTAATTTATATTTCACTCTATAAATGGTGCAGTGTTAGTTGAAATCCTTTTTATTATTTAATTGACTTTGGAAGACCTCAACCTGAATATTTCCGGCACTTCTTGAAGATGAAGGACTTCGGACTGGACTCCCACAAAATTAATATAATTTTTTAAAAAATCATTACTGATATACAAAGGGCTAGAGCGTTGTGCAGCGTCACCACAGGTCCGGGGTTCGATCCCACGGCTGGTTAAGGTTGACTCAGCATTTCATACCTGGAATGGGTAGATAAAGCGAGTACCAAGTTCGCTTAGAGTCTAAACACCGGGGCTCCTGCGACAAGCTGACCATTTGTCCAGGGCATGCTTATGCACTCCGGAGCCCACGGTCAGGTAAGCAGAAATCGGAGCACTGCAGGCAAAGATCACATTCACCCTAAGCATCTTTCTCTGTGTGCGTTAACTTTTCGCTAAGAATATGTTATCTTCATTCTTGTTTTAGAAAAGAAAAGACATTTAAATCTATAACTTCTCTTGTTGTAATTTGCAAGCAATAAACTTCTGCTTTTAAACCTTCACTTCTTCTTAGCTTTTTGATATTTTCGGTCATTGAACTTTGATAATGAAAAGAGGTGCTAAATATGAGACTGTTTGACAAAGCATCAAGTTACTTGATGTCTACTTCAACAACAGGAGTTTCTGTTGTGTAGGTAAACAGAAGAACTTATCTTTTCCTATTTTAATCCCATCTCCCAAATTATCGCATTCATTTCAACAGATTCTAAGAAGACTGTAGGCCATTGTGAAACCACTGAAAGGAAACCTTAATAGAGAGAGCAATTCTATCCAATGCTGGTGGCATTTAAGGCCTACATCAGAAAATAGTTTATATGAAAACCTCAAGTTCTGACGAAACCAGCTCAAAGAAACAATGGACCAGTCACGCTGTCAATAAGCAAAGTCCTCGGCTTCCAAAAAGAGGGTCAGGTCATTTTAATTGGCTGCTTCAGAGGTAAAAAAAATGTAAAAAAAATAAATGTCCGAATAACAGCATTGTAAAAGTAATTACTTGGCCCTGTCTCTAAAAAAATGTGTGAATTATAACATACTCTGAAGATTAAGATCATTTTGAGAGAGAGAGGTATAAAAGTGGATTTGTGAATGATGGTGGTAAAGATGCATTTTTAAGCAGGCAAGTATAGGTAGGTGATAAAAGCGAATTTTTATTTACTACTTATGTGTAATTCTATGAATTTGAGACACTAACATAAATGAAGAGAAAGCCTTAATGGTTTTCTGCTAAGCTGGTAAAATTTGGTCTTTGGAAGAGATAAATTGAACTGTTAGAGCTGTTATGTGTGGTCTGCTATAGTTAAACTACGCCAAACAGACTGCTTTATGCACATGATTTTTCATGTGTTATAAGCAATGATTACGTAGAGGTTTCCATTATCTACACGATAATTAGGATACATTTTTTAAGTGATAAATTTTTATGATCAAAAATTCAAACAGATGAAGGAAGATGCATAATTTGAATCTAAGTTTTAGAAAGCTTGTTTGTTCCCAGCTTAAAGCAGCCACAACGGTCATATAAACCGAAAGAAGATAAAAATATTTTTCTCATGTGAAATTATATTATCGTTCCCCGAAAACAAATAAATATAGGATTGGTAATAAGGCTCAAATTATCGATGTGAAAAATTTACCTATTTTTTTTAAAGTGAATAAATGGCAGCGGCTAAGTTTTAGTTATGTAAGCAAGTAAATGCAAATAGTCCTAAAATTATTCCATTCAGAATGATTATGATGATTTCTTGCCATCAAAGATTTTTTAAAAATCGTTTTAACTAAAATGTTTATTAAATTCAGAAATATTAATGCACTGATGTAAAAAGCAGGGTATTTTCAGATAATTTTATAATTTAAATTTTGATTTTCATAACAAGACAACAGTGCTAGTTTTTCAAAAATTATTTAACGCAATTTTTGTAGAAATATTGCCACACTTTTTTTACTTTCAAAACGTTTTTTTTTATTTTCAGAACGGAAAGAACTTCTCTGGTTATAATAAAGCTCCGCGTTGTTTTCCATATATACCATTTAATACTTTCGATAAATATAATTTGTTTAATCAACGAGTATTTAAAAATTTATTTTCAGTTAATCTGTTCAGTTTTTCACACTCGAAATATTCACAACATCCTGTCTTCCGAAATAATTCATGACATAAGATTTCAAATAATACGTTCATTCTAATAAAATTTGGGGGTAAAAAATTCTTTGAGATTTTAATGATGTATTCAACGAAATTATTCAGAAACTGATAAGTCGTGCATTTAACACAGTAAGCCGTTTGAGCACACAAACCTCTATTTAGCACAGTTTTATTAAAGAATCATAAGTTAGAATAATTATGAAATCTTTGTTTAATAAGATACAGTGTCTCACAAAAGTGATGGAACACTTGTGCTTTACAAAAGGAAACTGTAATAAAATAAATTAAAAAAAACATGTAAAAATTTTTTGTGGGTGTGTTTCATACTTAAATTTAGTAACAATTATTACAGAACATACATTTTCTCAAAATATTAAAATATTAACTTAATAAAAATACAATTCTTTAGAACGGAGCAAAAAATGGCTCACGTAAGTGATGGGACACCATTAGATACTACTAAGTACTACAACAAATATATTTTTTTGGGTTTTTATTTTTACTCAAAAGCAATTAGCAATAATTTATAAAATTGTCTGCAGTATTTCTCTCCAGTTTGTTTTGGAATTTTCGTGTTTTTTAGCTCTGTGCAGCCATGAATGCTAAACGAAAAGAAACTTTGCCTGAAATTCGAAAATTAGTTATTAATTTGCATATTGAACGTGGAAAATCTATTAGAGAAACTAAACAGTTAACATAAGTCATTTAACAGTTTTCAATATTATTAAACAATATAAAAAGAATCATGTTTCAGGATAAAAGAAGACCTGGCCGACCATCAAAGCTATCCAATGGAATAAAGCGAATTACCTTTCGAAGTATTAAAAATCCAAGAAATCCAAAAAAATCCAAAAATCCAAAAAAAAATCCAAGAATGAGTGCTCCTAAAGGAGCACTCATTCTTGGATTTTTTTTTATATGGAGTAATTTTTAATCCTGGGACTATTAGAAGAGTAATTCTATCTGCTAGATATCACGGTAGAGCAGCCAGGAAAAAATTCTTCGTGAGTGAAAAGAATAGAAAACTCGGACTGGCTTTCGCAAAATCCGACATAAATAAGAATTCTGATTACTGGAATGAAGTTATATTTGCTGATGAGAGTAAATTTAATATATTTGTTTCTGACGGTAGAATCTTGGTGTGAAGAAAACCCAGGGAAGAATTTCGCAAACAGAACTTCGTGCCAACAGTAAAACACGGTGGAGGAGGAGTTATGGTATGGGGGTGTATGTCGTTCGCTAGAGTTGGTAATCTTGTTTTTATTGGCAGTATAATGGATCAGTACAAGTATATTGACATTTTAAATCAAAATTTGAAATCTTCAGCACGAAAATTGAACCTTCATAACGATTTTAAATTCTACCAGGATAATGACCCCAAGCACACTGCTTTGAACGTTAGACTCTGGCTGCTGTATAACTGTCCTGAAATAATGAAAACACCACCAAAATCTCCAGACTTAAATCCCACAGAGAATATTTGGCAAGAATTGGAATCAAGAATTCGCAAACACACCATTTCTTAAAAACAACAATTAAAATCGGTGCTTCAAGAAGAATGGGGTAAAATCACTCCAGAAATCACAAAAAAAAAAAAAAAAAAAAAAAAAAAAAAGTCGAATCCATCCCAAGAAGATTAAATCATATTTTAAAAGTAAAAGGAAATCCAACAAAATATTAAACCTTTTAAAAAGTAAAATTTTTGGATAAATATTTGATGGAAAAGTAAGTGTCCCATCACTTATGTGAGCCATTTTTTCTCCGTTCTATACAATTGTATTTTTATTAAATTTATATTTTAATATTTTGAGAAAATGTATGTTATGTAATAATTGTTACTAAATTTAAGTATGAAACACACCCACACAATATTTTTACATGTTTTCTCAATTTATTTTATTACAGTTTCCTTTTGTAAAGCACAAGTGTCCCATCACTTTTGTGACACTGTAGAGAGCTTGCTTAACACAGATAGAATACAAATCAAAGTTAGCAGTCTTTACAAACATTTAAATCGAAGGGGTGAAATAAAGAATTTACAAGATATCCATTTATAAGTTTTAAATAGCTTCAGGCTCACCTATTAAGCAATATTATCAGGAGTATATTTCGTAAAAGAAGGTAACATCCTGAAACGAATGAAGCACAAGTTACGATGTTAACACAAAATATTTTTAAGACTTCTGCATCTGAACCTCTCTCGCTAATATATCATTTGGCGCTCGTTTGTTTTTGACGTTGCCGAGTTTCATTACGCAAAAGAGACACTAATTTATTTTAACAGAAACCTTGAAAATTATGACTTGAATTAAAATGAGTTAATTAAATCTCATAGGTGTTTAAATTCAAAAAATAAATAACTTCTTAAAAAGGAAATAATGCATTATTGAGTTGAAAACATAGCTATAAATATGTTCTCCAATAAAAATATCCATCTGATAATTAGCCGATTACAGTGAATAAAAATAAAAATATTCATGCACATTATAAAAAATCGATATTCAGATGTGAAGAAATTATCGTACAAATAATGCATGTATTTTACAGAAATAAATAAGATTTAACTGTTTAAAATTAACTATTAGATAGTTCTTTCGAAGTCTTGAGGAGCTGCTTCATCAGTAGCAAGCAAAACAAGTAAAATGTATGATTATTTTAAATAAAAGCATCATAGGAGAAATCAATAGATGTGATAAAAGCGTAAATGTCCAATCCAGTCAGGAGACAAAGTCGAAAAAAAATACCTGACAATAAATGTTAGAAGGTACAGGAAATTGGAAAAAATTAAAAAGATCTCATGTACCCATAAAGGAAAAAAAATAGAATAATATAATCATTTATGCTTTTAAACAAACATATATATTATAAGTATTTTCTACCTTCTATCTGCATGACTTCTTGGTGTAATGGGAACACACTGCATATTCGAGAGGTCCAGGTTCGAGTCCCGGCGAGGGCATTGCTCATTTTTCACGTCTCCAGCATCAAAATAACCTAATGACTCTACAAAATGAAAAGCCCCTAGAATTCTAATTTGACCAAAAAAGCTTGCTCTAAGCTAGCATCATTTAACTGACGTTTAACTGACATGCGCATTATTTACATTATATGCAAATACAGTTTATTAGCTACCTGTGGTTAAATCCCCAAATCATTAGATTCATTTCATGTATGTAATTGTTACGAAATTAGGCTATATATTTAGGTAAAGGAATAGAAAAAAGTATATAATGTTCATAATTATTTAGTTATATAAATTATTAAATCGAATTTACCAAGTAACATGTAGCTCTGAATAATTTCTAAACTATAATACAAACGGTGAATAAATCTACATTGAAAGAATATATGTTTCAGAAGTACGCAATAAATTCGCTTTTGTGTTTACGTAAAGACCAACAGTATTTATTTCATTTAACATTCTCTCCTAGTATACGAAAAGCATAAAAGAATTGGATAAATACGTTTTCCTAATTAAAATTAAAGGCTCAAATGCATTTTTCTTAGCCAACTAATTAATAAGGGAAAAAGGGAAATTGTTCAAAGGTTTTCCCATATAATGGTGTAGTAGTTTTTTATTATAAAATTGCGAATAATCTCTTTCCTCCCTGTTCATAAATGACCTGGTTTGAGCAAATAGATAATCAATTAAAGCACATAAAGGAAGTTATAAATCTGAAATGTTTATTGTTTTGTACTTATTTAGACTTTTTAAATAATTACATGAATAAATAGTCTGCAACTTTATCGATAGTGAATAGTCAAATTTAGTAACTAAAATCTATTATTCTAAAATTCTAGAATCTATTATCTAATCCTATCTTGTTTCGAATGCTCATCTTGAGCTGCAGTGGCCAGTTTTAGATTGTAGACTGGAGACGACTCTGTCCGTGGCAATTTATTTCGTCTTAAACTCTCGAATCTTCTGTGTGTATTTTGTTTTCAATTGGACCAGATATGACCGCTGCTCCTATTGGCAAATGTTCCGCATTACCTCATTTTAACTGTCTTGAGAAAAAATATTGGACAGGACAAAAACAGCTTAATGACCTAGTGGCCATTTGATAAATAAAATACATAAGTTAATATTATTCACAGATTAATGCTATTTTAATCTTCGGATAATTTGGATTAAATTTATAGTACTTCTGTCAGAGATCATAGCTCTTTAAAAGAAAGGCAGGTGATTTAATTAAAGTTCCTCCTATTATAAAATAAAAGGCTAAATTATTACTAAGTTATAACCGTGGGAAAATAAGAAACTGAGTTTAATAAACTTCCTTCTTTGTTAATAAGAGTGGCGTCTATAAAAAAAAATCTCCCCTGTGTTAAAGTAAAAAAGCTAAGTATTTTTAAGGTACAAGATATCTTGACTTCTAAAATAACAGGCAAGCTGACTTTAGCACAGAAGTGATTAAATATTTAGTTTTATATAAGCCCATTACATTTTTATAAATAAATACATTAAACATAATAATACAAAAAATAGGAAAGTTTTCAGATTTAATATTGCCGTTTTTTTTCATTTACATACACATACACGTTTCGATAGCATTTGGGCTAATGTCCCTTTGGGCTAAAATATTTAAAAACAGCCTATCTTTAGAAATCCCGAGAGATTGTCTCGAGCACTGGAGATAAAGGTTGTTTTTTTCCGTACAGTGTTGCCACTGCTCGCTTAAAAATCGTTGAGTTTGTTAATCGAAAATTCGTTAAAGATTAAAAAAATATGAAATACACAATAAAACAAATTCGAAAGTCAAAATTCGGACTTCCAGGTGTCCATATTAGGGTAAAGGACTACGTTATTCGAAATCTGATGGCTCTAGATACCGTTGTTTTTTCACAATGCGAAAAACACGCATGCATTTGTGCAAATTCTTCATTATTTAATTTTTTTAAATATAATACAGTGAGATAATTTTTGGTGTTAACAATTTGAAAAGACTTTTATAGGGATTCAACGCAAAATCCCGTTTTGAGACTAATAGCGCTTCTGGGCTTAACGCTTCTTTGGGTTAATAAATAAACTCTTTAACTACAGCATAGTAGAAGAAAAGACGCATCTAAGTCAAATTATGTTAGACCATTCACTTAAGCGACAAGCAAAATAGCTTAAGCAGAAAGGCAGTTAAGACGCTTTATTTTATAAAATATCATATCTGAGAAAGTAAAAAGAGATAATTAGATAATCAAAATTAATTTTGCGAGGTATTTACGAAATGCGGAAAAGAAATCTTACAGTATTTAACACTGGGGGAAAATATTTGATTATGAAATTTGCGATAAAATAGTCTACCTTACTTTGTTTGTACACAGAGACAGAAATGCAAAATTATTTCGAAATGACACTCACTTGGAATGAAGAACAGCTTCTCAAATGTTGATGTAACTGACAGGAACGAAGAATAACGAGTATTTATCAAGAAGTATGCAAAATGAAAAACAAAAAGTGGGACATTTTTTATTAGGTGGATTAAATCCCATATATTCAGAGATCTCCTTTGTCAAGAAAGATTACACAATAATAATGACAAAGATTATTTTAAATATTATGCATTTATTTAAATGAAATCAGTTAATTCAAGAAATGTAAATGATGTCCAATCTTTTTAAAAGTGTGACACAAATACATACGCACGTGTGTACATGAAATTTTGTCATAAGTATTATTTATAGCTGATGTGGTAATTAAAATAACTACTGACTACTTAACCTCATTTTTATATAAACATTTTGTTACACAATACTGAATTTAATACCAAAGTAATTATATTAAGCTCAAAAATGTTTTGCAAGAACACATTTTTGGTTATGTGTGTCACAACTAGTTAACGGAATATTATTTTCAAGTATAGTCTATGATATAATTTACTGAATTCTTATTACGAATTATCAAATTTATTTGTACACATTTATCTTAGTTATGAATAACGCTATCAATTATTATTTTTATACACAGACTATCAGAAAGAATAGTACAAATAAATAGGATCTCATTTCTGCTTATAGGGTTAAATATACTATTACAATTAGCCAACGATACGATAAAGATGAATTGCATTTTCTTCAGTATTTAGGACTACGATATGAAACTCTATTTTCATGTAGAAAATAGCGCAACTCCAAAGTAAGCATCTGAGAGCAATATATTATTCCCAGAAGTTAAAATTACTTAAGGTATATTCCATAGCCACAGAATGTAAAATGTGCCGCCCAACCGGTATACTGGTTAGAGTCGCTGACTGCCGCGCCGAAGAGCGCGGGTTTGAATCTCGAAGAAATGGATGCTTGTAAATGTATAGTGTCTGTACGGCATGGTGGCACTCTAAATATGCGGCGAGTCGAAAGTCCCCTTGTGTGGTTCAGTGGAAGGAAAGAAATAAGGGAGTCTCTCGGATCCGTCCCACCGGGGTGCTCTCCATCAAAATTGGGGCGAAATTGAGCCAAATCACACTGCCACCTGTTAAGTGCTCAAGGCTGTTAAGGCTGTTGTTAACGACAGGCGTAATCTTGCGCTCTTTGCATGTACAAAAGAATTGATTTAACTAGAATTAAGGCAATAAGAGATTTGTTTTATGGTTGCTAAAAAGATTATGTCTCAATAAATTTCAATGATTAAGTTATGAAAACGATGTCTGTCAAGTAAATCGCGGACAAAAACGTCGCGGAGAAAACAACACAAGACAAAAACATGGAAATAGAAAACATCGTGGGCGGAAAGAAAAGAGAAAACATCGTAGCTGTAAAACAAAATATCGTCGTTGAAAATAAAGCGGTTCAAAAACATTGCGGTTTAAAAACATGGTAGTCGATAATATCCGTGGTAAAAAATAAATTATCTACTAACCATTGCATGACGATAACATCTCAGACATGTGTTTTTCAGGCTTTAAAAGTTGTAAATGTACATTCGTATAATGATTTGGGAGTTTAAAAAGGAATGAGAAATATTTCTACTTTTATATTTCATATTTTTGAATCAAAACGTAAAATTTAAAAAAAAGTATAAAATGTTAGGTTATTTAATTACGGCAAAACCTCGAGGGCTATCTACCTGAGGGATGCCTTCGTGGAGGACTTTCTAAGGCAAACTGGCTCGTATACACGTTACACATGGGGAAAACCACGTAAACACACATGCAGCCAACCCGTTCGCGGGATTCGAACCTGGGACCGAACTACCAGTGCTCAGCGACTTTACCGCTCGGCCGCTGGTGGGCTCGCAAAAAGTATAAAAGGAAAATTAAGCATTCAGAAACAGAAATGAGTAGAAAATTAATGCTACTTATTACATTTAATAGGATGTTAAACTTACATAGTTAAGACATAGATACATGGTTAAACTTACATAGATGTTAAACCGGTTACATAAATAGGATGTTAAACTGTTGGAACTTGGAATACAACAAAAAAGAGCGCATACAAAAATGGCGGTGTTGCTTGACGGATTGTTTTGAGGATGTTGCCGGAAGAATGATTATGCGCATGGTTGCCAGATTTTGGCACAATCTTAAAATTTGGCGACTTCTACTAAGATGGTTACATTAATACCATAAGTCCCAATATTTCACATGGGCGTTTTCAAGGTTTTCCCCATGTGTAACGTGTATACGAGCCAGTTTCCCTTAGAAAGTCCTCCACGAAGGCATCCTTCCTCTTGGGCAGATAGCCCTCGAGGCTTTACTATAATCACACATACACACATTAAATTCTCCCAATATTTCCTTTAAGTACAATATTTCCCATTTCTTTCAGAATACGAAATCCAACCAATAAATACCTTGAAAAGATTTCCTTCAATATACCTAGCAAATAGATATAGTTTTTTTCGTAGTTTGCAGATTTTCACTTCAGTTACTAGTTAGAAATCTTTCCCATGCAGACCAGATAATCCTGAAGTCCTCGCAGACGAAGGCTAAAGAAAGACATTGCCTGAATTAAAGGAGCAAAAATAATTAAATGAATTAATGGGGAAAGTAAAAAAAAAAAAAAAAAAAAACATGTATATTTAGAACGAGGAAAACAATATGGGATCGTTTTCATTCAACTGAAATTTTTATGGTAATTTTTAACAAGCATTTAATTTTTAAAGAGATGAAAGCAAAAAATTCCTTTTCAAAGATTAAATGGTAAGGGTTTCATTGAAATCATTATTTACAATGTCTGTGTATAAAACAGCCCCTGCCTCTATTTCATTAATGCACTACAAAATAATTACATCAAGATAAGTATTGATCTTCAGAGCAATAATGTTTTTTAATTGAAAATTAAACTGATACTGAATTATGTTATTTATTACTTCCAGACTTGTTTGACTGCAGCTTTTAATCCGGATTTAAAAGCATTTGTAGTCAAGGTTATAGAAATATTGCTTTTTACGATACAGAAATGCAAATAATGCTAGGAAAAATTTCGTTAAGCATCAATAGGTTTGTAATTTCATATACTATTGCTCCCAGAGGGAATATTTGCAAAAAATTATCTAATTTGTTTCTTTAATTTTACATATCGTTTATTTAAGCGATTACCTCAGTGGACCTGACACAGATTTATATGACGCAGAGCTTGAACTAAAAAATAGTATATTAGTATTTACTAATAATATATAATATAGTAATCTTACCATATAATATAGAAATTTACAATACTATATAATATACCTTTAAAGTACTATTTAACAGCAATATATATGTATAAGTATATATTAATATTGCAGTTTTATATACTATAAACAGGCATTTTAAGGACTTCTGGTTCTTTTCGAGAATTTAATCTTTATCTGAAAATCATAAAAAATCAAAATGTACTAATTAGGTTATTAATTACAACATAACGAGCTGAATTAAAGAGCAATCAGTATACAAAGTACATTTTAAGGTTGGAACACGATACAAAGTACCAATTTTATTTTCATAAATTATTATAAATTTCATTAATAGTTATAACATTAAACATAACTTAGCTGACGAGAAAATTGTTGACGCAATTTTATAAAAGTGTTTAATAATTTACAAGGAAACTAATGCATAATTTTTAAGAGCTAACGAATGACTATTTATGATTTTATAATAAATAAATAAAAGTATCCGATTTATGCCATTTTCCTTTCAGTATTTCAGTTTAAAGAAAAGAGCTTGTATACAAATAAATTATTTATGCCCTAATTTTTAGAGTGTTGTATGAAATATATATGTGTGTGTGTAAAATATAAAATAAGAAAATAAATCTCTGATAAATTAGTAACTTAATTAACAATAGCTCTTTAAATTTCTCCTTTATATTTTTACATGTCCCCCTCCTAGTATTTGCAATGCATAAAAGTTTCACTCGACTGGGTCATTTATAGATCAATCCACACGTATGGCTTAATAATGCCAATGACGTAACTAATGCGGAATTTGAACTCAAACTTTCGAGAACTTAAACCTATCTCTTGGTGAGCTGCCATATTGGATAACTGCGCACTTTGCTTCTATCTATGTTCTAGTTAAGATGCTGCTTGATGCTGTTCTTTCTAACACAACAATAGTTAAAATGTAATGTTCTGAAGCAGGCAAGACTGGTCTGTCACGTGAATTGTAGCTGTAAAGTCAATTGAAATAAAGATAAATTTTCAATCCACCTGGGCTTCCAAGTATTGCTCTTCATTATGGATCTACGTTTTACGCCCAACATTGTAAAGTCTTGTCATTAAACACACACACATATTCACATACATATATATAAGTCTGTGTGACAAAACCTTAGAAAGACTGCTGCATAATTAGAAAGATGACATTCGAAGGAAAGACTGGTAGACCGATTGAACATAATCTTTCTTGCGGAACATGAACTAACTATCAAAAACATAAATTTCATCACACATGATCATGGACATAACACTCAGGCTACAATATTATACAGAGTATCACATTTCTAATAACGGCGTAGTAAGCAGTACGACAAAGCACATGCGAAATGAAATAGCATTCTAGTGGTAACAGAGCTGCAAACTAACTGAGAATTTAAAAAAATCCAATCTGGTAGTTTGTTAAAAAAAAGGTTTTGGTTTAGGTTAGAAAAGTTTCAGTTACCAAGAGTTACGTCAACAGCGTTGCGCCATGGACCTTATAAGAAATAGACCAACCCAAATGGGCTTTCTCCCTTGCCCTGCCGCATTCCCGGCTGTCACCTTGACCACATCCGGAGGAGTAGGGAGGACTTGCAGAAACTTAACAATAGTTGGCTATTGAAGCGCATATAATTTTCAAGAAAAAGCTAGTGATAGCGCCTTATTTCACAAATTAGAATTTTTAGATATTTTTAAAACTGAGACTGAGTTTTAAAAATTTAGCATGTTTATCAAGCATAATTAATGTTCTAAATAATTATAAAGCTGTTGCATGCTTTCAGGTTTGGATATTTTTTTAGCTTTTCCTATGCTGTAAGGAAATTTTTATCTACTTCTTTTAAAAAATAATATTTTAAATCTGAACTAAGGGAAAAATTCAAACAAACAATTTTCTCTTTCAATTTTTATGCTTTGTATTGGTGTAAATAAGAAGAAAATACTAAAATCCCCAAAATGGATTTTTGAAAGTTTTTGTTTAAATTTCTTAATTGTACTGCTTTTTAATTATATCTGAATATTATAGCATAATATTCTATAAAGGAGTCTTATTTCATAATACATCATAGTGATAACACTTTAATAATTTTATGCATTTATTCTAATGTTAAAAATTGTATTTAACTGTAATAATTAATTGTGTTAGTATTTTATAGTGATTATTTTTTAAAATTTACTTCTAGTTCTGCATTAGTTTTCTTATTTATTGTGAATTTATTTTATTAGCCCAAAGGGGCGGCAGCTCAGAAAAGCTATTAGTTTCGATACGGCATTTTGCTTTGTTTCACTATAAATGTCCTTTTCACTTTGCAAACTGTTGCCACCAAATATTATCGCCCTGTATTATATTTAAAGAAATTAAATAATGAAGAATCTGCATGAATGCATGTATGTTTCTCTCGCACTGTAAAAAAAAAAAAAAAAAAACAACAGAATTTAGAGCCATCAAATTTTGAATAACGTAATCCTCCCTACGATCATGGGCATCTGGACGGCCTAATTTCGAATTTGTTTTAATCCACTTCATATTTTGTAACTCTAACGAAGTTTTGATTAACAAACTCAACGAGTTCAAAGCAAGCAATGACAACCCTGTATAGAGAATAACATTTTTATTTCCAGCGCGGAAATTCTAAAGATATGCCATTTTCAAATATTTTATGATATAGCTCTTGAATTGAATTTTATGTGATTTACTTGCGAAGAACATGATATTTAATAAATAAAGGTAACATACAAAATGTTACAAAAAACGCTCCTTTGGGCGTAATATGATTTCAAATTTGAGTGCTTCAAGAATTTATCTTTTTTTTCCTCATTACACTCAGAAAAGTTTATGCTCCGAATTTTATGAATTGCTAAAATAAACAATCATCTTGTAATGTTAATAATTAATGATTATGTTATAATAATTGTAAAAATTACTGCCTGAAAATGCTCATAAAATTAAAAAAAAAAAAAAAAAAAAAATCAGATCTTGTTTAATTTTACCTTATTTGTTTTGAAGCATCATGTGCTATCAATATTATTTAATTTTACCTTATTTGTACACAAAAAAAGTTCATAAGTTTTGCGTTTAGAATTTTTACCGTTTTACTAAAGTAAAGAAATTTATATGAGAACTATGCTTGAAAAAAATGCGCAAAATGCAGTAAAAAGTGCTTTTATGAGATGTATTAAATCTTATTTGCAAAAACTGTGACTTTCATAATCTCATCACTTATATAACGTATCACATTTAATAATTGAAAACATTTATGTGATACAAATGCCATAGGCTTCCGTGTTAAAGTAAGCCAGATCGTCCCTACTCTTTCTTGCGGACATGCGAGTGAGGCACGCTCCGCCCACTTGGTTAGTCTATAAGTTTCATGCGTTGCGCAGGTCATTCAAGATGGAATGATATAGAAATGACGTAATCCAGAGAAGTTACTACGATTTTAGAACAGAGAGGGAGAATCAAAAAATTACCGTTACTTTAAATTATAATTTTTATTTACATATTTTCATCTTACATACATATATATGAAAAAAATCCATAAAAATATTAGGATTCTTTCATGGCAAGCAGTTTGTCAAGCAATAGTAAGTGGTATGTCATATCATATACAGGTATTTCTTAGTGTCATAGTAAGATACCACTAATGATGGTAATAGCTATATTAAAGATAGAAAACAAAAAAATTTCGATGTTTGAGGGATAATAACGTAGATTTAAATAACAAAAAATCGATGAATAAATAAGATAAAAAAAAAGATTCTTTCAATTCAATGCCTTTGAGCTTTTATGTGATAATTACATTGCTCGCAATAAATGTGCTTTTGGATTTTCAGAAATTTTAACTGCAAGTTATTGAAGAATTAAATTTCAAAATGGACTAACTAATATTCTAGCTTAAAAATCTGAAACCAACATAACAAATATTTAATTTTTTATGTAATGATTATAATGCACTCTCCTTTTTACCGAAAAGGAATTCTAGTTTAAATAATTTAAAGGAAAGCTAATAAAACAGATTCTTTATACATATTGATTCTTTAAGCTGATATTTAAAATACATTTTCAGTTTTGAATATCTTTCGTGCAAAATTACACTGAAGTCTATAATTTTGCTGGTATTTTGAGTAACATTAAATTCTTAAGATTTCTCAAAACCGCAAAAAATCGTTCAGGGAAGTGCGAGATAAGAAAATTATTGCAGTTCCATTACAGCCTGCAACTTTATGCACGCGTTTTCGCACTTTACCAACGTGAAAATAAATTTCAAACGATGTGTTCTCGTATTTCTGCCACCTCATGTTGTTAACCTTTTTTGAACTTACCTAATTCTAAATTGATTTTAAACAGCAAACTTGTTTTACATGACATCAAAGTATTAAGAACAATTTAGTAGTACATAAAATTACAAACAAAGAATTATTCGGTCAAACAGGAAGTTAATAGTAATTTCTTCTACTCTCTTTGAAGTCGGCCGAATACAAAGGAAACCAAGCCTGTCCTCCTCCACTGGACTCCCACTTTTTGCGCATCGCCACCCAAAGGACCTTATCCATGTCTTGCATTGTTAATTATTTTCATTTTTAAGAATCCGCTTACTATAAAGAGAGAACAACGCCATCTGTGGGCAATAAGTAGAAACGACTGACAGAGGAAGTTGATTGAGACTAGTCGTTAGCGAGGTTACCGACAAGCTATGTGTTAAACTTGACCTGCAGACATGCAAATGTGATCGCCATCACGTAGAAAGTGATTTCTCATTGCAAATGGGGAAGTTAATTGCTTTCGCGGCGTAACCTAGATACTGAATTTCTGTGTAATCTTTGTGGCTGACAGTTTTGCGTTTAATTGAAGGTAATAACAGGACATAAAACAGATAGAAAATGAAATAATTTGAATGAAACATAATAGGTATAATAGAGAAAACAGAAAAAATCCCTAATGTTCTCAGAAATTATGACTTTTTTTTGGGGGGGGGGTTGTTTTCAGAGTTTTAGAAGTCGATGCAGATTGTCAGAATGAAAAATGGAAGAATGGGAAAATAAAGTCGGAATGAAAAATAAATGTTTTTATGTTTCGAGGTGATTTTAAAAAATCGTTTTTGAAAACATAATAAAACAATTGCGTATTATATTTGTAATGCTACCTTATTTTGAAAGGAAAATTTATTTTGGATTTTTGCACATTTTTTTAGCCTAAAAAAGCCGTTTTTTAGCCGTTGAAAAAGATATTAGGCAGAGCTCAACTGAATTTTGAAGAATTTATGGATGTGTTGACAGAGGTCGAAAATATTGTGAACAGATGTCCTTTGACCTACGTTTACAACGATTTACATGAACCTGAACCGCTTTCGCCGGCTGATTTTCGGACATACAGATGAATATCCATACAACATTGCTGAGATCCTGAATAGCTCTCCAACAAGAAAGAGTCTACTAAAATGAAAAGAATATCAGACAACACTTATATCTTGTGTGGTAAAAACCAAAAGGGGGAAATTTAAGAGACTTGTGCAATTGATATACCCTTTTGAACTATCTGACTGAAAATGGACTAATTTCGTAACTTTTTAATTTTATTTCTTATATTTCATGTTCACTAACATTAATTTTAGTTAATTAGTTTAGTTATTACTAATAATTTATTGTTAGTAATTCGAATTAATATTTACTTATTGAGTAACATTTGAATTGATGCTGTTAACTATATTTGTTTATTTTATAGAATTTCCTTTTGCTGTTTATATTTACATAAATAAATGTACTTGATATTGATATGTAAGTTGCTTTCTTACATTTGAAAAAATTATCAGGTGGGGAGTGTTGAAAAACCCCACAAACGATTTCTGTATCGCCGTTAGAGGGCGCTTCTCTTCTGAGAAAGAATGTTAGTTAGTTCAGTTTGCGACATAGTAAGTATTGAACCACCGATGCAATGCAGGTTGCTTTGTAAATAAAATGATTATTTTTGTAGATTGCTGAAGTATTGGCTTCAGTTAGAATTAAGTATGATCAGCTCTTAAGGAAGTCAATGTAATATTAATATAATGTCTTTTTACAACAGGTCCGCGGACGCTGTAGATAAAAAGGTCTTTTTTTCCCCCGTAGAGTGTTGCCATTGCTCGCTTTTAAATCGTTGAGTTTGTTACTCAAAAAGTTCGTTTAGAAAATATAAAAGTTTTAGAAAATATAAAATCGATAATAAAACGAATTCTAAATTTCAAATTTTGTCTTCTACACGCCCATATTCGTAGGAGGATTACGTCATTGAAAATTCGATGGCTCTATGTACCGTTGTTTTATCACAATGCGAGAAATAGACATACATTTATGCATATTTTTCATTATTTAATTTCTTCAAATATAATGCAGGACTCTAACATTTGGTGGCAACATTTTGAAAGGTGAAACGGACATTTCTAGAGACTCAACGCAAAATTGCAAACCGAAAACAATAGTCCTTCAGGGACAAAGCCCCTTTGGACTTTGGAAAAAAAAAAAAAAAAAAAGTAGGGAGAGAGAGAGAGAAAGGCGAAGAGAAAAAAAATGTATTTGGCGTGGACGTATAGATGCAGCTGGCGACATTCCAGAAATAATAATTACATACTTTCTTATTTAGTAAAATGAGACACTCGGAAGAAGAATTTCAATGAAATATTTTATTTTAAATACTCCGGTTCTACTTTTTTTTTGTTGCCACTCTGAACTACTGAAAAAATGAGTGTAACCTTGGCACCAGTTAAGGTTACAAAAATATTAGAAATACTATACATTATAAAAAAACGTATAAAAATATGAATATGTACGTGAGAAAGTGAAAATAAATTTACATTTCAGTTTTAAATCACTTCAGATCCACGGAACCAATGCGTGTTTACGATTATAAGTAATGTTTTCTAAGATGAAAATAATCAAAAACAGCTTGAAAGATATTAATGAGGGATCAAAGAATTTAGCTTCTTTCGTGAGTTAGACTAGTAACAATGAGCGGTAAAAAGCGTTTAATTCTTTCCGGTCGCTGGATGAGTTAACATCAGCATTAATACATCAAAAAAATTACTTGCGAGAGATCATTGCATTTGAAGATAAGGGTTAAACGTTGGACAGGACACAGGTACGTTGTTTGTTCATTTTAATTAAAAGCATTATTTGATTAATTACAGAACTGGTACTTACTACTTTTAAACTTCTTATGGAAGCTCAGAACAAAAGTTAGAATCACGTGCACACTGGATTTTTGCATAGGAGAAAAATTAGACGATGGCGAACATAATTTTGCTTTACAATGAAACATTTTGGGTTTTACAGCTTATAATGTTAATAAAACTTCTAATCCACTTTAAAATTAATAACGCTATGAAAGCGGATATAAAACTAAGCACCTGTCTCATTACTCTGTACAATTTTGTATTTCATATTTAGATTTAAATGAATTTTAAAATCGCAAACATTCGTCAAGAATGCATAAAATAATTAAATTTTATAAAATTGAGGTAAAGACCATAAAGTTTGCTTAGTTCTGCTTAGAATTATTCGAATTTCATTGATCGTTCCATAGGCAAATTCTTTCTTGAATGACACAAGCAAATGTTCGTTATTAGAGGATCTTCTTTCATTTTTAATGAATTTATTTTGTGTTGTATAGTTATAAAAATATAGCGAATCTTAAAGCAAAGAAAATACATGGAATCATTAAAAGAAAAGACATCCTTAGAAAAACATAAAATATATCTAGCATTTTACGCTGCAAAATGAACAAGCGAAATTATGCAATACACTATCAAAGCTGAACTCAACCATTTTGGCATGCGCTTGTTTCGTTATATAACCCTGAATTTTACATGAGTGTTTTCCACTAGTCACTTAGATGTTATATCAGTCACATATACAAAATTTCAACGTTCTACGGCATCGTATTTCAGCTATATGAAATACATCCATCCTTCCTTACGTACATACGAACAATGACACGAAAAAAGCGCTTTTGAATTCAATTTAAATCCATTTTACAATGCGTTTTGAAAAAATAGTTCTTTAATTTGTCCGTATGTACAGATGTCACCGAAAACCATCGTTCAAATGGATTCGAGAATACGAATGGAAAAACGAAAATGGATATTTTCGTTGAAATATTGCAGTACTATGTTGCGGGTGACAGGAACATTTACGGAGTTTCTTGAAATCGGAAACACGTTTAATTACATTAAAAATGCAGAGACATTTTGGAAGCAGGAGAGATGAAAAATTAGCAACGCCTTTGCCAGGAATCGAATCGCGGACCTATGGAATACGTGGCCAGGTTGCAGACCACCACACTGCGAAGTCATGCCAAGAAGGCGGGAGAAATACCTTATATACCCCCTCTTTTAAAGGGGGACTGGGGTTTTAGGGGACCTAATCGCCAAATCCTGGGTGTGGAGAATCATCATCCAACACCCTTTTAGTTCGGGCGCCACTGTAGAGACATTAAGATTTTTTTTGGAAGCAAGAGAAGTGAAAAATATGCGGCGCCTTCACCGGGAAACGAATCGCGGACCTATGGAATATGCGCCCAGTGTGCAGACTACCACACCACGAATGCATGCCAAGAAGGCGGGAGAAATACCTTATAAAACATATACATATTTTCGAAAATACAATAAATCCTTAACAGAATTAATACTTGTTTAAAAGAATACAACCATCGTCTTTCTTTCAATACGTCTTGAGTCGAACTCTCAACTGAATACCAGCAGAGAGAATTTTCACGAGGTGCAGTTTATATTCATCTGGCGTTCAACTCAAAATTTTTCGCAGTTACAGTATTTTCTTTACTTCGTATAATTCGTACAAGGAAGTAAAAAAGGGCTTAATTTTTCTATGACGATATTCATTCTTATATCTCTAAACTGACCAGCGATCGAAACCAATGAAATACCCGCTCATATTAAGCTATTGCGAAATTTCAGTGAAATGAGCATAAAAAAGTCACCTTGAGATGTATTTGTTTTTATTGCGCTTAATAAGCAGTTGTTGAAGAGAGCCTACTTCAAATCGCATGAATCATTTCAAGAAGGTCTAGAACTGATTTTATGCACAAAACAAGTAATGAATTCAGATGGTAGGTGCTGAGTTGAGTTGAACTATGATGAAGTCACTTGCTCAGTTGAATAGTAACTATGATGAATATTTTTGATTACCTTCGTTCAACTTAGCAGCTTTTCATTTAAAGGCCCATCTGTAAGTAAATATAATTAAGAAAAATTAATGTCATAACCCGTTTTATACTACACGATTCTCATTTAACGCATAAAACTAATTATATTGCTAAGTCTAAACTGTAATCGCACTTTAGTTGCCAAGATTCCTCTATCCATCAATTAGTATTTGAACATAAGCGTAACGAATGCTTTGCAACATTTAACAACTCATAACTGATAAGCTGAAATTCCTTCCAAGAACTTCCACCTTCATTATCAAAGCTTAACAAGCTGCGAACAAACATAACACTCCCAGCGTCAATGCAGCTTCCATCCAGCATTAAACTTATTTGTATGCATTGCGTCACTCTCATTCATAATCCAACAAATGAAACATCTTTCAGTAATTTCACTGTACGTCGCCTGTTCATGTTACTGCAATAACATGCTCTTAAAGAAACTTATCGTTATCAATGGAATGATGGATGATAATGAACACATTCAATGCTAAGAATGTAATTTCAGTTGGCTTTTGTCGTTGCAGAGAAGAAATTTTTAAATGTTAATTCGTTTGTATCTCCAAACAATGAAATGGGTGTCGGAAAGATACATTCAAAGTGGAACAATTTTTGCTTTTGATATTACCAACACGTTTTGAGAAAGATCATATCTGGAGTTGATTGTAAGCATTGCTGCTTTTAAAACATCATAGACATCCCCTTCCAACATAGTGTTCTTTTTCAGTGAAATGCACGCGAAGTTTATTGATTTTTGAAAGACAGAAATGAAATTAAATTTTTTAAATGTAGCAAAATTTGTAACATTTTTCTACTTTAAATAAGAGTGCTCGTAATGTTGGACATCCTAGGAAATAATGACTCGTATTTAGAAATACGGCTTAAGAATATCCACATAAAACAAACTGATTTAATGGTTAGCTCTTCTATAGAATAGAGTCTGCCATTAAAACCCTCTAAGCGGCAAGGCCGTATATATACGGCCTAGAATATTTTTTGTGATATCTGTAAGAACGTATATATACGTGCATATTAAAATATGTCAAAGAAATTAAGGCAATATATCAAAAGTACACGAATCCAAGTATGAAATACCAGGAGAGTTTTTACATTAAAATTTAAAAAAAAAATTGTTCTGATAGTAGTTTTGGGAAATTTGTGCTTTCTTAGCGAAAACCCTGGCAGCTCAGAGGGTTAAATCAGAGATAAAATGATCCGAGATCGGCAGTTTTACGTAATTTACCATTTACAGACAAGACCAATGAAAAATTACGTAATATAAATTGCAATGATCATTTTCATTCAAACGCCAAGTACTATTCTTCATCGTGCTTGTTCAACCTCAAATCTACAGATCATTATGTTGATCTGATTCTACCGTCCTGCCTACATATGATATTAACGTTTTGCTTCGCGTCGTTTTACAAATCTTAAGATTTGATTGACAAATCTACGATTTGATTTCGAGCAACATTGTATTATTCCGTGTATTTTGTTTTCGTATCGTATATTTAATACAATACGTCCGTTCAGAACACGCTACGCTTAAAAGTGCCAAAGATAGTCAAAATATTATGTATATACCTTTATATATATATATATACCTTTCTTTAGCTCTTTCTAAATGTATTGCTTGGGTAAAAAATATTTTTGTAAAATGGCACTGTTATATGAAAATAAATGTCGTCGCATTATCTGGGTTGACTTGCATGCAACTGAATCAATTTATCATCTTGAAATTATTTCATTGTGTAGGATGTATCTCACTACCACACCCTTTATCAATAGTTCTTGTTTTTTTTGATACAGCTTATAACCTCAAATTGATTCAAGTGTTGTGTTTTTATACTTGCAATTTTGGTCCATAATCATGCATTTGAAGCTTTCTGCTTGGCCAGTTGCTATGCTCATATACCATGGCAAAAAGTTCATCAAAGAGAACATGATAGCGGATTTCTTCGTGAATACGCTGGTATGAACTTTTACTTTCAATACCAGTAAGAAACATATTTAACTCTCAAACATCTATAATGAACAGATTATTTACCAAACACGTTTTTTTACAACCTTGTACGAAGTAAAAGAAGTATTGTAATCCCGAAAAATTACAGGTATCTTATTTCAATGAAAATATTCATTTCGACAGCCATCGAATGTAATTTAACGATGATTTTTGAGTGATATCTGCACGTAAGAACACATTAAAGGATTCTTTTTCCCCCAGAAAAGATTGTAAAACGAATTTAAAATGGATTCAGAAGAGATTTTTTTCGTGACGTCTTTACGTGCGTACGTACATATGTATCTCGCATGACTCAGAAAACGCAGAAAACGAGTAGCTTCAGGACGTTGAGATTTTGCATATCAGACTGCTATAACATGTAGTTGTGCACCTCCCTTTTTGGTTGCAATCGGCCACACAGAAAGTGTATTATATATATATATATTATTATTTAGTGTATTATGTATATATTATATTTTTTTAGGTTTTTATGCCTTTAGTTAATCTGCATGCAATAGTTGTAGAACTATCAACAATCTAAAAATTAATCTAAACATTTTTTTACGTGGGACTAAGCCTAACGAAGCAATCATTTGTTTACGCTTGAAACTTAGTAGAACAGTGAATGAAGTCAGTTTCTACACCTTCCGTCTCTTTTTACCGAGTGAGACCGAAAGCGAACTTTCAGTTTGGTGCAACGAGAAATCTGCCTTCTTACACGCTGGCTGAATTGCTTGTTTTTGCGTAGAAACTTTAATTTTAATTGCAAAAACTGTTTTTTTAACTGTATTTGGTGTTTTATATTTTTCCATATTTTTTAATTTTTAACGAAGATGTTTTGAGTTTTTATGTATTTTTGCTCTACCGCGAAGTGAAAACTGAATTAATTGAATAAAAAATATGTTTCTAATGAAATTCGAGGAAATAAGTGTAAATGAAATGCAGCAAAAAATTAGTATAACTTAACAGACCGTACTATAAAAGGTGAATCACTTTTTAAATTGTTGTCACTAAATTTTAGAGTCCTGTATTATATTTAATGAAATTAAATAATGAAGAATCTGCATGAATGCATGCATTTTTATCACATTGTGATAAAAGAATGTTATCTAGAGCCATCAAGTTTTGAATAACGTTCGTCTCCACCCGAATATGGGCATCTGGAGCCCACATTTGGAATTCGGAATTCGTTTTATTATCTATTTCATACTTTGTAAAGCCTTCACGAGTTTTAAGAAACTCAATGATTTCAAAGCGAGCAATGGGAACACTGTAGGGAAAAAAATTATCTCCAGCGCGCAATACTGTGTATCGGAAATTCTAAAGATATGCTCTTTTAAATATTTTGTGATATTACTGTTGAATTGAATTTTAAGTGCGAAGAACATAATATTAAATAAAAAAAAGGTGGGACATAAAACGTTAAGAAAAGGCCGTTTGGACGTAATATAAAATTTGAAAGCTTTAATTTTTTTTAACATTTTACTCTTTGTTTTCATAATTTACTAATTCAGATAAAAGCTAGTAAAATGTTTTACGTACATTCTCATCTTGATGAATGGAATTAATTTTGATGAATGAAACTCATTTTGATGGGAAAGAAAGATATATTACCCTTTTAAATATTAGATTACACACTATAGAATAGATTTACATATGACCACAATGAAACTGGTTTGAATTATTTTTATCAATTCACATCAGTATATGTTGTTAATGGCCACTGCATCTTGGGATATTCTTAAGAAGTTAAAACATTTTATTTCGGGTGATTAAAAAGCAATGCTAAACAGTAAATTAAAACTTACTGGCTTTCGTAATTTTATAGGAGTAAAAGCATATAATAGGGATTAAAGTATCAAGAGAAGCAGTATTAATGATAAAACATGATATGCACTAGAAATTATTAAACAAGGAAGACCATAAAGAAAAGGATAGCACATCATGATAAATAATGGAATTATTTATAATGATTATAATGAGGAACAGAAATTAATTAGCGTGAAATGCGGAAGTATGAAAAGAAAAGATTTTTTAAAAAGAAAGAAGAATGGTTTTGATTTTGAACTGGAAGAGGTTAAAAGTATTGTGAATAATTAGTGAATTAATTGAAATAATCCCGAAATAAAAACTACTTTATTTTCAAATGCAACTTTCATAATTCTGCAGTGATAGAAATGTTTTATAACAATCAATGAGGTTGAAAAGATTTAGCAGTGTTCCGTAACGCAGATAGATCCATAAGTAGACTAACTGCGCTGTGTAAAATCAGCATTCTATCCAACTGTTTCGAAGTGTGTAGAGGAAAGCCGCTAAATAAGTAAAGTTCGAAGAAAATTTGCATATACTGTGAGCAGTTAATAGGAATCAAGAAGCACTGATAACTCATTGCTAATTATTCATAAAAAATCGGACTCTGGGACCTTTTACCTTCTAAAATATTACTTTAATTTGGAAATCAAAAGTAAAAAAAAAAAAATTAGGATAAATCAATTAATTATAAAAAGGTTAATTCATCAAAATGTGAAATAATAAATATCACTGATAATCATTAAATTGAAAGAATAATCACATAATAATAACACTTATAATCATTAAGTTGAAAGAATTGCAATACATTTGGTAATGTCAAATTTACTTTTATGAACTGAAGCTCTGCCGATTAATCAAAATCCTTGCCCACCAGCTGCCGAGCCGTAAAAGCCATTGAACACTAGTAGTTAGGTTATAAGGTATTTCTCCCGCCTTCTTGGCCTGCCTTCGTGGTGCGGTGGTCTGCACGCTGGACGCGTATTCCAGAGGTCCGTGGTGCGAAGGCGTTGCTAATTTTTTATCTTGCCTGCTTCCAAAAATACCTAATGTCTGTATATTATTATAGGTTATAGGTGCGAGTTCCAGCGAATGGGTTGAGTGCATGTTCATTCTCGTGGTTTCTCCATGTGTAAAGTGGGTACGAGTCAGTTTTCCTCAAAAAGTCCTCCAGGAAACATCCCTCCCTTTTCGTTTAGTGATTAATGATGGAGCACGTGATAAAATAATTAAAAAAACATAGGTTGCGTACGAGTATCATTTTGCTTAATATGAAATTTGATTTACACTGAGAAATTAATTGTAAAACCCCTTACATATACAACAAGCATTTTAAATAACGAAATTTTGAATTTACCAAAACATGCACGCTTCGCAGAAAGATTTTTAGGAGAATACGCAAATAAACTCCTAGAGTTTTAGAGAAAAATATAACATTAAATATGCAGCTGAAAGCATTTATGCGTGATGGAAGCAAGTGTCTTCTAATTGCAGTAGAGCTTTGTGAGCTATTGTCGCAATCCGTTAATGATATGTTGCTTTCAACTTCAACGTAGTTTAAGAAATCGTTGCAGCTGAAGAAAACTCCTCCCCTCTATTTTTGCGGTGCTTAAATATGGATTAAAATTCAAAAGATTAAGAACAACAACGACGTTTTTTGGGGGAAGGGGTGCAATGGAAAAAATAACGCGTGTAAGAAAACAGAAGACTAAATGGAACGAAAAATTGAAGTTTTTAAGAAGGAAATAATCAAGAGATATAGATGGAATGTTTCGCTATTCTGGAATTGCTTAAGAAGCAGTTAATAATTATCCATCCAGATAATATTTAAAGTATGCTTGCCTGTCGAATGGAACTTTGAAACCATTTGTAACCAATGGTTTCAAAGTGAAATTTCCTGTGGACCGAATGCATAATCTAAAAGCAGCTGTTGGGCCAAATGTTTTTAAATAAAAATGAAAAGTTTTACTTAACAAAAAAAATTAACTAAATGCTAAATTGTATTTATTAAATAATCAAATATTCATCAAAACATACATGAACGGTAATAATAATGACGAAATGGAAACTTTTCCAATTTATATTTATTTTCCGTGTGAAATTTAAAGCTTATAATCAGGAAGAAATTTCTGTTGGTCACACTTTGTAATTTCAAACGCATCGACAGTTAAATATTAAGTTTCCAGACTGACTTTTATTTCAAATAATTCTAAAGTTTTATATTAACCACTTAATTAAACTACAAATAAATAAATTTCGAAACATTTTCACATGTATTATCTTTCTTTTATTTGTTAAACTTTTTTTGACGTATACAGGAAAAACGCACACGTATTTGTATGTAAACATTATTGTTACGAATTTTCTATTTATCTAGGTAATTTTAGTAGAATTATAAGAAAAACTGTTGTATTTTTCTGTGTAATGTAACGCGAGACAAATTTTAAGAGAAAGCTATGCCACGAACGGAATACAGGGAGAAGTGCATTTAACAGTGAGTAAATGGGTATCTCTGTAATTTCGCAAGATATAGCTAGGCTGACAAAGGTTTTAGAGACGTATTTTGTTCCTAAATTTGGTGAGACATTTTCAAAAGTTGTTAAACTTGGCGACCATTTTGGCCCTGTTCCTGTATCACCATAAGATATATTGAGGTTGAATAAATGTTACTGACCACTGGGTTAGTTGTAACCATAATTCCACCCTCGTATTGTTTTCCAGTAATTTCAAGAGGTTGAAAACTATTTAAGGCCGAAGAGAGAGAATCTGCTCTCATTTGCTTAGTTATTGTTGTTGCGAGTTGTAGTTCTGCGTGAACTGAGATAAATCCAAGTTAGCTTTAGATGTACTTTGCATTGCATTGTGTTTAACGTCTTAGTAGGTTGAAATTTAACTACTGATTATACTGTGAACACTTGTATGAATATTTCTGTGGAAAATTCCAGAGTTATGAAATATTTCTTTTGATAAAAATAAATTTTATTAACCTATTATCGGATTTGTACATTCAATCTATTGTATTACGAACCCGTACGCACGCAACATTATAAACTTTTTATTTCTTAGTAAAGCTTTCAGTTACAGCATCTCATAGCGTTTCGATTTCGATAACTGAGAAATAACGATAAAGTGATTCGATTCGATAACGATAAAGTGTGTAACCTTGGAGGAAAATTACTAGAAACTATCGATATCACGAATTATCCTTGCTCATTCATCAGCCTGGTTCTCTGTTTCCAGACTTATTAATTTTCAACTGTGAAAGAAAATCTGTTCGCATATAAATGTATTCACAAACAAAGAGATCAATCTTATTGCAAACACTCGTAACTCAGGGTATTTATCTTTTAGAAAGCACGAGAAAAAGGTTAAACAAGTCATGATAAAAACTTTATCAAATGTGTATCCTCAAATGTTTGAATAAGATTTATGCCACTGTTTAAATTAGGTAGTTTTATTTGTAGAATTTCTGGGAGTTATTCAATTTCATCATTAATGGTAATAAAACAATTGCAAAACTAGACTGAAATATAATGTATATAATTAATATATAATACCATGAATTTATGGAAAATGTATTCACGGGCGGCATAAAATTATTTCCGGGGCCACCAGTTTGAGACTGCTGATCTACAGAGTGATCTTGTTGTCTAATTAAGGCTAATAATAGCAGTAATAATAATGATAATAAAAAATATGAAAGGTTTCAGATTTTAACAATTGCCCAAACGGGTTTTATTCAGGTTTTTACGTCCCCTTTAGTTTGCCTGCTGTTACACACCCAAATATTAACACATTTTTTTGTGTCTTTTTAGCTTTATTATTGAGCCTGATTTTCTTCACACTTACGCCATATACAAGTCAACAATAAAATCACAAAAATTTTAAAGCCAGCATAGCAATATTAGAATTCGAGATGCAGCATTAAGTGTTTGCATAAATTTTCTGTCTTTTCATTCTCAGTTCCCCATATCAATGCTCATTTTTCTTCCTAAGATGGCTTTACAAAACTTTTGTCATTTTATTATTAACATGTGTGTGTGTTTACTTTATTTATTAAATGTCCCTCTTGGTGCATACGCCACATAAAATTCGATTCAACAGCAAAATCACAAAATACTTAAAAGCAGCATATCTTTAGAATTTCCGATACACAGTCTCGCGCAATCGAGTTAAAAATGTTTCATTCTGTACAGTATTGCCACTGCTCGCTTTGAAATCGTTCAGTTTGTTAATCAAAAATTCGTTAAGAGTTGACGAAATGTGGATTAGATAATAGAACAAATTCCAGGCTGGGCTTCCAGATGCCCATATTCGAGGGAAGGACTACGTCATTCAAAATTCAATATCTCTACGTACCGTTGTTTTTCCGCAATGCGAGAAACATACATGCATTCATGCAGATTCTTCATTATTTAATTTCTTTAAATATAATGCAGGACTCTAATATTTGGTGGCAACAATATGAAAGGGACACAGCCGTTTATAGCGATTCGACGCAAAGTGCTGTTTCTAAACTAATAGCCCTTTTGGGCTAACACTCCTTTGGGTTAATAATAAAATTCAGACGACTGTTGATAACATTTCTGTAGAAGTAAAAGAGGCAGTAACTAATGAAGATATTAAGTATTTTAGAAGACAAACAACAAAAATCAGCGTTATATTTACAAAATTTCCACAGGACTAGTTTCGATGGTTTTACCGAACCACCATCCTCTAACGCTGATTATAATATAACGCTGATTTTTGTTGTTTGTCTTCTGAATTAGTATTTATTCGGCGTGTTATTGTGTCTTAATATTAAGTATTTATTTAATATTTAATTTACATTCACATTTTTTATCTCTTTATTAAAGTATTGTATGAAAGGAATTACTAATTTAGTAATCGACAAGAAATAATCGCAATATTCACTATATTAGTGATTTGTAAAAAACAATAACATCATAGGAATTATTATAAAAATAAATAACAGTGCAATTTAGATATGATATTACTAAAATGACCTCCTTTTTAATTCCGCATTTTCTAATTTCCTTACATAATGAACTAATTGCTAAATTTAGAGTAGTTGAACAGTTTTATGCTTTTATTACAAAATGGAAAGAAATAACTATGTTATAAAAATCTAATTTAGCTTACCCATTATTATGAAGTAAATGATTTTTTGTTTAAACGAAATATCGAATCAAGGGGGGGGGAAACTTTTAAGTTTGAAACGAAATTCGTAACAGTGCATCATTCGTAACAAATATTATTAATGCGATGTCACAATAAAACTAAGGAGCTCAAATTGGGAAAAAATATTTAATTAATACACGATTTAATTAACGATTTTCAAAACACACAATGATTTTCAAAAGGCGAATGGAAATGTACGAGCTAAAAAAATGGAAATGTACGAGCAAAAAAGCTTTGTTTCACAGCAGTGAATGCAAATTTATTAACAAATGAAAACATTTGTCGGGTATTGGTACCCGAGGCATTGGTAGGTAGCCTCGGGTCAAATCATGTCTCGAGGTGAGGGATGGATTACCATAACTCTATAAGGTATTTTCTCCCTCCTGTCCGGAAACATTCATGGTATAATTGGAAGCATACTCTCGATGCGTATTTGAGAGGCGCAGGGTTCGAGTCCGGCCAGGGTATTGTACATTTTTCCTGTCTTCAGCATCAAAAAATCTAATGACTGTACAAGTGGCTACCGAACTAAAAGGTGGTGGACGATAATTCGCCACCACCAGGATTTGGCGATTGGATCCGTTAATTTGGCGATTGGATCCGTAATCGCCCTTTAAAAGGGGGCGTGCATAAGGTCCTTTCTCCCTCCTTTCCGCATGCCCTCGTAGTGTAATTGGAAGCATGCTCAACGAGTATTACAGAAGGTCCAGGGTTGGAGTCCCGGCGAAGGCCCTGCACTCTTTACATGACTCCTGCTTGCAAAAATATATTCTGTACATTTCTCTAAAACTGATGTCTCTACAACGGTTCTTTTGTTTTCTTTTTAACAAAAAGTGTAGTGTTTATTTATTGACTACTACTATTTACACGTGTACTTTTATTATTTGCAAGAAAGTTGTTACTGTTGCTTTCAAATGGCTGGGGATTTGCAACTTAATGCATTCATCGGAAATGGCCAATACCCATCAGTCATAGTCGTCCTTTCATCGAGAATGTGGATGGTGTACCATACAGGTGACCAATTTTATAACCGTAAGAATGGGAGAGTTCCGTCCCAGTTTTGATAACACCTTGGAGGAAGGATCCGAACTTCTCTTCTCCTACTCTAAGTCTCGTCTAGCCAGAATTTTACGTACCCCCCGTACTACGCACAGACACTATACACTTACAAACATCCAAGTCTCACCTGGATTCAAGCGCGATCACAAAAGTAGTCAGCAGCACTATATCTATAAAAATGATTTATTTGCAAGGACTAATTTGCACGTCATTAGATAAATTATTTTGATATTTTCAAACAACTTCGTATTTCATCCTCATCAGTTTTCATTTCTCTAACTTTCCATGAATTTTCAAGACTTTCCAAATGATTGGGAACCACGGTGACAGCTAACAATACTACGAAATTTAAATAAACTGAATACCATAATAGTATAATAATTGTCTTGGAAATTCATCGCCATCTGCTTTCGCATTATAATCATCACGACCTCGCACCTTTTTGAGACATAAACAGAGATATTACACCTTTTCATCAAATTAATAATCATTTTTATTTAGCGCGTGTTCTTCGTGTCTGACATTATTTCCTACAGAGAAGAAATTTTATGTGCCGAGGACAGCATATTTTTCAACAGATTCAGACATCTAACTCTATTTCTGACAATAAGGAAGCATCTTAAAAGAGCTAGAAATCTTTGGTTCACCGTAAATATCACTTTATTCTTCACCGGTTATTACATCCGTTTCGTCAGAGCAATTTGTTTAAAAAGCATGAGCTTAATGAAAGAAAAAAGGAAGACAAATATTATAACTGCTGTCACGATTTTTAACTCTTTGTGAGAAATATTAATGTTGGATAATATTTCATCCATAGAAGGAGCTTTAATTGCTGAAACAAGATAATTAGGTAAAGCGGTTATGGGGGCGAAATGTTGAAAGACTGTATTAGAGGGAAAGCGTGCTACCTGTAAGAAAATTTTGAATTGATATTCGACATGCCTTACAAGCTCTTATTTCATTTGCTGTTATAATGACGCATTAATTCTGGTATTACTCTTCCAGTTATTGGAGAAGTCAAACAACAAGAATCAGCGTAATATTTGTAAATATTGTAGGACTAAATTTGTATGGTTTAATGGCAGAAACTTCCTCAGCTGCCTAAGTGCAATTTTAATCTAAATTACGTTTCCACGTTAACGAAGGCTCTAAGGTTTGCAATAAGCAACATAATACTTCCATCAATATGTCTGGTATACTTAAGTAACAATAAATTCATTTAAAACCATGATAATTTATAATTCTTAATAACTTTTGTAATGTTAGGCAAGTTTCAAAATATGGTAAGGGAAATACAGGATGTTTAATAAATGAATGGTGCGGTTTTAAAAGTTAATAAGAAATGTATTTATTACCTTATCCGTGTAAAACATACACTGTGGGGATGCCGCCCAACCGGTATACTGGTTAGCATCGCTGATTGCCGTGCCGAAGGGCTCGGATTCGAATCCCGAAGAAGGTATGGGTGTTTGTAAATGTATAGTGTCGTTGTGGCATGGCGGCACTCTAAATATGCGGCGAGCCGAAAATCCTCTCGTGTGGTTTGGTGAAAGGGGAGAGGGGGGGACCCTCGGATCCGTCTTCCCGGGGTGCTTTCCATCAAAATTGGGCGCGGAACTGAGCTAAATCGTACTGTCACCTGAATGGTGCTCAAGGCTGTTGCAGGCATTTTCTAACGCTCTTTGCCACGAGGAATTTCTGGGCTTCGGCTGACTACGTCGGACAACTGAGCATAAGCAACAACAACAACAAAACTACACTGTCCTACAACAAAACTACACTTAAGCAACTGTCCAAATTTCTCATCAAGCTTACTGCGCAGGCACAGCGTCAATTTCCAAGATAGCGCCGCAACAGGGAAAGGCATTGTATGTGTTCCATTTTAAGATATCCACATCTGTGGTTTCAGTATAGCCTGAGTTTTGTGCACGTTTTATGTGAGGTGCCGCGGAAAAGTGTACGGCCCATTTTTCTTCGAACAAGAAACTGTGATCGGTGACTGATTGAAAGTCATGTTGGAAACCTAACTGAGCACCAATTATGATAATTACATTTTACAACTGGACAGTGCTCCGCGCCATTTTTATGGGAATATACAAGAGATTCATAATCGTATTCTTCACCAACGCGCGTGCGTTTGGGTTCGTAACAGATTGAATGCACTCAGAACCAATGATAATTTAATAAAATTTATTTTATCAAAAAATAAAATAAAATAAAATAAATAAAAAAAAAACTTCCCGATTCTGGAAATTTTCACAAAAATGCTCGTACAGCTCTTCACAGTATCACACAGCACAATCAGTATTACACTTCAAACTACTAGGAACGTTCAACACAACAGAATGCAACGCGCACCTAAAAGGCTCCGAAGTTCCGAAGTTGCTCTGAACTAACAATTGAGAAACTGATGTTCTCGCCGATCTTATACAGTTTCCAGCTGGCGGCCGAGAAATTTCTAGTACTTTCTGTTTCTCGAAATTACTGGAAGGCACATGAGGGCCAGATACGGTTACAGTTGCATGATCAATTACAGTTATTCAGTTACGATACCCATTACAGTTATAGAGGGACCGGGCCAAACTGTGGACAAATGGTTACCCCTCGGAGATCGAAACAGGAAAACCGGTGAAGCTACTGGTTAGATCTGTACTTAGGCAGTCTCAGTCACGGGGTATGTAATCAGTCTTCACAGGACTAGAACCTCCATTCATTTGAAGAGAGGGTTCAGGCTCGGCGGGACCATATGGTACTTTCTTGTCTGGCCCTTGGTTTCGGGGTCGCAACATGTTAGATATGAGACTTTCCTTGGGGGTTTGCTTCCATTCGGCCCTCTGCTGGGGGACTGAGAGAGTGGACAGAACATTCTTACGAATATGTCCGTTGCAACCGGAGTTGTGCTCGGGAGCAAAGTTGTCATCATTTCTCTTTTAATCTGATCATTCTTATTCTTCCCAAACTTTGTACAAAGCCCGAAGGGAACCGCGGGTTCTGCGCCCGCTTGGATGGTATCTCGGAAATCGGACGCAATTCCTGCGAACTCCCGCAATTCCTTTATTGCGACCTGCGACCAGGGCAGGAGTTCGTCTCTTGTGTTTTGTCGCCAAATGGTCACCAAGTTTGGCGACTTTTGCTGATTTCATGCTAAATTTGGCTACAAAAATTAGTCACCGAAACCACTGTTAGCTTGCCAATATATCGCCAAATTAGCGAGATAGCCATTTACTCAATGTTACATAGACTTGTCCTTGTATTCTTTTTTTCCCGGTAGAGCATCGGTTTCTCAAACTTCTTATGTTACATTATACAGAAAACTACAACAATTTGACATACAATTTCACTAAAATGTACAAAAGTTGGTAATGAATAGGTTATGCCAATTCTTCTAGTCTCTGGTTAATGCGCTATTTGAAAGTGTAATAAAAAAGAAACAAAAAATGAAAAATCAGTCACGTTTTAAGTTTTAGCTTTCTTAACAGTATCAGAAAAAGCCTTTGTAGTATCGTTTAGGTATTTCTGATATTGCTTCTCAAACATTTCCACTAAGTCATCCCTCACGTGGTCGTTTAGTAGTGTTTGTAAAGTTTAAGGTACGATATTGACTTTAGGGTGCTATTTATAACATTTTCATCAAATGATGAATTTACTGCAGGTTCAGCCATAAACCTAAGAGGAGCCGATTGGTCTTTGTCTCATCATAAATCAGAGTCATGCAACAACTGTGGATAGATTTTGAAGTCAATTATCAAAATTAATGTGGCTTCTGGAACTAGGATTGGTACCAAGATAAACATCACAATAATCGCGCCATTGTACAGTACAATTCACAAATGGCAATGTTCTGTGCAGCATATGGAGAAATTTTGCTGCTTCATACATATCCTGTCTCAAAATATTCTTTTTGAAAGAAATCTGAATCAAACTCTGTAATATCTTAAGAGCCTTTGACATTATTTTCATTAGCACCTTGTCATCCTGAAATCTGCCATGATTGTTGCATCAAACTTACATGATACGTAGCAGTTCAGTGTTCATCTCGATTCTATTGTAGTAATTATATTGCTGAGGGAAAGTACATAGGCGACATTGCAATAGAGCTGCTATCTATGCCATTATTGAGAGTCACACAGTTTAAGATAAAATCATGCTTTGAGATGACATCAGCCTCAACAGCTGATCACCTGTAGCACGCATAACGAATTCAATGATGGCACATAATTTTCTAGGCGTACAAAGAGGTATTTTCTAAAAATACAACATACAGACACACGAAACAGATAATAATAGCCATTTTATGCAGTGTATATAAGTTGTTCTTTGTCCATATTAGGCAAGTAATAACATAAATACTTTGCATAGGACTTCACTGGTTCGAAGATCTCTCAACAGTAGAGAATCTGTGGTACATAGTTTTTCATCCTGTGAATGCTGTCTAACGTTATTGTAATGAGGATGAATTTAGAACTTCGATGAACACCGTGACATCTAAAGTATTCTATTGCATCAGTGGTAAGATAAGACTGTATCTAACCATATTGGCTATATTATTTGAAGAAGATTATTTATAGATATACCTGGTGGCCATATTATTTGAAGACCTTCTTAAACAATCAGCCAATAGGCACATCAGTTTTGAAAACATTTTTTATCCCATATGCACTTACTTATTTTGGGAAGCAAAAATTAAATTTTCTTTGAAGCACTATTCTTACCATTTTGCATTTTATTCAAGTTTATGCAAATTATGCTTTTTGAAGGATATTTTCATGTGTAACAAGTTCAAAAACTTTCTAAACACAGATTTGAATTTGTACCTAGTTATTTAAAAGTTAAAAGTAGTTTGCGATTACAAATACGAGGGCCATCCAGGAAGTAGATTACGTTTCCGTCTGTGTCCGCTAGGGGCGGGGCTAGCGCGGCCATCTTGGGGTCAGAGCGTTGCGCAGCTCAGTCTGCATCTAGCCGTGCTAGTGAGAGGTTCGTGCTGTGCTCCGTTCAGATACTGTGACGGTTTGAAATGTCTGCGTTAATTGAAAATCCCGCGAGGTGCGCTCAGTAATAAGGTTTCTGACTGCAAAAAACTGTAAACCGATAGAAATCTATCGGCAGCTTCGTGAAGTGTATGGGGACAACATTATCACTGAAGGTGGAGTGCGTCAGTGGGTCATAAGATTTCAAAATGGCCGAACCAATGTTCACGACGAAGATCGAAGTGGGAGACCCAGCATAGTGACCGCCGAACTTCTCGAAAACGTCGATGCTAAAGTCCGTGAAAATCGAAATTTCACAATAACGGAACTTTCTTTGAGTTTTCCACAAATTTCGCGAAGTTTGTTGCACGAAATCATCAGCGAAAAGCTTGGTTACCACAAGTTTTGTGCAAGATGGATTCCAAAAATCTTGACAGAGGACCACAAAAATCAGCGAATGGCTGCAGCGTTGAACTTTTTGGACGCTTACCATAAGGATGGTGACTCTTTACTCGATCGCTTCGTTACTGGTGACGAAACATGGGTGAAACATGTGAACTGTGAAACGAAATTGCAATCAATGCAGGGGGGCACACAAGTTCTCCCCAAAAACCCAAGAAATGCATGCAAACAATGTCGGCAAGGAAGATGATGGCGACTGTTTTTTGGGACAGAAAAGGTGTAATTTTGGTGGACTTCCTGGAAAGAGGCACTACAATAAACTCTCAAAGGTATTGCCAAACTCTCCAAAAACTCAGAAGAGCAATTCAAAACAAGCGCAGAGGAATGTTGAGCTCTAAGATCTTGTTGATTCACGACAACGCCCGGCCCCACACGGCAAATGTCACTCGTAAAGTTCTTGAATCTTTTAAGTGGGAGTTGTTTCCTCATCCGCCGTACAGTCCCGACCTGGCACCGAGCGACTTCCACCTATTCCCAGCAATGAAGAAGTGGCTGGCTATGCAGCGTTTTGATGACGACGCACAGCTGCAAGAAGAGGTAACGAAGTGGTTGAAGGCGCAGGCGGCCGAATTTTTCGACGAAGGAATTTCCAAGCTCGTACATCGCTACGATAAATGCCTTAATTTGTATGGTGACTATGTAGAAAAGTAGTATTTGAGTGTGGCTTTCATCTGTATATAATAAAATTTGTTTCCTATACTTTGTTTATTTTTTTATTCCAAAACGTAATCTACTTTCTGGATAGCCCTCGTATAAACCCATTCCTCATATACTTACGACTGATAATAAATAAAAAGCATTGAATTTCAACCCGTTGGATTCAGTTAGGTTCATATGTACACGGCTGTTATTGTTCCTGTCTACTGGATTACTCATTGAATCAAGACAATGGCAATTTAGTTTAGTAATTGTAATTCTTTTATTGTAGATAAGAGTAGCATAAGTTTAGGAATGCGTATGTTTAAAACACAATATAACTTTGTAAAATTATTTTTTAAATATTTGTAGAAAGAGTTTTTTTTTTGAAAATGTATACAATGCTATAAATAACAAGTTGTTAACATCTTTCAAATCTTGTCAAATCGTTTTGACTCGAAATAAAATTCTTGTTTAATTTATAAAAGGCAAGGTGGAACTGATTGTTAATTCTAAAGAGATCACCAAATTTTTCTCCAAAATGCCAACATTATAATAGTATTAAAAAGAAAGCAGAAAACCTCATTTAGCAGACTTCGTAGTAATATTTTTTACTCTGTTTTAAATCAAATTCAAGAATGAAACTCTAAACAGATTTAAATAGAAATAATCTGGTTCACGTTTTGTCTCTTTGCTTGAAGACTAAATATTTCATTGTCTTTTAGTGGAAATGGCCTGTTCGAAGAAGTGAAAATTTGATACACAATAGATTTGGAAATTTACCAGAAAATCGTAAGTTTTACAAGTAAAATAGCAGCAAAAATGAAGTAAATGGTGTTAAAAGATTGCGTCTGTTTTTAAATAAAACTACTATCATGTGTGTTTACATATATAATGACAGAAAATAGAATTCACTCGGTTTTATTACAAGGCATATTAATATAAAATAATCATAAACTAAAGAAATGTGAAGAAAAATAAAAATGTAAACCGGAAGGTTTTTCCGGAATGTAGATTAAACTTTCCATTTCGAAAAGATCTTGAGTTTGTTTGACCATCTGAGCGACGCAGGATTTTAACTCCGTCATGAAGACTGGTATTTTAACAGCATTTATTAATTGAGTTTACATAATTACTTATTTGAGTCTGTATATTCATAAACTTACATTCATCAAGATGATATTTGCATTATTAAAGAAAGTAAGAAAGCAAAATATCTTAAATTATCTTAAATATATGTCAAAAAACAAAACTTCTGATGACCGGATAAAGCCGGCCGTAACGCTCATCACTGTCCTCTTGATGCTCTATATATGTCAACAACCCATCATACAGTTTATCTGCTTCAGAGTTTGCTTAATTATTTGACATCATTGAAGTCACCTGCAGTTCTCTTTCCCCCCCCCCCCTACAAAGAAATGCACAGCAATAATAATCGTGAAATAAGCTTGGTAACCCATATCAATGTCGGAATTAATCAAGTATCGACGTCATCATTTAAATGGCAAAGCAATGCCGCCATGTCTTTGAAGATATTTGCGAAAAAAAAAGAACATAACAGCTTCACCAGATTTTCATCTATGTATTGGGTAAATATCTAGCACATAAACTGGAATCTTTTGTCTTCAAATTTCCTTCTTGTTATTGACTGTTTGCTGGTGTTTCCTCTTAGGCATAACATGAGGCTCATGAAACTATTTTCAAGTTTATTTTTCTCAGTAGAATTGCCCAGCTTTGTGCAGACGAGATAACAAGGAACTTCGGAAATATAGGAAAGTTTAATAACGTTTCTGCTGAAGAAATCTTCAGCATCCTTTCAGGTGAGAAAATAGATTATTAAAAGTATAATTTTGAAACGCTACCAAAATTATTTTTCATGGAAATATTTTTATAAATCTGTACTTTTCCGTTGCTTTTTCCACGCATTTTTGCAGTACTATTTTAATAATATATGTTGTGTATGTGTTTAATTATTCCCATTTACATATACACATGCACACATGGCCTCAATTGGTGCTGTCTTTGGTGTCGACATGTGTTTAGCTTCTCTTTGACAAGGAAAAAAAAACGTGGAATGTGCATAACGGAAAAGTACTCATAAATCCTGATAAATTGCTTTAATTGATGGACCTATACGACAGAAATAAATCTCGAACAGAACGGAAAAGTACCCATAAATCCTGATATATTGATTTAATTGATGGACCTATACAACAGAAATAACTTCCGAACATACGCATAAGACTGCAGTAAACAGCCAAGGCCTTCGCCGTAGGCCACACCGATTGGAGTTCATAGGCCACACCGATGGTTTTTGTTGGACGCATATGTGCGCTCGTAGCAGTCAAAGGGTTAAGCAAGCAAAAACTCAATAGTTCCATATAGCAAATTTATTTGTTTGAGGTTCCATATAATCAGTTTATTTAATCAAACCTAAGGCTTAAAACTATATGTTCGCTTCCAAACTGTGCTACAGATGATTAAATCGAACCTCAGTTGTAATTTTCCTGTCATTTCAAACATGATTTCAGTTAAATATTATGATTTGATACCAGTCTCTTGAAAGGATTTAGCTGAATACACAGAGCATAATTCTGTTGAACCTACATAAAATACAACCAGAGAAATAAAGAAAATAGTATAATAAGCGAAATACGAATAACACAGAATGACAAGGTAATTGTGAATTTCAAAAGATCCATAGACGATTCATGTTGAGTTAAATTATGAATAAATAAAGAACAAAAATTTAAAGCAGTTCTAAGATTCGGATCACTTTTCAAAGAATAAAAAAACATTAACATTATAAATCCTTGGGTGCATATCATGGAAAGCAAACTTTCGTAATTCATAACTGTAATCCTTGCAAATATTATGTCAAATGTTTATGACCCAGAATAAGATCCTACAACACTGGTACCACTGGTACACTGGTACCATGAACGAGCGAAGTCCCTCATTTCCGCAGAGCACCCACTTCTCTTCAATGATAAAAGGGATCACTCGAAGATAAGTGGTACCAATAAGTAAATCTGTGCTTGTTTCCCTGAACAATAGGTCAAAGCGAAAAATGCTCCTAAAGATGCGGTAAATGATTGCAAAGAGTTAACTGGTACGCGAAAACTGCATTGAAGAGTTGTAGTTTCTAAGGGTCAAAGGACATCAGACATTATCAGTTTTCGTAACTATGGCCATTTTGATTAAACAAATAGTATCCTATAAATCTAATTCACAGAAAGGGCATGAAAATTGATAAAAATGAAGGCTGACCTGGAGATTTTCCCACGTGGTACTACTTATTTATGAGATAGGAGATTAAAAATAGGATAGTATTTATGAAGATAAATTATGAGATAAATTGAAGGTAAAATGGTGAAATGGAGCTTATCCACATATGAATCTAAATTCTTACTTCATACACGAATTGTATTTTTTTAAATAAATCGTCGTTATACATCATTACTGCATTATCTTCCTAATGCATAAGATAACCTTCCACACAAGACAAACCTATGTGAAGGCGATTTTCGAGGATAAAATAAAGACTTTTATGTAAATTTCAGTACGAGTTTGATATATTAAAAGGGCTTTATAAATATAAATTTCAGTTATATAAGCACAAAACCTTGGTGTAAAGTTAGGTAAACATCTTTATCTTTAGCTTAAAAAGTTGAAGAATACATTATGAATAAACATAAATTTTAAGTATTGTTTCGGGCAAGTATGCTTCTCAGAACGGTATTTAAAGAAAACAAATATTATCTTATTTTCGTCCTAAGAATACATACAATTGAAAAAGGAATATGCATAAATATAAATATCACAATTTCAAGTGAAATTATCATTATGAGTGTTCACGTGTCTCTGTATCACACGAAAACTTTTCAATATACATTCAATGAAAGAACAGGAAAGAAAACAATCTTCTGTCAAAGGAATTTTCATTTTCCATTAATTTTGTTTCATCGCACTGTAGAAACATATGAGAAATTTTGTTCATTTGTTCACTTTTATCTTAAAATGTGATAGCACAACTTTTTTAAACAGCCATTTGTGTTAATTTTTGTTTAATACAAAACCAAATTATTAGGCTTATTTAGCAGAGAAAGGATCAAAGGAAAACCCCATACTGAAAAAAAAAAATTAACTGCTACTTTAAGGAATTTTACACAATCCATGACACGTTTTTACTTCTTCGTACGAAGCAAAGTAGGTACTGTTTCGTGAAAATTTCGTGTACCATATTTCAACGGAAATCTCCATTTCGACTGTTCATTTTTGCGTTACGTCTGTATATACGCACATGACAAAGGACACTTCTTTCCAAAACAGACTGTAAAATGGATTCAAAAGGTATTTTTTCATGACGTCTGTACATACGTGCGTATGTATATGTAGGATCAGTACTTACTCTCTAGGAGTATGATGTATGTGAACTTACTTTCGAGGGGGGTATCTAGGGGCTAAAAAACTAGTTCGATTTACAAATAAATAGAATATTTAATGGAAACATGAATAGTTGTTAAAAACTACAAAATGATTCCATGCGTAGAAGGGAAAAATGAGATTATTTACAGATGAAGAGAAGTAACCGTCTATTATATGCAAACATCTTTCAATTGCGTCAACGTTTTAATATGGCGGAAACGTCTGCGTTCTCTCATCGAAAAAAAAAGATTTATTTTTCACAGCTTTCCGCGTTATCCGATTATTATCGACAATGCCATCCTACATATATATCTCGAGTAACTCAAAAACGATTAAACGAACAACGTTAAAATTTTATATATGGGATTGCTATAACATCTGCTTGTGCATCTCCCTTTTTATTTCAGGCGACAGTATCAAACGTATATAAGATAAAAATAGGAAAATCAAAATTAACACCGTAATTCTCTCTCTCCATTCTAAGAATCGCAACTTTTCTGGATTGCGTCATTTCTAGATCATTCCATCTTGCATGGCTTGGCGTTAAGCTGGTGATGTAGCTAACTCGCAACCTGAACTCAAAATTTTGAGAACTTAAGCCAAAGCCTTCTCTTGGTGAGCCTGCATGTTGGGTAATTGCAAACTTTTAACTTCAGCTCTCCTGCAGTCAAGATGCTATGCCATTATCTAAAATGTGATACTCTACAAGGTGTCCCGTAAATGTTGCGACAAATTTCTGGCGAAGGTAGGGCACATCATAAGGGTTAGGAACTGCATAGGAAACCCTGCGCAGAAACGCCATTGTACGCCGCCAAAAAGTGTTGCTACTGGAAAGTGAGGTTTGCCTCTTTCGAAGCGGTAGGCACCATACGAAGAGCATGGAAGGCTATACCAACGGAGAGCTTGTCAACATGTGGTTCCAACATGATGGGGCGCCTGCTCATTTTCGACTGGATGTTCGTAGCCATTTGAGCAGATCATTCCTGCATCGATGGATTGAGCGTGATGGACCAGTTCACTGGTCCCCACGCTGACCGGATTTATCGAGCCTTGATTTCTGTTTCTGGGGGATCATCAAAAGTGTCGTGTATCACGATCCTATTGTATCTGAAATGAATCTCATGGCAAGCCTCGCCTGCGCAGCTGCTAGAATCAAAGAAACTCCCGGTGTGTTCGAACATGGTCGGCAGTCAATGGCCCGTCGGTGTCAGACATGTTTGGCGACTGATAGTGCAAACTTCGAGCATCTGTTGTAACATTCAAGCTGTCGTACACCATCTGTATCCATGTTCAATAAATGTTTCAAATTAATCACGCTCTTGTTTCCTTTCCATCTTCTACCCCTGCTACCACTTGCATCTGACATTTCTGGGCTTGGGTTCCTATGCAATTCTTAATCCTTATGAGGTGCCTTACCTCCCCCAGAAGTTTGCCGCAACATTTACAGGACATCCTGTATATAAAATTGTGGGGTGCGTATTGCGCCTATGATCATGTGTCATGAAGAATATTTTTTTAGTTATTAGCTCGTGTCCACCAATAAAAGTTATATTCAGTTCTGCGACGTCTATCTGCAAGGTCTTTCCTTCGAGTGTCATCTTTCTAACTATGCAGTAAAGACTCCTCAAGATATAAGACAGAGAATCATCGTCATTCTGTTGCAGTTTGGTCCAAGTCATCTTATTACATACATATCCACCTTTTTACCCGGCTTAAACGTGCTTGTCCGGTTGTAAGATTCTCACTAGTGTATTTCTCAGTTACGTTAGAAAGTGACGAATCTTAAGAACTAGTTAGCGAATAATCGCTTAAGTTCGTGCAACAAGAAACAACAAGATGGAAGGGTAACTAACCCTTTATTATTCCAATAAGATTTAACAAAACTCCGTCTTGGAGTGTACAATCAAAGCCGACTCTTGAGCTTGAACTTAAGAGACTAAAAATTAAACTAAAGTGAGTAACTAAAGAAAGTTACTTACTTTAGTTTAATTTTTAGTCTCTCAAGTTCAAGTTAAGAGTAACTAAAGAAATATAGCCGAAGCTATCAAGATTCTAATCGAGTTGGCCCCTTAACTCTAGTTGATTACAAGGGTCTGAGTACGGCCGAGCGTAATAACAGCTTTGAGAGAGAGTAGCCAAAAGGCAGACGCGCGTAAATCAGAAACTGTGATTCTCTCTAACTCTGCAAGTAACTTCGCGGTTTAAATACCGCTCCTCCTCATTAAGTATTTTGAAAGACTCCAAAACTACATTCTGGACGGAAGTAGTAAGTTGAAGTTAAGAATTTGACAAGAAAGGAACTTAAAATTTAACTATTAATAAAATTAACATAATCCTTACACAGTCTTTATTTTCGCAATCGTTAGTCGTAGTCATGAACTTCTATTACGTAAGTGTTTTAAATGACAAAACTATTCATGTTTTGGCAATGTCGAATTAAAAAAAGTTATTTTTGAAAAATTACAAAATCTAACTTTCAATGCGACCTCTCGTTTTCTATATTTATATTTGCGATAGTTTTATGTTCCTTGTGAAAAACTAAACTTATAAGAAGTTTGACTCCCGCACGATTAAAATTAACTGGGATATTTAAGTTCAAAATTTGCAATTTTTGGTGCCATTTTGAACTTGCCTTGAGGGATCGGTTATTCAAGTTAGAATAATTAAATAAAGTACAGTAGAAACTGTGTGTAATTTAATAAGCCGTACAAGGAAGTTATGTGTTGTTTACATCAGGTGTTTTTGAAAGCAAAAAACTATTTGGGTAAAAGTCTGAGAGTATGATGTTTTGAAAACTTTAATCAGTGGGGCAGTTAGTTTTGTATATTCACTAAACTAGTTTGGGAAAAGCATTCAATCAAAAAGCACTATGTTCACTATGTTACACTATGTCCCCTCCAATTCGAAAGTGCTGCAGTAACAGTGATTTCACATAACTTAAAAATATTGCAGAAAAGCAATTTATGACTTCATTTATTCAATATTTTCGTTCACAGAAATTTCAAAGAAAAAGTAATGCCGTATTTATAATTATACTTGCATATTTAATGAGGTTGAGAAACTATATTAGTTAGGAGATTTATACAAACATAATAAAGCAATACACAAATAAAATTTGATTCTTGTGTCGTTATGCAGCAGATCGATGCTCTATCGGTCCTTCTATCACATAATGAATAATGTGAGAAAAATGCTCCTTTTTATTCTTTTACGAAAGTTAATTAAATAAAAAATTATTTACGATTTCGTTATTTACAAAAGTTGTTATTAAATGTCATATTTACTACAGTATGCAGGGAAATTGTATTTTTTCCGAAAGGGCGATAGTCTATAGCCCAAAGGGCGTTAATCCAGAAGGGCTATTAATTTCGTTTTGGCATTTTGCGTCGATTCACTTTCTGCGTTTATTCACATTTCACACTGTTGCCACCAAATATTACAGTCCTGTATCATACATACTTAAAGAAATTAAAAAATGAAGAATCTGTATAAGTTTTTTTTTTAATTTTTCGTGCTGTGATAAAACAATGGTACCTAGAGCCATCAAATTTTGAATAACGTAATCCTCCACCGAATATGGGCATCTGGAAGCCCTAATTTGGAATTTGTTTTATTATCGATTTCATATTTCGTCAGACACTAGAGAATTTTGATTAACAAACTCACCCATTTCAAAGCAGGGAATGACAACACTGTACGAAAAAAATACATTTTTATCTACAGCGGGCGAGACTGTGTATTGGAAATTCGAAAGATATGCTCATTTTAAAATTATTTTGCGATATTGCTGTCAAATTGAATTTTATGGTTCAAGTGCGAAGAACATGATAAATAAACATAACACACAAAACGTTACAAAAAAATGCCCTTTTGGGCGTAATATAAAATCTGAAAGCATTAAGAATTTTTAAATTTTTAAATTTTTTATTTTCATTTTACCACAGTTTATACTGTATCTTCAAGAGTAATGAACTTCGCTCGTTATTATTAAAGTTAACTTTAAACTAATATGGTACAGGCTCCATTTATAAACGCAGCAGGTTTTACTTAACGAATTTTCCATCTACTAAGAAAACAACAGGCGTTTTAAAACATGTACCATAAAATAGAATTAACAAGCCTTTCTTTTAATAAATGTTTATAAATTCAGAGCAAGTTGGAGAAAAAGGTAATTTTATGCATAAGTATAGGACTTATTATTATGATATTAGTTACTCATAAATTTTTTATTGTCTCAATTAAAGGTTAAATTTTAACAAAGCCACTTAGAACGTTAATTAATAATATATTTACTTTATTCTTTCACTGTCGTTTAAATATTCAACAGTTTAAAAGCATTAAGGTCAGAAACTGAATCACTAAATAGGATAATTGCCTGATGTTGATAGAACTGAAACAAATAGATTATTTAAATTGCAGTTGAAGCAAATTGTCTGAACAGCTGGAACAAAGTTATTGGATTATTCATATATGTGTTCTTGCAATGCTTTTTAAATATAGTCAATTATATACTACATGAACTCGACTACAATGGGTTTTAAAATATGTTTTATGGGAACCAAAATGAATAGCATCGATAAATATCAAAATTGAAATTTCACGATGTTAAGCAAAATATTATTCTAGAAAAAATTAAAGTCTATCCATTAAATTGTTAACTGTATCTTGGTAACTAAAGAACAACCGTATATATTGTTAAAACAATTACTCTGACTAAAGATACTAAAACAGTCGATATCGATCAGTGGGAGTCGATTTCTGATGCTCAAAAGATTCGACTTCGAAAATTTTTACTAAAGAACATAAAGCATATCTATAATACTGTTACGAATTTTTCTATATATGTCATTAATTTTAGTGAAATTATATATTTTGTAATATGTAACAAGAAATGCTTGAAAGACACGAAGTACTGCCGGAAGAATAAGATTACAGAAACAAGTCTATTTAGCATCGAGGTAAATGGCTATCTCGTTACATTAACGAAACGTAGCCAAGCTGGCGATGGTTTTGGCGACTAATTTTTGTCAGCGAATTTGGCGACCAGAAATCCTCAAAAGTCGCCAAACTTGGCTACTATTTGTCCGGTCCATGTACTGGTACTGCCATTGGTCTGATCATTATGTAAATGTAACAGTATCCGGCCATTACATTTAGCTTTGACAGTATATGTCTTCCAGTTATTTCGAGAAATGGAAGCTATTGGCAGCTGGGGGGGGGGAATATAAGACTGGAGAGAAAGCATCAGTTGTCAGTTATTTGGTTCAGCGTTGAATACGGAGCACTGAGAGATCTTCGTTCGAGCTTCGCCTTTTAAATGCGCTTTGCATTACTCTGAGTTTAACGTTCTTAGTAGTTTGAAGTGTAACTACTGAATGTATTTTGTGATAATGAGAAGAGCTGTGCGAGTATTTTTGTTTAATGTTCCAAAACTGTAAAGTGTTTCTTTTGGTAAAATAAATTTTATCACACTATCATCGGTTGCATGCATTCAGTCTATTACGAATCCATACGCCCGCAACAATATACGAGTACAAGACTAATTAAAAATTATTTACCAGTTTGGTGCTATATATTTATGTGTTAACTAATATAGGATCCTATATTTGTAGAGACTTTAGGTTTATTGGAAAAGCCAGAAAGATGAAAAATGAGCAATCGTCTTCGCCGGGAATCGAACCACGGACCTCTCGATACCGGGCCAGCATGCAGAACCACTACACCACGAAGGCACGCCAGGAAAGCAGGAGGAACACCTTATATACTTCCCTTTTTAATGGGAGACTGAGGGTTTTAGGGGACACAATTGCCAAGTCCTGGGTGTCGAGAATCCTCATCCAACATCCTTTTAGTTCGCCACTATAGAGACATTAGGTAATTTTTGGAAAAGCCGGAGAGAAGAAAAATTAGCAATCGCCTTCGTTGGGGCCTCTGGATACCGGCTCAGCGTGCAGAACCACTACACCACGAAGGCACGCCAGGAAAGCGGGAGAAATACCTTATATATTCTATGAAACCGTAAAGAGTGTAAATGAAAAGAATTAAAAAATCACGCATTTGGTTAAAATAACTATTAACTTAATAAAAAAATGGCAACACTTATATGCAAATTTATTTTCCTAGGCTGATGTTTTACATTCATGCCTTTAATCTTTCATATCGTTTTATCTATGTCAATGTGGTCCTAAGAAGGTAAAGAAACGGAGTGGAACCTGATGAATATGGTAAACAAATATTAGATTTAACCAGATTATTACTGACTTAATTTTCGTTAATGTATCTCGTTACATTAACGAAACGTAGCCAAGCTGGCGATGGTTTTGGCGACTAATTTTTGTCAGCGAATTGGGCGACCAGAAATCCTCAAATTAATTAATTATCAATTATCAATCATAATTCTTATAGTAGTAGCGTCAAGTGAGTAATAATGGAATTGGTTCCCTTAATTTATTAAGTGTACAAACTGCTTATTTATTAATTTATCATATATTTACGACAGCAGAGGTTCATATTTAAAATAATGAAATAATATATTTAAAATAATATAAAATATAAAAATTCCGCGTTTAAAATAATTTCTTTAATATTCTTCATGCTGATTTTATATGTCAAAGTGAAGTTTGATTCTTTCTTAAACAAAATTCTAATGCTGTGTAGAGAGTAGAAAACGTATTAAACAAATACAGTTACGTCATCATTCATCACCGCGTGGATAAACGCGAACGGCGCATGCGTCAGGAGAAGCTCTCTTAAGCTAAACGTCGTATTATAATTTATGATACAACAATCCCCCTTTCGACGTTTGGCGGCTGAAAAAAAAATAAACATTAATCATTTACAGTTATTCCAATTAATTTACAGCACTTAGAATGTTTCGAAGCAGTCAATGTTTTTGTCAGTACATCTGCAGGCATTTTCTCTGTTGGCACATATTTAACGTCTATTTCATTTCTTTCATAAATTTCACGAATGAAATGATGTCTAATATCTATGTGTTTAGTGCGTGAGTGATAAACAGCATTTTTCATAAGCTTTTGTGCACCTTGATTATCACAATATATAATGGTTGGATAATCAGCAGTAAAATTTAATTCTTTAAGAAAACGACGTAAATAAACTGCTTCTTTGGCACTTTTTGAAAGACTGATGTACTCTGCTTCAGTACTTGATAATGCAACAGTTTGTTGCTTTCGTGATTCCCATGTTATCGGATTTCCAGCTAGCTTGAATAAATAACCTGTATATGATTTTCTAGTATTAACATCTGACGCCCAGTCGGCATCGGTATATCCAATAAGTGCTTTTCCAGTCTTTCGAAATTTTACACAATAATTTTTAGTTCCTTTTAAGTATCGAAGAACGCGCTTTGCAGCCAACCAGTGTAATTTTCCAGGATTGTTATTAAATTGGCTCAGGTGACTGACGGCATATGCAATATCCGGCCTAGTAAACACAGAAAGATACATAAGCGAACCAATTAGACGGCGATAAGGTACATTGTTCATTTCTTCCTTTTCAGTTTCAGAAGGACACATTTCTTTACTTAATTTTACACTAGGATCTAAAGGAGTTGCTACTGGTTTTGCATCTTGCATATTAAACCTTCGTAGAATATTATCAACATATTTCTGCTGAGATAAACTAATAGAATTATTATTTACATCTTGATTAAATTCTATTCCAAGACAATAATGAAGTTTGCCTAAATCTTTAACATGAAATTCTTTCGAAAGATAACCTTTAAGTTCAGCATATAAATCACAGCTATTTGTTGCTATTATTAAGTCATCAACATATAAAATTAGAATTAACTCACCTTGAGATGTTTTCATCCTGTATACACACTTATCTGATTGTAATGGTTGTAATCCAAAGTTTTTGAGTTTTTTGTCTAATTTTTCATACCACTGTCGTCCACTTTGTTTCAAACCATAAAGAGACTTTTGCAAAGCATAAACATAATCAGGATTATTTTGGTCTTCAAAACCTTTAGCTTGTTCCATGAAAATTTCTTCTTTTAAATCTCCGTTAACATAAGCCATAACAAAATCTAGTTGATATAACATAAGGTCTTGTTCAGCACTGTATGCAATCACAGTTCTTATAGAACTTGCTCTGGCTACTGGAGCAAAGGTTTCATTAAAATCAATTCCAGGTTCCTGTGCAAATCCTCTAGCAACCAATCGAGCTTTTCTCTTTTGAACTGTTCCATCTGCATTATATTTCGTTCTAAGAACCCAGCGACATCCTATTACCTTTTTGTTGTGTGGTCGCTTTACTAATTTCCATGCACCATTTTTAACAAGTGCTTCATACTCAATTTGCATAGCCTTATGCCATTCCTCAGCATAACTTCCATTTAATGCTTCTTCTAATGTCGGATTTGTATCTTCTTCAGCAATTTGTGCTTCTTCCTTTTCTATGTTTATATTGTGGTACTCCTTTTTTGGTCTTCCTGGCTTCCCAGTCTTGACTTTCTTTGGACGACCTGGCCCCCTTTTAATCTGCATTTCAGGTAGTGCTTCGGAATCAGAATCTTCATTATCAGATGATTCAGCAGATGCTTCTGCCATATTTGAGGGGTCTTCCGTTATTTCATCAGCCGATATTTGCTTTACATTCAGAGGTTCTTCCTTCTTTTTATCAGGAATATTTTCGAGAAATAAAACTTCTAAATCTTTATCACAATTAGTACAGTTTTCAAATTCATCAATGAATCTAACATCTCGGCTTATAACGATTTTTCTGGAATTTTTATTCCACAGCCTGTATGCTTTCGATTCATTTGAGTATCCTACAAATATATGTTCTGATCGAGGATCGAATTTCCCTTTAGACCTTTTATTAAGTACAAAACATTTCTGTCCGAATACTTTGAAGTGAGATACAGTTGGCTTGATGCCAAAAAATAATTCATAAGGTGTTTTGTTTACTCCCAGGGCAACGATTACGAATATAAACAGCACAGTTCAAGGCTTCAGCTCAAAAGGATTGGGGAAGATTACTTTGTAGTAACAAACATCTGGCAATTTCAGTTAAAGTGCGGTTCATGCGTTCAGCTCTCGAATTCTGTTGAGGAGTCATTGGTGCAGAGAATTCTCGTTTAATCCCGCATTCTTGAATATATTTATTAAATTCTTCTCCGCGATATTCGAGACCGTTATCAGTCCGAAGGATTTTTATTTTCTTTCCTAGACGATTTTCGACCGCAGCTTTGTATTTAATGAATGCATTTTTCACTTCATCTTTAGTTTTAAGAAAACTGACTTCGACATAACGCGATTTGTCGTCTATGAAAGTAACAAAATAACGCGAACCAGCATGGGATGGGACTCTCATAGGTCCACACAAATCTGAGTGAATCAAGTTCAGTAATTCATCACTTTGAAATTTTGATTCTTTTTGAAAAGGTTGCACAGTTTGTTTACCTCGGATACAGACTTTGCAGTCTTTTAGAGATTCAGTGTTATTAAAATTTAAATTTCTAACCATGTTATCAGACTTAAGTCTTTTCAAATCAGACTTATTTAAATGACCTAATTTAAGATGCCACTTTACAAAATTACTTACCTGTGCTATTGCAGCTATTTCAGCGCTTGGATGTATATAATAAAGATCACCATGACGAATAGCCTGCACTAGTATAGATCCATTTGGTTCTATTATTCTAGCATGTCGTTCTGTAAAAATCACTGAACGATTATTTGCAGTAGCTTTAGATGTTGACAGCAAATTACATTTTAATTCCGGAACACATAACACATTTTTGAGCGTAAGTTTAATTGTCTTATTTCCGTTAGGTACTGTGATGAGGACAGTTCCAATTCCTGTAATTTTTGATGTTTTGTCAACTGCTAACTTTATGGTTGAATTCGTTCGAGGGTGAAATTCTGAAAATAACCTTCGGTCATTGCACATGTGAGATGTACAGCCACTATCTAAGCACCATGAGGAGGTCTTCTGATAAGCATTGTTTACTGCTAAACTAATCTGCTCTTCATAATTAGAAGCCATCATAGAACCTTGATTTCCCTTATTTGATTGTGCATATTTTCTATCAGCTATTTTCTTTCTGCATTCAGATGCCTTGTGCCCAATTTTCGAGCAGTAATTACACTTCAAATTTCGAAAATTTCTTTCAGCTGGAAAATTTTTGTTTGAATTTACCTTCCATTTTTCATTTTTCTTCTGTTTTTGATTTCTTCTTTTATAATCAGTATAGTATGCATTCTGTGAATCTTGAGACGTTTTCCCTTTTCTTGCTTCCCATTCTTCTAACATTTTGATTTTCAAAGATTCGGGATTAGGTAACTGATCTCTTGATTCGATGGCGCATCTAAAATTTTCAAAATTTTCTGGAATACTGTAGAGCAGAAGAATCGATAATAAATCATCAGCTATGTCAATTTCCATTTGTTTAAGCTTATCAACTATTTCGAAGAAATTATTCAAATGTTCAGACATCGTTTCGGTTTCCACCATTTTTCTAAATAAAAGCTGTTTTAATAATGTAGCCTTCTTCGCAGGTCCTTTCGATTCATATACGGCTTTGAGTTTATTCCACACAGCATTTGATGTCACACAATGCTTTATATGACACAGTTCACTAGGATTAATAGCAAGAATTATATCTGCGCGAGCTTTTTGATCAGCTTGGAGCCATTTCGTTTCGTCTTCGGTTCCTTCAGCAGGTTTTAGCACTTTACCGGTCACATAATCCCAATGGTCGTTTTTAATCAATACTGCTTCTATTTGTAATTTCCAACTGTCAAAATTATCTTTTCCGAGCTTATCTATAGTAGTCAAATGCGACATAATGTAATACAGTCTCTCACAGCCAAATAAAAACAAGATTGATCGCTATAAAAATAGGCTTAACTGAACGCTGATCAGTTCTTACCGTTGATTAGACGTAACAGTTCTTGCACTGAATTAGGCTTAAGAGTTCAATGCTCGAAAACTTCAAAATGTTCATTTTAAAATAAGTATTTTGCTAATTAGGCACAGTTGAAACGTTCCTGGGCCCATAACCATTGAAGAAATAAATAAGCCTAAATAGATTGTAATATCAATGAACATTTTTAATGACAGAAATTAAACATAGTTGCGTACAGCAGAGCAAAAAGGCGAAGAAGTAAGAATGGTATACATATACATACATACGTAATAAACAGTTACGTCATCATTCATCACCGCGCGGATAAACGCGAACGGCGCATGCGTCAGGAGAAGCTCTCTTAAGCTAAACGTCGTATTATAATTTATGATACAACACAAATAAAGTGGCTATAATATTTTTTGTGTCAGGAATGAATATTTATGTAATGACTTAATTGTTTATTTGTCGAAGTCAGCTACTAAAAAATAATTAAGTAAGTCAAATAAGATTCTAGTTGAAGTAAGTTAGAATCTTTTTTCCTTCAGTTACAGTTCAACTGCAGTTACAATCTTACTTACTTACTGAAGTTTTTGTAATTGTTTTTTATAAGCATTTAGTAGGCGGAAAATGAAAATTTCAGTTTTTGAGGGTCTGTTCCCATTGTGCAGCATCCCCTTATACTTTCTACTTTGTGAATTCATTTCTACTCTACATAAATTAATAATTTAATCTAGAATATCATTAGTAATCGATAACTAATCATTAGTCCAAAGAGTGTTAGCCCAGAAGGACTTTAGTCTCAAAATGGGATTTTGCGTTGAATCACTATAAAAATCTGAATCACTTTTCAAATTGTTGCCACCGTATATTATCTCCCTGTATTATATTTAAAGAAATTAAATAATGAAGAATTTGCATAAATGTATGCATGTTTCTCGCAATGTGATGAAACAATGTTACCTAGTGCCATCCAGTTTTGAATAACATAGTCCTCCAACGAATATGGACACATGGAAGCCCAAATTTTGAATTTCGAATTTGTTTTATTGTGTAAAATTTGAACGAATTTTTTAACTAAAATCTCAACGATTCAGAACGTAGCAATGGAAACACTGTACAAAAAAAAAAAAAAAAAAAAAGCAGTTTTATCTCCAGCGCGAGAGACTGTCTATCGGAAATTCTAAAGATAGGCTGTTTTTAAATATTTTTAACCCAAAGGAACATTAGCCCATATGCTGTCGAAACTTGTACATCTATGTAAATAAATAAAAACGCCCCTTTGGATGTAATCTAAAACGTGAAAGCTTTAAAATTACATATATATATATATTTGAATTTCCAACGTTTTTAAGTGAAGAAATTTAAAATAAATCACAAGCTTACCAAAATATCTATTTATAATAAGTAATGAATAATCAAATGAATTGATTGCACAAAAAAAAAAAATAAATAAAAATCTGTCCATTGGAGCAATAATTGAAATGAACGATCTACTGCAACGGATATGTAGAACAAGTAACTTAAATAATATTTTACACCAGTTCCCAGATAAGAATTCTGAGCACACATAACTATGTCAACAGCTAGAACACACATAGCTACGTCAGCAGTTAATATAACACACATAGCTTTGTCAGTAATTAGAAAAACTAACACAGAACACACATAGCTATGTCACTAATTAGAAAAACTGACACAGAACACACATAGCTATGTCAGCAAATTTCAGAAGCAGTGAAATAACAAACGTCTAGGTGGAGATGTATTGATTTTCCATTAATACCATTAATAATTTATTTATAAACTCATTTTTATACACAATCCAAATTCAAAAGCGTTATTATGTAAATAACTAAGTAACTACGTTTAAAGAAATTAGTGTGGCTGTCGAAATTTACTTTTAGGCGGTTAAGCATAAAGTATTTCAAATTTCAATTGCAGTCAGATAATTTGAAACTATGACGAACTGGCAAAAGATCATGACATTGATTAGTAAAATATCAAAACAGATATTTGGGAAATGAAAAATTATTTTTAGCACATATAAACCCTTTTTTATAGATTTTATTAACCATCTCATGTGAATTTGGATTTACGATAATAAACACATATGTAGGAATAATAAGTATGCGCGGTTTCAAAGTTCTCACAATAGCCAGTGACATGACCTGCTACGCTTATTTCGCGCAAAGACATAAAACGTTTTTTTCCTGCTTCAAGAAATGCTTTCCTAGAGGTCATGTTAACTTATACTCACGAACTTCATTAATTGGAAGGTGGCCTTACAGTCCTCTTTATGCAAATCCCCCCACGCATTTTCTGATAACTCAACTATAAATTTAAAATATGGTTATAAGAGGAAACGAACCAGAATTCTCACGGTAAATTGTGGGTTTTGTGTGAACTCTGTGGTGCTCTCTGAATTAAGGACACAACAACATGGTAGTAAATACTAAAGAATGCCTAAATTATCTTTAATTACGTTGCTAAAGAACACTTGTAAAGGTAATAAATACTTGAATTCATAAAAATACCCATTCATATTTTGAACTATAATATCTCTGTCTAAAAATGTTCTCAGAAGTTATATTTTCAATGGCTGTCTATTTTTAGACTTCGATTCAAAATCATGCTAATGTTGTTGTCTCTAATCCTTCTGATCTGAACCTATAGTCAGGTCAAATTAACTAATTTTATTGGGGCCAAGAGGCAAGGGTTGGGTCTGACTTGCGTTTGCGTTGGCAGGCGTTGGGCCTTGGGAACTTTATAGGTCATGCCTAGTTAGTCCCATTTTCTGTTCACAGCTCGACAGAATTTTAAGTGCGCTTATGCCGCAAAGACTATATTCTTACAAACATTCCTGCGTTATTCACGATTCGAATCTAGCCAAAGGCTATGGCAGCTAGCTCCCTTCTCACTATGCCAAAATCATATATCATGGTTTCGAAATGGCCTGATATCATTTGATAGGTAAGAGAAAAATATAATAAAGTAAAATATGAAATATTCTTCCAATGTGTCACTAATAATTTTTAACTTTCAACATGAATACTGCGTTTCCTGAAATCGATTTCATTACGATGTGCCACGAAATTTAAAGAAATTTAATTAGTTTTCACTACTAAAGACTCGTGATGGAACCCATGACAAAGAGGGGAATATTTTTCCTTCTACAGCGTGTGGCATTTACAAGTATACATAAACACAGACACTATGTATCCGTATATATATATACTGATCTTAATGTTCTCTCTCTCTCTTTTTCTATACATATATCTATATACACATATGCAAGTTAAAAACATGTAAATAAAATTTCATGTTTCAAACTTAAACAACCCTTCATTTTTTACTTTACTTTGGGTATTTCCCCTCCCGGTTCTAAAAATATCAGCTGTTTAGTAACTTTTTCTGGACTGCGCCATTTCTACTTACTACATTTCACTTTTACATAACGATGTGGACGTAGCTAATTCGAAATTTAAAATTTCCAGAACCGAAGCCTTTAAATTAATATTAGAAGATAATATAATCAACATTTATTTAGTAAATATATATATTTATACATAAATATATATAAATACATATATATGACATATATATATTTCACGCATTCAAACAAAAATAAGAAATTATTTGATGATCTTTTTAGACCTTCTGTTTCTGGTTTTGGCTACACATTTTCTAACAATTCAGGTTAGTAAGCCATAGCCAGCACTTGTTCAGTACGCTCATTGTCATCTCTAATACATTAGACACAATTTTCTCTTTATTTACACGATTGTGCATTTGAGACATACGATTCTTCGTTTCAGGCATGTTAGTATTCTTTAAGGTTTTAGTTTATACCATAAAAAATAAACCTAAAATTTGCGTTGATTTCTTAGATAAAATCCTTCAGGTTGAAGAGAGACAGGCAAGAGATATCCTTTTAATTTGTCGCTAGAGTATTCTCAGTTGTAACTGGAAATACATCATTTAAATAGGCGAAGTGAAATGAAGAAACACAGTGCCATGTATCGAGGAAAATATATTTTTGAAAGAGAAGAGCGCAACATTTGAGTGTAATTTGATATGTAAATTTTTGAGCGTAAAGAGAACCTAAAAATATTTCATACATAATTACGCTTTAAGTACTTACGTATATTAACGTCATTTTGAAGAACCGTTCTATTCCGTACAATGAAGAAACTGGAATTACCCTTTTAAATTGAATTTTTAGGAAGGAAGACTTATCGAATTAGTGGTGCATTCACTGATGACCCAGTCATCAATATTCATTTTTCGAAGTGTCAAACATTGAAGGTTGTTTTTTTAAATAACACTTCCGCTTTTGGAATAGTGCTGACGATATGCCTATTTAAAAAGCATGGAAACGCTTTGTGCGGGATCTTTTATGTTCACTTAAATAATACAGGGTCAAGATACTTCACTAATTTAATAAATTTCCTACAAGCAATGTGATTCAAGCAATCGCAATATTGCAGCAAAATATGTTTAGTAAAACACGAAATACATTTAAAAAATGAATATTTGACTTAAAACTTTCGAAGACTTTTATATAAATGAATCAACTACATATACCATCTCTCTTAAACTGGTTATTATTTTTGTAAAATAATAAAGTATCAAAACATATGGAAGGTCAAAGTTTAAGTTCATAGGAAAAGGAAGTAATTTTCTGTCAACACAAAGCACGGACAATTATCGGACATGATTTTCATTGACGGGGAATTAAAAAAACTAAATATTAATTATAATTAGTCAACCTTCCGTATGGCAACGCTATGAAAAGTAGAGCAGGAAGTACACCAGGAAGGCTTATGTGCTTGGAGTAGAAATCAATTACTCATGTTTTATTCAGTAACAAGTTTTTTGATTAGTTATTGAATAGCTATCTTTTCAAACCAGTTACTCTTTAGAAAATGAACCAGATATGATAGCTTTCGTCTAAATCTATTGGAACCACAGAATTGTAAATCATATCCCCCAAAATGTTAGAAGGTAGTTGAATAATCAGTTAATCGTTTTAAAAACCGTGAAATATAATTCGAGAGTGGGGTAGGCTTTCATTTGTTACTGCATACTCGTTACTGCATTTATGTAAAAAAATATATATTCATTACATTTCATTTTCTCATTTATTAACATTTATGATCTCTCCTAAGTATTACGTGTTCTTATCTAAAGTACAGCGTCTCTTAAGTACAGTATTTGTTTTATAAACTTATTTCATTAATTAAGCAAATTCATCAATATTTATCAATAATTCTTTTCATGATTACGTATTGCGTAACTGACAATATGCCTGACTAAATGCTAAGCGGGGTGTTTAATTTTTGGTATTTGAAATTCAATCAAATGAGCTACGCATGCGTACATTATCCTTTAGAAGAACCATTACTTCTGACCATCATTATTCAGAAACATAATTGTTTCAGTAGCTAAATCTGTACGGGAACTAGGGAATAGTTATAAAATCTTTGGAAAAAATGTTAATATTTTTCAATTTAAACAAATTTAAATTCTTAACAAATACGTATAAAGGTAAAAAAATTTAAATTCTAAAAAAAGGAAAAAAGCCAAAATTATTTAAAATAATTTTAAAAAATGTGCAAACATGTAAAAGATTTAATTCTCGAACTAATCTACAATATCATTTAAATTCAGAAGCATAAGCAAATCAAGTGCAAAATCTATCCATGAAAATAAATCTACTAATTTAATAAATTAAAATTAAATTAAACAATTTTTTTTAAAAATGAATATGTGAATGACCGTAGAGTAGGCAGGAGACAGACTTATCAAGGGGAAGTTGCCTCCAAACCTAACTCTCCAATCATTCAATTCGTGTTTCGTCATTCATGCAGGCAAGGGTAAAAGTCAAAACCAAAAGTAATTCCAATAAAGTGGTACCCTTAGAAATTAATATTTATGTATTAACATTTAAGAATTAAAGTTCAAAAAGGAAAGTCTTTTGAGTAACAAGCAAGTAAAGTCAAGAATTAAACTTTTTCTTAAAAAATTAATTTTTTTTAAAAATTAATTTTTTATAACATAATAAAAAAATCTAGAAACCAATGTATTTTAGAAATCCTTGTCTACAGAAACTTCCCCTACACGAATATGCATATCAATAAAAAGAAACTATAAAAGAACTATACATAATCCATATAAACCAATAAGAAACAAAAAGAACTAATTCACAATTTTTAAAAAACAAATATATATTTAAAAATATAATTTCATATTTAGAAAATACTTAGATACTACATAAAATTTTTTTTAAAAAAATACTTAAAGCAAGTATAGTAAGTTTTAATTCTAACTTACCTACTATATGAGTGTTGGGGTCTGCAAAAGTGTTGTGAAAGAGAAGTAAGTGTGTTCTTCAAATTATATACAGTGGATGGACAAAAATATGGAAACACCTTGTGAAATGCATGTTTGAAAAGAAAGATTGATTTTAATGAAATATGTTGGTGGCGCTGGCGTTTTTGACTACTGACGCCACCTATACAACTTCGTAAATGTGCTAAACAGTTCAGTTGTTGTCGGAGTACTGTTATGTGCGGTTGTCATTGCATTATGTCAGAGTTAACAGACTTCGAACGTGGGCAAATTGTTGGAGCACGTATGGTAAGTGCTTCCGTAAGCAAGCTAGCCGAGGTGTTTAGTGTTTCAAGAGGTACTGTATCGAAGATTTATTCCGCATATTTGAAAAGCGGAAAAACATCATCTGCTAAATCACAGCGCGGACGAAAGTGTGCCCTGAGTGATCGTGACAGACGATCATTAAGGCAATTGTGACGAAAAATAAGAAGACCACAGCTGCAAAATTTACTGCTGAAATGAATGTTGTGTTACCGAACCCTGTGAGTACCAAAACAATTAGAAGGGAGCTTCATAAACAGGGAATTGCTGGCCATGCTGCAATTGAGAAGCCACTCATCAGTCATGCTAATGCCCGTAACAGGAAAAGGAGGTGTTTAAGTCATAAAGCCTGGACTATAGAGCAGTGGAAGCGAGTAATATGGTCTGACGAGTCTTCTTTCACATTGTTTCCCACTTCTGGCCGAGTTTACGTTTGGAGAACGCCATCTCAAGCCTATAATACAAACTGCTTGTTGCCAAGAGTGAAACATGGCGGGGATTCTGTTATGGTTTGGGCAGCCATATCGTGGTTCTCTGCTAGCCCCATGATAACTGTGTCAGGGCACATGACTGCCAAGACTTATGTGAACATTTTGGCCGATCAAGTTCATCCCATGGTACAAACTTTGTTCCCCGATGGTGATGGTGTCTTTCAAGACGACAAAGCCCCTGTTCACACAGCTCACATTGTCCAGGACTGGTTTTCTGAGTACGAGGATGAGTTGTCCCATCTCCCCTGGCCACCACAGTCACCAGACCTGAATATTATCGAACCTTTGTGGTCTACATTGGAACGGAAAGTGCGTTCTCGTTATCCACCGCCAACATCGTTATCTGAACTTGCCACCGTTTTGCAGGAAGAATGGTATAATATTCCCTTGGCAAACATACAGGAACTGTATTTATCCATTCCGAGAAGACTGCAAGCTGTTTTGGATGCCAACGGGTTTCCTACACCATATTAAGCAAAGAAACATGTTTTTTTAAAGGTGTTTCCATATTTTTGTCCAACCCCTGTAGATGGCGCTTATGTAGGTAAAGTTGAGTGTCAAGCTGCTATCTTTGTTATAGTAAAAAAAAATTTTTTGTAAACATTAAAATTAAAAATTAAATTAAATTAAAAATCCTAAAGGTAGTAATATCAATTATTTAGGGAGTTAAGTCACTGAGCCAATCAATAGATGTAAGTTTGCTTGAAGGAAATTAAAGTGTAGTGGTATGTGAAAAAAATGTAAACTGTTTGTAATTTGAAATGTGTGTTCTGTTGAAAAATTGTGAAAATTGTTAAAAAATTAAGTGAAAGATATTTTGTGTGAAAATTGCAAAAATTTAAATTAAGAAAAACTGAAATATTTTAATATTAAAGTTTTAAAGTAAAATTTCCCAAAATTTTTTTGAAATGAAGTCCTTAAAAAACCTCTAAAATTTCCCAGAAATTTCTCAAAAATTCCTTTAGAAAGTTAAATAAAACTTAAATTTGATGAAAGAAAATATTAAAAGTTTAATGAACTTGATTTCAATTGGTATATCAAAACTTAACTAAATACTGGCTAAAGTATGGAAAATTAGAAGAAGATTAAAATCTTCACTCAATTCGGGCTATATTTGAGACTTTTGAAAAGAGTTGGCCCTTTATTAGTAAAAGGAAAGAATCCAGTATTGATTAAATATACATATTTATAAAATATTTACAACAAAAATTTACAATAATTTCTCTACTCCTTTATATCCTTCATTACCCTCCAGGTAATAATCTTTTAACTCTTTTATATCCTTCATTACCCTCCAGGTATCCTTCATTACCCTCCAGGTAATAATCTTTTAACTCTTTTATATCCTTCATTACCCTCCAGGTATCCTTCATTACCCTCCAGGTAATAATCTTTTAACTCTTTTATGAGAAATTATTGTAAATTTTTATTGTAAATATTTTATAAATATGTATATTTAATCAATACTGGATTCTTTCCTTTTACTAATAAAGGGCCAACTCTTTTCAAATGTCTCAATTATAGCCCGAATTGAGTGAAGATTTTAATCTTCTTCTTCTAATTTTCCATACTTTAGCCAGTATTTAGTTAAGTTTTGATATACCAATTGAAATCAAGTTCATTAAACTTTTAATATTTTCTTTCATCAAATTTAAGTTTTATTTAACTTTCTAAAGGAATTTTTGAGAAATTTCTGGGAAATTTTAGAGGTTTTTTAAGGACTTCATTTCAAAAAAAATTTGGGAAATTTTACTTTAAAACTTTAATATTAAAATATTTCAGTCTTTCTTAATTTAATTTTTTGCAATTTTCACACAAAATATCTTTCACTTAACTTTTTAACAATTTTCACAATTTTTCAACAGAACACACATTTCAAATTACAAACAGTTTACATTTTTTTCACATACCACTACACTTTAATTTCCTTCAAGCAAACTTACATCTATTGATTGGCTCAGTTACTTAACTCCCTAAATAATTGATATTACTACCTTTAGGATTTTTAATTTAATTTAATTTTTAATGTTAATGTTTACAAAATTTTTTTTTACTATAACAAAGATAGCAGCTTGACACTCAACTTTACCTACATAAGCGCCATCTATATAATTTGAAGAACACACTTACTTCTCTTTGACAACACTTTTGCAGACCCCAACACTCATATAGTAGGTAAGTTAGAATTAAAACTTACTATACTTGCTTTAAGTATTTTTTTAAAAAAAATTTTATGTAGTATCTAAGTATTTTCTAAATATGAAATTATATTTTTAAATATATATTTGTTTTTTAAAAATTGTGAATTAGTTCTTTTTGTTTCTTATTGGTTTATATGGATTATGTATAGTTCTTTTATAGTTTCTTTTTATTGATATGCATATTCGTGTAGGGGAAGTTTCTGTAGACAAGGATTTCTAAAATACATTGGTTTCTAGATTTTTTTATTATGTTATAAAAAATTAATTTTTTAAAAAATTTAATTTTTTAAGAAAAAGTTTAATTCTTGACTTTACTTGCTTGTTACTCAAAAGACTTTCCTTTTTGAACTTTAATTCTTAAATGTTAATACATAAATATTAATTTCTAAGGGTACCACTTTATTGGAATTACTTTTGGTTTTGACTTTTACCCTTGCCTGCATGAATGACGAAACACGAATTGAATGATTGGAGAGTTAGGTTTGGAGGCAACTTCCCCTTGATAAGTCTGTCTCCTGCCTACTCTACCGTCATTCACATATGCATTTTAAAAAAAATTGTTTAATTTAATTTTAATTTATTAAATTAGTAGATTTATTTTCATGGATAGATTTTGCACTTGATTTGCTTATGCTTCTGAATTTAAATGATATTGTAGATTAGTTCGAGAATTAAATCTTTTACATGTTTGCACATTTTTTAAAATTATTTTAAATTATTTTCGCTTTTTTCCTTTTTTTTCGAATTTAAATTTTTTTACTTTTATACGTATTTGTTAAGAATTTAAATTTGTTTAAATTTAAACTTCATTCCTTGCAGTTATGGCGCAAAGAATATTTAATTAAATATGTATTTAAATTTAATTTTTTAAATTAAATTCAATTTATTCTTATGAAACAATTAATATTTTTAAATGTATATATGATTTCTTGACTATAACTATCGGTTTTTATTTGAAAACTGTTCATCCATCGCCATATGCACAAAACATGAATTCAGCAGTCTTGTTGATTTTAACGCAAGTAATATTTTATTGAAACTATTTGTTTGTTACAATTCATCCCGAACTTGGAGAAAATTATAACAAACCTCAAGCAAATAGTAACAACAATAAAACGTTTGGTTATTGTTATTACTTGATATAGTGACGATGAGTGATACCTAGTGGTTTATAGTAAACAAAGATTTAAATTATTTAACTAATCAACGCAGAAGTCAGTCAACACAAAGAAATGGTTTTGTGTTAAATGAAAGTTTACTCTCACACATTTAACGTATGCCTACATTTTCCAACCTAAGCTTTGCCTAAAATTAGCCACTTGTATTTTTGTACAGTCAGTCGTGGGATTAGCTCTAACATATGATATTTAAATACTGCCATCTGTATCTGCAGCAATTTTCAGCAACTTAAATTTAACTATTCTTCCGAAAATTGCTAATTTACATTGCGGGTCACAGTATATCTCATGCAGGCAGTAATGGCCGAATAATCATTTGCCTGTTTGTAACGGTGACTTCAGCCACGATTCACTGTTGAATTTTGATCCCTGTTTTTAAACTACGGAATTAATTTTTCTATGTAGGATTAGCACATTTTTCCGTACCTACTGTCGTTGAGTAAGCGATCAGAGCATCTAGCTAACATCTGAAGCTAATTTCGGCATGGACAGAGTTGAGTTTTTTATGTTTTCTGAAAAAAAAAACCTCTAAAAATTAGCGTAATTTTAATCGTGTGTCCTTGATATAGAATGCTTCACTATATATATCTGCCGGAAAAAAATTAAAAACTCACAAACAGTCTTCAATGACATTTCGATCGTCTTTTATTCGTACTTCCCATTCGTAAAATATTTTTAAAGACGTTTTATGTATACAAATCAGTCCGAAATTAGTCCGTGATTTCTTTATCCTATTGCAATATTTATATTCTACTCTTTGATAGAAGAGAGACAGTATTTCAGAAATGTCAGTACCACAGCAAGGCTAACTTGAAGCTGGATAAGAGCTATTTATCAACTCTTTTTATTTTTCCTCCTGATAACTAGTTCAATAAATCAGTACCAGAGGCTATTATTCTATTACTTTTAACTAGTTTGGTACGCTTGTATCTTATCGGATAATCAGTTTTACCGAGTGACTTGGAAATGAGTTATATATCTTTCATTATTTGCATACATTAATAATTATTAATAATGTCAGATGCTTCCGTTCTTTTTAATAGTTATACTAAATTATAACGTATGAAAATTTGCTTCTTCCAGCTTTTAGCATATATTTCGCGAAGAAATGCTATTAGTTTACGAAAATTAATAAAAGACATGTGGTATCTTACGTTAAATCGGATATAAATTATTTACTATAGCCAGACGTAACTGATAAAAGTAGCTAACTTTTTAAGTTTCAAGGAGGTTAAAAGTAAGAATGCTTAACTATTCCGCCATTTGAGCGCATCCGAGTTCGCTTACTATCATTCAACTAAAGAAGAATACTAAACAGAACCAAGGACGTCGTTATTTAGGCCGAGCATGTGAAAGGTCCACATAAATTAGAAAAACAGTCTAACATTATTAAATACTGGAGATGATTAAATTATAACGCCGAAATATGTTTTAATTTAAATAAAAGGATGTCTCCAAGAAGACCTTTCTTAAGGAAGTTGACTAATGAATAAATAGAGAAAAAACTCGCGGCTAAGAAACGAATTCAGTTCTACGTTTATTTAGTGTTACCCGTTTGGCTCTTAGTAAGCTTCATAAATTATAAGCGCAAGGATAAAGGCAATGAATAGGTAATAGAGAAGTACAAACTTGGTTCTGATTCAAAGCATAGTCTTTAAATATTTCTCCAGCTATTACGTAAGATCTATTTCACAAAATGAAACAAAATATGAAGAAAATATAAATAACTTCATTCTGAAAAATTATGATCATGAGCAAGAGAAATACCCATGGTGATAAGTTATTTTTCTTATGAGAACAATATCAATTTATCCCTGAGTAAAATAAAGGCAGCTTCGGCCACCTCTGAAATTTGACGGTTTTAAATTTGGTGCCATCGCTGTAGTCGCTGGCTATCAACAACTGTCGATCTTTTCATGGTACTATCTATGATCCAGGATCTTGGGTTATTTAATTCATACATGAACCACGGAAAATCAACTTTTTATTAGTGGACATTCTCTCGAATAATAACTAGCACTAGCAGCGTCCAAGCCAAAGAACAAGGTTTCGAATCCGGGTAAGGACGTTTAATGCTGTATTATTATATCAAAACTGGAACAACTTAAAATCTGTCTACCTGAGGTCTGATTAATGTCTAAATCTACATGCCACTAATTAGAGCCCTAAGTTTTAGGGAATGCTGAAACCATCTTACATTTCTCCATAATCTTGTGTTTTCTCTTACAAAAGTGAGGAAAGTAGGCGCTGAGGGCCTCACTCAAATCTCTAGACCAAGTGGTTCTCAATCCTTTTTGCTCCATATACCCTTTCCGTAACTGCTAGAAGATAATTCCCCCTCTCTTTCCAAAACCAGAAAAATATATATTCATTTATTTAAATTTAGATAATATTTTAACGTCACAGCAGGAAGCAGGTGAAGTCAAAAAGCTGATCATATGCCCCCCCCCGGAAACTACGCTAGTATTCCCTGCTGAAGAATCCCTGCTCTAAACGGAATTAACTGGGCCTCGCATCTTTTCAAAAAATACTCTTGTAAAATTGCTTATAGCGGAAGAAGGAACAAAATACCCCGAACTGCACCTCCAAAGTGTTCTTGATCTTAATTAGGATATAAACATATTTCCGAATTTTGATTCCGAATTTCTACCGCTTGAATTCTGTGACCACTGATCGGCGTATTTGCATTATTCATGAAGCCTGCTGGTGTGGCTGAATGCAAGGATTCCAGATAAGCAAAACACCACATCATAAAGAACTTCTTCTGAGCCATTACATTTTTCTTTCTTCACAAGGATGGTATCATGAAATCTGCAATCTAAGAACATTATTTAACGAAGTAAAGAATGGGATATTATTGCTAGTCTTTAATAGACTTTTTACGTCCCTTTTACGCTAATATAATTAACATAAATGTTAATGAACCGGATTCGAAATGACATTAAGTACGATGCTGAGGAGTACAATGCTAGATAAAATCCTACTTGTATATTTAGCAGAAAAGAACAGTTAAACTAAGTCTGCGCTGCGTAAGAGTAAACCTTTTGTATACGAATCCTGTTTTCATTCGAAAATCTGTATGGACGTTTTCATGTAATTGCAGTCCGTCGTAAATATTTTCCCACTACAGCTTCCGCAACAGGGTTATTACTATTTCGCTGGAGACTATGACCTGGCTGTCACTGCAGAAAGTTCATTGTCAAGGTCAGATTTGTGGGTGTGAGGCGTTTACCATTTTTTTTCTCCTTTTTGAATTTACTTTCTTTGTTCTCCCTTTAGGGAGAGTCCATTTTGACATCTAATTTTTTATTTATTTTTTTCTTTTTGTTCTGATGATAGGAATCGTTTATATAAATACGTATTTTCTTTTCTTTTTTTACCTTGTGAACTAAGATGTAAGCAAAAGGAAGCAAGAAGTCGAGTTAAACCAAAACGTAATCGAGAAAGGACTCTCTTTAATGACTCAATTTGAACTCCGAAGTCTTTTCGAATTTATGTGCGTTGTGGCTAGATTTTATCTGAAAGAGGAAATTTGTCTCGACGTGAATTTATCTGCAGTATTTGCAACCACAAGCAAAAATTTTTAGCAAGCAAAAATTTTTAAGATCCTTCTTTGAAAAAGCTACCGAAAAGAATATTTAAAGTAACTACGATCTGAGAAGCTAATAATAACAATTCATTTCAGTTAATTTTAGTCAGTTTTAGTCAAAACAAAATAAAAGCAATGGTAAGATAATGAGATGTTTTGAAATCCCATACATCTTAGTATAATTGTGTCACAGTGCAGTGCACAGTGAAACGCTATTCATTCACCAGATTTTGCTGCGTGAAGACTAAAATCTAAGCTACGTAATTAGATTTCGGCTATCAATAGCTGAACGGGAATATTACTCAGCTATGGTATTTCGAACAGGGCTCAAATTACAGCCAAGAATCTGGCTACATGATAGTTTTTGTAGTTTTCATCGTGTATAAAGAGAATACGAGCAAGTGTTTTTTAATTCTCCACGAAGGCATCCTTTTTCTTAGGCAGATAGCTCTCGTGTCTAAAAATCGTGTGACTAAAAAGTTATTAATATATATAAGAATATGTCAGAGGGAAAAAATAAAAAATCTCAAACTCGGAATATCATTTACCCACTATAAGGGACTAAATTAAGAAATACAGTTAGGTCATTATATTCGTATTATATTATTTACAAAAAATAATTAATTATATTGGAATCTTCGATGGAAAAAATAAAAGAAATTTATTTTTCAGATTTCATTCCCCCCCCTCAAGTACCTCGTCTGTAGTAAATTAAGTAACATACCAAAAATAAATTCTGAACATGCTAACGTAACAAAGTGTAATTTGTAAGTTTTGTTGTATTAGCATCTTCAACACTTCGTATGCATTAATTTGTAATTCTTTCAACAATTAATTTATAAAATTATAAAAACGTTTAATTTATAAAGGCTAGTTTATATATTATTAAATTTTTTCTCTCTATTAATTATTAACGCAGAGACTTCACTACAGTGGTAAATATCAGCTCTTCAGAATAGTTTGTGATTGGTAATATTAAATCTTTTTTAGAAATGATATTTAATCCTTAAAAGTAATAAACTAAATTATTTAATAAATTAATGGCTTTGGCATTATGCTCAAAATTAATAACAATATCGCCTCCCAACTCTACAGATTAAAAAAAATCAGAATCAAAAGGTTAGCAAAAATAAGAAAAAGTGTTAAGTGAATTTTGGAGAATATTACCTGAATATTTAGAAAGAAATATCAGAGACAAACTAATTTTGAGAAATGAAAAATTAGATACAAGGTGCACCCATGAAGTAATCGGACAAATTAGAAGATCAAATGATAAAATAAAACAAGTAAAAGAATAAAAGTATGCTTAGAACGAGTGACTTCGCAACTTTTGTTAAAGCCAGTTTAAACTGGTTATTTTGTCGTTTGCATATCGAAACGCAGGAGTCATTTTCATTTATTACGAAAACATTATACAAAAAATTTATTCCGAGATGATACAAGGTTATAACATTAATTTTTTAACAAGTTAGGTAAATTTGCTACCGAAATATTCCAGATGATTCGAACAGTATACGGTGATGCATGAATAGCAGGAACACATGTTTGTAAGAATGCTACAACAAGTGAGGTCACGAAAACGTTGACGATGAACCAAAAGATTAGGGTGCCCTTTAATTTCAAAGAATGAGGAAAATATAAAGAAGATTCGTTCTGTACTGCAAGCTGCAAGATGTGTAACAAATCAGAAACTTTCAGACATGCTTGGGATAATCAAAGAAAGATGTAGGCTAATTTTAATTGAAAATCTAAAACTGAGGAAAGATTGTACTCGATCTGTGCCTCAGAGTTTGACAGAACAGTGAAAAGGAGAAAAAGAAGCTTGCTCTGAAGATTTCTTGACTACTGCGAGTCAGAACAACAATTCGTTGAGGTGTATCATTGCAAGAGATGAAATCTGGTGTCTATGACACGACCCAGAAGCAAAACGATAAAGTACACAATGGAAAGGACCGCCTTCTCCCATATAAAAAAATGCAAGGATGACGAAATTAAAGATTAGGCTGATGCTGATTGCATTTTTTGATTATAAAAGACTTATTTATTATGAATTTGCCGCTGAAAATCAATCAATGAATCAGTTTTTTAGAAGGAGATGCTTTTTCGATTATGAAAGAAGTTAAGGCGAGTTAGGAAGAAAAGTTTTAATTCTCATCAATGGTTTCTTTTACACGATGATGCTAGGCCCCCATACAGCATTGTTTGCTAACACTATCTTCCCTAAGAATTGAATTGCAATGATAATTACCCAGCATATTCTCTTGACTTATTGTCAGCTGATGTTTTCCTTTCTCGGAACATTTTACGAAGTTGGCTATGAAAGGACAGAGATTTGAAAACGTCTCAAATATTAAATCAAATGCGTATTTTGCGAATGGTTAGTTGTAACACCGATAATCAGTGTTTCAGTGATCTGAAGAAACGTTGGAAAAACTGAACATACTCCTCTATCGATTATTTTGAAGGAGATAAATTTATTTGTAGTTAATTAATCTTTTTCTTATTTATGAAAAATTGTTCAGCTACTTTATGGTTGCACCTTGTATTAATTACAATACTTGCAATAGCTCATTTTCTTTTGCTGAAAGTGATTTAGAACTAATGCTTTATAGCAATCATTAACTTGCTGAAGTTTCAGAATCAAGATATTTGAAAGTCGGTACAGTGAAAGAATGAGGCATTTTAACACATGATGGGTAAAAACAATTTTTTCATTTTATTTTTCTAAAAACGTAATCATAATATGCTATCCTTATTTTAATGTTATCGGAATAACATTGTTAGATTTCTTAGAAAACTTCATAAATTACTAAATCTTGCAGACAAGTGCCTTAAAGTCGCCAAATCAGGCAAAGGTGGTGTGGTGTGGTGTATTTAATTACAGCAAAGCACACTAGGGCTATCTGCCTAAGGGGAGGAATGCCTTCGTGGGGGAGTTTCTAAGGAAAACTGGCTCGTATACACGTAACACATGGGGAAAATAACAAAAACACCCATGCAGCCAGCCCATTCGCGGGATTCGAATCTCGGACCGAACTACCAGTGTTCAGCGACTTTACCCCTCGGCCCCTGGCGGGCCCCAAATCGGGTAAAGGAAAAGCATAAAGGGCAAAATTCCAGAAAGAGAAATTCAAACGGTAACCCGAAATTCTGCCACGAACACGCACTAAAAGTAAGGTTTTGGTCAATGAATCACTGTATTAGCACAATTGGCTAAAGTGCAGAATCGCCCACTTATTTGTTTGGCGCTTTTAACAAGAGTTTTGTTTGGCACTTTTTACAAGAAATTGGATTTTTGTCAATTTTCGTTGACTTTTAAAGTAAAAATAGGTCGATGTGCACATGGATAAAGTAGAGGAAGGGCACAATGCCATTTTTGTGCAATTCTGGGATGTTTTTTTAAGCGAAAATAGGTCGACGTGTACATGGATACCAAGTATGTGCAGTTCTTAAAAACGCGCCAAGCAGTAGGCGATTCTGCACTTTCCCCGCACAATTTTTTGTACCTTTACAAAAAAAATGGGTAAACCGTAAAATTGAATGTCACATAGTTTTATGATCACATGACTAGAGAAAATTTCGCTAAACCTACGAAACACTTGTAAAAGTTTGCAGATATGCAATATAACATGTATTGCTTTCAATCTAAATAAGATACAAAATATATTTCAAGGCATTAAAAAACGACTTCGCTGGATTAAGCTGTATTGTTCAACTTCATCGTCTCATAGAACTACCTACCTCATAGTCTTATAGAACATCGCCCCATAGAACTACAAGTCAACCTCTGATTCCTTTGAATTGGTTAGATTCGATTCAGAAACTGGGCCCACCAGCGGCCTAGCGGTAAAGTGGCTGAACACTGGTAGTTCGGTCCGAGGTTCGAATCCCGCGAACGGGCTGGCTGCATGGGTGTTTTCGTGGTTTTCCCCATGTGTAATGTGTATACGAGTCAGTTTCCCTTAGAGAGTCCTCCACGAAGGCATCCCTCCCCTTAGGCAGATAGCCTTCGAGGCTTTGCCATAATTACACACACACACACGATATAGAAACTTGTAGAGACTTCCTACCCGATATCTAAGCTGATTTTCTCTCACAATAAGTCACTGAATTCACTGAAGTATCCTCCACCCCACCCCCAGACGATGAGTGCTGAAATAAAAAAGAGTAATATAATTAAAGCTCAGAACTGATAAATATATGTAACGAAAAAGACGTCGTAGTAAAGTTGATGGCTTAGCACGTAAATAGTTTTGTTTGTTTTTGTTTTTGCTAGAACGCCCCAACCCGCCTGATCACAAAGTGATCTTATGGTCCAAAAAGGGGGCATCCCATTCACACCACATTCCGAGCAACTAAAAATGTTAGTATAATCAACTAAAGAAAATAATAATTATACATCCAGCAAGGTTAATAAAGCACATAAATAGTACAGAATGCAGATCCATATTGAAGAGGAAGAATTCTGACTGCGTAGAATGCTGCATTGTTGAACCCGTAACGACTAGGAAACTTGGCAGCCGAGTAAGATTAAATAATCATTTTTGTTTCAATTGACATTTGAATTCACGATTAGAGTGCCACAATTCGCTTGGCACTCTAATCGTATCTATTTCCAGAATATTTACATTTTTGATACTAGCGCGAGAGGAAGAGTGTACAGCGAAATAGTGTTGTAAATTATTTTCTCCCACCTTCCAGCATGCCTCCGTGGTGTAATTGTAGCACACTTGGCGCGTTTTCGCGAGGTCCAGGTGCGAGTCCCGGTGAAGGCATTGCATATATTCTCGGATCCTGCTTAAAAAACCTAATGACTCTAGAGTGGTGCCCGAACTAAAAGGTGGTAAACAAAAATTCGTAACCACCGGGAACTGGCGACTGAGTTCCCTAATCTCGTCCTTAAAACGAGAAATATTTAAGGTATTTTCTCCCTCTTTCCAGCATACTTTCGTGATGTAACGGTAGCACACTCAGCACGTATTCTAAAGGTCCGGGTTCGAGTCCCGGTGAGCGCATGACACATTTGTCTCGTCTTCTGCTTCAAAATAACAAAACAAAACAACAAAACAAACAAACAAAAAAAAAACTGAGTCTACAGCGTTATTACGGGAAGAAAGGCAGAAACTAAAATGGGGAATTATCCAATACAGAGGCTCACCAAGACGAAGATTTGGGTTTAGGTTAGAAAGCTTTCAATTCTCAAAATTCTGAGTTCAAGTTCCGAATTAGCTACGTAATCAGTGTTACGCGAGCCATGTGACATAGGTTAATCTAGAAATGGCGCAGTCCAGAAAATGTATTAGTACATTTTGAATACAGAGAGGAAATACCCAAACTGAAAATAAGGAATTAAGAGACTATTGCTAAATTAAATTATAAAGCCGATTTATATAGTTTTTTTTTTATCTTACATTATGAGGTATATATATATAGACAGATAGATAAATTTAGCATACATTTTCAATGAATAACGTAGCATTAATCCGTGATTAACATTTAAGAAGAAAGACGAAAACTGATTAGTAAACATTAAAAATAAATAAATAGAATTTTTGAAAAAGTTAATAAATTAAATATGCCTGTTTTATAATATACGTTTTTAATTTGCTCATTGACATTAAACTGCTTTTATTCATATTGCATCATGGAATTACTGGATTTTGAAGTAAAAATGACGAAGGTTTAGTAGAAAAACAATTTTTTTTATGGTGTCGCATATTGTTGGAAAATTGTAGTGCATAGAAAAATAATGCAAAAAGATCGTGACATGTTCGAAACACAGAACTGTGTTTGACAGATGAGTTGTTTTCGCAAAACCCACAATAATTTCTTTTTATGCAGCATACTACAATTTTATTTCAACAAATTCCCAATTACTAAAGAATAAAAAGCAAATTTTTGCTCCATATAGGTTTTTAATACCATACCTTGATATTTATATTACATAACGTACACAGTTAGGAAAATATAATACTAAAAAAGGTATTCAGAATAGTAATTTAACTTTTCAAAAATATTTAATAATGAACAAGAACTGAAAAATGCGAATATAAATGGAGCATTTATATGTAAATGTCAAGAAAAGAGGTCTTGAAAATAAACAAATCCCAAAAGAAATCTGGAAAATTAGGAATCCAGATATGGATTGTAATAATAAGGAACATCGCCGAGCAGTAGTTGCTGGTTTAAAGCCTGCTAGTGATTATTCACGTAACTGCGACCGCATCCGGTTCATGAAAGTGCAATTTCAGATGGTGAAGAAAGATACCAGGCTTTCGTGTTAGGCGCAACACAGAAGTAATTCCCAGACTTCCTTATCTCTTTTCTTTCGGTACTTTACTTTGCTTGGAATTTTATTGCTTTCTTCTTTAAACAAGAAAAATTTAGCTTTCTTACCTTACTCAATGCACACTGTACAAATTTTTAGATTTAAAATAATTTTTATTTAATAGCAAGAATAAGATAAAACTTTATAGAGATATTTTGCAAGATTTACTTGCAGTTTTAATAAATAATAAATGCATTGAAAATTTCAAATCTAAGATAGGATAATATGGATATATGTTTCCTGTATGATTTTATGTATGTACAAAAGGCTGGTCAATCAGAACACAAAGTTATGTGTTCTTATATAACTGATATAAAGTGTTAAGTAGAACACACTTTAGATCAGTTATACTCCTGATATAAAGTTTTAGTTCAACCACATGTTAAGTCTCAGAAAACGTCTTTCACAAGAAATAAAGTGAACTTTAATTCGAGATTTATGAAAATATTCGAGTTGTGCAGCCCAGAATATTAATTTTAAAAAATAAGAAAAATAGGTTACTCAGCAAATAAAATCAATTAGAGTTATATGCATACCAATATTTTGGTCTATATTTTTAAAAAAAATTTAGTTAATTTTGTATAATAATTCATTTAAATGTAATTTATTAAATTATATATTTATTAACATTAGTTATTATTTATTTAAACTTATTTTACACAATAATTTAAAAGGGTTTTTATATTTTATTAAAAACATTTATATATTTGTTGCTATAAATTTGCTTTTGATAAACTTTTTTTATCAAAAACAATATCACTTGATGTAGATATAACAAAAACATACATTTTGATATGTTTTAATGTATACTGAAACAGGCGCATACACGTAGGAAGGGTGGAAATTTTTCAGCCACACAATGATGACATTGAGTTGAGCAGTTAACATTTTGCGGGGTGCTAAGTGGAGTTTTATAAAATGCTGTGATACATTTTATGAAACTGCTATGTTTTCTTTTCTTTCTCTCTCTTTTTTTTTTCCGGTAGAAAGTATATGAAGAGTTAGAAAAAAATCTGATGTGTACACTACATGACTTTCTTGTACGGGATACTAAATTATACGCATTTTTCTTGCATTTCATTTAAACTTATTAGATTGAATTAAATGTACTTCGTCAATAGGACATAAAACACAATAGAATAAATGCACTCTTTAAAATTCCCTATATTTGTTTACCATAACGACACTCTGGCGCTAGTTTCACTTAACAGCGTTACACTTCATTCATTATATAACTCAGAATGCACAGAATTATCTAATTGTTGCCACATGTTTCCACATTCAAATAGCATAATAAATTTTTTTCGCTTTTATTATTGCCTTAGGATAATGCATTGACGATTTAGAGCCATCTAGCGATGAAACATGAAACTGATTTTCATAATTAATACGATATTTTAAAATACTCAGAAGAACATCTACAAATGGAGACAGTATAGATTAATACAGTGCTTAATAATTAAAAAAAACTGATGTGTACACCACATGACTTCTTTTTACCGAATATTAAATTATAAGCATTTTTCTTGCATTTCATTTAAACTTATTGGACTGAATAAAATCTACTTCGATAGCGCATAAATCACAATAGAATAAATACACTCTTTAAAATTCACTATATTTGTTTGCCATAGCGACACTCTGGCGCTAGGTCCACATAACAGCATTATATTTCAATCATATTATAAACTCAGAATGCACAAAATTTATATCATTTGAAGAATTACCTAAGCGTTGCCACATGTTCTATTCAAATACTATAATAAATCTAGAACGACGTATAAAAGAAATTAAACAAACAAACAACCACAAAAAATAGTTTTTCACACATGATTCATTATATCTTATTCAATTAAGTCAGTCCTCAGCTACAAGGCTAAAATACATAAAAACTCAAAATATCTATATTAAAAATTATGAAATAAGTCTTAAGCACATATTTCCTGGAATAAATTCCAGAATCGATTAAGCATGATTTAATTCGCAATAATAAAAGAAGCCGTTATCTTTTGTTGCGAAGCTTAATTTCTCTAGATTGGCAACAAATTCACTATTCTGCCAAGTTTCAAATGTAAACAAATATGGCCGCAATGGCAAAAATAATTAGGCTTAGCCGCACTTAAACAATGTTTAAATTGTTCATAATTCTACAAATAATGCATGCAGATTTACTAAATGCATAAAAACCTTAACCGGAAGATAAGCACAACATAATTCAACCATTTTGAAGGAAAAAAAAATTGCACAATTTACAAGCAGATAAGAATAAAGAAACTGAGATCACTCAGCCGAGTAACAGAGTGGATATGTACATTTGGTGCGGCCGATTGCAAACAAAATGGGAGATTTTCATCTACATCTTAAAGCAGTCCTATATACAAAATTTCAACGTTCTTACTTGTTTTTGAGTTATGCAAGATATGTACATACGAACAGACGCCACAAAAAATTCTCTACCGAATTCATTTTAATTCAGTTTTATAACTTTTTTCGGGAAAGAGAGTCCTTCATTCTGTCCTTACGTACAGATGTCACGCAAAAACATCGCTAAATTGCATTCGATAGCTGTGAAAATGGATATTTTCGTTGTAATATGATGCCTGAAACTTTTCCCAAGTACAATATTTCCTTTTTACTTCGTAGAAGGAAGTAAAAAGAGTGGATGACAGGGCTGTAATTTGATATTTCGGGGAGAATGGTTTCACTGCCACAGGAATTCACTAGGATATGCTGCAGACATTAGGAAATGACGCCCCATTTATTTGTAGTTATTAAATGGCTGGGTACTGATTTCAAAGTGTACGTGGATGCATTTCAGAACTCCGAGAAAAGACTTTCAGTAGCGGCAACAACAAAAGAAAACGTCAACATTATATCGATATGAACATAAATAATCACAGAGTAAAAACAGTATCCGAACGTCTGCAGATCTCGATCGAACATGTGCGACACATTATCCTTCAAGAACAGTCCATAAAGGAAGTGGCATATCAAATAAGCGCCCATAAATATTATTTCAAAACAATAATGGCTAAATGCACTTATATAATGGTTGATTATGTAAAGAAATCATACGAAATTCTTATCAGTGCTTCCTATGCTTATTCATAACTCATTAGTATGATCAGCGAATGTGTTCATAAAAGTTCTGGCTTATGACATGGTATCAAACTACTATTTTTAAAGTGTCTATTGACTCTTTCAACTTAATTATTTCTATATATTTACAAGTACGACTATCCATCGAATATATCATTAATTTAATTCTATTGGTAATTTGAATTGGTAATTTTTCTATATAGTATTTACAAGTACGACTATCCATCGAATATATCATTAATTTAATTTGTTTGATAATTTGAATTGGTAGTTTTAAGGAATCAGATTCCTTTAAACAGATTTAAAAAAATCAAATTTTAAGAAATATTTTATTGAAATTCGGTTTTCTTTACAAGCATTTCAAAACAAACCCCATGTAAAATTCTCTATAGAACCATGTAAAATTCTCTATAGAATAGTTACGGATAGAAATAGATCTAAGCTTTTTTCTATAGAGAGTCAGCCATTTGCATGCCAGCGGATCCTTCGTATTAAATCCCCTGAACAATACATTTCAAGATAAATTAATTTTTCAATTAATAATTCATAAAAATGAAATTTTCCTGCTAGTGTGCGTGATTTGCCAGAAATGCTCATCAGAATTTCAAGAAATTTAGATTAATTATGTAAACAATATACCTATATAAAATGTCCAATTATTATACTTTTGACATCAGGACTCTTAAAACTATTATTAAATTTGAAATCATATTTAAAGTTTTGATTTGTCACTTTTCATTCTCTCGATTAAAATTACGGTGATTATGTACGCAATATTTTTTAAACACATATTTTTGCATAATTACAGACTTATAAATTTATTTTTATATTTCCTTTTTAATATTAAGAAAATAATAAGCTAATTACATATTGCATTTAATTAATATATACTTTAATATGCATGTAAAGGCAATTAAAGTCACATTTTTTCAAAACTATAATTTTTCTGCATATGCACATGACTTCTCTGAAACCGTTGGTCAGAAGTTTTAAGACATTTTGACCAATTGTATGGACTTGACGTGTGTAAAACATGACCGACTATTATATTTATTGCATAATCAATTTATAAATTACCGTTCGTTTTATGTTTAAAAAAGTCGATTTTGAGGTCTTAAAATTAAAAAAAAAAAATCTTAAGAAAGTGCATATCAATTTTTATTTTTAAAAGAAGTAAATTTAATTATATTTTACATTTAAAATATGGGACAAAGTAGTCAAAAATTGTAATTTGCTTTTCAATTATGCTGTGTTCAGAACATATTGAAATTTTATTATTTATAAAAATATATTTTATTTCTGAAAAATATTTAACATGTGAACATAAAATAAAAAATCTGATGTAGATAATACATGATCTCACACGGCTTATTAAATTATACATGATTTTTGCTTCACTTCATTTAAACTTATTTCCTTGAATTAATCTATCTTAATTAACCGATCACTCAAACCAAGTTGAAAATGACATCAAAAATTGAAAATTTCGAAATTAGATATCCCGGTCAATTTTTTTCCATATGGCAGTCAAAATTTTTATTTTTCCATAACGAGTATAAATCTTTCCCTAATGTAAGTATAGAAATCGGGAGACCGCATTTAAAGTTAGATTTCGTTATTTGTCCAAAATTAATTTTTTTTAGATTTAAAATTACCAAAAGATTAAAAATTTCATCATTTAAACACTTCTGTAATGGAAGCATATGACTACGATACACAATTGCGAAAATAAAGGTTAGGTAAGGACTTTTTAAGCTGGGTAAGGGGGTATACGTTTTGTGTTACCTATTGCAACAAAAAAGGGATGTGCACAATTAGATGCTATAGCAGTCCGTAAACTTTCTTCTTACGTAACATTACGTCCGTAAACATTCTTACGGCTAATCGTTTTTGAGTTACGTGAGATTACATACGTGCGTGCGTACGTCACAAAAAAAAGTCCATTTTGAATCCATTTTACAATCCGTTTGGAATAGAGAGACGCCTTTTTTCTGTCCGTACGTCTAAATGTTATAAAAAAATAGCAAAAATAGACTTGAAAAAGGTCAAAATTGATATATCCGTTGAAATCTGGTAACTAAAATTTTTTTAAGATTACAATGTTATCTTTACTTCGTACAAGGAATTAAAACAGAAATAAAATATCAAGAATATCGAAGCACATATGAAAACCTTTTATAAACCAAAAGATAAAAAGATAAAAAGATAAACCAATTAGACAAAAAGTTGATCAGTTGTATAAAACCAGTTAGATAAAAAGATATTAAGCTTTTAAATGTGAAGTTTGGACTATTTTGATAATCTAGAGGTGCCTGAACAAATTCTTACGCTTATCTAAAGTACCAATGAAAAGATGTAGGAGAATCAAAAATACAGACACTAATGAAAAAAATGATTTAAATTATTGTACATAAATAAGCAGATGCTATGTATATCATGAGAAAAATAGTTGAAAAATATAAATAGCCGAAGAATTACGCAGATTTAGAAATATTTAAATAGCCAGTTAAATAAGTAGAATAAGACATAAAATTACTGATGCGTATATTGAACATTATGTAATAAATATTTGAGCATAAATTTAATTACAATAGAACAAATGCTTAAGGTACTTAAAAATAATTTAGTTTGAAGATTTCTTGAGACCTAATTGCTGTAGAAAAGGTACCTTTACAAAGGAATTTGCTATAAAAGCTAGAATATTTGACTGCTAAACAAAAAAATATATATATATATATATAAGATATAAATATTTTACAGTTAAAATAGCTCTTTGAAAATAAAATGATCAAGCCATGGAGCATTCGCAATCGTCTGCTATCTCTTTCTCGGCAGGCCTTAAGAGGAATGTTTATATTAAAATATTTAGAACTCAGAATGTAACGTACATTTTTTGCTTAGTAGATTTAGTTTATTATTTTTTACTCGGATTACCTGACTAATTACACTTGGTTTATAATTTAGTCCAATACATGTTCATGTTCCAATATATGTTATGAATTAAAATTAGAAAAACTTGGACAACATGGACTTCATGCGAGAATCACGTTTATTTCTTTGATGTAATGTAATATTATTTTGGAAAAAATATTATTTTAGAAAGAAACTTTAAGCGTACTGCGTTCAGAAAATTGGTGTTAAGGGCATATTTAGTTTATTTTCCTTCCTTGTTAATTAACAATGTAAGTAATATATACTTTATGCAAGGTCGGCACATATTGTGAACATTAGCAGATATTGATCTTGATTGACAGGGCAGTTAATCTAGATTCAAAGCAAGAAAGGCTTCAGTTTGTTAAATTTCGATATTTTTAATTAAGTAGTTTCAGTAAGAAAGAAATAAAAATTAACTCACTCATTTCTTATGCCTCTTAGAAATGAATTATTGATTGTTCCAAAGAACATTATTCACATAAAATATATAAAATGTGAGAACTTTTACAAGGCCTTTTTCCCTTTTACTCTTTTTCCCTATCTTATTATTTATCTGTTTAAAGGTATATTTATCACCTATCGAGTTGTCTGTATATTTGAATAAACACTTGCGTTTGGAAAAATAGGCATTTAACAGATATATATCGATAACTAGAAATTTAGTGACTATGCATATGAAAAGAAGGACGTGAGGAAATTTCAATACTTACGAAGTTTTACCCGGAGTCAAATAGGAAACGTTTGTTTTACCAACTGGCTGTTAAAGAGGGGTTAAAGCTTTAATTCATTGTAGAGACATTAGGTTATTTTGAAGCAGAGTCATGAAAAATGAGAAAAGTCCTCGCCGGGACTCGAACCTGGGACCTTTGGAATACGCACCGAGTGTGCTACCGTTGCAACACCGTTAAACCGTGCAAAAAGGAGGGAGAAAAATACCTTATATACTCCCCCTTTTAAAGGGAGACTAGGAATTAGGTGCCCCAATCGCCAAATCCTGGTAATGAAGAATCATCATCCACCACATTTTAGTTCGAGTACCAGTGTAGAGTCATTAGAATTTTTTTGTTGCTGGAGAAGCGAAAAATGTGCAGTGCCTAATGACAATGTGAGCCGAGACTCGAATCCGGGACCTCTCGAATAAGCGCCGAGTGTGTTACCATTACACCACGAAAGCATGCAGAAAGGAGGGGAAAAATACCTTATATCTTTTCTAGATAAATACACGCATAGCGTTACACTGATAAATATTTTGCTGAAACATTGACACATCATTTGAAAAGAAACATTAACACATCATTATTACACTACAATTAAAAGAAGAGAAACTGTCTGAATGAAATAACTTAAATTTAAAAATAACTCAATAAATACACATTCTAAATTTTTGTGTTAATTACGCAAGAAGGAGGCTTCTTTTATTGTAGTTAATGCGACTTTCAAAACGTAAGCATTATGTATACAATACTATTTGAAAACACACAAACACACTAAAAGACGCTCCTTGAGAAATGTGAATTATATGACTTTAAAATATATTAATTAATACATGAAGTAAAAGAAAAACCTCTTAATGATGGCAATGAAGAAAACTACTTGTTAGTGTCAGAAAACTGCGTGATAGAGAAACTCCACATCATCATAATAACAAAAACAAATTACATAAAAGGAAATAAATAGGTAACTATATAACTGTCACATACTTTGCCCAAAGCAATAAAATGAACGAAAAATGAAATGAAGGTTTTCGTTTTTAGGAAAAGCTACCTTTATGGTGAGTTTTAAAAGGGAACTGTTTCCTAGTTACCTCGTAAAAGAATCGCCAAGGCTCCGATATATTCGAAGTTTTTTTAATCATGTAAGTTTTTAGCAAATATATCAGTCGCTTTTTGGTAAGCTAACAAAAAATCAAGCCAAAGAGATCTAAGAATGAATTAAAGGAATAAATGTATGGAATTTTTACGAATCTTTGTTTCGTAAGTTATTAGGAATAAATGTATAGTATTTATATAGATCTTTTAATATCAGTTATGCACGTTTAAGTATGTTCCACTATATCAATCATATACTGTGAAGATTAATTTAAGTAGGTTCATCAGATAGAGAAGAATAATTTTGGATAGTTCAGGAAACATTGTGAATTACGAGCGAATTTTGATTGGCGAGCTAAATTTAAAATTCACAGAAATTACGGATTAATTTAAATCATTTTCAGGTCATTATTTTTTTCAAAGCTTTCAAATTTTTATTGTAAACCCAAAGGGCTATTAATTTTTTTGGGGCATTTTGCGTCGAATCACTATAAACGGCGTATCACTTTTAAAATTGTTGCCACCAAATGTTAGAGCCCTGCAGTATATTTAAAGGAATTAAACAATGAAGAATCTGCATAAATGTATGTATGTTTCTCACATTGTGATAAAACAACGGTACCTAGAGCCATCCAATTTTGAATAACGTACGGCTCCACCTGAATGTGCCCATCTGAAAGCCTTAACTTGGAATTTCTTTCTTATCTATTTCATGTTTCGTAAAACTTAAACGAATTTTTTGTTTAACAAACTCAACGATTTCAAAGCGAGTAATTAGCAACACTGCACGAAAAAAAACATTTTTATCTCCAGCGCGCAAGACTGTGCATGGGAAATTCTAAGGATATGCTCTTTTTAATGTATTTTGTGATATTGCTGTTGAATTGAATTTTATAGTTTAAGTGCAAAGAAACTGATATTTAATAAATAAAGGTAGCAGCACATAAAACGTTAAGAAGAAGCCCCTTCGGGAGTAATATAAAATCTGAAAACTTTCAGATTTTTTATTTTATTTTAGCTCTGTATTTGCTCCTGCTTCTTTCTTTATTTGATTGAGAGAGCTATATTTATTTCATTTTTGGCCTCATTCATTCGGCTGTTTTCTTCGACATTACTTCGGCCACAAAATTCATTTATTGCTAAAGAAAAAGTACCCATGTGAATTCCCTTTGAAAGTGGTGAGGTTTACGCAAAATCTGTGTTTTTAACATTCCAGAAAACTTTAAAATGTTCTAAAGCTTTTGTGTCCTAATTTCCTGTTTAATTCTTTCTATTTTTTCCTTGTTTTGCTTTCAAGTCTGCGGAAGTAGAATTTTAACAAATCCAAAACTCAAAAGGACGATTAGATTCAATAAGTAAAAAATTAATTGAGCTTTAAAAATAGTTATATGAAAGGTAGTCTTTTGGCAAATAATAATGCTTAGGATAAAAGACAAGTTACATTTCAATGTTGCATTAAACACAATTCTCTTAAACATTACTTTCCTAGCAAAATTTATAAAGCATTTATTATTGTAGATTCCGATCTCAGTAGCCAACAAAAAGTGCTCCGTCCATACACCCGTTGCCTAATTCCTTAATGCATGATTTTAGATTTCTGAAACTCAGAATCAATTATTCCTCTTCCACGAGAGTTTGATTCTACTGATCTTGAAATATCTGCATAAACCTCCTTTCTAATTTTCCTTTAGCTTCAAAATGAATTCCCTTCTGCAGCATCTTCCTCATTTTGTGTTCTTCACAATTTTGTGCATTAATGTAAGGTAATTATATATTCGCTGAAAAGTCGAAATTTCACAACTGAACTTGGATACATATAACTTGCTAGATCTGAATTTTATGGTGGAATGACTGTAACCATATCCTTTATTTTAGCTACTATAGCTTTTTGGACATTACATGTTTATTAATTCATAAAGAATGTGATTTGACTGTAAAGGTAATACACAAAGTTGGTGTCCTAGAAACCGATATTTCCAAACTATCGGGTTATTGAAATGAGCAAAGTTTAGATATTAAACGAAAAGCCCAGTATCGGAGAGTTTTAATTTCAAATGTAAAATCATAATACTTCTGTAAAATAGTAATTTTTCAGATTATTAATACGCGTGATCATAATAAAAATAATTAAGATAAGTTGGTGATGCACTGAAAACTGGAATTCTGTCACTGAAGTAAAATATCTTGCATAATCTTGTCTTAAATAACTAAATTAAAAAATGTTCACATGTTCAATATCCGTATTATCTGCCTTCAACTAAGATAAATGAGTCTTAAATTATAAAATCTCTATTTTATTTTAAACTGTGTTAAAATTATGAGAAAATATTAATGCAATTTCTATACATAAATACACACTGCTAATTTTTGCATATCATTAGTACCACGCCAAAAAACTAATTTGAGAAGCAGTTATTTTGGGAGAAATATGTTGAAATGCTTCAAATTTTACGAGCTATGACGCAAATGCAAAACATTTTAATAAGTACTTTTCCATCTTAACAAAATGTAAAATATAAAAAAACAACTTAAGCTACGTATTTTAGTGGAAATAACCAATAATATAGATTCGTGGTTTTGGCGTGGTGTCAACAATATAATACATTTATATTTACATGATTTCAAATGCATTCATTTTTATGCCACGCCAAAAATATAAACTTACATATTAATTTTTATAAAAGTTTATAAAAACTTTTTCGCCTTTAAACTAAAAAACCTATATTTTTTAATAATACTCAGTTAAGTCTTTTTTTTTTAAATAATGATATTCAAATTTTTAAACAACTGTTTAAAGTGATGAAAATATAATGATGATAAGACGAATGTTTTCTGAAGATTTCTCAATAAAGCTACTCCATATTATTGAATCATAAATTAAAAAATACCTAGCAGTTCTTAATATCCATGACTGCTGTCTTTCAATTCCGTTCACTTTAAAAGCTTTTGTAATCTCAAGAAAATAATCGTAACAGCTGTAACACGCAGAAATTTAAAATTAGAAATGACCCGTTTATCTATCATTATAATCCGTACAGTAAGAAACGTTATTTATTCTGAAAGTTTAACTTTTCTTTACCAATCTAAATACTTCCGCTAAATGAAAAACTATTAACAGCAACGGAAAAAAAGGCTGTCTTTTGATAACAATATTTATTAAGATAAGAACAAGATAAAGGCAAATCTCTTCATACAAAAAAAGTTTGATTTACGCATCGCAAATAAGTGAATTAAGTGAGAAATGTCACGATTTTGTAATAAAGAAATTGAAAGGAAATAAGAACATTTCCTGATATTTTCAAAGCGGAAATACTGTAGGTTTGAATTAAAAGAAAAACTAACACTGGAACTACCATAAATTAGGGTTTTAAAAGTTATTAGTAATATTTGAATAGTGTCATGAAATTGTAATTTTAAGTAAATATTTATTTTTATGGATCCTGCAATTTACGTATTTTTTATCTTTTTATGTTATTGATTATTCTATTCAGTAGTTTCGATATATCTAGTTTGTTTTGTTAACATTAAATTTTATATTGCTAGTGTCTTTGTTTGTGATTAATTTGTTACATTCTAGTGTAATATATTCTGTATCAACAACAGTTGGAAATTTGTAAATAATTTTAATAAACTTTGAAATACCATGTATTGAGATTTGTTGAGCTGAATTTCAAATACATTTATTTTTATGCCATACCAAAATGCACTCAAAAATACTCCAAAGATAAATTAAATAAATAAAACCATTTTTACGCCATACTAAAAATGCGACAAAATTTATTGCCAATTTGCTGGATATCAGCGGGAGTCTTTCCAGAATAAGTTTTAAAAAATGCACAAACTTGACAAAAAAAAAAAAAAAAAAAAAAAAAGGACCGTTTTATATCTACTAGGCCGACTAATGAAATTTAATTTGCGCTTTTCACGTCTCTAAAGCGAAACTTCGGCTACATATTAATTTTGGTGTTTGGTGTATTTAATTATGGCAAAGCACACTAGGGCTATCTGCCTCAGGGGAGGGATGCCTTCGTGGAGGACTTTCTAAACATATTAATTTTATATATAACTTTGTTTTAATACATATATTTTGTCCCCAAATCGGAATTTTTCTGAAATAACATATCGAGAGCATATGGATGTATATGTTCATTGACATATCGATTTTTTCTCATATTTCGGTTCTCTGACTCGAATTATGCTATGTAATAAATTTTGTGTTCAAAAATGTATCTTGGCGTAATGTTTCAGTTTTCTCCAAGAGTAATTCACTTGGCAAAATTCTTAATTTATTCTTAATTTATGGTAATTTATTTTCGTTTCCCTTTCATTGGACACGAGAGGGAAAAAAGGAGCCTTAAAAATCAGTAAAACATATTTGGCGTTATTGTTACTTAAAACAAAGATGCCAAATTTCAAAGCGTGGCAATATGTAAATTCAAGTAATTCTTAGAAAATTTTAAATAAAAAAAATATACATCTACTTTAAGATGATGACTAAATTTTATAGATTGTAACTCAAAAATGTTTTCAAATAATTTATAAATATTACTAAAAGTACAAACTTTAAAAATAAATCAGAGAAGTTTGGCGAATTTTATTTCGATTGAACTTAAATTTCTGTAAAAAGATGTAATGAAGTAATTTTAACGAAAAACGAGATATTAATAAATATATACCATACTCAATTAACATTGAGGAACTAAAATTTTGAGATCTAAATTATATTCAGATATATTATAGTTTATATTAATATATATAGTTTTATTTTAATATATGTAGTTTTTCCGACTATATCGAGCTTTACATCATCTAAACACTAGAAAATTCATTTTAGAAATACATGATTGAAGCATACACTGGAAAGGTCTAATTCATTTAAAAGCATTCATTTCTTTGTTTTGTCTCAATGTGCCACAGCTTCGAAACTCTACAACTTTTGTATTAATTACATTAAGAAGGAATAATAGTTTACTAATAACTCTTTATTTCAGCAGCCTTAAAAATCCTATAATACAATCCTAGACGGGAAAAATTAGGTTAAATTTATGTATCACATTATCAAGCATTAATACACTCAAGACCTTTAAAACCAGCTATTATGAGATGCTAATGTTCTATGAGATAGCATAAGAATGTCATGATTTATGACGAATAGCACAAAAGTATAGAATTTATGCTATCACCATGCTATTGATAAAAAGTATAATTGCACCTAAAAAACTCAGCTTTCTTCCGAAATCAGGGCATACTTCCATTTACATTTTTAACCGAATTCTTTTTATGGAACACAGGCCGAAGAAAGAGCGGAAAGAAGATTCAGGGACTAGCTATTTTGGAAAATTCAACAATGGGAGTAGAATTTTCATTAACACATTCCTATCTGGAGAAATCGCGTTTACAGTTATTGTGCGTATTCATTAAAACACACGATAAAGCTATGGAAGGAAATATAATAAAAAATGAATAACTCAAGTAGAGCTACATACACCCTCGATTCATAAAGTTTAATATTTCTCCTCCCTAACAATAGAGGGTTTTTTCTTATGTTCTTTTTTTTATCCAATCTACTGACCCGGTTTATAAAAACTGATTGATCAAGTCTCATCTTCTGGTTTTATCTTCGAAATAATAAATCAAACATTCAAACATGAACCGTTCCGTTGTGTCAAGGGTAGTGTAATTTAGGAAGGAATAAGTTATTCTTATCTAAATAAATCTTCAGGCAATTGCAAGGTGTTTGCTGTTCACGCCATTTTTGGTTCTATTAAAAAAAAAAAGAGGATGAATTGTTGTTGAAAGAGTCCGTAGCGGAAAGTAGATTATTACAATGAAGTACAGCAGTGTAATTTCAGGTATTTTATCAATGAATGATAAGAAGTTGTCCAACAGGGCAAAAGTTTTGAAAATAATTGAATAAATAGTATTAGCCAAAGACAAAGATCGACAGCAATAGTATCCTCAAAATTATACCAAAGTTACGTATCTGAAATAAAGTTTCAACTCTTAGAAAATAACTGAGTCATCATTTTTACTTAATAATTCTGATGAGACAATCAGTATGCACAAGAATTTCAGTTTGAATCATAAATAAAGAATAGACCTAGTGATTGTATTATTTCTATGCACACAGGCACTTAAAAGCCGCCGATCTGAAAGTACTTTCAAGTAACTGATGGTAGTAGAATAGCGTAAAGGATCTTCATATCCCCCTTTATGATGCTACCATTCAAAAATGAATAAAAATGAAAAGGATGCAATTTCACCGCTGTCGCTCAAAGAGCTAGAAATAAAAAGACTGTTGAAATACACAAAGGTACTTCCTTATGGGTTTATGCATGATTAACTGGGAAGCAGTAAAAATAGAAGGAAAAAAATTCTTTTGCATATAATATGCGTTTTCAGTTTTGCAATTAGAAAATAATCTAGAAATAGTCCACTTGGTGAGAATCAAGCCTGAATAAAAGTTAACTACTTTATGTAACCTTTTTTTTATTCTTAGTGTGCATTACTATGTGAAAAATGCAAATTTTATGTTAATAAGAAGAAAGACCGCCAATGTAGTAGTGCTTCATGTTAATTCGGAGAAAGGGAAAATTCTACAAACTGTAGCTGTATAATTATGAAATCAATCAATCAAAATAATTGATAGTTGATCAAATAGATAACTGATAGACAGCAAAAATACAGTAGTTGTTTACAAATACATATGCAACAAGCATCAGCGAATGGACAATATTAAAAAAAAAGTGTTACATTGCGAACATTTTTCTCAATAGAACATTTCCTGCACTATTTTGAACTTGCGCTTAAGTTTATGCAATTAATTATTTAAATACATACAATTTCGTTTATCTTCTAATAATGTAAAATGAATTATTCATGTGTGATTACGTAGGTGATATTTTCATCTACATTAAAGAAGCCAATTAAGTGTACAGCGAAATATATGGCAAACAACATGGAAAATTCCATTTTTATTAATTTTAATCGGTTGAAGTGATAAAGTCACGTTAAGCCTATTTGTGATTTTCTGTTTGCAAAATGCTCTTCTAAACCGTTGAAATCTTTTGCTTTAAGATGTCGAAAATTTATGAAATTTACATTCTCAGCAGTAATGCTACATAGAGAAAGTGAATCAAACATTCAAAAATTAATAAAAAGAATAGATAAGATTTTGAAGTAATAATTAGCAAGCATTAACATACTCATTATTCTAAATTTTATTTTAATGAAACAGAAAAGTTCTTTAATGGATTGAGAGTTATATTCATGCTAATTATTAAAATCAAAAGAAGAGAAATGAAATAAAAGGGTTTCTCGATTGGATGTGTTTCAATAAATATTTTAATTTACCTCTACGAATGAATATTTAACATTCTGCAATATATTAATACAAACACTTTAAAATGCAGATTTTCTTTTATATACTCATCTATGAAAACCAAATGATAAATTTGTGCTCTAAAGAAATTTCTGGTATTATTTATCGTCCTAGCGCAATATTTTAAAACGTTAAGTATTATAAGGCGTGATTCATTGTACGAATAATCTGAAGATGGCATATAATAGTGAAGTCACTTATATTATTTCTCTTAGGAACATTGCTATTTCATGCTGATAGAAATTGGTTTCTTTTATAAAGGCACGTATTAAGAGCATTACTAAAACAGCAGCTATATAAAATAAAAATTAAAAAAGGATTTTATTTTTAATTTGAAGTTTTGCATCCAAAATTTTAAACTTCTAATTCTTGTTCTTAATTTTACACCATTTCCACAATTTATTTATGCAGTTTTATTTCTCTTTTTGTATTAGATATGCAATGAATAAGTGATCTCTGTTAAAATATTTAAATTAAAATAATTACGTGTAGTTTAATTTACAGCATCTATATGTAACATAGCAAATAATTAGCTTTTATTTCAGTTTTTATATTTGCGATACCCACACAAAATGCTCAGTTTAAAATCGGTGGTACGGCCTTTTTTTCCATCGCTAAAGAAACACCAAACAAAAGTAGTGCGAGGTTGCCGATTACTAAACGGTGAATCGTTAAATGGTGCTGCAAACTACGTGGCATCTTCAGTACATTTTCACATTGTACTCTTGTAGACCTTTTTTACCTTAAGAACAGCTCCCATGCAGCAGCTTTATTGCTTTATACATTGGAACCTCTAGATACGAGAAATTCGAGATACGATGAAATTATGAGCGAAACATTCGTCTCTAAATACGAGTATTGACTTGAGCAACGAGCCTGGCTGTTGGTATGCGTGGCGCCATTTCCCGATCCGGCGAATCCCTTCGTAAGAACACTCAGTGTTCTTTGATCTATGTGTTTGTAAGGCTGTGAGTTAATTATTTTTTACATTTAAAGTGAAAATAATTATTTCACGATGCCTCTCAAGAAGATTGTTGCCTGAGATAGTACTGCAAAGAAAAGGAAGGAAGCCATGACCGTTGAAATTAAGAAAGGAATCAGAGATAAACATAAGCGTGGTGTGAGAGTGACAGAAATAGTGAAGACTTACGGCCCTTCGACATCGACGATCTGCACTACTCTGGAAGAAAAAGGAAGAAATTAAGAAATTTGATGTGGCCAAAGAAGTTACCGTTACTTCCAAGCACCGTCCAAAATTCCTAGATGTTGAGAAGCTGTTGTTGGTGTGGATTAACAAGAAGCAATTTAAAAGAGATTCGGTGTCGGAAGCTATCATTAAGGTAAACTACAGTTATATTATTATTTAACAGTGTCATTTATTAGAAAAATTGGTTTTTATGTTGATATTTTTGGGGGTGAGGAACGGATTAACTGGATTTCCATTATTTTCAATGGGGGAAGTTTGTTTCTAGATATGAGAAATTCGCTAGATATGAGTTCAATGCTGAAACGAATTAAACTCGTATCTCAAGGTTTCACTGCATTAGTACTGTAGCTATTTGCATTACTTAAATACTTTCGCGTAAAAATAAAAAGCAGAAATGAAATATTAGTTCGATTAATAGCAAAACTATCAAAGATTGCTACTAAGGCGTAGCCCCATTAGTCTGAGGTATGAAACATTTGAAGAGAGTATGAAACGTAATTTTCTGAAGAAAGACTGATCATATTTGCATATTCATTATCTAAAAGAATAGTTGATAAAAGATGGTTGATACGCGCCAGTCGATGCACTACTTTGTTATTTTAAGCGACCAAAATGAAACGTTCGATTTATTTATTGCAAAGAAAGACGAAGGTTGCTTGGAACTACTCTTTAAAATAATAGGAACTCGAAAAAGCATAATTTCTATTGTACTTTCTATCAAATTAAGAAAGAGGGGTGTGGTTGTTCTTTTCTTCTTCCTAAACGAAATCTATTTTTAACGAAATAGTGCGTGTAATTGCAGTGTCTTCCTCAAATGGGTGTGAAAACTAGACTCGGTTCTGACAGCGTTTTGAGCAACACGTGCTGCTGTTAAGAAAAGAAAGAGGTTTCAAGTGCAGTGTGTTTCTATTATTTTTAAGTGCCCTTATGCACAAAGGAAATTTACTGAATTGAATTGTTTTGTGACTTATTTTATACTACTTCAATTTAGCAATGAATACAAATGAGATAAATTTGGAAGATGCGTTAAATTATCCAGTCAGTTTTAACAAAAGAATGTAAATGTAAATTTTATTTCTTTGCACAAGCATTATTTAGGGCGCTCTCATACAAATGCTCGACCATTTTAAATTTTGAAGCGCATGCAAAAGGAACTATTATAGATAATACGCACGTATAATTCTTATATGCTGTCCATTAACATGGTTCGGTTCTTCCCAATTAAAGAATTATTATGGGCTTTTAACTAATTTCTTATTGAAAAAACGATAAGAGTTAGTTTCTGTTAATCCTCTACAACGTAATTCCGCAGGTAACCCTCGAGTATTTTACATTAAAAAACAACCCAACTTGTCTTTCTTCTTCCTAAAGAACTCTTTAAAAGGAAATATTCAAATGTTTGGCTCAGCTTGTTTATAAGCATGAAAATAGTCAGCAGTTTTCGAGACAAAAATCTAGAATTTTTTATGTATAATCGCATAGATATTATATGACCTTCGATTTTTAAAGACAAGCAAAATAAAAACAAATGCTTTAATTATCAGTTGTCTCTTCTTCAATTTAACATTTATACGAGAGATAATTTTATCTAATAAGAAGAATAAAAATACGTAATTTGTACATTAATTCTTTCAGACTGCATTTAAAAACAAGAAATTTTCGTATCACTTTGTTTACTCTTAAAACTTGAATTCCGGGAGAATGAAATTTAGTATACATTAATCGCTCTAAAACTGTTAAACCTCACGTTAAAATTATAAAGTGCAGCTGCTCACGAAAAGGCTAAATCTTATTAAAAATGAAAAGTCGAATTCGGTAACAGTGGTAGTCTGCACGTTTATGGGATAAAAAAGTTGGCGGTGAAACTCCTTTCAAAATCTACATCATCAAAGAGGAACTACTGAATTAGAGTCGATTAGGAAGAATAGACATAGCTCTCATAGAAATCGCAGGTGATTGTGCGAATCCGTTGTGAACAGAAGATTGTGTTTTGTCGTCCAACCGAGATAGTGATTAGGGAAGCTGACTGCCGTTCCGAAGGGTCGAATCCCGGAGAAGGTATGGATGTTTGTAAATGTATAGAGTCTGTATAGCATAGGCGCACTCTAAATATGCGGCGAGCGGAAAGCCCTCTCGAGACGTTAGTAGAAAGGAAAGAGGAGTGACGGACCATCGGACCCGTACCCTCGGGTGTTCTCCATCAAAACTGCCGGGGGAGAACTAAGTAAAGTAAAATTGTAAGCTATGTGGTGCTCAAGGCTTTTGAAAACGACAGGCATAATCTTGATCCCTTGCTACGATGAATTTCATGGGCTTTCTCTGATTTTAGAGACCTGATCTGATGTTACTGTCGATCGGTCGAATCCGTTACGAGGGTACAATAGATATACAAAAAAAAAAAAAAAAAAAAAAAAAATCAAGATATGAAGAAAGATCAGCCAATTCTGATACTATAGCAGTAGTGTATCTGAAGAGAAATAAGTACCACTTGTGTCCAGTCATTTCGAAACACTTGTCGTTTTCTGAGTCATTTATGACAGGAAAACATCCATCCGAAGGCTATTTTGCTTCGTAGCATTTGTGGAGGACTTTTTAATGAAAAGGTGTAAGCATTCACATTACAGACTACTGAAAAATTAAAGTTTGAATTAAACTAAGCAATTATTTCATAACATTTCATAAAATGCATGACAAAATCTCACATTTTGAGGAAATGAAAAGAGTGATTTTTTTCCTCTGTTCTGTTTTTATGACATATAAAAGCATTTTCGAAAGATTCAGAGGTCATTTAATGCACTTCATTTCTAGAGAAAGGAGTCAAAACTGTAGCGGAAAATAAACGAGACGCTTAATATTTTTTATGTTATTTATGTTAAAACTCAAATTAAATTTGAGAAAAAAAAAAAAAAAAAAAAAAAACTGAATATCGCTTTAAAGGCAAAGTTATTGTGAATAAACTACCTTTCTGCAGCTTAATATGTGGTTATACTTTCTTAAATCTGAGACCGAAATATGGCCATATGGATTTTATTGAAGTTGCATTCTTGAGAAAACGATGAACTGTACACATTTTCAGTAATTTAGTGCTTAATAATAATAGGGTTAAAAAGCATAAATCTTAATAATAAAACAGATTTAACGCTGCACTATCCAACCATTTTAGAAGCTCTCGAACATCGCGAAAGCAGCCGCATTTTTAGTAGCCATTAATTTTTATTCATTAAATTTAGTTCCTTAATGCAAAAAATTGTACTTATTAATGTAAAAAATAAACAATGCCATACAGGTATAATTTCACAATGCACGTTTTAAGTAAGGGCCTGGGTTCGAGCATGGAGGCACTCTATATATGCGATGAGTCAAAAGTCCTCTCGAGAGGTTGGTGGTAGAGGAAGTGGGTTGGGAGACCCTCGAAATTGCTCGCCCGGTGTGCTCCATCAAAATTGGGGTGGACCTGAGCAAAGTCATACTATCACCTGCATGGTGCTCAAGGCTCTTACCAAAGATTTTTATATGAATAATTAACTGCTTCTTAAAAATTGTACGAACATAACAAACACACATAAAGAAAATAAAAATACGTAAAACATATAAATAAAACTAATGTAAGGACTTCAAAATTATTTACATATTTTATTCATTAAAAAACAGAAAAACAAGAAAAAATTATTTACTTAATGCAAAGTAAGACCAGTGTTTTTCAAAAACAAAGCTCATGTGAAGTGAAATTTAGAAAATGTTTAACAATTATATTTTACTTACAAAATTCTAATTATTTTAATTAGTAAAATGTTAATTTTATAGAATTTTTACTTTACTCATTAAAATAACCTGAAATCTGGAAACAATTTTGCCATTTGTAAACAAAAATTTTTAAAAGAATCAGCCTTCATATTTTTTTCAACTTTAAGCATAAAAAAAGCCATAGGTTTAAAAAAATGATTAAAGACTTTTTTATGTAATAATTATGAAAAATATTTAACATCTCTCATTCAGGATTCTCTCAAAGTTACCTAATAATTCGTATCATTACTTTTACTAATAAGAAGATTATGGGTTCTTTCAAACTTTTACAAAGACTGAAAGTACCTACAACACTATTTAAAGTATTTGGTAAATTTTACGTAATTCCCTACTTGCTTCTACTTTTACCCTTGTTCGAGATGTCAAAAAGATTATTCAATAATTACATTCCATATGATTAAAAAAGTAGTTTTCATTTCATATTTTAACATAAATATAATTTCAACGAAAAAATTCATTTTAATTAAGTTGTAATTGTTCATTAGTCTTCATTCTGCCACTGAAATTATTTAGATAATTTTCTATATTCCAGAAATATAGAAAATTGATATAATTTTGTATATTTCTATATTTATAATTCTATAAACAAAAATCTTTTAATGTTTTAACACGGTGAAGAAACTTATAAAGAATAAGAATTAACCGTAATATTAAAATATAAATACTTGTTATAATAATTATAAATAGTCATGCAGGTATTTATAATTATTACAAATTAAAAAAATCTCCAAGTTTCAACTAGTCCTCGACTAACTACAATTATAGGTTAGATATGAAAAATATTATGCTTACCTCACAGCAATTACTAATCTGTAAAAATTCCTCACAGTAATTACTAATCTGTAATTTTAAAAGGAGCCTTTTGCCATCAAGAAACAAGAAGGGCAATTATAGAACGTTTTTTACACATTATTACTTCATTGGTAAGCTATTTGAAATGCATTCTTAAGCACATTTTCAACTTTAGAAGTTATTTATTTAAATGTTTTCTTAAAACTCATTTTAAAAGAATATAATAAAATAATAGCAAAACTATTTCTACTGTTTATTTAAGTTCATCCATCAACTAAGTTCATCAACTAAGATCACATCAACTGTCAAAACATCCAGAAATAGTTATGCAAAGCATAATACGACCTCATCTTTGAAACGAAGTTTACGGTATATTCCTGTTACGACTTTTGAAAACTTGACCCCCTATGAAAAGCTCTAGATTTGTAAGCTTTTGTTATTTCGAAGGTACAACAAAGAATGCAGCTAACGAAGATAAAGCTGTCAGAAGCTTGAATATTTTAAACTTATCCTCGACCACTAGAAAGAACGATGCAAAATATAAATAATAATTACTACCTCAACCCTTTTTGACCAATTGGAACAACCCATTGAAACGTCTTACTTCTTGAAATTGAGGAATATTTAAAAAATAAAGTAAATATGCTAGAATTTGTATAGATAAGACAACATATCCTCCAGGAGAATTAAAATAAAAACACATTCAGCCGAAGTTTTCTTCTCTTTATTTCCTCTCGTGTATCGCAACCTAAAAAGATTTCCAAGGGCTATTTCATTAATAGAAAAGTTGTGCTTGAGTGCTATCAAGAACCATCAGCATTCAACAAAGAGGTTATGAAATTCAGTTCGGGTACTACGACGGAAATGTTGAGCGAAGTGGTAAAACGTGTATAATTTTAAAAGGAGAGATAACGATGTATTATTTCTTCAACAACAGGGAATATCATGAATTTCCTCCCGGGATTGCTTACATATTATATACCACAGTCCATGGTTCTGTGGTGAAATATTTTTTTATACTTTTATTCTTCCTTATGATTTTTCCTTGCTTGTAAAACCACATTTTCTTGTAAAATCAACTATGAAACGCATGACATCTGAGTAATCAAGGTCCTGTAACCACCTTTAATTTAACACAACATTTATAAGTATTGCAAAATTTTACAATTATAAATTTTTAACATGCATGTAATGGGCTTCGGAAATAGTAAGGCAGGTTTTATTTTCTTAATACTAATGCCACTTACAAGTTTCCTTAAGCTTTTACATAAGTAATAGAAAAGTTACGAGTCGGAAGGGTCTGAAAAAGTAAACTCTGAAATTTTCATATTGTCTCTGTAGTAAAAATTCCAATTAGCAAAATGTTCATAATGCTCGACAATTTAATATTCATGCAATTAAAGATAAATTAGGCAAAAACAAAGCTTTTCATGTCTTTACCTGCTAACATTGAAAAAGGTTAAATAAACAATAGACCGGTTACAAATTTAATAATGTACTGTTTTGCCAAAGAGGGAATCATTAAATCATTAATCTTCAAACTAAGCAATTTTGCTTTGTAGTTCCTCTCTACAGACGTTCTCAATTGTCTTGAATTACATTGATAAAATACATGGAAAAATAATTTTTGTTAGCAAATTCGTTTCTGAACATTTTTACAAATATTTCAAGTAAAGATCTCTTTGTTTTTAACACATTAAAGCAGGCGTCGGGAACCTATGACACGCGGAATAATTTTTAGTGACATTTTATACCACTCTACAAAGTTATCAGGCAAAGATAAATCTCCTGTGTCTTCCCTGTGCGCTGTCAGGAATGTTTAGTTTCCAAAATTTCGTCACAGCGCTTAATTTCTGTAATAATACTATTGTTACTCTCGTTCGGCATCGATACACAGGCAATTTAATTCCCCTTTAGAAGAAATGGAAAGCGATTAGGTGGATCTCCGCTTATACAGTCCATTGGTTTAGTTGAGATAATGTCTTGAATACATTTGTATCGTGCATGTGACACATTAAAGTTCTTTTTTAATAAGAATCAACATTTCCCCAAATTGAACGATAAAGAATGTTACGGAAATTGATGCTTCTGACTGATATATCTAAACATCTCAATAAAATAAGGATTGGAAAAAAAGGCCAAACAGTGCTATAACGTTTTGAATATTGGAAAGACTTAGCTATAAAATTAAACATATGTTTCCGTGGTATTAATATTAGAACCTATAAATGCTTCCCAAATGTAAAGCGCTTGCAAATACATAGACCTTAGACAAAGATACCTTCAAACCTACGTTGAAGCACTTAAAGGAGGCATTTTCCAAAAGAGCAAAGATTCTGAAGCTTGTATGCCTACATTTTCTTTTCACAAATCAAAACAAATTTAATAGATCTAGTAATAATTTCATCCGATCTGTCAATTTTTGAGTGGATAGAAGTTTATAATTTTGAAATTGAACTTATTGAACTTATACCTTCAGAATTATGGAAAGCAAAAATTATGGAACTGCGAAAAATTCCGGAAGGTAACTTTAAAAATAAATCGATAGCCATTTTAAGTTACTGGATGTCAGTTCCGGAGAGTTTTAATTAGTTGAAGAAAACTACATGTGCTTTGCTTTCTGCTTTTGGTTCCACATATCTATATGAATAAATCTTTTCTCATATGAAAAATATCTTGAGTCCACATGGAAGTTGTTTAACAACTGAAAATTCAGAATCATATGTCAAAATTAAAGTCACAAATTATACCTCTGATATTGCAATATCGAGTAGAGCGGTAAGGACGAGGTTCGCATTAAAGTTTTAATATTTTGTTTAAGTAAATTGAAGGAATACTTGTATTTCATGACTTTTATTTTTTATTTTAATAAATACGCATAAAAGATATGTAGTACAAAATATACGCAGAATTTATTTTTTTTTATTTATGTCGAAAAAATAGTTATATTTAGTTCAAGAAAACTTTCTCCCTGAAGGACTATTGATTTCCTTTTGCGATTTTACGTCCAATCTCTACGAATGTCCATTTCACTTTTCAAACTGTTGCCTCCAAATATTATCGCCCTGTATTATATTTGAAGAAATTAAATAATGAGGAATCTGCATGAATGTATATGTGTTTCTCGGATTGTTATAAAACCACGGTACCTAGAGCCATCCAATTTTGAATGACATAATCCTACTGCGAATATCGGCATATGGAAGCCCAAATTTGAAATTTGGAATTTGTTTTATTATCGATTTCATATTTTCTAAATTTTTAACGAATTTAAAAAAAAAAAAAAACTCAGGGATTTCAAAGCGAGCAATGACAACGTTGTATAGAAAACAAATTTTATCTCCAGCGCGTGAGACTGCGTATCGGAAATTCTAAAGATATGCGCAATTTAAAACTATTTTGGGATATGCTCTTGAACTGAATTTATGGTTCAAGTGCGAAGAATGTGATATTTAATAAATAAAGGTAACAGACAAAAAATTAAAAAAACGCGACTTTAGACGTATCCCTAACTCTGCATGCGTTACTGTGGGAATCGAATTGTTTCAAATATTTCCTACTGTGCTGCATCCTGAATCATATTAGTAGATTGGTTTGGCACACCACAGCTACAAGGTTACCGACTCGTACATTAAAGCACAATTAATATTTTAGCAATAGAAAGTGTTACTTGACGATGGTTACAGAAAACGTTACATCTCTCTTACAGAATCCTGTCATTCATTAAAGAGAAACCTTTTTATAAAATTATCCAACTTATTTTAAGTTAGATGGTGACTGACGAGGACCATCTCGTAAGAAGGAAGTGCCTTCGAGGAGGATGTTAGAAGAGAAACTACCACATATTTACGTCACAAATAATGATATACACGAAAAGACCATGCAACTAGCGCCTTCGCTTGGAGTCAAACCTTGTCAAAATACTAGCATTTAGCGGTTCAATCCACTCGATCATTGATTTTTCACTTTACTTTAAGTGTGCAAGCATAGAATCAATAGTTACGAAAATTCAACCTGAAAGCACTTTTTTGAACGTCTTCAACCCCAAGTAAACGCGAATAATCATCAAGAAAGAATTAAAGTTTTCCATGCAATAAATTATGAATAGCAAATAACTAATAATTGTTTTATAAAAGTGAAAATTTATAGCTTTCAACAATTCTGTAAATTTGAAATAACAAGTGTCTATTAACAATAATTCAATTGAATTCAATTATGGCAAAGCACACGAGGGCTATGTGCCTAAAGGGAGAGGTGCCTTCGTGGAGGACTGAAAGGGAAACTGGCTCGTTTACACGTTACACATGGAGAAAACCACGAAAACGCCCATGCAGCCAGCCCGTTCGCGGGATTCGAACCTCGGAACGAACTACCAGTGTTCAGCGTCTTTACCGCTCGGCGGCTGGTGGGCCCTATTAACAATAAAGTTTTGTACAAAGAAGGTACACTTAAAATTTTAATACTGGAAATTTTGAATAACAAATATTTTCATAGCTACTAATTTTTTTATCAAATAAGAGGCATAATTTATACTTTTGAGTCATTTGACAATGACGACATTAAGTCCTGTCCTATATCCCATAAAATTCCAACTAAATAACACTTAATCGTTTCGCTTTCAAGGAAGCATTCTTTTGCCATTATTGGAAGTATCTGTAGCAAACATTAACAAAATTTTGTAAAAGTGGAAATGGAATAATATTATTTTATACGCAACTAGCATAATAATAATAATAATAATAATAATAATAATAATAATAATAATAATAATAATAATAATAATAATAGTAAAGAGAAATGAAAACATAAATTACCTTAGCATTAGACAGCTATTAATATTTATTTCAGAATACGACGATTTGAAAATAAAAATATATGTTATTATGGAATTCTTATTCCCTCAAGGAAAATCGCATACTGAAAAATTTTTTAATACGGTTTAGTACATATCTGGCTTAAGAAAAGATTTTACAACGCTTATTTTATAGTTTTTAATTACTGGGGGGACTTAATTACCATATTACTGGGACTCTAGTTTTAAAAGCACATTCAAAATGAGTTTAAAAACTGAATAGACGCAATGAAATAAATATTATAAAATCTCTAAAAGAATAATAAAGATTTTTAAGGTAGTGACTATCCTACTTATCTCAATTGCATGTCCCTGACACATATATTTAACAATACAAGCTCAACTTGATTCTGCACGTTACTGAAGCAGAAATAAATTCTATATTGTTTTAAAAGTAAAAAAGATGTAAAATATTTAAACGTATATCCGAAATACAAGTTATTACCATAAGAAATTTCGATTTGGTAGTCTTTAAAACTAAACTGATCTTGAACTGCATGGTTTCGTTTATACGCATTTGATTAATTACTTTTAATAAACATTTTTTCGTAAAGATTTGTGGACAGGTTTAAAACTTGCAGACGAACCTCATATTCCAAATATATTAAAAGTATGGCAAATTTGGGTATGCCATAAATGCGTAAAATATGTTTAAACACCAGTCTATTGAATCATTTTACCATTAATTATACAACAGCACTTCGGTCTTTGTGCTTATAGTGTCAATAATATATAATTTATTACAATATTTTTATGACGCTAAAAATACCCGCAGAAATAAAGAAAGATTTATAACTGATCTCACAAACAAAGGATACATTTTTATGTATTAATGAAAAAATTACTGTATATCGTCTCGAGCAGTACAATGCTTATAAATCCGGATTTTATATAACACAGTTTTAGATTCCACAGAAGACAATACTACTTTGCAGATGTACCGCGTCTTTTAAAAAGTCTGATACAGTATTTTTTAGTGCATTTCATTCAAACTTATTTCCTTGAATTTCATTAGAGATATCTTTCTCCCTCAATCACTTCGCGGCAAAACAAAAATACATAAAAACTCAAAGCATCTTCATTAAAAATTCCGAAATACGGAAAAGCGTAAAATACCAAATACAGTTGAAAGAGTTAAATAAAAACATTTTTTTACAATTAAAATTAGAGTTTCTACGGAAAAAAATAAGCAATTAAACCAACGGGGAAGAAGGCAGATTTTTCGGTGCACAAAACTGAAAGTTTGCTTTTGGTTTCACTCGGCAAAAAGACATTGGAAAGCGCTGAAACTGACTGAATTCACTATTCGACCGAGTTTCAAATGTAAACAAATGGCGGTTTGTTAGGCTTAACTCACCATTTAAACTTTTAACTTGTTGATAATTCTACAGCCATTGTATGCATATTAACTAAAGGCCTTTAATTAACAAAATCTTAACCGGAACATAAAAACCATATAATTCAATTACTTTAAAAAAAATTTACAATATTTACCAAAAAATATGTATAAAATAATTAAGCTCACAGAGTCAGGTAACAGGTAACACAGGGAAAATATACGTATATTTTTATATGCGATTGGTTCAGCAGATTGCAACCAAAAACAGAGGTATGCAACTACGTGCTATAGCAGATTCATATATAAAATTTGAAAGTTCTACGGCTACTTGTTCTTGAATTGTGCGAGATACATATATACGTACGTACAGACGTCAAGAAAAAAAAACAATCAAAAACAATCCTTTATTCTGCCCGTACGCACAGATGTCACTCAAAAACGCCGTTCTAATGGTTTCCAGAGCGGCTGAAATGGATATTTTCGTTGAAACATGATAGCCGAAATTTTTCGCGATTACAATACTTCTTTTACTTCGCACAAGGAAATAAAAAAAAAGGGGTACCTGGATTTTTATTCTGTCTGCCAGGCGCATTCTCGATCAAAGTCTAGAGAAAAGTGTATAAAAATATACATACAACTGCAGTCCCATATAAAAATACATAACAAAATATGTTCAGGATAAATAAAGATATTCTCCAGCTAGCAGAGCTAAATTATGATAATATTCTGTTAGTATTAACTTGTGACGTTAACTAACATTGGATTATGACACAATAAACAAGCAACCAAAAATAATTTTCAATTATTAGAGAACGTTTAATGAATTTTTTTGTAAAATTCCTTCTTGGCTTAGAGAAACGCAAGGATTCTCTAAGCAGCAAAATTTGTATAAAACTTTTAAACAAGAGTTTAAACATTCATAATGCATGCTATTTTGCTTTTTAATTCTGATTCTGTAACTCTAATATTACTGAGTTAGAGAGTGTAATAGTCAACAGCGTTTAAAAGAAATATTATTGTTAATTTAATATCAGGAGTGTCTACCTGTCGACTTGTTCGAAGAGAAAATAAGATAAGATCTTTCTCTGTCAATCCAAATAGTCTGACCTCCTTTGATTTTGATTAATTTAGAATTATTATTATAAGTAATATAAAAATAAAATTATTTTTATTATATAGAAATTTTTATTAATAGTGTAAAAATAGAATTATTATTATTATAGAAATTTTTATTATTAGTATAAAAATAGAATTATTATTATTATAGAAATTTTTATTATGTATAAAAATATTATTATTATTATTAGTGGTATTAGCCCAAATGGCGTTAGCCAAGAAGGGATATTAGTCTCAAAATGGGATTATGCGTTGAATCAGTATAAAATTCTGAATCCCTTTTCAAATTGTTGCCACCAAGTATTATCCTTCTGCATTATATTTAAATAAATTAAATAATAAATAATCTGCATGAACATATGCATGTTTCTTGCATTGTGAAAAGACAACGGTACCTAGAGTAATCAAATTTTGAAGAACGTAGCCCTCCACCCGAATATGAGCACCTAGAATCCCGAATTTGGAATTTGTTTTATAGTCTATTTAATATTTTGTGAAATTTTAACGAATTTTTGATTAAAAATCTCAGTGATTTCAAAGCCAGCAGTGGCAACACTTGTAGGGAATAAAACATTTTTATCTCCAGCGAATGTCTATCGAAAATTCTAAAGATATGCCGTTTTTAAATATTTTCAGCCCAAAGTAGTGTTAGCCCAAATACTCTCGAAACGTGTATGTGTCTGTAAATAATAATAAAAAAATAACAATAAAAATAAAAATAAAAATAACCCCGCTTGTTTGGGAGTAATATAAAATCTGAAAACTTTCAGATTATTTTTATTATTATTATAGTACGTCATTTTATCATCTTACATAATAAAAGTGAGACAGAAAAGTATTCAAACTATTTAACATTAAATTTGCTTTTAAAATCAACTTGCATCACGATCCAATTTTAAAACAAATGTTTCCTTTACGAAACAGTTCTCTTAGTAGAGATTAGTAAATAAATTAGAATTTTATTATAACCCTAGACGAGCAAATTTTTCGCTTTGTCTTTGGTCTTACTAACATTCGCCGCTTGTTTCACTGTACGGACCGTTGTCTGAAGATGGCCTAAGCGTTCAAAAATTGTGGGATGCACATTACATCTATAATGATGTGTGAATCAAATATTGCCTCTTCAGAACTGCTTTATCCAATAATAAAATTATGTTGAATTAGGCCACATCTGTCTGAAAGTGTATCATTTCCATCCACACGGCTCTAATAGTCTATTTGGGCAGTTTGGGAATAAGCAAGTTATCTTTGTTTCATCAAATCATTACATATATACATATATATCTGTGTGTAATAAAGTGGACTTAAATGTAATGATGTAGGAAATATTGATAGCGTAGATGTTGATCGATAAAGAACAGCAAACTTGACAGCCGAGGTAGATTAAATGCTGATTTTTATTTCAATCGACATTAGCGGCAACAAATGACTGTCTGTTTCAGAACGTTTATATTTTTGATAGCTTTGCAGTAATAAAAAGAGCAGCTAGCAGCAGTCTATCTTGGCTGAGGCGCAGAAGCAATGTACGTTGTATTCAGGATCTTAATTCTGAATGGGTTAGTTTCCGTTTGAATGCATTTGATAGGACAATTCGCAATGCTCTAAAATTATTATTGGTTGTTTGAGTTTTAGTTCCATTTACGTCACCAGCTTTATATGAAAGTTATATAATATGGATTAATCTTGAAACGACACAGTGCAGGAAAAGTTATTATAAGCAACTGCCATTTTTAGAACAGAAAGAGACACTACACAATATAAAATGGAGATTTACGGCCTGTTGCGAATTTAGCTTATAATTTACCTATATTTGATCTTGTACATATATATATATATATAAACTATATATACAGAGAGAAAGAGACAGAAAGGAAAACGAGAGATAGATTAATATATAATTATTAATACAAAACAAAAGAAAAAGGTTTAAACCAAATTTCGATGTAAGCTGAAATGATCGGTGGCAACATTTAAAAATTAAATAAAATATTTAAATCCAATACATTTTTAACGTAAGTCATGACAGAATTTACTATTTATTAACTTTTTTGGTGTTTATTTAAAGAATTATTTTACTCGACTTGACTTGTATTTATTTAAATCAAACAGGGGTTTTTGGAGATAAAAACAATATAAAAAAATCTGAAAGGTTTCAGATTTTAAATTACGTCCAAAGGGAGTTTTTTTTTAACATTTTGGGTGTTAACTTTATTTATTAAATATCATGTTCTTTGCACTTAAACCATAAAATTTAGTTCAACAGCAATGTCGCAAAATAATTTTAAAATCAGCATATCTTTAGAATTTCCGATACACAGCTCCGCGCGCTGAAGATAAAAAGGTCCCCCCCCCCCGTAGAGTGTTGCCATTGCTCGCTTTGAAATCTTTGAGTTTGTTAATAAAAAATTTGTTAAAGGTTTACAAAATATTAAATCGATAATAAAACAAATTCCAAATTTCAAATTTGGTCTTCCACATGCCCATATTTGTAGAAGGATTACGTCAGTTAAAATTCGGTGACTCTATGTACCGTTGTTTTATAGCAATGCGAGAAAGATACATACAAATGGAGATTTTTCATTATTTAATTTCTTCAAATTTAATGCTGGACTCTAACATTTGGTGGCAACAATTTGAAAAGTGAAACGAACATTTATAGTGATTCAACGAAAAATCGCAAAACGAAAACAATAGTCCTTCAGGGACAAAGGCCCTTTGGACAAAAATGCAGACAAAATAGTAACAAAATAACAATAATAGAAAAAATAATGCACAAAATAAATTGATGCAGATTTAAAACGTTTTCATGCAGTTTCATTTCGATCTTGAAAGATTTTGGATTTGAACGAATTTGGGCAATATGCCTCTTTCGTTCCAGCTTGCAGGGGTTGGACGATGAAGTCGCAGTTATTTTGCAGAATAACGAAGTTATAAAATTTAATAAACTTGTGTCAGTTCAGAAACAGTACTCCTCTTGATACACGCTCCCTTGAAGAAGATGTACCGAGAGATGTACATTCTTTATATTTATAATTTTTATATTATTTTCACTATTTTTTCTTTGCATTTATGCAGTTACTGAATTTCAAGACTGGACACTCTTATTTATATTTTCTTTTTTTATTCTTTACAAGTTCCTTATTCCATGTTGAATATGTATTAGATTTAAATACTTGATTTAACTATTCAATACATATACCTGGCATTCTTATTTCCATTCTTATTATTCATTTCCAAGAAAAGACTGATGTTAACAAATGCTATCTGCAATAACCAAAAATATTTCTTAAAACAGAGCAACCTTTTTCAAAACAGCTTTTAATTAGTGAGAGGTCGACTAGTTTTTTATTACAAACCTGTACCTAAAAGCAAGATAAAAATGACAAAAAAAAGGTGAGATGACAGAAAAATTACTATTTACAGATCAATCAAAGAATACATATGTCTATAATCAGAACAAGCCAAAGGCAAAAAGTGAAAATTCAATTTATCCTGAACTAATTAAAATATTTTAAAACAGTAATTATTTTTGAAATCACCATTTAATTTAAATTATTTTTCTGTTTTAGAATTTCATTAAATTAGCTCACTTATTTCACTGATTAATTTTTCTAATTAAAAATGTAACAGCATAAATTCTTTTTATGATAAATAACTATTTCTCATTCTCTATTCTCTCTAGTGTTTTTCATCTTTTTTTTTTTTTTTTTTTTTTTTGAGTTCAACTAGCATATCATATTGCTGAAATATGAACTCTGAAAATTTATTTTATTCACGTTAAACTAAATAAAAGGAAGATATTGAAAAATTTTATTTACAAAAAGGAATCAACTGCTTCAAGAGTTGAATAATTACCATAATAAGAATAACATACCTTTAGATTTCCAAATAAATGTAGTTTTGCGTTTCAATATGGGGAAACATCCTTATTAGATACACACATAGTATAGTGCTCTATGTAGAGGGAAACAAAAACCGAACTCTTCTCACGATAAAAACATTTTCATTTAATCTTACTTCCGAAAACTGGTGCAAACAAAAGATTAAAAACAGGAGGGGAACGAAGTACGCGGCGTTATCGCAGAGCTTCTCAATGAATGGGAACATAAATAAATATTGGATAAATCCAGATTTCTTTTTTTTTATCTTTGTTTTCACATTCGACGCGTTGCTTCTCTTCAACGTTTCGCCATTCTTTCATTAATATGCGAAGCATGCACGACGGAGGTGGTATCCCCGGTATTGCAAGCTGTTGTTTTGTTTTTTAATGGTTTTAGCTGGATTTAAAGTATGTCAGGTGGTCTGTAGACTTCTAAAAAATAGTACAAAGATGATATGCTTAATCGATAGATTGTTTTAACAGAGGCGTTCACCTGTTGTTTGAATAAGGAACTAAATATTTACCGAATAATATAATGATTTATTTAAGAACAAAGATTACTAAATGTTCCTTTGATTTGTTTTAATAATTTTTTTCTTTTACCTAATTGTTTTCCTTTACAAAAATATTATAATAAAAATGTCTTTGATTTTTAAAACGTTATAATATTTTTTGGTAAATAAAGAGAAAATTTAAATTTTAAATGCATTAAAATTTGTATAAGGTACTATATTGTAATCCTAAATAAATGCTCTATAAGGTATTGTCTCTCTCTTTTCAGCATGCCTTCGTGGGGTAACGGTAGCACACTCGGCGCGTATTCGAGAGGTCTAGGTTCGAGTCCCGGTGAGGGCATTGATAATTTTTCACGTCTCCTGCTTCAAAATCCTAATGACACGACAGCTCTTTATCTTACTGTAAAGCTGATAAGTATACCAAAAATAAAGCTTCATTTTTGATTTTATTCTAATTTAATTAATTTCGAGTTTGTTTCACACCTTCTGTTTCCCACATAGCGCATATTTATAAAAGACTCCATCAATTACCATTTTATTATTAAGAAACTGAAGAATTCAGATCACTAAAATGTGCAAACAGACAAATTTTGTTTAAAGTTTTTATTTTAGCAGCTCTTTAATGTACAGACATATACTCATAATTTAACTAACAAGTTTATTAACTATGATGTCGCCATGAATGTATTTGTTTTTTTTTCTGCATGTGTAACGCAGATACAAGGTTTCAATTAAAAAATCCTCCATGGGGCATCCCTCCTTTTACATGTAGTTCCTATTGTCGCAGCACGCAATAAAAAAGTCATCATGAAATTCAGAGCTTGCATTTTGTAATTGATGAGCAATATATTTCGAATACTAAGATTTTGGCACAAAAAACTGAAAAAACATTATTTTGAGAAATTCGTGAAATTATTTGCTGCTTTTAAGCAAACAAATGAAGAGTACTCGTACAAGAATAAGAAAAATTAAACAGGTATTTCATACAGATACTGCGTGCGTTCATGGTTACCTAGTTATACCGCTTAGCTCACAATTTAACAACATTATAATTTTATAATTAGAAAATATCTGCGTATAAATGTAAAAAGCTTTTTATTAATTATAAAACTCAAGCTTTAGCATTATAATTGCATCAAAGTAGCTATGAAAAATATAATTTATTTTGGAATTATGAAAATTTCATATAAAGGACTGTTTATATCGGAGCTTTAGAAATAAATTTCTTATTAAACACTTATCAGCTGCACTAGTAATTATCTATTAAGCTAATGCATCGTGAATAAAATTATGCTGCACTTTGAAGAATAGGCTAATTCAATAATATGAGATAAAGCTTCGCAACTGTTAACATGTAGAGTCATCAAATTTGTGGAAGCAAGTACGAGAACAATGTGCAATGCGCTCGTCGGGATTCGAGCTCAGGAACTTCAGATTGCTAACTGCGCGTGCTTTCAATCACGTCATGAAGGCACGCGATAAGGAGGGGGGAAATCCCTTGCATTGTCCTCCACTTAAAAGGCAACATAGGAGGCAGGGACTTAGTTCCCAAATCCTGGTGGTGAAGAATGCGCGCGAACTAAACTGAGCGAACTACACGACAGTTTAGTTCAGGCACTACTGTAGAGTCATTTGGTTTGTCGAAGCAGGAAATATGTAAAATGTGGAATTCCTGACCTCCAGCATGCTAGACGGACATTCTTACATCCCAAGGCATATGGTAAGGAGGCAAAAATACCTTACAAACATAAGCCTCAAGTTTTATAAGTATAAACTACTGTTGTGCTTTTCAAATAAATTTCTCGAAGGTTTCACTTCTGTTCAAAGGCAAAGTAGACATACATATCAAACACACATACGCAAAATTCCGAACAAGCAGCAACACTGATAGACCGATTTTTACAAAATATAATGTAAATAATAATAAAATTATAAATAATATAATAATAATATAATGATAATAAAAAATAATAGTATAATGTAAATAATGTAATAATATAGTAAAATTGCTTTACAGAATATAAATATATATTTATATCATATTCAGAAAGAAAAAGCCACAGTCAAATAGTGTGTGTGTGTGATTATGGCAAAGCCTCGAGGCCTACCTGCCTAAAGGGAGGGATGTCTTCGTGGAGGACTTTCGAAGGAGGAAAACTGGCTTCGAAGGAGGGAAACTGGCTCGTATACACGTTACACATGGGTAAAAACACGAAAACGCCCATGCAGCCAGCCCGCTCGCGGGATTCGAACCTCGGACCGAACTACCAGTGTTCAGCGAGTTTACCGCTCGGCCGCTGGTGGGCACCCACAGTCAAATAGATCTATCGTTTATCATGAAATAAGACATATAGGAAAAAGAGATAAAATAACTTTCTAATTTACCATGAATAATCAACTGAGTAGACTTTCTACAGAACATTATACCAACATTCAGTTCGATTCGCAGCAAACATTCATGAATAATATCTTGCGTTGAATAATATTTTAGGCTTTTCACTTTTCTGTTTAAAGAAATCACTTGAATTAGAGAGATCTAATTATAGTATCTATGGCTATCAGTTCGGATATAAAGCCCTTATCCGAAATGGTGTTAGCTACTTATTTTAGAATTTTAACTTCTAGCCAGATGTAAGATATGACTCACTGAAAAGTAAATGGGAAGATTAATTAAATACCATTCAATCCCTATAATAATGAAAGATTATCGGAACTTGGATTGGTATCAAGGCATCATTAGATGACATTTTTTCTTACAACGTTTTATGTTTACACGATAATTTTTATAACATAGATCAACGTAGTTTGATTCATACTAAAAGGTTCAGTGCTTTTAAGTATAATCTGTAAGTGCTGTAACAAATTTGCAAAATTTAACATTAATAACAGTACATTTAACACTTTAGGTGCATAATACATTAATCGGATTTTGTATAAAATCGTTTATGATTTTCAAGTGGTTGGTGTTATTTCGTGACAGTTACAACATATAAATATGTTCTGTTTTCGTAACTAGGAGATAGCTTAGAGACACAGTTTAGCAACTGTTAACACACTGAGTGACCTTACGAGGTCACGCAATCCGAAGATTTATATTAACACACAATGTGTAATGGTATACATATCTTCCTCATGATTTCTCCCTTTAAAGGTACAAATCATTTTTCATTGTCATTAAGCATTGTACCTAATGGTGTTAAGAAGAGTTAAGTATCACGAGCTGTCCGATTTTACACCTTCTCTTCAGTTTCGTTCGGAATTATAAAGTAAATCACACGTTCAACAAGTGTGTTAATTGCATTTACATGCAATGAGGATTTGACTTGTTCTAGATAGTCAGAGCAATTAATCGGGAATTTGCTTTAGGAAATGAATAACTTGTTGCTTTTTACTTTATAGTACTATTGAAAAGAGAGGAAAAGTGCTTAATAGAAGAGAAAAACAGCGCATTTTTATGCGTCTTTTAAACTTGGTGGAATAATTTTAGTAAATCAACCACTAGCTTTAGCAATTACCACTGTAAACAACTTCCCATTTGACTACTAAAACGTGCCACATTATATGAATTTATGTTTGCAAAAAAAGAACTACATTTCTGGCCATCAAAACGTCTACAACAGCATAGAGTGTAGTTGGAAGAATCATATTTGTTTCAAAAATACTTTATAAATAATTAAAATTTCAGATAATTTTTCGCAAGAAAATGTAGAAATCTGTTTGAGAATCCGTGTCTGCCAACTATATCAGCTGCTTTACGAATGATCTTGGAATCGAGCAGATTTTTGGCAGTCACGAGTATTACTGTCGTTGTATTACTTTCATGAGTATTACTGTCACAAGTATTACTGTCACGAGTTCATATGTCGCCCTTTCTACTGGATGTTGTTGCGCCAATCTGTCTGAAACCATTGACCAAACGTTTTATGTTTGCGGAAGATATTAAGAATGTGTCAGCCAAGTAGGAATCAGTCACATTCAGTGTAATAGCATTATCAGTGTACACTATCAATGTAAAAGCATCTTGTATGAAACTGAAGTGTTATATCTTGTCCCTGTATGGCCTGTACAGTCAATAGTTCCTATTAAACTCCTGACACCATGCTCCTGGAGCGAAAAGGAGTTCATGAATTTAACAGTTACAGACTCCAGAATATATCCGAATAGTCCTTGTTAGCCGTTAAGGTGTTCGGACCCGTTCTCACTTATCAGTTTGCTGAGGAATCCGGGATAGCAAAGGCAAGATGCGGTTTCCCAGGGTTCTATTGAAAAGTAGGCTGACGAAGGCCCGAAATATATGGCAAAACTACAGGCTTTAAAACCTCAGTAATGTAGTGGTATCTGGTCAGAGTACTAGATATGCGGACGAGGGGTGGAATGGGAAATGGACTCAATGGAATCCTTTACCACTGATTTAGGTATTGGACCGATATGATGAACAGGGATGCTGGCTTCCCAATTTTCATTCTCGTAGGTATTTCCTCGCATAAATACCTATAAGGTATTTTTCCTGTCTTCTTAGCATGCCTTTGAGGTGTAATGGTCAGCATACCTCCCGCGTATTCGAGAGGTCCAAGGTTAGAGTCCGGCGACAGCATTTCTCATTTTTCATCTTTCCTGCTTTCAAAATAATCCTAATTGACTCTACAGTGGAATCTGAGAGACGGTGTATGATGATTCTACACCACCAGGATTGGGCGATTGGGTCTTCTAATCCCCAGTAGGCCTTGAAAAGGGGGAGTATATAAGGTATTTCTCCTGCCTTTTTAGCATGCCTTTATGGTGTAATGGTCAGCCTTTATGGTGTAATGGTCGGCGCGTATTCGAGAGGTTCGAGGTTCAAGTTCCAGCGAGGGCACTGCTCATTTTCCTAAAAAAATTCCTAATGGCTCTACATACGAATACTATGATATTATCAGCAAAACAAGATTGTTTAGAAAAGATGATGTCACACCATTGATGCATCCCCGTGCACCACTGAATTCTCAAATATAGTCGCTAATTCCTGTGCTGTAACGTGAAGAAAACCAAAGCAATGGTCGAATTGCTGATAATTTGTGGTGGCCTATGATGTGACAGACGTCATCTCCATAGGCTGTGCAGTATTTGATGCTTTGAAAAATATCCAGTTTTCTGGATCTATGGTATCTGATATGGCTATTTGATATCGAACAGCGATGGGGACAAGATATCTATCATTTCTAGCATCAGAAAGAGGAAGCCATCGATATCTCGCACATTATTTTGTGTGATTCTCGACATCTGTCGATTTCAAGTTCTCATGACTCTCACTGTATCCTGACCAACGCGAGCACCAGTGGTGTGGCACGAAAATCAAAAATTGGAGTCTCCCGCATTCGAATTCGAGAAATTTTGGCGTTAAGTTGTTTAAAAGGCACAACACAAGCTTTTACTTTCATGCAAACTTTACGTTTGTTAAACGCTTCTTTCATGGTTTAGCAAATTTAATGCTGTGTAATTCATAACAAAACAGAATGATACTTATTGAGTTTGTATTGCTTTGGTAGCATAAACTAGTAACAAACTCCTAACAGACTTGGAGCGAATTATCGCTGTGTCTGAAGTTAATATCAGAGACTTGATAAGGTTAAAATAATCTTTTTTTATTAAATCAAAAACTTTAAACATAAACGCACTTCTCGTGCTAATAGGATTGACTACCACTTCTGACAATGTACAGTCAAATTCCCAAGTTTGACTACACCTTTTAAACAACTGAACCTAGCAGTAAAATACCACGCAGGCGATTTTAACTAAGTTGGCTCAGAACTTCTCAGCGGCGTAACAATTAAACGTCAGCAGCAGTTACACAAAGCTGAAGAATTACAATCTTCTCAGAGTTGAAGACACCTAGTAACTGGCCTTGAGAGGCAAAAACAAGCTCTATTTTACAATCCACAAACCTCAGCTTAAATACTCTCTAACTGATCTGCATTATGGTGAGAAAGCATAAAAGGAGAAGTAATAGTTAAGATTGAAATTAAAAGTAACTGGTTAATGTACTAATAGTAAACATACAAATTCGAAAAGGAACAAAGTTACATTTAACTATTTTCCTTTTATAACTATATTTAAAATCATGCTTTTATAACTATATATAAAACATTATTTATTGCAGATATTTATTATATACTGATGTTAAATAATATTAAATTACATTTAGTTTTTTGATAACATTATTAAATAAAAAGAGCTTTGTTTCTCAAATATTATCTTCATATATGGAACTTTACTTACATTAGCATCATGATTTTTATGGTGTGCATTTCAATGAAATTTTGCCTTCTTCATTTATTTTGGTTATCATGTTGTCTTTCATCTGTGAAATGAAATAAAGGAGTTGCGAAATTAGTTCTGGAATTTCATGCAGTTTCCTTTTTGACCTTTTACTTGCATACATAGCGCATTAATTTAAAATTTATGTATCGTAATACAGTTTACAAACCCTGTCAGTTTGAAACAGTGTTGTAAGAATGTTTTGCTGGACGAATGTTCCTACAGTACTTCCCCTCACAGAGTAAAAGTAAACTGTGTAATAGGAATACCCGTTGAAATATCGGGGATTTCCAGTACCTTGCAAATATCTTGCAAGTCATCGCTTTTCATATTATTCATGATGTTATTCATATTATTCATTCATCAGTTTTCATATTTCACATTATTAATGAACATGCTTAAATTAATGAAATAAATATTTAAATTGTAATATATCTATAGCGTCTCTGTCAAAGAAAACATCTTGCTCAAATTACGAATGTAGCAAACAGGAAAAATTACGAATGTAGCAAACACGAAAAAGAAAAGATGAAGATAGCCGCAAAAAAATTTCAAAGCTAATATTTATATAAATTTGTGCATCAAAAGTTGAAAACATACTTTAAAATAAAATGGATTCTTAATACCACAGTGATTCGTTAAATTCTTGACTTCATTTTGATCTTGCAATGCCTTATGTAATTAATCCAGTTTAGTTGACGATGAATGGGGACACCTGGTCTTTTTCAATAGTTAAAAGCTATTGTCTCGGATTCATCATTAACTATATTTATTTTAATTTTAAAAAATAATTAAAAAATTAATAGTATTATGTAATTATAAATATTTCACAAACCTAGAAGTACATATTTCATTATTATTATTATTATTATTTTTAAATGACAGAATATTCGTTCGGATGTAGTCGAGGAAAGGCAATTTAAAACTCCATTATACCTAGAAAGTTCTGTAAGTGTATAAGGTAATTCTCTCTACTTCCGCATGCTGTTTTGGTGTAACTGGAAGGACGCCCGTCGCGTATTCGGAAGGTCCGGAATGCGAATCCTGGCAACGGCATTGTGGATTTCTTGTTTCCTGACTCTGAAAAATTCTAAATAACTTTACAAGTGGCGTGCCCGAACTAAAATGTGATAGACGATAATTCGTTACCACCAAGATTCCTTTAATTTCCAGTCACCCTTTAAAAGGGAGAGTATGTAAAGTATTTTCTCCCTCCTTTCCGCATTCCTTCGTGGTGTAACTGCAAGCACTCTCGACGTGTATTTCGAAAGTCTGGAGTTCAAATCCCGGCGAGGTCAATGTTCATTTCTCGACATTAAAAAATTCTAAAAAAAATTCAGGATTCCAAAAATTCGTGGGAAGCCATTCCGACCATTCTCATTTTTAAACAACTTTAATCAACCGAAACATTAATTAAAAACTCTAAAACTGCCGATTTTTGCCCTCATTTTTCCGAGTGGCAACAGTCTCCCACGGTGGAGGAAAAAATCGATTTATTCCGAAAAGGGCTGCCATTGGACGTTTCAAATAGTAGAGTTTGTTAATAAAAAATTAGTAAGTTTTACTAAATATGAAAAAAAATAAACAGCATTGCCAAATCTTAAATACATTATTAATAAGGTCATGTTCTGGCGTTGAAGAAAGCACGCGATCTCATGTGACGTCACTGTACATCGAAAAGCTTTCGTTAATATCAGCATTTTAAATAAACAGCTGCAACTTTTGGCAACTTTTTCGTTCAGATTAAAATAACTGACACGATATATTGCTGCCACGTTAATTCTTTTATTGATATTAAGAAAAATGTGTTATATTACATTAAATTTAAATCATGACGTCATACGTAAACGTATTAACCTGAAGTGCCCAAAGTTTTAGTTTCTTGGTTTGGCAACAAAAAATTATTTCCGAATTGGTTATTGCTTTGAAAGAATGAACTGACTTCATTCATACTGAAACGTTTTTATGCATTTTCTTTTGCGTTTTTCATGTCTCGAAAGCACGACTTAGGATATATATTAGATTTATATATAACATTGCTCTAACGCAGGTATTTTGACACAAAAACAATTTTAAAAATTTAAATTTTTTTCATATTTCGATTCTACGATTCAATTTTATGCCTAGATATTAAATTTTGTAAAATTTGGTGCAGAATTTACGGAGAAATTCAAAAATTTATCTTAGCCCAAACTGAAAAAAATTGAAATAATTCTTGGCGAACTTCTTAATATATGGCTACCTGTTTTCCTTTCTCTTGCATTATGCAGAAGCGGAAAAAAAGGCACCTCGTTCTTACCTTTTTACAATGTGCATGAGCGGAAAAAAAAAAAAATCACATCATTCCTAATCTCTAATATTTTTAAGAAAAATTGTCTAAACCACATTTGATGTTTTATCGCTTTCAACAAATATGCCAAATTTCAAAACGCTCCAGTATATAAATTCATGCACATCTTCGGAAATTTTGAATCTGCAATTTTTTGCAGGTATGATTAGAAATACGTCTACTGCAAGATGAAGGTAAAAATTTTATAGATTATGATTCCAAATGTTTTTCGAACAAATTATAAAAATTATTTAAAAATACAAATTTTAAAAATAAATCATAAAATATGAACGAATTTTATTTGGAATGAACTTGAAGTTCGAAATGCGAAAGGAAGAAGAAAATAAGTTTAATAAAAAATGAGAGATTAATCAATATATGCCAAACTTAATTAACATTGAGGAGCTAAAATTTTGAGAGCTAATTTTTAAAAACTACTCGTGCGATTTCTGTAAAACTTGGTAGTTTGGCGTAATTTGAGTCGTAGAATCGAAATAGGGTAAAACAAAATTGGCATGTTATTTCAGAAAAAGTCGGATTTTGTGACAAAATACCTATATTAGAACATTGCTATATATAAATCTAATTCATGTCTTAAGTTGCGCTTTCAAAACATGAAAAAAGCAAGTTGAATTTCGTCAATCTGCCCAGTAGATAGAGAGATATAGAACTATCTTCCCCCTTTTTTTTTGCGCAGTGTACCTACATTAAGTTCCTTGTGTGTTCTTATACAATATGCGATGTGATTTTTGCTTAAAGTTTATTTTAGTTTTTCAGTACACAGAACTTACAAACATTGCTTTGGCCGTTGATAGTTCATCGGCCAGTTTGCTCGCTAGTATTATAGTAAAATAGTAGAGATGAATGTACTTCCAAAATATACTTAATTACAAAAATTAAATAAAACTTCGGGATCGAATAATGTTTGTTTACTTTGGGAGCAGTTAAACAAACTTATTCTAATTTTCACAGACCTGCATGGATATATCTTTTAACTAAAACAACAAATTAATACAGTAAATTAATAATTACATTGTTAATTGTCACTAAGGAAAAATACTCTTTGAATGGACTTAACACTTTTAAACATTTTCGAACTGTCTGCTTTAAATAGGCGTTACGGGACTCGCATTACAAATCCGAGAAGTTTAAGAGTTGGTCACAAACCTCCTTAGCATTTATTCCCACACCCTGAATTCCAGACAGCGCTATTCAAACGTTACATCCCAGTTTCCCCCTCCTTCTAGGTGAGTGGATTAAGGAGCACTTTAGTGACATCGCACTTTACTGCCAGCTTGTCACGAAAGAGACATGAAAAAGGTGAAACTAACCTTGAAATGTTACCCTTATTGTATACAAAAAATCGGTGAAGTAAGACATGCGTTACCCTCCCTTCCCTAAAGTACCTGCATTGTACCTTAAAAGAAAAGGAACAAAAGGAAAAATACACAAGCAAAAGAAAGGAAAGGAAAAAAATACATATGAAACGATTGTTAACTCCATAGAGGTGAATATGATACCTTAGTAAAGTCTGTCATCAGGCTTGTTTGCTACTTAAATATGTGCATAAAACATTCTAAAGAAAGGGGATTACTCTCGATGTCAGTTCATTTGAAAACACCCTGAATAAGCAGCAATTTGTAAGCGAACTGTTAGGTAATTTTGTCAAACTGCAGGGGAAATCATGTTTCTTTTTACTAATAGTAAATACAGTTATGTATATATGATTATTAATTTTGAAATCACAGTTATTTAAATAATTGTTTTTACCTCTTTGTTTAAATAAAGCATTGAAAAATAAATATCCATGTTTATAAATCCTGTTTACTTTAGCTATCTAAAATTTGATGGATGTTTTTTTGCATCTTAAATGCTAACATAAAAAAAAATCTAATGCGTACATCACGTGACTTCCTTGCACGGAATATTAAAATATACGCATTTTCCCCTGCCTTTCATTTAAACTAATTTCCTCGAATTTCATTAGAGATATGCATTCAATTCTCTTTTCGCGGCAAGGCAAAAATACGTAAAACCTCGAAATATATTTATTAGAAATTGAAAAATATAAACAAATATAAAGCACCAAATACAAGAAAAAAGACATTAAAGAAGACAACTTTTACAATTAAAATCAGAGTTTCTACGCAAAAACAAGCAATTCGGACAACGGGAAAGAAGCCAGACTTTTCGGTGCGCAAAACTGAAAGTTTACTTTTGGTCTCACTCGGCAAAAAGACTCTAAACGTGCAGAAGCTGATTTTAATTCACAATTCTAGTCACAAGTTTTAAGTGTGAACAAATATGGCTACTATGGTAAAAAATTAGGCCTAGCCGCACTTTAACAACTTTTAAATTGTTCATAATTTTACAACTATTGCATGCAGATTAACTAATGACATAAAATCTTTGACCGGAAGATAAGAACAACATAATTAAATCATTTTTAAAGCAAATTTAATAACATATAAAAATAAACTGAGCTCATGAAACCGAGTAACGGAGTGGGCAAATATATATAAATATTTACATATACGGCCAATTGCAACCAAAAAGGAAGGTGCACAACCACATGTTATTGCAGTCCTATACACAAAATTTCAACGTTCTGAGCCTACTCCTTTTTGAGTTATGCGAGATACATACATACGTTCGTACGTTCAGCCGTCACGAAAAAATCCCTTCTGATTCCATTTTAAATCGTTTTTGCAACCCGTTTTGGGAAAAAGACCCCTTTGTCCTGTCCTTACGTACAGATGTCACGCAAAAATATCTTTAAATTACATTGGATAGCGGTAAAAATGGATATTTTTGTTGAAGTATGATACCCGAAAAATCCCGCTTTATGAAATTATGCTATACGTCGTTTTGACTGAAAAACAAAATGTACTTTTAATTGTAAACGAAAGAAATCCAGAGAAGATTTCTCATTTTTACACATACGCAAAATAAAATTTTCGATAATGAACCCTTTTCTTCAGGTGAAGAAATCGTTAAAACAAAGTGAAAAGTTTGCTAATGAACGCAAATTTCCCAAATTTTTAGAAATGAGAATAACAATGTTTGTTATTTCCATTTTCTAATGCAGTGTAGGACAACAAATATATTCAGTTATTCTAAGAGACACTTGAAATTGACCGGAACAGGAAGTTTCACTAATCTAAAATGAATCCTTTAGAAATAAAAGACAGCAGGTCATTTTCTTGCAAAAGTTCGTTGGACGCTTTAACCAGTTTTAAACCAGCCACATCTGGAATCTCATTTAAAATCTGTTATGAACAACAGTATTTATAGCCTGTTTGCATACAAAAGACAAAAGCAAATTTGAGAATACCACTCTTGGCATTTATGAATTTTTGTTAGCACGGTAAGTTAAATTATTTAATTATGTAAATGTGGATCAAATGTGCCTTTTTCACAAAAGATATGTGAGCGTCTCTGTGTGATACCTGTATGTCGAGTTGCTAAAGCGCAGTAAAGCTAAGTATAGTATTTTGAATAAATTTTAATCAAGCTGTGCATGCTAATTTACAAATTCTACTGTTATGTTAAGTTTTATTGAAATATAAGTAAACCGTGATGTGTTGTCTACTGGCACACAAAAAACGAAATACAAAAGAGATGCAGAAAATCTTCATTTGTTTCGACAGCATGGCAATTATTGAAGCGTTTTAGTTATTTATTTTTAAAACAAATTAATTTTTACCAAAATGAATGACATGCATTAAAATCAGAGAATGCTAATGTCTGAAATTTTCCTTACTGAGAAACTAAAATAGCTACTTCAGAAATAAACTCTACACGTAATTATTTGCATTGTTTGATAATAAATTATTGCTCTAGATATATGACATTTTAAAAGTGAGAAATCAAATTAAGAATGAATGAAAATAAAATATTTGAAAGTATATACCAGCCTCGAAGTAATGAGATAAATTGCTAATATAAGACAAAAAAAGTTTTTTGAAACGGGTGAACAATCAGAAAAAATACAAAAAAGAATTAATCATTAATTAGTTTCTGTATACATTTTAAGGTGTACAAATGCAACCAGAAAACAGCTAAAATACACAAAGAACGTGAATATAAATAATACTGGCTGCTATTTGCTTTCCTTCAAAAACCTGATATTTAGCTACAGGTATTTTGTATCCAACAAATTTTGTGAAATTTATTTAAAGTGTTAAAATAAATTTATATAATATCAATTATTATAGAAGTTATGTATGAGTTAACGATGTGTATTATGACAGTTAACATATAATTAGCGAGCATGTTTAAATTATTTTTTGGGGTATATACAGAAACTTCTATTATTCTTTAAATCAAACGGAATTAAAGAGTTTACAAGGACTTCCTGGAACCTTCAAGTTGTTATTGAGCAAATAAAATTATGTAGTCTATTATTTCAATAATACTGACGGAAAACATTATGAAGAGGGAACTGAAATTAACACATAACTCATGCAATCTTCTACAATTTCTGAAAATTATGATTATTATTTAAGGTTATTTATGAGGCAAGAATTGAAGATATTCGAGGCAGCTGTAGACGAAACAACCAAGAGGAGATATTACCCATCCACGCTAAGCCAGAGAATGTTCTCTAGTTAGTTTAAGCATTCTCCGAAAGCGGAGCTAGTTCGACCATGTTCATGTCCAGATGAACTGATTGACAATCTAGAAGTTTTTATGGCTTTTCCCATGTATAACGTGAAAGCGAGTCAGTTTCATTTAAACAGTCCTCCACAAAGGCATCGCTGCTTTTAGGCAGATATTTCTAACGCACTTTGAATTAATTCAATAATCCAATCCAATCTTAATCAGTTTATTTATAAAAAAATTAGATTTAGCTAATTTAGTTTTAAAGTTTTATTTTTTAATCCTCAAACTGACAAAGTCGTATATATACGGCTAAAGTATTTTTTGTGATATCTATAAGAACGTATACGTGCGTTTTGAAATATGTCCAAAAATTAAGGTAATATATTAAAAGTTCATAAATCCAGGTATAAGGTACCAGAGGCATTTTGGCATTAAAATCAAGAAAATGATTATTTCATGTCAGTTTTCGGAAGTCTGGGTTTCTTACTGAAACCTCCTGCCGGTCAGAGAGTTAAAGAGTTTTACTACTAAACCATATAATTCTTAATTCTACAGGTTCAAATTATTAAAGAATTCATTTTTGATGTAAATTAAAATCGTATTTAGATAAAAAGAAAACCTTTCACTCGGAAGTAAAATAATTGTACAATGATTTTAGTTTTCCTGTAAGCTATAAGCTTTTAAATGTATAAAATATGATTTTTTTAATTTTTTATTTTGGGTAATGCCAACTCTATCCGGAATCTGGGAAAGAAAATGCTGTATATTTTAGAAAATGTAACCCAAGACTTCTTCTAAAACCAAACTTCAAATTAATTGGATTTCCTTTTTATTTTTATTTTTCATATTTCCAGCAGAAAAATGTAGCAACGTTAGTTATTAAATAAGGATATGATTTTGCTTTTAAACTGAAATCCTGCTCAAACATCAACATTTTCTGCGCAGTTACTTGAGAAAATACGAAAACAATGATAAATTTCTCAGCATGATTGATGTTCAGTAATAATACACAACATCCTTAGATTTTGTTTTTTTAATCCAGATATCCTACATTTTATCAATATCTACAAGTATGAGAATGTCGCCTCCAGAAGCTAGAATTACCAGTCTGCATGAAACAAGTCTTAGGAGACAATTATGTTAAAAACATTTAGTAAAATTTAGGACATTGAAAGAAACCCGATCTTATAAGGAAGAAGATATGAAATATTAATCCGCGACGACCCATTTATATCACTAAAAGTTAAATACAAAAATTAATTTGAAGTGCGCACTACGTATAAAACTTCTTTATTGAAAATATTAATTATTAGCAAAAACGTGTTTCAATTTCTTCAACTGAACTGATCACATTAAATATGAAATAATTAGCAATGAAATAATTTTATTTAAGTGGCTATAAGAATCAGTTCACCAGCTTTTCAATATTTTTAAAGCAAAAATTGAAGAAACACGGAGAGGGAGAACTACCATTGGCCCTAGAAATTTGTTTTACCCACCTTCTGGCTAAGACATTGTTTTTTATAATGCAAAATTTTATGAATATTAGTTTGCTAATTTATAGATTCCTCCAACAAAAGATACTATACATTAAAAAGAAGATACTATATAGAAATCATCCTTTGTCCTGGATCACCAGCGGCCGAAGGGTAAAGTCGCTGAAAACTGGTAGTTCTGACCTGAGTTCGATTCCAGGCGAACGGGTTGACTGCAAGAGTGTTTTCGATAGTTTCCCTTGTGTAACGTGTATACGAGCCAATTTCCCTTAGAAAGTCTTCCACGAAGGCCACCACACCCTTAGCCAGATAACCCTAGTGTGCTTTGCTATAAGACTCAATAAACCAAACCTTCTTTGAGGTGATATTCATATGCAGCGTTTAGAATCTAAGTTATTAAAGAAATTATATTTTTCTGTTTCGTTTTTGCTATATTGACGATACCGCAGTTGTCTTCATCTTTGAAGTAGATGATTTTCAATTTATGGCTTAGGCATGAATTCTAATGAATTCTTACAGTTCTCTTCTGAATTCAAAACGTGTAACGCGTTTCCTTTTCTGAAGAGTTTCATAATGGGAAATAAAATCAGTTTCATCGTCACATAATGTCGGAAACTTGTTTCTGTTTACATTTCTTCCAGTCTTAAGTATTGATAAAGAAAGTCTTAAGTATTGATAAAGTCTTAAGTATTGATAAATAATAATTGCTTAAAGAAACAGTTTTCCACTCCTTGAAGAATACTCAAGATCTACTTTTCAGGTCTTATGAAGTGTTACTATCGACAGAATGTTTCTCTTATTATGACAATTATATTTCTCTTTTATTATAAGAGATTATATCCGTCATTGCAAACAACTGCGCTTATTGTGGTTGTTTTGTAAGAGAGATCCTTATTTTGAAACATACTATGTTCTACAATTACACATGTTCACTGTCTATAATTTTTCTATTCTTACAAACATCTAAGGCGTAGTACTTAAAAAGCAGGCAACCTATCGACATTATAGCGATTTTATAGCATCGATTGACAGTGTTTTGTCTCAAAAAAGATAAAAATGATTAGTTTTTGTGATTATTTATTGAGAGTCTCTCAAAATTTCTCCGATGTTTTCGGTTAAAGATCTGACAAAACTTCATTAATTGATGTATTAAATCAAGTTATCAAATTTTATCAGCTTCTTTTAATGATAACAGACTTTTTCTTACGCTTCTAAATTTTATCAAATTCTTTTAATGATTTGAGATTTTTTCTGTCTCTTTCAAATTTTACCAGCTTTTTTAAATGATTACAGATTTTCTTACTCTTTTAATTTATTCAGTAAGTTCAGAAATATTCTTTTTGTATTTAAAACGAATGAATTGAAGTTTGTGCAAAATACTTTGCATATGAAGAGAGACAGCTTCCGCATTTATATCGAAATGGATTTGATTTTTTTATTTGAAATTAGTGGCAAACTAAGATCGGATTTCATAAATATGTAAAATACTCTAAGCTTATTATTCATATATAATTAACCATAATGAATAATTAACAGTAATCATAATTATATTATTTTTTTCAAGGAAGGTATGGTATGCGAACTAGTAAACACAATATGAGGATTTGTAAGCCATTTTCTTCTTATTAATTATCAAACATAATTTATGTTTGATAATTAACAATACATAATTATTATTATGTATTATGTATTATTACTTATGTAATTTTGTATTACTAACACATAATTATTATTATGTTTATTTATTAATAAATGACGAAAGAATTTATTAATAAACAAAATAAACGTCTTAGGAACATTCGATTGGATTCGACTATTTGATTACGGCAAAGCATATAGGATTATTTGCCTAAAAAGAGGAATGCTTCCGTGGAGGACTTTCAAGGGGCCCAAACCAGGATCGAATTACCAATATTCAGTGCTCTTATCCACTTGGCAACTGCTGGCTGTCAATTATATCAAGTTATAAAATTAAATGCCAGTTACTACACACCAAAATCTATCATCTTAAGTTTGTAATCTTGCATTTTAATCTTGCTTAAAAAGAATTAAAGGCTGTACAAAAATACTTGAAAATGCATATTAGCGTATTTCATGCGCATAACATCTGTTTGGGAAGTGTCATAAAAATTCACTGAAAGGTTCTCCAAATGCAGCGAATAAGGTTTAGAGCCATTAGGTTATTTTGAAGCAGGAGACGTGAAAAATATGCAGTTCCCTCGCTGGAAATTGAACGCCAGACCTCTCGAATTCGGGTCGAACATGCTTCCAATTATACCACGAAGGCATGTGAAAGGGAGAAAGAAATAACTTTATAAAGTATTAAATAGAAAAGAAAAATCTTTTTTTTTTAAATCCAAAATGAACCGATATTTGCATAACAGTTGCTAAGAAGTATGCAGTAGATATTTTCGCTGCTTCCGAAGATGAGATCCTGACAGTTTACTGAAATGCTCATAATATACTTAACACGTAATGATGTCAAGAGAATACGAATTGACGTTGTTCTAACTACGGTGATTGATAGTCAGTCAGTTTTGAAACGCAGGTTTAAAGTTCAAAGGACGAAAAATTATGTTTGACATGTAGTTGCTTTCCTTTTTGATGAAATTTCCATATTTAGGCATTATGTAGGCACAAGACGTTTAACATGTACTTTTTCTTTTCATACATAAAAGATTTAAGCAATTTAAGACGCTTCCAACTGCTTCTCTTCGATGGCATTGAGGAAACTGCTAAACCACGAATTTTTCTGCTGGAAAACTCTTGGACAATTTGTAATTTAATATTCTGTTCGCATTTAACAGGTGTACGTTTCAGGGCATTTTTCTCTTCTAAAGAGAAACTTTTAATTAAAATTAAATAGGAAACAGCAAAATTAATCGGTTATATAATAAATTACAATATATACCAGACTGGAATAGCAAAATACCTAGCAAATTTAAAATGCAAAAATTTAGACAGCTGCCATGCTTACGAGGAAAAATTCTTCTAAAATAATTTCTAAACATATTACAAGTAGCAGGATAAATATGGCTTAACTGAGCTTATGGAACGAAAGATTTAAGTGAATATTTTGTTTGGAAAAATTATTACGGTTTCTCAGCAAATAATTCACATTTTGACGCTACGGAAATTTAATAATACTCGCGGAATTATACTGAAGAGTACGCCGTAAACTGTACATAGTTATAAAAATCGAGGCTATTATCGTCTAGAAATATTTATGGCTAGTCCTTGAGATTCTTATTCCAAAGGATTTAGGTTAAATTGTTTATAATACTTAAGCACAGGCTTGATGAAAGGATTTATTTGCTCTGATAAGATTAGAAGATCAACTCTTGTTAAATATTGGCAATGAAACTAAGAAGACGTCACAACAGACGTAGAAATGTTGGCAATATTCGGAAAATATTTATTTTTAAACAGCATCTTTAATTTACGGATTGGTTGACCTTGTAGAATAATAGTGTTGCATCAGGTTCTTCTATTTACAATAAAATTAATGTAAAATTCCTTACCTGCTGCATCTTCAGTGTTCTCGACGCCAGGCTTCTAATAATCACGTTTTCCAGTAAGAGTTTCTATTACAATTAGCAGGCCATCTTGTCTTTTAATTATTTATTCAAAGAAAACGCTAATTTACACTATTTACAAGGTAAGTGATAATTATTTTAAGACAGTACATTTTTAACTCTGAGTCTTTACGCTCCTCAAAGCGGTTCCAATCTCGACTGCTTCTCGGAACTTAATTACAGCAAAAGTAAAGGAAGAGATGCCCGCCACCTAGTGGCAAGAATGTGACAAATAGCTATAAAGTAAATATTTCCCAAAACTTGTTAAATATAACGAAAACGCCCAGGTAGCCAGCACGTTCGCCGGGGTTTCAACCCGGCACGAACTACCAGTGTTCAGCGATTCTACTACTCAGCCGCTGGTGGTTCTAGGAACATAGAAATTGCAATTAAGGAAGCTCTAAGGCAGCTGAATGATTTTGGCCAGTTAAATTTCTTTCTTTGTGAATAATTTTGCGTCATCTAAGAATTTATTCTATTCAATCTTAAATATAATAAATTCTTTAATAGTGAAGCTGATAAAAAATAACACTTCCATTATAATGGCACTCGGGAAATATAGTAACATTTTATTTCTTAAAAATTAAAATTAACTCTTTATGTAAGAAAAAAGAAAAGAAACAAAAGCAAGGATGACTATCGTACAAACATTTATTTCAAAATTAAAAAAAGTTAACAAAGCTGAAGATGCTACTTTGTAATTTACACATCAACAATTAATTAATTACATAGAGCAATTAATATTACATATTATTATTATAACAAATATATATATATATATATATATATATATATTAAATCCATATATATAACTAAAGAACTAAAATACAATTTACAAGTTAGTCAGAAAAATACTGATCTTATTTAAGGTTTAACCGTATTTGACATTATTAAAGATTCAAAAGACTAGTATAAAAATATATTTTTTCATTTCTAATGTTCTCTTAAAAAAACAGGGAAGTATTACAAGGAGTCTCTGTTTTATACATTTTAAAGCAACGTGCTCTTTGGTTATTCTGTATAAAAATAAGGCCAGGTTAATAGATAGAAGGTACTCATAAATGTTTAGCATCAATATATGAGAAATTATATCGGAAACTTCTCAAAGGAGCTTAGCATCTTAATTTCACCTCATGACCGAAACACTGGAAATAGGCTGAAGGTTTCCGACCTTTTCTTATAAATCCCTCGTGATGCTTCTCTTTAAAATTATTATATACCATAAAGCGAATCACAAAGGAAAAAATAGTACACTTCTATTATAATAATTCCAATCCTGTTAAACATGGGTGTATCACATACCATCGTCTTCAAAGACAAAATCGTGACTGATGCTTTTATATGTAAATTACAAAGCAGAATCTTCAGCTTTGTTAACGTTTTTGATTTTTATCTAATATCTAGAGAAAAAAGAAATTATCGGTTAAGAGATAAAGAAAGGTAGGACAACCCAGTTTTTTTACTTTACGGTGGTTTTCAAACCTAGAATTGCAATGATGAAGATAAATTCTAATCCTTTGAAATAAGTGCTCAATTAAGCTTTTGAAATAGAGAATCTGCGTAATTCTACTGATGAACAAGCCACTTTTAAAATTTTAAATAATAATGACTTAATGTCATTTTACATGATGGTGATTGTTGACGCATGTTATGTGCAAAGACGTCGAAAAAAAATGGACTAGATGTTAAGTAAATTTAATAGAAACAAGGTAATATTTTAGACTGCAAATGAAATAGTAAAGGTTTGAAAGTTTTTATCATATAATTAGTCAGTTTTAGTATTGATTGTCCTTCGAACATTCGATTTCCATCCACGAACGCTGAATTATGTTTGATCCTATTGTAACGAAAGTTGGGATGACTCTTTCGAAAGTGGTTATTTCACAAATGCTTTCAGAATATGGAATTTGTTTTGGCCTATCACGACTTAAAAGCCCATTGACGTTAAATCGGAATTTCTAGGGGATAAATATCACAAGTCCTACTAATCCACCAAAATCATTACAAATGAGTATACTTGTCTGACCATATGAAGATTATCTCGTTCGTTTCTTCAATCATACCTTGGACTCCTGTAATTTATTTTCGTACGAAATCTAAGACTGATTTACAGTAAAATACAATATACTGATTTAAAACCAGGTATATCTTTTTTGATGACCCTATATGAGACTTAAAAGTAACCTAAGGTATAAGTACATACTTTGTATATTCAAATTTAGGACATCTCTACCAAACTTAACTACAGAAGAACTCTAATTGTTCGAAACAATTGGGACCGGATCCAGTTTGGATAATAAAAAATTCGGATGATTGGATTTTGTCTGAAGAAAGGGTCTAAGCACACTTTAATTAATAACTGTATCTTGAAAATAGAAGGAAAAAAACTACTTTTAAAGAAAAAGAGATTTTAGTTAACTAAAATGAAAATGCAACACTTATAAGTACATATTATATAGCGTACTGTACAGTACTTACAAGTGCTGAAAGTCATTGGCTTACTGAAAATCTCGGTCAAAGTAAGCTGTTTGACTACCTTAATTCGTTTTCAGGCAGCCAATTCGCGCTTTCGCTTGACAATGAGAAGTTGCATGTAGTCACATTCGAGCTGAAGCTCCATCCACTTCAACGCAGTTTCAAGGCTGGCAAACGCTTCACTAGCTGATGGTTCCGTATCTGCTTCAACTTCGCTTTAAGCTCATCTTCCTCCTCGACACTTTCTTCTCTCACACTTTCAATAAGTTCATTACTTAGAATTTGAAACCCAGGGTCTGACAAATCACACACCATCCATTTGCTGTATCCTCAGCATTAACTTTTGAATATCCAGGAATTTTCAAAAGAATGTTTCTTAATTCCTCGAGTGAGACATCATCCTTATCTTCCTTCCCGTTTCTTGAGCTTCTTTTTCCTTTTTCTTCTTTACCTTCTCTTCTTCAGTTGATTCTAAAGTATTTTGAAAGCGATTCGGATAGTTGGAGTTCGGATAATTGGAGTTGCACTGTGCCAGGGAAAAGAATTGTCCCAATAAGCCCAAATCTTAAATCAATATTTCGGTAACTAAAGCATAATTGAAATATAAGTGAAATTTATGTTTTGAATAAATATTAACAAAATCAGTATAACACTACCACTGACGTCAATTCCCGCATTTCGTTAACGTTTTTAAGTTTAATGAAAATTAAGATATAAAATTTTATAAATTTTGTGTTGTTATTGTGACTAATCTCGCTTGTCTGATATCACAGGAAGCCTACGAAATTCATCGTGGCAAGGATGCGCACCTCGGGAAGATGGGTCCGAGGGTCTCCCACTCCTCTTCCCTTACCATTAACCTCTTGAAAGGACTTTCGTTTCGCCACATATTTAAAATGCCCCCATGCCGCACAGACACTATACACTTACAAACACCCATGCCTTCTCCGGAATTCGAAACCGAGCCCTTCGGTACGGCAGTCAGAGTCACTAACTACTATCGCGGTTGGGCGACATAAAATTTATAATACTTTTCACCGAATTTTAAAACAATCAGATGAATTTTTATTTGACTTATGATTTTCTATTACTTTGCGTGTTCAAATGATTGTACAAATTCCAATTTAAACTACATAAAATATTTAGAAATTGCAATGGAAATAAATTACACCTAAAATTGGTAACAAAATCGCTCAATCCACCTTTCAAGAGAAAATGGCTTTATACCTTGATATATATTAATTTTATTATTTAAAATGTTAACATTTTCGGTCAGTAACCGTTACAGTCGAAAGTTAATAATATGCGTTCATATATTTATATATTCTAGAAGTATGTGAGTTTACTAATCGTTTGGTTATCCGTACAGGTCATATTTGGTGATTATTTCCTTATAAAATAGTGCAGGTATTGCTGCAAACGAGTTCTCATCTCAGAATTTTATTTTAATTTTTACGCCATTTTTTTCCCTGCTTTATAATGTAAAACATAAAATCTTGGAAAAAAATTGTTATCTACAATTACTTAAGAATTTTTTATGAGCCATAAACTTGTTCAGTTATTAATATTTCAGCTCTGATAAGGGTATTAAAAAGGTAAGCAAAAAATTAATATTATTCGAATGTGATTATGTTAATGGGACATAAACATTAGAGCACTGCGTGATCAGGAGCAGTTTATCCATTTCATTACAGAAATATGAGCAATTAATGTTTATAGTGTAACTATCTTGTAGCTAAACTTTTACTTTGAATGAAATGCAGTTTAAATTATTGAGTCGTAACAAGTTAAAAAAAAAAAAAAAAAAAAAAAAAATACCGATGCCTTGGGAAAGAAGGAATGAAAGTATTTTATGTAAACGGCAAAACAAATAAATAAATAAATAAAGGGCTACTTCTAAATAATGACCTTCCCGATATTTACATAGCATTCATTTTTTATATTTTATTTAGTAATTACGTTAAGAGGAAGCAGGAAATTTTCGATGGGAAACAGTAAAATTATAAAGAAAATATGTCATTAAATTGACTGATTTTATGTGTGTAATGTATGAAAAATGATACTGACTTCAGTAATAAAATCAAATTTACTGTTGAATTTGACTGTAAGAAACACAGATATAATTTATATTATCAGCAAAATAACATGATAATTATAATTATCATTTCTTGTATACGACATTCTTTTAATAAGATATCAAAGTTTGCATGACCAAGGAATTTGCAGGTGAGTAGAAAATAATTTAAATACAAAAATAGTTCTTCCCCAATAAAATATCATGTTGCATTAGAAATTAAAGGCCGAACAATTTACAGCTTAGAATGATTTTATTTTTCCAAAATTAATTTAATGTTACAGAACAAACTGATATCCCTTTAGATTTAAATTCTCAAAACACAGTAGCTCGTGAATACTTGTATAATTCGAGATATCTTTGTTATTGTTTATCCCATTGCCAACAACAAACATTTTCAAAATATAAATGTATAATTCACAGATCTATAAAGATTTAGAAATTTCGTACTTCATCTCATGATATATAAGCACACCATTTCATTTCAAAAAACATTTTTTTGAAATTTGAATCCCTGTGTAATTTTTATAAAGTAAATGAAATTTATAATTCATTTTAATTCACTTTTCTGATTTCTGACGGTCAATAATAATTGTTAACAATCTTCGACCTTGATGCATGCGTAAATAAGTCTACTGAACATTTTATACAATCTCAGTATTGATTATACTATATGTCAATGCTTGCTAAAAGAATTCACAACTATTTGAGAATATATAAATTACAGTCATAATTAAGGCTATAATGAAACTTGGCAGCAAAGTACTTATCACACTTGCAGCTTTATTCTGATAACAATGCTGTTCATAGCAACAAAAGAAAAATTATAAACATCAAAAATGCTCCAATGATAAATGGCGTAAAATATATAAATTATGTCTCCAACATGAAAAATCCATTTTAGTAATAGGCAGACCAAATGCTTAAAAACAATTTCAAACCATTATTTCAATTAAATGGTCAAATATTACAAAAGTTTTAAACCATCAGCAATCCCATTCATTATGGACATCGGGCAATCCTACTCACAAACGCCTTCAGGACTGCTTCAGCAAAGGCTGTCCTGAATACAAGCCAGTTCAAAGGCATTACACTTATTCATCAAAGAGAAATCTAAAGCATCACCTATCCTACATATGAGGAAAGACACAGATCATCTGCAATCACTTCATTGGCATAAAATATAAAAGTAAAATTCTTCTCAGAAACAGTCATCTAGTTGTTAATGATTTGAATAGCTTCGTCATTCCTTTGATAAAGTTCTATGCTTACTGCAAATGGATAAATCGGACAGGAAATGCATTTTTCATTTTTTAAATGCACGCAGATAGTGGCCCCTGATCTTTAAGATTCTAGTCAATTAATTTATCACGAAGAATATATTTTCATTAAATTGGCATTCATATGCCCCTTAAGTCAAACTTTCATCTAAACACATAGGGAACTCTGCATCATGGCAGTCGCTGGGGATAGATGTTTTCAAGAATGCTCTGATCTTTGGAATTAAGATACTTATTATACCCAAGCAAAGCATAATAAAATTTTGCAAAGTTAAAACTCGTATACCTTAATAAAAAATGGCTCAAAACGCTACTTCTCATCAATCTATATCATAAACTTACTTAAAATACTATATGTCATGTAAAGTAAGCAAAGAAACTGTGGAAATTTGAAAGGTACCTGAAATGATTATCACACTAGACGATGTTTATTATATCATAAAGCTTTCACAAGTATTACTTGAACTCAAGAACAGCTTTCCACAAGACAAAAGATTTTATCACCACTTCCCAACTTCAATTTTTCACAGATTTTAGAAAAGAGTTACAGATAATAAATAGAATATGCGGTTTTCGAGGGGATCTGTCATAATACTTCCATCACTATTCCCTCAAGTTTTTACATAGTTCCGTAGACCTCGGCAGGAAACTTGTTAATCTGACAAAAGAGATTAGAAATTAGCTCATCGCCCCTCGAGTGGTACAACAAATAAAGGACTTTGCTTCCCAGTACCTAACGATGGATTTTCACAGAATGATTAAAAGAAGGGTCCGATTGACAACATTCGATAACAATAATTTCAGTTTTTTTCTTTGTTTATGTACATCCGATCCCAAAGCCCACCATTTTATCATTTTTCGTTTATGACAAAAAATCGTTCTCGAAAATTTTAAAGTAGATATTTTACATAGAGTAGATATAAGTGATATATGCTGTAATTTATATAATTTAATATATTACGTAATTAAAAAGTTATTAATGAAGTTATAATTAACTTTATTTATAAATTTTTAAATGCGCTCTTCATTTGTAAATTGTTAGAATTTACAGCTGAAGTATGTCAAATATATAAAAATTATATTGTTCTCGTTAATATTTTTTGTTAAATATAACATTCTATTGAATTACTGAAATTTTAAAAAATATGTACAAATGAATTTAAATCATTTCTAATGTAGTATGCAATGATTTCAAGGGCGATACTTAAAATTTATGACACTTGTTACAGCCTTCTATTTTACATCTGCCATATCACGAGTCATACGGAGCTTCTGGAGTTACCATATTATTTTATGAAATTAATTTTTACAGATTAAGTTATTATTTACTACACGATGTTTTGAAGTTACCACATTGTGTTTTCTGCTTTAACTTAACATCAAGAAAATTTTTTATTTTGTGGAAAGATATGCATAACGTTTACAGTAAATCTATCAAGAAATTTTAATGAAACATATTTTGCACTCTTGTTGCTGAAATAATTTATCTTTAATTGTCTTTTTTAATGCCGTGAAATTGCAGTACAATACTTAAAATAATCAAGCTTCTCTACTCGTTTTACGATTAATGCATTATTTCATAAAAAGTAACTGATTGGTTTTTAAGTGTATAATTTTCAGCTAAATGCTGCTGAGGATAAACTACTTCTCAAAAGTACTGTGGCCCACCAGCGGCCGAGCGGTAAAGTCGCTGAACACTGGTAGTTCGGTCCGAGGTTCGAATCCCGCGAACGGGCTGGCTGCATGGGTGTTTTCGTGGTTTTCCCCATGTGTAACGTGTATACGAGCCAGTTTCCCTTAGAAAGTCCTCCACGAAAGGCATCCCTCCCCTTTGGCAGATAGCCCTAGTGTGCTTTGCCGTAATTAAATACACCACACACACCAAAAGTACTGTGTCTACCAAAAGCTATAATGCATTAATAGTTGTACTATTTAAAGTAAAAGTGCTTTCACAAGGTAGTGCTTTTAATGAGGTCAACTAATTAAAACACTTTCTTATAGAAATTCATTATTATTTATACCATTTCCCTGACATTATTGTCTGTTTGTATGATCATAAAGCTTAATAGGCAAATATATTTTGCATTGCAATACTTCATGAAACATTTTTTATAAATATATAATATTCTCAATTTAGGCTTTCCTTATCTGAAAAAAAAAATCTTCATTTTTATTGCACATTTGAATAAGAAAAGTGCAGAACGTGCCTTAGTTAACCCAACTAATAATCCCATTGAAATGCATTTAACTAATTTTAACGTCAATAAACAGAAAGATAAGTAGTTGCGGATATCACGATCGACCACCCAGAACGCATAATAATTTAAATAAAGTTACAACGAGCTTCATTAAGCAACTTTAATTTAAATAAATACAAAATAAGGCTTTGTGTTTATTAATTAATTTTTTTTGTTGTTCTAATGAGGATATTAAGAAGTCTTCAAGTATAACGACTGAATAAAATAAAAAAAAATCGAGTATAAATATTTTTTGTAATTGTTTTGCTTAAGAATTGATTAGATTCTAAAACAAAACTTAGCAGGAATTTATTTCCACATTTTTACTGATATCGTTAGTGATACTAACAAGATATACATTAATTATCTGAACATCGAATAGAAAAAAAAGGAAAATTGAAAAAAGATAAAAGAAAAAATATTTTTAATTTTTATTTTCAGATATTATGCCCAAAGGGGAGCTTTTTTAACAATTTGTGTATTACCTTTATTTATTAAATATCATTTTCTTCGTACTTAAACCATACAAAATTCAATGCAACATCGATATCACAAAATATTTGAAAGCAGCATATCTTTAGAATTTCCGTTAGAAAGTGTCGTGCGCTGGAGATAAAAATTTTATTTTCCGTAGGATGTCGCCATTGCTCGCTTTGAAATCGTTGAGTTGATTAATCAAAAATTCGTTAAAGTTTTATAAAATATGAAATACATAATTAAACAAATACGAAATTCGGGTGTCCAGGTGTACATGTTCGGGTGGAGAATTACGTTATTCAAAATTTGATGGTTCTAGATACCGTCGGTTTTCACAGAGCGAGAAACATAGATACATTCATAGAGATTCTTCATTATTTGATTTCTTTAAATGTAATACAAGATGATATTATTTGGCGGCAACAATGTGAAAAGTGATATTTATAATGAAACAACGCAAAATACCGTTTCGAAACTAATAGTCTTTCTGGGCTACCGCTCCTTTGGGCTAAATAAAAAAGAAGATTAAGTCTTTTGCAAAAAGGAAAGTCAAAAATACTTAAGACTCACCTGCTAGATAAAATTAACTGATCAACAGAATATACTTTACTCAAAATGGTATTGCCAATGATTAGGGGACTCAGATTGTCTACCAAAGAGAGAAAATTTTGGGAAAATAGTCAAAATCGCAGGAATTATTGTGACATTTAAGAGAACTTCCGTACTTGATTAAAACCTAATACATACAAATTAGCAATAGAAATTAATATATATAATAAACATCATGCTACAAATTTTATAAAGGATTCTTACGTTTATAAATAAGCCAAATTCTGATATTGTTAGCAATGCTTTTAAGTGAAAACAAGAGTTCCATAAGTTAGATTAACTTGGAATTTTAAGGGTAATATCTATTTCAGTTTGGAATTTGGAATAGGGTCTCTTAGCAGTATTTTTTTGTGCGAAATCTAATGAAACCAAGACTAAAATTAATATGTAAACAGAAAAAATACTCTCACAGTTATGGTAAAAGCTAAAAAATGGTAAAAACAAATTTGCATTTGGGATATACAATGTCTGTAGTAAAACCTTAATATTTACGCAATCGAGAGAAAACATCCCAAATGTGAAGAAATACTTGAACAAATCTCCTTCTTGCTACTATACGAACAATTATCGGATATACTGATCAGTCAAACATATCTTGTAAGGAAATATCGCATTCCATGCGAGCTTTTGACTAGTAAGTGGCTAGTACTCTCAGCTCATAAGGTATTTCTCCCGCCTTCTTAGCATGCCTTCGTGATGTAGTGGTCAGCACGCTCGGCACGTATTCGAGAGTTCTGTGGTTCGAGTCCCGGCGAGGGCATTGCTCATTTTTTTATTTCTCCTGCTTCGAAATAACCTAATGTATCTACAAGCTAAATAATCGGAAAGGCTTTGGTTCTAATGCTGGTAACGTCGTGTTTCTTACATTAAAAGACGTAACAGACCCTGCAGTAGCTTCCAAAATAAAAGTGGTAAACAATTATTCATCAATCCCCTGGTCTGGGTCGTCCGTGGTTTTATGCTTGTCCGATAATGTAATGAATTATGGCATTTCTTCATGTGCATTGTCGTAATGCCCAGAATAGCAAATTTGTCCGTCCAGACAGCAAATCCAGTAACAAATTATAAACTCCATGGTTTGAATTCCGCGAGGCACAGTTAATGTCTCCTGTTTCTAGCTTTGAAAAACCTATAGTCTGTGTAGTCTTTGCAACAGGCACAGCACTTTTATGCAGAGCTTTTACGTTATCAGAAAAGGAACTCCTTTAAACTCTGAAATAATCTATTTCTAACTCTAAAAAATGTTTGAGTGAAGTCGATTTATACTTTTTCTTAATATTTTGAAATGAAAATAAATTTGATATAAGAGCAAATTCTATTCCTTGCACTCTTTTCAAAATTGACATAATTTTTCCTATAGATGCAATCTTAGCCAAATGTGAATCTTTGGCTTTCATTTCAATCCTCTGAAGTTACCGTTTGGCAAGCTCTTCTATGAAACGTAAAAATGGAATGCATTTCTAATGAAATGATATTCAATTTACAGTAAAGGTCCATAAATGCCCAAGAATTAAGGTATTCCGGGATTTCTGAATTTTTAGAAATGTCAAAAGCAGTTTCGACATTCATATTTAAAAGGCACAGGAAAAATTATAGGAGCATGATTTGTAAGCCACGAATGAATGACGAAACATGAAATATAGTAGCATGAATGCATGACTAAAAGTTCATGAACGAAATATATAACGAAACGTGAATGTATAACGAAAAGTATATCAACTAATTGCAGAGGGTGTCCATAATTGAATTACCGGATAACAAAATTAAATTGAAACGCAATTTTACGAAGTAACCGGAAATAATTTATATCAATACAATCTTTCTTCCAAAGAATTAGTTTGTTCTTATTCTTGAGAATGGCAACAGAGAATTTGTTTGTTTACAGACAAAATGGCGTCATGCAGTGAAAAGTTAATATGCATACTCTGGTTATGAAAAAGGAAATCTCCGGAAACAGCTCACAGGCGATTCTGAGATGAGTTTAATGAACCTCGACCAGCGGAACAATCGATTAAAATATGGTTAAATTAGTTATCGAGAGACCAAACGGGTGTAGGTAGGTTAAGCATCAGTGATAAAAATGTTTCCGCCATTTGAGATGTGTTTGCGCATAGAAAAATGCACGCGCCATGATGGCCTGCAAACAGAAAGCTCCACGTTCCATTGTTCATAAAATTGTTCTCGAACTTTAGACACTGACTGCGAATAAACTGCAGATTTGTCAACACATCAAACTTAATGATCGATTCGTTCGTAAGAAATTTTCTGTAGACATTCCTTACAGTATCAGTAAGGATGATCAGTTCTTTCAGAAAATCGGATTCAGTGATGAAGCAGCATTTCATATTTCAAAAACGGTTAACCTGCAGGATTTGGGGATCAGACAACCCGAACTATGTAAGGGAAACTAAGCAATGTAGCCTTAAAGTTAACGTTTGGTGCATATCAGCACGTAACAAAGTGATTGGTCCTTTCTTTTTTTGGAGTCATCAATTGATGCAGACGTTTATTTCGATATGCTGAGATTGTTTGCTGTAGTATAATTAGAAGAAATGCAACAAACTTTTTGTTCAGCAGGATTGGGCTCCTTTGTCATTGGAATACAAATGTATTAATTTCTTTGCTGAAACATTGCCAGATCGTCAGATTAGTAGACGTTGACCAATTTTATAGCCAACTTGTTCGTTGAACATCACACCACTAAACATCTTTGTTTGGAGATACTTGAAGAACCGAGTTTATGCTGAAGGAATTTTGCAGCATCTAAGAATTAAAGAGTCAAACCACTACAGAAAAACAGCTACTGCGACTCTGAAAATGGTTAATAAAAACTGGAGGGAAATCGAGAACAGACTTTATATTCTCCGAGTAACTAATAATGATCATGTTGATATAATATATTAATATAAGAAGGAGACCTGAAAGGTTTCAGATTTTAAATTATGTCTAAAAAGGCGTTTTTTAAACATTCTATCTGTTACCTTTATTTATTAAATATCACGTTCTTCGCACTTAAACCATAAAATTCAGTTCAAGAGCAATATCGCAAAATAGTTTTAAACTGAGCATATCCTTTAGAATTTCCGATACAGAGTCTCACGCGCTAGTGATAAAAAGGTTTTCTTTCCGTACAACGTTGCCATTGCTCGCTTTGACATCCTTGAGTTTGTTAATCAAAAATTCGTTAAAGTTTTACAAAATATGAAATCGATAATAAAACAAATTCCAAATTTCCAATTTGGGCTTCCAGATTCCTGTATTCGCAGTAGGATTACGTCATTCAAAATTCGATGGCTCTATGTACAGTTGTTTTATTACAATGCGAGAAATATACATACATTTATGCAGAATTTTCATTAATTTCTTCAAATATAATGTAGAACTCTAACATTTGGTGGCAACAGTCTGAAAAGTGAAACTGACATTTATAGTGAATCAACGCAAATCGCAAAACGAAAACAATAGTCCTTCAGAGACAAAGCCCCTTTGGACTAATAACATTCTCTGAAATACCAACTAAAACTCAGTCTTTTTCCTCTGTCTCTTATTCTGTATTTTTTAAAAAGTATCTCGATCCGGTGAATATATTATAGACACCATGTATAACGAAACATGAATGTTTAGCGATGTAGCATAAATATATAATAAAAAGTATTCACGAAGAGTAGAAATTTTACTTAGACAAACTAATAATTTTCTTTCTACGTTAATTATTTATAAATTCGCATAGCTTTGATTTATTTATATATTTATCATTAATCATTAGATAGTTCTGGTCATTTGGTTGCATGTCTAATATCCAGTTATTAATAATCGTAAATATGCATAGTATAATAATAATTTATATATGCTTAGATAAATAATTATTGTTAGAAATAATTGATATTTGGACTTGCATATTCTGCAGTATGTTGAAGTAACATTTAATATAGTCAAATATACAATATATAGGCTTTGTTTCGCTCTGCTACTTTCTATAAAATATTGTCCCAAAAATTTCCAAATTAAACAATACCAGCGAGTGCTTTGATGGCATGAAAATAAAGCAACAAAACAAAAGTTAAATTGCATTTACTGGTAACAACAAGTATTTCACTAAACAATGAAAGCTCCCCTTGATCTTTTCCACAGAAGTTATTTACACTCGTATATTCTTTATAAAACCGGTTCAAATTTCTTTTGCCTCTGGGTACGATAACTTAATGTCTGCTTCTTATAACGCTGTAACTGTTTCCCACGAGAGAAGTATGAATACTATAAATCATCAGTCAATACAAAAACAAAAATATCCCTTTTACATTGTTCGGCAACCCATACGTCAAAGTTTAATAACCAACAAAGATCCGTATTTGCTTTTAAAATTTTTGTTCATGTTTTTTCTTTATAATGACAATTAAGAAATATAATATGCAATAGTTTTATTTCTGCGTGTCTTTAAAAAGTGGACAATTCAGTACATTCAAAACGCCTTTCATTCTTGAAATTATACTCCTTGGGCAAATGATTTTCCCTTTGCCTCTGGCAAAGGATACACGGCCTAAATCGAAAATAATAGAGAGATACCTTGTCACCATACTATTTTTTAATAATAATAATAATTAACAGATAATGTTATTATCGCTAATGCCCACTTGTATGAACTATAGTCAGCCCAAACCCACGAAATTCGTCGTGGCAAGTAGCGCAACTTTACGCCTGTAGCTGGCACCGCCTTTAGCACCTTACAGATAACAGTGCGATTTAGCTCAGTTTCGAAGGTCTCCCACTCTTCTTTCCCTACCACCAACCTCTCGAGAGGAATTTCGGCTCGCCGCATATTTCGAGTGCCCTGATGCCGCATAGACACTGTACATTAACAAACATCCATGCCTTCTCTGGGATTCGAACCCAGGCACTTCGACAGAGCAGTTAGCGAAGCAAACCACTCTACCGGTTGGGCGACACAGAGAATGAACAATATCTGCTGTTCGCTCGTTTTAGTTCGTTTGTCATCTTTAGAAGCCGTTTGCATACTTATAAAGCTTATTATAATTTTTTGACTCACAATTTAACTTAATTCACTCCCAAAAATAAATAAATAAAATGGCTACATAAAGCTATTTTGTTTATTTTGACTAAATTAAGTCAAACTAAATGACAGTTTTGCCATCTATTGAAGCTAATTTTAGCGTGGACTTCTACATTTGTTGATGCATTCGGTCTCAAAGATTTGTGATTACTAATTATTAATTTTGCAAGTAACTATAAATAATTGTAATCACAATACAACTATTCATTTAAGTAAAGCCTAAGACACGATATTGTATTATGATTTTGGGAGAAAGTTTATTTCTGTTATTTATTTTGATAATGTTCCATAGACTTTTAAGTTCTTTCCCCCCCAAAAAAAATTCAGTAAAAGACCCTTCAAAATAACGTATATAGCAGGCATTAATATGTGGTATATACATGCAAGATGGAGAATATATGAAATAATATTCTAACGCTCATGACGTATGCTACTAAGTAATAATAAATTATATTTTAGACAATAATAACCTTACATTTTGTAAACCAACGCATAATTAAATAAATTGTAACTATAACTACATTAACATCTACTTGTATATCGTAATCTACGTATCTCATCTGTCGTTTGCTTTTATTCTGGTAACATTTTGTTCACCGCCTATTTTCTTTTTTTATTACCATTTGCAACTAAGTGAAACGTAACTTGTGATTGCAGAACATTGTCCATCTATGTGTTTGTATATTTTGTACTGTATTTCATTGAAAGAATTATAAAAAAAAAGATGCGTGAATACCCATGTTTACCTTTAATTAGAAGACACAGTCGCTTATAAAAAGATAAGCATCCTCAAGCGTCTACAACTTCAGGCATCATTGACGTCACCATTTGAAAAATATTATCCAAACATCACTTTGACGTCCTCATCAAAATTTTTCATTATTTACATGAGGCACTTGAAAATGAGAAGATAATGTTGCAGATGTATAGAGTTTGAATTACTCGATTATGGAAACGTACCCGTAGCCTCTCTGTTATGGAAAAGATAGCCTTCGTGAAGAACTTTCTAATGAAAATTAACGTGTATTTTCGTTACATAATGGGAAAAAAACTGCAAACGTTTCATGGCAGCCAGGCGTTTAAGCGGCGCAATAGATCCCAGAGTGAATGTCATTATATAAGGCGTTTAATAACTAGGTCAGCTAGAAAGGGATTATTCACAAAACAACGAATTAATTGTGATTAAAAAGTAACGTAAAATAATATTTTCAATTAATCATTCATCGTATGATCAGTAATTAATTATATAACATGCTTGAATTGAGTAGCTACGAACCTTTGTGATGGACTTTTCATCAGACTATGGCTTATATTTAGGTTAGATATAAGTAATGTATTCAGCCAACATATATCGGTACTTAACCATTTAGCCGTTTGTGAGGTATTTATAACACAACCCTTTTTTCATCAGTCCAATCAACAGCTCTATAAAAATTCAAATAATAAAGCTTGACGTTTAATACTGTAATACAAATCCAAATTCCTGAATTTTCTTCTCTTTTTTCATCAGCGAAACATAAAATTGAAAAACACCTTTTGTGAGTCAGATATATTTATAGGTACGAAGCTCTTCATATGATGTAATAAGCATTTCATTCTTTTTCGTTTTTCATGATATACGCTCGTGTCATATCTGAACTGAACATAGTATTCATTCAGCGCAATTCTTACAAATATATCGATGGCATACTCTGAAATGATGTCATAGCTGTGTTTAGATGATTTCAAGCAATATTTTCTTTAATTCAAATGCACGTTTTTTTTAATGTCACTTATATATATATTCAGTATTTTATGCAATTTCTGCTTTCTTCTATAATTTTCATATTTTTCAAAATGATAAAAAAAATTTCATATTGAATTTTAGAAAATATTATGCAGCATTAATATTTATGTTATGAAGCATTAAGTTGCTATGTAAATATTAATAATAACAAAAAGATATAACTCGATAATTAAATTAATTAATTAAAAAATTAATGTTTTAACAAAATAAAAAAAACTACACTTCTTCATAAATTTTAAAATTCATACTTAAATGGCTTTTCGTGTCAGTTATTAAATTCATTATAAAAACGGATTAATTAATTTACGTCTAGACACACAGAGGTATATGAATGCTTTCGTGGCGAAATATGTAAAAACATGGCTCCCTTGTTTACATCACACATGTAAAAATATACTTTATTAGCACGGAATAGAAACCAAGGATAAAATTAGGTATGTGCTTAAAGATCTCATATGCTCAGAGGATAAACATTTAACAGTTAAAACTTTAAATATTAAATACAATCTTAAATTCTAAAGTAATGTATTTGCAAAATTTGTTTCCAGAAAAATTAACGCACGTAATCTTTTGGATAACAGTGATAGTTATAGTTAAGGGGTTACCTGACAAACAACAGGAAACAATACCAGAAGAAAAGAAACTATCCACATTGCTTTATTAGTGACAGAAAATCATTAAATAATACAAGTAATTGTAATATATAAAATATTTAAGTCTTTGGAGTGGGTCATTTAACTCGGGATCAAAGTTTCTTTGAAAAACAAGAAGTTATTTACCTATTTAAAAAGGATTTGCTTCTGTAAATCATAAGTAACATTTAAAGCCAGAATGAAACGATTCCTTGCGAAAAATTCATAGCGTATTTTGTTTCACATATAAAACCCAACTGTACAGAATTTTTATTATTATTTTTTCACTATTAGATATATTTTTCAGTATGAAAAATATCGCTGGAAGAGCGCTTTTACTATGAATATTTTTAACCAGTATTGATGGAAAAAACTTAAAATCTAAAAATAAAAACTAAAAAAGTCTGAAAGGTTTCAGATTTTAAATTACGTCCAAACAGGCGTTTTTTTAACATTTTGTGTGTTACCTTTATTTATTAAATATCATGTTCTTCGCCCTTAAACCATAAAATTGAGCTCAATGCCAATATCGCAAAATTATTTTTAAATGAGCATATCTTTAGAATTTCTCATTCAGACTCTCGCACGTTGGAGATAAAATGTATTTTTTTCCAGTACAGTGTTGCCATTGCTGGGTTTGAAATCGTTTAGTTTGCTAATCAAAAATTACTTGAAGTGTTACAAAATAGGAAATCGTAATAAAACAAATTTCAAATTCAAATTAGGGCTTCCACATGCCCATATTTTATGGAAGATTACATTATTCGAATTTTGATGGCTTTAGGTACCGTTGTTCTATTACAATGTGAGAAACAACCATACATTCATGCAGATTTTTCATTATTTAATTTCTTTAAGTATAATAGAGGGCGATAATATTTGGTGGCAACAATTTAAAACGTGAAACGCCGTTTATGGTGAACTAATGCAAAATTCCAAAACGAATGAATAGTCCTTCTGGTCAAATTGTCATTTTGGTCTATATATATATAAAATTAAAAAAAAAATTGAAAGCTTTCAGATTTTATATTACGTCCAAGGTAATGTTTTTAATGCCTTGTGTGTTTATTTATTAAATATGTTCTTCGCATTTAAACCATAAAATTCAATTCAGCAGTAATATCAGAAAATAATTAAAAGAGTATATCTTTAGAATTTTTGATACAGAGTCTCAAGCGCTGGAGATAAAAAAAAATTTTTTTAATCATACATTACTCGCTTTGAAATCGTTGAGTTTCTTAATCAAAAACTCACAAATGCTTTACAAAATATGAAACAGATAATAAAACAAATTCCAAATTTGGGCTTCCAGAAGCCCAAATTCGAGTGGGAGGACTATGTTATTCAAAATTTGCTCTCTCTAGGTAGCGTTGTGTTTTCACATTGCAAGAACCATACATACACTCATGCAGATTCTTCATGATTTAATTTCCTTAAATATAATGCAGGGCTCTAATATTTGGGGGCAACAATTTGAAAAATGATTCAGACATTTATAGCGAACGAACGCAAAATGCCAAAAACGAAATTAATAGCCCTTCTGGACAAGTTGCCCCTTTCAGCTAAAAATATCTTAAATTTGCTACTAGTTTAATGCAAACGGGGAAAAGAATTTGCGGTGAAACTCTTTAAATGGATGAAGCATTAGAAAATAGTATTCGCGCACTTACCAAGTTTCTCGAGATGTATAACAGGGATGTACAGTTGAGGAGTAATAACTGTTAATCCAAACGCAATACACTCGAAAATATCTTTTAGGAAAGTTTCCTCAAACTCGAGAAGCTGCATTTAGAGCGCATGCGAATTTTTATCACCTTCGTTAAACATCAACACCCTTAGAGTTTCGTAATCTTTAAAAATTCCCTAAATATTTGCTCGGGGAGGGGTTTGAGATATCAGTTGCGAAAGAAGTTAAAGAATGCAGACTCAATAAATGCAATTGTTAACGGAAAATCTGCCATTTGAACGGAACTTTCAACAAAATAAATATAGCAGCTTTGTCAGCATGCTTTTGCCATCACCTACATAATTCTTGACCAAAAATCTAGCAATCAGGTCTAATGATAGCCTTGGAATAAGTATTTGTCTTGCATGATAAATATCATTTCTTTATTCGTTGAAAATATAATACTATCGGCTTTTTCCCCTCTTAGAAAACAAGCAAAATATTTAAAATTCCTGACCTTATTACCATACTGGCCTTCGGAATAGACCATTCACCAACTGAAAAAACGTATTGTAGGTTTCTTCTATGAACTGTGTTCTGAATACGAAACGTGAATAGGGGAAATTCGCGTAAAAGTAACAATTTCCAGCTATAAATGTGTTCATTCGTTGCGGTCCTTTCATTTATAGCTTGTTGTAGCAATAGATGGGATCATTATAACCATCTCAATTAATTTAACTGCTGTAAAATTTCCGCGCTGCTCATTTTGAAAGCAAGGGATGTCCAACTGCAAAATCTATTTTGATATGATTTATGGTTAAATGAGTGTAATTCTGAAAATTGTATAAAACAACGACCTTAGTTTTGTATGCATTTTGAATAAAACTCCATCAAATTTTTTAATATAAATTTACGCCAAACACACGTTGTCTTTTGGGGGGAAAGGTAACTTTAAAATGTACATTGACATGTTTTTCCTCGAATTAGTATGCAGGCTTGTCAAAAATACAAGGCTGGACTGTTTATCTAAGCTGTAGAGGTCTTCCGTGGAAAGGTTTAATGTTACTGGCTTTGTGATATATTTGACGAATGACACAAAAACGAAATTTTGATCACATAACGAAATCCAATAACGAAATGAATTAAAAAAGTAAAATCTGAAAGAAGCTTTCAGATTTTATATTACGCCCAATTGGGCGTTTTTGTAACGTTTTTTGCGTTACCTTTATTTAATAAATATCATGTTATTTGCACTTAGACCACATAAAATTCAATGCAACAGCAATAACACAAAATATTTAAAAACAGTGTATCTTTAGAATTTCCGATAGACAGAGTCGCGCGCTAAAGATAAAAATGCTTTTTTCCATACAGAGTTGCCATTGCACGCTTTGAAATCGTCGAGTTTCCATTCAGTCACGAGAAATTCCATTCAGTCACAAATTAAATTCTTTGATTATTAAAGAATTAACTAGTTACTGTATAAGGTGTTTCTCCCACTATCCTAGCGTGCCTTCGTGGTGTAGTGGTTCTGCACGCTGTACCGGTATTCCAGAGGTCTGCGGTTCGATTCCCGACGAAAGCGGTTGCTATTTTTCATCTCTGTTGTCTCCAAAAAATCCTAATGTCTCTACAACTGAATGTGTTTTTAAAATGTGATTATTATTATCCTTTTAGAGGTAATCAAAATTCACAAAATATACTGTTATTAGTGTTAAAAAATCTGCTTCAAACTTTGGTTTACTAAAATTATCAAAATTTAAGGCGACTCCTTAATTTATTGTATTTCGAGTTCAACACTGCACGGCTAACCTAAAGTACGGAGAATTTAGTGTAAAAGTGAATTACTCATTAACAGTTTAGAAATAGTGCCTTGTCATCAAAAGTTTTATATGATGCCTCTTTTAATTCGCATCTAACATGAAGTGTATAACAATTTGCTGATGACACATGCGAATTAATATTCGTTTTTCGATGAGACTACTAAGAAAATAGTCATACCTAGTAATATTAAGTTCATGGATTAGTATATGCATGTTCAGTAATATATAACTAAGACAATAACTCAGTTCTTTAATCCATATATAAATGCTTATAACAGTTTAATTTACTTCCAAGTCGACTTATGCTTTCTAATTGAAAACAATAAAGTATTATTTTAACAGTAATAATTCACAACGCCCGTATTTATTAATTTTAGATAAGTAAATATTTATCTACTTTATTAGTAATAGTAGCAGTTGACTATCAACAGAGGATTTTATTACTTATGTGCTCTCCCCAACGCTCCTATATCTTCTAATATTTTTTGAATAAATCGTATGTTTCTTTCATAATGTCTAGGCCAGCTACTTAAATTTATCCAATTTCAGAAAAGCATACAAATCTATGTAAATAAGCATATGTAATAAGGTATGACAATTGCGAAATAAGCATCCAAGGTATAACAAATGCAAACCCGTGTTAGTAAAAACAGCACATAAATTCATATGGTGCAAATTCATATAGTAAATCCAATTTAATAACATGAATAAATTCGCTTTACTACAAATCCATACAGTAAATCCAACTGAGAGAAACACCCAAATCCCCGTGGCACAACACACATATCCAAGGAAAAGAATGATGTAATTCAATTAATAAATCACATGAAGATGATTTAGAATACAAATTTAATAAATCGGTAATTTAGCATTGTTAGTCCTATGTTTAGAAGCAAACTATTAATAATAGATATGGCATGTTTTGCTCTCTTTGACAAGGGCTCTTAGATTATATTCTATCAGAATAGCTGCAAAGCTCTCAAACTATGATCTTTTTTATTAATCAATTAATCTAAAACTTCTGATGATTGTTAATGGTTAATTAATTTCGTGACTTATGGGAAATTTCTCAAGAGTTGAAAAACTGTTATTTCCCTCCAAAATGGGTGCTAAATTCTAAATCCATCACCTTACCACATTGTCCATCTCACTATCTTTACTATCATAAATTCATGAGCTCTAGAAAGACTACAGAGGAATAATCATCGTGTCTTAAACTGTAGACGGCCTAAAGTCAGAAGAAATATGTATAAGTGTCTTTTATTTAAACACAAAGATCTTCACAAAGGCTCTCACATATGGGCATACATAAACCAACAGCTTTGGATTAACTTAAAAAAGTGATGCTGAATTAAAATCAAATGTAATTAGATTAGCATAACGGCTCACAGGATAGAGTTACGCATAAGAAGGCTCTGGCTTGCAGAAAACCGGCGAGACAAGCCTAATGGCTATCAACACAACTCCACAGAATCAAATCGCTATTTAATCACGAAACCAATGTGGTCCAAGTAGGCAGAATGTGCTCTAAAATCAGCTTGCGAAACCTTAGGTTAAATAGTACTTCTTTCTCCGTCAATCTGAAAAAACGTTCGCTATCTCATTTACAGTCTGGCATGAAAAGCGTGAGTGAAAAGCAGAGCGATAGAAAAGTAATTTAATTCAAAATTAACTATTAGTCAAAAATAATTAGATAAATAATTACAACCTTGTTTATAAATTAATTAAAATCCAGCTTCTAATGATTGTTTCTGTTCAATTAACTTAATAAATTATAGGAAATCATTCAAGAGCTATCTGCTTATTAGTTATAAATGAAAACTTGCATGCCATCTGTGTGATGCCAATATGTTAATACATATTTAATGCAAAAAAATTTTTACTAAATGTAACTGCAGTAAATTTACATATACTAAACGATTTAGCATTGCCATTCTGAAATGTAATAAAAACACTGCACGTATAAGAACGATTATTGCAATTACATATACAGCCCCGATATACAATTTCGTTTTCATTCTGCTATTAGTCAAATTAGATTCATTCTGCTCTTCCATTGAATCAAAAGACTAACGTCAAATGCTGTTTGTTATGCTTCAACGCTTGAAGAAAAATGGACATAGCTTTGAAATCTAAACCTCTGGTATTTACTTCTGCTGACTCAAGTGTCAAATTGAAAACAATACGCAGGAATTTCTTTTGACGATGAATATAGTTTAGATAAGAAATTTTAACATTATTTTATACAGGAATAAACTATATTTGTCATAAGTAAATGAAATATAAGATGAAAAATCTTTGAATAAATGGAATGATACAGCACAAAAGTAATATTCTAAGAACTTTTCTTCATAACTTTTATTATCACCAGTCTTGTTTTGTAGAACTTCATTTGCTCTATTGCTTCTTTTTCAACAAATGAACATCAGTATAGTATAGAAGTATTGAAGTATTTAGTTTTTGGTATAGCGAATGTTAAAGTTAATAACACGCTTACATTAAGCATCCCTTGTAAAATGTTACGAGTTGTGCAATATTTAAAAAAAAAAATTCAATTTATATCAACTCACCAGGTGTCTGCATTTATTGTATGGAAATTCGAAACTATTTCTTTAAACTGAAATCATATATTCCGAAAAAGTATAATTTTGATTTCCCCAATGATTAATGCATTTTTAAAATCTTTAATGTATTTGGTTGAACGTATTTCAGATGTACAGATATGTTACGATCTTATAAGTTTGCAAGTTAGATTAGGTGGTATAGTGTCACCGTGAAAGATATCTGTGGCCAGTGAGCAGATATATACAAATTTTAGGTGTATAATAATTAACGCGCAGCACTACTACAGTGCAATTAATTCTATGGGTGAATGGCAGCTAACCTGCTCTTACGTAAAATGGGTAAAGGATCTGTCACCAGGAAACCCTTAAATTGATACGCTGACTTATTCACAGTTTCCACAAAAGAACTTACCCACCTTTTATTTTCGCCACCGTTGGTAGTCGACATATACTTCCAGTTACTGTTAACTTACGCAGATATTCATGTTTTGACATTTTAAATTTAGAGAGATCCGTTTTGTAAAAATTACGAAGTCTGACATTTTATATTTTTATTCAGTTCTTATGCTTATATTTAGAAACTTTTTGTACTTATTATAAAATTACAACAACACGTACAATTTCCGTACGACAAAAATTGACAAAAATATTTGATGTCAAAATCGGAAATCCTATTCAGGGGCCGTTTACTCATTAAACAGCGAAATATTTGCATTAGTATCTAACTAAAAATAAAATATTAATTTAGATGACGGTTTTTGATGTTACGAGATTAAGTGACGAGCAGTTCTGGGTAGATTATTATGAAAAATAAATAAATATAATTTTTTTTTTAAATGGAAATCATAATTTTTACAGAATCTTATATGATTCGTGTTCTAGTTAACAATTCCAGCATTGACACTTAGCCAACTCTCAATATTGATTGCATCAGCTAAAGACGAAAAATATTTTTAATTTAATTCTTTCTTGTACGATTACCAGATTGCAGTTATAAAGTAATAAAACTGCATGAGAATATTAATAACATATTTTTAGACTTTAAAAACTTATAAATTAGAGGGAGAATTCTTTCGGCGAAACACGTGTAACAAAAGTATAAATTAGACCTTGGTAAATCACAAAAGAATTTCTCTGAATTGCATTTAAGGAGAAAAAACAACCTTGGATTATTCTAATTTATTTATTATTCGATCTCTGAATGCAAATTAAACATGACATAGAAACTGGCAAATTTTGAAATTAAATATCTCGGTCAGCTTTTGTCTTACGGGAGTGAAAGTTTTTGTGTTTTATTTTTTGTAATGAGTGCAACATTTTCCTGTAGGACAAGAGCAAAATATTAAAAAGTTAGATTTTATAGTTTTTACTAAACTTATTTCTTTAAATTAAGAAATGCCCAATCAAAAATATTTACGCTATTTAAAAAACAATTGTAATTTTGAAGTATACATCTGCGACAAACGTGTCGAAAATTTAGACTGTGTAAAGGACTTTTGTGAACTGCAGAGGTCGTCCATATTCCAGACGATTTTGCGTTGCTGTAAAAATATCGTCTGCTTTTTTTAATTGCAACTATAGTTTTAAAGTATAAACTATCGTCTGCTACTTGACAGTTCTGTTTTCATGCAAAATGTCGCTTTTAAGAAGCACTGGATGGAAAGCTATGTTTGTGTTCTTTCCGAAAACAATTATTCGTATCTAGTTATTAAACAACGTTGTGAAAGCCATGGTCTTTCGATATCTAAGGCTAAGATAGGTAATGTTATCAACAACAAAGAAAACAAAAAGTCAAAATTTAGTTTCAAATAGAAAAATTGGTCCAAATACGTATCCAAGTAAAAAACGGAATATTTCGAATGATGCAAAAGTAAGATCTTTTAATGTTTAAAAAAAAATTAGCAATTCCAAAGGACAGTTGCAAAGTCATTAAAATGATCACTCTCAACTGTAAACAATGTGATTAATGTTCATAGGAATCTTAAAAAGGCGAAAAGCATAATATGCATCTTATTTCTCCACGAAATATCGCCGAACGCAAAACACGCTGCAGAATTCTTCATGAGAAACATTTATCCGGACAAAAATGAAAAATGTTGTCACAATAGACGAATCTTGGCTGTAATTAAGTGACTGCAATAAAAAGAGATCCATTTATTATCATCAAAGAGGAGGAAAATATCTTAAAACAATGGTTCAAGGAATCTAAAGAAAGTTTTTCTAAGGGATTTATGATGGTTGCTGATTTTTTATATAACGGCAAATTTAAAAAATCTGATGTGTACACCACATGACTTCCTTGTACGGAATATTAAATTATACGCATTTTTCTTGCATTTTATTTAAACTTATTAGATTGAATTAAACCTACTTCGACAGCGCATAAACCACAATAGAATAAATGCATTCTTTAAAATTCACTTTGTTTACCATAACGACACTCTGGCGCTAGGTTTACTTAACAGTATTATATTTCATTCATATTATAACTCAGAATGCACAAAATGTATATCATTTAAAGAATTATATAATCGTTGCCACATGTTCTATTCAAATACTATAATAAAGCTAGAAGTATGTATAAAAGAAATTAAGCAAACAAAACAAAAAAGAAAGAGTTTTCACAGACGATTGAGTATTTCTCATTCAATTAATTCAGTTCTCACTTCGCGAGAAGGCAAAAATACATAAAAACTCAAAATATCTATATTAAAAATTACGAAGTAAATCTCAAACGCTTATTTCCTCGAAAAAATTCCAGAAAGAATTAAGCATGATTTAATTGGCAATAATAAATGAATGCGTTATCTTTGTTGTTGCGAAGCTTAAGCATGATTTAATTGGCAATAATAAATGAATGCGTTATCTTTGTTGTTGCGAAGCTAAGTTTCTCTAGATTGGCAACAAATCCACTAGTCTCCTGTTTCAAATGTAAACATCAATGGCCGCCATTAAAAACAGGCTTAGCGGCAATTAAACAACTTTAAAATTGCTGATAATTCTAAAAATATTGCACACAGATTTACTAAAGGCATAACATCCTTAACCGGAAGATAAAAACAACATAATTCAATCATTTTTAAAGCAAAAAATGTACAATTTACAAACATATAAGAGTAAAGACACTGAGATCACTGAGCCGGGTAATAGAGTGGATATATTTATAAATATATCTATATACGTTTGGTGCGGCCGATTGCAACCAAAATACGAGGTGCACATCTACATGTTATAGTAGTTTTATATACAAAGTTTCAACGTTCTGAGGCTACTCGTTTTTGAGTTATGCGAGATACGTACGTACGTACGTACGTTGTACATACGTTCGTACAGACGCCACGAAAAATGCTCTTCTGAATTAATTTTAAATCAGTTTTATAATTTTTTTTGAAGAAAAAGAGTATTTTATTCTGTCCTTAAGTACAGATATCACGGAAAAACATCGTTAAATTGCATTCGATAGCGGTCAAAATGGATATTTTCGTTGAAATATGCTGCCTCAAACTTTTCGCGATTACAATACTTCCTTTTTACTTCGTACAAGGAATTAAAAAAAAAAAAAAAAAAAAAAAGACAGAAGAGAAAAATTTTAAGATCAGCTCCACATATTATTTAAACACATTTTTTACCCAATTTTTAAGCAATAAATACCTTCTTTTTATGCACAGTGTAATTAATCAGTAGAACGGAATCATGACAAATCAAGAAGCGACACATCAAAATCTGCCATTCATTTCCTGAAAAATGGAACAAGGAATGGGTATTAAGGCCATAACCCTTCATTCATATCCGTACTAAATCTCCTGATCTATCACTAATGTATTTTTGAGCTTTTGGACTTTTAAAAACGGGTTGTCCAAACGTCGACCTACAACCTCCTTAGACTTTAGAAAGCTGTTCGAGAGCAATGGGAAAATATACTTCTTTCGATGCTATAAAAGGCTTTATTGTATTCGATACTATAAAGGTGTCTAAAGACAGTGAAGAATAAGGGATATAAAATACAACATTTAAGATATAAAAATGTTAGGTAAAATATTTCTGTAATTACAATTAAAAGTCTAAAAATGTGCGAACAGTTTCTGTATATTCAGTTCAGTTACACAGATGTCACTGAATTTTTTTCTCCAACTAAACAGTTAATATTATACAGAGTGAAACCTTGATCTTATGCTGCTGAAGTCAATCAAAACCACAACTGTAAACTAACTATAACGTGAAGAATGATTTATCAAACATTCAAAAATTATATCTCACACTATATCAAATTCATTGGCGGTAAGAAAATCTTTGTTGATGGTTCTTGGCCACAAAGCTACTATGCAGCGCCCCTGTTCTTGTAGACCATCCCTAAAAGATTTTAAGGCAAAACAATCTTATGATCTTGTCTTTACTTGCTGTGCTTTATGGAAATCAATGGTAGGTAATCAGTTGACCAAATATAAATACAGTACTTTCACCAGAATGTAAAATTGTGGATGTGTTCATGTGTTGGGTAGTGTTCATGTGTGGTTTCACCTTCATCTTGCCTTTGTAGTTTCCCTTTAAAATTACTTTGGCCCCATTTCTTAAAACTCAACAAAGCTCATCAAGCAAACTCCGAGTTTTCCAATAAGAAAGAAATTACAGCTTACTCCAAGTTTTCCAATAAGTAAGAAACTACAGCTTACTCCAAATTTTCAAATAAGTAAGAAATTACAGTTTACTCCAAGTATTCTAATAAGCAAGCCATTTTCTTCATATGCCCATAATTTAAATTTGCATAAATTTTTATAAATATTTGCTTTATAAGCATTGCATGAAAGCAAATGAAAAATTGTTTTCAATACTGAGACAGTTAAGGAACTGAAGCAATGTTTCTGTTCAGCAAATGTTGTGTAAAATGTCACTACATGTATATTTTCAGAAATGTGTTACGTGATTGTGACATATTTACAATCTTACACATTTATATAAACTGTTTTACTAAGGAAATGAAATCAAAAGCTAAGACTGGCCTCAAACATTCAATTAATGTAACATTATAATGTTTCTATCTATAAAAGATGTTTGAAAGACAGAAAAATATCTAGATTTCTTACCTGATTCAAAGTTTTTAGAATGAGTTTCGTATTTACTCTTAAGTATCGCGTATCCACTGAATTTCACTCAGGAATCCTAAAATATAAAAATAAATCTGTCATTTCTGTATATAAACAGGTAAATTTAGGTATATTTATTCAAAGAAGAATGATTTTTGAAGTAAAGAATGAAACTTTTTTATATTTTAATGAGTAACCAATTACTCAAAACCACCCGAAGATTTACCTATTTTAGAACGAAAGGTAGTTAAACATTTAAGGCGTTCCATATAATATCTTCACGCTTTAATTCAGACGTCAGAGCCCCAGCATGCTTCTCTGTAATCAATCAAAATTTTAGATTAAGAAACTGTGGAATAGTTTTGAGATGTAGTACGTTTTGGTCCATGAAATTTTATTTCAAAATCCTTCAAAAGGCTTTTTGGACGTTACTTTTTTAGCGAAGCAGGAAATGAGGAATATGAGCAGCCTACTAGTCATATAGCTTTACCGCAAACGAGCATTGCCTCGGGGACATGTATTCTTATGTATCTCAAAATTATTTCCGGCATCAAAAAGTAAAAATAAATTGCATTTAAAGTTTCAGTCAACCGTACATCATCAACTGAGCAATTTACCTTCCTTTTTTTTTTTTTTTAAATTTTACGTAATAAAGTTGTTGATCTTTGAGCTTAAAAAATTTCCTTAGAAAATTTGACTTCAAATCTTAAAAAAATTACCATAATTTAATTATTCTTTAAAAATACAGCTTGAGTTCCGGTTGAAATCTGCATGAGAATAAATATCTGGTTATTAGGATTTAAAATAGAGTTGGAGTAACAAAAACAAGAGAGATTTAATTAATGAAAATCAGTAAATCGGTACTAAATTATTGGTTAGAGGGAAAATAAAACGAGAAATTATGTGGAAAGGAAAAACTAATGCATTCTGAAATTAGGAAAGCCGTCTAGATGGTACAGTGTTTAGGGAAATGCGCTAACAGAAAGGCCTGAGAATCTCAGTGAAGGTATGGATGTTTGCAAATGTATAGTGTCTTTGCAGCATAGGGATACTCTAAATATATGACAAGCCGAAAGTCCTCTCGAGAGGTTGATGGTAGGAGAAGAGGTGTGGAAGACCCTCCGACCCGTCCACCCCGAGTGCTTTCCACCAAAACTGGGGGCGGAATTGAGCGAAGTCGTAATGTCACCTGTACGGTGCTCAAGGCTGTTGCCATCGACAGGCGCAACCTTGCCCTCCTTGCCACGATGAATTTCGTGGGCTTGCTCTAAAGTTATTGTCATACAAGTGAGATAAGTCACAATACACCACAAATTAAGAAAAATGCAGCATTAGAGTGGCGCAGATTCTGAATACATTCTTATGGACATCGAAGCTGATCAAACATAGGCCTTTTCATCTTCTGATTTTAAGGAATTTTGCTTTTGAAGAAGAAGGATCAATATCTGATTGACTTGGAAATTGGACAAAATTTTATTCAAAAGCTATGTTAATCTACCAAAATGTTTCTGCACCTGAAGAAAAAGGACCTGAAATGGATAGCCTTATTTAAAACCTTCTTCAATCTGAAGTTGTATTTTTGTTTAATTTGAAAACTTAGCATTGGCGTCATCTGATTTCAATTAATTCAGTCCTCGTATAGGTTACATGTTTTGATATATAAACTTCCGTAGATTTTAATATATTCATTATATACAGAGCAGGAATCTTATAATTAGATAATTTTTAATACTTAGTTAAATAGTTAATAAGTTACTTCCTATGGATTTGACGTTCGTGACAAAAGAGTATATTTGTTTAATTAAAAAAAAGATTATCATTTGCTGTTAAATAATTGGGCAAAATTTTAACCATTAATTTTCTTCTAAAATATATTACCATAACATTGAAATAATGACACACAGAAATATGATAACCATTGCTGAAGTACGATATCGGAACAATGTATTGAAATAAGGAATCAAGTAAAATAAATAGGCAGAGTGTTTCACTGCAGATCTATACGAGGAACACCGCTATGATATTAGTTTCTCCACTATGAAAGAATGTTATCATTTTACTTTTCATGGAACACTGTCCATGAGATTTAAAAATAATATTGTCGTAATTTAACTATTTGTTCATATAAATAGATGATATCTACCATTGATGAGATCTAGCTTTATTTGTCAAGAACTCAAATCAGTTCCGTCTATCAGCGGCAGATTGGTTAGGACGGTCGGATACTATTAGTTCAAAGTGTGTTCAAATACTGGTAAAAGGGCTGACTAAATAGGTGTTTTTATGTTTTTCCACATGTGAAGTTTGAATGAACATGTGAAGCAAGTTCCTTTAGAGAGTCTAGCACAAAGGAATCCATCATGAGGCAGGCAGCCGTCATGTGCTTTTTCATAATCACCGTAAACAAACAAATAAAAGACTAGCAAATCGTAAAGAGCCACCGAAAATTTTAAACGTTCATCAAATTATCCTTCCACAGATTTAGTTTTATAAAAGGAAGTATCACCAAAACAAACCGTCATTTTTTTAGCTCAAAGGAAAAATTTGCAGAGTCAAATGTGTGATTACGACAAATTCATAAACTACAGTTTACTACAGTTTTCATTTAACATACAGTTTTTTTTAAATAATTATTTCACATTTAAACCACAGATAAAGGAAGTAACAAACAAAATGACGATTATGTTTACATCATTCTTAATGTCTTTTTTAAAGTAAGCGGAGATAATGTTTTTAAGGAAATCACGTTCATCTGTTGAACAATAGCAATGGGATTTTCTTTTTCCCGTTGACCTTTATGCTCAATCATTTATTCTATAATTGACCACAGGTTCACGAACCCTAAACCGGACGAAAGTAGCGGTTTCGGCAAAGCAGGATAACACTCCCAGGGTGCGTCTATGTTTTGGGTCTGCAAATGACAGCTAAAAATGAATGTGCATGCGGGTTCAAAACCCTGGGGAACTGTTTACTTTCAGGATCGTGAAGCATATTAAAGTCATAAGGAAGCAGATATTTGAGCGAGTAATAAACTGTAGGTATACGAGAATCACATGCGTAATTACTTTTTAATCAGAGAAAACACAGATGGAATATGCAAATAATATTACTGAAACTACTTCCATTCAGAGTTTGAGAATGAGATAATATTTTGTAGTTTAGAAAATTTGCCAGCTGGAATGAGAAAATATGGAAAGGGCAAAAGATATTCGTAGTTATTAAAAACATGGCATTTATACGTGAATGATTACTGAAGTCATTATTGCCAACAATCTGAGTAGCCCAGAAGTAAAAAGTGCTTATTTGAAAAAAGTTATGAAAAGTTACAAAAAGAAATGGAAGTTAGCTGACAGTTATGGCAAAATAAAATATTTCTACATTTTGATAATTATTTTTATCAGAGGTATTCCAATACCTCTGATAAAAATAAAATTTTCTTGAAAATCGTTGCCAGTCTTTTTTTTCTTTTCAAGGATATTAAAGTTAAGTAATTTAGTTACGAACCAAATTCCCATCTTTATTACTTTTCGTGGCTATTGGTGATGGATTAAGTCGTAGTATTTCGTAAATCACTGTGGATAATTATTGTGAAGGTTACAGTATGGCGTGAATACGTGTAAATAGTTCAGCGTTCTTGGTGACTACATCAAAGTAAAAAGCTCTCTATGTATTCTAAAGGATCAGTTTCATATAATTATTCAAACACTATTTGAAACACACCAGCAAAATAGTCTTCATATATCTTCTATACCAGTGGTCCTCAACCTTTTGTCTAGCGCGTACCATCTAAATAAAAATTCAAAAACTTTAGTACCACCACTACATTTTACCATGATTATTTTTTCCAATTCTCAATAGAATTATTTAAAAAATATATATATTTTGCCATTTGTACAACTTATTGGCTATTTGTATTAAATACGCGCACATAAAAAATGTTAGATTAAAAATTGGTTACCATTTTAATTACTAATTTTAAGTTATAATACTTAAATTCTAAACATTTGTGTGAAATTTGGGTCTGTTTAAGAGAGATTAATTTCTTTATATCTGGCTTTATTTCACTTAGCTTTAACGGTAAATTAGAATCCACTTTTAATTTTGATCCGTATTTGTTTTTTAACTATAACATGGAAGAAAATCCTTGTTCACACAAATAGGTTGTGCAAAAAGGCAATAAAAATTTAATAGCTTTATTTGAGATGCCTTTAATTTTTTTTTTTTTTTTGGTTCGGTCAAAAGTTAACCAGAGTGTTATTTTTGGAATCTTCAAATCGAGTTCGATCACAGAAAATTTCTATCAACTGTTTTTTTTTCCTTCACGAGATTTTTTAACTTAATAGGTAAAAAAAAATTTTTTTTTCTTCGCTTACCACCTATTTTTCTCTTGCGTACCACCAGTAGTACGCTTACTACTGGTTGAGAACCGCTGTATCTATTCCATTTGTCTGTTAAATGAAAATATTTAAATAATATTAAAATTAATGTTAGTTAAATAAATATGTATTCATGTAAGCTAAAAAATATATAGAAAATTCTACATTTAATTTCCAATAATCCCTTAACTCTATATTTTAATTTGGTTAATTCACTTTTCTGTCCCCAAAATAGTAACTGTACATAACAAATATCTCCAAACAGCATCATTTCAAAATTAATTCGTGTTATATGATTCTTGCACAACGCGAATAAGAGAGGGACTTACCAATAATGATTTCATTTTGGGAAGCGAAACATTTTATTAACTTATAGAGATATTAGGTTTTTTTTTAAAGTAGGAGAGAGAAAAAATGAGCAATTCCCTCGCCGGGACTCGAACCTCGGACCTCTCGAATACGCGCCGAGCATGCTGACCACTACACCACGAAGGCATGCTAAGAAGGCGGGAGAAATACCTTATAAACTAATGGGGATTAAATGTGAATGAAAACCAAATCATTCTAAATCAAGCTTTCATCTTAGACACGTTGCATTCTCTCTAGCTTTGCTGCTGCCAACTTGCTTCTGCCCGCTATTACGCCTTTCTTCAAATGCTACTTTAAGAGATGCAGAAGGTACTGACTTAGTTCTAAAGAACAGTCACTTATTACGATAATTTATCTGCGCTGATTTAAAAAACGTTATAAGGTATTTCTTCCGCCTTCTTGGCATGCCTTCTTGGTGTGGTGGTCTGCACGCTGGGCGCGTATTCCAGAGGTCCGCGGTTCGATTCCCGGCGAAGTCGTTGGATATTTTTCATCTTTCCTGCTTTCAAAATTACCTAATGTCTCTACAACGTATATCAGTGAGAGCACAGAAATATTAAAACTATCTTTGTTATCTTAGAGAGTAATGCATCTACATGAGTTCAATCTTTCCAATTATTTAATTTATATACCATCTCCCTACAATTATTTGATACTATAAATCTGTTTCTTGATCACAACAGAGATTTAGTTTAGTGCCGAAATTTCAACTCCTTTTTTTTTTTTTTTTTTTTTTTTTTTTAGATTTCTCTTTACGTGACATTTTGATTCCTGCAGTGCGCGATTTCGACCAAAAATTTTTCTCAGTGTCTTTTGAAAATGCTTTTTCTCTGTCACATGCTTTTATTAAAATATGTTTCATTGGCAGACAGTGCTAATTGGGAGACCGAGTTTGATTTCCCTTGTGCAGAATTAACGTTTTTATTATAATATAATAGAACAACAGGACTATGTCTGTATATCCGAACAGTGATATCTAATACCATAATCTACAAACAGTGTCACGGATGTTTTGCGGTCTTGTCTATGCGTAAAACGGATGATTTCATATCGGCAAATCAAAAACACTATGGAAAAACCCAATCGTGTTGACGCCCGTTGTGTACCGTTAAAACTTCTGTCTGTTATATGTTTCTTGATGCAAAGAATGTCTAATCGGAAGGCAATAAGGCGATTCAGTGACCAGTATGGATGAAATATTATGAGAGATAGAATAATAAGAAGAAAGGTCAAGCGCAATATTCGTCACCGGTGACTAAGATCAAACCAAACTCTCCTTTCGGACCGCGTTATTTGCCAGTGAATAGTGTTTTTTTCCAGCAGGGCCACTACTGTCATTGTTGGCTGACGGTATACAATTTAAAAAGATATATTCTTATAAAATCTCTCTCCCATCAAATTCTACACACATCCCCGGCTGCCAATATATCGGTGAAAGCCGGTATTGCAGGCTAAACGGAAAGAAAGACAAACTAAGTTTAGCTCTTAACCTGTTAACAGAAATATTGAAACATGAAAAAATGTCATGACGATCAATGAAGCATCAAACCCCCTACGGTGAGTGACAACTTGCAATAAGCATAACATAAAATCCCTTAAAATATATAGAATACAATACAAATCAGATATTTTGAAAATAAACATTCGTTTTATAAAACCTTTATTCGAAATTTTATTTTGGAGTATATATTTTTGAGTCACACAAAACAGAATGGCAAAAAACATGCTTTTGGTGTAAGGCACTCAACGGCAGGCTCAGTCTCGCACTCCTTGCCTATTTCGTGGCCTGATGTTACTGTTAGACAAGTGAGATAAGTTATGACACAACAACACATATTGAAGAATGGGGAAGGATTCATAGAATTAATCTGAAAATAATTTTAGAGGCCATTGTAGGAATGATTAAGAAGCTAATAATGATCAAGAACAAAAAAAGTATTTAAATTAAATGTGAAATCCTTAACGACGGATGGACCAATTATATGAACAGGAAAAAAAAAAAAAAAATCAAAAGTTGAAACTTCAGTGCACCCAAACGTCTAATGATAGATGTTAATGATAAATGTATTACTATGATTAGAGTTAATAGAAGAATGTTGTCCATCACTGTAATTGGAAAAACCTTTTTAAAAGTTTGCAAAGAACAAAATGTGATAAACTGCCGTCAGCATCAATAGTTCCTCTTTGAGAATCAAATAGGAAAAACAAATAATAATTGAACGCAAAACAAACGAATGAAAACGCACTATTTTTCCTACATTTAAGAACATTACAAGACTAAAATAAAAAATAACATAAATTTCTCGATGAAGAGTACTAATGAAATGAAGTCTTTATATGCCATTAAAATTAAAAACAAAACTAACATCGGCATTGCTATAACATAGCATGCAAGCTAAATCTTCAAGTCTTCAAATTTTAAGGTTACACTATCAGAAAGAAGGAAGAGGCCTAGGCATTTCGCAAGTTTGTGAATGGGTCAAAGCTTCATGGGATGCTGTGAAAACAGAGACAGTGTTTAAATCATTTAAGAAGTGTGGTATTAGTAATCCACCGGATGGTACAGAGGACAATTTGTTGTATGAAGATTCAGATGCTGATCTAGAAGAGGTTTTGGGTGACTCTTCATTTAGCTCTGGTGATGAGTGTTTGGGTTTTGATGAAGAAGATAAAAAGTTTTCTTTCCCAGATAGATTGGGTATTTTCTGAAAGTATTATTTTGTATTTATATTGAAAATTATAATGATCAGTAAACAAGTTTTATCTCTCAAAAAGGTGTATAAAAAGGGGTGCGTCTTCTAGCCCGGTGCGTTTTATATGCTGGCAAATACGGTAATTAACTATTCTACCAAGTTTCATATGTAAAAAATGGCTGCTCCCCACTTAAACAACTTTTAAATTATTGATAATTCTACAACTATTGCATGCAGATTAACTGAAGGCATAAAAACTTTAATCGGAACATAGGAATAACACAATTAAATCGCTTTTAAAGCACAACAATGCAATTTACCAACATACAAATATAAAAAACTGAGCTCAATGAGGTAAGTAACAAAATGGGTATATATATATATATATATATATATATATAGTGTGCGGCTGATTGAAACCAAAAAGAGAGATGCACAACTACATGTTATAACAGTACTATATACAAAAGTCTTATACACATCAGCAACAGACATCTATAGCTTAGCCCTTCTATTTTTCCCTGACCGCATTTATCCTCATATTGACGTCATAAATTACTGCCTCTAAGAAAGTTACCATTTCCTTTAAGAATGTTTAATTTATATTTCAAACGGTAACAAAACACTGGTTATCAGTATAAGAAACTGAATTTTTAAAAAACAATATATGCGGTGCTTCTTAAATGTTTTACCGTATGTTACTTTCTAAGAATATATTCGACGCTTGTTATAGCGACATTTCGCGTCCTAAATGAAAAGGACGTTAGAATGAGTAATTGTTATAACAAATGCAGATTTAATGCCATCTTAGTTAGAGACTCTGTGAGTATAATGGATTAGTTGTTATAACAGAATGGCCTCTTGGAGAAGTTGTTATAAGAAGCGTCAAATGCGTACTTATATGTAATAAATAAGGATTAAAATATATGTAATTTTTATAATTACTCAATTTACAATTACTATATATTAAATGTAAATTGCTTTACTTGCATTACATTTTTTTCTTAACTGCATTACACATTATTGCAATTAACAAAAAATGCTTGTGTTTTGCTTTGTCATATATTACAAACTTACTATAAAATATTTCTTTGATTGCAGTTTATTTTGATATATTTAAAAAAAATTATTTTTTTTAAATATTTAATATATGAATTTTGATATATTTAAAAAAAAAAAAAAAAAAAAAAAAAAATCACGTTTCTACAATACGTCTGAACACGAGTTTCCAGTATCGCCATTTCTTTTAATTTGTCTAGTGCGCTTAGAATTACAATAAAAAGAGCAATGCATGTACAATCATTACCCCAACAATGTTTGCGCGCAATACCTCTCAAGGAAATGTACATCCTGTTCCAACTGAAGATCTAAAGCAACATCTTTAATTTGACTCAAGAAAAAATACAAAATGCGTTATTTAGTAACCAGAAAATATTTTTTCACTCTTCGTCAGACACTTAAGAAGTTCTTTTTTTTTTTTTTTTTCCAAATACTTGTATAATTAAAAACTAAACAAAGCGAAACTGCCGAATGTGAAAACGTCGAACTCGAAAAGAAAAAAAAAAAAAAAAAAGCATTGTCAGTTGGAAAAAAAAAAAAGGCGAAATAAAAATGGGGAAAAAATTAAATCACGCCATCTGGTGTGAATCTGCCTCAAGCGCATTCTACAGACTCCTTTCTTGACACTAGGTGAATCGTTTGTTCGAAGTTCCGGTCTTCTTCCGCCAACTCACTATTTACACTCTGGTAATCATCGATATTCTCCTTGAAAACCCCTGCTGCTCGCAGATAAATAGTCCCAAAACTGAACAAAGGAATTATTTTATGTTCTTCTATGGCATAGAAAGTAATATAATAGAATTCCGTTTATACGTACTTTCGTGGGCGAACATTTTTTTGGAGGGAGAGTAAGTCATGAAGAACATTTTCAGCAGTTAAAGGGGAAAATAAATATATAGCACATTATTAAACATATGCATGTATTCCGAAACATTAACGTATTAATATTATAATTCAAACTTATATTGTTTAAAATAATATACAGTTTTCTTTTATTTTTTTTTCTCTTTCCTTTTTTTTCTTTAGTTTTTTGTGGTCGTATTATTATTTTCGAATTTAATAAGAAAAATGATCTGAATAAATATAATGTACTAAAATGGTTGGTATGGTAAAATATATATTTACTTTTAAACAACAGAAACTTAAAAAAAAGTTGTTACAAATTAGACGATTAAGTTGAAAGTCATTGGTTTAAAATTTGAAATTTATTATTTTTCTGCATTGGCACATATAATTCGTATTTCGGCTATAACCACTGTAGCCACTTTTCCTTTAGGTTGATGCGCTTGTAATTTATAGTTGCTATAGAATACATATAAATGCATTTTGAAAGAAATAAATACAATTTGAAAATTTTAGATTACAGCGTAATACCTCAAAGTCTCAAAAAGATTTAAAAAAATTAAAAAAAAACTAAGTAATTTAAGTTAAATAAAAAATATAAAATAATGACCTTTAGAAAACTGCAGTAAAATCTTTCTATGATGTTTCCAGTTTAATACCTAAAGCAATTTCAAACGTAACAGTCATAATAAATATATTATAGTCTGATATTTTAAAATAGGAACTTCAAGATTATTTTCCTCCTCCCGCGACGTGCTTTGTAAGCATGGAAAGATGAGGCGCCTAATATTTTCTCCTATTCGATTTCCGTTTAGCGTGTTTCGCGTCATGAAAAAACCGGGAATTAAGGCTGGTTTGAGTTACAGTCTCAGATGAGGTCAAGAAAGTAAGCGCTCTGCGGTGATTACGGCACATGTTACGACTGAAAATGAGGAGGGCCTTGATGGCCTTGATGTGCTTATTTTGAAACAAACTACAGACAAACAAAACTTTTAAAACAAAGTAATTAATCTCACAGGAATTTGAAAGACAGAATAAATAATCATGTATTTAAACGAACTATTAAACACGGAGAAGCCTAAAGATAAAACAACAACAAAGTGCTATGATGTGCTATCAAGTGCTATGATATTATACCAATCTTTTCGAGTTGTTTAAGAAGCAATAAAAGTAAAATAAAGGAAAATGGTGAAAATAAATATGATTATTAAATGTATGGCGAGTGAAAGGAAATTAAATAAAAAAAAATTATCACTTGATCTTTATACTACTACATCTTGCTTCGAGAAGAAATGTTCCACCGACTAAACTACCAGAAGACGTTACGTATGTCCTAATAAGTTTTTAAGTATAACACTTCTGGGATTTGATTTTTGAACAATTTTTTTATTTGGAGAACTCTTTTGTTTAGGGTGAATTATGTCCCAGCTAAGAGCTATGACACAAAAGGAAACTAATGACAAGTTTTTTAAATAAAATAAAGAACAAACGATTTTGTATTATATGCTGCTCTCTTATTACAACAAAAGTATTTCTTTACCACGATGTCTAACTACCGTGAACTACTTTTACCAATAAAATAAATGTTCATCTTCTATTACAAGATTAAATCTCTGAATGCATCCAAAGCTTTCGCTTATTTTACGTTTTGTCGCTTGGGGTAAATGACGTATGTAGTATTCGCATATTTTCATTTTTCATTCATTACGATGAATGAGGGATAAAGGAGGAATAAAACTGTAATAAGATCAAAAAATTATGTGGATGATTTAAAAAATAGGTTAAAATTGTCGTCAACACTTGGCAGAAATGCGCAGTAATGTGGCACACTCACGATGAGCTCTTGTCCGCGCATTTCTGAAGAGAAAATTTTGTTTCCCAGTAGCAGTAAGAAGTACAACAGCAAAACGTGTTTCCTTCAAGTTTTAAATTATAAGGTATTTCTCCCGCCTTCTTCGCATGCCATCGTGGTGTGGTGGTCTGTATGCTGGCCGCGTATTCCAGAAGTCCGCGGTTCGATTCGCGGCGAAGTGGTTGCTAATTTTTCATCTTTCCTACTTCCAAAAAATCCTATTATCTCTACAAAATAAGAGAGGATCAATACAATTACAGGCAAATCGTTTCAACTGCATCCAGCTTCATAATGAAATTACTGAGGTACACGGTATAAATGTATCGTTGCATAAAATCAATCCTATTCAAATTACGTCAATCGTTCATCAACTATTTGATTGACAAAGAAAGGCTCATTATCAATTTCATAGGACACTCTGCTTGCGACTGATGAAATATGACTCGCGACCATGGTTGGATAGACAATTATTCTCAATGAATAATAAATAAAAACAGTACTTCAGCAATGATCAACGATTCGACAACAATGGAAATTTCTGTCTTCAGAAAATCGAGCATTTTGACAAATTGTCTAAATGATTATGTTTTTTTACTATATTTCTGCACGCAGCCCTCTAAAGATCTTGATTATAGTAATAAAATATAATTTGCTTTTGCAATAAATTATTGAATTTTTAATAAAATAAAATCTTACAACACCAGTCTGATTTCAGTGGGTAATAAAGCTCTTTCCCTAATTTTGTTTAATGGTTAATTTTATCCTAAGTGCACTTGTTAAAATTTAATTTTTCAGCTTCTTATAACATAATTGATATGTTACGATTATTATAACAATATTTTTGTTAAAATCATTTTATCACAACACCTCGTGTACTTACTTATAGAAGCTGCGGAAACTTTTCATCCATTGCAAGCCTTGCCAATAGTATTAGTAGTACCAGCTAGGGTAATACCAGTTTTTCTAACCATTTATAAGAATAAAACGAAACGTTCGGGCTTGCAGTTTGAATATTACACATTGCAGTGAACTTCAACTAAAACTTTTCGCTGATAAATTTCGATTTCCTGTTAATGGCTAATATAAAGAACAGAAATAATTTTTTTTTATGAATAAAAAGAAAAAACACATTCAAAAGGAATTAGTACTTGCGTCTTAAAAATCGCAAAAATGGAAAAAAAAAAAAAAAAAAAAAAAAAAAAACGGAATTCTGAAGCAGAGTGATATTACCAAAGCCAAGAAAATTCATTGGTGCTGTAGAAAATATTTGCGTTGACGTCACATCTTTTCGAATACATTTCACGGATGAAAAATTTTCAGAGACTGAGAACGGCTAGTTGTTTAACTGTAGATATGAAATTCAAAAATACTCCGTCAATGGAAAATATTTGAAAGAAAAACCATACGGTTTGACCAAAAATAAAGGTGAAAGAAATAAGGGTCTAGTTCCAAAAATTTAAAATGCGACATGAGCCGAATTTCGGAAAAATTGAGAGAAAATGCAGAAACATACGTTTACCACTACTGAGTGAAAAAAAAGAATAATACTCATATTTTTTAAAATTTCGGCCGAGAGATGTTTCCAATATAGTCAAGCATTGTTTGGTTTCAAAGCTTTACTGAGAGAAATCTATTTTTTTTTAAATGGAATATATAGCAGTTCGAAAAGATCTAAACAAACAGATACAGTATTATTCCTTACCGTGGCATTTAAGATTTCGTAACGAAAATGTTATTTTAATTTACTTCTTTTTTGGGGGGCCTCTTTTTGCCACGAGGTTCTCTCATTCCAGAAAGTTATATGGATCTGAGTGGCAAGCAGATTTACTATAAAGTTAAAAACTGGAGAATAGAAATGTGAGAAGTTTACCTCTTGTCTGTTGCCTTGCTTATTGTAATAAAGTGTATTGATTACGCTAATGCTGGTTTGGCTGTGAGAACTGTAGATTAATATTGGATCATATTTTGGTAAGTGTGAGTTTCAATCTCAGCAGTGGTCTTGGTAAGTATTTGTCCAGGTCAGATTAAAACTGTCTAATTTACATCCATTTTGGAAAGAAAGCTTTCTGCTGAAACCAGGTCCAGACTGGTTGCTAATTTTATGTTTGTATATTTTAACTTAAACACTCAAGAGCTCAGGTAGAATAAAAATGAAGTATTTTAATTCTGTGTCTGTTTGTCTGATTATTTAATATTCTGGTGGTGATAATATTTTGCACAAATCAATAGCAACACCTTAATTTTATGTCAATAGACGAAGCTAAGTTATTTGGAACCCATAGCAGGTGTTATAATATTTGCAGTGAAAATAAAAATTCTTGAAACCTTCCACATTTATTTACAAGAAAATATAATATGTCAAGTTACTACAAGCATAGAAACAACTCCCCTCAGTGCTCAATGATCCAATGATGTACCCTTTGTGCTCAATGATAAATTACCTCAGTGCTCAATGATATACCCTTCGCTATTAACTATACGTTAACAGTAAAGCGTGGAAATTTATGAAAAGTCGCTGAGAGATTTGGACCAATAATTTTCAGAAAAAGAAAAGCAGATTTGCCTTTTATTGCTCGTTATTAATTACTATGCTCCAGGCTATCCAGTTTAAGTTCCTTTTACCGAATATTGCCTCAGTTTTGCTGATGTCATCATGGCAGGTTTAGACATCCAGACTGACTATGAGTTTAATTTGGGTATATGACAAGATACTCAAGTGGCCGTTGCTTTTGAAAAGATTTAATATGAACCGCGATTTTGAAAAACGATGTGACATTGCTGTACTTGGTGCAAAGCATTTGGAGATTAATGCATGGAATAAATCAAATCAAGTGGTGACCGAGAGTTACCTCTCGAGTTACCATATCAAACCAAGTGGTAACAGACAGTTAGCTTTCGAATGCAAGCGGTTAAGCGTATAATTCTGCTTATTTAATGCTAGTTCTGTGTAGAAGCTGAATAAAAATAAAACTGCTTCATTTAGGATTCTGTACTTAATTCTTTGATTAAAACTCTTTTTTACTTCCTTGTACGAAGTAAAAAGGAAGTATTGTAATCGCGAAAAGTTTCAGGCAACATATTTCAACGAAAATACCACATTTTGACATCTTTCAAATGCAACTTAACGATGTATTTCCGTGATATCTGTATGTAAGGACAGAATAAAACACTCGTTTCCTCCAAAAAAACTATAAAACTGCTTTAAAATGAATTCTGAAGAGAATTCTTCATGGCGTCTGTACGAACGTATGTACGTATTGTAACAGCTTTAAATATTATTAAAATCTTGTAGTTTAAATAATTTAAATATATGAACATTAAGGTATTTGTGAATGGAAATATTTGAAACCAGACTCGAGTGTCACGTGAAACTCTCACGAAGAATGTAATTTATTTTTAAATGCTAGAATTCTTTCTTTTTCTTGTTTTGTATGTGGCCATTTTCAGTGCTAAATAAAGTTTTTTCCGTGTTCCATCATTGGAGTTGCTTCATATTGCCAAAGAAGTATCACAGTACGTACGTATCTCGCATAACACAAAAACGAGTAGCCTCAGAACGTTGAAATTTTGTATATAGGACTGTTATAACATGTAGATGTGCACCTCGTATTTTGGTTGCAATCGGCCGCACCAAACGTATATAAATATATTTATATATATATATATATCCACTCGGTTACCCGGCTCAGTGATCTCAGTTTCTTTACTCTTATATGTTTGTAAATTGTACATTTTTTGCTTTAAAAATGATTGAATTATGTTGTTCTTATCTTCCGGTTAAGGTTTTTATGCCTTTAGTAAATCTGTATGCAATATTTTAGAATTATCAACAATTTTAAAATTGTTTAAATGCCGCTAAGCCTAATAATTTTTTTGATGGCGGCCATTGCTTGTTTGCATTTGAAACAGCAGGATAGCGGATTTGTTGCCAATCTAGAGAAACTTAGCTTCGCAACAACAAAGATAACGCCTTCATTTATTATTTAAATCATGCTTGATCCTTTCTGGAATTTTTTTGAGGAAATAAGCGTTTAAGATTTACTTCGTAATTTTTAATATAGATATTTTGAGTTTTTATGTATTATTTTTATGTATTTTTGCCTTGTCGCGAAGTGAAAACGGAATTAATTGAATGAGAAATACTCAATTGTCTGTGAAAAACTCTTTCTTTTTTGTTTTGTTTGCTTAATTTCTTTTATACATAGTTCTAGCTTTATTATAGTATTTGAATAGAACATGTGGCAACGATTATATAATTCTTTAAATGATATAAATTTTGTGCATTCTGAGTTATAATATGAACGAAATATAATACTGTTAAGTAAACCTAGCGCCAGAGTGTCTCTATGGTAAACAAAGTGAATTTTAAAGAATGCATTTATTCTATTGTGGTTTAATGTGGTATGTCGGCGAAGTAGGCTTAATTCAATCTAATAAGTTTAATTGAAAGGCAAGAAAAAATGCGTATAATTTAATATTCCGTACAAGGAAGCCAGGTAGTGTACACATCAGATTTTTTATAATTACCTCAACGAACAAGCATTCTATGTACTTAAGCAATACAGAGAAAACAATAAAAATTTTATTCAAAACTCTTCTTCCATTGACTAGCAGGAACATGTAATGGAAAGAGTTTATTCCTCTTATCATAGGTAAAATGGTTAGCAATTTTCTAAAAGTCTTAATTGAAATCTCATTTCGAATATTACATTTTCTATTTCATAAATTTTAACAGAAAGCAGTAAGAAGTCATTGTCTCCGATTCTGAACATCTTAATATTAAACTGTCATATTTTGATGTTATAAAAGTGTTAAGCCACTTTCAGAAAGTAAGGATATATGGTAATGCATTTTAAATAGGTTTGCAGGTCATCACGATCTTGTTTCAGAAATGCTAATATTACAGGCTTCATTAAAACATCTACTTACACAATCTCGTTAACAATACCCATCTCTATAACTTCTTCTTTTTACTTTTTGAAAGGAATATAATTACTACTGAAATTTTCTTCTGAATGAGTTGTCTTACTTTTTCTTGCTTGCAGTGAAGAAATTTTTGTGGATCTCATCTACACTTTTAAAATGTCACTCGGTGAATTCAATTTCCCTACAAGATAGACAGAGAAGCCAGCTAATTTTTTACGATTCCTATTATCGATGCAATAAATTTTCAAATCAGACTTTTTCATACTTTTTTGATTTTCTCAATATTAAGCTAATTAATTAGCAAATTATGCATGGTAGACATGTAAAATTTTTAAAAAATGAGTTTAATATAAAGTGCAAGGGCGTTCGTTATATTAACAAACTTCTGGGACAAAAATTACTCTTTTTAAAAAGTTCCATAATTTTGATCAATATATTTAATTACAAGTGGACACCTATCGTACTATTTTTTTAATATAATGTCGTATACTTTCCTGTTCAGCATTGACCACTCCTAAGGAAAAACAGGTTTGCCATTTTGTTGTGCAGGCACCTTATGGGAAGCCACCGTTGCCTTCTGTGAAGGAACAGACAGTTTGGCAATGATGATGGCCATAAAAGTTGGCAGTGAAGAGAGTTTAGAATTCTATATATGTAAACGGTCAGTTACGTTTGTGTTTCTGCATGTTGAAGTATGCAAAGCCAAAGTATTTGTATTAATTTAAGTGTATATTTATTTTATGAAAGTGTTTACTCAATGTATTAGTTAAGAAAACTAACTACCACAAAATGCTACGCTAAATAAATTTAAGGATACGCTAAATAAAAAGGAGAAAATCCTACCAATGACCAAAACAAAATTAAATGAAAACATTCCATCATTATTTGTACCTTTATAAGGTACCTAACTCATTTAACTAATCCTCTGTTAACAAACTGTAATGTTGTATATTTTAAAGATGACAATAAGGAGAGTTTAGAATTCTATATATGTAACTGTCAGTTGTGTTTGTATTTTTGCGTGTTGAAGTATGCAAAGCAAAGTACTTGTGTTGATTTAAGTGTATATTTATTTTATGAAAGTGTTTATTCATTAGTTAAAGAAAACTCATAACCCACATAAAATGCTGCAGTAAATAAATTTTATACTCTAAAAATATATATACTCTAAAAAAGGGAAAATACTAACAATGACCAAAAGAAAATGGAAAAATTCCGTCATTATAAGGCTCTTAAGCCATTTAACAAATTGTCTGTTAATAAACTGCAGTACTGTACATTTTTTAAAATGGCAATGAGGAGAAGTTAGAATTATATAGTACATGTAACAGGTTTCAGGTAATGGGATAAAGAAGGTAAAAAAGGCAATTAAGAAGGGACCTTTAAGAATTTCTTTGTAGTCAGGATTAGTTAAAAGAATGATAGTTGTGAAATAAACTTCAAATTGTAACTACAGCTTTCATTTACGTTTTTTCAAAATGGCTTATTAAGAAAACGCTCTTAAATATAGTCAGCTTCATTGACAGATGAGTTGGGTTTAACTGTTCTGTCTGAACCTGTTGAGATATACAGTGTAAATATTGAAGTTGAATATATTAGTAAATATTGAAGTTATTATAATGAAGAATTTACTAGAAAGTTATTGAAAGCAGTTTTCACCGAGCAGAAAGAAAATTTAAAAAGGGTGAAGCGAAGGAGGAAATTGAATTGATAAATGCAGAAAATGAGTTTGAATTGAGAATGTTGGAACTACAGAAATCGAGTTTGAATCGAATGCTCATTCTTTTGAAACTCTAAAAAATAACAAAAGTCATGATTTACTATAGCCAACGACAAGGTACAATGAAAATGGCGAAATCAGTATTTATTTATAGCTGTTTTAAAGGCAGTTCATTAGAATGGATATAGCAAAGAAAGACTGTTTTTTTTTCTATTAAGGTTGCTTCCACTAGATATTGTCTCGTGAATCTGACCGGTTGGCCAACAATTACGATTACATTAAAAACTGCGTCTTAAGATTTTCAAATTAAATGCAGGGCAATTTAAACAAAATATTCTTCCGCATCTCGACGTGATTTTGTCTTTGAATTAAACAATATTCGAAAAACGGATACAAGGTTATAAGGCATTTCTCCCGCCTTTTTAGCGTGCCTTCGTAGTTTAGTGGTCAGCACGCCCGACCCGTATTCCAGAAGTCCGTGGTTCGATTCCCGGCGAAGGCGTTGCTCATTTTTCATGTTTCCTACTTCCGAAGTAACCTAATGTCTCTACAGTGGCACCCGAACTAAAAAAGGTAGCGGATGACTATTCTTCACCACAAGGGTTTGCCGATTGGGTCCCCTAAACCCCAGTCGTCCATCAAAAGGGAGAGTACATAAGATGCTTTCCCCGTCTTCTTAGCATGCCTTCGCAGTGTAGTGGTCAGCACGTCTGACGCGTATTCGAGAGACCCGTAGTTCAAGTCTCGGGAAAGGTGTTGCTCAATTTTCACGTCTCTTGCTTCCAAATACCTAATAGCTCTATAGTGGCGCCCGAATTAAAAGGGTGGTGGATGATGATTCTCCACGATTTGGCGATTGGGTCCCCTAATTCCCAGTCACTCTTTAAAAAAGGGAGTATATAAGGTATTTCTCCCGCCTTTTTAGCATGCCTTCGTAGTGTAGTGATCAGCACGCTCGTCGCGTATTCCAGAGGTCCGCGGTTCGGTTAGGTTACCGGCAAAGACGTTGCTCATTGTTCATCTTTCCTGTTTTCGAAAAAAACCTAATGTCTCTACAAGGTTTAAAAGTAAAAACCTAACAAGATCTAACGGAATTTACAGTTTCCAATGAATTGAAACAGATATTATCAAATGAGATATGTAGACATTTAGCAAACACTATACCCGAAATTAAAAAGATAGACGAATTTTAAGCATACTAGATGAATACGAAGGATCGCGTTACAACTTGAGAAGAAATGCACATGAAAGTGTAAAACCTTTAGACACGCGAATTAATTACTTCAAAGCTTGAACTAGAAATAAGGTTTAACCAAACTCTTCTACACTCAGTAAAGAAACCAACTTTCAAATGTTTTAATTGCGATGAAACTGGTCACAAATCTGCTGATTGCAAAAAGAAGGATGGGATAAGGATATATATATAGTATTTCGTCCATAAACCATATGTATGCTCTCAGAACAGGAGTAAATGAAATTTTTATTCATAGTTCTTCAAGAAACTCACAGAAAGTGCAAAAGACTATTGAAATATTGGGAAATCGAACTATTGCATTATTTAACACAAGAAGTGATGTCACTAGAAGAAGCTGTACATTTTACACATAAACTGGATTTTCCACGATAAATTCTAAAAACATTAATAAATATAGATAGAAAAGAAGTCACTCCTCTAAATCAAGCTGTTAATATTGCATAAGTCTTTCCTTATGGAATAATCAGTTAATATTTCATCAGTCTTTACTTATGGAATATTAAGGGATGAATGTGCAGTGGCCACTGATGTTGATATTTTGAGTAATGTATGCTATGATGTAGGTATTTCAATTTAATAAATATCTTAAATATTTCGGTACTTTATAATTATTCGCGCCCTTAGTTTCAAACAAAAGATCACCCTTATGTAGAACTGTCGTGATTTTAGCGTATTTTCAAGAAAATAAAGCAGCCGATCCACGCAGGAAAATCATCCGCATGTTCTTGAGTTAACGTAGATTTACACGTATTATATTTAACCGTCATTCTGCTGAATATTCGTTGGGTATAAAAATGTAGATATTTCTACATATTTTTTTATTTTCTCTCATCAAATTTCTTGTTTCTAATAGAATGTTTCTTATTATTATTTCTGAGCAGAGCAATATTTTTGAATCCTCAACATAAATGAATGGACGTTTCTGTCAATTAACAGAATCGCTAATCGACTGACGAAGTATCTTGGGTTTGCGGATAATGAAAAAGCGCCAATATTTTTATAATTGAAGATGGAATATTCCTTTAGGCAAGCATAATAATGTTTATGAGAATTATGCTCATTGTTAATAATAAATCGAATATCCTAGCTAATATTTTGACTCAGCAGTCCGAAAAAATGCGCTAGCTGTTGTTGTATTTGAAATTACAAGAAGATAAAAATGATAAAACCCTCCAGAGTTCCGTGTTTGAAGAAGAATATTTTTCCTTTCGTTTGAGAAAAACAAAAGGAAATGGTTAATATAAAACTTACAAAAGAACTAATAAGCAAAACTGAAAAGGTCTGCTAAAAGTGCAGAATTACGCAAAGAAAGAAACCAGAGAAATCTCAGACTCGGGGAAGACTCAAAGTTAAAAAAAGAAACTTTTCACGCAAACACTATTGATAAGGAAGTACGAAAAAGCAAAAGATGACAGAAGCCTTATCCATTGTTGATATTATAGATGTTATTCTGCAAGGGGAAAAATATGCAAAGAAATTGAAGGTATTATTTGCATTTTTTAAAATTTAATGCACAGGAAAATTACCAAAAATTGCAGCAGAAAAACAAATACGAGGTCAGTTGTTTGTTGTAAAGTTTGCTTTGAAAAAAAGCAAACCGAGAACATAACCAGTAAAGGAATCCGAAGAAAATAAATATAATCTAAGGAAATTATTTGTGTCTGGCATTTCAACACAACACTAAAATTTTCCAAATTACAGAATTATTTTCAAACGCATTTCAAGTTGCCTTACTCGTACACCGAAACGCTGGTATAAGTTCTGTATGTACAGGACAAAGACGCACTTGAAGCCATGGTTATGAAGTCATATGAAACCATGGTTTCCAAACTTGAAACATATAGATTATAATTTCATTAATTGTTAAAGGACGCCTTATATATATTTTTTAAAATTTCCTCTCATTCATTTCTACTTTCACGCATAATGAAAGAGCTTGTAAAGACATGCCGGGTTCCTACTGCACGAAAGGTGATTATGAGTTAGATTTCTATGAGACGAATTAAATGACAACTATCTGGATAACCATGATGAAATTGGTAAGAAAAAGGCGGTTTAAAAAATAAAAAAAATAAAATCTGAAACTTTCAGGTTTTACATTGCGCCCAAACGGACGTTTTTCAATGTTTTGTGCATAACCTTTGTGCATAACATCATGTTCTTCGCACTTAAACCACATAAAATTCAATTGAACGGCAATATAAAAAATATTTAGAAACGGCATATCTTTCGAATTTCCAGTAGACAACCGCTTGTGCTGGAGATTTAGTTTGGTTTATTTAATTATGGCAAAGCGTCGAGGGCGATCTGCCGAAGGGTAGGGATGCTTTTGTAGAGGACACTCCTAAGAAAAAACTGGCTCGTATACACGTTACGCACGGGGAAAACCCAAACTCCCATGCTGTCAGCCCGTTCGCGGAATTCGGACTAAACTATCAGTGTTCAGCAGCTTTACAGCTCGGCCGCTGGTGGGCCACCTCTCGTGCTGGAAATAAAAATGTTTTTTTGTTCCGTGCAGTGTTGCTATTGCTCGCTTTGAAATCGTTCAGTTTGTTAATAAAAAATTCGTTAAAGTTTTGCAAAATATGAAATAGATAATAAAACAAATTCGAAATTCAAAATTCGTGCTGCCAGGTGTCCAAGTTCGGGTGGAGGATTACGCAATTCAAAATTTGATGGCTCTAGGTACCGTCGGTTTTTTTCACAATACGAAAAGCATACATACGTTCAGGCAGATTCTTCATAACTTAATGTGTTTAAATATAATACAGGGAGATAATATTTGGTGACAACATTTTAGAAATGTGATTCATACTTTTAGAGTTCAACGCAAAATGCCGTTTCGAAACTAATAGTCCTTCTGGGTGACGCTCCTTCGGGCTAAAAAACGGAATTTTTTGAGGAGAAAACACCGTCAGATGTGAGGCTATTAAAACATTTAACTGATTGTCTGCCAATAAACGACTGCTCTTTTGAAATTGCCAGTGGTGAGAGTTTAGTTCTAAGGATGTAACGATCAGTTGCATTTCCTTTTTTTCCCCTTGATGTAAAGTAAAGTATTTGTGCTAATTTACGTGTTACTTATTTTATGAAACTGTTTATTCATTGTATTAATTAAGATAGAGGTTGAATATACATATATTTTAGTATTAAAATGAAAAATTCAAAATAATATAGCAAAAAATAAAACAACTGATAACTATAATCCCATTTTTAATTTTCATGGATTTAAAGTATAAACCGATTTCTTGCATCGTTTTCAAAACCACTAGAATGAGCCCAGAGAAGAATATTTTACACACATTTCTTATAAATCTCATATAAGAAATTTTACATATCTTGCATAACATAAAAAGCGACGCACCAAGAAGGAATTATCCAAATGGGACGAAATTGCGGATGCCTATACTGTACGATAGTACTGAAATTGATTAACGTTTGGCAGCCAATGACTGATTAACTACAGTTCCAATGTATTGCAACAGAGCATCTTGATGGTATGTAAAGCAGAAGACATTCCAATACTAAAACAACTTAATTTTAATGCGAATGTGGTTCTGTCGACCCTCGTAAACTGTACAGATGCCTCACAGACTGGTTTGCGAATAATATGAGCAGGCTGGGCAAATCACAGATTCGCTAAATATTTGGTCGGGCCATTCGACGATGTTAGTAGGAATGGTTGAACCACGGGCATACGTCAAGAAGGTAGCAGTCGGCCGAAAGCGACGACAGAACACGTGGAAAGAGTAATCGTCCTGTCGGCGGACAAAGAATCTGATGAGTCCTTATAAACGATCTGACGGGTAACTGGGACACCAAGTGACTACAATGACCATTGATAGGCGACTCAGCGAATAGGAGCTGAGGTCACGGAGGCCATTGCGCTGAATGCCTTTAGTCGTTGCGCGCAGCCAGGCACATTTGCAGTGGTGTCGGGGATATTTGACTGAGATCTCACGCATGGACCAGAATTGTTTTCAGAGATGAGTGCCGATGACCAGAGAAGGCATGTCTGGAGACGCTAAGGACAGTAGTGGGATACTCACCTTACTATCGTCCACCACACAACATGACAGCCAAACGTTATAGTACGGTGTGCCATTTCATTTAGCAGCTGTACCCCTTACAGCACGGAAGTACTTCCACGAAGGGTTGCTTTATATTTCACGAATCCCTGGGCTTACATTTTAACTGGATTATAGACGGTCTCACACTGCACGTCTTTTCATTGCCTGTCTTCATGCTTCTCCAACATTCCTTGGCTGGCTCCATCGCCAGATTTCTCGATAGCAGAGCACGTTTGAGCTCTGACTGAGCAGGCCAATGAGCAGACTTCTGAATGTCTCTGAATCGCGGCGATCTAACAAGTCAGTTGGAAGGTGTATGGCAGGCAATCTCGCAGGAGGATATCCGCCAATTTTATGTGTCAGTGCCGAACCGAATATCAGCTTGGATTAAAGCCTGGCGAACGAATGCATTATTGATATATTTTGCTCTTGTAGCTGTATTTTCTGAATAAAACTTGAATTCCTCTAATACTGTTAGCGTTTCGTTTTCGATACATGAACCTCATATATATCGAGTTTCGTCCCATTCGGATAATTCCTTTTAAGTGGATCGGTTTTTATGTTACATTCAGAATGTAAAGACAAACAAAAATTAATATATTAAGTTCAAATAAACCGGGAACTAAATCATGCGCTGAATGACACAGTAATTTATTGGTAAAATATTTCATCAAATTAAAATTTAATTTAAGGTTTGCATTGTTTTGTATTAATTCCCTTTGATTCTTTTTTTCCACATATGTATATGATATTGGAAATTTAAATTTAATTATATATATATATATATATATATATATAATGTTGTATGATCTTAAATTCACTTAGTTCAAAAACAAGTTTTTATATAATGAAAAAATTTCTTTCATGTCAAATGATTACTGATTTATATATGGCATGCGTTTATCACATTTAATATTTATCTTATTCAGATATATAATTATATAATATTTCATTCTAATAATATACAGTTTTAATCTTTAAGGACTTTAAAATGTTACTTAATCATGCATTTCAGGTTATAAACGAATGCTAAATTTGAAATTGAATCATTTGTAATAATTATTATCGTTGATATTGATTGATGCATTAAACGTTGATGACAGTGCTGGATGTATTTCACATAAACCTCACATCTTAATCATGATAGAAAATTAGTACACTACATGTGAAAAGAAAACTTCTATTATTAGCCTGAATGTTTAAGCGCTTCAGAGTATTTGTATTTTGAGTCACCTTCGAATGAATGAAAATGTATTTCCTACTTTTAATAAAAGTGATTAAATACTTTCCACATTTGGAATGAGATGTATAGCTTCTTCATGTTTTTAAAATGAAAACCGTTTCTGCCACAGCTAAAAAACTTATAAGGAGTTCTGAATACAGTGATAGAATGCAACTATTCCACGCGTTCAACTTTGATTCATTTAGAGTCACATACACATTACTTATTAAAGATTTTGAAATACCATACAACAGCAGTAATGAAATATTTACACAGACTGCACTCATGCAACCAGAAGAATTAAATGCCATTGACCATAAATATGTACCATGTAAGGCAAGACAAACCTTCCAGCAAATATCAATTATTATTATTTCATTTGTTTTAAAGCAACGGATTATCCCGATCGACAGAATCGACCTTATTCTCTAATATCAATGTCCACTCGAAGAAGAATTTAGCACAAAAGTTGATTCGTTTAGCTTTCTTCCTATTATGCTAAATCCACAAATGTTAACACATTGTACCCTTCGAACAATAAGCCAGCATTAAAACATGACAGGAACTCTAGGTTAAAGAACTGTTAGTAAGTTTGCTGTTCCCATTGAGCAAAAAAACAATGTCAACGCGTTGACAGTTTTTTCTTCGAAGGAAAAGTGCGCCAATTAGAGACGTGGAAGAAGAAATTTGATCACTTTAAGGGTCAGTCGATCAAAGCTCTCAGTAAGATAGGAATACTTACTTTCTTTTTAACAATCATGTGTATGGATTAAAAGAATACAGATAACCTAGAACTTTCATCTTTTGAAAATGGCTCGCTTAATGAATGGTTGCAAATTAAAGGATATTTTGGCTACTTTTGTTTTAATGAAGACAATGTGCTAGGTAAAGATGCTGACTGCAAATAAGATTCATGAAAAATGCATGTGAAAGGTAAGATTACAATAATACAAATTGAAAGAAGAAAAGGGGACATCTAATCGTCCCTAATTCTGAGGAGAAATTAAGTACCAGAATTCAATACAAAAATGGTAATTAAGTTCCAAAATTGCAGAAAAGTTGGGAAAATGGTATTTAAACTGGCCATGAAAAGTGATTATATTTTTTTAAATTTTTTTTATAATTAACTGCACCAAAGATTTAATCTTTCATCTCAATAAATATTTCTTGGAAAGCCTCTTGTAATACTCAGAACAGCAGAAGATTCTCCATTTCAAAAATGATTTCTAAAGACATTCTAAACTTTTACTGAATACGATGACGAACCTTTGAAGAAGAGAAAACAACACAGTCGGCCATAATAATAAAAAAAAATAAATGTTACATATTTGTGTTTGGGACGTAACGGGATATAATGAACCTACTAATAACAATGCGCTTAAAAAGAAATTAAAAAAATCTAGTATTTTCATTAGAGATGAGGTAACTAAATGAGGCTTATTAAAATGATTAAGCAACTAAGTAAAAAGGTAATGGCTGCACAAGAGCAAATTAAAATACTTAATTGTAATTACAAGCTTCTATGTAATTTAGGCCAAATAAAATAAAATTATCATAATTATGATTTTGGAAATATGAATTTAACAAGTGATGGAACAACGAAAAGAACTCATATTACAAAAGTTATAAATTGATTAGATTTATAAGCCAGCTGTATAATTAACAGAGAATGCAAGCGAAGAAAACAATAATTGATTAATCCGTAAGATTCTTAATTGCATTTAATATATTTAAGCAAAAATTTTCTTCGCTCCTGATTTTAATTGCCATTTGAAAGGTTATAAGATATCTCTCCCGCTTTCCTAGTGTGCCTTCGTGGTGTAGTGGTTCTGCACGCTGGGTCGATATCCAGAGGTCCATGCTTCGGTTCCCGGCGAAGGCGGTTGCTAATTTTTTATATCTTCTGCTTCCAAAATACCTAATGTCTACAAGGTAAAATCTAAAAATAAGGTATGTAAATATATGTATGTAATAGGTATGTATGTAAATATATGTATGTAATAAGTATACATGTATTTAATAAGTATGCAAATAAACTAGCCATTTCAAATTGCCTCAGCTGTGCATTATTTGCAAGCACAGAAGTGTGAAATTGTGAAACACGTACACACTCAAGATTACACAGCTGAAAAAGGCCGAATTAAAAATGAGAAACAGAGTGGTTATTTGAATCATAAAAATGTTTACAATCATCTGCTGAAGTTCAGTTTGGAAGGGCAGCTTGGCCTAACAGAGCACGAATATAGACTTAGTGTATCTCTTATCAGCTTATCTCCAGCCGTAGTCAAGGTATTATCAGATCAATTTTCTAAGTACTCGACGTAAGTTACCAATAAGAATTCTTGTCAGTTTAAAATTTCTCTGAATCTAACATGTGACAAAGAGGATTTAGAGGTCCTTCCTATGAGGTTTCATGGAAATGGAAACACCGCATTCAACACCCCGAAAAGATCTGCTTAGTTTAATAAGGCATTTTTATATCAATTTTCTTACCCCATGTTCACAGATGAGTTGTGACCATGAACTGAGTATCTATCCAAATTGTGTTTAAGACACATTTTGTTAACTGATTGAAAACATTTGTTTAAAAGATAAATTATTAGACTTTCCGACCATATTCGCAAAGAACAGGAAGAAGTATTTGGAATACCAGAATTTCACCACGAGTTTTAACGCTATAGTCCCACAGCACAAATGGTATAATTTCGGCCCAGTTTTGATGCAGAGGTATGGATCCGAGGGTTTTCCATTCTTCACTAAAGGAATAGAAGTATTTCTCAGCAGTATTTTAGATGTCCTCATGCCGCATAGACACTACACACTTATACATAAGCATGCCTTCTCTGGAACTCACACCTGGGCCCAATAACAGAACAACCAGGATCGCTAACTACCAGACAGATCAGGATGGCTCTCCGGGAAAAGAGGTACAAATAGACGAGACACTCTTGTAAGTAAAATCTAGCTTAACCAAAAGATAATCGTCTGAAAGCACATGCATAGCGCTTAAATTAACTAGAAGGTCTGTCTTATATATTACTCGTATTCAACTGACGGAGAAACTCTTTGAGCTCAAATCTCTAAGACAGGCTGAGAAAAGGAGATTTCCTGAACCTGGGTTTAAATTCCGGTGACGGCCTGCCCGCAAGGTACTTCCCATGTGTTTCCACTAGAGTAACATAAAGTTTTCCTTATAAATCTTCCTCGAAGTCATCCCTTTACTTACGTAGATAACAACCGAGGGCTTATCTTAATTAATTAGCCTAATCTTAGTGTTTAAATAACTTTCTGCAATTATTTACACTAAGATTGATTTGTGTAACTTAAATATAGTTAATTTTCAATTAAGTTTTAATAGTACAACTTGTTTGTCTGTGAATGAATCCCAACTTCCATATTTGTATATACTTGCTTGAATTCTTTGTACATAAAACTTGCTTAGTAAGATCACTAGTGACATTACGTTAGACATGAGGAATACATATCTGTTTACATTGGGAAATTCAGAATAATGTGCAGAGGAGATGGTCCGCGTTAAAGGAATCCATAAAAGCTAAGCCTGTTTAATCGGATTACCACGACTAGGATGAAATTACCGCATTTTAATGGCTTTATCCGCTAGAGTCTGGAAAACTAATATGTATTGGGATCATAATTTACTTAATTAGTCACGCTACTGTAATTGTTTCAACATGAGGCCTAATTAATTGATATTTGGCTTAATATGTTGGATTTGAAAAAACAAACATGGCCTTCAATGCCCCTCAATTAAGGAAATAGCTAATTCTCTCTCATTGCATTAACTGGTGAGTGGAAAATAACATTTTTTTTTCATAAAAATGTTCTGGATAATTGATATCTCACATAGTTTATATATCGCCCTATCTTAAAATTTTCTCACGGAAAATCGTTTAAAATATGATCTCGACATATCTTGAAATATCTTGCGTGCTTTGTATGAAATCCTAAATAATTAAATACAGTAATATAATAATTAAATTAATTTACGTTTTCAAAAAGAACGCATGCTTAATTTGAAGTTATTCTGGTGTAATAAATATCTTTTGGCAAGAAATGATTATTTGGTAAATGGAAAAAAGTAGTATACTTGAAGAGATTGACTAGAAATAAAGTACGTCATTTAGTATCTCCGAGTGCAATTTAAAAATTTTTATATGTATTACTACGCTATAGAATTTTACAGAAGCATATAATGTACAGAAAGGTAGATAAGATAAAACTCAAGGGTTTAAAAGAAACAGATAAAAAGAGGTTTCCTCATTTACTAGTAATGCGGAATCCTGCGGAATTCGATAAAAGTGCGTAGCACTAAATAGAAATTTAGATCTAAAATTTAAATAAAGCATTCAAATTAAGAAATAGCCTTGCGAGTTCTGCAGCGTTTCTCCTTTCTCAAAAGTAAAAGATGTAAAAATTTAATTACGTAAAAAGTTTCAAATTCTCGCTTACTAACGCAAAAAATATTTTTAATGTTCAACTAAGTACTTTTATCAGTTTACTCATATATAACATTTACGCGAGTTAGTTTTCATTTCTCTTAATAGAATTCTCTGCGAAGGCATCCCTATCGTCAGGTTAATTGGCATTCGTATGTCTTGTCATAACTGAATAAATGAAAAAGCACTGTCATAAAGTAAATGTGTGTGTGTGTGTGTATTTAATTATGGCAAAGCACACGAGGGTTATCTGCCTGAGGGGAGGGATGCCTTTCGTGGAGGACTCTCTAAGGGAAACTGGCTCGTATACACGTTACACATGGGGAAAACCACGAAAACGCCCATGCAGCCAGCCCGTTCGCGGGATTCGAACCTCGGACCGAACTACCAGTGTTCAGCGACTTTACCGCTCGGCCGCTGGTGGGCCCATAAAGTAAATGAAAATTGCTTTTATATGGGGCATATGTGACATGTTATAAGGAGTTCATTTCTCATTTAGGAAATTTTGCTTTTTACCAAACGCCATTTTGCGTTGAATCACTTAAATGCGTTGAATCACTTTTCAAACTGCTGCCACCAAACATTATCGCCCTGCATTATATTTAAAGAAACCAAAAAATGAAGAATCTGATTGATGTATGTATTCCCGCATTGTGAAAAAACAACGGTACATAGAGTCATCAAGTTTTGAATAACGTAGTCCTCCATCGGACCGTGTGCACCCGGAAGCTCAAATTTGGAATTTGTTTTATTGTCTACTTCAAATTTTGTAAAACTTTAACGAATTTCTGATTAAAAAAAACTCAACCATTTCAAAGCAAGAACTGGCAACATTGTAAGGATGAAAATATTTCTATCTCCAGCGCACGAGACTATCTACCGGAACTTCTAAAGGCATGCTATTTTTAAACAATTTTAGCCCTAAATGGCAATAGCCCAAATGTTCTCGAAACGTGTTTATGTTTGTAAATAATATTTTATAAGGTATTTCTCCCACTTTCCTAGCGTCCTTCGTGGTGTGGTGGTTCTGCACGCTGGGCCGGTATTCCAGAAGTCCGTGGTTCGGTTCCCGGCGAAGGCGGTTGCGTATTTTTCATCTTTTCTGATTCTAATTAACCTAATGACTCTGCAATGTAACATAACAAATGTGTTTCTAAAAAAGCCCATTTGAACGCAATATAAAATCTGAAAGCTAGCAGAATTTTTTAAATATTTTTTGTGTGTTTATTAAGTTGTAAAGTATTTCTCCCGCCTTCCTAGCGTGCCTTCGTGGTGTAGTGCTTCTGCACGCTGGAGCGGTATTCCAGAGGTCCGTGGTTTGATTCTCGGTGAAGGCGATTGCTCATTTTTCATCTTGCCTGATTCCGAAAATTACCTAATGTCTCTACAAAACATCCTCCGAAATTTCGTTTTATTTGAAAACTTCGCACACGTATCAGATTATTTATTCTAACTAGTTATTAATATAATAGTTCATTTCTCTATTTGTTTTGCATTTATCTCTTGCCAACATTTTCTTAGAAAGGGCATTTACGTACACTTAGCTTTTAAAGTATTAAATATATCCAGAAATTTTTTATATATCATAATGTACATTCACTATTTCGCTATTTAGCTGACTAATGTCCAACTTTAGGCAACTAAAGGGTAAAAACAGTTCGTAAATTGCACAATAGGTTCGATTCCAAGCAGTATCGGCCTCACCAGTATCGGAGCGAATAAGATCTCTGAACCCTGACAATTCTACCTGGAATCTACATGAGGCGAACGGGATTGCTGCTGAGTTGGCTTTCGTAATTTTGAAAAGCCATTAAATTTTTTTCAAGCAGTAGATGTGAAAAATATGCAGTGCCCTCGCCGGGACTCTCCAATACGCCCCGAGTGTGCTACCGTTACAACAGGAAGGCATGCTGAAAAGAGGGAGAAAACACATTATAGTTTTACCCATGTTTAATATTAATGCAAACCAAATTCCCTTAGAAAACCCTCCACGAAAGAATCTCTGCTTTATATAGATACCCCTCGAATGTTTTACCATATTCCAATGACATAATCTAACATAGTAGCATCGATATATTTGGAGAGTTTCCTTGATGTAACACACATTTGAAATATTTTCATGCTAAAGCGTCTTCCCTCCCAGAGTCATTGAAAAATGTAAAATAAATGAAGAAAGACTTCCTAATAAATAACGGAAGAAAGAATAAATTCTTAGAGGTTTTAGATTATTTAATTTCCAGTCATACCATTGCCACATCTGTTAGCAAAATGTTATAGCGACAATAAAACATCAAGACAATTGGCGAAGTTAGTTTCAATACCTCTTTATATAAATATCTATATGGGTTTCAAACTTTAGTAAATAAAGATAACGAATTTTCTCCGTCGTTCTTCCTTTAAGTTGATTATTTTCAACGTGTGATTACCCAACAAGAGTAGTGCGGAAATCCATTGCACTGTAGAGTTTTGAAACGCAGATACATGAAATTCTTAAATGTACATGGAAAACTGATTTAGAAGAGTTTGAAAATAATCAGTAAATCGTGAGAGAATGTCTTACCTGATTCTACATCAAATCTAGCGTGATGCAAGATCACGCTGGAACACTGATCACCTCAAAACACTCTCTAGTTGAGGTAAAAAGGAAATTTTATCTCTTAGCAAGAACAGTTTTCCATTGTGAAGTTGGAACGTAGGAGGGATAACATTTAACACTTTACTAACTCTAGGCTTGAAAAGAAATGACAGCAAAAGTTTAAAAGCTTTTATGGAAATTTCGCTAGGTTCCTTGATTTCCTAAAGCTTTACATTAAGTAAACATGGAATTCGTAGAGTATAATTTTGAAACAATCCTTATATTAAACTAAAATTATTTACTTGACTATACATCCATTTAAGCAATAAATGACAATTAAAAGATTCCTCCACCGTTTCTTACTTTCTTTTAAAGGAAGTATTGTAATCGTGAAAAATTTCGGGTATCATATTTCAACGAAAATATCTATTTTGACCGATATCGAATGCAATTTAACGACGTTTTCGAGTGGCAGCCGAATATAAGGACAAAATAAAGGCCTCAAAACAGATTGTAAAATGGATTTAAAATGGATTCAGAGGAGATTTTTGTCGTGACGTCTGTACGTACGTACGTATGTACGTATCTTGCATAACTGAAAAAAGAGTAGTCTCAGAACATTGAAATTTTGTATATGGGACTACTATGATATGTAGCTCTGCACCTCCCTTTTTCGTTGCAATAGGCCGCACCAAAAATGTATAAATATATATATCTATATATTGCCACTTTGTTATCCGGCTCGGTGAGTGCAGTGTTTTTATTCTTTGGTTTTTCTTAAAAGTGATTGAATTGTGCTGTTCTTATGTTCCGGTTAAGCTTTTTGTGCTTCAATTAATGTGCTTGCAATAGTTGTAGAATTATTAACATTTTGTAAGCTTAAGTCCCGCTAAGCTTAACGAGGCCACCATTTGTTTACATTTGAAACTGTTAGTAGAACAGTGAATTAAATAAGCTTTTGCACCAACTTCAGTGTCTTTTTACCCAGTGTTATGTTACGTAAGGCGTTACGTTCGAACAATGGCTAGCTCAGAAGGGATTCGTAAGTCATCTACCCGATGAATTAACAGCTATCTTGTCATAAATGGAGTACTTCATTTAAACTTAAGCAAAAAGATTTATTTACACATAAAGACAAGTTAAAAGAATATGAAATATTTATCTAGCTACAATATCTATCTAGCCACATAATGCAAACATCGTTCTTAGCTAACTAAACCGGAACTGTTCGTTTTCCTCTGGCGTCCCATGACGTCAGTCTCTATCTGGCTTTTTATTCGCTGGCGTAGTGATGCCATTCCCAACATCCTCCCCCCTTTGAGTTGCTGGATAGCTACTCAAAACATTCAAGTCTATCAAGTTCAGTCTTAGTGGCATCTTAACAGTTCTACCAGCTCGTGTCTTTATAGTCTTAGAACTATCACATACATCGGAAACATCAGTGGGGTCCGGAGATCGGGGTGACCCAGAAATTTCTGAATGATGAGAGGTACTCATGTCGTCTCCACAATGAGAATCTGAAGACTTTACAGCAGATTGATGTTTTTGAGGATCACTTGGATGACATGAACCTGACAAATCATCATCTTGGATTTCTAGGGGAAACACTCGTTGTATCGGACGTACTAAATTGTTAGTTTGCGTTCTTAATCTAACTGTTCTCACTTTACCGTCCTTTCCTGGAATCAGTTCCGTAACCCTGGCTAAAGGCCAATTCAATCTCTTTTTGATATCATCTCCTATCAACACAACGTCATTCACTCGAATATTTGGAAAGTGTGAATTTTGCTGTCGTTTCTGAATAAGTAGTCCTAAATATTCCTTTCGAAAACGTACTCGGAGATCTTCCATTAATTTTGCACGAAATCTGATTCTTTTCCTGAGATGATTGGTGTCTACTGTGTCTATATCAGTTACATCTAAATTGGATCTATCGGTCAGAAACATGGCAGGTGTAAGTGAAACTGGTTCAGTAATGAGAGATTTAGTTTTGTATCGTCGACATTTAATACAGTCCTTCAGAACACTACGTATCGCTCTTCTTCCTCTTGTAATCCAGTACTTTTCACGCAATATGCTTAGTAATATCTGGGTTCCAGCATGACAGTTTTCTCGGTGAAAATATTCAATCAGTCTTTGAGTAAAGATACATTTATCAGGAAGAAGAATAGGTGAAATGAAGAAAGGCTTATCTATGCGTTCAGTAATTCGAGTTTTAACTCTGATAATTCCGTTCACATCTTTGAAAACACACAAGTTCCGAAAAGAGGTTTCATTAGGAAAAAATTGAGCCTGCACATTACGAATAAGCAGAATTTCAGCATTTTCAATCTCCTGCGTTAGACGTTCTCCCCCCCCGTCTAGTATCATGATGCGATCTTACATTACTGATAAATCTCAATATCCATGCAACCATTCTAACTATTGAATGGAAATTTGAGAATTTAATGGCATACCACGGGACTCTCTCTTCTGACAAATTAATATTACATAACCTAAACTTTCTCCTTTCAAGTGTTATTTCGGGTGTTTCTGTTATCAATATTTCGGTGTCAGGCCAGTTGTCTCTTGCTTGCAACGACCATGCCGGGCCTTTCCACCAGCAGGATTCTAACAATTTCTTAGGGGAACACCCTCGCGAAATCAGATCAGCGGGATTCATTTTCCCTGGCACATGTCGCCATTCATTATTAGGAAACAGATTATTTATTTCTTTTACTCTGTTCGAGACAAAAACTGTCCAATCACCACGTTCTTTTAACCAGTATAAAGCTACCCTAGAGTCGCTCCAAAATATTGTTTTAATCTCATGGGCATTTAAAGCCTGCTTCACTGAATATGCCAACCTGGCACCAATGCAGCAAGCCATTAACTCTAACCTAGGGATCGTTACTTTCTTCAAAGGTGCAACTCTGGTTTTTGCTCTAACAAAGTAAATTTTTACCCCTTGAGAGGTTCTCGTTCTAAAAAAAATACAGGTGGCATATGCCTCTTTGCACGCATCTACGAAAACATGCATCTCAGTGGAATCATTTATTTCAACATAACGTGAGATTTCGATATCTCTTAATGCATCTATTTCTCTAAACCATCTTTTAAAAGACGTTTGAATACTATCTGGTAAGGGAGTATCCCACTTTAGATTTAAATTCCACGTTTCCTGCAGTAAAAGCTTAGATGGTAAGATTGCAGGACTCAACAGACCTATTGGATCAAATACTTTGTGAACTGTAGCTAAAATGATTCTCTTAGTAAAATTTTGATCTTCACTTACAAGATTAAAGTTTAAATTACACTTAAGAGTGTCCTTATCAAGATCCCACAAAATTCCCAATACTTTCGTGACACCAGTACTATTAGAAACATACTTACATTTTACATTACTCTCCCAGTTTCTTAAATTAAAGCAACCCCGTGACAAAATATCTTTTGCATTTACAATAAAATCTTCCTGCTCCTCAATATTTGCAACACCACAAACACAATTATCTACGTAAAAAGAATGTTTCAGGTTTTGTGCTATAGCATCAAATTCAGATGGTACATTATCTAATAAATGTGTAATTGAGGCTGCCAATAAAAATGGACTCGACTTTAACCCAAATACTACTCTGCGATGTCGGTAAACAATCTGTTCACTCTCGGACGGATAAAAAAACCGCAAGAAATCTCTATGTTGAGGGGCTATACTTAGCATCAGAAATGCTTTCTCAATATCTGAAGATAATCCTATTGGATAAATTCGAAACCTATCAAGTATCTCTGGAATTATTTCTAGTAAGTTCGGACCCTTATACAAAAGGTCATTCAAAGAGCATTTACCACTTTCTCGGGCTGACGCGTCAAAGACAGGTCTGATTTTTGTAGTGGTACTGTCCTTAATTACTGGCCGATGAGGTAAAAAATGTCCCGTCTCAATATTATCAGTTACCTTTTCAATTATATTCAATTTTTCCCATTCCCGGAAAATCGTAGTATATTCTTCTAAAAATGCTTTATCTTGTGCTCGCTGGCACATTCTTTTATGCCGCTTCCAAGTTAAATCTTTATTTGTCGGCAAATCGGCCACATCAGATTTAAAAGGTAAACAAAGTTCATATCTACCGTCTGAAAGAATTTTCACATTATTTTTAAACTCTTCCAAAACTCTAGAATGTTCTAAATTCTTTCTATTATTTTCAATGGGATCTGAAATACCTATGGATTCTAAAGACCATAAATCTTTTATCGAATAATTACTAATATACAACGAAATTGCATTCAAAACAGTATCATCATTGCTATCTCCAAATGACTCATGCTTCCCAGTTAACACATGTCCCAAACAAGTGTCGATCAAAAATAAGCCTGACTCCAACCGAACACATTTATTAGTAAATAAACCGCCCACAATATCTGCTCCCAAAAGCAGATCAATCTCACGATCAGAAGAACCCAAATCAGACAAACTGACGCCTCTGTCTTTCAGTTCATTAAGAATTTTACTATCGTTCACTTTTGGCACTGTGCCACAAATTTTGCTCTCAGAAAGTGCTTCGATTTGAAAGGAGAAAGTTTCATCTAATGCCGAAATCAACAAATTATAAACATCGTGAATCTGCGTTCGCGTTTCTCTTCCACCGAATAACGAATGCTTCAATTTAATTTGCCTTAATGGTTTTAAATTTAAATTCTCTACTAATTTTTTACTGACATACGAATGCTGAGAACCTGTATCCAGTAACGTGCGTACTTTAAGCTCAACATTCTTAAATTTAATTTTAACTATTAGAGTCATTAAATAAACATTTTCTATTTTACAGTTATTAGTTAATGTACTGGTTTCAGTTACGTCCCTTTTAGACTTTTCATTTGCGCCTTTTTCTTGGCGATTGGGACACATTAAAGAATGGTGATTTTTATTACAGTACATGCAAGAAATTTTTACTCGACATGTTTTAAAAGTGTGTCCAAATCTGAAACATCCAAAACAGGCCCCTCTTTTAATTAATATATTTTTCTTAGCTTCTAATGTCATATTTCTAGCAGAAAAACATTCTTTAGTTGGGTGCCGTTTTTCACAAAAGAGACAGTTAAAATTGCGCTTACCTGGGCTCTCAGAATTTGATGTACTTACTAACGCAGCTGCGGTGGCGAAATCTAAATTTTTATTTAGTGTATCCTTTTTCTTAGAAATATGATTAGAACCAAACCCAGTGCGGGCTAACACGACCATCTCTTCTCCTTTCACTTCTTGTTTCAGAAAATTCATCAAATTTTCAAGGCATCGGTCCTCAGGCTGAGGTGCTTCTTTTAAATTTCTGTTTCTCTCCCAAGCAATTAATACTTCTTCGGGCAGGCAGGATTCAACTAAAGGCGTTAAGAAATCACCATACTTCTCTTGCGTTCTTCCAAGACTTTCTAAAGCTCTAATATTGGTTTCTAAATCATCGTAGAGAGTGGGAAGATCCGTCTTCACACGTCCATTGCTTGCATTACGCATAACCATGCTTAGAAGATCTCTGACGTATATCTGTACAAGTAAGTCTTCTCTTCCAAACCTCTCTCGAAGCTGGGCGATTGCTTTCGGATAATTCGAGGCCGTTGCCGGAAAGCTCTCCACTACCCGTGCGGCTTTGGACTGAGGAACAACTGCTTGCAGGAGGTACTGGAATTTATCTTCATCTGGAATCGTCGGATCTTCATGCATCTTCGAAAACTGGCTCCAAAACGTCAAAAATTCTTTTGCTTCGCCGTTGAATTTCTTTAGTTCGATCTTCGGCAGTTTAAATTTGTGCTTCTCTGGTAATTCAGTAGGTAAAGGATTCTTCGACAGCTTTTCGATTTGAGAACACAGTTCAAAATATTTATCTCTATAAGGTTCAGACGAAATAAAATCTTCTTCATATAGCTTTTCAGCTTCTTTAGATTGTAGAATTAGCGACGTTACTTCCTTTTGGCAAATTTCAAGTCGATTAAACTTGTCTCTAAGCTGTTGTTCCAGAATCGAAAGTAGCTTCAAATCAGGAATATCTGATTTCAGTTCTGCATCAATTTTGTTTGCACATGTGGTAAAGGAAGTTCTTAGACATTTTCTTTCGGTTTTCAGCTGTGTAAGCTCCATTTTCAATTTATTTTAGCTGTTATTGCGCCCCACGTCTTGGCGCCACAATGTGGTGTTACGTAAGGCGTTATGTTCGAACAATGGCTAGCTCAGAAGGGATTCGTAAGTCATCTACCCGATGAATTAACAGCTATCTTGTCATAAATGGAGTACTTCATTTAAACTTAAGCAAAAAGATTTATTTACACATAAAGACAAGTTAAAAGAATATGAAATATTTATCTAGCTACAATATCTATCTAGCCACATCATGCAAACATCGTTCTTAGCTAACTAAACCGGAACTGTTCGTTTTCCTCTGGCGTCCCATGACGTCAGTCTCTATCTGGCTTTTTATTCGCTGGCGTAGTGATGCCATTCCCAACACCCAGTGTGCGCAAATATTAACTTTCAATTTTGTGCATCGAAATTTTTGCCTTCCAGCTCACTGGTTGAATTTACTTCTTTTTTTGCGTAAAAACTCTAATTTTTGTTGTAAAAACGGCATTTTAAACTATTTTTAAAAGTATTAGGTGCCTTAAGTTTTTCTGTATTTTATAGTTTTTAATGAAGATTGTGTTTTTCAGTGACGTTTTGGCGAGTGGGGGCAAAAATAAACTTTCAGTTTTGTACACCGAAAAATCGGCCCTAATTTTAATAGCAAAAATTGTGTTTTAACTGTATTTAGAATTTTATTTGTTTTTTTATTGTACTTTACAATTTTTAATGAAGATGTTTTGAGTTTTTATGTATTTTTGCGTTTCCGTGAAGTGCGAATTAAATTGATTGAATGAGAAACATATTGTTACGAATTTGGTGTTTAAAAAGCTAATGTTAGTTCAATTATAAATTAAATGGTTTTATTTCTCGCGCAGTGCAGCGCGTGACGAATATTAAACGAAAGCTAAGCCGGAAAAATTAAAAATACAAGAGCGCGTGCGTTAAATAAATAAATATCTCTTTTTGATTTCGAGAAAGTGCTGGAAAATTCTAGCGCGTGATTTTAAAATCTTATAAAAGGAGGAAAACATCTCAGTTTGTTGTAGTTGCTTAGTTTGTTGTTGTTTAGAAAACTGCCGTTGTTGATTATAGCGAATTCGCGGATTAGCGTTCTTTAGCTGTTTTGAATTACGTTCTATTGGATATTTGAGTAGTTAAAAGATAACTACTGTGAGATATTGTAATACTGCATGATAATTTGAGAAAATTTAAGCATTTTTGTTGTGATAATAATCAATTTTTGTTCATTTTTCATCGGACTTGTGCATTCATTTCATAACGAACCCGTACGCACGCAACAATTTTTGGTGTCAGAAGTGGGATTTTGAATGCCAATAACAAGAGGGATGGAAGAACAATTGAGACAGCTCATTACTGCTTTTGCTGCTTTCCAAGAAAAGATGGAAGCTGGACAAACATCTTTTAAAGAAGAAATGAAATTGGGCCAGGAATCCCTCAAGGAAGAAATGAAAACGGCACAGGAACAAATGAAGTTGGGCCAGGAATCCGTTAAAGGAGAAATGAAATTGGGCCAGTAATCCGTTAAGTAAGAGATGAAATCTCTTAAAAATGAGATGAAAGCAGGTCAGGACGAAATGAAAAGAGAAATTACCTGCGTAATAGAAAATAAATTTGAGGCTATGGAAGGCAGAATAGACGCGGTTGAAACTAAAGTTGGACAAATAGAAGAAAGAATTTCTTCTGTAAAAGAACATATAGAAGAGAGAGTTTCTGCCGTCGAACAACAAATTGATGATAGGGTTTCTGCTGCCGTCGCCAAAGAAGTTGACAGCCTAAAGAAGTGCATAGCGACGGTAGGAAACAATTCTGAAGGTTTTAAATTTTTATCGATGCCTGCTCGTTCCGTTCTGAAACTATCTACATATGATGGGAAGACCTCCTGGCAGGTGTATAGGACACAATTTTCTATCGTTGCGGATGCGAATGGATGGGATTCCCAAGCTAAGGCCTGTCATCTCGCCGCTTCTCTGAGAGCAGACGCAGCGGATATCCTGCAGACGCTTCCCGAAAACCAGAGACTAGACTTTAAAGCTCTATCCGGCGCATTGGAACTGCGCTTTGGTGAAAAGTGTTTGAAAGACTACAGCAGGCTTCAAATAAAATCCCGTCAGCAGAGGCCCACCGAAACACTTCAGGAGCTCGCCACGGATGTTGAAAGGCTGTCACATCACGCCTTTTCGGAGTGCCCGACAGAAACAAGAGAAATCCCGTCGCTGCAATATTTCATCGACGGCATCCGGGATCCTGAAATACAAAAAGCTCTTCGAATGGCAAATGTAAAGGATATAAAAAGCGCTCTGTTGTACGCCATGAAATTGGAGGCAGCCCAGCAAGCAACTCTTAGAGATCGCTACCCAGTCAGAGCTGTGCGAGTCCACGACCCAGGGGACCAATTGATGGCTCGTTTAGATGATTTATCCAGACAAGTCGAAGCTTTGATACGAAGTAGGAGCGAGAAGAAAGTGGCTCCAAGGTGTTGGAGATGTGGTAGTGAAGGTCACCTAAGACGGAATTGCAGAACGCCCCAGGGTACGGAATATAAAGCAGATGATTTTACCAGACAAGTCACTGGCTTGAGACGGAACAGAAGTGAAAAGAAACTGGTTCTAAAGTGCTGGAACTGCGGAGTTGAAGGCCACATACGAAGAAACTGCAAAACACCCCGAGATACGGAAAATAAGACCATTTCTCAGCAACGACGCAGTAAACAAATTAGTGACCATATCGAGGAACGGAGGTTGCCAGATAATGAAAAACCTTGTTTTAAAGCGCTTAAAATTTATGTGAGTGGCAACAGTAACGGACTGTCCATTAATGGGAATATCGATGGAGTTCCTTGCAATATGATCATTGACACAGGAGCTAATGTTACCATCATTAGGAAAGATTTAGCTGAACAGTTTAAAGATAAACTTATTTGGACGCCATCCTGTGTTACCCTTCAGACAGCGTCTGGTGACAAGATCGAAATAACTGGGAAGTTAAACGTAAAAATCACGTTTGGAAGTGCCGCCTACCATCACACGGCATATGTGGCGGATATTACAGATCCATGCATACTCGGATTGGACTTTTTAAGGAAATACAATTTTTCCTTAGATTTCAAAAACAATAAGCTGCTTTCAGCATCTGATGGCATGACTATCCATCCTCAAAAGGGATCCTCGCCTGGAAATGTCGACGCCTTGTCCGAAAGATCGAGCTCGGGAAGCTGCCGAAATCATACCAGGGTCGAAAAGAAACTCAAGACTACCAGCTATTCTCCATCCCAGAAGCTCTTCGGTCGAGACCTTCGTCTGCCTTGTGACCGCCTGTTTAGTCGCCCTACGGATGCGCCTTCATCGCCTGAGGAACACATCCAAGATGCCCAGGCCCGGTTTGAGGGGATGCACCGTTCTGCACGAAAGCGAGTCAACTTGGCGACGGAGAAAATGAAGACCAGATGCGACACAAGGGCTACTAGACAGAGATCCAACAAAGGAGACAAGGTGTGCTTGTGGAACCCAATTCAACGAAAAGGACTGAGTCCTAAATTACAGTCACCTTCGGATGGTCCATATACAGTGCTGAACACGAATGACGTCGTGGTTCGGATTCGTAAGTCTTCGAACTCTAAACCTAAAGTCGTTCATTACGACAGGTTAGCTCATTACTATGGCCATAGTACGTAATGTAAATAATTGTAAATAGTATCAGACCATGGTCCTTTTTGTTTATAAATGTGTATTTGATTTGATTTATATTTAGTATTTGTTTTGTATTTAGTATTTGATAGCATTTGATTTGTTTAAGTTAGTTATTGCATTTATTGTTTATATTGTTTGATATTGTAATGTAATGTTTATGCCACAGTTGTAAGTTTAGCTTCCTGTCCAGGGATTGTACTGCCCGGGACGTGCAGTCCTTGGGAAGGGGGCAGTGTTACGAATTTGGTGTTTAAAAAGCTAATGTTAGTTCAATTATAAATTAAATGGTTTTATTTCTCGCGCAGTGCAGCGCGTGACGAATATTAAAAGAAAGCTAAGCCGGAAAAATTAAAAATACAAGAGCGCGTGCGTTAAATAAATAAATATCTCTTTTTGATTTCGAGAAAGTGCTGGAAAATTCTAGCGCGTGATTTTAAAATCTTATAAAAGGAGGAAAACATCTCAGTTTGTTGTAGTTGCTTAGTTTGTTGTTGTTTAGAAAACTGCCGTTGTTGATTATAGCGAATTCGCGGATTAGCGTTCTTTAGCTGTTTTGAATTACGTTCTATTGTACATTTCAGTAGTTAAAAGATAACTACTGTGAGATATTGTGATACTGCCTGATAATTTGAGAAAATTTAAGCATTTCTGTTGTGATAATAATAAATTTTTGTTCATTTTTCATCGGACTTGTGCATTCATTTCATAACGAACCCGTACGCACGCAACAATATATTTAATGAAATTCGAGGAAATGAGTTTATATGAAGTGCAGCAAACAATGTATATAATTTAACAGGCCGTAGTTAGAAGTCATCTGGCGTCCACATAAAACATTTTAATGAAATTCTGCAAATTTTCACTAAATTCGTTTGACTTTAGAGAGATGTATAAATTATTATAAATTATAACAAAATTATACGAACCTTTTGTTTCTCGTCTGATGCCTTTAATGAGAAATACGTGGTTGACGATATCTAACAAATGCACTAACATTCAGTTTTATATAACTGAATTTCAGTTTTATATTGCTATCTTATTCATATCCAGTTCATATTTAGAGCGAAATTCACATAGCTAAAAGACATTTTAGTAATGTGAATTCAGACTTACAAAATAAAATGATATTGCCGATTTTCATTCTCGTAAACAAATATAATTTTCAGACTTTTAAGCTTTACTGAGATGAAACGTACATGTACATTTGTACATGATATTAAAGACAAAGTACTCAGGATCTTTTTGCCAACAGAAATTTAGAATATGTTCGATTCATCCTGAAAACTGGAAAACGATATTTAGATATTCAGCATAACCATAATGAGGATAATGAAAAGGTTACCAGCATTAAAAACTGCAATTTCAAATTTCAAATCCACTTTTTTCTATAATGTTAAGTACGACTTTACTCTAGATTAGATTATTTATTGGGCTTTCCAATCTATCTGCCGTCCACATGAAAAGTGTTATAATGTGCCCATTAACTGTATCATTAGTTTAATAAAATTGTTTCTAGTCTCATCTGTGGGAACTTCCTTTCACAGATAAAGGCTCACTAGCGGCCGAGCGGTAAAGTCGCTGAACACTGGTAGTTCGGTCCGAGGTTCGAATTCCGCGAACGGGCTGGCTGCATGGGCGTTTTCGTGGTTTTCCCTATGTGTAACGTGCATACGAGCCAGTTTCCCTTAGAAAGTCCTCCACGAAGGCATCCCTCCCCTTGGCAGATAGCCCTAGTGTGCTTTGCCATAATTAAACACACACACACACACACACCACCACCTTTCACAGATAAATTATCGAACGCTTTACATTTCTTCTTCAAGCGCGAAAGCAATTTTAAAATTATTACCTGCCAAATCTTTACACCTTCCACCAGGATATTTTATGAATTTTCAATTATTAATAATCATAAGCATTTCCATAATGTCCTACAGTATTTTATGACGAAGATTAGCGTTCTCTCTCTCCAAGAGTATAAAGTATTTTTCGCCTCCTTTCCGCATGCCTTCGAGGCGTAACTGAAAACTCACTCGATACGTGTTCAGGAGATCCGGAGTCGAATCTTGGTGACCCCACTGCAAATTTTTCACGTCTCCAGCATAAAATACTAATCTACAGTGGCGCCCGAACTAAAAGGTAGTGGACAATAATTCGTCACCACCACGATTTGGCGTTTGGGTCCCCTCTTCCCCCATTCGCCCTTTAAAAGGGGGGAATATATAAGTTATTTTCTTCCTCTATTCCGCATGCCGTCGTGATGTAACTGGAAGCACTCTCGACCCGTATTCGGAAGTTCCGGATTCGAATCTCGGCGGGGCAATGTAAATTTTTTACGTCTCCAGCATCAAAAATCTACAAGAGGCTCAACACAAAATGGCGGAAGTACGACCTCATTTAAGTTTTTATAAACATCTTATATATTTTCTGAGTATGCTTAATAAAATTTGGCGCACATCTTTTTGTTAACCATATTCTACCATTTTATTGGAAAAACATTAATGCTGAAACAAAGGCACAAAACATCAAATCAAACAAGAGAGATTGTACAGGACTACGTACAGACAAATGCAATTAATACACATATTTGAAATTCTGCTGCATATTTAAACAATACAGCATTGCCTTCAGATTAAACTAAAGAATTTAAAATTTAAAAACACCAGAAAATTAAACTAATAAGTATTTTTGTTTTTTATTTTTAGAAGCAAACCATTTTCAGCAGCGATAAGAATCACTCCCAACTGATTCATTTCGCAAAGCTTAGTAACGAAGGCAGATAATAAAACTGCACGACATCGGACGATTAGAAGATTTATCTAATGAAGACTGAGTTCACAGCAGAGACAAAATAAAAAAAATCAACAATTTACAAAACAAAGATAAAAAAAAAAAAAATCAGCTCGACAACAATTTGTACTCATCGTTTCCTGCAATTGTTGATTTAAGATATAAAAATGATTATTTTTGTGCCTCCAGTGCGTGAAAATTGATATTTCCAGTCCTTAACGGCGTTCTTTTTTCCCTCTCTATTCTTGTAAGTGAAGGATCAAGGAAGACATTTCCTGACACTGATGAAGAGTTTAGCGAAAGTTAATTTGTTATCCTAGTTACTGAACTAGGTTAATGACAAAGAAAGAAAACTACACAGGATCCTAAATTGTGAAATAATCTTCTCCTTAAAAGTAATTTTTTTAGAGAAAAGATTTTGAAATTCTTGATTTTTAAAAATCCTTATATGTTTTTATAACGAGTTCAATATATTATTACACGTAAAGATAAAAAATATATAACTATAACAGCCTGATTACTTTCTTCTGTCTATGAAATTATAATGCTCGATCATACTTTTTTAAGATAGAAAATTTGTTGCCAGTTTAAACATTTTGCTGATAATTCTTAAATCTAATGGCAATGATTTCAGACAGTACACCAGTGGCCGAGCCGTAGAAACCGCTGAACACTGGTAGTTGGGTTCGAGTTTATGCGGGAACGGGCTGGTTGCATGGGTGTTTTCGTGGTTTTCCTCAGATGTAAGAAAGATACAAGCCGATGTTCCTTAAAACGTCCTCCACGGGGTATTAATTCCTTACCGTGCGATGCCTAATGGAATAATAAATAAATAAATAATTTCATACAGCTAACTGAGGGCTAACATATCCATATTTCTAGCCAGGGGGGGGGAAATGCAGATGATATAATTAATACGTAATATACTGTTCATAACAGAGATAATATCAAGCCAAAAATCATAATATATTATATTGAGAGCCACATTTCTATTTATATCATGCATACCAATGAGTTAAGCAGAGATTTGTTTTGGTAAATACTGAGGTATTGCACTATTATGTTTATTAAAAGTGGGCTTACCAAATTATATATTAGATTATTTAACTTGATTAACTGAGGCCTTAATAGATATAAAGAAATGCATAGATATGAGTAATATACAAATATGAATAATATACAAAAATAAAAATATTAATGCATGTAACATTTTCAGCCTAATGATACTATTTTTATAAGTAAATGTATTCTGTATCATAATATTAGTTTAATTCAAAGCCTTAGTAAAATTTAATGAATCGAATCTTTAATTTTCCATTTACCTCTTTCGTCATATTTGTTTCGTTCACATACGTCACACACATGTATTCACATACATCACATATTTGTTTCGTTCACATACATACATAACCATGGCTAAATATTAAATTCAGTCATTAAAATTATGAAAAACATTTTATTCCTTAAAATAAAACTGCTTCATATTTTTGAAGTGAATTTCATTATTATATCTCAGTGTTTCATAAATAAAAGGAAGCAGAAAATCAAACAACTATTTTCGAAAAATATAGTGTTTTTCATTAACTGAAGCATAGATAACAAAGAAAAGGAGATATTTTCGTGATACCAATATTTTGTTCGCCTACACATACAGATCAAAGTATCATCGACATTAAGATCACCTTTACAAAGCGAGTTTTTGTGCGAAATATTTGATTTCTAGCTGGATATAAATAAAATACAATACAATACGTAACCGAAATAATTTACGTTACTATAAAAGAAGAAACAGAAGAAAAAAGAAATCGCTCATTTCGAGCATAGATAAGCACTTCAACTGATAACGGTGATTTGTGTGATATTTTCAAAATGCTATCATCACGACGGACCACAAAAACTGGTAAATATGATATCACTAGCGGTGCATTATGGAGGATAGAGCAGAGGTTACTTGTGTCTTTGGAGTAATAATGTATATTTCACTTTTCAAGCTTTCTCAGAAATGATGTCAGTTCACGCTCTACACGAAAACTTTAGAACCCTGAATGTTTTAAAAAATAATATAAACAAAGGAAAATTGTATTGTAGACTTCAGATTCCTCATACTGGTCTAGTAAACTGTTTTAAACTAAAATAAATAACTAAATAAATAAATAAAATAGAAGTGAGAGAGGGAAAAAGGAACAGAAGATGGAAAATAAAAGTGTTCTTTTTTCTCGTTTTCACATATATTCGGTATGAAATTACACGACTTTATTAAAAAAACATTAGTGCATCATTAGATTAAAAAAATGTTTTAATAGGTTTTTTTGAATACACGGTTAAAATGATCAAGCTACTAAAATCATTATTTTGAATAAATTGCTAAAATTTCTTCTATAATTTATATTCTTAAGAAATAAATTAGATAAAAAGATCTGACGTATACACCACAAGACTTCTTTGCGCAGCCTATTAAATTATACACACATTTTGCTGCATTTCGTTTAAACTTATTTCATCGAATTTTTCATTAGAGATATATTTCTCATTCAATTAATTCAGTTCTCATTTCCCAGCAAAGGAAAAATACATAAACTCAAAAATTTTCATTAAAAATTGTAAAACGCAGAAAAACATAAAACACCAAATACAGTTAAAACAGGAAAAAAAAAAAATTACAATTAAAATTAGAGTTTCTACGCAAAAACAAGCAATTCGGCCAGCACGAAACAAGGCAGATTTATCGGTGTACAAAACTTAAACCTTTGGTCCCACTCGGCAAAAAGACATTGAAGGAGCAGAAACTGAATTAATTCATTATTCTACTAAATTTCAAATGCAAACATATGGCAGTTCGTTAGGCTTATCTCGCCACTTAAACTTTTAAATTGTTCATTATTCTACATCTATTGCATGCAGATTAACTAGAGGCATAAAAACCATATAATTCAATCACTTTTACAGCAAAAAATGCACAATTTACCAACATATAAGAATACAAACCTAAGTTCACGCACCGAGTGATATATATATATATATATATATATGATTGGTGAGTAAGAATATATATATGATTGGTGTAACCGATTGCAACGAAAAAGGGGAGGTGCAGAACTACATATTATAGCAATCCCATATATCATATTTCAACATTCTACAGCTACTCATTTCTTGACTTATGCGAGGTACTTATATATATATACGTACATAGGAACAGACGTAAAAAAATCTATTTTAAATTCATTTTACCATCCTTTTTGGGAAAAAATAGTCCTTTTTTCTGTCCGTATGTACAGATGTCACGCAAGAACATTGTACAAATAGTTTCGGGAGCAGTTGAAATATGGTACCTGAAAGTGTTCGCGATTACAATACTTCCTTTATTTCGTTCAAGGAAGTAAAAAAAGAGCCTAAAATTTATTTATTGAATATCAGGCTTTAATTACTACGAAATAAGACTGTTCTACTTTTACTATTGAATATTTCTAAACGAATAAAAAGTAATTATCTTAGAAGTAATTAAATAAAGTGTTTATTTCTTACAATGAACTATAATTTGAAAGTTAGTAATTTTGCTTTTTTTATTTAAGAAGTAAGATAAATATACAATTCATTCTGAACATATAACGACAACGTACTATTTGTTATACAGTATATATCTGCATTATTTGCGCATCATATTGTATACACTAAAATCATATAATGGACATACTAGACATTCCGAGTCATATTTATATTATTACGACCTCATAAACAGGAATGTAGATTTAAGAACGTAATTCTAATTTTACTTTCATTTATTATGATATCACATCTTCGTGAGGATATGCGTTAAATTATAACACTGTATAAAAGAAAAAATATAACTTCACGAATCTATTTCGCAAAGAGGCCATTCTCCGTGATCTTATCGGATAACTGAAGAAACGGAACTAAACTATTAGGTTACATTTCTTATGCAGTATATCTTAAAAATGCATGAATGGAAACGGAAAGCAACCTCAGTGAAATATAGTTTGAATAAAATAAAGAAATAATGAGCTTACTTGTAATACGAAAGGAATGAACTATTAAGAACAACTAAATTTGTTTTCACACATTCTGAATAAAACATTGACTACTGAATTATTTATCAACAAATTAAAGAACTTTTAATAAATTACAAACTTTATGAGGTACCTTGAAAATATCTGCGTAGCAAATATAGCATTTTCTTAGCTTAGAAAGCCTGTAAAACGTAAGATAACACTGTTATATGTAACAAAAGCACGTTAGAACTATTGACAAAGTAGTAATATCGTGAATAAATAATATCAGAAATAACGATAAAATGCGAGCTATTCATCGTAGATTTTAAAACCTAAGATAAAATGAAAATAGCATAATTTTATGCCAACATCATTTAAGCCTTTCATTATGATTTCTTATTTAACATGAAAGATTATATTCTGTAGGAAAAAAATCGATATACTACATCTAAATTATTTTTGAAATTTTTCAAAAAATATTTTTTTTGATGTAATTACTGCATTTGCAGTAGTTACATTTTTGGATTCTTAAAAACATATAGCAGAGTTGATATTGCTTCAACAGCTTGGCTTTTAAAACCCTTCTACAATTTCTATTTTTGATTTTCGTTATGTCTTAGCAAAATTATTTGACTAATTATTTCAAGGTTTACAATATTTAACTATTATTAGCTCAATAATTTATTTTCACACTTGAAAAATCAGTGACTTAGGAAATGGCATTATGGAGTATAATGAATTATGGATTTAACAATATACGGTAGCTGCTTTAAAAATAATTGGCGATCTAAAAATCAACATTCTAGATTTGGTGCTCTCCCCCTAAATTCATCTGTTCTCTCAAATTCGAGATTTTTCTACGTTATGTAACGCTACTGGAAAATTGGAAGTAAAACTAATATTAACAAATCATAGCTTGTCTCTAGAATCACACCTACTTTGGTATAAATACTTCTGGTGAGCTAATTACGTCATTATTCTGCTAGCTTCTACATTACTAATATCTCAGCATTTTGCTTCCCCGTCTAAAATACCTGAGTCTTAATTTTAAGAAACCAATGTACATAGCAGTTTATCATACTTCATTATGATTGAATCATAGAAATGTATCCGATTTCATCATGATTGGATAAATACCTACGGAGATGATTTTACACTGGTGTGCAAAATTTAAGCAACAGGTGTTCGTTTTGCTATAACTCCACGAGAAATTATCTGAGAGATATAAAATTCAGAAATGAGAGACAGCATTTTGTGTTTCGAAAGCATAGATGCGCAAAAATGAATACAATGTATACAGTATGGAATCAGACAAAAACAGGTTTTATTGAACTCATAGTATCGTTACACATGATTATCTGTACAAGAGGAAGACCAACAAGTACATGTTTCTTAGTATGGGATATGCCCTCCTCCCCTTACTGCAATGATTACTTCGCCCCGTCTTTTATACTCAGTACCAGATTGTCCAATAGATCCTGAGATAAGAGTGCCCCTTCGTCAATCAGCATCTGTTTCAGTTGCTGGGTGTTCTCCAGAGGAAGTAATCGTGCCGCAAGGCATCTCCCCAAATCATCCCACACATATTTTATGAGATTTAAATCACAGGAGTACGCTGGCCAATCCATTCGATACTTCAGAGTAGTTTCTAAACAGCAAGAGTCCGGTGTGGCCGTGCATTGTCATCCATAAAAACAAAGTCTGCTCCGATGGCATCTCGGAACAGATGCAAATGTGAAATGATCACCACCAGACAACAGCGATCTCCGGTTACAGAACCTTTGTCCTCCCGTGCAGCATAATGCCTCTCCAGACGAGAACTCCAAGACCACCGCAAGAGGTCTCTTTTCGTGATGTTACTGGGATGAAATAGTGTTCTGACCTCTCTCCAAATCAACCGGCGTTAAGAATTGCTTGTGGCACAAAAACGACTCTCATCCGTAAGGAGGACACGATTCCATTTATGAGATGTCTACTTTTTGAGCTCCTTGCACCTCTCTAAACAGTGACGCCCATGGGCAACTTTCTTGGAGCAGCCCCCACCAACCTCTCTAACAGCTCTACCTATGGTTTGGAAGGCTTCCCAAGGGCGCGAACGACACTTTTGTCGATTCCGTACCATTCAGCAACACAGGTCACACTACGCCCTCCTCCAGATTTCCGATCATTCTTTCGCGTGTGAAGTCATCCAGGTAATTTCCTCTAGCCATATTTCCATATTTCACGAAAGAACTTACCTGTATTTGCAGCAAATGACTTTAATTGCGTCTCCGTCCTTCCTTTTATTGTAGTCTTGATTTAAGAATAACGTATGCAATACTGAAAAGGAGGAGCTGTTTTAAATTTTTCTCTCTCTTTTTTGTGTTACGAACATTACTGGACATTATGAGCAAAAGATCTCGCTCAAATAAATCTCGTTCGAATGATATTCTGACTTTTCGCCCAAAAACACAAGCAAGTTTCTTAATTTTAACAATCAGATACGGTCTTAATAAATACTTTTTAACAAAAATGTCACGACAGAGCATTAATGCCCTCATCCTCCTTTATATATCACTTCCTTGGATATCTTCTCATAACAGCGTGCCACAGTTTATTTTATAACCCAGATCTTAGCAAATTTATATCACTCTTTCGTACCCCGTCTGCACGCACTGAAATTTATTAACATAATTAAAAAATACTTGTCAGTCCTTTCAATGCCTTGTACGTATAGTTTTCATTTTATTTGCATTTCTAATTCGATTTATTTGCATTCATTATGTTTCAGTCGAAGTCTACTGCATATTAATGCAAGTGCATTTTGATGCAGCGGAGTAACTAGAATGGCATGATACATCCTTTCTGAAACATCCTTTCTTGATAACATAATCTATTAAGGTTGATTATTTTTATTTTAAATCTGGCAGCACTGAATTAATTCAACATTGCTCACTAACACAAGAAGGCATCTTTATGCAGTTTACAACCTGTTTTATTTCAGTTTTGATCAGCAGTTTACAGATTTAGCAAAGCTCACTCTCTGATTGTCCAGACATCCCATTCTTTTCAGCAGATGCAAATTAGTCCTCTTATGAAAGAGTTACATGCACAATCAGATGAGTTACATGTTTTATAGTTGCAGCTCTTCAGCGCAACTTGAAATTGTTCAATGTTTACGGTAATCACGCCTTGGAGAGTAACTTCCTAAGTATACTAAGTAGTAACAAAAACACAAATTTAATCAGCTTGAGATGAGTCAATTTTATTTAACCTGTCATCGATTAAGGAGGCAGTACTTAGACAGACCGTCATTCAGCACTCATAATGTGGTGGATTAATTTCTTATTATTAATAAGTATCAGATACTATTCTAGCACCGTTTTTCCCAAGAAAATCTACGTAAGCTTTTAGGTACCAAAAATTTTTAATTCTCTCTCTGTCTGCTACATATTCAAATCCAATTTATTTTAAATGTCAGTGAGGAAAATAAAACTTTCTAAAATCTGAAACTAAAAAATCTAACCAAGTGCTAGGTATAGGTAAAAGTAGGGGGAACACCAGATATTTACCAACACGTGATCCCAAGTGTTGTCCCTTTCTACTAACGTTCCCGAATAGCCTAGCTTGGAACAGAAGACGTCCGTCTCACGCTACCCCGCGGGCTCTACTACTGCCTGCAGTGCACCAGGGGCTCGTCCGCATGCCCCGAGTGCTTCGTTTATACATTTATATATATGAATAATTATATTATGCATGGTGGTACATGAATGTTGCTTCAACATGGTAATACAATTTATTTTACATTTATATACTATTGGATTGGGGGATATTCTCGAAACATTTTATTCAACGCCCTGTGTTTCGTATTCCAAACCGAGCGAAAATAGTAATACTTGTTTATAGAAAGATAAACATTATTCGTAATGTAAAAATCTAAACTTTGGTACTACAGAGATAAAACAGCGTTTGAAGAAATACGCGATCAGATAAATTGAGCCCTTTAAACTAAATTTTACAATGTTCTCTATATACTATTGTTTCATGAATATTTTCAAGAACTGACATCCGAAGGCTATTTATTCTAAAGAAATTCTATTAAATAATACCTAAACAGTACTAAACGAAGAAATGTTTACATCCCAGGCAGAAGGCGTCTCTAGTGCCTTTTAATAAAATAAGGAGAAAATTAGCCTTTGATATAGTAAAAAAGAACGAGTGCAAGAAAAACAATTTATTTAAATTAATTTTACTTCAGGTTGGTGCTCTATTAAGTTTAGAGACTTTGAAGGCATTCTCGAATCTTTGAAGGCTCGCTCAATAGTTCAAGAGTTAGCTAGTTAACTCCAAGTGTGTGTTAGTTAACTCCAAGTGTGTATTAGTTAACTCCAAGTGTGTGTAGCTTTTTTCAGAGTTTACTATCCATTACATAGAAACTATGTTCTTAAAAAAAAAAAAAAAAAAGTTGCAAGCATTTCTCAAATATTTGGCCGAATTATTTGACGAACGAAAAAGCTAAGATAGTTTATAAAGTGTAGATATTCTCAAGCTTTTCAAAGGAGGATTTAAATTTTTATAGACTTTACACTGATTTAAAAGATGATTATTTATATTAATCAACTTACATTTCATTTAACGCTTTCCTTTCTGTCAGTATCTACCTCCCCAGTATGTGAAAAAAGAACATTTTAATGAACAGAAACAGCTACGTATATACTTGTATATATACTTACTCGAGAATTCTCTTTGTAATATTCATATAATATTCATTTTTACAGTAATTTTTATTTTAGGGCTACTCCGAAGCAGATTATATACTGATTCATTAAAATTTACAAAAATGTTTACTTTGTTGCACTTTTAGAAGACTTAATTAATAATGAAACTGATTTTCCTTTAGCCCTTTTGTTTAATTTTTTATATTGAATTATTTTAAGAATCCACAATCATCCAGATATAAATCAGAAACGTGGCAATAAAGAAAATTCTTCGGCTGTTCTTTGAGTAAAAGCAAAGAATTTTTAACAATATTATTTAATGATATTTTATACTAATTTATTATGTTACTTTACGTTTATATTATTTTATTTTATAGAACTGCTTTTGTTTCAGTTTTGAAGTGTGTACTTCCTGTTAGACTGTTAACCCCTTTCTTGATTAATTTTTAATTTAATTATTGTCTCTTGATTATAGACATATAAGTATATATTTTGGATGGGATGTATAATTTAATACTGATTAAAAAAACGCACTGTAATTTTTTGTGGTCAAATGGAAACAGTAACACCGCAAAAAATTCGGCCAATCAAAAAAAAAAAAAAAAAAAAAAAAAAAAAGAGTCTCTCAGGTAATCATCAAAGCTTTTGAACTAATAACGATAATTTTAAAGGTTGTGGATAAATACTGCAAAGGAGAGCCAAACAGTTAAGTAAGGCAGATAGAGTTAGTTTGTTTAAGGCAAGGAGAAAGGACCGAAATAAGCAGATTTTATAATGGAAAAGTCCTGAAATGGCGCATTACGACTGAAGGATGGTGCTGAATGGTAGTTAAAAGCGTTTTTCTTGAGTAAATTATAATTCCCCGTGGAAATTTCGAGTAATATGCATCGCTACATGAACACAGAACTCATCGACGTGCGTTTTAGCTATTTGGCTGCTGACAGAAAGGCGCAGTTAGTCAAACAAGGAACTCAAAAATCATTTTCTGTACGTTCCTTGAGTAGTTGTAATGTTTCGTCGTTTTAGCCACAGCCCTGTAGATGAAATGCATTTCGGTGACATCCGCGCTTATGTAGCCATGCATATTACTGAAACTCATACGAAAAAAAGATGATTTAAGTCAGCAGAACGTATTCACTTACCGCTCAATAGCCCTCTGTTCCACCTCAAAGCGCATTTTCGCCCACACGTTCCGGTGCGAAATCAGCTTATTTAAATTTAGAAAAAAAAACCCTTAATTCTTTATAATTTGGGCACTTCCCTTTTTCTATTCTAAAAATAGTAATAACCTATTCGAAACTGCTTCATATCTGAAAAGTAATTCCACACCATGTCTTTTTAACCTTCTGCATTGCTTAAATTTCTTAACCAATCAGATAAATGAAAACGTTTACTATAAATACCTCTGCATTCTAACTATACGTGGTATTTTGCCGTTTACTGTCTTGAATAACCAACATCTCTTCGCTTTTTTGAATCCTTGTATTGTTCTAAAATGCAGCTGCGTATGTAAGATTGTGGGGCGCCTTTTGCACCCATAATAATGTGTGAAGCAAGCATTATGTCTAAAGAACTGCTTTATCCAATAATAAAATTATGTTGAATTTAGTCACGTCTGTCTGCAAATCTATTTTACGTTACATCTAGGCTACCATTGCCAGTTCACTGCAACTATATCACCTAAAAATTTATCTCGGCTGTGACTAAAAGAAAACCTAATTTTGACTGATAATTGGGAATAAAGAACCTAATTTTCACTTCTTATACAAAATGGTTTTGCATATTCATTCCGATTATCTCTGTCCATTACCTTCAGAAACCAATTCTGGAAAAGTGTTAAACAATTTTATATTTACAGAGATTACTGATAAATTTACAATTACTCATTTATTTTGCTTTATTACTTTTTAAAACGCATTTATTACGCTTTTTACTTGTTTTTTGCTAACAGAAAAGTTTAAAATATATACAGCAGCACTCGGTTACGAGTAGCATCTGGCATATTTCTTGGACCAATAAATGGAACAAAACGGCTTGATCGCAGTATCACATGTAAAGAGTTTTAAGAGTTGCTCCTATGTGCCCCGACTTTACTTTCTTTTTACTGAGTAGTTGTTTTAACAAAGACATCGATTAGAACTGCTTATGAAATCTAATGAAACTGGACGGCATAGTCTAGTTTCTGGTTAAAAAAGTAAATATAAAACCATAAATATCATTGAATTCTACTTGCAGGTAATTGTACAGTATAAGCAGCAATTACTGAAAAATTATTTAAAAGTAGATCCATTAAACAATTAGAACTTACAGAATAAAAATGAAAACAGTTTACATGGAAGTTAATTGGATCAAGTAGATAAATCTTATAAAGTACTTATAGATAAATGATAAATGTGTTTTTTAAGACTCTAGAAACATTTTGCACGTCTCATTTTTTAACATGAAACTATTCAAATAAGTTATATTCCTTCCAAGAAAAGTAAGAAACTTTTTCCACCAAACATTATTCTAACAATATATTATTTATTAACCAAAACGTTTCCTTTAAATTTCTTTCTAAAAATTAATAGTTCATTGCATCATTTAAGCGACATAAAGCCAAACGTAGAGAGCTCTCCATTTACAATTCCAAGATAGATTTGCTTTGGCGACAGACAGGCGGAAACGCCATCGACTTCTGTTTCTGTTGCACCGCTATGTGGTCCAGTAACCTTAACAAAATACATCTCTCGAAAAATGCGAAGGTCAGACATAACTTTTGCTTGCTGCTTTTCTCCGCATTTTTACCTTCCGTAAGTGAAGTGGTTTGTTTACGTTAAAAAACCTGAGGTACGCACTACCTCTCCTTTTATTCTTGGAAGCGTTTAAGTTATGCATATAAGAAATAAGCAAGGACTTGTGTCATAACGTTTTGAAGACTGAAATGGATTATTAGTATGTTGGGTTGCATCTGCGGACCACGTTTCTCATTTCATGCTATGCTGCAAGCAACAGGATTGCATGTAATATCATAATGCCAGTTCATACACTGAGTGTATAAAATTAAACAGCTGAACTAGCCTGAATTTGTCTCATTTGAATTAAAAATAATATGAGATACCGAAATAACGACAACAAATTATTTAGACGGTAATAGTCACATCAAATAAATTATTCGTGCAATTTAATGGTTACATACATACATACATACTAGTTGCAAAAATATTGGCTAAATATTTTATATTCATGAATTTAAATGGTTAGTATCACACAATATTCAGTAAAAGCCTTATGCTTGTACCTCACTTGCAAGCCTTTGTGATGCTTCTTTGGCGAAATGAAGCAACTCCAATGATGGAACACAGCAATAGCTTTTATTTAACACTAAAAAAAATGGCGACATACAAAACAAGAAAAGAAAACGTATTCTATCATTTAAAAATAAATTACATTCTTCGTGCGAGAGTCGCACGAGGCACTCGAGTCTGGTTTCAAATATTGCCATTCACAAATACCTTAATGTTCATCTATTTAAATTATTTAAACTACAAGATTTTAATATTATTTAAAGCTGTTACAACCTCTCCCCCAACGGAGAGACTTTTGCCGAAGGGAAAAGTTCTGTAAATTTCGAAAGTTTATAAGCTCGGCTTGCTCAATTGCTAAAGAGAAAAGATTACTTCTCTCATAAGTTTCCAAATTTTCAGGCCGAAAATTTTAAATTTTAAACAAATATTTTTACACCACATTTAAATAGAAAATGGACAGTGTTCAAATTAGTCTTCCTTTTTTCCTTGACGGCGCCTAGATCTCTTCCATGTTGGACCAGTTCCTCGGCTATAAGTCACAGCAAAGCCTTTCCTCAGTTCATCTGTGCCTTTCGGATAATATTCAATTGTCATTTGTTTTCGACAATTGTTTTCTTCGTCTATTAGTAGCGGCTTTGATATTAAATCTAAAGCCGAAAGATGATGATAACGCTGCATTGCAAAATGATTCTCAATATTAATTTCTTTATCGTTTTTCAAATTTTCGTGAACATCTTCCACGTTTAATTCTGGTGATTTAACTTCTTCTTCAAATACATCTCTGGATGCTTTATTTTCTTCCTTCATCGGTTCCAAGATCTGCTCTTCAGATATTTTTCTTTTCCTTTGAGCATTAGTAGAAACGGCATTAAAATGGTATCACTAAGTTTACGTTCAAGTGATAAACTAATAAAATAAGGCAGTTCAGTGTTAACAGGAAGTAATAACCTGATATCACTAATATTACGTTCAGTGATGAACTAATAAAATAAGGCAATTCAATATTAACAGGAAGTAATAACCTGGTATCACTAATATTATGTTCAGTGATGAACTAATAATATAAGACAATTCAATATCAACAGGAAGTTACATTCAGTGATGAACTAATGAAATACGGCAATTTAATATCAACAGGAAGTAATAACCTGGTATCGCTAATATTGCGTTCAGTGATGAACTAATAAAATAAAGCAATTCAATATTAACAGAAAGTAATAATCTGGTATCACTAATATTATGTTCAGTGATGAACTAATGAAATAAAAATACGCACGATTATTCGATCTCGCCGGTGCCTCCAAAATAATTAAGACTGTGATGCTTCTTTGGCGAAATGAAGCAACTCCAATGATGGAACACAGCAATAGCTTTTATTTAACACTAAAAAAAAATGGCGACATACAAAACAAGAAAGGAAAACATATTCTATAATTTAAAAATAAATTACATTCTTCGTGCGAGAGTCGCACGAGGCACTCGAGTCTGGTTTCAAATATTGCCATTCACAAATACCTTAATGTTCATCTATTTAAATTATTTAAACTACAAGATTTTAATATTATTTAAAGCTGTTACACCTTTCAATATGAGGCTTGATAAACGTTAAAACTGGCCCTAAAGATACTGTTTCTGTTAGTAACTAAATAGTAATGCATTCTATAATAACTAGCAACGCTAAAATGCATATATCGCAGGCTCGGTATCAGAAGTTAGGAAATATTCGCTTACATTGCAGCAAAGCACTTTTGGGGTGCTCGCAGCAAAGTTCATGGAAAACGAGGACTTCGAAGATGAATCTTTAAAAGAAGCTGGCAGATATTTAGATTGTGATACATTTACACTTCAGCTGATGAAGTAGGTTCTATCTCCGAAACTTCGAAACTTGTCTTTGAAATTTATGAATACTACGCTGAGTCTTGTTGCTTTAACTTCTTCACTAATTTAGATGGTAATTCGAAAACGAATCGCATTTTCCTGTAACAATTCATTGTTAATTAGAAAAGTTTGAATAAACAAGGACGACAAAAAACAGTGATAATTTTAGCTGAGCAGATCATAATTAAAGAAATATGGCACCTCATGTACGATTACTCAAAAAGCAAATTTAAGACACGAGAAGAAATTCCTTAACTAAGCAAGTAGCCATAATTTAGGTTTATTTGTTTGTTTAATCAAATATGGCAAAACAATTAAAGGAGAACTGTTTAAAGAAAAGGCTTTCTAGGTAAAACTTGATCATATTTACATAGCGAAGGAAGGGGAAGAACGAGAACGAAGCGAAGGAATGAGCTTCCTCTAGGATTCCAATACGAGTCGAGCTAACAGCGTTTAACGTTTTATCCGTTTGGCCATTGGCATACAACAGCACGTTGAAATCTAGAGTATAGTGACACAACTGAGATGAACTTTTAGACTTTTCCGGATTTAGACACTATCCACGGGTAGCCCTCTTTCCATTATCAGCAAAATCTCACCCTGTTTTCTCTTAAAATGCCTTACTTCTCTAAATCTGAAATAACTGTTAACAATTTATTAATTATAAATGCTTTAATATTGATGCTTGACACATGCCTCTGTTTGGTATCAGTTCCTTCCCCATGCTTTGATGAAAGTAATAAAAAAATTGAAAACATTCTTAAAATAAACTTATTATTATTTTTTTTAACTAAAGCTCAAAATCAAATACTTTATTCGAATGAAGTAATCTTTAATGCCAACTTTTAGGCCATAAAATGTAAAATAAATACCTAATTGATAAACATCGAACATTTAGCTTCTCATTTGTTCTACAGAGTGATTCATAATTGCGTCCTTAAGTTGTTGTAGTTGTTACTTGTCTTCTTGATCTAAATCATAGTCTAGATCAGATCCATGGATTCCTCATGGCCAAGAAAAAGAGAGGGAATGCCCTTGTGCAAGGTCGCAGTTATGTTACAGATGACAGTACGATTTTGTCATCTCTTTGTTTAGAATATCTTAGGGGCTTCGTAGCCAAGGGTGTCAGACACTGCTTCTTCTACCATGAAACTCTCAAGGAAACTTTTCGTTCGGAGGAATTTTGTAATCTTGCCGCCATGTAGCGAGGATACTATACATTTATAAACATCCTTACCTTCTTTTGTATTCGCAGGCGGGCTTAACGATATTACCGGTGGTACAACTAACCACCACATCGAACAAGACAGAATTTTTCCTGATTGTTATTTCCAAGTAGGCCTGTCAGAAATGATGTTAGACCTATACCTATAATTTTACTAGTTTACTCTGTTCCGTACCATTTCATTGTTCTTTCAATTCACTGGCGTGTCGCAGAACTTATCCTGAATAGTCAACAATTCTTTTCATGAGAATGAATTGCAACTAAATGTAGTTCTGCAAGTCACTAATAACTTTACAGAAATGATGAAGACGGGATAGAGTGAGACATGTGCGACTCTAAGTATCAGACTTTCTCTGGAACATTATTGGAGAGTGCCACACTTCTATGCTGGATGCAATCTGAGCACAGTCAGAAACGGGTAATCGTAGTCTTCATTAATCGTGCTTGTCACAATTTTTATAGTGTTTGTAACGACAAGTAAATAATAACTTACAAAAACTGTGCAGTAGCATGGAGCAATGCACGATTTTGCTGTACAGTTATTGGTCTAGATCAAACAGTTATTGGTACAGTTATTGGTCAAGTCAAATTACTAACGTAAGTGCATCAAAATAATTAAAAGGTCCATTATAGATCATCCTAAGTTTCTAGAGATATATATATTCATTCATATAATTCACCGAATTAGCAAAAAAAAAAAAAAAAAAGAGGGAAAAAACATTGTTGACACATTTTGATCACTTTTTTGCTCGTCAGTTATCTGTAACATAATGTTTTAGGAGAAGTAACAAAGCAGGATTAAAATACCCGTTAAAATGAATCATGTACCTCTCAGATAAAACACTAGGTATGGAGTGTTAATTACATGCATATTACATTTATCTGTTAGCCAGAGACTAAGAAATTATTACAGTTCTGAAGAGTAAACAGTGAGAAAGTATTTTTCAAAAACATTCCAATTGAACATGTAATGCCCTTTTCTGGAGGGAAGTAGATGACATTTATCGCAATTTTATGCCTCAGATAGACAACGAACCATACAGCAGTATACTTTCGGAAGTTTTGTTTCGCCGAAATTTAAATTCATAGGACTGTATCTGTTCAAAACTAAATTCATAGGACTATATCTGTGCATTATAAAATAATACATTTTACTTATAGGAATCTATCAGAAACCGAAAATAGAATTACAGCATTAAACTAAAATATTCTTCTAAGAGACATTTAATTCAAGCGCGAAATAGGAAATCGAAGGAAATTTTTACTTTTAGAGAGAGGTTCTGCTGAAGCTATTTCCATACTTAATCCTTGAATAACATCGTCACACCCAAGCGTTAGTATTGCAATGATTAATGAGAGATTTACAAAAAGTAAACAGACACTGGATTATATTGTTTTCTTATCTACGCCTACACATATTTTTTAACTGTCTTTCTGTAACTGTAGATAAATATGTTTCTAATATATTCTTTAAAGAAAGGATGAAATTTTAATGTCATGTAGTCATTTGTTCACAAAATTGCTAATCTTTAAAAAACTAATCTTATCTTCATACAATTTATAATAAAATATGAAACCAGCCTTCACGTATTAGTAATAGCGAGAGAGACAGGTACTCTCACTGTCAGAACAAAAATCTTCTTTCAATCTAAAACAACGTCAGTTCTTAGACAGTACATAAAAATGTACAAGCATACAGTGCTATTTAATATTTAACATATTATTACCTTTTCGCAGCCATTTAACGCTTTATGAAACTTAATGCTAATTATATGTAGTATATATATGGTCGATTGCTGATATCGAAAGACTATCCATCTTAGGTAGTCGATGACCACGAGGCATGGGTATCTGAGTTGAAGTCTACTCCCAGACTAAGAAGATACTTAAGAACAACATTTCGTCAAATAAATAGCAAAGTTCGTAGAGAAAAACTAAAAGGTTGCCGAGTGAGGCTTAAACATAAAAAGAAGTTAATGCAGTGACCGTCGTCAGAGTAGAAGTATGTTTTTTCAATTGTTTGCTTCAGAGGAGGCCTTAAGGGTTTCGAGATTGTACAATAATTTCCTTTCCTAGTAAGAAAAGAAAAAAAAAAAAAAAAAAAAAGACGGAGAGGAGGGAGATGGCAGCATGAATGGTTCCATGGTTTTGCCATGTATGTAGTATTAACCTACCCAAGTTTCTTTGATAAAGTCCTTCACGAACGCTTTCTTTTTTAAGTGATCGATCTCTTGCCACTTGGCACGCTTAAATGAAAATCAAATGTAAACAATTTCCGGTAGAAGTTTCTCTGCGGTTATCTCTGCAGTTATTGACATAGTCAATCAAAGGATTTGATCATGCAAAATGTTTTCAATTATTTTATGTTCACTGTTCATGAACAAGACATAGTATACAAAGGATATTTGCATCAATATGCTTTCACTGAAGACTTCTAAACTATTTCTGTTTGTAAATATCCTACAAAGAACACAAAGGCGTTCCTCATGGAATTTACCTTCAAAATTGGTATTAAACGTGACAAAATCGCATTTATATAAAGTGCGCAAGTTCCATGCTGATGACAGACACAATCTTGTGCTCCTCGCTATGATAAAATTTGCAGATTTATTCTGACGTTACTTTCAGACAAGTAAAGAAATCGCAGCACGAAAAAGTAAAATCATTGAGGATATATTTCAAATCTTAAATTCGTAACTAAGTGCGACATCAAATACCAAAAAACTTTCAGCTAAAATATCGTATAGTATTATTTAAAGTATTTTTTCTATTTCAAACGGCTTGAGTTATTAATATTTGGTTTGAAATTACAACATAAATCCAATAATTTAATCTAAAGTCCTGATGGAATTTCAATTGTAATATTGGCAAAAATACGGTTTTTGCTTAGGATCACAAGACATTTGAATACGAACTTTGAACAATAAAGTCATGAAATTACAGTTTTACCTTGTCAAATTTACTAAATTTCCTTCAAAGCGGCAATATCTTCGTGAATATTGCGGAAATGAAACTAGCAATGAATATGTAAATACTACTCTGATATCTTATAAATATTGCCTAAATAAAACTCAGGTTGTTATAATGCTGTTATAAATATTACTATTGCCCAAAAATTTAGCAAGTTCTATTGAAAATATTTATACATTACTTCTAACAAGTTTTTAAATACCTAACAAGTTTAGTAAACTATGATAAGTTTGAAAACATTTCTAACATACCTTTACAAGGATTTCTGGAGTAAGACCAATACTTTTTATTTGACCGTGACAGACGTAACCATAAACATAAACATGCAACACAATTCTGACCAGTTTTTTTTTTAAATAGTACAATGAATGAAATGAATGTCTATGAATAATAAATGTCTATGAATCAATAAAAGGGAAATTTTTTCTGTTCTTATACTTTCTATGCTTATTTCAGACAGAGTTAAAAGACTCTCTTTTAAGGAAGTTAAAAAGCCATAAATCTACGTTTTAGTAAATATGCGTCATTAGTTATAAATAACTATTTGATTATATTGTGTTTAGCATTTATTTATTTATATATTGATAAAAATATATGTGCTCTCAAAATTTAACTTTGCTATATCTGCATAATTTTATCAAAAAGCGCTGTAAATTATTATTGTACTACTAATAATTATTATTTAATTATCATTATACTAATATTATCATCGGATAATTTTATTATTATATTGTCAGTATATATATATATAATTATTTAATAATATCACTGTAATATGATTATATTATATTATAAAATTATAATATAATTTTTATTATAATGTTAATTTTACTACTATATTATAATCCGAAATAATTTTAATAATTATAATAAATATAATTATTTATTTGCTATTATAGTATTAATAAAAATGATAACTACGCATAAAATGTTTACTACTATATTATTCTTTACTTACCTTCACGGTGTAAGAAATAATTTTTGCTACGAAAAGATGCTTCACAGGAAAAATATTCCATGATTTTAGAGGTCTTATTTTTAAAAGTAAGCAATAAAATATGTATATTGCTCATATAAAATTCATATAAATTATGAAAATTTTGTTTCAAACTTTTTGATCCCTGGCTGGGAACGGATAAGAATCTTACCATTTGTTTCTGCGAATATCAGCCAAAGGGGCGAAAGGTGTTTGATGGCAGGATGATGAGGAAATCCTTTCTTTCCTAGGGAGTAAATTCCCTCTTCCGTCGAAGAAAACGCTCGTATAATCATTTATCTGATAGGCTCTATGATTAAGATCTCTTTTAGACGATTGTTTGGTGAAAGCCAATCAACGTTACGTTAGGGATGGTCAAACTATTATTGCTAAATATGGTTTAGAATGTCTTTGTAAACATTGCCAGAATAATCTCGGGGGTAAAGTTTTGTCAACGTGTAATCTTAGTCAAATCTTTGCGTTACAATGTCATATGACTTTTCTGATTTCATATTTTCGGTTGCCGCAAACACATGTATGAGTCGTGCATACGTGCATCAAAATAAATGAATAAGCATTCTTAGAAGGCATTTCAGTTATGCAATAGATGAGAGTGAAGACTATAAAAGATTATTATTGCGTAATAGAAGAATGCCACGCAGTCAGCAAATGATATGAATTCTTTGAAAACAAAATTACTATCTTCCATCATTAAAGGTAAACTTATAGCAGATAGGATCACTCAGTCAACCTGTCCTTCCGGTATCCATCTTCTCCAATGGCCAAAAGATACTGAAGATAATAACTACCACCGCATGTTTTCGAAAAGAAATCCTTTCCGTATTTATAACCATACAAAAAATATCTTTCCTTTCATATATAGCATCTGACCTTGAACTCATAAATATGCTGAGCACGACCACCGCACCCACGCTGATAATGACCGCAACTTTCTCAACAACAAGTCTTTAAAAGTACCGCTTTGCTTCCGTTCCCCAAAGGCATCAACTGCAAAAGTCATGGTTTGCTGAATTTTATTTACGTGAGAAGAATGTAACAAAACGGTGATCGCTTTGTCTTTTCTGTAACAGAAAAAATCAATTGTTAACAATTTTTGACATAAGACTGGGTAGCTGGAGGGCTTTAGATAGCCATCTTCTCTAGGACCTTTCAATCACTTCCGCTTTCTGTTATATTGATAAAGAAGCTCTCAGATATTTTGCATAGCTCACTAATATTTCGCATAGCGATCAATCCTGTCGCTCTTCATTATAATAGCAGCCTTATGCGTTTGAACTGTTCTTTATTCAGTATAATTCGAATATCAATATTGCATTTCAGTAAATGAAATGCATAGTTAATTTGGCTTTCAAGCACAGGCTTTTTTCGCTAAACAAAATCTAATGAAGTGCTCGAATTAATAGTTAAAATGTGTTTTAAATCAATAAAGAAAATAGTGCAAGCTGCAGATACTTGCTCAGGTTTTTTTTAATAATTGACACCACTGATGTAAAATCTTCCAAAAATTATTCATAATTAGCTACTGTATCCTCTTTTCCTTTCCAGCATTATTTATTAAGATATTATCGAAATAAATCCGAGGATAAATTCAGTAAAATGGATTTTGATTGAATTTAATAGATTATGGCAAAGCAATTTGTTTTGATATACCTAAAGGAAAATACGCCTTTAGGTATATTAAAACAAATTGATAAGTGAAACACATTTAAGTGAAACTACCTTGTATTCACGTCACACAGAAATAATAATAGATAAATACTGCCTTTTAATACCATATTTCAAAAATTGAGTCTATGCACTTCTATCAAGAATTACTTGGTTGAAATGTGATGCTATTCTGATCTTAGCTGTTAGGCTGCGTTCAGGCGGTGCTATAAGTGTCATAAAGGCATTGTCATAAGGCATAAAATGCGTAAATTCCGTTCACGCTTGCGAGACAGGGTCTAGGACGCAGCCAATTAGAGAAGCTAAATTTGCACATGCGTAGATGTGTCTACAGCTTTCCTGCTCAGTAGGTTTCGCCCGTTCGCTCGGATTGGTCGACTCTTATACCAAGTCTGCATAGAGTTGAAAACTTCGAACTTTATGCCAAACCCCCCTAAACCAGTTTTTGTGATGTAGCAAGGTTTGGTTACTTAACAACGAAGCTCGGCTTAAGCCAATTATGACATTTTTACCACCGTTTGAACGGAGCCTTGTGATCGATCAGACGAGGGCTATGATAAATGGCAAAAGCTCATCTCCATTCCTGGGTAAAAAACCTTGCTAAATGACAGAAAGTGGTATAAGGATTTTGTCTAAATATTCTAATTATCCAGGTTTATGTCAACATGTTATAAAAGGCCATCCAAGTGCAGCGAAGCAAACATAAACCGAGATTCGATCGACGATTTCAATGAGTCAGTTGAACATTTACGAATGCACAACTTTACCTCCTCTCATTGCCTACCGCTTAAATTGCTTACCGCTCTCATTGCTTACCGCTAAAGGTGTGAACGAAATCAATGGCTTTTAAGCTTTAAGCCTATGACAATGACGAGAAGCCCATCGTATGAATAAAGCTTAATAGGACAGCTCGCATCAAATAATTATTTGTAGAAGGATGCAAGTCCTAATATTGCCAATATTGGTCATCTTTAAATGTGTTGTGGTTGTTGTTTACTCTTATAACTGTACTCTTGTTCATCAAGAATGTTTTGCCAACAAAATGTTTTAAAACTGCTTTATTATATTATGAACTTTTTTATTAAATTAGTAAGAGATAGCTGAGTAGTTGACATATTTATTTGAAATATTAAGAGATTCAACTAAGAGATATTTGATAGTTAACTGCTGGCAAGAGCATTAGTGCTTTATCGTGAGGCCAAGAAATGTTGCTCTTTGACTGCAACTTTCTGTGAGTAAAATATTACTTAAAGGTGGAATACATCAACATTAGTGCTTAAGCAAATATATATGGACAAATTCAATTGTATATAGTATGTGGACCTTACAGGTTTGACGTCACAATGCTTTTGACATTGATTATTACTTGCCTTGATGATTACTTGCCTAAAATGCAGGTTATAGGAGTAACTTGCGACATGCAAGCTAAAGACTTCATATATTACATGTGCGTAAGGAAGACAGGGGAGAAAATTGTTCACGTGTTCACAATACTGGAATTTGTTGTCGGATGGAATATAATTCTTTAGGCATGACATAAATCTATGCTTATGTTTATGACCTTGTTTATGTTGTAATGCCGTTTATTCTGTACCTTTTATGAGGAAGACTTTATTATATTTGGAGTTATTTGTGATCGTTGATAAATACGGAAGCTTTTGTTATTGGACATTTAACACATTAAGTAACATTTGTATCCAAACAGACACAATATATATTAGCCTAACAGGCCACTTGCATTAATTTGGTAACTGTGACATGACTTCGTTCGCATGTATTACAACGGAATAAGATTTATGTGTAATTGAATAAAGTAAAGGTTTTAGATGATCCAGTGTCACACAAAGCTTTGATGGACAAAGTAGAATTTTTTTCTGTCATTTAGACTTTAAGTATCCAAACGAATATAAACTAATTATGGTCTAAAACAACTATAAGCATAAGATTATGTTGAATAAATATATTACATAATATTATGAAACATTTACAATATCTTATTTTGAAATAAAATAAAAATAAAAATCGCAGTCAAAAAGAAAAGTTTTATATAATAGTGCTCATTGCGTAAATAAATAATGCGGACCGTGTTCTAATGCACCCAGATAAAGGTATCTTTGATGAAATGCTTATTAATAGCTCATAGTTGACAGCAGACGAAGGTATGAGTATTCTACCGTACCTTTTTCTGACGTTCATTAAAATTTCTTTCACAGGATAGGAGAGGAAGAGGTGGGCGGCAAACCAGAACTGCACCTGCAGTTTTACAGGTATAGTTTTCCCTGCATTTACTATACAACTCCGCCATACTGTAGATGGAAAGCCCCTCGGTTAAGGAGAGAGATTTCGGGGTCTCCTACTCCTTTTCCTCTACCACCAAGCCTTTCGAGATGACATTCGGCTAGATACGTGTTTAAAAAAGTATTACAATTTATTATTGAAAAAAAAAAAAAAAAAAAAATGGAAAAATAGGTATGTTATTCCAGAAAAAGTCTTACTTTGTGTTAGTATACATATGTGAAAAGAGTGCTATATATAAATCTAATATATATTCTAAGCCGCGCTTTCGAGGCATGAAAAACCCAAAATAAATTTTGTCAATCGATCCAATAGAACACGAGATACAGAACTGTCTCCCCCTTTTTTTTTCGGTGTGTGTGTGTGCAAGGAACTTCAGAAGACAGGGGAGCCTTAACCCGTTGACGAGTGTATACCTTAACACGTTGACGACGGCCTGACCCACCGGTGGATCATACTTATCTGTTCCGTAGGGCGGCATGACCCACCGGTGGGTCACGCTTGATTGTTCCGGGGGTCGGTAGGACTCACCGATGAGTCACGCTATATTTGTATATCATATAATACGTAGTACAAAATTTTATTTTATTTGAATTATTAAACTGTATACATTAACATTTCATCATTATAATCAAACATTCAATACACACACACACACACACACACAAAAAAAAAAAAAAAAAAAAAAAAAAAAAAACTGAAAGGTTTCAGATTTTGAATTACGTCCAAACGGGCGTTTTTTAACGTTTTGTGTGTTACCTTTATTTATTAAATATCATGTTCTTTGCACTTAAACCATAAAATTCAGTTCAATAGCAATGTCGCAAAATAATTTTAAAATGAGCCTATCTTTACAATTTTCGATACATAGTTCCGCGCGCTGGAGATAAAAAGGTTTTTTTTTTTCCCCGTAGAGTGTTTGTTGCCATTGCTCGCTTTGAAATCCTTGAGTTTGTTAATCAAAAATTCGTTAAAGTTTTACAAAATAGGAAATCGATAATAAAACAAATTCCAAATTTCAAATATGGTCTTCCGTATGCTCATATTCGTAGGAGGATTACTTCATTAAAAATTCGAAGGCTTTATGTAATGTTGTTTTATCACAATGCGAGAAATATACATACATTTATGCAGATTTTTATTATTTAATTTCTTCAAACATAATGCAGGACTAACATTTGGTGGCAACCGTTTAAAAAGTGAAACGGACATTTATAGTGATTCAACGCAAAATCGCAAAACGAAAACAATAGTCCTTCGGGGACAAAGCTCTTTTGTATTTTAAAAAAATGTAACTTGTAAGTTTGATATAGTTAAATATACTTATTAATTTTTTCTATGCAATTTTTTAAAGCAGGCTAACCAACGTACCGGCTTGCCCTTACAATTATAGCAATATGTTGTTACTTTATTTGCTCTATTCGTGACGCACTGAGTAGCTTTTAGGCTTGCTAAGCGTTTATAGCATTCTTTGCATCACTTCCTCGCGGATCCTTTCGTATAAATTTAATAGGGGGATTCACAAAAAGAACGGACCGCTAATTCAAGCGCCTCCGCACGAAAAGAACAATGAACATCCGCGCCGCTGTCGACGTGTTAATGCAAATGTTACGTGTTCAACAAACCAAACGACAAACCGAAATATTTTGACTTATGCCACCATCTTATTTTAAGATTATTATGCAGATTAGCCTAGGATAGAGTAAGTAACCGGAAACTCTATCATCATAAACGGTTCATTAACTATTCGCAAATTGTGTTCTTAAATAAACAACAAGCTAAATGTTTAACTGATGAGCTTTGTTGGTTGTTAGTTCAAAATAAAGAGGTATTACAATTAACAATGAGTACAAGACGTAACTCTCTTCAGATTTTGACCTCCTTTTTCTTTGGGTGTAGTCAAATTGAAAGGAAATCTGTCTGCTTTGTCATATTTAATAACTAACCTGAAAGAAGCTGTACGAAAATAATATGTTTGCATAGCTCTAAAATGAATGTCATTGCATGCAACAAAGAGGAGAGTTCACCGCGGGAGATTCAGTGATAGAAAGCATACGAAGGCAGCTGTACTATAACCCCATATACGTTTTGTGTGTTACTGATCTTCTATGTACCATAACTCATGTCTCGATATGGATACACAGCCCATTATTTGTTTACCTATATTTGGCCATACGAGGCACTCCTAATAGTATTTGGCGACTTTATATCGATACCTTGTAAACAGTAAACTCCGCTTAATGTGATAGCGGTTAATGTTACAATTTGGATATTGTTATAGAATTGCTGAAGTTCCGCTCATTTGTATATGACAACATGGAAAACACATCGCTTATTGTGGTCAACAATTCGGTTAATATAACCAGAGATTTTACCGAATAATTTTTTAAACTAATTTAAAGCTGCTAAATAAGGTCAAAATAGAATGTAAAAATTTTCAAGAATCAGAAAAATGCTGCCTAGTAAGGCATTATATACCGCCAAACAGCTTGCTTTCAATTTTAGTCTGTTAAACTCAGTTTGGTTAAGATTTTCAATAAATCTAGGTATTTTGAGACTAATCAGAGATAGGTTCCTCTTTTCATGCGAAAAAAAATTCTTGGAAAAGGGGAAGAAAGAAAAAACATCCATAAAACATCTACGCGAATTATAGTTTGCTTTTTTACATTTGCATGTTGTTTTCCAGGGAACGATGGAAGCCATCTAAGTATTAAGATAAAGGCATAGATAACGTCAGTCAAATAATTTCCAGAAATGTTATGAACATAAATGAAGCTTTAATGGCATGTTGAACTATTCATACACAAATGTTTGCATTGTTTATTATTAAAATTCTGGAAAAGAACTCATTAGACCCCCTGAAGGCCTATTACTCTCCAAAGAGACTTTTGAGTCGAATTACTATAAACTACTGCATAACTTTTCAAATTGTTACACCAAATATTATCGCCCTGTATTATATTTAAAGAAATTAAATTTGCTTTTCGCGTTGTGAAAACAACAGCGATACTTAGGGCCATCAAATTTTGAGTAACGTAGTCCTCCACCCGAATATGGGCACTTGGAAACCCGATCTTGAATTTAGAATTTGTTTTAATATCTATTTCATATTTTGTAAAACTTTAACGAATTTTTGATAAAGAAACTCAACGATTCCTAAGCGAGCAGTGGCAACACACTGTACGAAATAAAATATTTTTATCTCCAGCACAGGAGACTGTTTGTAAATTTAAAGATATGCTGTTTATATATATTTTGCGCCTAAAGGGGGAATTAGACGAAATGCTCTGTAAACGTGTATGTATAGGCAATTGAAAAAAAAAAAAAAAAAAAAAAAAAAAAACCACCCCTGTGGGCGTAATATAAAATCTGAAAATTTTCAGATTTTTATATTTATTATAAATTTATTATAAATTTTTTTATATTTTTCTTGTTTTATTTATATTAAATTAGTTAAATTTCATCTCTGTTTTGAAGGATATTTCTTCTCATCGCTTAATTTTAGCATTCGGTTAGTGTTATCGAAGTAGCCGTGGACTAACGGGATAATATTAAGCGGTGGCTGCCTATATTTATAAAAAAAATCCATGTCATTTATTACCATTTGCGTATCAAATACGTAAGTATAGAGGAATGTCCTTTGTTATTTTAGTAAGATTTCAGACTTTATCAGAAAACTAATATTATACAGCAATTTATAACGTATAATAATAGCTGCATATTTTGTATATACGAATCTTCCGAATAATGACTCAGTAAGTATTTTGACGAACAAAATGTTTGGTTTTATTTGGCGGTAGCTAGTATAGTATGAACAAAATCATGTGGATTTCAGGAACCTAAAATACTATAATGGAAGGTAACGTAATTAACATTTGAAGACAAAATAAATTTCTTCCGTCATTTATCAACAATTTTAACTAAAGAGTACCCTCAAATATAGCCACAGATTAAAACTATTTTTGTAATTAAATTAAAAAAAAAAACTTTAGAACCTGATAAGAGATTTCGTAGGCATGGCTACAGATTTTGCAGGCATCACTTCCTTACCCCTTAGAATAAGAACTTTAGCGAAAGTGGTCCCCCCCCAACGTTTATTCCAGGTTTGCTTCTTCCTATAGGAAGGATTGAAAACTACTATTTTGCAAGTTTTAGGTTTATTTCAGTTTCAGGAAATATAACAATTAGGCAGTTTTTAGTTACAATATGTTAATGACTATAATTCTCTTGATTCCCTTTATCTATTATTAGCTAAAAGGGCGTTAGCCCAGAAGTGCTATTAATTTCGTTTTGGTATTTTGCGTCGAAAACTTTAAAAGTCTGAATCACTTTTCAAATTGTTGCCACCAAATTTTACCGCCTTGTATTACATTTAAAAAAATTAAATAATGATTAATTCACATAAATGTAACTATATTTCTCGTAATGTGATAAAACAAAGATATACAGAGCCATCAAATTTTGAATAACGTACTTCTCCACCTGAATACGGGCACCCGGAGGTCTAAATTTGGAATTTGTTTTATTATCTATTTCATATTTTGTAAAGCATTAATTGGTTTTTGATTAAAAACTCAACGATTTCAAAGAGAGCAATAGCAAGACTGTACGGAAAAGACAAAACGTTTATATCTCCAGTGCGCGAGACTGCGTATCGGAAATTCTAGAGATGTGCTCTTTTTAAATTCTTTTACGATACTGCTGTTGAACTGCATTTTATGGCTTAAGTGCGAATAATATGATATTTAATAAATAAAGATAACACACAAAAAGTTAAGGAAACGCCCTTTTGGGGGTAGTATAAAATCTGCCAGCTTTCCAATTTTTTTAGCTAAGTTAAGCTAATTCAGATAATTTTTCAAAAACCTTTTATGGTTAATTCTTTTCGCATTGTGTTGATTTTAGTGTCAATAAACTTCTGATCTCAAGTCTCGAGAGTATAAATTAACAAACCCGTAACAAAAATTTCATCAAGACAAAATGTATGTTAAGCTAGGGTACTTTATTGTTTTATTGCGCAGAAATGTTTAGTGCAGTAATACTGCTTTCGTGAATGTACCACAAATTAGGATCTAAATGGAGTATACCTTTAAATGGAATGTTGTACATTAATAATTTTTTTGTTTATTATAGGGAAGTATAGGAAATTGATTGAACATATTACGAAATATTTTTGAAACTTTTAGATCATAGTTGTTCCAATCTTACAGAACGCAGCTGAAGTATATTTTAGAGCGTCTATACTCAAATATTTACCAAATTGTCTGCACGATAACAAGAACACTGACAAAATTTAATTTAAGGCTATGTTTTTAACGTCCTTAGAATTAATGTTTAAGTCCAAAATTTAAAAACATCTGACAATACAAAACTTATTAAATTTCTCAATGACAGATACCAAAATAACTTCTTCAAATCTAAGAGCCATAATTTCCAGTAAGAAGACGAAATCCTCTACATTAAAAATTCAGGCTTGATATATGGAGTTATTAGCATTTTTAAAGTTCCATAACAGTGTATTTTATGTCAAATCTTCTTTTGAACTAACATTACCTGAGGCACAATAATCTCAATAATGAATCTGAACCGGAAATTGCTTGTTGTTGACAGCTACTTTTCTAATTTCCCTAATCAAAATTGATTAATCATTTTTAAATTACGTTGCTGAACGATGGGAAACTGGAATTTTCAGCCATAACCCTGTCTTATATCGGATAACAATCAGTATAGTGATTTCTATATTATCTCGCGAGAAGGTAGCTTTAAATGACTTGACTGCTGAATGACATATTGGCCCGAAGTGCAACAGACATAACGAAAAAGAGATGTCTTTATGATTGATTTACTGCTGATACAAAAGCTAAACATTGACAGCGGGAAAATTCGAACTAAAGCTGTGGTACTTAATATGGAAGTTATGACGCACAGAAATTAAGATGCATTTTTCATGAGCTTGCGAATTATAATTTTCCCAGTATAATTTCCTAAAATAAGATCACATACAATAGGCCTAAATACATGTAGAAGCATAAAAAGGTAGATAATATCGGCTGGAAAAAGTTTTATTTTGAGCAATCCAAATGTTAGCTGAATTTAGAAGCTCGTCATAGAAAGAAACACACAGCATACATTGAACTTCACAGTCTTAATAAAACTGATACCCATGACCCATTTATATTGCATTAAGCTGGCTTCTTTTGAACAGCTGAATGTGCCTTTTACTCGTAATCAGCTGAAGCCGAACTTATCGGCAGTATCTGAAAGTTATCATGGCAGTTAAATAATATTTTCTTGAAGAAAAATAAAATCACTTTGCTTTACATTTCAAAAGATTTCGACACAATATGATAACTTTAATTGAAAGACTATTTTAACTTGCTTTATAATAAATTAGCATTTATAGATAGCGTGACAAGAAACGTTGAATAGATTAAAATTTGTTTTGAGCCCTAATTAAAATTGCTTAAATTAAAATTTTTAATCTAGTATCTCGTTATATCTTTGGTAAAAACGTAGGATGTAAAGAATAAATTTATTCATCAGTTCCATTTCCTTTGAACGCCATTTTATCTAGTGTCGCATATACAGGGTTGTTTCAGCAAATCGCTTACAAACTTTCAAGAGAGACAGAATACACTAGACAATGGAAAACCATTTAACAATGCATGGTCGGAAAAGCTTTCTTGGCGCGGTAATGACGGCACAAACTACAAAAAAGGAAGGACACGGACGGTCTGACAAAACATGTATTATTATTCTGTTTAGTACAGCAGTGTAGTAACTAATTCCGGTTACTATCAGAGAGCATTAATTTCAGAGGTAAGTGATCATTCCGTCTCCTTATTAATACACATACATTTTATTTACAATATAATACACTGGTTTACAAGCATTATTATTAGGCAGATGCCTTCATCATTATTAGGCTTAATACCTTCGATCTTCCATCAAAACTAAAAGCAAGTTACAGAACATCAACAGAGACAAGACGTTCGGAGCGCCACCTAACGGCGCAAACTATCAATTTATAACAAGCGGAAACCAACAAATAAGGACAAAAGCAGACAAGTATCTTCATTAAAAAGGGTGTTCGAAATTATGATCCCGAATGATGCAAGCCTCATATCTCCGGCGCATGGAAGATTTGCATCACACATGAAAGCACGGTTCCTGCATCAAGGTCCACGCGTAATTTCCAATTTGATGATGATCGTCTGTTTTTGTACATATTTCTTTGGCTCTGCTGCAATAAGCATAATAAACATTATTTTCAGCCTGTTTGTGCCCTTTCTTTTTATATTTTTTGTAGCTCATTATAAGATAAGCGTTTCTGACCATGCACTGCTATGTGTTTTTCCATCATCTAGCAGTGATCTATTTCTTCTGAAAGTTTGTAACCGATTTGCTGAAACACCCTGTATATCATCAAACTGTTGGTGTCATAAAAGAAACAATTCAGGCTAAACGAATAACCACACACCTACATAACACTTAGTTGAAACTTTACTAGTAGAATAATTAGACATTTATTAATAAACATAATGTTAGGAAGTATTCGCAGTCTAGTAATCCCTAATCTATGAATAAAAACAGAAATTTCATATTACACCTAGTACGTCTTCTAAAATTGTTAATATTCTAATATGTATACAATCAGAACTAGTAGTTTTCCCCCCTCAGTAATAATACAAACAACATGAAAAAAACTGGTTTTATGTTTTATATCAGATAATTTATATGCCATTTAGAGAACAAAACAAGATGTTATTTAAGAACTTAATCTCTTCTTAGCTTTTAACTGCACTGTAAACTTAATTAAGTCACATTTTTTCCTAGCATTATATTATTAAAAGTAGTAAATTTAAACCAAGAATAATGTTTTCAGTTGAATATCATCTTTATCTTATAATTTAATGAGTAAGAAATGAAATAAGAATGAATTATTTTATGGCATCCCAAAAGTTATGAATTATGCCAACCGAAAGATAAATCCTAACCTCACGCTCAAGTTTTATACATAGAGTATATTTAAGTCCCATAGTACTGAAATGAGTTTAGATAAAGGTAACTTCTAGAAAAAGACTTCAGTACATTTTAAGGCATCTCCATCCATGTTGACCTCTTAGCTAAGATTTCAAAATAATAAACTTCCAATATTGAGCATTGAAAAGTTTATCCATTAGAAATTCTGAAGTACAGATAGGACTGTTTTGTATTAGACTGCCAGTTGCTTTGAATTTCTAATATCTCATTCAATAAAAGAGCTATGAAAATCTTGGTAGAGAATTATGTATATCAAGGACTACGGAAGCACTGAAAAAGGTCACATTTCGTGGTTGGAGAACGCAATTTTTGAAAGCAAAAATTACTGTTGGAGAGTAAACGTTTTCCAGTCTAACAATATTAAAATAAATCTCTGTTGTGCTTCGCTCATTCATCAGCAGCAATTAAAAGAACACTTCCATAAATGACCAATGAATAAGAATAAAATAAGAAATTGATTACAAAAAGTATTTTGACTACTTTTGATAAACGAAAAATTAAAACATTCATCAGGATCAAACTTTTGTCTTTCTTAAGAGTGTATTAATTTAATGTTACAAATATGCGGGAGCGGGAAAAATATGCAGTGCTTTCGCGGGGATTCGAACTCCAGGCTTCTTGACTATGCTTTGAACATACCTCCAGCTACACCAAGAAATTATGTGGAAAGGAGGGAGAAAATACCTTACATACTGAAATGGAGTTCTGAGCAAAATATAGAATTTAATATTGAAAAAACAAATGGTATATTTTTCCCTCGGGGAGGGAGAAATATTAGAACCCCCAGATTGAAATATGATCAAAAAAAGAATAAAATTTGTGAATACTTTTAAATACCTGGGTGTAGTGATCGATGATAAGTTAAATTTTATAGAGCATTTTAAGTCAATACAACGAAAGATAGAAAAAATTTTAAATTATTATAAAAATACTTTTACTCCAATCACTCTTTCTGGCAAAAGCTTTACTCTGAGAGATATTTACAAAAATGTTATTATACCGAAAATTCTTTATGGTATTGTCGCATGGGGTGATCGAGCAGGGAAGCTGGTCAAGACAAGGCAGAAATTAGACTCATTGCAGAGAGCCTGGACATTTGCAATTACAAGATCATTTAGAACAGTCCCAACAGAAGTTGCGTGCTTACTGGCTGGCGTACCGCCTCTCTCACTACAATTTAAATTTACTTATGATAAATTTTGTCTGAAATATAGTATAAAACAGAAAATAATGTATGAAGATAAAGCAATTACTAGCGAGTTAGTTACGCTATGTATAAATATCTATATATACGTATAGCTATAGTGTAATTCATGAATAACGAACATATTTTTAAGTGTTACAAAATGATATAAAAAACAAATAAATTACTAAATAAATAATAAAAAAAAAAGAACTGAAAGCTTTCAGATTTTATATTACGCTCAGAGAGAAGTATTTTAACGTTTTGTGTGTTACCTTCATTTATTAAATATCATGTGCTTCGCACTTCAACCACATAAAACTCAATTCAACAGCATACATTCACAAAATATTTAAAAACAGTATATTTTTAGAATTTCTCCGATACAAAGTCTCAAGCGCTGAAGCTAAAAGTTTTTTTTTTTTTTTTTTTTTGTACAATGTCGCCACTGCTCGCTTTGAAACTGTTGAGTTTATTAATAAAAAAATTGTTAAAGTTTTGCAAAATATGAAACATATAATGTAACAAATTCAACTAGACACATACCAAAGTTCCAAATTAGGGTTCCATGTGCCCATATTCGGGTGGAAGAGTACGTTATTCAAAATTGGAGGGATCTAGGCACCGTCGTTTTTTTACAAAGCGAGAAATATACATACATTCATGCATATTCTTCATTATTTAATTTCATTAAATATAACACAAGGTGAGAATATTGGGTGGCTAACAATTTAAAAAGTGATCCGCCGTTTATAGTGAAACATCACAAAATGCAGTTTTGAGATTAATAGTCATTTTGTGCTACCGCGACTTTGGACTAATAAGAGATAAACAAATAAATAAGTAAATTTATAAGAGATGAATAAATAAATAACCGAGTAAAGTGTAAAATATTGCACACCTTTTGGAAAAATTCTATGGAACCGATTTTTAACACCTATCTGTAATGGAGTTAAACCATTGATTAGCATTTAAACATAATAAGTTCTCATTTCGTAATCAGATCTTATGGCTTGGAAGCCTTTATGCATTGAAAGAATTTATTTATTTTTACCTAAGTTATTTTATGTTCAGCAGCATTTCTGTTTTTCTCCTTTTCCGTTTTCCTTCCAGAATGCTAATTTTTATTCGCGCCTATTCAAATCAAGTAGAAATAGAGAGTATAAGGAAGCTTTTAGATCGTTGAATCACAGCGTGTTGCGTCTGCTGAAAGCCAAATCACTAGTTGAATCTCTTCAATTGCCTTCTTCATCTGTCTGTGGCCCTGCGTTGTTTTTGTCATTAGATTTGTCACCCCGGTATTAGGTTCGAGCCAACTGGTGCGTTATTCATTCTGTGTAACCTTTGGCTGCTCACAACTTAGCTTAGCTTTAATCTGAATCCATTACTTTTAAGCTACGTCATAAATGATGGCTTATTCTGTAAGTACAAGAAGTGCTATCTGTTAAATTACTAATATACTTATTACTGTTAAATTAATAGCACACTTATTGTGTTTTACACACTTATTACTGTCTCTGTCTTCTTACAGAACACAGGGATAAGTCGCTTAAGCTTCAGATTGAGATTCAACTTAAATGCTTCCAAAGAAGGGGAGGCTCTACAATATATATTTATAACTGTTAACCAGCCCCCAGACGGTATAGTGGTTAACTCTTTGAAGACCATAACGCCCCAGACGGCCTTTCATTCAAACGACCACAGCCACCCAAAATGGCCGAAATTCCGATGTTGTTTTCTTCCCTCCACTAAGGTATGCAGTAGCAGGTGCAGCTTCCCCCCAATGCATTGTATCAGTTTATTGCAGACAGCTTGCCCTAAAAGGAATTATTTGTAGTTTCTTATCTTTATTTGTTAGGAAGTCAACGGGAGGACATTTGAAATCTTCACTCTTCTTAACGCGTTTATGGAGGAAATTCCTATGACTCTCGAAAACCTCTTTGGACGGTTCGGTATTTTATGCATACAGGTTAGCGAAAACTTCGGTTTTCAAAGAGTTAAGGGAGCTTAGTGCGTTACCGAAGGGCTCGGGCTCGAATCCCGGAGAAGGCATGGTTGTAATAGTCCCTCCCTTCATAGGAAGTAACAGTGACCTGCCTATTAAGTGTTTCCATAATGACAACCACTTCCGACCTTAGGAGTGGCCAAGCGTAAGTCGGCTAAGTGCCCACCGCCAATGGAAATAATAATAATAATTGTGAAGGAAAACCATTTCAAGCAATTCAATCCCATGATTTTGTTAATGGCCGGGTGCTTTATTTAATAGCCATTAGCCTTGGGCTACTGCAAGGGGCGGAAGTGGTGGCCATTTCATTATGGAAGTACCTAATAGCTGTCCAACATTGTCTCCTATGAAGAGACGGGTAGTTACAACCATGCCGTCTCCGGAATTCGAACCCGGGCCTCGCAGTACCACAGTCAGGGTCACGAACCACGATACTGATTGGGCGGCATCTTAGTTTAACCTGTCATTGCAAAATGATCTTTTCTAGATACGTTAAATGCAGAACTGTAGATTATTTAATTTCCTGTCAAGAATGAAGCAAAATTGTAAAAATAAAGATAGTTTTTAATTATAGAATTTGTCTCTTTTTTAACCGCTGAAATTTTTACATTTAATCTTGTTAAGTAATACTTAAAATATCCTTGATACTTGGCATTGTATTCATGGTTGAGGGCAAAGAAACCGCAATAAGTTTCAGGTTCCTGATTTTCTAATTATTCTTATTTTATTTTATTACTTCGAGTAGTCGCATTCGTTTTATTCGTCCAATATTTTAGGTAAGCTCATTTTTCTGCAACGCATGGTTAATGCCCAAATGTTTTTGACATTTGGCCCAAATGTTTTTGACAACTTCAATTTTCCAGGGCAGAATTAAAATATTGAGAAAAAAACTACAAAAATGTCAGGATAAAAATATTTATTATCGACCTTTAACCGAATAATTAAAGAAAGAAAATATGTAATGGAAAAATAATATCATTTTATTAAGACATCGTATACTGCTATTAATAGTTTTATGCGAAAAAATAAATTTTATATGCATTTATTCTCTAATTCGAGGCAAAACAATGAATACTAAAAAGGTAATACGTATTAGATGCATTAATTTATAAAGCCTTCTTTGTTTAGGAAAATAAAGTCAAAATTATTTATTTTTTTTTTCGTAATTGGATTGAAAAATGCAAAATAAAAATAATCTTGCCATTTCACAGAAAACGACCCTTGCTTAATTAATTACTGTTGTTAACAATTTCTTTCAGTAAGGTAATTTTTTTTTTGGTACGCATAAAGGCGATTTTGCAAATAATTAATCGTAGTTAATACAATCTAATTAACGTTACAAAAAAACCTTCTTAGGTATCAGAATTTTGTATCAGGCAAGTGTATTTAATAATGACATATTTTATGCAATGTTTGACAAAAAAGGATGACTCCTGAATATTTAATAAAAAATTAAAAATCTGTAAATCGTGATGAAAATAAAATTTTAAATTACCCAACGCATCTTTAATTTTGTTTCAATTATTAAAATATACATCTTTAATCATATTTAATTAAGTTGTTTATATCTTTATTTATTTCTTCTTTTTCTTTAATACGATTACAGAATTTATTTCATAAAAATATATGCAATGGTTTTTCAATTTTTTTATTGCCATAGTTTTATTTTTGATTAATAATTAACCGTTCATACGTATAACAAGCGCTTTTTAGAATTTCAGTGAATTTCTGGAATATTTAAGCAATTATACTAGAGCCGATTCGATACAGCAGTAGTATTTATTATTTATGAACAGATCATAGTAAGGTCATATTAATTACAATCGAAAAATACTCTATAACTATCGGTCTTTTAATAACTTGTAGGGTTTATATTTATTTTAACTAACATTTATTTTAAGTTTAAACTATCTTTCCTGTCAAGCCTTACTTTCCCCTGGAACTGCCAATGCCAGAATATGTAAATTTGAGTAGAACGCGCAAGGATTCAAATTATCAGCGGAAGTATTCTGATTTAAATAGAGAGGAAACAAGTTCGGTATGTGATTCTCTTACTTAGCGAGCGCGGAGGTAGTTAGCGAGAATTGAAGAACCCCGCGTTGCGGCCTATGTGCTTGGCGGGAAGTAGTGGTCATCGTTCCAGTGAGCTTCAAGTCTGCTGAATTAGCAGTGGTATTGTAAAACGCGGTGAGTTAGGTATTTTAGAGAGCCTCGTAGTTAGAATCTTGTCTTTACTTTCTTTTCAGGTTATTATTTTTATTTGACTGCCAAGTTGGCACCGTCTGTAAGCGTCAAGAGAACGCAATTGTAATTTATTACGTTGAATAAAAAGGGACTTAAACCCTTTATAAGACTCTGTGGTTTATACAAGCTTTCACAGTCACCCTTGGTTGCGTGCAAGTTGGAGGCGCGCAACGTTATATTGGCGCCCGAACAATTATCGAACTGAAATGGCCGAAAACTGGATGGAAGCCGCTGGACAACACCAAGAAATGACAACGCAGTTAGAAGGATTTGGATACCTGGTCCAGACTTTGAGAGCATCAATCAAGCCAAACGTCTATTTCGACGGAAAAAATTCGGTGGCGGTATTTCTCGAAGGTATAGAAAACCACTTTCAGCTCTACCCTGTGCCTGAAAGACAAAAAGTTGCCATCGCCACATCAGCACTAAGAGGACAGGCCGCGCTATGGTGGAAAAACATAGGAAAATTTCTACTAGGTGAATTTGGAAGCCCGACGTATACATTTGAAAATTTCAAAAAATCGTTAGTAAAGGCCTTCCCCATAGTGAAAGATCGCGCACGGCTGGAAGCCGAGCTATATAGTTTCTATCACTTTATTTTATTTAGGACTTTATTTTACGAAAAATCAAGCTAACGGATATGCTGTATGGGAAAAAACCCGATGCGGAGATAATTGAAATAATATTACCAAGATTGTTACCCGCTGTCCAAGACTACTTTGAAATTAGAAACCCAAGCACATTGCAGGAACTTTTCGAATTGGCGGTGAAGTTTCAAAATCGCAGAATAGCGGAAAAAGCGAGAGGGGAAACATATTCTCAACATACCCGAAGGAAGGAGGAAACCAGAAATGGAAATCGCTCATATGGGGGAAAGAACTATCAAGCTAACGCATCGAAACTCGAAGGTCAAGGCTCAAAAAGAAAATTTGAAAATAAGCATCCGCGTACCCAGAAGACACAGATTGAAAGGAAAGCTTTAAACGACTAGAGGGGCCTGTGAAAGGGAGGGTCCAGACCCCGGAAGTTTTAGAAAAACCCTCAAATAGACATCTAAATACAGTCATCGTAAAAAACTCACAGCTACCAATTATACAAGTCCTGGTTGGCGATGTACCAGTAGAAGCCCTCATCGATACAGGGGCAGAAGGCAATTTCATGAGTGAAAAGTTCTTCAAAAAGAATTTTTATAGGATACGACTCTTTAAAACCAGAAATACGGAAATTATAGCGGCGCAAGGAAAAACATGTCACTGCATCGGGAAATTATCATTAAACTTACAGGTAAAAGAGGAAAATCTCAAAGTATTAATTTTTGTGGTGAAACACCTGCAACACTCTCTTATTTTAGGTATGGACGTTTTAAGGGCCGCGAGGGCCAAATTAAATTTTCAAGATAGTTCCGTGGTGCTGGAGATGGACCAGAGGGTGGTGGAACCGGTGGAGACACCTGAATTGGACCTTAGCCATTTGAATGACCAGGAAAGTAAAGCAATACAGCAAGTGATGAGTAATTTTTCTCATTTGTTTTCAGAAAAACCAGGAAACTGTCAAATCGTGACTCACAAGAATCAATTAAATGCCGAAAAACCTTGTAGGACTAAACCGTATCGCTATGATAAACAAAAAGACTTAATCATCGAAGAACATATTCAGGAGATGTTAAAGAATAAAATAATAACGCCCATAAATAGTGAGTACGCGAGTCCAGTCGTACATTGTAGAAAAGGAATATGTAGGAAAAAGAACTATGTAGGAAAAAGAACGAGTTTCCTCCTTCAGATAAAAGGGCTTGGAGGTTTGCTATCGATTACAGAAAACTAAATAGTATCACTAAATTTCCAGTTTACCCATTGCCGGTTATAGACGAGATCATTAGACAGATCAAATCGACAAGATATATGTCTACTTTGGACTTAACGTCTGGCTACTATCAAATAGCTATGAGACCCGAAGATATACACAAAACCGCGTTTATAACAAAATCGGGCACTTATGCATTTTTACGCATGCCCTTTGGGTTGTGTGGGGCCCCATCAACATTCCAGAGAGCTATGGACATTGTTCTAAAGCCTGTCCTAGGAAAATCAACTTTAATTTATCTAGATGATATAATTATAACGAGTAGTACGTTGGAACAACACATTAATGACCTCGAACAAGTTTTTAAATTATTAAAAGAGGCCGGTCTTACAATTAACGCCTCAAAATGCAAGTTCGCAACTAAAGAACTTAAATATCTCGGTTATAAAATTTCGCAAAAGGGTATAGAAACGCAAGATTCAAAAATAAAAGCTATTAAGAATTTCCCACCGCCAAACACCGCCAAGAAACTTTCATCTTTCCTTGGATTATGTTCTTACTATCGATCTTTCATAAAAGATTTCGCTAATATTGTTGAACCACTCTTAGTAATCAAAAGAAAAAAGAGTAAATTTACGTGGACAGCGGAAGCTAACACAGCTTTTGAAAGATTAAAAGAAGCGCTTATTAAGGCCCCTGTTTTAAAATTCCCTGAGGGGGACGAAAACCTGGAAATTGCGGCAGATGCGTCAGACTATGCGGTGGGTGCGGTTCTTATGCAAAATAACCATCCGCTGGCATTTTTTAGTAAAACATTGAATCAGACACAAAGAAATTATACAGCTACAGAAAGAGAAACATTAGCCGTATTAATGGCTGTACACAAATTTCGAGTTTATTTCGGCAAATCGCCAGTAACAGTCTTTTCGAATCATGCGGCTGTTGGTAGACTTTACTCGGGGAAAAGTTTAACGCCCAGGTTAATAAGATGGGCTTTAAAACTCCAAGAATATAATATCACAATAAAATATAAACCGGGTAAGGAAAACAATGTAGCTGACGCACTTTCTCGTATAAAACTGGACGACGAAGGAAATGAACTTAAATGCGCTGTGTTGACTTCAAAAATTTTAGATTCTAGAGATACGGTTATTACTGAACTGAAAGCTGATCCTGAATTTGGAAATATCTATGCTTATTTGAAAGACCCCGAAAGCTTTGAGCACACAGATATCGATGCGATAAGAAATAGAGCAAAAAACTATGAAATAATAGATAATTTATTATTCTATACGAAAACAACAAACGAAAATCTTGAGTATAAGCCAGTCATCCCAGCCTCGCTTCGATTAAGCATTTTGAGGGAGTTGCACGAAAAAAAAACAGCGGGCCACTCGGGTCAGAAAGACTATAAAAAGGGTACGCGAGGCGGTATATTTCCCGCAATTATACAAAATAGTAACGGCGTATGTCAGGTCCTGCAATCAATGTCAGTTAATAAATGATATTAATTACAGCCCGGCCGGGTACTTAAATAGCATTCGCGCTACATTTCCGAATGAAATTTTAGGAATAGATCTCCTTGGTCCCTTCCCCCAGAGCGAGTTAAATAAAAATCGTTTTCTTTTAGTAATAGTAGATCACTTTTCAAAATGGATAGAAATTGTTCCTCTTAAACGCGCGTCAGCCAAAACAGTCGCAGATGCATTCTTACACAGATACATTTTAAAATACGGTGCACCGATAAAAGTCATTAGCGATAACGGAAAACAATTCATTAGTCAAGTATTTGAAAACATATGCAATGGACTTGGCATACGCCATATCAAAATGGTTCCGTATAGACCACAGGCTAACATAGCAGAAAGAGTTAATAAAAACATAGTAAAAATAATTCGCAGTTACGTGAGCACACATCACAAGCGCTGGGATGGCTACATAAATGAATTAGCTTATGCTTTAAGAACGGCACATCATGATACTACGGGAAAAACTCCAGCAGAATTATTTTTAGGCAGAAAGTTAATTACGCCTTTAGATAAATTATTCTTTGTGCAACAAAGAGAGCAGGAGTTTAAACAACAAGATGTGCAAAAGTTGATTGATCAGGCGCTTAGAACCTCGGATACGGCAAGAAATAGACAAAAGTTATATTATGATAGAAAACGCCGTGAAGCAGATTTTAAAGTTGGGCATAAAGTATTGAAGCGGAAATTTTCTTTATCAAGTGCCCCAGACAATTTTATGGCAAAGCTAGCTCCAAAGTTTGAAGGCCCCTATGTAATTCAGGAAATCAAAGGGGTAGTATTATATCTTAAGAACGACAGAGGGGAAATCTGTAAAGCAAGTCCCGACCAGGTGAAAAAAATACTATAATCCAAATGATTTTGAAATCCTTAAAAGTTTCTTGCAGGACTCAAGTCTAAACGAAATAGAAGGGCCAGAGACTGCAACAACTATTCCACCACCCAAGAAACGGAGAACTTAAGAGAGACCTAGCACTTCTACAACCCGGACGTCGGTATCAAAAAGAAAAAATGATTTTCAAACTCCGGCGTTTAAGAAAAACAAAAGTACAGATGAACCGGGTAAAGAAACCGTGGTAAAGACGAAAACACCACCTACAAAGAATGGCAGGAGAAATTACACATCAAGGAGAACGCGCACACGGCCACAGAGTCAGGTGCCAGCAAGGCCGCCGTTCCGGAAACTGAAACGACAACAGGAGGCACAAAAATACGACGAACAGAAGAAATTCAAGAAGGACTCCAGACCGGAGGACGTCAAGACCAGCCGTCCCAGGCAGAAACGCAAAGGCCAACAACCAGACGATTACTCCGTCAAGAGGCCAGCATGTAGAGGACGCAAAAGAAAAAGCAACGGGGACGACACTCGGAGATCAATAAGGAGAAGATTGACATCCATGAAACCTCTAACCTGGGATCAATTTTGCCAAAAACGGATGACGGAATTTCAAGCATCGAAAACTCAAAGATAAGTTAAAACCTTCTATAAATTTTTCTTTCTGTTTTGTTCCGAAATGTTATGCATAAGTACGAAGTTCTATGTTTTGACGAAAGTCAATATGTCTCGGTTGAGACTTAGTTTTGTTTTACTTTATTTAGCTAAGGCAAAAGTATTATTTTCTTTAAGTGTAAAAGCTAAAAACAAGCATTTTCTGTTGGTCGAAAGACTAATTCTGTTATGTTAAAGCCAAAATTTGGCCGGAGATAAAAATAACTTCGTATTCTTGTATTAATAAGAATTTTACTTTCAGTGCCGCCAGCTTGGCGAAGAACAAGGAAAGTAAAAATTTATTTTCTCTTATTCATTTTATGGTAAATTGTAAAAAGCATATGTATTAAACTTCTGTAAATGTATGTAAATACTTGAATGTTATATAAAAGTAGAATTTAGTCTAGAAGCATAAAATTGTAGATACTAAAAGTGAATGCTTAAAAGCAATGAAGTCAAAATGTAAGTATTAAACTGTAAAGTCATGCTTTAGAGCGAAAGCCTGCATGTTTAAAGATGAATGAGGGGGAAGTTAGAATGAATGTGTTTTGTAGGGTTCTCCACCTACATTTGAATTTTTAAGACTATTAAAGTAGCTCATTGAGTTGTAGAATGTCGAGTAAGGTGTGTCTATTTGGTCGTTGAATTCTAACAAATCATGGTGGTTAGGGGAAGTGTTGTAAGACTAAAACACGAATATTCCCGTTTGACACCACACACGGTGGAGAGCCAGGGTAAAGTTAAATTAATGCTTGAAAAATTGAATGAATGTGAATTAAGCAATAACTAAGAAAAACGAATCGTTTAAAAACAAAAATTTATTGTGTCAAGAAAGTGTAAATTATAATGTATATAGAAAGATACTGATACTTATTCCTTCCAGATGCTGGAAGGAAAGACCAAGATTGATTGATGAAGTCCAGGAAAAGTTGCTGTAAGAAGAAAGCTTTGTAACGAGCAAAAGAATTTTAGTATATAATTGTTACATAAGATTTTTTTTTTGTTTGTGTAAACGAGGCTTTCGCCAGTTAGTTCAGAATTAGATAAACTTACAACAGGTCGTTTGTAGGACCTGCTTCCAAGTTTTCCAAATTCTGGCAGCGGCAAATGTAGGGTTTATATTTATTTTAACTAACATTTATTTTAAGTTTAAACTATCTTTCCTGTCAAGCCTTACTTTCCCCTGGAACTGCCAATGCCAGAATATGTAAATTTGAGTAGAACGCGCAAGGATTCAAATTATCAGCGGAAGTATTCTGATTTAAATAGAGAGGAAACAAGTTCGGTATGTGATTCTCTTACTTAGCGAGCGCGGAGGTAGTTAGCGAGAATTGAAGAACCCCGCGTTGCGGCCTATGTGCTTGGCGGGAAGTAGTGGTCATCGTTCCAGTGAGCTTCAAGTCTGCTGAATTAGCAGCGGTATTGTAAAACGCGGTGAGTTAGTTATTTTAGAGAGCCTCGTAGTTAGAATCTTGTCTTTACTTTCTTTTCAGGTTATTATTTTTATTTGACTGCCAAGTTGGCACCGTCTGTAAGCGTCAAGAGAACGCAATTGTAATTTATTACGTTGAATAAAAAGGGACTTAAACCCTTTATAAGACTCTGTGGTTTATACAAGCTTTCACAGTCACCCTTGGTTGCGTGCAAGTTGGAGGCGCGCAACGTTATAAACTCATGAATTAATTATAACAAAAAATCCATCATCAAATTTTGGAAATTTTTATTTAATCGATATCTCATACGCCATCGAATTTACACAGAAATATTTGATTTATACAGAAGCAAAAAGTAGCAAAGCCCTTTAAATTTTATGATAATATTCAATTAATTAATTTTATCAAATATTATTTCATAGCTGTCATCTCACTCAGTTTCACTCATTGCAGACATACAAGGGCTGATTAAATCCCGTCGACAAGGACATGGCAATTATTCCTACAATGGAGGACTGATTTTATATCTTAATCTGTAATTTAACTTGGATTAACCAGGTTTGGTTTGGCTTGGTTTTATTAGCAAAGCACTCGAGGGCTATCTGCCTTAAGGGAGGGATGCCTTCGTGGAGGATTTTTTAAGGGAAACTGGCTCGGATACACATTACACATGGGGAAAACCACGAAAATGCCCATGCAGCCAGCCCGTTCGCGGGATTCAAACCTCGGACCGAACTACCAGTGTTCAGCGACGTTAAGGCTCGGCCGCTGGTGGGCGGATTAACCAGGAGAGGTCTGGCTTGGTTTATTTTATAACGGCAAAGCACTTGAGAGCTATTTGCCTAGGAGAAGGGATGCCTTCATGGAGGACGTTCTAAGGGAACTGGCTGGCATACACGTTACACATGGTGAAAACCACGAAAACGGCTATGCAGCCAGCACCTTCGTCTGGAATCGAACCCAGGTCGTAACTACCAGTGTTCAGCGAATTTACCGCTCGGCCGCCGGTGGGCTTTATGTCTTTTGTTGCATGATGAATCGTGTGTTTTTTTCAACAACTATACTGATTTGTATGAAGGAAAAACCGCATTTTAAATTCTAGATCTACCGGTTGCCGAATAGATAAGATATGAAAACCTGTATTTGGAGCCAAGTAGAATAAATAATCAAATGAAAGAATAAAGAATCGATAGACCAAATGAAAGAATAAAGAAACGATAGACCAAATGGCACATCTAGCAATCTATAAAATAAGCATTTTATTTCGTGTCTATTTTAAAACTTTTTAGAATTTAATTGAAAATAATTTTCACATTTAATGAAAGCTTGTTGTTAGCAGGAGATTTTATCGTTAGCAGAAATTAGCTTAATACCCAGTTGTTCCAGTAAATTATAATATAAACGATTTCAGCTACATTGAATAACAACACTCAGTTAACTGGCCATTCGTTTAAGTTGCGTGAAATCTTCTATGCTATTAAAATATGTGAGTGTCTGTCTGTTTATGATATCACCTCCTGCGGAACGACGAGCAGTTGTGTTTCGAGAGAGGTACCCCCCCCCTCCGGCTTCCAAAACTTCGTGGGAAGCCATTTTAAGTTTTATAGAATATGAAATAAAAATAGCATTCCCAAACAAGCATACTATTATGTAAAGTCGTATTCTGGCGTTGAAGAAAGCACGCGATTGATGTGAAGTCATTGTATGTCGAAATATTTTAGTTAATGTCAGCATTTTAAATAAATAGTTACTGGTGGCAACGTTTTTGTTTCAGATTAGTATAATTGACACAATATGTTATTGCTACGTTGATTCTTTTATTGATATTGGGAAAAAGTTGTTATATTGCATTAAATTTAAATCATGAGGCCATATGTATTAACCTGAAGTGTCAAAAGTCTTTGTTTCTTGCTTGGCAACAAAAAATTATTTACGAATCGGATGTTGCTTGGAAAAAATGAACTGATTTCATTTTTATTGATATGTTTTAACACATGTTCTTTTTAGGTGTACAAAGAACATGTTAGTTTTCCTTTGTCCACAGCTCGCCCGCTAGTATAAATTGAAAATTTTATATCGCGGGGTGGTGACGCTTGCTGAGGTTTCTAGATAATTACTGGTTTGATCCAAAAAATTAGGAAGTTTAATATGTAGTCGCTTCGAATGCGAAACTAAAATTAAGATAGTTTTGCTTCATTAAAAATTACTCTTTTAATTATGTACTATTTAATTTCGGAAAGTAAATTAAAGAGCTTTTGGAGTGTCTAAAGACAACAGCTACGAGATTCGGAAATTTGACGATAAATAAAAGTTGTTCGGACGTATGGGAAAATAATAAATTACAGGACGCATGGATAACAGATGCTCCAGTAGTGTAGCGAAATATACTTGTTTTGTAAAAAGTGGAAAAACTAATCTATAGATACTTTAACATCAAAATAGAGTAAAACCACGCATATCAAACAAGCCGTGTTCAAGAGTCAATAGTATTTTGACTTGCGCCATTTTTCTGCTCAATAAACTCTACTCCACGCAAACTCCACAGTTGAAACGCGTAGTAGCTATTATCAAGGATGGCCAATTAACCATTAACAAACAATTCCCGTTACGTAAACAATGCATGTTTAACGTGATGAGCCTCTGGGTGTTAGCTGCAAAGGATAAGGGGGCATGACAAGTAGTACACGAAATCACTTTCTTCTAAATCTGACCTGCTTTTAACGTAAATGCCATTTAGATGCGAGCGAATGAATGAAAAGCCTACATTGTCATACTATAAAATTAAACAAATTTTTGTTGCTTAAGACAAAACATTACATAATTATATAGGTACACGTACTTTTGTAATTTGATTTTAATCCCTCTCATGCAAGGCTGTTATTATTTCACTGTCTTGCCATATTAAATGTTGTGCATAGGGAATGAAGTCAAGAACATTAAATTTTAATCAGATATTTTTGTCAAAATATATTATAGTGTGCGATATCAATCCAGATTAAAATTTAAAATTGTTAACTTATACGATCTAATTATTTGCACATATCAATGAAACTTAGACTTAATGTTAAGAAGGATTATTCCCTATGATTAATATGGCTAGTGAAGGAACAAAAAATTTTTATCCAAGAAAAGTTAAAAAAACTCAGGAAGAAGAATAACACTTTTTATAACTAACGAAAAATGTTATTAATTATTTTCCTGTATTTCAAGTAATTTACTTCGAAGAATAAGTTCATTTGACTGTATAAATTATAATCAGCCTTCTAAAACAAAAAGAACAATATTTTTGTTTACATTAGTTTTGTATCTTAATAGGCGTCAATATGAAACAAAATATTAATGATTGTGCCATTGCTTTATATTTATGTTTAGCTATTCACTTATGAAGTCTTGTGCTCTTTCGTACCATCAAATGTACGAAACTTCTAACTTCTAAGACATTAACTGAATTATCACTATGCCTTTTAAAGTATCCCACAGCCTGAGAAAGTGTTTAAAGGGCCCTTTTATTTAACTCAATTAAAAAGCTAACAGACGGTACTTATCATGCTTCCAGAATGGCCATCATTTATGGCTTAAATAAAAAAAATATGAATTTGACTGGACTAGTAATCTGTGTTAACTAATAATTTAAATTTGACTTGACTAGTAATTTGAGTTAAAAACTTGACTTAACTAGTAATTTGGGGTAATTAGTAACTTAAATTTGACTTAACTAATGAATAATTTAAAAGGCTACACAGACAGATAATTCACAAGTTCGCTCTGACCTAACGTCGGCATAAGAGCCTAATGGCGAGAATAACACAACGCCGCAAGATACAGCTCTCAAGAGAATCAAATTAGCAACTCGGTCTTCAGCAGGCGAAACATGCCCTGACTTCTCCTCTCTATATTCTTCTTTTATGTACTATTGCCTTACTACCTCATTTGAATACACGTGAGCTAGAAATTTACATTCTAGCAGGAAAATGGGAAGCAAGAAGGATAGAAAATCAAATTAACATAAAATAACTCATTAGTAAACCTAAACGAAACCTTAAACACTTTTAATGTTTATACATTGTTTATATATTGGCGGTTACAGAAATGGTTGTGTATGGTAGGTTATCACTACAATTATATTACTAAGCACTTTTGTGGTTAAAAAAAGCTCCAGAATAATATAACATCATCTGCAGTCGTTATTCCTGCTGTATGGTTACTTAATGTAATTTTACCTTTACTTTTTGTATTGTTTAGCAAAATTGTTTAGACAATTTGCTTTGTTTTTGTAGTTTGTGAGAGTAATTTTTTAATTAATCTGGTTACGTAACCAGATTAAAAAATTTAGATTAAAGATAAAACGAAATAAAACTAGATTAAAGATAAAACGAAATAAAAACCCGATTAAAGATAAAACAAAGCTTTTATTTTAGACAGAGCAATCTGCATCCCAATTAATCGATAGTTGATTGTATTGAGAAGTATGATTCAAAATATAAAACCTCCAGTCAAACGAACTTAGCAATGTAATCTTTGGCCAATGCATGAAAGCAAATTCAAACTTCAATCATTTAACGAACTGTGTAGAATTACAAATTTCGATGAAATGCTACGTATCCAGAATTTTACCTGAAAATATAACTTCTTTCTTATAATACCTGCAAGTAGTTTGATCTTAGGCATTTTTAGGTATGCATACAAAATGAAATATAAAACCATGAAACATAATACAATATCAGCTTTTTAATAAAAACCTTTATGGATAAAATTATTTATTTTTATAGTAAGCTACAGTTATTTAGAAATGCCTATGAAAATACCTAACATTTCTATTGACGCTGCAATTTCCAAAACTAAAACATATATTAATTTGACAAAAATTTAGAATTCATTAATAATTGTATATTGGGTTTTATCACTTACTTAAAAGCTGAACATTCTTAAGAATATGAACTTTGTCGTACATAGGATTGACACGTATTTAGAAAGTAACTGCTTTTAATTTGTAAGCGATAAATTTTCCATCTTCAGATCTGAAAATAACGTACTATAAATAAAGCTCCAAATACGGACACCGTTTAAATAAGAAATATGTATTAAAAATAGCAATAATTTCATAAATTTACAGTTCGGATAAATTACGCATAAAGTACTTACAGAATACCTTCACCGCCTGGAGTAAGGCAGACAACGAGCACGCTTGAAAACGCAAAGACAGTCATGATCATGAGTGTGGGAGCTTGAGTTTCTGAAGGATGAGGCGGTGGGAGGCACTATAGCTGGAATAAAGGGTGATGTAGAGGATCATCTATAAATATCGCATCTTTATTTGCGTCCATAAGCCCATACAACAGGCTACAAAATTATACTACTTCTATGTCTGCCTACTGAAGGGCTGAGGTTCGCCGTCTACTCTAGATGTCCTGGAAATTTAGGAACGCGACAGTGTGCTTGATTACTCGGGATTTCTAACTTTCCTCCCATACGTACATACTTTTTGTTAGCACTTAAAAGGCCATGAAAACCTGATATAATAAATTCAATTACTTTTACAAAATTTTAAAATAATAAAATTTGTAATCGTACTACAAAACAAAACCTGAGCGCCATTTTCCATTTTTTTTCGGGGGGGGGCGGGCTCTTGCTGAAATTCTTTTCGAATTCTTTCAATGCACAAAAACCGGACTATTTTAGACCTTTCACAGATGTTGAGGGATAAGAACCGCTAATTCGGTAATCACGGGCTACTAAAATATATGTCCTTTTTTCTGTATAGCGAAAGTATGGATCGTCTTACACAAATTGGGATTATTTACAACACATATATGAATTGATCCCTTCTAACATTATAGATTATATTGTATGGATAAAGTTGCTAGTTGATGCTATAAATATGAACTTTCTGTAAGTTTATTCATTAAAAAGCAGCCCCGTGTTTCTACAGTAAAGACAAAATGCACATATACAGTGTAAAATCTTGATTATTTTTTTAAAGTCATGTTTTTAATTTATAGCAAAACAAACACATGGGGCAGAGAATTATATCTGTAGCAACTGTATATTTGTTGGAAGAAGGTAATTATAGTACTACAATTAGAAGACGAATATATACGGCCACGATCGTTAAGAAAACACAGTAACATATACTAATTTATAAAAGCGATTTATATTTAATATTAGTCATTTACCCAAGTTATAGGCAAAAAATAAATTTCTTCTTACATAAAGAAGTTCACATCCAGAAATATATTAATCATATAAAACTACAGTTCGATATGAATTTTTATATCCATCAAATACTGCAATAAAACTCATTAAATTAAGAATGATTGCATCTAAAAACAATAAACCGCAGTTCAGATTTTAAAGAACGCTAATTAAATTATATAATAAAGTACATAATTAAAGTGCATAATGAAATTAGTCTTATCGTGAAACCTTTTATAAAAACTATCATTTTTATACGTTGTATCAAATATATATGTCACTGAAAAATAAACATAAAATTTAGCATATTTATTTTATTTTTAGTCCAATGGAGCGTTAGCTCAGAAGGGCTATTAATTTATATTTGGCATTTTGCATTGGTTCACTGTGAAAGTCTAAATCACATGTCAGATTGTTGCCACCAAATATTAGAGCCCTGTATTATTTTTAAAGAAAATAAATAATGAAGAATATGCATAAATGTATGTAGTTTTTCTCGCATTGTGATAAAACAACGGTACCTAGAGCCATCCAAATTTGAATAACGTAACGTCTCCACTCGGATATGGGCATTTGGAAAAACAAATTTGGAATTTGTTTTATTATCAATTTTATATATTGCTACCTTTAACGAATTTAGTTTAAGGGGACTCATACACCTTAAACCCCTCATGATCTTCCAATAAATGACTGTTGCAAGAATTGGGTTATTTTATTTATTTTAAAAGCAATTACTTCCAACTTTTTACAGCTGACTACATGATATAGCTGCTTTGGGAACTAGTAACCAGAAAGTTTGTGTTGCCACAAAGGTTTTTGTAATTTAATCCTCTTTGTGAGAAAATATTTCGCCGTGTTTCCACCTTGCGCGCATGATATTTTAAAAATGGCTTATGGTACATACTTGAAATTGGATGGAATTCTTTATATGGTTACTAATTTCTAACTGACTAACAATCTGATGACTATTTTAATATTAAAAAATTTTATGGGCGAAAACATTAAAATTTTTTTAATAAAATACATTTTATAAACTCAACTCAAAATAAAATAAAAATTTAACATGAAATTTTTAGAATTTTAGGTTCACAGTAGTTTCCAAATGTTATAAAAGCTATATATTAAATATGGAATTAAATTATGAAACAGAATGTTTTAAACTGTTCGCGCAAGTTGGAAACATGACGAAAAATGTTGTCACAAAGCGGATTAAATTATAAAAATATTTGTGGCAACACAAACTTTCTGATCACTATTTCAGAAAGCAGCTATATTATGTAGTCAGCTGTAAAAAGTTGGTAGTAATTGTTTTTAAAATAAATAAGTTATCCCAATTCTTGCAACAGTCACCTATTCGAACATCTTATTGGTTTTAAGGTGTAAGAGTCCCCTTAACAAACTCAAATATTTCAAAGCGTTTCATTAACATTAACATTGTGTACATCTTTCAAGCACCAATATTTTATGCGCGAGCTTTTCTTTCCTTGTGATATTGCTGTTGAATCCAATTTTATACTTTAAAAGCGGAGAACATGATATTTAATAAATAAAGGTAACACACAAAACGTTGAAAAAAACCCCCTTTGGGCGGAATATAAAATCTGAAAGTTTTCAGCCTTTTTTATCCCAAAGGGGTATTAGATCCAAAGGGCTATTAGTTTAAAAACGGCATTTTTCGTCCTTCCACTTCATGCGTTCATTCACTTTTCAAACCATTGCCACCAAATATTATCGCCTTGTATTATATTTAAAGAAAATAAATAATGAAGAATCTGAATGAATAATTCTCGCATTGTGAAAAAAACAACGGTAGGTAAAGTCATCAAATTTTGAATAACATAACCCTCCACACGAACATGGGCACCTGGACGCCCGAACGTGGAATTTATTTTATTACCATTTAATATTTTGTAGACCTTTAACGAAGTTTGGACTAAAAAACTCAACAATTTCAAAACGAGCAACGGCAACACTGTACGCAAAAAAAAAAAAAAAAAAAAAAAAAAAAAAAAAAAAAAAAAACATTTTGATCTTCAGCGTGCGAGATTGTTTATCGGAAACTCTTAAAGATATGTTGCTTTTGTTTTTTGAATTCTTTGTGATATTGCTGTTGAATTGAATTTAATGTGGTTTAAGTGCGAAGAACATGATATTTAATAAATAAAAGTAACACATTAAATGTTAAAAAAGGCCTATTTGAGCGAAATATAAAATCTGAAAGGCTTTCAGATTTTACTTTATTTTATTTTCATTTTTTAAATATTTTTTATGTTTTATGAACTCTCAGTTTGTCATTTTAGATCTGACATGCTTGAAACACAGTGTAAATTTCAACTGCCTTAAGACTGGCAACAATCTTAGGATTGGTAAAATCATTACTTAAAATTTCTAAAACTTAACCTAAATATGCATGCAATATACGTGTGTTATGTGCATGTACAAATGTAAAACATGTGACTTAAAATTATGTATTACATGCAATACATGCATACATACAATCGTGTACTTTCGCTTTGCGAATTATTATGCCGTGTATTACACTAATGTCCATAAATTAAGGATAATGCAAAATCAGGCAAAGGAAGAGTTAGAAGCAAAACAAATTTGACTTATTTGTAAATCTTATTTATTAAACAAAAGCGAAAGAGCAAAAAAAGATGCTATATGTTTGATATTATTAAAAAAATTAGCGATTTTTTCTCCCTGGAGCAAATTACAGAAAAAAAACCTATTTACAAAAAACCAATATTACATGGTTGGTACGATTGTTAATACATTGTATGTCTCCCAGACGATGCAATACAGTCCGTACAACGCCTAGTCATGCTGAGTATCAAATTATCGATCTGATCTTGGGGGATATTACACCACTCAAAAAGCAATGCTCTCGGAAGTTCCGGTAGACATGTAGGAGGACGTTGACGGGCTGCAACTCGTCGGTCAAGCATGTCCCACACGTGCTCTACTGGATTCAAGTCCGGTGCGAATGCTGGCCAGTCCATACGGGTGATATCCTCCGATTGAAGGCTTTCGCTTACGATGTTTGCACGGTGAGGACGGGCTTTGCCATCTATAAACACAAATTGTGCGCCCATGGCGCTCCGAAACAAACGTACATGTTGTTCCAGGATGACGTCTCGATAGATTTGGCTTGTCATGGTTCCAATTTGAACATGCAGGTCAGTTCTGGAACCCAGAATAATTCCATCCCAAACGAGCACTCCCGCACCACCGTAACAGTGTCGTTCAATGATGGTTTCTTGGTGGTAACGGTTACCTGGAGCTCTCCATATGAAGGTCCGACGAGAATCCGACTGCAAGCTAAACCTGGACTCCTCGGAAAACATCACACAAGCCCACTGTTGCGGTGTCCACAATGCATGCTCTTTACTCCAGGCTAACCGCAGGCGACAGTGAGTTGCAGTAAGCGGAACGCATCTGACAGGTCTATGAGCATATAGACCAATCTGCCCTAAGCGTCTGTACACGGTCTGCCTTGAAATTGTCGTACCAGTGGCTGAAGAGAGCTGACGAAACAGGTCTGAGGCTGTGCTCCGCCTGTTTCTTTTGGCAGTAACTGCCAAATACCGGTCCTCATTCGGCGTTGTAACGCTGAGGCGACCTGTGCTGTAACATCTACTCACATTACCATCATCTTGGAATCGTTGCGAAAGCCTGAAGATGACACTCTGGGCAATTCCAAGTTCGTCTGATACTTCCAGTTGGGTACGCCCCCATTCCAGACGGCCGATAATTCTACCATGTAAAAAATCATCCAAATGCGTCCTTTGTCTCATAACTATTCGGTTATTGCACTGAAATGCTTATAAAGCGCATGCGAACAATTTTACTTCTTTGCCTGTATTCCTTATATATCACTCTCTTACACTCTCATCATTGTGACGTACCATCGGTGTCATCTGGTTACTTCCTGAAATTTGCATATGATTCTTGAAGATGTGTGTAGTGATTTTACAGGTGATATATTTATTTTAGAGTTCGATTTCCGCGTGACTCCGAATTATCCTTAATTTATGGACATGAGTGTATTATTTTATAACTTGTTTTGGGCTACTTTCCATTTTCCGAACTTTTGGTGTAATGGTGCATTCTACATGCATACAAATTGCAAATACATGTGTAGATTGTTGTTTTCTTATGACTATGAAAACCTTCTATTTGTTTCATCACAGCTTCTTTAATTTCAATGTAAAGAGTTTCAGATCTGTTTTTTTAACGGCATTATACTAAGAGATACAATAAGATTTGCAAAACAATTTGTTACCAGGTTTTTTTTATGAATAGCTTATGTACAATAAGATTAATGGGAAAATGTTTATAGCCTGTATCAGGTTTTTTCTTTCTCTATCTCTTACATGATATTGCACAGAGTGTTATTAATTCGAGTCTCCAAAAGGGAACAATTAGTCATAAATTTTGCAATTAAAAAAGGAAACAACCTATTCTCCTTTTCATAATTTAATGCTAATATTACATCCTTAAAACGAACATAGTATTTGTAACAATAAGCAATGAGATCTCAAGTTTTAATAGCTTAAAATATATCTCTTCTTATGATTAATAAATATAAAATAGCCTTTTTCGAACATAAGAAAATAGCATTCATTTTTAATGAAAAGTGAAAAAAAGAAAACCTACTTTTGGCAATGATATATATGCATACGTAGTTCAACCACGCCTTTTGAATGAGCTTATTTATTTACATATTTGCAGAAACATTTTGCTTGTGAAGCATTTTACATCTTTGATTGGAAATAAATTAGAGCAACCCATCTCATTAATGTTGTTTCTTAACATATATTTATTAAAATTAGTTTGAATGGTTTCTTCTTGTGTGGAAAATGCAAACCTTCCCTACAGTTATAATTTAAAGAAGGGAAAAGCAGAGTACGTTGCACTCATTGCTCTAAAAGCATACTCTTAGACTTTGTTACCTTATTTTTAATTTGTTTTAGAAATGGCTTCAGAGTGCAAAATTTCCAAAATAAGCTTAAATATAAGATTTTTTTAAAATTCTCTTCTGTAAACAATGCTGGCAGATATTAGCAGTTCACAGTTCAAAATTAATGTATATATATATATGTAAGAATATGTAAAGAATATGTAAAAAGATTAAATTAGCAGCGAAAATTAATTTCCTTCTGTATTCTAAAAATAGTAACTTCTATTTTCACTTTCTACTCCGTCCAGTGGCACTAAAATTGGGAAAAGTTTTCTAGCTATCTCAATGCAGTTTTTCGGAGTTTTCATTTTTTGTATAGTAAGTAACATACGCTGGGCTTCAGGAAGACTCTAGTTGAGGGCTTCAACAATTGTAGAGTCATTCAATTTTAAACTAGATTCATACCTTAATTTGTGTCTGAAATATAGATCAATGTTATTGAATTTTTCGTACGTGACGGATATGAAATCGTTAAACGTCACTGCCTCTGAACTGGAAAATTAAGTTCGAAATTTTTCTTTTACTGCTTCTCAGTCTTTGTCTAAACACTCGCGAAAGAAATATGCAAGTACCGCTCCTCTCAGGCACTCAGAAAATACTAGCGGTTTGTCCTTATCTTGAATATTTCTTGCGTTGCATTTTTGTTCAAATAGCAGAATGGAATTGTCCACATAAATATCACTTTTGAATTCATCAAAAATAGCAAATTGGAATTTTGTTACATCGAGAGTGGCTATTTCCTCCGTATTTGTTGACATGGCTGTCTTGGATCTTGTATTCAGAATCCACACACTACAAAGTTTTTTAACGCGTATATAAGAATATGTAAAGAATATGTAAAAGATTAAATTAACAGCGAGAATTAATTCCCTTCTGTAGTCTAAAAATTAGTGCTTCTATTTGCACTGCGTCATTTCGAGAAAAATCCATGTCATATGACTCTTACATAATTCTGATGATATAAATGAAACTAAAACTCAAACAGCCAATAGTAATTTTACAGCAATATTAACCATCCCATCAAAATGCATTGAGAACCAAAACTAACTCAGTGTGAATTAAGATTTCACTCTGAACAAAACGCACTTGCTTTCAAAGCTTTGGCCTAGCTTTGGCCTAGCTGGACTGCTGACTGTCTGCTGCTGCTTTCTTGCTACAAAATTATCAAAAATGTAAACTTTTTGAAATAGGCATAATTAATGTTCCAACTTGATTGTGGCCACAACATGTTTACTGCAATAAAAGTTGAATTAAATGTACCTTGACTGCCAAATTTCTTACTCATTGTGAATCGGCATTTTTATATTCTACGACATCGAAATTCTCGCTGTTCATTGTGGATACAACCACCTGCGTTCTACTACAATCACGAGTAAAATAATTTTATTCTAATTAAAGGATAATTTGTACTAAAACAGCAAATGTAATCAATATTTAATGAAATTTAAAAAAAAAAAACTTTAAAAACCTCCTCAATAAACCGATTAATAAATAAAAAGATAACTTTACATGACAAAATTAATAAAAGATTAGTCCATTTATTTTCATATGGTTTTAAATTTTTAAAAATGTTTTTTCGTTATTTGATATACAAATTTAAGAAGTTCTTTATAAATTATGAGTTTAATAACTTTTCTACACTTATTTATAAATAAATATACTTAATATTTAAAAAATTATATACAAATTTGTAAGATAAAAAATATGCAGCTCATAATTATACTTTAAATTAACAATAGCACCTTAAAATCATTTAATTTCTCTTTTTAATTTGGGCGCTTCCCTCTTTCTATTTTAAGAATAGTAACAACATTTTCGAAACTGTTTCATATATGAACACTAATTCCGCATTATGCCATCTTAATATTCTGCATTGCGTATAATTCTTAGCCAATCAGGTAAACGAAACATTTTGCTATAAATACCATTGCAGTCCTACGCACTCTCTTTTGCCTTTGCTATGTGGAAATATTGATAGTGAAGATGCTGAGATGTTGATTCACACGGCCGAGGGGGATTAAATACTCATTTTTTATTTGAGTTGACAGTTGTGGCCACAATTCCCTTAGCACTGTAATCATGCCTATTTCCAGATTATTTATATTTTTGATATAGTTGCGATAGGAAGAAAGCGGTAAACAACAGTCTACTTTCGCCAATGGACAGAAGCAAAGTGTGTAGTTATTCAGTACAGAAACTTTCTAAGAGAAACGTTTTGGTTCGAATCAGCTACATCATCACCGTTATGTAAAGGTCATATGATTGGGATTAATCTAGAAATGAGGCATCCAGGAAGTTATTATAAAAAATTACTATTTTTGGAATGGAAGGAGGAGGCAAATGCCCAAATTAAAATGAAGAATTAAAGAGTTATTGTTAATTTAAGTTATAACTTTTGATTTACTGCTATAGAAAAGACGTTTTATATGAGATAAAGTGTTAAGAGATAAGTGCATTAGCAGATAAAAAGAAATATAATTTGAAAACACAAATCCTAAAATTTTGATCAAAATTACTACTTAAATAATTACATAACAAATTACAGTTTTTTAAATAACCAATAAGAAAGCAGCATTATATATTTAATATTTCAAATTAATGATGATGGTTAGCAATTTTATATGAATATATTTCATTATAAAAATATACACTAATTAAAATATTACTTTACTCATGTAACACTTGTCGTAATTTTAAAATCCGTAACATTATTTGAGTTTCCTTTCACTGAAAAATGAACCTCATCCTAAGACAATAATTTTCAGTCTTAGTTTGTCGAACTATGTGATTAAGAAAAACGGAAGTAAAAATCAATTCCTCGCGCGCACACACTTGAAAAATGTAGTATGAACACAGACTGACAACTCTGGAATCTCTACAATATGCTAAAATGATTCGGAAGATTGTAGCACTGTATTTTTGAAAAACACTCATAAATCACCTTTCGTACAAACACTACATTGGATTCATTTTCGAAGCACTGGTTTTTCTTTTCCTTCTGAATACTGAAAACAGGTCAAGAGCGATGTTTAATATGAATGAAAAACAAATTAAAATTTGTTGTCAAAGCAAAGCTTCAATCCTTGTCTTTCACAAACTTTGCAATTCTACATATGAATTTCCACTGGTTTTTGATGCTGCAAGTAACCATCCTTGTCGAGTAGATGTAATAAAGCAGACTTATATGCAATGATGCGTGGAAATTGAAAATAGCATAAAGGATGAGATGGCGATCCATAATGAAGAGCAAACTTGGCAGTCAAGGTAGATTAAATATTCACTTTTACTTCCATGTACGAAGTAGTTGTTTCTTTAACTTACCCTGTTCCTAGTAAATGGAAATTCCGGGTATCATACTTCAACGGAAATATCCATTTCGACAGGTTTCGAATCAATTTTGATTATTTTGATACGTTATGTATGTACCTACGCACAGAATATAGGATTCTTTATACTTTCTTATATAAAGTAAAATGAGGAATTTAGTTCCTTATATGAAGTAAGTGTAATCGTGAAAAATTTCGGATATCATATTTCACCGAAAATATACATTTTAATTGCTCTCGAATTTATCTGAAAAATTTTTGTGATTTGATGAACGAGAACGTGTGTATATGGAAATGGAATAAAGAACTATTTTTGCCAAAATTGATTGTAAAATAGATTAAGAAACGATTTTGTTTCGAGACGTCTGCATTTACTTACGTAGGTATGTATCTCGCATAACTCAAAAACGATTAGCTGTAGAACTTTGAAATTTTGTTATATGAAACGCTATAACTTTTAGTTGTATACTTGTCTTACCGGTCCTTTTAGTGGCAATCGGCCGCACCAAATATATATATATATATATAACAAGCAAGGTAGTTATTACAATACTGTATGACCAATTTGGTCTAAATAACATTTTGCGCAATATGCTGCAAAATAAGTAAATTAGAAATTGTAGTAAGCTCGCCTAAAAGTTACCAGGAGCTGTGGCTCCAAAAAGTTCAACACGTTTTAAGAAACAATGTATATATATATAATTACAAAATAATTTTTTTAAACAAAATATAAACATGCCTTCGTGAATTAAGCTGCTCAAAAATTATGAGTAAAGATATAAAGTAAGAAATTTAGAACTAATTTTTCACAGACTAAAAACTAAAATTCATAATTAATAAATTTCAAATAATTCATTAAATTTTATTAAGAATTTAAAAATGTTACAAAGAATCTAAAAATGTTAAAACCAAAACTTTTAAAACAAGCAATATCCCAATTCAAAAGGTTAATTAAATTTAAAGAAAATTGAACATAACAAAAGTGGAATTCAATCAACTTCATTGCCATTTATCAGGGGGAGGAGGAACATTCAATACAATTGGAATCTCTTCTCTACAAAATTTACACCCCTTGGGTGTAAATTTTGTTTTACCCGGTTCGGTGAGCTCTGTTTTTATTCTTTGTTACTAAATTGTGCATTTTTTGCTTTAAAGTGATTGAATTATGTTGTGGTTAAGGATTTTATGCTTTTAGTTAATATTCGTACAGTAGTTATAGAATTATCAGCAATTTAGAAGTGTAGGTAGAAGGCCTGATGTGTACACAACACCATGCACGGCTACCATGCACGGCCTGTTACGTTGTAGTGAAAGCAGGAGAGATGAAAAATGAGAAACCCTCACCAGGACTCAAACCACGGATCTCTCGAATACGCGCCGAGTGTGCTCACTACTACACCACGAAAAGGCGGTAGAAATATTTTATAAAGTTATACATATTTTTTATGCATTTCATTTAAATTATTTCCTCAGTCAATCAACTTAGTTATCAATTCGCGGTAACACAAAAATGCGTAAAAACTCAAAATATGTTCACTAAAAATTGTAAAATATAGAAAAAACTAAAACATCATATATAGTTAAAAACAGAAATAAAATTTACAATTAAAATTACAATTTCAGGGGAAAAAAAGCAATGCAGCCAACACGCACGAAGAAATATTATCGGTGAACAAAACTGAAAGTTAACTTTCAGTTCCACTGGGCAGAAAGACACTGAAGTTGATACACCAACTGACTTATTTCACTATTCTACTAAGAGTTTCAAATGTAAGCAAATGGCGGCTCGTTAGGTCTAGCGTCACTTAACCTTTTAATTTGTAGATAATTCTGTAGCTATTGTGTGCAGATTAACTAAATGCATAAATACCTCAATCGGAACATACTTTTGGCTTGCTGCTTATTTAGATGGCCCATGCGCACAGACACTGTACGTTTACAACATCCGTGACTTCTCTGGGATTGGAACCCGGAAATTTCGGTACGGCAGTCACAGTCACTAACCACTATCCCGGCTGGGCAGCTTTATACTCGTTATGAAATAAATTAAATTTGAGAAATTTGACTCTCATACGACAAAAATTAACCGTGATATTTAATTTCAAAGTTTGAAACTTTTATTGCCATTTTTAACCTGCCACGATGGATTGGTTAATTATGTTAGAATAATTCGAGGAAATGCATTTAAATTAAGTGCAGCGAAAAATTTATATAATTTAATAGACCACACAAGGAAGCTACATGGTATCCACATAAAGATTTTTTTAATACAGCCTTTCTTTCCATGTGCTACATTGTAGAACTGCCAGTGAAAATGCAAACGTATTTTCAGTCATAAGTGCAAATGCTCGATAAAAACGGCATTGTTTTTACTAAAATTTAAAAGAACCTATTGGTTAAGAACGTTATATGTGGTTATAAATTTGTTGGAGTAGGAATATAAATTCAAGTACCATCCTGCTGAATTTCAAAATATTTGCATTTAACATCTTGAAAAGAATAAGAAACAAGATGAAAAATGTCTTCATAAATTCGTCATTCACTGTTGCATCACATCATTGTTTTCTAGTTCACTGATAGCAATTCACTGTTGAAGTTCGGAAGAAACTACCTTGGGTTGCTCATATAAATGATTTAAAAATCTATTACCCACTAGTTGAAAAGTACAAAACAGGGTACGGGCATTTTTCGTAACAAATAGATATTTGTGTTATACGAAGTAACGAACACTGCACTCAAAATTGCAGTAACGTTTAAATAACATGGTAATTAAGTAGTCTGAAGTCTGAATAAATGTGATCATTCAATAAAGTATATGTAAATAAAAATACACAGAAACAATGAGAAGTTAGAAAGCCTGTTTGTATATTACGTGACTGGATGACAATCAGTATTTTGGATGATAATAATACGAGTTTTCCAGCAATGAAGATCTCCAGCGATAAACGACAAACAGAAACCGAGTTTAAGAGATATAATGCTCTAGTTTAACATTTACATTTTTATTTATTTCTGATTTTTTAAAATTTTAATATATATTCTGTTTATTAACAGATTGTTGGCACAACTAAGCATTCTAATAAAAAGTTAGTGGTAACTTATAACGAGCTAAAGGTTATTTATGCAAAACCAGTCTTGCAGCAGAGCATTTCACTCTCAGGTTCCTGAGCAAAAGACTTATCTCAGGTTACTTCTTAAATGTCCATAGCAATGTGAATCAATAGCATTGAGAATTTCATAGCCATTACTTAGCCATAACAGAGAATCTGATGATTCTCAAATAGTTTCTAATAAGCTGCAAAGTTGACTTATGTGAGCATTAGGAGCAATCTTATTTGATAAAAAGTGCAAAGTAAATACTTGCAGGTATGAAATGATTGGAACACTTATACAGGAAGAAGCTAAAAAGCAATTTGCAGAACCATACCCTTAAAATCTGGAGGTAAAACCCGAAAGAAAAGTTAGAAGAATTAACAGGCAATTTTAAAGCATTTAAGAACTATTATCATCTTAAAGTATACAAGGGAACTACAAATCTATATAATAATTATAAAAAAAAATAAAGAAAAAATTAAAAAATAATAAATAAAAGCGTTCAGATTTTATATTACGTTCAAAGGGGCATTTTTTTAACATTTTGTGTTTCACTTTTTTATTAAATATCATCTTCTTCGCATTTGAACCATAAAATTCAATTCAACAGCAATATCACAAAGTATTTAAAAGAGCATAACTTTGGAATTTCCGATACACAGTCTCGCGAGCTGGAGATAAAAAATTTTTTCCCGTACAGTGTTTCCATTGCTCGCTTTGAAATCGTTGAGTTTCTTAATCAAAAACTCATAAATGAAATAGATAATAAAACAAATTCCAAATTCGGGTTTATAGATGCCCATATTCGAGTGCAAACATTACGTTGTTCAAAATTGGATGGCTCTATGTACCGTTGTTTTATCACAATGAGAGAAACATACATACATTTATGCAGATTCTTCATTATTTAATTTCTTTAAATATTATACAGGGTTCTAATATTTAATGGCAACAATTTAAAAAGTGATTCGCCGTTTGTAGTGAATCAATGCAAAATGACAAAACGAAATTAATAACCCTTCGGGACGAATTGCCCCTTTAGGTTAAAAATGGAACAAGCAAACTGTACCTATTGTTAGGGAAGCAGTTCTAATAAAAAAAAATGAACGGAGCGTATATATGTGTTACTGGAGTGAGCAAATGTCGCATTATGTGATGAAAAGGAACTAATCTACCGCATACACCGTTCAAGCAATCATTGCGTACGAAAACCTATGAAGAGGAACAGGAAAGGTAAAGCCAAAAAATAAGACAATGAAATAAATATCTGGCACGGGAACCATTTGTCATTCTCGTGGATCTCAGTAATACATGTAGGCCTTCTACTTTTACAACGCGTGTTCACTCCAACGCGGTTGGAAAAGTGCGGAAATTGTCTTACAGCGCGTTACGTTTACCATGTGGATCAAGGAATCACAGCGTCTTTTAAATCATACTACATCCGTAAATCATTTGAATTAATTTTGGAGAAAATAGATTCTACAGTCAGAGAAGTTTGGAAGCAATTTTTAATTTTAAAATTGTGTAGGAACTGCGCATAAATTATCGGCTCGCCCTTTAAAAGAATTGCGTCATTCGGCTCTAAATGCCTCCTGGAAAGCTTTTACCAGAAATGATCAAGCAGGAACATGCTGTTGAACCAATTCAGCGGCAATATGATAACAAAGTAAGCTTTGCACACGAAATAGGAGACGATAGATTCACTGAAATAACTGTTGATGCTATTCTAGAAGTAGTTAAGGAAAATGAAATAAACGGAACAGATTTGGAGACCGTTATATCCGAAACATTACCGACTGAAGATAAATTTGAAGATCTTCTCAATGAAGAAACAAAACACTTCACTCTGAAATGTCGAGAAAACGGTTTGGACATGGCAGTCTTACTTTGGACATGGAATCTTACTTTTTAGAGAACGAGCCTCTGCTGAGAGAGCGGAAATATTTAGAAGAAATCTTCAAAATTGCTTATCTGTCTATGAAGAAATTTATAAACATTTCCAAAGCAAGAGCAAAAGATCTCTAATGAAAGAATTTTTAAAACCCAAATCTGCAGGAAGTGCAGTGAAACTTGTCGAAGATTTTCAAATAAGTCAGTCAAACGTTGTCGAACGACTATAGTAAGGTTTGGTTTGGTTTGGTTTATTTAATTATGGCAAAGTACACTAGGGCTATCAGCCTAAGGTAAGGGATGCCTTCGTGGAGGACTTTCTAAGGGAAACTGGCTCGTATACACGTTACACATGGGGAAAACCACGAAAACGCCCATGCAGTCAGCCCGTTCGCAGGATTCGAACCTCAGACCGAACTACCAGTGTTCAGCGACTTTACCGCTCGGCCGCTGGTGGGCCGACCAACTATAATAAATGATGGTGATAATAAATTTCTGAGAATAACATGTTTCTTTTTTATTTTGACTTGAAAGCCCAAAATTTCAATTTGGAATTTGTTTTATTATCTGTTTTATATTTTGTAAACCTTTAACGAACTTTTGAACAACAACTCGACGTTTTCAAAGCGAGCAATGGCAACACTGTGCGGGGGAAAAAAAAACATTTTTATCACCAGCGCGTGAGAGTGTGTATCAGAAACTCTAAATATATGCTCTTTTAAAATTGTATTATGATATTGCTGTTGAACTGAATTTTATGGTTTAAGTGCGAAGAACATGATACTTAATAATTAAAGGTAGCACACAAAACATTTCAAGCAATGTCCCTTTGGGCGTAATATAAAATCTGAAAGCTTTCAGATTTTTGAAATATCGTTTTTTTATTTTATTCAAAGTATGTTTCGTTGAAGTTCCTCTCCGTATTTCAATATAGTTTGCAAATGTGCTGCATTTTTAAGATATGCTACATAAGAAATGTATCCTTATAGCTTAGTTTCCGTTTCTTCAATTATGGGATAAGATCACGGAAAATGGTCTCTTTGCGAAATAGATTCTTGAAGTTGTACTTTTTTCTTTTATGTAGTGTTATATTTTAACGCATACCCTCACGAACATGTGATATCGTAATCAATATAAGTAAAATTAAAATTACCTTTTAAAAATTATTCCCGTTTATGAGGTCGTAATAATATAAATATGACTCGGAATGTCTAGTGTGTCCGTTATGATTTTAAGTTTATATTATAAGATATACAAATGATACAAAGATGTACTGTATAATAAATCATACGTTATCGGTACATACTCAGACTGAATTGGATGTTTGTCTTACAAGTAAGCAAGGAAAAAATAAGAAGAAAAAAAGAAAAAGCAATATTATTAACTTCAAAATTACAGTTCATTGTAAGGAATAAACACTTTATTTAAGAAGCTAAGATATTTATTTAAAAGCATAACCTTCGTTTGTAAATATTTTGTAGTAAAAGTCGAGCAGTCGAACGAAGAATCTACATCAACGTATATACGTACCTTCCCCCCCCCTCGCAGTGTGAAAAACCAACGGTATCTAGAGATATCAAATTTTGGCATCTGGAAGCCCAAATTTGGAATTTTTAATTTGTTTTATAATATATTTCATATTCTGTAAAACTTTAAAGAATTTTTGATTAACTAACTCAACAATTTCAAAGCGAGCAATGGCAACACTATACGGAAAAAAAATATCTCCAGCGCGCGAGACTGTGTATCGGAAATTCTAAAGATATACTCTTTTTAATTATTTTGGGATATTGCTATTGACCTGAAGTTTATGGTTTAAGTGCGAAGAGCGTGATATTTAAAAAATAAAGGTGACACACGAAACACTAAAAAAACGACTCTTTGGGCGTAATATAAAACGCGAAAGCTTTCAGTTTTTTTTTAATTTAAAGTTAAGGAAAATTTTAAATTTAAAGTTACGGAAAGTTATTCTGAAATTGGAGATGAATTTCTACAATTTCTGGAAAAGTTACACATCCATAATACACGTCGTATTAACATTATTGAGTAACATAAAAACTGTAACCACATCAGCGTATTGTTATTTTGCGTGCTATATCTGAGGATCATTTTTTTTCAGAGATATAACGATGCTTCTCTGTGAACGATAAATGATGCAAAACGTGATGCTAATGATCACGTTTTGCCCTAGAACAATTTCATGTGATGCATGCACATTTTTTGTTATGGAAGATACTATTAGAAGTTTATATTTGCTGCCCATCCATTCAAAAGCCTATTTTATTATGATCTATGCATGTTATGAATTCTATCACGATTGCGCTAGTAAGGGAGTAGTAAATTATGAGAACGTAACATTTGTTTTGGGCTCATTATTACTGGCTTTGGAATTTTTTAACATATATCATTATAAATTTAATTACGAAACTTTATGTTTTATCAATTAATAATTAAAGCAATGGACAACAAAAATAAAACATATTTAGAGACGAATAATGTTTGTTCATTAGAGAATTAAATCTATTTTTGTTCCTTTCTAATGACGAATTATTGAAACAATAATGTAAAGATCCAAAAAGAACTGGAAATGTTGATTTTTTATTCAGTTTTAATTATTTGCCTGCATAAATATCTTTGCCTCATAAAAATGGAACTGGGCTTAGTTCTATGGTTGCTTTAAAAACAAATGAGGCTTCAAAACATTAAAACATTGAAAACGCAATATGCGTTTTGGTGATAAAATACATAGAATTCGTAATATTCATATACTTTATAAGCATAATTTCACCTCGGAAAACTTTCCAGACCAAGTTAATTTTAAGAAGACGCCGGTGTGAGATAATAGGTGCCATATAACCTTTTTTATGGAAACATATCTAGGTATTATATTATTGCATAGAATACGAGATGACAATGCAAACATTCGTATTTCATTTCAAGTCAATAATGATGATATCATTTTGTAGATTTTTTTCTTTCTTATTCCATTATTTTTCAAACAAGACATCAGAAATATTTCCATTAAAAATAATGTTAATTACTCAGCATGGATTGTTAATGATCTTACATATACATTGTTAGTAATACACATACTATTTACTTTTACTTTAAGGGGGCAGTATACTATAGAAATTAAGATTTTGATAAAAAAACTCCTTTCGTTTCCTTACGCTCGATGAAGTCTTATTTCTATGTTTCGAAAACTGTTTGAATTTTGTTCCCTACGTTTATTTAAACCGGAGTTATGATACTTTATTTGACACCTTGTCCTCGAAAAGCATACGGAAGTGCACAAGACGTAAATATTTATAAGGCCGAAGTGGGTGTGTCAGAGTTGTTTAATATTATTTTCGGGGCTTAAAACTTTATTTAATTGCATTTTAAAGACCAAAAAGTATTTTTATGATGGCAAAGAAATAAAATTCTAGCATAATTTCAAGCTGCGTGTTATAAATTCATTAAAGCATTTTCGCTCGTGTTTTGATTCTCTGTTTACATTGCTGATAAGCGTTTTTTTATTTATTATCGAGTAACATTCATTAAATTTTATAGGTATAGATAGATATTGGTATAGATTAGGTATAGCTATGGTAAATTAGGTATAAATATTGGTTACTACTTTGCAAAAGTAATGAAAGTTTTGATGTTAACCATATCAACAATGCAAAACGACATTCCCTGATTTGGCTTTAAAAAGCTTAGTCAAATTTTAAAAGCTAAGAGAAAGAAAAAAAATGTAAATTCTAAAAAATAAGAGGGCATTAGTTATAAATCAGGGGGAATTTCAAGTTTACAAACTGATTAAAAGTAGGTGTTCGAGTGTTTGAATTCGTTAAACACGTTTATCTCGTTTTTCATTTTTCGTGTTTTAATGCTAACAAGAAACACAATATCTTTAAAAATTATGATTGAAATCTTATGCAATTTGGTATACATGTTTGAACACTTCATGTAAGAAGACAGAATATTTACTAATGGATAAATGCATTTTTTATAAAGTAATTATGTATTAAAGATGAGTTTTAATGATAAAATACGCTTTTTCTTTGTTATATTACACATTCTAGCTCAAAAATATTTTAAATAATTTCCTAGCTTTGAAGTAATAGTCTACCTCCTTGAGAATGTCTCTATGATGAGTTTGCAATTTACAAAATATGAAAATATATTATACTTTTTTTAACACAGTGTTTCTAATTTATTGTAAATATTGCTGTATTTTTTTTGCTTGTTTTCTTATTTTACTCCAAAAATACAAAATTAATGGTCATTAAATAACTCAGCTTCTTCATTTTTTTCATTATTAATCACTTTAAAGCCAAAATTAAATGCACAAACTTAAAAATTAAAAAAAAAAGTGTTCGAAGGTATACAGCCCCCACAAGACATCAGAAATATTTCCATTTAAAAATAATGTCAATTACTCAGCATGGATTGTTAATGATCTTACACATACATCGTTAGTGATACACATACTATTTACCTTTACTTTAAGTACTACGAAGAAATTCTCTTCACAATGTTTATTGTCTGTTTCTACTTCAAGAAACTCATATCCTGGCAAAATAGAAATTAAAGCTATTTGAGCAAAATACTTGTTGCAAGTATCATGATCAAATGTTTAAGTTAAATAAATACATAGAGATGTCTTAAGTAAATCTTGACGTTATTAATTACGTACGTAGGTCCCCATGAGCGTTAATAACAGTGAAATAATACTGTACAGACTATTAGATACTTTTTGTACTGTATCCGAAAACGTAGAAAACATGCTATGCCTTCGTCAGGACTCGAACTCCGAACCTTCCGACTGTTAGCCGGACATGCTTTCCAATTACACCACGAAGGCCTGCGGCAAGGGGGTAAGAAACACTTAGCAGTGTTACAATAATTCCTTTTCTACCATTTGATTATATGATTTTGAATACCATTTTGGCTTTACTGTTTACCATCTAAATTTGAACATAAGATTTTACATTCTGTGTCTTTAATTTATGCGCAACTAATTCTACAGAGAGTATTAACACATTTTAGGACGATTTCGTTTAATAACGTTGTTTAAAATGTAAATATTTATTGCTTAAATGTTCTGATTAACGGCCATTTTCTAGAATAGGATTTTGTATCCTGCTTTCCTTGATATAAAGGCCTTTTGTAAAATTTTTAGAATATTGCTCAATAATCTATTGATGAAATGGGATTTGAAGGAATTCACAGAATTACTTTCGCAAGGTATACAGGCAACACCTAAAGTCAACTCGACTGTCAAGAAATGTAAGCGGTAGATTTCGAAGTAAGACTGATAATTTTGTCTTCATAGTTTACTTTCTGAAAGGCGTTAAGATAGGCAAATAGAATTTCGTATCGAAATATGAGATTTGAGAAATTTCCCTAGTGGTATACAATATGTTTTCCCTTTCTGTTTTCAGAAAAAATATCTGATGTGGACACCATATGACTCCCTTGTACAGACTATTAAGGTATACACATTATTGCTGCATTTCACGTAAACTTATTTCCTTCAGTTTCATTATAGACATATTTCTTATTTAATTAATTCAGTTCTCACTTCACGAGGCAAAAATGCATAAAGCTGAAAACATCTTCATTGATAATTGTAAAATACAAGAAAATATAAAACACCAAATACAGTTAAAACAGCTAAAAATTTCCTTCTGTACGCACAGAAAAATTGAATGAAAAAGGATTTATAGGTTACTCTGAACCTTCTTTATTTATAGTAGATGGCAGTTCAACACAAACCAGTCCATATATTTTAGCCATGTTTAGTTTTTTAAAACCCTCATTTTTCAAAGAAATCTTCCAGATTTTTTTTTAGGGTTTAAAAGGAATTGTTTGAAAAGAACTTTCTATGTTATTTTCTTGGATGTGTGCTAATATCCTTATTCTATATTAGTTTTAAATTTTTACCTTGAAATCGTTCCTAAAATCCAACGGCGAACCCTAGGTGTGCCCAGACCAGGCTCATCGATAATCTAGGACAGCTGACAGTCTGTATTCTTTGTTTCTCCGCATCTCATCGGTCAGTTCCTTGACAACAATGGTCGTTTCAGCACTCTTTTCGAAGCTCTATTCAATCAGTCTACCACTTTTTGCACACCCACAGAATTAAAACGAAAAGTGCTATCTTCACAAAATTTTACTTGTATACTCCTCTAGGCCTAATTAGACTGCCTAACTTTTTTTTTAAATTTTTTTTAATCAAAACTTCGAATGTAAAAGGTAGCGTGCCGGAAAGGGTTAAAATACAAACAAATGGCGGTTTCGTTAGGCTTAGTGCTAATTAAACAACTTATAAATCTATACAATTTTGATGCAGCCGATTGCAACCAAAACGAGAGGTGCACAACAACATGTTATAGCAGTCACATATGCAAAATTTGAGAGTTTTGGAGTTACTCGTTTTTGAGTTATGCGAGATACATACATACGTACAGACGTCACGAAAAAATGTCTTCTCAATTCATGTTAAATCAATTTTTCAATCCGTTTTGGGAAAAAGAGACCTTTATTCTGTCCGCACGTACAGATGTCACTCAAAAAAAAGCGTTTAAATGGATTCGAGAGCGGTCACAATGGATATTTTCGTCGACATGGATATTTTAGTTTCGTTTCGTACGCGAAATTTTTAGCGATTACAATACTTCTTTACTTCGTACAAGGTAGTAAAAACCGAATGACCGAAGAAATTTGAAAACTGAATTGCAACTGAAAAGAAAAGGTATTTATTTATGTAGAAAAAAAGGAGAAAAGATGTACCAACTTGGTTCCCAATAATGTAATGAAAGTTTGTTTCTATTATCGGAAACCGGGTTGGTACATTTTTTTCTACTTACTTCCTCTAGAAATAGATATCTTTTTTTTAAAAAAATTTAGTTAAATAATTTTTAGATTAGGTGTCACGATGTATTTCCATTTGTCTCTTAATTTATGGCACTCAAGCAAAGCTCTGAAACATTTTTTACATTCTCGGCAAAATTCAATGTACATTCTGTTAGTTTTTTTCAGAGATGTAAATATTTGTTTATTACTTTCTTTACTTTTCTAGTCTACGTACCTAACGTTTAGAAATTTATTTCTACGTTGGCTGATTTCTTATTGCTACCAGATATTTCAGAATTAAAATTATTAGAAACAATACTTACGTGCTTAATTATCTCAGGTTCTCTTTTGAAGTTCACATGACTAGGAATTCATGTAAAAGTAATTATTCACATCTCCCTTTCTAGTAATATTTCTTGTTTTTAGCTTACAAGTTTTAATACCAAAACTGTTCACAGCCTTTTTGAATTGTGGAATAAAAATTATAAGCAAATAGGATTGTTAACTAATTGTAAGAATTAGAAGTAATTAGGAAGTAATTAAGATGCTAGTAATGAGAATTTGCATGCGAAGGTCAGATGCAATACCTTTTAAATCTTATGAATTAAATTTTTAATTAATTTTTTAACATTTAAAACTATTTCGATGTTAAACAGTAGTATGAAGTTTTCAGATTGCATTTATTAGCAAAAAAGGGCAATTTGACCAGAAGGGCCACTAATTTCATTTTTGTATTTTGCGTCGTCCACTATAAAATGACGTTTCACTTTTCAGATTGTTACCATGGAATATTTGAGCGCTGCATATTATTTAAAGAAATTAAATAATGAAGAATCTGAATGAACATATGTATGCTTCTCGCATTGCGAAAAAAACAACGGTATATGTATAGACATCAATTTTTAATAACGTAGTCCTCCACTCGAATATTGCCTTCTGGAAGCCGAAATATGCAATTTGGTTTTATTACCGATTTCATATTTTGTAAACCTTTAACGAATTTTTGATTAACGAACTCAACGATTTCAAAGTGAACAACGGCAACACTGTACAAAAAAAAAAAAAAAAAAAAAAAAAAAAAAGCATTCTTATTTCCAGAGCGCGAGACTGCGTATCGGAAATTCTAAAGATATGCTGTTTTTAAATATTTTGTGATATCGTTGTTGAATTGAATTTTATAGTTTAAGTGAGAAGAACATGATATTTAATAAATAAAGGTAACACATAAAGCGTTAAAAAAACTTCTTTTTGGGTGTGAAATAAAATCTGAATTTTTCTTTTCAGATTTTTTTGGTTTGTTTTTGTTTTTATTTTTTTTTATTCCAAGACTTTAATCCAATTTATTCCCGTTTTAGGAAAATTTAAAAATTCACATATGAGACAATTAACAGTTTCTAACTTTAAAACTTCAGCATTATGTAGTTTGAAATATCTTTGCTGATGTAAAACTAGAATTGACGCCCATTTTAATTGAATTTGAAACCCACATGCTACCATTGCCCTCAAATTCCAGATCAACCATTGACCGAGATATCGAAAATTTCTTTTCTTAGCAATAAAAATCACCAGTTTAATAAGTTAGGAGAAACTCCAAACAATTCAAATTGAATTCGTGACTTCTTCCAAGGAAACGTACATAGTGGTGCTTTTGTACTTCCTCATAAAAACATTCAAGTGAAATTAGTTAAGTGTATAATAAAAAAGTATTTCATTTTAATTAGATTTATATTACTAGTTTTAACAGCGGCGTGAGATATTTGAAATCATTGTATGATATGATAGTACTGGTTTTAAAACGAATGGGCGGATATTAAAAAAAAAAAACAACCTAGGCTTAAATGGTAACGAAAAAATAAGAAAACAATGCAATTTTATGATTTATGCATTTTCAAAATACGTATTTTGTTAAACCTTTCCGCTTTTCAGCATTTATACGAGTTGCAAATTTATATCTGGACATCTAAAACACATAAAAAAATCTATGAATTTTGATTCCTTTTATTATTTGACGTTAAACGTAGCATAATGTAATCATGAAGCAAATATATAAAAGATCTGGTCCTTCTATTTTCATTTCACGTTGTAGTACTTTACGCTAACACAGCTTAACTATCTACATGACCTGGTCAGGTAATTATTTCAGAGAACTGATGCCACTTTTGCAATGCAAATAATGAATATATTTCTTGAACGTTATTACGACACATCGTACATCAGTACAAAAAACTGTGTAATTCTTAAAATAACTGCTGGTGATTAACTTAACAATATACTGGTGATTTTTAAAATTCTTATTACTTTATTTTTACCAAATACGTCTGTTTGGTACAATTTATAAAATATCTATCTGATAATTTAAAAGAATTATGTACGTCATTTACGTATTTATGAAAAATATTTTAGTACTTACGAACTATCGCAAGCATATTAGTAGAAGTAGCCAAATTTTCAGAAAGTACCAAACTCTGGCAACCATGCGAATAATCATTCTTCCGGCAATCATACTCATAACAATTGTTTCAGTCAAGCAACCCCGCCATTTTCACATGCCTTCTATTTTGTTGTAGTCCAAGTTCTAACGGTTTTAATACACAGATCGTGATATTTTTTGCCCTAAATTTAGTTTTAAAATACGGGCTTGTGGAATTCGCCAGCAATGGAAGAAAGTATAGTAAAATGTTTGCAATAATACAGAATTTTGAAGATTTTCTAAAGGGAACAACGAAAAAATGCGTTTTCTAGAAAGCCGGTGCTGTTTTCGAAGATTGCACGAAGCCGAGTCTCTGCAATTCTCTGATGTTTTTTTAAGTGAAAACAGATAACCGTGTACTTCGGGAAAAGACTAACGAAAAAAATACAGAAAGATTGGACGAAGAATGTAAATGATTTATTTTTAATGTATGACATAATCCTTATTTAATAATTCAAATTTGTATTCTAAATTGCTGAAGTATGTTTTCTTGTCCTCTTTTGATATTGTTTACCAAACTTACTATAAATATTGATAGTCAGGGAATCTTCTTAAAATAGAAGGCGCGAAAACCACCAACTTGCACATGTTAATAACTTTTACATTTTCATCCGTAAAAAAATCGCTAAATTGCGCCGAGATGGTTGCGATAGTGCCGTAAGTACCAATATTTTCAACACCAAATAGAGGATTATTCAAAGATATACAGGCAGGGGACCGAAAAAAGGATATTTTGTAAAAGAATGTATGTGCGGAAATGGCGCGTTGTGGAAGTATATGACGCTGTTGAGCGGCAGTTAAAAAGCTCTCTCCCGACGTAAGTCGTCATTCTCCGTGCGAATTTCAAGCGACATGCATCGCTACACGAAAGTACAGCTCACAGACATGCATTTTATTCAAGTAACTGTACACGAAAATGGAGCAGCAACTCAAAAGGAGATAATCGGTACTTCTTGTCTGTAATTCCTTTGCGTATTTGAGTATCTGCTCCTGTTTAGCCCTTACGGGTGAGAGCGTTTGCTCACTTAGCCACCCGATTTGAACTACCGAAGTGATTTAATTTCAACCGAAGTAATCTCATCAAAATAATTATTCATTTTACTTACATATGTTACAACTCTAAAATACCTTTTTATACAATTGTAGTGCATAGTACTGCGCTTCATCATATGCCTATCATAATTACTCTGCTTATTGAAATATAATTTTTTGTACTGGGATTAGGAGTGTACAATGCGCGTAATGGGTAACTCTTTACAATCACTAGTCAGCGATCTTACCCGTTCGGCCGCTAGAGGGAGGCAAAATAATAGCAATAAATAATTTTCAATTATGAGGAATATAACACAGAAAAAATAGGAAATGGGGTTGCGTGATTGGCAAAATAGCACTGATTGATTGACTCGAGACAAGAATGTAAAATGCAAAATACCAGCGAAAAAGCGATAAAATACGGTACACTTATAATTAAGTGAAGTCTGGTATTTTAAGTTTTGACGAACCCAAAGTATCAGCAATCAGTTTCAATAAGTCTCCAAGTACATCGTATTTAAACACGCCAACCTTCAGCAAAATAACTCGAGTCTGGGACATTCCCATATACGAACAATTACTAATTAGCCTTTTTTATTACGCTGTTACCAAGTTTAATCACCGTTTCCGTGTTTTATTTACTACCACCATAACAATGCCAGATGGGAATAAACTGTGCTTTTAAGTTGCGCTTTGATGAACAAGAACTGTATCAACAGTTGATGAATGATCCTTTGTGTAAGAGTTTAGTGCTTGCACATCGAGGAATACTTAATGACACGTGATCAAAACTATTACAAAATTGAAACAATATTTTTTTGGCTTAATTACCTAGATGATTTCTGTAGAGTTTTAGTTTTGTTATCGCACAATTCCTTTATTAGATGAAAAGTTTAATTGCTTACAAGCCAAACTTTCTAGGTCAAACAAGCTATCCGCAAAAATTTCAAACATTCTATTGTTTAGTAAGTTATACGTTGACCACTAGTTTTTAATAATTACCAAAGTTAAATTTACGCGATGTGATAAGCTTAATAATAACATATTGTGCAATGAGATGCATATTCGTGCATGGCAATGATTGTTTAGTAACGGTATTTACCTATATCAAAATTCTGAAAGCGTACGAGTTGTTGATACTTTTCTTTCTAAATGTGAAGCATGGAAATGTTTTACGGTATGAAACGTTCATATATAAATATATATTCTAAGTGCAAATAAACTCCGAAGTAACTGGAATCACAGGACATCCAAATATTGGAAAAATCCGAATAAAATGAGGATTTTATGTTGTTAGTCCATTGCCTAGTTACCCATGTCTTGTAAAATTCAAAGAAGCTTAAATTGACTGCTGGCTGGTATATCATCAGCGAGCAATGTTCGTTTGTTTGTTGTTATTCGAGTCCATATTTCCCGGAAGAATGGAATGGTTGCCAGAGCCTCAAGGACGCATCAACAGTGAACAATGCTGATTTTAATTAATTAAATTGCTGGGTCTGATCAGTAAGTTATGATAGATTTTTGCATGTCATAATAATATAATACCTATTTAAAGTTTTTCGCATACAGAGCGAAACAGTATACTTATCCATATGAACATTTAGTTTTGGAATGACAAAAGGTTATAAATTTTAATTAGCAGTAATTGAATCATATGTTTTTGTCAGATTTTAAAGAAAGATGTTAAATCAATGGATATTAAGTGGATACAGTTGCAATATTTGAAAATGTGATTTGGCCAATTTGAATTATTAATCAAACAAGGGGAACAAAACCCTTATGATTAATCCCTTTTTTGACCGCCGAGCAAGTTTTCTATTTCACGAAAGTATGAAATTAAAGCTCTTAAGAAAATACGTTTTTAATTGATAGGCAATTTCTTGACAAGCAGCTTTCACTTCATTGACAGTTACTTCAATAGAAACAACAAAGACATAAGAATGACGAACGACGTCATTATTTCTATACTCCAATTGACAATAATTTGTATTGTATAAAGAAAATAATGTAAAATACTCCGTAAAAGAAGGACATAGATACGTTTTAAATTGTAGTGCAAAATTATGCAAAATGTATGAGAAAAGCGTGTGAAAATACAGGTCTAAGGAAGTAAATGACACTTGAAGAGCGGTTTTAATAATATTTTTTTCTAATGCTTTGAAATTATAAAGCCAGCTTGTTTAGATTTCGTCATTGTTTTCAAATTAACATAGTTAAATTTTCAATTCAAATATAGTAAATATTTGATCTTTTAAAGCTGCCAGCCATGAAATCTGTCCATTATCAAACAGCCAAAAAAATGGCAGCCAAAAAAAAAGTCAGAAATTCGACCAGTCAGAAAATTTAAGGAAATTCATAATGGTCGAAGTTTTTCCTTTTTATCTTTTCCCATCATGAGAAATACAAGTATTCAATAGACCAACAAACATGTAGAGATGTTTTTTTCTTGTTCGAAGAAAAAGAAACAACAAATGTAAAATGCAAAAGTAGATCAATCAGCAGATACTCTTAATAATAGATTTTTTGTCAAGGTATTTAGAATTCATATATTCGTAAAAAAGTAACGAACGAAAAGTACTATGATGTGGATAGGTTTTTTTAAAGTACACTTGGCTTCGCATAATATCATTAAAAATAACGTGTGAAAAGTACTTAAAGCGTCAGTAATATCTTCAGATTTTATTCGTGTAATTTTCGTAAAACTAACGTGCACAAGATACGGTACCTTTATTTCACCAAAATTATACGTCAATTTTTGGAGGCGTGCTGGGTGGGGAAGTTGGACTCCTAGGTTTGCCAATTAACTCTATTGCTATTATTTCAGAGGTAGATAAACAAAATCGCAGTCTAACTGTGAACAAATAGCTTAAGTTTGAAATATCTTCTCAGAACTGCTAATACTTTTGTTACATCGAAGTTTACAACTCTTAATGGGAATGATTTAATTTTGTACTCTCTGCACCTTGCAAATTTTCTGCAGCTTTGCGTTTTTGGCTTTAATATTCAGAAAACAGAGCTTTCAAAACTTTCCACTATTATTTCTTAAGCTACGCATATTTGAAGATCTGATTCTACAGTGTTCATACCCATATCTACAAATATTTCTCTAAATTTTCTCGGGAACTAAACTTTTCCTAGTATAAATGCTGCTTTATGCTTGCGCTTATTTTTTTAACCACACCTTCATCATTTCGTTGACATCCTGAAGGACTATAATATAACTGAATGTAAGACACTATCAGTGCTGTAAAATTTAAACGTTTGGCTGAATTATAAGTAAAGTTTTGAATTTTGAATGCTCTAATACAATGTCTTAGTAGCAGACTTACAAACTATTGGCACTGGATTCAAATATGCTGGGTTATGAGAATTACATGTCTACGGAGCACCAGATTTTATGTATATATTTTACATGTATTGTTTCATATATTTTACCCTGTATGCAACTGATTTTCAATTTATGCGTAAAACGAAGATGTATGTATATTCAAAAATTTAAAAACAAGTACATTTAATTGCCACCAAGCAATAAATAATGTTGTTACTGCATTTACATACATTATTATTTACACCAAAGTTATGTACAGAAACTGTTTATCTCTGACTTTCTGGATGACTCAAACACGAGATCGCATAAAGCTGTTTGTAATATTAACCTGCATTCAGATCATCAGTTCATGAATTAAGAATATATTTCTTATGAGTCACAAAACCTGATTATGGTCTAGAGCCCCATGCTTGCGATCTAGGGCCTAATGATTATGGCCATACCTGATTATGGCCTAGAGTGCAGTCAAGTCATCCTGTATTTTCCCATTATCTTCTATTTTAACATATAAAGACGATGAAAGTGAACCCTAAGAGATGAGAGATGGCTTTATGACAGGACTCTATGGATTCTTAACTACGAACTCATACTGGTTTGTTTTGATCGAGCTCTCTAGATTCTAATTTTTAAAAAATATTGTAATTCGCTTTTCATTGCCGCTCTTTAATGTTAAATGAAACGTATATATTTGCAAAAAAATTTTCAAATTTAACAATGCTCGTGAAGAATGATCTTTCGAAAATAATCAAATGTTACAAAAAGTAAGTTTAATATGTCGGATAATTTACAAATTACTCTTAATTTCAAATAATCTTAATTTCATTCAATAAAGAACCCATTCGTTTAAATAATTGCGAAATCCATCCATAAATATCAACGAAAACGTGGTAGCTAATAAAAAAGAAAGGAAAAGTAAAAGCATACGAAGAATTGCAGGACAGGCCTTTTACTTTGGGGCCAAGGCCTTTTTATAGTTCTTTCAAAATACTAGAAAAAGGAAATTATTTAGCAGTTAAAACACTGGCGCCAATGTAAATATTTATTAGATGCATTTCAACAAAAGCTACCGGGAATAATGGAAGTGAGTTTATTCCTCACGTTCTGGCTCGTCAAAATAATAAACAAATGCATAGAAAGTATGATAAAAAACACCAAAAGACCACTGACTGATTGGCCGATTTTATTCTGCAGTGATAAACACCAAAAGCAATTTCCAGTTCAAAATCGTTTCCGATTCGACACGCTTGCCCAGTTGAACGATAGTCCCAATTATTCCGAATATTCCGCACTAAGCTGTAAAAAACTATATTTTTATTTGTTCAAAATGAGGGCTTTAGGTGAGAAATCGACGTAATTTCATGCATGGGAATATTCTCAAAAGAAAAGTGTTGTGAAAGAAGAAAAGGGATTTTCATTCCTGATATTAAGAAAATAACAGAAATAGGTGATATAACCAGAGGGCCATGTAAACTTTACATTTAACCAAGCAAATAAGAAAGAATTATAATCATAAGAAAACACTACATGGAAGAATTACATGTCAAAAGTAATAAAGGTAACATAAAGCAATTACTCTTGGATAAGAGGAAGAGTTATATACATGCAAAAATCTGTCGTATCTCTTTTACTAACGGTTCAGATGTTAGATGCTTCAATTTTTTTTTACTGTTGCCATTTAGCGTTAGGTTATAGACTCCCCCTCGGGCTCTGATGACGTCTCGACGAAGAGTCCGCAATATATTTCACATTCATCTCTATGAAGCGTAAACCGGGAATCTTTTGATGACTAGTTTAAAATGATTGATTTAACTGCACAGAATCAGGATGATTCTCCAAAACATCAATGAATCGGAATGATTCATTTAACATGGAATCAGGGTTATTACACTCAAACTTCACAGAATCGTTATGATTCATTTAACATGGAATCATGAAGATTCCCTAAAACTTCACTGAATCGAGATGATTCATTTAACATGGAATCGGGATGATTCCCTGAAACATCACTGAATCGGAATGATTCACTTAACATAGAATCAGTTCTTGAAAAGTTCATTACATGGGGTTGGATCTCCATCTGCTTTGAAGCGACTCTCGAATTCTAAAAGCTAAATCACAATATCAGATCCACCCTACTATAAAAGGAACTTTGAAAGTAAAAATTTTGAAAATGCCAGAATAGTTCGAAGGCAATTTTGACAGCACCTGTGGAATTACTATTTTGTTTATCTTCATTACTTTTGCTAGACGACTGCACTTAATGCAACACATTTTTGACGCACTTATTTTCCTTTTCTAAATTTGAATTTTATTTCTTATGAGAATATTAAAAAGTTTACTAGAACAATCATCTGTTGTAAAACCAGAGCCTTTCAGTTTTTTAAACCGTTTCCTCCACTTCATCATCAAGGTCTTATTTTTCTTCTTATAAGCCTCTGATGAGTTGCTCCATTTCTTCGCGGGTTTTTCAAATAGAATTCTAGGTTTCTTCTCTAACCAATGATAACTGAGACTAATAAGATTGAATTTAGGATCTGAAGAATTTCCACTTTTATTCTTTGGTTCATCCGTTCCAGTAGCTTTGACTTTTAATGACATATTTTCAGCCATTTCCTTCTGTTGATCCATTTCTTTTTTATTCTCAAATATTATTTCTTTTTATTTAGAAAATTAAACAAGCTCTCACTCTATGTTAAACTATCATAATCAATTTAACTTTATATAAAATACAATTCCTACTTACTGCATGATTGCTTTACAGTAAGCGCAAGAACATTGGATTAATCCTTCACTGCCAGGGTGGCTGTTAATTTCCAGATTGTCAAAAATCAAAATTTTGCATATCACCAGGGTGATGATTTTCTTCTTTTAACGCAAGTAAAGCTCGAAGAAAAAATTGCGCTTGGCTTTCGGTAATAAGTTTTAAATTTTTGAGGCTTCGGGCCCACTGTTGGGCTGCCAGTTTATAACCAGAGGGCCATGTAAACTTTCCATTTAACCAAGAAAATTATAATTATAAGAATTATAAGAAAAACACTACATGGAAGAATTACATGTCAAAAGTAATAAAGATAACATAAAGCAATTACTCTTGGATAAGAGGAAAAGTTATGTCCATGCAAAAATCTGTCGAATCTCTTTTACTAACGGTTCAGATGTTAGATGTTTCAATTTTGTTTTACTGTTGCCATTTAGCGTTAGGTTATAGTGATAGAATAATGTTTATTGATGTAACGATTCCAATGGTTCTAAACCAACTTCTGGCTAGGATTTTTTAAATAGAACAGTTCCTTTTTCTCTAGATAGCCACATTGACTTACTGATTACAAGTATCAATTTAGAAAATCAACAATACATGCTTAAATATTTAAAAACAAATTAAATTGTAAGAAATAAAATGAAACACGTTTTCCCTCCATAACTTGTGTATGTTTGTTTTAGGGGGGGGGCACGAATATTTTATTTCTTTTAAAGAAATGAAACCATTTTTTGTTGGAATTTGACATAACTAAACCCGGAATGATATTGTTGAATGAAGCATATGGATTTGAATTTTGAATGCAATATTATAATGAAAATTCACAAATATAAACGCTAAAATATAAATGACAAAAATGTTGCTGTAAAGAGGAAACTGAGACCTAAGCTCAGGTGAGAATTAAAAGTCGCTCGACAGGTACTAGTTGCCGATCAGTCATACTACTGGTTTGTCCGCTGGGTGCACCACTGGAAATGTAAGAAACACTAGTATTAAGACACCACTATCAAAGGTCTACTGCTATGATTTCTAATACTCACATTCTTTAAAAAATATGTTAAAAAAACATAGAATATATTGACGGTAAAGCATAACTGAATGAAAAATGAATTTATAAGTTTCTAAAATAATTTCATTTTTAAATTTGCACATAAATTTTATTACTACATCAGCTAAAAACAGATCATTCATTGAGTTCATTTGGCATAATTATAAATTGTATTGATTTACCTTTACAGAAAGGCCAACTAGAGACCAAATTGACTGCTAATAGGAAACGATCTTTAGAAATATTTGGTAATATGTACATATTTTTTAATTTCCGTGCTTAAAACATTAATAATGCCTTCTATTTTGGAGAAAGCAATATCCCAGATTCTTATGGAAAGAAACATCATGTGATTAACCGTAGGTATTTTTCATACTTCCACCTGTATATTGAAAGAAGTATACACAGAAGGTTTTCGATGAATAAAACTAGGAATTTTCCTTTTGAACTAGGCTAAATTTAGTTAAATCATATGTATACTCATATATAAATTTAGAGATAAAATATTAAATTTTTTTTGGGGGGGGGTATTTTTTTCAAGCAATGTACTCGCGTTGAGGTATATTCTTGACTCTTTGAATGAGGAGTAATTAATTTTGTAAAAAAAAGAAATTGTAATTATATTTAATTTTTTGTTTTTACACTCAAATAGCCAAGAAGATCGAAATATGTACTCAGACCTCCTTAATTATTTATGTTTAATATTTTAAATAATTACATGCTGACGAGTCTGTTTCAGACCTTAAATTATAAATAATTAATTTTCAAATTTTCATACGTGTTTAATTTTTTTAAAACATTTTATTTCATGTTTTAAAGAAAACTTTAACTAATACATAGTTCGAAACATCTTAATATAGTTGCTAATTTTTTTAGCTAATATTACAGTTAAAATGTTTCCAAGATAGTATAATCTCTATGGCAAAATATATCTTACCTTGTAAAATTATGTGTATATACATATATACGTATACATGTAAGATAAAAAATACGTAAATATAAATTACAATTGAAGTTAGCTATAAGCTCTTGATTTTTCATTTTAATTTGGATACTTACCTTCTCTATTCTAAATATAGTAATAGCTTTTTTTAGACTGCATCATTTCTAGACTAATCCTATCGTATGACTTTTACATAGCTATTTCGGAAGACTCAAAATTTCGAGAACTAAAATCATTCTCTTAATAAGCTACCATATTCGATAAATGCGCATTTTGCTTCTGCTTTTCTCGCAGTAAGGCGCTAGCGCGCAATTTTCTTCCTATCACAACAATATAGAAAATGTACACGTTCTTGAAAAGGCAAGCTTATTGTGGCAATTAGTTTGTGGCGGCAAAATGTTTATTGAAAGTAAAAAAATGAATATTTAATCTGCCTCCTTATATTATGGATCAATATCTATGCTATCAATGTTTCTACGACTTTATTATATATATATATATATATATATATTAGAACATATACCACTTTTAAATTAGGTTTCTTTCTTTTTCTCTTTTTGCTTTTCTTCCCGGTAAAAATAACATTTCTTCAGTAAAATGTTTTGTAAACAGAAACTGCATCATTTATATTTAGAAGAAGTGCTTTAAACAATAAATAATCACATTTTAATTACTTTGCTCTGAATAGCCGTATAGTAATACAGATGTTTTTATATACAGTGTACTAAAAACAGCTAAAATGGAGCGATTTTCATTTTGAAGAAATCCATAATTGACATATATATATATATATATATATCTTTTATATTAAAAATGCGTCAACAGCGTTTGTATAAAAGACACAAAATATATTTCTTTTATACACTGGTTATCCTAAATTAAGGGAAAATCACAAAAATAGCGATAACTCCCTCAAAAATAAGACAAACCGTGTAAAATTTGAATATGTTGCCAAGTAACAGTAGCTGAGTAAAACTGCAATATGCAAATTAGTGGCGCTGCACTTGGAATACGTCATCTGCGAGGAACATAAAAGTCCATGTTTGAGAGCAAGCCCACATATTTTACTGTGATAGTGACATCAGAAATGTCAGATAGCCAATTCGTAACAATCATCTTCAGGCATCATTTGCCTGCAGAACTACGAGGAAAAGCCATTGGGAGACTAGAGGCAGGATAAAGTCAAACAGAAGTGGCCAGATGGCTAAATGTGAGTCCTTCTGTGGTTCATAGACTTTGGAGGCAATTTTAAACCACAGATCTAGATTCGGCATCTAGGAGGTTCAGCCAAGGAGGCCAACTGCTACGACGAGCGTCGATGACCATTATTTGACATTATGTGCACGCAGGAATAGAACCACTACTCCGACTCTTCTTAGATCCTCCCTTGCTGCAGCCACCGGAAGGTTCGTGTCAACGTCAGCTGTGCGTAGAAGGCTTCAGGAAGGTGGTCTATATGCGAGACGACCAGCCATTTGCATGCCGCTCACGTCACGCCATAGGAGGGACCGTTTGCACATGTCCACTGGACGCCTGAGCAGTGGAGGGCTGTTCTCTTTACGAATGAGTCCAGGTTTATTCTAGAAAGCGATAGTAGGCGTTATTTGATATGGAGAGAACCTGGAACCCGTTATCATCTGTCAAACATCCGTTAAAGAGACGTGGATGGAAAAGGCAGTGTCTGTGTTTTGGGTGGCATCTCTTTGGGTAGTCGCACATACCTCCATGTCTTTCCAAAGGAAACCGTGAATGCTCCGGTTTATAGAGGTAATATCCTTGATGCTTATGTGCGCCCATGTGTCGGGGCAATAGGTGATGCTTTCCTGTTACAGGACGATAACGCAAGACCACATAGGGCTCGCATCGTAGATGATTATCTTCAGCAGGAAACAAATATATGCATGGAGTGGCCAGCTCGATCCCAGGACTTGAATCCTTTCGAGCGCGTTTGGGATGCTTTAGAGAGACGTGTAGCTGCTCTCATCCGCCCCCTCAGACCTTTGCCGTGCTTGCAACTGCTTTGCAAGAGCAATGGCTCTCGCTTCCTGTAGAACTGATAGACCGTATTATTGAAAGCATCATCGCTGTACGTGCTGTATTGCTTCTAGAGGCGCCCATATTCCCTATTGAAGGTACGTTTCCTATAGCAAACTGACACTTTCGATTTGTTCATTTTATACATGTGCTAATTTCTATACTACCATAATTGTCTGGTAATTTATTTTTATGTTATTTGATACTTTACTATGTGTTGTATATTGTGGGTAAGTTTCATAAAATTCTACATATAACTTTTTCAGTAATCGTGATTTTTGGGATTTTTCCTTAATTTATGATAACCAGTGTATAAAAATGCGTGAAACATTACATAGAGATGCGTTTCCGCTTACGTTACTTCAGCTTACGAAGCGACTTCACTTTTACGACCCTTACATATTCCATTTGAGTATTGGCTAGTCATGACCATGTAAGTAGTAATGTACTTCTTATACTTCCATCGTCCTGACTTCCCTACTTCCTAGACACTATAAATCGTTCAATTATTGTAATGCAGTTTACGTGTAATAAGATGATATCCAAAAAACACTATATAAAATACTATTTTTTTGTAAAGTATTTATAAGCTTTCCGATTGGCTTGAAAATGCTTTTCAAGAGTATGAAGTTCACTGTTTTTCACGCATTCGAAAGCTATTCACGACGAAAACTCCATCTGAATTTAATTGAGGAATGAAATCTTATTAACCTGTCTTGGGATAGTGCGCTAGAAGCGAAATTCTGCAACTTGACTTACTTCTGAGTGGCAGTCAAATAAAATATATTATGTATAACGTTATTGTTGTTGTTGTGACTAACCTCACTTGCCTAATATCAGAGCAAGCCCACAAAATTCATCGTGGCAATGAACCAAGCGCTTGTCTTTGGCCTTGGGCGCCATACAGATGACGGTACTACTGTACTCAGTTTTGTCCCCAATTTTGATGGAGAGCACCCGGGGAGGAGGCCGGATCCGAGGGTTTCCCACCTCTCTTTCCCTATAACCAACCTTTCGAGAGGACTTTCGACTCGCGTCATATTCCGAGTACCTCCATGCCAAACAGACAGTATACATTCACAAACATCCATGCCTTCTCTGGGATTCCAGCCCGGGCCTTTTGGTACAGTATTTAGAGTCACTAGCCATTATACCGGTTAGGCGGCATACTTTACGTAGCAATGTCAATAGAAACTAAATTCCCTTTGCGATGTCTTACTTGTGAAAAGTTGAGTGCGGTGATTTCAGTGACAAAAAGCCAAAAATCAGGAAAGCAAAATCGATGTGGGGGTAGGAAATGCTGTGCCTAGTTTAATTTCGATTTTTTAAAAAAAGGACAGTAAAATATTCATTTATATATTCTTTCAAATATGTGTTTAATTAATTTTTTAACTTTTTCAATTGCAATATAATCATTGCTATGTGTGCCTATATTTTGGGTTCGGGCTTCATCGAAACAGTTTTGATACGCTAAGAACACCATGAACCGAAGCATCCCAGACTGTATAGGGGAGCCTACTGCGGTACCGAAGGTTCGAATCCCGGAGAAGGCCTGGATGTTTATAAATGTATAGTGTTTTTGCGGCATGGCGGCACTCTAAATATATGGCGAGCCGGAAGTCTTTTCGTGTGGTTTGATGGTAGGAGAGAGAGGTGAGGGGCCATTGGGGCCTCCGCTCCTGGCCTGCTCTCTCTCAAAAATAGGCTGGAAGTAAAAGTGCGACTTCTTTGATACTCTTGAAATACATGGACAAGATAACAACAACAACAACCATGAACCGAAAATATTGGGAACTACTGGCAGAACTGAATTTTGTTCATTCATTGTTCATTCATTTTACTGTTAAACTGGAATTGTTTTATTTGACTATATTTATTCTTCTATATACTAGAATGTATTTTAATTTTCGTCTGGTAGCTTTAATGATGCAAAAAGTGCATATTTTATCCTTATGTTCATTTTAGTTATGTTTCATTAAATTTACTTAAAATGGAGCATGCGCGTTAAAAGTCTTTCAACTTCTGATGTCTTTCAAGTGTCCAGACTTTTGATATATTCAGTTATTTTTTAATTAGTATATTTTTTTTAAACTCTTCGCTAAATGTGCTTCTCCAGCTTTGGAATCACCGAAGATTCGGTTAATTCAAGTATGCTTTTCAGGTACTGAAATAATTTTTCTACGAATTCATTCTTGTAGTCGTGTAAAAAATTAATACACTAAAGTTATCAAAACGTATTTAGCTGACTTCGTTCCGAAAATGGCAAATTACATCCAAACGTAATGGCAGATTACACACAGTTAATCATTTAATTGAAGGAAAAATAATAATCGCCATTTTTTAACTGAAGGAAGCTCGTTAAAAATAGTTTTTTTTTTTATATTATGAGTCAAAGTAATGGTAGTTTAAAACAGTTTTGAGGTTATCATTCATATACAATTTTAAACAACGTAAATGAAACGTAAATTTAGGTTATAAGAAATTATTGACTTCACTGCCGAAATAGGGAGCTCAAAGAATTAATTAAGAACGCTTTATTGAGGATACAAAATAATTGCTTCTCGTTATTATACTTAAAATTGCAGATAATGTTTTTCAAAAGTAAGTTAATAATAGATGTTTACGTATTCTAACAAAAATGTTTTTTATTCACCATGTGTCTTTTATACACATAGTCGTAACGCTGTCTTTACACGCATATGCAAAGCTACAGTTTGCTTTTGTTATAAATATATATTTGACTGTACTGAATTAGATATTCATGATGAACAGTTTGGCATTTTATGATGGGTAACTTGTTTTGGCTATGTCGGAAACAGCGTATTTGCAACATCATAAACTGGTTGTTATTTACTTATTTCAACTTCAAGTCAAAAGGTATGGCATTTGAACCCAGAAGTTGTAAGATATTTTTAACATACTGAGCACCCTAATCCATATATGGATGACGGATAAATTTCTTCACGGGTTCTATCATCCATGCCTGGTTGGCTGTATTCAGGCATGCTTCAGGCAAAGTTTAACAAATAAGTACATAAACTTTTTTAAAAAGGCACAAATAATTGAAATATTAACATAACTAATCTATATTACAAATAATATATCTCAAATTATTTTAAATGTATTTTATTCTTGAAAACAATCTAAGCAAAGTTGGGGAATAAACATAACTTTTTACAGCTCTTCTAGCTTTATACTCATATTCTGTAAACATTTTTCAATGATAAAAACACCTTCGTTTAAATATTTTTCGTTTGAGGTTTTCTTATTTTCAAATTATGTATTTTACTCTAGTGCATATTGAAAACATTATTAACATTGATACTGCTTGTCTTTTCCTAAATTTTATGATTCTGATTTATTTCTTTCCAACTGATAAACAATATGCCTATTTGCGTCGGAAAAGCCTATAGTTAGATTTAGCGCTAATGCGTTTTACTACTCTTTTAATTTTTTGTAGCAACATTACATTGGAAATTATCCTAGGCATCGATAGGGCATTTGTTTCAAATTTTATTAAAAAATCACTAATATGTTAACCTGTCTAGCCTATGGGTAGTACATGTAACTAACGTTACAAGTCATAGCTTGGCCCTCAGCTAACACTGGACTGTCAACATGAGAAAGATTTTGGCACACAAAATATATTAATATGCAATGTGCATTTTTTTGTTTGACTAATGAATCGCGCACTAAGTATCAAGCACTGGTATCTCTTAATTTTAAGCTCAGCTGAATCTGAAGCAAAAAGAACTGTAGCTAACATATTTCATTTAAAACTAAAGAAACTAACGAGGAATTAAAATTGGGATTTACTATAATATTACACATAAAATAATACAATACAAAAATTTCACTCTTAAACATTTCTTCCTCTTCCGTACCTCCAGAAGTTTATCGTAATACTACAGCCTATGTTGCCAGAAGTTTTTGAGCTAAAGTAGCTGGAGAAGAATCGAAAAGTAGCAAAAGGAGAGCATGACGTCAGCATGTGATTTTTTTTGTGACGTCTTTCGCACATTAGCTCACATGATCTTTGACGTCATCGAAAATTTAATCTTCGTAACCTACGGCCTGTAATAGTAATCGTTTTATTATGTACATTACTTTTGACGAAAATCTTAAAAACCATATTGCTAAGTGTCCATTGTTAAATCAGCATTTCTTTAGTTAATTTTCAGTTAAGTTATTTTTCAGGTAATTTGTTCATGTCCATCCTCAGGTGCTTCCTCACGTTTCGATTAATGTTGCTGTACTAATTTTTTTTTTGAGCTGATGGGTGAATTTTCTTAATTCATTGTTTTTGTGAGAAACAATGAATTAAAAAGTAAATGAAATAAAATAAATTATCTTTAATTATCATTTGCTTTCAGTTAATCTTTTATACTGATTGTCGAAATAATTGTACTTCATCAGATTGTGATTCTAATAAAGCTATGATGATTTTTCACAATTAATTTGTATGTGTTGTTACTTAAAAATCTGCTATTACTTTAAGTCTGTACATTTTCAGAATTTTAAAAATTGTGTCCATATTTTATTTCATTTTTTTATCAGAAGAACTTAAACATAAGCATAGATGCCTACAAGGCTTGTTTTGTTCTGCTTTATTTGATCATGGCAAAGTACACGAGGGCTTTCTGCCAAAGGAAAGGGATGCTTTCGTTGAGGGCTTTCCAATAAAAACTGGCTCGTATCCGTATTATCCCTCTCAGCGTTACGGCCGGAAAATTCCGTATAGAAGGCTTCCTTCTGTATTCATTACACATGAAAATTTCTGCTGGCTTTTAATGCATCTGATTTTGGATTGGATGTATATTGGAAGAAAAGGAATCAAGGTACAAAATGAGAGTCATTTTTTAATTAAAATCAAGAAAATACCACTAATTTAAGCCATTTTAAGGAACTTTGAAATTTTGAATTTCGGGGAAAACACGAAAACGTTCGTGCAATCATCCCGTTCTCCAGGAATCGAACCTAAGTCGAACTACTAGAGTTTAGCGACGGCCGCTGGTGGTAGCTACTTACAAAATTAAAGATTTGTAGATTTATCCAATATTAAAAGGAAATGATGATATATTAGTTTTTATTACTTTGACCAATTCATGTGAAACGATGTTCTTATAAATGTTATGTATTTTATTATGCTTAAAGGTAAAAATCCAAGAATGACAAATTTAATATCAGTTCTTTCTTAAAAAACTAACTATCTCAGATGATCGATAGACCATATGAATGCATGACAAACCACAAATACATAAAGCTACAATTCAAACTTATGTAGAGAGTTCACTTTTCCAAATGCATTTTTTATATTATTCTGAGACACGATATAGTGAGAATTTCACTAATGCTTTAAGCAACAGTTATGCTTCATTAAATAAGCTTTATGGGCCTTCACTACACATTTATACAGCTTGAAATAAGTTTTGGTCTTATATATTTTCATTCCTTTTAGTTAGTTCTCATGCATTTCTGTGCTGATTTTTTTTCAGGTTTTTTGTAATTCACACTTTAGCTAACACATCGCCTGTAATTTGAATTTATTTCAGGCTACTAAAAGATCACCAAAATATCAAAAAATGCAATCGGTCAAAAACATTGAAACACCAGTCACTAGTGCTGAAATCTGAGTACACATGCGCTACTTTCACGAGACTAACGTTTGCCAATATTTATTAAAACCTAAATAATTTATTATAACTTAATTTTAATGATATATTATATTTAAAATATATGCATTTAACTATTTGTTAAAACATTTTAAAGGACCAAAAACTAACACAAGAAAATGGTGGCATAGGACAAAGTTTGAAAAATCGCATAAACAAATTTTAGCGGCCCAGGCTGTTTAAAAGTAGCAAATTTGCAAAACATCGCACGATCTGGCAACACTGTAACCGAGCTTGAGAAACTGTTCTAAGCTCAATAATTGCGAAACCTTATGTTTTTAAGCATTTTAATGCTATCGCCATATAAAAAGATATGTTTTTGTGGGCGATCTTCTATGAGAAACTAACTTGTAATTATAACACACCATGAGAAACCATTTTCCTCAATGTGAATGTTTTCTATTTTTCCTGGATATGAACTGGGATCGAACACTATACTAAGGCTTTATCCACTTAGAAGACATGCATCAAATACATTGATCTCTTGTTAAAACGCTGCTGGTTGGTTGTACACCACTTGACAAAAGATATCAATTTGGGATTAGTGCCAATAGCTGGTTTCTGTGATTATTAGAATGAGAGAACATTAGAATTGGCTCAGAGAACATTAGAATTGGCTCAGAGAACATTTGTTGCTGCTGTTAGTAAAAAATTTGGCAAATTATCATCTATAATTAATCTACAATGCTATTCACACGCCATCCAGTTAGGAGCTATTGATATGTTATATAAATATAGAGAAATGGCTGAAGCTGAAGCCGAAATAAATATTTCAAATGAGGAATCTGAAGATATAACGATTATCAAAATTCTCTTTATTTATGCTTGTAACCGGGAACATTCTATTCCTGTTTTGTCTGACAATTACAAACAATCAGTTTCACAAATAAGAAAAATTTGTAAGTTCATTAGAAAATCTCCAGTAAGAAACACCATTCTTCAAAATTATATCAAAAAGGAAAGGAATTCAATTTAATTCTTGACTGCAAAACAAGGTGGAATAGTATGGATAACATGATTGGAAGATTTCTGGCAGTAAAAGAATGCGTTGTTTTAGCATTGAATGATATCGGTTCTTCTTATACGTGGAATGAAGCTCAATATCCTAAACTTTTAGAACTTTATAAAGTCTTGGGACCGATTCGTCTAGCAGCTGAAGGCTTAGGGCGACTAGATACCAATTTATTAACAACTACTTGTATATTTGAATTTCTGTTAAATGAATTAAAACATTTAAACACTGAAGTACGTTTGAAATTATTATATGCTTTAGAAGAATGAATTCAAGAGAGAAGACAAGTAGAATTAGCAATTCTTTTGCTGTATTTGCAAAATCCGCGAAACATGTCTGGTTCAGCGAAGAAATCTAGTGTACTTTCTTTAGCTTCAAAAATATCTTTATAGAATCATTTTATCTTTCTAGAATATTTCCAAATTCCTGTGTGGAAACCTGATTCTGATGAAAAGCAAATCGAAGAAACTATTCATCAGAGTAATGCTTTTTTTAAAAGAAGCCATGGAAAAGTCAATTCATAAGTTTCTTGAAGACCTTGAAGAAAAACCTACAAATACAACGACACTGAAAGCTGAATTTTCATTATTTGAGGCAACGAATAAAGGAACAAAAAATTTAGATTTGTTATTTGATGCCCTGAAAACTATAAAACCAAACTCAATAGCTAGTGAAAGAGTAGTTTCAATTGCAGGCAATAGTGTGTCCAAAATAAGAACGAGACTTTACCACCGTTCAGTATATATTCTATGTATTAAAATTCTATTTTCTTAAGAGAATTTAAAATTAGTGAACAAATATAAATATTATTTGAAATGTTTGTTTGAGTTTTCGTTATTAAGTAATATGTACATGTAATCCTTATTTTTTTTTTAACTTTGATATTTTCTTTTTTTTGTTATTTTATAAAAATTAAATAAAACATTTCCTCCTATTCTATTTTTTTTTCAACAAAAGTTTGAAAACCGATTAAAACCGTTTTTTTGGAAATATTGAATTCGAAAACCGGTTTTTGTATAAACCCTAATATACGTGTATAAATACAGAGCTTACCAAGCCAGGTAAGATGGTGGGTGTACATATATATATATATACACATGTATATATATATATATATATATACATGTATATGTATGTATATGTCTATGTATTATATATATATATATATATACACTCATGTTTACTGTTGTCGATTACAAAGGAGGTGCACAACTATATGTTTTAGTAGCCCCATATACAAAATTTCAGCGTTCTGAAGCAACTCGATTTTGAATTTTGCGAGATAGATACATACATATGTACGTAACCTTCATCGCCGAATCTTAATCAAAAATGTCTCTTCTGTCTCCCTTTTAAATCTATTTTACAATCCGTTTTGGGAAAACGTCCTACATTCTGTCCGTAGGTACAGATGCCACGCAATAAACATCGTTCAAATGGATTCAAAATGATTTGAAAATTTGAGATTGCAATACTTCCTTGTGTACCTACAATGAAGTAAAAAGGACTTCAGAATAAATGAGTTGTATGTGAATCTGAAAACTATCTTCCATTCATTTAGGTAAAGGATTAAAATTATGTTCCTCGTGATTTTTTTTTGTCTGCGGTATTTACTTTTTGAGCATTATTTGGTTTTGATTTTTACTTTTTGATCAATGTTAAAAAATACAAGTAAGTTTACTGTATACGCCATACCGCCTTTTTCAGTTATAGTAGTTAGCGATACCGGCTCTCATGTTGCTGGACCCAAGTTTGAATCCCTGAGAAGACTTGGATATTTGTAATTAACTCTCTTTCTGACACTGCGATATCGGTGGCCTCCGGTTATGCACCTTCATCAAAATTATCGGTAATAAGGCAGTTCAAGGATCATTAAGATCAGCCATTCCTGATAAATGCTTCAAGAGTAAATATTCGGCCATTGGTAAAAACTAAATATATTATCGCCAATATAGAATACAGTAAACAAACTATGCGGAAGTTTAACTTACACTGCCAGAACAGGAATAGCATACATAAACTAATTATAAAAATTGCTTTTTTGCAGCTAAAAATTGCACGAAATAATTGCAACTATCATTACTCTGCGATTCCGCACAATTTTGCAACTACAAACACAAATTTATTTGCAACTAGCAGCTGTGCGACCAGCCTACGTCTGGCTTTAAAATGTACCAGAAAGGAGACACCAAACGTTAAATTTAAAAATTGCGCAGAATTTTACTCTGAAGAACAATTTCATAAAAAACCCCACAAATTTAAAAGATAAATGTATTACTTATAACAAAATTAAAATGAAATAAGAAATATCCCTTAATATAAATATTAATTATCCTAATAAATAAATTAACTAACTTCTTGTTGCTTTCTCTCAAGAAACGTCCAGTATCAAAGGAAGATAAACATTAAATTTAAAAACTGCACAAAATTATCGCCTCAAATTTTTCAAGTGGCAACAATGCTGATTTTCAAGTCAGCAGTCCAGTACAAAATTGAATGAAAAACTGTTACCAAAACCACATTTCTAAAAGAATGAAACTACTCAAAATGATTCACTAAAATCGAAAAGGTAGAAAAAAAAATATGATTCAAATTTTGAAAAATCGCTTCGAGGTGCAGTGGCTCTTGTCTAGATGTACCTATATGCCAAATTTCGTAGTCTTGGGTCTATTAGCTTACGCGCAGCACGAACGAAAAGACACACAGACACTTTCTTTTATTATATGTAGAGATTACACATTACTACAAAATAGCTGAGTAAACTGCATTCTAAATTATGGGTAACATTTACGTTCTCACCAATTCAAGTAGGAAATAATTGATTTAAAAAAATCCTTGCGTATTTGAGTGTGTGGGAGAAATTTTAAGCTGAATAAGTAAGCAAAAGCGCAAATAAATTAGTATTGACGTGTATGCGATATGATATAAAATTGTTACCTTTATTTATTGATACCTTCTACGCACCTTTCCTTGCTAATGCACACTTATCAATAGAAACCGATTAATCAGTAAATCCAGGCGTTGATAATTACAGTAAAACATCCAGGTGTTTTACCAACAGTTGTCAACACACGAGGTCAGAACCTTGAAGAATCATAGTACCCTACATTGGCGTAGGTCCACTTGCCAAACTGGCCTTGACGAAACATCTTGCCTTAGCTTGCAACGAAGTTTGTTTTTCAAAAGAATAAGGAATTACTTTCTATCAGCTGATTTATGATGTTACCGAGAAAGGGAAATAAACACTTCGACGGCAAAAAGAGCATAAAAAATTACCTGCATACAGTGCATTTTTTTGCGCTTTCATTGTTGTGGGAGAAATAACATTTCACGCTTTAACCCTTGAGTGATATTCACAAAGTAAATCGCCTTGAGGCGAATAAATAACAACTACATATACTTTGAAGAACCAATCCATATAATTTCTTTATATATTTATTTTGGTTTTGCACCCAAGTATAAAGATTAAGCGTAAGGAAAATTTTACATTTTAATATTTTTTTTTTTTTTTACTTTTTCATTCTAAGTATTTGTTAGCCCAGAAGGGCTATCAGTCTCAAAACGGCATTTTGGGTTGAAACGCTTTAAATGTCTGAATCACTTTTCAAATTGTTGCCAGCAAATATTAACGCCCTGTATTACATTTAAAGAAATTAAGTAATGAAGAATTGACATGAATGTACGTATGTATCTCTCACTGTGAAAACAAACAAACAAACAAACAAAAAAAAAAAAAAAAAAAAAAAACGGTAAAAAGAATGTGTTGCTCTTGCCGTATACTCTGTACACGGCAAGAGCAAGAAAATAAAACAAAATCAGTGACCATTTAGTTGATTATGGTAAACCAAGAGGCAAACGTTTTTTTTAATTCCTTCCAATGGATATATAATTGCTAAAAGGAATGCTGTTAACAGAAACTTGGCATTGCACTCGTGACGTTTTTAATTCCAATTAGCTATAAATTAATTCTAATTAGTTATGCATTAATTATAATTAGCAACTAATTAGTTATAATTCACTAATTTATAAAATTAAAACTGCAGTATTCGCATTTATTTATGCCAGACATTACATTTTTGAAAGGAGAAATTTGGATCCGAACTAGTTTTTTGAAACAATAGTCTTTTGATTTATTATTAAGCTTGTTAATGTTAATTCTTAGAAAGTGTTCTGATCTTATAGGAGGGCACCTATAATTTTTTGAATAAAATTTATTGTTTTAAATTTCTCATAACTTAATTAAAAACTTAATTTACATTATTACGGTATTTAATAAAAATATTGATACATTAACACATTTAGAATACATTTGTGACATTTTAGAATGAACTAATCAAAAAATAAACGCATTAGCAGTTGGTTAAAAGTTAATTTAATGCTAAAAAGTTATTTAACATTTAAAAATGTTTTTCTTTCAGCAAAACAAAAATACTGCAATATTCGATAATAAATGCTTTATTTAAAATATTCCTTTTTTCGGTGCGGCCCACCAGCGGCCGAGCGGTAAAGTCGCTGAACACTGATCTTTCGGTCCCAGGTTCGAAATCCGCGAACGGGCTGACTGCATGGACGTTTCCAAGGTTTTCCCCGTGTGTAACGTGTATACTAGCCAGTTTTCCTTAGAAAGTCCTCCACGAAGGCATCCCTGCCATTAGGTAGATGGCCCTAGTGTGCTTTGCCACAATTAAATAAACCAAACCAACCTTTTTTCGTTGTGAAATTTTATGTTTGTTTCCCCTAGTTTCGATAATTGAGGCTTACCTCGCGAATATATAAATTTCTGTGTAATTTAATTCTTTTTTAATTAAATATCGTCATTAAACAACAGTGTTTTTCTGATACTAACACAAAAAAGTCTGAAAGGTTTCACATTTTAAATTACGTCCAAAGGAGCTTTGTTTACGTTTTGTGTGTTATCTTTATTTATTAAATATAATTTTCTACGTATTCAAACTATTAAATTCGGTTCAACAGCAATATCGAAAAATAATTTTAAAATGAGCATATCTAAGAATTTCCGATACAGAGTCTGCCCACCAGCGGCCGAGCGGTAAAGACGCTGAACACTGGTAGTTCGGTCTGAGGTTCGAATCCCGCGAACGGGCTGGCTGCATGGGCGTTTTCGTGGTTTTCCCCATGTGTAACGTGTATACGAGCCAGTTTCCCTTAGAAAGTCCTCCACGAAAGGCATCCCTCCCTTTAGGCAGATAGCCCTCGTGTGCTTTGCCATAATTAAATACACCAACTAATTAAATACACCGATACAGAGTCTCGCGCGCTGCAGTTGAAAATGTTTTTCGTTTGGTACAATGTTGCCATTGTTCGCTTTGAAATCGTTTCGTTTTTTAATCAAAAATTCGTTGAAGCATTACAGAACCTGTAATAAATAATCAAACAAATTTCAAATTCAAATTAGGGTTTCCAGATGCCCATATTTTATGGAAGACCACGTTATTTAAATTTTGATGCCTGTAGGTACCGTTGTTTTATCACAATGCGAGAAACATACATACATTTATGCAGATTCTTCATTATTTAATTTCTTTAAATATAAGACAGAGCGATAATATATGGTGGCAACGATTTGAAAGTGATACAGCCTTTTAAAGTTTTCGACGCAAAATGGCAAAACGAAATTAATAGTCTTTCAGGGCGAATTGCCCCTTTGGACTAATAAAAATAATTATAATAAGTAAAAGAAACTATCATTCAATTTACAATTATACGGGCAATTCAACTGCACATGAAATTCAATATACAATAAAATTAATTAGACTGAATTGGATTATATAATTTAATGAAAGAACAACAGTATTGAATACCATCTCATTTCTGACTCAGACCATCTCGCAAAATAGAATTTGAGGTCTCCGTATTTCTCTTATGCCTTATCCGAAATTCAAGTGTGCAGTCAGTACCTACTAACCTCCATTAAAAATTTTAATTGTCTTTTTCATGAAAGACATTTAAATTATTAAAAATATTATAGATAGTATATTATGAATTATAGAAAACATTTAAGACTGCCCTACTTGTACAACATTCCTTTCAATTTACAGCTGCCAAACGACCTTAATACGGAGTATATTGTTATAATGACCATTTAATGAAATTAGTCCATTTTGATAATCACATGTTTCTCGAGTTATTCTTCAATACCACTATTTTGCCATAACTTCGAGAAAATTCACAACCCCCTCACTCATTACTTGGGCCCATTAACATGAGATTTAAGTGAGCAAACTTAAGTGCTTCCCTTGGGGTTACTCGGATATTCTTCATAATGGTTTGTTCTCAGCTTTCTATTGAGGAAGGTAATGGAACTCCAGGCCACCCGCATTCATTTGTGAACGACCATTAAGTTCTGTAGAGTATCTTAACAACTTTATCTAGGGCACAAAATGAATTATTCTTCTACAGGATACCTCGCACTTAAAAAGAGCTTGCAACATAGCACTGCAGAGCTGAAAAGAATTGTATAACTTAGTGTAAAGGTTGGTTGAGCCACTTCGCAATCGTCTATTAATTATATATTTTTCTCTGCAAATTAAGGAATTCTAGAAATTTCTTTCAAAATTCCACAAAATTAATTGAATATTGGTTCTCAAAATAAAAATAAGTAGTAGTATCTTGCAGTAGTAGTATCTGTTGCAATTCTGTTTTAAATATACAGATTGCTTTTACAAACTTGAACAAGTTTTTACAAGCTTTTCTACTATATTTTCCCTAGAAACCTGATAATTAGAAGTATATACTTATCTAGGATAATATTTAAGAGAGTAAAGCCTGTTTTAATTTCTTAAAACACCTTATGTATATAGTTTAAGATACATATCACCCAAGCTTAAATAATTGTTCGTAAGTATCATAATGCGTTACAAACGGATGTGACAGCATTATTGTGTGCGCGAAATGTGGACTGATTTCGAGGAAACTGCCATTTTAAAAATGCTCTTGCTTCCAAATCAGCACTAGGCCCACCAACGGCCGAGCGATAAAGTCGCTAAAACGCTGGTAGTTCGGTCCGAGGTTCGAATCCCGCGAACGGCCGGCTGCATTGAAGTTTTCGGTGACTTCCCCCATGTGTAACGTGTATACGAGCTAGTTTCCGTTAGAAAGTCCTCCACGAAGACATCCCTTACCTTAGGCAGATAGCCTTTGAGGTTTTGCCGTAATCACATAAACCATATCAGTACTTCATGTCAAATAACTGAACCTCTAGTTGTAAATTTATGAAAAGTGCTCAATCTACCTCAGCTGAGATTTTGGGGCTACTCATTTTAACATACGGAACGTGTTTACTATTTCTTAAAACTTATTGTCCATAGAACGCGCAGCCCCACGCGGTTACAATTTGTGCAACCCTGTAAATCCAGTTTTGTCAAGCATTAAATCTGCAGCTCTAAAATCAGTTTGTGGATGAGCTGAGTTTGTTGTTGAACACTAATGGTCACTTGTCTGACGCAGAGTTAGGCCGATCCCACAAAATTCCTCATGGCAAGGAGCGCAAAATTACGCCTGTCGTTGGCAACAGCCTTGAGCACGTTACAGGTGCTCAAGATTTCGCTCGGTTCCGCCCCCCCATTTTAATGTAGAGCACCCGGGGGACGGGTCCGAGGGTTTCCCACCCCATTTGCCTGCCATCGACCTCTCGAGAGGACTTTCTGCTTGCCGCATATCTAGACACCCCCATGCCGCACGGATACTACACATTTACAAACATCCGCACCTTCTCTAGGATTCGAACCCTGGCCCTTCGGCATGATAGCCAGCTACACTAACCTCTATACCGGTTGGGTGGCTAATCTGAATTTAGATACCAAATTAAAATTCGTTTGTGGATTTTTTCAAATACTTGAACTCAAACTTAAAAAGATACTTTTCTATTCCGAATATCAAATTTGAAAAATTCTTGTAATTATTCGTTCCGCTGCTGCACTAATTCAAATAAAACAAAAGATTAAATATTCTTCGTTAGCGGTCGTGAAGATCAGTTAGTTAATAGAATAAAATTTTCTTAAAACAATGCAGGAAGAAAAGAAGAAACAGTTCAGGAAGTAAAAGATACTGATGTAATATATGATTCTATTCATTTCAAGGAAAGAAGAATGGCCGTTCTTTATAGGGTTCTTTTTCATGCAGTTATTTATCATATTGATAAGGTTGCAGTGATGCAATTTTTTACACACGACTTCGAGGTAATTTAAAACAGCTGGTTTTGTTTTGGTATATCATTCTTTTATTATTGTCTGCCCACAAGGTCTAAATAAGAAGAAGCTGCTGTTTAAACACATCGCATGCAGAATAGTGGTTGAAACCTTTCTACACTCATGCGATACCTAATCAACCAAATCGATTAAATGATTCTGAAATTGGCAAAAGCGTGTAATGGATCATAAAAGAGATTACAGTGTTTTATGATACAAGATCAACACAAGTCAAGTTTCATAAATGTTACTTAAAATCAATGATAAATGGCTGTGTTTTCCAAATAATATATAGTATAGGCTCGTATAGCATATAGATTCGTATATATATATACACGAGTCTATATATCTACACTCATGTCCATAAATTAAGGATAATGCAAAATCAGGCAAAGGAAGAGTTAGAAGCAAAACAAATTTGACTTATTTGTAAAGCTTATTTATTAAACAAAAGGTAAAAAGAAAAAAAAGAAAAAAAAGAAAGAAAAAAAAAAGATGCTATGTGTTTGATATTATTAAAAAATTAGAGATTTTTTCTCCTTGGAGCAAATTACAAGAAAAATCTATTTACAAAAAAAACAATATTACGTGGTTGGTATGATTATTAATACATTGTATGTCTCCCAGACAATGCAATACAGTCCGTACAACGCCTAGGCATGCTGAGTATCAAATTATCGATCTGATCTTGGGGGATATTACACCACTCAAAAAGCAATGCTCTCCGAAGTTCCGGTAGACATGTAGGAGGAGGTTGACGGGCTGCAACTCGTCGGCCAAGCATGTCCCATACGTGCTCTACTGGATTCAAGTCCGGTGAGAAAGCTGGCCAGTCCATACGGGTGATATCCTCCGATTGAAGGCATTCGCTTACGATGTTTGCACAGTGAGGACGGGCGTTGTCATCCATAAACACAAATTGTGCGCCCTTGGCGCCCCGAAACAAACGTACATGTTGTTCCAGAATGATGTCCCGATAGATTTGGCTTGTCATGGTTCCAATTTGAACATGCAGGTCAGTTCTGGAACCCAGAATAATTCCACCCCAAACGAGCACTCCTGCACCACCGGTAACGGTGTCGTTCAATGATGTTTTCTTGGTGGTAACGGATACCGGGAGCTCTCCATATGAAAGTCCGGTGAGAATCAGACTGCAAGCTAAACCTGGACTCGTCGGAAAACATCACACAAGCCTACTGTTGCGGTGTCCATAATGCATGCTCTCTACTCCAGGCTAACCGCAGGCGACAGTGAGTTGCAGTAAATGGAAGGCATCTGACAGGTCTACGAGCATATAGACCAATCTGCTCTAAGCGTCTGTACACGCTCTGCCTTGAAATTGTCGTACCAGTGGTTGAAGAGAGCTGACGAGACAGGTCTGAGGCTGTGCTCCGCCTGTTTCTTTTGGCAGTAACTGCCAAATACCGGTCCTCATTCGGTAACTCTGGGGCGACCTGTGCTGTAACGTCTATTCACATTACCATCATCTTGGAATCGTTGCCAAAGACTGGAGATGACACTCTGTGCAATTCCAAGTTCGTCTGATACTTGGGTACGCCCACATTCCAGACGGCCGATAATTCTACCACGTAAAAAATCGTCCTATGTGTCATAACTATTCGGTTATTGCACTGAAATGGTTATAAAGCGCCTGCGAACAATTTTACTTCTTTGCCTGTATTCCTTATGTAACACTCTCTTACACTCTCGTCATTATGACGTACCATCGGTGTCATCTGGTTACTTCCTGAAATTTGCATATGATTCTTGAAGATGTGTGTAGTGATTTTACAGGTGATATATTTATTTTAGAGTTCGATTTCCGCGTGACTCCGAATTATCCTTAATTTATGGACATGAGTGTATATGTGGAGATCATCGACGACCGACGCTGAATTAGAATACCAGCGTGGTGACGTCATCCCAGCTTAGCGCAGTGCGGAACAGTTAAGACAAGGCCAGATAGCGTCCACACGTGGACGAGAGTGGAGCATAGCAGATGCGAACGAATGGCTTGCTTGTCCTCAAAAGTTAAAGAAGACAGACGGTCTTCTTTGGTGCTTAAGTGCCTTTGAAGCTTAAGCCAAGCCGTACATATTATTTAAAGTTAGCTGTGGATATTAAGAGAATAACGTATTCTATCAACGCCGGTGGAACTAATAGTGTGTGTGAATTGTTTGTTCATCATTACATGATACCTGCAACATTAATCTTTACTTAATATTTCTTTATTACTTTTATCTATTTCTTATCAGTAAAATAAAACATTTAAAAATGCAATATTCGTGCTCTATTTGAAAGTAAAACCTACATATATTTATAGACTCGTACAGTTATATAGTTATAGACTCGTTAGCAAGCTCCAATCAATCTGAATTCAAAATTATGATGGTATATTAATTCGGAATGAAAGGTAACTGAGGTGTAAAATTATAACAGCTATGCTTATATTAGAAACACAACAATGCAGTTTAATAGTGTATAAATTTTCAGCTACAATTCATGCATTTCAGATGTATTTTACTCAGAAAGAAATGCATTAGTTAACTCACATTATGGTAGCGAATAATAAGGCTGTGGTTTTTAATTTATAAGCATTAGTTAAAAGTTTCATTTTCTTCTTTTGAGGGCTCACCAGCGGCCGAGTGGTAACGTCGCTGAACACTGGTAGTTCGGTCCGAATCCCGCGAACGGACTGGCTGCATGGGTGTTTTCGTGGTTATCCCCATGTGTAACGTGTATACGAGCCAGTTTCCCTTAAAAAGTCCTCCACGAAGGCATCCCTCCCTTAAGGCAGATAGCCCTCGAGTGCTTTGCCGTAATCTAATAAACCAAACCAAAACCAAACCTTCTTTTGTGGGCTCACCAGCGGCCGAGCGGTAAAGTCGCTGAACGCTGGTAGTTCGGTCCGAGGTTGTAATTCAAGCGAACGGGCTGGCTGGAAGGGCGTTTTCGTGCTTTCCCTAGTGTGTAACTGTGTATACGAACCACTTTCCCTTAGTCCTTCATGAAGGCATCCCTCCTCTGAGGCAGACATTTCTTTAGGCTTTACCGTAATCATCTAAGCCAAATCAAGTTTCGTAAGTTATCTGAAGTAAATAAAGTAATAATAATCTTACTGAGATTTTTAATTGGGCAATTATTATACTTTATTTCCTTCAGTATTTTAGTAGGCTTATTTAATTTTCAATTTTACATAAATATTTTGTATTAAATACTGGTAGATGATATATTTTCATGCGATAGTTATTTTGCAAATTTTATTCATGCAAATTTCCTACTCCACGAAGGCATCCCCCCCTTTGGTCAGATAGCGCTCGAGGCTTTGCCGTAATCACGTAAACCAAACTTTTTTTCGAGCCACTCATTTCTCTAGCGTAATGTAAGCAAAGCTACAATGACTGAATGTTTCTGGCTGTTGTATTCCGGTTGATAGTTTTTCTATAAGACCTAATATTACGCCTGCGTCAATAAATCGATTGATTTCTGGTTACACATTAAATAATATTTATCTGGAAAAATAATGACTTTCATTTAAAGTTGAGTTAAAAATCCATTGCTTTGGAAATTCGTATATTTAACAGATAACAGCTAACAAATAAAGCCCAAAGTAATAATTAACACAACAAGGAAAATGGCACAGCTGACTGCAGTTTTAGTGGAGCTATGTACAAATTTATCAAAGCTTTGCCGTTACGGCAATGAACGCATTAGCTGTTGCAGCACTTGAAATTGTAATGCTTGGTAAATAGGTGGGGGTCAAAAGAGGTTGATGAAGGTGGGGCTCGGTATAAGTTTTCTCTCGCCTCCCAAAGGAATGAAGTAGAAGTTGCGTCGTTTACGAAATCAACATGTAGAAAAATATCGGAAACTTCTAAGAAATCCAAATTAAGGGACGAGTAAGTGCGAACAATTGTTTTGGCTTGCGAAAACTGAAATGCGTGGTTTTTATTCCAAAAATAGGAGATCACTAAAGATCCTTTTTCACTTGCTTCTGTTTAACATTTTATGTGCTCGCTTATCCTTAATCTAAAAGTTTTTCAGGTTTCTTTTAGTCACGATAATAAAATAAAATTCCCATTAATTTAAAAATTAAGATTTTGGACCTTCATTTACGGTGCATTAATTTTTTTTTTTTTTTTTTTGTGTGTAAAGAGCAAAAATTTTACGTAGAGCTTTTTCATTGGTTTACCAAAGAACAAAGAATTTTTTTCCCTAGCATTTTAGTGTGTGTGTGTGTGTGATTATGGCAAAGCCTCAAGGGCTATCTGCCTAAGGGGAGGGATGCCTTCGTGGAGGACTTTCTAAGGGAAACTGGCTCGTATACACGTTACACATGGGGAAAACCACGAAAAAGCCCATGCAGCCAGCCCGTTCGCGGGGTTCGAACCTCGGACCGAACTACCAGTGTTCAGCGACTTTACCGCTCGGCCGCTGGTGGGCTCCCTAGCATTTTAGAGATACCTTAGATCTGAATGGTTGCATATTTCCACTGATGAATCTCATCTTACAAACTAAGGAAATGTTGGGTAACATCAATCTCCAGCTTATTTGTCCATTATCTGAATTTAAGGACCGAATGCTACTATTATGGAAACCATAAAGTATGATACTTAAAATTTAATCTTAAGACGTAAATGTTTCAAAAATGCTTTTATCTTGTCAGACTCGAATATATTTTTATTTAAAAGATTTCTTTGAAATATTCAACAATTCTTTAAAATATTGATAAAACTGTTACATGCAGAATTGTATAGAAATGAGTTTTTCTAAGATCTTTCCTAAGAAAAATTTTATAAATTTTATAAATTCCAAAGCATACATATCTACATAAAATACAAGTAAAAAAAAAATATAAAATGTTTCAGATTTTAAATTATGCACAAAGGGGCCTTTTTTTAACATTTTGTCTGTTAACTTTGTTTATTAAATATCACGTTATTCGCACTTAAACCATAAAATTCAGTTCAAGAGCAAGATGGCAAGATAGCTTTAAATTGAGCCTATCTTTAGAATTTCCGATACGCAGTCTCACGCGCTGGAGGTAAAAATGTCTTTTCTGTACAAAGTTGCTATCGCTTGCTTTGAAATCCTTGAGTTTGTTAATCAAAAATTCGTTAAAGTTTTACAAAATATGAAAGCGATAATAAAACAAATTCCAAATTTGGGCTTCCACATGCCCATATTCGCAGCAGGATTGCGTCATTCAAAATTCGATGGGTCTATGTACCTTTGTTTTATCACAATGCGAGAAATACACATACATTTATGCAGATTTTTCACTATTTAATTTCTTCAAATATAATGTAGGACTCTAACATTGGGTGGCAACAGTTTGAAAAGTGAAACGGACATTTATAATGAACCAATGCAAAATCGCAAAACGAAAACAATAGTTTTTCAGGTACGAAGCCCCTTTGGACTACTAAATGAACATATGACAAGCAAAATGAAACACATATATAGCTTTCGAAATATTAATTCTGAGACATTGCATAAAGGAAAACTTTTATTACAAATTTAAAAATAAAAAGGAAGGTTGAGCCTGAGTTAAAATCTCGAAAGGAAATATGGAAATGATATATTTATTACTGATATAATACTTCCAACTCTCACGGTGCTTATATACACCAAAGCTACTTTTGAAGATATGCTATTACCATGTCTTTTTATAATTTATCTTTGACAAGTGTCTCAGATTGCTCTGCCACTCTCACAGATGAAATTTTCCCACACCGTTTAAACAAGTTTCGCAGAGGTACCAAACTGCATCTCATCAAAGCTACGCAACGAGTAGAAAAATCCAATCAAACGGAAGTAAAAATGAAAAGAAAATTAGAACGCAAATGATATTTAGTGCGGTCGGATAATGGCAAACGCAAAAACGATTCTCTCACGCTTTGCATATTTGTTTATGTAAACATGGTTTGCAAGTGTAGTTACGTGCTTAATTAATGGTTGCTATTCATGCAAGACATTGTAATAGCAGATTAATTTGGTTTGCACTGTGCAACTTTCTCACGCTTTCATTTGCTACATTTTTAACCGATAGTTTTGAAAACGTTAAGAATTAATAAAATTAGAAAATAATTAATAAAAACTGAAAGAAAAAAATCTGAAAGCTTTCAGATTTTATATTACGCCCCAAAGAGGCCTTTTTTTTAACGTTTTTTGTGTTACAGTTATTTACTAAATATCATGCTCTTCGCGCTTAAAGCATAAAATTCAACTCAACAGCAATATCACAAAAATATTTACAAACAGCATACCTTTAGAATTTCCGATAGGCAGTCTCGTGCACTGGAAATAAAAATGTTTTTTCTGTACAGTGTTGCCATTGCTCGCTATGAAATCGTTGAGATTGTTAATCAAAAATTCGTTGAGGTTTTACAAAATGCGAACTAAATAATAAAACAAACATGAAATTCAAAATTTAGGGCATACAAGTTTCCATGTTCGGGTGGAGGATTACGCTATTCAAAATTTGATGGGTTTAGGTACCGTCGTTTTTTTCCCAGTGCAAGAAACATACCTACATTCATGCACATTCTGCTTTATTTAATTTATTTTAAAATAATACAGGAAGATAATATTTGGTGGCAACAATCTGAAAAGTGATTCAACGCAAAATCTCATTTCCAGACTAATAGCCCTTCCGAGTTAAAGATCCTTGGGCTAAAAACTAATACTCATTTCTTTAAATTCTCTAATTGTATTTGGATAGAATGCTACGTAACGCAACGATCATGAAATATATCTATGTATAACAAACAATACCTGTGTTACATGCACGTATATATATCAACTTCTTGGTCCTCATCTTGCTTTAATAGCTGTAGCCAAACGTCTTGGGAATTTACAATTATCGTCGAAAAGTTCGCGGGAACCTTTCCATATATTGGAAACTGCGTCATGTCTTAGGCACTTACCAAACATAGCAATGGCACTATTATTGAGATGCTTTGTGTTACCAAAGAATTTGGTATTTTCTGTATTTATACATACCATAATTTATGCTGCCAACAGTTAGTGCTATTTATGTACTATATGTCTTAGTGGTATTATTAACGTCCATTTTAACAAACATAAATTCATAAAAAATTTTAATTTGTGTATGGTTTATGTCAAGGAAGTTCAAAACATTCTTACTAGAGAAATTAAGGCTAAAAGCAGATGATTATAGACAACATTTTATTATAAAGACTAATATAAGATAATAACCAAATAACTACCTAAACATTGCGGAAAAACCATGCAGTCATGTGTTTTAGCGTCATTAAGATGATGAAGTTTTTTACGAAGATGGGCAGAGATAATATGTTAAGATCCTCACTAGTGAGTTACAGAAACCGGTACTTACGTATTATTGCAACCTCCTTGGCGCAGTTTGGCGAATTTAACGGAAAAAAATAACAACTACTTTTATTATAAAAAAAGTTATGTATTACATGCATATATACATAATTTACGTTCCATATATGCATTTATTCCAAAAACAGTCAATAAACATAGTTGGAAAAGATTTTTTTTTTGTTTGTTTTGTTTCTGTTGTAGAAATTTCATAGCGATCGCTTTCAAAAAGATTTGAACCATTATTCCTTTATACATCCTATTATTATTCACTACAAATTTTAAATTCGTGTTTAAGACAGAGCAATCATAGTTTTCTGTAAAAGCCATTGGAACTTGCAATATAGCAAAAAAAAAAAAAAAAAAAAAAAAAAAAAAAAACGCATACAAAAAGGGCGATGGTGGTAAATAAATATTATGATGCGCATGGTTGCATGAATAATTGTTATGCGCGTGGTTAATAGAGTTTATTTTATTCTAAAATGTTGGCGACTTCTGCTAAGGTGATTGCGATGATAAGTAAGTATTAAAATTAAAAAATGTCTCTAAATCCACGTGGCTGAAACACCAAAAAGGTTTTCAAGCTTACCGCAGAAGCCCAACATTTTTAGGTATCCTATAATTAATAGCCGAACAAGATTTTTAATGTCATCTATACCAGCTTTTGCTACAATAGGAAAAAAAAGGCCTTCCTTCACAGAATAATAAGTGATCGAATAATGTTGCAATGAAATACTGTATACATCCTTTATTTGTCCAAATGTTGTCACCAGGATTCACTGCGGAAGGTTATATGGTGCTTTGAACATTTTTCATCAGCGAAATCCTTGAACATTTACGACCCAGCCAAACATCATTACAGACTAGATACATTTATTCCTGACAACTCTGTAAATGATAATCTCGGAAGACAAATACGGCAAGAAATACTGCCAGGACATTTTACTGATTACTCAAAGACTGTTTCCAAAAGTTGTAGTTGTACTGTCCTTCTAATTCTTCAAACATTAGTCCCATGAAACATATACTATAGTTAGTTTCACATGCGCGTAAAGCAATTGCGAATTGAAACCTCAGACTTAAATAACAAAGATTTAAAAGATCATCTGGTTGTACGCATATCGTTACTAGATACAGCATGAACTCTTTAGAAATCATGTAGCATCAATGCTTAGCGAAGTAAAAATTGTTTTCTACACACAGAGAAGTAATTTTACATTAGGTATGCGATCGTAACATTGTAGCCAAATTAGTATGCTAACATATCATAACATTTACAAAACCTTAAATAAACATTTTTATTTTTTATAGCGAAATTTTCTGCTACCTTATCGCAAGTTATCAAAAGATTACAAAAACAACAAAAGATATTAATAAAATGAACAAATTCTGTCAGTTAAAATTTTAATAAAACATATTTTATGATATAATATTCCTTAAGGCTTCGTCAAGAGGGTGGTATAAATGCCATAGAGGCCTAGTCATGAAGCATAAAATGCGGGCGTTCCGTTCACACCTGCGAGACAGGGACTAAGGCGTAGCCAATTAGCGAAGCTAAATTTGGATGTATATACATCTTTCCCATTCAATAGGTTTAGCGCGTTAGCTCTGATTGGTCGACTCATATAGCAAGTCGACATAAAATTTGAAACCTTCCAACTTTATGCCAAAATCCCTAAACAAGTTTTTGTGACGTAGCAAGGTCTGGTTACCTAGCAACGAGGCTCGGTTTAAACCAGATATGACATTTACACCAACGTCTGAAACGGAGCTTATAATACCACTGCTTGTTTTTTTATTCATTTTCATTGTATCATTTAATGTTCTTAAAATATTTCTGTAGAGCAGGTATAGTGATAAATCGATAGCGATTACCAGGTAATATTAATTGAAAGTTGAACATGAAAATTATAGCACAACAACTAGAGAAATTAATACATTTTTGATAGTAATACAATTTTAATATTAATACAATTTAATGCTGTTTTATAGTTCAGTTTTAATCTCCAGCATCGATGGTTGACGTGAGCTGAATGAGTTAAAGTTTGTGAATTTTATAGTTAATTTACAATAAATATTTTGTGTAAAATATCGGTTCCAATAATAAAGAAAACGTTACTGATAAATAGTATAAAACTAAACCGCAATAGAGATTAATTGCCTGGGAAGGAGGCTCTTAAGTACCCTGATACTGTTTGATTACAGAATTTAATTTCGTAAAAAGAAATAAAAGTAATATTGATGATATATGTTGGTAAATCAAAGAGGAAAATAAACGCACAAAATTTATTTGCTCATGGATGCATTAACTATACAAACGAAGAGCAAATATCTTATTATACAAAACAACTGCTAGCAAAGAACATAAACACGCAGTTGAAAACAAAATGTAAAACAACATGTTTCTCCCTCTCTCTTTAATTCACTATAATTCTCACTATTCAAATATAAAAAGCAAATTACTGCAAAAATAAGTATATTAATTATTAAAATTAGCACAATAGCACATTTATGGAAGTTAAAGCAAAGCAACCAAAACGTCAAGCAACAGCATACAATACAATTAATTAGAAACATTTTTGCTTTCTGCACGTTCACAATTCATATTCAAATATTTTTAAAATACCTTAGGTAAAAGTATATTTTAGGGTATAGTTCGTTATTAGATTATTCGGTTAAGTATAGTTCGATTTAGGATGCACATCGTGGCGAATGAGCTAGATGCACGGGATTTTACTGCGAATTTTTCATGTGAATACGAGTTAGTTTGTCTTAAAAAGTATTTCACAAAATCTTCTACGGAAATAGTCCTAGTGGATTTCCTCGTAATTTAATAAATTTAAATATTGACAAGCTTATGATGATACCTAATTTATTGAACATTAAAGTCAAAGCAAATGCACTGTTACAAAAAATGTATGGGGTTACCGATTTTCTCAAATAAATTTGTTTTGTGAAATTAAACAGTTGTAATCAGAGTCAAAATACATAATTAATGCAAAACATAAAATAAATTAAGTGCTTAATGCATTGAATTAAGAAGCTTGGAAATATTTGATTGTACATATGAAAAATAATTCTTTAAAATACTTTATCCTTTGGTGTAAAAAAATAAAAAATTTTCCTTTTCCTTTTTTTTTTCTTGTGGATTTAATCTTGGCGAATGTACTGTTGGAATTTGAGACAGAAATTTAGTAATTAAATAAAACAATACAAAAAACAAAAATTTTCACAAGCAAAATAATAAATATTACATAATGAAACCCATCATGTACATTTTTTTAAGATTAGCAGTTACTACTGTGATCTTTAATTCATAGATATGCCTTCAGAAAAAGTACTCACATTAGTAAAAATTTATAATGACAGGTACGTATAAGAAGAAGAGTTCTGTCAAGAGCAGACAGTGCGAGGCACTTGCCGCAAACAAAAAATGTGAGGAAGTACTAAACTGAAATACGATAAATGAACTAGTAATTCGAAAATGATAAACAGTTATTTAAAGGGCATAATTCTGAAATTTTTCTTTTATATTAAAATCTTTCCACATAGGTAAGGAATACATTTAATATTTGCTCTAAAAACACTAAACAACCTATTTGAATTTTTATTCATATTCAGATTCAACAACATATTTGAAATATAAGTATGATAATTAAATTTGGCAATTTATGCTATTTATCAAAAGTAAATAAATTTACAAGTAACAAATTTAAAAAAAAAATATGTTAAAAAATGTTTTTTACTTACCCAATGGCTGTTCTTGACACTTAAAAAACCATGCTTAATTCCAGGTTAATATAAAGGTCAAAAGAATACTAATAACAAAAATGATCTAAATAACAATCAAAATCGCGTCACACACACGCGCCAAAAAATGCACTATTTCAGTTTCAGCACGAAAACTGAGAGTACATTTGTCGTCAACACACCACAGGCTACACCGGCTGTATGAGAAGAAAACACGTGCTGCCATTGATGCGGGAATTTAAATCGGTTGCTGGAAAGCGTGGTCGCCAAACGTTGGCGATTTTTTCCAAATGAGAGCAATGCCCGGGAAACTCGCAAAGTGTGATTTCTGTCAAAGTTCGTTATTCGGAAGGATAGGAGACAAGATTATCATCGACAGGAGCCAAAGGGTACTGTTGTGTAGCATTTTGCTATTACCGACAATACAAGCAAAGTTATAGGAATTTAACAACTAAATTTGTTTACTGTTTTAATTTAGAGGATTTGATATTTCCTCTTGAAAAACTAACCACAAGTTAACACATATTAATTGATATTTTCTCAAAAAAATTAAATACAATTTAAAAAAAGCTACTAAGAACAAAAACAACAACAAAAAATTAAGCAAATATGGAAGCTTTAACATAATTTTAGAAAGAGTTTGAACAAAACAAACGAATAAAATTAACTAAACCGTTTTCAGATAATCATTTGGTAGCAATTCTTATTTTGAAATTAATTACTGCGCGTTTTAGAAATTTAGGTGGCAATTAGTTTTGGTTCAAAGGTTGCGTTTTTACTTTTTTCCTTACAAAGGTTTTTCTTTTACATTTAAATATTGTTAGTAATTTAAAAAAAATCATGGAATTAATATCTATAATTATAAAATAAGCAATATTATTCATAATACGTGGAAGATTTCCTAAAACATTGATTTAATAGAATAGGAAATACAGCCGTAAAAGAATATCCGAAGAAAGAACGCACATTTATAAGCATTTCAAGGATAACAAAAACATGCCCGAAAAGGTTTACAAAAGTCTCTTACAAAAGAATCCACTAATTTCGAGTAACAATTTTATTGCACTTAAATAATCTGCAATTTATAATGAAGACAATAAAAATATTTAATTCTCAAAAATATTAAACTTCCGTACCTGCTGAATACCTAACACTCTACAGAAGTCTTAGTGCGAATCATTTAGCAGAAGACGAAAGTAAATAATCTGGGACTATTTATGAAATGTAAAATTGTTTATAATTATAATAACAAAAAAAGCAAATAAAAAATTTGAAAGGTTTTAGATTTTATATTACTTCTAAAGGAGATTTTTTTAATGTTTTGTGGGTTTTTTTTTATTTATGTTATGTATTTTATCATGTTTTTCGTACTTAAAAACCACATAAAATTCAATTCAACAGCAGTACCACCAAATATTTAAAAACAGCATAGCGTTGGAATTTCCGATAGATAGTCTCGCGCGCTGGAGATAAAAATATTTTTTTACAGTACAGCGAATCAAAAATTAGTTAAAGGTTTACAAAATATGAAATAGATAATAAACAAATTCGAAATTTAAAATTAGGGATTCCAGGTTCTCATGTTCGTGTGGAGGATTACATTATTCAAAATTTGGTGGCTCTGGGTGCGTCGCTTTTTCACAATGTGAGAAACATAATACATTCATCCAGATTCTTCATTATTTAATTTCTTTAAATATAATACAGGGCGATAATATTTGGTGGCAAAAATTTAAAAAGTGATTCGCTGTTTATAGTGAAACGCCACAAAATGCCATTTTGAGCCTAATAGCCCTTTTGGATTACCGCCCCTTTGGGATATTAATAATAATAATAATAATAATAACTATTATTATTTTAAGCAAATCATTTAGCCGAAGACAAATGAAAATATACTGAAACTATTGATGAAACTTGCATTTTAAATAATAATAATTTCAATTTAGGTAATAAATATTATAGTAATTCGTATAATAAATATTATTTTCATAAAGATCTGCCTGCTATGCAAAAGGTGGAAAAGAGAACCACAAACTTAATTTTAGAAATTTATTTAGTGTTTTGTAACCAAAAATGGATTTTAATAATAATTAATTACCTCCAAGCACGCAATGTGAAAGATTCCCCTTCATGTTTAATTAATTTTTGCAAAGGATTCGAGGGCTATCTGCACAAGGAAAGGGATGCCTTCCTAAGAATTTTATGATAGAAACGTGTTATTATAAATTAATAAATGCATGAAAAAACCATGCAGCATGTTTTTTCGACATGCTGCAGAGCTCCGGAGTCAGGATGAAGTAAAAGACATTTATCCTTTCAACCACAGGAGGCAGATAAATGATTTATGATTATTTATCGTATATCTCAATATATATAAGCGGCTAAATTGTGTGTCGCCATCAGTTTATTGTTGTCACTAGGAAAAATGAGCGCGCAAATTAACGTTTCCGCAGTTTTTAATTAATATCTCTGCCGATTAAAGTCGTACGAAGATGAGAACGGTATCGATGGATTCGAAGAATTTTTTGAAATCCAAAGATACGCGTCTCGAATTTCAACTCGGCGCTGTTCCGTAGATATTCGAGAAAAAAAATTGGCACGTAGCCAAATCCCTCTGTAAGGGAAAACCAAAGAAAGAAAGTGAAAGTGTACGGAAACGTAGGGGGAAAATTAGTTTTTAATTAATATCTCGGCTAAATAAAGTCGCAAGAAAACGCTAATGGTTAAAATGGCGTGCCACGGACCTGCGGAATCCAACGCTGTGCTTCGCTAAGCCCGAGAGCCAGCCTTTTTGGAGGAGATGATGTTACTTCACCCCAATATATATATATATATATATGTCATAATAAAAACACAAGGAAAAGACGGAACACTGTAGATGCGTGATTAGACCCATATTGAAGAAGAATTTTGATTGCGTAGTATTATCAGGTTCAAAGTTTCTTCTAACCTTCTTCGGAAACATACAATGACCTGACTAGAACAGAGAGCTTACTAAAGCTATGTTCACTAATTGTAGTAAGTAGACAGGATACAGACGAAGGGTATACAAAACCCTTTATTTTTTTCTTTATATACAATGACTTCCGTACTTCGGAATACAATGACCCTCCACTCGGGGTCTAACTTAAAAGATATCAAAATAAAACTAAACTCTAATTTAACTTTAGAATAAGATTGGCCTTATAATAACAGAAAGCGTATGTAGCACAGAGACTGTGAACACTACAATACGTTTAATTTATCAAGAGGATTAAAACCTCTGGCCTGGAAGGCAAAGTAGCAACTGCGTAACTTCTAAGGTAAGCGGCCTGCTTCGAACTCACGGCTTCCTCTCTTCTGCTTGGCAAAAAGGCCACACTTAAATACTTGGCGTTCGCCAGACAACTTTGCATAAACTCCTTCACGCTTATAATTCTGGCCGGAAGTAGAAAATAAGAAGTGATAGTAAAGATTTAAAATAAAATAAACGTTAGTAAAACTTAAGATCCTTACATACTTCCCGCCAGAGTTAATTAGTTTGAAACTGAGGTCTAAAACGACCTTGTTGAAAACTTTTAGCTCTAGAAACTAACGCGAGGCCAAACTTTTACAAACATAACTTAGCTAGAAACTAGAAAATTTTAAAAGAAAGAAATTTGTTACAATAGCAGCTCCCGGAATATACAACAATCTTTTTTCTTTTTCATCTGTACTGCATCAAAACAGGAGCTTTATTCAATTCTGGTTCCTTCCAGAGATCTGGAAGGAAAACTAGTTTAATGAAATGTTACAGAATGACATTGTAAATAACATATAGAATATACTTTTCTTAACATTCTTATTTCATTCATGACTATTTTAATTATCTCTCCCCGTGCTCTCTGACATGTGTTGTAAAAACACGAAACACGAATGTGTTTCTGTCTATGTGTTCAACACTTCCTCCTACAATCAAAACACTAACGTGTTAAAATTCACCATACGAGACCTCTTAACACACCCTAATTTCAACTCTAGACCCTGAGGTACTATTCTGAAAGTGGCTAACTCTAAAGTGTAGCGTCAGAGAGCCTAACTACATCATTCAACCTTTAACACATATTCAGCATGATTTAATCTTTACAGTCACACGAATAACAAAATTTTTTAACATTACTTTCACTTTTACCATATCACGGTATTTCTAAACATTCAAAATAACAGTTCACATGTATACAAGAACATATGAAGATGCCGTTAATTTTACACATTTGAAAACATACATTAGTAGTACATTGTTAACTTCTATTCTTTTCAAAGCAAGTGCCAATTCTTTCTACATTGAAATAATACTACATTTCAAAAAGTCTTTCAGACTAAAACTTCTTTCTTGTTAGAATGTTTTAAATAAAATTTATACAATTTAAGTCTTTATACAACGCTATTATACATCAACTTTAGTTTTACGCGCGAGTAATTGAAAAACATAATAAGAAAATCGGTCACAACTCATTTCTCGCCCTTTTGGCGATAAAGGTAGACCTCGCATGAGGTAAAACTTCTTTAAATCTGCCACTTGCAGTAAGAATGAAAGATTAACTTAAGTTTGTAAAGTAACACAAAATTTTACTTATCTTTGTAATATTCAGACATCCTTTTCTGGGCCCAGTCTTTAAAGGTGCTGCAGACCGTTGCTTGGTTGATCCTCCTTCTTGTACGGGCTCGCCCTTCAGTGCTTTCCTCTGGAAGCTTCCGTTTTTCACCACTACGGCCACCCTTGAACATCTTCCTTCTGTCCTCTGCTTGTGGTCTTGGCCGTTTGAAGGCAGCTGGTCTTGGTGGAACCGGGAAACTTCTGTCGTGATCCTGCTTGGACCTCGTTGTTGGCCGTTCAAATTTTTCTTGTACTTTTTCCTCCGCCGCTGATGGCCCTTCCGCAGTTCGGCGACTTTTGCTGCGGAGAGTTCTGTCGGATGAGTCAATCTTCCGTTTCACAGCCGGGTTATAGTTGCCGTCCTTTCTCCCGGTCTTTTCCACATACGTCGTCCTTCTCCCTTCTTCATTCTGGGGGTGTTCGTGAACTCTGTTTTTTGGACGGTGGAACGACTTCTTTTTCTTTGTACCTTCAATTTTTCCGCGGGGCAATTTTCTTTTCACTTGCTTCTGTCTCTCATTGGCTTGCCCTTGTACTTGTCGTTTTCCCACCTCTGGAACTTGTACCTGCGGTGTCTGCCGTACCGGATCCTGCAAAAGATCTGAAAAGATTTGCATTTTATTACGGTCATAGAATGGTTTTATCTGGTCAATGTTTGCGGAACAGGTTTCGCCATTTCTTGCCTTTAATACTACAACAGCGTGAGTTATTTTTTCTATAACATATGGTCCTTCAAAGCGTGGGAAAAATTTGGCAGTTTTATCTTCTGGTGCTGAAGAAAGTGAATGCTTAATTTTTAGTACTTCATCCCCTACTTTATAAGTTACTCCCCGTCGTTTCAAATCATAATAGAGCTTCTGTTTTCTTTGTGCTACTTCCGTATTCTTCTTTGCTTCCTTAATTAGTTTTTCTATATCACCCATTTTAAATTCTGGGGCTCTTTGTTGCACATAAAATAATTTATCTAACGGTGTCATAATCTTTCTGCCTAGAAATAACTCAGCAGGAGTTTTGCCCGTTGTATCATGTTTTGCGGTCCTAAGGGCGAAAGCAAATTCATTGACATAGTTATCCCAGCTTTTATGAAAATTTTTAACATAACTACGGATAATTTTCACTATATTTCTGTTGACCCGTTCCGCTATATTTGATTGCGGCCGATACGGGACCATTTTTAAATGACGTATGCCCAGTTTTTGGCACATGTCTTCAAATATATTACTTACAAATTGAGGACCATTATCCGATATAACTTTTAGGGGCGCCCCGTATTTTAAAATATATTTATTTAAAATAGAATCGGTAACTAATTTCGCGGAGGCTCGTTTTAAGGGAACAATTTCGGTCCATTTACTAAAATGATCAACTATAACAAGGAGATAGCGACTTTTGTTTAACTGACTTTTTGGGAAAGGGCCCAATAAATCGATACCGATTATTTCATTTGGAAATTCGGATTTAATACTATTTAGAAACCCGGCCGGGCGGAAATTAATATAATTAACGGCTTGACATGTTGGGCAGGACTGGACATACGCCCTTGTTAACTTTTGCAGTTCAGGAAAGTAGACTGCCTCGCGTACGCGTTGAGTAGTTTTTCGAATACCAGCATGAGAAGCTAAAGGGCTGTCATGGAGCTCTTGCAGGATATTTAATCTAAGACTAGCTGGGATAACAGGTCGAAATTCGTTGTTGGAATTCGTAGTTTTTGTATAAAATAATAGACCATCTATTAGTTCGTAATGGGCCGCCCTACTTCTTATCGCCACAATATCTTGGTGGCTAAAATTTTCAGGATCCTTCAAATACTCATAAATACTTCCAAACTCAGGATCCTTACCCAGTTCAGTTATTACAGTTTCTCGGGAATTTATTGTACACGCTGTCAGCATTGCAACTTTTACGGTATTACCCTGTTCGTCTAATTTAATTCGTGACAGGGCATCTGCTACGATATTTTCCTTTCCGGGGGTATGCTTGATTACCAGATTATATTCTTGCAGCTTGAGTGCCCATCTTATTAACCTTGGGGATAAATTTTTTCCAGAGTACAATCTAGTTACCGCCGCATGATCAGAATATACTGTTATCGGCGCCTTTCCAAAATAGACTCGGAACTTTTGCACTGCTAACAGAACTGCAAGTGCCTCTCTCTCGGTCGCGGAATAGTTTCTTTGTGTTTGATTTAAAGTTCGGCTAAAAAATGCTACTGGCTGCTGATTTTGCGAAAGTACCGCTCCTACCGCATAATCCGAAGCATCCGCTGAAATTTCTAAATTTTCATCCTTTTCAGGAAATTTCAACACAGGGGCTTGCGTTAATGCTTGTTTTAATTTTTCGAAAGCACTATTGGCTTCGGCCGTCCACGAGAATCTTGCCTTTTTCCTTTTTAATTTTAACAATGGCTCAGCGATAGCCGCAAAATCTTTTATAAAGGACCTATAATATGAACAAAGTCCTAGAAAAGAAGAGAGCTTCTTTGCCGTGTTTGGAGTCGGATACTTTTGTACAGCGATTATTTTTGATTCATCTGTCTCGATCCCTTTTTGCGATATTTTGTAACCTAAATATTTTAATTCAGGGGCTGCAAATTTGCATTTTTCGACATTAACTTTTAGACCGGCCTCATTTAATAAAGAAAACACCTGTCTTAAATCCTGTACATGTTGGTCTAGATTATCACTAGTAATAATGATATCGTCTAAATAGATAAATGTGGACTTTCCGAGAACAGGTCTTAACACAATGTCCATGCATCGCTGAAATGTTGCTGGGGCGCCTGAAAGGCCAAACGGCATTCGCAAAAATGCATAAGTGCCAGACTTGGTTATAAAAGCAGTCTTAGGCACGTCCTCAGGCCTGATCCCTATTTGAAAATAACCATTCGTTAAGTCTAAAGTTGTCATAAATTTGGTTGATTTTATGTTCCTTAAAATTTCTTCTATAATCGGTAACGGATATACCGGATATTTCGTTATGGAATTTAATTTACGGTAATCAATAGCGAATCTCCACCTTTTTGGATGCTCCAAAGGATAATCATTATTTTTCTTACATAAAACCACCGGACTAGCATAACTACTTGAGATAGGCGTTACGATCTTTTTACGTAGCATATCGGTAATATGCCATTCTATAATTTTTTCCTTATTCTTATCATACCGGTATGGTTTTTGACGAACCGGCAATGCATCTCCGGTGTCAATACTATGGTTAGTAACCTGGGTAAATCCTGGAATATCACTAAATAAGGAAGCAAATTCACTTACCACTTGTCGGATTCTATCTTGCTCGTCATTAGGCAGGTGGTCGAGATTTACCCTTGGCGGTTCAACCTTTTCTACACACACTGGTTGCATCGTCAGCTTAAGAGACGCTTCATTAAAATCCAGTGTAGCTTGTGCGTCTGAAAGAAAGTCTATTCCTAGTATTAAGTGTGCTTGCAAATTCTTTACTATAAAAAACATCACCTTTACTTGTTCGTCCTTGATACGGATGTACAAAGGTACTTTACCTACGCACTTACATTGTTCTCCTTGCGCCGCTAATACTGTTGTATTATCCGCATTATATATGCGGTATTTGCGAAAATACTTTCTAAAAAAGACTTCTGCCACACAGGAACACTGCGCGCCGGTATCCAGGAGTGCGGTGGCCGGGATATTATTTACCAAGACTTCAATCTTCGGAAGAGTTAAATTTTTCACCATTACTGTATTTAACTTGTAGGAAGAGGGGTTTTCGTGGCCTTCGGATTTCCGCACCCTCTCGTCAGCAGAAATCCGTTTTAGTTTAAATTATTTTTCCTTTCGGTGCTTTCCTTCTTTCTCCACTGGCCTTGAGACTTTTTTCCTGGGTTGCTATTGAACTGTCGACGTTCGCCGGCTGTTTTTGAATGCTCGGGTTTCCTTGCCCACTGATTCGCTTTTTCTCCGTAGCCATGTGCTTGAGTTTGCTGTAGTCTTGGCGTACCAAATTGGTTTCGCTGTTGATATTGGCGTCTTCTTTCGACGTCCGCCGTTCTTCTACTTTCAAACTGGATTGCTAGCTCAAATAATTTTTCCAGTGTAGTCGGATTTCTCAATTCAATAAAGTCTTGCACTTGGGGTAGTAACCTCGGCAAAATCACTTGAATTATTTCAGGATCCGGACGGTTTCCATACAAGAGCTTGAAAACGTGAATTTTTCTTAAAATAAACCTGGAGAGGTTTTCCATTCTTTGTTGATATATACTGAAAAGTTCTGTTTCTAATTTCGCACGATCCCTTACAACAGGGAAGGCTTTTAGTAGGGCAGTCTTGAAATTTTCGTAGGTATAGGTGGGACTTCCTGCTTGACCCAAGAGACTTCTGCCGATACATTTGAACCAGTTAAGCGCTTGGCCCCTCAAAGCGCTGGTAGCTAAGGTAACTTTTTGAAACTCGTGCACGGGGTAGAGCATGAAGTGGTCATCCAATTTTTCCAAAAAACTGGTTACCTGTGAGTTTCCATTAAACGTTGCTTCTGGTTTCATCGAAGCGCGCATGGTCTGGACAATATACCCAAATCCTTCCAGGGCGGCAGCTGGCATTTCTGGATTCTGAGCTGTTTCTGCAGGCAGCACAGGTTCTTCTTGAAACTCGGCCATGGTTATTCTTCGTCGGGCGCCACTATCAGGTTCAAAGTTTCTTCTAACCTTCTTCGGAAACATACAATGACCTGACTAGAACAGAGAGCTTACTAAAGCTATGTTCACTAATTGTAGTAAGTAGACAGGATACAGACGAAGGGTATACAAAACCCTTTATTTTTTTCTTTATATACAATGACTTCCGTACTTCGGAATACAATGACCCTCCACTCGGGGTCTAACTTAAAAGATATCAAAATAAAACTAAACTCTAATTTAACTTTAGAATAAGATTGGCCTTATAATAACAGAAAGCGTATGTAGCACAGAGACTGTGAACACTACAATACGTTTAATTTATCAAGAGGATTAAAACCTCTGGCCTGGAAGGCAAAGTAGCAACTGCGTAACTTCTAAGGTAAGCGGCCTGCTTCGAACTCACGGCTTCCTCTCTTCTGCTTGGCAAAAAGGCCACACTTAAATACTTGGCGTTCGCCAGACAACTTTGCATAAACTCCTTCACGCTTATAATTCTGGCCGGAAGTAGAAAATAAGAAGTGATAGTAAAGATTTAAAATAAAATAAACGTTAGTAAAACTTAAGATCCTTACAGTATTTAAAGAACTTGGCAGTCGAGGCAGTTTTAATTCCATTTTTATTTCCAATTGATATTTGTGGCCACAATCACTTGGCACTCTAGTCGTGCCTTTCCACAGAAGATTTACATTTTTGATATTGTTGGGATAGAAAGCAAGCCAGCGAAATCACATCTTAGCACAGTAGCGAGCAAAAGCTGAAGTGCGTCGTTATGAAAGATGGAAGCACGCGAAGAGAAAAGTTTTGGTTTACAAGGACAGTTTCAGTTCTCAATGATTACGTCATCAGAGCTGAGCCGATCATAGAGTGATCTAGAAATGACGCAATGCAAAGAAGTTATTACGATTTTAGAATCGAGAGGAAGAATTGATGTTTATAGTTTAATCTATAATTTTGATTCATATATTTTTATCTTCCATATATATGCGGCTTAAGTGTCCGTTTGTCGCTGATAGTTTATTGGTTGCTTGCGTAGCTGTACTAGCGAATGAGGTGAAGTTGCCACGGCACAGGGTTGCCGTTTCAATTGAGACGTAGACAATTTCCTGTAAAACTTGCCTTTGCTATGACCATCCATAAGTCTCAGGGTCAAACGCTTAAGCGTGTTGGCATTTTTTTAACCTGAGCCTGCATTTGGACACGGTCAACTTTATGTTGCCTGTTCAAGAGTTCGTGAAAGAACGGACGCAAAATTAAAAATAATTGATGGTCCTCTGCAAGGTGAGCTTAAAAATGTTGGAAAGATCTAGACAAGTAATGTTGTGTGCAAAGAGATCTTTGACATGTGAATTAACATTTTATTGTTTAAATCAGCTTTATTTATTGAGCTAGCTGTGGCTCTTAAGAAATGTACCGCCAGTGGTTTCCTTCATTGCACTCTACTTTAAGCAAGTAGAAGGGGGAAACTCCGTGGGGCAGTAAGCAAAGGGATGTCCTCGCCGCCTGCCTTGAGTAATTCAGTTTAAATTAGCAGACACCTTTGAACAAATCCTTTTAATTACTACAATTTATAATATCGAGATCAGCGGTCATTTCGTATAATCGCCCGGCTTTCTAGTATCTCATAAAGAAATTTCAGTTAAACCAAAATTCAACAATCAAAGGAGGTTAAAAAGTACAATCAAACATTCGCATCATCAAAATAATAACCTAATTTTGGTATTTATACCAGGAGGTTTATCTCTTTATACACTGAGCAATCAATGAACACAAATCTCATAATAAATTTGCCAGTGATATAGCAAAATATGACACTGTTTCTAGAGAAAGTATCTAAGTATCCAGGTCTTAAAGCTATACATTTTGAATACATAAATTAAAATAAATAATTTCAAGTAAAATGTAGAAGCACATTTGCAAAAGTTAAAAAGAGAAAAAAGAATTGGAAACTCATTTTCATACTCAAATTTTAATTTAATCCAGGAAAGAATTTTAAGCTAAATAGTTACCGCAGATTCCACTAATTTAATAATTAGTCTTTAGAAGGTTAAGATACAGAACATACATAAAATCACATACATACATAAAAATGCATAACATATATAAAAACTATATACTTGAAACGAAATTATCAAAATTACGATGATGAACGACAGGAGAAGAAAAAATACTATTTTGTTGCTTCATCATAAATGAAAATCCTGTGAAGACGTTTTCACTTACTTAGTAAAGAAGAGGCTTAATTATTTAAAATATAACTGTGGAATTTTTTTTTTATTACATCACTTGCGCACGAAGCTTGTAACAAATATTCACCGCAAGTGAAGTGATAACGATTTCTATTTTATCACTATAAGAAATTCGGGTAGGAAAAACAATAATACCTGATTTCCGTTGTTAATAAATCAATAAATAAAATAAAATTTACATGATGTTTAAAGAAAGGAAGTGAGAAGAGGGACAATTACATCAAAGTGAAACTCGCCTTCTTTCCTTTAACCTATTTTAATATCCACAAAACAAACAGTCACGATGTAAAGCTGTGTTAAATCTTTTGACAGGTATTAATGAATTAATTTAACTTATGTTTGTAGAAACAGCATTTGTTTAATGTTGGAAATTGATACTGAGCTAAAGACCCATTTGAAACACGAGTTAAGTTATTCGAATATGGCAAAGCATCTTATGTTATAAAATATGTATTTACTTTTGAATCATAAAAATACAAAGAAAAGTTTATTGGGAAATATCTGGCAATCGGACATCAACCACGCATGTGTTTACTGCATTATTTCAGATAATCAAAAGTTTAGAATAGTGGTTTTCAAAGATTTTCAACACAGGTAACCCACCAATCTATTATTTTTCTACCGCCCAACCGGTATAGTGGTTAGCGGCGTCGCTCACTGCGATGCCGAAGGGCCCCGGTCTGAATCCCGGAGAAGGCACGGATGTTTCTAAATGTATACTGTCGGTGCGGCATGGCGGCACTCTAAATATGCGGCCATCCATAAGTCCTCTCGTGTGGTTGGTGGAAGGGGAAAGGGGTGGGTGACCCTCCGATCCGCCCCTCCGGGGTGTTTTCTCCATCAAAATTGGGGGCGGAACGGAGTTAAATCGCAGTGTCACTTGTAAGGTGGTCAGGCTCACGACAGACGTAATCTTGCGCTCCTTGCCACGAGGAATTTCGAGGGTTCGGGCTGATGTTATTGTCAGACAAGTGAACATAAGTAACAACAACAACATCATTATTTTTCTTTGAAAGTGCTTAACGAAAAAGAAAAGAAGGAAAATACCGAAACATATTCATAGTTGTTCAGCTATAAATCGGAAATGATTAATTCTTCCAGGCTGTAGAATAGTGCGAAATACGAGACATAAATGATGTTATGCTTGTCAACCAACTTATCGGCTGAAGACAGTAGCTTAGTTACGTTCAAAATTCCAAGAATTTTTTCGAACAGCTAAATCTTGTGGAATTTTTTCTCGTGTTTGATAAAGTTTGACCGCCTCATTCGCGACCATGAGCGCAAACACGCATGCGCCATTCGGACCGAATTATTCTCAAAATAGGGTGGAAGGATGGGGCTTTCTTTCCCTCTAGCATAGCTCTTTCCGGAGAAGAGAAGACCTTTCTCGTCGCAGCAAGTAATACCGTCCCTTTTGGACGAGTCTATGTGTTTTGGCAGAATGCCAACCAGGTTTGCGCTTGAGACGGTCGAACTATAGCAGCTTTACTCCTAAGATCAGAGATGCTTCCCGAATCTTTTTCTGTAGTATACAGCCTGGAGAAAATTGGGAATGTCGTGCAGTTAGAGCTCACAGTAAGACAAAAAATAATGTCAGTCTTAAGCCTTTTTTTTTTTTGTTTGTTTGTTCAAACCTAGCATTACATTTTCCACCTATTTGACACTAGACGAGCGTGGATGTGCTAGTTCGTACTCATAAATGTAGATCTATTTCTTACTGCCTTCCTAGCAATAAAAAATAGAAAAAAAATATTATTAAATTAATTATTTTCAATGGTCATTGTAGTATTAAAATTTCTTTCGAATTTTGATTTTTAATTGTGGAATCCTTAGTGGACTTGTATGGAGTCCGCCCTCGTTCTGTGGAGCCCCCGTTCCATGGAATGTAGTTTGAGTAATAGTGGTTTACAGTGTTTGTATTTAGTTTCCAAACATTTTTTTGACGTTACTTAAGGTAATTTGATCATATATAGATGAATTTTTTTTAAAAACGTTTTTCGACTTCGGAAAATATTTCCCCATATTTTGTTTCTACAGGGCCCGTATAAATTTACAACTTCTGTGAATTTTAATTGGAAAAAAATATTTCAGTTTTTTAAGATAGTTTCTTACAAAAAATTATTTTGAAATCAAAAAACTTGAAAAAGAAATTGAAAACTGAGTAATTAAATACTGAAAACATTTTTCTTTTATTGAATTTTTTTTTATTGTGTCTGAGGTAACAACAGAGATTTGTAAATGTTTCAATGAAAACATTTTTATTCAAACAGAACTTGAACATAAACGCGTTTCTTGTTCTTAGCAAAATCAGTCACCACTTGTGGCGATGTAACTGAGTAACAGTCAAATTCAAATTTAAAACGTGGACTAGCAGTCAAAGACTATACACTTATGTTTAATTCCAAGCTGCTCAGTAATCTGTAATCGGCGTATCAATTTAAATGTCGGCAACAAATAACGAAAGGCCGTATAATTACAAACTTATCAGATATGGCAGAACTAAAATAACGTGGCCTTGAGAGGCAGAAACACGCTTTGTCTTACAACCCCAAAACCTCAACTTAAATGCTTTCTATCTCAGTTTGCCTTCTGATAACGGAAAGAAAAATTTAAAGTAAAGATCTAAATCACAATAACTGGTTAGTTTCAAATAATAGCCCTACAATTTAAAGAAGTTTTTTCAGCTTTAAGATGATTTCTCTTCTATCTATTTTAAGGAATATCGAAGCTGGAGGAAGAATTTTACTCCAGCTTCGAGCTTTTAAGATGTGTTCTCTTAAGTGTATTTTATATATGTGTAAAAGAATAGAACACAAAAGAGGAAAAAATTATATATATATATATATTATATTGCAAATGATATCGTAACACTGATACAGATTAAAAAAAAACATTTTTTCTGGTGTGATAGGCAGAACTGTAAAGAATTATGATAAAAATACGGAAAACTTGCGAATTTTAACGAATAAGAATGTCTGATGTAAATTTAGCACTTAAGAATTTCAATAAAGTAACGAAGTTCAATATCATTGATTGAGAATTGCCTATTATGAATGTAAGTATGAGTAGCCAACTTAAACCTAAAATAAATGCAATATTGATACAACAAATATTTTATAACCATGCAAAATCGATAACTTCTTAGTGGAATGTCCGAAATCAGAATGTTCTTAATCTCCTGATAGGCGGCATCTGTCTCACAGAGAGTTCCTCTCAGTAAAGAATAATCTACCAGATTAAGAAAAATTTTAATTAGTTACTCCATTGCTCTATTTTCTACAACTATAGTGTTTGTGTATTCTAAAGTATCTAGCTAAATTGGTGAATAAATATAGAAAAAAAACTTCGAGTAAATTTGCTTATTTTTAATATTAATAAGATATTTCTTTTAACTCCTAAAATATTGCAAATAGTAAGTCTTATCTTTCAGGAACTTATTACTTTTTTAAAGCAATGCTCAAATCCTTGATGCTTTTTTACTTCTTTGTACGAAGTAAAGAAAGTATTGTAATTACGGAAAATTCCGGGTACCACATTTCAACGGAAATATCCATTTCCACCGCTATCGAATGCAATTTAACGATATGCTTTTTTTTCGAGACATCTGTACATAAAGACAGAATAAAGGACTCTTTTTCCCTAAACGAATTGTAAAACTGATTTAAAATGGATTCAAAAGAGATTTTTTCGTGGCGTCTGTACGTACGTATGTATGTATCTTATATCTATTATTTCATACCTTTTTGCTGCATTATGCGCAAAATCTTTAAGACCAAATAGGTCTTACGTCTAATTGTTAGCTTTACAATTTCTTTTTCAATTATATATATATATATATATATATATATCCACTCTGTTACTCGGCTCAGTGAGCTCAGAGTTTGTATTATTATATGCTGGAAAACTGTGCATTGTTTGCTTTAAAAATGATTGAATTTTGTTGTTTTTATCTTCTGGTTAAGGCTTTTATACCTTCAGTTAATCTGCATGCAATATTTGTAGAATTATCACACAATTTAAAAGTTGTTTAAGTGCGCCTAAGCTTAGTTTTTTTGATACCATAGCAGCCATATTCTTTTTTTTTTACGTTTGAAACTTAGCAGAAAGGTGAATTAATTCTGTCTGCACTTTCAGTGTCTTTTTGTCGAGTGGGACCAAAACGAAACTTAGTTTTGTGCACCGAAAACTTTGCCTTTTTGCCTGCTGGCCGAATTGTTTGTTTTGCGTAGCAACTGTAATTTTAATTGTAAAAATTGTTTTTTTTTCAGTTGTTTTAACTGTACTTAGTGTTTTACGTTTCTTTATATCTTTCAATTTTTAATGAAAATATTTTGAGTTTTTACGAAATTTTGCCTTGCTGCGAAGTGAGAACTGAATTAATTGATTGAGAAATATATCTCAAATGAAATTCGAGGAAATATGTGTTTCATATTAACAGCAAATATTGTCTCCAGTTCATCTCGAACAGAGGAGAATGTTTACGAGTAGCGCATGCGCATCAGATAAGCGGCGCTGAATCGTCTGCGAAAAACTGTTTCTTTTTTATTTGTGCAATTTCTTTTGCACATTGTCTTAGATTTATTATATTATTTGAATGGAACATGTGGCAACGATTAGATAGTTCTTCAGATGATATAATGTTTGTGCATTCTGAGTTATAAAATGAATGAGATGTAACGCTGTTAAGTAAACCTAGAGCCAGAGTGCCGTTATGGTAAATAAATATAGTGAAGTTTTAAGACTGCATTTTAATCTGTTGTGGTTTATGTGCTATCGACGAAGTAGATTTAATTCAATTCAATAAATTTAAATAAAATGCAGGAAAAATTCATATAATTTAATATTCCGTGCAAGGAAGTCATGTGATGTACACATGACTCTTTTTCTCTTATATAATAGAATATTTTTCCCACTTTGAAAAAATATTAACTGTATTTGTAAGCGAAGAGGCAACAGTATAATGTCATACAAAACTAAACTAACGAAGTTTGAAGCTCACTTCGCTTTTATTGCTTTAGTTTAGGAGCGAAAGGAGTCGAGAAATTTGAATGTAAATTTTCACACTAAAGACAGTTTATAGCTTAGCCTTTTTACAAAAAGGATATACGCCATCGCTAAAATTGGGAGCTGGAATGGTTAAACTTTATTATTAAAACCCTGGGAGAAGAAAAATTATTTGCTTGAGTTGCATCTTGTTCTCAGATTATGTTTATCTGAGAGTCATTGTCACCTACACAAATTAAAAGGCTTCCATTCTTAATAATAATTAATAAATTTAAAGATTTTCATTATTATTATTATTTAACAATGATCTTATAATGAGACAGATGTTCAACAATTATACAAAGAAAACAGTCCCTACACAAGTTTATGGCCTCATATATGAAAAACTGTTTTCCAGTAAAGTTTTTCTGCCGGTAAATTACTAAAAAAACTTGGTTGGTTCGTTGTCCTTTTAGAAGTCAAATGAATCCAGTGTAAATGAATAAACTTGAAAATTTCATTAGAAAAATCTTATGTATTCTTTTTTAACTGTTTGCTTTATGAAGTCATAGGCTATTTTTTCTGAAATATTTGAAAGGGAGTATTGTTCTCTAATTAAAATTCTGACAAAGGAAGGTCTTAATCTCAACGAAATAAAACAATGGTTAGATCATTAAATCATGTATATGCTGTTTTATCTCCTTCGTATTCCACACACAAAGAAAGGGGGAGGTAATATAATTTCCTATAAGTCAAAAATACGTAAAAGATGATTCTCATGAAGATTTACCATTGGAGGCATTAATATAAAAAGTATTTGTCATATCCCTGAGGAGATGCTGAATAATAGAAAATTAAAAGTCAGTGAGCCATCAGTATGATTACATTTATTCAAATAGCTGTTTTGTACATTCTGCATGAATACCTTCATATGAACAAACTCTCTTTAAGATGAATACGCGGATCTTTTATGAACAGTTGAAGAAGAGCAACATGTCAGTACAATTCAACAACAGCAATGTTAGCTTAAGGAGCTGACGAAGCTCCTTAAATTCCAGATTTAGCTCAAACAGAATTCTCCCAACTGAAATCTGACCTTCTTGAAAAGAGATTAAATAATAACAAGAATATTAAAAAAAAACATGTAGACCATTTTTAGGACAAATCATTTGATTACATTTCGATGTCACAGAACTGCTTATCAAACGATGGGGAAAATGCACCAATGTACAAGGAGATAATATTGAAAAACCGAAAAATAAACTATAGCAATTTTCTCTCTTTCTTTTAGAAGTATGTCATGCCGAAAACATTTAGACCTACTGATGTATATTAAACATTCATCGTTCAGTACTTAAGGGGTATCAGCAACCCCTATACCGACAATGTTCAATTGGCCATTTTCGATGTACCTTTTCTCAAAATCTGCTGTAGATAATGAATCTTCTGTAGAAATTTTTTGTGAAATTAAAGTATATCTATCTGATTATACTGAAATGAGCTTTTGAAACATTTTGAATTTTAAAGTAATTTACAGAATATTTTGTTAGGCATAGTAAAATTTAGCACATTTCTTACACAAGAAATGAAAAATTTTTTTTCTTAGTTTATCATAAAAAGCTCATTTCAGTAAATGTTAGGAAACCTAATAAATAACCCATAACAAGTTTAGATACCTGTGAGCAGTGGTTCCTGAGAAAAGGTACATCGAGTATAAAAAAGTCCCGTTTGGGAAAAAACGCGTATTTAAAACTCGTATGTAAAAATCCTCATTTACCAAAGCATTCGATGACAAATTAAAACTAGATTTTTTACAGTTCTAATTTTCATACAGAATAAAGAATGGTATTTTTAGAAAGATAAAAGTGTAGAGAATTTGAAAATGCAAAATTCCGAAATAACCATTTTTTGAAGATTTTTGGATTCCGACAAACATCCCATAAAAACGTTTTGGAGAATTTATAATAGTCATTATTTGAATGGTTTGAAAGTTCTCTTTTATCCTAAGAATAAGTTAATTTTGGCATTAAACAGCATGAAACTTAGGTTTAGGTTATATACATATCAAGGAAAAATAAATAAATTGTTAATAGCCAATTTTAGTTCGTCCCATAATTGCTGTTTTATCTTTAGTTCGCTAAACACATGTTTAAACAAAGTATTTTATTTCCCTAAATTCTTCTCTACCCACAGAAAAATACCGAATTTAGTTAATAGTTTTAATTTCAATCCAATATTTAAAATTATTATTACGAGCATTATTTAAAGTGTTTTGAGATTTTCACTTATTAATCGCAGGGTTTTACTTTTAGTTCTGTGGTTCTGTTTTAGTTTAGTTCTACCCAAATCTCTTGCTGCGTATTCATACTCAAATAACAGCCAACCAGTGGCAAGGTAGTAAAGTCGTTGAATACAAGTAGTTCGACATAGGCTCTATTTATGGGTGAAAAGACCGGCCACATGGACCCTTTAGTGGCTTTCGCCAGGTGTGACGTAGATACGAGATAGCTTTCTTTAGAAAGTCCTTCACAAAGGCATCACTTTTCTTAGGCAGGTAGCGCTCACTATTTCGCTATGACCAAATAGTAACAACATACTAAAATAACAAATATCACATGTTCTTTACTGATAAGAATATTAAAATTAAAAATTTTTCGACCCGGAGAATATAATTAACTCAAGAAAAATTTAGACATTTTTAATGCATGTAAAACGTTATTTATGTGATTTTTCTTATTTTTCTCAAATCGAATTGTGCACATAAATTGTTCATATTTTCTTAAATGTCATTAATCAACAAAGGCGAGTTTTCATAAGAGAAACTGATGTTAAAAGTATTTCTTTCACAAAAGGTTTATTTGTAATTTTAATAAAAATCCATTTCAATGGTTATACAAGTGTGAACCTTTAAACTTCTCTATAAGTTAAATTTTTAATGCTAAATAACTATTTTATGACATCAAATAAGCCAGTGTTCCTCAAACTGAGGCTCGCCAATCAGAAAATGGCCTCGACGCCTGTCCTTGTGGTATTCTTAAATTCGAAAAAATGTTCTGCTATTTGTAAACGAAATCGACAAGATTTTAATCATTTCTTGTTGAGAACATATGATTCAGTACACTGACATATCTTTGATATGTATTCTCAAAACTAAATGAACTATTTTTCCACAATGCTTCTTTGACTATTCTCAATGACAAGCCAAATTAATGGACTTTGATAGAAACTTGGTTTGCAGATTAACTGGGTAAAATAAAAACTCTTTCTTTAAACTATTTTCGAACGAAAGAATAGTAGAATTATTCTATAAACGAAAGTTAAAATATTTTGTAGGATATTGTATCGTTTTTGGAAAATAATTATGCAATTCCTCGGTTCATATCTCAGAACTCTGAGTCACAGTTTGAAACTTATATTCCAAGTGTCAAATATAACGAATTTTCCAAGGTTTCGGCTCCTTTCCATTGCGATTTTGAAAATAACAAACTGTAATTGAACGAAAAAGAACAATTAGTTAAATTCTCTAATCACATCGGACTTTCACCAGGTAGAAGGTATGCTTAATTTCTCCGATACTGAAAACGGAACATCGTGCATTGTAAATAAAGTGTGCTGTAAAAAAAATCTTTCAGCTTACTTCTATGCATCTGTGTGTAAGAAAGTATTGTCATCATTAACTAAAACAAAAACAAAGTACCAAAATCCCAAATCGGCTTGATTTAGGTACCCATCTCAGACTTAAGCTTACCAGCCCACATTTAAACATACTCGTGAAAACAGCTGTGCACGACCCGTCATACTCATACACGCCATTAACGTGTGTAGCAATATTTGTTTAATTTTCATTTATAATATGAAGATTATCCAAATTCTAATAGCTTTGAATTATTAAAAACAAATGTAATTTTTTTAAAGTGATTGACATCAATAAAATGTTAAAGGAACTTTAATTTACTGTATTTTAAAAATCTAAGTATGCTGGTATCAATATATGTTAAAACTTGTTTTCGAAGTAGACAAGCATAAGGTTAGTCCGTTGAACATTCTAATTTACAAAAGTGTTCCCCACCTGGAAAAAGTTTGAGAAACGCTGAAATAAGTTACTAAGGGAATCTGTGGTGGCTTCATCTACTGGCTAAAACATGTAACAACGTTTGAGATCTCTAAATCTAATGCATTCGAAAGTTGTAATGGCTCCATCTGTTGGTGAAAATCTGAACTTAAAATATTTGACAATAAGCATCGCATATTTTCAAAATTTTAGAAAACTGTTGGGGCAATAGAATCAGTTAAAGTCCTTCTATTTTTCGCATTACATTGTCTTAAGTTTGTACCAATGTTACGATGTATCAAATTAAGATTCAAAAAATCTATTCATACATATTCCTTAGTACCTTAGTACTTTTACATGTTTTCCGTTCTACGATAAACATAGTGGCAAAATTTTTCTAAACATCTGAAATATGTCTCTTAGTTTAACTATTTCGATTAAGAAAGAACTAAAACGGAATAAATACCTTTAAAAGATTTAGAAAATAGAAAGGTTTCAGATTTTAAATTACGTCCAAAGAGGCTTTTTTTAACGTTTTGTGTGTTACCTTTATTTATTTATTATCATGCTCTTTGCATGTAAACTATACAATTCAGTTCAACAGCAATGTCGCAAAATAATTTTAAAATGAGCATATCTTAAGAACTTCCCACACACAGTTCCGCGCGCTGAAGATAAAAAGGTTTTTTTCCCCTCCCGTAGAGTGTTCCCATTGCTCGCTTTTAAATCGTTGAGTTTTTTAATAAAAAATTCCTTGAAGTTTTACAAAATATGAAACCGATAATAAAACAAATTCCAAATTTCAAATTTGGTCTTTCAGATGCCCATATTCGCAGTATGATTACGTTACTCAAAATTCGATGGCTCTAGGTACCGTTATCTTATCACAATGCAAGAAAAATGCATACATTTATGCAGATTCTTCATCGTTTAATTTCATCAAATATAATACAGGGCGATAGTATTTGGTGGCAACAGTTTGAGAAATGAAACGAACATTCAGAGTGACTCAACACAAAAAGAAAACAATAGTCTTTCAGCGACAATGCTCCTTGGAATAATAAAAACTTGAATAACAGTAAATTTGACAATAAAAACTTGAAAAATAAAAAGTATGTTAGAAGACATAAGAACAATTCATTTGATCTAAAGGCGACCAATAGGACGTCAGCTAAGATCAAAGCGAAAGTTTTTTTTTTCGGGGGGGGGAAGGGGGTTCTTTGTGTTTGTTTCTATTCCGCCCTTACCGAATTCCCATGCATGAGAATCAAAGAAAGCATGACTGCTATAACAGTACATTTTGACGCTCATATATCTTTCCATAGAAAACTGTCTGACGCGTGTCTTCTTGGAACAGATCCGTACGTTTGCTATTACGTGGACTCTTTCCAGCATTTTTCCTGTCATGTTATGTTATGCTAGTACTGCTAATTCGTAAGAATTGCAGCTGAGGAAAACGCAAGGTGCTTAATTTAGCTTTCACGCAGCGGTGCAAATAAAAAGCTTCTCAACGTATCACCATACTGCAAAGTCTAGAATCTTTTATTTATCTTACATATTTAATCGAGCTGCAATTGCTTAACAATAATTTGAATATTTATTTATTTTGACTTTGAGCTATGTATTTCAAAACTTTTTGGACTCTTACCTTATTTTATGCAACCATGCATTTATTTTCCATGTAACTTGTTATTATTTCCCCTGCTTGAAATGTAAATTTCAATTCATCTTTTACAAGGCCTTCCGCATAGGCAGTTGTCGAAGTCAAATAAAGAAAACCTTCATTTAATTATACTTTAGAAAGTTATTTATTGTGCTTAACATGGATAAAAGGCTTAAAACAGAGAAAAGATTATCTCGCTTAACGTCATAAATCCATGACTCTAAGAAATATTGCTTTTGCGGCTGGTGTTATATAATCGAGGGGTTTTCAAATTCTGAAGAGACAAAATAAAACTGGATGATTTTCTTCAGAAAGGAAGGGTGAATGTGAAAGGATAAGAAAAACAACTCAAAAAATTGATCAATTCCTAATCGGAAATAATATTATTGATCCAATAAAAGCTAGTAAAGAACTTAAGAGAGATTATTATCTATTAGTATTGATATTCATCCTTCAAATACTCGTATGAAGCATAGACTTCCCACCACTGGTCGAAAGGCAACAAAGTTAACTGGAAAACAACTTTTGACAGATCAATTTAAGCAAAAATAATTATTGTGGATCAAAAAATACAATTATGATGCAGTAAAATTCTTCAAACTACAGACACTTAAATGGTCTGGTGATCTGACCAGAATGTATGAAGATCAGTGTTGTAAGAAAATCTTTCTGGCAAAGCCCATGGGAACCAGACCTCGATGTAGATCTCGGTGAGATAAGTTGATTGGGCTTGAAATTACCTAATTATCCTAAAGGCCAAAACTACCAAAAGCAGAGATCCCAAAAGGAAAAAACAGTTTCCAAAATTGAAGACTTCTGGAGAAAGCCAAGCTCCACCCTGGGCTGTCGAGCCAGTGAAAACGAATGAGAAAAAAATTACAAATCTTAGAACATAAATGTTTGGAATAGGTCACTTTCAGCTATGACTCAATCATTTGTTCATGGTTACACATCTAACGTTTCTAGACGAAGCAAACGTGAGCAAATAAGACTCAAAATATCAAACAAACCTTTAAAATACCCGCAAAAACAAAAGTTTTTGGGTTTCTTTCACTGAGGAACACACTGGAAGTCTAGTTCCTCTTGAAGGAATGATTAATTCTGCAAAGTATATACAAATTTTAAAACATAGTATTACGTCATTCTTGAAAACCTTTGCATGGACATTTCAGGATGATTTCGCTCCATGTCACAATTCGAAATCAGTCTGAACGTTCACGTTGTAAAATAAAAATATTGTTACGTTAATTTTTTCCTTCACGTTCGTGTGGATTTGGAGTGAATAACGACGACACTACTTGATGAAGTATCGAAACACACTTTATTGGCCAGTATTGTCAGGACAGCCCTAAGACATGTTTACAGTCGTCGATGAGCTATTATAAACACGCTGACACGATCAGCGACACAGTTCCAGGTTATCCGGCTATCACGGTGGAGACAGCTTCATGGCAAAGCACTAGGTTCATGGCAAAGCACAAAGCTCACGACTCTGCTTGGTCGTTCTTGGAACTCCAAGTACTCTCGAGACTCTCCTCTCTACAAGTCGCGATGCACTCGACGACACTCAGAGCACAGCTCCCGACTCTTCGGTTCAGTCGTTCCCGGAGCTCAACACGCTCTCTCGATGATGCACTAACCGCGATACACTACGAGACTCTTTCCGCGCAGTCGACGACCCACTATGCACTCGCTGCCCGGCTGTCAACTCGATTGACTCGCTAGACGAGACACCAACTCGATACTAACTATCTCGTACTCTAGACGAGGCGCTCTCACTCGCCCTCTCGACGAAGCGCACTAACTCGCTGCGGACCAGCAGAGTTTATATAGCTTTCGGCTTGTGTTGGAGAACATTCTGGGCTAAACCGGTAAGAATTCGTTCCAGAAGTTTCTCCATCCGTCCATGGTATATCGCCAACTTTGTTGCCAAATGTCCCCAAATGGCAGATTTTTCGCCAAATGTGGCAATCCTGCCTTGTATTTCCATTTTAGGGCAACCCTAAAACTGCTTTGCGGGAAAGTCATCTTACCGCGTCTGTACATTTCGTAACAATACTGTAGACTGGCCTGAAAATTCAGCAGACGCAAATCCGATCGAAAACTTGTGTCATATTCTTAAGAAACATCTTAGCAAAATTGATTGTACAACAAAAGAACACATAATTAAGAATGCTATAAAAATGCGGCTCTGTGATAAAGGAGGAAATAAAATATACACATGACTAGTAGAGTCAAAGCCTAAGAGCATACTAGAGGTCATTTCTGCTAAAGAAGAGACCATATTTCGCATTAATTTTATTATTATCACTGTAGAGGAAGGCATATAAATAAATTATTTACAAAAATCGCTTTCTCCCAATTAATTTGCACACTATAGTATCCAGCAGACGAACAACACAACTAACTGTTGTACTATATGTTTTGATATAATTAAATGTAATTTAACAGTCGAATAGTAACAGCTGGAATCAAAATCAAGTGCTGGTGTTACAACTACTGAATCGGTGGAGTCGTTGGACTTCATAGTCTATTCATATGTTAATTTCAAATATTGTAGCTATGATGAAATAAAAAATTCCCAGTCTAAGCTTTAATTAAAAAGATTTTAATTAAAAAGGCTTCCATTATAATTTCTAAAAAATAAATTTTTGACACGAATCTTCATATATAAATGAGTATATGTGCGGTTTTTAAAAAATTACGTAAAGGACAAACCTTTATTTCCTAACATATTCATTCAATTTTACAATAGTAAAATTTTTTGAAGCTTGTAACGTAAAGTAATTTCCTCTCCGCTTACACGTTCATTTTTAAAAGATGCTGAAGAAACACACGTATTTCACCTTTAAAATTAGGTGAAACAGAACCTCAGCCAGGCTACTGGAATAACTAGCTGTACGCATTTCAAAAACTTATGTTAAGTTCTTTCGAAACAAGAAAAGAGTTTTTGTCATTTGGAGGTTTTCTAATGATGGTGGACCCAGTAACAGTCAAGTGGATAAGACCGCTGAAGGCTGGTAGTTTGGCCTGGACCATTCTGCGAACAGAAATTATCGTGGTTTTCCTCATATGTAAGGTGAGCAGCCGCTTTTCCACGAAGACCTTCCTTTCCTTACTCGATTTAATAATATACTTTGCCATAGTCAAATAATTTAGCATAATCCACTCCTAATGATAATGTGCAAAACTATAAAATGTTGGAAAACTAAAAGCAGTTACAATATATGAAGATCCGAAAACCTCATTTTCATTTCGTGAAAATATTTTTTGAAGACTTCATGAACCTCTCGAAGACCAGTTTCGAGACCTTCTAGTGTAGGGATGTCAAACTCATAGGTACACTTGGGCCAAAGAAACAAGGTTTAACTTTAAGCGGGCCACCAAAAAAAAAAAAAAAAAAAAAAAAAAAAAAAAAAAAACAATATTTATAGAAACGTAGATTTATTTCGAATAATACAATAATAAACATATATATATATTTATATAGAAAAGAACAAGAAAAATTTAATGTTTACGTCCTGATACTTGACATCTCTTCTCTGCTATTATCTTTCCTATTTCGGGAGAAATTTTGTTTGCAGTGATAACTTTCAACGCTGACCCAAGGTGAGCATCATTAATACGGTTTCTAATAGGAGACTTATTACCTTTCATGACTGAAAATAACTGCTCGCACCGATAAGTGCTACCAAACATGGAAATAATTTCATATGCGAATTTTCGAGTATTTTCAAACCTGGCTGGTAAATATTTGTAAAATTCAGGCACGCCCACTTCAATGAATTTTGCTTTCAAATTTGAGTTGCATTGAATCTCGATCGCCTCCATTTGCATATGGCTGGGTACTGAGTCAATACTTATTGAGAAAATCGAAGAAAACAAAAACAAAAACAAAAAATTGCCTTCGAGGGAACTAAAATCATTAAACCTCGTTTCAAATCCAGTTGTTAAATTTGCAATTTTTTCTTCGTATTTTTGATACGAACAAGTATCATCTAAACTTGATTTGTTCATGCTGCACGTCGGGAAGTGCGTCAAATCTTCATTTTTAAGTTGTTTTTCCCAAAGAACTAGTTGACATTTGAATGCTTTAATTATGTCAAACATGTTCGTAATGATATGATCTTTTCCTTGTAATGATAAATTTAAATCGGTTATGTGTTTGGTTATATAAACCAAGAAAGATAAATCTTGTATCCATATTGGATCGTAAAACAAACTTACGTCTTGATTTTTCGTTTTTAAAAACTGACATATTTCTTCTTTCAAATCCCAGAATTGTTTGAGAATCTTGGAGCAAGATAACCAACGTACCTCGGTATAGTAGGACAAACCCGAATATTCACTATCTAACTCACTTAAGAAAGCAGTGAATTGACGCTGATTTAAACCTCGAGATCTTATAAAATTTATAACATTTTTTATATATGACAAACATTCTCCATATTTATTACTTTCGTGCATAGAACTTCTTGATGTATAATACAATGCATATGATGAATGTTTGAACTGTGAATTTCACAAAGTTTTTTTCTTAGTAATGCTACGAAGCCTTGTTTTTCCCGGTCATTGATGGAGCGCCATCTGTAAAAGGTAGATTGTATTTCTGCAGAAGTCCAAAAACACAAGTAAATATATCTTCTCCTGTGGTAGTACCGGGCATCGGTATTAGTTCCAGTAATTCCTCAAAAATGTTAAAATTCTTGTCACAAGAACGAAGAAATACTGCTAATTCAGCTTTGTCACTAATGTTCGTGCTCTCGTCACAGGCAATGGAGAAACTTTCGAAACTACATGATTTTGCTTTGATCTGATCACTTAAATTCTCGGCTAAATCAGTAACTCTTTCCGCAACTGTATTTCGAGACAATGAAATTGATTGAAAAGCCTTCACATTTCCAGGACAAACAATTTCTCCAGCTTTCATTAGGCATTCCTTGATGAAATCACAGTCAGTAAAAGGCTTCGAATGTTTAGCTATCAACTCGGACAAGATGTAGCTTGCATGTACCGCCGCTTCACTTTCTTGCAATACTTTACTAAACATGGACTGTTGCTTTTTCAGTCCTAACTCGAGCTCTTTCAACTTTTCTTCTCTCATTAATCCTTCGTAATTGTTATATTTCGATTTGTGTTGTTCGTAATGACGTTTAATATTATATAACTTTGGTACATTAATAGTATATCAAGCAGATTATTTTATCTTTTATTTCACAGCAAGAATATTCTAATTCCCATTTTACTTGGAATATTCTATGTTCGTCAGCGATTTTTCGTTTAATTTTACTACCACTTGGTTTTGATATAGACATACTGAATACAAAGGGCTGGAATAAACACGGTTAACGTTAAAAAGTTAACAAAAATTTATTCTTTTCACAAGAGATAAATCAAATTGCTGAAATATTTCTTCAAAAATATTCTAACAATATCACAAAATGTCAAACGTTTAGCAAAAATCAATTCAAAACAGAGAAAGTAATTCTATCTCACAGCGAAATCGCTACAAATCAATCACAGCATTAAGTAAACAAACAGTTCGCTAGAACTACAGCTACTACTGAGATGAGTTGTTTGTTCTCGGCTTTTATAAGCTTTATAATTAATTTCTCGAATATACTGGAAACATCTATAAATATCTGGATTTTTGTGGATGGCAACAGCAATTACGAGATATTTATTTATTAGGTATTAAATGCACGCGCTGTTCTATTTTTAACCTTCCAACGCAGCTGTCTTTTCAAAAATCGTCTGCGTTGCTAAGGCAACATGAAGCAAATCTAATTACAATTCTAAATAAAAAAACTAACTAAATAAATAACTATGAAATCCGTAACAATATGAATTAAGTAATAATTAATAATAAAGCAAAGTGCATGCACATGCATGCACCAATATATCGTACAAAACTATGATTGGAAAACTGAGACCATGAGTTCTGCCACATTCGGCTATCGGGGGATGCGTAGAAGTTCTGAGTGCACGTGTCCCCCAAAAGCCGAAGGTAGCTGAACGCAAGCTACTCACACGCATTTGTAATTTAAGTAGTGTGTGTGTCAGCTCGCTGTGAGTAATCTCACAACACTGAATAAATTATCGTTAATTACTTAGCAGTAAACATTTCATTTTGTTCTTCGTCGATGTGTTATTTTATTATTATATATTATTATTTGCCGATATATTGGCCGGGCCGCAAAAATATTTGTTGTGGGCCGCATGCGGCCCGCGGGCCGCGAGTTTGACATCCGTTTTCTAATGCAACAGTATCGTCTGATAGTTAACTAGCATCTACTATTCAGCAAGCAGCAAAATCAGATATCTAAAACGTAATTATTCTTGAATTAATGCCAGCTTACGATTCGAAATTTAAACGTAATTTTTAAATTAAACATCTGTTTCTTCCCATTCTCAATGTACATGAAAAGAGATTTTCCATAAAATGTTTTCTGTGAGATTTGTATCCTGAAACAACACACTCGCTAGAAAATACTTTTATGTTTTGATTGAAAATTTTAAAAAAATTCCATTACTTTTACATTAAATCTAAAAAATTGCATTATATTGTTTAGAAAATACTTTTTTGGTTCTGATTGAAAATATAAAAAAAATATTGTTATATTAAACCTAAAAAAATGGCATTACATTCCCTGAAAATACTTTTTAGCATTGATGGAAAATTTAAAAAGTATTTTCTAGAGAATTTGTAGTTTCAAGATACAAGTGTAACAGAAAACATCCTATGGAAACTCATTTTCATATACAACTAGCGGGCAAACCCTCCAGATGAGCGAGCTTTTCAAACAAACAAAGAATTTGTACATAAATCTTTTGTTGCCAAATTAGCGTTTTTAGAGTTTTTAATTAATATCTCGGCTGATTAAAGTCAGACGAAGATGAGAATAGTGGAAATGGCTTCCCACGAATTTTTGAAATCCGTGGGTACCTCTCTCGAAACTCAACTTTCCAAAGTTTCGGAGGAGATGCTATTATAAACACATAAACAAACAGACAGTCGGGCACAGACTAAAAGTATAGATGAAAATGGCAAAAATAGAGGTTAATTTTAATTCACAGATCTTTCAGAAAGGTGCTACACTAAAAAATTTTATTCGTTGTCTATATATCGTGAATTAAAATTCAATATGTGTAATATGAAATCTAAATATCAGTTGAGCAAGCATTTATGATTTTGGTTTGATTTGTTTCGATCATAAGACTAAAGAATTGAAGAATTTTGTCTTTAATTTTTCTTAGCTTCGTTTTTCAAGAAAAAATAAACTAACATAATAACAATAATAATAATAACTACAAACAAAAGAAAAAAAAATAAAATAAAATAAAGGGGGATATTAAAAAATAACAACCAGGTGCACTGAAATGAAATAAACTTTAATTATGTCAGCTAACTCAAACCCATTCATCTCATTTTCTCCAGGATGAAGTTTTCATTGTTTTCCGTTATTTGTAACACATATGTGGAACGGTTAGAAAGTTTTTCAAGATATATTATATTATAATTAAATGTATTTTAATTTATGAAATATTAAGGCTAACATAAACAAAACTAACTTTGCCTTTTAAATAGTTTTAATTAACAAAACACAATTAAGATAAACCATTACAATTAAGGGCGTTATAATTACAATTTAAGTTACAAAGTAAATCTCGGGGAACAACATCACGGCGAAACAGCATGCTTAGTTCATGACTCCCGTTCATCGACTGAAGGCTAGACTCTTTTTATTTGGCTAGTATTTATTCCGGCGGCCGCTAGGTGGTGCTCGTTGAGCCGTGAGGTTACAAGGCTACATTAATTTAAATTAAAATAGAATAATTAATCTAAATTTAAATAAAAATATTTTAACCATTTGATAATTATTATCAAAAAATTAAGAGACTAAAATATTGAAAACATTTTATTACTCGTAAACTAATTAAATGTATTTTCATTTACGCTATTTATATATATCATTAAAAATAAAAAATTAGCGTTTAAAAGCATTTATCACTCATTTTATAAATGACGAATTACATTAATTAGTAGCATATTGATTAAATTTTACAAGCATATTGAGAATCGGTTATGCGCGAAAATAAGTTGTGAGCGGTTTATAAATTAAAAGTCTGATGTTTCGCTCAGTGGTAAGACTTTCTTCCTCGTCTCATCATATAGTTTTAGAATAGTACTTTACGCTATTTACGCTATAAGCACTCCAGTATTCTATATTGCTCTAGAAAACGATACACCACTTTTTAGGAGAAGTAATTGGATGAGAGTAACAAATAAGTTACTTAAAGTTTCCTCATTACAGAGGGAAAATTGTTAAACTGATTGCAGTGACTGTGCACTTGCTATACAGAAAACCTTTATGTTCTGCGTCCACTGAAATATACTTATTGAATAAAACACCTGCACTTTTCGTTTAAAGGCAAGAAACTTAGTGTTATTCTCTCATGTGAATAAATCATTTATGTAATTCATGTGAATAATTTATTAAATAAATAACCTCGCATAAAAATAAAACCTCGCATAAAAATGTTCTTACACGTCGTATTACCCAAATCGAAAAATAAAAGAATTGTCGAATCCTGGGTCATAAAGAGCGATATTGAGTTTCTCATCTAACGCAATTCGCAGTAAATTTAAAGGCACTAAATATAAATTTCAATAACGATTACGATTATCACCACCACGCCATTTGATAGTCGAGCATTAATTCTCTACTGATACCTTCTGAGAGCAGTCCTAAGTGCATCTGCAAACCTACATGGTATGTGTAAATGCGTTGCATCCCCAAGATCATTAAAGCAACGATTACCCTTCCTTAATTGTTCTCCGGCACTCTTAATTGCGAATAATTAGGGAAGCATTAAGGAACTATTAACTTCCGCGCTCCCACCTTAAGGCGAGCCAGCTCATCGGGCATGAAAATTTCGTTGACATTAGCCCTAACTCTCCTTTGGAGAGGAATAATAGTGTATTAGATTTCTAATAGATGGCGCCAGCAGACAATTATTCTGAAGCTTAAAAATGTTAATTAATTTCGTTTAAATGTTTAAAACGGCAATTAATTTCGTTTAAATGTTTAGAACACCTGCGTTCTATTTGCTACCCCTCCCACTTTTTTATTTACTTATTTTAAAATTTTTATTTGTAATTTAAATGGATGATACATTATGGATATTTCAAGCTCTTTAGTCAACTTCAGTTTCATGGAACTAATTTCATAAAACTCTGTGTTATAAAAATGATTGAAATGAAAAATAAAAAAAAATACATAAAAAAAAAAAACTGAATGGTTTTAGATTTTAAATTACGTTTAAAGGAGCGTTTTTTTAACATTTTGTGTGTTACCTTTATTTTTTAAGTATCCTGTTCTATTCATTTAAAACCATAAAATTCAGCTCAAGAGCAATATCGCAAAATAATTTTAAATCGAGGATATCTTTAGAATTTCCGATACACAGTCTCATGCGCTGGAGATAAAAGTGTTTTTTTCCGTACAACGTTGCTATTGCTCGCTTTGAAATCCTTGAGTATGTTAATCAAAAACTCGTTACAGTTTTACGTAATATGAAATAGATAATAAAACAAATTCCAAATTTCAAATTTAGGCTTTCAGATGCCCATATTTGCAGTAGGATTACGTCATTCAAAATGTATGGCTCTATGTAACGTTGTTTTATCACAATGCGAGAAATATACATACATTTATGCAGATTTTTCATAATTTAGTTTCTTCAAATATAATACAGGGCGATAATATTTGGTGGCAACAGTTTGAAAAGTGAATCGGACATTCAGAGTGATTCGACACAAAATTGCAAATCCCTCATGGACAAAGCCCCTTTGGACTAATAAAGAAGAAAAAAGCATCAAATATTCGAATTATCGAGACCATTGACCATCCGGAAATGTAGAAGTCTGTATAGCTGAGTTATTATTATTTTAGTTTTTTCCTGTTGTTATATGCTGAAAATTACTTCTGATAATTAATTTATATTTCGCTTATCGTTATCTTTCCTTACTTTATTCAAAAGAGATTATTTAGTTAAAAAATAAAATATTTTTATTTCATTAAAAAACAGAAAATTCTTCTTTTCCGACAAAAAGAAATTCCTTGACATGATAGGCTGTTGCCGTAGGTTCTTGAAACCAAGTCTTTTGGCAGAATCACTTGAGGATTTACTGTTTGGTGTTTTGATACTTTGGGTAATATTGACAGAAGCTAGTTTTATGACCTTAAGCATATGTCAATATGTTACATGCAAAGCAAATTATATGATCTATAGACTTCAATGAACATTCGTTGCCATAGCCCTTAAGATGATTTTCAAAATTGTTCTTGAGGAAGATCAAACACTCCGGTATAAGAAAACAGAAAGTTTCAGGCTACAGAGTTCTCAAAATATACGTATGTTTTGGGTAGATAAAGTATTATACTTTTTTCTTAAACCCAGTATTATATGTATATTTATTTCCATAGCCATGCTGCCCTTCATTAGGCTTGCTGTGAATGGGTCTTAAAATTTTGCCCAGAAAGAAAAAAGAAGGGTCGAAGGAGATACCTTGATGCAAATTTGTGAGTTTCGATTCAGTTGCTAGATGTATCTTTTTCTAGAAAGAAATGCATAACCGCTATGCTATGCAAAAGCATGTAGTGCTATATATATTTATACATAAATACGAATGATAGATTTAGATTTAGTATTAAAGAATAGAAAATTCATCATAGAAAAAGAACAGTAAAATAATTTTACGAAGCGTCTCTTTAATTTGAATCAGAAGACAAAAACACTAAAGGTTAATAGCAAAATCATTGGATAGATACGTAAGCAATTAATTAGACTACGTATATGTCGTAACAATGCTTTTCAGCGGATTCTGTTGTTGCTAGCCGTGCTGAGCACTTCACAATATAAAGGTACTCACAGGATATAAGTCTTTCTACGAGGTCTGAAAGATGCATATTAATCCGGTAAATGGGTTAGCAAGAGTCAGCAGTGTTGGTTAAAGGAAAATTTAAAGGGAAAAATACCACTCAGCTTTTCATTTTCAAACTGTTCACCAACCATCATGTCTGTCTCTTGATATATAAATCTCGATTAATTTAGCACTGAACGCATTTTTGGAGAAGTCAAACAACAAGAATCAGAATAGTATTTGTAAATTTTTAGGAATAGTTAGATAGTTTAATTACAGAACAATCTTCTTCAGCTCGCTGAAGTCACTTAGGCACATTCTTGTTGTTTTGACATCTCCAATAATCGTTATTCGTCGTGTTATTTTAACTTAAATTGAACGTGCTGTTTCCCTCAAAGAATACTTCTATAGTCAAAGTCTATTTTTGTAATACATTTCTTTAATTAAAATTTCAGTAAAATATTTACAGCATCAATTATTTAATATTTGTACTTATTTTTCCCTATTCCTAAGTTGTTAATAATACATTTTTATCCGAAATTCCTCATTGCTACTTACCTCTGCGATCGTCGAACTTTTTCATTGTATAAGAAACATTATCTTAATTTATAGCTACTACTAGACAACTTGGCGAGTACAAACCCCAATACTTTTACAAATTTATTATTATTATTATTGAAAATGTAGATGTAAAAAAGGATCTCAAAACATTACACAGCCTAGGGGTCTATGATTCTGCTTAAATAACTCTCATGGGAAAAAATCCCAAAGTATGAATAAGAAGTATTTTGATGAAAAATGTGATACTTAACGAAAGTTAAGTAGAAACAATTTGCTAAGAGATATTATAATTTAAATCTATGTCTTTCACATTTTCACAATTTACCAAGCATGTGGAAGCTCATTCTGTGGCAGCGAAAAACCTTTTACAAAGAAGACGTCTACAGGATGCTGTTTTTCCAAGCTCTGGATAAACTGTTGGCAAAAAGCAACTAACTGAATCAAATTTCACTGCCACCAGAATATCGTTTTTATGGTTTTTTATAACTTAATTCAATAATTTTTCTTGATATCCGTACGGTTATAAGAGTTGGGTAATCCTTCTACATTCTTTAAGGGTTCATATAATCAAACCATGCTTTAATGGTACATTTTAGAAGAATATTTAGATTTCATAACTTCTGCATGTTGTGGTAAAATGACTGGTTTCATAAATAAGTTTAAAATATTCGGAGCAACTTTACTTCCAGTTTGCATCTAACAGATAATTCACATTGTTGTTCGATCACGAAGTGAAAAGGGAATGCAATTTTTCCTTTTATCATAATTTTTTTAGCAAATAAAAGAGCAGTAATAACTCCATAAAGAAATCATACACTTGAAGCTAAAATTAGTAACCCTTTTTTCACTTTTCGCACATATTTATTAAAAATACTGTAATTTATTATGCATATTTTTAGGTCCTTAGACATTTTTGCTAATTTATTAGTCTTTTACTTGATTTAGATATTTTCTAATTTCTTAAGTCTCAAAAGGGTATAGGATTATTAATTGTGGAATATTAAAGCTCCGGTTTTGCTCCAATTACATTTGCAGGAAACTTCTTTGCATTATGCCTCACTGTTCTTTCCATGGCTTTGTGCCAGTTAAACTTTTTTATTAGCCTGTTGCCAATAGCTAACTTCCTTCCAGTACCTTTAACGCCGACATCACGTGCTTAGAATTCAGACCTTCGTATTCTCTGCACGTTTCTTTTACGTAACCATGACTTCACTCCTGGGAATGCTTGTTTTAGCCTGAGGATTCCCAACTTTTGTATCATCTTTCGCTTGCTGTAGTACAGAGTGAGATTTTGTTTCTGACAATATCTCAGAATATTCTCGTTCGAGGAATATTAGTAACATTACCATAATGCTTCAAAAAGTACTCCAGTAACTATTGTTTTAAGGATATTTTGGTAATGGCAAAAGTTAAAATATTAGACAATTATGAATGTTGGTGAGAAATGTGCTGATTATATAGTACAAATTACGCATAGATTAACGTGCTAATAATTCATTTTTATGAATCTTAAGAATAAGGCAATTGATTTTATAAGCTTACATACTTCTTTTTGCAAGCTTGTGAATATTGTGCGTACAGTGGAAATCAAAAATGGTATTTGTTCTCAGACAGATATTAAATCTTAATTTTATTATTTAAATATTTTTAGGACTTTTTCTTAATACCCTGAAGGGAGTAAAGCACATTAATTGAGCATTTCAAGTTTGAGATTCAGTAAATATTTAGTATGAAATAGTCTGGAACATTTGGTAATCAATCAGTACCTGTGGCTGCTCAGCTGTTAAATATTCTGTCGTGCTTTTTTTCGTCATCTTAATCGACAGGCACCTTTACACTCTTCCTCTCTTCAAATCTGTAGAGTGATATATAGTATGTAATTTGTCAAAATTACTTAACCTTTTTTCTCATTGGGTCGAGACGCTTCCCAGCTCATATAAAATGTCAATGAAGAATGAGGAGTAAATTCCATGAGTTTTTCTTTAGTCGATTGAGTTATGATTACTTTATTTCCGCCGATACTGTGTAGAGACATTAGTTTTTTTTTTTTTTTTTTTTTTTTTTTTTTTTTTTTTTTTTTTTTTAAAAGCAGGAGAGATGCAAAATGAGCAATTCCTTTGCTGGAAATCGAACCGCGGAACTCTGGAGTACGCTCCCAGCATGCAGACCACTAAACCACAAAGGCACGCTAAGAAGGCGGGAGAAATACCTTATATACTTCGCCTTTTAAAGGGCGACTGGGGTATTTAGGGGACCAATCGCCAAATCCCCTTGTGGAGAAACATCATATACCCCCTTTTAGTTCGGGCGCCATTAATTTAAAAAAAAAGCAGGAGAGATGAAAAATGAGCAATGCCTTTGCCAGGAACCGAACCACGGACCTCTGAAATACGCATCCAGCATGCAGATCACTACACCACGAAGGCAAGGAAGGCGGGAGAAATACCTTATAACTGAAACCAGAAGTTTTTATCCATATCCTTTTTAATGCCCTATAAAGTGTACTTATTTTCTCCCTCTTCAACGCCTGCCCTCGTGATGTTATTAGATAGCATGTCTGGCATGTCGAATCCTGGCGAGGGCCTTTCCCATTTTTCATTCTCATGTTTCCAGAAAAACCTAATGAGTTTACAAAACTTTCTACCTGATATTGACACAGAAACCATTTGATTGCCTTTAAATATGCAGCATAAATGCAGATCTAAGCCATTTGCTTGGAAGAGCTCGATTGATGAAATATGCCTTACAATTATGAAATGCGAAGATTGGTATTTCTAATAAAATAATTCCAACTCGAATGTTTGTAGGGGGAATAATTCAGAAGTAAATAGTTAATATATTATAAATTGGAATGCAGCTTCATATACACCAATCTACATATTAAAAGAAAGAGTCTGTCTGTATGTCAGTGTGTGTGTGTCTTTCGTTGGCGCTGAGCGTAAGCTAATAGACCCATGGCTACGAAATTTAGTACATAGGTGCATCTAGACAAGAGCCAGTGCACCTAGAAGCAATTTTTTCGAAATTCGAATTAGATTTTTTTTTTTTTAATTTTATGATTTTTTGACGAAATTGCGTCATTTTGAGACATAATGGGCTATAGAAAAGCGAGATTTTACTCTACACCTTCCATTTTCACATCGTCATGAAACGTAGGCACTTAGCTAGTTTACGAAATTAAAATAAATTTCCTGTTTCAATAAATCGATTCAATACGAATTTATTTAACAAAGTGAGCTTAACACCTTTTCAACGGGATTTTTTCTAAAAAAGTTTATTTTTAAAAATGTACATTAACTGTTTACTTCTCTTTGATTTTTGGACACGTTAAACTTTCATCCTAGCGACTGCTTTTACAAAACGAATTTTGGAAAAATGATAATACCTTGTATTTTAAAAAATTTTTTTAAATGAAGCTTCCGAGTACAATTCTCACATCTCACATCTTTAAAAATGTGATTTTGGCAACAATTTTCCTTTCTTATTGTTGTTGACAGATTTTTGATGAAATCGCTTTCTGATGAAAGGAATTTTTGATGATGATTGTATTTTTTATATACTCGTATATAATGCATTTTATTGATTTTTTTTTGATAAAGTTGTTCTGCAGAGTAAAATTCTGCGCGGAATTTTTTGTTTTTTGAGTTTCTTTCATGTTATTTTTTGCTTATTTTACTATTTGTAAGATATTGAAAAGTTTTGCATGATTTTTTTTTCTTCAACGGAAAGTTGGTTAATTTTTTATTAGGATATTAATATTTGTATTAAGGGATATAACTTATTTCATTGTAATTTTTTTCTCTTGAAAATATAAGATAAAATATCATTAATTATACTTTGTTTTTCAGAATTTTTTTGTTTTTTGTGTTCTTTTATGTTATTTATTGCTCATTTCACTGCTTTAAGATATTGAAAAGTTTTGAGTGATTTTTTTAGGAAACAAAATTGGTAACATCCTTTATACCATTTGAGTTCTTAGGAATTTGCAAAGGGAAGTTGGTTAATTTATTTATTAGGATAATTAATATTTGTATTAAGGGATATTGCTTATTTCATTGTAATTTTGTTATACGTAATAACATTTTTTATGAAGTTGTTATGCACAGTAAAATTCTACGCAGTTTTTAAATTTAACGTTTGGTGTTCCCTCCAGCCATTTTCCCGGTACATTTAAAAGCCAGACGAAGGCTGGCAGCGAAGCTGCTAGTTATGTATATTATTATTTCATTGTACGACGTAAAGGGAGAATTGTAATCGCGAAAAGTTTTGGGGATTATATTTCAAAGGAAATATCCATTTTGACCGTTCCCAAATCCACTTGAACGCTTTTTTTTGCGTGACATCTGTACGTATGGACGTCCCCGAGGGGGTTGATTCAGGCGAATGCCTGGGAAGTACTGGTTAGGATTTGTGCCTAGGCAGTCCAGGACGGGAGCCATCCTGTCACACCGAGTTGTACGTATGTGGACAGAATAAACGACTCTTTTCTCCAAATCATATTAAAAAATTGATTTAAGATGGATTCAAAGAGGACTTTTTCGTGACGTCTGTATGCATGTAGGTATGTATGTATCTCGCATAACTCAAAAACTGTTAGCCGTAGAACACTGAAATTTTGTAAATTAGTCTATTATAACATGTAGTTGTGCTCCTCCTTTTAGTGTTATCGGCAAACTTGTATGTATAGAGAAAGATTGAAGTTCAAAGTGAGTAGGAATTATGATTATATATTCCTTCTCCACCCCCTAATCCGGCTTAAAAGTCCTTACCCGTGTTCTATTTTCGAAATCGTTGGTTTTAGTCAAATACTGCCAATTACAGAAGTGTTTTAAATAACGAAAATATTCATGTTTTGGCGATGTCAAATTTAAAAAATATTAATTTTCTACTAATAAAATCTAACTACATATATATGATAACGATTTATATATGCAGTTAGTCTAACAATAAATGTTTAACAACATTTAATATAAGTTTATTTATTGTAAATAACTAACAGTATTAAATATTAGCTAACTGTTGTTCTAAAATAAATATTTAATAGGCCATGCACGGTCCACATCAGATTTTTAGAAGTAAAATGAAATTTAAATTGTTAAGAATTAAAAGCAATTCTTAACAAGTTGAGCTTTAGACTGTTTTCTTAACAAATAAAATTTTATTTGTTATAAAATAAATATTTAATAGGCCGTGCACGGTCCACATCAGATTTTTAGAAGTAAAATGAAATTTAAATTGTTAAGAATTAAAAGCAATTCTTAACAAGTTGAGCTTTAGACTGTTTTCTTAACAAATAAAATTTTATTACTGTTACACTGCTTACGCTGTTTATTAATAACATGCTGATTAAATCTGAAAGATAAATTAAACATTAAACATCTTGTGCTTTGACAAAAGGCAAGACACTTGGAATCCGTTGTGTTCAAGGATGCATGGAAGATAAAAGACTTGTATCGCTCAGCGGCAGCATTTGCCAAGCGCTTCTTCTAGATTCTTTTTCTCTTCGTTTGACAGTTTTCGAGGCATGACAATATCACATAATTTTATTTTGCTAGCAGAACTAATGCATAAAGTCAAAACAGATGCACTTCTTTCGATTCGTATTCAAAAGCGATCAAAACGAATGATTCTAAAACGCATTACGACAGGATGGTGAATATGGTAAACATGCATTAAATTACAACATTAAAGGAAAAACTGAGCCAATGCTCTTTTGCATTAAATGAGATTTTTCAAACTTTATTTAAAGAATTCTGTTTGTTTTGTCTTATGCTTCTCCAAAATATAAATTTGTATTTTTATAATTTACATTTTTAGGGAGTAATATTAATATTATTTTATTTGTAGAAGAATAACGGTGAACCTATCTGGTAGCACACATCACTTCATTATATTTTACTTTCATCGCTACAGATAGCTTTAAGACTGTAGGCCTACTCTAGGACTCTAGGGCTTCCTGCGCTTAAACAGAATAAATTGTCAAAGTTCTGAAGGTTTCAGATCTGAAAAATTAGAAAAATACCGTTGACTGAGAAGTTTTTGGTGCAATAAGAAATATAATTTTTTCATTTGATTATGAACATTTTAGAATGTTGCCTGAAATTTCGTAATTTTATTTAAGGAGTTTCCAATAAGATGAATAAATAATATTTTCAATAAGATCTCTTTACGAAGTTAGTTGTATGATGCTAAAAAAATAATAGTTTGTGGTCAACAATTTCTCAAGATTTAGAGTGACATAATAGCTCTAAGTTACGAAAGTGCATCTCCGAATATTAACAAGAAGGAAACTAAACCTTAAAGATTAGGAGTGAGTATGACAAATCTAATGAAGTATATTGTTTTTTGCGTATGGGTTTGTAATGGAATGAATGCACACAGAAACGATGATAGCTTGATAAAATTAATTTTTCCAAAAGAAACACTTTACAGTTCTGGAACTTTTCACAAAAGTCTCTTCTCAGCATGGCAGAGCCCAATCAGTACTTACTTCAAACTATTAAGAAAAATAAACACAAATATAAATATAAAATGCCTCAACTGCATAAACACGTATAGTAATACTCTCAAGACTCTGAGCTAAACTCTGAACTAAATTAAACTGGAACTTTGTGGCTATACTGGCTTCCAGCAGGAAAATTTTATCTTGCTCTTGCCAGTTCCTGAAGTAATCCTATGTAGGGTCTGATAGCGAATATTCCTGAAGGGAAGGTTCTCTCATGAAGGTGGAACTTGGTGGTGAAGAAGGGTTTCACTGGTAATTGTTTTTTATACAGTTTTCCCCCTGCCGGCGAAAAATTTTCAGTACCTTCGATTTCTCAAAATTGCTGGAAACTTTACACAATTACAGTTACACAGGCCTGAATGTAGTTACATTTACATAGGAAGTCTGAACAGTTACATAGCTATAACACGAAAATGTTGTCTAATGGCTGCCAGTTTGGCGACTTGTAGCGATATTTTGTCGAATGTGGAGACATCAATTAGCTGCCACAACCATTGCCAGCTTGGCGCTATCTCGCCAAATTGGTGTGATACCCGTTTACTTCAATATTAAATGGACTTGTAACTCTGATTTTCAGGCGAGGCTTCACGTTCTGCAGGCTTTTCATGTTACGTTATACAAGAGATACTACAATTTACAAATCATTTCACGTAAATTACTTACATATATACAAAATTCATAACACTGTATTACCGTATTTCGTCTATATTTGCCCTCTAGTTTAATTTCCTCCTAGGGTTTTAAGCATAGAAACTTCTGATTTGTGGTAACAATGTAAAATGTATGCACAAATAGGAAAGTACACTTATGTCCATAAATTAAGGATAATGCAAAATCAGGCAAAGGAAGAGTTAGAAGCAAAACAAATTTGACTTATATGTAAAGCTTGTTTATTAAGCAAAAGGTAAAGAGCAGAAAAAGATGCTATATGTTTGATATTATTGAAAAAATTAGCGATTTTTTCTCCCTGGAGCAAATTACAAAAAACCAATATTACATGGTTGGTATGATTGTTAATACATTGTATGTCTCCCAGACGATGCAATACAGTCCGTACAACGCCTAGGCATGCTGAGTATCAAATTATCGATCTGATCTTGGGGGATATTACACCATTCAAAAAGCAATGCTTTCTGAAGTTCCGGTAGACGTGTAGGAAGAGGATGACGGACTGCAACTCATCCGCCAAGCATGTCCCACACGTGCGCTACTGGATTCAAGTCCAGTGAGAATGCTGGCCAGTCCATACGGGTGATATCCTCCGATTCAAGGCATTCGGTTACGATGTTTGCACGGTGAGGAAGGGCGTTGTCATCCATAAACACAAATTGTGCGCCCACGGCGCCCCGAAACAAGCTAACATGTTGTTCCAGAATGACGTCCCGATAGATTTGGCTTGTCATGGTTCCAATTTGAACATACAGGTCAGTTCTGGAACCCAAAATAATTCTACCCCAAACGGGCACTCATGCACCACCGTAGTGGTGTCGTTCAGTGATGTTTTTTTAGTGGTAACGGGTACCTGGAGCTCTCTATATGAAAGTCCGGCGAGAATCAGACTGCAACCTAAACCTGGACTCGTCGGAAAATATCACACAAGCCCACTGTTGTGGTGTCCACAATGCATGCTCTCTACTCCAGGCTAACCGCAGGCGACAGTGAGTTGCAGTAAAGGGAACGCATCTGACAGGTCTACGAGCATATAGACCAATCTGCCCTAAGCGTCTGTACACGGTCTGACTTGAAATTGTCGTACCAGTGACTGAAGAGAGCTGACGAGACAGGTCTGAGGCTGTGCTCCGCCTTTTTCTTTTGGCAGTAACTGCCAAATACCGGTCCTCATTCGGCGTTGTAACTCTGGGCGACCTGTGCTGTAACGTCTACTCACATTTCCATCATCTTGGAATCGTTGCGAAAGCCTGGAGATGACACTCTGGGCAATTCCAAGTTCGTCTGATACTTCCAGTTGGGTACGCCCACATTCCACATGGCCGATAATTCTACCACGTAAAAAATCATCCAAATGCGTCCTTTGTATCATAACTATTCGTTTATTGCACTAAAATGCTTATAAAGCGCCTGCGAACAATTTTACTTCTTTGCCTGTATTCCTTATATATCACTCTTGTCATTGTGGCGTACCATTGGTGTCATCTGGTTACTTCCTGAAATTTGCATATGATTCTTAAAGATGTGTGTAGTGATTTTACAGGTGATATATGCATTTTAGAGTTCGATTTCCGCGTGACTCCGAATTATCCTTAATTTATGGACTTGAGTGTATTTTGTGTTAGTGAAAAGGGTATTATTGTAATTGATAAGCTTTCTGAAATACACAATATAATAATATTAGAGTTCCTTTATGTGTGCTCTTTAATGTGCTAAGTTTATTATTAAAGACGTCCTTTCAGATATAGTACACACTTTCTGTTTTCCCCTTCCAGTTTTCAAGATGTAAAATTATGAGGAAAGGAGGAAAAATATGTCAGTAAATATGATATATATTTGAGTGGAATATATAAAAAAACTGACTTTACTTAATTATTTGCATTTATTTCATAGGTTATTGAAAAGACAGAACGGAAACTTTAATATCAGTTACGATTTTCATATTCAATAATGATAACACTAAAGAAAAACTGAAAAATAGTTAACAATCATTAAACAGCTTCTGGAAAAATTAATTGGTTAGTGAATTAACTACAGCAAAGCATTCAATAGCTATATGCAAATATTAAAATTGGTAAAAAAAGTCCTTAGGTTGGCATTGATTTCGAGTAATATTTTATTAATAGTTTTGGCATCCAAACATATGTCACTGTTCTTTAGGAGTAAAAATATTTTAACTACGCGCAATGAATTTGATTTCAGTGTTACTCTTAACAGTATTGTAAATCTTTTGTATAGTTTCCTGCCTCCTCAAGCGAAATAAAGTCATCTTCTAAACAAAGAATATGTTATTTTTCACTCATTTATATTGTGATCTCAAAAGTTTGTTCTTCAGAATTTCCTGAAGCTCATGAATTCAATTATTGGATATCGGTTACCACTGGCAGAGCATTTGCTCCCATGGTTATTGAGAAAATCTTAAATGTGCCTCTTGCCATTAATGTATGCTATCTATTTCATCTACATGCAGAATGTCACATTTAGTACATTTGTGCAATGTCACATTTAGTACAACTACTGATCACTAACAATCTTAGTCAGTGTGTAGGTTAGGTTATTTAGAAGATTATTTCACACTAGGTTAATTCGAAGCAGGAGACATGAAAAATGAGCAATCCCCTCGCCAGGACTCGAACCACAGACCTCTCGAATACGCGCCGAGTGTGCTGACCATTACACCATGAAAACATGTTAAGAAGGCGGGAGAAATACCTTATATACTTCCCGTTTTAAAGGCGACTGGGGATTAGAAGATCCAATGACCAAATCCTGGTGGTGGAGAATCATTATACACCACCGTTTTTAGTTCGGGCGCCACTGTAGAGACATTAGGTTATTTTAAACAGGAAACATGAAAAATGAACAATATCCTCGCCGGGACTCTAACCACGGACCACTCGAATACGCGCCGAGTGTGCCGACCATTGCACAACGAAGGCATGCGAAGAAGGTGGGAGAAATACCTTATAAGTGTAATAGTCATACGATGCTGCACAGTATGGGAGGGCTTCAAATACTTCTAGTTTCCTTTTTGATAGTCGCCGTATATCACGGTAGGATTACCATAACTTTTCTGCTAGCATATGTTTATAATATTGTATTGGATTAGATTTATTAAATTACAGAAAATGCACTAGAATTATCTGTTTAAGGGAAAGAATGCCTTGATGGAAGACTTTTAACAGAAATTAGTTGTATTTAAGTTACGTATGGGGAAGGAAAGTGGTTTGTATTAAAGTTACATAAGGAGAAACGTATGTTATGTGTAGGGAAAGTTACATAAGGGAAACGTATGTTATGTACATATGAGGAAGTGGTAATTTTATATAACTGGAGTACGAAATTCCTATAGGATCTGTAAAATGAAATTAACTTTCCTGAATTAAAATGCTTCCTTCTCATTTTTAGCCCAAAGGGACAATTCACCCAGAAGAGTTATTAATTTCTTTTTGGCATTTTGCGTCGTCCACTATAAAACGGCGTTTCACTTTTCAAACTGTTGCCACTAATTATTAGTCTTGCATTATATTTAAAGAAATCAAATAATGCAGTATTTGCATGAATTGTATGCATGTTTTTCGCATTGTGAAAAAACGATGGTACCTAGAGCCATCAAATTTTCAATAACATGCAGTCCTCCATTCAAATATCGGCATCTGGAACCATAAATTTTGAAATTGTTTATTATCTATTTCATATTTTGCAAAACCTTTAACGAATCTTTGATTAACAAACTCAACGATTTCGGAGCGAGCAATGGCAACAATGTACGGGGAAAAATTATCTCCAGCGTGCGAGGTTCGTATCTAAAATTCTAAAGATATGCTTTTTTTAAAGATTTTGCGATATTCCTGTTGAATTGAATTTAATGGTTTACGTGCGAAGAACATGATATTTAATAATATAAGAGTAACACAAAAAAGGTTACAACAAGTGCTCCTTTACGCATAATATAAAATTTGAAAGCTTTGAAAATTTTTTAATAGTATTTTCTGCTTTTCTCCCTCTTATTCGAGACTTTCGCATTTCCCGGGTTCCTTGTCTTTCCCGCATCCTTATAATCTTCGGCCCTACGTATATTGCTTGTCTAACATAGTTGTGTAAATTTCTATCTTAACCATAAACAATTCGTCTACTTTCAGAAATAATTTTTTTTCAAGCCCCCTGAATATATATATGTTTTTTTTTTTTTTTTTTTTTTTTTTTGTATTTTTCAGAGAATTTAATCTTCTCTAAGTAAAAAAAAAATTACTATCGTTCTCTGCAAGGAATTTACGAGATAGCAACTGTTGCACAAGGAAGCAAGCGGGTGATGTCTCTGAGCGACACCTGGCGGCGTATTTGGTCGCAAACGATGCCTCGTGATTCATTCTTACTCCGAAATCTTTCGGGTTAGGACATTTCCAAAGTATCCTCCTCTGGTTTCTCGAATTGATCGTTGGAAGATATAGTCTGCGAGTGGAAGTTAAAGTGCTTTATTAATTTTTTTTTGGCCTTTTCGTCGAAACAAATTTCGATTTCTTTTCTTTACTTCTTTGCAAAGGATATTGTGCTCTGAGAATTTCAGTGATTGGATTATGATGTGACTCTTTTTCTCTTCTTCATTCCGAAAATGTGTTCGAATATGGTTTGCATCACGTGGATGATCAAAGTAACAATGATATTGTCTGTTGTCCGCCTTGTGGTGCCACAAGGTAAGAGAAATATATTTCACAAACTAAACATTTCATTAAAATTTCAATGCGAGCTTGAACAAGAAAGATAATTTATATGTATTTCGTACAAATAGTTGCATTTAACTTTCACAAGCTGAAAATATTTCATTCATTTAAATGGTCAGATTTATCAATTTGGTGTCAATGATATTGAAATATGCAGCTGTTTTCTTGTGGTCTGAGAGAATTTTGATTTTAATAAATCTCAGATTTTTAAGCATAGTATTTATTAATGGAAAGATGTAAGAATAATCATGGAAATTTGATGACTTATTTAAGAATGGAATTCTGAGACATGTTGCGTTTTTACATGAATTAGGCGTTTGTAATAATTCGATGTTATTAATTATCAGGTTTTGTTAGAATTATCAATATTCTTATTTTTTACATTTTCATTTTAAATAAAATATTAAAAATTAGAGCATATTTTTCTGGAAATGTTCTTAAAACCTCGGAAGGTTATTTGCGGTTACGTTTTATAGAGTTTTTCACGCTATAATTTATGGTTGTCAGAATTGTCATTGTATTCGTAGTACTGCTAATACTGCATTTAAAACCTTCAAGTGCATGGGATGAACTTAATTTATAAATTCAAATTTTTAAGCAATAATATAAATACTCGAAATGATATTTAGTGGATTGTTCACAGTACGAGCTTAATGACTGAAAATGAACAGCATATATGTCTCCTTTAAGAAGTATTTGGTATATTCATAATGAATACAGAATAATACAAATATAAGCATTTTAAGACTTCTGTTACTGCTGTTAAAGTGGAATGCTTGGAATGGTTCAATTTATGTTTGGAAACCAAAACCCATAACATAACCTTCCGAAAAATGAATTGTTTTATGAATTTATAATATTAAGAGATGAAAGGAAACGTTAAATTAATTTTAAACTTGTATTTAGAAAGAATTTTAATCGATAACTCTGAAGTGTTTTCTAATTCTGTTATCACTTTTTAATGCACAATAATTACAGAGATAAAATAATAAAACAATCAAAATCAGCTCATTATTAATATACGCACGAATTTTGCTTTCAAGATTTACTAAGTATTTGGATTATACAAAAATTCTATGTCAAAAAATACATAGAAATATTTAAGGAAATGCATATTCATAAAATCTTCTCCAGATAAAAAAGAATTTTTCAGCTTTAGAAAACGAATTGAATTACATTCCGATCAATATCTTTAAAAAATGTCTTTACTTTTTTCAATGCACGGTGCCTCGCATTATTTTTTTTGAACATCTACGTTCATTTTCTCGGATACTTATTAATAGCTGAATGGTTAAAACTGCGCACAACTGGTAGTTTGCATCGGCTTTGGCACACAGCAACGGACGGGTTTAAGTAAATGAGGGTCTCCGCTATGTAAATCTGAGCTAGTTTTGCTTAGAGGATCTCTTACGAAAGTATCTCTCGATTTATTAAACGAAGTTTTCTCCGTTTTAACGCAATTAATTAATTAACCAAAAGTTCCTTTATTATCCACATGCGCTGAAGCAAAGCAGCTAAAAATGTGTCTTTGATATTTTCTAAAGATAATGAAAATGAAGCATATCTAGACGTGTTAAATTTCCTTTGATTTTTATGATTCGCTGATATTCGTATAGCAAATATTATCGCCTCTTAATAATAAAATGTGAAAAAATTGACCAAATCACTGTGAACATATGAAAGATAATCATGCCAATTTAAACTCTAAGTTCAGATAAGAAGCGATTTGAAACTAATGCTAATTTTGTAGGGTTTATCTTAATTTGCATAACAAATTTATTTTAAGTTTTCCTGTTCTGAACTTCTCAAACTTTCCCTCGCATTCTCTCGCCAGGATGTAAAATTAAAGCGAAGTGAAGTGCTATTTAAACATGTGATTATCTCAGTTTATTCAGAGCGTGTTTCGCTAGCCTAGCGCACGTTTCGTTGTTATTTCGCGGTCACTCGAGTAAGCCCTTTGGCCTCATCAGTTAAGTATCACGCCGGTTAGATTTTCCGTGAGTCCATCTCGTAGGAGTAATTTTGAAGTGCGTTCTTGCACTCATTTATTTTTTCAGATTTGATTTTGTATTCTCGTCTATGTTTAAGTTATAGCCGCAAGTGAACGGTGTTTTCGTAACGCCCGAAGCGCGTGCTGTCTGTTATTTTAGTTTGAGTTAATAAAGGGTTATTTTGCACCCTTCTTCTGTGCGAGAATTCGCCAGGTTCATTGTAGTATCTAAGTCAGTGGATGTGAAAAAGTAGAGATAGATCTTACAAGTTTAGAAAAATACAATACGCATTTCAAGGAAACAAATGACACATATTTCCCTTTTTCGAAAGCAAGCCATTCTACATACACCGTTATACCAAAATTCATTGTTTATATAAAAAAAGATAGATAAGTGATATAAAAATTTAAATTTTACATTAAAAAAGTGAAAATAAAAAAATACAGAAAATGCAAGAAATAAAACGTCAGAATGCTGTAAACAGAACTAGAATAATAGCGATAAATTCGAAAGAAAGGGAACATAATTTTAAAAATAGTAGTTAACAGTAAGGTAGTGTGTCTGCTTCGAAATTCGGTTCTCGAATGTTGCATACATATGTATTTACGGTGACAATACAATATTTCACCTCGGTTTCGTCAAAATTCTATTTAACGTTCTTTTTAATTAATGCCGAAACGAAGTTTTATTCATTTCTTTTACACCAGTCTTTGCATAATGGTCAAACTAATCATAGTAAAATTTCGATCTTTGCATTATGGGATAGATCAGATAATAGTCTTTGGTAACTTCATCATCTATTTTTTGTAATTTTTCCAAAACTCGTTTGACAAGTTTTAGTATTCATGGCTATCAGCAATGAGCGTGGTTTTTTTTTTTTAAATTTGAATTGTCAAAGGAATAGAAGAGATTATTTGGATTCCAGCAAAGAACGCTATGGCATTTTTCTTAAGAGGGATGTCTTCGTGGAGAAAAGTACTAATTCGCATTCTCGTCGCATTAAGAAGAAAACAATGAAAACGTCTATGCACCCAGTCCGTTCGCAGTGATTTGAAACTTGGTCAAATTAACAGTACTCTGTAGAGTTTCCGTTCTGCCGTTGATGAGCCAGTAATTTCAAACAAATTGAATAGAGCAGAATACTTAAAAAGAGAGAGATATGATGGCTATGATAATCAGAGGGAAGAATTTTCTTACCTTCAGAGGCAGCGATTTTTATCTCAAAGGGACGGTAGTCTCAAAACAGCATCTTGTGACGTTTCACTATAAACGGCGAATCACTTTTTAAATTGTTGCCACAAATACTATCGCCCTGTATTGCATTTGAAGAAATTAAATAATAAAAAATCTGCATGAATGTATGCATGTTTCTTGCGTTGTGAAAAACGACGGTACGTAAAGTCATCGCATTTTAAAATAACCTAATCCTCCACCCGAAAACAGGCCCCTGGAAGAAAAAATTAAAATATTTTTGAATTTGTTTCATTATCTATTTCATATCTCGTAAAGCTTTAACGAATTTTTGATTAAAAACTTAAGGATTTCAAAGTCAGCAATGGCAGCACTGTGCAGAAAAAAACATTTTTATATGCAGCGCGTGAGGCTGTTTATCGGAAATTCTAAAGATATGGCGTTTTTAAATGTTTTGTGATATTATTGTTGAATTGAATTTTATGTGGTTTAAGTGAGAAGAACATGATATTTAATAAATAAAGGTAACACAGAAAGCGTTAGAAAAGACCCTTTGGAAGTAATATAAATAATATAAAATGTAAAAGCTTCCAGATTTTATTTTTATTTTATTTTATGTATTTTTGCAATTTTCTCCAATTATATTGACTAAAATGTATAATAGACAAATAGGCCTTTTCATCTCCAGTGTTATAAAATAGTACTAGGTGTCGGGTGCACCCAAACGATTCAGAATCTGATAGAAATGTATGAATGCAGTAATACAGCAATGTAGGAAGCAACATGCGTATGTGGTTATGTACACAGAAAATTGAAAGTGATGCGCAAATGAAAGGGCATCACGCAAGTAAATATACGTTTTATTAATAAAAGTGCATTCAGGAAAGAACTGAGGTTAACAAAAGTGGTCGGAATGTTCTTAACGAGCTATAATGCAGGGCTCACATCTCCGATACATGGAATTCCGAATATTTTGGAAAATTTCAAGCATGTATCAGACTCTCCTGACAACTACTGCAATGCATCCAACCAGATCTTCAGTGCTGTCAACGAGAAAACCACGTACTGACGTTTTCATATGCCTCCAAAAGAAGCAATCAAGACTGGATATGGTTGTCAAGTAGGCCAATGCATTGGAGCACGAAGTAGATCCCCTTTTGCCCAAATTTAATATCTAAGTAGTTATGAATGCTAGATTAAAAAGGGTGGAGCCTCATCGTGCCGGAAGGAAAATAAAGGATACGTCTACACAGAAAGCTGCTCGGCATCCAAAAGTTGCTATAATGCGTGTTTCAGAATATGAAGTAATTGCTAGCGGTTAGACAAGGCAACATGTAAGACCTGATAAGATGATGCCGGTTCAAACATTTAGCATGAAACAGCTCTGTGCTGCAGGAATTCGCTTTGCGTGGAGTTTCGCCACCGCCCATGCATGAACATAATGGGAACTGAAAGTTCCATCTCTTTTCAAGCATGAATCTTCCTTGAACAACGGATGTTATAGAAATAATTCTATAGAAGCAGTGAAAAGTGCACAATTCTCTGGCTGAAGTGTCTAGACTTGCATGTAGATTTGATGTATGATAGCTGTATTTTGTTTTCTTGAACCCTGCAGACGCTGCAGCGGAAAACCCTGACTTCATGGGCTGTAACATTAAGTGTTCGGTACATTGTCCTGTAACGTGGAGTGTCCTGTACATAATGTAGTACGGGGTCTTTGATGTCTAAGTCTGCGTTGATTGTTCCCAATTCATACCAGCTTCCTAAAAGGAGACCGCTTCAGCTCACCTATGGTGCAGGTGTTTAGAGTTTAAGGTTGCGAATGCACACAATTACATAACATTCCTCGTAAAATTGATGTGCTGCTCTTCAAGTATATTTTACAGCGCCATATACCAGATGCATATCGATATACCGTATTCGTAAAATCATCCTTTCTGTTACCTCTTTGCCCGCTTTGAAGTAAAGTTTCGCTGCGGGAAAAGGTAGACTAACATCAGGAAAACATTTTTGACGGTGCATTGTTATGTGATTCCGAGTCGTCTGGGTGCAACCTGCCTCTCTTACGAGTTTGTGACCATGATACTGAGGCATTTTGTGTATATTAAAAGTACAATTAAACAATACCAAACAAAGGAAAATTTTCAAAACAAAGTTTTAGATTACTGACAGACAGTACACAAGAAATATAAAAGAAAAACTCACATGGAATAATAATATTTAATCTTTAAATAGAGAAATATTATTTTGTAAGGCAATTTCACCAATGCGACAAATATCATTAAAATGAAAACTAGAAAATATCATTAACATGAAAACTAGCAAAGGTCTGAAAGATTAAGATGGGTAATGCTCTCCACAGTGAGATAGTTATTATCTGTATTGTCTGATGTTTTCTTAATCTATGCCTAGAATATATTATATGAAAACGAAAAAATAAAATTTAATTTTTAGTATAGAAGTATAAAATTTAAATAAAATTTTAAACAAGTAATTTTCTTTTCAGATTTTTTAGTACTACCCATGAGGAATATAGAACATTGTATTGCATATAATACTAATATAATTTTTCTAAAGTTACATGATTTTATTTAAGTGCACTGCAAGTAATAAAAGTAAAAATTAGTTTCTTAGTTGTAGCAGTAGTCTTCTTATTTATGTGAAAGTAAACATAAAAACCTGTAAGCTCATAACGCTTTGTATTGAGATATAACAGAATTTTAGGAAGTAGCATAAATGGTAGTAGAGAATGACATATATGTGAATGATTACATTTAATTTACTCGGATGGCTGTTAGTCAGTCTCAAAACGGGATTTTGCACCGCCTACTATAAAGGGCTGTATTACGTTTTAAATTGTTACCCCAAAATATTATCGCCTTGTATTATTTTTAAAGGAATTAAATAGTGAAGTATCTGTACGCATGTATGTATGTATGTATGTTCCTCGTATTCTGAAAGGCCATCAAATTTTGAATCAACAAAGGGGAGGGTCATCAAATTTTGAATAGCGTAATTCTCTATCCGAACATGTGCACTTGGAAGTCCTAATTTCGAATTTCAAATTCTATATTTCATATTTTATAAAACTAAAATGAATTTTTGATTAACAATTTAAGTGGTTTGGAAGTGAGTAGTGCGAACTCTGTAAGGAATAAAACATTTTTATCTCCAGTCCGCGAGATTGTCTAGGATATTCTAAAGATACGCTGTTTTTAAATATTTTGTGATTTTGCTATTGAATTGAATTTTACGTGGCTTAAGTGCGAAGAACTTGTTATTTAACAAATAAAGTTAACACACAAAATGTTAGTGATAAAAAGACAAAAAAGGAGTTTTGCAAGCCATCTTACTAAAAACTGAACACTGAGATGTTAAACTGAGAAAAGACTTAAAAATATAGAAATATGTATGCCAATACATAAAACTGTATCGAGAGTTCTAAATATATGTTGCTGTGCTGTTTTTAAAATTTTTGTAAATTTGAAGTCGAATTGCATATGATGTAAGTGCGAAGAAAATGATGCTTAATAACAAAGCTAAAAAGACAAAAGAAAACGGGTCAGGAGGAAGTCTAACCTGCTGCTAGTCTCATTCAGAGTAGTAGCGCAGAGGGAACATAAAAAACTCTAACAAACCCTTTAGGGGACTTGTTAAAATCTAAACCCATTTCAGATTTCTTTAAAAAATATTACAGCATTTAATTAAAATTTTGTAACTTAGAGATTCTGATGTATATAGTCATTTAGTATTATTAGAGAACTTGATGTATATACTCATTTAGTATTATTAGAGAATTTGACGTATAGCGTCATATAGTAGTATTATCTTTTGTTATAAATTTGGTAAGCCAGGCTTGTGAAAGGCTTCTAAGAATAATAAAGATAGTGATACTTTAATAATTAATCCTTTCAATGTTGTATGTTGTTTATAATGTGCTTATGAGCTGATTATGTATTTTCTTTGCAGTTAATGATCAAATTTAAATTGTATTTATACACAAATTAAAAACCTCAACTTCAATTTATAAATATGAATACTTGTTTTACAACTTTCAGTTCAAACTTGCAAACATGCAGATAAAGAATAGAAGATAAATTTATGCTTTATGGAGAGTTGTTTTATATAGTATTACTGAAATATTATCTATTACCGAAAGTAGGAATTTGACTAAAAAATATTTTTTTAACATTCAAGGAGTTGATCACCATATTAAAATTTTCTTTTTATTTAAAATTTTCGTTTATAGTAACACTGAATTCGAATTTCCCAACGCTTATTTATTAATGTCACTATCAATATTTATCAACAATACAATTACTTTCCGTAATTATTTCCTTAAAATGTCATGCCTTTAAAGTTCCGCTTTCTGACATACGTTAATTGAAATAAATCTGGTATCTAATAAATATTTATGAAATTTGCATGAATATACTACATAAACTAACCAGTAATGGCTAATAGTTAGTGACATTCATCATACTGTTATATATACGTATAAGCTAAGTGACGTGAAATATTAGAAGTGCGAGAGTATGCTCTGTTGCTAATTAGTTAAACTTCAGTGAATAATTGTAATTGCAGTAGAGTTCTGATTATTCGTTCTTAGTGGGACTGAATAATCATCTGTTTACGGAAAATAGCATAGAACTACTGGTTCGATTAAAAATAGGTCTACTAAATAGAATAAAAATAATAAACAAATGTGACGCAAAAAAGACAGATATTATGACTACATATATTTTCCTGTATATAAATCAGCATACTTTTGATATCAGAAACGAACTTTCTAAATTTTCAGAAGTAGTTTCATGGTATGCTACCAAGCATTTTTCATCCTGACAATGCGGTAAGTAGTGTTATTGTACGATAAATATGTCTTTAGCCTTTTAGATAGCCAATTAATAGAGCATTGTCATTCAATAAGACATACAATCTTTCATAATTATTGATATTTACATATCTTTCACAACTAATTAATCTGTAACAGCTTAAAAGGCTGATTAAAGACTGTGATTTGTAGATGCACTTTTTAATTTAAATCTTTAGTTTACATTTTTAATAATTACAAACAATCAATATTCTATACTATTAAAATTTTTGCGTATCTGCTTGTTTGTTTCTGATATCATCTTTTTTCGAAATGGCGGGGAGTTGAGTTTTGAGAGAGATAACCCCGGATTCGAAAAATTCGTGGAAAGCCATTTCGACCATTATCATCTTCGTACAGCTTTAATTAGCCTAGATATTAATTTTAAATTATGAAAACGCTCATTTTCGCACTCATTTCCGGACTGGTGACAGTCTCGCACGCTGGAGATAAAAAAATCTGCTTTATTTCGAAACGTTTTGCTACTGCTCGCTTTGAAATCATAGAGTTTATTAATAAAAAATTTATAAGTTTTACAAAATATGATAGAAAAATAGCATTTCCAAACATTAAACATGTTATTGTTATATAAGATCATATTCTGACTTAGAAGAAAGCACGTGATTGCATGTGACGTCAGTGTAAACCGAACACTTTTCGTTAATGTCAACATTTACAATAAATAGCTGCTTTTAGCAACTTTTTTGTTTCAGGTTGGAATAATTGATACGATATGTTATTTCTATGTTAATTCTTTTATTTGTATTGAGAAAAAGTTTTTACATTACATTAAATTTAAATCATGACGTCATGCTTTACGTATTAACCTGTGCCAAAAGTTTTTGTTTTCTGGTTTGGCAACAACAAAATTATTTACGAATTGCTTGTTGCTTGGGAAGATTGAACTGATTTCATTCATACGGAAATGCTTCTACACATTTTCTTTTCAGGTGTATATAGAACTTGTAAATTTTGCTTTGGCTGCAGACTGCTAATTGTTATGAAAATTTGCAGCATTACTCCAATTAGTGAAAGATTTTCTGTTGCCTTATTTCACAAAACTCGTGCAGAAGTTTTCGATTTTGTGCCTACAAAAATAAAATAATTTTATTAAAAAATAAAATATGGTCCATTACGATATTCACTGCGGGAGTAAATATTGTAGGGTAAAAAAAATTAATTTTAATAGATATGAAAAAAATATAATTATTATTCTGGAGGTTTCAACAAGGTTACTTTAACACAGAGCCAGTAATGGTTAAGTTGTTGTTTTGAGAACTCTCATTTTGAATGAAACACGTAGTACAGTGATAACATTTCATAATAATTTCTAGAACTAATTATGTTTACATGCTATATTTAATAGAAATGTATATCGAATAATAGACAAGCGAATAATCATAATTTAGCTCTACAAAAATCAGACTATTTTAAAAATGGCTTTGTACTTTTATACTAAACTAATATGAGACGTGCTGTCATTTTCTCCTTAATTTAGATTTTTTTACGACAGCTCAGTTCCCTGATCTCTCAGAAAAAGAATTTTGGTTATAATATGTTGCTTTATTTTTATCATTAAAATTCAATATAAAATGCATTAGAACACTATAAATCATAAGCTAAACACCTCTTCCACTTTAAAAACTTTAAAAATCAGTTCAAACATCTTACATATATCGCAGAAAACGTTTTCTAAACGTACCGGATGTTTGGTACGATTGAATCAACTTTTCTTTCACAGTCCGTGCATACTAATTTACCTCGGTCAATTATCATCATGAAAGTTTATCAAGCTTTTAATTTTCAGACTTTAAGTATTAAACAACTGATGCTGTGTAATTAATATTCTTCAGTTATCAATAAAATATTATTCTATCTGTACTTGCATCACAGTTTTTGCGTAGCTAACAAGAAAAAATAGATTTTAGCTCAGAAATCAATACTTGATGATTATGATGAATGAGAAAAAGAATAAAAATAGTTAATATTAAATATTTTAATACATGTAAAAAGGGAATCAAAATAGAAAGCAGTTCATACTTCATCAAGAAAAATAACGTTGTTTTGAATATGTTTAAAATGTCTTTGTAATACTTCTGTAGCAAAATCATCAACATTTAATATATACGCTTATTAGTAAACACTTATTTTGTCCCAACCTGATCGGTTTCTTTAATAAAATATGATTTTTGAGTTGAAGGTATCATAATCAACTTTCAATACTTGATTGTTAAATAGCAATGTATTTTATTGATACGTAAATAATATTCACCATCAACCACTGAAAATACTTTTCGAACAATATTATTTTATAATTTCGTTGCATTGATAACCCAAAAATGAGGGATCTGTTACAATAATTTATAACATAAATTTTCCTAATTTCCAACTTCGACCTTTTTCTATCTTTATAAAATAGTAAATTAACTTATGCTCAATTTTTGTAACTTAAATATTTCCGAACGTAGTTAGATTCAGTTCTGATTATAAAGAGACAATGAGTTACTATCGCGTAAGCATTACAATGAATTTTCAATTTGGGTTTAACAAAATGTTCATTGATTATAATTCATTATAATAATACAATGAATGATAATCACTATTTAACCTTCGACAACATTCAATCAGCAGGTGTGAATTTAAACCACTACGTTCATACATTAAACTATAACTCATTTTTCCCTTTATTTTAAGTATTGGGTATGCATTATTAAATATGTTTACTTCACAGTCACTGCCGCATTGTAAAGCCCATATTTAATTTAATTTTCATAAAAAATCCATCATATTTTTAATTTCAAATGCTTTTTCAAAGATAAATAAGTGATAAAGTTTTTTAAAAATATATTTGTGCGATTGAAATTTCTGAACAACAAAAGCATATTTTCAATCTTGCAACATGCGCTATATTTTTAAGAACTCTTATCCGCTATTCGTTCGTGTTTTTATAATGAATTTAAACTTATGCGTATCAGCCCTTTTCTCCTCTGAAGTTAATTCAGAAGTATATACTTCTGATTTTTATATGTGAGTTCTCATAAAGTGATTTTTCTTGTAAATGTTGACGTTTCGTTTCGTTGGAAGCAATTAAATTCTACAAAAGAAGCATTAAAAGGACTTTTATTCAAAAACATTCTCAACCTTCATTTAAAGGTTTCTGAACAGAAGCTAATATATTTGTTTAAAATAATTTCTTTAGAATTTGTTGCTGATATACAATTAAAGATAATGATATATCGTTAAATTACAGTGATATCTTAAAACGAAGCATTTGCCAGTTGTAGATCTACTTCTCAAGATCTGTGCATAGTTTAACATAGTTATTTCGTTTAAAACAGGGATTGGATTTTATTTAGTAACCTAATTTATAGCAGCAATGAGAGTCTGAATTTACTTTAAAACTCTTTTGATGTAGCATGTTAATGCCAGACTTGTATTTAAATATTCGTGTACGCATAAATTTCTTCCCGTTAAAATGGCTCTAGTTATTTTTCTTTCCATTAATTTAAATTTAAAGTCTGCAAAGTTACGATAAAGACGTTATAAATTATTTTCCTATTACTCAGTGACGTTGAAGCTCCATTTAAATGTTGTGTGCACGTAACATCTAGTGTAGAGCATGTCTAATGGCGTTTAGAATGAGTTCAGTTAATTACACGTTTTTAATTCCTGTTTTAAACCTTTGCAGTTTTAAGTGGGGTAATTAAGCGAGCGTTAAAAAGGCTGAATGGAGGCATTAATTTGCAAACCCATTGCGAAGTTTATTGAAAATTGCTCATGTGATAGCTCCGCAAAACACATACATGTATACAAATGTATTTACTAACACTAATGGAATGCTAAGTGAATATTCACACGAGTGTTTGAAAATGAAAATTCTCATTAGGAATAATTTGTTTACAAATCGTAATTATACTTGGTAAAAATGGCGGAAATGTTCTGAAAAAATTGCAACAGTGTATGTGATGGAATCTCCTTGTGATAAATTTAATGGAATGTCACTTCTGAGATTGTTAATATTTGGCGGTCTCATTAAATTAACTTTTAGAACAGAAAATTCTAGCTAGAAATATTTAGCATTATATTAGATAAGGGAAAGTTCATAAAGGAAACTCCTGCTTCTTAGAAACCTAATGCAGAGTTCAATAAATTAGTTTTCCTTTGTAACATCAAAACAATTTTTCATTTGAAATTATTCCTAATTAACATGCCTTAATATTTCCGGCTCCTATTAACATAAATAACATATAACATTTAAATATGCAACATTGTTCAACTTTTCATATAGTAGTTATAACATACATAACAGATCTGACAAATGTGCAAGAGAAACAGATTAATGTATTTCCGTGCATAAACACTTTATTTCGTACATAGAGCTGTTGGCTATGTAAAATCATTCATGAATATGCTAAGGCTGTTGCATGAAATAATTCACGAATATGGCATTAAATAAGAAAGGTTGTTGCAGTATTTCTCTCGCTTCACAGTATTTTAGACGATCTGTAGCGGCATGGCCCTCTTTCGTCAGCATTTTATAAAGCTAAGCCTCTCTTGATTAGCATCGGTTAACAGTGCTGGCTGTCATATCGTTAGGGACGATTTCGAATACAGGATATAGTATGATTTTTGTAAATGTATGTCTTTGAGGTATGAGGGCGCTGAAGTATCAAGATGAAAATATCCTGAGAAGTTGGTGGGGGGGGGAGAAGAGAGGTAGTAGTAGTAGTAACGGAGGACGTGGGCACCATCCCTCCATCGTTAAGGTTAACCGGCAATAGCACCACGTGATTACCTGCTAAATTACCTGCTAAATTCACACATAACAGACGTGGTATGTATATTAGTAACACACACCTAAATTAACTGTGGTACGGTTGAACAAATTTACACATTAAATGCATACAGTGCTTGTCATTAAATAAGAATACTATGGACACATCAGTGCTGTGGGTTGCAATTGTGAATCCCATTACTGGACATATTATATTTACATAGAAGTAACCTGCTAAATTTATGCATAACAGTCACGCGAATTTAAATATGATACAGTTGAACAAATTTACACGTAATAATGCATACAGTACTTGACATAATCAATGCTGTGGGATGTAATCATGAATACCATTAAGGTACTTAAAATATTTACATAGAAGTTACCAGTTAAATTCATACATAGCACTCATGCGAATTTATGTATGATACAGTTGAGCAAATTTACACATAAAATGCATACAGTACTTGTCATTAAATAAGAATAATTTTGACATAATCAGTGCTGTGGGATGCAATCATGTGTACCATTAAAGTACATATAATATTTACATAGAAGTAACCTGTTAATTTCATGCATAAACAGTCATGCGAATTTAAGTATGATACAGTTGAACAAATTTACACATAATAATGCATACAGTACTTGTCATTAAATAAATTTAACATAATCAATGCTATGTGATGCAATCATGAATACCATTAAAGCACATAAAATATTTACATAGAAGTTACCTGCTGGAAGGTCTTTCGATCTGTTCTCCATCTAAATTGGGACGCAAATGTGCAGACTTACACTGCTCACCCCACTTACCTAAAACTTTAGCCAATGACAGGAGATACCCTCTCACGCTTGGCCACGTCACAGTTCGTGGACCAAACCGATTTGGAACCGATCTGTAATTTCAATGATTTGTAATGTCACTCCCCTTTCCAAATTGTTCCAAAGATAAAAGATTTCTGATATGGGAAATGCAGCAGCCCCAACGTGCCAGTTATTATCTTTCCATGGAATACATGAACGATATAAGTGTACTTTTTATTGCTTTTAAAGCAATTAAAAAGTTCAAACGGTTTTTGTTGGTCATTTGTTCTTTGGAACTGTACGGCCCACCAGCGGCCGAGCGGTAAAGTCGCTGAACACTGGTAGTTCGGTCCGAGGTTCGAATCCTGCGAACGGGCTGGCTGCATGGGCGTTTTCGTGGTTTTCCCCATGTGTAACGTGTATACGAGCCAGTTCTCCTTAGAAATTCCTCCAAGAAGGCATCCCTCCTCTTACACAGATAGCCCTCGAGGCTTTGCCGTAATTAAATAAACTAACCTAACCTATGGAACTGTACGGATGTTAGACAGCAGGGCTGACCTGATTTTCAGCACCTCAGACAAATCTCAAAATTAGGCATACTAGGTTATTTTTCTACTGAAATATTTAGTTTATAATGTTTCAACGCCGCGCCTCTTCTCCTTTCTTACCTTCCTTGTCTTCCCATCTTCATCCTCTGAATGGCTGTGCAGTAGAATGTTTCACAGTTTTCTCGAGTGTTGCATATTAGGCTAATGTCAAAATCTCTTAACATTACACATAAGGGAGATAGGAAAACGCTTTGCGGATGCATACAGCAGAATAATATCTTATTATGGGTAATTTCTCAGTTTATGTGTTATTATATTTGCTTACCAATACCTGTGTAGTCTACATTCAAGAGCCGAAACATTATGACCACCTGTCAATAACGAGTTGGGCCACTTTTGACATGCAACACAGCTTCAACCCGCCTTGGCATGGATGCCACAAGTCCTTGATAGATGGCCGGAGACAGATTGTACCAAATGTTGTAGCAATGGTCACGCAAATCCGAGATATTGCGAATTGGTGGTCTTTGACCTCTGAGCTGCCGTCCCACGACATCCCAAATGTGTTCTATCCGATTGAGATCCGGCGGCCAGGACATTAACTGGAAATCAGCATCATGTGCCTGGAACCACTCCAACACAATTGCAGCCTTGTGACACGGGGCGTTGTCCTGTTGGAACATTCCATTTCCAGCTGGAAAAACAGAGGCCATGTAAGGGTGCAACTGGTCCGCAATGATGTTCAGATACCCTGTAGCATTCATGGTCGGCTTTACTGCAACCACGGGTCCCAGCGACGCCCAAGAGAACGTCCCCCAGAGCATAATACCGCCACCACCGGCCTGTGTATGACCTACTGTTCATTGAGGGAGCAACTGTTCGCCTGGAAGACGGTGTATCCTGACACGATCATCGGCGTGATGAATGACAAACCGTGATTCATCTGACCAGGCAACTCTCTCCCACTGATCCATGGACCAGTCGCGATGTTCCCGGGCCCAGCGCAGGCGCAGTTGGCGATGACGCTTGGTCAGCAAAGGCACGCGAGTGGGACGTTTGCTGCGTAGCCCCATATCGAGCAGTGTTCGCTGAACAGTGTGCTCCGATACTTTTCTACTTGGCCCTGCATTGTATTCGGCTGTCAGCTGAGCCACTGTCTGGCTCCGGTTTTGCTTCACCATGCGAGACAGTCTCCGACGACCTTTTTGTTTGATAGCGTGTGGACGTCCAACACCATGTCGCCTACTGCTGGTTTCACCGTCATTCATCCACTTTTCATACGTACTAACAACTGTAGATCGCGAACAACCCACGAGTCGTGCAGTTTCGGAAATACTTGTTCCGAGCCTTTGAGCCTTTACAATCTGCCCTCTATCAAAGTCGCTTAGATCCGCAGCCTTTGCCATCACACACAGAAGTAAGTGAAAGAATGCTTGCTTAAACTCTCCAGCAGCAGTTAAATACCACTTCCACCTGATCACGTGTCTTCCACATCATCCCGGCGCGTCCATCGCAAAATGTAGGGCTGGTCATAATGTTTTGGCTCTTGAGTGTATTTAGTCAGTATATATCTGTATAGTCTGTATCTATATCTGTCTGTATCTGTATCTAGTAATATATATTCGATTAATCAAATATTTTTGGAATGATGGTAACAGTATTTTCTTTGTTTTTCTTATTAGATATATGTAGCTGAATGCTATCCCTAAATCGTACCTAAACGTTTTCGTAAATCTGTTAAATGCCGATTAACTTGTCTTCTCGGGGATTTTCGAATCATTTACTGAACTCACCGTCAAACAACTGCAACTGTGATCTCATAAATATTTAAAATTGTAACACGTCATTGGAAATCTTATTTAGCATTGCAATCTATACTTTTCTAGAATAAGGGAAAACTGCTCTTCTTGTTATTATACATATTTATTCTTTGTTTAGAAACATTTAACTTAATTTCTTTAAAAGGTACAAATGTTTACGCTTATACAATATATTAGAACTTAAAATACCCGAGGTAAGTAGGACACGTCAGATAATTAAAAACTCGGTTGATTGAGACTAAAGCATAAATCATACCAGATTTGTTTAGATAAGGATTTATGAAACTGTTTATCTGAAATTCCAAAAATAAATGAACAAGGAATATTATTAGTATTTTAAGAAACTCATTTCTTACGAGGTAAAATTTGTTCCCTCAATCAAACAAATATACAATATTTTATTGCATGACTGAATATTTACAAGAAAAAAAAAACTGAAGTAATCAAAACCTTATTTCACAACTGTGGAATTTTATCAAATTTTTTTAATGATATTAGAATCTCATATACTTGAAAAGCCTTCTAAGCAACTGCCGCATGATTATGCCAGATTTTTTTTTTTTTTTTGTTGTTGTTAACTAATGCTCGCTTGTCTGACCTCTATTCAGCCCATGTTATTCCTAATGGCAAGCAGCGCAGGATTACGCTTGTCGTTACCAACAGACTTGAGTACGATTTAAATGAAGTATGGGTAGTCCCTGCATAACTTGTCAGAAGTGGTCGGTTTGCTATTAAACGTAACTATCATTTGTTCGGTAAACTCTTTATTTGAATATGAAAAATGTTATGTAGATATATAAATGTTTGGAAATACATCTTAACATATATTATTTACTATAATTATTTAGTAGTATAATAAATAATCAAACTGCTATCCTAGTATGAAATTTGTGTCAATCAATGTCGAGTTTACTTTTGCATGCTTAACTTTTGAAAACAGCATACTACACCAAAATAAAAGATCACAGAGAAAACATAAAAATTTTTTTGGATAATTTATAAGGTATTTCTCCAGCCTTCTTAGCATGCCTTCGTATTGTAGTGATCAGTACTACAATTACCTTTTAGATTTTTACGTATGTAGTACGCGAACTGCAGGAAAACTACAACACGTCTTCAATATCAATATCAAGAGGAATAAACCTCTGGCCTTGAAGCAACTGACTTGAAACGCGCGTGAAATCAAGTGGCGAAAGAAGTCTCACGTTCTCCCTCTCTCTCTTCTTAGCGAAAAGCCATAAATTCAATACTTAAAAAGTTTACAAGCACAATTTACATAAACAGACTAACGCGTTTGTTCTGCCCGGAAGTGGAAAATAAGAGAGGAGAGTAAAGCTTTAAAATAAAATAAACGTTAGTAAAACTTAAGATCCTTATAATATATTTAAAGATTTTGAAACAGATTTCTACATCGGCGGGTTTTCCCTTCTTACCAAAGAGTTAACTTTAAAAACATTATAAACGGTAGGTACACTGCTCAAAAAAAAAAAAAAAAATGGGACAGTCCTATATCTCCCGATCTACTGGGCCGATTGACAAAATTCAAATTGCGTTCTTCATGTCTCAAAAGCGCGACTTAGGATATATATTAGATTTATATATAGCACTATTCTAACATAGGTATTTTGACACAAAATCGGACTTTTTCTGAAATAACATACCAATTTTTTTACATATTTCGATTCTACGACTCAAATTACGCCTAAATATGAAATTTTGTAAAATTTGGAGCGAAATTTACGGAGAAATTCACAAATTTATGTTGGCAATTTCTTGTCAGTTTGCGCCAAGAATACTTCACTTGGCGAACTTCTTAATATATAGCAACCTAGTTTCCTTAGGAAAAAAAGTCACCATCGTTCCTTTTTTCCAAATAATATTCTTTATATTATATTTTTAATTATAACTTATTATTTTAAGTAATTTTTTCTTTTTCGAATTTCATTTTAATTGTTTAAGTTGCACGTTTTTTTTTTTTTTTTTCGAATAACTGTTTTAAAAATTTCTATTTACCTATTCGAACTGCGTAAATAAAGGTGCAGCGTTTATTTTTTTTTTTTTTTTCAAATAGTTTTCTTTATATATATATTTTTCGTCATAGCTATTATTTTAGGTCATTTTTAAATTTTTATACTTTTATTTTAATTGTTTGTGTTGCATTGTCTCTTCAGATAATTGTTTTAAAATTTTCTATTTATTCCTTCGAACTATGCATTTTAAATATATTTATTAATATCAATTTTCCAGAATTTGATTTTATTTATTTGAACTGCGTTTTTTTCGGAAGAATACTTTGTAACCCAGACTACGATGCGTTTGAAAACTGCATACTATATTAAAAGAGAAAATACAGTAAAGCACAGTTTTACACGCCTTTCAATGTTCCGTTCAGAAAAAAATATATATAAATAAGAGAGATGTATAACCGGTATTTTAACTTAGGATGACTTGCATACACTGCTTTAAACAGTTTTATCATTGTGCCCATTGCTTTACACAATTTTATCCTACATTTGGTTTCTTAAAATGTTATTCATATTTTAGTCAAATATTTTATTTTTGAAATCGCAAGAATCAAATATCATAAGACTGAAAAGTTTTAAATTTAAAAAAATACGAATACTAAATTTTACGAAAAAATTTATTTTTCTTCTCTGTTTCTTTAAGCATTCTGAAAGTATATTGAAAAGTATCCAACTTTTCGAAACATTTTGGTATTTCTGACAATCATTTTAAATAAAGTTATCGCCTTCCATTTCATAAAGGCCCACAAACGGCCGAGCGGTAAAGTTGCTGAACACTGGTAGTTCACTCCGGGGTTCGAACTCCGGTAAACGGGCTGGTTGCATGGGCGTTTTCGTGGATTTTCTCATGTGTACCGCGTATGACAGTTGGTTTCCCTTAGAAAGTTCTTCACGAAGTATTTCGTCAGAGCCTTTATCAGTCTTTAGAGGCTAAACATTTTGAAGCTATGAGATGAAAGGAAAGACTGGTTTCATCAAAAGGTTTTGGTTTATTTTATTATGACAAAGCACACTACGGCTATCTGCCTAAGAGGAGGGATGCCTTCCTGGAGGACTTTCTAAGGGAAACTGGCTCGCATACACGTTACACATGGGGAAAACCATGAAAACGCCCATGCAGCCAGCCCGTTCGCGGGATTCGAAACTCGGACCGAACTACCAGTGTTCAGCGACTTTACCGCTCGGCCGCTGTTTCATCAGGAAGGGAAAAAAACATCTTTAAGTGACATCCACATACATCACTGGATAAACTCCTGAATCTTCAAATAATTCGACTGAGGAAATCATGGGATTCACCATTTATGATACGATATGATGTTCTATAACGTAATTTACACAACCATATAGCTTAAAACCAGTCGCTCTTCACTTTAATCTGCAATGATATCGTTTTGTCTTTTTTGTTAACACAAGCTCAATTGATGGTATTTGCTGGTGCACACGTCCAACTGTTTTCTCTTTGAACACCTAAGTTCTTTGAAGTATCCTGATAGTATATTCGAAAGCGCCCAACTTTTTGAACATCTTGGTACGTCTGACAGCCAAATTTCCCTGCAAATTTTTGCTTACTTTTCTCCCTAATTTTCTTCTTTCCTTCTACAGTTATTTTCAGTGCTCACACAAGAAAATTAAGATTTTTCGACTGCTAGACTTCCATACATTTTGCATTCTTGTCAATTTTTTAAAACATCAATTATATGAATTGCGTTTCAGCTAAAGACAGCTTTTCATTTTCTAGTCATTTTAGCTATAAATAAAGTTTAAAGCGAAGTCCAAAGGATAAATATTTTAATTAAAAGATTTTTGCTAAATGACAAAGAAATAAAACAGTCCAGCAGGGTTTATTCTGTACCACAGAGTAACCCGATTCTTATACCGGCTGAAACAAACTAAATCATATTAAAGATCATGTTTTTTTATACAATCTATAACGCGAGAGAGAAATTAGCTTCTTAAAACATGCTTTTTAAGAGAATTAATATAAAAATTTATATTTATATATATATTTTTTAAAGTTGGGACTTGAACCAAACTGTCAGACTTTTAAAGCTTATTTTACATGGTGGTTATTATTAAAGTTCCACTTTGAAATGGTCATAAAAGGAAAACTACCGGACCAAATGTTATCAAACTTGGGAATCGTGTAAAGGAGGTTATGGGAATTTATTTTCGGCGGAAAAAAAAAAAGAGTTCAAAAACTCAACATCAGGGGAAAAGTGGCGCTGTATACAATATTGTTAAATGAAATAAGACACGAAAACATCTGTTTAAAATGTGTTTAATATTTTCCGAAACGTGTTACAAAGCATGTTCAATGTAGCGTCCAGCATTTTCCGAAAGCAAGTTAAATCATGTTACTGCATTCTCAACAGCAGCTCTTAGCATATCAGGTTTGGTTTTGGTTTGGTTTATTAGATTACGGCAAAGCACTCAAGGGCTATCTGCCTTAAGGGAGGGATGCCTTCGTGGAGGACTTTTTAAGGGAAACTCGCTCGTATACACGTTACACATAGCATATCAGGAGGAATGTTATCAGTATATCACATTTTTCATTTCTGCCAAATTGTTTAGATTATCACCATAAACTGTGCTTTTGAGATAACCTCATAGACAAAAGTCACAGAGGTTGAGGTCTGGTGGGAAGAGGGGAAGTGTTGGCCTATAAGACGTTCATTCGTGAAATGTTGCCTAAGTAACTATGCTACACTCTTGAGGTGGTGCCCAGCCCTGCATAAAAATCGTAGTATCTAAAATGCCACGTTACTACAGTTCATGTATCACGAAACATTTTAATATTGGCTCTAAGGAACTGCAATCGCAGTGGTCCAGCTGTTGACTGCTCTTCAGAAAAAAATGGTTCAGTTATAAAACTAGCTGTCATTCAACAGTAAACGGTGTGAAATGACTGTTATGCAATCGAATGCAGTAGGAGAATGCAATGGAACTAGATAGATAACATGAGCGATTTCTTTGGCCCAAATCGATTAAAAGCGTTTTGAATCAGTATCTTCATGTTTTATTGCCGAATTCAGGCTTAAAAAATTACAAATTAGCGATCTGTAAGAAAACTATTTCCAGATTGTACGCACTTGTGAGAGTGATTTGCGATCTCACATTTTCTAATCGCTAATTCGTGGTTTTCACGGACGAAATTCTCACTTACAGGGATGGCGCACTCGACATTTATCGATTTTAACGTCTTTAAATGGTAATTTGCCTACTTCAAAGTTTCTTAAGGGTATACAACATATTAAACCCGTTTAACAAAAGGTTAAGTTAGATTCCGACCCGTATTTCGTTTAACAATATTGCATACAGCGCCATTTCCCCCCCTGGTGGTGAGGTTTCGAACTTCCTTTTTTTCACGGAAAATAAATTCCCATGACCTCCTTTACACGATTTCCAAGTTTGATAACATTTGATCCAGTAGTTTTCCTTTTATGACCGTTTCAATGTGGAACTTTAATTATAACCACTCTGTATATTATTAAATTTTAATTTGAAGCTATGCGTTATATGTATACCAAGCGTAAAATTTTCGCTTTTATGGAAAAATAAAAAATCGAAGCAAATATACTTAGTATAATGGACCAAAACTGAAAACATTTCCCCTCCCTCCGAAAATAAAATATTGGAATTTCGAACTTGAATTTACTGGGTTATCGAAATATTTAATTTGACTTATCTTCTAAGTCCTAGTTCCGACAACAATTCCGTCAAAAATTCCGAATTACTTAAGCTAAAGTAAAAGATTTAGTATATATTCACTGTATGTTAATAAAGTAATCAGAGTGTAATAAAAATAGATTATAGAATTTACGCTGATGTAACTTTTTGTCTGACTGCACAACAGGTAATGGAAGAGAAGGTTTGTAGAGATCTGTTTTTGACATGCCTCTAAAAGTAGATGTCATATTAATTTTGTCTCTTCAATGTCAAAAAACTTTCCTTTGAGAGGCAACTTTAGTTTTTGAGAAAGAAAAAAAATCACAAGAAGACAAATTTGAAGAACATGCAGGACGATTGAATATACATACTTATTTTCCGAACACAAGCGATTCTCCGACTGGTTATTGAATAATGAAAAAATGCATTGTCATGCAATACAAAACATTTGGAATACGTTTTCTGGCTGAATAACGTAAGATTAAAAGTCATCTGCTTAATTCACATCCATTTACAAGTCAACTACTCGGGCAATTGCAGAATCGTTTTGATCCTGAGCTTGTAAGACAAACCTAATATCACTGGATTTAAACACTTCTTTAATCTTCCGAGAACGTTCCTTCTTTAGCTCATATTCCAAGAATATTAAGTGAATACAATTATTGCCAAAGAAATTGAATATTCATTTGCACTACGGCTTGGTAGTTTACTAACGAGTTAACAAAACTTAAATTCTGCTTTTTGTGTCAAAGAATACAACAATATTTTAAATATTTACAAATAAAATATTAAACTGGAGATTTAATTGGAGCCTCATCAGTTGCCTAGCATTTGAAAAAGAAAAGATTGTTAAATACTAATTGTTTGCTGCTCAGTCTAACCCAGGCTGCATGGTTGGTTTTCTTAAATTTTTAGGTTCTCTTTACAAAGATTCTCTATGAAAGCATCTTAATCAAATAGCTCCCATGTTCTTTCTATGTTCAAATAACCAACTAACCTAGTTCAAGCGCGATTTCCAAGTGAAGTTACTAGTAAAATCCGAATACTCATTAAAAATCGTGTAGCTAGCCAATCGGGAGTAACATGAAAGATACGGAACCAATAATTGAAATGTTGTTACGGTACGCTGTTTCTTAACTTAGATGGTCATTCCTTAATTAAATAGCCCACCAACGGCCGAGCGGTAAAGCTGAGCTGAACACTGGTAGTTCAGTTCGAGTTTCGAATCCCGCGAACGGGCTGGCCGTATGGGCGGTTTCGTGGTTTTCCCCATGTGTAACGTGTATACGAGCCAGTTTCCCTTAGAAAGTCCTCCACGAAGGCATCCCTCCCTTTAGGCAGATAGCCCTCGTGTGCTTTGCCATAATTAAATAATCCAATCCAATCCTTAATTAAATATAATTGATTTGTAAATTCTACTAGAACTGACGGTAAGAATTGAAATGGAAATAAGTAATATGGTGTGCAATCTTGATTAATATAAAATTAAAAATATTTGCATAGAAAATGTTTGCATTCAGACAGAAAGTATTTTGAAATATTTGCAATTACTTTATAAGAAGGATTTATTAATAACCGTAATAATTACTTATTATATTACTGATGATTAGGATTCAGTTCTTGACAATTACATTCTAAATTAGAATTTTAAGGATATAATGAAAATACGCTACGCACAAAAATACATTTTAGGAAAAAAATGAGTTGATTTTTTATATTTTAAAACTTCTTAAATTCATTTAGTAAACATCGTATCCTCGTTGTTTATTGAATCCAGAATGTTGGTGTCGTTTATATAATTATTCTTACTTGTCCACAGAATCTGCTGACTTATCCAGCCATTAAGTAGCTGCAGATCATTTCTACATAACCATTGAACTTCCATTAATTCAGTCTCTAGAGGGTTGTATGTTTATATCATAATTTGACTTTTATAAAAAATTATTATTCTAAATATTATGTTTCTATAAAAATATATTGTGCTTTAAAAATATGGATAATAGTATCAGCCGCTCTTTCAGCCACTTCAAAAGCAACAGTTTGTTTAGAAATAAATTATGCAGTTAATGTCATAAAATTCAAATAAATATCAAACGAAAATTCTCAGTTTTAGACAATTCGATTTAAACGAAGTACAGTAGCAGACGATAAAACGCCGATGGTAAAAATTTACTCTTACAAAAACTTCCTCTTAATTTTTTTAAGAAAAGAAAAGATACGAGAGAAATTTAAAAAAAAATAGTTAAAAATTTGAATAATATCATCTATAATTTAAAAAAATAGCCTTTCATATAGTATTAATAAATATTTATTACGCATCATTGAGGGAAAAAATGTCATATAATTAATTCTCCGTAAAATTTTACTTGAAGTTTAACGGTTAAAAATAGCTGTGGCAATTCAGTGTAACAAAAGTCCATAGACCACATTTGGCGTTATTATCGCTCAAAAAAAAAGGTGCCAAATTTCAAAACGCGAAATTATGTAAATTCGTGTATATCTTAGAAAATTTTGAATAAAAAAGTCTAATTTTTTGCAGATATGCTTAAAAATACACCTACTTTAAGATGATGGTAAAAATTTTATAGGTTATAATTCAAAATTTTTTTCGAAAAATCTATAGAAATTATTTAAAAATAGAAATTTAAAAAATAAAACGCAAAAAATGAGTAAATTTTATTTGGAATGAACCAAAATTTCGAAATGTGAGAGGAAAAAATCAAAAAAGTTTAATAAAAAAGAGATATTAATAAATATTTGCCAAATTCAATTAACATTGAGGAGCTAAAATTTTGAGAGCTAATATTTTAAAAACTATTCGTACGATTTTTACAAAACTTGGTATTCTGGCATAATTTGAGTCGTAGAATCGAAATATGTAAAAAAATTGGTATGTTATTTCAGAAAAAGTCCGATTTTGTGTCAAAATACCTATGTTAGAATAGTACTATATATAAATCTAATATATATCCTAAGTCGCGCTTTCGAGACATGAAAAACGTAGTTTGAATTTTGTCAATCGGCCAAGTAGAACGGGAGATATAGCACTGTCCCATTTTTTTTTTGAGCAGTGTATCTCGGGTATTCGTTTTAAGCATTCTTCCCATGTGAAATTAATGAATTTTTTTAATTAACGTTTTTCCCTTTCCGATCAATAATGTTAATTATTTTCCACTTCGAAATTTTAACATCATGCATTTTAAGTTTTTTAAAGTATGGAATAGGAATATTTTTCTTTCTGAAAGGACGAAAACATATCCTTCAATTCGCAACTTGCTTACATGCGACATTTAGAAAGAAGAATAACTTTGAAAGTAACAGACCATATTCTGATTTCAAATATTAAATTGTTGTTAGAAATATTTATTTCAAAACATTTGATTCTTAAAAATGTTCTATCGGAATTTTTTTAAAAATGCGGAAACAACTTCTGTAACTCTTTGCAATTTTTGACAAGTTCGACAGAGAGGGCCCGGGGAACATTTGTCTGAGTTGCAAGAGGAAAAGGCATCAGAAGAAAAGTTCTGAACATTTAATGAAGAAACATAATTTAACGCTTAAATTATTGTCCAATTTCCTTTATAAAATTTTAGTGCATTATTATATGTTTCATGTGTTCTAAATGTGATATTCAAAGGTTTACCTCGAAATAAATTTTTATCTTCAATTCAAGTATCGATTAACTGTGTCAGCATACCGCGCAGTTCTATATTGTCATAAAATTTTTGGGTACTTCTTTTTCAATAATGTCTTTCTCCTTTTTAATGATGCCTTTTCTCAACTGTGTCTGAGTGGCCATCTTAATCAGAGCTCTTCCCAATCCCTTACCAAACGGCCGGAAGTCTTCAATATGCTCACTTACACTCCACCACCATAAAGTCTTTCGACGCATTCCATTAACAAGAAGTCCCTGGTGCCGAAATAATGAGGAAATACCAATTTGTTCCTCTGGAAAAATTTAACTTTGAAATAATTAAAAAAATCTGAAAGCTTTTAGATTTGATATTACGTCCAAAGGGGCATTTTTTAACGTTTTGTGTGTTACCTTTATTTATTAAATATCATGTTCGCACTTAAACCATAAAATTCAGTTCAACAGCAATATCGCAAAATATTTAAAAAGAGCATACCTTTAGAATTTCCGATACACAGTCTCGCGAGCTGGAGATAAAAACGCATTTTTTCCCTTTACATTATTTCCATTGCTCGCTTTGAAATAGTTGAGTTTCTTAATCAAAAATTCGTTCAAGTTTTACAAAATGAAAATAGATAATAAAACCAAATTCCAAGTTTGAGCTTCCAGATACCCATATTTGGGTAGGGGACTACGTTATTAAAAATTTAATGTCTCTAGGTACCTTTGTTTTTCATAATGCAAGAAACATGCATGCATACATGCAGATTCTTCATTATTTATTTTCTTTAAATATAACGCGGGTATCTAATATTTGGTGGCAACAGTCTGAAAAGTGAAACGCCATTTTATAGTGGACGAGGCAAAATGCGAAAATGAAATTAATAGCTTCTTTGGGCAAATTGTCCCTTTGGACTAAAAAGTTATGTTGGCCTTACCAATAACGATAGTATAAAAAACAGATAATTACCTAGTCTGCGGTGCACTAATTCATACAATAAGGATTTTTTTTTTCTTTACGTTACGAAGGTGTTTGCTCTTTCATAACAAAACTCCCATGCAATGACGAAGTAAATACAATATGTATTATTGTTCATGGTAACCTACATACCATAAAGAATCATCACAAGTGACATAGGATTTTTGTTACATATGATATTACATTCATACTCGTAGACTTAGAAAATCTGTTACGTAAACTTCAGTGCATATCTAGTAATTTAATGCTTCTTCAAGCTATTATCTTTTTTTGGGGGAGCGATTTCAGGTATAGCTAGAGATACTATGCAGAACTTAGTTGCTCAAAAGGCCTATTAGTCACGAAATGGGATTTTGCCTCGAGTCACTATAAATGAGTTGTTTCATTTTACATACGAGTCCGTTGCTATTTGGCAAAATGTAAGATATTTATCTTTCAGACTGAATCTATCTGTTGTGGATTAGCAAACTGAACTATTTGAAAGCAAACGATGCAGTTCTGAAGAAAAACTTAATTCTTACTTCTAAATCGGATAAATTTAAATAATAAAATTTCTTTTGATTCATGATCTGTGTAATTAAAATTATTCATAGAATGTTGTTATATACATTTCTTATTTTATATTTTTTAAATTTTAGTGATTTTAGTTAACGTTTTTATCTCCAGCGGGCGCTACTGTCTATTGTAAATTTCAAAAATATGTTGTTTTTAAATATTTTGTAATTTTGCTGTTGAATTGAATTTTATTTAGCGTGAGTGCGAAGAACATGATATTTAACAAGTAAAGTTAACACACAAATCGTTAATAAATAAATAAATAAAAACGAGCTTTCTAAGCCATTTATCTAATTAAACTGAACCTGATAAAATGAGGAAAGACTGGAAACGACAACAACAAAAAATTGTATGATAGTGTTGAGCTTCGGGAATGACTGAACCGAAGAGTCGGGAGCCATGCTCTGTGTGTCGTCGAGTGCATCGCGAGTTGTAGCGTAGAGAGTCTCGAGAGTACGGGGTTCGTGAGGATTTGGAGTGAATAATGGCAATACTACTTGATAAAGTATCGAAACACACTTTATTTACCAACATTTATCAAGACAGCTCCAAAACACTTTTATTGTCGTCGAAGATCTACTATAAACACGCTGAAACTATCAGTTACACAGCCTTCACACTGTCAGGCAATAACGGTGGAGACAGCTCCACTGTAAAGCACCAGAGTACAGCTCAAAACTCTGCTCGGTCGTTCTCGGAACTCCACGTACTCTCGAGATTGTCTACGCTACAACTCGCGATGCACTCGACCACACACAGAGCACGGCTCCCGACTCTTCGGTTCAGTCCTTCCCGGAACTCAACACGCTCTCTCGACGATGCACTAACCTCGATACACTAAGAGACTCTTCGATGCACTCGACGACTCACTCGGCATTCGCTGTCCGGCTGTCAACTCGATCGTCTCCGCACGAACTAACTAGATGAGATACAGTAACTCGCACTCGACGAGGCACTCACTCGCCCTCTTGACGAGGCACACTCTCTGACTGCGGACCAGCAGTGTTTATATAGCTTTCGGCTTGTGTTCGAGAACATTCTGGGCTAAACCGGTAAGAATTCGTTCCAGAAGGTTCTCCAACCATCCATGGTATATCGCTAATTTTGTCGCCAAATGGGTGAATTCTCGCCAAATGTGGTAACCCTGCCTACTTTTGCTATTTTATGGCAACTTTAAAACTGCTTTGCGGAGAAGCTATCCCACCGCGCCTGGACATTTCGCAACAATAGCACTTAAAACCTGCGTCGGGAGTTCTAAACAAGTGCTGCTATGCTGCTTTTAAAATTTTCGTGATTTTGCTGTTGAATTGTATATGGCGAAAGTGCGAAGAAAATGATGCTTAACAATCAAGCTAAAAAAATAGTTGGCAAGAGTGGATGTAACATCAGACTAGTAGCCTGTGAGCTCACCGAGAACTTAAAAAGCCTTAATAAACCCTTTTGAACGACCTTTAAAACCTGAAATGTTTCAGATATTTTATTAAAATCTTATATTGCATCTTATCTTCTTCTGGAAATGCATCGTGTAGTACGATATTTTAAGCAGATATCTGGAACATTTAAGTTCTCCGTAATACTCTTTATAACAAAAAATTCGGCGAACCAAGAAGGAGTTGTCCGATATAGACAAAAATTGGTGGATAAAAAAATTATGTACAGAATAGAAAATGATTAAAATTTCAGAAAAATTTTATGATTTATTTCAGAGTTTAATCGTTACAAAGTAACGAGCTCAATAAGTTGTTGACCCACCTCTAGCCTGGATGCAAGCTGACATACAGCGTGGCATAGACTCCCGGATGGGCTCCTGAGGTATTTCTTGCCAAATTTGCTCCAATTGTCGGGTTAGGTCATCAACATTCCCTGGCAGATGTAGTCGTCTTCCCATCATATCCCAGACATGCTCGATGGGAGAGAGATCTGGCGGTCTGCCTGGCTAAGGAAGTGTTTGACAAGCTGTAAGACAGTTAATAGCAACATTATTTTGCTGAAAAATAAGGCCTGGGTGCAATAAAAGGAACGGTAGCAAAACAGGTCTTAGAATGTCGTCGTACCGCTGTGCTGCAATTGTGTCTCTAATGACGACCAAAGGGATCTGGCTATCAAAGGAAATGGCACCCCAGACCATAACTTCTGATTAAGGTCGTGTGTAGCGTGCAATAGTGAAAGCAGGATAGGCACGCTGCTCTGAGCGTCTCCAGACACGTCTTCGATGATCGTCACGACACAGTTGGAAGCGGGATTCGTTGCTAAAGACTATACGTCCCTAGTCAGCATCATTCCAACCTGATCGAGCCACGCACCACTATAATCTGCCTCGGCAGTGTGTAGGTGTGAGTGGCAGGTGGCGTAACGGTCTGTACGAATGTAGATTTCGCTCTATCAGCCGTCCGTGAATGGTCATAGTGGTTACTCGTGTGTGGGTCGCACGTCTGATGGTTGATAAAGATGAATCAGGCGCTGTGATAGCTGATCTCTCCTCCCGATGTGTCGTGATTTTAGGTTGACCGCTACCATTATGACGCTAAAATCTGCCATTATACACCCATTTTTGCCAGCATCTTCTAATCGCCTCATCGCTTCGACTCATATGACGAGCGATTCTCCGATTTGCCCAACGCACCTCTTTCAATCCAATGATATGACGTCTTTCAAACTCTGACAGTTGCTCGTAATGCGCTCGAATCCTCCGCCGACGTATTTTTTCAGTCGTCTAAATGTATCCTAAATCCCAATGCAACAGAAAATTTTAACCAAAAGTTCAAGAACAGCTCCTTATATACCGTACATCTGTTGTTATATACCGTACATCTGCTGGATGCGCAGTTCTGATGAGCTGGAGATCGCACTATTCATTCATTGGACACCAAACTTTAATCATTTGCATATTTCGTCGAAACATTTAGGCATACAAAATTTCAAAGCAATTGGATGACACTTTCTTGGTGCATCGAGTTTTTTTGTTATAGAGTGTACTAACAGAAGCAAATGGCGGCTTAATTACATTAGCTTCAGTATTATGCTACAGCTAATTTGGCGCAAAAATATTTAATAAAGCATTTATTCTTTCCCCCTTCCTTTTAATATGAGTATCTCCAAGTGCAGATGCAGAATGTCAGGGCCTACTTGTTTATTAACACCTTGGCATGACCTGAATTACATCTGATCTGTTTATCTTTGTTGTTAACATTATCCGAAAGTACTGGGAGAGTTACTTTTTTATTTCTAACAGAAGGTATAAACAAATACAAATCTTTAGGTTGGTAATGTACGAAAATAAAATGAAATGATAATAAAAACACCATCAAAATTGCAGAGATGAAATAAAAATACATAAAATTTACGAAATAGATTTGAATTACCATTCTCATCTTCTTACGACTTTAATCATCCGAGATATGAATTAAAAACTCTGAAAACGATAATTTTCGACCTCATTTTTCCGAGTGGCAGCAGTCTCGCACGTTGGAGATAAAAATCTGCTTTATTTCGAAAAATATTGCCACTGTTCGTTTTCAAATCATAGATCTTGTTAGTAAAAAATTCAAAATATGAAATAGAAATAGCATTTCCAAACATTAAATATATTATTATTATTATATAAGATCATTTCGCATTGGTCATCAGGATACAATGGATATTTAGCATTTCAAAATATGCTTTTACCTATATTTGAAGTTTTCGCCCGAGGACGTTGGCTTTATTTAGAAGTTTAAGGAATGCTCACGCTGAAAAGGTGAATCCATGGATGAGTGCCGTCATTTAGCGACCAAAAGAGTCTTTAACTGAAAGCGAGAGATTTAATCACGAGCTTGAGCTGTTGTAGGGGAACTCAGTCAGTTTAAGTTCTATTGAAAATATAATTTCCAAATGGAGAACACATATTTCTTGCAATATTTGGAGTATGCTGTAATTTTACACTTGGAACTATTTGAAGAGGAAAATACACAACACAAATCACTAAATCTAAAATCTGATTAGTCATGTATTGTAAAGGCACTCACTCGCTTTGTCTGGTGTTAAAACACATAAACTTGGAAAACACATTTCAAATTGATGATAATAAATTAATACACAAAGAGTCTCCGCTTTTTAAAAATTTGAGGAGTCTAAACCCTGTTCTGTCAGGCTGTAAACATGTGTAAACACAGAAGAAGGATGATTCATCCATGTCAGCTACGTATGTGGTCACCCACCCAAGTGCTGACCACGGCAAAGTTGCTGGGTTATAGTTTACAAGTTCTCTTATATTTCGAAGTTGGCATTTTCTGGAAAACGTTTTAGCTAGTAGAAAGTATTTCGTCATGTAGTTAATCGATCTTCATTTTTTTAAGTATTCTATTGTTCGGAACACACCATGGGACGTTTAAAATCATCCTTAGTAATTTATTTTGAAAATCTTACTTTTGTACGATAGGTGTTTTGCAGTAGTGCTCCAGGTAGAAATACCGTATAGTAAAATGGTGGAATCCTAGTGAGATGGGTAGAAATTGGTGGGTGGAATCCTAGTAATATATAACATACGCTTTGCTCTTATGTGAATTTTCGACTTATTCGTAGGAGAGGATAAAGGTAAATGGCCCCTATGTTAGCTTTTCGTAATGCATTCATAGTTTGTTCTTTAAACAATAGTTGTTCGTCAAAGAGCATACCTAGGTATTTAATAGAGCTGTTAACTCGTGTTTACACATTATTAATTTGAACATGAATGTCGATAGGAGCATTCTTTTTAAATCTTCTAAAAATAGTGTCGTTACATTTACTTGGGTTTACTCCAGATCCTGAACCAATGATCAGTGATATTAACTGGGAACATTAGTTTGTCAATAGCGAGTTGAGGTTTTAAAGACTTCCTAAAAACGATGTTATCATCAGCATAGTTAGCGATTTTAGCATTTAATTGCTGCAGTATGTCATTTATAAAGATATTAAATAGGATCGGCGCCAAAAATGTTTCCTTGAGGGACGCCGTCTTTAATGATCTTTCTATTGGAGAGAGAGTTTCCAACTCTAACTTGAAATATACGATTTTTTAATAGAAGTATATTATAATTTGGTGGGATTGATAGGGAGAAGTGTTTCTTGCATTTTGAAGAGAAGGCCGACGTGCCATACTCTGCCTTTTCTATGTCTACAAAGCATGCAGCAACGGTATTTTTTTAATAAAAGTGTCAGCAATAAATTCAGTTACAATAATGTGCTGGTGTGTGCATTATGTCTTCTGCGAAATCCATATCGTCCGTAGTCGATAATATTATTCTTTTTTAGATGATCAATCAGTCGGATTTGAATAATTTTGTCTCGAAAATTTCACCAATGCAGGGAAGCAAGCTGATTGGGGAGTAACTGGTCGTTTCTTTCGGATGTTTACCTGTTTTGAGGGAGTTAATGATTATAACATGCTTCCATTGATGCGGAATATTATGTAAACAAAGGTAGGCATTAAAGAGACCTGCTAATAGTACAATCTAATGTCAGGGAAGTTTTCTGGTAGATTTATTGGAGACTGAATCATATCCTTTTGCTTTTCTCACCTTGAGATTCTTAATGATGTTCTGTATTTCTCTAGGGAAGGTAGATAATAAATAATTTACTTCAGTGCGAGGAATTAAATTCTCGTTGAATTCTTGGACTTCTTGCTCAATTTCAGGATCGAAGCCGGAATTAGGAGTAAAGATGTTTTCAAGTACATAAGGACATGTATTACATGTGACGTCATTGCATATCGAAAGGGTTTTGTTACCGAATTTTAAATAACTAGCTGCTGTTGGCAACGTGTTCGTTTCTGAATAAGATAACTAACAAAGGGACGAAATGACCATTAATTCTTACCGTTGAGTGCTTGCTTAGTGACTCTTAAACATGAATCAAGTGAGAAAGAGTTTACACTGTAACGATTAAAGGGAAATCGAACAACAGCAAGGAAGTTTTATGTAGACAAAAAAGAAAGTGTTTGAATGAATTGAAACAAAACGTGTTCTTAAGAAAACGCCACAAAATCAATTACCGTTTTGCGAAAAGCAAGAAAATGCCTGAACACGAAAAGTAACCTTTTTAGATATATCAAAGAAACCTAAGCAATCGAGTTTTCTGTGTCTAGTCAAACTAGACACACACACACCAAAGTAGTCACTTCGAGCTGACTAGACACACACAAACTGTCTGCGTGTAGTCAGTTCGAAGCTAGAAAGAATGCTCAGTGAAATCCTGCCAGTCATAATAGATATCAGCTTCAAATGACGATACTAATTACAGCTTTTATAAGTCTAAAGTGTGCAAAGCCAAAATAAAGTTTTTTAAAACTATAATTTCCTTTACATTATTCATTATCTTAAGTATAGACCGCACCCTAGTTTTGGTAAAAAATGTGCGATAAAAATGATGGGGCCCACACTCGAACAAAGACAGTAGCAAACATGTTAAACGGAAAATTACTCCCCGATTTAATGCTTTTACATGCAATACAAAGTGGCTTTTGTTAATACTTGACGGCCAGAGATTATAAAGCAGATAAAACACACTAATGTACGTAACAGACTTTCTACCCAATTAGGAAATTTTTGCACGCTCGCATTTTAGAGTTTTTATATTGGGAAAGATTATATTTTGGAGTGTTAACTGCCTTCAAAGTTGAATACTTGCATTTGCTTTCTTGCAATTAATGCTCATAAGTGTAAATTTTCTCCTTTCAAAACTGCTTTAAAATTGCTTTTGTGGATTATCTGATTTTTATAGTTCAATGGAAAGATTTGGTTGATGCTTGTTTATTGCTTTAAGATAAGCATCATTGTACCTTCTTAGAGATCTAGACTATATAAACTGAAATTTAACGTATTCAAAAATAAAATTAGAATGGTGTACAAAATGATGAGCTCCGGTTATATTTATCGAAAACTTTATGCAGATTAAGTAGCTGAGATTAATTTCGTTTAAAAATTTCAATGGGAGCTTCACATTTCTGATCTCTCAAACAAATGTGAAAAAATATATTTCTGTTTTACATATCTATATATACATATATAGAATCACAGAAATTTTTTAGAACAAAGATATTTGATTTAATTTATTTCATGTCTTTGTTGTTTTGGTTCTAAATTTATTACTTTTTGTCTATTGTTTAATATATATATGAATATGAGACATGAAATACAAGAGAAAAGTACTTACATTAATTTATTGGTAGTCATTTTAATTCTTCATGTTAATTTTACTAAGTCCCCTTCCCGTCCTAAAACTACTAATTGTTTATACTTCATAAATCTGAAGTTTGTCATCATAAAATTGATCCGTATTGCGCTATTACGTAGGAGTAGCACTGCGGATACTTTTTTAAAGAAATCAACTCTATAAATACCTCTATGCTGAAAGGCGCACTACCTTTTCCTGCCTTCCTTTTGCCCTGATTACATGTGCCTTTCTTCTCTGTATGTTGTTCATTCTCTGGAGATGTTATAATTTATATACGGCAGTGGACACGAATCAAGTAATGGGTGTGCATTCACGTGCATAGGACAACCCTCCAATATTCTTACAGAAAGAAAATTCGTTTTACACAAGAACAATAGTATCTTCCAGGCAGAATCATTTGCAATAAAAAAAAAGGTCTCAAATACAGCATGAATTCCAGTTTTAAAGAAATCAATATTTTCACAGGCTCGCAATCTACCATACAAGCCCTAATCAATCCTCAACACAAATGCAATAAAATAAGGGAGATACAAAACCTATCTTCAGTCAACAGAGACAAAAAATTTAAGATAGCTTGGATAAAAGCACATGTCGGCCAGTCAGGAAATGAGAGGACAGACAAGTTTGCCAAAGCAGCAGCAAAGGATCTCACCGCAACCAAAGCTGAATTACCGCAGCCATCCTCTAAAATTAAAGCAATACTGGAATCCCATCTCCTAAGTAAGTGGCAAACTTACTGGCAAGAAACGAAGCAGGGAAGAAGAGCATTCAAGCTCATCTGCAAGGTTCACTGACACAAAATTCAAACAAATGCAGTCTAATTTCAGGTCACATCCCTTTACCTACATATTTCTACGAAAGGAATATGTGCCTATCAGATATCTGCCAATGTGGGAAAAGGGGTGACCTGGAACATTTCGTCTTCAACTGTCCTCTGAAAAGTCAATGGCAGCTCAAAAGACCCAGTATTGATATCTATGCGTTCGTGAAATTTCTCTACAAGCCCAAACATCAGCGTGGTAATCTTCGCAAGATTAAGGGATTTCTTGAAAGAACAGAATTATGCGCCCCATCATCAGAAGTCATTACCAAATCTATGTCTGTTGAAACTGTATGTCTATACATGTTGTAACTCTATATATGCCTCATGTATGTTTAAATGCTACAATATGTTTTTCTCTGTTCAATTTTAAATAAACATCCGCATCTTTGGACGACATGAACGGTGCGGTTCAAAACCTCGGGCTGTCGCATGAAAATGCGCCTAGGAATGCATGAAAATGCGCCTAGGCACGTCTCTCACGATCCTGGATAGGGCTGTTCTAGATAGTTAGTGGAATTGGACTATATCTACTTGTCTATGACGAATACCTGTGTCTCACCCACGTTTTCCTATCCGCTATATAAGGTAGTGGGGGTTCTTATTGTTGTGTAGCAAATTCGCTTAATTATTTAAATTACAACTTATTAAAAATTAATTTATTAATATTCTAAATTTATGCTTCACAACGAGTATTTTATTTAATTATCTGTGCTAAGTTTGTTTAATTTTAATTGGGGATTTTCACGAAAGAATTGGTACGTTCTTTTCACTCGTTATTTGTAAACGCGCTGAAACACACAATGGAATCGGGTGCTTTTCTACGTAATAATCTTGATTTTATATTACTTAATTTGAGTTTAACCATTCGTAATTTATACCACTAGAAACAGCAAAATTAGCTCCTTAATTTAAGATTGCTTTCAAGACTCTAACCTTAACAGATTTTTAAGATAAAGTAATTTATTTAACTGAAATTTCCATTTTTCATTGTGAGTGAAGTAATGGGGGAGGAAATAGCAAAAACGCAGTTTCTAACAAGATTCTAGTTCTCTTGCATACGCAGTTAGGGGATTTTCGGCGGGTTGAGTTTATGTTTGCCAGTTCGGCCTTCGCAAATGTTCCAGGCTCGGGGATAGTTGGCGATGTTTAACTTTGTGTTTAGTTCAATGCCTCAGAAAAAGGAGAAATTTTACATCGCGTGAGGCGGTGGTTGTAGAAGCTGGTTTTTTCACAATTTCTGGCTTTTCTTAGCCAATGTGGTAGTCTCATCATGTCTAAAAGGTGCTGCAAGTCGGGATTTCGGCCTCTTGCCCTTCTTCCCTGGTTAATTCTGGCTTTCACCATGGCCGTGTGAGTTCATGCTCTCGTGGATCCAGAAAATTTTTGTCACCTACGCTCGACGATGGGAGGCGAAGGCAGGCGTTCTTGTGGTTATAGGCCGAGAACAGATTTTTAGTACCTTTTCACTGAAGTCGCCAGCGTTTCGCTGCCTTCTAATGTTGCTAAATTACTTCTACTTTTAAGATGTGAAAATATGCATGGAATTAAAGACGTAAGTTTATCCTTTTACTACATGAGTCCAGTATGACATTTTTACCAAGGAACGAGATGCCGTCATTGTTCTTCCTGCCTAAATCGCCTAGATGCAAACTCAACCGTCTTATTTCATCTTCCTGAAATAGCAATTAACAATCCGATTTCCTGTGCCTTCATCCGTAATGCTACGAGTTTCGACCCGATTTCTGATGATTGTTCTACCTGCAGATGTCACCTACATGCAGACGCTCCAGCTATTCCTTCACCTTCCTGAAATAGTAACTAGCTGCCGGATTTCTTGTGACTTCTAGCTGCCCGATCCTTAATGCTTGCTGATCCTGCTTTTCTCGGAAAAATCCAGTGGTGAAGGAGGCTTAAGTAACCCGACGGATTGCCAGCTTCCTGCTTTTCCTGCCGGATCTTTTCCAACTAAGTGAAGAAAACTTACGCATCTTTAATTTGCTATTTCCTTAAATTCTGTAAATTCTAACTCCAGTTAAAATTTTTCTTCAAGACCTTGCAAGGAATTTTTTTTATGTGGGTTTACCTTAGGGTGTAAGTAGCTTATTTTACAAGTGACTTGTTAAATGTTTTACGGATATAATTTTAACTTTAAGATTATTGAAGGGAATTAGTAATAGGATATCAATGTAAATTTCGCTAAGGATAAGACTTATTAATATTTAAAGCAACACAATATTAGAAATGACACGGACATTAACAAGGAAATAACATAACATTTGCAAAAGAAATATTTTCTATAGTATGAAATGAACTGAATGCAACAAAATTGCAATAATAATAATATGCTTACTAGCACACAGTGCCTTAACAGTTGGATCGAGAGCGTCGTATTTTGGTTTTTGCACTAAATTCATGAACTCAGCTATTTATATATTCTTAGCGCTTAAAAATATTGCTTCTGATATTAACAGCATCTTTGAAAGATTTTATAATTTTATTATTCCATGAAACAGCAAGCCATCTGTAGAACGCTGCAGCTAAATGTTTTCGTTTAAAGAAAACAAACGATAATTTTCACGTCTCCTCGTCGCTCAGGCGCGTAATTTATCGAAACCAAAAGCGTAAGAATGCCGTCTAAACGTCATCACGCCAAGAGAAAATGATGTCACCGGAAAATATGTCCAATTACAAGTACTGTCGTTTACCTACGTGGAGCGGTACAGAATGCTTATATGCAAGCGGAAGACGTGAAAAATGAGCAATGCCCTGGCCGAGTCTCGAACCTCTGAAATAGGCGCGGAGCGTGCTGGCCATTACACCATGAAGACTTGCTAAGAAGGGGGAAGAAATGACTTATAATTCTATAAGGAAGAAGGCAAACTACGATCTCTTAAGAAAAAATTCAAAGAAGTTTCTTTTGAAAAACTGTCGTAAGCTATAGAGTTACTATTCCTTATTTCATTTAATCTACCTGCAGCATTAAAGTAACAGAATATAAAAAATGAGTATACATTATGTACAATTAACATAACAAATAAATAAAATTTCAAAAAAATTGGCTAAGCAATGTTACCTTACTATTACACTGATATTATAATGTTACTTTAATACTACACGAACTTTAATAACATACGGAACTCATAAAAATATTTTACTAGTTAACAAATTAATCATGTAGAGCAGTTTTGCACTCTTTCGTGAAAACAATGTGATTTAAACTTTTGATGTTACTTGTGAAGAAGAGTTAATTTTAATAATAATGTCCTTTGGAACAAAGCTCTGTGAAAACTAGATTAACTACGGAGATTAAACTACAGATCACAGGAACTCTGTATTAATATTTTATATCCTTTTGAAATGGATTAATCATTGTGACAGATTATAGACTATATTATAGTGATACCTGTTAGGTATTACATCATCATTGATTAATATCAGTTTCTGTTTAACAATTAATTTTGTGTTAGCAGCAGTTAAATTGTGTTTGCCGAGAAATTCTTAACACAGTGTGACAGAATGTTTATTAATAAACGAAGCATGATTAAAATGACTGATTTCTGTATTTGAAAGGTCTATAGTTAGTTAGAACTACTTACTAGGCCAGCAAACCTTTTGCTGTAGAATAGTTTTCTAAGTATTTATGTTTACTGATTTCAAATATATATTAAGATTTGTGATATCTCTAACAAGTTTTGCATGCCCACCAACAGCCAAGCGGTAAAGTCACTGAACACTGGTAGTTCGGTCCGAGGTTTGAATCCCTTGAAAGGTCTGGCTGTATGAGCGGTTTCGTGGTTTTGCACATGTAATAACGTATATACGAGGTAGTTTTCATTAGAAAGTCCTCCATGAAGGCGTCCCTTCCCTTAGGCAGATAGCACTCGAAGTTTTGCCGTTCATAGTTCACTCGAAGTTCATAGAGGCCCCCCCTTTCGGGGTAAGAGGTCCGAGAGTTCCCATCCCTCTTCCTCTATCATCAATCTCTCCGGAGGACTTTCGGCTCGCCATGTCTTTAGAGAGTCTCCATGGCGCAAAGACACTATACGTTTACAAACATTCATGCCTTTTCAGGAATTCGCATCTGGGCCCTTCGGTATCGCAGTACACTTCCCTAAACAATATACCGTCTCGGGGGCCGTTTATTTATATAGTAGCTCTTTAGCATAAAATACTCTGTAATAATTTATGAATAAGTCATCTTTCAAATTATATACGTAGATGTGTTCTCGTTTAATTTATGATATGCGGTTTTATTTGCCGTTCTGAGGCACGTTCATTCTTCACTTAACACTTTTTATGCTCAACATTGTACTTCTAGGTAATTGTAACAAGAAATCAGACTGGTTGTACTTCTAGGTAATTGTAACAAGGAATCAGACTCGTTGTACTTCTAGGTAATTGTAACAAGGAATCAGACTGAATCAGCGAACACTGAAACAGATTTTAATACATTTTGCTGTTGTCAACATATCTATTTTCTGCGCTACGTTATTCTGTGAGACAGAATTTCTTAGAAAAGATGGAAAAAATCTATGAATATTTAAAAATATCTTTTCGAAAATCTCATCGATTTAATTTAGATTCAACTTTTAAGTATGCAGGCATTGCCTGTTAGGTGTTTTTTCAGGCTCCTAGAAACATCTGGCACCTCATCTCATTGAAAAATGTTACCAGTTTCCATCCATTGTCAATGAACGTTTTATAGTTAGGTACAATCGTAGTTCCCAGAGCCCTAATTTAATGAGTCCCAGATTTGAAGTTCTAAGTTCCAACTTTGCGAATTTATTCGGTAATCATGATCTGACTGAGCATGTGGCTTTAAAACTCACTCGTCTTGATGGACGAGTGTAACGTATTGTTGGGGGCGTGCGTACGGTTTCGTAATAAGATTGAATGTTTAAGTCCGATTTAAATTTAATAAAATGTATTCCTATCACAAGAAATATAACAAGACGCTGGATATTTCCTCAAAGATATTCGTACACTATCGCAATATCACGCAATATAATCAGTAACTATATTTTAAACTACTAAAACATTAAATAGAACGCAATCCAAAGCGCAGAGAAAGCTAATCCGATCTCACCGTGAATTTGCTAAAATCAAATCAACAACAGCAGTTATCTAAACAACTGAACTAAGATAGTATTTCTTTCCGCCTTTTATGGCTTTTTAATCGGGCTCGAGAAAGTTCTGGAAATTTCTGTTTTCTCGAGGTTTCTGGAAAGCAAAAGAGTAGAATTACGGCTACAGCTAACACAGTAGTTAATTACATTTATTCAATTTAAATAAAAATTACGATATATTTATTTATTAGAAGTTAAATGCGCCTTCTCTTGTATTTTTACTTTTCCGGCTTAGGTTTCTCTTAAAATATGTCTCATGCTGCATTGCACGGGGAAATAAAACGATTTTAATTATAATTCTAATAAAATTAACTAAATACAAAATCTGTAACAATATTCTTGTGTTGATTTTACTGAATTGACAGATTGTTAATTTTTAGCTGATATTGTCTCTTGCGGATTTAAGAATAAATATTGTGACTCAACCTGTAAAACACGTAGTTTCCTACTTCTGTAAAAATGCGGGAATAAGATCTCCAATGTTTTTCAGTACAACACATTATAGTATAAGCAGAAGAAAATTCGAAGATTTTTCCAGTCTTTGGACACATAGCGTATGCCAATAGCAATATGAGCAGAGGTATTACATTTTTATTTTTCTGTACTGTAATAGTTATAGTAGAGAAAAATAAGAATGTAATAATCTTGAAAATGCAGTATCTTAAATTCAGCATAAAAATGCCTCGAAGATAACATAGCCAACAGAGTAAACCAAATAACTTAGAAATGCGTTAAATTACCTTATAATAAACAGCTGTAATAAAAAAAGTTATGCAGCGTGATAAAGTAGTATTAAAGTATAAGAATTATTTTTTATGTGTTCAAAAAATTTTTTAATGAAAATTTAGTTTGCAATTTCGAAAACAAATATTGAGTCAGCTTACTAATCTGATTCAAAAGAAGAACCCAGTTATTCATTATGAGGCAAATCAATGAATACAGAAAAATGGTACAGTATTATTTTTCAGTGTAATCCCTATGTGCGATACATGGATTACAGCGCTTCGAAAATTTGTGGGAACTGCTTGAAAAAAATTTTTTTTGTCCCGACAATAACATATATTATGAGTCATATGAGGTCGCGAAGTTTTGCAATTTTTGTCGATTTCTCGCCAAATGTGACGACTAAAATTAGTCGCCAAAATAGTTGCCAACTTGACGATATCTCAATGTTACTCAATGTTAAATACACTTGCCGTTGTGTTCTTATACAACGTATCGTGTGTAGCTTGTCGTGTATAGCTTGTGCACTTCCGTTTTCAGCCCTCTCATCACATTTTCAGGGGTGAACACATAATGTTGACTAAAGGAGATATGTTGTGAATTAGGTGGATGGGTGGGACATTCAGATTTCATATTCTGGAGTGTCGCTGTCGTTAAACGAGCTGAAGCTTGTTCCTGATTGCAAGGCAAAGGTCAGTTTAAAGAAGATCTACACAAGATGTACGGCTTACTGTTACTCTCGTTTTCGACGCAGAGCTCCGAAATTACTCCATTTGCATCGCAGAAGAGAATGAGCATGATTTTTCCTGCTGATTGGATGAGCTTCTTCGGAGAAATGACAGCAATTTTAGGGCTTCTAAATTTCCACACCACTTGTGCAAATACTGAAAAAAAAAATTATATGCATTATTGCACTGTGCGCCGCCACCGCTGCTTTGACGTGGTACTTGTCGAGAATGGTAAAGTCATGTTTGTACTGACCCCACTTACTTCTGCACTGATGCAGACTCACATAGCCCCTGGTTGGTCATTGTGTGAGCCAAAAGGCTACTTCTGGCAATTTACAAATAAATCTTTCAACGTTTGGAAATATTATTGCACTATTAAAGGATTTCATTTCAACCAAGTGTATCATGATCCATCTGGTTTGCTTATAGAATGCTCTTACATGTTTTTGAACACTAGATTAAAATTTCTACGTGCCACAATATGTAACAAAATATTAAAGCATATTTCACTAGTTATTAAAGTTTTTCTTTCAACTGATATTTATTGTTATGAGTTTGTACAGTCATTAGGTTAAGTCGGAGGGGACATAAAAAATGAGCAATGCCCTCGCCGGGACTCGAACCTGGGACATCTCGAATACGTGCCGAGCGTGCTGACAATTACACCACGAAAGCATGCTAAGAAGACGGGAAAAATACCTTATATACTCTGACACTTTTAAAAGGCTACTGGAGATTAGGGAACCCAATCGCCAAATTCTGGTGGTGGAGAATCATTATTCACTACCATTTTTTAATTCGGGCGCCACTGTGAAGACATTAGGTTATTTCTTTGAAAGAAGGGTACCTAAAAATTGAGCAATACCCTCTCCGGGACTCGAACCTCTCGATACACGACGAGTATTCTGACTTTTACACCACGAAGGCAGGGTAAGAAAGCGGGAGAAATATCTTATAAGTTTTTTTTCCAAATACTGTTAGGAATGCTTCAATGAAAGAGAAATAACGTGCCAATAACCTCATATGGCCACTGGCTGTCATATGAGGTCGCGAAGTTTTGCAATTTTTGTCGATTTCTCGCCAAATGTGACGACTAAAATTAGTCGCCAAAATAGTTGCCAACTTGACGATATCTCAATGTTACTCAATGTTAAATACACTTGCCGTTGTGTTCTTATACAACGTATCGTGTGTAGCTTGTCGTGTATAGCTTGTCACTTTAGATTTTTGACGTTATATTACACAGAAAAAGACTTTTGCATATAACTGCACTAAAATCATCTGTCTGTGCATAAAATTCGTAACAGTTATTATTTTATTTGGAAAATTTAAAAGTGTGCTATCATAAATCGTCGTGTATTAAACTCAAACCCTTAATAACCTCAAAAATGTTTGGAAAGTAAATGATTTTAAGAAGCCGCGAGTATTGTATACAAATTTCTCACATCCTAGGATATTCCCCATCTTCACATATTTATGAAGTATGAATGGAAAGTTATAGTATTTTCACTCGGCATCTCTAGTTAATATTAAAAAATAAACGCTCTTGGATATATAGTCCTTGAAATATGCATAACGAGTTTAAAAATAATCTGGGAATATCCAGTAAAACATGGGGTTGTTTCCAAATGCGTGCCTGAGATCCACGAAGTGCAGAAAATAAATTTAATGGAGGTATGGATATTTCTGTTTCAGAAATGATATATATTTTTTATGCAGAAGGTATTAATGTGCAAAAAGAACCATACAAAAAGAAAACTTAAAAGTTGGTTACATGCCCTTCTGCATGCACAATATGCAAGTGCACAGAATTTTAATACGACTCCCGCTTCGTTTAGGTAAACGTTGGGAAAATGGCAGGTACTATTATAGAGAACAACAGATTTCTGTTTATTTATAATACACAAATGTTTCCTGGGATTTATTTCCCTTACTTAGACTCATTCATTTTCGAGTTCAAACTTAGACATGCGTTCAAAATCTGAAGCAAATTCTTTTCTGAATTTAAGTGATGTTCTAGCGGGCAAGCCCGCTATATAAGGGAGCTGCAGTCAAAGCAGTGTATAAGTTCTACATAAACCTAAAAAGATAATGCATAAAACTACTTCAATGTGAATGAATTCAATTCAGTGTTTCCACGCAACAACCAATTCGTAAATAATTTTATTTGTTGCCAAACCAGGAAACAAAAACTTTTTACACCTTAGGTTAACACACATACGTATGACGTCATGATTTAAATTTAATGCACTATAAGCATTTCTCAATATCAATAAAATAATTAAATGGCAATAATATATGGTTTCAATTACCCTAGCATTAAACAAAAAAGTTGTCCACAACAGCTATTTACTTAAAATACTGTCATTAACGAAACCGTTTCGACATAAAATGTAACAAGTAATCGCGTGCTTTCTTCAACAGCAGAATGTGATCTTATATAATAACAATATGTTTAATGTTTGGCAATGCTATTTTTATTTCATATATTTTAAAACTTACAAATTTTTGTTTAATAAACTCTACTATTTGAAAGTGGTAACACGTGTCGAATATTTTTTATCCGCAGTGTGCAAGATTGTTAACACTCAGAAAAATGAGTGCGAAAATTAGCGCTTTCAAAGTTTTTAATTAATATCTCGGCTGTTTAAAGTCAAACGAATATGAGAATGGTCGAAATGGCTTATCACGATCTTTTGGAATCCGGAATAATATACTTAATCTTTGGAAATGCTATTTTTATTTCGTATTTTGTAAAACAAAACCTTTTTATTAACAAACTCTTCGACTTGAAAGGTATCAGTGGCAACACTTCGAAATGACGCAGATTTTTTACCTCCAGCGTGCGCGTCTGTGGCCACTCGGAAAAAATGAGTGGGAAAATTACCGTTTTCGGAGTTTTGAATTAATATCTCGGCTGATTAAAGGGGTACGAAGAAAAAATGGTCGAAGGTATCTCTTTTAAAACGAAATTCTCCGCCGTTTCGGAGGAGATGATGCCACAAGCAAACATTGCAGATTTTAATACTATGGAAGATTAGGAAACTGTAAGATGCATATGAATTGAAACAAGAATTTTTGTGGTGTCACACTATAATTGTCTTCAATAATTGTGTTGTATAGATCAAACCAAGATTATTATTCATCAGTTTTGTAATCTTTTCTAAAATATACATTGAATGAATATTACTGTTACCTAAGATTAAAAAGAACTGACAGGAATTTTAAACTGTTTAATTTAAGCAAATAAGTTTAACGTAACGGATGGAGTTTAATTCTTTCTCGTTCACGATCTAGATAATGGCTGTGAAATATAGTTCTTATGTACATTTCGAAATATTTCGAAACAATCAGCAATTTGATATTGCTGCTCTGCTATTTTCTTCCGAAATATTCGTTAGAATTAATCATTAAGCGATGAAATGGAAAATGACAGCTTAGTAATCAGTCAGTAAAATAACAAAATATTATGATTATTTTTAATAAGAATTCAAAATTAAAAATTTTCTTACCATACATTCCAAAAACAAATTCCTTCTCTAAGATGAATCTTATCTGTGAATTTTAAACATCGTTTTCTTCTTTATGCTTTAAAAAATGAATTAAAACATTCATCAGATATAAATAATTAAAAAAATCCAAAAAATGTGTAACCTTTCCATTATTTTGCATTGTCCACAATCAAAATGTATTGTTGCTGTTGTGACTTACCTCACTTGTCTGACAGTAACATCAGCACAAGCCCACGAAATTTATCGTGGTAAGGAGTGCAAGACTGTGCATGTCGTTGGTAAAAGCCCTCAGCAGCATACAAGTGATAATACGTCTTTGCTCAGTTCCGCCTCCAACTTTGATGGAGAGCATCCCAGAAGGACGGGTCCGAGGGTCCCCTACCATCAACCTCTCCGGAGGACTTAGAATGCCCCCATACAGCACAGCCACTATATATTTATAAAAATCCATGCCTTCTGCGGGAATCGAACCCGGTCTCTTCGGAACGGCAGTCAGCGTCACTGACCATTATTCCACCTGAACTTCTCGATTAAAATGTTCTCAAATGAAATATTTTGATTAATTTCATTCACGTCATCGTTCATCCATTCGTCTGAATATACTACATTCATTTGTAATGGCGTCAGGATTTTGTTTTTTTCGCTTCTTTGTAGCAATTTAGCTTAAATCATGCTATTGCAGCACAGACGCACAACACTTTTGTATGTTATAAGAAGCGATTGCTTTCGAGAATTGATGAGCTTTGCAATGGATGGATTATCAATGGAATCTTTTCCTTTTTTTGATTATTTCTGGTAGTATGCGTATTTACTCATTTTACCCCTAGCGAAGTTTTTAATACCACTGCTATTTGGGAAAACAGAGGAGAAAATAGCCCTGTTTCTTAAGCTCTGAAGATATCTACTGGCTCATAATGTTGTGTGAGAGAAAAAAGCTTCTTGATTCATTTTTTGCAAAACGAAAGATCTCGAAGCCATCTTACCGGCCTTAAATTCTCTGTTACTGTCATGATCTATTAAATTCCCAGATTTCTTCCGTAGTATTATTCCACTGAGATAAATAATTATTTGATTATGGCATTATACAAACAATTGTTTATTAACCATTGTGCATCAAAAAAGGAAAATTTTCGATATTTTTTCGTTTATGATTGATTATCGTTTTAATCTAATATTATTATTTTCGGTATTTGTTGTGTTGAATCTCTTTTTTTATGATTGCTGAAAGCCTGTTCGGTGGAATGTAAAACTTGACAGTGACTTGCTTCTTTTTTGATCTGAAAATTTCCGTCCCAAAAGGTTTTGAGATTTATCATTCTATTCTTCGTTCGAAAGATATTATTTTCTTTTCACTAATAACACTTGCATTTTTTAAGCGCTATGACTTTTGTTGCCTTTGATCTTCCTTGAGTCTGGCGAGCAAAATGAAAAAATCATAAAAATAATAAAATTGACAGGCTGATTCTCATTCATCTCCATTATTAAGCATTATCGTAAGTTCCTACCGGCTGTTAAAATAACCGCAGAAGCCCCCATCTTATTGAGAATTTTCCAGGTATTAGAACATACGCTTGTCATGTTAACTATGTGAAGTGTTGCTAAGCAAGTATTACATCTGAAAAGTAACCCGAGTTTTGAATTTTTAATTAACATTTCAATCTGCAATTTGAGGTAAGAGGTATTATGGAAAAAATTCAGATAAACACCTTTAACACATTGAATTTAGATTGAATATGCAGGCAAATAAATAAATATTGAAATTCAGATGTTTTTCAGGATAAACATTTAAGCTTGACAGGTCTCATAGATTGCGGGTATCTTAGAAAAATATCATAGATATGTATCAACAGATAGGCATCATATATTTCTGCCACAAGACATTTATAATACCAGATAGTGTAAAGCGAAGGGGCTATTCCCGTTTCTTAAAAAAATCTATTAAATAATATCAAAAAGGTTTTAAAATTTAAAATAACAGTAAAAGAAACACTGATATGATAAATATACAGGATAAATAAATAGCAATAGCATGGACACAGTCTTATTTCACGTTCTGAAGCTGATAATGAAGCAGACCCGTTGGAAAATTTTAAGTAATGGTAGTTATGATGGTGCATTAAAATGAGTAATTCACTCCGGCAAAATACGAGGGTATAGAAGAGAAAGGCGAAATATATTTCCTAAAATCTTTTCTTCATATTCGCCATTGCGACACTACGTTTTATAGTCTGTATGATTGCTTCGTCAAATATCAAATTTTGTCAATTACTCAGTTTGCTTGAAAGGTCTGCTGTAAAAAATGGGCTTACGTGATAGTAATCACGTAAGTTCAAGAAATCCCAGAAAATTAGCAAATTTACTGGACTTTCCTGAACATCTCTTCAAATATTTAATGGCCAGCGAACCAACTAAGTCATTGATTTATCGAAAAAAAAAACAGAAATTATAATTACGAACTTAAATCAATGTTAAATTTTACTCAAGCTATTGAATTATTCAATTATTATCATTTATTTTTATGTTTTATTATTTTACTTTTGTAAATTATATTTTAAGTTTTGTGTCGCTTCGAATACAACATATGATGCAAAACTTAAAATATTACGTGCACAATTATTTTCTCTTAACGACACGAAATTGCAATTAGGCTACCAATTTCTGCACAGTTTACGAAATCAAGTCTAAAAAAATTATCTAGACTAATTTACAGGAAACTACAATAAAATTAATTAATCATTTGCCCAAGTGCTCACCGCCTACACAATAATTGCATAAACGTGGACAAATTGTAATAAAATTGTCCACTTTTATGCGAAATATAACCCTCTAAGCAAAATTTATTTGATATCGGCCCCACTCGCGGCAAAGATCTGCTCTATAATAGCGTTATTTGCACTTAAAAACCGCCTGCATTTACTTCGCTTGAATATGATGTAAATTATCCTTCTTTTCAAAGCGAATATATATAAAATAAGACAAAAGAAAAAATTTCTAATTTTATATTACACCCAAAGGGGGTATTTTTTAACATTTTATGCGTTACCTTTACTTATTAAATATCATGTTCTTCGCACTTAAACTACATAAAATTCAATTCAGCAGCAATACCACGAAATATTTAAAAAATAGCATGTCTTTAGAATTTCCGATAAACAGTCTTGTGCGATGGAGATAAAAAATTAAATTTTCCATTCAGTGTTGCCATTGCTCGCTTTGAAATCGATGAGTTTGTTAATCAGAAATTCATTAAAGTTTTACAGAATATGAAATAGGTAATAAAAAAAGTTCGAAATTCCAAATTAAGGCTTCCAGGCGCCCGTGTTCGGGTGGAGGATTAGGTTATTCAAAATTTGTCGTCGTTTTTCAGAATGTGGGAAAAATACATACATTCATGTATTGATTCTTCATTATTTAATTTTTTTAAATATAATATTTGATGGCAACAATCTGAAAAGAGATCCAGACGCTTATAGTGATTCAACGGAAAATCCCGTTTCGAGATTTTCCGTTGCTATAGCTTTCGAGATTTTCCGTTGATAGCTCGTCTTTAGTTAACGCTCGCTTGGGCTAAAAAATGAATATATGCCACTTAAAGCGTAAATACTAGGAAAACTTTAAAATAATTGTCACAAAATTGACGTATTTTCCCCATGATTTTCAGTTTCATGCAGGGTGTTAAAAGTTTTGTGTACTATTTCATAATTAAAATCATACTTTTCTGCAACCATTGCATAAAACAATTGCTCAAGAGTGTTTTCAGTTTTAAATTTTCATCGTAAATCCGAAAATCATAATCTTTCTGTCGTTAACGGAAATAAGATATAATTTATGTCTTTCCTAAAACCAAAGAAGCGTGAAGTGTACGTTCATAAAGCAGAGAATATTTGTATAATGCATCAGTTCTTTTTCCATTCAGTACACGTTGAATTCGTAAAATATACTTTGCTATGTATGCTAATGTGTAACATAAGTTCGACTGAAATATTTCTCAGATAAAAGAAAAGAGAAACCAAAAGTACGATATATGACAAAAAAGGTTTCTTAGTTTATTATGTATTCAAAAACATCGCACTCTTCAATGACAGGAGCAATGCATTAAACCAGCACATCAAAAAGTAATCCGGCTGTATCTGGTTAAAATAAAAAGATACTCATCTAACATGTTGTCGGTATTCTCGAAACGAAGCAAAAATAGCCTCAAAGGTGAAAGAATATCTTTCAGTGTGGTAATAACTCTTTTCATACATAATGCATTAATACATGAAAGAGAAAGGTGTGCGGAAAGGAAATAAAAGATTTGACGTATGTCATACGCCTGCCGAGAACACAAGGGAAAGACATTTTGAGAAGGATTTGCTTTGCTTTGTAGAATGCAAGAAAAGAATGTATTTGCTTTGCTTTGTAGAATGCAAGAAAAGAATGTGTATTAGTTTAGATAAGAAATTTCGGTTGGATTTTATTTATATAAGCATGTACGCTATTTTTTGTTTCTTTTTAGGTTTTAGAAATTTACACTTATGAATAAGTATTAGACAAGTAATTCATTTACGCAAAGAACAATTATTCTGGATTATGAAATTGTATTTTTTGGAGGTCTGCTGTAAATATTAGAATCTAAAAATTTTCTTTCGTCAGGTTCTCAAGAAATTTAAAAGCCGATTCTACGTACCAGTCTTCTCTATATATGCAAGCATTTCTTTCCAAACAGATTTGAGTCTCAAATAGTGTCATAGCAACTAAACCAGTCTCACGGATCACAGGTGAAGACATGAATTATTTGAATTATGGAAAAATAAACTAGAGGAGTTCCTTCGTTGAGGATTCACTAAAGAAATCTGGCTGTTTTTCATGTCTCTCTGCAGGAAACCTTTAAAGTACCCATTCAAACAGCTTCCGAGCTTCGAGCTCCAGAGGTTGGTTTGGTTTATTTGATTATGGCAAAGCACTCGAGGGCTATCTGCCTAAGCGAAAGGATGCCTTCGTGGAGCACTTTCTAAGGGAATCTGACTAGTATACACCTTACACTTGGGAAAACCCCGAAAACGCTCATACAACCAGTCTATGCGGGGAATTCGAACTTCGGACTGAACTACCAGTGTTCAGCAACTTTATCGCTCGGCCACTGGTGGGGACCTCAAACTCGATAGGAACTGATAGTGTTGATAGGTCTCCTTAATCATATCAACTGTTCCTTGAGGAGGTTACTGTTTTGTTCTGTAATTAATCAAAGCGGATTTAACGAGAGGGAAAAAAGCTCATATAAACATTTTGACGCTGAACTCTATTTTTAGCGTGGACTTTAGACAGAATTGCAAATTAATGTTTCTAGCATTAAATTGCGATCAAACGCTTACATATATAAACTACATTTGTGCATTATACTGAGCTTTTCAAAGCAGGAAATAAGAAAAATCAATGATGCTGTTGCCAAGCTTTGAACTCAACATTTGGATTTCTAGCTGGACGTGCTTATGATTGTTCCACGAATGTATGTGGTATGTATTTCATACACAATTCTTGTGCGGCATTATTGATATTTACTGGTCTTTCTTTAGCAATGTTTTTTTTTTTTTTGCTTTCAATAAAACCCTATGTCATTTCAAGCATGTGTGTCAATATTTACATTATTCAATGAATTATTGAATTTCCAAATGTTAACAGACTTTGGGGTCACCCTGTACTTTAGTTGGATTAGAAACAGAACGGACTCAAAGCATATGTGTTGTTCATATCCACTCGAAGGAAAACGAGTTAAAACAATCATTTGTTCTTGATGAAATATAGCTTATAGTTTATTTTAGTTGTAAACTTAATTTAATGTTGCTTTGATTTGACTTCATAACACAATGCAAAATATTCGGCTTACATTCGAACGTAAATTAAAAGTATAGTCTTCACAAAATTATGCTGTATCTTTTATTTTGAATACAATTTATTTTAGAGGCGAAAATAGTAAAAGTCTCTGACGAAAGTTCTGACAATAACAGAAACGGCGGGGTAGGTTTGAATAGCTTCATTTTTATGCCAACGTTCATCAATCATATCGGTTGCTAGTGTTGTCGTACCATTTTATCTGTGTCCATTGACCAGACATTATCCGTAAGGGGGAGATCTGGCCAACAAGTCAATCAAAGTAGGAGTTGAACATCTTGTGTATTGAGAAAACTTAGAATAGCGTCGGTAACATGCGATCTCGAACTGTCCTGTACAGAGGTTGGGCTACGAAACGCCAAAGTGTGTGCTTGTGGCAAAGTCACAAGCATTAGAAACCTCAGTAATATAACAGTGGCTGGGCAAAATACGCTGACTAAAAATGAACGGCACGTGCAGACATCCGCATCCTGTACCATCAGCCCAGATTCTGGGTCGGTATGAACGCAAGCCTCAAGCATTCATTCTCCTCTGTGTCTCGACACATAAGTAAGGTTGTCATGATGCTGTAAACATATGCAGAATTCGTCAAAACAAAGGAAGTCATGCCACTAAAGGAAATGAGTCGTTGAACATAACGTTTTAAGCAATAATTATTGTGCTGTAACGTAAGAAAGGACTGAAGTAATAGTTGTCTTGCTAGCAGTCCATGCCATTAGAGGCACCGTCGTTCTGTAGTGCAGATACTTCGCGCTGTGCAGCCCATTCAGTTTTCTGATCCAGGTATGCGATGTAGCTGTACAAGTCTTAACAGCAATGAGGGCAGGATATCTGTCTGCTGGAACATTGGGCTCAATTTAGATCTTGCATGCGACTCTTGTGGTCCACCTTTATCGATCGATTGCAAATTTTCACAAAGTCATTGGATATTAACAAATGTGAAAAAATAATAGGAATGTAGGTTTCGGCTTTCACGATATCGAATTTGGAGACATGCTTCCATGAGTTCCTGTTTTATATAAGGTATCGCATGATATTTCAGCACAAGAAAAACGAGTAAAAGTTTTTTTCGGAATGATAAGAGGTCTTTTCCACCTGTCATTTTGCAACACTCCTACAAATCACTACGCATTTATGTAATGTGAGTATGCCATAGAATGACCGCAGCTTGTTTTATATCATCATGCTTTATTTTTCAAAGAAATTTTAGGACTTTTGCTTTTCTTTCAAAGACTTTTAATTCTCAGCAGTATAGGGTTAAATAAAATGGATGAACTTAGAAGCTTATATATATTCTATGCTCCAGTTAAAATGCTAACTACTTTTTGACATTGAAAGACCCTTGGATATTTATCTTTGACTTTGGAAGACCCTTGGCCAACTATATCAGCTTTTAAATATCTACATCTACGAATGCTGTATTTAGCATTTCATGTAAACAGTAAATTTCTAGAATGTAAATGTATATACTACGTATTTAAATTATTTTTCAAATTAAACGTTGTATAAATTTAAAAAAAAAATCCAATTTTATATGTGGGATATTTTCCTATAAAAAACCGACGATTTCATCTAAATGATCTCGAATATCAGCGAAGATTTCAACACTGATAAAGATTTAAGTATAACAATACTTATGATTTACTAACTTTTATATTTCGTTTGACATTCAAATTGACCTTTGCATTCTGTCCTATATCATACACGCGTGATGTTATACCTAGCTATTAAAATGGAACAAATAAAATTAGCTTGTCGAAGTTAGGAGGAAATAAAAGGTGTTTCTGTCAAAATATGGAATTTATAAAACTGACATCATCATTCTTTTTTGTAAAGCCTAGCGAGAAATAAACGAACCTAAATAAATAATGCACATTTTTGCCGTAGCTTTCGTCCATATGTCAGAATTAATAACTAGATATATATTACAAGAGGAAACAAATCAAAATTTTGAATACTGAGCTGCATTATTTCATTTCAAAAGCATAAATAAAATGAATTATCCTAAATCAAGTTTTTGCTTATTTTGGCTTTACCTGGCATTCGAGAAATATGAACGCAGAATTTAAAATGACTTTTTTTGAATTTTATTTACTGAATGAGAATACTTCATTCATAGTGAGGTATTACCAATCAAATTGTGTTAGTTACAGAAACAATGCATGAGATGAAACGCATGTCTGAACTTGCATTTGTGTGTTTAGAAAGTTTCTGGTATGATTTTATCTTCTATAAAATCAAACCAGAAGCGTGCCAGCTGATTTCTGTATAATAACGATTTCTTTTGTCCTTCTTTATAAGACTTGAATGGATTTTTACGAGTTTTTTCTAATAGATTTGCTTTCCTATTATAAACATGCGTTATATCTGAAGTTCTTAAAAACTTTAATATTATTTACAAGAGGAGTGAGGTTCCTTTACGACAAAATTTAACAGATTTCTATTTAATATCTTGTAGGGTTCCACGCTTTTATCTAACAACTTGTAAAGTTGCGCGCCTCCAACCTGCACGCAACAAAGTGGTGACTGCTAAAACTGGAAATTAGACAGAGTCTTCAGAAGGGTTTAAGTCCCTTTTTATTCAACTTTAGAAATTACAAATGCGTGCTCTTGACGCTCACAAACTACGCCGACCCGGCGGTAAAATAAAAATAAGAAACTAAAAAGATAATAACGAGTGACTAACTACGAGGCTCTCTAAACATAACTAACCTCACCGCGTCCTAAAATACCGCTGATAATTCAGCAAACTCTGAATACCACGTTGAAAGATTAACAATTTGCCGAGGCAAGCACACAGGCCGAAACGCGCGGTTCTTCAATTTCTAACTAGCCACCTCCACACTCGTGAAGCAAGAAAGCACACTTCGAACTCGTTTCCTTTCTATTTAACTCAGAATACTTCCGCTGATAATTTGAATCCTTGCGCGTTCTACTAAAATTTACATTTTCTGGCATTGGCAGTTCCAGGGGAAAGTAAGGCTTGACAGGAAAGATAGTTTAAACTTAAAATAAATGTTAGTTAAAATAAATATAAACCCTACATTTGCCGCTGCCAGAATTTGGAAAACTTGGAAGCAGGTCCTACAAACGATCTGTTGAAAGGTTTCTACAATTCTGAACTAACTTTTAAGAGCCTCGTTTACATAAAAAAAATCTTATCTCACAAAAGGATAATAAAATTTCTGAGTATACTTAATTAAATCTCTCTTCTTCCAGCAACTTCTCCTGGACTTCAGCAATCAATCTTGTTCTTTTCCTTCCAGCATCTGGAAGGAATAAGTATCAGTAACTTTCTAAATACATTATAATTTACACTTTCTTGACACTGAATAAATTTGTGTTTTTAAACGATTTATTTTCCTTAGTTACTGCTTAATTCACATTCATTCAAGTATTCAAACATTAATTTAACTTTACCCTGGCTCTCCACCATGTGCGGTGTCAAACGGGAATATTCGCGTTTTATTACAACACTTCCCCTAACCACCATGATTTGTTAGAATTCAACGACCAAATAGACACACCTTACTCGACATTCTACAACTCGATGAGCTACTTTAACATTCTAAAAATTCAAGTGTAGGTGGAGAACCGTACAAAACACATTCATTCAAATTTCCCCCTCATTCATCTTTAGACATGCAGGCTTTCGCTCTGAAGCATGATTTTATCTACAGTTTAATACTTAAATTTGAATTCATTGCTTTTAAGCATTTACTTTTAGCATCTAAAATTTTATGCTTCTAGACTAAATTCTACTTTTACATAACTTTCAAGTATTTACGTATATTTACAAAATTCTAATACATATGATTTTTACAATTTACCATAAAATGAATAACAGAAAAATAAATTTTTACTTTACTCATTCTTCGCCAAGCTGGCGGCACTGAAACTAAAGTTCATATTAATACAAGAATACGAAGTTATTTTTATCATCGGACAAATTTTGGCTTTAACATAACAGAATTAGTCTTTCGACCAACAGAAACTGCTTGTTCTTAGATTTTATACTGAAAGAAAATACTACTTTTGCCTTATCTAAATAAGGTAAAACAAAACTAAGTCTCAACCGAAACACATTGACTTTCGTCAAAACATAGAACTTCGTATTTACGCATAACATTTTGGAACAAAAGAAAAATTTTATAGAAGATTTTAACTTATCTTTGAGTTTTCGATGATTGGAACTCCGTCATTCTTTTCTGGCAGAACTGTTCCCACGTTATAAGTTTCATGGACGTCAATCTTCTCCTTAATGACCTCCGAGTGTCGTCCACATTAATTTTTCGCTTTCGTCCTCTGCATGCTGGCCTCTTGGCGTAGTAGTCGTCGGGTTGCTGTCTTTTTCGTTTTCCCCCTGGACGGCTGGTCTTGGCGTCCTCCGGTCTGGAGTCATTCTTGAATTTCTTCTGTTGTTGCTGGTCTTTTCGTTCCTCCTGCTGTCTTTTTATTTTCCGGAACGGCGGCCTTGTTTGCACCTGACTCTCTGGCCCTGGGAGCGTTCTCCTTGATGTATAATTTCTACTGCGATACGTTGTAGGTGGTGTTTTCCTCTTTACCAAGGTTTCTTTACGCGGTGGCTTTGCATTCTTGTTTTTCTTAAATGCTGGAGTCTGAAAGTTTTCGTTTTTTCTTTTCGGTACCGTCGCCTGGGTTGTAGAAGGGCTAGGTCTCTCTTCAGTTCTCTGCTTCTTGGGTGGTGGAACGGGTGACGTTATTTCTGGACCTTCTACTTCTTTTACGCTTGATTGCTGCAAGAAACTTTTAAGGATTTCAAAATCATTTTGATTATAGTATTTTTTCACCTGGTCTGGACTTGCTTTACAGATTTCCCCTCTCTCGTTCTTAAGGTACAATACGACTCCCTTGATTTTCTGTATTACATAGGGGCCTTCAAATTTTGGAGCCAATTTTTAAGTGAAATTATCTGGGGCACTTGATAAAGAAAATTTTCGCTTTAAAACTTTATCCCCTACTTTAAAATCTGCTTCACGGCGTTTTCTATCATAGTAAAGTTTCTGTCTATTTCTTGCCGTATCCGAACTTTTAATCGCCTGATCAATAAGTTTCTGTATATCTTTCTGTTTGAATTCTTCTTCTCTTTGTTGCACAAAGAATAATTTATCTAGTGGCGTAATTAACTTACGACCTAAAAATAATTCTGCTGCAGTTTTTTCCCGTAGTATCATGATTTGCTGTTCTTAAAGCATAAGCTAACTCATTTATGTAGCCATCCCAGCGCTTGTGATGTGTGCTAACATAACTTCGAATTATTTTTACAATATTTTTATTAACTCTTTCTGCGATGTTTGCCTGTGGTCTATACGGAACCATTTTGATATGGCGTATGCCAAGTCCAGTGCAAATGTTTTCAAATATTTGGCTAACGAATTGTTTACCGTTATCGCTAATGACTTTTATCGGTGCACCGTATTTTAAACTGTACCTATGTAAGAATGCATCTGCGACTGTTTTGGCTGACGCGCGTTTTAAATGGAACAATTTCTGTCCATTTTGAAAAATGATCTACAATTACTAAAAGAAAACGATTTTTATTTAACTCACTCCGGGGACAAGGACCAAGAAGATCTATGCCTAAAATTTCATTTGGAAATGTAGCGCGAATGCTATTTAAGTACCCGGCCGGGCTGTAATTAATATCATTTATTAACTGACATTGATTGCAGGACCTGACATACGCCGTTACTATTTTGTATAATTGCGGGAAATATACCGCCTCGCGTACCCTTTTTATAGTCTTTCTGACCCGAGTGGCCCGCTGTTTTTTTTTCGTGCAACTCCCTCAAAATGCTTAATCGAAGCGAGGCTGGGATGACTGGCTTATACTCAAGATTTTCGTTTGTTGTTTTCGTATAGAATAATAAATTATCTATTATTTCATAGTTTTTTGCTCTATTTCTTATCGCATCGATATTTGTGTGCTCAAAGTTTTCGGGGTCTTTCAAATAAGCATAGATATTTCCAAATTCAGGATCAGCTTTCAGTTCAGTAATAACCGTATCTCTAGAATCTAAAATTTTTGAAGTCAACACAGCGCATTTAAGTTCATTTCCTTCATCGTCCAGTTTTATACGAGAAAGTGCGTCAGCTACATTGTTTTCCTTACCCGGTTTATATTTTATTATTAGATTATATTCTTGGAGTTTTAAAGCCCATCTTGTTAACGTGGGCGTTAGGTTTTTCCCCGAGTAAAGTCTACCAACAGCCGCATGATCCGAAAAGACTGTTACTGGCGCTTTGCCGAAATAAACTCGAAATTTGTGTACAGCCATTAATACGGCTAATGTTTCTCTCTCTGTCGCTATATAATTCCTTTGTGTATGATTCAACGTTTTACTAAAAAATGCCAAAGGATTGCTATTTTGCATAAGAACCGCACCCACCGCATAGTCCGACGCATCTGCTGCAATTTCCAGGTTTTCGCCTCCTCCGGGAATTTCAAAACAGGGGCATTGATGAGCGCTTCTTTTAATCTTTCGAATGTGGTATTTGCTTCCGCTGTCCACGTGAATTTACTTTTCTTTCTGTTAATTAATAACAGGGGTTCAATAATATTAGCGAAATCTTTTATGAATGACCGATAGTAAGAACATAACCCAAGGAAAGAAGAAAGTTTCTTGGCGGTGTTGGGCGGTGGGAAATTCTTGATTGCTTTTATTTTTGAATCTTGCGTTTCTATACCCTTTTGCGAAATTTTATAACCCAGATATTTAAGTTCTTTAGTTGCGAACTTGCATTTTGAGGCGTTAATTGTAAGACCGGCCTCTTTTAATAATTTAAAAACTTCTTATAGATCTTTAATATGTTTTTCCAACGTACTACTCGTTATAATTATATCATCTAGATAGATTAAAGTCGATTTTCCTAGGACAGGCTTTAGAACAATGTCCTTAGCTCTCTGGAATGTTGATGGGGCCCCACACAACCCAAAGGGCATGCGTAAAAATGCTTAAGTGCCCGATTTTGTTACAAACGCGGTTTTATGTATGTCTTCGGGTCTCATAGCTATTTGATAGTAGCCAGACGTTAAGTCCAAAGTAGACATGTATCTTGTAGATTTGATCTTTCTAATAATTTCCTCTATAATCGGCAAAGGGTAAACTGGGAATTTAGTAATACTATTTAGTTTTCTGTAATCGATAGCAAACCTCCAAGCCCTTTTATCCGAAGGAGGAAACTCGTTCCTTTTCCTACATAGTACGACTGGACTCGGGTACTCACTATTTATGGGCGTTATTATTTTATTCTTTAACATCTCCTGAATATTTTCTTCGAAGATTAGGTTTTTTTTGTTTATCATAACGATACGGTTTAGTCCTACAAGGTTTTTAGGCAGTTACCTGTATCTCATGCGTAACTATTTGACAGCTACCAGGCCTTTCTGAAAACAAATTTGAAAAAGTACTCACTACTTGCTGGATGGCTTGACTTTCATGGTCATTCAAATGGCTAAGGTCGACTTGCGGTTGTTCCACAGGTTTCACCACCCTCTGGTCCATCTTCAGCACAATAGAACTGTCCTGAAAATTCAATTTGGCCCTCGCGGCCCTTAAAAACTCCATACCTAAAATAAGAGGATTTTGCAAATGTTTTACTACAAAAATTAATACTTTGAGGCTTTCCTCTTTTACCTGTATGTTTAATGATAATTTCCCGATGCAGTGACAGGTTTTTCCTTGCGCCGCTATAATTTCTGTGTTTTTGTTTTTAAATAATCGTAACCTATAAAAATTCTTTTTGAAAAATGTCTCACTCATAAAATTACCTTCTGCTCCTTTATCGATGAGGGCTTCTACTGGTACATCGCCAACCAGGACTTGTATAATTGGTAGATGTGAGTTCTTTACGATGACCGTATTTAAGTGTCTTTTTGAGGGTTTTTTTAAAACTTCCGGGGTCTGGATCCTTGCTTTCCCAGGCCCCTCTACTCGTTTAAAGCTTTCCTTTCAACTTCTGCCTTCTGGGTAAGCGGACGTTTGTTTTCAAATTTCCTTTTTGGGCCTTGAACTTCGAATTCGATGAGTTAGCTTCACAGCTCTTTCCCCCATAAGAGCGATTTGCATTTCTGGTCTGCTCATTTGAAGATTGCCTTCGGGTACTTTGAGAATACGATGCCCCTCTAGCTTTTTCCGCTATTCTGCGATTTTGAAACTTCACCGCCAATTCGAAGAGCTCCTGCAATCTGCTTGGGTTTCTAATTTCGAAGTAGTCTTGAACAGCAGGTAACAATCTTGGTAAGATTATTTCAATAATCTCCGCGTCGTGTTTCTTCCCATACAGCATATCCGTCAGCTTAATTTTTCGCAGAATAAAGTCCGTCAACTCTTCTATATCCCGTTGATAGAAACTATATAGTTCGGCTTCTAGCCTTGCTCGATCTTTCACTATGGGTAATGCCTTTAATAACGATTTTTTGAAATTTTCAAATGTATATGTCTGGCCTCCAAATTCCCCTAATAAAAATTTGCCGATATTCTTCCACCATAGCGCGGACTGTCCTCTTAGTGCAGATGTGGCGATGGCAACTTTTTGTCTTTCAGGCACAGGGTAGAGCTGAAAGTGATTGTCTAGGCTTTCTAGAAATATCGCCACTGAATTTTTTCCGTCGAAATTGACGTTTGTCTTGATTGACGCTCTCAACGTCTGGACCAGGTATCAAAATCCTTCCAATTGGCTTGCCATTTCTTGTTGTTGTCCTGCGGCTTCCATCCGATTTTCGGCCATTTTAGTTCGACAAGTGTTCGGGCGCCAATGTAAATTTGCGCGCCTCCAACCTGCACGCAACAAAGTGGTGACTGCTGAAACTGGAAATTAGACAGAGTCTTGAGAAGGGTTTAAGTCCCTTTTTATTCAACTTTAGAAATTACAAATGCGTGCTCTTGACGCTCACAAACTACGCCGACCCGGCGGTAAAATAAAAATAAGAAACTAAAAAGATAATAACGAGTGACTAGCTACCAGGCTCTCTAAACGTAACTAACCTCACCGCGTTCTAAAATACCGCTGATAATTCAGCAAACTCTGAATACCACGTTGAAAGATTAACAATTTGCCGAGGCAAGCACACAGGCCGAAACGCGCGGTTCTTCAATTTCTAACTAGCCACCTCCACACTCGTGAAGCAAGAAAGCACACTTCGAACTCGTTTCCTTTCTATTTAACTCAGAATACTTCCGCTGATAATTTGAATCCTTGCGCGTTCTACTAAAATTTACATTTTCTGGCATTGGCAGTTCCAGGGGAAAGTAAGGCTTGACAGGAAAGATAGTTTAAACTTAAAATAAATGTTAGTTAAAATAAATATAAACCCTACAAACTAAATGGGGAGGAACCTAGTGAACAGCCAAGCGAATAATCGCTTAAGCTCAGGAACAGTGACGTTAACTCGAGAAGGGTTAATTACCCTTTATCGCTCAAAATAAGAGTTAACAGATGGTCCCTTTCTCAAGGCGTGTAGCAAAGCCTCCACTAGGGCTTGAATTCAAAATAATAAGAAAAAAGAAATCTCAAAGATTTCAGATTTTAAATTACATCCAAAGGGGCGTTGTTTTGATGTTTTGTGTGTTACATTTATTATTAAATATCATGTTCTTTGCACTTAAACCATAACATTCAGTTCAATAGCAATGTCGCAAAAGAATGAGCCTATCTTTAAAATTTCGGATACACAATTCCGCGCGCTGGAGATAAAAAGGTTTGCCCCCCGTAGAGTGTTGCCAATCGTTGAGTTTGTTAATCAAAAATTCGTAAAATTTTTACAAAATATGAAATCGATAATAAAACAAATTCCAAATTTCAAATTTGGGCTTTCAGATGACCATATTCGCAGTAGGATTAACGTAATTCAAAATTGGATGGCTCTAGGTACCGTTGTTTAATCACAATGCGAGAAACATACATACATTTATGCAGATTCTTCATTATTTAATTTCTTAAAATATAATACAGGGCGATAGTATTTGGTGGCAACGACTTGAAAAGTGATACGCCGTTTATAGGGTTCCGACGCAAAATCGCGAAACGAAAACAATAGTACTTCAAGGACAAAGCCCCTTTGGACTTTCTTTTCTTTTTTTTTTTTTTTTTTTTTTCACCATCGACGGAACAGCTGGACCACTGGGTTAGGTGCTTTTCAGCCTGTTGGATCCCTTCGATGGAATTAAAAATAACTACATGAATAAACATAAATAAAGAGCCTAGTACTGTGTCCACCGGGGATTGGCCACGAAACGAGGAACATTGAAGTAAGGACCAGAGCATGGAAAGAAGGTGCATGGTGGGAACTTCTGAGACTAAGCGGAACACTTTTCGCTATTATCGTACATGTTAGGCATACATTTATATTAAGAATGTGCTGTAAAAATCAGGTACAGATGTAAAAATGACCAAATACATTACAAATTGTGGAATCCATTAAATGAGTTCTGGATCAACCATAATATTAAATATAATTAAAAACAGAAAAAAACCACAATACATTAAGTAAATTAATATATGTACAGAGCAGGCTGTTGACTGCCCGATGTCCAAGGAAAGGAGTCACTCCAGGTTGTCAGCAATGCTTTTAGCAATGGTAGTGCAGTCTCTAATGCGGCTGAGCGCATATTTATTCTTAATTGTGTTCTTGAATCATGCCGGCATATTGATTGCAGGTGGTCTTTTTAAATGTGAATTCCCTGTGTGCGAGCAAACAGATAGTGATCTGGGTAACCAGTACTGCCACAAATACATTGGTCACTGTCTCTTAGGCGAAATCTGTGAAGATAGGACATATATGGGCCATGTCCTGTCAGATACTGTGTGAGGTGCGAAGAACTGCTATTTAAATTGTGGGTAACTTTTGTTTGGAAATCATACAGTCTTCTGCTTGTGGTGCTTGTCTCCCAGTAGTTTTGCATTGCTTCATTAGTTTACATTTGAGAGTAGTTTTCAGATACGAGTGCGGAAGGGGCACACCAATGCTACTCACGTGGGGTTCATTGGCTGCGCCTTTCGCAATCATATCCGCTGCTTCATTTCCTTTAATCTCCGTATGGGCTGGAACCCATTGTAGCTGGGGCCAGACTTGCAGGAATCGAAATTAATAGTTTTTGTATGTCTCTGACAATGGGATGTCTACTGCGGCCACCCTGGTTGGCCTGCAAGCTTGACATTAAGTCTGTGTAAATTACTTTATACCTGCAATTGTTAGCAGTAAAGTCCAGAGCTGCCTTTAGAGCTGTAAGTTCTGCCTGAAACACCGAGATCCTGGGATTAAGCCCCTTTTGACTAATAAGACTTGACTAATGCTTAATTAAAGAGATATAGCCGAAGCTTTCACAATTATAATTAGTTGGCCCCTAAATAACGAATTAGCTAACGAAGCTATTAAGTGCCTGTAATACGACCGAGCGTATTAGTAGCTTAGAGAGACATGGACTAAAGGCAAACGCATGCTAGTCAGAAACTCTGAGGCTCTCTCTCGAAGTCAGTGGAACATCGACTTAAATACTCTTACTCATTTACATTAAACGTGAATCTAGAAACCCATTCTGGTAGGAAATTGTAAGCTGAAATTAGGATGAAGAAGAAAGAAGCTTTAACTTAAAATAACTGTTGAAAACTTAGGATAAGCCCTACAATCTAAACAGTTTTAAAACAATCCCTACACATAAACAGAATTATGTTAATTACCTAGGATGCTGTGCTTTTTGTCTTTTTAAATAATGGAACTTCAAATATAGAGAAAAGCTGCTTTCCTTGAAACCACGAATTGCGAGATCTAGCCGTGTGAGCTTCTTCTGGTATTCAAAATATTTTAAATGCTATATTCGTATGGTCGGCTGTATTCTTTTGAGTCTAAAGAGCGATTGGGGAGAGACACTAGACACACTCGAATAAATCCAGGCGATGGCGATTGTTCTAGGCCTTATCGGTATAATGATTAGCGACGCTGGCTGCATATGGTTGGACCGGGGATCGAATACTAGGGAAGGCCTTTAATATTATTCACAAGAGGACTGAGGTTCCTTTATGGCAAAATTTAACAGATTTCTACTTATCTAGGATGGCACGCCTTTTTATCTTTTTAAATAAATAAATTTTAAATATGCATTTTAAATACATGTTATATCTTTAAAATTTTCAGTTACTTTAAACATGCATATTTAAAATTCTGAACACGCCTAATACTTTAAAATTTTCATATTAAGTACCATTAATTATCAAATTTTCTCGAAGTCAGCTTAAAGAATATTTAGAGCAAATGTAAAGCACCAGGATAGGAAACTCGAAATATGAATTTCACTAGATGGAGCATGAGATACAGTGAGCTTTCAGACATATTAAGTAGTTCTTTACACATACTGAGAAGGATAGTCAATGGAGGAAACAGTGTACCAAGTAAACACCAAGTAGATGTACCAAGTAAACAGTGAATCCTCAGCACGTATTATACTTAAACCTTTCAGTATAATATAGTTAGTTTACTACTCAAGAAGAAAAGAAAAAAAATCAAAATTGAAATTTTTTATTTTAGATCGCTCTCTTACCCCTATTAAACAAAATTCTGTTAAATAATTCCTATATTAGTAACATTACTAGATGTTTTTTAAATTTACATTTTGAATATTTTTGTATGGTTGAAAATTACGAAGGGCGGTACAAGTAATTAAAGTTCTTAGAGGCTACGGCTATAATTATAAATTTAATTCTTAAAATTTCACTCTTGGGAATTTTTCTTTGTCATACGGGCAGACAGTAAAAGGAAATGAATTTTTCTTTTCACGTACGTTCCAATAAATAAAAAGTTTCTATAAATTTCTTGATGTCGGTGTTCTATTTCTTGTCCTTGACCATTATGCCGAATGCAACATGAATACAAGATAGTTTATCCTAGAAAGTCCTCTACAAAGGCATCCGTCTCCTTAGGTACAGCCTTCGTGTGCTTTGCAGTATTTAAATAACCTAACCTAATATTTGTGTATAAGCAATATAATTGAATGTTTGTTAAAAAACTTCTCTTAAGGCTAATGTTTACATAACTGTATATTTAATACGTTGATAAATAAATGCTTATGAAAATATTTATTTTCTAATCACATTTGTGACCTAAAATAGCTCTCTTTTGGCAGTAGTCCGGTGCTAAAACCTCAAATATAAAATTCAATTCGAGAGCTTCTAGTGCTAAATGTAGGTAATCATTACTTTTGAAAAGGGACAGGTATCAAAATTGTAACTCTGCTCTCAAGGGAAATAGGAAAGTGTACAATTCGTTTGAAATACTTTTGTTGTTATTTATTTTGAAAGTCTCATTTAAACTGCATTGCATTTACATTAGTTTGATGGTAAATAGATTATTTACAATAGTTAAATGCTTTAGTCTGTGGATATAATTTGCATACAGAGGAACTGAAATACTTATAAGACATAATTTTTACTGTAAATTTCATTACAAACCATTCGGGCATGTCCAAGTGCAGTTAGTTTCGCTATAATAATTAACCAAAACTTTTGACAGCATCGTAAGCAAACATGGCTTCTGTGGGATATTGATTACAAGGAGTTTGCTTAATCGAATCGCTTCCCATTCCCCGATGAAAAAGAACCCAGCTGAGCATCAAATACTTAACTCTCAGCAAAGTAATCCAACATTTTTCTTTCACCCGCAACTGCGCTGTTTTAACAATTACATTAAAACTGATAAACAAGGATTTCTATCAGGATGATATCCCTCCGGGGAAATTAACATAGTGTATATGTAATCTGCTTGGGGAATTTGTGACCGAGTATTTTTCCCCCTTTCCCCCTTTTCTATTAGAAAGTAATGGTTCTATTCTATGGAAAGCGCGAGCTAGATTGAAAATAACGTAGCATAAAAATCAATTTTTTTTCCTTCTCGTTTTGAAAAAAAAAAAAAAAAAAAAAAAAGGCGTGTATCTGAAAGGTTGACGTTAAATCTTTTTGACGACGAAATGGCTTTTAGCACAGCATAGGAAATTGAATAACTTCTTTTTTTTTTTTTTCTGTTCACAGAAATTACTTCAATTCTCAAAAGTTAATTTGGTAATATTTTTCTTAAAGAGTGTTTTGCTTTCTTTTTAATTTCCATTTATATTTATTCCTTAATTTAAATGGATTTGTTTTTTGTCTCAAATAAAGGTGGTTCGCAAACTCATATTCTGTGTTGAAGTGTATAATGCATATGCAGTCCTAGAAACAGATTTTACTATTCACAACTTGGTGTTGATATTTATATGTGTTATCTTTTATGATTTGATGTGTCGTAAATTGCAACACTAAGACATATCGTGTGTGTATTTAATTATGGCAAAGCACACTAGGGCTATCTGCCTAAGAGGAGGGATGCCTTCGTGGAGGACTTTCTAAGGGGAACTGGCTCGTATACACGTTACACATGAGGAAAACCCCGAAAACGCCCATGCAGCCAACCCGTTCGGGGGATTCGAACCTCGGACCGAACTACCAGTGTTCAGCGACTTTACCGCTCGGCCGCTGGTGGACCTAAAATAACATACCGTGAAAAAGCAAAATATATCATGAATCTGCTGTACGTTGCTTTCAAATCTCTCTGCTATTTAGGCAAAATAGTGTCATGATTATAAATCGAACGTTATAAATTTAATCTAATTTAAATGATGCCTACTAGATATATTATTGTAATCAAAGAAGTTATTAAGAGGTAAACGTATTGCTTTAAATTCCTCATTAAGGTTACTGTTACGCTATCACTGATTAACTACCAATCATTCAAAATAACCCTACAGACTATCAGACGACACTTTGTATCATCTGCTCTCTAATTGCAAAGATAGCAGACTAAGAGAAAAGTGTAAAATAAAACTCACTTATTAACGCTTTGACCTGCTAGTTAAACAAATTAAAAAAATTTGGTCAGATAAAATTAAAAGTCCGCTAGCTCGAGTGCAATTCGCGTTCAAAGTAAGTAACACATAAATCATAAAATCAACAAGCTTAACTAAACCTTAGCTCGTATGTAAGTTTTCGGGAAATTGCAACATTGAGCAGAAGCACAAGTCGATAAGTTAAATTCAACAGTAGGTAAGATTAAGCCGAGCTATAGTTGGCTTATGCTGTCAGGAATGTCCTGAAAACTTAAAAACTTGGAAGCTTATTTATTCTTTTACTAATATGAATTTTGTTGGAAACAGTCGAAAGTAGAAATTAAAGTAAAACCAAAATAATAACATAACATAAAATCTGTCAAACGAACATAGTTGCAATTTGAAAAGTAAATGAAAGAATGTAATGGCACATTGCACAACGATATATTTAAGGACTGGCAACCTGACCACTGGGTTCAGGATAAATAGAGCTCTGGACTGCAATACTTGCCAAACTGACGTAGATGATAAACATAGTAAAACAGAAGAATGTAATCGGATGTGAAAAATAGAAATACAGATATTTTGTTATTAATTCCAATTTGGGGCCGCTAGTCGTTATAGGCGTTGGCCACTACTAACGACGGAAACGGTGGTCACTTTTTTTATGGAGGCACCTAATAAGTGGGTCACAGCTGCTTCCTGTGAGGAGACAGACAATATACACTGCGGAAAAAGGGGGGGACAGTTCTATATCTCCCGTTCTACTGGGCCGATTAATGAAATTCAATTTACCCTTTTCAGGTCTCCCAAGCGCGATTTACGACATGTATTAGATTACATATAGCATTATTCTTCTAATATAGGTATTTTGACACAAAATCGGAAATTTTCTAAAATGACACGCCATTTTTTTACATATTTCGATTTTGCTATTCACATTATGCCAAAGTGCCAAATTTTGTAAAAATCGCACGAATAGTTTTTAAAAAATTAGTTCTCAAAATTTTAGCTCTCCCATATTAATTAAATTTGATATTGATTAAATTTGATTGGGTGGTTATAAATAAAGTTTCACTTTGAAATGGTCATACAAGGAAAACTACTGGACCACATGTTATCAAACTCGGTGATCTTGTAAATGAGGTCATAGGAATTTATTTTCCACAAAAAAAAAAAAAAAAAAAAAAAAAAAAATACCACCAGGGAAAATGGCGCTGTATACAATATTGCTAATAAGGTATGGATTTAAAATGTGTTTAATCGTTTCTAAAACGTTTTACAAAGCATGCTCAATGTAGCGTCCACCACTTTCCGACTTTTTGTAAGATTTTTCTCGCAAACAAGGTCTATGTCATTCCAACCTTTAGAAAGTTGTCTGTCGTAGAACCTACTACAGACCACCCGTTACTTCCACGAAGTTTTTATTCCAACAAGGCAGTTTTTATTGCTGCTGTTGTTGTTGTGACTAATCTTGCTTGTCTGACATCAAGGCAAGCTCACGAAATTCATCGTGGCAAGATTGCGCCTATCGCTTGCAAGAGCCTTGGACATCATACAGGTGAGAGTACGATTTTCTCAGTTTCACCCCCAATTCTGAAGGAGAGTATCCCACAGCGATGGGTACGAGGATCTCCCACCCCTCTTCTCGAGAAGACTTTTGGCCCGCCGCATATTTAGAATGCTCCCATGCCGCATGTACACTATACATTTACAAACATCCATGCCTTCTCCAGGATTCGAGCATGGGTCCTTCGGTACGACAGTCAGAGTCACTAACCATTATCATTTCAGTCATTTATATTGCTTTTATACATAGAACTGGTGTATATTAGTGATGTAATATGTTACGGTAAACTGACGTGATTTATTTTCCCATTTCTTTACAATTCCATATTTCTATTTGGCAGTTATAACCACATGATTATGGTATACCTAAATTGGATTTCTGTTAAGAAGATTTGGTTTAAGAAACGTTAGAAACAATAGTTAAAAATATTAGCAGGTTTTAAAAATTATACGAAAGATTGGTTATAAGAACTGAGAGTGGTTAATGTTCCAAATGCTTACTGGTATTAATTACTGGATCTGATCCAAGGTCTGTATTGCTTAAGTTGAAAGATACCGTAACGTTCAGAGGTTTGTACCTCATATGGTAGCAATTTCTTCTTCTATATTTGAAACTAGTAGCTTTCAATCTTTTCAATGATGATAACATCTTTCATATTTTCTCTAATGGGTTCACATGATAATTAAGCTTTCCTGCATTTCTCTTAATATTTCGAAATTTTTCTCAATGAATCGGAACATATTAATTTCGGGGAAATTTACGAACAGATCTATTTTCTAGAGTAATTCATACTTTTATTCTGAAGCTTAGATGTAATTATGCTGTTTTCTTAATGGCTGTCATGTCTGACTTTTTATTGAACAGAAATCATCATTAGTAGAGACCTCCTTGATCGTGCAGCATATTTCAGTTCAGTCTCTAATAACATTCAAATAACCTTTTAAAGTGATGGATGAAGATTCATTTAGCTTCCTTCAGTTATTACTAGTGGCTGTGTAGCATCAAAATTATATGTAATGTGACCAGAGGTTTTGCATGTATATTAATTTATTACAATAATACCATAATTAGTAATATATCTATGATTAAAAGTAACAAATTCAGATTTAAATTCCTATAAAAGAAATGAATTGATAAATTTTTCATGTAATGAAATCTGAACATTCTGTGCATCATTGCATAAAATAATAAAACTTTGGAGAACCAATTACATGGTTTCAGTTATGCAAAGATTTTCAGTCAGTCTGATATAATATTTTTCATATTGAGTGAATCAAATACTAAAATGCAGTCAAACTTCGATTTACTGAAACTGAAAAAAAAAGAGAGTATAAGTTTTTATAAAAATTTGAGTAACCAGACATTCAGCACCGGTTATTAGATATATTAATCAAGGAAATAATTTCGACATATGAAAATTATTGAACATAATATTAATATACAAGAAATAAAAACGGAATGTGGGATTTGAGACCATTCGTATAACAGAAATGAACAATCAATTCTGGGATTGCTGTGGTGTAAAGATGTCTTGTTACAGGGACAATAGTTTTCTGTTGTCTTACGCACATAAAAATCGACGATTAATCTAACAGAGTGTTTAATCGAATAGCTGATGTTTTTCCACTCAGGATGTTTGTTATTCCACTAAAAAACTCAAGAAACTATGATGACAATTTCTGCTGATAAGCATCTTAAAAACGTTCCAGTTAAAGCCAGGGAAAGGTATTGAATACAGGACGGACTTTGGGGATTGACCGGTATAGGAATAGAACACACGACGCACCAATATTTTACCACCCAACCTGAATAGGGGGGGCAACGACGCTGACTGCCGTACTGAAGAGCCCGGGTTCAAATCCAGGAGAAGCCATTTGTCAAAGTACAGTGTGTGTGCGGGATGATGGCACTCTAGCTAAGCGAAAGTCCTCTGGAGAGGTGGCGAGCCGAAAGTCCTCTCGAGAGGTTGGTGATATTGGAAGAGGGGTGGAAGGCCTTCAGACCCATTCCTTCGACGTACTATCCCTCAAAACAGGGATCGGAACTGAGCAAAGTTGTACTTCCACTCGTAAAGATCTACGGTTGTAGTTAAATTATGTGTCCTTGGAAACCAGTACCTTAGAGAAGAGTATAGCGGATCTTCGCCGTGATTCTTACAATTACAGAAACAAGTCCAAAGAAGGATTAAAAATACCCTTTTATTCCACTCAAAGAATAATAGCAGTTGAACCCTCTCGGGCTTCCAGGAAAGCCTATACTTGGGCTTTAACTTAAGACAAAAAGTAAGAAAATAACTTAGTTTTAACTAAAATTTAGCCAAGGCTGTACAGAAATAAACAACCAAGTTGGCCGTTAATTATATCTCACCAGCAAATACTAACAGGCACGTAAGAAGCCGAAAGTAGTTAGATAGGCTTAAAGCATTCACGTGGTCAGAAGGCTGAACACACTCTACTGAGAATTTCTGAGCTTTTTTACGGTAGTGACTGAACTTCTCATTAAATACTGGTTATATCTCATTCACATAAAACGACATACTGGAAACACATTCTGGCAGACAATTGTAGGTGAGAAAAAAGAAAATAAAAGAAAGGGTTTCAAAATTAAAAATAACCACTAGAAAATTAAAATAATACCTACAAGGTGTTCAAGGCTATTGCCAACGACAAACGCAATCTTGCATTTCTTATCGGAATGAACTTTGTGGGCATGTTCTGATGTTACTGTCAGACAAGTGAGATACGTCACAACAACAACCACAACACACACCACACAGTAAACATAGACTTGAAGCACCAACCAGAAATTCAAGAAACAAACACGAAGATTATAATAGCTTAATCAATAGACGGACGCGACTATTTAGTCAAAGTAGTCATTATAGTCAAAATGAATTATTTAACTACTGCAAATGAGTTAGCAAGGACTATAACTAAAATTTTAGTAAAATTAATGACTAGCATCTGAGAGTTGCTTCGTTTGAATCATACAGCGGATCATTCATACAATGGAGTTATGCCCTTAAGAAAAATAAATCTCGACAACAGGGCTGACTGTATGTATGAGTTCTTCATGTGTAACGTGAATAGTTTCTTAAGAAATCATCCCTGAAGGCATCCTACTTCTTAGACGTGCAATTCTGTTATGCTTTATTGCAATCGAATAAGTGACCAGAAAAATGTATAGGACACTTTGATCTGGCAATATCTCCACCTCTTAAAAACTCGCGTATTTTTGAAAACTGAAGTGTTTTTCAATTACATATGTGAGATGTTAAAATACGCTTTACATTAAGAAAATGAAAGCAAATAAAATGTTCATCCTGTTAAAAAAAGTTAGCCATTTCCTTCAGCCAGATATTCATCATGAAATAAATTTCTGGGATTTTAAAAAATTGTTTTGTTTAAACAAATTCACAAGTTTATTCCTTATTCTTCCACATTTTCAATCACCTGCAAAGATGCATTAAGAGAAAAAAATAACTCACTCTAAAACTTTAGTTTCATAATCTTTATTTCCTTAATTCATCATTTTAACAAGCTCTGCTAGGACTAAAAATTTTATATTAAAAGTTTTTTTAATTAAATTAAAGCTGGAGGGAACGTTCAGCTGCTTTCTTTTGTTCCTTAAATTAATTAAAACAAGGTGTTCTTAACATAGAAATCCATTTAAAAATAAGCAAAGTTAGTTATGCGCACATTTAAAAACTTCATTTGGGGAATTTATCTTTTTAACTCATAATATGAAGGATATTGTTTTACGTTTAGTTAGGTCTCTGGGTATATAAAACAAGTAAAATTAGAATAGAATTAAAAAATAATCCCCTTTTTTTTAAACTAAAAAACAAATTTAAATACTGTGTGAATTTTTTAAGTCATAACCTCTCTAATATATTCTTCAATTCATTTTCAAAATACAAACATATTTTTAGTACTCATCCATGTAACTTGTAGAGCTGTTAGGTAATTTTTGGAAGCAGGCAAGATGAAAAAATGAGCAACGCCTTCTCGAGGAATCGAACCACGGACCTCTGGAATACGCGTCCAGCGTCCAGACCACTACACCACGAAGTCACGCTATGAAGGCGAGAGAAATACCTTATACACTCTCCATTTTAAAGGGCAACTGGGGTTTTTGGTTGACCCAGTCGCCGAATTCTGGGTGTGGAAAATCATCATCACCACCCTTTTATTTCGGATGCCACTGTAGAGACATTAGGTATTTTTAGAAGCAGCCAAGATGAAAAATGAGCAATGCCTTCCCCGGGAATCGAGCCACGGACCTCTGGAATACGCTCCTATCGTGCAGACCACCACACCACTCAGGCATGCTAAGAAGGCGGGAGGAATACCTTATAAATCCTTTAACACCTTTTAATCCTTTCCTTCTGTGTATTATTTTAGGGACAGACTAAATTTAATACAAAATTTCGAGCATCTCTTTTTAGTCCATTATTACCTTCCTTTTCTGCATAACCCTTTAGGTTTCAGAACCTAATAATCTGAATAACTCGAAGTAATATGACACTACGTTTTAATTTAAATTACTTTAACGTCTTCCATCTTGCATGCAATTTAGGTTAGTATGTAAAGGAATTTTAATGTAACAGTTGCATTCTAAGGAATGAAATCAAATTCTCTTTCTACAGGTGTTGTTTATTACTGGAATTCTTTAACTTCGATGGTCCAGTTTTTGATTTTCTTCGTGGTTTTACTTGATTTTTTTTTTATCAAGCACTTATAGAAAAGTGTTTGATGTTGTAAATTAGCAAAGCTGAGTAAGTGATTCAATAAATTTTACTCTGTGTGAGTATTAATAAAGGAAGTGAATAGGGTAAGGTATATGACAAGTTAATTAATTTAGTTTTTATGTGATTAATGATTTATTTAATTCCGTACAAACTTCTTTTTCTGTACTAAAAAATAAAAGATAAAAGGGTACGTTTAATAAAAGGTAAGATGGTCAGTAAAAGAGTTTTTGAATTTCGCTTTGGAAATGCGTTATGCAACGAGATATTCCTTTGTTTTTTTCAAAGCACGAGTCTTGAGAAAGGAGCCAGGCTCTCATTGAGATTCTAACCATGGATTTTTCTGTTACTACCTAGGAGTGCTATGTATTAAATCACGGGAGCAAGCATGAGAAATGCGAAAATTCGTTATATTCTCACACACATTTTTTACCAAAATTAGGGCGACCGCTGCGGGGTTTAGCAGATCGACCGAAACGTTTCACTGCTATAACTGTTTCTAACACAATATCTAGTATGCACATGCTTGAAACAGAATGTTTTCTGAATACCTATACACTTCAATGTAGGAGGTAGAGCAGGTGATTTAAAATAATTATAAAAATTTCTAACAATTAAGGTCGGAAAAGGCGGATGTGAAAATACAACAGAAAGCATTCTTAAAGCACGATTGGAAGACGAAAATAATTAGTCAATTATATATAGATGATAGTGGATTATGGTCTACCCCATTTTAGTCGGGCGCCACTGTAGAGATATTATGACTTGTTCGGAGGAGGAAACTTATGAAAATCAGCTATGCCCTTACAAGCGTTCAAAACATTGATACATCAGTTACCTTCTAGTTAGACGTCTTCAAGTCGCACTAATAGATTTTCTTATATCATGCACAGATATTCTAGTGCATACTGTAAGTCATGTATGCAAAAAAGATGTGTCTACTGTTACTATATGCGCATTAAGATTGGCAGGAAACCTTGTAGACAACATACTTTTGGAAGCAGGCAAGACGAAAAAGGAGCAACGCCTTTGCCGGCAATCAAACCGCGGACCTCTGGAATACGCGCCCAGCGTGCAGACCACCACACCACGAAGGCATGCCAAGAAGGCGGGAGAAATACCTTATATACTCCTTCTTTTAAAGGGCGACTGGGGTTTTAGGAAACCCAGTCGCCATATCCTGGAAGTGAAGAATCATCATCCACCACCCTTTTAGTTCGGGCGCCGCTATAGAGACATTAAGTAATTTTTTGAAATCAGGAGAGCTGAAAATTGAGCAACGCCCTAGCCGGGAATCGAACCACAAACCTCTGGAATACGCGCCCAACGTGAAGACCGCTACACTACGAAGGCATGCTAAGAAGGCGGGAGAAGTACCTTATAAATCTAGCAAGTTTAGATTTCCTTTCAAAAGACGGTTTTACTTGTTTTGACTCATAAAGGTGTTTCTCAGAAACTTGCAATTCAGTATATAAAAAGGTGCAACCCAGACATAGTGATAAATATTTCTGTACATCCAAATACGTATTTTCTACAGTCAGTGGCTGAGCTAGGGTGGATCAAGGAAGGGCATCTGTCCCCGGGCGCAGCATCCAAGGGCGTCAAATTGATGTTACGAAATTTTAGAAGGAAACATTTTTCATTCTTGGCACACTAAACGGGGCGCAAGATTTTCAGTTTTCCCTGGGCGCTGAAAACCCTACCTAAATTTTCCAAGTAATTGTATAATTGTAAAAGTTTTATTTGGAATAATGAAATCGTACCCCTGAAATCCAACAAAGTGTTTAAAGATGTTATTTCCTTTATGTTTACAGATTGTACCAAGAAACAAATATGGTGAATCCCTTAGGTGCTACTTTTTTAATTGTAATCAGATGAGAAATTTCAACCATGAGTTCTTTTGGTTTTTCTTTTAAATTTAAGACCAAATATTTCATTTATGTAGAGAAAAGTGTTCATTGTAGTCACTAGTGTCAAGCAACAACACTGTCTGATCTTTTTTTTTTTCCCATTCAAACCGTTGCAAACGTTTTGATTTAGCTCCTTTGAAAGATCTACTTTATTTCCTAACCCTTTATCGGTGAGTAATATGAAGATTTTCAGTTGTCCCTGGGCGCTAAAAACCCTAGCTACGCCTCTGTCTACAGTTTACTTACAGACAAATCTTTTTTTATTCGTTCAGTAATTTGATGGTATATCGTTATCTAGATTTTAGAATCGTTATCTAGATTTTAGAACTTAATGGGTGGTTCATATTTATCTACTTTTTATTTCAAGTTGTTAAAAAAATAATCTTCCAAGTAATTGTTCAATTCTACAACAGTAAAATATTTATTTGGAATAATGAAATCGGACCCCTGAAATCCATCAAAGTGTTTGTCCCATAAAAGCCATGTCTCGATTTTAAATAAACCTTTTTCTTTGCAAATTTAATTAAAAAAACTAATTTCTTGTTAATGCGTCCTTCAATTTATCCTTAACATTAGTTAAAGTATGAACTCCCTGATTGCGGTTTTTCTCTTTCGTTGGGGAAACAAAAAAAAAAAAAAAAAAAAAAAAAAAAAAAAAAAAAAATCGTTTCTATGTGCACTGTAAAAAAAAAGTTCGCTCTTTACAGGCAAAAGTTTTGTAAAGTTACAGAAATCAAAAAGTTACAGAAGAATTTCCTGTAATGGTAACAGGTTGAAAGCAAACTGTAGCGGTAACAGCAGATTTGCTTGTAACATTACAGATAATGTTTCAGTAGCCGCGCGGAAGAATCACGTGACTGACTGGAAATTAGCCAATCAGGAGAAAAGTGTTTGAAAGCTAGTTGCAGAAAAAAACATGGCTGAATGCATGTTGGTTGTATAGCGCAGGTAAGTAAGAAAATGTTTACAATTACTACTTGAAATATTTTTTGTTCATTTTATGCAGATTATTCTCATGCACATTGCACTGTTATATGTAGTGAGTAAGTATTTAAACGTTTAAGCTTTGCGATTAATTAATATCAGTGTTCGTAATGTCTAATGAGTTGAAAGAGTTCAAAATATTTATTCCAAATGCAGATCTAATAGTAGTATTTTGTCATTGTGCATCCGATAAATTACGCCTTCAACTGCCCTTATTATTATTTAAAACTAATTATTCCAAAATTTAATCACTGTTTGTGGTATATAATTGAAATGGTAATGTGGTTGTTGAAAACAAAACTAATCATTTTAGCGTTCTTTTCCAATCGTCTGACCAAAGAACGTTTGACATCTTTTTCCCGGCAGGCCTTGCGAGAAACGTTTATATAAACATTTAGAATTCTGAATGTAATGTATATATTTTTTTGCTTACTAGGTTTAGTTTATTCTTTTTCTAGGATTATCTAATTAGTTATACCTGGTTTATAATTCAGTCTAATATGTTTATGTACGAGTGTGTTATGAAGTAAAATTACAAAAACTTGAACAACGCGGTCGAGAATCTCGTTTATTCCTTTAGTGTAATAATATTTTTTTCAGTGGTATTAATTTCTTACGAAAATATTATAATTCCAAAATGAAGTAATTATATTGATTAAAAATATGCCGTATCATACTTTTCGTAATGTTTTGTTTTACTAACTAGATGCAACTTAATTATTCCGTATATTTTAATATACCAATATCAACAGGGGAAAAATGGAAATGACCTAAAATATTTTTCTAACAATTCGTTAAACTAATTATAAAACAAAACTAAAATTTTGTGCATTATTTCCAAAAATAGCATTTCATTAATATTTTATAAATGACAACATATATTATATTGTATATATAACTACCATTGCATACTTATAAGTTTTTAAACATTTAATGTAGAATTTATGTTGATTTTATTTTGCCCAGTTTTAATACAGTTTTGAAGTATGATAGTCTTGTTACTAGGATAGCATGAATCTGCTAATACAAGTTTAATACATTTCTTGACAAATGTTTCTCTTATTCATGTAATATAATATATAAATCATAAAATAAGTTTTCTTAAAAATAAATTATTATTGTTTATTGGAATTTAAAACAATTCTGTATCTGTATGTTGTATTAAAAATAAAATAATAATGAATTTTTAATGAAGCATTGAATTTAGCATCAACAATGTAAATATATATAGATATACACACATGAATAAATGGAAATGCAAGCTACTTTTCCTTACAAAACCGCCTATGAATATATACTTTCCTTTAGGCTAATAGCCTTTGCATGCTTTGCCATATTCTATCAATCCAAATGATGCAAATATGCAGAAAATTTTACTTTCTTTGAAAGTTAATACCGGAAATAAAATTCAGTGCATTTGTAAACTACATTAGTTCTCTTATAGCTTGGCATTTAATTGCCCAATGATTTACTAGTCCAAACTAAGGCAGAATTCAGATATCGTTCAAATAAAAGAAAATTAATAAGGTCTGATTTTTAGACCTATATATGAAGATTTATTTTTTTTTAAATATTATTTTAAGTCAACCAAATTAATTTCAAATTTAAGTAAGTATTCATGCCTTTCAGTAGCATTATTTTTGATATCTTAAATTAAATAACTGAATGCAATATTTCTTGTTAATAAAAGAAAAGCAATGTTATGAAAGACTAGCGAAGCAGATTTGCAAGTTCTAATTACGAAAGGTCCCATGCTTTAAGGGGTCATTTTTAAAAATACTTAATTAAAAAAAATATTTAACGTAAAACTTCCAAACTTCACACATGTGGAATATTAATTCTATATATTTTATCTCATTCTTATTTTATTAATCAATTTCATAGCATTTTGTGTGACACTAGTAGTAATTATTAATTAAATTTTATGCTGTTTCTGATCTATGTTTTGATTTTGTTATTAATTACGTTAGTTTACATAAGATTTAAAATTATGTAAGGTACAAAAACCTTCTGCATCTATTAATATATGCTGAAGTGAATGAAATTATGCCAGTGAAAGTTTTTAAAATCAAAAACAAATTTCTGTGGAAAATTAAAGTTATAAATTCTAAATGCAAACAAAGGAGTGAATTTGAAAGTTATCAAATAAGCCAAAGTGTTGGTCATTTTTTCAGTTTTTCAGAAGAATTTTTATACTTTGCAGAATGGGAATATGATGTTTGGTTTTGTTAGTATTAATTATTGCAACTTACATTGCAACACGTAATTTAGCTTAAAATTTATTTGAACTTAATTTTCTAATTTATTTTGATCATGTATATTTCATGTGTCATAAGTCTTTGAAATGAACTTAATTCTATTTATTTACACAATTTTTTTAAAGAAGAAAAAGTCACATTTGTTTTGCTTAGTTGCACACGAAGATACATGTCTATATATATAGAGAGAAAGAGGAGTTATGTTTACTTCCAGACTATTTTCCTCCTTTTATATTATAGTATGAAAACCAAGGGGGAAATTAATCAATCAATTTAATTTTGAAGGATGTGATTACAATAAGATCATAACCAATCAAAAATATTCATGAATGAACTACTGGTAACTATCATAGTATTATTATTTAAAAGAAACCTACATTCCAATAAGAAAGCTTAGTAACATAACCATTTAAGTTATCTAATAAAAGTAATTTTCATTCCTACTTCCCTATACATTGAATTTCACTCTTAGTATTGCCCACTGCTATTCCCTAGACCTCAAAGCATTTAATGCATCTGGAACTGCAATTTGTGTCTTTTTCTACAGCATGCAAGTTATCACCGTTTAGTTTGTACTGCCACGAGCAATGATCTTCAGAATTATCGTATTGCGTTGCATATTCCACCCCACCCAGCTTTAGAACCAGATTCTGAAAATTAAAAAAATATTTACATAATTTTCCCCCTTTTAATGCATTCAGAAAATGAATATTCCAAGATTTTAAAATGGATTTATCAACATAATGATTGTTTTCGTCATACTAACAAAGGCAAACTTTTGCACACTTAAGGCCCCGTTGAATCTTTCTCTTCTAACTGTTGAATATTATGTCAGCCTAATACAAACAATGATCTATGATAGTGAAAGCAAATACCAACTGCCATTCACTGTGCAATTTTGCCATATCAGCTGAATGTTCACCCTAGCAAGCATCGGACCACAACCTTCTCTAATTATTTATGTATGATCTGAGGCCTAAGGATTTGCAAGAACAACAATGAGAATGACAGAAGTTCAAATTATAAAGAAGAAATGAGATAACTTATTAGATGTTGCAATTATGTGTATTCTTATTGAAATAGAGGTTTCTTTTAAATAAATAATATTGTGATAGTAGTAGTTTATCCATGATTACTTTTCATTTGTTATATTCCTACTGTGACTGTGTCCTTTGGAAATTAAATTATTCGTTTAATTTTTCCCTCTTAATTTTCGGAAGATAAAATTAGTAAAAATAAGTGGGAATATGGCATCAAGAGCATTAGATATCCCCATTTTCTTGAAGGTGTTCACTATTATTGTTTCATCAATGATAGGCCATGCATCCAAAATCCACTAGCAAATCAGTTAGTAAGATGAAAATGACCACTATGCGGACAAAACATTTAGGGTAACTTGTTTTGTGAGCGCCTTAAGGAAGACAAACATTACCTAAATCTTTAAAACATATTCATAATCCTGTGCTAAAAGAAAGCTAGGGGGAAAATGTTGTCCGAGTCCCAGTGATTCCTTTGGACGAATATATAATATTGTTTTAGAAATTTAAGGTAATAAATATAATATTTTTCGAATGCTAAAACAGTTCGAGAAATTTATTCAAGTTCTGAATTCTGAATATAAGTATACTGTATATTATATTTAATAACTATGGTGGGCTTCATTTATGAAAATATTTGAATATTGGCTGTTTTTGTACAATGAACCTTCTCTAAGCTACGTGATTCCTGAAAATTTTGATCTTTAAATGATAGTGGGCATCCTAGTGAAGTTATGTTTACTAATTAGTTATTTTATGAGGGATGCTGATTAAATTTAAAAAGTGATTGACTGAGGTAGCTTGTCGTAATCAGACGGTTCACTGTAATCCAATTTTTTAAAGAATTTAAGCTGTTCTTAATTAATTAAGATATTACAAAGAAATATGATTAAAAGTGTTATATAAGCACATGTTTAAAACATCTATTAAAATAATTTTTATAAGCTTTTTAAGAGCATGATTATGATTTTAAAAGAAATGTTTTTTTTCTTTATTTAGGAGACATGGTTTACAAAGAGGAGAAAAACCATTCATTTTTTCCAAGCAGTCGAAACGAATTTTTATGAAATGTTTATTAAATTATGTTATTTTTTAATTAATTCTTTTTTTCAGGTTTTATGTAAAGTTTATGAATTAAGTAATAAATTATTTTACTTCTGTATTTTAAATAGCATATTATTTGCTTCATAGTGTTTCACAATAAAATTATAAATTCAATAAACTTCTTAATTAACATGCTGTAATATAGAGAGAGCATAAAGTTTGTTTTCTGTTGTCACATGTTTATTTCACAATTTTGTATGCGAATCTCGAAATTTATAATATCTAGGAATACTTTTTTAGTATCACTTTCGAAATTGTAAATATTAAGCTTAGATTTATTACATATTATGTTTGTAAAAAATTATAGGTAAAATTAAAATGCATTAAATTTTAAGCTAAACTGAAGTATTAATTTTAGAAATAAATTTCTTAAAGGCATAATTGTATTAAGAATTTTAAGGGAAACAAGGCTTTAAAAATTAAGGTCAGTTGGCAAAGTTTTATGCTTATTCAAAAAGCATGACATTAGGTTTTTAATGAAAGACTTCTATCTGTTAATGCAAAGGAAATTATTTGAAGGTAAGTAAAAAAGTTATGCATTATTTCAAACAATAGGAGACTGTTGACAAACACTGAGTGCAGATAAGAATACAAAAATTAGTTAGACGTTGTAATTCAAGCGTATGAACAAAATTTGAATTCCTTGTAGTAACAAAATGAAGTTCATTGCTATGTTGAATTCTTTAATTTACTGACAATGTCATTTTTTAGAAGGAGAGGATATATTTTTGAAATATGAAGAACAGCTGTTCTGAGTTCTTCATAGAAATATTTCACAAAATGTCTTTTACTGTAATAATATGATCATATCAACATGCAACACGTTTACTCATATAAGTTAAATCTAAAGCAACATGTGTCTATTTTAGCTAAAATTACTAAAAAGAAAGTTCTAGAACATATCTTATTAACTGACACTAACATGCAAATAAAACATACTATTTTTTTCAGCTATTTTACAGGGCAAATATAAGGAGTAGCATATCAATTTGAACTTTTAAATTAATCAAAATGATAATATGAAAGGCCTTTCAATAATATCAGACATAAGTTTCTCTTCATAAAACAAAAATACTCTGCAACAGACTAATGTTACTTTTTGAAAAAAGAACATTGCTGTTGAAATCACATCTTTTAAATTAATGCTATTCTGAGGTCAAATTGACTAATTTAAAAAGCCAAACTATTATGCTTCACTTGCATATATCTGTATAATGATATACACATGAAGATATTGTTTTACTCAAAACATCTTGATTTCAATATATTTTATTATAATAAGCATCATTTTAGACAAAAAAAATCTACTACTTTTATAAACATATCCTTTAGTATTATCTATGAAAAATATATTCTACACACATAATTACTTAATGGGATATTAGAAGGAAATAATCTGAAACCTTTACAGATACAACCATTGGAATTTTACGTAAGAAAAGTATCTTCTACTCACATAATAACTTGCTATAATAATACATGTAAATAACCTGTAACGGTTACAGATATATCTGATGAGATTTTACATGAGAAAAACATGTTCTTTCTACATAATTATTTGCTGTAATATTACACGCAAATAATCTGTAACCATTACAGATATATCGTTTGATATTTTACATGAGAAAAACATGTTCTTTTTACATAATTATTTGCTGTAATATTACACGCAAATAATCTGTAACCATTACAGATATATCGTTTGGGATTTTACATGAGAAAAACATGTTCTTTTTACATAATTATTTGCTGTAATATTACACGCAAATAATCTGTAGCCATTACAGATATATCGTTTGGGATTTTACATGAGAAAAACATGTTCTTTTTACATAATTATTTGCTGTAATATTACACGCAAATAATCTGTAACCATTACAGATATATCGTTTGGGAATTTACATGAGAAAAATATGTTATACTTACATAACTATATGCTGTGATATTACAAGAAAAAGATCTGTAACCATTACAGGCAAAACTCTTGTAATTTTACAAAGAAAACACCTGTTTCTGTTACTCAAATAACCCATGGCATCCCAGTTTCCATGAGTTTTCTTAGTAACTTTACAGATTTTTTTTACAGTGTGTAACACTGTAGCAGCTGGCTGACGCCAAGTACTGATTCCTGATTTTATTCAGTCAATAGACTCTTAGTTTTATAAAAAGCAATTTTTTTTCTTTTTCTATTCAAATATAATTCACAATGAATTTAATTTTATTCGGTACGAAAATCAATCAGTGGAATCAATACTTAATGTGTTGTTCACCTACTCTGGCGAGTCAAACGAAATTGCATTTGAACACTGGCGTATTCATTACTTTGACAAGTAAATAAACTAAGATTCCATGACGGAAACAATAATTAACTTTTCATAATCTTAATTAATTATTTTACGTTTACAAGCTAAATTGAGCTCTCACCTGAGTTATTTTGGTTCGTAATTATATGCGGGGAAACCCCGATCCTGTCGACTGCGCCAGTAAAAATCCTTTCCTTATTTCAATATAATGGATATTGAACCTTGTAGGAAGAAGAAAGCTAAATTTTCAGAATGAACAAAATACTTTTATTTGAATTTTAAAACAGAACCAAAAAAAAAAAATAATAAATGCTGCAGCTCTTAACTATCAAAATTTTAAACTCTTAACTACTACAGTTAAAACTCTTACAACTATTAAAAAACTAAAATCTTAAACTCTCCAAACAAAATATATCAAAAAAAAATCTTCCGAATTCTCTTCTTGTTGCCACACCATAAAATGCAAGTTCTTGTCCTATTATTTATATTTCACGTTCTCTTTAAGTCACGATCTTTACAATTCATAATCTTTACAAGTCACGATCTTTACGAGTCATGATCTTTACAAGTCACGATCTTTACAGTGACATAGAAGAAAAATCACAAAAATGCTTATATTATTTGCTCGTTCGACTGAATCAGCCTGCCCATACATGTAACATGAATTCGATCTACACAACTCAGCGATCTTACTTACTCAACGATCTAATTTACTTACTCTCCTCTATGGGTACAGTACTATGGTAAAAAAGACATAAATGCATAATTTTATTCAATATGTGAGAGTGCGAATTTGCTTTTTAAGTATTTAATTGCTTTACAGATCATTTTATCTCTTATCAATCAAAAGGTTCATAATTTCATACATTATTGAACAGTCATTAAAAAAGAAACAATGCCAATTTTAAAAAGACTATTTTGATGCTAAAAGCAGATATAATCAGAAAAGTAACTTGATATGATCAGTGTGTTATCAGTCTACTTTTATTCCTGGGAATAAAAATTTTTGTAATATTCCTTTCGTCATATGATCCACACTCAGACATTTCTTCTTAGTATGGCAGTACTCTTATTTTTCTGCCTTTAGATCTTAGATACTTTGAACAACGACTTCACAAGACAATTTGATGGTAAAGGTTTAGTATCGGTTTTCAAAAAAGAATTTCTTTCCTTTTAATGTTCTCTACTCTCTTCCCAGAAGTGGATTTGGTTTTTTGAACAAAATTATTTCTGGTTTCATTCAGTAAAAATACAGTACTTCACATTACAGTGTTGTTTGAACATCCGAGGGTTCGTATTTTACAGATGTTCAGCTTAAAATTACCCGTAACTGATTCAGTCCAAGAATTCTTGCGCGGAAGAAAAAATGGCAATTATTTTATTCTAGAACCTTAGCACAGGGGGAAAAAGTGGCAAATAATTGTCAAAATAATTTTTAAATTTCTGTTAATTTCTTTGTTTTTCGATATTTCTGGAAGCCAACAAGAATTACGGTTACAGCTAACATACTAGACAATTACATTTATTCAAAGTAAATAAAAATTACCGAGATAAATTTTATTCAATGTTAAATACACGTGGTATTGTATTTTTATTTTCCAGCGTAGCTTTCTCTTAAAATATGTCATTCGTTGCATTAAACGGCGAAATAAAACGACTTTTATTATAATTCTACTAAAAGTATCTAACTAAATACAAACTTCGTAACAATACTTTTATAAAATATACAGGAGCGAGGCCATTTAGATTTATGTATACACATACGTGTAATTGTATGTAATTATTTTTTAGATACTATCACTTGCATTTTGCATGCTTCTATTTTGTTTGTTGCTGCTTATTTAACTTGTTTTTACTTTACTGCAGAGCTAAAATTATTTGTACTTACCTACTTTGAGATGCATTTAACAGCAGTTAGTAAGCAATTGAACTAGGACACCTTGAAGGTAATAAAAAGGAAATGTCATTTTTCTAAAACGAAAATATGTAAACAAATAAATAAATAAAAATAAATTAGCAAATTAGAAATAATAAATTAGCAATTTTATAATTTTAAAGCTCCTTTTATAACAGGTTCATATTTTATATATAAATCGGTGATTCAAAATTTTTAATAAAAACGAAGAGAAAAAAATTCCGTATTAAAGAACATTAATAATCGATGTAGGACACTTTTTAATGAAAAAAACGTCAAGGATACGATAATTAAAATAGATGACACGGACAAATACTCTATTAAGAAAGTATACAAAAAATTTTGGATTCTGCAAAATATTTTTATTATTATAATAAATTCAGAACTTTAAAATAATTTTTTGCATCAACTTAAGAATTAAAACTTTCCGGATGTTCCAATCATTTAACGACATCTTTCTTTCATTTTATTTTTCTTTATTATTTTTTTTTTCAATTTTATAAATTTAATCTTTTTTTCCATATTTAACCATTTTTTTATAAAAAGTTCCTTTAATTTCTCCATTGTTTGAATCCTTTAGTCTATAAGTAGGAGAATCTGTGTTTAAAACTTACTGAACAATCACTAAAAAGGAAAGAATATCATTTTAAAAAGAATATATGAACGATAAAAGCAGATATAATCAGAAAAGCTAGCAATGATAACACTGTACGAAAAAAAAAAAAATTATCTCCAGCGCGCGAGACTGTGTATCGGAAATTCTAAAGATATATACTCATTTCTAAAATTATTTTGCGATATTACTGTTGAATTTAATTTTGTGGTTTAAGTGCGAAGACCATGATTTTAATAAATAAAAGTAACACACGAAACGTTAAAAAACTAATGTAAAATCTGAAATCTGCGTAATGTAAAATCTGAAAGCTTTCAGATTTTATTTTTGTTCTTTTTCTTTCGAGAAGCCATTTGAGCTAAAATAAGTACTTTGAGCCGCAAACATCGCAAATACCTTTAAATACAACGAGTAGTATGTTGTTTTCAGAAGTGATTTCATGCGAATTTTTAGTTTTTGTTTTTTTCTTTGTATTTTAAACAACATCCCATTCCAAATGCTTTTGCTTATATGATAAGTCTAATGATCCCTATTTCTATTCTTTCATGCAGTTAATTTTTTAATTTCATATAAATCTTCTATAATATTTTTATCACAAACATCATTTCTAGTCTTAATATCACTATTTTTTAAATAACATATATTATGTTTGTATGCTATTTCATGTATTGAGGCTTAAACCATTCTTTATAAGCTAACACAAGACTCGTTCTCGTTTTCGTCACAAAAGTTGCATTGCAGGCCCTGTAAACGAGTGCCTAGGTAAATGCATTTCAAAGGGTGAATTGGTAATGAGTTTATGAATGACACTTTTTCCTTTCTTCATTTATATAGTATAAAAAGCATCTATCAGCCTTTCAAGTTTTGCTTTTGCAGGTACTTTTTTATTAGTAAAAATTTTAAATTTGTAGTATATTTCCGGTCTTTTACCAAACCTTCTTCCTCAGTCACAGTTTTGCTTTCAGATAATTTAACAGTGACTTATAAAATTTATAATTATACTTATATTAATATTTTCCTTGTGAAACATTTAACTATTTATCTAGGATTTCGATTATTCCTGTTATAATACTCATTGCAGAAAGAGGCAAAAACGCTAAGGCGGTTAAAGAACTTGCAGTACTAAAGAAATATTTGGAGTCTGAGAACGATAAACTGAGATCATTATAAACTTTTGAATTCTTGTGATAAACGTATAACCAACCCTCATTTCTTTTCCATTTATATAGGGATATATTTTTTCTGTGTCTCCTTTTAGAATTTTTAAAATCACACGATGATGAAATCATGGGTACCTTAATACATCTATCATACATTTCACTATATTTTTCTCTTGTCAATTCCCAACCAATTTCTTTCATATTCTGCTGCATTTCTTTCAGTTGTAATTAAAAATATGATATAATTACTGTTGATCATTTTTTCTTAAGGAACGCTGTAATTGTTCTAGATAAACGAAGGGCGAGATTTTGTGTCTACAGCTAAAGTATGATATTTTAATACTTGTCTGATCTTCTGCAAAGCATTTATCAAACACAGTTATCTTCTTTCTATTCGGATCTAAATCTTCTAATTGCACAAGATCTTCTAAGTCATCCGTTGCAAAGAATGATTTGTTAAGTTTGTTATATTTTCGTAACAATTATTTTTGTAACATTTTATTGGTTATAAAATTTATATCTTTTCTTTGAATATCATCAAATCTTTTAAATTTCTCAATGAAATCTGAAATATTTTTAGCACATATGTATAATATATCGTAATTTAAAAGCTTATTAATTCATTAAAACATTTATTTTTCCCGACCCAGATTCTCCGGCAATGATAAACCTGAAACGGTGGATAGGCCTGAGAGTGTTTTGACTCGAGTCTGTAATTCATTCCTTCTTTGTCATAATTTTTTTAATTGTATCATTTACAGCGAAATAATTTCTTTTATGATGCAAAATTTATTTGAGTATAAATGAACGATATTAAATAATTAAGTATACATTTTCAGAGAATGAAGGTTAAAAGTTTAAAATATGTAATTTAAAAAAAAAAATTCTGAAAGCTTTCAGATTTTATATTACGCCGAAATGTCCTTCCTTTAGCGTTTTGTGTGTTACTTTATTTATTAAATATCATGTTCTTCGCAGTTAAACCATAAAATTCAATTCAACAGCAATATCTAAAAATACTTAAAAGAGCATACCTTTAGAATTACCAATACACAGTTCGCGCGCCGGAGATAATTTTTTTTTCGTAAAGTGTTGCCATTGCTCGCGCTGAAATCGTTATGATTATTAACCAAAAACTCATAAATGCTTTACAAAATATGAAATAGATAATAAAACAAATTCCAAATATGGGCTTCCAGATGTCCATATTCGGGTGGAGACATACATTATTCAAAATTTGATGAATCTAAGTACCGTTGTTTTATCACAATGCGAGAAATATGCATACATTTATGCAGATTCTTCATCATTTAATTTTTTTAATATAATAGTTGGTGGCAACAATTTAAAAAGTCATTCGCCGTTTACAGTGAATCAACGCTAAATGCCAAATAGTTCTAAATAATAAAACAATAGTAAATAATAAATTAATAGTCCTTCTGGGCTAACGCCCTTTGGACTAAAAAAGAAAGAAAATCATGCAAAAGACTTTAGAGGCCATAAAGTTCCAAAAAGACATGAGGCTAAATAATCAAGATGCAAGTTTGCAAAGGAATCTGAATTACACAAGTCCATTCAGAAATTTCATAAGTGTCTAATTAATATGAATCTAAATGTAAGGTGACCTGTAAGCGTTTTATTAGTTTAGGAAACTTTTATAAGATTAATTTGTAATATCCGTAATGGTGGAAAATGATTAAGAGGATGATCATCTATGTCTTGAAAAGGAGCGTGTTTTGGTACGCACTGTCGATTCATTAATGTTATCATACGATACAAAAACCGTTACCTATGAAACAAAAGAAAATCCCATCAAAGGCATAGAAGGTATTGAAAAATGTCTGACTTTGGATTTGAATAATAACTTAGATATTAGCGTCTTAGAAGAAAATAATTTAGATCTGTCCCTCAGATTGTTTGCTACTGTTAACAAAGAAAACATCGTGCAAAAGATTGAAAAATGCCTGTGATTTAAAGACAAGATTAGGTGAAGAAAGAGGCCAACTGAACAGTCAAAAATTTCTCGGGCTAAAAATTTGATTGAAGCAGAAATTCAAGAAAAGAAATAGACTGCTGAGTATAAAGGTAAGAAAGAAAAAGTGTTGAAGATGTATTTGAAAAGATTTTATGAAACAAGAATTTCTTCAAATTACTCACTGATAAAAGGTTAGAAAATAAATTAGATCTTTTAAAGGAGCTAAATCAAAACATTTGAAACGGTTTTGAATTGAAGAAGAAAGATAAAATAGTGTGCTTGACACAAATGAGTACAACGAACAATTTTCTCTACATAAATGAAATATTTGGTTTTTAAATTCAAAAGAAAAATCAATCGAATTCATGGTTGATTTTTCTCATCTGCTTACAATTAAAAAACGTAGCACCTAAGGGATTCACCATGTTTTCTTCTTGGTAAAATGTGTGAAAATAAAGGAAATGACACCTTTAACTAATGTTAAGGATAAATTGAAGGACGCATTAACAAGAAATTAGTTTTTTTAATTAAATTTGCAAAGAAAAAGGTTTATTTAAAATCGAGACATGGCTTTTATGGGAGGTGGGAAAAAAGAGGATTTGCTGGTTTTAGCTGCTGAATTAGAAATTCAAGTAGATCCAAGTATGAAAATCGTGGCGATAAAAAATGAAATAATTCAAAGTGATACATATGATGAAGCATTTGCTAAAGAAGTGTTTTTAACAATTATTGAAGAGAGGAAAAGAAAAGAAGAGGAACAACTAAGAAAGGAGAAAGACGAGATTGAAGAACAGCGAAGAAAGGAGAAAGAAGAGATTGAGGAACAGCGAAGGAAAGAAGAGATTGAGGAACAGCGAAGGAAAGAAGAGCTTGAGGAAAGGCGAAGGAAAGAAGAGCTTGAGGAACAGCGAAAGAAAGAAGAGATTGAGGAACAAAGAAGGAAAGAAGAATTAGAAGCACAGCAGAAAAGAGAGCAAATGGAGTTTGAATTGAGGAAACTCGAAATTGAATCTCGTGTTCGAATAACACAAACTCCACCAACAAATGAAAATGGACATCATAATTTTGATTTAATTAAGCTTATTCCCAAATTCAATTTAAGAAACGATGATATTGTGATTTATTTATCCTTATTTGAAAGACAAGCTAAAAGGACAAAGATTGATCTTAAAGATTGGGTTTCATGTTTATTGACTTTAATGCCATCTGAAATCATTCAATTAATTGGTAGGGAATCTGAACAAAATTTTGAAGATTATGAGTACATTAAGGCCATTTTATTGAAGAGATTTAAATGAAATCCTGAAAGCTTTAGAAAAAAATTTGTGATGCACCAAAAGAGCGCTGAAAAATCATGGAGAGATTTTTGCTACGAAATTACAAGTTATTTTGAAGAATGGATCAATGGTCTTGAAATCACAAATTTTGCCGCGTTAAAAGACTTGATTATTACTGACCAAATTAAGAAAAGAGTACCCTATGAAGTAAGAGACCATCTTCTTGACGACTGGGCGAATTTCGTTTCTCCAACCAAATTAGCTGATAAACTTGACGAATATGACAGTTTTCGTAATATCTCAAAACGGACTGGTGGTAATCCATCAGCAGACAGGACTAATAAAAAATGGCAACCTCGTTCTCCACTTCCAGAAAGAGCTTTCAGAAATAAATCGCTGTCCGCTGAAAACACGCCAAGAGTGTACCCATCCCGTAAGAGCGACGAACCACAAAAGCCTAGTTTCAAACTAACTTGCTATAATTGTGGAAAAGAAGGTCATACATCTAAGTTATGTACCAAAAGAGTGTCAATTACGTGTGCTGCTTCAAAAAAGCTAGTTACCGACTTGCTATTGAGTTCTTCAGCTTATGAAACACTCTGTGGAAATATCGAACTGTGGAACTGTGATCGTCATTGGGATAAATCCCCCTTAGAGTACAAAGAGACAGATGATAAACCCTCACCAGTTGAAGACAATACTACAAATTTGGCTGTTGTTAATCAGATTTCCCAAGAAAACATAGAGTCTCTGAAAACAACGAACAGAGTAAGACTAGAATTCAAGACACATCAAGAACAAGACGAAACTCTAAAAAAATGCTTTGAATGGGCAAATAAAAATCAAAATTCATATACTTTCGATGATGGCATATTACTTCATTCTGAATATATCTGTGGTGAAAACATTAAGCAAGTTGTATTACCTTTAGAAAAAAGAAGGGAAGTCCTAAGAATGGCACATGAAATCCCTGTTGCCGGCCACCTCGGTGAGAAAAAGACAATTCAACGAATCAAGTACTCATTCTTTTGGCCTACTATTAAGCAAGATGTTAAAAAATTCTGTGAAAGTTGTAAAGAATGCCAATTGAGGAGAACAGTTACGTACAAAGATCGAATCCCAATTCAACCTATTGTTAGGCCGGAAACACCCTTTGAAGTATGGAGCGTGGATTGTATCGGGCCATTAGAACCTCCATCCAGGAGAGGTCATCGGTTTGTGATATGTGCAGTTGACCTATGCACCAGATGGGCAGAAGCCACCCCCGTCAAAGACGTAAGTGTGAAAACAACATGCAACGTTTTGATGAGGCTTTTTACTCAAACTGGATTTCCAAAAGTGATTTGTTCCTACCAGGGAACTAATTTCACAGCCAAACTCACCCGAGCCTTTGAGAACTTACTTGGTGTGTCTCCACGATTCTCCACTTCAGGACACCTCGAGAGTATGGGTGCTGTCGAGCATTGGAATAGAACCTTAAAAGAGATGATGAACAAAAATATCCAAGAACATGGCAGAAACTGGGATTTGAATTTTCCCTATCTCCTGTTTGCCTACAGAGAAGTGCCACACAGCACCACTGGTTTGTCTCCCTTCCAGATGGTATATGGAAGAATACCACCAGGACCATTATCTTTGCTGAAAGAGATATGGACAGGTGAACGTAGCATTCCAGTTACAGCTTCCCGTTCAATTGAAAATTATCTACAAGACCTTTTAGAAAAATTAAGAAAAGCTCATGACATTGCATCAGTAAATTCCAAAATATCTCAAGAAGAGTACACTTCAAGATACAATTTACGTTCTCAAGAAAAGACTTTCAATGTTGGGGACAAAGTCCTCGTGTTAATGCCATCATCATCACATAAATTGCTCAACACGTGGCAAGGACCAGCTACCGTGATGAAACTTACCAGGCCACACTCTGCCAAAATCGAAATGGAAAACGGAAATATTAGAGAACTTCATATAAATAAGTTAAGTCTTATATTGCTCGTGTAGATCACGTTGGTATCATTTTTGACCAAGATGAAGAGTTTGGAGATATCCACTATGCATCAGCAGATCTTATGAATAAATATGCTGATGATATCTGGACCCATTTACAAAATTTGAAAGGCGACTTAAAATATAACCAACGGGAAGGACTATTTAAAGTACTAAAATCTTATGTAGATGTTTTCAGTAGCAAACCTGGTCAAGCCAATGTTGATGGTCATGACATCAAGGTTACAGAAGAATGTAATCCAAAAAGATTGAGGCCCTACCGTGTTCCTGTTTCACTTCAAGAGGAAGTCGATCGTCAAGTTAAAGAGCTGTTAGAATGGGATCTTATAGAACCGAGTGACAGTGACTGGGCACATCCTATAGTATGTGTTGCAAAAAGGAATGGCGACGTTAGACTGTGCATAGACTTCAGGCTTTTAAATAGCTTCACAGTTCCGGACGCCTATCCGATGAAGATTGCTAAAGATTTACTATTCGAAATAGGAAAGCCAAATTCATAACAGTTCTCGATTTAACCAAGGGATATTGGCAAATTCCTATGAAAGAAGAAGCTAAACCCTACACAGCATTTATCACTCATTCCGGCCATTACCAATGGAAAGTTCTCCCTTTCGGTTTGAAAAATGCTGGAAAAACCTTCCAAAAATCGATAGATAAGGTGCTGGCAAACCATAAGAACTACTGCCGTTCATATATTGATGATGTGGCAATATTTTCTGAAACTTGGGATGGCCACCTCTATCACATCGACCAAGTGTTTCAGACACTGAGAAACGCAGGTCTAACCGCAAATCTAGAAAAGTGTGATTTCGGAAAGAGTCACGTGAAATTTCTAGGACATGTAATAGGTTCTAGCACTCACTCTCCAGACCCTGAGAAGGTAGAAGTCATCAGAAATCTGTCTAAGCCTACCACTAAAAAAGAAGTCAGAAGTCTTTTAGGATTAGCAAGCTACTATAGGGATTATATCCCAAATTTTTCTGAGATTGTTTTACCTCTAACAAATCTTACAAAGAAAGATTGTTTCAAATAATATTCCATGGGACTCTGAAAAAGAAGCAGCTTTCAACAAACTTAAAGAAGAGTTGATTAAAATGCCATCTCTGCATACTCCGGACATCAGCAAGCCCTTTCAACTCTATACGGATGCATTTGCTTTCGCAATTGGAGCGTGTTTAGCTCAAAACGACGAACATAGCAAAGAAATGCCCATAGCATTTTTCAGCAAGAAACTAACGCCCTGTCAACAACGATGGTCAACCATCGAACGAGAAGCATTTTGTGTCATTGAAGCCTTGAAAAAATTTGACACATGGATTTTCGGTGCCAAAGTGCAGATTGTGTCTGATCACAATCCCCTCACCTACTTGACCCAAAGCACCCCTCATGGTGCTAAACTGTCTCGTTCGGCCTTAGCGTTATAACGGTATAACATGACTGTGACATACCGCAAAGGAAGTTCACATGGGAATGCTGATGCTTTGTCAAGGTTAGCAGTTAACTCTTTCTCTCTCAATGAACTCTGAGCAGCATTGTCTCTACGGTGACGAATGTGCTTCTTGTGTTGGGACTTGTAAAGATCATGACTCGTAAAGATCGTGACTTGTAAAGATTATGACTTGTAAAGATCGTCACTTAAAGAGAACGTGAAATATAAATAATAGGACAAGAACTTGCATTTTATGGTGTGGCAACAAGAAGAGAATTCGGAAGATTTTTGTTTTGATATATTTTGTTTGTAGAGTTTAAGCTTTTAGTTTTCTAATAGTTGTAAGAGTTTTAACTGTAGTAGTTAAGAGTTTAAAATTTTGATAGTTAAGAGCTGCAGCATTTATTTTTTTTTTGGTTCTGTTTTAAAATTCAAATAAAAGTATTTTGTTCATTCTGAAAATTTAGCTTTGTTCTTCCTACAAGGTTCAATACCCATTATATTGAAATAAGGAAAGGATTTTTACTGTCACATGTAAATGAGTCAGTCTCTACTGGAAATTTTTCCATAAAGGCACCCTTTATCAGAGGAAGATAACCCTAGTGAGCTTTCTCACAAGCAACTAATTACATCCAAACCATTAAGGAATCCCATTGCATGAATCTCAGAAGAGAAATAAACATTCTAATGTGAGTTACGATGTTTGCTATTTATTAAAGGAAGGCACAATTTATATACATACCGTTCGATCGTTCGAAACAAAACCTGGGATGAAATTTTAGTTATCGTTAATCTTATTCTCTTGGTAAATGATGGGTTTTAACACATAACTAACGGAAAAAATTAGTAAAACTTTTGAATTATGACTGATGGTTTTATTAAACAAAAGAAAAATTTGCTTTTATGCATACAAAGTAATTCGAAAATCAAGAAGAATAGTAGTTCAAAATTAAGAATCAGCCTGCCCATACATGTAACATGAATTCGATCTACACAGCGAATTATAAATTGTGAATTAAGAGGAATTGCAATCTATACCTATGCTAATAAAATTGCGCACTGAAATAATAGATTTAGAGTTTTCTTCAACTTTCGAATAAATTAAATTCTTTGAAACAATCTAAAAACTACTGAAATTTATTTTCTTTTATTATTAAACGCTGAAATATAAGATGGGAAAATTTAAAAGTTTTATAAAATTATTTAACAATAAGAAAGAAATTAGCATTTCATTGCCTTCAGAAAATTTATTTTCATTGCCTTTCATTAGCTTCATTGCCAGATGAAAAAGAAAAAAAATAGTATTGCCTGATAAATTTTTAAATATTTAAGCAACTTCATTATAAATTACAATTAATTAATCATTAGATCAAAATTTCAGAAAAATAAATACAAATCGCTCATTTGCATTTTCTTCTTTATCATGGGATATCTAAGTAATGTTTTAAGCAAAAATAAAAGCCATAAATATAATCATTGAATGTGAGCCACTACTGTTAAACTTAGCCGTTAAAGGTCAGAAAAGCTTAGCCGAGGACTTTGATCTTATCTTCCGATATATGAGGAAAAGGTATTTTATTGCACTGAATACTCTCTACACGCTGACATATCTAATAAAAAAAGTTCATAGTGATTTTATTGTTGCCACCGTCGAAAAAAATATGTTTCATATCTGACACACAGACAGATCGCTCAATATTCACGGTTCTTTGCCCTTCTCTCTTGAGCCGTATAAATCAAAGTCTTGAAGAGGGTAAAAAGGGAAAAGGGAATAAAAATTTAATACTGGCAATAGATGATCGAAAGTATCGGGAATAACTGCGTGATATTTTATGGGTAAAAAATGTCACATGATTTTCTAGAATTTAGCTTTGTTGTCGGATTCTGGATTTGTTCACTTAGTGGTTTGAGTCATGATTTTAGAATCTAAGATTATGGCTCAAACTTAATATGAGCCTCATGTGTGCGCGTGGACGTTTAGATTTTGATAGAAAACATAACGGAAATAAGCATACATGATTTTATTTCGAAAAGACTCAAGTAAAATTTGAGTAAATTATTTTTGTTTTGTTCTTACAACATAAATGCCAAAACGAAATTAACAGCCCTTCTGGAAAAATTGCCTCTTTAGGCTAAAAATAAATTAAGCACAATTATTCCTGTCATGCACATGAATATAGTATGACGTATATTATATTGTTATATATTGTTTGTCTGGCTTCTGTTTTTCATCATGTCTGAGTAGGTAAAGAATGATAATTTGAATTATTCAATCAAGGGTAATGATAAAATTTCAGTCAGAATTTCTCCGCTAAGTAATGTGATGATAAAATAACATATTTTTTCAAATTTAATTTTCTTATCATGAATTGTTATTTACTTAGGATTTGAAATTCTGTGGTTAAAATGAAGGATCTTTAAAAAAACTTTCAACATTTGTGTTTTCAAGATATAATTTTGAACAAATGCATGAAAATAAATCGAATAAATAAAGATGATTGTATGGGGTATTTTTTCCGCCTTCTTAGGATTCCTTTGTAGTGTAGTGGTCAGCACGTATTCGAGAGGCCCGTGATTCGAGTCCCGGCGAAGGCGTTGCTCATTTTTAATCTCTCCTGCTACGAAATAAAACCTAATGTCTCTACAATTGCAACGAAAATTAACATAATGCATACAAAACTTTCTTAGAATGGGTTTCTAATGTTTGGATCGCGTTTGGATTCTATTGTTTGAATCGGGTGCTCAAATTAGTTAAGGAGGTGCTATAATAAAGTCACAGCAAGTGGTAGGAAACTGAGCACCTAATGACGTTATTTGATGAATTGTAAATAAACAAATTTCCATTAATAAAGACGTTTAAAAGCCTAAAATGAAGATACATATTCTTTGTTTATTTATTTGAATACCATAACGGCAATCTAAGAGAAAGATGCCTTCGTGCAGCATTTTCAAAGGAAAGCTAACCCATATTCGGAGTGTAATATAAAATTCTCGTGTACCAGGCTCCTTATCGGGATTGGAATCCCTTTCGAACTACCAGTGCTTCCGTTAGCCGAAATAACAAAAATTTTGGTGACCCTTGCAAGCAACCAGATAATCCCATTCTCTAATTAGAGACATGTTTTTGATAATTTTCATTGTAAAAGTTTGTAAGGTAACCAACAGTGCAAAGCAATGAATGATTTATAAACTTTATTTATTCGAAATACACACTGTTCATTTTGTCATACTAAAAAAAATATTTTGACTTGCACTGATGCAAAACTTTTGACTCGTCTAAACTGTTCGATGTACGAAACACTCAAATAAGAAAACTTCTAAATACCTAGTGACTGATATGTAGAACCGTTTATGAAACGAAGTGTTGCTATATTCTGTAGAGACAATGTTCTCCATTCATACAATAGAGGTTCTTGAATAATTAGTGTTAATTTTGGTACATTTAACTTTAGTTTATATACTGCGATACCAGGGAATACTTGTCACCCAGCCAGTATAGAGGTTAGCGTCGCTGGCTCCCGTCCGAAGGGCCCGAGTTCGAATCCTGGAGAAGGCATGGATTTTTGTTAATGTATATTGTCGGTGCGGCATGGTGGCACTCTAAATATGCGGCAAGCCGAGAGTTCTTTCATGTGGTTTGATGGAAGAGGAAAGTGGTTGAAGACCCTCGGACCCTTCCTTCTGGGGTGTTGTCCATCAAAATTGGGGGGTGGGGGTGGAACTGAGCTAAGTCGCACTGTCACCTGAAGGGTGCTCAAGGCTGTTGCCAAAGGCGGGCGTAATCTAGCGTTCCTTATCACGAGGAATTTCGTGGGCTTGATCTGACTACGTCAGACAAGTGAGCAAGAGGAACAATAAAAACAGGTAATTAGGGATTCTTTAATGGCAAAGAGCAAAGAGGATTTGGTGCCTTTAAAGCATAGTTGGGTTTTTCGAGATTTCTACTCTAAAAATACTAATGATTCTATGATGGCTTTTGAGCTGAAATGGCTTAGAGTATAACTCATCATCAGCTTGCTACAGTCGTCTGGGTTTATACTTGGTCTACCCAGTCACAATTCAAGCTGGAGGTAACGAGCTGTGATATTCATCTCATGCGACATTGTGGTGCTGTAGTCAACACGTACAGTTTGTAACTGATTAGTTTGGGTTCATCTCCCAAGAAAGCGCTGTTCATTTTTTGAAATTTCCTGTCTCGAGAATTCTTAGTGACAAAAGCATCCTGCTTGTGCAGATGATATCCGAATAAATTATTATTTCTATTATTCTTTCTTTCCTTTTCAGGATTGTCTATCAAAATATTTTTCAATTATAAGATTAAAATATGTTGATATCAATTCATTTTATATTTTTTGGTATTTGTTTACCAAGGCTTCTGCAAATTAAACAGCCTGTTTCGTGTATAATTACATATGCGCTTTCGAAATGAAATGTTTCCATTTTTAGAAGTTGTTGCTTAGTATGTTTTATTATTATTTCTCTGGGAATCCATCACCAGTTGTCTGCATATTATTTTATTACTGATGTATGCGCTTTCGAAATGAAATGTTTCCACTTTTAGTAGTCATTGCTCATAATTGTTTTATTATTCTTACTTCTGAGGGAATCTGTCACTAGTTGTCTGCATATTATTTTATTACTCCACCAGGAATTTTCAACAAACTTTTGTAAAAGGATTCTTTTTATACTTGGCCAGTTTATATTATTCGTTATGTTTATTTAGAATAGTTTTACAATTTTATTTTGCACATTTATGTCTCTCTTTTTGTCCAATAGCAAGATCTTAATTATTTATAAATTTCCATTGTCATATTTTCTAGTTTCATGTTTTCTTCTCTAATTTTTTATCTACAAATTCTCGAGCACATTTGCTCATTTTGCTTCGTTTTTCATGATTGAGAAGTCACATAAGAGGAAGACGGAACATTTTTTAACCTTACATGTTCATAATTAAATTATAATAATTTTTCGTTTTCTTCTTAAGTTATGTAAGGATGTAAATGCAAGACTCAGAAACGTGACTAGAAATAGTTGATTATATGTCATGCATTTCCCTTCCTGCACGGCACACAATGAGAGCGAGCATAATTGACAATTTCCGTTATCAATAAATTTTTCATCTATTTGCTTTTGATATTTTTTTTCATCTTTTGCACTATACATCATATTTCATTCCATTTTATGTTTTGCTTCATAGTCCGATGATTATTTTGATGTCGACCTATATTTTTATACTTGCAGAGACACTTTCTGAAATGTGAAATTCATTATTAGCATTCATTTACTTCAGTCTGATCTACTTCAAAATTTATTTCGTATTACGACTTGCAGTGGTTCTTGAAACCCTTCAAAACCCTTAAATGAGTTAACACTAAAAAATATACCATTAAATGACTTTGCGTTGTTTTTTAAAGAAATTCAAAACAAATAGTATGGAGCAATTGTACTGCTTAGGTATACAGGCATACAGGTGATAGGAAACAGAAAAAGAAATTAATTTATTTTAATCAAATAAATAATTTATTTTTAATAGATTTTTGCAACAACAACAAGAAGAAAAAAATAACATGACAAGCATAGAGATCTCCAGAGAAATATAGTAGTAAATAGTTGAAGATAATTAAACATTTATAGCAAGCAATCAGAAAACTTTATTGCAAGGATCTCATTATATGCTAAAAGAACAATTTTCTTATGTGCTATTTAACGAATCTCATGGTTCGAACAGAATACACTTATCTGAGAGGCAGTGCGTGTTCGTAAAGAGAAAAAATATTCTTATTAATGGAAGTCTATCTTTTTGTTTGAATAAAACAAAAAGGTGGTATTTATTTAAGCAATAATGATTCCTTGGAGTCTCACCAGATGAAAAATTTTGAGAGTCCTCCAGGATCGGTCTGGTGATGTTATAGAACAAGAACTGCTTCGAAGGGATTTTTGGTAGATGGTAAAATGCCGTTGAAAAACAAAAATTTAGCTCCGCTCTACAGACCAAAACGGATGTTTATCACAACAAGATCTACATCTTTCGTCTTAGCTGGGTTCTTTGCTGAGTTACACCGTCGACTTCTTGACATCAGGAGCTGTGAAATTTAGTTTTAGTTTGTTTATCATTTGTTTCCTTTGCAAGGCCTACTGAGTGTGGCTCAGAAAATAAAACCAGTCGAAGGAAAGAAGCCGAGGGAAAAGATGGCTTTCTTCAGCGTGCAACTTCCTTAAAGAGTAAAGACTGGCACATTCCAGATAATGCCCCCCAAAAAGAGAATTTTCAGCACCTATGCCAAGAACAAAGAAAATTTTGCACATTCCCAGCCTTCAGTTTCCAAACCTTTTTGTTGATAATGCCAATAAAAAAAATTGTAACCCTTATCGCGTGTTTACAATCCCACGGAAGCAGGGGATGCGAGAAACCAGATACAACTGCCCAAATAACGCGTGTGTTAAAAACGATAGCTTCGCCAAAGCCAGAATTGGCTCTGTTAGACCACAGAAAGAAAAATATACTCCAAGTCTACTTTGCAAGGGCTATTATCCAGCCTTAACACGTTTTTGCTCATGCACGTAATAGTTATCGAGCCGGTGTAAAATTGGTACGTTGGTCAAAAGCTCAAAGTTCAGTGATATCATTTTTCTCCCGCCATTTAGAGTAAATCAAATCAGTGATCCGCGCAAGTAGATTAACTAGCGCATTATTTGGGTCACCAAAATCTAAGAAAATTCGAATTTAAATTATCGCGAAAAGTTTTATCAAAGAAGGAATCCTGTCATTTCTTTGTATTTGTACCATATTCCTCAATTACATCTACACCTGGTAGTTTGGCGACGGGAATTGCCCTTCCATGATTTAATGGCGTAGTAGTCAAATTGATTTAGATTACGTCTATGTCAGCTTTTCTTCTTCACATATACCTTCTTTGCAGCTGCCGAGGTGCCAACCTTGACTTTAAAACAGAGTTAAAGATTAGCTCTTTTAAGTCCTCGCCTTTTCTAATGAAAATATATATTTTGTAGAGACAAGGTATTTTTTGGAAGCAGGAGACGTGAAAAATGAGGAACGCGTTCTCTGGGAATCGATCCACGGACCTCTGGAATACGCACCCAGCGTGCAGACCGCTACGCTACGAAGGCATGCTAAGAAGGCAGGAGAAATACTTTATACACGTCCCCTTTTAAATGCAACTAGGAATTTTAGGGGAACGAATAGCTAAATCCTGGGTGTGAAGAATTATCATGCACCACCCTTTTAATTCAAGCGCCACTGTAGAGAAATTAGGTTATTTTTGAAAGACGGAAAGGTGAAAAATGATCAGCGCCTCCTCCGGGAATCGAACCGCGGACCTCTGGAATACGCATCTAGCATTCAGACCACTACACCTCAAAGGCACGCTAAGAAGGCGGGAGAAATACCTTTTAACTTATTTGATACTTTTCCTGGTAATGTCTCGACTTATTAACCTATACTAACAAATATAAGTTCACTACAAAGGCAAGTTTTACTGCATAGTGTATAAAAATTTCAGATTACAAAATCATTAATTTTTATTTTTAAACTGCAGCCTTACTCAAAAATTGCTTAAGATGCATAGCTTTTTTAACCGAGTTAAGCTAAAACGAAAAGCCGAATAACAGATTTTTCCAAAATAAAGGAAACTAAGCTTAAACGATTTGATTATTAATACCTCTAATTAATGCTTATGTAGTAATTTAAAATATGCAACTGAAATTTTGAATATAATTTTAATGAACTAAATTGATTTGATTACACAGCGCATTTAAATCCAAGATTAAGTTCCGAGGTTTTATTTCATACGCATGCGAGTTTTGCTTTCTAGATGGCAGATCACCTGTTACGAAATTGTAGATCAAGTTCGAATCAAATTGATAATCAAAAAATGAGATGAATGGCATGGAGGGTTTCATATAATTTTAATGAAAAACTTAATTATACATATATACATAATGTAGGCTAAAGTACCTAAATCGAATGTGAGCACTTAAAAAGCAAGAACTGAATAGTTTCAACAAAAGAATCTAATAATCGAATTATATTGCGCAATGCAGTTCAAACTCTACTCTCTAGAAGACTAACTCATCTAATTAAAATGTTTTCAAGTCACGTGTTTAAAAGGGGAAACGTTAACTAAGCCACTAGATGGACTTCTAACGCTATCTCTTGGCGATATCAAAGAATACTCCTCAACACACTCTCCACCTGAAATCTGAAAAGAGTTCATATAACTGAATTATACATACAATCATGAACATAAATCACTATTCTATAAAATACAAAGAATTCTAAATAGTCAAAACCTTCAACTACAAAACAGGTTATACACAACATGTATCAATTACTAAATGCTATAACTAATAAATGATCTAAATTTGTTAAAATATTTTCAACTAAGCTAAACAAACGTAACTAATGATATTCAATTTAATCATTAATATGAAAGAAAAAAAAGAAAGAAAAATGCATAAAAAAATCGTTAAAAGGTCAAAATATTTAAAGTTCAAGAAGATATAGATATTGGAAAGTACGGTTTTAAAGTTCCATTACCAATTTTAATTCGAATGATCGAACTTTACCATCACGTCCAGGAATGGTTTTTATGATTCTGCCAAGTTCCATAATAGTTTGTTTTTATTGTCTCCTTCAACTAAAACAGCATCTCCTACTTTAGTTCTGGTTGAAGTTTCGGATTCTTCAAGAAATGAGCAGTCCTAAGATCTAATAAATATTGTTACTTCCATTTGCACCACAACTGATTTAACAGCAATTCTTTTTAACAGCGTTTCTCTTGTCGTTTTGCTAATGATTCTACCAAAAGTCAAAGGATACTTCAAATCAGTTTGTCCTATGTTGAGGAAGTGCATTGGAGTCAAGGGTTATGCCTCGTCATTGTCATTGTAAACGTAACTTAGAGGTCGTGAATTAAGAACTAATGAAATTCTTAAATTTGTCATCTTTTAAAACTTGAAAAATTCTTAAGTTCTTTCTTTGTCCTCTTAACGGTCTTCGCATTGTCAAAGTAGATGATTATGCAGTTTCCTTTTCTGTTCAAAAATCTACGAAATGCAAATAAAAAGAATTCTGTTGACATATCTGATACAAGTTCTAAGTGTACAGCTCGGGTTACTGAACAAACGAACAAAACAATATAGGATTTTTGAGTGTCTTTAGAATTCTTTACGTAAATTGATCCGGCGAAATCAATTCCACAGACTGCAAATGGAAATGATTCTTAGACTCTATCCTTTGGTCATCTGGTCTGCTGGTTTAGCTAAATATTTTTAGCAAATTATACAACCCTTTAATGCTTTTTTTGACTAACTGGCGTCCTTTAGGAATCCAGAAACATGATCTGTCTTTGGCTAAAGTTGCAGCAATTCCTCCATGCATTATCTTCTCATGTTCTTTGCGTACAATTAATATCGTCAAACGAGAATTTTTAGGAGGATTATTGAATGCTTATTATCTAGTGAGAAGTCAGAAAATTCCAATCTTCCTCTCAACCTCATGATTTCCTTTTCATCAATGTAAGGAAGAAAATTGTACAAAAGAGAATATTTTTAAATCAAATTACCTTCTTTGAGGGATTTATTTTCTTCAGCAAAAAACTTCTTTTTCTCTGATCTTATCCAGAAATTTTCTTCTTGTAACTCTTCAGCTATGAGAGTTCCTTCAATGTCAAAACGTTTTCATAATTTTCTAATGAAATGTGTTGTTCAAGCAGTGACTCTTAACACCTTCTCTAATGTGCTATATTTTGATATGTCGAAAAGATCATCTGTACGTTTTTCAATTGTACATTCAAGTTGATGTATATCACAGGATACCTTTCGCTTTTCCACTTTGTTTTCATCTATAGTTTCTTTAATACCTAATCTTGGCCAAAGCTCGTAAAGGGTGTTGAAGCCATTGGGAACCCTGCATCGAAATCGTCTCGTTTATTAACTTGGAAATTTTCGTACCCCGAGATACGAGATCTGCAGGGTTGTCGACACCTGGGCAATAATGCCAATCTTGAGGTGAGCTTAATTTTTGCATTTCTTCGACACGATTCTTGACAAAGGGTTTGAAGGCTTCAGGTTGTTTTTGGATCCAAAAATAAGTAATTGTTTAGTCTGTCCAAAAATAGCACGGAATTTTCAATTTCAGTGCTTTCAGAATATTGCTGACTAACTTAACTGATAAGCAATGCCCCCATTAATTCTAACCTCGGTAACTTAAGGGGTTTTAGTGGGGCTAGCCTATTTTTAAAAGAGACAAAGACCGTTTTGATTTCTTTATAACCTTTCGTGAAACGTAAATATGCGACTGAACCATAGGCTTTGACACTTGCATCGGAGAAGCAATGTAATTCGAGATTTTCGACATTAAAGTTCGGGGCTATGAAAAGATAACGAGAGATGGAGAATTCACCCATTTGAGGTAGCTCTTCACACTACGTTGTCCATTCAGAGAACAAATCTTTAGGTAACGGTTCATCCCAATCTATTTCTGAGGAGCAAATATTCTGTATTAAGACTTTATTGTTACAGAGAGAGGCCCTAAAATTCCAATCGGATAGAATATCTGACCCAACACTTGCAGAAGAAATTATTTTGTTTCTATTGGTTTAGATGTGAAAGACAATAGGTTTCGAATATCAAAATACAGTAAATCCTTTAAATTATCCCATGCCATACCTAAGACCTTAAATGGGAAATTTTCTCTATTAAAATCTTCAGGATTTTTCATCTGGAACGATATCCTATTTTACCCACAATTCATGTATTTGTCTTGAGTTACTATGGCATTTGTGAGCATGCCAAGCTGCATGCTTGCTTCCTTAAATATTTGGACCAATTCTAAGCTCGTAGTTAATGCTTCATTCATCGTTAGTTGGCAATCACATCATCTACATATACGTTCTCATTCAAAAAGTAATCAGGATAAAATTAAAGGATAAAATTTACAGGATAAAATTTATCATATTTTTTCAGATGATGTTTAATGGGAGCGGTTAATAGAAACGGATTACTATTTATTCCGAATAAAACTCTAGTGAACCTATATATGTCAGGAGAAATGGTTTCATCATTAGGGAATTCGGAGAACAGAAACCTGGCTGCGTCCCGATCCTTTTCATGAATGAGAATCTGTAAAAAGGCTTGTCTTATACTATCTTCGGTAAAAGCTATTGGATTATACCGAAATTTTAACAATATTTTGAATATTTCAAGGTATAAATTTGCCTCAACATGTATACAGTCATTTAAAGAATTAGACCCTGGAGCATGCGATGATGCATCATAAACTATACGTAATTTACTTGTAGCTCGATCCTCGAGTATAACTTCCCTATGTGGTAAGTAAAACACGACATCCTCTTCATTTGAAATTTCTGTAACTGGTTCGTCAATATTTAGCTTTAAGTGATGTCTTAATATGTTCCTGTATTCGGAAAATAGATTAGGATTTTTTTTAAATTGTTTTCTAAATCGATTAAATCGTTGTTCCGCGATTTCCCTATTATTCTCTCTTATCAATAAGTTCTGAGTTTTCTAAGTCCACAATTTTGTTATTTTTTGGAAATCAAATCTTCCCCTAAAACTACATTGAAAGCTAAAAAAACATCATCATTACCTTTTTGTCCATGTAGGCGAAGCCAAAAATAGTTTCCACTGCAACGAGGTTTCTGCTTAAGTATTTAATGCGTCCCATTACTATGTTGTAATAATAATCTGCTCCAATTAGAATGAAAATGGGTTTTTTACAATCGGGAAAATCTGCGAGTGTCAAATTTTTTAACTGTTTGTTTTGCTCAATTTCTTCTGATTTAGGAGGAGGAAAATCTGTATCTCATACATAATCAGTTACTAATAATTCAACTTCTGTTCTAGAATCGGGAGAACTTCTATGTTCTAAACTTAATTTAACTACGTCATAATATTTTTAGATGGGTGAGGTTGTAGAGATATTAGGTATTTTTGCAAGCAGGTGAGGAAAAAATTAGCGGGAATCGAACCACGGACCTCTGGAGTACCGGCCCAGCATGCAGAATCAGTACACCACGAAGGCACGCTAAGAAAGCGGGTGAAATACCTTATATACTCCCCCTTTTAAAGGGCGACTGGGGTTTTTAGGGGACCGAATCCACAAGTCCTGGGTGAGGAGAATCATCATACACCACCCTTTTAGTTCGGGCACCACTATAGAGACATTAGGATTTTTTGGAAGCAGGAGAAATGAAAAATTAGCAATCGCCTTCGCTGGGAATCAATTCACGGACCTCAGGAATACCGGCCCAGCATGCAGAACCACTAGACCACGAAGGCACGCTAAGAAGGCAGGAGAAATACCTTATAAGGTATTCCCAAAAGTGTAGACAGTCAATTTTTAATTTCTTATGACTTCGAGGTTTAATCTGTTCACTAATTCGAGCGCACAAAAACTTTTCCTGCTTCCACTATCCAAGAGAAGTCAGCCAAACACTTTATTCCTTAACTGTTTTAACTTTTATCGTGCAAGTCTGTAAAAGAATTATATTATTTACACTATGCGAAACGGCCGAAAAAATCTCTTCTTTCGGTTCCTTTTTTTTTGGAAATTATTTCTCGAAATTAATATACTATTCTTTTTACCACTTGTTGTCTTTTTAACTATCGAACTGGATTTAAAACATATGGCTTCCGAATGTTTATCTTTAAAAATTTTACAAACTTTAGTTTGCCGTTCCCGACATTCTGAAATTCTGTGTTTAGGTGAAAGGCACACAGAAAACAACGCCCTTGCTTCTTCAAAATATCTCTCTTTTCATTAACTGTAAGCCATAAACAGCACTCTGAGTCACGGTTTTGAAAGCAAAAAATGCAGTTTCGATTTGATGCCGCGGCTGCCGTAAATTCATGTGTAGTGACAGTTTGTTTATGTTTTGGTGTGGGTGGATATCTGTTAATACCTTTCATTTACGGTTTTGAATTGCGTGGAAAGGATAAGGAATTAATTTTTCCTCGCGATTCTATTTCTAATTGGGAAAAGTCTAGAAATTTGTTTAAATCATAGGTTGAAGGATTTTCAGTATTTGTACGATGAAATTCTAAAGTTATATCGTTCGGGACAATTTTCATCAAAATGGAATAAATATGTTGAAATACGTTTCTGGTTTCACACCGATTGTTAAAAGGCTTCTAATTTGAACGCTAATTGTATCATAAAATTTTCGCGATTTTGTCACTTCATTTGAGCTTTGAACGGGATTTAAATTTAAGAGATTAGAAATGTGTGTATTGATAATAAGGTCACTTTGACCGAATCTATTTTTGAGAATGTCTATAGCGGAGTCATAATTAGCCTCTGAGATTGAGAGACCTTCTATGGCCCATGTTGCGTTTCCACATAAATCAGTTTTCAAATAATTAAATTTTTCGATCTTCGAAAGCGTAACATTATAATGAATAGTAACTTCAAATGAATTCCAAAAATTTATCCAATTGTTATAGTCTGTCCGAAACATTTATGAATTAACAGTTTGGGCAGTTTAACATTACCTTCAATCCGACTTATGGTTTTAACTTCTGTAGATGAATTATTTAAATTCGTGTTGACATTTTGAGTAATGTATTTCTTTAAATAACGGTTAATTTTAGACTTTTTTATTACTCTGTCGTTATATTCCATAGAAGTGTTAATATCTGACTCTAATTTTGATTCATCTTCAGTCAAATTTTGTACTTTTTCATTTCAATCATGTAGTTTCATTTCTTTACTATTTAACAATTCCAAACAATTTTCTAACTCTTCTTCTTTTCCTTCTGATATTCATCTACATTTTTAATAATTTGAGTTACAGAAGCACGCATATGTGCTCGATTCTTATTTAGTGTCTTCTGTTCCATTTTTATAAAGTATCAAAGGAGACTTACTGTGATCAGGCTTCGTTTAGAAAGCTTAATTCAAAAAGCAAAAAACACAAAATTTCAGATTCTTCCGTTCCTGGTCGATGCACCAAATTGTTACGAAATTGTAGATCAAGTTCGAATCAAATTGATAATCAAAAAATGAGATGCATGGCCTGGAGGGTTTTACATAATTTTAATATAAAACTTAATTATACATATATACATAATGTAGGCTAAAGTGCCTAAATCGAATGTCAGCGCTTAAAAAGCAAAAACTGAATAGGTTCATCAAAAGAATCTAATAATCGAATTATACTGCGCAATGCACGAATTCTACTCTCAAGAAGATAACTCATTCAGAAGTCAAACAACAAAAATCAGCGTTAATTTGCAAAATTTTCACAGGACTAGTTTCGATGGTTTTACCGAACCATCATCTTCAGCTGCAAAACCGCAAATGAACAAGATAGGAAATAATGTTTAGATAAGATAAGAAAGCCTGGACAAGAATAAGCAAGTGGCGCCATCTGTTGGCGAAACCAGAACTAAAACATAATTTCTCAAAAAGCCGAAGGCAAATTTGGATTGGAATTAGGATCGTTAACTAGAACAGAAAGATTTTTATGAATGTGAAATGCCTCTAGAAAATCCAGTTCTCCAATGGAAGATGTTTTTTGAATAATTTTGGCAGCAGAAAAATTGAAAGTGTGATTTTCGGACCAACAATGTTGAGCAACAGAAGACTTCTGTGTTTCCTTTTTTCTAACATATGCTTCATGTTCTTTGACACGAAATTTTAAGGCTCTCTTAGTTTGGCCAATGTAAATTAAACCGCACTGGCAAGGAATCCTATAAATACCCCAGGAATTCATATCCGGAATGGGGTCCTTGAGTATAGAAGTTGGAATTTTATTGATGGGAGAGTAAACAACCCGAAAGTTAAATTTCTGCAAAATATGTGCAACTTTATAGCTAATTGATGGAAAGAAGGGAATGACAACAGAATTTTTATAATCTCCTAAAATAAGAGTGTGGCTTTTGGTGTGTTGAGATGAGAATTTTTTAACTGCTTGATTAATAATGTTGGGTGAAAAGCCCCTGTCAATAGCTATTGCTTTTAAATAATTTAGTTCTTCATCAAGGGCCAGTTTGGAGGAGCAAACTTGAAGAGCACGGAAAACATAGGAATAAAATGAAGCTAACTTTTGTTTAGTCGGATGACATGATTTAAAGTGTGGTGGAAGGCAAACCGATGAAGGTTTACGGTAAACTGTAGTACTGAAGTTGGATGTGTTACGTGTGACCAGAATGTCGAGAAACGGAAGAGAATTGCAAGTCTCAAGTTCAAAAGTGAACTGAATAGCAGGATCAATAGAATTCATTGTTGAAAGAACTCTATTTAAATCATCTTTATTACCTTCAAACAGGGTAAAAGTATCGTCTACGTAGCGGAACCATGCCGGGAAGTTTAAAGTTTCAAACAATTTTGATTCATAATAATGCATGTAGATATCAGCCAGGATGGGACTGAGGGGGCTTCCCATGGCTAATCCCTCAGTTTGCTTGTAATATTTATTTTGGAAAACAAAATGTGTTTGTTTCAAACAGAGTTGAGTGAGAGAAATTAGCTCATCAATTTCGATGCAAGAGAAATGAAATTCGCGAAGTCTGGTTTCTAGACATCTTAATGCACCCTCCACTGGGACATTGGTGAATAATGATTTTACATCAAAAGAAACCATGAGTAAATTACGAGGAGAAATGTTTTTAACCTTTTTTACAAACTCTATTGAATTTTTTATGGTGTAAATGTTATTGTCTAATAGAGTGGAAAATCTAGAAACTAAATATTTAGCTAATGGATACGAGGCAGTACCTAAATTTGATACAATAGGGCGGAAAGGAATACCACTTTTATGAATTTTGGGAAGAGCATATAATCTGGCACAATTCGCAACAGATGGGATAAGCGAATGTTTTAAGTTGCTTGAAATGATTTGCGAAGATTTGATCGCAGTTTTTATTTTGGATAAGTCCGAAGGTGAAGGATCTTTAGGGATCGGATTATATGGTCTAGAATTAATTAGAAGATAACTCATCTAATTAAAATGTTTTGCAAGTTACGTGTGCAGAAGGGGAAGCATTAAGTAAGCCAATTGATGGACTTCTAACGCCATCTCTTGGCGATATCAAAGGATATTCCTCAACATACCGTCTCGCAGATTAAAACTCAAGTAATTCTGTTATATCTATAGACATAAATATTTACATCTATTCGACGTTTTATGGCTTCACAGATTATTCTTTTGTTACACTATATTTAACGTTACAATGAAGGTTTTTCTAATTATTTTTAATGATATTAATCAGCTTAATTCATAATTTTAAATATGCAGTTTACATTAATTCATTTCTTAGCACATTTTTTGTTTTGCTGCTAAAGAGTTCGAATATATGTTTTCTAAACTTTTGTTTCTCCAATATTTTTCATTTCCGAACTTTTGTTGCTCTAATATTTTTCATTTCCTAACATTTGTTGCTCTAAATGTTAAAGATTTTAAGAAATAATTCCTCTTTTTACTTTAAAATTTTTATTTTCTGTTTATTGGATCTAAATTATTTTTCATTAATTCTTGGATTGTTGCTGTTTTAAATGTAGTTTGCATATGATCAGCTTAAATCGAAAATTAATATTATTATTACATTTTTAAGGTTCTTTACTTGTTTTTACTTTTTAGTCCGAGGGGCAATTTGCCCTGAAGGACTATTAATATCGTTATGGCATTTTGCGTTGAAAACATTAAAAAGGCTGTATCACTTTTGAAATCGTTGCCACCCTATATTATCGCCCTGTCTCATATTTAAAGTAATTAAATAATGAAGAATCTGCATAAATGTATGTATGTTTCTTGCATTGTAATAAAACAACTGTACATAGAGCCATCAAAATTTGAATAACGTAATCTTCGATAGAATATGAGCATGTGGAAGACCTAATTTGAATTTGAAATTTTTTTTATTATCGGTTTCAGATTTTTTAACGCTTCAATGAATTTTTGATTAACAAACTAAACAATTTCAAAGCGAGCAATGGCAACACTCTATGAAAAAAACATCTTTGTCTCCAACGGGCCAGACTCTGTATTGAAAATTCTAAAAACATGAAATTAATATGCGATATTGCTGTTAAACTGAATTTTATATTTTGAGTACGTAGAATATGATATTTAATAAATAAAGGTAGCACACAAAACGTTAAAAAAACGCCCCTTTGGACGTGACTTAAAATGTGAAACCTTTAATTTTTTTTTTCTTTTTTTAATTTTTACTTTTTTTTTCTGATTTATGTGCTGTGATTTTTAAAATGTGTTTAACCGGACTGATGAAAGACAAAAATTACTTTGATTGTTCTCCTGAGATAATTGTAAGTTGTAAGCTTTAATATGTAGCTTTGTTCGTTCAGAAACAGTTCTTTCATAGCACCAGCCAGATGATAAGATGCGCTGAAAGATGTAACTGTCTTATTTCATTTATGGTTTTGCATATTTTGCCACTTTTTGTCTTACAGTTTGCCACAGCCTCTGTGTGCCCCGTGATTTTTACATATGTTTTTGTAACAGAATATTTGATAAATTTTAAACATATTATTATGAATTTTGTGCTTGAATTAGTAATTTTACTAGAACTTTAAGTAAAATTGTTGTATTTTTCTGTGTAATGTAGCTAGTTAAGAGAAGGCTATGCGAGAAAATTAAAAATACAGGGACACGTGCATTTAATATTGAGTAAATGGGTATCTAGGTAATTTGTATTGAACAAGTGTAATTGACCATTATTTTAGTTGTAACTGTAACTCCTCCCTCGTATAATAATACGAGTAAGTAAGTTGGAGAAACAGAAAGTACTAGAAATATTTCGCGGCCGGTTAAAAACTTTTTAAGAGACAGTATTTGCTCTCTCATGCACAGATCTTTTGTGTTTTTGTGTGTAAGCAGCACTTTTGTGTGTAACTATTTCCACTTTGTGGATTTTAGGATGTTTCAATAATAACTATCCAATGAGTGATAATAATTTATGACGGCGACCCCATCTCCTATCAAATTTTAGATCTGCTGTTGTTATTGTTGCGAGTTCAGAGTGAGATCGGATTAGCTTTCTCTTTAAATGCGCTTTGCATTTCCTTGTGTTTTACGCTCAAATTTTTATGAACCTATTATCAGAGTTGTGCATTCAATCCATTACGAACTCGTATGCAGGCAAAAATATTATTTTAAAATTTATTTTGCATATCACCAAAATCTGTAACTGCTTTTCATTTTGCATTTATTCATTTTTATTTATCTATACAAATATATATCCATATATCCTTAAAATCAGTAAAATCGAGTACCTACCTAAATCTGCAATATCTCTAAGTATAACTTAAAAATATTATTACTTTTTCTTCTTTCTTCATTTAGTTTCATTCATAAAGCTCTTATTTACCAATCAGTTTCGCAGAGTTTCAAACTTTTCTAAACTAAGACCGTGTTGTAGTCAAGAACAGATGCAATTGATGATTAGCTGCTAATTAAATGAATATTTAAAGCATAAATTTTAGAGTCAGAGTTTTGACTGAAACTAGATTTAAAAGACTTGAACAGGTAATCAGTCGAATAATTAAAATAGCTGAATAAATTAAATAATTATAAGATTGTTAAGATTCTTAAATTGCTTTTTCCAATTACTATTTCCATGACACGATATAATTAGTTACTGCAAAACTAATTTGACAAAAAACGTTTGTTTAACCGAAATGGAGAAGCAAAGTAAAACTGTAATTATAACTTTGAAAACTAGTCATTCCCACTTATTATTGAAGTAAATATCTAACGTAATCAGGTGAAAATTTATAATGTAAGCAATTTACCGTTACATTGCTGTGTATAAAACATATATCCTGAGATGGCATTTAACAATCTACATTCATAAACATATTATATCAATTGAAATTAACTTTTCACTAAAAGATTACTTAGAACGTAAATTAAAAGTATAAATTTTCATTTTATAAAAAAAAAGGGTTATTCCCAAGTGAAGTTCTGTCATTCACTGTTTTTTCATATCTACGTTTGTGGCTGATGAGTCTTACAATTAATATTTTAGAATCATATTACCTATTTTATGCAATTTAGAGTTAAAAGTACAGTGTTCGACATTGAAAATTTAACACCAAGAAGGAGTGATCAGAACTTTATGCAAATTTTAGAGTAGACTCACGTCATTGAGTTATGCGAATGATGTGAAATGCGCAGCTCTCTGACGCACGTGAAGTAAGATATAAGGGAAGGAACGTACAGAAGGGGCACTATTCGTGTCGTTATTTCTGCCAGACGAATTATCGAAGAAAGTTGTGTTTTGTCCCGGAGGATACATGTAAGAGGAGAGAATGCCAGGCCGCCGTCAACGAAGGCACTTACAGCAGATAGACGATTTTACGAGGGTTATGGTGATCGGACTGAGAAGGGCGGGTTGGTCCTTACGTCAAATCTCAGCTGATATCCACATGGATGCGAGCACGGTGCATCGGTTACAGCGAACATGGTTGGAACAAGGAAATGTGGGAAGAAGGAGGGGTGCAGGTGTAGCTAGAGTGATGTCAGCACGCGCGGATCGACGCATCTGTCGACAAGCTGTGGCGGTCCCGCAAGTCACTTGTACAAGTCATTTGTACCGCGATTCTGCAGCATGTGCAAGATACCCTGGATGTTCCCGTGTTGACAAGAACCATTTCCCGTCGATTTGTTGAACGTGGCCTGCACTCACGGCCGTCCGTTAAGAAGACTGCCATTGACTTCATAGACGCCAACTTTTAGAATGATGCCGGACTGGAGCGATGTGGATGACAGAATGGCGAAACGTCGTGTTCTCAGATGAGTCACGCTTCTGTTTATCCAGTGACAGTCGCTGCATATTGTGTGTCGTCGAAGTGGAAATAGATCTAATCCGGCAGTAACTTCTGAACGCCCTACCGCGCGACAACGTGGCATAATGGTTTGGGGTGCTATTGCCTTCCAGGTTACTTCTAGTTTGTATTCAGGGCACTATGACGGCCCAACGATACTTGGATAATGTACTGCGGCCGGTGTCAATCCCCTACCTTCAGGGGCTGCCTAATGCAATTTTTCAGCAGGATAACGCCCGACCACACAGTGCTCGCATCTACCAACATGCTCTGCAAGGTATACAGATGCTTCCCTGGCCACCGTACTCTCCTGACCTGTCACCAATCGAACAGGTTTGGGATGTGATTGGAGGCCGTTTGTAGACTCTGCTCCCGCCTCGTTCAGAAGACGAACTGTCGCAAATGGTTGAAAGGGAATGGAGAGCCATCTCTCAGGACATCATCCGCACTCTTATTGACTCTATGTCTAGACGTGTTTCTTTGTGCATCGCTGTCCGCGGGGGTCTACATCCTACTGAGCCGACGTCGTTCTCACTCTGTACAACCTTTTTGAAATAAAGATCACTTATTGCTGCTTGCTGTCTCCGTCTTTTTTCGAAATTTCATCACGTTCTGACCACTTCTTCTCGGTGTTGCGTTTTCAATGTCGAGCAGTGTAAATTAAATAGTTATTAGAGTTAAAATAAAATCTTTAAAGCTGTATATTTACTAAATATCTGGAGAAATAACGTTATTGTTTAAAATTAAATTAAATCTATGAAGATTTTATGCTAAATACATCGAGTTGTTACTGAAACCAATGCGCACAAATGATGATGTTTCTTGTTTTATTTAATGCAAAGATTTATATGTTATCCAAAAAACTATTATTCTCGGGTTAATTCAGATCTGTTCCAAATTATTTTTCATAAACTTTTGGGATTACAGCAAAACTTCGGTTCACGAATTTAATTGGTTCCCGAAAGTCATCTCCAACCGAAATGTTCGTATACCGAAACCCTTTTCTTCGTACGAATAAATGTAAAATGAATTATTTCGTTCCTGAACCAATGATGATCGCTTATTTAAACATGGATAAGTTCTTAACACAAAACCAATGGAAATTATTAAATATAAATCAAAGCAGGTAAACACAATAGTAACCAGAAAAATAGAACAAAATTAAATGTAATTTTACTCTACCTGTACAAAGGATATTAGATAGCTTAAGCGAAAAGTAATGAGGAAAGTTTTATTGTTTAGGTGCGAAATTTCCTTCTATAAACCATCAGCTCACTATCTTTAGGAGTCATCCTTTAGCCTTTCTCCGTTAGCGCCATTCGTCTCTGCCTGAGAGTCACTGGGCCTCCGTTTGATTCAAAATACTATATCCAATGTGATATGTTGTTGCTTATGTTTCTAAAGTGAGATATAACACTGGCTCTGAAAATGCCTCTGTTGTAATTCGTTAATGCTTTATCAGGGTGAAACCTTTACGGGAAAAAGCTGCATCTTACTCCATTTTGCATAAATGTTACGGATTAGAGAACTAGAATCGTTTTCTCCTTGTCCTCTTCTGAAAATATTTCTTCTGAAATTTCCTTTGTTGCTATTGCTTTGTTGTCTTTGGTGCTTTGTTGCAAAATTAGTTAGTTTAAAATTAAAATAACATTCCTTATTACATAATGATAAGAGCTATGTACAGCAGTATGTCTGAATTTATCTATTCTTATTTTCTTCCTAACTGTGCAACTTTTATACGCTAATGCGTATGTTAAAAAGTAAACTGCTACAGAATACTTCATATGTAAAAGTACTAGCGTCTAGACTTATATACTATTATTTTCATCCAAAGTGGCTAATGTGTAAATGTTATTATAATATGGTAAAATGTCCTATCATCAAATTATAGATAACAGATGAATACTAATAGTTTCGGCTTGAATTCTAATCCTGGAGATAAGATTAGCTGCGTAGACATTTTAGGTTTTTCCTCATAAGTGATAGAAAATACAAAACACAAACCCTTAGGAATTTATCTATGAAATCCTCCTTCACCTTAGATAGATTTCGTAACTTTTACCAGGTCAAAACAACGAAACAAACAGAAGATTAGTAAATGATAGCCAAGTCAGTAAGTCAGTGAAATAAAATCCATTGTAAATGAGGCTTAAATTTGTGAAATCTGACTAAGAAATTTTCTAAAAGAGTTGCATTTTAATATTTAAAAAATTGTATTAAGAAAATTGTAAGACCAGGATAATCCGCAAAACAAAATGTTAAGCAAGGTTCGGCGTATAAATGATTTAAAACTTCCCTGCGAATGCGCAGGGCAAGAATAAACAGCGTTGCATAACCAGAGAACTGTTGGGTACCCAGTAAATTATTCGTTCATTATCGTTAGTGAGCTGAAAACAGTGATATATAAGGCACTGCTATATCAATGTCAAAAAATACCATATAAGCAAACTACATAATTCCTACCCAGATGGATTATTGGTCTTGGGGAAGGAAAAGTTTCAAAAGAAGAAACTGCTGTTCGTACGGCACATGATGCTATAGTAACACTACGAATGTGAAAGTTGTCAACTAAAGAGACTCGGACGGATCTGGAACTTTCAAATGGACCAATAAATGAAACGACTCCGCTGGATGACGGAACGTCTCATCTACCTGGAGTGACAAACTGTGTAACTTCTCCTCAAACGCTAGCACGTCATTATAGTTCTGCATTATGTATGTCATTGTCTGTTACTTCGATACACTAGTAACTGCTGCACAGAAGCCAGGGTATAAGCATTCCTTGGCTCAGAGTTCCTTGACAGTGAATAATTGATGCTTCAAGCTGTAACGGGAGCATAAATAAAGAAAGTGGTATAAGGATTGGCAACACATTCTGTTTTAAGGTGAGTTCCGCTTCTATATTGATGTTCGTGTACTCATTAGGTGTTTCTATGGAAAGCACCCTTTTTTTTACATGCAAGTGGTTAACACTGCTGAATAACTACAGTTCGACACGCATACCAGTATTCAGCGAACGGGCTGGTTTTATGATTGGTTTTCGTGGATCTCCCCATGTGTAATGTGAAAGGATCTAGCTTCCTTTAGAAAGATATTCACTAAGCACTCCTCCCTTAGGCAGATAACGTTCGTCTACTTTCCCATATTCGAGTAATCTAACATATGCACTTTAGAGCGTGTTATTAGACGAAATACAGAAGTGAAGAGGGTAATTAACTACATGTTTCTCTGAATCTCTAGCTTGTTTTAAAGCATAGTTGATGTTACTGGTTAGTTTTAACCCAGACATGTTGTCGATTGAACACGTATAAACTATAGACGATAGGAAACTGGAATATCACTCTTCTCCAACTGCCAATAACAATTAAATGTAGACTAAGATCGAAAAAGCAAGCATGCAATATCCCAAGAACACCAAATTGTTTGAGTGGATGACCAATGCTTAGAAAATCTTACTGCCGTTCATGGAGGTTTCACTAAAGTACTGATTTTGCACAATTAATATGACACTATCACTCAGAAAACTTCATAATTTATTTTTGTTACCATGAACTGTATGTGGCATTTTTTATATACAATCTTCTCATTCCATCACATTGATATATTAAGTCCCTTATTGTGCCTTGAGGAGTTTTAAAATCTATGAGCTAAGAGGATGTATGATTTACTTTTCAACATCCTTTCGAACCCATATTATATTCTTGCAAAGAACATACTGTTTAAACAAATTAGTGAGCATCAAATTACCGGGATACTAAGGTGGTATTCCGGAAGTATTAATCCAAGCTCTGAATCATTCATTAGCCGTCAGAATCCCCTGAATTTAGTGCTACTGAACCCATGATTGTAGGCTGAGGTCTAGGATAGAGCCGTGGGCAATGTAGCAAAAGGCTAGTTTATAGTTCTTCCTGTATTCGTTATCGATCATGCTTAAGTATGTGCAAACTGTACAGAAAACGGCTGTTAGCTAACTTTAAAATTTTTCTAACTGTGTTGTTTTCTCCCTTTGGCAGGACATTTTCCTACACTCATACACAAAGGAAATTGAGTCATGTTGACAAACATGACAAAAAACACGATAACACAAATATATCCAGACCATCTAACCATACAGAATCGAAACCAAAGTGAATTAATTGTACCTCAAGTCACTCTTAACAACTTTTGCTTCCTTGGTTGCTTCTGGGTTTTAACAGTGTAACAACATAAAGAATATCAATTAAAACTATTAAAAGAAACATATCTCCAGATTTGAATTTCAAATGGAAAAACACAAGACATTTACTAACTATTTGATTGAAGCCCTTTATATTTAATCCGCATGATTACTGAAGTTTCTTTTCAAGCTCAATCATTATAAGATAAAATTTGACACATTAAATCTGAATTGAGCATTAAAGTCTTGGTGGAAATATCTTGAATCCTTCCATTTCTTTTTGAGTAATTATTCTCAAAATTATAATTATCTTTTACTGGATAAGTTTCAATTGCCCTATAAATCAAACGAAAGCACATCTATGTGATCATAAAACACATACTGATGTCATGAGTATCATTTGCAGCAACTTTAGTGTCGCAGTTATCGCAAAAACTGCAATGCTTCTCAATTAAAATCATAACTGGAGCGCGCATGAATATGAAATAAAGCCTAACTTTATCTTACACTCATAAAAAACAAAATTCTGCAAACTGCAAATGAAAATGTTCATCAGTCAAGCCTAAATCAAACCCTAAAACTACCACTCGCGAGAAAGAAGCACGAAAGAACAATTTTATTTAGTTTAGTTCTTTTCCTTAATTGCCTTGGGGAAATCCCTCCGAAAAATTATGTTCGAAATTCACTATTTTTTTTATCACACAGCTTGATTTTGCTGGAGAAAGAAGGTTATAACGAATTGCGGTTAACGGGTAGATCGCGTGAGTATTTTTGTACAAGAATTTCCTCAGATTTGTCTTCTTTTTTTACCTCTTTATTATCTTTCAGATCTGTAATAGAGAGGGTAGAAAGGTTCATAAAACTTTTTGAGAAAAAATGGCAGAACATGCATCTGCCATGTTTGTTCGCGGATTAATCTATTCTTTCTACCTTTTTCCCTGCGTTTCTTTATTACATTAGCTGGGGATTATTCAATGCAAACAAACTAATATGAAGAAAAGACATTTATTCTTATTTGCGTAAAATGTTATTTTAAATTTGTTTTGAAAAATCTTTTCTTAACTTTATATAAATGCTAGCAGTTTACTATTTTTTCTGTTTGTTTAAATTTCTTTTTATCTTTCAAGTTACTTTCCTTAACAGCAAAAACAATTTTCAATAATTCAATTAAATGACAAGAATATAATTTGTTTTTATGCATGTTTCTTTCAAATAATGTAAAATCGGTTTCATAGATTTTGTAAAAAAATGTTAAATTAATGGTGATAAACGTTAACTGTTACATCGCAATTTATTTTCACGTTGTTAGCTAGAATGTAATCCATTAATGGATATAAGAGAATTGGAAATGGAACAAAACGAAGCAAAATGTAAATTTAGAGAGGTTTGTTTGGGCAATATTATATCAAACCCGGGAAAGAAAAAATGTCCTGCCTTGGGTTTCCAATATTGTTTCACCATCAGTTTAGCTCCAATTGCCAGACAACTTCAAAAGCGAAAATACTATCAACATTCTGCCATATTTTAATGAATAATTGCTCTGAAATGAATGTTACGTTAATCTGTCACTCAATTCTATAGTTAATATCCAATAAAACAGTCACACGAGAAATGTTATTGCTGATGCCATTTGTTCTTGAAATGCTAATTTTATGACCTTTGCTTTTTACTGGAATTTAAACAGCGGAAAAATCGCAGAGAAAAGAATCTAGTGTAAAATCCGATTAGATTTCTTCTTATAATTATTAAACTCGATTTATAGTATCACTACTACAAGTAAATAGTTATTATGAAGTATGTATTTATATCACAGCAAGAAGGTTTTAAATAACTGCTTTATCAAAAGTTTTCAGTCTTTTCTTTTTTTTCTTTCTCTTTCTTGCTTTCATTTTTCTTTTTAGTTCAAAGGAGCAATTTGCCAAGACGGACTATTAATTTCGTTCTGGCATTTTGCGTTGATTCACTACAAGCGTTGTTTCACTTTTCAGATTGTTTCCACCAAATATTATCGCCCTGTATTATATTTAAAGAAATTAAATAATGAAGAATCTGCATAAATGTATGTATGTTTCTCGCACTGTGTTAAAACAGTACCTAGAGACGTCAAATTTTGAATAATCCTCATGCGAATATAGGCATATGGAAGCGTAATTTGAAATTTGGAATTTGTTTTATTATCGATTTCATATTTTGTAAAAATTTAACGAATTTTTGATTAACAAACTCAAGAATTTCAAATCGATCAATGGTAACGTTGTGCAGAAAATACAATTTTATGATCATGATATTTAATAAATACAGTTTAGTACAAAAGATGTTAATAAAATGCCCCTTTGGACGTAATTTAAAAATCTGAAACCTTTCAGATTCTTTTATAATTTTCTTTTTTTTATTTTGAAAATGTCAATCCTATTTGCAAGAGGATGATTCTAAATAGCCCTATTGGCTTGAAAAATGAAATATCAAATAACTCCATCCAGCCCACGCTTTAGCTTTAATTTCACTATTTGATCACATATTTTAACCTATCTTACTCATATAAACAATAGTGCTTTTGGAATATAAGTAATTACAAACTTTCCTATCCCTAAAATGAAGTTAGAGATAATTTTTTAATCTTTCCATTTTTTATTTGAATGTTTCATAACCAATTTTTTATAGGAGGACATGAGTGTCAACGCTTATTCTTCAATAGAAAAAGCTGACTGTACAGTTGCTTCAAAATAATTGCAATAGCTATATATCTCTTGAACATTTTATGCCTTACCAGTGGCCGGGCAGTAAAATCTCTCAACGCTTTTTATTCTACCTGAGTCCGACACCAGGCAAATGAGCTGGCTACATGAGCGTTTTGCGGGTTTCTTTATGTCTAAAGCGGATATAGTATGTCCTTAGATATTTCTCTTCGCGACGGCATCTCCCACCTCAGGCACATTGCCTTCGCGTGTTTTGCACTAATCAAATAATCTAAGATAAGTTTAAACGTTTAGTCCTTGCAGCTAAATTTTACGCTGGGTTCGTTTCCATGAGCATCATAGCATTTTCTAAAATTTCGAGAGCATCAAATGTTTCCGATGATACCTAATAAATATACAAATTTGAGGTTTGTTGCTCATTATTTTCTAATTTGTTTAGTAAATGTTTGATTATATTCCATATTTATATAATTTTAATACTAGCTTTTCGTAAATTAATATTATAAATGATACTAAACAAAACGTTTAGATGATACAGTTATACTACGAAGCAATTTTGCCTTAAAATTCAGATCAGACCTTGAAACCTTTCATTGAACCACCACACCTTGAACCACATTAAACCTTAAATTAATTTTCAAGATGCCAAGGTACTTGCGTTCAGTTAAAGAATTAAAATGCAGTGTTATTTTCTGATTTCGATACTTATTACGTTAAATTACCATGTTAGTAATTTTTGAAGCATTTTTTTTTATTATAAATTAATTTCAGATACAAATATAGCTTACACAGAAGAGTTGCGAGATATTTATTTTTCATATTTGAAGAATGAGAGTTTTGAGTAGTTTATTTGGATTTTATGGGGAAAGAAGCAGACTTCTCTTTAAGCTGCATATCTGAGAATGAGTACCGATTAAATTGCGAAATTCGTTCATGTAAAATGAGTATGATTTGATAGGCGTCTTTGGTAGGATTTCTAGGTTTAAAAGCCTGACACAATGTAACAGACACTGCATTACTAAAAATACATTTGTGCATAATAGTGTTACGAATTCTGCACATAGATAGATAGTTTTAGTGCAATTATATGTGAAAGTGTATTTTTCTGTTCAATGTAACGTGAAAATCTGGAGAAAGGATGCCGGAAAATTAAGAATATGGCGGCAAGTCTATTCAACATTAAGTAAATGGGTATCTCGCTAATTTGGCGAGACATCGCTAATCCGGCAACAGTTTTGGCGATTCCTTTCTGTCGCCAAATTTAGCAAGAAATCGTCAGAAGTCGCCACACTTGACCACCATTTGGCGACATTTTTGTTCGATTCATGTATCACTTGTAATACGTATTGTAATTGTATAAATTTAAATGATCTTATGTGTAACCGCAACCGTATTTGGCTCTCATATGTAATTTCGAGAAGCAGAAAGCACTAAAAATGTCTCGGCGGCCGAGAAAATACTGTGTAAGACCGACGACAGCATCAGTTACTCAGTTGTTGTTAGCTGTTTAATTCAGCATAAGTTCGGATATCTGAGATATCTCCGGGTGAGCTTCGTTCTTTAGATGTGCTTTGCATTACCTTGTGTTTAACGCTCTTATTAGTTAAAAGTCTAACTACTGAATGCACTTTGTGATTCTGGGATCAGTTGTACGACTATTTCTGAGGAAAGTTCCATAAACATGAAGTGTTTTCTTTGATAAAATAAATTTTGTCAACCTGTCATCGGTTCTGTGTGCATTCAATCTATTACGAGCCCGTACGCGCGCAACAATATAATATATCAAAATGCTGTCTAATTGAACGAAATCTTGATTCTATGTAAAGCCTTTGATAATGCTGCCAAAGTTTGAGATTTTCACACATGTAACTATCAAATTAAAAAGCAGTCTACATCAGTTAAAAGTATTCAGTTGTTTATTTGTATTTTTCCTTTTAATACAGTAAATAATTTTTGAAAATACACATGTAAACTTGCTGTCAGGGAACATTTACGGTATTATTAGATTAAGAGAATCCGGTAAAATTTCTCTTTTTTTTACACAGCAAGTTTGAGCCTTTCATTAAAATAAAAATTACTTCCATAATTCCAGACTCAAGTTTCCAGTTTAAAATATAAATCAAATAAAGTAGGTTATCAAACTATGCTAATTTTTGCCAAGTAAAAAACTTTCAATAATATAAAGGACGTTAAAAATATTTCACATTCAACTATGAAGAAAGTTTCGATTATTAGGTTATTTGTCTTCTCACTTAAAACTGTTTTTGCAAAGAAGGTTGTAGCATGGAACCGAAAAAAATTGCCTAAATTACGTTATACCATTTCCTGAAAGAAAGTTTCAATATTATGTGATCTAAATCACCTATCACCTTCTGAAAAGGAATGGCAAAGTAATTCGATTTACGGCGTATAAAAATTAATTTCTGCACATAATAAAAAAACTTAAATTTTAGCAAACATAATCAAATTATAAAATTTTTAACTTGAAGCTGAAGATGAAATTCTGTCTATAGCAACATTTATAACGTTCCATTAAAATTTCAAAATGATATTGTATAAATGATCTTGTATAAATGATCAAAATGATCTTGATCTTGTATTTCAAATGTATGTATTTTGATTGTATGAGTATCATTTGTTTTTCTTTTTTAGTTCGATTAACTGTTTATTAAAAAACATTGGCATTTATTTCGTAAACTACTCTTACACAAGTTTAAGTGAAACATTACACGTAATACGAATTCGCAAAAAATTTGAATAAGAAATATTCGAAAGCCAATTGCACTGTATATCAGTAACATACTAAAATATACATATATATGTAAAGTATTATGATGACAGAAATGCTTATTTTAAAGAGAGCTTTCTTTCTCTAACATTACATAATTTATTTTTCCCTTTCTTGTCTCTTTACCTATCACCTCACAAATTTGCAATGGATATTCATAGGACTATTTACAAAAAACAAAGAAATAATCTTAAAATATTTATCAAATTTCTTGAGAAAAGCAAGCCAATACGCACCTACACTGCTTTGCACTAAGTATTTTCCATTATTTCTGTTATTTTTTTACTTGATATATTTTGGGAAAATTAATGGTAACTAGACAGTTGCCGAAAGCTGTCGCTTGTCATTATGTATGTGATAAATCATATTTTTTAAATGAATTTTGAAAAAACCCACTGTATTCTAAAAAACAATTTTAGAAACTTTTTTTATCACGTTTCCTTAAATTTATTTAAATAATACCTTATATATATGTAGAATCGGTGCTAACTGTCTAGGAATATGATGTCTGTAAACTTACTTCCCATGTGGCTGTCTAGGGGCTAATAAACTAGTCTGATTTACAAATAACTTGAATATTTAATGAAACATGAACAGTTGCAACAAACTACAAAGTAATTACATACGTAGAAGGAAATAGATGAGATTATTTACAAATGAAGAGACGGAATCGTTTTTACATTCAAACATCTTTTAATCGCATAATCGTCTTAATGGCGGAATCGTCTGACTTCTATCATCGGAAAAGTAAAAGATTTATTCTCAGAGCTTGTCGCGTCATCCGATTATAATGAACGATGCCATCCCACAAATGCTCGTCCATCCTGATGGAATGCGGCCTCGCATTCTCGTAGCACCACCGTCTACATCTAGGGATCTAAAAAATAAAATTAAAAAAAAAAAAAAAAAAAAAAATATTTTTAGTTACTATTGAGGAAAAAGTCATCCTAAATGGTTTATTTCAGCCATCTTCCCTTATCATCTTAACATTCTCAGAAATAACGGCGTTAGCTCTTCTTAAATGCTCTTTTCAGTGTTCGTTCATCTTCAACAGTCTATCTGAATACATGTATTTTACAAACACGTCTTCCTTTGATGTTGTCTGGGACAATTCATCTTCGTATTTACGTCTAGGCACACCAGCGGCCGAGCGGTAAAGTCGCTGAACACTGGTAGTTCGGTCCGAGGTTCGAATCCCGCGAACGGGCTGGCTGCATGGGTGTTTTCGTGGTTTTCCCCATGTGTAACGTGTATACGAGCCAGTTTCCCTTAGAAAGTCCTCGACGAAAGGCATCCCTCCTCTTAGGCAGATAGCCCTAGTGTGCTTTGCCATAAATAAATACACCACCACACCACACGTATTTACGTCTTCTTAAACATTGTCTGAATTCGTCTTCTTAAATACCGTCTGGATACGTCTTCTGAATGCTTCTTAGATATCTTCAAGATCCGTCATTCGAATGCGTCTTCTCAAAATCAACTTCTTTAAGCCGTCTTCCTTTATACATTTCATCTTTAGACATCATCTTCAGTCTTCTTACATTAGTCCACGTCTTTAAAACAATAGTCCATTAGTTACATCGGGAGAAATTTGTCTAGTCGGGAAAAACGTCTAAATCAGGAATCATCAAAATCGGTATTTCATTATCAAAGATTTTCAATTTTCTTCCTGGATCTTTTGAATCTGCTTTTTCGCTTCTTTTTTCTCACCTTCTTTACTTTCTTTTGTTCCGTCTTTGCTTTCCGTATCAGCGTCGTTGTGATCAGGTTTTCTGACTGACTTCTGCTTTTCAATCTTCTCTTCTTCTTCGGTGGTCTCTGCAGTTTCTTAGTCTCCAGTGGCTTCTCTTGCCTCTCTATTGCAAGGTATTTTATTATTCTATTAAGGTATTTTATTATAATTGTTCTAGCGGAATTCACATTTGATTCATCATCTTTAGCAACTGACTCTTCTTCGGAAAAATGCTTCTCTTCAGAATCTCCTTCAGCAGTGACGTTTCTCCTCGTTGGCTTCAGAGCTAATTCTATTGTGCTTGAGTTCTCTTTTTGCACTAATTCATCTTTAATAGCATCATTTTCATTTACAACAGAATCTGCATCACTCGGGACATCATAGAATTCACAATCAGAGAATCAATACCACTTGCTTTGATTGTAGATGAAGTGTCCAGTTTGATCATATTCTGTACTGTAACAGGAACTATACTAACAGGATCAGTTTCTGGTTTTGAAAGTAAAAAAAAATAATTAACAACTTTTTCAAATCCTTCTTCAGAACCATTCTCAGATTTCTTGTTTTCTGCGATAAAACAAATATTTGATCTAAATGAAGAACCATCAATTTGGAATTCACCTTCAAATCTCTCTATAGGTTTGTTGCCAAATTCCGTTAACTATAGCTCTGCCGACTTAAGTTCAGGAGAACTTATCTTCTTATGTATATCTTCTCGGATTAGCGTTACTTGACTACCAGTATCTATTAAAGCATCAATCTGCAAATTACCCAAATTAACAGTTTTATGCATTTCTTTCTGACAAGTCTGAGTTATTGGAGTAACAGCTTTGGCATCTTGGATATTTTTAGATGATGTTTTCGAACAATCTACGGCTTTGTGTCCAAACAAATCGCATTTAAAACACTTAAATCCTTTACTCTTATTGTAATAGAAATTCGATTTATGGCCTAAACTTCCACAATTATAACACCTTGGCTCTTTAATCTTACTAGGTACAGCGCGTGTTTTATTTTGCGTGTTAGTACTTGAAAAACCCTTATTTTTCGTATCTGGAACGCGAATTTTCTCATAAATTTTTAATTCCTCTTTGAATTCAGAAATAGTTTTACAACCGTACAAAACAATTTTGTTACTACTCTGATCTGGTATCCCATTGATTACATAATCAAGAATTGATGAATCATCAACAGAACCGCGACTGGCTATTTCACGCATGGCAATTAAATATTCGGAAAGTGATTCACCAGGTTTTAAGAGTCGTTTCTGTAACAAATTATGAAGTTGTGCACTGTTTATTTTAGAACCAAATTCAGATAAAAGATTTTCTTTTAATTTGTCCCATGATATTATACCCTTCAAAGACCTAATAAATACTTTAGCAGAACCAGTAAGCAATTTTTTAGCAAACACAATTTTCTGTAATTCCGATAACTTAAATAATTTAAAAGATTCATCTAAATCACCAATGAAGGATTCGACTGGATATGTATCAGTGCCGTTAAATTCTGAAACAGTATCTAAAATATCACGAAAATGTAGAGAAATATTGCTAGGCATTATAATGTTTTCATCCACTGAGTTATTTCTGGAAGGTGATTCTAACCGAACAGAATTAACATCATCATTTTTATCAGAATCATAAACACTTTCGTTTTCAGATAACTCATCATCGGCATCACTTTCGGATTTTAAAAGCTTAAAATCACAAAGACTATTCAATATTAAATCACAGTTTTTATCAGGATTTGAATCATAATTAAGATGTAACAAATTACACACAGAAATAAAATCATTTGCAGTAAGAGTTTTAAGTAATTTTTGTTTTGTTTCTTCAATATTAAAATCAGATGGAAAACCACAAAAGTTACGCAATCTAGCTCTATTTTTTCGATCACCCAAAGTTCCAAACACAGTTTGATGTAAAAGTTTAATTGACTTAGTAGGCCCAGTCTTTAAAGAATTTGAAATTCTAGGAATAGAATTTAAGGTAGTCATCTTAATTCACAGTATCATAGAACACTATTCTTAGAAGTAACAATGTGGAAATAATCGAAACAAAACTTACTTCTCTTCTTTTGTAATATTCATCATGCTTCTTCCTAGGCTCATCGCGGCCTGAGCGCCCAAATCTGTAGAATCGGTACTAACTGTCTAGGAATATGATGTCTGTAAACTTACTTCCGATGTGGCCGATACGTAGAAGGAAATAGATGAGATTATTTACAGATGAAGAGAAGGAATCGTCTTTACATTCAAACATCTTTTAATCGCGTCATCGTCTTAATGGCGGAATCGTCTGACGTCTATCATCGGAAAAGTAAAAGATTTATTCTCAGAGCTTGTCACGTCATCCGATTATAATGAGCGATGCCATCCCACACACACACACACACACACACATATATATATATATGTGTGTGTGTGTGTATGTGTGTATATTTCGCAAACTGTGATAAAAATATGTAAAAAAAGGTATACATTAATATATTCTGTCTTAATCCTCACTGCCGATATTTACCCAGTTTTGACGAAGATTCCTTTACTTCGTTTATTTTGTTTTTTTAAATTCTAATAGTTTTGCTAATTCTTATTTAGTTTTTATTAAAATTAAAATTTTCTCTTGATTTACCTTCTCCGATTTAACTTGATAATTAATCTCTGCGTCTTTCATTCGTATCAGTATGGTATTTAAGATTTCCAAAAATAAGGAAATATTCATGATTTTTTGTTAACAGCAATGTGAACGAATCAACAATATATCTGGCCCACCAGCGGCCGAGCGGTAAAGTCGCTGAACACTGTAGTTCGCTCCGAGGTTCGAATCCCGCGAACGGGCTGGCTGCATGAGCTTTTTCGTGGTTTTCTCTATGCGTAACGTGTATACGAGCCAATTTTTCTAGAAAGTCCTCCACGAAGGCAACCCTCCCCTTAGGCAAATAGCCCTCGAGGCTTTGCCATAATCACACACACACAACAATATATTTCGAATTGTTGAAATTAAGGAAACATGGCAGGCATGTTATTCATAAACAATTCCGCAAATGATTCCTTAGAAAAGAATTTAAAGATTAAATGCTATATTTATATGTATGAACATGCTTCAAAGTGATTTTTCAATAGTTGCGGTATCTCTAAATGTAAAAAACTGTCTTTTTGACATAATAATTAAAAGGGTTTTAATTGAAAGTGAATTATTTTAGAAAATATAAGATCAAATTTCAAATTAGCAATTAAAATAATTTAGAAATTATCGGATTAATTTTTGGATAAGAAAAAATTAATTACTTTCTTTCTATAGCTTGTTAATAATAATAATAATAAACTAATTAAATTTCATTAATATTAATATCAATAATAAACAAATCTTCCGTAGAATATGAGAACTCTCCAGCTATTTAATAAGTTTATAAATTGTTTTCGTGAAGAAATACTCCATGATAATTTCTCTATTTCCCTCTACGTGCTTCAATAATCCAGAAAAGTTAGATTCTTTTTTCACTTAATTTATTTAATTTAAATTACGTGTTATTTACAAGTTAAATATAATAACTAACAAGTTAAAATTTAAATATAGCGTTATAATTAACAAGTGAAAAATAATTTACAAGGACAAATTCTGCCTTGTATTTTAGCAAATAATTTAGCAGTTTATTTCAATTTATGAAACGTTTTCTTAAAGTATAGTGCACTTTTCTGTACTATGATTTTTGTATTACTCTTTAAAAAAAAAACAAAGTTTTAAACATCGTAAAATTTTACTTATCTATATTTCTACGTAAATACATTCACACTCGATAGACATATAAAATACTAAAACTTAAATTTAAAATGTTACTGGAAATCCATGAAGTAATTACAAGTCAGTTAAAAGCAGAAGCAGGAATCAAACTTTTGTTATTTATCAATTTTTAAATAAAAAAGGAATTACGACTAGGAATGCGGGCTGCATTATGGAAGGATACATATGTATGCTGCTCATAACAAGAAGTGAAACGCAATGAATGGGAATAATAGTTTCATTTATTCTTTTTAATTATAACAAGATTTTAGCAACTGGCATTTTAAATGGCAAAGACGTCTGGGTACCCATTTATAGAGAACAAATAGGGACACAAAACCTAATATTAATAGAGCATCAGATGTTGTCAAATAAAAAGAAGAAACTTAATTCTTATTATAGAGTAATTAGTTAATTAATCCTGCAAATTTAATTTAAAAGATTAAATTACAACATTTAATTTTTTAAGTAATTAATAAATTACAAAGTTGAACTTTTAAGTAATTAATAAATTAAAAGATTTAATTTAAGTAATTAATAAATCACAAAATTTATTTTAAATAATTAATAAATAACAAGATTTAATACAAATATTCACGACGCTTCTACCATCAAACAAATTTACAAACACAAACAACGATATTGGATCAATATTTTTACCTGGAAAATACAAACGGAACAAAAATAAACATAAATGCTAATATTAGTATCAACAAATTGTTGTGTAGAAACATTATTCATCTTATATTGAGGTCTCTAGGTTTTCAAAATTTGGTTTGGGGATAACTAGGGATTTGTTTGATGATTTCTGTATTGGTATCCGCCTATTTGCTCTTCCAACTGGTATGGTAACACTTACATATCTTTCTGTTTTGTGCAAATATAAAGCACTTGATTTTTTGCAGACTTTGTTTTCGGTTAGGAGAGCAATACATTATGCACAAATTTCACTTCCATTTACCTGCAATAATAAATGAATTTGTGGATGTGTTACAGTATCTCATAGGGAATAAAGAAAAAGTGGATGAGATATGAAATCTGTCAGCAGATTCTTCAGAGAGGTTATAATGTACTTCGAACGTTTTTTTTTCAGAATTAAAAATTTTATTTAATATTGAAGATCATTTCCACACATTTCTTCGCTTAAAACTTCAACAAATCATTTCAGAATTTCAGTTGCTGATATGTTTAAATGAAGCTTATTTCGTATCTCTAGAGGTTAACATACACTTAGAACTACTTTTTTAAATTTAAATTTTATTTAACATTAAAGCACATTTTCGCACATTTCTTTGCTTAGAAATCGAACTAATCATAGCATATGTTTAAATGAAACTTATTTCGTATCTCTAACTTTTGGTCATTTGGCAAATTTTCTAAAGTCGGTTATTTTTTTTCTTTAAACATATGCATAGCAGTTTTAAATTTATGAATAAAATTATCTAAGTCTGATATCGTTTTAAAATTTAAACGGTATGTAAAGCCAACCATTTGCGCTCTTTCTTTTTTGTGTAACATTTATTATCAAAGTTTTGATGAGAAATGTGCATCTTTTAATGAAAAAAACATGGAAAATCTCTTTGTTTAATATGCTAAGAGATAGTTCAAACAGATTAGCAATATAATTTCAAATGATATTTATTTATGAAGGCATCACTGAATTTTCAGCATTATATATTAATTTTAGCAATATATACATATATATATATATTATACGCAAGAATCAAGAAATCTAAACAATAACTTTACCCTCGCTGAGATTTTAACCACTAACTTTCCAGTTTCTAGCTAGATGAGCATTTACTTTAGACATAACGCACATGTGCTACCTCTACCATTTAAAGAGTGCAAGATCCTATTAAATAAATGCAAGTGGTGATGAGTTGTCACTGACCATATTTTAATGTTTGCTGCACTGTAGAAGCCATTACGGTTTTCTGATCCAGAAAACGTGAGAAATCTCAACTGCGTGTTCGCCGAGATTCAAACAGCAGATATTCCAGTTGCTAGTTGACTATACTAATCACTTACAACATCTGACCAAGCAGATAGTAAAATCCTTATACGGTAATGCTGAGATGTGGATATACTCAATTTTCTAACTGCTTGAAAAACAGTGAAATCATTAAAAGCCTTTTTTATGGAAAATGTTTCAACTGTACGGCAGTGCCTTAAATCGATTGAGACTTTTAAAAATCTGCCTGTTTAGGATCACTATCATGCAAATTGTGGAGCAACTAACTGTGAATGTAAAAGAAAAATTGAAGAAGAAACTAGAGAGTCGTTTATGTTAGTCTTCGCTGGATGAAAATATCGATTTACTGGTATCGCACAATCAGGAATCTGTATACCTGGAGTGGACGCCAAGCTGAAATTTTTGAAGAGACATTTTGATTAAAAAGAGACAGTATCTTGTCAAGTCAGTACAAGTTAGTATCTTGAAACAGCAGAAACGAAGTTCAAGAATTTAACATTATGACTTTCAAAGAGTGAAGACAATCAGAATGTACTCATCACAGACATTTCTGCACATAGACATGCTTGTTTTCAACTTTTAAACTTAATTAGTTGCGTAACGTTTAGCTAATCATTTGAATAAATGTGAACACATCTTTCTAAATACGTTTAAAAATTTGTTGAATGTGGAATAAGCCCAACATATTTTCTTGGTTACTAGTTTAGAAGTATAGAAGTGAATAAGCATCCACTGAAAGGTTAGGTTAGGTTATTTAAATACTAAAACTTATGAGGGCTATCTGAATAAAGTAATAGATGCCTTCATAGAGAACTTTGTGTAGGAAACTCGCTCGCATTCACTTTACAAATGGAGAAAAGCACAAAAATATTTATTCAAGCAGCCCGTTTGCCTGGGTTCGAACGCGCTTCGAACTGCCAACATTCAGCAGTCTTAACAACTCGGCCAACGATAGAGCCCCAATTAGAGGGAAAGTAAGGTGGCACAGCCCTAATATAATATGTTAACAAATAAGGACAACAAAAATAAATGTTGCTATTACAACAACATCCAAATTCAATTTATTACGTTTGGATACAGATCCGATAACAATTTCAACATCGAAACTCATTTTTCTTAATGCCAATATTTTAAATTTCCGTTCCTATCAAATTTAAATTCAGGACAGAAAATCTCAAGGTTTCAAATACAAATTCTCAATGGTAGTTTCGAGTACCAATAAATGTCTCTGAAAATTTAGAGAAATTATTCTCTATCTGAAGTTCTTTCTAAAATTTCCCTGTGGAATACCTTTTCTTTCTTATCTGTACAATGCGCCGTAGGTAGAGCATTAAGAATAACTTTTAGTGTTTAGGTTTAAATGTAACTGAAGAAAAACCAACAAGTGAAGCAGAAACAGATACAACAAATCTGATTTAAAATACAAATTTTCCTCTTTTAGTATCTTAAATAAAATTAGCATTTTCTGCACATGTTGTGTCTTTATATACAGGGCATAGGATTCAGAATCTAAAATATCAAGATATAGCAAACAAATCTAGCCTCATTTTTGAATTTAGTTTTTATTTGAAATATTTCTCCTATCTATTAATAGGAATAAAAGAGTTTATGTGGTTTTGTAACAATGTTTATATGGTAGAAACGGGAAACCAAGAGGGAAAATAGAACTTTTATTAATTACTTGGTTTTATAATTTTAAAAATTACAGTACATATCGCTTATAGCGATACTTAATTTAATGAGAACCCGCTTTTAATGAAGAAATAAGAAATACTTTGTTGGTACAGTGTTAAGTCTATGGAAACATAACTTTCTTTTAACGAACAAATCCCTGAAATAGCAAACAATATTTTTGCAATCCAGCTTAGCTAAACCTTTCTTTGAAATTCCTTTAACATTCCGAAACAAACTCAAACGAAAATTTTTATTATGTCATAAATCCTGCAAATATGTGATGGCGATCTTTTTCATCTTATGGAGTGTATATTCGTCGTCGGGTGTCCTCGCACACCTGACGGCGACCTTGAGGAGATGGAGGCAGACGACGGATGTTGCTGATTGGACGGTAATGAGAATTTTTGTGAAGCAAAAAACTTAAAGACGAAGGTCATTTAAAGTGGATGAAAGTGCAACATAGTGTACAGATTTTCCCGTAAGTGGCCCATTATTAAAAGTTCAAGCTGAAACACTTAGTGAACAGTTTAGCTATTCTGGATTTGCATATTCGATTGGATGGCTTGATTGATTCAAGAATAGACATGGGATATCCTCTGGAAAAACTTGTGGTGAAGAAAAGTCTGCAAACACGGAGGATATCGTGACATGAAGAAGTCAGAAAAGCTAGTAATCAGAGAAGGATGCACAAAGCATGACATTTATAATGCCAATGAAACGAGCATTTTAACTTAACCCTACAGCAAAGTACGCCATAACAGTCTATTAAGTTCAAGGGCAAAAGGTACTTCGGAAGCTAGGTCCCCAATAGTTGATTGACAACCTTAATGTCTTCTGATATGTTTGGCACTGACAAGAAGAAACTGTTGGTTAGCGGCAAAGCCAAAACCCTAGGTGCTTTAAGCATGTAAAAGGGATTCCTGTTGACTATGACCACAGCAAGAACGCCTGGATGCCTTCAGACATTTTAACGGTGCTAGCTAGTAATCAGAGATTGAATTGCAAAATGGGAGAGGCAACTGAGAAAAAAAAAGCTTAAAATTCTCCTTTTAATTAATAATTGTAAAGTGCATCCTGAAATCACTGGACTTTATCAGGACTGAATTTTCCCTCCGAATTTGACAAGTTTATCCAGCCTATGGACCGACGGGTTCATCAGAAATGCTTAAATCAAACACTTAAATCAATCGTAAGCACTTGATTTTGATGCCTCCTGATAGAAGAATAAAAATGGAAACAATCTCAAATGCTAATGTGAGCGCACGTGAAGCGATAGGTTTAATAAAGATGCATGGAAAAACGTTGCATCAACATGCATCACCCACTGCTTCCGTGAACTGGACATTTCTCAAGAGAGGCAAATCACTAAGAAGAAGAAGAAGAGTACTTGAAAATTTTGGAAATGAGTAGAGAAGAATTTGAAAATTACGTATCTGTTGACGTCAATGTAATCACTTGCGAGATGTCTACTCACTAGGATATTGTAGCTGAAATTCAAACTAAAACAGATGAAAAAATAATGAAAGCGACGATGATAAAGATGAATGGACGAATTCCTAGCTCATCAGCCCTCAACATACTCAGTGTTTATGAGCAGGCAGAGATACTTCAAAATTTTGCGAAGCCGCGGTGCAAATAACGATGTTTTTTGGGAATGAGTCTTTCCAGAAGAGCAATAACACACACACAAAAGAGACAATGATACAGTTCAAAGCAAATTAACCAATTTCTTTTCCTCTATACGGAAATAAAATATAAACAATAGAATGTAATATTTAAAATTTAAAAAAAAATCTGAAAGCTTACAGATTTTACATTATGCATAAAGGGGTGTTTTTTTAACGTTTTATGTGTTACCTTTATTTATTAAATATCATGTTCTTCGCACTTAAACCATGAAATTCAATTCAAAAATAAATTTGCAAAATAATTTTAAAATGAGCATAACTTTAGAATTTCCGATACACAATCTCGCGCGCTGAAGATAAAAATGTGTGCTTTTCGTACAGTTTTGCCATTGCTAGCTTTAAAATTGTTGAGTTTCTTAATCAAAAATTCATTAAAGTGTTACAAAATATGAAATCGATAATAAAATAAATTCCAAATTTGGGTTTCTAGATGCCCATATTCAGAGGAGGATTATTATTCAAAATTTGATGGCTCTAGGTACCGGTATTTTATCGCAATGCGAGACACATACATACATTTATGCAGATTCTTCATCATTTAATTTCTTTAAATATAAGACAGGGGTGTAAAATTTGGTGACAACAGTTTTAAAAGTGAATAAATAGAGTAAATCGACTCAAAATTACAAAACGAAATTAATATCCCTTCTTAGCTAACGCTCCTTTAGGTTAATCAGATATGTGAATTTTTATGATATTCTCCATGAACCCGTTTTTTTTTTACTAAAACTCATCTACAATGAAAAAGTATCGCGGTACCTTCGCGTTCGTTATAAGCGAGTTCCATTGTATATTACCAAAAATGCAGCGACTCATATATAATATATTATTAAGAATGTCCAGCTGCGGTAAGATGGCTTCCCCGCAAGGCGGGTTAGGGTTGCCAGTAAACGGTAGGGTTAGCAGGGTTGCCAGATTTTACGGGAAATCGCCCATTTTGCGACAAAATTGGCGATATGCCATAGACGGACAGAGAACATGCTAAAATGAATTCTGGTTTGGCCCAGAATGTTCTCCAACGCAAACCAAAACCTATAGAAACTCTTCCTGTACGAGAAGTAGCAGACTAGTGTCGAGCTGGTAGACGAATAACTCGTAACGCAATCGAGAGTGTGCATCGTTGAGTTTATCGAGTGAGTATCGTTAGAGTGTCTCGTCAGTTTACGTCGAGTTTTATCCTTCGTGTGTTGAGCTCTGGGAGCGATCGACCGAGTCGGAAGCTGTACTTTAGTCTTTTGCCCGTGATGCTGTCTTCACCGTCGTAGCCTGAAGGCTGATTGCTGGTTGTTTCAGCTGCGTTACTGATTGTTTCAGCGTGTTTGTCGTAGTTATTCGACGACTGTAAACGTGTTTTTGGAGCTGTCCTGAGTAATACTGGCTAAATAAATTGTGTTTTGATTCTTTTTCAACTGTTATCATCAATCAATACAAATCCACGAACTGTAGAAACGTAACGATATGTATGTTTACTTGTGTAAACATAATGAAATAAATTGATAAATTACTTAAGTAATATCCAGTTTGTAGGTACTATGTGCTAATGTTGAAGGATGCATGACGTCAAATCCATCATTGATCTAAATGGTAGAAGCAAAAATCTGGATAGAGGTTTAAAAGTAATCTGCACACATCGACACATCGAAGACTGAACAATTAGCCTGCCTTGTTCTTTTTTTCTTAATTCTATTACTTCATAAAAATTAAGAATTTTTTAAACTAACATTAATTAACATATGATCTTTTTAAAGTGTATTTAAAGAACAAAACCTGACGGGAGGTTGTCTGTTACATTTGTTTCAAACGGCCGCTAGTTTAAACGCGTAGAACTAGTTCTGAAGATATTTTTAATTTTGTGTGCATAACTGATCAACTTCTTTTATTTGACAAAGAGATTTAATGAATATCTTCACTATAATCTGGTAAACATATGCCCAAATTTAACGACATATTATTGTGAACAGTATAAAATTTGAAACACCTTGATTTATTTGAAATCTAACAACTTCAGCGAATTTTTTTTCATATTATTTTCATGATATGGCTTGTTGCGTTTTTTCCTATATTACAGTTAAACATTCTTTTTTATATTCTTTCAATAAATCTTTCTTTAATTTTTATGCTTGTCTCTTACGCTTTATTCATAATGCGTCTTTATTTTTCGGAATTTTATATTTATTTTTGTACAGACAAAATCATTACGTTGCTCTCATCACCACACACCCTCCAATCCAACATATAACTGAACGGTCTTACAACCTAACTCGAGAGGGCGCACTTGTCATCACAATATTGTGTATTTTTGCCTAACTTTGAGATTCTACTTTTGTTCAACCACGATTTCAATTTTCAAATATTTTTCTGTGTTTTCAATGGTTTCCTTTAACTAATAAGCCATAAACAAAAACTATAGATTTTGGTGTTTTTGAGATATAAGCGTTCTACTAAAACTTGTTCTGCGTCTTAAAATATTTTTGTCCCTGAGATCGTCCTTGAGTAACGTAGTTCTATGTTAAAAAGGCATTTAGAAGGACGAGATTTATGGTTCGGTTTCTGAAAGTATTACTTAAATATTATCCTGCACAAGTTACTAAATTTCTAAAGAAATTAAAGCCGAAGAAAGAATCAATGCATTCATAAAATTTAAAGGCAGCTTGGTATCTTGCATTTAGTTTTAGTTTGGGCGACAAAATTACGGAATATAAATTTTCACAGAAATTCTCAGACATCTTTCTATTTTCTTCTGACACAGAATATAATTCAAGTCTATAAACTTATGGAAGTTTAATCTAATTGCCTTGCATAAATATAGGTTTATTTTAAATGTAAAAAATTCAATTAAAAATGATATGTCTCGTAAATTAGAAATTTCTTTTCTGATACATTAATTTCTAATTTCGAAATGCCTTTCTATGACTGTGTCTTATAAAATATATTAAATTTAACAATCAATTTATTTAAACAATCGTGTTAAATTATTTGTTAACAAATAACCGGAATCTATCTGTTAATAAAATACTTAATTACAGTTAATGTCAAACTATAAATTAGAAAGTGGGCAAAAATGGCAAACTGACGAGGAGTTTGGTAATTTAGCCTTAGCTGTACATTACTATCATTAAATCACGCGAAGCATCACGAATCTCTTCGCATTTTATTATGACAATGATTCTTAGTGGATGCCACAGACTTGAATTAAATCTGAAACCTCCCTTGTTTTAAAAAGAGAAACGCTAACTGTCTTCTTTAAAACCACTGAAATCGATACTTTTCTCCTTTTCTTCATATATTGTGATAAGCAACATTATGAATTAACCGGGTTTTTTTTTTTTTTTTTTTTTTTTTTAGTCCAAAGGGATTTGAATCCCGAAGGACTATTAGTTTCGTTTTGGCATTTTGCGTCGGACGGATAAATGTCGGTTCACTTTTCAAACTGTTGCCATAAAATGTTAGAGTCCTGCATTATATTTGAAGAAATTAAATAATGAAAATCTGCGTAAATGTATGTATATTTCTCACATTGTCATAAAATAACGGTATATAGAGTCATCGAATTTTGAATAACGTAATCCTCCAACGAATATGAGCATGTGGAAGACCAAATTTGAAATTTGAAATTTGTTTTATGATCGATTTCCTATTTTTTAAAACTTTGACGAATTTTTGATTAACAAACTCAAGGATTTCAAAGCGAGCAATGGCAACGTTGTGCAGAAAAACCATTTTTATCTCCAGCGCGTGAGTCTCTGTATCGGAAATTCTAAAGATATGCTCGTTTTAAAACTATTTTGCGATATTGCTGTTGCACTGGATCTTATGGTTTAAGTGCGAGGAACATGATATTTAATAAAGAAAGGTAACACACAAAATGTTAAAAAACGCCCCTTTAGACGTAACTGAAGGACTATTGCTTTCGTTTTGCGATTTTGCGTTGAATTCCTATAAACGGCGAATCACTTTCAAAATGTTGCCACCAAATGTTAAGAGTTCTGAATTATATTTGAAGAAATTAAATAATGAAAAATCTGCGTAAATGTATGTATATTTCTCGCATTCCGATAAAACAACGGTACATAAAGCCATCGATTTTTGAATGACTTAATCCTCCTACGAATACGGGCACGTGGAAGACCAAATTTGAAATTTGTTTTATTAACGATTTCATATTGTTGCGTTTTTTTTTCTGACATCAGTTATTACGTTTTTTTTCCTTCACGTACGCACGGGGTTCGTGTAGATTTGGAGTGAATAACGACGACAGCACTTGATGGAATATCGGAACACACTTTATTGGCCGGTATTAATCAGAAAGGCTCCAAAGTCACGTTTTACAGCAATCGAAGATCTGCTATACACTCGCTGGAACAATCAGCGACACAGCCTTCAGGTTATCAGGCTATAACGGTGGAGTCAGCTTCACTGCAAAACGCCAGAGTACACCTCCCGACTCTGTTTGGTCGTTCTCGGATCTCCACGTATTCTCGACCCTCTCCACGCTACAACTCGCGATGCACTCTACGACACACATAGCACAGCTCCCGACTCTTCGGTTCAGTCGATTCTGGAGCTTAACGCACTGTCTCGACGATTCACTCACCGCGATACACTAAGAGACTCTTCGATGCACTCGACGACTTACTCGGCACTCGCTAGCCGGCTGTCAACTCGATCGTCTCCGCACGGACTAACTAGATGAGAGACACTAATCAGCACTCTAGACGATGCATACTGACTGCGGACCAGCAGGGTTTATATACCTTTTGCCTTCTGTTCGAGAACATTATAGGTGAAACCGGTAAGAATTCGTTCCAGAAGGTTCTCCTTCCGCCCATGGCATATCGCCGATTTTGTCGCCAAATGGGCGATTTCTGGTCAAACGTGGTAACCCTGCCTTCCCTTGCCATGTTATGGGAACCCTAAATCTGTTTTTCGGGAAAGCAATCTTACCGCGCGTGGACATTTCGTAACAATATTTTGTAAAAATTTAACGAATTGTGAGTAACAAACTCAACGATTAAAAAGCGAGCAATGGCAACACTCTACGGGAAAAAAAAAAAAAAAAAAAACTTTTTATCACCAGCGCGCGGAACTCCGTATCGGAAATTCTAAAGATATGCTCATTTTAAAATTATTTCGCGACATTGCTATTGAACTGAATTTTATTGTTTAAGTGCAAAGAACATGATATAAATAAATGTAACACAAAACGTTAAAAAAAAAAACGCCTCTTTGGATGTAATATTTAAAATCTGAAACCTTTAAAATTTTTTTCGTTTAGAATTTTAATGAAAATTATAATTCTTTGTAAATTATATGTCTTTTTTTTTATGGTCCAGAAAATGAAAGGAAAAGTTTTGTTTTTCATATCACATATTATTAAAATTCTTTGAAAATCACGTTACGCTGTTTCATATACTAGGCAACACTTGTCTTAAAAACGCAGTGTTATGAGATTCCGTATTACACGAACCAAAGATGTTAGTTTCCGAAAGCAGGAAAAAAATTACTATTTTCATTTTACAACTAACAACAATACGTTTGTAGAGACATTAGGTATTTTTTGGAAGCAGGAAAGATGAAATTTTAGCAACTGCCTTCGCCGGGAATCGAACCACGGACCTCTGGAATACCGGCCCAGAGTGCAGAAGCATTACGCCACGAAGGCACGCTAGGAAGAAGGAGAAGTGCTTTATATACTCCCCCTTTTTAAAGGGCGACTGGGGTTTTTAGGGTATAAGGTATTTCTCCCACTTCCCTAGCGTGCCTTCGTGGTGTAACAGCAGCACGCTGGGCCGGTATTCTAGAGGCCCGTGGTTCGATTCCCGGCGAAGGCGGTTCCATATTTTTCATCTTTTCTGCTTCCAATTAACCTAATGGCTCTAAAGGGGACCGAATCGCCAAATCCTGCGTGTGGAGAGTCATCATCCACAACCCTTTTAGTTAGGGAACCACTGTAGAGACATTAGGTATTTTTTGAAAGCAGGAAAGATGAAAAATTAGCAACTGCTTTCGCCGATTACACACCGATTGTACTGTCATCTTACATCGAACATTTAGCTATATTTCTGATTAAACCTTTAAAATAATCTCAAACGTTTATCAATATTTCCAATTTCGGTTTGAATACTCAAATTATTGTTAAATCCAAATCTTTGTATTTACCAACAAATCACGCTAAAATCTACGAATGAATCTGAAAAAACGATTTCAAATTGTAAATGCATTTTTTTTTCATAATCTGAATTATATATTTACGTTATTATTTTAGGTTCTACGGCAAGAATCAATGCTATAAATAACATTTTCAAAGCACTTTTTCTCCTCCAAGTATCCAATAATTTGGTATAATTACTGACATTATGTTCAATGTACTATTGATAAATAATACGTAGCTCATCATAACAGTAATTTCTACATAAATCTTATGCATCACCGTGTTTCTTTAGATAAATTTTGGCCTCCATTTTTACAATATTTGTTAATAATTTAAGACATACTTGGGATTTATGACCAGAGAGTAAATTATTCGAATATTTGGATTAGTAAAGTAATCCAGCCTAAGGAGACTGATGCTTTCGTATAGGACTTTCTGATTGAAACCGGCTTGTATCACGTTAGACATGAGTAAACCACGATACTCCCGTACAGCCAGTCCATTCGTCGGCATTTGAACCTAGATCGAACTACCAGCACTCCGCTGCTGTTGGCCTTTCTGAATAAAAATTCGCTAGAGTAAATAATTAGATTCCTAAATTTGATTTAGAAAATTGGTATGAAAGAATTACGATGGGATTTTGACTTAATATAAGTTATTGTATTTTCAGGTTTACTTATAGAAAAAGTATGAAATGGTGTAAGTCATTATAATTTCGAATTCATCTTAAAAACCTCATCTACGACAAAATTAGTTCCACGAGTTTTAAAATAAATCTACGAGTTTCATTTGATCTCTTTATCCAGACAAAAAAACAAATCAATAAAACAACTACATCCGAGTAAAATAATTTTTGCACAACATCGGAAAAAAGGGACGTGACTAAAAGGGAAGGATTACTGTTGAAATCGGTAGCGTTTTATTAAAAATATGCGTCAAAGTAATATTGCCCTTTTCTTAATTTTAAATGTTACATTACAGTATTTCTCTTCCACTTTGAAACAAAAACATGTTACAATTTATTTACTCAACCATATACGAAAACTATATTTTCTTTTATTTCCGATTTCAAAGGTATAAGACATTTAATGAATAAGCCAACTTTATAGCCGATTATATAAATAAAATTTAAGCAATATACCGCTAGAATTTTTAATTTTCTTCTCATATGCCATGAATAAAAATTTGCGCATAAAAATATTTGAAATCCTTCAATTAAACCGGATGATCTATATCAACATAAAGGGTAGCTAGGATCACACATGTGTATTCTTCGAACCCTAATATTAAATATCCTATTCAAATTTTACGTTACTTTGTTCTGATTTCGTGTTCACACAGAATTGCTTTCATGTTAATATTAAATATATTGCAGATATGTGCTGCAGTGATTCCTGATTTATAGTGAATTTTACATTTCTGAAATTTATAAATAATAAACTGTGCGTCTGGAAATAGTAAACGAAATATTTAAAGTGAATTTCGATTGAAAATGGACAGCAGTGATATTGAGAAATAACGATAAAAACAAATTCATAAACACTTTTATGAACACTTTTGACAAAGCACTAAAACTTAACCTTTTAACATTAAAAGGTTTAGTGTTTTGATAAAATTAATGTCAGTCAACTAAGTCTTTGCAAGGCTATCTAAATACCGAAGTAATAAATGTTCGAGAATGTTATCTTTATTCTTTTAGTTTCTGTTCGAAGGAAACTTATCTATACTTTAGTGAAGGTCACGAAAAATTCAAGATCGATTATTTGAATTTCTTACTCAAGAGCCTCCTTGACAGCAGTGTTGTATTTACATTTAATCTCACTTTACATCTGTAAAAAGACATCTTTGCAATGTCTTTCGTGCCATCTTTTTGTAAAACTCACACTTTTATAATTTATTATTTTATTTCTGACCTACTAATGACGAAACGGATTACAGAAACTGGAGAAGTGTGGTTAGATATCATAACTTTTCTGCATATTTATATTCAGTTTTATTGATTAAAGATATGTTAAATATTTTGAAAACGTTTAGAAAATGCTCATAAGAAAGCGTATTTAAACAACTGTAAAATATAGTTCACTGCCTCGGTGGAACAATTAGAAGGAAACAAAGTTTACAGGGAAGTTGAAGGCTATGGCAACCAGTTACCAGCACGTGCTCAAAAAGTATATTGATATAGCAATATGCATGAGTATATTTTCTTACTTCTTTAGCTGTTTACATCCCTAAATAGCGCTCATTCCGCATGCCATCATCTAGATTTTCGTTGATTCATTTTGCTTTTATTCAACGAACTCTAATAGGTTCGTAACCCCTCGCTGAAGAAAAAATAAATACTTTTCTAAAAATTAATCTTGTATATTTAATTTTTAATTTTAAATTTCTGTAATTTGATCTATTTTTTGTTAAAGTATCTCAGAATAAAGCAATTTGAACGCCTATTGTAACAGATGAATAATTTGTAATATCTTAATCTTTCGCTAGCGTCATTAATGAATTATTATTTGTCTGTTTCTTGTAGATACTGTTTGTTTGAAAGATGCCGTTATTTTTATACGATTGAAAATGCTGAAGTAGAAGGAATCGGGTACTGAAAAAGGAAGCCTTAAATTTAAATAAACGTAAAAAATCTTGTGAAAATTATTGTAATTTAATTTGAAATCTTCTGGTAAAATTGCTCACATTGTACGTATTTTGTATACTTTAACAAACTGCTTGCAAGAACAAAATATCTCAACAGTTTTTATACAGGAAGAACAATCTTGGAAATACTTTGCTTTGCTTTATTTTAAACTTTACTTTTTAAGGACATTTTAATATTTTTAACTCTATATATTTAATTACAAAATTCTAAAATTAAAGCACATTAAAAGTGAATTTCTTGTGGATTAAAGTACTTATATAACTGGCAAGGTTTGCATTTCATTACTATTTTTTCTTTATTTTACATATATATAATTTCTTGATGAGAAATATCTTCAGCTGAATAATGGCAGCTCAGCTCTAGACCAATACAATACTCATGGAAAAGATGGTAACTAACAAAGATATAAGTCCAGGATCATTAATTTTTTTCCAAAAAAAGTAAGAATCAAAACAAACTGTGTCCGAGCGGAATCGATTTTCGCTTACGAAAGTGCTAGGCAAACTCTTTACGTTTTCGAATTACCAGTTAACTGCAATCCTTGGCGTGCATTCTTTCGATTTTGCAGTAGAAGGGAATTCCAGTAAAAAGACTCCCAGTTTACTGCCTTTCCGATAATTAGCCCAGTTTGGGAAGTTTCAGTATTAAAGTACCTTTTTTAGGTGTGATGTTTGCTATCGAATCATACAGTGAATGTTTTGATCCTCTTTGGTTTTTGCTACCGTAGGCTATACACGTCTGTTTATCGACGCCCATAACTATGTTATAATGCATCTGGATATTATCTTTTATCATGTGTTTATTTTTTATGGAGAAATAACTTTGGATATACCTATATATTAAATTATAAGGGGTATCGATAACTAGAATAAAAAGTATTGTTTTAACAAATAAATTTTATTATCGTCATTATTAATATTATCGTCTATATTGCACTTTAGTAAAATATCCAGAATAAAAGAGAAACCATTTAGAATTTAAGTGCATAAATATATGTTTGAGACGTGCTGGATAGAGAGGAGAAAAGCGCTGCTTAACATTTACATAAATTAAAAATGTTATCATAAATATTTTTAATAGAGCTATGATTAATCTTACAGACTTAAAATTTTAAAAATTAGTTAATATCTAATTAGACATATTTGAAATCAATTAATATCTTGTTTAGACGATCAGCTGTTTCTGGTTAAAAAAGTCTTTTTTATATCACTTCTTGAATCAACTGATATAAAATGATTAGCATGCAAAATACAAGCTTGCATGGATATCAAAGGGAAACAAGTATTGATTTCAGTTTTTATTACAATTGGCATAAATTAAAAATTAGAAATTCTGGTCTACATTTATGTTCCGATGTTTAGCACCAGAGGTGCTATTAGTCTCAAAATTCACATTTTTCTGTGAGTCACTTTCGAGTCGAATCAATATTCAAACTGTTATTACCAAATTTTATTGCAATGTGTGATTTAAAAAAATGAGTAATGAAGAATCTGTTTGTTTGTATTTTTGTTTCTCGCACTGTGGGAAAAGGACGATATCTAGAGCCATCTAAGTTTAAACAAACATAGTCATCCACTCGAACATGAGCTCTTCCAAGACGAAATTTTTAATTTTTAATTTTTTTCATTTATTTCATATTTTAAACAAATTTAATGGGCTTTTGTTTAGCAAACTCAGTTATATGAAAGCGAGAAGGGACAGCACTGCTCAAAATAAAACAGTTTTATCTGCAGCGAGCGAGAATATTGCTATTCCGCAAAATGTAAGATCTTTCAGTTCAAACCCACAAATTCGACTATATGAAAGCACTGTGTTGCCACTGCCTCAAATAGAATATTTATTATCCCCATCATCTTGTGTATTGCATTTCAGTAATGCGTAGGATATTTAACTTTCAACTCTATTCTGTTAATGACTAGCAATCCGAGTCATTGGAAAGCAATAAACGCAATTCTTAAAAATATTTTTTCTACTTTTTAATATGATTAATTTAAATAAAAATGCATTTAAATCGTGAGATATCTAATTAGAAGAATTACATATTTTTATGAAATGACATTATCTGGACTCTTTTAAATCATTATATATTTTTCATTTTTATGTTTAGATAGAGAGACGAAAGTCACTCTTTTAGGCTACTGGCCGGTCCAGCTCCATACTTTCAAAGTAAACATACAGTAATAAATAAAATTTTAAAAAATTGGTGGCCACCTCTTGCACTTTACCGGGAATTCTAAAGATAAGTTATTTTGAAATATTTTGTGATTTTACTCTAGAATTTAATGTGGTGAGCGTGCGAAGAAAAGGATGCTTAATAATAAAGCTAAAAATAAAAAAGTACGACTTTGAAATCTAATTTCTTTCAGATTTTTGTTCCTTCTTTTCTTTTCTTACTTTCCATTTTACTTCCTTGTATGAAGTAAAGGAAGTCTTGTAGTTGCGAAAATTTTCAGGTATCTTATTTCACCGAAAATATCCATTTTGATCACTATCAGATGCAATTTAACTATGTTTTTGCGTGACATCTGTACGTAAGGAGACAATAATGCACTCTTTTTCCCAAAATGTGTTGCAAAAAGGATTTAAAATGGATTCAAAGGAGATTTTTTTCATGACGTCTGTACATACGTGCATATATATGTATGTATCTCTCATAACTCAAAAACGAGTAGCATCAGAACGTTGAAATTTTTTATATAGGACTGCTATAACATGCAGTTGTGCACCTCCCTTTTTGGCTACAATCGGCTGCACCAAAAGTATAGCAATATATATATATATATATATAGCAGTCCTATATAAATATTTTATATATATATACACCTTTCTGTTACTCGGATCCGTGATCCCAGTTTTTAATATTATATATTGAAAAAATGTGCATTCTTTGCTTTCAAAATGATCGAATTATGTTATTCTTATGTTCTGATTAAGTTTTTTATGTCTTTAATTAATCTGCATGCAATAATTATAGAATTATCTACAATTTAAAATTTGTTTAAGTGCATAACAAATAAATTGCTTTAATTGTATTTGATGTTTTATATTTTTCTATATTTTTCAATTTTTAATAAAGATATTTTGAAGTTTTATGTATTTTTGCCTTTCCGCGAATTGAGAACTGAATTAATTGAATGACAAATATATCACTTATGAAATTTGAGAAAATAAGTTTAAATGAATTGCAACAAATTTAATTTAATATTCCGTAGAAGGAAGTCATGTAGTGTATATATCAGATTTTCTTTACTTCAATTGTCGTATACCGGTTTCCAGATTCTGATTAGTTGCAGATCTAATATATATATATGGATAACATGGAGTTTGAGAATTTTCCTTAAAAGAAACTTAAAGCTTATAGATACAACAAACCGTATAAACTTTGCAATGCAATAATTTAAAATATTAAAATAATGCTACGAATAAGATTCAAAACCAACAAATAAAATAATGCAGCTAACTTCTGGCAGTAGAATAATATTTTAGATTTTTAATAACAGCAGTGCTCTTGATTCTTTCAATCCCTTCAATCTTTAATTTATATACAGAACCTAATTCCATTATCAACCTTTACATTTTGAGTTAAATAAAATTCTTGAAATAAGTTATATCGTCCTATGTGTGCCATGCTGACTTTCAAGCTAGTTTGATTAATTTATAAAAAAATATGTATTCATGTTTAAACTTCATTATATTCCATAAAATAAACTTTTGTGATTCCACAGTTTCTGGACACTGAGATTATATATGTAGGCTATTTGAATTAGCGAACTCCGTATCTGTTTTGCTATCTTTTTCAGTAGGTTTTCCAAGCCCTTTTCATTTGAAATGAACCAGCAGCGCATTCACACATGCCCTTTCTCATTTTGAAAATAGAAGGTTATGAAGCCTTTGATTATGAAGCTAAACATAAAGGCGACGTGAAATGTTATCTCCTTGTAAGCGTTTTTGTATCAGAGTCTTAACATTAATGCTACATATCGAGTGTCTTTAACTAGGTAAAATTTCATCTCTATCTTCATATCAAATCCTAATGCATGCATTGCACATTTAACTATAAATTAGCTGTTTAATTTTAAAATTTCAGTACTTTTCTTTCATTTAGTTATAAATGTAATTTTATAGTTATTTGTATAACAATGTATACTTCATCTGCTTTTATTTTATTTTTGGCATTTTCATTTACAATTGAGTAGGTTCGACTGACTCATAAATTAAGTATAAAATTAATATACAAATCTTTTTCTTGGATTTTATTATTTTATAATCGCATGAAAATTCGGCGGATTTTAATGATGTTACATAAATTTTGATTTACGGATTGTATTTGGTACAATAGATAAGGCTGTATTGTTATGATACAATGACATAGTTTTCGCTGAAATTACTGAGAGGCTTCGCTAAAATATTTGCAGGCTTTAAATCAACTAGGAAATTTTATTTCGACCCACAGCTTTTGAGTAATTTCAAGATTAAATATAAAAAGGTTCTTTAAAAACTTCTCAAGATATTTTTTATAATATTTTGGATGGAGCGGCGACACTTTTGCCAATCTCATAGGGTTGAAAGGACTTTTGTTGAATATTTTACAATTGGGATCCCAGATCTTCCTTACACAATGCATAATTTAGCAACAATATGAATAATGGTTTCTAAATCTTAGTAAGATTTTTATTTGTTTGATCTTCTAATGCAATTCTGATTCTTCGTAATTTACTTATAAAGATCCTGTTATGGAGAAATGAATATACGAGGGTCAGTCAAAAAGTTAGTTGCACTGCTTTAGAAAACAAAACAGGAGAGAAATATCAAAATAAATTTATTTCTATCTTAAAGTTCCATTCAAAATCTACTTTTTAACGTAATTACCTCCGTTATTTAACCATTTGTAGAGGCGTGGTACAAGTTTCCTTCTGCAAAGAAATCCCGTCCAATGCCCGATAACCATTCTTGGGTTGCCGTTTTCACCTCGTCATGCTAGTGATGTCATCGCTTTGAATGTTCTGCTACTCTGGGACCAAAAACAAATCACGTTGCAAGGTGAGGGCTATAAGGAGTGTGATTCTAGACTTCCCCCCTAAACGTTTTCAGAAGATCGCACATTTGTTTTGCTGCATGCGGTCTTGCACTGTCATGCAGGAGCACAATGCCTTTCGAACGTTTACCTGGGCGTCGATTTTTAAGTGATTGTCGTAATCGTTTTAGTGTTTCACAATACGAAGATGCATTAATTGTGGCACCCTTCGGCATGAACTCTGTATGCAGCAAAATTTCTCTGCTGAAAACAGCTTCAGCTTCACGTTTTCCGCAGATGAAACAGTTCGACACTTTTTTTTATGTCTGGGAAGTGGAATGTTTCCACTTGAAGGACCTGCGTTTCATTTCAAGTGAGAACTGGTGAATCCAAGACTCATCTCCGGTCACAATTTTGTCCAAAAACTGATTTCCTTCTTTTTGGTAACATTGCAGAAATTTTAACGAAATTTCAAAATGCTTCTCTTTAGGTTCCTCCATCAGTAGACGAGGCAGTCATCGAGCACAAACTTTATGAAATTGAAGCTGATCGGCAGTAATTTTATGCACACTTCCATGAGAAATATCTAGTTCATTAGAGATTTCGGCTATCGTTATGCGTCTGTTTGCAAGAATGCATTCATTCACGCCAGCAGACATTTCAGAATTTGTGGCAGTTGATGGTTTTCCATCGCGCTCAGTGTCGTCAATATCTATACGTCCGTTCTTAAACATGTCGCACCACTTCGCAATAGCTTGACGTTACATTGCATTTTCACCATAAACTTCATACAACTGCCGATAAATTTCACAGCTGTTACGCGTTTTCACCTACAAAAAGCGAATCACTCCCCGCATTTCCAATTCGGACGCCAATTGCAGCTGTCCAGACGTGTTTACGACTGATTATCAGACAAACTAAAATTACCTCGTAAAAGCCGTTACGCCACACGATACCGCTAAATGTCTGAAGTGTCGCCGGAGAGTTTCATCGAAATAGCCTTTAAAAGAACGTTTTTACAAAGAGGTGCAACTAACTTTCTGACTGACCTACGTATAATCAAAATCACTTATGATCGAAGCAATAGAAAAATAAATAATTGCCTGCAGTATAAAATGCTATTTTTTATTGGACAGTATATCAAATTAGAATAAGTTAAGTAACAAATAACTTCTTTGGGCTTTTAGCGACCAGTATTGTCAGAAAAGTTTCAACCAAAGTAGCAAAAGAAGGCTTAAAAATTCACAAAAAATTCATGGATACGGCTCAAAAATTCATAACTACGCATGCTCACATGACCTCTGACGTCATCACAAGTTTACTGTCTATTGGTTCCGTAAGTTACAGACTATATTCGATTCATAGTCTTTTTAATTACATATCTTAGGTTTAACGAAAATTTTAAAACTATATTGCTCATTTTCAATTATTTAAATGTCCATTTCATTTTTCTTTAATGCTCATTTAATTTAGATCTCAATTTGTGGATGAATTTGTGCATATCCATTCTTAAGAGATTCCTCCCGTTTAGACTGTTAGCGCTTTTGTACTAAATTATTTGTTAGCAGTTAATGTTTTTTAATTCATTGTTGTTTTTTGGTTAATTGTGAACATTTTAACTGAGGAATGCATTTCAGTGAGACTTCCGTTCTGCGTGGTGGATTCATTTCAGATTCTGATTAAGTTTTGTTCTTTCAATGTTAAATTTATTTGTATTATTATTTAGAAAATGCGTTGCTTTGATGTTTAAGTCATTTCCACTGATTAGGTCTTAGAAATATTTTTAATCAGGAGAATCAATTTCATTTCCTTCTCTATTTGGGTACCCAAAATATGGCGCGCAATCTGCAAGTTCTTTTGTTCACTTCGTTATTACCACAGAACTATGAAAGACTGACTTGAAACCAAAACACACGGAGTGGAGGAAGGGAAGCTAAAAGGTCCGAAGCAGATTTTTTTTTCTTTCCTTTCCCACCTTTTTCCCTTCCCCTACCCTTTCTTATTATACCAGGGTCTGGCTGTGCTGCCTTGAAAAGGAAAGCCCAAATGTAAACAAGAATACCGAGATGCCAAATTCTGTTTAAGCCTAAATAAACTGTTTTTTTAATATAAATTACCGTATTTATGCGAATCTAATGCGCATCCCCATTTTAAAACTTTAAATAATAAAAAAATTGTTTGTCGGCGAATGTAATGCGCATCAATGATATGAGGAATTTATTGAATCTTATTTTATACAACAATGGATTTGTATATAAACTATAAATTAATGGTATGATAATTTTATTTAAATTTAGATACCATATTTTACACAACAATGGATTTATACATAAAGTAACAGAACATAGAATTAACCTATTAGTGGGCTATTGTCATGTGAAACAATCATTGTTAATTAGCATTACCGTATATACGGTACCTATCGTAAAATATGAACATGAAATAAATCGTAACATTTCTATCTAGCTAACAGTTTCTACAATCAGTGATTAATAGTAAACGTCTTTATTCACTAATGTTTTCATCACTGGAATCCTCGCAGCTCTCTTCGTCAGAAGCAGATTCATTTCTTCTTTCCTCATCATCGTCATCGTCATCCTCGGCGTTCCAGAGCACGTCATCGTCACTGCCATTCAATGAATTTGAAAGGCAGCATTTCTTGAAAGATTTCACAATCATTGGTTCTTCGATGCTTTTCCAGGCAGCAGAAACCCAGTGTGCAACAATGTGCGGTGCAGCACGCTTAATTTTTCCTGTCGGGGTCAATACACGGTTTGGCTCACAAAACCATTTTTCATACTCCGCCTGAAGGTAACCCTTAAAAGGTTTATTGATAATAACGTCCAGAGGTTGTAACACAGACGTCATCCCTACAGGAATGATAACAAGATCACTGCCTAGGCTGTGCATCTTCTTTTTTACGTCGTCGTTGAGATGACCACGAAATGCGTCCATACAAAGCATTGATGATGGATTAGAGAGCCCACCGGGACGGCGTTTCCATACATTTCGGAGCCAATCAAGCATTAATGATTCCGTCATCCACCGCTTCTCTTGGTTTCGAATCAGGAAATCATCTGGGAATAGCTTTTCATTCTTAGGGGTTTTAGGGCATGTTTTCCGTTTGAAGATTAAGAAAGGGGGAAGTTTGCACCCGTCTGCTGTTATTGCCAGCATCACTGTTACGCGTTGTTTTTCACATCCCGAAGTTTTGATCATAACTTCCTTAGTCCCCTTCTCCGTAATGGTGTAGTTACGAGGCATATCAAACCAAATTGCCGTCTCGTCAGCGTTGCCAATTCGCCCCATTGAAAAATTCTTTTCCTTCCGAAGTGTGATGACATACCGCTGAAATGTTAGTAGTTTTCCCTCAAAATCTGCAGGAAGCTTTTGGCATATTGTTGTACGGCGTCTTAGAGATAAACCCATCCACTTCATAAACCGATCCACCCATCCACGGCTAGCCTTAAACTCTTGTTTCGGTATTCCAAGAACTTCAGCCTTCTCTTTTGCTTTATTTCTTATGGTGTCACTAGTCACAGGTTGTCCATTCTTCCTCCTTTCACGTACAAATTCCAAAACTTTTTCTTCAATTTTAGGGTGTCTTCCTTTGCGAGGGCCAGTGAATTCCTTTCTACTAGCTTTAGTTGCAAACAGTGCCAATTTCTGTTCCCGCCACAAGCGAACATTCCTCTCAGCTACGTTGAACTCTCTCCCTGCCTTTCTATTGCCATTTTTTTCAGCATAAAGAATTACTTTACGTTTGAAAGTAGCGTCATATGACATTCTTCTCTGTTTGCCCTCCATTTCGCGACTACGTACTCTGCAGTTTGTATCCTCTATGCAATAATATGTCAACGATAAATGTAACGGTAAATGTAGTCGAGAAATTTGGTTGACGTCATCGGCGAACTTTGCACTCGAATCTAATGCGCACCCCAATTTTGAATACTACATTTGGCCAAAAACGATGCGCATTAGATTCGCGTAAATACGGTATTTTTAATTGATATTGTTGCGTGCGTACGGGTTCGTTATGAAATGAATGCACAAGTCCGATGAAAAATGAACAAAAATTTATTATTATCACAACAGAAATGCTTAAATTTTCTCAAATTATCAGGCAGTATCACAATATCTCACAGTAGTTATCTTTTAACTACTTAAATGTACAATAGAACGTAATTCAAAACAGCTAAAGAACGCTAATCCGCGAATTCGCTATAATCAACAACGGCAGTTTTCTAAACAACAACAAACTAAGCAACTACTACAAACTGAGATGTTTTTCTCCTTTTATAAGATTTTAAAATCACGCGCTAGAATTTTCCAGTACTTTCTCGAAATCAAAAAGAGATATTTATTTATTTAATGCACGCGCTCTTGTATTTTTAATTTTTCCGGCTTAGCTTTCTTTTAATATTCGTCACGCGCTGCACTGCGCGAGAAATAAAACCATTTAATTTAATTGAACTAACATTAGCTTTTTAAATATATTATTTTAACATAAAAGCATTTTACGGTATATTAACAAATATAAATATAAGTCGCAAAGAGTACCGTAAGAAAATGATGTACGTTGCAAAAATTTCGCAAAATTGCAAATCCTAAAATTTTAGTAGCACAAGTTTGTCAAAAGTCGCAAATTTGCGAAAAATCGCATGATCTGATAACCTTGTTAGAGCCAGCAGGTTAGTGGACTTGATATAAATAATTTACAGTTTCAGTGTATTATAATGTACATGCATAGTGTGTAGAATATATTAGAAGAATGAAGAAGCTATAATTGAAAATTAGAAAAGGAACGATCCTAAATTTTCCGGATTCAGAATTAAAAACGTTCTCGAAACTTCCTGATTTTACATCGCTCTAATTCTTTATATAATAAGAAATAAAAATATTTGAAACGAAAAAATTACTTAATTTTAAAAGTTATTAATTTAATCAAAATTCGAAATCTACGTTTAATGAAGAATAAATTCAAGATCACTATTCTAAAAATATATCTATATTTATTAAGGCAGTACAACTGAAATTTCATGAATGAACTATGCAATTGGAACTCTTGAAAATTAAAGTTCATTTTCACAATGTAATTTTAATGACAGTTTAAAATTTTATGTTTTTCTAGAATACTTTTAAAATAAATCAAATCTGAAACAGAGGCGATTATTTAAGGAATTAATGGGTAAACAATACACATGCAATGCTACATTCTCTCCAGAAAATTTATAGTGTGTTAATTAGGTCATTACGAGGTGATATGTAAGATCCATATTCACAAAAAATTTAAAAAATCGCAATCCTTCTTTAATCATCACTTTTCTTGGATATCAATGAAACTAATGCATCTAAAATTTCGGCTTGAAATTTAAATAATTTTTTAGACTAAATTTCAAATTATTCGAGCAAAATAGGTGGTGAGGAGGAGGAGGCAAAGTTTTCAGCTTTTGAATTTTAAACTGTTTCAAGATTTGCGGATTCGAAGATTCTGGTGTTTCATTCCTGCTGAAAATGAAATGAGTCTTCGGCTGGATGATGAAATGAATGCTCCCTGAACTACCTTTGCGATAGGTTAACCTTTATGTCAGAGCTACATGTAGGAGGAAAATGTCATACATTTTTATACGTTTTAAGCAGTAGGTTTTAAAGCATTACTTTGATTTCTCTCGCTTTTACATTTTATTGAATTTAATTCTTAAAGGAAGATTGAAAAGAAGCCTCAAAAAATAAAAAATAGCGAGGAGGTAGTGTTGTAATGATATGCCTCTTACTGAAAAAAACAAAAAAACAAAAAACAAAAAATTCAAAAACATCTAGAAGACACTATAGACAAATTAAGTATTTTTTGGAAGCAGAAAAGATGAAAATTTTGCAACGATTTCGCCAGGAATCGAACCGTGGACCTCTGGAATACGCGCCCGGCGTGCAGACCACCACACCACGAAGGCATGCCAAAAAGGCGGGAGAAATACCTTATATACTCCCACTTTTAAAGGGCGACTGTGGTTTTAAGGGACCCAGTCGCCAAATCTTGGGGGTGGAGAATCATCATACAACACCCTATAGTTCGGGCGCCACTGTAGAGACATTAGGTATTTTTGGAAACTGGCAAGATGAAAAATTAGCGACACCTTCCCCGGAAATCGAACCGTGGACCTCTCAATTACGCGCTGAGCATGCAGACCACTACACCACGAAGGCTCCCTAAGAAGCCGGGAGAAATGCCTTATATACTTCCTCTTTAAAAGAGCGACTGCGGTTTTAGGGGACCCAGTCGTTAAACACTGAGTGTGGAGAATCATCATCCAACACCCTTTTAGTTCGAGCGTCACTGTAGAGACATTAGGTATTTTTGAAAGCAAGAAAGATGAAAAATTTGCAACAACTTCGCCGGGAATCGAACCGAGGACCTCTGGCATACGCGCCCCGCTTGTAGACTACCACACTTCCAAGGCGTGTCAAGAAGGCTGGAGAAATACCTTATAACATTTTTGGAATTTTAATAACTATAATACGGGATTAATTCTAGAGTTTGTATGATATTATATGTTACCTTCTAGAGATTGTACCTGAATGTTTTTCATTAAAAAAAATGTGTTATTTTCAAGCCTCAAAGAATTTCCCAGGCAATATGTGCACAACAATGACTGAATATTAAAGCTCCAGATTCCTGTTCATATCAATTCAATTTCAAGAATCAGAGTTATAAAGTATTTTCTCTTTCCTTTCCGCATGCCTTGATCGTGCAACTGGAAGCATACCATATTCGAGAGGTCCAGGGTTCGATTCTGGGTGAGAGCATTGCGCATTTTTCACTTCTTCAGCATCCAAAAGCTAATGACTCTACAATGGCGTTCAAACTAAAAAATGTGGTGGACGAACCAGATTTGGGTCTTCTAATCCCCATCCGTCCTTTAAAAGGAGGTAAATATATGGTATTTTCTCTCTCTTTTCCGCATGCCTTCGTGGTGTAATTGGAAATATATTTGACGTGTATTCGAGAGGTACAGTGTTCAAATCTCAGCACATTTTTCACGTCAAGAAACCTAATGACCCTACAAAGTTATCTGATGCTTAGGAATTTCATACTTTCCCTCAGTTTTCCTTTGAAAATCCTTAAAGAAAGCACCCTTTTTCTTATCTGATAGCTTTCTAGTGTTTCACTTATAATTATTTATCCTTAATATGACCTCAAATAACCTTGGGTACAGTGTTAAAATATATCTTACAGCACATTAGCTTGAGAGTTCCAGGCATTATCAGCAAAGACAATCTAACAACTCTACTAATGGCATAAGAAAGAGCTGAAAATAAACCTGATAAAAATAGTTGAAAAAATACATCTTTTCCTCGCCGTTATTCCAATTAGGAATTAAGGAATTTTAAAAGATTATTCTTTTGTTTCGTGACCTGAACATGCAATTTCAAATGAAATACCATATCCGAAATTAGAATTAGAGTTAAAAAAATGTATAAAAGAATCTTAGTACAGAATAGCAATTTTTAATTCCATTTCAAGAAATCTACTATTCTTGAAATCCAGCTAGTAATCATAAACGGAAACGTTCACATTCAAAATGGCTTTATCTATAACTTGATTTTCCTTCAATTATCATATGAAACTTCTACGTAACTGCAGTATTCCCAATGGGATACAAGAGAGTTACGGATTCCGTTCTCTTATATGATAGCTCAGTTTCTATTTAAGGTATTATTCTTTAAAAAAAGCGATGTTCTGCCTTGTAGAAATGATAGACAGGAAACTAACAATAATTCTGATCACGAACGAGAAGTATATCATTCAAATTTCGATTAAATCTGTGCAAGCTTTAATTTTTTCAGACTATTTTATCTGATGTTTTTGATATGTATATATCAAATTGGCGAATAAAATGTAAAAATTTAATAAAATGGACTTTTAGAGCTAAAAACCTAGCGTTAACGCAGCTAAGAGGTATTCAGTTTTTTTTTTAATTATAGCATTAATAAACCCAGATAATTTTTGGAAAAATACTCAATATGAAAATTCTATTGCAATGTAAATAAAACGCTAAATATACTGAAAAAATCTGAAATATACTGCAAATAGTTAAACATACTGCAAGTATATAAACTCAAATATACTGCAAATAGTTAAACTTAAATGTACTGCAAATAATTAAATCTTAGACAGAAGTAAAAATTAAGTACCTTGAAAATTTAATGTAATAAGGTTCACTTCATCATGATGCCCTAGCCTTTTTGATCAAATCATTCAATAATAAGGATTACTGATTTACCGTTTCCGTCTTTCTAGACTATTTGAGAGTAATTTGATCATCAATTTTGGAAAATTTATTTTTTATATTTATGCAAACAATTTTTACATTGAAAGGACTGATTTGGCGTTTTTATCGTTATTTAAGAATATTTGAAAATAAGTGAGCTATTATGGAAGTTCTCTTTTACAGCTGACTTTACTCTCAAATGTCTAGAAAGACAGAAACTCTAAGCAGTATTATTTAATTATTCAATGGTTTTTAACAAAAAAGATTAAAGTCCCTTGATGAAATCAGTTTTATTTCATTAAATTACGAATGATTAGTTTTTACTTATATTCAATTTAAGCTTTAACTATTTTCAGTACATTTAGCATTTTAGTTACTATGCAATAGAAATTTCACACTGAATGTTTTCCCACCAGATAATCCGGGTTTCGTAATTCTACATTTAAATATTAAATATGTATACACACACATATATATATATATATATTGTCTCGTGGTACGTCTCAGTACCACGTATCAGATTTTTAGGTGGGGTAGGGTGCACCCCAAAGACTCGGAATCATATAGAGGTGCAGGGCCTGAAAGGCTTTTCTGACGCGGTAGATAGCGTTGTCAGAAAGTTCGAGATTTCTTGCAAGGAATCATCTTTTCGCACAAAAACGCAGAGTTAGTAGGATGAATAAGTATACGAAGGCGGAGTTAGACTATATGCATTTGGCGTATGGGGCTGCAGATAGTAGAGGGCCAGCCCCATAGCGCTTGCACGCGGAACAGTATTCTATGAGGCGTATACCCAACCATAATTTCTTTACATAGCTGCACCGGAGTTTAGTGAAACAGGTTCCTTTCAAAGAGCTTCGACGAATCGGGCACAATCAGCACGGACTGCGGGTATCGAAGAAAATGCGCTACATCAAGTACAGGGGACTCCAAGTTTGACTACGCGAAGTGTTGCCGTTCCAACATCTGAAGGATTTTCAGAGGAAACGAAATCCATCTGTATCGAGGCAGTTCAACCGGGCGATTATGCACTGGTAATGCTTTTGCGCAATGGTATCTTGAAACGTGTGCTACAGATCACCTCCTTGCTAATGTTTGTTTACTGATGAGGCATCCTTCACAATAGAAGGAAAACGCACATAATGCAGATCTCTGGGCGGTAGAGAACTGTCATGCTATGCTAGGTCGTGCAGTACAGAGTCAGTTTTCCGTTAATGTTTGGGCCGGCATTGTGGGGGGTATTATTTCATCGAACCTTACCTATTGTCTTTCATCTTTCTGCAGCAAGTCTTGCCACAACCGTTAGATGACGAATAGATTTCTGCATCGATGCGACAGACAATGTAGTTCCAACACAATGGAGCCCCTGCCCATTTTAGCCATTACGTTAGACGTCAGATTGGCCAACAGTGCATCGAACATGGTGGTCGGATGCGTTGGACTGCTCGATCTCTGAACCAGTAATGTCTTGATTTCTTTTATGGGGGTATATGAAGACTCTGGTTTATGTCACCCCTTTTGATAGCGCTGAGTAGCTGGTTGCACGAATTGCAGTAGCTGCCGGGAAAATTCCAGCTATACCTGAAATATTGCAGAATATTCGGAATTCCATGCTTCATAGATGTGAGGCATGCATTCGAAGTCGGTGAACGAAACTTCGAACACTATCTTTGACTCTTGTTCATGAAAATTTATCACTAAACCGAATATTAACTCACCAAGGCTTCTTTTAATTTCTGATGCTTCTGTGTACATCAGAGCGTCTGGAAAGCATTGTTGTATGATTTCGAATCATCGGTGTGCACCCTACCCCTGCTAGAAGTTCTAAAACGATGTACAGAAACATCCTGTATATATAATAATAATTAAAGTAAATTATATCTTCCGAACATTTAAAATTTTGAAATTAAAAACAAAGGATGAAAATACACTAAAATATCGTAAACTAAAAAGTTTCATTATTGCGAAATAAATTGTCAACAACTTTGGCTAAGAGTGACAGTTTGCATAAAAATTTTAATCTGAATGAGCAAGACCAAATTAAGATGTGAGAAATTATATGTAATAAGGTTGTTAATTTAATATCTTTTTTTATTTTCATAATTTCAAAATTTTAAGCTTCTTAAATTCATTAATTATTTTGATTAACTATAGTACAACAAGTTTAGCAAAAATTGCGCTGCATTTAGAATTTCAAAATTCTAAATACATAAATGTATAATAATACACAATAAAAACAAATTTTGTTCTAAATTTGTGTATTTGATTCCTGTTAGAATGTTAACAACAAAACTATTTAGTTATTATGCATTGTTTAGTTAATTAATTTCGCAGCTTACTGTGTGACTTTGATAATTTATAATCTTAATTTTCAAATATGTAAACTCTAGTTTTATCTCTCTCTCTCTCTCTATGTATATAACAAGAGTTTAAATTATTATACAGATATACGAGTAATATAAGAAGAAAAGTTGTATGAAAAAATATATTTACTTGTTCTGGAAGTTAATCTCGAAGAAATGCCTTTGAGTCGATATAATTATCATGAATTTGAGTATAATTAATAAAACAAATTACTAAAATATTTATTTAATTTATTGCTTGTTACAATTCTGGAATACATTTAAAAGTTCATCATTATCTTTATGATTTAAGTTTACTAAATATGATTCTTAATTAAAATTGATGCTTTTGCATCAGAAAAATGTAAATATCAAAATGCAAAATAAATTAAAATTTCATACAAACGTAAAGCTTATTTAAAATCAGTAGGAGCCCAGATTTCCTTTGCCTTTTTAAGATCTACTTAATTGTAAACAAATCTTTACTGTAATTGTAACATTGTATGATTTGTTTCCTTATATAATATTTCTGCAAAAATGTAATACAAATATATACTATGCAAGTGATATATTTTAAATTATTATAAAATGCTTAGAAATATTCAAAAATAATCTTATGTTATAAGATGTGTATCCAATGTTACGAGCATTTGACAATAAACATTGTCCATTAAATCTGCCGAATTAAATAGTATACTGACAGGCAGAACTCCTCGAATACCTAAAGAAATGTAATTTACCATATCGTTAAAAGTTAAAAATTCATATGTAAATTTAACAACAGTAAAGAATAACGCGTTTTTCAAGCGCGTCACATTGAAGCACCAGGAATGCAAATACATAAATCGTTTGAAAAGTCTAATATAAATTCGCTTCATATGCTTATCATATGGCTGAATAGCTAATTCATATTCAGATATTGCTGGAAAAATGCTTCAGAAATCCATTGAAATGAAAAACAGTACTGAAGAGTGGGAAGTTGTACAGTAGCCAGTAAATCCAAGAAGAATATTTCCAGAATAGATTTTCCATAAAAAACTAGGTACATACTATTAGTACGCAGGGAAAGGTTTTCATCGAGAAGAGCATATAGAATAGTAACTTTAGCACTGTCAGATATCATAGCGATATCTCTAACTAGGAATAATTAGAAGAAATTATGAGATAATAACTAAGTGATTGACTGCGAAGCTTCATAATAGAATTATTAATGTTAGAGAATATACTGTTTGCGCCCTGCCTGACAGAAAAAATGGAGTACCATGAAAGAGGGGTTAGGAAATGGAAGATCCACAGATAATTCATATATAAATATGTGATTTTAATTTCCCAAAATCAATACATTATAATAATATAATATGCAAGATTATCAATAGAAAGTAGGACCATCTCAACATAATACAAGAAGCAGCCCTTCGAGGCACAGACAAAATAAGTGAATGAAATATGCTTTCAGCCATCCTCCACACTCCGATTGAGGTTGGGATAAATCATACAAACGATAATCTTCCACACATATTAGAACACCGTAGTATCAGGAAATCTCGGTGACCAAGGAAACATCTGGAGGCAATGCAGAGTTTGTCTGCTGATTATTGTCGTGTGCGGTCGAATGTTTCTTGGTCGGAGACATCGTTTTGTAATTGCTGAAGGTAAGGTAGTGTAAGCTGCTATAGCGCTACAGGCGTACATAGTTATGCCATCAATGTACCTCTGATAAGTACCAGAATAGGATATCCATGATGATGGTGCTCCAAATCTTTACGCCGCATTGTTGAGTAGAATAGCGCTCAGTCGCAGCAGAAATTAGACTGTCTCCGTATCTTCTTCAGATCTTTATTCGGCGACTACCACCGGTAGAAAGAAATCAAGAGTCGTCAGTATACACTACTCTGTCTCATTCGTTTGTCCAGTTGGCTCTGTTCCTCAAACTATTGCAATCGTTGGCGTCGGTGGCTTTGTGTTAATAGCAGTATTTGTAAATAACACCATGTCTGTAAGCCCCTTTAGACCAATAGTCTGTAAGTTGCCCTTGCTGATATTTGAACATCTGAAGATCCTTCTATATTCTACATAATGTCGGGATGGGGCATTTTTGGGTCACCACCACATTCCTGTGTATGCGTCAGTCGTAGGTGTACTAATGTTAGTCTAGATGTACCCTGGCTCGATTCAGACTCCCTTCTTTAATTCATGCTTTTCAAATTCTTCTCTTAAGTATGCTTCAGCTTCAATATGACCGAAGAACCAACCAACCGTTTGTAGGCCTGAAGTAAAACCCTTCATGAAAATGTTTACAAAATTTGACGTCAGCGTAATTACCAAGATACATGTGTTTTCTGATGCCAAAAGCAACTCGGAAACTGGATTTTTCAGGCAGAGAATACCAATTGTTGACTCATCTAACGTTTCCTTCCCGTTATCTCCCTGATGCCTCATGTGAAAAACTTCCCTTTCAAATCTTTGATGTAAATCGTTCAGTTGAGTATCTCTTGCACTTTACATGTACATTCCTTGCATACATACATTCCAGCGTCCTGTAACTCATTTAGCAAACTTTTGAGAACATCACAATCAATTCAGGTAGTCTTTCATAAAATAAATCATTAATACGAAGTATTCTCACGGGATTATAGTTTGGCTTTCGCCATATGTACTTTTTCTTTGTGAAATTAAAATAATAATGTTTGAAATTTCGGTCATTTTGAAGGGTCTGCATTCACTCCATGCATATTTTATAAGATAAAAATTCATCCTCTGAACAATCTAGATGAACAAATAGACAAAACGCTTATTTATTGCTTGGTCTATTCCAATGAATATGAGGCGAAATTCAATAGAGTGAATCAAACGAAATTTATCAGAAGTTAGCAACATTTATATTTTCCATTAAAAGATTTAATTTGTTAGTTCCTGAATATCTACAGGAACAAGATAAATCCTATAAAATTTTAATGGCTATTTTAAATTGCTAGAGATCATAGGTAAGCTAATTTAGGCACTTCACAACCGTAACAAGGAGAACGGAAATATATGTCCGTTCCACAAAATGAGCCATACACAAGGAATAAACGAAAAAAAATCATACAGCTTGCTAGAGAATTAAATTGCCCAAATATATACCTTTCATAATTACTAAGCTTTTGTTATGAATAATTTACAAATACAAAGCGAAAGGTCTTTTATTTATTTGAATTCGAATATTTAAATAAATAATTTGAATAAATAATAAATTTTTCATGAAGTTATAGAATCATTAGGTTATTTTGAAGCAAGGAACATGAAAATGTGCAGTGCCGTAGCCGGGACTCGAGCTCTGGACCTCACGAATGCGCGTTAAGTGTGCTTCAAATTTCACCAAGAAGACATGCGAAAAGGAGGAAGAAAATACCTTATAACGAAATAAACCCAATGAATATCTTATAAAAGTGATTTGTGACAGCCTAAACAGTTTAGTTTTAAAAATTACACTCTATTATAAAAAAGTAAACATGCAAATCAGACAGCAAGTTCAAAAATCATTCTTCCTCCGCTTTTTCCTAAATACACTTATACGTGCGTGGAAACAAACGCCTTTCAGTTTTCTTAGAAGCAAAACTGCAGTTTTAATTAGTTTTGATAAATTATGTTTATTTTTCATGTGAAGAAGGAGTAAGTGTTACTTGTAATTTTCAAGGAATGTCATAATCACTTGAACGCTAGAGGTCTCTGCTCTTATCTTGGTTGCAAATGTCTCTACTGTCATTAATTCATTCCATTTGCTTGTTACGAGTAAAAATGAGACATATATCATGAAACGTACCACATGTTAGAGAGTGAAGTTAAAGAGAGCTCTTTTTTCGGAGGAGAGGACAACTGTTTTAAAGAAATAGTTATAAATAATGCAAAATTTTGGACTGATATTTAAGCAATAGTTCAGTAGGAAAAAAATGTACGAAACCTGTTGGCCATGTGGGCGATTTCGCGGTGAATTGTGTAAGCACAAAACGGTAATATTTACTAAAATCACTCAGACGGAATTCAATTAATCATACGTTTTAATTAATTATTTAATATGTGATGTTTATAGAAAAAATTCCTTAAAAGCATTTATGCTTTGTTAAAGAAATTCTGAGGTATGAAAACGAAATAAGTGTACATATATTTCGCCAACGCGGCTAGCTGATAAAATAAAATTCAAGAAGCAAGAGATTTTAATTTCTCCCTGAAAATTCGAACTACAATCAGAGGGATAATATTTAAACTCAAAGTACATTTTTTATAAGAGATGGCATACTATTTTAGAAGAAGGAAGACTACAGAAGAATATATTTTAACGCTTTTGGGAATTATTTCAGTTCATGAAAATTGAAGCATTAATTCCATTGGGAAACGTCCAGGCGATCACAAAAAGAGTTTACAGAAATATGCTTCATAATGAATTTCTGATCATATTCATCAATTACCGTTTTATTGAGTTTTTTTTAAATTTAACTGGAGTGCTCAGAAATGCACAACGTTTATTGATTTTTTTTACCGAAAGGTAAATACAGTTTACATGTTATAAAATATAGATAATAACATAAAAATGAGGACACATTTTAATTAATTTATGAAGGATTCCAGATTATAACCAGTAAAACTATTTTTTAAATTACTTTTTATAATGTATCTTGATTAAATTATCCTGTTACTCTTCTCCAAGTCTTTCAAAGCAGACGACTTTTGCTGTGAACTTAGAAGCATTTAATTTTCTTCAATTTTCATATATCAGCATTAAGGCGTTAACATTTGTAGCTCCATAATTTGTTTTTGTTTTTCAACTCCAATAATTGCATTTCAAACGTGTCTTTGTCAATATTAAAAAGAAAAAGTTCAATTCTGTTGCATCAACACTGAGAGATTTTTTAACAACGGGTAACATTGCTATGATGTTTCTGAATTCCTGAAACCTTTGTAATATTCGTATAAAAGTTTTTCTAGTATTTATAATTGCTAGTTACAATAAATTTTAATTACCAAGTTATTTGCTTAACAATGCTTCAGCAAGCTTGAGAAATGAATTAGGGGTTCTCTTTAAAAATCATGAGCAAAAAGTGTAATTTGTTTTCAAATGAAATATTTCCTTTTCCCTGTAATTTACTATACATATTATTTATATGAGACGTAACGTCTACCGTGAAGCAAAATATTTGAATTCTATGACTGTCCATGAGTTCAGGATAGTCGACACCCTTCTCAGGAAGAAATGTTTAACTTCTAAGAATAATGAAGTGAAATGTTTTAAAACGTTTCCTGTTGAAAGTTTATACAGTAATATTTTTACCTTGTTAAACTAAGTTAATTGAATGAGAATTATATCTCTAATGAAATTCGAGGAAATTAGTTTAAATGAAATTCAGCATAATTGCGTATAATTTAATATTCCGTACAAGGAAGTCATGTAGTGTACACATCAGGTTTTTATCACTATGTATTTTATGTTCATATTTTGTAGGGTTCCGACTTTTATCGAACAGCTAAGTGTGTAAGAATCTCATGAACTGTTAAGCGAAGAATCGCTTTAGTTCAGGAACATAAACGTAAACTCAAGAAAGTCTAATTGCATTTTATTTCTCAAAATAAGAAATTAACAATCGGCTTCTTTCTCAGAGCTACAAAAAAGCCTCTACTTGGGCTTGAAATCAAGAAAACTAAGAAATAAAACTTAACTAATGCTTAACTAAAAAGGTATAGCCGAAGCTATCAAAATTCTAAGTAGTTGGCCCCAAATATCAACTAAACTGTCAGAGCTATCAAGGGCCTGACATACGGCCGGTCGTAGTAATAGCTTAGAGAGAGTGTAGTCAAACGGCAAACCCACGCTAGTCAGAATCTCTGGCTCTCTAACGAACTCTTACTCATTTGCATTAACCGGGATTCTCAAAGCACATTCTGGTAGGAAATTGTAAGCTGAAATCAGGACAGGTAGGAAAGCAGATTTAACTAAAGATAAATGTTAAAAACTTAAGATAAATCTTACAATTTGAAAGTGTGAATTTTTGTATTTGCTATTTTCATTTATGCTTTCTAAAGCTATATTTACATCTTGCTTTTTTTCCAGCAATGTTATGAAATTGCGAAGAATTTTTTTACATTTTGTATGAAATCTTTCATGTTGAGAGTTTGACATTGCGAAGTACCGCTATGATTGGTATAGTGGTTACAACTTCAGGTTGCTGTATCTTTGGGTTCGCATCCATGAGAAGGCAAGGATGTTTATAAATGCATCGTATCTTCTCCGCATGGGAGCACGCTAATACATGACGAGTTGCAAGTCCTCTCAGTGGTTTATTGGTAGGGGAAGAGTGACTGGAGACCCTTAGTCCCATCCCCTGGGCCATTCTGTATTTAAAAAGTAACAGAATTTTGGCAAGGTAAAATCGGTGGCCTCTGTGGTGCAGATGGGACAACTTTCTCAGTGTTAAGATAGCTAAATGACGGTTGGATATTCACAAATACGAACAAATGCATTGAGCTGCAAGTGTCCAGCTATTTTAAAATAACAACATAACGAAATGAATTCTTCTTCCGCTAAGTTTTGTGCATCACGTTTTGTCCTAACTGAATGTTTCTCCAAATTGTTTTCGTTTGCTAAGTTTTTGCTAAGATGCTTTCAGTGTGAAATATTTCAAATAAGCAGTTTTACTTAATGGTATTCGATAGAAAACAGTATTTATGATTAGAAAAGAAGCTTCATAAATTTAAATGTGCCCTTTTCATAATATTTGATAATTTAAAAATTAATTTCTTGAAAATAAGCACGTATACAGTTTTCAGTGAACGACTTTTATAAGGAATGTTACTAACAAAATCCAAATTTCATTTTCATTTGAAACCTAGAATAGGATTGGACAGGATTCGTTAGATTGTACTAACAAAGCATATTTTGGTTCCCTAAGTGAAAGCATGTGTTACTGCAGGCATGTCGAAGTGAAACATTCTCGTAATCACTTTACAGATATAGAACTCTACCGAAGTGCTCATGCAGCCTGCCTGTTATCTGCAATTTACCTCAAAATCATGTTATGTTGAGCGGTTTTATCCACTCTTTAGCACTCCAAAACAGAGACAACAACCGGAGTTGGTCTGATGGTTTCCGTTACTTCTAATGTAAATTCGAGATGGCTTCTTTCAGGAAAGCTTCTACTATGATATTACTGAGCTAATTCTTCTTCTTTAATGGTCTCTTATCTGCAATTCTTTGAACCATTTACTAATTGTTAACTGAAATGCTTATGGATCTGCTTATACACAGAGAATACAAAGAGTTAATGGACGTCAGCTGTGTTATCTGAACAAACGTACATCTTTAAAATCTTTTCATGTCTAATCTATGTAAACTCAATATGGTAATCCCACATAAATTATATTTATTTCATCAAAGCAATTAGCAGTCATGAAATTCGCAACTGAAAGTAACCCTGAAAAGGACATGATACAAAATCTCTGATTCTCCCTATAAATTTTAACACTCAGTATATGATTAGTAGGTTCAGGTATTGTATAATGGGATGACACCAGAAAATCGTTTATCAAGAGAGTAAATAGACTAAGTTAATTAGAAAGTGAGAAGCTGGCGTAAGGGATACTCCAGATTAGGAAGAATGCAGTGTTTGATGTTCTGTAACCTTTGCCTTGCGTCTAAAAGTGATGGAAGAGTTTAGTTTAGGTAGAAAGTTTTCAAGTGGGGGTTATATAATAATTTAAGCTCTGGCATGATAAAAAAGTAGAGTTGTGAATTAACATTTAAGCGCAATATAGCTGGATTCGTCAGTAATCCATTTATTTATAATCTTCAAGATTTGAAGCAAAAAACATTTTTTTTTCATAACAGGAACATCATGGAGGTTTCCTGTAGGACCATACCATTTGAATCTTAATATTAGGAAAGACTTCAAAGTTACGACTGGAAATTGTAGTACATGAAATACTTTCTGTTAATGAAAAATAAAGTGAATATGATTACGTGTTTTCTGTGTAGCCATATGTTAAAAACTGGTCATTAGGCAGAGATACGAGTGCATGAAAGAAAATTCAGAAGTCTGCTTTTATATAAAACTGAACATTGTTTTGTCACCTCGCATAGCAGTCGCAAACTCAGATTGCACGGGGACAGAACGCACGATCTGAAAATGGCTGATAGGATTCATCTGATTTTTTAGGAAAATGAAATTTTTTCTTAGCAAACTAAAAATATTTTAAATGAGTTTTTAATTTCGTTTATTAAATTTTATCAAAACATACGTAAACAATAATAATATCTCGAAAACAGAAAGTTAAAATTAAAATTTATTTTTTATCTGATACCTGGACGACATGTTTTTGTTTATACATTACAGTCCAAATATATTCTACGTATCTAAATATGAAATTTTCAGATTGACTTTCATTTTAAACATTTATAATATGTTTAATTAATCCTTAACTAGCTTACTTTACTTTAAACTAAATCTAAACAAATTATGAGAAAACTATTGCGAAGCGGGACTAAAGTTAAGAGTAAATAATAGCATCTTAGTCTCTTTCTCTTATTTATTTTCTCTTTGACGCATAATTAAAAATACATATTTTATATGTAAATAATCATAAAATGTTTTATTTCTTATTATAGCTTGATAATTAATGGGTTTTTGACTTTGAAAATGTTTGCAACCTAGGAGATAAATTACTAGAAATTAACTTTGTTTGTAGATGTACTGTAGTTACTCATCGGTCAATCGAATTCATTTTAGTAGTTTTCGGCTGTAACGAAAACTTTATTCATATAATATTAAGTTTGCATATATATGTATTCGGAAAAAAAAGTGATTATTCTTAGTGCAAAACTGCTTCTTTACTTCTTGACGTATGAATAAAAGTTAACAGATCGTGTATCTTCAAATTTTTGCAGAAGATATATAACCGATTGTAAAATAATTAGCTTCATTACTCGCACTAGATTTTGTCGTGCGCTATTCATATACGGTTTTAATGGTAGTTAAAATTGTAGAGACAGTAGTTATTTTTGGAAGCAGGCAAGATGAAAAATTAGCAGCGCCTTCGCCGGGAATCGAAACGCGGACCTCTCAATTACGTACTGAGCATGCAGACCACCACACCACGAAGGCTCGCTAAGAAGGCGAGAGAAATACCTTTTATACTCCCCCTTTTAAAAGGCGACTGGGGTTTTTAGGGGAACCAATCGCCAAATCATGAGTGAGGAGAATAATCATCCAACACCCTTTTAGTTCGGGTTCCACTGTAGAAACATTAAGTATTTTTGGAAGCAGGCAAGATGAAAAATTAGCTACTCCTTCGCTGGGAAAAGAACGGCGGATCTCTTAATCACGCGCTGAGCGTGCAGACCACCACACCACGAAGGCTAGCTAAGAAGACGGGAGAAATATCTTATAAAATAATGTCAACTTGGGCTTCAAATAATGAAAATATTGAAAGCTTTGCAATACCGTATTGCAACAACACATAATTGAAAAATATTCGCGGGTCGCATAAAATTGCTTCAGGTGCCTTATGCATACCTCGGAGAGCCAGTTTGGGATGACTGCAATAACACTTAAATGAGCACGTGATTTTATTTCTTTAAATGGAAATTCTATGGTACGTCTTTATTGAATGATTCGACAGAACATTAGCTGTTATATACCAGCTAACCAAGAAAGTTCGCGAGGTTTCTGAGAGCAGTTGCTTTTGGAGCATTAATACGGTCAAATTGATTCTGATGAAATCAAATGTTTACACCCCTTTCATACCTTATTCAGCAGAGAGTTGTTCAGTGCATTGTATGTTTCGCTGCCGATTTTGTAGGAAGCGTAATCTTCTAAGAACATGTCGTTGGAATAAAAAAACAACTTTAGAGGCCGTTACATTAAAATGCTTCGTGCTTGGAGAGACGTCAGTGAGTGAACGGATTGATCAAAAGCCGTTTAGACTATTTTCTTCTGGAGACGATAGCCTTAAAAGCAAGCATCGTCGTCCATCTAACGCTCGACAATGTCCAGCTGGAAGAGGAAATCAAGCAGAATTCTCATCAAAACCTGCCAGTAGCTTTCAAAGAGGTTCGACGTGCCTGATGAAACAGTTCGACCACATCTTTATAACCTTTAGATGACATGGAAACTAAGCAAGTGGGTTGTTCATGTTCTCTCCAAATGTTGAATACCTGCTTGCGTTTGCTTCCACACCATAACAAAACCTCGTTCCTGGACCCAATCTTGATATGTGACGAAACATCAACCCTGTATGATAACCGAAAGCGGAAACATCATTGGTTGACTTCTGATTCGGTCTCATTGGCCGCTTAACCGGACATTCATTAAAAGAAGGTAATGCTGCGTGTTTGATGGACCAGCGCTGCATATTCCACTGTGAATATTTAGAAAGCGGAAAAATCATAACAGCCGAGGTCTACTCATTCAAACAGTTTCAGCTGAACTGCACCAGAAGAAGTCAGAATTGGTTAACAGAATAGGAGTTCTCTTCCTCGAAGATAATGCCAGACCTCATACTGCAAAAACAACCAGATAGGTCATCACAATGCAATGTTGGGAAGTTCTGCCTCAGCCTCAGACATCTGTTTCTGGGACAGAGACTATTCCTCGTCTCATCTGATTACTATCTATTTTCGCCATGGAGCAGTACTTCCGAAAACGCGAGGATGTCACAAAAGCTGTATCACAATTTTTGGAATCCAGAAAAAAGGATTTTTTTCAAAACGGACATAAGCTTGTATCTCTTTGGGAACATGTAATTGAAGCCAAAGGTGATTATTTTGAAGAATCACATGGTATTTAAGACCCATATCACACACCCATTTGTTTTACACGACAACTGTTTCGGACAATTTTTCTGCCTGGTTTACTATTGAAAGAAAGACGCGCGAGTTTTCCTTCCTTTCGAACAAAATTGCAAATTGTTCGTTTTCAACCAATCAGCTATTAGCTTCGAATACTATTAGCTTGTTTGTAATTGGAGAACCAATTTTCCCTGTGTTAACCCCAAGGTGATCTGTGATGATTGGCTGTTGGAACAAAGCAGAAAAATTGTTCCAAACAGTTATTCTTACGAAACAAACAGATGTGAGATAGCAGCGTAAGACTTTCATGGGCCATTTTTTGATGAGTGAGAAAACCGCACGAACTTGCTTGATTGACTGATACATTGCAAAGCAAGAAAAACAACGTATACAATACATACACACGTTTGTTTTAAAACTGAATTCAAAATTACAGTTGTTCAATACTTGAAACCATTCGATGAACAGGCACTAACTTCTCTAAGGATATTACGTATAATATTAAAGTTACAGCCAGTACACTTATATTTGGTTTGTAGTAAATGTTAATAATATCATATTATATTTTGTTTAATACTCATTAAAATAGTCTATAAATATATTAATAAACAGCTGTAAAATTTGTCACTTTTATTTCATATCTTTATATCTTCCACTTTCGGTATTTTTCAACTTGAACATTTCTCAGTCAATAGAAAAATTATAAAGTAAATTTCTGATTCTCGCTAGATGGAATTTGAATAGCATTAGTACTAGAAAATACATAATTGATTGGTAATATATATAAACTAGTACTGTTAACTGCATTGACGAGTAAAACATCTGTGGGAGAAAAATCTTATAGACTTATAAAAATATGGATATTTTTCAATTCATTTTGTAATGTAATATTTGTAGCTGCACTGAATATTTCTTATTAGCTCAATGATATTTAAATAGCCCACCAGCGGCAGAGCGGTAAAGTCGCTGAACACTGGTAGTTCGGTCCGAGGTTCGAATCCCGGAACGGCCTGGCTGCATGGGCGTTTTCGTGATTTTCGCCATGTGTAACGTGTATACGAGCCAGTTTCCCTTAGAAAGTCCTCCACGAAGGCATACCTCTCCTTAGGTGCTTTGCCAACCCCAGCTTTGCAGATAGCCCTAGTGTGCTTTGCCATTATTAAATAATTCAAACCAAACCAATGAATATTAGTTATTTTATAGATTATCAATAGATACACTTATGAGAAAATTTTAAAAATACTTTTAAAAAATTAGAAGAATTGCTTTGAAGTTTGCAATGAAAAGCGCAACGATATGTACAGATGCATTACAAACTCATACATGTCATGGAAGGATTACCAATCATGAGATCTATGCCCTTTTTGCCGTAGGTAAAATTAATTTTAAAAGTATTAAAGAACATATTTCATTAAATAATGTAAAAAAATTCACTGAAACCATGTCGAAAGTTTTAGTTTTGGCACATTATGTTTTTTTCCGCTTATGAGATGTACAGGAAAAGGAAGTAATATGTATGTTTGGGTACATCCAACATTTTTAATGGATTGTGTTAAATGCTTGAAAAAGTTCCACAAAGCTAAGAGTTTTAGCAATTAAAAGCGCCCTTGTGAAATAATTAAATATTTTTTTTACCACCACAGAGCCATAAATGGAAAAAGACTAATCCAATTAATTTTAGGATTCGATCGCATTTCCAATAACAAGGGAATTTTATTCTTCGCAAAAGTTTTATTACGTTTGTTAAGGTAATAACCAGAACTTTTAAGTAGCTTTTCTTTACTCTTTCGTATAATGTTTCCGGCTGAGAAAGGAAGTTTATAAAAAATATGTGTTTAATTAGAGGAATGTGAGTTGTTGTGTAAACTGCCACATGATTTTCGAAGTAACAAAAAGGTAATTTTTATTCTTATATCACAAACTAAATCTTTCACAATAATATTTACTCTTACGTCAAAGATTCGCTAATGCCAAACAGAAAGGGGAAAAGTCAAATTTTTATACCGGTAATACATAAAACGTAAAGTTATCCAGGCATGACAAAACCAGGCATAACATACCAGGCATGTCAAACACAGTACTTCAAGTGGGCAGAATAGAATGCCGTTTGGCGCAACTTGTAAAAAATGCCATTTTCATCCTTAATGATTTATGTATTTAAAAAGTGAATAAATATTTAAAAAAATACATAAAAAACGAAAGTAACATAAGGAAATCCGAGCAATTAGATGCACACCTATTATTTCCTTCTAGATACCTGGCATCTTTTTCTACAACTTTTAGATATCTGCTCAACTAATTGCTACTCAACTAGGAATTTCAGAAAAAAGTTTAGAGACATTAGGCTGTTTCGAAGCAAGAGAGATGAAAAATGAGCAATGCCCTTGCCGGGACTCGAATCACGTACCTCTCTAATACGCGTCGAGGTGCACTGTGGTACTCAGAAAATACTCGTCATTGGAAACCTGATACGTGACTTTAATCATAATAAATTCTCCTTTTTCCTAATAAAAACGCATTTAATTTACCTTCCAAAAACATAGTACAAGAAAAAAAGTGTTAACTTAGTTCAAAGAAAATATTCGTTGATAGCCGAATGCAATAAAGAAACTACTACCATTCGGAATTTTATTAAACACATAAAAGCAACGTTTATTTGAACTAGACTTTAAGCCACGCAGGATGCACTGATTAATTATGCAAATTAATATAATTTAAAGATATTTATATATAAATTATGCTTGCTTGTGTTGAAGTACAGAATAATTGCTAAATTAAATTTTTACTTTTGAGGAACTAGAGTTAAATTGGGAAAATCAGTTTCTGCAAAATTCCTTCATTTAAATAACTTAAAACTGACATGAAAACAATAAATTCTTTATCGCAGTTCATGCCGAATGATGGAGATATCTCTGTAATAATGAAGCGATATAAATTTTGCAAATAATTTTGAAAATGACGAAAACATCTTCACATCATTTCCAGATGAATTAGATAGCTTAATAATTTATTTTCCTATCTAAGACGCTTTTACTATGCATATCTTTCCGCCTCAAAGAGATGCAATGGAATTCTATTTGAAGAGTAAATCAGAGTTTACTCTGCGAGCAAAAATTTTATATCTACCATTTAACTACAGTGAAAATTATTATTTTTTAAAACAAATTACACTTGATAATGTGTTTCAAGAGAAATGAAGTTTCTGGACACTTGAGTGTCACAAAAGGTTTTATTTGCACAAAATCTAATCAATACTTCAATAAATTCTAAATCAAATGCATACGTATACATGATAGCTATAATACATCAAATACATTTAAATCATAAATATAATCAAATGTATAAATAATTTTCGCTTTCTATGGCGTACTTTCGTGATGCACCTCCGGCTGGGAATCAGGAATCCGTAAGCACCTCCCGCTGGGAATCAGGAAAATAGTGTTTCGAATTTTGGCGGGGGCATGTTTGATATTTCACGTTTCCTGCTTTAAAAATTCTAAATAGCTCCAAGCTGCCAACTAAATTTTGATAGATAACATTTGTTTCCCACTTGGATTTGGTGACAGATAGGGAATTTTCGCTTTTCGTACTACGTGCGTTTGTGATAGCACATCCAGTCGACAATCAGGAGATCCTTGGTTCGAATTCTGGCAAAAGACAGAAATTCGAGCAAAAGATAGAAATTCTTGCTCTAATATCTATATTTTGATAAGATAGAAATTTTTTATAAAGTAATAATTTTCAACATCGATTTTTCGAAAGGTCTATAATTATAATATGCAAAAATGTCACACAGCGTGAAGTTCTCCGTAAATATTTCGAACAGGAATATTCCTGGATTTGTGTTCTTTATCGAGACACGACTCAAAAGTCAAAGTGACAGACTGACAAGGGAAGCCGGTCAGAAGGAGAAAAGAGTTGTCAGTTTGGGCTTAGAACGTGACCGGCAAAGTTTGTGCGCAGTAGGAGAGAAAATATCAACATGGGTGAAAATGACGTGGAAAGTATTTATCTTTACATTTATAGTTCTTCTTGCTAAAGTGTATGTAAATGTGTAAATCAATAGTGAATAGCAACAAAAAATTAATCTTAAATAAGTCCATATTTCAATGAAGGAAAAAAAAAAACTTGCGTAACTCGCAAAGTTTTTTTTTAACACACACTAATTTAAAATTTCATTTCATAAGCTATTTGACAATAAATTGCACACTAACACTGGTGTTATGGATAAATTATCCATTTTGATGGCGATATGTAAGAATCTTTTCTCCCAGGAGCAAAAATATTCCGAATCCTCTTAATGACCAAAAATACTTTTCAAATAACGTTTCCTTTATGATGGAGAAAGATTTCTGAAGCCATTGAAATGCATGCACACATTTCATGTACACGTTTCGATAACAGGCCGTTATTAAAATTTATATTTATTTAAATTGTATTTACGAATTTAAATTGCAGACCTATTAGGTTATTTCGAAGCAGGAGAGTTGAAAAACGTGCAATGTCCTCGCCGGGACTCGAACCTCGGATCTCTCGAATGCGCGTCGAGCGTGCTGACCACTACACCACAAAGACATGCTAAGAAATCGGGAGAAATACCTTATACACTCACCCTTTTAAGGCCACTGGAAATTAGGAGACACAGTCGCCAAATCCTGATGATGGAGAATCATCATCCACCACCTTTTTAGATCAGGCACCACTGCAGAGCTATTAGGTTATTTCGAAGCAGGAGAGATGAAAAATGTGCAATGTCCTCGCCCGGACTCGAACTTCGAACCTCTTGAATAGTGCCGAGCGTGCTGACCACTACATCACGAAGCATGCTAAGAAGGCGGGAGAAATACCTTATAACATAAATCTTCATTAGAAGTTTTAAACTATTCTTCACTTTTGAATTTGGAATCATAGATGGCCATTCCCACTAGAGTTTATCTGAGCTAACGGAGTCAGTTCCACGTGTCGACAAGCTCCGCTATGCTTGCAGTTCAGGTTTTCCAACTTGCTGCCCTATAGGGAGAAACTAGTTTTGGAGATGGGTCGGCTACGTCAATTGTCTCAATTAGCTCAGATAAATCCAAGTGGGAACAACGGCCCTTAAATGATTTATTGCATTTATGTACGCTTTTCATGCTCAGATTTGTGGCGCATGGGTTGTTAATTTTAATTTATCCTGATCCGTAGATATAACACAATTTCTACAGCTACATGCACATTTCTAAAGCTTTTAAAGTACTTGTTCTTCAGACAGTGCCTATGAAGCTGATCATGTGAAGTCAACAATTTCGCTTGCCCAGGAATCAGGATATTTGTTTAAAGATCGAGAGGTCTGAATCCAGTCCCCTGTAAAAATACAATTCTTATAGGAATGACTGAAAAAGAGTGATGCCTTCAGTTACATGCTATCGCCATCAATTTTTGGGTCCAAATCCCCCCCCCAAAAAAACCCTTCAGCAAGGATATAATTTTTCATCCAGAGGTGTAAACGAAAAGTGAAAAAAAAGTAATTTCAGTAGTTTCGACGCCATTAAAGCAAATTCTTGCAGAATAAGAAATTATCAGCTTAATTCTTTGAAATAGCTAACCATCATAAATGTTGCCATCATTATTATAGCCTAAAATACAAAGGTTATTCAGCATCTAGTGGAAGATATAACACTTATCATTGTGCCTGTATTTATATATTCGTTGTCTTAGAGTTTTATCTTTTTTATGTCATTGTTAGAACTTAAATTTATGTAGACTAACCTTTGAAATAATTTCATGTCAGGAAATCTGAAGTCTCACTAAAATTACTTAGTTCATAAATGTTTACTACGTGCGTTAATTATGCAATGATAATTTTTCAACCCATGTCTTATTTCTGGTACTGTAAAATATAGCGTGATCATTATTAATGAACAAATTACCCCTGATTATTATGAAGTAAGATAAAGCTAAGGATAAGTGATCTACAATTAAGTTACAAATCTAGAAACACAGTTCCAGAAGTTTAAATTTTTCCTTTTCAAAACAATAATAAAAATTATTATTTATAATTATAATTATCATCATTATTATCATTACTATTTATACTCTTAAATTGAAAACACTGTTTGTGCCTTTTTACATCCTTGTACGAAGTAATGGATGTATTATAATCGCAAAACACTTCGGGTATCAGATTTTACCGAAAGTATCCATTTTGACCGCTCTTGAATCCATTTAAATGATGTTTTAAAATATTTTAGTCCAAATGCTCTCGAAACGTGTATGTGTCTCCAAATCCAAAAAAACAAGGGTCCTTTACTCTGCCCTTGCATACAGATGTCACGCAAAAACATCGTTAAATTGCATTCCATAGCGGTCAAAATGGATATTTTCGTTGAAATATGATACCCGAAAGTTTTCGCGATTACAGTATTTCTGCTATTTCGTAAAAGAAGTGAAAAACAAAATTATGTGGACATCACAGAACGTTTTTGTATGTCTTTTTAAAGTATGCACATTTTTGCTGCATTTCATTTAAACTTATTTCCTCGAATTTCATTGGAGATATATTTTTCATTCAATCAATTCAGTTCTTACTTCGTGGCCAAGGAAAAATACATAAAAACTAAAATAATCTTCAGTGAAAAAATACAGGATGACCTCAAACACCAAATAGAGTTAAAAGACAATTTTTACAATTAGAATTTAAATTAATTAAAATTCGGCAGAAAGACAGATTTTTAGGTGCACAAATCTTTTGGTTCCACTCGGTAAAAAGACACTGAAATTTGTGCAGAAACTAACTTAATTCACTATTAAGTTTCAAATGTAAATAAGTGGCGGCGTCGTTAGGCTTAGCCGCACTTTAAAAACTTTTAAATTGTTGATAATTCTACAACTATTACATGCAGATTAACTAAATGCATAAAAACCTTAACTGGAACATAAGAACAATATAATTGAATCATTTTTAAAGCAAAAAAAAAAAATGCACAATTTACTAAGACTAAAAAACTTAGCTCACCGAACCGGGTAACATATAGGCATACATATAAGCAACTTTCAAAGGAACCCTTAACCACTGACAACATACATCAGTCAGTTTTAAGCGGATTAGCCTAACAGATGGAAATGTTTGCATTAGAGAAATCTTTGTGATCACCTAGTTTTCTGTAAAATAATAAAGTCAGAAATGTAACATAATAGGAAAAGCCATAGTTTTAGTAATACTATTATACAATATATGATGTTAAAATAATGAAAATTTGTTACGTTTTGAAAATTTTGAAATTTGATGTCATTATTCAAAATACGTAATGTGTGTGCAAATTTTTACAATTGTGATATTATATCTTCTCTGAAAGAAAAATATAATTATGTGGACTCTAAGAAACACAGACTTTTGGACTGAAAATTTTAATAGGACTTTAAAATATTATCGAAATTAATATTTTGCAATTATGTGAATAATTATTTGGTCAAAATTTCAGGATTTGTATTTTTCAATTAATTTCTCTTCATTTGATAATGCTTCAGCGCTTTCTCTCTAAAACCTCTTATCTGTCACCCAGCCATTTTCTTCTTACAGGAGGGGGAATATGTAACCTAAAAATATGTAAATCAAAATTATAACTTAAAAAGCTTCTTAATTGGCTCATGTTAAAATGGGTACTTCCTCTGTAATAATAAATTTCTAGAAACTGCGTCACATCTGAAAACTAATTCCACACTATGTTTATTATCTTAAACTTCTGCATTGCGTATAAGTTCTAGCCAATGTGATTAATACAAAATGTTGCTATAAATAGCTTCTCAATCTAACTTCCCTCTCTCTTTCTCTACCTACGCTTACTAGCTTAAGGACGTCTCTTGCTTAGCTGCTTCTATTAAAAATGTAATGCGTCATCATCAAAACTGTGGGGTGCGGATTGGCTCCATTATGATGAGCAATGCCATCAACAAGTAATAAAGAGATATTTATTTAGCTTGTGAAGTGACTTTTGTGGCTCTTCAAAGTTCTCAACAACTATGTAATTGAGATTTTTAGTGATGATCTAACCTCAATTCACTCGCGACCGCAAAATAATTTCTTCCCTTGTCAAGTATCCATCCCTCATCAAATTACTGCAAGGAACTAAGTTATATCATCACATACATATATTTATACGCTTTTGGTGCGGCCGATTGCATTCAATAAAGGAGGTGCAGATCTGCATGTTAGCAGTCCTATATACAAAACTGCAATGCTCTGAGGCTACTCGTTTTTGAGTTATGCGAGACACGTACAGATGTAACGCAAAAATATCTTTTAAATGGAATCGAGATCGGTCAAAATGGATCTTTTCGTTGAAATACGGTACCCGAAATTTTTAGCTGTAACAATACTTCCTTCACTTCGCGTTTTTGCTTCACTTCGTAGAAGGAAGCAAAAATGCCCGTTTGGGCGTAATGTGCAATCTGAAAACTTTTAGATTTTTTTTTTTTTGTAATTTTTTTTTTATTTGTTTCATTAGACCTTAAAGTATTTTCACTTGTGATCCTTTTCCATTAACATGAAAAGGTCGCTACTGGCTCATATAAAAACTCCTCATATAATACAGATTTTATTAATGAATACTTAAACTTTTAGAAATAAATTAAAAACAAGTTACAATTTTTAATACAGTATATTGATTTCGTAGATTTTATAAAAAGCATCATAAGACATGCATCATATTTATGGTATCATACTCGTGTAAACAAAGACTTGAAATGTCTACATGTATACAAACAGAACGCAAAGATTGTTTATGCAATTTCCAGCTCATCTTGATCTCTAATTGGAGAACTCCTGGGTTCACAAAAGAAATTAAAAAAATAATTGAATTTTAGGAATTACGTTATTCAGTATATCTCAGTCTGAGAAACTGATTTTTGAAATTTTCTTACGCTATTTTGAATTTAAGAGAGTCTCATTTTCTTATCCATATTTTTCAAAAATTTGTATTTTAAAAAAGTTAACTTGCTTATTATACGTGAGCACAATGGAAGCAAATAATCTATTTCTGTCTTTTGCACACAAAGGAGAAAGTAGTTTCTTTGCTCAGTTAATATTAAGTTATAACATCTGACCGTGACGGGAGTGTAAAAAAATGCTTTTTGCTCAGAAACTGATAAAAAAAATCGTATATTCATAATTTTAACCGAAGTCAACTCTGAAAGAAAAGTTCCGTTGTTTAGATTTAAAAGTTTTTCAAGGAAGAAATAACGGGTTCAGATACTTTGCATCGATTTCGATTGAAAACTCACCGCACTTCAGCGATCATCGGGATCGAAATCGATTTTTATAGAATAAATTCTGTAAGAATTTCAATCTACCCCCTTTGGCCAATAAGAAAAACGAAACGCGAGAAGGATATGTATCCAAATTCATCCGCCGTTGAGAATGTTGTTTTGGTTTTTCATTTGCTTGTTTTGAATTTTTTTTATAAAAAGAAAAATAAATTTCTGGACTAAGTCCCCCGTCTTCCGACTTTTCCCCTACGATTTTCTCGCTTCATTTAACTTTTCCCTGTCGAGGGATTAAAGCATTGATTTTCTCCCCTTCCTGACTTTGATTTGAAACTTAGAAAATTGGAAAGGCTAGTATTTTGAAGTCTAAAACAGATGTACTTTTGTTTCTATTTTTTTACTCACTCTTTTTCTTCATAATCGTATTTGTTTCGACCAGTTGCGGTAAATGACGCGTTTTGCAATTTTCAGAAGTGAAGGGGAAGCATTTCTGAGCCTTTATTTTTTCCCATTACAGATTTTTTTTTTTGTTAAACTTTTTAAAGAAAACATTTGTGTAATGGATTGGCGTTAATAGTGCTAGTAAGAATGTTGAGTTGGCAGAAACAAGTCCATTTAACCCATATGGATAAACTGTCATTTTACTGACAATGAATAAATTCAAAAACCTACGCTGGCTATTATTGGTTGCCATAAATGGCGACGAGCCAAGTGGATTGCAGAAAAATAAATTGAATCTAGAGCTGAAAGCTTCCTGAAAGCCAGGACCATATTTCGAAAAATGATTGTCATTATTCTTCGGCTTTATTAGCCTCATCTTCGAGGGAAAGAGAAAAAAATATATATCACATATTTATAATAAGCTGCATTCTACTATTGCCGCAAAACATGTCATCTGATGTATCTATGTATCATTTCGAGACTAATCCATGTCATACCACTCTTAAATAATTCTGGTGACGTAAATTGAACTAAACCTCAAGCATCCAACAACAATTTTACAGCATTATTAATTATACAATCAAATGTATGGAAAACCGAAACTAACTGATCGTGAACTAAAATTCCATCCAGAACGCAAAGCACTTGCTTTTTGCACTTCGGCCTGGATAGACTGCTGCTTGCTGCTTCTAATTTTAGCACACAGCTGCCGAAAATATAAATATTCTTGAAAAGGCACGAGTTGTATGCCCATTTGTTTGCTGTCTCAAAATAAAAATGAATATTTAATCTGGCTCGACTGTTAAGCTACTGTTCATTACGGATCAATATCTGCGAAATGCAATATTTCTACATCTACGTTATCAATGTTTCTTACACGTAAATCTTCTTCATTACATATACACATACATACATACATACACACACACACACACATATATATATATATATATATATATATATATATAATGTAGTAAGCTTGCCTAAAAGTTACCAAGAGCTGCTGCTCCAAAAAGTTCAACACGTTTTAAAAAAATTAATACATATGAAAATCAAACCATTAAACATGTAAAACATTAAAAAAAAACAGAAACAGATAAAAAAAAGTAGGCGGAAAATGGTAAATTAGCCCAACTCGACTTCCAAACTGGCTTTTGGAGGGAAATTTAATTTATTTGAACGTCGAATCAAGTTAACCTCATTACGCGTTTCGCCGAAACAGACAATTGAAACTTTTTCGCTACAAAAATATTTTAAATTTAGACAAAGTGTCTTGGAAATTTTAATAGTCTCAATTCTCTATTCCAATTTCCCGACGCGTCCGCACAAAATGACACATTAAGGTGTTAAAATATGTTAAACTATACCTTATCTATCTTAAATCTAGACTATTACCTATCTTAAATCTAGACTAAAATAAAAATTAAAATCAAAAATAAAATCAAAATAAAACGAAAATAAATAGTGGTCAGCTATTAGTCCTAAATATACAAAAAACATACGGGCTGGGCCTGCAAGCTTAAAGATTAACATTTTAATTTTTTATATATTTTAGAAATCTGTAATTAAAAACTGTAATTAAAATAAAAGAAAATTAAGATGATAACAAACAAAATGGGTCTTGCTAAGACCAAGAAAAAGTTGTAACAAAAGAAACAAAAAACTGACCTGTGGCGATGCAAAGCTCTCCCTCTTAAAACTAGTTGAAAAGTGGATGTAATTCCTTTCTGTGTACTTCATCCGAATGACCTATGTAGGGGGGAGCGAAGTTCTGTGGGCTTTAGCCAATACGAAGAGATTGTCAGTTATCTGCAACTCGCCTCCTATTATCGAAGGGGGACGTAAACCTCGGAAAAACGTGAAAAGATCTCAAAAATGGCGCCTGGCATGTAGTTGGATGGAAAAAATTTTGTCTCGAAGTGAAAATGGCTAATTCAGCTAAAACTACAAAAACGTGGCCATTAAAGCAAGAGTAAAAGGAAAAAACAGCCATTTGTTAAAAAAGTCGTAATTCTTCAAGCTAGCAGGATATCAAGCTACTATGAAAAACGAAAAGGCCCGATTTGTTAATAAAAGCAGTAAAATTGGCCATTATAGAAATTAAAACCTATGTACACAATAGTATGTAAAAGTTAAGTGCCAAAATTTTGGAGGAAAGAAAATGAATAAACAAGAATTATCTGTACATTTTTACATTAGATTCTCTGAATTAGTCATCCATCTTAAACCGTCCGTGGCTTTAGGTATAAAATATCATTATCTAATCCAAAAAAATCTAAAAATAGGTAAGGATAATGCCAGCTTTTGTAAGGGTATTTTTAATTATTTTATGAGGAATTAGGTTACTTTCTAAAATAGTTACGGAGTATAGTATTTCTTCTTGTAAGTGTTTCGCAGTATTGCATATTCTTTTTATTCTAAGTAGCTGCGAATAAATTGTGTTGATTACTAATTTTAGGGCACAAAGGGGAAATATGCAAATTGAAATTAAAAATAAAAGTTAAATTCAGAGTTTGCTTTCGTATGTTTAATCTTGCATATATATGTATATATATATATATATATTCACATATATATGCAAGATTAAACATACGATTAAACATACATATATACGTATAATACGTATATATATGTTGGAGATAATTTTAGATTGTACGATGTAGATAGTACAGAGAGAGAACTTAGTAGAGAAGACACCAATTACTTTTTAATCATGGGCAGAGTGAAGGGGCGCAATTATATATGAAACACAACTGCACTTTTAGTACAGCAGAGCGGCAAACAGATACCAACTAGGCGACAGAAGGCGAGGAAAAGTGACGCGAATTAAGCCGAAGGGCTTATAAATAAGCTATGAAGGCTTTGTTCGAATCCTAAATGACGACGGGAAAAAAGCTTGACACAGTACAGAGCTTCTAAGGAGTTGTATTTAAATTAAAATTAGGAATTTAATGTGATATTACCAAAAAAGTTAGTAATTTGTTCCAATTGAAATAGCAATCTGTTAATCATTTTCTTTCATATTTTTTATATTTTACATACATACTCACAGATACACACACATGTGTGTGTATATATATATATATATATATATATATTGAAAAAGAAAATATAAAGCGAACTGGTAATTAGACGAAAGACATATCTGGTCTCAAAAACTTTTGCGCATAATGCTGCAAAAAGATTTGAAAGAATAGTAGTAGGTAGGAACATTGCAGCAACCTTGCTAAAAAGTTACCAGGAGCTGTAGCTCCACGAAATGTTGTAACATAGTACTACATAGACAATAAGAAATTTGCCTGGTAAAACTGGAAAAACTGTATAAGCGCGATAAAATTGCCAAATTTTAGTGCTGGAAGACTTGCTATTGCACGAAAAAAATTAATTAATCTGACCGTTGTGTAATGTGAAATGTTAACTCACATGAAAAAAAGATGGACGGAAAATATATATATATATATATATATATATATCAGGAAGTTACAAAAACATGGATTATAAATGTCAATATATAAAATGCCTATACATAAAAAATTAAAATTAAAATTGCCAATATATAATATGCCAATACATAAAAATTAAAATCAAAATTAAAAAATAATAAAAAGACACAAAAAGCATCAAAAACTAGCTACAAAAACAATAATTAAATAGCGGAAAAATGGTATATTAGCCCATTCGTACTCTCAGTTGGCTTTTCAAGGGAAAAAAAACTGATCTACGAAATAGGCTAAATACCATTACGCGTTTCGCCGAAACAGACCATTGAAGCTCTTGTTTAATGCGAAAAAAACTTTATACAAAAGTATATTAGTATTTCCGAAAAATTTCTTTTGGAATAAATCCTTTTTAGTAGCTCCACTGCTCTGTCTCTTTTTCCCGACGCGTCCGCTGAAAAACACATTAAGGTGTCAAAGGCTATTATGATTCCGAGCGATGTAAAATCAAAATCAAAATCAAAGTAGAAAAATAATAAATTAAAAATAATAAATTGAAATAAATAGCGGTCTGCTATTAGTCAAAATACACATCAACGTACGGGCTGGTCCTTTACCTTAAAGACTTCGTAACTTTTATTAGAAGAAAGGTGCTGTAAACAGATAAAAATGTAATCTACATTGTAAGTAAAAAAATGTAATCGACATTGTAAGTAAAAAAATTTAATCGACATTGTAAGTAAAAAAATTTATTCAATTTAGTAAGTAAAAACGTTGCAGGGTCTTATTAGGACCAAAAAACTTATACTAAAAACGGAAAAACTGACCTGAGAGGTTCCGTCCTCAGCTTCCGAAAAAATTTTGGAAAAGGGCGCAAAAATCCTTTCTTGTTCAAACCAACCTTCCTTATCGTATAATGACGTCATCGTGCGAAGCTATTAAAACTGAAGAGGCCAATGGGCTGAGAGAGAAAGTTGGCCGGTCCCTCTCTTTTTTACAGAAGGGGGTGACAAATGAGAAAAAACACGTAAAAACTCAAAATGGCGTCAGTCAAGTTGAAGGAAGAACAAAACTGTTAAAAATAAGTGAAAATGGCTAATTCAGCTAAAATTACTTATTTTTGGCCACAGAAAGAAAGTGTAAATTGGAAAATAATCATCTGTTAATAAAAGTCGTCATTCTTCGAGCTAGAGGGCTGTCAAGCTACTATGAAAAATGAAAAGGCCCGATTTTGTTAATAAAAGTAGAGTCTGGCCTTCTAAGTAATTTACGTGAAAGACCAAAATTGCAGAATGTCGACTTTCATCGGAAAATGTCAACATTCACCAAATATGTTGGTGAAAGATTGAGCATTGCATTACATTCTTGTACATTCGGACCCTCACCGGTGTATGTCGACAATCACAGATATGCTCTGGTGTAGGTCGAAAAGAGAGGAGTATATGTACACGCTGTCATTGCAAAAGGAAGTGTTTCAGAAATAAATGCAGTTGTAAAAGCAAGGGCCTCTTATGCAATTCAAAGTGTCATTATAGTTTAAGTTGTTGCAATAAATACGATTTGAATCACATAATTTAGTAAGATTTTAGCTTCTATTATTTTCCTTTCTCATTTTGAATGTATTGTGTGTATTAAGTTCTTATGTTCTTAAGTTCTTATTTTAAGTCTCAAGTGCGTTTGTTCGCGACTGAGTTACGAAGAAGAAAATATAATATACTCTTATATATTCAACATTCACCATTAGTACGCGGAGAATATCGACATTAACCAGTGAAGTAAGAAATAAGAGTATTTGGAAAATATTTCGGACATACACCAAGCGACTATGTGAATGTTGACATTCACCGGTGAATTTCGACATTCTTCAGATTTCGGTGTTTCACCGTAACATATGTTATGTCTAAGCAACTACAACTACGTGGACGTATAATAAGATTTTTAATTTTTTTCTCTGTATCTCTCTGTCCCTCTACCTATATGCAATTTATGTATATATATACATAAAGGCGCATGCCTACGTTTATATTTACACAGTCAAAAATATGTTTAGTGCAAAAGAGAAAGTTTCACTATATACGGTTACTTATATCGCCTAAGGGAGACTCGGGGTACTTAGCCTTAGGGATTATTAAGGCTACGTGATCCCTGAGTAAAAAGGCGAAGAAAAACAATCAGTAATAATCTAGTTATACACTTAATGTAAGACTTTCCACAAGAAATGGCATCATATATTTATTTTCAGCTATTATATTAAGAATGAGAAACAGTTTTGTAAATGTGAAAGTTTATTCTTAAATATAAGTGTATATACAGCAATCTGTTTTGTGCAGCCTAAACGTAATTTTCTAATATTTTAAATTAGAGACTTTTACTATTTTAATATGATGTCTGTAGTGAATAAACTTCATGTGATTACTACCTGAAATAAAATTTAAATTAAAACACAAGAAAGGCTGTTTGTTTCCTCTATTCTAGGAATACTTAAGGATGTCATATCTCTATGATCACCTTCCATGTACTAAAGCTGTAATTATTTTGGTTTCGTTATATATTTCAGAATATTTTATATGAAATAAAGATTATAATATATGTAAGAAATATAACATGTGCAGTTTTAATATTAATGAGTATGACTGATGTATGCTGTGTTATTGACTGATGTATGCTGTGTTATAATTAATTTTAAAAGCTATTTATAAAATTTTGTAGATATTCTTTCTACTCAATTATTCCTTATACTTTGAGATTTTAAGTGAATATAAATATTTTAATCTCCATTCCTAATATAGAAAGAGATACGATAGATTTCAGCTTTTTGTAATTTTTCTACGAACTAGTATTACTGCAATTAATTTTCATATATAAAAATAATCGAAAAAACATCGCTCATAAATAAATCTATCCTGAATACAAAAAGGTAACAAAACAGCAAATTCGAAATGCAGAAATTTATAAGCATTTTTAGAGACGATCAGAATTAAAGCAAAGAAACGCTCCGCTTTCTCCCAAGCAGTTGCTTTTATCAGACCAAATGTCAACAACAGCTGTTGACAGGACGCGTTTGGCAGCAACAGTTGCAGAGAAAAGGCTAATGACAGTCTTCTACATATTCTTTATCTCATACTGTTTGTTGTTTCTCTCCCGCTGCGAGATAATGTATAGCTGTCTAAAGTAGTGCTTCCAATTAAAGTTTGAGTGCAAGCGTCTGTCGACTTATATACCAAAGTTATAGAACCTCAATTGAAATGCAAGTTTTTTATTTATATAAATAAGTAAAATTCTTTAAAATATTTTTAAATAAGAGCTTTTGAAGTTTTTATATATATTGCACAATTTACTCAGGACATTAAAAATGACGTAAAGTTATTAAGAAACAAAAGTCCCGAAAAATTTTATTTTTCTAAACTACAAGAATATGGTGCAGTTTTTATCAGAACTTCGTCAAAATTCGATTTAATTTGGGAGACTTCAATTCTTGTCGGCATCTTATGCATTTTAACATTTAGGGTTTTCTAGTTTATGAAAATTTGTTGTCAAAAAAACCTACTGTATCAAAGGAGAGCAGAGCATAAAGCATCTTTTAGATCTATTTAATATATTATTTTTACTAGGTGTCGATCTGTTTTTCATTTGACCTGATATGTCATTTCATTAATTAGTAGTAATCTGTAATATAAATAAACGGGATGTGGAAGAACATCATAAGCCTCACGTTTAATATACTTTTTTTTCAATTTTGAGAAAACGTTTGCTTTTAAATTCGCTATATTAATTGTGGCTTTCGGAAGAATAAATTTCGGACTATTGTCTGAAGCATTTTTTTGCATAAGATACGTTTATGTAAGATAAACATGGTGTCCGGCTTCTGTCTAAACGTCGTTCACAGTTTTTTTATAAGATTTAGACTTTCTAAACAACAAGACAGTTTCTCAATAGTCCGAAATTTATTCTTCCGAAAGCCACAATTAATATAGCGAGTACGAATAGAAGTGTGGCTGTCTTGAAATAATCTTTTAATGCAAATGACATTCACTTTAAACTGGCACGTTAACTTCAAATTATTATTTATTTTGTTGAGAAGTGTCGTTTAATAGAATTTAATTAAAACATAATTATGGAAAAGAGATGAGAAAGTTAAAAACAACATTAAACGTTTTGAACAAAATTGACAATTTAGATCTCTGATATTGTTGAAAAATTCTGAATTACTTTGCACACAACCTTAGAGTTCCTTGAACTCTATTTCAGAAAAACGGGCTTAAGCGATTTTAGACATGCTTAGTATTTTAGTACGGAATAAAGCAGCTATATAAAGTTTCCGATTGAAACTTTTATGAAAGCAAAATGAAACTCATAAAAAATTCGTTTCTTTATAAGGGAATGAAGAAACTCAAATAATTCAAAGCCAATTTTATTGTTGTTTACTCACGACGTTTCTCATTTATTCATAATGTTTTCCGAAAGAGTTTTGTTTTTGTAGATTTGTTATTTTCTCTTTAACTTGAAAAAAAAATGTTAGGAATTTAAGGCTGTTATTTAAAACATCAGAGCAATAATAAATTAAACATCAAAATAGAATAAATATGCTAAAAACATGGATAGATCCGAAAGAGTTTTGTTTTTGTAGATTTGTTATTTTCTCTTTAACTTGAAAAAAAAATGTTAGGAATTTAAGGCTGTTATTTAAAACATCAGAGCAATAATAAATTAAACATCAAAATAGAATAAATATGCTAAAAACATGGATAGATCATATATGAATAAATGAAATGGTTTACAAAAATTTTTTGTCTTATTTGTAAGCCTTAACTTTTGAATGATCATTCCAATGAACAACAGGAATTGGATTTCGTTTGATCGGACAAAATATTGCATAAGTACTAATACACAGCATTTATAGAGAGCTTGGGGATAATTTAAAGTCATTTTCAAAAAATTTTACTTAAACAAGAAGGCAATTCATTTGATTAGTTGGAAATCCAGAAGTAAAGACTTTTTCCGAAGCTGAAAATGACTCTCCGATTACATATGGAGTTGAACATGATAGAATTAATAATTCTTTAATAATAAAAGTTAAAAATGCCTTTGTCATTTCAGCTATCTGCATTATTAAAACCTCATTCACCTCTACTTAGTTTACTATATATTAGGCACATTTTTCACGTAGGAAATTTCTTATGCTCTTGAATGAAAGCGTAATTAATTCTCAATGAAGTGAAAAATTTAGGTTTCAATCGTTAGAGGTTATTTTCGAGTCTGTAAAAGCTTCCAAATCTCAAAAAATCAACCAATTAATCACTAAATCTTGTTTAAGGTATATTCAATCAAATCTATCTATTTTTAGTCTATAAAATTTAATCGATTTAAAATATCTTATCATACAGCATTGTGTAATAAATACGTGAATACTATATGGAAAAGAATTGCGCCAGAATGAACTAAGCAAATGATTGTTTTGTGTTTGTAAAATGATTACAAATACTTGCTAACCAGGCATTGTTCTGTTATGTATAATACCAAAACAAATGCCTATTTTCTCTTTTACTCTTTATATCGCAATGCATTTCATGATGCAGTTTCCTGCTCTCTTGTTATATTTAAAATAATTTACACATTTCTTTGAACTTCCACAACAATATTGGAAAACATGTAGTGAAATATCGTTAGGATATAACATAATGCAAGACAACACTTTACACAGTAGAAACGTCAGTGAAACTAATCATTCGTGATTTTGAGAAATGGGCGCGAGACAACTAATGTCCAAAACAGACATTGTAAAATACTGCCTAAGCAAGGCTAATAGGGAGTGCCAAATACGCAGGTCTCAAAGTGAATCTTCAGTATTGTTAAAGAGACCACTGGATGACTCTCTGTGGAAGCCTCACCCACACCAAGATCAAAGCACCTCCTAGCTCCTGAATGGTACTCGAAGACGGTTAGTAGAATTTGAACCCGCTTCAAAGCGAATCTTAGACATTTTTAATCGGTCTAAGGTATGTAAAATTGACTGAGAGCTATTCATCCACTGAATATCCTCACTTTGAAGATAGTCCTCACCTATCTTTGTCCTATGAAGGCGAAGTTGCTTCTAAGTAAGGAAACTGACAACCAACTGCGCTTCTGTCACACATAGGTTCTCTATAACTCTGAGCAGTCAGGAAGCCGTGTCAAACACATGGGCTAATGAGCTGCAATACAACAAGATGCTTGCTTAGATCATGAATACTCAGCAACGTTAATGGTATTTTCACTTGTACTGGACTCATACTGTCGTATTCTAAGTGCTCTCCAGATAAAAGCAAATCGAGACTAATCTGATTCTGAACACATCACTGAGAAGAACTTGGGCCCACTGAAGTTAGTACCAAGTTTGATGTTCTCTGCCTATGCTAGATGCACTCTGGTTGTTGTCTATGCTAGATGTCTGTGGTCTATGCTAGATGCACTCTGTTTGCTGAGGGAATCAGCGAGGTTCTTTCGGTAAAAGTTCTTTCTTCTGAAGTTTTATGGAAATAGTAAGCCCTGAAAAAAAGATTCTAATAACACCAGAAAGTCCCGAGAAAGTTATGTGGCTGTAGAAATCCATTGGCTCTATATTGAAAGGGATAAATACCAATCTTGAGTGAATATTACTGGACATTTTCTTATTGCTTTCCTCAGACCTTCTAGATACAGATCTGATGTTTTGAAAAAATTTATATCAACTGAAGACAAACTAAGATTTATACTGAGCTCTCTTACCACTTGATATTGCTTTGACGCTGATCGTACCAACAACATTCTGTACCCAAGGATTTAGACTATTTTATCTTACTCTAGCATTTCATTTATCATTAATGAGATTATTTAAGTATTGCTATTTCATGAGATATCAAGTCTTAAATTTACTTTTTACATTAAAACTGTATGCTTTCACAGAGAGAGAGACACTTAAAATCAAAAAATGCTCTTTTAATAAAGTACACTTTTTGGGTTTTTAAATAAAACTAAGTTGATATCAATTTAATTAATTTATAATATATCCGTATAATAACTTTGAGCATTTGCGGGATTATTTTACGCAATTAAAGGCAATTTTTAAGCAGTAAATTGCATACCTCGGAGTGCAGCCGATTGTTTTTTTAAATGTTCATGTTTTTCCCTTGTGCTTTAAGATAATTTTTAGAGCAGGATAAATTTTTTGCTGCTTACCCTCTTCCTTTTAATTAAAACATATTTTATGCAGCCATTATTATTTACAGCAAAAACTGAATAGTTGAATACTTAAGTTAAAGGAGTATTTTACTAATGAGGAAAAGATCAAGAGAAATTGTCTTCTTTTATCTCTTAATTTAACTGCGTTTATCTTACTAGATTAATGAGCATTTTCTAATTTCCACTTTGCTAATAATGAAATAAATTTTTCACTAAGACGTTTTCTAGCCATTAAATTAAATAAAAAATAACTTGAAATTTTCCTCATTAAAATATAGGTAAGTTATGAACGGCATCGGAAAACATATAGTATTCAAAATATCAAATAAAATTCAGAACAAGAGATCTTCAGAACAAAAAAAAAAAAAAAAAAAAAAATTGTGCTTAGGTATCGGAATAGACAAGAAATAAACAAAATTCTGTGGTCTATATCAGTTAAAGCAAAATATTTTTATTCGATGATTCTGAATGTATAATATAAAGACAGAAACAATACTAGAAACGGAAATAATAGCGCCATTTACACTTTTAAATTATTGATAACTCTGCAAGCGTTACACGTAGATTAACTAGACTAAGAATTTCAACCGGAACATAAGAACGACATAATGCATTTTTGCCAACATGTAAAGAATAAAGGAGCAGAGCTCACCGAGCCGGGTAAAAGGGGTACAGGGTGCATCAGAAAAATTTATACACATTTTTTGAACTCACGTGGAAAATTTATTTTCCTACCTGCAAGGTTAAATTTATAAGAAAACGTAATATTATATTTCCTAAAAAGGTAGCAGCAGAGTAGCCGATCTAGCTGCGCAACCCGGTTAGTTTCAAGAGAATAACATGCACAACAACATCACGTTTGAGCTTTCAAGAGCGGAGTGGTACTGGAATTTTGAGAATGTTCTTGTGGTTTAGAGACGGTGAAGATGTGAGTACGGGACTGATCCACCTTCAAGGTTTAACAATTATACTTCTACGAGAAAAATTCGAGGTTTATGAAATTTATGGAACAGGTGTGATGAGCAGAAAGGCCGATTAGGGCTACCTATCGAGTCTACATGTTATGATTCCTAAGTTCCAATGTTCACGACAAAAATCTTCAAGGCACATGAAAGTGGTGTAACTGCTGGTGGTGTGTGGTAATGTACTAGGCCAGTGGATTGGACGCAGGGGACAATTCGAGTTTCCTGAACGCTCTCCAGACCTTACACGGCTCGATTTTTTTATAGGGCACAGTAAAAGATAAAGTGTAGTGTCGTAAAATACGTAACCTTGACTCACTTCGGAATGAGATTCAAGAAATCCCATTGGACACTTTGGTACGAAGCACGGAATCAATCGTGGCTCATACTTAGAAATGCACCGATGCTGAAAGTCACCATTTTAAATGTTTACTTTAAACACCATTTGGGTTATTCACTTTGACCCGAAAGTACGCTTATTTTTGCAAACTGGAATATAGCCTTACTTTTCTCAGATATTTAACCTCGTTGATTGGAAAATAAATCTTCTACCAGAGTTCAAAGTGTGTATACATTTTTCTACCGCATCCTATATATATGTTTATATATATACGTTTCGTGCGGCCGATTGCAACAAAAAAGGTACGTGCATAACTAGATGTTTTAGGTGTCCCTCATATAAAATTTCGACGTTCTACGGCTAATTGTTTTTGAGTTATGCTAGATGCATACATAAAAGACCGTATGCACGGGCATCATGAAAGAATTCCATTCTGAATACTATTTAAATCCATTTTGAAGCAAAAGTCCTTTATTCTATCCGTAAATACAAATATCACGCAAATAGTTCAGATGGATTCCAGAGCGATCAAAATGGATATTTTCATTGAAATATGATACCCGAAATTTTTCGCAATAACAATACGTGCTTTGCTCCGTACAAAGAAAGGTAAGGGATATGATTGTTACGATTTCAGTTGATCCAAATAGTAATACCATTCGTGACCCAAGTGACACACTTTTAATACTTTGGAGAAGGTTTAACTTTCTATTCTTGCAGTGTATCTATGCTATCTTTTGAAATAATCGTTTCTGTTTTACCGTCGCTCTTATTTAAAAAGAAACTGTAAAAAATCTGAAGGAATCTCAAATCCTTTATACTCGTTATACGAAGTAAAAAGGTAGTATTGAAATCGCTAAAAATTTCCGGTATCATATTTCAATGAAAATATTCATTATGACGGCTGTCGAACGCAATATAACTATGTTTTGCTTGACGCCTGTGCGTAAGGACAGAATAAAGGACTCTTTTGACTAAAAAAAAAAATATAAATCTGATTTAAAATGAATTCTGAAGAGAATTTTTCGTGGCGTCTGTGCGTACGTACATAGGTATCTCGCATAACTCCAAAACGTGTAGCCTCAGTATGTTGAAATTTTGTATGTAAGACTGCTATAACATGTGGATGTGCACCTCGGGTTTTTTTTTTTTTTTTTTTTTTTTTTTTTTTTTGAGTGGTTGCAATCAGCCGCACCAAAAGCATATAAATGTATGTATGTATATATACATATATCCACTCTGTTATTTGCCTCAGTGAGCTCAGTTTTTCTTTATTCTTTTATGTTTGTGAATTGTGCATTTTTTGCTTTAAAATGATTGAATTGTGTTGTTATTATCTTCCGGTTAAGGTTTTTATGCCTTTAGTAAATTTGCAGGCAATATTTGTAGAATTATCAATAATTTAAAAGTTGTTAAAGTGCGGCTAAGCCTAATTTTTTTATTACCATAGAGGCCACGTTTGTTTACATTTGAAACTTAGCAGAATAGCGGATTTTTTTGCCAATTTAAAGAAACTAAGCTTCGCAACAACAAAGATAACGCCTTAATTTATTATTGCGAATTAAATCATGCTTAATCCATTCTGAAATTTATTCGAGGAAATAAGTGTTTAAGATTTACTTCGTAATTTTTAATATAGATAATTTGAGTTTCTTTGCATTTTTGCCTTGTCGCGAAGTGAGAACTGAATTAGTTGAATGAGAAATACTAAATTGTCTGTGAAAAACTGTTTCTTTCTTTCTTTTTTTTTTTTTTTTTTGTTTGTTTGTTCAATTTCTTTTAAACATCGTTTTAGATTTATTATAGTATTTGAATAGAACATGTTGCAACGATTAGATAATTCTTCAGATGATATAAATTTTGTGCATTCTGAGTTATAAAATGAATGTATAACGCTGTTAAGTGAATCTAGTGCCAGAGTGTTGCTATGGTAAACAAATATTAAAGAGTACATTTATTCTATTGTGGTTTATGCTCTATCGACGAAGCAGATTTAACTCAATCCAATAAGTTTAAATGAAATGCAAGAAAAATGCGTGTAATTTAAAATTCCGTACAAGGAAGTCATGTGGTGTACACATCAGATTTTTTACATATTACATTCAGAAATTTGAGCTCATGATTCGAGAATTTAATTTATGTACTTCGCTTACTAAACTTATAATTTAATAATTACAGATGTGTATTTAAAACTTGATTTAATTCTTTTACTTTAAATACAGTGTTTAAATTTTTTACTTAAAAATTTTGAATAACATTTAATGCTAAATATATGTATTTCTTCTTATTCTTCGTTTGAAATAATTGAGAAATTAGAGAAAATCTGAGAATTCAGATCAGGATTAAAAACAAATTTAGGTTGCGTCCCACCTTTAGTATAATCATTTCCAAGATACAATTCGATTCGAATAATTTCTTAAGATTTCGAACTATTTTTGAAGAAATCCAAAATTTGGCAATCTGAGTTTTAAATTTCAGACAGTTGTTAAATTTAATTTATTAGAATTTCGCTTCTACAAGCATTTTCTAATTATAAAACGCGAGTCGTGGGGAGATTAAGAAGATTTCTAAACTGAAATAATTACATACTGCGGTCTGCTTTAACGATTAATGCATTTAAAGCAATCTTAGAAAGATTATGTTAATTTTCAAAGATTTTACTTACATTGCTAGCCATGTTATTAATGAAAAACTACAGCATTTAATGCAGCAATTCGCTGTTGTTAAAAAATTCATCTTCATTCTAATTTTCTTCCTGTTTATTCTTCTCGTTCTTTTGCAAAGCTCATCCAACCACGAGATGCTTCAGAAAAGGGAAGTTAATGCTTCTGAGGATACTTTTTTATCCTTCTGCGCACACCCTTTTATTAGAGACTTATATACACTCTATGAAAAGAATGTTTTTCTCGGTACTGTAGAGAAAATTTGATAACTTCTTTTTTATTTGCTGTAAGCTTTAAGATACTAGTAGGAGAACATTTCTTTCGCTGTGCGGTTAGAATTTGGGAAGGAAAGGGGATCTACTTCTTGAAAGGACGACAAAAAACCCTGTTTTCCTTTGAATATTTTTCTTTCTTACAATGAAAACGAACAAGTAATCTTAGAATTTTCCATGCGAATTAGTAATACTTGAATCCAAAGTTTTTTTTTGCTTTACAGAGCCATGTATACAAATGCCTGTGACTCCTGAAGTACATATGCATGGATATCATCTTATGCAGAAAGCTGGAACAAGGAGGGCTATACTCGGCAAGAATATTCTAACGAAAGAAACATTATACGTTGCAACTACAATTCGCTACACCTAATGTTCGAGAAAAAAAATGTTTTATTTTTAACATTAATCCTAGGAATGTTGTTTATTAAATATTTTTAAAAATAAGGTAGAGAATTCTATGTTTCAATTTCATCACTAGGACTGAGTGATCAAGTTAGATTAGGATCAAGTTAGATTAGATTATTTGAATAAGACAAAGTACACAAGGGCTACTTGTCTAAGAGGTGGGAAGTCTTCGTAAAGTATTTTCTAAAAGAACTTGCTCCTATTTGCAGTACACATGGAAAAAACAACGAAAACTAACCATGCAGCCCGACCATTTTCCAGGGTTCAAACCCGAGACAAAGTACTAGTACCTAAGACAGAAGTCAAACAACAAAAATCAGCGTTATATTTACAAAATTTTCACAGGACTAGTTTCGATGGTTTTACCGAACCACCATCTTCAGCTGCAAAACCGCAAATGAATGAGTACCTAGTAGACATCAACCGCTCAGCCACTAATGGAGACCACTCTGATTGAGATGGCTGTGTAAAAATAAAATATAGTAACTTTCCCAAAGAAAAAAATTCCAGAGGGTTAATACACATATTGTGTTTTAATTAAATATAAGAGAAATATTCCATTCTTTTCTAAAGAAAAATTTTGAGATATTTAAAAATGAATTTACCTATTTAGGTTATTTTCCTATGCCTCTTACTAAAATGATAAATGATTTCCGAGAAAATATTTTGAATCCAAGCAAAAGCTGCTCATTTACAATACTAAAACAAAGGTTGCTTGTTTCTGAAATTAATGTGTCAACATTACACAAAATTTTATTAAGAATTAAAATTGTGGCTGTGCACCTTGAGCATATTATGAAATTCCCAAGCTTCCCCACAAAGCGGAACTAGTGTTGCCATAAAGTGGCAAGGAAAGGTGCCATATTTGGCTAGAAATTGCCCATTTTACGACACAATTGGCGATCTGCTATGCACGGAGCTAGAGCATGAATAGCTACACGAATTCTTACCGATTTCCTCGAGAATATTCACGAAAGCAGGTCAAAAGCTATATATACACACCCTGCCTGTACGCGGAATTGAGAGCATTGAGAGTATGTGTAGTTCAGAAATTAGCTCGAGAGCAACCGAACCGAGTCGGAGCTGTACTTTAATGCTTTGCCGTGAAGTTGCCTTTATCGTTATAGCTGAAGTTGTGTTGCTATCTGTTTAAGCGTGTTTGTTGTAGTTCTTCGACGACTGAAACGTGTCTTTGGAACTGTCATGTGTAATATTGGCGAATTAATTGTGTTTTAGTTCTTCACCAAATGTTGTCACCAATCACTCTAAATCCACGAACACATAGAACGCAGCAATATATTTGAATTATCTGGAATTTTTTCCCGTATGGAAACCGTTAGATTTTATTTTTTTATGAATCTAGGGTAACTGTTTGATTTTTTTTCATTTTAAATCATCCAATATTTTTCTTCGTAAAAGAATTTTCAGATATAGAAACGCTCAACAAATAGAATTAAGAAAATTTTACTTCTTCAAGAAACAAAACAGTAAAATGCTACTGGAGCAGAGACAATAAATAAACTCTTTTGATTTCCTCTTGAATCTAACTCCACTTTTAGCCAGGGCTTAATTTCCAAAAACCAAAGTGCCGGAGCCCTATGGAAGGTGTTAAGGGAGGAAGGGGAAAATAAATAAACTATAATTAAAATAATTAAATTAAAATTCAGAGACATACAAAGAGATAAATAGAAATTTAATAAATTATTAAATTAATTATAAATAGTTAAATAAAAAATGAATTTTCGGACCTCGTATTATTTGGAGCTCCGGCTAGAATTACAATTCCATTCAGAAGCTAAGTAGTATCTCAGTCGATCTCGGTCCAAATTGAAGCTTTGAAAAGGGTGATAGATACAAAAATTATTGTTTTCAGCCCCCTAATTGAAAAGCATATAAATATTAAAGCGTCATTAAGGAGAATAGGGAAAAATTCTGGAAATAGCATGAGGATATGGAAGGCAATTTTAACTGAAAAGTGTTACTTTGAAAATAAAGGGGATAGCCTCCAAGACTTCTTGATAACGATACAATTCTTGCCGTTAAAGAGGAATTTTCCCTGAATATGATCCGATAAATAAACGTAAGATTTCTCTATAGTAGTGACAGAGGTTGTTCTTCCGCTTGGTTGCATTGTTCAAACGGTCCACAGGGAGTATGACGTATGAGATCACTAGCACGGGTATGACCTGGGTCCATTTTTAGCACTTTCTGGAGCAAAAAATTCATCCGCTCTCCTAATTTCTTACGGGAGAATAAGCTTTTCACATGTGGATAGGTGTTTTTCTTTCTTTGAAATGCTCAACCTCTGTCCAAGGTTTGTATCCGACGGAGAGACAGGTCTACATTCAGAAGTCAGAAGCGAATTTTAAGTATACTTATTATTAAAATATGTTGAAATTGTGGTTCACTTACATAAAAGAAGTGCTGGAGCCCTTTTATTTAGGGGCGTTCCGGCTGAAATTATGATTTATCTCAAAAACATAGAAGTACCGGAGCTGGTCTTCGATGGCCGCCGAAGTATTTTAAACTCTGTTTATAGCACATAATTCAGATTCCATGCCTGGGCATTAAATTCTGTTCTTTCGCTGCTTCTCCTTTCATAAAATGCATAATTGGTTTTCTCAAAGGTAAAATATAAAGAAGTAAAACATAAATTAGCAAGATTAATAAATATTTGCGAAAGATTAATTACCGAAATACAAACCTCCATCATTCCAAGTCGTGCGGATTGTTTCATCAAGGTAGCCCAAATCATCAAGGTAGAATGCAATGAGGAAAAAATTTCAAATGTAAAATGGTAAGGATTTTGGAAAATCTTATCCTTTTCATAGGCTCTTTGACAAATTCGATTTCCGGGAAACCCATTATTTGACAATTGAAGAATTTATTTATACGCTTAAGTAACTATTTGCCTCACAAGGCATGTAATCAGTGTATTATAAGAGGAACTGGCACTCGGTATATTATAAGAGAAACTGGCACTCAGTATATTATAAGAGGAACTGGCACTCAGTATATTATAAGAGGAACTTGTATTCATATTAGTCACGGGGAAATCCCTGTACAACTAACCTGTTTACACTCAGCAGTCGTCTAGGAAAATGTATACCTGATAGTATTTGTACACTCTGCACAAAAAAAAAAAAAAAAAAAAAAAAAGAGAGCACAGTTCTATATCTCCCGTTCTACTGGGCCGATTGATGGAATTTAATATGCACCTTTCATGTCTAGAAAGCGCGACTTAGGATATATATTAGATTTATATACAGCTTTTTTCTAACATAGGTATTCGACAGAACATCGAATTTTTTCCCGAGTGATGATTTTTTTCCATATTTTGGTTCCACGACTCAAATTACGCCTATGTATTGAATTTTGAAAACGTTGGTGAGAAACTTAACGAGAAATTAAAACATTTATCTTGGCGCACTTTTGTCAGCTTGCCCCAAGAATTATTCACTTGGCTAAATTCCTAATTTATGATAACCTATTTTCCTTTCCCTTTCATTGTTGCACGAGCGAAAAAAAATGGTGCGTCACTCATTCTTTCAAATAATTTTAACAAAGGGCGTAAAACACAATTGGCGTTATTATCGTTTACAAAAAATATGCTAAATTTCAAAACGGGCCAATATATAAATTCATCTATATCTTGAGAATTTCTGAGTAAAAAACCTGCAGGTATATCTAGATATACATCAAATTTAAGATTATGGCAAAAATTTTCAGGTCATTACTCAAAACTGTTTTCTAAATATTTAAAAAAATTACTACAAAATACAAATTTTAAAAATAAATTAGAAAATATCTTCGAATTTAATTTGGGTTAAATCTAAATTTCGAACTATGAAAGAAGGAATTAATCAAGTTTAATAAAAAAGCAATATTAATAAATATATAGCCAATTTAATCAGCTCTCAGGAGCTAAAATTTTGAGAGCTAATATTTTAAAGCCTCTTGTGCGATTTTTGCAAAACTTGGCACTTTGATATATTGGAGTAGAAAAATTGAAATACGGAAAAATATCGGTATATCATTTTAGAAAAATGTGCGATTTTGTATCAAAATATCTATGTTAGAAAAATGATATGTGTATATATATATATAACAAGCAAGGTAGTTATTACAATACTGAATGACCAATTTGGTCCAGATAACATTTTGCGCAATATGCTGCAAAATAAGTAAATTAGAAATTGTAGTAAGCTCGCCTAAAAGTTACCAGGAGCTGTTGCTCCAAAAAGTTCAACACGTTTTAAAAAATTAATACATATGAAAATCAAACCATGTAACAAAAAGTTTTTTAATTTAGACAAAGTGTCTTGGAAATTTTATTAGTCTCAATTCTCTGTTCCAATTTCCCGACGCGTCCGCACAAAATGACACATTAAGGTGTTAAAATATGTAAAAACTATTCCGATTATATCTAAAATCTAGACTAAAATAAAAATAAAAATAAAAATAAATAGCGCTCTGCTATTAGTCCTAAATATACAAAAACATACGGGCTGGGCCTGCAAGCTTAAAGATTTAGAATTTTATATATTTTAGAAATCTGTAATTAAATTAAAAGAAAATTAAGATGAAAACTAACAAAGTGGGTCTTGCTAAGACCAATAAAAAGTTGTAACAAAAGAAACATAAAACTGACCTGTGGCGATGCAGAGCTCTCCCTCTTAAAACTAAGTTGAAATGTAGTTGTATTTCCCTTCTGTGTACTTCAGTCGTGTGACGTATATAGGGGGGAGCGATGTTCTGTGGGCATCAGCCAATACGAAAAGACTATCCGTTAGCTGCAACTCGTCTCTAATTATCGAAGGGGGTCGGAAAACTCGGAAAAACGAGAAAAAATTTCAAAATGGCGTCTGACATGTAGTTGGAAGAAAAAATTGTTACTGAAAGTGAAAATGGTGAATTCAGCTAAACCTACGCGCTAAAAAATTTGCGGAAATAAATCTGGAAGAGCTAGTAAACTTGTAAAAATTTCTTCAAGTGGTAGAGAAGTATAGAGGTTTTCAAAGTCGTAGCATTGGATATGGTCTATTTTAAGTGAATTCACAGTTTTAAGAACTAGTTCGTTACTAGAGATCATCCAGTTGCAATGCAGATCCTTAAAATCATAGTTATTAATTAGGTCACGTATCATACGAAGTTTTTGTGCAAAGAGATAATCTATTTCTTTGAGATAACGTTTGGTACTATTAGCTATGAACCTGAATTTTATTGGAGACCTATGAAATTTAGGTAAGGCATAGCGATTGGCAAACCTGTTGTTATATTTCTGTATTTTTAGCCTTTTATGGAGTGCGTTAAATTTATTGAAAAGAATCTTAGTACTGGTAGTGACTTTTGGGTAAGTGCAGGTGTTATTTAACTCTTTATGCAGAAGGTTGAAGTAGAATTGTTGTCAAGTAACACTAAAATTGTTGCTTGTTTTGTCAATCTTCGTGATGATAAAGTTATCTTGCAATTTTTGAATTAGATCCTCTAGACGTTTTTTATTGTGTAAAGAGTTGAAAAAAGGTGACTTGAACAGCAAACGTTGAAATTTTTTAATTTTTGCAGCTTTCCATTCAAGAAAAGTTGTAGTGGGTAAATTGGACCTATTACTAGCTAAAATAATAAATTTATCAAGATCATTATTGAATTGTCTGAGGCAAACGTGCTTATTAATACCGAAAGTAGGACGAAATTTGGTGCCAAGTTGCATAAGGGTTCGTAATTCTACATCTTCAATGATATTAAGATCTCTCCAGTAATAACATGTTGGTGGAAAGGATCGACATATTTTTTGTAGACAGTCAATTGGCAATTACATTTGCTATTATCTTGTATAACGTGGTGGTTGATGACAAGTTGACCTAAGGTTTTTTCAAATTTAAAACAGGGTTTAATTTGAAGTGGTTGGTCAGGAAGCAAGTGCTGAAAATTTTTAAACATGCTAGGTATTTTTAACTTATCGTAAGAAGGGTGTTTGAACTGAATAGTACAAAAAAGTTTTTTGTGAAAAATATTACTATTCTTTAGTTTAAAATTGCAGAAGTCTATAATCAGATCCTTGACTATTTTGAAGCATTGAGAAGGTTGATTTACTGTTTTCATCAAATTCCATAAGGTAGTATTCTTAAAGGTACGAAGAAGTTTTATGGCATTTTTTTGCGAATTCTTTATGTTCAAGGTAGGAATTAAGATTGTGAACAATTAATTTCAGATCTTGTGTTGAAAACATTTTTTTGTTTTTGGTATCACCTCCTCTAGATCCTCTGGTAGTAGTATTGCTAAAAAATCTGAATTGTCCATATATAGAGATTTCTTGCTGTCTATTGGTGGTATTACTAAGATATGCATTTAGTCCGTAAGGATAAAGTGACTTTTTTTGAAGAGTGTAAATCGATTCCTTAAACAGTCTAAGTTTGGTGTTTGGTACAATATCAAGCACGTTTATTTCTATGTTATGTCTTAAAATTATGTAAATTATAATGGTCAAGAATTGTATTAAAATAGTATTAAAAGTAAAGTGCCAAAATTTTGGAGGAAAGAGAATGAATAAACAAGAATTATCTGTACATTTTTACATTAGATTCTCTGAATCAGTCATCCACCTTATACCATCCTTCGAGCTTTAGGCATAAAATATCATTATCTAATTCAAAAAATCTAAAAATAGGTAAGGCTAATGCCAGCTTTTTTTAGGGTATTTTTAATTATTTTATGAGGAATTAGGTTACTTTTCAAAATAGTTACGAAGTATAGTATTTCTTCTTGTAAGTGTTTTGCAATATTGCAGATTCTTTTTATTCTGAGTAGCTGTGAATAAATTGTGTTAAGTATGAATCTTTTGGAAATATTTGAATTCCAGTTAGTTAATTTTAGTGTGGAAAAAAATAAATTCTCTTCTTTTGTCGTAAACTTTAATAAAATTGTAATCAATAATATGTAAATCAAGGTAGACTACATTATGCTGTTCTGTATTTGTTTTATTTAGTTTTAAGCATGTAGGGTAGATATTAGCTACTTCTATTTTGTTGTAGTTATTAAATGCAATGACATCATCAATATATCTATAGATGTGTTGGTAAAATATACGTTCTTCTGTACTGAGTGAACGGACAAAGGTAAATTCTTTTGTAAAAAGGAATAATTCACAGACAGAGCTTGAAAAATTACCGCCCGTTGGGATTCCCTGTACTTGTTTAAAGATGCTATTGTATATATATATATATATAATTAATATATATCTCGCGCTTTCATGGTATGATAAACGCAAGTTAAATTTCGTCCCCAGTAGAACGGGAGATATAAATCTGTTCCATTTTTTTTTTTTTTTTTTTTTTTTTTTTTTGTGCAGAGTGTACAATGTCTGGTACAAAATACAGCGAATACACGCACGGAAAATATGTTCCAAAGATTGACTATAAAAAAACTGCACTATGTTCCTTCATATATTTTTAGAATACCAGTATTAAGAAATGAAATACTTACTTTTTTTAATGTACATTAAAGTAGGTATTGCAGATGGGATATTTTGAGCTCGAAGAACAAGCACTTCATTTATTAAATTTCAGGTTTCTAGCTGCAAACAAGATTCTCGTTAAAAATTAAATAGTGATTACTCTTTAACAAATAAGCTCTTTGCTGAGTAATTTTGAAAACGCATTAATATTCATTTAGAATTATGGTTAATGTCTTTTTTTATAAAATTTCACGGTCTCCGATTACTGCATTTTTAACGATTCATAAAAAGGGTTGGTACACTTTCGCACAAAATGATCGTTATAAAAAAGTCTAATCATAGGCAAAAAATACTCAAAGTGAACATACTTCATGAATATGAAACGTTAATTTTTATGGCTTCCAAAAGTTTTTATCATAAATAAACAATCAATGTTAAAAATGAAGAAATAATAAGTGTGAAATATTAATGAGAATATTAATATTCGGTTGCAGTTACTTTGTGGGTGTTCGCAGTTTTGTACATTACGATGATTTTTAATTTTTAGTGGATGATAGTAAATATGATAAAAGCACTTCCATTTAAAATAATGATGTAAGAAATTAAATAGAAGAAAAGTTCTAAAAAGGTTCTAAAAATAGTGCTTTCAATAAAGAAGAAAACATTAAAACCAGAATGCGTTTAGTGAGCTCTGCAATAATAATCACATCTTATTGGGAAAAAAAAACAGATTATCATTACTATTTATTATCGAAGTTTTGTAGCAATTTTATAAAAAAATTATTTGAAGAGGAAAACCATCAAAAACTGGAAATGCATAACATATTGCGGCCATTATTCATAAATTGCTATTCAGATTGATTTCATTTTCAGAAAATGACACAACATAATCATTTGTAAAGTGTTAGAAGATGTCGGATTTTTAGTAAGTCAGAAAAAAGAAGTCATACAATTTTTTTCTTACTTACAATACAGTATAAGATGTTATTCATATAGAATTCCTTAGTCTAACTTTGCCACAGAAATATCGTTTGTCAGCAACAGAATAATAAGAATTTATTCTAAATAAGCAATCATCGAAAAACATTTCATTACATTTTTCAAATTAGCGTGTACTTTTAAAGGTCTGTTGTTTATTTTGTTTCTATAAAGTAGACGTCGAGCAAAACTCGAAATAATACAACATTTTTTATGCCTATCCGCAGTATATTATTGAATATAAAATTATTCAGGCTTCCGTAATGATTGAGATTGATTTACAACTCAGTCTGTAAAGTATAAGGGAGCAAATGCATAAAAATTCTAATCTTTTTTAAATTGCATTACGTAAACTATTTAGTTATAGTTGCATCCACTGGATGAGATGCCAAAAAATAGCCTCACAAGGAAAAAACAGGATAGACTTTTCTGTTTGGCAACAGTAGTCCAGTTTAAAAAAACGAGACATTTGACATCGACTGTAATTCTTTTTATATCGTCTGTACTCTTGTGTCAGTTAAAAAAAAAAGAGAGACATTTGACATCATCTGTAATTCCTTTTGTATCGTATGTGGTCTTGTGCAAATATGCAATGTGTTTTAACTATGTTTTTTGTCGTGTTCGACACGTAAAAATTATGAGAAATAAAACCCTTCTAAAATTATTACCTATGTATAATTTTATGCTCAGTATAATTAAACTCCCAAAGGGGCTTTTTTAGTGCCCCTGGGAGGTGTTGCTGTGGTTATGGGACGGCGTGACACCTGTTTATCTATGTTAGACATCTGGTGTCTCCGATCTCTCATCTTTCACCTAAATGTGTTATGTTAACATAGCAGCAATGCTTCGATAATATTGTGTGGCTAGCATTTCCAACTAAGTTTGATTGCGTTATTCGGGATATGGCAAAGTAAGCGACGGCTATTTGCCTAAGGGAAGGAATGTCTTCTTATAAGAAATTTTAAGGGAATCTGGCTCATTGTCATGTTACATACGGGAGAAATTGCGAAAACCGCCCCATACAGCTAGCTCATTCTCTTGGGCTCGAACCCGGACTATCAATATTTAGTATTCTTAGCCACTCACCTACTTATACCCAGCTAGGAAATGCAATATACGTAATCCGGTATTCGGTGAAAATGTAATTGACTTTTTGTGTTTCTTACTCGAAACATTTAGTAGTATTTTGAAGGTCAATAGCCATACGTTCTCAACATTTGTCTGTAACCAGGCAATCACAACATTTGTAAAGATCTGAGGAAGACAAATGGTATAACAGTTTCAATCACATTCGCACTGCCATAGCGAAATTTCGGAATTGACTAATTCGCTTTCGTCACTCATTTTTATGATGAAACTTATCTTTATCCTAAGCCGCTGAAGAAATGGAAAACGAAAAAAAAACGTTAATTAAAAATGAAAAATATCAAAATAATAAAGATCTTGCTGAAGATCCTAGTTGAAACGGAAGAATATGTAAAAGCCAAAAATCAAGTAAACAAATTTTATCAGTTTTAGAAATTAATTTTCTTTCTTTTCTAAAAAATTTTCTTTCTTCTCTAAAGTTATATTCTCTGTAATATATAAAAAATCTTCATCTAAGTTTAAATTAGTTGGCATTTATTATTAACATTGACATTACTACACAAAATTACGAATTTTCTGTCATCAAATGACCGGACCTTTCCTACATACTATTTATTTCACAACAATGGCCAAACTAATCGGTCATGTAGCCTTCTCATCACTGACAGCGCTTCCTAAAGTGTTCCACAAACAGCAACTATTGTTATATCTGCTAGAAGGGCGACAGTGAGTATTATATACATCTAAATGCCTTCTTCGGTATTAAAGTGCAGACACACTGAGATTCGGCTAACTTCGAAATGGACAAATGGATCAAAGAGGCACAAAGTATAATTTAAATTGAGAGATACTATTGGTGCTTAATTAAAAAAAAATTAGCTGTATGGAATATTGTTATGAAGGAAGGAAAAAATAAACTAATAATTAAAATAAAAAACTAAAAAAATCTGAAAGGTCTCAGATTTTAAATTACGTCCAAAAAAACTTTTTTTTTACATTATGTGTGTTACCTTTATTTATTAAATATCATGTTCTTCGCACTTAAAATGTTTTCTCCCGTACAGTGTTGCCATTGTATGCTTTGAAATCGTTCAGATTTTTTAATCAAAAATTCATTGAAATATTACAAAATATGAAATCTCTTCATATAAGAAAAGAAAGAATCTGTGTCTCTTCCGTTCGTGCTGCGCGTAAACTAATAGACCCAGGGCTACGAAATCTGGTATATTAGTGCATCTAAACAAAAGCCAGGGCACCTCGAAGCGATTTTTTCAAAATTCGAATCAGATTTTTTTTTTTATTTTATCCTATCGATTTTATCGCATCATTTTGAATAGTTTCATTCTTTTAGAAATGTGGTTTTGGCAAAAGGTTTTCATTCAATTGTATACTAGACTGCTGACTGTTGAAAATCAGCACTGTTGCCACTTGGAAAAATGAGGGCGATAATTCTGTGAAGTTTATAAATATAATGTTTCGCTTGTATACTGGACATTTGTTGAGAGAAGGCAACGGGCATTTTGTTAATTTATTCATTAGGATAATTAATATTTGTATTAAGGGATATTATTTATTTCGTTGTAATTATATGTAATACATTTTTTAAATTTTGGGTTTTTTTTTTTAATGAAGTTATTCTGCAGAGTAAAATTCTACGCAGTTTTTAAATTTAACGTTTGGTGTTCTCTTCAGGCATTTGTCTGGTACATTTAAAAGCCAAACGAAGGCTGACAGCGTAGCTGCTAGTTGATAATAATAAAAAAAAAATTGCAGATTTCAAATTTGGCTTGCAGATGCCCATATTCGCAGAAGGATTATGTTGTTCAAAATTTGATGGCTCTGGGTACCGTTGTTTTAAAACAATGCGAGAATCATACATACATTTATTTAGATTCTTCATTATTATTCTATAATCTATTATATTATCTTCATTATAATTCTTCATTATTATCAAATTTCTTTAATAATACAGGACGATAAAATTTGGTGGAAACAATTTGAAAAGTAAAACAAAGCTTGTAGTGAATCAACGCAAAATGCCAAAAGAAAGTTAATAGTATTTCTGTGTAAATTGCCCCTTTGGACAAAAAATTTGATTAAAATTGAGAGAAATATAAAGAGATAAATAAAAATTAATAAAATTATTAATTAGGAATTGAAATAAAATTATATAATGCCGCTCCTTGCCATATTCGAGGCTCCAACTGGAGTTACAGTTTCACTCAGAAATTAAGAAATAGCTCAGGCTAAGCTCTCATTATATTGCATAACATAGTATTTTCAGGGATGATAGATACAAAATCTATTATATCTGCAGCACACTAATGAAAAATGATAAAACGATTAAAGCGTGACCAATAAGAATAGAATGATAGAAACAGCATAAGATTCTAGAAAGAATATTGGCGAAAGAGTAATAAGTAATAACTGCAGTCGTATTTATAAGCTGGGAAAGCTTTTGTTTTATTCCGGAGTAGCAATTTAACAAAATGTTTCGCAGTGCAGAGAAATTGCAGGAGAAGAATGAAGTAACATGTTTCAGAGTGACGCAAAATAGAGCAAAGCCTATCCCTGAAGAGGTTATGTGTTTAATTAGGAATTATGGATTTAAAGGTCATATTTGTTTCATGTTTGTAATAGCTTTGTTTCATTTCATTTCATATTTTATTGGTGACAAGTATTGCTTAGCTACTAATTTTATACTTTAGAAACTACGTATGAGCATTATTGAAAGAAACGTATCTTAATATTTTGATCATAACAGGTATCAGAATACCTTTCAAATCTAAAAATATTAGAATAGGTCCATACTCTTGTTAATAGTTAACGTCTGTTTGTATTGCCTGTCAATTTCTCTGTACTCCAAACAAAAGTTAAATCATTGTAATGCTGCTGTCTGTATTTCTGTGTTTTTTAGATATTAATCTGTAAATAAATAAATAATTTGATGCTTTGATAAATCAAGCATCACATTAATATCTTGACATCGAACAAATTGTACTTATTATAAAACTATGTTCGTTTAATAAATATATTTCAATCACGTATTAAATTGTTCTTCAAAGTACTTTTTTTCAAATAATAGTTGTAAATTACTTATGAATAATTTTGCAGCAAGCTTATAGAATTCTTTTAAATAATGGTTGCTATTTTGTAAGGCTTCCTTTAACTGCGTCTTTGAGCAAAAGCCATTCATGTTCATTTCGTTATGTTATACAAATGCATCTTACCGGAAACAATTTCCTAGCAAGCTAAGAAAGTATTTGTATATTATTACATTCCAGAAAATACTTTCTCGTCTCAAGAAGTCTGACTATAGTGGATATTAACTTTGCGACTGCAAAGCAATTTCATTTCGTCAGAGCTTACCGCCTAAAGTAATTTAATGTGATAATATAGCTGAGAGAATACTGACGCGATTCTTAAGACCATATTACAACCTTACCTTAAGTGGTTGTTATTGTATACCAGAAAAGGATATTTACGTCCGTTTTGGTAATATAGAAACAACTTAAACGTGATTCATAATAAAGCATGGTAAAACTTCGTTGCTGTAATGTTCGCAAAATTAATATATTCTTATGCACAGATGTCCAAAATTAATTTTACATGCACAAATAAGTTGAACTTTCAAAAGCTGCTGAATAAAAATTCAATAAGTATAAAAGAATTATTCCAAACCTCATTTTAGCTCTTCTGGGGTAATTGTTTATACATCCAGCTAAAAACGTGATTCGATTCCCTATGAGAGCACAGTTAACTTTTCATGTTTCTTGTTTCGAAGAGTCTGTCTTCATAAATCTGTTTGTAGTCATATCACATACATCGAATTTATCATCATGTATCATAACACATACATCGAATTTGAATTTTCTTTGAATATATAAGAGACGACCAAAAATCGAATTCGAAGATATGGGACATGATATTACTCTGCAAAACATATAAAACTGTAGTAATACCTCGATCATGAAATTTTAAGAAAACATTATTACCTGGAAAACAAATAACATTTCTAAAACTGTTCGAAAATATGTTCTTCCTAACTCACGATTAAAATTTCATTTTATCAATTAAGTTGTAGAATCACTAGGTTATTTTTAAGCAGGAGGTGTGAAAAATGTGTAATGCACTCTTCGGAACTCGAACTTGGATCTCTTGGAAACGCGCCTAGTGTGCTACCCTTACATCACGAAGGCATGCTGGAAGGAAGGAGAAAAAAATGTTACGAATTTTTTACATAGATAGATGACTTTAGTGCAGTTATATGTGAATGTTTTTATTTTTTCGGTGTAATGTAATGCAAAAAATCTTAAGAGAGAGAGGAGATATGCCGGAAAAGTACGAATATAGTTCATTTAATATTGAGTAAATCTCGGTAATAATAAATTTTGATTTCGGTAATATCGCCAAGCCGACAACGGTTTTGGCGACTTATTTTGTCTCCAAATTTGGAGAGAAATCTCCAAAAGTCGGCAAGCTTAGTGATCATTTGGCGACATTTGTGTCCGGTCCCTGTTACCACTGTAATATGTACTGAAATTCAATAAATGAAATTGATCATTATTTTAGTTGTGACCGTAATCCTCGCATTACGTTCCATTCATTTACCGAAGTAGAAAGTATTCGAAACATCTCGGTTATCGAATAAAAACTATCTAAGGCTGGAGAGAGAGTATCTGCTTTGAGTTGCTTAGTTATTGTTGTTGCGAGTCGTTAGTTCCCAGTGAACTGAGATACATCCTAGTAAGCTTTCTCTTTAGATGAGCTATACATTGCGTTTTATTGTTGAAAATTCTTGGTAGTTTGAAGTGTAACTACTGGTTGTACTCTGTGGAACACCTGTCCGAGAATTGTTGTGGAAAAATTTCAGAAAGTACTTCTTTGGATAAAATTAATTTTTTAACCTATCATAAGACATATTGTGCATTCAGTCTATTACGAACGCGTACGCACGCAATAGTATTTTACATGCTCCACCTTTTAAAGGGCGACTGAAGATTAGGGAAGCCAGTCGCCTATACCTGATATGGTGACAAATTATCATCCACCAGCTTTTAGTTCGGACGCCATTTGTAGAGTTATTAGGTTATTTTGAATCAAGAGACGTGGAAATGCGCAGTGCCTTCACCGGGATACGAACCTGGACCTCTCGAATACGCATCGAATATAATATGCTGCCAGTTACATTATGAAGGCATGCGGAAGGGAGTGAGAAAATACCTTATAAGGTGATCAATAACAGTGTAGGGACATAACTTTTTACTCCATATGAGAAATGCCTCATGCATGAGTTTTTCCTAAAGCTATTAAAAATCTGTGTGCGTCTCTTTGTTTTTTTTTTTTTTTTTTTTGTAACATCATCTCTATTTGGGTAGGCGCAGCTCTAAAATTCGAAAATCATCTTCATAATCCGGGACGTACGTTAATTTTGCTTGTAGATTATTATGATACACAATGAAATTTAATTCTATAAAAAGAAATACCTAACTACAGAAATGAATGTAGCGGTGCATTTGTAACATTTGGGCAGTATTACAGTTTCGAAAATGAAACAGAATCTTTTTTAGCTGCTACAGCTTCTTTTTGCATTTCAAATCCTGTTTTTTATTTTTTCATTTTCCGTAACTCAATATGTGCCCTTCTGAGTCAACTCTCGGTCACAGAATCCATTGTTTTGGGGGAGTTGTAATTAACAGAGACTTCGCATATCCTATCAATGGACAGTTGGTTAAATCGATTGTTCATCCTAGTCATTCTTCCTTTTCGAATATTCATAAGATTTCACTTGCTATGTCATTCACCTTTTGCTAGTTCCTGTCGGTAACTGGTGATTTCTCTATTATTCAGTTCTTTGGTGTGTTCTCTTGTAACAGTGAAATTCCTCCACAGATTGATTTCCTTTGTTTAAAGGAATAAATGTTAGCTACGCTCGCTTAAAACAAGCATCAAATTTCATACATAAGCGTCGTTTCGGAACTTGAGTCAGTTTCGATTGTTAGCTAAAATTAGACATTAGAGACATTAGGTATTTTTTTTTTTTTGCAAGCAGGAGAAGTGAAAAATGAGCAACGCCTTCGCCGACAATCGAACCACGGACCTCTGGAATACGCGCCCAGCCTGCTGACCACCACACTACGAAGGTATGCTAAGAAGGCGGTAGAAATACCTTATAAAGTTTGTTTAGAAAAACAAAAGAAAACAAATAAAAGTTTTCATAAAAATATTAAAAAATAAACCCTTATTGCATGCAATAAGAGTTTGGTATTATCCAACATGTCAAAATGTGCATAATATTTATTACACATATTTATATGTTAGAAGAAGTCTCATGCTGGTCTCTAAATGCCAAAGAGGAAAAAAATATATTGTTATTAAATATTTTTAAACGAAATTCTGAAAAAAAAAAGAGATAGAATTTGTAAAATTTATTTTGCACGGTGACAGTATTTATTTTACAATTTGTACAGTAAAAAAGCGCTTTCATGCAATATTTTGGTCAAAAGTTTCCATAACCTAACAAATAGAGACTTAAAAGTAAAATCTTTAAAATAATTTCGGTTAGTATCGATATGGATTTTATATATTACTTTTCTTTAATGTAAGTATATTACTTCAGTCACTACTAGACACTGGTTTGACTCTCTATCAATATATTTATTTTTTCAAAGTATATTTAATATTTACTTCAAAGTGTTCTTAATATTGAGAAAGTGGATAAAAACGTTTCAGATGATTATATTTTTCTTTGAAGTTTAATACTCCTTCAAATCTTTTTAAAATACTTATTCTTTCTGGAAAATATTATTACTTAAAAAATCACATAAACCTTTCAAAAAGTATTAACGAAATATCTCGATCTTTTGAACAGAAGCCCTGCCGATGATTCTGAAAACATCGTTTGGCAACACTAATTAATCACGTTTGAAAACCTCTTTTGAATGGGTTGTTCGATGGCTTAACCACGTGACACGTTTCAAGATGGCGACGGATTGTTGACGGCTGAATGAGAGATTACAACAAAGGAAAAGAAATAGAGTGCGGCATGATCGATGAGGTAGGGAGTTTAAAGGGAATTTCCGCTATTTTGAAGCGGATGTAAATCTCCAAGTTTTCGTCGCTAAAGATAAAAATCTGTTTTAGCATTACAGCCATGTCACCGGAAAGAGGTAGCCATGTTAAAGAGCAGATACATTTATCAGGAAAAGGAATTTTAGCCGTTCACCCTATTTTCCCTTTTCCCAACATATGCTTCTGAAATTCCCTTTTTTAAGATACGTCGTGCATATTGTAAATCCGTTCAATTTAATTTTCAGGAAGTTCTAGCAATAGTGCATTTCAGGAAATAAATTTTGCCATATCATTTTATATCCTTCCGCGCTTAGTGTCGTATATTAGTGCCTCTCTTTGCAAGGCTAAATCCATATTCACTAATGGTTTCAAGAAAAATGGTGGCATAGCTTTCGAAATTACACAAATACAGTTTAAATTAACACCAGCAAATTATAGGATGATGATCGCAGGAATTTTCGAATTAGGAAGGCAGTTTGCAGATTGCTTATAATCTTTAAATAAAATACAAGGAGAAAATATTTGGTGGCAACAGTATGAAAAGTGATTCAGTGCTTTGAGTGATTCCAAGCAAAATGCCGTTTTCAGACTAAAAGCCTTTCTGGGCTAATAAAGCAAGCAGTTAGAGAAACGTTTAAAAATTTATACAAGATAATCTATATGAATGAATAAAGTAGAAAATACTTATCATCGTCCTCATCACACATTCATACCTGAAATATTAAACGATGTTCATAGAAGTGACAGAAAAATCTAATTCAAATTTTAAAAAAATTAATGAAAATGCGACTCAAGGTAAAGCGTGTTTAAGAACGTAATTTACACCTATCGTAATGTAACACAAAAGTTCAAGAAAGTAACATTAAGAGAAATGAAAGAATGAAAATTTGCTCTGGTGTTAAATTCTAATTGAAAGATCAATACTACAGTTGTCCGAAAGTTCAGCATATACTTTTTTTTTCCATTTTAATCTGCTAATATATATGTCTTATGTATTGTCTAACCATAGCGTTGAAAGGTTCAAAAACAAAATGTATTCTTTCCGCTTGTTAGAAGTAAATATCATTTGATCGTTAAGTGAAACGTGGATTTCTGCAATAACATCAAATCCTTTAAACCTAAAGTAATCGTTACGAGGATCGCTAATGTCAAATCAGATAACATTAAATGCTTGAAATTTTCTTTCTCAAGCGAAAAGATTAGTTGCTTGAGTTTTAAGCATTTCCATGAAAGCTATATAATAATAAAATGCGTCATTCATAAGGAATTATTTCATGAAGTGTGTATCCTTTCCTTTTGGCAGATAATTTAATTTATTGCATATGTAAGAAAGAGCAGAATCTTTAAAAATTAGAGCTTTAGCAATGATTTATGCAAAAGATCTTGTTGTGTGAGTAATAGATAATAATACATCTACCTTATAATAATAGATGTTTAGATTATTTGATGATGATAGAACAGGAAATATCTTCTCAAAATTCCATATAAATTTTCGCATTTCTGTGACAATCGTATCATATCCATTTACTCCATATCTGACAAAGATGTCAAAATGTAAGGATAGGAAGATTAGAAAGATGTCAAATTATCGAACGGGTTTGACTTTCAATGTGAAAGACAGCAATTGGAAAGTTTTGAGACCCTTTTTACTTAACGAGAAAGCATAGTTTTTCCCAAAAATACATACGAAGTAGACAATGTTTTACAACAGGAGGAATTTTAATAAAATACGCTTTTCTTTCTTATATAAGAGGTTGTTCTTTTAGTACGATTAGATATGCTCTAAAAACCTGCAGAGTAGAAACATTTTAATCTGATCCGTTAACAAGCCATTTATACCTAATCCACGCAATCTGATATGCTATGTTTTGACATTTTATTTGCATATTAAGATACTTTTTATACGATCTTGTAATTTAACAGAAAATATAAAATTTTAACGGGAAATTTTGTAACTGTTATGTTGGTGTTCATAATCAGCGTGGAAACATTTTTATCTGTTCCATTACGCTTTATTAACAAACCAAATTATTATATACACAGTCTGAAATATGTTTTGACATTATACTTCTATATTAAGATACTTTCTGTAACTTCTTGTATTTTATCAGAAAATATTACATTTTAACGGGAAATTTTAGACATAATTGGTATGTTGTTGTTCATAACTTACGTAGTAATTTTCTCTACATATAAACGCATAACATCAAAAATCATTTTGCTCAAGTTAAAATTTAAGAAATTCATTTAAAATTTACGCAACTTTAAGACAAAAGAAGAGCAAAATTGCTTGTAACCAAGGTACATTTTCATTCCCTTAAATGCAAATTAAATTCTTAGAAGAGAAATACAGCAATGTGTTTGAAAGCACAGCTCATTTTATTAACCGCTAATAATTGCATTTTAGGCAACTTATATCGTAAACATAGATGAGTTATTTAGGTTATCAAGTTAATCAAGAGCTCAAAGTATCAAATGCTTCTCGTACATGTTTGCTTGGGTGAACTAAATATACATAATTAACACGATAAAGGTCCATAATCGCAGCAATATTGATTTCATTAACTAGCTGGGTTGTCACAGATCTGTAATCATACAGCCTAAAGATATTCCTCTGCAACTGTATGTCTTTATGCTGCAATTCGCAGTTTTGGTGAGCCTTGTTCTCGAGATAGTTATCTTAATCAAATGTTCATTTGGACTGTTAAACTGTAGACATTCAATTTAATTAGTGCCTTCCTTCTACGTATAACTGAAGTAATTTTCACTTAACATAATGCGGTAACAGATGTATCAATACTTTGAATCATCATAAAATCGCAGCATTAATTCGCCGACCTACAAACGGAGAGATTACATATACATACACAGAGAGGACTGCTTATTACTTTTGTTCAGTGTTATGCAAATTTAGAATTATTTTCCGTTTCTTTTTTTTTTTAACTAAATTCATTCTTCATCTGCAGGTTAAGAAATGCCGCACTTGCAAAATGAAAACTCTGATGCCCATATCACATGATTTCTTTGTACGGCCTATTAAATTGAGCATATTTTTTACTGCATTTCATTTAAACGTATTTCTTCGAATTTAATTGGAGATATATTTCTCACTCAATTAATTCAGTTCTCATTTCGCGGCAAGGCAAAAATACATAAAAACTCATATCTTCTTTAAAAATAGAAAATTATGGAAAAGCATAAAACATCATATACAGCTAAAACAATTAAAAAAGCAATTTTTACAATGAAGATTAGAGTTTCTACGCTAAAACAAGCAATTCGGCCAGCGTCCAATAATTCACTATTTGGCTAAGTTTCAATCGTAAATAAATATGGCTGTTCCATTAAGCTTAGTCGCACTTAAACAACTTTTAAATTGTTGATAATTCTACAACTATTGCATGGAGATTAATATAAGAATCTTAATCAAAGCATAAGAAAAATATTAACTCAATTATTATAAAGCAAAAAATGCACAATTTACCAACATACAAAAATAGTAAAAAACCTAAGTTCACCAAGTAGAGTAACAGGACGGAAATGTAAAATTTTTGTTGCTTTCGATTATAACTAAAAAGGGAGTTGCGCAGCTCTATGTTATAACAGTCCTATATAGAAATTTCAACGCTCTGAGGCTACTCGGTTGGTAAAATGCAAAATTTACCAACATATAAGAATAAAAAGAAACCTGAGTTCACTAAGCCGAGTAAGAGAGAGGAAATGTAAAACTTTTGATGCGGCCGATTATAACTAAAAACGGAGTTGAGCAACTGCATGTTATAACAGTCCTATGTAGAAATTTTCAACACTCTGAGGCTACTCGGTTGAGTTAAGCGAGATACATATATACGTATGTACGTACGCACGTACGTAGAAAAGTCGCGAAGAAATCTCTTCTGAACCCATTTACAATTCGTTTTGGGAAAAAGAGTCCTTTATTCTGTCCTTAAGTACGAATCTCACACAAAAGCATGGTTAAATTGAGTTCATTAGCGGTTAAAATGGATATTTTTGTTGAAATATGATACTCGAAATTTTTTGCGATTACAATACTTCCTTACTTCGTACAAGGAAATAAAAATACACCAAGCTTATTATGAACACGAGGACTTGCAGCTTGTTTTAAACTGTGAGAATTTTAATTGCGTAATTCTCTTAATTATTTTTATAAAAATGGTATCTTACAAAATGTGAGAGAATGGTAAGTCTTGTATAATTTAAAGAGATAACTTCTCTTGAACCTGAGCAGGATGAATGAAGAAGTAATGATAAATATAGTTGTTTAACAGAAACTAACGTTTTATAATTTTAACGAAAATTCAGCTGGCGTTAATGGTACTAAATTACTCTCCTACAATCTACTTCAAAACGGAACAACTTTTCTTCAGTCTGTTAATCGAAGAGAGAGACCGAAAGACCGAAAGTAAGATAACACGTATGAGATTTGGTGATATCACTGACGTCACCGAGCAGATAAGTGGCAAGCACGCATTTTTCTTGATTAAATTAAAGCGCTTTTTAATACTTTAGAATACATAGTCTTTTAAAAGCTTTTAATATTTAAAACTATATTATCTTATAAAATATTTAAAATTTTAAATTAAATCTTTGAAATTTAAAAAGACTATTATAAAAGCACCATGTGCTCCATTATAAAAGGACCATGCAGTGTAACTGGTAGTATGTTCGGTTAACATGGAAAGACGCGTATCTGAAGCTCTAACGAGGCACAAATGATTTTTCACAGTTTTTCTCCGACAAAACTAATCTATAAACATCTCCTACCTTTAAAAATCACTAGAAATGTGCCCTACTGTAGAAACATTATGCTTTCTTGTATCAAATTATATACTTGTGAAATTCTTGATCTTATAAAATTGCCTTTAGATACACTTTATTAGAGTTCAAAAAGCATTTAAAAATATAAATACCTTATTTGCATCTAGAAGTAAATAATTTGTATCTTATAAGACTGTTTCTAAAATAACCTTCATCCATCGATTGAATAAATATTCTTCTGTATTGCTATCAAAAGACAGCTGTACCTAAGTATTGTTGTTAATGCTTTTTCACACTAACTTAAGGCAAAGCCTACTTAGAAAAAATCAGATTTAGAAGAAATAGTTTTCAGAAGTGGTTTGCTAGAGTACCTAGAAGAATCTAATCAGTACCTTATGAAAAGTATGTTATTATCTTCCAGAAGTACATACTAGTACTTATTGTTATGAAAGTTCTTAAAAATACTTTCATTTGTCGATCGATTAAATTTTTATAAAGCTCAAGGTTTTCATTTAGGATCACACCAGATTTAACTTCGAATATGACATTAATTTTAAATAAATGTTTCAAAAGGCAATTTGTTCCGCTTTCTTTTTTTAATCGGAATACTTCGCTTTTTGCTCAAGGTTTTATAGTCATATTGTAAAGACCTTATTTTGTACTAATTAATTTTTTTTTTTTATTTTAAGAAACTTTTCTTTCCCTTCTGTTTGCAATTTTCTGCCACAATTCAAATTTAAATGACGTATATGCAAATCTCAATGAGTTCGGAAATAGTATTTATATAGCAGAATTTAAGAGTTCGCAGTAGATAAGTTGTTTACGAGTAGAGCGGGTTACTCCATTAACGAGTTATGCCGCGTGTTTGCAAGTAGCTCTGTAGCTGAATATTTGTGCTAGCCACTTATATTGATATTCTAAACTCGGCTTTGCTACGTGCAGCCGATAAAGCGGAATTGACTGAAGTAGAAGCCAGTCGTGTAGTTAAAATTGAATTCATTCTCATTGTACATACTATTTTGCGTTTAAGTTACTTAGCCATAAGTGGTGGTTAGCTGTAAACACAGAACGTATGTATGTTCTGTTCCGTTTAGTTAAAGTAAAAAGTTTGTCTTAACCTTCGTCGGTAGTCATCTGATTTTTCAAGACATAGCACCAACTCGCTCTCTGGTCTTCAGGTAGTCTCTAAATTTTAAGCTTCCGAAAAGACATTCTCGGTTTCACAGTATCACCTTAAATGCAAAATCGAATAGGAGTAACAATGTTTCAATTACAAAATAGACAATATAGTTTGAACTCAGAATGACTGGTATTTTAGCTCATCGTTAATAGACAGACTAGATGATTTTACCTCTTCTCCAAAACACAGTTTGCAGTACTCCCAAGAACAGATAAGCTAGTCTGGAAGTCCTTCTATTGATGATGATTCCATGACTGTTCTGACTAAATAAAACTGATTTTTAAGATCAGCTTTGAGCTATATCTTTTATAGCTTTGACATACGTCTTTGATTTGAAAACACATACATAAGGAACAAATGCGAATAATTGATTTATTCAAATGCCAGTCGTTATTGTCAATAGTTAATTGAAATACATACATGCAAAATACAAAACATAAAATATTAAAGACAATTACTAACAAAATTACTAGCTTAATTATCTAACGGACCTTTAACTTTCTAATTTCAATTTAAAACAGCCTCCTTCACATATGCATTAAAGCCTTCAGTATTCCGCACTGGCAAAGCTTTTGTGCAATCATCATTCAGGATTCAAACAATGGAGCCAAGTTGAAAATACTACTGCAACTTGAGCCAGATACATTGCGAAATTCGCAATATCGTAGCATAACGTTACCGATATCGATACGATACGTCTCCTATATTGTCGCTTAGACTTGCTTACTGAATATAATGTCTCTTCGCTTAGCCACATTCTTCTATTCTAAAATGTAACTGCGTATATAAAATTGCGGGGCATTTAGCCCCCCTAATGTTGTATCAAATAAAAAAAAGATGTTCCTCTAAAGAATTGTTCATGTTCAAAATAAAAATAATGTTTTAACCATCAAGCTAGTTGCGATTGTCCCTATAGTTATTTACTGCTCAGCAATTCCAAGCTATCTTTTACCGTGTCACAGCTTCATCTTTCCCCACTCTGGCTAAGACTGAAAAATAATTGGTGTCTTCTGTACTAAATTCTCTCATCGTACCAATAAATTATATATATAATTTAATTTAGTAATGGATTCTTAATTCCTCATTTTTTAATTTACGTATTTCTTCTCTGTATTGTAAAAGTAGTAATAATATTCCTGGAATGCGCCATTTCTAGATTAATCTATGTCACATGGCTTGTGTAATGCTGATGGCGTAGTTAATTCGGAGCCTAAACATTTCGAGAACTGAAACCTTTCTAACCTAAACCAAAACATTCTCTTGGTGAGCTATGCCAAAAGGATCGCTTTTTTAAAGTTTTGTGCATTACCTTTATTTATTCAATATCATGTTCAAATCACATAAAATTCAATTAACAGCAATATCATGAAACGTTTAAAAACAGCATACACTTTCAATTTCCAAGACAGTCTCGCGCGTTGAAGATAAAAGTGTTTTCCCATACAGTGATTCCAACGCTCCCTTTGAAATCATTAAGTTTGTTAATCAAAAATTCGTTAACGTTTTAAAAAATATGAAATAGATAATAAAAAAATTGAAATTCATGCCCATGTTCGGGTGGAGAATGACGTTATTCAAAATTTGGTGGTCTTAGGTACCGCTGATGTTTCGCAATGCGAGAAACATATATGCATTCATCCAGGTTCTTCATTATTTAATTTATTTAAATATGATACAGGGTGATAACAATTTGGTGGCAACAATTTAAAAAGTGATACGCCGTTTATATTGAAACGCCACAAAATGCCGCTTTGAGACTAATAGCTTTTCTGGGCTACCACCCCTTTGGGGTAGTAACTCTAGATCAATAGAATTTATTTAGTTTTAATATATATTATAGTTTATCTCAATATTTTAGTTAGAATCAATCAATCAATCAATGCAATTTACGCCGGGATGTCACTGTGCGCACGTGACGCATCCAACTCAATGATACTTATGCCGTGAGGGCACGTGATAGTGTAAATTCAGGGCCATTTTAATTAGAGTAATAGGTAATCATCACAAATGCATTTTTGCATGAATCCGCGTGATCATTCAGTCTTTTGTGATGGCATCTCAGATACATTAAATATGTTTGTTTTTATTTCTTATATTTTAACCGTTTAAAGAGACACTGCGTTAGCAGCAATCTTTGGAAACATAATAGATGATTAAATATGCATCCATTTCAAAATAACAAGCAATTACATTTTAAGCATTAAAAGTTTTAAAACCTTTGAAACCAATACACACTTTTTTATATTTTCAACTTAATTAGAAAAAGCATAAAACTAATCTTTGGACATCTTGAGAAGAGCAAAAAAACAAGAAATACTAATTTGTTCTTTAATACGAGAGCTTTACTCTCAAGTTAAAAAAAAAAAGCGAAACGAATGCTGTGCTCTCAAATGGCTGCAAGGAAGACAGGAGGGTCTTACACTAATTATGACTTCGGGGTATCTTTTTTATTTATGGCAAGGATAATCTTTTGTAATTAGTGAGAACTTAAAACGAATAAATTTCCAACACTTGAAAACAGTCCACAGCGAAAATTACCCAAATGCAAATTGTTATAGTTAAGTGGTTTTGAATTAAGCGGTTCTTGCTAAAGAGGGATTTTTTCTTTTTACTTTTGTTTTTGTGGCTAGTTCTCATTAGCAATGTCGATGATTTTATAATTATTTAAAAGTATGCAACTCAACACGCATCGACGATTTTTTTAATGCCCTGCATGTGCAAAGTTAATTGGATTCTTCTTTTTCCAAGTAAGCTTTAATTCAAGTTAGTGTGAAGAACCATTAAGACAAACACATATAGCACCACTTAGATATCATAAATGAATATTTTAAACTACGAAGCAAACAACTGCTGTTATAACAGTTTCTCTTTCATGGGCTTGGTATGTTTAAGTTATACTTACAGTACAATTTATAGTTATTTATGTTTAAGTAATTAATGAACTATAATTTTACTTTTAATCATGTTGGTTTAAGTAAGAAAGAAGCTTATCAATTCATAAAAAGGATATTTATGTTTTTCATTATATAAACAGTTTTGTAAGAGTTTGTTTTATTAATCTTAGAAACTATATTATTAGTCTTATAATTTTTTTTCTTGTTCACTGCATACTGAATAAACATATTTGGGTTCAAATTAAAGTTGCCCACCAGCGGCCGAGCGCTAAAGTCGCTAGACCCTGGTAGTTCAGTCCGAGTTTCGAATCCGGGAAAAGGGCTGGTGGTTTTGTGGTTTTCCCCATGTGTAACGTGTATGCGAGCCAGTTTTCATTAGAAAGTCCTCCACGAAGGCATCTCTCCTGTGATAAGGTGGCATAAAGGTTCTTTGTGAAAGAATCTCTCCCCCCCCGGGGATTTCAGAGCAAGTAAATACAGAGAGATATATAAGGCGGTTTCCTGAGAAGAGGAAAAAATATCCTGTTTAGAGCTATGGCCATGTTGGCCTGCTAGAACGATCATTCCTCGTGTATAATGCCATAGAGCATTTTTCGTGTAACAAAATTCTGAAATTACGGGACTAATTATATCCAAATCCCATACTGTCATGATATGCAACTGTTAAGGTTCTCATCTTATTAAAATTCATGTTATTGTTAAAACTTGAGTTTGAAGTTCATTCCAAGCCTATGTCAGAACCCAAGGTTTGCGTAACGGTTTCGGCCACTACACCACACTCCCCTTATTCAAATAGCCCTGGAGGTTTTGTGGTAATCACATTAACATAAACATCCAATTAAAGTTAGGAACGATTAGTTCTAGCCATTATAGATTACAGTGTAGTGAAAAATAACAGGAAAATTGCACTGCACTTTTGTGAGCTTTTATAAGAACAAAGCATTGATTTTTTTAACTGTTTTCTCCCTCTTTTTTGCATGCCTTCGTGGTGTAATGATAACACACTAGGCGCGTATTTGAGAGGTCCATAATCTCTCTTTAAAAGTGGGAGTATATAAGGCATTTTCTCCCTCCTTTTCTGCATGCCTTTGTTTCGTATAGCACATTCGGCGCGTATTCAAGAGGTAAGTTCGAGTCCCGGCGAGGGTACTGCTCATTTTTCGTGTTTCCTACTTCAGAAAAAAAAAAAGTTCTAATGACTCTATAACTGTTTTTACTATTAAATTGAAATTTTACTCGTATATAGTATTTATTATACTAAAGCGATATTTTCGTTTACTATGAAATGCTTGATACCTTTATCTTGGTATTTTAGTTATGAATACAAAAATTTGCGATTTTATCAAATGCATCCTGAATCTAATACAGTATCTCTGCAATATAAATAACCTAGTACAATTTTAGCGAAACAAATAGTACTTTTTTCTCGGAATAACACTCAAAAACTACCTGTTTTGTAGGTTACTGTCAAATTTAAAAACAAATCTTTGATAAAGTGCTGTATATAAATATTATGTACAGAATAGCTTGCAATTTCAAATACAGATGAATGCAAATTTAAAATAGAATTATATATAAGCTATATTGCATTGGAACATATTTTGTGGAATAAACTCAATAGTAGTTATATTTAATAAAGCCCCAAAAAGCTTTCGTTATAGCAGTTTCTTAGTTTTGGGTTACATGATTTTCTATCAGTTTGTTGCATACATAGCGTTGAAAGGATTAGTGTATACAGTGGTACCTCGATATACGAGCCGCCTAGCGAACGATATTTTGCTTTGAGATGAGAGCAAGATTTGAGATACGAGGAATATTAAACCTTGCCTCAGTCTGTGTGCTTGTTTCCTTCGTTTTCGAAGCATTGTTGATAAGCTGGGTTCCCGTTTTTTGCTTTTTTTACATTTACAAAACATTATCACGTTTATTTTTATAACCATGGGTCCGTAAAAGAAGATGATGTCTATTGAATTTCAGCGTGAAATCATAGAAGAACATGAGCAAGGTGTGCGAATAATTGACTTGGCGAGGATGCAAAGTTGTAACTGGTCATGCATCGGAGTTGTTCAACGAAACTTGCCTAACTCATTTCCTCAATATCCTGAAAGGGAGGAAGAAACAAACCTCCTTGGACAGTTTTTTTAAACGATCTGGAGGTGAAAATGAGGAAAGCGTGACGAAAATTAAGCTCTTCCGTAAGCACTTCACTTTTTCTTTTAATTATGCTTTTATAGATTATGCATTTGTTATTTATAAATAAATGTTTCTTCTAGTAAAAACATTTTTCTTTTAATTATGCTTTTATAGAATATGTATCTGTTATTTATAAATAAATGTTTCTTCTTGTAAATACATTTTTCTTATTCAAAAACACTTAACAAAAACAACTGAGGTGGTGTTTCGGGAGTTGGAGCGGATTAATGGCATTTCAGTTAATTTCACTGGGGAAAAATTGCTTTGAGATACGAGCAATTTGACATACGAGCAAGGTTACGGAACGAATTAAACTCGTATGTCGAGTTACCACTGTACTTGGAATTAGAAAATGTGTTGTTCTAGTCTGTAGCAATGCATATAATTAATCATCTAAATAGTAAGGATAAAAAAATTAATTTTAAGCACTTATTTTGCACTGTACTAGAGTAGGCATACAGGGTGTCTCAAAAGGCTCGTTTCCAAACTTAGCATGCTGCTCAGTCGTACCATGACAAACAAGATTTACGTAGGAACTTGCTTCAAAAAATGCAAACGGCGACCGCTAGGGGGCAATGTTCGCAAGCGTAGAGAGGAAGAAAGAGAGGCTATCAAAAGAGGTGTTAGTATGACTTTTATTAAAAAACATGGTTAAATCCCAGATGTTCAAAATACCTTCCATTCGCTGCAATGCATGCGTCATAACGTCGACGCATGGATTCACGGACCAGTTCAAAATGGGCAGGTGCGTCACGGACACGTGCCACATCTTCCACAATCCTGGAAACGAGATCTATTTTCGATGTTCCTGTGATCACGTACACCATCGACTTCATGTAATGCTAAAAGTAGAAATACAGGAGAGTCCAATCGGGGGATCTAGGTGGCCAAGCGACTTTTCTGCTTTGCAATTCCAGTTGTCAGGATATGTCTTATCGATGTATTCCTGCACAGATGTTTCGGCGTGTAGCTGATGGAACGTCAACCATTATATCCGGGAAATCTCTTTCCACAAAAAACTCAGTTACTAAATCGAATCATGTTTCTCCCGCAACATCCTCGCCTGAAATGATCAAATTTCCCACTGTCCCCTAAGCCTGTTAATACAGTCCTCTAGCAATCACTATTCGCATTTTCGGTCACAAGTTGCTATGTAAATCTTGTTTGCTACGGTATGACAGACCAACATGTTAAGTTTGGCAACGACCTTTTAAGACACCCTGTATATTTGTATGCATTATAGAAATTATATAAACGCACATAACCCATAATGTAATTTTTCAACGGAAAAAAACAAAAAAAATTGTTTTCAGAAGACAAAAACAATTACCTCTTAAAACACAAACTAATAAGCATAATTCTTTAAAAATATTTAAAAATAACATTTTATAACTTAAGTATTATTTTTTCTTTTACTTAAATTAAAACGGAATGATCCAATGGATAAAATGATTTTAGTAAGTGCAGTCTAATAATGTGTATGATAATAATAATAAAAAAAGAAAATCAGAAAGGTTCAGATTTTAAATTACGTCGAAAAGGGCGTTTTTTTAACATTTTGTGTGTTACCTTTATTTATTAAATATCACTTTCTTCGCACTTAAGCCATAAAATTCAGTTCAAAAGCAATGTCGCAAAATAATTTTAAAATGAGCCTATCTTTAGAATTTTCGATACACAGTTCCGCGCGCTGGAGAATAAAAAGGTCCCCCCCCCGTTGACTGTTGCCATTGCTCGCTTTTATCGTTGAGTTTGTTAATCAAATATTCGTTAAAGTGCTACAAAATATGAAACTAATAATAAAACAAATTCCAAATTTCAAATTTGGTCTTCCACATGACCATATTCGTAGGAGGATTACATCATTAAAAATTCGATGGCTTTATGTACCGTTGTTTTATGACAATGCGAGAAATATACATACATTTATGGAGATTTTCCATTATTTAATTTCTTCAAATATAATGCAAGACTCTATCATTTGGTGGTAACAGTTTGAAAAATGAAACGAACATTTATAGTTAAATCGCAAAACGCAAAATCGCAAAACGAAAACCATAATTTTTCAGGGACGAAGTCCCTTTGAACTAATAATAGTAATAATAATCTAATCCGATGTGCAGTCTAATTACGCATTATTATATTTGCAAAATAGGAATTAGAATGGAAAGATAATAGCTTCATTAAAAACAAATTATTTCCTTTCTTACAAGAGAATAAACATTGCTATTGAACTGAATGCCCTATGACCACAAACTAATTTCATCATAATTATTTTGCAATTTATGAGCTACCTATCACCGAGTTAAGAGACGGACCTGGGGAATCCTGTTCAATGACGTTAGTCTTTACAAACTTGGACTCCAATTATGAATGGAACAGTCGGATTAACACGGACCAGCAGGAACGATGAGAGACTGTTTGTTACAAGGTCGTACACCATCCATAATAGTTCACTCTGCGAGAGGATATTCATTGAAACGAATTCTCAATTCTTGAAATTCATTAAATTAATTGACTGACAGCACGAGGCTTGAGTTTGCGAATGGTAATAAATTTCTCAGTTATCCAAATTTTGTACAAAAGTTCTTTATTAAATCGATGTTCTCTCTGTTACGCACAATGAATAGATTTTTTAACATATATCACGTCTGCAGAATGCATTAGCATGTTTGTAGGTGTTTCACAATAATAGCACAGTTCTCCACATGAAAACTTTGAAACGATAATGATAAAGAGATGCAGGTGAAGAGATACTAGATGAAAGAGATGCTAGATGAAGAGAATGCGGAATTCTGAGTGTTGTGGACATGCTGAAACTCAGCCGTGTAATTTTCGTTTTCTCAGGTACTATACGAGAGCAAAAAATAAAAAAATCTTTTTCTTACATTAATATTTTTATTGCTATCCGAGAAGTTAGAAACCTTTAGTATCTATACAGCATGAACTTAAAACTACAATAAAAATCCAAGAGTCTGGCAGCCCGATAACTCAGCATCCTTTTCGTGACATTCCTACCATAAGATGGCGCTACCATACCTTGGCCCATTGTTTAAAATCGATTTGCTGTTTTCCGTTATACTTTTGTTTAATATTTTGCGCTTATAGTGTATTGTTTCTTGCTTTTAGCTTTACCTTATATGTTATTTCTCCCACCTTCTGGGCGAGTCTTCGTGGCGTAGAGGTCTGCACGCTCAGCTCGTAATTGAAAGTTCCGTGGTTCGAGTCCCGGCGAAGGCTTTGGTAATTTTTCATCTCTTCTGCTTCCATTAAACCTAATGTCTCTACAGTAGCACCCGAACTAAGAGGGTGTTGGATGAGGATTCTTCTCACCCAGGATTTGGCGATTGGGTTCACTAAAAAACCTAGTCGCCCTTTAAAAAGGGGGAGTATATAAGATATTTATCCCACCTTCTTAGCGTGCATTCGTGGTGTAGTAGTTCTGCACGCTGGGTAGGTGTTCCAAAAGACCATGGTTCGATTCCCGGCGAAGGCGATTGCTCATTGCTCCCAAAAAATACCTAATGTCTCTACAACCTAATTAGATTGCTTTCAGAACTTTATAAAAATTTTAATAAAGTAATAAAACTAAAACATGGGACTTTCCTAATTTGCCAGAATCTCGATAATATTAATCAAACCTATGAATTAATGAGATATACAAAGCCTTTAATGTAAATACAGGAAATTGGCTAGTGAATAATTTATTAAATTTGGATTACACCGTCAAAGACTTTCAAGTATAACTTAACAGAAAATGCGCAATTCACGGCTTCTGTTCCTTAAAAAAATTCGAACAACGCTGCGTTACAAAATTCTTGAAGAAAGCTATAGCAAGATACTGTGAACCAAATTTCAGTCGGAAGTATTGATATATTGATAATCTAAACTAATCAGTTACTCAGTTATTGAAATAAAGTTTGAAATTTTTCTTTTAGGTAACCCATTAAAAGTTCCTTCAAGAAACGATTACCGAAATAACTCAATGCACTGAAAGTGATAAAAATAAACTTATTGTGGGAGGGTTAATTGATGACAAAGTTAGTGTGTTGAAGTTAGCAAAAGAAATAACGAGTAGACAACGATGAAGAAGTCAAGACTACTTGAAAAAAGCTCGTAAAGATTTAAATTCACCAGAGAACTAAATATTATAATAATGTAGAAATAATAAATTTTCCCATTCTACGCAAATACTTATATTTGCTGTGAAAAAAGTGCCAAGGATATGAAGTGAGGGTTCATTTAATCGTTATTTGAAGACCTTGAAGCACAGTCAAACTCGATGACTTCTAAAACTAGTGAACTTAAGTTGAACCATACTTAAGTTGTGAATAAATGTATTTATTAATAACTTTTATTCATTAAATAAGTATGTAAAATTAATAAACAATTTTTAAAATGCATTTTGTTATGTAAAAAAACATTTTGCGTTGTTCTAAAATTTTAGTCCGATAGTCCAGCATATTAAATAATCCTGCACTGCTAAAATCCCTATCGTACCGGATTATCACATAGATGTATGTTATCTGCCAGTATCTGTGACTATCTTTTTCCCAGTATCTTTTTTCCCGTCGCCTTGTGAATATCTATTTTTACAGTTTAAGCCAGAAAGTACTACAAAAACTGAAAATCAACATAAGAAAAATAGCTTACCCCGTAGAATAGTAACTGGAGTGTAAGAGCAAAAAGTATTGTAATATAAGCTTATTACAATCCATTTTGTATGCACTTCTTAAAAGTAATGTTGTAAAGCAGTTAAAAATGACATAGAAAATCCAGTCAATGTGTAATCGAATTACAAGTTTACTTTGATTATCTCAGCAAAAGTATCGTAAATATGAATTCAGATAATGTTTAAATGTGTACATAACTATCATGATTGCATCTAACTATCACATGTAACTTGTACAAGACAATGTTTGTAATTAACACATTCTATGCTTATACACAGGTCTTGTATGCCCATGTAATATTTATATTTTTATACGGAAGAAATAATCCCTTCTGCCAGGATGACTATTAATATTATAAGTCTTTTACAACAAAGTCAGGTCAGTGGCTATCACAGGCGGTGCTCAGTACCTGTGAGTTGAAATCTATAATATCTTTGAAGTTCATAGCATCCAGCATGCTAAAGCACCCAGAAAATTACAGGGTGTCTGGAAAAGAAGTGATGAAAACGAACAACACAGACATCGAAAATTAATGCGTGTATTGCATTATACTTCACACAATTGGAATGAAGAACTCAAAAAATTTTACTACGCCTCTATGTGAGCCCCATTTGTAACTCGGCTTGTGACTAAGGTCGTGCTCTATCTCTTTCCACAAGTTCAAAAGCATCACTGGTGCAACTTAATACCATTGTAGAGACATTAGGTACTTTTTGGTAGTAGGAGAGAGGAAAAATGAGCAACGCCTTCGCCGGGATCGAGACACGGGCCTCTGGAATACGCGCCCAGCGTGCAGACCGCTATACTACGAAGACATGCTAAGAAGGCGGGAAAAATACCTTATACATTCCCACTTTTAAAGAGTGACTGGGGTTTTTAAGGACCCAATCGCCAAATCCTGGAGGCGGAGAATCATCATCCACCACCCTTTTACCTCGGGCGCCACTGTAGATTTATTTCGAAGCAGCAAGAAGTGAAAAATGAGCAACGCCTTCGCCAGGCATCGAACCACGGACCTCTGGAACACGTGCCCAGCGTGCAGACAACTACATTACGAAGGCACGCTAAGAAGGCGGGAGAAATACCGTATACCATCATCTTCATAATATCAGTAAGCAAATCCAAAGAGGTCGAGTTTGCTCCACGCCAGACTTTCCGGAAAACGTTTTGAGCACTTCTTTCTAACTGTGCAAACTACTGTGCAATGTACAGACTAATTTCAGATGTATCTGTCATAATTTTACAGCGCCTTTTCCTTGACACCCTGTACAAAAATACACTTAAATGTATACAAATGGTACCGGGAGTAATATTCTTCTTTACATCGCTTGTTAATTATATTATATTTGTTAGTGTCATTCGTCATTTGCTAATCGTGTATTGCATTAAAATGCCCAAATAAAAAAAAGTGCGAGGAAAAAATTCTAATTTTATTAAACAAAATTTTAATGGAACATCGAAAGATTCATTAGTTTGTTAAATAGATCCACTGGTAGTGCGTAAAATAATTTAAAATGTTGTGATTTCAATTAATGTGAAAAGATGTTAAAAATCACATTTATTGAAAGAAAAATAAAGGAACGTCTTTCCTTTTTTGCTATAATAAAAAAAAGTATCAATAGTGCTTGCTATAAGACTGGCAAAGTAACAATTGCCAACACTTTAAAGTATCCACTATTCTAATCGTGAATTTTGGTGAAATGTTTCAAAACACATTTATTACTTTATGTTAAAGCTTGCACATTAAGTTTCTGGAAACTACTTTAATTTTGTCTCTCCGGCCGTCAGAAACAGAATTATAGCTGTTCTTGTTCTATACCGTGAACCGGATGTTTCTATTTAAGAACCCGGAACGTGATGTCTGAGGGTATACAGACCACTAAAAATAACTTTAAAATGAGAATGATCATTTGAATGTTTCTGATGATGTTCAAAAGAGGATTTTGAAATTTTCTATTTGTTATTAAGAGCTCGGGACTTAATTTTGATTCTTGGTAGTACTTTCTTTTCCTTCTGTTTGTGTTTGCATTACATTAAACCTATTTGTTTAAAACATATTGATTTTTTCAACTTTTCTGTTAAGAAGCAAACTTAAAATATTATATAGTAATTTTATGAAACGTTCCACAAATATTTTGTGAGTTAAATGGACTAAAGATTTAGGTTTATGTACACGTCTAAAATATTTTTAAACAATTTTGTAAATGAAAAAAGAAATTTCTCGAAAAATAGCTAGTGCATGTAATCAAACAGATATATTTATTAGAAAGTTTACTTTAACTCTTAGACTCTAGTCCATTTAATTTCTTATGCCTTAATAAAAATAAATGACAAACATGAAATTAAAATAAAGATAACTAGTTTTGTGGGAACATTTCTAGTAATCTTGAAATTTAACACATTTTTAACACAAAATGTAAGAATGAAACAAAAATTATATTTTGGTAATATGTTTATCACCTGTTTCTATCATTTTAAGTAGTATTTGATTACATAACGCCAATAATAGATATATTTGTATTATTTTAAAAAATTTGGGTGTCGAACGATAACGTCGGATAACTTACATAAATAAGTATAAATGACAGTCAGAACGTAAAGGCCAAGTTAAAGATGCACAAAAAGTGCAAAGATACTACCATTTAATTACAAAATCTCCTCTACTCAGATGATAAAACTCAACTTAGACCGTCTTGAAGTTGCGAGCTGTTATTTGTATGATTAGCACCTGTGTTCCCAAACTTTTGTAGTTTTTTACTTAATTTATGGACACTCATGTCCATAAACTAAGGATAATTCAGAGTCACGTGGAAATCGAACTCTAAAATAAATATATCACCTGTGAAATCACTACACACATCTTCAAGAATCATATGCAAATTTCAGGAAGTAGCCAGATGACACCGATGGTACGTCACAATGACAAGAGTGATATATAAGGAATACAGGCAAAGAAGTAAAATTGTTCGCAGGCGCTTTATAAGCATTTTAGTGCAATAACCGAATAGTTATAACACAAAGGACGCATTTGGATGATTTTTTACGTGTTAGAATTATTGGCCACCTGGCATGTGGGCGTACCCAACTGGAAGTATCAGACAAACTTGGAATTTCCCAGAGTGTCATCTCCAGGCTTTGGCAAAGATTCCAAATAGATGGTAATGTGAGTAGACGTTAGAGCACAGGTCGCGCAAGAGTTACAACGTCGAATGAGGACTGGTATTTTTCAGTTAATGTCAAAAGAAACAGGCGGAGCACAGCTTCAGACCTGTCTCGTCAGCTCTCTTCAGCCACTGGTATGACAATTTAAAGGCAGACCGTGTACAGACGCTTAGGGCAGATGGGTCTATATGCTCGTAGACCTGTCAGATGCGTTCCACTTACTGCAACTCACTGTCGCCTGCGGTTAGCCTGGAGTAGAGAGCATGCATTGTGGACACCGCAACAGTGGGCTTGTGTGATGTTTTCCGACGAGTCCAGGTTTAGCTTGCAGTCTGATTCTCGCCGGACTTTCATATGGAGAGCTCCAGGTACTCGTTACCACCAAGAAAACATCATTGAACGACACCGTTATGGTGGTGCAGGAGTGCTCGTTTGGGGTGGAATTATTCTGGGTTCCAAAACTGACCTGCATGTTCAAATTGGAACCATGACAAGCCACTCTATCGGGACGTCATTCTGGAATAACATGTACGTTTGTTTCGGGGCGCCATGGGTGCACAATTTGTGTTTATGGATAACAACGCCCGTCCTCACCATGAAAACATCGCAAGTAAATGCCTTCAATCGGAGGATATCACCCGTATGGACTGGTCAGCATTCTTACCAGACTTGAATCCAGTAGAGCACGTGTGGGACATGCTTGGCCGACGAGTTGCAGCCCGTCAACCTCCTCCTACATGTCTACCGGAACTTCGGAGAGCATTGCTTTTTGAGTGGTGTAATATCCCCCAAGATCAGATCGATAATTTGATACTCAGCATGGCTAGGCGTTGTACGGACTGTATTGCATCGTCTGGGAGACATACAATGTATTAACAATTATACCAACCATGTAATATTCGTTTTTTGTAAATAGGGTTATTTTGGTAATTTGCTCCAGGGAGAAAAAAATCTCTATTTTTTTTTTAATAATACCAAACATATAGCATTTGTTTTTGCTCTTTACCTTTTGTTTAATAAATAAGCTTTACAAATAAGTCAAATTTATTTTGCTTCTAACTCTTACTTTGCCTGATTTTGCATTATCCTTAATTTATGGACATGAGTGTATTTAACTGAGAGTACATAGAATGATGGCGCGATTAATCTTTAGATACCAAGACAAAGCTACCATTGGCATAATCAATCAACTTATGGCATCATACATTGTTTGTCAGGCTACGCTGTATCGATATCTAGAATAATTTACCGTATACTCCCATCCATATTTTCATAGCACGTCCTTCTACAATTAAATGATTAAAGTTTTAACTCAGGGGAGGCATAGATAATTTTTCATGTTCCCTGCACAGAAAAAACTAATAATCTCTAAAATTTATATTTAGGAAGTTACTGGATAGCAGCAAATGGATTTTTCAAATTAGAGTAGTTTATGACGCATAGGTTTGAGTTGATAAAGTATTAGTTTAGAAGAGAAGCACATAGTTTGGTCCTTAACTTAAAAATAATTTGAGACAACATTTTATAGTAATCATGAATATTTTTCGGTAAATGGATTTTAAATAGTGATAGGTCTTTTCGGGAATAAAATAGATAGGAAATATGCCCAAAAATTATTTAGCATTATTTAAATTATTTAATGATGTAATATCAAAGATTATGTTGTATGTACCAAAAATGTAAGTGCTTCTTATAATATCACTACAGACAAGTCTGATGACAATATATACTTTTACATTTATTATTTTACCACATACTAATTATTTGTGTAGATTTAAACTAGATTTAAATTTGAAAATAAAATTTTTAAAAATTATTTATCCTATTGTAAATTTTTTTACATTGATATTCTTAAGAAATGCCTAATTTATAAGGTAGTTTATATTAATTAACTATTTATTAAGAGTTAAACTTTTATAAGGTATTTAACCTTCCTTTCGGCATGCCTTCGTGGCTAATTGAACTCTCGACGTGTATGCAGTGGACTCTCGACGCGTATGCAGGAGCTTCGGAGTTCGAATCCCGGTCACGCGGAGGGTACTGCACATTTTTGAAGTTTCTGTATTGATATAACCTAATGTCTCTGCACTTTTACTACAACTTCTTTCCGTAGTCCTCACCAGAATGCAGAAGAGTTAAATGTTTAGGTGAGAGCTTCTGGCAGTCTCCATCTTGCTCTTGCTTCATATTACCAGCTCTGCCAAGTTTTATTTTGGATTTAGCATCGTTTTAACCGACGTTTAAATACGTACCGCTAGCTATCTTCAGCCAGCTTAAGAAGTCTCAGACTATGTGTGGTCTCGGACTACGTTACCTACATTCGAAATTCAACGCTCTATTACGTAAATTTAGGTATGCTCAAGTCGAGGAGGTTCATCTGTCGCACAAACTTGTCCCTTTCGTTTCATTTCACAAGTCTTAAAACCAAGCGTTCATTAAGACTATGATTTGTTTCAGACTAGCCGCCCAGACGGGGTGCCTACTGCGATACCAAAGGGCCTGGGATCAAATTCCGGAGAAGGAATGAATGTAAAGTGTATGTCCGTTCATAGGAGGTAACAGTGGCCACCTATTAGGGGTCTTCCATAATAAAATGTCCACCGTTTTCGGCTTTAGTATTGGCGACAAGTCTGATGACAATATATACTTTTACATTTATTATTTTACCACATACTAATTATTTGTGTAAATTTAAACTAGATTTAAATTTGAAAATAAAATTTTTAAAAATTATTTATCCTATTGTAAATTTTTTTACATTGATATTCTCTGGAGTACATTTTAGGCTCTGGAGAACATTAGCGCAAGATTCCAGATACCGTTCATGCAGTAGAACCGTACGTATTAATGACTTTTTAATAGAAAACTCAAATTTAGAGAAAAAAGTGGTTAACAAAAACACATTGACTGGAAAGTTAAAGAACCAGGTTTAATTTTTTTTTTTTTTTTTTTTTTTTTTTTTTTTTTTTTTTTTTTTGTCACTTGAATTTTTATCAATATCCCTTCAAACTTTTGCTCAGTTAGAAAGTATATAATTTATTGTTATAGATTATTTTATATTTTTGAAATTAATCTTTTTAAGTGCAACCTTACTTTTTTTTCTAAAACTGTCAATGAAATGTACAATTGCCATCTTGTTTGGCGCCGTGTTGGCGAAGAATAACAAATCAATCGGCACTTTCATAAAAAAATCTACTACTTTCTTGTCTAATGCACCTGTCCTAGATGTTAATGCAGACAGATTGAGTGAGAAATTGAGTCAGTCATTCGCACGAGTTCTGATTTATGGGTGTCATTTTCACCCTTTCAGCAACTTCAGGAGGACAATTCTTTCCTGCTTTCAGAAAAAGGAGAAAAAATTAGCTGTCTACTTTTGCGTGATGGCTTGCCATGTGTCTTGCTACAAGATAACTCAAAGGTAAGGATTTCGTATAAAGTATGGATGAATTGCTTTTCCTCTCATCTGTTATGCGGCAAATTTGGTAAAAATGTAGTTTTTCTTAGAGTAAGTCTTATCCATTAAATAGGTAACCAGAAAGATGCTCAGGGCTGATAACATATTCATTTCCTTGGTAGTTGTTCACCATTGATTGATGATTCATACCTTCATGAATGGCTTTCATACATATGTCTCAAATGTTTAGTTTCACGTTTTTAACATTTATATTTTATCCTTTCAGTGTAGGGTAAACAGGTTGAAAAATATTAATGCATAATATTTTATAATGGCTATAAACATGCATTAGAATTTTGAAGTTTTATTAGTTCTGTTAAACCTCAGTATATTCATTTCACACTCATTTCAACAAGTAGTTGGAAGCCGAAATAAATCTTCAATATCTAATATTATAATGAAAGAGAATTTCCAGAGAGAAAACGTAATATTTACACAGTGTGTTAACAAGAATTTCGTGCATATGAATTTAATAGAGGTTTAAATCATGTTTACATAGAGTAATTAGCAAATTAAAACAAACAAAATAGATATTACGAAGTACTCTGAATTCCATATTATCCTTGTTAATTAAGTAATGCTTGGGCGTGCATCAATAATTTGAAAACTACGAATAATTCAAAAAGTTGGTCTATATTTATTTATTGGTCTTTTCAGAACCTTCAACGGAACGACTTACAGTACACTGTTTTAAAACAGACTTGAATTTAAAAAAAAACATAATTTTTTAATTATAAATTTAATAATAAATATAATAATGAAATTTAAATAACAACGAAACTTAGAAGTTTTCTTTTGATCTTTCGCTTAATGTTCTCATGGTGTTTGTCAAAAACTTGTCATCGATTGGTGAATTCTTTTCTGATAAGTTTCGAGGTCAAATTTTGCATACACACTCTTTATAGACACCAATATGCGTTATACGTGGTCTTTCTAAAATTCGTTTTGGATTTTTTAAAATTTAATGTTAACACAAATTTTCGGACATAATTTTCATTTAACAAGCGAACTAAAAATCGCAGAATTTTACTTTTCTGCCATCAAATGTAACGAAAAAAAATTGTGTGAAAGTTTTTAACGTAAACTTCAAATTTATGGAAAATGCTTGAAAATTTCTCGATGTTTTTAAATATTTTGATGTACATTTTGTTTAATTTTAACATCTAAAAATGTATTAATTATAATATTTTGAAATTTATATTACAAAACAAATACTTCGCTCTCTTTTCATTGTAATACAGTATGAAGCCCTTAAATACAGTAGAAAGCTATCGGTTCTTTTTTTCCTCTTGGAAAATAGTTTCAGGGTTTTTATTGTCGACAAAGCATGTAAACGAGCCTTCTCAGCTGTTGGATGTGAGATAACTTTCTGTTGTTTACGTTTCTTAATGTTTTAAAAAATGCCTGTTTTGTGTAGATTAAAGAAGAACGAATTAAAACTCGCCGTTAAGTAATTATACTTAACCGTTTCAAAAGGCGCGAAATTTGTTGATCTAAACTCTAAAGAACTTAATAGCAAATAGTCATGTTTTACTGAAAAATGTTTTCCACAAAACTGCTTATGGACGACAATACGATATGGTAAACCGAAGGTTTTCAAAATTTGATCTAGATTTTTTGAATTTATTCTTCAAACAATTTTTCGCACATATTTTTGTTTAACAAGCCAACTAAAAATCTCAGAATTTTACTGCTTGCACCAATGGATAGAATGGAAAAAAGGATTTCTATGTGAAATTTGTAGGAGATTTTAAAGTAGTTTCTAATTATCTGGAAAATTTATGGACTTTTTCGACCATTTCGACGTAAAAAATTGTTGAAAGTAAAAGAGTGATTATTCATTGTTGAAAAATTATTTTTCTGTTGAATAATTTGATTCATAACGTTTCATTTAGAACAAAAAGAGGAAAATTAAAAAAAAATAAGCTTTTATTTAAAACTCATAAAGTAATCAATGAACTACAAACTAAAAAGCTAGCAAAAGAAAATCTGAAAGGTTTCAGATTTTAAATTACTTCCAAAGGGACTTTTTTTAACATTTTGTGTGTTACCTTTATTTATTATGTTTATCATGTTCTTCGCACTTAAATCATAAAATTAAGTTCAAGAGTAATATCGTAAAATAATTTTAAACTGAGGATATCTTTACACACGCTGGAGATAAAACTTTTTTTTTCCCTGTATAACGTCGCTATTGCTCGCTTTGAAATGCTTGAGTTTGTTAACTAAAAATTGTTAAATTTTACATAATATCAAATAGATAATAAAAAAATTCCGAATTTCAAATCTGGGCTTCCATATGCCCCTATTTCCAGTAGAATTACGCCATTCTAAATTCGATGGCTCTATGGATCTTTGTTTTATCACAATGCGAGAAATATACATACATTTATGAAGATTTTTCATTATTTAATTTCTTCAAATATAATGCAGGACTCTAACATTTGGTGGCAACAGTTTAAAAGTGAAACGGACATTTATAGTGATTCAACTCAAAATCGGAAAACGAAAACAATAGTTCTTCAGGGACAAACCCCCTTTGGACTAAAAAATAGTTTCTTATTTAGTTTAATGGAAGCAAGAGATTAAGTAATTCTCTTCATAAAATTCATTTGCAATTTTATATGATGAATAATAAAAGCGTTGTCGCCTAATTAACAAAAATATAATAACTGAACTATATTGTCAAATACATTAACTTCGTTCTCTTCGTTCATGTTTAACAATTTGATAATTTACATATAAATTTATCAAGGGCGCTCTCACTTGCTCCCATTAAACTATATGATAATTTTTTTCCTACTCTTACTTCATTAATTTTTTTAGATTCAATTAAAATCTTTTTATTGAAAAACTTTATTTATTAATTTTCCTTGTTCCTATCCCCCCATCAAAATATGTATTACATACTTTTTCTGACGAGCAATGTTCACGTTCTGTCGAATAGCATGTCTAATGCTGTGTAAAGTTGCGATGCGTTTGAACGCTAAATACGTTTATTATTGTTCGCGAGTAGTTTTGAACCGAATTTCCTTTCTTCGAAAGTTATCGAAAGTTAAGTTATATTCAGCGAAGCAAGCTATATCAATACTATGTCTTCAGGTGTGTTCTAACTCTTGAAGAATCGGTAATTATTTTCGTCGTTCAGAAGCCTCACTATTTACGAGGGCATTTCGAAAAGTAAAGATACACCGTACGCCAGAGGAAAGGAAAAGTTTTGGTGAGAAAGTTGGCAACACAGGTGTTAACCTTGAATCGTTAGCTTTCTCCTCGCGGTCGTTCGGCATTTCAACGTTGATTCTGGTTGGAGTAGGTCCTCTTTAAAATGGCTGCGCCGATTCAGAATCCCGCCAAATGCGAAGTGCGCTCCGTCATACGTTTTCTTCATGCAAAATGTCAGCGACCAGCGGATATTCACAAAGAAATTGTTTCTGTTTATGGGAACATTATGAATCGACAAAATGTAACGAAATGGTGTCGTCATTTCTCTGAAGGTAGGACCGATGTTCATGACGAAGAAAGAACAGGTTGGCCATCTATGATCTCTGATGCCCTTCTTCAGAGAACGGAGGAAGCAAGTCGTGCGAATAGACGTCTCAAATTGAAAGAATTGCATCAGATCATACCGGAAGTGACAATGACAACTATTTATGAAGTTGTGACTGTCAAGTTAGGGTACAGGAAATTGCGTGCGCGCTGGGTTCCAACAGGCGGCAACCTTCTGTGACTGTGGGATACAAAAGCTTGTGCACCGACTTAACAAATGTTTGGATAACGGGGGTGATTATGTCGAAAAATAATAAATAATACAGTTAATAAGATGTAACTGACGTTTTCTAAATAAATGTTTTTTTTAAGGAATGCGAGCCATTGTATCTTTACTTTTCGAAATGAAATCAGTACATGCAGTTTTAAGCAAAATCCGCAAAATATTCTAAACATCGATGTATCGAATGGGTTGAGATAAATATTTAAATGTTTTGAAAATTTAAGTTGCATTCTTTGAACTCTTTATACATAGCTTTTTTCCATTAAAGAGTTAATTTATCACAAAACGTTATGTCTTAGATTTGAAATGGTGTGAGAAAAATTGCTGTTTGTGATATGTGGACGGCTGGAAACTGATTCCATCCGTACTGTAAAATCTATTCCATAATCCGTTGCGAGGAATTGATGCACACAGATAATTAATTATATACGGGTGGAGTTTAAAATCTTTTTTTTTTTTTTCAAAATTCTTACAACTGACTTCAGTCCCAAGCATAATGCTAATGAGTGATGCTGAACTGAATATCGGGGGCTACTAAAAAATGCTGCTCTTTCTCTCCTGTCACAATTTGCTAATGTTCTCACGGTTTCCTTAGCACCTTGTGCTGTTTTTGGTCTTACACAGCCTACGAATCGAAACTGTTAAATCCACTTTAAAGATACTTTTGTGTATTGGAATCTGTCCCATGCTGTCCTATGTTGAAGTGTCAGAGAAAGAGCATCTGAGCTGCAACCGTTGAATATCTGTTTCTAGCAGAAACGTCGTAAATAAAAATGAGATCTTTCACCAACCACGATTCCATTGTAAATGAAATAAATGTAAAATAAATGGTTTTAGATAACACATAAACGCTACTACAGTTTGGTGTTATATTAATTGTACTATGTGTTATTCAATAATGAGTACACTCTCCTATGTCACCTTGCGCAGTTTTCTGTGTTAGTACTACTAATTCTCGATTAGTCATCTCATGTAGTTATCTGGACAATTTTTCAGCAATTCTAGCATTAATATTTTGTAATTACTGTTGTTCTCATGACCCTGTTTTTCACATATATGTGTAAAGTGGCGCTCTAGATATTTTCATAATTTTCTTCAATCATATCTTATTTCCTTTTACGATTGGGGAAACTTTTGGGTAAATTAATAATATTTACATGAGAACTAATACAAATTGAGTAGATATATCCGAAATTAGTGTATCTGAATACAAGTTTAGCAAATTTAGATCATGAGTTTTACAAAACTGACGGATTAAATCTTTTACACCGAAGTCACCCGTAACGCCCGTGCAGACATCGAAAGGTCATCCGAATGCCTACGTCCATTTTCTACCTGGTGTTTTCCCGCATCACGTTAGTACATGGCTCATTAGTTTCGGAAGTTGTTCATTGATATGCCAATCATTCTTTTGAAGCAACTAAAGTAGCTCACTTAAATGAATGCACCTTCCCTCTCCTTTCTTTAGCATCAACGTTTAGCTACTGATGCTTACAGTTACAATCCGATCCTAAGGGGAAACTGCACACAATAGGTGAAACGGCACAAAGATTCCAAGAGAGAAATAATCATTTCTCTTAAGAAGGTTATTAGTAACGCTGTAGTAGTTCTACTACGCACAGGGAAAGAAAATCTATTTCAAAACAAATTCGTATATACTGGCGTTTTAGATGTTTGAAGGGAACATATTTGCCATCTGTCGATGCGAGAGAGTAAAACAAACAATCACTCGAAATAGAGACAACGTTTCATTATAAAGCATACAAGAGATTCAGAGTAATTTTTTAGTTTTGTTTTAAGATAAGCATAATTAACCTTTTTTTTCTGTATTAAATTCAATGGATAAATATATCATTTCAATACATAAATTGGTTTTTTCATTCCACGTCAAAGAGTAAATATTCTACATGTACATTCAGCTTTTAGAAGCGTCAAATCGAGCCTCCATCTGATTATGCTCGATTATAATTCATTAATGGAATAAAATATGCAGCAGTACGAAACATTAAAACGATCTTCGACTTTCGGCGCTTAAAGGTATCACAAAAATTTCTTTCGCTTAAAAAAATAGCTTATCCTCTACGGGATCATACACTTCTACATTATTGATATTCGATATCTCTCTATAGAGAAAATTCTCTTTTCTTAGTGCAGTGGTGTTTCTTTATCCATTTAGACGGAAATGTTTTTCAGAGAATATTAACATTTATCACGTTAATTACCAGCCGCATTTACAAGCAGTGTGTTGATTTATCGATCAGTTCCATTAGGAAACTTTCCCGATTTAAAGACCTTTAATTTGTATTGTTTGGTTGAAACAGTTTATCTGCACCGCTATTGATTGATGATTACATTTTAACGCACTTCTGTATCATTAGTACTCGTTTAATCACGTTAGTTTACTCGATGCTAGTTAATTGCACGATTTTCTTCACTGATTACATTGTAACACACTTCTAAGCATTTCAAACGAATTTTATTTGTACTTTTTATTTTCACGACTAGTTCATACTGATAGTACAAATGAATGTTAAATAATTGTTATTTAATTAATCAAATAATGCTGAAAGTTGATATAGTGCTTACGGAATTTAAATATTAACACTTTTGGTTTTTTATTCGATAGAAATGTAATAATATTAAATATATATATAAAAGCTTCTGTAAACATTTATTTAATAATAGGGAGTAACATAAGAACTTTTGTTTGCAAGTAAATCAAATCAATGCCTTAACTCATTTAAAATATTCATTATGTACTTCTTAAAGGTTTCATCTTTTAAGTCTGTGATCCAAAGATCAGTTCCTGATTCGGATGGTCATATAATAAAATTATAGTTTTGGTTAATGGACGGGTGTTCTGATATGGCGTAAAAATAAAAATCCAGTGAAACTGATTTTAAATTATATATAGTATTTTGAATCTAACTGTAATTCGAATTTTAGTTCCGGAAAAGTAACAACTCTTAGAGTTTAATATACATGTTGTTAATTGATGGTAGTCAATGACAATATGTCAGTATTGTCATTGACAATAGCTATGTCAATAATAGCTATGACAATAGTTATGTCTATAATGTCAATGACAATAGCTATGTCAATAATAGCTATGACAATAGTTATGTCTATAATGTCAATGACAATAGCTATTTTTTTAATACTTAAAATTTTACTTTTGATTTTCGTATTTTTGCAATTTAAGATTTTTTTTAACAGATTTTTAGGTTTCCAAAGCAAAAGTGGTCTAAAAATACTAGTTTAAAATGCAATTTAAAATTCTGTCTAAAATGGTTTTTCATTCACGATTTTAAATTGAATTTCTCTACCTTGGAGATGGTATATGGAGAGATTTCTTTTTATAAATTGTTATGAATTATTCGTACATATATATATATATATATATATATATATAATTACCGAACAATTTTTTTAAATAACCAAATTTAATCATGCCTAGAATTTTCGCGCATTAAGCTGCTGAAAAATTATAAGTAAAGACACAAAGTAAAAAATTTAAAACTAATTTTTCACAAACCCCAAAACTGAAATCCATAAGTAATAAATTTCAAATAATAATATAAATGCAACAAAAAATTTTAAAAAATGTTAAAACCAAAATTCTTCAAACAAGCACTACCAAAATTCAAACAATCAATAAAATTTAAAGGAAAACGAATATAATAGAAGAGGAATTCAATCAACTTCAGTGCCATTCGTCAGGAGGAGAATGATATATATATATATATACATATATATATGTACGAGTGAATTTTATTATATATATATATATATATATATGTGCATATGTTTACTTAAACTATAATTAGGTAATTTTAAAATTTTGAATGTTGAAACAAAAAATAGAGAGAGAGTAATATAGTTAAATTAATTTTAATCAGGTCTTTTTCAAAATAATTTGATTTTAATATTTACAGTTTACTTTCACTCTTAGCCAATGGCTGTTTACTAACTTTCACATCATAGTTATATTACTCTCGGTAACTTTTATTTCAAAAACTTAAAACTGCCTAATTATAATTTACTTTAATTTAATGCTGTATAAGCATCTCAGCAGCAACCAAGCTACGCTTAAGTTTTAAAATCTTATTTGCACGCTTCTTTTTTTTATTACATATATCTGTGTTACATACAAGCGTAATGCACAAAAACGGTTCCACAAAACACCTTTATTCATGTTCCTAAGAATTTATAGAACTTAGCATAGTTTTAGTTAAGCTCCTTCTATGTCTGAAAACACAGCTGTGACTAGCATAATTTTACTTAAAAAATACTTTTGATTAAAAGTTTAAAAACATGTTTTAAACATTTTTCAGACACGCGTAAAACTTGCCATAATTAACAAATTTAATTTTCCCCAAAATTCTCTTATTTCGAATTCAAATATTTTGTAACAAGAATTAGACTTTGCTTCACCTTTAGAGCTAAAAGCTTGAATTCGTGCAAAGCTTTTAGCCTAAAAAGCTTTTTGACATAGGCGTGTTCTTGAAACACTTTATATCAAATAAAAAAGTCTGAAAGACACCAGAATTTGCAAAACGTTTCATCTGAACATCAAGTTTTACTGCTAATGGAAGGTAAGCTTTCGCCTCGGGTACATAGAAATTGTTGTACAAAGTATTGGAGTTTAAACTGATTTTAAACTTGTAAAGTCATTAGATTATTTTGAAGCAGGTGACGTGTAAAATGTGCAATGCCCTCGCCGGGATTCAAAGCATGGACCTCTCTAATACGCGTCAAGTATGCTTCCAATTACACCTCAAAGGCATATGGAAAGGAGGGAGAAAATACTTTATATACTTTCTTTTTAAAAGGCGACTGAGGAATTGGGGATCCAATCGCCAAATCTTGCTGATGAGAAATGATCGTCCACCACCTTTTCACTTCGGACGCCATTGTAGAACCAATAGGTTATTTAAGCAGAGGATGTAAAAAATTTGCAGTGCCCTCGCCGAGACTCAAACTTGGATGGCTCGATTATGCGCCGAGTATGCTACCATTACACCACTACTGGAAGGAAGGATAAAACAAAGAATATGCATTGTTAAGAAGAAAAACTTCGCAGTAGCAGGAAAAGCTTTCTTCAAACGAAAAGGAAAACAGCTGCGCATGCGTGAAACATCTGTCACCAAAAAGTTCAACAGCCAGTGAAAGTGAAACTTCACCTGATTTTCTTTTTCATCTTAACCTGTTCCTCAATTTCCTTTACACGCGGCGGAAGAGGAAAATCTCGGTCAGGTCCGGTACATCACAGAGGGGGGAATTCTCGCCAACAGGTTCCGTCGCCAAATCCCTTGACGAATTTTCCCTTTCTTTCTAGCGACGTAGAAGACAAACTGGTTTACATTACCTCTATGGAGCCTTCCCTTCTTTACATACTAGACGTTCTTTGGATAAATTACCTTTTAAACTAAACGTGCCTGTTAGACCATGTTTAGAGCAACTTGTTTGGTTAGGTGGGTTGGGCTACGACCACTTCTGATACCTTTAAACTAAACATAAGAATACCTCTCGACTGTAAGTCTGAAAGGTTTTTCTGTCACCTTCTCGAATGCCTTCGTCGTACAATTCGAAAGAATCTCCGTCTAGCAATCGGAAGTTTCGGAATTCGAATCCCGGCGGGGGCAAGCAGGCTGTTTCACCTTGTCTATGTCTAAAACATTCTAATTCCCTCTGAGTGGGGGAAAATATAATGTTTTTTTCTCTCTTCATTGCTTGAACTTCGCGGTGTTACTGGAAGCATGTCCAACTAGCAGTGGGGAACGAATCTCGGAGATCAGTGGGGAACGAATCTCAGAATCCGAAAATCGAATCTCAGAGAGGTTCTTGCAAATGTTTCACACCTTCTGTTCCGAAATAAATTCTGATGGTATTTGCAAGTCAGGCATGAAATTTTGCATAATACTTGCCGAGTCCTTTTTCAGACAAAAAAAAAAAGGGGGGGGATTACATGGTTGATTCTGATCATCACAAACTTGTTCCAAACCACATTAATTTTAGATCAGAAAAAATAGTAAAATATTTATGTAATTGAGCTAAAAATTTTCTTGAAAATAAGATTATTAATGTTCACAAAGTTTTTAAACTGAAGATCAGGATTTTGATTATAAATATGAATTCAAGAAAATTTCTATTAATTTCCTTTCAGATCGATGGTATTGGTACCAACAAGCCAAGAACCAGCTGATAAAAAATTTAGATGACGATAGAAATTACAACGTTGCTAAAAATATTATCCTTTTCATCGGAGATGGAATGGGTCTGACTACAGTGACGACAGCTCGTATCTTGAGGGGACAAAAGAGAGGTCACACAGGAGAAGAAAATGAACTGACTTTTGACAAATTTGAATACGTCGCTCTAGCGAAAGTAAGTTTACTCACTTTTATATTTCAATAAATATATATTACGGAGATTAATGTTTAAAATAAAAAATATAATATTCAGTAATATTGTCTCTTAAAAGTTACAAATTTGCGTGGTCTGAGGCACAGAACTGGAAGAAAGCTAACCCCAAAAGATCGAAATAGCGTGCAAAACAAAGGAAGCAGAAATATTAGGTTGGCAAGAAAATAATTTCGGTTTGCAAAAATACGCAGCGTTATGTTCGTTTTGTTATTCTTCTTTCAATTTTATATTTTTTACTTTTGAAATTTGGCAGTTGACACTTTATGGGTGCTTTTGAAACATATTCCGTAAATTTGTGTTTACAGTCGATTTAAGGTCGATTTTAACATGAGGTGTAAAAATTAAAATTAAAAAAAAAACTGACAAATTTCACGTTTTTATTTTCATAAAGACAAGAAGCGGCTGAAGCTCCCTAAGAGATATATGAAGTTAATGATGTTGATTGCTTAATAGAACACATGTGTCAGAATTTGTTTAAAAATTTTTGTTTTATGATATTTTTTATTTGAAGATGACCAACGTTTTAGCCGACTTTCTGACAAAATTAAAGCCATAATTAAATGGAATCGTCATATAACGTTTTGAAACGAATTATTGCTGGTCATGAAAAATGGACCGTCTACAATAACATTTATCGAAAAAAGATCATTTTCCAAGCATGATGAATTAGCGCAAATCATATCGAAAGCTCAGTTGCATCAGACAAAGATCTTGTTGGCAATTTGGTGAGATTACAAATGTACTCTGTGTTTATATCTGCTTCCAAGGAACCAAACGATCAACTCAGATGTTTACTGCCAACAACTCATGAAACTGGAGAAAACAACAAAGGAGAAAAGGACAGAATTGTCTAATCACAAAGTAATCATGTTCTACCTCGACAATGCGACGCCTCACACACCTTTAGCAAGAAGTACGAAGTTACCGGAGCGTGGTTGGGAGTGATATTGCATCTCCTGTATAGCCCCGACCTTGGACATTCGGATTATCATGTATTTTGAGATTTACAAAACATTTTAGTTGTTAAAATTTCAGTAATAAGGATGATAGCATTGTGGTTGAGAATTTTGCTGATAAAGAAGTTCTATGATCGAATCCTGGAGAAGGCATAGTTGTAACTGTCCGTCCCCTTCATAGGAAGCAACGGTGGTCGCCTATTAAGTGCCTCCACTTCTAGCTTTAGGATTGGCCAGTGCTGAACAGGCAAGTGCATGCCATTGGATTACAAATAGTATTATTCGGCGGTAATGACTACTAGTTTATTTCGCCATTCACACAGTGTGCCCAGGAAAGCATGTTAGGCTGGATGAAATGCACTACTGACATAAAAGGACATGCTATATAACAGGCCTTCCAGCTGAGAGTAAATCATTTATCTGAATATAGAATTTTGGCATCTGTTGGAGAGATTGCAAAATTTATGAGCCCTTAGATGGTAGCAAGTAGTCATGTCACGCAGTTGAACTCAAAAGAGGTAAAGAGGAAAAGACGTTGAACAATAGGAATTCAATTTGGAGAAAGTTTCCCGCCAATGATTTCCGAATACGCATCGTATTTTATTCTATTATCAATCTAATCATTTCTGCTTTGTACTGACTTATTTTTTCTAAAATTATTTCCGTATTTGCCCTCCCACCGCCCTCAAGAAAAACGAGACGCACAAGAGATGTTGATTATATCATCCCCATTTAAAACATAAAGCAAAGTAAAAGTATTATTTATTTTATCATTTTTATAGATGTACAGAATGTCGTGCTTTCGGTAAAAAAATCTTTCTGATCTTGTCAGAAATATGTGCAGAGGCGTTCTAATGTAAAAATGCCTTGCAGGTGAATCAGATAAAAAGCATACGGTATTGTTACGAATATCTTGTGAAATGTTTGCTATCGTTATTTAAATTTGGATATAATGTAAGACTCGAGGCAATAGTTATATACGTACACTAAATACTTGAAAATGCAAAACAGAACTTACTAGTTAAATGTTACTGCACTAGTTGAATGTTACTCACTAGTTACTTCGTTCATACTTCTAAGCGATGAAACATTTAGATTATTTGCCAATGTATAGACAAATTTAGAAATATTTTCATTCATACGCATATACTTGCTAAAATAATTTCGAATTCTCACCAGTAGCTATTATTATTTATACATCTCAATGTTTTAATAGAGTAACTAACACACATGAAAATAAGTTAAGCCAGAACAAAAACCTCTCTAAACTGTACCGAAATATCACATATTTTTAATAATTGAAGGAAAATAAAAGTATAACACATTTATTCAGTTCAATAAGTTAATGTCATCAGTTGTTACTTAGGCGGGTATGTTTTGCAATGTTTGTTCAGTTAAAATTAAACATTAAAATATCTTTTGAGCAGGAAGAATATAAAGCTGAATGCGAATATTAATTAATCAAATAATCGCAGTTAATATGACAATGTTCCAATAGTAAAGCAAACAGCTTTACTTTGCTATTGGAATATTTGCTCGTATTATCAGTTTGATTCGTCTCTTGTAAAATATTTTAGATATTTTAGTAATAAACTATATAGGATATTTTAGTTGTTTTATCACTTCTTTTTTCTGCGAAAGAATTCTTAACATTGCATAGTACAAAATATATTTGCAAAAATTATTAGGGAAATTTAAAGGCAAAGTATTGTTAAGTTGTAGTTCGATTACTGCTAACTGATATTGTAATAAACCGCGTCTGATACTTTCTTAGATATGAACTGTAAATTTATTAAAATGCATATGATAAATAAAACTTCCTTAAATGAAAACTAACAGACAGTTGGTAGTTAATACAAAATCTTTTCTTTCAATATTATTTAACATTTAATTGACAAATGAACATTTAGTGTTTTATCTTCTTCTGACTAATCTTCTGACTAATCTCAAATCAGATCTATAAATTCATTCATCTTCATAACTTCCAAGACGAAATTAGGTCTCTTCAACAGATCTTCACACAACAACGGAACACAACAAAGTAGATGCTGCTCAGTAACTTCATGGTTTTTTACATCTGGCACAAGTGGGAAACGTTTCAGTACTATGGGGAATATGCGAGGGACCTTAAATGTCCTCAAGTCAAGCCGTTTGGTCTTTCCTGTCACCCTTGAAACAATTGTATTTTACAAGTATGGGGACTATTTTACGGCAATATAATATTAACTGCCAGAAATGAAAAATTGTTCTGCAAGTATTAGGTGCAGTTCAAGGTTAGTATGAGAATCTGATTGAATAACTCTAATATGAATATGTGTCGGAAATATAGTAAAGTTTAGTGCCTGTAATTTTTCCATGCCCGTAATTTTTAGTTGCCAGATGCAAACGTCTACAATGTCTTTCTGTGGAAGGCTAAAAGTAGCACAAATATGCATCAGGCAGTTTTTCAAATGTTATTTTGTTGTTGATTTTGTCCCTCGTTTAAAAGAAGAAACAATCGTAATCTCTGAAGAAGTTTCTCGTTTAGTTACTTCTTAAATATAGAACATTATTTCAATGATGGCAGTAAAGGGCTGTTTGATGCCCTGATCGGTAAAGTGATTAGCATTGGTAGCTGCCATATGGTTGGGCACGGGGTCGAGTCCAAGACAAAACTTAGATTTTTTGTAAGTGCATAATCTTCTTCATAGTCTTCATGCCATGGGAGCACTTTAAGTACGCAGCCATTTGGGATAGTTTTCTTGAGAGGTTTAGAGATAGGGTAAGAATGATTTCAAGCCCTTGAATTTGTCTTTCGAGGATTCTCCTTTAAAACTGGGACGCAGTTGTACAAAGTTACCCATAAGGGTCATGCCAATAACAGATCCTGCCACGGTAAAATTCGTAACTTATCCTGATTCTTCTTTCAGTTAAGTGAGGCAAGTCACAGTTCCCATTTAATACTATATACTATGTTTTTGTTACTTAAAATGCGGCTTCCGTGATTATGGTGTAGATAAATGAGTTCTTAATTCTTATAGAGATGACAGAAGTAATTCAATTTCCTCATCTGTCTGTTTTCTTCCTTTACTTCAGCTTTGCGCTTCCTTTGTCAAATCTTTCTTTCTACTTCCTTTCCCTCATTTACTCATTGTAGTTAGATTTCCGGCTGGAATGTGGTACTATTATTTATTCTGTCTGAGCTTGCAATGGCTTCGTTGGATCATTAAACTATCGAACTGTTCTGTGAAGACTATTCTTAATGTTCTTAAACAATCTTCTAAAGTAGATGGTAGTGCTTTCAGTTAATAGCTGTATATTGTTTGTCTTTTGCCTGCTCTTTAAATTTGATATTGCACCTTTTATTTAACTTCTGGTTTCATTTTAATACGCTTAAATTAAAAATACACCACTTGATCCACAAGCTATGCAGGAAAAAGCATGACTATTTTAATGATGGGCTTGTGCAATCAGAAGATTAGTGAAGTAATAATTGTTGCACAGCAACTGTATTATAAAATTGAGGAACTAAAAAAAGCTATTAATGCCTCTGAAAAAATGTTGCTAATTTCAGTTTACCGAAAATTATTTGTAAAAAATCGTTTACCTTGTTCAGAAATTACCTGAAGTCGTAAAACTAAAGATTAAAGGGAACAAAAATAGTATTTAAGAAACCGCAATCTATTTTAAATGCACTTCTTCGTTTACATTCATAAAAATATAACCACTAAGTCCAGTTAAAGCTTTTCTCCCTGAGAGATAGATTAATACACTGCATTGGGAAGCTGCCATAACCTTTGTAGTTTTAAAGTCTTAGGGATAATTATAAAATTATTCCCTTAATGCTGTGTTTTCAAATTTCAGGTAATAATACATGGATACGAATGAGAAGTGTACCTATGAAAAATTTTGAATTTAATGCAACAGAAAGATTTAATGTTTCTTGTAATTTCCAGTCATCATTTTTCTTTTTAAAAGACCGTATGAATGCATTTTTATTCTTGTTGAACTTCGTGCAACTAACTGTGTTTATATATGATGCAGCAATGTAATCAATAAAGAATTTAAAAATTAAAATAAATTCTGAAAGGATTCAACGGCTTCTAGGAAGGGCAGACAATTTACCTTTATGCCAAACCCAGACTCGAACCTGGGCTCTTCCGTATAGGAATCGCAGTAACTAATCCCTTTCTCGTCTGGGCGGCCACGTCAGATGGTTTATTAAGGATATTTAGCCTTTTGCTGAGCTAGCAATTACTAATTTACTACTGAATTTCCATCTGTTAACACAGCGTCGTTTTGTCTTTTTAATTTAATTATTACTCGTATTAAATACCGCTTTCTTCGAACTACGGCACATAATATTCAGCAATAAAATGATCAAATTTTTAAAATCATCATTTTTTAGAACTCCCGCTTAAGTGTTGCCGTACACTTTTCTATTTTTGTTTTCAGGCCTTTCACATTTCATCATATCAGTGTTCAATTTTCTAAACACGATCACCTACACACTCTTTTTTGCATTTTTAACTTTATTACTAAACATCACTTTCTTCATAGAAATATACTTGTACCGTATAAAATTCAGCAGCAAAATTAGAAACTTTTTAAAAACAGCATATGTTTAGAATTCCCGACACAGTATTAAGTGTTGCCATTACATGTTTTCAGGCTTTTCTCAATTCATCGTATCAATATTCAGTTTTCTTAGTGATATTATTTATTATTATTATCTCCTTATTACTAACATTCTGCCTCTTTTTACTTTATTGTTTAAGCATCACTTTCTTTTCAATTACAAGTCATGAAATTCAAAAGCAAAATCACAAAATATTTAAAAATAGCATACCTTTAGAATTCTCAATTACTTTACCACACATTTTTTATATTCGCTATATTTTTGTCTTTAAAAATAATGCATCGTGATAACATTTGGTGGAAACATCGTTTTATCTCTACTGCCATACTCGTTTTTCTATATTCGCTATATTATATTTAAATAATATACAACATTTTGTACAACATCGATTTATTTAAAAAGTAATATGAAGGACGGAAAAATTGATGAACAAGACTAATAGCATTTCTGGTGCTAATTAACAGTTAAAAAACAAAAATATTAAAATAAAGAATTGAGAGAATATTAAGCTGAAATTCTTTATAAAACTACCTAATATTATATTAAAAGGTCAGAGCTGAATTTGAATAATTAAATAAATTGATTCCCTATCTTCAAGGATATTTGGAAATTTTAAAGAAGCTGTTTTCCAATTACTTTTCATATCATTTTTGGTAGATTTGAGAAATATAAGCGCAAATATATTTTTGAATATCATTGACTTTTTTTTCAAATTCTTTACCTTAAATATAGGGTATTTCAAAGAGGGGAAGAAGAATGACTTTAGCAGCTTGCGATGTTGTTAGTTCTTGAGATAAAAAACATGTCATCCATTACTTAAAAGTATAATGAAGAAGGATTATATTCCAATACTTAGCTGTGAGTTCGGTGTTTTACTTAAACACAACAATTCTGCAACGACGAATGTCTTCTCAATGCAAATTATTACTTCTGTGATATGATGGTATAAACTCACAGATCTCCAGATGCTGATCATGTTGTGGAATTTTTATTTCAGTATTCCTTGAAGTTATGAGTCTGTTCAACTCACCACATGACCAAACCTTTGGCACGGAATTTTTCAGTACCGCTTTTTAGCACTGCTTTCAGTACTGGTTTTAGTACTGGGCCCTAGAATGTATGGCATGGAATTTAAGGTTATCTTGATGCTTTATAACTCATGCGAATCATGCGTGTAATGCACCTGATATAGAACCTTCATTTTGGTGAGATCAAGTGACGTACGACGCGTTTTTGTATTACAGGAAATAGAAATTTTGCAAGTAAATACTGTCTACTTCTTCAAAACTTTTGACAATGTAAAAAATTCCATTTTGCTTAAATATACATGATTGATGAAAACCTTACCAAACATGTTTTATTTGTTTAATTATAGACTCTAAATATTGTTAACTATACTGCATGCAATAAAATTTTAAATTCCATCATGAACAGTAATTGCAGAAACTTAATTCCTTAGATGGGCACTTAGAATATATGCATAATGATACTTTGTCTAGCTAACAGTTAATACCATTTGCAGACTAAACAGAATGTTTAGACTCAGTATGCTGACCAAGTTTTAATCAAGTCTTATAACAACCTACAGGAAATACTGTTTAATAGCTTATCACTCTAACTGCTATTCAGTAATGTATTATTTAAAAGTCTAAATTTCCCAGAGCATCATAGGGCAAACCTACTGAACCGCTGCTATTTCATTCTGTTTATTGTTAGTGGAGAAGTCCCTAGAACGAAATCTTGAAGCGTAAGTTAAAGCTTTTATTAATGTTTAGCTAATACTTTCTACAGAAGTATTACAATTCTACAGAACTCAAAACGTTTACAGGCATATATCATTGCCTGCCAGATAAAAAATCCACTAACAATTACTTAGCCTCAGACCACACGGGAAATGTTAAATTTCGTAAAATTCTATAAGCTAGTAGTGAGTACCTACCATTAATATACCCAGTATATAATTGAAATCTTGAGAAGTAAACAGAGGAGATCCAGGTCTGAAGTTTGTAAATCTTACACTAAATGCTCTGCCTAACCGAAATGCTGGTTAGTGGCTTACCTTATTGAAGGGCCCGGGCTTGAATCGAGGAGAAGGTACGGATGTTTGTAAATGTATAATGTCTGTTGCAGCATGGGGTCACTCTGAATATGCGGAGGGCCGAAAGTACCATCGAGAGCTCAAGAAATTGGTGGTAGGGAAAAAGAGATAGGAGATCCTACGGACTCGTTCTTTACGAGGTGCTCTTCCTCAAAATTGGGGGCGGAAATTAGCTCAAGTCGGGCTGTCACCTAATGGTGCTGAAGGCTGTTGCCATCGGCAGAAAAATTTGACTTCTGGTCACGATTAATGTCATGGGCTTGTCTGACAGTCAGCCCATGATTAATGTCATGGGCTGACTCATGACATTAATAATGCTTGTGCTGACTGTCATACAAGTGAAATTATTAACAGCAACAAATACTGGATGCATATAAATGATCTTGAAGACATATCTGCATTAATTTACTTTCTAAATATTCCAAAACATAAAACCCAGTTAAAAGTAGATAAGTCTTTGTTTATTATTTGACGTACTACAATGCCATTTGAATCTCTTTGATTCATTATTGACCTAAAGCGATATACATGTGATCGCGTAAGCCAGTTCGCGAATGAGATATTCAAACAGCCGATGGTATGTTCTGGTTGTCATTCTCTCATTCATAACACAATTTTCGTATGGTAGTGCAAAACCTTTTATAATTTTTCCATGTCTGCACAGTAAAAAATGCATCATATTAAAGGCAATATCTGTAAAGGCATCATATTGCGATATCAAAGAGGACGCGTCTTTCCCATTATAGAGGTGTACAATAAACTGAACATTAACTATATTAATTATGTTTTTCTGATGAATTTATCTTCTTTGAAAACGTAGTATGTGTTTTAAAAATGATTATGACTTAAATGACTACACCTTATCTGCTTTTGGCTTTCAATGTAACGAAATATAAGTTCATATCCAGGCGTACTACTGCCACATAATGATTTAAAAAAGGAAGTTTTTGTTTTCTTCTTTCAGAGTCATTAACTTTCAGCAATAACTCATATCTATTATTTCACAACAGATTACTCTTTTGAAATATTTTAATACAGGCTTCGCTTTCTGTCTTTTCTTTTAGACATACAACACCAACAGTCAAGTTGGGGATTCTGGTGCTTGCGCAACGGCTTTACTATGCGGTGTTAAAGGCCGTTTCGAGACTGTAGGATTAGACGACAGCGGGATCTTCGAAAAATGTGAAAGCAGTCTTTTAGCCCGTATTCCATGCCTTGCAGAATGGGCTCAAGCAGAAGGTGAGTTTATTACTCCTTTATCTATTTTCTACCTAGGAAGAGATAAAAATAAATGCGTCGAAAGCACATATTGTTGCCTGCGTACGGATTCGTAAGAGATTGAATGCACAAGTCCTATAAGAGGTTATTAAAATTCACTCTTAGAAAAAGGAATATAACAAAACACTGGAATTTTTCTCAGAAATATTTGCACAAGTGTTCACATTATCACGCACTAGTAATCAGTAGTTGCACTTTAAAGTACTAAAAGCGTTAAGTAGGACGCAAAGCACAGGAGAGCGAAAGCTAATCCGATCAACAGTAGCAAAAACAGCTAACTAAACATCAACAACTGAGATGAGATGTTTTCTGTCTGGCTTTTTATAACTTTAAATAGGTCGCCAGAGATTCTAGTAATTTCTGCTTCTCGAGATTTCTGGAAAGAAAAGGAGAAGAATTACTGAATACTAACATAGTAGACAATTACGGAACTACTCTGATATGCGCTCTCAGGTCGCCAAATATTTTTGGCGAGAACCTCCACGCTGCCATATTGCTATCTAAATGTTTTGTCTACATTTCGAACTTTAAGCCTAAAATGTCTCCAAAAACACGGTTTTCGCGAATGCAAAAACCACGTTTTGAACACACAATTTAAGCTAAAAATCCGAAACAAAAACAAAAAATTTAGATAACCAAAAACCGTGAAGTTTCTAACCAAAATTATTTGACAAGAGTCCATGTACACAGCGATATGTTTTAACTTAAAAAAAAAATCTACGAATGGCACAATCTAGGCAACGGACGAATCTACGAACTACGCACACCTCGCTTTAATAAATTAACATAACAATAAATTTCAAAGAATACCATGTACACAGCATCCTGTTTCAACTTAAAAAAACATCTACGAATTGCACAATTTAGGCAACAAACGAATCTACGAACTACGCACATCTCACTTTAATAAATTAACATAACAACAATAAATTTCAAAGAATACCATGTACACAGCGTTCTGTTTCAACTTTAAAAAACATCTGCGAAATGCACAATTTAGACGGTACGCACTAATCAAATAAATAACTAAAATAAATTTCAAACAATTCAAAAAAACAACAATAGCGACAGAAATTCCTACTAAAAAAAACAATGAATTTAACATTCTACAAAATAAGAACAAGAATAAAATAAAATGCACTTACCATTAATGCTTTTTCGAACAGCAGAAATACCAATTTCATACCGCCTTTAACATGCCGCCACATAATCACTTTCGTATTTATATGACAGCCAGACACACTATCCAGAAAATTCATATAATGGTTCGCAAATAAATAAAATAACAAATAATCACAAATCCCTACTTCTATCACGTACAGCCACTAAAAATAATCTCCCATACCCTCTTTCCACACCTCCAAATACCCATTGCCCCTCAACAGGATGGCCAAGACGATATTTCCTTTTGCCGAACTTCACTTCAACAACTTTCACCGTTATATCTTTCCCCTCTAGCTTCTCAGACACAAAGCATGACGCGAACAAACGAACTCCAGCGAAAGATTTTTCAACGTCAACAGGGTTGCCATACAACACGCCAAAAACCAGCGCAGAACACATATCGCCACATTTGGTGAAATTAGGGCGTATATCAGAGTTGTACCACAATTACATTTATTCAAATTAAATGTAACTTATAAATTACTGAGATAAACTTTTAGTCAATGTTAAATGCACGTGCTCCTGTATTTTTACTTTCCCTGCATAGCTTACTCTTAAAACTCGTCTCGCGCTGCATTGCATGGGGAAATAAAACAATTTTAATTATAACTCTACTAAAATTAGCTATCTAAATACAAAATTCGTAACATCCTTGGTTACTCCTTTATCATCCGTGGTTATTCCTTTTATTTATTATTATTTTATCTATTTATTACCTGGGAAGAGATAAAAATAAAGACGCTAAAAGCACATATTAACCAATTAAATCAGCATTTGGGCCAAATTTGGGCAGTTATATATATATATGTAAATAAGATAAATTTTTAATTTGTAGCAGGCTTTTAAACATTCTTTTTAATGTGATTATTTCTCCCTTTCTATTATAAAAATAATAATACAGTTGATTCCGGTTAATCGGACCACATCGGGAAGCGATCGTTTTGGTCCTAATAACCGGCTGGTCCGATTACACGAACGTGTCCTATGTGTAAGACGGGGCGTGCTACATGTAGTGTAGAGAAATATGTGAGAAAATACGGCAGCAAATGTTTTAATATCCAAAATGTAATGATATAATGGTTGAAAGTGTAGTAAATAAGAATTACTTGGGCACCAAAAATAGTAACTTAGCGTGATCGAATTTAAGGATTAACAAATGTGAATCGCAATAACCCATAAATACTTGAAAAATGTGCAGATAATAAAATGTGTGATCTAAAAGAAATACGAAATCAAGATAACTTACCCCAAAAAATGACAAACAGGTATTACCAAATCAATTAAATTTATTTCTTTATCTTTGTTACTGAAATAAGCATTCACACAAATAAAAATTATCTACCAGACAGACGAATGAATGAATCTGAATATCAGGCACGAGTGATGCGCATCACCAAAATAGTGAATGAAGCACTGAGAATAAAATTAATATTTTTCCATCAGCGCGAAACAATTCCTCTGTGCGAAAGGAACAATCAAATTTTGATGGCAGTCATTATGTGTACTTGGTTAATCGTAGTGTTATTGCCTTCTCTTCTTTAAATCAGGAAATTTCAGATCTCATAAACACGTGCGCGCGAAGAGTTCTCGAAAGGAGGCAGGAGCTGAACAAAATTATTTTCTGCAACGATGTATAGGAAACTGGAGTAATTATTTTGTTGAATCTTGAACTAAAAATCTGATTAAAAAGGAGTTTCTTGTATCAGCAGACCGCATCTAAGGAAAACAGCAACGAAAAAGAAAGAAAATAGCACATCTCATCGGCCAAGGGAGGACAGCCAGCCAGCGACCTACACCAACGAACCCCAGCAGCAGAAAAGGAGAAATTGGTTGTTGCAATCTTTTTCGCCTTGTCATTCGGCGGTCGCAGTTAACAAACCTGATGCTGAATAATGTGAAGGCTTGCCTGCACATGTAGTAAATAGTAAATGTACATGTAAATCATGTACTAAACTGTAATTATGACCTTTATCGTGCGGTACACACATATGGCGAACATACATGTTCAAACAAAAACTACAGTCGAACTTTTTTCATTGAGAAAATTAATTTAGAAACAAATTCTAAGAAACGATCTCCACGATACTCAGCATGGGAAGCACAATTAAAACAAGTTCTTACCAAATTCCAGTCAATATTTGAAGAACTTATCCAATGTGGTCTGACGCGTTCTCATGACGGATTGCACGTGAACGAAATCGCCACGAACATCTAACGCAGCAATGAGACTTCCTTCATTTCCCTTCTGCATGAAATACCGACGCAAAGTTTCAATACATTTCCTCGCATCTTGTGTTGTCACTTGCACCAACGTATTAGCGGCATCGTAATCATCACTTTCTTGGTCTTCCGATGCTCTCGTGTGTTTTGCTGCAACCCGAGCAACGATTGCAGCGTCGTAATCTTCATTTTCATCGTAGCATTGAAGCTCGTTGTCGATGGATAAAAATTGTTCGCAATTTTGTATCGGTTAAAGATCATTTTCACTTTAAATGAGCATGTCCACATCCATCTTCAAAACCAAATGCTTAAAGCCACAGTGAGGAAAACAGCTCTGAATTGTCTCACTGCTCACTTTGCGCCAGCTGTCGGCCACAAATGTAATTGCTTGTAAGATGTTGACCTTTGCATTGACTTCGCTGGCTTTTGACGATGAGGTCAGCAAACTTTCTTCAATTGCTTCAAGGATGTAATTAACCAACCTTGCACGATAAAGGGTCTTCAAATTTTTTATGATGCCCATGTCCATTGGCTGGACCAAAGCTGTGATTCTGGGAGGTAGAAATTCCAGTTGGATGTTCTTCAAGCAATCTAAATGATGATGTGCAAAACAATTGTCAAGAAGAAGCAACACTTTTTTCGACTCTCGTTGTAGCTCTCTGTCCCAGTCCTACAACCATTCTTTAAAAAGTTCAGATGTCATCCACGCATTTCTGTTCGCACGATACACAACTGGTAAACTGTCCATCCTAAGTCCTTTAAAGCAGCAAGGCTTAGTACTTTTTCCTATAACCAACACCTTCCTCTTGTCCGCTCCTGACCTGTTAAGACAAATTAAGCAGCACAAGACAGTTACGCAATCCATCGTTTTTTAGGAGCAAGAGAGTGCAACATGTTTGTAACTTAATGAGCTGTCCGGTGTAGCACGATAACACAGCCCAGTTTCATCAGCATTGTAGATGTCATCTGCTGAAAAATTTTCAAGAAGCTCGGGCAGTTTTGTTGATTTCCATTCTTCAGCATCTTCACTATCAACACTTTCTTTCTCTCCTTGTGCTTTCTTGAATTTTATGTCATGTCTAGATTTCTATTGAGACAACCAACCGACCGTATCTTTCAAGTCATCATGGGGCAGCTTTTTGCGAGTTCTTCTGCTTTGCGTTTTAACATTGGGCCGCTTACTCGCACAGCTCCTCCAGTAACAATGGCAAACCATTCATTAAGGGTCTCATCGATGTCTGGATCTTTGCCTTCACGCTTCCGTTTTTTGAAAGTTCCTCCTCGTCTTTCCCATTGTACCCATTCTTCTCGCAGCTCATTCTCTTGCTTTATCAAGCGCGAAATTGTAGTCTTTGCCAATCCGGTAATTTCCACCAACCGACGCTGACTAGTGTTTCGTGGTTGTTTCTTGATCTTATCCAGGAAACCAATTTTTTCCGCTAACGTCAAGTCCCGTCGTGGAGTTTTGGCATGGGAGATTAGACACGAGCAACGTTCACTGGCTAAAGTTGAGTGAAGAAACTTTGGTGTTTCGAGGTCAAGATTTTGAGGTCATGAAGGAGATAACATGCTCGCCATTCAAAGCTTTGGCACTAAAAATCTTCCGAAAAGGGTGTTGAAATGATAGCTTTCTCGTGTAAACTTTAATCATGACTGACAGCGAAGAATTTCTTTCAAGTGAAGCCGGACACTCTATTGTTCATTTCATCAAAAATCGGAGACGCAGTGGGACCAAATAACCTCGCTGACGGCTACTGGTGGCTCTGTTTTAAGAAAGGTCAAAGAAAATGGTGCGCGTGTTCACCTCCCACTGGTTTTGCTCTTGTCATGCACTTTAAGGAATTCCTGACATTTGATAAAGCATTCTTTTGGGCAACGCAGGTACTGATACTCCCATATGTCGCGGACCACCTGTACATCCGTTGTAAGCGGCCGATTTATGGCTTCTGTTTCTTATTCGCTCTCACGTTTTTTTTGGTCCGATTAAACGGAATTTTGATCGAATAATATTAGGCCTTTGTACATAAGATTTGTTTTGGTTCTTTAGGATTCGGTCCGAAAAAGCGGCTGGTCCGATTATCCGATGGTCCAATTAACCGAATTCGATTGTATTATTATAATTAACCTTTTTGATCTGCACCATTTCAAAATTAAATCTTATCATACGGTTCTTTGTATAATGCTAGTGATTCATATACTTACATAACGGCAAAAGTGAAAACAAAATCCTTTATTCAATCATAATTAAATTGAAACTTTGATTAACCATTTGCAATTAAGCGATGTTACTTCCCTCTGCTGAGAATTAAAATAACTAACAATGATTACATAATCATCGCTCATTTTACGACTGGCTCTATACTGCTGAAAGCTTATCCAGAATCTATCTTTCTTTCCGGGTGTGAAAATGAAATATGTGAAATCTAGAATATGTGAAAAACATCAAGATCGATCGCACTCATCCTTGCACCTGCGGTGTTGTGTTCATCATTTGACGAAACTCTGCCTAAATAGGGATAATCCCAGAATTATAATCATATGTATATACATATATTCTTTAAAAGTAGCGTAAATACTTTATTTATTTAAAAGTAGTGTAAATAATTTAATTATGGAAGCACTTTAAATGGTATAAAATGTATCCTTAAAACCTGATGATATAACAGTTCCCCATTCCCTTAGCTGCAACTACATAAAAGACTAAAAATGATTCGAATGATTAAGATTTGTGTATTATGAAATATTTCTGTAGTGCAATGAAAATATTTTCGAATGTGCGTATCCAAAATCCGAAGACAAAGATATCAGCGAAGCTAGTGAATTTTTAATTTTTTTTTATTTCTTGCGATTTTCTTAAAAATACTTTAAAATTTTATGTCATACAGATAAAGTAAGAACACCTGTGAAAATACTTGCAATTCATTCCTGCAAACCACGTGACCACCTATGGAAGTTTCAACCTAGTGGCCGTGAAGGGAAAAGAATCAGTTTTAGCACTCTCATAAAAGTTGTATGTTTGTAATTGCATTTCTGAAAGACGCTGAAATATCGGACATGGCAGACTTATAAAGTGGACTGATTGTTCTAGCGATTTTAACTCGGGCTTCTGCTAAGAAAACAGCAAAACATTTTGGGTATACAAAGAACATGGTATCAGCCGTTATAGCGTATACAGAAGACGATATGTTAGTGTCTTCAGGGCATGACAGTGGACAAAGATGACGAAAAGTAGATGGATGTTAAAAGCGGGCCGTAGCTCGAAAAGCGTATGCAATTGTTAACGCTGATAAATCTGAAACGAACAGACTTCTCCAGGACTCTCTTTCAACCAATTCTCTCACAACGGAGCTATTTACTTTCGTTAATTACAGAGTGGCAATTCGTAAACCACTATTTACTTCTCATCTTGTTTTCAACCAATGTCAAAGGCGCAGAGTTCACCGAAACTGGGTTCCGCAGCAGTAGAAACCGGGGGTAACCGGGCGGCGGAAGTGACGTCACAGAAAAGGGGCGTGGCCTCTGCCATTTTGAATTTCTCCGGAAGTGACGACACCAGCGCCATCTTGTATCACGTGATGGAATGACGTAATCATGTTGAGTTTCGTTTTGATTCTGTGGCAACGATCTTTTCAAAGTTTATTTTTTGTGGCAACGACACTATTTTTTATGTTTGTGGCAATGGTCGCTTAAACCACGTGACGTCAACTTTATTATTTTCCTTATTTACCAATTTTTTTCTTTATTATTTTAGTTATTTAATCTTTTTTATTCATTATTTTTTAATTATGTTTCATTATTTATTATGAATCATCCTTTTTAATTATTTAATCCGTCATTATTTTTAATTAGTTTTAATTGACTCCATAATATTTTCATCCATTTTTAATGAATTTTAAAATAAACTCCACACCCGGGATTCGAACTCCCTATCTCTGGGATGGGAGTCTAGCGCTTTACCGCTCGGCTACCCGGTCCTCTTATCGGACTTGTTATTTGAAACTCTATTTGGCACTTTGACTTTTTGCACCATTGATGACATAAGGCTGAAAGTCGGCGCATGCGCTTTGACATGAAAACCTCGTCACACATTTGTTTTTACACGACGGCTAGGATTTCTTTTGGCTTCTTAATGATTACTTTAATCATTGCTGTTTTAAATGTAAGATTTTCCCACAGTTAAATTTTTTTTATTGTTAAGATATCTTTAATTGTTTTCATTTTTCATCTCATTCTTACTATTTTTTTAGTTATTAGTTAATTTATTAATTTTTGATTTCATTTTTTTCCCTTTCCCAAACATAAATTTTATTTTTAACTTTCGCAACTTGACGTTTACTACCACAAAAGTGAATTTAAATTTTCTTTTTACTTTTTATCTTGCAAAGTTTATTTTTCTATATTTAATTTTGTTTTTGGTTTTACAAAAGTAATATTTATTTTTACGAATTGAATTTTCCTTTTCACTTTTTTTATTTTGCAAAAGTTGTTTTTTTTTTTTTTTCCAAAATTTTTTCTTTTCGTATTTTTACCTAACTTTATTTAAATTTTTTGTTTAAATTTCTTTTTGGTTTTACAAAAGTAATATTTTTATTTACGAATTGAATTTTTCCTTTTCACTTTTTTATTTTGCAAAAGTTTTTCCAAAATTTATTCCTTTTCGTATTTTTACTTTACTTTATTTTAATTTTTTGTTTAAACTTTTTTTTTTTTTGGTTTTACAAAATTAATATTTATTTTTACAAATTTAATTTTCCTTTCCGCTTTTTATTTAAAAAAAAGGTGTTACTACATTTTTAACTTAATTTTTTTACAAAAGTAATATTTAGTTTCATAATTTTAATTCTTTTTTGAGTTTTTTGTTTACACAAATGCAGTTTATTTTTCCCTTATGCATTTTACTTCCTAAAATAAATTTAATTTTTTCCCCCTTTCCTTTAAAAATTTTTTTTGTTACATTTTTATTTTACCCTTAACTTTTTTCCCTTGTTTTAAATACAATACGATGTAACATTTCCATTTCTCCAAAAGTAAACTTACCTACATTTCTCTGTCTTTGAAATTTTAACCTGGAATTTACATGCATATAACTTCACTAGATAATATTTTCTGTAATATTAAGCCAATATACACAATGCTCTTTCTATATAGTTTAACTGGAATACTGCATTTCTTACGTTTTTACTACTAAGTTGGAGATACTCAGAACTTTTCCTTCTAATGCATTGTACTAACTATTAATGACTGTATTAACGTTTTGGCCAACTATACAAAACTTTGTTGATTCCCTTTTACACGTCTTACATTTATTCAAAGGATTCACCAAACTATGTCTGACAAATGTAATTTTTACACTTTCCATTTACACATTTACCCTTATATTTAACTTATAAAACATATTCATGCTGTATTTCTGATTCCTTTTTCCCATAATAAATACAGACTTACACATGTTTCTTTATTGTAAGACCTACTGACTTTAAACAAATCTTATAAGGAGCAATAAATTTTCATGGTATGAAGCCTACTCAAACCAATGCATGGAGCATTTCTACCCAGTTAAGTTTAGATACGTACCAATAGTACTTCATTTCTTCTTATTTTACTCTACAGACATTTATACATATATATTCAGAACACTCCCTTTTATTCAGTAAAATTCATTGGTACTACTAACACAAATTTTACTAACTCTTTGAAATATTTTACAAAAATATCTTGTATTTTCTTGCGCACATCCTACTTAAATCACCAAACATACACTGAACCTTGATTTTTCCTTCATGTGAGAACGTCACTCGGATTCTTAATGATTCCACCATTTACCGCAGAACTTTATAAACAGTACTCTATTCGAACTTATCACAGCCTAACTCTCTTAACAAGGTACAGAAGATTGAATTATATTTTAAGTACAGAGAAGAATATCCACATTGTAACGTATTATTTTAAACTTGAATTATAGTCACATTTTGTGACGGAGAATTTAAAGTCTATAATACACATGGAATTAATATTCAGCCATGGAAATGAAACTTTATCGCCTTTCTCCCAATTTGGAATATAAAAATGTGTTAACTTGGAATGTTTCTAACGTATTCATTGTAACTTAACTGAAAATTACCCATATTTCACATTGTCAATAATTTATTTAGCACTGAACTCTTACAGCCTTTTGAGAACGAAATTTAATTTATCATACCTGATAAATGACTCCTACATAGTTATGATACATTACACGAAATATTGAGTAGAGTTCCAAATAAGGATCTAACATAGTAATTAACATAAAAGACCTAACACAAATAATTTTAAGATAGAAATTTCAAAACACAAATAATTTTAAGATAGAAATTTCAAACTGACATTGCTTAATAATGAACTTTTACAGCTTTTTTGACACTTAACTTCTCATACATAATAAATAAAATTACACAGAAATAATTATACAAAATAGGTAATAATGACAGAAAGTCCATATAATGATCTACTATAGTCACCAACTTTAAAAATTTTAACGCATTTTGAATATGTCATACGAAAGACCACACTTTTTTGAAAAGCATTATTTTAATTAAACATTGGAACCACGCAGTGCAGCGCACATGTATAACATTTTTATTTATCATGAGCATGACACATAATAAGTAAATAAAATTTTCACAAAGTACGAAACACATTTCGCTTTTAACTGAACTGTACTCTTAAGAAAAATGCAGTATGGAATGCTTAGAACACTCAGTGCCACAGTTCCTCATTTCCCTACGCATTGACCAAAATATACATGTACTTTAAAATCAGTTAAACAAATTCAAATGTTAGTATTCAAAGAGGAATACTTCACAAATTAGATAAAAGAGAGGTACACAATGAACTTGAGTGATAAATACAGAAAAGCATGTAAGGACTGAGAAAAAGATGTATTCGTGGAGAACGTTTTAAGATAAACTTGCTCTATTTTTGCACATGGGTTACATTTTGCATTACAGATTAAGGAAACATTCAAGATAATTCCTGTATAACTAGGGATTTTCACACGTTAGTAATGTAATTTATTAGAACAGTGACAGACATATAGGACAACTATGCCATTTCCACGGAAAACAATTTTCCCCCAAGGCAGACTTTAACAGTGAAATATAAAATGGAATAAGGAAATGCCCTATTTCCAACAAAATCAGTATCTGAGTATGCAAAAACATGAACAAGAAATGAATATTTTTCTGAAAATGTTCCGAATGGAATAAGTCGGGACTAGTTTCATGAACAGAGCATGAAAAATAATGATGAATTTTTAATTTATTTTGTCTGTAGTACATTTACTTATGCTAAAATCTTCCATTTGGTTGACTGTACTTTACATTTAGACGCAAGTTGATAAATCAGAGTGATTTTGTGTTTTAAAGCTTCAGATTCAGAAATATTACAACTTCAGAAATAATAAAACTCAAAAGCAAAAAGATTAAAACGACAAGAGAATATACTGCAAGCAAGCTAACGTGATAAATGATTTTTGGGCTGAATTTCATGAATTCATAGATGGGGTGCAAAATTTTAATGCACTGTATATGAACTATTTTTCAAATGTATTACGATCACCAACTTTACATAGACTTTAAGTAAACATTTCATGTTAATTTACCATTTTTTCCTGAGATTTATCTACGTATTTACTAAATTTTTGCATTTGGTTTATAAATATAATACCAAAAGGACATAAGAGAACATTTGTTTCTTGAAAATGTCCATAATTTTACCCAACTGTTATTTCTTTCATAGCTTTGAAGTAACCTATTAAACATATAGTTATCTTGTATTGACCAGACAGACGTTGGTCTTGCCATGTCTGAGTTAAGTCACAAAGCTAGGGAATTTAAGGAATATTTTACCAGTACGGAGAACTTCTTACGGCGTTTTTGATGAAAATGGACCGAATTTAGTAGTTCATTTCTAACCTATAAGCCTTTAACTATTTTTTTTATTCGTAAAAAACACACCAGAAATTATCCTCAAGATTTTCCATACTGATTTTCCATGTACTACTTTTCATGAAATTACATTTCCAATGAAATTTGATTCATTGTCCAGATAGTTAAATGTTTGTTATTTTTTCGCATACGAATGCATTTCGTGTCTCACATACGCTCATTACATATGATTTAACAAAATTACAAACGAGTTAGAAGTTAAGTGAATATTTCCTGAAATACTGTACATTTCATTTCGGAAAGTTTACACGAGTATCTTCATTTTGAATCCTATAATGTTTCTTTTCCCCCATCCAAAGTAAATTTAGAGTAAAAAATTTTCAGTTTGGACGAAAGTTATTTACCGATGGTTGTGACGTGTTCGTGTTTTCATATATTGTTTTTTGTGAAGTACCTTATCGATAACCTTTTGAACACTTTGAATATTACGGCCACTGCAAATCATTGAATTTTCATAAATTTTCTTATTTATCTTTTACAAGTCCTTGTAAAGATTTGGGAACAAATTTTTATTAAATAGTTGTATTGTATGATTTAATAACATTTTACACGTTTGGAAGATTTAACTTCAACAACACTACCACACTGAATCAGAAATTAAGAAAAGAAATGGAATTTTTTTTATCTTAGTATACTACAGGAATAGATAATTTTTCTCTAATGTATTCGAATGTCGTAGATAATGGAGACTTTTAACACAGATCATACAGACTTTGAATATTTTCTCTAAGTCACCAAAAATTGCATTGTCATAGATTTTTCTCATAAAGTCTATTTCTTTCTTAAAAGAAGTTTATATACTAATTTCATTAGAAACATATCTAAGAAAATATCTGACATTCATAAGAAAATCAGCTCTTGTTTCTTTACTAAATTTGTACTTTCTGACTTCATTCTACTGAAACGAAAATATTCATAACTTATTGCGAAGAAAAATGTTATACTTTTTGATTAATTTTCATACCACAGTATTATCTTTGAAATTTTTTTTTCTAGTCCACTGCTAATATATTGCTAATTTTCGTACGTGACAAAAAAACTCAGTTTAGAAACTTTTCTACTTAAAACCTTGTATTGCATTGCTGAACCGGGGCCATGCTTTCATTTTTATCACATATCATGCGAATATTTTAAAAAAAGCATATTTTTTCCTTCTGTTAGCACAATTTTTAACCAACATTTTACTATTACAGAGACTTCTTTAGTAAAATCTCAAGTGTTAAATTGAACGTTTCATTACTAATTTTGAAGATTCTGGATATATCCAGAATCCTCAAAATAAAATCCAGAATCTTAAAAGTTTATAACCGATTAGCAAAATAATTTATATATGTACTTCGTTGTGCTCTTGGTAAATTTTTAAATCGTTGTTCAACTATAACACTTGATTTCTAGTGAAGTATCGAAATGATTATTTACTTTCTGCTTTTTCCAAAGAATTTCGTAGACACATATGTTCAGTACAGAAAATTTTCCTAACTTACCAGTATCATTACCAAAATAGAAAACATGCAAAATTTTCCTAAAAATTTATATATTTGTTTTTTTACAAACATTTACACGAATACCCACATTTAATTATTTAACGTGTATTTTCCTATATCAGAACGAAAATTTCGAACGAAAATTTTTAACTAATGTTATGTTCCGTAAAATTTTTGTATTTGTGATGTCATCTTTTTTTGCAAAAGTTTTCAGAGTGTGCTCTCGGTAGTCTTTTAGACATTTTGAAACTCTTTTATCTTTGCTATTGGAAACTATTCTCTTTGCTATTGGAAACTATTTTATTTTTTGCTGTTGGTATATGCCTATGAATTCTCGATACTTTCTTGGTTTATCTTCAACTTATGAAATATTTAAATACTTAAAAATATATTTGTAGATCGTCTATGTTGAAACTTGTGATAGATTTCCTGGATTAATTTTTTTTTGGAAAATGTATTTTATTTTATTTATGTGAATGAAACTGATGTTTTCTTAAAATTTTTTTATTCAGAGTATTAGTCAATTATGACAGAATGTCTGATTTGTCCTCTTTTTAGTCAACATTCATATGAACTTCAGTATTTCAAATCTCTCACGTAACTGTAATTTTTCCTATTGGTAGTAGGAAGACGAATGGAATACATGCAGTTTATGCAGACATAAGGGTAAAAATCTGGAAGTAGAGAAATTCTTCATATTTAGGCAATTCAGTAGAATGTGCAAATATTCATCCTATTCGAAGCTTATTTTTGGAATTACATAGCATATAAAGTGTAAATTTAATAAAAAGAGATATAATGAAAATCAAGTACTCTGCAAAATATGAACGATAATTATGCAAAACTAGTTATAAGGCAGTTTTTCATAAAAAGTTGTTTCAACGGAGGAAACACGCTAGCAGTCTCCTAAAACTTTAAGTGGGCCTTTGATCTTTGCTCTTACAAAAGTAAAGTAGAATTGTAAATTCTACGTAAGAGCGAAGATCAAACGCCGACTTAGAGTTTCAGGAGATTGCTAGCGTGTTTCCTCCGTTGAAACAACTTTTTATGAAAAACTGCCTTATAACTAGTTTTGCATAATTATCGTTCATATTTTGCAGAGTACTTGATTTTCATTATATCTCTTTTTATTAAATTTACACTTTATATGCTATGTAATTCCAAAAATAAGCTTCGAATAGGATGAATATTTGCACATTCTACTGAATTGCCTAAATATGAAGAATTTCTCTACTTCCAGATTTTTACCCTTATGTCTGCATAAACTGCATGTATTCCATTCGTCTTCCTACTACCAATAGGAAAAATTACAGTTACGTGAGAGATTTGAAATACTGAAGTTCATATGAATGTTGACTAAAAGGAGAACAAATCAGACATTCTGTCATAATTGACTAATACTCTGAATAATAAAATTTTAAGAAAACATCAGTTTCATTCACGTAAATAAAATAAAATACATTTTCCAAAAAAAAAAATTAATCCAGGAAATCTATCACAAGTTTCAACATAGACGATCTACAAATATATTTTTAAGTATTTAAATATTTCATAAGTTGAAGATAAACCAAGAAAGTATCGAGAATTCATAGGCATATACCAACAGCAAAAAATAAAATAGTTTCCAATAGCAAAGAGAATAGTTTCCAATAGCAAAGATAAAAGAGTTTCAAAATGTCTAAAAGACTACCGAGAGCACACTCTGAAAACTTTTGCAAAAAAAGATGACATCACAAATACAAAAATTTTACGGAGTTAAAAATTTTCGTTCGAAATTTTCGTTCTGATATAGGAAAATACACGTTAAATAATTAAATGTGAGTATTCGTGTAAATGTTTGTAAAAAAACAAATATATAAATTTTTAGGAAAATTTTGCATGTTTTCTATTTTGGTAATGATACTGGTAAGTTAGGAAAATTTTCTGTACTGAACATATGTGTCTACGAAATTCTTTGGAAAAAGCAGAAAGTAAATAATCATTTCGATACTTCACTAGAAATCAAGTGTTATAGTTGAACAACGATTTAAAAATTTACCAAGAGCACAACGAAGTACATATATAAATTATTTTGCTAATCGGTTATAAACTTTTAAGTAGGATATATCCAGAATCTTCAAAATTAGTAATGAAACGTTCAATTTAACACTTGAGAATTTACTAAAGAAGTCTCTGTAATAGTAAAATGTTGGTTAAAAATTGTGCTAACAGAAGGAAAAAATATGCTTTTTTTAAAATATTCGCATGATATGTGATAAAAATGAAAGCATGGCCCCGGTTCAGCAATGCAATACAAGGTTTTAAGTAGAAAAGTTTCTAAACTGAGTTTTTTTTGTCACGTACGAAAATTAGCAATATATTAGCAGTGGACTAGGAAAAAAAATTTCAAAGATAATACTGTGGTATGAAAATTAATAAAAAAGTATAACATTTTTCTTCGCAATAAGTTATGAATATTTTCGATTCAGTAGAATGAAGTCAAGTACAAATTTAGTAAAGAAACAAGCGCTGATTTTTTTATGAATGTCAGATATTTTCTTAGATATGTTTCTAATGAAATTAGTATATAAATTTCTTTTAAGAAAGAAATAGACTTCATGAGAAAAATCTATGACAATGCAATTTTTGGTGACTTAGAGAAAATATTCAAAGTCTGTATGATCTGTGTTAAAAGTCTCCATTATCTACTACATTCGAATATATTAGAGAAAAATTATCTATTCCTGTAGTATACTAAGATAAAAAAAATTCCATTTCTTTTCTTAATTTCTGATTCAGTGTGGTAGTGTTGTTGAAGTTAAATCTTCCAAACGTGTAAAAAGTTATTAAATCATACAATACAACTATTTAATAAAAATTTGTTCCCAAATCTTTACAAGGACTTGTAAAAGATAAATAAGAAAATTTATGAAAATTCAATGATTTGCAGTGGCCGTAATATTCAAAGTGTTCAAAAGGTTATCGATAAGGTACTTCACAAAAAACAATATATGAAAACACGAACACGTCACAACCATCGGTAAATAACTTTCGTCCAAACTGAAAATTTTTTACTCTAAATTTACTTTGGATGGGGGAAAAGAAACATTATAGGATTCAAAATGAAGATACTCGTGTAAACTTTCCGAAATGAAATGTACAGTATTTCAGGAAATATTCACTTAACTTCTAACTCGTTTGTAATTTTATTAAATCATATGTAATGAGCGTATGTGAGACACGAAATGCATTCGTATGCGAAAAAATAACAAACATTTAACTATCTGGACAATGAATCAAATTTCATTGGAAATGTAATTTCATGAAAAGTAGTACATGGAAAATCTGTATGGAAAATCTTGAGGATAATTTCTGGTGTGTTTTTTACGAATAAAAAAAATAGTTAAAGGCTTGTAGGTTAGAAATGAACTACTAAATTCGGTCACTTTTCATCAAAAACGCCGTAAGAAGTTCTCCGTACTGGTAAAATATTCCTTAAATTCCCTAGCTTTGTGACTTAACTCAGACATTGGCAAGACCAACGGCTGTCTGGTCAATACAAGATAACTATATGTTTAATAGGTTACTTCAAAGCTATGAAAGAAATAACAGTTGGGTAAAATTATGGACATTTTCAAGAAACAAATGTTCTCTTATGTCCTTTTGGTATTATATTTATAAACCAAATGCAAAAATTTAGTAAATACGTAGATAAATCTCAGGAAAAAATGGTAAATTAACATGAAATGTTTACTTAAAGTCTATGTAAAGTTGGTGATCGTAATACATTTGAAAAATAGTTCATATACAGTGCATTAAAATTTTGCACCCCATCTATGAATTCATGAAATTCAGCCCAAAAATCATTTATCACGTTAGCTTGCTTGCAGTATATTCTCTTGTCGTTTTAATCTTTTTGCTTTTGAGTTTTATTATTTCTGAAGTTGTAATATTTCTGAATCTGAAGCTTTAAAACACAAAATCACTCTGATTTATCAACTTGCGTCTAAATGTAAAGTACAGTCAACCAAATGGAAGATTTTAGCATAAGTAAATGTACTACAGACAAAATAAATTAAAAATTCATCATTATTTTTCATGCTCTGTTCATGAAACTAGTCCCGACTTATTCCATTCGGAACATTTTCAGAAAAATATTCATTTCTTGTTCATGTTTTTGCATACTCAGATACTGATTTTGTTGGAAATAGGGCATTTCCTTATTCCCTTTTATATTTCACTGTTAAAGTCTGCCTTGGGGGAAAATTGTTTTCCGTGGAAATGGCATAGTTGTCCTATATGTCTGTCACTGTTCTAATAAATTACATTACTAACGTGTGAAAATCCCTAGTTATACAGGAATTATCTTGAATGTTTCCTTAATCTGTAATGCAAAATGTAACCCATGTGCAAAAATAGAGCAAGTTTATCTTAAAACGTTCTCCACGAATACATCTTTTTCTCAGTCCTTACATGCTTTTCTGTATTTATCACTCAAGTTCATTGTGTACCTCTCTTTTATCTAATTTGTGAAGTATTCCTCTTTGAATACTAACATTTGAATTTGTTTAACTGATTTTAAAGTACATGTATATTTTGGTCAATGCGTAGGGAAATGAGGAACTGTGGCACTGAGTGTTCTAAGCATTCCATACTGCATTTTTCTTAAGAGTACAGTTCAGTTAAAAGCGAAATGTGTTTCGTACTTTGTGAAAATTTTATTTACTTATTATGTGTCATGCTCATGATAAATAAAAATGTTATACATGTGCGCTGCACTGCGTGGTTCCAATGTTTAATTAAAATAATGCTTTTCAAAAAAGTGTGGTCTTTCGTATGACATATTCAAAATGCGTTAAAATTTTTAAAGTTGGTGACTATAGTAGATCATTATATGGACTTTCTGTCATTATTACCTATTTTGTATAATTATTTCTGTGTAATTTTATTTATTATGTATGAGAAGTTAAGTGTCAAAAAAGCTGTAAAAGTTCATTATTAAGCAATGTCAGTTTGAAATTTCTATCTTAAAATTATTTGTGTTTTGAAATTTCTATCTTAAAATTATTTGTGTTAGGTCTTTTATGTTAATTACTATGTTAGATCCTTATTTGGAACTCTACTCAATATTTCGTGTAATGTATCATAACTATGTAGGAGTCATTTATCAGGTATGATAAATTAAATTTCGTTCTCAAAAGGCTGTAAGAGTTCAGTGCTAAATAAATTATTGACAATGTGAAATATGGGTAATTTTCAGTTAAGTTACAATGAATACGTTAGAAACATTCCAAGTTAACACATTTTTATATTCCAAATTGGGAGAAAGGCGATAAAGTTTCATTTCCATGGCTGAATATTAATTCCATGTGTATTATAGACTTTAAATTCTCCGTCACAAAATGTGACTATAATTCAAGTTTAAAATAATACGTTACAATGTGGATATTCTTCTCTGTACTTAAAATATAATTCAATCTTCTGTACCTTGTTAAGAGAGTTAGGCTGTGATAAGTTCGAATAGAGTACTGTTTATAAAGTTCTGCGGTAAATGGTGGAATCATTAAGAATCCGAGTGACGTTCTCACATGAAGGAAAAATCAAGGTTCAGTGTATGTTTGGTGATTTAAGTAGGATGTGCGCAAGAAAATACAAGATATTTTTGTAAAATATTTCAAAGAGTTAGTAAAATTTGTGTTAGTAGTATCAATGAATTTTACTGAATAAAAGGGAGTGTTCTGAATATATATGTATAAATGTCTGTAGAGTAAAATAAGAAGAAATGAAGTACTATTGGTACGTATCTAAACTTAACTGGGTAGAAATGCTCCATGCATTGGTTTGAGTAGGCTTCATACCATGAAAATTTATTGCTCCTTATAAGATTTGTTTAAAGTCAGTAGGTCTTACAATAAAGAAACATGTGTAAGTCTGTATTTATTATGGGAAAAAGGAATCAGAAATACAGCATGAATATGTTTTATAAGTTAAATATAAGGGTAAATGTGTAAATGGAAAGTGTAAAAATTACATTTGTCAGACATAGTTTGGTGAATCCTTTGAATAAATGTAAGACGTGTAAAAGGGAATCAACAAAGTTTTGTATAGTTGGCCAAAACGTTAATACAGTCATTAATAGTTAGTACAATGCATTAGAAGGAAAAGTTCTGAGTATCTCCAACTTAGTAGTAAAAACGTAAGAAATGCAGTATTCCAGTTAAACTATATAGAAAGAGCATTGTGTATATTGGCTTAATATTACAGAAAATATTATCTAGTGAAGTTATATGCATGTAAATTCCAGGTTAAAATTTCAAAGACAGAGAAATGTAGGTAAGTTTACTTTTGGAGAAATGGAAATGTTACATCGTATTGTATTTAAAACAAGGGAAAAAAGTTAAGGGTAAAATAAAAATGTAACAAAAAAAATTTTTAAAGGAAAGGGGGAAAAAATTAAATTTATTTTAGGAAGTAAAATGCATAAGGGAAAAATAAACTGCATTTGTGTAAACAAAAAACTCAAAAAAGAATTAAAATTATGAAACTAAATATTACTTTTGTAAAAAAATTAAGTTAAAAATGTAGTAACACCTTTTTTTTAAATAAAAAGCGGAAAGGAAAATTAAATTTGTAAAAATAAATATTAATTTTGTAAAACCAAAAAAAAAAAAAAAAAGTTTAAACAAAAAATTAAAATAAAGTAAAGTAAAAATACGAAAAGGAATAAATTTTGGAAAAACTTTTGCAAAATAAAAAAGTGAAAAGGAAAAATTCAATTCGTAAATAAAAATATTACTTTTGTAAAACCAAAAAGAAATTTAAACAAAAAATTTAAATAAAGTTAAGTAAAAATACGAAAAGAAAAAATTTTGGAAAAAAAAAAAAAAACAACTTTTGCAAAATAAAAAAAGTGAAAAGGAAAATTCAATTCGTAAAAATAAATATTACTTTTGTAAAACCAAAAACAAAATTAAATATAGAAAAATAAACTTTGCAAGATAAAAAGTAAAAAGAAAATTTAAATTCACTTTTGTGGTAGTAAACGTCAAGTTGCGAAAGTTAAAAATAAAATTTATGTTTGGGAAAGGGAAAAAAATGAAATCAAAAATTAATAAATTAACTAATAACTAAAAAAATAGTAAGAATGAGATGAAAAATGAAAACAATTAAAAATATCTTAACAATAAAAAAAATTTAACTGTGGGAAAATCTTACATTTAAAACAGCAATGATTAAAGTAATCATTAAGAAGCCAAAAGAAATCCTAGCCGTCGTGTAAAAACAAATGTGTGACGAGGTTTTCATGTCAAAGCGCATGCGCCGACTTTCAGCCTTATGTCATCAATGGTGCAAAAAGTCAAAGTGCCAAATAGAGTTTCAAATAACAAGTCCGATAAGAGGACCGGGTAGCCGAGCGGTAAAGCGCTAGACTCCCATCCCAGAGATAGGGAGTTCGAATCCCGGGTGTGGAGTTTATTTTAAAATTCATTAAAAATGGATGAAAATATTATGGAGTCAATTAAAACTAATTAAAAATAATGACGGATTAAATAATTAAAAAGGATGATTCATAATAAATAATGAAACATAATTAAAAAATAATGAATAAAAAAGATTAAATAACTAAAATAATAAAGAAAAAAATTGGTAAATAAGGAAAATAATAAAGTTGACGTCACGTGGTTTAAGCGACCATTGCCACAAACATAAAAAATAGTGTCGTTGCCACAAAAAATAAACTTTGAAAAGATCGTTGCCACAGAATCAAAACGAAACTCAACATGATTACGTCATTCCATCACGTGATACAAGATGGCGCTGGTGTCGTCACTTCCGGAGAAATTCAAAATGGCAGAGGCCACGCCCCTTTTCTGTGACGTCACTTCCGCCGCCCGGTTTCCCCCGGTTACTACTACTCGCAGCATTGGCAATATGTCATCTACTCTGATAAATCAGCATTTATCCTATTTCACACAACCGGGCACGTTTATGTTTGGAGAGCTTCAGATAAATGTTTACATCTTTTTGAAGTCTGTTCACGCAATAAAAGAAATTTCGCTGTAGGTACTGAAAAAGCTCCGCGAAAAATGCATCAAAATATATTTCAGGAATTGAAAAGTACATTAGCATAAGTGTACGGCAGTTGGAAAGGGCAGCTTTGAAGAGGATATAATAAATATTACCACAAAATTAAAATCTTATGTTTTATAGTATCATTGCCGATATTTTGATAACAATACTTAGTGCAAAGAAAATTTTCAAAAATTCTTAGGTTTTAAAGCAAGATACTGCCAATATTAAGTCTCCATAAAATAATCAACAAATTTGTCAAATTCCTTCTTTAAAAATCTCTACTTGGTTTTCTTACTTATCATATACTTCTTACTTACAATAAATTTACAATATCTTACGCTATACTTAGTTAAGTCTTTATTCATATTGATTGGGTACCTGGCACGGAAAAGGAACTTCTATGTTTTTCGAAAAATCTCATTGAGAACACGAGAGGATCCACTATTTTAAATTTAATATTAATAATATTTATCATCTTCTAAGAATATATGAATTAATATAGTACGTAAATAAATTCTTTTTAGGCTAAATTTCAGGCACGTACCCTGTTTTTATTCCTTGAACAAGGAAACGTGAGAAGAAAACTATTCCTTTCCCTGGTTTCAAACTACTGATATTTCCCACTTCCAGTCAGACGTGTTACCAGTACAACACGAGAATAAACAATGCGGGAAGGCTGTAATTATTTACATTTTCTCCCACTTAAAGCACGACTGGTAGAGAGAACTATACAAAATTGCCCAAATCCAACTGCAGACGATTATCGTACACTACATTTTACTCTGGGGCCATTCTGGAGACATTTTTTTAAACTTTGGTAACGTGATAACTCAAATATGCTTTCGCCTGGACTAGAACTACAGACTTTCCGAGTACTACCCGAATGGGCTTGGGCTACCAGTTACACCATGAGAGCACGCATGTTGAGGAGGTCACAATTTCTTATAAAATAAAATTTAGTAAATACTATAGTGAATTTATCGAAATTTTCTTGTAATTGCAATAATCATTGAATTACCAAAATAAGTGTTTTTCTTAGTTCTTTTCTTTTTTCTTCCTCTTTTTTCTGGCAAATATATTTTATTATTAATTGTAGGCTAGGAAGTTAATTTTGTTAGTTTTAAGGCATGAAATTTCACTCGAAGCACATCTGAAAAACGCAGTTTTTGGAAAAATTGTAATGCACCTATTAGGTAATTAAATATTAGGTAATTAAATAGCCGATTAAAACTTAATGGCTGTTAAGGAGACATTTGCGGTTTTATTTTGAAGTTCTCTTAATAGTTTCACTTTGCTTTATTATACATAAAGCAAATTCGTTGATGCTTTTATGCTCGCGTATTTTTTCCACATTACTTGCTTAAAGTAAAACTGATCAAATCAATTAATTTATTCAAACTGTCATAATTAATCTATTTTTCAAATAAAACTGCTAATAGTTTTTATCATTTATAGAAATATTTGCTTAAATTCCAATAAAAGGTTAAACTTTGAGGGGGGAGAAGGGAAGAATGCACTTTTGATTCTTATCTAATTAACTGCTGCTGTAAGTAAAACAGATAATTTCATTTTCGATATATAAATTATCGAAATAACAGAAAAACTGTAAATAGACATTCGTTTAAGCACTCAAAATGACTCTCATTTTTATAAGCACTTTCCATTTCTTTCTTCAAATATTTATGCACGGTGATTAGAATTTTTTCGAACAGTTAATGCGTTTATTTAATTATCGCAATTTTAAATTAAGTGCTATTAGATTTATACTAAATTTAGAGTGATGTGAAGCAAACAAAGTACATTATAATTGACTGAAATATTATCTTAAGAGAAATGTTTAAAAATATGAAGTGTTTTTTTTATATGCATTGATGAAATTATTGTAATAATAGAAAGGACATCAATTAGGCCTTTTAAATTTTACTTAATGGGCCTATTAGCAAAACGTCACGTTATTTAATAAAAAGATCCATGTTATAATTGAAATTAGACGAGTATTTCAGATATGTTAAAGATCCAAAATTGTTACTTAATGAACGCACCATGTTTAATTAATGGAATATATTAATTAAAGTTCTAGGAGTCTCTAAATGACTGAAAAATGTATTTTTCTTTGTGATTCTCAGTATTTAATGGTTTGGTTTGATATTCATTACTTTTTGTTTTAATAAAATAACATGATAAAAAATCTTGAAATGTAAAAATATAAAAAATAAATAAATTTCATAAATTTCAGAGTCAAAAGAATAAACGTATAGAACAAAAGTTTAGAAATAAAATGAGCTATTCTCAAGTTGTACTTAAGAATTAAATTCCTTGATAAGGTTGCTATTGTAATTGGATGTTACAGGTAACAGTAAATCCAGCACACTCTACTAAAGACATATAAAGCTTTCGCGGCATCTTAAACAACTCATAAACTACAAAATAAGGTAAAAATAACCATTTTATTTTAGTCTTAAGTTGAGCATTAAGCCACAAGTTGTGCTAGAGGTAAAGCTTCCACTTATGAATATTTAACTTAATAATAACAGATAATTAAATTGAAATGTTAATAGCGTAGTCTTTGACTACACATTAAATAGAATAAGTTGGCTCAGGTTTTTTATCCATACGTATTTGAAGCATCGACCAGTGAGAATACTCAAGCTGGAATATTACTGACCACTAATTCTGCCTTTGTCCTCTTTAGATCCATAAGTAAACTGCCCTGGTGTCTAGCGTTGTTGAAGGATTGGAAGGTATGTTAAGTCATATATTGATTGCCATATATTGCCGGATAACACAGTAGACATAGTATGCAAAATTCATAATCGGTGTGAACTATGGAGTTTTTCTAGATAGTTGCATTTTCTCTGAGAGTATCTACGTGAGTGCCTTTCTCTGCACCATTTCGTTCAAGGGCTATAATCCTGTCAGAAAATTTAATGCACCAGTCGACTCCATAAGGTTTCATCTAAAGATGCTTAGTAGGCATGGTCTTTAAGAATTGGACAGGAGCTTCTGCATTTTGGTTTAATTTTAGCGCCTATACAGGAGCTCTAAGAAAATAGATGACCTCAGCAACTTCACTATATCTCCAGCATCTTTAGTACACCCTCCAACTCAGAGATGAAATTTTTGGCACCAAGCTGTAGAGCCTGCGCATTTTCTCCTCCCAGTTCTCTTAATGCAAATAGCAATGGGCATTGTAGAATCCAGTTCAGTGGCATTCAGTTATGAAGGTCTTACACGAAGAGAGTGTTGATCATTGCATTGAACATTGTGATCTCTGGAATCATAGCCAACTAGTATGTGGACTTTCCATCAGCCGGTGTAGTTGTGTAATATCATTTCTTTGCATTTAGCGTCAAAGAAAGGAATTCAGAATGAGAACCTAAATTTTGTTCTTATATTTAAATAAAGAATTCAGACTTTAAGGTTAATAACTTTGTAGAGACATAAGGTGATTTTTTTTCCGAAGCCAGAGGGATGAAACATTAGCAATCGCATTCGCCGGGAATCGAACCACAGACCTCTGGAATACCGGCCCAGTTTACAGAAAAACTACACCACGAAGGCACGCTAGGAAAGCGAGAGAAATACTTTATAACTTTCAGTACTTTAACGGACACAAACGTTAAGGTTAATAAAAACACGAAACTGGCTTGTTAAATATCAGTACATATCCACCGAAGTGTCACTGAAAACAAGAAAATTAACACTAGGATCTGTAAAACCTGCATCTAAAAGATAACAAGCTATTCGGGCTCTGAAAACCTGAACAGCAGAAATTTCGTCTACAAAAGGAGCAGATCAGTATTTCTACATCTCGAGAAAGAGAAATATCAGCGCAAAAATAGCTTCGATGTAAGCAGGAAAGCGTGTGAGGGCTTCTACGTCTAAGGCAAGGGAAACTTTGGAAAAAAGACAACAGCATCTGCAGTGAAATCGATGGCGAAAATCGAGAATGATGAATAGGCCTTCAAAACTAAAATTAGGAGCATTTGAATACAACTCAGAATACGATTACTATAATCACCCTAAAATCATAATAGGACCGATGGATGTCCTATATAAACATTGTAAGACAAAGAAATATAAATGTCAACCATCCGGAATATGTTACTCCAATATGAAAGGGAAGCTGTTGCCGCCTAGCGTCCAAAGATACTGCTATTTTGCCTCTCTAACAGTACAGTAGATTCAAAGCATTTTCTAAAAACTATTACGACATACAATTAAAGCTTTCAAACAACATCGTTTGGTACATTATGTGTGGCGTAAGAAGGTACGTTTAAGGTATAAAACCAAATTAATTACTAAGATGGATCACTTCTTACCCTTTCAGATAAAAATTCAAACTTTTTACAAATATGTTTCATGGTCGATACAAATTACAAGCTTAATCAGCGATGTGCGAGAAGGCAGTTTTAAGTCTGCAAAACGCTATTTTATTCCAAATATATAGTAATCATACGAGCAGCAAGGGTCACCTGGTGAACATTAACGGCCTTTTTCATGCGCCAGCCATTAACGATGTAGCCACAATCATTGTTGTTCTAGAACAATACGATTGCCATGAAATAATTATTCAGACAAGAAGCGAAAATTTCCTGAGGACTCTACAAATTCAAGGTTCATACAATAATCCGCAATATTTTATGATCTTTTAGAAGGCTGAGGAAGGTTACTACTTTAACATCATGAAAAGCGATCCTGAAACAGGAAACATTGTCCATCAAATATCTTCAGTGGACTTTTTGCGCACCGTACCATGCTGAAAGAGGGATCGTGAAACCACATGTTACGATTTCACAGCTGTTTAATCAATTCATCGGAGATATGTATCTGAAATTAGTATATCAGCGGCATCGTTATATATTGCTAAATCAGCAAAAATTGTGCATTGTCGACTGTACCACGTACGGGATAGTGCGGCCAAAAAGAAGGATGACCATGTTAGAGGCGCATGGCAGTCCGAGGCACATGCACGAATATGCTCACGACTCTATGTCCTATGTCGACAACCATGGCCATTCGGATGTTTTCATAACATTTACGGGCATTCCTAAAGAAGCCACAGATTACGTTGAGCTTATGGAAGATCAGATACCGATTGACTACCACGATTTAATAGCCAGAGTGTTCAAACTAAAGCTTATCGAATTTTTTGATGTTATTAAGTAAACCCACATATTTGGTGAAAAACATTGCTGAATGTATTCAGTTACATGGAAAAAGCGAGATTTTCCCCCATGTACACATATTGGTATAGCTTAAAGAAAAGTCCTAACCTCCAGAATATATTACAGAATTTCTGCAGAGCTGCCAGATCTTCAAAAGGATCCATTGCTGTCCAAGTACAATCAAAGAACATGTAACATGGGGCAAGCGGACCTTGACGCGGAAAGCGTCCTGTATGAAAGATGGCAAGTGCACTAAAAGTATCCAAGCCATTTCACTGATTGTATACAATCAGGCAACTATGGTTATCCATTATACAGAAGACGAAACCTGAAAATGGGGTTTACCCAATGACTGGGAAAATGAATAACCAGAGCAGAGATATGGAAATTAATAATGTATAAATTTTAACTTATTGTTTTCTATTTTCAATAACGTTTCAAGGACACGTCAATGTCGAATACTGCCACTCTTTTAAATCGACTAAGTATATTTACAGAAATGTCACCAAAGATAGTAACATGGTTGTTTTCAGATTAGGCGATGAAAATATGACGGTAAGGAGTGATTCAATACTAGTTGAGGAGTACCAGCAGCAATGAGGTTGTTTAGCACTATTTAAACTTTCCTATCCACCTACGATATCCAATCATTATCCATTTAAGCGTTCGCTTAGAAAACGGACAGGGACAAGACACGGAAGATAATGTTCAGGAAAATGCCGAACTGCCTCCCAGCACAGCACAAAGAGCTTTTCCCAGCTATGCCAGAAAGATCCATTTGCCAAGATCTTATTCTGCCGAAGTACCGAAATACTACAATTGCAAAAAATCTTCAACAGAAGGAAACAGTTCCAGTTCCTGGTCTTACTGACTCCATTGATCATGTTTACACTCTTCATCCCACGAATGCTGAATGCTACTGCCTGTGACTGTTGCTTCACATTGTATGAGGATCAATATCATTTAATGATCTAAGAAACTTTCGAGAGACAAACTGTGAGAAGGTTGTCAGCAAGAACGTTAGAAACACGTGTTGCTTAAGAACTATCAATATTGGAACGAGCTTCTGGCTGAGGTGTCTGGCACATCATTCCCAAAACAACTCAGGAATATTTTTTCCGTTATCACGAAGAGCGCTGTTTAAAGTCCATAATCTGTTTGGGATAAATTTAAAGATCATGTAAGCGAAAATATTCTCATAGACCCATATATATCTAACCGAATCCTTAACTGGGGTTACACTGATGAAATTTGTAACCAAGCGCTTTAATTTGTTGAACACAAATGCATTCCAATGAAAAGTAAGGTTTTCTTGAAATCTGGGCTAAAGACATCAAACTGAAATGGTCAAGAAATTTTACACAGGGATATTTGGAGGGAAAGGACTACTACATTTATGCTTTTAATATATTTGTTGAAAATAATAGACCACTTTTCGTCGCAAAGCAGAGGCAAGTCTGTTACGCTATTTTAAATGTCATTTGGGATATAAGTGGTGATCTTCGTTCTCTTGAAGTACCCAAAAGAAGTGAGAAAACACTTAGCTAATCATTTTGCTGGCTGGAATTCTACAAAAAGTTAGATTACTTTGGCTACAGCGTCTTCAGTCACATCGACGTAGTGACTTGGTGGTCAACATGTAACGTTGCGCGCCTCCAACTTGCACGCAACCAAAGGGTGACTGTGAAAACTGGATAAAACACAGAGTCTTGTAAAGGGTTTAAGTCCTTTTTTATTCAACGTAATAAATTACAATTGCGTGCTCTTGACGCTCACAGACTGCGCCAACTCGGCGGTCAAATAAAAATAATAACCTGAAAAGAACTTAAAGACAAGACTCTAACTACGAGGCTCTCTAAAATAACTAACTCACCGCGTTTTACAATACCGCTGCTAATTCAGCAGACTTGAAGCTCACTTGAACGATTAACACTACTTCCCGCCAAGCACATAGGCCGAAACGCGGGGTTCTTCAATTTCTCGCTAACTACCTCCGCGCTCGTGAAGTAAGAATATCACACACCGAACTCGTTTCCCTTCTATTTAAATCATAATACTTCCGCTGATAATTTGAATCCTTGCGCGTTCTACTAAAATTTACATATTCTGGCATTGGCAGTTCCAGGGGAAAGTAAGGCTTGACAGGAAAGATAGTTTAAACTTAAAATAAATGTTAGTTAAAATAAATATAAACCCTACATTTGCCGCTGCCAGAATTTGGAAAACTTGGAAGCAGGTCCTACAAACGACCTGTTGTAAGTTTCTCTAATTCTGAACTAACTGGCGAGAACCTCGTTTACACAAAAAAAATCTTATGTAACAAATTGTATACTAAAATTCTGTTGATCGTTATAAAGCTCTCTTCTTACAGCAACTTTTCCTGGACTTCATCAATCAATCTTGGTCTTTCCTTCCAGCATCTGGAAGGAATAAGTATCAGTATCTTTCTAAATACATTATAATTTATACTTTCTTGACACAACAAATTTTTGTTTTTAACGATTCGTTTTTCTTAGTTATTGCTTACTTCACATTCATTCAATTTTTCAAGCATTAATTTAACTTTACCCTGGCTCTCCACCGTGTGTGGTGTCAAACGGGAATATTCGTGTTTTAGTCTTACAACACTTCCCCTAACCACCATGATTTGTTAGAATTCAACGACCAAATAGACACACCTTACTCGACATTCTACAACTCAATGAGCTACTTTAATATTCTTAAAAATTCAAATGTAGGTGGAGAACCCTACAAAACACATTCATTCTAACTTCCCCCTCATTCATCTTTAAACATGCAGGCTTTCACTCTAAAGCATGACTTTATCTACAATTTAATACTTAAATTTTGACTTCATTGCTTTTAAGCATTCACTTTTAGCATCTACAATTTTATGCTTCTAGACTAAATTCTACTTTTACATAACATTCAAGTATTTACGTACATTTACAAAATTTTAATACATATGATTTTTACAATTTACCATAAAATGAATAAGAGAAAATAAATTTTTACTTTCCTTATTCTTCGCCAAGCTGGCGGCACTGAATCTAAAATTCTTATTAATACAAGAATACGAAGTTATTTTTATCTTCGGCCAAATTTTGGCTTTAACATAACAGAATTAGTCTTTCGACCAACAGAAAATGCTTGTTTTTAGCTTTTACACTTAAAGAAAATAATACTTTTGCCTTAGCTAAATAAAGTAAAACAAAACTAAGTCTCAACCGAGACATATTGACTTTCGTCAAAACATAGAACTTCGTACTTATGCATAACATTTCGGAACAAAAGAGAAAAAAAATTTATAGAAGGTTTTAACTTATCTTTGAGTTTTCGATGCTTGAAACTCCGTCATTCGTTTTTGGCAAAATTGGTCCCAAGTTAGAGGTTTCATGGATGTTAATCTTCTCCTTACTGCCCTCCGAGTGTCGTCCACATTACTTTTTCTTTTGCGTCCTCTACATGCTGGCCTCTTGGCGGAGTAATCGTCTGGTGGTTGGCATTTCCGTTCTTCCCTGGGACGGCTGGTCTTGACGTCCTCCGATCTGGAGTCCTTCTTGAATTTCTTCTGTTCGTCGTATTTTTGTGCCTCCTGTTGCCGTTTCAGTTTCCGGAACGGCGGCCTTGCTGCACCTGACTCTGTGGCCGTGTGCGCGTTCTCCTTGATGTATAATTTTTCCTGCAATCCTTTGTAGGTGGTGTTTTTATGTTTACCACGGTTTCTTTACCCGGTTCATCTGTATTTTTGTTTTTCTTAAACGCTTGAGTTTGAAAATTATTTTTTCTTTTTGATACCGACGTCCGGGTTGTAGAAGGGCTAGGTCTCTCTTCAGTTCTCTGTTTCTTGGGTGGTGGAATAGTTGTTATCTCTGGACCTTCTATTTCGTTTAGACTTGAGTCCTGCAAGAAACTTTTAAGGATTTCAAAATCATTTGGATTATAGTATTTTTTCACCTGGTCGGGACTTGCTTTACAGATTTCCCCTCTCTCGTTCTTAAGATATAAGACTACTCCTTTGATTTCCTGAATTACATAGGGGCCTTCAAACTTTGGAGCTAGCTTTGCCGTAAAATTGTCTGGGGCACTTGATAAAGAAAATTTCCGCTTCAATACTTTATCCCCAACTTTAAAATCTGCTTCACGGCGTTTTCTATCATAATATATTTTCTGCCTATTTCTTGCCGTATCCGAGGTTTTAAGCGCCTGATCAATCAGCTTTTGCACATCTTTTTGTTTAAACTCCTGCTCTCTTTGTTGCACAAAGAATAATTTATCTAAAGGCGTAATTAATTTTCGGCCTAAGAATAATTCTGCTGGAGTTTTTTCCGTAGTATCATGATTTGCCGTTCTTAATGCATAAGCTAATTCATTTATGTAGCCATCCCAGCGCTTGTGATGTGTGCTCACGTAACTGCGAATTATTTTTACTATGTTTTTATTAACTCTTTCTGCTATGTTAGCCTGTGGTCTATACGGAACCATTTTGATATGGCGTATATCAAGTCCATTGCATATGTTTTCAAATATTTGACTAATGAATTGTTTTCCGTTATCGCTAATGACTTTTATCGGTGCACCGTATTTTAAAATGTATCTGTGTAAGAATGCATCTGCGACTGTTTTGGCTGACGCGCGTTTAAGTGGAACAATTTCTGTCCATTTTGAAAAATGATCTACTATTACTAAAAGAAAACGCGCGTTTAAGTGGAACAATTTCTGTCCATTTTGAAAAATGATCTACTACTACTAAAAGAAAACGATTTTTATTTAACTCGCTCTGGGGGAAGGGACCAAGGAGATCTATTCCTAAAATTTCATTCGGAAATGTAGCGCGAATGGTATTTAAGTACCCGGCCGGGCTGTAATTAATATCATTTATTAACTGACATTGATTGCAGGACCTGACATACGCCGTTACTATTTTGTATAATTGCGGGAAATATACCGCCTCGCGTACCCTTTTTAAAGTCTTTCTGACCCCTAAATGGCCCGCTGTTTTTGCTTCGTGCAACTCCTTCAAAATGCTTAATCGAAGCGAGGCTGGGATGACTGGTTTATACTCAAGATTTTTGTTTGTTGTTTTCGTAAAAAATAATAAATATCTATTATTTCATAGTTTTTTGCTCTATTTCTTATCGCATCGATATCTGTGTGCTCAAAGCTTTCGGGGTCTTTCAAATAAGCATAGATATTTCCAAATTCAGGATCAGCTTTCAGTTCAGTAATAACCGTATCTCTAGAATCTAAAATTTTTGAAGTCAACACAGAGCATTTAAGTTCATTTTCTTCATCGTCCAGTTTTATACGAGAAAGTGCGTCAGCTACATTGTTTTCCTTACCCGGTTTATATTTTATTGTGATATTATATTCTTGGAGTTTTAAAGCCCATCTTATTAACCTGGGCGTTAGGTTTTTCCCCGAGTAAAGTCTACCAACAGCCGCATGATCCGAAAAGACTGTTACTGGCGCTTTGCCGAAATAAACTCGAAATTTGTGTACAGCCATTAATACGGCTAATGTTTCTCTCTCTGTAGCTGTATAATTCCTTTGTGTCTGATTCAATGTTTTACTAAAAAATGCCAGAGGATGGTTATTTTGCATAAGAACCGCACCCACCGCATAGTCTGACGCATCTGCTTCAATTTCCAGGTTTTCGTCCCCCTCCGGGAATTTTAAAACAGGGGCATTAATAAGCGCTTCTTTTAATCTTTCAAAAGCTGTGTTAGCTTCCGCTGTCCACGTAAATTTACCCCTTTTTCTTTTGATTACTAAGAGTGGTTCAACAATATTAGCGAAATCTTTTATGAAAGATCGATAGTAAGAACATAACCCAAGGAAAGAAGAAAGTTTCTTGGCGGTGTTGGGCGGTGGGAAATTCTTAATAGCTTTTATTTTTGAATCTTGCGTTTCTATACCCTTTTGCGAAATTTTATAACCGAGATATTTAAGATCTTTAGTTGCGAACTTGCATTTTGAGGCGTTAATTGTAAGACCGGCCTCTTTTAATAATTTAAAAACTTGTTCTAGATCATTAATGTGTTGTTCCAACGTACTACTCGTTATAATTATATCATCTAGATAAATTAAAGTTGATTTTCCTAGGACAGGCTTTAGAACAATGTCCATAGCTCTCTGGAATGTTGATGTGGCCCCACACAACCCAAAAGGCATGCGTAAAAATGCATAAGTGCCCGATTTTGTTATAAACGCGGTTTTATGTATATCTTCGGGTCTCATAACTATTTGATAGTAGCCAGACGTTAAGTCCAAAGTAGACATATATCTTGTTGATTTGATCTGTCTAATGATCTCGTCTATAACCGGCAAAGGTTAAACTGGAAATTTGGTAATACTATTTAGTTTTCTGTAATCAATAGCAAACCTCCAAGGCCTTTTATCCGAAGGAGGAAACTCGTTCTTTTTCCTACATAGTACGACTGGACTCGCGTACTCACTATTTATGGGCGTTATTATTTTATTCTTTAACATCTCCTGAATATGTTCTTCGATGATTACGTCTTTTTGTTTGTCATACCGATAAGGTTTAGTCCTACAAGGTTTTTCGGCATTTAATTGAATCTTGTGCGTGACTATTTGGCAGTTTCCTGGTTTTTCTGAAAATAAATGAGAAAAATTACTCACCACTTGCTGTATTGCTTTCCTTTCATGGTCATTCAGATGGCTAAGGTCCACTTGCGGTGTCTCCACAGGTTCCACCACCCTCTAGTCCATCTCCAACACCACGGAACTATCTTGAAAATTTAATTTGGCCCTCGCGGCCCTTAAAAACTCCATACCTAAAATAAGAGAGTTTTGCAGATCTTTCACCACAAAAATTAATACTTTGAGACTTTCCTCTTTTACCTGTAAGTTTAATGATAATTTCCCGATGCAGTGACATGTTTTTCCTTGCGCCGCTATTTTTTCCGTATTTTTGGTTTTAAATAGTCGTACCCTATAAAAATTCTTTTTGAAGAAATTTTCACTCATAAAATTTCCTTCTGCTCCTGTATCGATGAGGGCTTCTACTGGTACATCGCCAACCAGGACTTGTATAATTGGTAGCTGTGAGTTTTTTACGATGACCGTATTTAAATGTCTATTTGAGGGTTTTTTTAAAACTTCCGGGGTCTGGACCCTCCCTTTCACAGGCCCCTCTACTCGTTTAAAGCTTTCCTTTCAATCTGTGTCTTCTGGGTACGCGGATGTTTATTTTCAAATTTTCTTTTTGGGCCTTGACCTTCGAGTTTCGATGCGTTAGCTTGATAGCTTTTTCCCCCATAAGAGCGATTTCCATTTCTGGTTTCCTCCTTTGAAGATTTCCTTCGGGTACTTTGAGAATATGTTTCCCCTCTCGCTTTTTCCGCTATTCTGCGATTTTGAAACTTCACCGCCAATTCGAAGAGTTCCTGCAATGTGCTTGGGTTTCTAATTTCAAAGTAGTCTTGAACAGCGGGTAACAATCTTGGTAATATTATTTCAATTATCTCCGCATCGGGTTTCTTCCCATACAGCATATCCGTTAGCTTGATTTTTCATAGAATAAAGTCCGTCAATTCTGCTATATCCCGTTGATAGAAACTATATAGTTCGGCTTCCAGCCGTGCGCGATCTTTCACTATGGGGAAGGCCTTTACTAACGATTTTTTGAAATTTTCAAATGTATATGTCTGGCTTCCAAATTCCCCTAATAAAAATTTGCCTATATTTTTCCACCATAGCACGGCCTGTCCTCTTAGTGCTGATGTGGCGATGGCAACGTTTTGTCTTTCAGGAACAGGGTAGAGCTGAAAGTGGTTTTCTAGACCTTCTAGAAATACCGCCACCGAATTTTTTCCGTCGAAATGGACGTTTGGCTTGATTGACGCTCTCAAAGTCTGGACCAGGTATCCAAATCCTTCCAATTGAGTTGTCATTTCTTGGTGTTGTCCAGCGGCTTCCATCCAATTTTCGGCCATTTCAGTTCGATAATTGTTCGGGCGTCAATGTAACGTTGCGCGCCTCCAACTTGCACGCAACCAAGGGGTGACTGTGAAAACTGGATAAAACACAGAGTCTTGTAAAGGGTTTAAGTCCCTTTTTATTCAACGTAATAAATTACAATTGCGTGCTCTTGACGCTCACAGACTGCGCCAACTCGGCGGTCAAATAAAAATAATAACCTGAAAAGAACTTAAAGACAAGACTCTAACTACGAGGCTCTCTAAAATAACTAACTCACCGCGTTTTACAATACCGCTGCTAATTCAGCAGACTTGAAGCTCACTTGAACGATTAACACTACTTCCCGCCAAGCACATAGGCCGAAACGCGGGGTTCTTCAATTTCTCGCTAACTACCTCCGCGCTCGTGAAGTAAGAATATCACACACCGAACTCGTTTCCCTTCTATTTAAATCATAATACTTCCGCTGATAATTTGAATCCTTGCGCGTTCTACTAAAATTTACATATTCTGGCATTGGCAGTTCCAGGGGAAAGTAAGGCTTGACAGGAAAGATAGTTTAAACTTAAAATAAATGTTAGTTAAAATAAATATAAACCCTACATTTGCCGCTGCCAGAATTTGGAAAACTTGGAAGCAGGTCCTACAAACGACCTGTTGTAAGTTTCTCTAATTCTGAACTAACTGGCGAGAACCTCGTTTACACAAAAAAAATCTTATGTAACAAATTGTATACTAAAATTCTGTTGATCGTTATAAAGCTCTCTTCTTACAGCAACTTTTCCTGGACTTCATCAATCAATCTTGGTCTTTCCTTCCAGATGCTGGAAGGAATAAGTATCAGTATCTTTCTAAATACATTATAATTTATACTTTCTTGACACAACAAATTTTTGTTTTTAACGATTCGTTTTTCTTAGTTATTGCTTACTTCACATTCATTCAATTTTTCAAGCATTAATTTAACTTTACCCTGGCTCTCCACCGTGTGTGGTGTCAAACGGGAATATTCGTGTTTTAGTCTTACAACACTTCCCCTAACCACCATGATTTGTTAGAATTCAACGACCAAATAGACACACCTTACTCGACATTCTACAACTCAATGAGCTACTTTAATATTCTTAAAAATTCAAATGTAGGTGGAGAACCCTACAAAACACATTCATTCTAACTTCCCCCTCATTCATCTTTAAACATGCAGGCTTTCACTCTAAAGCATGACTTTATCTACAATTTAATACTTAAATTTTGACTTCATTGCTTTTAAGCATTCACTTTTAGCATCTACAATTTTATGCTTCTAGACTAAATTCTACTTTTACATAACATTCAAGTATTTACGTACATTTACAAAATTTTAATACATATGATTTTTACAATTTACCATAAAATGAATAAGAGAAAATAAATTTTTACTTTCCTTATTCTTCGCCAAGCTGGCGGCACTGAATCTAAAATTCTTATTAATACAAGAATACGAAGTTATTTTTATCTTCGGCCAAATTTTGGCTTTAACATAACAGAATTAGTCTTTCGACCAACAGAAAATGCTTGTTTTTAGCTTTTACACTTAAAGAAAATAATACTTTTGCCTTAGCTAAATAAAGTAAAACAAAACTAAGTCTCAACCGAGACATATTGACTTTCGTCAAAACATAGAACTTCGTACTTATGCATAACATTTCGGAACAAAAGAGAAAAAAAATTTATAGAAGGTTTTAACTTATCTTTGAGTTTTCGATGCTTGAAACTCCGTCATTCGTTTTTGGCAAAATTGGTCCCAAGTTAGAGGTTTCATGGATGTTAATCTTCTCCTTACTGCCCTCCGAGTGTCGTCCACATTACTTTTTCTTTTGCGTCCTCTACATGCTGGCCTCTTGGCGGAGTAATCGTCTGGTGGTTGGCATTTCCGTTTTTCCCTGGGACGGCTGGTCTTGACGTCCTCCGATCTGGAGTCCTTCTTGAATTTCTTCTGTTCGTCGTATTTTTGTGCCTCCTGTTGCCGTTTCAGTTTCCGGAACGGCGGCCTTGCTGCACCTGACTCTGTGGCCGTGTGCGCGTTCTCCTTGATGTATAATTTTTCCTGCAATCCTTTGTAGGTGGTGTTTTTATGTTTACCACGGTTTCTTTACCCGGTTCATCTGTATTTTTGTTTTTCTTAAACGCTTGAGTTTGAAAATTATTTTTTCTTTTTGATACCGACGTCCGGGTTGTAGAAGGGCTAGGTCTCTCTTCAGTTCTCTGTTTCTTGGGTGGTGGAATAGTTGTTATCTCTGGACCTTCTATTTCGTTTAGACTTGAGTCCTGCAAGAAACTTTTAAGGATTTCAAAATCATTTGGATTATAGTATTTTTTCACCTGGTCGGGACTTGCTTTACAGATTTCCCCTCTCTCGTTCTTAAGATATAAGACTACTCCTTTGATTTCCTGAATTACATAGGGGCCTTCAAACTTTGGAGCTAGCTTTGCCGTAAAATTGTCTGGGGCACTTGATAAAGAAAATTTCCGCTTCAATACTTTATCCCCAACTTTAAAATCTGCTTCACGGCGTTTTCTATCATAATATATTTTCTGCCTATTTCTTGCCGTATCCGAGGTTTTAAGCGCCTGATCAATCAGCTTTTGCACATCTTTTTGTTTAAACTCCTGCTCTCTTTGTTGCACAAAGAATAATTTATCTAAAGGCGTAATTAATTTTCGGCCTAAGAATAATTCTGCTGGAGTTTTTTCCGTAGTATCATGATTTGCCGTTCTTAACGCATAAGCTAATTCATTTATGTAGCCATCCCAGCGCTTGTGATGTGTGCTCACGTAACTGCGAATTATTTTTACTATGTTTTTATTAACTCTTTCTGCTATGTTAGCCTGTGGTCTATACGGAACCATTTTGATATGGCGTATATCAAGTCCATTGCATATGTTTTCAAATATTTGACTAATGAATTGTTTTCCGTTATCGCTAATGACTTTTATCGGTGCACCGTATTTTAAAATGTATCTGTGTAAGAATGCATCTGCGACTGTTTTGGCTGACGCGCGTTTAAGTGGAACAATTTCTGTCCATTTTGAAAAATGATCTACTATTACTAAAAGAAAACGATTTTTATTTAACTCGCTCTGGGGGAAGGGACCAAGGAGATCTATTCCTAAAATTTCATTCGGAAATGTAGCGCGAATGGTATTTAAGTACCCGGCCGGGCTGTAATTAATATCATTTATTAACTGACATTGATTGCAGGACCTGACATACGCCGTTACTATTTTGTATAATTGCGGGAAATATACCGCCTCGCGTACCCTTTTTAAAGTCTTTCTGACCCCTAAATGGCCCGCTGTTTTTGCTTCGTGCAATTCCTTCAAAATGCTTAATCGAAGCGAGGTTGGGATGACTGGTTTATACTCAAGATTTTTGTTTGTTGTTTTCGTAAAAAATAATAAATATCTATTATTTCATAGTTTTTTGCTCTATTTCTTATCGCATCGATATCTGTGTGCTCAAAGCTTTCGGGGTCTTTCAAATAAGCATAGATATTTCCAAATTCAGGATCAGCTTTCAGTTCAGTAATAACCGTATCTCTAGAATCTAAAATTTTTGAAGTCAACACAGAGCATTTAAGTTCATTTTCTTCATCGTCCAGTTTTATACGAGAAAGTGCGTCAGCTACATTGTTTTCCTTACCCGGTTTATATTTTATTGTGATATTATATTCTTGGAGTTTTAAAGCCCATCTTATTAACCTGGGCGTTAGGTTTTTCCCCGAGTAAAGTCTACCAACAGCCGCATGATCCGAAAAGACTGTTACTGGCGCTTTGCCGAAATAAACTCGAAATTTGTGTACAGCCATTAATACGGCTAATGTTTCTCTCTCTGTAGCTGTATAATTCCTTTGTGTCTGATTCAATGTTTTACTAAAAAATGCCAGAGGATGGTTATTTTGCATAAGAACCGCACCCACCGCATAGTCTGACGCATCTGCTTCAATTTCCAGGTTTTCGTCCCCCTCCGGGAATTTTAAAACAGGGGCATTAATAAGCGCTTCTTTTAATCTTTCAAAAGCTGTGTTAGCTTCCGCTGTCCACGTAAATTTACCCCTTTTTCTTTTGATTACTAAGAGTGGTTCAACAATATTAGCGAAATCTTTTATGAAAGATCGATAGTAAGAACATAACCCAAGGAAAGAAGAAAGTTTCTTGGCGGTGTTGGGCGGTGGGAAATTCTTAATAGCTTTTATTTTTGAATCTTGCGTTTCTATACCCTTTTGCGAAATTTTATAACCGAGATATTTAAGATCTTTAGTTGCGAACTTGCATTTTGAGGCGTTAATTGTAAGACCGGCCTCTTTTAATAATTTAAAAACTTGTTCTAGATCATTAATGTGTTGTTCCAACGTACTACTCGTTATAATTATATCATCTAGATAAATTAAAGTTGATTTTCCTAGGACAGGCTTTAGAACAATGTCCATAGCTCTCTGGAATGTTGATGTGGCCCCACACAACCCAAAAGGCATGCGTAAAAATGCATAAGTGCCCGATTTTGTTATAAACGCGGTTTTATGTATATCTTCGGGTCTCATAGCTATTTGATAGTAGCCAGACGTTAAGTCCAAAGTAGACATATATCTTGTTGATTTGATCTGTCTAATGATCTCGTCTATAACCGGCAAAGGTTAAACTGGAAATTTGGTAATACTATTTAGTTTTCTGTAATCAATAGCAAACCTCCAAGGCCTTTTATCCGAAGGAGGAAACTCGTTCTTTTTCCTACATAGTACGACTGGACTCGCGTACTCACTATTTATGGGCGTTATTATTTTATTCTTTAACATCTCCTGAATATGTTCTTCGATGATTACGTCTTTTTGTTTGTCATACCGATAAGGTTTAGTCCTACAAGGTTTTTCGGCATTTAATTGAATCTTGTGCGTGACTATTTGGCAGTTTCCTGGTTTTTCTGAAAATAAATGAGAAAAATTACTCACCACTTGCTGTATTGCTTTCCTTTCATGGTCATTCAGATGGCTAAGGTCCACTTGCGGTGTCTCCACAGGTTCCACCACCCTCTAGTCCATCTCCAACACCACGGAACTATCTTGAAAATTTAATTTGGCCCTCGCGGCCCTTAAAAACTCCATACCTAAAATAAGAGAGTTTTGCAGATCTTTCACCACAAAAATTAATACTTTGAGACTTTCCTCTTTTACCTGTAAGTTTAATGATAATTTCCCGATGCAGTGACATGTTTTTCCTTGCGCCGCTATTTTTTCCGTATTTTTGGTTTTAAATAGTCGTACCCTATAAAAATTCTTTTTGAAGAAATTTTCACTCATAAAATTTCCTTCTGCTCCTGTATCGATGAGGGCTTCTACTGGTACATCGCCAACCAGGACTTGTATAATTGGTAGCTGTGAGTTTTTTACGATGACCGTATTTAAATGTCTATTTGAGGGTTTTTTTAAAACTTCCGGGGTCTGGACCCTCCCTTTCACAGGCCCCTCTACTCGTTTAAAGCTTTCCTTTCAATCTGTGTCTTCTGGGTACGCGGATGTTTATTTTCAAATTTTCTTTTTGGGCCTTGACCTTCGAGTTTCGATGCGTTAGCTTGATAGCTTTTTCCCCCATAAGAGCGATTTCCATTTCTGGTTTCCTCCTTTGAAGATTTCCTTCGGGTACTTTGAGAATATGTTTCCCCTCTCGCTTTTTCCGCTATTCTGCGATTTTGAAACTTCACCGCCAATTCGAAGAGTTCCTGCAATGTGCTTGGGTTTCTAATTTCAAAGTAGTCTTGAACAGCGGGTAACAATCTTGGTAATATTATTTCAATTATCTCCGCATCGGGTTTCTTCCCATACAGCATATCCGTTAGCTTGATTTTTCATAGAATAAAGTCCGTCAATTCTGCTATATCCCGTTGATAGAAACTATATAGTTCGGCTTCCAGCCGTGCGCGATCTTTCACTATGGGGAAGGCCTTTACTAACGATTTTTTGAAATTTTCAAATGTATATGTCTGGCTTCCAAATTCCCCTAATAAAAATTTGCCTATATTTTTCCACCATAGCACGGCCTGTCCTCTTAGTGCTGATGTGGCGATGGCAACGTTTTGTCTTTCAGGAACAGGGTAGAGCTGAAAGTGGTTTTCTAGACCTTCTAGAAATACCGCCACCGAATTTTTTCCGTCGAAATGGACGTTTGGCTTGATTGACGCTCTCAAAGTCTGGACCAGGTATCCAAATCCTTCCAATTGAGTTGTCATTTCTTGGTGTTGTCCAGCGGCTTCCATCCAATTTTCGGCCATTTCAGTTCGATAATTGTTCGGGCGTCAATGTAACGTTGCGCGCCTCCAACTTGCACGCAACCAAGGGGTGACTGTGAAAACTGGATAAAACACAGAGTCTTGTAAAGGGTTTAAGTCCCTTTTTATTCAACGTAATAAATTACAATTGCGTGCTCTTGACGCTCACAGACTGCGCCAACTCGGCGGTCAAATAAAAATAATAACCTGAAAAGAACTTAAAGACAAGACTCTAACTACGAGGCTCTCTAAAATAACTAACTCACCGCGTTTTACAATACCGCTGCTAATTCAGCAGACTTGAAGCTCACTTGAACGATTAACACTACTTCCCGCCAAGCACATAGGCCGAAACGCGGGGTTCTTCAATTTCTCGCTAACTACCTCCGCGCTCGTGAAGTAAGAATATCACACACCGAACTCGTTTCCCTTCTATTTAAATCATAATACTTCCGCTGATAATTTGAATCCTTGCGCGTTCTACTAAAATTTACATATTCTGGCATTGGCAGTTCCAGGGGAAAGTAAGGCTTGACAGGAAAGATAGTTTAAACTTAAAATAAATGTTAGTTAAAATAAATATAAACCCTACATTTGCCGCTGCCAGAATTTGGAAAACTTGGAAGCAGGTCCTACAAACGACCTGTTGTAAGTTTCTCTAATTCTGAACTAACTGGCGAGAACCTCGTTTACACAAAAAAAATCTTATGTAACAAATTGTATACTAAAATTCTGTTGATCGTTATAAAGCTCTCTTCTTACAGCAACTTTTCCTGGACTTCATCAATCAATCTTGGTCTTTCCTTCCAGATGCTGGAAGGAATAAGTATCAGTATCTTTCTAAATACATTATAATTTATACTTTCTTGACACAACAAATTTTTGTTTTTAACGATTCGTTTTTCTTAGTTATTGCTTACTTCACATTCATTCAATTTTTCAAGCATTAATTTAACTTTACCCTGGCTCTCCACCGTGTGTGGTGTCAAACGGGAATATTCGTGTTTTAGTCTTACAACACTTCCCCTAACCACCATGATTTGTTAGAATTCAACGACCAAATAGACACACCTTACTCGACATTCTACAACTCAATGAGCTACTTTAATATTCTTAAAAATTCAAATGTAGGTGGAGAACCCTACAAAACACATTCATTCTAACTTCCCCCTCATTCATCTTTAAACATGCAGGCTTTCACTCTAAAGCATGACTTTATCTACAATTTAATACTTAAATTTTGACTTCATTGCTTTTAAGCATTCACTTTTAGCATCTACAATTTTATGCTTCTAGACTAAATTCTACTTTTACATAACATTCAAGTATTTACGTACATTTACAAAATTTTAATACATATGATTTTTACAATTTACCATAAAATGAATAAGAGAAAATAAATTTTTACTTTCCTTATTCTTCGCCAAGCTGGCGGCACTGAATCTAAAATTCTTATTAATACAAGAATACGAAGTTATTTTTATCTTCGGCCAAATTTTGGCTTTAACATAACAGAATTAGTCTTTCGACCAACAGAAAATGCTTGTTTTTAGCTTTTACACTTAAAGAAAATAATACTTTTGCCTTAGCTAAATAAAGTAAAACAAAACTAAGTCTCAACCGAGACATATTGACTTTCGTCAAAACATAGAACTTCGTACTTATGCATAACATTTCGGAACAAAAGAGAAAAAAAATTTATAGAAGGTTTTAACTTATCTTTGAGTTTTCGATGCTTGAAACTCCGTCATTCGTTTTTGGCAAAATTGGTCCCAAGTTAGAGGTTTCATGGATGTTAATCTTCTCCTTACTGCCCTCCGAGTGTCGTCCACATTACTTTTTCTTTTGCGTCCTCTACATGCTGGCCTCTTGGCGGAGTAATCGTCTGGTGGTTGGCATTTCCGTTTTTCCCTGGGACGGCTGGTCTTGACGTCCTCCGATCTGGAGTCCTTCTTGAATTTCTTCTGTTCGTCGTATTTTTGTGCCTCCTGTTGCCGTTTCAGTTTCCGGAACGGCGGCCTTGCTGCACCTGACTCTGTGGCCGTGTGCGCGTTCTCCTTGATGTATAATTTTTCCTGCAATCCTTTGTAGGTGGTGTTTTTATGTTTACCACGGTTTCTTTACCCGGTTCATCTGTATTTTTGTTTTTCTTAAACGCTTGAGTTTGAAAATTATTTTTTCTTTTTGATACCGACGTCCGGGTTGTAGAAGGGCTAGGTCTCTCTTCAGTTCTCTGTTTCTTGGGTGGTGGAATAGTTGTTATCTCTGGACCTTCTATTTCGTTTAGACTTGAGTCCTGCAAGAAACTTTTAAGGATTTCAAAATCATTTGGATTATAGTATTTTTTCACCTGGTCGGGACTTGCTTTACAGATTTCCCCTCTCTCGTTCTTAAGATATAAGACTACTCCTTTGATTTCCTGAATTACATAGGGGCCTTCAAACTTTGGAGCTAGCTTTGCCGTAAAATTGTCTGGGGCACTTGATAAAGAAAATTTCCGCTTCAATACTTTATCCCCAACTTTAAAATCTGCTTCACGGCGTTTTCTATCATAATATATTTTCTGCCTATTTCTTGCCGTATCCGAGGTTTTAAGCGCCTGATCAATCAGCTTTTGCACATCTTTTTGTTTAAACTCCTGCTCTCTTTGTTGCACAAAGAATAATTTATCTAAAGGCGTAATTAATTTTCGGCCTAAGAATAATTCTGCTGGAGTTTTTTCCGTAGTATCATGATTTGCCGTTCTTAACGCATAAGCTAATTCATTTATGTAGCCATCCCAGCGCTTGTGATGTGTGCTCACGTAACTGCGAATTATTTTTACTATGTTTTTATTAACTCTTTCTGCTATGTTAGCCTGTGGTCTATACGGAACCATTTTGATATGGCGTATATCAAGTCCATTGCATATGTTTTCAAATATTTGACTAATGAATTGTTTTCCGTTATCGCTAATGACTTTTATCGGTGCACCGTATTTTAAAATGTATCTGTGTAAGAATGCATCTGCGACTGTTTTGGCTGACGCGCGTTTAAGTGGAACAATTTCTGTCCATTTTGAAAAATGATCTACTATTACTAAAAGAAAACGATTTTTATTTAACTCGCTCTGGGGGAAGGGACCAAGGAGATCTATTCCTAAAATTTCATTCGGAAATGTAGCGCGAATGGTATTTAAGTACCCGGCCGGGCTGTAATTAATATCATTTATTAACTGACATTGATTGCAGGACCTGACATACGCCGTTACTATTTTGTATAATTGCGGGAAATATACCGCCTCGCGTACCCTTTTTAAAGTCTTTCTGACCCCTAAATGGCCCGCTGTTTTTGCTTCGTGCAACTCCTTCAAAATGCTTAATCGAAGCGAGGCTGGGATGACTGGTTTATACTCAAGATTTTTGTTTGTTGTTTTCGTAAAAAATAATAAATATCTATTATTTCATAGTTTTTTGCTCTATTTCTTATCGCATCGATATCTGTGTGCTCAAAGCTTTCGGGGTCTTTCAAATAAGCATAGATATTTCCAAATTCAGGATCAGCTTTCAGTTCAGTAATAACCGTATCTCTAGAATCTAAAATTTTTGAAGTCAACACAGAGCATTTAAGTTCATTTTCTTCATCGTCCAGTTTTATACGAGAAAGTGCGTCAGCTACATTGTTTTCCTTACCCGGTTTATATTTTATTGTGATATTATATTCTTGGAGTTTTAAAGCCCATCTTATTAACCTGGGCGTTAGGTTTTTCCCCGAGTAAAGTCTACCAACAGCCGCATGATCCGAAAAGACTGTTACTGGCGCTTTGCCGAAATAAACTCGAAATTTGTGTACAGCCATTAATACGGCTAATGTTTCTCTCTCTGTAGCTGTATAATTCCTTTGTGCCTGATTCAATGTTTTACTAAAAAATGCCAGAGGATGGTTATTTTGCATAAGAACCGCACCCACCGCATCTGACGCATCTGCTTCAATTTCCAGGTTTTCGCCCCCCTCCGGGAATTTTAAAACAGGGGCATTAATAAGCGCTTCTTTTAATCTTTCAAAAGCTGTGTTAGCTTCCGCTGTCCACGTAAATTTACCCCTTTTTCTTTTGATTACTAAGAGTGGTTCAACAATATTAGCGAAATCTTTTATGAAAGATCGATAGTAAGAACATAACCCAAGGAAAGAAGAAAGTTTCTTGGCGGTGTTGGGCGGTGGGAAATTCTTAATAGCTTTTATTTTTGAATCTTGCGTTTCTATACCCTTTTGCGAAATTTTATAACCGAGATATTTAAGATCTTTAGTTGCGAACTTGCATTTTGAGGCGTTAATTGTAAGACCGGCCTCTTTTAATAATTTAAAAACTTGTTCTAGATCATTAATGTGTTGTTCCAACGTACTACTCGTTATAATTATATCATCTAGATAAATTAAAGTTGATTTTCCTAGGACAGGCTTTAGAACAATGTCCATAGCTCTCTGGAATGTTGATGTGGCCCCACACAACCCAAAAGGCATGCGTAAAAATGCATAAGTGCCCGATTTTGTTATAAACGCGGTTTTATGTATATCTTCGGGTCTCATAGCTATTTGATAGTAGCCAGACGTTAAGTCCAAAGTAGACATATATCTTGTTGATTTGATCTGTCTAATGATCTCGTCTATAACCGGCAAAGGTTAAACAGGAAATTTGGTAATACTATTTAGTTTTCTGTAATCAATAGCAAACCTCCAAGGCCTTTTATCCGAAGGAGGAAACTCGTTCTTTTTCCTACATAGTACGACTGGACTCGCGTACTCACTATTTATGGGCGTTATTATTTTATTCTTTAACATCTCCTGAATATGTTCTTCGATGATTACGTCTTTTTGTTTGTCATACCGATAAGGTTTAGTCCTACAAGGTTTTTCGGCATTTAATTGAATCTTGTGCGTGACTATTTGGCAGTTTCCTGGTTTTTCTGAAAATAAATGAGAAAAATTACTCACCACTTGCTGTATTGCTTTCCTTTCATGGTCATTCAGATGGCTAAGGTCCACTTGCGGTGTCTCCACAGGTTCCACCACCCTCTAGTCCATCTCCAACACCACGGAACTATCTTGAAAATTTAATTTGGCCCTCGCGGCCCTTAAAAACTCCATACCTAAAATAAGAGAGTTTTGCAGATCTTTCACCACAAAAATTAATACTTTGAGACTTTCCTCTTTTACCTGTAAGTTTAATGATAATTTCCCGATGCAGTGACATGTTTTTCCTTGCGCCGCTATTTTTTCCGTATTTTTGGTTTTAAATAGTCGTACCCTATAAAAATTCTTTTTGAAGAAATTTTCACTCATAAAATTTCCTTCTGCTCCTTTATCGATGAGGGCTTCTACTGGTACATCGCCAACCAGGACTTGTATAATTGGTAGCTGTGAGTTTTTTACGATGACCGTATTTAAATGTCTATTTGAGGGTTTTTTTAAAACTTCCGGGGTCTGGACCCTCCCTTTCACAGGCCCCTCTACTCGTTTAAAGCTTTCCTTTCAATCTGTGTCTTCTGGGTACGCGGATGTTTATTTTCAAATTTTCTTTTTGGGCCTTGACCTTCGAGTTTCGATGCGTTAGCTTGATAGCTTTTTCCCCCATAAGAGCGATTTCCATTTCTGGTTTCCTCCTTTGAAGATTTCCTTCGGGTACTTTGAGAATATGTTTCCCCTCTCGCTTTTTCCGCTATTCTGCGATTTTGAAACTTCACCGCCAATTCGAAGAGTTCCTGCAATGTGCTTGGGTTTCTAATTTCAAAGTAGTCTTGAACAGCGGGTAACAATCTTGGTAATATTATTTCAATTATCTCCGCATCGGGTTTCTTCCCATACAGCATATCCGTTAGCTTGATTTTTCATAGAATAAAGTCCGTCAATTCTGCTATATCCCGTTGATAGAAACTATATAGTTCGGCTTCCAGCCGTGCGCGATCTTTCACTATGGGGAAGGCCTTTACTAACGATTTTTTGAAATTTTCAAATGTATATGTCTGGCTTCCAAATTCCCCTAATAAAAATTTGCCTATATTTTTCCACCATAGCACGGCCTGTCCTCTTAGTGCTGATGTGGCGATGGCAACGTTTTGTCTTTCAGGAACAGGGTAGAGCTGAAAGTGGTTTTCTAGACCTTCTAGAAATACCGCCACCGAATTTTTTCCGTCGAAATGGACGTTTGGCTTGATTGACGCTCTCAAAGTCTGGACCAGGTATCCAAATCCTTCCAATTGAGTTGTCATTTCTTGGTGTTGTCCAGCGGCTTCCATCCAATTTTCGGCCATTTCAGTTCGATAATTGTTCGGGCGTCAATGTAACGTTGCGCGCCTCCAACTTGCACGCAACCAAGGGGTGACTGTGAAAACTGGATAAAACACAGAGTCTTGTAAAGGGTTTAAGTCCCTTTTTATTCAACGTAATAAATTACAATTGCGTGCTCTTGACGCTCACAGACTGCGCCAACTCGGCGGTCAAATAAAAATAATAACCTGAAAAGAACTTAAAGACAAGACTCTAACTACGAGGCTCTCTAAAATAACTAACTCGCCGCGTTTTACAATACCGCTGCTAATTCAGCAGACTTGAAGCTCACTTGAACGATTAACACTACTTTCCGCCAAGCACATAGGCCGAAACGCGGGGTTCTTCAATTTCTCGCTAACTACCTCCGCGCTCGTGAAGTAAGAATATCACACACCGAACTCGTTTCCCTTCTATTTAAATCATAATACTTCCGCTGATAATTTGAATCCTTGCGCGTTCTACTAAAATTTACATATTCTGGCATTGGCAGTTCCAGGGGAAAGTAAGGCTTGACAGGAAAGATAGTTTAAACTTAAAATAAATGTTAGTTAAAATAAATATAAACCCTACATTTGCCGCTGCCAGAATTTGGAAAACTTGGAAGCAGGTCCTACAAACGACCTGTTGTAAGTTTCTCTAATTCTGAACTAACTGGCGAGAACCTCGTTTACACAAAAAAAATCTTATGTAACAAATTGTATACTAAAATTCTGTTGATCGTTATAAAGCTCTCTTCTTACAGCAACTTTTCCTGGACTTCATCAATCAATCTTGGTCTTTCCTTCCAGATGCTGGAAGGAATAAGTATCAGTATCTTTCTAAATACATTATAATTTATACTTTCTTGACACAACAAATTTTTGTTTTTAACGATTCGTTTTTCTTAGTTATTGCTTACTTCACATTCATTCAATTTTTCAAGCATTAATTTAACTTTACCCTGGCTCTCCACCGTGTGTGGTGTCAAACGGGAATATTCGTGTTTTAGTCTTACAACACTTCCCCTAACCACCATGATTTGTTAGAATTCAACGACCAAATAGACACACCTTACTCGACATTCTACAACTCAATGAGCTACTTTAATATTCTTAAAAATTCAAATGTAGGTGGAGAACCCTACAAAACACATTCATTCTAACTTCCCCCTCATTCATCTTTAAACATGCAGGCTTTCACTCTAAAGCATGACTTTATCTACAATTTAATACTTAAATTTTGACTTCATTGCTTTTAAGCATTCACTTTTAGCATCTACAATTTTATGCTTCTAGACTAAATTCTACTTTTACATAACATTCAAGTATTTACGTACATTTACAAAATTTTAATACATATGATTTTTACAATTTACCATAAAATGAATAAGAGAAAATAAATTTTTACTTTCCTTATTCTTCGCCAAGCTGGCGGCACTGAATCTAAAATTCTTATTAATACAAGAATACGAAGTTATTTTTATCTTCGGCCAAATTTTGGCTTTAACATAACAGAATTAGTCTTTCGACCAACAGAAAATGCTTGTTTTTAGCTTTTACACTTAAAGAAAATAATACTTTTGCCTTAGCTAAATAAAGTAAAACAAAACTAAGTCTCAACCGAGACATATTGACTTTCGTCAAAACATAGAACTTCGTACTTATGCATAACATTTCGGAACAAAAGAGAAAAAAAATTTATAGAAGGTTTTAACTTATCTTTGAGTTTTCGATGCTTGAAACTCCGTCATTCGTTTTTGGCAAAATTGGTCCCAAGTTAGAGGTTTCATGGATGTTAATCTTCTCCTTACTGCCCTCCGAGTGTCGTCCACATTACTTTTTCTTTTGCGTCCTCTACATGCTGGCCTCTTGGCGGAGTAATCGTCTGGTGGTTGGCATTTCCGTTTTTCCCTGGGACGGCTGGTCTTGACGTCCTCCGATCTGGAGTCCTTCTTGAATTTCTTCTGTTCGTCGTATTTTTGTGCCTCCTGTTGCCGTTTCAGTTTCCGGAACGGCGGCCTTGCTGCACCTGACTCTGTGGCCGTGTGCGCGTTCTCCTTGATGTATAATTTTTCCTGCAATCCTTTGTAGGTGGTGTTTTTATGTTTACCACGGTTTCTTTACCCGGTTCATCTGTATTTTTGTTTTTCTTAAACGCTTGAGTTTGAAAATTATTTTTTCTTTTTGATACCGACGTCCGGGTTGTAGAAGGGCTAGGTCTCTCTTCAGTTCTCTGTTTCTTGGGTGGTGGAATAGTTGTTATCTCTGGACCTTCTATTTCGTTTAGACTTGAGTCCTGCAAGAAACTTTTAAGGATTTCAAAATCATTTGGATTATAGTATTTTTTCACCTGGTCGGGACTTGCTTTACAGATTTCCCCTCTCTCGTTCTTAAGATATAAGACTACTCCTTTGATTTCCTGAATTACATAGGGGCCTTCAAACTTTGGAGCTAGCTTTGCCGTAAAATTGTCTGGGGCACTTGATAAAGAAAATTTCCGCTTCAATACTTTATCCCCAACTTTAAAATCTGCTTCACGGCGTTTTCTATCATAATATATTTTCTGCCTATTTCTTGCCGTATCCGAGGTTTTAAGCGCCTGATCAATCAGCTTTTGCACATCTTTTTGTTTAAACTCCTGCTCTCTTTGTTGCACAAAGAATAATTTATCTAAAGGCGTAATTAATTTTCGGCCTAAGAATAATTCTGCTGGAGTTTTTTCCGTAGTATCATGATTTGCCGTTCTTAACGCATAAGCTAATTCATTTATGTAGCCATCCCAGCGCTTGTGATGTGTGCTCACGTAACTGCGAATTATTTTTACTATGTTTTTATTAACTCTTTCTGCTATGTTAGCCTGTGGTCTATACGGAACCATTTTGATATGGCGTATATCAAGTCCATTGCATATGTTTTCAAATATTTGACTAATGAATTGTTTTCCGTTATCGCTAATGACTTTTATCGGTGCACCGTATTTTAAAATGTATCTTAAAAAAATCTTTAAAATGTATTTTAAAATGTATCTGTGTAAGAATGCATCTGCGACTGTTTTGGCTGACGCGCGTTTAAGTGGAACAATTTCTGTCCATTTTGAAAAATGATCTACTATTACTAAAAGAAAACGCGCGTTTAAGTGGAACAATTTCTGTCCATTTTGAAAAATGATCTACTATTACTAAAAGAAAACGATTTTTATTTAACTCGCTCTGGGGGAAGGGACCAAGGAGATCTATTCCTAAAATTTCATTCGGAAATGTAGCGCGAATGGTATTTAAGTACCCGGCCGGGCTGTAATTAATATCATTTATTAACTGACATTGATTGCAGGACCTGACATACGCCGTTACTATTTTGTATAATTGCGGGAAATATACCGCCTCGCGTACCCTTTTTAAAGTCTTTCTGACCCCTAAATGGCCCGCTGTTTTTGCTTCGTGCAATTCCTTCAAAATGCTTAATCGAAGCGAGGTTGGGATGACTGGTTTATACTCAAGATTTTTGTTTGTTGTTTTCGTAAAAAATAATAAATATCTATTATTTCATAGTTTTTTGCTCTATTTCTTATCGCATCGATATCTGTGTGCTCAAAGCTTTCGGGGTCTTTCAAATAAGCATAGATATTTCCAAATTCAGGATCAGCTTTCAGTTCAGTAATAACCGTATCTCTAGAATCTAAAATTTTTGAAGTCAACACAGAGCATTTAAGTTCATTTTCTTCATCATCCAGTTTTATACGAGAAAGTGCGTCAGCTACATTGTTTTCCTTACCCGGTTTATATTTTATTGTGATATTATATTCTTGGAGTTTTAAAGCCCATCTTATTAACCTGGGCGTTAGGTTTTTCCCCGAGTAAAGTCTACCAACAGCCGCATGATCCGAAAAGACTGTTACTGGCGCTTTGCCGAAATAAACTCGAAATTTGTGTACAGCCATTAATACGGCTAATGTTTCTCTCTCTGTAGCTGTATAATTCCTTTGTGTCTGATTCAATGTTTTACTAAAAAATACCAGAGGATGGTTATTTTGCATAAGAACCGCACCCACCGCATAGTCTGACGCATCTGCTTCAATTTCCAGGTTTTCGTCCCCCTCCGGGAATTTTAAAACAGGGGCATTAATAAGCGCTTCTTTTAATCTTTCAAAAGCTGTGTTAGCTTCCGCTGTCCACGTAAATTTACCCCTTTTTCTTTTGATTACTAAGAGTGGTTCAACAATATTAGCGAAATCTTTTATGAAAGATCGATAGTAAGAACATAACCCAAGGAAAGAAGAAAGTTTCTTGGCGGTGTTGGGCGGTGGGAAATTCTTAATAGCTTTTATTTTTGAATCTTGCGTTTCTATACCCTTTTGCGAAATTTTATAACCGAGATATTTAAGATCTTTAGTTGCGAACTTGCATTTTGAGGCGTTAATTGTAAGACCGGCCTCTTTTAATAATTTAAAAACTTGTTCTAGATCATTAATGTGTTGTTCCAACGTACTACTCGTTATAATTATATCATCTAGATAAATTAAAGTTGATTTTCCTAGGACAGGCTTTAGAACAATGTCCATAGCTCTCTGGAATGTTGATGTGGCCCCACACAACCCAAAAGGCATGCGTAAAAATGCATAAGTGCCCGATTTTGTTATAAACGCGGTTTTATGTATATCTTCGGGTCTCATAGCTATTTGATAGTAGCCAGACGTTAAGTCCAAAGTAGACATATATCTTGTTGATTTGATCTGTCTAATGATCTCGTCTATAACCGGCAAAGGTTAAATTGGAAATTTAGTAATACTATTTAGTTTTCTGTAATCAATAGCAAACCTCCAAGGCCTTTTATCCGAAGGAGGAAACTCGTTCTTTTTCCTACATAGTACGACTGGACTCGCGTACTCACTATTTATGGGCGTTATTATTTTATTCTTTAACATCTCCTGAATATGTTCTTCGATGATTACGTCTTTTTGTTTGTCATACCGATAAGGTTTAGTCCTACAAGGTTTTTCGGCATTTAATTGAATCTTGTGCGTGACTATTTGGCAGTTTCCTGGTTTTTCTGAAAATAAATGAGAAAAATTACTCACCACTTGCTGTATTGCTTTCCTTTCATGGTCATTCAGATGGCTAAGGTCCACTTGCGGTGTCTCCACAGGTTCCACCACCCTCTAGTCCATCTCCAACACCACGGAACTATCTTGAAAATTTAATTTGGCCCTCGCGGCCCTTAAAAACTCCATACCTAAAATAAGAGAGTTTTGCAGATCTTTCACCACAAAAATTAATACTTTGAGACTTTCCTCTTTTACCTGTAAGTTTAATGATAATTTCCCGATGCAGTGACATGTTTTTCCTTGCGCCGCTATTTTTTCCGTATTTTTGGTTTTAAATAGTCGTACCCTATAAAAATTCTTTTTGAAGAAATTTTCACTCATAAAATTTCCTTCTGCTCCTGTATCGATGAGGGCTTCTACTGGTACATCGCCAACCAGGACTTGTATAATTGGTAGCTGTGAGTTTTTTACGATGACCGTATTTAAATGTCTATTTGAGGGTTTTTTTAAAACTTCCGGGGTCTGGACCCTCCCTTTCACAGGCCCCTCTACTCGTTTAAAGCTTTCCTTTCAATCTGTGTCTTCTGGGTACGCGGATGTTTATTTTCAAATTTTCTTTTTGGGCCTTGACCTTCGAGTTTCGATGCGTTAGCTTGATAGCTTTTTCCCCCATAAGAGCGATTTCCATTTCTGGTTTCCTCCTTTGAAGATTTCCTTCGGGTACTTTGAGAATATGTTTCCCCTCTCGCTTTTTCCGCTATTCTGCGATTTTGAAACTTCACCGCCAATTCGAAGAGTTCCTGCAATGTGCTTGGGTTTCTAATTTCAAAGTAGTCTTGAACAGCGGGTAACAATCTTGGTAATATTATTTCAATTATCTCCGCATCGGGTTTCTTCCCATACAGCATATCCGTTAGCTTGATTTTTCATAGAATAAAGTCCGTCAATTCTGCTATATCCCGTTGATAGAAACTATATAGTTCGGCTTCCAGCCGTGCGCGATCTTTCACTATGGGGAAGGCCTTTACTAACGATTTTTTGAAATTTTCAAATGTATATGTCTGGCTTCCAAATTCCCCTAATAAAAATTTGCCTATATTTTTCCACCATAGCACGGCCTGTCCTCTTAGTGCTGATGTGGCGATGGCAACGTTTTGTCTTTCAGGAACAGGGTAGAGCTGAAAGTGGTTTTCTAGACCTTCTAGAAATACCGCCACCGAATTTTTTCCGTCGAAATGGACGTTTGGCTTGATTGACGCTCTCAAAGTCTGGACCAGGTATCCAAATCCTTCCAATTGAGTTGTCATTTCTTGGTGTTGTCCAGCGGCTTCCATCCAATTTTCGGCCATTTCAGTTCGATAATTGTTCGGGCGTCAATGTAACGTTGCGCGCCTCCAACTTGCACGCAACCAAGGGGTGACTGTGAAAACTGGATAAAACACAGAGTCTTGTAAAGGGTTTAAGTCCCTTTTTATTCAACGTAATAAATTACAATTGCGTGCTCTTGACGCTCACAGACTGCGCCAACTCGGCGGTCAAATAAAAATAATAACCTGAAAAGAACTTAAAGACAAGACTCTAACTACGAGGCTCTCTAAAATAACTAACTCGCCGCGTTTTACAATACCGCTGCTAATTCAGCAGACTTGAAGCTCACTTGAACGATTAACACTACTTTCCGCCAAGCACATAGGCCGAAACGCGGGGTTCTTCAATTTCTCGCTAACTACCTCCGCGCTCGTGAAGTAAGAATATCACACACCGAACTCGTTTCCCTTCTATTTAAATCATAATACTTCCGCTGATAATTTGAATCCTTGCGCGTTCTACTAAAATTTACATATTCTGACATTGGCAGTTCCAGGGGAAAGTAAGGCTTGACAGGAAAGATAGTTTAAACTTAAAATAAATATAAACCCTACAAACATCACATTCATATTTCAAAGTAGTGTTGAATCTGCAGGTTTTAGGGCGATTTCTTTGCATCATCGTTAAATCTTATGTCAATCATTAATACTCAACCAGTGCAAACTTACACTTTGGCACGAATACAGTATGGACACTAAAAGCTCTTTATCGTTTTCTGCAAGACATAAGAGGAAATCGGCGGCTAATGGATTGTGCTATTGTCATTCTGGCAGGAGGGTTTCGGCAGACTAAACATCTAATTTCCCTCTCTACGCCAGCGGAAGAACTTAAAGTTTGCCGTTAGTCATCGGTCTTATGGAACCAGTAGCAAAAAATGGATGGTAAAACGAATATGAGAGTATACCTACGATGAGAAACAAATGCAGTCAGTTTGCAAAGCAACTTCTGTCACTTAGGAACGTAGAATTTCCCGTCATCCCCACTACTGGTCTAATTTCTTTTCCCTTAAAATTCTACAGTATAATCAATTCACGACCTAATAAATAGCTGAGATAATTCCGGATGTATGGAAAAATTACATCTCGAGTCGATGTCTGTGTGATAGGGACATTTTAGCACCAATGCCAGCGTTATATATATCAATAAGCTTATGCAGGAAATGCTTCTTGGCAACACTGTAACGGTTTTATCAATTGATCCAGTAATGAATACAGAGCAAGCTGTGCGTTATTTCACAGAATATATAAATGCTGTTGAGCCCTAAGGAATTACCACCATACAAACTTACTTTAGGAAGAAAGATTCACTATTACATTATTACTTGACATCGATGAACCAAAGCCAAAGCTGTGCAGCAGATCAAGGATCACCTTGAAGAATCTATTGCCGAAATTAATAGAGATCTCCAGCATGACGTAGAAGTGGATGTGAAGACTTACTTATTCATCGCATTCTGTTGATACGCTGTGATTCAAATATGCTCTTCCATTTCAAAGGATTGCATTTTTTATCTGTCTTGTGTTCGTTAAGAGTGTCAGTAATGCATAGGGACAACCGCTTTGCGTGTTTATTATCAACTTGGAAACGCCATGTTTTCACAGATCCAATTATGTATTGCTTGCTCAAGATTCGGTTTGCTGGGTATTTGTTTACGTGCCCATCGCTCAAACGAAAAGCATTGTGTACCCTCAAGGTTTGCTTTGAAAATAATGTATTCTTTTTATCTGAATAAAATCTAGAGTTTTATTAGAGCTTGTAGAAAGTTTGCTCAATTCCTCTTGAACCGAAATAAGAAGGAAATCGCTGTCTAACTGAGATTTCGAAAATACTCCTCCCATTCCCTAAGTGAAATGCTCACCCTGAGTAAAGCCTGAGCAACGCCAGGTAATTCAGCTAATATGAGATACGTATGAATCAGTTACAAAGCTAGCAGAGCTAATGAAAGCTTGAGTTCATGCGCATAACGCCAATCTAGGATTAAAATTCAAACACATCAAAATCATCTGAATAGTTCTTGAGTCATTAATTAAATTACGTTTGCTGCCTTGATCTGGACAACATGGTATATATATCAACAAATTCCTTATCTTTCTTAACATTTGTATTAGCATATTAACTTTTATGCTTTTACAGCATTTAACAGTTATGTACGTAAAGATGTCTATGAAAATGTGAACCTTGAGAACCTTAAGATCTTGAGAACCTTGAGAACGATTAAAAGCTTTCATTACAACTTTTGCTTTATTTCTTGCGAGCTTACTTTCATTTATTTCACAATAACGGAAGCTATCATAAGAAACAGGATGCTTAATTTAGAACTAAGAAATTTTTAAGCCTTAAAGTACAGAACATTACATTTGTTCACATTACATTTGAACAGTACTTTACACAGGACATTACATTTGTTCTGTAACATCCAAAAGGATAAAAATATTTCTATTAAGAAAGGAAATCACATTTTATTGATGATTGCTTTTATACAAGCAAATTCATTTCTTCTACTAATTCTCTTATTTTCTATTTCTTCTAAGGCTAGGATATTTGACATTGATTTTGGTTAGGATATTTGATGCATTTTATATATACAATCTGATAATGCTTCGAAATATTATTGGTAAAGTATTTTCTGATATTAACTGATCTTCTGTTATTCCACTGTATAAATTTTATCCCTTTTTATATTTTTTTTTATCTTTCGGATTATTACTCAGTAAAAGCTGTCTTTACTAAGATTTTTGTAAATATTTTCAACAGGTAAATCAACAGGATTAGTGACAACAACGCGAGTAACTCATGCCACTCCAGCGGCAATGTATGGACATTCGGCCAGTCGTTATTGGGAGAGTGATGCCAAAATACCTGAAGACAGCCGATCTTTATGCAAAGACATCGCACGTCAACTGGTGGAAAACGATCCTGGCAGAAATATTAACGTAAGAAAGCATTTTCTATTTAAGGTAAATTTAAGGTTTAAATAAAAATTTATCTTTCTATTGCGCTACTATTTTGAATGACTACATGAAACATTTATGCAAGTAACAGCTTCTCTTTATATACGTCTAAAGTAGCATTCAGTACTGTTAGTGTCTTAGTAGCTGTGAGTACTTTTTAGTTACAAATCTTTTCAACGTGTGTCGGACAGCATCAACGATAGCACTTCAATTCCTTGCAAAGATTTCAATCTTAGACTTAATATGCAGGTCAACATTGCAAACAGTGCAATGGTTGATAGAACAAGTGATGTTTTAGTTAGACATATGCATATTCCAATTATAAAAACTTCAAGGCAATTGCACATTTAGGTCATTGTACTACGAGGTCGCAGTGTACTGCTATCGCTGATACTTCTACTTGCAATGACTACGGACAGAGCTTCGCATATGTCAGAAGTTTTTAATATCTTCAGTAAACATCGCGGTACAAAATACATTCAGTGTACTGTTGTAACAGTGTACTGTTGGCACAACATTTCTTTGTAAATTCCAAACATTATTAAACATTATTCATTTCTACACGAAAGCGAGGCTCGTCTAAGTGCATTTTATGTATGCGGCTGCAGAGGGAACCGGAGCAACTGTTAACAGGAATTGTTTCGTTAACAGGAACAGGAATTTCTTTGAGTAAAATCTCATAAAAAATGCATATCGAGGAGCTGTGCTTCCTTTTATGGATGCATACCACTAGACAAGCGCATGGGGAATAACGATTCATAACAGCAAATCGCTTTTACCGAGATTCAGCATCTTCCGGACAGTTCAACGTGCCATTTCCGCACATATATTCCATTGCGGAATGTGTTTTTGTATCTCCTCTACCTGCCTTTGTATTTTTCTCAGATATTTTTTAATTACCCTGTATATATGCTATTCGCTGTCTATTGCTGGGAACTCCCATTTCAATCATCCTTTCCTATATTGAGTTCCAGCCCACAATAACCTTATGGGGAATGGATTTCCTGACGAATTAGCCAAACAGCCACATAACGATGTACTAGATGAAGAGGTGCGTACTCTTCTTTCGGCATCGCATTTTAAGCAGACTGTTGCCTTAACTAAACGTGTGGCAAGAGCGTTGACCCATAGCCACCGCAGCCACAAGACTTTTTCTCCAACGTTAAAACATTCATAAAAGAGCCAGCTGCGGATACATGAAATATTATTTCTCTGGATGCAATCTCTTGCATACTTATATCCACCGCTTTTGGTAAAGTGATACTAGCTTTGCATATAATGGTAGGTAAGAAACCTCTGAACACTTCCTGAACTGTTGCAGTAACTGTGAAAGAGCATTAAGTTGTTAAGAATGACAGATTTCGGTTCATTCTGTCTCTAAATGTTTATAGATTTGAGTTAGGATATTGTTGTAACCACTACAAAATCTTAGCTTAAAGGCAAACAGCCTGCTACTGTAAATTTGTATTAGAAGTGATTGGTTAAGTATTATTGTCAGTTTTGCAATCTCTTAATAGGAGCAAAAAAAGTTATGCTTACTCTTTTACACTTGAGATTTATTTTATGTTAATAGTTAAGTATCACTAGGGGCAATAATTCTGGCCGTTTATTACGTTATTTTCTGTAGCTAGCCTTAATTTTATTTAAATTATCAGTATAGAAGCATGTGTTATAACCGACAGACTTCCCATTCTAGAAGTAATGCATCAGTAAATTATTGTTGTTGTAGCTTCTGATCTTTCTGAAAAGTTAAAATATTTTATGCAGTTTAACAGTAGTGTAACCAGCTATTAAATATACATAGAGTTACGCATTAAATTAATGTTTATATAGTTACATTTGTATAAATTGCACTTTCAGTTAAAAGCACAGGAAGATCCATATTACATGAGTATTTCATGAACTTGAATGTTTCAGAATTGAGAGTTTAACTATTTCATGGTCTGACGACTTCTCTAAATTCTGGGAATAATGATGCGAATTTAAATTTCATGAAACAAAGCTCCTGAATAAATGTTGTATTTAACTCAGATAAAGATATGTTGAGCTAGTATACATAAATATGCATCAGTTGAGAAACACATATTCATTAGAGAAACTCCATAAAGATCTTTAGTCAATCTTGAATTAAACATTAGAGTAGAGGAATTGCTTCGAAAATAAACTCTGATAATTATTGTAACACTTCGCGAAACTTGAAATTTACTTGAGAATTAGGTAATATATCCTTGTTTCATTACTTTAGGCAAACGAACTTTTTCAATAATTGCTATTAGTTATAAATGCAAGTTTCTAAAACTGGAAGAATCTAGATCTGTTTTATTAAGTGCTACGAAGACATTAGTGTTGATGCAAAGAGTCTCAAATTCCACCGTTAATGTATCTGATATAAACACTTACCAACGGAAGATCAAATGTTTTCTTCTATTAATAAAACACGCTTCTTTTAACAGTACCCTTCGTTTAACAGTCTATTCTAGGAATTCCGGTGATATTATAACTTTCTTAGCTATAATGTTATAATACGTATTGTTCAAACTGTATAAACTTGGAAATTTAGTATCAAAGAATATAAATTTCGTGTTCGAAAAATTCAAGTTCATAAATTATTCATTTTACTTTGGCTAATGATCCAAGTTTTGCTTGTTGCTTTCCTTTAGTTTTTAAACAATTTGAGTCAAGAGTTATTTTTTATTTACTTTTTCACCAACAGATAATGCTAAGTGCATATCATCATATTATTGTTTTTCTTATAGTACCATATCCTGAGATTTTAATCTTTCTGTCTCGTCTAGTTGCCAGTTTTCCACCCCGATGTTCAAAATAAAAGAAATTTTCCATTTAGTCGGTTATCCACAGAGCTCCCGTACACATTTTAATGAAATTTTGAAAGGTCAAATGTTGATACAAGAACAAACAAAGCAAAAGCCGAATTGCAGTTACGTTACACATTCATACAGGATGAAGCGAATAGGGTGCTGTGATCCCCTCTAAAAGTTATGTAAATCTCCTAAAGTGAACTAACTCATACTTTTTTGGAAATGAGGCAGTTTTTGAGTCCCAGTGGCAGTAGGTTCCATTCTGTTTTCAGTACATGAAAGGTTCATGGAGAGAAACGCGAGTTGCAGTTGCCCTCATAACAACATCCCACATTTTCTGTAGGGTTACAGAGCGAAAGATCTATTGACCGTTTCATCCGGTTATCGTTTCAAATTTCTTAAGAATAATTTGTCAGATTATCGCAATGTGAACGAACATTGTCGGATAAATACAAATTGAGGGCTAGCTGCACCCCTGAAAAAGCGAATATAGGGCTTTAAGATCTTTTGCATTTTATCTCGCTGAGTTATCAGAGCCTATGTTAAAGATGTGAAAGTTTGCACGTCCAACCAACATTATATCTGCCCATACCATCAAATCTTTGATTCCTCTACTGGTCCTTTTCTCGAATGTTAGTGTAGGTAGCGAGTAGCGGGTCCCTATCTTTCTTGAAGTGAAGGCATGTCGTTAATCAGTGCTTATGTTGAATTAGGCTTATTTGTGGATAGAATGATGCCCCGCTAAGGCTTGGTTCCACTAAAGATTTTTCCCACTAAAGCTATTTGTGAATAGAAGAGTTCCCCCCCTAAATTAATTAATGTTTTCTGCACTATCGCAAACGAGATTCCTTGTGCGCAGAATTGAGTGGAAAACAAAGAGCAGGTCTTTCTGCAAAGTTTTGAAACATTTAAGTCTTATGTTCTCCTTTTTAGGAGTACAGTTGTTTTCAGCTAATTTTTAGAGGTACCGCTCATCTACATAGGAATAATATGTTAACTGTGGCTTTCTGGAAAGTGAGGATATCAATGGTTTGACTGAACAACCAGATGTATAGAACCAAGCCTTATAGAACACGACAGGTTTACTCTTGAGAGAACAAATGTAACTCACGTTCACCCATCTAGGACTCTCCAAGACACTTGAATATTTTTGCTACAGGATCGGGACCGAATGCCACAGGGACTTATGACCTACCCGATATCCAGTATAAAACTATTTTGTGAGAGTAATCTAAGTGTTAGAGAAGATCACACCTTTCCATAAGACTTTCTTACGGCAATGAACCTTGTAGAGACATTAGGTATTTTGGAAGCAGGAAAGATAAAAAATTTGCAACGCCTTCGCCGGGAATCGAACCACGGACCTCTGGAATACGAGCCCAGCGTGCAGACTACCACATTATTAAGGCATACTAGGAAGGCGGGAGAAATGCATTATAAGTATCCATTGGTCATTTACCCGTTTTGTCACCCAGAACATTTCCCAGTAAGCGACTAAATTGCATCCGTAAGAAAAGGGAAGTTACGTCCCAGCTTTGATGGCGAATAACCTAGGGAGGAATAGATCCAAGGATCTTCCACATTTCTTCCCTATCACTGAAACAAACTCTTGTCTGCCCAGTATTTTAAATACCTGTATATCATACAGATACTATGCACTAACAAAGATTACGGCCTTCTCCGAGATTTGAGGCTTTTTCTAGCAATATGGCAGCCAGAATCGCTGACACTATACCAATCTTGGCGGCATATTTTTTAAAATCCCAATCTTGGAATAATCAAACTTTTTAAATATAAATTTCAAATATGAGAAAGCAAGAACATGCAGAAATATAAATCGTACATAAATTATGCATAAGTGATGCATAATCCGTGGATAAATGCTGAGAAAATATTAATGACTTTTTGTTGCAATCTTGGAAATCATAAACGCATCCGAAAGAAAAAGAAAGCATAATAATTTTTCATTTTAATCGTTTTAAAATTCTATAATTGTAAAAGCAGTTTTATATAAACTAAATGAAGGATTTAACTATGAAATAAATTAAATGCTGCTTTGAGATATTTCTCATTAAAATGCAATCTCTAAATTTTAAACAGAAATTGAAAAATTTCAATTTTAAATTTATAACTAAACATCTTTGGCCAGAATGACAACTCGAATTAAAAGAATAGAACTTAAGAAAGTATAAAATGTTCAATTAAGCTATCCAATAAACAATTAAAGAAAACCTGCAATTACCAATTTAAGTGAGAAAATATACGGGAAAAATTAATGCTTTTCGCTTTTATCTTCAGTTTATTCAGTATCTCAGGTCTTTAATCATGTTTCCTTTACCTCCACATCATTAATTAAATTTTTGAAATTATAAAACAATTTCAGCATACATTCCTATAAAACATTTAGATTTTATTTACTTGTGGCGGAATATCTGGGTAAAATGTAGCAAGAAAATATCTGAAAAGAATCCTTACAATCTGTTATTACATTCACCCCGCGATATCTCATTCCATATCTGGCTGCCTGCGAACAATTGTAATTTATTTCATGACGCTTTTGGTTCTGTCCCAAGAGGCTAGTATCTCATCAACCAAGATGTTTATTTCGTGGATAGACATTTTTCTCACAGCTCTCGCTTAAGTAACTTATTTTCGCTCTGAAGGCTTTCTGGATAAAGTAAGTTGCTCTCAATAAAATTCATGATTTCTTGGAAAGAATAAGGAAGGAAGAATTCCATTTCGTATTATATTTCATTAGATTATATTTTAATAATATTTTGGTTAGTAAATAATTTTTGATTGAAGATGTGTCTAAAGAAATGCGTGTTACACTGTAATTATGATATTCGGTTCCAGTGTAAATGATCTGAATTCAAGTTATATTAAATATGTAATTTTATTAAGCTGCCATCATTGATGATTAACCCTTTATAAACCATGTAATATTTTCTTTTAATAAAAGTATTCTCAAGACTATGTCGCTTCTGCTAGGATATACACAGATTACATTATGTCTACCCTGTTAATAACATGTAGGACCACCTTTATCCCTCAAAACTGCCAGCACCTTGCGTGGCATTGACACCACTAGGTGCTGTTACGTAATCTGAGGTATTTGGTGCCATTTTCTTACCAAATGGTCCTGCAATTACCGCACATTTCGAGGGAGTAAAGTGGCAGCACGAATTTGGTTTTCCAGGTGGGACCACAAATGTTCTATTGGATTAGTGCCAGGTGAATTTGGAGGCCATACATGACTTGAAAGTTGAATGTTTCTCGAACTACTCCCTGATGATCCGATCCTTATGACATGGTGCCTTATCCTGTTGGTAAACACCATCCCTCGCCGGAAATACTTTTGTCATGAATGGGGAACCTGGTCTGCAACGATGTTCACGTAGCGCACAGACGTCAGAGATTATGGGTCCTAATGTGCTCCATGGAAACATTAAGTTTGTTAATAAAAAATTCGTTTTGAAGTGTTACAAAATATTAAATCAACAGTAAAACAAATTTCAAATTCAAATTAGGGCTTTCACATGCCCATATTCTATGGAAGAGTACGTTATTCAAATTTTGATGGCTCTAGGTACCGTTGTTTTATCACTTGCAAGAAACATACATAAATTTATGCAGATTCTTCATTATTTAATTTCTTTAAATATAATACAGAACAATAATATTTGGTGGCAACAATTTGAAAAATGAAACAATGCTTGTCATGAATCAATGAAAAATGCCAAAATGAAATTAATAATCCTTCCGGCCAAATTGCCCCTTTGGACTAAAAACGATTCGTAGGGATATCCAGAAACGCGAATGTTTATACTACGTTAAGCGTTAAAATTAATAAGTTAATACAAGTTAAAGTTAGAGATTTAAAGTTAAGAGTTAAGTTAATACTAGTTAAAGAGCAGAGTTTGCTTACATTACGCTTTCTCATCTCCCCCCGTAACAGCTGACACCAGTGTTACGGAGAATGTCTTCAAACTCTAGCTCAAGAATCCTAAAACTTTTATCAGTTCAAAGGTAATGGATATAAGACTCAGTCTAGTGATTTTTAGAACCTTACAGGATACTGGCGCAAATACTTGACAGCCGGGTGAACGAGAAAACGCTCTGGCACGCCAGCGTGCTAGACGGGAAATGAGTGCGTTTCTTCTGTGATGTATGCGTGACATTCGAGGTGAAAGGGTTAAGCAGCGTTAATTTATAATTTATTATATTTCATGTCCGTATTTTGTCTAATGTTGTAAATTCCTTGAAATCTTGAAGAGGAATTTTGAATATTATGCCCCTAGAAATATCACCTCAGACAGCTGGATTAAAATAATGGTAATGAATTATGATTAAAAAATGAATAGTTATAAAACAAATAGTTCAATTATGCTCAAAATTTCCATTGCAAGTGAGAATACCGAACAGAGACAAAATCATTGACATTTAAATGAAAATCCATCGGGAAAAGTATGAGTATCAGCTGAAATAAAAGCTGAAAATGCTCACTGCAAATAAATCAATGTATTCAACTGTCATTTTTCATGATCTCTTGTCGTGGCTTCTCATCTTCTTCGTAATTTCTTTTATAGCATAACTAACTGTAGAAGAAATCCAGAAATTTCTGTAGCTTTGAACTATCTAAATCACTAAGTTGCCAGAAGCACTGGAAACATAAAGAGTGTGTCTGTGGCTTTGAAGTAAAAGCATCGAAAATACCTTCAGTGTTAAAAATCGTGTAGTCCAATGTCTCACGTTTCCAGCTGTATTGAACCCTTAGATTTCTTTAGACTCAAATTTTCCAGTAAACTCAAGCTCCGCAAATATAATAGCTATCTTTAATTGGTAATGCTACTGGTACACCTGAAAGCATCTGTCATAGTAATGCCTAAGATCATGTTGCTATATTTCACTAGAAATTAAATAATAATGATAATATATTTAGCATCCTTATCAGTATATTTATACATACCAGACCTGCATGAGCCTGGATGACCTGCATGAGCTGCATGAGCCTGGATGAGCTGCATGAGCCTGCAGAGACCTGCATGAGCCTGCAGAGACCTGCATGAGCCTGGATGTATGGACTACTTATTTGCTGAAGCATGATTATCTGTAGTACCTACACACTAATAGCATTGGTTTTTAGTACAAATTCTAAGAAAACTTACAATATATTTCATAGATATTCGATTGGATTAATTCCTTTAAAAACACAAAAAACAGGATATAGTTAAACAGGATATAGTAGCATTTGATGTTCATATTTGTTTCTAGGTCATCATTCTCAAAATGTTTACTTATAATTAAATACACATAGGTTTACTAGTATAATATTGGCCATATGAAAAATTACTGAATTCCTTTCAACGCGTTCTTGTAAGTGTTAACACAATCAGATGGTAATCAGAAGATCCATTGTTATAATGCCAACGTTGACATAGTTTATCCTGCTCACTTATCGCTTTTGAAAGTTTCTACAGTGGTGCCCAATCAAAAGATGTGGCATGCGGCGTCCAATAATTCTTTAATACCTAAATTTATCGATTGGGTCTTGTACCCGATCTCAGTCTTTTTTAAGTGCTATAAACTGATGTCAGCCATTAGGTAACCCTTCTGCATCCTGACTTTTCAGAATACTTCTTGATTTTTACAGATTGGAATTAAGCAACGAAAGTGTTAAGCCTAACAATAAATCCGATGGATTACGCCGAACAATTCATAGTTTCGCATATTGTAATGTAAATTAAATGCATATAATTTATGTCTGAAACTTACTTAAATATGAACGTTCGATCCCTACTTCGTAATTTAAGAATTGTTTTATATTCATTTTAGGAAATTCACGCATTTTATCGATAAATAGAGCAGAATGTAAGAAACTGTCACAATCCCCTCTGCGTTCTATTAATGTATATAACATTAATACGTCCAACCAGAGGAGATCCGTGATTCGAATCTCGGGAAGGGTAGAGTTTAATTTTATAAGTTTTTTGCTTCTGATAACTACATGCATGTTTAAAACTCTTAATAGAACTAACGTGTAAATACGATACTGCAGTTAGAATGTAAACTAAACCGTGAAAAATACATTAACACTATGTGCAGAAGAAAGCCGTTAGTCTCGCTTGAAATGTAATGTACAATTTTTATTTCCAAGCTTTGAAAGATTGACTTAAAGTAAGAGGATCGACTTAAAGTCACGTCCATTAATAGCAAATGTCTTCAGTTACCTCTAATAATCAATGGATTGTTCTCAAGTCAGTGTATGGCAATTGAGGGTGCTTTAGTGCTTAATTGCTTTCTTTCCATGAACCACAAACCAAACATTACCTGTGTAGTGACTGAAAGTTATCCCCTTTTGCTTAGCCGACTATGGGCACAAAATACTAAAAATCAGACTGTCAGGAGCTCACGTTTACTTTACTCAGCAGCTTCTGATCGAACAAGCAGACATCTGTAGCAACAGCAAAACCTCTACAGTAAGTCAGGACAGTTACAATTCTTTCTCTCTGTTTAAACTACGCCATTTCCCTTCATATCTGGCTAGACCTTTGGACTTACGTGACGGAACGGCGCATAAAGAAAAGACTCAGATTAAATCTTAATTGTTAATTAAACAAAATGGCTACAAGTCTATGTATATTTGTCTCAGAATGTCATCTTAGTTTCAATGGACTTAGTTCAGTGTCTGCAAATCGGCTAAATGTAAGCCCATAATTTTCCAGATAATTTATCCTCAGTAGTGTTGTAAGGTATATCTTAAGTTTATAACAGTTATATTAAGTTAATTTACCTTTCCTATCTCTACTAGCTTCAGTTTAAAATTTTTTACCAGAACGAGTTTTTAGAGTCGCGTGAAATGCAAATGAGAAGGAGTAGTGTTTAAGTCGAAGTTCCACTGACTTCGACAGAACGCAAAAGCAGGGACCCCCGTCCCGGAGGATCTTTCAGGTCTGCCATATCGGGGTTAAAATATCCAAGTTTCCGAGACCCCTTTTAACGGCGGTGCAGACTCCACGGTCCCTGCCCGGTTTTATACATAGCCTTGGACAAGGTAGAAAACGCTTGATACATAATACAAAATTGAATGCTTTGCCTCCGGGCACCACTCCATCGGCACCGAAATAATCGTCTTGGTGCCATGTCCGCTCTGTCAGTCCCCGTCACTGAGACTCTGAGGGCCAAACCCCCCTCGACTAGGCTGGTGATCCCCGATGTAGCTCCATAACAGCCAAAAGAACAGACACGAGAGTACCAGTACGGTCACTGCGAAGCCTGAACCAGCCTTAGACTGAGTTAGGGCTCTAGTCCTGGCTCTCGTCCTAAGTCAAATTATGTACCCCTGTGGTTGAGACAGCTTAAGTACAGATCCTAGCCAGCACTTCCCAGGAATTCTCCTGAGTCAACAACTGGGAGGAAAGGATTGACTTCGACAGAGTGCATTAGATTTCCTGAATAACGCGCGTTTGCCTTTTGGCTACTTCTCTCTAAGCTGTTACTACGGCCGGCCTTATTACGTGCCCTTGATAGCTTAGCTAACTAATTTATTATTACGGGCCAACTAGTTTAGAAATTATGTCAGCTTCGGTTAAATCTGTTTAGTTAATCATCAGTTAAGTTCTTATTTCTTGCATTTTTGAGTTAAGCCCAGGTGGAAGCTTTATTGTACGGCCTGAGAAAGGGAACTATCTGTCAACTTTATTTGAGCAATGAAGGGTAATTTACCCTTCTTGAGTTCTATTTTTGCACCTAAGCGATTATTCGCTTAATAGTTCACCTAGGTTCCTCCTTAGTTAATAGATAAAGGTGAGGATACCTACAGTGTCTTTTGCTCTTAAATTCAAATAATGAATGATAAAAACTAGTATTTATAAGTGAACCCAAATCGTTTTTATATAACTGACAGCGAATCCGAAGAAAAAAATAAATCTGAAAATGGTTGTGTTCTGTTACAAAATGTGTTATAAGCAACGAAAGCTGATTTCTATACGTATCAGTCTCAAAGTGGATACAAATAATTGTTAGTTGCTACAACAAATTTACCATCCGTGGTGTTCGGCATTATCGCGTGAAGATTGAAAAAGAGTTATTTTTTATGATTGACAGTATTCGCGTATTCGTACTGGAGCAGTTAATAAATTTTAATCTCTAAAAGCCATTATTTAAAAAAAAAAATCCTCTTACTCGCTTGACTTAATCCTTATTATAATGTTGTGATATAGAAGTTCTCTGTGTCAAAAACCGTAAGAATTTATTAAGTATAAAAATAATAATGGAGTAAAATATTTTATAGAAAATAAATTAATATCAACATGTCGTGTTGAAAATAAATGTATCATTTTTGTTGGTTTAACATATCCTCCAACTAAATATTTCTGGTTCAGCTTCATCTCGTTATTACATACCAGATAAGTCTGTAAATTATTATATGCTTATTACACTCATTTCTGCCCTACAAACGAAAGCTTTTCTCTGTACATTGTACACTGATTAATAGAGATTACTCTGTAAATTTCTTTTGTTTGTTTTTTTTTTGAAAGCACAATCTGAAGTCTGTGCTTTATGTATTCAACATAATTTTTCAAGATACTCCTGCTGTTGTTTCAAGATACAGCAATCATGTTAGGGAGGAACAAAACCTGTTTCTGTTTTTGCAGATTTCTGTGCTATTTTTGTTGAAATTTAAATTTCAAATTAGTATTTACGTTCTAACACTTCACAACACATGTAGTACGGCTGCACAGCAAACTGATTGGGAAATGAATTACAAAACCGCACTGTTAATGTAAATTTGTAATTTGCTAGCAAACTTATGCATATAAAAAAGCAATAAATAAAGGGTAAATTAGGATTAAAATTTCTGTCAGCTTTATTTATTTTAAATTATCATATTGCAAAATCCTAGTATAAATTCAAGAATTTCTGAATTTTGTATTAAATTTTTGCAATATGAAGAGAAAAGCGGGGAACTGAAGGTTTCGGTAGATTGTGTAAAATTTATTTTTTCTAAACGGCTGAAAGACGTTTCCAAAAAATTTATTATACATGAAATTCGTCTTGAAAGTAAAATAAAATTGAAAGTATTTTCATGAATTTGCCCACCGGCGGCCGAGCGATAAAGTCGCTGAACACTGGTAGTTCGGTTCGGGGTCGAATCCTAGCAAACGTGCTGACTCCATGGGCGCTTTCATGGTTTTGCCCATGTGTAGCGTGTTAATAAGAGCCAGTTTCCCTTAGAAAGTCTTCCACGAAGACATCCTTCCCCTTAGGCAGATAGCCCTCGAGTGCTTTGCCCTAATCATATAAGTCAACCCACAAAACCTTTTCATAAATTCAATCATGTTGCAAAATCCTAGTACAAATTCAAGAATTTCTGAATATTGTATTAAATTTTTGCAATATGAAAGAGAAAAGCAGGGAACTGAAGGTTTCGGTAGATTGTGCAAAATTTATTTTTTCTAAATGCCTGAAAGACGTTTCCAAAAGTTTTATTATACATGAAATTCGTCTTGAAAGTGAAGGAAGAATAAATTGAAAAGAAGGAATATGAAATCTAGAAATCGATAAGATCCGAATATTGCTTTACTTATTCATGCATTCACGCATTATACTGTAAAAATACCCGGATGTAGATCTATGATCTTTTCGATATAGGCTAGAATTAACTGTAGCAATTTGTTTACTTACGTACTTTCTAACAAAATTTCTTCATAACAGAAATATTTGATGTAAATAAGTAAAAAGTATCTTTAACTTCCATCCGTTTTCTAGTTCCGTATTTGTGACATCGAGACGTGTTTCAATAATGAGCACAAAGTTTATAAAATTTTCAGATGATCCGTGCAAAAGTGCAGACGTTTACGTTTTTAAGTGGATCTGATAATGTTTAGTGTAAATAAATTAGCAACCTGCATAGGGTTACGATGAAATAACCTATTTCTGTAGGTTTAGTTATTTTTAATATCATTTTGGAAATCGAATTCAAATTTGATATTAAGGATATGTATCGCATACTATTCCTCACAAGTTAGGCATCCAAAATTAGTTCTGTTAATATTTGTTTTTTTTTTAATAATTACAGCTTACGCTAAAAGGTAAAAAAAAATCATTCAATGTTTCGTTCACCCGATAATGGACATGACTTCACTGACTTTCTTCTGATTAAAAGGGGCCGTAAACATTTCCTTCGACAATATTCAGAAAAGCTCGACAATTGTTTTATGTCTTTTTTCCATTTTCAATTCGTCTTCAATTCAAAAATTCGTATTTGTGCATCGTTTGCTTTCTTTATTTATTCAGACTTTTGTCGAAACTTGATAAAATTATTAAAGAGGGAATAAAATTGGAAAACGCGTGACTTTAATAACTAACCAGAATCTGGATAACATTATTCACACTTATCCAATGTGAAATTATTCAGAACTTTTAATGTCAATACAGGAATGCGCAAAACATTTTTACTCTGATTAGAAGCTTTAAAGAAGAAAGGAACTTGAAAGTCTTCAATGTAAAATGTGCAGTTTTAGCGAATGTTGTCGCATTAAAACATTTAAATAACACAAGCTTATAAAACAGCTCGGAAAAATGTTTGCAATGTAGAATGCTATGAAGAAAAATTCTATCATAGAAAGAGATGATATTTATAATCCAATGACCAAGCTTTCTAGGTTACTGAAAAATGTTCTTTAGAACAACGACACTCTAAGGAAATGAAATAATTGACCAGATTAGATGTGATCAGTGCTTAATTTCTAAAATTAGAAATGACGATGCCCTAAGGAAGACTATAAGTAAAGAGGAACAAAAATTAATAAATAAACTAGCGGGCAAGCCCGCCAGCTGAGCGGGCTGAAGCCCATTACTTCAGGGGACGGATGCCTTCGTGGTATTCGAAAGTTGAACCGAACTAACAGTGTACAGCGATTTTACGTTTGCTGCGCCCGCTTTATTAAAGTATGCATGCAGTATTTTCTCCATGCGGAAAATCACGAAAACACACATGCAGCCAGCCCGCTCGCCGGGATTAGAAAGTTTGACCGAACTACCAGTGTTCAGCGAATTAACAGCTTAGCCGCTTGTACGAAGTGTAATCGCGAAAATTTTCGGGCGTGATATTCCAACAGTATACTCGTTAAAATTCCTTTATTTAAATGCTTTTTGGTAAACTCCAACTTCTGTCTATAAATTTTATACTTAACATCTCTTTCGTAATTATGTTTCATAACAGTAAATATATACTGGCATTTAAATGCCTGTAAAATTGTAGAAAACATTTAAAAGCATTATTTTACAATTTTCTCATTCTCGGAAGTAATACTTTTAACTGCGAGCAAACCTTTGATCTTAGTCGTAAGTGTAACTGCTTTCGGCGGCGTTTGTTTACATTTTTCAAGCGTGAGTTTTCGTCAGTTATCTTTGTTTACCTTCTAAAAATGTTCTTCGAAGGGTCTTCTAAGACTCTTGATAATATTTTAGTCGTGAATTTGTTCTATTTTGATTATACTGGTAAATTTTTTTTTTTACTTATGCTATCATAATGCATACTATTAGCAAGTAGTATCATAAACCCAAAGCATCAGCGGTTCTAAAATAAAACTCGTGCATGTGTGAAGAATATTCATGGCAGATGGTCATTTGTAGATGCTGTTACCGCAGAAAAAATTGCTGACACTTAAAATTTAGCGGATATGACAAATGATAAAAGTCCAGCGTGAAAATCAATTGTGAATACAACTGCGAGTGTAAAGGCAGCTGAGTTGAAAACAACTTTTCAATCTACATCAAATTCTAATCAAAATGTGAGTGAAATGTGTTCCTATATTTTAATGAACAGCGAAATGTTTGTTGCATAATGCTACAACAGTTCTTCAGATGTAATATGAAAGGGAATGTTTGGCAATGAACTCATTTGCAAATTGTATAAGAAGGTTTTAATTTTAAAAAATCAAAAATTGTAAAACCAAAACTTGCAGATTGTAAAATTGCTGGTAAATAACAGAATGTTAAATAATAATATGTGCAATGCTATGGAAATTCTAAGAACAGATAACAATTATCAAAATATTTTGAATAATTAGGTAACGACCACAGGAAGCGCCATTTTTACTTCCGTGTGTAAAGTAGTGGTGTAACGTATTCAGCTACGGCAAAGCACTCGAGTGCAATCTGCCTAAGGGGAGGGATGCCTTCTTGTCGGCATTTTAAAGGAAAGTGGCTCGTATATGCATGGGGAAAATAACAAAAACACCCATGCAGCCACCCCGTTCACTGGGATTCGAATGTTGGGTGTTTGTAAAAGACGCAACTTTGTGGAACAAACTCATTTGCTCATTACAGTCCTATCCCTCGAGTATATCAAATATCATGTGAATCATGCCCATGTCTTGCATCTGCTGCACACCTTGTTCCATCATTGCGTGGATATAGCTCATATTGTGTCAATAGTGTTTTATGTGTCCAATATCCCCTGTATATACATTTGAAAATATATATGTACATACATATAAACCAAATTAGTTAGTCGCCTGTTTTTATCGCATTCAAAATAAATAAATAACAGAAAATAATTTTAAAAATCTACCGAGTAAGTATTGCAGATGGGCGGGCTGCACCCACTCAATTCTTTGCTGGTGTCTAAAATAGTCTCTGTGTGAAATTTGTGGAAATATTTTATATTTAAATCAAAAACAGAAAAATAATTTTAAATCTATGATTAAAATTGTTTTTCTCACTTTCATTATTATTAACACGAAACTGAAGGGACTGAAGAATTTTTTCGTGTTAAAGGATATTGAATAAAAAAAAAAAAAAAAAAAAAAACATATTTTCAACAAAATTAAGTTTATTAGAGTACATTTTATTTGCACAGATATGCATATAGGCATGTATTTAATAAAAAATCAATGAAACAAAATCATTCACAAGAACTGCATTATTCATTTCGTTTTCTTTGTCGGAATCTGCATCAATGATATTTTTTTAGCTTTGAACAAACTCCAAAATGTCCTTGTCTCCAATTATTTGGGGCTGTACACACATTATCATCAACTACTGCAACTGTTGTTCTTTGGATAACACAGTAGGGCAGCACACAGAAACTTTTCCAAACGTTTCATAAAATGTCAGTCGTGTGAACCCGTAAAATATTTTACTGTACCTATGTCTATAAAAGACACAACTTTGGGAAAGACATTACAGGCCTATCCCTTGAGTATATTAAATATCATGCAAAACAAAATATTTTATATGAATGAAATCAGTTATTGCGTCAATAGTTCAAAGAAAAACAGAAAATAATTTTTAAAATCTACCGAGTAAGTACGCCAGATGGGCGAGCTACAATCCGTATTTATCTGAAAAGAAATAATAATAATAATAATAATTTCTTAGTTATAAGTTTATATTAAACTTAAAAACTTGCACAGAAAAAAAAATTAAACAGAAAAAAATTGGTGGGCTTTTGACGGCATAAACTGCCTGACACCTGGGGTCTCCTCTGCAATCTCATCGACCAGGGGGTTATTTTTTCTCCCAGGTATCAGCCCCTTCCCTGGTCTGCTGTTACAGAATCATAGACAAAATTGCATCACTATATATAAATATGTATATATATATATATATTGATGCAATTGTATATACATATATATACACACACGCACAATTAAGATATATATATATTTGTGTGTGTTTACAAAAATGCAGGCAATGAATAAGAAAAATTATTTACATTTGAAAAGGAAAATTAGCATGTTCTATGTACACCTGAAAAGAAAAACATTTTAATTTGAATGAAATCATTTCTATATACACCTGAAAAAAAGTATTTACAAGTTCTATGTACATCTGAAAAGAAATGTATAAAAACATTTTAATTTGAATCAAATCATTTCTATATACACCTGAAAAAGAAATATTTTTATGTGATTGAAATCAGTTCCATACATACCTAAAAAAGAAAAATACATAAAATGTTTTAAAATTAATTAACGCAATTGTATGTAGACCTGAAAAGGAAAATTTATAAAAAATATTTACAACATTGAAAAAATAATACAGCTTCCGATTGCCTAACTACTCCAAAATTCCACTTTGTAACAACAGACATAAAAGCCGACTAATGCATAATTCTCAAACTGTTTCAGCTTCATCTTGACTTGCTTCAATTTATCCCAGTCATCCAAAAACCTCAAATCTTTTTCATTTTTGCTTTGGCTTGATTAACTTCATTTTGTGTTGCAAAAATCTCACTGTTTCAATGTCTCGAGTAACTTTTTTACTGCAGAACCTCCCTGTAAACAATATTTCTTGTGAATACTTTAGAACATGCGGGCATCAAACGGCCTTGCTTCTTGGTGTCTTTCACTAAAACACGAACATTCCTCATAGACGAACATCTTGAAAAAGCTACGTAAAGCATTCCGTGACTGAAAACTGGTTGCGGTAAATAAATCCCAACTTTCTTAAGTGTCTGTCCCTGTGACTTATTAATAGTCATACAAAATGCAAGCCTGATGGGAAACTGTCTTCGCTTGAGCTGAAAGGGGAGGTTTGAATCTGATGGTGAAAGTTCAACACGTGGAATGAAAACTCTCGATCCAGCATTCTGTCCAGAGATGACTTCACAATCTAAAACGTTTGGCATAATTCTCTTCACAATGAGCCTTGTTCCATTGCAGAGTCCAACCGATGGATGTAGATTTCGTAGAAGCATAACTATAACTCCAACTTTCAAATTCAGACGATGAGGTGGCATTCCAGAAGGCGTCAGGCTGTGGATGAAATCCAGCTGATACGTTTCTTGTTCTTCTTCGTCATCGCAAATAACCGAGTCTGCACTGTAGTGCGTGAAAACTTGACCTGGAAACGTGGAAAGAATTTCTTCATTAAGCTTCAGAGCTTCCTCGTTCTTTGGACATAAAATCGCTTTACTGGCCAAGTCTTGTAAGTCGAATTCATTACCGCAGCCAAACATTTCTTCTACTATCGATCTGTTGACCACACACAAAGATGGAATTTCGATAATGTCTTCGTCCAAGCCACTGTCATTTTTAAGACGACCGTCTCCCAACTGCAGAAGCCATTCTGAAAATTCTTGTTCTTCCGGATTCAATCGCATATTGGTGGAAAGCGTGCATTGTTTGAAATGTGGCCACAAAAAGGAGTTCCTGAGGCAGCTCTCGATCGCAGAAGTTCGGTTTCCATGTGCGACAACAGGTAATGTTTGTCTCCAGTCACCTCCTAAAACTAAGGTTTTACCGCCAAAAGGAACATCCAGTCCGGTCAAGTCTCTCAGCAATCTGTCGACAGCTTCCAAAGCGTAATGAGGCGTCATGGTGCATTCATCCCATATGAAAAGTTTCGCAGTCTTCAAGTACCTTCCTTCAGCGCTATCTTGTCTCACACGGCACGAAGAATTTTCCAGAAGTGGAACGGGCAACTTGAAAGTAGAGTGTACAGTTCTTCCACCGGTCAACAGCACAGCAGCAATGCCTGTCCACGCAACGGGAATGGCAACGTGGCCCATTCCTCGAACAGCATGAAGGATCGTCCTAAAAAGGAAAGTTTTTCCAGCTCCGGCAAACGCATTAACACAAAATGTCTTCGGTGTGTTAGGATTCTCATCTCGTACAGCTTCCAAAACCGAGTCGTAAACTAATTTCTGTTCAGGATTCAACATCCCGTTCAACACTTCGGCTTGTTCGTTTTCATACTGGACATCGAACTGCGGGACTTCGAGAGAAACAGCATCAGTCAATGTTGGTTGCGGGAGACCAAGAGAACATAGCGAAACATTGTGCACTTCTAACTGGTCTTCTATACTTCTCAGTGCAAGGCTGAAACTGTCTTCTAAGGAGTAAGATCTCGCAAAATCTTCAGAAAGGGACTCTTTGAATTCATTCCACAAAGCGACGGGTTCCGCAGGGTTGCAGAAAACACAGATGAAGCAAAAAAGCTGTCTTAGCTGCGGTGGCATTTGAAAAGCTGATGCTTCTGCCAGAGTATTTTTCCATTCTTCGTCGTCTTGCAGCAGATGCCTTGCACGGCAGGCTTCCTTGAACGTTGAATACTCCACACCTTCGTAAGTTCTTAAGTCGGCAAAACTCTTCGCTCCTTTAACGTGACACAGCAGCAACCTCAGATGGAAACGCTCAACATCTTTCGGGCTAACAGAATACATTCTTGAAATGATGTAATCTCCAAGTCTAACTCGTGTCTGCCAGGCATGATTCCTCCAGGTGAAATGTTTAGGAATTTCGGCATACAGGTAACCATTCGCTTCGGGAACTGTCCTGTTCAGTTCAAACCATCCGGTGAGCATGGTATTTTTCTCGGCAGCTCTCTGGAAAGCATTCCTTTCTTCGGATTCGGCAAAATAGACGGGCTGCAGGTTTTCCAAATGAACCGGTAGTCGTATGATGGAGTGCGACTTAGAATGCATTCTTTTTTCAAACAGCATCCACGCTGCTTCAGGGGCAGACACGTATCTTGCATTTAAGAAGCATTTGATCTCGTCCCACATTAATCTCCAGATTCTTCCAGAACAACTTTAGCTGCATCATGACCCTTGTACACGTATTTGAACAAATACTTCACCGATTTTATGGAGCTGCATACTTCAACGTTTATGTGGGCGTTGTACTTTTTCGATAAATACGGATTGTAAGGAACGACCCATCTGTTATCGATGGCATGACCCTTGATCACGATAAAGTTTCCATCGTCCCTTCTTCTGTAGAGTGGGTAGCCATTCACGTTCTCTTTAGTTTCTGCCTGAAACGGTTTCGGAAATCCTTTCGAACATACACCATCACTCATGCAGGGAGAGTTTCTATTCAGTTCACCGCAGGGTCCGTGAATCATCGATGACTTCACAATGTTGTGTAGCTCCGGATGTCGAGTAGCATCTGGAAGTTCAGCACACACCAGCGAGTCGATGCACTCTGCATCTCTTATTTTGTCTTCTTCCGCTAAAAACAACAAAAGGTGCATATGAGGCAATCCTCTCTTCTGAAATTCGATGACGTGTATATCTGCAATGGTCGCACCTAAGATGTGATTCTTTGTCAAATCTTGCATCAAAGCCGTTTTCTTCAGGTCAAATACCCTCGAAACGATGTCCGGGCGATCGTGAGCCTTCTCTCCTGGGAATAAGTTTTCTGTTATTTCCGGCCATTTAGGGTTGCACGTGAAAGTCAAAAACAGATCCGGTTTACCAAAGTCGCGCACAATGGCCATCGAGTCCTGATAGTTTTGCTGCATGCAGCGAGGGCTTCCTATAAACGTTGACGGAAGTATAACCGGTATTCCAGGGCGGACGCCCGTCTCTTGACCAACTCTGTAAATGTGATCGGCAAGACCCATGTAAGTTTCCACTCTCAGATTCGTCTGATGGCTCCGGAGGTACGCAATCCTGTTGCCTTCAACTTTTACGTATGCATCCACGAGATACTGCTGAAACAATTTCCGGCCATACAAAATCGGGTTGTAGCAATCTCGTCGTACGGACACCCTGTGACTGTAAAACTGTAACTCTGTGTATTGCTGTCCGACTCTGAATCCTTGCTCGCCGTGAGGAAAGAAAAGTACGTACGTCATGGGTTCCAAGTTGGGATTTAAGGTACTGATGTTGATGAGACCGCCACCTCTCGGATGGATCACGATGTCTCGGTTTCGATGGAGGAGCGCCGTCCGTACTCTTGAAGACGACTGCAACTTCATTTTCTTTCGGAGCATTGTAACGTCCCCTGTGCTCGCCTGCAGCAACACTTTCACCCTTGATGTACATGCGGATATCCGCAGCAGTTTCGGCACCTTGCTCTCGTACAGTTTCTTCTTCGAATTCCTTCAGCATCTTGTAGGCTTCCGCATATGGATTAACGCTCCTTAAAACTGTGTCCAACTGTCTCAGGAGTTCGGCGTTCAGGGCAACATTTCCAAATATGTTCATTCTCTGCCTGAGGGCTTGATCCGAATCTAAAATGTACGGCTGAGCATACTGTTCTTGACCGGGATGAGGCGGATGAAGGTGGCTCGTTCGATGATATATGGCACCGTGAATCCTGAAGCAGTAGGGACCCGAACCCGAAGGCATTTCTATATTGGCACCCAATGAAGCAAAACTGAGCAGGCAGTTGTAAGTACGTATGTTGGCAAAAAACTCTTCAGAAAACGGGTGGTTCCCATTCATTAAATTGTGCCATTCTTCTGGATATCTTCTTTCAGCTTCGACAATTTTCCCATTGTTACAGCAGTGCATGTATCTTCCTCTTGCATTCCTTTCTCCCGTAAAGAACAATCCGTTGCAGAGATCGCAGGAAGCTTCCATTGAACCGGCGCTGTGTTGCTCAACATAAACTTCGAGTCCACATCTTCCTGCATTGTGAAGAGTGCTGCGTGAACGTTGTGCTGCATTCATGCGTAGCCTGTCTTCTCGTACGGACATTGTTTCTTCGGATAGGACTTGTCTGTGGCGTGCAGCGTCTCGCGTTCTTCGTGTAGCAGCGTCCTCTTCCGACTCTTCCGCTCGAACTTGACGATGACGATGAGAGTCCAGTCTGTGCCTCCTACTGGTTTCTTCTTCACTTTCTTGAGCACGCAAATTTTCTTAACATTGGGATTGCCTGCTGAGTCTCCTAATGGTTTCTTGTTCCGTTTCTGCAGCACGTAAATTTTCTTGATGTTGAGCTTTCCTGCCGAGTCTCGTAGCGGTTTCTTCTTCCGTTTCTTGAGCGCGTAGGTTTGCTTGCCGACGCGCTTGCGTGCTCAGTCTCGCAGCAGTTTCTTCTTCATTTTCTGCAGCTCGCCGTAAACTCTGTGCTTCAGCTCTTCGTCTTCTTGATGCATCTCCTGTAATGCCTCTTTTCCGTTTCGGCATTTCAGTACGTTAAAAAAAGCACTACTAAAATATTAACTCGACTCAAAAAATTGACTACGCAGATGAAAGAAAAAAATTGCTCATTAAACCAATACTGCTGGAAAAAAAATTAATGCATTCTATATGTATACAACACAAATTTTAAAATAATCCTAGACTAAATGAAAAATTTTCCACTTAAGAGCAAATTAATTTTAAAAAATCAAAAATGTAAAACAAAAACTTCCCTGTTAAAAAATTGCTGGCAAATAAGAAATAATATGGGTAATATTATGAAAAATTCCAAGCACAGATAAAAATTATGAAAATATTTCTAATAATTAGGTCAATCTGAGAACAATGCACATAAACAGAAAATGAAAACCTAAACACAAAATAAATAAATGGTATAAATACAAATATAAATTAGGAACTTCTGAAATCAATTCTGAAATTCAAATAACAAAACCTAACAAAATAACAAATCTAATAAAATATAGAACATTCGATCGCCTTAAAACGATAATTGTTATCGCACACAGGAAAATGTCAAAAATATAAAATGTAAATGCAATTTATCGAGCAACAATAACAGAAATATAAAACACGAATGAATAGATCTTTAAAAAAATACAAAATAATACATTAAAGTCACCAAGTTAATGTTCCGAAGAATTCTCAAGTTCTAAACTAACAGGAGCATATAATAGATAGAGTCACCAAGTTAATGTTCCGAAGAATTCTCAAGTTCTAAACTAACAGGAGCATATAATAGATAGAGTCACCAAGTTAATGTTCCGAAGAATTCTCAAGTTCTAAACTAACAGGAGCATATAAAAGTCTAAAATACTACTTTAAATTACTAAAACTACAAATATAAATGCAAAAAACAATCAAATATCCTGTAAAAAGAAATAAAGATTAAGTGCAATGAGTAATAATAAGAATATTTACGAAATTTGAAATGCTGGAAAAAATTGCGACGGTCTCCTTCCAAATCCAAAATTCGTAAATAAATTTTTTGTTGCCAAACCAGGAAACTAAACTTTTGATTCTATTTGATCTGTTGCCAGACCGGGAAACAAAACTTTTTATTTTATCTATGACGTCATTTACTCGACTTATCAAGGGCATAAACCAATCTACATTCAACTAACGACAACTAAATGAAGAGAATGTTTCTATTTTTAGTTTTATTTTAGCTTTTCAGTTTATTCCTTTAAGTTATTTTAATTTTTTATTCTTAGTTTGTTAGTGGCGAACGGCCTTGGCGTTCCCATAGCATTTTTATCTCCGACGACTGCCGAGACTGTTGCCACTCGGAAGACTGAGTGCCGAAATTATTGTTTTCGCAGTTTTTAATTAATAACTCCGCGGATTATTGTCGTACGAAGATGGGAGAGGTATCGATGGATTTGTTGATTTTTTTCGAATCCGGAGATATGCGTTTCGAATTCCAACTCGGCGCCGTTCCCAAGTTATTCGAGAAAAACGAATTTGGCACTCGGCCAAATCCCTAAAACAGGGAAAACGGGTGAAAGAAAGTGCAAAACGTAGGGAAACGTAGGGGAAAAAGCAGTTTTTAATTAATATCTCGGCTAATTAAAGTCGCACGAAGATGCCGATGGTCAATATGGCGAGCCATGGGAATTCTGAATCCAACGGTACCTTCCGCTAAGCTCTACACCCAGCCGTTCTTGAGAAGATGATGTTACAAACACACAAACAGACAGAGGCACACAGATTTTAATAGTATAGACTAGCGGGCAAGCCCGCCTGCTGAGCGGGCTGAAGCCCGCTTATCATTGTTCGTGTGTATAAGAGTTGCCATCGTAATTTCGCCGTTATGCGAAAGTTGGACCGAACTACAAGTGTACAGTGGCTATGCGCGGGCTGCGCCCGCTTTGTTCACATATGCATGGAGAAGATACTGCATAAACGATACACATGCGTTAAAGCAGGAAAACACCCGGGGAGCCAGCTCGTTCGCCGGGACCGAAAGTTGGATCGAACTACCAGCGTTAAGAGGTTTTGAGCAGCCTGCGCCTGCTTTTATCACATATGCATCCAGAAAACACTTTATACACTATACACATGCGGAAAATCACGAAAACACCCATGCAGCCAGCCCGCTCGCCGAGATTCGAAAGTTTGACCGAACTACCAGTGTTCAGCGGTTTTACCCGGTATCCGCACGCTGTATTCACGTATGCATCCAAATTTTGTATACTGTACCCCGGAATTCGAAAGTTGGACCGAAATACCAGTGTTCAGCGGCTTTGTGCGGGCTGCGCCCGCTTTATTCACATATGCATGGAGAAGATACTGCATAAACGATACACATGCGTTAAAGCAAGAAAACACCCGGGGAGCCAGCCAGTTCGCCGGGACCGAAAGTTGGATCCAACTACCAGCGTTAAGAGGTTTTGAGCAGGCTGCGCCCGCTTTTATCACATGTGCATTCAGAAAACACTTTTTACACTATACACATGCGGAAAATCACGAAAACGCCCATGCAGCCTGCCCGCTCGCCGTGATTCGAAAGTTTGACCGAACTACCAGTGTTCAGCGGTTTTACCCGGTATCGGCGCGCTGTATTCACGTATGCATCCAAATTTTATGTACAGTTCCCCGGAATTCAAAAGTTGGACCGAACTACCAGTGTTCAGAAGTTTTGCGCGGGCTGCTCCCGCTTTATTCAAGTATGCATGCAGAAGATACTGCATACACGTTACACATGCGGAAAATCACGAAAAAACACATTGAGCCCACACGGTCGCGTGGATTCGAAAGTTTGACCGAACTACCAGTGTTCAGGGGTTTTGCGCTTGTACCCCCTGCTTTATTCCCGTGCGCATCCAGAAGATAATGCATACACGTTACACATAAGGAAAATCAATGAAACACACATAGAGTCAGTGTGTTGGCCGGGATTCAAAGTTGGACCGAACTACCAGCGTTCAACGGTTTTGACCGGGTTACGCCTGCTTTATTCACGTATTCATCCAGCAGATACTCCGTATACGATACACATGCCTAAAATCACGAAAACACGCAATCAGCCAACCCGCTAGCCGGGATTCGTAAGTTGGACCGAATTACCAGCATTCAACATTTTTTCGCGGGATTCATCCGCTTTATTCACCTATTCATCCAGAAGATACTGCATACACGGTACACATGCGTAAAATCGCGCAAACACCCATGGACCCAGCCCGTTTTCCGCGATTCGAAAGTAGGACCGAACTACCAGTGCTCAGCGGTTCTGCGCGGACTGCGCCCGCTTTACTCGCATATGCATCCAGAAAATACTGCATATACTATACACATGCGGAATATCACGAAAACACCCATGCAGCTAGCCCGTTAACCGAGATTCGAAAGTTGAACCGAACTACCAATGTTCAGCGGATTTGCGCGAAGTTCGACCGCTTTATTCAATTATGCATACGCGTAAAATCCCGCAAACACCCACGGACCCAGCCCGTTTGCCGGGATTCGAAAGTAGGACCGAACTACCAGTGTTCGGTGGTTTTGCGCAGGCTGAGCGCCCTTTATACACGTGTGCATGCACAAGATACTGCATACGCGTTACACATGCAGAAAATAACGAAAACACCTATGCAGCGCGCTTGTTCACCCTGATTCGAAAGTTTGACCGAACTACCAGTGTTTAGTGAATTTACCGCTCAGCCGCGAATGTGCCGTTGTATAAAGTGTAATCGCGAAAATTATCGCATTTATTATTGAAACAGTAGATTCGTTATTAAAATTCCTATATTTTTTATAAACTTCAATATAATCACTCAAAAAATTGTATCAATATATATATTAATGCAATTAATAATTCATAATTATTTATAATAAAAAAAGTTTCCATATACCATCTCCAAGGAAAATATGTTCAATTTAAAACCCCGAACGGAACTACCATTGTTCAGTGACTTTACCTCTCAGCCGCTAATGGGCTGTTGTAGAAAGTGTAATCGCGAAAATTTTCGGGTTTGTTTATTAAAACAGTATATTCGTTATTAAAATTCCTTTACTTTTTATAGCTTCAACATAATCACACACAATATTATATTAATGCAATTAATAATTCGTAATTATTTCTAATAATAAAAGTTTCCATATATCATCTCCAAGGAACACACATATTCAACTTAAAACCCTGAACGAAAAATAATTTTATTCAAAAATTAAATTAGTATTTTAAATAGTAATTTCAGTTTCTCTTTTAAAAATCTGTAAAGAAAATATTTAATCTAAAAAAGAAACAAATCAAAAGTAAATTTTAAATATTGAAAAAAAAAAAAACATAACAGAAATATATAACACGACACGTAAATTAAGTGGACGTACCTAAAACCATGAAAAAATATATCATTCGGAAAAATTAATTATTCCAAAGCATAATAACATATTTAAAAAAAATAGCGCTTTCAGATTTTTTAATTAATATCTCAGCTGTTGAAAGTTATAGAACTCCAAGAACGTCATCATTTTAATTTAATGTAATATAACAACTCTTACTCAACATCAATAAAGAATTAACATGGCAATAACATATCGTGTCAATTATCTTAACCTGAAATTAATAAAATAGAAAAAGTAGCTGTTTATTTAAAATACTGACATATTCGAAATATTTTCAAAATACAGTGAGTTAACATGCAATCGCGTGCTTTATTCAACTTCAGAATATTAACCTTGATTTTTATCTCCGGCCGTTCAAGAAAAATGAGAGTAAAAATTAGCGTTTTCACAGTTTTTAATTAATATCTCGGCTGATTAAAGTCGTACGAAGATGACAATGGTATCAATGGATTCGCAGAATTTTTTAGAATCCGGAGATACCTGTCTGGAATTCCAACTCAGCGCCGTTCCATAGATATTTCAGAAAAAAGAAATTGACACGTGACCTTTCGCCGGCACAAATCTCGAGCGGGAGCAATTGTCCCCCCCCCTCGCTTTCGAAAAAGCAATTTTATCTCACCTAATTCCGAGACAGTTGCCACTCCGAAAAATGAAATAACGTTTTCGCAGTTTTTAATTAATAACTCCGCCAATTATTGTCGTACGAAGATGGGACCGGTATCGATAGATTCGTTGATTTTTTTTGGAATCCGGTGATATGCGTTTCGAATTCTAACTCGGCGCCGTTCCGTAGTTATTCGAGAAAAACGAATTTGGCACTTGGCCAAATCCCTAAAACAGGGAAAACCCGACCAAAAAGTGCAAAACGTAGGGAAATGTAGGGAGAAAATCAGTTTTTAATTAATATCTCGGCTAATTAAAGTCGCACGAAGATGCCGATGGTCAATCCGGCGAGCCACGGGCATTTTGAATCCAACGGTACCTTCCGCTAAGCTCTACACCCAGCCGTTCCCGAGGAGATGATGTTACAAACACACAAACAGACAGAGGCACACAGATTTTAAAAGTATAGACTAGCGGGCAAGCCCGCCAGCTGAGCGGGCTGAAGCCCGCTTATCATTGTTCGTTTTTAAAAGATATCCTATGTTAAATTTGGCCGGTATTGAAAAGTTGAACCGAACTACCATTTTTTAGCGGCATTCCGCGGGCTTCCCCCGCTTTTTTCACCTATGCATCCAGAAGTTACCGCATACACTATACATATGCGGAAAATCACGAAAACACCCATGCTTCCAGCCCTTTCGCGGTTATTCGAAATTTGGACCGAAATACCAGTGTTCAGCGCTTTTGGGCGGGAGCCCGCCCAAAACAGTGTTCACGTGTGCATGCAAAAGATACTGCGTACACCGTACACATGCGTAAAATCACGAAAACACCCCTCCAGCCAGCCCGCTGCCGATTCGAAAGTTGGACCGAAATACAATTTTTCAGCGATTTTGCGCGTGCTGTGCCCGCTTTATTCACGTATGCATGCTGAAGATGGTGCATAAACGATACACAAGCGTAAAATCACGAAAACAAACATGGAGCCTGCCTGTTCGCCGGTATTCGAAAGTTGGACCGAATTACCAGAACCGCATTAGCAGTATTCTGTGCCCGCTTTATTCACGTATGCATCCATGAGATACTTTATAAACAATACACATGCGAACAATCACGAAAACACCCATGCAGCCAGCCCGCTCGCCGAGATTCGAAAGTTTGAGCGAACTACCAGTGTTCAGCGGTTTTACCCGGTATCCGCGCGCTGTATTCACGTATGCATCCAAATTTTATATACAGTACCCCGGAATTCGAAAGTAGGACCGAAATACCACTGTTCAGCGATTTTGTGGAGCGGGCTGCGCCCGCTTTATACACATAAGCATGGAGAGGATACTGCATAAACGATACACATGAGTTAAAGCAAGAAAACACCCGGGGAGCCAGCTCGTTCGCCGACACCGAAAGTTGGATCGAACTACCAGCGTTAAGAGGTTTTGAGCAGGCTGCGCCCACTTTTATCACATATGCATCCAGAAATCACTTTATACACTATACACATGCGGAAAATCAGGAAAACACCCATGCAGCCAGCCCGCTCGCAGAGATTCGAATGTTTGACCGAACTACCAGTGTTCAGCGGTTTTACCCGGTATCCGCGCGCTGTATTCACGTATGCGACCAAAATTTATGTACAGTACCCCGGAATTCGAAAGTTGGACCGAACTACCAGTGTTCTGTAGTTTTGCGCGGGCTGCTTCCGCTTTATTCAAGTATGCATGCAGAAGATACCGCATACACGTTACACATGCGAAAAATCCCGAAAACACACATTGAGCCAACACGGTCGCTTGGATTCGAAAGTTGGACCGAACTACCAGTAATCAGAGGTTTTGAGCGAATTTCGGCCGCTTTATTCACTTATGCATCCAGAAGATGCTGCGTACACGAAGCACATGCGTAAAATCACGCAAACACCCATGGACCCAGCCCGTTCGCCGGGATTCGAAATTAGGACCGAACTACCAGAGTTCAGCTTTATTCATTTATGCATCCAGAAGACACTGCATACACAACAGATATGCGTAAAATCACAAAAAACATGAGTGTAGCCTGCCTGCTCACCGGGATTCGAAAGTTACCGTATACCATCTCAAAGGAGCAAAGAAAAATCTTTAATCTAAAAAAGAAAAAAAAAAAAAAAAAGTGTGAATTTAATTTTTATTGGTGCGAACTTATTTAAAATATCATTTGCATTAAAAGATAATATCTAAATTAAGTGCACGTATCTAATAACATAAAAAATATATTATTGCAAAAAATCAAATTTATTATTAAAAAAATAACAACATATTTTTAAGAAATAGCTTTTTCAGATTTTTTAATTAATATCCCAGCTGATTAAAGTTGTACAACTTCAAGAACGTCATCATTTAAATTTAATGTAATATAATAACTTTTATTCAATATCAATAAAAGAATTAACGTGACAATCATCCTAACCTGAAATTAAAAAAAAATTGTGAAAAGCAGCTGTTTATTTAAAATGCCTACATTAACGAAATATTTTTAAAATACAGTTAGGTAACATGCAATCGCGTGCTTTATTCAACTTTAGAATATAACCTTGATTTGTATCTGCGGCGATTCAAGAAACTGTTGCAATCGGAAAAATGAGCCCGAAAATTAGCGTTTTCACAGTTTTTAATTAATATCTCAGCTGATTACCGTCCTACGAAGATGAGAATGGTATCATTGGATTCGTAGAATTTTTTGGAATCCGCAGACACCTGCCTCGAATTCCAACTCAGCGCCGTTCCATAGATATTTAAGAAAAAAGAAATTGACACGTGACCTTTCGCCAGCACAAATCTCGAGCGGAAGCAATTGTCATCCCCCCGGCGCTTTCGAAAAAGCAATTTTATCTCAGCTAATTCCGAGACGGTTGCCACTCCGAAAAATGAAATAACGTTTTCGCACTTTTTAATTAATAACTCCGCCGATTATTGTCGTACGAAGATGGGACCGGTATCGATGGATTCGTTGATTTTTTTCGAATACGGGGATATGCGTTTCGAATCGCAACTCGGAGCCGTTCCGCAGATATTCGAGGAAAACGAATTTGGCACTCGGCCAAATCCCTAAAATAGGGGAAACCCGTGAAAGAAAGTGCAAAACGTAGGGAAATGTAGGGAGAAAATCAGTTTTTAATTAATATCTCGGCTAATTAAAGTCGCACGAAGATGCCGATGGTCAATCCGGCGAGCCACGGGCATTCTGAATCCAACGGTACCTTCCGCTAAGCTCTACACCCAGCCGTTCCCGAGGAGATGATGTTACAAACACACAAACAGACAGAGGCACACAGATTTTAATAGTATAGATTAAGAAGATAAAATGACTAATATAATAAAATTGTAAAAGATTGAAAAAAATTAAATAATTAATTATTAAAATAATTAACAACTAGAATAATTAAATAACTAAAAATTAAAATTTTATAAAGTGTCAAGAGAAAAATGAAAATTTAATAAGCTATTGAATAAACGGTAAATGATGAAATAAAGTACTGGATCTTGACTTATTTAAGGTTCCAGCTAGAACTAAAATTTATCACAAAAACTAAGAAGTAGCTCAATCTGTCTAGTTTTCGAATAATTAAATGCGCGAAAGTTCTGAAAATTAAAACAGAAACTCAAGATTAATATTTAAATACTACATACAAATAAAACAATTTACCTCATACATCCCTATAAGCTGTTATAGTCTCATCATCTAAGAATAAATGCGCTGAAAAAATGGGAAAGTGAAAATTAAGAAACTCTTACGTTTTATTACTGCATAGTACTTGGTTGACATTGAAGACAATCAATGCAAAAATTTGAAGAAGCAACCAAAATCTCAAAACGTCCACCTATATGTAGTACTCTATTGTAAAAAAGTAGCCAAGATCATTCGTTAAATAGCTCTTACTATGAAACTGGAGAAAAATCAGTAGAGAGTACTTTATGACAATAAACATATATGATTGTGGTTAAGAACTAGAGTTGCACTAAGATACTGTAGAAACTTACACGAAAGCCGGTAAAAATTCAAAATGGCTCTTAAAGAAGAAAAGAGTAGAAACGAAATCTGTTCTAACAAACAGTTACGAACAGTACGAACAAACGAAAATAACAACTAAAAGTAAAACGCATTCAAGTAAAATCGACTTCTTTTGCTTATTAAGAAATTAAAACAAATCTTTGTTATTAACAGCAGCTAAGCCAGAAATACAGATAATATAAACAGGAATAATAGGACCTAAATACATTATTTACAAATATCTGGTTCTGTTTACTCACCCTGGTTTGTTCTCCTAGGAAGATATGGAATAACGCAATCATTACGTAATAAAATAGAGATTAAATTTGGTAGTTAATGCCCGCTTTTGTAAGAGAAAGTTTAATGCAATTGTTTGGTATTTTATTTTCAATTAAATCATATACTAATAAAAAAGATCTCTTCAAGTAATTAATTTCTGAAGAAAGTATTCTTCATTTCAAGTAGATGTCTGTGTATAGATCGTTTTTTTTATGTTTTGATCATTTGTTTTGTTTGATCTATGATTGTTTTGGAGATATATGAGTTTCCAGATGATGCATTTAATTGTGTCAAAATTAAAACCTCTTCTTTTGTTATAAAGTCTAATCTTGTTATAATCAATAATATAATAATATACAAATCCAAAAAGTTAATTTCTTTTTGAGGGGTACTAGTCTTTTGTTTAAGCTTGAAGGGTAAATATCGTGTTTTTTCCCTTTTTTCAGAATTATTAATTACAATAATATGATCAGTATACCTGAAAGCATTTTCAAAGAAATTTTTATAATCTTTAATGAGTGTCTTTTGGAAGGGAAATTTCTTTGAGAAAAGGTAAATGTTAAACATTGTGTTTAAAATTTGGAACAATTGATATCCCATTTATTTGTAGTTGCGAAAAAGCGTGTAATTGGAGGAAAATTCTCAAAATTCTTTCTGAAAACTGTCAGCATTTCAGGAAAATATATAGAGAGAATTAGCAGATTGCTGTAAATTTCCGCTAATGGAAGTGGATGTGCATAAATTCTCAAAATCGTAACAGTTGATCTCCTTTACTTCATGATGCTTAAGGCTAGTAAGGACAGGAATGTTGTTATTAAAAATCCAACTCTAATGGCGCTCTTTACTCGCAGATGCAAAAATAATTGCACAGATGTTTTTTAAGCTTAAGAGCAAAAATGTAGTCAATCGCCTTTTCCTAATTTCTAGTACTATTTGCAATAAACCAGAATTTTACTGGAGATTTGCAGAATTTCTGCAGTGATAGAATATGTTGCAGTCTGTATGGACAGAAGTCTTTAGTTTTCTTTAGTTATATATGCTTCTAACTTTTTGATAATAGTGGAAAAGCTGGTATCAGTCATCTGTAAGTAATAGTTTGAATAAGTTTATTTTCAATGCGTGAGCTGTAAATATTTTTCGAATAATAGTAAAATTATTACAACCTTTGTCAACTTTGGTTATTGTAAAATTCTCTTTAAGCTCAAAAACTTCAACTTTAATTTTAATTCGTGGAAATTATCAGTTAAATTTGGAACTTAGAAAGCTTTAGTTTCATGCTTTTTAAAACCGAGACTTTTCATTGTAAAAGTGTGTCTGCAGAAAGATTAATTCTATAGCTAGTCTTAACAATAAATTCATTTATACCTTTTTCAAGGGTATTGAATTTAATAGTGGTCTTTTTTCTGTTTTTGCTGAATCCTTTTACTAGTTACAATAGTCCTTTTCACAAGCTTTATTGAACTTTATCGGATTATGTAATCATAATGTCTTTTTCAAGAGTGTTAGTTCAAAAGTGTCCTATTTTGCTTGCTAAATATTTTACTATTAGAATGGTTCTTCTCACAAGCATATTGAATTTTCCCGGATAGTATAATCGAAATGCTTTTTTCAAAAGTGTTGAGTTCAATGGTGTTCTATTTTTTTCTGCTAAATCTTTCTATACTAGCTACAATAGTCCTTTTGAAAAGCATATCGAATTTTCCCGGATGATATAATGGTTAATTTTTGATGGTACATATAAAACTGTGTATATATTAAATCTATTAAACTATGTATGCATGTATGTGTATATATATTTATATACATATATATGCACACACATATATATATGTGTGTATGTATCTCTCTCTCTCCCTCTCTTTCTCTCTTTCTATATATATATTATATATGTATGTGTGTATGTATACATATACATAGTTTAAAATAATAAAGTATCAGGAATGTGTAGAAGAAAAATAAAGAAATTTAAAGTCCAATTATGTACATTTATTTTGTGAATTTGTTTTATTTTTTGATTACATTTGAGAAGTGCGTCTTCAGTACATCACTGCTATTAATTTTATTTCGACTGTGATTAGTAAGCGCTATTTATAGTGACTACTGCAAATGTAACGTTTATGACTAATAATAATAATTAATAGTGATATGTTCTTTAATGTAATTGAAGTAAATAATATTCTCATCTCCACGGATAAGTAAGATTTTGAAAATTAAAAACAACCAAAAAGTTCATAAAAAGGCTAATATGCTACTTTAATCCAAAATTTAGCAGGCCAGTGCTAACTAACTGAATTCCATTGTATGACTTTCCAAGTATATGATTTATTAAAAATTTATTTTTTGAAGAAACAGAAACCGATAGCTTTATCCTACTGTCCTTGTAGATGCTCCATTATAAATTAATTAAATAAACCAGATAAAAATGTATCTCATTGACGCATTGATTAAAATAATAAAATTTATAAACAAAAGTAAGACAATATAACTAATAATAAAATCAAAATACATAATATTTATTTATTGCATGGGTGCTTCGTATGCAGCAAATAAATACTGCTAGTAAATGACTAAAAACACTGTACGAAAGAAAAATGAATAATGTACGATCTGAACCAGTTAGGTAACAGGAAAGGGGGGAACTAAATAACCTTATAAAAAAGGAACTGAAGGTATTGCTTCGGCACGTTTTAGTGGCATAATGGGAAATATATCCAATTAGGAATTTGGAGGTGATGGATTCAATTCCCGATTATGAAAGGTTGGCTTCTGAGACTCATGCTCAGAAAACTCCAATAATTCTACAACCTACATAACAACAAGCAAAGCAAAAGTGTCCACCGAAAACTTTGGTGTAAAAACATAGCGGACAAAAGCGTCATATCAAAACCAAAGCAAATGGAATACGCCGTCCTGCGAAACATCGTAAGAGAAAATAAATAAAGGGGTTTGCAAATATCGTAGTTGTTGCGCATCTGGCGATGAAGACTGGCGCTGAAAAAGCAACACAATAAATAATAATCCATTCGACGTTACTTCGGTAACTCCTAAAATCAAGAGATAGTACGACACGTAACAAAACATAATTTAATTACATCAAAACGTATAATGAACACACAGTACAGTACACTATTAAAAAGGTGTCCCAGACCTAGGTTTCGAGAAGCCTGTACACGGTTATAATTCCCCTACCCATATAGACCATTAAACATTTAAACATTTTTCTAAGTCTTGTTGCTAAAGGACTGACATAGCTCTCTACATTTTAAAGGTGTTAAACGTATCAGTTCATAACGCGACGTCAGATATAGAGTCGTGCTTATCGGCGAGTGAATTGATGCCATTCACAACATATCCTCTCCTCCATTTGAATTGTTATATAGCTATTCAAAAGAGTCATTTAAATACCTAAATTCAGTCTCTTCAGTTGATAGAGTTTGGAGACTTTCTGGAGTTGTTATCATCTGGACACTGTGACTGCGCTGGCCACTCATTTGAAGAAGAAATATCTCTAGAAACAGGCTCTACGGGTAAATCTTGACTGAGAAACTCTAGAGAAAAACTTCTATAATAGGACGAATTAGTTCGTTATATTTTACATTCAGTTTCACAATTCATCTTTTACAGTCTTTATCCGGAAATAATTCAATAACTGTGGCTAAAGGTCAGTCTAAGCTCTTTTAGAAATCATCTTCCACTAGGGCGATATCGCTCAATTACGATATATGTGAGGATTTTGGTGATTGATTTGGATAAATTGCCCTAAATATTATTTTATAAAGTGTACTCTCAGAACTTCTATTAACTTAGCATGATACTTCAATCTTTTCCGTAAACTGTTAGCATCAATCTCGTCAACGTCAGCAATATCTTAATTCGGTCTGTAGATCAAGAATATGGCTATCTTGATCTACAGAGTTAATGGAATCAGATATTTTATATCTTCTGATAATTATGGTAAAGATCGGTAATTTATGACTCATCCATGATCACATATTATTGCTACTAACTCTTCATAAATTATGACAGCTTGTCCTTAAGATCTTGTAAGAAGCTATTTAACAATTTGAACATTTATAGACAATTCTGTTATACTTAATGCACACAGATGATATAAAGTGTGGTTACTATAAAATTAAGTACAGAATTTAAGTATGCGAAATAAGTTTGCATTTATCACCACTAAAATAAGATACACATTTAGAGGGAGATAGTAAATCTGTAAGCTAAGAATTTGTTAAGCATGCTAAAAATTTGAAAATAAACATGAGCAAAAATAGAAGCCAAAGTACAAAATAGCATGATGATGCGTTACTAGAACAATTTATTAACTACAGACAGATGAGATAAAACAATTCTCGTGACTATAGAATATAGACATCAAATATTCAAGAAAAATACCCTACATTAAAATTATCATTACCACCAAAGATTTTACGTATCCATTGAACAATTCATGATTAACTTCTTTCACATTTTCTTAAATTAAAAAATCCTATAGACATAATCTGCTGAGCCTTTTCAATCTTCTTCTCCCACATCTGAAACACATGTGACACAATTGTCTTAATAAAACAAAGATTTTAATTTTTGACCAAATTCTTCTCATTTCATTGCATATGATCCAGCAAATACGAAATTTATGCTGCCAATAGAAATGAGCTCTGCTTAACACCATACATTACTCTACAATGTCTGTAAACAGTTTCACCATTTTCAGAAGCATAGAAAAATCGTAAAATATCTGGCATTACAGCCAACTGTAAAAACACTTTTTCTATATCAGCTGAAATCCAATCGGATAAGTTTGAGATCTATCAACAACATCAGGAATAAGCTGTATCAACTTAAGCCCTTTATATAAAAGATAATATAAAGAAAATTTTTTACTCTTTCTAGTTGTTGCGTCAAATACAGGTCTAATTCTTGTTGTTGTGCTGCCATTTTTAATGACATGTCGAAAAAATAAAACATGACTACTTTCGTTACCATCTGTAATCTTTTTGATAATAACCAATTTTTCCCACTCCTACAATACTTATTTATGTTCATCCATAATTAATTTATCTTTTGTGAGCTGTTATTCTACCAAGTTATGCTACCAAGTTAACTCTTTATTATAAGATGATTCCCTTATTTCCAATTCAAACGGCAAGAACGGCTCATATCTATCACCTGGTACGGCTTTTAGACTATACTTTAAATTCTTTCACTGTTCCTTTTATTTCGAGCAGGGTGAGAAATCCCAGTAATTTCCAAACTCCATAAATCATTAACTGATAAGTTATTCACTTGTAAAGCTATAACATTACAAATCAGCTCTTTACTCTTCTCAGTTTGTGGAGCAATACATTTCCTTATCAAAACATTTTCTAAACGAATACTTAGCAAATGCAAGCCACAGATCAATTTCACAGACTTCTCTGTAAAGATAGCGACAATGACATTGGCTCCTAGCAACAAATTAATTTCTGTCTCCGGTAGTTTCAGATCTTATAAACCAATTCCTTTCTCTTTCAGTCCATTCAAAATGCTAGTATCAGTGACCGTGTTACAAACTTTGTTTCCGAAAATGCTTCTGTCTGAAAGGGGGAGGATTCATGACTTAGATAGCAAATCGACAATTTATAAACACCATATTCCGCTTGCTCCGTATTCCGTCCCCCAGACTAGTTATGCACCAACTTGACTTTTCGCTCTGGCTTTAATTTATCTGTCGCGAATTTACTAATAGAAGAATGTTGAGATCCGATATAAAGGATGAACTTTAAAATTTCTTGTCTATTGCTTGATTTAGCTACAACATTTAAATCATTGAATATACAGTTTCCTTTTTTACGGTTATTAGTTAATGCCTTAAACTGATTTGATTCACATTTTCTTGACTTTCAACCGCTTCTGACTCTTTTTTACCATCATTATTTTTGCGGCGAACACACATAAAACTATTATAAGTTTTAACATAAAATGCGAACAAATATGTTCCATTTTACAAAATTTCGCTAAATGCATACATGGAACTAACTGCTTCACCAGGTCCGAACTCGTTTCTGTTATTTCCGCGATTCGATTAAGGAGTGCACCGGGTCTCGACGGGATCACCCCGACTTTTATTAAAATATTTTTTGATTTCTTCCCTGGTTTTCTTTTAACACTGTTTAATAAATGTTTAGGATTTCCTACACACATTTCCTAACGCTTGGAAAATGGCTAAGATTATTTTGGTACCGAAGGAAGAGAATCGTTTTCGACCGATTTGTTTACTGAAAGTTTTTGATAAAACTCTTGATAAGTTGATTACAAAAAGGATTTATCAGCATTTATTTATTAATAACTTAATTTCAAAAAGACAGTTTGGTTTTGTCCCTGGTAGGTCAACAGAGGGCGCTCTCTACCGGGTGGTTGATTTTAAAAGATGGAGCAAATGAAATCAAATGCTGCCAAAACTAAATTTTTATTTTTCCTAAGTCCGGTCGCCACACTCGGCCTCCTAGATTAAGATTTAACGGTTAAATTTTGAAAATCAATCAAGAATTTAAATATTTAGGTGTTTATTTGGATTCAAAACTCAATTTTAATTATCATCTTAATTATATTCAAAAACGAACTGATTTAATTTTAAATTTTTACAAAAGAAATTACCCCTCCAATATCTTGAATAAAAGAAACGATATTTTAAGACTTCTTTATAATAATGTTTTTATACCCATTGTTATGTATGGAATTACGGCTTGGGGTCGCAGGGCAGGGGAGTTACTACACTTACGTACGAAACTCAATTCCATTCAGCGGAGCTGGCTTCTCGTGCTCACCCGTTTTTTCCGCACAGTCTCGAGTGAGGTGCTTTGCGTCCTGGCGGGCACTCCGCCTCTCTCGATAATCTACATGTTTTATTATGATAAAACTATATTAAGAAACAATATTTCGGACTTATTTAACTATGATGAAATCCCAGTTTTTGCTGACTCATTTTCTGTCTTTAATTTACATGTGATCCATCCGGCAAACCGTATTTCTATCAATTATAATATTTATGATCCTTGTTTAACGGAATACCAAATTTTTACTGATGGATCGGGTTATGAGGGCGAGGTGGGTTCGGCTTTTGTTGTATATTATTTTGATACTGAGATCTATCACTATAAATTGGGCCTTGAAGAATATAGCTCTGTTTATCAAGCCGAGCTCATCGCTGTCCTCTATGCCCTTAAATGGATATTGAAAAGTAATTTTGCAAGAAATTCTAACTTCTATATTTTTACAGATTGCATGTCTTGTTTAAATGCACTTTATAATACAGAAAATAATAATGGTCTGATTATCGATATTAAAGATCTTTTCCAAAAACTATATTTATCCTTTAATATAAAGTTTGGTTGGGTTAAAGCCCATATCGGAATATACGGTAATGAGACAGCGGATGTGCTCGCAAAAGAGGCTGCCATTGGGAGTGTTTCGGGGACGCCTTATGTTCAGGGTTAAAAAAAATAGCAACTAAAGTTATTTATTCGTTTTATTTTAAGCAATGGCAGTTACAATGGAATTCTTCTAAAAGGAAAAGTCGTTATTTGAAACATTTAGAACTGATTAGGAAAAAAAAATATCTTTAATGATTTTCAAGATAACCAGTTTCTGACCGGACATGGGCATTTCCCGGGATACTTCGCTAGGTTTAAGATACAGAACGACGATAAATGTAAACTATGTGATCTGTTTGGTGATGCAAAGCATTTCCTTTAGGTCTATCCCTACTTTGATGGCTTAAGAAACAATAAAAATATTGATTTTGAAAATCCCTTTTTATGTTATAAAGATTTCGCAGAATTACATAAATCTGTGATGAAATTTATTGACGGTGAGCGCCGGACAGTGGGAATCAGTGTATGATATTTGCATTTTATTGCCATCACTAATTGGTATATTTTAATAATTTGTTGTTACCATTGTTTGTGTTTGTTATTCGCTTTTTTGTTTTTGTCTTTAGTGTCTGCTCTTGTCTAAATGTTTGTATTTGTCCTTTTCTTCACTTTTATGCTTATAATTATTATTTACACATGATTATTCTTATTTAGATATTTTATGTTTCATTTTTTCATTTCAAAGACCAACTTGTTTGGTTAGGCGGGTCGAGCTGCGCCCGCTACTGATACTGATACATGGAACTGCTATTAAATAACGTTCACAGAGCTCGCTCAGCGCGAATGCATAAATTCTCACTGAAGCGTTTTTTCCCGAATTTTTTTCCGACCACGTGCTGCAAGGGGAATGAGGCTTTGTTCTCATTCTCCCAGCTACGATTCTTCTCGCTATGTCTTCAGTGTGTGTGTGTAATAAAAATCTTCAAGCTCTTATACCTCACTACATGATACATCATGTAACGAGGTATAAGCTGATGATATTGTTGTTTGCCTAGTCTTGCTGGTGTAATCAATAGAACAGCGAGCTCAGAAAGTACAAAAGAAGGGTCTTCGATTAACTTCATTTTGAGGCAAGTGTCTTCATTCATTAAAGATGTTGCTTTTCTGTTAAGAATTCTCCCTGCCATTTTGTGCATTCGCCATGTGCTGCCGTCAAGAAATAAATCAAGCAATAAGTCCGAAAATAATAGCTTCAAAATAATCCGCATAGATTCAAGAACAAAACAGAACCAGTGACTTTTCAGTGTTCAATAATTTTCGGACAGCTTATTCAGGAGGATTATTCCGGATAGACACTTGTCTCATGACCGTCATTGTGCAATCCAACTAATTACAGAACTTTCAAGAGCTATAAAATTGATGGCGGAATCTGTTTTGTCTCTTTGGAAATATTTTACATAACCAGGATAATTAATTTAATAGTTGCTAAAAAAGGAAATAAACTAATCACATGTGAAAGCTGTGATGTACCCTATTAGCACTATACAAGTAAGGAGAACAAGTGCTATTCTAATTTGATAGTAATAGATAACTGAGGCAACTCTATCTGAATATTTAAAAAATGATACACTTGTTAATTTTTCGCTGAAAAGAGAAAAAGAGTTTAAAGGTATTTCAAATAAAGCTATTAAACTTTTATTGCCTTTTTGCACAGCCTATTTGTGTGAATAAGGATTTACTTCCATGTTAAATTTGAAAAATAAATACAAAGCGAAATTTTAAGTGGATCCTAATTTATGCTTAAAACTATGTGAAATTAGACCAAACATAAAAAAACTGTTCCATCTAAAACAGGCCCAAATTTCGCACTAAATTTTAGAATTAAAGTATCATAATTTAAATTTTTGGTAATTAAAACTGTAACCAATTTGAACCTAATACTTTTTATGCTTGAATATTTAATACAAATAGCCAATAGGTTGTGCAAATGTCAAATGCTTATTTTTTAATATTTCTATTCAGAAACTGAAATAGTATAATCGTTCTAAAATGTAGTTCTTTTTAATCTTTCTTTTCTAATCTTTCTAAATTCAATCTTTCTTTAGATGGTACGCCTTAGTCAAAAGGTTGAGAATCACTGCGCTTGCCATATACGCAACCTTATTATATCCACTTTTATGATAGGTAATCAGAGATGTTTAAATAAATTAAATGTGAAAAGATTTTGTCATAGTTACAAGCATATTAAACCACATTTGAAGCAAAATATGGATTGAATGTTTGAAACGTATCACTATAAAATCAAGGCTTGTCAGTTATTTTAAAAAGTACTGAAAATAAAACAGGGGCATACTAACCATAAATAGATACTCAAAATTTGCTAAATATATGTAAGATTTCATTTTATATGAAAACGCTCGAAATGAAAGCTATTTTAAGAAATTAGTGAGCATAAGCAGTAACTTTTAACTGATACTTAAACTATTTATATGTTCAAATCTGTATAATACGCCTAATAATAAAACAGCAAGAGATATTCCAACAGGAAATTTTTGATCAGGTATCGTCTATTAATTGAAATAAGTTAACAACATAATGCTTAAGCTTACTTTCGAGGCTTATCGAATAGCCAAGTGGCTAAAATTGCTGATCTCTGGTGTTTGATCTTGGCTACATTTCCTGCGCTATTGATCTGACTCAGCTGAATGAAATGTACGAGGACTTCCTAGCTTAGAATATAACGTTTTCGTCATTTTTCCTCCAAACTTCCATCATATAAGCATCTCTTCCAGGCAGACAGCGCTTCAGTGGTTTCCATTTTTAATTAATTAAAAACTTGAGAAAGTCTTGCATATGGAAACATTTACTATAAAATTATAATTGTTTTTAATTGGAGTCTCAAAAGCAGTTTACTATAGACTGGAATTTCTTATCTAAAGTCGAAACAAAATATAACCCAAATTTTATATGTACTAGATTTTAAAGTCTTAGAATACGGCAAGGACGAAGATGCACTAAAATGATGTGCAGGTAAACAAGAATGGGCTTCTAAGATAGCCGTGAAGAAAAGAAAGCAATTTCAAAATTTTCTAGTGTGTATACAAATATTTAAATTTAAGTCCTCTGTTTTCAAAGTGAACTGTCTGTCTATTTGTAGCTGTATCAATATTATAAGTTCTACATGATACAAGCATTACATATGTCATATCTAATAGAACCACGTCAAAAAAAGAAAACGGCTGTGAAAGATTTTATGACGTGTCAGAAAAACTTTTAAATACATATAAAGCCAGAAAATTAGCGGATCAGAATGCAGTTTGCACTTAACAACATATCATTAAGGCGAAGCTTTATTTTTGGCATAAGGTATATTGATAATGATGTAGTATGCGATCTATCGTTTCTAATTCAATATTTATTTTTTAAATAGTTACAACAAAATGCTGTTTTAAAGATAAAAATTAACATAAATAATTAAGAATACTTAAATGAAAATGATTAAGTGGATTAAAAACCCATTAAATTTTTAATTCTATGAAATTCAGGTAGAATATTATTGGAATTATAATACTGTCTAAATGACTACTCAGATAGTTATTCAAAAAACAAATGATACTGTGTGTGACTGGTAAAGTTTTTGCCTTGAAGTCTATGCGGAAATGTTCGACATGCGACAGCCATTCGGCGGTGCCCAGCACGTGTTACAAAGCGACGAATCACTTCTACGAGGAAAGCGAAAAACAACAGAGGCTGCAAGCTGCTTGAAAATGAGCGAGGTGGCTAGTTCATTTCGGAACGATTCTGAAGATGAGATTATCATGAACTAAAGAAACCACTGGAGAAAAATAGGAGGACGCTGAATATTTGATTTAAAATGTCGACCTGTTAAAGTCGGAAGAGCCTAAAAATTTCAGATCGCATACTATATCGATATATATTAATATTATCGCTATACATTTATTCCGATATATATTAATATTATCGATATATATTTATTTAGATATATATTGATTCGATATATATTAATATTATCGATGTATATTTATTACGATATATATTAATTCAAATTTCTACTGATGAATTATGCTGTTAGCATCCTGCTATAAGAGAATAAAGAGAAAATGAGAAAAAGAAAGATTATACATAGTTCCTTCGTTTACATTTGCGAGGTTGTTTATAATTATTACAATAATATTATACATCACAAGATCTCTGTCGCCTATCTCATTTTATATATCACTTATTCACAGTATTGATATTGCAACGGCATCTAGTGGAAAAATTTTGAATTAAAGTATATCTTATGCGGGGGAAAAAGAAAAAAAAAACTTTGTGTCAATTTTTTTTTAAATTTAGACCTGTATGTTTTGTAGTGGTTTCGTCTCAGTGCTTTATAAATGCTGTAAATCTCCAAGATGTTTTCCAATATATTTTATCGAGAAAGCTCAGTATAAGCAGAAACGCGGATACTATTGCAAATGGCGGAATCGTTCTACAGCCATTTGCAATGCAAAGCTGGAATAAAGACTTTTTTAACGTTTAAAAAGTCGACTTCCTGAAACAACCTGAACATGAGCATAATAAATTAGATGGTATAGGCTTCATAATGAAGTAAAATAATAAAAATATAAAAATATTAAATAACATCTAAAAAGTAATTATTTACTATCTTCTTTCTACGTTTCCTTACATATAACTGTAAATAATACTGTATATAATAAGAAATCTAAACTATTGTCATAACTACTATAACTAATATTGATATTTTCAAATCTTCAGGTAATCCTAGGAGGTGGACGATGTCATTTTCTGCCGAAGAAAGAGGAAGATATACAAATCCCAACTGATATGGGTCGAAGAGAAGATGGACAGAATCTTATTGACGCTTGGCAAAACGACAAGAAGACTAGAGGGCTTAAGTACAAATATGTCGCCAACAAACGAGAATTCGACAAAGTCGATCCCAAGAGTACGGATTACTTACTCGGTAAGAGGATCACGAATTCAAATTTTATTCTCAACTGGCTAGTGAAGCGGATTACTCTGTATCTGCAATTCCCATCAGACTGATACCTTAATATTTTATTTCTTAAAATCTCTTATTTGGAATTTGAGTAATCCGTTCTTTTATGCTTATAAAAAAAACTTTCTCTCAAGAGAACCAATTCCATAAATTGTATATGGAGGATACAAAAAGTGACTAAAGCAAATAAGATCAAACAAAATAGCAAGTTAAATACAGACTATTTAACCTGATATTCTGCTTAATGCAATTTAAGCAGCGCTGTCGACCTACGTTTTCTTAGACTATATATGCAAGTAAAAATGATATAACCAATTAATGAGCATGAATAACTGTGAATATTCATAAAATTTCTAATATTAACTATGAGGTCTCGTTTTTAGTTTGTTTTTAAATATATTTTTTTCTATAGTTTCTGCTAACTAATGGCTGTATGACTACAATATGGAATATCGATAACTGCATTGTATTCCCTATCTCTGGTGAAATGGGCAGCCTGCATGAGTATTTTCTGTCACGTGCCTATAAATTGAAAACTGTGAATTAAAAATTTATATTTTTAAGCAAATCATGGAACAGATTTCTTATTTTAAATATACATCTTTGAAATGAATGATATATTTTATTTAGAATGAGAAATATGAAGCAAAACAGAGTGCCCACTGCCGTGTCGTATTTCTTTTGCCCAAAGACTGAAGGTCCACCAGCGGATGAGCGCTAAAGTCGCTGAACACTGGTAGTTCTTATCTAGCTTCGATTCCATTCAAATGGGCTGGCTGGATAGGCGTTTTTGTGGTTTTCGCCATGTGTAACGTGTGTACGAGCTCGTTTTCCTTAGAAAGTCCTCCGCGAAGGCATTTCTACTCTTAGGCAGGTAACCTCTAGTGTGCTTTGCCGTAATCAAATAAACTAAACAGAAACCAGGCAGGCACAAAGACTGTACTTACTTTCCATTCACAGCATCAGTTCTCTCATTAAGGAACCTTTCCCTTCCTCTCCTTGCCCACTGAGTGGTAAAGCCACTGACAATGGTACTTTGACGTGAGTTCCATTCCAGGCGAATGGGCTAGCTGTACGCGCCTTTTCGTGGATTCTCTCAGGTATAACGCGGGAATAAGCCAGTTTCCCTTGAAGAGCCCTTTACGTGGGCAACCCTTTCCTTACGTAGATAACCGTTGCGTGCTTTCCCATGAATAAATAAATCAAACCCTTCCCCATCCTTCCTCCCACAATGTACCAGACTAGACGAAATTCGCATATCCCCATGAGGTCATTTTGTCACATATAGGTAGAACAGAGTTTTTGTTATTTATCATTGAATAATTTTTATTTTTTTAGGTAAGACAAAGAAGATTTTACTACTTTGAGATTTATATTGTACTGTACATTTAGTTGAGGTTGGCTTATTTCTGGGTTTCATTCTAAGTTGCACATGATATTGTATTAAATCTTAAAATTAAGTAGAGTACATCTTCTATAAACTTCAAGCATGACTGATAATGAAACAGAGGTGCTTTTAAAAGACCTGTACAACAGCAGTTTAGCTTTTTGTCTTTCTCTGAGGAACAAAATTGTTTTTAAATGATAATCTTTTATGGGCATATGCATTAACTATAAAGATAAAAACATAATACATTTTCAAACTACGTAATGCTAGCTAATAATTTCTGATGTAGAAGACAATAATCTTCAGATCAGGTACCGTCTTTGACATTGCAAGTATAAATGCGTGAATTAAGGATGAGTTAAAGTAGATTCTTCTTAGAATTATTTCAAAGGAGCGTTAGCTCAAAAGGACTATTGATTTCGTTTTGGCATTTTGCGTCAATTCACTGTAAATGTCGATATCACTTTTCAAACTGTTGGCCGCCAAATAATATCGCCTCGTGTTAGATTTAAAGAAATTAAATAATGAAGAATGTGCATAAATGCATGTCTGTTTCTCTCAGTGTGATAAAACAAAGAGACTTCAATTTTGAAAAATGTAATCCTCCCCCGAATATTAACATCTGGAAGCCCAAATTTGGACTTTGTTTTATTATCAATTTCATATTTTGTAACACTTTAATGAATTTTTGATTAAGAAACTGAACGATTTTAGAGCGAGTAAGGGCAGCACTGTACGAGAAAACCTTTTTACCTCCAGCGCGAGAGACTGTGTATCGGAAATTCTAAAGATATGCTCAATTTAAAATTAATTTGCGATATTGCTCTTGAACTGAATTTTATGGTTTAAGTGCGAAGAATATGATTTAATAAATAAAGGTAACACAAAAAGGTTAAAAAAAGGCCGATTTGGACGTAATTTGAAATCTGAAACCTTTATTTTTTATGTTATTTATTGTTATATCTATTATGTTTTTGCTAATTTTTGTTCAAGCGTCCCTGTCAGTTTTCCATAGAGCTCCAGCATTCCTAATTTTTGACATTTTGTCTTATAAAAAGTTTGGAGATTTTCTCATACAAGCAGGCAAGAAAAGATCTTCAATTAAATGAGCAAATGAAAATATCTGTAAAATTTTATAAAAGTGTGGAAAGAAACAATCATAGAGTTTTAGTTCATTGATAAATTACATAAAATTATTTCTCAAAACGAAATGCCACTGCCACTTAAGGCCTTGTTCAGTTTGATGGTGATACAAAAGAGAATGTATATAAATACCTGTATACTATATACGTAGTATACAGGTATTTATATACTGTCATCTGTATGTCATTATTATGTATGTCACCTGTGTACTATATACGTAGATTTTTAGATGGAAACACTTGTAAACACGTTTCATCTGTTACACATAGTGTAGGTGTAAGAATATTATATATAAATATAAAGTTATATTTTTTAGTTATATAAATAAGGGAAAAAGGAAACCAGTGTAGTATGGATATTTCTTATTGTTCAGAATGATCATATAAATTGCAGTTGATTGATTCAGGTACGTTTTTACTTCGCTTCGATTAGTTATTTAGTTTACATTTCGGATGTTTGAATATTATAATTGATTAAAGCGTGGTATATTCATGTGTGTCAGCAGTAAGAATCGTGTTTGTAAGAATCGTGGGAAAAGGATTAATTATGAAATGGTATAATTTAAAGATATTTGATTTCAGCAATTATTCTTTTTAAAACTGAAAGGGAAAATAACCAAATCAAAAATTTAGAGATAAGGGGGACAATAGCAGAATAAAAGGATATAATTCTTAACAATTAAAACCATAATTTAGAGTTCCGAAATACTTGCTTAACATCGTTTTACATGTTTTCAGAGTTAAAAACCAGCAATTTTGCCTTCAAAATTGATTTATGCTTGGAGTCTACAATCGACAGATTTGCATGCTTTGACGCGCAGCTCAGTTGGAATATTGTTGGTTTTATAGCGATCGCTTAAAATTGATTTTTGCAGTATCATGAAGGTAAACTTTATTCCTCAAAGAAATCTGGTGTCGGTTGATATGAAGCTAAAAGAGCAAGCCGGCCATTCTAATGTCTCAATTCTTCCGATATGTCACGGCGTGAAAAGTTCTATATTGTGTGAATTATTTAATTCATCCCTCCGATATGTACGTTTTTTCCACTTTTGTATGTTCAGCATATCATATAAACCTCTATCAACTGTTCTGTAGTCATATAACTTTAGACACGATATAGCCACTCTACATAGAACAGAGCACCTGTTTCTAAAATTTTGTGTAATTTACTTATTTCAGTGGCTTATGACCGATTTTTAAGATACATTGCTTCGCTAAAAGTAGCCATTTTCAGTTATTATTTGTTGTCAATAGTCATTTACAGGCACTTTGGAATTCTGACAAATGCCTTGATCAAGAATCAGAAAAACAAATTCGTATGAATTAATTGTAGAATTGCAGTTTTTCAATAAACAGCAAAATAAGTTCATTAATGAAACAGTACCTGTGTACTATATAAGTAGATTTTTAGATGGAAACACGTGAAAACACGTTTCATCTGTTACACATAGTATAGTAGGTGTAAGAACATTATCAAGTGTTGAGACGCAAATGAATTTCGAGTAACTAATTTTCGGAGCAAATATTACCATTTATAAAATAAATTGGAAACGCATTTAAAAATTTGATAAGAATCGTGTATTGAAGGAAGTTATTTATAAATTTATAAAAATAAAAATGGACATCTTTTCAAGATTACAGAAATTCATAAAGTAAAAACTAATGTAATTAGAAATAATTTTTCAGAAACATCAACCTACATTAAACACTAGTTTCATTTACTGAAGGGGCATTTAATTGATAATCATTTTCTAAATGTTTTCTGCAACACTTCTTCAGTAATGGTATTTAAAGGATATATTTTTCTTTTCTGCATAGTTTTAAGATCAAACCTTTATGCCATACATACGTCATACTTAAGGTAAATCTGCAAGACATCAAGAGGATTAAAGTGTATTTATTTTGATAGCCCTGCATCTGTTTGGGAAAATTTTATTTAATAGTTGAAGGACATATAAACCTTAGAGCGGTGTAATGCGATAATGATGGAGCATAAAGCACCATTATGTCCAGATGCATATCTTCTAAAATAAAGCAATGTCGAGTAAATTTCTTTGGCGTTAGATTACGCCGAATACTGATGTTAAGATCATCCTTCTGTTACGTTTTTCTTTTCTGATACCGGTTGTTACGTTATTTTCTTCCTTCACGTTCGTACGGGGTTCGTGCGGATTTGGAGTGAATAACGACGACACTTCATGAAGTATTGAAACACACTTTATAGGCCAGTATGAATCAAAATCTCTCCAAAATCACGTTTACAGTCGTCGAACTGTTATAAACACGCTGACACGATCAGCGACACTGCTTTCAGGTTATCAAACTATAACGGTGCAAACAGCTTCACTGCAAAGCAACAAAATACAGATCCCAACTCTGCTTGGTCGTTCTCGGAACTCCACGTACTCTTGAGACTCTCCACGCTACAACTCACGATGCACTCGACGACACACAAAGCACAGCTCCTGACTCTTCGGTTCAGTCGTTCCCAGAGCCTAACGCACTCTCTCGACGATGCACTAACCGCGATACACTAAGAGACTCTTCGATGCACTTGACTACCAATTCGGCGCTAGCCTTCGTGACTCTCGCTCAATGACTGACTATCAGCTCGCTAGACCAGACACATACTAACTGACTGCGGACCAGCAGGGTTTATATAGTTTTCGGCTTCTGTTCGAGAACATTCTGGGCTTAACCGGTAAGAATTCGTTCCAGAAAGTTCTCCATCCGTCCATGGTTTATCGTCAATTTTGTGGCCAAATATCGCCAAATGGGCAATTTCTCGCTAAATAAGGCAACCATGCCTTCCCTTGTCATTTTATGGCAACCCTAAGACTGCTTTGCGGAAAAGCTACCTTACCGCGCCTGGACATTTCGTAACACTTGTGTTTTTGTAAACAGCATGCAAGCTCTATGAACTCCTTGTCCCTACACTATGTGTGTTTGTTTTCTCTGAGGTACATTCATTCATTCAAGCAGTGAATACCCTTAAAAATTATTGTTTTGATCAATTCATACCAGAACCTTCGAAACAATGAGACACATCTTAGGCAATTATTTTGCTTCTAGGCTTTACGAAAAGGATGGAATTTACATGCCTCGAAAGAAAACCATTTCCTTGAAAAAGTTTGGATTATGCTTGTGGATATATGTGGTAACCAGCGGCAGGTTGCGCTTTTGATTCCATTAAATGATTAGAACATTTGTTGAGGTTACATATTACTTACTGCATTTTTGAACACAACATATATTTTATTTCAAATTTATGTGAAGTTCTTATACAATGTACAATGGCATGGGAAACATAGAACAATTAATGTAGGCAAGATTATCGTTCTCATTATGTAAGGATCTTGCTAACTGCGAATCTTTCGAGTCCAGAGTTCCATTCTGGGGTATTGTTCGGTTGGAAACAATCTGCAAGATAAATTACCCACGCCTCCTTAATATTTTAGTTGTATTTTACAGCATTTGATTCGTTATGTGTGTAACGATATCAGAGGAAAAACAAGATCATTGGTTAGTCAGCCTTCCTGAATTTGAGAGTCTTTGACGACAGACACAGTGCAGAACGCTAAAATCTCTTGACACGGCTCGTGAAGTTATGTCTCGTCAACTGAAACCGCCAACCGGATACCGCCAACTGGAACGAATTATTGATGCAAACATGTCGTCTCACACATCGTAATAGCTTGAAAGCAGTGACTTGTGGGGAACTTCACACGCAATTTTCTAATCTCTGTGTGGCACGCCGCATAATTGGAGCATGATTAATCGATTTCTGCGGACTGTAAATTTAAGCATCGCACATGGCATCAAAAATTATACGAAAAATGAATCAGTTCATTTAAGATCATCTACGCTTTCAATTTTTTTAAACTTTGAGTTTCAATTTCGTTTGCTTTTAAAATTTGGCAAATTTCTTCCACACTCACTCCACATCTTAAATTGAAATTACAGATCTTATTTCTTCAAATCAACACGCTGTGTATGCTCCAACATAAATTCGATTTTTGGCAACTGAGATTGTCAGACCAAATGTAATTTTAACGTGCACAGCCATTTTACAGTTATAGAAATAGGGATCTTTAAAGATTGCCTCATTCAATGAAAGAATTTCATTAGTTTTAATGAGCTTAATTTTTATACGATTAAATTTCCGAATCGGAGAAATACTCCGTGTTAATCTTGTATTGATTCAGTAGCTAAAGAAATAATGTTAAAGTAAGCAAGCATATTTGTTTACATATATACTGATCACAAAAATAATCCAAATCTGATTTCAAGATGATAGATGTAATTATTTCAGTCAACTGAAAATTAATACAGGCTATTTGTTTTACAGCAAATAAAATAAAATAAAAGTTCAGATACATGTAGGACTGTTGAGTCACAGAAATATATCCCTTGGATACTGAAATAAAAATCAAACATAGAAAATCTCCAAAGGGATAGATCGTAGAATAAAGGAAAAATGATTGGTTCAATTTTTATTTTTATTCTTTTCAGTGCAGACGATAATCTGCTATGAAGAACATCTGCTCTGTTTGTCGAAACTGAATGAGAAATTCAAGTTATTTGTAGTAACTCTCGGCTGAATCATTTAGTCTAACTACTACATCTAAACTTTTTTTCCCACTCTTTTCGAAAACTTTCTTCCTTTTCAAGCATTTCCCACCCTGTCTTCTTCACTCAATCAAAGACAAACTGAAGTGAAGGAGTAGAAAAGAAATGGGAAGAAAAAAGGGAAAATAGAGGGGTGGAAGGAGTGCTTGAAGAAGGGTGGAACTGAAGAGAAGGAATTGAGTGTTCGAATTTTCTACCGAGTTCTTTTTCTTATCGCTATTTTGTTCTAGAACTGTTTTCGCTCCATTTTCTAAACCATCCCCCATTCCTCCTCCAGTAGTCACATTCCCTAAAAAAAGAAATGAAAAATAAAGTAAACGTTTACGATTTTATTTTATTCTGAAGTTTATAGTATTTGTAGTTTATTTCCTTCTCAGTTTTGAATTTATGTACCATTGTTGCTATTTTTTTCTTGTGGATACAGCCGTGTTATTCCAGAAATTGTCATTTATTTTTCGTTTTTTAATTTAACAAAATCTTCCCCTTTTCACAGTTTGATCTACAGGTAAAAACCTCTTGCTGTTGCTGACATACATAAAACTTTTGTATTTTTTAATGCATTACAGAAATGGAATGTTATGTTGTTTAAAAGAAGTATTGTACTAGCCGCGATTACAAATAAATTATTATTCATGTGAATTATAATGTTTCAATTATCATATTTACCAGAGTTACTTTTGCGTTACCTACTGTGGTTTATCATTATTTACTTTTACTTCCTTTTATTACTTTTATAGTACTTTTATTTTATTTCTTTTATTTCTTTTTATTATTTTATTTACTTTTATTACTCTAATAATTATTTCCTGAATTTATAATAAAATGACTTCACTACAGTATATCTCTACTATAAAACCGTTCGATATGCTAGAATAAGGGATTTTACACTTGAATTTTCTAAAAGCATGTGTGCCCAGCAGCTGCCGAGGGGCAGGTTGCTAAAAACTGGTAGTTTAGTACGGGGTTCGAATCCCAGTGAGGAGTAATGTTAGCAAAGCATTGGCTGTTCGAGAGCTAAAGTTACTTCGCAGTGATTACAAACCAAAAAACAATCTAAAGTTGAAAGATTTACGTCCGAAAAGTACGCATCCAGCAAAACATTAATTTATCAAACGCTTAAGTATCTGTGCGGTACCTATCAGGCAGAAGATATTAAAACCTGTTCATAGTTAGACGGAATGCCGTTCTTAAGAAAACTTTTTAGACTAACTCTGAGAATCATGGTTCTCTTAAAACCGTGATTCTTAGAGTGTGCAATTTTAAATCTCTCGTTCTATTGAGCTGATTGACGAAATTCAACTTGCGTTTTTCATGTCTCGAAAGCGCGACTCAATATATATATACATATATATATATACATATATTAGGTTTATTATATAGTATTGTTCTAACATGAGTATTTTGATACTTTTTCTGATATGATATACAGATTTTTTTCCCATATTTCCACAACTCCAAGCCAAAATAATAAATTCTGTAATATTTGGTGAGATATTTAAAAATTTGTAGGCACGGTGGCGCATTGGCTAGCGCGTCGCGCAGCAGCATCTCAGGTCCGGGGTTCGGTTCCCGGGCTGTGCAAGGTCGACTCAGCCTTTCATCCTTTGACTTCTATCACTTGGGTCGATAAAATGAGTACCAAGTTCGCTTGGGGACTAAACACGGGGAGTCCTGCGACCAAGCTGACCACTTGTTTAGGGCATATGCTTACGTAACCCGGGGTCCACGGTCAAAAAAGCAGATTTCGAGTTGCTGGCCCTGGCCCATTACGGCTGTTAACGCCTCTGAATTTTTTTTTTTTTTTAATTTATCTTGGCGCGGTTTTTTTTTTCAGTTTGCGCCAGGGATACTGACGAAATTCTTAATTTATGGTAACCTATTTTCCCTTTCATTAAGCACGACCGGAAAAAAGGTGCATCGTAAATTCTTTCAAGTAATTTTAACAAAATGCGCAAACCGCATTTAGAGTTATTATCGATTATAATATATATGCCAAATTTCAAAGCGTGCCAGTTTATTATAAGGTATTTCTCCCGATTTCTTGGCATGCCTTCGTGGTGTAGTGGTCAGCATGCTCGACGCGTATTAGAGAGGTTCGTGGTTCGATTTCCTCCGATTGCTTTGCTCATTTTTCATATCTCCTGCTTCGAAATAACCTAATAGTTCTTCAGTATAAAATCACGTACAACCTGTGAAATTTTGAATAAAGTCTAATTTTTCGCAGGCATGTCTAGAAGTATATCTACTTTAAAGTGTTGGTTAAACTTTCATAGGTTATAATTCAAAAATTTCGCCCAGACAATATAGTGATTAGGGGAACCGACTGCGGAACCTAAGGGCTCGGGTTCAAATCTCGGAGAAGGCATGGATGTAAATTGTCTGTCCCCTCATAGGAGGTAACGGTCGCCGCTTATTAGGTGGCTCCACAATAAAATGGCCCCTCCCTAAATAACCTTTCTGGCCCCTCCCTAAATAAAGTTCAAGAATGATTTTGAAACATTTATAAAAATTTAAAAACAAATCAAAATAGCTGGGAATTTGATTTGGATTATACTTAATTTTCGAATTGTGAAAGAAGCGATCAAGTTTAATAAAAAAGTGATTTTAATAAATATATACCAAATTCGATTACCATTTAATTACCAATTAGCACTTTTTAAAACCTACTCATGCGATTTTTACAAAAGTTGGCACTTTGACGTAGTTTGATTCGTAAAATCGAAATATAAAAAAAAAAAAAAAAAAAAAAAGATATATAATTTTAAAAAAGTTCCATTTTGAGACAAAAGGCCTATGTTAGAACAATGCTGTATATAAATCTAATATATATCCAAAGTCACGCTTTTAAGACATGAAAAACGCAAGTTAAATTTTATCAATGGGTCCACTAGAAAGACAGATATAAAACTGTTCCACGTTTTTTCATGTATTGTCTATATTCACGGAAACATTCTCCGAAACATGAGTGTGCAAAGTATTGCTTCTTCGACATAAGTTAGAAACTAAAAGATGTGTTAATGAATTTGCAATTATTTTGAAATCACAATTTACATGCAATTACCATTTTTGTTTTACACATAAAGCTGATAAAAGATGAAAGTTTAAGAAATTCTTATAAAAGATAGCAGTTAAGAAAAATAATATAAACAATACCTTGATTTACATATATGTAAATGTATTTATATTTTTATACTGCATTTTTCATTTTAACCTTTTCTTTACATTTTATTATTATTATTATTTTTACTATTACTCTTTCTTTACTTACCTAATATAATTTGGTCACTGAGATGCATAAAAAAAAATTTAAATTGACTGGTGCACAGGTTTTTCTTCAACAAAGCAACTTTTCGACTTTTTCCCTCATGAATATCCTTTATTTTCAGTATAACGAGGACGTGATTAAATTTTAATCCTTGAGTTAAACCCAAAAAAAAAAAAAAAAAAAAAATATGGTTGCAACGCATAATTTCACATTTAGAGGTTTGAATCATCCGAAATGCTGAGGAGTATTCAGGATGTTTCCAGTGATGCTAAAGAGAATTACTGGATTACTTACGATAATTGGATGCACATATTTATGCAATTAGAGCATGGCTTTCTCCTCTCTGGCTACTTACTTGTATGTGCTATCCTATCTCTCACCATTTATATACCATACTGTGTTTGGGTTTCATTAATACCCATCAAATGTTAAGGCTTAGCTGTTGATAATAATTACCGATATTTGCCAAATGATTACAGAATAACAATGTTACGTAATATTGCTGATTAATTATGGGCTATCCCGTATTTAAGGACTCAATATAAGCAACGTGTACAATGCAATATCGTAAAAAGAGCAAATTTGTTTTTAAACTTTAAATATTTCACGTAACTCTGTAAGTTATATTAACTAGCATAATATCTTGATAAATTTTATTTGCAGTTCTATATATCTAAATATATTTAATAATATCTGTAAATCTCTTGATGATTAGAAGATAGCTCTGTAGACACATAAAATGTATAACGGAGAAGAAAAACTTTAAAACATAGCCGTATATATTCATTCCATAATAAAACAAGGTTTGATAAACACAATCAAGCTCACACACCATCATTATGGGTACGATACATAACCCACAATTTTATATAGTCTACTGAATCTTTAGACAATGGACGAGACAACGGAAAAATGAGTAGTAGCACATTTTAACATGAGTTCTAAAATTAGGAAATTGTTTATATTACTTTTTTCTGGACTGTACCTTTCCAAATTAATCTGCATCATGCTTTCTTATATAAAGGTAGCGCAGATGGGATATTTTCTAAGGAATCACATTAAAGAACCTTTTAACTATTTTCCTGAATGCGCTCTTTCCTCCCTTTTTCTGTCTGCATCTGCTCTTGTTAAGTTGTGGTGATCAAACTCTCCATTTTCTTGTAGAGACATTAGGATAGTTTGGAAGCAGAAGACATAAAAAATGAGCAATGCACTCGCCGGGACTCGAACCACTGACCTCTCGAATACGCGCCGAGTGTGCTGACTACTACACCACGAAAGCATGCTAAGACGGCGAGAGAAATAGACCTTATAGTCTAAAGTTGTCTCATCCGTTCTCTAAAGATGTAATAAGTTATATAAAATTGTGGGATGCATATCTTGCCCATATTTATGACATGTGAACCTGATTATGCTTATCAAGGCTTGCTTTAAGATAAAATATCAAAGTATGTTGTTAAGCTATGTTGAGTCTACGATCACTTTTGTCTACAAGTTCATTTTTCCATCCACGCACTGAAACGTAAGTAATAACGAACGCAGATAAACACTTTATCTTTAACAGCTATCTCTCCAAACAAATTATTACATATATTAAAGCTTGCCAACGTTTCATGTATTTGAAGACATGCAATAAAGCCCATTTTAGTTCAAATTAGTATGGAAATTTCATGAAAAGAATCATGCAGGTTTTATAATGTTAAAGGTATGTAGAAAACTGTTTTAAATGGGCTGTATTACGAGACAGAGGATGCTTAATATGTTTTATACAAAGTGTATATACAAGTGGAATTCAGAATACTTCAAATGTTTTAACCTAATCGCTATAAACTTAATGTACTAGGTAACGTAATATACTATTTATTTCAATGCTTCGATAATAACTATATTTCTCAAGAAAAGGTTCTTCTTTAAATAAGTTCGTAGCTTCCCCCTACCGATATGTACCGTTATTTTTCTTTGTTGTTTGCTAGTGTTATATTTCTCATCAGGTCCATGAACTTGTGCGACTAATACCCCTATCAGAAAGGTACAAATATCTCTAATACGATTGCTTGCACTGAAACTACTATGTAATGACATGGATTATGTTCGTAACCAACCATAAGTCTCACAATTAATGCAATAACAATGCATAAATTTTCAATCCCTATCTCTTGCAGCAAGGCAGTTTGCCAAGAATAGCCAGCAAAAGGATATTGTATATGGTTTTCAATATTCGACATTGAATGATTCATGAAGTAACCAAGTGGTCTACAGCTAAATGACTGGATATCACTCTAAGGATTAAATATTAAGGAATAGAACAGATTCATAAAACCATCAGAGATTTTTAAAAATAATTAGATCTTTATAATGATGAAGTATATATAATTAATGAAAATTATGAACACAGTTTTGTTTCCAATGCTGATTTTGTTGCAATATAATTAATGACAGGTAATCTTAGATCGGGAAATACAAGAAAAGTACTTTGGTTCTTGGAGGATGATTTCCCAAACTTAATGTAAATAAACTTAATATTTGAATTAAAATTCTTTCATCTAAATTTCAAGATTTCTTGTAAGACGTTGCTGTTTTTACCTCTTTTATTACGTCTTTGAATAAGAAGCTAAAATATTTAAGAACTATTCTCAACGAATGTTCGATTACAATTTCCAGTAAATAGAAACTAGGATCCGATTTTGCAGATACTAAAATTAATGAATTGCTCTCTAGTATTTAAGGTTTATTTTTAAGACAGATACAGTTTATTTTCCATATTAGCTGAGTTAAAAAGGAAAGAGTGATATCATATAACCTTCTCAGTACTCTTTTTATAGGAATATGTACAGACATTTTGAGCGATACGTGTTTAAAACTTTAACTTTCTCTTGCTCAATTAGATTCCACTTATTAGCTTAGTTCGGATAATTTCTGGAAACATTAAGAAACTAGAACAGGTTTAGTTTTTTCCCGGAGACAAGAGGTGCTTTCGAATCAACCGGTTCGGTATTCTCAACCTTATGTCATAAGAGCATGCGAAGAACAAGCCTTTGAAATCCTTATGAATGATTTTTTTTTTCTTGATATTTAAATTTCAAAAAAATATGCCCATCAAATAATTTCTTTACCGACTAACAGCTAATATTGTTATAATTCTGATTTGTAAATGAATAGATAATTCAAGATTCACGTTTTATTTCTATCTACAGGAAATTTTTATATTCTTTTATACGAGAATATCATTTTGTAACATTAAGTTGGGAAATTAATACATCAACACAAACGAAATCAATGAAAAATTCTTAAAATAAATTGCAGACATCTAATAACAATTATATTACCATATACAGGAAAACAAACATTATTTTGTTGTTTCGTGCATGCAGGTTCGTAATAGATTGAATGCACAAGTTCTATAATAGGTTAATAAAATGTATTTTTATCAAAAGAATATTTCTGAACTCTGGAATTTTCCACAGAAGTATTCGTACAAGTGTTCACAGTATCACACAGTATAATCAGTAGTTATACCTCAAACTAATAAGATGTTAAACACAAGGCAATGCAGAGCGCATCTAAAGAGCAAGCTAACTTGGATTTATCTCAGTTCACGCGGAACTACAACTCGCAACAACAAAATCAAAGCAACTGAGAGCAGATGCTCTCTCTTTGGCCTTAAATAATTTTCAACTGGCCACCGAGAAATCTCTAGTACTTTTTGCCTCTCGAAATTACTGGAACGCAATACGAGGGTGGAATGACGGTTACAGCAAACATGGTTTTCAATTACATTTATCCAATTTCAATACATATTGCGGTGATACAGGGTTCGGACCAAAATGGTCACCAAATGTGGCGACATTTGAAGATTTCTCGCCAAATTTGGCGAATAAATAAGTAGCCAAAATCGTTACCAGATTGGCGATATATCGCAAAGCTTTCTCTTAAAATTTGTTTCTCTTAAAATCTATTCTTAAAATTTTATTTACACAGAAAAATACAACAATTTTACTTATAATTCTACTAAAATTATCTATTTAAGTACAAAATTCGTAACAATATGACATGCTGTCATGATTTTCGATCTAAAACAAACTGACTTTTCTACACTTAAACTATTCATTTATTCATCTGTGTTATTTTATCTCCTTAGAAAGCGCAGTTATACCAACAATCGTAAATTCTGCTAAGAGAAGTGAACAATAACGTACATATTTCTGCATTTAGTTTTAGTTATGATACTCAAGATTAAGCTTTCCCATTTTAGCTGCCCATGTTTGAGTTTCCTACATGGGAGTTCTAAAAAAGTTAAAAAAGTTATAAAAAGTAGGGCATAAAAAAGTTACAATACGAAATTTTATGAGTTATTTCTTTATTTTCACATGAACAGAAAAATAGGTAATTTTGCCTGAAGATATAGTGTTGTGAGGTGTTTTTCTATTTGAACCAATGGGATATTTCTATTCTGTAAACTTATAAACATTAAAAAATGCTTCTGTATATAATTCTACATGTAGTTTCTTCCCTGCTACATTTGAAGGACTTTTCAACTATGGACATATGGCATATGAAGTGGATCGTGATTCTGGACCTGACGGGGAACCATCTCTAGCGGAAATGACACGGAAATCCATTGAAATACTTCGAAAAAATCCCAGAGGCTATTTCCTTATGGTGGAGGGTAAGTTGAAATACAAATTCACTATCAAACTGCGAGTCAAAAAGAACTTTTATGTTTACAATATGATTGTTGTGACATTCTCTTGGAATTGATGTAATGTTAACCCAATATTTTAAACAGACAGCTGAATTAGAGCATTTATCCTAATTTTATCAGTTTCATTTCGTATAAAGTTTATTAAAATTGTCAATGTGTTATTCTATTGGGTTATAATGATACAAAAAATTAGAATCTGATTAATTGAAATTTTTCTAATTCTTTGCTAAGAATATGTATTTTGTAAGTGTAAGTAATATTTAATATAACGAATGTTCCAATTCAGTACAGTTTTTAAATTTTTCTATAAGTTAATATAATTCCTCTTTATAAATATTGTGCATGTAAAATTATCTTAACTTTTAATGTCTTTTAAATTTTATACCACTGTTTCAAGTTATAAAGATATTTTGCCCCTAAAAAAGTGATATTACAACTCAAAATAAAAATGCTTAGTAAATCTATAATATTAGAAAAACGCATCCCGCCTCTTCACTTATACATCAGAGTTATTCAAAAAACATGGAATTTCTGAAAACATTTTATTTCTCCGAATTTTTAATGTATAATGTAGCAGCACCAAAAAGTATAAAACTGCTGAGTTATACTTCCTAAAGAAATTGTGTGTAAACTTTCAACAACCTTGTTGTGAAATCTTTCAACAAAAACTATGTTATTAAATGGCGCACCATCGAAAAGGATCCCAAAGTATTTTATAACAGATACTGAATTCTGCTATCATTAAACGACCTAAGGACGCGAATCGCATTTCAAAGAAACGTTTTCCTTGCATAAATAGGATGAATGGTAAAGTTCTACCAGCAGCTTTAAGGAAAATGTTACATTAAGAGATATATTTTGCAGCGAAATTTTCGTCGTAAAATATCAATAATACTTTACATCGCTGAGGAAGACATTCATTTGAAAACTCTGTGTCTCGAAAGTCTGTGCCATTTATTTATGGGATGTCTTCCTTGATACTTCTGGAAGAAATGGGTCTTTCGAGAGGTTTCTTATTACCTGATAAGGAAGAGCATGTGTGGAAAGCATGCTGTATTGCGGGAAAAGCAGATAAGATGTGCTGACGGCAGAAGCAGCATTTGTGTAAGAATGCATCAACAGTATGTGCCAATGCATGTCTACTGATGATCTTGTTGCTGAATAGTTCAAATTCTTATGAATATGCTGGCTTTGTGAGCATTTGTATTGCTTTTATGCATCACTTGATATAAGAGAGTACAGAATAACTATTCTCATTCAGTACTACGAGAAAGAGCAATTTGCTTGGAAAGTCCTCCAAGATAGCATTCCTTTCTTTAAGCAGGCAGCCTTATTAGACTTTGCCATACTTCGTGCCCTCACATGATGTTGTTTTATCTCTTGCCGGTAACATTATAGTTCATGTTGTATGACATGAGTACATCGGTGACTTCAGAGGCTCTCATAATAAAAGGTCACAGAATTTCCGGAAGTCAATGGGATCATTCGTCCTTATAAAGATAGCTTATTACTTTTCTTCTGGGTTACTAAAAGCCTTATTTCATAATAGACTAACATCATACTAAATTTTGACAATGACAGTTCAGATATGAAGTTATATATTCAGGATTCCATTATACAACAAACTCTGACCGACAGAGAAACCTACAATTAAAGTTTTCCATATTAAAATTTCATACACAAAATCTCGTACATTGCATCCTTTGTATGATTATTGTGCTACCATATATTGCAAATTCGCTGATAACACAAATATGTCTTTTATTTGCCGATTTTAGATCGCCATGTATATATAAACGTCACAAAATTAAAATATCGAATATTAAATAGTGTACAAAATAAAATATTATAAATCTCACTATTTCATTAAGCTCTATTAATGTTAAAGCTTTTAAAACAAAGTTAGCGAATTTTATTCATTAGTAATTTATTTGGGTCTAACATTGAGCATATTTTCAAGTTCTGCTCTGGGTATGTTTTTTCTTTGATTCTGTAATTGAAATGTTAATTATTAATACGCACCGCTTCTTAATATCCATATCAGTCGTTTAAATGTCACTTCTAACTTCTAAACTTATATCATTGATACATTTACCGCTGATTTATAAGTGTTTAAACTAAAACTATTATTCTTCTTTTAACTCCAGCTTGCAGTTTACTAAAAACTTCAAAACTTCACATACATACCATATATAAGTAGGATTGTGTCCTTTGATAGAGAAAATAGTATACAATAAATTTATTACTTAAGATCAAGAGGGCAAGGGAATGAAACGTCTGAGCTAATCATAGGTCAGACAGCTAATCTTGAATATGACCTTCTGTCATGGACAATGACACGCACAGCGACGAGTAATGCTGATTACAAGGCTCATGATAAGCTCTGAAGGCAATAATTCCATTTCAGTACGGAGACAGACCTTAGTTTATGGAGGACAAGAGTAAGGGACTAACGAACTGCAATAAATTTCCCTAGAGCATCTCCAAGCATAATCCATCGATCTCGGATCTAAGATATTGCTGGAGCAATCAGACTTTCGAATATTCTGTCCGAAGTTAATTGTTGACAGACTGACCTCAGCAAAATCAAGTTTATATTTCATAAAAGAAAAGGGGAGGTCAATTGTTGTGACTTTTACAAACATATAAGTTGCTATTTAATTATTGATCTAACGAATGGTTAGAATATTTAGTTGGTAGTGGTTAATTAAATATGAAGACTTTGTTAGCAGTTTCAAAACAAAACGACAGGCAAAGTGATAAAATATAAGTATAATTGTTTTTACAAAATTAAAAAACCTTTCTATGATTTACAAACCGAAGCAATATAAACAGAATTTCTTCCGGCTGCGTACCAATAAAATACAGTGAGATTTCTTGAATTGCTGGAGCATATAATGCCTGGAAATATCACAAATGTTTCCAACTATTATACACAATAAATGGAACAGCTTTTTTATGACTCTAGCTTCGAACAAGCAAAATATTTGAACGTGCATATCTGCGACAAAACTGAATTAAAAGAGATCTATTTAATTGCTTGGTTTCAGTTAAGCTAAGGTTTTCGTACCTGGAGAGAATGCTAGTAGATTCTAATGTAAGAGAGAACAGATGAACGAGGCCAAAAATAATTAACAATTTAAACTATATGTTCTAATATTAGGAAACTGATCAGCATTTCATTATATCATTGCACTGTTTCGAATGAAGAAATACAATTTAATGAGCTTTTTACACACTTACTGAGTTATTCAATAATTTTAGTGTATTTCAGTCTAAATATTAGAATAAAAGAAAAACGTTTAAAAGAAATTACATCTTGATGTTTCATTAGTATTAGTCTTAAGTAAGTAATATCTTAATTAGTAAATGATATATTAAGTTTTTTTTTTTAAATTACTGCCGCATAATTCTGATACCACGTTTTGCTTGAATACTCATACTTCTGATGGTTACATTATATTCAGTCTTTAGAGATAAGAAGTAATCGACGAATCGTGAAGTAAGTAAGATTGTTCATAAAATTAGAAATTAGCGCTCAGTGCTACTAAATTTAATTATAAAAGACAAGATGAGCATCCAACCTATCCGCAAGAAGACATGAATTCCACCAAGTGTTTTTGCAATATATTATAACTGTAGGGTAAAAAACAAAAATAATAAAACTAAAAGTGAACCTAATGAGTAAAGTATAAAACGAAAATGTAAGAAATCACAAATGCATGGGTTAATCTCCCTTGTTTGGAGCTTCATTACAGAACTTGTCAAGAGAAAACTGTTTTGAAGCTCCATACCAGGTTGATCAACTACATAGCTAAAATAAGTTTCGTTCCGACTAATTCACTGAGACTTATAAGCGTAGAACGTAATCAAAACATCAAATAATTAGTAGAATTAAAAGTATCATTGATTTGTCCCTTTTCCCTACCTGTTTTAGCTGTCTAACACAGAAAAATAAATTGTGAAAGATTTTTTTTTAAAAAACAAGTTATACAAGTTTTTTAACATACATTTATTAGGTTATTTTGAAACAGGAAAATGAAAAATTTGCAATGCCCTCGTGGTAACTCGAACTCTGGACCTCTCGAATATTCACTGAATATGCTTGCAATGACACCACGAAGGCATGCGGAAAGAATGGAGAAAATACCCCAAGGCTCTACTTAGAGCCATTAGATTAATTTGGAGGAGACGTACGTGAAGTATGCGCAGTGTTCCCGCTGGCACTCGAAACTTTGACCACTCGAATACGCGTCGAGTATGCTGCCAATTACTACGAAAGCATGCGGAAAGAAGGGAGAAAATGCCGTATAGTATCTCAAATGTAAATCCAGATATCGCATATTTCTGTACATGTTTCAGTGAATCGAATGATATTACATATTTAGTTATGTCATATGAGAAAAATGATGTGATTAAAAACATTTTTAACTTTGCATTATTAACTATAATAAAGTCTTGACTTTTCTTCTTTTTATTTTAATTGCGTCACATTATTTGAATCTTAAGAAAATGCAAATTGGGAAGTCATTTTCCTATTACGCCTATAACATGTAAAGGCAGCTGGGATTCTTGTTGGAAATACTTCTTAATTTCACATTTAGTCCTCTTACGTATGTTAACTCATTCGTTATTTGTTAACAATACACCAATTCCGGTATATATTAGAATTTTTACATAGTTTAAATATCATTTTGGTATGATGTAAATGTTCTTAATATTGGATAATATGATTAATGATATTATTATTCATTAAATAAAATATTCCATTTAATGTAGATTTTATGTTACCATTGGTATACCTCAGTATAACTATTATAACTTTTGCATACACATTGCTGCTTTAAAGTACTTGTAGTTTAATGTTTTAATTTATTTTAAAGCAAGCAAAACTACTTAAAACCTCTACCTGAACTATAAGCATTTATTGCCTCAGAAATTAGGATATTACAACGCGCCTGCAGGTTAGCATCATTTTAAGAATCTTCGAAAATCTTGGTGGTAAAAGGGATGCGAATCACTCTTAATATTAAATTTACTGTTAATAATTTAGATCATTATGACGATTTCAATAGTTACATATTTTATCACACTCTTAAAACAATAGCATTTACAAGTGAGTTATTATTTTCGTGTCGAATATCATTAGTACTTTTTTTCTACATTTCCCTGAACATATTTATTTTTTAAGGTTGTTTTCAATAGCGAACTTAGCATTCTTGCATACCAAGGAAAATGCATTTAAAATACTAGGCATATATTTAATTAACTGAATAAAATATCGAAAATTAATAAGTTTTTCCCCATATTATTTTATAGTTTCTTTATTTGCAAGATCTGAAATTCTAATATTGATCTCAATTTTATTTAACCCATTTATGTTCAGTTTTATTCCTTTGAGTGCATCGACTGATGTAGCGGATTTCCAATTTAAGGATTATTTAAACTAGAAAGTTTCAAGAAATAATTCACAAAAGTTTTTCTTTTTTCTTTTTTTTTTTTTTTTTACTTACAATATAACATAGATACTTGGATACGAAGCACAGTAGGGAGCAAATAAACTCCTATCAATGAAAAACTTATGATCATAGAAATACTGAGAGAAGACTACACTGCATAACAGCACACATACCACGGATAACCACTTTGCTACTAAAATTAATCATTTATTGAAAAAGAGGCTCCGAAGCCGTCGGTGGTTCTTCACTCATCAAGCATCGTAAGCCAAACATTCGTTTCGTTGATAGAAGCGATGGCAGCGCCATCTCACTTCAAAGGGATTTAACTATTAAGGGGCATACTGTAATTTTATACGTATTTAATGTGCGAAATGGCATTTCCGCGGTTCTTCATTTTCCTTGTTTATTTTGCACGTTTATATTTAAAATTAATTTCAATTTGAAATTTTCTCTACTTCCTTAAATACTGATGAACAAAACATTATTCTTCATACATGTTAGAATTAACTTTAAAGAAATAATGTGCATGAAAGCTTAATAATTTATTCTATGTGCTCTAGAGCTGCATATATATTTTCAACAACTGCATTCAGGTTATAATTTTAGTTGTTCTACGTTTTTATGCATAGTGCTGTTACTATTTTATATTTTGTACAGAAAAAGTGAAAAGTGGAGTTTTATTTTACCTATTTTGTTATTTTTTCCCGCTCTATATTTATGAATTGTGCTGTCAGAGGATTTTGTTAAATTTTATGAAACCATAGGCATTGAAATAACTCTTTTATAAAGCACATTAATTTTTAACATTAATTTGTATTAATATGTATAAAAATTACAGCCTTTATTACATACTTTTCTTCTTGACAAGTGTTTTTCTGCCCTTGGTTCTATTAAATAAATCAGTACCAAGAGGAAGGTTAGACCCCGTCTTACGCACTTTTCCTAAAACCCCCTCCCCACAGCATAACTCCGCATTGTTATAGTATATTTAGAGAGCATAAAGTTTGTATCGAAACACAAATAATTAATTCATAATTTCATCATTTCAAACTACGAAATGCATACTAAGACTACATTACTGTATTGTGTGCAATAGCACTTTATGGTGTTATGAAATTAGAATATTAGACAATGTCGAACCGATTCAACAAAATTAAAATGTCGCAATCTAAGATAAAACAAACGATACAGCAAGAAGAAATTTTCTGATCTTAAAGACATTTCTTGAACGAAAAACCTTTCGATTCATCATTTAAATGATCCAATTTGAATGTCAATGAATGACCAAACTTTAAAATGCAAGTAATTAAATTTCGTTTCTAATTAATAAATATCCCTGGAGCTGACGTCGCCGAGAAAAACAACGCAAAGCAAAAACGTCGTGATGCAAAACATCGTGGAAGAAAAGAAAGCAAAGTGATAACATCGCAGTTCTAAAACATCGTGGTATAGAATATCGTCGTCGAAAACCAAGCGGTTCAAAACTTCGCAGTTTAAAAACATCGCCCTCGAAAATATCGTGGTAAAAAATAAAGCACCTACAAATTATCGCACGCTTGCGTTTGTTAGGTTTTAAAAGTAAACAAAACAAGATATAATTTTCGCCAAATCAGTATTAGATTAACAAACGTGAAAGAAAGTAAGTTAATTAACTAAGCAATTTTTATAGAGGTAATCTTATACAGTTATTTATCTTCCTTTTTCAGGCTATATTTTTCATGAAACATTATGAGTAAAACTTTATAAAAATGATTAATTTATTAATGACCTTTGTTAATTAACTATGTAAATTTAAAATTCTATTAAGTGCTATAAGTTGCATTAATTGTCTACTCATTTTCAATTTTTAAATGCTTAAGATTCCTTCTTACTTTTTCAGTAAAATTTTATTAGTTTATTTTAAAATAGGAAATATAAAAGTAAAAATATCCCTCTTTCCTTCTTGCACTCCCAAATCATTACGCGAAAATGCATTTACATCTTTTAAAAGCTGAAAAACGCATGTGTGCGATATTATCGTCATGAGATGATTTGTAGGTACCTTTTTTTACTATGATATTTTCGATGGCGATGTTTTTAAAGTGCAAAGTTTTTGAGCCGCTTTATTTTCGATGACGATACATCATACTGCGATGTTTTAGAACTGCGACATTTTCTCTTTGATTTCTTTTCTCCCACGAAGTTTTGTATCACAACGTTTTCGTCTTGCGTTGTTTCTTACGCGACTTTTTCGTCTGCGATGTTTTTGCCATGATGTTTTTGGCGGACACCCGCAGCGGTTAGCTGAGCAATTTTATGGTGTATAAAAGAGAAAAAATTCAGTTCTAGAGCATAATTTGGTTTCTATGATTTTCTCTCTTTGCTCACTTTGACTGTGTCAGTAACTGGCAAACGGTTTCGCACTTGTAATGAACATATGTCAAGCTGAATGATCATATCGAAGAACTACTTGATAGGTGGGTAGCAGTTTTGGTATCTGTCGAAGAATTTTTGAGCCATGGCAGATCACAACGTCAAGAAAACAGCTGTTGATCTAGGAAATCCCCTGGCTTACATTTCGGCAATTACTGTATTCTCGCTTTTAAAAGCCAAGCCCTTAATTTTAACTCTTTTTTTAATTCTCGTTTTCAAAATGTAGTAAATTCTAATGTAATACATTTATAGTAAATTACAACCATTCGCGAACATAAGCCGCACATAAATCGACCTTTTATTAAAATGCATAGTAAACAGCAAACGTAGCAATGTGAATGTTAGTGATTCAAAATAAATTCAGTCATCATTATAGCATATAAGAGAAATCTTTACTGATAATATAGCTGACATTCTTGCTTTTAATTTCGAGTTTTGGAAATAAAATAATATTCTAAGTAGTGGGAATTTAAATCATGTAAAGAAAAAAAAAGTTTCTCAATTATGTATATTAGGGAAAATATTTACGTCTCAAATTTAGAGTCCAACTTTCGACGAAGTTTGAAATATTGCACACTCGAGCAAATATTTAAATTTGAAATGAATTCATCTTAAGGAGAAAATGTTTTCATTTTAGTAGTTCTTTACAAATACGTTGAATAGAGCGAAATAAATTCAACTATCTTCAGATGTTATTGATATTTCAGTTCAAAGATAGACAAACACAGCACTATCACTATTATTCAATATTTACTTCGTTATATCAGATTGTTTTGTAATGCAGCTTTGAGTTTAATTACAACACCAAATTCTCGCTGGAATGGCAACTTAAAACATCTGTTATAAGCATACATTCGAATTCTTTTAGTTACTGTTATTCCCATTAGGATAACAATCCTGGTTTTTTGAGTTATAACCAAAAAAAAAAAAAAAAAAAAAAAAAAAAGGCAAACTGAAACATAAAATTAGCAAAACAACAACTTTATGTTTGGCGTAGATTTAGTCAATTGCTCAATCGATTTCGAAGCCAAACAGGTACATATCCCTCCTCATCAAGAGCGAAAAACTCTACAAAGCTGAAAATCAGCTAGCGCAACGGTCGTAAATATAACTAAAGGCAGTACAGCTAACAAGAGGGTAGTGCTAACTGTCGGAAAAAGTAGTAACGAAATTAAGTTGATAAAATTTTAAAAGCTTTAGGAAAGACTGGATTGGACTTAAAGAAATTAACTAAACAGGGTAAATCTTTGTGAATGTGAAAAGCTTCAAGAAAATACAATTCGCCAATTGAAGAAGCTTCTTGAATAATGTTTGCAGACCCAAAATCAAAATTATGTTTAAATTTTCACATCGTGTTAGTATGATTTGAGATCTATCGGCCAAAATAAAACAGCATTAAAGTTTCGCATCAAGGAAGGGGAATCTTATATCCTAAAAGGAGAAATTAACAAGTCTTCGATAGCTAATCATGCTGAAAATTTAAGCATAATTTTGACTTGGGATCTGCAAAAATTATTCAAGGAGCTTCTTCAGTTAGTTGGTGAACTGGATTTCCTTGAAGTTATTCACATTCACAAACATTTGTTTTGTTTAGTTAATAAATTTAAGTCCAATCCAGTCCTTCTTAACGCTTTTAACATTCTATTAACTTAATTTTCAATTTCATTACTATTTTTGCCAACAGGTACCGTTACCGTTACCTTCTTGTTCGCTTTACTGCCGTAGAGTATAAGCGCCTGATTCTTTCCAGTCTTGCAGATTTCTTTGTTCATGAGGAAGAGAGACCTGTGTATGTAATAATTTATATTAAGTGTTTGTTATTCATGTAAGTATGCGGCATTTCTCTTGCACATTTTAATTTATTTCATCAGTTACTGGTAGTTTTTTTTTAAATGCAGGTGGACGAATCGATCATTCGCATCATTTCAACAATGCACATCGTGCTCTGACTGACACACTTGCGCTCGAAGACGCAGTCAGTGTCGCTTTAGAAATGACATCTTCGGATGATACCCTCATTATAGTTACGTCTGATCACTCTCATGTATTTGCTTTCGGAGGAAATCCAAAAAGAGGAAATCCAATACTTGGTAAGTATATGTAACTTAATTTACATAATTAATTTGTTAATTCATCGTTAAATCATGCCTGTAAACATCGTAGAACTTCAAAATCCTGTACTCGTCCTTCACCGATTTGTAAACGGTCATTACAAAATAATGTTAGAAATATATCGCAAAACTACCGCTTTGCTTAGCTGTTATTATAGCATACAAGCATTGACTGACTCATCTAGGCTAAAAGAAGAATGCTTTGTTCTACGAGTAACGTCATCAGACGATATTTTCATTGAAGTCACGTTTGATCACTGCTTCGTTTTCTTCTTTCGAGGAAACCTAACTGATGAAGTTCCCATATTATTTGAGTGATGTGATCGTCTTTATTATCATTTCATGCCGAAAGAAGATACAGGGACATTGGATGATTAATGATCGATCATATACGAATAAAATAATCACGCGACAAAAACTTGTTTCATATTTTTATCAAATAAAATGTAACTACTCTTATGAAATCAAAACATAGTCTGTCAGAAAGAAACAGAAACACATTAGCGTCAAAGATAATACAGCAATAAGAGAGAAGCACAATAATGCTACTGAAAAGCAACATTTCAGGGAAAATATAGTTTTAATAAAACTGAAGTGACTAGTAAATCATTACAAAATATTAGAAAGAGTCTTTTTAAATTGTACGTTTTTAATCAAGTTTACTAAACTGTAACAGGATTCTAAGGATGTTCTTCAAATCTCAAACAACGCAGCTAACACTTTTTTGGATATTCTTCAACGAAGTTTTGATTTCGACCTTGGAAAAGAAAATTAATTAATGAAATCTTACAGTCTGAAGTAAAAATTAACTACACTGTTTCAGCTATCTAATAAATTCTTAATATTTGGAACTTTTGAGAAAAAAGTGATGAGCACATTGAAATATTGAATATACAGTAATTAAAATAACATAAATTTCAGTATTTGCAACATACATTTAAATTTTATTATCAAGTCATCTGGATAATAGGTTGCTATGATATATTACATCAGATTCGTTGTTCCTGAACAATTTATATTTCATTTCCATCTGGTGTTTGATGATTATTATGTCACTTTTGAGATTGAATCCAGCAATAAATTCACATTCAAGTTCGCTGTGAGAAGTAAATGATTTATTTTACAAAAATAAAAATTATTTCATTTTCGTCTAAACTTTGTTTTGGGAATTACAGCAACATTTATGCGCCTCTTAGAAATCCATTAAATCAGTTAGTATCAAGAAACAAATAATTAGCATCTATCAGGCAGCCAAAAAAAATGCGAGGCACGAAGTTTTTCTTAGAAGAGAGATATTTGTGCCTTTCATCTTTCTTTGCAGCTCCAATTTAACTTCGTCGATTAGAAGCCAAGGAAGAAAAACGTGTGCTGGTATTTTACTAGACTCTTGATCTGTTTCTTGAGTGGGGAGATAGTATATTCTTGCTTTGGGAAGAAAACGTTGATGACTTAAGTTTCGTAAATGATAACGAAAGCGCCAAACTAAATGGACGTTTGAAGAATTCGCGTGTCATTAGAAAGAAAGATGTTTTCGTATATCCATAAAACATCATCAGATGATTAGAAATCTTTTTATTAAATCGAACGTGGAATTAGGAATAGTTGTTCCATTATTCAAAATATTTTTTACAGTAGTTTGATATTTATTACTCTGTATTTTACCCTTACTTAAATATCTTAAAAGTAAAACACTTAATGAAGATTATTATTAAGAGTTTTGTTTTCTTTATTTGAATATTTTTCTCATTTGTACAAAAAACACCTGCTCTTACAACTTCACATACTAAGTCACTGAGGGTAAAAGTTAGTTTTTTCCTCTGGTTCTGAAAGTAGTCCCTTAACAAAATTTAACTGTATTTACAACACAACTTAAAGACAGTGTTAATACACACACACACAAAGGCATCCCAAACTGAAACTTTCGGCTGTTAAAATAAAAAATAAACAAATGGAAGTTAAGTTTCGTAAACCAAAAAATTTTCTTTTACCGCATTACAAATTGTACTTAGTGTCTACAAAGAGTTAAGAGTTAAGCCTTGGTAAAAATTACTCACTCAAACGCATAAAAGTAACGCTTTCCTTAATTTGCTTTGAAAAAATATCCAAAGATTAATTCCACTTTATTTGTTATCTCCACACTAATCCTGTTTTATTTGTTATCTTGATGCGTCGAGGCGTAAAACGAGAGACCATCGCAGCGAAAGATTAGCGAAACTATCATTGGAAGAGAGGATTAGTGTAATCAAAAATAAGTCCCAATAATATATTGTGTTTTATATCTCAATTGATTTCGTACCTTGTATTTGCTTCTATCATTAAAATTGTATACATTGAAACAACGGTGAATATATCTTAGAAATACTCGTAGAAAGTAATAAAGAAAATCTTTAAAATTAGCGAATTTTAAAACTTATTCAAAAGCCCCCCAAAAAGTAAAATCAAGCGCAGTTGCTGCAAAAAACATATTTAATGAAGTTATAGAGAATATAAAAGAAATAATCTCCTAGGAAATTCGAAGCGAAATTTAGAATGAAACTGTGCACTATTGTAGTAAAAATAATTGGCAATTTAGAAAACTAACATGTGAAAGCACTAGTGGGCTAACATGTGAAAGCATTAGAAAGCACTAGTGGGCTCATAATTAATTAAAATTTATAAATAAATACATTGCAAGGTCAATTAAAATGTAAATAGAAGAATAAAATAAGAGGATTGTTACTGATTCCATAGAAAGATCCTGACTTATCAATGAGAATTGGAATCTCTCCATACAAGCCTCAATAATTCATGAAGAGCAGGTTTCTTCAGATTTTATTAATTATTATCCGAAAAATGCTGGCGTTAAATATCTTTTCGAATCTTTAAACTAACAGGTAATGATAATGAAGACACAATAACACGCCGAATAAATACTAATTCAGAAGTCAAACAACAAAAATCAGCATTATATTTACAAAATTTTCACAGGACTAGTTTCGATGGTTTTACCGAACCACCATCCTCAGCTGCAAAACCGCAAATGAAAAAGATAGGAAATAATGATTAGATAAGATAAGAAAGCCTGGACAAGAATAAGCAAGTGGCGCCATCTGTTGGTGAAACCAGAACTAAAACATAATTTCTTTAAAGGCCGAAGGCAAATTTGGATTGGAATTAGGATCGTTAACTAGAACAGAAAGATTTTTATGAATGTAAAATGCCTCTAGAAAACCCACTTCTCCAATGGAAAACATTCCTAATTCCAATCCAAATTTGCCTTCGGACTTTAAATAAATTATGTTTTAGTTCTGGTTTCACCAACAGATGGCGCCATTTGCTTATTCTTGTCCAGGCTTTCTTATCTTATCTAATCATTACTTCCTATCTTGTTCATTTGCGGTTTTGCAGCTGAGGATGGTGGTTCGGTAAAACCATCGAAACTAGTCCTGTGAAAATTTTATAAATATAACGCTGATTTTTGTTGTTTGACTTCTGAATTAGGTAATGATAAGCTTATCTTAAATCCCAAGAAGGATAAGGAAGCATGTCTGGCCGATTTCAAGGTTTTGTATATTTTGTAATTAAACTGTATTAAATATTTTCTGTAAATATAACTGGTTAGCTTCTCTTTCGTTATTAAAATTTTTCTTTTAGACTGACTTCAGCCAGAAGTAATTATAAAAATAAATTTTACTCTTTTTTCTTAATTATGCCGCCCAGCCGGTTAACGTTGCTGACTGCTGTGCCGAAGGGCCCGGGTTCGAATCCCGGAGAAGGCATGGATGTTTGTAAATGTACAGTGCCGGTGCGGCGTGGCGCCACTCTAAATATGCGGCGAGCCGAAAGCCCTCTCGTGTGGTTTGGTGGAAGGGGGAGATGAGTGGGAGACCGTCGGATCCGTCCTTTCCCGGAGTTACTCTCCATCAAATTGGGGGCGGAACTGAGCAAAATTGCACTGTCACCTGAAGGGTGCTCAAGGCCGTTGCCAATGGCAGGTTTAACCTAGCGCTCCTTGCCACGAGGATTTTTGTGGGCTTGGGCTGACTACTTCAGACAAGTGAGCAAAAGCAACAATAACAACATTTCTTAATTATGCAGTTCATATTATACTGTTTTGAAATATAAACATTTTTCTCTGCATATCTTAATTTTTGCAGCTCGTGCAACTTAGTTTTTACTATTATTTTTCCTCTTTTTGCTGTACTGTCACACAGGAAGAAAATTTGTGCCAGTGGCAGCCCCTTCTATTCTAGCCAAAGTGTAGCAGTTTAAAAAATAGTACAATTGTAACCGTTTTAAAATAATCTTCCCTACATTACTCGTAGCAACATTTGGCTTTTCATACTTATTTCACAATTGGCGCCATTTCGAAATTTCTTTTATTGTGAGTAAAATATAAGTAGAGTTTAATATTAATTTTGGCCTTAATTTGTAAAATATTTTTAAGTGCATTTATAACCAATTAGTTTATTTCTTTCTTTTCATTTACTTTTTATTTTAATTTCTCTAATTTTCTTTCTATTTTTCTTATCTTTAGTTTCAAGTATTATTCAGCATGATCGCTTTATATATTTTTGAACTTTACTTTAAGTATGATTCTGTATGCCTTGTGGTGTAGTGTTAATGCTTCGAAGGTGTGGTGTTGAACTCCAATGAAAACGCTAATGATGGAACACCACATGAAATTTTTATTGAACGCCCCCCCCAAAAAAAATGGCTACATACCATCAACAAGAGAAAAACCTAAATCTTTTTCTTAAAATCAAATTCTATACATTTTACGTGCGAGAGCAATTCGCGGCTCTCGAGGCTCCGTTTTTAACATTACCAACAATTTAATTATTTTAATAACAATTATTTTAACAACTATTGAAAACGTATTCAGAAGTTAAATCATAATAATTTTCTCTTATGCTCACGAGACATCCTTGTACATATTAATCTTCAGTTTCTTCTTCCTTTATGCGACCTTATTACAGCCTGCATTGTTTATTTCTGAATTTTATTGCAATCAATAGCTTGTACGCGCGTCAACGAATTATCCCGCATATCCGAATCGATAAGATGTAATTTGGATATTCTAAACTTGAATAGAAATGTAAAATTGAAAAGGGATTTGCTCAGGCATGGGAGATGATGAAACGCGCTTTTCATAAATTGTTGATGGTTGTATGCAGAGATTCCAATTCCCCTTGATAAGTCGGCATCCTTTTACGGAAATTAACAACAATTATCTTGTTTTTATCGTTCTCCTTTTCATTTTAAATTGACACCTGCAGTGTATTTATTTATAAACTCCAATTCATTACCGCCACACTAGTGCCCATTATCTTTCTAAATTTCGCTTCGAATTTCCTAGGAGATAACTTGCATTATTTGCTTTACACCTTCTATAACTTTACTAAATTAGAAATAGAAATGGTATTTGTATCTATTTTAACATTGTTAAATTTGAAAGTAAAATAACATTAAAAGGTGAGCGAAGTCGGTTTCTTCTTATGGAAAAACACTTTAAAAAAATTATTGTACATAAAAACTCAAGTTATTTTAAAACTTTAAAATTTAATAACATCATCAATAATTGTAATTACTTAAAATTTAAGTTAATTAGGAAGATTAAAACCGATGCATTAAAGTTATAGTAAGCAGAAGGTAAAAATATGATAAAACAATTGTAAAAACTATGGAACAATGCATTTTAATATGTGAATGTTAAATAACTATTAATACATGCTTAAAGAGAAATGGAAAATGCAAAACCAATGATGCATTTACAACAGACAATATAAATAAATACTTTAAAATATGAAAATAAATAAAATTAATAGTTCTCATTCTTTTATAAAGAAAAACAAAAACAAAAAAAAAAAAAAAAAATTAGAAACCAAAAATGTGATTAAAGTACTCTGGATACGTAAAATAATATGAAATGTATTTCAGACAGGCTCGCTCTTACTGATCGGCAGCTCTGCTGGGTACATCAAGTTTGATCAATTAAGTAATCCGAGCCAGAACTCCCGAACTCTTTTAAACGCCAGCCCGATACCCAGTTCTCATCTCTGGTTGACACAAACCTCAACTTATCGTTGACCTATGTGCCTCGGACCTGCTGCTGTTCAGTGAGGGCTTTATATCTCTATGTGTTCTTTAACTTAATATGTTTCACAAACTATAATCAATCAACAAATGGACTGTACTTTTATTTCATTACACTAATTATAAATAAAATGTCCGCGATGCGAAATGATTGATACAAAATAAGTTCTACATGGCTGTCACAAACACAATTCTATCAATCAATTATCTTGTTGCCACACATAAAGTTCAAAGCTAAAGGAAGAAAAACAAAAGTAATTTACGCTGTTTGCAACAATAAAATGAAGGAAACGATACTCACATAAACATCCTGGCCCTCGTTGAAATCCCAGGGAATTTCAACAGTTGGAGCATTTTGAAACTTCTTAGTCTGTAATAAAAGATAAACATAAGAAAAATAATACAAAATATTATATGCGAAACAATTCATAGTTTTTATTCTGAATAGGAAGAGGACACAATTTCACGACTGGTCGTTTTATGACACCATGACCAGTTTTAATACTAGCAACTCTGACTCTTTTATCTGAGCCCGGATGAACAGCAATTATTCTCCCTAACCTCCATTTAAGAGTCGGAAGGTTGTCTTCTTTGATGAGGACTAAGTCATTGACTTCTAAATTGTTTTGACATTTTTGCCATTTAGGTCTTTGTTGAAGCTGAGACAGGTATTCTCGACTCCATCTTTTCCGGAAGTGCTGAAAAATAAACTGTCTCACATGCCATCTGTCAATGTGATTGAAGGAACTATAATTTAGGTCTGGTTCAGGTATGGCAGTTAAAGACGTTCCTATTAGGAAATGACCAGGTGTTAATGCAGTTAAATCATTTGGATCAGCCGATGTTGGACACAATGGCCTAGAGTTGAGACAAGCCTCAACCTGCGCTATCAAGGTCTGAAATTCCGAATAGGTCAGCACAGTATCACCAACAGTCCTTTTTAGATGTAATTTCATTGCCTTTACTGCCGATTCCCATAGTACACCAAAATGGGGAGATGATGGCGGGTTGAATATCCATTTTATTTCCTCTAAAGACAAAAATTTGTGAATTTCTTGATTTTGCTTACATTGCAAAAACATTTTCTGATTTCTTTGTCTGCACCTTTAAAGTTAGTACCGCAGTCACTATAAATCTCAAATGGTTTCCCTCTTCTTGCAATAAATCGTTTCAATGCACTTAAAAATGCCTTTGTTGACAAATCTTCTACCACTTCAAGATGATTACAAAACACACAAATAAGCATAAGTAATATTTAAATTATTTTTGTCCACGTCCTGCATGATGTTTAATCATGAACGGTCCAGAAAAATCTATTCCAGTTCGATGAAATGGTCGCGATTGTGTTACTCTAGATTCCGGTAGATCAACCATTATTTGACTTGCAGTTTCAGCTCTAAGTTTGCAACACGTGATACAAAATCTTACTACTTTTCGGATAGCAGATCTAGCAGCTATGATCCAAAATTGCTGTCTAATTAAAGATAGAAGAAGTTCCGGTGCTGCATGCAGATATTTGACATGAAAGTGTCTAATTATGCTTTCTGTCAGATTGTGTTTTGAAGGTAATAAGATTGGATGTTTTTCATTTTCTGATAGTTGCGCATTTTCAGTCTCCCTCCTACGCGTAACACTTTGTTGTCATCTAAAATTGGACACAAGTAGATGCTGTTTGTAGGTAAGTCCTTTCCCAACTCCAAACATTGAATTTCTTTAAAAAAGTGACATCGCTGTATTATTCTGACAATACAGAACGTTGCAGCTCGAATTTCATTACTAGATAAAAAAGACGTATTTCTTTCTATATATGCTACTTTAGAATTCGATATGAATCTTAATATCCAAGCAAATATGCGTTGTAACTTTGGAAATGAAGATATATTTGATATAATAGCAAGTTCCTGTACAGGTTCAGAAACTACAAATGAGACTGTTTTACGTGCATCTGGTAATGCCTCTTCATCTATAAGAATATTTTTAGACAAGGCAATCTCACTGCACGTTTACCAAGAAGGACCATTCCACCACAATTGATGAGATAGTAGTTCTGCAGGAAATACCCCACGTGAAGCACAATCAGCTGGATTTTCCTTTCCATCAACATGACTCCAGTTCTCAGGTGGTAAGATGGATTGTATTTCAGAAATTCTATTGCATACGAATACTTGCCATTTTTTAGGATCTGACCTTAGCCATGACAACACGATTTGTGAATTACTCCAAGCTTGCACTAAATCAAAATTTATAACTAATGCAGCTTTTACAGACTGAATCAAGCGGGCCAATAAAACTGCTGCACATAATTCCAGTCTTGGAATCGTAATAGATTTTAATGGTGCTACACGAGGTTTAGCTGTTACGAGTTTAACATTAATGTCTGAGTTATTGCAAGTTTTGATATAAATAACTGCTGCATAACCTCCTTCAGACGCATCACAAAATCCTTGAAGTTCACATCGAAAATAATCAGGTAGCAGAATTTTCCTAGGTATATTTATAGAATTCAAAAGTTTAACTTCTCTACATAGATTTCTCCAATTTCGATCAATCTCTTCCGTTACAGGATCATCCCATGTTAATTGTAACTTCCACAATTGCTGAAGGATCATTTTAGCGAGAATTACAAACGGAGCTATCCACCCCAATGGATCGAATAGTTTTGCTACGAGTGACAAAATAATCCTTTTAGTCGGAACACTTTGATACTCTATTACACCGACATTACATTTGAATTCATGATTGTCTGGATGCCATTCCAATCCCAGAACTTTCAATGTTTTATCTTATATTACACGATGAATATTGTCACTATCTGTGTTCGTTAAGCCAGAGGTTTTTAACAATGACGGTACACTTGTCGACCATTTGTGAAGCTCAAAGCCCACCTTTTTAGCAGTTGTTGCAATTCGTTTATCAATGCAATACCTTCCGAACTAAGTTCAATCCTTCATCAATCGCTAACTGACTCAAAACTTTGGTTGCAAGATATGGAGCAGCTACAGTTCCATATGTAACTGTTTTTAAACGACAAACATGTATTTGCTTATACGGGCTGTCTCTCCATAATATTCTCTGAAAATCTCTATCTTTTTCATGAACCTTTATCTGTCTGTACATCATTTTAATATCAGCGGTTATTGCAATGTTATGAAGTCTAAATCTTAGTAAAATACAAATTAAGTCATCTTGTATTTTTGGGCCTATCATTAGTGTATCATTTAAAGAAACGCCTGTAGTTGGTTTAGCGCTCGCATCGAAAACAACTCTCAATTTTGTTGTTAAGCTAGAGTCCTTCAACACGAAGTGATGTGGGATATAATAGTGTTTATTCTCTAATTCATAATCTGTGTCTGGCACTAATTCTACGTGTTCTAGTGAAAAGTACTCTTTCATAAACTGAACATACTGGTTGTAAATTTCTTTCATAGATAACAGCCTCTTCTCCAAGTATTGAAATCTTTTGTTCGCCACTTCACGGGAGTCACCTAGAATATCTCTATTATGTTTGAATGGTAATGCAACTGAATAACAATCTGATGTGTCTCTAAAATGCGAGTTTTTAAAATGTTCTTCACAAAGTTTTTCTTCATTTGTTAAAGGTTGTACATTTGGAAACTTTTCTAACTCCCAGAAAGAATTTACTAACTCATCTGTGTTTGTATTCAAATGATTAACATACACTGGCTCAAAATTTGTAGATTTAAAATTTGTAGTACCCGAAATTATCCATATCCCAACCTCGAATTTAGAGCAAATGGTAGATCAGGACCACGTTTGACAATTTCTCCCATCATTTAAATGCAGAAATACATTTACTCCAAATAAAATGTCAACTGGTTGTGACTTGTAAAATAATGGATCAGCTAATTGTAAATCACTGAAGTTATCGAAGATGATTGATGGCAAAGATACATAGGGAATGTTATCTGTCACCTTGTCCAGTACAAACGCTGATGTTGATACACGAATATCACTTTTAAAATGAGAAGTGAATACTAAATCGACTTCCCCATTACTTATAGTATTAAATTCTCCTAGACATGATATAGAAATGGAATTATCTTTCACTCGTAATCCTAATTTCTTCACACAATCCCTTGAAATAAATGATGTCTGAGATCCAGTGTCACATAAACATCTACACTTCACAAACTGTTGTTCAGAATTTTGAACTTTTATTAAAGCAGTACACAATAAAATGTGACTGGTTTGATTACCTTTTGCATTGGAATCATAATGAGAAGCACAAACTGTGGCTGAAACATCCTTAGGACTCGTTAATTCATCTCTTTTAGGGATAGATTGCGTAGGCGGAGATATACTGTTTAACTGAGTTTTATTCTTTGAATTATTTACAATGTGCAAAATACTGTGATGCTTCTTAAAGCAATGTTGACATGTATTTAAACTCTTGCATTTTTTGAGCAAGTGCATATTAGATAAACAATTAAAACAATAACGATTAGATTTTACAAATTCTATTCTTTGCTGAACCGATAAATTTAGAAATTTCGAACATTTGGCTAAACTATGATCTTCTTTACAATAACCACAACCCAAAGTAGCAACCAGAACATTATTCTTATTTTGAAACACAGATTTAGGTACCTTATTGCTTGTTGATTTGCCATTTTGAAGTGTTCTTGCATAGATTTTAAGAATTCAATTAAAGTCGTAAGTTTTGGAATCTCATTAGATTTTAATTGACGTTCCCACCATAATTTTGTAGAAGGGTCTAATTTTTGCAAAATTAAATAAGTCATTAAATTGTCACCAAAATTATCAATGGTTTGATTCAATACTTCTAAAGAACCAATTACTTCATTAATATTGTCAACTAAATTTAAAATAGCAAATGCTGATTCATTTTGAATAGTTGGTAAGCTTAGAAAACGTTTAATATATGCAAAAATTTGTTCTCTCTTACTTGAATATCTTTCGTCTAATAGATTCCATGCTATTTCAAAATTACAATCCGAAATTTGAATGGTTTGAATAATGCGATATGCTTCACCTTTCAACGAAGCCTTCAAATACTGCAATTTTTGAGCATTAGATAAATTTGTATTATTTCTTATACAAGTACTGAAAAGATCTTTTAAAGCTATCCATTCTGTAATATTACCACCAAAAGTCGGTAATTTTAACTTGGGTAATTTAATATTGTCAAGATCTGTGTACTCCTAAACATTATCTATTTCGTTTTCTAATTCTTTAGTATCTGTAATTAAGCTTTCGATTTCAGAATCAAGCTTCCTTAACTCAATTTATTTTTTTTCAATAATTCGACACATTCCTCTAGTTCTATTAAATTAATTTCATCTACAGTTAAAATAGTTTCAATTTTCTTTACATAATTAGTAACGCTCCTACGTAAAACCGTTCTCATTGTTTTAAAAGTTATAAGTTCACTCATAATTGATCAATTCAAAAACAGAAATTGTTCTTAAATCACTTAACACTATTATTAAAATGAAATCGAATTCTATGCTGTATTACAACATTGTTCTTAAAATTTAACAACAAATTAAACGAATTTTTGTTCAAAATCCACTTACCTCACAAAGTGGAGGAATATTTTCACCAACCATATGCATATTTGCTTTGTTAGAATACACTTAGAACAGTCACTATCTTCACTAGCTCTCCGGCTAGACTTTTGACCAAAAATATATGTTCTTTAACTTAATATGTTTCACAAACTATAATCAATCAACAAATGGACTGTATTCCTTAACTTTTATTTCATTACACTAATTATAAATAAAATGTCAGCGATGCAAAATAATTGATACAAAATAAGCGAGCCATTCTACATGGCTGTCACAAACACAATTCTATCAATCAATTATCTTGTTGCCACACATAAAGTTCAAAACTAAAGGAAGAAAAACAAAAGAAATTTACGCTGTTTGCAACAATAAAATGAAGCAAACGATACTCACATAAACACTATGAATATACCCTAATCCCAAATCACATTTTAAAAGAGGAAGTATACAAGGTATTTTCTCCCTCCTTCTAGCATGCCTTGGTTGTGTAACCGTAGCACACTCGGCGCATATTCGAGAAGACCAAGTTGGAGTTCAGGCGAGGTCATTGCTCAATTTTCACATACTCCTGCTTCCAAAAAATCTAATGACTCATTAGGAACAATAGGAGCTTTTTAATCAGGACTTCATGAATATAAACTGCGCGTCGTCCAGAAACTGAATTCAGACCTTCAGGAAACAAACTGTATTCTACTCTACACTATTCTGAAATGCCAACTCCTGGAAATGTAAAGAGAGAAAAATTCCTTATCGTATAACTTCTAAATCGAAGAACCTCAGATGAAAGCACCATGAACGTCAATTAATAGTATCTCAAATTAATATCAAGCTCAATATGTCCAATTAAACGTTTAAAGTAAACCTTTTTATGAACACATTAGCCTAAAGACTGCACAAAACTGATAAAATAACAGAAAGCAAAATCGCTACTTGCACGAAAACATTTTCAACATAATATCAAAACGCACATACCTCCAGTCACATGATAATATTAAATACAGAGTAACACTCGACTAATAAGGTTTGGCTCGGAGTTAAATATTTCGTGAAACAACTTCCGCTAAAGAAACTATAGTCGATGAAACTCTCAGTAGTAGGGGGGGGTGTATCAGAGTAATTCGTCAAAGTTTTACAATATTTAGCTTAATTGCAATAGCGTACACCATATTTACAAAAGTTTTATGAGGTACTTATTTTCGAAATCCTTGGTCGTAGACATATACTTCCAGTCCCAGAAAGGCTTTAAATGACACTAGCACATTTAAAGTTTAAAAAAAAAAAAAAAAAAAAAAAATTCAAAAAATTACGAAATCTAACTTTTATGATTTATACCAGTGATTCTCCCCCATTTTTTCCCCGTTATCCCCTTTACCATAGCCAGAAGATAATCCCCATCTGTTCCTTCTCAAAACTTGAAAAATATATTCATACATTTATTTAGATTTAAATTATTTTCTAAAGTGTTTCATAGTGAGTGTGTGATTATGGCAAAGCCTCGAGGGCTATCTGCTTAAGGGGAGGGATGACTTCGAGGAGGACTTTCTAAGCGAAACTGACTCATACACACGTTACACATATGGAAAAATAAAGAAAATGCCCATACAGCCAGCCGTTCACGGGATTCGAACCTCGGACCTAACTACCAGTATTCAGCGACTTTACCGCTCGGCCGCTGGTAGGCCTACCGTGTTTTATAAATTAATTAACAAAATTATAGAAAATGGTAGAAAATACTAAAACTTGAATAAAAGCAGTTTTTTATATTCATAAACTAAAATTTAACAGCAAACCGCACCCCCCTTCAAAAATAAAAATCTGATATTATACTTTAAGGGGCAATTCCCTTCTCATTGATAACCTATGATTTATATGATCTCCTGCTCTGTCTAAAGTTATCTAAAGTTATAGTTAGGAAACATTTTTTCTCATTATATAGATAAAATAAAAATGTATGACTCCCATACGACAAAAATTGACCGAGATATTTAATTTTAAATTTTGACATCATATTTACGGAAGATACATATATAAATAATACAAATACAGGAATTTTTGCATTTGTACGTAAATAAAAATTAAATATCTGTTACACAATACTTTCTGTTGTTAACAGTTCAAGTGAGGAGCATTGCTATTCAGAATGCCATGTTGGACAATATAAAATCTTAAGCATTCTTTCAGAAAAATGTCTTATTCAGAGGATCTTGTAAAATTTGTGGTCTAGAAAATAGTTGACACGCAGCCAGTTGGTAGCACTAAGTGTATAAATTAAGAATAAACGAATATTGAATTTTAGTATCATTATTAGTGCAAAGGGCAATTTGCTCTGAAGGACTATTGCTTTTGTTTCGATTTGCGTTGAAACCTTTAAAAGGCAGTATCACTTTCACATCGTTTCCACCAAATATTATCTCCCTGTATTATATCTGAAGAAATTAAATAATGAAGAATCTGCATAAATGTATATATGATTCTCGCGTTGTGATAAAACAAGGGTACCTAGAGCCATTAAAATTTGAATGACGTAATTTTCCATAGAATATGGGCCTGTGGAAGCCCTAATTTGAATTTGAAATTTGTTTGATTAGCGATTTCATATTTTGTAACACTTTAACGAATTTTTGATTAAAAAGCTAAACGATTTCAAAACGAGAAATGGTAACGTTGTACAGAAAAATATTTTTATCTCCAGCGCGTGAGACTGCGTATCGGACATTCCTAAGATATTCAATTTAAAACGCTTATGATTAAGCGTACATGTCTGCGACCAACGATTTCGAAACTTAAGTTTACATTAAGGACTTCTTAATGATACGGCGTATGTCTACCATGTAATCATGCGAAGTGTAACAATATTGTTGCGTGCGTACAGGTTCGTAATAGATTGAATGCACAAGTTAATAAAATAGTTAATAAAGAGTTAATAAAATTAATAAAATCTATTCTTATCACAAGAAATAAAAAAGCTGGAATTTTTCCTCAGAGATATTTACACAATATCACAGTTTTCGGAATTAACAAATCGCTCTACCAACTAAGGACGGTCATGCACAATATTACAGTATAGGGCAATATAAAATCAGTAGCTATCGTTTAAACTACTAAAAAGGTTAGAATACAAGGCTAATATTCCATAAGCTAGATAAGTTTGCACCAAACTATTTTGGCCTTCAAAATTTGGGGAATTTTTTTGGCGGCAATGAAGGAACCAAGATGTGAACATAAACAGAATAGTAACATTTAGTTTTGCAGATGAACAATATTTTGACTCTAATATTTTTGTTTACATTTTATTTTTCTAACTGCAGCTTCTGAGTAATATTGCACGAGCTTCATCAAGCAGATGTAATCGTTTTCTTTATAGGTTTTTTTATTCATTATCTATTCATATTATTATCTATGTTTTTGTACAGTTTATGTTTCAGAGAATGGCAATATACTTTGTTTTTTTTAGAGAGTTAGAGTAACTTTTTTTTTTCATTTTAGAGTATGAGTAAAGGAATTATTTAATTATTGTAAGTCATAAATAACTAAAGAGATATGGATAGTTATTTCCGAGTAATAAATAGTTTCTTGAGGTAACAAATTTGGTGAGAATTTTTGAACAGCAGTAGTGAAACGCCGTTATTTTATGTAAACAGAATAGTAAAATGAGATGATAAAATACTAGATGAGTAAAACAAAGTCCAACAGCTTTGCAAGTAAAAACCTAGTCCTATCTATGTAATTCATTCTAAAATAGCCAAAAGAACAATTCTTGTAAATAATTATTGAATAAATAAATATATACACTTATCAGATCAGAGCACTGCGAAGTGAGTTTTAAACGTAAACAGAACAGCAAATTCTTATTTACAGTGGTGAACAATGATTATTATGCGCAAACAGAATAGTAAATGGAAGTAATTAAATGATAAAACAGTCGTGGAATTCAGCACACTATACAACTTTCGTTTAAAACTTCAAAACTTTAAATATTCCATATCTTCGATTGTCACATGCAAGAAACAAAACTAAAAAAAATTAATGAAAACATTTATAACTTCACGTCATCTGAAATCCAACATTCTCCCACCAACAACAGCTTAACTTTCTGAAAATATTTATATAAATATAATATTAAACATATATATATATATATATAATAATAAACAGTAAAACTTTTTAAAACAAACACTACCGTGTTTAATTTCAAAATCAAATTTAAAAAAATCTTCAAGCTACATTAAATTCGCACTCTTACAATTAATAAGGTATGCCACAAAAAACATACAGACAGAAACCACAACCAATTCAAAAGCGCCAAATAAAAAACTCTCGCCGAGTTTGGCGCTCACCCCGATTATGGAATATTAACCGAATACAACGCAATTCACAGTGAAGAGAAAGCTAATCCGATCAGCACAATTACAACTAAGTAAACAACAACAACTGAGATGAGAGGTTCTGTGTCTGGCATTATACAGCTTTTAAATTGGTCGTGAGAGACTCTAGTAATTTCTGCTTCTCGAGATTTCTGGAAAGCAAAGAGCGGTTACAGCTAGCATAGTAGTCAATTATATTTATTCAAATTAAATATAAATTACCGAGCTAAACTTTATTCAATGTTAAATGCACGTGTTGTTATATTTTTAACTAATTTCGGCTTTGCTTTCTCTTAAAATATGTCTGATGCTGCATTGCATAGGAAAATAAAACAATTTAAATTGTAATTCTACTAAAATATGTAATTAAATACAAAATTCGTAACAATATGCAGCAAAGGGACAAGCTTTAGATTGTCTTGATAGTTTCCTTAAATAATACATATATATTAATATCAATAAAATTATTTTGTTATTTTAATTGCTTTATTTTATAATTTAATTATTTGGGCTATTTTAGCATTTTTATAGATTCAGATAATTTTAATATTTTTCTGTTATTTAGTGTTTTGTGTATATTTATTCATATATATATTTACTTGAAGTATATTTTTAGACCCAAACAGTTCCTAACAGCTTCAGGACAAAGGAGAACAAATGATATAGCTGAAAACTAATTAAGTGTGCTTAAGTTTATCTAAGACGTACTTTTCTTCTTTAGTGAGTGATCGGTATAATGAGCTGCCATGTGAAGTTGATAAAACTAATGCGGTGGACTGTTTCGAAAAATGCCTGATAGTTAGTAGAAAGCTGTTTGTGAATAGAAAGAATTATAAAAGTTTCCTTGCTGTAACTGCAACTAAAACATTAGAATTAAGTAAGCAGCTGCGTATATAGCTAGAAAACACTTTTTTATTCCTAATATGTTTTTAATTTACTTTTATCTGCAAATATATGTTGCTTCGTAATCTGTGTTAAAATATAACTAATTTTTATGTGTAGAAAGGACATTTCTACTTTTAATATAAATTAAATACTTTTAATTAGAATACTGTTCCGCCAGTTATGAACAGATCACACAAGGCTACCTACCTATAAGGAATGATACATTCATGGCGGACTTTCCAATGAAAGCAGGCTTCGTATTCATGTTACACGCAAAGAAAAACCATGGGAACGCCTATGCACACAGCTCGTTTGCAAGAATTCGAAACTAGGCAATCTGCTAGTGTTTAGTGTTCTTATCCACTCTGCCACTAGTGGCTCCACTTTCATTGAGATGAAAGCAAAGTTAGCGAATGAACATATAAAGAAATATTGCATTTTAGAATTCTGAATAAGTTTAAATAGTGCATTTAATAAATGAAATTACTTTTTGATATTTTCATATAGACTCAATGGGATATCCGAATTTAATGCTAATGGACGAAGATTTAGTTACTGCCTTTGAAATAGGTACAGGATACAAAGTTTTATAATTAGAAATATTTTACCAAGCTTTAAAATTTTATGTTTATATCTGCATCAATACAATAAATTATATACTAGGATTCTGTTTTAATTAATTTAGTTTTAAAAATTAACTAAACTTTAAAATGCGGAGTCTTTCTAACGTCTTTCTAAATGCGTCTTAGAGAATTTTTTCAAGCGCCTTTCCCATGCATTTTTATATCTTCAAATATCTCTGACATTAAATCAGCATATTACAAGAGACCGCTGGGCCGATATTCAGGTATAAAACATTACAATATTGTGTTTATTTAATTAATATTTTTTCCCAATGGTATACTGCGAACAGTTTACAGTTGTGTAGCAGAGTCCATTAATCTATACTAAACCCGAATGTGGTGGTCTCTTTATTATGGAGGCACCTAATAGGTGGGGCCACCATTGCCTCCTATGAACAGACGGACAGTTACAACCATGCCTTCATTCATAACGATGCATTAAAATGGTTTTATGTGTAGATTTTCATATAATGTGATGTAACATTTAAAGAAGAAAACTGAAAATGGGCAATATTCTAAACTGAAAAAACTGCTAGGCTTCATATAATTCAAACTGAAACTAGGCTTTATATAATCATTCTTTATTACATCATACAATTTAAATAACAGATATTTCTTCCTCTTTTCTGCATGCCTTTGTAGTGTAATCGTTAGCACACTCGGCACGTATTCGAGAGATCCAGGTTCGAGTCCCGGTGAGGGCATTGCACAGTTTTAAAGTCTTCTGCTTCAAAATAACCTAATGATTCTACAGTGGCGCCCGAACTGAAAGGTGGTGGATGATGGTTCATCACCAACAGGATTTAACGATTGGGTCCTCTAATCCCCAGTCACCCTATAAGGTATTTCTCCCATTTCCCTAGTGTGCCTTCGTGGTGTAACGGTAGCACGCTGGGCCGATATTCCAGAGGTCCGTGATTCGATTCCCGGTGAAGGCGGTTGCATATTTTTTCATCTGTCTGTTTCCAAAAAATCCTAATGTCTCTACAAGTGGCGCCCGAACTAAAAGGGTTGTGGATGATGATTCTCCGCATCCAGGATTTGGCGACTAGGTCCCCTAAAAACCTAGTCGCCCTTTAAAAAGGGGAGTCTATAAGGTATTTCTCCCACTTCCTTAGCGTGCCTTCGTGGTGTAACGGTAGCACGCTGGGCCGGTATTCCAGAGGTCCGTGGTTCGATTCCCGGCGAAGGCGATTGCATATTTTTTCATCTGTCTTGCTTCCAAAAAATCCTAATGTCTACATAACCCTTTAAAAGGGGAAGTATATTTTCTACCTCCTTTCTGCATGCCTTCGCGGTGTAATGGTTAGCTCACTCGGCCCTTATTCGAGAGGTCCCGATTAGATACCCCTGCGAGAGCACTGCTCATTTTTTACGGCTGCCACATATAAAAAACCTAATGTCTCTACACAGTATTGTCTGAATAGGTCAAAAGTCAAAATTTAGATTAAAGTATAGTCAGTTCCAATCATTTTAAAATTTCTTTCAAATATTATTTGAAATTTATGTGATTTTTTATTTGATGTACTGAAAATTGAGGTAATATTAACAATATCTAGAAAAAGTCATTGAGTAAAAGAAGTGGTGCTTTTACTTAATGTATAACAGAAAAAAAATCCTTTTTATCATCATATTGAAGGTCTTAAAATTTCTGTCTCAACTATTTTGAAAGTTTACAGCATAGCTTCGCTGCGACCCAACTTTGGTGTAAACGTTTACTTTTTTATCTTTTCCACCGTATCAGCATACGGTTAATTGTTCGGCTACAGTCTTATTCCACGTAAATCTGAGCACACATCTGACTGCCGTTTACTGAGTTATTAAAAGATTTTTGCAACTGATGAAAACGCATTCAACAATTTACAATATGATTTAAAAATCCTCGAACTTACATTATAAGTATTCTTCTGTTTAACAATGAAAAACATTTGCGAATGTTATAGGTTGAGGTAAATGTGTTTGATCTTTGAATAAGCGCTTATGCATATTGCACGGGGGTTATACTAAACCTAATGGACGAATGGCAGAGAGAAATGACAGTTAATGCGCCATCAGTTTTATGCAAGAAGAATGGATTGGATTGAATTATTTAGATCATGGCAAAGCATTCGAGAGCTATCTGCTAAAAAGGAAAGAGGTTACATAGGAGTCTCTGAGGCAAACTAGCTCGTATTCGCATTACGCATATGGAAAAATACCAAAATTCCAATACAGCAATATTGTTAATTTATGTTTTGATATGCAGATTCAGATTACGCAGCAAGGTCTGCCGAGATTTGAGCCTGAATTGAATTACTTTACCTTTCGGCCGTCGGTTGGTTCTTATGCAGGATTTGCCATATTAGATATACGTTGCAAATTGAAAGATCTATGGAGTAGCATCATAAACAAGCATGCATGATAGCTCAGTCAATAGTTTAGGCCCATATCACACGGCGTTTGTTTCACACGAACAACTGTTTCGGGCAATTTGTCTGCCTGGTTTACTACTGAAAGAAAGACGTGCGACTTTTTCCTTTCTTTCCAAAAAAAAAAATTGCAAGTTGTTCGTTTTCAACCAATCAGCTATCAGCTTGCTTGTAATAGGGAACCAGTTTTTCCTGTGCTGACCCTAATGCGATCCATGGTGATTGGCTGTTGTGACAAAGCAGAAAAATTGTTCCAAACGGTTATTCTTCCGAAACAAACCGACGTGTGATAATAGCCTTTCAACAGCAATGTAGACCTTTCAACATCTTCTGAAATGGCATACTTTCTGTTTATATTTTTTGTAACAAAGCAGTGTTATAAGGTATTTTCCCCACCTTCTTAGCATGCCTTCGTGGTGTAGTGGTCAACACGCTCGACGCGTATTCGAGAGGTCCGTTTTTCGAGTCCCGGCAAGGGCATTGTTCATTTTTCATTTCTTCTGCTTCCCCCCCCCAAAAAAATCCTAATGTCTCTACAGTCTTACAGCGAAGTAGAACAAATCAGCGGTAAAATAATGGTGTAAGCTTATTTCAACATCTCGCAAAATATTATTATAGCAACTCTGTGCGACTTGGTAAATACTCGCCTGACAATCCTGTTCTGTATATAACATTTAGAGAGCTATAAAACTAGCTACTATAATTATGTTTCTTAGTTGTTTACTATTTTGTACGAAGGAAGTATTGTAATCTCAAAAAAATTTGGGTGTCATATTTCAACGAAAATATACATTTTGAGTGCTCTCGAATCCATTTAAATAAACATCTGCACCCACGGACAGAATAAGGACTCTTTTCCCCAAAACGAATTTAGAATGGATTCAAAAGAGAATTTTTTCGTGACCTCTGTACGTACGTGCGTGTATATATCCCGCATAACTCAAAACCGAATAGCTTTAGAACGTTGAAATTTTCTATATAGGACTACTATAACATGTAGGTGTACACCTCTCTTTTTGGTTGCAATCGGCTGCACCAAAATTATGTAAATATACTCACTCTCTTACTCGCATCGGTCTAGTAGAATAGTGAATTAAATCTGTTTCTGCACTTTCAGTGTCTTTTTGCTTTCAGACTTTCAATTTTTTGCACCAAAAAATCTATATTCTTGTCCTCTGGCCGAATTGCTTGTTTTTGCTTGGGAACTAATTTTAATTGTAAAAATTGTTTATTTTTTAACTGTTTTAAGTGCATTTGCTGCTTTATGTCTTCCTGTATTTTACAGTTTTTAATGAAGATGTTATGTATTTTTGCATTGTCACGAAGTGAGAACTGAATTAATTGAATGAACAATACATCTATAATGAAATTCGAGAAAATAATTTTAAATGAAATGCAGAAAAAATTTGTATAATTTAATAGACCTTACAAGACATTATTTTGGTTTCCATATCAGATGTTTTTACATTACCTGACAAAGGTAAATAATAAACACTTTTTTCCACATGACTGAATGTTCTATGTAAGCAATCTGAAATCGAAGCTCTGTGATAAAAACAAATATGTTGTTATTTATTAGCTATAGCAACAAATACAGTCTAAGTTCATGGCTGATGCTATCGTAGATACTTATCAGTGTCACACTACTATACGTTTTGTTAACAAATGCTTCTTTAGCTTCACTGATGGAGTAGATATTCTTCTGCTGATGAACTAAAAGACATAGCGTCTAGTAGTCTGCATTATTGTAATTGGAATTCATTAAAAGGATACGCGCACTCTTTTTATGCTAAGAAGGGCTTCGAATTTTTCATTTGATAACATAAAATACTAAATTGCCAGCGTAAGTATTGTTTCATTTGTATGAAATCGACTACAGTCTATTCCATTATCAGGAAAATATCAAAAATAATGATGCGAGTATTTTAAGATTGTAGTTCTGAAACTTCTGAACTTTACTGCACTATGATTAAGATCGATATTAAATCATACAAAGAGTATCTGAAAGAAAGACGGTTATACAGTTTCGTGTGCTTTGGTAAAATATAGTCACGAGCTCTAGGAAGACTGTCGAGGAATTTTCCTCAGGTCTTTAACAGTAGGCAGACAAAGTCAGAAGAAGTGTGTAAAAAGCGCTTTTATTCGATCACAAAAAATTGACAGTCGAATTCTTTTCGATTTATTCTATCACAAAGAATTGAATTTGTTTTACAAAAGTCAATACTTCTGGCTTAACTTTAAACAAGTAATATTGAACTTAAAATAAAATGTAATTTAGACTCGCCTGATGGCTCACAGGATAAAGTAAACGCGCAGGAAGGCTATGGCTCATAAAAGCGGACGGGGCAAGCCTAATAGCTAGAAGCACACATCAGCACAGAATCAAGTCGCTATAAATCACGGTAACAACGTGGTCTCAAGCAAGCATAACACGCTCTAAATTCAAAAACCGAAACCTTCGCTTAAATAGTACTTCTTTCTCCCTGAATCTGAATAAACGCACGCAATCTAATTTACACTCTGGCATGAAAAACGTGGGTCAAAAGGAGAGGAACAGGAAAGTTGCATTAACTCAAAATTTGTTATTAGTTAAAATAAATAAATAAATCTTGACAGGGTAAAACTGATAATTAACAAAACGTAGTTCGGGAGTTCAGATTTGATGGTCCAAAATACTTAATAATTGACACATTTTGAGCTCAAGAGAAATCAGTAAGGCCTACGTAATTATGTTTTCCAATAAAGCTATCTATATAATAATTAAATGACGATATTACAAAGAGGAAATAGTTCAGAAATTTTTATTAGAATTTATATTTTTTTCTCCCAATGGCGTGCACAAGTCGTCATAGAAGTTGGCCACTACTAAGGCCGGAAACGGTTGGTCACTTCCGGCTTTAGTAGTGAAAGTGACCAACTATTATGGAGGCACTTTATAAGTGAGCCACCGTTGCCTTCTATGCAGGGACAGAGAACTTACATACATGCCTCCTCCAGGATTTGAACCCGTGCCAGATTTTTTACGTTCTGATAAGCATGTGTTTCTTAGAATTTTTATGAAATTTTCCAGTTTTTAAAAAAAACTTTTAGCAAATGAAATAGGAAATATTATTTATATTTTGAGAATCCAGATTCTTAATGTAAAGATCACGGATCTGCAGTGATATGTTAGCCCCCTTACCAGAGATCATCAGCTGCATCCTTATCAGAGATCATCAGCTGCATCCTTATCAGAGATTATCAGCTGCACCCTTATCAGAGATCATCAGCTTCACCCTTATCAGAGATCATTAGCTGCATCCTTATCAGAGATCATCAGCTGCATCCTTATCAGAGATCATCAGCTGCATCCTTTCAATTAGCGAATGTCAGACAATAAAGAAATTAATTAAATTAACTTATCATAATGTGTTGTTATTTCTAAGGTTTGAAAATAGACTCTAGCAATACAATGTGATATGAACGACTGAGTGATGGAGGAAATAATAGAAACTTCTTCAAAGTTATGGTAGTCAAAATTTCGCGCAGAGTAAAGAAAATTATGGCATTTTGGAATATTCCAAGGGACATTCCAAGAAATAACCTTTCCTAGTAAAGATTTTTGTTTAATTCTGATTTGTTCTATGAAATTTCAAACAATTCGTGCTTCACTTATTTCAGGCAACCTTTCCGGATCTGATACATATAGGAACATTTAGTTTACTCATTATGCAGCTGCAGTTAAAGTAATATGCGCTCAATCTCTTGCTGAAATTTAATAAAATATTGTGCATATGTTACTGGCAAATCCGGCATTCTACAGAATTGTACATAATGCCTAAAACTATCCGGCAATATATGAAACGATTCCTATTTCATACATTTCCTAGGCATTCTATAGAATGCGAAATGACAAAAATTCAAAGTACAAAATACATTTCCAATTCGTTTCGAAGAACCGAAACTACTTACCATAAGTTAGTAAATGAGGTAAAAAAGCCAAAATGACTACTAAGAAGGAATCACGGGACTAATTACCTCCGAATCACTCGTTTGTGACTTTTGTGGAGAAAAAAAGTACATTCAATTATCTTGTTAAAGAAAGCGTCAGTACTATGCAGTATTGCGTCACGGACGCTGAGTTATTTTCGGTATTTCATGAAATCTCATTTGAGTACTGCACAGGAACGACGTGACAGAATGTCAAAAGAACTTTCAACCAATTACGAAAACGTTACATGTAATGATATTGAATTGTAACAACCACCTTTGTGAGCTTTTCCAGAAGAAACAAAAAAGGTATTTAAAAGGGCACTAATGTGACACTTATGATTGTTTCTGAATTTAACTTCCGTTATCAGGTAGATCTTACCGATTCCCAGTCTCAGCCAGATAGCAGACTTATTATGTTGTATCAAGATCATCTCACTACTTTTTTCCTTTTTCGAATAACAGTTTTTTAATGGCACTCTTTCATTAATTTTTCAAAATAATATTATTTTAGAGGAATGAACGTTTTTTAAATAATAACCTTTTTTTATACTTTGCCTAAAGAGCATTTGTCATTCTATAGAATGCCTAGGTATTATATGCAATGCCTAAGCAAAGTATGTAATAATTCTCTTATTCGTCCGGCGTTTCATACTTTGCCTTTAACACATACATTGATTTATTTATCATTCTGTATAAATCGCTAAATCTGTTTTGTAGTCAGTAATTATTTATTAACTTAAATCATTTCAGTGAAAATATTTCCTATCAAATTTAAATCATATTAAACAGAATGAGCAAGGAGAATAGAGAAAGCTTCAGCAAAGTTACCTACAATTTCAATGCAACTTAGGCGAATTCTCATTAGCAGACTGTTGCTCACATAAACAGAATTTTCTGTTATATATATCTGTATAACTAAATATTCAACGACAACTGAGAAATGGCATTCGATGTCATATAATTTCAGTAACATTAAACTTTGAAAAACTTGAGAGCCCATTCATTACGTGTGCAAACGAAAAAAAATATATAAATATCTTATAACCAGATTTATAAAAATATGGTTTAATAAAACATATAGATTAAACATATAGTTCATTAACCATAGGTTTCCCATATGAGAGGTGAGTTTTGCAGTCTTTCTATTTAAGTAATAAAAGGCTTTGTTTGTTTACTATAAGTATCATTTCATATTATTATGTATATTTCAAGCGTATCATAATAAGATATTGTAATAGAATGTGACCTATATGTTATATTAAACAACTGCTTGTTTAAACATGCGTAACCGTATTGTTTATTTATCATTTTAAGGGTAAATTAGCTTCTGATAATTTCAAGCAGGTAATTTTCATTAAATTGTACGAAGATGAAACTTTGCATGTTTCTTAGTCTAGGTGCACAAGTAAAGGCCGTAAAGGGATATTTATGATAAATTTCGTAGGACAAGTGAACCAAATAAATGAATCTCATACGACAAAAATGTCATACACGTTTCTCACGATGGGCTAACCCATAATAAAAATGATTGCTATAAAATCCGCCAGCGTTCCATATGACCCGGCAAAATCGAAGAAAAGCTAAGGATACAAATGGAAGGGAAGACATGAAACGGTGTTACTGGGGATTTATCGCCAAGCATTGTCAGCACTTTTCCTTTTACATATATCAAGAGTGTTTTTCTTTCGTCTTATGTTTTTTTCTCTCTTCTTCGCATATTCTCCATATGCAGAAATGGTATTTTTTCCAGGCGATTTATTGTCTCAAGCAGGGCTTTATTTGTCAGAATCCCAAGTCTTGAGACATTTGAAAGTTCAGGTGACTAAGGCGGAAATATTGGAATTAAAGGAAGTGTAAACTCTCTCCTCCTTCACAGCAGCTTAGACTGATACCAAAGAAATGTTTGGAGACTAAGAGAATAGGTTTGAATAGAATTTAAGAGAATAGGTTTTAATAGAAATAAAGGTGTACATCTCTAATAAAGCAATAAGTATATGCGGTGTCTCAAAAAGATATTTTTAACGATCATAACTTCTTGATACAAAATCCATGTTACACATTTGGTTATTTTCTGTTTCGAAAGAATACTCTGCGGTTTCTGTAAAAATACAGCCAATGAACCTGTAGAGACATTAGGTTTTTTTTGGAAGCAGAGATGTGAAAATTGAGCAAACCCCTCGCCGGGACTCAAACCTTGAAACTCTCGAATACGCGTTGAGCGTGCTGACCGCTACACCACCAAGGCATGCTAAGAAGGCGGGAGAAATACCGTATAAACCATGTCGCAAAAATGCAAGAAATGGACTAATTATAGAAGCAAGATATTAAATACAGAAGAGCTATAAACGTTCATTTGACTTATATTCCTATATTATTTTTATAGATATTTATCAATGGAAAAATTTATATAACTTCTATATCAAACGTTACATACAAAGGTGGTTCATAAATTAATAAGGACATTCTGTAAAGAACTGGACTAAAACTTGAATGAAATTTAGTAATTATTCTAACAAGGGGTACTCATTTTAACAGTTATCCATATAATATAGTTAATATTTCATGTGTTAATTCGAACTTGAAGTAGTTCTATTTTAATATGGATTTTATTAAAAGTTTTATGATAATTTAAAATGATTATACATTTTGTGTGCCATCTGTATTTTCATTCTTTCATAAGAATTAGTAATGCACAAAATAAGAAAAAGATATAAGCACGCTATAATATAATATTAAGTAGAAATCCAAACTTAAATTGTTACAGATTTTGAATAAAAGTAAATGTAATCAACGAATTACTTTCTGCGTAAAATGTTTTTCTTCAAATTAGATATTATAATGTTAGCATTTAAGGAGTAAATTCCACTTTTGTGGTAATACGAATATAAAGAATATATACGAATATAAATAATTAGATGTTTAGAAACTGTGCACTTATTCAGAAATATCATTTAGTTTTTTAATTTCATTGATAGACGACAAAACTGTTTCAAAGACTATACAAAGCATGTTTATTTCCTATATATTTTTAACTGGCAATACTGTTTTATAGCTTACCTTTGTTAACGAATTTGAATTGCATATACCAGCTTTAATTAATAATAGCCAAAAGATGAGTTCTTGTAATAAATTTATGTGGTTTCGAAATTAAAAATATACATGCAGGCATTTTTTCCAATGTGTATATTTAATGTTCGCCAAATGATCGAAGTCTTAATTCTCCTTTTTCTTCCCAATAAAAGATTAGGACTTTGAACAGGAGGAAATGCCTACTAATTGTTCCACATGCCTTGTTTCGAAAATTAGCGATGTGAGTGCACCAGGTGAAAGAACGATTCAGCGTGACACAGAGATAGTTCATGCTGTCAACATTGGGAATTATATCTATTGGGTGACAATTTTTTTTTTTTTTTTTTTGGATTTTATTCCTGACACTGAACTTCCTAATTAGCAGGACTTCAGATTTTTCAGTTGAATATTGATTTTCTAGTTGCCACACGAATTTTCAGATTCTGGGATCTTTTCCTGTAGCTTGACAAGAGTGTGGTTGGGTCGCCTGGATTTAACAATAATTGCAAATGTCAATAAATTTAGCAATGCGCTGTTCAGAATCGGCGTCTGTAGGGAAGGAGTTAAGAATGAATTCCTTTAAAAGGAATTCTTCAAATAGTTCAGCTTTAGCCTTATTGTTAAGCCTATTTGCTTTTCAGTGGTTACCACTGCATTTCAGGTTTTTGATAAATCTCCAAAGTGTTCCGTTGTTCAAGTCCACATTATCAATTTTGTCTTTCCATGCAACCGTAATGATGCGCTTGAATCACGCATTCTAGTTTTCTTCTGGGTCTATTAATTTCCGTTTAAATATGCGGATCCAGGAGGTCTTTCGCATTTCATTTCTACGAGAGGTAATTTCACGAATATGCAAGAGAAGTGTGTTCTTATAACGATTTTCGTCAATCTCATGAGAAACATGACTTAAGAAATCTTTGAAGTTAAGTTACATGGTAAAATATGGAAATACCCAAACTCGGTTAAGTATCAACTTCCAGAGTAGCTCAACAAACAAATGTTCCATGGAAGGTCGAAGGAAATGAATCCTTATTAAGACTATTTACTATAAAATGGAAAGAAAATTATACTTACTCCTTCTTAGTTCTTTTCAGTGCCACAATAAAAAACTACCATTTTCACATGTGATTATTGTACTTTTCTATTAGCTGCTGAAATATTCTGGATTATACAAAATAATTTAACAAGATAAAGACATTTCACCATTACTACAGAACTTCATGATCTCCGATGGACACTGGTGATTGCACTCAACAATCTTACGCCATTTAAACGAATAACTTATTGATAAAATAATAATCTAGGCAACATCTGTTGAGATTACACAATTTTTCTTAAACGCTGGTTTATTTGTGGAAAGTATGGAGAAGGCACGCCACTGTCAGACTGAATCTTGATATTTCCTGCAGATTAGATGCTGTTTCGTTACCCATAGAAATGATATTATATTAGAGCAGCTGCGGTTTTTAGGCTTGCAGAATTTAGTCTTTTATTCGGTTTCTTCTTTGGCAAGACATGCATAGAAAGAGAGGTAGCTCCATTTGTCCTTACAGCATCACCGCATTCACCTGATGGAATTGCGAACTTTTTTTTTTTTTTTTTTTTTGCTAAGTGTCAGATATAGCAGGATTGCAACATTTACTTCCGATTTCTTGAACATCCATATCTTCACCTTTTTGGTCTGCCTTGAGTGCCAAACCTGTGAAGCTCTTTCCATCTTTGCTTGATTAGTTGGTGAAATGCCTGTAAGGACTGGGGAGGACTGGCTACCACTCACCCAGTTGCGGTAAATCATTAGTCAAGGAAACCTTTATAAACTTTAAAAAAGTTGTGCTTGACAAAGGCTTCTCATTATTGGAATAATGTTTAAAAAGACACTTTTCCTCTTTTTTTGCATATATGCAATTATCGTTTTTACATAAGTTCATTGAAATAACTAGCCACATATTTTAATATCTACGACCTCTTACAAAACAATTACAGGCATTTTACCCTTGGATGCAAAAGGCTGGATTATTTTACCATATCTTATGGCAAAGGTTTCGGTGAAAATAATGTAATGCCCAGAATAATTATATTTTATACGTTATGTGATACATGCTAAATGAAATCATGGTACTTGTGTATTATCACAACCATTTTTCCAGACATCTCAAAGGGATCAGTATGAGCCAAACTCTGGGAACCATGCGCATGACAGCTGTTCAATTTTAACAGCCAATGAAACCACTTTTGTACGGTTTTTCATTCTAAATTCGGACGGTTTATGCAAATCATGATTATTTTTTATCTTAAATTTAAAATATGTGCTTATGGGATTTTCCTACAGTAGAAAAAAGGGTAGTAAACGTTTTCAGGGATACATTTTTACGTTTTCGCAAAATCGCTAAAAGGAACAAAGTTTCGGATCTCTTCTCAGAGGAATCGCCAAGAAATCCCCCAAATAAAAAAGTGTGTGTGTGATTATGGCAAAGCCTCGAGGGCTATCTGACTTCGTGGAGGACTTTCTAAGGGAAACTGGCTCGTATACACGTTACACATGCGGAAAACCACGAAAACACCCATGCAGCCAGCCCGTTCGCGGGATTCGAACCTCGGACCGAACTACCAGTGTTCAGCGACTTTACCGCTCGGCCGCTGGTGGGCTCCAAATAAAAAAAAAAAAAAAAAAAAAAAAAAAAGAATCTCTCTGGAAATAGTTTTATTGATTGTCATTTGGTGTAAATAGGTTGCGTAAACGTAAACTATATAAGTAATAAATAACTTTTTGAGCTGCACTTTTTCTCCCATAAAACTCGCCGAACTGCGCCAAGGTGGTTGCCCTAATAAGTAACAATCGAAATTATTTATTCACCTACATAATATAGTGGGATGAAATTGGAGTTAAAATGATGAATGTGTAGTACATATTGACTAACCAATTTCGGATTGGTTTTGTTAATTAAATTAAAACACGGGAGTGCCAGAGGAGCAATGCAGTCTTAAATGCTGTCTTGCAGTGCTTAAATAAGATGAATTATTTATTTAGATTATGGCAAAGCACCCGAGAGCTGTTCATCTGTTAGGGGTCGAACAATCGTAGAGGAAGCTTGAAGGCAAACTTTCACGTTTTCGAGTTACACATGAAAAAATCTCTCCCATATAGCCAGTTGGTTTGCCAAGATGTGAGCTCTGTTTAACACAAGTATTAAACGATTTTACAGCTCGACCGCTTGCCCTTTAAAAATAATTAGAAAAACGTACTCATAATTTATGTTTCCTATGAAGAAACATTAGTTGATTTAGTATTGCACATATTTTCTCACTAGTTGAACTGCACATATTTTCTCACTAGTTTCTTCGTATCAGCGTTAATTTCCTATACTAAAGAACGCTGATTAAAATTTGACCTACAAATATACATAGCATAATTGTTTCTATTAAATTTTTGGCCTATAATTAAAAAATTTTAACTTAAGGGAAATTAATTGCCTTATACTGTATAAAATTGCTTGCTCAGGGTATATACAAAGCATGCCGAATTAAGTAATTACACATTAAATCAGCAAATTCCAATAAAAATCTTACGGCGGGAGAAAATGTATTAGTTGTTATTAAAAAGACCTTTAAAAACTATAAATATTTGGGAAATCTACATCAGTTTCACATAGGAAATAATTATGCGAATGAAAGAAAATAATAATCTGAAATTCTGCAAACAAGAAAAAGTCGATTTATTTTGAATTATATATTTTTAAAATTAAATCAATGACAAATGAAGAAATATTTTCTAAGCAAATTTCGACTACTTCAGCGATTTTGATCTTGCGCTATACTGAAAGAAAAATTTAATAAAATTGCAGAAATAACGAGAGGGAAAATGTAACTATTCAAAATGAATTTAAAATGGAAAATAATATATAAGTTTCGACGCACTTTTTTAAACGCCATTTTCATTAACCTTTTTTCATTCGTTTATGTTGCAGCTGTTTTTTAATTTTAATAATTTAATCTTTTTTTATCGAAAGCCTGGTATTTTGAAAGAATTTAATTTGGATTCAATTTAAGTAGGAAAAAAAATGCCAAAGAATGTCGTTTATGTAGTAGAAAAATAAGCAGCAATGATAAAATTAAGGGATTACTTTTAATAACTTTAGTATTTGTGATCAAAAATAATATAATCTACATATCATGCACAAGTGCATAAAATGCATGTATATCATACATAAGTGCTTAAAATGCATATCGTAATGCATACATATTGTTGCGTGCGTACGGGTTCGTTATGAAATGAATGCACAAGTCCGATGAAAAATGAACAAAAATTTATTATCACAACAAAAATGCTTAAATTTTCTCAAATTATCATGCAGTATTACAATATCTCACAGTAGTTATCTTTTAACTACTCAAATGTCCAATAGAACGTCATTCAAAACAGCTAAAGAACACTAATCCGCGGATTCGCTACAATCAACAAGAGCAGTTTTCTAAAACAACAACAAACTAAGCTACTACTAACTACAAACTGAGATGTTTTCCTCCTTTTATAAGATTTTAAAATCACGCGCTAGAATTTTCCAGCACTTTCTCGAAATCAAAAAGAGATATTTATTTATTTAACGCACGCGCTCTTGTATTTTTAATTTTTCCGGCTTAGCTTTCTTCTTTTAATATTCGTCACGCGCTGCACTGCGCGGGAAATAAAACCAATTAATTTATAATTGAACTAACATTAGCTTTTTAAATACCAAATTCGTAACACTGCCCCCTTCCCAAGGACTGCACGTCCCGGGCAGTACAATCCCTGGACAGGAAGCTAAACTTACAACTGTGGCATAAATGCAACTGAGGCATAAACATTACATTACAATATCAAACAATATAAACAATAAATGCAATAACTAACTTAAACAAATCAAATGCTATCAAATACTAAATACAAAACAAATACTAAATACAAATCAAATACTAAATGCAAATCAAATACTAAATACAAATCAAATCAAATACACATTTATAAACAAAAAGGACCATGGTCTGATACTATTTACAATTATTTACATTACGTACTATGGCCATAGTAATGAGCTAACCTGTCGTAATGAACAACTTTAGGTTTAGAGTTCGAAGACTTACGAATCCGAACCACGACGTCATTCAGCCTGTTTAGGACTGTATACGGGCCATCCCAAGGTGACTGTAATTTCGGACAAAGTCCTTTCCGTCGAGTCGGATTCCACAACCACACCTTGTCTCCTTCGTGGAACTGATGTTCAGTAGCTCTTGTGTCGTAGCGGGTCTTCATCTTCTCCGTCGCCAAGTTGACTCGCTCTCGTGCAAAGTTGTGCATCACTTCAAACCGGGCCTGGAGATCTTGAATATATTCCTCAGACGATGAAGGAGCATCCGGAGGGCGGCCAAACAATAGATCACAAGGCAGACGAAGGTCACGACCGAAGAGCATCTGTGATGGAGAATAGCCGGTAGTCTCGTGGACAGCACTGCGGTAAGCCAGTAAAAAGAGTGGTAATTTCTTGTCCCAGTCCTGCTGGTTTCTGGAAACCACTAATGAGAGGTTATTAAGGATGGTTCAATTGAACCTCTCTACCATGCCGTCCGACTGGGGATGCAATGGCGTCGTTTGAGTTTTGTCAATGCCGAGTAGTTTGCATAGTTCTTTGATTACTGAAGAGGCAAAATTCCTTCCCTGATCGGAATGTAACAGAAGAGGCACTCCGAACCTGGAAATCCAGTGCTGTATCATTACCTCAGTTACTGTGACAGCCTCTTGATCAGGAATAGGATAAGCTTCAGGCCACTTGGTGAAGTAATCAATGACAACGAGTATGTATTTGTTGCCATCAGCAGTTCGTGGCAGAGGTCCCAGGATGTCAAAGGCGATACGTTCAAAAGGCGTCCCAACGTTGTAACGTTGCAGCTTGCCTCGGCTGCGTCTCCTCGGTCCTTTCCGACCTGCACAGGCATCGCAAGATCTGCACCACTTTTGCACGTCATCCTTTGCATTATTCCAGTAAAAGCGCTCACGAATTCTCTGCAAGGTCTTCATTGTTCCAAAGTGACCTCCAGTAATAATAGTAGCACTCCAGTAGGGGTGCTATGTAACTCTTTAAGGACATCAGGAATGCGGGATCTTGGAAGTATAAGTTGCCATCGGAACGTCTTCCCATCATCCGATTCGAATTTCCGGTATAAGACGCCGTTTCGAATGTGAAGTGAATCCCAGAGTGCCCAATATTGTTTGGTTGTAGGACTACAGATAGAAATGTCCTGCCAGGTAGGTTTTCTGTTTGATGACTCCATTAAATCAATTATGGGTTTAATGTCGCGGTCTTCCAGCTGGTCTTTCCTGACTTCATCATCACTCCACGGTTCTCGATCAGCCGATGTTGATGTTGTAATTTGTCTTGCGACCGGAGTCAGCAGCTCGTATTTCGCTTCCACCCTGGAACAATATCGGCAGCTTTCTTGGCAAGGTCTTCTAGACAGGGCGTCGGCGTTTCCGTGTGATGATCCCTTACGATGACGGATAGTGATGTCATATTCTTGGAGTCTCTGTATCCACCTGGCTATTTGACCCTCAGGATTCTTGAAATTTAAAAGCCAGGTCAATGATGCATGATCGGTGCGGAGCAGGAATTTTCTGCCGTATAGATAGTGATGGAACTGTTCTACAGCTTTGACTATGGCGAGCAACTCTTTCCTGGTGACACAATAATTCCTCTCCGGTTTAGACAGGCACTTGCTCCAGTATGCCACTACACGTTCTTGGCCGTCTATTTCTTGGGACAAAACAGCACCAACACTTTCATTACTCGCGTCGGTGTCGAGAATAAATGGTCGGTCAAGCTGAGGATACGTCAGGATTGGAGCAGATGTTAAAGCCTCCTTTATGTTGTTAAATGCATCCTCGCATTCTTTTGTCCACAAGAAGTTTTGGTTGCTCTCTGTCAGCTTGTGTAGGGGTCTTTCGATGGAAGAAAAGTCCTTCACGAATCTCCTATAGTAGGTGCAAAGCCCTAGGAAGCTTCTCAGCTGATGGACAATTTCGGGACTTTTCCAGGATTTAACGGCTGATACCTTTTCAGGATCCGTGCGCACACCTTCTGCAGAGATGACATGTCCCAGGTAAGTCACTTCCTTTCGGAACAATTTGCATTTAGCGGGACTCAGCTTCAGATTGGCTTCTTTCAGTTTCTGAAGCACCTTCCTAAGATTTTCTAAATGTTCTTCAAAACTCTTTCCGACGATGATGATGTCGTCCAGGTATATGAGGCAGGCTTCGTAGGAAAGGCCTTTCAAAACAGTTTCCATAAGACGTTCGAATGTTGCCGGCGCATTACACAGTCTAAACGGCATCACCTTGAATTGCCAAAGCCCTTGTCCCGTAGTAAATGCCGTCTTTTCTCGGTTTTCAGGCTGTATTTCTACCTGCCAATACCCACTCTTTAAATCAAGTGTTGAGAACCACTTGCTGCCAGAAAGAGTGTCTAGAATGTCGTCAATTCTAGGAAGAGGGTAACTGTCTTTCTTCGAACCTCATTCAACCGGCGATAGTCGACGCAAAATCTTGTTGAGCCGGCTTTCTTTCTGACTAGGACGATGGGAGATGCCCATAGACTTACTGAAGGCTCGATGACATCGCTTTCTTCCATATCTTTTAACAGTGTTCGCACCTCTTCCTGTTTAGCAAACGGTAGACGTCTTGGATGTTGCTTGATCGGGGGATGATCGCCGGTATCTATTCTATGTTCTGTCAAACTAGTTCGACCCACGTCAGAAGACGAGCGGGAGAAAACAACTTGAAGATCTTTAATGACGCGAACGGCAGCATTCCTCTCTTTATCGTTTAATTGCGCATTCTGCAATAACTCCGATGTAATTCTCTCTGAGGACACGGATTCTTGGATGTTACTCTTTCTTTCAACGGTGGTTACTGGAGTACATGCTGCAACCACTTCACCTTTCTTAATAATTCTCCCCTTCTCAGTTACATTGGCGACTCTCACCGGGATAACCGTTCTGGATAGGTCGACGAGTGTTGAGGCTACTAGTACTCCTTTTGGGCTATTACAGTTATTGGGATATTCTATGATGCCGTAGCGGAAATTTCTGTTTTCGGCTATGGATCCAGGAAGTAAAATTTCTGTTCTTGCCGGTATTGTGATATTGTCTTGTGCTATGATTTTATGGACAGATTTAACTTCATCATTGACTCCAAATAACGCTATGTCCTCAGATGTAGAATGCAATTCGTTATTTTTAAAGTCCAAGGAAAAATTGTATTTCCTTAGAAAGTCCAATCCGAGTATGCAAGAATCAGTGATCTCTGCTACATATGCCGTGTGATGGTAAGCGGCACTTCCAAACGTGATGTTAGCATTTACTTTTCCATCGATGTTGATCTTCTCACCGGACACAGTCTGTAGGGTAACGCAGGGCGGCGTCCAGATAAGTTTGCATCCCAGTTGTTGAGCCAAATCTTTTCGGATGATGGTAACGTTGGCTCCTGTATCTATCGTCATATTGCAGGGAACTCCATTAATATGTCCTATTATGAAAACTCCATTACTGCCGCCTCTCACTGCAGAAATCTGAAGCGCTTTAAACGGGGGCTTTTCATTATCTGGCAACCTCCGCCCCGCGAGATGGCCATTAATTAGTTTCCCTGCTGCTTGTTAGAAGCGGTCTTAACATCAGTACCCTGGGGTGTTTTGCAGTTTCGTCGTATGTGTCCTTCAGCACCGCAGTTCCAGCACTTAACGGTCGGTTTCTTCTCACCAATATTCCGTCTCAAGGCGTTCAGTTGTCTAGTTAAATCGTCAAGTCGAGCGGTGACTTGATCCCTTGGCTCCTGGACTTGAGCAGCTCTGACTGGGTGGCGGTCTCGACGAGTGGCTTGCTGGGCTGCCTCAAATTTCATGGCGTACACTAGAGCACTTTTTAAATCTTTTACATCCGCCATTCGTAGAGCTTTCTGTATTTCAGTATCTCGGATGCCGTCGATAAAGTATTGCAAGGACAGGATTTCCCTTGTTTCTGTCGGGCATTCCGAAAAGGCGAGATGGGACAGCCTTTCAACATCCGCGGCGAGCTCCTGAAGTGTTTCGGTAGGCTTCTGTTGACGGGATTTTAATTGGAGCCTGCTGTAGTGTTTTAAACACTTCTCCCCAAAGCGCAATTCCAAGGCGCCGGACAGAGCTTCGAAATCTAACCTTTTGTTTTCGGGAAGAGTCTGAAGGATATCCGCTGCGTCGGCTCTTAGAGAAGCGGCGAGATGACAGGCCTTAGCTTGAGAATCCCATCCATTCGCATCCGCCACAATAGAAAATTGTGTCTTATACACCTGCCAGGAGGTCTTCCCATCATATGTGGATAGCTTCAGAGGTGGACGAGCAGGCATTGGTAAGAATTTAAAATCATGACTCCTGCTCCCTGCCGACGCTACGAATTTCTTTAAAGTATCCATTTCTTTGGCAACTGCAGAAACTCTCTCATCAATTTGTTGTTCGATTTGGTGTTGGACGGCACAAACTCTTCCTTCAATTCGTTCTTCCACAGCAGAAACTCTCCCTTCTATATGTTCTTTTACAGAAGAAACTCTTTCTTCTATTTCTTCTTTCACCGAAGAAACTCTTTCTTCAATTTGATCTTTTACAAAAGAAACTTTTTCTTCAATTTGTCCAACTTTATTTTCAACTGTGTCAATTCTGCCTTCCATAGCTTCAAATTTATTTTCTATTATGCAGGTAATCTCTCTTTTCATTTCTTCTTGACCTGCTTCAATCTTTTCTTGACCAGCTTGAACGGCTTTCATTTCGTCCTTAACAGATTCCTGGCCCAATTCATTTCTTCCTTAACGGAGTTGACGGCCCCTTCCATCTTTCCTTGGCTAGATTTCATCTCTTCTTTCATTTCTTCTTTAAACGAGGCAAAAGCTGTTATCAATTGCCTTAACTGCTCTTCCATCGCTCTTGTGATTGGCATTCAAATCCCACTTCTGACACCAAAAATTGTTGCGTGCGTACGGGTTCGTTATGAAATGAATGCACAAGTCCGATGAAAAATGAACAAAAATTTATTATTATCACAACAAAAATGCTTAAATTTTCTCAAATTATCATGCAGTATTACAATATCTCACAGTAGTTATCTTTTAACTACTCAAATGTCCAATAGAACGTCATTCAAAACAGCTAAAGAACACTAATCCGCGGATTCGCTACAATCAACAAGAGCAGTTTTCTAAAACAACAACAAACTAAGCTACTACTAACTACAAACTGAGATGTTTTCCTCCTTTTATAAGATTTTAAAATCACGCGCTAGAATTTTCCAGCACTTTCTCGAAATCAAAAAGAGATATTTATTTATTTAACGCATGCGCTCTTGTATTTTTAATTTTTCCGGCTTAGCTTTCTTCTTTTAATATTCGTCACGCGCTGCACTGCGCGGGAAATAAAACCAATTAATTTATAATTGAACTAACATTAGCTTTTTAAATACCAAATTCGTAACAATATCATGCATAAGTGCATAAAAGGCATATCATAGACCTTCACAGTTCTGGAATCACAATAAAACCTGTAAACGCTAGAGATAAAACCGTCTTATTCTCTACAGAGTTGCCACTGCTAGCTATGAAATTGTTGAGTTTTTTAAATCAAAAATTCGTTAATCTTTTACAAATAAATAAAACATGAAGTAGACAATAAAACAAATTATTTAGCTTCTTCCTTTTTCCTCTTTCACTTGCAATTTGAAAAGTGATACAGCCGTTTACAGTATAACTTTTGACAGTATGATAAAGCACAATCAATAATTACACTTCAAATTGCTAAGAGCGTTAAACACAACGCAATGGAAAACGCATCTAAAAGGCGAAGCTCTCTCTGATATCTCAATACTTCAGTTTTAAACTAACAACTGACATATTGATGATGTCTCCAGTCTTGTATAGTTCAACCGCGGAAGCCAAGAAATCTCTAGTATTTTCTGTTTCTCGAAATTACTGGAAGGCATATGAGGGCCAGATACGGATTTTCTTAAAATCCAATTAATTTCCAGATAGGAATCAATTCTAGTCATTCAGTTACATTATCCATTACAATTATACAAGGGCAGGACACAAATGTTGTCAAATGATCGCCAGGTTTGACGACGTTTCGTGATTTCTTGCTAAATTTGGCCGCAAAAATAGTCGCTAAAAGCGTTGCCAGCTTCGTGACATCTCGCCAAATTATAGAGATAGCCATTTACTCAATATTAAAAAGACTTCCCCCTGTTTTCTTGTTTTTTCGGAACAGCATCCTTTCTCTGAAGCCTTTCTTGTTACATTATCAGGTTCAATGTTTCTTCTAACTTTCTTCGGAAACATACAATGACCTGACTAGAACAGAGAGCTTACTAAAGCTATGTTCACTAATTGTAGTAAGTGGACAGGATACAGACGAAGGGTATACAAAACCCTTTATTTTTTTCTTTATATACAATGACTTCCGTACTTCGGAATACAATGACCCTCCACTCGGGGTCTAACTTAAAAGATATCAAAATAAAACTAAACTCTAATTTAACTTTAGATTAAGATTGGCCTTATAATAACAGAAAGCGTATGTAGCACAGAGACTGTGAACACTACAATACGTTTAATTTATCAAGAGGATTAAAACCTCTGGCCTGGAAGGCAAAGTAGCAACTGCGTAACTTCTAAGGTAAGCGGCCTGCTTCGAACTCACGGCTTCCTCTCTTCTGCTTGGCAAAAAGGCCACACTTAAATACTTGGCGTTCGCCAGACAACTTTGCATAAACTCCTTCACGCTTATAATTCTGGCCGGAAGTAGAAAATAAGAAGTGATAGTAAAGATTTAAAATAAAATAAACGTTAGTAAAACTTAAGATCCTTACAACATTCTGCAGAAAAATGCAACAATTTCACATAAAATTTCACCAAAAGTATACCTATATGTATAACATTCGTAACATTGCCACCTTCCCAAGGACTGCATGTCCTGGGCAATACAATCGTTGGACAGGAAGCCATACTAAAACAACATTTTCAATAAATGACAAAAAAAAAAACAAATAAAATGGTAAACCTATACAAAAATTCATAAATTTACAAATTTATATACAAATATGACCATAACCTTAGTATATTATTTACATTATTTACTTTATCGAACTACGTACTATGATCTGGATCTGGATCATAAATTTAAAGTCTGGCCTCTACTACAAAGAGTAATCATCAGGAGATATCTTGGCCTTTGGGTTCTTACTTTATTTTTTTTTCAATCAAAGGCACATTGTCTTGTGTGCCGCGTCCTGCGGACGAAAAAACTAAGAAACACAGGTGGCAAGTCAGGAAAATCATTCCTTCATGAAAGTTCAAACATTTAAACAAAGATGCTGAAATTAGTACATTTAAGCAATAATGCCTTCGTAAATATATGAGTAGGTGCGGCTGAAGACTTACACACAGTTAGCAGCTACGCGACGTACTATGACCGTAGTAAGGGCTTAACCTATCATAATGAAGGACTTTAGGCATAGAATTGGATGACTTACGGATATGAACTGAACTACAACATCGTTCAGCCTGTTTAGCACTGTAAGAACCGTCCCAAAGTGACTGTGGTTTAGGACATGGTCCTTTCCGTTTAATCGAAGTCCATAATCATACCTTGTCACCTCAGTTGAATTGATGTCCTCTAGCTCTAGTGTTGTATCGGGTTTTCATCTGTGTCGCTATGTTGATTCACTCTCGTGCAAAACGGTGCACCATTTCAAACATAAATAAATATCTTACGCTTTTTGTAGAGCGGCAACGCAAAGCTTTTAAGTCATTTTGCTTTTAATCGAAATTTCCTTAAATTGGTTTAAAATATATGTAAAGGGTATATAAAGAGTGCGGACCGCTTGGGCAGGTCTTGAAAAATTTTATGTAGACATGACCGTTTTGTAGTTTTGAGTGTCGAGTGTGGCAAGTTTCATAAAGATCGGAATTAAACTACGCATTTTTATGTGTATAGACTAGCAACTTTTTTTACCAGCCATCCGTCTGGCAGAAAATGTTTTGTTGCTAATAAATAGAGAAAACGTTAATGAATGTTGGTATTCAGAAAAACGGAAGAACACAGAACACAGTAAAACGTTGAACATGAAATTTTACTTGTTAACTTAGACAAAGTTTAATTTAATTAAATCCTGAAATATCTGATTTCAACAACAGCGAATGTTTGCAAAACATTTAAACTCATTCAGCTATGAAGACGTCACATGGAAATAAAAGAGATCAGCATTCTGCCAAAGAATTAAAAAAAAAATTGATAGCTTCCAAATTTTTATATTACGCCCAAATGGGAGGTATTTTTTTTGGGGGGGGGGGTAAAGACACATATACATTTCGAGAGCATTTGGGCTAACTCTACATTTGGCTAAATGTATTTAAAAACATACTTTAGAATTTCTGATAGACAGTCTCGATCGCTGTAAGATAAAACTGTTTTATTCTCGACAGTGTTGCTACTGACCGCTTTGAAACTGTTGAGTTTTTTTAAATCAAAAATTCGTTAATGTTCTACAAATAAATAACATATGAAATAGAGAATAAAACAAAATATTTAACTTCTTCGAATACAGTAGAAGATAATATTTGGTGGTAACAGTTTGAAAATTGATACAGCCGTTTATAGTGATTCGGCGCAATTCGTTTCGAGACAATAGCCCTTCTGGGCTAATGTCCATTTGGGCTAAAAAATATCTTAAGCGGCTCATAAAAAATTCAGTTTTTAAACTGTAGAGGTGAATCTAGATTCATTAGATGTAGAAACATCTTGAGCTTCTAGAAGTTATGTATTTTTTCTACGATCAGTAGTTCTTTCTAATTGACAATTTAGATATAATATTTGCAATCTTGTTTTTACTTTTGACCTTTATTCCACTATATTTTAAAAAATCCAATTTTTAAAACTACAGTGACTGAAAGGGAACGTTAATTAGGTTGGAAAGAGACGTGACAGCCCATTATGATTCTGTCACGTTACTACGTTGAAATAGACTACTACATTCGAAAGAGACGTGACAGCACATTAGCATGTTATAAGATATTAAATTCTGCGATCACAATATATATCTCTGAAAGTGGAAGTCATATATTTTTGAATTCCCACAGAGTAAAAAATAGTTCATGTTTTGTTTTATGGCACAATCTCCATTAAAACTTTGGTCGTACAAAACTTCTCCAAATAATTTATAGACTACTGAACATCTGCAAAATTTTGTCACACGATGTTTATAAACAGAATGCTTTTAGATAAATTTAAACTCCATCATCATTTATTTAAGTTTTAGACTTCAACAGACACATATCTTTCCTCTTCACTTGAATTCCCTAGACTGTACTGTAACAATAGTTTTCTTGGTTTGAAATATAACTTTGCTATCCTCATCTAATTTTATTATAGAAATTAAAACCACTTTCTGAGTAGTCAATACACAAAAAGAATTTAATTGTTTCTGTCTTTGTTAGTTTGCAAATTTTCTTTATTCACATTTAATTTAATAATTTCAAAATATTAAATTACACGTAAAATATTCCCTTAAATATTATTAAAGATTTTGACTATTACTGTGTAAAATTTTAAATTCAAAAGCAAATTTTATATACAGGGTGGTTATAATTAAGTTACCCTATTTAGACGTATGTACGAGTAGAATCGGTTTTGGTAGCAACGGCAAGAGCGATTCTGTTTAAACTCGGTATATACGTTATATGGCCCACGAGGAAACGAAAACTGGAATAAAAAATAATAATGCTAATTATGACCACCAGGTGAGAAAGGAACTCATAAGAACAAAAAACACAAACTGGAAACACGGACTTTATTTAAATGCAGCATTTGTCCAATGTGCATTTCATTTGCTTCACTCGCACTCTCAAAGCGTGTTATAGCATGTTCAACGGTAGCGCAAATGGTTTCTCGATCAATTTTAGCAACGTGATGTGTTATGGTTACTTTGAATTAATACACAGTGCATATGCTTCTTCCATAAACACAGTACTGCAGAAATTCCTACAACCATAAGTCGTAGGGGCTAAAGTCCTGAGAATGAAGAGGCCAAGTAATTGGAAAAATTCTTGAATTTGCCCGATCATCTCCTACGCTGGCACGAAGTAGAGCCTTCACTGGTACTTCAATGTAAGGTGGTGCATTATTCTTGCATGAAAACAATCTCTAAACATTCTTGTTCTTATAAAGCAGGAATGACTTGGTGCTTAAGAAACTGGCAGTAACAAGCAGCCGTGATTGAACTTTGATTGAACCGTGATTGTCTTTGAGGAATTTTCTCCTCAAAGAAAAAATATCAAAAATGAAATCAGCAGTAAAGCTAATTACAGTATATATGACAGTTTTGAGTATTAACTGCTCTGTTTAGGGTAAAATATGATTTTTCCCAGCTCAAAATGTTTCAAGGCCATGAATTGTTCACAGATATTTTGGCCAAAGAAGACTAGCAAAATCATTGCGTTTGCTCGGGTCTGCAGGATGCAGCTCTTGCAGATCTTGAATGTTGTGTGATTACCATTTTATAATAGATCGCAGAATCTTTCGTACTGTCAATTAAAGGAGAGACAAATCACGTGACACTACTCAAGCTTTGGAATACTTTTCCGTCCTCCTCCTCGCAGCACACACAACTCCCAATCTCTTCAAATTTAACAACATTTTTCAAACTGTGCCTTGATATAGGCAACGTTTGTGGATCTTTCAAGCCTACAAACGCATACTCTACTTTCAAGCCTACTGCACTGCGATAATGTCATAGTACAGTTGAAAAATTACTGCCGTTCTGATAAGAGAACTTGATCAGTAAAGCTTGATCTTTCTTTCCTAAAAGTATAGTGAAGAATGATTTTACGCTTAGTGCTTTGATGCTATCGCTGTTTGTTCTGGTGTACAGCAGGGAAGTATCTTGCTCTTACCACATCAAATCAATGAATCAATGAATTTAAATTTTTACCACTGCCGCTTGTGGTCTCACTCTTAAAGGTTCTTCAGAAGTGTATCACCAATTAAGATGAGAAACAGTGGGTTGGTACGCAGTCTTGCCTCTGAGGTTTCATTGGCGAATGAAAATACAGAAAACTTTCTTGTCTGCTTCAAATGCGGAGCGTTTACGATCACAAAGCATCCGTATTACAGCAGTTTCACTGTTGAGTTCAGTAAACTGTGTGTAGCATTTACAGATAATGCACATGAGCTATATCAAAATAATGCTTCAGTTTCAAAGTCTAGCGTATTCATGATACACTAAAAGAAATCCAAATGACCTTTCAGTTTGATGGGGCAATTAAATCCATTTTAAATTCATTTAAATCTATCTTCGTTGAGACATCAGTAGTTCAGCAAAGCACAGTTCGAACTTTGGCCGCAAGTATGAAATGCAGTGTGGTGACTTGAACTGTGAGTTTTCATTTTTAAAGTAGAATGCTGCAAAGAGCCTTATGTTCCTATCTTCATCTAAGGTCTCGTAGGCAAGAACTTTTACAAGTTCCGCAGAATTATTATATAATGCATTTTCGTAGAATTTGATTAGTTCGTTGAAAGTAATCCGCAGTCTGCTCAATTTTTAGATCGGCGTGAATACTTTTGTTTCTTACATAATAAGAATCTCCTTTTGTTATCCTTATGATCTTGTTTTGTAGTTATCTTGCTCTGTTGTAGTTCTTATGATCTTCTTGATTCTCTGGAGAGTCAGAATGTCTCTTACTGGCGATGCATATGACAAGATCAGCCTAATAACTGTACGTAGACTTACATTTTTCAGTTTAAAGACAGAAACTGATCTTTAAGATGTGCATATGATCGTATAGTGACTCCAAGTGTTTTGCTGCGAACTCTTCTAATAGGCGAAGTCCAGATGAAAGAACGATTTAAAGTGACTCCTAGGTAAACTCCGTGGTTTACCTTAGAGATTTTTTGCCCGAAGAGAGTGATTTGGGCCCTAGAGCTGAATTCTCTCCTGAGCGGCAGTTGTGACTTCTCAGGCTGTATACTCGTTTCCATTCGGCATACTAATGCTCTCTTTCTGAAATCTTCTGGAGCTTCACTAAAGCATGATTTGGTCTGCGGGATTTAACCAGGATAGCGGTATTATCTGCATAGCAGTCGAGTAAGGCATTGTGATCTGTTCTGAAGTCTGGGAAGTCACTAATGCACTAGAGTATCGGTCTAGGTACACTACTGTTGATGGTTCTTAGACTTTGAATGTCACCTTGCTTGACTGAAAACGTTCTATTCTGTAGGAATGATTTTACGCATTGACTGCTGAGTTTTTAAAACGCTTTAAATTTGCATAGTGTTCTTTTCGACATTGCTGTCGGTAGAAATTTAAATTACTAAATTTTATTGCAGATTTCTTTTTTCCATGGTCAATGCAACTTATATACCGAGCTTATATACCAAGTTTCAACGAAATAGGTCAACCAGAATGGGTTCCACGTAAGTTTAATTACGCGGAGTTTAATTTAATTTTCATCACCCTGTTTATTTCCCAAGTAATAAATTTCCACTTCTAGTGCTATCTTCACCTGTATAACGTATTATTGTTTCACGAATTTGCAACATTTTACTTTTGATGTCATATGTAGATAAGGATTAATAGAAATCATCTTTCAACTTTCAGTTCTTTTACTGGATGTTTTTAAGGTACTTTAATACTATGTTATAAATAAGACAGATATAACTTAAACTTCGGCATAAAAATGATTGCTGTAACTGAAATGCGAGTACTCATTTCCATTAAAAAGATATCGCATTTTTTTTTGTTTTCTTGGAGATTGTTAAATTAATAAATATAAAAATTTTTAATTCAATAGCTTAAATTTAAGTGCTCTTGCCAGTATGGGTTATGATGCGATTATCTAGAGAATTGTGTTAAATAAAAAATCATAATTTCGAAACAGTTTTCAAAAATATTTTTCGAATAATATTCCAAACTAATTGAAAAAAAAAAAGGTTATACTTCTAATTCTCCACGTAAATGAAACAAAACTAAAACTAAATATTTGGTTCAAGTTGCGGTTTGTTTTTGGAATTGAAATTGCAAATGGTTCAAAAAAGAAGAATGTAAATGGTGCGGAAAATGAAAGTATGAACTTCTTTTGTTCCCTGGAAAAAGAATTATATCGAACGCAAAGTACTAAATTGTGCTTTTCAACTCAAGTTCATTTTAATAATGAGAGAAATTCTTTGAATTCCTGTCCTTTGCATTATTTATGAATAATTCATTTTTTTTCTTTTTTTGGATTTCAATCTTGGGTTAGCATTTAAACATAATTTTATGAAATATTTTAACATAATTCATATCAACGTTTTTCTAAATTATTAATGACACTAGTATTGTAGCCTTTTACGATAAAAGTATGATCTGTTTGCAAATGCTGTCAGCCGGCCAGTGATTCGGTGGTTAAAACTGTGAAATGCTGGTAATTCACGATGCTTTCCATCTTGAATGTTAAATAGGCTGTTATCAAGAGATTTGCGTGATTTTTCTCATGTTTGACGTACATTAATTTAGCTCTGGTGTGCCATAGTTAAACCCAATTAATTCAGACTAGCCTCAGTCAAGAGAAATAATTTCTTGCATTTTTTCTGAAATGCTAAAATATAAAACACAAAAGCGCTTACAGAATGGCAGTTTGCGGTCTAAACGGGATAGTTAGTGACACCTATTATCGAGCAGAAGGGCCCAGGTTTGAATCCCGTATAAGGAATGGATTTGTATAAATGTATAGTGTCTTCGTGGCCTAGGAGCATTCTAAATAAATTGAAGCACAGAAAGTTCTCTCATGTGGTTTGGGTGGCAGGGGATGAAGGGAGGGAGACTCTCGGAACCATCTCCCCCCCCCGGAGTGCTCTTCCTCAAAATTGGGGTGGAATTAAGCAAAATCGTACTGTCACCTATATGATGCCCGAGGCGTTTGCCAACGTCAGGCAGTCTTCTACTGCTGTCCACGATGAATTTCGTAGGTTTGTTTTGATAAAGTCAAACAAGTGAGATTAATCATAACAACAACAATAACAGCAGTTTTCGGGCAAGAGACATATGTAACCATCTGCCATTATACGTAGAAATTTTATACTTTTTACGTATTTCTGGGTTTTATTTATCATTTATTTAGTCGTGTTATTTATTTACTCATATATTTATTTATAAGCAAATAATAAGGTTTCATATCTCGTTATTTCTTTATTCGACTATGTCCTACATGAAGTCATTTCTGTCTGTCCCATTTACAACAAAGCATATTACACAGATAACTCTAGTATGTTTTGTGGCAAGTCATTGCAGTGCAAACTTTAATTCTTTATTCTTTACAACAATCAAGGGCATTTCAAAAATAAGACTTTGTTTTCATTTTTCGTTTTCTTTTGAACTTTCAGCATTTTAAAAATGTGAAATGGATTCTGGATGTATTTTTCATTTACTTTGTAAGGTATTTCTGCTGCCTTTTTAGCGTGCCTTCGTGGAGTAGTGGTCAGCACACTGAGCCGGTATTTCAGTGGTTTGATTCGCGGCGAAGGCGATTGCTAATTTTTCATCTTTTTTGCTTCTAAAAGTTACCTAATGTCTCTACAACTTCATGTGATTTTTTAACACCTCCTCGATCTCAACTACTATTTAAAGTTTATAGATATAAATATTATTTTATAAACCCCATATACACACGTTTCAATGTAATTACTTCTGAGAAATGTCAAAATGTGATTAAGGAAACAATAATTGTCATTGATTACGAAATTTATAAACATGGTAAGCCAAACGATGATGAAATAATTATTTAGAATAAGAAGAGCAAGGATTGAGCTGTTTACTGAATTTTTATGTAGGAAAGTTAATGTTACTATACAGCATAATATATCATAAAATTGTTATCAAAATATTACATCAAAATGTAATTTAATTCTTAAAATGGATATATTAATAAATATACTGCCTTAATGTATATATAACAGAAGAATATAGCGGACCATTTTACGTATAGAGCACTCATTTGTGCAATACTTTTAACCCTTTTGTTTAAGGTTTGGTTTCATAAAGCATAGTAAATATTTCCTAATCGAGGATTTTGCTATAAGTGAACCATAAAAAAAGTTACTTTTATATTTATGGAGCTTTCTAATCATAATACTGGATAGGTTTTCATTAAATATCTCTACCTTTTTCTGAAATATGTTGTGTCTGGAATCATACTCGATATTGCAGGAAGTGAAGCGTATAAGCGACTAAATATCTCATGAACGATTTGTTGCAGATCAGTGGATTCAACTTACAACTGAAACAGTTTCTGCCAGTTGATGTCACGTATTCTTTACGTGACATCAATGGCAAAAATATACGAAACTCTAGCTTTTTTACAGGTTGTTTACTAAGAATATCCATTTATAGTAAATTTTTACTTATCCTACTATCAATATTTTAGAAAATAAATTTACTAGTAATATGCAAAACTAATAAAAAAATTCAAATTTATATGACTTAAAGCCCTTATATCCAAAGCAAAATCATCAATTTATGAGGATGATATCCTATAAATACATACAAAATTTCGTATTGAGCTTTTCCGTAAATCGTAATTTTAAATTTTTGTTTCCACTTTAATATTTTTATGGTGCAAAGATGTACATATATTTACCCCTCCAAGTAGTTCAATGGATAACACCACATAACGTTAGTCTTTCTTGACTCATGTATTAAATTACAAGTGTATGGCCATTTAAAACATTGGTACTTTGACCTGAGTTAAAACGAAAGCAAAAGAGCTGGCTGAATGGGCATTTTTAGGCAGTTTCCAATATATAATAGGATTTCAAGCCAAATTTACCTCAGAAGGCCCTCCATAAGGGCATCCCTTCGTTAAGCAGATAGCACTGGAATATTAAGTATTTTTTCCCATAATTCAATAAATTGGAATTTGAATGTTAAAACCTATCTTCTAAAATTCAGAAACGGAGACTTAGACGCTTTCCGGCTCTGGAAATTTTAATTAAAAATATCTCATGTAATTTTTGTAGTATGAGAATGGATTTATTTAGAGCTAATAAGGCTGCAAAAAACACGTTTCTCATTTATAGTTTCCTGCAATGAAGTCCACATAAAATTTTATACACTTTTACTAAAACGTATCACAGGACTACAGAGGTTGTAGTCTGAAAACTATTTTATTTAATTTATTCCTTAACCTGAATTTATGGCTCTAAGACCAATCTTTAAAGAAAATTCAGCCATTCTATCTCTTGAAAATACACCATATGTAAGAAAGATATTCTATTATGACATATGGAAATGCTAATTTCGAAAATCTTGTTGTTGTTGTGTTGTTGCTTGTGTTTACTTGTCTGACGTAGTCAGTCCAAACCCACGAAATTTCTTGTGGCAAGGAGCGCTAGATTACACCTGCTGTTGGCAACAGCCTTGAGCCCCATTCAGGTGATTCCGTCCCCAATTTTGAAGGAGAACACCCCGGAAGAACGGAACCGAGGATTCCCCACCCCTCTCTCCTTCCATCAAACCACACGAGAGGAATTTCGGTTCGCCGCATATTTATAGTGCCGCCATGTCGCACCGACACTATACATTTACAAATATCCATGCCTTCTAAGGGATTCAAACCGGGCCCTTCGGCAAGGCAGTCAGCGACGCTAACCACTATATCGGTTGGACGACCCAAAATCTTTTACTGCTTGAACATAAGTTTACTTCTGACATAATATTTCACAATGAAGATACATTACAAGAAACATATTCATATTTAATGTACTAGATGTCTTTAGATGCAAATTTACTACTCTGACTTTCTTAAAGATTTTATTTTTGGTGTATGGGAGTGAAATGCTAAAAGGGAACCAAACCGAATTATTGCTCTTATCTGCAGATTCGGGTCTTCCAATAAACTTAAATTATGTTCAGTTCCAGGTAAAGTCACTATTTATATTGACCTTTTTATTTATATGTAATGCCTACTTTGCTTTAATATATGAACATTGTCAGTTTGAACATTTTATGGGGTATAATTAATGAATGCATTTTACATGTAACAAATTTGAATCTTAATAGTTATAAAAGATAGTACATATGTGGCTGAGAGCATGTTATATTTATTTTCAGGGTTAGATAATAAACTATCTGACGTCGATAACATGCCGTATACTACATTGCTGTATGCAAATGGACCTGGATACAATCGAGATTTTCCAACAGGAAGAGAAAACTTGACAGGAACTAATACAGGTGAGCTGAGCTTAAGTGTCCTTTATTATATCTTAAAATAAATTCATTTCTAGGAAGCTGAATCATTTTCTTTGGCCTTATAACCTTCAGGCAACGCTTTTCTAATAACCTGTTGGATTGTGAAAATAATTTATTAAAAAGAGAAATCAGTGTAAAGATAAAGGGAAGAAATCAACCATGGCTGAGGCTTACGTTTGAATTTTCCAAACTTATATAAGCCAAATGATGATTGATTTTTCAACTTACAACGGATAGGTAGCTACAAATGAAATAAATAAAATTACTTGAACTTTACAAAATTAAATTTTTTTCAGTTATTGTACAGCGCGGAAGTATTTCATATTTTGCATGTATAATTGAAATTAGGTTTTAAAGTTAAATATTAGGAAGACCAAAACAAAATACCAAGTAAATTTAAATATAATTTTCATAGCTCGCATACCATTGGTAATTATTGTCGCATCTTCTTAAATTAATAGAGTTGTTCAGAATGGTAAAGTTCATTTTCATTTCTAAAGTAAAAATGAAGTCATTAAGACATTTATTAGAGAGTAGTAGTTATGCCGAGATTCTCAAAATATCATTAATTAAGGAGATTCAAGTACATTGTATGGATTCTTGTTGTTGTAACTGAGGATGCAAGAGGGAATATTTTATTGCTTGTGTTGAGACTGAGCTTATTAAAAACTCATGTTTTTTTAAATGAGTTGAGTCTTCCGCAGTTGTAAATGTTACTTTCGTTTCTGAAGAATAGAATCCTTAATATATTTGTTTAGGAGGAGAAATTATATTTCTATGAGTTTCTCATAGAAATATGAAGGCGATTTACTTACACTGTATGACTTGCTTTTCTGAACTGAGTTTGTAAGTCAGAATACTTTCTTTTATGGCATTACTGACTGGGACTTTAAAGAAGTAAAAGTTTAGGTAAGAAAAATAACTTTCTTGTTTTATTTGTAGGGATTAGGTACATACGCATTAGGTACTTTAAAGTTTAGAAACAATCTAGTGTCTTAATTTTACCTTTATTATAATTATCTTTATTATTAAAGAAATAATTTTTCTGTAAAGGCAAAATGTTTAGGCTGCTAAATGCTTTTTCTTTTTATTCTTTTTATTTTTTAAATTTCCAATGGCTATTCAAAAAGTTTTAAAAAACTCTTCAGAATCGCAAATAGGATCGGTTGAAATACCTATGCGGTGCAGATGGGCTGCAAGGCAATCATACCTTATAGACAGACGGAAAGTCGTAGCTGCATTGCGTCTTAGGAATAAGAGTACTTAACCACCTCCAACTTTTGAAGGCCGTACAATCCTGAAAATCTTGTAAGATTTTAGCTACTAAAAGTTAAAAAAGTTAGATAAGCATCAGCTAGGAGAATTTCGCAGGTAATTCACTAAAAAAGGACTACTTTTAATTTTTTTAATTTAAAATTTAAAATTCCTTGTGCACCACATAGTATTGCACAAGACTTACAGAGGTCAGTAAGAGAAATAAACAAATACAACAACACAACACGAAATAAAATAAACTTACAAATTCGCAGATGACACGTAAGAGATAAATTTACAGGAGAAAGAGAAAGCCATTTTATATTGGACAAATACGTGAAGAGGGGGAGGAAATGTAATATTCACAGAGTTTAACCTAGAAATGAGTTCCTTTCGTCCTTCCTTGAGCTTTGAACAATAGAACAACAACATCTTGCACTCCCTCGAAACTGCATGAACACAAGTCTGTACTATATAATCTAAATCTCTTCAGATATGAATTGAATTTACCATGTCCAGTTAGAAATTGACTAACTTCAAAATTTCAGAAAAAGTGTTTATTATTTATTCAATCTGTGAGAAATGAAAGGAAAATATAGTTTAGTCAAAGAGGCAGTAGTAGAATTCCTGTATAGTTCATTCCACTTGAGTATTGTATCATCCCTATTTTTGTTCTTATAAAATGACTTGGGAAGTAGCATTGGAGTAATTATTTGAAGATGTGTAGCTTCTTTTGCCAACCAATCAGCCCTTTCATTTTCTAGACTGCCAGTGTGGCCACATACAAGAGAAAAAATAGTATCAACACCTTTATTATTAAGATCTTTATGAAGGGCATGAGAAGTGACAATTAATTTATTACATGAAAAGATATTCCTAAGAGAATATAAGGATGAAAGAGAATCAGTGCGAATAAGAAATTAAGCATTTAGTGAACAGTTGTTAGATATCCATTTAATTGATTCACTAATGCACAGTAATTCGGCTTGGAAAACACTGCATTCATTAGGAATTCTAAAGAGTTTGTATTCCAGTTCAGAACCATGATGGAAAGCGACATAAGCTAATCCAACTCGATTATTAATTTTACTGCCATCTGTATAACATACAACCGGGAAATTATCATCAACAGAATTGTCATAAATGATAGTTTAAATTGGCAAACGATTGGCAGGATGAGGGAGATCTTCAAATAACACCTTGGTATCGAACATAAATTTCCTGATGGTATCTTTAAACTTTTTGTCATTTAAAACATGAAGGTCAATCGGAGAAAATCCTGAAATTGCGAAACATGCTTCATAGCTAATTGTTCTGTAGCCATGGACAACTCTTAGTAAAATTCTTCTTTGAATTCTGCGAAGTATACGGGAATTAATCTTCTTTTCTAAAGCTGTTCCCCACACTTTAGAAGCATAACAAATAAAGAGGATAATACCCTGCTTATAAATCATATCAATAACATTATATTTTAAACCAAACTATTGTAAGAGACAAGATTAAGTCCTCTAAGTATATTTTCCCACTTATTGGATAAATACATTATATGACTATTACTTATTGGATAAATACATATTATGACTAAAAAGGACTATTAGGGCGAAATTTATAATTGTTGCAAAAGTTTTAAAGCAAATACTTTAGAAATTACAAACAGGAAAAGAAAGCAACACAGAATTCCAGAATAGCTCCCGGTAGCCAATCTTATTGGCAATTCCATTAAAAAAATCTGTTTAAAAATGCTTCCGTTACGCAGAAAGTGCTACAAAAGCGTAAAAAGACACTATAAAGCGTCACAATAAAGACAGAAACAGCTTACTTGATCATCTTATCACCTGGTATGATACGTGTTGCCATCATTTTATCCGATGATTTTTATGGTACTAGATAACAATTTGACAAGAACCGATATATACAGAATAAGACATATCAGCGAAGTTACTGCACTAAGATTGCAGTTAAGAAAATATAAGTCTTGAGCAACATTCTCCATGATATCCGCTTTTCTGCCACATATGACGTTTCGTAAAAGGTTAAGTGTCTTTAGTTTTTACTAAAAATTATTTTAATAAAAATTCGGAAATATTTTGCATAACCTAGAGTGGTAACAAAAAAATATCAATTATGGGGAACTCTTCTTTTCACAGATGAGTACCGATTCAGTTTAATCAGTGCGTCTCGACTTACCTTCACCTAAGCCAGTAACTTGTTATCTTTCTTTCAATATGCAAGAAAATGACCAGTATGATAGCGATGATTTATGATCTCTGTAAGCATCATTTTAGAAAGACACGCAAAACCTTCATGTCCGTAATAGTGGTTCTTGTTTGCTAACATGTATAACGAAAATACCTTAGATCTCTATGCTTACCTTATGATGCAGTTGCCCCTCAGTTTATTTTTATAGACAACAACTGTGCTAATCTAGTGGATGACAACAACAGGGCTAATCTGGTGGATGACTTGAAAGTGAAGATATTAATCGGATGGATTGGCTAGCCAGACCACAAGACTTAACCCCTACAGAGCATGTCTGAATCGCTCTTGTAAGGTCTTTCTCCTCCTGGGAATGATTGCCATATGGACTCACACAGTACTTCATTTTCAGTATGAAGTCACATAGTGAGAGCCGCATACCTGGGAACATACACCCTTATTAATATCATTTTTGTTTAATCTTGCAGTCTCTATATTAGACCTCCCTTACACATGATGATGCTTATGTACCATGATTTATGCCTGTTATAGTATTTTTTATATTACATCAATGTAAGGAGTTACCATATTTCATTAAAATCTGTCCATCAGTTCTGGAAATTATGGAACAAAAGAGGAAATTCTATTAATTGCGAACACCATAGAAGTTCAAATGTTTCTTATTTTCATCGAACAATTTCAATCCTTGTAAACACTGAACTGAAATTTTCATTGGGTTTGAAATCAGGAATTTTTTCATTTACTTCTTTTCGAAGTTACATTTTCTTTCTTAACAAAAAGAGCCCTGCAAAATCTTTTATCCTGTTTATTTACCCCTATTTTGATCACTGTGTAATCTTCTCTTAAATTTCCAGGCCCTTTGCGTGCTAGGTCTTTTAGTTGATCACATGCGTATTAGTTTTTAGACTTATTTCTGATTTAGAGTTACTATCGCTCAGAAGTGGTAAGATATAGTTTGAATCAATGTTCGAGGTAAACGAGAACTCTTTCCGCTTTCTTGGAGTTTCAGAAAATAATCAAAAACATGTCATTTTGTTTCCTTTAACCGATTGTCTTGAACTATGGTATTCTCTAAGAAGAAAATTAAATTATTTTGCATCGAATATTTTTGTTTCGATTACAGTTATTCACATAACCTATCACTTTAAATTAGTTTCAATTTTTTTAGTTTTCTTAACTTGCAATTATAGTTCTATGATTTTTTTAGTCTTTGTGAAAAATTAACTTTGTCTCGTTAATGTCTAGCCATTAAACCTTTTCATATTAAACGAAGAGAGTAATATCTGCTGCTTTTTCCCCTAATAGATTGATTAAAATTGCTTTGCCATCATATGCTCTTTCATGGATTTCGCATAAGAATGCTGTTTCTAATGATACAAAGAACAGGCTCTAGAATTCTTGTTTCGTTGTAACCAGAGCCCGGATATTTTAATTAAGTTTCCAAGCGACACTCCTTCATTTTGTGTTCTACTACCAATCGCCTTTCTTCGTTATTATTAAGTTGTGCCACATCTGTGACAAGAAATTATCTAAAGAATTCGCGATAATCTTCCTTCCGAATATTTTCGCGGGATTAATTCTTTTAATTCAATTCATTTGATGTCTAATACTGTCAGTAACCATAACTCTTGAGCGATGTCTTTCAAAATTTTTAACATTTTGGCCTGAAACATTCTGAAGTAGAACACTGTTTTACTCAATTAGAATTGTTATCAAGTTATTTCGACTATTGCACCACAGTTAGGATTTATAATTCAGTGGTTCGAAGTATAATTTTCCAAGCAAACCTATGGTACTTCATTTCTTGGATTTTTGCTCACTATAAAAGATTTTATATTTTCCCTGTAGAGGGCGCTAAGAGGAAGCTCAGGCTTTGTTGTTCAAATGGCAGATTAGAAGACAACTGCAGTCAGAAATACAAACAGAAGGAGCAGGTAATAAAACTAAAACTGGGGTAAGTCTATAAAATCGTTCATCTTCTGCCAAGCTCTCCAGTATTTCTCCCAGAAGTGTCCCCGACCCCAGTGTAGGCAGTTACTTAAATGGTTCGCGTCCATTTCCTCACGAATGTTGCACAATTGGCAAAAGAGACTTGGCAGTATTTTTGTACGATATAGATGTTTGGAGAGGCAATCATAGCCAGTAGCGAGGCGAAACGTGGCAACAGGTCTGTCCCTTGACCATAATAGAATATTTGTGATTTCCTCAATCCATTTGTTGTCTTTGTTTGCTTCTTCGATTTTTTTTCCAATAGTCATCTCTCAAAGATTTTTCAATTAACCGTTTGGCGGTATGAAAAGGAATTGGTTTATTTATTATTTGGAGAAATTTTGGTTTCCTTCTTTGCCAGTAAGTCAACTATTTCATTGCCCTGGAGTCCACAGTGTGCTGGTACCTACTGCAAAATAACCTCTTTACGGTTTTCGATTAAATGATTAAGAGGCAGATGGATATTCAAAATGTCTGCTGAAATAGGAGCTTCAGATGAAGCAATGGTCAAAAATATAGCTCTAGAATCTAATAGTGGAAGCTAAGACATTGTCATAAAATAATAACAGTAGAATTAAAAATAAACTAAAGCACAACAATTTAAAATTTACGCTAGCCTGTAGCCTTAATAATTGTGCGATGTCATTCAGTAATTTTAAACATTTTGACTTGAATCATTTACAGTTAGAAAACTAACTTCTCAATTAGAATCGTTATCGAACTATTTCGACGATTGCGCCCAAACTATGATTCATAATTCAGTGGTTCGACTGTAATTCTCCAGGTGGGCCTACGGTACTTCATTTCTCAGATTTTTTGCCCACCATAAATAATTTTGTATTTTCCCACTAGAGAGCGGTAAGTGGGCACATAGATAGTATTGTAAATTAAATAATAACAGTAGTATTAAAAATAAACTAAACCGCAGCAGTTTAAAATTTACACTAGTTATTTCAGCCATATTCGCATTGCGTTGTCGAAAAATTAGTAACATTACGTAAACCAAAATTTTTTTGATGAGTTTCAAGTAAATGTTAAAATTCAAGTTTAATTAATAAGCTTACCAAATTAAAAGCATTTTAAAAAGCTGAATTTCATTATTAATTATAAGCATTTTCGACTTCAAATTATAAGTATGTGGATTATGGAAAGTTGATTAAATGGGAAAATAATACACAGAATTTATTAAAATATTGCTCATACCAGTAAGCTTTTGCAAACTTGTAGTTTAAATTTTGATGTACGTCACATATCGTGAATTTTCCATAATATTAGAGATATGCGGAGAGCAACTTCGGCAGTTCACTTCCATTATTTAAATAAGATTACATGCATCAAATATTGTTCTAGTATTTCTAACCGTAATAAAGTCATAATGAAACATATATCAAAAACTATTTATTACGCTGTCGACCACAAGAATTGATTGTAACTTATAAATTCATCTTTAGAAGTATAACCGGTGTTAACTCTTTCGCATCGAGAGAGGACCAAATCTGTTTTCCTCAAACATCAAAAATGCCAGTGTGCATAAATTTCTCTTAGAATAGGTTTCCTTCCCCCATGACAATTAGAATGCTAAAGCGCTAACAATAACCTACTTAAGTAAAGCTACAACTTCTTTCTTAGATGCTTTTACCACTGTGTGCAGTTTCTCCTTGGAACAGGATTGTAACTTCAGACATCAATAGCTAAACATTGACAGTAAACAAGGGAGAAAGAAGGTGCATTAAAATAAAAGGACTCCTTTTGGTGACTTCAAAAGAATGACTGATATGTCATTTAACAACTCCCGAAAGCAATGAGCAATGCTCTAACGTGATGAGGGAAAACACTGGGTAGAAAATAAATCAGGGCGACTTGCCGATGTCTGAATAGTCGGGTATTTTGGGTGACTTCGATGCGAAAAGATTAACTGCAATTTTTTTTTTTTTTTTTTTTTTTTTTTTTTTTTTTTTTTTTTTTGCGTGTTTGTATATTCACACACAAACAAAGAGGCAAAAACGAAAAATATTTTAGAATAATGTTTGTAACTTGATATTTATTGAAACCAGGAAGTAGTGAATCTAAAAGCAAAACTGCTAAGCAACATCTAAATTTCCTAGATAAGTAGGAATTAGAGTGTTTTTGCTCTGAAGGACATAAAATAATTTGCTTGTTATATAATAATGCTGATATTCTACCAATGCTGTATAACACTAAACATCAGTACGAACAACATTAATCAAAATATGATCGTTACGCAAGATTAATGAATCACGAAAAGTTGCAGGACTGAGACAACAACAATTCATGTTTACTAAAATATCACAAGAAAGTGAAACGGAGATGCATGCATGTTACCTCTTGTCGAAGTTGGTACTTAAACACTCGAAATTTTTTAACCGAAGGTGATTTCGTCCAGATATGTTTGCTTAAAGCAGCAAATGTATTTGTCTCTCTAAGTGTGAAGGCATATAAAGACATCGCTTTGTCTCGAAATACCAATGCGAAAACAGTTACTGATTTGGGGAGCAAGATCAAATGATCGGATCAAAGCAAAATCATCTAATTTCGAAGCCAATGGAAAAATCCATTGGCTGTGACGAGATTACAGACACTGGACTGTAACTCAATTACCTGTGTTTTTTTCTGCTAGTGACCCAGATTTCAACACTTTTCAGGAATTATTAAAACTAATACCGATGCTTAGCTCTATTCCAAGATGAAATATATTTAATTACATTTATAAGCTTTCGCAAAAATACTATCTAGCTGTAAGAAAATTTACTTCTTTAGCAAGCTATAGCGGTCCATTTAATGGTCGGAAAAACCATCGGTTGGATGGCATTACTAAAAAAAATTGAGCGTTTTCAAGGTTTCATTTAGTATTCATTAGACACATTGCATTATACATCAAGAAATACCAAGATAGAGATGGAAAATGTGTCGACACTTATTAAAAGAAATATTAATTTCATAAAATCTAATTTTATTCATAAAATCTAAATTTTATTCATAAAACCAAATTTTAAGTCGGCAAAAGTTCTTTGCTTTCTCAAGTAAGTTAGAAAGCGAATATTTCAGTTTTTTCTACTATATCGAGGTACGCCGACTATTCTGTCCAAGGCTTTTAACCGATTCTAGGATTTTAAAGATGATGTATTCCGGTTCTTAATAACCAAAAATCAAGATACAAGTTTGTTTTCTGATTCAGTATGGTTGCCAGATTTATCCATTTCGATAACAAAAAGCTCTTAAGCGATTTAAATTTCAAACTGCAAGAAACGGATCGGATAATTATGAACTTTTGTGACCAAATTAAAGCACTTAAATGTAACCTAGCTCTTTGGGAAACGCAAGAGAAAAATTGAAATAGAACGCACTTTCTGACATGCAACATGAAAAAAGCACGTTTAAGAGAAACTACATCGTAATAAAAATACTCGGTAAACATTTTAAAAGACTTGGAATTGATTTTTAAATAAGATTTGTAGGTGTTTTTTAAGTTTTTGAAAGACAAATTTCATTTGTTTCCTTTGATTTTCTTGATAAATACAGGATTAGTTCCTAATCATGTGCAAATGGAGGTTATCGAAATCTAGTGCGATTCAAATTCGAAGGCAAAATTCAGTGAAGTTGGAATGCCTGAAATTAATAAGTATTTACCACCCAGGTTTGAAAATATTCTATATTTTGCATACGATATTATTTTTATGTCTGGAAGTGTTACCGATGAGAACAAATATTTGCTGTCATGAAAGAAAATAGTCTCCTGTAAGATCTGGAATTACTAACATTCACCTTGGGTCAATTTTGAAAGTAATCATTGCGAACAAAGTTTTCTCTCAAAATAGAAAAGATGGTAACAGAGGAGAGATTTAATATGTTAGAAGAAAACACTAATTTTACCGGTATACCTCTTAAGAAAACTACGTTTCTATACAAATTTACAACTTTTTTTTTTTTTTTTTTTTTTTTTTTTTTTTTTTTTTTTTTACATTCACGGTTAAACCTTGTTTATCTGTCCCATGTTAACCTTTGAGTTTGTCATGTATAGTATAAAGTGAAGATGCAATTTCCATTAATTCGTGCAGGAAAAGTCTTTGTGCGTTTTCAAGATCTTCAAAGAAATTAGTAACGCATTTCAAATATGTCTTAAAACCCAAAATAACACTAAAGGAAATAAAGAATCCGTAAAATTTAGTCTATAATAAACGAAATTGCACGTATTAAACTAGTTTTACCATCCAAACCTGCAATAAAACAATTATACTAGAATTAAGAATTATGAAATAATTTTGGTTTCTTACTTAGACATTGGAAATTCCGTAATCTAAAGTACAAGACCTATGATGCACAAAGAACTAGGGCTTTCTATAAATATTTTACTGCCATTTATATTCAACAGGACTGCGTTTGCTGTTTCTATGTGTTTCTACCTAGCCAAAAGTCGAAAGTTCATGTTTCTATTTTACTCCGTTTCATACGAACAGTTTGAGATAAAACAGCATACTTGACTGCTAACATAAGGCATATTTTCCCGTTTGCAGGCAATAAAACATCCAGCAAATTACCTTACACTTGAAGGGCTTTTGTCATTTTAAATCGTTATCCTGGAACCACTACATAAAAGAAAGGGTTAATGAAAGTTTTGTTTCCGCCTTTCGTGATTAAAGCAAAAGTCCAGATTTCTTTCATTAACTGGCTAAAAGTACTAAGTATTTATCTTTTGTAGGTCTTTCGCAAATGCAAAATGGCATAAACCAAACGTGCATAATAGAAAATATAACTGCACTTCCTTTAAAATATACGTATAATTATGACTGAGCATTCTACGTAAAATCGTTAAAATTTATCAAAAAATTAATTTTAAAATTATTTTTGAGTACAAAAATTTGTAATCTTTAACTCTCATAAATACCAGTAGGATTGTAAAAATTTTTTTAATATTGTTTACGCATTTTCTGTATTTTATTTAAAGATTAAAACGACAGCATTATTTTGGATTTTATAGGTTTGTGAATAACAATATAATAACAATATTGGCTGCCCCGCCCCTTGAACTCAATCACATTACGGGTCCGCCTTTCCTTTGGGCACTTCGTGGAGGTTCAACCTCCACTATTACCCTTCCAAGGGAGCAGCGCACCACCTGGATAAGACACCAGGCAGCACTGGTCGTCAAGTGCTCCTGCCAGTCGCATGGGCGAGCTCGTCGCAGTGGGCCGTTACCCAAAAAACCGAGGGGAACTAGCCCTCCGGCTACGGTTCCACACCGCTCAGGACATGCCAGTCCCCGAGGCCGGCCAATAAATGACCTTTCCCAGGGGCTTCAGAACCACCAAGTTCATAAATTTTATCCCCCGTGGCCGAGACTGCCTAGGTACAGATCCTAGCCAGTAGCTTCGCAGTGTTCTCTACGTCGACCCCCGGAGGGGATGGGTTTGTGAATCAATCAATTTTACTCTCCATTCCTGTAATTAAATTACAACTGTGGGAAACCTATTACACACTCCCGGTCTCAGTGGGAGGAGCAGGTGAGAGGACCGAATCGTTGCGTTCGTAAGTGGTATGGTATCCACGTAAACATTACCACTTATCCATCCCCCGTATCAGACGGGAGGAGATGATAACCATTTGTATGATATTAATTCGGTCTTAGGTGCCGTAAGTAGTTATATGCCAAATAGCTAGGTTAAGTGCGGGCGGAGAGCCTGAGGCTAAGTTTCCACCCGCTTTAACCCCCCTACGATCTCATCTGACTGGATGATTTTGCTGGGGAGAGATGTATCTTGCCAACAAATCGTTTTATATTGGGATGTCAATCACAATCCTCTTAATTTTAATTAACTTTATTAACTTAATACAAAGAAAAGTAGAACAATATTTACATTATTTACATATATATATGAGTCGAAGAAAAGTTGAAAAACATAGACTTCGATGTCCTGTAGCATTAATCATAGAGTAAATCTTGGACTTACCAGAAGTCGAACGATTGCTACAAAAACTCTATGAAATGGTGATGGGTGTCTTGATCCGTGACTTTCTTAATGATCTCTCTTATTCCTTTAATTCCTATTGGGTATTTTTCCAAGTGTTCCGTCCCTAAGGAGGAGAGAGAGGGCGGGAACAGACGTTTCCTGTCTGGCGCTGTTAAAGGGCAGGTCATTATGTAATGAGCTGCGTCCGCGAGGCTTCCGCTAGTGCCGCAGGCACATCTTACTTTCTTTTTGTGGAATCTTACTATGTAAGATGAGAAGTTACCGTGATTATTCAATGCTTGATTTTCGTAATAGTTGCTCTTTAGTCTTGTTGTTGAGACTTTAGGGAAAATTTTATATGTCATCCGACCTGTTGTCCCCTCGTCCCACCTTTCCTGCCATTGTAAAAGGGCTTCTTTGTGTAGTCTGTTCTTTGCTACTTCCTCTGAGAGAGGAACGTGTACGTCTACTACTTCTTTGTCTGTCGCCTTCTTAGCCTCTTCATCCGCTCTTTCATTACCCAGCGTCCCTTGGTGGGCTTTAACCCAATTAAGGGACACTTTGTGCGTTGATATGAGCGTATTAATGATCTCTCTTAGACTTTGTATACATCTCTTTGAGATTTTGCCGCTGTTAAGGCTGTGTAATGTGCTCAGGCTATCTGTGAAGAATGCAACCCTGGTGGAGGAACTTGCGTTCTGTCCAACCCAGAGCAGCACGCTTCTGAGGGCGTGAATTTCTGCTTGAAATACTGTTACGTCATTGTTTAGGCATATCCTTTCTTTGTGTATTTCTTGACTGTCTTGGAAGATTACCCATGCGGCTCCCACTTTGTTGTGCATTTTGGAACCGTCTGTAAAGACCTCTATGTCTTTATTCTTTGGTGGGTCCTTTCCCCATTTAATTCTTTTCGCTTCGGCTGGATGATATTATATTGTAGGGAGTCTGTCCTCTATCTCATTATTCCAGATTATTGTGTCTCCCATACTTATGTTTTCTTTATAGTGGACCGCTCTATAAAATTGCGCCTCCATGTCTGCTTTGATATCCAGGAGGATTGTCCCGGCGATTATTTGAAGCCCTGCCGTAGGGGACGTTGTATAAGCCTTTGTGATACATAAAAGGGCTATCCTTTGTATCTGATTTAATTTGGTTTTTACCCTTTCAGTGCCGGTGTACCAGATTGGGCACCCGTATAGTATCATTCTTTCTATTGCTTTTATATATAGCGATTTAAGGAGGTTCCCTTCGAGGTTCCATCTGTGTGAAACCATTCTATTCAGATTATTGATTAGTTTGAGTGTTTTGTCCTTTATTCCTGTCAGATGGGGAATCCATGTTAGTTTTTGGTCTAGCGTGAACCCTAAGTATTTTAGGTGTTCACATCTTGGGATCGCTATGTTTCCCCATTTGATTCTTGGTGGGGATCTCTGTAATTTATTCCCTTTTGGAAATAGAATGAGCTTTGTTTTCTCAATACTGAAGTTTAGCTTATATGTGTTGCTCCATTCCTTTATTATACTGAGCGCTTTGTGCGCCTTTCTTTCTATTACTAGCCGGTTCCCTCCTGCTACGATTATTATAAAGTCGTCGGCATATGCTTGTATGCTTATATGATCTTCAAATTCTAGATTTAGGGCGGTGTCTGCTATTAGATTCCATAGAATTGGTCCTAAATTGGAACCTTGGGGAGCTCCTTTGTAATACTTATGAGTCACGCAGACCCCGTCTCTGTTATATGTAACTATTCTATCTTGTAGATAGCTTTTAATTAGCCCGAATATGTTTGAGGGGCACTTTATATCTTGTAGTCTTGCTAGTATCCCTGGCCACCACAAGTTATTAAATGCGGAGGCCACATCAAGGGATATCACGCAGGTATGAAGATTGTTCCTTTTGTTCTCATGGCTTTGCTTGACTAAGCTTCTTAGCGCATCTATTCTGCTTGTGTCTGGTGTGAACCCAAACTGCTTTGTGTTGAGTATTTTATTCTTAATTAGGAAGAATGTAAGCCTTTTTGCTAAGAGCTTGTCTAGGATTTTGCCCCAGGCTGAAAGAAGGCAAATTGGCCGGTATGCTCCTGGTGTCTCTCTGTCTTTACCCTCTTTATGGAAGAGAACTAAATTAGCTTCTTTCCATTGTTGGGGAAAATAGCCAAAAATAGGTTTGTGAAGATAAACTTTTTAATCAACCGAAGATCAACTTTTTAATCACTAGTTTTGCACCCGCTTTGGTGAGAAATTCATTTTAAATCTGTGGGAATTCTTCAGAATTCATTATCAATATCAGAGGAAAATAATAGATGTCGTCAATTTTTAGTTAACGTCTTATCATAATATCTTCATCGTACAAACTTTTGGTAAGAGTATATTGTTGAAAGACGAATCAGAATCAGATGGTAATACAATGTCAGAAGCGCATCATAATGTAATAGAAGGAGTTGTTGGGCAACCGTGAAAGCTTTACGGCAGGAAGCCCATCATTCGACAACTCCCGCAGAGAGAGTAGAGGGGAAGGTTTTACAAATGTAGAATTAGCAAATATACGTCTAGAACATGGAGCTATTGAATGTAATGGGCGAGCTACTCTGCTTTTAAAGCGGAAGCGCTATCCCTCGAAGCCTATTTCGAGGCACCAAACATTTGTACGGTTACATCAAATATTAACTTTAATAGTTTTCTTTGAGAGACATGCGACGAATCAGGAACGAATGACATGGACTCCTGAAATCAATATGCTACGTCATGCAGAAGACACTCCACGTACCAGTAAACGAGAAATTTCTTCTCTCTTCGGGCCTTCCCAAAACCATCGTCTTGAACCAACCGCTATAAGTAAGGCAGCCTGATATTTAGTTGGAAATGGTTGCTTAGTGAGATATCTACAGAAAAAAATCATCGGAACCCTTTTACCGGATCCTGTCTTACTCACAGATGACGCATACTTCACGGAAGAAGATGCACAATGCAAATAACTAGCAAGTATGGGTGGTGCAGAAACCTCTTACAAAACTGACATGAGCAGCAGTTTAATGTCATTACTTGATCTGGCACAGTAGAGATCATTTAATAGTCCCATTTCTCCTGCTCGGTCATTTAGTCAAACGGCGTTACTTTTTTCTTTTTCTTGTATTTTTTTAAGTCTTGATAAAACTCCGAACTGCTAAACGATCAGCAGATTTGGCAGACTTTGCACCATGCTATGCGGTTCGAACATGTAGGACTCCAGCCGAATTTAGCCGTGATATTCTGGAACGCATGCAGAATTTGGGCAGTAGCAAATAGTGCATGGTGGTCCTATTCACAAGTCTGCAAGATCGCTGGATCTATACTCCCTGGATTTTGCCTAGTACATGAAAGGTACAGCGTAGGATGAACAATGTGGAGATGTCTCATGCTTTTGATTGATGCTTTTGATTTGGGTAACTGTCGCCGCTATCCAAGAGACACCTGAAACCTTTTAAAATGAACGTAATTCTATGCGGCCCGATATCAGGCTTGTGTTTTGACTTAGCTTAATATCTTAACTGTTAGATTTTGATACATAAAATAATGTTCTTCACTTACGTTTTGCTCTTTTGTTTTTCGTGTCCTGTGCGTACAATGATAACATTTCTAACATTTTAATGCTGCCTAACGCACGGTGATAACATTTCTAACACCTTAATGCTACCTAATCTCGCTCCGCACTTTGAATAACCTACCCCCACTTGAAACTTGCACACGCAGTAGCGAATTATCCTATATATTTGCCGTTATTCTCCAAAATATATAGCTGTTTTCTGTAAAACCCGAAAATATCTTAATCAGATCTTGATCCATAAAGTGGCCATTGCAAGTTTCATTATAAGTGAAAGCTTTCGTTTTCTGGCCCAAATTCCTTCATCTTACTGTTACGGTTTTTCATCAAACCTCTTGATATCACACGTCTCATTGTTAATAGGCTTCTGGTGATCGAAATACCATGAGGCCAAAATTCTTGAAAATTTTGAAATTCTGTTTTTTTCTGTAAAGCTAGCTCATTTCATATTGGGACAAGAATAATCCTTTATCCTTTTAAAGTCCTCCGTCTATATATTTTTTATTTAAAATTTTCTATTTAGCTTTATATCAACTTATAAATTCTTTTATAAAATAGCTCAACTACATTCGCGTTGAATATATCATTGCCATTGTAGTTTCGATAGACTTTAGTCGCAGTTTCTTTGTTTCTACACTTCGGCATTATATATTGATACACTCTTTCGTTTTCTAATAATTTTCTCTGAAGAAATGCTGATCCATCCCTTAAAATTGATTAACTATATCCTCTTGAGCACAAAAAAAGGCTGTCTTTCAGAACTCTTTGGCCAATTCATCAGTCTTCATCTGTGCACTCATGCTCAAAAAATAAGCACCAAACGCTGAAAGAAAGGGTACAAATGTAAAAAAGGGAAATAAAGCATACGCATTACATGTGAGGCATAATTTGCATCGCCGAATGCAAATAGTCAACCAACATTAGCATAAAACACTATCCCTTGGTCACACCACAACGCCTTGAAAAGGGCATGTTGAACCTTTTCGTTAGTCCGCTAGCAGGCAAATATTCCATGTAATTCGAGATAGCCAAAGCGGATAGCATGAGCCGAAGACATTCCCCATCTGCATGATTTTAACCGTTGGAGAGCTGTCGGGATATCTCAAGCTAGTGCAAGATAATCCGCTGTATCTAGAGGGCTGAATGTGCATTGTAGTGTCATCAGTAAGCTGTGTAATCGTTATCAAACGGATCAAAATCCGTGTAAAAGAAGTGATTCTTGGCGCTGCAGGATTAACACAACGGCAGACAATCACTTTTTTTGCTATGTGAAAGACACCATAGGTTACTATAACACGACAGATGGCGTCACATCTCTCTGTTGCTGCATAATGGCCCATATCCCACCAAACTGTGCCGCATCGACTGCATGAAGGTGGACTGTACGCTCGATGACCTGCGTTTTGTGTTCCTTTCTTCCCATCGCATGTGTGAGCGCAGTTGAGTCCGTGAAAATCGCAGTTTGACACCAGAGCACTGAGATCACGTATTTTTAATGGATGGGTTACTATTTAACATCCATAAAGATTTCCTAAGGGCAATGATATGGCGAGAGCCAAGGACTTGCTATCGGACACGTCAAATATCGTTGAAAGTGACCAGTACAGAGAAGGATGCTTACTTGCATGAGCTAGGATAGCAACTAACAGCCGCATAGAGCTCTTCGTGATTCTACCTCAGGCGTCCGATTTCGCGACGAAATTCTACACCCAAGAGGGGTCCTTTTATCGCTGCAATGGGTACCAAAGCAATATTTATGAACAATAACGCCCGCCCATATAGAGCTTAAGTGGTGCAGAGTTATCTGGAGAGCGAAACCATTCTACATCTGCTTTGGCCAGCTAGATCACCGTATCTGAATCCCATAGATTATGTGTGGGATATGCTGAGATGACGAACAGCAGGTCGCAGTGTACCGCCAGGCACCCTCCACGAGTCCCGACGTGCATTACTACAGGAAAGGTAGCTACTGACACAACAAATGATCAGCGAGACTATTGCCAGCTTACCTTGCTGTTGTCAAGCATGCATTTTAATTATAGGGTATCATACCTGTTATTACCGTGATGTTTCCATTGCACATTATTTCGACCCATTTGATGTTTCGCGATGTGTTTTAATACAAATCTTTTTCTATGTCTTTGCTTTATCGTTTGCATTGTTGTCTAGTAATCCCATACCTATTGCATCATTTCTCCCTTATCTTGTAACTGTGCATTGAACTGTGGGTTGCGAACCCGATCGAGGCAGAAGGGGGTCGATAAAATTTTAACAATTTTGATATTTCTTTAGCTTATTATTAGTCCAAAGAGGCATTTTTCCTGAAGGACTACTGTTTTCGTTTTGCGATTTTGCGTTGGTTCACTATAAATGTCCGTTTCACTTTTCAAACTGTTGCCACCAAAAGTTAGAAACCTGCATTATATTTGAAGAAATTAAATAATGAAAAATCTGCATAAATGTATCTATATTTCTCGCATTATACAGAGGCCATCGAATTTTGAATGATGTAATCCTCCTACAAATTTGAAGACAAAATTTGAAATTTGTTTTAATATAGATTTCATATTTTGTAAAACTTTAACGAATTTTTGATTAAGAAACTCAAAGATTTCAAAGCGAGCAATATCAACGTTGTACAGAAAAAACATTTTTATCTCCAGCGCGTGAGTCTCTGTATCGGAAATTCTAAAGATATGCTCATTTTAAAACTATTTTGCGATATTGCTGTTGAACTGAGTTTTATGGTTTAAGTGCGAAGAACATGATATTTAATAGATAAATGTAACACACAAAACGTTAAAAAAACGGCCCTTTGGATGTAATTTCAAATCTGAAACATTTCAGATTTTTAGTTCAAAGAGATTTGAGTCACGGAGGAATATTTCTTTCCTTTTGGCATTTTGCGTCGGACTCCTATAAATGTCGGTTTACTTTTCAAACTGTTGCCACAAAATAAAATATATTTGAAGAAATTGAAGAATGAAAAATCTGCATAAATGTATATATATATCTCGCTTTGGGATAAAGCAACGGTACATAGAGCCATCGAATTTTGAATGACGTAATCCTCTTACGAATATGAGCATGTTGAAGCCGAAATTTGAAATTCGGAATTTGTTTTATTATCTATTCCATATTTTGTAAAGCTTTAACGAATTTTTGATTAAAAAATTCAAAGATTTCAAAGCAAGTAATGGCAGCGTTGTACAGAAAATACATTTTTATCTCCAGAGCGCCAGACTCTGTATTGGAAATTCTAAATATATGCTCAATTTAAAACTATTTTGCGATATTGCTGTTGAACTGAATTTTATGGTTGAACTGCGAAGAACGTGATATTTAATAAATAAATGTAACACACAAAATGTTAAAAAAACGCCACTTTCGACGTAATTTAAAATCTGAAAACTATCAGCTTTTTTTAATAATTTTACAGTTACCAAATATTTTTTACTCAATGCATCTGAAAATAGATAAAGACAAAAAAATAAAAACAAAGAAGAAACGAAAATTTTCGACGCATTCTTTTACAATAGAAACGTTCATTTTACTTTGAGAATTAAAGTTAATGACTTAAAACTGTGCTAGCATATTACATTACAAGTGAATAAACTGACACTTTCACTCACGAGTGTCAGATTTGCGACTTACGGGGTCCCACAAAATTTTCGTAAATATTATGTGTTCCACCCACACGAAAAAGTTAAAAAAACCATAAAATATTTACATACCTGTGAGCAGTAGTTCTTGAGAAAAGGTACATCGGGTATAAACAATTGGAGAAAAATATATTTTTATGTAAAAATCAGCATTCGATAGAAAACTAGATATTTTACAGCTCTAATTTTCATCGATATTAAAGTTTGGTATTTTTAGCAAGCTAGAAGTGAAGAAAATTTGAAAATGCATATATCCTAAATCCCCATTTTTTGAAGCTTTTTGGCTTTCAATATCCCTTACTCAAAATTATGTCTTTGTGGAAAGTAGATTTACAACCCTTCCAAAGTTATTATATTCATAATTTCATTTTATTACGTAAATTTATATTGGCAAAATGATGAAAATTCTGAAGGATTTTTTTGGGGGGTGGGAACTGTTTATTGATAAAAAGCCCATCGTAGATTGCATTTATTGTTCTCATTAACCAAATTTTTGTCAAAAATGAACTTACACCAATTTCAAAGAAAACGTCTCGTATGTCTAAAATCAGGCTGCTTAGAACTAGTTAAAGTTCTAGCTGACTGATGATCCAAAGATTACCGAATTTATTTCCAAACCGGCTGACTTTTATCTCAAACATAGAATATGAATGAGTTACTAATGTAATGCAAATATACTCAGATAAAATAGAAGAAGTCTCAAGTATGCCTTGCCAGTTTAAAGGAATGTTGTGCTTATTAAAATTTGTGTGTTTGTTAAAAGTTAAATGAAATTGTGTTTATTAAAAGTTAAGTGAAAGAGATAATACATCAAAATTTATAATTCATGTGTTTTGGAATGAAACATTGTCAATAAACCTAGGTACTGCATTTCTTCTGCTAACTGTCAGTAAAACGAAAGTATTACATTTCTTCAGCTAATTTATCCACGTAGCCACGTAAATCCTTATAACAAATTTTGCGCAGTATAAAGAAACTTGCGCAGTTTAAGTAAAAGTGAACCATTTGGAAAGAAACCAAATTGCCATAGTCTTTGAGAAGGCATTTTGAAAAAGTGCCTAACTGTTATGAATCTGTGTTTGGAAATGAGAGAGACACTTGCAAAGACGATTTAACTTTGAAAAAGAAGCGTTTAGGAACTATTTTTACTTTAAATTTCAATTTCTAAATTTCCCCATAATTTGTCGTGGCATATTTCTTGCAACAGAACTGAAATTAAAAACTTTCACTGCTTGTTCGATAGATTAAATTCAAAAATAATGTGGATATGCAAAAGTGGCAGAAACGAAAACAGTTTTATTTAATATATATATATACGCTCGGTGCAATTTTTTTCTGATGTTTAGATATTTTCTGAATTGTCAACTGATTCTTAATGAGGAAAACCCATACTATTAAATACATGTTTTCTGCTTTTAAAGGCATGCCTAAAGTTATCTACATAAATGCAGGATGTCTCATAAGTCGGGACATATTTTAAAATTTCTACAAAAGCACCAAGTTGACAATTACTGTGTTTTGCACATGAAGAATTTTATCATAGAGGTCATTTTCTTAGGTGTATGATATATTTTTATTCAAAAATTTATCAATAGATGGCAGCGCTGTACGATTATTACCATTATATGAAAATTTAGTTTAATTAAAAGAGAATGCGGATTGAAAGCTGACAGTGCAATTGTTAAATTATTTATAATGTCGTAATACGCTTGAAAATGCAGAGTGTAAATACAGAGTTTTCCGACTTAATTTCCTCATGCTGTTTTTATTAGGTTTATTATGCTGCGGGAAAAAAAAAAAAAAAAAAAAATCTTCAGGGAACAAAGCTCCTAGAAAAAAACTAGAAAAAAAAGAGGGACAGTTCTATATTTTTCGTTCTACTGGGCCGATTGACGAAATTCACATTACGTTTTCCATGTCTCGAAAGCGCGATTTAGGATATGTATTATATATATATATATATATATAGCATTGTTCCAATATATGTATTTTGACACAAAATCCAACTTTTTATGAAATAAGATGCCAAATTTTTTTTTCTATATTTCGATTCTAGGACTAAATTTCGCCAAACTGCCAAGTTTTGTAAAAATCACATGAGAGTTTTTAAAAAAATAGCTCTCGAAAGTTTAGCTCCTCATTGTTAATTCAATTTGGTATGTATTTATAATTATATCTTTTTTTATTACACTTACTTGATTCCTTTTTTCACAGTTCGGAATTTAGCTTCATTCTAAATAAAATTCCCCCATTTTTTTATGATTTATTTTTTAAATTTCTATTTTAAAATAATTTTTATAAATTTTTCGAAAAAAACTATAACCTATAAAAGTTTTACCCTCATCTTAATGTAGATATATTTCTAAGTATACCTGCAAAAAATTTCGGCTTTTTATTCAAAATTTCGGAAGATATACGTGAATTTATATATTGGCGCGTTTTGAAATTTGGCATATTTGTTGAAAGCGATAACAGCATGTAATGTGGTTTACGCCCTTTGTTAAAATTATTTGAAAATAGGAATGGTGTAACTTTTTTTCCTGTTATTCACAATGTAAAAAGGCAGGAACAATGTCACATTTTTCCCGCTCTTGCATAATAGAAGGGAAAGGAAAATAGGTTGCCATACATTAAGAAGTTCGCCAAGTGAATTATTCTTGAGGCAAACTGAAAACAAAAGCTGCCAAAACAAAATTAAATTTTTGAATTTGTCCATAAATTTCGCAGCAAATTTTACAAAATTTAATATGTAGGCATAATTTGAGTCGTAGAATCGAAATATGGAGAAACCTGGTATGTTATTTTATAAAAAGACCCATTCTGTGTCAAAATACTTATGTTAGAACATTGCTATATATAAATCTAATATATATCCTAAGTCGAATAATATATACCTTTCGAATGAACAACGCAAGTTGAATTTCGTCAATCAGCCCAGTAGAACGGAAATATAGAACTGTTCCATTTTTTTTTCTTTTTTTTGAGCAGTGTACATTTATTAAGTTTTATTAAGTATTATAATAGCTATATATCAGAGAATAGCAATGCAATCAATTAGTGGAAATTTAAAATTTTATTATTTATTATTTTAAATAAATTTACTTTATTAGTCCAAAGGGCTTTGTCCATGACCCCCATAACACAAGACATCCTCAGGATATCCTATTTAAGTCGCAATCTCCCGGGAAGCAGTTAGGATATCCTGAGGATGTTGATTCTCAGATATCCTGAGGACTTCTTAAGTCAACATCCTGAGGATATCCTATTCAAGTCTCAATGTCCCGGGATATATAAAGATCTCCTCAGGATGTTGATTTTCAGATATCCTGAGGACATCGTAAATTAACATCTTAAGGATGTCCTGTTCAAGTCGTAATGTCCCGGGATATATGAAGATCTCCTGAGAATGTTGTTTCTCAGATATCTTCAGTACTTACTTTTTATGGAAGCTCATATCTGAAAATATTAAAGTAACCTTGTACCACACGCAAGTCATGTTATAAGAATCAAAATCTTACTCTATGGATTACCTATTCTGCATATGAAAATTTAATTGTTATGCTTACACTGGATTTCGTCTTGTATATGTTGACTGTAAATATTAAGTAATAATATTTTCAAATTTTTGTTGTTGTTTCACAGTGCCTATTGATCAGAGAACTTTCTTACAAGTTATAGGCACGCGTTTTCATTCGTTTTTGAGTTTCATATTGAAAGTGTGTTTACGATTAAATTCTAATTGCTACATAATATATTTTGTAAACATTATTTTAGATACTTTTCTAATATCTTTGAACACAAATATTATGTACGTTACAGGTTAACTCAGAAAATCTTTTACGAAGACATTTATCCTATGAACAGATGGGCATGATGTGCATCCATGCCTTATATGGCATTCGAACTTGAGCCCTTCTGTACGGCAATCTGTCAATATAATCACTTACCCGTCTCTGAGGCACTAATCAGAAATATCAAGTTATAAAAGTATTCTATTAAATCCATCGATAGTTCTTAGCATAGAAATAACTATACTTTGAAATTGCAAAAGAAAAAAAAAAAAACTTTTTGATCTGTTACACTATGATATTAGTAATGAATGATGTTTAGTGCTGTGCAGTAATAAGTAACAATATATTTTTTTTTTTTAACAAACGAAATTTTAAATTACAGACGCAGTTAAAAACTAGTCTGTACGAGGTTTAACTTGCTTTAATTTGAATTTATAAACAGAAGAATAATTTTATTGGGCTAAAAAATTCATTGCAGTTTCTTCGTTCATTTTCTGGTAAGTTCTTTAATAATGAGAATTAGTTTTTCAAAGCGACTGAGGTAAGAAGTAACTTATTTTTTACCTCTCTGTAATAGGAAAATAAGGTTTGAGAATGGGAAGAACTAACATTAAGTTCTTACTCTCCTCAAACCTCACTTTGCTACTTCACTCTTTAACCATACAAATATTCGGTCTTTGCTAAACAAAGCGCGAAAAAAATATATCCAGCGCTCTGCAGTCTTATACGTTATGCCGACAATGCTACATGACTCCTCATAATTTAACAATAATTGCTGCTTTATTAATTTATTTGTAACATCCAGAAAATGCAGTAAACACGTTTCTTCAAGGTATATAACACAAAGTTAAATGTTTTTATGAAAACTCAAAATTAGATAACGGATTAAATAGATGTTCAAACTTTAAATTAAAATGATTTAATTCTTAAATTAAACGCGTTCTTTAAACTCAGCAGTTTTATTACTTTATTTTATACTATAAATAACAATTGAAGTTGAAAATCTTAAAGTTTTGATCATCATTATCATTGGTCGTAAAACTGCTTCTCAAATTTTCTTTGCTTTTGAGAAACCGAGCTCCGCTCAGAATGTACCACCTCTGAGCACTTTTTCTGTAGCCGATGCCCCAAGAAGGTTTCTCTTTTGTTAACGTGGCAGATTTATGTGTCAGACCTTCCCTTCTTTTGTATCCCCCTACAACGGAAACATCCCTTCACATCCCTTCCCCCTTCACAACGAAGTCGCAAAACGCCCCCAACGGTATTAATTGCTCCGTAATAGTGATATCCTTGAAGAACCCCACAAAGTGGAAAGTACACGTACTTACTTTTTGATTTCCAGAATTCAGCTATTCTGCTAAACGTTAATAGCCGTCGTTCCAAATTCTCTTTCAGTTACGAACTGACTTGCTGACGCTTGCAAGCGTTACATTGACAGAGTGTGAAAAGTAAGTTTCTAAATGTTTCCTTTATTCTACAAAAATGATCAGAACTAAAAAAAAAATATCTCAGATATCTAAAAGACGGATTTACAACAGAATAAATCAACGTATATTATCGGATTCGTCAGAAGATGAAGTAGTATTTAATTATGAAAAAGGACTGTGTCGAATTTTCGCGCTAGCAAATATTCTTTAAGTTCCATTTCAAACTGTGATTCGAAATATGAACTTTTATGTCTCAAGGAGAACTGACTGATGACGATTACCAAAACGATTATCCCATTTTAAGGAATATTCCAAATATAGGACTAATAAATATCCCGTTAGACTTTACGTCCCTTGTGTGCTTAGGAGTAGTACAAAAAATGATTACTATTAGGATAGGCGGAGGCACCTTACAAGCACGATTACCACATAAAAATGTTGAACTAATTTTTTTTTTTTAAATGACCAGTTTTTAAAGTCTTATGTACCAATTGAATTTGCAAGAAAACCAAGGAACCAACTCTAAAAGAATTGAAACACTGGAAAGCTACAAAATACCGTCAATTTTTACTGTACACTAGCCCACTTACTTTTATTTATTTATTTATTTATTTTTTAATTTAACAAAAAGCTACATGATCATTTTTTACTACTTCATATTTCGATTAGACTCTTATGTAAAATACAGAATCAGACGGCAATTGATGAATACGCACAGTCTCTATTAAAACTCTTCGTAGTAAATTTTGGGCTTTATTATGAAAAACAGTATATTGCTCATAATGTTCATGGCCTACTGCATATTTGCGAAGATGTAAAAATGTTTGGGCCGTTAGATAATTACAGTGCATTTAAATTTGAAAGCTATATATCTTCTATTTAAAAAATGATTAGAAAATCTTCCGCTCCATTACAGCAAATAGCAAGACGAACTCATGAACTGTTTAATCATATTGTAGCCATGAATAATGATTCAATCAACATAACCGACTTACGTTCAGAATTTCAAAATTTACACACATCTGGTCCACTACTTAAAGGTTATTAAATGCTTCATTTTATTATTGAATTTTGAATACAAATTAACTGAAGTCAGAACTGAATTTGTAGAATAATTTAATTATGAATATATCGAAGAATTCAGTTTTGGGCTATTGAATGGTTAAAAATGATCGAAAGATTTTTAATACTTTAAAGCAAAATTTTCTCTTATAATATTTTGTATTAAAATAATTCATTTCAAGTCTCTTGCTCAGTTTTAGATATATTTACAAATTATTAAATAAATTGAAATTGAAATTAGAAAATAAATTGTATAAATATTCTTAACATTTCTTATTTTTCCATAGTAACCACAGATGGAAGACCTGAGACTGTGGAAAATAAGCAAGTTTCAGGTTATCGCAACACCTTCACACACTTTCACTGGAATATAAAGAAGATTTCTGGGGATATACTGGGATGTAACATTAAGCAGTTGAGAGCATGTATTTAAGAGGTTAAAGGGATATTGTAACTAGTATTTCAAATCCTGATAACATCCCATACGCTGTCGGTGGGACCTAGATAGGTTGTCCTAAGGATATACTGGAATGTGACATTAAGCACTAGGGAGGATGAGTTTAGGAGGAAACTGGGTTATTACGGGATGTCCTGAGGATGTAGTAAGTAGGACTTTAAATCCTAATAACATCCCATACGCTGTCGATGGGACATAGATAGGATGTTTTTAGGATATAATGGGATGTGTTTAGGAGGTTAGTGGGATATCCCGGGATGTCCTGAGGATGTAGTAAGTAGGAGTTCATATCCTAATAACATCCCGCACGCTGTCAATGGGACTTAGTTAGGATGTCCTGAGGATATCCCGGGATGTGACATTAAGCACTTGGGATGAGGTGTTTAGGAGGTTCGCGGGATATTCCGGGATGTTCTGAGGATGTGCGCATATCTCGCGAGCAACATCCTCGGGATATCCCAAGGATGTTTTTGTGCTATGTGGGGAAGGATTAATCTTTTCGTTTTGTGATTTTGCGTGGGAACCCTATAAACGGCGTATCACTTTTCAAATCGTTGCCACCAAATAATATCGCTATGTATCATATTTGAAGAAATTAAATAATGAAGAATCTGCATAAATGTATGAATGTTTCTCACATTGTGATAAAACAACTGTCCCTGGAGCCATCCAATTTTGAATGACGTAATCCTCCTGCGAATATGGGCATTTGGAAGCCCAAATTTGAAATTTGGAATTTGTTTTATTATCGATTTCATATTTTGCAAAACTTCAAGGAATTTTTGATTAACAAACTGAACGGCGCGCGAGACACTGTATCAGAAATTCTAAAGATATGCTTCTTTTAAAAGTAATTTGCTATATTGCTGTTGAATTGAATTTTATAATTTGAGTACGTAGAACATGGTATTTAATAAATAAAGGTAACAGATAAAACGTTAAAAAAACGCCCCTTTTGGACGTAATTTAAAATCTGAAACCTCTCAGATTTTTTTTTTTTTTTAAATTTTAAAATTGAGCACACATTTACAGAATATCTTGTATTCTACACATTCACGTATATATATACACACGTACGGTATCCGGACATAATCCCGACAGCCGAAATCCCGACAAGCCAGAATCCCGACAAGCCAAAATCCCGACAGGGTCGAAATTCCGACAAACCAAAATCCCCAAAATCCCGACAGGGTCGAAATCCCGACAAGCCAAAATCCCGACAGAGTCGAAATCCCGATTGTCCAATATCCCGACAGGGTCAAAATACCGACACGGGCGAAATCCCAATAAGGCCTAATGACCCCTTAAGATACTTCCACAGCTGCTTACGGAAGGACATCTTAATGGCAAAGGGTCGGCTGACCTCACGCGAAGGTCATTTTTTATCTTTTAGGCCTTTTATAATCTATGTGAATAGGAGAAAGAGGGAACTATTTCACAATAATCTATGTGAGGAACTATTTCACAATGACGAAATGATACAGCTCTAGGCTTTCTACATGATATAGGGTTGCGTTCGCCTCGAGATAGACAGTGCTCACTTGCCGGTTTATTTTTTGCTCATTAAGTTGTTCCAAAATATGGCTGAAATTTGTGAAATTGTGCCGTCTCAAAAAGGAAGCAATAAAATTAATGCACGTGGTTATTTAATGGTGAAAGATAAGAATCGCGACGATTTATATTATTGGTGTTGTGAAAAAAGAAAATACGATATGTGCAAAGGTCGAGTAACAACAATATTTCTGAATGGACAACATCATCTCCGTAAATTTACTCAGCATAACCATGCTCCACAAGCGAGTGCAGCTGCTATCGCAAAATGTATTAGCCAATTGAAAGAAGATGCTCGGCATACCGGGAGGGAACCGTGTCAGATAATTCAAAGCAACATCATAAAAACCTCTCAGAACATTCGCCCATACCTTCCATCAAAAGAAGCTATTCGGAAAAAAATTAAACGGGTCAGGCAAAACGAAAAGCCACCAGAACCAAAATCATTGAATGAAATTGATATTCCAGCTACTTTAAGAAATACTTTAACTGCTGAATTATTTTTAGTGAGAGATTCTGTAGTTGGAGATGAAAGAATTCTAATGTTTACAACAGTTGCAAATGTTAAACATTTATCACAGGCACATTATTGGATTATGGACAGCACATTTAAAACGGTGCCCACAATATTTTACCAGCTATATACAATTCACGCACCTGTTGGATCTCAAAATTTTAGAATTCTTCCACTAGTATATGCTTTGATGACTAGCAAATCTGAAGAAAATTAGATTATTACAAGATTTAATTGATTTCGCTGAAGAAAATAATATTGAACTGAGGCCATCTAGAATCATTAGTGATCTAGAAAAGGCATCTATAAATGCTTCAAAATCAGAGTTCCCTGACGTTATTAATAAGGCTTGTTTTTTCCATCTGTGTCAGTGTGGTTGGAGAAAAATCCAATCGAGTGGAATGGCTTCTCGTTACGGCACAGATAAAACATTTAGTTTAATGCTTCGTCATTTATTTGCGTTAGCGTTTATACCAGCTGACGAAATTTCAGCAGCATTTGACACTTTACTTCCTCACTTGGCACCCGATGCTCAAGACGTCGTTCAGTGGTTCGAAGACAACTACGTTCGTGGAAGAATGCGGCGCCGTTTGCGTAATGGTATTGCCGTTCGCGTTCCTCCGATGTTCCCACCAGCACTCTGGAACGTGTTTGGTTCCCTACGACTGGGAGCTCCGCGCACTCAAAATGCTGTCGAGGCTTGGCACAGAAGATGGGAGACCTTAATTGGACGGGCCATGTTGTCGTTTATAACATCATAGAATGATTTCAAAAAGAACAGGAGCATTTGGAATACCAAGTTGAATGCATTCTTCGCGGAGAACAACAACCAAAACGTAGAAAGGTAGATGATGACAAAGAAAGGAGAATTATGACTGTTGTGGACGATCGTGATAATCGACCTGTGATGGAATATCTTCGTGGTATCGCTCACAATGTGTCACTGTAAATATGTCGTTTGCATGTGTAAGTGATGTTTTCTTTTTCTTAATAAAAATAATTTTATAAATCTTCATTTCAAATTTTAACGGTCATTTCAAGTTGTTAAAAATTATTTTAAGTAATGACATAATTTTTATGATTTTTTGATTTAAACTTTTAATTAGTAATATGTAATAGTTAGTTAAAAATTGTATTTTATTAAGCTAAATTGAGTGTTTGTATTTAGATATTAACTTGTCGGGATTTTGGACAGTCGGGATTCTGACCCTGTCGGGATTTTGACCCTGTCGGGATTTCGACCGTGTCGGGACTTTGGGTTGTCGGGGTTTTGGACAGTCGGGATTCTGGCTTGTCGGGATTATGACCCAGACCCATACACGTATACGTTATACACGTTACTTACAATTAGATTTTAATTTTATTTGTAAATATTCTAGTAATAATATTGTTTATTTAATGTTTACACTTTTCATTGCACTTTATTTTACTTAAGTTAAAATTTTTCACCCGGACCACAGAATCTAAGCTACGTTTTAGCGAAAGCACTAAGAATTTTCTTTTAACTTATATACACGTTCATATATATGTATTAAATTGGGTTTTGATCGTTAAAATCTTATAGAAAAACGCAGTGCATGCGTAATCTATTCATAGGGATGCTAAAATGCTAGACAAAATCATAAAGAGGGCAAAGACGGCTAAGTTAAGCCTATTTTGTAATAACATTTTGTGTGAAATGGCGCGTATAAGTGCTAGCACGTAAGAAAGGTTTCAATAGCAGATAAAGGAAACGGTAGATCAAGAAACAAACATTTTAATAATTCAGTTTTTTACACTAAGTGCCAAAGTGCGCAATCATCAGGCTGGTAGACATGAGATTCGCAATAGCGGTTAATACATTACTGGCCGTGAAAATGTCGAATCACGAAAGCGATATCCAACGCCTGTCAATTTTGCATGCTGGGATATGCAGATGATTAACATTGCACCTCATGCTCACAAAGCAAATATAAGTAACGTCATCTATATTTTATATAAGTCTGAAGAATACAACAGCGGGTTTCTTATTCGGAAATGGCATTTTAACGTTGTTTGTTTGTGTAAAGTTCATATTATGCCCCGTGTAAGAAAGAGAACATCGCAACAGTCGTGACGAAATCGCACAGCTGCAGTATCGGGATTGCGGTTTATATTTCCAAAACGTTTCTGCTCGTACTGTTTCGGATGCCATATCTATTAGGTGAATATGGAATCCATAGATCCAAGAGGACCATACAGAGCGTTATACAAAATCTCAACAGTCTCTGTGCCCTAAGCCCGAGATTACAGACCTCTCGATCTTGCAGGATCGTACAGCAACCTCACAAAGCCTGAGTCATGAACTTAGTTCAGGACGACAAGTGTCCTCACGGACAGTATGCTGACATCTGCAGCACGACAACCTGACAGCACATGGCCAATTATGCGGCTTTCCTTGACGCTGTAGCAGACACAGACGCACTTATAATGGTGCGACGGTCAACGACACCACCACAGTGGCGTCACATCATCTTTTCAAATGAATTCCGGATCAATGCATAGCATCACAGTAGACGTATCCGTGTGTGGAAGCATCGAGGAGAGCGAATGTTGCCGCCTCGCATTTGTCGTCGTCATAAGGGCTCAACAGCTGGTGTGCTGGTATGGGGTACAAATGGGTAAACATCCCGGCCACCTCTTTTTCATATAGCTGGTAATATGGATAGCTACTGTTATGATTGATGTGTTAACACTCGTAATTGTGCCCTGTCTTTGAGACCTGCGTGATGCCATCTTTCAACAAGATAGTGCACGACAACATGCTGCCTGAACTGTTACAGTTCCTCGATACAGAAAGTGTTAGATTGTTTCCTTGGATCATATCTTTCGCAGGTCTCTCATTCACTGAGAAATCTGGTCATGACTGTGAGAAATTGGTACAGCTTCTTTAACTAATGAACTTTAACATAGAGTTGAAGCTGCAATGGAATGAAATGCCCGTATCTGTTATTCAAGCTCAGTTCGATTCGATGCTCAGACGGATTGCGGTTGTTCTTGCTTTCAGAGCTTGCAACTCTGTGAACTGAATTCTTCACACTGTGTACCGAAAATTACATGCAAATTTAAGCATGCCTTCTCCCATTACACTGTATATGTGCAATAAATAAGATTCTGCTATTTGATTTTTTTCCTGGCGTAGCGACTTTAATGGCCAGCATCTTATATTTGACCGTTTAGCGATTCAGCAGCTATCTACTTGATAACCATTCTCTATGCACTCTTTAAGTAATTGCTCAGTTTCAATTCACAGCCTTGTAACTAAAATACATATCAGCCGATTACGCGTTCCTATTAATGATGCATACGACTCGAAAATCGCAAGGAGAATAACGATTAATGCTAAAGGACTTTTTTTCCTTACCAATGTCAACAGCGCATTTCATCACCTCAGTGCTCCTTTGCCGTATTCACTTGCGTAATAAAATCTTATTTCTACCTTTACATTTTAAGAAGTGTTTTATAGTAACTCTGCATAACGTACTTTATGATTATAAAAATACAGTAAACTGATTAAAACTTAAGTTTAAGATAAAGGACATGACGAAACGGATGAAAATAGCTGACCATTATACAATACTTGAGTCCCATTTATGAATGAAATGGCTGAAATGTAGAGCATGAACAATTAAAAGCAGAGGGTATCTGCACATTTTTATAATTCTGCCTATACAAACTTAAGGCATCTCCCTTGCTGCTAGGATGCAATGAATAGCACATAGAGTCGGTTATCTGAAGGCTCCAAGTTTCAATCTACGACAATGATATTGTGAAATTTTCCAGTCACACCTTCCTCATACGCTATTTTCTTCTCTATACGTAGCATCCTAAAAAATCACTCTGGATAATAATTCTTTCTTCATCAAACTGAGTTTCTCGACTTGAAACCGTCCGCCAAATATTTGATCTTTATATCGGGAAGAATGAAAGTAATCATAGTCATCCTCCTTATATACGGCGTTATGATGTAAAAGACAGTATATGGATTGGAGAGAGCGAATTGGTCTCTGGGCAAGTGTTCGGTTAATTTTCAAATGATTTCTTTCTTCAGACACTTTATCTTCACATATAAAAAATTTGCTAAATAATTTAATTATATGTCTTTTTAAAAAAACTGTTATATTTTGCAATAATTAACCCTAAAATTGCCTTTTTATAGAAGAAAAGAACTATGTACAACAAAGTGCTGTTCCTCGAAGATGGGATACTCATGGTGGCGAAGACGTCCCAGTGTACGCTCATGGACCTATGGCTCATCTCTTCCGTGGAGTTTTGGAACAAACATACATACCTCATGCGATGGCCTATGCGGCTTGCATAGGGCCTCAAAGGAATGACTGTGAAAGGAGAAGGAAACAAGCCTTTCAGCGACAAGTGATTGAGTGCCCTTCAGCTCACGTTCATGATTCCTTCGCGCAAAAATTGGAAATGAGGTTCACATGGCACATCTGGTGGTGCTGTTGGACATTTTATATCCTCTGCTGGGCACGTGCATTTATCACGTGATTTCATATAGTGATGTTTGAGGAAAAAGTAAATAACTTTGTGTGATGAATACTGAGGTTTAATCAGATGTTTAAATTATTTCATACTTAAAAATATTTACCAGCAGTGTGACTTCATGATTTTTATATCAGTGTTATTTTATTTCGGCCTAGAGCTTCACTGAATATTCGACAGAGACCCAAGAAAAGTATTGGTTTAGTCAATTCACATTCCATACTGATGTTTTCTCAAAGTAACATGATACTTGCAAAATGTACCGACAGAAATGCGTTTAATGTTAACTTTTTATTTGTGTAGTTATTTGTGAATATGTAATATTTATTCTGCAACATATGCTTGTCGAATATTATCCCATTTCATTTAATTTGCATCACGATGAAATGTTAATGAACTGCACAAGACGAAAATTACCAATTATGTTACGAAAATATCAAACATTTTACAAGTAGACAAAACATTTACTATGCTAAAACAAATCTTACCATCAGGTAAAATGAGTTTTTTTTTTTTTCTGTGGCAATTAGAAGTCTTCAATTGTAGCAATAAGAAGACAAATTTTTATTAATACACATATGCCCTTACTTGTGTTTTATTCGGTGGAAATTAATTTAAATTCCATTGTGAAATCTTATTCCACATAACTTTAAAATGCATCGCTTCCAAATCATTAAATGCATTGTGCCTAATTTATTATGTAGACTTTGTTCATAAGTTTATTAGGTTAATCAACTCGGGCACGTAAGTTAAAATGATGTGTCATATATTCTTAGCTTTTCGTTTCTAAAAAATAGTTACTTATAAGATTAAGAAAAATGTGTATGTTACTTACATTTGTACGAAAACCTGTTTCGACATATGAAAAAAAAACTAAACGAAATTCTGATCAGAATTTTGCTTGATCAAACAAATTGAGCCTCAATGGAATTGGCATGCTATTGTGGAAAATGTTTTGGCACCAGATACATCTTCTATTTTATACATCCTCCGATAAAAGTCTCCAGCACTTCATATCATTGCCGTAGCTGACAAATTAATTATTGACAATGCACAAGTTATGTTGGTAAGATTCTGCTATTCGGAAGTTTTCTATCGTCATATCATGTCTAAAGGAAAAAACTCTGAAATTCCATAAAATGGAATTAAGACTCTAAATGAAACTTTTAGCATTGAACTGTAAACTTGGAAAGGACTTCTTTCAACGGGTGTGATATTCTGACGCAAGTTTTATGTTATTTACATATTATTTATGTGATTTATGTAGAGCGTCGTTAATAACCGTATAAAGCTCTGCTTATAATTAGTTTCGAGTTAATTACTATAAATGTGCTTTTTGTCTGACTTTTAAGCATGATCTATGTAAGAAAGTAAAGATATATTCACAATCAGTTTCATGGTTGTTAATCTTGTAAAATCAGTTTTTCAAGTTTTCCCCTTTTTCCTTTCCTTGCACTCTTAAATAATCCAACATTTGCTTTTCACGTATTTGTTGGAAATTGTCGATGCTATTGGTTTTTAGCTGCCAACAGCATTGACCTGGGTGCATCACAGGGTTAAATCGGTATTTTTTTAATCCTAAAATCAATGAATAGGGGTTTGTTCTGATTTCGATAGTAAAGCATAACCATGAAATTTCTTATAAATGCAAACCGATGAAACAATTACAATTAACTCATACTGTAATCCTTTTTGAAATTTTTCAAACCCAGAAAATGTCTCAGCTGAAATCATAAAAAATAAGATATGAAACCCAAAATTACACTAAAGCAAAACTAAGAATGATGTAATAAAAACCTTTTGCTTTTTAAAGAGCTTTGTAATTCCTCACTCACAAAATCACAAAAGAACTTAGCTTTATCAGCAAAACGCTGAACAAGATGCTGATTTACGGTCTCATCTGAATTCGAAATTGTACACAAAAGAAATTTTAAAGAGAGCGAAACAAGTGAAAATCTGAAAACACAGGATCAGGTGAGTACGATTCGGGTGACAACACGTTTTCTTCAAACTCCCAATAATGTTGTCAGTGATCAAACTTGTGTGTAGTCTTGTTTCCGGGCTTCAACCAGGGAGCCAACAAATCAATTCTAATATGCGCTGTCGCCAACTGGACAGTTTCAACGAATCCATCTTCCATAAACCTCCAGACCTCATTAATCATATAAAAACTGCATTCCATCCCGTTAACGGAATACCACATACAGGTTTGATCACCCGACAAAAATTATTGGAGTTTGGTTGAGAAATGTTGCCAAACGTATCAACTGCTTGTCTGATATTGTGCCTTTAGACTTTCACTTGTTTCGTTGTCTTCAAGATTTCTTTTATCGTACAATAATCTTTTGTCATACAATAATGAATTCAGATTAGGCCGTAAATCAGCACCTCGTTCAGCTTTTCTCTGAATTGTAAGCTAACATATAACAAGTGACAAAAAATCTCATGACCGGATAAAGCCGATCGTGGTGCTCAGGGGGTTTTAACTACGGCTGTTGCATGTGTGTCTGAGCCTTCGGTGTGAAAATCGTTTCTTAAAAAATCCTAAATGCTAACTTTACCTTAATTATGACACATTGCGGTCACTTGGATAGAGAACGAGGTAATTTTTTGTTTAAATTCGTAGTCAAAGGATTAAAAGACAGCAAAACATTACCGAACAAAACCGTAATATACTATTGACTGATCATTGTTCGTTATGTAAATAGAGGACCTTTTAAAAGAACCTAAAAAATACGTCATAACTTTTAAGACAACCGAACAGGTAAGTATCTACGAAACGTCAGACTTTGAATTTAATATAAAGGAAAAATCCGATTTACAGAGCATTCTTTCGATTTATATATATGACGCCATCTATTATATATCACTTTTTGTTCATTGTTAAACACCCAAACATTGTCTTATATCGGTGACCACCTGATTTCAAGTCAGTATGATGTATCAATTAAGTTGACATTTACGAGATATGTAATTTGTGCAGTTACTCTTTTTTAGTTACGTTTAATGACATTTTGATAGTGCCATTCATTCATTTAAATCTATTCATTATTTAGTTATACTTATTCCATATACCAGGCATATTTATTTTTACATCAGGAGAGTCTATACTGTACCAACCTATGGCACACTGTCAATAAAACATGAACGGAAAGGTGACGAAAAACTAACCAAAGAGAGAATGTATGCAAATATATCTGATAATGAAAAAAATTGGATAATTCTTAATACAAATTACTGATTACTGTAATGTAGGCCTCGGCAACTTAGGAACCGAACGTCATCGAGTGATCCATTTCATAATTTCAAGCGACAAACTTGAGTTTCGAAAATAAAGTATCATATATGAAAGCAAATTGTAAAACATAAATATGAAAGGAGCATTTGAAGAATACCTGAAAAAATAAAGCTAAAATATATAATAGCTATACCGTTTTGTTTTATTGCAAAGTTGCAGTAAAGAACATGCATTTTTATTTTTAAGAATCAAAGATTGCTACATAATTTCAAACAGAAATCGATAAGTTTGGGAACGCCGATTCATAATCCATAATTCCAAAAAGGTGGCTTTCCCATTTTGTCCTCATTCGGTTCAGCTTGTAAATGTGAGAAATTGTTTATAAACATAAAATTTAATTTAAGTAAGAATAGGAGCAGTTTAAACACAAAAATCCAGATGCTTGTATTCACATTAAGATGACTAACTAAAAGCCAGACTTGCCTGAAAATAATGTCACAATTTCAGCATCAGCAGCTTCGTTATCATCACTATTGATAACGAAGATAAACACAAAATTAATTCAGTTATGTTTATTTTTATAATAATTATAATTATAATTTTACTTTAAATTTAAAACGTATTGCATAATTTTCTCAATAAAATTCATCTTATTCCTCACTAAGAAAGACTGTTCTATAGTGAATTTACCACCGATCAGAAACGCCTTCTTTTAATCCACACATTTTGGTTGATTATGAGCTGCAGCCAAAAAGGGTTGCGAAACTAAGTGTTTCGCACTTATAGTTAAGGTCAAAAGCGACTAACGCATCATATTTCAAACATAATTCAAATACAAAACAAAATTGCGGTAGTCTCACATTAACATCAAAGTTTTATTCATTTTGGAACTTTGTCTGTAAAAAGGAATGTGAACAACTAAAATATGCAGCTATGATTATACCTTCTGAACTGTTCGTTCTTCGTTATCAACATTATCAGACTCTGTGCAGGAAAATATTAAAAACGGGAATACTCTAGCAATTTCAGCACAACACATTTTGCTCCCTGCAGCGGAGGCCCACCAGCGGCCGAGCGGAAGTCGTTGAACACTGATAGTTCGGTCCGAGGTTCGAATCCCGCGAACGGGCTGGCTGCATGGGTGTTTTCGTGATTTTCCCCATGTGTAACGTGTATACGATCCAGTTTTCCTTAGAAAGTGCTCCACGAAGGCATCCCTCCCCTTAGGCAGATAGCCCTAGTGTGCTTTGCCATAATTAAATACACCACACCACCACACTGCAGCGGAGATCAGTGCTTAACATTTCTTAGGTGAACTGCAGCCTAGCGCAACTATACCAAACAACACTAACTCTCAAGGTTTGGTATAGTGAAAGTGACGTTCCCTTTATAGCTACCATACCCTTAGTATTAGTTGCAATAACTCAACGTTTCACCAGAAAGGTACCAGGAATATCGGTCTAGCTTCATCAGTTTCTGAGTTTATCTTATAACGTAAGTATAAATTAATCAGTTCGCAATGCAGTACAGAAACCCAGCATAGTAAGTATAATTACTTACGTACTATACATTTAATTACTCTCACTATTATTCACATTTGCTGAAAATACCTTTTATAGAGCAGTTGAACATTGATAAAGAAGTTCAAGTCAATGAAAACGTTTTAACAACTTTATATATATTTGCATTAGAACTGTAAATGTGGACTGTATAATGTTTCGCACTTTAACTCAATTCTTTCATGTACATAATGTTTTTCAGGATTATTGGGTACATATGGAAGCGCACCGAAATTATTAAAGGTCATGTAAATAGCAAGTAAATAATGTATGAAAATAAACAATGAGTGTATAAGATTATACAATGAATGCACTCACCAGAATCTTGTATATTTATGTAGTGAACATAGTCTATATATGTTATGAACGTTGTCTATTTATGTTGGTCCTGTAATCCGTAAATTATGAGTAGTCACAATAATTACATCATCATTCCATCTGCTAGGATGACGATACACTGGAAGGCATTTACTTAAATTTTATGCTTGTGGCGCACAATATTTTTTCGCGAAAAGAGTTCAAGACTTCAGAAAACTCCAATATATCTGCTATTCCATTTTCAATCGATTTCAGTTTAGCTAAAAATTTGCTCGCGAAAAGCCGTTAGACACACAATTTGAGCAAAATTTATTGAAGCGGATTTTTGTAAGCTTTTACCTGTGCAAAGAAAAATATCAAGCTCTTTACAAATTAATCCTAATCATAAGGTCTCTGTTGTAAAGCATGTATATTGTGAAGTTATTTTTTACCTATAGGAAGCATACGCAATGTACAATAAAAGCAAATATTTAACACTATCGATTTTAATTAACTGTTACAATAATAAACAATTACCAATCTCTATCACACTAGATACTGGTAATTTGAAATATTAAAAAATCAACCTTGATCCTCATATAAAAAGGGTTCATGTTTTTCTTATTTGCACTTTTGGATTAAAATAAATGCAGTTTTATCAGATGCAACAGTTAATACTATTGAATTCTATATACCGGTCTTGGTATATAAGATAATAAATTAAATAATCAGAAATTTTCTACAGTACATTTTCTCCCGTTTTTCCTTTCGGAAAATTACAGCTTAGCAATAAAAAGTAACAATTACTATTACGTTAGAAGTGTTACTATAGGTGAAAACTGAAAATCAAAAAGCCATGCCGGTAATAAACTAGTTGCACTCAAGCAAATGCATCACTGATATGAAAGTTGTAACATAATATGTCTGTGTTCTATTCGATTATGGTTGTGCGAAGCAAAGAAACGTGATCCTCGTATTTATGAATACCGAAGCGTGACTTTGTGCTTCCAAATATCATTTCGGTTTTTCTCTACTCCTACCAGTATGCTGCAAGTAGCTTGAATCTATGAAATTACCATGTTTTATTGTTAGTGATACAAGCTCGTGCTTGAAATATAATGTAGCAACATTCTTCCTGACACTTTACTTAACTTTTAAATAAAAATCATTCTTATCTGGGTTTCTTTTAGATATTGTAACACGTGGTGAATAATTTCAGAAATACTTTAGTAAGATTATTTGAGAACTGTTCTTTCATGCTATAACAAAACAAAACAATTGGAAAGAAATTCCTTTCTAAAAATATTAATTTATGTCAACACATATATTAATCGACTATAAAACATCTGAAATACGTTTTAACTAGAATATGTCATGAATCTAGCACTGAAACAGACTAATATCACTAAATATCAAAACTTAAGAATCGCAATGCATTCTTTTAACCGCAGATTATTAGAGAAATCAAAACGTCAGAAATTGTGTAATATATGTAAAAGTGTAAGAATTAATGCATTAAAATATGTAGAAGATATCAGTCTGCTGAACTAAGTAAAGACTTCTATGGCAAGTATTTTAACCAAAGGTAACATACTTCAGGAATTCATAAACTTATATTTCAGCTCATTAATAACTTCTAGAATGTTTTTAATTGTTTGGAGTAAGACAAATTATGCAAGGAAATGCTTTCTTTTCTTAATTTATTCAAAACGATTTATCTAACTAAACGTATCAGGAAAACTAACGTTCATCTTGAGTCAAATAAATCTTGAAGTTGTTACGTAAGTTCCTTCGGTTTAAATTTATTTATTACTTTTAGTAATAGTTTAGCATATCAGCTGATGTATTTACGTGCAATGTTCAACAAAAGCACTTCCGTATTAAATTCACAAAGTATATCAAACCGCTAGATATTTGCACAAACTCCAGAGAAGGATTCTAAATAAAACATTTCTCCGTTTAACTACAATAAACTTGACTGCGCAGTACTGAAATCCAATTTTGGCTTTAATGAATTAGTAAATTACTTACTTTTTTAATATACAATTTTTGTTTAATAAAAAATAGATTAAATTTAAGAAAAGTAACTTTATTTAATTTTCAACTCAAATATGTTTTCAAGAGAAGTCATTTCTAAGCTCTTAGCGGAGAAGAAAAAGTAATCCTAGTTTATTCCATTCCGCAAATCGAAATTTATGATATATATTTTTAGATAAATTTGAAGTAAGGGAAAATTAAAAGTAAAATAAAAAAGTCTGATGTGTACACCACATGACTTACTTGTACAGAATATTAAATTATATGCACTTTTTCTTGAATTTCAATTAAACTTATTGGATTGAATTAAATCTACTTCGTCGATAGCGCATAAACCACAATAGAATAAATGCACTCTTTAAAATTCACTATATTTGTTTACCATTACTCTGGCGCTACGCTAAGTTCCCTTAGCAGCGTTACATTTCATTCATTTTATAACTCAGAATGCACATAATTTATATCACCTGAAGAATTGTCTAATCGTTGCCACATATTCTATTGAAATATTATAATAAATCTAAAACGATGTATAAAAGAAATTAAACACCCCCCCCCCAAAAAAAGAAACAGTTTTTCACAGACGATTCAGTATTTCTCATTCAATTAATTCAGTCATCACTTCTCTACAAAGCTAAAATACATAAAAACTCAAAATATCTATATTAAAAATTAAACACTTATTTCCTCGATTAAATTCCAGAATGGATTAAGCGGGATTTAATTTGCAATAATAAAAGAAGGCGTTATATTTGTTGTTGAGAAGCTTAATTTATCTAGATTGGCAACAAATCACTATTCTTTTAAGTTTCAAATGTAAACAAACATTGCCGCCATGGCGAAAAGAATTAGGCTTAGCCACACTTAAACAACTTTTAAATTGTTGATAATTCTACAAATATTGCATACATTTTTTAAAGGGATAAAAACCTTAACCAGAAGATAAGAACAACATAATTCAATCCTTTTTAAAGTAAAAAGTGCACAATTGAGTGTATATATGTATATATATATATATATACATGTACGTATTTATATACTTTTGGGGCGGCCGATTGAAACAAAATACGAGGTGCGCATCTACATGTTATAGCAGTCCCTATATACAAAATTTCAACGTTCTGAGGCTACTCGTTTTTGAGTTATGAGAGATAAGTACATACGTATGTACGCACAGACGGCACGAAAAATTCTCTTCAAAATTCATTTTAAATTAGTTTTATAATTTTTTGGGGGGAAAAAGAATCTTTTATTCTGTCCTTACGTGCAGATGTCGCGCAAAAGCATCTTTAAATTGCATTCGATAGTGATAAAAATGGATATTTGCGTTGAAATATGATGACTGAAACTTTTCGCGATTACAATACTTCCTTTTTACTTCGTACAAGGAAGTAAAAACAAGTGCAAAGTTTTTTGTATGCGCATTCTGTAAGGATTATTAAATGTTTTGGATTAGGAAATATGAGAATTCAACTGTGTTATCTCCGAGACTGAGGCACGTATCTGCATTTTTTAACTGAACGCGCTAATCACTTATACTACAACAGCACGCATGAGGGAATACGACATCCTTATATTCTTCTCAATTGAAAGTACGACTTGAGGCACAGTACTTAGTCGACTTAATCCAGATGATGCCGAATTACAGTCCACCACATTCTAGTTTGAAAGCTATTAATATTTTAGAATTAAGAAACATCATAAATGAGCTGTGCCATTACGAGATTGGAACCACGAATCTTTCACTTAGTGGTTGCATGTGCTAACCACTTACACTTCGAGATCCTTCACAAAGGACTGCGATAATTCTTTGCAATTTAGTCTCATAAAAATTTATTCTTTTGCATCAACATTAACATGTTTAATGTCATCATTTAATTCAACGTGCACTCGCCTTATATGTGACGATGATTAAAACTTTATACATTAAGGTGCCTCAGTTATGGAATTTGGATGGATGGGAATATTTATGGTTTGGGATAAGTAAATTACATCATCAAACATAGTTGGTGAATTTTCTCCTCTCTTGCTCGAACATGTAACTTAATTTTCTGATATAGACCAACATAATTTGTGTCGTGAAGTCTTCTAACAGCTGCAGACGCTTTCAGTGTTATCATGATTGCAAAGGGATTTGAAGAATTAATTGCGTTCATGTTCTCCTAAGTGAATATGTTATTTGAAAAATAGTTTTGTTTGAACATAATATTCAACATGAAACTTACTGCTGATGAAAAATTTGGTTTGTACTAGAAATTCCTTTTGCTGCATCGAACTGATTAAAATCCGATTATCCGAAGTGTTAAGATTTTAAATTATTTATGACCAAGAATATGAATGAAGCTAAATATAACACTTTCATAACCATACTAATCGCAAAATAAAAACTGGAAGAATGCAACTACCTTTTGTATTTGCATTACATGTTTTTATTCCTCGTTCAAGTAGTTTTTGCATATTGCGAAGCCGTCTTATTTCTTTTTTAATCAATGCTATTGGCATTTATATTATTATGAAATAAAGAATCTACGCAAATAAACTAAGCATAAATTAATTTATAACGATCATTCAACAAAGCTGGGGAAAAAATTAGTATGTTGTAAAACCGCGTACTAAAATACATAAACAGCAATAATAATATAATACATTTTGAAAAAATAAAAACATACTCAAAAAAGTAATAAATAGTAATAATAATTCATATTCTAAAAGGGCGTATTAAAAAATATATATAATAAAATATATAATAATAATAATACAAATAACAATAAAATACATATTCAAAAATGTTCTCTCTCTTTTTTTGAGATAATACAGGAAAACTTCATATCTCTTGAACTTTCACTTAACTTTGTACAGACATTAGGTATTTTGGAAGCAGGAAAGGTGAAAAATTAACGACGTCTTCGCCGGGAATCGAACCGCGGACCTCTGGAATACCGGCTCAGCGTACACCACGAAGGCACGCCAGGAAGGCGGGAGAAATACCTTATAACTTAAATATTAATGCATTTTCAAATTGCTTCTTTACTGAATTCGGTAAATCCATCTTTTATGCATATTAGTTACATTAAAACTGAGATGCTAAAACTTCGAATTAATGTTTTTAAATCGATAATTACAGATAACACTGTAAGTATACCAAGAAGCATGATTCTATTTTACACAGAACGAGTAAAACTATTCATTTACTCAATCCTTTTTGGATTAAATTTGTAACACATATTTTAAATCCTGGCAAATGATCTGGCTGCATGGGAATTTCCATAGCTTTTTCCTATTTGTAATGTGAATACGAGACTAAAAAAATCCTCCACGAAGACCAAGGGAGGAAGTATTCCAGCGCTTAGCCATAATCTAATAATAAAATGTAATTATATCCCTTCTAGTAGTATTAAAACTAAAAAACGCGATTCTTAAGTACTACTATGAAAACAGAAAATTTTGTCTGACTAAATGATCACAGAACAAAAAATGCTCTTTAATAGGATTTTTTAAAAATCGAATAAGAACAGATTCTGGCGTTTAGAAAGGTGTTTTGAATTAAGCATTGGAGCTTACACGCATGGATTTAGTATGAGTTTAACATGCATTCACTATGCGCTTTAGCGTTGGAGTACACATTTGTGTTAGGTAGTGCATACACCGGTGTCAATTTTTAATGTCTGAAAACCAGTTTTGGAGATGAACGTTACGCATCAAACTGTAGATATTTTTGATTACATTTTCTTAAATCATAATTCTCAAATCATAATTCTTTAGGAAAGTGAAGTGGAAAACCGCTGTTAGAAGAAATAGTTTTTGAATTGAAATTGTCCAGAATTGAATCGAAATTGTTGTTATGATAAGTTGGAAAGTTATCCAGATATGAAAAAAAAAATGGCCTTCAGTCAGAAACAGATTTTCAATGCGATTTGTCGCCTATTTAAACTGCATAATCTGTATGGCCGCTTGATTTAACGGAAAAGCACAAAAATTTGGTTCGAATAGTGGTATGAATAAGATCATTCTTTCTTCTTACTTATCTGAGTGTTCTTATCCCAATTTGATTCGGATTCAAAGTATATATAGGAAAAGAATCTCAAATGAACATTTTATTAATTGTATCCGAATGATGGAAACGAAATAGTCACCACAATTTGACAAAAGATTCCGAAGGGAAGTTGTTAGGTGCTACTCTTTCTACTCAGTATTTTGTCTAATTTAAATGCATTACGATTACTAAATATTATTTGTTATTAAAATTATATAATTAAAGATTTATGTTTTCTGAAAATCTAATGCAGTATTTTACTTTAAGTTTGCACATAATACATTTTTGCATTTTGAATCTTAGTTAATAAAATACGTAAGACTGTAAAAATACTTTAAATAAGTAAGTTTCTTCCTAAATAATTCAATTTTTCAATTAGCTCAGATATTTAATGCCCTAGAGCTTAGTGATAAATTATATTTAAAAAATTCTTTCCCTCATTTATAGACGTTTCAAAGCATTTCCTTATTGCAATAAAGGAAATATTTCTTTTCGGTCTATATTTTATTGGTCTAAATAAATTTATCATAAATAACGTTTTAATTCCTCATGAAAAGGATTTTATTATGGTTAATTAAGCCTAGAATGAGCAAAACATGAAAGTTATCACCCCTAAATAATACGCAGGATAGGTTGAAAGTACTGACATACTGACTTATCAAATACTGAAAGCTACAGATGCATTATAAGCAGTGGTTGTTAAAAGTAATAGTCCCGTGCAATTTCCAGCTGAAACATATTTTTTTTTTCTTTTCATGCTTCAAGATGGCTATGAAGAAGTAAATGTAACAAACATTCCATTCCATTATAATGATCTATTCAGAGGTACCCAGCATCTGAATTTCATGAAAATGCTTTTTGCACCATCAAACAGAACGACTACTTTGTTCAATATAACTACACTGGCACAGAACAAGTCAAAGGCCTCATTTTATTTAAACCATAATCCCAATTTCATGTCAGTCCAGGATACCGAAAATTAAACTCAGTGTTTCCAGAATTCAAAAACCATTCAATTTCACATGGTTTTGACCTAGTGGAGGATATTGCACGGCACGTAGTTAATAATAATATAAGATTAAATCATCGCTTTCTGTTAGTCTAGCAGCTTGAGTTACTATTCTGTGATAATCCTTGGTAGTTTGATGCTACACTTTACTGTGATCTTCACAATCAACTGAAAAAAATTGCCATGTACTGTATTTTACTGTGCAGCCTTTATGTCAGTATCGTAATCAATGAGCTACGGTTGACCAGCCTTTGCTATCTGACTCTTAGTCTGTTGATCTTTCAGTAGTTAGTGCCCTAGTTTTGTTGAAACTTCAGAGGTAGAAAAACACACCCACTTTGAGCTACATTTCCTATCAAATTCTGCATTAGATTGTAATAAATGATCAGTGTTCAGAGGCCTTATCCATGCGTCGCTGGTGAGCCTATCCAATTAGGTAATTATGTCTCAGTTACCCATATTCATCGGTTGTAATGTCATTTCAGCATGCCGTATCATAATATTTACTATTTTATAGCTTGCATTTAGCTTGGGTATGTTCAGAACTTAGTCTTCATATCCTATATTTCTAATGCTTTAATCTTTTGCTAACGTACGATTTTTCTCTTTCGTCGGGGAAAAGAAGGAAAAAAAACCTCCTTCGGGAGAATTTTAACAATTCTTAAAATTAATTATTAATATGCTTTCCTATTTTAATGAATCTATTTAATACAAACTGCTCCGTACGACTAACAATGTTACTCTCAAACTTTGTTTTACTTATTATTTTAGAATTTATTTAATATCATAGCAAGAAATATCATAGAAGAGAGCAAATTTAAAAGCATTCATTTATCCCAGTCTGTAAAATTCTCTTTAAAATATTTTTAGCGAAAACATCTTTTGAGAACTTCCTTTTCTTCGTGAGGGAAAAAAGGCTTAGGGTGGCGTGATACTCAAAACTCCAGTCCTTGAACGACTGTTTGAGTCGAGTCAGAACGAAGAACTGGACTGGCAGCATGACTGGCGCGGAAGATTAGCTTGGATGCGGATGCAGGATTTGCCTGAATTAGCCAGGCAAAATGTATTTTCTGCAGTGTATATATAAACGTAAAGACATGAATATACGTAAATATCAAAGTGGTATGCTAAATATTCTATCGATAAAGAACGAGACTCCTGAGGACCAATCACACAACTGCATGAAAGTAATTAAAATTTTTAATTACGTCTTCGTTCTTCTCCCCGCTACCTGTTCTGAAATTAATATGCAGTTCCGTGTCATCAAGAAATTTTAATCCTAAGATAATATTACCTCGCAAATTGTTCATTCATAAGATAACAGTAGTCTGCGGATTCCTTCCCCTATAGAACGGCACCCTATGTTTTTGGTCCTTCGTTTTGACGTTTATCTTCAAACAGTGTATGCGTTGGCAACACGCATCCTGCGTTGTTATACTTTTGTTACAACAACTTTAAATAATTCAACTGTTAGAATGTTTTAAATTAATAATTTTTTTTAAATTTTTATTTCCTCTAAAAAACTACACTACGCTTTGGTGTCCAGTGCGCATAACGTCCTTTAAAAACTAAACTTCATATGTAAATGCACTTACTGAGTTACCTGGGACAACTCCATGTTCTTTAATAACACCTTATTTAATTGTACTTGAGAGGATTTCTCCTTATCGCGTGGTTAATGACTTCTAAACACGATTCCCCTGCTCTAGGCCATATTACTTGCTTTTTTCAAGCACCCACTTTTTGCTTATTCTTCACATCTTTCTCGGCAGACATTCGCACGTTGCTTACTTGACCAAATATTTCACTGCTTAACATTCAGAATTTTACCTGCAATTTTGTTTATTACCTCTACCATTAATTCTTATCACCATATTCATTGCTGAAAATATCGCATCGCTCTATCTATCTCTGAAACTATTACCGGCTGTAACAGCATATCTATTCTCTGCCAACTAATTACAGTACAACCCCAATTATACGAATTACGACTATCCGAATCGCTGATTATCCGAATCGCATTCAGAATTTAAGAAATAAATTAAGAGATTTTATACATTAAAAGGAGCAAACCTACACTTTTAACCTTCATGTCATTGTTTGAAAATGAAAATGGAAGTTCTTCAAGAAAATCAATGCAGCAACTAAAAAAAAAAAAAAAAAAAAAAGAAAGAAATTGAAAATTTGAAGATTTGGTTTTTGCAACAAGGTTCTATGGGAAATCCAATCTCGGGTTCGATTCGTTGTGAAAAAGCTAAAATCTCAGCTCAGAAGTTTGGTTGTTCATCCTTTAAAGCAAGTAACGACTAGCTAAGAAATTTTAAGTACACGCATGGTGTCCGTCAGACAGCTTATTCTGACAGAGATATTCAGCAAGCAATAACTTTCAGCACTTGTAAGTACTGTACAGTACGCTATATAACATGTACGTAAAAGTGTTGCCTTTTTATTTTAATTAATTAAAACCTCTTTTTTTTTAAAAAATAGTTTTTTCTCCCATTTACAACATACTGTACATACAGTAATTAATTCAAGTGTATGTAGACCCTTTCTTCGGAAAAATCCAATTATCCGAATAGGGTCCAATCCCAATTGATTCGGATAATTGGAGCTCTAGTGTACTTTCACTGCTGACTTGAAAAATCACTAGTCTAATCGAATTTTGTATTTTAACAAAACCTTGCATTTGAGGTAACAAGCTATGAAGAATCAATTAAATAACCTCAATATCCGGATTCTTTCAGTAAACAGCTTTAGAATTTAAATTTTCTCTAAAGCAAATGACTATAAATTTTCGTTGCCATGTTATTCTTTCCATACAGTTCAGTATCTAAACAAGCTCTGTCTCATACTGAGGTCTTTATCTGTTATGCTTTAAATACTCTGAACTTGTATGCCTCACGGTACGCCATTCAGTTAATAAATTTTCCTTATGCATTTAAGGCAATTTAAAACTCAACCTTTTCAATGCAAAAGCTGCTACATACAGCTTCTGCGTTTCACACTTGGATACAGGCAAAATGATCATCTAGATCTTATTAGGATTTGTTCAGAAAGTAAAGCTAGTTATATCCCTGTATTTCATAAATACTCATAAATTCAATTAATTACCATATAAGGTATTTTCTCTCTCCTTTGTGCGTGACTTCGTGGTGTAAATGGAAGCGCACTCGATGCACATTTGGGATGTCCGAAGTTCGAATCCCGGCAAGGGCATTGCTCACATCTCGAGCATCAAAAGGTTCCTACGGACTCTACAACCATATTTTGCCCTAACCTAAATGATCACAAGGTATTTACTGCCTTTTAATATAACATCATGACCGGTTCTTTTCAAAGTTTTTATCTTAGGAAATGTAGCCAATGAAATCCTATAATGCATAAATAAATACTCTGATTGAAAATGAGCTGACGACAAATTTTCAATTACAACTTAAATCATCAACGCATTTTGCTTCCATCATAGTCATAAATGTACTTAAGTACATTAATCTACTGAAAAGGAAAAATGAATAATTGAAAAAATATAAGCTAGAAAGAAAGGATATGATTTCTAAATTATAATTAAAAATAAAATTATATTTTTTCGTAATTAAAGGAGTATGAAATCAAAGGGCATTAATGCCTCTTTTCCATTTAAAGGTTTTAGGATATTAATTTCGAAGCCTCTTGCATATGGATATTAAATATCAAAAGAGAAATTATTATAGCGAGTACTTACAATTTTTTACAGTTTATCAGTTTTTCATTAAGAATATCTAATTAATGTTTGCTTTTTGCGCATTAAGTCTGCATTTTTCTGATTGTCAGTCGTAGAATGGCTCCTTATTTTGTTAAAGGAAAAACACCTCAACGTAGTTTATCATTATTATTTGTATATTTCACACTTTTTTTATAATTGCCAAGGAAAGTTTTATACATTTCAAAATATTGTTCATGATAAAGGAATTACATTAATAGATATATGAATATAATCTTAATTTCCTTTATCTATTTTGTAACTTCAGATTTCGTTTCAAAAATCAAATCAAAGCAAATACAAAATGATGACATTTAAATTAATTAACTTTGATCTTGAGAAGTATTTATACAATATTTTAAATGAATTTAATGACGTTATTTTATAAGGTAGGATATATCATAATATAAATTTAATACTAATGTGATAAATGAGCGCAAATAATATGGAAATATTAAAACACACATAGTTATATCTTTATTAAACTGGGGAATGTTCTGAAAACAACTGCATGTAAAAATTTGTACCTTTCTGCAAATAAAAAATGTATATGTTTAATTTATTTGCTAAAAACAATTATTCGAAATGTAAATTTTTGGGGTATAGTTTCATTTTAAGAAAAAAAATCTGAAAGTTGCTCCTTACTTAAATGTGGTCAATTTCTGTGCATTACTGCAGCCGTCTAATGATGTGAATTTGGGCTAAGATCTACGTGATCTTTAGTTTAGCTTAGCAGTTTTCAACCTTTTGACAAAAATTGAGAACCTTTAATATCACCACTACAAAGTTCTCACTAGAAAGTTATGCTCAAATCTCATAAATTTACGAGTGTTAGAGAAAACATTCAATCAGGATGTTGGGGTTTTAATTTTAAATTTAATAGTTAAAAATACTTTGCTTCTTTGCGTACCACCTATTTTTCTCTTGCGTACCACTGGTTTAGAACCACTGGTTTAGCCAATATTTAGGCATAGGAATTGAAATAATTCATTTTCTTAAATTAGCTTTTAAATTAACACTCTATATTATTTCTCAGGTAGAAAAACAAAAAGGAAAAAAAAATCCTATATCAGAAATCCAGGTCATTCTAGACATATTTTCAGTAAAATGAATAACAGAAAATTTTACGTCTATAAATTTTACAACTTTAAACATAATGAAAGATAAATAGAAAACTGTGAGCTCTATAAAAAATTAAAGTGTAATATAAAGGGGGGAAACCCACTCTGAATGAAAATACGAAGATGCTTGAAAGTCAGTTTTCAATGATGCTGTAGATGTTTTTATGTCATAAGATGGTTATAGATCAAGCTTTTTTGGGGGGGTGGAAAGCTTTCATTACCGACGTAATCGAAAAATTCATTTCACGCGTGCTTGAAAGAAGAATGCAATTCTGCTTATAATTATATCGAGATATGTTTCTTTCAATATCAGTTTATAAAGCTCAGTGTCCTATCTTTTCCTTGAATGACAAAAGCATGCCGTTTTGCTAAACATACGGTTTTAGTTGGACAGCATTGTGCTAATTGAAATATCATTACGCACTTTATTCGTGATGCAATAAAAATTTGAAAACATCGAAATATGACAGAAAATTAATGACACTGGTATTACAGACCAGTGATATTAGTTCAAAGTATATTCCTACGGAAGCTACGCTCCGCCGGAGATGTCGTTCTGAATCTTTTCTGGACGCAGTTCTGGAACGCTTGAAACGGATTCACTTTCAAATGATCTGCTATAATTTTGTGGATGCTGTCCACAGATCAAAACGGCGAACTTTTAAACGAATTTTCAACGTTAAGAGAAAGAAAAAGTCTCATAGACTTTAACCTGAAAATCAGAAGAGTTTCCGGAAGTTTTTGAATCCAAGTCTAACTTTCAGTACTGCAGATCACTATGTTGTGCAGCATCCAGATGACACGAATTCTTGACTGAATGGAAACAAATGTTTTCCTGAACCTTTATGAGTGCCTTAGAATTAATGATAACTTATGGTTTGTCTCTGAGACACGAATTCCTTTTGAATATATCCTGCCTATCGAAAGATCAAATCATCATTGTTGTGATTTTTGATTTGCTTATCTTTTTGTGAAAAGTAGTGAGTTGCGCACTCACTGTCTATCTACGAGAACAGCTCTAGCCACAGTGCCTGGCGGGTAGCGGTCGCTATAGCAACAGAGCTAGTATATTTCAAACAGGGGCGAACCAAGGGTTGCTTTATTGTTATTTTGTTTTGGGCAACTGTTTGCAGAGGGGGAAAGAGTTTATCATTCGTCTTCAAGATAACCCTACGGAAAATGGGTCAAGACTGGTTTCTACGGCAACAGACAGCTTCAGACTAACTGGCGAGAGCTTTCCTTATGATAGACAGACTGTAATAAAAAGACCAGGATTCATTACTGATTCTCTATGGATGCCGCCCCGGACAGAATAGCAATTAGTGACACTGGCTGCCGTATCGTTGGGCACGGGTTCAAATCCTGGGAAAGACCTGTGATATTTGCAAACATATACTGTTTGTATTGCCCAAGGGTACTTAAACTGCCCAACTGAAAGTTCTCTTGAGACATGGTAAGCCATGAGTGGTGGAGACAATGGATCCGTCCGGCAGGGGGTACTCGATCAAAATTAGGGTGGAGTCGCACAATTAGTGTTGTGGGAAATATACACGTAATTGTATTAGTGATTCTGATGTCTCGACGATTTCTTCCTGTGCTGTCACTTTGGATGCGTTTTCAAAGGTTTGTTGTTTAACTTATGTTGAAGGTGTAAATTATGTTTTAAGGTTTAATTCATGTTTTTGACTATTTCTCTGCTTGAATATGACGGCTATCGGAACCAGCTTAAGGATTTACTTAGAGGATTAAATATTTGGGTGAAAACTTCTTACTGTGAACCTAAATCTAATTTTTAGTTTTAGTGTCATTGATACGAATTTTATAAAATATTTCATGAACTAACAACTCATACAACTCATAGTCTAAGTTTCGGCCACTTCCAAATTGTTTAAAACGAGAATAGCCTTCACATCAAATTACTGAAGAATTTCAGCCCTTTGCATTAAAACGAATGATTACAACAATTCTTACAAGCCAAAGCAATACACAAAATTAGTCAAAGCAACATCTTTGTGCTTGGCGCAGATTTTAATTAATAAATTGATATGAAGATTCCGATTTCGAGGGTGAAAGGGACAGGTGCCCTTTCATCAGGAGCCATCAGAAGCAACGAAATCTGCAACGAATTTACATTAAAAAGCTTTATCTCGTTTAGTTCATGGCTTTAATCTAATACTCCCTAACGTCTTTAAAATTCTAAATTAATTTTCTTTAAAATTTATGAGAAACAGATGGTGCTACCTTCTCGTTCGCTTTACTCTTTTGCTTTTGGTATAAATACAACCATAGCTTCTACTTTCGAGGCAAATTTCTTTGCTCCTGAGGAAGAGGGAGCTGCACCTATTTGCCTGCGAAATTGATAGAGTCTTAATTAAAATCTACGTATAACACAAGGATGTTCTTTTGCCTAATTTTATGACATACAAAAATTATAAAGATTTTAATAACATGTATAAATATTAAATGTTTAATTAATTAAGTATATTTGAAACGTATAAATTACTAACATTATACAAATGAAAAGTTAATAAACTTAGTAAAATAGAAATTCCGTATAACTTTCTTGTTTTTTGTTTTGAACCTGCATTAGTTACTGTTAGTATCCTCATTTTGTAAATAAAGGAGCTACACTGAAAATTTAAGACCCTTTTTAGAAGAAACGAATAGTTTAAAAGCTTTCTCATTTTTTAAATCTCCTTATGAATGTTAATCTGTTGAAGAGAAATAGCTTTAATGTATTTGAATGATAAAATAATGCTGTTCCGGTTTGTATATTTAACTGTGATATAAGATAAATCTTGGCGTTAACACCAGTCTTTAGACTTAATAAATTCAGAGCTCATTTTCTGCCCTGTAAACATACTTGGAATCTATTTAGATAACATAAACTGCTTATCGCAATCGCGGAGATTAATGTAAAACAACAAAATATGTACATACATTTACATCTATGAGAAAGTATCTTGTTTATAGCTATGTGATAATTACAACTAGATTCTGTCAACATTGTAGCTGTCAGTAATTACAGTAGCCATGGCCTCATGCTTGTTCATTCATTTAATACACATTGCAAGAGTCGGTCTGTGCGTTGCTTTAATTACAGACATTGTTCCAATTCATTCATTATTTTAAGTGCTTATATTTATTTAAACGATATAAAGGTATCCAACTGTAATTACTACTTATGATGTGTAGAAAATATTCATGAAGGCTGGTTTATTTTCTTAATTGCTGTTTTCACAGTCAGTCAGGAAATTTTTATAAATGAAGAAGTAGAGTAGAGAATTTTATAAGGACAATTTCAGCTGATGTTGACAGATTTTAAAATGAAAAACATAAATTTTTATATGGTCTTCATGAAAACAATGGCAATATGCTTTATTAAGTTAATACTAAAAACTCCATGATTTTACTTGCAAATTTCTCAGAGAGGTATATTCAATGGATAGGTATATTTAATGCATGCACAAGTATATTTAATGGATTATTTCAAAGGCCCACCTACCAATCAAATTATTATGTTTACAAATATTTAAACAATGAGCAATGATGAAACTGCGGTTACTATGGTAAAACTGAAGTTGCGGTTATTTTTCTTAAATTTGTAAGTAATTAATTTAGAAATCAAATAACAAATATCAGGGTTATGTTTCAAAATTTTCACAGGACTAGTTTCGATGGTTTTACCGAAACATTATCCTCAGCTTCAAAACGCAAATGAACGAAATAAGATACAGTGATTAGATAAGATAAGATAAGAAAGACTAGACAGGAGTTAAGCTACTGGCACCATCTGTTGATGAAACGAATACAAAAACATAATTGCACCAAAATACGAGGTGCACATATACATGTTATAGCAGTCCTATATACGAAATTTCAACGTTCTGAGGCTACTCGTTTTTGAGTTATGCGAGATACGTACATACGTTCGTACAGACGCCACGAAAAATTCTCTTCAGAATTAATTTTAAAGCAGTTTTATAATTTTTTTTGAAGAAAAAGAGTATTTTATTCTGTCCTTAAGTACAGATATCACGGAAAAACATCGTTAAATTGCATTCGATAGCGGTCAAAATGGATATTTTCGTTGAAATATGCTGCCTCAAACTTTTCGCGATTACAATACTTCCTTTTTACTTCGTACAAGGGAAGGAAAAATCTGGAACTTTTTAGGGGCAGATTCATTATCTTTCTTTGAAAAATGAGGGTCTTAAAAAACTAAACATGACTAAAATATATGGACTGGTTTGTGTTGAGCTGTCATCTACTATAAATAAAGAAGGTTCAGAGTAACCTATAGAAACCTATAAATTATTTTTCATTCAATTTTTCTGTGCGTACAGAAGGAAATTTTTAGGTGTGTCTAGACCGGACACACTGTGCAGCAGAGGTTTAAAGTTCTCTATATATGTGTGATGTGGTAGTTTTCGCAACATGTTTGTATACTGACAGACATTCTACTCCTTGGTTACAGCAAGGAACGCAAGTCGAAAACGTCGTCGTGCAAAATATCGTGAAAGAAAAGAAAGTAAGGGAAAAAATCGCAGTTCTAAACATCATGGTACAAAATACGGTTGTCGAAAATAAAACCGCTTGAAAACTTCGCAATTTAATTAAAGCAGGTATAAATTATTGTATGACGATAAAAATCGCATAATGCGTTTTTCAGGCCTTAAAAATTGTAAATACAAATAATAATTTGTGACGTGTATAAAGCGCTGCAAAACTGTCAAATTTAATTGCTAGTTTGAGAAATTCATATGTAGCTGAATAAATAATAGCATATTTAATGACCAATGTACTGTATACGTTGTTCTCAAGTTTTAGAAAATCTTTCCATGCGATCTGTTCTTTCATTGGCATGAAAATCACATCAATGCCGAGGATATTTTATTTGAGAAAAGCACTTAAATTCGCATTTTTCTGAAGCAAAGCTTTTATCATACATGTTAGATTCCTGTTTTACTTGTAGTACGTTTGTTTTATTTACGCTTTCTGACTGGATGCATAATCGAGGCATCCCTGAAAGACAAAAAAACGCAAAGCATGATTAGAAATAGTACGATAGGACTTTGTAATTTGGAGAAGAAAAGGCCTCAATTTTAACCCCTTAATCTACAATGACGGGCATAGCCCGCGTACGATGGTCGGGCCAAACCTAATTTTTACGGGCATCAAGACAGTATTTTGATCATTATATTTTTAGATGTACATCAATAGCTGCACATCACAGCAAGCTTTTAGGGGCAGATTCATTACCTTTCTAGAGTTATTTAGTAAAATCCAAGTGAATGACGTGCAAATAATTTTAAGTAATGTCTCTTTTCAAGACCTACGGTACTGAATTGTATCACACACAGACATCATCCTAACAGCTCTTCCTTCTTCAACATTTGACTTATTCTTCAGAGATGTAAAATAATACTTATTAATTAATAACAACCTTCTGAAATGAACTATGTCATAATATTTGCAAACGTTGCTGCGAAGGAGAAAATTTCCGTAAGATAGAAAGGACATCGAATGAAGAGCAATCGCCACTCATTATCAAAATCCAATTTCCAAAGTGCGATGTATCATTTTCAGATTTATTTTCAAAAATGTATAAATATAATGAATATTGAGAATGCAGTAGTATATACTACAATAGAATATTACTCATCAGTCAGTGCTTTATCTTACAAGAATAGTATGACGAGACAATACTTGTTTGCTATTTGTGCATGTTCGGTGTCCTATAACTATTTATCTACTACTATTATACTTCTATTAATCGATCTGGAATAATGTTTATGCTCTTTTTTATCCTGATGAAAGATAAACACAACATAAGAACACTGTTGACTAGTTAAACATTATTTAGGTCACTAGTTAAACATTGACACTAGTTAAACATTGAGACTAGTTAAACATTATTTAGGTTATGTTTTTAATACGCAGTAATTGTTTTAGTATCTGTTTATAGCTCAGTAACTATTTTTGTGACTCTAACTCAGTAACTGTATGGTAATTTTCACCACCATAGCTCAGTAACTGTTATAGTTAATTTCCACAAATATTTGTTCACCTGTGAAACAAAGAATTTCTATAAAGTAATGCAGAAGTTAGCAGTTAACGCACAAATAACCCGATAAACTAAATTAAGCTAACCGAATTAATTCTCTTTGCTTATTCCTTTTATCTTACTTAGTGTTTCGTTGGAAAACTCTTCACTTTGAATTTAATGTAAATTCATTTCTACCTCATCGCGCATTATATGTAAACAGATAAAGTACACAAATTATTAAACTAAATAATGTTCTCACACTTTTTGGAATGATAAAGTACTAAGAACAATGAAAAGTTTAAATAAAAAGACTTAATCATTCAAAAATTCAAATAAATTTTTGATGCTTTTTGCTAACTGGTAAATAGTAGTTTTAAGATTTTATTTTACTTAATTTAAACGATTTCTTTTTCAAAGAACTTGCGATTTCAACTTTTTCTTTAAACTCGAGAAGAAAAACAAAATGTAATCAAACAGATCTTCTGCACCTGGACTAATTTATTCACGACCTTAAAGTTTATTTCTTTAATGCGGATTTAAAATGTGCATCCTTCCACGATAGATTAAAATGTTCGCTCTTCCGTGAATTATGCAATCGATGTTGAAAGCTGAGATAATTTAATTATTCATCTTTATACAAAATATAATTCATTGCGCAATGCTCGAAATATGAGTTACTTTTGTTTTCTGCCCAAACGACTCGAAAATATTTCTAATTAAGAATTAATAACTTCATAAAATATCCAGAATGGAACTTCATACTTAGAATTCGGAAGTTAATTACACGTAAATTATATATAAATATGTAAGATAAAAATTATATAAATCAAACTTAACTTTGCAATTCCCCCTCTCTATTCTAAAAATCGCAGCTTTTCTGGACTGTGGCATTACTAGATCAATATCAGTCCATCTTGCATGGCTTGCGTAACGCTGATGACTTAGCTAACTCGGAACCTGAACTCAAAATTTCGAGAACTGAAACCTTTCTGACCTAAACCAAAACCTTCTCTTGGTGAGCCTCCATATTTCATAACTGCGCTCTTTAACTTAAGCTCTTTTGCAGTCAAGATGCTACTTCGTTCCGTTCGCTTTGTCGTGCCGCTAACAATGCCATTATCTAAAATGTGATAGGATATATAAAATTGCCTGGCAAGTTTTATGCGCCCATGATCATGCGTGATGAAAGATTATTAGTTCGTTGTGTTTTTTGATAATTAGTTCGTATCCAACAATAAAAGTTATATTTAATTCGGCCACGTCTGTCTACAAGCTTTTCCTTTGAGTTTCACCTTTCTAACTATGCAGTAAAGTCTATAACGCAGAGAACCATCGTTAGTCTGTTGCAGCTTAATTCAAGCCATCTTATTACACGCACACACACATATCTATATATAGATGTATAGATATGTAAGATAAAAAAATGCAAATAAAAATTATAATTCAAAATGCCTCTTAATAGCACATTTTTAATTTGGGCACTTTATAATAACTTTATCTAAACTGCGTCATATCTGAAAACGTGTTCCGCATTATGTCATCTTGAAACTACTGCATTGCCTATAAGTTTTAGCCAATCAGATTAACGAAAAATTTTACTATAAATACTGTTTCAATCCTACCCCCACCCTCTTTCTCTGCTTGTGCTTGCTGGCTGAATGACGTCTGTTGCTTTGCTCCTTGTATTTAAAATGTAATGCGCCATCATCAAAATGGTGGGGTGCAAATTGGCCCCCAGTGGGAAGTGCCACAAAAAATAAAGATATATTTGGAAAATCAAGTGATTTTTGTGATTCTTTAAAAGTTCCCGACTGCCAAACTAAATTTTATCATTACATATATATTTAGTAAGGTATAACAAAATACGATAGCTGCTTTAAAAATAATTGGCGATCTCAAAATTAACGATTCTAAAATGTATGCTCTTCCCTAAATTAAACTGTTCTCCTGGATTCGAGATCTTTCTATGTTACGTAATGTTTTAATGCAGATGTCTTTTGTCCAACCAAATTAATTGTAAACCAACATTAATTCGAACTGAAACTATTGATTCTCTCCGTTTCTTCCTCTGTTTTGCAGCGTTCTCTTTCGCTTTCGCCTTCCTGCTGGCAAGACGCTGCTGTTCTACGCTGCTGCTTATTTGCCTAAGGTAACGTCTTACTTTAAAAAGGAACTTATTTTATTCAACTAATGTATAATTATTAATTAAAAAATATTTTATTCAACTATTATTAATTAAAAAATATTTTGTCTGCAAAAAAAATTATTTGTTATGCGTCAAAAATAACGATTGTGATTCTTCAAGCTCAGTTGTGCTAAATGCGTCATCATGCTTTTCTACTTAGCCCTACCTACAGCCACGACGATCTTCTCAATCATCTGCATAATATCGACTATTAATTTCGTTTTGGCATTTTGCGTCGATTAACGATAAGCGTTGTTTCACTTTTCAGATTGTTGCCACCAATTATTATCACGCTGTATTATATTTAAAGAAATTAAGTAAAGAAGAATCTGCATGAATGTATGTATGCTTCTAGCATTGTGAAAAAAGGATGGCACCTAGAGCCATCGAATTTTGAGTAACGTAATCCTCCACCCTAACATGTGCCCTGGACGCCCGAATTATGAATTTGAAATTTGTTTTATTATCTATTTCATATTTTGTAAAACGTTAACGAAATTTTGATTAACAAACTCAATGATTTCAAAGTGAGCAATGGCAACATTGTACCGGGGAGGGGATAGAATTATCTCCAGCGCCTATCGGAAATTCTAAAGATATTCTGTTTTTAAATATTTTGAGATATTCCTGTTGAATTTTTTTTGTTTAAGTGCGGAGAACATAATATTTAATAAATAAATATAACACACAAAATGTTAAAAGAACGCTCCTTCAAGCATAATATAAAATCTGAAAGCTTTCAGTTTTCTATTTATTTATTTACTAATTTTAATTTTATAGATAAACTGCATTTTAAGTTAGTCTCATTTTGCGCAGATGAACTGAACCTTCAGGCTTGGATTTCCGACAGAGATGATTTCCTAGCCGATTCGCAAACTTAGACGTAATGATGTAGGGGTGCTGATAGCGTAGCTAGAAATATTGTTTTTCGTAGATGTTGATCCATAGTGGATAACACATTTGCTAACCTAGGCATATTATATATATTAAATATTCATCTTTATTTGAATAATTATTTTGTGGCCACAAACAAATTGGCACACTAATTGTGTCTTTTTACGAATGTTTACATTTTTGATATTTTTGCGATAAGAAGAAAATAGCACGACAGTATCTTAAGGCGAGAGAAGCAGAAGCAAAGTGCATAGTTATTTCAATGTGGAAGTTTATTAACAGAAAAGGTTTTGGTTTAAGTTTCGGATTAGTTAAGTCATCAATCATCATTATGTAAAAGTCATATATAAATTATTATAACAATGCTGCAATCCAGGAAAAGTTAATTCTAGTTTTAGAATAGAGAGGGGAAATACTCATGTTAAAATGAGGAATTAAACGTGTATTGCTAATTTAAGATATACTGTTAGTTTAAATATTTTTATCTTATATATATGTATGTATGTATGTATCACCGTTGATCCTATAATACGTTTTTATAAAAGCTTAGTTTCTGAGGTGCTACAGAGAGCTTCTTAGCTTACAGTTAGCGGTGTTAATTAACGATCGCCTAACAGCACTTTTTGTGATTTTTCAGATTCCGAAAGTTGTTTCTTAAACCCGAGTATCGATTCTAAGACGTAAAATAATAAAGGTGAGAGATGTATTTTGTATCTTATTTTTAATATACTTACTTATACTTATTTATGAATTTCATTTTCTTTCTTACCACTTATGATTGCTAATATATTTTAGGAGTTAGTGTTTAGATGTACTTTATATATATATATTTATTTTCTGCTTAAGAAATCTTATTAATGTGAATAAACTCAATGGGTAATAATGTAAGAGTTAAATATAAATGGTACAATTTAAAAAGCAGCTGAATGGAGGAAGTTTTGAAAAATGATTTTATTGTATTAAAATGATATTTCATATTTCCATATCTTAATACGTTTCACGTGACGATCAATATATTAATTAGAGATTAAATAGTTATGAGGATATCAGCGCTTGATTGAGGAGAAAGATTTATAGAATGGCGACCGAGACTATTGGACCTATTAGAAAGCATTTGAAAAATTTTGTTGCTCTCACATTACATTTACAACAGTTTTTTCTCCATTTTTCCACTTCCGATCTTGTTTGACTGCTTTATACATTTCACTGTAAAACCTGCAATGAGAAATTTTGTACCCTCTTACTTTGATGCCCTCAGTGAGTGTTTATTTTACTTGATAGTTAATCCCGCTCTGCTGGGTCTTAGGCTTAGCGGGGGCTGAAAATCTGCCAAAAATAATTTAAACATGCTGTTTCCCTATTAGGGACATATAATTAACAATCCCCAATGGAACCTTTTGCCTAGGGCATGAAAATACAGTTTGTCTTTTTATGATAAGTGTGAAATTTAAGAGAATTTGTAGAGACTTCGAATTTCACGAAACGAAATTTGCTGAGAAAAAACAAACTAATAGTAAATCATACAAATATTTATTTATTTATTTATTTTTAGTTTAAAAACAACGTTAGTGCTCTCATTTAATAAATCCAAGACTTTACTGTTTAAAACATTATGAAACATGTTAAAATTGATTGCATTAGATGTGATTGTTTATCTACTGATATAGGTAAAATAGTAAGCAATTAAGATAATTAAATGGATTTTTCAACTAAGATGAATTATTATTGATCTGAAAATTTATTTCATTAAGTAAACCAATGAATTTAATGAAACATTTGCTATACAATATTGTCAAATTACTATTAAGAAGGGAATATGTGCTTAAAGGGACCATTCTGTTACCGAAGCAGCATAACTTCAAATTTGAAGATAAATGAAATATGTTCTAACCCTTAAATTGGAGAATAATTTCGTTCATGATTCGAAACAGGATTACAGTATCAGCTCAGGGAACCCCCCCCCCGAAAAAAAAAAAAAAAAACTCTCACATACGATTAATAAAAAAACAGTACTTGTGGCGCCATCTATTGTGTATTACAAAAAATAAAAAAGCAAACATTAATAGTATATAATTTCTAAACACTTTTAGAAGAGCAGGATTCGTTAATTAAATCTGATAGATTTTTGAAAGCGAAAGGTTTAGAGGAAATTTAATGTTCCAAATAAAATAGCTTTCTGCAAAATTTACTTATTTAACATTTAGAGGTTAAAAAATATGCGATGTGTACCTAGAAAAAATATTTTAATAATGAATTCGATGACTCTGGGGTGTTAAGAAGCCCACAGACAGTCATTTTCATTTGTTGATTTGCTTTACATTGAATGAAAAAAAAAGCATAAGATTTTTCATAGATATTCATACCTTTATTTTAAGAAACGCAATTCAGTCGGTTTACTTATTTAATAAAGCAAACTATTAATAACAGCATAACAGTCTCACCTGGCACATTGAATCTATAGAAACGAGCAATATTGATGAATATTATTCAATGCAACATTGAAAATTTCGTTATTCTTTGTCGGTTTGGACATTGGTGGTGAAGAATTTGTTAAAATCGTGAATGCTAATACTTGAATTTTGGATTTAATTTGCGAAATAAGCTAGCTCTATGCGTCTTTTTAAGATTTTTCATGTATAATGTGAAAGCAAAATCAATGTCCTTTAGTTATTTATATGAAAGCAGCATACCTAGGCACACAGACACTTCATTAGTATTTTTTCATAAATAATTTCAGCTAAGTTTATTCTTTAAATTTTTAGTCCTTTAGTTTTGCTTTTTTGCGTCGGAAACTTATAAAAGGCGTATCACTTTTCAAATCGAATCCACCAAATACTATCACCCCGTATTATGTTTGAAGAAATTAAATAATGAAGAATCGCATGAATGTATGTATGTTTCTCGCATTGTGATGATAAAACAACGGTACCTAGAGCTATCCAATTTTGAATGACATATTCCTACTGCGAATATGGCCAACCGAAAGCCCAAATTTGAAATTTGGAATTTGTTTTATTATTGATTTCATATTTTGTAAAATTTTAACAAATTTTGGTTAACAAATTCGACGATTTAAAAGCGAGTAATGGCAACACTCTACGCGGGGGGGGGGGACCTTTCTATTTCCAGCGCGCGGAACTGTGTATCAGAAATTCTAAAGATATGCTAATTTTAAAATTACTTTGCGACATTGCTTTTGAAGTGAATTTTATGGTTTAAGAGCAAAGAACATGATATTTAGTAAATAAAAGTAACACACAAAACGTTAAAAAACGCCTATTTGAAGGTAATTTAAAATCTGAAACCTTTCAGGTTTTTTTTTTTTTTTTTTTTTTTTTTTTTTAAGCGAGTATTGTTTTTACTAGAACATGGCAAAACAAGTAGTTAAAATGAGATTTCTGCAACTTGTTGCCAATTGTACGGAACACAAAATCAGCAACGCATTCTGAGCTGGATAAACCCTTAAGCAATATAAAGGCCATCAAAAATATTTCCCTTTGTCCGTTTTACCTTGTAAACCATGGTGTTCTTTGTAAGCCAAACCAGAACCGAGAAAGAGAAGGAATGGAGAAAAAAAACCTGGCGTAAATATGTGTTTGGGCATCATAATGTTTTAAGTGCTCAGGACCTCTAAAAGTCTTAATGCGACCCTGATGTTAATTGAAATATGGAATATGCATTAATATGAAGTTGATTTATTCCCCTCCCTTTCGCATATAGAGGTTTCCTAGCATCTTATACAGACAGTAATGAGTAAAATGTTACTTTATGTGGAATAAAAAGAAGAAATAATACTATTGCGAAGAATCTGTATTAATTAATACATACACTAATTTGTTTATAGTTTTTACTGAATAAACTAAGGAATAGGTAATCAAAATATGGCATCGCGAATTTAAGAATTAAGAAGGATTTAATTTTTATTTGGGTGAATGTTTTCACATTTTTTTTTTTTTTTTTTTTTTCTTTTCTTTTTTTCTTTTTTTAGTCCAAAGGGCCAATTTGCCCTGAAAAACTATTAACTTCGTTTTGGCATTTTGCGTCGAAAACTTTAAAAGGCTGCATCACTTTTCAAATCGTTGCCAGCATACATTATCGCCCTGTCTTATATTTAAAGAAATTAAATAATGAACAATCTGCTAAATGTATCATGTTTCTCCCATTGTGATAAAACTACGATACCTAGAGCCATCAAAATATGAACAGTGTAATCTTCTATAGAATATGAGCATGTGGAAGCCTAATTTGAATTTGAGATTTATTTTATTATAGATTTCAAATTTTGTAACACTTCAACGAATTTTTGATTAAAAAAACTGAACGATTTCAAATGGCAACAATGTAAACATTTTCAATGGCAACACTGTACGTAAAAAACATTTTTATCTCCAGCGCGGGAGACTCTTTATCGAAATTCTAAAGATATGCTCATTTTAAAATTAATTTGCGAAATTGCTGTTAAATTGAATTTTATAGTTTGAGTACTTAGAACATGATATTTAGTAAATAAAAAAGTTAACACACAAAACGTTAAAAAAACGCCCTTCGGGCGTAATTTAAAATCTGAAACCTTTCAGATTTTTTTGGGGGGGTGAGAAACACTTCTGTATAAAGTTTAAAATTAGATAGAAAAGGAACCTTAGTTTCAGAAGAAAGGGAGAAGAAGTTTGGCAAACTTATTTATTTTTTCCTAGAAAAGAGGGACTGGACGAGAGGGACCTCTCCAAATCCATAGTTTTTTAATTCAATATATACGCCATACTTAAGGATGTCTTTCGTATTCTCTGTGCTATTATAGGCCATTCATGTTGTAAAAGCGTTTGCATGACGCTTTATTAAAATTGTAATCAAGGAACTTTTTTAAAGCACATATAATATGAATGACCGCATTTTACATTTCTTTCTTCCACCATGTACTGAGATTGGAAAGTTAAAAATCTATGACCTTTATATAAGAAAAGAGCGAACTACTGGTACTGCATTTTAAATACTCCAAAAGTAAACCATAAAAGGGCTCAACCGGGATTTGAACCCGGGACCTCTCGCACCCAAAGCGAGAATCATACCCCTATACCACCGAGCCACGCAGAAAGCTTCCCAAAATAACATTACAGGCATTACTACAGTAGTCTGATATTTTGATTGTTGATTTAATAGTTTTGTTCAACTGCTACGTATGCTCGTTAAAGATCGACAAGTGACGGCGTTGCTCGATAAGGATAGGACATTCCAGCCCAGGCTTCATTCAAGCTGAACGTTTGTTCACGGACAGCATTCGTAATCTGTTCTGCAACATAGAACATTGTGTGAGAAGCAAAGAGAAGACGATTTGCTAGAATCTGCTTTATTGAAAGTCCACAATATAAAACAGGCTCAACTACTTTTAGCAGTATTCAGTTCTATGATATCTGCCTTATATCAAATATATATATTATATATTTATATATCAAAGCATTTCTTTTTCCTCCTACTTGACACATATTTTTTTTTCCGTTAATAACAAAAAGACATTAAAAGCTGCTTTAAATGTAATTAATAATTTTTTATCCTAATATTGTGGAGGGATACCTATATTACATAGGAAGGGATGCCTTCGTGGAGGATTTTCTAAGGGAACTGGCTCGTATTGGCCTTATACATGGGGAAACCACGAAAACGATCACGCAGACAGCTCGTATTACTTCCATTTTGATTCAACACTATATATGGTTTTCACTCTCATGGTCTCACAGTTTTACCATCCTTTTACTGCGCTTTCGCTAAAGTTACCTTGGTCAACTCTCTCTCTTTGGCAATAACTGTATTTTAATTGGTCTATGCTAGCAATAGAGCCTAATCTAACAACCTGAAATACTGAACGTCCGAAATCCAGTACATTTAGAAATAATTACTTCTATATAATCACGAGGTTCTACCAACGGCCGAGCATTTAAGTAGCTGAGCACTGGTAGTGCAGTCCTTGGTTCGAATCCTGCGAAAGGGATGTCTGGTCATTTTCATGGTTTAACCATACGAAAGGACAGTTTTACTTAGAAAGTCCTACATAAAGGCATCCGTCCCCTTAAACAGATAGCCCTTGAGTGTTTTGCCATAATCAAATAAACCACACCATATTATCCGAGCTTCGGAAAATATGTAAGTATAGTCTTTGAGTCAATCAACTCTCCTAAAGCCTAAAGAGAATTTAACCCTAAAGAGAATTTATTTACGGGCCAATATTTATTTAAGATCAGGTTAGTGCGAAGATATAAAAATGGACAATTTAGGAGCAAAATGTGCAAAATTTTCATTTACGCTATAGACGACAAATAAACGCGCCAGTAAATTTGTTTTAGCTCAAGCTTGAGATAACGTAAGCTGCTAAAAACTTGCTGCATTTACCTGTGTAAACGTACCGTACACTCCAATGTGTAAGCATACATCTGCGCGCATATGCATGTTAACACACATACACAGAAAGGATTTTGTGCAGTTACTGTAACACGAAAATTTATGCGCTTGCTTTTTTAAAAAAACTTAAGACTTCCTGAAAACCGATCTAAAGTTTAACTTTGGCTTTAAGGTGTCTAAGCAGCATATAAGAATTATCGTACAAAATTTTCATTTCCACTTCACACTGATCGGATAATCGAGGTTCAGTTCGTTTCCATAACAGAAACCATTTAACACGTTTCTTACTTTAAATCTTTGCGTCATATTTTATGTAAATTTCCACTTAAATTCTTTCACTTTGAAGTAGAAAATGCGGAGGGATAAGCGAAATATCCAAAAATAAATCGATTAGTATTTACTCATTTAAATCCCAAAATTTATATTACTCTGAGAACATAAATCTTTATTATTATTTCAGATTATAATTTTTGTTTGTTTGTTTAATTGAGCTTGAGTTATCTTAATAAACAGAATGATGCTTACGCTGAGGACTTCTTACAGAAAATGATTTTTATTTATGTCACATGTGGCGAAGAGCACAAAAACGTCCATGCAAATAGTTGGTTTGCTAGGATTAAAATCCAAGTTGAATAATTGAGTAAAAAAGTATTCTAAATTTCTGCATTTCATCGCTAAAAAGAACTTTCCAGATACAGAATAATAAAAATACTTTCATCCTTAAAAGTTAATGTGATGGAATGGACTGACTGCGTTGAGTGTTGTTTTGTCGTTCGTCTTCAACACAAAGAAAATTAATACTAGCCTTCCTCAATAAATTAATTTGAAAAAAATAAAAAACCAAGTTTTTATTCGAAGTGTTTAATAAATAAAACTAAACACATAAAAATAAATAAAAATCTGAAAGGTTTCAAATTTTAAATTACGTCCGAAGCGGCGTTTTTTTAACATTTCGTCTGTTACCTTTATTTATTAAATATCAGGTTCTTCGCACTTAAAGCATAAAATTCAGCTCAAGAGCAATATCGCAAAATAGTTTTAAATTGAGCATATGTTTAGAATTTCCGATACACAGTCTCGTGCGCTGGAGATAAAAATGTTTTTTCTGTACAACGTTGCCATTGCTCGCTTTGAAATCCTTGAATTTGTTAATAAAAAATTTATTAAAGTTCTACAAAATATCTAATCGATAATAAAACAAATTCCAAATTTCGGCTTCCAGATGCGCATATTCGCAGTAGGATTACGTCACTCAAAATTCGATGGCTCTAGGTACCATTGTTTTATCACAATGCGAGAAATATACATACATTTATGCAGACTTTTCATTATTTAAATTCTTCAAATATAATGCAGGACTCTAACATTTGGTGGCAACAGTTTGTAAAGGGAAACGGAGATTTATAGTGAACCAACGCAAAATCGCAAAACGAAAACAATAGTCCTTCAGTGACAAAATCCATTTTTAGTCCAAAGGGGCTTTGGACTAAAAATGTTACTTTGCAATGACAGCTAAAACCTGTAATCTCCAGCTGCTAATAATTTCACAGATCCCCGAAAAAGTGTTTTAAGTGGTCCGCAGAAAGCGCGTACGCAACAACACTTTTGTAAGTACGATCGCTAAAAGACCATAATTTACGTCGAATTACGGATTATTAGACTGCAGCACATGATCAATCACGCTTGTCAGATTGATCCGATCTTCAGCGAACGGACATTGTAGATGTGACAACATCACTGAACATACGTGTTGCAAATTCAGACAATCGTTTCGAAAAGATTCTGTAAAATACCGCGCTATAAACGTGATAACACCACCAAAAAAGTGGGAAAAAGTCCAGGATTTTAGTATCTCATATTAGGATTCATCTGCGATTCTGCACATATTTTCGAATTTTATAAATAATCGATACAAGTTTTGAGAAATAAAATACAAATATTTTACTTGGATCAAAACAGAAAGTATTCAGTAATTGATTCCTCATACAATAAGCTTTAAACCACTCGCCCGAGGCACAAAACTTAGTGGTTTGTAGAATAATCGATATAAATTTTAAACGATAAAATACAAATATTTTGCGGGATTAAAACAATTTTCAGTAGTCGACTCCTCATACAGTGCCTGTTAGAAAAGTCGTACGGGACACAAAAATGAGTGTTAGTAGAATAAATTACTAGTTTCTATTTCAACTTGGGTTAGAACTTAAATTATAAACATTTTTTGCTGCATTGTTTTAAACTTTTTTCCTCGAATTCCATTGCAGATATATTTCTCATTCAATTAATTCAGTTTTCCCTTCGCTACAAGACAAAAATACATAAAAACTCAAAACAGCTTCATTAAAAACTGTAAAATACAGAAAAACCTAAAACACCAAATATTGTTGAAAACAGTTAAGAAAATAATTTTTACAATTAAAATTATAGTTTCTACGCAAAAACAAGCCAGCGAGCAGGAAGTCTGATTTTTAAGTATACAAAACTAAGTCTACCTTAGGCCCCACCCGGCAAAAAGACACTGAAGTTGGTGCAGAATCAGACTAAATTAACTGCTCTAATAAGAGTTTCAAATGTAAACAAATGATGGCTTCATTAGGCTTAGTAGCACTTAAAGAACTTTTAAATTGTTGATAATTCTACAGTTTTTGCATGCAGATTAACTAAAGGCATAAAAACAATATAATTCAATCCCTTTTAAAGCAAAAATTTCACAATTTACCAACATATAAGAATAAAAAATCTGAGATCACCGAGCCGGGTAACAGCGTATATAAATACTTGAATTTAATAAATATTCTCTCATTCATATAAAGATAATTTAAATTTTAAATTAGGACCATTAAATTGTATACTGTTACGAAATGTACAGGCGCGGTAAGATAGCTTCCCTGCAAAGCAGTTTTAGGGTTGCCAAAACATGGCAAGGGAAAGCAGAGTTGCCACATTTGTCGACAAATCGCCCAATTGGCGATAAAATCGGCGATATGCCATGGACGAATGGAGAACCTTCTGGAACGAATTCTTACCGGTTTAGCCCAGAATGTTCTCGAAAGTCAGCCGAAAGCTATATAAACCCTGCTGGTCCGCAGTCAGTTAGTGTGACTAAGTGCTTCATCGAGTGCGTGTTAGTGTGTCTCATCTAGTTCGTCCGTGCGGAGACGATCGAGTTGACAACCGGCCAGCGAGTGCCGAGTGGGTCGTCGAGTGCATCGAAGAGTCTCTTAGTGCACCGTCGAGAGAGTGTGTTAAGATCTGTGAACGACTGAAACGAAGGGTCGGGAGCTGTATTCTGGGGCTTTGCAGTTAAGCTGTCTCCACCGTTATTGCCTGACAGTGTGAAGGCTGTGTCACTGATTGTTCCAGTGTGTTTATAGTAGATCTTCGATGACTGTAAAAGTGTTTTAGAGCTGTCCTCATTAATACCGGCCAATAAAGTGTGTTTCGAAACTTCATCAAGTAGTGTTGTCATTATTCACTCCAAATCTACGAACCTCGTACGAACGTGAAAGAAGAAAATAAAGTAACAACTAGTGTCAGAAAAAAAAACGTAACAACACAAATAAAAGATTAATTATTGCTGCGAATTAATTTGCAGTATTATTCAAATTTAGAAAGCATATGTAAATTAAATGCAAGTATCTAAAAACATGAAAAAATATTTACAATACAGTGAATTTTTTACAGAAGTAAAAATTCTTAAATATGTTTGGTGCCGCCGATTGCAAGCAAAAAAATGAGGTACATTGCCGATTGCAAGCAAAAAAATGAGGTACATGTTATTGCTATCCCATATGCAAAAGTTCAAAGCTGTGAGACTGTTCGTTTTTCAGTTATGCGAGATACGTACATACGTACGTGCGTACAGACGTCACGAAAGAAATCTCTTTTGAATCCATTTTTAAATCCATTTCACAATCCGTTTTGAGGGAAAAAGAGTTTCTTATTCTGTCCGTGGGTACAGATGTCCCGCAAATACACCGTTCAAATGGATATGATAGCTGCCAAAATGGATATTTTCTTTGAAATCTGATACTCGAAATTTTTCGCTTCCTTTACTTCGTATAAGGAAGTAAAATTCAGAAGAGTATTTAAAGCGTTAATAGAAATTTAAATGAATACAACAAACAAACAAACAAAACCCTCTGTTTATTAAGTATAAATATAGAAGGGGAAATAAAAAATAGCAGTAATTGTAAAGTTTTTTGCCATTTTTATACTTTAAAAATAATGCTTGTTAAGTAGCTCAGTTTTTGAAGTAATAAAAACTAATAAAACATTTCCGCATTGCTAATATTTTAAACTTATAGCTTGTATTCTGTACTTTTATTTTCTGTCATTTTGTACTATACATTAGAAATTTATCAAATTTGTATTTCAAGGGATTATGCGGAAAATATGGAGCAGTACCGTAATTCTGTAAGAATTTAAATTCGGAAACTTCTGCAGCCATCAGAGTAAAGTCCTCTTGTCCTTCTTTTAAACCAAATACATTATACAAAGTTCCCCATTTGTATTTCTCGTAAATCCAAACAAAAGTCTGCTTTCATTATGTGCTGATATTTTTTGTTTCTCTTCGTAAATAGAAATGAATAAAAAAAAATAGGAGCTCAGGGAAAACTTTTTTATATCTTCTCTCTTTCTTCAAATTTAACATTTACTGGAGAGTTTCATATTTTCAACATGAAAATAATTAGTTCTTTCTATGAAATGTTTAAAAAAAAAAAAAATCTTTGGCCATTTTTTGATAAACAAGAAATTTTTCCATGACAATGAGGGGGGGGGGAATTCCTTGGAAAAAAGAAAGTTTTATACATATACCAAATAATGACACAATTTTAAACCCGAAGTTAAACGAGCTTCAGTCTCAGTTTGGTATCTACGTTAAATAAAGGATTTTATATATAATCCTTTCAGAAGCAGCATGATGAAAGATAATTATGATCATCTCTCAAAATGAGTGAATCCCGTTTTGTGTCAGAGTTGAGATACATCTTTTACAGTAAGCATTTATAAAGTTTAACAAAAAATATTTACAATATAACGTAGTAACGTTTCTCGAAATGAGAGGAAATTGACAGTACTACTTTTCCAGCATAATTCTGATAACTACTGTATGTCATCTCGGTATTAGTTACGTGCAGACAAGTTTCACCACCATGAATCTTAACTCGGCCAAATTACAAAGTTTAGTAATTTTCTTTGGCATCATAAAGTGTAATCAAACTTTAAATAGACTGCCAGAGACTTATTGCTAAGTCTAAAGTAACAACTGATATTTGAGAAATGTGTAAAAGACCCTTTATTTAAAACTGAATAAAAACAGTCGGCCTGTTTTGTGCTTACAACACAGCCAACAACTTGTGGCGAAGTAACTTAAAGCAACAGTAAGTCAAACGTAAAATTGAATTTAAATAAGCTAGTAGCCAAAGGCTAGGCTACACAGATCAATTAACGAGAAGTTGGCTCAAAACTTAACCGGCGTGGATATTCAAATATAGACAACTATAATGCAATGCCGAAGACTGCAAATCTTACCTGATATAGAAACCTAGTTATGTGCCCCCCGGAGGCAGAACATACTCTGTCTTACAGTCTAAAACCTCATCTTAAACACAAGCGAACTAATTTGCATTCTAGCAGGAAAACGGAAGGGAGAAATGACAATAAGGATACAAAATATAACAAAACTGGTTAATTAATAACATCAAAGTTCTTTAAAACGTAAGAAGTATTTTCTCTTTCTCTAAATCCTTAAAGGTACACTAACCTGGGCTTTCTTTCATGCCCACAGTACATCATGCTGCGTGTGCGGTACTGTATTGGATATTAGGCAATCTTCTGATTGGCTCTTTTCGGATCCTACAGCTTATCTTAATTTTTGTAACCCTTCATTAAATGTTGGACACCAGCATGCAAATGTCTCTGAGAAGCTGAGTGGATGGAGCAATGATAGTTCAATTTATGAACAATGATAATTAAATTTAGGATATATTCCCGGTAAACAAGCCGCAGCTGCAAGTACGCTTTTGTGTTTCCCCCGTGAGTGACATGATACGAGTTTAGAAAATTCTCCAAGAAGGCATCTCTCACCTTAACTATTATGCTTTGGCGTACTTGGTGAAACGAAGAAATCATATGTTATGTAAATACCAGGCAGTTTCTTTCGGAATCTCCTTTCACAAAGTTCACTAAATTAAAAAACTTTCGAGCACATTGATATAAAGAATTGCGTACATTTATCATGAACGCAAAACTTCTGTGATATAAATTTACTTTGCAGTACTAAAGAAGAGCTTTTAAAACTTCTACATTAGTCCTATAAAATCATGATTTTCTAAATACGCCTCTCCGTTTGTAATTAATAATATTTATGATATTGCTTTAATTTCTTCTTTTAAAGCGTTGCATTTTTATGATACTCCAGCGTAAAGCACAAAATAATTTTTATGTAGAATTACATGACTAGCGCATGTTACATGTGCTAGCTAAGTATTAAACATATAGAAGCGCCTGAGAAACCGCAAAGAAAGTTTCTCGTCAAAAAAAAAAAAGTATTTTAAAAATTAGATGGAATTTAATTTACTTAGCAATAAGAAACATGCTTAGTTGCAATTAAGCTTAAAATCTATGACTAACTAACTGTAACACCGGAATAGCTCATTCATAAATATTATGCGCCATTCAGTAGATAAGAACATAAGTAAAATTTAAATTAAAAAAAATCTTAATGACAAAAATCTTAATTAAAGTAGTGTGTAAGAATCTTAATTAAAAAAAAAAGAAAGAAAGAAAGAAAATTAAACTAAGAAGAATTAATCCGCTGTGGAATAATCCAACATCATTCATCATGCTAGATTAATAAAGAAAATTTTAACCACTAAACATAAATTAAGAAATATGAATGATCGGAATGATCATGCCCTTCTGTTAGTAACAAATAAGTAAAAATAATGTCTTGAAATGTATGTAAATCATTATTTCTTTGTCTCGCGTAATATGAAGAATTACTTAAAATTACTTGACGGTTTCGTCTAGGATTTAAGGTGGTCTACTACAGCAGCATTACAATACTAAAAATTTTTTTACACGCAGAATCGCTAATTAAGAAACTATGTTGCGTGCAATTTGGCAGAAATATAAAGCAATAGGTCAGTTTTCGAATCACAATGTTAGAATCAGGTTTGAAATGAAATTTACTTAAATATTATATTTTAAAAAAATTAGTTTGAAATACGTAATTTTAATGTGTAGTTTGGAAAGCCATCAATAGATGGCGCTACAAGTTAAAATTTAACATTGTAATCTTATTTCTGCAAAAATTCACGAAGTAATTGATTTTGATATCAGTTATAAATCATATTTTTTTCTAAATAATATTTAGAAGCGTTTCATATATTCCTTTATACACAGTTTTCACTAAACATTGTCAGCTGTCAGCAGAATGACGTTTACGGCAACCCTATTGCATTGCTATTCCGCACTCGTTTTGTTTACATTTATTTGTACTGTGGTCAGTTTGCAAAAAATATGCGAAAATATCAAGGACGACCGAAAAAACATCCTGGTTTTAATAAAAGATCCAGAATTCAGCGTAAACGTCGAGCTCAAGAAAAAAATATGAAATTAAATTCCCGAGATGTGGAAGATTCCGAACAAGCGGATGTTTTCGAAAGGTGAGAAATAATTTATTCTTTATATCGACTACCCCGTGTTTATGATTTCGTAGTAAGTTAATTCCGAAGTAAAATATGCGTATTTTTTTTATTGAAGGTCAGAAATTATTGATACAACTGCATCTGTGTCAAAGGAGAATCATTGCCCGGATGATTTTTTTACAAAGTAAGTTTTTTTTTTTTTTTTTTTTGTATGTGTGTGTATGAGGGGATGCTAATAATTGTTCAATTCTGTTATAAGAATTTATTCCTCCATTCACACTAAATTGTTGGGAAATATTGAAAGGGTAAATTCCAATTCACAAGGAATTGCTGAAATAATTGAATCTTTTCAAAAGTATGAGCATGTTCTTGCGATCTAAATTGAATTCACCATCATTACATGTATTATTGGAAATTTTATAGTCATATGTTTGCTACGAAATGCTTTGTCAGTTACCTATGGTATATTTTAACAGGTGTATGCACATTTATTCATGTGCTCGCTGTTCAACTTGCTTTTTTTTATTATGTCATTTACTTGGATGTTAAAACTTTCTTTTAGCGTTGGAACATTTTATGATCATTTAGTAAAATTTATATATAAATATATATTATTGCTTGTTTATTTATGGTTCTGTGTATTTGTCATGTATGCATGTTGTGAAGTGTAGTTTTTGAAAAATATGTCACAAATGTTAAATTCCACCAAAAGCTAAATTGAATTGATATTGGGATGCAGGTTATTAGAAAATATCTGCTGTGTATTTTGAGCGTAAACCAAACTAGTGCCAAGAATGGGACCAATACGCTCAGGCTTGCTTAGCCTTTTTGCCATTGTCCAAATTGAATTATCTCCAGTATAAAGGGAGTGAATGCTTTCTCTGTATAACATTAAAATATCCGTCTGATCAAAAATCTACCAATAAGAAACTTTTCATATGTTATGTGACAGACTTTCTGCAAACAGAAGTCCTCAGCTCTGTTCTTGTACATGTTTTTTAATTGTGGTTCAGATGTGTAATTCTCAAAGGAATTCTTCTCATAGGAAGATTATCTGAACATTTAAAAACTATATTCTGCTTTTAGGGGCCTAATATTTTATGCCCCTAAAATTAATATTGAAATTTCTAAAATGTTGAAAAATATGTCATCTGGATTCTGTACAAAAAATATAATCCCCTTTTTCATTTCTGCATTTGCAATTCCTGCATTTTCTTTATTCCTACATTTTTTAATTGGAAGGAATTTCATTCGCAGAGCCCTCTAATTTATTCTTACAAATCATGTAGTAATGTACCATTTTAGATAGATATAAATAACACATTTTGTAATTTTTCTAAACTGTGGTTATACAGCATGATATAATAGCTACACAGGGTATGGCGAAACAGTATACAGCAATATCTGTCGCACTGTCTGAGATGGGTGGTAGTCATACATAGCTTAATGCTTAAATTTGTTATGTGTTATTTATTTATTTATTCATGTTTTTTTTTTTTTTTTTTTTTTTTTTTTTAATTATGTTATAGCAGTTTATTTCTTTCATTCTTAGGTCCGGAAGTGAAAAATTTGACTTTTCTACGCCAGAAGTTACAGCTAATGTTCCTAAGACAAACCAGGCTTTCCTGAGGTAAGTTGGTTTATTTTTAAAATAGATATTAGCTGTGCATGATATTACAGTTACTTAATTATGGTTAACTAATTATGTATTAATTTAGAAGTCAAGCAACCAAAATCAGCGTTATATTTTCAAATAGTGAATATTTCAAAATATGATGCTGATTTTTGTTGCTTGACTCTCAAATTAATACTTGGTCGGTGTGTTATTGTATCTTAATTAAACTAATTATGGTTCTTTTCTTCTCAGTTCTGATCTGGACATTTCAGTTATTGACTCTGACGTAGAAGGTAGAAATACAAGCTCTCTTTTGGGGTAAATATGTATTTCTCTATGCCAAAATTAAAATGTCATCATTTATGTTTTTCTTTTATGGTGTTACATTATGTTGTTTACATACTGATAGCTATTAAAACTGTTAAATATAATATTGTAGCTATCAAAAAGAGGGGGATGAATTTGATTTGTACCAAATTTGGACGTTTTGCATGAAAGAACTTGAAAATAAAAGATTTTTTTAAAAATATATTCATTGAAATCAGTGAAATTTTCAGTCGGGACACTGAAGCAAATGAAAATATTTTGGGGTTTGATTCTTTTGATGGGAGCCTCATCAATAAGCCTACTATCTTTTTTAAATATTGCTTCTTTTTCATTGTTTTCATGATGTTTTATGTTCCCTTCATGAAAGAGATTTTTAATAATTTAAATTTTGTTAATAAAATATAACAAAATGAAATCTGTGATTATGTGGCTGTTATTTTTTCCATATATATTTATTTGAGGAAAACCACAAATTTTATTATTTTACAGAATTTTTAAGAAAAATATAAGGATAAAATTTTTTAAATAATTCTGATTACTACCTTTGCTTTCCTCTCATAATGTGCCTCAAATTAGAGCAATTAGACAACAAATTTAAGTCGTGATCTTTTTTTCCAAGTTTTTTTTTTAGGCTTAGGAGTATAAATTGCTTATCCCCACAAGACAGTGCATCTTCTTAGTATGCCATCCTAAGGCTCCGTTCACATGATGGTATAAATGTCATAGACGCATAATCATAAGGCACAAAATGTGGGAGTTCCATTCACACCTGCGAGAGAGGGTCTAAGCCATAGCCAATTAGAGAAGCTAAATTTGTGCATGCATGTATGTGTCTACAGCTTTCTCTCTCAATAGGTTTTATGTATATGCTCTGATTGGCCGACTCTTATATCAAGTCGGCACAAAGTTGAAAACTTCAAGCTTAATGCCCAAACTAGTTTTTGTGACATAGCAAGGTCTGACTACAAAGCGTTGTTAGTTGGGAATTATGACATTTATACAACGGCTTGAATAGAGCCTTAGAAAGCCATTTGGTAACTGAGTTATCCACCATGAAAGAGTTATTCTTGCCCCTCTGAATTCAGTCTTTACTGGAACACGAACATTTTATACTCAGGTGTAGAGGCCCTTCATGTGAAACCTCCGGCACACAAAGTAGTGACTAATATTGCACGAGCAAATGACACTGCGAGCATGGAAGCAGCAGTTGTGAAGATGACTCATCTTCTTGTAGTAATATACTGGTAATCCAGTGTATTATTATTGTTAATTTATTTGCTATCTGTTGCCTAAATTTCCTAAACCTAATTGCGAATGGGCTGCCTGCATGGGCGTTTTCATGGTTTTCCCCGTGTATATGAGCCATTTCCCTTAGAAAGTCCTCCATGAAAGCATTCCTCCTCTTAGGAAGATCAAGTGCTTTGCTGTCATCAAATAAGCCAAATTTAAACCTAATTTGTAATATTTATATATATTAATTATATATATGTATATATATTGTATATATATATATTTTAGCTTGGAGTCTGAGCCTCTTCAGGAGAACCTTAATGATGAATTTCTGTGTCCTGATTCACCTTTAATTATCGAAAGGGAAGATCGACGAAAGGCAAATCCATTACCATCTGGCAGAACAATTTGCAATATGTCTTTTGTAATAGTGCAGGCTAGGACATTAGAGCAACATTCCCTAAATTGTAAATTTGGAGGATCATTTATTTTTAACAAAGTGATTCGACGTGGTCTTGTCACTACATATAACTATGTATGTGATAAAATTTTATGTGGGGAAATGGCAACAATTTGTTCTGATATGGAGAAAAGCAGCCTAAATCAGCTTGCAGTATTAGGTGCGTTATCTACTGGCAGTGGATTTTCACAAGAGGAGGAAAAGTTTAGCATCATGGAAATTCCGTATATGAGCAACTCGACCTTTGCTTCTTGTGAGCGAACTACTGGCAAAATAATACAGGGATGTGCACAGGAAACTATGTGTGCTGCTATAGAAGAGGAGAAAACGCAGGCAGAACTTCGCAATGATAAAGATAATGATGGTTATCACTGTATAACTGTCATTGTTGATGGAGGTTGGTGTAAAAGAAGCTATGGGCATGGTTACAATGCTTCAAGTGGCATATCTGTTATTATAGGCATGGTCACCCAGAAAATTTTGTTTGTTGGAATTCGCAACAAAGTGTGCCTTATATGCAGTGCTATTGAAGATGGCAAGATGCCAAATAAAGTGCACCTTTGTTGGCGAAATTGGAATGGGCCTTCTACAGGTATGGAAAGCAGTGCCATTGTGGAAGGTCTGAATTATCTCCAGTGTGTTCACAAAATACGTTGTACTCGACTTGTTGGAGATGGAGATGCTAACACAATGGCCAAAGTGAAAGAAAGCGTTTCATATGGAGGACGAGTGATCAAAGTAGAATGTGCTAACCATGCTGTTCGAAGATATCGCAGAGCTCTTGAGAAACTTCAGCAAAATACTGCGCGCTTCCCCGGGGCTAAAGGAATTGCTGCCCGTAAATTGCTGAAAATTAAAATGCCACTGTTAGTCAGAGGTGCTAGAGTAGCTATAAAAGCTCATGCTTTACCTAGCCATTATCAGCACACACAAGAAGCTATTGATGCATTAGTATCTGACTTGAGAAATGGGCCACATCATATATTTGGCAAGCATGATGCTTGTAGTGCTTTTTGTGCAAAGAAAGGTGCAGAGTTGGACAGCACATACAATGAAATTTTTTCCTCGGGTATGTTGCAAGCTATTGAAGCAGAAGTGGGAAGAGTACTGATATCGTGTAGCAGTACTCTTATTTGGAATGCCACAAATAATCCTGCTGAAAGCTTCATGAGTCAACTGTGTAAAACATCTGGTGGAAAAAGAGTTGATTTTTCCAAAGCTGGTGGCATGAACAGGCGTGCGAGTATTGCTGTCATGGCCTATCAAAATCCAGCACAGCAGTGGCAAAAAAATGCACAAAAAGCTGTAACAGGAAGTAGCCCCAGGACTCCAACTTTGAAATTCTTAGCTTCCAGAAATAAGCGCCATGTAAAACGTCTTGAGAGACGTAGACTTTTTGACACTGAGAAGAAAAAGAGAAATATGAGGAAAGCAGGACATATTCAGCAAGGTGGGGATATTTCTTATGGTGATTTTCCTGAGAAACCAGACCTATCAGATGAAGCATATGAATTGGCAGCTAAAAATTTTTTTATATCAATTGAAGTTCCAAAAAAAGATTCTCTTGAGGCCGTAACACGTGGACAGTCATCATCTGAAAGATGGCGTCATGAAAGATCAAGAAGAATATCATCATCCTTTTTCAAAGATGTTGCTGATAGGCGTCCAACAACACTCAGTGCTGCTTTAGTGAAACGTATCATATATAATGATAACGTTTCAACTAAAGCATTAAAGTATGGCTTGGCTAACGAAGCAGTAGCCTTAAATCAATACAAGGAAAAGCACATGGGAAAAAACATCAGACGTTGTGGCCTTTTTATTGATCCTAAATATCCCTTTCTTTGTACTTCGCCAGATGGATTGATAGACGAAGATGGATTACTTGAAATAAAATGTCCTTATACAGCCAGATTCTCAGCAGACTTGTCAGACTTTTTCAGCAAGCCTAATTCTGTTGGTCTTCGGATGGATGCTGATAATAATCTTTATTTACCGAAAAGCCACAAATATTATTTTCAAATTCAAGGGCAGTTAGCCATAACAGAGAGGAATTGGTGTGATTTATATATATGGTGCAGAGAAGATGCAATCACATTAAGAATACCCGAAGACAAAACTTTCTGGATCAGTTTATTTCCAAAACTCGAAAAATTTTACGTGAATTGTATTCTTCCTGAGCTTGTTGATTCAAGAGCACCAAGAAAAATGTCTCTTAGAGAACCGAAGTATATTGTTGATGCTAGAGCACAGAATGAGAAACAAAAACAGGCCACTGCTTCTGTAAAACAAACACAAGAAAAAAGAGAAATTGAAATTTCAGAAGCAGATAAAATTATTTCATCTCCTAGAAAGAATGCAGGAGAGAAAAGAATCAGGAAACCAAAAATTATTTTTGATTTGTAATCAGTAACAAGCCAAGCCAGCACACCGTAACATTTTCTACGTCTGAATAAAAACTATGCCTGCAACAAAGCATTATGATTAAATCCATACCTAATTAGAATATTACCCCATTTCTCTAAAAAAAATATGTTCAAAAAGTCTCTGCTTTCAGTAATAGATACGTCTGATCAATTCTGCCATAATTCTGTAATCAATACTTGAAGCTAGAATCTCCTGTGCTGCACTGCTTTCATGATGAGTGCTTTTCATGATGAATGAAGTAAAATGGGGAAAAAAGGCGGCAGATCGTTCACCATTTGAAAAAGGGGCTTATTGTTGGTGCACATTTAGTGGGGGCATCGATTTCGAATCCTTCTCTAAAAAATGTAACTGCAGTTCGAGCATAGTTTTCAAAGACAGTGATCGGCGGTATCTCCGATGAATTGTACGGCAGAACACGGATTCAACTATCACAAATCGTCAACCAAGGCTCTTCCCAACAAATTTCAGCTAGAACTATGCGCAGCGAATTGCAGAGGGATAGGAATGCATAGTTTTGGTGCCTGTAAGAAAATCACTCAGTTCTGCCGACATGCAAGACTTCATTTTCAGTGGTGTCGAGAAAAGACACTGGACATCTGAGGATTGGAAATGGGTAATGTGGTGGGATATTACATTATGTATTACATATTAAACATAAGTTATGGGTTACCTCATAACTACAGAAGGTTCCTGTTCGCTGCCAGAAAAGGTTGAAGTAATCTGCAATGTAAATTACCGACAATACATGAGCTTTGTTCATTTATGGGCATGAGAAAATTTTATCGATGCTTTTTGAAAAATGCTGCAGAAACTCAAGGAGTCATACACGAAATGTTAAAGGGTGATAAAAAAAGATCATTGTAAAGTTCCATGCACAGATGAAGGTGTTTAGTGTATTTAATTATGGCAAAGCACACTAGGGCTATCTGCCTAAGAGAAGGGATGCCTTCGTGGAGGACTTTCTAAGGGAAACTGGCTCATATACACGTTACACATGGGGAAAACCACGAAAACGCCCATGCAGCCAGTACGTTCGCGGGATTCGAACCTCGGACCGAACTACCAGTGTTCAGCGATTTTACCGCTCTGCCGCTGGTAGGCCTGCACAGATGAAGGAATTCACCAGTTTGAGAAGTGCAAATCTGATTTAGTCAATGGTGCCCTTTTGTGTTTCCCAATGGATTACCCTTTGTGTGCAGATACATCAGACTTTCCTATAGGATCAGTATTGCAGCAATTGGAAGAACAAGAACAAGACTGAAAACCTATTGTGTTCTACTCTAAAACATTAAATAATGCACAGAAGGTTTATAGTACCTATGACAGAGAATTCTTAGGAATATATCTTTCTGTCAAGCATTTTAAACATGTATCGGAAGGACGCAAATTCATCATACTTACTGATCACAAGCCACTGTCATATGCATAGAAGCAAAAGAATGGGAAGGCATAACCCAGACAACAACACCAACTTCAGTATATATCGGAATTTTCAACTGATATTCAGCATATTGATGCCAAAGAAAATTTAGTTGCAGTTGAAGTAGTCTCAGTTACTGGCTATGAAGCAGTAGCAGATGCTCAAGAATATAATGAAGAATTGCAACATTTAATGACAGGTAGTGCTTCACTGAAATTTAAATCATCTACATTAGCATTTTGGAAAACATTAAGATGTGACAGCTCAACAACCAGTATCAGGCCTTTTATTTCAAAGCAATTTAGACAACAAATGTTTCATCAAATTCATAATTTTGCTCCTCTGGTATCAGGACAACTGTCAACGAGATGACTGAAAAATTTATCTTTCCAAATATAAAGAAAGAAATTCACGAATAGACTTAAAGTCCTGTTAATTGTCAAAGGAGCAAAGTCAACTGGCATACAAAATCTAAAATAGCCGAGTTCCAAGCACCTCATGCTAGATTAAGTATTGTGCAAGTTGACCTGATTGGGCCATTACCACCATCTGCTGGTAGGACGTATTATCTGACATTTATTGACCATTTTTCCTGTTAGGGAGAAGTAGTTTCTTTACCAGATATCACAAGAGAAATGGTTGTCAAAGCATTTTACAATCATTGGATTAGCAGATTTGTTGTGCCTAGTTCCATAATCTCAGATCAAGGAAGACAGTTTGAGTCGCAGCCTTTCAAGAGCCTTGCAAAAGTATGTGGTGCTAAAGTTTTACGTTCCACTCCATACCACCCACATTGCAGTGGGAAAATTGAGCAGTTTCTCAGAACTTAAAAAAATGCAATAAAGGCTCACAGCAACATCAGATGGACAGAAATCCTTCTAGGATTCAGAGTTGCAATATGTCCTGATACTAATCACTCTGTAGCTCAAATGGTATATTTTATGCAAATAAGGTTACCATGTGAGTTTTTCGACTACCTACCACTAAAACTAAACCTGAACCATTTGTAACAAATTTACTGTCTTTTATGGATCAGCACCAGTTTATCAACTGCTAACAAACATAAAATATTTATGCATAAAGACTTGAGATCATGTTCTCATGTGTTTGTGAGAACTGATCGTGTGAAAAAGGCACTTGAATTTGCTTATTGAGGGACCATTTTTTTGTGGTGAAAAAATATGATAAATATTTCCGAGTCTTAATTAAGGACAGACAAGTTAACATTTCATTGACAGACTGAAACCAGCTTATTTGTTACTTTCGAACAAATTACTAGAAACAGTGACTAAAAATAAAAAACCATTTCACATTTCATGTACCCAAAATTCTGATATTGTACCTAACGTCAAATCTATTATTCTAGATGGTATGAAAATCAGAAAATGTGTTGGATTTAAGGACTAATGTTTTGTATATTTTGCTATACTTCATCATCTTCTAAATATTAGTAAATATATATCTGCATTAGTGATAATCAGCTGTGAGCACATAGTGCACCATCTGCAACTCATTTGGGTATAAACTATGCTAGTGATTATAATGTCCTTGCTTTTTCCCATATGCCATATGTTGCATGAAATTTTGTTATATGAATCTAGCTTCCTGTGAGGAATTTCTGTGATCTTTCTAGTATGTATGGTCAAGAATTAGGCTTGTGATATACTGTCATGATTTTGCCCACATGTTCCCTGAATATACTACCATTTCCTTAGGAAGACTTCCAAGAAGAATACTGTTGTGAGTTCTAAGCCTAACTATGGTTTGGAACTGTTTATAATGAATTATTGGGATTCTGCACATGTAATGTGGATGCAATTCTATTTCCATTTAGAAGATTTTCTGCAAAGGCAATGCTTTAGCTGTGAGATAATTCTGTTTTGGAAATAAAACTGATATTTATTTAGATTTTTGGTATTTATAAGGCAGTTTATCAATAGCAGGTAGCATCTTGCCTCTTTGCTTTGATCAGGGCCTGTGCAACCAGTGGTAGTCAAAATTTTATAATTTAGCAGAGGGCACTGAGCAGCAAAATTTAGAGGCAAAAAAATGTTTAGAACTTACGAAGACATCAGCCAGCAGAATTTAGGATATGCAGAGTTTGCACTGAGTGGCAATAGTGCCATATGTTACATTTGCTATCTGCTTTATTAATTTGTGAAACAATTTCAGCTGCTTGAAAATGCATTTTTCTGTTAGAAATTTGTATTTCTTGCAATTTCTTTTTTTTTGGGGGGGGTCGAGAATATGGTGTTAAAAATATTTTATCATTTTCTTTTTTTTTTTCTTTTCAGGTGAAAATTTTGTGCATGATTTGGCTTTCATTGAGACGCCTCTGGGTCAGGAGTTACTAAGGAAGAGAAACTTACATGCAGGTTGAAGGATGCAGTGTCAAATGTATAAGGAATATAAAAGATGCTGTATATTAGTATAAGTTTGAATAACCATAATAAAAAAATTTCTTGAAAATTGTGTTTTTTCTGCGAGTTATTAAAATTGGAAATAATTAATTACAATATTTATGAAAATTTTCGAAAATAAAAATACAAGTAGTATTTAAAAAGTACTGCAAAACTCATTTTTAAGTAGAAAAATTATTCTCAGATGAAATTCTTTATGCAAAAGGATTCGATTATGCAAAAGGACTTTTTTAGTATTTGAAAGGTTCATTTGAACCCAACAACTGAAACTAACGTATCCCCAGTTTATTGATACCAACCATTTTGTTGGTATCAATGAACCCACTACTTTCTAAAAGCATTTCTGTCAATTACTAAGGGCTAATGAACAAGTGTTGAATTCTCAAGATGAATGTTGCCGAAACAGAAAAAAGTGTACTTCAGAACATTCTGCAGTAGCTCAAACAAAGTCACGGACCTCATCTATACTGTAGTCAGAGAGAAATTATTCCCCTTCCTTTTCTTTCAAAAGCTGAGTTTCCAAACGCACAACGGGAGGCCGTTGCTAAAAGCTGTGGAACCAGTTTTATAGCTATTTTTAGCAACTTGTGAGCTGTTTTTCAGATAACACAGTAAATCTCGGGGAGGGGGAATTTGAAATCATGATCACTGCCGGTACGGCAGAATTTACGTACAGCAAAATTGTAAAATTCAGCGAAGCATCAAGCAATAAAATTTTAGAATTTTGTGGGAAGGGCACTTGACAACAGAATTTATTGCGTACAAAGTCAGCAAAATGCATAGCGCCGTACCTGATTCATGATACAGCAGTATTCATTACCAATAGCAAACTTGTTTGAGGATAAGTTCGAAAAAATGTTTTCTAGTTGTTACCTAAAATCGGTAAACAATAATCTTTGAAAGATTATTCGATTATATCGTTACTAATATGGTAAAAATTTGAAAAGCAATCAGAAGCCGTATCTCTAGGGTCTTCAAGTCACGATTTGTTTTTATTTGTTCGAATATGATATTTATATCTCTCTTCCTACAAGTATGTATCTTCGTACGTATAAAGTATCAAAAATAATAAAAGTAATTAATAAATTTTCTCTAGTTGCCCTGAAAACTACATCTGAATATAAAGATAAGAAAGACATCAGTAAATTGCTGTTGTTATTTGCTGATCATAATGGTAATCAACCGAACATGATCACATATACCGTCTTCAAAACTTTGATTTTTATCAAGCTTCATATAAATACTAGGTTTTTGTTAGTCACGTAATTTGACATCCTAAATTTAAGATGACAGATGAAATAATGACTAGTTCTGAATTAGCTCACTCAGGAAGTAAAATTTTCTCCTTCCCGTCAATATAGCATATTTATAGCTCCCAATGATGGCGATCACTAACTAAATATGTTATGGATTAGAACCCTATTGCACTCCATAAGTTTTTCTTTATTCGCTTTATGTGCATGCATGCATGCTTGGTTGTGGAAGAAATTAAAAAGCCCCCCCTTTTTTTTTTTTTTTTACTTAGGTTATTCGAATGTATACGCCAGACATTTATTTGTTGAACTGTAGTTATAATTTGGAACGTGGTGCTAGAGCCGTTGGAGCCGAACCGAACGTCAGTTTGTTTAGAATTATAGACTTTGATTACGCCAAAGCAGGTGAATTTGGAAAACACCAAAATCGGTCATGCATCCAACTCGTTATCGAGGCTTGAACTCCGGATGAACTACCAGTGTTCGGCGGCTCGCTTGCTAGAACTGCGTTAGGCTCTTTGAATGTAGCAAAGCCACGAGGGTTACCTTCTTAAGATGGCAGGCCTTCGTGGAGTCATTTTCTGAAGGCTTAGATTAGGTTATTATGGCAAAGCACAGTAGGATGCCTTCATGTTGAACTTTCTTAGAGAAATTGACAACCCATACACGTTACACATACAGAAGATTATGAAAACGTCCATGCAGCCGGCCCGTTAGCCTTTATTCGAATCCATGTCGAAACTACCAGTGTTCAGCGATTTAATTCCTCTACCGCGGGAGGGCCTAATTGCTGAAGGGAACTGGCTTGTATTCATGTTACACACGGTGAAAACAAACAATGCAACCAGCTGATTCGTCTGGCATCGAACCCAAACCAGTTCGAACTTCCAGTATTCAGTAGTTTTAACCACTCGGCCACTGGTGGCGTGTGGTAGGAGCCACAGATAATGTACTGAGTAGCAAAAATCCCTAATAGTGGCCCTGGTTACTAGTAGGATTGTAAGTATATTGGTAATCATCCAATCTACAGCAAGGAAATTTCGGAGCTTAATTGTAAAGTCAAATGCGACACTCCGATAAACGTGGTATATGTAGAGATGGAAAAATTTATTATTTAAAATACTTGTATTTATTAGTAAACATTTTATAAAATTTATTCTTAATTTAGCGTTTAAGAATTCTAAGAGAGTTATTTGAGTATTTTTTCCTCCTTTGGTAATCCAATAAAATTGAGTAAATTTATGTTCTGTAATATCTTTGCGTGTTATATACATAGTTTTTTTTTTTTTTCTTTCAAAGTTAGACAAGTTTACACAAACAATATAGGTCGAAAAGGGAGCTGGTCTGCGCCCGGTGAGCCTGTCGGCAGCGTCGCAAAGCGTAATTTGACTAACGAAAAGATCATGCTTTGGATCTGGTGATCTGGATAGTCACTTGTGTTGAAAAATAAATTTATTTCAACAACATAGGCCAAAAATTTAGTTGATCTGCGCCCGTGAGTCCGTCGGCAGCATCGTAAAGCGTAATTTGACTAACAAAAAGATCATTCTTTTGTATTTGGTGGGATTGCCGTGGTATTAATCACAAATAGTATATGGAAAAAGGTAAAACCCTTGACAGTAAAGGATACAACGAGATGCTAGTGCATGTTGACGCTGCTATCAAGGAAAAGAGTCGAATTGAGTTCCGGCGCAGAAAGGTAACGTTCCATCAAGATAATACCATACGTGTCTGCATTCACCGGCTAGCCTCTGTACGGACTCGAAAGGGATCTTTCACCACATCCACCATATAACCCCGACATCGCACGTTCGGACTTTCAGCTACATCTTGCTGGTCCTATCTTCACTTCTGCACAAGACGTCCGAAATGAAGTTGACCTGTGTTTGGACTCGGGCCACCAAGTTTCCGAGCCGAAGGTTTTGAAAAACTACCAAAAAATTGGCAGAAAAGCATAGATTTTTGGTAGTGATTACTATCCGCACTAAAGGTACTGACTGCTTTTTTTTCATAACTTTATGAAGAACGTTCGTGCTTAAAATTTTCGTTACAACCATTAAATTCTGTAATTTATGAATTCCTTCCCACTTCTCATGTATTTATCAACTGTTCTTTATGAACCTGATATTCCTACAATTATCAGCTGTACTTTATAAATCTGATATGTAGAAACGCAATTTGATTTTATGCATTTCAGTATCAAGTGAAATCTTTAAACTAATCGTTCATTATAACACTTTATGTTGTTTTCATTCAAAGCTGAACTCAGATAATGTGCCGAGGTTGAACTACCAGTAATAGGCGACTTTAGCGCTCGCCCGCTAGAATTTAGAGAGGAACTGAGTGCTAGAATTGGGTTAGGCTCTTTGAATATAGCAAAGCCACGAGGTGGCAGATAGCAGATGCTTTCGTGGAGGAAGTTTCTGAAGGCTTAGTTTAGTTTATAGCAAAGCTCCCCATACACGTTACACACGGGGAAGATTATGAAAACGCCCATGTAGCCAGCCCGTTCGCCTTGATTCGAACCCAGGTCGGAACTACCAGTGTTCAGCGATTTAACCGCTCGGCCGCGGGTGAGCCTAATTGCTGAAGGAAACTGGATCGTATTCATGTTGCACAACAGGAAAACAAACCATGCAGCCAGCTGGTTCGCCTGGGATCGAACCGAAACCAGGTCGAACTTCCAGTAATCAATATTCTTAACCACTCAGCCACTGGCGGCGCGTGGCAGAAGTAAGAGCCACAGATATTGTAGTGAGCAGCAAAAACCTCTAATACTGGCTCTGGTTACTAGTAGAATTATATATTGGTAATAATCCAATCTACAGCAATGAAATTTCGGAGCATAATTGTGAAGTTAAATACGACACTCCGATAAACGTGATAAAGATGAAAAATTTTTTAAAAAAGGAAACTTACTATGCAAATACATGTATTCATTAGTAAACATTTTATAAAATTTATTCTTAATTTAGCGTTTATGAATTCTCAGAGAATTATCTCATCGAATTATTTTTTTCTCCTCTGGTAATCCAATATAATTGATTAAATTTATGTGCCTGTTATGTATATTACCTTTGCCTGTTATGTACATAGTTTTTTTTTTTTTTTTTTTTTCCGTTCAAAGTTAGATAAAACTGAACGTACGTTACACTGAAATTACTTTGTCTAGAAAGTAAGCGCTTGAGTAGAAACAGATGTTGGGTTTTATTTTTAGAAGACATGAGATCGCTTTCTGTAAAGTAATGTTATAAAATTTTGAATTTGAAATAATCGTACTTCGTTTTTAGTAGCGCAGAATGATAAAGATTTAATGAGAATATAGCAAAGCATCTTTTTAGAGACGCTGTTATAATTTTGCTATTTTATTTTTTTATGGTAGGTCAAGGAAAAAGGCAGGCTGCTAAATACGGTAACAGCACATTACTCTGTTTCATATATAGCGAATCCGCTCTGAAATGAGGCACGAAGCGGTAAAGTAGCTGAACACCAGTATTTCGGTCCGAGTTTCGAATCCCGCGAAGGGACTAGTTGCGCTTTCGTGGTTTTACCCTGTGTAACGTGTCTAGGAGCCAATTTCCCTTAGAAAGTCTTCCACGAAGGCATCCTTTCCCTTAGGCAGATAGATCGTACCGGTGTTTATTTTATCAACAGTACTGGTTATTTTTAAAAATGATCATCCTAGAAAGGTGATTGCCAAAAAGTATTCACTTCGCATATTTATACGTTATGCATGAATATACTCTTTTTAGTCAATCTAATATATATAAATTACTAATGCTTTAAAAAAATTCAATTTTCAATATTCTGTTTCCTATTTGTTCCTGTTCAATGAAACAGATTCATACACAGCAAATCCAAATGCATCGCTACAGGAAGATGATAAACCAGCACAGTACGTAATTACAGTTACATCCGGAAAAGAGTAGATATACATATAAATACATAATATATATATACGGTATACAACGATATACAATATATATATATATTATCGTTTTTTAGGATGTATCTATAATATGTATCATTTTACTTTATTAAAATATAATATTCAATTTTGTAATTTAGGAATTTCTTCTCCCTTATCATGTATTATCAGCTTGTACTTTATAAACCTGATACCCCTTCAATTATCAGCTGTATTTTATAAACCTGAAACATAGAAACGCAATTTGATTTTATGCATTTCAGTATCAAGTGAAATATTAAAACTGATTGTTCATTATAACACTTTATGTATTCATTCAAAGCGGATCTCAGATAATGTGCCGCAAATTATTTCCACACTAAGTTTTTTGTGCAAATAATACGTCCTGCTAGTGTTTTTGTAATAAAATGCATGTTATTAATTGATTTCGAATTTTCGTTGCATCTTGATATTGCTGCCAAAAGATATTCAATCAACAATAGTATCTTTTACTACGTTTATGTGTGTGGATACATAGACCATTTCTCCGTGTACTAGAAAAATTTGATAATGATTTATCCACTTTTGAAGTAAAAAAATAATAGTTAGGAGTGTTATACGATTTTATAATACAAGTAAAAAATATATATAAAGCTCTGGAAAGTGCTAACACATATTTATGGAATATTATGGATGGTAATTTATGAAATATTATGGATGGATGAGTAAATGGAATATTATGTGCGTGCTATATATGTATACACATATCATCAAGTATAAAATCATTTATATATAATTTTTATGTCGCGATGAAATTTGTTTTCTTCCGCAAAATAACGGCAAATTATGAAACATTACGCAACATTGAAAAGCGTGATGAACAAATTTTGCGAAAAGAAATAGCGACTGCTGCACGTATCTCACAGATATCTTTCATTCAACACAAAGGTGAAAAAGTTCTATTCCTGTTCAAAACATACCCTGCAGTCTGAGTCACAGACGGAAGAAATGACAGCAGGTCTTTTGTTCAACTGAGGGGATGTGTTTTATGGCTTACTCACTTTCCCGCCAAACAAGTACAGAGGAAGGAAGCGTCGTTGCCATAGTAACCAGGCTGTAGGTAATCTTACAGATTTGAGTCTTTATCGCTCAACGTTCGTAGCGCCATCTGTTATTAAAAATCGACATGAGAAAGGGGTATTAAACGCTCTTAAGACGTTATCATAGTCGGTACTGAAGGAAAAAAAATAGCGCTGCCGAAACCCGTGATCGAACCAGGGACCTTTAGATCTTCAGTCTAACGCTCTCCCAACTAAGCTATTTCGGCGCACGCAAAACCTCGAATGTTATCAGTAAGTGTAAAGGGAGAAGCCTCGTTTCTGCCAGGGTTTCGCTGATCTTTGTTATTCTGTTTTTTCGCAGTTTCAACTTTTCTATACAAAGGATATTGTTTTCAAACAATTTCATTATTAGAAAACAATAATAATATTTAATAATAAATTTCATTATTTTCATTAAATAATAAATAAAATATATTTATTATTATGTTCTTTCAGGGGAATGCTTACATTTACCAGAAGATTTATTCGCCCATTGTTACTGAAATTAGTAACTCAAAAATATGAATAACTATAAATCTTCTCTTTCCTGAAGTTACGATAAAAATATTTTTATCTACATCATTAAGGGAGATAACGTTTTAGATTCAAGAATTCGATAGTAAGTTTTTAGAGAATAAGCACGATTTAGGGTCCACACTACACTTTTTACTATTTTTACAATGATATCTTTCTGTAAATATGTATGTGACGACCTTTTCGTCCACAGTAATTCTTATATGAAACTTCGAAAAATTTCCATTTTCTGAATTTAAGCTTTCATCAGTCGTGCAAACCGTTGATTAGATTTGGAGTAAAACTGGACAATTGGAAGTAGTATTTTATGCCAAGCCCATAACAATTCTTAATGGGCAACTCGAAGTGGTACTTTATGTGAAGTCTATCATAGTTTGAAGAAAGTATTAAAATATAACCCAAGCCTTTTCAATTTAGTCTTTCATATAAATGGAAACAAGATATTAAATTTCGGGTAAAATGGATAAACCGAAAACGATACTTGAACAGACTTTCGCAGAAAAAAAAAAAAAAAAGTAGAAATATTTCGAACTCGCATGGATCAGATCCCAGGTGCACGGGGGGGGGGGGTTGGCTGCATGCTTGGTTTTAATGTACTTCACCATTGTAACGTGAATACGAGTCAGTTTGCTTTAGGAATTCCTCCACAAAAGCATCCCTTAGGCAAATAGCTTAGGCTTGTCATATTCAAATAATCAAAAACTAAAATAATTTTGGAATGCAACGAGATGCAACGAGAATAAACTTATACTGAATAAAAAGCTTTCATTATGAAGCAATTAAATACATTAGCTTCAATCTTCAATTTCGTTTTGTTTTCACTCTTGTGTCAAATCACTTTTCAAATAAAAGGATGTTGCCAATGCTATGTGTGGCGTTCCGACAGATACTTCACCTTCTATTCACGAGATGGCGCCACGTGTAAAATCCAGTTCTTAATCGGAGCAGCAAAGCGACATCTTTACTCACTCAGACTTCTCGTCGGACAAGGTACGCGACGCTAGCACGAACTGTGTTCCGAGCTCTGTGTTGATCTCTGCAATGTAATTTAAATTGTAATTTAGTATTTAATATATTCTTTTGTTATAGGAGATTGTCTACTCTTATTTCCTTTAGTTATATCATGCATTAAGCACACACGACCACCAAAAGTGGTGACCTTTTGACTGAGCACGTTACTGAGAATGGATTTTCAACGACCCTAAGCCACGTGCATCCAAGGCATTCTGAAGAACTGACTAAAAATAACAACGAATATGGACATTAAACGTATGCTACAACGTATCCCTTCAATTATTTCTAGAAGTATTGATGTATATTGCTTGTGTTTTTTACAAAGTCGTGCATATCATCGCAAGGAGCTTCAGCAAATCATCAATGTGATCTGTTCCGTTCCGCTGACTTCGCCAGTCGTGCAATAATTCTTCGATCATTCAACTTTTGTGACAAATGTGATACAATAGTGATTTTCGCTAAATGTGCTACATCAGTAATTTTTCTGCAACGTGCTACGGCAAAATTCTTCCCTCGGTGTTCGAAAGTAGTGAATTTTTTTCCCATGTGCTACAGGAGTGATTTCCTTTTTCCTTCGAAAGTGCCTTAGCAGTGTGAAGTGGTGATTTTGTGTGTGCGCAATACAAAATGAACGCATCATTTTTTCTCAAATAGGGGTTTCTTTTCAAATGCATTTCGGTAAAATATTATTTGTGTGTGTAATTGCTGACCCTGTCTTATTTGTGTGTGTATCGTTACGTAAATTTTTTCTGCATGGTTAAAATATTTATTGTTATCATGGTAAAATATCAATAGTGTATCTTCATGCTACAATATTTGTGCTGTTAAGTGTTTATTATTTAAAGTGAAAATTATCTATCAGTATGCCCGACGATATTCCACCAGAGCCACAAATCACACGCGTTGCGGTGAAGCCACCGCCTTTCTGGAAAAATAATCCTTCATTGTGGTTCGCTCAGATCGAAGCACAATTTTCTATCGCTCGCATTAGTGAGAATTCTACAAAATTCAACCACGTAGTTGCAGCAATTGAGTCTGATATTCTGAATTCAGTGCATGACTTAATTCTCAAACCACCTGATTGTGATAAATACTCCAAACTGAAACAGCGGCTCATTGAAATCTATTCAGAAAGTGAATCTTCAAAAATACGTACTTTACTACAAGGACTTGAACTTGGAGATCAGCGACCTTCATACTTGCTGTCACGAATGCGTGATCTGGCAGGAAGCCATTTTAGTGACGACTTGTTGAAGTCACTATGGCTTTCGCGTCTCCCTAGTAACATACAAATAATTCTTGCTGCTTCCAATGAAGATCTAACCCGTTTAGCAGCAATGGCTGACAAAATTAATGAACTTGTTACTCCAGCTTATGTCAGTGCTGCTAATGCTGCACCTTCCAGTTCATCCCTCGAACAACAAGTGGCTGAATTGACCAAAAAAGTATCTGAACTCTCTGCAAGTCTTCATGCTTCACGGAGATACAATCGATCAAATCAGGGCCCACGTAATAAATTTCGTGCCCGAAGCAGGAGTCCATCTCGTCTTAATACTCGAACGCAGTACAAAGAACCCACAAGTGGCATATGTTTTTATCATATGCATTTTGGCTCGCAAGTGTGCCCCTCCATGCACTTTTGAACAAGCTGGAAACTAAATGGGCGGTCTTCTGATGGCCAACAGAATGTCCGCCACATCGACAGAATAGTACTGGCTGATCGTTCAACTCAGTTATGTTTTCTAGTAGATACTGGAGCTGACATATCAGTGCTCCCGAGAACTAAAACAAATGCTCACCAACTTAATAAACTTGTACTGTATGCAGCCAATGGTACCCAAATTGCAACCTACGGCACCAAACTATTGACACTTGATTTAAACTTGCGCCGGACTTTCAACTGGCCTTTTATTATTGCGGATGTAACTCAAGCAATTATTGGTGTCGACTTCTTGACACATTTCCACCTTCTAGTGGATGTCAAGAATAATTGCTTAATTGATGCTACAACTCAGCTGACATCACAGGGCCAAGCTTCTCACATATCAAACGTACCTACCAACATAAGTGTTTTATCGGGCAGCACACGGTTTCATCGGTTATTAGCAGAATTCCCTGACATTTTAAATCCATCCAAATCAGGGCAGCATACTCATCAGCCGGAAGTGTATCATCACATTGAAACACATGGCCCACCTGTATTTTCCAAGCCTCGTCGTCTTTCTCCAGAGATGCTAAAAGCTGCTCGCAAAGAATTTGAATTCATGCTAGCACAGGGAACCATTCGCCCATCTAAAAGTCCATGGGCCAGTCCACTTCACATGGTTAAAAAGTCTAATGGTGACTGGCGGCTGTGTGGAGATTATCGTCGACTTAATGCCGTCACAGTCCCTGACAGATATCCAGTCCCACATATCCAAGACTGTACCCATCTTTTTCATGGAACAAACATATTTTCTACCCTCGATCTTGCCAAAGCATATCATCAGATCCCAGTGCATGCTGAAGATGTGCCCAAGACCGCAGTGACTACACCATTTGGTCTCTTTGAGTACTTATATATGCCATTTGGCCTTCGCAATGCTGGCCAAACATTTCAGCGTTTCATACACCAAGTACTGTCTGGCCTCGATTTCTGCATTCCATATTTTGATGATATCCTGGTTGCATCTACAGATGCGGAAGAACATTTTCAACATCTGCGTCGGATTTTCACTCGCCTTAAAGATCATGGATTAAAACTAAATCCATCCAAATGTGTACTTGATCAACCTTCAGTTTCCTTTCTTCGATGTCTTATCACCCAGAATGGAGTCAAACCTTTACCGGAAAGAGTCAAAGCAATTAACGACCTACCTCAGCCCAAAACCATCTCTGAACTGAAGCGTTTTCTAGCAATGTTAAATTTCTACCGACGCTTTCTGCCAAATGCCGCAAAAACACAAGCCTGCCTACATGAGTTTCTGAAGAATAGAAAAAAAAAAAAAAAAAAAAAAAAACGATCAACGAGCTGTCCCTTGGACTGAATCTGCATCTGTAGCATTCATGCAATGCAAACACGATCTGGCAAATGCAGCCACACTTTCCCATCACTTACCTAGTGATTAGCTCTCTATAATGGTAGATGCATCTGACACGGCCATAGGAGCAGTGCTTCAAGCCCATACCATTAAAGGACTTTCCCCAATGGCATTCTTTTCCAGAAAATTTACTACTGCAGAAAGGAAATACAGCACATATGACAGAGAGCTACTTGCTGTGTACTGTGCTGTTAAATACTTCCGGCACAACTTGAAAGGACACGACTTCATCATTTTCACTGATCATCGACCATTAACCTTCGCTTTTAGAAAAAACTCTGACTCATGTTCTCCTCGTCAGCTTCGACATCTGGATTTCATCGCCCACTTTAGTACAGATATCAGATATGTCTCTGGTACTGATAATTGTGTCGCTGATGCCTTGTCTCGGGTAAACAATATCAACCTCACTACCCCAGATTTCTCTGAAATTGCAAAAGCTCAATTGCATGATGAGGAACTCAAGAACCTAATCTCAAATCTACAAATCTCCCTTCAGTTACAACCGCTGCACATTGATCCAACGCTTAAAATTTACTGTGACATAGAGAACAATAGAATACGTCCCTATATTCCTGTCAATTTTAGACGTGAAGTGTTTAATGACTTGCACAATTTGGCACATCCTGGAATCCGTGCCACCAAAAAGCTGATCGCAGACAGATTTGTCTGGCCAGCGATGAATCAAGACATCACAGAATGGACTCGTTCATGTATTAGATGTCAACGGTGTAAAGTATCCCGTCACACTCACAGTCCCATTCAACAATTTAACCTTCCAGCAAGACGCTTTGATAATGTACACTTAGACTTGGTTGGCCCATTGCCTTCTTCAAATGGTTACACTTACCTCCTCACTTGTATTGATCGGTACACAAGATGGCCTGAAGCCATTCCTATTGAAAATATATCCGCTGAAACTGTAGCTCGAGCATTCATCTCCCAGTGGCTTTCAAGATTTGGCATGCCTACCACCATCACTACTGACCAAGGCCGACAATTTCAATGTCACTTGTTCGCATCCCTCACCTCTCTTCTTGGCATTCGCCATATTCGCACAACACCATACCATCCATCTGGAAATGGGATGGTGGAACGCTTTCACCGATCTCTCAAAGAAGGTCTGAAGTGCCACAGTAGCACACACTGGACAGAAGCCTTACCCCTAGTCTTGCTTAGTCTTTGCACAGTATTCAAAGAAGACATTGGTAGCACTTGTGCTGAAATGTTATATGGTGCAACCCTCCGTCTGCCAGATGAATTCTTTCACCCAGAATCTACTCCAGTTATCGACCCTCCAACATTCCTTCAACGTTTACGTGAGACCATGAGCAATCTCGCCAACCCCAGCATCTTCGCATAACCAGCCAAGCTATTTTGTACATCCTGCGCTTGAGACATCGTCGCACGTATTCGTGCGCAACGATGCAGTTAAGCCAACTTTAACACCTTCATACGATGGTCCATTCAAAGTTGTCAAACGAACACTGAAACATTTCACCATCATCTGCAATGGCAAACAATCAGTGATTGGAATCGATCGTCTCAAACCAGCATTTCTAATGCAAGATCCAACAACTTCCTCATCAACATCACTCCCGGAAGAAAGCTTACATCCCGTTAAAGAGCAACCTAAAACTACCAGATCTGGAAGAAAGGTTAAATTTAACCCAAAGTACTTATAACGTACCGATGGTACTTGGGGGGCAGTACTGTGGCGTTCCGACAGATACTTCACCTTCTATTCACGAGATGGCGCCACGTGTAAAATCCAGTTCTTAATCGGAGCAGCAAAGCGACATCTTTACTCACTCAGACTTCTCGTCGGACAAGGTACGCGACGCTAGCACGAACTGTGTTCCGAGCTCTGTGTTGATCTCTGCAATGTAATTTAAAATGTAATTTAGTATTTAATATATTCTTTTGTTATAGGAGATTGTCTACTCTTATTTCCTTTAGTTATATCATGCATTAAGCACACACGACCACCAAATATGCATTATTTTTTTAATTGGTATATCAATATAAACAATATAGCAAATATAGAAATAAATGAATGATATCACTTAACGCCATCAGGAATTCTAAAGATGTGCTGTTTTGCTCTTTTTAAAAATTTTATGATTGTTAAATCATTGATTTTTAAACTCGAAACACTATATGATATGATTATATAGTGCAATCGATGTGATGTTTCCAGATGAAAGCATGAGAAACTGATGTGCACATGAACATGATTAACTTATCATTATGGGGAACATGATAACAAAAAAGAGCAGTGTTTGTAATAAACATTGGGCCGTAGAGCTTGTAAAAAAATTATATTTTGTTTCCAAGCGATCAGAAAGAAGAAATATAATTTACTTAAATCTTGTTGCTTTTCTTCCAGTTTCATGTCTTAACATGGAATTGGATTTATTCATTCTGTCAAATCTGATTTTCAAACTGAACCTGATGCTAACTAAAACATAATAAGTGTCTTCAACAAAAATTAATCAAGAATTTGCAATGTTCGATGGTTTAAAGAGTTTAAAAACTTCAATTTGTACAAGTTTTAAATGAAATTAAAATAGAATATGTGTTACATCCCTGATTTTAATGCTTGTATATTTTGTAGCTATACATAGATATGCGCTCTTATATATTTATAATACAATTATGTTATAAGGCAGGTTTTCCCTCCTGCATGCCTTCGTGATGTAAAGATAGCACATTCGGCGCATATTCTAGAGTCCAGGTTCTAGTCCCGAGGGCATTGCTCATTTTTCACGTCTTCCGCATCAAAAGAACAATGGTTCTACAGTGGAGACCGAACTAAAAGGTGGTGGATGATAATTCTTCCCAACCAGGATTTGGGCGAATGGGTCCCATAATTCCCAGTCGCCCTTCAAAAGAGCGAAATCAGAATCTTCAAAATAAGCTATTTTCTCCCTCCTTTTGTGCACGCCTTCGTGGTGTAAGTGTTAGCGCACTCGGCGAGTACTCGAGAGGTCTAGGTTCGAGTCCAGGAGGGCACTGCACATTTTTCACATCTCCAGCTTCCAAAAAATCCTAATGTCTCAATAATGTTGGAATAAAATGAATATAAGAAGCTTTTTATAGAAAGTTCTGTAACTTCTTTTGGATAAGAAAATATGAATGCAAATTGCTGCTGCATTTCCCTTATACGTAGTTATATAGTGGCTTTATAGTGGCGCTGGTGATGCTGTATCAATGCAGATGTAGCCATTTGCTAGCACAATTCTTGCAATTATATCACTAATTGACAAGCAACATAACTATGATGAGCTCGTCTTTTTTTTTTTTTTCTTCTAATAGAACAAATCTAATAAACTTCTAATAGAGCAGGTCTAGTTTCTTCTAATAAACAGGTCACATTTTTGTTTCACTAGTGAAACTAGAAATGATGAAATTCTTTACTCAAGGTACAAAAGAGCCATCAAGCGGAAGATTAGAAAAATACAGGGTGTTCATAAAAAAATTATAGCAGCGCAGTCGGGGTTATAAATAATTTAATATTATTTTGGAAAGTAAATTACATGTTAAAGATCACATTAAGGTGGCCTGCAGTAAAGATGCGGTTGTGACCATAGCAGTCTACTATAATTTGTGGTAAATATTCTGAACTTTCATTAGAAAAAATTATTTTTCTGTCCATTACTAAATCCACAACAAAATTTTTTAGAATAGAGGACTTAAAGTTATAACAGGATATATAAATATATGTTGCAATACTATTTAAAATATAATGAAAATGTTTCGCAAAATAAAACAGGTCATAAATAAGCATTTATTGAACTTAAATTCAATATTTTCCTTTAAGAATTATTAAATTAATTAGTGAATTATTAGAATATAATTTATTAATAGTTGCGTTACTAAAGCCTTTACGGAATATTTAAAAGTTTCAGTACTAGTTATTCAGGTCAGTGATTAATTACTATTGGTGAAATAGCAAAAGTCGTTATAAGAGCTGTTCAGCAGAGTATTGGATACCAGATTGAAAACTTTACTTTTATAAGGTTTCATTTATAAATGGTTTAGATAAATGATTCTTGGCTTGGAGGTTTGATGCAACGAAACTATAGTTTAGGTTTTGTTTATAGATGGTTTTTATAAATGATTCTGGGCTTGGCGGTTTAATGAAACAAAACTACAGTATTAAGCTCTGTTCAGCAGATGGTAGAAATGTCATAGAGGCCTAGACATAATTTTAAAATGCGGAAGTTCCTTTCACACCTGCGAGACATGGTATAAGCCATACACAATCAGAAAAAGCTAAATTTGCGCATGCGTGGATGTGTCTACAGCTTTCCCGTCCTGTTTTTCCGTTCAGGATTCGAGCCTTTGCTCTGATTGGTTAACTCTTATACCAAGTCGGCATAAAGTTGGAAACTTCGAACTTTATGCCAGAGCCCCCAAACCAGTTCTTGTGAAGTAGCAAGATCTGGTTACCTAGCAACGAAGCCTGAACGGAGCTTTAGACACAAAATTCAGACCCCTGAAATTAATAAAGAAGAAAGGTGAAATCTGTTTCCTAATTAGAGACACAAATTGGAGAAGAACCTTTGGATATAAGTTGGGAATGCAGAGTGTAGGAAAGGAAGAAAATAGAATTATATTTTTTCCGATGCATTAAACCTTTAAGACTTATGTGTATTAATTTATATATTATAGAATTTTTTTCCTAATTGTTATTGCTGTTAGATTAGGCTAGGCTATTCGAAAACGGCAAAGCGCACGAATTGTTATAGCGGCATTTATTTTATGGCAATATAAAAATTACCACTGGTGGAAAATCCAATTAATTTTTCGATATATTTATTACCCTTATTTTTATTGGTACATTTTAAGGCAATTTTGTTCGAGTTCGAGTCTTGCTTCTGATCCATTCATGATTTCCCTTTTTATTTAGTTGCGTTTAAGCCTATGAATTTTTGTTGTAAATGTCGTAATAATAAAATTTCAACAAGAACATGTAGCCGAGTTCTCGCACTCGAAGCGAGAATCATACTCCTAGAGCACACCGAACCATACAAACACACGTGGCTTAACATCCATGGGTTATCTATTGTAAGATAAGCATTTTCAGCACTGTGATAACAAAGACAGCCGGACGTGGGTAAAACACGTGACGATAATCTACATGATTAACGATTAAATATTTCTTGGTGATTCATCTGGTTTATTCCAAAGAAATTTCCTGCATTTTGTTTCATACTTTTTATTTATTATTTTAGAAATGACTATTTCGATGTGCTACAATACTGGAGTGAGATATTTAAATGTATAAAGATGTTTTAAAAAAAATTGCATTTATTTACTCATTTAATTCTGTTATCGTCATATCGGAGATTACTGTCCTCTCTGGATTTTCTTGGCATTTTTTTAATGCTTTCAGAGAAGGAAATTTGTTCTTTAGGACCTAATTCGAAGCTAGTAATTATTTTTATTAAATACCTCATTCAAAATGACTGCTGGGAGACTGTAAGCCGGTACCCAATAATAGGTTCTTTAAAATTTAAAATAGAACAGTACTCTGCGTACTTTGACTCTTATTTTGTTTAAAATTTATGTTGTTATTTGAAACGGTTAAATAACACTATTTTATAATTAGCTACACATTTGTAATTAGCTTTGCAGTTTAATAAATATAAGTGTCATTAGTGTATAGCATTATCTTTAGTGAGTACGGTTTTCCTCTAACATATCAATCTTGTCAGTCTACGTTTTTTTACTCAAATATAATTTCCTGAGTATTAGTGTATAGCATTATCTTAGGTGAGTACGGTTTTCCTCTAACATATCAATCTTGTCAGTCTACGTTTTTTTACTCAAATATAATTTCCTGAGTATTTTAATGAATTTTTATGTTTTTTTTTGGGAGGAAGGATGTATTTTTATTTATTAGCCCAAATGGACGCTAACCCAGAAGTGTTATTTGTCTCGAAACGGAAATTTGCGTCGAATCACTATAAACGGCTATATCACTCTTCAGATTCTTGCCACCATACATTAACGCTCTCTATTATATTCAAAGAAATTAAATAATAAATAATTTACATGAATGTATGTATGTTTCTAGCACTGTGGGAAAACAATGATACCTAGAACCATCAAGCAGTTTCAATAACGTAATCCTCCATCCGAATATGAGCATCTGGAAGCCCGAATCTTGAATTTCGAATTTGCTTTACTATCTGTTTCATATCTTTTAAACTTTAACGTATTTTTGATTAAGAAACTCAACAATTTCAAAACAAGCAGTGGTAACACAGTAGGGAATTGTACATTTTTATCTCCACGTGCGAACCTGTCTATCGGAAATTTTAAAGATATGCTTTTTTTAAATATTTTTAGCCCAAAGTGGCGTTAGGAACGTGTATGTATGTGTAAATGATAGAAAGGCTTCTTTGGGCGCAGTATAATATTTGAAAGATTTCAGATTTATTTATTTTTTTTAATAAATTTTTTTACAGTTTTCGTTCGAGTGTTACAATATTTTGCGACACTATCAGGAAGGTCTTTTCATTGCTTTTCTATAAACTAATAAACTACTTTTCTATAAACTATAAAACTAAATGAACATTTTCATTGAATTTCTTCTTTTCTTTCATGAATTTTCGTTCATGCATGAATTTTCTAAATATGCTGTACTATCTTGATAAGAATTTTTAAACTATATTTCGATATTTTTATTCTGTGAAATTAATTAATTTTGAAACAGATTTATTAAATTTTATGTTGGATATTTTTCATTTTTTCTGTTATTATATAACGTTTTAGCTTTAGTCACTAAATACATTATCTCACGAATGTGACATTCTTAAACCCTTAGAGCATTATTACCGTTCATTATACACTGCATATAATTCCAGAATATTTATTTTCATAATATCAGCCATAATGCACTTTAACAAATTTTGTGCACATCCTTCTTCGCAGTTTGTTCTACTTCTATTATAATTCGATTACATATGAGTTATTAATGTGCATCAGACATTTCAAATTTTTATTTTATATAAACTCAGTAACATCACAGGCATATTTCGCAGAAATTTTTATGGGATGAATTACAAATTCTTTTCATTCTTTTTCGCTCATATCATTATTATTAAAATATTTCTTTGATTCTAAAAATTTTAAAGTAATACATGTCTTAGTACATTGATATTACACTACATACTATGTTCAGTTAATGTACTCGTATATCACGCCAAGTATACTTAACATAAATGACTACTGGGTTTTTTTAATAATATTCATATACGATTGTTTATCATACACGTAATTCTTTGATATTTGAGTGCACTGATTCGAGAGTGTTTTGATGAAAACTGTATTGTGTCTTATATATAGTCAGCATAGTTAGTTTCAGTGTTTCTGTCGAAGCACAGAAACAGTAAAATTACTTTTTTGAGAAATATTAACAAGACTGAGAACAAACAAAATAAAGACGGAGATAACTGGATTGAATTATTTAGGTAATTGAAACAGGACATGAGGACTATTTCAAGGTAACTATACCTTAAAAGATTTGCTCTTCTGTGACGTCACTGGCTCTTAGTCTACTCAAAAGCATTTACTCTCAAAAGCACTCAAAATTTTTGAACACTCAAAGAATTACTCAAAAGCATTTACTTGTGGTTTCCATTTTACCCACAGTGACGTCAAACTCAATAAGAGTCTAACTTTATTTGCCTACTTACGTTGGGCTATCTGTTTGATAAAAAGATAAGTCTCCGTGATGAACTTTTAAAAGTAAACTGATTCATATTTACACATTTTATTCATATATATATATTATATATTTTATATTATTTTATATATATTTATTTATGTATTCATATTTACACATTTTATTCATTTGTATATATTATACATTTTATATTATTTTATATATATTTATTTATGTATTCATATTTACACATTTTATTCATTTATATATATTATACATTTTATATTATTATATATATATTTATTTATGTATTCATATTTACGTATGCACTAGGGGAAAATCATGAATACTTCCGTACAGGCTGTCTTTGCAGGAAGAAACCAACAGAAAAAAATTCAGATTCATAAGCGTGATGTCGCCTCCATGACTTTTGAAGTTCATGGCCACGACTAGAAATTTTTTGAAGTCATTTCATCGAAAACATGATTTTTTTTTTTATTTTTTTCTGCTAATCTGTTTTAAACGTGGTCTTCCTGAAATTATATGTCTTGGTCAGTGGTATAGAATTTAATTAATCTGTTTGAAGCATATGTTTTTTGAAATTTTATTACTTGCGCAGTGATATAACATTTCACTTAAGCAAAAATCTTACTTCTTAACCTTCAGAATTTCATTCGACCACTGAGCACGATAATGTTAACAATGGATTCGATGCTCAATAGTTAACAATAGTAAACTTTATAATGACATCCCAGCAAGTCGTCCATATTGCTAAGCCACCCATATCTTCTACTGTAAATCAACAAATGACTCAGTGGTTAAATCCGTGAAACTTAAAAAAGAATTTTTTTAGGTATATGTTTCTAGCGTATTTGCGGCTTGACAGGTTAAACTTTTCATGGTGCTCTACAAAGTTATTCCTTTCTTTTAGCAAATACCTCTAATGTGCCATGTAATTAATTTACTAATGCTATAAATGTAATTAATTTCGATTGTTGTACAAGTTAAATTTTGGTATTTCATATTTTATAATACTTTTGCTTCAGTTATCTAAGGCAAGAAGAAGAAATTTTCTATCTTTTGAGTTTTTTCCTGGAATAAACTTGATAATGACCGATTAATCAAGTAAAATTTTATTATTAGACGAAATTTTTTATCGAATAATCGAATTTTTAATCGATATGTTTTTCAATCTCTTGAAAAATCTTTTCAAGTCTTAAATGTTAAAATATCTTAACTTTATACTAAAATGTGTAGCAAGTTATGCATCGAAAATTTCGATCATATTAGACACAGTCTTCAAGCTGAGCTGTTACTGGAAAGCTAATAAGAATCATTGAAAATAAATGAATCAAAGTTATATACATATATAACAGCACAATATAAGCAAAATATGGAATAGTATTTTAATATATGATGCAAAGCCGTTCCAAAATATAATAAATCATTAAGTAGCATTAATTGAACTTAAATTCAACCCTTTTCTTCAAAGTACCCATTAGGATATTATTTAATTAGTTACAGTAATACATTAAGAAATATTAAGTGCTGTTATTCTAGCTATTCAGTTATGTGGTCTGATGAATATTCTGGTTACAGATATTGCGTGTGCACCTTCTTAGAACTATGCTTATAGATTATTTAAGTTAATGATTCTCAGTTTGGCGAATTATACGATGAAGCTATAATATCTGATCCTCGATTAAAATCAGTGTCAAGATGTAGTGTTTATACGAGAGCAGCAAAGTGAAAAAGCTTCAGAAACACACCGCGAAAAAAAATTAGAGATATATTTTTCAAGGCTAATTAAATTTCATGTTTGCAAATTGTTTAAGGTAACCGACCTCGTTCGATGGGCGTTTTTTAAAATGTTTGTTCTATTTTTGAATTTAAGTGATTTTTTAATGAATTGTACTCAAGCTTAAATGTAATCACCGCAAAAGCGATAAAAAAATCATTATTTTGAGAAATGTACGCAAAAAACTGAAAATTTTATATCAAAATTAATAAAAATATCAACCATCACTGACAAGAAAATATTGTTGATAAAAAATCTATTTTCGGCTTTATGTTATACATACTACTTAGAAACATATATTGAACCAGAATAATTTGAAAATATTGATTCACTAGCAAAATATGGTCAAATATGTTAGTAAACACTATTTTTTTTTAAAAAAATACACACGCTATTGAAGAAAAAATGATGTAACTTAAATTCTATGGGATTAATTTTTTAACTGCTAGTCTAGATTATGCATAATAATGTATAACACGTGTGTGTAAAATTTCAAGTGATTCTATAATGAACGTTTAGAGTTATCAAGGTTGCCGTGAACAGAAATCATGAAAAAAACAACTAATCAAAAATCACGTTTAAAGTTTTCAGATTGTTACATGACATTATATACACAAATATTCACTAAAAATGCTCCTGCATTATATGTGACAAAGTGAGAGTATAACATTTAAAAGAATCGAAACCTCAACATATGTTTGCCTTTTAATTCATCAAAATCACTTTTATCATTTGCAATAAATGTTCCAGATAATTTCATAGACAGATTCTTCAGTTTCATTGTGACTACCAGCATCAGCAGTCACATATTTAGTGTATTAGTCGCTGTAAAATTTCCGCTTTTTTGAATGACTACGTATAAATTTTGGTATTCTCGAACTTTCGATTATTAAACAGAATAAAAAAAGTGCAGAAAAATGAATCTTTAGCTGATAAATTAGTGCAGGAAATTTGTACACAAAACCGAAATACCGAAATCTCAATGTAAACAAAACAACAAGTTTGAAACGTTGTTGCCAAACGTAAAAGAGAAAATACATAATGAAAATACTTTGCCAGATTCTCCAAACATATCGAAAGGCTTAAAATTATTTAATTTATATATAACACAGAAAAAAGTGGAAGTTGCACCTTTAATTTGTCCTTTAAACTTTAACTTCCGGTGTGGTAGACAGTTACTTCCGGTCTGTTGTATCTCAGAAAAACGAGTATATCTCCACTTCTAATCAACATATCAAGAAGAGAAAAGCTGTTTTCGATAGCTAAGAATATGGCCTTAAAAATACTAAATTAAAAAAAAAATGAGTTTTTCAGTCGAAATCGGCCTTTTGAACGAGGTGGGTTACCTTAAAAGGGTAAAAGAAATATTCGTATTGCTGCTATGGGAAATGATGTATGTAAATGCTTTAGGGAATTGATCATGGTTTCTTAAGTCCTTTTATCATGGTTGAGTTAGTCAGATGGCAAAGTTTGTAAAGACGGGAAAAATGTAATTGTATGTATACTGAACATCAATGTATGTTATATGAACGAACAGCCACTTCCACTTACGAAGTATTTTATTTAGATAAAAAAAAGGATACGTTAGTTGTATCAGAAAAAAAAAAAAAAAAACAAAACACCCAGGGATCAGCCGGGATTTGAAACCGGGACCTCCCGCACGCACAGCGAGAATCATACCCCTAGACCACTGAGCCACGTTAGGGAAGCTCCCAAAATAATTTTAATTAGAAACCTCTTCAACGCTTCATTTCATTGGCCCGCATTTTCAACGTCGTGATAACAAAGGCACATCTGCTTTCCCATAACATTTATATTTTATGCTCTCAGCAACATTATTTACAGAGGCTAATTAGAAATCTTCCGCCGTTATGCAAAGCGTTTGAGTTACCTCAAGGAGGTTAGAATTCTAATCTCCTGGGGTATCCTCTTCCCAGTGTTGCCAGATCGCGCGATTTTGCGAAAATTTGCGACTTTTGACAAACTTGTGCTACTAAAAGTTTAGTATTTGCGATTTTGCGAAATTTTTGCGACTTCCATCATTTCCTTATGCTATTTTTTGCGACTTCAAAGATATTTTTAATATATCGTAAAATGCTGAAATGTTAAATTAATGTATCAGTTAAAAATAGTACACATTAGAAAAAAACAGTTTATTTAGGCTTAAAAAAAAGTTGGCTTCTGGCAATCCAATTTACATATGGGCTTTCCTTTAATGGGCTTCACATCCTGACCTCAGTATAACGAGAAGGGGAAAGGGAGGGGGAAAGAAAGAAAAAAAAAACTGCTTCGGGAACTCTCTCCTCACCTCCCCCCCGTCCTGTGTGTTTTGTTTTTAAATTAGTTCAGTTTAAGTCAGTTTTGTTTTTAAGTCCAGTTCTATGATGATAAAGAATCGGACAAAAGAACTTGCAGCTTGGGTACCTAAACAGAGAAGGAAATAAAACACATATTGGGTAACCAAACAGAGAAAGAAATTTAACATATATTGGGTACCAAAATAGAGAAAAAAATGTAACATATATTATTGGGTACCCAAACAGAGAGACAAATGCGACGTTGTTGCGACGTTTTGAGTCTGTTTTAGCTTACTTTAGCTGAAAATTTTCTGGCAACACTTCCTCTTTCCATAATTTACTGCATTACATTCAGAGGGAAAATTGGGGCATGGGGCAACAAATTTCAAGATCATATTTTTTTTAATACTGATTTCTCTTTAGGGTTACATTATTTGTTAAACAATATACGCATGTGCTTAAAGCCTGTAAGGTAGAATGCGCATAACATATATTTTTTCGTTGGATAAATTTTGCAATGTGTCCTTTCCATTTTTTTCCTCTACTTTTTTTAAAGTAAAAAATATTTAAAATGGGAAAAATTAGGAGCCTCTGTCCTGCGCTTGGCTTTGGTGTTAATTAAGCTTTGTTTTTTGGATTTTAGTTTTATATAAGCTTTTTCTTTTACCGGGGTGACAAATAAATAAAGTTATTATGAGAAGCATGCCATATGAAGCATAAAATAATTCTGGAGAATCCCTAGATTGACAGTAATTTTGCATAAAACTATATTTCATATTATGTATGAAATCTAGGGCAACCTAAAGATTTAATTTAATTTTATTTACTTATTTGTTACTTTTTTAGTGCCTAAGTATATGAAATGAATAAATAGTTGGTTAACTTACAGAATGCCAGATAAGCGAAGTGCATAAGTAACACATACAAAAAGAATCAAAGCTTATTGTGTACGATGACTTAACATTAGCTGCCAAAGCTGATAAGGTGCATCCGTTCACACGCTCCAAAATCCTATCAAAAGCATTTTTATGCTTTTAAATTATTTCGTGTTGTTTTATTATTTAAATTCAGGTATACTACATTACTTTTAGCCGTAAATAAATCCACATAGATACGCGAGGTAGTTGGTATATAAAGTAATATTTTTGCTGCCTGTGCCATCTACCAGATAACTCAAAACCAGGTAAACAAATGTTCCCCAGTTCTGAGCTTTCACGATAAACTGCATATGCGGTGAGTCACTGAATAAGAATTTGAGCAGGCCGTTCAAACGTTTCCCAAGTGACTAAAGCGAAAAAAAAAAAAAAAAAAAAAAAAAAAAACTGAAAGCTTTCAGATTTTATATTAAGCCCAAAGGGTCGTTTTTTTATCGTTTTATGTGTTGCCTTTACTTATTAACTATCATGTTCTTCGGACTTAAACCATAAAATTCAACTCAACCGCAATTTCACAAAATATTTAAATAGAGTATATCTTTAGAATTTCCAATATACAGTCTGGCGTGCTGGGAATAACATTTTTTCCCGCACAATTTTGCTATTGCTCACTTTGAAATCGTTGAGTTTGTTAATAAAAAAATTCGTTAAAGTTTTACAAAGCATGAAATAGATAAAATAAATTCAAAATTTGGGCTTTCAGATGCCCATATTCGAGTGGAGGACAACTTTATTCAAAATTTGATATCTTTAGGTACCGTTGTTTTTTCACTATGCTGAAACCTACATACATTCATGCAGATACTTCATTATTTAATTTCTTTAAATACAATGCAGGGCTCTAATATTTGATGGCAACAGTTTAAAAAGTGATTCTCCGTTTAATAGTGAATCAACGCAAAATACAACAATTTGAGAAGTGAAACGCTGTTTTATAGTGGACGACGTAAAATGCCGAAACGAAATTAACAGCCAGTCCTGGGCAAATTGTCATTTTGGGCTAAAAAAAAAAAAAAAAAATTGTTACGACAATACTCGTACTACGTAGGCCTATCAGTAGCGAGTTATCTCGTAGCTGGCAAGTAAACTCAGTTTTCCAACTACGATGGCAGCGAACGTGTTAATTACTTAGTAATTTACAAAAAAATAATTCTGATTCCTCTCCTTATAATACAAATAATATATAGCCTAATTTTAAAACACACATTTGCATTAGGAACAAAGTAGTTTGTTTAGATAATTTCTGTAAAAAGTTGCGCAAGTTTTCTGCTCCTGTTATTTTGATTTTACCTGGTCCCTGTTTGTCTTGTTTCTATGTATTTTCTCTCATTTGATTTATAATTAAAGTGATACTGTAACTGACTCATATATTGGTTGATCCTTAACGTTCTGTAGTTTTTTTATAATGAATACAATTTGAAGCAGTCTAAAAGCTTAAGAAACTTCCATTGAATCACATAACACCCTTTTATTCTATAATTTTTGGCCATCTTTCAGGAGCTGGAAAGAAAAGGGATTAAGCTAATTCGTAAAAAGGTTATCGACCTGCTGTTTGACAGAGAAGTTAACTCATTCCAGGCCATTTTGAAGATTCTGAAGTGACCTAATGAGATGAATTCAATAGGGCAAGGTAGAATACTGAGGCAGCTACGAAAAAAAAATCTCTGTAAATATATTTATAGACATATTTATACATTCATAGAAATGGGGAGCCGAGCATTGTTATTAGGAAAGACTAAACATGGAAGATTGGTTATTTCACAGCAATTTGCTTCGATTTCCACTTTTAAACCTACAATGTGGGGAAAATATTTTTAAGAATTCATTGTCTGATTTCGTGGCGACAATTTGTAGTATATATTTCCTTCGTAGTACCAACATACACAAAGCATTACTTTTTTGAGATGCAACCCCACTCCCATTCTTGTTAAAGAAGGTTATTTTTTTTCCTTAACTATTATATAATAGTCCCTTCTCTTTCAAAATTAGAGTATCTTTATTTTTTTCAACAAAGAACCCCATACCAAAACGTGAGCAAGCATATTCTACCCTGCTGCGCTATATAGGATACCCATATATACCCATATATAGGGTAGCTGAATTACAAATCTAATCTTTTTAACTTATATTTAACTTTTTCGAAATATTTATTAGCCTGAACTATATAACCTGGATCTTCAGTAATAGTTTCGTTCATTTAGGGGATGGCAATTCTGAGAGGGCATAGCATCGTCTTCAAGGCTGAAACTCTCATGCTTCTCAAAACGCCTTCGAACTGTGCTATGAGAAACAGAACTATTTCTGCATATAGCATAAATTTTACAAGCAATATTATTAGCCTTTGTTTCTCTTTTTTAAATAAAAAAGCATAATGTGAGGGAAATGAACTTTTGTGTTTTTCATTCCTAGCACTGAGCTGAAACAGAAGTTATAACACAATATATACTATAATTATGGAACGTGAGCAGAAAAGTTCATTTCGTATAAGAAGTAACACAACAATTAGAAGGAAGCACTCTTCGATTTGAAAAACTGTAACTTTTTGGATGATCCAGCAGTTTGTAAAGTCCAGTAGATATACTTCCGTGTGAAAAAACTGGAATCGTAGTAATTGTACCAAGCGAAGGGTTAAAGTACCCTTTATTAACTCTTTAAAATTTACAATGCGTCAACTCGACGCTATCAAACTTCACCTCTGCTTGAGCTGTAACTGAAATATCAGATAACGAAACTAAAATTTGAAGATATTTAACAAGTGATAGAACTAAACTACAGGGCTCAGCGAGATCCAGTTACTCAAACCCCCTTCGAAACTAGTGTTAGCAAGTAAATGCAATTAAGCCACATGAACCAGCAATAAGCAAACTTATCTACGGCAGAGGTGTAGCCTAACTCTTTTCTCTTTCCCACTGAAATTCGGCTTTTAAATACTTTCTTGAAAGTAGAAATTTGCATTCCTCCACGCGCGCTACAAAATTTAAATATTCTGGCACTGACAATTAGGGGAATAAAAGGCTTATAGGAAAGTTTAAAATTAAACTTTAACTTGTTAGTTAAAATAAATATAAATCCCTACACGGTTAAGTCTAATTCCTTACCGACAAGTTTTAGTTCGTTCTTGTATAATTTACCAATAACAGTCAGTCTTTATTAAGGAAACTTATATTTTAAAGGTGGTATGGTAGACAGTTAGTGTATTCGGCTTGTGTTTGCTCTTTTTTATTTTATTTCATCAAGCTAGTGGCCTTGACCACTATAGCAGATTGTCTATCGATAAAATTTACTGTTAAATAACGTAAGAGAATACAGGATTCAAAAGCAAGCGATATTTATATAGTTGATGTAATTATTAATGGACAGTCAAGATTTATTCTAGCTTCCTTATATATTTATCCAACTGTTAATTCAGGAGATTTAATACATGCATTCAATTTTATGAAACATCATTTTAATCTCAATATGGTGCCAAGTAACTATCCAAGTAAACTTGGCAATTAATTTATAGATCCATTTACTAGGAATATAACTGCTCCATTAGCTAGGAATATACCTGCAGACATCTTAAATTATATACATTATTTCTCATATCATCGACCAATTTTACACAGGGCCATTTTAAACAAATAAATGTAATAAATAAAATATGTGTATTTTTTTAAAATTTCTTCTATAACGTTACGCAGGGACATAATCCTACATTAAAAGCATTTAAGAAGTGTTTCTTAAAATTACTGTATAGTAACTGGCTTTGAATGGAAATTTAAAGAGATAATTACTCCTGAGAGATTATTTAAGTTTTCTTATCGGAAGTATTAATAACCAAAGTGAAATTTGAATAACTCTTTTAAAAATTATTGAGATAATGCAATCTTTTACTTTCGTAAGTTTGTAAAGCTATAAACTACTTCTCTATAAGCAACATTACATAGGCAACATTAAAAGCAACTTGATGGGAAATATGTTAGAAATTTATCCACTGCCATTTTAGTCTCTATCATATCGAAATTAATTCTGTCGATTAAACAGATCACTATCAATTAAATTTTAGTTTCTCGAATTAGCCAATATGCTGTGTGAAAGAATAAGATCTATAAAGTATGAGTAACTTCTGAAAAGACTCTAAAAGATGAATTGAAATTTGATGCATAATATTGAAAATTTCTAAGCACAGAAAAGAATTAATAGAAAGAATGCCGTATAAATGCGTGTACACTAATGGATTCACATACATGTTATTTAAGTCTGAAAGGAAATAAAACCAATCATATTCTCCTTTCAGCTTCTGTTGAAGATTCCAGCCCAGCAATAGCCAAGTGGTTAAAGACGACTTATTACTGGAAGTTTCGACTTGAGTTCCACGCAAGGCGAACGGTTTGGTTATGTGGTTAGTTTCATATGATTTTCCGCGTGTGCAAAGTGAACACGAGCCAATTTTTCTTAAAAAACTTCACCACGAAGGCATCAGTCTCCTTTGACAGGTACCCTCTTGTGCTTTGCCAAACTCAAATTAACGTAACTTAATCTTTGAAGGTTCCGAGAATCAAAAGAAAACATTTTTTGGCAGAAAAACTATTAAGATGATAAAGAGAGAATGGAGCGAGATTGTTAATTTGCACCTCATTAAAGCCAAATCAGCACAGCTTCATCAGAACTATCATTACCGAATTTTTTATTTCAGAAAAGCTATTTTATTGATTTCAGTTAAACTTTTTTCAGTTCAGGAAAGGAGTAAATTCTTTTAGATTTTTACTTTTCCTTTTCTTTCAAAAACATTCCCGTACGAGGCTGCGTCTTAGAAGCTCACACGTAATGTCCTACGAAAACGATCCGTCCAGATTCTTAAGAAAAATATCCTTATTTATTAAAAGAAAATAAAACTTATATGCTAATCATAATAATAACATAAAAATGCCGCAGGTTTGCAACCAGTAAATCTCTTCACATATTCATGTATTTGACTTGAAGGCCTGAGAAATTATTCTGCATAAAAGTAACTTATAAAAAGCTTTTTATGTAGTTAAACTATCTAAATATTTACAATTACTCAAAGATGATCCTTTTCAGTAAAGCAGTATATTTTTACTTCCTTGTCCGAAGTAAAGAGGAAGTATTGTAATCGCGAAAAGTTTCAGGCAGCATATTTCAACGAAAATATACATTTTGATCCTATGGAATGCAATTTCACGATGTTTCTGCTTGACATCTGTACGTAAGGACAGAATAAAAGATTCTTCTCCTCTAAAAATTAAAAAACAGCTTTAAAATGAATTCTGAAGAGAATTTTTCGTGATGTCTGTACGTACGTATGTACGTATATATCTCACATAAATAAAAATAGAGTAGCCTCAGAAAGTTGAAATTTTGTATATAGGACTGCTATAACATGTAGATGTGCATCTCGTATTTTGGTTGCAACCAACCGCACCAAACATATATAAATATATTTATATATATATCCACTCTGTTACTCGGCTCAGCGATCTCAGTTTCTTTACTCATATGTTTGTAAATTGTACATCTTCTGCTTTAAAAATGATTGAATTATGTTGTTCTTATCTTTCGCTTAAGGATTTTAAGCCTTTAGGAAACCTGCAAGCAATATTTGTACAATTATCACGTTAAAAGCTGTTTAAGTGCGGTTAAGCCTTAATTTTTAAATAACATGGCGGACATACTTGTTTACATTTGAGACAGCAGAATAGTAGATTTGTTGCCAATCTAGAGAGACTAAGCTTCGCAACAACAAAAATAACGCCTTCATTTATTATTGCGAATTAAAAAAATGCTTAATCCTTTCTGGAATTTTTTCGAGGAAATAAGTGTTTACGATTTACTTCGTAATTTATAATATAGATATTTTGAGTTTTCATGTCTTTTTGCCTTGTCGCGAAGTGAGAACTGAATTAATTGAATGAGAGTTACTGAATCGTCTGTGAAAAAACTGTTTCTTTTTTGTTTTGTTTGCTTAATTTCTTTTATACATCGTTCTAGATTTATTATAGTACTTGAATAGAACATGTGACAACGCTTAGATAATTCTCCTAATGATATAAATTTTGAGCATTCTGAGTTATAATATGAACGAAATATAACGCTGATAAGTGTACCCAACGCCAGAGTGTCGCTGTGGTAAACAATTATAGTGAATTTTAAAGAGTTCATCTTCAGATTCTATTGCATCTTATGCGCTATCGACGAAGTCTTATTTAATTCAATACAATAAGTTTAAATGAAATGAAAGAAAAAATGCGTATAATTTAATATTCCGTACAAGGAAGTCATGTGGTGTACACATCAGATTTTTTACTGAAAGAAAACTGCTTATTTGAAAACTATATTCACCATGCATATATTTCTGCAAAAATAAGTTTTTACGCTTTTTTATATTTGTATATAAATAAGTATTCTGATACTGCACGTCTACAACTTGATTATTTACTAAATGCGTAACATTTAACGGAAAATGTTTTTAATGAAAAAATGGCAAGTCCAAGATGTATTTTTCATTTCATATTATTAAAGATCCGAAATTTATAACAAGCATTTGAGACGCTAAAATATTAGCTTTGCCTTAATTACGATGGAAGAATTTTTAAACATGTAGACATTTGAGAGACTTTCTTAAGCCCGCTTTTTTATTCTCGGTCTTTAAATAAAAAGAACTATTATACAAACAATAAATATAACTTAAGCATTGTTTTCGTAAAAAAGAATATAGAGAAACATTCATTTTACAGTCTGCATAAAACATGCAGAAGAATGCTTTATGATCAAAGTTTAGCAGATGGAAAGAAAATCTATTCGTAAATATTTGTCTTTGTAGCATTCTTTAATCAAACGAATAGTGCATAAATATAACACTTAGATTTAACTCGCTTTTCTTTACATTAACTAAACATCATTTTAATATTAAATACTTTTCAATATGTTCATTAATTAAATAATTATACCCAACAGACAGAACGTGTTTAGATAACGCCAATTTCCATATAATTTCAAAACAGCTATTATTAATAAACACAAACGTTAATTTGAATTTGCATAAAAATAACTTTTAAGAATAAATTAAATTTATATATCATAGATTTTTAGATTAGATCAACTTTACAAACAGCAATGATATTGACTTTTCATACGATGACAAAATTTATTTCAAAATGACAATCACAACAGTTTACCTACACCACATTTCTTACTTAAGAACAAAATTTCTAGTGTTATCCTTTCATTTTTAAATCCTGTGATCTACACAATAATTTCTTCAAGGCTAGCTGAAGCCCATATTCATTCTATGAAAGTCTCGAAGATCTTAATAGTTTTAAAATTTTATTTCTTCTAATTAAGGCTCTTTTGTTATTAGTTCCGAACCAGTTTTCCTTAGAAAGCCCTCCACGAAGGCATCCCTCCCCTTAGGCAGATAGTCCTAGTGTGCTAATACACCAATACACACCTAAACAGACATTTTCAGTTTTCTCTCTTTTCACTCTGTTTTTCTGATTTCGTATACGTATGTATATAGCTATACAAAGAAGAGATTAGGACAGGATATAAATGCTGTGGACTCGTAATCGTTTAAATTGAGTTACACTGAAGTGAACTGTTGCTGGGACTAATCTTCTTCTCATCCTCGCTGCCTGGTGAGTGTGAACATTCGTGCACTGGAGAAAAAACGTTGAGTGAGAATATAAGCTATAATTTCTGAACTTATATATATTAATTGATAGACAGAAAAAAAAGTTTGGGCAGTCATATGTACTATATTTCTTTTCGCCATCGACAGAACAATTAGCCAACTGGGTTAGGTGCCTGTTCGATCCCGTCTTTGGAATTGGGAGAAAACAATTCAGAAAGCTTTCAGATTTTACATTACGACCAAACGGGCTTTTTTTAACGTTTAGTGTGTTACTTCAATTTACTAAATATCATGTCCTTCGCAATGAAACCATAAAATTCAATTCAACAGCAATATCGCAAAATAATTTTAAAATGAGCGTATCTTTAGAATTTCGGATACACAGTTTCGCGCGCTGGAGATTTAAAAAAAAAATAATTTTTTTTTCGTACAGTGTTGCCATTTCCCGCTTTGAAATTGTTGAGTTTGTTAATAAAAAATTCGTTAACGTGTTACAAAATATGAAATCGATAATAAAACAAATTCCATATTTCGAATTAGGGCTTTCAGATGCCCATATTCGATTAAGGATCACTTTATTCAAAATTTGATGGCTGTAGGTACTGCTGTTTTATCACAATGCGAGAAACATGTATACATTTATGTGGATTCTTCATTACTTAATTTCTTTAAATAAACACAAGGTGAAAATATTTTGTGGCAACAGTTTGAAACGTGAAACGGATATTTAAAGTTTTTGGAGCAAAATGCCAAAGCGAAATGAATAGCCCTTCTGGGCTAACGCCCTTTGGGTTTTAAAAAAAGAACCTAAAGCTTAGTACTGTGTCCTTCGGAAATTGACTATGTAAACTGAGGAGCCCTGAAAGAAGGAGCAGTACATGTAAAGAAAGTGCATGGTGGGGACTGATGAAACTAAAGATGTACTGAAGTGAAAAAAAAAGAAAACTACTAGTACAGTTGTGCCTTTGCGGAATAAAAAATAATGTTAGTCTCGCTACTACTTATTTCCACCAATGCATGTATAAAAGTGATAACGTACATATAGAGAATCGTCTAGAACTGTTTCCATTTAAACAATTGTGTGTTGTTAAGATTTTTATTTGGATATAATGTTTGGAGTTCGTCAGACAAGTGTTAGTATTTCAGAAGTACAAGCAACGTTTGGATCTTTCATGTAGGTTTAATTGGAAGATTATTCCATGAAGATAAAAATTAAGGTAAAACTTTGATTCGACTCTAAAAAGAATCAAACTTTGATTGAGTAAAGATTCGGCTCTAAGAGGTCTATGAAAGAACAAATTCAGCTGTTATGAGTTGTTTCACGTGATTCGAATGCAACATTGCCTCATGTAACAATGCAACAACGAGGTTCAAATCTGGCATCGCAGTAAACAATAGCGAGAGAACTTAATATCTTTCCTTTGTTACGTGGGCTTCAGAAGACCCAAACTGATCGCTGTTGATGAACGCTCAACACAGACGTATAGAGCTCGCTTGGGACACATTTGCCCATTTGGACACTAGCCACTTGAAACTAGTCGATTTCTTTTTGTTTCGAGCAGACGAATGGCTATTGAAACCTCATAAAACTATTAGTCTTTAATATGAACTATCATCGAATTCATATAGACTGCTTGGTTAATCTAAAAATATTTGAATTGACATAATGCCAGGAATTTTACCTAAGGGCAGAAGTTTCGTGGATAAAGTATCGTGGTATTTTTCACATTATGAAGCAAAATAAGTGAAAGATTTACGACCGTTTTAACTCCCATCTTACTTAGATCATCAAGGCAGCAACTTCATATAGGGTATTGAAAAATTTTAGATGCAATCTGTCAGCTATTGCAATCAATCTCAAAATTAATTTTTCCCACTACTGGACTGCTGATCAAAAACACATTTAGCTTGAACCCACTATAGCTATCTCATTCCCAGTTTCAAAAATAGGAAGTCTTAATTTTGGACCAATTCCTACTGAACGTAAATGTTGATTGTTTTAAGTAGAAAAGAAGGAGGAATTATGATAGGCTTGTATTTTTGCAAATTATATGGACGGTATTATGAAAATTGTGAGTACGGCTCAGGAGCTAGTAGCAAAGGCTGCTCATGTTTTTTTACCGATTGAAACAAATTGTATATTCATGCGCGTTCCAGAAAAAGTTTTGGGGAATTCTTATTTATTGGGATAAACGCCATAAAATTTCTGCCCTTATCTCCAACAAAGAGACAAACAATGTAACAAAGTGACATTAGCTTTTTTGCATTGGAGAATACAATGGAATTGTCGGTTAGGAGCTCCGAAAATTCAAATAACTATAAGCTATTCGTTGATAAGTAATCCGTGATACTGCAAAATAAAAATCTGATGTGTACACCACATGACTTCCTCGTACGGAATATTAAATTATACGCATTTTTTCTTGTTTTTCGTTTAAACTTATTGAATTTAATTAAATCTACTTCGCATACAGCGCATATACCCCAATAGAATAAATGCATTCTTTAAAATTCACTCTATTTGTTTATCATAGCGACACTCTGGCGCTAGGTTCAATTAACAGTATTATATTTCGTGGATATTATAACTCAGAATGCACAAAATTTATATCATTTAAAGAATTATCTAATCGTTGCCACATGTTATATTCAAATACTATAATAAAGTTAGAACGATGTATAAAAGAAATTAAGCAAACAAAACAAAAACAAAAAAAGTTTTTCACAGACGATTGAGTATTTCTCATTCAATTAATTCAGTTCTCATTTCGCGACAAGGCAAAAATACAAAAACTCAAAATATCCGTATTAAAAATTACTAATTATTAAAAATTAAATTACTAATTATTAAAATTAAATTACTAATTATTAAAAATTAAGTAGATCTTAAACACTTATTTCCTCGAAAAAATTCCAGAAAGGATTAAGCATGATTTAATTCGCAATAATAAATAAAGGCGTTATCTTTGTTGTTGCGAAGCTACGTTTCTCTAGATTGGCAACAAATCCACTACTCTGCTGTTTCAAATGTAAACAAGCAATGGCCGCCATCAAAAAAAAAATATTAGGCTTAGCGGCACTAAAACAACTTCAAAATTGTTGATAATTCTAAAAACATTGCATACAGATTTACTAAAGGCATAAAAACCTTAACCGGAAGATAAGAACAACATAATTCAATCATTTTTAAAGCAAAAAATGAACAGTATACAAACATATAAGTGTAAAGAAACTGAGATCACTGAGCCGGGTAACAGAGTGGATATATGTACAAATATATTTATATACGTTTGGCGCGGCCGACTGCAACCAAAATACGAGGTGCACATCTACATGTTATATAGTCCTATATACAAAATTTCAACGTTCTGAAGCTACTCGTTTTTGAGTTATGCGCGATACGTACATACGTTCGTACAGACGCCACGAAAAATTCTCTTCAGAATTAATTTTAAAGCAGTTTTATAATATTTTTGGAGGAAAGGAGTCTTTTATTCTGTCCTTACGTACAGATATCACGCAAAAACATCGTTAAATTTCATTCGATAGCGGTCAAAATGGATATTTTCGTTGAAATATGCTGCCTGAAACTTTTCGCGATTACAATACTTCCTTTTTACTTCGTACAAGGAAGGAAAAATAACAGAAACCTCAGGTTTTTCAAGTTTTCAAATAACGTCTACATCTCTTTGTTTATTCCAGACGTCAGTTTTAGCTATAAAAAATACTTTCGTAAAAACAGATTTTTCAGAGCAAGAAACTGAAATGAACTGAAATGAAAACACATACTTTCTTCCATTATCATATGCAGTTTAATAATTGTAGACAGTAACATTAGCTACATACATCGCATCACTTTTTTCTCCTTCTTTTCCCTGAGATATAAAGTATATCATTTAACTATATCATCTTTGTTCTAATAAAGTGCAATATATAAACAATAAATTGTCATCATTTATATTTTAATGCATACATACAAGGTATTTAATCTAGAGGGAGAGGATACCTGCCTAGTTATCAGGTGTTTTATTTCTACGTACGATCTCTGCTATCATTTAGTCAGAAAGTCTGAAAAAGAAAGTCTTAAAAAGTCTGAAAAACGTCTAAAATGTCTAAAAGTGTGAAAGCCTAAACAATTTTGTAGTTCTGTGTTCTTTTGACAACGTCTGTGCCTTTTTTCCTGACTGTGCCATATTTCACTTCTTTGTGCAGTCTCTGGTATCATTTATTCTGAATGTTTGTAGTTCTGTGTTACTTGACAGCGATTGAGCATTTTTTTAACCGAAAAGTATTATTTTCCGTTGCTAAAATTAAATTATTATTTTTGTTGTATTAAAATTTATTTGCTTTGTATAAAACAGGTTTTGCTTCGGTTCAGACTTTTCTTTTATATTTCAACCTATCGCTTTTTCAAGAAATGCAAGTTACACAGAGGAGGAAGTAAATTTTGTTCTCATATGCACGGGCAAATTGCGCGGAGACGGAGTATGTCTTAAAATCTAGCGCAAAATACTCGCTTGAAGGAATGACAACTTTACCGGTAAAGTAACGCATTGTAAGTAGTTGTGGCCGAGCGGTTAAGGGGATGGACTAGAAATTCATTGGGATTTTCCCGCGTAGGTTCGAATCCTACCAACTACAAGTGAAAATTTTGTGAGTGGAAATTTGGTGATTTTAAAAAAGTATGGGTCTGGTTGGGCAATAAATTAAAGTCGCTGGTTTTTCTGCATAAAATGATTAGAACCAATAAAAAGTTCTTGTAAATTAATGATGATAAAAGAATAATTTTAATGATCTTATAAATTAATGATTGAAAATAATAATTTTAATAATATTATAAATTAATACTTGTAATGTTCATATTGTTGCTACTTAGGCTATAAAGAACCAAAATAATAGCACTGCTGCCAAAAATATACTACAACTTACATTTCATCTGCACTGGTAATGACGAAGTACATATTATAAATAAAGTATAGGAAATTTAAAAATAATAAGCAAGAAACATATATACGTTAGTAACTCTGCTATGTTTGAGATAATATGCTCTAAAAACAGTTGTTTACTAGCTATGAAAATTTGAAAATTTTTATGTCTGCAGACAATAACTGCAATTTATCTATCGCAGAATAACTTTTAAAATAAAGGAAACAGGAGTTGGTTAGAGAGCCGCATTGCGCAATGATTTTCCATAAACGATAGATATAGGTTAGATATAGGTTAGATATAGGCTGCTGTAATAGTGATTAAAGTATATGGTTACTGGTACAAGGGCATCAGCAACAACCTATTAAAAATTCCTTGCTTCTGACTGATTGCCTCGTACTCTTTGCTTATATCACCGAAGAAATACTTTTCAAGAAGACTGAAATTAGTTTTCAGTACAAAACAGGGATTTTTGTAAGGAGTAAGTTCAAAGACTGCAATTGCTAAAAGGAATAAGAAACTTCGTAATTATGGAGAATATTTGTAAATATACGAGGTGTGACACACACAAAAAAAGAGCCTAAGAGTGCAGCTTGAAAAAAAAAAAAATAGTGGAGTTTGCAACAAAGGTTCTGCAGACGTCATGCCACACAGCTCCTCTATCCATGCGGCCAGTTTCGACTTAACCAACAACGCCAGCGGGGAATACTGCGTCATTGAGTGAACACTTTGCAACTACATTCTGCCGGGAAAATGTCTAATGTAAAAACCGAACAGCGAATCAACATCCAGTTTCTTGTGAAACTTAAGAAATCAGCCACGAAGGAAACATTTCAAATGTTAACCGAGACTTATGGAGATGAAACTGTCTCATGCACGTGTGTCTGAATGCAATAAGCGGTTTCAGGGGGAAAGGACAATGTGGAAGATGATGAACGTGCTGGGTCATCATGATCGAATGGGTGCCCAATGGTCAGACTGTTAATCAACACTACTACATTGAAATACTAAAAAGACTTCGTAAAAAAATTAGGGGAAAAAAAGGCCACAGTTGTGGAGTGATGGTTGGCTGTTGCATCAGGACAATGCACTCACTCAAACGGCCCTATCTGTTAAACAGTTTCTGACTAGTTAAAACATTACTCTTCTGGGGCATCCTCCTTATTCACCTGATTTGGCTCCATGCGACTTTGTTTTATTTCCTACAGTTAAATCTTGCTTAAAGGGAACACATTTTACTTCAGTTGAAGAGGTTCAGGCAAAAACGGAGAACTTCGTTCCAGAACTGTTAACAGCAATGGCAGCACCGAATGCAGAAGTCTGTGAATGCTGAAAGGAACTACTTTGAAGGTGATAATGTCACGGAGAACTGATTATGTAAGTACAACGATTTATTGGACCAGTTTCGTTTTTTTTTGTGTCACACCTTGTATGTATCTTGAAGTTGCAAGATGTTTATTGTTTTCATTTGAAGGGCATTTATACCTTCACCTCTTCCCAACTTATAGTGATAGTTAAGTATAAAGAATTATGTAATTGATTTAAAACGAATTATTAAATGGAAATAAATTTTCTAATAATGTACAAAAGTTAGCATTTTGATTGCTAAAAATTTGCCTATCTTTCCCCGTAAGGTTTTCAAGAATTATGCTTTTAGGTGTAGGGCGTTTTAAAAATGTACGAGTTTATTTTAATGTCACGTTTCCTTAAACCAGTTAAGGAAAGGCTATACTAAAATAAACTTATATGTTTAAACGAACTGATACGTTAAGCCATCTTGTATTAAAAAAGCAAAGAGCAAAAAATAGGCGGGGTGTAGAACGCTCAGCTGATTTTGCAAGATCATAAGAAAAAAACCTCTTCCCTCCTATCCTCTTGCAACCTGAAAGTTTTAACTACATGCATGCACTGCAAGTACCACATTAGGTAGAAGTGCATTCTTTAACATTAAATTTGAGGCAAATTATTATTACATTTCACGAATTATTAGTAACGGTTCGCACTGTTTTACAATGGTTTTTACTCTAAATATGGAATACTACACAGTGAAGGCTTTGATTAATTTCATGAGCTGATTTATTTTGTTACCTTGTAGGATTCCCCACTGTGTAAGTTACAGTTAAAAGTGTAAAATCTTAAGAACTACTAGTAACCGAACAATCGCTTGAGTTCGTGAGACAATAAATAAACTTGGAAAGTGTTAAAAAACCCTTTATTATTCAACTAAGATTTAACAGAATTCCGTCTTGGAGTTGTACAATAAAGCCGACACTTGGGCTTGAACTTAAGAGACTAAGAATCAAACTAAACTAATCTAAACTAAAGAGGTATAGACGAAGCTATCAAAATTCTAACAGAGTTGGCCCCTTAACGCTAATTGACTGCGAAGCTATCGAGGGCTAAAATACGGCCGAGCGTAATAATAGCCTAAAAAGGCGGACGCGTGCAGCCAGAATATCTGGTATCTCTCTCACTAAGATAGTAAAACTTCGCGGTTAAATACCACTCTTCCTCATTAGCATTCAGACGTGATTCTAAAACTACGTTCTGGCCGGAAGTGGTAAGTTGAAATTAAGAAGCGATAGGAAAGGAAGTTTACCTCAAAATTTAACTGTTAATAAAATTAACATAATCCTTACATTCATTGTTGCGCAAAGTTTAGGTTTTGTTGTAAAATGAAACAATAAAATAATTATTGGTCCACGTGAATTTAATTTTTAATAAATATTGATTATTAGCCCAAAGGGCGTTCTCCCAGAAAGGCTATTAATTTCGTTTTGGCACTATAAATGTCAGTTCACATTTCAAACTTTTGCCGTTAAATATTAGAGCCCTGTGTAATATTTAAAGAAATTAAATAATGAAGAATCTGCGTAAATTTATGTATGTTTCTCGCATTGTGATAAAACAACGGTACCTAGAGCCATCCAATTTTGAATAATGTAATTCTCCTGCGAATATGGGCATCTGGAAACCCAAATTTGAAATCTGGAATTTGTTTTATAATCGATTTCATATTTTGTAAAACTTTAACGAATTTTTATTAAGAAACTCGAGTATTTTAAAGCGAACAATGGCAACGTTTTACAGAAAAAAAACATTTTTAACTCCAGCACGCGAGACTGTGTATCGGAAATTCTAAATATATGCTCATTTTAAAATTATATTGCGATATTGCTCTTGGACTGAATTTTATGGTTTAAGAGCAAAGAACATGATGTTCAATAAATGAAGGTAGCACACAAAACGCTAAAAAAAGTTCCTTTGGACGTAATGTAAAATCTGAAAGCTTTCAGATTTTATTATTTTTTTTTTTTTATTTATTTTTTAATTTCATTTAATCTTTGTAGCTGAAAGAGGCGTTACACTCAAAGACTATTAGTCTGAAAACAGCATTTTGCGTCGTTTTACTTTCTTTGGTTCACTTTTCAAACTGTTGCCATCAAAATAGTATCATCATGCATTACATTTGAAGAAATTAAATAATGAAGAATCTGCATGTTTGCATGAATAATTGTGGCATTGTGAAACAAAAACTGTACCTAAGGCCATCAAATTTTCAATATCGTTGTCCTCCAACTGAACATGGGCACTTGGAAGCCCGAATTTTGTATTTCGAATCCGTTTTATTATCTATTTGTGAAACATCGTAAACGAATTTTTGATTAGCAAATTCATTTCAAAGCGAGCAATAGCAAAACTGTACGGGAAAAAAGAACTTTTTTATCTTCAGCGCTCGAAAATGTGTATCGAAAATTCTAAAGTATGCTGTTTTTCTATTTTTCAATATTTTGTGATATTACTGTTGATTTGAATTTCATGTGGTTTAAGTGGGAAGAACATGATATTAATAAATAAGGGCAACACACAAAACTTTAAAAAAACGCACTTTTGGGCGTAATAAAAAAGCTGAAAGCTTTCAGATTTTTTTTTTTTTCATTTTTTTAAAAATCTTATCGCTAACTTTCATAATGTATGTACTTAAATTTCCTTCACGAAGGCATTGGGCCCCAATGGCAGATAGCTCTCGAGTTGCTTTGCCTTAATCAATTAACATAAAAAATAACAAAATGTATGTACAACTTTAAAGTTGTATTGATTCTCTACTTTTTAATTCTTCCATTTTCAATTCCTTGCATTTCATAACATGGCGAGTTTGACGCGGTCGCTTGTTCAATTCGTTACAGAACGGAGGGCTTACTAGTAATCATAAAGGTATAAGTAATTATAAATTAAATAGAATATCCTACTGTTTTTGTAACGTTTGTCATTGAGACATGTTTATAGTCATTTCAAAAGAAATGTTTGCAGGAAACTATTCTGCAAAATCTGTGTTACATTATAGGATATAAAAAATGCTACGTAATATTCGGAATTAGTTTCGTAATTCTATGTTATAGTTTATTAATCTAATCATAAACATTCTTGCGCAATTGACATTCTTCAAAATTTCATTTCAGCACTACAATAGCATTGTTTTGAAGAGTAATGAACAATGTACGACCTGATGGATTACAAATATTTAGAATCATAACAATGTGCAATTGTTCTTTAAATTATTTTCGTAAAAACCTCACTATAGATATAGTAACATCTGCATTTAATCTAATTTTGATAACTACTTTTTCATTCATTTTTATATAGTCTTTTGTTATTCAGGCACATTGCTGCTATACTGAAAATTTCATGATCGTTTCATGTGGCTATTTCAGTACTGAATACTTTCTTCTCCTTCAGAGGAAATAGCTGACTGTTTGATATCTTTATCGTATTTGATGAAGTATGATTTTGAATTTTTAGATTTGTCTCTCCTAAACTAAGGCACCAACCACTCAATCCGAACTGTCGTTAAATCTGACATTACCAGAAATTTGCTTTCGATGAGAGGTTTGCCAGAAGAGACAATTTTTAAAGCTGTATTTGGTTATAATTGTGCAGTTTATGGCGTTTTTTCAACATCGATACTTCTTTCCAAGTTATTAAGGAACGAGTCTGTCGGGTAAAAAATCCATGCGTAGTCCTCGTTTGCAAATACGCACGAAATTTAAATGTTATTTTTGCATGATCGGACTACGTGTATACGTGCAAAATGACCTACGTCACGATATGCTCAGCAACTGCGAACAGGTGATTACATTCACAGAGAAGGGTCACGTTGATATCCAAGAACAAAGAGTAGGAAGATATTATAGAAGGAAACGCCCGACTGAAGGTGGATCTTTTTGGTCCTACGGTGAAAAGAGCCTTGTTTATACGTACAAGGAGCATAATATTATTCTTCAGTTTATGAATTAATATTTCATTTGTTTTCCTTAATAGATTTTAATTCTTTCTTGTTAAGAGTGAGATACTGGAATCAGTGAGACAGAAATTAACTGCCCACCCCCTTTCTTGATTTTTCTTGAAGATGGGAAATAAAGACGAATAGAACATGACTTTAATCAGAAAAAAAGACACGAAGAATTTGGCTATATATTCTAGGTATAGAAAATGTTTTGGAAAAATATTATTGCTAGAAATGTTTTGGTATAGAAAATGTTTTGGAAAAATATTATTATTGAGGAAGCGCACCCCCGGGGGGTGCAGGTTGCTCCCACCCCTTTCTCCTACCACCAAACCATACAAGAGTGATGGCTATATATTTAGGATTGAACATTATGCTGTTATTAACTCATGCTGCATAGACACTATACATTTAACAGCATCCATGCCTTCTCCGGGACTCGGATCCGAAAACTTCAGTAGGCTTTCCTAACCACTATACCGTCTGAGCGTCCTCTGAAAGGCGTACCTGCGCAAAATACATTTGAAAATGAATACCTGAAATATTCGGCTGAAATAATAATTTCCTGTGAAGCATTCGTGATACACTGAGCTGGAAATACCTTTTCCCACAAGTGTATGAAAGTATGGTATTTAGTAAAGCACTAGAAGCTTGACTGATACGTAAAAAGGTTCTTTTAGAAACATCCCTTTTCCCAGCTAAGGCTTAGCATTCCAATTTATTTGAATTGTTATTGTTATTGTGGAATCAGTTACTACAACAATCGTCAGCTGATCGATACTGAACTTTAGCTAACTAAGGGTTGTATTCCATGTAAGCAGCTACTGATGATAATGGTGCAGTTTTCACATGTAAAGGGGGACTAGAAAAGGAATATACTAGATAACATTCTTAAGACTATAAAATAAGGAAATACTGTGAAAGGAATAAGTATTGAATCAGGATATTGCAGTTGTAGTGTGGAGAATATAGGAAGTGAAAGTTATGAAAGCCTGCAAAGAGAAATAAGTCTTTGAGAAATGAAAACTAAATAGTCTTAGCACTAAAGTTTGCAGATCTCTAAGCATTAATTTGCAGCTGAGGAAGGGTAGAGTTTCTTTGAAGGTATAACACAGAAATAGGAAAAAAATAGCTTCAATAATGAGAAGTTAGAAAGATTTCACATGTTCTTGAAAGTGCTTGTTTCACGAACGCCCAATAAATTCTGCAAAGTTGCCATTTTAGTTTCAAAGTGTATAGAGAATTCATAACTACAAGATGCACCAACAATCTTGAAAGGGGCTCTAGTTGTATCGTATTTGGTGAACTAGTATGACATTATTGGCAGAACTATCTATAAAGAAATAAGAGTATTAAAAACAATTGATAGGGAAGTATTAAAACTATTGGTCAAAATCCGTAAAATATTTAAGGCATTTAACTCTGATAAATGATGAAATGTATCTTGCTTTGGAAGACATAACTTAGTGTGGTTAGTATATATTAACGATAAAAACTGGTAAAACGCAGAAGAAATAAACAATAACCTAATATTAAATGGATTAAAAGAGACTTTACTTTCACGTGCAAAGAAATATATTTATATTTGGAAAAGAAAAATCACGAAACAGCTTAACAGAGCAACGAATACTACATAGAGGTAATTCTGATATAATTGAAAGATTAGACTTAACACGAGGCGTAAAGTATCATTACTCATATTTATGCCAAAGCACCGATTTCAGACAAAAGCCTTAGCATAGAAAATAGACAGCTATGCCTACAGGAAAAATTGTCAGACTGTGCGAAAGTGTGAGAATGGAAAGAAGAACAGAAAGGAAAAATTAAACAGAACGGAAACTAAAAATAAACAAACATCTTAAATCTGATCTGAGAATGGCAAGGATTGAACATTATAAATCCGGAATAGAAATACAGTTAAGAAATATTAAATTACATTACGACACTTCTAAGATATAAAAAGGCGACGCTGAGTCAGGTATATGATATATAGTGCTAGAAATGTCTCTTCTCAATTAAAATAATGTATAATAATGTATGAAATAATACATGTATGAAATAATACATGTATGCAATAATGTATGAAATAATATATGTGTGTAATAATGTTGTAAAGTATGAGAATGGAATGAAGAACAGAAATGAAATATTAAACAGAACGGAAGCTGAAAATAATCCAAAATCTAAAATCTGATGTGAGAATAGCAAAGGTTGAACATTCTAAATTCGAAGAGAAATACAGTTAAGAAATGTTAAATTAAATTACGGTACTTCGAAGATATAAAAACGTGACGCTGAGTCAGGTATATGATATATAATGCTCAAAATCTCTCTTCTCTTAAAATAATTAAACGTTAGGAATCACTAGTTTAGATGGAAATGTAAACAACTCTCATTCTGCAGGAATTTTGTTGACAAGTAAACTTTCCCTTTAAATGATCTATATCTATACCCAAAGGGATTTTCATGACATAATATATTGAAATTGTTAATGGCCTTTCCTAAAGATTGAAATACTAGTGCTGGGAACCGTTTAATTCACTTTTCGCAATTCCTATCCAAGCATATCAGGCTGCTTACAAAGATTCAGATTTCTTAATAAGTCATTCAGTATAGACTAACGGATTGGGAGGAGTTTTATTCTATGCTCTGGCCTCAGGGTAAAATATCTGGGCTGACCTTTGCTACTCTTCTATTTGTTATTCTACCTAAAATGACTTTTCTAGACTTCTAAAGATGAAGTGAAGTAAGCGTTGGGAGTTTTTTCTCTTTAGATGGGCAGATATTTCTTAGCAAGTTTTTCGCTGTGTATTAAGTTTCTTATAGTTATTGGTGGCAAAATATAATAGTTTTTTTAACACAAATTAAAATTAGTAGCTATATCATTTTTTTAGCAAAAGGGCAGAAGTCCTGATTAAGTGAGTTTTTAATCAGGAGATTTCATGCCTTTTTCTTTATTTTGGCTATAATATATACCTAATATGAGCATATTTCGTAAATCATTTGAAGGAGAGTTTTATAAACACTAAAACAAGGTAGAATTATCTATGTTATGATTATTTTTATAGAAGATGCAGGCAATGATGTGAACCTATTTCACTTTTATTGACAATACGCCGGTTTGAAAGGGAATTTAATGATTTTTTACGAAATGCAAGCGGATGTAATATTTGAAAATCCATTTCTTTCAACAACGCATACATGTTGAAGTATTAACTTATTTTTAGTGGTAAAAACTCATCAACTAGTACAATTAGGGCCAATAATAAAACCAAAAAATAATTAGAATCCAGTAATTGACAAAATTATATTTGCCACGTTTATTCGAAACGATGACATAGCTGTAGAAATTTTCTGCACCTGTGTCTAGGTATTTTTTTCCAAAATGATTTATTTTCTCTGCCAGATGGATATGAGGAGTGAGACATCGTTTATCATAAGAAATGAGTAAAAATTTTGTGTAAATTTACACGCAATTTATTTTTGCGGAGAAGATTCTGAGTTAATAATTCTTCCGTAAATGTAATAATTTAATATTTAATAACAATAAATAGCAAAATTCATCATCAATCACTCATATCTTTATAAATAATTAATAGTATCGATTAATTAGTAATAATTCAGATAAAATAACATTATTTTTATATTAATTAACGAACAAATTACGGAAAAAAAGATCAGTTGATCAACTGTATAAGATATTTTTCTCACCTTCTTAGCATGCCTTCGTAGTGTAGTGGTCAGCATGCTCGACGCGTATTCGAGGGGTCTGTAGTTCGAGTCCCGGGGAGAGCATTTCTCATTTTTAAACTCTCCTGTTTTCAAAAATCCTAATGTCTCTACAACCGTTTCTCTTTTATTTTGATGAAAGCCTCGTATGATTGAAAATCGTATGATTATTTTTTCGTTTTCGCCATTTTTGAATTCTTTTCATGTAAGGATTGAAAATGTTTTCCAGTCTTTGCAGACTTAAAAATATATTACGTTTCATGAAACTTGCTTTTATGCTTAAGCTGGAAACTGACAAAATTATTAATATACGTGTACAAATAATTTTATTAGACAAAATTCAAAGTTGATAAATAATGCTTGATTTGAAAAACTCACAATTATCACATGTATTTTAAAACTTAATTTTTTGTAATATTTTAAGAATTTGGCTAATAGTCTCTGAAAGCTAGTAAAGATAAGCCAAATTTCTATGTTTTTATTTTCCTACACTTATGTTTACAGACGACAACACCAAAATTGCGTCTGATTTCTATCGGAACCTACTACAGCATCGTTTCGGCTCATTTTCATTTATGATAGAAGTCATAATTACTGCTTTGAATTCTTTCTTCGGATGAGCTTCGCTACTACTTATCTTCATATTTCAAGCATCTGCTATGTGATGAAAATTCACAAACTCTAAATCGCTGACAGTAATAGAAATTCATAATCATAAAATAAAAAGCATTTCATGCACAAAACAATTATTGCCATGCGAATATCTATTCAAAATAAAAATGGATGGAAATCAATTTTTTTAGTCTAGGATACAAATACATTCATTACATTTCACAAGTTTTATGTTCTGCATTAAATTTAAAAGTAAATCTAATCTTTAACAGAAAGAAACAAAAATATATATTATAAAACACTCTTTTATCGAAATGTGTCGAAAGCATTACTTGTACTTCCATTGCGTTTCAAGGATAAATAAAGAAATAATATGTTTTTATTGTTAATCAATTTTTAGTGCACTTTTAGATTTATATAAAGGACGTAAACGAATTTTGGATGGAATTGGTTTTAATTTTGTATTATGGCAACGCCTATTCGGGCTATCTGCTCAAGTTAATGGATGTTTTGGAGGAGGATTCCTGAGAAATGGTCAAGGAATCATCTTGTATTCACATTATACATGAGAAATATCCTGACAATTTCCATGCAGCCACGTGCAACGTTCAACGCACATTCAACGTGCTTTGAACTCAAGTGGAATTACCACTGTTTAGCAACCTTTGATGGGCTGTGCCTATTTGTAGGAGGGAATTTATATAGTCCGTATATGTGTGCAGTAGTAAGTATTTGCATACGATAACCAATTCCTAGAGTGTTGCTTTTCGTTCAAAAATATTTTCAATTTAGCTTTCAAGTTTCATCAGTTTGCTATTGCCAAACAAGCAGAACTATTAAAAAGCAATAAAATATATTTTTTAAATGACAAAAATCTTATTTTCTCTTCTTATTAACAAATATAATTGTTACAAATTTTAAAAAAAAATATTATAAGGTATTTTCTCCTTCCTTTCTGCATTCTTCGACAGTTACAGGTTCGAGTCCTGGCGATTGCACTGTTCATTTCTCACAGCTTCTGTTTCAAAAATCCCCCAATGTCTCTACAGTGGCGCCCGAACTAAAAAGGTGGTGGATGATGATTCTTCACAACCAAGATTTGGCGATTGGGTTCCCTCATCCCAAGTCACCCTTTAAAAGGGGAGTATATAAGGTATTTTCTCCCTCCTTTCAGTATGCCTTCGTTGTGTAACAGTACACACTCGTCGCGTATTCGAGAGGTTCAGGGTTTGAATCCCGCCGAGGGTACTGCCCGTTTTTCACATCTCTTGCTTTAAAATAAACCTAATGTCTCTACAATATTATTATTAATAAGTGATGCTTCTGACACGATGTATTAAGTACTTGATACCCAATTATTTGGGTTTTTTGACAGTATTAATAGTTCAATAAAGATAGAATCAATCAAAAATATTAAACACTAAATATTATTACAAAACGCCTAGCTGCGGTAAGATAGCTTCCGGGTTAAGGCAGGTTTATTGTTGCCAGAAAATGGCAAGGAAAGACAGGGTTGCCATATTTGACACGAAATCTCCCATTTTGAGATAAAATAGCCGTTATGCCCTAGACTGATGGAAAACATTCTAGAACGAATTCTTACCCGTTTGGTTTAGAATGTTCTCGAAGGCAGGCCAAAAGCTATATAAACCCTGTTTGAACGCGGAGTAGCGTCTAGTGTCTCGTAGTGCATGGAGAGTCTGCGTCGTTGAGGCTATCGACTTTTATCTTGAATGTGTTGAGCTCCGAGAGTGACCGAACCGAGTCGGGAGCTATGCTCTAGTGCTTTGCCATGAAGCTGGCTTCACCGATATAGCCTGAAGACTGTGTTGCTGATTGTTTCAGCGTGTTTGTCGTAGTTTTTCGACGACTGTAAACGTGTTTGAGCTGTCATGAGTAATACTGGCTAATAAATTGTGTAAATTGCGTTTTCATTCTTCATCAAGTGTTGTCGTTAATCACTCCAAATCCCCGGACTCGTAGAAACGCAACAAAATCACAGAGCTAGTCTTGTATTTCCTCCAACATCATGTCTTCAGCGCTACTCAAAAAGTGGTTTTTAAGCTACGTCAACAAAATATTTTCTTTAGAAATTGCTTAATAGCACTAATTGTGAAGTCTTTAACGTTCAAAGACAGCTAACTTGGGGTAATTATAAAGGGTTCATCCGGTTTAAAATAGTGTATTTGAAAAAATATTATACGCAGACTAATAAATTACGAAAAAAAAAAACTTTTAAATACAAATATTAAAGTTTGCACCTCATTTTTAAATTTCACATGACTATCTCAACAAGGGACTTCCAGTTTCCTGGATTGGGTGATGCGCTGAAGATGTCTTAACACTGTTCGTATGGCTTCCGCAATCTGCAGACCTCACGGTTCAAATCGTTATATAGGAGAGTGGACCAAGAAATTGACTTCACATCCAGGAATGCATACTAGATTATTCAACGTCTTTAAGACTTGTAATGTCAATTACATAAATTGGAATCACTAGTAAATATTAGCCAAAGTTTCAATCATGCCCTATCTTGCTTAAACACTTTCACTTAGTTTTTTACTCAATTTCTATTTGTATATGTCTATATTTATATATGTAGTTAAAGGCTTTTTTATGTTAAATGTCTAAATTTTATTATATCTTATTTATTTAAATATTGTTCACGTTTTATATGATGTATCTATTTATCTAATTTTTTTGCATATGTTTTATACCTGTAAGCAACTATAACTGTATAACTATGATTTTGACAGTGATGATTGTATTGTTGCAATAATGACCTTGTCTATAACTCAATGTGCAATGCGAGTTATGCCACTGTAAGCACTTTATAACTCTAATCCTGTACTACAGCTACACTGATCTTATCTGTTGATTATAATATGCTACTGTTTGTAATGCAAATATGAATTTGTAATTATAACTTCTATTCTGTAACTTATGCTCTGTAATAAGATTTTGTCAATGACTTATGTCAAGGTGCATGTAATGTCAATGTAAGGAACTTATAAGGAATTTGTAATTGTAATTTAGATATGACTAAGACTATAATTAGTACTTTGCATAATAGGCTGTTTGTAGCAGTATTTTTCGTATGTTTGTACCTATGTGACATATCATTATATGATTCAAAAGACTTTGAATATGTAATGACTGATATATTGATTTCGTAATGCAAGAAATAACATATTAGCTATATAGGCTTTGTATTGTAACACATGACTATGATATGATTTAAACAGACTACGGCAATATTGATTATTGTATATTGATTATGTACAGTTAGAAACGGCATATTGACTATATAGACTATGTAATGTAACAAATGACTGTGATATTGTTACTTTTTTTTTTCTTTTCTGACACCAGTTGTTACGTTATTTTATTTCTTCACGTTCGTGCGGGATTCGTAGATTTGGAATGAATAACGACGACACTTGATGAAGTATGGAAGCACACTTTATTTAGCCAATATTAATCAGGACAGCTCAAATAACACTTTTTTTACAGTCGTCGATGAACTACTATAAACACGCTGACACGATCAGCGACACAGCCTTCATGTTATCAGGCTTCCTGCAAAGCACCCGACTCTGCTTGGTCGTTCTCGGAACTCCACGTACTCTCGAGACTCTCCACGCTACAACTCGCGATGCACTCGACGACACAGCTCCCGACTCTTCGTTCCCGGAGCTCAACACGCTCTATGGACGATGCAGTAACCGCGAAACACTAACAAACTCCTTCGGTGCACTCAACGACCCACTCGGCACTCGCTGGCCAGCTGTCAACTCGATCGTCTCCGCACGGACTAACTAGATGAGACACTCGCACTCTAGACGAGACATACTCACTCGCCCTCTCAACGAGATAAACTGACTGCGGACCAGCGGGATTTATATAGCTTTTGGCTTGTGTTCGAGAACATTCTGGGCTAAACCTGTAAGAATTCGTTGCAGAAGATTCTAAAACCGTTCATAGTATATCGCAAATTTTGTCGCCAAATATCGCCAAATGGTCGATTTCTCGCAAAATTTGGCAAACCTGTTTTCCCTTGCCATTTTATGGCAACCCTAAAACTGCTTTGCGGAGAAGCCATCTTACCGTGCCTTTACATTTCGTAACAATATTATTCAAAAGACTATTACAATAACTATGTAATGCTTGACAAATGATAATGACTCAGACTTGGACCATACTTATTGACTGACATATGATTATGACTAAGACCATGACTATGAAACAACGGCATAGAATTTGACTATGTATATGTTTATGCAATGTACTATGTAACGTTGACTTTATCTGCAACGAACTATAATACTGACTTAGTCAGTGATGAACTTAGTTGTACTATACCGTTTATGTATGGCTGTAATATTTTGTAATTTATCTGTAATGGCTTTATATGTGGCAGCGTATCAGCTGCAGATATATGTTAATATGATCTATATATATTACTGTAATTTGTTTTGATTCGAAATTCAGTAAAAGCCGCTGATCTACTGGGCTCTACAGTTAAGGTATATTCCGATTGGTTTAACCTTAGGACGGGAGCCTGGTCTGTAGTGTAGATAGATAGATAGATACGCATTAAATAAATTTATGAGAAACATTTTGATATATACATAAAAATTAATTAAATCTAATTTGAAAGTTCTGTATTAGCTGCTGAGATGAATTTAGAGTTTTTTTTTTTTAAGTTCATAAGTGTTTATGAACAAGTCATAGGAATTTGAATTAAGAGATATTAACTATATAAGTTCAATTAGTATATTGGAATTAGAGTTCTTAGAAGTTTATAGAGTTATTTAAAAGCGTTAAAAGTTCCATTTGACGTCTTGAGTAACTTGAGTATGCCACTGAATATACAACATCTTGAGTTTGCAAATGAATGAAAGCAAAATCTTGTGTATGGAAATATGAAATATCTTGAATCTTGGATTAGAAAAAGAACGAGAAATAGGAAGTCGAGTTCTGAGTACATAAGTTCAATTTTGAAGAATCTTTTAATCTTGGAAAATCTCAAAATTTTGCCGACGGGGATCATGAAGTATGAAATAGAAGGTACTTGTTATAGGAGTTTTGGTTCATTTTTATTTTGAAATGATAGTGTTGATAGATAGATGGCGTGAACTTATTTTATTTTGCTTTTAAATGATCTCAGTTTTCTATGAGATATTAGACTAAGTTATGCAGTTTATTATGAAGAAAATTATGTTTAAGAGGTGGTTTCAACAAGATTTTTGTGTTGACAGCTGTGAAGGATCAAAAGTAGAGATCTTTGGTTACTGAACATTCGGAACATTATAATGATCTATTGGTCCTATTGAGCCACAGATGCAGTTGTCAGTATGATGGAACCCAAAACGATGAAGATATGAAATAAAAAGTCCATATGAGGCGAACAAATAAGAACTAAACAAGAGGTAGGAACATTTTTAAAGAGCATGTAATAGAGTATTTTTATTAAAAGAGTGCTGTTATCGTGCTTTCTTCACGGGGCACGCCCATTTTCCTACGTTCCCATTTCCCATGCAAGGAATCTGTCTTCAACAGATTCGTCACTCGGCACGAGGAGAAAGGGGCCGTTCTGAATATTATCTTTTTCTTGCCCGTTAACAGAGCTGTTTCATCTAAAGAAGGAAATTTAGGAGAGAATTTAGTCCCATTCCTTAGATATGCAGTCAGAAATAAGCACTTAAGGAATAAAATTACGAAAGAAAACTATTGACTTTCTGGCTGCCAAACGTGAAGAGCTATGCAGCGAAAATTAGCGGCCAAAAAGGTGCTTAGCAACAGCAAAACAATGCATTGAAATATAGATTCAATATTTTCATGTGCAATTCTACAGAAAAGCAATGCTAGAAACATGAAACAGGACATAAAACATGATGATACGGCCAGTGGTGGCAGACATTTCGATGTAGGTTGCACCAGGCAATACCTCTGCACCAGAACGGCATCGCGGACCTTAAGAAAGTGATGTTAATCTGGAGAGCTAGTATAAGAGTCTATGGCCTACTTATGCAGCTTAAATAGTAGGTGCTTCCTGTAATTATACCTAACCTATAGAGCTTTCAGCGAGAACGTGGACTTCTTCTATCGTCCTTGTTAGAAATAAGGACAGCTATATTTTGCGTGGTCTGTCGTCGGTTGAATGACCCCACAAAGAAAGACACTACAATCTTTTGAAAATTAACGATATTCTGGTTACTCTTTCTAGGAGTAAGTGGTTTCGGACGCGTGATTTAATGAGTAGAGAGTGGTACATAGAGATATACCCTGACGTCCAAGAAAAGATGGCTTTTACTGAGCGCCGCATGAGATAGCCACTGACCTGACTTTGTTGTAAAAGTCTTACAGTGTTAATAGTCATCCTGGCAGAAGGGATAATTTCTTCCGTATAAAAATATAAATATTACATGGGCATACAAGACCTGTGTATAAGCATAGAAAAATATGTTAATTACAGACATTGTCTTGTACAAGTTACATGTGATAGTTAGATGTAATCATGACAGCTACGTGCACATTTAAACATTATCTGAATTCATATTTACAATACTTTTATTGAGATAATCAAAGTAAACTTGTAATTCACTTACACATTGACTGGATTTTCAATGTCATTTTTAGTTGCTTTACAACATTATTTTAAGAAGTACATACAAAATGGATAGTAATAAGCTTACATTACAATAGGTTTTGCTCTTACAGTCCTGTTACTATTCTACGGGGTGAGCTATTTTTCTAATATTAATTTTTAGTTGCAGTAGTATTTGGCTTAAGCTGGGTAGGGCGTTACGTGACTCAATTTTCTGGTACTTCAGCTGTTCTTTTTTTTTTTTTTTCTTTTTCTTTTTCTTTTTGAAATGCTGCAACTACTAAGATAGCTTTTACTTTTACTAGGGGAAGAGACCTTGGGCATTTCAAGATGACGCCTTTTGAATAATGAAGCGCGCAGGCACCATTCGAACGTCTCATGGAGACCGGGAGATCGTTTCTACAGAGCCGATCTGAAATACCTAGATGACGTTATAATTGTTTTGAAGAGCATTTCGAGAATGTTAGGAATATGCTACAGAAATTGAAGGAAGCCAATCTAAAATTAAGTCCTGCCAGATGTAAATTATTTAGACAAGTAAGTTATCTCGGTTATGTCATCTCTGCCGAAGGTGGATATACGAATCCAGAAGAAGTATCTGTAAATAAAGACTGAATACGTTCCGGAAGGGCCATCAGCTGAAATTTTCTTGGGGCTTTGTGCACACTAAGAAGATTTGTGAAGGACGTTTCTTCCTCACAAGACCCCTTTAGAAATCGAAAAAGAGCAAGAAAAGTTCTCGTGGAAAAGAATTGTGAGTATGCATTTTACAGACTGAAAGAGGCTTTAACACCTGCGGCAATTCTGATGTATCTTCAACTCGACAAACCATTTATTTATGACACGGATGCGAGCAATAAGTGTATCGGTTTTGTTTTGTTCCAAAACATAAAAGATGAAGGACATGTCATGGCATACTAGAGCAAGTTACTATCTAAACCAGAGAAGAATTACTGTGTTACCAGGAAAAACTTACCCCCTTACGTAAACCGTAGAAGATTTCAATCATTAACTCTACAGAAGGAAACGTCAGCTTCACGCAGATCATGCATCGTTGACTTAGATGTTAAATTTCAGCAATTCCGAAAGTCAGTTAGCAAAAGGAATAGAGAGTCTCTAGGAATATGACATAACTATTCATCATCGGAAGGGATCGTCACATGAAAATGCCAAAGTCCTGTTTAGAACAACCGGCCTATAAAGCTACGGATATCTTTACGGAATTGAAAAGAAATACGAGCTGGTTAAACTGGTCGCATGACAAGTTACAACTTCAAGATGGGCTGATTGAGACCCATAGAGTGACGAATAAAACAGGAAAGACCAGTTGGACGACGGCAACATTAAACCTATAATGGACTAAAGGAATCTTCAAATAAATAAATTGCCTGGCAGGACATTTCGATGGCAAAACAATATTGGTCTCTTTGAGACTTTTTTCATATTCGAAACGGTGTCTTGTAACGAAAGTTCCAATCGACTGATGGAAAGACATTCTCAAGCAGGTGGTGTTCTAAGGATCCTAAGTTTTACTAACGTTTATTTTATTTTAAAACTGAACTATCACTTCTTATTTTCTACATCCGGCCAGAATTAAACGCTTTAACTTATTTATGCAAATTGTCTTGCTAACGCCAAGTACTTAAGTTGTGACTTTTTGCCAAGCAAGAGAGAGGAAGGAGTTATTGGAAGCAAACCGCTTGCCACTGTAGTTTTACGAGTTTTCACTCTGTTTCTGTTGCCTTCAAGGCCAGAGGTTTAGCCCTCTTGATAATTGCGCACGTATCGTAGTTTTAGCAGCTCGGCGTACTACCTACGTACCTTTCTTTAAATACAGGCCAATCTTAGTGCTAGGCACTTGTATACTAATTCAAAGTTAGTTTTTAGTTAGAGTTTTTGTTAGTAGTTTTTATATTCTTACGTTCAGACCACAAGTGGTTGGCCTCTGTATTCCGAAGTTTCGGAAACTCCTGTAAAGTATAGAAAATAAAGGGTTTCGTATACCCTTGCTGCTTGTATTGTCTACTTCACACATTCTTGAACATAGCTTGAGTAAGCTCCCTATTCCTATTCAAGACCATTCATTTTCCAAAGCAAGTCAAAAGAAACACTAGTCCTGATAGTGTTACCGAAATCCCAGCTCCAGGACGTTATTAAGGAACTACACAGCACTTCGGAAGAATGATGACTTTGTAAAGTGTTCGAGAGCGCTTTTACTGGAGTAAAGCAAGGGCGGACGGTCAAAATTGATGCCAATCTTGTAATGCGTTTCTGGGTCGAATAGGACTGAGGAAACGCAACCGAGGGAAGGTGCAACGTACAGTGTAGGAGCTCTTTTTGAACGCATTGCTTTTGAAGTCCTGGGATCTCTACCACGAACTGCTGGTGGCAAAAAACACACCCTTTTTATCATTCATTACTTCACAAAGTGGCCTGAAGCGTATCCTGTTCCTAAACAAAAGACTGTCACATTAGCAGAATTAATGATACAGCACTGGATTTCCAGGTTCGGAGTGCTCTTTAGTTACATTCCGATCAAGAAAGGCGTTTTTGGCTGGAATGAAAGAATTTTGTAAACTACTTGGCGTAGATAAAACATAGACGAAACCTTTATATCCACAATCAGGCCCCATGTTAGAAAGTTTTAATTGAACGAACCTTAGCAACCACTCGACGGTGATTTCAGAAGCTGACAGGACTGGAAGCAAAAATTACCTGTATTCTTACTTTTCTATAAAATAAAGTTAACAAACTATCACAGTGCTCTCCACGAGACTACAGGCTATTCTCCCTCCCAAATGCTTTTCGTTTGGGACCTTCGTCTGCCTCGCACTATATTAATTGGTCGCCCTCTGTACGCGTCTTCATCGCCTGAGGAGTACATTCAAGATCTTCAGGCATGGTTTGAAGTGATGTACAATTTTTCACGAGAGTTATCTTGGTGACGGAGAAGATGAAGACCTTATACGGCACGAGAGCTACAGGACATTGATTCAACGAAGGTGACAAGATGCAGTTATGAATTCCGATTCGAAAAAGAAAGTACTTTCCCTTAATCTACAGTCACCCTGAGACAGTTGTTAAAAGTCCTGACTATGTTGTCCTTACACAATCCTGCCATAGCTGAACGACGTCGTTGCTCAGATCCGTAAGTCATCAAATTTTAAGCTTAAGGTAATTCATTACGACAGCTTAGTCAATTACTATGGTCATAGTCCGTAATCCCCTTAGTATTTATAATCTAAGTACTACCATCATGGACCTATGTGTTTCTAATTTCTAAATTCCTGTATTCATTTATATAGTATTTTATTAGTTGTCTGTCATTTATTAAGTTATTTTATTTATTTATTTATTTATCTCTCTTGGTGCACATAATGGAATAATTGGTTTTCCTTGAGTAATATACGTATTTTCCATAGATTCTTAAAGTTTTGTTTTGTTTGTCAAACCATTATTTTAATATGTTTAGTTGTAATATTGTAATTGTATAATTTCTGTTGTTGACTTTCTTTAGTTGCAAATATGATTTTCTCCAGGGATTGTACTGCGTGCAGTCCTTGGGAACGGGGCAGTATTACAAATTTTGTATACATGTGAATAATGTTGGTGAAATTTTGTGTAAATTTTAGCATCTTTTTGTAAATTTCGGTACCTCTTGTTAGAGATACGCTGTGAAGTCCATTTATCATTAAGGAAAATGTCAAATTTGACGAGAATTTTCAAAAAGTCCCCAAGCTAGGCGTTCTACTGGCTACATTTCGGTTCGATCACTGTGTAACTGTACATGACCCTATATATCTGTACTAGTTTATGTCTTCCTGCAATTTTCAGAAATCGAACCTACACAATTTTTCCTGGCGGACGGGGGAAAACTATATACACTAGTACCAAAGAGAGCGTCAGTTATCATTTTTATCTTGAAATTTCAAAGTATTAAGAGATCACCGTAGAGAATTTTGCTATTTTCATGCGTTTTATATTGCCTTGCATTCATTCTTCTTAGTAGTTGAAGTAGTAACTAGTGATTGTGCTCGGTCATACTGAGAAGAGCTGAGCAAGTACTGTTACAGAACTGTGAAGAGACTTCTGAAAATAAATTTCATCAAACATTCATCGGTTCCGTGTGCATTCAATCCATCACGAACTCGGCCGACGGAACAGCATTAAGTCAAGATATGACTGTACTGTCTTGGAATTTCTCAAATGCATAAATGTTTTTACGTCCACTTTTTCGAATTTCTTCATAATGCTGTTCTCTAATGTACTGTCTTCAATAGGTATAAGGGTCACGTAATTTGATTGTGGAATTAATATAATTCGATATTTTCGACAATTTAATATGCTAAGCTAAATAATATTTGCATAAAGATGGAATGGTTTTAAAATCTTAAACTACAATTATGATAATTTGCATTCTTTGAGAAGCATGATTTTTCGTTAACTGTGTAGAGAGATTATCTATTTTTTTTTGGAAGTAGGAGATATGAAAAATGAGCAACGCCTTCGCCGGGAATCGAACCTCGAACCTCTGGAATACTCGCCCAGCGTGCAAACCACCACACCACGAAGACAAGCTAGGAAGGCGGAAGAAATAGCTTATAGTTGTAAGGAAAAATATGTGAAGAAGAATATAAATTAGAGTGATAATAACATTTTTTCAAAAATAAACTTTTCTTTTACTTTAGTATTCCTATAATTAATTATTATTAAATTCCTAAAATTTAATTCCGAAATGAAAAGGATGAACTTTATTAAAAATTGATCTGATAATAATTGTAAATTAAAGAGATTGTCTCATTTTTATGACATATTTCTTTTATCTAAAATATTTTACTATGACGACATTAAAATCTCTATTAATATTTCGTAAAAAATTAGGAAACACTGGAATGAACTTCCCCATCGTTCTTGGAATAGAGGATTCGCATTTAATTAAAAATACACCAAATCCTCTTTCCGCAGCACATCCTTATTCCAATTTGCATGAATTTAAACAAAGCGAAGTGACATTAATATCTAAAGAATTTGAAGATTTATTATTAGTAGTAAAGTAAATATTATGTAATATAAATTCAACAACGTTTCCGAGAAAACTGAGCAGTAAAATTAATTGCCTGGCTCATTTGTCAGAAGAAAGAAAAAATACTCCAGAAGAGATACAATATATTTTCTTGGGAAAGAGGAATCATTTTGTGGCGTTTTTAACAAAGGAATATGTAAACATTAAAATGTATGTTAATACTTTATCCTTTTCTGCACATCCGGGTTCATTAAAAATATTCATTTTTCTTTTGTGTATAATTTACACTGACAGATCTGCTAATTAAAAACATGTCGACAAAATATACAGCATATTATGAATATGTAGCATTGCTGATGAGAATTAAAGCAATGAATTTTTTTAATTTATTTTAATTTACTCCACGTGCAAAAGGAACAGTTTTTATATTAGTATGGCAACCACTCTGTACATGCTATCTACACGAGAGCTTTTGAGAAATTATCTCACCGCGTATCATTAAGGAAAACGTTTTGATGAAGGATAGAAAAGCGTAAAGATTTTATTTTCCCACACTGCGAAAGCTTAATCTAAAAACATAATACCGTATTGTTTCAAATGGTTCATCGTGTCTTTAACTGATGTACATCCCAAATACTTCATATATGCTACATAAAATGAAGCAAAAGTTTTACAAATTTTATTAATAGCATTTTGGTGGGCCTCCTCTTATTATACAATACATGTCCTACTAATTGTTTCCATGCAGTTTTTTATATTCATTGTATTATTTGTATTTCCTATGTTATTTATTTAAACTTGATACACAGAGATAACATTTGGGAACATCCTTTTGTTTGTAAAGTGATTCAACACGAAAGTGAAAGGAACAGCAAACTGAGAATTGAGGCTCAGCACATTTAATTGTTCCATAACGAGTGTTCATTTTAATAATAAGCTTATTCTCGTTGTATTTATCAACATTACAACAATATATTTGATGCTCAAAAGTGTAATATGTTGTTTTTTAAATCACATATCTATTTTAAATACTAAATTTAAGAAGCTTTGGGTTATATCATAATATATTTTTTTATGAAACTCTGTTCAGAGTTTCAAATAAAATATCAATTTCGGTTTATGACTTTTAGCCAAAATATTATGTGTTGTTTCCATTCATATAAAATCTTTAAACTCTAAAGTTTAAAAATATTGGATTATATTTTAATATAGTGCTTCATTAAAATTAATATGGGCTTCAAACAAAGTACTACTTCAGATTATCCATTAGTCCTTATAAAGTTATGTAATTTTACCCGAAGTCTAATGAACTCTTTATAAAAATGTAGAAAGCTTAAATCGGGAATAGGTTTTGAAAATTTGATGTAAGAGTTATCGTGGACAAAACAAACCGTTCTACACATATAGGCACACAAGCAGACATCATTGTAAAAATAGTAAAAATGTGTTGTGGGGAACCTAATTCACTGAAAAATCCCTATGCATTTTTGGACCCCCAAACGTTTACCTCCCTTACCTATGTACATATGTTGGTGGGAGATAATAAAGACAAAAGAAAAATATAAAAAAAAGAGAAAGAGTAAACATAAAAAAAAATTGATGTATTCAAGAACAACCTCATGGCGATAAAAAATAAACTGCGCGTGCTTCTACATGTGTATGCTGTAGAATGCATGTGATGTCTTATGAGCGCTCATATAATAAGCATGACAGGAAAGAAGAAATGTAAGAAATACTACAGTTTTAGTTTTGTTGGTGTTGCCTTGGCTATTCTTCAATAATATTTTCCAGATTATAATTCCTTAATAATATATAAAATTCATTTACAAGTTCGAATTATTGCTGTTATACACTGCGCAAAAAAAGGGGGACAGTTCTATATCTCCCATTCTACTGGGCCGACTGGCCTTCAACTTTCGTTTCTCATGTCTCGAAAGCGCAACTTTGGATATATATTAGATATATATATATAGCATTGTTTTAATATAGGTATTAGTATCAATAGTGGGCGCAGCCCGACCTGTCTAAACCAAACAAGTTGGTCTTACGGTTATGAAAGGCCACGCCCATTTCAACATGTCATAGGTATTTAGGCAGCATAATATCATTCAACATAATATAGATTACATTTCAACATAATATGGTATTTAGACACAAGATCGGATTTTCTGCAATGGCATGCCAATTTGTTTCTCCATATTTCGATTCTACGACTCAAATTATGCCAAAGTGCCAAGTTTTTGTAAAAAAATCGCAAAAGCAGTTTTTAAATAATTGGCTTTTAAAATTTTAGCTCCTCTGTGTTAATTGAATTTGATATCGCTTTTTTTTTGATTAAACATATTTGATTCTTCCTTTCACATTTCGAAATTTAAGTTCATTACAAATAAAATTTGCCCGTTTTTTGGTGATTTATTTTTAAAATTGGTATTTTGAAGCATTTTTTAAAAATTTACCAAACAAAATTTCGACTTGTAAAACTTTTACCATCCTCTTAACCTATAAAACATTTACCATATTTAGGCATAATATGAATCGTAGAATCTAAATTTGAAAAAACAAAATTATGTCATTTCAGAAAAAGTACGATTTTGTGTCAAAATACCTATATCAGAACAATGTTGTATATAAATCTAATATATATACTATGTGGCGCTTTCAAGACACGAAAAACGCAATTTGAATTTCGTCAATCGGCAGAGTAAAATGGGAGATATCGAACTGTCCCACTTTTCTTTTTAATTTCTTTTGTAATAAAATGCACAAAAATATTTCAGTTTAGTAATTTGTCAATTAGAAAAAGTTATTCTATTTCAGATTAATGTTTTATCTTGGGCGCCTTTTATTTTATAATACTAATTTTTGCTTCTTAAGTAGTTTCTGGTTCCGAAATCGATTTTGTGATTTCTATTACCAGAATCATTTTAACTGCCTAATGAAATTTATCTGATAAGCTTATCAGTGCGCTTCTCCTTCATTTATTCTACAATTATAATCAAGTTATTCTTTGTCTGCACCTGCTGCTAATGAGATAAAGCTAACACAAAAAGGAAAAAAAATGGAGTGGACTAACTCACTTAAGGAACTAAAAAAATACCATTCTTTTACAAAAATTCTTTCTATTATAAATTAAGAAAATGAAAGATGTCTATTTTTTCGAACACATATTCCATTTCATTCTAACCATATATACTTTGTTAAAGTATCGAAATATGAACAATGGTTACTTATTCTGTTTAATATTCAAGCTGTTTCATAGTTTGAATGCATAAATTCATACCTTCGTACGCAGAAAATTTATTATTTTTTCCTTTAAATAGATCTTTAATTTAAATTATTGCAATGGAATTTACCGAAATTAATATTTATATTAAAAAATAACTGTATGTACACCACATGACTTCCTTGTACGTAATATTAAGTTATTCGCATTTTTTCCGCATTTCATTTAAACTTATTTCCTCGAATTTCATTAGAGATATATATTTCTCATTGAATTAATTCAGTTCTCACTTTGCGACAAGGCAAAAATACATAAAAACCTCCAAAATTCTTTTATTAAAAATTGAAAAATATAGGAAAATATAAAACATAAATGCACTTAAAACAATTTAAAGAACAAGTTTTACAATTAAAATTATAGTTTCTACGCAAAAACAAGCAATTCGGCCAGCGGACAAGAAGGTAGATTTATCGGTGCCCAAAACTGAAAGGCTTGGTCTTACTCGGCAGAGAGACACTAAAGGCGTAGAAACTGACTGAATGTGTTGTGGATGCTATGCTGAGTCAATATATGGAATAATTTAATAACTTAAATGATAATTCCAGAATGGGTTAAACATGATTTAAAGTTTTGGTGTTTTGAACACGTGTGCTCGCGATAGGCCAAAATGTGCTCGCAATAGGTCAAAATGTGCTCGCGAGAGGCAAAAGGTTGGGCACCACTGTTATAGACTATGAAAACCATCTCATTTTTAAAAATTTTTTTGCCAGTCATTTAAAATACACTTTATTCTGCCTATAATTCACATTTATTAGATCGAAACAGATATCTGTTGTTTTTTCCTAAACTTACATTTGAACAAAGAATTCATTTTTCTTAAACTGAAAATTATTCGTAGCCTTTAAGTATTTAGAATTACTGATAACGTTGGTTTTGCCTCAAATTTCAAGATGACTATATTTATTTTTAACCTTATTTTGCAAAATATTTTAAGAAATGTGCGAAAATATTGATAAAATTAGCAATAGTAAGTTAAACCTTTTCTGTTTTGTTTTGTTTCTTGCTAATTTGTGCTTATAGATTAGTATCATAAGTAAAATTCTTATTTTACTGTTTACTTTAAAGGTACCTTCGTTATTTATGTCTATGTTCCCCAGGACTGAGGATGCTGTATTTGTCTTTAATTTTGCCAATACATTGAAATTTCTTTCAGGTTTGTTTTATCTGATTATGGCACAGCACTCTAGGGCTATTTGCCTAAGAGAAGGGATGTCTTCGAAGAGGACCTTTCTAAGGAAAACTGGCTTGTATAGGCATTACATATGGAGAAAACGACGAAAACGCCCATGCAGCATTCGAATCCCAGACCCGAACTACCAATGTTTAGAGACTTTACCGCTCGGTCGCTGGTAACAAAAATGTCCTTTAGATAAGAAGGAATATAAAAGATATAAAGCAGAATTAGTGAAATTAATCTTTAGCTCTTCGGTCTCCAACCCGAAAAGTTCCTCAACTGTTTGGAGTATAATTATTTGGAGGAACTGATAAATTGCCAGACTCAGTCGCTAAACAATCCCTTTAGGGACTAATTGTTCTGCTGTTTTCTGCGGGCTGACGACACTACTGCACTTCAGATAACGCAACATCAAAATGTTACTGAGCAACAGAACTTAAAAATGATTGCTCCACTTTCAATATAAATGCTTTTTATTTCAAATTTTGAGTACATTATTTATCTCCTTATTATGTGTTGTTACTTTTGTTATTTTCTTTTCAAATTTCAACTTAGTTTTATAGCTACTACTTTGCTCATTATATTGATTCAGTAAAACCAATGGTCTTCCCTTTTATTTAATCTTATAACTATTTAATTTTAGAATTAAAGGCTTTTCAACGCAGATCCAAAGATGTCAGGAACGATTTATTATTTATTTCATGGGATTGACAAGTGAGAAAGATAAATTAAGAATTTATCATATAAGAAGCAAAATTCTAGAAAATTATTTATTCCAGATAATTAAAATGGAATTGCTTAATATGTGACGAAGAAGATAATCAAGAACGTAATATTTCAACCTTCATGTGCATAAATGAAATCCATAAGGATGCAATAGATTTTGAGTATTGAGAGCTTCATTCTTAGGTCATGTATCTTTCAGATAATTTCCTTCCGCTTTTAAGTACTACAGCCACGTTACAATCTGAGAAACTATGAAGAACCATATGAAAAATACATGTATATACATGAAGCTGGATGGCCCCTGAGAAAATTCAAATAATGTGAGAACGCTTGTATACAAATTTCCTGCTTCGAGCATTCCGTTTGTTTATCGTTCGATTACTTCATATATTTTAACCAAGTTTTTCTCTAACTGTCTCATTATTGCCATTATACTTAAATTTAATCATTTAAAGAAGGTCTTTAATTACTGTTTATCTATGACTGTGATTTGAGCATTCACTCCAATCTAGTTGCGTTTGGGTTTTATAACCGGTAGAGTGCAATTTTAACTATACAGCACTGTTACTTATGGAATTTGATAGCAGATACAGTCTTGAGACTAAAATTTGATGATGTTAAAAAAAGTTACAAGCTTATGCTAATGACCTTTCATTACTTCTTTCAGGAGAAGAAGATTAATATTAGAAGACAAGGCGAGAAATACTTTGACTATCTTTCCTAAATGGAGTAATGATTGAAATTAGCGATGATCTTCACGAGAAATTAGATTAGTGATAGAAGACAAGGAGAGAAAGGCTTTGGATATTTTTCTTAAATGGAGTGATGAAAATTTATTGGAAATTAGTATCGATAAAATACCTATGATAACATTTTTTAAAAGTCTACGCTAGCGTGTCTACCTACAGTATCATGGAATAAAAGGAATATTATTAGTAAAGAGAGTATAAAATATTTGGGAATAACTACGGACACAAACTTTAGTTGGCTTCCACATTTGATATAAATCCAATTAAAGGCATATGAAATTTTTAATACATTAAATAGATTCATAAACGAAGATAACTATAGAAATAAAATTGTACATAAAGAGTAGTATAAAAGAGGAATAGAAGGAATTATTTTATATAATGCTCCCGTGTGGTGGAAGGAGAATGAAAAGACAAAAGTTAAAACTTTCACAGATTCAAAGATTGGACTTACTGTCTGTTACTGCTTACTACAAGACAGTATCGACAACAAATATACAAGTTAAGACACAATAACACGCCGAATAAATACTAATTCAGAAGTCAAAAACAAAAATCAGCGTTATATTTACAAAATTTTCACAGGACTAGTTTCGATGGTTTTACCGAACCACCATCCTCAGCTGCAAAACCGCAAATGAACAAGATAAGAAATAATGTTTAGATAAGATAAGAAAGTCTGGACAACGAAGGCCCATATAATCCGATCCCTAAAGATCCTTCACCTTCGGACTTCTCAAAAATAAAAACTGCGATCAAATCTTCGCAAATCATTTCAAGCAACTTAAAACATTCGCTTATCCCATCTGTTGCGAATTGTGCCAGATTATATGTTCTTCCAAAAATTCATAAAAGCTGTATTCCTTTCCGCCCTATTGTATCAAATTTAGGTACTGCCTCGTATCCATTAGCTACATAGTATTTGGTTTCTAGATTTTCAACTATATTAGACAATAACATTTACACCATAAAAAATTCAATAGAGTTTGTAAAAAAGGTTAAAAACATTTCTCCTAGTAATTTACTCATGGTTTCTTTTGATGTAAAATCATTATTCACCAGTATCCCAGTGGAGGGTGCATTAAGATGTCTAGAAACCAGACTTCGCGAATTTCATTTCTCTTGCATCGAAATTGATGAGCTAATTTCTCTCACTCAACTCTGAAACAAACACATTTTGTTTTCCAAAATAAATATTACAATCAAACTGAGGGATTAGCCATGGGAAGCCTCCTCAGTCCCATCCTGGCTGATATCTACATGCATTATTATGAATCAAAATTATTTGAAACTTTAAACTTCCCGGCATGGTTCCGCTACGTAGACGATATTTTTACTCTGTTTGAAGGTAATAAAGATGATTTAAATAAAGTTCTTTCAACAATGAATTTTATAAATCCTGCTGTTCAGTTCACTTTTGAACTTGAGACTTGCAATTCTCTTCCGTTTCTCGACATTCTGGTCACACGTAACATTTCCAACTTCAGTACTACGGTTTACCGTAAACCTTCATCGGTTTGCCTTCCACCACAATTTAAATCATGTCATCCTACTAAACAAAAGTTAGCTTCATTTTATTCCTATGTTTTCCGTGCTCTTCAAGTTTGCTCCCCCAAACTAGCCCTTGATGAAGAACTAAAGTATTTAAAAGCAATAGCTATTGACAGGGGCTTTTCACCCAACATTATTAATCAAGCAGTTAAAAAATTCTCATCTCAACACACTAAAAGGCACACTCTTGTTTTAGGAGATTATAAAAGTTCTGTTGTCATTCCCTTCTTTCCATCAATCAGCTATAAAGTTACACATATTTTGCAGAAATTTAAGTTTCGGGTTGTTTATTCTCCCATCAATAAAATTCCGAGCTCCATACTCAAGGACCCCTTTCCGGATATGAATTCCTGGGGTATTTATAGGATTCCTTGCCAGTGTGGTTTAATTTACATGGCCAAACTAAGAGAGCCTTAAAATTTCGCGTCAAGGAACATGAAGCATATGTTAGAAAAAAGGAAACACAGAAGTCTTCTGTTGCTCAACATTGTTGGTCCGAAAATCACACTTTCAATTTTTCTGCTGCCAAAATTATTCAAAAAACATCTTCCATTGGAGAACTTAATTTTCTAGAGGCATTTCAAATTCATAAAAATCTTTTTGTTGTAGTTAACGATCCTAATTCCAATCCAAATTGGCCTTCGGCCTTTAAAGAAATTATGTTTTAGTTCTGGTTTCACCAACAGATGGCGCCACTTGCTTATTCTTGTCCAGACTTTCTTATCTTATCTAATCATTATTTCCTATCTTGTCCAGTTGCGGTTTTGTAGCTGAGGATGGTGGTTCGGTAAAACCATCGAAACTAGTCCTGTGAAAATTTTGTAAATATAACGCTGATTTTTGTTGTTTGACTTCTGAATTAAATATACAAGTCTTAGCGGTAGTTACTCCCTTTGATTTAAAGGCAAATTTAGAAGTTGGAACTTATCTGGCATTATATATGGGGAACGATATGCCATAACGATGTGGTTTAGAGGTTTTACTGATGGCTCGGTGATGAATGAGAAAATAGGAGTTGCCTTTGTAGCTTACTATAATGAATAGAAATATGAAGACAAAGTTTTAGAATAAATGAAAAAGCGCAATATTTTAGGCTGAATTATCAGCCTTCAAAGAAACTTTAAAATGGACTGATCCTTGGATAGACTAACAAGATCTGCCAAGCTGCTCTGTTTTAATCTATACTTATTTCCACAGTGTGCTGAAAGCATTAAACTCCAGAAAATGTCTGGCTAGAAAGATATTTGAAGTAAGAAACAAAATTATGGAACTTATAGAAAATCATAATTTGAGAATAAATTGGGTAAAAGGTCACACAGGAACGCTAGGGAATGAAGCTGCAGATAATACTGCAAAAGAAGCAACGAAGAACATTACAGATATATTTTTCGCCATCTCAATGGACTATATAAAAACATTACTGCAAAGAGAAATTACGAAAAAATGGCAAGATCGATGGGAAAATGATAATAGTGGAAGAAATTTTTTTTTTGGATTTTTCCTTAAGAGAGACAAGACTTTTCAGTGACAAAAGAATAAACCAAGCACTGACAGTTCATGGACAATGTCCAGAATATTTGAATAGATTTTATAAAAAGAATATGAAATGTAAATGTGGTTGTGAATCACAGCATGCAGATTTTACACATTACTTGTGGGAATATATGCAAACAGTTCCTATTAGGGAAAAATATATTAAAAATATTTCAGGAGAAAATGTGTAAGTAAATATTTCGAAAAATCTAGATTAGGAATTATGAAAATTGCAAGCAATTTAATTAATTGTGAATATTTTGAAATAACTGATTAGGTTGTAATTTTTCCTTTAGGCTGAAATAAATTAAATTTTGATTTTGTGATATAATTATGTAATATTATTCGTATTGGCTATGCTATAAGTATTGACAAATTTCACAATTATGAATGATTGTTAACAAGCTTATCAAGTGTATAAGTGAACTGATGTATTAAAAGTTATAAGGTATTCTTAGCAGGCCTTCGTAGTGTAGTGGTCTGCAAACTGGGCGCGTATTTCAGAGTTCATTCCCGGCTTGATTCATGGTTCGATTCCCGGCGAGGATGTTGCTCATTTTTCATCTCTCCTGCTTCTAAATAACCTAATGTCTCTACAAAGTATATATAACTTGATACTTAAAAGTTGTAAAATCTCCATTCGTGGAAATTGTTGAAGTAAATTTTCTGTTATTATTATTATTACATTTTATTATGTTGTATTTACTTATTTTCTTCGTTTGTTCTTAGTTGTACGGGTTTGTCAGGACTGGTGGTACAGTTCCTTTATTGGTTAGATTAAACACTGTGAGATTTAGATGACGAACACTGGTATTCTATGCGGGTGAAATTTCGGAAAATTTGTAGTTTTCTATGTGCGTAACTTAGATATAAGCCAGCTCTCCTGAAAAAGTCCTACACGAAGACATCTCTCTCCCTAGGCAGCTTGAAAAAATTTGCGACTGTGTAAGTAAAGGAAAACTGGTATATTACTTGAAGAATTATAATACATTTTTCTTATGCAGTTTTTATAGCTTTTTTTCTGGAATATATATAATCATGTTTATGAAACTAGAATAATAAATAACGCAGAAAATACATTTTAAAATAGCAAATAATTATGTTATATCGGATTCTTACTGTTTACTCAAGCTATGCTATTTCTTATTTGTTAATTTAACATGAACATCAACTTGCTATTCATTGTAACTCTTAGAAGATTTTTAGAAAACATCCAAAGTAAAACAAAACTACTTCCTTTAAGTTTAACACTCCATATTTTAATAATATTCATGTATAAAAATAATAGGCATTACATGTATCATAATTTCTTGTCTACCATAAATGTTTGGATGAAATAAAAACAATAAAAATAAAGGATGTTGAAGTAACACTAAACGAAAATCTCCAAACATAAATCAAATTCATGAAAGGGGATAAATTATGCAATGATACAACAGAAGGTGTGAAAGAATTATAATCCCCATTTTTTCGCTGCTCATTAAGTTAATTACGCTGCATTTAAATTTAATTTCGCATTCCTTGTACAGATCTTCACCGGCAGTCTAAAGAGGTGTTGTCTTTTTTAGAATTTACGATCGTCATTGTACGATGTTATGAAGAATGACCATTTTCTTTCCTAATAAATTCCGTAATGAATTACATTTTGTCATCATTATAAAAATACACGGAAATATATATAAAAAAAACCTTTTTAAGAAATTAAATTGAAATTGAGTATATATGTTACGGTTAGAGCAAAAAAAAAATTTTCAGCATTATTAATAACCAGTAATTATTAATAATAATCACATCTTCTGTTGAATGAGATAAATAATAGGTAATAATAATATTTAACGCTAAATATTAATAACTATCATTGAAGTTTGGTCAGTGTGATTAATCTAGTATAATAGATTGAAACTTAAAAATCTGACATAATTTTAACATTATGTGATTCGATATGTATGAAATTGCATACATTAGCCGTGAAATTTCTTTAAAGTTATAAAAATTATTATAATGATTATTGTTATTTATAAGATATATTTATTATTTATTGTATAAAACAAATTACACTACATACAGATATCTTAAAACAACAAAAAATTGCAAACAATTTTAATTACAAAAAGATTTTATTACATTTTTAACAAATTATTCATTTTCTATTGGAGTCCACCAGCAGCCGAACGGTCGGTTAAAACTGGTAGTTCAGTCCGAGGTTCGAATCCCGGGGTTTTCCTCATGTGTAACATGTATACGAGCCAGTCCCCCAAGAAGGCATCACTTCCCTTAGGAAGATAGCCTTTGAGTCCTTTGTTTAATCAAATAAACCAAACAAAAAAAAATTTGTAATCAACAGCTTTTGTGATATTTGGAGTTACAGAGGGACTTTGATTTTTGCATTTGCAGCGATTCGAAATATAATTGCTTGAGCAACTGTAATATCAAAATCCTTGATTAGTTGAAATATTGAAATTGATGCAATATTGAAATCCAAATTAGAAATTTTACGTGCACATTCTCTTAAACTCAATTCAATATCTGGAATTCATTAACTGAAATAAAGCTTCCTGTATAGGTAGTGAAATCATTCCTTGTGTAAAGTTTGTATAAAATGTTAAATTTTGAGCCTAGTTAATGTACATTTTCATTTTCTTTGAAGTTATAATTATAATAAAATTCGACCATCAGCTTATCCCTGTTTACATCTAGTGTTCGTATTTAAACGGTTTCTCCTATGTATTTTTAATTGGAAATTTCATCTTCGAGAGCGATATTTTTTTTTTCTTCTGATTACATATTTGGCGACTTTTAACAGAGCTTGGAATTTATTCAATATTTTCTGAGACTTTATCGAGAGCAAACAAAAAGTCTTCCTTGTTTTCTTCATGATACTCTTTTTCAACATCAACGAAACATTTTGCTTTTCTCTTTCCATCCTTTTCTATTTCGAATTATGTTGTTCCTTTCCTATTTGCCCAGCATTCTTATTTCTGTTTGTTAATGGACCTGCAACAATTGTTACCTCGTAGTCTTCTCTTCGAATCACCAATTTCCGCTGCCATATTGACATAATTCCTTGCATCTATACTCTTATCCTCCATCGAGATTGTTATCTGAAGTTGGACGTAATTAATGAAATAGTCTCTTATTTCAGCAAGATCTTCTTCACTTGCAATTCTTGACAAAGTATGGATTGGCAAGTATGTTCTCAAACCTGCTTTAGCTTTACTGCTAAATACAACTTCATTTAGACTGGGATCCATTCCAGAGTGATATGCTTTATTTTTCATAAAATAAATTAATTTTCTCCTTTCTGACCACTTCACTGTATTGTTTGTTTCAAGGCAAGCGGATCTTTTTGATGTCTTGGTTTTCTCTTTCAACTCACCTTTGGGATTAACTATATATTGGCTTCCAATGAATAATTTTGAGTTCATCTCACATTCCATAAACTTCTTCATTAATTTTGTTGAAACATTTCCGATCATTGTCACTTTGTAGGGTGCGCGTCTTCTAAATACTGTGAGCACATCCAACAGTTTTTGCTGGAAGCAACTTTCCAGGCTCGTTCTTCTTTTAACTTTCTTATTTGAATGAGGCGTTTTATTTGAATGAGGCGTATATCCATTTGCATATACTGATAGATCAAAAGTTGAAGGAAACATTGGTCAGCAGTCAAATTGCCACATGAGATATCATCGAATGGAAAGGTCATCTCCACAATAATAATAGGGTTTTCTAGGATGAATTGTCATTCCTAAAGCAGAGATTGAAATAACCATTCATAAACATCTCAACAAATTTGACATAAAATCTGACTCCTAAGCAGTTATTTTAGAGTAAGAATCCTTTACATTTCTCACGGTTAGCTTCCAGTATAAATACGCAGCGAATGTACCGTAAAATCAGATTTCCAAGCAGCTATTTTAAGCAATTAAGAATCTCTTACATTCCTCTCCATTAATTTTTGACATATATTATCTTCTTGCCTTCATTTCAAGCTACGAAATTCGAATTTCTTGGATAAAAGACATAGTGGCAATTTTGGAAATGATTAGGCAGATGAGTCAGCCAAAGAAGCAGCTCTTAATCAAGATGGCAAAAGATTTGTGGAATCACAGGAAAGACGCACATATAACTTGATGCCCATTGTAAGCTCTGTATCTCTGTACTCGAAAGCTTCATCAAATTATTATATAATAGGACCCGGAGAGTTCCTCACACATTTCTACGGAAGAAATATGGCGAACTCCGGCATCTGTATATGGAGCGAACAGGTAATTCCTTTTTGTTACACTTTCCCATGGCCCTTAACTGACGATAATCATACAAAATCCGCATAAACTGATCTCCTGGCATTCAGATGTTTCTAATTAATAATAAACATCAATATCCTGAGTTAAAAAAACTGTAGATCTTTGTCGAGTATAACTTCCTCATACTTCATAAATTTAATTAACTTTTAGATCCTGTAAAAATGTTAAAAAGGATTAAAGTTGTGAAATTTATAAACTGCACTAACCTGCTCCAGCTTGCCATTTTATGCATCTTTTTTCAAACTGTGTTGATTTCTTGTCAAAATTATTTTCTGTATTCTCAATTTTTGCGTTCTCAAATCCCTGAGTTCTCCGATTCTTACTCACAGTGTCTGTTGATGTTATACTCAAATGATTTGACTCCATGGACACCTCTTTAGTATTATTATTAAAGTTCATTATACCATTGTGTTTTTTCTCAGTACTTATTATATTTATCTCAATATGTTTATCTGTTATTTTTGTTACATCAAAAGACATTTTCTCAATTTAATTTGGGAACTTCAAATTCTATTAAAATTATATTGCAATCTCTTTGTCTCCTAAATCATTATTTTTAGTAAATATTGGATGTAGGATGTACGGCTGGATTGTATAATGTACCATACTAGCTACACTGTAGATCCTTTATAGAGCTTCAGTTGCACATCTCCTCAACCTTTCTTAGTTTCGTATAAAGCTTGCAAATTTTCTTTGTAAGGTTAGTTAGTATGGGAAGACATTATCAGTTGACCCGCGGCATATTACTAATGTCCTTCATACTTTTAATTGTACTTGCCTGTTGATTCCTTCTGATAAATGTTTTAATCAAGCAAGCCAATAAAATATTAAAATTTTTATTTTGTGACGAATTTTATTTCCAAATACTTTTAAACCTACTAAAAATATACTCGCAATATATTTATAAAAAATTATCAGAGAACTGTTATAATTCAAATACCATAACTCCCAAAGGTCAATCTTAGTTTCTTTAGTTTTTGAGCTCCATCTTTTATACCCGCTTCATTACACTGGGGAGAGAACTTTATTAAGCAATTCTGAATGGATACTTCGTTTCAAAAATTTCTCACCTGAGATAAAAGTAAGGTTAACCTTTATCTAATTTTCTTGTCATAAATGTTATCTTTTTGATAATCCTAGACTAATGACATTTCACGAGACCCCTATTTCTTTCATTTAAAAATTAAGCATCTTCAATATATAATCATCCATATTTTAAGTTGTATCCCTAGGATATATATTTAAAAATACAGAATTTTAGTTTTGGTGAATAAAGAAAATTTGCTCAACAAAAACAATACTGCTTCATCTTACATTCATTATTTACATGCCTGTGGCACAGTGCTTCTAACAAAACTCTTCTCCTTTTGGGTCAAGAAAACAAATCTAAAATGTTCGCGTAGAAGAACATTCCTCAGGAATAAAAGTTTCTAAAGTAGTAGGGTGTTTGTAACGGTCTTGCTGGGTTTGAAAGGTAGATAAAACTAAAAAAGTGGAGTCTATAGCCGTTTGAAAAATGGCTCTCACTTCCCTATCAGTTTGAAGCAGTTGGTTGTCTTAACCACTAGGGGGCGCTTTTGTTGCGAGTTTCTTCCTACGAGTCGCAACTGCGATTATTTTAAGTTCTAGGAGAGTTGATTAAAGAGAGTAAAATACTCGTAGGAGCGTTACGGATGTGCCTGATAAAAGTTCGAAATCAGACATTTACAATGTGATTTATATTTTTTGTTTATATATTTATTTACTTTTACCAATTATAGAAAAAACATATGTAATTAAACACAATGGTGGGAAAAATATTTTGGACTGATCTTGGCCCCAAAAATTTATTTTACATGTTTAGAGAGGAAACAACTAGGATTCTCTTATATGATTGCATAGCATTAATGAAATCCTTTTAGCATATACGGTTGAACGAAAATTCATTAAATGCAAATAAAAAATTCCAATTTTTAAAAGGTTGAGAAAATGCAGTATATATTTTGAATTTATCTGCACGCGAAATTATATGAAAATTTGAAGAAATTGATATGAAATTTTTTATTAATTTATGATTAAAAATGTATTTGCTTCAACTTTTAAGCAAACATCTTTTACATTTTTATTTATTATTTTCTTCACATTTGTATGTTTTCCTTCTTACATTTTTAACCATATTTTTACTCCCATTTTTTAATTTTTACATTTATTCCTACATTTTCGTTTTTTTATGGAGTCAAATGCTTTTAGTCTATGTTAAGATAAAATTTTGCAAAACATTTGCACCGAGATCTACCTCTGCTGATACAGCCTGGTAAGAAACGCCTCGCTAACATAGTTTCACTACGTAACACAAGAATTAAAGCAAACAAAGCTTCTTCCGTGAATTTTGCTTGTTTATTGTAGGATGGATCAGATCTAAATGATATGTCCTAGCATGCATTAAGTTACTTCTAGATGCCGAAAGACTTTTCATTAAAAGGAAATGGCTGCCAGTGCTTCAGTATGACATAAAAGAAATGTAGTGAGAGTAATTTTTTTACTTCTTCCTGTAGTTTAATGAATGGTCTTTAGCAATATTTTGTATACAGATAATTGAATGAGTATGCACATATGCTCAGCAAGTGTCATTAAGCAACCTTTTCTACCAGCGCCCTCAAAGCCCATTTGCTGTTGAGAAAAATAAAGTTAAATTCTCAACTGCTGAGTTCATATTTAAATCACTAAGAGATTTAATCATATTTTCATTTACTGGATCAAATCAAAGCATGCCAAACAAACCGAAAAGCATGTTAATTGGACTATTGTTTGGTTAATTTGTTGTCCACTTCCAACAACCCTGTAGAAAAACTGCATTTACACCCGTCGCAGTGAAAAAAAAAAGTGCTGTGTTTGAAAATCGATTTGGGTATATTTTTATTTGCGATACCCAATATAAAGGATTTGATAAGGTTATAGCGCAACAACATTCTTTAAGATCTTTATGATGGTGTTAACATGGAACTCCTGAAACATATTATAATGCATTCAATATTTCTTGCAACAGTCTGTATATACATTATGGCCAAGAACGCTTTGATTTAGACCTATAAAAAAACCTTTGTTTTCCATGTATGCCATGACATTCGAATTCCCATCAACAGAGGAAAAAGGATGCACACAAAAGTTTAATATCATGGAAAATACCAAAAAATAGGATATATATCTTTTTCTTTTTTCTTTTGCGTTCATCTTACTGAAATTCGATATATCAAGCGCGAAGTATACAAGGATGACATGTTTTCAGGTCTCTTAAAGAGCTGCTTAGATAAAATATTTAGTACGCTTGCAACTGTAACGGCATTTAAAGTTGAAGTATATGAGTTGCCGCATGACTAAAATCACAAAATGTTTCAAGGTTTGCTGTGATTTCGGTTGCCGGAGATTGAATGGGTGGCTGCTTGAGAAATTTCACTATATGTAATGCGAATACGAATTATTATTTCTTATAGACTTTTCTGCGAAGTCTTCACTTCTTTTAGGTAAACAGCTCTAGAATAGTTTAATATAATTAATAATTATAATCTGATCGTTTACTTATAGTCGTTAAGAGTAGTTATTACTGTACCGTATGAAATATTTTAAGCAAATGTAGTTGTTACTATAACATATAAAATGTTTTAAGCATATATATTAATTTTAAATTTTGCTGCCATTAAAGTTAGAAACATGAGTTATTGATCAATTAGCTTTTTATAAACTAAGTATTATTTTAAATAAATTGGTTTGCTAAATGATTTGCATAAATCTTTACCAATTCCAAGCCCTGCAAGCATAGTTTCTCTTTGCTCTTTGAACTAGAGGAATCTTGTCAGTCGCCTTTAAAATGAATAAAATTCTATATAAAATCCACAATCATCTATTTTTTACCTCATTTCTTTATTGCCTGATTTTTATATTTTATACAGCATGTGTCTCCTTCTTATAGCTGAAAAGATAGTTAAAAATTAACTGGCTTTAGACAAAAGAAATTAATATTTCATTTTTCCAACTATCATGGGATTATATATATATATAGTTACATTATTTGTGAAAAAAATATTAGTTTTAAAGAAGCCTAGATGGAATTAAGAAGTTTGTTATCACATTTTTAGAATGATTTCGGGGCCATCTGATTAACATTTAAAATGCAAAATGTATCTTTTAAATACGTAGGCTGAGAGCCTTTATTTCTTGATCGAGATTTCCATCCATTCCTCATCCACTACTTTCCAGAGTCTAACAACTGGGTTGGATATGCGCTTTTTAAGAAATAACTCATATTGGAGATCAAAGGCACAATAGAGTGAAACGTTAGGAGACTTTGCAAGTATATATTTAAAAACCAGTCTATATCAGTCTTCATTTTTTTAAGGGAAGCAGTAATAATTTTCAAATTGTTGCCTTGATGAAGTTTCATACTTTTAAAGTCACTAGGATAATAAAATGGAATTTCTTCCGTAACTATCAGATATAAATATTTTTCTTGGTAGTACTATAAGTTGATTTTGAACATTTTTCTCCACTTTATTATTTTTAGTTTTCGATTGTAAGAGAATGCGACGGCAATCATAAACCCCTTATTAAAACTTTTTTTTGCGTTGACTGAATGAGGTTAGTATATCTTTTCTCTTCGATTTCGATAACGAATAGATCTTTCCTAATTACAATTATTTAGATAAACTCATGTTTCATCAAAAGTCACAATGTATTTTTATTTTTCCCCTGCTAAATAATTTTCATTGAGAATTCTATAAATTGCTCTGTGTTGAGACACATGCCACGGGAAAGGCTGATAAACAATATGGCTTTTGAGCTGTTTTAGCTGTAAATCTCGATTTATTATTATATTTATTCGTGCATATGTGTTTAAAGACTTTGAAACTTATTTCTGCGTCGGGGAAATTACTTTAGTTAGCAACGATTTAACTTTAAAAACATTAGAAACAGTACGTACTTTTTTCGGGTATTCGTTAGAAAGTTCCTTTACATGTAGAAGTAATGATTGACAGTTTTTCTTTTTCCGTTTGATAGTGTGGCTTATTTTGCTTTCTTAAATTTTAATGCCATGTATTTCACAACTTTCTTGAATTATGGTATAGGAATATTTCTTATAGGAAAGAGATAAAACATATCATTCAACCAACAGCTAGTTTACATGTGACATTTTGAAAAAAGAATAACTTTAAAAGTAGCAGACCATATTTCTCATATCAAACAATAAGCTGTTGATAAAATTTTTATTAAAGCTTTTTCTTTTTTGAGATTTTCTATCAAAATCGTTCTAAAAATGTGTAAACACCTTCTATTAAATGCAGAATTTTCTAGAAAATCATGGTTTATTTATATCATAACATCAAAAATTTGAAAAATTATTTTTAGATAATGTATCTTGTAATAACAACATTGTCATTTATTTTATGAATACGATATTCCCAGAAAATTAAAGCAAAGTGAAGAAATTAAAATGACGATATTAATATTTTTAATGCTGAGATGTTGCTATGATGGCGAATGATTTCAGTGGTTACTACTCAGTTTGATGCGTTAAAAGTCAGACATACATTTCAATGTTCTTGTAACAATGATATTAGAACTCTTACATAACTTTTGATTATCAGTTATAGTTTTAGAGACACATTATAGCCACTTTTTATTCAGATAGGATTGGATTCAACAAAAGTTATAAATGTTGACGTTTCTCTTATAGACTAATGTTAAAGTAACTATATTCAGCCAGTATTTTAGTTAATAAGTTTAGTATAATTAATCAAGTTCAATAATATAATAAATTAAGTTCAGTAAACAAAGAAATTAAATGTATCGAATACTTTATGCAATTATTTTTCATGATGCGGAGTGATACATGTGTCTAATTGATACATATAACATATTACATGCCATAAATGTTACACATACAATTGAAATTCAAATTTTAAGATATAAATTTTTATAAATTTAATACTATTTCAAATCAAATTTCGCATAAAATAAATGCGCTTTTCGAGTTTTTTTTTATGATACATCTTAGATTGCTCTGAACTTCGTTTACTTTAGGCTCCAATAATAATATACAATCAAGCAGGTATTCCATTTACTTTCGAATTTGTCTTTTATAATATTTGGGGTTCCGTTAAAATTTTTCTCTATATTGTTCATTAAATCATCAAAGGTTTTTTTTGGAAAGAGCAGTAAGTGAATGTATATGTAATGAAGCTTGATACTCATGTTACAGGTTATTAAAATTTGAGAGCATATTCTTTTCTAATTAAGAGTATTCCCCTGACACATTTTTGAGAAACAAAGGCTTTTCATCAAGAAAATCCCAAAAGAGCTAGCTATCTTGGGTTCACATTGTTCTCAAAGAATGTATGCAATATGATTCTCTTGCAAATCATTTATTGCCAAATGATTAAAAATTTCAGCTATTAGTTTTTTGGAATCGTTTCGGAGGATTATCTTAGTCAAAAAACTAAATGACTAATGTAATTTATTCAAAACTGCCAGAAAATGTTTCACTAGTCCGAATCTGATATATAACGAAAGAGCATGATCACTTTGTCAACTAAGCTTACATTTTTCTCTACTTGCTACATGTATTCTGAACAACACTCTTTACAAATCAGTTTGTCATTTTATGTTCTGTTCTGTTATTCTCAAGATATAAGAATAATGACAATTTGTGCGTTTGTGTATAAAGGAAACACATATAATATTTATTCGATCTTGCATGAATCACTTGTTTCTCAAACTGAATATTTCTTATCATTTAATACTCAAACTCACTTTTGTATTTTTCTTCATTCTTATAGAGTAATAAATCGAAAAGAAGTTCCGTATCGTTCACACTAATTTGCTATGTTTTTTACACTGTAGTCTAATTTGTTACCTCTGTATAAAAAACATTTTATAAAATAATTTTGGGGATAACCGTTTGAATTATCAGTACAAGTTAGTATCTATGAAGGTTGTGCGGTGTTTTGTATTTTCAAGACTAAATCTTATAACAAAACAAAACAACAACAACAAAAAAAAAGCATGAAAAAAAGAAAATAATTTTATTTCTTTTAAATCAGCGTCTAAAATATATAAGAAATGATTTACTTTTTAAAAGACCATAAACAAATGGCCTTAGAAATAGTAAAACCTTAAAAGGATAGCTTATCTTGCTTCTTTAATAAACTATTCAAGAATTAAATTGGTTACAACTAAACTAACGATGCTTAGAGGCACATAAAAAGTTCTTTAGCAATCTATTTGAATGAAGTTTAGTAAACTTGCCCGCTTAATCGGAAATAATATTTGACTTCTAATAAATTTTAAGTCGTTCTTGATTCTTAGAATTTAGTAAAGAGTGTAAAATGAGTAGAAATTTTATTTAACTTCTGTTCTACATATATAAATGGTCAGTCGTTTTAACAATAAAAACATATTTTTTTATTAAATCGAAAAAAGGCCTAACAATTTATGCTGACGTATATATTTTAGATGAGGCGTTTACAAACCATGGCCTGCAGGTCATAAGCATTTTTCAGAGCGCACTAATCCGGCTCAGATCTTACAATAAAAAAATAAGCCAGTGTACTCATTTGAAAATGACAACTGGTTTGAAGTTAGTGAATTTGACTATTTACTCTAATAAACTGAACATGTTTATATAAGAAAAATGCAATTACTAAATCCTGTTTCAAAATGTAGGACATTCGAACATAAACTGTAATCTTACATCAAACAAGAGTCAAAACTTAATTCACTTCCTGAATAAATTAATATAAGCACAGAAAAATATGCGGGATTAAATGTCATTTTATCAGAGTATTTTAACAACAGATTCCAAGATTTCAAAAAATGCCAGTTGTATGTCCTTTTAAATGGCTTGGTGGTAGACGTTCGAATCCGTTATTCCTGTACTTCCAGTGGTGAAATTCTGTTGTCTTGTTCACCTCTTTCTGTCCTGTCTTGCTATACCTATCAAACTGGTAGTGCATTGGTATTGAATAAGCTTACATCTATCAGTCTAACAGCCAATATTATGTCTAATAAATTATATAGATGCTCCAGTGTTCAAACCACAGACTTAATAGACTACTTCATATTTGAATGGTATCAATTTAACTCATCTAAACACAGAATATGTAAAAAATGCAGACAGATAAACTTGAACTCTGAGAATCCCTGAAGATAAATATTCATCGCTTTTCGAACAATTCCTCTTCATGATGTGCTTGTTTATTCTTTTATTTTTTGTTTCCTAATTATATGATAATTCATAATCTTATACAGTGACATTTTATATTCCTTTGTTTTAATAGACTCTATCAATTTAGCGATGCTCAAGCGCTTTTCACAACCAGAAGACTGAATTATTTAGAAGACTTTATAGAATATGCTATGTATGTTTGAACCCGTTCACTTAAAATTAATACACAGTGTCTTTTAGAGTTACATGAGAATTTACTTGCATTTGAGTGCCCTTTTTTCTTGCGCGATACACATAAATAAATATGAACACAATTTTCAGACAAAAATCTTGAATAAACGCTTACTAAACGCTGTCATGTTTATCAGTCGTCCTGATCACTAGTGAGGGTAGCGATGTTAGCAGCCGTATCATTGCGCTCAGGCTTGGATCCCGGAGAAGGTATGGGTATTTGTAAATGTAATGTCTGTATGGCATAAGGGCACTCAAAGTATGCCTAACCGGAAGTTCTTTAGAGTGAATTGGTGATTGGAAAGAGGGATCATAGGCTCTGAGTTATTCGACATTGGATCCGCCCTTTGAGGTATTCTTCATCAAAATTAGAGGGACGTTATATAACTAGTGCAGTGGAATTATATCTGTTCAACCAATGCTCAAGTTATGTTATCTTGTCCACTTATATCAATCGTATCTTGACATATATATCAAAATGTTATGGATATAAAATTAATTAGTGACCTGGCATTAAAACATGAAGCTTAATATTCATTTTCTATTAAAATAAAATTCGTTTTTTCCCACCAATAATTAAGTTTCTGATTCGAAAGTAGATATAATTTTGATAACGATGTAGAAGATGGGATATTGAGGCCCAATGTTTGCATTTGTTAGAAAAGTGCTGTCCCCGACGCATATAAGCATTCTGTACCGCGCCACGCGCATAGGAAAAAATCCGTACTTGTGATTATACATACTTTCAGATGACATCATTTTCTCTTCGCGTAATGGCGTTTACGCTGGGTTCTTACGGTTTTGTTTTCGTTGAATAACGCTTATGCATGACACAGAAGCTGGAAAATTATTGTTTGTTTTCTTTCAAATGAAAACATTTAGATGCAGAGTTCTACATATGGTTTCCTGTTTAATAGAATAGTAAAATTATAAAATCTTTCTGTTAATATGAGAAGCAATCTAAAAGCTTAGCTTATATAAATAGCTGAATAGTGAATTAAGTGCAAAAACTAAACACGACGATCTCTATCCAAGTGTAAAGGCACTTTGTGCTAGTTTGTATATTATTATTATTGTTTGGTTGTAATCTGCTGGTTTCACATTGCAGAAAATATTTCCTTTTCAAATATTATGTTATTTACGTGTTAATTAATGTCCATGTCATTCTAATATTCTGCTGCCTTAAATGGAAGAAAAAGGTGCATTTAGTACTGTCGCTGACTTTAATACACGTGATATAAGAAAAGAAACTTCCTTCTCTGACAAACACTATTTTTCTACAAACGTACAAAAGAAGTTACACATTAAAAAATGGGCAATATTCATAAAGTAATATTTTTCAATTTAAAATACATAACTCTATTTCTCCGTCTCAAATTCATATTAGTCTAAGTTCAAAAATTTATTTTACTTTTTCAGATAAATTATTTTATAAAATATTGAGAATTTATTGTGAAAATATTGAGTACTATGTTAGCTCGCCACATCGTTTTTGATATTTTCGAAAACTGACTTGTCTCATGCTTTCGAAGATTGCATCAAGAGAATGGTCATGTAATGAAAATGAATTAATGAATTAATAATCACAACACCTTAAATAAAGGGTTTTATATTAAGAATACATTTATTAAAAATCTCTACACTTAATAGTAATACACATTAACGGAATTATCACAAGAAGACATAATACTTATTCTCTCTACGGAAAAAAAATCACAATTTTTTATATTAAATTCACCATACTACAGTGCTGTAAGACATGTAAACTCACAGCAACAAAAATACAACGTACGTTAAAATCTTTTCGGTACTGCTATCAAAATGCAAAGAAACGATCCTGAGGTGTACCTTCGAGCCAAGTCAAGGCGTTCCTAAGCGAAAAGCAAATGATGTCATCAGAAGCCATATCCAATCACGGGGAGGGATTTTTCCCTAAGTGCATGGCGCGGTACAGAATGCTTATATGCGTCCTCGACACATGTTTATCGGACCTAAGCATTCCAAAAAGTTGGGCACCTTTATTTTAATACATGCCCCTACAATTTTCATTTAAAAATACAAAATTTTAGCCCTGATGCACAAGTAGAAGTAGCGAACGAAAACAATCGATCACTTTATAAGGTATTTCTCCCGTCTTCCTAGCGTGGCTTCGCGCTGCAGTGGTTCTGCACGCTGGGCCGATATTCCAGAGGTCCGTGGTTCGATTCCCGGAGAAGGCGTATGCTATATTTTCATCTTACAATACCTAATGTCTCTTCAGTGGCGCCCGAGCTAAAAGTGTGTTGGATAATGGTTCTACTCCACCAGGATTTGGCGATTGGGTCCCCTAAATTCCCCAGTCGCCTTTTAAAAGGGGAAGTATATAAAGCATTTCTCCCACCTTCTTGGCGCGCCTTCGTTGTGTGGTGGTCTGCACACTGAGCCGGTATTCCAGAGGTCCGCGGTCCGATTCCCGGCGAAGGCGTGTGCCCATTTTTCATCTTGCCTGCTTCCAGAAGATGAATCTTGCCTGCTACCTAATGTCTCTACAACTTTAAAATATCTAAACAGTAAGTTTTAATTGTTTTTATGTTACATTACTTATGTAAGAAAAAAAATTTTGTCTTTTATAATCAATGTGCGTTTTTAGCGAAAAATACTTGAAAAGATTATTGCAAAAGGCTCCTAAATTTTGAAGACGAACTTCAAAAAGTGGTAGACATCAGACTGTGGTGTTTTGAAATTGTCCAATCAAACGGTGCTCACTTTCTTCAGTGAGTAGCAATGGATAAGCAAGGTTTCATCAACAAGCTTGTAATATTGGCTGAAATTTCTGACATTAATTCAAAGGTCTTAAAAAGCTTTCCCATTTCTAAATTTGTCCATGCACAAAAACATATTTTGTTTTTACGATATTTCGTTTCAGACAAGCAAATATGTTCATTAATCTACTCACATGACTTTTTTCTAATATCTTTTGAATCATTTCAACCAGATCTTTCATACAAGATAACTCTTCCAATATTTTTTGCTCCTTGTTCATAGAAGGCTAAAGCATATCAGATTCATTCCTTTGGTTATTTTTAGCTTTGTCGCAGTAATCAAAGTAATGAGTTTTCTTACTCACACAAGCGAAAATTCATCCGTTACTGCAGCAAAAGTAATGCATTAATCATTTTAGTTTACTTAGAACCATCCTGAATGAATGATTATTTCTTCAGCAACGTTTTCAACATCAGCTCTTAAGGAAACGCTATTGAGATGTCTGCTTCTTGCCCCGTACCATGCAGAGGAGTAATTAATCAGTTACTGTTTTGAATAGAGATTCCTTTCTTTTGTTTGAATTCTTGATTATTTTTTTGTAAAAGAAGACTAATCTGGGCCGTATAAATAATTAATATCCGTATTTGCTTTGAAAGAATATAAATTGCAATTTGCAATGACTGCTGCTCTTTGATATACTTCAAATAACATTTTAAGTTTTGTTTAAATAGAATTTACTCCAAAGTACACCTAATGTAACGTTTTTTACACATTCAGTCAGAAGTGCTTCATTCATCGTAAATCTTTCGAGTTTCGGCTTCGAAGAAGTTTTAAATTGCATATTTCAAAAGATATTAATTTCAAAAACTTTAATATTAATGACTTTATGGCAACAATTATCTTTAAAGTCACATACAAAATTACATTTAATTGTGTGTGTGATTGTGGCAAAGCCTTGAGGGCTATCTGCCTAAGAGGAGGAATGCCTTCGTGGACGACTTTCTAAGGGAAACTGGCTCGTATACACGTTACACATGGGGAAAACCACGAAAACGCCCATGCAGCCAGCCCGTTCGCGGGACTCGAACCTCGGACCGAACTACCAGTGTTCAGCGACTTTACCGCTCGGCCGCTGGTGGGCTCCACTTTAATTAAGAGAAATTAAAATGATAAAAGAAGTAGAAAACTAAAAGGAAAAAAGTCGCGCAACGTTTTGCGTACCTTGTTTTCCATGTTTGGATTTTTCATTTATTCCTGTACTTCCAAGCTCTATAAAAATGATTAAAATTGAGAAAAAAAAAAAAAAAAAAAAGAAAATCTGAAAGGTTCCAGATTTTAAATTGCGTCCAAAGAGACGCTTTTTTAACGTTTTGTATATTTATTTATTAAATTTCAAATTTATATTTACTTATTAAATTCCGTGTTCTTTGCACTTATAACATAAAATTCAGTTCAACAGCGGTATTGCAAAATAGTTTTAAAACTGAGCATATCTTTAAAATTTCCGATACAGAGTCTCGCGCTGGAGATAAAAATGTTTTTACTGCGCATCGTTGCCATTGCTCGCTTTGAAATCCTTGAGTTTGTTAATCGAAAATTCGTTAAAATTTTAAAAAGTATGAAATCGGTAATAAAACCAATTTCAAATTTGGGCTTTCGGATGCCCATGTTCGCCGTAGGATTACGTCATTCAAAATTGGATGGCTCTAGGTACCGTTGTTTTATCATAATGAAAGAAACATGTATACCTTTATGCAGATTCTTCATTATTTAAATTCTTCAAATATAATACAGATCGATAGTATTTTGGTGGCAAAGATTTGTAAAGTGATACAGCTTTTTAAAATTTTCAACGCAAAATCGCAGAACGAAAACAATAGTCCTTCAGGGATAAAGCCCATTTGGGCTAATAAATTACTAAATTGCATAACATTTGCCTTGATAATTGCTTTCGAGAATGTTTAGTCTTATTTATATCTTACTCCTTCGTATCTAAGATGGAAGTAATGTTGCAGATCTCTGTCATTGAAAAAGGAGAGTGTACGTATCTGACTACGTGGCTTCGTCGTACTACCGAAAGGCGTACCCTGCACCCGAGCAAGTGCGCCTCGAAGCTGGAACTTGGAATTTTTCGTTTGTTGTTTATTTTATATTTTATATTTATTAAAAAGATTCAGCAAATCAAAACATACATCATTTTCTTCATGCATATTATTATAATGATGATAGTCTGGTTTGGTTTATTTAATTATAGCAAAGCACTTCAGGGTTAAAACTTTCTAACGGAAACTAGCAGATTTCTAACCCCAAACCGAACAACCGTTGTTCAGATATTTTACCGCTCGGTCGCTGGTGGGCCTGTTATAATGTTGAATGTATCTTTTAGAATCTCGAGCGAGACAAGCTAGAATTTGAAAATTACATAATATAAATGCCCAAAGTGCCCAAAAAATTGGTTTTAAGAGAAGTGTGTCGTATTTTTTATAATGAGTAAAATAAAATATTTTATTATATATTCTTTATCTATTTGAGATAATTTACTAACATTATTTTGTATTCAGAGCAAAAAAGCGTCTTATTCTTTAATAATTAAAAATGTAGAATGAAAAATGAAAAATATTTACTTTCCCGTGTCATTTTTGACTATATTACTTCTAATAGTTAAAATAAAGATATTACATAATTTCCATAATTTTCGCTTGTGTTATAGCTTAATCGCACGCAAATATATTAAAATTTAACTGAAATCTAAAGTGCTTTTCATTTGGCATCCTAAGAAGTTTTGCTCTGTATGAAGGGCTGTAAAAAATAAAAATATCTTAAGTACTATTCTTAGCAGTGAGGAAGAATATGTCATATTCTTGAAATCATTTTATCGCTTAGAGTGATTAACATTACAAAACGTTTCCTAAAATATTTTAGCTTTAATTACGTACATATGGAAACATTTCGCTCTACGATTGATTTACGGCCCCTAAATACGATCTCTGAATTTAATACAAAATATATCTGTTAATTTTTATCATACAAGAGACAAATTTTTGCATTTTATTTTCTATAACGAAAACAAATATTTCTTAAATATAAGTATAAGGATAGTGGAAAACTATAAAATATTATTTCGTATTTTATGCAACAAATATTTTTAATTTAAAAGAACGAAAACATGAATCCTTGCATTAATTAAAATATTGAAATTTTTGAAGTATATGTCCATATGCGGTGTAGTGATCAGCACCCTCGCCGCGTCTTCGAGAGGTCCAATGAACCTTCCAATGGGATATTTCTGACCTTATGGTATTACTTTCTGTTTAAACAGTAACACTTTGAGGAGACTTTTCCTGCGACTTCAATAACTTTTTGTGAAAGAGAAGGTTCGAGAATTAGAGAACATTACAGGACAAGGATCTTTCGAAAAAATTAATAATTACATCCATAATAAAAATGAAGAGAATTTTTCCCCGTTATAGTTAGTTTGAAGAGGATAGCGATTCCTCTATAAACTCTCTTGATCTTCAAATCGTTCAACTTTCTATTGGTTTCAATTTAACTTAATCAAATTTATTATATGACAGATTATTATATAACATGTAAGATATATTTTAATTTTATAACAGTTATTTTAAATTTATGCTTCTTTCCTATCCTTCCTAGCTTCTACTTCCAACTTCCTACCAGAATTAGTTTTTAGAATCGCATTAAATGCAAATGAGCAGTAGAATAGTGTTTAACTCAAGTTCCCCTGACATCGCCAAAGAGAGTCATGATTCCGGAATAACTCGCGTTTACCTTTGGGCCATATCTCTCTAAGCTGTTATCACGCTCGACCGTAATCTCTTTAGTTAGTCACTAATCAATTCTTATTTATGACATTTCGAGTTTAAGCAGAAGTGGAGGCTTTGCTGTACGCTTTGAGAAAGAGGCAGACTGTAAAATCTTTATTTTGAGCAAATAAGGGGTAATTAACCCTGAGTTTACGTTTCTAGCGATTATTTGCTTAGCAGTTCACTAGGCTCCTCGATATTACATTTAACAAGATAAAAGTAAGGAACTCTACAAACATATTATATAACAATATTTTCCTTTACCTTTCCTTACTTGAACTACATTTTTAAAAAGTAAAGTAATATAAAAAAAATTAAAAAATTTTGCAAATATATTTTCTATAGTTTATTTTACAATATGAAGATCTCAACGTTTTAAGATATCTTCAGCAGCGACTTCTTCTGCTTAACTCCAAATTTCATCCATATCTTAGAGATTAAAAAATTTGATGTATACACCACATGAATTCCTTGTACGGAATATTAAATTATACGCATTTTTTCTTGCATTTCATTTATACTTATTGGGTTGAATTAAATCTACTTCGCCGACAGCGCATAAACCACAATAGAATAAATGCATTCTTTAAAATTCACTCTAGTATTTGTTTACCATAGCGACACTCTAGCGCTAGATTCACTTAACAGTATTATATTTCGTTCATATTATAACTCATAATGCACAAAATGTATATCATTTAAAGAATAAAATTATCTAATCGTTGCCACATGTTCTATTCAAATACTATAATAAATAATAAAGCTAAAAAGATGTATAAAAGAAATTAAGCAAATAAAACAAAAAAGAAATAGTTTTTCATAGACAATTGAGTATTTGTCATTCAATTAATTCAGTTCTCACTTCGCGAGAAGGCAAAAATACATAAAAACTCAAAATATCTATATGAAAAATTACGAAGTAAATCTTAAACACTTATTTCCTCGAATAAATTCCAGAAAGGATTAAGCATGATTTAATTGGCAATAATAAATGAAGGCGTTATCTTTGTTGTTGCGAAGCTACGTTTCTCTAGATTGGCAACAAATCCACTAGTCTGCTGTTTCAAATGTAAACAATCAATTGCCGCCATAAGAAAGGCTTAGCGGCACTTAAATAGCTTTAAAATTGTTGATAATTCTAAAAATATTGCATAGAGATTTACTAAAGGCAAAAAAACCTTAACCGGAAGATAAAAACAACATACTTCAATCATTTTTAAAGCAAAAAATGTACAATTTAAAACATATAAGAGTAAAGAAACTGAGATCACTGATCCGCGTAACAGAGTGGATATATATATAAATATATTTATATACGTTTGGTGCGGCCGATTGCAACCAAAATACGAGGTGCACATCTGCATGTTATAGCAGTCCTATATACAAAATTTCAACGTTCTGAGGCTACTCGTGTTTGAGTTATGCGAGATACGTACTTACGTACATACGTTCGTACAGACGCCACGAAAAATTCTCTTCAGAATTAATTTTAAAGCAGTTTTATAATTTTTTTGGAAGAAACGAGTCTTTTATTCTATCCTTACGTAGAGATATCACTCAAAAACATCGTTAAATTGCATTCGATAACGGTCAAAATGCTGCCTGAAACTTTTAGTTGAAATATGCTGCCTGAAACTTTTAGTTGAAATATGCTGCCTGAAACTTTTCGCGATTACAATAGTTCCTTTTTACTTCGTACAAGAAAGTAAAAAGGTTAAAATTAGATATGTGCTTTGGTTGTTCTTACTATTGAAAAAAAGCTTCCTTGTAAGGGTTCATGTTAATTAAACCAGTTATCTTATTATTTTGTTTACATTTTCACTTCTGCTTTTGTAGGCTTGTACTAGAGTACAATTCAATTAAAATACAAATAAGCGTAGTGTTCTTGAGTTTATACCCCCTCCCAAAAAAAAAGTCTTTTTTTTTTTTTTTTTTTTTTTTTTTTTTTTTTTTTTTTCCAGCATATGTAGACCGTCACTTTTTTTCACTTCCTTACAGGTTGAATTTTATTTGTCGGCTTAAGGTTCATCTAGCATCACCAACACTAAGGCCGAACCGAAGTTTAATAAGGCACGTTGAATTTGTGCTTCGGAATCAAACTGAATTTGAATGTTCTGAATAAGACGCAACTACCGGAGATTGTTTTCTGTTATATTTTTCAGTTTGTGTAATTATGAGGTTGTCGTGTAAATAAATAGTTTGTATTTTAAACCGAAATTTCTCAGTTTGCTATGCTTACTTAGAAGGCAGATGAACTATATGTCTTCTGACGGATCCTATGATTTTAGCAGATTTAACACTTTAAAAATACTGAAGAGACATGTATCATTATTACTTACTCTTCTACTGCTGAAATCATATAAAAAACGTCTTCCACTGACGAATTTAGTTTTCTAGCGTAACCTTCAGCATTCATTGAAATCTATTTAGTTCAGCAAGTCATCTAATTACATCTTAGTCATCTGATTATGAGGAAAAAAAAAGAAAAGTTTGCAAATTTTATTCCAGTATATTTGGATACATTTACTCAGAAATTTCTTTCACCGTTTCTTTCTATTATTTTTCCCAGATTGCGTTAAGTGTTATCTCGTTATATATTAAGATCACCGAAGCAGTACTCTCGCATAGGAATGTTTTGCTTCTAAACACATGGAAAAAGCGTGCATTTTTTACTTCTTATGTACTCCGCCCTTACGCACTACTCGGTAAGGGAGGCATGCCTCGTGGAGGTCTTTTTAAGGGAAACTGGCTCGTATCCATGTTACACATGAGGGAAACCACGAAAACACCTATGCAGCTAGTCCGTTCCCCGGGACTTGAACACCGGCGAACTACCGGTGTTAAGCGGCTTTTACCACTCGGCCGCTGGTCGGCCTAAAACATGCACTTAGCGATTCAAATATGTTAGTCTTTTCGTTCGAAATTGTTAAAGGTAATTCAAAATATTACTAGTTGATAGAAATTTTAATAACATATCTAAGAAATGTTAAAGGTTTTCAGTTTGTAATAAAATAGTGCCCGTTAAAAATATAATACCTTTTATTTCCTTTGCTGTTTATAAAAACTGACTGCTCATCAACGTCCGGAAATGAATCTTTTAAAAATTATTTTACCTGAACCTATTCACAACATTTTGCAATATGTACCATGAATTTCACGAACAAACTAGTCTTTTACTACTAACTTTTGTCTGGGATGTCACTAGTAAACTAGTTTCCTAACGACTTATAGGGCCCACCAGTGGCCAAGTGGTAAAGTTGCTGAGCACTACTAGTTCCAACCTTGCTTCTATTCCAGGCAAAGGGGCTGACTGCACGAGCGCTTTCATGATTTTCTCTATGCGTAACATGTGTACCAGCTAATTTTCCTTAGAAAATTCCCCACGTAGGCATCTTTCCCTTTAGGCAGGTAGCTCTATTGTGCTTTGTTGTAATCTCAATAAACAAAACCTAACCGCCTTATAATAAATCGAATACTAAGTTTCCTGACTCTTATTTGTTATAAATGTCATCGCTTGCGTAAAAAGTAAAATCAAGGGATTATAATAGAATTTCCAGCGTTGTACATTTTCCAATCCATTTTCTATGAATTTCTTTCTTTACTTTATTAAAACGATAATGTATTTTTAAGATTTTGATATTTTTTCGTTTGTATAAATAAATATACTTTAAAACGTGTAGAAATTAACGAGAGATCTTTTAAATTTTAAATGCCTTTTGAAACGAGATCATTCAAGAATAAAATTTACTCAGAAATACATACATATATATATATATTGAGTTATCAACAGTAGATTTTATTTTAGAAGCGATATATATATATATATATATTTCGAGTTGTTAGAATGTAATATAAAATCTCGAAATCTAGATTTTTCCTTCCTCATTTTGCTTTTTCTGTGTCTTGAAATTTGAATAATATGATTAATAAATGAATAATAATATGAATTAAAATTAGAGATGTATATCATTTTGACGTGTATCGCAAATGCAATTTTAATTATTAACATCTGTAAGTGTAAACAACATCCACAACTATGTTATTCGAGCAATGAGTGTCTATTTACTAATGCTGACTCAAATGGAACCCTTAAAAAGAAGTCTTATCTTAATTAACTACATAAAAAAGGAATAATTCTGCTGGAAGAACACACAGAGAGACCACAAAACTCCTTCTCTTTGAAGAAGAGAGAAAGAATGAAAAAGAAAGCACTAGCTAGCTGTAATGTGTCAAAACAAACAGAGCCTTTTCGAATCAGACGAAGGTGAATGGCTATTACAGATATCTTTCACCCTTGCTCTGGCCTGAAACCTTTGGATCTGATTACTTAAAGAAAACATCATTTCGATCGTAGTTGCTTCAAGTTTTGCTTTTGTTAGCGAATGAGCTGCTTCTAAAGAGCTTTTGTCAGACTTGTTTGCTTTTAATAAATGCTGGGAGTTCCGAGAAAGGGCTCGAGTTGATGACACAAAGTTTTGTATTTTGGGGATCGAAATTACTTTTGAAAGAAAAGAGCCCTTCCAGCATTCATCTCTTTATGGCTTTCAACAGTCCTCTACAATGACCGGATTAAAAAAGAAGTTTTCAGTATTAAGAGAATACGGACTAAAAAGAATGGAGGATGAAAATATGTTACATATAAAAGCAGACCTTATTTCATTGTTCTGAACTTCAGAGTTGTTTTTATGGTTGATGATTTAATAAATTTTCTTTTTCGATGGAAAACAATAATAACGATAAAGTAAACTAAATGCGAACTTTAATAATATATGTAATTATTGTGCTGCGTTTTTTGATGGTATAGATTTAACGATTCACACGCTCTCTACTTTTTAATCAGAATTCACAACTTCGCTGTTTTTCATTTATGGTCAGAATACTGATACGAAATTCCCAGTTGCGGTACGATAGTTTCCTCGCAAAGCAGGTTTAGGGTTTCCAGAAAGTGGGGAGGAAAGGCAGGGTTGTCATATTTGGTGCGAAATCGTTATATTTGCGACATTGGGGAGGAAAATGGCGATACGCCAGAGACTCAGCGAAAACATTCCAGAACGACTTCTTGCCGGTTTTCCCGATAATGTTCTCGAAGGCAATTCTAAAGCTATATATACCCTGCCTGTACTCGGAGTAGAAGAGTCTGTTCTGACCTAAATAAGCACTACTCTCTGTTATTGAGAGAGAGCGTAACATAATAAAAATTTTTATTAAAACAGTTTTATGAAAAATGTGTAACATAATACTAATGTAATTTACTCATTAAAATAGCACTTAACTCGTGCTCTAGATGAAGAAACTCACCAATTTCAAAGCGAGCAATGGCAACACTGTACGAAAAATTATTTTGCGATATTGCTGTTGAATTGAATTTTATGGTTTAAGTGCGAAGAACATGATATTTAATAAGTAAAGGGAATTATTGAAGTAAAGGGGCAAATTATTGAAGAAACGCTCCTTTCGGTGTAATCTAAAATCTGAAAGCTTTCAAAAGTCTTTATTTTGTCCACAGATTGTTGGTATAATAGCTTACCTAAAGTAACTAACAGTAGAAATAAAACTGCTCAGTTAGCTTGGAAACATTTGAACTACAGAAATTAAATTTCAGCATTTACATACTATAAAGGTTTCAATTTCTGATCGGAGAAAACAATTCAGAGCAAAGATCTAGAATCACGAGCACTTCAGCAAGATCAAGCAAAGCAATATCTAGTTTTCACTAAGAGTGCGGTGTAAATAAGAATCGAAAATGCTTAACGTTTATGTTAGTATAACTAAAATTTCCACAAAAGTTCCGGATTGAAAGAGCTAATGAGACAAACTTCAGGAAAATATAATTTTTTTTCCTAAAGAATTTAACTGCTAGAAATCTAACCTTTAGAGCGTTAACATAATTGTAAAAAGCCTCGTCTAGACTTTAGGAAACAATGAATATTAGACTAGAAGAGAAACACGCTAATGTGACAATCAAAATCGTAAAAAACAACCTTATATTTAGCGTAGGTATAATGAAACACTCAATCGATTTCGAGGGCAGCTAAAGGTCCCTCCTCATCAGGAGAAAGAAATACATAGAAAGAAGAAAATAGGAGAAGGAGTCACAGAAACACGTAGTGCTTATCAGCACTGCACGTGGTTATAACTAGATTTTTAATCAGAGTTGCACTGGCCGCCTACTTTTACTGAGCCAGGCTGTCTGATCAAGCATAAAGAAATATTAGCGAAGTTAAAATAGGGAGCGAGGGGCAAATGCACATTACGCTCAAAATCTGAACTTCAAATAATGGAGAGCAACCACTGAACGGATTTTTATACCCTCTGGTAGTACCAAGCGCGAGGAGGTAACGCCATCTATCGGCAAAAATAATTGAATTAAGATAGTAGAATTTTAAAGGCATTAGGAAGGACTGGATTGGACTTCAAATCATTAACTAAACTTTCTAAATCTTTGTGAATGTGAAAAGCCTCAAGAAAATCCAATTCGCCTATGGAAGAAGCCTTTTGGATGATTTTTGCAGACCCAAAATCAAAATTATGGTTAAAAGTCCAGCTATGATACGCTATTGAAGACTTGTTAATTTCGCCTTTTTTGACATAAGATTCATGTTCCTTGATACGAAACTTCAACGCTCTTTTTGTTTGGCCAATATATCTTAAACCACACTGACATGATATACTATAAATTCCCCAAGAATTCAAGACAGAAACGCAATCTTTTAGAATCGAAGGGTGAATTTTATTAATAGGGGAGAAACCGACTTGAAAATTGAATTTCTGGAGAATCCGTGCAATTTTATAGCTAACAGAAGGATAAAATGGAAGCACGACAAGGTCATTAATATTATTTCTAACAGTGGAATGTCTTCTTTGATGGGAATCTGAAAATTTTTTGACGCCTTTATCAATAATCACGGGAGAAAATCCACGGTCAATCGCAACTGCTCTCAAATAATTAAGTTCATTGGTAAGCAAAGATTCAGAGGAACAAACTTTTAGCGCGCGGAAAACATAATAGTAAAAAGAAGCCATTTTTTGCTTAACAGGGTGGCATGACTTGGCATGGGGTGGTAAACAAACTGCAAAGGGTTTACGGTACACAGTGGTGCTAAAATCGGTTTCATTGCGGATTATAAGAATATCGAGGAAGGGGAGGGAATTGTTGGATTCAATTTCAAGAGTGAATTGGATGGCTGGATCAATTGAATTCATAATAGATAGAATCTCGGATAAATCCTCTTTATAACCGTCAAAAAGTGCGAAAGTGTCGTCAACATACCGAATCCAAAGACGAAAAGATAATTTATCAAATAATTTCATCTCAAAATAGTGCATATAAATGTCAGCAAGTACCGGACTGAGAGGATTACCCATAGCCAATCCTTCAACTTGACGAAAATATGCATTTTGGAAAACAAAGTGGGTTTGACTTAGAGAAACTTTAGTAAGCGAAACCAACTCATTAATTTCAGTATGTGTGAAGTGAAATTCCCGAAGCCTAGTTTCAAGACAATTTAGTGCTCCTTCGACCGGAACATTAGTAAACAATGATTTGACATCAAATGAAACCATAATGGAACGAAGTGGGGAAATATTTTTAAGTTTATCAATGACTTCAACAGAATTTTTTACAGTGTGAATATTGTTAGCAAGTAGAGGAGAAAATCTGGAAACTAAATATTTGGCCAAAGGATATGAAGCAGTACCTATGTTGGAAACAATTGGTCGAAAAGGAATACCGGTTTTGTGGACTTTTGGAAGAGCATAAAGTCTAGCGCAATTAGTAATAGGCGGAATAAGTGATTTCTTCAACTGAGTTGGCAGAATGTGGGAAGATTTAATAGCACTTTTTACTTTCATGAGGTCCGAAGTTGAAGGATCTTTAGGGATCGAGCAGTATGGGCCTTCATTTATCAATTTAGAGACTCCAGTAATATATGTGTGTTTGTCCATAACAACGATCTGTCCGCCCTTATCAGCTTTAGAGATCATGATATTAGTATCAGAATGAATTTCACGTAAGATCTCATTTTCCTTTTTGCTAAGATTAGAACCCAAAGATTTATTGTTAAAATTAACGTTATGAGTAATTAGGTGGCGGATTGTATCCTTCTGCGTTTCCGAAATTTTGGAGAATTTAAAGGCTTTCTCTATAGGGGCGATGATTTGAGGAATTGAAGGTTTAGATGTCTTTGAAAAGTTGAAATTATATTTTAATACTTTTAACTGATCCTCCGAAAGATTCCTATTGGAGATATTAACGATGGAGTTAACGTTTACAGTGGGAAGATCAGCTGGATAATTGGGACTATCCGACTGGTGTGTGAGTTTTAGGAATTCAGAAATGAGCACATTTCAACTTTTCAAAGACATCTAAACCTTCAATTCCTCAAATCATCGCCCCTATAGAGAAAGCCTTTAAATTCTCCAAAATTTCGGAAACGCAGAAGGATACAATCCGCCACCTAATTACTCATAACGTTAATTTTAACAATAAATCTTTGGGTTCTAATCTTAGCAAAAAGGAAAATGAGATCTTACGTGAAATTCATTCTGATACTAATATCATGATCTCTAAAGCTGATAAGGGCGGACAGATCGTTGTTATGGACAAACACACATATATTACTGGAGTCTCTAAATTGATAAATGAAGGCCCATACTGCTCGATCCCTAAAGATCCTTCAACTTCGGACCTCATGAAAGTAAAAAGTGCTATTAAATCTTCCCACATTCTGCCAACTCAGTTGAAGAAATCACTTATTCCGCCTATTACTAATTGCGCTAGACTTTATGCTCTTCCAAAAGTCCACAAAACCGGTATTCCTTTTCGACCAATTGTTTCCAACATAGGTACTGCTTCATATCCTTTGGCCAAATATTTAGTTTCCAGATTTTCTCCTCTACTTGCTAACAATATTCACACTGTAAAAAATTCTGTTGAAGTCATTGATAAACTTAAAAATATTTCCCCACTTCGTTCCATTATGGTTTCATTTGATGTCAAATCATTGTTTACTAATGTTCCGGTCGAAGGAGCACTAAATTGTCTTGAAACTAGGCTTCGGGAATTTCACTTCACACATACTGAAATTAATGAGTTGGTTTCGCTTACTAAAGTTTCTCTAAGTCAAACCCACTTTGTTTTCCAAAATGCATATTTTCGTCAAGTTGAAGGATTGGCTATGGGTAATCCTCTCAGTCCGGTACTTGCTGACATTTATATGCACTATTTTGAGATGAAATTATTTGATAAATTATCTTTTCGTCTTTGGATTCGGTATGTTGACGACACTTTCGCACTTTTTGACGGTTATAAAGAGGATTTATCCGAGATTCTATCTATTATGAATTCAATTGATCCAGCCATCCAATTCACTCTTGAAATTGAATCCAACAATTCCCTCCCCTTCCTCGATATTCTTATAATCCGCAATGAAACCGATTTTAGCACCACTGTGTACCGTAAACCCTTTGCAGTTTGTTTACCACCCCATGCCAAGTCATGCCACCCTGTTAAGCAAAAAATGGCTTCTTTTTACTATTATGTTTTCCGCGCGCTAAAAGTTTGTTCCTCTGAATCTTTGCTTACCAATGAACTTAATTATTTGAGAGCAGTTGCGATTGACCGTGGATTTTCTCCCGTGATTATTGATAAAGGCGTCAAAAAATTTTCAGATTCCCATCAAAGAAGACATTCCACTGTTAGAAATAATATTAATGACCTTGTCGTGCTTCCATTTTATCCTTCTGTTAGCTATAAAATTGCACGGATTCTCCAGAAATTCAATTTTCAAGTCGGTTTCTCCCCTATTAATAAAATTCACCCTTCGATTCTAAAAGATTGCGTTTCTGTCTTGAATTCTTGGGGAATTTATAGTATATCATGTCAGTGTGGTTTAAGATATATTGGCCAAACAAAAAGAGCGTTGAAGTTTCGTATCAAGGAACATGAATCTTATGTCAAAAAAGGCGAAATTAACAAGTCTTCAATAGCGTATCATAGCTGGACTTTTAACCATAATTTTGATTTTGGGTCTGCAAAAATCATCCAAAAGGCTTCTTCCATAGGCGAATTGGATTTTCTTGAGGCTTTTCACATTCACAGAGATTTAGAAAGTTTAGTTAATGATTTGAAGTCCAATCCAGTCCTTCCTAATGCCTTTAAAATTCTACTATCTTAATTCAATTATTTTTGCCGATAGATGGCGTTACCTCCTCGCGCTTGGTACTACCAGAGGGTATAAAAATCCGTTCAGTGGTTGCTCTCCATTATTTGAAGTTCAGATTTTGAGCGTAATGTGCATTTGCCCCTCGCTCCCTATTTTAACTTCGCTAATATTTCTTTATGCTTGATCAGACAGCCTGGCTCAGTAAAAGTAGGCGGCCAGTGCAACTCTGATTAAAAATCTAGTTATAACCACGTGCAGTGCTGATAAGCACTACGTGTTTCTGTGACTCCTTCTCCTATTTTCTTCTTTCTATGTATTTCTTTCTCCTGATGAGGAGGGACCTTTAGCTGCCCTCGAAATCGATTGAGTGTTTCATTATACCTACGCTAAATATAAGGTTGTTTTTTACGATTTTGATCAATGAATATTAGTCAACCACTAGAAATGAAATAAGATTGTAAAACACCTGTACGATATCATACTATTTTTGATAGCTATTGAACGGAGGCAAATATCTAATGATCTTCAATATGAGAATAGAATAATAATAAGATTAGATCATCTAATCACTATATCTTATCTCGTTCATTTGCGCTTTGGCAGCTGAGGATGATGGTTCGGTAAAACCATGGAAACTATTCTTGTGAAAATTTACAAATATAAAGCTGATTTTTGTTGTCTGACTTCTAAATTAATATTCAATGGTAGCTTTCACCAAAGTAATAGTCATTAGTACTAAAAGTGAAACTATAAAATCCTGAGTTTCTGCTGCAATTTAAATTCTAAATCTTCGAGCCTGAGCACAGGTGCCTCACCAATAAACTATATGACACAAACAACCCAATCATTTAATACATTGAATTCCAAATAGATTCGGTTTCAGTATTTCTAATTGATCATAATAGAACTAAATATGTCTTCTAGTAGTAGTTTTGAAAAAATATACTTCGGTTTTTACTGTAATTTCTGCACTGTATGAAATTCTTAAACTAAATAGCGGTTTTAAAATCTTCTTCATAACTCCTTATTCATTCTTCACGAATAATTTTATGCATGCTTCACAGGAAAAAACTCGCAAGAAAAAAATTCTTAAATGTAGTTTTTTAACGTTAGAAATTATTCAACTTCCCATCAGCGCATTAGCTATTGTCTGAAATTGCTGCATAATGACGGGTAATTCGTGGAATTTTTGTAACCACATCATTCTTCTTTAAGATATTAATGAAGAGATTTCATAACAGCTTCTGAAACAGATGTTCTATTTTCCATGGGATTTCTTCAAATGGTTATTTTGAAAGCCATTACGAGATAAACGGTCTCTAGAAAAGCCATTTAATTGCATTTTATATATTTCTTTTCGCTTTTGTTTCGTTAAAACTCAGCACCTCATTACTTTAAATTCCTACAGCGAATACAAAATTTTATTCCGACCCAGTGCAATATAACGCTCTAAAAGCTATGAATAGTGAATTATTCCGATCATAGCTTCTATGAATTTAAAGTTTCTTAACCTTTACAATACATATTTATTGTATAATAAGTGCAACTGAGGAACTGTATTACAGAATGCTCCCGGCACGTCTGAGTGCAGGTTACCATGGAAACTAAATATAGCCAGAGGGTTTCGCTGAGTATTCGCAACGTAATCTCACTTTCTGTTTCGTCACGGTTTCTTAATATGTATGCGCATATATTTAAACGAAATCCACATTTGCAAACTGTATAAGTTAATAAAGTCTACATATGAAGATTTTAGGCATGTTTTACGATGTTACTTAAGTGGAACAACCGATATAAACATTTTCTGTTTTTGAATATATCACAAAGCATATCTGTTTCCATTTAAATGACACAGGTCTAAGCTTTTCACATTTTACATCGCGAAATATTTGTATTTATGGAATATGATTTGGTATTCTGGTAAATGCGAAACACGGCTTGAAATAAAAGTATGAAATCAGGAGAAAAGTTCTTTATGTTTCTGACGTTTAAATAATACACAGTTGGATCTCCGAATTCTAATAATGCGATAACTGAGTCAGCGTTGATTTTATAATGATACTGAGTTGTTTTAAAATCAAATAAAAATTAATCTTTTCCAAGACTAACACATCTGCAATTGAGAATCATTTCACGATAATTTCAGACGCATATAACTTGATCATTGTTAAACTTCAAAACATTTTATGTCTTATTTTATTATTCTCTATAGGTAGTATACGTAGAACTGCCCTCGCGTCAGATGTTTATTATTGCGTATATATTTTCGTTTTGTTTTGTTTTTGTGGCAGCAGATATGAAACTAAAAGACGAAACGCATTCACTGAAAATGTAATCATGCAATAAATATCTATTAAAATAGTTTACTTTGACTTTTATGGACTTATAATTACCAGGATGCACGTGACGTTGGACAAACGTATTGCATAGTGCAACTGAGGAACTGTATAACATAATCCTCCTAGCACGCCTGAGTGCGCGTTACCATAGAAACAAAGTGCAGCCAGAGAGTTTCTGTGGACACAGAGTATAATGTTAATAAGGACAAAAATAAAATAAGGTTTAAACTTGTGCACTAGAAAAAGTTTTAAGTACTTACATTTTCAATGACTATTGAACTCTTCTGTCTTTTGGTTCCGCATCTGCTTCCACAAAAAACAAAACACACAAAAAAGTAAAAAATAAAAGTAAAATAAAAAGTCTGAAAGCTTTCCGATTTAAAATTACGTCCAAGGGGGCGTTTTTTTAACATTATGCGTGTTACCTTTATTTATTTAATATCATGTTCTTGGCACCTTAAACCATAAAATTCAGTTCAAGAGCAATATCGCAGAATAATTTTAAAATGAGCGTTCTTTAGAATTTCCGATACAGCGTCTCGCGCGCTGGAGATAAAATTGTATTTTTCCTTACAATGTTGCCATTGCTCGCTTTGAAATCGTTTAATTTGTTAATCGAAAATTCGTTGAAGTATTACAAAATATGAAATAGATAATAAAACCGATTTAAAATTCAAATTAGGCTTCCACATGCCCGTGTTCTATGGAAGATTACTTTATTTAAATATTTATGGCTCTATGTACCTTTGTTTTAGCACAATGCGAGAAACATACATAAATTTACGCAGATTCTTCATTATTTCATTTCTTTAAATATAATACAGGGCGATAATAATATTTGGTGGCAACAATATGAAAAGTGAAGCAACGTTTATCGTGAATCGACGCAAAATGCCAAAAGGAAAATTAATAATCCTTCTGGACAAAGTGCCCCTTTGAACTAATAAATATTTCATTGTATATATTTTGATTATAGAAATGTGAGAGTAGAATTACCAATTCATAGGGTGACACTGAAGAATCGGATTTCATATTACAAGATGAACTGACTGGAAGAATCACTAACAAATGTTCAATTTAAAAAGGGATATCAGCACTTCTGGTTTCAGAAATACACACCTGTTACTTATCCAGCAATATGTACTAACGTAAGACAATTTTTGATAGCTTTTCCATCTTCACACCTCATGGAGAGGAGTTTAAGCGCGGTTAAAAATTTCCTTACAAGAAAAATGAAAAAAATGGAAATGATTGTTGAGGAGATTTAAGGTAAAGCCTGACTAATTTCCAGCCAACTGTTAAAAATTTACTCTCAAAGCATTAGGTTCATCTCTCCCGTTAAAAGCACGTTTTTTGCGTGGGTGACGTTTTTTCACAAAATATTGTGAAAAAATGCCACTAGATTTGCATTTTGAGCCTTTTTGATTTATAAAGGTATACAAATATAAACACCGCATTATAACCTTTAGGGCCATGGAAAAAGCTAACTTAACCTAACCTGGTTTATTTGGGAATGATTACTAGGAAGGAGTATACAAAAAAAAGGTCAGTTTATGGGAGAAAAAAATGTCGGAACATTTGGCCTATTGTTATAAATTCTAATTATTTGGCAACAGAAATTTTACTATCTTATTTGAGAATTTATATGGAACATGTTATATCGAAGAAAAAACGGGCAAAGCGAAACGCCATGACTTAATTTGTTGTAGCTACGAATCATATTCCTGCTTTTGCTATAACTGAATTAATGTGCACTTTCAACGGGTGAACATAATCAAACAGAAGAAATTTCATGTAAATAAGACCAAGCAATTTAATGCCAGTAAGACATTAATGCATTATGGAGAGAAGTTACAGTTGTTTGATAAAGCTAATATTTTAATTAAAATTCAAACCATTTCATTTGCAATAATTCTATGATTATATAAACTTTTGAAAAAGATGTCGTTAGAGTTGTTTCAATGTGAAATGTCGTAGCCATAAAAGTGAAAGACGAAATGTAGCGACAATAATGACGAAAACGTTGCATGGATAAGACGTCTCACAGCCGCTTCAGCATTTTTAAAATTATTGCAAATTCCAGTAACAATTAACGTAAATATAACTTAAAAATAACATTTTTGCTGCTTTTTAAAATCTATATGTCATAAAATTCAAAATAATCTCAACATATCAGCCTTTTTTTGTCTTGCTGCTACTTTTTTTTTTCTTCAAATGGCGGGCCCTTGCCTATAACGGCATTGACCATTATTAAGGTCAAAAGTGGTGACCATTTTATTATGGTGGCACCTAATAGGCGGCCATCGTTACGTCCTATGAAGGGACAGGCAGTTTTACATCCTTGCCTTCTCCGAGATTCGAACCCGGGCCCTTTGGTATCGCAGTCAGGCTTCCCTAACCACTAACCACTATACCGTCTGGGCGTCTCTTGCTGCTAAATAAAACGAAAACAATTTATATGTAAATATATAAGAGAACAAGAGGATCTTTAGCCTATAACGACATTTAGAAACTATAACGTCGGGTCTTGAAACCGTCAGAATTAATGCATTTTGTGCCACTTCCAGCAATTATTCAGCGGGTTTCCTTTTTTATAGCTTTCTTTCTTTTAAAACAGTGTATATGGAAAAAAATTATAGATGAATGAAATGAAAAACAGATTAAAATTTTCCTTTTTAAGGGAATTAGCTACTCCTGCGCTTTTTCTTGAATTTCATATTCAGAACTCTTCATATGCTCATGTACCACATGGAAAGTTAATGCTAAATCTAAAGTGAATATCCGTACTTAAACACTTCGAAGATATTTAGATTAGAATTTGTATAAAGTGTATAAACCGTATATAAATAGCTCTGTCAGCACTACAAGCAAACCTTGTAGTGTTCAGAAAATTCCAAGAAATGGAAGTCAATCAAGTGCGTCAGATCTTACATAATGTTGCATGTATTGCAAGTGTATCCCTATAAGTTGCAATTTGCACAATCTGCAACGAAGTGACATCAATAAGCAGGAAGAATTCGCATGTTGGTAACTGGAACATGTTGCTGACGATCTAAGTGAATTCTGAACATCATTTGAATAGACGAAGGTTATTTGTTGCGCGGTAATATTAACCATAATTGTCGACTACGGACAACGACAATACCGCGTGTATACAGAGGAGCCAGTAGACTCGCTCAAGTCAGTGTGTGGTGATTTTCCTGGATCCACTTTCGCTGGCTCATTCTTTTCTTGAAAAAACATATGCATCAAATTGCTGAGAAACGAGTTCCGTAGCTACAACTGCGCTGCCTGAATATGTTACTTGAAAGCGTGATTCCATGTTGAAAGGCACAAAAAATCATACAAATTGTCACTTTTATGTAAGAGAGCAAAATGTATAGCAACGCTGGCGAAGCAGTCTACATAAGAACGTTTAGTCAGAAGTAGTTGATGCCTGATTGTCTTATGCCGGACTGTCTGGCCGGAATTGAAACTCGTAGATTTTTAGCTGTTACTTTGTTTGAAATTGTGGGTGTTCTACAACAGCTATACTAGCACAGTTATCACTCCTAACACAGTTAAACGATGCTATCAGTGCGAAGACCTCTTGATAGTAACAAACAATGGGGAATGACAATGGGGAATGTTTTCAGATTTATGTAGTAAGTAGGGTTTCGTTTTTAAAGTGTCCAACAACAGCGGCATCTATCACTGAAATTATAATTCCTCCCACTTATTGCTGAAGTTTCTATTTCATATCATGAATGTTCGTGTAATTATCATTTTGTTACGACATCTTTAATTTTCTTAATGAGTGTTTAAGTGATTGCTGGTAAATTTCGTATTAAGCAAATATTTACTGCTTTGCTAGTGCTGGGAAAAATAAAAAGCGTGAATTTCATCACTACAGAGGCTGTTCACACATTTTTAGACGATGTATATTGTATTCACAAATCTAAATTACATAAAATTCTTGTGTTTTAAATGTTCTATTTGACATCCCTTATTCTGAACTATCTTTCGACACCGCACTTTCCAGGATAATAATGCCTTTTGAAGTGGCAGAAGAGGTATTCTATCCCATTCCTCCCGAACAGCTTTCCAGAGTCCTGTTAGGGTTTTGGGACCACGTTTTGATAATGCAGTTTTTAAAAGTCCGAAAGCACAAAAATCCATAGGTGACACATCGGGAGATTTAGTAATAATATCAGTGAAGGGTTATGGCCTTGATACTAGTTTTTTGTTCCATTTCTTTTAGGAAATTTACAGTGGATTTTGATGTGTGACTTCTAGCTTTGTCCTGATGGAGTCTCACAGATTGATGGCTCTGTGGGTAAAGCGATGGTATTTCATTCAGAAAAATTGGCGATAAAATATGTTCCTGATAGTATTTGGAGTTAATCTTGACATAGTTTTGCACTCTGTTTATTTTTAACTTGCCATTATAAGAAAAACCAGCAGCAATCATGAATCCCTTAGGAAAATTTTCTTTCGATTCTTTGAACCATGTACTTAATTTTTTTCTCCCCTTTTATGATAATAAATGGCTCTTTTTTGTTACAATCATTTAAATACGCCCATGCTTCATCTATTGTGACAATTGTTTTCCATTTTTCTTTGGATAAGCGTTTTCTCATATAGAATTCTGCAGCGTGTCCTGCGTTGAGCGATATGCTTTGGAAGAAGACGATGCACATTGCGTTTTTTCGTTTTCTTAAGATTTATATCAACGTTTATCATTTTGTTTACAGTGGACACCGAGCATTTTAGTGATTTTGCAACTGTCCTTTGACTAGGGGGATTTTCTTTTAACATTAAACAACGTATCTTTGCAATAGTCGAAGATGTCCGTTTTTTCCTTGGATACTTGTTTGGAATTTTTGTCCTATTTGAATTTGACGTTTTTTTCCTTTCTTGTTGATGATATTACCTATCGACGCTTTAGATATCACAAAACCATGACTCTCACGTCGTTTTTGGATAACGGAGTATACATATTTCTCTTCGGAAAGAGCGTAAATGTAGCCTTCTAACCACTGCTTTAATAAATTCGACATTTTGAATAAAAAGAAAACTTTCAAGCCACAGACGATAATTTTGACTTTTAAAAACATAGTACCATTGCAATTACTAATTTTGCAGCAAACGATTTTTTATTACCACTTACCAAAATCGTCTAAAAAATGTGCGAAAAGCCTCTGTATAATATCAAAAGAAATGCTTACAGCATTTTTATAGTCATTTAAACAGTTTCTAATATTTCTGAATTGAAGTAAAATTTTCTGGAATTTTAGAATTGCATAGATTATTGGAAACTTATAAAATGGCTTGCGACGAAAGTAAAAGTTTTGCGAAATGCATTCAATTTTTATTGTTCTTTAATTTCAGTTTTCCTTTATATTTCTGCATATTCTATTCTAGAACACTATTTTGTTTTCTGAATAAAATTAAAAGTATACTATGCATTTAGTTTTGCAACGTTAATTTCAAATTTTTTAAAACAATTTAATGTTTTTATATACACTTTCCTTTTAATCACTCATTAAAGATCTAAGTTTTGATTATTTATTTTTTCACAAAAATATATATTTAAATATTTTATGTTTGTTCTTATAGTTTTCGCAAACTTCTTGATATTTCAATACTAGATGAAGGAATTTTCCTTTCCAGAACCCTAATGGCAACATAAAAGAATTTTGCGCTTTTAAATTCAATATATATAAAGAAAAATGAAGAATTTGTAAAAGATAAGTTATAATTTAAATTAGCATCTTAAATTAATTTCCCTTTTCTATTCTAAAAATAGTCATTTCGAGACTAATCCATGCCATTGATTCTTACATAATTCTGATGATGTAATTTGAATTAAAACTCAAACAGCCAATAATAATTGCATAGCAGTACTAATTAACCAATCAAAATGTACTGAGAAACAGAACTCAGTCTGAATTAAGATTTCATCCTGAACATAACGCACTCGCTTCCTACTCTTCGGCCTAGCTGGACTGCTGTCTGCTGCCTTCTTTTTACTGGAAAGTATAAAAAAGTAAACATTTTGAAATAAGCCCAAATAATGTGCCAAAGTTGTTTGTAGCAGCATATATATATATACACGCATATACATATATGCTGTTGAGCCATTAGGATTTTTTTAAGCAGAAGACATAGAAAATAAGCAGTGAGTTCGCCGGGACTCAAATCCTGGACTTCTAGAATACATGTAAAGTATACTTCCAATTACACCACGAATTTAGGCAGAAAAGAAGAAACAATACCTTATTTTTTTTTCTTTTTTAAAGGCCAACTGAGGATTCGGGGAACCAATCGCCAAATCTTGGACGAATTACAGTCCACCACCTTTTAGTTCGGATGCCACTTGTACAGTCATTAGGTTTTTCTGAAGCAGAAGGCGAGGAAAACTGTGCAGTGTCCTCATCGGCACTCGAGTTGAGGACCTTCCGAATACGCGTCGAGTCTGCTTCCGAAAGCATGCGGAAAGGAATAATATCTTTACAACAGAGCATTTTTGACTATAAATGTAAAATATCCATTTGAATAATTTAAAAATTTGAAACAATTTTAATTTTACATTTCACACTTTACCAAATATAGGCCGTTGTTGTAAAACGTAACCATGCTGCAATATAGGTTTTCAGCTCTTAAACGAGCATCATAAGATTGCATTAACTACAATTTTCTTTTCCTCTTACGTAGTACGATCCGTAGTTTAGAACTTCAGCACTAAAATTTTTTTAAATTACTGCACGAATTAGCAATGAAATCCTAATAAAACTTGATTCCCGTACATATATCCTAGCGAATAAACTCTTTCAAAAGTGTATAATCTGTAAAATCAGTTTGATTTATGGAAATATTTTTCTGCTCCTAAAACATTTCCCTTGACTGACACCAAGCCATAAATACCAAACTTTTTCAAGAAAGTATGTGTGAAAGTATGTAAGATATCGGAGTAGATAGGAGAAGCTGACAAATCCATATCCAACATCAGGATGAGCTTCGCGAATTTTCTACCGCAATCAATAATAATTATGCTTTTTTTAAGGCAGTTCGGATTTTTTAGTTATCGATTGGAAGAAGATTAATACCTAATGACCGTAAAACTAATCGATTTGCTGCAGGGAAAAATATTAATAATAGCTCTTGTCTTTTTTCCTGTCTCGTCTTGATGGAAGAGTGATTAATATTATTTAATTATTTGCGAGCAACTATTTTGGTACATTTGATATTAATTTCTGATATGGATATTATGCACATTTAAGCAGTATTAAGGCATTTAATTTATTTATCATAGGCAATTGCATGATAAATTATGTCATCCCATATGTGGAGACGATCTATGCATTCAAATGAAAAATTATGCCTTGAAATCGTGATAAATGGAGGAACGACGATAGCAGATTTTTAAGCTGGTGGTGAGGACGAAATATTTCCTTCTCGTTATTTATAATTTCGTATTTTCTTCAAATTATTGAGCTTAGTAACAGGAGCATTTTTCTCTGACTGAGAACTACATTTGGAGGCTCAAAATGAACAGTCAAAATACTGACTAATTATAATCATACATGAATATAAGGAGTAAAATACATACATAAATATACGGAGTAAAATACATATATGAATATGCGGAGTAAAATTTATGATACAAATGTTTCACTGTACATTTAATTAAATATATAAATGACTAAATATATCAGCTACATCAAATGACTAAGTATAGGCACATGTACTTAGTCGTTTAATGATTGCATATAACTAAGTAATTTACGAACATTTTAAGATAAATAAATACATCAGAAATCCTTCGAATTAACAGGTCGGTGATATATAATAATTACGTAACATAAACCGTAACACGTAAATACAACTATAATTCAAAGATCTTCTTAGAATAAAGGAATAAAATAAGAGCAAACATAAAGCACTAGCGGCAACTGTAATGTGTGTATGTGTTTAATAAAGCAGAAATGTTGATAGCGTAGGTGTTGAGATGCTGATCCATAATGAAGAGCAAATTTAGCATATTAATTATTCCTTTTTACTTCAATTGACATTTGTTGCCGCAATTCAATTAATACACAAATCTTGACTTTTTCAAACGTTTTATATTTTTGATAGTTTTGCGGTAAGAAGAGAAGCAATAAGCAGCAGTCTATCTAAGCCGAAATACAGAAAGCATTTTTGTGTGTAGTTAGTTATCCAATATCGAGATTTATTAAGAGAAATGTTTCGGTTTAAGTTCCGAATTAGCTAAGTCATCATGGCTATGTAAAAGTCGTACGATATGATTAATCTGGAAATGATGCATTCTAGAAAAGTTTAATACTAATTATAGAAGAGATAGAGGAAATACTTAAATTAAAATGAAGAATTAAGGAGATGTTGCTAATATACGTTCTATATATATATAAAGCCTTAAATTGAAATAATCCAAAAGGAGGTGTGTCATGTGTGTGATATACATACAAGCACATGATGCGCATAGTACGTAAACCGCATATGCTGTGTGTATAAATAAAAGGCGATGGTTATAAATTATTAATGAATATAAAAAAATGCATATTATTTTCAGGTACTTTCATGAGATGCAAAATTCTAAATATAGCAGATGTTTATTCGCTTTAGTATTTGTTTTTTTCGTCTATCAGTAGTTGAGTGAAAAAGCTTGTTGAATACAGTAGTACAGAGTTCTTGCAAACTCCATTCACGATTACTGGACATTTCATATACACTTTTTTTTAACCACTAAATGATTTCTTCCAGTCATGTAGTGTACAATTTTTGGAATAATATGACAGTCTATTAATTAAATACATCTTTTATATCTTCAAAATGCAATACATCTTCTATACGTGCAAATAGTAGAGGCACACTTTAATTACTGCACTATTATAATTATTTTACAGATTTATGAGTATGAAAGTACGCCTGTTTTCCTCTTCTGGTTAAAGATTTCTTACAATATTTTATTTCTGTAATTTTGTGATTTTAATCCCTATGTGACAACAATTCTAGTATCTGTCTAACGAATTTGGTGACAGATTTTGTTCTCTTGATAAAAATTCCAATCTACTCCATTCTCATTTCAATCAGGTTCATCCTGAATACAGTTTGCATCCAAACTTTAAAGTGCTGTGTTGTGTTGTCTGTTGCAAGTGAAAGTGACGAACGAGAAGAAAAAGGTGACCAAGGACATGACAATCGCTTGCCTTAAAGGGACTGCACAATGGGAAAATATTTATAAAATTGCCATGGATTTTGGTATTGGACTAACTCCTGTAATAGTGAGGAGAAATAAAAAGGCCGAAATCAAATCTTGGTAGAGGTACATGAAAAGAGCACTTACTGGAAGTTTAAAGGAAAGGAAAAATTTGAAAGTTGATAAATAAGAGAAGGCAAATGAAGTAATTTATTTGGGTTTGAGCAGCAAACAAAAAGACGAAACACCTGTTTTAGGACTCGTTTTAAAAGAGTTTATCCTTAAATTCTAAGAGGAATTTCAAGAAGATTTTTTAGGCTGTCATAAACCAATAACAGCAGCTTTCCGCTACCGGAAATATGATTTCTGAAGCAGTTGCCGATATGTAGGTCTTTCTTTTTCTTTCCTTTTATGATGAATTTATGATACGGCATCTCAGTATGGATAAACTTAATTTCTTGCTCATTTTTGAAAATTTAGGTGGAGAGTAAAATGCCCCTTTATTGGAAGGAAATAATAGCTTTGTTTTCCCTTGTTGCTATCATTATTTTTAGTCCGATGGTTGAAAGTATTTTTTAAAATCGGAAAAACGATTTCATAATTCTTATTACTTGATTTTAGTTGTGGTTTAGGATTTGCTCCATCATCAGGCGATTAATGCCGCCAAACTTGGAGATTAATCACTGGTCGTCGGTAAAACCAACAAGACCTGAGAAAAATCACAATGTAAAAATAAAGGGTGAAAAAAAAAAAGAAAAAATTAGGTTTCATGTGTCGCTCTCGTGGTTCGATGGTCTAGAGGCATGATTCTCGCTTCGGGTGTGAGAGGTTCCGGGTTCAAATCGGCCGATCCGCTTTTTGAGTTAAGAAAGCATTCTGATGTTTTATTCAGATTATTGCAAAATTTTACCTATTTTGGTTGTACACAACACCATTATTTTTTTTAATTTAGTGTAATTCATACTAGATTTTATAAAGATAAGTATATTAGTATGAAAACATGCGTATTTTTTGGTATAGAGGAAAAGTTAAAATTTTTGTACCATATATGCGTAAGCATCCTTTACTTTTGGGGAAAATGTTACTTTAAAATATTTAAAACTTTGAACATAACTAATAAATTAATTTAACAAAGAAGAAAACGAATACTAAATAAAAGCACTTTCCTCCTTCCTGGACATACTAAAATATATTAAATTAAACTATACTATACTACTCAAATGTTGAATAATATAGCAAAACAGTATTTATTTTTATTTTAATTTAATTTAAATTTAAATGAAGTAACATTTGATTTGTATTTCAGTGTTAAGATTAGTGTAAAATAAAAGAAAAGCCTAGCAGGTTTCAAAATTTAGATTTGAATGTGAAAAAATTATGCTAAAAAACTGCTCCAAATACGCCCCCGAAAAGACGCTTTTCTATTCTTTCAAAATCGTGAAAGAACGCGTGTGGCCCGAGCGTCCCACTAGAATGCACTACAGTTGAGCTGTTACGTTTTACTGTATATGCTGCATATACCTCTCGCAGTCGCTATACAGAGCTATAGATCGGCAGACAAATGAAGTCGAAATGAATGAGTAGCTAATACATTTCTTTACTTCGGAAATGGTAGAAAAGAACCCTTTTTAATAAGAAAAGGTGCATAATCCCTTTCGTACATCAGATTAATGTATAAAGCACGCACACGCATACACACGCATATATATATATATAAGGTATTAACAAAATATGATAACTGTTTAAAAAAAATGGCGACCTAAAAATTAATATTCTAGATTTGGTGATATCCCCCTAAATTCCTCTACTCTCCCAAATTCGAGAATCTTCTATGTTATGTAACAACGTCAAATTAACCAACCACAGATTAGCTCTACTTGGTATAAATACTACCTCAGACTGGGTATTACATATTTCCAGCGTCATTCTGGCTAGAGGGCGCTGTGTTCGTCCCAATAGTCAGTGGCAGGCAGGATACTAAAGGTGTAGGACATGGAAGGCAGAGATGCCTAATAATATAACTTTAATTGATTGAAATTTTCGTATATTTTCTTGTAAGTAAATGTTGTTATTGTTTACAAAACCTCTTATTATCTCTTGGATGCACCTTTAGTCTCACAGAACCATTAGATGCAAAATTGGTGCATCTTGTCCGCGGATATGGAATATCGGAAGTAATTAGTCATCATTACTGCATTAAAGTTCTCAGAAATTTGGATACTTTACGTACGCTTTTGGATACGTAACATTGCATACTGGACTGTGGAGGTAAGATCTTTTGAACTCACAAATTCGGAGCTAATATGGATAAGCTTTCGAAAATAATTGAAAAAAGAAGTAACGTTCGCGCTAGTGTTACTAAACTAGTTAAAAGAGTGCAGAAGCTCGATGAAGCTGTCGAAGACGTAAGTTCATTATTAGAACTACTGGAACTATTAGAAACGAAAGAGCAGATCTTGAAAAGCCATGATTTAGAGGTGGAAGCACTCATAGACGATCCGGAAAAATTTTAAAGTGAATTAAAAGATTCGGAAAAATACGATGACAAAATATTGAGCAAAATTAAAGAATTAGCAGCAGAAAATGTTCAGCGGACTTCTTCAGTTCTTAATACATCTAGTGTTTCGGAAAACACCGTTACGGCTTTAAAATTACCAAAGTTAGAAATTTCGCGATTCTCTGGTGATTCTGGCAAATTTATGGAATTCTTAAACTGTTTTGATAGCGCAATTGGTTCAAACAATTCACTTACGAAAATTGAAAAATTCCAATATTTAAAATCTCTTCTTTCTGGTCCTGCATATAACGTTGTTGCGGGTTTTGAATTAAATGAGAAAAACTATGACTCATATCTTGAGCTTTTAAAACAAAGATATGGTAGAACTGATTCTATTATAAATTCTTACATGACTAAATTATTAAGCTTAGAACCCGTGAGATGTTCGTCTAATATTAAAGGTTTGCGTAAATTATACGATGAAACAGAAGTTAATATAAGAAATTTGCTTTCATTAAATGTAACGGAGGGCTCATATGGGCATTTATTGAATCCAGTATTATTGAAGTTGCTACCACAAGGTTTGGTGTTAGATTTTCACCGAAAACGAAACAGGGAAGTGAATTGTGAGGTTTCGGAAATTATTACGTGTTTGAGGTTGAATTTAGGGAAATTGCCGAAACTGTGATCAGCCCCCTAAAAAGTTACGAAACGAAACGATCCGTTTTTCAAAATTATCAAAGTGGTCAAACTTATCAAAAAAAAAAAAAAACTATTCAAAGCCTAAAAATATACCAACCGCTTCAGCGTTAAATACACAAATAAAAAATGTTTGTTTATTCTGTGACGGTCATCACGATTCCGTAAGTTGTAAAAAATTGGATGTAGAACAAAAAATAAATAAGCTTAGGAATGAAGCTAGATGCTGGTGTTGTTTATAAATATCACATGTCTCGCGAATGCAGGGCAAAAATATCGTGTAAAAATTGTTTAAGCAATTTTCATCATGCGTCTGTGTGTAGAAAAAATAAACCCGTTAATCTTACGATGAGAGGTTGTGAGAAGCAAGTGGAAAGCGAAACTGTTTTGAATGACTCGCAATCTAAATCTAATAAAAACGCCGAGAATATTTCTGTGTCTCATAGTAATATATGTACCAAAAATAAGCCCTTTTTACAAACATGTACAGTTTTAGCCTGTTCGGATAAAAATTCAGTCTTAACTAATGCTATTTTAGACAATGGTAGTCATCGAAGTTTTATTTCATCTCGATTAGTTGAAGAACAAAAATTAAAGCCAATACGCTACGAAAGAATAGCTATTTTTGCTTTCGGAGACAAAATGGCACGTGAGAAGGAATACGGTATCGTTTCATTGACGTTGCGCAATAGGGATCAAAGTTCGAAATCGTACGAGTTAGAAGCTGTCATAACGGAATATATATCTAATGTGTCCTTGAAAATTCCTGATGTATCTATTTGCAATGTGTTGAAGGAAAGAGGTTTACCTTTGGCTGATTCATTTTCTGGCGACTGTCAGACGGAAATACTTATCGGATGCGATTCATTTTGCGTTGTTTATGACGAGAGAGTAAAGTTAAATGAAAACATTACTGCGATAAATTCTTGTTTTGGTTGGTTACTAGCGGGAGTGGAAGGAAGTAATAAATTGACTAATTATTATGAAAATGTATGTTTAGTCATGGACTCTTCTTCAATTTTGTGCGATTTGAAAAAATTTTGGGAAATAGAAGAATTTCAGTCAGACAAACAAAACTTTTCTGAAGGGGACAATCAATTGATTGAAAAATTTGAAAATTCTCTGGAATTTAATGGGGAAAGGTACGTTTGTAGATTGATGCGGAAGGAAAACTTGGGACCTGCAGTTGGGTTGAATTCTAATTATGAGGTTGCGAAAAAGCGTTTTGATTCGTTAAAGCACAAACTAAATAAAAATGAAGAAATTTATGACCAGTATAAACAAATTATATCAGATCAGTTAGAATGTCATATTGTGGGAAAATGTGTTAATGAAGATAAAAATTCAGGATATTATATGCCCCACAGAGCGGTAATTAGGGATGACAAGGAAACAGCTCGAGTTAGAATTGTTTATAACTGTATCAGTAAGGCTAATGAAAATAATAAATCTCTTAATGAGTCTCTAGAATCGGGAGTAAATCTTTATGCAAATTTATTGGACATAATTCTTAAATTTCGAGAATATCAAGTCGCATTTTCCGGAGATTTAGAGAAAGCTTTTCTTATGATAGAGATTGCGGAGGAAGATAGGAAATACCTTAAATTTTTGTGGTTTCCCGAAGAGGTAGGTGATTCAACCGAAACTCTCCATTTAAATCGTTTCCCATTTGGTTTAACTACTTCGCCATTTTCCTTGGCTTGCGTTTTGAAAGTTCACATTAAGAAATTTAAGGAACATCATCCAAAATGTTATGACATGTTAAAATCTTTTCTTTATGTTGATGATCTCTGCTATGGAGCCAATACCGTTCAAGATGCTTATCATTTGACGTCTGCGGCAATAGAGATATTAAAAGCAGCGGGATTTCATTTGAAAAAAATTAAAAACTAATTGTCCGGAATTGTATAAACTTTGGAATGAAAACGGATATGGGGAAAATACTGACTTCGGGCAAGGAACAGGTTTCTTGGGATTAAAGTGGGATCCGATTGAGGATAAAATTAAATTAGATTTAAGAGATGTTAGGGATTCCATTGATGCTAGAATTACCAAGAGAAACGTTTTGAGAGTTATTTCAAAGATATGTGATCCATGTGGACTGATTAGTCCCTTTGTAATCACTGTGAAAATTCTTCTGCAAGAGATGTGGGAACGTGGTCTACAATGGGATGAAGATTTGCCAAGTGACCTACAAAATAAATGGAAAACCTGGTGTTCTGAACTTTGTGAACTTGAATCAGTATCAATTGAAAGAAGGTCTTTTGAGAGTGTAGAAAGAAGTGAAGTTTCTCTTCATGTGTTTTGTGACGCTAGTCCCAAGGCATATGGGGCTGTTGCACTCCTAAGGTACGTGAATTACAATGGCCAAATCAAAATGAGCTTTATAATGTCAAGAAGTAAGGTTGCTCCATTTTGACTCTTGCAAGATTAGAGTTAATGGCAGCACTCCTCGCTGCACGTTTAGGAAATTATTTACAAGATCTATTTCCTAATTTCGCGAAACAAATTTTCTTTTGGAGCGACTCTCAAATCGTCCTACATTGGTTGAAAGGATCTTCTAAACAATGGAAATCATTTGTCGCCAACAGAGTAGCTCAAGTGCAGTCGCTGACTCTACCAAAGTGTTGGAACCATTGCAGTGGCTCCTACAATCCCGCAGACCTTGCTACTAGAGGAGAATCGGCTAGGATGATTCTTAAACTTTCTCTGTGGTGGTCAGGCCCTGTTTGGTTGTCTAGACCGCTTTACTCGCGGCCTCTTCAAGAATCGCTTCATCATTTTAATGAAATTTGTGATAGTGAAAGAGCGACGGACTGCACTGGTTAATTCCATGGTAACCAGTCAGCTAATGGCAACTTACCCATGTCGTCGTTACTGGACGTTAATGAGTTCAGCGAAATAAGTAGATTACTACGTATTACTGCTTGGATTAAAAGGTTTGTGCACAATTCTAAACCTAATTCTACAAAATTAAATGGACCTATATGTGCTCCAGAACTCGAGCAAGCTTTGCGTTTTTGGATCAAAGTTACTCAATTCAAGCATTATAGTACAGAAGTTACCCAACTTATTTCTAAAGGAACCATCGATAAGAGTTCACGCATACTTAATTTGAATCCTGAACTTAATGATAATAACTTACTTTGTTTAAGGGACGTTTACAGTTTTCAAGTAACAATATACGAGCCAAACATCCTTGGCTTCTTCCATCTAATGATAAATTTGTTGAACTACTTATCTGTAATTCTCATACTAAAATGTTCCATTTAGGTGTTGATGCAACTTTAACACATTTACGAGAACAATTCTGGATTGTTAAAGGTCGTCAATTTGTGAAAAAAGTGTTAAATAACTGTCTGATTTGTAGACGATTCAAAGTGAAATCTGGAATGCAGGTGGTAGCCCCTTTACTGCCTGATAGAATTCAAGAGCATCCTCCATTTGGTATATGCGGTGTGTATTTTGCCGGACTATTTTTTGTTCGTGATTTTAATTCAAAGTGTTATTTACTTATATTCAGCTGTGCAGTGACAAGAGGTATCCACTTAGAAGTTGTTCTTAACATAAGTGCTGATTCTTTTTTGTTAGGATTTCGACGATTTGTTTGTCGTCGAGGATTATGTTCCACTATATATTCTGATAACGCCAAAGCTTTTAAAAAAGCAAATTGTGAATTGAAAAAATGGTGGAATCAGATAGATAATGATCAAGTTAAATTTTTTTTTGCTTCTAAAGGTATAGTTTGGAATTTTATAGTTGAAAAAAGTCCATGGTGGGGAGGTTTCTGGGAGAGACAGATACGAACGGTTAAAACCTGCTTAAAGAAAATTGTTGGACGATCCTCTCTCTCTTTGAAGGAATTGGAAACTGTTTTTTCGGAAATTGAAGCTCTGGTTAATTCCAGGCCTATCACGTATCTGTACAACGAACCCTCAGAACCCTTTCCACTCACCCCATCTCATTTTCTTATTGGTAAAAGGTTGGTGTCTTTACCTGTAATAAAACATAAAAATGAAAATTTAAATGTTAATAGAAATTCTTTGGTAAAGAAATATAAATATCAACAAACACTTATGAATCACTTCTGGAACAGGTGGAGAAAGGAATATTTACTTAATCTAAGATCAGCTTATATTTCTTCACAACCAGGTAAAGTAGTTTCATTTAAAGTGAATGATATTGTTTTGATTAATGATGAGCGTTATCCCAGAAATATGTGGATGATGGAAAACATTTTAGAGCTATATCCAGGAAGAGATGGAAAAGTTCGTTCTCTTCTTATTCAGACTCCTATAGAACAAATAAAACGCTCAGTGCAACTTGTGTATAATTTGGAAATTAATCCTTTTAATTGTGTTAGTTTAATTGAGTTGCCACGTGTTAATGTTCTATCTGTGTATTAATGATAGTTTAATTGCGCGTATATTTTAAGGCTTGATATTTGAACATTTTTTCTTTGGAAGTTAAAAGTGTAATTTGTTTTTGTATGTCAAGTGACTGAATAATTTTGTAGCTTTGTATTTGATATAATATGCTATTATATTGTTATTCTTGTAATTTTAAATGGTTTCTGAATGTAAATTTAGTTGAAATTCAATGGTAAGTGAATTCCAGTGAGTTCATGTGGGGAGTATTACATATTTCCAGCGTCATTCTGACTAGAGGGCGCTGTGTTCGTCCCAATAGTCAGTGGCAGGCAGGATACTAAAGGTGTAGGACATGTAAAACAGAGATGCCTAATAATGTATCTTTAACTGATTGAAATTTTCGTATATGTTCTTGAAAATAAATGTTGTTATTGTTTACAAAACCTCTTATTATCACTTGGATGCACCTTTAGTCTCACAGAACCATTAGATGCAAATCTGGGTATAAATACTCTTGGCACAATAAACTACGTCATTATTCCCTTCCCTCACTGCTGCGCTGTCAACATTGCGTCACTTTATGTTTGCGTAACTAAATGCGTCATTTCTTGTTAAAAAACCAAAATACGTAGAAATTTATCACATTTATTTATGATTGAATAAGTGTCTGCCCAAGTAATTGGATATGTGTAAAAATAAAGACTGGTGATTTGTCAAAATTCAGTTTTGTTGCCTTCATCTGTATGCCTTAACTTCAGCCATGACGGACATCGAAAGCTGTTGAGAGTTCCAGCGATCAACTGAGCATTCAAACTCATTACACACACGCACATATATATATATATATATATGTATATATAAGATAAATTATAATTTAAATTGGCAATAGCCTTATAAACCTTAAATTAATTTCCCATCTCTATTCGAAAAGTAATAATCTTATTTTGAGCTGCACCATTTCGAGATTAATCCACGTCATATGTCTATTACATAACACTGATGCTGTAAATGGAACTAAAATTCAAGCAGCCAGTAATAATCTTATAGCAGTATTAAATATCCAATGAAAATGCATTCAGAACCTAAACTAATTCAGTCTGAATTCAGATTTCGTCCTGGACACAATATACTTGCTTTCTACGCTTCGGCCTATCTAAATTGTTGCCTTTTGCTCTCTTCTTATCGCAAATCTATCAAAAAATGTAAACATTTTGAAACAGGCTCAAGCAGTGTGCCACGGTGTTAGTGGCCGCAACATGTTTACTGAAATAAAAATGATGCTTTAATCTGTCTCGGCTTCCAGTTGCCTGTTCATTATGGATTATATATGTATACAAAATTGTTTCAAAAAATATGGTAAAGTTAAATTAAATTTAAATAATTCTCTTACGTCATTGCTGCAAGGAATGAAATTTGAATTTAACAAACATTCTCGATTCGCAAAAAGCAAATTTAAAGTTAATTAAATTTTAAATGAAATTGAACTACAAATAAATGATTAATTATTGCTGCGAACTTAATCTACAATATCATTTAAATTCTGAGAGCAAGCCTTTTCTTGACATTACGTTACAGTTAGCATTTATACAATTTTTTACACATTTTTACAATACTTCCCAGTTAGCAAAAAACATTTTGCAACAGTACACACATTTTACATTTTTAAAAGTTTAGAGAATGGGTTTTTAAAATCGATCTAACAGACAGCAGCTTAACACTCAACTTTACATCACTTAGTTTGGCATGTTGCTCCACTCTCCAAATACAAATATAGTTGGTAAGTTAAATTAAAACTTACATTTACTTACCTTTTTAGTATTATTTTAGTATTATTTATGTATTTTTATAAATAGTATCTAATTTCTTTTTGATTTATTTGCATAATTCGTGTCGGGGAAGTTTTTTGTAGTCAAGAGTTTCTAAATTACTTTGATTTTCTGAAACATTTGGTTTTCTACTCTTAATTGACTTTAATTATTCTAGTCTTTACTTGCTAATTTCTCTAAATTCCACTTGTTTAAATTTCGTTTTAGTAATTTACAACATTTGGTTTTACTTTTGGTTTTGATTTTTCCTTTTATCCTTGCCTACATGGGTGACGAAACACGAATTGAATAATTGAACAGTTAGGTTTGGAGGCAGCTTTCCCTTGATAAGTTTGTCTCCTGCCTGCTCAACAATTATTCACTTATGCATTTTTATAAATTTTTAGGATTAAAAAATTTATTGGAATTATACATTATACATTTATTATAAATTCATAGATTTCGATACTTGCACTTCATTTACTCTCAGAATTTAAATGATATTGTAGATTATTTCGCAGCAATAATTAATCATTTATTTGTAATTCATTTTCATTTAAAATTTAATTAAATTTACAAATAGAGAATGTTTGTTAAATTCAAATTATATATGTATACATATATAAATATATAAGATTAAATAAAGAAGGTAATTATTATTAATAAATTGCCTAATTTCTGCGCTAAATATAATATAATAATTATAAATACGTGTAATAAAACAATAATTTATTTTCTAGTAGATCATTGAATATATTATCTCCTCTGAAAAATGTAGTTAGAATTCTTGTGAGCTCACTTTTAAATATGTTTAACTTTTTTGTACCTTTTAAGGAGTGAGAGAGCAAACCCATTTACCATATTTAAACTTTCTTGTAGAAGAAAGACTGGTCTCGTTCACCTCTCGAAACGTAACAGTCAATCATTTAAACTGAAGTCGGGCAGCTTAGACGGCATTGTGATTAGTGACTCTGGTATCGGTACACGACGGGTCTGGACTCCCATCCCCGATGAGGTATAGATGTTTGTAAACGTATAGTGTATTTTCGGGATGAGGCGCTATAAATATATGGCTAGGCGAAAGACCTTTCGCATGGCTTGGTCATGACCTTCATGGGCTTGGTCGTAGGGAAGAGGGATTGAAGACACTCATACCTCCTCCTGGGGTGCTCTCCCTCAGACCTGGTATGGTAATAGAGGTCTAAACCCCTTGAGGCTCTGGCAACCGCAATTCTATGGAATTTCTACTCGACAGCAACACAAACTGAAGTCGGATTCTGCTAAGTTAATTTTGTCACGATTTCTTGCGTGTATTATGTCTTGCTGCTGTAAAGTTTTGATTATTCGTTAAAGGAGTATAAAAAAAGTGATAAACAAAAATCTGAAGACAGTCCACTAGCGGCCGAGCAATGAAAGCCACTGAACACTGAGAGTCCGGTTCGGGGTTGAAGCTCCGGTGAACACGCTGGTTGCATGGGTGTGTTTCCCATGTGTACTGTAGAAAAGAACCAGTTTTCCTTAAAATGTCCTCCACGGGTCATCACTCCCTTTCCGTGTAGTGCCTAATACAGAAGCAGGTAATAAATTTAAAAAAATGAAATTTAAAAAATAAAAAAATTGAAGACGTATTTACAAACAAAACTCTTTAAATTCTAAGAAAAAATTCAAAAGTTTAACATTAAATTCATTCAGTCATATTAAATATATTTGATTTTGATGATAAAATGGTTTTCTCTTTCATTTGTATTGCGAACATAAACTTCAGACAACTGTTTATCAGTTTTTATATTAGATATAAAATTATTCTTCCTAATTATAAGGCAAATTTGATTATTATAGTTACGCTTCTCACGTAAACTAATTTAATTCTTAGAATTGTAATTGCCAGTTTACACTCTCAAGTGAAGCTTCTAATATTATTTAAAAAATTACTTAACTTATAACTTAATTTTATATTCTTACTAATAGTCGTCGTAAATTTCGTTTTAAAAGTCCAATTTCGTTTAACATAATTAAGATAGTATTTCAAAATAATTTATTCATATTTCTGTATTGTACTTTTAGCAAACTATAAATGAATTTAAATAACATGTTTCCTCTAGTTCAGAATTAAATTCTTGCTTTTATTCAAAACATTAAACGTGATCCAGACAATATTAGTATTTTATCTCCTTTTCTCTATCATTAATTTCTCTGTAGGTTGTTTATAAAGTATAATTTCGTAGGAATGTAAAGGAATAAGAATGAATTTAAATCATAAAAATTGTATGTTTTCATTTTACTTATAAAGATGGAAATAATCAAAAGTAAATATAAAAGCATTCAAAAAAACTTCATTCGACTTTTCATTAATAATTAATTTGTTTTTAAGCTACCTGTAATTACGTTACAATAAACTTTAGTTCATCCGCGTAGTTTTAAAAATTCATATCGAGATTCAAAGCATCTTTAAAAGAAAAAAAAATTACGCTGTCTAATTTAATAATCAGCGGTGAGCTATAGAAGGCCTGAGGATCTCGAGCGTGCGCTTTGTTAAAATTATCTCTAATTTGTGCGACCACTGTTCTTTTTGTTTGCTTATTTATTTATTCAAAGTAACACACGTCGTGCATGTTATAATCACATTACCAGTTAGTCTTTTTCTTCTTAGAGTTAGGTTCTTGTCTGGTTTCCTTACATTTTATCGAGCACGCTATAGATATATTTTAAAATTTAAATGTATACTAATAAATGTCGTCAGTTTTCCATAACTTATTGTTGAATACCAGACTGTTTCATCAAATGCGTTTCATTCATGGTATAATATATTTAATGACGGTCTCCTTTAAATGAGAAATGTGTAAGAGAATTTAGTCTATACCTTACGTAAAAACGTTTTTTTAAAAGCCATCGCCTGGCTTTAGATCCTCCAATAGCAACATTTCTCAAACTTGTTTGAGGTGGGGACCACGTCTATAGATTAAAATGTTCCGCTTATAACTTTATAGAATTTGACGTGCTTTGGTAGCATAAATAGATTCAAACTCCTAAAAGACGTAAAGAGAATCATCGTTGTGTCTGAAGTTAACTATAATGTCATGGAAAGGTTTACAAACTAAACACAAATGTAAATGCACTTCTTGTGCTTACAGTATTAACTACCTACTATAATAATCAAATTCAAATTCAAAACGCAGTCTAGTATACAGAGACTACACAATTAAATTAAAATCTAAGCTGGCTCAACTGTAACATGAGGATCAATTTAAATGTCGGTAGCAAATAACGCAAAGCTGAGTAATTATAAACTAATAGGAGCTGGTAAAACTAAGTACACGTGGCCTAGGTAGACAGAAGCATGCTCTGTCTTACAATCCAAAAATCTCAGCTTAAATACTCCCTAACTCATTTATATTTCTGGTAAGAAAACGAAAAAGAGAAGTTATAGTAGAGGCTGAAAGTATAAATAGCTCATTAATTTAAATGATAAATGCTACAATCTTATTTTCGTCCCCCTTCGGAAGTTAGTTTTAGCATATGCTATTGCTATTATACAGTTTAAGTATACATACTTAAATTGTTAAAAAACAATTAATTAGAATTCATTTAGTTTTATTTTGTTATTAAGTTTTAAGGTATTTCTCCCGCCTTCTTAACATGCCTTTGTGGTGTAACTGGAAGCATACTCGACGCGTATTCGAGAGGTCCGAGGTTCGAGTCTTGGCGAGGCCACTTCTCATTTTTTATGTCTCCTGCTTCGATATAACCTAATGTATCTACAATAATACTCCCTAACTCATTTATATTACTGGTAATTAAGTTAACGGAAGAATATTTATACTGGATTTTGATAATTCGAGGGCTAGCAGAATTTGGATAATCTCTATCTTATTAACTAAAAATTAAATAAATTTTGTCACTCACATTTATGAGAAAGATGAACCTGCGGATTCTTGCACAACTGATGGATGCAATGTATTCTATGTTTGAATGCATGCTGTTGAGCTCAAGTCTCAAATCGGCACACACATAAAATGGACTTTCATACTTTATTTTCATTTAAGTTGGAGATGAAAACACATCGCCATACATATACGTAGAAAAAAATTGAATTATAATTTTTAAAAATTTCATAGTTCACTATATTCCGTTTTCACTAGTAATGAGATCGAGAACTTAATCTTAACTTCATAAAATCCGACATCATTGGAGAGTTCATGTAATTGTTATCTTACGTTCCATGACATTTATGCAATTATTTTCAGTATAGCTTGCTAATAAGTTAGTTTAAATTTCATTTTTGTCTTTTTTGGGAATAGGATGACCACAAGGCATCGAGGAACGTTTGCGGTCTGCGGATCATGGATTTAGAAATGGTGTTTTAAAGTATCAACTGATGTGAAAAAAATAATTTTTGGCAACCTGTGGAATAAAATATGCAGGTTAATTTAATTTACTTATTATTATTATTATTATTATTATTATTGCAATTTCTCTCACAATTTGTGAAAAATGCGTTAATTTTAAATACCTTTTTAATTTAAAAATAAAAACTCTTAAATATTTATATTTCCTGTGCTCCTAAAATCAAAACATTTAATCAGAATCTGGTATTCTGTTTTTGTAAGATAAAATGGGAGACATTTCTTAAAATTTTTACAAATCGCCACTGACAATTACTCTATAAAAGCAGACAGAATCGATAAATATTTCAATACGTTATTGAATTTTGATTATAAATGCCTAAAGCAAACACTTTTCAAAATTTACTAAAATTACTATACAATTTCTGGGAAACAAATGTAATTATTTACAACTTGTAATTATATTTTATTTTAATGATAAACTTAACTTAAATATTTTATAATTGATAATTTATATTTATTCTGGGGATTAATCGCAGTATATCCAAAATACTTCGAACTACATTTACTTAATTGTTTAGATTTACGGTGTTTCACTACGGATTCTTAATCACAACACATGAAATTTAAATTTTAATTAAAGCAGAAATATTCTTTTTACATAGTACAGATTTCCATACTTTCTGCCAAATAAAAATTGTCAAGAAAATGGAAAATTATAATAGTGTCTCTCGATATGTTATTGTAGCATAAAATTACTTATAATGATAGTCATAGTTACAGAATTTGTTCAAGTATCTATCAAATGTTTGTGTACTATAATTAAGTTCATAAGAGGGTTTCCTTAAATCAAAAATTATGTTTAATTAATTGTATTGACATCACGTCAATAACAGTTTCTCAAATGTTTCTCTAAGGTTCTTTTCTCAGAAAGTTCAATTTTTTGCATTCAGTCAAAAGATTCTCCTTTAAATAAAGGTGTAATTATCAAGAATTTCAGTTTAATCTTAATGCGTATAACTTGTAAAAGGCTCATAAGAATCCCAAGTAATAAACCAAATTATAAAAATTTATTTCAAGCATTTAACATACTGTTTTAAAAGAATTAAGTGAAGAACTCAGACATTTCACAATATATAAGGGTCATAAGCAGTACATAATAATATAAGATTAATATTATTTGGGTAGCACAACTCTCTAATTGTAACAAATCAGCTCTTTTCGCGAAAGCAAACTCTACAAGACCTGAAAGAATTTATCTATTCAAAAAGCAATTTTCGTATTGCTGCAAATGTTGACATTAAAATTATAAGGTTTTTCTCCCACCTTCCTAGCGTGCCTTCGTGGTGTAATGGTTCTGTACGCTGAGCCGATATTCCAGAGGTCCGTGGTTCGATTCCCGGCGAAGGCGATTGCTCATTTTTTCATCTTGCTTGCTTCCAAAAAACATATATATATAAATGCCGAGCGGTAAAGACGCTGAACACTGGTAGTTCGGTCCGAGGTTCTAATCCCGCGAACGGGCTGGCTGCATGATCGTTTTCGTGGTTTTCCCCATGTGTAACGTGGTTACGAGCCAGTTTCTCTTAGAAAGTCCTCCACGAAGGCATCCCTCTCTTTAGGCAGATAGCCCTCGTGTGCTTTTCCATAATTGAATAATCCTAATCCTAATCCTAATCCAAAAAATACCTAATGTCTCTAAAGTGGCGCCTGAACTAAAAGGATGTTGGATGATGATTCTCCTCACCCAGGATTTGGCGGTTGGGTCCGCTAAAACCCCAGTGACCCTTTAAAAAGGGGAAGTATATAAGTTATTTCTCCCGCCTTCCTATCGTGTCTTCGTGGTGTAGTGGTTTTGCACCCTGGGCCGGTATTTCAGAGGTCCGTGTTTCGATTCCGGGCGAAAGTGTTTGCTAATTTTTCATCTTTACGCCCTCGAAAAAATCCTAATGTCTCCGCAATACTACAAATTAATTTAAACTACTAAAGTTAAATTGCAGTTTTTGCTTGAATCTTTATAACGTAAGGAATAGTAGATCCGTAGATATTAAAAAAAAGTTGTGCTGAAAGAAAAGTATTATTTGTCCTTTTCTTTCAGCACAACTTTTAGTCCCATTTCATTTAAGTAGCATACATTTTTACATCTTTTATAACGTTTTCAAAGTTCTTGGTGGTGATGATCGTCCCAACTCATTTTCATTTCTAACTTTCTTGAAATATTATTGTTCTAACTGCGAACATAGAATAATCGCCAGTGGGTCACATTACTGTCTAACAAACGTTTTCACAAAACTCCCCAAAATTCTGTACTCCCATGAACATTTTTCACAACCACCGGCTTTTCATTACCACTATTATAACCCCACGCGATTGTGAGATTAAGAAATTCTTTTTCCCCAAGTGCGCGCGATGTTTGTCAGTTGTTAAATCTGTAATGCGAGCTCCTTTCGTTTGCTACTTTGTTTTGTAACTGGAATGGATGCTGAGCTCGTTGATGACCATCAAAAGGTTAAGACGATCTACTTAATTCTGTATTCATATTCCAATGATAATTTCTTGATTCCGATATTTAATATCCAAGAATTTTTCATGGCGTTGAACTCAAAACTGTCTTTACATTGAATCTGTCTTAATGCATAGTCGCGTGCAAAATTAGTCGAATTACTGAAAACCTAATGGATAGATTTTGATGACATTTGGTACGAATATATATTTAATATTTATTTATAACAAAGAAATGTACTTTCCAAAAGTAATTTTATGTACGCAAAATTATCAGTAAAGCTCACAGTGCAAGGATGTCCAAAATACACTTTGTGATATAGAACTGAAAATAAGTTTAATGTGTCCCCTCTCACAGACAGACAGCTCGCGCAGCGTGGCGATATACTAGATAAGAGGCTGCTGGGCAGTCCTGTAGCAGTCGCTCCCTTTCCTGTAGCAAGGCAGTTTCCAACTCTAGAGGGTTCTCGGAGAGGGATGGCGAGATGAAACTGCCCTCCCAAGAGAGTCTCAGATTTTATAATGGTAGAGAGATCTGGTTGACTAACCCATGCGAAAAATATCCTCATTTTCCATGCAATTGTCGACCAACTGAGCCCTATGTGGACGAACGTTCCCATCTGTTAACAAGGAACTAGAAATAACTGCGCTCCTAAAAAGTCGAATATAGGGGTCTAAGATATTTTATCTGTACATCTTAGAAGACAGGAAACCTTTATCAAACACTGTAGAGACATTAGGTATTTTGGAAGCAGGAAAGATGAAAAAATAATAACGCCTTCGCTGGGAATCGAATCGCGGACCTCTGGAATACCGGCCCAGCGTGCCGGTACATTACGAAGGCATGCTAAGAAGGCGGGAGAAATACTTTATATAATCCCCTTTTTAAAGGACGACTGGGCTTTTAGGGGACCCAATCGCCAAACCCTGTGTGCGGACAATCCTCATCCAACACCCTTTTTAGTTCGGGCACCACTATAGGGACTTTAGGATTTTTTAGGAAGCAGGCAAAATGAAACATTAGCCATTGCCTTCTCGGTAATCGAACCACGCACCTCTGGAATACCGGACCAGCGTGCAGAACCACTACACCACGAAGGCACGCTAGGAAGACGAGAGAATTACCTTATAACATATACAAGGTTTTGCGGCCGTCAAACGTAATACCTGCTCAAATTATTACTTCTCCACCAGTATAATGATCCTTTTCCCTGAAGAAAGAGGGATAGTATTGTGTTCTAAGCTCTCTTCATATGCAGGTACGCCGAAAATCAGCTTTCAGGCTGAATCTCGAATCATCATAAAATGCTCGATGCTCCATTGTGCTCCACTCTGTCTTTACATCTAAATTTTGAACAGAATTTATAATTGTGTGATTAGGTGCTACAGTTATTAAAATATTCCACAGTTCTTGCAGAATAGACTGTCGTACAGCCGGTCGATATTTATTTATGGTCTTTTCACCCTTGATGGGTGCTACAAATGAACCCTTGACGGGTGCTACAAAAGTTATTATTATGTATTTAATTGACTGTATCTATGTGTTGAGAGCTCCGTGATTGCTCGGGAGTAATTCGCCTCATTTTCGTTCATTATGTGTCGATAGTTTTGAGAGGCAGCCTTGATGTCATTTGACAATCGTGTAGGTAGTGGCTGGGGCCGCCCTTGATACTACAGCAGCATTTGTTTGCCGAATCTGTATAGATAAATCTATATAATCTGTATCGATATCTGTATAATCAGTGGGACGATGATTTTTGTATAGCTGTGTGGCATAGCTGCAGTTAGTCTTGATTTCTGCGGAAACCGTGTTGTAGCAATTCTCTTGCCATTCTTATACGGCCTGAAAAACATTCAGTTTTTTTCTTGAAATGGAAAACTAGATTTGGAATTTAGATGCAATCTAGGATCTGAAATTGCGGCTTTCGCTAGTTTATCCTCGGGCTCATTTTCTTCTTTCCGATATGGGGTTCTCAATTTAACCTTTTCTTTGCTGTGTACTATAAAATGGCGAATGTCATGAAAATATCTGTTTTTGCTTTTAGTACCTGTTATTACCAGTACAGTAGAAACTATACAAGTTTATTATGGTTTGTTTTTAATATGCTAGTGCTCCCAGAATAGCCATTAGTTAATAGACCGTGTAGGGTTTATATTTACTTTAACTAACATTTATTTTAAGCTATTTTTCCTGTCAAGCCTCTACTTTCTCCTGGAATTGCCAATACCAGAGTATGTAAATTTTAGTAGAACGCGCAGAGTATTAAAATTTTAGCAGTAAGTTGAGTTTAAATATTAGGGAAACGAGATTGTAAGTGTGCTTCTTGAATCGCGAGCGTGAAGGTTGCTAGGTAGAAATTTTAAGAACCGCGCGTTTCGGAATGTGTGCCTATTTCGGCAATTCGTTGAACCTTTCAAATTCTTAAACAGTAAGTTTGTTGAATCTCAGCTGTATCTTAGAATGTGGTAAAGTTAGTTACGATTATAGAGCCTCGTATATAGTGACTTCGTTATTTATTCATCCTGTCATTTATTTTTAGTTGTACTTTTCTATTTGGTTTAACCGCCGGGTCGGGGTAGTTTGTGAGCGTCACGTGAACGCAACTGTGATTTCTAAAGTGAAATAAAAAGGGATTTAAACCCTTCTTACGAGTTTGTATAATTTTTACAGTTCATAGCAGTCACTACTATTGTTGCTGACAAGTTGGGGCCAAGCAACATCATACTGGCGCCCGAAAACTTTACGAACTGAGATGGCCGAAAACTGGATGGAAGCTCCTGTACAACTCCAACAACAAGAAATGGCGAACCAATTAGAAGGATTTGGATACCTGGTCCAAACGATGAGAGCATCTATCAAGCCAAACGTCAATTTCGACGGAAAAAATTCGGTGGCGATATTCTTAGAGGGCCTCGAAAATCATTTCCTGTTATACCCTGTGCCTGAAAGACAAAAAGTTGCCATTGCCACGTCTGCACTAAGAGGACAGGCCTCATTATGGTGGAAGAGTATAGGGAAATTTTTATTAGGAGAATTCGGAGGCCAAACATATACCTTTGAAAATTTCAAAAGATCATTATTAAAGGCCTTTCCCATAGTGAAAGCCCGAGCAAAGCTAGAAGCTGAGCTGTATAATTTTTATCAACGAAATATAGAAGAGTTGACGGACTTTATTCTGCGTAAAGTTAAGCAGACGGATATGCTGTATGGAAAGAAACCTGACAAGGAGATAATTTAAATAATCTTACCAAGATTGCTACCTGCTGTCCAAGATTACTTCGAAATCCGAAACCCAAGCACCTTGCAGGAACTCTTCGAGTTGGCGGTCAAGTTCCAAAACCGCAGAATAGTGGAAAAATCTAGAGGGGGCATCGTATTCTCAAAGTCACCGAAGGCAATCCTCAAATCAACAGACCGGAAACACAAATCTCTCTTATGGGGAAAAGAGCTATCAAGCCAACTCTTCGAAGCTCGAAGGTCAAGGCCCAAAAAGGAAATCTGAAAACAATCGTCAGCGTACCCAGAAGAGTGAAGTTGAAAGGAAAGCTTTAAACGAGTAGAGGGGCCTGTAAAAGCGAGGGTCCAGACCCCGGAAGTTTCGAAAAAACCCTCAAAAATATACCTAAATACGGTCGTGGTAAAGAATTCCCAATTACCGATTATTCAAGTCCTGGTTGGCGATGTACCAGTAGAAGCCCTCATTGATACAGGGGCAGAAGGTAATTTTATGAGTGATACATTTTTAAGAAGAATTTTAATAGGTTACGATTATTTAAAAATAAAAACACAGAAATTATAGCGGCGCAAGGAAAAACCTGTCAATGCATCGGGAAATTATCATTAAAAATACAGGTAAAAGATGAAAGCCTCAAAGTATCAATTTTTGTGGTCAAAAATTTGCAGAGTACAGTCATCTTAGGCATGGAGTATTTAAAGGCCGCCAAGGCCTAACTGAATTTTCAGGAGAATTCGATCATGCTGGAAATGGATCGGATGGTGGTGGAGCCAGTGAAACAACCGCAGGTGGACCTTAGCCATTTGAATGACCATGAAAGCCAAGCCATCCAGCAAGTGGTGAGTACTTTTTCAAACTTGTTTTCAGAACGGCCTGGTAATTGTCAAATTGTAACACATGATATACAATTAACTGCCGATAAACCCTGTAGGACTAAACCCTGCCGGTATGATAAACAGAAAGAGCAAATTATCGAAGAACACATTCAGGAAATGCTGCACAACCAGATAATAACGCCCATATATAGTGAGTACGCGAGTCCAGTCGTACTATGTAGGAAAAAGAATGATTTCCTTCCTTCGGATAAAAGGGCTTAGAGGTTTGCTATCGATTACAGAAAGCTTAATAGTGTTACTAAGTTCCCAGTTTACCCTTTGCCGGTTATAGAGGAAATTATTAGAAAGATTAAGTCTACGAGATACATGACTACGTTGGACTTAACGTTTGGCTACTATCTAATAGCTATGAGCCCCGAAGATATACACAAAACCGCGTTTATCACAAAATCGGGCACTTATGCATTTTTACGCATGCCCTTTGGGTTGTGTGGGGCCCCGTCAACATTCCAGAGAGCTATGGACATTGTTCCAAAGCCTGTCCTAGGAAAATCGACTTTAATCTCTCTAGATGATATAATTATAACGAGTAGTGCGTTGGAACAACATATTAAAGATTTGGAAGAGGTTTTTAAATTATTAAAAGAGGCCGGTCTTACAATTAACTCCTCAAGATGCAAGTTCGCCTATAAAGAACTTAAATATCTGGGTTATAAAATTTCCCAAAAGGGTATAGAAACTCAGGATTCAAAAATAAAAGCCATCAAGAATTTCCCACCTCCCAATACCGCCAAGAAACTTTCTTCTTTCCTTGGGTTATGTTCTTATTATCGGTCGTTCATAAAAGATTTCGCGAACACTGTTGAACCGTTGTTAGCATTTAAAAGAAAGAAAAGTAAGTTTACGTGGATAGCAGAAGCAAATACAGCATTTGAAAGGTTAAAAGAAGCACTCATCAAAGCCCCTGTTTTGAAATTCCCGGAAGGGGACGAAAACCTGGAAATTGCAGCAGATGCGTCGGACTATGCCGTAGGTGCGGTTCTCATGCAGAACGGCCATCCTTTGGCATTTTTTAATAAAACTTTAAATTCTACGCAAAGTAATTATACAGCTACAGAGAGAGAAACATTAGCCGTATTAATGGCTGTACACAAATTTCGAGTTTATTTCGGCAAAGCGCCAGTAACAGTCCTTTCGGATCATGCGGATGTTGGTAGACTTTACTCGGGGAAAAACCTAACGCCCAGGTTAATAAGATGGGCTTTAAAACTTCAAGAATATAATCTAAGAATTAAATATAAACCGAGTAAAGGAAACAATGTAGCTGACGCACTATCTCGAATAAAACTGGACGATGAAGGCAATGAACTCAAATGCGCTGTGTTGACTTAAAAAATTTTAGATTCTAGAGAAACAATTATTGCTGAATTGAAAGCTGATCCTGAATTTGGAAGTATCTATGTGCATTTGAAAGACCCCGAAAGCTTTGAACACACAGATATCGATGCAATAGGAAGTAGAGCAGAAAACTATGAAATAATAAATAATTTATTGTTTTATTCGAATGCAACAAACGAAAATTTCGAATATAGACCAGTCATCCCAGCCTCGCTTCGAGTAAGCATTTTGAAAGAATTACACGACGCGAAAACAGCGGTCAGAAAGACAATAAAAAGGGTACGCGAGGCGGTATATTTCCCGCAATTATACAAAATAGTAACTGCGTATGTCAGGTCCTGCAATCAATGTCAATTAATAAATGATATTAATTACAGCCCGGCCGGGTACTTAAATAGCATTCGCGCTACATTTCCGAATGAAATTTTAGGCATAGATCTTCTTGATCCTTTTCCCCAGAGTGAGTTAAATAAAAATCATTTCCTTTAGTAATTGTAGATCATTTTTCAAAATGGACAGAAATTGTTCCACTTAAACGCGCGTCAGCCAAAACAGTCGCAGATGCATTCTTTCACAGATACATTTTAAAATACGGTACACCGATAAAACAAACAATTCGTTATAGCGTTAACGGTAGCGATAACGGTAAAATATTCGTTAGCCAAATATTTGAAAACATTTGCACTGGACTTGGCATAGCAGAAACATCGCAGAAAAACATCGCAGAAAGAGTTAATAAAAACATTGTAAAAATAATTCGAAGTTATGTTAGCACACATCACAAGCGCTGGGATGGCTACATAACTGAGTTAGCTTATGCTTTAAGAACAGCAATTCATGATACTACTGGAAAAACTCCAGCAGAATTATTTTTAGGACGGAAGTTAATTACCCCATTAGATAAATTATTCTTTGTGCAACTAAGAGAAGAAGAATTCAAACAAAAAGATATACAGAAACTTATTGATCAGGCAATTAAAAGTTCGGATACGGCAAGGAATAGACAGGTGATGGAGGACGGGGACGCCTGGTGTTTAACATAGGTAAACAGGCGTGTTTCCCACGCCCTCCCCTATCTAGGAATAACAACTCCCTGGGGCCCCGTGAGGCTGCCTCGGGAGTTTATAATACAGATCTAAAGATCAATACATGGCCAAACAGGGCCTGAGGATTATTGTTTGACAATGGTTGCGTGACAATAACTTTGTGGGTGTGCATGGCTGTTGGAATAACACAGATACATAAAAATATACAAAACAAATACAAGAATAGATACATATACAGGCAAAAACAAACAAATTCTAACAGATACGAACATAAGGATGCATTGATATTAAGGGAAATATGAAGAGAGACACATATGTAAGATACAAGAGTAAAAACAAGAGTAATAAATACTTATAAAGTCATATGTGTATTGCTGGTATCCTTGGGGTTGCAAATGTGCTGTGAGCACTTAAACACAGAGATGAAGCTATTAGGACCGGATGTCGAGTTATGGTGCCAGGAGTTAGTGTTAGAGTTCGCTGAAAGTACAGTCTGCACTATAGTTCAAATTTGCAAGAGTTCAGGCTACACTAAAGTTTAGTGTACACTGTGGTACTAACAGCACTAAATTTGGAGTTTAGCACAGTCACTAAGTTTTAATGCAATTGCTATAGGTTGGTACAGTCACTACAGCGCAGACACTATGTTAGGCACAGTAATTTCAGTACACAGTCACAATGTTTGCACAGTTACTATGACTGTGAACAAGTACGGTGTAGGTACTGATCTTCACTGATGTGTGCACTAGTGCTTAGGCATAGTCGGAGTTGGTGCATGATGTATACGTGCGGTGCAATTATTACGTGCAACCATTCATTGCAATAGGTTGGAAGGTGATGTAGGCATTCGAAGGCACTTTGAGTTGACACAGTTGGTACTCTGCTAGCACACCGGTAAGGTAAGTTCTAAAGAAGATTGACGTGTGCACATAAAGTTGAAGGCTTGGTGGTGGGGAGCTTTTGTTTAGCAACTTGTGGGGGTGGCCCCTGAGTGAAAAGCTTTTGAAAAGGTTGGATAGTCGGTAGGGGGGACGAAAAGATGATCGTGTTTAATCTGGTCTATTACGGTGAGCAGATATCTTGGCCCATTGTCCCGATTTGAGTGATAGCTTTGCAGATTTTGGTTATGGCTGGCTTGTGAGTGATGATAAAGCGGTGGTACGCATCTCTGTTCATGGTTGGACATGGGAGGTGATGGTCTTTTGTCAGCTGGCAGGTGAAAAGATAGTGGTCTGGGTTGCCTGGGGCTCCACAGACGCATATATCTGTTGATGAGATGTTGTGCCTTTGGAAGTAGCTGGGGAATGGGCCGTGTCCCGTGATATATCGTGTCAGCGGAGCGATTGCGATGTGTCGATCCGTGCTGACTTTGGGGAAGAAATCGTAGGTGCGGCGGCCAGTTGTGCTATGGTTCCATTCCTCCTGCCATTGTTGGAGCCCTTTACTCCTTAGCTGTCCCTTTAGGTAGGAAGGTGGGGCTTGAAGGTGGATCTGCTGTGCATTTGAGTCGGTAACTGCCTGATTGGCTAAACGATCTGCTGACTCATTGCCTTCGTTGTTGGCATGTGCTTTTATCCACATCAGCGTCGTGTGCATATGTGAATTTTGCTGCAAGAGGTGCGAATTTTGCTGCAAGAGGCGATGACTAGTGGGGATCTGTGTTGATGGTCCTGAAGGGCTTGAAGTGTTGAGTAGCTGTCTGTATGAAGTGTGGCATGAGTTAGATCATTATGGACAATGTGCTGCATTGCTGCTGTGATGGCCAGGACCTCCGCTTGGAAGATGCTGTTGTGATTTTGCAAACAACCTTTCCATTCTTGTTCTATCAGGCCATCCTGGTAGTGGATGTAGGCACTGCCTACACCTTCCTCCTGTTTAGAACCATCTGTAAAGATGTGGGTACCTTGTGAAGGTACTTGCATTCCAGTGTTGGTAGGGGTGCGTGGAATGATGACAGAAATTCCTTTGCCTTTAATTGCCGGGTGTGTGTGGAGAGGGTGTCCTGGTGTTTCAAACTGGACTGGGCTGTAGGTGCTATTGTAGAATGTGACGTCTTTTCTCAAGTATACTAGAGTTGTATATGCCGCTTCCATTTCTACTTTGATGTGGAGAGGCAGCAACCCTGCAAGGACAGTCACCGCACTTGTTGCAGTTGTGCGAAAGGCTTTCGTGAGGTTGAGGGCGTTGGACGGTAGTCAGTAATTTGATTTTACGAGCGCCCATTGGGTGGGCCCAGGCAGCGGCAGCGTACGTGGCGATCTTCTCTGCCACAGTGTGATATAGGATCTTCTGTATATGATGGTTCTGCCCCCAATTTTGCCCTTGAAAGGTGCGTGCCTTCCTTGCAATGGTGATAGTCTTCTTTCTGATGTCTTGAATGTGCGGGAGCCACGTGAGTCCTTGATCCCAGAGAAGGCCTAGATGTTTAAGAGTTGAGACTATCTTGATGTTTTGATTGTGCAATTTGATACAAGGACGGCGTGATGGATTTGTACCTGCCCTAGGGATGACAAGGGCCATGGATTTCTCAGTGGAAATTTTGAGTTTTAATGCAGTGCACATGTTTTCGAATATGGTACACGTTGCAGTCCCATTTCTTTCTAATTCCTTCCGTGTGCGTCCCTTGACCAGCAGAGCGACGTCGTCTGCGTAAGCAACAACTGTAGTATGCTGTGGCCAGTCAGCTTCCAGCACAGAATTGAAAGTTAGGTTCCAGAGAACCGGTCCGGCGCAGGAGCCCTGGGGGCATCCTCGCTCCTGGCTTTTGGTGGTTGTGCCGTTGTCGTTGGAAATTAAAAAGCTTCGGTTCTCCAAATAGCTATTAAAGGTGTTAAAGATATTTGCTGGGCAGCGTGCTATTCTGAGGGCTTGTTGTATAGCAGGCCACCAGAACGAACGCGCTCTGCAGGTCGATGGAGATGAAGGCCGTATGATATCCCGTAGCTCTGTTGCGTTGTATAGTGTCCCGGATAGTACAGAGAGCATGTGTGGTGGAGAGACGTGGTCGGAAACCGAACTGTCTTGAGCTGAGGAAATTGGTCACATGCAGGTGATAGGACAGCCGTTGGACAAGTAGTTTTTCATAAATCTCACCCATTGCGGATAAAAGGCAGATGGGTCGATAAGAGCGCAAATCTTGTGCGCTTTTATTTTTCTTTAAGAGAACTACTTGTCCTTGTTTGAAGGCCTGTGGAAAAATTTGTAGATGAAGAAGTCTATTGAAGAAGGTGCTGAAGAATGATAGACATGCATTGTAGGCCACCTTGATGATAGCATAGTCGAGGCCGTCTGGGCCTGGTGCCTTTTTGCGCGGGAGGAGTTTGAAGACGTGTCTAATCTCACTGCTACTGAAGGGAATATCATACGAGGTGGTGGGAGTGCTTGCATTTTCGCGGATGATACGCTGTGAGGGCGTGTCCTCCTCTGGGTTGTCATCAGGGAATATAGTGCTCAGGATTTTGCTGGCAGTGTGTTCCACTATGTTGGTATTATCGGCCAGTGCTGGAGTCTGGATATGGATCTGTGCCGGGCGAAAGACTTTGCCGGTGGTAAGTTTGTGCAGGATGCCATATGGGTTATTATTAGCTGTACAATAGTTCCTCCAACTAGTAATTTTGGCTGTTAGAATATTATTTTTGTAAAGGGCTCTCTCTTTCCTGTATGCCAGCAAAATTTGTTGTCTGATGCTGTTGTCTGCAGTGCGGATGCGACGTCTAAGGGCTCTGCATTTTTGTCGCTGTGTGCGAAGCTCCTTGGTCCACTAAGAGACTCCTTGTAGTTTCATCGCGGACCGGGTAGGCAGAATGTTGTGGCACATGTCTTTCAGTGTCGCCAGGAGTTGATTGGTGAATAATTCCATGTCGGCTGGACTGTTAATGCTGTGAAGTTTTCTTTCTTCGTTATGTAAGATGGTGGAGAAGGTGGAGGTGAGGTGCCGGATTTTATTGCCTGGGAGCTTAAACCTGGTAATAACAGAAATGGTGGTGTCGCAGCTGATGGAGAAATGTATGTACTTGTGGTCTGAGTTACTCTCTTCTTCATTTATTGTCCAATCTTGAATTTTACGTGCGATGTTGTGCGTGCAGAGAGTAAGGTCTGGCCAGCCAGTATTGTAGGAGTTATTGTAAGTGGGTGGAGCGTCTGGAGTGTTGAGGAGGTGGAGGTCATGACAAGCCACAAAGTCTTCCAGTTCTTGGCCCTTTGTGCTAGTATCCGCGTAGCCCCATATGCTGTTATGGGCATTAAAGTCACCGCCTACGAGAATCGGAGTTGAGGGATATCTTTGCATGACATCAAGGACGTTGGTGGTGAGATTCATAATATCTTCAGAAGGTGGTGAGTAAACAGAGTTGAGGATGAGACGAAAGTTTTGAAGGGCTAGTAGTATGGCAACTATGTCGCGTTCTTGTTTAATAACTATGGGGGACCAGGAGGGATTGCAGCATGCAATGGCTGCTCTTGGGGCTTGATTTTGGGGAACGGATTTCTGTTGAAAGAGTGTCCAGCCAATTGGAAGACCTGCAACCTCCCCTTCTCTGGTGTAGGGTTCTTGAAGTAGAAGTACGTCGGCATCATGCGTAATTGCGTGCTGGATAAGCTGTGATGTTGCGGCTCGTGCTCTTTGAAGGTTGATTTGTATACATTTTACAGTGTCGTTTGACTGCGTAGTGTTGCTTGCCATATTGTTTGGGATGTCAGGGGTACCATTAATCGTACTGTGTGCTACGCTTGATTCGTGCAATGTACCTTCCGTACGTAGGGCATGTGACGTCGTAGGCTGGATATGCGCAGAGTGTCTTATTGTGGCTCCTATAGTTCCAGTCTGCACAGTTGATGCAGGTGGGTTGGCGGGCGTTGCAGTCTTTAATGCTGTGGCTGCTAGAACAGAACGCGCAATAGATCTTGTTTTTACAGTTCTGTTGGGTGTGCCCGAATTCCTGGCAGCGGTAACATCTTCGTGTATTATAAAATTCTGCGATTCGATGTGCTCGCCAACCGAGGTACATTCTTGGGGACTGAATGAGTTGATGATATGCTGGTGGTGTGCATTCCAGGACCCACTTGACTCCATTTCCTTTGTATTTTAATCTGTAGAGGACTTTAGCTAAATTCTTGTTGAGGTGAAATTCAGATCCTAGTGCTTTTTCGATGTCTGCCTGGGAAACTGCTGGGTGTACGTCGTGGATGGCAACTTTGGGAAGTCTAGTAGAAGGTAGTTTAGTCGTAACTAGTTGCTTCCCTTGGGTACCCTGTAGTTTTTTGTAAGTTTCTCAAGATCTTCGGGAGTAGCACTTCGGGCCAGACCCTCTTTTTGAATTGGTCTTAGCGTGGTGATCTTAACCCCTAGTATGGGAAGAGGAAATTCAGCACTGAGTCGATCTTTAAGTTCCTTCCTTGTGAGCTTTGTGTCTTCTTTAGGGTAAAGCAAGAGAGTGTGTTTCGGTGGTGGTTTAGACACCTGTGCATAGGATGTTGAGACTGTTGGAGGTGTTGTTGTCGTGGACACACTGAGGAATCCAGGATCCGTGTTGGTGGCTGTGCTCGCTGTTGGTGGCTGAGAGCTCTGCGTAGGGCCTCTAATGGCTAATTCTTTGAGAGCGTCGAGGATGCCTAGTAGCTGTTCGCGTAGGTCCTTGGTTAATAGATGTTTTTTACCACTGTAACTAACTGCAATTTCAGCAGCACTCGCGTACAGCGTGTCGACCTTATCTTTGTAGCTGATGTCTTCTGAATTGATCAGGGCTGGCGCTTCAAATTTGCCATGGTACACCGACGTATTTGCCGATTTATCAGATGTCATTGTAGTGATTTCACTATTTGTGGTGCGCTGGTGGTGTTGCACAATAGTCGTAATTACAATAATAGAGTACAGTAAAGCCCCTGAGAAAGTCCACTGGAGCGGGCTCTCGTCCTTTCCAACGTATCCTTCTTTTCTCACAGCCTTTACTAGAGTTATCTCGAAATCCTTATCGTTTAAGAATGGTGTCGATATTCCTACTTAGACCGGAGATAATTGCACATTAATCCAGAAGTAAGGCACTTTTATGTCGCACAATAAAAACACTGTAATAAATCGCACAATCACTTCACAATCACAACACTGGTATCAATGAAGAGATCATATCTTCCACTTTCCAATGGTACTAGGATTGAAATTGGATGCCTGTAGGTACCAGAGAAATCTTAATAGATGTAAACACCACAGTTAGTTACGATTATAGAGCCTCGTAGATAGTGACTTCGTTATTTATTCATCCTGTCATTTATTTTTAGTTGTACTTTTCTATTTGGTTTAACCGCCGGGTCGGCGTAGTTTGTGAGCGTTAAGTGAACGCAACTAATTTCCAACCATGCTGAACAGTTACAATAGGCCAGACTAGTTTGGAGGTATAAAGAATTGTAGAGAAGTCAGAAGATGCTGAGGGTTGAATGCAGGCTGTGGACGTGTGGCCTTATATGCTATTTAAAGATTTACACTGAAGATATGCTCTTGTTTTGATTTGCAAAATGAAGTCATGGAATAAAATGTTATAAATGATAGAAGAGTAAGCAAAACTAATGGTCACTAGTTGCAGATGATAGCTAAACTGAAAACAATGGGGAATGCTAAAAGTAGGCTTATTTCGCAAAAAAATATCCGAGTCATTGTTTACTATTTAATAACTTATTCTACATTATAATTATATTTATTGTAATTATTTACAATATTTTAACAAGTTACTTTAATCACATTATACCGCTAATTAGTATTTTAATAATACTTAGTTTTGAATAAGAGGGTAAGAATGAATGCGTTACAACAGTACTTCTCGTAAACTTAGGTATAAATTATTATTAATAATAAAATTTATTAATATTTTCAATGTTTGTTAGTTTTAGAAATTGATGTTTTTAATTATTGCAATAATAAGTATTTAAAGCACTTGCTATTAAGTAAAAACTATTTTATCAACAATGATATAATGAAGGATTAAAATTTGATTATATGGATATTGGAAATAAATGTAATTCTAAAGATGTGGGATCACTATTTTAATTTCTACATATCATAAAAGAGATAGAGTCTGTGTGTCTTTCGTTCGTGCTCCGCGTAAGCTAAAAACCCAGTGCTAGAAAATTTGGTATATACACTAGGTGCATCTAGACAAGACCCAGTGCACCTCAAAGCGATTTTTTCAAAATTCGAATTAAATTTGTTTTTTTATTTTATCTTTTCGATTTTATCACATCATTTTGAATAGTTTCATTCTTTTAGAAATGTGGTTTTGACAATAGTGTTTCATTCAATGTTCCTTTATACTGAACTGCTGAATGTTGAAAATATGAGATAAATGCTATTTCCTTATTATATTATGAGATAAATGCTATACACGCAACACGCACATCGCAATCTTCTTATTCTCACGTGCATGTGTCTGGCGACGCACAACAGAAAGAATTTCGTTTTTTTTCCCTTTCTCTCTTTATTAGCTAATGGCAAAGAGGTTTGTATATTTTGAATTATATCCTCCACAAAACACAATTTTGATTGGGTATTGCTTTCTGATGATCGTTCCATTCTTTTAGAAATGTGGTTCTGGCAACAGTTTTTCATTTATTGCTTTGGTTACTGGATTGCTGACTGTTTTCTCTTAAAAATATGATATTTATTGGTTATTTTATTGTAATTTTTTATATTATATTTTAGTTGTATAAAAGGTTTTGCATGATGTTTTTAGTAAACAAAGTTCTTAACTTCCTTTATACCATTTGAATTCTTAAGATTTTGCAAAGGGAATTTTGTTAGTTTATTTATTAGGATAATTAATATTTGTATTGAGGGATATTGCTTATTTCATTGTAATTTTGTTATATGTAATACATATTTTGTGAAATTTGCGGGGTTTTTTATGAAGTCCTTCTGGAGACTAAATTTTGAGCGTTTTTTAAATTTAACGTTTGGTGTTTGTTCACTTTAGACATTTTTCCAATACATTTAAAAGTCAGAAGAAAGCTGGCCGCGTACCTGATAGTACAAGATAAAATACAGGTATTTCAATGAAATGAATATAAAGATGGGCAGAAATATTAAAGCTAGCTTTCTATTATGATGCCATACTAACCACTTAAATTACTTTTTTAGAATTAAATTATCAAAAGTTTTACCTTGTTTTATATTGCAGATATTATGAAACCCAAGTATCTTCAACTTTTAAGTGAAATATCTCCAAATATATCCACTGTACATCCAAGATACTTTGATAAAATGGAGCGCTCATTGAGTTCTTTACCTTGGATATATTTTTAATCTAAAAACTCTATGTAAGAGTAAAAGTGAATGTCAGAGCGCAAATAAATACGTCTTCCAATATCTGTTGCATTAAATAGTCTTTTTCGATTTCTAGGATTAAATAAACCTCTAATTTATTCTCCATGTTCTTGACATAAACTACAGAAGAATTACAGTCGCTTGAATATATTTCAGAATCGTTGGCTTTATCTTCCTTTAAAATTCAGTTATTCTTTCATAATTTAGATAAAGAAATAGTCACTTTCCTTTTACTCTTTTACCTTTCTAATTCGATAGGTTATGGAATTATGGAAGATTCCACATAGACGTCAATAAAACGATTTCTATAAAAAACAGTTAAAAAATATACAACTGAAATATTTTTACGTAAGTATTAAATAACGCAGAGCCTCCCTTAAACAGTAGCTGAAACAGCTTCAACGTATTAATCCTTTATTCTTATATCAGTTGCTCAGTACGGGGTAAATAGATCAGTTCACAACACGCCTAAAACATCTAACCAACCTTTATAAAAGAAAAGAAACAAACACCCTTATACATCACAGGTTTATCTATCCAATCTGCAACAAACAGGCATTGAAAGCAATTGTTTTAAAATTTTGGCTTCATATTACAAAACCAAAATGAAAATGAAGATTTAATGCTAAAGGATACTGTTGATATCCTAATCGCTATAAGTAAGTACTCAAACCAAACACAATAAATCCCTGACATAATTAAAAAGTCATTTTCGCTGATTCGCAGTGGCGTAAGTGCATTAAAGCCACCGCCTTAAAATTGAATCCAATTAGAAATAAGGATTCCGTAAACAATTTTTTAAATGCAAAACTGGGCATACTAATAATAAATCCAAAACCAAAGGTCTAAGTTTATTCTGGGGGGGATTAATTAAGTTCGTACTGTTAAAAGAACGCGAAAGCTACTGTAATGCTGAAGTGCACAAACATAATCAACACAAGAGTCTCCCCGATTTCAGCGAAGGGGAAATCGCTGTCAATCTGGATAGAGAATCTGATAATACAGAACTGTTGTTGAAACAGATGCTATTGAGTTTTCTGATTATTCAGGAGAAGGCTGTCTTTACACAAAGAATTAGAAGACAAGACTGACATCACGGACATGGAGAATGCAGTTTCCATGTTAATACTGGACTGCAAAGCTAATGTTGAATGGTTTAAATGATTTAGTAAACTTCCACATTTGCAAAAAAATGAAAGTGGCAAGTCCAAGTAGGCCGCAATTAAAATGCGTACGACAACAAAATCTATTTAGACATGTTTGTGAGATCCTGATCTGAATATCGGCATGATGATGACCCGAATGAAGTGATTAACACTAAATTTCCGGGACCCGTCATTTTGACAGGTTTTGGACTTCATGAGCAAAATTACAAAAACTAATATGTTTGTAATTTTCTAATTTATGATCAGAATTATCTATGTAATGAGATGAATACATACCGAAATTTATTTTTACTTCAGACCTTTAATTTTAGAATTTTGTATGGATATATGCCTATCCCTACGTATATTCGTCAAAATGACGAGGAAGCTAGTTTCATAGCTAATCGTAATGAACTGTTTTTTTAAGATATTATTTTTCTAGTGACAAATCTAAAAACATATAAGGTATTTCTCCCGCCTTCTCAGCATACCTTCGTAGTGTAGTGGTCAGCACGCTGGGCGCGTATTCCAGAGGTCGGTGGTTAGGGGTTCGGGTGAAAGCGTCGCGCATTTTTCATCTTTCCTGCTTCCAATTAACCTAATGTCTCTACAGTAGCTCTCGAACTAAAACGGTTGTGGATGATGACTCTCACAACCAGGATTTCACGATTGGGACATCTAAACCCCAGTTGCCCTTTAAGAGGGGGTATATAAGGTTTTTCTCCATCCTTCTTAGGATGCCTTCGTAGTGTAGTGGTCAGCACGCTGGGTATTCTAGAGTTCCGTGGTTCGAATCCCGGTGAAAACATTGCTCATTTTTCACCTCTCCTGCTTCCAATCAACCTATTGTCTCTGCAGGTCGTTCAGGACGCAGATGCTAAATAATAATCTCAGTTCCGTTATGGCTTCTGCAGGGCGGGCATTATACTGAAAGGGCTTCTTCCCGGTCAGTAGTTCTTCTTAACAGTGTAAAAGTAAAAGTAAAAGTTCAAAGAACGTAACTTTCTATAACTTTGAACCGAATATGAACGCACCGAGGTCCGCCAAAGTAGAGGACATGTAACGTGTGATTGATTATGTGTCAATCGTACGTGCCTAAAGCTTACCTAAAGCGTTAAGCTTGACTAAGGAACGATCTGCAGTCGATGAGTTCCAGTTAGCGTGTCAAGACGTTTTAGAAGTTGTTTCGCCGTCCAACTGGGCTAGGGGTTCGCGACGCTGACTGCCTACCAAACGGCCTGGGTCTAATCCAGGAACAGTCCAGGATATTTGCAAATGTATCTGTGTGGCATGGGAGCACTTTAAATATGCGGCGAGCCGAAAGTTCTCTCCAGAGGTTGCGGTAGGGAAAGAGGGGTGGGAGTCCCTCAGGTCCATCCCTCCAGGCCCTCCATCATAATTGGGGGCAGAACTGAGCAAAGTCGTACCGCCACCTGTATGGTGCTGAAGGGTCTTACCAATGATAGGCGCGATCTTCCACTCCTTGCCACGATGAATTTTGCGAGCTTGTTCTGATGATGCTGTCAGAGAAATGAGATAAGCCACACAAGAAGTTTCATTTAGTGTGAGTAGAGAGGATCGAGAATAAAGTATTAAATTATTATAAGTATTAACAATATCATTATAGAATTAGAGGAAATTACTAGTTTTGCTTCATTCTGATGAAATACCCTTCTTTTCTCATCGTGAGTAGTAAATGATCATGAGTAATAAAGAAGAGACTCTGAATTTCCAGGGAGAATAGTCATTATCATATAAGATTGCTCTGGTTAGTCTGTTAGCGCTAGAAACTACCGTTACTTTTTTACTTCTGTAAAAACAATTACAAATTTGTCAAATTGAAGAATATCAGCAGTTGTAGAATTGCAAGTTTTTAAAACTAAATTAATTATTTTTAAAGAAAATACAATATTTCCTACATCCGTCAATTTGACTGGTGTTCGTAAATAAAGCTATACAAAAATGTCTGTAAATCTAGCACTAAGCACAACCCTCAACATCGGGTACTGTACGGAAATGTATCGGGAATTCAACATCAAGTATATAGAGCTACGCTGCTTTTAAAAATTTTGTGAATTCGCTGTTGAATTGCATGTGGCGTAAAAACATGGGCCCCTGGAACCCCGAACTGTGAATTTCGAATTTATCTTATTATCGATTTCATATTTTATAAAAAAAATATTATTAAAAAACTCAACGATTTTAAAGTGAGAAATGCCAACGCTGTGCGGAAAAAAATATTTTTATCTCCAGCGCGCGAGACTGTCTATTGGAAATCCTAAAGATATACTGCTTTGTAAATATTTTTTGATATTGCTGTTGAACTGATTTTGTATTTTTCCGTTTTCCCGGCGCAGGCGATAAAGTCGCCAGTAGTGGTGCAACTGATGCCAAACGGAATATCATCTCTGGTAAACTTTTGCGCCTCATTTTCAAAACATATCGCAGCCATTTCTTATCAGATTGATTATTTTCTTCAATAATGGCATAAAATTACATAGAAGTTTTACTAGACAGCTCAATTTTATGCCCTAAGTCCATTCGCACCGGGAAACGGAAAAGTACCGTTTTTATCTAAGGAGCATGAATAGTAACATAAAACAAATATCTTAAAGCGGCATTTTTAGATTTTATATGATAATAAATGAGTTCTTTGATAAGGTCATCCATAAAAGTAAAATTTATGTGGCTGTTGAAATGATCATTCTGATATCTGAAGCAAATTAAGGATTTCTTAATTCTGGCAAAATTTGTATGTGAAAAACGAAAATAGAATAACAGGTACTTTTCTAATAGGTTCTATGTACATATATTACGTAGGATTTTTACCAGATAGCTCAATTTCATGCACTAAGGCCATTCGCGGTAATTAAATCAATTAGGATGCAATCACAGCGCTCATCCGATGGCGAAAATATAGAAAAGGCAAAGTCAAGGGTTAAATTCTAATGAGAATGCACTAGCGAAGTAAAGCATTGCGGTTTTACATAATTTCTGAGTAAGCTGTTAGTACGAATTGAAATAATTCTTGCATTTTAAACTTGTATCCCAAATTAAGATTTAGCTTGAAATTAATGTAAATAATTACTGAGAGAATTAGATTTTTGTAGCGTAGTTTACATGAGATGAGATCACTTGGGGTCACGTGATATGAACCGGCGAATCTGGATGTTGAACCATGAAAGCATAGTAAATTCTTAAATTAATGTCCTTTTTTATAAATTTATTGTCTTTATTTATTGGCTTTTTATAAAATTTTAAACGATAGTAAAATGTTTATGCCTTTAAAATAAAAAAAAATTCTTAGAACTAACATTTGTTAACATTTTTTTATGTGTATACTGTATCGTGTTGCCAATAAAGGCTGTTTGGCGAGATTTGCGTCGGCAAAACTGAAAAGTACCCTGATTTTTTTTTAAATGCGATGAATATGATTCTAATTCTAAATAAAATAAAGGCAACAAACAAAACGTTTATAAAGTATTCCTCCCGCCTTCCTAGCGTACCTTTGCGGTGCAGTGGTTCTGCACGCTGTGCCGCTATTCCAGAGGTCCGTGGTTCGATTCCCGGCGAAGGCGATAGCTCATTTTTCATCTTGCCTGCTTCAAAAAATACCTAATGTCTCTACACGTTAAAAAACACGCCTTTGGGCCTAATACGTTATAAGATCTGAAAGATTTCAGATTTTTATTTGCATTTTTTAATTTATAATTTTCTTTTATTTCTTTTTCCGGAATTTCAAAATCATGAACATTAATATCTATGCTAACCACTGCTTAAGCAATTGGGCAATAGGCTGCCAGAATATTCAAGAAGTTATAAAATTATGTAGTGTGGGTTTCCAAAGCAGATATTCTCTTGACCACTTCAAAATAAAATGATTTTTAGTTCTAAATATTTTTCACTGAGCACTCAGTTTATTAAGGTTAATAAACTGAGTGCTCAGTGAAAAATATTTAACTAATGTCCAATAAATGTTTTAGTTATTGTTATGCATTTGTGTAATTATTTTTTTAAACTGCTTCATTTTAAAACCTGCAGTAACAAACTTTCACCTGTCGTTATGACAGGTTACCTAAAACTAAAATTACAGGTTACCTAAAAGCTAAAATGACAGGTTACCTAAAACTAAAATTACAGGTTACCTGAAAGCTAAAATGACAGATTACTTCAAAAATAAAGTCTCAGAATTTAAAATTAGCTTCGTAAAATCAGTGATACTATCTTTAACGTTTATTTCATAAATGAAGTCAAATTATAAAAGTGAATCATTTGGCAAAAGCTGAGTATATTTATGATGAAAGCAGAAAAGTTAATATTTGTTCGAATATTATCTATTTAGAAATAGCTTACTTAAGTGCTTTCTTTGTTATGAAAACGACCCAGCCGACTACAAAAACAGTCAGAAAGTATATTTCAAGAAGCAACCTTAGTTCATGAATATTAATACTTTCTTTCAGTATGGCATATGTGCAAAGACGAAGCTTTGTTCATAAATAATGTCCTTCTTATTTTTAAAATATTAAAAAGAAATCTCAGGGTTAAAGCAAGCAGGGCAATGCAAACGAAAAAAGAAATGCCAAAGGAAATTTTTATCGAACGTCGAACATTCCATCTTGGCACATGTCATCATCATTTTCAACATCTTCTTTGTCTTTCGTTTCACGGTTGCTGTCACGTGACACTAATGTTAAGGAGTGATTGGTTATGCTCCTTCCTTGTCAGAATAATTACTTTGCCCCAAAAGTAAAAATCGAAGAGCTCAACTCTGAAGAATTTACAAGAAATCCAGCCTTAAAATAGTGAGCGATGTTTGTAACACACAACGGCAAGTTAATGAAATAAGTGTCGTTGTTATTGTTTATCCGTCAGTATTTGAAATTGATTTACTGTAAGGGGGATGGACACAAAATAAATTTTTGCGCCTGTTCCATTTTTTATAGTTATTTTGGCACAGTTACTAAATTTTATGTCTTATCCTCAATTTGAAAAAAGTTTCCAGACTTTCTTTTTCTTGACTGCAAACTAATAAATTTAGTTTTATACTTTATTTTTCCCTCAATTTTCGCTACTTCTCTAAAATCCACTAATTTTATGCAAAACATACAAATGAAAATAGTAGTAAAAGCCACAAGTGTAAACTGTTTTTACAATGTTGGAAAGGAAGTAATCAAGGAAAAGTAGTCAACCTCAAGCAAAACTGAATTTAAAAGTGTTTTCCCTTTTCATCAAGGACATAAATTCAAGAAAATGTGATTTTTCTTTTTTTATCGTGTAGTTTTAGAGGCATATTTATTAAGAATTTTTTTCTTTTTTTGAGGTTTACCTGAAATTTAGAAAGCTGTAAATCCATTGCTCCTAAATAAAGATAAATGAGATGATCTTCTTATAAACTAAGTATTCCACTCGCAGAAAATGATAATTCCAGGCTGTAAATCCACTGCTTCTTAGTAAAAATGAACAAGGTGATGTTTTTACAAACCAGTTCACTTGCAGAAAATGATAATTCGAGGCTATAAATCCACTGCTCCTTAGTAAAAATAAATAAGATGATGTTTTTATAAACCAGTTATTCCGCTCGCAGAAAATGATAATTCGAAGCTGTTTCCTTAGTGAAAATAAAGATGATCTTCTTATAAACTAAGTATTTCACTCGCAGAAAAAATTATAATTCGAGGCTGTAAATCCACTGCTCCTTAGTAAAAATAAACAAGATTATCTTCTTATAAACTAAGTATTTCACTCGCAGAAAATGATAATTTGCTGTTTCATAAAAATAACTAAACACTTATATGAGAGTATACATAAGAGTCTGTTTGATAGATTTCCTTCTTAAAAAATCTGTGAAGAAGTTAGCTCATATTTATGCTTAGCTATAGGTAAAATGAGGTGTAGTTCAGACGAGTTTCGAGTCTCGTGCAAAAATATATTTCTTGATTTTCAGCAAGAGAGAGATGCGATATCAACACAGAATTTTGAAAGGAAGCATTTTCAAATTAAATAATTAAGTTTTATGTTATGATTTGTGTTATTTTATAACAGTTTTAATAAATATCTTATTTAAAATATGTATATCTTCTGCTTTAAAATTAAAATAACATTACACAGCAGATGAAATTAATATTCTATTTTTTATATCCTTACATAATATTTAAACCCACAAAAACAAACGCTTTTCGCTTCTCGTTCTCGTAACTAATGTTCACGAGCAATTTCGTATTAGAGCATCTCACCATCTAAGTAGTGAACTTCATTGCCAAAGTATAAGGTCAATTAAAAGTTAACAAATATTATGGATTACTAACCACATTTGCCTAATCATATCAATATAGAATTCAGTATGGCAGCTGCAGTCAAATGCGAATTACTAGATGGGTTATTAGACAGTAAAATTTGGATTATGTGAGACCAGCGTCAGTGATAATTACGTAATCTAATTCCCGGGTAACTCGAGATTATAATGAAGCTTAACACTGACTGTCATTGCAGCACTCAAACATTTGCTCTAAAATATGCAGAAGTATGCGAGAATTTAGCAGCACAGTCATGCATGGTAGGTAACGCAAAGTTTAAAGCAATCAATAGAGAAAGCGATGAAATTCTGAAATGAACACATTAAGCAGTTATGTGCGGTTTGGCAGCATAATTAAAGAATTATGATCCTTCAAAAGGCAAAGCGAATTCTCGTGAAACAATACTTAGCGTAAGGTAATGTAATTGCAATTCCTTTCGCAGATTAATCATACAACTTTGCAGTATTGTTACGTACATGTGGGCTCGTAAATGATTTAATGCACACAGAACCGATTATAGCTTGATAAAATTTATTTTACCAAAAAAAGCACTTAACAGTTCTGGAACTTTCAACAAAAATATTCGTACAGATCTCCTCATCATCACATAATACAAGTAGTAGTTACACTTCAAAATACTAAGACCGTTAAACATAGCATAATGCAAAGCGCATCTACTCGTATAAAGCGAAGCTCACTCACCGATTTCTCAGTACTCCGTGCTAAACGCTGGACTAAACAACTGAGAACTGATGCTCTCTTTTGGATCACATAGTTTTCTCTAGGTCGCCGAGAAATCTCTAGCACCTTCCATTTTTCGAAACTACTGGAAGGCATATACGGTTAAATTTACCATTGAGGGTTGGATACAGTTACAATTAGACATAGGGGTCAATTACAGTTATTCAGTTACAGTATCAACTACGGTTTACAGGGATGGGGCCAAATGGTCGCCAAGTTTGGCAGCTTTTAGCGATTAACATTAGTCGCCAAAACCGTCACCAGTTTGGTAATATCTCGTGGATTTGGCGAGATAGCCATTTACCTCGGTGTCAAATAGGTTATCCCCTGTAATCTCACTTTTCCGACAGAGGTTCGCCTTTCTTGAAGCCATTCATATTAGATTATACAAAATTCGTAACAATATTTTCTCACGAATGGAGCATTTGAACGTATTAATTTATGAAAAATTCATTCAATGGGATGAAAGAAAATTTTAAAAACATTGGGAAAACTGTTGAAGAAATCAAATCTCTTGTTGTTGTGGCTTATTTGATTGTAACGTCAAATCCCAAGTTCACGAATTTTATCATCGCCAAGAGGTAAGGATTATGTCTGACACTGGCATCGTATAGGTGACGATTCGAATTTGTTCATTTTGTCTCACTTTTGAAGAAGGTTTTCCAACAGGACTCATTCGAGGATATCCATTCTCTCTCATCTTACTATCAGTCACCCGAAAGAATTTTCGAGTCGACAGTATTTCTATGCCTCAAAATCACTACATACCTTTACCCTTCTATACCCCTATACGAACAACGGTCTGTTATTATGCTTAAACAAAACATCCATGCTTGGTTTCCGAACTCGGACCAAAGGCAATAGCAGGCGGCTTTTCTACCGCCATGTTAACCGCCAAATTATTAAACACTATTTTACCTTTATTATTATTTTATTACAAAACTTATTATTATATTATTACAAAATGCAGGGTGCGACAGCATTCATACCGTAATTTGACTTGCGTAGTACAATGACGTACTGCATGCATGCGCGCCAGTTCGTGCCGAATTCGTGTATTAATGAGCTGCCATTTCGAGTGTGACAGTGATATGGATCGGTGGAGTGCATAGCATCGTGCCTTTGCTGTTGAAAGTTATTTCAAGAATAACTACTCTGTTATTGCTACCCAGCGTCTATTTCGGCAATATTTCAACTTAGGACGTCATGGGAAAATTCCAGATGAACGGATCATTGCAACATACATTTCCAGGTAGAGTAATTTCCCATTTTGGTGACATTTTATGGCCGCCTCGCTCACCTGATCTTTCATGTGGAGACTTTTTCCTTCGGGGCCACCTGAAGCAAGAAGTTTTCCGAATATGTTGTGCCACCATTCCTGATTTGAAGGATCGCATCAGAACTGCCGTCGGCAATGTCCCAGGGAATACGTTACGACGAGTTAGGGCAAGATTCAAACACCACCTAGATGAATGTGTTGTGCAGAGGGGGCATCATTTGACAGGCATCGTATTCAAAAAGTAATCCACGCAATGGACAATGACTTGCACATTAGTAAATGGCATGCCTTTAATTATTAATTGACATAAGAGGTAATAAATAAATGACAGTTACTTCCTTATGGTTGCGTTTTTGATATTCTACTATGAACGCTGCCGCACCCTGTATTTATTACTTTATTACAAAACTATTACCGCCAAACTATTAAACATATTCATTAAGTCTAACTCTATTCTGTCCCTTTTGTTTTCAAACGCAGAAAGACTGACAATTATGCAAGATAATCAGCTAATTAAAGAAATGCTGCTAGGCATCTACAAAAGAACGGCTTAAATTTACCAGTATGATTGATTTGTTAGTATCTAAATTAGTTTGTTCAAATGTTGCGAGTATTCCTATAGCTGCCAGTTTACGGATATGACCTTTATGAGAATCTTCGTTTAATGAAGATCAGTAACTAACTGAAATCAGACATAGTTCTAAAGTGAAACTTAATTATATTATCAGCATTCACTTCGTTTGAAAAATCCTTTCTATACTTTTTTGAGTATTCATCTTTACTAAAATATTATTTTATATTGTAACTCCAAAAGATTAAAATATGTTATAAATTGTAATTTGAATAGCCCAAAGTACTTGTGTATTTTAATTTTAGTTTGTAACTAGAAGTCGAAGTCTAATATTAGAAGTTATATTTAATTTGATCTAATTATCTAATTCTCCTTTGTTTCTAATATCAGCTGCAGGAGAAGTGCAGTTGCTTACAATTGTATGCAATACGAAGAAGCGATAACTCGCCGAGGCTTACAAGTTATTCGCTTACTAATTAGGCCTTTAGAAAATAATTTAAAACGAAAACTCACTATAATAAAATTTGTTACTTATTAATTAAATATTGAATTTCAGTTTTGTTTAATGATAATTGATCATATCGACTAAAACTCTCATGATCTTTCTATAAGAAACTAACGCAGATCTCTTGCTTTTTATTTAATTCATTTTCCTAACGAAATCAAAAGAAGCAAAGTTACTTTTCTTTTATCCCATTAATGATTGTCTTCACCAAGATCACCGTAGATAAAATTAGATATTTTTTAGAGTTAGATACCTACATTAGTATAAAATTAGATACTGAAATTACACTCATGTCCATAAATTAAGGATAATGCAAAATCAGGCAAAGGAAGAGTTAGAAGCAAAACAAATTTGACTTATTTGTAAAGCTTATTTATTAAACAAAAGGTAAAGAGCAAAAAAAGATGCTATATGTTTGATATTATTAAAAAAATTAGCGACTTTTCCTCCCTGGAGTAAATTACAAAAAAAAAAAAAAAAAAAACTATTTACAAAAAAACTAATATTACATGGTTGGTACGATTGTTAATACATTGTATGTCTCCCAGACGATGCAATACAGTCCGTACAACGCCTAGAAATGCTGAGTATCAAATTATCGATCTGATCTTGGGGGATATTACACCACTCAAAAAGCAATGCTCTCCGAAGTTCCGGTAGACATGTAGGAGGAGGTTGACGGGCTGGAACGTCGGTCAAGCATGTCCCACACGTGCTCTACTGGATTCAAGTCCGGTGCGAATGCTGGCCAGTCCATACGGGTGATATCCTCCGATTGAAGGCATTCGCTTACGATGTTTGCACGGTGAGAACGGGCTTTGTTATCCATAAACACAAATTGTGCGTCCATGGCGCCCCGAAACAAACGTACATGTTGTTCCAGAACGGCGTACCGATAGATTTGGCTTGTCATGGTTCCAATTTGAACATGCAGGTAAGTTCTGGAACCCAGAATAATTCCACCCCAAACGAGAATTCCTGCACCACCGTATCGGTGTCGTTCAATGATGTTTTCTTGGTGGTAACGGGTACCTGGAGCTCTCCATATGAAAGTCCGGAGAGAATCAGACTGCAAGCTAAACCTGGACTCGTCGGAAAACATCACACAAGCCCACTGTTGCGGTGTCCACAATGCATGCTCTCTACTCCAGGCTAATCGCAGGCGACAGTGAGTTGCAGTAAGTGGAACGCATCTGACAGGTCTACGATCATATAGACCAATCTGCTCTAACTGTACTCGGTCTGCCTTGAAATTGTCGTACCAGTGGCTGAAGAGAGCTGGCGAGAAAGGTCTGAGGCTGTGCTCCGCGTGTTTCTATTGGCAGTAACTGCCAAATACCGGTCATCATTCGGCGTTGTAACTCTGGGGCGACCTATGCTGTAACGTCTACTCACATTATTATCATCTTGGAATCGTTGCCAAAGCCTGGAGATGACTTTCTGGGCAATTCCAAGTTCGTCTGATACTTCCAGTTCGGTACGCCCACATTCCAGACGGCCGATAATTCTACTACTTAAAAAATCATCCAAATGCGTCCTTTGTGTCATAACTATTCGGTTATTGCACTGAAATGCTTATGAAGCGCTTGCGAACAATTTTACTTCTTTGCCTGTATTCCTTAAATATCGCTCTCTTACACTCTCGTCATTGTGACGTACCGCGTACGGCTCGAACAATGCTGCAAAAATGTGTGAATTTAATTGGGAGCTTTTGCGACATCCTGCTTACTCTCCAGATATTGCCCCAAGTGATTTTCACTTATTTCGTGCCTTACAAATTTTTTTACTGGGAAAAAATAAATTCTAAACAGGATGCACAGAATGAACTTTCAAGTTTTTTTCTGCATCAAAACCAGAATCTTTCTACAGCAATGGCATAAAAAAGGTGCCTGTAAGATGGCGAGACATTGTAGATAATGGAGGAAAATACATAATTGATTAAAATTTTAAATTGTGTTTTTTATATTATTTAAAAATTTACCAAAAATTGCGCACGAATTTATGGACTGACCTAATACAATACGTATTATGGTGATACAGGAACCGGACCAAAGAGTCTCCAAATGATCGCCAATTTTGATGACTTTTGGCGAATTTCTCGTCTAATTTGGCGGAAAAATTAGTCGCCGAAACCGTTGCCAGCTTGGCGATATCTCGCCAAATTACCGAGATACCCATTTACTCAATTATTAAATGAACTTACCCCTGTGTTCTTACTTTTCCGGCATAGCTCGTCACTTTTTACTTGTAATGTCACTAAAATTACCTATCTAAGTACAAAATTCGTAATAATGCTTTTATTGCTTTTACTTAAACTATACGTTTTACGTAAACATGTTCTACACTCAGTTCTATTTTTAATGCGTGCTTCAGTTTGATATTGTAATCGAAATTTCTGACTAGAATTCTATGGAACAGAGGGTGAAATGCATTTGGTAGTCAAATATTTTAGTGAAATTATTAAGAAATTCGCAGTAAAATACGTCCTTAATAATTGTACTTCTTATTGGTCATATCACACGGTCCAAAGGCTTATCATTAACGAACTTGCAATTCTCTCATTTTCCATTATTTTCTTTCCATATGCCTTATACGCATTCCGATGATATATTTTTTATAATTGTTTTAATCAAGTGCAGAACTGTCTTCAGATACTTCAAGTTTTTGCTGAACAAAATCGTGATCTTCATTGATTATCTTCATTCATTAATTCAAGTAAAATTTGCACAGTTTCTTAATTCGTAAGGCTTCTACCATGAACATTATTCATTTATATGCTAGAGAAGACTGAAAAATATATTTTCTTTACTTCTATATATCCCCTTTCTCGTCATTGATCACGTAACAGAAAGAAAAGATGTTTTCTAAAATCTGTTGACCAAAAGAGGAAAAAGGAAATGCCAGCGTTTTATTTACATTATAATATTTTATGGGTTTATTTTATACACTTCTACTTGTTCTCCAAAAGGCTGTCAAAATAAAAGCTCTAGACTTCCCTTTTTGTAAGTGAATAAAATTTTATAAAGATGCATATGTCATAAAGACACTACGCGCAAAAGTAAATCTTAAATTATAGAAGTGAAGGTAGTTGTCTTTCTAGCGTTTAGATGGACACGTAATAAATTCCAAACATGAAGCAAAGCTAAAGCATTGAACAACGCAATTCTGGCCGATTATTACATTCTGTTTCGTACTTTTCTTTTACTCATATGAAATCTAAACATTACTAAGCTTAATAAAGTTATAGAAAATAACTAGAATATATCCACGAAACTTATGAGTAACTCAAAAATTATTTTAGTTAAGGAAATAAGATTTCCGATAACTTAGTTATCAGACAATATTTTTCTGCAACGGAAGTATTTCAGATGCACTTCAAATAAAAGTCTTCCGGGACCTACTCGTGAGCTGTCAAATATAAGTAAACGTTTCATGCCTTTAAATGGGTCTAACTGCTTTTGCATGATCATGTTATATCCAAAATTTTATACCCGTCAATTACTGACACTATAGATTCTTCAATTAAATGCAATAACTTATTTGCACGCAATATATTTATTTCAAAAACATATTTATTTCAAAAAATTCTGTTATTATATTATTTAACTTTTGGTTTAAATAACATATTTTAGAGAGCAATGTATGAAAGTTTTATTAAAAACGTTACAATACATTAATTTTACAAGCCTGCTTATCATATAACAATTTTAAAATTTACTTTTATCTTATCAGAAGCACAAACCATTGATAGGTTTACTTTCAAAATGACATTTAAATTCCTCTTTAATGCTCTTAGAATCCTCAGAATTGTTAGCAGTCTAAGAATTCTCATTTTTTGTGAGAAATATTTATTGATACAGTCTTCAGAATTCCTCAGAGTATTAAGATGACGTTTTCTCACAACGGAAAGGAAAAACAATATCATGGATTGATGTTCTGAGAAAACTCATTATTACCACGTTCAGAGGGAAAAAATAAATTCAAAGCACCTGTTTTGTTTCGTGGCGTTGAAGATGTTCTGTGCTATTCAAGGGGAAAAAACTTTTAGTAGTATATGCAGCTTTAAGCACATAATTCACAGCTTAATTACCTTCATTTGTCTTAAACTCTACTATTCTTGAAGATTTATTTTTAGCTTTTGCTTAACCTTTTACCTGACTTTTTGGCTTATGTTCACATTCCGCTATTCATTAAGACGAAGGCCTTTAGTTGCTCTTTTTTAGAATTGAGCTAACTAACTAGTTTTTCCTAAAGAAACAGGAAAATAAACAACAACGTTTTTCTTTAATTCTAGAGATGTAGGAGTACAGTGGCGTGATTTAAAAAGGGTTAGAAGGGAGTGTTAAGTTTTAAAAGTTAATTACTTTTTGAAGGCTATAGTAAGCAACTCATTTTCATGTCAGCCGTGTTGTTCTACGAATGTGTAAAACTAAGCTCATAAAGTCGGTAAAAATATGCAGATATTAAGCAGATATGTTTAAAGGGTAATATTTATAATCTTTGTTTGTTTGCGATGGTTTCTAAAAATTAACTTTAAGAGGAATACAGCTTAATATGGATGCAGAGCTTGGGATTCAGTGTATATGAAATGCTTACAACACGTTTATTTTTCTTTTTATAAATGCATTACCTGGAATTATGATCAAAAAATGAATTGATGTACAGAAATTTTGGAATTCAAAGACTAAAAATTAAATTGTATTAAATATGTTGAATCTATTTTTAGTAGGATAATATCTGTTCGATTTTCGGCGAAGGCGCTGGATATTTTTCATCTTTCCTGCTTTCAAAACACCTAATGTCTCTACAAGTTTCTTATAGTGTCAAATTAGATTGAAGGAATGCTTAACTGTCGTCCTATTCACTCTTTTCAACAGATGTAGATAATTTGAAGCGTTAACACCTGAACAATTTTTGGTAGATCGTTCAATGACAAACATCCCTGAGAATGATTTTACTAATTTGCCAGATAACAGACTAAAGTTGTTTTATTGAACAAGTAACTAGTTCATTGCTTCACAAGCAGTGACGTCATGAGATTTTTTCTTACATATAGCTGCAAAGAAGCATCTACAAATATGCAGGTTATGACCGGTATGTAGTGGAACCTGGAACCTGGAATGAGAAGTCGGCGGGCAGAACTTGCAGTGAAAGAGAAGAGTGAATGAGAGATCGCCAAGAATCACGCCAGTTTAGAACGCTGTAGTTAACTTCATATCTCATGGTGGGAGGAAGCTGTAACAAGGAATGTAAAGCTGAGGAAGAAATCCCGTGTAATCATAAGTACCCTAGCAATAATAAAAATAAGTTATAATTCATCTTACATTGATGTATGAATTTCCTTTTCGAACCAGCACATAAACGAAATAACACTTGAAGAGACATTAGGTATTTTCTTTGGAAGCAGGAAAGATAATAACAAAGCCTTCGCTGGGAATCGAGCCCCAGACCTCTGGAATACCGACCCAGTGTGCAGACCACCACACCATGAAGGCTCGCCGAGAAGGTGGGAGAAATACCTTATACACTTGCCGTTCATAGGATAACGTAATAATTGGAAATCCTGTTTGGAATACCTTATACAATTTAAAAGAGAACTTGGGGTGCTTTGTATATGCTCTAAGTGTTTTCTGCGAATTATGTAGAAAGATCAAAGGATGCGGGAAAGCAGTTTTCAAGTTACATTTTTGTGAAGCTTGCGGCGACGTTGAACTTTATGAACAATTATTCAATTTGGTTCTGAAGTGATAAGAATATTTCTTGCCGGTGAGGTATTATATGCATTGGTAAAAAAGAGCATTTAGAATGAAAAAAGGAATTTATCTATCTCAAGTGGTCAATTTATCACTATTAGTAAAAAAAAAAATCACATTTTGAAATCTTTTGTAACCAAACTTATACTAAACCCTCTTCCGTTGGCGAAGGCATTAAAATCTTTCAGTTCTGCTTAATGATCCTAATTATATTCCTTTTTACCTTCACCTTTTCCAGAATTGCTTTTTTAACTGCTTTTTGTTGACTTTTCATTTAATAAATAACGTCAGTGGATTTGAGAGGAAGAAAGTCAGTGGAAGAGGTAAGTTACATTCAACCTTTAAAACTACAGTGCAGCAAATTTAAGCCAGTTTCTGTTGCTACTGTTATTTTTCTTTAGGTTACCTTAATTTCGTATTTGAAGACGAAATCCGGTTTTTTCTTAAACTCTTAAAATACAAGCCCAGTTTTTAAAAGGGCACATGGCAAAAGAGCACGATACAAAAAATTAAAATTTAACACAATTTTATTTTTTTTTACTTCAATAAGATAAACATGTCGATCATGAATCTGTGTCAAAAATGTCCTTTGTAAGCTGTACTGCGTGCAAGTGCATGTACGTTTGCGGGACACAAGTCAGTAAACGGTCAAAAATGTGAGAAACGGCTAGAAATATATCCCTACCCTGTTATAAACATTTCTTAGCCAGATAGGTGATACTTTGCTCCATCTGCTGAACATCTACTCCAGATAATATGCATACTGTCTATTTAAGGCAACAAAACTAAGTATATGCTTCCACACACAAAAAATATATATATATATATTGAAAGTCGGGTATAGTGTTAAGAATACAGAATAAAAGGAGAATTTCAGAGTTGCCTTCGATCATGAAATCAGTTGTCTAGGACTGATCTTATCAAAACCACGAGAAAACGGACTTGGGGGGGGGCAAAGAGGGGAGTTATCCAGAAGAGGAGTTAATTTTAGAGTTCCAAGAGAGACAGAAATCCTCACATTCAAAAACTCCTTTATGTCTCAACAATTATTTTATACCACTGTCTACAGAACCGAAGAAGGGATATGCAGAACTTTTTTTCACCTTATAGATGAAATATTATCACGGAAGAGATCAGTTTTACGCTGCTACAATAAGATAGTAATTTAAATATAAGTTATATAGCAATGTTATTACTTATCTGAAACACTGTATGAGCAAATATATATATATATATATATATATATATATACATTTGTGCTGAGAACAGGGATAGGAAAAAATTTTCGAACATACGTTAGTCCAGTGATGGCGAACCTATGGCACGGGTGCCACAGTTGGCACGCAGAGCCTCATCAGCCGGCACGCGACTAAAATATTACTTCCTTAATCAATAATCACAATAAAATAGTACTATGTAATTTAAATAAGTGTTTAGTATGTTTTTGAATGCTTCACTTACTTACTTATATCATAATGCCTCTGGCATAAGGCCCAAGCCTAGATATAAGATTTTCATATATCGCCATAGAAATTATATACATATTTATTAGAGCAATTTATGATGTTTTAATTGTTTGGGTCAATCGTATTACTTGTTACATGGCAAAGAATACGTCAGAGTTGAAGCAGCTAATGTTTGCTTAACGAATTCAAATTTATTGCAGACTGCTGGTGAATTTTAATATTTTCGTTGTTAAATACATTCCAGTTTTCAGATCTAAGCATTTTGAGGTAACTTATGCATAATTCTAATTTAATATCTTAAACGGAATGTACAAATATAATGTTAATCATGCAATTTGATAATATAGCAAAACACGAAAGCTTAGTAAGGAAACTAAGCTTATTCACATGCGCTCAGCCGAAAAGGAGCATATGAAATTTAAAGTTGAAAGTTTAGCAAGAGATGTCCGGGTTAACGGTTACTGCTGTCCTCTGTTCATACTTGAATCTGCAGCCATAGATCGTTGATTCGTGAAAATCTTGTTCCTTACTACCGGCTAATAATGTTACTTCTTTTTAGTAGATGATCGATTTATGTTTAATGGTTCCTTTTTAAATTTTGTGCTTTTCTATACACCATGTCTTGAACCCTCACAAATGACTCCATCAAAAAAGGCAAAATTCAACATTGGTAGTGAAAGATCATTTCAAGAGACCTGGACAGAATAATTTGGAGTTATTGATTTCAATAGGAAAGCATTATGCATTCTATGCGGGCAAAGTGTTGTGTGTCATACATCTAGTGTCAGACGGCACCTTAACACCAATCACAAGATTGTTACCGAACTTGATGAAGCTGAACGGAAGAAGTTTATTGAAGGGGCATTGAGGAATTATAATTACCAGAAAGTTGGTTTTTGCAATTATCTTTCTAAAACAAACCATCTAACAACGGCCAGCTTTCAGATTTCACTGTGGCTGGCAAAACATGGTAAACCACTCTCTGATGGGAATTTAATCAAAGAGGTTTTGGGCACGCCCTTCCAAGAAAAAAAAAAAAAAAAAAAGGTTTTGGGTACACGGTCCCCAAAAGGTTCACCACCACTGCGTCAGTCTATCCATATCTATACGTACTCAGAAATTCTTTTTGTTTATATTGCAGTGAAGTAGTCAAAATCAAACTAAAAATCCTAACTCAATCATCTACTTTGCTTGAATAAATCTGCTATTATAATGTATGTAGGTATGAATTAATGCTAATTATAATGTATGTAGGTTGAATTAACAATTTTTTTATCATAATGCAAATTTATTTAATGATAATTCTCCTCAGAATTTGAATTTGTAATCTACAACAACATATTTTTATTTTACGATGTTTTATCTAACTCTTCCAATAAAATTTCCTAAAATATCCTATCTTGTCAAATTACTCATATAGGTATTGAAAAATCTAGATGTTTTATCTTACGAAAGCTTTTTGCTTGTCATTCTAAGTAATTTTATCTCTCCTAATATGAAAGAGCTACTTAGCTTGCAAACAGAAATGACTTCATAAATTTAAGAGATTATGTTCTCGAAAATGTATCTCGAGGAATTACGTTCACATAATATTTCAAAACGACCAATCAGTTAATGGAGTTTCTTGAATAGCGATACTTTAATGGTCGTGTTTATGATAGGAGCTATTATATTGTGCGGTGTATTTTGTGATAAATTATTCATCGATCTGTTGTCTCACTTATTCTTAGACATTCTCATCGTCTTTATTATATCAATTTTCATCAAGATATTTTATTGAAGTGAAATGAAAATAACTTATTTATAACTGCTTTCCAGTTTGGATAAAAATACTTAACCAGAATCGTTAAAATTTACTTCTAAAAGTATACTCTCGTAACTTATTTTGATAACTAAGCAAAATTAGATACGCAAACATATACTATATATATATATATACACTACGCAAAAAAAAAAAAAAAAAAAAAAAGAAATGTGAAATTCTATATCTCCCGTTCTACTGGGCCGAATGATGAAATTCAAATTGCGTTTTTCATTTCTCGAAAGCCTGACTTAGAAATATACTAGATTTATATATAGCATTGTTCTAATAAAGGTATTTTGGCATAAATTTGGACTTATTCTGAAATAATATGCCACATTTTCCATATTTCGACTCTACGACAAAAATTATGCCTAAATATTAAATTTTGTAAAATTTGGTGCGAAATTTAAGGAGAAATTCAAAAATTTTATCTTGCCCATATTTTTCAGTTTGCGCCAAAAATAATTTATTCAGCGAACTTCTTAATTTATAGCAACCTATTTCGCCTTCCCCCCCCCCTTTTTTTTTTTTTTTAATTGTACAAAAAAGGTCGGTTTATACTTTCAAAAAAAAAGGTCGTCGTTCATACTTTCAAATAATTTTAACAAAGTACGCACACCACATTTGGCGTTATTATCGCTTATAGCAAATATGCCAAATTTCAAAACGCGCCAATATGTAAATTCGCGTATATCTTAGGAAATTTTGAATAAAATCTCTAATTTTTTAGGTATGCTTAGAAATACATCTACTTAAAGATGATGGTAAACATTTTATAGGTTATAATTCAAAATTGTTTTCGAAAAATTTTTAAAAATTATTTAAAAGTACGAATTTTAAAAATAAATCATAAAATTGGGCGAATTTTATTTGAAATGAGTCTAAATTCTGACTTCTGGAAGAAGGAATCAAGTAAGTTTAATAACAAAAGGAGATATTAATAAATATATATAATTCAATAAATACTGGGGAGCTAACATTTTGAGAGCAAATTTTTTAAAAACTACTCGTGCGAGTTTTACAAAACTTGGCAGTTTGGCATAATTTGAGTCGTAGAATTGTATTATGGTAAAACATTGGCGTGGCATTTCAGAAAAAGTCAATTTTGTGTTAAAATTCCTATATTAGAACAATGCTAAATATAAATCTAATACATATCCTAAGTCGAGCCTTCAAGACATGAAAAACGCAATTTGAATTTCGTCAATCGACCCAGTATAACGGGAGATATAGAACTGTCCCCCCCCTTTTTTTTTTTTTTTTTTTTTTTTTTTCCAGCAGTGTATTTGAATGTTATATCAGACATTATAATATTATATTGTAAATATTAGGTACTCTTCGTTAGTCTATAGTAAAGAAAGTATTGTAATCGCGAAAATTGTCGAGTATCATATTTCAACGGAAATACCCATTTTGATTGTTCCCGAATCTATTCGGAAAATTTGTTTGAATGTCTATGCCTACGGACAGATTAAAGAATTAGAATATATATATATATATATATATTACCACCACCTTACCCGGCTAAATGGCTTTATCCAGTCTTTAAATTTTCGCAATCATTAGTCGTAATCATGTACTTGATTAATACTCTGTAATTAGAAGTGTTTAAGAAGACGAAAATATTCATGTTTTGGCAATGCCAAATTAAAAAAAAATAATAATAATTTTCGACAAACAACGAAACTGAACATTTAGTGCGATATCCCGGTTGCTATATTTATGTTTGGGAAAGCTTTATACTCGTTATGAAAACATAAAATTTTAAGAAGCTTCACTCCCATACGGCAAAAATTAACGGGATATTAAATTTCAAAATCTCCAATTTTCAACTTGCGTTGAGGAATCGGTTAATTAAGTTGAAATAATTTGAGGAATTAAGCTTAAATTAAATGCACAAAATCATATCAAATTTTTTTAGTTTTAATATTTTACCGATTTAGTTTTTAACAATTAGTATTTATGAATGTTTTGCTTGACAATCCTTTCATTTTCTTTATGTTGGATCGAAGCAGAGAATTTTTTTCGTGTGTCTGAAAATAAATTGATTTAAAATAAAATTGAAACATTTAACTGTACCTTTTAATATCTTTCTGAACGGAATTTCATTCAAATATATGAAAGAGGCGAAACGCGATCAGATTTTTTAATATTGGTGATTTTATTGAAAAGAACTAATTCCCTTTGAAAAGTCAGACTTCTTCTACGAAATCAAAATTAATTTGTTTTATTATATTTTGTCTTTACTTCTTATTTTGATATACATCAAATGCATTTTTATAATTGAAGTACATATTTGTTAAGTTTTATCTCCATAGTTTAAACTCATTTTCCTAGGGCATTAACATTTAATAGCATTCAAACTATAATTGCTTTTACTACTCATTTCGAAGAGAATAATCGACATTAAATAATAAAACTGTGTCATCAAAAGCTAATAATAAATAAAATTAAATTATGAAAGGTGGGCGACCTCCTAACAAGAAAGAGGCTTATCAAAATTAAAACAAATATTTTTAAATTTGAACAAAAACGGTTCAATTAAATTAATAAAACTAATATAAAACCCAAAAGATATTTTGAAAATTCCGTGGTCTTTTTCAGCGAGCAAAATAAGAATTTTTAACACAGCCATTAAGACCTAGATGAACGTTAATACTTTCTTTTGCTTATTACGTGCTCCGCCCTTAGGCACTACACGGAGAGGGAAGGTTGCCCCGCGGAGGTCTTTCTAAGGGAAACTGGCTCGTATCCACGTTACACATGGTGGAAACCACGAAAACGCCCATGCAGCCAAACCGTTCGCCGGGATTCGAACCCGTATCGAACTACCAGTGTTCATCGGCTTTAACCCCTCGGCCGCTGGTGGGCCGATCGTTAATACTGGAAGCATTTTTTTAAAAACCTCATGTGGATACCCCATGACTTCCTTGCATAGCCTATTGAAATATATACAATTTTTGCTGCATTTCACTGAAACTTATTTCCTTGAATTTCATTAGAGATATATTTTGCATTCAATTAATTCAAGTCTCACTTCGCTGCAAGGCAAAAAAGCATAAAAACTCAAAACATCTTCAATGAAATTTGAAAAATATAAACAAAATAAGACACCATATCCAATTAAAATAATTAAAAAACATTTTTGCAATTAAAACACCAGATACAATCGAAGAAATTTTTTTTAAATAATTTACAATTAAAATTAGAGTTTCTACACAAAAATAAGCAATTCGGATAGAGTGCAAAAAAGCAGATTTTCGGTGCACAAAACTGAAAGTTTACATTCGTCCCACTCGTCGAATAGACACTGAAAGTGCACAAACTAACTTAATTCATTATTCTGCTAAGTTTCAAATGTAAACAATTATGGCTGCTCTTTTAGGCTTAGTTGTACTTAAACAACTTTTAAATTGCTGATAATTCTACAATTATTGCATGCTGGTTAACTAAATGCATTAAATTCTTAACCGGAACATAAGAACAACATAGTTCAATAACTTTTAAAACGAAAATACACAACTTACAAACATTCAAGAATAAAAAACTGAGCTCAACGGCTGAATAAGAGAGTAGGTATATAAATTTTTTGTGGGTTTTTTAAAGTTTAATTTTTTTTTTAATATTTCATTTTGGACTATTTTAAGAGGGGATATATATATATATATACTTTTTGAGCAACCGATTTGAACCAAAAACGAAGGTGCGCAACTATATGTTATAGCAGTCCTATATAGAAAATTCAACATTTTGAGGCCACTCGTTTTTGGGTTATGCGACGTTTTGAGGTTATGCGTTTTTGTGTTATACGACGTTTTGGGGTTTTACATACGTACGTACGTGCAGAAGTCAAGAAAAAGAATTTCTTCTGAACCCATTTTAAATCCATTTTGTAATCCCGTTTTGAGAAAAAGAGTCCTTTCTTCTGTCCTTACGTGTATATGTCAAGCAAAAACATTGTTAAATTCCACTAAATAGCAGTCAAAATGAATATTTTCGTTGAAATATGACACACGAAATTTTTCGTGATTACAATACTTCCTTATAAAACAGAAACGCCAGTTATTGTAATAAAGTTAAAATTAAGATAATTAAACTGCTTTAAAAGTGCAGCAAAAGATATTAAATATTTTTTAATTTAGTTTGTTGCACTTTTAAATTTAAAATATTGATATTTAATTTTTTTAATTTATTAAATTTTATTTATCATAAAGATAAAATCTTCTCCGATGTGACCCCAAAATAACAGTTCTAAACATTTTGAAAGGGTAAAAATGAAATATAAGTTTAATTAAAATAATTAAATTTAATCTAATCTAAATTTAACTGCTAGAATTTTCGAGTGAGAGCCTAAATAACTATTAAGGGCCGTTCCCACTAGAGTTTATCTGAGCTAACGGGGACAACTAACGTAGCCGACCCATCTACAAAACCAGTTCTTTCCCATAGGGCAGCAAGTTGAAAAATCTGAACTGCAAGGATAGTGGAGCTAGTCGCCACAGGGAACTGATTCCGTTAGCTCAGTTAAACCCTAGAGGGAACGGCCCTTTAGGAAGTCAAAAGCAATGCAGTAAATTAAAAATAAAAGAATTACCATAGGATAAATAAAGAGCCATATATGCTAAACAAATATTGAAGGCAATTTGCTAAATAAATCTTAATTAAATTTCTAACCAAACAAAATAAATAAGTAAATAAAGTCTGAAAGCTTTCAGACTTTTTAAAGCTTTCAAACTTTCAGGCTTTATATTCTGATGTTCTGTAGGTACCGTCGTTTTTTCACAATACGAGAAACATACATGCATTCAAGCAGATTCTTCATTATTTAATTTCTTTAAACATAATGCAGGGCGATAATATTTAGTGGCAACAATTTGAAAAGTGAAACGCTAGCCCTTCTGGGCCTATTGTCCCTTTTGGCTAAAAAAAGCAGATCTGCTGAAAACCTTAAAAATTAAAGTAACTCTTGTAAAATGAAAGCTAGAAATTTTTCAAGTTAAAATAATGAGGAAACAAAAATAGTAAAATTTTTTTAATAATAATTAATTCGGAGGAATTCCATATTAAGGAATAACACCATAAAATGGAGGGTGTGTAGCATAAAGAGGATGTTAATGTCAATTCACCTTTTCCTTTCTAAAACTTTTTCTACTTCTCATTGCCCATCTTACGTAAATTTCCGTTTTATTTGTATTTTTTCATAAACTTTTAAAACTTTTATATGCTTAAAAATTAATTTGCACTACTTAATTTATTAATTAATTATTTTTTATATTTCTTTCCCACCTTTTTTAATAAATATTTTAATAGATATTTTAAATGATATTTTATACAACGGTATATGTTTAATGGTACGAAATTAATAACAACTTAATACCACATTTTTAAATATTATTTTATTTTAATATATGTAATTAATGCCACTTTAATTTCCAGTTTTACCAGTCTTATCATTTTCATTTACTCCAACTTCCTACCCGCAGTAAAACTTGACTCTTTGTCTGAGATAAATTCTAGAGACTTCAAAGGAAGGTGGGTAGAGCGAAAAGAGTAAGCCTGACGCCAAAAAAATTAAGCCAGGTCCGTAACGTGGCGTCAAGACTTATCATTGCTTACAAACAGCGTATGGGCAAGACTGCGAAACATGTCTTTAAATAAAGTTGCACTGAATTTGGAAGCAAATATCGCAGGCTCAGAAAAGTGTCTTCAAGCATTATCTGTATAAAACACCATTGGAACTTTCCAGGTTTCACCATGTTTACATTTATGTTATAGTTACCATTTACGCATTTGCATGTACACTGCTCAAAAAAAAAAAAAAAAAAAAAAAAAAAAAAAAAAAAAATGGGACAGTCCTATATCTCCCGATCTACTGGGCCGATTGGCAAAATTCAAATTGCGTTCTTCATGTCTCGAAAGCGCGACTTAGGATATATATTAGATTTATATATAGCACTATTCTAACATAGGTATTTTGACACAAAATCGGACTTTTTCTGAAATAACATACCAATTTTTTTACATATTTCGATTCTACGACTCAAATTACGCCTAAATATGAAATTTTGTAAAATTTGGAGCGAAATTTACGGAGAAATTCACAAATTTATGTTGGCACTTTTTTGTCAGTTTGCGCCAAGAATACTTCATTTGGCGAACTTCTTAATATATGGCAACCTAGTTTCCTTAGGAAAAAAAGTCACCATCGTTCCTTTTTTCCAAATAATATTCTTTATATTATATTTTTCATTATAACTTATTATTTTAAGTAATTTTTTCTTTTCGAATTTCATTTTAATTGTTTAAGTTGCACTTTTTTTTTTTTTTTTTTTTTTTTCGAATAACTGTTTTAAAAATTTCTATTTACCTATTCGAACTGCGTAAATAAAGGTGCAGCGTTTATTTTTATTTTTTATTTTTTTCAAATAGTTTTCTTTATATATATTTTTCGTCATAGCTATTATTTTAGGTCATTTTTAAATTTTTATACTTTTATTTTAATTGTTTGTGTTGCATTGTCTCTTCAGATAATTGTTTTAAAATTTTCTATTTATTCCTTCGAACTGAGCATTTTAAATATATTTATTAATATCAATTTTCCAGAATTTGATTTTATTTATTTGAACTGCGTTTTTTTCGGAAGAATACTTTGTAACCCAGACTACGATGCGTTTGAAAACTGCATACTATATTAAAAGAGAAAATACAGTAAAGCACAGTTTTACACGCCTTTCAATGTTCCGTTCAGAAAAAATATATATAAATAAGAGAGATGTATAACCGATATTTTAACTTAGGATGACTTGCATACACTGCTTTAAACAGTTTTATCATTGTGCCCATTGCTTTACACAATTTTATCCTACATTTGGTTTCTTAAAATGTTATTCATATTTTAGTCAAATATTTTATTTTTGAAATCGCAAGAATCAAATATCATAAGACTGAAAAGTTTTAAATTTAAAAAAATACGAATACTAAATTTTACGAAAAAATTTATTTTTCTTCTCTGTTTCTTTAAGCATTCTGAAAGTATATTGAAAAGTATCCAACTTTTCGAAACATTTTGGTATTTCTGACAATCATTTTAAATAAAGTTATCGCCTTCCATTTCATAAAGGCCCACAAACGGCCGAGCGGTAAAGTTGCTGAACACTGGTAGTTCACTCCGGGGTTCGAACCCCGGTAAACGGGCTGGTTGCATGAGCGTTTTCGTGGATTTTCTCATGTGTACCGCGTATGACAGCTGGTTTCCCTTAGAAAGTTCTTCACGAAGTATTTCGTCAGAGCCTTTATCAGTCTTTAGAGGCTAAACATTTTGAAGCTATGAGATGAAAGGAAAGACTGGTTTCATCAAAAGGTTTTGGTTTATTTTATTATGACAAAGCACACTACGGCTATCTGCCTAAGGGGAGGGATGCCTTCCTGGAGGACTTTCTAAGGGAAACTGGCTCGCATACACGTTACACATGGGGAAAACCACGAAAACGCCCATGCAGCCAGCCCGTTCGCGGGATTCGAACCTCGGACCGAACTACCAGTGTTCAGCGACTTTACTGCTCGGCCGCTAGTTCATCAGGAAGGGAAAAAACATCTTTAAGTGACATCCACATACATCACTGGATAAACTCCTGAATCTTCAAATAATTCGACTGAGGAAATCATGGGATTCACCATTTATGATACGATATGATGTTCTATAACGTAATTTACACAACCATATAGTTTAAAACCAGTCGCTCTTCACTTTAATCTGCAATGATATCGTTTTGTCTTTTCTGTTAACACAAGCTCAATTGATGGTATTTGCTGGTGTACTCGTCCAAGTGTTTTCTCTTTGAACACCTAAATTCTTTGAATTATCCTGAAAGTATATTCGAAAGCGTCCAACTTTTTGAACATCTTGGTACGTCTGACAGCCAAATTTCCCTGCAAATTTTTGCTTACTTTTCTCCCTAATTTTCTTCTTTCCTTCCACAGTTATTTTCAGTGCTCACACAAGAAAATTAAGATTTTTCGACTGCTAGACTTCCATACATTTTGCATTCTTGTCAATTTTTTTAAATATCAATTATATGAATTGCGTTTCAGCTAAAGACAGCTGTTTCAGCTAAAAACAGTCCAGCAGGGTTTATTCTGTACCACAGAGTAACCCGATTCTTATATCGGCTGAAACAATCTAAATCATATTAAAGATCATGTTTTTTTATACAATCTATAACGCGAGAGAAAAAATTAGCTTCTTAAAACATGCTTTCTAAGAGAATTAATATAAAAATTTATATATATATATATTTTTTTTAAAGTTGGGACTTGAACCAAACTGTCAGACTTTTAAAGCTTATTTTACATGGTGGTTATTATTAAAGTTCCACTTTGAAATGGTCATAAAAGGAAAACTACCGGACCAAATGTTATCAAACTTGGGAATCGTGTAAAGGAGGTTATGAGAATTTATTTTCGGCGAAAAAAAAAAAGAGTTCAAAAACTCACCATCAGGGGAAAAATGGCGCTGTATACAATATTGTTAAATGAAATAAGACACGAAAACATCTGTTTAAAATGTGTTTAATATTTTCCGAAACGTGTTACAAAGCATGTTCAATGTAGCGTCCAGCATTTTCCGAAAGCAAGTTAAATCATGTTACTTCATTCTCAACAGCGGCTCTTAGCATATCAGGTTTGGTTTTGGTTTGGTTTATTAGATTACGGCAAAGCACTCGAGGGCTATCTGCCTTAAGGGAGGGATGCCTTCGTGGATGACTTTTTAAGGGAAACTGGCTCGTATACACGTTACACATAGCATATCACGAGGAATTTTATCAGTGTATCACATTTTTCATTTCTGCCAAATTGTTTAGATTATCACCATAAACAGTGCTTTTGAGATAACCTCATAGACAAAAGTCACAGAGGTTGAGGTCTAGTGGGAAGAAGGGAAGTGTTGGCCTATAAGACGTTCATTTGTGAAATGTTGCCTAAGTAACTATGCGACACTCTTGAGGTGGTGCCCAGCCCTGCATAAGAATCGTAGTATCTAAAATGCCACGTTACTGCAGTTCATGTATCACGAAACATTTTAATATTGGCTCTAAGGAACTGCAATCGCAGTGGTCCAGCTGTCGACTGCTGTTCAGAAAAAAATGGTTCATTTATAAAATTAGCTGTCATTCAAGAGTAAACGGTGTGAAATGACTGTTATGCAATCGAATGCAGTAGGAGAATGCAATGGAACTAGATAGATAACATGAGAGATTTCTTTGGCCCAAATCGATTAAAAGCGTTTTGAATCAGTATCTTCATGTTTTAGTGCCGAATTCAGGCTTAAAAAATTACAAATTAGCGATCTGTAAGAAAACGATTTCCAGATTGTACGCACTTGTGAGAGTGATTTGCGATCTCACATTTTCTAATCGCTAATTCGTGGTTTTCACGGACGAAATTCTCACTTACAGGGATGGCGCACTCGACATTTATCGAATTTAACGTCTTTAAGTAATAATTTGCCTACTTCAAAGTTTCTTAAGGGTATACAACATATTAAACCCGTTTAACAAAAGGTTAAGTTAGATTCCGACCCATATTTCGTTTAACAATATTGCATACAGCGCCATTTCCCTCCCTGGTGGTGAGGTTTCGAACTTCCTTTTTTCGCGGAAAATAAATTCCCATGACCTCCTTTACACGATTTCCAAGTTTGATAACATTTGATCCAGTAGTTTTCCTTTTATGACCGTTTCAATGTGGAACTTTAATTATAACCACTCTGTATATTATTAAATTTTAATTTGAAGCTATGCGTTATATGTATACCATGCGTAAAATTTTCGCTTTTATGGAAAAATAAAAAATCGAAGCAAATATACTTAGTATAATGGACCAAAACTGAAAACATTTCCCCTCCCTCCGAAAATAAAATATTGAAATTTCGAACTTGAATTTACTGGGTTATCGAAATATTTAATTTGACTTATCTTCTAAGTCCTAGTTCCGACAACAATTCCGTCAAAAATTCCGAATTATTTAAGCTAAAGTTAAAGATTTAGTATATATTCACTGTATGTTAATAAAGTAATCAGAGTGGAATAAAAATAGATTATAGAATTTACGCTGATGTAACTTTTTGTCTGACTGCACAACATGTAATTGAAGAGAAGGTTTGTAGAGATCTGTTTTTCACATGCCTCTAAAAGTAGATGTCATATTAATTTTGTCTCTTCAATGTCAAAAAACTTTCCTTTGAGAAGCAACTTTAGTTTTTGAGAAAGAAAAAAAATCACAAGAAGACAAATTTGAAGAACATGCAGGACGATTGAATATACATACTTATTTTCCGAACACAAGCGGTTCTCCGACTGGTTATTGAATAATGAAAAGATGCATTTTCATGCAATACAAAACATTTGGAATACGTTTTCTGGCTGAATAACGTAAGATTAAAAGTCATCTGCTTAATTCACATCCATTTACAAGTCAACTACTCGGGCAATTGCAGAATCGTTTTGATCCTGAGCTTGTAAGACAAACCTAATATCACTGGATTTAAACACTTCTTTAATCTTCCGAGAACGTTCCTTCTTTAGCTCATATTCCAAGAATATTAAGTGAATACAATTATTGCCAAAGAAATTGAATATTCATTTGCACTACGGCTTGGTATTTTACTAACGAGTTAACAAAACTTAAATTCTGCTTTTTGTGTCAAAGAATACAACAATATTTTAAATATTTACAAATAAAATATTAAATTGGAGATTTAATTGGAGCCTCATCAGTTGCCTAGCATTTGAAAAAGAAAATATTGTTAAATACTAATTGTTTGCTGCTCAGTCTAACCCAGGCTGCATGGTTGGTTTTCGTAGTTTTTAGGTTCTCTTTACAAAGATTCTCTATGAAAGCATCTTAATCAAATAGCTCCCATGTTCTTTCTATGTTCAAATAACCAACTAACCTAGTTTAAGCGCGATTTCCAAGTGAAGTTACTAGTAAAATCCGAATACTCATCAAAAATCCTGTAGCTAGCCAATCGGGAGTAACATGAAAGATACGGAACCAATAATTGAAATGTTGTTACGGTACGCTGTTTCTTAACTTATATGGTCATTCCTTAATTAAATAGCCCACCATCAGCCGAGCGGTAAAGACGCTGAACACTGGTAGTTCGGTTCGAGTTTTGAATCCCGCGAACGGGATGGCCGCATGGGCGGTTTCGTGGTTTTCCCCATGTGTAACGTGTATACGAGCCGGTTTCCCTTAGAACGTCCTCCACGAAGGCATCCCTCCCTTTAGGCAGATAGCCCTCGTGTGCTTTGCCATAATTAAATAATCCAATTCAATCCTTAATTAAATATAATTGATTTGTAAATTCTACTAGAACTGACGGTAAGAATTGAAGTGGAAATAAGTAATATGGTGTGCAATCTTGATTAATATAAAATTTAAAATATTTGTATAGAAAAATGTTTGCATTCAGACAGAAAGTTTTTTGAAATATTTGCAATTACTTTATAAGAAGGATTTATTAATAACAGAAATAATTACTTATTATATTACTGATGATTAGGATTCAGTTCTTGACAATTACATTCTAAATTAGAATTTTAAGGATATAATGAAAATACGCTACGCACAAAAATACATTTTAGGAAAAAAATGAGTTGATTTTTTATGTTTTAAAACTTCTTAATTCATTTAGATTTCATTTTTCATTTTAATTTTCATCGTATCCTCGTTGTTTATTGAATCCAGAATGTTGGTGTCGTTTATATAATTATTCTTATTTGTCCACAGAATCTGCTGACTTATCCAGCCATTAAGTAGCTGCAGATCATTTCTACATAACCATTGAACTTCCATTAATTCAGTCTCTAGAGGGTTGTATGTTTATATCATAATTTGACTTTTATAAAAAATGATTATTCTAAATATTATGTTTCTAAAAAAATATATTGTGCTTTAAAAATATGGATAATAGTATCAGCCGCTCTTTCAGCCACTTCAAATGCAACAGTTTGTTTAGAAATAAATTATGCAGTTAATGTCATAAAATTCAAATAAATATCAAACGAAAATTCTCAGTTTTAGACAATTCGATTTAAACGAAGTAAAGTAGCAGACGATAAAACGCCGAAGGTAAAAATTTACTCTTACAAAAACTTACTCTTAAATTTTTTAAAAAAAGAAAAGATACGAGAGAAATTTAAAAAAAAAATAGTTAAAAATTTGAATAATATCATCTATAATTTAAAAAAATAGCCTTTCATATAGTATTAATAAATATTTATTACGCATCATTGAGGGAAAAAATGTCATATAATTAATTCTCCGTAAAATTTTACTTGAAGTTTAAGGTTAAAAATAGCTGTGGCAATTCAGTGTAACAAAAATCCATAGACCACATTTGGCGTTATTATCGCTCAAAAAAAAGGTGCCAAATTTCAAAACGCGAAATTATGTAAATTCGTGTATATCTTAGAAAATTTTGAGTAAAAAAGTCTAATTTTTTGCAGATATGCTTAAAAATACACCTACTTTAAGATGATGGTAAAAATTTTATAGGTTATAATTCAAAATTTTTTTTTCGAAAAATCTATAGAAATTATTTAAAAATAAAAATTTAAAAAATAAAACGCAAAAAATGGGTAAATTTTATTCGGAATGAACCAAAATTTCGAAATGTGAGAGAAAAAATCAAAAAAGTTTAATAAAAAAAGAGATATTAATAAATATTTGCCAAATTCAATTAACATTGAGGAGCTAAAATTTTGAGAGCTAATATTTTAAAAACTAATCGTACGATTTTTACAAAACTTGGTATTCTGGCATAATTTGAGTCGTAGAATCGAAATATGTAAAAAAATTGGTATGTTATTTCAGAAAAAGTCCGATTTTGTGTCAAAATACCTATGTTAGAATAGTACTATATATAAATCTAATATATATCCTAAGTCGCGCTTTCGAGACATGAAAAACGTAGTTTGAATTTTGTCAATCGCCCCAGTAGAACGGGAGATATAGCACTGTCCCATTTTTTTTTTTTTTTTTTTTTTTTGAGCAGTGTACCTAGCCGCCCCGGCGGTATAGTGGTTAATGACCCTGACTGCCGTAGCGATGGATCACGGCTTTAATCCTGGAGAAGGCAGAGTTGTAACTGTCCGTTCCTTCATAGGAGGCAACGGTTGCCACCGATTAGGTGCTTCTATAAGAAATGGTCTCTGAAAGAATTATTTGCAATCCTTATGACTTTTCGATATAATAAGTAAGAAATCTTTTTTGTGAAGTATTAAGATTTGAACGGTGACTTAAAAACGTTCAATGATGAATAGCTTATACGTAGATATTGCCAATTACCATGTAAACAAAACCAATAAGAAGTCCGTTAATGGCAGCGGCTGAGTCGTGACGTGATAGCGTTACATTTTATGGCTTCGTTTCCATTGCACGGGACATACGGAGTAAACTTACTTCACCTGTTCTAACCTCCATGGTTCGAAGATTATATAAACAGCCACACGGCTGTTTCTTTCGTTAAGTTTTATTTTTGTTTTATTTCATTTTCTACTTAACTCAAATTAATTTATTTAAATCGATTAATTCAATTTAATTTTTCAGTTTCAGGCATATTACGTTTTGATATTTCTCTTTATTCCTTTTAAGTTATAAGCTTTCCATTTTGTAGTTATATTCCTCAATTCTGAATTTTCTGCATTAATTATTATTAACATTTTTACTTAATTTGACTTAATTGACTTGAAATTATTTAATTTTACTTAATTGATTCGGAAAGTTTTTAGCAGTTCTTTTCTTCTTTGGTTCGAAAGTTAAATAAAATTTATTCCCTTTAGCACATTTCTTTTAATTTATCCAATGGTATTTTGTTTTGTTTTTATTTTGTGCATTTCTTTGGATTTTTCAATAATTATTCAGATTTCTCACTCAGAAATTTAATTAACAATTTTAGGAGTTAACTTTTGACTTACCAATGGTTATTCTAATTTTTTTCTAAAGAATTCTTTTTCATTATTTTAAAATGTTCATAATTTTTATTTTGCGGTCTCTTCGGCGTAGGGTTCTATCTTGATAATTAATTAAATTAAATAATTTTATAAAAATTAAAAAAATTACTTTTTTGCCCTTTAAAGCACTTTAATTATCTTAATTTTAACTAAATTATCTTATTTGGCATTACCTATAAATTTTTTTAAATGCTTCCAATGTTAACAATCATCTAGATATAAATCAAAAAGTATTTCTTTCGAAAATTTTTAGGTTGCACCCTTAAAAAGACCTCACAATAAATTTTCGCTAATTTTTTTTTTTTTTTTTTTTTTTACATTTCGTATCACTTTTCCTAATTTTATTTAATTTTTTTTTTTTTTTTTTAAATATTGTGTTTTGTTTTAATTTGATACGTGTATTTTGTGTTAGAGGGTAACTCAGCTTACATAATTTAATTTCGATTTATCATTATCGCTTTATTAATTAATTAATTACGCTGCATACAACGCGACTTGAATAATATATATGACTATAATTTGAAATTTTTCATGTTTTAATATCTATATATAAGCATTAAGATAAGTCGAAAGGAACTCTTTGAAAGAAGAAATTATTGAAGGTATTTTTATGTAATTGATTTTAGTTCTACAATATTTATTTCGAATACGACGTTAAATATCAAAATATGACAGTTTTTTAGAACTTTGTTTGCTCTGTGTACGTACAGTTCCATAATGACTTTTGTAAAATTTAGTTTGTTTTAATATGGTGTCTTTTAATATGTTTTAAATTATTTTTTGTGGAAGTTTTATTTATGGCTCAAAACAGAGATCAAATTTGAAATCCAATATGTCTTCGAATTTTAATAGATTCAAGCTTTAGAATAAGTTGATGTAAAAATAATAATTCTGAATATATCCTGACTACGTTTCATATCGATTGAAATTAAATTATCTTTTATAGTAATCCTAAAAATATCATCTGCCATTCTGAAATAAAATTTGATTTCCACGTCAAAATCCCGCTAAATGCATTTGTTGTAAAGGGTAGAATAGAAAGCCGCTCTTAATCATTAGAATTACGTTTAGCTGTTAATCTCCGACGCAGATAGCTTAAGTTATGCGTCGTTGAAGAATAAAGCGGTTATATCAAAAATTACGGACAGAAGAATCCACATCTGCTCGTCGTACTCGATGTTTAACAAATTCAGAGTAACTATCATGTTCCGGTTCTTCTTTCTCAGCACGTTTAATAGATATTTCACATATTTAATACAAGTGGCCCATGATCGCACGAATATTAATACATTGAAGAATACCTATAGCTACAGTAGATCTTTGGTAGTACGATTAAATTAGATGGAATTACTCTAGAAAAGCACCCAGTGTCTTCCGCCTCATACCAGTTGTGCAGTAATTATTGCCGTCCGTGGTGGCTACACAGAAATATATCCGTCACCCACAAAGTCGTCCTCAGTAGATAAAATATGTTAGAAGTAACTAGTCTTCATAACTACCAAGTCTTCATAACTTCGAAACAATCACAAAATCACGGAATTTTAGAAACTTATTTCGACCATTTTTGATTGTACACACGAGTATCTGTGGCAGACTATAATGTCGCAGAAAGGGTGACGAATGGAAAAATAGAGTTTTTTTGATAAATCTCAGTTTTGTTAAGTGTATTAGAACAGTCATAACTGTGTTTGGGTGGTCTCGCAGCTATAAAATGGGTAAGTAATAAATCATGCAGTGCTGCCAGAAAATTTTCAACTAAAGTAGCAAAAGCAGACTCAAAAAGTCGCAAATGACCCGTCAGATATCACGGGATTTTTGTGACGTTATAGTTCCGCATCGCATACTCACATCTCTGACGTCATCACAAATTTACCGTGTATTGGTTCTCGAAGTTACAGACTGTATTCGATTACAGTCTTTCTAATTACGTATCTTAGCTTTAACGAAAACATTAAAACTATACTTCTTATTATCAATTGTTTAAATATCCATTTCTTTTTTAATTAATTCTCATTTAATTTCGGTTTCTATTTTTAAATTAATTTGCGGATATCCATTCTTAAGAGATTCCTCAAGTTTAGACTGTTAGCGCTTTTCCACTAAATCTTTTGAGCTGGCAGTCAACTTTTTAAATTTATTATTCTTTTATGTTTCATTGTCAGCATTTTAATTGAGGAATGCTTTTCAGTGAGTTTTCCGTTCTGTGTGGTGTTTCAGATTCTGATTAGTTAAGAAAGCCTTGTTCTTTCACTGTTAAATTTACTTGTGTTGTTATTTAGAAAACTGCCGTTGCTTTGAATTTTAAATCGTTTCCATTACTCAGTTCTTAGCAATATTATAATCAGGAGTATGAATTTCATTTCTTTGTCTGTTTGGGTACCCAATATATGGCGCACAAGTTGCAAGTTCTTTGGTTCTATTCATTATCACCATAGAACTGGGGGGGGGAGGAATTGACTTTCAAAATGCACGGGGACGAGAGATGGTGGTGAGAGGTCCCGAAGCATTTTTTTTTTTCTTTTTTTTCACTTTTGCTCCCTTCCCTTAACCCTGTCACGTTATACCAGCATCAGGCTGTGCAGCCTTGAAAAGAAAAGCCAACATGTAAATCAGATTGCCAGATGGCAACTTCTATTTAAGCCTAAATAAACTGTTTTTTTAATATAAATTATTTTTAATTGATACATTATTTTAACATAAGAACATATTACGATATATTAAAAAAATCTTTGAAGTCGCAAAAAGTAACATTAGGAAATGATGGAGGCCGCAAAAAGTTTGCAAAATCGCAAATAGTAAAATTTTAGTGGCACAAGTTTGTCAAAAGTCGCAAATTTGCAAAACGTCGCACGATCTGGCAACACTGATATCATGTATTATATGCTGCCTCTTGGCCTTATTCTTTGAAGTAATAGTCCACTCACACCTAATACCCACTTGTTTGGGAGCTAAACCCAATGTTATAGATATGAAGGGTTAGAATTTATTGTTATTTCTTATCTTTTACGGCCACTCTGGTAGCATTACCAGTAGAAAAACTAGATGGTGCATGCGGCACGAGATGTTTGAAATTTCTGAAGGCCGTCATGTTTAGTTTTCCCCTCACTTTGCACATTCATTTTGCACGCAAGTCTGTTTCTCCTGTTGAAGATGCTTTAGGCTTTGTCAAAAGCTACTTACCAAAAACAGAGTACACTATTTCTTGTGTTACTTACTCAGCGTACAATAATTTTTGGAATAGCTGTGGTGTTTATAGCTCTTGTAATGTTTATATTGATTAGTATGTAATTTCTTATGCTGATTCATTCCTGCACTTCTATGTTTTATTCCTCTGACTAGAAGTGCAACTTATATTAATTTAAATATTGAGCAATAGAGTAAATTAGGTAAAGAATATAAGCAACACCAGTCAATAGAGGTGTAAACACATATTTCTCCTACTGACTGACTGACAGTTTAAAACTAAGATTTTTAAATTGGCTTAAAGCAACCAAGAGCTTTCTTCCTCAGACCCATTTTCATCAGAATTTACACAAGCATTTGAACGGGCTTTCATCTTTCAATAATGAAATTTTCCACAACGTAAGCTTTTCTACATTAATTACTTTATAAGTCCAAAGGAGCGTCAGCCCAGAAGGGATATTGTTTTGAAACGGTATTTTGCGTAGGTTCGCTATAAACGACGCATCACTTTTTTCTAAAGAAATTAGATGATGAAGAATCTGCAGGAATGCGTGCATGTTGTTCGCATTGTGAAAAAGCAACGGTAGCTAAACCATAAAATTTTGAATAACGTAGTCTGGAATATGGGTATCAGGAAACACCGAATTGAGAACTAGGAATTTTTTTATTGTATCATTCATATTTTGTAAGCTTTTAACGATTTTTTGTTTAAAAAACTCAACGATTTGAAATTGAACAGTGGCAACACTGCACGAAAAGAACATTTTTATCTCCAGCGCGTGAGCTATTGGAAATTCTAAAGATATGTTATTTTTAAATATTTTTAGCCTAAATGCTCTCGAAAAGTGGATGCGTATGGAAATGAACGAAAAAGCCTCTTTGAGCGTAGTATAAAATATGAAAACTTACAGATTTTTTCATTCTATTAGTTTTTTATTAATTATTATAATTGTATTCAGGCCTCCCAGATGGTATAGTGATTAGGGGAGCCGATTACGATGCAGAAGGACCCATGTTCGAATCCCGGGTATGGCATGGTTGTAACTGTCAGTCCCTTCATAGGATGAAACAGTGGCTGCCTGATAGGTTCCTCAACAATAAAATAGCCCCCCTTCCGACCTTAGGAGTGGCCATTGTTGAAAGAAGAGAACATGGTACCTGCCGTTCGAAAAAAAGTCTATTTGGTATTTTCTTAATGAAGAAATGACATACTTGTTTTTAGACAAATTAATTTATCATCCAACACAACACAGAAGGAACTTATGCGATATAAAAGAAATTGTTTTCTGTCAAAATAAAATTTTAAATGAAATAATTTCTTAAGCTGAAGTAATAATATAAAACGCTACCTAATTTTATAATTGTAAAGTTTTTGAATTCAAATGCGAAAAATTATATTTAAATAAGTCATTTGAAATCTACCTTGAGCCGCTTTTCTACTGTAATTTTCCACCTGACGGTATAGTGATTTTCGAATAAAAGCAGTCCTGAAGCTGCTCATATTTAATTTGTTTAAGTGGAAAGAATTATTTTCACTCCCTAAATAAATTAAGACGAAAATAAAATTAAATTTACATATAAATATTTCTGTTTTCAAATGTTAAACCAAAAACAATTTATGAAACGTCTGATGAGTTTATATTTATCGTAGATCGTAGTACCGATCGTAGTACCGATCGTAGGGCGCAGTAGCAGACTATAAATTTTGAAAGCATAAACAAGTCCTTCTATTAAAATCCTAATTCTAAAATATTGTTTGAAATTACAGCTGTAAAATTCTATTTTTACTTAAGTGTGTAATAAATATAACTATTATATGCATAAAACGTTATTTTTTTCAGGAGAAAAAAATTAATGGCTCCAGTTACTTAATTTTATTAACATGAAACATTTGGTGATATGCACTCCAGAGCTCTGTTACGGTGCATTATAAAATGATTCAATATATTTATAAAATTTCAAAATAGTCCTCAAAGCCTTATTTCAGCTGATATGTAAATTAATATTTGTATCAAAACTTCAAATAAATGCATACATAGCAACACTCACAAATGGCTACGTTTTAAACAATTAAAAAAGGTGGCAGTAAATGATAATAAAGTAATTTTTTAAGTAACAACTTAGTAATATTATATGATTAAATTATTAAATGCAAAGTTTCACCTTTTCAAATCACTTAGAACACTCGCACGACGTTTCGTCCCGTATGACTCTTAGCTAGACAAAGGTATTACAGCGTTCGAGCGGAAATGTCTCTGAACAGTGGTAGTTCAGTCTGGGTTCTGAATCCCTTAGAACGGGCTGGCTGCGTGGGCGTTTTAGTGATTTTTCCCATGTATAACATATATACGATAAGAGAAAACAATACGAGACAGTTTCGTTTAGAGAGACCTCCATGAAGGTATTTCACCCCCTTAGGCAGATAGCCGTCGAGTGCTTTGCCGTAGTTAAATAAACCAAACCAAACTTAGCTTAAAATAGCACAGCCAAGGAAATACCAAATAAGTCTTTTTATTAACACTTCGACCTGACAATAGCTGAATGTACTACTCTGATCGGTATTTCAATAATGTCTTCATTTTTAAACGCAACAGCCTTATGAACATTGCCTTGCGAATATCGGAATTTTCATTTGTCTTGACAGCAAATATTTTTAAGCTCCTTACATTATCAACTAGCAAAAATATTAATTGAATTACATTTAAATTAATAGAATTTCTGTTCAATGAAATTAAGGAATAGCTTTATATTTTGAAGCCAAATATACTTGTGCGAAGCATTATTATTTATCTATGAGTAATTCGCTACCTTGCTACTATGAAGCTGTAGTCATTATGAATAGGGAAATAAAGATAATTTTCTGAATGCATTTTCCAATTAATATATCAGCTCTGTGTATGATTCCGAACATTCCAGTCTGTTCGAATGCATTTTACACAGTGATTCAATTATTTCCCAGGCCTTACTGTTACGCAGAATGTGAAGACAAAGTGTCATTCTTGAAACAGAATTAAACAAACATGTTTACTCTTCTTTCTAAACTTAATGTTCCTTGCAATGCGTTCCATAGATAGGAAAGTAATTATTTTAATATATTTAGGATGGGTCAAATGGTGTTGTAAAGTGATTTAATTGATGTTATTTTGCACAACATTCTCGTGAAATACAGATCTGTTTTCCCAATATTTTTCTTTGTTTATGTTTAAACTTCGGTAACTCCTGTAAGCTGTAACTATCAAATAGTATGTTTCATATCATTTTAATGACAGGCGGAAACTAATTTTCCTTACCTTACTCCTCAAAAAAGGTTTACATCAGGCGTACTTTAGTTGTGTTCGAATGGTTCAAATAATGGTACAATATTTGATCTTGTTAAGAATTGCGTGTTCGCAATAAAATATCTAGAATGTATGTTATTTTAAGATGCATGTGATTAATCAAAGAATTCCATTTAAACAACAATGTTACTGAAAATTACAAAATAAATCTTTAAGTATGTGTGCGTTTTACTTACTTTAGAGCATAGATTCCAAACTTTTTCTTTATGTCGACCCCTTTAATGATATGGTTTTTTTCTTCGTCGAAACCCGTACTTTTTTTTCTCTATAACATACAGCATAGAACATAATTCTAACATGAAAGATTGTGAAGAAATAAATTTAAAAAATAAAATATATCTGAAAGCTTTCAGATTTTATATTACGCCCAAAGGGGCGTTATTTTAACCTTTTGCGTATTACCTTTGTTTATTAAATATCACGTTTTTTGCCCTTAAACCATAAAATTCAGTTCAACAGCCATATCGTAAAATATTTGAAAGAGCATATCTTTAGAATTTCTGATACACAATACCACACGCTGTAGATAATTTCTTTTGTTCATTGTTGCCAAATATACTATTCAATTCGCTTTGAAATCGTAGAGTTTTTTAATCAAAAACTCATAAATGCTTCACAAAATATAAAATAGATAATAAAACAAATTCCAAATTTGGGCTTCCAGATGCCCATATTCGGGTAGAGACGTATGCTATTCAAACTTTGATGGCCCTAGGTACTGTGGTTTTATCACAATGCGAGAAACATACATAAATTTATGCAGATTCTTCATTATTTCATATCTTTAAATAAAATACAGGGCTCTAATATTTGGCGGCAACAATTTAAAAAGTGACTCGCCGTTTATAGCGAATGAACACAAAATGCCAAAATGAAATTAAGGCCAATTCTGGGAGATCTGTCCCTTTTGTATAAAAAAAAGGATAGTCATATGTTATCAAATATCCTGATAATAATAATATATATAAAACCATACGCAGTTTCACAGGCTTTTTAGAACTGTCATTTAGTAATTCTAAGAAAGTCCACACCGAATAAATAATGATAATTGAAAATTAACTTCAAAATTTGAAGTATACTAAAAGTTATTCCATATTTCATAGAAAAGCGAAAAGAATGAAAAAGGCTTTTCTGAGAATACGAATTTTGGAGTTTTCATTAATGTAGTATGGTTGGAATAAGACCATTATGCATTAAGTAAAGTAATTACATGAAAAATCCCAGTTACTCTTTCATATCTGCTATTAAATGAAAAAACAGTCATTGAATGTAAATAATTACAAAATGAGAAATAAGCATCTCTGTCTCTTATGCCATTACTTTTAAAATTGAGTACCTTAAGATGTCATCCTTTGAAACTGGAAATTCATTTTGATTATGTTCTAAAAGAATTAAATTTAAGGTTATGAAAGAAATGTAAGTTTCAATTTCCTATTTATTTATTTTTTTTTTCATTTAAAGTAATTTTTTCATATAATCAGTTGATATATAAAATTTCCATTTTTGCGTGCTCATTTATTACTTTTATAATATCTTTAAATCCCCCAGACATCAAAGAAAAATTACTTTAGTTTATTATTTATTACATTAATGGCGTGGTTTTTTCTATGTGTGATACGAATATGATACATTATGCATTTAAGATTACCCTCTGCATGGAAATTAATTCATGTTTCCTTATTTCTACATAGTTCATTAAGATAAGGAGGAATTAAAATTTCATGTTTATTCTAAGAATTAGGGTTAAAAAAGTCTTCAGTGTTACCTAAGAAATTTGGTTATATGCGAATAATAAGTAATTAAATATAACATACACAAGATTAAATTTTAAGGCTTGAAAGGTTAAGTAAATTAAACAGAAAATAAATAAATGAAAACATTAAGCTATAGATATTGTAATGGACCGTGAATAATTTTCAGATATTCCGCCTTGTTATCTCACAGGAGAATTTTAATTTCGGTTTAAAGGAAAATTAATATCGATATACTGTAAAGAGAAAAATATGAGCAAAAGTTAATTTATTTGATACCGTAATTTGTAAGGCGAGTTATGAAATTAAGCAATATCTTTCGAAAGAAACTAAGATGATAGTCAGTGTATTAATATCGATATACTGTAAAGAGAAAAATATGAGCAAAAGTTAATTTATTTGATACCGTAATTTGTAAGGCGAGTTATGAAATTAAGCAATATCTTTCGAAAGAAACTAAGATGATAGTCAGTGTATAAATCAAATTTTATTCCTTAGGGATCATTCTGTAAAGAACTCAGTAAATGAAACCATTTCCCTTTGTAAATTTCTGGTAGGCTAATTAAAAATCTCTCTGAGAATGAATAAAAAAAATCTCACAGTGTAAAAAAAAATAATGAAAATTTTCAAAAAGTGATCTATTTGTCAGAGAAAGGTCTGAATTTCAAAAAATATGATATAGATTTTTAAAGAATTTGTTATAACAGAGCACCGTCCTAAAACCTTACATATCAACACTTACTGTTTTAGAGTACATGAACATATACTCGGAAACAGTAAGTGTAAATTTTTTATAACAGAGCACCTTCCTAAAACCTTACATATGAACACTTACTGTTTCAGAGTACATGAATAAAACCAGCACTGATAAACACAATATTATTTTCCAAGTCGACTGATATTTTACGTGGTTCAGACCATCAAATAGTATAAGATGACCATTAAAATGCCTAATCTCGGCATGAAATTATATGTTTGGTCGAAACATATAATTTCTTATATCATAAAAATTTATATATATATATATATATTATATTATAAAAATATATTACAGAAGCCAAAATATAAGACAAGCAAAATGTTAAAAGGCTTCATCTTCAATGAAAATCAGGCCCCTCATACCGAAACATACAGATTTACTCAATAACATTTTAAGTATATTTAAGCTGTCTATGTTGATGTTCTTAACAGATGAATTGTTTACTAGCTAAGCATTCCCACTCGAAATAATTTCAAATATATGACTCTTGAAACTTTTATCAGCGTCCTACTTCATCTTTAAACTTTTATATATTATTATTTACATTTAAGATCTGTCTGCGGTATTTTAAAATTTTATTTACACACAGTATTAAAACAATTAACTAAAATATATTCTTTTTAAAATTTTATATTCTTATTGTTTTCCATTCACTTATGTATCTTCGGAATCAATGCCTATTAAATTATATATTTTTTATATATATTATAGAAAGATTAATGCACTAAGTCAATCTGTAGTACTAGTCGAACATAGTTTTGCTACTTATTTATATGCATTCATGTGAGGATGCAGCAATAAGGACAAAAACACGTTTGAATGTAATCCTAGCTCACATTATATCTTATTGGCCATTATTAAGCCAAATACGCTTTTCTTATCTTTTTTTACAAGAGTTCCTTTTCTCCACTGAAGTAAGTATTATCAGTAAAAATTTTCAAAAACTTTCAATGCGTTTCCCTTCTTTTTTTATTGAAACAGCTAACCTAAGAAGTGAATTCTTACAGGTAGAAAATGTTTACAATTTTATTGTCTTTTCGATGAAAAAGGCCCCTTGAATGATGAATTATCTTTTATCGCATCTCTCAGTCGTATTTATGTACGAAACAGGATAGCGTTTTTCCTATTAACGGAAATTCCTTAAGATATGTCTGAAAACTACCTTTTATATAATAAAATGTACCTTTCAAAATCTGGAAACGTGTACTTTAATAGTGCAAACAAGCCAGTGTGTTTCTTAATAACATTTTAACCCTGCTTAATGTTAAGATGAATGCTTTCAAAATATTTGCTGTTTGAATACCGTACTTTTTTCACACACAAATTTTGGTATATAAAGAATTAATGAAAATTCTTGAAATGGGCTTCGATGATATAGTGGTCTGCCAGTCAGTTCGGTTATCTTAAAAGATTATTATTCATAATCGATTATTAAGAAATTAAAATTAATATTAAATTCAAAATCGATTATTAAGAAGTTATTGTTATTCAAAATCTATTATTGAAAAAGGCACAGTTAATTCGTGAAGACTCCTTCTAATGTTTCACAAGTGTTACAGTTATTTATGCTCTTCAAATGTGTTATAATAGGATAAATCATATCCTGAGTAACATATTCTTTCATCTAAGTTGTCCGTTACGGATCTGAGATTTGAAATACACTGGCTACGAAAGGAAAATTCAATTAAATAAAAAGAAAAATAAATCTTTGATTTACACCAGTTGTATATGAAAGTACCAACTGCGTTTATGCTTGAAATAAAGCAAGTATTATACACAAAGATGAAAATAACGTTTAGTTTTCGAAAATTACATGATTACGTCACATTTCGAACATTAGCAAATTGATGTTCAAAGCTAAAACCAAACAACGAAACCAAAATTTAATAAGATATTGGACCACACAAACTTTGCAGAGACTGCCCATACTTTCAGTGAAGTGATTAACCATCACAATTACTAGAAATGGCCATTTATACATTACATTTTCCAACTGTCCAAAACCGGCTGGAGGAAATGGTCTGACAATATTCGGCAGAATGCTGTGGCCACTGTATGTGAGAAATATCCTCACTCACCAGGTACTTTTTCATAATTTAGTCATAACAGGGAGGGGCATTATGATCCCATTAGTACGAAATCAGGACTACCTGCTGCAGCGTAGTCCATCTTAAATGGTCTTAATCAATTGGTGCGATATCACACTCAATTTCCAGCTCACAACTTGATGCTGCCAGCTCTGAATGCATGATGCTCCACGATATTCTGCGGCTGTTTCCATGTGCCTCATTCTATCCTGACCCTTATGCACTTATCATCTCAGGGCAGATGTGAACTTGTCCCTGAACAGGATGTTTCACTAATCTGAGATAGTCCAACTGAGACTTTTGTGACACCGCATCCGTTTAGCCGGTCGTTATTGAAACACAAATACTTCTACTCTGGCGTACGTTTTCTTCAACTAAAATCGGCGCAGCGTACTGACAAATATAGTCTCACCAAGTGACGCTGCAATGATGAATGTAATATCTGTGGATTCCGCTCGTCTATTCCATTTAACTGCAAATGCAATATACGAATCTTCAGATGGTTGGTAACTCTGGTCGACCGGACAAAGTCTTCGGACAGCTTTTTGACTAGTTTGGAATAGTTTCACATTCGACAAATTACTGAATGATCGACGCCAAAGAAAAGAGTGATATCTTTGTCCAACTTCAATTGATATTGTCCAACTTCAATGCGTTCGATAGCACGCCAATGCTCACCACCTGTCGTTCGTCTTTATTGAGACACAGAAACACGAATATAAAAAAAATCTGCTCTACAAAAGTTATAAACACTTTGTTTCAGCATTTAAATAAACCTCCTCAAACTTTTGAGTACGCTGGCTTCTTATTAGCGTAGATTCGGTTAGTCAATCGTATATGCAAATATGGCATGCCACTGATCATGGTTTGCTACTCATCTATGGCATGTCATCTATGGTTCAGCCACTCATCTATGGTTTCGAAAATTGCTAAATTTGAATTGCGTGTTTACATTTTGGAAGCGAGTGTATAAATTAATATCTATATAATAAAACTGTAATAACGTCCACAGAATTTTTATTTTAATTAATCTAATTCTACAACTTCTGCTTCCTTCTGTCTATTAATGCGTGCAACATTTTTAATAACAAAATACTTAAAACTTAAAATTATTTATTTGTAATTGAAGGCCTAAGAATGTGTACAGTTACTTGAGCATTCATGATAAATTTCAAAACATTATGAAGACTTTTAAAGAAAAGATTTTGTTTTCTAAAATCATGGAAAAGTTGGGTTTGGTGAAGAACTGAGTTTCCTGAACTTCTTGATGTTACTTTAAGGCCTACCTGACTTATAATAGCAGTTACAAGAATTTTAAACTACACGCAAGATAAATATTAAGATAAAGTATGTAAATGCATTATTTATTCAAAAAATGATATATTACTTTCATAATGCAGTTCTGAACAATTCCTTTCGTTCAGAATGCTGTTAATTGATAAATATTTTTATTTTTTAACAAGCTGTAAACAATGCCACCTTTGAATTAAAACTGAAGGGAAAAAAACTCAAGATCATGAAATATATTTATGTTTGACAGATTTCTTAATAAACGATTAATGTATTTTATTTTAATGAATGTTAAACAAGTGTTTTAAAGTATTTTTAAAGCTTAATTACCTTTTCTGTTAAGTATACGTCTATTTATTCCGAGCGGCTCTCATTTAACTCATATAGATAAAGAATTAATAGAAGTTCGGAATTTCGATATTACTTCAAGTGATTCTTTTACTTATACATCTTCTGAACAACTGCAAATAAGATCAACAGATGGCTCTACCCTTTCGCAAAACGCAACTCATTTTCAAATTACAGTGTTTTGATATGATTTCAATTTCCTCTTCAAATACCATTATTCTAGAATTACGAACACTGGGATTGCCATTAATAGCGATTAAAGTACATTTATTTGGAAATTTGCACTTGTTTTGGCTAACAAAACGAGCGTAAGGAACTTCTAACGTAAAGAAAAGAATGCACATGTTTCAGCCCATGAGGATATGTTCCACAAATGAAGAACAGTGAAGGATTCAAAATTTATAGTTGTATGCATTCGGAAAATTATGACAGATCTTAGTATTTGACATAGCTGCAGGAAATTTTAATTTACTTTTCTAATGGTAATTTTCACTAAATTTAATTTGAAAATTCTGTATCATAAATAATATTCTCTATCATCGTTAATAAAATAAATTTCAAACTCCAAATTAGGGCTTCCAGATGACCATATTCGGTGGAAGATTACGTTATTCAAATTTTGATGGCTCTATGTATAGTTGCGTTATCACAGTGCGAGAAACATATATACATTTATGCATATTCTTCGTTATTTCATTTCTTTAATTTAACACAAGGCGATAATATTTGGTGGCAACAATTTTAAAAGTGAACCGACAGTTATAGTGAATCAACGCAAAATGCCACAACGAAATTAACAGCCCTTCTGGGCTAATGTCCTTTGGGCTAAAAGAAATCTAAAAGTTTTCATATTTGATATTACGCCTAAAGGGGCGTTTTTTTTCATTTACGCATACGTGCACGTTACCAGAGCATTTGGTCTAAAATTATTTAAAAACAGCATATCTTTAGAATTTCCGACAGTCTCGTGCGCTGAAGGTAAAAATATTTTATTTCGTACTGTGTTATAATAATAATTACAAAGTATTTATGTGTTTTAATTATGCACTACTTGCTTTGAAATCGTTGAGTACCTTGATCAAAAATTCGTTAAAGTTTAAAAATAAGAAATACATAATAAAATAGATTCGAATTTAGCATTTAGGCTCCCATGGTCTCCCAGGTTCCCATGTTCGAATGGAGGACTACATTATTCACAATTGTTTTTTCACAGTGCGAGAAACATACATATATTCAGGCAGATTCTTCATTATTTAATTTCTTTAAGTATAACACAGGGCGATAATATTTGGTGGAAAAAATTTGAAAGTTGATATGGCCGTTTATAGTGATTCGAATACACTTACTGTGTAGTTTTAATTCCGCAATAACAGTTACACAGTAATTTTAATTAGATCGTACAATTACAATGCAACTGAATTTAAAATGATGATTGTAATTAGAACACATAAATACTTTGTAATTATTATTACAACGTATTTGTAATTACATTATAATTGCAATTAGATTTCATAACTACATTATAATTATAGTTACAGTTTAATTACAATTATATTGTGCTTATAACTGAAAAACAACTGCATTTTATTTGCAATTACAAAATAATTGGGTAATATAATTGCATTTGCAATACAACTGCGGTTGCATTCTTTAGTTATAATTTCAATGTAATTATAATAACAATTAAATTGCAATTATAGTGTACTTGTAACTGAATATAAATACTATTATAACGTAATTGTAATTACATTCTTCTATTAGAATTACAATGTAATTCAGAAGAAGAAAAAGAACAAATGTCCCTAATTCTCTGATCCACGAAGCGTAAAGTGTATACTTACCTTAATTTTGTATTGTGAAGTTGTGAGTAATGTTTACGTAAGCAGTCATCTGTGATCCAGGAACTTTACATTGACTTCGATGGGAAAACCTCCTTCGGCTTAGGATCATCTCGAGTGATGAACTACCTTCAGGACATAATTAAATTCGTAAACCTAGGTTTTACTTTTATCCCTTTAACAAAAAGAAAGATTCGCATACAAGAGAATAAATTAATGGCGAATGCCAAAAATAGTTTGTTTTAAGAGGGCAGACATTTGAATACTTCAAAGCATTGATTGGAAATAAACACCTAAATTTACAATTTAGAAAGTTTATAATACAGTGGAACCTCGATATATGAGTTTAATTTGTTCCAGCATTAAGCTCGTAAGGCGAATTTCTCGTATTCAGAAACAAACTTTCCCATTGAAAATAATGGAAATCCAATTAATCCGTTCCACACCCCCAAAAATCTCATTGTCATCTCATCTTCAGTCGATGCATCTGGTATTTTTCAGAGAATTTCCAAGTACAGATTCTTAGTCTTAGTGCAAATGATAGCTTCCAACACCGAATCGCCTTTTAACTGCTTCTCGTTAATCCACACAAACAACAGCTTCTCAACATCTTCTAAGGAGTTTTGGACGGTGCTCGGAAATAATCGTAACTCCTTTGGCCACATCCAGAATGGTGCAGATCGCCGATGTCGAACGGCCGTAAGTCTTTTCCAGTTCCATCTTTTTTACACCACGCTTATATGTTTATCTATGATAACTTACTTAATTTAAACGGCCATGGCTTCCTTCCTTTTCTTTGCAGCACTATTTGAGGCAACAACCTTCTTGGGAGGCATCGTAAAATAATTATTTTCACGTTAAATGCAAAAAAAAAAACAACTAACTCATAAGCACACAGACACGTAGATCAAAGAACACTGAGTAATCTGAGGTATTCCTTGGGTCGAGCCGGATCAGAAAACGCATACCATTAGGCTGGATCGTTGCTCGTTACTCGAGTCAATTCTCGTATTTAGGGACGAATGTTTTTGCTCATAATTTTCTCGTATCTCGAATTTCTCGGAAAAAAAATCAATTTTGCACTGTGTTTACTTAAGTTATCCAGTAAAAGTTTTCATCTTCCTTTGCTGCTTCTGTCGATTATCGATGAAAGATAAATCTATTGGGAGTTGTCATAAAAATCTAGGCAACCAAGATAACATAACTTATTAAGTAAACTTCTTTTTCTACTTATGCTGATTATCAAGAAAGATAACACCATTAGTAGTTGGTCATAGAAATCTGGGTAACTGCGCTGACAACCATTTGAATTTTATCGAGATCCCCCCCATATGAGGATGTAGCTAACAATCTGTCATACTTGCTCTTCAGGTACACAGAAAAAGTTTTGGAGGGGCAAATTTTACTCGCTTCTAAAATGGTCAATCTGAAATATCAAGTCTAGTTAACGAGAATTCTAATTCAGAAGAACATTACAGTAGCCGAATCATTTAACCAGTACATTTAGCCAGTAAGAAACACATAACATAAATATGTATTTTACCGCTTACTTAGCGAACTTATCAAAACAAATTAACTTGTATTCATATCATCTACTGAAAAGATAAAGAAACATATAAAAAAATAAGCTAAATTTCAACCACGGGTGGTGTTGGTGTATTTAATTATGGCATAGCACACGAGGGCTATCTGCCTAAGGGAAGGGATGCCTTCGTGGAGGACTTTCTAAGGGAAACTGGCTCGTATACACGTTACACATGGGGAAAACCACGAAAACGCCCATGAAGCCAGCCCGTTCGCGGGATTCGAACCTCGGACCGAACTACCAGTGTTCAGCGCCTTTACCGCTCGGCCGCTGGTGGGCCCAACCACGGTGGAGCCTTGAATCGAAATTTCAAGGTTCGGTGCCTTTTAAATACTATATGAACACTCTTGCTTAAAACGAAAAAGTATTTTATCAAAATGTTTCTCAGAGCACTTTCCTGAAAAGAAGGAAATGTCTATTTCTCGAATTTCATTGAAAATGTGCATTTTTATTAGAAAGAGGGAATGATTTCATTTTGATTCATACATGGTATCAAAAGAAGATGAGTCTTCATGACGTCATTAAAAACTCTTTAAATTATTAAGAGAATTTTGATTAATAACTTATGAACTAAAAACGAAGTCAATGATAGAAAATTATTGATTTAATTCTTGCCCTTGCGAATATTTAAACATGTCTATGAGTGCCTCATAATTAAAAACTTGTATTAAAGGTTCATGATTAATGAATTATGAATTTATTAAGATTTCTTAAGATTATTAGAAACATAAGATTATTCTGAGATAATGATTTCCTTTATTAAATATAGAATATTAATTAATAAGTTTTAAACAGATGAATGTTTTAAAAAAGGCAGCAAAATAGGTAGAACTTTTAAATGTGAAATTGGCAACAAACAAGGTTGAATTTTTCTTACTTTTTAACAGTTTAAATTAGAGTATGTTTCTTATATTCATAATTCGTATAGTTCGACTCTGCCCCGTTTAGAATCTAGAGTCGTCTAATAGTACCTAATAATTTTTTTTTCCTTCAACCGTTGGTGGATGACAAATTTTAAGTAACCTCGAAAGTAAAATGAATCTTAATCCAGTAACCCATTTAGAATACACAGTCTTTCATAATTCAAGTTAAAATAAATACTGCTACTTGTCCTTATAAACAGGAAACTTACATTTCGCAAGGGAATTTAAAAAAAGGTAGTAAGATATTTCACGATATATGATCGAAATAACCGCTAACATGAGGAAAAACTGATTTAAAATAAATTAAAGGACATAGTAAATAATGCCACATAAATAACCCCCAAGAGCGCACGTGCCGTATTATATTTATTTTAAATCTTTGGCAACATTAAATGTCACCATCTTTCATTTAAATTGCCTTGGCTGAAAAATAAATAAATCTTCAAATGTAATAATAATCCTTCTTTTGGAAGAAGGTTTTTAACACGAAATAGAAGAATGCCAACGAAGAAGGGAAATATTCCATTTGACGGCAAAATTAACTTTTCGGAACAAGTAATCCGACAAAATACGATGCAGCTTCTGTTTTTTGAATCTTTATTTACGTTGAGGCACACAATTCAGTAAATAACTACAAAAATGAATAAAAAATTAATACTTTCGAAAATAATAAAACAGCAAAATTTCTGGCTTCGCATGAACTTCATTTCCGTTTAAAGAGTAGAAAATGAGAGAATGGAATGTAAACAATGCGTATTTTGTGACAAAACTAATAAAAAGAACTCTCATAACATCTGCCGAAACAGTATCTTTTCTTTCATTCATTTTTGTTTTAAAAACCACCAGCTATTTTCCATTCTTACTCACTAAAAATGTTTCTTTATTACGAGCATAACTGGTGCAGTCCGTAACTCAAATACAGCTCAAACTTTAAGTAAATTGATGACATTTTAAATTAACTGAGAAAATTTTGTTCTAGTTTATATCCTTTAAGCGTAAAAAAAACGCAATAATATAAAAGATTTCTATTAAAAATATGCAGCAGACATCATTTTGTAAAATAAACCTTATTTAATGGATCTGAATGAAATTTTAATGCAGCAGACGTTATTTTGTAAAATGAACACGATTTAATGGATCTGAAAGAAATTTTAGGAATAAATTTATATAATCAAAATGTAAAACTCAAAAGGATTGATACGGAAAACACTATCCAAGTTTTAATTTTCCAGATTTGATAGGCAAAATATGTAATCGGAATTATGCATGGTAAACTTGTCTAATAGTATTTATGATGGCCAGAAGCAGTAATGCAGATTAAATGACTGAAGCCAACACTTACAGTGACCTTCTTGATCGCGTTTAAGGCACTAGTTCCTAGTCTTGAAAACATAAGATCGAAGATTAGGAAAATGTTTTGTGTAATACTGTAATTCTCAATGAATATTCCTAACATGTAAAATGTCCTAACATAATGTTCAATGAATGTTCCTAACATAAGCAAGGGATAAAACGTAAAGTTCCTACTGGCAAATGCCAGAGCGGTGCTTAAAAGACGGTGACTTAAATAAGTTTTTTACTAATTCAAAAATGCTTGATTTAATTACAAAAGAAATATCCACTACATAATAGTGGACAACAATTCCCTCCCTTTTCTTCACCTAAGCAGTGATCTTATGTCGAGCTATAGCAGCCCGGGGCAGTTGTAAACTTTATGTAAAAGAGGTGGTCATTACTCTTTCAGGCGTATTATTCGCATACTTACTCTTAAGGTTAATTAACTTTAACAGTTCCTATTTTTAACTAACTTTAACGGTTTCTTATATCCATGAACTAAATGTTTTATTCATGGCTGCATTTCAAATTTTAATGCTTCGATTACCGTGTAAAATAATTGTTACGTGTTAAATGTTATTGCGTTGCAGTTTAACCGATACTTGATACTTGAGAACTGTAATATCCGATATTTTAATTTTATAAAAATAACTAAAATATTATTAGTTAGATATTAATATTCATAAAATAAATTGAGAAAAATATGGAGCAATACAGCTTTTTGTTATTTTTCATTTTGGGGAAGATTTGTTTTCATTTCTATTTTAAAGTATGTTTTAGAGGAATATCCGAAAGTGCTATTCTAGATATTTTAAAACAGGCGAAATGTGTATCAATCAGAATCAGAAAAGTTTTCCTTCTTGATAAGTGCATTCTAAATTGACTATTTCCAGGGTCAAGAATTAATTATTACCCTGTAATATCCATAAATTAACAGACAATTATCTAATTGCTGTTAAATCTAAATATTTTAGTAATCTAACGTTATTCAGTTTAACGGTATATATTAAATTTCTGAAATTTATGTTATGAAGTTGACTAAAAAGAGTAAACGTATTCGGCATTGTAAACATGGATTAAAATATTGTTTCGAATTTTACATAAAAGGGAATAAATTTAATGAAAAATGTTTTAATTATTGAATAATATCTGCATAAATTTTGATTATTTATGCAGGAAACATACCCAGAAACAGATAAAATGTTATTTTATATCTTTTAAAGTTCATAAATAACGCATTTTCATTACAGGAGATTACTACAAATGATTATATCTAGATTTAAAATGCTGAAAATTACTGATCCCGTAAGTTTCTGCAAATAAAAAAGTTTATTTTTGATGAAATTAAATATTTTTTCAAATTTTAGACATATCACTGTCTAAATAAATATTCGACGTGTTCTCTTTTTGTTACACGACATACGTCTCAGAAGTACACTGCGAAAGAAAAAAAAAAAAAAAAGACAGTTCTGTATCTCCCATCTTATTGACGAAATTCAACTTGAGTTTTTCATGTCTCGAAAGCGCGACTTAGGATGTGTATTAGATTTATATATAACATCGTTCTAATATCTAATATAGGTATTTTGACACAAAATAGGACTTTTTCTGTAATAACATTGAACTGTGCTTTCCATATTTCAATTCTATGACTCAAATTACGCCAAACTACCAAGTTTTGTAAAAATTGCACGAGTAGTTTTTAAAAAATTAGCTCGCAAAGTTTTAGCTCCTCAATGTTAATTGAATTTGGTATATATTTATTCTCTCTTTTTTATTAAACTTATTTGATTCTTCCTTTCACATTTCGAAATTCAGGTTCATTCCAAATAAAATTCACCCATTTTTTATGATTTATTTTTAAAATTTCTATTTTAAATTAATTTTATAAATTTTCCAAAAAAATTTGAATTATAATCTATAAAATTTTTACCATCTAGTAGAAGTATTTCTAAGCATATCTGCAAAAAATTACAGTTTTTGTATTCAAAATTTTCGAAGATATACGTGAATTTATATATTGGCGCGTTTTGAAGTTTGGCATATTTGTTGAAAGCGATTAAACATGAAATGTAGTTCAGCACTTTTGTTAAAGTAGGAACGATGTAACCTTTTTCCGCTCATGCACAATGTAAAAAAGGTAGGAACGAGGTGCCTTTTCTTCCACTCCGGCATATGGAAGGGAAAGGAAAATAGGTTGCTATATATTAAAACGTTCGCCAAGTGAATTATTTTTTGCGTAAACTGAAAAATTGCCACAAGATAAATTTTTAAAGATTGATTTTTTTGACTAGATTTTACAAAATTTTATATTTAGGCATAATTTCAGTCGTAGAATCGAAATATGGAAAAAAAATTGGTATGTTACTTCAGAAAAGTCCCATTTTTTGTCAAAATACCAATGTTAGAACAATGCTGTATATAAATCTAATCCATATCCTAAGTCGCGCTTTCGAGACATGAAAAACGCAATTTGAATTTTGTCAATCGGCCAAGTAGAATGGGAGATATAGGACTGACCTCCCCTTTTTTTTTTCACAGTGTGCTACAATTCTATTCACATTATTTGTAATACTTTCTCGCTGACAGACGCCAAAGTAGCTGCGCCGCCCAGACTGCATAGTGATTAGTGACACTGACTAAGTACCAATTGGTTCGGGTTCGAATTCCGGAAATGATAAGGATGTTTGTAAATGTATAACATCTGTATAGAATGGGAAAGCCAGACAAAATACACGCTGAGTTCCTCTAGATTAGTTTGCTAGTAGAGGAAGAGGGATGGAAGACACTCGGACACGTTCCTCAAGAACTCCTTCAAAACTGGGGTGGAATTGGGCAAAGCCGTACTGTTATACAGTTGGTGCTGAAGCTTCGTGCCAATGAGAGACGCAATCTTCCATTCCGGCAACTGTAGAATTCGTGGGATTCTTCTGTTGTTGTTACTTATGCTCACTTCTCTGACAGTAACATCAGCCTAAGCCCACGAAATTCTCGCGCCAAGAAGGGCAAAATACGCCTATCGTTGGCAACAGCCTAGAGCACTTTACAGGTGACAGTACGATTTAGCTCAGTTCCGCTCCCAATTTTGATGGACAGCAGCCCGGGAGGACGGGTACGAGGGTCTCCTAACACTCTCTCTTCCACCAAAGACGAGATGACTTTCGGCTCGCCGTATATTTAGAGTGCCGTCAAATTGCATTGACGGCACGGCACTCAGGTCCCTTCGGCACGGCACTCAGGTCAAACACGTGAGATTAGCTACAACAGCAACAGATTTCTACAATGGCGCAGATTATGGCGAAATCGTTTCTTTAGATTATGATGCTAGTGTGTACCTTCATGATATGTTTACTAATGTCGATACAAGATAATAAAAACTGTAAGAACTACCATCTATCTGTCTGTCTATATTTTGAACTTCCGACCCGTTCAATGAAGAACACTGCGGAGAGATAATTTAAAATCTGTGCCGAAATTCTCATAATAATTCATCAGGCATCCGCTGAGAATATGCAGCCATAAGACTTATAAGCATAAACATTGATTGATTAACGGGGCTCAACTGAAAATCTGATTACTCTCGTCAGCGGGACTCACTGGTCTTTTGTTAAACATATAAAGTAATAAAATAATAGAGTAAGGAAGGAAAACATATACAGCATATACAGATGGAAAGAAGACTTGATATAATTTTCTTTTGTTCTCTTGCTCTTGATAAATGTATACAGGACATTCTATAATCTTTAGTAAAACTACCATTGCAACTTTTATCAACTTGCTAAGGCAGACCTTCGGTCTATTACTAAGCAAGCTAACCAACTCCCTGTTGGGGAATCGAGCAGTGCATTATTCTGGACTCGCTCTAACAAGCGCGAAAGCCTGCTTTGTGAACTGCATCCGCCTAAATCGAAAGCAGGGGTAGTACAGTTACGGAACTGTAGCTCTTTAACTCAGACAGCATTGTATCCCTCTGCGCCAGCGAGATCGCAATCAATGTTGTTTAGCTGTCGAGGACATAGCAAAATGGTCTGCTTACTTTGACGGATGTGTATCATACGACCCTAGAAACGTACTTCGTACAATAATAGCGAATAAATAAACACTTTGCAAACTCCAAAGCACAAAACTGTACTGAAAGCTTGGTGTTTTGACTGTACTGAAGCACAAAACTGTACTGAAAGCTTTGGCTTTGACAAATCTGTATCAAACGACCTTGGAAACGCATTTTGCACAATAGCAGTGGAAAAGAAATATTTGCATACTCTAAAACGCTAAACTGTGATGTAAGCTCGCTGTTTTAAAAAATGAGTCTTATCGGTATGCAAAATGCACAAGAAAATTTTCAAGCTCCACATTTGAAAATTTCAGGCATGCCGAGCAGACGGTATAGTGGTTAGGGAGCCGACTGCGATACCAAAGGGTCTGGGTTGGAACTCCGGAGAAGGCTTGGTTCTATTTTTCCATCCACTCATAGGAGGGAGATATTAGATGCTTCCATAATTAAAGTGACAACCGCTTCTGGCCTTAGTAGTGTGGTCAACGTCAACGGGCCCGCCACTGGAAAAAAAAAAGAATTTATTTTTCATAACGGGAATATGAAAACGTTCGCTCGATCCGTAACTTGAAAAGTTATAGGATTCCAAAGCTGATGAAATATTTTTAATATCTCTGTATAATATTGCTTTTGATCTTCTTCAATATTATTCTGTTATTTTTGTTGAAATTAAAGAAGTTATGAATTCAGATATGAACAAAAATTTAAAATATATTTGCACTTTTTTTTTGGTGGGTAACAATTATCCGAAAAACGAAGAATTTTTTTGTGAGTGTAACCATTGACTGAATTATGATTTCAAGCTCTTCTTTCATCACACGGCTTTAATTTCGCTGGTCGCAGGAAAATGAATAAAGCCAATTCCTGCATGAAGGAAAGAATTTGCTTTTTTGCTTTTTACGTCAATAATTATTTTATTAAAAAACTAAAAATTTTTACGTATATCACTACATAACTTCAAAACAAAAAAATTAAATTCTTATCTTTTATGGCACACATGAAAACTGTTAGCATTTGTGTATACTTAATAATTTTTTTTGCTAGCAGCTTCAGCCAATTTTCAACAAAATTCTTGCTCCAGCAAACAAGAATGTCATGGAACTAATAAAACATGTTTTCATTAGTATCGCTATTTAGCAACAAGACATATAATTAATAAAAACTGACTTTTTCATTTATTTATTTTTAAGCATCTGAAAGCATTCGAGGAAAATCATCAATTTATTTTTCACATTTTTGTCCTCCCTCTTTTTGAAGGGATCTAAAGTAAAATTTTAAAACTATTTCAAGTTACTCTTAATATAAGTTTCTTAACACCAACATTTTGTCTGCGCTGATGTGTAATCGTAAATCGCAAAATTGAAAAAATAAAAAAATATGATTGCTGTTGCTTTTAAATAGTTTTCGATCGTCTAATACATTTCTATGATTGCCTGCAACAGACTTGTAACGGAAAGGTTTTAAGTTATAGGCTGGCTTTTATACTAGGCAGGCAGTTTTATCAAATACTAATTTTATTAAATGTTCTCGATGCTCTCTTAGGAAGATAGGTCAGTGAAATTAATACAATAATGGAAGAAACATTTGCATTCTCTCTACTTTTTTTACTCAAAACCTGCTTTTTAGTCCTGCTCTTTGCGATGTATTTAGACAAGCGGTTTAATTAAAAGTATACAATTTTTATAAAATTTGAAATAAATAACGAATAAAATTTATTTATAAATAATAAACAGTTTACAAATAATATCATATTGTTCTTTTATGCTACAGAAATAATTATCGTTTTCATTAAAAAAGGGAAACACTTGAACATTTCTAATTACATCAGAATAAGGACGAAACTACGAAATCATTTTCGTTGTGATCCAGGTAGCTTTCTTTGTTACATATTACCAGTTGAACTACTGCAACAGAACTTTCGAGATGAACTTAATAGGAACATCCTCTTTCAAGGCCCTAAGGAACAAATGGGAGCAGCATCCCTGCAAATTTACATGCAGGTCAAAAATGTGACTTTGTGACTTAGAAGCAACATCTCGCAATTATATGCGCTGCATGTGTATAGTGCACTTTATCATAATCTAATAAATTCGGGCTCTTAACTCTCTCACATTCATAAGAGATCATATTGGGAACTTTGAAATAATTTTTAAACAACTATACACGAAATCACAGCTCATTTTATATTCTAAGAACTTGCTTAGAATTGAATATATTCCTGACCACTAAATTCCTGAACAGTTGCAATTCCTCAGTCCAATGGAAGTGGCCCAGGATTCGTCAAGTGTATGTGTAAAACAAGGCGCCTAAGTAAGTGAGAAAAGTAACGTAGTGAATTCAAAATGCTATTCAAGGCTATGTTTCAACAAATAGATTAATTTCTTATTTTTTACATGATAAATTTTGGTTTCTTTATCAGGAAGGCATAAATTTTGTCTCGTACAATTTTCAGTTTTCTTTATGTATTTTGAATTAAAAAAATAGTAATGTACGCTAGACAAATGGCGCTGAGTATCTCCAAAATTCTACTTGAGACAAGCAGCATCTAAAATTCTACAAGTAGTGATTCAGTGAAAATCCCATATTCAAATACCCAATCTACTTTAAAAAACAAATTTAATTGAGTATCACAAATTCTATAATCTAATCTAACATCTCATTGGCAACAATCAAACTGCATCAAAACAAATCAAATGTCAGGTTCTCAAGTTCAGACTGTTGGCATTTCGAGGCAGAGAAAAGTTTCTATTCAAACCGCAACACATTCATTATTTTTTCAAAATAGCATTTGTATTTTTAGGAAAGGCCGTCTTTATCATGATCTTAATTAAGATGCAATAACACGCCGACCAAATATTAACTAGCTGCCAAACAAAAAACTAAACAAAAAACAAAAAACAAAAAAATCAGCGTTATATTTTCAAATTTTCACAGGACTAAACTGCTTTTCATACTTTGGTTTCTAAGTTAATTATCATGATCTTCTTTTTATACTTTGCCTAAAGAGCATTTGTCATTCTAGAGAATGTCTAGGTATTATATGCAATAAAGTGTATAATAATTCTGATATTTCATACTTTGCTTGAAAACTACAGGCATTCTATAAAATGCTGGCGTTTAATATATTGCCGATAACATATGCAATGGAATCATATAATAAACATATAATGGTGTATATAAAATATTATTTTTTAGCTGCTTCGATTGAATCCTTTTTATTTGACTATAGTTTCGTGTTTGGTGACCATTTGTTATTACCAAATCGAGGGATTTTCGATGATATTCTTATCTTGATCTATCCTGTCTAACAAAAGTTAGGTGTATCCTAGCTGTAGCATCGTTTTGCTGTTTGGTAGTAAAAGATTGCTATAGGAATAAATCTTTAGACACATATCTTTAGGAATGAATCTTCTCAACTGAATCTAATATCCGCCTTCCAGTAGGAAGAAATCCGAAGTTGATCCTATCATTCATTGTGTTGAGCTAAAAGTTGGCAGTGCGTATAATGAGGCTTTAAGTCGCTATCTTCGAGCAGATTTTTCGTTCCCATCTGAGAGATTTGTCAGTTATATAGTGATGAATTCCCCCTTCGAGATTTTCCAGCTTTGTATATGTAGCTTTACGTACCTATATCATTTGTCTTCTACACGTATTTGCTGAATCCAAGTGCAATGAGAAACTATTAAAATTTTATGTCTGTATCCGTTATAAAATTTATCGGAAAAATCCAGAATCATTAAAATTAATTCGAAGTCACAAAACGTAGCTGCAAATAAGCCTAACGTTTGTATTGTAAATAAAGATTTATAAATGCGCTCATAGAAATTCAATTCATAAGATTTGTAAGTTTTCATTACAAATATAAAATGTGGTAAATGCAATTTCAAGTTTGGTTCAACTCTATTCTATAACAGAACTTTCTACTGCAATAGCTTTGAGCCAAATCATTTTCCTGAAAAATATGCTGCATTCTTTAGCTCTCACAATACTTAAATTGCTAATTTGAGCTAAAATATTTTAAGAAAAAAATCAGTTAAAGTACGTTCTATTTATTTACTTTCTTTTGTTAAAAAATAAATGAATGATTATGAAGGGAAAAAATTATCCTCGAAGCTTTTTCCTAAAATTATTTAATTAATGCGCATAGTAACTATTCTGGTCAATACCAGTATAATAATATTACTGTTACTAAAATGTATATAGTAACAGATGTTTCTCCCAAGAAATATGCGTGGACTCCTGCATAAAATTTAAAGCCACTTATTCATTTTCAACAAATTACTCTTAATAAAGAACATTATGTGAATTTTTGCTAACATGTATAAAACAGCAGCTTTAGAGCTGAACTGGACTTAAGAGTACACAACTTGTTTTAGATTAATTTGCGTATTTAAAAACAAAACATTTACTTTTCTCTCGGAACGGGACACTTCATAAGAGAAAAATCAACTTAATTTTTTATCATAAATTTAATAAAGCACATTTTTATTGCTTCTTAATCCTGCAAAATGTTTTTGAATTAATTTCACAGTATTAATGCTTAGTTTCATTATTGAAAATTATTTTTTATTAATAGCCCTTTGCTATAATAGCATTAACCCTCCACATTTTGCTGGTTCGTTCAAAACGATTTTAGCGTATAAGTCAAGCAGGTAAGTTTAAAGAAGATTCATAAGTAGCTCAACGAGAATTCGTTTGAAATACCATTAATTACATATAAAAGCACTTACTGTTAATTTTAATATTTCAGAACATAATGTAAAGAGAAAGACCCCTTGCCGATAAAATTTTCAGATATCAAAAATCGGAATCTTTATGAAGTAAAAATTATAACAGGAAAACGACCGATGCCGGTGTAATAAAAGCTTCTCTAGTATTCCTCGTTCCATTTATTGAAATAAAACTAGAAAGGACAGTTGCGTCACATTCATAGCTTACTGCATAATTTTTTAACGGCTGCCACTTCGATGATAATGATAAGACCGAATATAGCACATGTGGCTCGGTGGTCTAGGGGTATGATTCTCGCTTCGGGTGCGAGAGGTCCCGGGTTCAAATCCCGGCCGAGCCCTAGTTCGAATTGTTTTTTTGTTGAACACATTCACAGTTTACTGTACAATTTTTAATCGCTAATTAAATTATGATTAGACCAAGGAGGTTAGAATAGATGGAGGAGGGTTCGCAGTTTCCTCTACTATTGGGGAATGAAACTCCACCGAACAAGCAGAGTCCATGTTTGTAACTTCAAAACATTGCATTACTCCAGTGAAACGTACGCGTTTCTAAACTGTTCGTGCATGTATTTTGCAGTAAAAATATATTGAATTTATAAAGAAATGCTTCGATATTGCTAATTTTTTGTTTTAAAGTTATAAAGATGATATCCGTAATTTACTACAGAAAATCATTAAGAAAAAGTTTGAAATCTAAATGCATGTTCATAGCATTAAAGCCTTTGAAAATGATGTTTCTGCATATTTCAAGAATTTGTTTAGGTTTTATTAGCAACCTGTTGGGTAAACTTTCCAATTTTTCTTTTAAGAAGTGATATTTCTGATTTATTCACAATAATATCATAATTTATTAAAGAATCATTTCACATACAAAATTTAAGAGATAGGAAAGAAAGTTATTTTAGTATGCTTAAATACTTCAGCTTTTAAGTTGTGGTAGACTAGAACAGAAATTGAAATATTATTTATTGGCTATAGCAGTTGTGGTAATAGCTAATTTCAGGAGACTGGTACTTGATGATTGTTTTTGTGGAAACCTGAGAAAAGTGTTAATTTTGATTAAACTAATAGTAAATGTAATAACTTCATGGAATCAGAAAATCTAAAATGCTAAATAAATAAAGATAAAAATAAGCACCAAATAGATTTGCATTACATTGCATGTTTGCATTTATACATGTCAAAAGCGACAGCTCATTAAGGGATGGTGGATTTAGAGGAATGCTCAGCTCGGTGCATCTCCAAGTTAAAAAAGTTAAAAACTTATTTAAATTCTATTCTGACTTATTTCTAATGCTTTCTTGATTAGAAAATTTCTACGCATAATGGGAAAATATCTTTGTCTGATATTGAATAAAAAATACAACAGTAAAAAAAAATCATCATATTTCATATTTTGAATCTCAAAGATATTGCCTTGAATTAAGCTGAATTACAGAAATATACCTATATAACGTTTTGGATACATCTTTACACATGTTCAATTGTGTAAATATTTTACTTACTTTTATCACTATACTGCCCAGAAATTTGTATATTCATGCAAAAAAATTTTAACAGCAGAGCAGTTTATCTTGATCAAATGCACAAATTATATTCGGAACAGTTCACAAATCTTAAAAATGAATAATAATAATTAACATATAAACAAAAGCATTCCTTTATTTAACACCTTTACTGCATAATTTTATATTCTCCTTCTATTCATAAAAATAGCATTAATTGATTTCTTGCTTTTCATGAATATTATAAAACGAATTGCCTAAACCGTTCAAATTATACAGTTTAAATCCTAGCATATATCATTGTATGTTAAGAAACGAGGATGCCAGCTATAAATAGAAACATTAAAATGTATTTAACATATTTTAGTTATTATTAAGTCTTTTTTTGTTCACATCTGGAAAGAAAACAACATGATATTGTGATATTTTTAACACAGTTATCAAATTACATAAAAAAAGAAAATCAATACTTACGCGTGAAAAGTAATCCCAGGAATCTTTTTCGAAAATCTATTTGTGCATCCACGTGCAACACAAGATGACATGCTTCAAAAAGAAAGAAAAAAACAATGTTGCAATTACAGACTTCCTTGTACAAGTCACAGCGATATTAGTTACATGGCCGCCAAGCTTCACCATTTGAGTTTAACCTTCCCTCATTCTATTCTAAACTCCTTGAATTAGACTGAGCCTAGCAGACGTGGCTCGGTGGTCTAGGGGTATGATTCTCGCTTAGGGTGCGAGAGGTCCCGGGTTCAAATCCCGGCCGAGCCCTAGTTTGAAGTGTTTGTTTTTAACACATTCACATTTTACTGTATACTGTGTTTTGCAGCATTTTAACGGCTGCTGCTTTGACTATAATGAGCGTAGCCGATGTGTCTAGGTGGTCTAGAGGTATGATTCTCGCTTTGGGTTCGAGAGGTCTCGGTTTCAAATCCCGCCCTAGCCCTAGGTTGATGTGTTTTCTTTTATCTATCGTAGCTATATATTTCGAAATATTTTCATGTTTTGTAAAATTAAAGAGCAACTTCTTACCGCTTTTGAAAGTGCTAAAATTAATTTAAATCACTCAAAGAAGTTAACTAAGAATGTTAGTATAATGGCCTACACTAATAACTTCGGACGTACTTGTATTGGGATTTTTAAATAATAAATTAATTAAAATTATGTCAGCTTACTTTCTGATAAAATGCTATGGAGACTCAATTTTATCATTATAGTTTCATAGTTCTTCAATGTTTGAGAATACACTAGCTAATTTTAATTATGATAAATGACCAAAACACTTCTAAACCACACATCTGTGGAATTTTAACCTAATTTTATATGTATGCTAATACTACTGAGATAAGCTTTTTTTAAAAAAAAAATATTCAAAATCATTTTACAGCTTTTTTTTTTCCCTTAAAGACGCATTTTTTACGCACCGTTTGAAATATTTCTCAAAATTATAGAAATGAAATGCTTTATAGTGCCTGTTTCAGGACAATATAAAAATTAATTTTTTATGTAAAAAACTCAAATGTGTATTTTTACCAGATTCTGAGAAAATATACTTTAAAAACAGTGCATTATTGATACACAGAATTTCAATTTTAGTAACTGTTAAATCAGATTAACAAATAAATTTTTTAAATACAAATAACAAATCCTAAGTTTTAATACTTTTGGGGATAGCTTACATTGAAATAAAGATAGCTTTAATCAGATTAAATAAAATTTTATATGAATCAGATTTTATTTTTAAAAATTAATTCGATATATGAAAACTAGAAAAATATTTTGCACTTTTCCGAGAGAGAAAACATTCCGAACAGCATCTTAACATAATCTCTTAACACGAAACATTACTAAAAAATCACGATAAATGCATTAATTAAGAAAAAAGAAATTTTGAAATAACTTATCGTTCCTCACCGCACAAAAATATATTTTTTAATTATAGAAAATTATTCTAGTCTTTAATTTCTTTCCGTTAAAGAATTTATAATCTTTTTCATTGTTCTAACACTTAAAAGTAAAAAATTTCACTTTGTCATCAGGGTTAAAAGTCTCCTGTGACAAATATTAAGGATTAAACAAATAAAGACTTCCGACATAATTTTTTAAAAGAAATATTCGCTATTTATTCTCCGGAATGGAATAATCTCATCGTATTGATTATCTCTGCAGACTAGAAATAACATATACTTGGTATTAAATTTTCTGTTCTTTTAAAAGAACTGTTTAATTTCCTTGTAATAATGTAGATAATGTAGATTATTTCGTTCTTCCCTTATTCAAACTTAGGCATAACTAATAAAATTAAATTATAAATTACATCTTTCCTTGTTTCGAAACATTTCCTTTATTAAAAAGTCATAATATGATATGATGAACAATCGATTAAAGTATTTGAACATCTCTTTTTATTATTATAATAGCAGACTGTCAGAGTAACTGCATTATGACTGGGAATTAAATTATTAGTATTATTACTAAATTATCTTCGCATCATTTCGCATACTGATGCAAATTTTCAATTCGATAATTTATTGCCTATGTGCATCCAATTTTTCGAATCTGTTACCAACTTTTCGAATCCATAATGATTTATAAGGTCTTTATTTAAGAAGAAAAATGTTCCATTATTCCGAACACAAAATTCTGAAATAGATTACGTTTCTTGTAAAGATGACATGATATGATTGGTTTACTGTAATATAATGAATAATTTTATTAGAAATGTACGTAAGTAAAAGGTTTGGGTTCATGCCAGTTATTAAAGCTTTAAAGTATATTTTTCAGTTTCATGACATTCAAACTGAATCAGCGTTTTCCAAGAATTATAAATAATTTTTATCTGTTTCGGGATAATTAATTGAATTAAATTTAATAAAAGCTGTGACGAGTCTTCATATTTTCCGGTTTACATTTTATAAGATTTAAACCCTTCGTTATCTATTCTGTTGGTCATTTGTTTTATTAAAGTTTTCATTGTTAAATTTTGTGAGAATTTCAATCAATAGAATGAAATGAAACTATTTTAATCCGAGATGGAATGTTTAGCAGTTTTTCCACAGTAATATTTTACATTTATCTTTCAAAATTTTATTAATTTATAATACGTACCGGGTACAATACCCAAAAGTTCGTCAACATTTGAAAATTCAATAATTCATGGGATAATATAGGTAGAGAGGTAAAAATTGACACACATGATTGAAATGCATGGGACTTCGCCATGTCTGAGAGGACAATAGTGGCTGAAGGTAAAAGGTGGCTGAAGGATGGCGCATTTAACACAACTGAGCTTGAAGTATCACAATCTTTATTTTTACGCACATCAAATCATCCTTTTGTAGATAAGATATTTTTCAATCATAACTGAATGCAATAATTTCCATGTACACGTTTTTACAGTACTACGTCATTTTAGGCAAATAAGCAGTAGCGGGGATGAGGAGCGTCTTGCCAAGAAGAAAGCTTAAGCGAAAGAGAAGGCCGCAATTGAAAGGAACAAGGGAGGGAAATTACAATTATTTTGATTGGACAAAAGGTATCTGCATTAAGGCTTACGTAACATGGAAAGATCTCGAATTTGGAAGAGCAGATGAATTTAGGGGAAGAGCATAAAACCTATAATCGTTTATTTTAAGGTCACCAATTATTTTTAAAAGCAGCTATCGTATTTTGTTATATCTTGCATATATATATGTATATGTAAGACAAAACTATAAAAGCAAACTTCTAAATTTAATTCACTATAACCTCGTTTATTTTTTATTTCATTTGGAAACTTCATCGCTCTGCCCTAAAAATAGCGCTTATGTCTAAACTGCGTCATTAAAATTAATCATGCGATCTTACGTAACCCTTAATGTGTGGATGCCTCTCGACCAATAACCGAATTGTAAACCAAAACTAAAAACTGAAACTTTTGACTCCTTCCCTTCTTTCTATGAACTGATGCGTCACTTTTGCTTGTGCTTTCCTCTTGGCCAGACGTCGTTCTGCAATTATGTGTGCGCTGCTATATTCGCTTCTATGGCAATAATATCAAAATTGTAAATGTTCTTTAATAGGCACGAGTAGAGTACCAAGTGAATTGTGGCCACAATATGAGAATTTAATAAAAAAGGAATTTAATCCGGCTCGAAAGCTTCTTCTTCAAAAATGGATGGACGCTCTAAGCATCAAGTATCTACACAATTAGTATTTTTGCGCATTTACGTCTCAGTGTTCTTACTTCAGTGCCTCCAAAAGTGTTGTACTCTACACGAGTTTGTTAAGTTACGTTCACAGTGAATCATGGGAAAAGTCTTGTTACACCGAAAATTTTAATGGAAGTTTGTGCCGCATCCATACATCTTTCATTTCGCGTCATTGAAACACAGTTTCATTACATGTATATACATACTATAATGTTCCTTTCTTCTTTGTGTATGATAAAATGTCAGGGAATCTAGTGAACTAAGTAGACTTATCGCTGAGTTCAACTAGACAACGTAGACTCAAGAAGGGTTAAAGTACTAGTCACTCAAATAAATGATAACAGTTTACCCCTTCACGGGCTTACAGAAAAGCCTCCACTCGGGCTTTTTAATCAGGATGAGAAAAAAACTAAACTAATACTAACTAAAATAGACTTAGCCGAAGCTAGACACAAATATCTAACGTAGTTGATATAACGACCCTTAATTTAAGCTAGCCGGCGATTATCAACAGGCCCGGACAACACGGCCGATGGTAATAGACTCAAGAATCAAATAGCTAGAAAGCAAACACGCGCCACTAAGGATTCCTTAGTACTCGTTTCTATCAAATTAAGTAGAATTTCCTTTAAATACTATTTAGAACTCGTTTTCATTCAATGCGATTCTAAAAACTCATTCTGGTATGGAGTTGTAAGTCGGAATTAAGAATTGAAAGGAAAGGGTTTCAAAATTAAAGTAACTGTTATAAAATTAAAATACACCTTATAGTATGTTATGCTCAATGCGCAAAAATCCTTGACCACAAAGGTCTTTTTTAGTTTGCTCTCCTTTCTTAAATTATATATATTTGAATATACTAACATTACTTTTATTTGCTAAAGAAGTTAAGGCTAAAAATAACCAAAAATAATATTTATAAAATAATATTTCCGAGATATGCATGCTAGTATGAGCCTTCATAACGAGTAAATTATAAATAAAAATAATAAAAACAGGAGGAAGGGAACTATACCACTCATCGCTTGATTTTGATAGCTTTTAAATTTAAACATTTATTACTTTGATATGCCATGATCCCCATGTTGCTGCATATAACTGGATGGATATTTAAATAAAATAGTTTTTGTGTAGAGGTCTCTTAAAATATTTTGTATTAAGTTAACTTCCTCAAAAGAGAATATTAAAACAAACCTTAGTTTTAGATTAATAAATAAAATTAAGAATTAAGATATAAGCAAATTTTATAGCCATTACAGAGGAAGTGTTTAAATGCCACCAGTTTCCATTTTCTTTAAATATTAATTTGTTTTATACAGAGATTCATAATTTTAAGCGCGGAACTAAATATTAATCACGTAATAAAAAACCAAAAATTTATTCAGGGTCTTTATGCATCTTCTAAAATTCACTGCTTTTCTTTTGAATTACTTGTGAAGTAAAGGATGCAATTATGTAGCTTCTGTGTTTTTTAATCTCTTAAAACATCTTCTTAACTTTTGCCATTTTTCCTCTTAGCTTTACTTATCTCTGGTACTCTGGCAATACAGGTGCTATATTTAACAACGTACCATATCCCGAAAAAGAAAGTAAGGCAACGCCCTTGTTTAACAGAAGAGATAAGAGACCTAGAAAAACCAAGATAAATCTCTTATCTGATATTAAAAGATAGTGCACATCCGTAGATGTTCTGCTAAGGAAAAATTGCTGAAAGAAAGCGATAGCAAAAGTAGTATCATTTCCGATTATAAAAGAGTTGACTTCGTTGAGTCTTGAATATGATTATAGATTGATAAGTTTTCTTTTGTCTTTTTGTGTCCCGTCTACAAGCATTTAAATATGCGTTTTATGTGGCATTTTGTTTTAGGTAGCTTGAGTGAAATACTATATCTGAAAAGCATACTCAATACACAGCTATAGAAGTAAAAATATGTTTCTCGATTAAAGATTTACATTGGGCTTTCAATGCGTAGCAATGAGATCTTTCTCTTTCAGCAATATACATTATGTGTTACATACCAATAATATAAATAGGATTTCACTCAAAATTTCAAGATTTTATAAAACAATTTTTAAAATCTGTTGTTCAGAGGCCAATATTTAGAGTAAAGAAGCCATCGTAGGACAACACACTTTATTTACATGAATAATGAATAAAAATATCACACAGGAAATCATATTAAGCATCACACAGCAAATAACACATCAGCATCTCCCTACGCTCGAAGCTCGAATGACGGATGTGTCGGTAGAAGAGACAGCTGCGCCATCATACGCATGCGCATAAGAAAAAACGTTCGCTCGCCTCTACCCAACACACCCCTCCTGCGAGCAACATTTTTTTTCAATACAAAAATGAAATACAAACAATATATAACACATTACAAATTTCAGAAATAGAAAATAATTCTGCTTCACAAGTAGACAGACTAACACTTCTCTGCTTACGACATTTCCAAGAAATCAATGAATCACCTAGTAAAATAGTACCACCAGAAAATGACTTACCATTTTCTGCATTTCCCCAGCTAGCATCAGCATATGCATTTAAAATTCCAAAATCATTGCTATAGAAAAGTTTTTTATTTTTTGTACCTTTTAAATACCTTAATACCCTTTTAGCCAAAAGGTAATGCCTTTTTTCTGGTACATGATTAAATTGTGATAAATAAATTGTTACAAATGATATATCAGGACGTGTTCTATTCGCTAAATATAAAAGTTCCCCAATTAATTCCTGATACAAAATTGCATCAATTTTTTCATTTGTACATGAAAAACCTTTATCTGCCCCTTTAACGATTGGCGTTTTCACTGCTTTACAATTTTCTAGATTGTGTTTAGTCAATAAAGATTCAATATATTCTGTTTGAGACAAACATATACCATTTTCAAGTTTTTCTATTTGCATTCCTAAAAATTTTGAATTAGTATTTTCATGTAACTCAAATACATTTTTTATTTTAGAAACAATATTTTCAAGCATTTCTTTATTATTACAGAATACAGCTAAATCATCAACATACAAACACAGTATAAAAATGTTTTTGGAATCATTATAAATGAATATACAATTATCAGATGCTAACTGTACCAGCCCAAGTTTTTCTAATTCATTTTTTATTTTCATATACCAATTTCTACCGGATTGAGGCAACCCATAAATACTTTTCTCCAATTTACATACTTTACCTTCTCCAATCAGTTTTTCATAACCAGGTGGAGGAGTCATATACACATCCTCGTTTAAGTCACTGTACAAGTACGCTGTTTTTACATCATAAAATTTAACAGTCAAGTTTAATTTAGCTGAAAGTGCAAGCAATAATCTAAAACATTCAATGTTAACTACTGGTGAATATGATTCGGTATAATCCTTATTTTTTATTTGATTAAACCCAGCCGCTACTAATCGCGCTTTATATTTTACTTCCCCAGAGTCTCCTTCCTTTAAAGTATGCACCCACTTACTTTTTACTAATTTTGTTTTTTCAGGCCTCTCTACTATTTCCCACACTTCGTGTTTATGTAATGAATCTATTTCATTTTCCATTGCGGATTTCCAGTCATACCAATTAGCACTTTGTTTTGCTTCTGAAAAATTATTCGGAACATTACTGATTACACTTGACGCTAGTTGTTTTGATTTGAGCCTCTCGGATCGCCTTAATGGTATTTCATTTCCATATTTATTACTTTTTTCATAGCTATCAGATGTTTGGACTTTATTCCCCCTGTCATCACCCCCGCTACAACGGCTCATGTCGCCGATTTCGAAATTCGATGAGTCATCATATTCGCTTGCTTGGGTATTTTCCGTAACAACCAATTCGAGGTGTGGTTTTTGATCTAATTCGTTTCCCTTTCTTTCTAATTCTTCAATATCCCAAGTTTCTAAGGTTTTATTTTTTCCCATATAATTACTACCCTTTAAAGATTCGTTAAATTTAACTGATCGTTCTTCAATTATTTTGTTACTTGCTATATCATAAATACGATATCCTTTTCTTTCTCTAGCATATCCTAACATTATCCCTCTTTTCCCTGGTATGTCAAATTTGTTTCGCATTACTTTCGGAATGTGAAAGTATGCCACACATCCAAACCTTTTTAGATAGTTTAATATGGGTTTTTTACCAGTCCAAATTTCTAAAGGAATTTTTTCTTTTCCTTTCCGGGGTGTTAAATTTGATACTTGAGTACCAAAATTAATTGCTTCTGCCCAGAATTTTACCGGAAGCTCACTCTCATGTAGTAATGTCCTAGCCCTTTCTAAAAGAACTCTGTTTGCTCGTTCAGCTTTTCCATTACTCTCACTGTTATATGGAATTGTTTTTTCATGAAAAATACCTGAATTAGCAAGATAATTATCTAATTGTTGATTTACAAATTCTAAACCATTGTCTGTTCTCAAACGCTTAATTCTTTTACCAGTTAAATTTTCATACTTAGCTTTAAATTTACAAAATGCGTCAAACACTTCACTTTTACTTTTAAGAAAATAAGTAAAATACATTCCAGAAAAATCATCCACTAAGATCATAAAATATTTAGACCCACCAATTGATTCAGTTTGAACAGGGCCACATAGATCCGAATGAATTAATTCTAGAATTTCTGTACTCTGATTAATGTTTGGATGACTTTTTCTAGTTATTTTACTTATGTCACAGGTTTCACACTTAAAATCATTTACATCATTAATATCAATGTATTCTTTCATTTTAAGCATATATTTTGGATTTAAATGGCACAATCTACTATGCCAAAGTTCATAATTATTACCAGTACAATCATTAGCAATGCAAGATTCAGAATTATAATAAGGTTCTAAATTAACTTCAAGCCTACCGTTATTCTTAAATGCTTTAAAAAGTAATTCATTACACCTACTAAAAACTAATACAGAATTATTCCTTGATTCAATTTTACATCCTTTATCCATTAAGGCAGTGAGTGACAATAAGTTATTTCTTAAATCAGGAATATAACTAACATTACTAATAGTTAAATTAATAAAACTAGAATTCTTGGTATTTATAGCTTTTGCTTTAACAGTACCAATACCTTCTGAATATATTTTTGAATGTTTACCTGCCTGGTAAATTTCCCTCACCTCTGGTGTAATATTCTGAAACCAAAAGAAGTCTTTTGCCATGTGTCCGGTTGCACCACTATCCAGCAACCAAATTTTATCACATTCATCATTTTTTTCACGCGTAAGTTGAAGAGCAAAATCACTTTCTCTTTCATCAGAACGAGATGAAACGTTCACACTTGTAGGTTGTAACTTCATTCTTTCCTTGTTACCTTTGGATAACTCACTTTTTGGATTCTTGTTTCTGTAATAGCAATCCTTCGCGATGTGACCCAGGTCGTCGGCAAATGTAACAAATTCTTGGCTTATAGTTTTTATTCCTTCTTGATATGAACACCTCTGCGTTGTTTCCATCAGATCGTTTCTCATTCGTTGAATTGTGAACGGACTCTTCCTCACGGAGTATTTCGAGTACTTCGTCAATTGTTTTTTCACGCTGAGTTTTTACAATTTCCCTAATTCGAGAAAATTTTCCACGAAGTCCACGGACTGTGTAAAACACTAGTTCCGGAGGAGATACATCTAGTCCTAGCGATTGACACTTAGTTGCTATTCCTCTCGCTCTAGCGATATAATCATTAGCCGACTCATGCAACTTCATTTCTAAATTTTTTAACTCATTACCAGCATCTATTTTTCGATCTTCGGCTTGTCCCGTAAATGTTGACTTTATTTTTTCCCAAAGAATATTTGCATTCTCTTCTGTGGAGAACTGAAGTGCCTGTTGATCCGATAATGAAAGTTTTATATATGCTACGGCGTCAGCGTTTTTCTCATTCCACAATCTTTCATCTTTCTCGTCTAAATTTTCTGGTTTTACTGTTGAAATTACCGAGTCAAGTCTTTTCAGTGATAAGGCAGCTTTAATTTTTAATGCCCAAATAAAATAGTTCTCTCCAGTTAATTCGGGAACGTTACACTTCTCCATTTTGGCTTCCACTAAGACAGTTTTGGTTTCGACTTGGTCTCTTATATCCAATTCTTCTTGACAAAACCACGGAGCTGCTACCATTTGTTGTTCAGAGGCCAATATTTAGAGTAAAGAAGCCATCGTAGGACAACACACTTTATTTACATGAATAATGAATAAAAATATCACACAGGAAATCATATTAAGCATCACACAGCAAATAACACATCAGCATCTTCCTACGCTCGAAGCTCGAATGACGGATGTGTCGGTAGAAGAGACAGCTGCGCCATCATACGCATGCGCATAAGAAAAAACGTTCGCTCGCCTCTACCCAACAAAATCAAATTCCAAAATTTCAGCACATACTTAAAATGTTACCATAAAAACACTAAAGCGTTCTTTCTCCTAATATGCTTTATAAAATATTGCTCTTAAACTAAATCTATTACTATTTTTAAATAATTCGATTTACAATAAATCCCCTAACAGAACTTTAATTGACATAGATTTCGAAAGCATCTTCTTAAAATTACATGAAATAATTTTACATCCATACTCCAAGTAAGACGTCCCTAACTTTTTTATATATTTCATTCTTTTTATTCGTTTAATTTGTTAAGAGAATACTTGATTAAAATATAACGCATAATTTTTAACAGGAGTAGTGTTACAAAATGTTGATTAGACTAATTCTGACAACTTGTTAAGTTATGAAAAGCAGACGGTTCACTTTAACTTCTTTTTCAATTTAAAATATTAATTAATCCAAATATTTAGGATAATAAACTATTCAATAGAGAAAATCCAAATATTTAGGATAATAAACTATTCAATAGAGAAAATCCAAATATTTGATAAAAAAATAATTTTCTTTATAGTAAGTAATTGATCCCGACTGTTGTATTAGATTATTTACCATTTATAAGGTAATAAATAATGGTATTAATTATTTTTGCTATATTTCACAATCTCATTTTCGATTATGATTATGCATTGCATTATCGAATCACAAAATCTGTAATCTTAAAAAACAAAGCTATTCATTTTTGAGTGTTACATTCTCGAAAGAACGAAGATATTGTTATAATGTTTTATATTAAAAATGTAATATAATAACGAAAATATAATATTTTTACAACAGTAAATTGTTCTATATTAAAACCTAAGACTAAATACCATACATGAGATAATAAAAGATATTAAATGTAATATTTTTTTTATCTATACCTTCGATTATAATCAATTTGTGACATAGTACATAACAAAATTTTGTTTGCTTAGAGCAAAAATAAATCTCCTCTCAAGTTTTAACTGCTGCATACTCAATCTTCTGAATAATAATAATAATAATAATAATAATAATAATAATAATAATAGTAATACTACTACTTCTACTACTACTACTACTACTACTAATAATAATAATAATAATAATAAGAGTACTAATAATAGTATATATAAAAAGTATCATTGCTCTTAAATATAAGTTAAGAAAATATAGGTTTAGTTCATTAGGGCAAAGCACAATAGGGCTATCTGCTTGAGGAGAAGTACGCCTTCGTGGAAAGCTTTCGAAATGACACTAGATCGTATTCAGGCGACACATGGGGGAAAACCTACAAAATGCCCGTGAACCAACCAATTCGCATGGAATCAGACCAAAGTTCAAGTCGAAGCTACCAAAGTTCAACGATTTTGCTGCTCGGCCGCCAGTGGACTAAAAGAGTATAGAATGGTCCCTTCATTTTCTTTTTTCTCTTCACTTCAAATACGAGTATTATAACAACAGAAGAATAAAAATTCATTTTAATATTAAAAAAATAGATCAAAGATAAAATATAATTGAAAAATTTACGAGCATCAAAGAAGTATAATACAGAGTATACAGATAATGTATGTAAAACTCAATAAGAACCATTGTTTAACGTGGTTTAAGAATCAAATTCTCTTTTCTTGCTTGTAGATTAAAATACAAGTTACACGTACACGAAATTATTTATTTACGGCGAACGATGTAAATATTAGTTTGATATTTCAAAATGGAAAATAGTTTACTTTCTTTGCACGCTTAAACTTTTTAATGCTTCACAAGCTTATTTCTATGAATAATCCTTCTTTAAATACATTCGCGAACCGCAATTATGCTTGCTTTTCTCAAAAGCAGACATGTGGCCAAGTAGAATTTCAAGCAGTAAATATATTATAAGACCAAAATTCGCGAGGTAATATGTGTTGGCTAAGGGTGATGTGTAAAATCAAATGCAGTATACATAAGTAGAAAAGAGTGTACACATTTGATGATTATTGTAAATGCACTGGAATTCTTTTATTATCCAATTTATTGAAATCATTTCATAATTATTAACTGTAAAGGTTAACTAGCTGGTTGCATTTGCTACTTAAGAATCACATTTAAGAAGCTCAATCTTTTGCTTTAATTATCATATAAAACTTCAATTAAAATCTTGATAGCTGATAGCTGAGTTTTGCTGTTTACTAATTAGTTAATTTCTGACAATTTTCGACTAAGTGTTTCAAACGGAATAGTATAGTAGAAATTCTTAAACTCCATCTAATGTTGACTGAAAGGGTGATAAGTTACTGAAAGTGTCGCGTTTTACGGTGTAAGGGGGAGTTATTCGTAAACTCATAATATTTTATTTTATATCATTTTAATTAAAGCTCTAATACAACACAAGATATAGAAAAGTACAAAATCCCCTAAAATAATTCTTAACAGTTAAAATAAACTTAAACATACAAAATGTAAAAAAAAAGTCTCTTCATCCTGTATCTTTCATTCATTTTCTTCTTCGGGCAGCTTCATAACACTGGCAAGGAAGAAACATAGTCCATATTAGATGCACCTGGTATGCCAAGCATTTTTTTCAGTGACCTCTAGTTCTTCACTGTGCGGGCCATCTCTTTAACGTTTCTTTTCTCTTCTGCTCTTTCGTCTTACGATTCATGTCTACTTTTATTCTCTTTCACTAATTAAACTATTTCACTATATGCTAAATGTTCTCAACTTTCCTGCCGCTCCATCCATTCTGCAACAGCAACCGTCAGTAGAGTGTTCGCAACCTGGAATTTCTTTCAATAAATCCACTATTTCACAATTTTCTGTCTCTTCGCTGTTTTGCTAAAATTCACGTACTGAATATTCCACCAACTTTCTTCAGGAATAAACGAAGTTTATATGCTCTACTTCATTTCAAGTTGTAGATGTCTACTCCATTAATTGTTTATCGATCTAGGAATACCTTTCATCCATACAAGGATTTATATTTTGCATCATCTTTAATGCTTACAAAATGCCTTGGTCCATTATTCGATATGAAAATCTTAAAATGATTCACTCTCCCATGCATTTGTATGATTTCTGAAGCAAACACTTACAGCGAGCATAGAATGTGTCTGATTTACGCACATTTTTATGTTTTAACTGCCGGAGGATTTTTTCATTTGCTTGTGAGCGCTAGTTTGAGGACTCTCCAAACATGCTACTTATTGCATTGCTGCATTCCATGATTGTAATTCTCTCCCCACTTCTTATGAAAACCCGAGGTCAGTTTTTCTTCTCTGGATACAAGCGTTTTTGATGACAGAATTCAACAGTTCACACCAAACTCATCGCATCTCGTTGTAGATTTGGTTCCCAAATAAATATTTCTTTCAATTAATCTGTGGAAATTTTCTTTGAATTTCCACTTTTCCGTTTTCTTAAATTACAATACATTCAGTGTCCTCGGATAGTTTTTTGCCATAAAATTTAACTGTCTGATACTGAAGTGCTTCTTCCGCTTGTCCAGTTAGTCAACACTAGCAGAAAATCTAGGTTCTGCTTTTTGGAAGTCCTCATAAAGTTTAAGAGACTGAAGCTCTTACAAATGAGGTATACTGAAGATTACAGAAATGGGTTCAGTCTAAACAACAATAAAAACGCATCTTTCATTTTCTCGTATTCGGCACTTTTCATACCTTTTCTTTCCTTTAGACTATCAGTATATGCTTTCTTCAAACACCAAGAGTCGATTTTGGACTGCTTTTTTTCCACCTTATAATAGTAATTTATCCAGAATCTAAATTTGTGGCAATTTTATTCATACTTATCCCTTTTCATCAGCATGATATTTTCCCCCTCTTCTTGTTCGTTATTTTGACTTGCAGAGAAGTATAATATAAACATTATAAACCAAGATATGAACCAAAACACTGTACTGAAAATGAGCAGAAAGTGTGACTTACAATGGAGTACAGTCACAAACCATCAGGCAAGCCTATTATTGGCTAGCAAGAGAAAGGAATATGAGTGCTGGCTGATAGTGGCCTCCTAGCTTCGTTGCTAAGACGGGTTAAAACCCCACTCAAGTATAATTTTATGTTTTAATTTTTTTTAGTTCTGAAATATTTCATTTCAGAAAACTGGAATTTTGTTCCTGGATGTTATATACTATATATTTCAATAGAATGATATGCTAGACACTCCTGGACAATAAAATTAAATATTTCCCTAAATTTTATAAGTTTGTGTAGTAATTTAATAATTCTCTAGTATTTTGGACATTAGAAACATCTATAATTCAGTTTTTCCTCTTTTTGTCTCAAATTATATTACAATATATTGTACTACCATATCGCCGCTGATTGTTAAGTAATTCACGCGTCTTGGCATTTTGAAGTCTATAAATTACTGTAATTATATGTTATAGGTACTTTTACATTTCTCTTTCAGATTACAGTAAAACATTGTTTAGAACATGCTGAAAAATATATACGCAGCATATGTATTTCTCGGTAATTTTTACTGTTAAATAATGAACAATCTATATGTAAGTATTTGTGCAGGTTCCTTGCAGCACGAAAAAAATGTGGCACTTGCACCACCAAAGGTTTGAACTCGTGTATTCCTTAAACCCCGAACCTTGAATTTGGATTTCGTTTTTTAATTATTTTGTATGTTGCCTGAATGTAATGAATTCTGAATAACTAATTTAGGGGTTTAAAACAAGTGTGTTGCCTCTCAGCAAAGTATAAGATATTTGTTTTCCAAATTGAATCAACAAAATCGGAGATTTAAAAGAACTGTGTTGCCACTGCTCTAAATACTATATTTTTATCTCCTGCACGTCAGTGTGTTGCCATTCGGGAAAGCCTAAGTATTTTATTTATTTTCCTTTCAAATTTAATCTATCTGTTATTGGTTAGAACATTAAGTAATTTAAAACCGATAAACATTTTTATCTCTGTTTTCTTTTAATTACAAGCTGGACCCATTAAACTGCACTAATGTTTCTGACTAAAATTTAGGAGCTCCCGAGGCAGCAGTTATTAATATTAATATTTAATCTGTTAATGGTAAGTAATAAGGGGTATCTCTAGCATCATAGATTATATATGTTCACTATAAATCGTTTTAAAAATTATTTTGTCTACGGAACTTATCTAGCCTTTTATTCTGTCCACTTCGTTTTACTACTTATTTATTAGCCCTTAACAGTTATGGGGAAATTAACATTTTCACTAAACCACTTTTCATTAAACCACTAGATGAAATAAATAAATAGTTACATAACGAATAGTTAAGTAAATTAAAAGTAAATAAAACATTTATTTGCTACTAATGTACTCTGTCAGCTACGGAAAACCAAGCTAAGCTAACATTAGCAAACACTTTATAGGGGTAAATACTTTTATGTACAAACATAGCAGCAGCCAATACGCATATGAAATTCATTAGATTTCTTATTCGAATGGGTTAAGCCCATTAATTTTAGCTTTCACCGAGATATAATATGTGAGGAGACAAATTATACTCACTTATGTAGTCCTTCGACCGGCAAGATAGTACATATACGGCCTACAATATTTTATGTGATGTCTGTAAGAACGTATATATACGTGCAACTTGAAAAATATCTAGAAAATTAAGATAATATGTTGAAAGTACATAACCGCTTGCTGATCAGAGGGCTAGAATGTTGAACATAGAATTTTTATGATACGACTGATGAAATGATATTTTATTACCGAAGTTTCACATTGCTTATCAAGCATTACCTTTCTTTCGTATTCTGTAAGGCTATCAACCCTTTCTAGAACATTGAAACTGATTGAAATGAATATTGAGAAGGAATTCACAGTAAATTGGAAAATAATAGAAAAACATCTGTGGAATTCTCACTAGTGTATTTCTCAATTACTGTAGAAAGTGACTAATCTTAAGAACTGTTAAGCGAATAATCGATTGAGTTCGTGTAGATGAAACAACAAGCACAAAGAGTAAAATAACCCTTTATTATTCAGATAAATTTAACAGAACTCCGTCTTGGAGTTTTACAATAAAGCCGAACACTCGGGCTTCGAACTTAAGATATAAAGAACTAAAACTAATCTAAACTAAAGAGATATACCCGAAGTTATCAAGATTCTAACCGAGTTGACCCCTTAACTCTAGTTGACTACGAAGCTATCAAGGGCCTGAGTACGGCCGAGCGTAATAACAGCTTTGAGAGAGAGTAGCCGAAAATGAGGCCAGCAGACGCGCGCAAATCAGAAACTCTGATTGTCTCTCACTCAGCACGTTCGCGATTAAATACCGCTCTTCCTCCTTATGTATTCAGAGTGATTCTAAAACTACGTTCTGGCCGGAAGTAGTAAGTTGAAGTTAAGAATTTGACAGGAAAGAAACTTAAAATTTAACTCTTAATAAAATTAACATAATCCTTACACATCTAATTTATTTGATATCATCGAAATTCTCGAACTTATTTTATATTACCTGAAAAATATAACGAACCTTGATAAAATTTCTTAATTTTTTCCAAAATAGCCGTGAAAATTCGATTAGCTTACAGTCAAAGCTGCAATACGAAACAGAGAGTGGAGACAAATGATGAACATCCCCTTGGGGGTGCAGAAGAGAAGGAAGAAAAGATAACTCAAGCTTCAGGTAGTAATGGTGAGTTAAGTACTTGTATGGTTCATAGCTATCTTAATATTGCAATTAAAAGCATGCGAGATTTTATAGGTTGAGTTGTCTAACGATTTGTTAGTATATCTATGCATGTGGTTACTAGTGATATGCTCTAATGCTGCAGAACTATGCCACCCTTCGATCTTGAAGCAGTTATGCTCAGCCGTTTATTACGTGCCTTTTGATATTCGCCGGCTAGCTTAATTTAAGGACCGGCTACGTTAGATAATTGCGTTTAGCTTCGACTAAGTGTCGTTTTAGTTAATTACAGTTTCTTATCTCTTATTTTGAGTTAAAGCCCAAGTAGAGGCTTCCCGTAAGCCCAAGAATGGGTCGACTGTTATTCTTATTTGAGTGAATAAAAGTATATTTTTCCCCTTCTGGAGTCTAAGCCTTAGTTGTTCTGAACTCAGTGATAAGACGCTACTCAGTTCACTGGGTTCCTCGATGTTCATCTTATACAAAAGGAGTTAGGAACCCTGCAAACAAATGCACTGCTCATCAAATGGTAAAGTGATGGATTGCTCGTAATGAAGAAAAATTCTTTAAAGAATTTTTAATTTAATTTTGAATAAAATATACATGTATATGTGCTCGAATGCATAATTCTACATGTAGTACAATGTATATTACGATACGTTGCCAAACATAGTTTTCGTGGATTATCCGAAGTGTTATCGCCCTCATTCATATTAAATAAAGAGGTTTCTATAGTTTCTCCGGTAACACTGCAGTTTGACGGAATCAATTCTTTCAAAAATTCAAGTTAAATTTAAAAAGTGCAAATCTTTAAAATATTTGTAGAAATATTTTATAACTTAATTTTGTAGATATCTTTAAAATATCTGTAGAATTATTCTAAATGAAAATAAAATGTCTTTATGAAAAATCATTTACAAAGATAGCACAAAAAAACCTACAAAGAGATACTGAGGAAATATGAAATAAATAACATGTAATGTTAGAATAGCCATTATTAAAGACGAAAAGTAATTATTTCGGAATATTACGCTTCTTCTTTATTGACAGTCTGAGGCTCATATTACTATTCTGTAACAGCCGCTTTTGTCTATGCCCAAAAGTCGTAACCTATCTCATGCTCTCCCGTTTATCTGTCTGGCCACGTATTTAAGGCAGAGCATAGCGAGATGCCAGAACCTGCTTCATTACCATAGAAATTGCTTTTCTCTCCCCCCTTTCGCTCCTATTCTATTGACAAAGCACAAACACCAGTGAAGCCGTAGAGCGGTCAATTGAATATACAAGCACTTGACCTCCTCTCAATCCTCTGGTCAAGATGGTCACTTCGTTTACGAAACGGAAGTCACACCGTAGCAATGGTTTCGAGAAGAGAGTGTTCGAAAGTGTGGAGGAAGATTTATTTTAATAGATTATTGCATGCCAAACACAATTCTCCTTGTGTTTGACTCCATTTATATGATAAGAGAATGGAGAAAGTTTTGTTAGCTTCGCATTTCCTTGAATTTTGATATCGACGCTTTGTTACCCACTTCTTCGGATAATTATTCGAGCGTATGTAAATATTATTGTTCTAGACCTTCAGGTTTCAAATAAAACAAAGTGAAAGGCGCAGAAGAATAGGAACGAAATCACACCGAAATTTGTTCGCCCAGATGCATCGATTTCTATAGTTTAGAACAGGACTTTTAAAAGTTTGAAAATAAACCCGAGTTTGAGATTTTGATTGTCTCTCGAAGGTCTTCTAGATTCTGTTGCATTACTCAATGGGGATACACACTGGTATCTAAATGATATTTCAATGGAGACTTAATTATTTCTTCTCCTTTCTAACTAAATCCTTATATGACAAACTAGTTAGACCTCTAACTTCCCCTTTCATAATATGAATGAGAATAATGCAGTTCCGTTTCAGCTGATAACATAATAGCTATTATCCCCAACGGACATAGTTATATTCTGAGAACAGCGTATCATTTAGGCTGTCATAAGTATTAGCCCATTGTGGTCAGATTGGATAAAATTATATTCGAATATGCAGTTACATATCACAATGCGTAAATTACAACGATATGTACTTTTATATTCCGTAGACACTTTGCCATCGAAAATTATCATTCATGAATTTAATATGAGGTAATATTTTTATGCCACAAATACCAGATGCATTGTAATTTACGAACGATTATGTTCTGATGATTTCTTTGTAAATTAAAAAAGCAATAAACTGAAAACGCATCTAATATATCTATAGAGCATGATAGCCTAGCTTACATTAATGTAATTAATTTTTGCATAAAATCCGCTTAATTCTATGAATATCTCACTGAAAATGAAACGCAAGATATATAAATGCCCATACCCATTGTTATGTAAATCAAAATATTCCATACCAATAAAACGTTTATTGTATTTAATTTTATTGCTAGATGTCAAGAGTACTGTAGTAAACTATATCATCCGTATTTCTTGTTTTTGATGAGGTTCAAGAATAAATTATTGTAAGCATTGCGGTATCAGCACACACTGAAGGTTCAACAGACGTTCTGCTTTTCAGAAGAATTACACACTTTGATTTATGAAGGAAGTTCGTATACATTGTGCAAATATGTACAAGTATGTAAGTACAATACGTAGATGTACTTACATACTTGTACATACTTGTTGATGATTGGAGACAAGTATGTAAGTACAACTTGTCTCCAATTATCAACATCTTTGCCCATAAGGGTTATAGTCATAACGCCATATATGATATTGCTAGCCTCTGAAAAGTCGAAGTATTGCTTCTATTGAGTAAGAATGGCTTTGACGCCATCATAATGTCTGACAATTAAGTTTTCCGTCGTATATCAGAGAATACATATGGCTGTAGTTTTGTTTCTTTAGTTAACGTAAGCATTTCTTTGCTACTTGGAATTGATTCACATCTCATGTCAGGATATTTTGGGTTTGGTATAATTGGCTAGATTCCTTATTGAAAGGATATCTACAGAAATTTCGGGAAAAAAGGCGAAAATTAAGCACTTAATCACGAAACCATATGGAACTGTTCGAATTCAGAAGAGTTAGATTTGAGCTGTAATTACGTTTCTCCAATTATTATTCTTGGAAAACTCATCATCTGTAACCATTAAATAAGAATGATAGCTGAAACATTTATTAGTAATTAATTGAATATTAATGCTACCAAACTCAAAATATCTGCAAATATATTGTTTCAACTGACAATTTTACCGTCAGTAATACTTTTACGCAGATTTCACAAAAACAAGCAGCTATGCAGAATGTTAAAAAAATACGGCTTCAAGTTTTAATTCAAGATATTCAAGTTGCAGAGTTTCTTAAAAAGGCAGGGAATTGGTTGAACATAGTCTAAACATTATGGATGTGAAGTTACAAGGCATTTTCTCCCTCCTTTCTGTATGCTTTCGTATGCTTTATGGTATTTTCCTTTCTGTATGCTTTATGGTAGGACACTCGGCGTGTATTCGAAATGTCCAGATTCGAGTCCCAGCGAGGGCATTGCTTATTTTTTACGTCCCCCGCATCAAAATAACTAAATGGCTCTACAAAGTTTCCGTAAATATGAAACTTAACTTTTTATGTATGTCACTCACAAGGCAGAAAATACAATTAAAAATGTTCATTTGCTATGTTAATTGCACTTTTATATTGTTAACGCATATTAAGTTAATTTTTATGGTTTAACAAATTGAAGGCAAACTATTCAGTTATTTTATGCGCAATTTTGCAAAAATATCTGCAGATACTGTAAGGTATTTCTCCCGCCTTCCTAGCATGCCTTCGTGGTGTGGTGGTCTCCACGCTGGGTGCGTGTTCCAGAAGTCCGCGGTTCGATTCCGGCCGAAGGTATTGCTAATTTTTCAATATCTCTTAATCAATAATCTCCCAAAAAATCCACAATACTACTTCCCTGGAACAATACTACTTCCCTGGTCCTCAATACTACTTCCCTGGTCTCTACAATTTTTCAATATCTCTTAATCAATAATCTCCCAAAAAATCCACAATACTACTTCCCTGGAACAATACTACTTCCCTGGTCCTCAATACTACTTGCCTGGTCTCTACAATACTACTTCCCTTGAACAAAATAGAAATAATTTTGACTGTGTTGTTTCACTTCATGCCAAAATATGTATCGTCAAAAGAAGCAACTTTCGTTTGTACTGTTTCCTTGCATCAAAGCAAAGGATCTTTCTTTGCAGCGAGAAGCACTGAATATTAATTCCTGTTTTCGAATATCTTCGCAAATTTTACCTAAAAAGGAAAATAAAAAGTAGAAAACAAATCTAACTGGTTAGTAAAACTCAAAATGGGTATTACGATTTACTATATCCATTACATTTGTGAAGAACTTGTCCTAAGACTTTGCATTTCATCGCCAGTTTACGAATCAGTTAATTATAGGATGCGGATTCATTATTCGTGGGAAAGCATGCAAGGACTGTCGAGATAGGATGACACGTGCCTTCGTTGAGGATATTTTAAGGGTAACTGGTTGCTGTTCACGTTATATACTGGGATAAAACGCGAAAACTCTATGCAGACAGGCCTTTCAGTCTCTGAGAATAAAGCTTGGGACAAAATACTAGTGGCCCAAGCTTTTACCCACTCGGGAAGAGATTAGCCATTAGATTTGTGTGCCAATAGTTCATTTCAATAATTATTTAGCAATGTGTAAGAATCAAATGTAAACTGACATTACTTATAAATAAATTATTCAAATTCTATGTGCTTTAATAAAACTGATTCTCATATGATATTTTTCCGACCTTTTTAAAATATTATTCATGTTTCAAAGGATGCAAATGTTTTCAAAAAATCGCACAGAAAAGTTTCCTGTGAAATGAAAATGCAAAAGATTTCGATAAATAAGAGTGGGAAGCTGATTAAAAAGGTAATATTTACAAATACCACTAATTAACTGATAATTTACAATTGGCTATTAGTTAGTTGCGAGTACTGAAGTCTAGTCAGTTTGGCTGAATCAATTATATTGGGGTGCATCTAGAATGTAAAACAATATATTAAAGTGTAGAAATAAGTAGAGGAAAGACAACTGATGTATTCAGAATAAAACTAGAATTTATATTTGTAGAGATTATTGTGTTTTTCAGGGCAAGAACACATGAAAAGACATTAACGCCCTTGTCGGTAATCGAGCCACTGATCTGGACATGGTAACCACTTCCACCACGAGAAATGCAAGAAGTGATACAGTAGCTCCTCACAATCTTTCTCGCGTTTAAGGCCAACTGAGAAGGGACACAATACCTACTTTTCCAAACTCAGGACGTGATTATTATCCACCATATTTATTTCGAGAACCAGTGTAAAGACAATTAGCTTTTTCTAGTGGAGAAATGTGAAAATCAACCACGTTCCGGCCAAGACTCTAATTATAGATTTTTCATTTGCTAGGCGAATTTGCACCGCAACCACACACACGGGACATGAAATAACTTCTTGCATCCTTACATGACAAATATATTAGATTCACATATCCATAATTTCTTAAAGAAAAGTGTTCACTATCTGCTTGAAATATGATTCTGAATTGGTATTTTTGTTTAACATTTGATCTTATCCTTGAAGCGAATATTTAATAATTCAACTCTTGCATGCACTTGTGAATACTAGTATGAGATCACCGAAACTAGGAAAAAGCAACGTGTTACATTCTGCTGTACTAGACTTGCTCATAACGTGTCTAATATACATGAAACATGGAAATTTATTCTTTATTCTATATTGGATTTTCTAACCGAATGACTCCAAGCAGCTGGATGCTAGCAGAATTCCTTACGGTTTTGTAAATAAAGAAATGTTGTTTACTATTGATCTGTTGTATGCAGAAAATCGAGAGAGAATTGAGAATGGAAGGTTTATTTAAATGTTATTTTATGTGGCGTGGATACTAAGAAGTGAGTCTAAAATACAAAAATAGAGGAATGTAAATTAGTATTTGAGGTACAAAGATATACAGGAGGTTCACCTAAAGGAATAAATACTGATCCCAAGAACAGCTCATCTGAATCAAGTTCCTATTGTAAGTTATTTCTTACACTGGCAATTCAATGGAACAACATTTTATTCAAGACTGACTGTAAAATATAGTTTATTAAATACTTTTATTTATAATTTAGATTACGATACATGAACTTCACGCATTCGTTTTCTTGATATGACTAGTTTAGATTTCTTAATCATATTAGCATTTAAAATTCAGTGTGCTTTTACACATATTTTATTTGGGGGAAGGGAGGCTATTAAAGCAAACATAATGTGAAAATTTACAGGTAAACATAGTAAATTCTTCAGCGTAAAAATTCATAATTTGATTATTTTACAGAAAATGTTAACACTAGGTAATGTTTCTATTTTTCTTCTACAGTTGCGTTCTTTAATTATCTATAAAATTATTTGAGACTTCGTATTTATGCTGTTCAATTTACAAGTCCAGAAAGGTAAACTTTAAATTTTCAATCATTTATTATAGATCGTAGATTTGATTTAAAAATAATTTAGGTCTACATGAAACATACAGCATACATGGAAATTATTTGCATTTCAACTAATTTTAAAATGAGAACGCGCAACATATCTGAAAAATATTTACATTTGGAATCGCTTTAAAGAACATTCAAAAATATTAAATTTTCGAAAAGTGCATTAATATCTAACTGAAATTATTTTACATTTAAAATTTTTCTTAAGCACGTTAATTTGGCATATGCAACAATTTGTGAGCCATTTAAATTTTTATGAGAAATAATCTAGAGGATTACCATCAATCAATACTTTTTCCGCATACATGCGGAACATATGAACATGACACACCTAAATATAAGGAATTTTCAACTAATTTGAACTCTGATATCCATATTGCACGTTTGTTCCTTGGGTAGATAAAATTAAGGAAAATGTTAAATGCAGTTTAAATTTTTTGATTTTTTCACACATTTAAATAATATAAAAAGAAAAAAAGAACTCTAATAATAACAATTAGGCAAAAGTCATTTTTAAATAGACAGGGAAATGTTTGAGAAAGTCAGATGCAATATGTCTGCTTAGAGAAAATATACTGTTACTTGCGAACGGGTTTGCATTGGATTGAATGCACACAGAACTGATGTTAATTAGATAATATTTATTTTACCAAAAGAAACCCTTCAAAATTCTGGAATTTTTCAAAAGTACTCATACAGCTGTTCTCAGTAAGACAGAGCATAATCAGTAGTTACCACTTCAGATTGCTAAGAACGATAAACATAAGACAATATAAAAAGTCTCAAATCCGTAAGCTCGCACAGTAATCTCTCAATGTTCTCAACACTGAGCTAAACTGTGAACTCAACTTTGAGCTTATCGATACTGATGCTCTCTCCGATTTCATATAGCTTTCCCATCCGCCCATAAATTTCCAGTACGTTCAATTTTTCGAAATTCCTGTAAGGCATGCACATTTACAGTTACATAGAGGCCGATACAGTTGCACTTATATAGGTGTTGAACTAATTATATAGTTACATAGGTATCGGACCAAAATATCGCGAATTTATTGACTTTGGGGAATTTTATGCCAAATTTGGAGACAAAAATTACTTGATAAAATCATTGCCAGCTTGGCGCTATTTCCCCGATAGCAATTTATCCCAGTGTTTAATGGAATTATTCCCCATAACTCTGTTTCTACGGAGAGGCTTTGTACTCTATTTCATGTTACATTATACAGGTGACAGGTGACGGAGGACGGGGACGCCTGATGTTTAACAGAGGTAAACAGGCATGTGTCCCACGCCTTCCCCTACCTAGAGGAAAAAACTCCCTGGAACCGCAAGAGGCCCGCACCGGGAATTTATTGAGATATCAAAATAAGTTTGTTCACGTGGCCAAAAAGGGGCGTCTTAAGTGTACAATGGATACTTGGTAGACATACGATTTGGCGTCTTAATGGTAAGACATACATGCAGCTTAAGCATACACATTTGGAATACAGGACAAATAAATACTCATAGAGAAAACTCAGTTCAACACACAATATACAAAACATTACAGTACACAATACAAAGTACACACAATACGACATTAAACAACATAAAACATATATAAACATCATGTTAAACACACACATTATATTTTAAACACATAAAGCTTATATAAGAAAACGAAAAACACATGAGAGCACGTAAGAATCAAAACGCACTATGTTTAACATGAACGCACCTAGGCACATTACGTTTAACATGCGGAACAAAACGCAATACGTTAGTCATACATGGGCAGCAGATATTTACATTGATGTTCATGCTTATTCGTACAGGAAGTTAAATTGTGCATTACAGTATTCACACATTGTGCTCACAGTTATGCATGCGCAGGGTATACATGCACCGTTATGCATGCGCAGTTATACAGTTATATAATATTGAAAGGTACTATTAGTTATACGTGCTGAGTAACATTACATTGTACTTACAGTAGAAATATTGCAGTTTACATATAATTTCACTAAAATTATTTAGACATATACAAAATCATAAAAATACACTTACTGGCAAACGTCTACGTACAGGCGACCGAGCTTTTGTTCTCATATAATGATCACTAAGTAAACGGGGTCTTTCTGAATAAATACAACTTTTATTCATTCTTCAAATGCCCTAAATCCAAATGGTACAAGTAATAATCATCTGATCGTTACATGAAATAATACAAATATTCATAACTTAAGACCCATACAAATCGTACGTCTCAGAAGTCTGAGTACATTGGCAAAAACATTTACTATACTTGACTTTAACTAAGTCCAATTATCCTTGTCTTTTTATAACCTCTCTCAGCTTATCTGCATGGATTCAACTAGCTTAGATCTTTCTTCAGTGTTTATTTTTTCCATACTTCTGCCATGACAGATTTGAGCATTTTTGGGGTGCTATTTCATGCTCAATGATTCCCCATTAGAGTAAATGCCCATAAATATTCGACTGTGAATTGATGTGGGGACCAAGGTAGCCCACGGAGTTATTTTGGCTAAAGCTATAGCCTCAAAAAATAACCCGTGTTTTGAGAATTGTATCTTCACTCAGCCCAAACTTCCCGGCATTTGTGCTGAGATATTTCTTCACTACGTTCAGATAGGTAGTTTTATTCATTGTTGAGTCAATGAGCTACAGATTACCAAATCCATTGCTTCTCATGCACCCTAAAATCATAATGCCTCCTTTCAGAGCAAGTGGAGCAAGTATTATTTCCTTTCGCGTATTACTTCCTAAACCGTTTTAGCATACGAATTAGAAGATTATCCTGATTTATCGTAATAATATGCAAGATATAAATACAAAATTAGCTTCATCACGTAAGCATAAAAACTGTAACGGACTTCTTTGAAAAATATAATACAGATAGAATAATGTACATCTGAATTCATACACACTTTTTAATCCTCCAATTCTTAATTTCTCTACTCTGAAATGGTATATACCACTTATGTTCTTGTCTAGTAAACAAGGGAGCATGCCCTTGCCTTGTTCTTCACGAAGGAACTAAACAGCTGCCCTTTAAAATATATAAAATCGTAAAATAAATATGAAATGTACAAAGAATTCAGCCTGTCGATAAGAAAATAAGGAACCCTTGAAAAAATATTTGAAGCCGGGATAATAGCCCAGATTTTCTATAGTCTTCTGCCTGCTGGAAAATCAAAATTTATACTACTACAAGTTTACCTTCTGCATTTAACTTACAAACATGACTACTGTTTCAAATAAAGACATTTACATTTGCTAAGGAATTTTAAGCGTATCAATGCATAAATGAGCTAGTCACATAAATTATGCACACACTTGAACATGTTATTGTCAGGTAAACTTTGAATGCCTCACAAAGTGAAAAGACATTATTACAAAGAATCTTTCAAATACATTATCGTTCAAAAGAACGTGCCTCACTTTTCTTAAAGTATAATGGTTATTGATTTTAAAGCTTATATAATGGATTAAGAAAAATTTCATCTAGAACTAAATTCTGCCTGCAAGGCATTAAAATATACCGCAGATGGAAGATGGTAGATGGAAAGAAATATTGACGTATAGTGGAAATTTGAGCGTGTATTTTCCGGATTCTTCATCATTCGTTTTTCATTGCTCTGTTTCTACTCTGTTATTCAAAAGTAATGCTATCTTTCGTTCCAAGTTTCCAATTTCCTCTTTCTTCTCTCAGTCAACAGTTATAATCAATTCTACATTTTCGTTTATTGATTTTTCTACAGCTGTCTAACAATTCTTTTTGTCAAAACTTTGCTCAATATTTTTCAGAATAGTATTAAATAAGTGTTTTGTAATGACTAAATTTTATTATGAGTCATCTTCACGCACCTTATAGTTAGCAGTTACAAACGCTGCTGAATGATATAAGTAAAAATTGATAAAATTTCTAACACTGTAAGGATTATGTTAGTTAAATTTTAAGTTCCTTTCCTGTAGATTCTTAAACTTATTACTTCCGGCCAGAATGTAGTTTTAGAATCACGTCTGAATACATAATGAGGAAGAGCGGTATGTAACCGCGAAGTTCTTCGGTCTTAGGGAGAGCATTACCAGGTATTCTGTCTGCACGCGTCCCCTTTTTAGGCTACTCTCTCGTAAGCTATTATTACGCTCGGCCGTTCTTTAGGCCCTTGATAGCTTCGCAATCAATTAGCGTTAAAGGGCCAACTCGGTCAGAATCTTGAGAGCTTCGGCTATCTCTCTTTTTAGTTTAGATTGGTTTTAGTTTAATTCTTAGTCTCGTAAGTTCAAGCCCAAGTGTCTGTTTTGATTGCAAACTCCCGATGGAGTTCTGTTAAATCCTATTTGAATAATAAAGGGTTATTTACCCTTCCATCTTGTTGCTTCCTGTCACACGATCTCAAGCGATTATTCGCTTATCTGTTCTTAAGATTCTTCACGTTCAACAGTAACTCAGCCTTACACTGTGAGGAACCCTACAACTCAAAAGTAGAAATTTATTTACAGAGAGTTCTTTTTACCTTAATCAGAATTTTTATTTAAAATTAGAAAAAAATACACTTATACGGCCAAATTGCTTTGAGTAGAAATGTAAAAAATTAAGCCATTAGATTGCTACAGGATATCTTGTCACAAAAAGCAAATAATTATTATTAAAGCAAAGTGTACAGATGCTATGTATTTTTTCAGAATTATATAAAAGCATTAAGACACGAATATATTGAAATTTTGCATTTACTTGCGTACATTTCCAGGTGCAGCTTGATTATACCACAGTAAACTACCTAGCAATGAGTTTGCAGACACTGAACTCTAAACTGCTTAGAAGAATTACCATTGATTCTATGCAGTCAAAAAAGAAATAAACTAGCCGAAACTAACTGCTAAATCATATAAGTATTAAATATGAGATTTTGGAACACCAAATGTTAAATTTCTAGAAATTTGTTTAACGTTTTTTCATTTCTTTAAGTCGCCAAAACAGCGCTGAATTTCCAAATATAGTCACAAGTACATATATTTATTTGTCCGTTTACGTCTAGTTATGCGCCTCCATATTGTTTCCGTCTTTGGGATTTCATCAGACAAGATTTGGGCAAAATCAAGAGCCAGTTACGGCTCTATCTCAACTGAACTAACAGAACTGATAACGTCGCTCTTCGTGTTATAAATCAGTCATAACTCATTATTTGTATAGGTGTTTCTGTTTGAGATTTATGACCATAAAATGTTAGCTGAACTTGTTAGGAATAATTGTACTGCCATGTGCTGTCCTCCGAGGACTGTTAAAATAAACCTGAGGTTTCTCCAACCTTCATAACTAGAGAATGCCCTATATCTATCTCCGTTCCTGATGATAAAATTGGAAAGATTGGTATAAACGATTCCCCAGCTCCTGAGCCTGAGAAAAAGAAGGAAAGACTGTCTCCGGTCATTTGCCACTGACCAGAAGTCACATGTAAAGAGATAAGAACCCTCTTCTCGAAATACTATATAGATGACTACACTGGTACCCTAACCAGAGAATGAGAATCAAGCTTACTTTCTCTTCTAGCGCAGTGCGTGATAAGGCGTTAGCCTGTTTGACTTATAAAGAGATTTAAATCAATTCTTTTAGGAAAAAATCGGAAGCTCTAATTAAAATGCGTATCATATGATTGCTAATTGATGCTAACGTCGAAGAAATTAAAAGAGAACTTTTGAGGTTGGGCCTCTCAATTAAAAAAATCGCCCAGTTCTTCAGGAAGACTAAATAGGAAATTGTAAAACTTCCCATTTCCTTTGAGAAATTCCACATGCGGATACTGGTTCGAGAATTTATTCTATCAAGAAACTTCTTAATCTGAATAGTAGCATGAGAAATACTGTCTGGGTAAAAACTGCATGATCTGCTTTCAATGTCAACGTTTTGTTCATGGCCATATCGGATGCAATAACCGACCTGGATAACTGAAGTGTCGGAAAGACCGTTTAACCTACAATTGTAAACTCAAAACAGATGAAAAACCAACGTGTGTTGGATGTCTTTTGTACCACATTGCTAAATCCAAGGACTGCCCGCTTTTTCCAAAACGGCAATCCAGGTTGCATAGATACGGCACAACGGTTAATCACCGTTATCCACACATTGCTGCTCCGCCACTTGCAACTGACTGCTTGCAAATCCCTTATCGATCTTCTGAAAGATGAAAAGCTTCACAGCCCCCTGGGTCAAGATGCTGTGAAGCGAATTCAAGAAATCTGATTCTCCGCTGCACGAATTATATTTTACATTGGAACTTTTAAGAATAATCAAAGAAGCTGTGAGAAATTAAATTTCCTCTCTCTTTAAATTAGGATTCACCTATGTAGGCTACATGAGCTCCTACTTTCTGATACATTGACGATGCAGCCTCCCGATTCGCCAGCTAGTGATCCAGCACTATGCCAGTTTTTCTTCCTCCTTCCCTGAGGTCTCTTACCAATGAATATATTGCGCCACGAGTACCATCTTGGTTTCTGATTCCAATCGCCCTGTTCATGTTTGTCTGGGCTACAGAAGGTCAAAAATCTCTTTTCGATTCCCTGTGGTCGCCAGTATTCCTGGAGGTACTTCACGACGCTCAGATCCCTGATAATCTGCTGCAGGTGTGCAAAGGTTATCTCTCTGATCGCACTCTTGTAGCAGTGCATGACGGAGGAGTTGTTGAGAGAAAGCAGACCAGGGGCTGCCCTCAGGGTTCATGTGCAGGTCCTGACCTATGGAATGCAACTTTTAATTCCATTCTCAAAGCACTGTGGCCAACCCACACAAAGGTGATTGCTTTTGCTGATGACGCGACATTTATCGTCAGAGGCAAATCGAGAGACCAGCTGGAAAGTAAGAGTAATAAGACCATAGCACAATTTGTACGGCTCTGTGAAGGCAAGAAACTCACCATCTCGGAGCAAAAGTCAAAGTATTTGAACGTACACAAACCAGGTCAAACTCTTGCAAGAAATCCAGTTTTGAAACTGAAGGGCCGTACAATCAAACGAACTTGAGAACTAAAACTGCTGGGGCTTATAATCGATGAAAAGCTCTCCTGGCTGCTTCATCTCAGAGCAGTTTGCACGAAGACACACGCAATTGCAAATACCTTAAGGAGGCTTCAAGGCTCAGACTGGGGCCTTAGACCACATATCCTAAAAATCCTCTATCAGTCCGTCGTGGGAAAAATGGCCGTTTATGGAGCGGCAATCTGGGCAACTCCAATGAACGAAAGGAAAAGGAAATTGCTCAGTAGTATACAACGCCCCTTTGCTCTGGCTATTACAAAAGGATACCGTACAACATCGACAGCGGCAGCCACAATACTGGCGGGACTTTTGCCATTACATATTAGAGCAGCACAAGGTGCAGCAGTAACAACTGTTCTCCAATTACATCTCTGGCACTACTTTTGGACCGCTATGCTATGATCCAGAGGAGTATGAAACAAAACGTCTCATAAACGCAACCCATCCTTTACACCATGGAAAAGGGGTTATAGCACACACCACCTCTCAGCACAGCCTCCATGAAAAAATAAGGCCAGTAAATGTCATCCATTCGTCTAACTACGGAAAAGGTGTCTCGGCCCATACGTCATGGAAAGATGACTCTGACATAAAGGATAAATATTATGTTTATACGGATGGTTCAAAGGTTGACGGACAAGTAGACTGTGGCCTTATAGTAACTAAGAACAAGGAAACGCTGATAACATGGAAAGGTCATATGGGACAGAATAATTCAGTTTTCCAGGCTGAAGCAATTGCGATTCGCAAAGCTATCGAGTTAACAAGCCAACCAGTAGGATCCAATATTAATATTCTTACAGACAGCCTCTCAGTCATATATGCCTTACAAAATCCTAAACATCCTTCTCCTATCATAGTGGAGATTCAGGACACGCTCCTTCAGCGTTCTTCGACAATGAATATCCTCATATCTTGGATAAAGACGCATGCCGGCATTCAAGGTAATGAGGAAGCCGACAGGCTAACAAAAGATGCAGCTCACAATATCGATGCACAATGCGTAATTACCAAACTCCTGGGTCTCACCTTAAAGAAGTGACAAGGACAGCAGCTCAGCAGCAGTGGCAATGGGAATGGGACTCTACCGAACAAAGCAGGAAGTCCTATAAATATTACCATAAAGTTTCGCTCGATCGTCTCGAGTCATCCCCACAAATAACGAGATTTGTGACGGGGCACGGGCCTGTCCCCTCTTATTACTATGAGAGAGGAATTGCAAATACCGAAAGTTGTGTCTGTGGAGGCATTGGTAAACAAGATCATTACTTGACCCCATCCCCTCTAACCGCACAGTTGCATGTACAGCTTCCGAAACAGGCAATTTCTCATAAGCGTTATCTGCTTAAACAGCCAGACTTTCGCATCAAAATATGCAAGATAATGCATAAACTGGAGGAATTGGGAACAGATTTGTGCAGTATGGAATAGTTTCCTGTCAATCTTTCTTCTCTCTCTCTCTTTCTTCTATCTTTTTCTTTATTGTATATATTACGAAACATGTATGTATTACGGCCATTATGTATGCATTATGTAACAGGCTCAATATATTATGAAGTATGTAAGCAAGTATGAACTATGTAAGCAACTATGAACTATGTAAGCATGTATATGTATGAACTATATAAGCAAGTATTATGACAGATCTATGTATTATGAACTACTTGTATATAAGCATGTACTATGAACTATGTAACTATGTAAGCATATACACTCATGTCCATAAATTAAGGATAATTCGGAGTGACGCGGAAATCTAACTCTAAAATAAATATATCACCTGTAAAATCACTACACACATCTTCAAGAATCATATGGAAATTTCAGGAAGTAACCAGATGACACCGATGATACGTCACAATGACGAGAATGTAAGAGAGTGATATATAAGGAATACAGGCAAAGAAGTTAAATTGTTCGCAGGCGCTTTATAAGCATTTCAGTGCAATAACCGAATAGTTATGACACAAAGGACGCATTTGGATGATTTTTTACGTGGTAGAATTATCGGCCGTCTGGAATGTGGGCGTACCCAACTGGAAGTATCAGACGAACTTGGAATTGTCCAGAGTGTCATCTCCAGGCTTTGGCAACGATTCCAAGATGATGGTAATGTGAGTAGACGTTACAGCACAGGTCGCCCCAGTGTTACAACGCCGAATGAGGACCGGTATTTGGCAGTCACTGCCAAAAGAAACAGGCGGAGCACAGCCTCAGACCTCCTCAGCTCTCCTCAGCCACTGGTACGACAATTTCAAGGCAGACCGTGTTTCTTTACATTATAGTATTATATTGGTAGCGTAGAACACAAATATATTACAGTCTTAAACTTCTTCGTTCATGGGGAATTTCTCGGAGAAACGTTTTCCTTTCAATTCTACGAAACTTTCAAGAAACATTTTCAATTTAAATACATTAAATTTGTTTTTCAAGACAAAACCGTTCAAGCATATCTGTAACAAATACAATTAGATACCAGAGCAAATGAGAACAAGTGAACAAGTCATTTTCAAACAAGCATTTTAAATAAACATATAAAATTTAAAATTGTGATATTAGAAAAAGTTAAACAATGAAGTTTTAATCTTTCTAGAATATATATTTTTTGTTGTGAGTTGTCTGGATAGAACGACTTAAACTGTTAACATTTTGATGGTTCTTTCCATTTCTATGCACAACTTCATACGTAAAAGTTCGTAACTTCAAAGCCTATCGTAATAGTCTAGGATTAATCCCAGTGTTTTTATCCAACCATCCTAAAGGATTATGATCAGTCTGACTGATGAACTTATGAGGTCCATCTATGTAGAATTTTAACTTTTGTACTGCAAAGACAATGACACCACACTCCCTTTCGATTGTATTGTACTACTGTTAAGTAGGTGAAAACGTTTTGCTAAGAAATATTATTGGATATTCTTAATTGTGGGGCGCTTGTCTCACCGATAGTGATATGTCAAAAAGAATATGTGTCTTAAAAATTAGTTATCGAGAAATAAAATATGTTGGAATTTATGGCTGCGTTTCTCTCCAATAATCATTCTGTTAACCACGCAGTAAAGCCTCTTCATGTTATTACAACGCAAAAAGAACTCTAATCCCTTACATCCCATTGCGAATCCTTTGATAATCCCTCGCATCCCATCGTCAGTCCCTCTCAGTCCCTCCAAATTATTCATCTAATTGCATATATAACATTTGAATACAAAGAGTTTCTTTTTTTTGAATTGCATGAAACATTATCGTTTTTTGGTATTCAGGGACTTTATAATAATTTTAATAAATTGAAAATTGATATTTAACGGAAAAATATCTGAATGATAAATTTAAAAAAATTCAAACCCATTTAAATTGCATGCGGAAATATAATATCTATTATCCTTTCTCAATGTTATTTCATTTCACGTATATAGAAAAAAATTATGACATTCTAAAATTCAAGCTTTTAAATTTTCTTCAAGCATAGTACCTCGAAACTATATTATTATATTAATCTCGTAACAAAATTTTCTATTATAATCTTCAAAGACGGCCAAATTTATTCGACAGCGAATATGCCGTTCATGACATTTACTTTTTTTTATATTTTCTAGTTTTGTCATTTTTTGAATTCTATTTGAAAGCTTTTGACACAAAGAATATGTATAAGCTTCTTTACTTGACAATGACAAACAGGTGCAGCGGCAGGCTGTAATATTATTTTTTGGTTGGTCTTAAGTTTCAATGAATCTCTTCTGGTAACCAAAAAAAAAAAAAAAAAAAAAAAAAAAAAAAAAAAAAACTCATTTACCATTCTCAATAATAAGCGCATATTTTCTTTGAGGGAAAAAACTCTGCTCTCCCTCCCAAACTCACCGTATTACGTGAAGTTTTAGCCATCCAAATCGACACTTCCTCTAACCCTAAAAATGACATTTTCTCTGCCGACGTTTCTAAGCAAAATTAATGCCTTCCACGGTAGCCTCTGAGACACTAAATAATATCTTCCCCTTTCCTCTTTCTTCTTCATAGTGACGATACCGTTTCGCTCCCCATATCGATTTTTGAATCTTAATCTTTTCTCTTAAAATGATTGATGCATCTCATTTTATTCTGGACAGAAATGGCCGTGAAGAGAAAAGGAATGAGGACATCTGCATTAACGCCATCTTTTGGCAGGCTAAATGAACTGAATCTCCAATACTTAAGAATATGTTTCTGATGTAGCCTTAACTAAAGTGGGAATCAAACAGCAGTAACGAGGTTGAGAGCGCTGTTTATCTAAATGGCCAAAAGGTTTATAAATGCATCGCCGTTAATGTTTTGCTGTTTCTGATAATTCGGCGTTTAATGCCTTTATCAGAAAGATGTTAACAACGAATCTCATCTCTCGTTCTTCTGTAATTTGTTAATTTTCCAAAAGCATGGAAATTTATTAGTATTTTCTTGAAATTGCTCTATTTGTAAATTTCTGTATTCGGATGATGCCAATAATTTCGAAGTTATTAATATCATTTACAAAGATTTTGAGAATTAAGTGTTTTATTAATTTATGCATTTATTTCGCTTTCAGAGTTGTAAGAATTTTTCACATTTATTCTTTAGTCAAAGATTTTATAAATGGCAGAGATTTTTTCCTGTTTATTAATGAGAACTTGAAAATGTGTAAAGTTCGTAAAAATCTACGCTGTATTATTTAAGCTTTGAATGTCGGATTTTAATGAGTTTTTTAAAGAATCGTCTGTCTGATTGTTTGTCGCGTCATCTTATCCGAAACAGCGGGGACTTGAGTTTTGAGAGATGTACCCACGATTACAAAAATTCGTGGGAAGCCATTTTGAACATTCTCATCTTCGTACGACTTAAATCAGCCGAGATATCAATTTGAAAACTCTAGAAACGCTAATTTTTGCACTAATTTTTTACAGTGACAACAGTTTTGTGCGAAAAAGATAAAAGTCTGCTTTGTTTCGAGACGTGTTGCCACTGCTCGCTTTCAAATCATAAAGTTTGTTAATAAAACAATGTGTAAGTTTTATAAAATATGAAATAAAAATAACATTGCCAAACGTTTAATACATTGTAGGGTTTATATTTATTTTAAGTTTAAACTATCTTTCCTGTCAAGCCTTACTTTCCCCTGGAATTGCTAATGCCAGAGTATGTAAATTTTAGTAGAACGCGCAAGGATTCAAATTATCAGCTGAAGTAATCTGAGTTAAATAGAAGGGAAACGAGTTCGAAAGTGTGCTTTCTTGCTTCACGAGCGTGGAGGTGGCTAGTTAGAAATTGAAGAACCACGCGTTTCGGCCTGTGTGCTTGCCTCGGCAGTTTGTTAATCGTTCAATGTAATATTCAGAAGTTTGCTGAATTATCAGCGGTATCTTAGAACGCGGTGAGGTTAGTTACGTTTAGAGAGCCTCGTAGTTAGTCACTTGTTATTATCGCTTTTCAGTTTCTTATTTTTATTTTACCGCCGGGTCGGCGTAGTTTGTGAGCGTCAAGAGCACGCATTTGTAATTTCTAAAGTTGAATAAAAAGGGACTTAAACCCTTCTCAAGACTTTGTCTACTTTCCAGTTCTCAGCAGTCACCAGTATTGTTGCGTGCAGTTTGGAAGCGCGGAACATTACAACATTACTCCGGATTCCAAAAATTCGTAGATGCCATTTCGACTATTCTTATCTTCGTAAGACTTTTATCAGCCGAGAGATTAATTAAAAACTCTGAAAACGTTACTTTATTTACTTACATCATTTTTCGAAGTGGCAACAGTCTCGCGCGATGTAGATAGAAGTGCTTTATTTCGAAAAGTGTTACTATTGCTTGCTTTCAAATCGCAGAGTTTGTTAACAAAATTTCACAAAATATTCTCCACATGAGTTTTACGAAATATGAAATAAAAATAACATACCAATTATTAAAAATATTATTATTACATCAGGTCATATTCTGACGTTGTACAAAGCACGCGATTGCACGTGACGTCATTGTATGTCGAAAATTTTTCGTTAATGTCAGCATTTTAAATAAATAGCTGCTGTGGGCAACTTGTACTTCCTTGTACGAAGTAAAAGAAGTATTGTAATCACGAAAAATTCCGGGTACCATGTTTCAAGAAAATATCCATTTTGACCTCTATCAAATGCAATTTAACAATGTTTTTGCATGACATTTGTACGTAAGGACAGAATAAAGGACTTTTTTCCCAAAGTAAATAACTGATTTAAAAGGGATTCAGAAGAGATATTTTCGAGGCGTCTGTACGTACGTATGTATGTGTCTCGCATAACCCATAATCGAGTAGCCTCAGAACGTTGAAATTTTGTATAGAGAACTGCTATAACATGTAGTTGTGCATGCTATAACATGTAGTTACCCTTTTTGGTTGCAATCGCCCATAATTTTTTAGGATTAAAATTCTTTTTTGAAATTATGTATTTGTTCATGGATTTTTGATGCTTGCACTTGATTTACATATGCTCTCAGAATTTAAATGATATTGTAGATGAGTTCGCAGCAATAATTAATCATTTATTTGCGTGCAATTAAATTTCATTAACTTTTAATTTGCTTTATATTAGCAATAGTCTTATTGATTACAACTGTAGTGACATTTAGTAATTTAATTACGAAAACACGTTAACATAACAGACGTAATCCACACAAATATGACAAAAAAAAAAAAATAAAAAGAAGTAAGAAGAGCAAGTCAGTCCATGGCATTATAAAAACGGAATAACATCATATCAACTCAGAGCCCTTCGAATTTCGAACTTCATCGTTGCTTCTGTCTCGCGTCTCTCTCGAAGTGGTCACGTGACCTTGTTGGTGAGTACTTTATCACCATATGTATATATATATATATATACATATACCCACTCTTTTACTGAGCTCAGTGAGCTCAGTATCTTTTATTCTTATATGTTGGTAAATTGTGCATTTTTTTTCTTTAAAAATGATTGAATTATGTTGCTCTTATCATCCGGTTAAGGTTCTTCTGCCTTTAGTTGATCTGCATGCAATATTTGTAGAATTATCAACAATCTAAAAATTTTTTAAGTGCGGTTAAGCCTAATTTCTTTACCATAGCAGCCACATTTGTTTACACTTGAAACTTAACAGAATACTGAATTAATTATTTCACCACATCAGGCATCTTCAGTGTCTTTTTGCCAAGTGGGAACGAACAAAAGGAAACTTTTACTTTTGTGCACTGAAACATCTACCGTCTTGACCGCTGGCCGAATTGTTTGTTTTTGAGTCTAAACTGTAATTTTAATTGTAAAAATTGTTTTTTAAATTGTTTTAACTGCACTTGATGTCTTATGTTTTTCTATATCTTTTAATTTTTAATGAAGATATTTAGAGTTTTTACGTATTTTTGCCTTGCCGCGAAGTCGAGGAAGTAAGTTCAACTTTAATGCAGGGAAAAAATACATATAATTTAATATTCCATACAACGAAGTCCTGAAGGTTACACATCAGCTTTTTCTTCTATAGCAGCCATATTTGCTTACATTTGAAAGTTAGCAGAATAGTGAATTAAATCAGTTTGTGCACCTTCAGTGTCGTTTTATAAACTTTCAGTTTTGTGCACCGAAAAATCTACTTTCTTTCTACCCGGACGAATTGTTTGTTTTTCGTAGGAATTATATATTTAATTGCAAATTTGCTTTTTTAAATGCTTTAACTGTATTCGGTATTTTATATTTTTCTATATTTTTACTTCCTTGTACGAAGTAAAAAGGAAGTATTGTAATCGCGTAAAGTTTCAGGCAGCATATTTCAACGAAAATATTCCATTTTGACATCTTTCAAATGCAATTTAACGATGTATTTCCGTGATATATGTACTTAAGGACAGAACAAAACACTCTTTTCCTGCCAAAAAATTATAAAACTGCTTTAAAATGAATTCTGAAGAGAATTTTCTGTGGCGTCTGTACGAACGTATGTACGTACGTGCGTACGTACGTATCTCGCATAACTCAAAAACGAGTAGCCTGAGAACGTTGAAATTTTGTATATAGGACTGCTATAACATATAGATGTGCACCTCGTATTTTGGTTGCAATCAGCCGCACCAAACGTATATAAATATAATTATATATATATATCCACTCTGTTACCCGGCTCAGTGATCTCAGTTTCTTTACTCTTATATGCTTGTAAATTGTACATTTTTTGCTTTAAAAATTATTAAATTATTTTGTTTTTATCTTCCGGTTAAGGTTTTTATGCCTTTAGTAAATCTGTATGCAATATTTTTAGAATTATCAACAATTTTAAAATTGTTTAAGTGCCGCTTATAATGTTTTTGATGGAGGCCATTGCTCTTGTTTACATTTGAAACATCAGGATAGCGGATTTGTTGCCAATCTAGAGAAGCTTAGCTTCGCAACAACAAAGATAACGCCTTCATTTATTATTTAAATCATGCTTAATCCTTTCTGGAATTTTTTCGAGGAAATAAGCGTTTAAGATTTACTTCGTAATTTTTAATACAGATATTTCGAGTTTTTATGTATTATTGCCTTGTCGCGAAGTGAAAACTGAATTAATTATATGAGAAATACTCAATCGTCTGTGAAAAACTGTTTCTTTTTTGTTTTGTTTGCTTAATTTCTTTTATACATCATTATAGCCTTATTATAGTATTTGAATGTTAAGTGAACCTAGCGCCAGAGTGTGGCTATGGTAAACAAAGTGAATTTCAAAGAATGCATTTATTCTATTGTGGTTTATGCGGTGTCGGCGAAGTAGGTTTATTCAATCTAATAAGATAAATGAAATGTAAGAAAAACTGCGTATAATTTACTATTCCGTACAAGGAAATCATGTTGTGTACACATCAGATTTTTTTATTTTTAATAAAGATTTTTGAGGTTTTATGCATTTTTGCCTTGTTGCGAAGTGAGAACTGAAATAATTGAATGAAAAATATACCTCTAATGAAATTCAAGGAAATAAGTTTAAATGAAATGCAGGAAAAAATGCGTATAGTTCAACATTTCGTACAAGTCATGTACAAGTCATGTAATGTACACATCAAAATTTTACTTAAAAAAAAAAAAAAAAAAAAAAAAATAGAGAAAAGAAATGGGAAGGCCACATTTCAAAATTTATCCATGGAAAATGTATCTGTTATGCGTATTTTACCTTACAGGCTAAGCACATGAGTATATTGTTTAACAAGTAATGTAGCCCTGAGAAGCAATCATTATTAAAAAAAATCGGCTCTTAGAATTGTTGCCCCAATGCCCTACTTTTCCTCTGAACGAAATAGGTATAAATAAAGAGAGAAAAAAAAGAAGGATGTAATTGTGGGAATGGAAGATACGCCATTGTTATCACAATGGTGAAAATGCGTGCCAATGGCATGAAGTGTTAAATAGGTTTGTAATTATAATCATGAGCGTGGCTCAGTTGTCTAGGGGTATGATTTTCGCTTTGGGTGCGAGAGGTCCCGGGTTCAAATCCCGGCTGAGCCCTGAAAGGAGTTTTTTTTTTTTTTTTTTTTGATCCAATTCCCTCTTTTTTTTTTTTTTTTTTTTTTTTTATCTATACATAATACTTAAGAGTCGAAACTGGTTGCTCGTTCATATGACATTGATGTTGAAAATACATAGAATTAATCTTTTTCCCCGTTTTTATGTATTTTTGCCTTGTTGCGAAGTGAGAACCAAATTAATTCAATGAAAAATACATCTCTAATGAAATTCGAGGGAAAAAACTTTAAATAAAGTGTAGGAAAAAATGCGTATAATTCACTATTTCGTACAAGGAAGTCATGTGGTGTACTCATCAGAATTTTTTTTTGTTTGTTTGTTTCAAGTTAGGATAATTGTTACGGTATGTTATTGCTACGTTAATTCTTTTATTGATATTGAGAAAAAACTGTTATATTTCATTACATTTAAATCAGGACGTCACAAGTATTATCCTGAAGCGTTAAAAGTTTTTGTTTTTTGGTTTGGCAACAAAAAAAAAATTACTTGGTTGTTGCTTGGAAAGAATCAACTGATTTTATTCATATTGAGATGTTTTTATGCATTTTCTTTTCAGGCGTACATAGAACTTATAAATTTTGCTTTCGTCTCAGCCCGCTCATCTAGGGGCTTGCCCACTAGCGTATATTTAAATTGTGTATTAAAAACCTGCTAATAGTAAATGTTAAAAATACTAAATGTTAGACAAGAATAACTCTGCAAGAACATAAATTATATGAATTTGGTTTTTGAAATATTAGTAAAAGCGGTAGTTAGTACAAAAGAGCAACAACTACAGACCCATTTCAAGTTTTAGAAGTTCCCCGCATTTTTACATCTCTCTCTACTCGTGCACAATTTGAGTCTTCTGAGAAGCTAAATTTAATTGAGAATCATCTGTACATTTTATTCTTAAATATTTCTAAACTATTATTTCTAAACCAACATGCATATTTAAAACCGGAATACATAGTTCATTCATTAAACATTTGTCGCCCAGACGGCGACAGTGGTTAGGGGAGCCTACTGGTATGAAAGGTCCTGGGTTCGAGTCCCGAAGAAGACATGGATGTTTCTAAATGTATAGTGTCGGTGCGGCATGGCGGCACTCTAAATAAGCGGCGAGCTGAAAGTCCTCTCGTGTGGATTGGTGGAAGGAGAAAGGGATGGGAAAACCTCTGATCCCTCCCCGAGTGCTTTACCTCAAAATTAGGGGTGGAAAATAGAAGTCCAACCTCTCTTTGGAATAGGCTCTGGCAACGATTGTTCCAGGTTATATGGACAAAACAACAACACTAAACTTAGTTTTAACTGACCTGATAAATATTCTGCAACCCAATTTGCATGCAATAAAAAAGAGTACATTCATTAATAATTCAATCATTGTTTTATTTTTAAATAATGAGATTAAGAAGTTTAAATTTCAATCAATAATTTATTTATAAAATATTATCAAAATTAGGAGAAAGGCGATTGAATTTTAAACTCCTTATTTTTATATTCTTTCCTTTTTTTTAATTAATATCGTGATTATGATAAAGTAGATTCTAAGGCATTCTTATAAAAAGTAAGCACTGAGACTAAAGCTTAATTTCTAAGCTCAAAATTCAAATGCTGAATTTCAGCCTCTGGTGCTGAAAATTCAGTGTAAAATATATTAATAATTTACAAAAAAAAATAATAATGGTACAATTTTAACATTTAAATGCAGTGTACACTGGGGCAAAAAAGAGTGAGAAAAGGGAGAGTTCTAAACTCCTGTTCTACTAGGCCAAATGACGAAATTTAAATTGCGTTTTTCATGTCTCGAAAGCGCGACTTAGGATATGTATTAGATTTATACGTAGCATTGATTTGTTTTAACATGACATGGCAATTTTGTTTCCATATTTCATTTCTACAATTCAAATTGTGCCAAACCGGCACGTTTTGTAAATATAGCAAGAGTAGTTTTTTAAAAAATTAGCTCTTAAAATTTTAGCTTCTTGATGTTGAGTTTGATATATATTTATTAAAATATCTTTTTTATTAAATATTCCTTCTTTCAGAATCTTTTTTATTCCTTCTTTCAGAATTTGAAATTTAGGCTTAATCCAAATAAAATTCGCACATTTTTAGTCCAAAGGGACTGGCCCTGAAGGACTACTGTTTTCATTTTGCGATTTTGCGTCGAATCACTATAAACGGTCTATCACTTTTCAGATTGTTGCCACCAAATGTTAGATTCCTGCATTATATTTGAAGAAATTAAATAATGAAAAATCTGCATAAATGTATGTTTCTCGCATTGGGATAAAACAATAGTACCTAGAGCTAACCAATTTTGAATGACGTAATCTTACTACGAATATGGGCATCTGAAAACCCAAATTTGAAATTTGGAATTTGTTTCATTATTAATTTCATATTTTGTAAACCTTTAACGAATTTTTCATTAACAAACTCAACGATTTAAAAGCGAGCAGAGGCAACACTCTACGGGAAAAAAAAACATTTTCATCTCCAGCGCGCGGAACTGTGTATTTCTAAAAATATGCTCATTTTAAAATTATTTTGCGACATTGCTGTTGAAATGAATTTTATGGTTTAAGGGAAAGAACATGATATTTAATAAATAAAGGAACACAGAAAACGTTACAAAAACGCCCCTTTGGACGTAATTTAAAATCTAAAACCTTTCAGATTTTTTTATGATTTTTTAAAAAATATTTTTTATAAATTTTTCGAAAAAATGTTTTTTATTATAGCCCATAAAATTTTTAACATCAGCTTAAAGTAGACGTATTTCTAGGCACATGTGAAAAAGGTTAGAGTTTTTATTCAAAATTTCCTAAGATTTCCTAATTTAAATTTACATATTGGCGCATTTTGAAATTTGACGTATTTGTTATAAGCGATAATAACGACAAATGTGGTTTACGCATTTAAAAATGTTTGAAAATATTTATATTTATGTTAAAGTTATTTGAAAATATGAACGATGAATATTTTTCTGCTCGTGTATAATAAAAAAATAAAAGAAATACGTTGCTATAGATTAATAATTTTGCCAATAATTTTTGACGCAAACTGAAAAAAATTGCGCTGAGATGAATTACTTTACAAAATTTAATATCTAGGCATAATTTGAGTCGTGGAATCGAAATATGGAAAAACATTGATATGTCATTTCAGAAATGGTCTGATTTTGTGTCAAAATACCCATATTAGAACAATGCTATATATAAATTTAATATATTTCCTAAGTCGCGCTTTCGAGACATGAATAACGCAATTTAAATTTCGTCAATGGGCCCAGTAGAACAGGAAATATAGAACTGTTCCACTTTTTTCTTTTGCGCAGGGTACAATGCTCCAGAATGTCTTACTTATGATAACTAAACGCAGAGACATTTTCATGTAAATATACAACACAATTTTATGCAGCCATATACATTACACAATACATTAATTCTTCTAAGTAAACGTGTTATATACGTAAATAATGCCCTTGTTGGATTTCATATGTGCTGATTTGATTAGAAGAAGTTAAAATTTTGCAATAAGTAATGCAGCTACATAATGTTTTAGGATAAATGCATTTGATTACGCCAACATGGAGAAGAATTGTAATGAAAATGCGTGCGACTAACTTCAAAGGTGCTAGCAAAGAGATTTATAAAACTGCAGCTCACATCGAGAAAAAAAATGAAGTATGTATCTACATTACCTCAGAAGATATAAATTGGTTATTTAATCCTCCGACATTTTCTGACTTCAGTGGCTTTTGGGAAGTTAATGTGAAATGCATGAAATTACATCTTAAACGAGTATTAGGATCTACACTTCTGACTTACGAGGAATTTGTAAAAGTGCTTTTACAATTGGAAGCGTTAATGAATTCCCATCCTCTATATGCGATGCCTAGTGATCCAAACGATTTTAGTGCATTGACTCCAGGCCATTTTCTGATTGGAGTCCCTTTGCTTGCCATTTCTGAATCTGACTTGAGTGATGTTAAATCTTCAAGACTTAAACGTTAATCTCTTGTTTAACAAACTGTTCAACATTTTTGGAAAAGATGGTGTGCAGCGTATTTGACAACTCTCCAACAACGTGCTAAGTGTGCGTCTACAAAATCTAAAATGTGGTGACTTAGTTCTGATTAAAAACGAAAACTTTCCTCCAAACCAATGGAAAATTGGAAGAATCGCCTTAATTCATTCAGTCATCGAGAGAAAAGTTCGAGTGGCTACTGTCCATACAGCCACTGGTGATTTCAAGCAAGCTGTTACTCAATTGTGTCTTATCCCCAATCATGACTACTATGAACTATTTTTTTATATTACTGGACTTTAATTTTAGTTGAATTTTGAATTAATTTTTGGTTAATGTTACTATGTGTGCTTTAAGTATTTGTCTTTTTGAACCCTTAGAAGGCTTCAAGGCCGCGAGGCTATAGTACATTTTGCTACCAACCAAATTTCTAGTGTGCCTTGGCAACAATAGATGGCGCTACTGCCTCATGATTGAATTATGGTTGCTATAGTAACGAACCTGTCAAGTATGTATTTTATGTGTTCTATTATTTTTTATTATTGTTACAATACTTTGATGTGTGCATCGAAAATGCTGTGTCATCACGTGGACGGCATTTCTTCTATTCTAAAGTGTTTGTGTAAATAAAGAAAATAAAGATACAGTTCGCTTTTTCTGAAACCTATCCTTAAATTTAGAAGTGCTATACTTAAGTTTTGGAGCTTCAAAGCTGTGCAATTTAAATACACTTTGAAACATAAAGAGTTTTTTTATTATTTAAAAATAATTACCAGATTTGGTGAAACCTACATTAAAATAGTTATACTCTCAGGTGTAAGGTAACGTAAATTCAAAGTGGAACTTAGAGCTTTTATTGTTGTTATTTATCAAAAAGTTTTAAATAAATTTCGCCCTCTTTCATTTAAACTACTTATAAAAGAGAAACATTTTTAAGTTAGAGCCTATAAATTAGCTGATATAAATTGCTTAGTGGGGTGATAAATTACTGCTATAGTTTGTCCTTAAAAAACACAGCTTACAGAATGTGAGCAGTGCCATCATCTATGGCCCCTAAGGTTGAGACATTTTATTGATTAGAGAATCTGAGTAAATAAGTATTGATGGCAATAATAATTTGTTATGCTTTCAGGACATTCCTAATGGAAAGAAAGATAAAAAACTCCTTATCTAGTTCCAGCTCACTTTTATTTAGATTAATCATTCCTAGACTCGATAGGCCGGTAATTTATTACGAGAAACAGCCAAAGGCTATTTGCGTTTCGGAGGAATGACGTCATGAAGAGGATTTCAAAAGAAATTGATATGCATTTGTATGAGGATTATCTGGGACTTGATTAACGAAAGTACCACACAGTCGAGGATAACTTCTTATTCCTTCTTTTCCTCTCCTTTTTTTCCTAATTTATGGAACCTTTGCAGTGAATGCCATGCACGGAAAATCTGCACGCGATTTCGCATACAGATAACATAAATGCCATTGAAATAGAACTTGAAAAGTAAGACGAAGCTACAGCCATTGGGACTTACACGGTAAAACCGCGGAACAATTTATAACAGTTAGCATTGGGCTGAGAAGGGAACTACCGATGCAGGTACTTGAAAGAAGAAAAGTTTACAGAGGTAATGCGTTTCAAGAAATTATTTAGGAGTAATCTGTGGGAATATTAATGAACTAATATTAGTACTTTTTTGCATTTTATCGTTTAATTCATTATCACTTCTAAGTAAGATAGCTAATTGTTTTTTAAATATTGCATTAATATGTATTTAAATTCTTAAAACATCTTTTTCGGTTTTGCTGTATCACAAACATTTCATCACGATAAGAGTAAATATATTGCAACAAATTTTGTACATAGATAAATGACTTTAGTGCAATTATATGTGAATTTTTTATATTTTTCTGTGCAATGTAGTATAAGAAAAATCTAAAAGAGGTACCGGAAAAGTACGAATACAGGGGCAAGTCCATTTCTCGGGAATTTGGCGAGATATCACCAAGCTAACAACAGTTTTAGTAAATTATTTTGTCGCCAAATTTGGAAAGAAATCGCCAAAAGTCGCCAAACTTGGCGACATTTTGGTCCAGTCCCTGTAATAGGTACTGTTAAATGAGTAAATGTAATTGACCACTATGTTGGCTGTAACCTTAATTCGACTCTCATATTGCTTTCTGATAATTTCGAGAAGCAGAAAGTACTAGATGTATCTCGGCGGCCGGCTGCAAACTATATAAGGCAGAAGAGAGCAATTGCCCTCAGTATGTTGTAGAGAGTTGTTAGTTCAGCGTGAACTGAGATATCTCCGGCTTAGGTATCTATTTATGTGCGCTTTGCACTGGGTTGTGTTTAATATTCTTAATAGTTTGAAGTATAACTATCGATTGTAATCGTTGAAATTGTGAACACCTGAACTAGGATTTCTGTGGAAAATTCCAGAACTTTGAAGGGTTTATTTTGATAAAATAAATTTTATTAACCTATCATCGGACCTGTGTGCATTCAATATATTACGAAGCCGTACGCATGCAACAATATATATATATATAAATATAACTTACCAGTATGGATGCACACTTTTAAAATAATTCTACTTTAATTAAACTTAGGAGATAATATAATCAATTAATCAATACTGTTTAAGAAATAAATTATTATTAACTAACTTTGCAGCAATTGCGCAAGTAATAATACCTTGTATTCGCACTAAATGGATTTAAGATCATACAACATTATATATATATATATATATATATATATATATAATAAATGGAAAAAAAAAATTTGCTTAAACTGACGATGCCACAAAAATCTCACAAATTAATAATAATTTTACATTGTCGATATTTTCTCGAAAATGAGAGTCTAAAGGTTTTCAATTATGCAGAGAACAATAGCCCATATTACTTCCGATAATTAGATCTATATACGGTGACTCAAACTCACTAAACATTTTAAAATCTTTTCATTGATTTAAACGTTGCCATTCTAAATACCCAAAACTGCTAATGCAGTCAAAGTGAAACTCGTTGAATAGCGTTTTCCTTCAGAAACAATTAATATTCTACAATTCTTTATATATAAAATTTTATGTAGATGGAGCTATGCACCGAGAATGTTTGTTTTATTGTTTGATTGGAAAAAAGGAAGTTGCCGCCTTGCAATGACAGGAATTGTCCGTCTCAAATGAATTATTATTATTATTATTATTATTATTATTATTATTATTATTATTGCTTTTATTTGTGAATTTAAGCTTCATATATAGCTCACGCGGATTACTACTATTAAGCCTACCCACCACGAGAAGATCTAAAGAGAACCTAACACTTTTTTCTACAAATCTTTCTTATTTTTACCAATTCTACTAATTCTAAAAATATTTTAAATTCCAATTACATCATATTGTCAAACGGATTTTGTGGAATCTTTAATAGGGCTCTGCTTTCCAGCTGTGTCTGTGACGTGTCAGAATTACTGTACTTTTTTCCAATCTAGAAGAAAAGTAAGTCTAGAATTTATACCAAATACAAGGATGGAATATTGCTCCATGCTGCTACTTCTGAAAATAACGCTTACTTTCAATGTTTTGAGAAAATCGAACAAAAATCCGTCACTTTCAGTATAAATGACTATCCAAATATATGAATTTTGAATCTTTTAACTTTTAATTATGAAGACCCTTAATTCACGGCTATATAGAGACTGACACTGGCAGTTTTAAATAGCGCTAATCAGCTTCATAAATTAAAGTTTTAAATAAAAGTAATTCCTGTTGTCCATACTTCTTAGCTTTAAAATTGTTCATTGATGATCGCTCGCATAGTTAGAATTTATTATGAGATGTTTTGCATTTTTTATGGATAAATAGCTTTCTAACAGATATAATTTTAATTAAAATATATTAGAAATCCGATTGGTTTTATAAATTTCTCTCCTAGTCGCTTCACTGTTCATTGTAAATTCATCGAAATGAAAACACTATCAATAACACTGGTTTTTGCATCACTATTCATTTAGACAACCCCATGAAGGCATGCTTTGTAAATGTAAAGAATTCCTAACAAACAAATTCTCTTCATATTTATCTCTATTTATTGCTAGATATGACAAAGCGAATTTAAAAAAAAAAATAATTGAAGTAATAAATTAAAATTTTTGCAACAAAGGGCCGCTTAGAAGGTATAGTGGTTAGGGGAGCCTACTGCGTTAAGGGCCTGTTTTCGAAACCTGGAGAAGGCATGGATGTTTGTAAATGTATAGTCACAGTGCGCCGCATATTTAAGTGCACTCTTAAATATGCGGCGAGCCGAAAGTCCTTTCGATAGGCTGGTGGTTGAGAAAGAGAGATGGGAGACCCTAGGACCCATCTCCCCCGGGCTGTTGTCCATCAAAATTGGGGGCGAAACAGAGGTAAGTCGTACTGTCCCCTGCATGGTGCTCAAGGCTCTTGCCAACGATAGACGCAATCTTGCACTCATTGCCATGATGAATTACGTAGGCTTTTTACTGTCAGACAAGTAAGATAAGTCACAGAACAACACTACAAAGGCTGATTGTTGTTTATTTAATTGACTAATGGAAAGTACGCGGGGGTTGTTTAAGGAAGCCAGCTTAGTCGAGCTAACGTATTTAATATAAACCATTCTGTAATAATATATAACCATAATATTCTGTAGCAAAAGCATTCACCTTTAAACAGTGTTGAAACTTTATGCAAAAATGTATGAACAGTTTTGTATAAATGCGCCTTTAAACAGTGTTGGTAAGTGTTAAAACAACGTTAAACTGTGTTGTGTGACGCTTATGGGACTATATTGAGATCTGTTATTTTTCTCATTTGTAACCAACCATAAACACCAACTTATAACAAATTAACCACATCTAATCATAGAAACGATTGTATTTTGTGATCTTTCAAATATAACTGCATAATCTGTGGATAGAGTGAAACAAATAGATAATTAAAATCTATACTTAAAATCCGTGCGCGAATGGTTTTTTTTTTTTTTTTTTTTTTCTTGTTTGTGGCAACATCTGGTCCGGAGCGCGGAGAGTTGAGTTTCGAGAAAGGTACTTCCGTATTCCAAAAATTCGTGGCAAGTCATTTCGACAATTCTCACCTTCGTTTAATCAGCCGAGGTATTAATTAGAAGTTCTGAAAACGCTAATTTTCGCACTCATTTTTTCGAATGGCAACAGGTTTGTGCGCTGGAGATAAAAATCTGCTTTATTTCGAAAAGTGTTCCATTGCTCGTTTTCAGATCGTAGCGTCTGTTAATAAAAAGTTTGTAAGTTTTACAAAATATGAAATAAAAATAGCATTGCGAAGCCATTAAATATATTATTTTCATATATGGTCATATTCTGAAGCGCGCGACTGCTTGTGACGTCATTGTATGTCGAAAATCATTCGTTAATGTCAGCATTTTAAATAGTAAGTAGCTGTTGTTGGCAACGTTTTCGTTTCAGGGTAACTGACGCGGTATGTTATTGACAAGTTAATTCTTTTACTGAGATCGAAAAAAATATGTTATATTACATCAAATTTAAATCATTACGTCATACGTATACGTATTAACCTAAAGTATCGAAAGTTTTCATACATTTTCTTTTCAAGTGTATAGTAAATTTTGCTTCGGCCCCAGCCTGCTCATCTGGTGGGCTTGCTCGCTAGTTAAAGAATCAAATCAAATTTAAAATATTAAGACTTGGAAATTATCTGATTCTGTATCCAATAAGTACAAAAATAGATTTATTACGGCAGAAATGTCAAGTTTATTTACATTTATGACTCATAATATACGAGATTAGATATACAGTACAAAGTCCAAAATCCGGAATCGTCGGGACTTCGGCGATTCCGGATTCGGGATTTTTCCGGATTATAGACCATCAAGTTAAATCTGGTAAGATGGCATGCAGAAATTATATAATTAAAAATATGAAACCGTAATTTATGAAATAAAGAGCAATTATGATCTATAAGGTATAAAATTTTACAAAAAAAAAGAAGCTTAATATTTATTTATTTACTTTATTAAACATTTCTTTCAATGCTCGCATGCGTAAAGCACACATTATGTCCGCGCATTATTTACGCGTTTGCGTAATATAAGCGCATTTTTTACGCACATGCGTAATGTTTGTGGCTTTGAGGTCCGCATTATAGATCATTCAGGATAATGAACGTCCGGATTGCGGACTTTGTACTGTATATCAATATATTTCCTGTTCAAAAGGTATCCATGCGTCAAATGAGAGGAATACGATCCGATGCACCTGATCTAAAAATAGACCTTCAAATCTTCCTAGGGTCTAAGTTCGCCACAAAATAAGGAATCCCACCACAAAACCAAACTCAAGCACAATCACAACATTAAAATACGAACTATAAACACACAATAGTAAAATAGAACAAGGACATATATAATTTAAAAAATCACAAGGCGTAAAATTAGTATCTGAATAAGTCAAAATGAATAAAATTATTACTAAAATCTCGAAATCAAATCTATAAAATTCTAATATCACTAAAATGCAAATAAAAATGCAATAAAAGAAAATTTTTAGTTAATACAGCTATAATTTTGATGATACAAAAACACCACATGCATTCTAATAACTCCTGTTATAACCATGTTAAGAACTCCTACAAGCTCTTTGGCAAACTTACGTAATTTATTATAGCTTATATATTCAAAATTCGCAATTTTCATTTGTTGTCGTACACTTTCTGTTAATTTGCATTCAAAAGCGAAGTGCCCTGCAGAGTCAGGTGAATTACAAGCTAAGCATGATGAACTTTCCTGTATATCGAATCTACTGAGATACTCCTCAAATCTACCATGATTTGTTACAAACTGATTTGCATCTATATCATTGGCATTTTTTGGTTATTTTTTATATTTTTCAATAAGTCCTTATTTTTTGTTGAACTATTCCGTTTTTACGACCATTTATCAAGATAATATTTTTGCATTACCCTAATTGCATATTTCTTTGAACCGGATAGTTCTATAAAATTTTCATTTTCCACCATGGCCGCCTCCTTAGCCAGCACGTCCGCTCTCTCATTGTCGGCAAAGCCCACATCAGCTTTAACACAATGTAACAAAATTCTTTGTATTTCTTAAATATAAGATATCCATGTGTATATCTTCAAGTAGAAACTTCTGGAAACTCTCAGATTATTTCTCGTCATATGGAAAGCAATATTCCTAAATTTTTCCGCCAGCTGCATCCGGCATGTACAAAAAGTAGCAAATCAAGGTTTCTAAATGCCGGGTTGTCGAGCGTTCGAAATCTTTCCCACTATTCCGGTTCATTTAAAGTTTCCGGCTTTCCAGAGCGATTCCTGCTTTCCGTAATCTTACGGGAGATTTAAGGCTACAAATGAGAGGCTTTCGGATGCGATAATCACAGGGTTTACGCTAGCGGGATAAGGAATAATTATTGTTATTATGAAAAGGACAGACTTGTTAGTACACACGTTTAGAGAAGAGCACCGCATTGCAGCTTATAATTAACACCACAGGTTTTACGATATGAATTTCGAAACTTTTTTTTTCTTTTACTTTTACGAAAAGTTAGGAACATTTTAAACATTCCTAAGGAGTTGGTGGCAGTTGTCGAAGAATTAATATCTGAGTTGAATTTTTATAACTGTAGTTTATTTTGTTTTAAAAATATATAACAACTCTCGTAATACGTAAAACCCTTAAATAAACTATCTTGTGTCGTTAATACTATACACGTAATATATTTAAGATGACACATTGCATTTATGTATTCATGGTATGAATTGTACTATCTACATATCGCATATACTGGATATATTACATGTATCGTTTCGTATATTTTTAAATTGTGATATTAAAGTATTGTATATGGTATATTTGTTATCGTAATAAAGTACTGTATATTGAATAATTTTATTACATCATTAAATAATAAATGCTTTTAGTTGTTTTCGTTTCTTCTATTGTTAAATAATTGGCTGTATGTTTCCACTATAAGGTGTCAAGTGCCCATTCAATGATTGGGCCCACCAGCGGCGGAGCGCTAAAGTCGCTGAACACTGGTAGTTCGGTCCGAGGTTCGAATCCCGCAAACGGGCTGACTGTATGGGTGATTTCGCAGTTTTCCTCATGTGTAACGTGTATAAGAGCCAATTTTCCTTAGAAAGTCCTCCACGAAGGCATCCCTCCCCTTATGCAGATAGCGGTCGAGACTTCGTTTTAATCAAATAAACCAAAACAAACCAAACCATTCAATGATTATGATTTGATTTCGTTTGGCTTGGTAGATTATGGAAAAGCACACTAGGGTTATCTGCCTAAGGGAAGGGACGCCTTCTTGGAGGACATTATAAGGGAAACTGACTCGTATACACGTTACACATGGGCACACGGAAAGGCTCATGCAGCCAGTCCGTTCTCCTGGAATCGAACCCATAATGATTAGGATAAAAATGGAAAGTTCTGCATAGAGTTTTATTTATTCGGTCGTATCATGAAAAATGTAAAACTGTAATAGACTTTAATATTGTAGAAGCAATATTTTCTGAAACAATAGAAAATAGTGTTAAGTACAGAAGATTGTCTGGAAGAATAAACATTGGTGGTATAAAATAATTTTAAACTTATATAATATATCAGATGCTAATTATTTAAATGTATTACATATAAAATAATAGTAATAATAACAGTAATAAAATTTTAAAATAACTAATAAAATTATGTTACATTTTATACTACAATGCATCACAGTATAATAGAAATAATATGCTTAACAGTTAAAAATCTTAATAGTAAAATTAATTAAAATAATAATCAACAATCAAGTACAAGAAGAGTAGAAATATATCATTACCATACAAATATTTAAATATAAACGTCTTAATATAATGTAATTAATAAGAATGTTTGAATTAGTTGCAGCTATTCGACATTTGTCAGTCTTAAAAGTATTAAAGATTAACGCAATTAATTATTAAAGAAACAATTTAAAATGCGTTTTTCTTCTTAAATACTAGTTTTTCATATTAGATGTCTTAGCAAAAAAAATAAAATAAAATAAAAAGAGAATAAAAGTCTGAAGATTCCAGACTTTTATAAGTCTGAAGAATCCAGGCTTTTATGCTGCCGCTGAGCTCGCAGGCTACCAGTCTACTGTTGCACTGCTAACAAATTTTCTTTGAACTTACGCCATACGGATCTTAGCAGCAAAATTACAAAAATTTTAAAAGCAGCAAAGCACTGTACATTTAGAATTCGCGATGCAGTGTTAAGTGTTGCCACACATTCCTACTTTTTTCAGTCTTTTCTCAGTTCATCATATCAATGTTCAATTTTCTTAGTAAGATAGCTTCCAAAACATTTTTAATCTTTTTATTATTAACGTTTCGTGCGTTAAATTTATTAATTAAATATCATTTTCTTCATAATTACTCCATATAAAATTCATTCCACAACAAAATTACAAAATATTTAAAAACAGCATTGCTTTAGAATTTCCGATACACATTTTGCGCATTGGAGATAAAAATATTTTATTTCGTACAATGCTGGTATTCCTCGCTTTCGAATCGTTGCGTTTGTTAATCAAAAAGTCATTAAGTTTTACAAAATATGAATTATAAAATTCGAAATTCAAAATTACTGCTTCTAGGTGCACATGTTCGGATAGAGGACTACATTATTCAAAATTTTATGCCCTACGTATCGTTATTTTTCTCACATTGGTAGGAACATATATACACACATGCATGTAGATTCCTCAGTACTTAATTTATTTAAAAGTATATACGGCGATAACTTTTGGTGGCAACAATTTGAAAAATGATACAATGCATTTAGTGCTTCGACTCAAAATTCCTTTTTGAAACTAATTGCCCATTCGGGGTAACATCTTTTTGGGTTTATAAAAAAGAAACTTATCAGATTGAGGATTGCACGAAAATTTATCAGATTGAGGATTACGAGCACTTCCTTACCATCTTCTCTACACCTAACGTAGAAAAACCTGTAACGGTTGGCCATGGACAACCTTATTAGCCTACGAGCATTAAAACATTGAGAATCCTATAGATATTACTAACAATAATGCACTTCTAATATCATTTGGGATACGTCTAACAGTATTATTGTACGAAGTAAAAAAATTATTGTACGAATTCATTGTACGAAGTAAAAAAATTATTGTAATCGTGAAATTTTCAGGTATCATTTTCAACGAAAATATCCATTTTAACCGCTCTCGAATTCATTCGAATTCATCATTTGCATGACATCTATACACACGGACAGACAGGACGGACAGTAAAGGACTCGCGTTTTCGAAAACGGATTGTAAAATGGATTTAAAACGGATTCAGAAGGGATTTTTTTCGTGATATCTGTATATCGCGTAACTCAAAAACGATTAGCCGTTCAAAGTTGAAATTTTGCATGTGCGACTGCTATAACGTCTAGTTGGGGATATCCCTTTTTTATTGCAAGTGGATGTACCAAACATGTGTGTTTTTATATATATATGTGTGTGCGTGTGTAAAATATAAAATATGATGCTAAATTATTAAATTTACTTACAATCAATTAGCAATAGACCTTCAAACTCATAAATTTTAATTAAACACATCCCCGCTTCAAAGATACGGTTTGCAGCGTCACTCTGCCGCATGTTACGTCACTCCTTCCCTGCATTTGCTCTGCACTGCGACATCTTTAAACCAATCGCTGCTCAGGATTAATGCAATGACTTTCTGTCTAAAAATACAACCGAAGTTAGCACGCATTGCTTTTTTTCGTGTGCTCCTACTTTGAATAAATCACGTCTCTCGCTTCGCCTTCTTTCTTCATTGTCTAAAACATAAATAACGTATATCGAAATTGGGGTCGCGTTGTACCAGTCTAAGCAAAAATGTATTTCTAAATAATTGTCCTTGTGTAAGATTAAAAATGATGTTTAAACCGTTAAGGCAGGTGGAAGTTTCGCACCAGTCGTCATCTACGCAACGGTCTTTAAGCGTGATTTGTTTTTTATCTTCCGCAAAAACCACATAACACATATGTCTGCATATCTGTATACCCACTCTCTTACCTGGCTCGTTAAGCTCTGTTTCTTTATTCTTATATAATGGTAAACTGTGCATTTTTTGCTTTTAAATGAATTTAATTATGTTGTTCTTGTTCCGGTGAAGTTCTTTATGCCTTTAGTCATCGGAGTGATTGTTTACATAATAATAGTACAGTGATTACTCTTAATAGTACAGTGATTTAAGTCAATCATTGCAACAATTGCAGTGCCTTTTTTCCAAGTGGGACCGAAAATTAGCTTTGAATTTTGAGCACAGAAAATTTTGTCTTCGTAACCGTTGGCCGAGCGTAGAAGTGGACTCTAAAAAGGACTCTAAAATTTGGCTAATTTTAATTGAAAAAAAATGTTTTTGCTGTTTTAACTGCATTTATTTTGGGTTTTTACAATTTTTAATAGAGATACTTTGAAATTTTTACATATTTTTGCCTTGCTACGAAGTGAGAATTGAACTGATTGAATGAGAAGCATACAGCAAAATTTGTGTATAATTTAATAGGCTGGCACAAGGATGTTATGCGTTGTCCACACCTGATTTTTATTTTAAATTTTACATTGCAGAGATCCACATAAATTACACAAACCTTGTTATCAATATATACCTTCTTTTCTCTTTAAACTTTATTCAGCCATTGATATAATGGAGAAAAAGGAAATAACAAACCCATGAGTTTGGAATACTGTTATTGGTACGCAAAAATCTCTTTCGGGGACCAGATTCTATTTTCTGTCGATTTTTGTTGGTATCATTTGTCCCAAGGTTGTAGGATTAAGAAATGCTGTCTCTGGTTGTTAAACATATGTGATTACGTTTCCTTTTCTACCACAATTGATGCTGCTTTTATTTAACTTTCAGCCTAATCTTCTGCTCAGCTTAAAGAAAATCCGTTCTCAAACCATTTACCCAAATTCACTCCAAAGTAAACTCACAAAATAAATAATATGCGGTCATTATCGGAGACGGTAAAGCAACAAAAATCAGTGTAATATTAATAAATTTGCAGATTTTAATCTAGTCTTGGGAAATTTATGAATATTATGCTGATTCGTGTTGCCTTATTATCTCCAATAATCGTTATTTAGCATGTTATTTTAACTGAGATTTAATATGTAGTCAGTTTAATCATTTTGATTGTTGCAAATCAGCTTCACCTTTCTAAATCAGGTAATCAAGGATGTGGAATTAAAGGTAGCTTCCAAGATGAACATCTAAACAATATTATCAAACACCTAGAAGAAACATAACAGTTCACTTGCAAAATTATCCTAACAATGGCTATTATTAGGCAGTCTGCTTATATATTATATGTACGTACTTCATTGCCTTCTAAGATGGCGATAACAGGAAAAAAGAAATGTAAAATGTACTAAATTATTTGTACTAAAGTTGATTTCTCATAGTTCTTAAGTGATTAATATGAATGTTAAACATGCCCTGGCAAAAGGAATTAGCATAAGTTGCTCAGACTTACAGGAATGGTTTCCAAGTTTAAGTAGAATCCGCAATTTCAATTGTCAAGTATTCAACTAATGAAGAGAAAGCAAATGCTCAAATATGAACAATAAACTAAAACAAGCAAAACATTATATCGCTTTATAAATTTCTTCAAATTAATTTAACTAATTTAAAACATTTGTTATAAAACTATAAAATGATTTTTATGAGCCAGACTAATTGCTCAGGCTCAGCTAGTAATTAATAAAAAAGTCTGAAAGCTTTCAGATTTTATAAAAAAACACAGAGGGACTTTTTTAACATTTTGTGTATTTCCTTTATTTATTAAATATCATGTTCTTCGCACTTAAACTACAAAATTCAATTCAACAGCAATATCACAAAATCTTTAGAAAGACCATATCTTTAAAAATTCCAATACACAGTCTCGTGCGCTGGAGATAAAAATCTTTTTTCTTTCCATACAGTGTTGCCATTGCTTGTTTTGAAATTGTTGAGGTTGTTAATCAAAAGTTCGTTAAAGTTTTACAAAATATGAAACAGTTCATAAAACAAATTCCACATTTGGGCTTTCAGATGCCTATATTCGATGGAGGACTACGTTATTCAAAATTTAATGTCTCTAGGTTCTGATGTTTTTCACAATTCGAGAAACATACGTACATTCATGCACATTTTTCCTTATTTAATTACTTTAAATATAATTCAGGACTCTAATATTTGGTGGCAACAATTTGAAAACTGAAAAGCTGTTTCATAATGAACGACGCAAAATGCCAAAGCGGAATTAATAGCTTTTCTGGACAAATTGCCACTTTGGATTAAAAATTGAAAGTTTCCCGGCGATGGAGGTGGAAATAAAGCCACTAGCAATATTTATTGACAATAATAAAATATGAGTTAAAGCAATGGGCCACATAATGTCGAATAATAATAATAAATAAACTGACGAGGAGTAGGTTTTTATGTATCTTATTTATTCTAAATACCAGATATAGGTTCATGTTAAATAAGGCCATACTGGAGTTCTGATGGTCTTGGCAAACAATTCTCTGTCAAGGGCAGAGCCTGAGATTATTCCATATGAGTGAAATTCTTTACAAAAGAGCTCCTCTTGTGAAGACTTCCAGATTTCCAACACTTTTAGATTTGTACGAGCATTTGAGAGACTCTCGTGATCGCCATAATTTTTACTGGAAGTTCCTGAAGTGACGATATGGATTGAAGAAAGAAGTTACATCACTTCACACTTATCGTCTAAATCAAAAGAAAAGTCACAGCGGTGTCAATGCAGTTCACTGAAAATGTCTGAGTGACACCAGAGGAAAAAATTATTCAGTTACACATTTTTTTTGTAGGCAAATATTATTGCTAAAGCAAATTTGTAAAATTCCTCATTTGCTTACGTAATAAAATTTATAAGAAACCTTTATGAATTATTACATGGTCATAATTTATCTTCTCTAAACTGTAAGGCATAATTTTTAAACAATCATATATTGATGTAATGCATTGTAGAGAGATTATGTACTTTTTGAAAGCAGGATAGATGAAAAATAAGCAATGCCCTCGCCGGGACTTGAACCACGAGCCTCTCGATTACGTGCCGAGCGTGCTGAGTACTACACCACGAGGGCATGCTAAGAAAGCGGGAGAAATACCTTATATAGTCCCACTTTCAAAGGGCGACCGGGGGTAAGGGGACCCAATCGCCAACTCCTGGCGGTGGAGAATCATCATCCATCACCTTTACTAGTTCGGGTGTCACTGTAGAGACACTAGGGACTTTTTAAAAGCAAGATAGATGAAAAATGAGCAATGCCGTAGATAGGACTCGAACCACGGGTCTCTCGAATACGCGCCGAGCGTGCTGACCGCTACACCACAAAGGCATGCTAAGAAGGCAGGAGAAATAACGTATAGCATGACTAAACTATGTTCGTGCGACAGCAAATTATGGAGGATTTTAAATGAAAACTGTCAAGGAGAACGTTAAGCAAATTGAATGTCATTTGTCTTGTCATTCTTACATATGTTATTTGGATACGATCACATTTATTGTTCACATGGAATTCTGTAAATGTCCTAATACAACCTAAATATGGGAATACCAAAATTTTATTTGTAATCATATGTTTATCATATGTTTATTATTTATTTTCACCATATATTTTATTTTTAATCGTAGGAATACTATGATAACTAAAGCGTATTCTTTATTTACATTTTAAAAAATTTAACATTTTTTTTTATGACTTTATTTTATAGCCTTTAATGTACAGAATGGAGAAAAGTAATAAAGAAAGAAAATCCCTTACCGAAAAACAGGGAAATTATTCCTTCTAATAAGGTAGTTTATTTAAAATTCTATTTTATTTAGTAATCCGATATCATGATAAATTAAAATCAATGAGCTATTAAAAGCGAAGAATTGAATATCTTGTTACAAATGTTCGTCATTGTTCGTATCTGCATGATAGTATCCAACATTTTTGGAAAAACTGATAAAATTTGACAAATTATGCTAAAAATTCGGAAAATCATTCATATGGGTGCCCATTTCTCTCTGTATCCGATGCCGTACAGATAAAACTTTTGATATCATACTTTCGGTTATTAAGCAAAAATTTCAGAGGAAAATTCAGAACAAAATAAAAAAAATCTCTATCATATATTGAAAACAATTATTGTGCTATACTATATTCTTCTCGCGAAAGCATATGCATAGAAACTTCTAAGGAAATCGAGTAGATAGAAGAGGATCACAAGCTAATTTCAAAATTTTATCCAAACAAAGAAACAAATTTATGTAAAACCGCGCAGAAGTTAAACCAGACATTGACGTATTGGAAGCATAAAATCTAATCAGAGGAAGATGACACTACAATAATTTCGATCGAATTTAAAGTTTTCATTTGTTTGCAACGTGAAAAATAAGGTGATATAAGAATATTATGGCAGACTAGCAAAGGCTTAGTGATTAGATAAACTATCTTAAACTGGTACCATTTATACACAATTGTATATATGTAAACATATTTAATGATACTAAGAACTTGACAGCCATTGTTAGCCACTTAAAGATTTTCACACTTCCATTTAACAGAAGATGTGATCGTCAAACCTAGCATGAATAATATTCGTCGAGCAGAGTGGAACACCTGGAGTATCTCTGATGAAATTTCTTTTGATTTTGAGAATATAAATTAGCTCTCAAGTTAGCTAAATTTTATTTTCACAGAATGAACATCACAAGCTTTTCTTTCTTTTTACATTTCTGAGTACGCACGATCAATTCATTTGAGTCGTTAATTTGCAGTTAGAAAATGAGATAGTTTTATAAACAGCAAGATCCCGATCATGGATCATGATAGCAAATCCATATCGATCCCACTGTTACAGGAAAATATGATGCATAACTTTATCCATTTTTCAATTCTTTCCCTTTACATACATCCTTTCGCTTGCCTGGATGATATCGTTTTCTATGAAAAACACCTAGCAATTCTTTACTGCTTGTTATGCAGTTTTGATGCTAATGGAACATGAAGTTTGAAGTACAGAAATTTCTTGGAGTATGTCCTATAGTAACGAAATACTCAATTTGTAGCTTAAATTAAATATTACGTAAAAATTTAATTTCAACACTTTTCGTATCTACAATACTGAAGAACATTTGCACAAAATTTTATATTTCTGATAATTTTGTAGAAAAAGGTGTCTTGTTAGAGGATCAATACTGAAGCAGGAAAGGGTCTGTAGCTCCAATTTAGAATCTTACATATTCATACAAAATCAAGAGAAAATTAAAAAAAAAATCTTTAAACTCACTAAAAGGAAACTTATTTCAGATAAAATTCGAAATTGAGACCAAAAGAAACCAATAAAGCTATATAAATACAAAACTAAATAATAAGAAACACACTGGCTGTTATCAATAGCAACCTAAAAATTTTCAAGAGTCATTTTTTTAAATTATATCCGGAACCTTATCAAAATTAATATATGAAAATAAATCAGAATAATAAATTAAGTAACATATCCCCAAGATTCTAGGTATTCCGTGAAACAAGCAGAAAGTGAGACAGGTGTTTCTCAATCTTGTTAACATATTAATAAAATACAACTTCCATGAAATACAAAAGCTGATTTCTTTTAATCTCATTTTTTCACAAACTCACATTTTTAATAACATGGAACTGTTTGCATTTGGAAATTGTTTTATCAGTCAAAACGAAGGTAATTGTTAAACTGATTTGTGCGAAATAAGTTTTAGACTTATTCCTGTAAAACATTGTGAGTCATGAGAATCAGTGTATTTGGTAATCAACTGCGTCATTAATCACATCTACATTATTTTATTCAATAAAGGATTCTCATGTGGTTCGGTGGTCTAGAGGTATGATTCTCGCTTCGGGTGTGAGAGGTCCCGGGTTCAACTCCCGGCCGAGCCCCGTGAGTCTTCTTTTATTTTACCTCCTTAACTAACTGTACTCTTAGAAGCATACCGTTGTATTTATTGCTGCGTTTCTTAATAAAAGCAACGACGTATATATATATATTTTAACAAACATGTATACACGTAAAAAAGCAAATTTAAAGTTAAAATAATGTGCAAACATATAAAAGATTTAATTTTCGAACTAATCTACAATATCATTTAAATTCAGATAGTATAAGTAAATCAAGCGCAAAACCAAAACATGAAAATAAATTCACCAATTTAGCAAATTAAAATTAATCTATTTTTTTTATAAATGCATAAGTGAATGACTGTTGAGCAGGCAGGAGACAGACTTATCAAGGGGAAGTTGCCTCCAAACCTAACTCTTCAATCATTCAATTCGTGTTTCGTCATTCATGCAAGCAAGGGTAAAAGTCAAAACCAAAAGTAAATACATAGTGAAGAATGTCCAAAAAGAAATACCGACTAAGTGGTACCTTGAGAAATTAGAAATTAAAAATTAAAGGTCGAAAAGGAAAATACCAATAATGAAGTATTTTGAGAAATAAGCAATGTAAAGTTTAGTATTAAATTAAATTTTTTAAATTAAATTTTCCAGAAAAAATAATTTAGAAACCAATGCATTTTAGAAACCCTTGTCTACAGAATCCTCCCCGACACGAATATGCATTTTAATCAAAAAGAAACTAAAAAAGGAACTAGACAAAATTTATATAAACCAATAAGAAACTAAAAAGAACTAATTCATAATTTATAAAAAACAAATATATACTTAAAAATTAAATTACATATCTAGAAAATACTTAAATACCACATAAAAATACTTAAAAAATACATAAAAGCAAGTAAATAGTAAGTTTTAATTCTAATTTACGTACCATATAAGCGTTGGGGTCTGCAAAAGTATTTCCTAAGTGATGTAAGTGTGTTCTGCAAATTAAAAAATGGCGCTAATGTAAGTAAAGTTGAGTGCCAAATTGCTATCTTTGATATTAAAATATTTAAATAATATCGGGTTGGAGGGAAAGTTCTGTCGTATTTTAAATAGGCAGGTGATTTTTCTTGTAAATAAAAAAAATCTGGCTAGTGAGTCAATCGGATTTTTTTTTTTTGTTTTTTTTAGCTGCTGTATAACATAAAGGGTGCCCTTTTTTACCGTTCATTATTTACTTGTAATATTTAAAGGGAAAAACATGTCGGTAGATAAAGTGCATTTACGACACTGCATTTTATATGAATTCCAAAAAGGAAGCAACGCATCTGTTGCATGTAAAAATTTATGTGCGGTATTTGGAAAAGATATTGTAAATGTTCGTACTTGTCAAAGATGGTTTAGCAAATTTCGTTCCGGGGACCTGAGCCTCAAAGAAAGTGTTCGATCTGGACGACCATCCAAGATCGATAATGATGTTTTGCGATCCATGTTGGAAAATAATCCACATTTAACAAGTCGAGAAATTGCAGAAGAGTTTGGCATTCATCATACAACTGTTGGAGATCACATTAAATCTCTTGGGTTTGTGTTAAAGCAAAGTGTTTGGGTTCCACATGAATTAACGGAAAAGAATTTGTCTGATCGTGTAAGAATATGTTCATCACATCTGATTAGACACAATGTGGAGCCGTTTTCGGACAGGCTGGTTACTGGAGATGAAAAGTGGATTCTTTACGAGAATATTAAAAGAAAAAAATCTTACTGCAAACCAGGAACATCATCAGCAACAGTTCCAAAACCAAGTATCCATCAACGAAAAGTACTGCTTTGTTTGTGGTGGGACAGGAAAGGTCCAGTGTATTACGAGTTGCTGAAACAGGGAAAAAACATCAACGCGGATCTGTACTGCAATCAGCTGGATAAATTGAATGCAGCTATCAAAGAAAAAAGGCCAGCATTAGCGTCCAGAAAAGGAAGAGTGTTCCATCACGATAATGCTCGCCCGCATACTGCAGTGGTGACACTACAAAAACTGAATGCGTTAGGATGGGAAATCCTTAGTCACCCCCCGTATTCACCTGACATTGCACCCTCTGATTATTACCTGTTCAGATCTCTGCAAAATTATCTAACGGGAAAAAAATTCAAGTCTTTTGAAAGTGTTTCTAAGGCAGTTGCTGACTATTTTAACTCCATGGATGAGAACTTCTACAAAACAGGAATTTACAGGTTACCTGGAAGATGGCAACAGGTTGTAACAAATAACGGAGCATATATAATTGATTAATATTAAACACATATTTTTATAAATGAATTCAAATATTTTCTTTAAAATACGACAGAACTTTCCCTCCAACCCAATATAAATCTAGAAAAAATCAAAGAATATAAAAGTATGTAATTCAAGTTTTAATTTTAACTGACCAACTACTTATGGTAAGGAGTTTAGTAGCTGAGCTAATCAAGTGGTTATTGTGAATTAATAAATGTAAACTTGTTTGTAATGTTAATGTGTATTGTTGCAAAATTGTGTAAAAAATGCAAATAATAAAGTTAAGTGAAAAAATTATTTTTTTGTGAAAATTGCAAATTAAAAAGTAATTAAAAATAATTAAGTATAACTGAAATGTTTTAAAATTTTAAAATTGTTTTTAAAAAAAATTTAAATTAAAATTTAAATTTAAAAAATCTTCAAATGTCTTAAAAAAATTCCCAAATTTTTTAAGTAAAATTTAAATTTTGAAATGAATTCCTTAAAAAAAATTATTTATTAAATTTAAAGAAAGAAAAAGTTAAAAAAGAAAATTCCCTAGAAATTTCCCAAAAATGTTATTTAAAAGCTAAATTTAAAGAAAGAAAATATTGAAAGTTTTAATAAACTTGATTCCAACTGGTATATCAAAACTTTACTAAATACTGGCTAAAGTATGGAAAATTAGAAAAAGATTAAAAACTTCACTCAATTCGGGCTATAATTGAGACTTTTGAAAAGAGTTAGCCCTTTATTAGTAAAAGGAAAGAATTCAGTATTGATTAAATATACATATTTACAAATTTATTTACAATAAAAATTTACAAGATAATTCTTTTTCTCTTCTATATCCTCCATTACCCTCCAGCTAAGGTTTAAGGTAATGTTATCATACCATAAAGAACTAAAAAATTATAAAGTAAAGTTAATGCCTGCCTTTTTAATATATAAATTAATAAATTTTGTTGGTACTTGGTTATCAACTTGAACATGAATTAGCTTTATTATTTCTTCCTTTAAATCTTCTATTTCAGAACATATATTTTTTATTCTGATTATTTGGCTATGAAACGTGTTTTCTATTACTTTTCTAGAGATATTAGAGTTCCAATTAATTAGCTTAATAGTATGAAAATTGAAATTCCTTCTTTTATCATATAATTTAATTTTGCTGTGTTTAATAATTAGCAGGTCTAGGTATTCAATAGTATCTTGATTCGTATTCGTTTTATTAAGTGTTAAACTATTTGGGTAAATTTTGAATTGCTCAAAAGCAGAATTATTATTGAAAGTTATAATATCATTTATGTATCTAAATGTATGTGCAAATAGCTTTAATTCATTCTTATTTAAACTCAATGCGTATTTCAATTTAAACTCAACGTTCGTATTTTAATGCCTCCAAAATTGTTCTGCCATTACATTCTTCGGCCAGTTCTGATTATGAAGAAATCTACACGGGTTTGTTATTCTATGTTCACAATGAATTATAGGAAAAGTTCTGTTTCGCCGAACATTTTCATGCAAGTTTGCTCCGCATTCATAATCAAATCCTTCATGTCGTGTCATCGAACCACAGTTTCATTACATATATATATATTGAAGACAGTTATTACCCTTTTTAGAATAGAATTTCTTTATTGAAAATAAGCTAAGTTTTAAGTAAATAAGTTTAGATGTTTACTTCAAAGAATGTAATTTCAGATAACTCAAGAACGTTTCTTTTTTATTTTTACCAAAAAAGAAAAAAAAAAATTCTTTTGTTTCGAGTTTTTGTTCTGGTAAGCTAACATTGTTACTTTCCTTTTTAGAAATCCCTGTACATCTTAATTGAAAGCGAAAAATTACCGTGTTCTAATAAAAGCACTTATCCTTGAAGGAAAAATTAAGTACACCTTATGCTTGATCGCAAAAGGAGAAAATCGAAAATCTTATCTTATAAAAGAATCTTTTCGATCAATAATAATTTTCATTAAAATCCCATTCATACTGTCCCATTTGTTTCTGCTGTTGTTTCGCAATTTATCATACGGTGTTTTCATTTGCAATTTACAATTATTTTCAGATTCTCTCAGACAAATTTCTTTAATACCTTTCTTGTTTCATATATAATTTTTTCAATTTGAATTTATTTTTCTTAACGTTATACGAGGAAAAAGTGTTTTTGTTTGTAAGATTCGAAAGCTTACACTTCTATGCAATGTCGAAAGAAAATGCTGTCTGAACTCAATTAAATCTAGTATCAATTAAATTAGGTACTCCATTTCTTTTAAAGAGTTTGTATATTGAATTATACAGACCAAACCAGAGATACTTTTTTTTCTGTACGTCATAAGGTATTTCTCCCGCCTTCCTAGTAAGCTTTCGTTGTGTGTGGGTTCTGCATGCTGGGCGCGTATTCCAGAGGTCGGTGGTTCGTTTCCGGGCGAAGGCGTTGCTCATTTTTCATCTCTCTTGCTTCGAAAAATCCTAATGACTCTACAACGTCACACCCACTATTACTCCTTTACATTCCTTATCTATGGTGTGAAGTGGGGGACTGCATCTATCTAACAAGATGTTAGGAAAGTAGTGGTGTTCCCATTTTCCGTTACCTACCATCACCTGCTTTATAAAGAATCTCTTTATGCAGGACTTTCTAAAGAGTATATTTATTTGTGATGCGAAATAAGCACGGGAAACTACTCAGAAACAAATCCTGGAGCCTACCGCCAGGTGTAGATTAAAGTCTGTTTTTTTAATTATGTTTTGTTTTATCTTTCTGATGCTCTTTAGTCCTTAATCAATTTAAAGAAGCATTATCTAAGTTCAAGACTTGTGCTGATTTGTACTAGCGATAGAAAACTTATAAAAATGATAAAAATTTCTTTTGCTTTCTGTAGGAGTTCTTTTTCTCGAGTTCATAATAATGCCTTTTAAAATTAATTTGTGAAGTTACTCAATTAAATTTTGCAGATATTTGTACTGAGCACAAAATATACATAATAGATTCAGGATTTAATGCTTAAAATCCTTTCTTTTCTTAAATCAGATGAATAAGATTATTCTCGCTTTGTATAACACTCTATGAATAATAATGATTTCAGAAACTGTAAAGAGCTAAAAAAATATAGATTAATTCAGTGGGCATGAAGAATATTAGAATATTATACAGTTTCTTAAAAATGCATTCTCTTAATTCATTTAATTATGCACTTCACTGAAGTTTGTAACGTGAGAAAGTTTACACAGTTCAAAATTTTGTTTTGTTGTTCAAAAGTTCAAAATTTTGTTCTGAAAATCTGTTGTTCAGGTTTCCACAAATGCACTCTGTATTATACAGGGTGATTCAGAAGTCCTACACATCGAACTTTCAAAGATTGTAGAAATTCTAAAACGTATATTAATGGCAAATTGTTTATGTAGTGCAAGAGCTTTTCTGAAGCGCTCATTTTGTCAAAAGAGTTGGATGGCCCCTTTATTTCGGCGGATAGATTCAGTTTCCGGAAATCAGGTTACCAAGCGTAAGATTATTGCCTTATTAGGTTCACGAATATGTGGAAATGTCTCTTTTAACGCTTCAACAGCTTTTCCTTATGGACGTTTGCGAAGTAATGCTAAAGAAATAAAATTCGTTCTAATTGAGAAAATATCATTTCCATCTTGCACTAAACAAAGAATTTTCAGAGCTAGCAGCATTAATTACAAGTAAACAGTATAAGGGATCATTCATTGAAACAATTTTCCAATTAATATCTGTTTTGGAATTTTTGAAAGTTTGACATACGCCCACGGTATTTGGATTATCCTGTATTTTATTGAAGATTATTCGGAAAAGTTCTTTTTTTTTTTTACTGTTCGCACATTCTTAGTAAAACTACTTTTGTGTGTAGCCTTCAACATCGATCACCACTAATTAAGCAGCGAACAGTTCCATAATGCAACCTATAAACCTACCTCACCCAATTTTATTTAAAATCAAGTTTTAGAAAAAGATCTTTTAACACTCTGGAATGCAAAATGGTCACAAGAAGAAACGGGTAGTAGAACCTTCAAATTCATGTCTACTCCATCAAGAACCTTATTTCAACTAGCTGCGCCATAACATTCTTTCTAACAGCCCATGGTCTTTTTTCATCATAGCTACATCGTTTTAATTTACATCACACAGATAAGTGCACATGTGGAACTACAGGAACTGTCGATCATTATATGTTTGAATGTGATATAATTAGAGATTTACATTTTCAGTCATGTACATTAGAAAATGACAAACTATGGTTCAAACAACTACTACAAAGTAACATCCTTAGACAAAAGCTCCAACATCTAATAAACTACTTATCAGTAAACTGCGACAATTTAAAGGCATTACTTTATCATATGATAATCATATACTAAAATATTATGTATTTACTTCAAAAGTAATTGTTATTACTTTTGACTAAGTAAATACATAATATTACCAAAATGTACCAATAATTACCAAAATGCTACCCAAAACAACCATTACCTTACTTATATGCAATTGCTGTGTTACTGATATATTATTGATATTATTGTTGTTGTTGATATTATTTTGTAACCAAATTATGCAATATTGTCCTTATTATGTAAATATTGAAAAATTTATTGTAAGTAGCAAGTAGTGGATGGTTCCACGTAATAAGCAACTAAGCTGATAAGTCGTCATGACGGTGCAGTTGCTTATTTCGTGGTTTCCTGTCTTGTGTGTAACTTTACATTTATATACATATAAAGTTATACACAGGACAGGACAGCAAACCACGAAATAAGCAACTGCACCGTCATGACGACTTATCAGCTTAGTTGCTATATATATAAATTACTTGCAAATGTATTTACTTGATAGAAAGTAGAAGCAAAGACTTAGTTACTGATGTCAAAGAAAGGATGCCTCCAAGCGCGAAAAGCAAGTTAAAGCAAATTGTCGTAAAAAATTAGACACAACAATGCATGATAAATATAATCAAACAAGCAACTGAAACTAATTGACTCTTCCTTAATTCACTTGATGAAAATAATTTGTGCTTTTTCCAGTACTAAAAAGCATTTCAGAATATTTCAGGATTATACATCATAATTCTTATTTAATGAATATTTATTAAGTTAGATGCCTTGCAAGGAAGTACATTTAGAGCTTTAGTTGTTCTCAGTGGCTTTTACGAGTCGCTGCTTTCTACTAATACGTAGAACTCCAGTTGGTCAAACTGCTCCATTAAGACTAATTGGCCATGGGACAACTACCTCGAAAGCTAAAAGGTAAGGGCGATAGCAAGCGAAGGTCCTAATGGGCTTTACTGGTTAATTTTTGATTGATGGAATACCCTTAACGATGTCTTTTGTTTATGCGGGATCTAATTGGAGATTCTGAGCTAATTTCGAATAGAAAAGGCAACTGCGTTTGTAGACAATAGATAAGAGATAAAAAGGGATGAAATTTAGAGTCACGAATCCAGTCCATATACTTATAAATTAGATGACTTGCGTTTATCAATGTCAAGTGTTGGAAAAATTCAAAAGATCAGAACAGTACGAATTCATAGCGTTAGTTAAATAGGTTAATCAGCTCCGAATTATCAGCTTATACAGTATCGTTAAGTTTATACGAATTGAGCAGGACTAAGATAAGCTTGGATAATAAATTTTTGTATGAGTATTTAAGTAAAAATTATAAACAAAGCAAGAAGTATTCTTTCAAATATTTTTTTATTTATTTTTTCTTAAACAGGAACTTTTTTCCAAGTAGTAAATACTGTACTTCGACATTAAACTATATTTTTCAGAAATGAAGAGGTGAAACATGCAATTCCTAACTGTTTGTTATTGTTACTTATGCTCACTCGTCTGACAGTAGCATCAGTCCAAGCCCACCTCATGGCAAGGAGCGCAAGATACGCCTGTCTTTGGCAACAGCTTTGAACACCTTACAGGTGACAGTGCAATTTAGCTCAGTTCCGCCCTTAATTTTGATGGAGAGCACTCCGGGGAACTGGTCCGGGGGTCACATGGCCATAGCTTGGAAAACAGATGAACAGAAACAGCCTTGGCAAGTGTTGTCATTACGATAAACATAAAATTGTTAATTTACCTTCCACCAGTTCTCCAGAATAGTGGATTCTCAGAGAGTTGACATTTATTATTTCACAGCCGAGCAATTTAAAGAAATGTGCTGCCGCTGAATGAAACAGAAGCTCTTTAAATTATATTAAAAGGATATTTCTGCGCAGCTATCAAAGTGTTGCCATTCATCAAAGCAAAACATCTGTGTGTCATCTTTCAAATTTAAATTACTAATTAATAAAGCTTAGATTTATAGCTATAAAACCACTTTTAATTAATTTAAATTTTCATGTTATTTATTTTATAATACAACTAATTTATATAAACTAAAGTGTGCTTTAACTAGTATATTTATAAGGTATTCTCCAGCCTTTTTAGCATGCTTTAGTGGTGTAGAGGTCAGTACACTCGGCGTGTATTCAAGAGGTCCGCGGTTCGAGTCCCGGTGAGGGCATAGCTCATTTTTCATCTTTTCTGCTCCGAAATAACCTAATGTGTCTACATATTCAACTAAAATTCTTATCAACATTTGCAGCTTTATTTAGAATAATAAAAAATATTATGTATGTCATAAGTTACGCATATTGTACAAAATAATGTTAGAGATATTTCGTAACGTTTCAAAATTTTTTTGATTTAATTTACTTTTATCTAATTATTTAATTTTAAGATTGTTTGAAATTTTTAAAGATAAATTCTGAGTAGTATTATGTTAGACTGCTATCTCAAGTCCTAAGATTGCATTTTTTAATATATAACAATTTTTTACGCAGTATTTCAAGGTTTCTTCATTACTTAATTTCTTTGAATATAATACAGGGGTCTAATATTTGGTGGCAACAGTTTGAAAAGTGAATCAACGAAAAATGGCGGAACGAAATTAATAGTCCTTCTGGGCAAGTTGCCCCTTTGGACTAATAATAATAATAATTACAATAAAAAGAAGAGAAAAATGGTCTACATGGTCTTTCTGAGACAAGCCATAAAATATATTACAAAACAATTTATTTTTTGATCTTTTACAATTTTTAACAACATAATGTTACGCTCCAATTAGATCAAAATGTTAAATCTCTGTTCTGTTTAATCGCATAGTAAATTACATGTCACAGATATAAATATCAATATATATATTTCTTTTCCATATAAGATTAATTTCACTTAAATACAAAGTAGATTGATTTGATGGCATATAATTATATATTCTAAGACAAATAAATAGGCATCAGTGTATTAATAATTCTGAACATATTATAATTGCATGAATAGTAATTTTTATTTTTTAAATAGTGTTTTATCAAACATAATTGATAAAATTTAGTGAAAAAGCATACATATACAATTTACAGATCAAATAGTAAAAATACAGTTTTCAATATTTCTTAACAACTTTCGTGATCTAAAACTTTGCGTCCTTGAATCCATAGTTTCAATCAGAGTTCGTTAAGAAACTTGTTCAGTTCGTTAATCAAATTTCGGTTCATTAACAAAAACACGATTCGCTAGGAAGTTTTTTTCTTTAATTCCATTTCAGTTCTCCACCGATTATAGCTTTCTTTTGTAATTCTAAAATGTCATTAAACTATTTATGTTACATAAACGATAAAAATTGGCTTTTATTATTACTTATGTACAGTCATTGCATTGATTTATGATAAATTATAATTCTCTTTCAATTCTCCACTGATTATAATTTTCTTTTGTAATGCTAAAATGGCATTAAATTATTTATGTTACATAAACGATAAAAATTGGCTCTTTGTGTTACTTGTGCACAGTCATTGCATTAGTTTTTGATAAATTATAATTATCTTTCAGTGTTCCACTGATTATAATTTTCTTTCCTAATGCTAAAATATCGCAAATTATTTATGTTACATAAACGATTAAAATTGACTTATTATTTATTATTACTTATGCACCGTCATTGCATTGGCTTTTGATAAATGGTTCGTAATTTCTTTGTGACTCAATGAGCTAATTTCTTAGTATTTGGTTGATAAGCCGAGTCTTCTGGTTGATAAGCTGAGTTGATAAGCTTAATATGATTTAATAAAGCTTATAAATATATCTATTTGAATCAAATTGAAATCAAAATTTGAATAAAATTTAACGAATCTGATATTTCTTCTTACGGTATCAGAAGACGCAAATTGCTAAATAAATCATTCTGAAAATATCGTATGAATCTAAATGAGATGGGATTTGGAAAAGGCTTATTTATATTTTTCTTTTCTCATTTATTCGTATTTTGCCATAAGAATTTCTTCAAATTCACTTGTACTAAATACATTAGGTACGATTTGGGAGATTAGTACGAAGTAGACAATTCCCCTTAGACATCAGGATATAAAAATTGCAGGGTAGATTGGACTGGGAGTATTAATGGTTGATATAAAATGGCTTCATTCTGGGAGTATTAGTGGTTAGCATGAAATGGCTTTATTCACTCCTTTAATAACCCTATATTAAAACAGGCAATTCTACTGACATTAAATAGTCCCATAATTTTAATTTAACAAACAAATCGGCATGTAATTTGCAATTTATTAAGATCTTGAATAAACGCAATTCTTATTTGCATTCCAGATAGTATATATGAAATATTTAGCTCATTCCTCAAAATGTTCCCAAAGCGCATTTTTCCCATCTCGATTAACACAAATCGGGCAATTCTCGATGCTCTGATGCTTTGACCCTTTTGCCCTGTTTACGCTTTACTTACCCTCTTTACATTCCCTTCTTGCATTGGATTCACAATTCTCTATTCGAATTTTATAACGTCAGCCATCATCAGGAAGGTCTTGCTTATTCAGATGGGGGTGATTTAATTTGCATAACCATTATCCCTTGCAAAATTTCTCCCAAATCGGTTTTGAGTATGGAGTTTCCAGACGCCTGAACATCAGATGAAGATGGACATGAATTATGTCCTCACGAGCCGCAAGTTTGAACAAGAATGGAACCATTGAAATCTTTGTGCTTTAGGCTCGATGGTTGTCAGTTATTGACCCAGACATGGGAATTGTATGGAATATATGCCTTTTTATTAGTTCTGGTTGGATGAATTTAATCTCATGAAATGGGAATTGCATTAGCGCCTAATGTTTCGCAGCTATTGGGGAACAGAAATGTGAGTTATATTCTCTTATAAGATGATGCATTCGCAGCTCCCTGTTGTTTACAATGTGAATGAAGGCATGGTAAGGCTTTGAAACGTAAACTGATAATGCAGTTTTCGATAATACGCATGAAATACTTTTAGCTATTGTACCTCATATTTTACTCACATCTTGCTCTCGGATATTTACAATCAGTATGATTGTTACTTCTTCATAAAAAATTAGGACATGTTTCATTGCAAAAAGTAGCAAATGTTGTAGCAGAAAAGTAGCAAAAAACAGCGATCGATAATTGCATTGCGAATATTAAAACATTTAAAAATCGCATTCTTTTTATTTGTGGGTACTCTGAATACTGCAAAAACAGGAGACAGAAGCACTGAATTAATGTAATTTATTCTTGTTTCAAAAATATAAATTGCAACTTATATAAATATTCATTGCTTTACTTTGCAAAACATTTTTATACTAAGACGTTTTAGTTTTTTATACTAAGCTACTGTTAAATTGTAAAACTTCAAAAATTAATGTCAACTTTTTTAGCTGTTCTTGAGGAGACGAATTTTAAATAGCAGTTTTCGAATATTGGACAGAATGATTTCGATAAGATTAGGGATGTAAAATTAAGAGTTTAATATAAGGTAAGTAAAATATTGAAAACGTTTGAAATTCTTGTGAGCACAGCCTGAAATATATCAATCACTTTCTTATGTAAATATGTTATCATTAATTTGTTGATGCAATTTAGAGCATTAATAAGAGAAGGAAATGTAGTTCAGTTAATTTTAGTTACCTTCTTTCATTCAAATTTACTTAAGTAATTAAGTAAATATATTTGTGCTTGCACATGGGTGCGTGCGGTTTTGGAAAAATTTGAATCTACCTATGTAAATCCGTGCACTTAATAAATGTCATACATCGCTACACAGATAAATGCTTTCATAGTACAAATATCCGAAATAACTAAAAACTATTTATTAAATCTTTGAAGCTTGAAGACTATGCCGTAATATTTTCAAGATTAACAAGTTACTTGGGATACATACTATGCATAAATAAGTTTACTAACACTTTACTGAGATAACAAGATTTACAATTTACTGGGAATACATGCTATATATAAATATCCAGAATATATAAAACCTGTTTACTGAATCCTTGAAGCTTGAATACTATGCCATAATATTTCAGGATAAAAACAATTACTGGGAATACAAATACTATGTGCAAATACTCTGAAAAAGAGATTTATAGAGGATAAGCAAGGCCATTATTAAATAAATTACAAACTGGGATTTTAAGATAGCACACATTTACTTAGAGTTTTTTCTTTCATTTAGCAACTAAGAATAAGCAAAGAAAACCAGAAATGTGAACAACTAAGCGATGTTTTATTTTTGTAAAAGGTCTTTCAAAAGTCACAGAAACTATATTTTTAGCGCAAATGAGCTATTAGTCTGATAAGTTGTTTCACTTTTCAATCGAGTTAAACAACTCAGATGAAGTTTAAGTTGCTTCTTTTCATTCCAGTCTCTTATCATTCGGAAAAGCGTAAGATACCATTCCTTCATACTTAATCTGTCTGTTATTAAACAACAGACTAAACAATTTAAAAGCAATAGATGTAGTTCTTAAAAATATTTTTTTTACATTTTAGTCTGCTTGATTTAAATGAAAAAGTATTTAATTCATCGTATATGTAATTAAAAAAGGTTAAATATTTTTATAGAAGCACATAACTTTTTTTATTAAGATCACAGAAGTATAACATATAACGTCCCCATCCCCATGTTAGTCTAAATGCAGATCCATCTTATAAAATGTTACGGTATTCCGTCCGGGCAATGTATATTGATAATCTCTATTGGTAAACCATATTAAATTTTATAAGAGCCCTTTTGGGCGACCGTTAATATCGGAACGGAATGAATTAGGTATGAGTGATTAATTGCAAAATTTTCTTGCGGCAGAATAAATTAAGAATGAATATTAACGTTCTTTAGCATAAACTTTCACCTACAGAAATCCTTAAACGATGGACTGGTGCTATATTTTATTTGCGTTTAACATTTTTAATATGTTTACTCCCCATAATATGTAGGATTTAAATGGCCTTAAAAATCTTTGTCGAGACCTGCTCTAAATATACACTAATTAATTAAGCCTCTTTCATTATTTTACTTTTGCATGCAGTCTAGTATGATATGAAAAAAACCTTGGCATAAAAGTACCAGTTTATACATTTAAGAAACTTAAATGCGTTTCACTTTAGCAGTTTTGTAACTTTTCCTTTTTCCGCGAGTGCATTCACATTTCGTTGCCGACCAATCCTAGCTTTTATGGAAACGCACAATTCACATGTTATCTGTCTTCCTCCTTTAAAGAATTGAACTATAGCTTTTAAACCGAAATACAACCCTTTCATTCCCTTTCATTTTTTTCCGTAAATAAAGAAGTTTGTAAAAGGAAAAATTTCCTAAACGTCATTTGTATATCACAACAGTTTTCCGCTCACCAAAGACGATTTCATGCAATTCAAGTCAAATTTTATGAATGAAAAGGAAGTTGCTCAGCAGCAGAAAGGAATGGAAAGTTTATGTCTTCTTCGCAGTCATGCGTTGGTTGAAGAAGATATTTAGACAAAAAGGGAAAGATTTTATAGTTGGGCGCATAAACTACTGGAAGGAACACTAAAATAAAAGTATATTGTTCATCTCTAGGGAACGGTCATGGTATGAGTAGGTGATAAAAAAGTTTATTATCTGTTCCCTCTTTTGAATCTAATATAAGAATTGTTGTTTATATCAGTGTTGTAATTTTTCTTATCGACAAGCTTCTTTGTATTTTAATCTTTGTAATAAAATAGTTCATGGCACTTAAAAGAAATATGTACATACATATGAAAATATTGTTGCGCGCGTACGGATTCGTAATAGATTGAATGAATACAAAACCGATGATAGCTGGATAGAATTTATTTTTAGCAAAACAAACACGTTATAGTTCAGTAACTTTCAACAAAAGCACTCGCACAGCTCTTCCTCACAGTCAAAGAGCACAATAAGTAGTTATATTTACTACTAAGAACGTTAAACACAAGGGCAATGGAAAGCCCATCTAAAGAGCGAATCTCACTCAGTGATATCTCAATACGCTGAACTAAATAACAAACAGAAACTGATGCTCTCTCAGTTCCCATATAGTTTTTCCCATATAGCTAAGACATCTCTAGTATCTTTCACTTTCCGAAAATACTAGAAGGCACATGAGCGCAGGATACGGTTACATATAAATATAGGGATCAATTTCATTTATTCAATCACAATTCCAATTACAGCTATGCAGGGACCGGAACAAAACATCGTCAAGTGTGGCGATTTCTTTCCTAATATTAGTCTCCGAAATCGTCTCCTAAACTGGCAAGATATCTCTAGTACGGCTATCTTAAAAATATCTTGCCAGTTTAGGAAGATAACTATTTACTACATGTTAAATAGATTTGGCTCCTGTAATATTCTTTTTCCAGTAGAGCTTTGTCTTTTTCAGGCATTTCAAATTACTTTATACAAAAATACCACAATTTTACGTATAATTTCACTGAAGTTATTCACATATTTAAAAAATCTGTAATAATATGTATACTTCCGTACACTTAAACGCGCGTGTATTCGCGTGTTTTGAAATTTAGCATATTTGGTGAAAGCGATAAAACATAAAATGTGGTTTAGAGACTTTGCTAAAACTATTTGAAAGTAGGAACTATGTGACTTTTTTCCGCTTCTGCACAATGTAAAAAGATAGGAAAGAGGTGCCTTTTTTAATCACCCCGGCATAATGGAAGGCAAAGGAAAATTGGTTGCCATATATTGGGAAGTTCGCCACGTGAATTATTATTGGTGCACATTGAAAAAAAAAGTTGCGCCAAGATAAATTTTTGAATTTCCCCGTAAATGCCGTACCAAATTTTACAAAATTTAATATCCATGCATAATTTTTTCTATTTGCGATTTTGCGTTTAATCACTATAAATGTCCGTTTCACTTTTCAAACTGTTGCCACCAAAGGTTAGAGACTTGCATTATGTTTGAAGAAATTAAATAAATTAAAATCTGCATAAATGTATGCCTATTTCTCGCATTGTGGTAAAACTATTGGTATACAAATAGTGATGGACTGTCGCCAATAGCACGATAAACATTATAAACTGGAAACCCTACAAAGGAGTTAATTGTGTAACTCGCTTATTCTTTACACTTACCATTCTCACTCCTACCAGGAATGGACATTGATATGATACTCTCTTTTATGTAACTCCATTTTCGTTATGTATCTAGAATACTAACAAACCTTAATATATTTCCATTTATTAATAAAGTATTACAATCTACGTCTACAACCTTTTTTGATTACAAGTTAATTAGCTATCATCTCGCTTGATGCTGCGCTGGATACAAGGTAAGAGGAATCAATTCTGCTCTCCATTTTTATTAATTTGTTGTGAAATTTCGAGGCTACAAAATTATTTTACAACAAAAACAACGCTATATAGAGCCATCGAATTTTGAATGAGGTAATCCCCTTACGAATATGGGCATGTGGAAGACGAAATTTGAAATTTGTTTTATTATCGATTTCATATTTTGTAAAACGTTAACGAATTTCTGAGTAACAAACTTCAAAGCGATTTCAAAGCGAGCAATGGCAACACTCTACGGCAGGGGAAAAAGCCTTTTTATCTCCAGCGGGCGCGGAACTGTGTATCGGAAATTTTAAAGATATGCGAATTTAAAAATTATTTTGCGATATTGCTACTGAACTGGATTTTATGGTTCAAGTGCAAAGAACATGATATTTAATAAATAAAGGTAATACACAAAACGTTAAATAAACGCCCCTTTGAACGTAATTTAAAATCTGAAAACTTTCAGATTTTTTTTTTGGAGGGGGGGGCTTTTTTTTTCCCCGCAGTGTACATAAGAAAGACAGAAGGCATTGCCTCAAAATTTCTCTAGCACTCCAGTAAAGCGCCGTTTCAGAGTTGCCAAGAAGTGACGCATATAGACGAAGGCGATGTCTGTTCATTTAATTTGCCGAATTACAGAGAGTGCAGTCAGGTTTCGAAAGGATTCCAGTGTGGTAGAAGTGCTCTGCCCCGCAGTCATGCCAGGTCAGGAGCTGGAATTGGGCAAGAGCTTCCTGCCGTGGATTGCTTGAGATATTTTAGAGATCTTCAGTTCTCCAACTTTTTAACGTTACCCTATCTTGAATTTAAAACTTATAACCCTCTTCCATTATTTGCTTGATATAAAGCTTGCCAGAATGGAACGATAATCTCGAAAATTTCGTTTGTATTAGTCTCGAGCCCATTTCTGCGAGGCAGTCCGCCTGCTCGCTCCGAAAAATGCCACATTGCCGGGTATCCATTAAAAGATCCCATGTTTCATTTTTAAATCCAAGTAAATATCGCCAACATTGGGAGATCTCCTTGTCCTTGAGGATAATCTCGAAGAACTAATGGCCTGTATTGCAGCCCAGGAATCAGAAAGAAATGACTACCCTAGGAAACCTATCCTCAAACACCAACAAGTATGCATTTCAGAGTAATTCGGGTAGCCTCCACTTCTCCATCGAAAGCTTTTCGAAATTTCCCTGCTGAAGCATAAAGAGAAAATTAGCTCGAAAGATATTCTAGCCCTACCGTAATGAGATCATCATAAAAGGAGCAATCCGTGAAAACATGAAACCACTCAGATTTTGAATACATCAAGTCAATAGTAGAGCATAACATTTCAAAGCATCTGCAGAGTTGTTTCTCTTGAAATATGGCTCGCCAGAAACGCATAAATTTGTTTCAGTCTGCTCAATACCAAGTTTGTTAACTTTTGAATATTACAACTGAAAATTTCGTCAGACATCTCAAGGAAGCTGAACAAAACGGTTTTGCAATTTTAAATTTCTGGTGTTAGTTGGACAATTAACCCAGAAATGATTTTTAGATGTCATTAGGCTTTCGCATGGAATCAGAGCTTTTCTTAATGATTACTTTAATTGGTTTATTGTAACATTGTATCAGCCGGTATTGACGTAACGTTCAATAATGAGTCTTAGAGACTGATACTGTAAGGGTTTCTCTAACAATTTTCCATTTTTCTAACAATTTGATCACCTGCCGAAATAAGTGGTTCACACCAGTAAGTAATTAAAAATAGGATAAAAATCTTATAAATAGTATTAAAGTTTATCTACCACATGCGGAAAGGAATGCAGCTTGTCGTTTTGAAACAGTCACTCTGTTTAAAAAGTGACTTGAGATTGATACAATATGAATTTAAATTACCTATTTAAATTGGTCGATAAGTACTATGTTGGTTTGCATCCTTATTTTTTAGAATAGATAAAACCACAGCTCTCTTCCACTGCGCAGGTACAGGACATTAAATGTACATAGTATAGTATCCTTGATTGTTTTACTCAAATGTTTCAGGAAGTCTACGTGGATGTTATCCTCTCCTGGGGATTTCTCCATTTTCTGGCACTCAGTGGCCATTCTCAATTCGTTTAGAGAAAAAGGAGCTGTAAAAGAAGCATGAATGTCGCCTGAGCTGTTTAACATTTGCTGAGCTGCCCTAATTTCTTTTTTAATGTACCTTAATATTTTCCTGGCGTAAAGCCCTTTTTTATGGATCTTAAAGAAAGCTTGACCGAGAGCATTAGCTACATCTTTATCTGAAGTTAAACTTGTCCCATTAAATGAGACTAGTTCGTTTCAGAAGTTATGTTTCATGCTGTCTTCCTCTCAATTAATATTAGATATAAATTTATCAAAATATTTCCGTTTTTCCTCCAAGACAGCCTTTCTGAACACTACCACCTGTTTTCTCCGGAATATTACATCACTTTGCTTCTACATAAATCAGCTTTCCATTTTAAGCGATCGCTCTCAGCTTTAATTTCATCCAGTTTCCCTGAGCAAAAACATTAATAAGCCCTGTCTCTTTCCCTTGGGATAGATTGTTTTGCACATATCGAGACAGCCTTCTTTATATGTGATACAATCTGGCTAGGATGTAAGGAGAACAAAATTCTTCATGTGGAGTTTTCTTTCAGTTAACCTCAGAAAATATTCCAAATCAACTCAAATTCAAATTTCCATCATTTTCTGTGAAAAGAGGAAGATGTAGTGTTATGACCCGGGAAAACAACTGATGCAATAATTTATCTGCGAGAAACCTACGTCCTCAATGGCATATCGTTTTGTAAACTAAACAAGTTAGAAGAAACCATAAATCTGGTGTGCTGCTATTTCCATTGTAGTGGATATAAGTCAGAGCCATCAATAATAAGCTCAAGATAGCTAGAAATAAGATTTTCAACTTTCAGTCCAAGAGCAGTAATATCTTGCTACCTAGAGGAATATGTAATGTATAAATTGTAAAAAGGAAATTCTATTTTCAGGCATCTGATTCAACGATTTCGTTTTAGTTTTCGAAACTCCCATTTTCTTACAGATTTGAAAGTTAAAGCATGCTTAGTGTCATTAAAACATGTTCTTCGCAGTTAGCCAATCATCTGCGTCCTTATTACAGCTAAGAGCTAGCAAGGGAGTTTTACAATCAGTTGAAGATTGGAGTGTTCAGCAAGAAATCCGGTAGGATGTTTCGGTAGGATAGCCGGTATGGCTGATACAGATTTGTAGGGTGCTGAGAAAACGCCTGATTTAAGAACGTTTAAACCTATGGTTGTTTCATTAAACTGCATTTTATTCTACAAATATTCCTATACATAATGTCGTGATCTTAGATAAAAATATTAAAATTTGATCTATTTGGTAAATAATATCTTCACCATTTTGTCAAGCACGATAATCACGCTCTCTTCCACTGCTTCGGAGGAAATCAAAAGTGATTGGATTTCACAAAAAGGTGAGAATTTTTGCTGTAATTTTTGAGAAGATTATAAATATTTTCAATGTATAATTAAAAGTGATTTGTTTTCGGTGTCGAAGGAACTCAACGGTGAAGCCGGTTCCAGTTTAGAATGTGTAAAATCGAAAGTTACGGTTTTTAAGTTCTAATGAATACTTTAATGATAAAGATTTCGTAATTGAATTTCTTAATACTACAAATGAAGAAAGGGGAAACAGCCGAAGTATTTGCTAAATTTGTTTGTTACAAATCAAAAGCCATAACGAAACTAGTAACAACAGAAAAAATTTACGTTCATTAGATAAATATTTTAAAGCTGTATCAATTCTTGTTCCTAAACGGAAGGAAGCATGTAACTTATTTTTTGATTCAATAGAAAGGGTTTTTAAGCATAAAAATTTACCAAATGAATTTAAGTCTGAAATTTTATTTAAACTAATAGACTATAAATCTTCCAATACCCTAAAGACAATGATTTGAAAGATTATGAGGAAATAAAATCTTTAATCATTAAGAAATGTGAACCACTACCAGTATTATGTTTAGAAAATTTTCACTAAAATAAAAGTTTGATGGAGGAAACTCATTTGTAGTTTGCTTCTCGATTAAAGCCATGGTGGATACATTATTGTAAAAGCAGAAACGTCAGGTATTTTGAGTCTTTGATTAACTTAATCATTTCAGATAAATTTTTTCAAACACATGATAATGATTTATCATTCCGTGTTTCAGTTCGACAATATGACAGTTGGCTACGTCCATAAGAATTGACGAAGGAATGTGATATGTATTTTACCGCGAAAGGTAGATCTTTCGATAAAATACGAGATGAATAACTTGCTAATTATAGCGATTCATTCAAAAAGAATTATAAATAGATTCCACCAGCGCCTAGAAAAGATTTAGCGGTAAATGAACAAAAACATTCACTTACATCTCAAAAATATTACGTGAGTAGTAGCAGTTTACATTTAGGTAAAAATTATCATATTAGGTGAAATAAATTTGATAGGTAAAAAAAAAAACAAAATGATAATGTTCAACAAAACCAAAAGTTAACATGTCAAGTAAACTGAAAAACAATGGGCAGTTGCTGATGTAAATTCTATGCATTTACAAAACTCCGAGCGTTTTGACAAAAACCTTAATATATAACCTTTGTAAAAGATCACTAACATTGCAGGCAAGCAAAAGGAGAAATAAAAAATGATTTGAAAATATTAATTCTGACCGCAGCTGAATACAGCTTCTCCTGATTTAGAAATAAGAGGAGAGTTTTAAATTATTAAATTCTCCACTTGGGGACATCATGAAGGCAACATTAGTAATTATTTTCATTTATTACATAAAAACCAATTAGCTGTCTGTATTCACGGAAAAATAAACTTAATGTTCAACCGGAAATGCTAATTCAATACAACTCGAGGTTGAAGGAGCTGACGGCTCTGAAATATCAATTATGAATCTTTTTAATAGCTTAATTGCGAAACGATGAAATCATTAATTATGTTATAAAACACAAAACATAATTACCAAAGTAAGTAAACAACAGGGCAAAATGTACCATATGCAAAACTCAAATACAGGGGGTCATCTGTATGTATTTATGTACATGTAAATTTACATAATACAAGTATAAATACATGTATTATGTACATATGCATTTATTATGTACATACATGTACATAATAGGAATATTATGAAAGAATACATGTGACCCATACGAATGCGTAATACATGTGTAAATAATTATGCACATATAAATGTACATAATGTAAATGTACACTTTTGTACACACATTCATATACTTAATTTTTTTATTTCTTTTAATTTTAAAATTTTAACTATAGTTTAACTTTTATATATACACGCATATACATTGCATAATTAAACTTTTACTTTTTAAGTTCTCACCAGTAACCAAATGCTAAGATAGCTGAACACATATTGTTCGATTCGGATTCAGATCCCAGAGAATGGGTTAGCCGCATAGGCATTTTTCGGTTTCTCTATTTGTAAGGTGAATATGACCCAGTTTCCATAAATACGAGTCGTTCCATGAATGCTAATCAATTCCATGCGAGTCAGTTTCTAAGTCGTCCACGAAGCTTCCATTCCCATAGGCCTTGTGCGTTCTGGTATAATCTAATTAATCCCAATCCAGTCTGATGTAAGTTAACTGCATCACTTTGAGTTATTATTGCTATTAATTGCAAGGGTTACTGCGACGTGAATAACTTAAATTTATGAACTTCTAGATAAGCAAGCGCTGCATTTCTAGATCGAAGTTTTTGGGAAAGAAACTTTCGAAGAATTATTGTTTTTTGTCAAGTAATGTACTGTACGCTATAGGAGCATTATTTAAAGTATTTTTATGGATCCCACCTGCGTATTATATGAAAAATTCGTTATATAAGTAATTTTACTACATGAAGATATTCATTTCAATCTGAAGCAATGCTACTACAAGGAAATACTCATTTAAATTCTGTTTTGAGGATATCTACTATAAACACCCCTTCCTTTTGTAGCACATTTCTATCAAAATAAATTACCGAAAGACATTTCTTTTGGCTAATCCTTTTTTAAATTATAGTTTGCCATATTTCTCGTAGTTTATTATACGATTTGTATGTCTGGAAGTTGTCATCTATTTAGATTAGAATTTTACATAAGCATTGCTTTTCTTTAAGATTCCGATTTATTCTCGGAACGGCTTCAATGGGCCATCCAAAACAGGATCGTGATATATTCAAAATTCATATTTTTCCCATTTCATTCTCCTTGATCCTTTTTATTGATCCAGTTCTTCCAAACAGTCACAGTGATTTCACGATAAAACTCTCTTTTTGAGATTTGGGGAACCGATCGTATTTGAAGCAGTTAACGGCTTGGAATAGAATGGGAGAAACGTAACACTTCCGTCAGATAAAGGGGGGCAAGTGAAGAAACTGCCAGTTTAAATAAAACCACTCCATATTTTCACTTTGAAAACAGACCAGAAATGGTCTAGGGCAAAGATATTATTTATTGAAATACTATCTGTTGGGGGTATTCATTGAATTTAATGTTTTACAAGAATGAATGTTTTGAGGTGAAAATGAATCTGGGATTGACTTTTATTACAGATCTTTTTTATTAACTGAAATACATGCCAGTAATGATGAAAAGACATACATTTGTTGCTTTCCTTTTCTTTTTTATCTATTTAAGAGAAAAAAATAAATGCATTTCATTATTACAAATGGATGAAGAAAAATTTACACAACAAATATATGCATGTAAATCACTGTTAAGCGAATTCTTTTAAAGTTGTATGAAATGTTTTAGATAAAAGTCTTCACAATTTACATCAGGTTGCTTTGTGATTCATATGATGGTATGCAAGTGCATTGCTCCTGCTAAGTTTGTAAGGATCTTAAGTTTTACTAACGTTTATTTTATTGTAAATCTTTACTATCACTTCTTATTTTCTACTTCCGGCCAGAATTGTAAGCGTGAAGGTATTTATGCAAAGTTTGTCTGGCGAACGCCAAGTATTTAAGTTGTGGCTTTTTGCCAAGCGAGAGAGAGGAAGCAGTGAGTCGAAGCAGGCCGCTTACCTTAGAAGTTACGCAGTTGCTTGTTGCCTTCCAGGCCAGAGGTTTTAATCCTCTTGATAAAATTTAAACGTATTGTAGTGTTCACAGTCATCTGTACTACATACGCTTCCTGTTATTATAAGGCCAATCTTCCACGTTTATTATTCTAAAGTTAAATTAGAGTTTAGTTTTATTTTTATACTTTTACGTTTTGACCCCAAGTAGCGGGTCGATGTATTCCGAAGTACGGAAGTCATTGTAAAGAGAGAAAAATAAAAGGGTTTTGTATACCCTTCTTGTGTATCCTGTTTACTTCCCACAGTTCTGAACATAGCTTTAGTAAGCTCTCTGTTCCGAGTCAGGTCCTTGCGTGTTCCCGAAGAAGGTTAGAAGGAACATTGAACCTGATAAGTTTACAATGAAACATTTTGCATTTGACGAATTAAATTTGGAAAACAATTAAAGGATGATTTGATGATTTTAACCAAATAAAAAACTGTTACTTTACAGCGATAAAGATATGAAAATTTCGCGCAGGTAATCTATTAATATGAAAAATTAATTCAGAATTACAAAATATATTACTATATATTTTATAATGTGGAAGTAATTTTAAATTATGTTAATTAATGTGTATAAGGTGATTTTAAAATATCTGAGAAAAGTGTCAAATCAAGTGGACGGGAAGAAAATAATAAGATAATGTGCATTTTGAGGTAATGCAAGACACCGCTTAGCAGTAAGTAAAGGCATTCGTTTGGTATAATCCTCGTTCCCCCGCGTGAATTTCGAGCTGTATCTATTGCTACACTAACGTCGTATTCGCCAGTATTCATTGTAGACGAAGAAGGAATAACTGTTCAAAGGAGATGCCTTCCCGAGCATCCCCTTTGAACAGTTGTTCCTTCTTCGGCTGCAATGAATCTGTAACTCCTTTGAGTTCTCTGTAACTCCTTTGAGTAGTTGCTCCCTTCCTGTCTCTTAAAATGCATGTTGTCGAACTCCGAGCTTATTTAATGATGCATATCGCACAAAATTATTAATCTGAAATAATTGTTTAAGCGAACAGAACATTTTTACCAATCGCCTAACAACGCGTTGTACCAGCTCAACACTTCCTTTTCTGAATGCGCGTTCCATTACAAAATCTGTCTGTTTCAGTCCCTTGTCTACCTTTTAGACAGGTACTTTTTATTCACCCGGTATATATTCGTACGCGTGTGAAGAATAAATATACATTTTTAAATATTTAAATGTATAGTTCATTCATGTTAAACATTTTATTAAAATATACTACACATTGCACTATCTAAAGATGCGTGAGTCTCATAATAACGTCGCTTTGAGAAAAATGCAACATTTCGTAAGGTGAAATAACTTTTGAAGTCTGCTATTTTAATTAATGTTTGTCAGAGACAAAGTACTATTTCAGTTACACATACATACATACATATATATATAACTGTGTTGTTTAAAGGAAGGAAATTTATGTTGAAAGATAGTCATTTTTAATTTAATTCAGAGCAGACATTTATATTTTAATAAAATGGCGACGTAGACTCTTTCATTATATGACTGCACTGTTTCATTTCAATGGTTTAGAATAAAAGTAATACAACATTAAAATGCTTGGTTCAAGAAAATATTTATACTTCTTATTTCAAATTTTTAAGTTAAAAACAGGAAAATAATATTAACGTAATAAGAAACTCTAAGTTCAGAACTTTCCTTGTGGTAGCACAATAAATTCTAACTACTTCTGCAAACATTGTCTGAAATGTGAACATACTACACATTCTTCATGTATAGATATTTTTATTACAAATGTCTGGTGATTAATTGAGGCATTTCTGAATGTAGAACTAACAGCGTTTTCAATTACTTTCCATTGTTTCTCTTTGTATTTGTGCCTTAGAAACATAATGCTTAACAAAGTTTGCTAAATAATCATCTTATTAAAGCTCCTTGCTCTTGAATAATATTTTCGTAATTTTAGAGTTTAAGTTCTTAAAAACAGCCCATACATTTACTACTGCAAAAGAAAGATTTGTAGCATAAATGAACCAAAGTATTTGCTAAATAGCCACAGAACAATGTATTGCATAGTAACAATTTTGAACCAACGTGTAACAGAATAATGAACTACCCATAGTCTAAAAGTAATTTCTGTAAAAATCTCATTTGATCTTAAACATCCACTAAGATTTTATAACATTGTAAAATGCTACTCTTTTTGGAAATCGCTTCTACTTCTACATTAAGAATTAAAATGATATGAATCATCAAATATTTATTTAATTTTTTTCCTTTCCTCGGTATTATGTGGTTAAGCCTTGTGTTAGCGTTTTTGACCTAGTGAGTGATTTTACATTGTTGCAAATGCACAGCTGCGGTAAAATAGCTTCCGCGTAAAGCGGGACTAGGCTGCCAGAAAGTTGAAGGAAAATCCAGGGTTGCCAGATTTGACGAGAAATCGCCCATTTGGCAACAAAATTGGCGATGGGCCATAGACGGAGCGAGAACTTTCTAGAACGCATTCTTAGGGGTTTTCTCGGGAACATTCTCGAAGGTAGGTTAAAGCTATATATACCCTGCCTGTCCTGGGAGAAGTTGCATCTTGAGTTCAGATATTAGCTTTGGAGCGATTAACGGAGTCGGAAGCTGTACTTTAGTGCTTTGCCTAAATTAGCCATTATAGCCTGAAGGTTGTGTTGCTGATTGTTTCAGCATGTTTATCGAAATTTTTCGATGAGTAGGAACGGGTCATAGGAACTCTCGTGTAAAATACTGGCGAATAAATTGTGTTTTGATTCTTCATCAAGTGCTATCATCAATTACTCCAAATCCACGAACCCGGTAGAACGCAACAATATTTTATGCAGCTTCACTTGTAGTATAAAATGCAGATCAAAAACGTTTTACTCTCGCTTATAACAAATGACACGTGCGTGAGAACAATTCATTGTTTCATAAGGGTAAATTCTTTAGCTGATATTTCCTAAATACTGAAAACTGGTTTGTTTTAACATTTTTGATCCAGAAACCTTTGTTATTTCTTATATATTTCTCCAATGATACTCTTAACGAAACTTGCATTTTGTCTGTATATATCTGCTCTCACTCACTGGAAACATACAAAGAAGTAGCCAAACAATTATTCTGCACTAAAATACATAATACATGGATTTATCAATAATTTAATAACAAAAAAGAAAATTTAATAACAATTTAATAATAATAATTTAATAACAATAAAGTATACCTTTCTAGTAGATGAACTTAGTGGCCTGACGTATCATCAGTAATCTCATTTATTCAATTTTATCTCTTTATTTAAGAAGAAAAGAATGAGTTGCACTACATTTTAAAAGCAATTTAATAATTTTCCTGAACTGCCCTCAGTATAAAATATTTAATGCTTTCTGCTGCCAAGTAGCATAATTTTAGATATTCTAACAAGTGTCCTAAAATATTTTTATCATTCAAAAATAATCAGCTCTATAAATTCCAGCGATTTTCGTTCTATTCATTATTACTCAGTATGATGTAGAAATGTGATTTAACATATACTGCTGGATACTGTCCTACAATACAGCTTTTTCGTTTCTTAGATGATTCATAAATATCTTTCAAGTTACCTCTGTTAACAATAAATCTTTATAGAATGGAAACAGAAACAGCTGTTTTAGTCTGATATTGATTAACATGATTCCTAGACACTAGAGACGCAGTTTCCTGCCTTAAAATATTTGTTCTTCCATTATCGAATCCTTTACAAGATAGTCCTAAGCAAAAAAAAAAAATCAAATGTCTCTCTGGAGATTAGAAAAACAAATAGTGCAATGACAATGTAGCCTTAGAGGGATTGCACAATGTCAAAAGATCAAATACGATGGTCCTTACATTCTAAATTTAAAAACTTAACGTAAAAACAATCCTTCTAATATATAGGTATTACTATGCACGATAAATTGAATATATTGAAGTAAACTTTCAGATTTCAGAAATTTAAACGTGAGTAAACACAAAGCAGAATAAAATGGCAAAAGGCAAAATATATTATAACTTTTTCTTTAAGTACAACGATCCCGCATGAAATTTTAGTAAAATATTTAATTTAAGTTTGCGATATAATTAAATTTTCACTGAGAATAAACCAAGTCTGGTTTATGTCTCTTTTAAACAAATATATAAAACGCAGTTGGCAAAAAATATCGACTCAGAATTCTTACAAATAAAAGAGTTTCTACATACCAAGTTGAAGATTCTTCAAGCTTTGGTATCGCTGAGAAAACGCTTCTGGAGTTGAAATCTGCTGGATTGTAGACATATTTAACGTCATAGAAAATCAGACTTTGCAGATTATGCAAAAGATTGCAAGTGTCAGTAATGTTACGAACGATATCAAGACATTTATAACTCTCCATATTCAAAGCTTTCTTCACTGGATAAAAGAACACAGTAGTGAAACCTTTATCCAATGACAGAAGTTCTATCGAAAAAGGGGAATAAAAGTAGATTACTCTTAGCAGCTTAGAGATTTTAATCATTGTTACAAACAGAACAGTATAAAAAGGATATCTGAACCAATGGCCAATCTCACAGAGTAACTTTTCACAGGTGAGGGTAAAAAATTTTTCGGGAAGAGCAAACAAACAGATTCTCTTTGCACCTTATCAACCAAATGGCAGTTAGACGTACGTCTTACAGAGTTAGTTTTTAAGACGTAGAATGCCAAAATGTCATTTTTAATGCAGACGATTCCATTGATGGTTATACTTTTTTAAGATATCTCTTGGCCAAACAGAGCAAATATTACATACAGTACATATAATTATTATTTATGCGTGCGTCTTTCCTGTTCTGTTCAAAGATTTGAATGTTGTTTTTCTGTAATTTTAGCCGTTTTCGCAATGTGCCATTAATTCTTGGAACTGGCTAACAAATTTCGAGATATGTTGTAATACTTGGTAATATTCTTTGCTTCTTTCGGGGATGCAGAAGAAAATCAGGTAGCAGATGGCCACTGGCTCACATTGCTTTCTATGGTTGCGAAACGTTGGGACACTTATCTGCTTTATGACTGCATCTTACTGAAAACTAAACTCGCACCAGTTCGTTGCAAGGTATCATTCCTCAGTTTTCCTTCAGATGTATAAGTTTTAACATATTTTTGGGAACTTTTGATATTCTGTGAAGTGAAAATGTGAATAAAAAGGATAATTTCCTCTACAAAATCCGGGTTTCCTGGAACGAAATTCTGTAGTTGGTCAATTCCTCTCGTCAAGCATTGTTGACGTTGCTTCATCACTGAATACAATTTTCTAAAGAAATTGGTCAGAATTACTGATACGGTCAAGAATGTGTTCAGAAAACTCCTTACGAATGACTGAATCATTAAGTTGGATTTGTTGACAAATCTGCAATTTATAACTATTTTTTCATAAACAAGTTTATGAACAGCCAACTTGGGAATGTCTCTGCTTTCAACCTGGCATGGCGAATGGATTTACTTGGATTTACTTGGGGATGGACTGCATTTAAACACATCTCGAATGGCAGAAACATTTTCATCACTGACGCTTGGCCTACCTGTACTTCTTTTATGCAAAATATGTCCGGTCTCTCGAAACTTTTTCAACCATCCTTTAATTGATTGTTCCTTTGGTGGAGCTTCGTTAATTCCTGTTGGAATCACCCTTGAACTGTTTTCAGAAATTTTGTTTCCCATTCCAAGAGAATATTTATTGCGTTTTTAGTGCATGACGCCATTTTGTCTGTAAACAAACAGGTTCCATGTTGACATTCTCAAAAATTAGAACAAAAGAAATTTCTTGAACAAAAGTTTATATAGATATAAATTATTTCCTGTTACTTCGTAAAAATACGTTTCAATTTAATTTTGTCATGCGATGTTTAAATATAGGCACCTTTCACCTTCCCTAACATACATTTAGAGAATCATGGGACAAGACTTAGAGGACTTAAATGCAGTAATCACACAAAACTCTTGCAGTATCAGATCAGATTACAGATCAGTTAGATCAGATCAGATTACAGATTATGATTGTAAATATTTCAGACGTTTGATGCATTTTAAATCAAGGCAATTGCCATTCATTTGCATGTTTTCTTTTAGGCATTTGGCTTAAGGGGATTCACACATCTTAAAACCCTTAAGATCTTCGAATATGTTACTGTTGCAAAAATTGGTATAACTTATTTATTTTAAAAGCAATTACTTCCAACTTTTACAGCTGACTACATAATATAGCTGCTTTCTGAAATAGAAACCAGAAATTTTGTGTTGCCACAAATATTTTTATAATTTAATCTGCTTTGTAACCAAATTTTTTATGTGCTTGCGTCATATTTCTACCTTGCGCGCATATTTTAAAACATTATGTTGCATGATTTAATTCCATCTTTAATATATAGCTTTTATATCATTTGGAAACTACTGTGAACCAAAAATCCTAAGAATTTCGTGCTAATTTTTTATTTTATTTGGCGTTACGTTTATAAAATGTATTTTATTAAAAAAATCTGTAATGTTTTCGTGCATAAAATTTTTTAATATTAAAATATTCATCAGATTTTTGGTTCAGTTAGAAAATAGTGCCCATATAAAAAATTTCATCAAATTTCAAGTATTTACCATTAGCCATTTTTAAAATATAATGCGTACAAGATGGAAATATGATGTCAACGCATAAAAAATGTTGTCACGAAGCAGATTCAATTGCAAAAATAGTTATGGCAACAAAAGCTTTCTGGTTACTAGTTCCCAAAGCAGTTATATTATATAGTCAGATGTAAAAGTTTGGAAGTAATTGCTTTTAAAATATATAAAATATCCCAATTCTTGCAACAGTCGCATATTTGAAGATTTTAAGGGTTTTAAGATGTATGAGCCCCCTTAAAAGAAAGCATATTGATGGAAAGTCTCTATAGTCTTTGGAAGTCTAGTCTTTGGAATATGTTAATTCCCTTGAAGGATATATATCCCGCAATGTGCCATTCATTCAGTGTTCATTTCTGATTATATGTGCTGTCTCATTCATTTCCTTCTGGAAACAAAAGAAAATTAATATAAATGTGTTTTTAATTTCTCTCAGACCGAAAATGCCCAAAACATTCCTACAATAGCATCAAACCAAGAGCGAGTTAAAAGATAGCGTCTCCTAAGTTTAGAATTATTCAATTCATTCTATGTTAGAAGAGAAAATAAACACCTCAAGGAGTTCGTTTCACAAAGTTACTCCTTCTAAACAATAAAAAAGCAATAACTGCCACTGAGAAAATCTAGGAAAATTTTAATTATAGTAGCTGAAAGATTTATTATAGCAAGGCGCACATTTCTAAAGAGACTTCATGGAGTTAATGATGATCATTTAAAACTAGAGTAATTATCTGCAACAGAAGAGTTTTTGTTTGTAGGATGTTCATTAGCAGAGAGTATTTACCCGGGAGTTTTTAGGTTAGCGAAAAGTATCCATTAAATTAGTGCCGTAAAAATTATAGATCTTCGTAACTTAAATTTAAGTATTTTGGAGTGTAATATGTTTGGCGGTTGCCAGTTAACAGTGTTGAAAATGGAGATTTAAGATCATAAATGACCAATAATGGCATTTTATCTATTATTACAAGAGCAAACTACGCATCGAACATAAATTCTACGTACATTGCTCAAATACTAGTTATATATAACTAAACTCGCTGTAATTATTGCATATGGAACAGATGTGGTAAGTAGTTACATTAATTACACTATTAGATTTGGGTCTGCGAAATAAGCTTAATTTAAATGCTTTTGTAATAATAGATTTGAAAGCTCTCATAATGGACTCCAATTTTGTTGGAACTAATTTTTAAAGTTCACAGTCGCTTTTAGAAAACTTTTTGTTAACTTTTTCTGTTTTATAGATTTTTTTAATAGGTTCGGGACTTTGTTATAAGAGACTTCATTGAGATAGAACTGTTTTAATTTTAATTATATGCCTGTATTACTGTGTACACAAGTGTTATTCGATACGGTTTACGCAGAGTTTCAGCATGAACAGAATGGAAATATATATAAATGCCAAGGGTTAAGTTTCAAGATTTTCAGAAATCAGCACAAAACATTTCTAAAGATTTGTTACGAATTTGGTATTTAAAAAGCTAATGTTAGTTCAATTATAAATTAAATGGTTTTATTTCTCGCGCAGTGCAGCGCGTGACGAATATTAAAAGAAAGCTAAGCCGGAAAATTGAAAATTCAAGAGCGCGTGCATTAAATAAATAAATATCTCTTTTTGATTTCGAGAAAGTACTGGAAAATTCTAGCGCGTGATTTTAAAATCTTATAAAAGGAGGAAAACATCTCAGTTTGGAGTAGTTGCTTAGTTTGTTGTTGTTTAGAAAACTGCTCTTGTTGATTGTAGCGAATTCGCGGATTAGCGTTCTTTAGCTGTTTTGAATTACGTTCTATTGGATATTTGAGTAGTTAAAAGATAACTACTGTGAGATATTGTAATACTGCATGATAATTTGAGAAAATTTAAGCATTTTTGTTGTGATAATAATAAATTTTTGTTCATTTTTCATCGGACTTGTGCATTCATTTCATAACGAACCCGTACGCACGCAACAATTTTTGGTGTCAGAAGTGGGATTTGAATGCCAATCACGAGAGCGATTGAAAAGCAGTTAAGACAGCTGATATCAGCCTTTGCTGCATTTAAGGAAGAAATGAAATTGGGCCAGGAATCCGTTAAGGAAGAGATGAAATCTCTTAAAAATGAGATGAAAGCAGGTCAGGACGAAATGAAAAGAGAAATTACCTGCGTAATAGAAAATAAATTTGAGGCTATGGAAGGCAGAATAGACGCGGTTGAAACTAAAGTTGGACAAATAGAAGAAAGAGTTTCTTCGGTAAAAGAACAAGTAGAAGAAAGAATTTCTTCTGTAAAAGAGCATATAGAAGAGAGAGTTTCTGCCGTCGAACAACAAATTGATGATAGGGTTTCTGCTGCCGTCGCCAAAGAAGTTGACAGCCTAAAGAAGTGCATAGCGACGGTAGGAAACAATTCTGAAGGTTTCAAATTTTTATCGATGCCTGCTCGTTCGTTCTGAAACTCTCTACATATGATGGGAAGACCTCCTGGCAGGTGTATAGGACACAATTTTCTATCGTTGCGGATGCGAATGGATGGGATTCCCAAGCTAAGGCCTGTCATCTCGCCGCTTCTCTGAGAGCAGACGCAGCGGATAACCTGCAGACGCTTCCCGAAAATCAAAGGCTAGATTTCGAAGCTCTATCCGGCGCTTTGGAGCTGCGCTTCGGCGAGAAATGTTTAAAAGACTACCGCAGGCTTCAATTAAAATCCCGTCAACAGAAGCCCACCGAATCACTCCAGGAACTCGCCACGGATGTTGAAAGGCTGTCCTACCTCGCCTTTACGGAGTGCCCGAGAGAAACGAGGGAAATCCTGTCCCTGCAGTACTTTATCGATGGCATCCGTGATCCCGAAATACAGAAGGCTCTCCGAATGGCGGATGTTAAAGATTTAAAAAGCGCTCTAGTGTACGCCATGAAATTCGAGGCAGCCCAGCAAGCAACTAGTAGAGATCGCTACCCAATTAGAGCTGTGCGAGTCTATGAGCCAGTGGAACATCTGATGGTTCGTTTAGATGATTTAGCCAGACATTTCGACGCTTTGATACAGAGTAGGAGCGAGAAGAAAGTGGTTCTAAAGTGTTGGAGATGTGGTAGTGAAGGTCACCTAAGACGGAATTCCAGAATGCCCCAGGGTACGGAATATAAAGCAGATGATTTTACCAGACAAGTCAGTGGCTTGAGACGGAACAGAAGCGAAAAGAAACTAGTTCTAAAGTGCTGGAACTGCGGAGTTGAAGGCCACATACGAAGCAACTGCAAAACACCCCGAGGTACGGAAAATAAGACCATTTCCCAGCAACGACGCAGTAAACAAATTAGTGACCAAATCGAGGAACGGAGGTTGCCAGATAGGGAAAAACCTTGTTTTAAAGCGCTTAAAATTTATACAGTGAGTGGCAACAGTAACGGAATGTCCATTAATGGGAATATCGATGGAGTTCCTTGCAATATGATCATTGACACAGGAGCTAATGTTACCATCATTAGGAAAGATTTAGCTGAACAGTTTAAAGATAAACTTATTTGGACGCCATCCTGTGTTACCCTTCAGACTGCGTCTGGTCATAAAATCGACATAACTGGGAAGTTAAACGTGAACATCACGTTTGGAAGTGCCGCCTACCATCACACGGCATATGTGGCGGATATCACAGATCCATGCATACTCGGATTGGACTTTTTAAGGAAATACAATTTTTCCTTAGATTTCAAAAACAATAAGCTGCTTTCAGCAACTGATGGCATGACTATCCATCCTCAAAAGGGATCCTCGCCTGGAAATGCCGACGCCTTGTCCGAAAGACCCAGTTCAGGAAGCTGCCGAAATCATGCTAGGGCCAAAAAGAAACGCAAGACTACCAGCTATACTCCATCTCAAATGCTCTTCGGTCGAGACTTTCGTCTGCCTTGTGACCGCCTGTTTGATCGCCGTACGGATGCTCCTTCATTGCCTGAGGAACACATCCATGATGTCCAGGCCCGTTTTGAAGTGATGCACCGTTCCGCACGAGTGAACTTGGCGACGGAGAAGGTGATAACCACATACGACACGAGAGCTACTGGACATAAATTCAAACAAGGAGTAAAGGTGTGGTTGTGGAACCCAATTCAAGGAAGAGAACTCAGTTCTAAATTACAGTCACCTTCGGATGGTCCATATACTGTCCTGAAGAGACTGAATGACATCATGATTCGTAAGACTTCGTACTCTAAACTAAAGTAGTTCATTACGACAGGTTAGCTCGTTACTAAGCCATAGTACGTAATGTAAATAATTGTAAATAGTATCTGACCATGGTCCTTTATGTTTTTAAATGTGTATTTGATTTGATTTGTATTTAGTATTTGTTTTGTATTTAGTATTTGATTTGCATTTAGTATTTGATTTGTATTTAGTATTTGTTTTGTATTTTGTATTTGATAGCATTTGATTTGTTTTATGCATTGCATTTATTGTTCATGTTGTTTATTATTGTAATGTAATGCTTATTAATGCATTTATGCCACAGTTGTAAGTTTAGCTTCCTGTACAGGGATTGTACTGCCCGGGACGTGCAGTCCTTGGGAAGGGGGCAGTGTTACGAATTTGGTATTTAAAAAGCTAATGTTAGTTCAATTATAAATTAAATGGTTTTATTTCTCGCGCAGTGCAGCGCGTGACGAATATTAAAAGAAAGCTAAGCCGGAAAATTGAAAATTCAAGAGCGCGTGCATTAAATAAATAAATATCTTTTTTTGATTTCGAGAAAGTACTGGAAAATTCTAGCGCGTGATTTTAAAATCTTATAAAAGGAGGAAAACAAGGAAAGCATCTCAGTTTGGAGTAGTTGCTTAGTTTGTTGTTGTTTAGAAAACTGCTCTTGTTGATTGTAGCGAATTCGCGGATTAGCGTTCTTTAGCTGTTTTGAATTACGTTCTATTGGATATTTGAGTAGTTAAAAGATAACTACTGTGAGATATTGTAATACTGCATAATAATTTGAGAAATTTAAGCATTTTTGTTGTGATAATAATAAATTTTTGTTCATTTTTCATCGGACTTGTGCATTCATTTCATAACGAACCCGTACGCACGCAACAGTATTTATAAAATTCGAGAATTAGAAAAAGTTCAATACTTATAAAAATATATCAAACTTACTACTTTAGATCTAACAACTAAAATATATTAGGGTAAAGATATTTTATATGCATTAATAAGTTACCACGTAGCGTCACTTCTTATCTTAGAACTCCACTTTTGTTTGCAGAAGAAACTTTGAGTTCAAAATAATTGAAAACGTAAAATACAAAAGTGCAACAAATAAATACAGTGAAGAGTTAAAATTTGGGTAAAACTGAATAAATTATTATGTGCATTAAATCTCACTTGAAGAGATTATGTCAAACTGTCAGGTTATGTCAAAAGTTCTTACAATTCAACAGCCATATCAAAATTTTGAACTTGCCTAAAACAAAAGGAAAGACAATTATTGCATTTGAGTTACAATGGAAGCAGACATACGAAGAGCGAAAACTCGTTAATCCTTTAATTCGTTAATTTAAAATATGCAACGCAAGTCAACACATGGACTTGCGTTGCATATTTTAAATTCAGTATGTACTAGAAGATGTGTAATATTGTTATATTGCAATGCAGATTTTTACTTCTTTGTACGAAGTAAAAAGGAAATATTATAATCGCGAAAAGTTTCAGGCAGAATATTTCAACGAAAATATCCATTTTGACCGCTATCGAATGCAATTTAACGATGTTTTTGCGTGATATCTGTACGTAAGGACAGAATAAAATACTCTTTTCCTTTAAAAAAATTATAAAACTGCTTTAAAATTAATTCTGAAGGGAATTTTTCGTGGCGTCTGTACGAACGTATGTACGTACGTATCTCGCATAACTCAAAAACGAATAGCCTCAGAACGTTGAAATTTTGTATATAGAACTGCAATAACATGTAGATGTGCACCTCGTATTTTGGTTGCAATCGGCCGCACCAAACGTATATAAATATATTTATATATATATCCACTCTGTTACCCGGCTCAGTGATCTCAGTTTCTTTACTCTTATATGTTTGTAAATTGTACATTTTTTGCTTTAAAAATGATTGAATTATGTTGTATTTATCTTCCGTTTAAGGATTTCATATCTTTAGTAAATCTGTGTGCAATATTTTTAGAATTATCAGCAAGTTTAAAGTTTTTAATTGTCACTAAGCCTTTTTTAATGGCGGCCATTGATGTTTACATTTGAAACAGGAGACTAGTGGATTCGTTGCCAATCTAGAGAAACTTAGCTTGGCAACAACAAAGGTAACGCATTCATTTATTATTGCCAATTAAATCATGCTTAATCCTTTCTGGAATTTTTTCGAGCAAATAAGTGTTTGAGATTTACTTCATAATTTTTAATATAGATATTTTGTGTTTTTATGTATTTTTGCCTTCTCGCAAAGTGAGAACTGAATTAATTAAATGAGAAATACTCAATCGTCTGTGAAAAACTGTTTCTTTTTTGTTTTGTTTGCTTAATTTCTTTTATACATCATTCTAGCTTTATTATAGTATTTGAATATAACATGTGGCAACGATTAGATAATTATATTCTTTAAATGATATAAATTTTGTGCATTATGAGTTATAATATGAAAGAAATATAATACTTTTAAGTAAACTTAGCGCCAGAGTGTCGCTATGGTAAAAAAAGTGAATTTTAAAGAATGCATTCATTCTATTGTGGTTTATGCGCTGTCGGCGAAGTAGGTTTAATTCAATCTAATAAGTTTAAATGAAATGCAAGAAAAAATGAGTATAATTTAATATTCCGTACAAGGAAGTCATGTGATGTACACATCAGATTTTTTTAAATCAGGAAAGAGTGTTGGTGAGATGAAAAATTGGAAACGTAATGATCAAGTTCGTCTCTTTCCTTATGGATGTAAAGATGTGAAGTTGCTAAGCTGATCTCGTAAGCATATGCAAGATAAAGAACATGACAAAAAACGAATCAATTCAGGAGAAAAATGCAGACAGATTTCTGAAAAACAGCGTCGGATAGACGCTCAAATATTTCACTCTCTTAAAGAGCATTGTTCCATTCTTTATTCCAAGAGTCTTGTATAGTTATCCTTATTTTTGAGCAAGTTCGAACTTTCAGCAAGTACATTTACACTAAATGTCTTATGGTAAATGACAAGTGTCCCTACATTTACACTAAAGACAGCTTCCTTCGACAGAAGGATTTTAGAATGCAGAAGGACCTGCATTTTCTGCCCTCATTTTTGCCTGAGCCTTAATCCAAAATAAGTGGATCCATAAAGCGATTAAAAGCAGTTTTATTAGATGCATATAATTATATGAAACTGTGATTAATTACAGTTGAATTACAAAAGTGAATTAATCACAGTTGTTTTATTTTGATAGCAAAAAATTTCTATTTGAAAAACGCTGTTTACTGGGTTCATATCAAATATCTGTTTAATAATTTTCGTTATGTTCCATAAAGTGGGAACTGCCGATACTGTTTTCTGATTTTTTTCCATCAGTAAAGACAACAGAAAATTTACTAATTTGAGTAGGAAAAATTCTTTCTAGATTGGAAGTAGTATCAAGATGATGTCAAAAAATAATTTAGCAGTGCAAAATTATGCTGATCGTAACTTAACTTCTAATGAAACTGGTAAAAGTAGCTCTAAAAATTTACATATTTAAAAACATTTTAAAGTTCTGCTACGGCCTCCAACATGGCTACCCATGGCTATGTTTATAGTTGTTTACCCGCAATGCACCCTTCTTCCATCACTGCACTATCGCCTTCGTCCAGCATTTGTTTGCACTGCCCCCAGCAGTCGTCTTGAGCAACAACATGTATTTATGAGTGTGTTATTTTGATCAAGTTATTTCCCTCAGCGGCGCTACCTGGCCGATATGCTAACTACCCAGTGGACCGGTTGCCTCGCTGTCGGTGGAAAGAAAGAAAGTATGATTTTATAACATTTAAGCGGAAAGATTGCTAAACTACTCATAACTGGTCCTTTTACCTCCTGTTAACCTATATATATATAGATAGATAAAGAAGATGAGATTTTTCTGTCTAAATTTTACTGAGTTTTCAGTGAATAAGCATGAATTTGGATTCATTACGACACACTTTTACTGGTTTTACAATGACATCTGTGTGTATGTGTGCGATGAATTTTTCGTCTACGTTGACTCATACAAAACTTTAAAAGTTCCATTTGCCGTCTTTAAGCTCTATACATTCATATAAAAATTCGATTTCATTTTGAATAAAATTTAATAACTGAGAATAGTACTTAAATGAAGCCCTCAAAGGCCTGTTTGCACCAGCAAAAGTTTGAGTCCAAGAAAGGAGCATGAACTTCACTGTTCTGGTAAAGGAAAAAAAAACACTCACTACTTTTACTTCCTGCCAACCCATATATAAATGTAATAATAAAATTCCATAGTCAAAAATACACTTAAAATTCTAACTGTATGTTCTTTTCATTTTTAATGGAGACGGTATCTTATTTGAAAGTACGTGGAATTAAATCCACAGCCCCGTAGTCAAGTTGTTTTTTCCGCCTTTTCTACACGTACACTTATAGAATGTTCTGGAGATATTTAAAGCGAATTGGAATGGCTGACGAGGCTGACGTCATTTCTTGGAAACCCCGCCTTTCCAGAGGCTATAAAAGGCCTCGCAAAGGAATATCGGGGTCTTTTCTTTAATGTAACGATGCAGTAAACTTCATACAAAAAGTTACTAGTAGTTCTTTTTTATTTACTCCGGAGAACTGATTTTTGAAACTGATATTTCTCCTGAATAATAATAAATGGATCCTGTTTTTTAAACTTATCGTCTGGTACTTTTGAGCTACGACTACATCTATGATTCTTCACCAATCTATTTATTCCGGACAAAAGCTGGTACATCACAAATAGTATGTATATACTGATAAGAAAGATAATATTTTCGGTCCATGAATTCAACAGTGAATTTTCAACGAGTAAGAACGAATTAAAGTTCCTAGAATACGTTTTTCACAATGATGGCTGCCTGTTTGTGTGTCTGTATGTGATGATTTTTTCGTCCACGATAACACTTATGAGAAATTTCCAAAAAATTCAGTTTTTCAGGTTTAATTGTCTTGCATTCATGTAAAGAGTTGATTAGATTTCGAGTAAAATTAGACAACTCGAGTTAGTACTTTACAGGATGCCCATAACACTCTTTAATAGACAAATGGAAGTCGTACTTATCTAGAAGCCTATAATAGTTTTTACTAAAAACCTATATTAAAGTATAATTCAAATCTTTTTAATTTTAAGACTTTATATCAATGGGAGCAACATGTTACATTCTAGCTGAAACTGATAAACCAAAAGCGATATTTTGCTTGAAGTTCTGAACAAAATTTTGAAAAAAAAATGTATTTTGAGGCAATCCAAATTTTCTCAAATTTGATATTTGAAAAACAGTATATTACAACTATAAGCCTTTAATATAATCTAGAAATTATTCTAAATGAAATCAGATTAGCTCATTATGAAGCAATTAAATGTATTAACCTCAATCATTAGTTTTGTGTTTGTTTCACTTGTGTGTTAAATTACTTTTCAAACAAAAGAATGCTACCGCCACAATTTATCGCTATGTATTATTTTTAAAGAAAGTGTATAGAAAATGTAAATATTACAGCGAATATGAAAGGATATGCGTAGTAACACTAAACACTCTATCTGGAATTCTAAAGATATACTGTTTTTAAAAATTTTATGATTGTTTAGTTAATGATTCGTGAATCTGAAATACTGTATGATCACAGGATATACTTGGATCGATGCGATATTTTTAAATCAAAGCATGAGAACAAATGTGCACATAGTTACTGATAAGCACACATAGTTATCATTGTCCATTGTATGAGAGACTAGAATAAAAAAATGACTAGGGTTTATAATTAACATTGAACCATAAAATTTATAAAAAAAATGGATTTTATTTACAACCGGAGAGGATAGTTGACTTAAAGATCGTTTCTATTCCGCCAGAACGGTAATGTGCTGCTCAGATGAGAATTTTTTTTTTTCGGTACAATCGTTGTATAAATCCGTATCTGCCTGTCTACAATTCACTAATTTTCCGATGAATACACAAATGAATATTTGAATATCCTAATTTAAAATCCTAATTGTAAGCCTGCATTTACATGAAGAAGATCGTCGCTGTTTTATAGGTAAATACTTTCGTTACAGAATATGAATTTGTGTGATTGCTTTATTTATTTATTTCGATAAAGTTTTGAAGAATGAGTATTTTGATTCTTTATTTTGAATCTGGGAAACGGGCTTTAGTAAGAATTCATAGATTGGCTTAAGAAATATGATTGCTTCTAATTTATGAACTGAAATGTTTAGTTTTTGTTGACAGCATGCATCTCAGAAAACAGAAAAATCTACAAATGCAGTGAGTTATTATAAGACTGCGTGTGAGATATTATTTGAGATAAATACTACTATCCAAAACTCATCACTAAGGCAAGAAAATCAGGCAGTCGCGTACTTGCCTTTATGATGATTTCTTACCTTAGAATCGATTTCTTTTAGTGATGTGTTTATTATGGATTATTAAATATTTCTATTTTTAAAATAGTCTAAAGATAGTAAGGACACATTACTAGGCCACGTTAAAATTTTCTATTCTATTACATGCAAGCTGCTTATGTGCATCTTGAGTTATTTGTTTAAGATCTGGAAAAATCTGGGAAAGGTCTTTAGAAAAAATGTTGATATTATATGCTAAGAATATAATTTACACTATACAAAATATGCAATCGTTAAAGTTATGTAAAATGTAGCTACGGTTACGTGAAGATTAGTCAGAACTTCAACGTTTTCGACAGGATTGATAGACTGGACGATCACCATGCAAAGTGAAAAACGAGGAAAATTAGCATGTGAAATAACATCAGTTTTCTTTCTACTTGGTTTAAAAATTCGCTTTGATAGCTATGAGATAAATAAAAGGAAAATAATTCAGTTAATGTTTTTGTCTTTTTGTCGTAGACAATGAGATAGATAGAAACAAAAAAGATTTTGAGTAATAAAGAACGGAAAGCCAAGCGTCTGCAATGAACATGTGATGATAATATATGAAATGTGACGGCACAATGACAGTGGGGCATAATGAAACAATTATTTCTGTAAATCTAAAGGATGAATGATATCTGTTTAAAGCTAGATGAAAGACTGTTTATTTGCGACAATGACCTGCGATTGTTTGTTCGTTTCAATACGATACATCGCACAAGGAGTATTTGTTTATGGCTAAAGAAATTAGTCAGGATTCGAACTCGTGCCAGGATCGCCGAAATTAGCCAGGATCCACTCAGTTATTAGTGGGCAATCAGTGGCTGCATTTCAATTGAAGAAGCGGCAGATGGAGCATTGCTAAAGATGACAATGAATCCATGCTATGTAAAGAATATAAAGTGGAGATATCCTTCTGGATTTGCATGCTATTTGTTTCTTTCAATAGAGATAATCTCAAATCTTGCAAGTAAGTAAGCACTCAATGAAAGGCTATATTATTATTGAGTATTCAATTAAAATTTTTTTATGAAAACAGGTAAGAGTAAGTGAGAAGCAGCATATGTTCCATACTGTAGTGTTTTTTAGCCTATTAAAATGAATTAAAATGTGGTCTCCCATTATAAGTGTGTTTTAATAGGGGTTAAAATACTTTTAACAGGAATCAAGACATTTTTATCATTATGGTGGTTTAAATTATATTTTAAATCGACATAACGAGGCAGATATCACGTATCCTATAGTATGGGACATACGATACTGAGAGACAAACTCAAATTTTCTGTATTTTAAAGGAAGTTTTTTATGATCCTGGTAAAAATTGCGAGTGCTGGCTTCCTAAACGGAAGTATGTCTTCGAGAAGAATATTCCAATAAAGTTTATTTGTATATATAACTAGATATATGTCATATGTTATATTTGTATGCCTGTATATGCATTATAGTATTATTACTACGAAAGTACGTTAATTACGTACGAGTGCGTTATTTATTACGTACGGTTAATTACATGTGAGATTCGTTAAAACATTTTTCATTTTAAGCACTTATTAAAATTTGAATAACGTTATCCTTTTATTAGAAACGAACGAGTTTTGTCTTTAATAACTATTATTTAAAGGATTTTAAATAAAATATAACTACTCTAAAGAAATACTACTAAACTACTACGAAAATAACGTTAAACTGGGTATTTTCGTAGAAATGTTCTGAGCAATTACTAATGTAAATAAATAATCTCTTTTCTTCTCTTCATGAATAATTAATGTTTTTGAATGCTTAAAAGAAAAAGGAAACAGTGACATTTATAAAATAGTTATAATGCAAAGAAAACTTTATAATTTAATCTAGAAATAAATATTAGCAGCATTTTGGCTACATGGAATTGAAGTTTTAATAGGAAGTTGTAATATTCAATTGACTGCTTGTCATATCTAAATATAAGAAAAAATAAAGGGATTACTTTCTAATATAAGTAGAGAAGACTTAATAGTAGGTTAATCGCTAGACACGCATGTTTCTATAAGAACTTGAAATTATCTTCTCTTTTTTTAATAAAATTTCATTCCTTCTTATCCTAATCTAAATATGAATTATATTTAAGTTAGGGAATAACTTGTTATAGTCCAAACCAAGGAAACCGCTTTATAGTTGTGCATTACGCAAATTTTTCATTAAAAAAGGATGAAAGTTAATTAAGTTCATCGCAATATATTATTTAGCTAAACGGCTTTTTTACTTTTCTTCTAGGTTGAATTTATTGAAAGTAATTTCTACGATTAATGAATTAAAATGCATTGACGTATATACATTCAGATAAAGTTTTCCATAGTTTTAATCTTCGTTTTCCAAAATTTTATACATGCGTTATTCATACGTTTACGGCTTTCTGTGGTCATCAGTTTAGTAACATAATTGAGTTATTAAAAAGCATTATAATTAAGAATATTTACTGATATTTTACCCAAAAAACCTGCAAACGTTAAATTAAATTCTACATGTTCATTACATTTAAGGCGATTGAATAAGAGATGAGGGCAAAATATCATGCTCCCACTGAAGAAAGACCACATCATCTTTCCTCTCAAACTTCGTTGAGACTATTTGAGATTATTTGCAATCAAAGTTGACTTTGGTTATGTTTTAAAGCTTGAATGTGTACGCCTTTCATTTGTGTACTAAAATCTATCAAACAGTCTTTAAACTAATAATAAAACTTATAGGCAGTTCTGATTATCACAGCATTTACTGCAGTTTCAAGTTGTAAATTTTGAAAGTCAGTTTTAGCCCAAAGAAGGGGTAATCTAGAAGGCCTATTAGCATCAAAACGGTATTTTTTGGTATCTCACTATAAACGGCGAATCACGTTTTAAATTGTTGCCACCAAATAGTATCGCCCTGTTTTATATTTAAAGAAATTAAATAATGAAGAATCTGCTGCACATATATATATGCTTCTCACATTGTGAAAAAACGGCGGTACCTAGAGCCATCAAATTCTGAATAACGTAATTCTCCACACGAACGTGAGCACCTATTCCTCGAATTTTGAACTTATTTAATTATAACTTACAATTATAACTTATCATTTCTTTTTTTACCTATTTTATATTTTGTAAAGCGTTCACAAATTTTCGATTAACAAACTCAGCAATTGGAAATCGAGCAATGGCAACACTATAAAGAACAAAACATTTTTATTTCCAGCTCGCAAGACTGTATATCGTAAATTCTAAAGGCATGCTGTTTTTAAATACTTTGTGATCTGTTAAAGTGAATTTTATGTGGATTAAATGCGAGGAACGTGATATTTAATAAATAAAGGTAACATATAAAATTTTAAAAAGCGCTTCTTTGAGCGTAATATAAAATTTGAAAACTTTCAGATTATTTATTTATTTATTATTTTTTCTTTAGAGTATTCCTTTTTGCATTTACCTTCTGTATGTTATACTTTCATATTCTCGATATAAATGAAATTTTTCTTTTTCAAGTTAAAATCGATCATGCGAATTGTTTTAAAGCAATATCCATGGCAATTAACATAATTAAAAAGATATTTTTTAATGTGCAATAAAACACTGTATTTAAGCATCTCTTTAGCATAACACTAAACCACTTTTTGTAAAACAACGATTTTTTTCGAAATTTTAAATAGCCTGGAACGTCTTTGCCGATCGTCGCTTTTCTGATGTAAATTTTTCGCATCGACAAATACCATATGCTACCTTTACGTGAGTGATATCTCATGAATATTTGAAAGAAGCAGAATAGAGTTTAAATGTAAAAAAATCAATTGGAGAAAAGACCGCTATTCGTTTTGCAAATGTAAGCAATAACTTGCAAACGCAGCTATTAAATCGAAAAATAATCGTGCGCTGTAGACAGAATTAATTTTAGCAGAATGTGCCTTAAATTTTGGTATAAGCTATACGATTAAAGCTGCTTCTTACTCGCTAAAAAAGCGCTTATCCGTTTCCTATAAGGAAAAGGATTTTACGAAAGCATTGTAAAATGTTACAACATATAAAATGACGCTTCGCCCTTTCTTCTTTGAAAGTGCTTGCAGCATGACATAAGTTTCAGTTTCATCAAATAAAACTACTTTAACGAATTTCTGCAGACAAAATAAAAGTCATATTCAAGGTGGCCCACGAAAAAGTAGCCCAGTTTTAGTACCGGTACGATGCTCTGTGGAGAAGGGCTTGCCTCTTTCTGTCTGCTGAATGAGCGTAACTGGCAATCTGATGTCGCCAAGGAAAGCAGTGTTTCAGTTTTATTTGCTTTTCTACTCATCTTTTTCTGTGCAAATCGAGTCAGAAAGATAATAGCCATCGTTTGATATCATGGCTGGAGACAGGCAAGATTTTGGAGACCATCCAGTAATTATTCTTGTAAATGAGTCTCTAATGGTATACATTTTTACTTATAGGATATGAACATAATTTTACGTGATGACGTGTTTCGTCATGTCATTCCATAATCTCAGATATTTCCTGAAGTATAAAATTGGAGTATTTGAAACCCGAACTACCTGCTCCTCTAATTTGCTCGGATACCGTGTGCAGCTTATGCTTTTCACCTTTATTCTACCGAAATTTTCGCTTTTGATGATACTTACTTAATCCTTCCCTGACAGCTGCCACATATACGTGGCGGACGCAAATCCACTTAAGAAGATGAATTCCATGATAGGTGTCAAATCTAGAAAGGCGAAACTATGTCGTAATGTAGAAACGGTTAAATGAAATGTAGAAACGGTGTCGAAGTATAAATGGATGCATGCTTACATCTGCATGTTTCCATACAGAGCATTTTTATGACCAAAAAATAAAGCTGCCCTCCTTGCTCATTGCATCTTATACTATGTATATAATCATTTTGCTTAACCTTTTAAAAGCATTTAATTTTTTTTCTTCCTCTTTACCGCGAGGGAAAAAAATCTGATGTTGTACACCACATGACTTCCTTGTATGGAATATAAATTGTACGCACTTTTTCTTGCATTTCTTTTAAACTTATTCGTAAAATTAATCTAATTTGTCAATAGCGCATAAACCATAATAGAATAAATGCACTCTTTAAAATTCACTGTATTTGTTTACCATAGCGACACTCTGGCGCTAGGTTCACTTAACAGTGTTCTATTTCGTTCATATTATAACTCAGAATGCACAAAATTTATATCATTATCTAATCGTTGCCACATGTTCTATTCAAATACTCTAATATATCTAGAATGATGTATAAAATAAATTAAGTAAACAAAACAAAAAAGAAACAGTTTTTCACAGACGATTTAGTATTTCGCATTCAGTTCTCACTTCGCGACAAGGCAAAAATACATAAAAACTCAAAATATCTGTATTAAAAATTACGAAGTAAATCTTAACCACTTATTTCCTCGAAAAAATTCCAGGAAGGATTACGCATGATTTAATTCGCAATAATAAATGAAGGCGTTATCTTTGTTGTTGCGAAGCTTAGTCTCTCTAGATTGGCAACAAATATACTATTCTGTTGTTCCAAATGTAAACAAATATGTCCGACATGTTATTTAAAACTTAAGTCTTAACCGCACTTAAACAGCTTTTAAATTGTTGCTAATTGTACAAATATTGCTTGCAGATTTACTAAAGGCACAAAAACCTTAACCGGAAGATAAGAACAACATAATTCAATCATTTTTAAAGCAAAACATGCACAATTTACAAACATATAAGAGTAAAGAAACTGAGATCACTGAGCCGGGTAACAGAGTGGATATATATATATGTAAATATATTTATATACATTTGATGCGGCCGTTTGCAACCAAAATACGAGGTGCACATCTACATGTTATAGCAGTCCCATATAGAAATTTTCAACGTTCTGAGGGTAGTCGTTTTTGAGTTATGAGAGATACGTACGTACATACGTTCGTACAGACGCCACGAAAAAATCTCTTTAGAATTCATTTTAAAGCAGTTTTATAATTTTTTGAAGAATCTTTTATTCTGTCTTTACGTACAGATGTCACGCATAAACATCGTTAAATTACATTCGATAGCGGTCAAAATGGATATTTTCGTTGCAATATGCTGCCTGAAACTTTTCGCAATTGCAATACTTCCTTTTTACTTCGTACAAGGAAGTAAAAAATATATGTTTCCATAATGTAACTAAAAGTTTGCCTTTTCCTTCTAAAGGGCTGCTTTTAGGAAAGATGTTATCTTTTCTGGATATTCTTTTAAGTTTCTTTGTTTCATTATTTATAAATGGAATATTTTCACCTAAATTTAAAATGTTATCAAAATCAAAATTGGAATTGAAAGATATCCTTTGTCTGTCGCAAAGACATTTTAATTTTCTTGTAATAAAAAGATACAAATGAAAGTGCAACTGGTAGACTTTATCTCTGAATCAAGTGACGGTAGGTAAAGGCTGTTTCAGAATTCAGAAACAGCTTCATTGTGTGAAATGTATAAAGCTAGTCACTCATTTTAAAGTATTTCTTTCATAATATCTTTCATGAAGTTTTAGAATCAAATTCTAGCGCTATATTGCCTCATAATTTACATACTGTGCAAAAGCATATTTAGTAAAATTGAAGCATATTTAGTAAAATCTCTGAATCAAGTGACGGTAGGTAAAGGCTGTTTCAGAATTCAGAAACAGCTTCATTGTGTGAAATGTATAAAGCTAGTCACTCATTTTAAAGTATTTCTTTCATAATATCTTTCATGAAGTTTTAGAATCAAATTCTAGCGCTATATTGCCTCATAATTTACATACTATGCAAAAGCATATTTAGTAAAATTGCTTAAATATTTTTCAATTCTTAAAAGCAGTGTCTTAAAAATATTCTTAAAAGCAAAATCTTTAACTTTATCAGTAGATGTAAGTAAATATTTATACTTGCATCCCTAAATAAAGTACTTAAACTCTAGAGAATGAAAATAATCAACTCATGTTTGAAAACTAAAATTTTCGCTAACTCACATTTAGAGGGTTTTTCTCCTCAATGGCGGGAACTATCCATTATCCAATACTAAGGCCAGAATCAATGGTCACTTTATTGTGGAGGCAACAGGTGAGTCACCGTTGCCTCTAATGAAAGAACAGATAATTTAACATCCATACCTTCTCTTGGATTCGAACCACGCGTCTTCGGTACCGATGGGCTACGGCATGACTGCCATACCATTCATACGGAGTCACTAATTACGTTCCTGTTCGGGCTGCCAAATTTAAAGAATAAATTCTGCTCTTTTTTAAAGTGAAATATTTGCAGAACTCTCCGTTCCATATCTGCACAAATGAAACTTCTTTTTCCGCCTGCAAAGGGTAAACAATGAAACTCGAACTATTCGATCTTAACGAAGTCTTGAATGGCCGGCATGCAGAATATTTAATTTTATCATTTAGACAAGAAAAAGAGTGTATGTGAAGTGCATAAGTAAACACAGTATTTTAATTCAATTGAAAATGTAATAATGGAAAATGAACTTACGAAAAAGTGAACATTTAATATAGGTAATCCATTTTTTAAAATTTAGGAAACAGTTCATAAAGTTTGATAAGATTTATTAATTTCTTTGATGATAAGCTATTATCTCTTGATTATTATACAGTAATATATATGTAATATTTCCGGGAACATAGAAGAGTAATCAGCTTGCAGTCATCGTGGTTGGGAGTGAAAGGCGTTATCCAAACTTCCGAATCTGTACGTTGTTTGGCATCCGAATCTGTACGTTGTTTGGCGGAATGGGATACAGCAGAAATGATGATGACACAGAAGAATTTAAATTTATAGCTCCATATCTTTATTCAATTCAAATGGCAGATCTTTATTCCTTTAGAGTCTCCAAAATTACCGAATGACGAAATTTTATCTGCGCTTTTCTTGTCTCAAAGGCACGACTTAGGATATACATTAGATTTATACATAGGATTTTTATGACGTAGGAAGTTTTACACAGAATCGGACTTTCTCCGAAATGAACACTACGTTTCCTCCATATTTCGATTCTAGGACTCAAATTACGCCTAAGCATCAAATTTTGAAAAATTTAGAGATAAAAATACTGAGAAATTAAAAAAATTTATCTTCGCGTACTTTTTTCAGTTTACACTAAGAATGATTCACTTAGCGAAATTCTTAATTTATGGTAATCTATTTCCCTTTCATTGTGCAAGAGAGGAAAGAAGTGCATCATTCATTCTTTCGAATAATTTTATTAAAGTGCGTAAATCACATTCGTCGTTATTCCTACATACTCTGCTAAGACTTGGACTATGACAGAAAAAGCTAAAAGTATCATTTCTGTCATCGAAAGAAACATTTTGAGAAGTATTTTTGGTGGCATAAAATGTAACAATATCTGTAGAAGAAGAACTCACTCTGAACTCTATAAATCTTTTAAAGAACTAGATATAGTAAAATATATAAAGATTCAGAGAGTTAAATGGGCAGGATACCTGTGCAGAATGGATGAAAATTGTGTAACTAAAAAGATCTTCTCGGCCAGACCATCCGGCACCCGAAAAAGAGGAAGACCTAAACTTAGGTGGCTCGACTGTTTGGAAATAGACTTAAGAATTTAAAAAATAACTAATTGGATGTCCATGGCCAAGAATAGAAGAGCTTGGAATTCGATTCTGAGGAAAGCAAGGGCCCATACTGGGCTGTCTGGCCATTAAAGAAGAAGAAGAAATCACATTCGTCGTTATTTTCGCTTAAAAAAATATGCTAAACGGCAAAACGTGTCAATATATAAATTCACTTACACCTTGGGAAATTTTGAATTGAAAGCTCTAACTTTTTTGCAGGTATGTATATAAATGCATTTGCTTAAAGTGATGGTAAAACTTTTATTAGTTAAAATACAAAAACGTTTTCGAAAATTTATAAAAATTACTAAAAAATACAAATTTAAAAAATAAATCAGAAAATATTCGCGAATTTTATTTGGATGGAACCTAAAGTTTGAAATGTGGAAGAAGAAAACAGTTAAGTTTAATAGAAAAAAAAGAAATATGTACCTAATTCAATGATCACTGAGGAACTAAAATTTTTAGTGCTAATTGTTTAAAAACCACTCGTGCGACTCTTGCAAATCTTGACACTTTGGCATAATTTGAGTCGTAGAATCGGTATGTGAAAAACAAAATCCGGTGTATAATTTAAGGAAAAGTCCGATTTTGTGTCAAAATACCTATATTATAATATTGCTATATATAAATGTAATATATATCCTAAATCGTGCTTTCGAGACTTAAAAGAACTAGTTAAATTTTGTCTATCCGCGGTGTAGTACAGGAGTATAGAACTTGTAAGGATCTTAAGTTTTACTAACGTTTATTTTATTTTAAATCTTTACTATCACTTCTTATTTTCTACTTCTGGCCAGAATTATAAGCGTTAACGTATTTATGCAAAGTTTGTCTGGCGAACGCCAAGTATTTAAGTTGTGGCTTTTCGCCAAGCGAGAGAGAGGAAGCAGTTAGTCGAAGCAGGCCGCTTACCTTAGAAGTTTTACTCAGTTGCTGGTTGCCTTCCAGGCCAGAGGTTTAATCCTCTTGATAACTTTAAACGTATTGTAGTGTTCACAGTTCTCTGTACTACATACGGCTTCCTGTTAATATAAGGCCAATCTTCCACGTTTATTATTTCAAAGTTAAGAGTTTAGTTTTATTTTTATATTTTTACGTTTAGACCACAAGTAGTGGGTCTTTGTATTCCGAAGTACGGAAGTTATTGTAAATAGAGAAAAATAAAGGGTTTTGTATACCCTTCTTGTGTATCCTGTGTACTTCCCACAGTTATGGAACATAGCTTTAGTAAGCTCTCTGTTCCGAGTCAGGTCCTTGCATGTTCCCGAAGAAAGTAAGACGGAACATTGAACCTGATAAACTGTCCCCCATTTTTTTTGGAGGGGGGGGGGGGGTCGCCGAGTGCACCTACTCTTATCGTGCGTCCTTACGCTCATATTTAACATAACTAGGAACATATTGTCGAAATGTAAAAATCCATCTGCAATTTAATTCAGTATTTTGCGTCCGAGCTTATGTAATCTTAGGTACAATGTCTTATGTCTTTTATATTCGCAAAGTTTTCCTTAAAAACATCCTTGTGTTATTAGTTATTATTTAAACACGTCAAGACGAAATTAATAATTTTAAATGTGAAAAATCAATAAAAATGTTATACCTTAATTTTATAAAAAATCACTTGCATTAAGAAACACGGTTAGATTTTAATAATACAATAAGACTTTTCTTGAATTCGACAAATGTTATGCTTATGCAATTGTATACAAATTTCGCATATTCAGCTTTTCAGAGTAAGCATCATAAAAATGCACGCTTTGTAAATTAGAAAATGTCGACTAGCATATTACATTCGATAATATTTCAGTGCGTTGCTGCCTTGTTAAACGGAATTCCAATTTGCGGACTAATTCTCAGAGGACATTCATTCATTTGGAGTGCATGTGAGATGGTGTATCAACGCTTTAACATTGCTGAACCCCACTGACAGTTGGCATGTTGACAATGCCCTTCTAACTGAATGAGCTCTTTGACACTTAAGTGAGGAAGACTAGGCGAACAGCAAGTCATTTCCTTGGGAATCAATCCGGTTGAAGGTATCGTAGTAAGCTGAATTTCTCGGAAAGGCCATTTAGGGAATCCTAAAGTGTTCGCAATAAAGTGACGAACTGTGCAATTGCGTATCCTCCTTACGAATCTCGGGAAATATCTGTTGCACCAAAATGCCTCCCAACAGAGTTTAGAAATGACAAAATAATACTATTGCGGAGAACAAGAATATCGGTTTTTTTCAAGATAATTTAATTTCAATGTCCGCGAAAGTCCTTACCTCGCCTTTATTTTCGCAACGCTTTATATAAATAAGGCAGTATTTATACTGCCTTATTTATACAACTGGAAGCGTGTGACAATACGCTTCCAGTTGCAAAAATATTTTAAATGACGTTAATGTTCATATAAATTTAAAAAAAAAATAAAATTGGTTAAAATGATGAAAATCTAGCTTTTTGCACATTCCTCCAGTCACTAAATTTATATTAAAAAAACTTCTGTGCTTGTTATATAAATAAAACCACCATTACGACAAAACTGAATCTAAATATTTGATATTAATACCGGAATCATATTCAGAATCCATACACGAACTGATGAGAGAAAATTTAAACCTGTGAGTAAGTTGATTAAACTAATTAAATTTAAATTAAAAATATAATATCAACTTAGAAATTAATTAAATTAAATTAATTAAAAATATCATATTAGCTTAAAAAACATTTCTGATCTTAATTCGGCAACCTTTCTCATCTACATTACGACATAAAGTAAAGAAAATTAATTTTTTAAAATATTTATAAACTATACATTTGATTTTAGAGACACGCCTATTCTTAACAACATTTTAATTGTCACAGGAACGAAAAACCATTCTTCAGTCTCTTTTGTTATCGCATTTCTCTGTCTTCTCACCACGATTCATGTGAAGTGTTGCAGGTGATTAAATACCCAATGCAACTATTGAAGGAGATGGGAAGCTGTGTTTTTTTCAAATTTTTCAGTAGCGAATCAAAATGTGTGTCAATGATTTGGCAAAATTATGAAAGTCTCATAAATTTCCCTTGTTTCTACAAAAGTTAGCCCATTATAAACAATTTGTGGTCCAAAGCTCTGGGTTTGTTTCTAGCCTTGTCAACGAATATGTGCTAGCATAAAATACCTACAGCTCCTTCCCCCACCTTAAAATTCAATGTCCATTTTCATAAAAATGTATTGTTTACAGGAATGAAATTAATATATGTTATTTAAATAATGCCTCAAAATCATTTTGTTAAGTAATAAAAATTTAGTTAATATTGTTGTGAAATGCCCAGCTGCTGTAAGATAGCTTACCCGCAAAGCACGAGTTTGGGTTGCCAGAAAATGACAGGGAAAAACAGGATTGCCAGATTTAGCCCGAAATCGCCCATTTGGCAACAAAATTGGAGATACGCCATAGATGGAGCGATAACATTCTAGAATGAATTCTTACCGGTTTGCTCCAGAATGTTCTCGAAGGCAGGTCAAAAGCTATATAACCTCGTCTGTACGCCGAGTAGCAATTTTCATCGGGAGAGTATCTTGAGTACGCTGAGTTCAGTAGTAGTGTCACGAGTTCAGAGATTAGCTCGACAGCGATCGACCGAGTAGGGAGCTGTACTTTAGTGCTTTGCTGGGAAGTTGTCTTCACCGAAGGCTGTGTTGCTGAGTGTTTTAGGGTGTTTACCGTTGGTTGTAGCTGTCCGTCACTTGCAGACCTATTAGGTGCTTCTATACTGAAATGGCCACCATTTTCGGCCCTTGAAGTGGGGCAAGGCTAATAGCTATTAAATAATACGCCTGGCCATTAAAAAAAGAAAGGCAAAATATATGTTTTAGGTAACAGATAACTATTAAATTTCGTTTCCTCATTTCTTATGCTGTAGACTGAAATACTGCACCTGCTTTAGTTCTTTTTCATTCGCCAGTCGGAAGTTGTATGTGAGCAGGATCTTGAAACGTTTTACACTTTACGTAGAGTGTAAATTTAGTAATGTTTACATAAATTATACTTTATTTCTTCGGCCTTTGTGCAATAATATTTTTTTTTTTCAATGACGGGAACTTGCCCATGCCGGCATCGGCCACTCCTAAGGCCAGATGTGGTGGTCATTTTATTATTCCTTCTATGAATGGGGCAGACAATTACATCCGTACCTTCTCCGGGATTTGAACCCGGGCCCTTCGGTATCGCAATCAAGTTCCCCTAACCAGTATACCGTCGGGACGGCGTAATAATAAGCATGATTATGTGAAACAAATTGTTGCATTTGAACATTGAAAGGAACAAGATAATTTTTTAAATTTCAAATTCTAACAAGACAGCATATTATGCTTCACTTTAGGGGCAATTAAAATCCGTTTCTGTTCAAATTTATATGATATTTTGTCTTATTTCCAAAATATACTTCTTAAATATATTAAGAAATACTTAGTTGAAATATATTATAAATTGGACACTCTCTCTATATATATATGAAATTTTTCTCAGCAAAACTACATATATATTGTTACGAATTTGGTATTTAAGAAGCTAATGTTAGTTCAATTATAAATTAAATGGTTTTATTTCTCGCGCAGTGCAGCGCGTGACGAATATTAAAAGAAAGCTAAGCCGGAAAAATTAAAAATACAAGAGCGCGTGCTTTAAATAAATAAATATCTCTTTTCGATTTCAAGAAAGTGCTGGAAAACTCTAGCGCGTGATTTTTAAAATTTTATAAAAGGAGGAAAACATCTCAGTTCGTAGTAGTTGCTTAATTTGTTGTTGTTTAGAAAACTGCTCTTGTTGATTGTAGCGAATTCGCAGATTAGCGTTCCTTAGCTGTTTTGAATTACGTTCTATTGGACATTTGAGTAGTTAAAAGATAACTACTGTGAGATATTGTAATACTGCATGATAATTTGAGAAAATTTAAGCATTTTTGTTGTGATAATAATAAATTTTTGTTCATTTTTCATCGGACTTGTGCATTCATTTCATAACGAACCCGTACGCACGCAACAATTTTTGGTGTCAGAAGTGGGGTTTGAATGCCAATCACAAGAGCGATGGAAGAACAGTTAAAACAATTCATAGTAGCTTTTGCTACATTTAAAGAAGAAATGAAAGACTCTGTTAAAGAAGGAATTAGGTCCGTTAAAGAAGAAATGAAGTTGGGCCAGGAATCTGTTAAGGACGAAATGAAAGCCGTTCAAGCTGGTCAAGAAAAGATTGAAGCAGGTCAAGAAGAAATGAAAAGAGAGATTACCTGCATAATAGAAAATAAATTTGAAGCTATGGAAGGCAGAATTGACACAGTTGAAAATAAAGTTGGACTAATTGAAGAAAGAGTTTCTTCGGTGAAAGAAGAAATAGAAGAAAGAGTTTCTTCTGTAAAAGAACATATAGAAGGGAGAGTTTCTGCTGTGGAGGAACGAATTGAAGGAAGAGTTTGTGCCGTCCAACACCAAATCGAACACCAAATTGATGAGAGAGTTTCTGCAGTTGCCAAATAAATGGATACTTTAAAGAAATTCGTAGCGTCGGCAGGGAGCAGGAGTGATGATTTTAAATTCTTACCAATGCCTGCTCGTCCACCTCTGAAGCTATCCACATATGATGGGAAGACCTCCTGGCAGGTGTATAAGACACAATTTTCTATCGTGGCGGATGCGAATGGATGGGATTCCCAAGCTAAGGCTTATCATCTCGCCGCTTCTCTAAGAGCCGACGCAGCGGATATCCTTCAGACTCTTCCCGAAAACAAAAGGTTAGATTTCGAAGCTCTGTCCGGCGCCTTGGAGTTGCGCTTTGGGGAGAAGTGTTTAAAAGACTACAGCAGGCTCCAATTAAAATCTCGTCAACAGAAGCCTACCGAAACACTTCAGGAGCTCGCCGCGGATGCTGAAAGGCTGTCCCATCTCGCCTTTTCGGAATGCCCGACAGAAACAAGGGAAATCCTGTCCTTGCAATACTTTACCGACGGCATCCGAGATAGTGAAATACAGAAAGCTCTACGAATGGCGGATGTAAAAGATTTAAAAAGTGCTCTAGTGTACGCGATGAAATTTGAGGCAGCCCAGCAAGCCACTCGTCGAGATCGCTACCCAGTCAGAGCTGTGCGAGTCCATGAGCCAATGGATCAACTGATGGCTCGTTTAGATGGTTTAGCCAGACACGTCGACGCTTTGATACGGAGTAGGAGGGAGAAGAAAGTGGCTCTAAGGTGTTGGAGATGTGGTAGTGAAGGTCACCTAAGACGGAATTGCAGAACACCCCAGGGTACGGAATATAAAGCAGATGATTTTACCAGACAAATCAGTGGCTTGAGACGGAACAGAAGCGAAAAGAAACTAGTTCTAAAGTGCTGGAACTGCGGAGTTGAAGGCCACATACGAAGCAACTGCAAAACACCCCGAGGTACGGAAAATAAGACCATTTCCCAGCAACGACGCAGTAAACAAATTAGTGACCATATCGAGGAACGGAGGTTGCCAGATAGGGAAAAACCTTGTTTTAAAGCGCTTAAAATTTATACAGTGAGTGGCAACAGTAACGGAATGTCCATTAATGGGAATATCGATGGAGTTCCTTGCGATATGATCATTGACACAGGAGCTAATGTTACCATCATTAGGAAAGATTTAGTTGAACAGTTTAAAGATAAACTTATTTGGACGCCATCCTGTGTTACCCTTCAGACTGCGTCTGGTGATAAGATCGACATAACTGGGAAGTTAAACGTAAACATCACGTTTGGAAGTGCCGCCTACCATCACACGGCTTATGTGGCGGATATCACAGATCCATGCATACTCGGATTGGACTTTTTAAGGAAATACAATTTTTCCTTAGACTTCAAAAACAACAAACTGCTTTCAGCATCTGGTGACATGACTATCCATCCTCAGAAGAGATCCTCACTTGGAAATGCCGACGCCTTGTCCGAAAGACCCAGCTCGGGAAGCCGCCGAAATCATGCTAGGGTCGAAAAGAAACGCAAGACTACCAGCTATTCTCCATCTCAGAAGCTCTTCGGTCGAGACCTTCGTCTGCCTTGTGACCGCCTGTTTGCTCGCCGTACGGATGCGCCTTCATCGCCTGAGGAACACATCCAAAATGTCCAGGCCCGGTTTGAGGGGATGCACCGTTCTGCACGAAAGCGAGTCAACTTGGCGACGGAGAAAGTGAAAACCAGATACGACACGCGAGCTACTAGACATAGATCCAACAAAGGAAACAAGGTGTGGTTGTGGAACCCGATTCAACGAAAAGGACTGAGTCCTAAATTACAGTCACCTTCGGATGATCCGTATACAGTGCTGAACAGACTAAATGACGTCATGGTTCGGATTCGTAAGTTTTCGAACTCTAAACCTAAAGTCGTTCATTAGGACAGGTTAGCTCATTACTATGGCCATAGTACGTAATGTAAATAATTGTAAATAGTATCAGACCATGGTCCTTTTTGTTTATAAATGTGTATTTAGTATTTGATTTGTATTTAGTATTTGTTTTGTATTTAGTATTTGATAGCATTTGATTTGTTTAAGTTAGTTATTACATTTATTGTTTATATTGTTTGATATTGTAATGTAATGTTTATGCCTCAGTTGCATTTATGCCACAGTTGTAAGTTTAGCTTCCTGTCCAGGGATTGTACTGCCCGGGACGTGCAGTCCTTGGGAAGGGGGCAGTGTTACGAATTTGGTATTTAAAAAGCTAATGTTAGTTCAATTATAAATTAAATGGTTTTATTTCTCGCGCAGTGCAGCGCGTGACGAATATTAAAAGAAAGCTAAGCCGGAAAAATTAAAAATACAAGAGCGCGTGCGTTAAATAAATAAATATCTCTTTTTGATTTCGAGAAAGTGCTGGAAAATTCTAGCGCGTGATTTTTAAAATCTTATAAAAGGAGGAAAACATCTCATTTCGTAGTAGTTGCTTAATTTGTTGTTGTTTAGAAAACTGCTCTTGTTGATTGTAGCGAATTCGCAGATTAGCGTTCCTTAGCTGTTTTGTATTACGTTCTATTGGACATTTGAGTAGTTAAAAGATAACTACTGTGAGATATTGTAATACTGCATGATAATTTGAGAAAATTTAAGCATTTTTGTTGTGATAATAATAAATTTTTGTTCATTTTTCATCGGACTTGTGCATTCATTTCATAACGAACCCGTACGCACGCAACAATATACATATACTTTTGCTGTGAAAATTTTTATTATTAGCTTTATATAAATTCTTGTCCGTATGTTCATGAATAAACCTAATTGAGCTTTCATTTTCCCTTAAGAATAATATTTTAGACGCTTAACCAAAGCAAACACAATACTCTGTTAATCACTTTCATCTTTCTGAAAACTTTCACTAAAGAAACTCTGCAAGTAATTCAGAGAACTATTGACATTCTTTTATGTTCCGCAGAAATCCCTCAGCAAGAATAAATGAACAATATTTGTTTGGATGGAATTCTTCCAGAATTTTTTTTCTCAGTTCTCTTCCAAGAGACGTTGAAGTTTAATTAAAAGGGAAAGATTGTCATCATCATCATTATTAATAATAATATACCTTGATGGCAAACATCCGTTAAAAAAGCTCTGTTTACAATCTGGAATTATCCTTGAAAGAATTTCTCTTTTGTTGCCAAAGAGAGATTGTTAAGTTTTTCTTTAATTTACCGCGATAGTCATTAGTTTGCAGCGATTTACTTTTCCCCCTTTCTGCACCGAATTCTTCTCTTTGAGACTGTCAATTCTCACTTGAGATTTGGAAGAAAAGTAATTCATTGGATAAATATCTTTCACTACTTTTTTAAAAATTGATCGTATTGATGCTTATGTATGCTTTACATTTTTTATTATTTCTTACCGTGTTTCCTTTATTTTACATGAAAATTAAACAAACATTCTGCTTGCCTATTACAATGAAGGAAATCTAATACGGTAAATTTTAAAAATTGTTTTATGGTTAAAGTCATGTTTATTTACAGATTTTTTTTATTTGTTCGTATATTTCCGAAAAAATATTTAGTTATTACAACCATTTCACTTGTTTTCTTTTTAAATCAAGGCTCCTCTAAATGGATAAAAATATTTTTTCCTAAGATGTCAAAAAATATATTAAATTAGAAGTTTAAGTGTTAAAAAATCTAAGAAGAAATAAAACTATTATAAGTACTTTGATGTCTTTGGAGGAAAACAAAATAAATGTATTTACGTTATTTTTCATTATAACGTACTGCATTCAAGTATAAGAATTAAAGATTTACATGTCTGAGGATTTCGAGGGCAGAAATAAATTTATAATGCGTTATTCGTATACAAAATAATAATTATTAATTGTTGATGACTGAATCACTGGAAAAATAAAAACAATGAAATTCGCAAAATTAAAGTGCTAATAAATAATAATCCGTCATATAAATAGTCCAATAAAACAGATGAAAATTTGTACCTCTTTTTTTCCTTGAAAAATCTCACATTTTGCTCTTATTGTTTTGAAACACTGAAAACTAGAACTTCTTAAACGCTTATTAATTCGATCACTTATTTTTTTTCGACATGTAAATGAGATTCAAAACTTTTCGGGTTTTCATTTCTCATGTTACCCGCAAACAGTCTTACCAAAAATGGTAAAGAAATTGAGAAAAAATACGAATACAAAATTTTACCTGTTATATAATCAGCAGCTATGTACACGTTCTTAACAGTCTCCCTACCAGTAGAAACTTCCGTAGAAATATTTCAGTAGAAAATATATTAATCTATTATTAGAAAACACATATAGCCTTCCACTTTTCATTAGAAAATTATATGGGTATTATTATTTATTAGGTTTTTAAAGTTTATATAAAAATATACACAGCTGTATTATTGCTCATCGAGAATAAAAATATTTAGAATTGGGAGGAGAAGGCATAATCAAACACAGAAATGTCAATAATAGAATAATGTTGCTCCAGTTTGAAATTATGTTGAGTGCCACAAGGAATGAGAAATTTGATAATAGTAGTATCACCTTTAGATTTAGAAAACACCAAGAGAACTTACAGAATGCATTGTATAAGTCATACAATTTGAAACAGAAACTGAATATGATACGGTAATTCTTCATAATTCTGTTAAAACAATTTTATTTTTGTAACAAGATATTTTAAAGGCAAAAATTATGAAGTTAGTTTAGGAAAGTCTGAGCTCTCAACACTATGGCAACACATTATTGATGGTGAATATTCTAAAATTATGCCGGCCAGACGGTATAGTGTTTAGGTAAGCCTAAAGTGGTACCAAAGGGCCCGAGTTCAAATGCCGGAGAAAGCATGATTATAACTGTCGGTCTTTTCATAGGTGGTCTTCAACGATGGCTGCCTATTAGGTACCTCCACAACAAAATGGCCACCACTTCTGGACTTAGGAGTAGTCAATGCTGAATATGTATATGCCCGTCATTGGATAAAAAGAAATATGCTAAAATTATGATAACTTCTTTTCATAAAGTATAAATCCTGTATGAATGGTTTAATACGAATTTTTCAAACTCTTGGAAGGATATAATGATGATAAAAATTCCAAAAATTATGATATAGTTTCCAAAGGCAAAAACATGTATGAATGGTTTTAATACGAAGGGTTTGAAGAACTTGAAAGGATTTTTAAAGATGGGAATATTCTAAAGTTATTATAATAACTTTTAATCACAAAATATAGGTCACGTATGAATGGTTTAATACAATGTTTTGAGGAGCTTTAAAGGATTCTACGTAGTCCTTGATTTGAGTCTTTGAAGACAATTCGAAGAAAAGGGGACATTCATTTCTATCGAAGCTATATCATTCTCATTATTGCTCATCAGTAACGTACTTAACATGCAACGTATCAACAGCAAAATTAAATCCAATAGTGATATTTCAAAACAGAGAGAGAATCTATTAATTTCTCGAGTGATATTTCACTTCCGAGAAAGATGGCTCAAAATATAACAGAAAGCGATCTTTAGAGAGCGCTAAAAATTATGGAAGAAAGAGAAATCAATTTTGTTTTAAAAATTTATTCTATTAAAAGTTTTACCCATACATTCTGGGGGCATAATTTAACATTCCAGCAAATACGGATTAATTTCCTCTTTTAAAGTGGTAATTTCTAAAACTTCGTTTTTGAAAATAAGGAGTTCTAGGAGGAGCCATAAACTAGCATTAAGATATTATCTCAGGATAATTTAGTAGTTTCTATTGCTGTAAAATATTCCTTAGTTCATGAAGTCCTTTTGTTAAATTTCAAAGGTATCCCGCTTTTATTAACATAAAAGAAAATGAATGAAAGAAAGACAGCTTTTATCGGCCAGTGTACAAGGCTTGAAGTCATTACTTTTCAAAACCTTCGGAAAGTATCAGTTTTAGGAGAAAAGAAATTCTCGTTGCTTTAAATCAATTCTTTTGCCTTCATAGAATTTAGGAAACTTAAATATTTGACTTTCTTGGAACTATTTTTATTCTTTTCAGTTCTTCTGACACTTGAAATAAAAAATTTTAATAATTATTGTCTTTTTTTATAGTTATCAGCACTGAAGCTCAAAATTTGTTCTAACAGTTTCATGCAATTACTTTTAATTTGCATACAAATGAAGTAAATTAGATTACCATATATATATAGTATATATATATATACTCTTCGGCAAACCATATGCCAAACGACACTGTGCGCATCCTGCAATAGAAGTAGTTCAAATTTAATATTGAAAATTATTCTACTTACTAGTAAAGTACATTTATGCGCTTCTTCAAAACAGAAATATAACAAATAAAGACTCAATCAAAAAAAAAAAAAAATTAAACACTCACATACTGAACTTTAGGTTTTCGAATACATGTTTAACCTCGGTTTGCAGAGATTATCGCGCTGTCTTTGATTAAAAAATGGCCTAAAACTAGATTCGAGCACTTTTGGTGCAGGAATTTCTTCTCAAAAAAGGAATATATGCTGATGTTTGCGATGAACTTATTGAAATTTGATGCAGTATTTTTTATTTATTTTCTTTTCTAATACGGGAATGAAATTAAAAGCCTAACACTATATTATGCTCTTGAACGAATAACCAACTTTAATCAGTAAGATGGTTCTTTTAGAAATGAAGCAAAATAATTGAACCTCGTTGAAATTATAACTGGTTTAAATTATAATTAATTAATTGTTTAAAAGAATTAAAATAATTTAAAATGTATAGTGTTGATGTAGAGAGATAAGAACTATGAATAATACCCGATTTTATCAACCAAAAGACATTTTTGGTGCAGTGACTCAAGCCAGAGAAAGAGACCTAGCGTAGGGGAAAAACGGAAGTGAAGATAAAATCGCAAAAACGGCTTCGCTGAGGTACTGAAACTTGTAAATAAGTAACTGGAAGAGAAAATACTAATATGTAATTTTAAACATGGAAAAAAAAGATCTTAAGTATGTTTAGATTTTGAAGAAAATTTTATCAATTCAAAAAAACGATAGGTTTATAGGTTCCTTGTTCCTCAGAAGCAAAAAAAAAAAAAAAAAAAAAAAAAAATGCAAAGGTAAGCGAAGCAACAGCCATTTTTGTAATGAAATCAATGAATGCAGTTTGAATTTTGAAAAATTTCAGAATTGTTTTGGAAAGCATTCAATTAATTGAAGAAGTAACAAACTACACCAAAAGTTCTTAATTCTTAATTCACACAAAAGATTCTACACAAAATTCTACAGAAAAGTTCTTAATTCTTTCTTAATTCATACATTATTTCCAATACATTTCTTATTACCACATTTAAAATTAGGCATCTTAGCTTTATTAAGTTTCAATATTATTTCCCTCGGCCGATTTGTTTTTTTCTACTACGCCTATTAATTTCGTTATAAATATGATTATAATTCCTCCCACCTTAACAACGAACATTTGCTTCAAAATTACGCCAGTCTAAGTTTAATTTTTTCCTAGTTTTAGAACTTAAAATTATACTTGTATGTAGGTAAATTAACTGAATTCAAATTTAACCCAGCTTTCCATAATAATTCCAGAATGTGAGTATAAAAATTTCAACACAGTTCTAATATAAGGCATAAAATATCTTTTTTCGTAATGAAAAACTGAATACCTACTTTTATAACTTTAATTAAATGTTAGTTTAAGAGTTATAAGCATATTCCCTGAACTCCATTTAAAATCTCTGATGAAGGAAAATTTTAAAATAATTTATGAATGATTATAATTCTGCAGGGTCATTTTTGAATTACCTTTGCGCTTCATCCAAATATTGCAAATGTGGAACTTCTCATACCTCAACTATTATAAAGCATTTGATCTGGTAAGTAATATAAGATAATGACTAAAATTATGAATTTTCATTCATTACCATCAGTAAAATGACGTTTTCGGATGGCAGTATCAGTCAACTTTCATCTCTGTATCCTTTCTTCGAAATCTTAACACTGTTTATTTCTTAATGCGTTATAGTTTCAGCAAGATTTTTTTAGACTACTAGTTGCTCAGAGTTTTACAGTTGTACAGCGTGCATTGGGAAGTCTGAAATTTTTTTAATCGTTTAAATTTTTGTCTAATTTGATTGGCCTGATATTGCGCTTATATACTGTAAAGGAAAGTGCCATATTCTAACTTCGGCTTTCATATTATTAAATGTATTATGCAAGGAAAATTGTCGCTTTTCTTGTGATGGACTTAATGTGATGACTTATTTTTCGATGTTTTCAAATACCAGTGTGATTTGTTTGTTTACTAGATCTATCCAAGACAGTCACCTTACAGTAATAAAAAGAGCCAAATATTTTTAATCGGAGAAAGTTGTGGTAATCCCGTTAGTGATAACACCTACCTGCTTCTTCTACATATCGACAGCAATAAATCCATCATTTCAAAGTTTCAATAATATTTGAATAATTCAATTCCGTGCAAGTCGCACTTTCCGTTCCAATTGACTATTTATTTAGAAGATCATATACGTTTCAATTTTAATTGACATATTTAATTTTAAATTAAAAAATTGCAAATAGTGTATGTTTAAAGATTTAACAATTTTTTCATTTTATTCATAAAAATCTGTGTAAATTGAAATAAATCCATAATTAAATATGTTAAATAAATCCCATACATTAATAATATTATTAAATAATCCCATATATTAAATAAATCCATAAAAATATATATTAATTAATCATTAAATAAATACACTTGATATGATATAACATGAATATAATTTGAATAAATACTAATTTCAATTACAAAATGCTTATATAAAAATTAAAGCGATTCCTTATATTTATGCTTTTGGTCTGGAAATCAGTCAAACAACCGGGATAGTGGTTAGCGACTTTGATTGCCGAACTGAAAGGTGCGGATTCGAATCCCGGAGAAGGCATGGATGTTTGTAAATGTATAGTGTTTGTGCGGCATGGGGGCACTCTAAATATGCGGCGAGCCGAAAGGCCTCTAGAGAGGTTGGTGGAAGGGGAGGGAAGGTGTGAAACACTCGAACCCGTAGTCCCGAGGTGCTCTATATCAAAATTGGGGGCGGATCTAAGCAAAGTCGTTCTGTCACCTGTACGGTGCTCGAGGTTCTTTCCAACGACAGGCGAAATCTTGCTCTCTTTGCCACGATGTATTTCCTGGGCTTGTTCTTGTATTAATGAGATAAGTCACAACACAACACAGTTTGAAAATCAAAGTGCTTAGAAATGTGTACAATTATTTTTGAATATAATTTATAAATATTTAAGATTATTGAAATTATGCTCAGTATCTTAAGTTTAGGAGTCATTTACTTTAAGTTTAGAAATTATTGCTCTATTATCTTTCAGTTTAGGAAAACTACTTCCATCTTAATGATTTCATTTGCATTTGAAAATGTTCTATTATTTAAATTTTATAAAATTTCTTCGACTAAGATATCTAGATAAAGCTTGAATTATCTATTATGAAAACACATAGACTATCTAGGATTATCACGGTTATTTATGGAATGAATACTATTATAATGCTAAAAATTTGTATATTTCAAAATCTGATTTATGCATAATTTCTTTTTAAATCTAAAACAAAATGCGTAAACTTTGTACTTCTAACGTAAATTTGCCTTTTGATTACTTAAAGTAAATTCGAGAAAGGAAAACTTGAGAAAATGAAGGACATTTGAGTGTGGTGTTTTCTGAAATATGATTAGCCGCTTCGGGTTCAAAAGTTTTCGACTTAGAATGTAATTTAGAATGTTTTCGTACACAAGATTTGAATGTGCACATGCTGCAGATAAAGCAAATTCTGAATTTTTAGTGTATGAAGGATTAGATGTAATGAGTATAATTCAACAAATAAAATAGCTTCTTCATTAGTAATTTTTTGAAAATATGACTATCACAAGAGGCTTTAAAATAAATAACTTTAAGAATGTCGCAGATTCATGAAGCTTTGCTATTAAGAATTAACTAAAGCTCCGTTCAGACGAACTTTTTATCGTCATAAAGTTCTGTGATTTAAGGTATAAAAATCACGAAATCCATCCTCACCTGTTTAATAGGGTTTAAATGGTAGCTAATTAGGGAAGGGAAAGTTAAGTATGCCTAGATCTGCCAGATGACTCAGCGAAACCATCGACCGATGTGTACTTCGCTACTTCGCTGTGATTGGTCAGCTCTTATACCGAGTGGCATAAATTTAAAAAGACAGAGCATTTAGGCAAAACCTTTAAACAACTTTTTGTGACGTAGCAAGGTGTGGTTGCCTAGCAACGAAACTCGGCTTAGACCATTTATGATTTTAAAACCACTTTGTGACGAAGCATAATGTACATGAAAAGGCAATCTTTACCTTACGAATAATATTCAGAACTATATTTCAAGTTCTGTTTAGCAGTTCTTGATGAACAATTATGCATTTTTTCTTTTATAAACTAATATGAATTTCACTTACTTTTTTACTCTGCATATAAACTACATTATTTTTATTAATACGTGTAACTTTACAATTAGTTTCCAAAAAAATGTAACGCTGGATTTCTTAATACTTAAATTAGTATTAGAAGACAATGACAAACATATCAGGTTGCAGAAGGAGGGCGCTATTTTTGATTCCGTAAATCTCACTTCTAAAACATACAGTGAGCTGAGCTGAAAATTTTAATGCTAGTTCATGAATTGAAAATGTCATTTCTAATGTTCTAAACTAGGAACGCTTTGTTGCTGAAGGGTTAACAACAACGAACCTTGTTGAAGTACAAGTGGTCAACAGTTTGAATACTCGAAGCAATCGCAGAGATATAGGAGGAGGGCCGATAAATACTGTAAGAATTTTATCAGAAAGGGTCATTTTGGATATAATTACTCGCTTGAGAAGAACAAGTAGAACACCATGAAGATGATCGGAAGAATAAAATTTAAATAGTAAGGACGGCCACGATAATGATCTGAAATATACACGATGAATTTTCAGAATGCATAGATGATTAAACGAAACTTAATTGCCTCTTCATTAAAAGGTATAGAATTTAGTGGCACTGAATTAACATATTAGTATACTGAAATATTAATGTCAATGATAATCTGCTATATTGATAGGATCAATATCAGGATAGCATTCGGAAAACAGGAGTGTCAAAGGTGAACTGGAAATATACATTATATTTGAATTAAACCGTATTTTAGACAATATGCAGTAAGTTGTTCATTAAAACTACAGACGAGATCATATTTATATAATACAACTGCATACATAAAATATTTTCAAGTCCATTTTCTTAACGCTCGTTTTTTCCAGCTAATCGTGCATTGTTTATCACACATAATCGAGAGTTCAGTTTATAATGCCAATCTATACGCGCTGTTAATAGCCTTTACTCAAGCTCTACTCAAGCTTCTTAAGATGAGATTTTAAACTGAAAAGCTTTTCTGTATTTCTGTTCAGGGTTAGATCTTTAAGTACGAGTTATCATATAAAACTCCAATGAAGGAAATTATCAAGAAGTAAGGTATAAGGCAAGCGAATATTAATTTCAGGAGATTGCATTAGTGTTCTGTTTGTGGTTATGGACATCTGCTTCATCTAATTCAATTTCAGTTCCTATTTCTTATCAGAACAAGGAACCTTCAAACATTATAATTCCTTACAAGTTTTTTTTTAACAATTTCCATTTATTTAAAAAAATACTCTTTTCATCGGTGAGCCAATTTTGCCGTGCCAATCAAAACGGTAACTAAAAACTAAATTCAAGCTATTAATTTAAAAAAATTCTGTCTATAAAAAATTGATTGATATGTTCCACTTTTTCCCCCACACAGCTACCATTAATTGATCATCAAATGTTATCTCAAACCTTGTTTTCTCATTTTAATGATGCAGTTTTAATTAGATGGCATTTGTACTTGTCAGGATTTTGCATACAAAAGAAGTTTTTATCATAGAAGTGTAAGTTTATTATAAATGTAGAAAGGAAGAAAATTACCGACAGCATGTTTTGGTACATTTTGCATGGGTTAGTGTAGAAAATTATTTTGAATTTGTTCTCTTACTCATTGATTTTCTTTATACCTCATATTTTGATATTAATAATAATTGAAAAATACTTGATATTAAGTATTGTTATATTTTCTTGATTAAATAAGATCATAATTTCGCTGTGCTTAATATAGAGGAAAGTCGATAGTAGCATAAAATAGTAAGTTGCTAACTGCAGTTATACTTACAGATATACCAAAGTCTCTCTTTAAATACAAACGTATCAAAGGTATAGATGGGATCTTCAAGAAATGAGCGTTAATTTTCTCTAACGCATTTTGAAATGAATATGGAAAATGTACAAAGCATTCTATGTTGGCTTATTAAAGGTGCATTAAGCAACCTTTTCTTAAGTTGTTGGAACTTTTTGCTGTCAGAAAGCTCATTCGTATAATAATACAAAACATTTAATCAAATTTAAACTGATAAACGACTTATTCGCGGAAATATTGATTTATATATTGTAGAAAACTATCCATTGTAATTTTTAAAAATACCACCTCTCTACATGATGAACTAGCACCATTTTTCAGCACTTCGTTAAAAATATTAAATAAGTTTTGAACTGATAAATACATGGAATTCATATAAGCATAACCTTTTCATTTTTGACAGATTTTTCTTTTTACACGACAATTAAAGCTCAAGATTTATTTATTATACGAAACAGAATTTAGAAATGTTTCACAAGAAAACAGTAATGATATTGAAAGGTTACTAATTATATCTTTTCAAGTATTTCAGATAAAGTTTCAGTAAGCTTCTTTCTTTAAGTTTCTTTAGTTAAAATGTTACTTTACTTACTTACATTTTTGGGAATTTGGAAGAGGTAACTCTATATAACACGATCGGAGTTTCAGTGATCTAGGTGAAACCGAAAAGTAAATAGCGAAGGAATTTGCCAGTTGTTCATGAAGTATACAAAGGTCAAGTTAAACAACAAAAAAAAAAAAAAAAAAAAAAAAAAAAAAATTACTCATATGGGAAGAGTATTTAACTTAACGCAAATAAACAGGAAATTGTAGAATACCTTGAAGTCTATAAAATAATTCGGTACTATTCGGTTTCGAGGGCCGTAAAAAAATTGCAGCGAAAATGTACGCGCAAAAGCGCCAAATCTAGCAAACGCGCTCATTTAACAGCGCGCCAAATCTAGCGTACGCGCTGATTTCAGATTGCATAAGTTTATACAGTTCTATATTTCTTAAGACGCCATTGAAATACTAGTTTAATTTTTAAATCCTTTTTTGATTTTAAATCCTTTTTTGATATTCTATGGATTTAACAATTTGGAAATTGTCCATGACGAAAAGTCCGCAATAGAATTTTGGGTAAAGTGCAGAATCACCCATTGCTTGACGCGTTTTTAAGAATTGCACATACTCGGTATCCATGTGCACATCGACTTATTTTCACTTAAAAAAAATCCTAGAATTGCACGAAAATGGCACTGCCCACACCCTTGACTTTATCTATGTAAACATCGACCTATTTTCACTTAAAAAATAAAAGAAAATTGACAAACATCAAATTGTTTTTACCCTTATAAAAAGCGGCAAACAAATAAGTGGGCGATTTGCACTTTACCGAGAATATTTTCACAGAAAAGGCATCATTTATTATCGAAAATTACGTTTGAACAACCAACGAGATGAAATTATTCTTTAGCGATAAGTCGGTAGCGAAATAGCAATGCAGGCATCCATTCAGTTATGTTTAGCAATTTTTATATAAATTATAATAATGATCTGAAATAGTTATTTACTTCCATTCAGTCATGTTTAACCTTTTTCATATAAATTATAATAATAAAAATGTATTATATGAAATTAACCTTTCATCTAAATTAAAACATGAATCTTAAATAGTTATTTACTATTATACTTCCTTTCTTGCCGCAATTATTAGGGTTGCTGCAATTATATTTGGCAGCATTGGCATCAACAATAGTTTGGCGATTTTTTACTGCCCTCAAAACCGAATTGTACCAATAGTTTAGGGTAGTCGAGATATGACTAATGCCCCTTTCAAATTCTCAAGAAAGCAAGACTCCAGTTGGGGATTAATATGCTTTTGCTTTGGAGATTTTCTTTTTCTTAAAGTGTCGCAGCAGTCTTTGCCAAAAAAGACTGGATCTGGTTATTTATTGTGGCAAAGTACACTAGGATGTCTGCCTAAGCTGAAGGGAGGGATGCATTCACGGGAAACTTCTGAAGGGAACTTTTTGCCAAATAGATAAACGTTCTTTTTTTCTAAAATGTCTTGTAGAAGCCTTCTGTCAGTTAACATCAACAAGACTCTAAAGTTTCTAAATTTTCCATTCCAAGATGTCTGTATTTAATTGGAAATATACAGAATGGCGGAAGAAGAAGAAAGCAAAATTTGAAAGAGGAAAACTTAATATAACAGTCAAGCAACTGAAAAATATTGCTCTGCGTAGAAAGAAAAACTGCCAAAATTCTCAGCCTTCACTGAACTAGGTAGAAGATGTTAAATCTTTCCGAGCATACTCCTCATCAATTCTTTTTTATGCTTAGTATTCTTCGGAATTTTAGCTGTCTGCTTTTATAATCAACCCTCACAGAATTTTGTTTGTGTTCTTGAGCAAGTAAATTAGAATTGCCTGTGCAAGCTAAGTTTCAGAGAATGCGAAAAGACGCCTTTGCTGATTTCTAAAATTGAAATTAATAAACTTGAAATTCGATTTAATAAAAATTTGATTACCATGTGATAAACAGAATGTAATTACAAATCACTGTTTGAGTGTAGCAGAACTGGGAAAGGGTGAAGTAAGTGAGGCTTTTATTTCAACTGGACAACCAGAAGGGATTCCAAATTAGCTAAGAAAATGTATAATTTAACGTATGTAATTATGATTGTTAATTTTTACCTATGGAACTGATTTGCCAAAAATTTGGCAGGAAATATCAAAAGGTTTTTAGATTACATATAATTAAACTTAATTAAAAATAATGCCATTGATTTGCTTAAAAGTGCTGAGATTTCACAGCAGAATATATAATATTTTCTAGCATTAAAGCTTATTTTTGGAAATAATATAGTGAAACCAATCCACGCTTATTGAGCTACATACACTAAATTTGCCTAGAAAGTACCATGTTTCCGACATTAGTAATTCTTTATAGTCTTCCTTTATTTCGTATTATGGATTTTATTGCTCTTGCTTCGCCCTAACAAACGTTCCGGAGTCACCTACTGAGTGTGGATGGCAACAGACAGCCATTTGCATAGAATTTAATGCGGGGGAGTAAGGTGAAAATAAATCTAGGACCATTTGAGGAGAAAAAACAGCAGTGAAGTGTATAAAAGGTTAAGAAATTAAACTTCTGAAAATGTTGGCAAGACATTAACTCCAATTCTGGTCTTTTTGACTGTTTGAGATACCATAGAAAATGGTTTCTATACTTGCTGAAAATTTCTACTGAGATAATCTCTCGTATGCGTCTAGCAGTTGTCTTGTTGAACGTTTTCGTTTAACTGCAGCATTAGCCGAGTTGCCCAATAGTCCAAGTAAATCCAGTCAGTGACAGGCGAAAAGCTATCATACTAGCAAAGGTGGACAGGTTGAGTGATTTCGCAATACGGTAAAAAAAAAAGCTTAATAAAGTTTCAGAATTTTATTATCTGTTCCGTAATTTGTTTATTATAAATTTTTGAATTGTTACAATAAATTTTAACTGGGTCTGTGTTTCACACTAAAATATGTAATATTAATTGGCTCATTGTTATTCCATTGTTATACAAATGAAGTAACAATGATCCTCAATTATTAAAAGAAGTCAATATGGGGTTTAAGTTCGTTATGCAATTTAAATTTTTATTCTGATAGAAAAATAAACTTCATTTACAATTTATGTGGCAAAATAAATGAACAGAAAACATGTTATCTTCCCCCAGATTTTATTATCCTGATCGAATTCCAGTTAAGTCTGCATACAGCCATATTATGTGATTTTTAAATTTAACTCAAGAATCTTTAATAAAATTATTTATAAGACATCAAAATAGTTAAAAAATTTATTTTTAAGACATCAATATTATTGGAACTTTTGTATTTGCATCATACTTTACTGTGTTACTCATTTGATTTTTATTTTATATTTCGCAAATTTCATTTTACTCTTTATTAAACACTCGTGTGAAGAATTTATTACCTTCCAAACGCTTGCAGTGCTTTATCTTTTAATTCAACATTCATTAAACTTACTCAGAAACTTTGTTAAATATTCCTCAGTTATTCTCCTAAGATATCCTCCAGGATAACATATCAGGAGAAGCAAAATCAATGCTTCAATGAAGTAAATGAAGATAAATGATTCTGCTAAGTGTTGCTGAGAAGATTAAAGATGGTTAAATCGGTTAAATGTCTGTAAATCGATTAGAAGCGAATCTCTAGTTTAAGCGCTTTTGATATTTATGAAACTGTATGTAATCAGATATCTGTGGTTGAGGAAAATAGTAACATGCATTCCGTCATCGAAACGCATCATTCTTCTTTGCAACATATTTCATCTCTCTATGGCCATGAATTTAAGATACGAAAATAAGAAGTAGAACAAAAGTAAACACTTTTAAAAAAGAAAAATATTATCACCTTATCAAAGTGTTATATTAGCAATTAAGTTACAAATTATTATCGTATTTAAGTTATGCAATTAAACGGAGCTTTCCTGCGTTTTAAGATATCTACCTGCGATAAGAAAATCTACCATGAATCATGTATTCTAAGCGGATATTATTTGTTCTTTTATTAAATTTCTGTAAAATATTCTGTAAATTCTTCTGAAGCGATTTTAATCTATTCTATAATCCGTTTGGGAACAAAAAGTCCTTTATCTGTCCTTACATATAGATGTTACGCAAAAGCATCGTTAAATTTCATTCGACAGAAGTCAAATTGGATATTTTCGTTAAAATATGATACCCGAAATTTTTGCGATTACAATACTTCCTTTACTTTGTACAAGGAAGTAAGCCAATATCTAAAAAGTAAATATTTATTACCTCAGTCAAGTACACGCGGATTCAAATTGAATCACGGGAATATGTACTGCAAGATATTTTTCAATAAAACGTCGTAAAGACGTTGCTGTGCTACTTGGGACACTACGAAGGCATAATGGGAAGGAGGGAGAAAATACCTTACATACTTCCCTTTCTAAAGGGCGCCTGGGGATTAGGAGACCTAGTCGCCAAATCCTGGTAGTAACGTATTCTAGTTATACTCATCTTAATCCAGCGGCAGTTTGGAAAAAATTTAACGTACAGCCAGCCTACTGTCAATTTTTTAACTAAACTGATATAGCAAATTCTTGTTAAAGTCATCAGTACTATATAATTCCAAATATAAACCGAGAGGTAAAATACTGCTGAAAAATTCAGCCAAATTTGAAAAAGCCTACGTGCCGAATGTAAAATCTCTTTACAAATGTAGCTATATGTATCGCTAAAAGTGTGAATAATCGATTGTAAAACATAAGTAAATCTATCTACGAACTATCTACGAATAAGTATCAATCTATCTACAGCTTTGATTCGAAAAATAAAGGTGAAGAAAAAGTAATTAGCCAATGTATCTTTCTCAGTTCTTTCAGTTCTCGGAAATGGGCATCAGTTGGCTGTTTGGCAAGAGCGTAATGAATTTTTCTTTGGCTTTCAGCTGGAGGTAACCATTTTCAAGCCGTTACAAGATATTACCCTTCAGCTATGCTTTGATTTCATTAGTAAAGTACAATTCATTTTCCCACTACATAGTAGGAAGAGATATCCGGACAAAAAAGTCCGATTATTTAAACTAAAAGTACTTTTAGTTTAAATAATCGGACTTTAACTAGGCGACATTGTGGACGAAATTGAATATAGTATGAACAAGATGGAAATGTAATTTTGAAATAGAGGACGATTACATTCATCCGGATTTAGCTTAGCAATGGCTGCAGAAATACTAGGAAATTCGAGTCGAATAGCGATATGAATGGTTTTGATTAATGTGTATCAGCATAAAATAAAATAGAAGTCAGAATATTTTTGTTTGTTTAATTCCACAATAGCATTCTTTTTGTTAATTGCAAATCATTATGCACTCGAAAATAAGCCTTCTTCATAGAGAATTTCAGCTAAATTCGATAGTAAAAGTTTGCTAAAATTTCTTGACTTACGCAGGGAAATATACATTTTTTTTATTTCTTGAATACAAATAATTATAAATTAAATCCAATTGTTATAACATAAATCAAAAAATAAAAATACATTTTAAAAATTAAGCACTTTGCTTTGAATCGCTAAGGTAGTTAAGCAAAGCGGTTGTTGGTCAGCTTAATTAAAAATACTAACAATCTTATATCAGTTCAAAAGGCTAAATTTTTAAAAATTGCAACTTTTTCCCCAAGTTGCGCGGTAGAAAACGTGATCTTATTTCTCATGTAGTGGCATCACTTGCTTCGTTATGTGTGATAACTGCATTCATACTTCAACATAATGTAACGAGGAGCAAAAAAAAATTAGTTGCAGAAGTTCCTGATCTTAAACACTTTTCCTAAATGTTCCGCTATCATTAGACCATATTCCATATTTCTTTCCACCAACTTTAATTACAGACGTTTGGAAGGCTTTAATAAAATCTTCATTTTAATAGTTAAATCAATGCTCACATCATAATCACCACGATCGGTATGATGTTTAGAAAAGCTGGCCTTCAGATAATTAGGTTGGTATTCGAATTCCAGAGAACACTTAGGTTGTTAAGTCTGTAGTGTCTGCGCGATCTGGGAATACCTAAGAGCCTTTCAGCAAGGTCCTTTCGAGACCATTCAGTCCACTTTCGGTATGCTCCCAACCAAAACTGGGATGGAGACGTACAGTACATGTAGTGGGACTATACGCTAAAATCACTGGAGAATTTCTAGTGGCCTGCCCTTTTCTTCCAGTTCTGTTCTGTTCCCACAGCAAAGTATACTGCAAGACATACGAGATGCAAGACATACGGCACCAAATAAATAAATAAAATATAAATATCATTGATATACACATCTCGAAGTAATTCAAGCAGACAAACGATGAAGTAGGAAATAACTTCCTATGAACACGCTACTTAAATCGAAAACGAAAATGGTTCACACCTATAAAGATGCATTCTGAAGTGCATTCAAATGAGACTAGTACTATATAAGGTATTGTGATAAGATGGCATAAAAGTTCTTTGTCTAGGATGAGTTTTCAGAGTGAAATAGTTTTCATATCCGGGGTGAAATCCTGTATCTTTTTTAACGATTCCGGTTGCAGCGTCGAAGGTCGCTCCAGTGGACAAAGAGGTAAAAGAGATCTTTTCATCAGGGTCAGGAGATGGACACTTTGTTAGGTATGAGTGACAGAATCTCCCCCCCCCTCCGGAGTGCATAATGGCAAACCGCACATTGAGTTGATCAATGTTAAACGAATTTCGCTAGCTGCGCATGCCCAGAATAGAATTTGCCTTGCCGCAATTACAACTTTGGCGCAATTTTAAAAGACGATAAACACGATATATGGTTGATATTGTGTTATCCACGTGTAAACAGTTCGGGGTTTTAAAATTTGTTAGGTTATAAGTTGCTTCATTACTTTGATTATAATTATCGATTGCAAACTACGCACAATTTCGTTTAAGAAGGATACAAAACAGGAAATATTACAAGATATATTAGATGATTGCTTAATGATTATACTTCTGAGGAATAGAAGCAATTGAGCATTTACTATACGTTCCTTTCATATATACTGTCAAAAATTAAGGAATAAATCCAGTTTAAATTACTGAATTAAAGTCAAATAACTGATGTTAAATGTTTATAAACAAAATAAAACAGAACGAAATGAAACAGAAGCACATGCAATAAGCACACACAAATTTTCGTAATACTGCAATTGTAAAACAGTAAAACCAACATGACTAACAGGCTTGTGTAGGGTTGCCCCCCTTAGTCGCCAGTATTTCCTCCCACGCCAGCTCCGGAGTTCAGCGCAAGTAAACACAAGGAGATATATAAGGTGGTTTCCTGAGAAGAGAGAACTTTCCTGTTTAGAGCTATGAGCATGTGGGCCTGCTAAGAACGATCATTCCTCGTGTATAATGCGTTAGATCGATTTTCCTGTAACAAAATTCTGAAATTACGGGACTAAATATATCCAAGTCCCATACTGTCAAGATATGCAACTGTTAAGGTTTTCATCATTTTAAAATTCATGCTATTGTTAAAATTTGAGTTTGAAGTTCATTTTAACCCTGTGTCATAAACCAGGGTTTGCGTAGCGGTTTCGGCCACTACACCAAAGTATTTCTTCCGCTTCCCTAGCGCGCTTTCGTGGTGTCTAGGTTCTGCACGCTGGGCCGGTATTCCAGAGGTCCGTGGTTCGATTCCCTTCGAAGGCGCTTGCTAATTTTTCATCTTGCTTGCTCCCAAAAACATCATGATATCTCTACAGGTGGCAGGTGACAGCAGGGCCGGACACCCGGACGGCTTTCAAAGACTAATCGGGTATAGTCCGGGACCCGCTCCATCTAGAGCATAACATTTTTACAACATAAAATACCTAGCGTTGCATTACCTACACGACAGGAGAGCATTGCATGGCGACATAACATAGCTCAGCGCAGACATAACATGGCATAGCATTCGACGTGACATAGTATAGAATACAGTCATTGCATAAGACATAACATATTTACAGCATTAAATACACAATGTAATGTAACTTACATGACAGGTGGACATCATATAGCAACATAACATAGTTAAGAATAGATAAGACATAGCGAAATAACATATTGTGATTACATATTTACAACATACAATTCGCAGTGTAGCATGACCTATGCGACAGGTGGACATTGCGTGATGACATACCATAGCTTAACGTAGACATAACATGACACAGCATTAACATTGCAACATCATATGACATAGTATAGAATAAGGATTACATATTTACAGCATTAAATACACAACGTGGAAGAACAACGTAGTACATGAAAGGTGGATATAGCATAGCGACATATCATAGCATCTCATAGACATAATATACATAGTAATGCGACATAACATATTGACATCACAGATTTATGACATAAAATACACAGCGTCATATAGCCTGCACGGCATACAGAACGTAGCCTTGCATATAAACATAGCTTACAGGCATATATATTGACAAAAAATTTTTATAACAAACAATATATATATATATAAACAGCATAACATGACCTGTACAGCAGGTGGGCATAGCATAGCATAGACAAATGTGATTGAACATAGCATATCATATTGTCATAGCATACAGGGCCTACATAACTATGCTTACATGCGACATGCGACGGGGGACGTGGGCACCACCCCTTTACCATCGGTTAATTGGTGTAGCGCCACGTCCACCAATATCTAGAGTTGAACCTTGAGTCTTTCAAAAGAGCAATTACATGGCCATACAAGGGTTGTTAATATTTAGTATTACATTCTTGTTTGCTGGTTAACATATTCTATGGATAACGTGATTTACAGAGTTACATACTGACTTTGTCTCTCATTTCGGCATACAATGCATATGCATTACCTGAATTACATTAATCTTACATTGCGTTGGATTACTTTTGTGTACAGTTACAGTTTTTAGCTGTACATTTCAATAAATATACCTACATTACTTGTACATTGCATATAAATACAGTTTGCATGTACAGTTACATATGCCAATATTACATGTGACTTGCGTTACATTATTTTTATATACATACATAGTCAGGCACGCCTGCTTCACATATTACTTAATTTTACCTACACTGCTTAACCTTAGGTTACATATACTTGCAGCTGCATATAGATACATGCAGATACATTCTGATTAATTTTTTAGATACAAATATTTACAAACATAATAGTCTTACAGGTTACTTACATTACATGTTATTTGGGTACTTATTGCATAATTTTCCAGTACATGAAATAGACATTCCAATATATACATTGCTTTGCGTTAGACATCCTATATCCCTTATTCATAATACAAAACATATATGTTACCCATGCATTTTTATTAGACATTTCTGCATTTATATTGCATTACTTTAAATTGCATAACTTACTTATACATAGCTTACTGATACACAAAAATATTTACATATATTACACTCCCTTACATTACTTTGCTTACAGATATATGCACTTTCATACATTCGTTATGCCTACATTATATATCGGTTCATTATATATGGTCTTACGGTATAATTTGCCGAAATTTATTTACACAGTGCATGCACATTGTTAAATGCAACTGACTTTCCAGGTATGAATACAGGCAGTCTTATACTGTGAGTTTCTAGTCTACATTATAGTTTCTTACAATTCACTTGAATGACAGTTTTCCTACATTGCAATACATGTCCTTTTTAAAATGCTTAAGTTGTTTTTACATGCTGGGTTGTTCTATGGCTGACACAAGTCTGTATCTAAGTCGGACAGTCTGTCCATCAACTGTACCAGCTTTTTAATAAAGTGCCGCTGTTTTATCATATATTTACAGAATGGCTGGCGATTTGTTTCAGGAAGATTGATATGCAGTCCTTCTGTTAATTTGTGAATTAGCACAAACAGACAAAAACAGGACGTCAAGCAGTACATAAATTGCGCCTGAACTAAAAGGGTGGCGGATGATGATTTCTTCCCACCCAGGATCTAGGTCCAGGGTCCCCTAAAAACCTCAGTCGCCCTTTAAAAGGGGGAATATATATAAGGTATTTCTGCCACCTTCTTGGCGAGTCTTCGTGGTGTAGTGGTCTGCACGCTGAGCCGATATTTCAGAGGTCCGTGGTTCGATTCCCGGCGAAGGCGATTGCTAATTTTTCACTTTTCCTGCTTCAAAAATACCTAATGTCGCTACAACTTACTACGCATTATATACTATTACGTATCTGATGACGTCCCATATAGGGATACAGTTCTTACAGAATCATTAGGTTCTTATATGCTTTCAAATAAGCACTCATAAAAAAACTATTTTAAGCGAGTGTGTCTATTTTTATATATTGTAAAAGGTTCTTATAATGTAATCTGAAATGCGTATACGTATGCATTTACACCCTCCCTCTTAAGCAGCAATATGGTAGGATATGGTTATAATTACTAATATTACAGCTCAGCTGTCCTGTACATGTGTCTTTGTTCTAAAATTATGTCTTCTAATATCGTCATACACTATAGTAATGAGACAAGACTATTCAGAACTATATATAGTAATGTACTGGTGTTCTTTCCATTACTTCTGACTTGTACTGCTTCCACATATCTGCAACTGCCAACGTCTGATGTCTGAAGATGTTTCATCATTCTGCACTTTCTCTTTGTAGTCAAATTTTGTTAGGCTATAAGGTATCTTTGACGAAATGCAAATGCGCAGTTTGTGTAAGTTTATACATCACTTATCTCTGGTTTTAAGCAACACCACTTTAATGTCGAAATTCACAATATATAGACCGCAAGGTAGTCTAAAAAATATTCCAAAACCTAAGAAAATAAATGCCAAATCTAAAACAAATTTTATATCAAATACTTACGTATTAAGCAAACCACCTTATTAGAAATCGCCAACTCGGACAACCGTGCTCATAACCATTCTTCTGGCAACCATGCTTATCACAATCCTTCAGTCAAGCAACACTGCAATTTTTGCGTGCTATCTTTTTTATTGTGTTCCAAATGCCAACGATTTTGCAAACAAGCAGTGGCATTTTTTGCTTCAAACGTACTTTTAACAAACGGGTTTGTGGAATTTGCCAGAAATAGTAGAAACTGCGATAAAATTTCCGCAGGAATGCAGAACATTGCTGAAAATTTGCTAAAGGGAATAACGAGGAAATGCGTTTCCCAGATAGCTGCTGTTACGGAGGATTGCACCAAACTGTGTCTCCGCAGTTCTATGATGTTCTTTAAATGAAAACAGATCTCTGTGTACTTCGGAAGAAGAACAGCGCAAAAAATTGCAGAAAGATTTGAAGAAGAATATAAGTGTTTTATTTTTTAATGAATTACTTAATCTTTATTTGATAATTCAAATTTGTGTTTTAAATTGCTAAAGCATGTTTTCTTTTCATATGTTGATAATGTTTGCCGACTTAAAATAATTATTGATAGTTTGGGAATCTTTATAAGAAAAGACGCGAAAACCACCAATTTGCAACCGATAAGTGATTTTTACCTTTTTATCTGTAAAAAATCGAAAAATTGAGCCCAGGGTACCTGCGTTATTGCGTAAGTACCTTATTTCGCTTTAATTTTTAACAGTATGCTAATTTCTTCTCAGATGTATAAACGCCGTAGCACTACCAATTTAAGCACTACCAATACTCAAACTGCGTTTAGTCAGAATTATTGTAAACCTGATCTTTGGCGACGAAGCACAAATCATCCATATAGTCCGGTAGTTAAACCAGGGTCGAATTCCTGTGTTCAATGGTCTTACCTACTCGATATTACAGATTTGCTACAGGAATTAACATAAAAGGTTTCTTTCTGAATGTGTCAATTTTAAAGCATCTCTTATTTCTTTAAATTATTCTCCTATGTTACATCCTCTTTTGATCATTTGAAAAATAATACTAAATCTACTTTTAAAAATCATAAATACAGATTATTTTAACAAAGATGCCTTACATTCTTGTTTGAAAATTGAATTATCCTACAAATTGCAGGTTTTCTATCGTTTATTTTGAAGAATACTAAGGAAAGCTTTTTACTGGCCTCAGTTAAGAAGAGTACCATTAAGAAAAGTAATAACCATAATCACTCTGTTTTACTCTTGGAAGATAAACAGCCAAAAAGATGCCACTCCCATCCACTAGACACATAATATCCACCGATTGCTATCATAAAATCTTTATTACATTCAAATAATAAATAATAAAAGACATGGTTGAAAGCAATGTCTCTTTTTCTTGCTTAAGAAAATGCATTTGTAAGAATGTATTTTCTCTTTATTTTATCACATAATCCCCCAACGCATTATTTAATGTAGTTATTTATCTTAAAAATAAATTTTGATTGCTCCTTTTATAAAATCATCCAACCAAAAAAATTTAAATTGGTTTTTTTCTGAATCCAGCTGAATTTTAGTCTATATATATGTAACAAACTAATGTATTATCATTGAACTTTTGTTATCTTTTGACAAAGCTTAATCAGTATTTTAGTAATCTTCATACCATATGAAGTTTCTGTTGTTCAATTCAACACAAAATTGGCGCTGTTCAGTTTTAGTTGATTATAGTAAAATCCCATGCCGGCGATCTGCTTAAAGGAAAGGACAAGCTTACAGTTGAGTTCTTGAAAAAAATGACCATATTTAAGTAAAATTTCAGGAGAAACGCAAAGAAAAATTCTAATGTAGTTAACGCCTCCATCTGGATAAAAAAATTCGCCAAGTGATTTATTTCAGAACTGTGTTGTTTGTTTGATATAGAAACACTTGAAAGAAAGATGTAAGGTATTTTCTCCCTCCTTGAACATATCTTCGAGGTGCAATGGTAGCGCAATCGGTGCGTATTCGAGAGGTCCAGGTTTGAGTCCCGAGAAGGAACTGCTCATTTTGTCTCCTGCTTCAAAAGAACCTAATGACTCTACAATTGCGTCCGAACTTAAAGGTGGTGGATTCTTCACAACCAGTATTTGGCGATTGGGTCCCCTAATCCCCAATCGTCCTTTAAAAGGGGGAATATATAAAGTATTTTCTCCCTCCTCCCAGCATGCCTTTGTGGTGTAACGGTAGCACACTCGGCGCGTATTCGAGAGGTCCAGGGTTCGGATCCCGGCGAGGGCATTTCACATTTTTCATCTCTCCTGCTTCAAAGAAAACCTAATAACTTTACAAAGGTACAATTTTATTAAAAATCAACTGTCATTTCAGTGAAAGTACTTTTATGCAAATTTCTATTAGATTATTCTAAGTCGTATAAAGTTTCTAACGCTGGAGCTCCAGACGCTTTTGAAAAGGAATATTAGATACTTACTTTAATGACTTTTATGTTTTTATTCACAAAAGTCCTGAAAAGTGTACTTACAATATTAAAATCTGATCTTTGTAGAACAATTAAAATGACATAAAAGTATAATGTAAATGATTTCGGTTATTTATTCAAATTTATTCTTTTATCGTATGTAAAATAGACTGAAAGATGCCACAGTCAGTCCTGACTTAAACCATTTTTGGAGCATGTCTATTAACATCAGCTTCGTTTATATTTGAAAAAGAATGAGTTGGTTTTTCGTTTTTGTAATTCCATTTGCTTTGAAAAAAAAAAAAAAAGATTTAGTAGTAAATATATGCTGAGTACTTGCTGTTAAATATGCTCCAAAATTATCGAAATAAATTAGGAATTGTAAATTAAATCGAAAATAATTAAGACGGTAATTCTTTCTCTTTCGTTAGAAGAAAAATAAATTCTCCTACTTGCGACAATACTGACGCCTAGTCTATCAGATTTCCAAGCACGTTTTCTCAAAAAATGAAGGTTGTTACGTATTTTGGGAAAATGTGTGACATAAACAATAAGACACACAAAATTCAGAAAATTTAAACATATATCATTTTTAAATGTAAACAAATCTGTATTCGCGTGATCTTTAAGATCACATGATAGTCAAGACTTTAATTTCACAAAAGCCAATGCGGCACGTATCCTAGGTTCTTCATTTTTCAAGGGAGCCTCTAAATTCTTCAGTAGTATTTAAAATATTTGCATTATAGTGCATTTCTTTTATTTTTGGGTCATCTTTATACTGAAACATTAGACAGGATCTTCATTATAGTTTCAATCCGTTTTGTCCAGGCACTCCAAGCTGTCACGATTGATAATAACGCAGGATTAAGAAGAATTTACCTGTAAATTTTCAGTTCTTCAATATTATCAATTTATTTGCAACAGCTGCTTTTATTTATGAGGCATAACATTGTGAAATGCTTGGAACAGGTTTCTTGAACTCAATATCAAATTAGGTTTTTTATGTCTAATACTAAGTAATTTAATAAATGTGAAACAAGTTTTTTAGTTTATGAAATTATTACCTGAAATAAAAATTCAGAATATTCGTAAATCTCTTTACGATTTTCCTGCAAATTTTTCAGGATTTATATTTGCTAAAATTTGAGCTCATCAGGGAACCATATTATAAATTCCCAGTTCAAAGAAATATTTTCAAGAAAATGTGAATCATCTATTAAAACTTTAGATTAATGAAATATGCCACGAGTTTTAAAGTTTGCTAGTATACTGATTATGTATGTAGTTTGGAGTTTGCACATAGTTTTAGGCAAGGTTAGGAAGGTACAGACAGTTCAAAAAATTAAATGACTTTTGCTATATAGCTGAAATTGTCGAAAACATTTTATTCGAAGCACTAATCATATTTCGATGTTATTGAGAAATGCCATTTAATTCAGCATTGAGGTGCTAACTGAAACTCATTTTCCAAATGTTGTTCCTAGTCATTTTGAAGTGCTCATATAAACAGAACAAAGTTAAAACGAAGAAGAAAATTTCAATTGAATCTTGTCAATGAGAAATGCATCCTGTCTTTATGCTTGGTAACTTTCATTTCAACTCACAGAAGCAGATAATCATAAAAACAGAAAATTTGATTAAGAATTTTTCATTTCATTTTTATTTATTCCTTAAAAATAAATATAATTCATTTTTTCTGAATTTACGACATGTTGATAAAAAAATAATATTTGCAAAATTAATTTTTTGTTTTCTTTCTCCTTCTAGAAAGCTTAACAAAACTAACATATTCACGTAACAAAAGTATACAGTTTCTGAGGACATAGCAAATTGAAAGTTATTATTTCGAAGCATCAGCTTCAGGTTTTTTGGTATAAACATAACGTTTACTAGGAACACGATTCATCCTTAAGAGCAGATTGCAATTGTTTTTCCATTCTAACATAATTGAAAAGGAAAGCTTCACATAATATTTACCTTTCTTAACTTTCAAATTGACAACACTTGACAAACTGTAAACGTTATGATTTTTTTTCATTACAGTGTGGCTGCAGAGAATATTGATTAAGTTTGTTTCTTCAGTTATATTCTTTACAAATATGAACACAAATATTTCACTTTAGTTCAACCCTAAGATTACTTTCCTTTGCTTTTAAAACATAACAGTACGCTCAGATTTTTTAGCGAAATTCAGAGTCGAGGACGTTTCTTAAGCATGAAGATCTGAATTAAACTACGTGCGTACTTATATGAAAACGAAACAGAAGTTTATGCCCAAGATGCGCATTAATTATTCCAACCAGCGGCCGAGCGGTAAAGTCTCTGAAACTGGTAGTCGATCCGAGGTTCGAATCCCGCGAACGGGCCTGGCTGCATGGGCGTTTTCGTGGTTTTCTTCGTGTGTAACGTGTATACGAGCCAGTTTCCATTAGAAAGTCCTCCACAAAGGCATCTCTTCCGTTAGGCAGATAGCCCTCGGGGCTATGCTATAATCACATACATGTATTAACCACATACACACACACGCATTAACTATTGGCAAAGAATTAAATATGGCTAAATACCTGAAATTTAAATAAATAAATAAAAATTATAAGAATATAAAATTTGAAAGCTTTCAGATTTTATGATGCGCCCAAAGAAGTGTTTTTTTAATGTTTTATGTGTTACATTTTATTTATTAAATATCTTATTATTCGCACTTAAATCACATAAAATTCATTTCAACAGCAATACCACAAAATTTAATATCTTTAAAATAACAGTACTTAACTTAACAGCATATCTTTAGAATTTTCGATAGACAGTCTCATGCGCTGGAGATAAAAGTGTTATTTTTCGCACAGTGTTGCGATTGCTCGCATTGGTATCGTTGAGTTTTTTAATTGAAAATTCGTTAAAGTTTGACAAAATATGAAACAGATAATAAAAATAAATTCAAAATTCGGGCTTCCAGGTGGTTTGGTGGAGGATTACGTTATTCAAAATCTGATGGCTTTAGGTACTGTTGTGTTTTTCACAATGCGAGAAACATTCATGCAGATTCTTCATTTAGTTTCTTTAAATATAATACAGGGCGATAATATTTGGTAGCAACAATTTGAAAAGTGAAATGGGCATTTACAGTGAAACAACGTAAAATGCAGTTTTGAAACTAATAGCTCTTCTGGGTTACCGCTCCTTTGGGCTAATAAAATGAAATAAAATAAAATTCGTCCCGAGTATTTGACAGTATGCAAATAAATTTCCTTTTCATATACATTCTTCATTAACATGATCAAGATATATTGCATCTATTTCGGTTTTGACGTTAGGAACACCTTTAGTTGGGTGTCCAAAACTTTTTAAGTATAACATTATGTTATATAACTCTACCAAATCTTTCTCCCCAGTTACGTTTCCAATCGTTGGAATCGCAATAAAATCGCATTACATTACATTAATAATTGAAAATCTGTAGATTATCAGAGAAAAGTGACCTTGATGGTCAATGGCGATCATACGTTAGATTGTTAGCTGTGTTATTCCAATAAGATCAGCCGCAACATTCAGTTTTGTTTCATTTTAAAACAATTTATCTAAATTTATTTTATCGACCAGTACCAATGATCGCACGCATTATCGTGAATGTTCATACCTACCGATGGATAATATGTACGTGACTAGTGCGAATAGATTTGACGACAACAGCATTCAAGCTTTATTTTATTTCACAGACTTATACCACTGCTCTACGCTGATAAGCTATCGGTTTACCTCAAATTATTATCTTCATTCTACGAATAACCAGCCCATCTCGCAAGAAATGATACGCTTTATTTCCATTTTAATTTAAATATCCATTTGAATTTCCTCTCCCATAATAGTGATCAATTGTTTACTAATACATAACAGGAAGTAAGAAAAGACTTTCTCAATGATATGCGTTACAAACCTTGTTCAGAATCGTTTATTTTCGTATATTATATTATTTTATGCGTTGCTAAAACATTTAAATAAATTTCATAAGTATAATGAGGGGGTACTGGAATCGATTTAAAAGATTTTTGAACTTTTCCGCTCGTATTCTTAAAGGCGTTAATTAGTTTTTATTTTAATGTCATTAGTTAAGAATTGAATAAACCAATAAGTAATTCCAAGCATATTCATAAATTCAAGACAAAAACAATGCTGTTACATTAGAATGCTACAATTTAACGATGAATCAAAAACTAAGCGCTTGATCAGAAGCGTTAAATACCTTGCAGCCTATTTCCTCAATGAATGGTTCGATTTCTAGATTTTCAATTAAATTTCTTCCCTTAATGTTATCATCAATATTCAAGATAAGGAGGTTTTGTTTTCAATAATTATTAGTGGTTCAGATTTTTATATGATTTCAACTAAAACATTTTTTCAGAAAATAATTTCAAAGTACCATCCTCTCGAGCAGTTAATAATAATAAGAAATTTTCTGAAGCAAATGAATTTTTGAACAATTTGTTAATAATTAAGACACAATAACACGCCGAATAAGTACTAACAACAAAAATCAACGTTAATTTTCAAAGTCAAACAACAAAAATCAGCGTTAATTTTCAAAATTTTTACAGGACTAGTTTCGATGGTTTTACCGAACCACCATCTTCAGCTGTAAAACCGCAAATGAACAAGATAGGAAGTAATGATTAGATAAGATAAGAAAGTCTGGACAAGCATGAGCAAGTGGCGCCATCTGTTGGTGAAACCAGAACTAAAACATAATTTCTTTAAAGGCCAAAGGCAAAGATGGATTGGAATTAGGATCATTAACAAGAAAAGAAAGATTTTTTGAATTTGTTAATAACTTAATATGGTATATGTATTCTGAGCGTTCAAATTTCGAAGAAAATGTGAAAGTGAATTTGTGAACAAAAGTGCACAAACAATAAGAATGAATCCTAATTCAGTCTTTGAACGTTTATACAAGCCGTTGGAAACAATAGTAATTTTAGCTACATGATTATTTATTAAGGATTCAACTCGTTTTTTATTGCTCTTGTTTAAGTCTCCGATGAAAGAGCTTTTGGAATACTAGGCAAGAATCATTGGAGACTAACACATGAAACTCGTATTTTAAATACCGTAACATACATGACTTTCGAATTTATTGCAGTCAGCTGCACATTACTTTTAATGAGGCTTTTATTTTATCTTTATTGTATTATCTTTGATTCTTTGGTCATAATTTACAATAGAAAAAGTTCATCAAATACTTTTTTTTTTTTTTTTTTTTAAATTCAGAATCGTTTCTTTGTTCAGAAATAACAATCACACTGAAATCTTCCTGTAAGTTATTTCGTCCTTTTTATTTAAGGCAACAACAAATGCCATCACTGCAATAATGCTTTTACTCATTTACGAAAATTTTATGAAGACAAAATACAATAACATCGCTTGTTTAAATGCGTATATTTCTGACTACTGCTTTGGGAAACTTAATAAGCATCGAAAATATGTCTGCAGTTAATTTATTGCTTGTTCTGAGGTTCTGATATAAACGCGCTCTTATAAACTAATTAACTAACTATTAACTAATTCTAATATTTTGAAGTAAATCTTTGGGCATAACTTATTAGAATCATAAATTCATATTTCAGAAGGAATGAATTCTATGATGGCTTCAGATTTCATCTGTTCTTCCCATTTCGAGCTTTCGGCAGAACTTAACTGCGACCGCCCTCATTTCAAATAGCGGCAGCATCTAATTTGGAAAGCAACCGAAATCGCAGCATGAATATTCATGCTCCATTTAAAGGCCGCATTTGCATTTGATGCCCGAAAATTATTTGAGAGTATTTGCTTTCAAAGGAGTGGCAACAGTGACCTCAATCGATACTTAATCTGCAGTATATTGAATGTCCCCCATATTTGAAAACGGTTGAGGTAAATTAAGAGAAAGTTGACTTTAAATTAGTCCACACTGTGACAGCTAATATTTTACTATGTAAATTATGAATAAAAAGATTTTGCATTTACTATCTTGACGAAATGTTTTCTTGCAGTTTGTAAACAAATTAATTACTCTTCATAAAGCTTATAACGCAGTTTTTATGAACTTTTCAATATTTTATCCCCAAATGCTAGAAATTGGAGTAGAGAAATACTAATTTAATTTCGTCTACATTGTCTGTAAGGCACCTCTTCAAGTTTCTGTTCAGTTTAGAGCAGTGCCTCTTAATTGCTTTTTCATTGGTGATTCTTTTTTTTATCTTTAAGGTGTTTTCGTGACTCCAGCCATTAAATGTAAAATGCAGATATAAAAGTAAATATTTTCTCATAAATAATTTATTTCCTTTGTAAACAGTATACATATGAATAAAAAGAAGTAATATACAAAAAGAAGTTTACATACGAAAAAAAAGAAAATTTACTATTTGTTTCAAGTCCATAAAAATTAATGAAAAAATAACGTTTTATTGAGATATCTTGGTGCTATATTTGACACTACTGGACGTAAAATACCTTCATCAATTTTTAAACGTTGAACAATATTTCGATTTAATAAGTGTTATATCTAAAAACGTCGTGAATGGGGGATGAACATTAACGCCATTTGTTCAGAAATTATGGGGAATTCACTTCTAACTCCTATCCAGAATTCAGTCAAGAATTTTACTCAAAGATTTACTTTTTAGGGATTAATATTTACTAAAGTTAAGGATTTCCTTTTTTTATTTTTCAATAAAAGATTATGAAATTCAGGTTTTGAGTCATTCGACAGTTAAAAAAATTTCATAATACAGGTGATTAATCTCATTATTACTAATAAAAATGGTTTTGAATCAGAGAAAACTTTTCAAAAACAAAAGCTATTATAAATCAAAGACCCTCAGGCACTCTTGTGATCGCTGAGGTTGTCTGCGGCACATTAAAATTAAATTGGGGTGCTGGACAACGTCGGGTGGTTGTCGAAAGGTTTAAGGGGTCTCACGACCTTAAAATCTTCAAAAATATCGATTTTTTGAAAAACATATATGTTTTAGTTTGAACATTTCTGCGCACTTTAAAAAAAACCGTGTTAAAATATTCCGTGTAGTTTAGGAGATATCATTAAAAACGTAAAGGTCACTGACACGAGAATCCTTCATCAGGTATGTAAATAAACATTTAAAGGGACACGTCATTTGCTCACAGCTGTCCTAGCCGTTATATAACTGAGTGTTGCTACATTCTAGCCTACAAGTCTTATTTTTATTTCGTCAGCAATCAGTAGCAATGATTCTACTCAACTTAATACTTATTCTGAATGTTTACATCTTGTTTCCGTAAGCTATTACTACGTTGTTTGATTCTGCAAAGTTATATTGACGTTTGCAGCATTTATTTGGTGTACATTGAAATTTTGATGCGTTAGTCTTTTTGCTGCAATAATAAGTATATTTATATATTATATTTGTGATGGCAAATAATAAAAGAGCTTCTGGGAAGCGAGCTAAAAAACGTCGCTTCCACGGCAACCGCTACACGAATATCAGATCTGAACTTTCTGATAAAAGCTTGGTTTCATCAGGTGATGACCATAATACTCAAATTGAACATGTAGAAAGTGCATCCGAGAAAAAGCTTAACAATGCATTATTTAATGAAAGTGATACTGACATTATGAATCGTTTTTATGGCTATATAATTATGGATAAAGACATATTGTTTGCATTTTTGAAAGAGAATGTAATGTGCAAATTGTGCTATAATTCTGTCAATATTTCTGAGAGAAAACCCTTTGGATTATTTTCAACAATTTCTGTGAAAAGTGTAGTTTTAAAACAGAATTCAATAATTAAAAGTTGATTGGTGAACACAAAAATGTTCCTGAATTAAACAGACGAATTGTTTATGCTATGCGATGCATTGGTCAAGGTCTGGAACCTCTGGAAACATTTTGTGGTGTAATGGATCTAGGTAAACCTGTGACACAGAATGCTTATGACAAAATCTGCAAACATATAAATGCAGCTTCAAAAACTGTCGCCATTCAAAGTATGAAAATTGCTGCAGAAGAAGAGGCATGCAAAACTGCATCAAATTATGTCACCGTAAGTGGTGATGGAACATGGAAAACGAGAGGACATACTTCACATATTGGAGTATGTTCTGTAATAGGTGCTGAAACAGGGAAGGTTTTAGATGTTGAAGTTCTCTCGTCCACTTGTAAAGGATGTGATCTATGGAAAGCAAAAAAATCTGGGAAAGCTTTCGAAGAGTTGCAAATGAAACATTTGCCAAATTGTCAGAAAAATCATATCGGTTCTTCAGGAAAAATGGAAGTCGATGGTATGATAAAAATTTTTCACAGATCAGAAGCTGAAAGAGGTCTCAAATATATTAATTATATTGGTGATGGTGATTCTAGAACATTACCTGCTATACGTGACAGCAAACCATATGATGATGAAACTGTTTCAAAACTTGAATGTGTTGGTCACGTACAAAAAAGAATGGGAACTCGACTGAGAAAGCTAAAACAAGACTATAGATGTAAAAAGCTGGAGGACGGTAAACCTTTATCAGGCAAAGGACGACTGACAGACACCATGATAAATAGGCTGACTCAGTATTATGGAAATGCAATTCGCTCAAATGCTTTGTCAGTTGATGAAATGCGTAAGGGTATTTGGGCAGTTTATTTTCATACGAGATCAACTGATGCTGAACCGTTACATACATTTTGTCCTGCTGGTGCAGACTCATGGTGTAAATATCAACAAGCAGTTTCAAATGGCTCAGCGGGTAAATTTCATCATAAAGTGACTTTGCCATCTTCAGTCATGGATGTTATAAAACCTGTTTTTAAAGCTTTATCAAGTCCAGATCTTTTGAAACGATGCCTTGGTATCTTCACTCAGAATCCAAATGAATCTTTTAATTCCCTCATATGGCAGATGTGTCCGAAAACTTCTGGATCTGGGAAACGAATTGCAGAAATTGCTGTATATGAAGCAGCAATTTTATTTAACATGGGCAAAAAGGGTAGGCTATCTGTCATGAGGCAAATGGGTATCCATCCAGGTATAAATGCAATAAAATCTCAACTTCGCAGTGATATGAAACGTGTAAATACTGCTAAGAAGAGAGCAATGCAAAACACTATAGAAGCACGAAAAGCAAGGAAAAGATCCAAAACAAGTTTAGAACATCAGCAAATTGATCAAGAAGGAATAATGTATGAACCTGGAGGTTTTTAATTTGTGTATATAAATATTATGAATAGTAACAGTATTTTGTGATAAGTTATGTGTGTCGAGAAAAATTTAAACATCTTGTTCAAGAAACTGATTATTAATTATATTTTTATTCTCAGAAATATTTATAGGTTTATAACACAGTTTGCACATTGCATTCTCTTTCATGTATATGAAAAATATATCTTTATCTGCAATAATGTATCCTTGATAACGGTTGACTGTGTCATCACTTTCATTAAACAATGCATTGTTAATTGTTTTTCAGATGCAGTTTCCTTATTATAAATATATATTCTGTCATTAACTTTATTCAAAACACAAACAAAAAGCATAAAATACAAATTAGGTACCAAATACTACGAGTTAAGTCACAATGTTACTCATTTTTATAGCGATGCAAACTTTACAGGTCTTTATCTCAAAACGTGTTTTTTTAATGCGTCGCGCATGATATTTCAAAAACTTTTTAATGTATCTTTATGAAATTTGTACCATAGTATTATCATGTTACACTAAATTAATTAAACTAAAATTTTGGTATTTTAATGAAATGTTTCAATTTTATAAGGTATGTAAAAATCAAAATATAGCAAAAAAATTATATTTAATATATATATCATAAAAAAATTAAAAATGCATGAATTGTGTAATATTTTTAGTTCAGTTATATTCTCAAACATTCTTCTGCATAAAAAAAGAAAAATTAAACATTTTGGTACAAAACATTTCTTGTACATGTGCGCGCAGTGTGCGTACAGATTAATTAGATGTGAAAAATGTCTTATAATTTAACATTTGTTTTTACAATTTTTATTATAATTTTCAAATTTCAAGTACATTTAATTAAAGAATAGACATTAAATTAATAATGAACAAAATATTGAGTATTTTTGATAAGAATTAAAAAAGTTGCACAAGATTGAAAAAAGGTAAAAAAATTCATCTTTCGACTCATTCAAGGGTCGTGTGACCCCTTAATATAAAGTAAAATACTTTTGACCTATTTTCATTCTAATGAAAATTAAAATAAATTGGTAACAAGTTTTGAGACCTGAGTAGAATATAAGTATAAATAAATGCATAAATTTCAAGCAAAGGTATCATAATACAATTAGTATGGTCCTGTATATTAAATTTATTTAAAAAACGCTACAAAAATAGATTACGTTACATAAGTATATTTAAATGTAATTCCTATCTGTTTATATGTTACATTTATTTAAGCAAAGTTATACTTCTGAATTTAATTTATAAAAGCGTTTCATTATATAACCTTTATTAAAATAAATTAAACTAGTATTAAATTTTGTTGATTTTTTTTTTATAATTGACTTATTTTTCCTTGAAAATTAAATAATTAATTTTAAGAAAAAATGCTTACCTATACAAAATGTGACCCTTACTTAAAGTTTTATCCTTACAACTTAAATAATTAATTGACAAGAACGTTACTTCGTGCCATTCCATTTTAAAAAATTTAAAAAAAAAAAAAAAAAATGTTAATAAATAGTAGGGTTTTTTTTTTTTTTTTTTTTTTTTTTTTTTGTGTGTGTGTGTGTGTGTGTGTGTGTAAAGCAATGATACGTTTTATTTTCTTTATATTGTTCTCTCTCTTTACAGGCTACAGAATGAGTGAGAAGAAGAAACATTGCAAGCAATATAGTGTTGAATATTTAAAATATAGCTTTAGTCCGTTACCCAGGAAATAGGACTTTAACTATGTGTGTTCTATGTAATAAAACTTAAACGAGTCAATGAATCATATGGAATATTTGACAAAAGTCCATAGCGACATAAGATAAAATTTACTTTTTTTTTAAATAGTCAAAGAAAAATATTTGAAAACACCGTCATTGTGAAAACATTTGAGCGAGATAACGATGGATTGCGTGCTTCTTATAAAAGTTTGATACTTATAAATTATATATTACTTATATACTTATAAAAGTTTGACTGTAAAGTACAGTAAGCCTCAGATAGTTGGTAAAGATCTTTTTCTATTAGCTGTATGCGAATTAATATACACCGGGCTGTACAAATGAGATTTCTATATTATAAGAATTCCACTGAGTAATATTACAATACAAAGATGGACTAACGAAATGACTTGCTGCCTAGAATATTCTTCATGTGAATACTTAAAAATATCTTAATTTTCTATATAGCTTAATGAGTCAACTTCGCTAGGAAGTGAAGATTTAATTTTAGCTTACGCGATATTTGTAAAAGGAAAACGTTTCCCAAGAATGGTTATTTGCAAAATGTGTGGAAATTAATACAAGAGGGAAAACAATATTTTATGAATTGAAAAGATTTTGCTATCTAAAACTGCTTAACATCCTCTCCGCTGCTACTGTCCCCCCCCCGTACCCTTCAATAATACCCTTTTTGTTGCTACTAACGGTGTTTCGGCAATGATAGGACCATTGCCGCCATAAGGAAGTTTTCTACATCCTAAAACAAGTTATATCGAATGTATTGTCTGTATATTGTGTGATTCATCGACGCCATATATTAGCCAAAAATCTTAGTGCACACTTGCATGGCTCACTAGATTATATCATTAAAGCAGTTAGTAAAATCAAAAGGAATTTCTATATTATTTGCTAATTATCTTCTTATTCCTATATTATACAATATTAGTTGCTCAACTTTGGAAAATTATGAAGATTAATCTTTTACTGCTTAACACGAAAGTTCGTGGGTTATTATAAAAGTGCGTGTTTGAATCGATTTTATGCATTCTTTGATTTAGTTTTGAAATTCCTGGAAAGAGACGACAGTAATTTTCGGTTCAGTTTAATTAATTCAAAAAAATGGCTTATATGACTGACTCATTTTCCAAATTTAACAAAACCAATTTAGAACTACAAAGTGATTGGTTAAATTCAGTCAGAGCTAAAAATATAATATTTGCGTTTGTTGCAAAACATTCTTTCTACAAACAAAACTTGTGGAGAAGAGAATGCTCTGGCTTTCCAAATCTTTCAAAATTGCAAAAACGTGATGAAGGTTTGCTCGCTTATTTTCAACACCTTGCTGCTCTTCATTCTGATCTCAAGCAAACATTTGAAGACATTATTCACATGATTATCCACGTCCGAGTGTTGGACCCTTTTGTAAGTAAACCCACAAACTCAGATGATTTCGTACTAATGCAGGAATAATTTATTCAAATATCCTCAAATGAGGAACTGAAACCATTTTCGAAAAAGATACGACAAATTCTGGTTGTAAAATCAAATACAAATACAGATTTATATCCTACATTATGGGTAAAGTCAATATAGAAAAGCTGTTGAGTGCTATTTCATCTTCCTATTTAGGAACTTGGATTCAGTGCAGTTATAAGCCTCATCATGGAAAGTAAAAAAAAAAAAAAAAAAAAAAAAAAAAAAAAAAAGGAAATTGACTGGAAATTAGTGCTTGTGAAGACGACGTACGAATGTTACTCACAAACACAGAGCTGAACATAAATAATCTCAAATCATCCCATCAGGTTTACCCATCTCATTGAAAAAAAAAATGTGATTTTTGGATTTACTTTCCTAAAATTTATTTGCATTAGTATGAACGGGAGCAGCAGAGGCTACGAGTTCTCGTCAGTCTTTCGACAAACAGCGAAACTGGTGAAAACTCAGTTTTGCTTGCAGCCAATGGGCTTTCCGAAAATGAGCAATATTACGGATTTAGAACATTAAGACTTGAGAGACAGAGAAAATAGTAAATATTATCTTGGCAAAGATGGAAACGAGTGGGTGCAAGACTCCGCCCAACAAATGTTAGAAGAAGATCGTGTAATATTGTATCGCATTTACCCCATGTCTAAAAAATGATTCTAATTACGTATCTCTAACAAAGTCGAATTACGTATCTCTTGCAAGCGTTAGAGAAACTTTTTAATCATTTTTGATGTTGCTATTGCAAATGTTACTGTCAAATGCCTGAATATTTATGTTGATTATGTAGAGTTGCGCGCCTCCAATCTGCACGCAACCAAGAGCTGATTGTTGAAATTGGAAAATAGACAGAGTCTTGCTAAGGGTTTAAGTCCCTTTTTATTCAACTTAAGAAATTACAATTGCGTGCTCTTGACGCTCACAAACTACGCCGACGACTAAGAAAATAATAACAAGACTCTAACTACGAGGCTCTCTAAAAGTAACTAACCTCACCGCGTTTTACAATACCGCTGCTAATTCAGCAAACTTTGAATATCACGTTGAACGATTAACAATTCTCCGAGGCAGGCACACAGGCCGAAATGCGGGGTTCTTCAATTCCTGGCTAACTACATCCGCGCTCATGAAGTAAGAACAGCACATCTCGAACTCGTTTCCTTTCTATTTAACTCAGAATACTTCCGCTGATAATTTGAATCCTTGCACGTTCTACTAAAATTTACATACTCTGGCATTGGCAGTTCCAGGGGAAAGTAAGGCTTGACAGGAAAGATAGTTTAAACTTAAAATAAATGTTAGTTAAAATAAATATAAACCCTACAATTAAATTAAAACGAAATTTTATGCCAAAAGAGATACATTTTCAACGAACACAGCGGAGATAAAAGTCTTTTTCTCTTTTGATTTCAATTCCTAGATATGTAGACACTTCTCCAAGATTTCGAATGTCGAAATATTCTTTGAGAATTCGTTCAACTTCTTGAATTGATTCACACTTGTCGTTCGCGACTAATATGTCATCAACGTAAACGATTATGTAAGTTCTTGCGTTTTTCTCGATTAGTGTGAAGGAACATGGCCTTGAACGTATCCTTGTTTGCGCAGGATTTCAGCTATCTTGTGATTCCAGTTTCTGGCTGCCTGTTTTAGTCCGTAGACACTTTTATTCAGTTTACAGACTTTATTTGCTTCTGAAGCAGAGATGTAGCCTTCCGGTTGCTTCATATATATATCTTCTTTCAGATCTCCATATAGAAACGCTGTTTTTACATCGAAGTGATTTACGTGCATTTTCTTTTGAGCTGCTATTGCCAAAATAGTCCTTATTGTTGTATATTTTACGACTGGTGCGAATGTTTCGTCGTAGTCGTGCCCAAATTTCTGGCAATATCCTTTAGCTACTAAACGAGCTTTATATCTGATAACATTTCCTGAAGCGTCGGATTTTGTTTTAAATGTCCATTTGTTTCCAATTGCTTTCTTTCCTTTTGGAAGATCGACTAGTTCCCATGTTTTGTTCCTCTTCAGTGCTTCCATTTCTTCTTTCGTAGCTTTTAACCACAGTTCCTTTTCTTTGGTAGGAAAAGTTTGAAGTTCTTCCCAGTCTTTAGGAACTTTGATTTCTTCGTTCTTAGCCATGTATGAGAATCTGTTTGGTGGGATTCCTTTAGTCGTTCTGTGGGATCTTCTCGGTAATGGGGGAATTTCTTCTGTGTCAATTACTTCCTCTGTAATATCATTTGGACGTGGTTCTGTCAATTTATTTTCTTTAAAAGGCCATTCTATTTCCTCATGCTGATCATTTAATTGACAAGGCATTTCTTCTTTTTTGTTTTCATCGAATATTACGCTTCTTCTGATCACGACGTTGTTTGCATGTGGCATGTAAATTCTATATCCTTTAGTACGGTCACTATATCCAACAAGAATTCCTTTTTCTGCTCTTTCGTCTAGTTTGCTTCTTTTCTGCTTTGGAACTCGACAATAAGTTGTGCTGCCGAAAACTCTGATATGGCTTAGGTTCGGCTTCTTATTATTCCATAGTTCATACGGTGTTTTTTCAACTGATCTTGATGGTAGCCTGTTTTGTAGATAGGTGGCTGTCATTACGGCTTCACCCCAAAATTCTCTTTTGAGTCCTGAATCGAGTAGCAGGCATCTTGTCATTTACATTAAGTATCGATTTTTTCTTTATGCTCTACCGTTCTGTTGCGGTGAATATGCTACGGAGGTTTGATGTTCGATTCCCTCTTCCTTTAGATAGTCTTCAATCTCTTTGCTTGTATATTCTCCTCCATTGTCTGTTCTTAAGACTTTTGGCTTCTTTCCAAATTTGTTCTTCGTCATGGTTACAAATTGTTTTAACTTGGAGATGGCTTCATCTTTTGTAGCTAGCAGATAGATCGTTGTGTATCTCGAATGATCGTCGATAAATGTTATGAAGTATTTCTTTCCTCCTAGTGATGTTGTACCGATTGGTCCACAAATATCTGAGTGTATCAAGTCTAGAACTGATTTCGCTCTATAGTTGTTTAGCTTGGGATACGGCAATTCAGTCATTTTTCCGATACAGCATTCGCATTCTTTTTCCTTTTTGGCTTCTCCGTCAATTCTTATTCCGGTTGCCAGGTCATCATTCTTTAGCCTCTTGATTGCTTCATAATTTCTATGTCCTAGTCTTCAGTGCCATAGATCTATACTATTTTCTCTTCTTTCTGCAGTTGCAATTTTGGCTTTTCTTCTTTGCGATTCAACTATGGTGTATAAATTTCCTTCTGCTTTAGCAATTCCTATAGTTTTATTTTTCTTCTTTATTCTGCAAATATCTTCTTCAAATTCAACTGCAAATCCTTTCTTTGTAATTTTTCTTACGGATATCAATCCTCCTTCTAGGCCAGGAACGTACAGAACATCCACGAGTCTCACTTCTATTTCGTTATCTTCGTCGTCTGTACAGTATAAGTATCCTTCTCCTATACCTTCGGACTTCATCTGCGTGCCGTTAGCAATTGTTATCTGCTCAGTTTTGCTTCTATCCAATTTGGTGAAAAAGTTTATGTTATCGGTCATATGACAAGTAGCACCTGAGTCAACTGACCAGTTTGAGTTTTGAGATTTTCTTTCTCTGGTGACTTCGAACGTGTAATTCTCAGTCTTCTCATGATTGTTATTTTCGTTTTCATCTTTATATGTATCCTCATTTACAGCAATTTTCGTTTTCTGTTTATTTCCATAATTTCCTTTATTTGTTTGCTTTTCATTCTTGAAAAATGAGTTACTTTCGTTTTTATCTTTTTCTTTGTGGTTATTTAAGAATCTGCACTCTTTTTCTGAGTGTCCTATTTTTTTGCAATAATTGCATCTTCGTTGATTTAAATGCTGAATTTTGTGCTAAAATTCGTTTTGAAGGCAGTCGTTTCTTCTGCTCGGGTGACTTCTTTTCTTCTCAGGCATTCGTCGATGAGTTTCGTTTTTACGTATTCCAGCGTTAGTTCTTCTTCTGGGCGTGCTTCTAAAGCTGTAATGAGATTTTCGTAGCTCTTTGGTAAGCCGCTTAGTAAGAGCGCTGCAATGTGACTGTCCTTTATTTCTTCACCAATTCCTCGCAGTTCGTCTACGATTTCGACCATTTTGTTGACGTGTTCTTCGAGTTTGTATTCGTTTTCTGCTTTTAACGTATACAACTTTCTCAGAAGGTAAAGTTTACTGGAAAGATTCTTTCTTTCATGTATTTTCTTTAATTCATTCCATATTTCTTTGGCTGTCGTTTTATTTCTTATGTGTACGATTTGGTTGTCTTCTACGAGTAAACTAATGGTAGCTTGTGCTTGTTCATCTCGTTTTCTCCATTCGACGTTTATTTCTTTTGGTGTATCATCTGCTATTAAATCCCATAAATTTTCCTTTTTCAGGATCATTTCAAGTTTGTATTTCCATATTTGATAGTTGTTATTGTTTAGTTTCATAATCGAATATTTATTTTCGCAGCTAGTAGCCATTTCTGCTTCTGTATTTCGAATGCGCAATACGCAACTATGCAGTTTTGTTTCGCTTTTGAAGACAGGCTTGGCTTTTTCCTTTTTCGGATTATCCACCGATAATTTATGGTAAAGTATCTTTTCTGTTTTTTATTCTTAATGGCTTATATCGATATATTTTATGCGTTTAGTTGAAGTAAACATATTTTCGGTCTCATAATCTTTTGTTGAAGGTATTCGTGGTTCATTTTTGTTTACTGTTACAACTTCGCTAAATCGACACGAGCAGATGAATAAAACAGAATTAAAGTTCTTACCTTAATAAAGTGTAATACAAGCTTCGGAGGTAAGGAACACGATCATTGTATTAGCAAACACAAAATAACATATTTATTAGGTATTAGAAGAAAAAAATATAGCGATGATTACAAGCGTTGTTTACTGTCCATTGCATAACGCGAGAAGTGAGTCATACAAGGAGAGAATGTTTCTCCTTGTTTTTTGGATCATGTCCAATCACAGTTAGCGGGGGTGAGAGGGGAGTTGCACAGCCTCATCGCTGTCGTTATGAATTGCTCCACACGCTTGACGCTCACAAACTGCGCTGACCCGGCGGTAAAATAAAAATAAGAACCTGAAAAGAAAATAATAACAAGACTCTAACTACGAGGCTCTCTAAAACTAACTAACCTCACCGCGTTTTACAATACCGCTGCTAATTCAGCAAACTTTGAATATCACGTTGAACGATTAACAATTCTCCGAGGCAAGCACACAGGCCGAAACGCGGGGTTCTTCAATTCCTGGCTAACTACCTCCTCACTCGTGAAGTAAGAACAGCACATCTCGAACTCGTTTCCTTTCTATTTAACTCAGAATACTTCCGCTGATAATTTGAATCCTTGCGCGTTCTACTAAAATTTACATACTCTGCATTGGCAGTTCCAGGGGAAAGTAAGGCTTGACAGGAAAGATAGTTTAAACTTAAAATAAATGTTAGTTAAAATAAATATAAACCCTACAATTAAATTAAAACGAAATTTTATGCCAAAAGAGATACATTTTCAATGAACACAGCGGAGATAAAAGATCTCTTTGTTTTACTCCATAACTCTGGCATTATGAGAGCTGCACACTTGAATACGAAAGATCTCCCATGTGTAATATACGTAGATCTCCCATGTGTGTGTGATCTCCCATGTAGAACAAGAATGCAAGTTTTTCGGTTACGATATCAATCACCCATTTTCATTTTCTCTTTCGACGTTTGAGGTCCAAACTAGACAATAGTAAAGCGAGAAATTAATTTGATAGACTAGCCCCAATAAGAAACGTTTTGGAAAAAGCACAGTTAATAATTTTAAAAAAAAGTATATTAAATTTCGGAGTATTTTACTAGTGATAAGAAACTAGAACTACTTCGCGGAAGATGGCTGTTTCAGCAATACATTAAGAGCAAATCAGAGCAATATAGCACAAAATTTCTGTGCTGTATGCTGCCCGCACTTATTATACATATAATTTGGAGGTTTTTGTTGGACAGTAATCTGATGAACTTTTCAGAGTAAGCAATAAAACAAATAATGTCGTAAAGTGACTTTTTGCTCCAGTTACTCAAACTGATCGTAATATAAATGTAGATAGCTGGGTTCATGAATTTGCCGTTAACATAAGAATTGCTGGAGGGGAAAAAACTTCAAATTTTTAGTACAATTAGGAAGAATAAAAAAGAAATTCCTGAAGAATTTTTACCATATAAGTCGAGGGCTGTGCATTCCTCATATTTTGGATTTTATGAGAGGAATATTCCTTTAACTTTGCAGATTCTTAAGAAAGATTTGGTTTGTTTGATTACGGTAAAGATCTCAATTATTACCTTTTACAACTTGACCAAAGGAGGAGGAGATACAGTGGATGAGATGTGTAGAATGTATTAAATGCCAAGAAAACGTCACCCTTGGCCTTTGACAACTTTCTTTGGTTTATTAAATATCACAGGCATAAATTCTTATCCTGTCTATAAATTCAATAATGAAGACAAAAATTTCTCATTACGAAATTATTTTAAAACATTTGCTTTTGCAGTTGCTTTTTGAGTTCCGACCACGGTCTTTACAAATTTAGCTATGAATGCGTACGACAGTTTTTGGCGGCAGAAAAATCCTAAACTATCTATTGAATGCTAAATAGGGAAACTAAATAGGGAAATAAGCTAGTAAGAGGTAAACTAATATTTTTTATTTGATTTAAAGAAGATGAGAATTTTAGAAGAAAAATACTTATCAGTGTTTGTCCTAAGAAGAGTCTATTTTACATCAGGAACTCTTTCCAGGCTTTCACCAATATTTAGAGTTCCCAAGCTGGTAGCAGAAATTTAATATTGCAATCTACTTTTCATGACTTATTCCCGGATTAAGAACTTATATAATCTTTCTTTCGAAATTCTTTAAAATTAATTTTCATTCGCTTGATTACTTATTGATAAACGCATATAGAATGCAGCTTAGTTTATGAGCATCAGCTTAATTTATGAGTCAAATATAGAAAATGGCAATTTCTTTACCACCTGTTGATCCTTAAATGTACATAACATTATAAACAATTTTAACTACTTGTATATTAAAGAAACAAAAAAATTATAAGTATTCTCCGAGCAAGGAGTAGAATATGAGATCTATTTCAACTGCTTGTGAAATCTTTTGATAAATCAGCTCCACAAGCTTTGCATATTCCTTTTTTGTATAATTTTAATTTATATAGCAGAAACTTTAATAAATCTTCTCCAAATTCTTGATCATACATCTTAGTTATATACTTTAGTATATCATCTTTAAATTCACATAATTATTTACGAATGGAGAAAAACTCTTTTATTTATTTACATTTTATAACAAAAATAAATAAAATGCATATTTAAGTCTATTTATTTCATATCAAAACAATTTAGCACATCTGTTAAAAGTAAACAACTGGAGGCAGTCCAAGATTTGCTTTTATCTTTGTGTTTTTGTTGTTGCTACATCAGAACAAGCTCACGAAATTCATTGCGGTAAGGCCAGCAAGATTGCGCCTGTTTTGGCTAAAGCCTTCAGCACAATACAGGGGATTTCGCTTTGTTTCGCTCCAATTTTGATAGAGAGCACCCCGGGGAGACGAGTCCGAAAGACTCCTACTCCTCTCTCCCTACCTACAACCTCTCGAAAGTATTTTTGGTTCGCCATGTATTTAGAGTACCCTCATGCCGCAAAGACACTATGCATTTACAAACATCTATGCCTTTTCCGAGATTCGATACCGGGCCCTTCGGTTTCGCAGTTGGCTTCCGTAACCACTATTTTCTCTGGACAGCGCTCTTACATTTAAATATGATTAAAATATTAAATAATTATAATAACCAAAATTATGATCTAGTTGCTTCTGACTTTTCCAACTTCCGATTTAATGCCGTCTGTAAGAGCAATGCAAATATCCTCTAGTTAAAAATATTCCTCACGTCAATTGGTACGTCTTTATGTCTTTTCCTGAGAATAATTGATGCGCTTGCTACTTATGGTGGATAAATCTGCAGAATTCCTTTATCAAAAGAAATATTTTTGAATAAAATGCTCGTTGACTATTAGATTTTTTTCCTTTACGGAAACCAAAAAACTATCGAAAACTCAATCACTTCGTTTCATCAGAACTAAAGGAGCTCTCATAAAAAATGCATGCCATACTTCACTTCACATATTTTTCCAACCGTGACACATAAAAGAGCAGCCTTGCTACAACTTTTCTTCACTCGATATCCAAGCGACAAAAGTTTTCCACTATTTCTCGCTGCGTTGATTTTAAATGGAAGCAGACCAGGTCAATAAAAGAGGACCAACAAAGTAAACTCCTCCGACACAATTGCTTCCTATTTGAAACATTTAACTTACAATCAATAAAGGAATTAAAAAGATTCCTAAGTCCTTTTCCCTCACCCTTGGGTATTGCTGGGGCGGAAATTAGAAGATTAGTTTGTGACATGTCGGGACTTGTTTCTCATCTACTGGAGCGGCTGTAATCGATGGAACATTCTAATTAAGGATGACTGCAATCGATATTTAAGCATTTTTTGATCCCCACTGCCCATTTGTATCTGTTCATTGTGCTTTAATTCTTAGCTAGCAAAGAAATGTTGTTTTGATTCTTCCAGATTTTTTTTTTTCGTTTGAGTGATGAATGCAAGTGGTTAAATTTCAGCTTTTACATATACTACAGCCACAGAGTGACACAAATTGAGGCTGTTTCGTTTTTACTTTCTCTCAATCATTTTCTCTTCCGCTATCTACTTAATCCTTCTAGAATTATCTGGACATACGCTTTATATGTTTAATCCTTTTTCATCATTTCAAATGACAACAACTATAAAAGAAAATTGATCGATGTAATTTAATTTTCATCAATTAAGATATCCTAACAACAGGAGAAAATGCAAAATACTATACATATATATATATAGTAGGAATAATTTCGCGATATAAAAACAACTGGCTTTTCAGATGCCAGTCGAATCAATGTTTGTTGTATGAACTGCTATTATGATGGTCATCATACTCAGTAAAGTTATGAGTTTAGTTAATAGGATGAAGATTTTGCTCCAGGCGATACCTCAATACAGTGGTAGAACTAACTATAAATGTCAATAAGCAGAATTGCATTATGTATGCAATGCATGTATATATATACATATGTATTACATTAGGCATATATGTGTAAATATATATATAATATGACAAAGAGAAAAACACTTAGTAAATGTTGATGGCGTAACACACAGATAGTAAAGAGGAAGGATTCTGATTCTGCTAAAATGTTGAATTCGTAATGACTAGGAAATTTGCAGCTGCGTAAGGTTGAATATTCATCTTTATTTCAATTGACAATTAGTGGCCAATGTTCATAATATTAATGGGCATTCTAATCATGCCCATTAAAAAGCACTTACATTTTTCATACTGTTGCGAGAGGAATAGAGCACAGCAAAATCATGTCCAAGCAGCACAGAGGTTCAAGCTAAAAGTGCGCAATTACCCAGTATGGAAACTCACTAAAAGAAGGTTTTGGTTTAGTTTAGAAAGCTTTGCGTTCTTAAATTTTTTGTTCAAGTGTCGAATAGGCTATATCATCAGTTTAACGCAAACTCTGTGACATAGATTAATCTATAAATAGTGCAGTCCAGAAAAGTTATTATTATTTTTAGAATAGGAAGAGGAAATATCCGAATTAAAAATGAGGAATTAAGAGGCTATTATTAGATTAAATTATAAAGCTGATTTTCATATTCTTTATAATATCAATAATATATATATATATATATATATATTGTAATGAAGAAAAACTTACTATTGCAGGATAAGTTGATGGCGTAGCATATAGATAGCATAGAAAGTAGAATGTTGAATTTATAATGAACAGCAAGAATTTTCTTTGCGTAAAATGATGATTCATAATGAATAAGAAACTGGCAGCCAAAGCAGATTAAATATTCATCTTTATTTTAAAACCAGTTGAGGCTACAAATAACTTGGCAAACTACTCGTAGTTATTTAGAAATGTTTACATTTTTTATAGCTTTGTAGTAAGACGAGAGTAACAAGCAGCAATCCAGCTTGGCAGAAGTGCAGATGAAATCTTAAATCAGAATGATTTAGTTTCGGTTGTTAATCTGTTTGATTCGATAACTGCTATAAAATTAACATTACGCCAATACTGCTATAAAATTAACATTGACTGTTCGAGATATAGTTTCATTACATCACCAGTGTCATGCAAGAGTCAAATGTTAAGACATAGATTAGTCTCGAAATGAAGCAGTGCAGAAAGAGATTACTATTTTTAGAATACAGAAGCGATATATTAAATTAAAATTAAGCATTAAATAAAGACTGTTACTAATTTACGTTATTATTTATCTTTTACATATTTTCATTTTTTTACACATCCTGAATCAATTGCTCCTGTAAACAAAATGATGTTTTAATCAGCAAACCAGTTGTGAATTTTGCTCCAGTACTAAAAAACAATCTTCTCGGCCATGTCTCAAGGGAGATTTGGATGTCATCATTTCCCCCAAAACCACATCATCACAGAGATCATCATACGCAAACACACACACACATATATATATCTATATCTATATATATATTAAATATAATATAAATATATATATATATTAAAATATATATATATATTAAATATAATATATGTAAATATATATATATATTAAATATAATATAATATAATATAATGTACGTATTGTCTGTGTGTATTCACCTTCTCTTTAAAGTGATTATGCGACCTTTATTTTCGTAGCCTATGTTTCCAATTACAGTAATATTTTAGATAAGAAAAATTTTCATGTTATTCCATTTTAAAATTATAAAATCTAACTTTTTATATACTTTAGCACTATAGTTACATTTGCTAAAAGTCCATACTCATTTTCGAGAATAAAATGTATAAGGTATGGCACGCATATGAGAAAAATTGAACAAGAAATAGAAATTATTTTTAAATTTAAGCATATAATGTTCAGAGGTTATAAGCAATTTGAAGAGTATGCAAATTTGAAGACGTGAAAAATCAGCAATGCCCTCCTCTGGATGCGAACCTCGGACCTCTCCAATACGCGCCGAGTATGCTGACTATTTCACCACGTAGCCATGCTCAGAAGGCGGAAGAAATACTACCTTATATACAGCCCTTTTAAAGGGAAACTTGGGTCTACGGGACCCCATCGCCAAATCCTGGTGTGAAGAATCATCATCCACCACATTTTTTAATTCAGACGCCACTATAGAGACATCAGGTTATTTGGAAGCAGAAGAACGTGAAAAATGAGCAATGCCCTCACTGAGACTCGAATCTCATACCTCTCGAACACGCACCGAGCGTGCTAACCATTACACCACGAAGACATGCAAAGAAGGCGGGAGAAATACCTTACAACTGAAGTATAATTTTATGTGATTAAACATAAAATAACATTTTAGAAAAAGATTTAAAATGTTAATAGTTTAAGTGACAAGCTTTTATGTTCTCGTCGCTGTAAAACTTGTCACCCGTGAAATACTTTAATCATTACATAATTTTCCAAAAGAGAGAGCTTGGGATCTTATTCATAAAATATTTATAGAAGTTATGATCTGTGGCAATAAGTATCAAGCTTCATGTATTGCCATGCTGCCAGCTCATAATAGTATTATCTGGATAAATAAAAAATAAAGAATTATTTCTAATCCAATAAATCTGTTTGCTCAAGTATTAGATTATGTCGAATATTTTTTGCTATCCGTAGTAATTACTTCATTCTCACATTCTTTAAAAAGTGTTTGCATAAACGTACTACAGCCACATTCTAAAGCCTTGGCCTTTCTCCTGTTACAAGCAAGCAAACGGGGCTTAAAAAAGAAAAAAAATTAAACTGTAACATACTGCTAATCACCTTTTGATATTTGATACCCAGGTTATCTTTATTACAACTATGCTAATTGTCACATTTTAAGGACAGAATAAATTGCTCAACATTCATTAAAATTTTAGACATTCAAAATTCCATGTGCCATTCTTACATTCATTTTGGGGAAATATATAAGTATTCAAAATTCCTTTCATATCGCATTTTTGATGGCGATTCGTTAAAAAAAATGTAATTGGTAAAAATTTTAAAGAGCGCAGATTCTACGATTGGTGAATAAATGGTGGAATTACATTTAGATATTTCAAAACACAAATCTATTTTTGTTAAAGCTTTTTAATTTAATGACTTTTATTAAGTAAATATAAATTTGACAGAACGCCAAAACCAATCTGTTCCTAGTAAAAAGGCTTTCGATTTCCTAATTCTTTGCAAAAATCTACATATAAATGGAGATAAGGTCGGAAAAAAATAGGTTCGGTTGATACGTACGTTTTATATCTTTACAATACTACTCGCAATAAGTCAGAGTTCGAATGATATACTTTACTTAAAACGTGTCTTGTTATAAAGAATGAGTTTGTTAATTTGCCACTCTTTAATAAATGGGACCTCTTTCTCTGCTCAGAAACTGTGTTATTATTATTTGCAGAAAAATTTGAAGATACGAAATGCTTTCTTTAATGAAGGATTTTTACTTCGCATTTTCAAACTAATAAACTTAACTAGGTTAAGAAATGAAGATACTCAACTTGTCCGTTGAACTCAATATTTTTAATGAACGTACTGAGGAAACAAATAAAAGTACCTATTCGTTTCTTTGTTCGAGTGAGATACGTAATTACCAACATCAAAAAGATTTCATTTCTTTCCTTTTCATACTTCTGGCTTTAATTATTTGCAGACGGAACAAAAATTATGAAAATACAAAATCTTTGTAAAGAAAATATTTTTATTCCGAAAATAAAGTCTTATTTACAGAAGTAATTAAATACGTTTTCTTAAAAATTTTACTACTAACTCAAAGATATTTCATTAAGAAGATATTTCAATGTGGAGAGTGGTTACATAATCATGATTTCCATTTTTCGTTTACATTTACCAGTTAATTAATTATGAAAATATCTGATTTTCTACTATTTTAGCAATAAATATATGTGGAAAACCTTATAATTGATTTGCTATTTTAGTCCGTTATAATATATAACTTATTTTGCGTACAGTCCATATTCGTATTAAAGATCATTGTTATCATTCAACTAATACAAGAGGCCTTATTCCCACAAGTTCTTACTTCGACAGTAAATTTATTATTATATTTTTACGTTTACAGCTCTCGAAAAACTACGATAAACACGCTGAAACAATCAACAACACAGACTTCAGGGTACAACGGTGAAGACAGCTTAACGGCTAAGCACTAAAGTACAGAGGTATTAAAAATGATTCGATTTCTGACTGAGTCGACCGCTCTCAAATTGAACTCAACACACTCAAGTTACTCTTCACGATTTTGATCTGCCTTCGAGAACATTCTCGGGAAAACCGGTAAGAATTCTTTCTAGAATGTTCTCGCTCCGTCTATGGCATATCACCTATTTTGTCCCCAAATGGGCTATTTCGCGCCAAATGTGGCAACCCTGCCTTGCTTCCATTTTCTGGCAACCCAAACCCGCTTTGCGGGGAAGCTACCATAGCGCAGCTGGTCATTTCGCAACAATATGTCACTTCAGTCTTGAATTGATTTTATATCGCTAAGTATTTATTAATATAATATTTCCTTTTAAAATAAGAAAATAAATGTGAGTTAAAATAATTAAATATGGTCTTTAATTCAAAGTTCCACTGTGGGGTTGTCCGGACACCCTACGTTATAAATTCAGCCTTTTAATTAGGACAGACAAATCTGACTACTATACGAATTAGTCATTAATAATTTATTGTTTAAATTATTTTATAGATATATATTTAAAATGGCACAGTTTGGAATCCAATTTTTCTACATAACTTTTGGTACCGTAGTTTGTACTAAACATCGGTGCTCAAAGTCGACATTTTTAACAGCAGTGATTAACATGCCAGAAAAGTCTTCATCGATCATTCGCGTGTTCCCACACTGGTGTGTAATTTGCACAGAATTCGGGGTAGGGTTCTCATGTTTAATATACAGGAAGAAAATAAAAGTCTGCTTCAAAACTTTCCAATCAGCTATTTTATTTATTTGCAATCATCTTGTATTTATCCCTGAAATAATCCTTATTGCTAGTTTAAAATAACTGTAATTCTTAAGGAAAAAATATCATCTAAAACTGATCAGAATGGTGACTTATAGTTTTAGAAAAATAGCTGCCTGTCAGAAATGGACGTTTCTTCCATTCTATTGGGTCTAATACTTCAAATTAAAACTATCATGTCCCAAGGTCAGATGATTCTTCTGGTAGTTTACCGTCAGTCAAATTCTCTTAAATCAAGCTAGACAGACGGTAGCAGAACATTCGCCTCTGGCACAGTAATAGTAGTTAAATACGAGAATTTAATTTGAAAATGTACAAAACACTAAACACGCTAAGTATTAAGCAGCAGAAGAGAAATACCTAGTTCTTTCAAGAGAATACATTACATAATGCAATTCCAATAAAGTTCTATTAAGTTGTCTCGTATTTACATTCAAACTGTAATTTGCATCTGATAAAATATTCGAAAGTTCTCATTTCTGGGTGTTCCGAGCCAAGTTAAATGCATTCTTATATCAGATTCATTTAAGCATTTATTTTATTACTGTTGTGCAACGCCTCTCTTTTTACGTCAAATATGATGCATACTTTTAAAATGAATGATTGAGTATTCTGAAATTAGAAAGACAGAAAGGAAAAACAGCTAATTCTGCTAGTTACAGCAACGAAACGTTACGGCTTATTTTATTCTTCCCAAACTACTGCTTCCGAAATAGTAGACTAAAATCTGTTACTGAGCGATGCAATATTTTTCCAGTTCCTCAACGATGAACCTATTTCATCAAATAATTAAAAATTCGCTCTTTACTTAACATCTTGATAATGACTTAAACTGATGAATATTATGCAAACGTTTTCCCGCTACTACATAACGTTAAAAAAATAATTCCCAAATGTGCTCAGGCGGTATTGAAAGAATCAAACTAATAGAAGGGTAACAAAACAAAGTGTTGGCTAGGGAATTAAATAACACAATGGAGGAAAATTTATATTCCGACTATTTGCTCTTTTGAGGAAAGCAGAGGTGAAAAAATTGCTCCATCTTCCTGCAAAAAGAGCCTACGGCTGGGCTCAGCATGTCCCTCCAAGCCTGATTAAAATTAAACGCACGTTCAGTAAATTTAATTAAAATCGAATCATGCTTAACTGCAACCGTATTTAGGACATGACTGCGTTCTACGCCAAGCACTTGCTCTTCCATGAATCCAAGAATCTGGACAGTGTCTGCAAAGAAAGATAAAAAAAGAGCGCCTAAAAAATAAGAGTTGTTGTGTTTAATTAAACAAGGTTGGTGGTAATTAAAAGCCAAAACAGGGATTTTTTACTCACGCAGGGAACAGATTTATATTCCTAGCATGTTAAGGGTATCAATAAAAATCCCAAATTTTCCGAAAAGGAAGTGCATAACGACAAAACTTTCAATTTTCTTAATTTGCTTTGTTTTTGAATAGCTATCAGCTAATTAGTCATTAGGAAGAAATTTCACTTCAACGTTTTAATTAAATTTCCTTTTGTACTTTTATAATCTTTAATACCCTAAGTCCTACTAATTGGCTAAGTAGCTTTTCCTATTTATCTTATCTAAAACACAACACTTTTTTATATTGTAAATATGGGATAAAATTTAAATTTTTAAATGAAATATTTGAGGCTGCATGGAATATTTATCATTTGTGACTCGTATTCATCTGGAAAATTCTGCTGTTTTTGATAATAAATACAAAATGAATTAGTACAAAAAACATAAGCAAATTTCGTTGAAGCACACAAGCACTATTTTTTGCATGAATTTCTTCCTTCGCTCTGGCAGCAAGAAAATTCCTTTTTTAAAAACTGTTGTATCGTTTTAATTTGAGAAGAAGTTACCGACGTGCCGTTTGACACTCTTCGACGAAGTGAGCTTCAGGCAGTTAAAAGAATTTCGAAATGATCTGAAGAGATGAAACTCCGATAAGGCAAGATCTAGTGAATATAAAAAGTGACAGAAAACATCTCAACTATACTGAGTAATCTTTTTATCTGACATTCATCAAAATATGAAGTGGAGCACTATCGTGCTGGATGAGAGTACCTCGAAAACTAGTCAGTTCTGAGCGCTTTGCTTCCATTTCTGCTTTTGAAACTGTCATTTAGCAACACTTTGTTTCTGAACCTATTATCTAACCTGGTGGCGAAGATTTGATTTGTAGTTTCTCTATAGTTCTATATACCTAAAGTATTACACATTCTCGACGGCATTAAAGAAGAGTCTCCTTGCTTATGTCAGTATCTTTTCCTTGTAACATTATAAGGTATTTTCAGCCACCTTTCCGTATGCCTTCATACTGTGACTGGAAGTACGTATTTGGGAAATCCTGAGTTCAAATCCTGACGAAGCCATTGCGGATGCCTGATTGCAGTGTCAGGATGTTTTCTGACATCGAAAACTTTTAAAATTACGCTAAAATGGCACCCAAACTAAATAAGTAGTGGATGATAATTCATTATCACCAGGATTTGGAGATTAGATCCCCTCATACCCATTCAGCTCTTAAAAGGGGGAGTATGTACCGTTTTTTTCACACCTTCGTAGTGTAACTGGAAGCACGCTTGACGCTTATTCGGGAGGTCCGGAGTTCGAATCCCGTCGAAGGCATTTCGGATTTCTTCAGTTTCCTCACATCGAAAACTTCAAAAGGACTCATTATTATAAGATAACATTATTATATTGTTCACTTTTCATATCTGGCAATGAGCCGTTTCAAAAACGTAAATTCTTTGTTTTCTTTCCACAAGGCATCACGTGCTGAAAATAGCAGAAGCATATTATGCTCTGTTAAAGTATGAGATAACCATACATCGTACTCACATATCAAATCATCTTCAAATGATCATCTACCATACATTTTTAAATATTTAGATTGTCTGATTGTTCCTGTACTGCGTAATGTGGATTTTAAGAGATAGCTCCTGTTAATAGGCTTTTGTTTGTACTGGATAGTCATCCGGAATGCATACCATCTTCACAGCTGGCATTTCCATGCATAAACTTCTCAAACTGCCATCAAGCTGTGTCATCAGAAACATCAGAAACGTGTAGCACAAATTTTACAAGCAGGCTGACTAGCATTTTTTCCTATTTTAATGTAAAAAAGCATAACATGGTGAAAAGGAACTTCTGGGTCTTACATCCTTAGCACTACACTGGGAAACAAACTAGATGGCAATCACATATATGAATTAAGCAACATGAGCAGAAAAGACCATATTTAAATATAAATATCCGCTTTAATCAAGATCACTTCTTATCAGCAGTAACAAAATAATGCGCTTTGATTTAAAAAGCTGCAGAATTTTCCGGATGATCCAATATAAATTGCATATACTTTGATATAAATTTCAAAAAGAAGGGAGGATAAAGTGTTATATTTGCATCAAGTTTTTCCTAAATAACAAAGATGAATGTATAATTAAATCTTCAAGGCAAATAAAAGTAGCATCCATAATTTTTTAATATCCTTGTTGAATGACGGCCATCATTTATTCCTGAGAACGTGATTTTAAAGGATTTTTTTAAAATATTTTTCATCATACAAAATAAAGCTTTAATTAAAAACCGCAAGATCGAAGAAACAGTACTGAATCACCGCTTATGAAAAAAAAAAATTAAATATTCAGTACTAACAATTTTCCCTTAGAATTGATCAAAATTACACCAAATTCCTAGTGATAATCGAATATCCATAAGAATCCGTTCATCTGATGCTTATTCACTATCCGTCCTACATTAGTTTTCCTTTCTCTAACAGCACAGCATTTGTCCTTCCAGAAACATATTTTGCTAAGCTTCAGTAAACAATATTTACAGGTATTCTGCTCGATTCAAACAATATGGAATTATTTGGTCTTACTCGCAATTGGAGCATCGACACACCTCGCTGAAATTCAGAGCTAGGCTTTGATGTGGCTAGTCGAGTTCAATCACTCCTAGTTTCTCGAATTACTCGTTTGTAATAATAATTTTATGAAAGGAAACATTGTCATACGTGAAGAGATCATTTCATCAGAGTACTCAGAAGTGAACTGCTCATTTCTATCTTTTAGATACCTACACATTCAGGATGCCAAGCACAAACACTAGTTAAAAAAGTGGAAGAAGAGAGAGAGAGAGAGAAACCAGCGTATACGAGAACCTTTTCTCATCTAAAGTTCTTGGTGATCACACAAAGCTGCTATCTCTGGCACGAACAACGACTGTAATCCAGCTAGAATCAGGTTGAAATGAGCTTTGATGACTCATAAGGGGCTTTCATTCTTTTCTTTTCTTTATAAGTGTCATTCATAAGAGTTTTTCGTACACCTTTAGCTCTGTTGCCAGATATCCTCAATCTTAGCGGCTGGCGAGTGGTAACATGCCAATCTTTCGACCAGATGTTCATCACCAGATCATGACCACATGTTCTCAGTGGATGAGAGATCTGGAGAACGTGCTGACCAGTGTAAGAGTCAAACATCCATTGTATTGAGGAAGATAGAGACATCACGGGCAGCAAGCGGAAATCACAGTAGCGAATACATTATCTTGTTGCAAGATGGTATCACACAGGACTCGAAGATAGATCTTAATTCGTCAGAAGTGTAACGGCAGCTATCCACATTATTAGCTATGCAAATAAGAGGAGACTGGTATTTGTATCTAATATCACCTTACATCAGCAGGCCAGGTGCTTGGTCAGTATGATGATGATGAATGCAATCTAGAAACGCTCGTTTTCCTCAGTGCTTCCATGCGCAGATTTTCCACTCTGATGCTTTTTTTTTTTTTTTTTTTTTGTTTCTTTTCCCTGCCAGCGGGAGAGCCGGTCCGCTTAGGAAAGGTGACTTTCGACCTATTATTAATTTCTGTCAACGTCTATAATTATTTCTTGATGCCTTAGATCAAGTTCCCCTAACTCTGTGTTTCGTTTTACAACGGAAAACGAATGAAAGAATTAAATATTGGATGGCGAACTGTAAAGGGAGGAGGATGGGAGCAATGTGCTGGCTACGAAGCATTATCATTGTGTGCAAACTGGTCAGTTATTCAAATAAGGAATTCTTCATGTTGCCGAATTTATCTAATTGACACTATGAATTGGCACATAAAAACATTTGTATACCCTTGAACTTTTAACTAACTGTAACTCTTAAGTACATAGGCTAATTCTAAATATGTTGATGTAGGCATCACTAATGCAAAGTTAGACATCCCTAATAATGCTACACATATTATAAATAATTACTATATGCAGTCACTAATGTTAAACGCAGAACCAGGATTCGTGTGGAAAGATGACGTGTGCCACCTGCCCAGTGCAATCGTTCGACACATCACTGTAGACGAGTCTGCCTCTGCTGAGCATCACGGGAAGCCGCAACAACAGTCGCCGTACTGACAGTCCTCTGTGCAGGACAGAATACAATTGGGCGTACATTTGTCTTCTTGCATACGAGACAAATTCCTGAGGTCCCGGACTTGGTACGAGATCTTAGGGCATGGGACTTAGCTTAAGATCCAGCAAAGCCTACAGGTCAACATGTCTGTCCTCTCGAGCGTTAGTGGTCTGGGGAGCCACTGAAATCACGCATCCCTGCTCCTATTGATTTCACATTCGCCTGACAGACACAGGATCCCAACCAACAAGTGCAGCAATGTCCCGAGCGGAATAAATAACAGTCGTGAGAGTCCACAGACATACTGCTGTCGAATACCGACATGTGCTAGTAGGAGATTCTCTTTCTTATATGAGACATAACTCGATAGACCCCATTCAAATGCAATTCCCAAATGAGAAACACGCTGTGCAGTCTTCACAATTATACATAGATTAAATGGCGTTACTTATACCTTCATTGTGCGCATGCGCTGAAAATCTGATCTTTTTGATATCCCAACATGCAGTACCTTTCATGCAAGTTTAATGTTTTTTGCATGCAGCCTTCATGGTGTAGAAATTTTAATAGGCAGTAATGCATAGATGTCCAGTCATATTTATCCTAATACTTTACGTCCACCCTGAAATCTGTCAGAATCTTCAAGACCAAGACTCAGTTTGCAGAGTTCCAATATGTTTAGAGGCATTCTGGAATCATAGTTAAAAAAATATCATTTTCTCATGCTTTTTTTTTTTTTTTTTTTTTTTTTTCTTTCTTGAATTTTGGAGTTTCGAAGTCAGATCATTGACCGGTTACATGGTTTTCAAATCTTATAAATTTAATTGTTTCATTTTTATGCTAGTTGCTTCATTTAAAAGTTTTGAATTCCCATATCATACTTACTCAGAACTTAAGCAGGATTGCACTTAAGGATTGCTACAAATTCGATTACCGATCGAAGTAAAATTTTCATAAAAATATTGTGTTATATCGTAGTTATTATCGACATAAGTAAACTTTTTAGAATGTATTTATTGCTACTATGAAATTATCATAGAACCGAATAATCGTAAAAAATTATCTATGTCCTTTTTTCAATGCGAACTTTTTTTATTTATCATGTCTGCTGTGCATTTTCGACTCTAAATTCTTCCTATGAAGTCAGTGTTATTCCATTATATAGCAATTTCCTTAATTGTCATAGTAGAGAGAGAGAGATTATGACAGCTTTAGTGTTTTATTGCTTTAGTTTAAAATATTTCCTTTTTTGCAGCTAGAAATTTGTATAAAAATTTATGTTTATAATATTTTCTAAACGAAATTATTTTTTTCAGTGTGTTATTTGGTTTACACTAAATGCATAAATTATGACAAATAACAATAAATCTGTGCTTTTAGAAAATTCTTTCGCATGTGATGCTATTCCAAAATTTCGTATTTTAACAGTAATCCCCCATAGCACAAAACATCCTCAGGATGTCCTATTTAAGTCGCAATATCCCGGGATATACGTAGGATGTCCTAAGGATGTTGATTCTCAGATGTCCTGAGGAGATCGTAATTTAACATCCTAAGGATGTCTTATTTAAGTCGCTATGTCCCGGGATATGACAGGATGTCCTGAAGATGTTGATTCTCAGATGTCCTGAGGAGTTCACCAATTTCACATCCTGAGGACATTCATTCTGCATTGTCCGGAGGACTTTCGTTGTCAAACATTTTGAGGATATTTGTTCTCAAATTTACCAGTTTTAATTTTTTGACATTGCACATCTGAAACTTGTACATTATTTTATTTTTCATATGTATTTTACTAAGTTGTTTCTAAATGCTGTACATTAAAAATATTGATATGATTGATGATTTATTCTTGTTATTTTGTTATTAATTTTAACTGCTATTTTTTCTGACGTTTTTAAAAATTTATTTAGTCATAGAAAAGATTTTTTTCAATGGATTAGCATTTTCTAGAATATTTGCAAAATTCTAAATAACATATATTTTTTTTATAAAAAATGTATAAATTACATGTATAATTACTTACAGATTACAAACCCTACTACAAATATAGGTAAAATTAGATATAGATATATTTAATTACGGAAACGAATTTTTTTTTAAATTTGGGTATAGAGACATTAGGTATTTTTTTGGAAGCAGGAAACATGAAAAATTGGCAACTGCCTTCGCCGGGAATCGAAGGACGGACCTCTGGAATACCGGCCCAGTATGCAGAACCACTACTAAGGGGAGAGATGTCTTCGTGGAGGACTTTCTAAGGGAAACTGGCTCGTATACACGTTACACGTGGGGAAAACCACGAAAACACCCATGCAGCCAGCCCGTTCGCGGGATTCGAACCTCGGTTCGCACTACCAGGGTTCAGCGACTTTACCGCTCGGCCGCTGGTGGGCCGAAGACACGCTAGGAAAGCGGGAGAAATGCCTCATATTACTTCTGTTTTTAAAGGCCGACTTTTTTTTAAGGGGATCCAATCACTAAATCCTGGGTGTGGATATACCTCATCCAACACCTTTTTAGTTCGGGCGCCACTGTAGAGACATTAGGATTTTTTTGGGAAGCCGTAGAGATGAAAAATTAGCAACCGCCTTCGCCGTGAATCGAACCACGGACCTCTGAAATACCGGCCCAGCGTGCAGAACTATTACACCACGAAGGCACGCTACGCAAGCGGGAGAAATACCTCATAAGGAAAATATTTTCCTCTAATTACAGGACAGAAAATGTTTTTCAATCTGTTTTTGATATTGAATTACAGTCGTGCGATAATTTCGCAGTAAAGATACATCTCTGATGACTATCCAAGATTCTAGAAACTTTGGTCTTATATAGAGATGGTCGTCTTATAGAAATAATGCTTAATATCAATATTTATTTATAATCTCAGAACTATTGGTCACTTTCGGAAGTGGTCGTTTGAGAGGCGATATTCTATATATTTATTTACTGATACTCTCAGATTCCAAAATTTGTTTATATTCTCAGAAATATTGGACGGAAGGTGGTCGTCCCATACATACAAAATTTTACATTTCATTAAAAATGAATTCGGCATTACTTAACTATTTCCCTATTAATTAATCAATTAGATAAAGAAAAAATTAGGAAATAGTACTGTTTATTACGGAATAATGTAGGAAGTTCTACAGAACTATATTCTTTCGCGTCATTGCACATTGTATCCGGCAAACTACTAGTTCCTCGTATTCTTCCGCAAATCCGTAAACATCTGTCTGATTTGAAACGAAATCCAAAATGGCTGCGCCATGAGGTTAACTTGTATGGATATTTTTTGTTGCATGAAAGGTAAGTTCAGTTGCAATACTTGTATGTTTACTTTTTTTGCTTTTCGAATTTATGTCATTTTGACAGTTAAATGTTTCACAGCTTTATGAATTGTTACCATTCTGTCGTGAATTACGTGTACCTCAATGGCTGGTTGTCTTTTCAAATATCTAATTTGCCCTGCTATCCAAATGTTTATGACTGAATTTTTTTTAGTCTAGTTTATGCATTCAGTTTCAAAATAATATGTGTGATCAGATTGCTTATTATTTTATTGCAGCAATACATTTATGTTAAATAGTTTGAACAATTGTATAAAAATAAGAGTTTGCATTGTTTTGTCCAAAATATGTATGGTTGAAACATTATCTTAATCTAGTTTGTAATTCAAGTTTTTTTTGGGGGGTACTGTTCTGTTATTGGGACCAGAATCGGAAATGTATGAACCTGTGTTCGTAAGTATGTGCATAGATGTGTATATGTAGACATACAAATATACAAGCATACATAAATACAATTCTGAACCCGGTCCTGATAACAGAACAGTACCTTTTTTTAATCTTTTTTGAATATTTTATAAAAGGATTGAGCATTTTTCAAACTGCATATCATTTTAAGATTCGACTTGCAGGAAGACAAAATATGGTCATTCAATCAAATGCTTATGTAATAATGGCTTTTAACATTTTCTCATAAATATTGTTTGCATTTTTATTGTATTTTAGATACTTTAGTTATGTAAAGTGAACATGAGAATATTAGTAAAGCTGAAGAATATGAATAGCTACCATAATACATGTATTTTTTCATCGAGCCCATTGTTTTAGAAACCAATGCACCATTATTATATGCTGGCTTATTTTATAGTTATATGCAGTTTAATTTTATGTTCATGTTACTGTAGAATTGTCATTATAATAAAAGTATTGATAATTTTTGTTGAATCTTGCAAGTTGCCTAACATTCAGAATTATTACTACCGAATTTTACCGATAGGTTTTTTTTGAGTTGACATAATCTGTCTGATAAATAAAATAAAGTGGTGTTTAAATTATATGCATTTCTCTTAATGTTTCATTGAAAGTGAGATGGAAATATAAATGCTATCCAGAAAAGTGAATTCTTTTTGCCTGAAATAACAAACTGTACTAAATGATTAATGTTTATATCATTTTAGAAATGTCAATATTAAAGTTTCTCCCCCTTCTCTTCTTTGATTTTGAAATAGTTTATAATAAAATAATATATGCATAAGTGTAATTAATGTAAAGTGTCATTCAATAATATAATTTATTTTTACTGATATTTTTATATTTCTTATCTGGGTTTTCTTTTGGTGTTAGAAGGAGGAAAAGACTGTAATGTTTTAATTAAGGAAATAATTAAAACATTACAGTCTTTTAAATAACACAGTTACAGTAATGTTTATTGAAGCAATCAGTATTGTGTGATTGCCAGTGATTGAATAATGTTAAAATGCATTGTTCATAAGGAAATTTGCTTAGATTTGTGTTATAGATTTTATTTTGACACAAGCTGAAATTTGAATTATTGGAAGCACTTTGAAAACCCGAATTATTTCCTGAATCATTAATCAGGCCAATATATAACATACAAATTTTCATACAAAATTATTTCTTTGAGCATATTATAAAGAGCTCATTTAATTTTATTATTTGTACAAATTTTAGACAAAAGTAGCATGTAACAGTTAAAGATTTATTGAAGCCTACTTGTTACTTGTGGTAACAAAGAAGTGTGAAAGATATTGCCACATTAGCGAACATGATGATCATTAATGCTTAATTTAGTAATTTAATAATATATTGAGAAATGCTGGGAACTTTCAGAAGTAGACATTTCGGAAATGATGGGCTTGATAAGAAATTTACATGGTTTTATTATTTATTCTTTAGTTAAGAATGGATTTTAGATGTTCATGTGAAAGAATTCTGTTTAAGTATATGTGAAAGAATTGTTAAAGTTTGGCATTTAAAAAAATGAATTAATAATATGCAATTATCTTTTTATTATACATATATTACTGTATATTTCTAATGTGCTATGTAAATGTCAGTGCTAAACAATTGAGATACTATTGTCAGGGCAATCTTTTCTTATACAAGAAAAATTCTGATACTTTCTTATCATCTGCCCTCACAGCTTCAACTTACGCTACAACAGCAAGAGTATGCACATGATAATAGCAAACTATGAATATGCATACCACACACATGTATTTACATGCTTTATATTTAATCTTTATTTCTGAATAGTATTCCATTGGATGAAAAATATGTGAATATTGACCCAATGTATATATTTTTGTGTGTGTGCATCCTAAATTTTTTTGTTTCTTATAAAGTGCTTATTTGAATTACTACTTGTGAACAGAGCAGTAGATATGAACCATAAACTAACCATTTTGCCAATTTTCACAGCTTTGCAGATAGTCAGAAAGCACCAAAATTTGTAATAATGTTAAGTTTAAATGATGTTCTATACTTTTGTGTTAATTTTTCTATTCTATTAATTCTATTACTGTGTTATCAAACTTTCTGCAGGAATTTCAACTGGTTAAGATGTTATTACCATGTGGAGAAGAATTTGGTTTTCAAGCTAGAAAAAATTGCAGCTGAAGGATTTTGTAGAAGGTCAGTCAAACTGGTTTTAGTTAATTATAATTTAATTTTGGGTGAAGAATTCTCAAATTTATTTATCATAAGTGTCTAAAGGTCTTCTAAATTAAATTCTGCTTGTTTTTGAAATTTTTCATGACATTTATTCTTTGATTATTATTATTATTTTTAATTTACTAACTTAATCCAGGCACATAATTGCATTTAATGCCATACCTTAAATATTGTAAAATGTTAAAATAATACATTTCACTTAAAAATGTGGTTGTGACAGTAAATTTTCTGTTACATTTAATCATATCTATAAACATTGGTATACATCATTTTTCAATAATCTGTATATTATTTTGTGCATTTCTTTTACATCCAAGATCTGGCATATGACTTGCTTTTCAAACTGATAACATGGTGTAATAATGTAATCTAATGGTTAAAGTTTACTATGGAACGGGCCAAATTTAATAAATTATTCTTTGATAGAAAGTTATTCGGTTGATCTTTACATTACGGTAACTTGGCGATTTTTTGGCGAAAATTTGGTGACCAACTCCCCTACAGCAACCCTCTATTTTTTTTTCCCCGCCGCCATTTTGTCTTCACGAAGTAAAGACATGTTTCTTTTCTTCTTATCTACTGAACACTTCTTCCAACAATCTACTAGCTGAATTACACTTATGATAGAAATTTTATCAAACAAAACTGCTTAATCATGACAAATATTCACTGCAAAATTCGGAAAAAGTGCACAATACCATACACCTTACGCGTTTTTCAAAATAACACATACACATAAACCATGTACACGCCGACTTATTTTTATTTAAAAAAACATCCCAGAATTGCACAAAAATGGCATTGCGCACACTCTTCACTATATCCATGTACACTGCTTTTTTCTCATAAATTCGAAAAATTTCACGAAAATACATGACAATTTTCTCAATCTTTAAACCTGGTAAAAAGAACATATATGAAATTACCTGATCGCGAAAAAGTATTTACCCTTTACAAATATGAACATTTCCACATATAAAATAAATAAAATACAGTGGCGTAGCGAGAGGGGGGCATGGGGGTGCATGATGCCCCGGGCGCCGCTCGTAGAGGGGCGCCAAATGGTCTCCAAACAAGATTTTCCGGAAAATTTCAGTTTTTATTTTGATCGATTTCTGGAAAGTATAGTTAAACTTAATAACTATTGTAATTATTTATATATAATTAATTATTTATTTTCTTGATTTGTTTGATAAAATGTGTAACAAAATGTTTGGAGTACATCAACCAAAACGTTCTTCCTGACCACTTTATTTCTCCAAAGTAGAGATATATTTATATTTTTTTTAAACGAAATGCACGTATATGTTCTGCTTTTATTTTAAAACGATTTCTCAAACATATCCAGTTTCTAAAACCCGATTCCATAATCTGGAAATGACATTTTGGGACAATCCTAACGCTTCCGCTACAATGGATTGCGTTTTACTCTCCTGTAAACGACTGATGTCCTTCCTGGCTACCGATTCAACTATGTCATCTTGCTGAGACATAGTATATTCACTGCTACGAAGCATTCAACGCATGTGAATTGTTTTTAATCTCCTATTACAAAAGGAATACTGCAGGTCGCTCCTCACTCCTTATCTAAAATGCATAGTTTTTGACGTCACAGACTAAATTTGCATATTCCCAACTTTGTAAACGTTATAATTTTCCTTTATAATCTCTTCTATTTCCTTTTGTTCAAAAAGGTTGTTGATTATATGGTTATTTCATACCGAACCCACAATATCCCCTAATTGTTTTGAGCAGTGAATGGGACTGTATGACGATACTCCGCAGTAGAAAAGAAACGGAACCTAAAACTCCATTACAGATCTATAGATAAAATGTTTTTCCAAACCTAAGTGTCGCACTTCAAATACTACTTACTATTTCATTATCAAATGCTAATTATGAACGTTCGTTCAGCATATTAAATAAATTTTCACATATTTACGATCAACGATGTGACAAGATCCCTTAAGTCATCTTGCATTTTTAAGTGTGGAAAGAGAAAAATTTGAAAGGGTCGACTTTGGTGAAGTAAATAATAAATTTGCTTCATACAAGGTAAGAAAAATGTATACATAGTAGTTAATTGTATTCATGTATTATATTATTATTAATAAATATAAGTGCTCGACCAAGTCGAGGTGCACGTGATTGAAGGGAGATGAGGGCAAATTAAAATTTTAAAGTTGTCTGGTTGTGTGTCTGACAATTTTAGATCTTTGGCACTCCAAGCACGAACGTGTGTAGTTGGCTATGTCCTTTTGCATGCTAGGCCATACGAAACGTTGGTGTATCATTTTTTTCCGAAGCCTTGATGCCAGGATGTGACAGACGATGTAACTGACTAAAAATGGCATGGTGAAATCCGGACGGAACAAAGGTCGAAATCTTGAATCCTGAACATCACAATTAAGTGATTTTCCAGGTGACAGCTGCATCGGCTGCAAGTTGAGATTGGTGGAGGATTTGCTTTTCAAGAGGTTTTGTAGTTCTGAATCCTGGTGTTATTCATCGGCAAGGGCAGCAAACTTTATTGGCGAAGGAACGGCTAGTTCTTCAATACGAGACAAGGTGTCTGCAACAATATTCTGCGAACCCTCAATATAACGGATAGCTGTTGAAAATTGCCCTATGAAGTCTAGGTGTCTCATTTGACGAGGAGAAGTTTTATCCTGTTGAAAAGCATAAAGCATAAGCCTTTTTAAAGGGCGACTGATGTTTTCAGGGAACCCCATCGCCAAATCCTGGGTGTGGAGAATCCTCACCCTTTTAGTTCGAGCGCCATTGTAGAGACATTAGGATATTTGGAAGCAAGAGAGATTGAAAAATTAGCAACCGCCTTCGCCGGAAATCGAACCGCGGACCTCTGGAGTACCGGCCCAGCGTGCAGAATCACCAGACCACACCACACCACGAAGGCACACTAGGAAAGCGGAGAAATACCTTATAAACGTAGAGTGATAATGGTTTAGATGCGGAAGGATACTGCAAATTTGTTGACGAAATTAAATCATTTTTGCATTTTTGGAACGCTTCGCAAGATTCTGCGGTCCAGGTTATAACACGTTTATCGTTTTTCTTGCTTCCAACCAAAAACGAATTTAGAGGTGCTTGTATGGTTACTGCATGAGGTAAGAAACGTCGATAAAAATTGAGCATAGCAAGAAATCTTCTTAAGTTCTTCACTGTAGATGGTTCGGGCATATCGCGGATAGCGGTGACTCTGGAAGGGGTTGAACGCCATCAGCGGAAATTTCATGACCAAGAAAGGATACTCTTGGTTGACCAAAAACGCATTTGGAAGGATTAAGACTTAACACCGTACCTTTGAAAACGTTCAAAAACTGTTCTCAAATGTGATAGGTGTTCTTGCTCTGTAGAGGAGGCGATTAAGACGTCATCAAAATAAAGTACATGAAAGTCGAGGCCGTTTAACACCTGATTCATGAAGAGTTGGACCGTTTGAGCAGCACTGCATAAGTCGAAAATCATGACCGGAAACTCAAATAGTCCAAAAGGCGTAATAACCGCAATTTCAGCTGGGGCTATCAGCTGGGTTAACGGGCATTTGGTGATACGCCCGCTCAAGATCAAGGGTTTTGAAAATAGCTTTTCCCTCTAAAACTTGCATACAGTCTTGAATGCGCGGGATTGGGTAACGATGAGAAATTGTAGCTGCATTTAACCGGCGATAATCGCCACTTACCATTTTGTTTCCGAACTAGATGGAGCGGACTGGCCCATGAACTTTTTGAAAGACGGCAAATTCCCTTTTCCATCATGTATTAAAATTCCTCTTTGGCGGCTTTAAGCTTGTCCGGAGGTAAGCGTCTAGGTTTAGCGGCAATTGGAGGTCCGTTAGTTTCAATATAATGTAGTACATCGTTCTTGGGTTCGGAAATACCCATAACTGTGCGCGTGATTGTAGGGAATTCTCTGAGAAGTTGATGTCATGGGGAGTTACCCGAAATCAGTTTAATGCTCAAATCTTCACTATTGCAAATTACTCCATGATAAGTTAAGTTGGTTATGGAATCTATCTAACGGCGATTTTTAATATCGATAAGCAAAGAAAATTTATGTAAAAAGTCAGCGTCAATAATAGGGCAGTAGCAATAATAAATTGTCATTGGAAGTTGCGGCGCAATCTTAAATCAACATATATCAGGCGTTCACCAGAAGTTTGAATAGGAGTTCCATTTGCTATATAAAGTTGTAACTTAATAAAGCGCTTTTGTTCGTGAAAATGTGGTGGAACTACAGAAACATCAGCCCGGTGTCTACAAGAAACCTTAAGCCCGAATTCTTTTCGATGACGAAAAGGCGTGCAAAATTCCGGCCGCTGTCATTCATGACTTCGACCAACGGCCCTTCTCGTTTCCCTGGTCACGGTGGGTGGCATTTGTTGGCACGGTGGGTCACACGGAGGATGGCATTTTTTTGCCTTGTTTCCAAATTTGTGGTGGTAAAAAACAAATACCCGGAGGAGGGCTTTCATAACGTTTCCTCAGTGGGTTAGGACGTGTATTTAGACTACGTGATGTGGAGAGGTTGCGGTGAAAAGGTTCAGCTTGGATGGCTACTAACTGAGCAACCTGTTTGGACAAATCATCAATTTGAGCCTGTAACGCCACAATACCTGGACCAGGAGCCTGCACTGCGTGTATTTGCGCAGGAATGGCCAGTTCGTGAATTTTATCAGCGATTTCGGGAAGATTGTTAAGTGGGTCGCTACTGGCCGCTAAAATGGTTTGCATGTTAGATGCGAGTCTATTCGTCCATAATGTTTTAAGAATGTTATCCGTTAGGTTACTGGCGGCTAAGTCTGACATTTTAGATAGCAACTAAGAAGGCCTTATATCACTCAACTGTAAATCGTGCAACAGCTGCTTGATTTTAACTATCTCGGATTCTTCATAAACAGAAATTAATCTTTTTTTAAAGATTTGTATTTGTTTGTCGCCGGTGGATTCAAAATTATTTCACGAGCTGATTGCAGTACCTCTGATTCTAACGCGGCGATCGCTGTATAAAATAGAGTTTCGTCTACAGTAATGTAACTCAATTTAAACTGCGCATCCAATTGAATGAACCATAACGATGGGTCTCGGCGACAAAAAGGCGGTGGCTTAACTGCCACTCATGCCAATTGTGAAGCAGCATCGTTGTCAACCACTTTAGATCAATCAAATATGCACAGTAATAATATGTATAGAAAAATAATCAATATGTATATAGTGACACAGTTTCTTGGTACTTGAAATCAGAGAATTTGACGGCTCAAATGCAGCAAATTATGACAGAAATACACTCATGTCCATAAATTAAGGATAATTCGGAGTCACGCGGAAATCGGAATCTAAAATAAATATATCACCTGTAAAATCACTACACACGTCTTCAAGAATCATATGCAAATTTCAGGAAGTAACCAGATGACACCGATGGTACGTCACAATGACGAGCGTGTAAGAGAGTGATATACAAGGAATACAGGCAAAGAAGTAAAATGGTTCGCAGGCGCTTTATAAGCATTTCAGTGCAATAACCGAATAGTTATGACACAAAGGACGCATTTGGATGATTTTTTACGTGGTAGAATTATCGGCCGTCTGGAATGTGGGCCTACCCAACTGGAAGTATCAGACGAACTTGGAATTGCCCAAAGTGTCATCTCCAGGCTTTGGCAATGATTCCAAGATGATGGTAATGTGAGTAGACGTTACAGCACAGGTCGCCCCAGAGTTACAACGACGCCGAATGAGGACCGGTATTTGGCAGTTACTGCCAAAAGAAACAGGCGGAGCACAGCCTCAGACCTGTCTCGTCAGCTCTCTTCAGCCACTGGTACGACAATTTCAAGGCAGACCGTGTACAGACGCTTAGGCACATTGGTCTATATGCCCGTAGACCTGTCAGATGCGTTCCACTTACTGCAACTCACCATCGCCTCCGGTTATCCTGGAGTAGAGAACATGCATTGTGGACACCGCAACAGTAGGCTTGTGTCATGTTTTCCGACGAGTCCAGGTTTAGCTTGCAGTCTGATTCTCGCCTGACTTTCATATGGAAAGCTCCAGGTACCCGTTACCACCAAGAAAACATCATTGAACGACACCGTTACGGAGGTGCCGGAGTGCTCGTTTGGGGTGGAATTATTCTGGGTTCCAGAACTGACCTGCGTGTTCAAATTGGAACCATGACAAGCCAAATCTATCGGGACGTTATTCTGGAACAACATGTATGTTTCTTTTGGGGCGCCATGGGCGCACAATTTGTGTTTATGGATGACAACGCCCGTCCTCACCGTGCAAACATCGTAAGTGAATGCCTTCAATGGAAGGATATCACCCGTATGGACTGGCCAGCATTCTCACTGGACTTGAATCCAGTAGAGCACGTGTGTGACATGCTTGGCCGACGAGTTGCAGCCCGTCAACCTCCTCCTACATGTCTACCGGAACTTCGGAGAGCATTGCTTTTTGAGTGGTGTAATATCCCCCAAGATCAGATCGATAATTTGATACTCAGCATGCCTAGGCGTTGTACGGACTGTATTGCATCGTCTGGGAGACATGCAATGTATTAAAAAATCATACCAACCATGTAATATTTTTTTTTTGTAATTTGCTCCAGGGAGAAAAAATCGCTATTTTTTTAATAATATTAAACATATAGCATCTTTTTTTGCTCTTTACCTTTTGTTTAATAAATAAGCTTTACAAATAAGTCAAATTTGTTTTGCTTTTAAGTCTTCCTTTGCCTGATTTTGCATTATCCTTAATTTATGGACATGAGTGTATATTGACTCATCGGAATGCGGCACAACGCTTGAAATCACAGGTGCATATTCGTGCAATATTGAAGATTGCTACTCGTAATAAATACGGGTCACCAATTATGGTAGTACAATTTTTTTAGACAGATCGTTAAATAATTATAACAATTGAATAGAATGTTTTTGGTTGATATGGGTTACCAGACTGGCAGAGTTGAGTTGTAGTAGGCAAGTTGCCACATATCTATTTATCTATAATGTATCGTTACTTTTAATTGTTTAAAAATTGTACTTTTTAAAAACACTTGTATAAATATGTAAAATAAATAACAGCTTTTTATCTAATTCTAGATCATCGTATGTCTGATTTTTTCGCCGACACAGATGCATTTCCGAACCCAAGGCTACTGTAGTTAGGTAGTGACTATTCTTAATATATTTTTGAGTATTTTATGGCAGATTTAGCATTTTATTATTATTTGCATTATTTTCCTATTACGAATATATTCTATACATTATATACTGAAAGTTTTTTGGGGGGGGGCGCCAAAAAGGTATTTTGCCCCGGGCGCCAGTTATGCTTGCTACGCCACTGATAAAATATCCAAAAACTTTTACCTCTAAATCATCTATTACATTATACACGTCACCAACGAATTCATACATGAAGCATTACAAATATTTAGTATCAAATATTTAAATTATTTCCATGCATGTTTATTTCAACTTAAACATAAACCAAATTCCTACAAGCATAAAATTCACAAAATAACTATCATTTCATTAAAATATTACTGAACCATGTACACGTCGACTTATTTTTACTTAAAAAAACATCCCAGAATTGCACAAAAATGGCATTGCGCACACTCTTCACTATATCCATGTACACTGCTTTTATCTCATAAATTAAAAAAATTTCACGAAAATACATGACAATTTTCTCAATCTTTAAACCCGGTAAAAAGAACATATATGAAATTACATGATCGCGAAAAAGTATTTACCCTTTACAAATATGAACATTTCCACATATAAAATAAATAAAATATCCAGAAACTTTTACCTCTAAATCATCTATTACATTATACACGTCACCAACGAATTCATACATGAAGCATTACAAATATTTATTATCAAATATTTAAATTATTTCCATGCACATTTATTTCAACTTAAACATACACCAAATTCCTACAACTATAAAATTCACAAAATAACTATCATTTCATTAAAATATAATTAAATTCAAAAACACCACTTAAAATATACATGAGCACATACATTCAATTAATAAAAATCACCTTACAATCCTAATTACTTTAAACTAAATCATTGCTAATAACAATTTTCCCAATAATACCAAATTCCTTTCCACCTTACATTTTCAACAATGCATAAAAATAATTAAAAATACTAACTTACCTAATCTCCTTCAGAATCTTCATTACGTGGCGGATACACTTTTCTTCATTCTCTTTCAGAATCTTTAAAATCATACTTATCTTTCAAAGCAAGATACCAGGTAAAATAAATAACATAATAAAACATGTTTATTTCTCTCTCACACAACCTTAAAAAACATTTCTTACTATCCTTTTCAATACCACTAAATACCCATTTCGAATTCACTTTACTTACGGCCATGGGATCCAAAAATTCACAAACACTATTTCACACAACACAGAATAAAGCCAAATACAAAATTTCCAGATTTTTTCCCGATTTCCCCCCTTTTCCGATTAAAGAACCGTAATTCGTCCATTAATATCACATGACATATCCCATGATCTCTCATTTCCCCCACACAAAATAATGCGTAATCGGAACTCAGTGCTGCTCACATTATTACCAAAGTCCCAGGTAGTAACCTTTATCGCCTCCAAAATGTCGCCAAACTACCAGTTACCGTAATGTAAAGATCAACCATTTATTCATTTGTTCAGTGTGTCTCATCTCTTTAAATTGCTAAAGTAAATTTTATGTACTTGCATTTAGGAATTTTGACTGTATCAGAGTAATTTTGTTTCAGTTATTATAACATGCAAGGGAAAAAATTCATTCATAGCTCTGTATTTAAAATTAGTTAAAAGTCCTTAATAAAGAGGGACGTTTTGTTGTTTTTAATGTCGATAGAGTTTAATTCAAAAATATGCCACATTAAGGGTTACTTTTTAACCTAATTTAAAATTTTCATTACTTTAACATGTCCAATAATTGTTATTTTAACTCCAATATTGTAATAATATCAGAATTCCTTACTTTTTGATAGGTAATCCAAATGTAAAACAAGAAAAGAAAAAATTAAAATCTAGAAGTATATTTATTTCTTCCCTCTAACAAATAAAAACAACACAAGCACTTTTTACTGTCTATCTGCATAGTGTGGCATGTCCGGTAAGACTGAGATTTGTATGGTCAAATCCATGTTTCAGTTAAAGGAAAATGCATGCACAGTCTTCTGATTTTCCCTTCGATTAAGGATTCTGTATATACTAGTATAAGAAATATATTAGTTAATGCAGTGTTATACATCAATATTTATAGACAATTATTGTGGCTATGTTTATTATAATTTTGTTCACTGTAATGGCTGGAGTGCCTAAACCATCATGCTGTGTAAACAAAACTCAAATCTTCATCTCTGCATACTGCTCCACTAGTGTTTAAACCACTGAAATGGTGATTATGGTAGAACATCTTTGGTAAAAATTTACTCTACTGTAACCCTTGGTGAATCGTTTCTTTTTTTTATATCAAGATCGTCACCTGAGAGGATCGGCACCAATTTCAAGGTGGCCGCTACACAAAACCAAAATAAGAAGTCAAAGACATACACAAACTCTGTGTCCATGTACACATCGACCTATTAAAACAGAGAACTGCACAAACTGGGCATAGTGCACTGCCTTAACTTTGTCCATGTACACATTGATCTATTTTCACTTTAAGAAAATCAGAAAGTTAAAAATATCATAGTTACCAGAAAAAAATTCGCCACTGTCTTAACACACAGACAACCAAAAATACACAAACAGAGAGGAATAAATTACCAAAAATACATATTTCCTAACATAAAAACATTAAACAACAAATCTTCTAACAAAAATTAACACACAGAGACAAAAAAATAAATGAAACGTCATTTTTTTTAACATACCTTTTTTTTCACATGCATATGTTTAGGCTTCCCACCACCATCTTCCAGGTAAGCAATTCAATTAAATTTTTCGTCTCTTAGTCACTTCAGACATACTCAAACGATGGTACCCACACCAAAATAATAAATAGTATGTTCAAAATACAAGACCATACCACTTCCGTACAACCAAACACAGCAATTGAAAAGAATGGTAAGAACCAAAAACCTGGGACCGTACAAAAGGTTTACTATTAAAAAAAAGTAGCCCAAAACTAAATTTATCACAGCACGTTGGCAATATTTGCAGAAATAACTCCTTTTTATTGACAAAAAAAGTTTTTTTTTTTTTCCCCAAAGGCTACTTTCGCCAACATTATCAACATTAGGGTTACCGAAAAGCTTATTTGACGCAATGGGCTTCCACATTTCACAAACAACCAATACCACTTTGCGATTTTTTTTTCAGACAGAAACCAAGGTGTACCATACAGTAAAGATTAGCCACATCTTCATTTACTACTGTTACAAGTACTTCTTTGGTAAATTTCTGCGTTTAAATTCAAAAGTTTAAAATTGCATTAACATGATCAGATTCAGAGTCATAGCTAGGGTTTTCAGCGCTCAGGGACAACTGAAGATTTCGCACCCCCTACTGCTAGCCAAGGATGGAAAACATTTAATTCTAAAATGTTCTAACATCAGTTTGGAGCCCCTTGGATTCTGCACCTGGGGACAGATGCCCCCCTTTCCCCCCTCTAGCTACACCCCTGATGCAGATTTTATTTTCTGCACGTAGCTAACAATTACTTATGTGTTGTCAGATAAATGTTACCAGATGCAGTTAATTATTTTTTACTTGCCAATCTCATGAGACAAGTTTTTTTTGCTCCTGCAAGACTTTACTTTGTGTTGCAAAATAAATTCATTCTCACTCTTTTTGGACTTGCCTACAACATTAAATTTAAAATAGTTTTATGAATAGGTAAGATGTGATTATCATAATTTTGTTTCTCTCTTTATCTTGGCAACTTTATATGTTGATTCAGTATCCAGGTTACCTACCAGTGGCTGATTGATAAAACTGCTCATATGTTCAGCTGGTGGTTTGAGTTTATTTTCTGACATAAAAAATTTTAAAAGGCATCCCCCATGTTTATTTTACTATAATCGAAAAATCAAATAATTGCTACTCTGTTTATAGGTACTAAATGTTAAAATATTTTAAATGCTTCCTTTAATTTGCATTCTAATAGTCATTTGTTTAAATTTAATTATGAATTATATTGACATATAGTAATTGTGAGTGTTTTCTTATTTTAGGTGCTGTGAAAGGCAATGACAGAGATCCAATTTATCAAGAGTTCTTATATACATAAGAATACATGGATATAAGATTGTTTTTCATGAATTCAAATAAAATGTGATAAAAATTGGATTAATAAAAACTATTTTGAATTTTGAAAAGTGTTTTTCCTCTGTTAATCATAATATAGTGCCATAAATTTCTGAATGTGTTTATTTTTCATCCAAATAAATAGCTTTACAAAAATTTGTCATATTAATAGATATTGCATAATTTAGCATTATTATAAATATTTATTATAGCAGATTTAGCTGAACTACTTTTTTTAGTCTCTTTGCAGAAGTCACAAAGGTAAGTGGTTAGATATTTTTCTGTATTCCCCATTAAGTAATTTTATCTGGTAAATTACCATTACTTATATACTAAAGGTGAAAGAATAAGCTTTCCTTGAAGATACAAAAATTTGCAGATATTTCAAAAAATTGGTATACGTAAAAAAGTTCTTAAATTGCCACATATGCGAAACTGAAAATGTTATATATGAAATAGTTCAGAAATATAAATATTTTCACTATTTTTTAACTATAATTCACTGTATTTGTTATATATAATCACAGTTTAAGGTAGCAGTGCTTTTCTCACTGTGATTTCTCATGTATTTTGATTCATAAATACACGTACATAAATCCACGTATTTTGATTTCTCTTTTGAGACCGAATAAAAAATGAATTAAACATTCTTGTTGACATTGAGAGTTGAATAAAAGCTCACCTCAAAATAAAATGAATTAATAAATTTATGGAAAATTTTACATTGCATATATTGAGCAGAAAGAGTAAACTGAATATACTTAATGGAGTTAATAATTGGTAAAGTTGATAGCAGATTAAAATGCCTTAATTGCATGGTAAACAGTAGATCTTTTGAAGTTTTTCTATGTTGCGTAAAATGCAGATTTAAATTTTTGATATTGATTGTCATATAAATGGCAATTACTGTTTTATTTTGCTCTGAAATGAATGTAATAAAATTCTGGATGAGACAACCTTTAACATGCGCTAGAATTTACAAAGTTTAATTTGGTGCTGATTTCAACGGGTAAATTTCATTTTACTGAATTTTGCATAAAATAATACTAATGAACCATTGCAAATTATTTTCAGAACTTTTTTTTTTTTTTAATCTAAAAGGGCTATTAGTTTTGAAATGTGACTTCATATCGTCAGTCGTAAACTTGTTTCGCTTTACTTTCAAGTCTTGCCATTTGGCAAAATTTAACATATTTACCTTTAAAATCTAATATATTATTGACTAACAAGCCAAGCTAATTAAAAGCATTACACACAGTTCTTAACAATGCTTTTTTTAATTTTTCATCTGATTGATTTAAAATGCATTTAATTCATGATATATCTAATTGAAAACATTTTAATATTTCTACATAATTACATGATATATTTCTTCACTTTTCAAATATATAGAAGATATATAACTTTCTGGTGTCAGTATCTTATAAAATGTTTTGCTATTTCCACTGCCCCATCTGTATTGATAATCTATGCATTCATAAACTTTTAGCCTCTTTGAGTGACTGCTAAAATCTGAGGCCTTTCAGATTTTTTTTTTTTTTTTTTTTAATTGTGTGAGCAGAAAGATAGAATTTTAGAAGAGCTTGAGTTACCTTTTGAATGATATAAAGAATTGTTAACATAATGTCAAATTTTTACAACTAAATATTAAATATATAAAAAAGCCTGCAGCATTCTCATGTTACGAAAACATATTTATTTATTCTGAGGCTAGGAATTGATTTAGTTTTAAAAATACAATTTATTCCTTTTAACAATTTCCCAACAGTGTCATCAAAACTATAAATTCCTTACATGTTTTAAAGAAAGATGATTCATTTATGTAAAGATTATTAAATGGGTAATTTTATTATTCAATTTTTAATACAAATTAACTGAAATTAGAAACTGATTTTGTAAAATAATTTAATTATGAATAATTCAATTTGGGGGCTATTGGATGTTTAAAAATGATCAAAAGATTTTTAATATCTGAAAAATAAAAGCAAAATTTTCAGTTTTAATATTTTGTATTAATAATTCATTTTAATTTCCTTGCTCAGTTTTAATATATTCACAAATTCTGATTTAAAAACAAAATAAGTTGTATAAATATTTTCAACATTTCTGATTTTTCCATAGTAACCATAGGAGAACGATTTGAGACTATCTGTGTAAAAAAAAGTAGGTTTTAGATCATCACACCTTCACATACTACTTTCACTGGAATTTTCCTCTGTATATATACTGGGATGTGACAATAAGCAGTTGAGAATATGTATTTAAGAGGTTAAAGGGATATTGTAACTAGTGTTTCAAATCCTGATAACATCCCATACGCTGTCGGTGGGATGTAGATAGGATGTCCTAAGGATATACTGGGATGTGACATTAAGCGCTCAGGAGGATGAGTTTAGGAGGAAATTGGGATATTACGGGATGTCCTGAGGATGTAGTAAGTAGGACTTTAAATCCTAATAACATCCCATATGCTGTTGATGGGACATAGATAGGATGTTTTTAGGATATAGTGGGATGTCCTGAGGATGTAGTAAGTAGGAGTTCATATCCTAATAACATCCCGCACGCTGTCGATGGGACTTGGTTAGGATGTCCTGAGGATATCCCGGGATGTGACATTAAGCACTCGGGAGGAGGTGTTTAGGAGGTTCGCGGGATATTCCGGGATGTCCTGAGGATGTGCGCATATCCCGCGAGCAACATCCTTGGGATATCCCAAGGATGTTTTTGTGCTATGTGGGATAGAAGTTTACTTTGTTTATGCCTGAAAAAATTAAAATAACATTATTTATTACTTAACTTTACAATATTTTATTCTTGGTGCAAAATAACATGCTCCATAAAAAATTTTGTTTCTATTTTCTCTATGCAGAATCATTAACGCTGAAATAGTCTTCCATTCCAAATTTGGTAATTATCGCTGAAATAGTCTTCCATTCCAAATTTGGTAAATCAATTTCAAATTAAATTATTTCGTGTCACATTTTAATTTGTAAACTTGAACTTCAATTTTTGTTAGACTTAGTTTTCTCTTAATATTCATTGGATTATTTTTTATCTTCAAAAAACATGTTTCTAAAAAAAATTGGATTTCGCTTTTCATTTTATTTTCGATTACGGCATTTTGGATTCTCTTGCTGTTGTTTCTCCGTACAGTTCTCAAACTGCTCTTGCTTATAATGAGCCCAATAAATCTATTTCTAGCTTTGCAGTTCTACGAAGCTCTCAAAGAAAATGCCCAGAGCAATGAATGTAGTAGAAAAAATAATGAAGAAGAAGGAATTATAAAAAAAAAAACAATCTACAGAAAACGTAATTAAGCAAAGACAGGCCAGTTCCATTGTCTAGACAGCAAAATATCTCACCTTTGTTTATATTCAAATTATTTTAAATAGCTTTTGGCTTTAGAAACAGATTTAGAGAATTTAGAGAAATAATAATGATTTTCTTATTCATAAGGCATAAGAAGTTATGTCAGAACTCTTGCCAAACAGTATAATTTAAATTAATTTTATTTCTAAATTATTGTAAGTACGAGTAATTATATTAATATGATTCCCTACAAATCGTCATCCCTTTTTCCGTCGATTGATGTAGATACAAATGCTTTTTCAGCCTTCTTCTACATGTAAATTAATACTGCTTGTCATAGAGATCTTATAAATGAAGAAATTGTGAAATTTTTGTGTGAATTAGACGAAAACGTATATAAAGACAAAGAAATATTAGCGAAAGAAGACGGTATTGTTCCGCAGAAACTTGAATATGTGATTGTGATTCCAAAAGTTGATCAGAGAACTCAATAGAAATGGTCTTCAGCTTTGTTGCGAAAGATCTTAAAAATTGAACATGCAAATGTACCCGCAAAGAGTAAACAAAAAAGAGAGACAACTCAAGAGAATTTGACATCAGAAACTACTTCTCATGCTGTACCTTCAAAGAACGAGATATTGCAAGAGATAGCAGAATATGAATATATATGCTTACCAACAGCCAACCAGAACGTTTTGAAGGCCAAAAGATGTTACCAGAATATGATAGAACACTATATGCAGAGCAAATATAGGAATTTTTTAAAAAAAATTCATTTTAATTATTCGTAGAACCATTGAGAACATTAATAATGGAAATGTGCGAAACAGCCGCTCATCTTTGATTTCAAAATGAGACATGGGTCACGATCTAGGAGTTTATTTTGTAAAATGAATCTTGATCAATAGTTCATGAGACAGTATCTCGGGACTTACATTTTTACATGATGCATATAGAATAACGTGTGGGATCAGAGTTTTTCCACGGTGCAGTGTCACATGGTAGATTCAAAGAATTAATAAAGTTTCGAAAAAACTTTATGATCTCTCAGATACTGCAAAGGAAATAACAAGTTTTTTTTTATCCTGTGTATGGAATAGATTTAATTAAAACTAAATTTCCTGTTACAAACCAAAGGAAAGTATAACGATTGGTAAACAGTTATATCAGTCCAAAGCCAGATGTTTCTTTTTAATAGTAGTAGTCCTTTTTAATGGCTAGCGCGTGGGACAACAGCACCACAGGTCCGGGCTTCCTGGACTGGGCAAAGTTGACTCACCTTTCATCTCTTGAGAGGGTCGATAAAATGAGTACAAAGTTCGCTTGGGGACTAAATACCTGGGGTCCTGCGACAAACTGACCACTCGTCCGTTTATGCACCCCGGGGCCCACGGTCTAGAAAGCAGATATCGGGGCACTGCCGGCCATGGCTCTCTAAGGGCTGTTTGGTCCGCGGCCGAGGTTAGTTTTTCTTAGCCCTTTTTAATAGTAGCCAGACGTTCCTTTTAGTACCTATTCAATAATCCTGATAAATTTGCCATTACATTTTGGAAGGCTGCCGACACAAACTTGAAAAATATGCTAAAAGCTTTCTCATATTTCTCATAGTCTAATAGACTGGAAAACTTATCACTTCCATACTCTACTGTTCTATGTTCAATTTTTGGGTAAGTGTCGCCATTGGTAATTTATTTACTTTCCTTAGTGCTACTATAAAACTGAAACTCAGAAACTAAACCGGTTTAATTGTCAGAATAACCAGGATGAAGCATTCAAGGCGAAAAATTCATAATTCTTTGAAACATTTCAATCATCCGTTTTACTTCATTTTTTTTTTTTTTGTAAGTAAAATAATTGTACATTGTATCAGTAAGAGAAAAAAAACGTGAGAGTCTTGAGATTCTTCATCGAGCTATTGATGTCAGAGACAATGCCAAGAAACTGCCGTAAAGCGTGACATTTTGTTACTCTACAAACATAGCATTAGCACTCTAGATGAAATGGCTAGAAACTATTCAATGCAAATAAGAAGTCGCAGAGGGAGAGTGCAGGGTGTTTTAGATCTGTCTGCAATCACTGTTTGGATTTTATATAAAGAAACTATGATAAGTGCAATTCCCCGGGAAAAAAATTTACTACAGCTTATCGAAGGGCTTCAACGAAATTACATGCCTACCAAATGTACTTCAGGTTCTGGTATCTGGTTCTGGCTGTAGTTTCTAAACTTATCTGGCCAAGAATCAAAACCACTTTCCTTGGCAATGCCAGAGTGGAAAATGCAGTAAATACACAACAACATAAGTATGACATAAATGCAAGAGATCAGCATGTGAAAAATGTGAAACAACAGTAAAAGGCATAATTTGCATTCACTTTAAAATGTGAAAAGCAAAATATTACTCATTAGAACTTTTATCAATCAAAAACGGAAACCTGAAATGAAAGTTTTCTCTTAGTGGGAGCACTGTAAAGTTTGTACTTCCTTCAAAATAATGTAATTTATAAATTTAATTTTGTACAGATTAACTGTGCGAAATTTTATGAAATTTTTTTCATGCGCTTAGTTTAGTTTATAACAAACAGTGTCATAAAATCAAAATGACTTTTGGATCTCATTACATAAAAATAGTATATCCTATGTATGGCTTCATGCTTGTCGGTAAGAAATCATTTCAGTTTAAAATATTGACAAAATGACAGCATGAGATTTTTAGGTATAACTCCTGTCTTTCTAGATTAATATGTTTAATGCGATACTTTAGCTTAAAAGTTCTCATGTAGGTCGTATGAGCAAGCTGTTCTCATGTATAAACTTCTCAGTGTATAAGCTAAGCTTGTATTTTTAAAAGTAAAAGTAGTTTGTAATTAAAATAAGAGTACACATATAAAGTAAGCTTGCACATATGAGAGTAATAGTTTGATGGCATTCTACAAAAAATATACTTTAGTGGCTTGAAGACCATAAGCTCAAATCAAAGTAAAATTAAATAATTTTTAATATAAAAGTTACGGAATGAGTTATATATCACTTTAGCATCTTTTTAACCTCTTCTTACAAAATGAGTACTCGGTAAGAGCATTTTAAGGCATAATTTACTCTTATAATTCAGTCCAAAACGATACTACTTTTCGGGTTTCATTTTAAATTCGAGATTTCATCCTTTACTACCCTCTATTTATTAAATACCGATTTCGTGTCAACGAAATATTTTAACGTGCTTTAAACTTCTGTTTTACATAATATTCTGACACAATAATGAGTGAATATGTCCTACCACTACCGGAAAAATAGTTTCAGAAATATCGAAAATGACAGAAAATGTGTCCAAAAATGTGTTCCACTATTCTTCAATTTCGTTTTACTGGCTTTTTGTTTCATTTTTGATCCACACCTCATATTCAGCATTTCTGATTATGACTAGTCAGTTGTTGAATTAGCAAGTGAAAGGTACAATAAAAACTTTTGGAATGATACACTTTCGAGGAAATCTCTCGGCATTTACCATATATTTTGGTGAATTAAATGCCTGCCATTTCAGCTCACCGTGAGCATCGATCGCAGAAAATCCGCTTTTAATATCGCACAAAATTCCGGTTTAATTGCCAGAGTATAGTTTCCATTAACTAGTATCTTTTCGAAGGCTTCCTTCTTAAGAGTTCGTTAATGCTACATTCCATTCGCTACAGTTTCATTACGTCTCCATGGTAACTGACGGCATAAATCATTTATATCATCCTGCCAAGATTCCGTCGTTGATTCGACATGGCGGCGAATAATTATCACCTCATAATTGTCAATTATGGATTGCTCGTTTCGGGTTATTCTCAGCTTCTAATGAGAAACAGTGGATGGTTTGATTTAGATTAAATTTGAGAGTTCAACTGTAATTTCAATACGAAGTAAATGATGGTCTAAGGTTTCACTTCTGATGAGAAACATGTTAATCTTTTAACAGACAATTAAGGTTGGGATTTTATGTGGTTATGAGTGATACATCTCCATCCTTTACATCCTACTTAGCATTATAATAACATGATGATTAGCTTACGTTACATGTGTTTAGTACATGAAATAAAGTATTTTAAACAAAGGGTGTGTAAAGTTTAATTACTTTCTTTACGTATTTCAATTTCAAGCATTACTTCTTATTATTCTAATCACTGTTTTTTTACTTTATTTTTCTTTCTGATTCATCTTTTTGGGACTTTGCGATAAGCAGCTAAATGAGTTCATTCTAAAAGAATATTTTCATTATCTGAAACATTAACAAGAGGTTAAGGATGAATATAAATTTATGGGACATTGACTGTAACTAATATTATTGTGTGTTTCATTTGCGATGAGCCTGTAAGCTTTGCTATATTATGCGCAGCTTCGTTGCTGAATTTAGCTTGTAAGATATATTATATATATAATTGATAATATGTGATTTTTGAATTTAGAGTACTTAACTTTATCTGAAATAAATTGATTTATTTTATTAGAAAACAAACAGAGAAGCTCTAGAAATTGAATTCTGACTTGAAAGATGCAGCTACAATGTTTTTAATTGTAAAAAATTAAATGATATTAATCATATCGGCTTCTGTGGTCTCATGGGTAGCATATCACTCTGGTACGCACAGAAATGCTCATAAGACTTCTAATGATAACTCAATTCTTCTTACGTTCTTGTTAATCTTTCCTTTCCTTTCCATCATCAGTGGAGTAGTTGGTACACTGGGCTGAATGTTAGCATGACTGCCAAAGGTTCCATTGACGAAACTAATTAAGACTGTGACCTGACTAAAATACTTTCATGGCTATCTTTGACTAATGGTGAATTCTCAAAATTTCGAAGACCATTTTCTGAAATGCCGATGTTTAGCAACTCAGTAGGGAATATAACTGATATTGTATGACTAATCCATTTCTGCTCTGAGGTAAAAATTTCAGCATACTGTTGTTCGGCTAAGCTAAGTGAAGGACAAAGCCTTGAAGTTATTAATTTTTTAGTTCTTTTTAGCCTGTAACCCATGAGGTATTATAAGTAAGTTTGAAATAATTATTCATTTAGCTGTGCTTTTGCTTAACTGGCTTGTACGAGACAACTCGGCGTTTTATTTGGACAGTTTCGAAAAGGTTATACATTATTTTGTTTCTAAATTATTCATATTATTCTTCTTCAGAAAAAAAACTTGAAAATAAGGAAATAACAGTTCAGTTTTAATACATTTGAGAAAAGTATTGCCAGTGTAGACTTAAGATAGGTAAATCATCTCACTAGTCGATTTTTTTCTGTGTCTGCAAGTTGACTGAAAGCATTATTTTTCTATAAGCTTCATTAACTTGGTTCTTTCTTTAGCGAATTCAGATATTGATGCCGAAAAAACAATTCGTCGTCAGTAAATGTTAAATTTGTAGTTTTAGCTTCAATGGAATTTATGTGTTTTTTTTTCTTCCAATAGCGGGTCCAACCGTCCACACACGTTGGCTAGGACTATGGCCAGAAGCGGTGGCCACTTTATTATGGAGGCACCTGACAAGTGGGCTACTTTGCCTCCTATGACAGGACGGACAAATACAACCATGAATTCTCTGGGACTGGAAACCGGGCCCTTTGCTATCGCAGTAAGCTTCCCTAACCACTATACCGTCTGGGCGACGAATTTACGTGTTAAATATATGCAATTTTAATGTAAATTATTTCTTTTTAAGGCTTGAATTAATGTCTGTACTATGCATTTTATTTGTTTTTAATTTCAAATGCTTTGTATTTGTCATAGTACTCCTGAATCTGAAGGCATGGTGTAAGCACTGTTTACAATTTTGAAGGTATACTTTCTCTTTTTATTAGCTGAAAAATTGCTAAATTCATAGGTTTAACACTTTGACATCTTCTAAAATTCATTACTTAGTAACTATTCGGATTGCTGACTGATTCATACCTAATAATGAATGAGGGGAGGAGCAGTAAACTACAGAATATTGGTAGCTCATCCCGGGTTTAAATCCCGGCAAATAGGCTGGCTGCCATAATTGTGTTTTGCAGCATTCTCCCATGTTTGATGTAATCATGAGACAGCTTTCTTTGAAAAATCCTCTACGAAGGCGTCCCTTCTCTTGAGCAAATAACTATCGTCTGCTTTACCGTAACTCAAATCTAATCATTGCTTATGCAAGTCGGCTGAACTGTGTATGTAGAAACAACAGAGGATAATTTAATCGTTTAACTGGGACTCATAAAATACTGGGACTCACCAGGCGAACAGACAGTAATTAAAGAGGTACTGAAAGCAGCAGCAGAGCACTGCTTGGAAAAATTACACATCAAAACATATAGCCAGGATCCTTTTCTAATAATTAAAAATCCCTTGGACGCATCTCGCATTGTAAATAGCATCAAAGCAATATCGCATTCTGGCGCCTAGGGGGCAAACATAAGTATTATAATAAAATTAGCATTATCTGGAAGAAATCTCAAATTAATAAATCACTAAAAGGAGGTCGACTGACAAATAGGTTTCAATGTATCAAGAAAATTAATGTTCTTTGTGTAATATATATTCAGTGCACTGCCAAAGCGTAAAAACATTGGTTAATGTAGGTAATGGTTTGTATGGCAGCCTCCTGCATATTCAATTAATTATCATCTAACATCGTAATCCTATCTGATAATATACTTACGTATTTCAAATTTAAAGAAGGCTGAGATCTCGTCTCTTGAGTTGCTCATTATAGGTTGCCAAAGCGCTCAGAACTGGTTGTGTGGTGAGGAACAAACTCGGCTTTAAATCGGATGGATTAATGTTGAGGTCACTCAGTGTTGGGATGCTCTTACAGAACTCTAGTAACTGAAAACAGTAGCTAGTGATAAACTGCAACGATCTGATGTTTCCTTTACTTTTACCTGTAACTTTCGATCGAAACTTCTTTGTTTAAGAAACTGGTATTTCTGAAGGTCGTAAATCGAAAGTTCATAAACAGAATTTTACTACTACAGGCATAAGAGAAAAGTGAGTTTTTCTATCTGTTATCTTATACAGATATACCACAGGCATTACAGATACATTTGTTATTATTGTTGAAACTCTCACCGACAACCACGTGATTTGCGTATGCGCACAGCAAAAACTAAATCAGAACTTTTTAACTGAACTTTGAGAACTCGTGATGGACGTTTGAGTGAAACTTGTAATCCTTCTTCTGTGTTATATATATATATATATTAGTTTAGTGGTGTGATTGTAAATTAAATATCTTATTATCTTAGAAGCTTATCTCTTTCTGTGAATAATGCATCGATGAATGGAATTAAACATTCCCGGATATGCCTTTGGATTAGAAAGAAGATCGTCTAAAAGGTAAGCCTTTTTACCTTTTATTTTCTAAGAATTATTATGATTATACAATTACCTTATTTAATGTCTAACAGAATAATATTTTTTAAAATAGAATAATGATATATAATAAAATAATAATGTGTCTAATTTATTGTACATAATGGAACTTAGTTTCAAAAAATAAGGTAGAACTTTTAATTTGTTGCTCAAAAGAGACTGCATTTGGATATATTCAGTTTTATTTAGGGTGCGCTATGCGAAAGGGAAAGGTCTGTTAGTCTTTGCCTTTTTATAGGCTCCCACATAATGGTTACTGGAGGAATTACAATTCTAGGAAACTTGAAGATGCGAATTTCTTGGTATATAAGGTATTTCTCCCGCCTTCTTGGCATGCCTTCGTAGTGTAGCGGTCAGCACACTCGGCGCGTATTGGAGAGGTCCGTGGTTCGAGTCTCGGCCAGGGCACTGCTAATTTTTCTCTTCTTCTACAAGTTTAATGACTCTACACTGGCGCCCGAACTAAAAAAAAAAGAAAAGTGGATGAGGATTCTCCACCACCAGGATTTGGCGATTGTGTTCTCTAATCCCCAGTCGACCTTTAAAAGGGTGTAGTATAAGGTATTTCTCCCGCCTTCGTGGTGTAGTGCTCAGCACACTCTGCGCGTTTGGAGAGGTCGATGGTTCGATTCCCGGCGAAGGCATTGCACATTTGTCATGTCTCCTGCTTCGAAATAACCTAATATCTCTACAGGTACACTAACAGTCTTTGGACTTACGTTTTCATGGATGCTTCTAGCATTAATAAAAGGGATGGTGCAGCACATTGTAATGATTATTTTACTTCTTATATGGCACTTAGTATTTTCTATGGAGGACTGTATTTGAAACAATTAATTTCTATAATAATAGATCTCCTAGGTCTGATCTGATAATATGCCTGATCGCAAGATCACTCCACAAATTATTTCTAATACTAAATTTCGCAAAATGAGTCTGTGACTATTGGAGGCTCAGCTGACGCTGTAATTCTGCCTGGATTCCTATTAACTGTGAAGCTGAAGGTCGTAAAGGTCTGAAGGTTATTACTTAGTAAAGAAAAGTACCCCCATCGTCAAGTGCGCTTTGTGTTACCTGTTAATTTATTAAAACTGACTGTTTAATGACAATTTATTAAAACTGAAACTTAACTTTTCTTCCTTTACTTTGCATAGTTTTGGGTAACCTATGAATGGAGAGTATACTGATAAATATATTGATATTAACGATTTCATTTTCATTACTCAAAAAATTTAGGAAGCTAGACGTGATAAATTCCCTGCATTTTCAATAGCAAAAACGACAAGGAAGCAGCTTTGAAATATATTTGCGAGAAAAAATTCAAAAATTCCCGTTTTAATACAAGGAGCTAGTTTTGGAAATACTCACCAGGAAGGAACCCACAGCCTTAATGTCAGAGGCCAAGTCTAATTACCTTTGTTTCTACTTTATGAAAAGCATCAAAACTTTCATTGAAAATTCAGTGTTCAAGCTTGAAAAATGTACAGTCTAGAAAGCTCCTTTTAAAAACATACAGACAATCCTTTGAAAATCAAACTCCTGTACTGTCTTTAACGACATAAAAGCTATCTAAAGAAAGTCTATTAGAAGCTTGCATAATCTAATATATATATAGTATATCAACAAATAGCTTACTGTAGCATCAAGAGGAATTTTCGATTTAATTATCAGTAATACTTAAAAATATCGTGATCAAACCAAATTATACCATTATTTTGGTTGAAAATTGCTTCTTCTTTCCTTTGAACAGTATTCCAAATTGCATTCCCCTCTAATTCCTATTCGAAGGAAATCAATGTTGTGTCTTTTCGAAACATAAATTTACGCTAACGAAACTAAAGAAAAAATAAATTAGATAGTTAATTAACTCTGAGCTTACTTGATTCTTTTGACCACTTAAAATAATTAACGTTAGTAAGCAACTAGCTCTGAAATAGTAACTGATTTCTTAAATTAGGTTATAAGATTTTGCGTAAAGATTAATTAAGTAAGCCAGTTATAAATTGTGAATTTTCTTTCAAGTATGTAAGGCAATTATCCAAGGAAATTAGCGTCGTAGTGACAACGCCTAACACAGTAAGTGTTAATCATACTATATTAAGTCAGCTGATGTAAAGAAGCCTTAGAGCCTTTATCAGCATATTTTTTTTTTTGTAAGTAGCGGATTTGAGAACATTTTGGAGGACGTACAGTTTCCCTAATTATGAAAAACTATTTTCCACTGGGAATTGAGTTTATTTTGTTCCGCTTCACGGTTAAAAAAAAAAAAAAAAAGAGGTAAAGTAGATTTTTGAACTTGGTTAAGCGCCAACAAAGTTTTAAAAAAAACCGAGGCTGATCGATAATTAATTATATTATCCATTTTCAATCAAAATTTTTGTTTGTGCTGCAGGGTACTTTATCTTAAGACTGCCCTGCTAAATTATTGGTTTACGATATTTTAAATCGTTATCATCAATTGTAAATTTAGATTTGCTCTACCGTACTAAAAATTAAAACCTTGCTGTCATCTTTCGTTGCATTATTATTAAATATTACATGTAAATTTAAAGTAAAAATATTTGTTAATGCTTTGACGGAATTATGCTTTTTTATCATGAAAAATACCTGATTCTTAAAGCCGTAAATTTAGAAATTAGTTATTCTATGGAAAATAATCATCTTCTAAAAGCTGATGTTATACATCTACACAAAAACGCTCCTCAGTCACCTATATAACAATGACGATTAACCTAATACAACAATGTTCCTCGGCTATAACGTATCTTAATGTACTACTGCTTCGGAAATCACATTGATATTATTTAAAACTCAGTATTATTCAAAGAAAATGTTAATTAAAAAAATCTTGAAGCTTTAAGATTTTATATTACGCCCAAAGGGCCGTTTTTTTTAACGTTTTGTGTGTTAAGTTTATTTATTAAATATCATATTCTTCGCAGGTAAACCACATAAAATTGAATTCAACAGCAATATCAGAAAATACACTGGTGAAATAAATTAAGAGAATTTGCATATTTTATCGAATTGGATGAAAAGAACTGAACCGAATGCTTCTGGATAAAAATGCAAATCTTGTACGGCAAATACGTAAGCATGCACGTGTGTGTCGGCGGAACCAACAGAAAAACAGGCTTTATAAGCGCATGGAGGGTAAGACGAATTGCGTTCGTTAGCACACCTCGGCGAATTTCTTGGTATTAATTTGCAGCAATTGGTTAAATTCACATCGGAACAGTAAAAATCGCAAGTCCAGATATGTAGAGAGTTTAATTTAACGCCCCGCGTCATGTGTAGCCTGCTATGGATCCAGTTCCAGCACACTGGATACATCGAGAGAAAGCCTGAGCAAGGTCGTACAAGAGCCACGACGGTCAGAGAACATCTCTATTTGTCCATTTTAGTCAGGCGTAACAGAAAGGCTACAGCTTCTCAGTTCTCTCTGGACCTGTACGCAGCCAAATAAACCCGTGTAACAAGGGTCACTTTTTCCAAAAGAGTGAATGAGAAAGGGTTGTTTGCCAGAAGACCAGCTGTTTGCGTCCCGCTCATATCTACGGACAGGTGAGTCCGATTAGCATGGTGCAGGCAGTATAGTAATTGGAGTACGGACCAATGGGCGACCATTCTGTTCATCGACGAGTCCCGTTTTAGCCTAAAACCCGATTCTTGCCGTACTTTCATATGGAGAGAGCCAGGGACCCGCCACCTATCCGTCAATGTCCGCGAAATCAACAATTATGGCGGTGTCGGTGTAATGGTCTGGGCAGGCATCATGTTGGATGGCTGCACGCCTCTCCACGTTTTTGACAGAGGCTCTGTGACTGGTGTGAGGTATAGGGATGTGGTCTTGGATGTTCGCCTTTTCCGGGGTGCAGTGGGCCCCAAGTTCATCTTACAGAACGATAACGCGAGACCACATAGAGCTCTTCTGGTCAACGAATTTCTCGAGAGTGAGGATATTCGCCGGATGAATTGGCCAGACAAGTCTCCAGATCTCAACCCCATAAAGCATGTCTGGGACGATCTGTGGAGGGCAAGTGCAACTCGCAACCCCCCTTCGAGAACCATCCAGGAACTGAAAGTGTTACACACGAACATGTGTGTCTATTATAACTGTTGAATATTTATTTTGTTTATATTATATCAACTTATGTTCATACCAAATTTTATCAAAATCTGTCCAGTAGTTCTGGAGATCTTAGATCAAATATGAAAATTCTCTTAATTTATTTCACCAATGTATTTAAAAACAACACATCTTTAGAATTTTCGATTCACAGTCTTGCGCGCTGGAGGTAATTTTTTTTTTTCGTGCAGTGTTGCCATTGCTCCCTTTGAAATTGTTGAGCTTGTTAATCAAACGGTCGTTAAAGTTTTATAAAATGTGAAATAGATAATAAAACTAATTTAAAATTCAAGATTTGGGATTCCAGGTATCCATATTCGGGTGAAGGATTGTGTAATTCAAAATTTGATGGCTCTGGGTACCATCGTTTTTTTGCACTCGAGAAACATGCCTATAGTCATGCACATTCTCCTTTATTTAATTTCTTTTAAAATAATACATGGTGATAATATTCGGTGGCAATAATTGAAAAACTGCTTCAGCCTTTGGGCTAATAATTGCCATCCTCAAACAGCGCATTTCAAAAATAAAAGTAATTCTTCAAATCCCATTGCTTGTTGTGAGAAGCAGAGGCAAGAAAGAATGATTTCAGTCGCGTGTAGCACGAGAAGCTAAAATACAGCCTCAACTGCTAAGAAAAGTTTAAAGTAAAACAGACTTTTGCGCGCTTTTGAGGACAATTTTGAATAACAAACGCAATCTTTGTTACGTGTAAATATGCATTTAATTAATTTCTCTTAGAGATAATCGTAATTCCATAACTATTACTTATCTGTTAAATGGTTTCAGTTTCACTGGAGTCTGGAAAATGAGTTAACAATTAACTCACACCATTTCCCAAGTTAATGAAACTTGACTTTATCTATAAATTTCCCTTTAAGTTGGGATAATTTTATTCTCGCCGCTTAAATTACAACGAAGAAGCGTTATAATATATCCAGGTGGATTTTAGAAATGATTTTAGAATGAGTGTCTGCATTAAATAAATCTTGCATTTAATAATAAAACAGACTATTACAATTTATTATTTGAGAAAGATACAGATCATTTAATGAAATAACATTTGTTCAAAATTTGTTATACACAGGCATCTCATTGCTCCCAGTCCTTGTAAATATTTCAGTTAACTCATATTACCTTATGGTTTTATTAGATCAAATATTTTGTTGTTAAGAGCAAAACGTCATTAACTCAGCTTCACACGTCTGATATAAATCAACACAAATTCATATACTTTTAAAGCAATCGACTTTGCTGCATATTTTCACAAGAAGTTCCGGCACTGTTTGAATTAAAGACCTTTCGTTGGAAGAGAGCATCACGGATTTCATCATTAATCATGAAATTCGGCGAGTATTTTTCCAGCCTTTTCGTAATTAGTCAAACTGCTTACCAGAATGCAGCAACGTTGAGCTAGCAACGTACTGAATACGTTGTTAGCTCAGCTACCTTACCATCCAGCAGTTCAATGAATCAAAAATTATTAAGTTCATTTTTTCTAAGAAGCAATGTAAGGTACACATGTCCGCTTTTTATTTTCAGTGTCCTACTCAACAAATTAAATTAGATATTCTGAAATTTATTATAAAAAAGTCATTGTGTCAAATGATTCTGTTAAGTAAATTGGCTAATGTAAGAGCTGCGATCACGTTTTAAATTAGGCTACGCTCCGTAATATTCGCTTGCGTGTGATGCATTTTTAATTTACGAAGAGTTTATCAGAGCGTAGACCCATTGTGAATTAAAGATTACTTGCATCGCTTTTATTAACAAGAAAATGTGAGATCGTTCATTTCAAAACTTCTAATAGACAGATAAGTTTAGAAATTCAGAGAGGAATTTAGGCAGTTCAACAACTCTATTGTAAAAGTGCCATCCATTATTTAAAAACAAAAATTATACAGACATGCCAAATATTTGTAAAGAACAATGCATGTTTTCCCTTTTCTTATATAATATTTTAATTACTAGGCATCCTTATACATATATATGTAAGATATAAAATATGGTAAATCAGCTTTGTAATTTAATTTAGTAATATCTTCTTAATTCCTCATTTTTAATTTAGATTAGAAACAACTCACTCAGGACTCGCTGTATTCTCAAAGAAGTAATAAATTCTCTGACTAGATTTTATTTCTAGATTAATCTATTCCACAGAGCTTGCGTAACGTCGATGACGTAGCCGATTCAGAATATGAAGTAAAAATTTTGAGAACTAAACCTTTTCTAACCGAAACCAAAACCATTCTCCTGGGAAGCTTCCCTTTTGGGTAACTGCCTTTTGGGTAACTAACTTCAACATCTATGCTGTTTGAACGCTTCGCAATGCTTTCTTTCTATCGCGTTATTATCAAAAGCCAGTTTCCCTTAGAACGCCCTCCACGAAGGCATCCCTCTCCTTAGGCAGATAGCCTTCGAGGCTTTGCCGTAAGCAAATAAACCAAACCAAACCTTAGTGTGAAAAATGTAAATATTTTGGAAATACGCAAGTTGTTTGTGGCCGCAACATGTTTACTGAAAATAAAATGAAGATTAATCTGCCATGGCTGTCAGTTTCCTATTCATTATGGCTTAGCATTGTACGCAGTCATAATTTTTTCCTCTTCAATATGGATGTATTACGTTCTGAGAAATGTATGTGCTTTGCAATCGGTATTTCTGCGTTTCTACGTCTCAGTGTTCCTACATCAGTACTTCTAAATTTGTTCTCACTACACGCACATGCACACACACACACACACACACATATATATATAGAGAGAGATAGATAGATATAGATATAGATATGTATATATGTTTGGACATATATTTCAAAAAATAAACTTTTTTCAATATTTTGTATTGATCATCGAAAGTCTCGAGCATAAAATATCTATATTTACATGTATATCTATAATAACGTTTTATTTCAGTTTCATTAGAAATCTCCGTAACTATCATTCATCATAAACTGAAACATACACTAGCCGATTGGATAAGATCGGTTAACACTGGTAATTCTACAGAGTCATTACGTTATTTAGAAGCAGTAGAAGGGAAAAATGAGCAATGTCTTCGCCAGAATTCGAATCACGGATCTCTCGAATACGTGCCGAGCGCGCTGACCATTACACCATGAAAGCATGCTAAGAAGGCGAGAGAAATATCTTCTATACTCCTTCTTTCAAATGGCTACTGGGGACTAGGGGACCCAATCGCCAAATGCTGGTGGTGGAGAATCATTATCCATCACCTTTTTTAGCTCAGGGGCCGTTGTAGCAACATTAGGTTATTTCGAAACAGTAGAAGTGAAAAATGAGCAACGCCCTCACAGGGAATCGAACCACGCCGAACTCAAATACGCGCCGAGCGTGCTGACCATTACACCACGAAGCCCTGTACTTGGCGACAGAGCAGAATCTTGGCTAATGGCGCATGCGCCACCAGAATCGGCGCTGAATTATAGTCTGTGAGACTCTTGATTTTTGTTGTACATTCGAAGTTGTTACGCTGTAAGAAAGAAACCTAGCGCCAGAGTGTCGCTATGGAAAATAAATATATTGAAAGTTAGAGTGCGTTATTACTGTAATCTGTGTGGTGTTATTTTATTGTGATATATAGCTATCTACCGGAAATAGAATAAGTCAACTCACATGCCTATAATTCAACCCGGGATCAGATTACTGAAAAAGAGTTGACCGCGTTATAGCTTTCATCTTTTTTACACCTTTTAACATCAGTACTAACCGATTTCCATTAAGGCGCCCTACATGAAAGCATTTCTCCTCTTAGGAAGATATTTCTGGTGAACTTAGGTCAATATATGAAACATTATAAGCCGAAAGACATTGTCAGTTTTTAAAATGTGCATGTTTGGGGTTTAAAATGTGTGCCGTTTCTCTTCAAGCATTTTCCTATTTATAATTTTCTTGGCGATATTTTTAACTTAAGTCATGTCGAAAGCATTTTTTGAGAGGGAAAATATTGCTTCGTTTTATGCAAGATAAAGTCCTTTTGCTATCTAAAGTTAAAAAATAACTCTCTGGGGAGCGGCAGAGTTCATTTTTATCCTTTTCTGCTATGCTATCCAACTATATTGCTCAGAAAAGCAAAGAAATTAATGGCACAGCTGATCGTTTTACCCATAAAAACTAATTGCTCATTAAAATGATTTCCTATCATCCCTGAAGGTTTTAGTTTAGGTTGCTCATTATGGCAGAGCTTTCGAAGTTCCTCATGAGATTTCATGTCTAGACGGACTTCAGGGACTTGCAACAAATATTCTTTTCATGCGCAAGTATCATTGCAGTTATAAATTTAGTCATCAAATGCAGAACATTATGAAAGATGCACTAAGTATATATAGTTCCTACTATGAAAGTGCACTAAGTATATATAGTTCCTACTATGAAAGTGCACTAAGTATATATAATTCCTACTTAATTCACAACGATCTGCACTTTCGATATTCATCAGTAATCATGTTTCATTTTACATGAAAAAAACTCGCTAAGTAAAATCTTATACATCGTTTCTGAATTTTACTTCGCTTAGTTTCTGCTTCGAATTCTGCTTATCAGTAAAACTGCTTATTGCCGTAGAAAGCAGAATTGACCACTTATGATTGTGCATAGAGGTTACATGGTGATTTGTTATTGGATCTTCTTGTTCGAATAAGGGCCCACCAGGGGCCGAGCGGTAAAATAGCTAAACACTGGTAGTTTCGACCTGGGTTCGAATTCGGGCGAACGGGCTGGCTGCATGGGCGTTTCGTGTCTTTCCTCCATGTGTAACGCGTATACGAGCTAGTTTCCTTAGGAAAGTCCTCCACGAATCCATCCATTCCCTTAGACAGATAGTCCTAGCGTGCTTTGCCATAGTAAACTAAACAAAACTTGTCCAAATAAAAATCTACGGCCAATTGGATATCTGGGTCTAGGGAAGGGAAAGTCTGCGTGGAAGATTTAAGAAGACCGTCTGATAGTCATGTTATTTTCATGACTGTTGTTGCCTAAACAAATCTGTCTATTATTCATGTTACACATCAGGAATATCATGAAGATTCCCATGCAACCAATTTAGTCACCAGAACTCGAATTCAGGTAGAATCACGGGTGTTCAGTACCTCTCACCCATTACGTCACTGATGGGAAAGCTCTGATTTAGTGTTTCTAATCTAAATGCTTTAAAACGATACATATTGTAGACGCTCGTATAATGTCCCAACTTTTTATTTAAAATTTTCAATGCAAATTTCCAGAACCAGAAATTATGGGAGTCATTCAGTTCAAAATTTCCTTAACTTGTCCAAGTCTTTCCACGAAAAAGCTCATGATAAATATTTAAGAACAAAACATGTGCAAGTCAAAAGAAAGTACCAGTAATTATATGTTAATGCGAAGTAAATTCAAATTTTCTGCATACTTACCTATGCAGTTTCGAGGTAGTATCTTCAAAATAGGCAGGAACACCAGAAATTCAACACAGTATTTTGCCAGTAACATACGGTTGCGAGCACATGGGTTCGTAATAGATTGAATGTGCACAGAACCGATGATAGCTTGATAAAATTTATTTTGCCAAACGAAACTTCACAGATCTGCATCTTTCCATAAAAATATTCGTACAGCTCTTCACAGCATAACAAAATTCAATCAGGAGTTTCGCTATGAGCTACTAATAATGTTAAACACAAAGCAATCAAACATACATTTAAAGAGCCAAACTCATGCGGAAATATCTAAATACTCCGAACGCACGCTGAACTAAACAACATCTGAGAAACTGACGCTCACTTCAGTCTCATATAATTTTCCTTCGGCCGCCAAGAAATCTCTAGTACCCTTCACTTCTAGAAATTACCGAAAGCCATATGAGGACCGGATACAATTACAGTTACACATAGGGATCAATTACATATATTCAATCCCAATACCAACTCCAATTATACAGGGACCGGACACAAATGTCGCCAAATGATTGCCAAGTTGGCGACTTTGAGTTATTTCTCGCCGAATGTGGCGAGAAGAATTAATCTCCAGCTTGGCGATATATCACCAATTTAGCGAGCTAGCCGTTTATTAAATGGTAAATAGACTAGCCCCCTGTATTCTTTTTTTTCGGCAAATCATCGTATCTTTCAAGAGTTTCATGTTACGTTATGCAAAAAATACTACAGTTTAGAATATAATTTCACTAAAATTATTTACATATTTACGAAATTCATAGTAATATCAATTGAAACCGATTTTATAGCTTACATCGTCGCATTGCAAAAACACAAATATACGAAATATATTTTCGTCTGGCTAATCATAGAAATTGAAAAACAAGCAAGTTTGTATAATGGATCAAAACTTTTCAATTTTATTTCTTCTTGAAAATTAGTTTCTGTGCGTTGTTTAAGCTTAGACCGTGTCTACCAATTATTTTCATACATCCAATATCTTAAAGAATTGCATTCGGTTTGGCGATGTTGTATTCAAAAATACCAGTATGGTATTTATGCTCGTTGACTGTTCGTATAAACTTTATGAATAAATATGCCAGAAAACAAAGAAATTACTAAAATTTTAGAAAATTTTTTACAACTCCAGTAGTAACAATTTTTACTGGCGTAGATATGCGGATAGCTTCATCATACAATTTCATCAATTTAAATCCTAAATATAAGTAGCATAGCGTATATAGAAGAGGTATGCAAAATGTATACGTTCCATCAAAGTAGAGCGTAATATGAAACAGAGTTAAACGAAGTTATCTCATCATGTAAATAATGAGGTTAGGGAAAGATGGGTAGAAAATTGGTCAGGTATTTTACCATTAAATTTATTAATTATGTTTTTTATAACAATAAAACAGAAATTTATTTCTTACAAATATAGAAACATAATAAACGAATATATATATCAAAATAAATAAAATTCTAAGTCAGTATATTTACATTTCAGATCATTCAGTCTCTTCAGTATTTCCAATTTTCTGCCTTTTTATCAAGAGGGTATCTAATGTACTTTGCGTTTTCCTTTTGAGCTCTGTAAGAAGTTCATGGTAAGTTGATAAGGCATCCATAACGCCCAGAACGCCTTTGAACTTCTGTCGAAATTTGGGTCATTTTCAATAAATTGATCCATAATTTCTGTTATAGTGGTCAAACTGGTTTTTAGAAACGCTGCTGAAAATTGTTTTTGCTCTTCTTCAGAATCACTACTTTCAATATTTTTGTGTTCTTGGTTCGCTAATTCTTTAAGCTCATCATTAGAAAGACCTTGCTGCTGTTTCTTGCACTATTTCTTCGACATCTTCCACATTTACTTCATCTAAACCGGTTTGTTTCGCTAATTCCACTATTTCATTCATATCGACAGAGTGTACAGTGTCACCGCCTTGCTTGGATCTGGCCAAATGTTCTTCCACGCTCCTTTCAAACGTTTTTCTGTTACTTCATTTCAAGAAAGGTTTATGCTTTCTACAACATTCATGATATTGTAGTTTTTCCAAAACTCTCTTATTGATTGTTTCTCTTCTCCGTCTGTTTTTTCAAACATCTGTGTAAATGTTTGGCAGCAATAATAAGCCTTAAAATTCGATATAACGCCTTGATACATTGGTTGGATTAAGGCAGCTGTGCTAGGCGGCAAGAAAATCATTTCGACTGGAATGCATGTTATTCAGATAAATTCGTTGGATGGCTTGGAGCATTATCAATTAAAAGTAGTGCTCTTGATTCAAGTTTTTTAATTTCGCAATAGCGTTTAACAGACGGGCAAAAATATTCAGTGAACCAATTCTGAAAAATTTTCATAGTTATCCATGATTTTTTATTAGACTCCCAAATTACAGGTAAAGTTGATTTGGATATTCCTTTCATCGCTCTTGGTTCCGCTTGCATTACCTCGTGTTAAGCGATTTTTTGCAGCTCTAAATCCTGGTGCACGTTTTTCTTCATAGGACCGAAATGTTTGTTTTGGCATTCTTTTCCAAAATAGGCCTGTTTCATTAACATTAAAAAGCAATTCTGGAGAATAATTTAATAGTTCAATTATTATTTTTGATGCTGATGGGAATTCAGCCGCCGCTTTCGTATCACCACTTCCTGCTTCTCCTGTAATCTGTACGTTATGAAGATTATTTCAATGTTTAAATCTATTAAACCATCCTCGACTTGCAACGGAAGTTTCATTTGTGTCACTTGCCTCAACCTGAATGTAATTAAAAATTCTTCTTGCTTTTTTCATTATAATAGATTGGCTTAATGGCATATTGCGTTCAATTTCGTCGTCAATCCATACAGAAAGTCTTTTCCCATTTCCTCAATTGTATTATTTCTAGAACGGGTAATTTAAGTTGCAGAGCTTCTCGTAGTTGCAGTTGCCAATGACAGTATTTTTCTTTATTCTTAAGAATAGTCCTTATTGTTGAGGTTGCCAAATTCAATGCAGCACCAATTTGAGATTGACGTTCACCGGTATCTAATCTTCTAATCATTTGCATTTTAGTTCCTAGTGAAATGCTTTCTCTTGCTGCTTTATTTTCGTGTTTTTTATTATTCCCCATGATAAAAACTAAAAATCATAACATTTGTCACTATATCAATTGTTACATTATATAAATTTATACTTACAATAGCGTCAACAAATGTTTGAAGCGATAAAAATACGTTCGTATAACACCGCAGGAAAGAAAAAGCACAGATAAACTGCTTCGGATATCGGGAAGCCTAACGCTGCGTGCAATTTCAGAGAATCCCACAATTTAAATAAAACAGCGTTAAACCGAAACAGCGTTAAACGGGGTCTTACTGTGCTTTGCAAATTTCAACATTTATCAGCTGACTGCATACACAGCTCGCATATTTTTTTTTTTCTTCGCATTTTCTGTTATAAAATACTCTTATTGTTAAAACATTTTTATTATACTCTTATAATAATTATATTATACTGTATTATATTTTTATTAGACATGACTTTTAGATCCTGATCGCATATTAATATAGAGTGGGAAAAGCCGACTGATTATTTAATTTAGTCGAGTGGGTCTCGTGTTTCAACTCCAGTCGCCTTTTAAATATAGATTTATTTCATTACATCGTACGTGCTTTTGTGATATAGCAAAATCGAGATATCTAACTTGTGCATATAGGGGTGGTTAGCACTTCTAGCTAGATAATGGACGATCCATGTTTCGAATCTCGGCGAGGGCAAAGTCAATGTGTGATTTTGTATACTTCTGGGAAAATAATCAGCATCTTCAGAAGTAATTTTCTTCTAACGCTTCGAAAAACAAAAACAAAGAAAACTTTTATATTCTTATAACAGCTAAATATTATTGCCAGTTGACATTGCATAATATCTTTCAATTATTTTGAGCATATAAAAGTGTGCTTTCTTTCTTTCTTTCTTTCCACCGACAGCGAGGCAGCCGGTCCACTGGGTAGTTAGCATATCGGCCAGGTAGCCCCGCTGACGGAAATAACTTGAACAAAAGACACACTTATAAATACATATTGTGCTCAAGACGACTGCTGGGGGCAGTGCAAACAAATGCTGGACGAAGACGATAGCGCATGATGCAAGAAGGGTGCATTGCGGGCGTGAAGAACAATTCCAGTTACATATTTACAGAGTAATGGATAGGTGGTTACAAATACTAATAGTAATAAGAAGTAAAATACTAGAAAGTAAAACAATGCATAAAATAAAAAAAAGAAAGAAAAGGAAAACAGTGGAAACAATACATAAAATAAGGCAAAATACATAGTTCAAGGTTCATAATTCAAGGTTTACAGTTCAAGAAGATAAATATATACAGGGAATAAGAAAAGCCGAATAAGCTAACTTAAGATAAATAAACTAGACATTTACTAAGTCGTTTTATCTGAATATTTGTAACCAATATTTTGCAGCGAACGTTATTTTACGCCACAAGTATCATAAATAAAATATATTTCTATAAATAAAATATATTTCTAGCTGGGCGAGAGCAAAACTTCTAACTCGACTTCCTGTGTACGCTGTCGTATGAATATAGAACAAAATCTAATGATTTTAATGAAATTTTATTCCAACATATCGATAGCAAGCCTCCGTATACTTCCTTTTTTAATTTTGTTAGGGATAAAAAATTTTCTTCAATATTTTGGTGTTTTTTTGTTTTTATCATTTTATTTTTAAAAAGGGAATGCGGAAGCAATCGACAAAGCTTTTAAAATTGAAATTTTTGTTGGACTGCGTTTAATTTCATTCAGCAGTAAAGATTCATTTCATGAGTTTGCAGAAAATTAATTTTATAAGCTGGGAAATAACAGATATTTAAGAAATGAAACTTATTGTGTATATATAATTTTCTATATTTCTCAATTTCTCATATTTTTGAAATTATTTCGATATTTTAATGATAAAGTTTCCCTTGAGACATTATACAACAGTCTGAAATTTTCAAATTACGAGGTGTTTTTTATTGCGTATTTTAAAACTTCAAAAGGCAAAAATTACGAGCATTTTTAAATGAGATTTATTTTTACCACCAAAAGTTCAAAAGTAATTTCTAATGATGGTTTAATCTTGTTGTTACTTATGCTCACTTGTCTGACGTTGCCAGCCCAAGCCCCCAAGAAATTCCTTGTGGCAAGAAGCGCTAGATTACGCCTGCCTTTGGCAACAGCCTTGAGCACCATTCACGTGACAGTGCGATTTAGCTCAGTTCCGCCCTCAATTTTGATGGAAAGCACCGCGGGGAGACAGGTCCGAGGGTCTAAAATCCCCCTCCCCTTCCACCAAACCACACGAGAGGACTTTAGGCTCGCCGCATATTTAGAGTGCCGCCATGCCGCGAATACACTATACATTTATAAACATTCATGCCTTCTCCGGGATTCGAACCCGGGGCGTCTGGCACGGCAGTCAGCGACGCTAACCACTATACCGGTTAGGCGGCTATAATGACCATAAAACATAAATACCCAACTGTAAAACTTCTTAAAACTAGAAGTAGAATTTCAGTAAAACATGCTTGAGATTACGAGTGATAAGCATTTCTCCCAAAATAGTCTAATTTTTTACAATTAGGCGAGAATACGAATTCTAACCGGTATGCCTACAGTTCGTTGCATTTTTATGAGAAGCTGCAAAAATAAATAAATAAAGAGGGACAGTTCTATATCTCCCGTTCTACTGGACCTATTGACGAAATTCAACTTGCGTTTTTCATATCTCCAAAGCGCGACTTAGGATATGCATTATATTTATATATAGCATTGTTTTAATATAGGTATTTTGACACAAAATCCGTCTTCTTCTGAATTAGCGTACCATTTTTTTTTTTTTTTTTTTTTTTTTTTTTTTTCTTCATATTTCGATTCTAAGACTCAAATTATGCCAAACTGCCAAGTTTTGTAAAAATCGCAAGAGTAGTTTTCAAAAAATTAGCTCTCAAAATTTTCTCTCCTCCATGTTAATTGAATTTGATATACACTCAAGAGCCGAAACATTATGACCACCTGTCAATAACGAGTTGGGCCACCTTTGGCGCGCAACCCAGCTTCAGCCCGCCTTGGCATGGATGTCACAAGTCCTTGATAGATGGCCGGAGACAGATTGTACGAGATGTTGTAGCAACGGTCACGCAAATCCGAGATATTGCGAATTGGTGGTCTTTGACCTCTGAGCTGCCGTCTCATGACATCCCAAATGTGTTCTATCGGATTGAGATTCGGTGAGTTAGGTGGCCAGGACATTAACTGGAAATCAGCATCATGTTCCTGGAACCACTCCAACACAATTGTACGGTTGTGACATGGGACGTTGTCCTGTTGGAACATTCCATTTCCAGCTGGAAAAACAGAGGCCATGTAAGGGTGCAACTGGTCCGCAATGATGTTCAGATACCCTGTAGCAGAGTCTGCTCTACCACAACCACGGGTCCCAGAAAAGCCCAAGAAAACGTCCCTCAGAGCATAATACCGCCACCACCGGCCTGTGTATGACCTACTGTGCATTGAAGGAGCAACCGTTCGCCTGGAAGACGGCATATCCTGACACGGCCATCGGCGTGATGAATGACAAACCGTGATTAATCTGACCAGGCAACTCTCTCCTACTGATCCATGGACCAGTCGCGATGTTCCCGGGCCCAGCGCAGGCACAGTTGGCGATGACGCTTGGTCAGCAAAGGCATACGAGTGGGACGTTTGCTGCGTAGCCCCATATCCAACCGTGTCCGCTGAAAATTGTGCTCCGTTACTTTTCTACTTGGCCCTGCATTGTATTCGGCTGTCAGCTGAGCCACTGTCTGGCTCCGGTTTTGCTTCACCATGCGAGAAAGTCTCCGACGACCTTTTTCTTTGATAGCATGTGGACGTCCAACACCATGTCGTCTACTGCTGGTTTCACCGTCATTCATCCACTTTTCATACTTACTTACAACTGTAGATCGCGAACAACCCACAAGTCGTGCAGTTTCGGAAATACTTGTTCCGAGCCTTCGAGCCATTACAATCTGCCCTCTATCAAAGTCGCTTAGATCCGCAGCCTTTCCCACCATACACAGATGTAAGTGAAAGAAGGATTCTTCAGACTCTAGAGCAGCAGTTATATACCACTTCCACCTGATCACGTGCCTTCCACGTCATCCAGGCGCGTTCATCCCAAAATGTAGGGTTGATCAAAATGTTTTGGCTCTTAAGTGTATATGTATATATATATATATATATATATATTAATATCTCTTTTTGTATTAAACCTACTTGCTTGCTTCTTCCAGAATATGAAATTTAGGCTTAATCCAAATATAATTCGCACCTTTTTTATGATTTATTTTTTAAATTTGTATTTTTAAATATATTCTATAAATTTTTCAAAAAACATTTTGGATTATAACCTATAAAATGTTGTAAATAATCTTAAAGTAGATGTATTTCTAGGCACATCTGCAAAAAATTAGAGTTTTTTATTCAGAAGTTTCTAAGATATACGTGAATTTACATATTGGCGCGTTTTGAAATTAGGCGTATTTGTTATAAGCGATAATAAGGCCAAATGTTGTTTACGCACCTTGCTAAAATTACTTGAAAGTATGAATGATGACTTTTTTCCCGTTCGTGGACAAGGAAAAAATGCAAAGGAAAATAGGTTTCTGTAAATTCAGAAATTCGCGAAGGGAATTATTCTTGGCGCAAACTGAAAAAAAATGCGCCAAGATAAATTTTTAAATTTCTAAATAAATTTCTCATCCAAAATTAAGAAATTTAATATCTAAGCATAATTTGAAGAGCAGAATCGAAATATAGAAAAAATGGTATATGATTTTAGAAAAAGTCCACAATTTTGTGTTAATGAGAACAATGGTATATATAAATCTAATATATATCCTAAGTCGCGCTTTTGAGACATAGAAAACGCAATTTAAATTTCGACAATCGACCCAGTAGAACCCAGATTCGTCTCACCTTTGTAGATCACCCCATTATTCAAAGAAATGCTTTGTTTATTTTGGTTAAATTTTGTAGTTATGAAGCAGTTAGATACGCTATTTTTTACCCTTTTATTCTTAAAGTATTCCAATATAAGAAATGTACTTCAAATGAGAAATTATGTTTAATAGAAATCACGTAATTATTCTAACAAAGCAATCCGCTATCACAATGACTCTTAACTATTTTCACAAAATTATATATTACGTTTAAGAAACTTTGCAGCCGATGACTTGCATCAGCGTTTAATGTTTAAAAACTGAACTGATTAGTCTTTTCCAACGTTCCACATATCTAGTAGCTATTTAAAGCTGTTACACTACTATATCAGAAACTTTAAAATAGTATCTATAATATGCATTATGTTTACATTTGCCACATGACTGTTACGGCTGTTTAGTGTTTCTGGCTTCCTGGCTGCTGGGTTCCTGCTCCCGGCGGTTTAGTGTGTCTGGTTTTACTTTTTGGACTTGGATTCCAATCTCGGAGAAAGCATAGCTCATTTTAAGGATATAGTGTCCGTTCGGCATACGGACATTCAAAATACTTAGTGAGGGTCGAAAATCCTCTCGAGTGTTTTAATGGTTGAAGAGGAAGGGTGAAAGACCTTCGGAACCGTTGTCCGGGATGCTTAGAAACTGGAACGGATCTGGAAAAAGCCGTAATACCACGTATATGGCGCTCAAGACAAATGGCAACAACAAACGCAATCTTGTTTGCCATTATAAAAATTTCTGGACTTGTTCTGATTAGGTGAGACTAATGAGGTGAACTACAACATATTTATATTTATCGATATTTGTATATAATATCAATATTAAGAAATTAGACAAGTGTAACACATGTTTTGCTCTTTTGCTAAAATGGCCAGCAAGTATGAAATTCAAATATTTTGTGTAATAAAAGCTAATTTGGAAAGATATAAATGAAATATTAATCACTAATTCTAATGCGAATTTCTCTCCCCTTTGATAATTTTTGCATTTGAATTTCTGAGGTTATCATGATTTGGTATTTGAATTGAATCTCCATCTTGCATAAAAAAACTTTCGTTGTTATAAGATAAAGATAAAGGCTATTAAATACTATTCGAAGTTTTCAGATTTTCTATTTAAAGTTGGGTGCAAAATACGGTTCATTTTATTTTTCAATATTTCGTTGATAACAATTTTATCACGTTCCCTTTGTAGATATTTCAATGGCCTTTTTATTCTCTTTAGCTGGTTCCGCCCAATTAAATGGTCCAAACGTTCCTTTTTATGTAGCGATTTCGTTTTCTGCAATTCCTCAACAAGTGTTTTTATGACCGTTCTTGCTACATTTATTCTTTTGTTTCGTTTTGCTCTTCTTTTCCAGCTTAGTTTTTTAAGATCAATAAAAACTGTCAGGATTGAATCATTCTTCTTTGTTCTTAGTTGACGATTATCATTTCTGCCCATAGAATTCTTTTCCTGTTCTTGATTGTTTCGAAGAAAAGATTTGATTTTTTTTTTTTTTTTTTTTTTTTAAATAATTGAAACTGCAAATTCTGTAAAACTGCCTATCGGCCTATAAATTTTCAACATTCTAGTAACATATTATTATATTTAAGTCATTTTTCAAAGATTATTGAGATAAAAAACAACTGCTATTTTATTTTTTAGCTTCTAGCACTTAAAAGCTAACGTAAATTTATAACCTAGAAATGTACCTATTAAAAAAGCTAATAATATTAAAAACTTATTTATTTTAGTATTATTAATTATATACGTCTGTCAGTTACCCATAAAATTGGCCCTCTCTTTCTGGATGTTTCAGAAAGTATATCATATTCTCTTTTCGTTTATGCTAATCCGGTTTTTGGTTGCAAAATACGGAATGCTAAGCCTTCATTCATAGAGCATTTATAATATTTCTTGCGAATAAGGTTTTGAGTTTACAGAATAAAGCCACAGATCTAAATATTCAAGATTGGTCAACATTTATTTATTGCTCAAAGTGTTTCTTACTGATCATAATGACCCAAGATAGGTCAGCATATCCGATTAGACAGCCCGAAGAGAAAAAGTCCTCAATAATATTCTGCTGCTTTCCTTGTAAGGATCCTAAGTTTTACTAACGTTTATTTTATTTTAAATCTTACTATCACTTCTTTAAATCACTATCACTTACTATCACTTTTTTAAATCTTTACTATCACTTCTTATTTTCTACTTCCGGCCAGAATTAAAAGCTTTTAACTTATTTATGCAAATTTGTCTTGCTAATTCCAAGTACTTAAGTTGTGGCTTTTTGCCAAGCAAGAGAGAGGAAGGAGTTATTAGAAGCAGGCCGCTTGCCATAGTAGTTTTACTCGGTTGCTGGTTGCCTTCAAGACCAGAGGTTTAATCCTCGTGATAATTTTAAACGTATCGTAGTTTTAGCAGCTCTCTGTACTACATACGGCTTTTTGTTAATTGACAGCCAATCTTAGAGTAGGCAATTGTATAGTAATCCAAAGTTAGTTTTAGTTAGAGCTTTTAGTTAGTATTTTTATATTCTTACGTTCAGACCACAAGTGGTTGGTCTCTGTATTCCGAAGGTCCGGAAAGCTCCGTAAAGATAGAAAAATAAAGGGTTTCGTATACCCTTCCTGTGTGTATTGTCTACTTCACAATTTATTGAACATAGCTTTAGTAAGCTCCCTGTTCCGAGTCACGACAGTTAATGTTTCCAAAGCAAGTAAAGAGGAATACCAATCCAGATAGTGGCGCCCGACGAAGAAGAATAACCATGGCCACAACCTGCACAAGCGGCTCAGAATCCAGAAATGCCAGCTGCCGCCCTGGAAGGATTTGGTTTCATCGTACAGACCATGCACGCATCGATGAAACCAGAAGCAACATTTAATGGAAACTCACCGGTAACCAGTTTTTTGGAAAAATTGGATGACCACTTTATGCTGTATCCAGTACATGAGTTCCAGAAAGTCACCTTAGCTACCAGCGCTTCGAGGGGCCAAGCGCTTAATTGGTTCAAATGCATAGGCAGAAGCCTCTTGGGTCAAGCGGGAAGTCCCACCTATACTTACGAAAATTTTAAGACTGCCTTAGTAAAAGCCTTCCCTGTCGTAAGAGATCGTGCAAGATTAGAAACGGAACTCTTCAGCATATATCAGCAACGAATGGAAAATCTTTCCACCTTTATTTTAAGAAAAATTCACGTCTTTAAACTCTTGTATGGAAACCGTCCGGATCCTGAGATAATTCAAGTGATTTTGACGAGGTTACTTCCCCAAGTACAAGACATTTTTGAATTAAGGAATCCGACTACACTGGAAAAGTTATTTGAGCTAGCAATCCAGTTTGAAAGTAGAAGAACGGCGGACATTGAAAGAAGACGCCAGTATGACCAACGAAGCCACTTTGGTGCGCCAAGACCACAGCAAAGTCAAGAACACGGCTACGGAAGCAAAGCGAATCAGTGGGCAAAGAAACCCGAGTATCCAAAAACAACCGGCGAACGTCGACAGTTCAATAGTAAGCCAGAAAAAAGTCTGAAGGCCAGCGGAAAAAAGAAGGAAGGCATGGAAAGGAGGAAAACAAAATTTAAACTAAAACGGATTTCTGCTGACGGGAGGGTGTGGAAATCCGAAGGCCAAGAAAACCCCTCTTCCTTCAAGTTAAATACAGTTATGGTGAAAAACTTGACTCTTCCAAGGACTGAAATTTTGGTGAATAACATCCCAGCCACCGCACTCCTGGATACAGGCGCGCAGTGTTCCTGTGCGGCAGAAGATTTTCTTAGGAAGTATTTCCGTAGACACCGCATATATAATTCGGATAATACGACAGTGTTAGCTGCGCAAAGAGAAAGATGCAAATGCATAGGTAAAATACTCTTATACATTCTTATCAAGGACTGGAAAGTAAAAATCACGTTTTTTATCGTAAAAAATTTACAAGCACATGTCATTTTAGGGATAGATTTTCTTTCAGAGGCGGAAGCAACGCTGGATTTTAACGAAGCATCCCTTAAGCTGACGATGAAACCAGTTGGAGAAGAAGAAACAGAACCACCGAGTTAAAACTTGACCACCTGACTAAGGAAGAGCAACAAAAAATTCGACAAGTGGTAAGTGAATTTTCTTCGTTATTTAGTGCTATTCCCGGATTTACTTAAGTTACTAACCATAGTATCGACACCGGAGATTCACTGCCAGTTCGCCACAAACCATATCGATATGATAAGAATAAAGAAAAAAATTATAGAGTGGCACATTCGAGATATGTTACGTAAAAAGATCATAACGCCCATCTCAAGTAGTTATGCTAGCCCGGTTGTGTTATGTAAGAAAAATAATGACTATCCGGTAACACATCCGAAAAGGTGGCGTTTTGCAATTGACTATCGTAAATTAAATTCCATGACTAAATATCCGGTATATCCGTTACCTATTATTGAAGAAAATCTAAGGAACATAACTTCTACCAAATATATGACTACGTTAGACTTAACGACTGGTTATTTTCAAATAGGGGTTAAACAGGAAGATGTGCCTAAGACTGCTTTTATAACCAAGTCTGGCACTTATGCATTCTTGCGTATGCCGTTTGGCCTTTCAGGGGCACCGGCAACATTTCAGCGATGTATGGACATTGTGCTAAGGCCTGTTCTTGGAAAGACCACATTTATCTATTTAGACGATATCATTATTACTAGTGATAATCTGGACCAACATGTACAGGATTTAAGACAGGTGTTTTCATTATTAAATGAGGCCCGTCTAAAAGTTAATGTCGAAAAGTGCAAATTTTCAGCCCCTGAATTAAAATACTTAGGTTACAAAATATCTCAGAAAGGAATCGAGACAGAAGAATCAAAAATAATCGCAGTGCAAAAGTATCCGCCTCCAAATACGGCGAAGAAGCTCTCTTCTTTTCTAGGACTTTGTTCATATTATAGGTCCTTTATAAAAGATTTTCCAGCTATTGCTGAACCATTGTTAAAACTAAAAAGGAAAAAGGCAAGATTCTCGTGGACGGCCGAAGCCAATAGTGCTTTCGAAAAATTAAAGCAAGCATTAACGCAACCCCTGTTTTGAAATTTCCTGAAAATGATGAAAATTTAGAAATTTCAGGATTTTGCGGTGGGAGCGGTACTTTCGCAAAATCAGCAGCCCGTGGCATTTTTTAGTAGAACTTTAAATCAAACACAAAGAAATTATTCCGCGACCGAGAGAGAGAGGCACTTGCAGTTCTGTTAGCAGTGCAAAAGTTCCGAGTCTATTTTGGAAAGGCGCCGATAACAGTATACTCTGATCATGCGGCGGTAACTAGATTGTACTCAGGGGAAAATTTATCCCCAAGGTTAATAAGATGGGCACTTAAGTTACAAGAATATAATCTGGTAATTAAGCACACCCCCGGAAAGGAAAATATCGTAGCAGATGCCCTATCCAGAATAAAAATAGATGTAGAAGGTAATATTGTAAAGGTGGCAATGCTCACAGCATGTACAATAAATTCCCGAGAAACTGTAATAACCGAACTGGGTAAGGATCCTGAGTTTGGAAACATTTATGAGTATTTAAAGGATCCTGAAAATTTTAGCCACCAAGATATTGTGGCGATAAGAAATAGGGCGGCCCATTACGAACTAATAGATGGTCTATTATTTTATACAAAAACTACGAATTCCATCAACGAATTTCGACCTGTTATCCCAGCTAGTCTTAGATTAAATATACTGCAGGAGTTACACGACTCCCCATTAGTTTCTCATGCTGGTATTCGAAAAACCATCCAACAGGTACGCGAAGCAGTTTATTTTCCTGAGCTGCAAAAGCTAACAAGGGCGTATGTTCAGTCCTGCCCAACATGTCAAGCAGTTAATTATATTAATTTCCGCCGGGCCGGGTTTCTAAATAGTATTAAATCCGAATTTCCAAATGAAATAATTGGCATCGATTTATTGGGCCGTTTCCCAAAAAGTCAGTTAAATAAAAGTCGCTATCTCCTTGTTATGGTTGATCATTTTAGTAAATGGACCGAAATTGTTCCCTTAAAACGAGCCTCCGCGAAATTAGTTACTGATTCTATTTTAAATAAATATATTTTAAAATATGGGGCGCCCCTAAAAGTTATATCGGATAATGGTCCTCAATTTGTAAGTAATATATTTGAAGACATGTGCCAAAAACTGGGCATACGTCATTTAAAAATGGTCCCGTATCGGCCGCAATCAAATATAGCGGAACGGGTCAATAGAAAAATAGTGAAAATTATCCGTAGTTATGTTAAAAATTTTCATAAAAGCTGGGATAACTATGTCAATGAATTTTCTTTCGCCCTTAGGACCGCAAAACATGATACAACGGGCAAAACTCCTGCTGAGTTATTTTTAGGCAGAAAGATTATAACGCCGTTAGATAAATTATTTTATGTGCAACAAAGAGCCCAGAATTTAAAATGGGTGATATAGAAAAACTAATTAAGGAAGCAAAGAAGAATACGGAAGTAGCACAAGGAAAACAGAAGCTCTATTATGATTTGAAACGACGGGGAGTAACTTATAAAGTAGGGGATGAAGTTTTAAAAATTAAGCATTCACTTTCTTCAGCACCAGAAGATAAAACTGCCAAATTTTTTCCACGATTTTCCATATGTTATAGAAAAAATAACTCACGCTGTAGTAGTGTTAAAAGCGAGAAATGGTGAAACCTGCTCTGCAAACATTGATCAAATCAAACCCTACTTTGATCGTAATAAAATGCAAATATTTAAAGATCTTTTGCAGGATCCGGCACGGCAGGCACAAGCTCCAGAGGTGGAACAACGACAATCACAAGGGCAAGCCATTGGGAGGCAGGAGCAATTGAAAGGAAAGTTTCCCCTTTGGAAAACTGAAGGTAACAAGAAAAAGAAGCCGTTTCACCGACCAGAAAAGAGAGAGCACGACCACCCCCAGAATGAAGAAAGGAGAAGTACGACGAATGCAAAGAGAGCCAGGAGAAATGATGGCAACTATAACCCGGCTCCAAAACGGAAGATCTAACCATCGGATAGGAGTCTACGCAGCAAATGTCGACGAACTGATGATGGAACACCAGCTGCGGAGGCAAAGAAACAAGAAAAATTTGAACAGCCAGCAACGAGATCCAGGCAAGAACGAGAGACAGTTGTCTCGGTTCCGCGAAGACCAGCTGCCATCAAACGGCCGAGACCACAGGCAGAGGCTAAAACGAAGGTCTTCAAGGGTGACCGAACTGGAAGGAAAAGAAAGTTCATGGAGGAAGGAACAGAAGGGCGAACCCGTACAAGACGGAAGATCAACCAGACCGTAGTCTTCGCCACTTTCCAAGCCTGGGCAGAAGAAAGGATGTCTGAATATCACAAAGATAAGTAAAACTTTATGTTACTTTGAAAACTTAAGTTAATTTTTCATTCTTACTGCAAGTGGCAGAATTCAAGAAGTTTTACCTCATGTGAGGCCTACCTTTATCGCCAGAAAGGCGAGAAATGAGTTGTTACCTATTTTGATATTGTTTTTCAATTACTCGCGAGTAAAACTAAAATTAATGTATAATAGGTATGTGTCAATACTTGAATATTGTAAAAGCATTGATAATCTTTAAGAAAGGTACCTTAAGAAAATTGTAAAAAATTATTGTATAAAATTTTATTTAAAAGATTCTGGCAAGAAAGAAGTTTTAGTCTGAAAGACTTTTGAAAGGTAGTATTTCAATGTAGAAGAATTGGCACTTGCTTGGAAAAGAATAGAAGTTAACAATGTACTACTAATGTATGTTTTAAAATGCGTAAAATTAACGGCATGTTAATATGTCCTTATATACAATGTGAACTGTTATTTTAAAAGTTAAGAAATACTGTGATATGTTAAAAGTGAAAGTAATGCCAAAAAATTTTTTCGTGTGACTGTAAAAAGAACAAATTATTGTGAATATGTGTTAAAGGTTGAATGAATGTAGTTAGGCTCTCTGACGCTACACTTCAGAGTTAGCCACTTTTCAGAATAGTATCTCAGGGTTTAGAGATGAATATAAGGTGCGTTCTGAGGTCTTGTTATGTTGAATTTTAACACGTTAGTGTTTTGATTGCAGGCGGTAGTGTTGAACACTTGTACATAGACACGCTCGTGTTTGGTGTTTTCCTTTACAACACATGTCAGAGAGCACGGGGAGATAATTAAATAATGTCATGAATGAATATAATACATAATGAAAAAAGAATGTTAAAAGAGAAATATAAGTATTTATGTTACTTGCCATTTAATTGTGTAACATTTCATTAAACTAGTTTTCCTTCCAGAGATCTGGAAGGAACCAGATTTCAACTAAGAAACTCCTGTTTAGATGCAGTACAGATGAAAACTCTTGTCCATGGAGTTGATAATGTAGAAACGAGTTTTTTAATTTCTAGTTTCTAGTGAGAAATCTTTGTAAAAGATTGGCCACGCGTTAGATTCTAGAGCTAAAAGTTTTCAACAAGATAGTTTTAGACCTCAGTTTCAAACTAATTAACTCTGGCGGGAAGTATGTAAAGATCCTAAGTTTTACTAACGTTTATTTCATTTTAAATCTTTACTATCACTTCTTATTTTGTACTTCCGGCCAGAATTAAAAGCTTTTAACTTATTTATGCAAATTTGCCTTGCTAACGCCAAGTACTTAAGTTGTGGCTTTTTGCCAAGCAAGAGAGAGGAAGGAGTTATTAGAAGCAGGCTGCTTGCCATAGTAGTTTTACTCGGTTGCTGGTTGCCTTCAAGGCCAGAGGTTTAATCCTCGTGATAATTTAAAACGCATCGTAGTTTTAGCAGCTCTCTGTACTACATACGGCTTTTTGTTAATTGACAGCCAATCTTAGAGTAGGCAATTGTATAGTAATCCACAGTTAGTTTTAGTTAGAGCTTTTAGTTAGTATTTTTATATTCTTACGTTCAGACCACAAGTGGTTGGTCTCTGTATTCCGAAGGTCCGGAAAGCTCTGTAAAGATAGAAAAATAAAGGGTTTCGTATACCCATTCTGTGTGTATTGTCTACTTCACAATTTATTGAACATAGCTTTAGTAAGCTCCCTGTTCCGAGTGAGGACAGTTAATGTTTCCAAAGCAAGTAAAGAGGAATACCAATCCTGATATCATAACCATAAATTTTTGGAAGTCAAAATTTTGTGAGCATTCATTGGTTCTTCAATTGAGATTTTTTAAAAAATATTCTGAATTTTTTGCAGCTAGCACTCTCATAAACTATGTAACGTCTACTACTTTTCTGTGATTTCCTCTTACGAATTGCATCTCTCTTCTTTCGATCAAGAATTCCAATTTTCAGGTGACGCATTGCGACTTATATTGCAGACGTGTTCAAGCTTCATTCTAGTAAGAGCCAGTACGATATTTTCCAAAACCCGCGAGTCCATGCTTACATGCAAATGATAATTTTCTTTTGAGACAGAAAACAAAGCATTTTGTTCTTAATTTGGATTGCTTTTGTTTAAGCCCAACGAGGGAATTTGTCTAGATTGACTATCAATTTCATTTTGTCATTTTGCGTCCTCCACTATTAAAACAGCGTTTCACTTTTCAATCTGTTGCCTCAAATATTAGAGCCCTGCATTATATTTAAAGAAATTAAGTAATGGAGAATTTGCATGAATGTAACTAAGTATGTTTCTCGCATTGTAAAAAGCAACGGAACCTAGAGACGTCAAATTTTGAATAACGTAGTCCTCCTCTCGAATAAGGGCATCTGGAAGTCCAAATTTGCAATTTGGAATTTGTTTTATTACTGTGCTTCGTACTTTGTAAAACTTAAGCGAATTTTTTATTAACAAGCTCAAAGATTTCAAAGCGAGCAATGGCAACAGTGTACGGGGAGGAAAAAAATTATCTCCACCCCGCGGAACTGTGTATCGGAAATTTTAAAGCTATGCTCTTTTTAAATATTTTGCGGTATTGCTGTTGAATTGAATTTTATGGTTCAAGTGCGAAGTACACGATGTTTAATAAATAAAGGTAATACACAAAACGTTTAAAAAAAAACGCCACTTTGGGGGTAATAAAAATCTGAAAGCTTTCAAAATGTTTTTAATATTTGTTGAATGGTTTTAGCAGATCCAAACTAAAGACTTCAGAAAACTTCAAAAAAGATTTGAAGTTCAAAAATTGGAATCTTAGTTATTTTGCATCATTCGAATATTAAGAAAAAAATCAAGGTTATTCGAATCTGAGAAATCGTTACACGTTTTAACTAAAAACTTTGGATACCCAATAGAAATATTCGCCCAAAAGAATTGGTTCCATTATGACCAATAGAAACAAGCTAAAAAAAATTGTTTTTTAGTGTGGCATTCAGGGAAATCTACCAGAATTTCAAATATCCAGCACGCTGCGCTTTCTCGAACATTCTCATAACTAACTTTCGTATCATCTTGGTAATTATAGGCATAGATAACTTACTACTAATAGGTCTTAGATGCTTCCAGCAACCATTATATATAATGCTATATCGCGCTTATGTCTCTTCAGTAACCATATCTGAATAGTTCAATTAATAGATAACTGCGTGGTACATATAATTCCACTATTATATGGTTAGTTATCTATTAATCTATTATCTATTAATTGAAATATTTATATGCGGCTATTGAATTTTGAATACTCTGAGAAAATGGACCTCAAAATTCAGGAATTTAAATATGCAATTCATTTATTAAATTTAATTAAATATAAGTGTAGTCTTAAACATGACATTTCTAAATTTGTTTGCAATTAAAAAAGATTTCACATTTTCCTTCATTTAAATCTTTTAATATAAAATATCTCTTCTTCTTCTGAGTCTTTCCTTATCTTTATTCATCATTTCCCTATCACTATTTGAAAGATTCGAAAATCATGCAAGACTCGGATTCGGATTCGAGACTTAGAACCTACCTTCATTTTTTCGGAATACGAGTTAAAAACTAAGCGTATTCTTATTGTTCAGCAAGATTTAAGATGCATCATGAGCACATCATAATGCATATGTACATAAGCACTGGTAGACAGCATACTAATGCAAAAAGCAACAAACAGCAGCTGAAAGTGGATGATGTATTCGTAATAAAAACATCTTAGACATAAAATCTCTGACTTGAACAATGACTACGATGATGTGTTAGCTTTGTTTAACTAAATGGCAGAATAGATAGGATGATTAGATATATAAAAGAAGATTAAGATTCTATTCCTGGCAAATTTACTTATTCAGATTGATATCTGAATAAAGCTTTTATAAATCATGGGCATTTTCTGATGTATTACGTAAAATGGGCTGCAAAGTATTCTACATGATCACGTTATAGATAAGATGCTAATGTTATTAATATTACTCTGGAATCCACTCTGCTTCAAAGCATATCGAAAAAAATGTATTCTTGTGCTGATATCAAACTAATGGTCTTAGGAAACTTTTAAATTTTGGATTATACAAGAAGATAAATGTCTAATATAATTAAACTTATGGTAATCCGTGAATGCTTAGTGGAGGAATGAAGAATTCTGCTGTTTGTACGTAATTTATATAATTGTTTCTTCAATTTTGCTTTTTTAGAGTTAAATTATGTCACACCTCACGTAAGTTGTGTCATACCTTTAGTAAAAGCCTTTTTGATATCGGACCAAAATTATTTGATTATTTGATATTAGACACATTATATTAACTAGGTCCCACACTTTTAGCACAACTGCAAATATTTCGGTCAGTTTCGATATTGAAAGCTGAAGTCGAAGTAACATGATCTAGGAATTAAAATGTTTCAAGATAACACAATGATGTACAGGATACCTCGCTTTGCTATTGCTACGTTACACGGGTTCGTGGATTTGAAGTTATAAATGATAACACTTGATCAATATATAAAACACAAGTTATTCGCCAGTATTGCACAGAAAAGCTCCAAAGACGTGTTTACAGTTGCCGAGAAACTACGATAAACACGCTGAAACAATTCACTCACAATTGATCCACAAGCAATTGATCTACAAGCAACACAGACTTCAGGCTGTAACGGTCAAAACAGCTGCACGGCAAAGTACTAAAGTACAGCTTCCGACTCGTTTGATCGCTCTCGAGCTAATCTCTGAACTCAAGACACACCACTACGCTCAAGATACTACTCCGCGTACAGCCAGGGTATGTAAAGCTTTAACCTACGTTCGAGAATACTTTCGGGGAAACCACTAACAATACGTTCTAGAATTTTCTCGCTTCCATCTATGGCATATCTTCGTTGTCTTGTCACCAAATATTGCAAATGGGAGATTTTGCTCCAGATCTGGCAACCCTGCCTTTTACTGCCACTTTCAGCCTACTCTAACCCCGTGTTGAGGGATAGCTATCTTACCGCAGATGAACATTTCGCAACACTATAAAAGAATAATTAAATGACAGGTTTCATTGCACAAATTTCACTCATGATATTAAACTGAAAGACTAATGGTATGACTGGAATGATCTTTGGTATGAGATTCTACCTATAAACAGATCGTGACTTTTCAAGATCATTATTGAGATTCAAGGATAAAAAATGTTAAGGAAATGAAACATAAAAGAATATGAAGCCTAGAATCATCATCGGCCAGAAGAATTTTGGATACAGCACTTCAAATCAAATATTCCTTCTAGTTTTAATTATAGCTGTGGTGTTCAAATGTAGCGAAAATAATTATGCATTATTATTTGATTGTTATTAATTTGATTATGGCAAAGCACTCGTGTGCTATCTGCCTATGATTAAGTTACCCTTGATGGAAGCCTTTTTAAAGAAATTGGCTAATATTCATTTTGCACATGGAGAAAACAGGAAAAACACTGATGCAGCCAGCCTATTCAACGGCATTTCAGCTGGCTTGAAATATCAGTATACAGTGTTCTCCGCCACTAATTAGTTAATTACTAATTATAATAACATAGCGAAATTTGGATCATCATAAACATTTTGCATTTTGATGTATTTTAAATAATTATGTACTTTGAAGGTAGACGAGGCTGTGCAGCTTTACAAAACCCAAGTGCACAGCGACGCACGTTTCGACAACAGGAGAACAGCACTAAAGCAAAAGTAAGGAGGGACGACAAGGGGAAAGCCATGTTGGAGAATTTGAATAGTCTAGATAAACTCGTAGACTATATATAGGTTACCAAAGAATTCGATTTGATCAATTTAATGATGATGTAGCTTTGCTCTAATCTAAAAAATACTAACACCGATAGCAAACAAAGATAACAATGACTTCTTTCAGAAGAAAAACTGCAAATCAAATGCAAATTTTGTAACTTTCTTGATTGGGTTTTTACCTGTGGCAGCACTGTTGATTTTGCTTTTGTAAATAAAGGATATTTTTCAAATAATTTCCATTCTCGTTACCAATGACAAGGAGTAACAGACATTTACGGACTGAGTTAAAAATATCCTAATAAAAACTAAATCTCTCTTTGAGAGATTCAAACGAGGGAATTCACTAACTGAACTCAGCTTCAAAATGTAATCAGTTACCAACGTAAATTTTTTGACTTGGAAATCAAACAACAAAAATCAGTGTTATATTTGCAAATTTTCACAGGACTAGTTTCGATGGTTTTACCGAACCATCATATTCAGCTGCTAAAGCGCAAGTGAACAGATAAGGTATAGTGATAAGATAAGAATGGATGAACAGGAGTTAAGCTACTGGCGCCATCTATTGATTAAACGCGAACTAAAACATAATTTCCTTAAAGGCTGAAGGTAAAGATGGATTAGGATAATTTTTTAATGTGAAATTCCTCTAGAAAATCTAATATCTAAATTTATCTATTCGCAAATATAACGTTAATTTTTGTTGTTTGACTTCTAAGTTCGTACTTGTTCAATATAAATTTTCTACTTTATATAATTTTTATATTTGATTGTGTTTTATTTTATTTTATTTTATTTTATTTATTTATTTATTTATTTTGTTTCATCATGATCAATGATTTCCCTAACAACTATTATTACAAAGACGATTTGTATTTTCTGCAGTGTATATTGTGAATCGTCTACATGTGCCATTTCAAGACAATATTATGATTACAATTTCATGTCACCTCATTTTCCTGAAGAAACTTTACAGGCACACATCAGTTGGCGTCACATGTTCCACAGTTCCACTCGGCAGCTTTCGATCTTCGTTACATCCCTAACACTTTTGCATTATTTCTGTGATAAAAACGCCAGCACCTTAGGGAAAATTTCCAAAAACGTGGGGGGGGGGGGGGGTAAATATTATTTCTGTAACAGACCCACTGTACCATGCGTTCGAAAATTTCAGTTCTCGAGAGATACTCGTTAATAAATAAAGCTAGAAGAAGATGACAAAGGTTTGCCTTACAGTTTAAATTTGGAGGCATTTCTAATCAAGAGAATTTTTTGATGAGTATTTTTAACTTCGTAACGGGCTTCAAATAAAAGTAAGCGATGTTAAACTTCCTATAGCCTTTCCTAAATTCCAATTTCAATATCACATATAACATTTGAAGTTACAAATGGACGTAAAATGTGCATTTTATTCTAATAAAGTTCGCTGCTCTGCAAATCCTAAAATGTTATTATGCTAACAAAGAAAAATAAATCCAAAAACCACCGCGCAATTCAGATATATTTAATTAAATAAGCATAGATGTATTCAATTACCGAATAAGAGAGAATCAGTCTCTCTTTTACTCTAATTTTTAAAATAAATTTAATAAACTTAATTTCTCTCATATCTTGCACATATTTATTTTAACTCACTTGAATGATATCATTCCAATACAATTAAATTAAGCATAGCTGTGAAAGGAAAAGCTAACCCTTCAAAAGGATTTCTGAATGTAATCGGTAATTCACTTTATGTCACTTTCACATTCCTGCCTTTCACTTTATTTTAGTAAATATTCTTTAACATTGTTCTCTTCGGTTATCGAAATTCAATTTACCTCGGGCAAGAAATATGTACTTATTTAAATTAGAATTCTTGAATTGTACCTTCTGGAACTGTTCAGAACATATAATAATATTTTAAGCGTATTTGAGTCTCTGAGCAAATTATTTTCAGTGTTAAATGCATCTCTTAAAATTTCAGCTGAAATGGAAAATGAAGTTATTCCGCTTACCTTCAATTGTAGGAAAAGAATAACGGTAAGCGATTATTACAGAAAATATATTTCTCTGCATTAAGCTGTATAGTATGTTGAAAACGAGTAGTAGTTACTGGTAGTATAGCTGCATAACATATTGTAGAAATGGGTTGAATTATTTGAATATGGAAAAGCACCATAAGGACTATTTGCCTATTAGGGGAGATACTTTAACACATATTCATTGCAAAACGACATAAAAATTTTCATGCCGTCAGCTCGATCTTCCGTTAGGGGGCCTACTAGCGGCCGAGCGGAAATTTCGCTGAACAGTGGTAGTTCGGTCCGAGGTTCGAATCCTGCAATCAGGCTGGCTGTATGGGTGTTTTTGTGATTTTCCTCGTGTGTAACGTGTATACGAACCAGATGCTTTTAGAAAGCCCTCCACGAAGGCTTTGCTCTTCTTAAGCAGATAGCTTTCAAGGCTTTGCTTTAATCACATAAACCAAACAAATCATCCATTAGGAATAAACCGTGAAAAGAAATACCAGTGTTTCGCGTCTTTAATGGTTCGACCATTCGTTAGTCGATGCTGTGAAAGTGAGCATTTTTTTAAAGCCTCATTCGGGTAAAAACCAATGTTAGAACTGTCTGTTAATTTAATCCTTCAAATTCTAGTGACACGCTAAGTTACATCAATTTGCGATACCGTGAACTTTTCCATAGTATAAGGTATTTTATTTGCATTCCGAATAGCAATAGTGCATTCCGTTCAAGTATCAAAAACTCGATTATTGAAAAATGTATGTATTAAGTTTCTTATTTTTCAACCTTTCAAATTTTAACAATGTATTGCTTATCTATGGGTTAAACAAACACAAAGCAAAATTTAGCAAATAGCTTTCCGCTTTTGCGGCTGAGGATGATGGTTCGGTAAAACCATCGAAACTAGTCCTGTGAAAATTTGAAAAATATTGCGCTGAATTTTGTTGTTTGACTTCTGAATTAGTGTTTGTTCGGCGTGTTGTTGTATCTTAAAGTATGGTTTATTATAACAAAGTCTGCATTTTAATCATAGTTCATATTCACTATAAACTAAAATCAATCCTTATACCCACATTCAACTTTTACCCATATAGACAGTTATAGGCATTTTAAGATTCATAAAACTTAATCATATAATTTGCGTACATAAGCACAGGAAACAGTTTTGATGAAGATATTGCAAAAACACCTTTTTAACCGTGCACAGCTTTTTAGTCCCGAGAATTCAAGTTATTGTTGGATAAGAATTAGCTAATAAAGGAAGATCTAACTGTAGCAATCTGATAAATATATATATATATATATTCAAAATAAAGGAAAGAAATACTTTGGGATAGGAAACTGATTTTTTACTTATTATCTTTAGATAAATTTAATAAAGCATAATATTTCGTAATGTATAATATTTTTGACACGATGCATCAAAAATATTGCATATTAGAAGAAGAATGAAAGTAAAAATTCAAGTTACGATTAGACGACGTTTTCTTAGCTACTTAACTAGGATCCTCAATAACAGTACTCTAACCTCTCACCACCCCACCCTGCCAGGAAAAAAATTAAGCATTAATATCTGGAGAGCTGATATTTTCTTTTCATCTTTTCTGAAGTCTGTTTGACAACAAAGAATGAATTGCGTAGGAAAACCATATTTTCAAAATGACCCTAAGGAGACATTAGCACTTTAGAGTTTGGAAATTAAAATTTCATTTGAGGATATTAAAATTAAATTGATTATTATTAATTAAAAACTAAAATAAAATTTTCATTTATATCTTTTAAATAAATTAGTAAAAGAAAACATTAAAAATATTGCAATAATTATTCAAAAAAAAATGTTGCGTTTTACAAACTAAAAGTAAGAAATCAATTAATAGCGTTTTTTCTGAAATTTCGTATTAGGCTGGGGCGAGGGGAATTTTTTTTTTTTTTTTTTTTTTTTTTTTTTTTTTTTTTTTTAGCAAATTAATGTATACCTTCTCATGCAGTTTTGAAAAATTACCTAATAAATTTATGTGGGTTTAAAAATGATATGATTTATTAATTTTGTTTTTACCTCTGACTCACTACTGTATAGTAAAGCTGTCTATGTGAATCATTTTCCGGAAATACAAAATTAACACTTTGAAGAAAAAATATCTGTTTCCATTCTTCCAGTATTAATACTTCCTTTATCCAGTACTGAAAAATTAATGAACTGCTTTATAAAAAAGCATCAAATGCAAAACCATTTAAAGTGTTTTCATTCTAGGAACATTTTGTGTTCACACTTTCCTCACTCAGTGCTGAAAAATCAGTAAATGCATTAAAATGGATTAGTAATAAAAGAGCATCAAATACAATAATTCATTTAAAAAGTAAATTTAATACAAGTCATTTAAAACATAGCTTATTTACTCAAATCTGTTACAGATTATAGCTATATCTATAGAGTTTATTGTTATAGGTAAAATAAAGGCCATCATGAAGGGCTCGGCCGGGATCTCTCGCACCCAAAGCGAGAATCATGCCCCTAGACCACCGAGCCACAGTTACAAGACTATAAAAAATATTGCCAAGAAAGAATCATAAGAATAATATGCGAAAAGAAAAGAAAGAAATATGTGCATTTAATTTTAACTTAACGTTAAATTCTTTCATTGCAAAATGCATCAATTTCAAATTAATACACTGTAAATTCAAACAAAGATCTCGGTCGGGATTTGAACCTGGAACCTTGCTTTCTAAGCAAGAATCCTGTTCTTAAACCACTAAGCTACAAATAAAGCTTTAATAAGATGACCACACATAGTAGGATTAAGGTTAAGGAGAATGCAAAATAAATCGAATAAAAGATAATCATTATTCAAAGAGAGAAAGAAAAACGGAGAAACAAGCGCTATTGAGAAAAGCGATATTTCGTGTTTAAAATAGTGGTGCCATCTGTATTTAAAATATTTCCTCAAAATTTTTAGTAATCAAAATTTCTACTATACATAATTAGAAATGAATATTAAATGCTTAAAGTCAAACATTGAGGTGAATGTTTCTTTAATTTAATGTAAGCAAAGACTTTAACTCATGCTTTAAAAGCATAATTTTCGAAAATTACGAAACACTAGTTAAGAAGTATGAAATTAACTTTTCGTCAAAGTTTTTGTCTTCAGTTTTAAATCTTAAATATGTTACCTGTAAGGCATAATATTTTAAAGCATCGTATGTTGATTCCTTCTACTTTTTATGCAAGCACTTAGCTCAAACAAATTTTGTGGAATTTTTATAAATTAACAATTTTTTATATTGCAAAAATAATTCTATAAAATATTATTAATAAAAAATTACAATAATTTATCGAAACTCAGCTATAATTTAAACCTTTCACAGGTAGCTACAGTATATGCTGCAGTTACGTAGTATCTGTGGTTTTAAAATTTAACCGCTCCACTAGTAGCCGAGAGGTTAAAGATCGATGAATATTGGTAATTTTTTCCGGATTCAAACCCAGGCAAACGGGTGGGTTGTGAGGTTGATCTTCGTGGTCTTTTTTTCATGTGGAATATTAATACGAGACAATTTTCTTTGGAAAGTCCTCCACGAAGGCATCCCTCCCTCTAGGTAAGTAACTGTGTAGGCTTTACCTTATTCAAATATAAACTAAATAACCAAGATTTAACCGCGGAGAGGTGGAACAGCAGATAATAGCCAATTCTTGATTAAATCTGATATTCGTACAATGTGTAAACGTAGGTTCTACTGTAACAGATAACTTTAGGCAGTAAGATAATTAACAGTCTCAAATACATTGATATATAATATTGTAATGTAATACTGCAATGCAATACTCAGACACTTTCGTACAGTCTTACATCTAAAAGCTTCTCATATTTTAACCTAATCCTTAAATGATAATAAACACAGTATGAATAATATACAGTATGAAATACAGTATACATCATTTCAAAAGACATAAATAAAAGTCATACTGTAATGTCTGTAAATTTCTGTGTAAATCATATTCTACCTGTCTAGGCTGATAAAAATTTTCCTTCCATCATGTTTCCAGAGGTGTTACCTAAGAAGATCCTATATCTTAAAAAAGGAGGCATAACCGCGGAATATATATAATGAATACTCTGGTGGCATCTAACTCCTCTGACTACTATTTTTTTAAATCACGCGAATTTCGAGAGCATAATTAATATTAGTATCTCGAAAGCAACTTTCTCCACAAGTCTAAAGTCATTTTGAATCATGGACTGTCATTTTAAAGAAAGTTTATTACATATTTATAATGAACTCCCTGAAGTGAACCACATCTGATAGTGACAAGAATTTCTGGAACTTAAATAAATATAAACTTATGAATGATAGTTCTCTGAGGCGATTCTACAGAAAACCAAAATTTCCTAAAACTATGAGCGTTCTTCTTAAAGACTATACGCTGTATATAGGGCGTTTCTAATCTTAAAAAAGTTCACAGTACATGGTAGCGATTGACAGATTGCCGCCCACATAAACTTCCTCATATATACATATTGTATAAACAGTTTTAGCTATTCGTGGATATAGTCATATTTGAAAAAATCTTAAAATGAGGTTAAAAAAATAATTTTATGAGACCAACTTTTATGTAGTAACAGAAAATGCTGATTAAATGAAATATACATTTTTATGTTGCTCTTGTACTATAAAAAAAATCATCTCGTTTTAAATCATCCACTATACCTTCAGCAGTTAATACAGTAATTTCGCATTTATATATGGTCATAATTCGTGTAATAATGGCGAATAAAACTTTTGATTTAAAATACTTTCGTCACGTAATTTTAAACAAATGTAATTATTCACTAAAATTTATGGAACAAATATAAAACAAATTTTACTCTCTATTTCAGGGACCGTACGAAAGAAAAATCGCACTCTTTATTAAAATTGTAATTGACTCCGAGAAATGACTAGTTACTGACATCTCAATTAATTTTCCATGTAAAGAAAAAAATATATTTTTGAATTTAATACAATAAATCATAATGAATATTTTACTAGTTTGGCTTTATGTCGTACAAAGGACCGACAAAAAATTAAATTTTGTCTTTTTGGAAACCCTTTTAAAAACTTAGTGCTGAAAATATTCTCATAAAATTCTATATGTATTATTCTAAGAAAGTCAGAATATACGAATACTTGTTAATGAGCTTTAGATATCAGGATAAATATATTAACGAAATCAAACCGTCACTGACTAAATAGTTTGAAGTTTTTTTAAACATCTCGAATTGTTTAATTTCATTCACAGATCATTAGTATACTATAAATATGTTCTAATTCAGAAGTCAAACAACAAAAATCAGCGTTATATTTACAAAATTTTCACAGGAATAGTTTCGATGGTTTTACCGAACCACCATCCTCAGCTGCAAAACCGCAAATGAACAAGATAGGAAATAATGATTAGATAAAACAAGAAAGCCTGGACAAGAATAAGCAAGTGGCGCCATCTGTTGGTGAAACCAGAACTAAAACATAATTTCTTTAAATGCCGAAGGCAAATTTGGATTGGAATTAGGATCGTTAACTAGAACAGAAAGATTTTTATGAATGTGAAATGCCTCTAGAAAATCCAGTTCTCCAATAGAAGATGTTTTTTGAATAATTTTAGCAGCAGAAAAATTGAAAGTGTGGTTTTCGGACCAACAATGTTGAGCAACAGAAGACTTCTGTGTTTCCTTTTTTCTGACATATGCCTCATGTTCCTTGACTCGAAATTTTAAGGCTCTCTTAGTTTGGCCAATGTAAATTAAACCACACTGGCAAGGAATTCTATAAATACCCCAGGAATTCATATCCGGAATGGGGTCCTTGAGTATGGAACTCGGAATTTTATTGATGGGAGAATAAACAACCCGAAAGTTAAATGTGCAACTTTCGGGTTGTTTATTCTCCCATCAATAAAATTCCGAGTTCCATACTCAAGGACCCCATTCCGGATATGAATTCCTGGGGTATTTATAGAATTCCTTGCCAGTGTGGTTTAATTTACATTGGCCAAACTAAGAGAGCCTTAAAATTTCGAGTCAAGGAACATGAGGCATATGTCAGAAAAAAGGAAACACAGAAGTCTTCTGTTGCTCAACATTGTTGGTCCGAAAACCACACTTTGAATATTTCTGCTGCCAAAATTATTCAAAAAACATCTTCCATTGGAGAACTGGATTTTCTAGAGGCATTTCACATTCATAAAAATCTTTCTGTTCTAGTTAACGATCCTAATTCCAATCCAAATTTGCCTTCGGCATTTAAAGAAATTATGTTTTAGTTCTGGTTTCACCAACAGATGGCGCCACTTGCTTATTCTTGTCCAGGCTTTCTTATCTTATCTAATCATTATTTCCTATCTTGTTCATTTGCGGTTTTGCAGCTGAGGATGGTGGTTCGGTAAAACCATCGAAACTATTCCTGTGAAAATTTTGTAAATATAACGCTGATTTTTGTTGTTTGACTTCTGAATTAGTATTTATTCGGCGTGTTATTGTGTCTTAATAAATATGTTGTTTAAGAGTAGTCTTATCAAAGTTTAGATAAGCCTATAAGTTTACCTGATAAGACTATCAAAATTTAGATAAGCCAATTGCCTGTTCTGAGACGAAAACACAGAGAACAATTTCTATTCCATTTCTATGGTTTTCGATTTTTTTTTTTTTTTTCCTTTGGTTCTGCTTTGTACGGAACTCTGCAATCAGGCCTCCTTATTAGGCCAAATGAGCTGTGAAATCTAGGAGAATCATTTTTCTGAGACTGCTTAAGAACCGAGTATGCTAGATTTCCTCTCCTCCAGAATTAGGCATGAAAAATCTTTATTTAATTGAATGTAGTCAAAATTAAACAAAACTATTTAACTTAATAATATTATTAAAATTTTTGTCTAGGTTGTGGAATCATTAGGTTTTCTTTGAAGCAGGAGTCATGAAAAATGAGCCATGCCCTCGCCTGGGCTCAAACCACGGACCTCTCGAATACGCGCCGAGTGCGCTGACCACTATACCACGAAGTCATGCTAAGAAGGCGGGAGAAATACTTTATAAGCTTAATTCGCAGATCATTAATAATATTTAATTTCAATATTTCTCCTAGTTTTTAATGCAATAATTCCTTGATTGCTTTTTTTAGTAAATAAAAGCATTTATACTTATTTTTAAATTTGCTTATAAAGCATAAAAATTCAAATTCAGGTTCTCCATTGCTATTTTATTATGCAGATGTATTTTATGTCAAAAAGTGAATATACTCGATATACGGGATGACTTCCTAGCTAAAAATCAGTGATCCTAAAATATGGACAAAAAGTGCAATGTAAACACATGGACAATAAGGTTGAGCTCACGGAGACGGAATTAAATTTTAAGGCTATTTCGTACATAATGATTGTTCATTTGATTTCGAAAAAGCATAAATTGAAGAATAATTTTATTTAATTGAACATATTACTAGAAAATCTCTTAAGACCATAAAAACACAGTTGAAAATAGTCTATTCTATTAATTCGAACATTTGATAACAATTCGAGCAAAATTGTCTCTCATATGAAAGTTTTCTTCAAAGTTTCTAACAGGCAATTAGATCGTATGAAGCTCCGTTTAACACTCTTATTATCTTTGCAACGCACCACTAGTCTTCGCTCATTAGTTCTTCACGAGATCAAGGCACATCTTCACGGGTTAATTTCAAAGAAAGTGAGAGAAAGAGAAATCATTATTCTTCCTACAAACAATGGTTGCCAAAACTGATACTTTGAATCCTCTACAAAAGCACATCTGTTATTTAGCACTGACGCTTGAACAATATGGAAGTTAAACTTGTAACTTTTGAGCTGAGGTGTCCCATTTACATGTGTAGCTTTTTGAATAAATATGCATAGGTATATATTAATCTGCTGTTTCATAACCTAACCGAATTGCTGAGTAATCAGAATTTGTCCTAAATTAAGTAGAAGTGCTATTTTAATTTAGCTTTTGCTATAATAAAATGCCCGAGTATTGTAAAATATTTATTCTTAATTTATTTTTATACATAGTGTAGTGTTTCGCATCTTTTAAGACAATACTAATTAAGCCGCCATTATTAATTTGATCCTTCAAAATGCTTAAGGATTAACTGTCTAAGGGAAGAAAGTTATCCATAGAAGATTTCTAAGCGAAAACACCAAGAATTGTAGAAAATGTTAAATGTTTAAAAAACGTTAAGCTTCTGTAAAGTCGAAAGTTATGCTAAAATTGCGAGGTCTGTGTCCCTAATATCGATTTCTTCAGAGCTTAATTTAGTTTACTTTATTTAACATCCTCTGGGAACCAATTTTATTTTAACATGCTTTGGCTTTCGCTGTACATATGTACTGATAAAGACCTTCCATTTTCGTCATTAACGGTATTTAAGTTTGTTAAGTGGGAAAAAATCAAAATTAGAACTTATTTAAGAATCTTAAGCACGATGTTCCAATTTATTGCTTATAATTTTTCCTGAAGCATACTAATAATTTTCCTGGAATTTTTTTGCATCTTAATTTTCTACCAATTTTATCACTAAATTTCAAAGGAATCCTGTAACATCAGGTTCTTCATTATTTTATATACTTTCAAATTCAAGTTCCTTAAATTAAGAATGAGCAAAAGGCAGCTACTTTATAACAGTCTACGGGAGATTATTTGAATTTTTTATAACTGAAGTTAATGCCTACATTTTAGATAAGAACTCTTTATAGAGTGAAGTTTCCCTTTATTTTTTTTTTTTTTTACTACTCCACAACAATTTTTTACATAGTTCTGTTGTTAAAGGAGTAGAGTTGATCAATAATTATTTTCTTTAAGAATAAAGACTTCTTTTCTTTAAGAATAAGAAGCAGGACTGCCTTTATTTTTAGCAGTTTCACCTTGATGTACAGTTTCGATATTGCAAAGCTCAATTGGCATTCTAAACAGTGTTATAATTAGTATGTGTCATTTCAATATACAAACGATTCTTTACGTTTTGGAAAGTATACTTTTTAAAATTTGATTTCTTTTTAATCTGTGTGATTACGTTTAGATATTATAAACGATTATGTTCCTTTAATCGTAATTCTAATCTATCACCCTGACTTCCTGATAAATATAAGTAGCAAACAAGACTATGTAAGTCAGAATCACGAAAGGAGTATATATAAGGATTGCGAAAAATGAAAAATGCCCAAGATTATCTCGGAAATAGAACAATAATAGGAGTGAAAAATTCTCTATTGAACTCTAAAGAATATTGTTTACAAGAATGTAGGTGAAGGTTTGATTTCATAAGCGAGAGAAAGGTCATAAAATAGATACAATCACAATGCTTATCGGTAACAAAATCATTGTTGATCAATGCACAAAACTCAAATCCACTGCTGCTAACAAAAATCCAGAGAAAATAATTTGCATCAAATGGTTAATTCCACCTGGTAATTTGCTTTGTATCTATCTGCCAATTTCAGTCAGTTACTCATTTAAAATTTCAGCTTATATACTGCTTACTTTCGTTATTTCGTCAGAATGTTTTCCGAACTTGATGAAATTGCTAATAAGGGAATAAAATGATAACATTATGATTTCAACAATTGACAGGACGTGTCATGTTCGACGTTGTGACGTCACACTGCAAAATAGTATGTTCAATTCGCAGATAGCAAATGAAATGCCTAGTGACAAAGAAGATTCACCCAAGATCACTTGGCACGAGACTGGCTGGTGAAGTATTTGTGAAATTCAACAACAACAAAATAATAATAATAATAATAATAATAATAATAATAATAATAATAATAATAGAGAAATAATAAATTTCCAAACTGCGCATTTTTTTTCGGCAAGGGAGAAGAATAGAATATGTGAAGCAGATGGACTTTGTGCATCAGCAATAACGATAATTTTAGTTTTGAATATAATTAAACAGTAAATAAATTTATTTACTAATAAATTTTACTCATTAAATATGCTTTTAACTTTACTATATGCAATTTTTCATTCCTTCCTACAGTGAATAATGCTAATAAATGGTGTTTGCAGAATTGCACAATTTTAGTCTACTATACAGTTTTAGTTGACGTCATTGAAATCTCTAATGTGTCCGATTATCGGACTTTTGCTGTATTAGTACAATGCAGGTAAATAGACTAATTAAATATTCTTTAAATAATAAGGAAAATTGAAAAAAAAAAAGGATGGAGGAAAGTAATTTTCTTTAAAAAAATCCATAAAAAGATTAATATAATTAGCTTGATGATTTCCCTATTTCATCTTAAAAGTAGAAATTTTGATTTTGTAATTCATTCAAGCAGAACTACTTTGGGGTTTAGCCATGAAAGGATATTTTAAGAATACCTTGGCAAAAATATTTATTATTATAAAATTAATTTGCATATTAATACTTCATATTTATATGAAACTAAATTCTGGTAAGAAGTGTCTGTTGACTAAGAGTTCTGTTTATATTGCAAAAAAATGAGTACGAATAGAACTCAAAATTTATGAAGTCAAAAAAAAAAAAAAAAAAACTAATTTTGTTACCGGACTGGAAAATTAATGGATAAAAATCAAAAATTCAGAATGTGAAATGCGTCGTTTTGTATAATACTCTTTCACCATGAAAAATTACAAATCAACAGTTACAAAATACATCATCATAGGGGGAAAAAAAGGATTTACTGATTGAACTTCTTGAATTTCTAAGCGTCTTAGCGCTGTTTTCATAGTTTTAGTTTTGAATGAAGAGACTTTGACACTTGAAGAATTAGTGTTTTATGGATAAGCGTGTTGTATTATTATTAATGTGTTATATTTAGCAGTAAGCGATTATTAAATAGTGTAATGTGTGGTATAGTAGTAGATTCAATAGTGTTCTAAAAGGTAACTTTTAAATATTACAATTTAATCTAATTTTTTTTAATGATTTTCCCCTCTTCAGAAGTACCTACAGTTTTTGCATTGTGACATGCATCAAGTCTCCGTAAAATCTCGACATGTAAAGCATGAGAAGCATGAATTACATTATATACACAGACTTTAATATCTTTTATCCATAGGCAGCCTCCGGCCGTCAGGAGAACTTGACAGGTTTAGAACCGCCATTTTCCCTGTCCACCTTTTCTTCGGTTACTATGACGACGTGAACTGTCATACCTTCGAGGCCCATTTGGCGTGAAATAGCAGCCACCAGGTGGCACTGACTGGCGTTAATAATCGCGACAAGGGGAGGAGAATAGAATTGGACAGCATGGAATACAACAAGCCTGAGGAAAATGGCTTGGTGACTTTTTTCCACTTTTTTATTCTTTCGCTACCGGAAGAGGAGAAAATCATTCTGTTCATCATTTTGTTTTTTCTTCCTGATCGCTGCAAGCAATGTTGTATGCACGTGTGCAAGTTACAGAAGTTAGATATCTTCATTAAGATAATTAAAATTGAAGAGGAGATGTTTAATGCTGTTCACAAATTATTCTGCAGTTTTTCTGAGTCTGAAGAATGATTTCGGGAGGCTATTTAGACCCCTGATGTACAATCTAAATGGCATAGTTTTGTGGCAATCAAAAACGACACTTATTTGCTTTCTAAATATGAACTGGAAACCTTTTTTGTAATTAAAAGGATGGCATTCTAATGAATATTTTAATATTTAATGACATTCGAAAAAAAATAACCAATTATCATTTTACTTTTTTTTATTTCCTTTTCCTTCTTTTTTCCTTGGGGAGGGGTGGATTTTTTTTTAGTAATTTTAGAGCTGACGTTAAAGACATTAACTATTCCAATTATATTCCATTTTATCAAATATCCAATTCTATTCCATTTTATCTGCCTTTTATATTTTTATAGACAAACTTTAGAGTAGATAGTTATAGGAAATAGTTAGTTAGAGTAACTATCTCCTATTAGTATCTGCTCTCAAGCTAACAAGAACAAGAAGGAAGGAAATAGGTAGTTAAGATAATTAGGAAAACGGGAATCCCCAAAAATTCATTTCCACTTCCACGAAATCCAGTATGAGATTTGCGAAAAATCGAATCTGCCCTTTGACTGTTGCTTTATTAAAGCGTATGGAATGAATATCTTTCCTCACATCTTCTGTACCTGTTTCAACACTTAAATGCAAAAGGAACTGAGGTGAGACGATTCCCATACTTGTCCACTGACTTCAATTAACCTCTGTGTGTATTCCGTTGTTCATGAAAAGCGGACTGTAAGGTGATTTGCGATTATTTTAGTAAGAACTTCAATAACTTCAGAGTCATATCTTGACCAATTCTCGTTATTGGTGTTTCAAGCGTCACGTTGGCGGAGGAACGACGGCAAACTTCAGGCTTCAGTCCTTTTCTTCCTTCAGAAAAGGAAGAAACGCATCTTAAAAGAACCTTTGTCTCTTTGGGAACTCCAGCAATTTCCAGCAACCTTGAAGCCTATAAACACCCGCTTAAAAACTCTAACAAATCTGCGTCTGCGCCACTCTTCAGCTCAACGACAGAAATACAAATTGCATAACAACAAACATCTGTATACTAATGTACGCGTGTGTGCACTGATTGAATCTTAAGAATTTAAATGCATTGGTGTTTCCAAATAAGAAAATCACAAATTCTAATCGGAAAAAGTGACGAACATCTAATGTTGGGAAGCCTTTTGAAGATAACTCTATCACTGGTTCCAGTTCGACCTATTCATCAGTCTGACAACTTCTAGTCTAGAAATAGGATGGAGCATGATGCTAGTGAGACGGTGATTCATGCTATTCTAAAATAAAGTCACGTTTTCTTGCAGTAAATTCAGGAATTAACCAATAGAGTAGCAATGTAAAAAAATTTTACCATTAGTTCCTCTTAAGAAGAACGGAAGCTAACTGAACATTCTGATACAGAAAAAAACGTATAAATTTTCAGAGTCACATTACGCATCCAGAGTAACATTCGGTTTCCTGGATTCGGACATTGTTGTTAATCATTACAATTAAACCAAAGTTATCACTGAAAATGTCACCTCATCACCTTTGTTTCATCGACTTTCATTAATGTTTGGACAGGCTCGCAAAAGTCACGTTGCTTTATCTTGTACTGTGGATACAGCTTCTTAATCACTTGCAGCTAGCAAGTGAGAAATCGCGAACGTGGTGGTGGGGGTTGCGTAAGAGATCTTGCTTGATGTTGTTTATGGCATAGTCAGTAGATAAAGTTGGTTAATCTACTTGCAAAGCTGATGTCACTACTTTCACAAGTGAGAGAAATGAACACACGTCACTTACTTACACAACTGGGAGAAACGAAGATCCAAAGGGCGTAGTTACTTTTGAACAGACTAGGACTCAGTGACTTAATACAACAGCAAACTTTGTAGTATAGGTCAGTGATCTCAAACGGGCGCCCGCGGTCCACATATGGCTCCTGAAGCAATTTCATGCCTCCTGTGAAGACATTTTAATTATGGTATTATAAAGATTTCAGTCATTTGAAGTCCAAGATTATAATAGTTCTTTTTCCATTAAAAAAATCATAAATAACACACCAAAAATTCTATAAACTGAGCCAATTACTTTTCATTGTGATATAAATCTTATTCAAAGGTACAGATGTTTTAAAATTTTATTTGCACTTTTGAAAAATTGAATACGCTCTTTTATGAAATTTTGCATAAAGAATAATCGCATTGCTTGGAAATACATTTATATGTGAATGGCTTTTTTTTTTTCACAGCTGAAAATTAATAAGAAAAGAAACCGATTGACGACAAGCATCTAAAATCCGTGATGAAGATAATTTCTCCCCAAAACTAAAAGTTTTATTGAAATTGGAATATCATCAGGTATCAAGATGTATTAAGAAGTAAAGAAATTTAAAATTATTTGCATACAAATATATGTATTTTTACTTTAGCGTTGAGGAAGAAATTAATAGCTAAGAGAAAGATAGGCGTTGGCCATTACTAAGGCCAGAAGCGGTGGTCTCTTCATTATGGAGGCATCTAATAGATGGGCCATCGTTACCTCCTATGAAAGAACTAATAATTTACATCCATGCCTTCTCCGAGATTTGAATCTGGGCTCTTCGGTACGGCAGTCAGAAAGAGTATTGTCACAATGTACCGTATTTTAAAGACATCTTTCAGAATATTTATTTATTAAACAAAATCAGAAACTACTCTAATATTAATAAACTAACTTATTTAAGCTTTTTAAAAAGAAATTGCTCATAAAACACATTATTTACTAAAATCTGAATTTCTTCAATTACTCGGGAAAGTAAAGTGTTTGGTCCATCTTTTAATATTTGTGAATGTATAGAGTGTCCATAAAGTCCCTAAACAACGTTAACAGACTCTTTTGGGGAATGGGATAAGTTATACCTTTCGTACTGGTTGTATTATCACAAACAAGTTTCAAAGTTTCTGTGACAAGTGACGCAAGTTACATAATCGCACCCATTGATTACTTGAAAAATATCAAGATGATATTCCAGCACTGTCCATGTATGGTACAATATGAATCAATGCTTGCAATGGCATTGCTGATTCTGCTTCTCAGATCTGCAATGTTTGACACTTTCGAACGGTAAACAATGTTTTCAACATAACCCCACACAAAGACAAAAAGAAGTTTAAAGGGGTTATGAAAAGTGAATGTGGTGACTACAGAATTTGTCCGTTCTTCCCGATCCATCTCATTGAGAATCTTCTGCCTCGAAAGCTGGAAACTGAGAATGCTCTGTGTAATTGCGGACTACCCTGCTGAAGAATTACCTCTGACAGACGGTCCTCCAACTGTGGGCAAATGTATTTAATCAATGTATGGAGATAAACTTCAGCTGTTATTGTTTGTTCAAGAGGAGAAAATGATCGTATCTTGTCATGCAGTATTCCATACTAAACATTCACTTCCAGGCTTTCCGCATCACTATCTTCCTGACATGAAGAATTTCGGATCCCCAAATCCTAGCACTATGTATATATTAAATAAAAACAAGTTATAAGAAAAAAGCTATACACTACAAAGCTTTACCGCGCTAACTCATAGAGGGCGCCTACAATAAGGGGTAAAGTTGCTAGGGACATTGTGAACACCCTTTTATATGTACTTGATAATTTGTGATCGAAAGAATTCAGATTAAGATTAAATGCTAAATTAAAAATTCAAAAAAAAAAAAAAAAAACGAAAATTAATCTAACGGATTGTTTGCTTAGTAAATTATATTCTTACTTTCTTTGCTTGGTAAGGAAAAATGAAATTATTCAGCTTGCTTCAGCAACAGATAAATAGATACAATACACTTCCTTGTTGAAGTGGAATTTCCTGTAATATCTACAATATTTCTTCTTTTTATTATATTTTAAGCTTAGCATTATGAAATCTGTTGTAAAAATTTTTAAAAATTATTGAGTAACAATATTTTATTCCCACAAGTAAAATAATTTACAAATCCTAGAATATTTTAATAATAAAACTTATTTTTAAAGCGTATTAAAGCATTAGTTATGGAATTTCATCTCCGTAATTACGATTTTATATTCTTGATTCTTCTCATTAAAAACACAAAGTATGTAGATGAGTTAAATGTGTTCTAAATACAGCAGTAATAAAAAATAATCCAAGAATATATAGAACTCAAAAAATGTTATAATTTGCCTTGTTATATTGATCCAGTATGGCTCTATCGCTACTTCACTGTATAGGTCAAGAATAGTTCTAATTATGTGATTTAATTAATACATTAACATAATTAATAGTCATTAATCATAACCTAAACATTTTGTGTCTCAGAATTAATAACGTTGAATAATTAGGGTCTATTCATTTATGATTGCAGTGTTCGAAAGATTGCTTCTGGCTTAAACTCATCACGAGAAAAGCTGGGGTTCTACATAATATTTTGAAATAATTAACTCTTCTAATGAGTGTATTAATTGCATCCCGAATTCAGCTAGACAGACGGATTGAAAACAGATATTTTTAGTTATTAACTTTTAAAGTAATGCTAACTTTGATTCTGCAGCGGTATTATTAATTAAAAAATCCTGGGAGAATTGTGAGAGCTGCTGAAAGACGGTGAACCATAATAAAACAAAACAATTTTAATGAGTTCTTTAAACCGAATCATACTTTCCATTTTGCATTTGTTGAAGAAAAGTTAAGTCTATTTTTTCTGTAATACACAAAATCTAAATATAAAATTGCATGCACATGTTGGTGAAAGTCAAATTTTTATCTGCAATGAAATAAAATATTAAAATCTGTGTCAAAAACGCTCACATAAAGTAAGTTTAAAAAAAAAAAAATAGTTTTTTCCGCTTTAATAAAATTTTGTCATTCTTTGGAGTTTATATAAATATTTGAAAGATATTTCAGAATTTACCGGGGGTAAACAACAGCGAACTTGACTAAAAAGCATATAATATTCTTAGTTCATTTTGAGGAAATATGGAAAGTGAAATCTTATAGCATTAATAAATGGCAATCTAAAATTAAAGAATTTTCATAATTTCCTTTGGATATCTCTCAGTTCTTTCTAGTATCAAAAGATTGTGCATAATTTATGCATATTCATTAGTATGTATAAATTACGCACAAACGTTTGATACTTGAAACTACAAAATTAAGGTCAATTAAGGCTAGTTTTCAATATTTAAATGTAGTACGTTAAATATAAGAAAACAAATGAAATATGTGATTATATTACTGCATATTTATGAAGTGTTGAAATAAAATTTATGCTTTCAGAAGTATTGAAAGAGTAAAAAGATAAACATATATATGATATTTGATGTCATAGTGTAAAAAAAATATATATTTTAATGGTTTAGACCGAAATAAGTATTATTAGAATTTGAATTTCCTGATTGAGTAATGGGTATATTCAATACTGATGATATTAGCTTTCAAAGAAAACTGTATTCATGCTAATGTACCTTTAAATCTTTAAGCCAAAATATGAGTTTACGGTGGGCCCTACAAAGAAAAATAAGGAAAGGAAAGGATAACATATTAATCGGGTGAAAGCATACTTTGATATGGAAATACTTATGTAAGATTTCTACTGCTTAAGCAGTACTTCCCCATTACCTGAATAATTCCAGAATAGACCTTATGATAAAAAAATGGCTAATAAAATGCCTGCAGTGGCTGATAATAATGTTAACCTGAAAGCATCAGAAACGTGAAAGCACAAATTAAATGAGAAGCAAGAACTTAAAGGGTAATGTAAAACAAATGTTCTGTATCCATGGTATGTGTTCTACCTTATTTTCTGGCATTTCGAATGCATGTTAGTTAAAATGGCAATCCGTTGTTATTCTAAATTTTGATTATCCGTGATAAAAGACAACAGAAGTAAATTACGAATATTAACGCCAAAATCTTGTACATTTATTAAAACTAAAATTCTATATACTTTATTATCTCCACCGCATTAATTGTTTTAATTTAGTATTTTTATTATTCAAGGGTTTGCTTGTTTAATATTTGGCTTCGTATCTTAGCGTGTTGCTTCACATCAGAAACAACATACTCCCTTGGGAAGCTGATATTCGCTGACGCCTGTGCTGATAATCATGATTTCATTGTGAGACGGCGCTCCAATTTGCTTCATCTGGCGGCACGGTTCCATCACGTATTCAGACATTGTATGTGCAACTGTTCACTCAGTCACAAAGCCCGTGCGCTCACTTTGCAAATTGTGTAACTCGTGCCACTTTTTGATTCTGGCAACACATTTCCTCTAGTGATTGTAAATACAAAGACGGTAAGCAATTTTTTTTTAAATTTCTGTCCATATAAATAATTAATCGCATGAATATGGAAATACTAAGTGATTCATCTGATGAATCTGCAGATGGAAGCAATAGAAATACATCAAGATCAAGAATACTCTCAACCTCTTCAGACTAGGATTTGATTAATGGTACGCAGCGTCTGACTGAATCTCCAAGCATGACCCACTGGTGATGGGATACTCGAGCACTCGAGCCCATTGGTGATGCACGCCGCTTGATGGATGACTCGAGATTGGTACACAGATGATGCAGGCCGGTGTGAACGTGTTACACGACATTTTGGGAAGTTCCCGGAAAGCTCGTTTTTAAAGACCTACAAGCGATCTTTCTCGAATCATCCAGAAGTGGGTCCCGTTCCTCTTGAGTAAACTTAAAAATATGCATGATATTGCAGCGTGGAGTTAGTTCAGTTCAGATTTTGCTAGTATATAGTTACACAGCGATTCACTGATGATGATTGGTCACACAACAATTCACTGGTGATCACAATCCTCTTCTGTGATTTTTGCTTTATGACTTTACGACTCTAGACTTTGGTGCTTGGCGCTATGCCTCATGTATTCAGAAGAATTTGTTCTTATGTACTTTTTTCTTCTTAGGCTATTTATATTTGCTTATGTTGCTATGTAAACTGTTATTTATTTAAAAAAAAAAAAAAAAAACTTGCAAACTTTTCTGTCCATCTAATGTTAAAGAGATCTGTACTAACACACAGTGTTCAGCAACTGGTAAAAGCTAAGTATGGGCTTTGGTTTATTTCCTATGCACCTAACAATAAAAGCTTGTTGTCCGAATTATGTGCATAAGTTATAACTGGTGGTAGAACACTTCTACCATCAATAAACTATGGTACCTTATATTGTAACCAAAGCAGGAAGAAAGGAGATTTTGAAACAGAGAAACGAAACAGATAAAAGGAATGGTCTTATGCTATAATCATCAAAATATGGCACTTAAAATACTACAGCATCTTATCTTATTCTTGAATAAAGAGGATATGTAAGAGAACAAAATAGATTTAGAAGCTGTTAAGCAAGATTTCTTGACAAAACTTCAAGCGAAATTCTTTCTCTGGAAGGACAATTAACTAATCTTATTCCCGAGTTGAAATCTTCCAAGGAAAGGCAATTGAACTTCCACAGAAATGCTCACATTGTACTGAAATTGTGTAAAGATTACAGAAAGATTTGAGAGAAGAATGACAGAAAACAAAACTCTACGACGCAATCTAGTCATCCTTTTAAGATTTCACAATTTATTAATATTTCATTCTTAAATGAAATTAATCTTTTAAAACAAGGAAAAGAAACTTGTTTTTCTATTTAATTGTAATAGATTCAACAAAATCTTTTAAGTTCTGCACGAATGGCTAATTTCCACCAAACCTATCTCTTTGCATATTTTTATTGTTTCATTAACCGAGTGTTATTAGAAATGTTTAATCCGCAGATAACAAGGAATCCTTGTTCTTATTATGATAATGTTGGAATTACTTAACCCACTTGGATAACGATGGATTACTCTATTTACTATGCTAAAGTTGGAAGAACCTAACACCCGCGGACAAAATAGGAGTACTGTTTATATATAGATAAATTTGAATGAGGGATTGCTCTAATGATCCTATTAAAGGTGGAAGAACTTTATTCTCTCAGATAACGAGGGTATATGAGAGAGTAGTATTTATATCCTTAATTTATAAGAACCTAACCACCACGGATAACAAAGGATTTATTTATTGCCCTTATAAAGTGAAAAAAAAGCCGCGGACAAAGAAGGAGTATTGTTTTTATCCTGCTAAATTTGAAAAGCCTAACTCCTGTGGATAATCAGAAATTGATTAACTTATCCTATTAAAGTTGAAAAACTTAATTTCCTCATATAACAAATTTATATCCTAAATTCGTAATTTAATTCCTTTAGATAACTGAGTATTATATTTATTTCTTAAATTAGTGAGTACCTAACCTTCACAGGTAACGAAGGATTATTGTTCTAATCCTGGTAAAGGTGGAAGAACCCACGGACGAAGAAGGAGTACTGTTTTTATCGTGCAAAATTACAAAAGGCTAACTCCTGTGAATAATAAAGGATTGCTATATTATATTAAAATTTGCTTAATCCTATTAAAGTTGGAAGAACTTATTTCCCTTGAATAACGAGCGATTGTGTTTATATCCTAATTTTTTAAGAACGTAATCGCCACGGATAACGAAGGATTAGTGTTCTTATCCTGCTAAAGATGGAAGAATCTAATCTCCGACAGGCGACGTCTTTTATCCTGCTTAGTTTAGGGTCTTACGTATCTTGTTCAAGTTGTAAATACTTACCATGCTACTTATTCTTAGTCTATTTATCTTGCTAAAATTTATTTATCGTGTTAAATTATAAGATTTTTCTCCCGCCCTTCTTGGCATGCCTTCGTGGTGTAGTGGTCAGCAAGCTCAGCGCGTAATTGAGTTGTCCGCGGTTCGATTCCCGACGAAGGCGGCTTTGTTAATTTTCCCTTTTGCCTGCTTCCAAAACTACCAAATGTCTCTACAGTGGCGCCCGAACTAAAAGGGTGTTGGATAATGATTCTCCTCACCCAGGATTTGGCGATTGGGTCCGCTGAAAACCTTTAAAATGGGAGAGTAACGCCCCTTTAAAATGGGAGAGTATATAAGATATTTCTTTCGCCTTTCTAGCGTGACTTCCTAGTGTGGTGGTCTGCACACTGGGCCGATATTCCAAAGGTCCGTGGTTTGATTTCCGACGAAGGCAGTTACTCATTTTTCATCTTTCCTGCTTCCAAATTACCTAATGGACCATGTCATAATTACAACGGATTGCTCGATTTCCGCGCTTGAAAGCTTGCTTTTAGTTGGCCAAATTATTTTATAATTAAGGTGTGTTTATTAAACAAAGATGATAATAAACTATTTTTCATAGGCATATGTATTTCTGAGGTTGTTTAGTATTATGTTGCAATTTTATAAGTTCAGCAAATGAGTTCAGATACTTGTAAATGCTTGAAAACTGTTAGGTGTTTCGGGGCTAGGAAATATGAAAAATCAATTCACTCTTCTACGAGATTCGAGCCGCGGCTCTTCCAATTGCTAACTTATCATCTAACCACTTATACCACAAGAGTACACATGAAGAAAGGCGATACTTTCTTATAAGTGTAATGGCAAATAATAGAGCTTTATTCTGATCAATATTTGAAGCTAACGTATATTTGTAAACACCGCATTTTTTTATTTGTTTGTGGAATATCAGAATTCTTTCACCTCTAACCATTTTTTTTTCAATTAGAAAAGCAGATAAGCAAAAGATATGAGTGCTTGAATTGTGCTGCCCTTCATTATTTTATGAATAAGTGTGCGAAATTTATGCGTAATAAAAATCGCAAATTTTCTGTAAATGTGTGCTGTTACAATTCGATTGGCCTAATTCAAGATTGTGTGATCTTATTAATGGATTTGATAAATAATAAAAATAGCATAAGTATTTTTTTGCAAACATTGTAACTCAGTGATTGTCAGTATTTAATTTAATATTTTAGGAATTATTGAATTTTCATCCCCTACAAGTGTTCTTGTGGTGTAAGTGTTTAGCATATCCAGTTAGCAACTGAAAATCCGAGAGTCGAATCTGGGGAGGACATGGTTGAGTTTTCACATTTGCCAGCCCCAACAATCAAATGTCTCTACAATAACAATAACTCATCACTAGCTAGATTTGGATTAATGGGTCTCTAGATTTAATAGCTCCTTAAGTGGGGGAGAATATAAGAAATTATCGCATCACATCTCTGCTGTTCTCGCGGCGTAACTGCTAACACGTCCATCTAGCGCTCAGAAGCCGCATGGCTCGAATCCCAGCGAGGTTTCAATTGATTTTTCACGTTTTCTGCTCCAAAATAGCTTATCCTATCTATAAATATATAAATAAATGCTATCTCACTTAATTATAGGAACAAATGCTGTTTGCTAAAGACTGTATTTGTATCTTTTGCAAGTATTCCTCATTTATTGCTCAGAACAGGTCGATAACAGGAATAATTACCAGAAATTAAATCTCTTAAAATTCAGCTTATCAAAGCACTGAAATCGAAAGCTTTAAGCTCAGCACTACGAACCTAGTTTTAATGAACGCACGTGAGGCTCTTCTTAATTAGTATTTAATTGATCCCTGAATATCTCAACACTAATCCGTGCCAGCTTTTCCAAACAAATGACACTCGCTGCAATGATCTGGAAGTATTTTGCGAAGCAACTTTATCGATTCTTCGCGCAACACAAGACGCTTTTCGAAGAAAATTTCCTGAAATTGGGAAATAAATTAAATGACAATCCACTACAATGTAATTTGCGAGGAGTCGGACTAGTATCAACGGAGATTAATTTTAATAACATTTGCCACGGAAATGAAGTGAACGTTGGAAGAAAATTAATTTCATTCTGTATTCGTTCAGGACGTGGAAGTAATTAGTTTACTATGTTCCTAACATTATAATCCGCTTTGTCCAGACTTTGTTCGTTGCATTAGAACAAAGCGAAAGCTGGCGTAAACCGCAAATAAATCGGTAAGTAAGAGTTGGAGTAAAGAGTATATTTGTAGAGAGCTTTTAATCTCTTTACAAGCACTCAACTAGATTGTTCCGTTAAAAACATACAAACATAATCCGAACAAAGAGTTCTAAAAAGATTCGAAGGACCTACATTTCTCTAATATAAACTTTACTAATCTCAGTCCTGAATTTTATTTAGATTACTGATGGATTTATATGGAAAACAGTAGCTTAAACCGTAAATAGTTTGCACATTCCCTTAAATCATGCAGCAATCATTTTAAAATTACTTTAAGTAATTTACAAGTGTTACTTAATTAAGCTATTTTTGAATATATTATCGTGGAAGACCAAAAATGGTGAATGCTGACATTCTCCAAATACGTAGGTGAAAGGCCGAATATTTTGTTATATTCTTATACACTCGGGCCATCACCAGTAGTTGTTCAAACAATAAGACTGTATAACATCAATCACGTAATTAAGTAAGCTTATTATTAGTGTCATTTCCTTTCCTTGTTCAGAATGTACTGTTTGTTGTATGTTCAACAGTTTATTTACATGCACTGCTACTTAAGCTTTTTCTTATTTTGACACATAATATATTTTAATAATAAAGTAGGATTTAAAAACGTGACAAGAATATTTTTATCCAACAGTCACCATCAATGCATGGCGAATATTGACATTTGCCGGTGTACGTTAGAAATAAGGTTGTTTACCGAATATTTCGGACATATACAAAGCGACTCGGTGAATGTTGACATTCACCGCAGAACGCCGACATTCTTAAGATTTCGGTCTTTCATAGTAACAGACACATTTTAAAAGTTGACTAAACGGTATCTTGTTGCGCATTTCAAAACTGCTGCAGGTATTGTGTCAAATTAACCGAAAATGATGAAATATTTCACATTGTAGAACGTCATTTCTTTGGAAATATGCAGAAATTTGCAACGTATCAAGATTTGAAGACCTAGTAATCAATTGATGCAAGTAACTCTTATAGTTTGGCGTTGCAGCCTTTCTACGCTGATGACGTATAAAGAATCGACGTAAAACGAGCGCATTGTATAATGTTAACGGGAAAGTGCTGTTCTTCTATCCAAAAAAGTCCAAGTCCTTTAGAAATAATCCTATGCTGAAAATTTCAGTATGTCCAAACCTGAAGGCCTAGTGATCAGTTGTTAACAAAGAAATAAAGTAAATGCAACTACCCCCCCCCCTTGTATTAGATTTGTTCTGCAGCTTTTTTACACTCATAAAGAATTCGACGTAAAACGAACACATCCTATGATGTTAACTACAGGATGATTTCCATCTATCTAAAAAAGTATTATTCTTAATTGCACCACGATAATATAAGATTTTTACAACTGAAATTGATATAAAAGAGTTATTTTTACATTAAATTAACATAAAGAGCATGTTACGTTAACGCTTTTACGTTAATTTCATATTAAATTAACATAAAAGAATAAAAATGTAAAAACTAACTAAAAATGAGAGTAAGAATAAAAATGACACAGAAATAAAATGAAACGAAAAAATTAACTTATATTATCCATAGAGCTGTAATGTACAGGTCTATGATATTATCAAAGATAGACTACAGTTTATACAGCGTCACTGCCTAGGTGTTATTAATCAATGGTTTGATCGCAATCGGGGCCGAAAGGCCCACTTGATGCTTATCCAGGAACGGGGCCAAGCAAAGAATCATCTGATTAAGAAGATACAGCTGATACTATGGCTTTTCAGAAGACAAGTGAGATGAGAAGAGCTGGTTGTGTGCTGAAGAAGAAAACAAGACGCATTTATTACATGTTTCGGTTTCCTTCAGTGTTTTCCTTTCATTAGGAGTCTGATAATAAGGAATTAATGTTTCATTTAAAGGTCTTACAAACTTCTCTGTTTTCAGCATTGTCAGTTTGTAACCAGTAAGCATTTTCTCTCGCGGTATAACTTGTGTTAGCAATTGAAATAAACAGGGTTCGAATGCCATCAAGGTCACAGTTGATTTTCATGTTTCTCGGCTTCTAAAATTCTAATATCCCAGCAATGTTCCCTGACTAAAATATGATTTACAATAATTAGTCATCATTAGGATTTGGTCGGCTGCGTCTCGTACCTCTGTCCCCACCGCCCTCCAAATGGAGGAGAACATGCAGAATATCATCTTCCACCCTGCGTTCTTTCATGATGTAATTGGAAACACGTACGGCTATCAGATGGAAGATCTATGAATCGAATCCAGGCGAGGTGATTGTTGCTTTTCCTTGTTTCCTGCTTTGAAGAGCCTAATAGCTGTACAAATTCTGCTCAATATTCATTTGCAGCATTAATATAAATTTTCATATTTATTAGTTTCATTATCTTCATGATTTTCCCTTAGTAGTCTGCTACGGCTGGGTGTGATGATCATCATTATAATAGTTTTTTTATATGATTTTAACATTTTTAATTAATTTGCATAATTTTTAATTTTTTATCATTCTAGTTTCTAAATCGGTGTAGGTCTGAATAATTATGTTTAAAAGCTTAACTTTATTTAAAGTAATGAAGATTACTATAAGTAAAAAATTTTTAAGGTAATAATGATATGTCATATTATAAGCAATAATATTTTCTGAATAAAATATGACAAAATTTTTAGTTGTAAACAACAACAACGACAAAATGGCATGCAAAGCGATAGCGATGCTATAATGAACTGACTTCAGGCTGCGGTTTGAACTGGAACTTCTTGGTCAGTCAAACAACTGACGTAACGAAACTTATAAGTGACACTGAGTGATTGGTAGTTCAGAATGAGATTTGGATGATCCGATCCTGACGATGATATCTGAATAATGAATTCTAGTGAAAATTTAACTTAGTATTGGCTGGCGAACCTAACTTTAAATTTTATTCATTCTCAAATTAGTTTTTACTTTTAACGTAATTTCTACTATGGTAGATGAGGGCTATGGCATGGTGTATATCCTTCAAAGACAGTAACAGTAGTAAGTTATTGAGTTTATAAGGTATTTTCTCCTTCCTTCTAGAATGCCTTTGTTGTGCAACGGTAGCACATTCGGCGAGTATTCGAAAGCATACTCGGCGAGTATTAAAAAAGTTAGGTTAGAGTCCCTTCGAGGGCACTGCTCATTTTTCACGTCTCCCGCATAAAAAAAAAAAAAAAAAAAAAAAACAATGACTCTACAAGTTTTACTAGAATCCTGTAAATTCCAGTTTCTCTTTCTTTGGCGATCCATACACGGCTAAGACGTGTAAAAGTATGCTTCACGTAAAAAATACCGCTCCTAAAAGCGTGCGACTCGCGACGGCCTACTTACACCACTGTTCATCTGTTGCTAAAATACTCAGTACTAAATTGCATCTTCTAGAACAATTTTGATGCAAAGCGACAACATAAAAAGAAACTTAATGAAGAATTGCTTAATTAATTTGGTAGATCATTACAATGTTATTGAGAAGAGAATGCAGTCACATGCACCCGCATTTGCATAGTTTGGCTACTATGAAGCCATTATTAAGCCAACTTCTTCAAAACGTTTACGAAAAATAGACTTTTAATAAATACTTTGAAAAAATATATTGTTAGTCGAAAAGCTAGATCCTTTTTTTGTCTCTTTTATTCACGACATGGAAAATATATTTTACGTAAAATACGTTGCATATTTTATATATGCTTTGCATTTCCAAAAAGTATTATGCTCCATATTATAGTAGATTTGGAAAGACAAACAAATTTACTAGGATATATATCTTTGGATGTATAAAAAATGTTTTTCAATCCCCCCCAAAAAAATTGCTGAGTATAGAATTTACGCAATCAAAATTGCCAACTTGTAAAATTTATTTTATGCTTTAACACCAAATCTTTATTGAACTGTTATTGACTTTGTATTTGATTAATTACAAAAATTATACAAATATGAATACTGTCTGAAAAAGGAAAGTCACTGAAACGTTCATCTGAAAATTTAATTTGTTGAGAAACTAAGGAACTACAGAAATGAGTCATCAAAAGCGAATTCGAGCAGTTTATGCTATAATCAAAAGCTTCTTAAGATTCAAATACTGTTCTATCATTGCACAAAAATAATATTTTTTCTATAATTTGCTGTAGGTCTAGGTTAAAAGCAAACTTTCGTCTTTCTGTTCGTAGACTCGTTTATATTGCTGGCATACTAAAATATAACAAACTTTTCACGTTTTCAAAAATTTTTATTTTTACTTGGATTATCAGTTTAAAACTTGAAGTAAGTGTTTTAGAAAGCAGTAGTACTTATTTCTAAATAATAGGTCAGTTATTTTAGCAAATCACTCGAGTCTTTATCTAAGAAGGAACATATCTTCGTAAGATATAGTGAAAAAAAGAACTTGAAAAAATATAAATTGCATACTCATATTTAATATACTACAATATACTACACACCAAAGAAATTAATCATGTAGTTAAAGTGTTGTATTTACTAGAATATGAAAAACCGAAAACTCAAGCCTGTGCTTACGGTCTTATCCATTCAACTCCTGCTAAGCTAGGTCTAAGAAATAAAGTCAGGCTAATTATGCATTTTGAATGTCTGCAGTCCATAATGTTTTTCAATTTTGACATTATAATCTTCTGAGATTTACTATTTTTTTTCGCATATCGTAATTTCAAATGACTTACCCCACCTGGGAATTTACTTTTCATCTTATCTGACAAATGTGTCTATTCTCAGAGCATTTTTAATTCGTCATTAATATGACCTGGTAAACTATCAACTGTCAGAAATGCTGCCATTGAATGTGCACAAGGTTTTCAATTTAGCCTGTAAGTTAAATATATACCATGCTTAATTAATGCAGCGATTTATGCATGAAAGAAATTACACCCAGCCAGAAGATGTGGAACTGACGTCACCCAGGTTACTGCAGCAGAGAATCAGATGAGCAATTGACATGGAAGGAAGCAGACGGTTCTAGAGGCTTTCCAGGAGTTTTGGAGAAATGGTCGTCTTCGGGATATTTAATAGTGTTTATCCAGCATGTAAGAACATTTGAACTTTGTGCCAGAGATAATGGAGTGCAAGGACTGCATAAAACTATCCTGTGAACTGTGTATGGGCTATCTTATACTTGTGGGGGGGGGGGTCGCCCAGTAACTATGTATTAAATCTTAGTCAGTCAGTTTTCGTATTCAATCAAAATAGTTTAGTTAATAAGTAATTAATAAAGAAGTATAATTTAAACTTTGTATCGTACTCTCCATACACCCCACATATGTCTGTTTCTGAAAAAATTTGCGTTCTGTTTTATTTTAACACTAATCCAATTGATGTAATTTGTAGTACATCTAGTTCACGTGAATTAAAGTATACTTAAATTACTTTTATAAACATTTGGATCATTACTGTGGTTTATAAACCCTGTTTATCAAGCCATATATTATGCAATCGTTTGTAAAGAACCCAACAAGTTTTTGCAGAAGGAATTTGAATTGAGAGGACCTGCTTTAATTTAAAAATTAACAAAGTGATGGTCAGTTATTAATAAACCTACAATGACATTTTCAAGACTTTGACACCTTTAATAGAGGTTAAAAATATTTATAATAGAGTTTTCGCGCTTCCAGTTTTCAGAGCTTCTGCTAATCCTGAATTATAAGAGATCTTACATTTAACTTTCTTGGTAAACTCCCAGTACTGAATAGAAAACTTTAAATTTATGCTTAAATTATTAAGTTCGGATATATATTACTGCAGCCTTTAAAACAGTTATACGTTTTGCTACCTGGTTATGCAGACTTTTCCGGATATTTTTAACAACTAGCACTTTCAAAACAGACGCTGTTACTGAGGCCGTTTCAAAAAAGAGGTTACCAACAGTGTCTGTTTTGAAAAAAGACACTGTTACAGCCGTCAGTCAAAACTGATAGCTGGCTGCTTCGAAATTCTCATGGTTATCAAAAGATACCGGATTCTTCCATCAGCTTTGACAACATCCCTCTAACTTGCAAACTTGCAGTAACTAAATTAAATTTACAGTACCTCCAGTATATTTTAATTATATATCTTAAGCCCCAGTTTATAGATCCCTAATATTCTAAATGTTAACTACCGAACCCGCAAAGACAGTCAGACGATTTATCATTTGTATTAGTCACATTGAAACTGTATTATATTTGCGGACGAATCAAAGTTTAATATATTTGGAACTGGTTGACGAATTGCTGGGTGGTGAAAGACAAATAAAGAATTGAACATGAAAAAACCTACTGCTTACTGTTAAGTACAAAAAGGGAAAAATTATGTATGTAAGTTTCATTTTTATAGAAATAATGTGAATCAGACTAAATATAACAATATTCTTAATAAAAACCTGAAAACATTTGCAAGAAAACTCAAAGTGTAAAATCCGTTCAAGTTCTATCAGGATAGTAATCCTGAACATACAGCCCTAAAGTTGACTTGTTATACAACTGTCCTAAAGTTAATAAAATTCCATCATATTACTCAAACTTAAATCCTATCACACGTGCATGGAGTTCACTGGATAAAAGAATAAGGAAACGTAATATGTTTTTGAAAGCTGTAATAGAAGCAATTATTAAAGAGGAATGGAAGAAAACAGAATATTCTAACGCAAAAAGATTAGTTCAATCCACGCAAGAACGAATGGAAAGTTAATTTTAGCTAAAGGATATCCAATAAAATGTTGAATGTCGGATTATTTTCATGTTTCTATGTAATGTAAATGTTTGTTCAAAGGGTCCAAACGCTTAGTGAGTTCATTTTTTGAAATTTATAAATAAATTACAATTTTTCTTAGTTAAATAATGTTAACTAAGTTAACTAGTTAAATAAACGTTAGTAAACTTATTGCTAAATATTATTAAGAAACAAATAGGTCACTATTTAATGTGTCACTTTGGCAAGGATTAATGCTGTTATAAAAAGAAAGATAAATGAAACAGGGTTATGCAGCACAACTAGGCAGCTGTTTTATTCTTTCGTTCCGGTTTGTATTTTATTCAAAAGGAAAATATTAAAGCCAGAAAACTGTTCGAGTAACATTAATCTAAGCTAAACTGAAGGAAGATTTAAATTTGAAGAATTTTGCAGATTTAATTTTGAGAAATGGAAAATTCTCACTTTGCTCATTTTTAGTTAATCTGTATGCAATAGTTGTAGAATTATCAACAGTTTAAAAGTTGTTTAAGGGCTACTAACGAAGCCGCCATATGTTTGCATTTCAAACTCTTAGTAGAACAGTGAATTCAGTTTCTGCACCAACTTCAGTGTCTTTCTGCGGAGTGGGACTAAAAGTAAACATTCAGTTTTGGGCACTGAAAAAAAAATCGGTCTTCTATCCACCGACCGATTTGCTTGCTTTTACTTAAAAACCCTAATTTTAATTGTAAAAAAATTTTAAACTGTTGTTTTACTGTGTTTTATAATTTTTAATGAAGATGTTTTGAGTTTTTATGTATTTTTCTCTTGCCGTTTGCCTTGCCGTGAGATTTGAACTGATTGAATGACAAATGTATCTCTAACGAAATTAGAGGAAATAAGTTTAAACGATGTTCAGCAAAAAATATGTATAATTTAATTGGCCGTAGATGGAAGTCATATGGTATCCACATGAAATTTTTTTAATTTTATATGTCAGCATTCATATTAAAAGAATAAGCATAATTATGTTTCAAACCAAGCCTTCTAATTCTTTGCAGTCCATTAAATGTTGACTTTAACGATAACGCTCTTAAAAATCAATTTATGTTATTTTTATTGTGCTTGGAAAGACATTTTGTCTGATATGCTCCTGTATAATGACAGATTTCAATGAACAAAATAAACCTTTACCAAAAAATGTGAATTTATAAAACGAAGGACTTATTAAACTGTTAAAATTTTTAGCATTTTTATGGACGAGTTTTCCAGCAAATTTCATTATAAATATGCCATTTTCATTTATTTTTGTGCATGTGTTACTTTCCTTACAGTTTGTATTCTCCATATGTCAGCAGTCAACAGCAGAAGGCAAAGAATCTAATATTTTCCTCCCGAGAGTATAATACACACGTTGTAAAAAAAGAAAAGAGACAAACAAATAAATACTAGCCAGGGATTTATATCTGTAGACAGCTGAAAAGGAAACAAAGTTCAGTTCCCTTTGTCCCTACGCGAGAATATATCACGGGTGTCTAAGAACCATGTAGTATACTTTCTCCCGAGAGATTTTGTTACAAGAAGGGAAAAAAGTTCTAAAATTTTTCCTTTATTTTCTTTGTTTTAAGAAAAGAGAAGAAAGTATAGATAGGTTTGCAAATGTTTTCTGCTCAGTGTCGTAAATAATGACATAATGTGATTTTTACAATATAAATTTGCTTTTTAAGCTTTTATACAATCAGATTGCTTTACTATTAATATAGTATCCATAGTACTATTAAATTTAACTACTGTTGAATCAGTACTAAATTAAACAAACGTTAGGAATATTTATATTCCTAATGTTTTGTTGAATTTTATAAATATTTCATTCAGTTAAATGTTTTAATGTATTTTCAGTTTAAAGATTTCTCATGCAAGGTAATAAAATTTAACGACTCTTTTGTATAAGATTTATAGAAAAAGATTTTATAATTTTTAATTGATTAGAAATATTTTTTCTATAAAGCTTTTTTAAAAAATTATAAGATTATTTTGTGACTCCTATGACTTCTCCTTTCCGTTTTCCTCCCCAGAATGCAAATGAGCTAGATAGTATTTAAACTGAGTTTTTTGGATTGCGGGACAGAGCATGTTTCTGGATCGTGCATGCTCTCTAAGTTTAGTTCCTGTCAGCTTTGATCGTTGTCATCTTCGGTTTTGCATTGCAGCTGCCGATAAATTGATTCTGATACTCTGATTAGATTTACCGAGCCAGCTTAGAGTAAAATTTAACTGTGTAGCTTCTGAAAACTGTTCCATGCTTAATTCGAATTTGACTATTCATTTAGTTGTATCACCACAAGTTCTACCCTATATTGTTAGCATAAGAGAGTGCATTTATGTTCTAAGTACTGTTTAGATAAAAAGGTTGTTTAAACCTTTCTCACGGCTTTGTAGTTATTACAGACATAGCGGTAATTCGTTTTGCGTTTGTTGGGGTTATTGGACTAATTAACAGTTCCAGATCAAGTACAGCCTTATAAATTTGTTTCGATAAAGTAAAATAAAAAAAACTTTTATTTCTATAAAATAAAAATATTTTATTTTGCTTTATTTATAGTATTAAATGTTTTTAATTTATTACAACAGTTCATAAACATTTTATTAAATTTTGCTTTTTATAAAACTTCTTATATTTTTTTTTTTTTTTTTATTTCTGTTAAACAAATAAAAGAATTTTCCAGGCTGGTGTGAACTGAAGTACGCGGAAAGCGTTTTTTTCCACGTTGCCGCTTTTCACCCGAACGGACCAGTGTGAACGCAGCTTTGGAGACACATCAAGTTTTGCTGAGTTGAAACTGCTTTCTGTATGCGTAATACTTTAGTTGCTTGTACATCTCACTAAAGTCAACTAAGCTAAGAACTCAAACTTTATCACTTTTCAAGTCTTTCAGTCTGCTCCGATTCTGGGATATGAAATTACACTCTACATAATTATTACCTCAACAAACATTATCCCATTATTTCTTTCTACATGGTGAATCTGAAAAAGTGGGCAAAACTTTACGCAGTGACAGGACGCAGCAATATTCGTCATAGAAAATTTGGGCGGAGCGCAAGCGGCGAGCAGTTAGCTTGCATTGTAAATGGCATGAAAAGGGTCGATCTTTGTACCCAACGGCATTCGTTACCATGAACTCTCGACAAGATGGCTTGTTATACGGACCACGAAGTTTCCAGGGGAATGGATTGGTCGAAGTGGTCAAGCTATAGGAAGCTTGGCCACCAAGTTCACCAGATCTTTCATGTTTGGAGTCTATCCTGTGGGGCCATATGTAAAGTCTAATCTACGAGTGCCCCGTTGAAACCAATATGGATCTAGTCGCCAGGATCATCGTCGTTGGCAGCGATATTTACGAAAACGTGTGGTGTCTTCACAAATATGCGTCAGTTCTTATCCTGTAGGTGTGAAGCCTGCATTACAGCTGGTCTTTTGAGCAATTTCTTTGAGCATGTACATCAATTACATTCCTGTTAGTAAAATGTTTTCTCAATCATCTACTCTCATTCTTGTCTTAATTCTTTAAATGTGACAGTAAAAAAGCTACCAATTAACTTCTCACCGCTTGCGTTCCGGCCATACATTCTATGAAGAATATTGTTCGTATATATATAGCCGCGTTCAGTCACCCCGTTAAATTTTGCCAACTTTTTCAGATTTACCCTATATATTGACAATATCATTAGGAGATGTGTGCTATTTGGTATGATATGATATGAGGTGTGCTGCCTTCTGAACTTTCTATATAAATTTATACAGTAATTGCTTTTTTGCTTTGTGTCAGCTTCACTTGCAAATGAGTGAATAAATTTATGAGATCTGAAAGTCCCCATGATATTTCAAATGTAATTTCACAGACAAATAAACACGAGTACCCAGGAGAGAAAATAATCTTGAAATATAACATTCGTTTCCAATATAACAAACTTATATATAACAAAATATAACAAATTTTGGAAGAGACAACGTATAATTGAGAACACAGTTTTTATTGATTTAAATGTATCATTATCACTGTGAAAGAAATGCGTGATTCGCAATGCTCCTTGCTTAAAGATCGCGAAATACACCCACACTCTCATACACACACACACAAAAGGAAAGAAAATAATATTAAAAAAACTGTTATCATACTTTAAGCAGTCTCAGCCAACTTTTGGGAAAATGAGACGCATTTTCTATCAAATGTTGTGCAAGAGCATCATTTAATTTCTGAATGTTACTTATTTCATCATGGCTTTCCTCGAGTTTAATAATGTTCTCATTTTCCGAAAAATCTTTCTTTATAAAAGGTTTGACCATTCTTTTTATTTTTTGTCCCCCTAATAGGTTTCGCGAGATAAAGGAAGATTAGTAATTACTCTTTCTTAGAAAAGCTAATGGATTGTTGAATTGAAAAAAAAAAAAAGAAAAGAAAAGTAGTGTTCAGTCTAATTGCGCCTCTTTAAAAAAAAGTATCGATTTCAATTCTAGTTTAGATTAAAAAAATTGGAGAGAAATTCATCTTCCGGCAGAAGTTTAAATTTGTTTAATGATGGAAAAAATAAATTACACGGGAAAAGATTGGGACGCGTTACGAAGCATTGATTTGCTGAAAGATGTTACATTTCCATGTGACCGGAAATAGATTCATCATACCCAACACAGCAAAGATCTCAGAGATGCATCTTTTTTCCCCCACCCCCTCAAAGAACAGCTTTTAGAAGAAAATGTGCGAAAGCGGATTTAAAAATTAGCGTTCTTCGAATTAAAATACATTAATATGTTTATTTTACTTGAGTACACGATAGACTACAGTTCAAAATCACCTCCGCTATTAATATAAGATTTATTTAGCCTAAATGAGTTTTATTTTACTTTGAAAATAATCTAACCTCCAAAGGGGTACGATATCTATTTTAAATGTAATTTTAAAAAATTTGGTGCCAATAGTTGACTCAATTATATTAGCAGCGTTCTTGTCCATATCCTATTTTCTTATTATTTCAGTTTGCATATCAAAGCTAAATAAAATTTTCCAAATAACCTCTTTTTCAAAACTCTGTGTAATACAGGTATTTTAACACTAGAATTAGGGAAGCAGCTACTTTTATAGAAACAAAATTAAATAATTCTTATTATTTAAATTTTCGTTTTAAATATTTTGATAAATTTTGCTATATTCTAAGATGACAAAATAATTTATTTAGTCCATTTTAAATGATTATTTTTTACCTATAATTGTAATTCTAGTTTACATGTAACTGTAACCTAGAATTACGGCTAGCGGCTATTTTGACTGTTCCTGTTCCCTGTTTAATAGAAGGCTAAAGCGGCTTGAAGTAGCAGCCTCTTGATACCATTTGATTCAGTTTTCTTTCTATTTTCATATCAGATGTCATTTAACAGCCAGGTGGAAGAGAAGTGAGGTTCCCTCTTTCCAAAGGAGTAATGTCTCAAATAAGTTCCATATTTATTGTCTGAATGTTTTAGCAAGTTCTTCGACTTGTTCTGTGTAACTCAGCGCTCTACATTGGACTTGCAATTATTGAAGGCTTTCTGACTACACTTCCTAATCTGTAATGTTTCCTCTAATAATCATATTACGTAGAACTACTGGAAAAGAAATTATCTATCAGAAGAGGAAACGGTAAAAATTTTACAAGAAATATTCGATGACAATTTTGGTTCGGAAATGAGTCCTCATTGAAGTTTTCAATACAAAAAGTTACACTATTTCATCTGATGGAAATTGAATTATTCCACTTAGAGCAACTGAATCCTGATTCATCAAATGGTTGTTCGAATATTCCTTCAAAAGGAAAATACCATAGCGTCTTACCATCTGGCTTTGGGGAATTACAAGCCATTCTTTCACCATTTCCATGTTGCAATGATTCCAAGAATTCCAAAGTTCTAATAAAAGGAAGTTACGAAGACGAAAGATTTAGCCTTGAATGAGAATTTAGTCGGGGAATGAAAAGTAGACAAGTGTGTGGTACAACCCATAGTTCAACAACGAAACAAAGAAAAATTAGATGTTTTTAAAATGAAGAAAATTAATCGAAGAAACGAAGCTAGCTGTTTGTGCTAAGAAACAAAATTATTGATTGGAGCACAAGCAGCGCATAAAAGCTTTTTATCAACGAAACCATTTGCGTCATATATAGCAATTCATAGAAGCCGAGCCACATCAAACCTAAATTGGAACGAACCTAAACTGGAGCTTGTCACTTCATGAACTAGACGCTTTTATCGCTTTATTTAACATTCCTTTTGGCTGTCAAAAGATTTTCTTCCAGATTTCTGTCAAAGGATTTCAGAGGTCCGTGTTTCGATTCCCGCCGAAGGCGTTGTTCATTTTTCATCTTTCCTGTGTCCAAAATACCTAATGACTCTACAGTGACACCCGAACTAAAAAAGGTGGTGGATGACGATTCTCCGCCACCAGGATTTGGCGATTGGGTCCCCTAATCACCAGTCGCAATTTAAAAGGGGGAGTATATAAGGTATTTCTCTCGCCTTCTTAGCGTGCCTTCGTGATATAGTGGTCTGCACGCTGAACGCGTATTTCAGAGGTCCGTGGTTTTATTTCCGGCGAAGGCGTTACTCATTTTTCATCTCAAATCAGCAATCCAAACATTAGTCGTACCTATTTTATTTTAGCTGCAGCTGAACATCTATGAGAAATTTACATTTCCTTAGAAAACGTTCTTCCTCCCCTGAGAAGCCTAGAAGATGTTCCTTCTACAAATCAAGATCAACAACGTTAAATTAACAAATGTGTAAGGAAAATAAATCTACAAATGTTTGCGTAAAGTGCAATAAATATGTGTGCTACACTTGCGTAGCGAGGTTTACAAAATAAATCATTTAAATAGAAAAGTAATTTTATGCTCTTATTCAATCAAAAAATACAAGCAATAGTTTATTCTACGAATATTAAAATTAAAAATTTTTATTTATCGAATGAGATTAATATTAATGATTTGCACTGTAAAAGAGAAGTTATTGCCACATAATTCTGTAAAATAAAGAATAAATTGAATTTTTTGAGACTTTTAAATCTGTAACAAAAATTAGTTTAATGAAATAAATTGAGATATATTTTATTAAAAATATAAAAATGTTTTCCATTAACTAATTTATGGCTAAAATGGCTCTGTAGTTATAGGTAAGCTGAAAGTACCGTAATAGAAGTGTTAATCATCTTTCGCGACCCACTTTTTAACTCTTGGTATGAAAGCCACTTATCCATGTTGTGAAGACTCGTAAGTACATCTGACTAAACTTTATACATAGTTACGATACTTAAATTATTCAGATTGCAATCTGCTCTATAAAAGCCGCAAACATAATCTTTGAGAAATGCATTTAAATAATTATTATTAATAATACTTAAATTATGCATTTAAATAAATATTATTAATAATTCTTAAATTATGCATTTAAATAATTATTATTGTTAATTATTAATTATTTGAGAAATGCCTTTAAATAATTATTGGCTATAATCTTTCGAATCTTTCGTAATGATGTTACTTATGATCGCCGCCTTTGGGCAAAAAAAAAGATGCATGTTTCATTTATTGAAGAAAAAGTAAATTTCATGCCTATAAGAAACTTAAACATTAAAAAGTTTTCACAATAAAAATGAAAGCAGAGTGCTTGGAGATCAGAAAATGAACAATGCAAAAGAAAAAAATAATGGTGCAAAAAAAAGAAAATTAAACTATATATTTTATGTAAACTATTATTTTAATTTGTTAATGAAACATCACCATGTAAAATAACAAGGCTTAAGCATAAATATTTGGGTTTTCTCACCTGCGCTTTCATCTGCATTTACATCTACTATATTGTTTGTTATTGTAATATTTATAGTTTTTTATGTATTTTTGCACCGCATATGCAACTACTACTTCCTCTAACTGTTTTTCACATTTTTATACTACATTATTGTAGTTATAGAATCATTAAGAATTTTTCTTTGTCGGGAAACTGAAGGAATGCAGTTTGCCCTCTGAGATCGAGAAGGTAAAATGAGAGATGGTAGTCAAATACATGTGTAGACTCATTAGGTTAACCGATGCAGGAGAAATGAAAAATGTGCAATGTCCTCGCCGGGACTGGAACGCTGAACCTCCCTAATACTCGTTAAGAGTGCTTCCAATTACACCACATAGGCATGAAGAAATGGGGGAGAAAATGCATTATATATGTATAACCTTGTAACAAATATGGTACGTGAAAAAATGTTTTCAAGCTGTCTCAAATTTTTCTATCCAGATTTTCAGACATTTATTGCATTATTACTTTTATAATGTGAAAGCATAAAACATGTCACTACTCTTCGGAGATGTCAAAATAAAAAAGTCAATAAGAGATAAAATGTTATAAAAATTTCATCACTTAGGAGAAATGAATAATTTTACAGAAGGGACTTAGAAAATTGCTAAGTTTGTCGAAGTGTTAAACTATAAGATTGTTAGAATATGAAATTACAGTCTCGTAGAGGAGTGTATAAAAGTTTTTTTGTAAATCAGGTACCTGAAATTGAAATTCTCGCGAAGTTATTAAATTCAAAATCTTGAAAAAAAGAACACAAAATCGCTAAATAAAAAACTATAAGTTGAAAATAATGAAGAAACGTCATCAAATTTTACATGTTATGAGTCACTAACTGTTTCACTGAAATTTTAATTAAAAATATTCATTTATTAACTTTGTGAGGATTTATTTATTTATTTTGACTGATAGTTAATTTTTGTTTAAAGAAATTTTACTGCTGCTTTCGTTTCGCCCATGCTTTCCTGCCAGACTGTTCCTGCCAGTTACCGCGTTCATATTCAGATTAAGAGAAAGAAGTGCTATTTAATCGAAAGTTTCGGAAGTTGACTTTAGAGCGTGTTATGTCTGCTTAAAGACCACGTTGTTACCTTAACTTAATAGGGATCTGATTCTGTGGTGTTGAATGCTTCTATCTATTAGGCTTGTCCCACCGGCTTCTACGAGAGCCTTCCTGGGCGGTTAAATTATCCTGTGATCAGTTAGGCTAGTTTAATTACATTTTATTTTAAGTTCAACATTACTTGTTTGAAGTTAAGCCAAAAGTGTTGGCTTATTTAAACTCAAGTGGGGTCGTCTGTAAACTCTTTATGATCGAATAAAGGGTCATTTACACCCTTCTTCTAACTTTGCTGCATCATAAGACCAGAAGAAAACAGAAAACAGTCTTTCTTGAGCTCGTTCGTTTATGTTACCAAAGAATTCGAGACTGTATAATTATATATCTGTACACTTATACTATATATCTGTATAGTTATACAGTTATACAGTTATTATTCTTTGTTAGACTGTATATCTGTAGATAAGATCTGTTTCTTGCTTCATTGTTGCTCTATTTTGTTCCATTTCGTAAAATTGTTTTAGAGAGACATTTTAAACTAGTTAATTACAACTTGTGAACATATTCAAAAATCAAAGCAGTGATGCTTCTCATGATAAAGTGTTCGAATCCTCATTAAAGCTTGCATAGCTGTGACCATTGCATCTAAATGAACTTTTAGATGAAATTTATTGGTTTGGACATGGCACCAACATAATGCTAATAACAGAGTGCCCGTATGCTTATAAGTAGCGAAGTATGAGCTCTCCTTGTGTCCTCTTTGTTTAACCCTTTCCGGCATGCTAGCTTTTAAAGTTGGAGTTTTGATAAAAAAGAAAAAGGTAGGCAGTCTAATTAGGCCTAGAGGAGTACACAAGTAAAGTTTTGTGAAGATAGCACTTATCGTTTTAATTCTGTGGGTGTGCCCAAAGTGAGCACACTGATTGAATAGAGCTTCGAAAATAGTGCTGATATAAGCATTGTTGTCAATGAACTAACCGAGGAGATGCGGAGAAACAAAGAATACAGACTCTCAGTTGTCCTAGATTATCGGTGATCCGATCTGGGCACACCTAAAGTTCGCCTTTTGATTTTATGCAAGATTTCAAAGTAAACATTTAAAACTAATATAAAATAAGGAGATTAGCTTACAGCCAAAAAATAACTTAGAAATTTATTTTCAAACAATTTCTTTTATACCCTAAAAAATTCTGGAAGATTTCTTTGAAAAATGAGGGTCTTAAAAAACTAAACATGGCTAAAATATATGGACTGGTTTGTGTTGAGCTGCCATATACTATAAATAAAAAAGGTTCAGAGTAACCTATACTAACCTATAAATTCTTTTTCATTCAATTTTTCTGTGCGTACAGAAGGAAATTTTTAGGTGTGTCGAGACCGGACACACTGTGCTGCAAAGGGTTAATGGTTTGTCCAAACAGCTGCACCATAAATACAAGTTTACGTGAATGTTATAAAGCACTCGAGTACTATCTGCTTAGAGGGAGATGGCTTCACACAAAATTTCCCGAAGGAGACTTCTATTCAAAGTACATATATGGGAAACCACGGAATTCTCTATCATTGGAATCAATCCGAGAACAAATATCAATAATTCGTATTTTCATTTGCACTGCCGCGAATAAAGGTAAGGATTTTCGTTCTCCTCTTGTCCCCGTGGTACATTGTTTTTAACACTTCGAAAATGTATTACTATTTTCAATCATCCACATATTCTGTCCGCCTTGCTCGTTATGTTTCTAATACTATACAGTAATTAAGACACAATAACATGCCGAGCAAATACTAATTCAGAAGTCAAACAAAAAATTCATTTGCGTTTTTGCAGGTGAGAATGGTGGTTCGGTAAAACCATCGAAACTAGTCCTGTGAAAATATAACGCTGATTTTTGTTGTTTGACTTCTGAATTACTATACAGTAATTCAATTGTAACATTTCTAACTATTCTTTTTGGATGAACATGCATTCAAAATTAAATCTAATGGTTACGATGAAATATTTTAGTAACACAAAAATACTCCAAGCCTCGCGTTCTCTGTTTAAATATATTATACATGTATATATTAATTTTGTTTGAAAGTTAACGCACTTTTCTAACATTTTTCGTATTTTCTGAGTACAAATCATTGTACTTTCAAAAAGGAAATGCACAAACAAGCGCTGAAACGTTTAAAACTAAAATTAGTTTTGATTTGCTTGTTTGTTTTAAGAAACAATTAAGGTTTAGTTTCATCTGCTTGCAACAAAGAATATTATTTTATCTTATATAATCTTATGTATACGTTTCTTTCGATTATTCAAGATAACATCTTTTTATTGGCAAGGTAAAAATCTATCTTCTTCATCAATATGATGTTGAAGTACAGTTTTTTTTTTTTTTTTTTTTTTTTCTTATTTCGTTAAACCGTGAAAAATTTATGTAATACCTCCAGCAAAATTATCTGGTGTTATTACGAATTATTTCTATAGTTCGATATTTTTAGAAAAGTCAAGCAGAATATTTGAGTTCAAGATTTTATGTTTTGAAATATATATTTAATTTCCAAATTTTAAACAGATAAAATATTTGAAATTATTCTAAGAATGTTCGAGATGGAAACTTTTAAATTTTGATACTACAATTAATTAAGAAAAAATATTCCTAGTCATTTGCATAATTACATATCCAGAAGTAACAGTAGCTTCATCGCAATGATAATAAAAAAAAGTTATTCTCTTAAAATCTGACAATGAGAAAAACTGATATTTTATTCTGAATATCCATGATATAATTAATGTTGCACGATTAGTATCGTTAACAGTCCGTAAACTATGCAAATATTCAGACATTATAAACAGGACCTCAACGACTTTTTTAACAAGGTCATCTATCTGATCAGATGTTGTGAAGCTAAAGGCTCAGTGGCAGATTAGTATGCTACTTACTATTAATGTCAGATATTGCAATTCGCTTGCTTTGGAAATAAAAAAAATCACCGGAACAAAGAATAATGATTAAAATTAACAAATAGAGAAAATGGTAAAAAATCATTTTCTGTATTTTAATCACGTAAGGAATATTTATTCATTCTTCTGTAGCTACATATTTCTCCTAAAATATTAACAAGAAGCAAAGGTGCCATGCACTGTATAGAATTACCTCAAGAGTTTGTAAAAATCAAATATTACACAAATCTAATTTTTTCCTATTACATATTTAAATTCCTTTTCTTTAAAATACCTACTAATTGTATCATTTTATTTTACACATGGTAAGTCAAACAAAATGGGGCATAAAATAATAGTATAAAAATTTCATGTGGACACCATGTGACTTTCTTGTACGACCTACTATTAAATTACCTAAATTGTTTGTCGCGCTTCATTTAAACTTATTTCCATGAATTATTCTAATTTAATTAACTGGTCTCGATGTGCAAAAGAAATAACATAAGAATATTCAGAAATTAAAATATTAAAACACAATTTTATTAAAATATTTATAATTTTAAGTAATTATGTATATTTAATTATTTATTACGCTTCAGCACTCATTCAATTTCAAGCATATAAGTACGTAAATACTTTCTTAGAGTCCCAATAAATTTTATTTCTAGAGGTCTCCAACTATCTTAAACCGCCACTGAGTATGTCAATACAAAAGGAGTTCTGAGACTTTCTTAACAAATGACATGATAAGAAGAGATCTTGCGTTACAAACTCCAGTGAGCATCTTTTAGACTAAGAGAAAAGGAAAAACCATTACCACTGAAATATCTTCAGACAAAGAACTCAGAATGTACGAAAGATAACATCAAAGCATCCATCAAAGTGTCAAAGCTACGGAAATGCAATGCAAATGAAAATCAATCAATGTTGCAATTAAATGAAATCGGAAACGTGAGACTGGATACTAGATCCTTTCTTGAGACTGCAAACTTTAAATTGTGCAAAATAATCAACAGCAATAGTGTTGTATTGTGCATTAGCACGTAAGGCGTATTGAATGCGTTTCCTCTATTTAGCGTAGTTTTAATCAAAGAATCATAAGTAAAAATAACTACGAAATCTTTATTTAACAAGTATGAGAATTCTGCTTAACTTAAGTAGAACACAAAGTAACAATCTTCACAGACATTAAAATTTCAGCATTGAAAAGAATAACTTACATATAATCATCATCAGTCCTAAATATCATCAGGCTTACCTATTTAGGCAATAAAAAAAAAGAAACAAAACATACTTCAACACAGTACCTGAAAGAGAGAAAACACTAACAGAATTAGACCGTTGGCCCAGGTACAAGTAGCTAATGTTGAATCGAATGCACCCCCCTTTCGCTTTCTTCTATGCTTTTAAGTTTCATTATGCAAAAATACCTAAATTTATACTAACAAATAATGTTGTTAAAATATTAGATAAAAATTTTAGTAGCTCTTTTTTGATGTAATCTTGAACAGTCTGAATATTAAGCGCTTCATGCAAGGAATTAATTATTTTGACCGTATGGAACCTGTCTCGATACGTTTTGACTACTGCACAAGTGATTTGACTTACTACATTGACACTGCGGTCACTACTATCACAAATCACTATTATTGTCCAAAAATATCGAGACTTATTAAAATAAAGGATAATATTTAATCCTTTCGAATAGTAATCTCCAGCTAGAATGCATTTATAAAACCGTTTTTTCCGATTATTGAAACGTGCTTACAGTTGTTTTCATGGAACTCTTTCAGGATACAGAAAATTTTTATTGTATTACTAAAAAAATCTTTTTCATGGATGCTTCAAATTTGTTAACATGAAGCAGTAATTTTAATTAAGGAAATAAGAAAAATACACCTCATGCCATATCAGGTAAGTGTATATCTTTTGAACTCAAATTTATTAAATTTTTGCCCAAAATTCATGAAAACTAAGAACGTTGTGGACTGCTGAATTATCTTGCTCGACAGTCTATGAAATATAGTGCTACAATACAACACAGCATAATGCACAACAATAAATCGAAGAAAAATTTAATATTAACTTGATTTTTGACTAATTCTGAGGTGATCTTCCGGATCTCATTTCAACTTTCAAGCATCATTCATTTGATTCTTTAGTGTTATTTGCATCAAAGGTTTACATCCATATTTCATTACCAATAATGTATTTCAGAACATATTGAGGATGTGCTTTCAGAAAATTCAAAAAATGCTCAAAATCATCCTCTGGATAATTTGAACACGTTAAAGGTTTTGAAAGAAATTCAGTGCCTTTGGTAGAAATTTATAATGGTTGCTAATTATTTTGGCCTGAAAGATCACGGTGCATTTGGGGCATTATTGCCTTTCAGGCCGAAATTCCCTCGTTTAAAGTTAGTTTAAAATCTATCAGAGTTAATCTATAAAGTTCGTAGAGAATCTGTTGAAGACTCGTTTAATGTTAGACTAATCTATTCCCTCGCTTAAAGTTAGTACAAATTATTAAGTAAGATAAAATAATATGTTGATGAAATTTTATTGTGTAATAAATAAAATTTTAAATGTGATAATTTTAAAAACAACGAAATAATGAAACGTTGGGTATTAATGCCGAGATGAAGTATTGCATTCACAGTATAAAATTAGACAACATCTCAAACCATGAAAATACATTGAAACGCATTACAACCACTTCAGATTGAATGAGAAAATTAATTTCCCTTTAAAACCTGAAAGAGATTAAAATTAAAATTTTTCCAATTAGAAGGTCAAAACTTGTATCGAAATAGCCGATATATCACATGATATATCTATGTTTCACATGAAATCAATCAGAATATAAGGATTCTTGCAAAATGTGTCATACACACTGAGTTGTTTTTAATTGGAGCATTCTTGGTCATTCTGTGCTTTTGAGGAATGAATGTGTGTAACTCGGAAGTAACCATTTCTCAGACGAATTAAAAAGACTTCCTCCTTGTAAATTATGTTTGCCTTCCTCCCCCCCCCAATAGTCAGTTCTAGGCACTGTGCTCCTCTGTTTATTATTTATTCACTTATATGTTCCGTCGTGACTACCATATACTCAGGACTTTGCCCTTGATAATCAGTTTAATATCTCTTAAAGTACAGGTCCGACTACAAAGTTACACGCCAGACCTTACTGCCAGATGTTTGCCTGTTCGTTAACATTTATCCCTACATGTCTGAGAACTCAGCTAATACCCACAACTCATTAAGTTTATCATAAGTTAGATCATAGGATTCTGAGCCTGAAAAGTTTAAAAAGGTGCACTAAAAGAGTCAGTATAAATACTAAACTTTTCTGGCTTAGTTTATAAACATTTAAGAACATAATATACCATAGTTACTTTAGCTCTGAATATGGATCAGTTGCCTCTCCTCTACATGCCCTTCAATCGCAAATGATATCCCACATGACCAGCGTTCTTAACCCATTTTATCCCAATTTATTTATTTTGTTCAAATTTGAAAAGAATGATATTTTCTAAGGTTAATTAAACCTAAACAAACTAAATATAACAAAATTAGAAAATTTTTTTATATTTTATGTAAGAAATCTGGCCCGTCCTCTAAATAGGACACTGGGATAAAGGGGATAAAATTTGCACTTACATGTTTTTAGTGTTCTCTTCAATGATGAAAAGTGATTTCCGTGTACAAATTTTACTTTATTTGACTAATACTTTCTTATTTAGAAGATAGTTCACTTTTTAGATGAATTTCACTCTAATCTTGGTGGAAAGGTCCAAAGCAGGCCTGACAAATTGTTTTGTCACATTTACCACAGTATGTTTTTGGTTTTCCTTTGCAGCCCTCTCTTTGACAATGACGCTGTTTTTCTCGCTTTAGTAAAAAATGACCAACACTATCTTTACGGATGTCTTCTTCTGCATCAGAAGGTATAATCCAGATCCTAGGTCTACCTTTTGTTCTTATCACAGTTTTTTTTAGATAAACTGTTGTTACAGCTCTTCAGAACTCCTTCAAGTTTAGAGCTTCATTTTTGTTCAGAGTTTTCTGAATTATCCAGGCGCTTACCATAGCCATATCCAGAAAACGTATAAAAGGTCGCCAGTGCCACTTTTTTCCACAAATTTTAATGGAATAAAATCCAGCCAACCAGTCGCAGTGATCCACACCGCCCATATGTTTGTTGTAAGAATTAATCAAATTTGGCATCTTCACGTTAACTTTATCTTTCTGTCCTCTCACTCGCCTCTTCACATCAAAGAATGGTTCTAAAGTGCTGAAATTTGTAGCAATAGTGACAGTACTATTATCATTCCATCTCACCAGAAAAATCTCAGATTTCTCGTCAAATGCAAAATCAGACGTGCCTCTTTCTTACTTCCCCATAGACTTAGATTCTTCTAAAGGACACTCGTGGTTTATCCCATTTTCTCTTATGGTTCCTGTAGCTCGAAAACCCTGTTCACCAATACTTTTCAAAAGATCAATGCTAGTAAAAAAGTTATCAAAATATAAAGTGTAGCTCTAAGGATTCGCAATATTCTCTGTTAGTTTCATCACAGCCCGAGTAGCAAGAGAAGTATCATTTCTTGCATCAGATTCTTTACCGCAATAGAGAGAAAAATTGTAAAAATATCTCTCACTCCCACAGAGAGCGCAAAGTTTGTATCCAAAACGTATAGGCCTGCCTCAGATAAACTGTTTCAGACTATTCGTGCCGTAATACATGACGATCTTTTCACCAATGCTTAGATTTGCAGAGAAGTGTCCAAATTTGATAAAATTATTATTGAGTACGACAAACAAAGGTTTTACTTTGAAGGATCGATCCTGGGTATGCTAACTGACAGCTCCATTGTCCACAAAATGTAAATAAGATTTCAACTTTTAGAAGCGGTTTCGTGACATGACATTTTTCACCAGGGAAATGCCAAGGTGTTCAAATGTCCAAAAGGGAAATGCCAAGATCTGATCACGTTCAAAAGGGAAATGCCAAGATCTTATCACGTTCGCAGGTATTTGAATGATAACCAGTTAGAAGCAAAATTCCGATAAAAACGCATATTTCGTTAGCGTGGTCAAGAAACCGTGTTCGTGTTTTACATCTGTTGCATATCGCACAGTTTCTTTTACAATGAGATGATAGACTTCTCTGGAATAAAACTGCTCAAAATGCTCTGATGGAGTTTCATCTTTCTATGCATTTTCCATCTGCTTGAGCAAGTCACTTGCAGTTGATTCATCCTATGTTTTCCATTTTGTATATTGTGGGGATTTAGTCCTGATCCAAGATGGTGTCTTTTAGCTTTTTTTCTACTCTTTGTTGTGGAAACACTAGAGCTTGTGGACGGTTCAGGCTGGAAACCATCTCCAGTTATAACCTCCAGAGACCCAGGAATATCGTTTACAATAATCTCACCAGTATTTACTTCATTCTCATCCCCTTCATCTTCGTCAGTTAGTTCACTGGCATCTGGTCGTAACACAGCAATTTCAACATCGTTCTCATCTGAATCTAAACTATTGAATAGTTCTAATGCTTCCTCTAACTTCAGAAACCTTTGCACTGACATAACTCAGCGGGGTGAAACACTAGGGAAAAAAATTATACTCTTATTTATAAAGAGAGAAAGAACGCGACAATTGCATACTTATCGTCCCATTGTCCTATTTAGAGGACAGTTAAAAACCAATGTGCTAAAACTCACCTAATAACAATATAGCTTTCATTAACCACCAGGATGATAAGGAAAGAGTACTTTCACATACAAAATGCCCAGCCGAGTGTCCAAAGTAAACTGAAAACGAATTCTGCATCCACAAAAGAAATGATACAAACCACGCCTATTAATGCGATGAATAATCAGATTGTCCAGAGGAAGGAGGACGGGACGAAACACATAACTCAAGCTAGCAGATGCTAATACATAAAAACTTAACTAATAACTAAGTAAAGAGATTTAGCCGAAGCTAACACAATTTCCAACTAGTTGGCCCCTAATATTATATTAGCTAAAACTATCAAAAGCACGTAATATGGCAGAGCATTGTAACAGATTAGAGAGAAAAAGGCAAAGGCGCACTATTCAGGAAATTGAATTCTCTCTACCGAAGTCAGTGGAAATTCGACATAAGCACTACTCCTGCTCATTTGCATTTGACGCTATTCTAAAACCTCATGCTGGTAAGGAATTATAAGTTAAAATTAGGAGAGATAGGAAAGGAGCTTTGACGTAAAAGTAACTGTTATAAACCTAGGATAAACCTCACAAATGAACCACGATCAGATTCAAAAAGTGTTCGCCAGGATTTTTAGAAGATTAAAAGTTCAGAAGCGCTTCTTCAGGTACAGGACAGATGGAAGGAAAGTGAGCTTCCCGTCGAACATTTCTCCTAAGAATTTCACTTCTGATGCAACTGGAAATACTATCTCTTCAAAATAACGCTCAGGCACAAGATGAATATTTCCGCTTTTTGCGAAACGTGCATAAAAACAGTGTTCTGTTTTCCGTCTGTTTCAAAACACACTTCGCCTATTTCAAAACACAAATCCATTTTTCTTTGATAATGTCTGGATCCAGTTAAGAGCCATCTATTATTGTCTCTCCTCCGCAACTTGATAACTGACCTGGAGGTCATCTATATATTAATAGTCCTTTAGAACATAGTTTATTTTTAAGGTAATACTTCAAACGCATGGGCAAAGAAAACAAAAACTATGTGTTTTTTCATGACAACGGCTTTACGGAACGCTTATCTCTTCAACCTTATTATTGATAAACAGATTTAACATTAGTTATTACTTTTGTTGGGTGCTCTAACTCACAATTTTTTGGGGGTATGTTAATATAAAATTAGCAAAACGGATTAGTTGGTTTAGAGATATTTACATACATACATGAATAGAGGCTTGCTGCCTTTACATTTCGTCAGGTGCCTAGACCTGGTTATCTACTATGATTATGTTTCTCTTAGAATAGACATACTCTGTGATAGTTCTGACGCTCCGCTGTCCGTAGTGATTCTGAAGAAGGTCTTTGAGGCTATGTGATCCCTGGAGCTGAGGAAGGAAGACTCTGATGGGAGAAGTGAGTGGACAGTCGTGGATGTAATGTGAGACGTCTGCTGAAGAAGCTGAAGCACCGCAGGCGTATTTGACGTTTTGATGGCAGAGTACGCGGAAAATCTTCCATGATTTGTGAAAGCTTGTTGTAGATAGAAATATGTTTTGAGCCTTTTGGTGGAAGCCACGGGAAAGATGGTGTAGGTGTGTCAACCGGTATCGAGTCGTCCCAGCAAGCTTGCCAGATGGACATGAAGGCGCAGATCTTGCCAGATGAACATGAAGGCGTAGAAGAGAGTCAAAATGCAATCTTTTCACACCATTCAAAGCTCTTAATTTTGAAAAATGGCGGTCTCCAATCATTTCTGTTATATTTCAGCGTTTTTGTTGCAGAATTTCTGCTGCTAAAACAAAATTAATGCATGTTTTTGCTCAAATACATTCACCATTTTGGAAAATTGCTAAGACAAAAATTATTTTTTCTTTGAAAACAAAGTAATTCGTAGTCTAAAAAGAGATAAAACTTCAGGTGTGATCAGATGTCGAAGACAGTCGTAAAGATTTTTAAGGAAAATTTTGCAGTCAGTGCTTGGAAGTGCTTATTCTAAATGAGCTATAATGATCATAAGAGTGCATCATTTTGAAAGATCTGTAGCACTTTCTTCAATTCCCATTCACTTGGTATAGACTAAATTATCTCCGCATAGCTGAAAATAGGATTGATTCTCCGTATCTGATTTATATCGAAGACTGCAAGTTTGCTTAGGAAGCGATTAATTTGTTTAATACTTATTAAGTTCAAACAATAAGCTGAATTTGTGCGTCTTAAATTTCATACAATATTATGCAAAGTTAATTAGTCTTCATGAGTACTGGAATTTTCTCGAGAAAGAAGTAAGATTCACTAAAACAGGTTAACTTAATTCTGCTCTGGTATATTTATGGTAGAGTAATTTTTATTTATATAGTTTAATTCCTGTCTTCAGCTTTTGACACAAGTATCTGATTTTGAAAACATTATCTTGTGAGCGGGCGCTCAAAATAATTTGTTTAATATTAATAAGTTAGCGCAAATTATTTGCGATTAATTAGAAATTTGGGTTAAAAATTTACTGCAACCGTGGCATAATCTTCCACTTAGCACTCTGTTAATTTTGTGGCATTAAAGGATTTGCCTACATCATGGCCATTCAAAATTTATAAATTTGAGTCAAATACACATTTAGTCCAGCGTTACTAGATCTCTGAGATTTATACCTTAGAATTGTCTGATGACAAATAAAAAGATACAAAATCAACGTCTTTTTATTACTAAGTTTATCGCGTTAGGAGAAAAGACAACTATGCTCAACGCAATGTCTTGCATGTAGTGGGCGGTAAACAAAATTTCAAACGGAACCCTATTTATAAAAGTTGCCTCTGAAAAATAAAATAAATCGTAGAATAAAAGAAAACATATTTCCATAATTTGTTGCAACCGAAACAGTAGTTACAAATAAGTAAACAATACTGCCCAGAGGTTTTCATTGGAATGAAAATAAAGATTTATTTAGTAAATAAAGATTTATTTTCAATGCAGAAAGGAAAAGGTGCAGAAATAAAATGAAAGATTTGGCGCAATAAAAAAGGCAATATCATTACGGCTATTGAGATTACAGGCTACATATCTCATCACTTTTATCAGCTACTAACTGCGTTCTTATTTATATACGTGTAGCGCAATAAATCCGCAAGTCAGTCTTCATAACGTTTAACGAAAAGAGATGAGGTATACATGTTTCACATAACACTTTAAAGCATGAAATAATGCTGTAACATAAAAATATGGGGTGTGCTTTACATCCACAGCATTCACCTTTAATCTGACATTCAAAGAAAATTAATTAAAAAAAAAAAATTGGAAAGCTTTCAGATTTTTATATTACGCCCAAACGGCGTTTTTCCTTTGCATACACATACACGTTTTGAGAGCGTTCAGACTAATCTTTGATTGGGCTAAAATATTTAAAAACAATTTAAAAAAAGCATATCTTTAGAACTTCCGGTAAACAGTCTCGCGTCTGAAGATAAAAATGTTTTTTCCCGTACAGTGTTGCCATTGCTCACTTTGAAATCGCTGAGTTCTTAATAAAAAAATTCGCTAATTTTTTAAAAGCTATGAAATAGACATTAAAACCAATTCCAAATTCCAGGCTTCCAGGTGTCCGTTTTCAGGTGGAGGATTACGTTAGTTGATGGCACTAAGTACCGTTGTTTTTTCACATTGTGAGAAACATACATGCATTCATGCAGATTCTTCATTAGTTAATTTCATTAAATATAATACAGGACGATGATATTTGGTAGCAACAATTTGAAAAGTGATTCAGCTCTTTTAGTTATTCAGCGCAAAATGCCGTTTCGAGGCTAATAGCCCTTCTGGGCCAACGCTGTTTGGGCTAATAAATTCAAAGAAATTAAGATAAATTGAGATAAACCACATATATGTAAATATTCATTTAGCTAACACTTGGGTGAAGATTAAGTCTGCAATTCGTGCATTATAATAAATAAACTCAGTTTGATATTATGAGCTTTCACACTCTGACGAAAAAATTTAAATTTAATGTCTATGTTTTTCAACATAATAAATTATTCTCATTCACAGCGCTGTCTATTTTACTGTCTCATTCACACCGTTCATTTCTGAGTAATTACCTGCAGAGTAATGGTTGAAATTCACAGAATTTCCAACGATTACTCTGCAGGTAAGTGCTCATGTACGAGCTGGTCTGATTTACCAGTAAGGCTGTAATTTATCGCTGATTTTAAATTAATGTTTATGGGCTTACTAGAAAATGGATAGAGCTAGCTAAGAATCTCTCTAGTATAGAGTTCTACTAAATTTTTAAAACATTTACTGACGGTTAAATAAAATAATAATTGTGTAATAAAAACAATTGTAACCCGCAAAATACAATTACTTTTTTTCATAAACTAAGTTGCATGAGCATTTGTAAATTTATGGCAAATGTTGTAACCATAAGTTGTGTTAACGATAAGCTGTTGTTCAGTGCGTACGGGTTCGTAATGAATTGAAAGCACAAAGAATAGGAGATAGATTGATAAAATCTATTTTTCCAAGAGAAACAATTTTCAGTTCTGGAACTTTCAACAAAAGCCCTCGCATAGCTCTTCTCAGTGTAACAGAGCATAATAATCAGTTATCACTTGAAATTACTAATAATTTTAAGGAAAGCACAATCCAAGTGCATTATAAAAGCTTGCCCCATCTCTCAATACTCCGAAATCAGCTTAATTAAAATTAAAACCTGAGAACTGATGGTCGTTCCGGGCTTATATAGGCATTCAATTTCTCGATGTTATTGGAAGGCATATACGGTTAAAGATACATGTAAGGGGCAGATACTGGCCACCCACTGGCCAATGAATTAGAAGCTTTTGAAATTCTCATTTGAATGCGTGCTAAGGATGAAGTATGCAAATTTTTTATGACGTGGATTACACGTGTTTAAAATGCTAGCATAAGTAAGTTGTAAGAGTGCATGATGACGATGAATGACAAGAGTGACGACAAATGAAGTAAAATAGGAAAAACGTCAGATCTTTCGCCATTTGAAAAAGGCTTATTGTGGGTGCCCGTTTTGCAGGGGCCTCGATTTCGAAAACAGAAAATCTCACTGGTTTCTCAAAAGCAGCGATATCAAAGGGTTTCAAAATTGGAATTAGAACCCGCAGTCCTTTTCTAGAAGACGTAACTGCAGTTCGAGCACAGTTTTCCAAAAGAGTAATCGGCGTCGTCTCCGATGAATTGTGCGGCAGAGCAGGGACTCTAGTGCATTTCAGCTGACATCGTCAACCAAGCTTCTTTCTAACAGATTTCAGCTCGAACCATGCACAGAGAATTGCAGTGGATAGGAATGCATAGTTGGGTGCCTGTGAGAAAACCATTCATTTGTTCCCGACCTGCAAGAATGCGTATACAGTAGTGTCGAGAAAGAAGACACTGGACATCTGAGGATTGGAAACGGGTAATATGGTCGGATGAATCGCACTAAACCTTATTTTGCATTGATGGAAGACGTCGAATTTGGGGAGAATCCCATGAAGACATGAAGCCATCTGGGAGTATCATAATATGGGGCATGTTCTGTTGGAATGGAAGTGGTGCTCTGGTGTTCCACAAGGGTAAACAAACAGCCATGAGATACCTAGATATACTGACAGATAAAGTGCACCCTGCAATGTTGCATTTTTACCCTGATCGCAGTGAATACTTTATGGATGATAGTACAACTAAACACCGTGCCAGCCGTGTTCAAAATTCGTTCGCTGAACATTAGTCTGACTTCCAACATCTTCCCTGGCCCGAATCTTAACACCATAAAAAATATGTGGAATATGGTGGAAAGACGCATCTGACAGTACTCTCCTCTTCCATCGAATTTACAGGATTTAAAAAGCTGCATAGCCAATGTATGGTATTCCTGGACGTAATGCTCTCCAGAAGCATGCAAACTCGATGCGCAAACGAATCAGAGCAGTTAACCGTGCCAAAGGTTGTCCAATAAATATGGATCTTATGTTTCGAATTCATTGGCAAGTGTGTGTAGTTACATATAGGGATCAATTACAGTTATTCAGTTAGAGTAGCAATTACATTTGTAGATGGACTCGACAAAAATGTCGCCAAATATTCGCCACGTTTGGCAACTTTAAGCTATTTCTTGCCAAATTTGGCGTTTACATATATACAAAATTCGTAACACTGTATATAAATAAGCCTATCAGTAACTAACAATGGCTATTAATAACTATTTAGTTTCTGAGGTTTATCCTAAGTTTTAAACAGTTAATTTTGAGTTAAAGCCACTTTCCTATCCTTCTTAATTTTAGCTTACAATTTCCTGCCAGAACATGTTTTCAGAATCGCGGTTAAATGCAAATGAAAAAAGAGCAAGTATTTAAAGTTGAAGTTCTACTGACTTCGTTAGAGAGCCAGAGATTCTGACCAGCGCGCGTTCGCCTTTTGGCTATACTCTCTCTAAGCTTTTTCTACGCTCGGCCGTATTTCAGGCCCTTAATTGCTTCGCCGTTTAGTTAGCGTTAAGGGGCCAACTCCTGTAAAATTGTGATAGCTTCGCCTGTATCTCTTTAGTTTAGTTTAGTTAAGTTTTATTTCTTAGCATTCTTATGTTCAATCCGAAGACATTACAAGGTATTTTTTACTTTCTGTATGGCAGTTGTGGAAATTAAGTTGTGTAAAGTTGAGATTTAGCAATGTGGCCAAGTACTTTTGAAACGTTGTTAAATCTTATACGGTTAATTATTCATCTAAATGGCAGTAATATGATTCATACTTTACAGACTTACTACTAAAGAGCTTAAATGTACAAGAGAAACTTATATTAGAAAAGAAACAAAGGATTATTTTGGTTTAAGACCACGCATTTGTTTTTTTATCTCAAGATAAAAAGAAATTTATGTACTGTCTAACGAACGAACGCCAAAAGTTATACTTCAGGAATTCCGATTTTTATTTCATCACCGAAAGCGGAAACGATTTATTCAATATTACGGCTAGAAAATATTTCCCACTTCATTCAGGGTTATACTAAATTGTTTCCGTTTAGCTGCTGAAGGGAACAGCGTACAGCGGAAGTTATAAAATGAAATCAATTTCTCTCTTAATCTCGCGAGTCGAAAGAAAAGGACCAATTTTTATCCACCACCAATTTTTCAAAAGGATCTCTCTTTTTCATGGGCATTCGATCTTATTATTATTTTACTTTATAGAAAACAGGAAATTAAAATTTCTGGAAGAACTGGAAAAGAATTATAAAAGATAATTTATAAATCTTCAAACTAATGAACAATAATAATAAAAGTAAATAAAACTGATTTTCTCTCCTCTGGTAAAAATTAATAATTTCGGGAGCGGAATTCTTTTTAACTAAATAACAACTCAGAGATTTTAGTTATTGATATAAATTGATTCTAACGTTAATTTAAACAGCAGTTTGTGAATTTTTAATATAATCGATACTATAGATATCAAGAGGTCCAGACCGTAAAGATTTTTCTTTTTTAAAAATGAAAACTACTCTTATATACGCCTTCGGTTGGCAACAAATTCTCACCAAGCATTTTTGGCGAAAAACTCTACGCGCCATATTACTATCTAAATTTTTTGGCTACATTTCGAACTAAAATGTCTGGTTTTTAACACACAATTTACGCCAAAAAATCCGAAGCAAAAACACAATTTTAGCTAGCAAAAATGTAAAGTTTCTAACCAAAAATATTTGACAAGAATCCATGTACATAGCGACCTGTTTTAACTTGAAAAAACGTCAGAGAATTGCACAATCGTAACAACAATAAAGTTCAAACACTACCATGCACAGAGAGTTCTGTTTTAACTTAAAAAAACATCAGTTAATTGCACACTCTAGGAATTGTGCACAAATCAACAAAATAAACTAAAATAAATTACAAATAACTCAAAAAACAACAGTAACGACATAAATTCATTACAAAAAAGCAATGAATATAACATTGTAGAAAATAAGAACAACAATAAAATAAAATGCACTTACCATTGTGAATGCTCCTTCTGACTGCAGAAATATTAATTCCAAACATCAGCAAAACAACAACCACCTAGCAACCATTTGCCTTCAAACACACACAAGTCCATCAGAAATGCCATTCTTCGTACGAATTCTCCTCCCGGAAGGGGGGTTTTTTCGCCCTCCCTTTCGCATGCCTTCGTGATGTAATTGGAAGCACACTCGGCGCGTAATCCAGAGGTTCGAGTCGGGGCGATGGCTTTTCACGTCTCCTTTAAAAAAAAAAATAATAACCTAATGACTCTATAGTTAATTGCATCGTATACTTTTACTTCATCTTAACCCCTTAATATTTCAGCTCATCTACTTAAACATCTTTTACTATGAAAGAGATACAAAAAGCATTATTAATATTTATAATTGTATGTGAAATCATGAAAAATTATATGACATATAAGTTTGTTGTTAGTCCAAAGGGGCTTTGGCCCTAAAAGACTATTGTTTTCGTTTTGCGATTTTGCGTTGAATCACTCTGAATGTCCGTTTCACTTTTCAAACTGTTGCCACCAAATACTATAATGAAGAATACTGAATAAATAAAATAATGAAGAATCTGCATAAATGTATGTATATTCCTTGCATTGTGATAAAACAACGGTACCTAGAGATATCAAATTTTGAATGACGTAATCCTACTGCGAATATAGGCATGTGGGAGCCCAAATTTCAAATTTGGAATTTTTTTTATTATCGATTTCAGATTTTGTAAATCTTTAACGAATTTTTGATTAACAACTTCAAGGATTTCAAAGCGACCAATGCCAACGTTGTACAGAAAAAACATTTTTATCTCCAGGACTGTGTATCGGAAATTCTAAAGATGTGCTCAATTTAAAATTATTTGCGATATTGCTCTTGAACTGAATTTTATGGTTTAAGTGCGAAGAACATGATATTTAATAAATAACCGTAACACACAAAATGTTAAATAAACGCCACTTTGGACATAATTTAAAATCTGAAACTTTTCAGATTTTTTTGCTGTTATTTGTTTTATATTCTTCTCCAGTCAATAAGTTGATGTCATTGATCGATACAGCATTTATCGTGGCAATATAATTTTGCATGTTGATAGAAAAAATATTCATTTCACTGATGGATAAATATTGTTAAGAATAAGAAATATTCCTCTCTTGAAGTCATAGGTATGGTTCAAAAAAGAGGTTTATTTAAAATAATTTATTGACTTCTTAACTAGATTGAAAACTTTTCTGAAATACATGTACGATGTGATTCTGTTGCTCACGTTCGTATTATAATAAAAAAGAATTTTTTTAAAGTTTTTATCTCTTTAATAATCGCATTCACGTAGCAGCCTGAGAATATTAGTTTCTGAAGGTCTGAAAATATCATGAAGTTTCTAATATTTTTCAGTGGATTTAATTTTATTAATTCTCTGCATTTTTAGTAACATCGAATAACTTTATGGAAAACTGAAAAATATATTTCTTCTTGATTTTTTTTTTTTTATTCTTTAAAAATAAATAATGGTTTTATATTCATCAGAAAAGCATTTTTTAGTTTAGATTCTACTTCTTCAAACCAATTTTGGTTTGGCAGGTCTTCCGGTACTTGCTGAAAGCATGAATGAAATGAAACTATCAGAATATCAGTTTGTCCCGGTTTTTCTCCCAAAAATAGGTTGGGAGATGGAGTATGTAAGACATACATTTTTCATTTCTAGATTTAAAAACTGTTTTCTTCATAAATTTTTCCCTTATGATAACTAATTTTTCCATGCATCTATTAACCATTCTTCTGCGATAACAATGATTTTCATGTGCATTGTTGGTGTCTGATTTTGTCTGATATGTCTCAAGATATTTATGTGACATTTTTACGATCATTTTGTTTCCCTTTTGAATAGACTCTCCTATTTTAATAGAGCGTAGTTGCAGATCGAAGATCGTGGTGCATGCGGAAGTGATTTTTTTCATATCTTTTAGCAATAGTGCTTGCGTATGTTTGCACTGATTTCAAGTAAGTCTTCATATGTTATAATATCTCACGCAACACAAGAATATCTCTGAGATTTATAAGGAGGATATGAGAATATTCTGAAGATATTCCATAATTTTCCAATCACATACTAGAATATGCATGAAATATCCTAAACTCCGCCCTCTTCCATATATCGGGGAAATTGCCAGAAATATCCAGGGTCTGTCCGTACATGTTCTAGGAATGGTCCAAAAAGTTAGATCATAATTAAAAATAAAGTTTTTTAGTTTGTCAATCCCTTAGTTACCCATGCGGACCATGCGAACCCATGCGTAACCCATGCGGAGTTAGTCCTTACTGGGTATGTTCCAGAAATTTAGACTATAATTAGAAAGAAAGTTTGTTTAGTATATCAGTGTTTAAAAATTTCGCTTGGGTTTCGTTTTTTTAAGAAATCATCCAAACATATTCTTTTCCAAGGCTTGATTTGCTTTTTAGGAACATATATTTGTTTTCTTTTACATTATAAATTAATACTCCCATAAAATATACCTGAAACGTATCAGGTACATTTCTCTCCAATAGATTAGAAAAATATTCTGAATTGGAATATGTTGGATACCTTCTACGAATATTCTCTAAAATCATAAAATATATGGTTCCTAGAAAATAAGCTTGGAACATGGCAAAACATTTGCGAATGTTTGGAAAATGTTTTGAGATGATATGGAACGAAAATGACACATTCCTGTGCTATTTACTGCTGTGTGAGATTAAAGCATTGTTACGGATTTTGTATTTAGACAGCTATTTTCAATAGAATTGCAATTAAAATTGTTTTATTCCCCTCTGCAATGCAGCGCGTGACGAGTTTTAAGCGATAGCTACACCGGAAAAGTAAAAATACGGGAGCACACGAATTTAATAAATATATATATATATATCTTAATTTATATTTGAACTGAATAAATGTGATTGAGTACTGTGTTAGCTGTGATCGTAATTCTACTCTTTTGCTTTCCAGAAACCTCAAGAAAACAGAACTTACCACAACATTCTCGTGCACGATTAAAAAGCTTTAAAAAGCTGGGGAGAAGCATCTCAGTTCAGTTGTTTTACTTTGTAGTTGTTGTTTACTTAGCTGCAGTAATTTTGAGATTGAATTAGCTTTCTCTGGGCTTTGAATTGCGTTCTATTTAACGTTTTAGTAGTTTAAAATATAATTACTGTGTGATATTGCGATACTGTAATATTTTTTAGGGAAAAACCCAGCATTTCGTTACATTTCTTGTGATAAGAATAACTTTTATTAACTTTTTATCGGACTTCGCATTTAATCTATTACGAACCCGTACGCACGCAACAGTGCGTAAAAGTTACAAATATGAGAATTGTGTCGCTGTTTTATTAACACTGTAAAATATTATTACATAACAATTTTCTTAAATCATTTATTAAAACTAATTATGGGAGGAAAAGATTGCTTTATTTTTTCATTAATGTACCTGTTAACAATAATAACAGAGCGTTAGTTTTTCAGTCTGAATGAAACAGAAGTCCCAGTTAGTCAACGAGGAAAAGTGTAATCTTAAGCAGGGTACTGAATTTTGCTATGCTTTGGACCACACTTTCAAATGCATCTTTCCTCTTTTCAGAATTTAGCTTTTTTTCTTAGACAGAAATTAGAACTTTGTAACAGTTTAAATAATTCAAAGCAATGAAAAATATAAAAGTTCATCAACATTGTTAGTGACGCTACAGGATAGATTTATCTCTGCATAAAATATATTTTGAAATAAAATGTATAGAATATAAATGTTTAAAGCTAGTTTTATAGAAAATTTAGCTGACTCCGATTTAGCAGTAGTTATTTTCACTAAAAAAACTGTAATAAAATGTTTTTAATTATGAAACACATTTCTATAATAGAATTATCCATCTATATAATAGCATCTATTACGTTACAATAAATTACGCATATTGTTTGTTCGTTATTATATTCGCCAGGAAAAATTACCGATAATACATCTTCATCGTCAAAGTACAAGAAGTCTCTATATTTAGACGCGTAAAATTGTTCTTCATCAAGCATGAGCAAAAACAAGAAGAATTAAATATTGGTACTAAAGAAAGAGAAAATCTGAAGAATCCTTCACTATGATAACACGTAAATTTAAAATATCTGACAAAAATTCAACAAGCAGAAACACACAAATTATGTAAATACAACTGAGCTGAGGAAAACACGCCAAAGCAATTTAAATAAAGCGAACAAAGGAAAATGAAATAAAGAGGAGAAACTTATTGTTAAAAGGCACACACATAGGATAATTTTTTCCGCAATATAAATTGTTAGAAATATCATTTTTGAAGTGGAATAATTATGTATAAGCAGTAGGCGAAGGCTTCTCAACATTTCGTTCAATTTCGTCTGATGAAAACATCCGAGTGAGTGAGTGAAATACACGTTCTCTTTCGTTTAATGGCAACGCTATTCAATGGTTTCTAAATGCGTACAGATTTGTTTTTCACTTTATGATATTGTAATCGTAAAGATTTGCCCATTTTGGCTTAAGCTGCTATCAGACCATGAAACAGATTCCTTCAGTACATCATTTAATGCAGTTTTTTAGAAATCCTGTATTTCAGTAATTGAGTTGGGTTATGCAGTTAAGATCTATCATAGTTTTTCATTCCCGATTGATTGACTACGTGTCAAAGAATCAAATGAAACATTTTAGGTAGACTAGAAATCTGCATTTCAAGCTAAATCTGCGAGAGGCGCTTATAAGGAAATCTGTCTTTTGAATTTCAGTTTCATATATGTAATGAGTTGCGAATCTCTTCATGACATGGCTATTAAGAGCATGTGGTACATACGTATTATCGCAAGAATCTTAGTGGAAGTCGCCAAACTCTGGCAACCATGTGCATAATAGATCTTTAGAGAACCATATCCATTGTAAGTTTATAAGTTATTTCTCCCACCTTCTTAGAGTGCCTTCGTGGTGTAGTGGTCTGCATGCTGGGCGCGTATTCCAGAGATCCGTGGTTCGATTTTCAGCGAAGACGTTGCTCATTTTTTATCTTTCCTGCTTCCAAAAATATACATAATGTCTCTACAGTGGCGCCCAAACTAAAAGGGTGGTGGATGATGAATCTCCACACCCAGGATTACTGCTCCTTTTAAAGAGCGACTGGGCCCCTAAAACCCCAGTCGCTCTTTAAAAGGGGCAGTATGTAAGGCATTTCTCCCGCCTTCTTAGTGTAGCTTCGTCGTCTGCATGCTGGGCGCGTATTCCAGAGGTCCCGGCAATTCCCGGCGAAGACGTTGTTCATTTTTCATCTCTCCTGCTTCCAATTAACCTAATGTCTCTGCAATTTGCAATCCCAAAATTATCGAATTACCTTAATTTCTGTAAAAAACCGCTAAACTGCACTAAGATGGTTGCCCTTACACGTAATTACTCAACAGATTTCGTAAACATCACTCTACAAACTGTTTTTTGGATCCATCAATGAATGTCACATTGATCCACTGATTTATGAGTCCGGTACTGACACGCATGTTCTTTAAACATATTCTTCTGTTCGAAGGTGAGTATAGGACGCAGGTTACTGAATATCTGGCACGAGTTCGATAAATGATTTATCCTGAAGATTTTGCTTCTGAAGAATTTTTAAACTTTGCAAAAGTAAGTGTAGAGTACATTGTACTATTGAGTAAGTTTACACAAGATGCTTTTTGTGATGACGTTATGATATTTAGGTGGCAATGCACTGATTATCACTTAACAACTCTTGCCTCTCGAAACTTCTCTGAAGCGTTTGGGGTATCTTATACTGTCTCACATTCATTGTATATCACTTTGTGTTAACACTGTTTAAAGATTCGCGATTATTTTTTTCATGCGATAAACGGCTACCCTCAATTTCTCTATCATATAAAATTCTGATCAAGAGAAATATTAAAGCTTTTAATAAATACTTTAAAAAAATAGAATAGAACACTGATGGAACGTTATTTATCGATCTATAATGTGGATTTCATATCACCTGATGGTATTTTAAATTATCGGGCCAATCCATAAGTTGGTGCGCATTAAGAGTATGCGTGGAATTTACTATGGTGCATTTACTAAAAACAATACAGTTTTGAACCTGTTGAAACTTGTCGTTGTTTGACTAACATATTATTCAGTTCATTACCAACTTTCGTAATATCGAACGCATTTTAGTACCCACAGAAGATGAATATAGATAATCAGTACAAACGTGCTGTGGTGCATTTTTTATGTTCGTGTGATGAATCTGCTAGGTTTGCAGCGATAAAAATTAATAGTGTACATGGTGAACCACTATTAGTGTAAGGTCTGCCCAGAAATGGTTTAAAAAATTTAAAGTTCGAAAAAGCAGAATTGATGATGAACCCCGTTCAGGAGTTTTGAACTGTTAGAACCAAATCAAACGATTAATTCGGAAGTTTATATATCAAGAAAGTGTTGTTTCATCATGATAACTCTAGACCTCATACGGCTCGAACAACGCTGCAAAAAATTAGTGAATTCAGTTGGAAGGTTTTGCCACATCTTGTTTACTCCCCAGATATTGCCTCAAGTGATTTTTCACTTATTTTGTACCTTACAATTTTTTTACTGGGAAAAAAATTAAATTCTAAAAAGGATGTACACAATAAACTTTCAAGATTTTTTGCATCAAAACCAGAGTCTTTCTACAGCAATGGCATAAAAAAGCTGCCTGTAAGATGGCGAGACATTGTAGATAATGAAGAAAAAGATATAATTGATTAAAATGTTAAATTGTGTTTTATATATTATTTAAACGAATGCGCACGAATTTATGGACTGACCTAATATGTAGACTATATTAACATTATATTAGATTAAACTGTATGACTAATCTAAATAAATCTTCGACTCTCAAACTGAAGAATTTGCTTTTTATGTGTACTTAATTTTAAGTTTGCATACTTAACTGGCACAGCTTCGCGTATCTGCAGGTATAACTTTCTAAGCAGAATCAGGACGAATTTCGCCTCTAAATAAATTAGGTTCGTATAATTTCATTGCTGTTCTTCAATGACAGTTACTCTAGGCTAGAGCACTTTCCTTGCAAATTAGAAACAAGATAAGATGATGTATTCTTTAGAAAGGCAGAGCGAAACAACAGTTTGATCATAAAGGCTAACAGAAATTTTAGTTAAGTGGCCAAAGTTAACTAAATATCAATGCTATGCATGAGTCTAAGGAAGCAAAATGTTCTAAATGGGTCCGAAATTCCTTTGAACGTAACCAGATTCCATTTTTCGTCCAGTCACATGAAAGTACCGATACCAATCATCAGTTTTTACGATAGATGTTCATTGATTTTGACTGCAGATTAAAAAAAGTGGCAACGACTTCATGAAATTTTCTGAACAAGACAAAAGAAGAGCCCAATGTTAGGCTGAGAAATACCCTAATAGCTGTTATAAAAATTCTATCTCTCATACACTTTGTCAGAAGCATCAGAACTTATAGAGGATGGAATCTCCAATTTCGGCTTACACTTCAATTTAAACGGACTCCGCTTTAGCTCGCCTTTATCGGCATTCTAATGTAACGGAATTCAATTTCGCCCTAACTCAAACGACATTCGATTTATACAAAAATGGAATTCTCCCCCCTTTTTAGCCCTTTCCTTTCCCCGGAATTCTTAGATCTGGGAAAAACGGATTTCAATGAGGCAGGGAAGAGGTTCCCATCGATTGTTTGATCAAATAATAGAATCATCAATTCCGGTTTATTGATTCCGTTACGGAAAAGTCCAAAGGAAAGTTCTCAAAGAGTTTTAACTTTTAAACTGTGGTTTGCTGGTTTATTTTTTCTTTTTAATGGTCTTGTATTTGCCCGCTTTTCAGGTTTTCAATGTAATTAAGGAGAGTAAGGAAAAGGTTAGGTTTTCTGCCCATTAGGAATAAAGGAAGAAGGAAAAATCATTTAATTCACTTAGTTAGAAAGAGGTAAAAGCCTGATCCTATGCCCTGTGACGCAAAAATTAAAATTCTTCTTGTGTGATTTCATTTCAATGATCAGATAATAATCAGTTTGTAGCTTGCATACAGAAATTACTTCATACACAGCCCATGTGTAGTGGTTTGTAGGGGACCCATGTGAAGTGGTTTGTAGGAATTCTAATTTTATTCAACTTTAACTACCTACACCCATATTTTTATCTAAGCATTTAAATTTAAAATGACTTTTTAAATATCAAAAAGAAATTAGCCTATAGTCTAAGGAAAGCTAAATTTCATATCAGTAAAACCCGCATATTCGAATTCAGGGGACTTGGAGAGCCGCAACTAGATTTTCCGAAAAGCATAAGTCCATATTTACATTATAGAGCCATTAGCTTTTTTTATGCTGCAGACAGGAAAAAGGAGAAATACCCTAGCTGGAAATCGAACCTGGACCTCTCGAATACGCGCCGAGTGTGCCAACGTTATACCACGAAAGAATCCTGGAAAATAGGATAAAATACCTTTCAACATCATTTCAAAAACACTGAAACTGATTTCAAATTTATAGAAACGTCTGATTTTAAACAACCATTCAATAACAGTTTGTTTTCAGCATACCATGATGCGTCGAAGACAAGGTGAAGTTTTGCGGTGTCATTGTTTTCACTAATTATTAATTTTCTCTTATTTCTTTAAGAAAAGAGCGAAGTAACTGTAATAATTAACATAATGCTCCGTTATTTTCTTTCTTTCTGTACCTTCGTTCGTTACATACGGGGTTCGTTCGGATTTGGAGTAAATAATGACGACAGAATTTAATGAAGTACCAAAGCACACTTTATTGGCTAGTATTTTTCAAGACAGCTTCAAAATCACGTTTTACAGTCGTCGAAGAAGTATTATAAACAGGCTGTAACAATCAGCGACAACGCCTATACATGATCAGGCTATAACGGTGGAAACAGCTTCACTGCAAAGCACCAGAGTACAGCTCTCGACTCTACTCGGTCGTTCCCGGAACTCCACGTGCTCTCGAGACTCTCCACGCTACAACGCAGGATGCACTCGACGAAACCCTAAAGTACAGCTCCCGACTCCTCGGTTCAGTCCTTCCCGGAGCTCAACACACTCTCTCGACGATGCACTAACCGCAATACACTAAAAGACTCTTTCGGTGCACTGGACGACCCACTCGGCACCTGACCGACTGTCAACTCGATTGACTCCGCACGGACTAACTCTCTCCATGTACCAGAACGGTTTATATAGCTTTTGGCTTGTGTTCGAGAACATTCTGGGCTAAACCAGTAAGAATTCATCCCAGAAAGTTCTCCATTCGTCTATGACATTTCGCCAATTTTGTAGCCAAATGGCCAATTTTTGTCGCCAAATGTGGCAACTTTGCTTTTCCTTGCCATTTTCTGGAAACCCTAAACCTGTTTTGCGGGGAAGCTATCTTACCTCGCCTGTACAATTCCTAACAATATTTATTTCGAGTTATTTACAACAAAAAGATATTTAGTGGATTCCGAACAATTAAATCCTTATTTTCAATAAAATTATTCTGCGCAAGGTTATAATTTGTAGTAATCATTTAAATTTTGAATTTCATAATTGACATTTAACCTTATTTATAAAGTAGAACTATATTTTTAAACTAAAACTTCTGTAGCCTTAAGGCTTGCTAGACGAAATTTCGTCTCGACCTTTACTACAACTCAAGTAAACGAATAAAAAGTAACTACTCTACAACGAAATTTCGTCTCGACCTTTACTTAATCTCAAGATGCTGAATGAGCTCAAAAGAAAAGTAAAATAAAACAACTAAAATTTGTCGGATATAATGAAGCAACAAGAATCACTGCAAGCTCCATAAATTTTTCTGGACAAGTTTTAAAGGTTAGAATAGAGCCTTCTTCAGCTGTAGGAGTGAAAATGGCGAAGGAGAAGCTTGTGATCATGTGATAAAACAGACCAGAAAAACAAAGATAAGGGACAAAATAGCACACACGGTAAAGCTAAACGAGTGAGAGGTAAAATAGTAAAGGTAAACTAGCGAGCTAAACACACGGTAAACAGTAGCAGAAGATAAATATCTTCTTTGAAGTTAATCCAATATTAATTAAGTCGACACGCCGAAGAAGAAAGTCTGAGGAGATACTGAAGCACCAAGAATGATCGTAAGTTGCATAAATTTGCCGAACAGGTTTCGAAGGTTTGAAAAGAACCTTCTTCTTCAGCTGCAGGTTAAACTAAAATTTATTGTAAGTTTCAACTTGAACCACAAAAATGAATTTATACAAAATTACATTGGATTATCTCGAGGATAATAGACAACATGTAAATTTAGATTACTCAAAGTTCAAAGTTCAATTTGTTCTACCATCTGGATGAATTTCATTCACTCTATATGTAACATCAAACACACAATTTATCAGATCAGGGAATTACCGCTCGCTTCAGGTATGCAGAGGAGTTGTCTGAATGTCCAAATGATACAAAATCGTATTAGCTAAACTTAGACTTCTTATATATATATTCTGGTGGAAGCAGGCAAAATAGCAGGAGAATAAAATAGTTCTTAATTAGAATAAAGGTGTACACATTTACTGAGAAAACTGAAGAGGAATCAGGGCATAAATTCAGCCGGAGCTCAAAAGAGGACATCACATTTCTCAGTTTTTAGAAGAAATCTTAATTCCAAACGGAGCCTCAAATTAAATGAAGTTTGTATATTTATTTATTATTTAATGAATTGTCACTAACTTCACTGAATTTATTATATTACTTTCTAATTTTCAAAAAAAATTAATAAAATTTAGTTCACTTAAAGTCTGATTTAATTTTAATTATTCCTTATTTATTGTTTTACTAGCAGCTTCGCTGCCAGCCTTCGTCTGGCTTTTAAATGCACCGGAAAAATGGCTGAAGGGAACACCAAACGTTAAATTTAAAATCTGAGTAGAATTTTACTCTGCAGAACAACTTCATAAAAAAAAGTTATTACGTATAACAAAATTATAATGAAATAAGTAATATCCCTTAATACAAACAATAATTATACTAATAAATAAATTAATCAGGTTCCCTTTGCAAAATCTTAAGAACTCAAATGGTATAAAGAAGATTAAGAACTTCGTTTCCTAAAAAAATCACTCAAAACTTTTCAATATCTTAAATACAGTGAAATGAGCAATAAATAACATAAAAGAATACAAAAAAAAAAAAAAAAATTCTGAAAAGAAAAGTATAATTAATGATATTTTATCTTATATCTTCAAGAGAAAAAATTACAATGAAATAAGCTATATCCCTTAATACAAATATTAATTATCCTAGTAAAAAAATTAACCAATTTTGCGTTGAAGGAAAAATAATCATGAAAAACTTTTCAATATCTTACAAACAGTGAAATAAGCAAAAAATAACATGAAAGCAACTGAACAAACATAAAATTCCGCGCAGAATTTTATTCTGCAGAACAACTTTATCAAAAAAATCAATAAAAATGTATTATATATATATATATAAATAAATGACAATTGAAATATGCCAATCTCTTAAAAACAGTAACATAAGAAATACGATGAAAAATTGTTGCCAAACCCATATTTCTAAAAGAATGAAACTATTCAAAATGATGCGATTTCATCAAAAATCTATCAACAACAATAAGACAGAAAATTATTGCCAAAATCACATTTTTAAAGATGTGAGATGTAAGAACTGTACTCGGAAGCTTCATTTATTTTATTTTTTTTAATACAAAATATTATCGTTTTTCCAAAATTCTTTTTGTAAAAGCAGTCGCAAGGATAAAAGTTTAATGTGTCCAAACATCAAAGAAAAATAAACTGTAAATTTTTAAAAATAAACTTTTTTAGAAAAAATCCCGTTGAAAAGGTGTTAAGCTCCCTTTGTTAAATAAATTCGTATTTAATCGATTATTGAAACACGAAATTTATTTTAAGTTCGTAAAATAGCTAAGTGCCTACGTTTCATGACGATGTGAAAATGGAGTGTGTACAGTAAAATCTCGCTTTCCTATAACCCATTATGTCTCAAAATGACGCGATTTCGTCCCAAAACATAAAATAAAAAAATTCGAATTCGAATTTCGAAAAAATCGCTTCGAGTTGCACTGGCTCTTGTCTAGATGCACCTATGTACCGAATTTCGTAGCCGTGGCTCTATTAGCTTACGCGCAGCGCGAACGAAAGACACAAAGACACAACACAGACAGACTCTTTTATTATATGTAGAGATTTACTTCTTTTTGCTGACGACCATCTATAAAGTTCCGGAACTTTAAATACAGAAGTTAAGCCGCTAGAAAAATTAGGATACGCCTTGGTGTCTTACGTAAAACTTAAACAAAAGCTGAATTACGCTAGATTTTAAAGAATGTAAAAATTTAAGTAGGCTAGCAACTTTACATTTTTATACCTTTTATTACACTTTTTGTACCATTTAGATCCTTCACAATATTTTTTTATTCTATCTTAATCTGGCATTAATATATCGCGTTAATTATACTAACACAAAACAAAATCGTTACCAACAGCAGCTATTTATTTAAAATGCTGACATTAATGAAAAATTTGACGTCACTTGCATCGCGCGCTTTCTTCAACGTCAAAATATGACATTATGTAATAATAAAAATATGTCTAAAGTTTGGCAATGCTGATTTTATTTCATATTTTGTAAAACATAAAAATTTTTATTAACAAAATCTACGATTTGAAAGCGAGCAGCGGCAACACTTTTCGAAAGCAGTTTTTTATCTCCAGCGCGCAAGACTGTTGCCACTTGGAAAAATGAGTGCGAAAATTAGCGTTTTCAGATATTTCATTTAATATCTCAGCTGAAATAAAGTCATTCGAAGATTTAAATGGCTTCCCTCGAATTTTTGGAATTGGAAAAAATATATTTAATGTTTGGCAATGCTATTTTTATTTCATATTTTGTAAAACTTAATTTTTTTTTACTAAGAAATTCTACGATTTGAAAGTGAGCAGTAACAACGCTTTTCGAAATAAAGCAGACTTTCATCTGCAGCGTACGAGATTGTTACCACTCAGAAAAATAAAGGCGTTAATTAGCGTTTTTCCGAGTTTTTAATTAATATCTCGGCTAATTAAAGTCGTATGAAGTTGCGAATGGTATACAATTTTCGGAAATCCGGGGTACTTCTCATGAAGCTTAACTCCTCGCCTTTCAGGAGGAGATAATGTCACAAACAAACCAACAAACAAACAGACAGACGCTCACAAATTTTAATACAGTGAGTGATCGGTTAACGAACAGTTCGGACAGCGAACAAATCGGGCAACGAATACTTTCAGGAAAGACTTTTGTGTTCGGACAACGAACAGTATTCGGATAACGAACAAAAACTAATTCTAACGAAAACCTCTCGGCTCTCGGAACACCCGACACCAGTTCTCAATTCGTCCTGAAAATGGATGTCCGCATGCGCTGACATGTCATCACTGGATGTGCGCGTGCGCTGACACGTCGTCATTCATACCATGTAGTAGTGAGGCAGCACCGTACGACGCGTACGGTAGTGTGCGACACTTTGTCAATTGCGTACCATAGTTGGTTTCTGTTCTTGCGATTTTCGTATGTGCTTCTCTAAACGCCTTATAAAAAAAACCTGAAAATCTGACAATATTATGGGACCAAAAATGGAGAATTTGATTTTAGTTTGGATAAATGAACGGGGGATGAAAAGAGATGTAACTAGTATGGCCATCATTCAAGAGAAGGCTAGAGAAATTTTTGAGATATTGAAAGAACAAACTCCAGGTTCTTCATCGGAAAGTCTAGAATTCAAGGCTACCACTGTCTGGTTTGCAAAGTTTAAAAAGAGATCTGGCATTAAACATGTGGCCATGCATGGTGAGTCTGATAGTGCAGATAAAGAAGAAGGTGAGAGGTTCCGTCTCAAATTTCAAGAATTCATTGAAGAAGAAGGGTATTTAATTTTTATGATCTCCAGAACGAATTAATCAAATTCCCATTAACATATATGGTAAATCGGTGATCGGTTAACGAACAATTCGGATAGGGAACATAATCTTGAAACGGATAATGTTCCTTAACCGATCACCCACTGTAGTATAAATTATAAAATACTAAAACATGGCATATTGTACGAAGATAAAACGATATCACATAGACAAACCAGCACTTTTTAAAATGTTTTGCATGAAAAGAAATATGTTTGCCATAAAACAACTTCATATAATTCTTTAATTAATTTCATATAATTTATTCTAGATATGGGAAGTACAGCTAAAAGTTTAAATTTTATTTTAACTTAAATATTAAGTATTTTATTTCAACAGAAATTTGAGGAATGAAAAATAAGTAATCCTAATAATTTTACTAAATGTTAGCTTTTACGTAAAAGATAGACATTGTCTTCAAAATGCCATTTAGAAAAGGAGAAAGCTTTACTTTTGAGTCAAAATGTTAATACTTAAGCGGCGCTTCTCTGAGACTTGAAAATTATTTTATTAACTATTTTAAAGCGAAATGTTTGAGAAAGACTAGATCAGCGTATGACTTGAAAAAAAGTGCGAGATTTATGAACCAACCACGCTTTACATAACTTAAAAGTTTTACAGTAATTGATTGATTACTGTATTTATCTCTACGAAACAGCATTCCGTCGAGGCATTAATCAACGTTAGACAACAATGACACTTAGTTCAGCTGCCGGCAGAGATTTTATTGTTTTGTATACATGGAAAGCGAGCTAGGAAGTAGGCAGTAAATAGCTTCGAATTTGACTCGAGGCAAGGTGGAAACGGTCGCGATCGAATCTTTCAGGAATTCAACAGAAAATAATTTTTCTTTGCGAATAGCGAAAGGAAAAAATCAATAAAATGCCGATTTTCTCATTTGATTTCCTCGCTCACTTTTTTTTTCTTATCATCATCATTCTTTTGGCGCGAAAACTAGCCTGGGGGCACGGGGTGAAATTGAAATTTACAATATCTTTGATTTTGTTTGGAAAATTGAGTTTACGGCTTTGTATCAGTTTTCTGTTACCCAGAAGCAATTTGCGTTAGATTAAAAAAAAAAAAAAAAAAAAAAGAGATTTATTGCTGGGAGAGATAAAAACCCACATTTATCAGAAGAAACTATTGTGACGAACTTTCACGCTTTTTTAATGTACCACGGTTAATGTCTCAACAACCCACAGGGGAACTTTTCATTTTTTTCACATTATTTTTACCTTCCATTTGGGTCGTTTAAGATACATCTATTTTCTATCAACAGGAACTCATATAATTTAATAAATCCCCAGTGAAATATAATGTAAAAAGTACCGAAATTATTTCATTAGTCAGAAACGCTGAAGCTTAGAGATTATTTTACAGTTTATGCATGATGAAACAATAACTTGTAAATTAAGTTCAGTAAATGGGATGTTTTTGCACATCCCCGTTTGGAGAGAATGACGCTCAGCAATCTTGAATGTTACTTCCTTATGATATTTAACAGGAATAATTTTGTATGATCACATCTTTATATGCATTCATGCGAAATAAAATGCAGTATATATATTACGGTGAAACACCGAAATCTGGAGAATGTCGACTTTCACCGGTGAAACATACACATAATCTCTTGGTGTATGTCCGAAATATTTTCCAAATACTCTTATTTCTGACTTACACCGGTCAATGTCGACATTCACCATGTACTAATGGTGAATGTTGAACATGTAACAATATTATATTTTCTTCTCCGTAATTCAGTCGCGAATAAACGCACTTGAGACTTGAAATAAGAACTTAAGAACATGAGAACCTAAAACACACAATACATTCAAAATGAAAAAGGAAAATAATAGAAGTTAAAAACTTACTTAATTATACAATACGTTCTAAATGAGAAACTAAAATAACAGTAATAAAAAACGTACTAAATTATGTGATTCAAATCTTATTTATTGCAACAACTTAAACTATTATGGCACTTTATGACCTCTCTTTTCGACTTTCACCAGAGCATATCTGTGATTGTCGACATACACCGGTGAGGGTCTGAATATACAAGAATGTAGTGAAATATTTGGTCTTTCACCGACGTATTTGGTGAATGTTGATATTCTCCAGTGAAAGTCGACATTCTCCAATTTTGGTCTTTCACAGTAACATATATTCAAAATGTACGAATATGTGCATATTTCTCAATTCAACCGTTTCGGGTACGCTTTGAATGAAAATGATCTCATAGTTCATTTATTATACAGTACAACTTCAATTATCCGAACTCTGACTATTCGAATCGCTGATTATCCGAATCGCTTTCAGAATTTATGAAAAAAATTAAGACGTAAGCGTAGTGTTATACAACCAACGATTTCAGATATTAACCCTTTGCGGCACGGTGTACCCGTTTTGGGCACACCTAAAAATTTCCTTCTGTACGCACAGAAAAACTGAATGAAAAAGGATTTGAAGGTTACTAAAGGTTACTCTGAACCTTCTTTATTTATAGTAGATGGCAGCTCACAGCAAACCAGTCCATATATTTTAGCATGTTTAGTTTTTAAGGCCCTCATTTTCAAAGACATCTTCCAGATTAGAATAGAAGAGAAACACGCCAATATGAATGTCAAAATCGGAATAAAAACCTTGTATTTAGCGTACATATATTAAAACACTCAATCGATTTCGAGGGCAGCTAAAAGTTCCTCCTCATCAGGAGAACGAAATTACTAGAAAGGGTATAAAAGAAGAAAAATAAAGCATTGGCAAAGGAGTCTTAGAACGCACGTTATCAGCAACGCACGTAATCGTAACCGGATTTTGAATCAGAGTTACACTGGCCGCCTACTTTTACTGAGCCAGGCTATCTGATCAAACATAAAACACATAGACTAAAACGAAAAAAAAAAAAAAAAAAATCAACTAAGTTCAAAAAATAGGGAGCGAGGGACAACTGCACCTTCACTCACCAAGTCTGAACCTTGAATAAAAAAATATGATTCTTCCAGATTTTTTTAGAGTATAAAAGGAATTGTTTAAAAGGAAATTTCTTCTATGTTATTTTTTGGCTGTATGCTGATCTTCTTATTCTATATTAGTTTTAAATTTTTACCTTGAAATCTTGCCTAAAGTCGAACGGCGAACAGAAGTGTTCCCAGACTGGGCTCACTGCGAGTCTAGGTCACTGAGAGGCATCTATATCTTTGTTTCTCTGCAGCTCATCGGTCAGCCCATTAACATAGAAAGGTGGGTCCACATCTGTGTTTCATTTCCTGTTTTTCTCTTTATTCTTTTCCTTTTTTTTTGGAGGGGAGGTTTGGTTATCAACTAAGAAATTGTTGGAGTGATTTTTCTGAAGGTCAGGGATAACTTTATCAGTTAGCTGTTCGATTTTCTACTAGAGTAGCTCTCTTTTTCTCTTTCGCTTTAGTTCAAAAAAGTTTTCTTAAGTATTTTCCAAACGGATCGGAGAGGGATGACCATTTCTAAAGCACTGAAAGTGCTACACAAATTGCTTTCAGATAGTGAATCTGATACGGTCCAAGCACATGTGCAAAACATGCAATATTGGGTTCTGCTTTTTCAAAGGTGGTATCACTTTCTTTGAAAAGTACCACGATGAAAAAGATAGACTAAAGTTTAAATATGAAATGTAAATAATGCAAATATCATATACCCAAGTTACTTTTTTTTCCATTCATAAGCATGTAATCATCATATAACCAAAAATGAGCTTTTTAGGGCGGGGGTGTAGAGTAGCAGATCTCCCCATGGCACACCCTGGGTAATGATAAATCTACTATGGTATACAGAATGTAGTGTTTGTAATCGTAGGCAAAACCTCTTACTCTTTTACGCGTTTCCCAGCAATGCTCGTTTCAGGGGTCTTTTTGAAGCTCTATTCAATCAGTATGCCCGCTTCGGGCACACCCACAGAATTAAAACTATAAGTGCTATCTTTACAAAATTTTGTGTACTCCTTTAGGCCTAATTAAACTACCTACCTTTTTTTATCGAAATTCCAACTTTAAAAGGTAGCGTGTCGGAAAGGGTTAAAAGGAGCAAACCTACATGTTAAACTTAGTGTCTCTGCTTGATCTTCAAGAAAATCAATGAAGGCAGAAACAAACAAAAATTTAGGTGTCGCTTTCAAGTGGTTTATACAGCTACGTTCTATGGTAAACCCAATTTTGTGTCCTATTCTTTGTGAAAAAGCTTAAGAGCTTAGCTCAGAAGCTTGGTTGTTCATCCTTTAAAAAAGTAACGGCTGGCTAAGAAATTTCAAGTGAAGGCACGGTGTCTGTCAAGCAGCTTACTTTGACCGAGAGGTTCAGCATGACTTTCAGCACTTGTAAGTACTGTATAGTACGCTATATAGCATACGTGTGTATAAGTGTTGCCTTTTCGTTTTAATTAATTAAAACTTCTTTTTCTTTAAAAATAGTTTTTTTCTCCCATTTTCAACATACAGTATATACAGCAATTTATTTCAAGTGTACATAGACCCTTTCTTCGGAAGAAATCCAATTATCCGAATTTTTGATTATCCGAATGGGGTTCCACTCCCAATTGATTCGGACAATTGGAGTTCTACTGTATTTCATGCAGTTGCATACTTGCTGTTAAATCTCTGAAATTTTCCTTAAACCCAAGGCCGGATTTAAACGTAATGAGGTCCTAAACTATTTGAGATATAGGGGCCTCTATAAAGGATATCGTATAACTTTAGGGTTCCCAAGAACGTGGCGGCCCTAAGCTACAGCTTGTGCAGCTTCTACGCAAATCTGGCACTGATTAAAGCCAATAAAAACCGGATATTATTAATGAAATAAGTCACAGTAACTAATTCCATAATAAAAGCAGTGCAGCAAATTACGAAATATTTGATAATTATTAAACATATCGCAAATACTTTTCCGAAAAATTAAAACAATGAAATTAATCCACCGGTAATAAAATTATGAAAGTAGGTCGATAAACATGTACGGATTGTACCCGTAACGAACTGTACCCTATGGCAAATCCCTGAATAGACGTGTAAGCGACTTATCGTATTATCGTATGAAACATAACTTAAGAAGGCTGTAAAAGACCCTTTTATATAGAACTCAAAATAATTTAATAGAAAGCACTTATTGTGCATATAAACCAGCCAGCGTTGATGGCGTAACTCAAATGTAAGGCATTCATATTAAAAGCTGAGTTAAATCTGAAGTTAGGCCAAAGTCTACATAGGATTAAATAACGCGCAGGATGGCTCGAGCCTATACCGGCGTGACAAGCACTACTGGCAAGAATAAACGGAACGAAGACAGCCTGCTATCAAAAAATTCCTACTAATAACGTGCTGTTCAGCAGGCGGAACACGCTCTAATTAAACAATGTAAAACTTCCATTCAAATACTATCTCATTCTAAAATCATTTGAATACGGATGGATGGAAATGGGTGGAAAGAAAGTACGGCAGTAAAGATACTGAAAAAAAAAAAAAAAAAAAAAAAAAAAAAAAAAAAACTGGTTAGATTAAAAATAAATTAATCATTGCAAATTTCTAAAATATTTCTTGATTTAATGAAATACAGAACCTAAAAATCCTACTACTCAGGTATTTTAATGAACATAGCTTTGTGAACTTAATCACATTAATGCTCAGCAGCTCCTTTCCGCTTCTAGATAAGAATAGAAAAAATTGCAACTTCAATTATATGAAATTGAATGCTTAATTTTATTTGAATTTAGTCTCGTAAAGCCATTTTGCGTCGAATAAATATAAACGGCAGTAGGACTTTTCAAATTGTTGCTACAAAATATTATCGTCAGTAACCTTGTAACGTCTGAACACCCGTGTTGGGGGCCAGAAAAGACAGGTTCTCTTTTAAAATATTTATTTTGAAAACTTAATAAGAAATTCTTGAATAAATATTAAAATAATTGAATAATTTAGCCATAATTCATACAAAGGCCGCTAACGCGGCAACTACGCTAAAATGCGTCTGCTTTCACTCGTTTACAGCATCAAAAGTTTTTACACAAAGCCCTCTCTTCGTTTTTGTTACAACCTGGAAAAGAAACTTAATTAGTCCCTTATGTCCGGAAACCACACCAGGGGATTTCCGCTGCACCTTTCTTCAAAGTTCTGCTGTCCATTTTGTCTCTGAGCAAAACATGAAGTTCTCATTAAGCACCTGGAAGTTCAGACATATGCATCCTCTGAACGTCACAACTCCTACCCTCCCCGGGGGTGCGGGGTTTCAGAACTCCAATTCCTAGTACCTTACCACAGCAAGTCTTAATAATAAAACTAACTAATAATTATTAGCACTGATACTTTTTTTTCACAACGCTGGGCTAAGTACCAAGGATAAACATAACAAGAACTATATTGAGGCCAGTTAAAAAAAACATATAATCAACATAATACTGAGAACTTAATTATACACAAACAAATAAAGAACGTACAGTTTTCTAAAAAAATGGAGTATACAACATACATTCCTAAATTTAATATTAATTATATATCTAGCCAGTCTGAAAAGAGAAACCTTGCATATTTTTAATGTCCTTTTCTGATAGTCTCTCAATGGTAACCCAACATCTGGATGAGAACGGCTAGGTTTGACCTCAAAATAAACATGTACATTTAATTTGGCTTTAACATCAGAAAAAACTACTTCATTACAAGTTGGATTTACATCATTCATGAAGTAGCTATATTTAATCCCCTTTGACCCTTCAGTATCAGGTACTAGAATAGATAAATGATGAACTGGGGATTCTTCTACTTTCCTTGGTAAATTTACGCTGCTCGGTGTCTTGCACAATTCCCCTACGGAAATTTTAGGCATTTGCAAACCTTTCGAGTCTATTTGGTACGAAACATCATTTGGCTTATCTAAAGTTTCTTGTTCGTGCCGAACCGAAAAGGAAATTCTTAACTTGTACACATTTCCCAAAGAGTTACTGTGATCGTCTAACGCGACTAAGTCAAAAGATGGGTTTACATCGTCACCTTTCTTTTGTATATCAGTTAACTGCGTCTGCTCTTTTGTAGGTACTGACAGTTCAGTCACCTCTATTTCAGGCAGAGAGAAATTGGTTTTCTCCATTCCTTTTGTTTCAGACAAGACTTCACCCCTTTCTATAATGAGGGGAGAAACTTTGCTTGAGGGTTCGAGTTCACCGCGTTCAGACTCCTGCTGACAACCTTTCCCGATTTCATTCTTTAATTGACTCGGAGCTCGAGTACCTGTTTTCACTTGAAAGAAAAGTTTATCGTGTTGTGTTGATCTACTGCTAATTTTTCGGCGATTCTGTTCCCTAACAAATGGTGACCGGAATCCAATTCATTTCGAATGACCGCTGCAGACTGGTGATACTTTTGCGGATATCTTGAACTTAAATGGTTTTTATTTCTTCGTTGTGACTCAGAACTATGAACAGGAGATATCTTCTTCAGGGTTTCACGTACATTTTCATACTCTTCTAGCATTTCTGCTAAGTTATCTGTAGTCTATATCTTCGACCATTCGTCAATAAAATGCTGCCGCACTTCGACATTTACACGGCGCTTTATTTGGTCCGTTATCATGAGATCCTTTAAAAGTTCAAAATCGGTAACTTCCAAACCTGCAATCCATCCTTCAAAATAATTCCTTAATTCAAAACCAAAATCTCTCCAAGTGATTCGAGTGTTTTTCTGGGATTCCGTAAATTTGATACGAAATTTTTCTGGACTTTCTGGACCTTTTAAGCAATATCTTCCTTACGTAATCGTAGTCATGAGCCTGCTGCTTTGGTTCTCGGTTAATCAGCTGAACTATTTCAGTTGGCAAAATTGTCAATAAAACCGAAACCCATTCTGATTGGTTATTCTGATTGATTCGCACGCTTTGCTTGGCGCTCAAACATGACTAGATACAAACTTGTAAGAATCTTAAATTTTACTAACGTTTATTTTATTTTAAATCTTTACTATCACTTCTTATTTTCTACTTCCGGCCAGAATTATAAGCGTGAAGGTTTTTATGCAAAGTTTGTCTGGCAAACGCCAAGTATTTAAGTTGTGGCCTTTTGCCAAGCGAGAGAGAGGAAGCAGTTGAGTCAAAGCAGGCCGCTTACCTTAGAAGTTACGCAGTTGCTGTTTGCCTTCCAGGCCAGAGGTTTTAATCCTCTTGATAACTTTTAAACGTATTGTAGTGTTCTCAGTTATCTGTACTACATACGCTTCCTGTTATTATAAGGCCAATCTTCCACGTTTATTATTCTAAAGTTAAATTAGAGTTTAGTTTTATTTTTATACTTTTACGTTAGACGCCGAGTAGCGGGTCGGTGTATTCCGAAGTACGGAAGTTATTGTATATAGAGAAAAATAAAGGGTTTTGTATACCCTTCGTCTGTATCCTGTCTACTTACCACAATTAGTGAACATAGCTTTAGTAAGCTCTCTGTTCCGAGTCAGGTCCTTGTATGTTCCCGAAGAAGGTAAGAAGGAACATTGACCCTGATAGTGGCGCCCAACGAAGAAGAATAACCATGGCCGAGTTTCAAGAAGAACCTGTGCTGCCTGTAGAAACGGCTCAGAATCCAGAAATGCCAGCTGCCGCCCTGGAAGGATTTGGTTACATCGTCCAGACCATGCGCGCTTCGATGAAACCAGAAGCAACATTTAGTGGAAACTCACCGGTAACCAGTTTTTTGGAAAAATTGGATGACCACTTCATGCTCTACCCCGTGCACGAATTTCAAAAAGTTACCTTTGCTACCAGCGCTTTGAGGGGCCAAGCGCTTAACTGGTTCAAATGTATAGGCAGAAGTCTCTTGGGTCAAGCAGGAAGTCCCACCTATACTTACGAAAATTTCAAGACTGCCCTACTAAGAGCCTTCCCTGTTGTAAGGGATCGTGCGAAATTAGAAACGGAACTTTTCAGTATATATCAATAAAGAATTGAAAACCTCTCGAGCTTTATTTTAAGAAAAATTCACGTTTTCAAGCTCTTGTATGGAAACCGTCCGGATCCTGAAATAATTCAAGTGATTTTGCCGAGGTTACTACCCCAAGTGCAAGACTTTATTGAATTAAGAAATCCGACTACACTGGAAAAGTTATTTGAGCTAGCAATCCAGTTTGAAAGTAGAAGAACGGCGGACGTCGAAAGAAGACGCCAGTATCAACAGCGAAACCAATTTGGTACGCCAAGACTACAGCAAACTCAAGCACATGGCTACGGAGAAAAAGCGAATCAGTGGGCAAGGAAACCCAAGCATTCAAAAACAGCCGGCGAACGTCGACAGTTCAATAGCAACCCAGGAAAAAAGTCTCAAGGCCAGTGGAAAAAGAAGGAAAGCACGGAAAGGAAAAATAATTTAAACTAAAACGGATTTCTGCTGACGAGAGGGTGCGGAAATCCGAAGGCCACGAAAACCCCTCTTCCTTCAGGTTAAATACAGTAATGGTGAAAAATTTGACTCTTCCGAAGATTGAAGTCTTGGTGAATAATATCCCAGCCACCGCACTCCTGGATACCGGCGCGCAGTGTTCCTGTGTGGCAGAAGAGTTTTTTAGAAAGTATTTTCGCAAATACCGCATATATAATGCGGATAATACAACAGTGTTAGCGGCGCAAGGAGAAAAATGTAAGTGCGTAGGTAAAGTACCTTTGTATATCCGTATCAAGGACGAACAAATAAAGGTGATGTTTTTTATAGTAAAGAATCTGCAAGCACATTTAATTTTAGGAATAGATTTCCTTTCAGAAGCACAAGCTACGCTGGATTTTAATGAAGCGTCCCTTAAGCTGACAATGAAACCAGTTCGTACAGAAAACGCTGAACCGCCGATGTTAAAACTTGACCACGTCCCTAATGACGAGCAAGGAAGAATCCGACAAGTGGTAAGTGAATTTGCTTCGTTATTTAGTGATATTCCAGGATTTACTCAGGTTACTAACCATAGTATTGACACCGGAGATGCAATGCCAGTTCGTCAAAAACCATACCGGTATGATAAGAATAAGGAAAAAATTATAGAATGGCATATTACCGATATGCTACGTAAAAAGATCATAACGCCCATCTCAAGTAGTTATGCTAGCCCGGTGGTTTTATGTAAGAAAAATAATGACCATCCATTAACACATCCAAAAAGGTGGCGTTTCGCGATTGACTACCGTAAATTAAACTCCATAACTAAATATCCGGTATATCCGTTACCTATTATTGAAGAAATTCTAAGGAACATAACGTCGACCAAATATATGACGACTTTAGACTTAACGACTGGTTATTTTCAAATAGGGGTTAGACCGGAGGACGTGCCTAAGACTGCTTTTATAACCAAGTCTGGCACTTATGCATTTTTGCGTATGCCGTTTGGCCTTTCAGGGGCCCCGGCAACATTTCAGCGATGCATGGACATTGTGTTAAGACCTGTTCTTGGAAAGCCCACATTTATCTATTTAGACGATATCATTATTACTAGTGATAATCTCGACCAACATGTACAGGATTTAAGACAGGTGTTTTCTTTATTAAATGAGGCCGGTCTAAAAGTTAATGTCAAAAAGTGCAAATTTGCAGCCCCTGAATTAAAATACTTAGGTTACAAAATATCTCAAAAAGGGATCGAGACAGATGAATCAAAAATAATCGCTGTACAAAAGTATCCGACTCCAAACACGGCAAAGAAGCTCTCTTCTTTTCTAGGACTTTGTTCATATTATAGGTCCTTTATAAAAGATTTTGCGGCTATCGCTGAGCCATTGTTAAAATTAAAAAGGAAAAAGGCAAGATTCTCGTGGACGGCCGAAGCCAATAGTGCTTTCGAAAAATTAAAACAAGCATTAACGCAAGCCCCTGTGTTGAAATTTCCTGAAAAGGATGAGAATTTAGAAATTTCAGCGGATGCTTCGGATTAGGCGGTAGGAGCGGTACTTTCGCAAAATCAGCAGCCCGTGGCATTTTTTAGCCGAACTTTAAATCAAACACAAAGAAACTATTCCGCGACCTAGAGAGAGAGGCACTTGCAGTTCTGTTAGCAGTGCAAAAGTTCCGAGTCTATTTTGGAAAGGCGCCGATAACAGTATACTCTGATCATGCGGCGGTAACTAGATTGTACTCAGGGGAAAATTTATCCCCAAGGTTAATAAGATGGGCACTCAAGCTGCAAGAATATAATCTGGTAATCAAGCATACCCCTGGAAAGGAAAATATCGTAGCAGATGCCCTATCAAGGATTAAAATAGACGAACAAGGCAATACCGTAAAGATGGCAATGCTTACAGCATGTACAATAAATTCCCGAGAAGCTGTAATAACCGAACTGGGTAAGGATCCTGAGTTTGGAAGCATTTATGAGTATTTGAAGGATCCTGAAAATTTTAGCCACCAAGATATTGTGGCGATAAGAAATAGGGCGGCCCATTACGAACTAATAGATGGTTATTTATTTATACAAAAACTACGAATTCCAAAACGAATTTCGACCTGTTATCCCAGCTAGTCTTAGATTAAATATCCTGCAGGAGCTCCATGACAGCCCTTTAGCTTCTCATGCTGGTATTCGAAAAACTATCCAACGCGTACGCGAGGCAGTCTACTTTCCTGAACTGCAAAAGTTAACAAGGGCGTATGTCCAGTCCTGCCCAACATGTCAAGCAGTTAATTATATTAATTTCCGCCCGGCCGGGTTTCTAAATAGTATTAAATCCGAATTTCCAAATGAAATAATTGGCATCGATTTATTGGGCCCTTTCCCAAAAAGTCAGTTAAATAAAAGTCGCTATCTCCTTGTTATGGTTGATCATTTTAGTAAATGGATCGAAATTGTTCCCTTAAAACGAGCCTCCGCGAAATTAGTTACTGATTCTATTTTAAATAAATATATTTTAAAATACGGGGCGCCCCTAAAAGTTATATCGGATAATGGTCCTCAATTTGTAAGTAATATATTTGAAGACATGTGCCAAAAACTGGGCATACGTCATTTAAAAATGGTCCCGTATCGGCCGCAATCAAATATAGCGGAACGGGTCAATTGAAATATAGTGAAAATTATCCGTAGTTATGTTAAAAATTTTCATAAAAGCTGGGATAACTATGTCAATGAATTTGCTTTCACCCTTAGGACCGCAAAACATGATACAACGGGCAAAACTCCTGCTGAGTTATTTCTAGGCAGAAAGATTATAACACCGTTAGATAAATTATTTTATGCGCAACAAAGACCCCCAGAATTTAAAATGGGTGATATAGAAAAACTAATAAAAGAAGCAAAAAAGAATACGGAAGTAGCACAAAGAAAACAGAAGCTATATTATGATTTGAAACTACGGGGAGTAACTTATAAAGTAGGGGATGAAGTTTTAAAAATTAAGCATTCACTTTCTTCAGCACCAGAAGATAAAACTGCCAAATTTTTTCCACGATATGAAGGACCATATGTTATAGAAAAAATAACTCACGCTGTTGTAGTGTTAAAAGCCAGAAATGGTGAAACCTGTTCCGCAAACATTGATCAAATCAAGCCCTACTTCGATCGTAATAAAATGCAAATCTTTTCAGATCTTTTGCAGGATCCGGCACGGCAGACACCGCAGGTACAAGCTCCAGAGGTGGAAAAACGACAAGTACAAGGGCAAGCCAATGAGAGACAGAAGCAAGTGAAAAGAAAATTGCCCCGCGGAAAAACTGAAGGTAACAAGAAAAAGAAGCCGTTCCACCGTCCAGAAAAGAGAGTTCACGAACACCCCCAGAATGAAGAAGGGAGAAGGACGACGTATGTGAAGAGAACCAGGAGAAATGACGGCAACTATAGCCCGGCTTTAAAACGGAAGATCTACTCATCCGATAGAACTCTCCGCAGCAAAAGTCGCCGAACTGCGGAAGGGCCATCAGCGGCGGAGGAAAAGTTACAAGGAAAATTTGAACGGCCAACAACGAGGTCCAAGCAGGAACACGACAGAAGTTTCCCGGTTCCGCCAAGACCAGCTGCCGTCAAACGGCCAAGACCACAAGCAGAGAAGAAAAAGAAGGTATTCAAGGGTGGCCGAACTAGTTAAAAAAGGAAGCTTCCACAGGGAAGCACTGAAGGGCGAGCCCGTACAAGAAGGAGGATAAATCAACTACTGTCTGCAGTACCTTTAAAGACTGGGCCCAGAAAAGGATGTCCGAATATTACAAAGATAAGTAAAATTTTATGTTACTTTGCAAACTTAAGTTAATCTTTCATTCTTACTGCAAGTGGCAGATTTCAAGAAGTTTTACCTCATGCGAGGTCTACCTTTATCGCCAAAAGGGCGAGAAATGAGTTGTAACCGATTTTCTTATTATGTTTTTCAATTACTCGCGCGTAAAACTAAAGTTGATGTATAATAGCGTTGTGTAAAGACTTAAATATTGTAAAAAGTTATTGTATAAATTTTATTTAAAACATTCTAGCAAGGAAGAAGTTTTAGTCTGAAATACTTTTTGAAATGTATTATTTCAATGTAGAAAGAATTGGCACTTGCTTTGAAAAGAATAGAAGTTAACAATGTACTACTAATGTATGTTTTCAAATGTGTAAAATTAACGGCATGTTGATATGTTCTTATATACATGTGAACTGTTATTTTAAATGTTAAGAAATACCGTGATATGGTAAAAGTGAAAGTAATGTTAAAAATTTGTTATTCGTGTGACTGTAAAGATTAAATCATGGCGAATATGTGGTAAAGGTTGAATGATGTAGTTAGGCTCTCTGACGCTACACTTTAGAGTTAGTCACTTTTAGAATAGTACCTCAGGGTTTAGAGTTGAAATTAGGGTGTGTTAAGAGGTCTCGTTATGTTGAATTTTAACACGTTAGTGTTTTGATTGTAGGAGGAAGTGTGGCACACGTAGACAGAAACACATTCGTGTTTGGTGTTCTTTTACAACACATGTCAGAGAGCACGGGGAGAGATAATTAAAATAGTTATGAATGAAATAAGAATGTTAAGAGAAGTATAATTGTATATGTTACTTGCCATTTCATTGTATAACATTTCATTAAACTAGTTTTCCTTCCATATCTCTGGAAGGAACCAGAATTGAATAAAAGCTCCTGTTTAGATGCAGTACAGATGAAAAAAGATTGTTGTATATCCTGGGAGCTGCTATTGTAACAAATTTCTTTCTTTTAAATTTCTAGTTTCTAGCGAAGTGTGTTTATAAAAGATTGGCCTCGAGTGAGATTCTAGAGCTAAAAGTTTTCAACAAGGTCGTTTTAGACCTCAGTTTCAAACTAATTAACTCTGGCGGGAAGTATGTAAGGATCTTAAGTTTTACTAACGTTTATTTTATTTTAAATCTTTACTATCACTTCTTATTTTCTACTTCCGGCCAGAATTATAAGCGTGAAGGTTTTTATGCAAAGTTTGTCTGGCGAACGCCAAGTATTTAAGTTGTGGCCTTTTGCCAAGCCAGAGAGACAAAATGCAAAATTACCTCTATGCCGTAGAAGACTGGTGCACAAATTGGCGAGTAAAAATCAATGCTAGCAAGTCACAACTTTTAATTCTTAGCAAAACTAAGAAAAACATTACTTTTAAAGACCTCTACCTTTTTCAGGAAGCTGTTCCTCTGGTCACAAAGGCCAAATACTTAGGAATTATTTTGAACCAAAGCTCACATGGTCTAATCACATTAATAGTGTCAAGAGCAAAGCCATGGGCATAATATGCAGATTTCTCCCAGTCATTGGAAAATATTCAAATCTTAGCTTGCGTACCAAAAAACATATATATACCACTTGCATTCGACCGATACTTTGTTATGCTGCTCCTGCTTGGAACACGGTCACTCAAACTCAACTGCATCAAATACAGGTAGTGCAAAACAAATTTCTGCGCATTATTGCTGACTCTCACTATCTTATCCGCAATAAACCTTTACACAGAGACTTAAAACTTGAGACGATTCCAGATTACATCAGAAGATCTAATGAAAAATTCTTCAACAAAGCTGTGCAATGTGACTTTGTTAATTACTCCCAAATTTTTAATTATGAAATTCTCTTCGAAGATAGAAGCGTCAGACCACTTGCAGCCCACACCTTCATGGGAGGAGACGACAACTTTTTCACTTAGATCCTCAATTGTTAGCTATTTACACTTCCAATGCATCTGATTTTGATTGAAGTTCTTCTGTTGCTTCGTTGAATAATTGTATTTAAATTGTGTTGTATAGTTGTTTTGTATTGTGTTGTATTTAGCACTACTGATTGATGTTGTTTAATTATATTTGAATTTGTCATTGGAACTATTGCTGTAGTGTATCTTCTCGTATTGTTGTCATTGATTTCCATTGTCTTGGGTCCTCCTTGAAAGCTATGATCGCTCGTCACCTTTTGCGAACTTGTCCGATTGGATTGTCTTGCTCCTTGGTACTTCTCTTCTTCCCCTTATCTCCGTTTTCTCATCTGAGATTTTCTCCACGTCCGGATTTATTTATGTCAAGTGCCCTTGGGCTTTAATTTTGGAACCGGCAACATTGCTCTTCGCAATAGCTCGGTCAATTATAGAGTCTAAGTCTAAGTCTAAGTCAAGCGAGAGAGAGGAAGCAGTTGAGTCAAAGCAGGCCCCTTACCTTAGAAGTTACGCAGTTGCTGTTTGCCTTCCAGGCCAGAGGTTTTAATCCTCTTGATAACTTTTAAACGTATTGTAGTGTTCTCAGTTATCTGTACTACATACGCTTCCTGTTATTATAAGGCCAATCTTCCACGTTTATTATTCTAAAGTTAAATTAGAGTTTAGTTTTATTGTTATACTTTTACGTTAAACCCCGAGTAGCGGGTCGGTGTATTCCGAAGTACGGAAGTTATTGTATATAGAGAAAAATAAAGGGTTTTGTATACCCTTCGTCTGTATCCTGTCTACTTACCACAATTAGTGAACATAGCTTTAGTAAGCTCTCTGTTCCGAGTCAGGTCCTTGTATGTTCCCGAAGAAGGTAAGAAGGAACATTGAACCTGATAAACTAATACCGTTCTCTTCAGAAAACAAAGTTGACTTAAACAGTTATGTGAACTTATATACTGAATTACAGAAATAAATTACTTTAGTGCCTCAATATAAAAATCCAACGTAATTACCCGCCTCACCAATATATAGATGCTGATGAATCACACAGTTTTTACTACTTTACACCTTCACAATAATCTGATGATCTTCGGGCAAAGAACACACTGCACTGAACACCATACACTGCACTGCACTAATTTTCTCAGGTACAAAGATGATCGCACAACTACCACTTTTTTTTCCTCACTACACAGCACCTTCCCAATGATCTGATAATCTTCGGACAAGTTTTGTTCGCACACTTCTGCACTAACTTTCCTCGAACACAAGATGATCGAACAATTTATGCTTCTGAAGATGAGCTGTATTCAGGAGACTATCGTTCCTTTTTCTCTAGACTGGTGTCCGTAAATTTCTTCGTAGATTCTATCTCACTGCTTCGAAGAGCTGTAAATCATTTTTCCGAACTGATGTTCGTAACTTTTCGTGCTGCACTTCAGAACCTGACGGTCTGTAATATCTGCAAAACTCTGATGATGTTCGGACAATGGCTGTCCTACAAATTTGAGACGAACTTCAGAGCCTGACGGTCTGCAATCTCTGCATGGATTTTCTTATTCCATCGCTTCGGAGAACTGTAATCACTTTTTCGAACTGATGTTCGGTCTGTAATATATGTATAACTTCAGAACCTGACGGTCTGTAATATCTGCAAAACACTGATCATATCCGGACAATGACTGTCCCACAATCTTGATATGAATTTTCAAAGCTTGACGGTCTGTAATTTCTGCATGGATTTTCTCATCTGAACCGCTGCCACTATTTTAATAAATGCTGTAATGTCAGAACACCCGTGTTAGGTGCAAGAAAAGACAGGTTGTATTTTAAAATATTTATTTTGAAAACTTAATAAGAAATTCTTGAATAAATATTAAAATAATTGAATCATTTAGTCATAATTCATACAAAGGCCGCTGACACGGCAACGACGCTAAAATACGTCTGCTTTCACTCGTTTACAGCATCAAAAGCTTTTACATAAGGCCCTCTCTTCGTTTTTAAAAGAAACTTAATTAGTCCCTTATGTCCGGAAACCACACCAGGGGGTTTCCGCTGCAGCTTTCTTCAAAGTTCTGCACTCCATTTTGTCTCTGAACAAAACGGGAAGTTCTCATTAAGCACCTGAAAGTCCGAGGATGCATATGTCTGAACGTCACACCTTGTATGATATTTCAAGATATTATGTCATGAATAATCTGCATGAATACTTGCAAGTTTCTCGCACTGTGAAAAAACGACGGTGAATAGAGTCATCAAATGTTTAATAACATAGTCCTCCACCCAAGCATGGACAGTTGAAAGCTCCAATCTTGAACTTCGAATTTATTTTATTAACTATTTCATATTTTTTAAACCTTTAACGACTTTTTGATTAACAAAATCAACGATTTCAAAGCGAGCAATGGCAACACTGTACGAAAAATCAGAAACAATTTTATCTCCAGCGTTCGAGTTTGTCTATCGGGATTTCTTAAGATAGGCTGTTTTCAAATACTTTACCCCAATGTGGGAAAAAAAAAAAAAAAAAAAAAAAAAAAAACATTGATTTCGACACACTATAAAATCTGAAAACTTCATTAGCCCAGAAGGCCTATTAGTCTCGAAACGGCATTTTACGTTCAATCTTCTAAAAGTCTGAATCACTTTTCAAAATGCTGCCACCAAATATTATCGCCCTATATTGCAATGAAAGAAATTAAATAACGAAGAATCTGCATGATTGTAGATATGCTTTTCGCACCATGAAAAAATGACGGTACCTAGAGCCATCAAATTTTGAATTACGTAATCCTCCACCGGAACATGGGCACCTGGAAGCCCGAATTTTGAATTTCAAATTGATTTTATTGTCTATTTCATATTTTGTAAAACTTTACAGAATTTTTGATTAACAAACTCAAGGATTTCAAAGAGAGCAGTAGCAACACTGTACAGAAAAAACATTTTTATCTCCAGAGCGCGAGACTGTCTATCGGAAATTCTAAACATATAATGTTTTTAAATATTTTGTAATACTGCTGTTGAACTGAATTTTATGTGATTTAAGTGATATTCAATTAATAATATATGTGAACATGATATTTAATGAATGAAGATAAAAAACAGAACGTAAAATAAAACGCCCCTTTGGGCGTAATAAAAAATCTGACAGCTTTCAGTCTTTTTTCCTTTTCCTTTTTTATTTATTTATTGTCTTTTCATAATTTTGCCCCATTTGCAGTGCTATTTAATTTTGTTTATTTTGTTAGTTCTACAACTTACTTGTGTAAGATTCGTGAACATGAGAAAATGAGGAGTGTGAACTTTGTGGAACATGAGCAGTCGGAAATTAGAGTTAACAAAAAAAAAAAAAAAAAAAGAAAAAGAAAGAAAGGGGGGAATCTTTTTTAGGCATTGAAGGAATAGAGAATATATTTTTGAAGCATCTAGTACCTAGAAAATGTATCATTTTTTAATAAATCGAGATATACTCTTCCACGCCATACTCAAAGTGTTAAATGGAGTGATGCTGTTCAGAAAATATTCGATCTTAGTATTGCCACTTTCTATGACATAATTTTACTTTTTTATATCAAACATTTAATCCTTGACAAGTTAATTAATCAATAATGACAGTCTTATAGAAATTTTAACATTTCTCACATCAAAGTAACTTCTAAGTTGCATATGGCATTTGTCAGCACGATGAAAATTAGGCTATTTTTCCCATCAAAAATGAGTTTTATTATTTCTCTGGATTTTAGGATGCCTGAGTCCATAAATAATAATCATTACAAACGAAAAGAAGTATTTCTTCTTCACAAATGCTTATATACACATGCATCTGGTAGATCAGAATAATAGCAGACATTTATGATAAACAAAGTTGACTAAGAAAGAATTTTTTTCCATCAGTAAATTATTTTAAGTAAGATTGAATTTCAACAGCCAAGCAAATTGGAGTCCTTAATAAAAGCATTAAGCTAATAACGTTACCTTTTCAACTTATTCTTCAAGAGGCAAAAATGCTTCGTTCATCAGCATAAATTCCATATTAATTTTCCTTTAAAAAACGCAAAATTAATAAATTTATGAAAATTGTAACCTACAAATAACGTAAAAGCAAGTATTTGATTATAATAATGAAATTTTGTTTTATGCCCTATCAGTTTCGTAATGATTTAACAAAATATTCAATTAGATTCTGAAAAAGAGTTTTATTTAATAAAAGCTCCTTCTGCCTGAAAAAGCATATTTAATAATTAACAAGTATTAAAAGATAGTTACTTGAAGTAAATTAATTATGCTGATTAAAATTAACTGAATCATCCTTTTTCCGCAAATAATGAAAGATTAATGCATCAGCGGATAAAGGTTTGCGAAATGCAATTCAATTTGATTATACTGAAAAGAGATATAACAAGATCTTAAATTGAGCAAAGAAAAATCCTTGTTTTTGCCTGCATTTTGAAACCATTCAAGCACATAATGAATTCATAAATTTTGATGCTCTGGTAATAATCAATACAACTGTATTCAATAGCATTTTTTTATCGATAAGCGATAAAATATATATGCTGTCAATAAAATATTTTAGGAAAGGAAATTTACAAGTTACAGTTTGTTCTCTACGTGTATTTGGAAAATTTCTGTGCTTTTATTTGGAAGAGTAAATACTTTTCTAGAACTTTCCCGACAAGCTTTATTTAATATTACTAATTTTTTTTAGGAGAATGGGAAAAGATTAAATAATAGTCGGCAAATTATAGAATCCATGATAAAGTGATATATATTGACTATGGTCCTTCTCTCAGCGATAACCTTAAAAAGATGGCTATATCTGGAGGAGTTTATTATTTCTGATAGCATAAACAAACACCGATATTGATTCTTTTAATGGTATTCCCAGGAATTACTTTATCCTCTCCGAACGAGACTGTTCTATATTAAGTATAGAACACTATAACATAAGATATTACAATGGATACTACCAAATATCAATACTGAGTATTTGAAAATTTTCTTGTTAATACCTCTATTATGGTAGGTAATGTGTGAATATGTGCAAACATAAGTAAACATTTTTTCAACCAATACTGTATCAGTCACATTAAATAAAAATACGTGTATTTATCAGAGTGAAACATAAACAATAAAACAATTCTAAATTACAAAAAAAGGTTTGCGTTGTGTCCATTAAAAAGCCCATTCTAAGACTAAGGTCCAGGGTAAAATTAATTCTAATTAATTACAATAGAAGGTAAATAAAATCAAACTAACGTTTATTCATGGTGATACGATTAAGAATACAAGTTACATTTTTAAAATTGGTGGCGACTGGTCATCTAATTATCTGAAGAAACAATAGAGAAGTGAAACATACCTTCTTTATATAAGTATAAAAAAGGTATGTTACATTTCACATATAACATTTCACAGTTCCCGGATGGGATCCATCGTACAAAAAAATTTGGATACTTGATACAGGTGCAAAACTAAGACAGGATAACTGTCACGAGGCAGGGAATAATAACTATACGTTTGAAGATACATCTGTAAGAAGAAAAGAAAATATGAGAAAAGTTATTCAAGGACAACTCTTTCGGAGGACAGGCTTTCCTCCCCACAGCCGATTCCAACCGGTAGGACTCCGGTCTTCCCAAAAACACTGGCCATACTTAAGTCAAATACTCAGGAATTCTGGATTGAGTACGCCTTTCTTCTGTGTAGGTTGTTCAATCGTTCGTCACACCCGGGACTCCGAACTGCTGGCCTCCACTCTGTATTTTAGAAGACATCTTTTGTTTTTTCTTCGAACGTCTATATGAAATTTCTTTCCTCCGTCTCCTTCTCGTCATCCACTGCGCAGACACTTTTGTACCTGGCGCGCTTTTGAAAAAAATTGGCGAAGTAAGATGATCGGAAAAACGCCAAGCACAGGAACCCAAAGAGAGAACTCTTCACACGAAGGAGTTTTCCGACTACCAGAACACGCCAACTAGCGCGGTTCAACCATTCGGCCTCCAAGGCCACTCCACTGGGTCAACATCCTCTCTACTGATGGAAAAAGGGGGGAAGCTAACCTCGTCTCGAGGTGCAGATCCAACATTGCGAACTTCCTATCCAACTACTTTTCCACTCTCATAAACAACTCTCTGTAGAACATTTCCCCGCTAGAGATGTCACAGCAACCGGGGTCCTGTTTAAGTAAAAACTCCAGATGGCACAAACATCAAACATGTGTTCAAACGCTTGGGGGAAAGAATTTCGGGAAGCAGTAATCCCCAGATAAGGGATTCTGAGAATGAATTTGAAGCCGACGGTTTGGATGAGAAAATTTTTCAGAACCAGTGAATAGTATTTTCAACACAATAAACGAATTTAGGACATTAAAAATTAAACTATTACTTAACAATTAAATTAATTAAAATGTCAACACAATATAAAATGTTTCTTCAGCAGAAATTAAGTGTACACACTCATTATCCAGATTGAGTTTCAATTACTATTGATTTACCTTACCACCAGTCAGAAAATATGTATTCGATAACTTTAATAGAAAGAAGGGTAAAAATTATGTTACCTTAAGCTAAAAAAAATTAACACACCAAAAGTGCAGCAACAAGGCTTTAAAATAATTAAACAACATTAAGTGTCAAAAACAAAAGTACAAAAACCAAGTCAACTTAAGTCCCTAAACTCATATTAAAATTAAGCATCTTCAACATAAGAAAACTTTAAAAGAAACCAGAGCTAAATTTAAAGTTTACAAAAGTTACAGTTTAAACTTACAACCAACTTTAAACAACTAAAGCAAAAATTAATAACTTCAATTATTAATCAAAACGGAATTAAGTAAGCAAAACTTAAAGCTCCATAATAATTACAATTAATACATAACAAGACCATAAAATATACATTAAGCAAGATCTAATAACTCGTTATCAAATTCAAAATAATTCAAACACATTAACCAGAAGCATTAAATTTAAAAAACATGAATAGAAATTACTGTAGATGCTGCTGGCTGGGCAACTCAAAGAGGATAAGCAAATTTCATCTGGCGAATATTGAAAAAAAAAAAAAGGAATGTTTTTCAAATTGCGAAACAAAATTTATTTTTATAAAATAAGGCGAGGGAATTAAAAAAATTTTTTTTTTAATTTAAAAACTTAAAAAACTAAGAGCTTTTAGATTTTTTATTATGCCCAAAGGGACATTTTTTAAACTTTTTGTGTATTACCTTCATTTATTAAATATCACGTTCTATGCAATTTAACAACATAAAATTCATTTAAAAAGAAATGTTCCAAAATATTTCCTTTATAATTTCCGATAGACAGTCTCGAGCGCTGGATATAAAATTGTTTTCTTTTTCCACAGAGTGTTGCCATTGCTCGCTTTGAAATCGTTGAGTTTGCTAATTAAATCTTCGATAAAGTTTTAAAAAATATTAAATAGATAGTAAAACAAATTCGAAATTCAAATTTCGGGCTTCAGGATGGCCATGTTCGAGGGGAGGATTATGTAACTGAAAATTTAAAGGCTCTAGGTACCGTCGTCTCTTCACAATGCAAAAAGCATGCATACATTCATGCAGATTCTTCATTATTTAACTTCTTTAAATATAAAAAAAGGCGATAATATTTGGTAGCAACATTTTGAAAAGTGATTCAGACTTTTAGAGTGATTCAACGCAAAATGCCGTTTCGAGACTAATAGCCCTTCAGGACTAACGTTTCTTTGGGATTAAAAAAAAAGAGACATGATCTGTTTTTCGTATTTAAAAATGTTATTCATTCATTTTCAATGTTTCGTAATAAAATAAGAATGAACTTTTTCGAGCAAGTGACTGAAAAACAATAGATTACAAACAACCAGTATTTGATGCTAACCGATGACAACAGATTTCTAGCAATTTTCGGTGCCTCTTGATTATGCTAAATAGTTCCTTCAGTTTAATTAATTACAATAACTAATCTAACTTCACTGCACTATCAGTAATCTTATGCACTGATTGTCAATCTGTAGAGATCTGTTAAAACAGAAAGGGGACATATTATTATTTATTTCTAAGGCTCAATGAATTCAACTCAGATGAGAGTTTAAATTAAACCCTTTTGTTTATTCTTCAGACTGACTATTGTGTAGAATACCTAACACAAAAAGTAGAAGCCATTGCTTGCCTAATAACGCCGAATAGATGCTCCAGTCACCTTAAAATATTAAATTTAGAGTAAAGTGAGCTTAACTAACTTTTGAACCTTCTCTCAATCTTTCTCCAGGCATAGTAACAAAGCTAAAGCCGATTACGCGCTTCAGTAGCAAGGCGATATAAACAGAGTACCTAGGCAGCGATGGCCGCCAAAATCTCTTTCTTCGAACTCAAGAACTCTTCGTGTATAAACTTTAATTAAATTGCATCCTGCAGGGTGGAGGAGTTGATGAAAATAGAAGTGCAGGTAAAATAAAAACTTGCTAATTAATATAAAACTCAAGAACATGTGTCTTCTAATTTTGTTTGCAAAATCGATTCAAATTTATTCAGCTGGTCCATACTAGCGACCTATGAATTCACCAACACTGACCGTCAACAACCGCTAGGGTGATCAATCAGTAAAATACTTAACCTGTGAGAGAAAAATATACTAAATTTGAAAAATTTGGATATGTACACCACATGACTTCCTTGCGCGCATAATTAAAATATCAAATATTGCGCCTTTTTCCCTGCATTTCACTAAAACATATTGAATTAAATCTTCTTCGTCGATAGCGCATAAGCCACAATATAATAAATGCACTTTTTAAATTCACTATATTTATTTACCATAGCGACACTCGCGCTAGGTTCGCTTAACAGCGTTACATTTCATTCATTTTATAACTCAGAATGAGCAAAAATTATATCATCTGAATAATTATCTAGTCGTTGCCACATGTTCTATTCAAATACTATAATAAATTTAAAACGATGTATAAAAGAAATTAGACAAATAAAAAAGAAACAATTGTTGCGAAGCTTAGTTTCTTTAGATTGGCAACAAATCCGCTATTCTGCTAAGTTTCATATGTGAACAAATATGGCTGTTATGGTAATGCTTAGGCTTAGCCTCACTTAAACAACTTTTAAATTGTTGATAATTCTACAAATACTGCATGCAGGTTAACTAACTGAAACAAGAATTTATGTCTAACTTGCTCTCTTGATACTTGCTCTCCTGACGCTTTACAATCTGGATCTCCTAACCACACTAAACCAGATATTTTTCAAATTCGTTCTGGTTTCCCTGATTTTTACATATCATCATGATGATACCGGAGAGGGAATATGCGGTGGATCATATATCGATAAATTGATGTCTGTGGTTTCCCACAAGTTGCAGTCATCGAGATTTTACAAGGTGTGAGACAACATGCTCTGGAATTGCAGAAGCACAGAAATGCCTTAACTTTGTATTATAAGAGTCGACTTCACGACTAAGTGACAAGCGATTTTATCGACCTGCACCGTACCTGTTATCAAAGATTCTCGACTGACGAACCAATGATCCTATCGTTCCTTTGATATCGTTTCAACAACAACGAATTAGACGATGTAAAATACCAACGCAAAATTAAGAGGGCGTGAATAATTCCGTCTGCAGCTTGTTTCAAACAGAGAAACAGGTGAGAATGATCTAAAACTGTCAACTAGAGATGCTGTTGTCGCTGTCAAGATCCTCACATAATGAGGACAATAGTTTTACTTACAATAATTGTTTCTGTACCTTCAATATTGTTATGTATTGTTAATATACTTTCTCGTTTAGATTTATAAAAAAATTGTTTTAGTTCTACATGCAGTAAGTAATACGAAACCTAAATAAATTGCGAATTAATGAGTTCTTACAAGGAGTCGGTATACCGTCACCACTCCACCGCATTATCATTTCATATTATTTAAACCAAATGAAAAATAAAAATCTCTTAATAATAATAAGCTTAAATTTCTTTGGAACAAGCGATTTCGGATTATGCAGAATCTAGAATATCTGAAGTCCATATAAATGGAATTTTATTGCATTTGTTAAAAGAAATTTATCTTCAGAAAAACGTTTTTGAAATAAATACATTATTAAATGAATTAATTAAAGAATTTTAATGTACTATTTTTGTATTTAAAATAAATATAGAGAATGTTAAAAGCCTCGTAGAAATTATTCACACTTTTATAGTACGCCTCGATATTGCAATTTCAAAACTTTTCTTTCATTCAAATTTATTGAAAAAGAAATTGTAATACATACGATAAATACTCGTTACAAATAATACTTTTTTTGATGAAATTCCGCCAAAGCAAAATCATTTTCTAAAAAGTTAATTTTATTTTTGTTGTTTCCTAAATTTATTTTTAAATGTTCTTTTGTTTAATTGCGCAGTAAAGAATTACTTTGTCTTTATTCTATTGTTTATCTTAATATGCTTTTTCTTACAATATGTCAATAAAATTTGTATAGTACATCTTTGCTCTGCTTATATTTATTTCCTTTACATAAATAACATAAGAATTCATTTTCATTTTATAACTAAAGTGCACAATAATCAAAAACTGGTCTTTTTCATATATTTTGCTATATTTGTTACATGAAATTTTTTCTTTTACGGATATGCTCTTATTTCTCTTCTTTTAAAGCAGATATGTGTATATTTACTTATGGATCATTTGAGTTATTTTCTGTTATTTATTCACCAGTAAGTACATCAATGGATTTTAATACTCAGGCCTGCTACTGTATGCAGTAAACGAGATTTGAAAAATAATGCAACAAAGAGGAAAAAGCAATGCTTAGCGAACTATACTTTTAACGCAATATAAAAATCAAAACAAATATCAAGTGCATAATGGTTTTTATCAGAGAGACATAGCGCCAGCTTTTGCTGTTTTACCGGAAATATACTCCAAACGCATGAACAGTTTATTGTTTATTGAATCTCATATCTAAAGATAAAATAAATAGCATTTTTTTAACTCAGTCATCGATTTCTTCTGCTTCTGGCTCTTAAAGAATTCATTTATCATGAGCTGTGAGCAGATTGAAAGGATCATTACATTCCTTAACATAAAAGGATATGCAAATCGTTTTCCGTTCGTATTTCAATAGGATGTCAATCTGATTCACGATTTATGGAAATCTTTGTGTACATTTAGGCTCTGCACACCGAAGTTTGGTATGACCAATAGACGAAAGAAGATTTGTAATTTTCTATTCGGGATTTGCTTAAGCGTTGCTGTGGACAGGTTCTTTTTTTTTTTTTTTTTTTTTTTTTTTTGGATGCTATTAAAAGCCTCTAATGAAAAGAATGAAAATTCATAGTTTGAAAATAAATCAATAAAATTTTAAATAAATAAAAAAAAACTTTGGTTGCTGAATTAACTTGTGGTGCTTGCTTACATAGTATTATTTGCATAACTAGAATTGGAAAGATACAGAGAAAATCAGCATATGACCTTGCGCAAAAAAGATTTAAGTCAGGGGTTCTCAACTGGTGGTACGCAGGATTAACATAGGTGGTACTCAAAGAAGAAAATTATTTTTAACTACTAAATTCAAAAATTAAAACTCCAACATACTGATTGAGTTTTTCCTCTAACACTCGTAAATTTATGCGATCTGAGCTTTGTTCCAGAGTAGTGGTGGTAGGAGTACATTTTAGTTATGGTACTAAAGGTTTCCAATTTTTGTTTGGATGGTACGCGTTAGCATTATTTGATACAAGGGATATTTAGGATTTGTATTAAATTCGTTTACTTTGTAGAATTGTGTGGCCCCAACTTGTCAGCAACTGTGGTAGTGACTGCTATGAACTGTAAATTTACAGAAACACGTAAGAAGGGTTTAAAGCCCTTTTTATTCCACTTTAAAAATAACAGCTGCGTTCACTTGGCGCTCACAAACTACGCCGAATCCGCGGTGTAATAGCATCAGAATGTACAACTGAAAAAATAATGGCTGTATGAATAAATAGCTAGATCTCTACCTACGAGGCTATGAAATCTTAACTAACCTAACCGCGTTCTAAAATACAGCTGAGATTCAGCGAGATTTCTAATTAAGCAGTTGAAATATTCAGCAAACTGCCGAGATAGGCACACAGGCCAAACCGCGCGGTTCTTAAATTTCTACCTACCAACCTTCACGGTCGCGATTCAAGAAGCACACATACAATCTCGTTTTCCTTCTATTTAAACTCAACTTACTTCTGCTAAATTTGAATATACTGCGCTCTCTACAACAATTTACATACTCTAGCATTGGCAATGCTAGGGGAAAGTAAAGGCTTGACAGGAAATATAGCTTAAAATAAATGTTAGTTAAAATAAATATAAACCCTACAACTTTATTATTAGTCTTATAATTATTTCTCTCATACCCTTTATCATTATACAGTGCCCTAATACAATTCTTTAGAAATTCGATCAACATTCATAATTTGGGATTTCATCCTTTTCAACTATATTTCCCATCAGATTTTAAATGAAAACTCTTATTTTTCCAAAACGTCACAAAAGAATGACGAATCACTAAAGCTATCTGTTTCTTCATAAAGGGAAAATATATCACTAGCGCTATCTGTTTTCTATTGCAGACACTTTCAACCTTGAATACTTTCATTCAACAAGGTTTCACAATTTTGAGTTATTCATTTAAGTCAAAATTGTGAAACCTTGTCATTTTGAATTCATTTAATGGCATCTGTCTTCTAAGATGTTTATGCTTGTTAAGAATAAAGATGATAATATCCATTCTGTAGTATAATTGCTATAATATGCTATTAATGATTATTCAATATGATATGCATCAGCCTTTATTGAAGATTTTGAATACTGTAAGATTTTACCATCTCACCCTCTGAGCGGCCAGAGTTTTTCATAAGAAAGCACAAATTTCTCAAAACTACTATGAGAGCAAATTATTATTTATTTTTTTTATTTTAATGTAAAAACTCTCCTGTTATTTCATACCTGGATTTGTGTACTTTTGATCTATTGCCTTAACTTCTTTGACATACTTTAATATGCGTGTATAAGTACGTGCTTACAGATATCACGAAACATATTCTAGGCCGTATATTTACGGCCTTGTCGCTTAGATGGTTGCTAGGATAATTGCGTACACAAGCGTTGAAAAGAACACTGATATTTTTCATTCTTGTGAGTTTTCACTAAACGTTTGCAAAATTTATTCTAGGAGTCTTGAAATCATATACCTCTTTTGTTATCATTTATTTTCATTTAGATATTTTATGTTTAATTTTTTCCTTTGTTAAAATGGGCGTGGCCTGTCATGACCATAAAACCAACTTGTTTGGTTAGGCGGTTCGGGCTGCGCCCTCTACTGATACCACTCTTGTTATCTCCGATTTTAAACGCAATTTAAGCATTTTAGACTTAGAATTTTAAAATTACTTTATTTAGATTTTTTAATGATTAAATAATCTTAAGAGCTTTTTAATAACGTTCTCATCACGCTTTGTATGCAGCTAATAAAACATATCTTCTAATTGGTTACCAACGAGATATATTTTTCACAAGCAATATACACGCACTTAAATCCACGCCTTATAGCTTTAATTTATCTAATTATTTACGACTTTAATGATTTCTTTCATTTCAGTATAACTTGCTCATTCATTCATAAGTTATAACAAAATGCACATTACCATTTTGTTTGAATCTCCAAATAATCTAAGCGCACTTTAATAATGCATCGGAAACAATGATAATATATTAGTTTCTTACTCACTATTTAAAGATTACATCCTCGCATGGATAACATAGTACGTCATAAAGCACCTTTAGGCTGTTTAATGAAGCTCACAAGTGACCTGTATCATACGTACTAAATTATCATGCAATGGAAATAATTCAACGGGCTGCGAACTTTTGGCTATCATAAGCACAAGTGTTTCGCGTAGTATTGAACTGGCAATAAACCTCTGATGACCACTACCAAACCCTTTTATTATTTCAATTCTTATTCACTTTTCATTGTATTATATGGTGACGGATGTACGATATAATATTATCCATACCGTAATGCAACATGACTTTAACATTGATGACTTACAAAGGCACTTACGTATTCTAGCAATTAGCTTTTTAATTTTCTCCACTTGAGTTACTGACGGCATAAAAGGAAACGGTTCGACTTGTTATGATTTTTTACAATTAAATTCCGGGTAAAAAGCTTTCTTTTAAGAAATAAAAAGTTGTATGAAAACGAGTGAATATAAATCAAGTAAAACCCCATTTAATTTACTTAAAATAGTTATTTCATATTTAGCTTTAAATGTCTTCTATTTATCCGTAGCTGATATGTGTACCAAGAAACGCAATATAAATTTTCTAGAATGCAGTACGATAATAAGAAATGTATTGAATTAAATTAAAAGCTTCGGAATTAAAAGTAAGTTATCTTAATATTATCAAAAGCTAAAGCAATTCATTTTTTACGTTTTTTTTTCTGGGGGGGGGGAGAAAGGAACAGATTTCCTTTCAAATATCTATCGAAATGAGAAGAATGAGACTTATTTAAATATTAAACATCGAGAAATCTTCCGATGCATATTAATTTTTGAACAGAAAAGCGGCGAATAAATTTACATTAAGAAGATTGCCAAAAAGTCAATACCACAATAACTTAATACAGAAAATTTTACGTAAAATTAATTTTCACCTTTAGAATCGGATATCACAACATCAGAAATTCTTAGGTTTAACTCCACTTAAAATTCATTTATATGAATGAGAAAAAGCTTTAGTAAATCGAATTCAGCTGAAACTTTTATTGTCTCAAATTCCAAACTGCGTTTAAAAGCCGTATTTAGCAGAGGCGGAAATGATGCGTAGATTGCTTTTACGTTGACTGAATAAATTACTTTGGAATTTTAGCAAAAAGTTTTCTTTAAAAGCACGGTAAATGTCAAATTAAATATAGAGGATTGAATAATAAGTAATCAGCATCTGAAATGAGATATGGCAGAAGTTTTGAAATTTGTAAATGGCAGGTAATTCCTTGTTGGCAATCAGTTTCCCTTAAAGTTTTTGCTAATGTGATTAATTAGAACTTATTTGAAGAGATATATAATTTCTCTGTCAGTTTTGAACATAACTTAAGCAGAGAAAATGAAGATGACTATGTAAGAAAGTAGAAGAAATAATTTAATACGGCAAATAAGATTTAACGGCGAAGTTAGAATCGTATAACCGAAAGAAAGGAAGGAAATATATGTAAATCAGCAAATCAGTAACTAATTGAGTCAACATATATTTTCATTTTCTGCACAATTCTTTTACTGTCATCAACACATGTTCATTCTCAGCATGCTGTAATTTGCAGTATTTGGGAATGTTTCTGCATTTAAATTTAAAGCTTTAAGTATAAAAATAAGGAAATTTGGGTTAGTTAAATGTCGCAGTAAAATAAATACATTTAATTTAATATGAATATAAAATATATATATTATATTTATCTTAATAAAGCTAAATCTTTAAAGCTGAATATGAATAAGATTTAATTTGAATATACAAGAATGGAATTAATTAGTCATTGATAACTGTAATATTTTGGATAACTTCTTACCCCCCTTCCGGTAAACAGACACTTCTTCCTCAAGCATTTGTCGGGAATAATCTAATCCTCCGGTGATTTAGCCGTCTCATCACTCAGAGCATTATCCAGTAAGCATCGCAGGAAAAAAGGCCAATACTACATCCCAAGAAAGATAAAAGGACTCACACAAGAAACCAAGCCTTGGTTGTTTGGAACTAAACTGGAGTTTAGACAAGCTGTCAGTCTCTGTTAACCAATATACCGTCTAGAATGACATATTTTTTATATTGGTATGCATAATAAAAGTACATTTGCAGTTAAAGGGGAGTTCAAGGTTTCACAATTCATTTCAAAATGCTGCAGAAGATTTTTAAATAAATGTTCTGCAAACAGTAGTGTTTATAAACATTAAAAATTCTTAATCAGAATACAGTTTTAAGCCTTCCTTACTTGAGTTGTAAGTAATCCGTTAAAACTAAAAACTGAGAATATGTATATATTTTTTTTTAAATAGATATTTTCTAATCCCGTATAAATGAGGCCAATTGAAATGACACAAACACTTTATATACTTTTAAAATGAGTTATTTCGCAGTTGATTAGTGTTATTATTATTATTATTATGTTTTTATTATTATTATAATTATTTTTCGTTGTTGCTATGATTATTATTAATAATAATTATTAATTATAGCCACAGTACAGTGCTTTCTTTGAATTGTTGGAATTTAAGTTTCAAGGATGTTTAGCAAAGTTATGCTTAAGCCGCAAGATGGTCCTTTTGGTATTAAGTCTTTCAAACTACCGGAAATGGGCCACCAGCGGCCCAATCGTAAAGTCGCTTAACTCTAGTAGTTCGGTCCTCCTCTGGGGTTCAATTACTACGAACAGGCTGGGTTCGTGGGTGTTTTCGTGCTTTTTCCCCTGTGCAACGTGGATAAAAGTTAATTTCCTTTAGAAAGTCCTCCACGAAGGCATGCCTCCCGTTAGGCAGATATTTCTCGTATGTATTGTCATAACTAAATAAACCAAACCAAACCCTCCGTATGGTGAATACCAAAAGGATTTTGTCATCACTATAATCAAATTTAAAAAACAACCACCGGAAACGATCTTGCAGTGTAACTTCAACCTACTTTAGAAAGTTAATTTAGGTCCTCACTCGCCGCTGGTTATGTGGCTAGAGTGCTACTTTGATACTTCCGTGCTGCAATCTGATACATAACAGGAGAAAGTTTCCTGTTCTTGCTAGAGCCCCAAGTCCCATATAGGGCCTAACCTATAAAACATGCTGGTAACAAAGTTCTCCATTTGATGAACTAAATGAGGTAAGAAAGGTAGGCGCTTTACCTCTGCATTTGTTACATGGACTGGAGGTGTTGTGATAATAAAGGGTTAAAAAAGTCTCATTCCACGGCCCTATCACGTGGTGCCCCGAACGGACGGTTAGTGGTTAGTGACGCTAATGGCTGTACGGAAGGACCAGGGTTCGATTCCCGAAGAAGGAATGGATGTTGGTAACCGTACAGTTTCTGTGCGATGAGAGGGCACTCAAAATCCACCGTAAGATGAAATCATCTCGATAGGTTGTTTGTAAGTGGAAGAGGGATGGGAGACACTCAGACCGTCCCCTCTGGGTATTTTCTCTCTCGAAATTCCAAACTGGTGCCGAAGTTGCCAAAGAGGGTGATATCTAACATGCCTGTATGACTGTACAAATGTCGATCTCTCTCCAACCTATACCTATCACATGGTGCTTTGTGACAAATTCGATATCAGGTATTACTGCAAGCAAGCAGTAAATTTACTGCCAATTAGCAACTCTGTGAGCATTCCCCTTTTAACTGCGGAGACTTTTAACTGCATTTAACCCATGCATGAAACATATTGGAAAATATAAATTTTCATATAATACAAATACATTAAAAATAAATGGTTTAAGTTATGCATAAACCTTCCGCAGTTTTGTTTTTTAAACAGTCCCCTTATTAGAAGATTAGTCCGTGTTCCGAGCTTGCAGCTGCTGGAAGTCTTGAATTCTGTAACCAATCAGTTTTTTGTGCTACTTTTGGCTAGTTATAATATAAAATGTAATCATATATAACTTTAATAATCTATTAATTGTAATTAAAAGAATAAAAGAAGAAACTACTCCCAGCTGTAGACTATCATATTCTAACAAAATTTCGAGAACAATGCAGTTAATCTTCAGTAGCTATCAGCACGTAGAAATAGACCTTAAATAATTTCTCTTCAGATAAATGAACATTTAATTATGATAATAATCTGCCTGAGATTTGACGAATTAAACTGAAATATTGATAACCGCCAGAATAAGATTTATTTCTAAATGTCACTCTAATAATTAATTAATTACAAATGTATATGACATAGACTCTTTATTTTATGGATAATAAATACTATTTAATGCGGTGGTACTCATGCTAATATTTTTTTATAAATGTTTTCTTTTAAGGTGGTTTAAATTGATAAAAACTTATATGTAAATTTTACTTTTAGATTACTTTTGAACTCGGAAAAATATACTTAGCTTACCTCATATTTGAAGAAAAAGAAAAAGTTATTCTAGAGAAAATTGTGAGCAAGTTATTATTTTTGACTGTGAGCAAGTTATTTGAGTGATTTATTTAGAAAAAAATATTTTAAAATTCATTAGAATTCTTTACAAATTCAAAAATCAAAGAAACTGAAAGTTTATTTATAAATGATAGATCACTGACAATATTATATAAACCACCATAGCTGTATTATTTACACTGCATATGCATCTACATATAATTTATTCCGTTACAAATTTTCTGCAGAATGAAATAGTAAACTTCAGGTCAGACAATCACATTTATCAACTGATGGATAAAAATCATTAAGGAATTACAGAGTTACATGCTTACGTTCTGTAACCAAATCACAGTAATCGTTGCACTCCGTCGTTCGTGCACGTTGGAAAAAGGAATGTGCTCAAGATTGATTTTACAATCATCAATCTTGATGTCAAGGGCACGTTTTCGACAATATATCAGGAACTTGTGTCTTCCGAAAAGGATTGATTTCTTTACGATTTCCTCCGGTCTTAGAAAATCACCCCAGCGTGCCAGGAGGAATTAGCTTAGTTTCCACCATGTGTAAAAATAACCTGAAGGTAATTCGAAGACACCTCTTCTCAGTTCATTTCTTCTATCGAACTATGTTATTTTTGAAATTGCTTCAAGATTCTGAGATACAGTTTTCTTACTAAATGAGGAGATTTTGTTTCAAAAGTGCTTGGTAAGGGTAAATGTTCTTAGAAACATTATTTTTAAAGAATAAGGCTATATATTCACTTAATACCTTCAAAAGTTTCTAAATACCGAGCAAATTAACACCAAGAATTCAATATTCTGATCTTAAGGATACGTGTACTAGATCAAATGTAGCTTGATGAATTTTAGATTAGCTCTAGAATTAACAAATTCCAGAGTATAGGTAAATAAGGTGCACCATAGGTAAATACCATAGCTACCGTAGGTAAATTAGGTGTTAAATTTACTATGGATAATTTATTAAACTACATTTAATGCATATACTCTTAGAGTTAACGACTACAGACATTTTAAATTTTATTTTAAAAAAAAAACGGAAAGCTTTCAGATTTTTACTACCAAAGGGGCGTTTTTCAGCATTTTGTATGTTACTTTTATTTATTAAATATTCTGTTGTTCGCACTTAAACGGCATAAAATTCAATTCAATAGAAATATCACAAAATATTTAAAAACAGTATATCTTTAGAATTTTCCATAGTCAACCTCCGAGGTGTAGATAAAAATATTTTTTCCGTATACTGCCATTGCTTGCTTTGAAATTGTTGCGTTTGTTAATAAAAATTCGTTAAAGTTTTACAAAATATGAAATAGATAATAAAACAAATTCCAAATTCAGGCTTCCATGTACCCATTTTCGGGGTGAGGATTACATAATTCAGATTTTGATGTTTCTACGTACGTCGTTTTTTCACAATGCGAAAAATATGTGTACATTCAAGTAGATTTTTTATTATTTAATTTCTTTAAATATTATGCAGGGCGATAATATTTGATGGCAGCATTTTGAAAAGTGATTCAGACTTTAAATAAATATAATACCTTTTGGAGAATAATAGCCCTTCTAGCCTAACATTTCTTTGGGCTAAAAAAAAGAAATTTTAATTTTGTGGTGCTTAATGCAATTAGCATAAACCCTTCACACTCATCCGAAAAGTCACATTCATCCGGATCAAACTCTGGTTCAGCAGCCAGTAAATCTCAGACGAAGTATCTTTAGTAGCGTTCTAATAATTTTAAAGATATGATGTGGCATATGAATGTTTAATCTTTTCTTCCTTCCTTTCTTTTTTCTTTCCCCCCTCTTTTTTCTAAACTTACCATTACTCTGTGCACTTGTGGAACGTTCAAGCATAATATAAAATCGTATATCATAGGTTGTCTACTGATTAGTCAACTCCACTCATTAATATAAAACCGCATATAAATCTACCTTCACATTCCTGCGTGTTTTAAACGATGTTCAAATTAACAACGATGTTCAACTTGAAACATTAAAGAAACTACACAATAGTTGTTATGATGTACTTTTAGAGGGAAATAATAGAAAATTTAATATGTATCCATTTTGACAGAAACAGATATCAATAGATATATGGTGCACTAAATTTCAACTACATTTTCTTTTACCTTCTCTGAAGAAGGATTTAGTAGTAATATAAAAGCTGTTATATTCCAAGAAATATAAAACGCATAATCCAGAATTTTATAAACCTTTTACAGAAGTTATTTACCTTTTGATCCAACAAAACAATTTTCCTGTAGTTTTCTGTCTTATATCTAAAATAGTTCTTTAATTTTATATCTAGTAAACATTTATTTATAAAGTAATTTTTTTATTCTATGTATATGGAATATACAGTATCTTTGCAGGCATTTACCTTTTGTAAATTTGAAATTAAATACATTTATAAATATGAAATTCATCTGATTACTTAGTATAAAGGGAAGTTTATAGTTTTTCATAGAAAGAAAACCGTCTATGCGTTTGGCGGGCGTTGTAAACTGTAAATCTGGGAACGAAGGTTATAGTAGTTGAGGGGAGAGGTACTGTTCTCAACACACTGCTTTGGCCTCTGCTTCAGATTAAAACTGGAGGCAGTTAGTCGTCCCCGTTAATGTCAATCGGCTGGTCCTTAGGGTCAGTGACTTGAAAATAAGCTTTCGGAAAAGCTGACTGTGAAGTTTTAGATTGCGCACATATCCGTTTAGCCTTGTCTCGGGATTCTGCATCCACTTGTTGGACTCAGCTGTGAGTAGGGCCGCCGGGTTCGAATTCTCTTTATCTTCAATTACGGACTCTTTGAATAAATACTTTAAAAAAAGTAAAACAAGTGCAAATGCTAACTTAAATTAAATTAAGTCTTCACCTCTTTTTCTAGTGATCAATAACAAAACCGTTGAATTTCAAAATCTGTGACATTTTTATACAAAAACATATACAATCATATGCGCGAGAACCAAAGAACATTAAACGGCTCCGTTCAGTTGATCTATTAATTGATACTAGTTCTTCTAGCCATTCTTCTACTTTTCTGGATTAAACAAGCATTAATGTCAAACATATGATCCTCACCTTCAAAGCGCCTGACCTGCCGAAGAGGGTACCTTCACTGCCCTGCATAAAACCATACATTTCCAAACCCAATGTCATGTTTCCAGTGCCAGTGTTTTGGCCACTCAAAGCTGTCACGCCTTGTTAACTTAGTATGTGTGTGCTGCTCTCTCGATGGCCATGAGAAAAAAACTTGTATCCGTAACCCTCTGTATATAACAGCAATAAAGGGAGCACACGGCATTCTCCCGTTCCTTCCCCAAGTAGAAGCGCGAAAATGAAGAGCAAACTACTATGAAAGATGCAAAATACATCATATATGCTGAAGCTAGGAGGGTGGTATCTGAGGCTCAACCATGTCGAAATGTATCCCTTGTTGCTCTCATCAAATCCGTAAAGTCAGTTGTTACCCAATCAATTGCCTGCAAGCAGAAAGAAAAACCAATTCCCAAATATATAGCAGGTACTAACTAAGGAACAACTCAAAAGAACGAAACTACTGATGTAAAAAATACACAAAGTAAGAAAGGAAAAACAGAAAAAATAAGCAAAATTGCGTCCGATGAGCGCAAGCTCGTTAGACAGCATGAGTTTTGAGTATATGGATTCCGAAATGAAAGTCGAAGCGGAAATGGATATTCCTAAAAATTCTTTACCCTGCAAAAAAAAAAAAGCAACATAGGTACAGCAAACCCTCATAATGGATACTCTCTCGTCGTGGTTTCTTAATTAATCTGAACCCAAAAAGATCTCATTGATAATCATCATCCTGTCTACTATGTGACATAAGGAACTCTTCTGAAATCTGAAAATCTTAAGCTTCGGAGGTCTTCATCAATCAGGAAGGACTGACTGTCAGGAAGGATCTGAACTAACTGCAATATATTATGGTCTTTTGTACATCTCGAAGCTCTGCCACAAAAAGTTCATAGTTTACACAGACTCGTATAGTGCTCTTAAATCCTTGGAAGCTTTTCCCAACACTCAGAATCCTGTGGTAGTGGATGTTCTCAAAATTCATATAAATTTAACGATTCGAGGTTATGAAGTCCTGTACTGCTGGGTTCCTGGACATGCTGGAATAAAGGGAAATGAGCTTGCAGATATCGCAGCCAAATCTGCTGTTGAACTGTCCAGTCGCCTTATCCCTTTTAGAGACATCTGCTGTGTCATCAAGGGGAAGATACGGAAAAAATGGCAGCAAATTTGGGATGTTCAGCATCACAACAAGTTGAGAAACGTCAAGCCTAGAATTGAGCATTGGGATTCTGCTGGAAATCGTAAAGAGGACGTTCTTTTGACTCGACTCAGAATTGGTCACACTAGAGTCACACATAACTATCTTCTCAAAGCTGAAAACGAGCCTGTTTGTTTTAATTGTAATGTTTGTTTATCTGTTCGTCATATTTTAATTGAGTGTCCATGTTTTAATAGTCTTCGCCAGAAATATTTTAATAGCTGTGACTTACCTCTCGACCATTTAATCGGAAGAGAGATCAATTCTAATTTATTTTATTATTTAAAAGAGATTGGCTTTTATTACCAAGTGTAATTTGTTTTGAAGACTGTGTCTTGAATTTTAATATGTGCTTTTAACTTGTGTTTATATGACTTCATCCTCTGGATATGGTACATTTATCTACTTGTTTTTATTTATTGAATTTTAATCTCATCAATTGTAATCATCTCATCTTTTGTTTGGCGCGTCATAATCATCTCTGGTTTTTGCGCCATAATCACTCACTCACTTACTCACTCACTCAATCAGGAAGGACAATGCTTCTGGAAGGACAATGCTTCCAACGGTCATGCCAGCGTCGGTATTAGTCTTTTAACCTCAACTCTTGAAGTTCATGTTCTTGATTATCGTGTGTTCTTTGCATTTGCCTCTCAATGAAGGAATCGATAAGCAGGATTTGGATGATTTAATTAAACAATTCCCTGTATCTTTCATTCTTCAAGATAATTTCAACAGTCACAATCCTCTGTGAAGTAAAGATAAGAACTTAAATCATAGGCAGATAGAGAATATGATCAATTATCATTCTCTTTGCCTCCTAAAGAACGAAGAGAAAATTTCTTTCCACCAACCTACGAGGTCATACCATAATATTGACCTCGCCGTCTGTTCATCAGCTCTGTTTCCTCTTTGCTCACAGAGGATTGGGAATGATATTCACAACAGTGGCTACTTTTCTCTTTTTGGCACATTTAAAGATAATCAGGAAAAGCCCCATTGTAGACCTCCGCGCTTTATTTTATATAAAGCAGACTGTTCCCGTTTCTTTCATGATGAGCTACTGGGGAAATTGTGGATGATGTGGGTATAAACGATGCAGTGGAAGCCGTCACCGAGATTATTACTCGGGCAGCTAAAAGTTCAAGCTCGGTCTCATCTACAAGATTTTAAAATCATCTGAATAGTGGAATCGGCAGTGCCAATAGACTTATAAGACAGCAGAAAAAAAGCTTGGATATATTTCGTCACTATTCCAGTTTGGCAAATTATGGCCTTAAGAAAAGCCTAAACAATTGCGCGAAAGGTAGAGGGCAGAACTTGAGGGACTCTTGGATTTCCTACGTTTCAATGATTACATCCTCTACATAAAGCAAACGAGTATTAGAAAGAGTAAAGAAAGCAACAGGATTGTGTAATAACCACACAGTTTCCATTTTGGGAAAGGGTGGCTGAGTGATAGGGAACAAGGAAGAAATTGCGAATACAGTAGGGAAGAGTTTTACTGCACTGCCTGAGAGTAGCAGTCACCCACTCTCATTTCTTTCTGTCAGGCTACGTTCTGAGAGACTTCCTAACATGTTTTAACTTCCCAGTTCAGTGTCTTATAATGTTGAATTTACTATGCTTGAGGTAAAAGAACCTTTTGAAGACACACAAATGTAGCTCAGATTCTGTGCAATTACTTATGATATGATAAAGCATCTTTCCTGTAAGTCAATGAATGTCATTCTTACTCTATTCATTAGAGTGCGGTAAAAGAAAGTTTTCCTCACTGAGTGGAAGAAAGCTATTACTATTCTGATTGCTAAGCCAGGTAAAAACCCGAAAACTTCCTCAAATCACCTCGCAGTTGCATTTAAGTGTTGCATTTGCAAACTGTTTGAAATGGTAAATTGCCACTTAGTTTATATCTGGAGGAAAATAATATAATATCTGCTTATCAGAGGGTTTCCGTAACGTTACAATTGCCTCAGACAACATATTTCGCTTAGTACCTGCTATCCGTTAAATCTTCATAAACTGAAACCACTTGGTTTCAGTATTTTTTACATGGAGAAGGCTTGTGATACAGCCTGGATATATGATATTCTGCTGAATTTTTATGATTGTAGCTTATGTCGCAGCAAGCCAGTATTCATACACGAACTTTTAATAGCAAGAATATTTCAAATGAAGAATACTGCATTGTTTTCGAATGGCTCCTGTAAGGTTAAACAATGGATGTCCACCCCAATTAAACCATATTCATATCCATATCCATACATCAAAAGTCTGTTACATAAAATTAAAGCTGAAATATATTCTTGAGTATCCATGTGTATTATCAGACTGTGGTTCTATGAGAACAGAAATAGAATATTTTTAAAAAATTAAAAGAAATGCAGATAATATTTTTAAATAATGAGACTAATTCAGTTTTCTAAACAATGAAAACAATTCATCACAGATTTCATTTTATCGAAATAGAAATGAGTATTTTATTTCATTAATTTATTTTATGAGTTACACCATACATTTCGCATCAAAATTTATTCTTAATAAAATGTTTGAAGTTAGAAATATCCGTCACGTTACGTTATACTATCATACATTTACCATCTACGCTCTTTAGTGAGTATTTCCATTCAGCGGAAAATAAAATCTTTCATTTATCAATCATTATTTCATTTATGCGGAAGATAAATTGACAATTTTCAGTGTGCTGTAATTCCACGTGACATATAAGATCTTTGATTTATTTCTCAAATTATAGATATTATTCTTGAACAACTAGATGATGTAAGAAACATAAAACACAAATCTTAGTAATTTAAAACCTTACTTTATTTTAATAAGTTATATGTGTGATGTCATTTAATATACATTTCATTTGTATTATAACCAACTGAATATTTTATAAAATTTTACTGCACGATTGTAACTAATAAGAGTTATTTCTGTTGACACATATATATGTTAATTTTTAGGTACTAATAAAGTGATAAAAAGACAAGCTATTTTCTAATTAAATGTGTAATATACGAATAAAAAGCATCTTTTGTTAATTACGATCATGTTGCAAGTCTTCAAAATTGTCAATTAGGTGTGTACGTACATGTCAATTAGATATGTACGCATGTATTGTCAATTGATGTTGGTGTAATTTACATGTATTATGAATTATATCAATTAATTATATTATTGAAAATAATATAAAGTTTAAAACTCTAAAGAAAATTATCTAATTATTTTGAACCGTTAAGTTTATTAAATATTATGATTAAAATTTAATAAAAAAATAATTTCGTGGATTTTAAAATGGTAATATTCTGAGAACTAGCTAATCGCAATTTCGCATATAAAATAAATTAAAATGGGAAGTTTCGCACAAAAAATAATATTTAATAAAAAGAATCCAGTTTATCACGATTTTGTCGGTAAAATATTATATTTGAAAAAGTTTTTTAAAGACCGAAAATGTCAGCTATATGCTCCTAAAATAAAGCTAAAGCTACTAATAAAATTAAGAAACGAGTTTTTGTTTTTTTTAATTGATCTAACAGTAATTATATTTCTTTCAAAATATAAAATAATTCAATAAATAATATGTTATTCCTTGATAAAATACAATCTAAGATCCGTAATACATGGTCTGTGATAACTATAAATACTGCAATATTGCTAAATCGTCTAAACCTTCGTCAGCTAATAAAAGGAAATGATAAAAGTATATTTTTCGGTAGAAAAATATTAACGTCACCAGATAAATGTTAGATAGCATCTATTAGAATATAATACTCTTTGAGCAACAGACAGCTTGATAGTACTGCTATTTCGTGTTACGAAATGTTCCAAGGTTAAGAGCTGTTAAGTTACTTGTTTGAAATAAAACTCATTCTGCCTCAAATTCCTCTCCTTCCTTTTAGTAGACGGTTTTTAGCCTAAACGGCGTTAGCCCAGGAGGATTAATAATTTCAAAACTGCATTTTGCGTCGATTCACTTTTCAAACTGTTGCCACCAAATATTATCGCCAAGGATTGTATTTAAAGAAACTAAATAATGAATAATCTTCATGAATGAATATTTCTCGCATTATGAAGAGACAACGGTATCTAGAGCCATCAAATTTTGAATAACGTAGTCCTCCAACCAAACATGGGCACTTGGAAGCCCGAATTTTGAATTTCGAATAATCTTGTTTTATTATGCGTTTTTAATTTTGTAAAACTTTAGCGAATTTTTAATTAAAAAATTCAACGATTTCAAAGTGAGCAATGGCAACACCGTATGGGGAAAAAATTTTTATTCCCAGCCCGTGAGACTGTGTTATTATATGAGGGACGCAGCCCGACCCTCCTGCCAGACTTTACGTCACCCTATGGCCTTAAACCTTTTTTAAGTTTAATAAATTTCATATAACCTTTATTTCGATCAGACCTTTTCCACTCCTTCTTCTATTTACCATAATATAATCCATTTATATAATTTTTCATAATAGTCACAGCTACGCAAGACTGTGTATCGGAAATTCTAAACATACGGTGTTTTGCTGTTATTAAATATTTTGTGATATTGCTGTTAATTGAATTCTATGTGTTTTAAGTGCGCAGAACATAATATTTAATAAATAAAAGTAGCACACAAGACATTAAAAAAACGCACTTTTGGGCATAATATGAAATCTCACAGCTTTCAGCTTTCTTTTTATTATTATTATTATTATTATTATTATTATTATTATTATTATTTTCCTACTAGTACTCGAAAATTTTTCTCATCTTTATAAAGGTATTGACAGAAAGTTAAAAAAAATAAATAGAAAAAAATAAAAGAATATAAAACATAAAAAAAATAAAAACATAAAAACATTAAAAAAAAAAGGCTTTCAGATTTTATATTACGCCCATAAGGGCGTTTTTCCAAAGACTTGTACGTTACCTTTATTTATTAAATATCATGTTCTTCGCACTTAAACTACATAAAATGAAATTCAACAGGAATGTGACAAAATATTTAAAAACAGCATATCTTTAAAATTTCCGATACACAATCTCGCATACTTGAGGTAATTTTTGTTGTTGTTGTTGGAGTGGTTGCAGTGTTGTCATTGCTCGCTTTGAAAATCGTTGAGTTTGTTGATCGAAAATTCGTTAAAATTATACAAAATATGAAAAAGACAATAAAACAAATTCCAAATTACAGATTTGAGCTTCAAGATGCCCATATTCGAGTGGAGGACTGTGTTGTTAAAAATTTGATGTCTCTAGGCAACGTTGGTTTTTCACAATGCAAGAGAAACATACTGCCATTCAAGAAGAGTCTTCATTATTTAATTTCTTTAAATATAATATAGGGCGATAATATTTGGTGGCAACAATTTAAAAGTGATTTGTCGTTTATAGTGAAACCCCTCAAAATGCCCTTTTGAGACTAATAGACCATTTGAGCTAACCCTCCTTTGGGCTAACAATTAAACTCTTAACTGTTACTCTCATTATTAGAATCAATAAAATAAATCGAAATTTTAAATTAGAATTTCTTATATCTGATAACACAAGTAAGTGAAAATATTAAAGAAATATGGTTTTTAGCTTCACCTTAATTATACCAGAATATATTAACATGAAAGTTTGTTTTAAGTCTTATAATCGAATTATTCTGAACTTATCTGAGACGAATCTTATTAGCAAAAACAAATTATGAAATCGAGCAAATAGAGTTAATAGTTTTAATTTTACTATCCATTTCACTATAACTTTATTTTTATTTTTACTATATTTTTACAGTTTCAATGTGAATGTCTTGTAGCTATTTTGTGTAATTTTTTTGTGCCGATTGAATGAAATAAATGGCTACCAAATAACGTCGGTGACAATATATGCTAATGATCAAGATTAATATCCGTTTTTGTGAGTGTGGCGATAATTTTTTTTTTTCGTTAATGTAGGAAAAAAGGAAGCAGGTTCTACGTTCCTTACAGTAAAACTTATTTTGGTCTGTATCAAATTTTGCTTCTTTCCTTGGAATGTTTCCAATAACCGAAAGTTTCAGCACATTTTTCCCTACATGTTCGATTCCTTTTCACATTAATTTCATGTCAAAATCATTTATTTTCCTGTCTCAAAAAATGCATTTCCAGTGACTAATAACTCGCAAATGTTGCAGAGCGTGTTGTTTCTGAACCACTGAACTGAAGATATGCGTTTTTATAAGTACGAATTGTTGCTACAGCCTTTGCAAGTATGTTGTACATATGAATAAAAGGCTTATGGCATTGATTTCGAAAATTTTAAGCATAGAATTTGTATAACATACTTTTATGAAATGAAACAATTACTTGCTGTTCTGCATCTTTTTCAAACAACCTACTGACCTCGGAAAAATAAGCATAAGTTTAGTAAATGTATACTATAAATCTGATGTTCTATTACTGTAAATTTTTAGAATAAAGGGAAATAAGAAAAGAAAGAAAGATAAATGAGAAAGAAAGAAATAAAAACAAATGCATAGTTAAAGAAGATAAATAGGATCAAAAGAAAGATAAATATAATAGATTCCTTTTCTCGAAGAACAGAGAACTGTATCTGATGGGCCTAGAAATAGGTAGAGTGCTGCTCGAAAACTATGCCAAAATTAGGTTACTGTTTTAGCAAACTTTAAATACATACTTACTTATTTAGAATTAAAATTAAGGCAGATTTTTGTTTTTCATTTCCAGTATTTAACGATGAGAAATTTTAATAAAAAATTTAGAGATGTATATATTTAAAATAGCAGATTTTGTTTAGTTTTAAAATCTAACTGCTCACTGATGATTCATAGATAACTAGTGAGAATTTGGATTAATTTAAAAATCTAATATTTTTCTACTAGAGTCTGTTACTTAAAATAAGGCATTTCATTGGTGTAAGCGACTCAACTCTCATTAATGAACGCGACGTGTGTCGACATCACCAAACAAGGAAGACTAAGGAATTTTAAACAATGAGAGGATTCGACCATCTTACTTAGTAGTCGTTACCATAGTTACGAGGTAAGTCAAAAGCAGAAATATTCTTGAAGTGCCTATTCTAAAAAGCAGACTGTATAGTGAAGTTCTTTGGTTACAGATTATTCTCCTAAACAAATGAAATAAACAGCGAAAACAATTGCATTTACACACACACACACACATATATATATATATATATATATATATATATATATATATATATATATATATAAAGGTAAAACGTAAAAAGAAAATGCATAATGTTCAAGATGAAATGTTAAGTCAAACTGAGTTAGTTTTGGTTCTCAAAGCATTTTGATTGGATAGTTAACATTGCTGTAAAATTATTATTAGCTGCTTGAGTTTTAGTTCAATTTACATCACCAGATAACGTAAGAGTATATGACATAGATCTTTCTCCAAATGACGTAGTACAAATAGATGTTGCTATTTTTAGAATAGAGAAGGGAAATTAATTTAAACTACTAATTTAATCTTTTACATATTGTTTATTTTTCTTACATATTCAAGAAGAAAGAAAAAAACGTAGCGACAGAGAAGCCTTTTTAAAGAAAAAGGCTTAAAGTACTAGCAAATGAAAAAAAAAATCATAAAATTTTTATCCTGTAAAGTATAATTTATAAGTATCATTTTTTTTAAATATTTCTTTTTATATTTTTAGAGTCCTACTGAATTTTTCAGCATATCAGTCTAAAAGTCTTTTTGTCTGAAATTTCACATAATCATAATTCTTCAGATAAGGTTTTTGTTATCACAGAATATCACAAAACAAAACTTTTAAATAATCATTACTTATAATTAAATGTAACGCACATAAATATTTATGATACTAATTTCCATACTGATAAATTATAGTTGAACACCATAAATATAATAGGAGCAGTTTCAGAAATTATGGTTTCACCGTTATTATCTTTCATTTACAATTCCTGATTTTACCAAACTGGAAGGCCTCGCAATACTTCTAAACAAACATATTCAACAATAGGGTTGTCCTCTTGAGCTAACCAGTGTGTTCTCTGCACTGATGGCCCAGGGTGCCTAGTCAGTTACTTGAAAAGGTCTCCGTTCCTTGCATAAGGTAACTGGCTTTTGAGAACTACACTAATATATTCCACAATAAAAAAAGTATAATAATATTTAAAAAATTACACACACTCATAAAATGCGAGCCTCCATTATCTTGCATGAAGAGGGTAAAAGGAACGACTGTGCAGAGGTAATTACAAGTCTCGGTTTAGGAACCAGTACTCCCTCAACATACTCTATACTTAATACACAATCACCCATAAATTTTAACATGCATTTACCATAATTTCGTCTTACTTATCTGTACTAATTTCACTTATTTTTTAAATCTACTTCATTTTTAGAATAATTATAAAATTCGTGTTCAAAATTTTAAAAATATAAAAACTTATCTTAATAGCCTCTCCTAAAAATAATTAAAAATCTAAGAATTCTTTGCTTTCTTAACTAAATTTTTAGAATTCAAATTTATAATATTATAAAATTATATTTCTTTATATCACAGTGCTAATTTTCAATGCCCAATTTATTAAGGGGAAAAAGTATCAGTTCCCAATGTAGATTCAGTTACGCAAAAGCAGAAGTGAAAATATTTTACTGGCACCTATTTAAGTGTAAATTTAATTCCATTAACTGCGAATTTATTCGCATAAGAGCCGAATCAAGATAGTGCAGTTCGATGACCTTGAAAGCACTGGAACGATCTGAAACGTTAGCACTCGGAAAACATTCGTCATTTTACTGTAAACAAACGCTGGCACTAGATTCCATTTTTAAGAGCTCGCAGCCAATCTATTATTCGATTTTTTTTTTACATTTTTATATCGCTGTTTAATTACATTGCACTTATTAAATCACTGCATATGCTGGATTAAATTTCCAAGCATGGATTTTGACACTTGTTTTGGAACGATTCGGGTGTGGTTGACTTGCTGATACCGGGTTGCGCACATAGATTGACGGAGCGTACATACAGTGGGTGATAGGTTAACGAACAGTTCGGACAGCGAACAAATCGGACAACGAACACTTTCAGGAAAGATTTTTGTGGTCGGACAACGAACAATATTCGGATAACGAACAAAAACTAATTCTAACGAAAACCTCTCGGCTCTCGGAACACCTGACACCAGTCCTCAATTCGTACTGAAAATGGATGTGCGTGGGCGCTGACACGTCATCATTGGATGTATGCGTGCGCTGACACGTCATCACTCATACTACGTAGAAGTGAGGCAGCACCGTACGACGCGTACGGTAGTGTGCGACAACACTTTGTCGGTTGTGTACCATAGTTGGTTTCTGTCCTTGTGATTTTAGTATGTGCTTCTCTAAACACCTAATAAAAGAAACCTGAAAATCTGACAATATTATGGGACCTAAAAAGTGTGGAGTGATAAGAACTGTGCTCACCATAAAAACCAAGCAAGAAATTATAACTAAAGTAGAGAGTGGACAAAAAATGTCTGATGTTGCTAGGCAGTACGGCTTGAACAGTTCTGCAGTAGGCACAATCCTAGCTAAGAAAGATATCATCAAGAAGACTCAAGCCGCTAAAGGAGTAACGAAAATTGCATCTGAAAAGCAAAGAAGTGCCATCCATGGAAAAATTGAGAGTTTGCTTTTAGTTTGGATAAATGAACGGGAGATGAAAAGATATGTAACTAGTATGGCTAATCATTCAACAGAAGGCTAGAGAAATTTTCGAGAAATTGAAAGAAGTAACTCCAGGTTCTTCATCGTAAAATCCAGAATTCAAGGCTACCACTGGCTGGTTTGCAAAGTTTAAAAAGAGATCTGGCATTAAACATGTGGCCATGCATGGTGAGTCTGATAATGCAGATAAAGAAGAAGCTGAGAATTCTGTCTCAAATTTGAAGAATTCATTGAAAAAGAAGGGTATTGTCCACAACAAATATTTAATTATGATGAAACTGGTTTGTTTTGGAAGCGCATGCCGAACGGTAGTTACATCACGAAAGATGAGAAAAGTGTTCCTCTGCATAAACCCATGAAAGACATTCCTGAAAATCATTTCCTGAAATCCTGAAGGAGAGAGGAAAACAATCGCGATTGGAAATATTTTTAACGCCCAATTAAAGGAAAAGAACTGATTAATAAGTAAGACTATATGTATGTATTGTATTTGTAATAAATAAATTTACAAAGAAATTATACTTGTACACGACATTTTTTTTAAATTTAACTTTCAGGATCTCCAGAACGAATTAATCGAATTACCATTAACATATATGGTAAATCGGTGATCGGTTAACGAACAATTCGGATAGCGAACATAATCTTGGAACGGATTATGTTCGTTAACCGATCATCCACTGTATATTGAAGATACAGGTATTAATTAACTAATTCGCTTCCACAGTCGTAGCCACAATTTAGATGATAACACTTCTGTGAAGAACAGGCAAACTTTGACGATTTAAAACACTTTTTTTTTTTCTAAATATTTACGCGATGACTGTACACTTCGATTTCACTGATGTTAGCACTTTTGGACTTGCAGGTACTCGATACCCATTATGAATTACCGTTACACATGGAATGTTTGAGGAGATGGTTGGTTATTGCAGACATTTCTACTCGAATTCCAACGCACAGGACATGTATCCTACCGGCTCAATTGTAATATATTCAGGAACAAGAATTTTGATGCCGTAGAAGTTTTGATCCATAATGACTAGGAAATTGGAGGCGAAGCCAGATTAAAATCTTTAGCTATATTTTCAGCAACATGTTGCGGCTACACACAAGTCGGCACATTAAATGTGCCTATTTCAAAGGATCCATTTTTGATAGATTGCAGCAAAAAAGAAGAAGCAGACAGACTGGAGTCCAGCTAAGGTAAAACGTAGAAAGAAAGTGCGTAATGTTCAAGATGAAATCTTAAGTCAAACTGAGTTAGTTTTGGTTCTCAAAGCATTTAGATTGAATAGTTAATATTGCCGTAAAATTATTATTGGCTGCTTGAGTTTTAGTTCAATTTACATTACCAGAATTACGTAAGAGTCATATGACATGGATTTGTCTCGAAATGATGTAATTCTTGCTTTCATTACATCTCTTTATCTCTCTATCTTTATATATCTATATATATATATATTTAAATTTAAACAAATTTAAATTCTAAGCAAATACGTTTTAAAGTAAAAAAGTAGAAAAGCAAATTTAAATTCTAAAAAAAGGAAAAAAGCCAAAATAATTTAAAATAATTTAAAAATATGCAAACATGTAAAAGATTTAATTCTCGAACTAATCTACAATATCATTTAAATTCAGAAGCATAAGCAAATCAAGTGTAAAATCTATCCATAAAAATAAATCTACTAATTTAATAAATTAAAATTAACTTAAACATTTTTTTTTTTAAAATGCATATGTGAATGATCGTAGAGTAGGCAGGAGACAGACTTATCAAGCGGAAGTTGCCTCCAAACCTAACTCTCCAATCATTCAATTCGTGTTTCGTCATTCATGCAGGCAAGGGTAAAAGTCAAAACCAAAAGTAATTCCAATAACCCTTAGAAATTAACATTTAAGTATTAACATTTAAGAATTAAAGTTCAAAAAGGAAAATACTAATTAAGTTTTTTGAGAAACAAGCAAGTAAAGTCAAGAATTAAACTTTTGTTAAAAAATTAAATTTTTTAAAAATTAATTTTTATAAAATAATAAAAAAATTTAAGAAACCAATGTATTTTAGAAATCATTGTCTACAGAAACTTCGCCTACACGAATATGCATATTAATAAAAAGAAACTATAAAAGAACTATACATAATCCATATAAACCAATAAGAAACAAAAAGTAACAAAAAGAACTAATTCACAATTTTTAAAATAAATATATATTTAAAAATATAATTTCATATTTAGAAAATACTTAGATACTACATAATTTTTTTTTTTTTTAAATACTTAAAGCAAGTAAATAGTGAGTTTTAATTCTAACTTACCTACTATATGAGTGTTGGGGTCTGCAAAAGTGTTGTGAAAGAGAAGTAAGTGTGTTCTTCAAATTATATAGATGGCGCTTATGTAGGTAAAGTTGAGTGTCAAGCTGTTATCTTTGTTATAGTAAAAAATTTTTTGTAAATATTAATATTAATTAAATTAAATTAAATTAAAAATTCTAAAGGTAGTAATATTAATTATTTAGGGAGTTAAGTAACTGAGCCAATCAAGAGATGTATGTTTGCTTGAAGGAAATTAAAGTGATGTGGTATGTGAAAAAAATTAAAGTGAAGTGGTATGTGAAAAAAATGTAAACTGAATGTAATTTGAAATGTGTGCTCTGTTGAAAAATTGTGAAAATTGTTAAAAATTAAGTGAAAGATATTTTGTGTGAAAATTGCAAAAAATTAAAGTAATTAAGAAAAACTGAAAAGTTTTAATATTAAGGTTTTAAAGTAAAATTTCCCAAATTTTTTTTGAAATGAAGTCCTTAAAAAACCTCTAAACTAATATTCAGAAATTAATAAATAATTTTCAGAAATTATTAAATAAATAATTTTCAGAAATTTCTAAAAAATTCCTTTAGGAAGTTAAATAAAACTTAAATTTGATTATTTTTAAATATTAAAAGTTTAATGAACTTGATTTAATTGGTATATCAAAACTTAACTAAATACTGCTGGCTAAAGTATGGAAAATTAGAAGAAGAAGATTAAAATCTTCACTCAATTCGGGCTATAATTGAGACTTTTGAAAAGAGTTGGCCCTTTATTAGTAAAAGGAAAGAATCCAGTATTGATTAAATATACATATTTACAAAATATTTACAATAAAAATTTACAATAATTTCTCTAATCTTTTATATCCTTCATTACCCTCCAGTTAAGGTTTAAGGTAATGTTATCATATCCAAAAGAGCCAAAAAATTATAAAGTAAAGGCCTGCCTTTTTAATATATAAATTAATAAATTTTGGTGGTACTTGGTTATCAACTTGTACATTAATTAGTTTTATGATTTCTTCCTTTAAATCGTCAATTTCAGTACATATATTTTTTATTCTGGTAATTTGGCTATGAAACATGTTTTCTATTACTTTTATAGAGATATTAGAGTTCCAATTAATTAGTTTAATAGTAGGAAAATGGAAATTCCTTTTTTTATCAAATAATTTAATTTTGTTGTGTTTAATAATTTGCAGGTCTAGGAATTCAATAGTATCTTGATTCGTATTCGTTTTATTAAGTGTTAAACTATTTGGGTAAATTTTGAATTTCTCAACTGCTATGACTTTGAAAACTTAGTATATACCTCACTTTCTCTAGAAGAAATCTATACCAGTCTACTTGATCTGCCTAAACTCTTCCCTGATATGCTCAAAATTATGACTCTTGACAAATGGAAAACCTACCTAAAATGCACACTTTTTCATAAATACATCAAGTTTCAAAATCAACTTTTTAAACAAGTCAGAGAACTTCCAATGGGCGCGCATTCCAGTACTTCCATCTGTAATCTCTTTTTATTCATCAGAGAATTTACCTTCCAAAAAAATTTACAACAGAAAGAATTAAATTACTACAAGCACATTTACAGTCATACAGATGATCTTATTACATTTAATAATTTAAATAAGATTCAATACTTCGAGATTTATTTAGAATGCCTTATACTTAATAAAACTAATCATTCGCAAAATAACATCGCCTATCCTGATCTTCAAATAATTAACTACAAAAAATTTTACTGCTTGACAAAACAAGAAACTTCAATTTCAATAGTAAAAAATTAATAAACTGGACTTCCAACATCTCCAAAAATGTTATTAGTAATACTATCTTAAATCAAATACAACGTATTAAAAATATTTGCACAGATACAATAGATCTACAACGCGAAATTTTGCTCCTTATTAAAATTCTGAAAAACAATCTAATACCTAATCGATTTATTAACCATTGTCTTAAAAGGGCAGGCGTAATCATTTAACTGATAGGGATATTATAATTTGTTCCTACACCTGAGAAGGCGGTATAAGTTGGATGACTATCAGTTGCAGGATTTGCACATAGTGTATATATATACACATGTATAATATATAAAAGCTTCGTGCTATATAAAAGCTGTACTAACTGTAAAGAAATAAATTTCTCGCTGCGTCACGTTGAAAACGTATAACAGACATTTAATATACGAAAAATGAAAGACTTGAAAATTCTCTCTGGAAGTAAATCAGAGCACATTCTAAAATTTAGCTTTTAGTGAATTCTCATTGCACTGAACTTTACAGTAAGGTTTTAACACTCACATTTTACGTTCTGGAATTCATTATCTGCTGCGCTATGTAGTGGCTTAGACTCTTGGGAGAGCCAAGATATCTAAATCATGGTCCTGAATTAAGATATTATATATATGATGATTTTACCGACTTTAATAACTCTGCAGTTCGGAGGGAATTTTCCCTACTTTGAAACCAAATTAATAAATGATATTTATCGCCTTCAGTTAAAGTTGCTTTTACCTAAAAACGGGCAGTTTAACAAAACATTTTCTGCGCAACAGTAATCACACAAAAGTTGTATACATATAAACAAACCTAATTATACCATATTTGTGACAGTACCTTTACATCTAAAATACGTGCATTTCTTAAGTGGCAACATCAAGAGTGATTTATAAAATAAAAATAAGGTTTATTGATAATAACAGAAATGTATTTGTAAATCCCTAAATGTTTATAAAATATTTCCGTGAAATTGGAAAAAGTTTTAAAAAAGAAATTTGTGATAAACTCTTATTTTTTAATTTTTTATTCGCACTCATATGACCTCTTTAACCCATTGAAAGGTTGCCTTTCGAAGAAATTTTACTGTATTTTGAAATTTATTTGTTCTGCTTTTTGAGAGTATATTAATTTACGTTTAGAAGCGTACAAATTGTACCCTCTGAACTTCATTTGGCTCATGACTTACTGTGTATTTTTGTGTTATGAAAGAATATTTGATCTTGATGCTGAAAACATTCACGTTCGATTTCTGTACAGAAGTGAGTTACATTTGCATGATGCATCTATTTTAGAAATTCAAAGGTATCATAAATCTAAACTCCTGCATGTTTTCCATTGTATTTGAGTTCACACAGATGCTGCTTCGCAGATCTCAGAATTACGCTCATCTGGACGAAAGCTTGTTTTTTACAATTCATTTATATTATTTAATGTTACAATCGAGAAATATTCCATTCAGAGCTGATATTAATCACGTTTATAATCAGAAGAAATTTACACACTCGATATCATCCATACCGTCATTAATCAATGGAAATATTTGTTATACTCTATGTATATTTGCTCTGAATTTACTGAAGCCTCGATTTTATGTATTTTATATTACATATTTGTATATATATATATATATATATATATATATATATATATAATTAACAAGCTAGGAAGTAATTACAATGAAACATTGAATATGATAAGCTTATTGTGATTATTTCTGAATCTTTTGTGTGCTATTACCACTCATCCATATGTTTTATGTAGTTTCTTAAATTTTGTGTACATTGAAAATTTTTAAACAGCAAAAATAGAAATTAAGATCCAGCTCTCTAGAAAATACTGCATGTAGTAATAAAATGTGGGAAGATATTCTGCTTCACTTTTGGATACGTTTTAGAAACTAGGGTTTGGCAGTGTATGAGCACATTTGAAGAAATTTCATTACTTACAATAAATTGGTTTTCTTATATCAAGCCTGGCAATAAATTCATAAAAAATTGCGAAAATCTCCACTTTAGTTTACTCGTAGATCTGAGTTCAGCAGTGTTTAAAGTCAAGTACACAATAAGAATGTTTATAGTCTCAACTCAAGAGATGAGTTTTCAAGTCTGCTGCGCATCCGAAACTCTGAACTTATGAATCTTCAGCAACAGGCGATGCCTTAAAAGGAAAAGGCAAAAAAAGAGAGAAAAAAAAAGAAAGACTTAATCTGCTGTATTTGCTTTGTTTTTTAAGAGAGTTGTAAAGAGCTTTTGGTAATCTTGATCTATGTTTTCATTATTCTTTCTTTGCAATAATTTATATTACACTACCCTCAAAAAGTTAAGGAGCAGCATGTTTTTTATGTCTAATTTGAGAACGAAGCAACACAGAAACAAGAAATTTACAGGACATGTTCATTAAACAGTTTTTTAATGAATGCGGCATAGAATGTTTCTAAAGTTCAACACAAACATGAGTTACAACAAAAAATTGCACTCTTCGCAGATAATTCCAATCTTGGATAAACACTATAACACAGTTTCGTGAGGAAAACTGGGTGGTGACATTACAAAAATGGGTTCTAATAAGGAATGCGTCCGCCACTAGCTGTAATAGTACATTGGCGACAGGGACGTTCCATGCTGTCAATTAAGTTGCCGGCCAATGAAATAGGAAGCAACGACAAGGCACGGAGTAATCCTTGTTCAAGTTCATCTAACGACCTTGGGGAAGATATTCATCAAATATTCTCCAGATATTCATCAGCAACCCGATCTTGGCGCGGTCGCGCCTGGTCGTACATCAGAAGAAATCCAGGGCCAATAGCAGTGATATATGGGTGGACATATATTGATCAAGGATCTCGTCTCGATATCTCACACCGGTCAAAGTTCCTCCGTGGAGCACATGCACGTCTGTGTGACCACTGGAGATAGATCCCAGCCCAAACCATTATTCCACCACCTGTGGTTTTTCACAATGTGTGTTGGTTGTATCTGGTGCGTTGTTCTCTCCAGATCAACTGACGACCTAAATCACTCTCAAGTGTGTACCTAGACACGTCTGTGAAGAGAACAGATGCCCATTGTTAACTGGTTAAGAGACGTGTTCTCTTGCCCAACATAAACGGGCACCTCTGTATCCTCCGGTCAAGGGGACTCAAACAGCTGGTCGTCTTTCATACAGATCTGTACAGGTGTCTGTGCATTGTAGTAGCTGAGATTCTTGTTCCTGTTCCACTAAATGGTCTGCCATGAGCTGAGGCACAGTAATGTTACTCCTCCTTCGGGCCGAAAGATCTAAATAACGGTCTTCCGCAAGTGTTGTAACTTTAGGTCTGCCTAGAACATGTCTTCTATACACGAGATCCTGAATTCAAACTAATTCTATAGTCGGTGACCACATTACGAGAAACATTGAGACGTCTAGCAGCATCAGCTTGTGACATCCCCATTTCCGTCCATCCGATCGCCTGTCATCTCAACGAATCGGGCAAACGATTTCTCCTGGACATTGATAGACTCTCCTGTATATTATCCACGAAACTTTAATAACAACTGAAGATCAACACTCGTGAACAAAAATTACAATTTTTGCATTTTTTCTCCAACTCCTATATAAGTGTTCATTTCTATAAAATAAAAATGGTAGCTATTATTTTTGCAAGTATGTTCTTAAACTTCGTTACTGTCATGCATATGAACTGTGAATTTAGACGTTACTTACAATTTTGTAATGGTGAGCTTTGAAAAGCATGCTGTTCCTTAACTTTTAGAGGGCAGTGTGTTTTATAATTTTAACAAGAGGTAACCTTCTATTCTCATTCTCACTACTTTTAGAAAAATGAACGCTGATCACTACTTTCAGGAAATCGAACACTGACCATTACTTTATGAAAATAGAACATAAAAGGTCTTTAAATTTTATGAGAAAAAGGTAAATATTCCCATTTATAGTTACCATTTATGGCTTTAAGGAGTTGGAGAAAACACTAGTGAGAATATAGAGTCAGATTTCTCTTTTTTATGACCATATATTTATCATTGCAGATAATTATCTTTAATACTGTTTTCTCACTCACGAGCAGTGAAAGAGAAAAATTGATAAATAACTTATAACCTCTCTGGTTATGTTACTTTGAAGTACTTAGTCGTCAGTTCCTAATGACGGTCCATAGAAGTTGCATCACTTGCGATACTGCTTATATAGTAACACACAAGAGAAAAGTGAAATTTAACATAACATTTGTAGGCTACGGTTTGTGGGTGTTGCAGCTATAAGGAAAACAAACTAAAGTACGAAACTTCTTGTCAACATGTAAATATATCTATCAGCCGACATGCTAAGATTAAGACGGAATTTGAGTAACATATCTTACGCAAATCTACAATACAATATGTTTCGGAATGAAAAGTTCTCATAAATTATTAACAGTTACCAAGCTAGTAAAACTTAAATTATAAATGCAATATGTACAATACTGAATATGTACAATACTGAATTTAAGTATTATACATTGAACCAGAAAAGATTTCTTTGAACATAATAATGCATAGAATACTGCTAATACATTCTTTTGTATTATTCGAAAAGTTAAACTATCTAAATGGAATTCATTTAATTTTTAAACGAGGTATATTAATTGAACAAAATATGCTATTTGTAATTGTAGTATCAGCACAAATACTCATATTTCCGTGTAAAATTGTCTTTTGATTAAGAAGGAATTTCTAAAAATTTCAAACGAAAAATAGGAAACTATTAAGTTACACAAGTCTAAAAATTACCCTTTTTAAATATGATCCTAAAGCGGTTAAAGCTTCAGTTATGAAATGATTGTTCATGCTGAATTAAACTGTTGCAAAAGATAAAGATCACGCATATAAATCTTCTCAGAATTTTCTTGACGTCATCTTTGAAACTGGGGCTTAAACGACTTTACCGCATTAGGCAGCTTATTTAAGATTTAATAGTATTATTTAAAAAGGAATAATGCAGAGTCGAAGAAAGGAGGGAAGTTATTGTTATGAATACAGTTTTAGGTAACTCGTAGAAAACTTTAGATAATACTGTTGAGATTTTTTTTTTCTGAAAAATTCTCGGTGATATTTCATTATTTATGTATAGAAATATTGTACGCTTATCCATTGCTTGGTTATGTTAATGAAATCGAACATTCGGAAAACATATAATATGATTTTCCGATGTTTCAATACTGCAATTTCAACTTGACAAAACAGTATTTCATTATTTGTATATATTATTCATATTATTCACTATTAGGTTTCTGAAAAATGTAATTATTACTATGACTAACATCACGCCAAATCCGCGAATTTTAACACGGTAGAAAGGCAAGAGTTTCTTTTGGCGTTGTCTGTATCCTTGGATCCCTTGTAGACCCGAAAGTGTATATTTACCCCAGCTCCGTCCCAATTTGGAAAGAGAATTCTCCAGGGGACCAGAATTAAAGGTTTCCCACCTTCGAATATCTGTATCTTTAACAGAGTTCAAATTCAAAGCCTTGGCAGGCAGTCCTCCCTTGTCGACATATACTCTTATAAAAGAAAGCTAATCCGATTTCACCGCGAATTCGCTACAATCAATGACAGCAACTAAGTAAACAACTCAACTGAGATATTTCTCTCCGGCCTTTTAAAGCTTTTTAATCGGGCACAAGAATGTTCTGGTAATTTCCGTTTTCTCGATATTTCTAGAAAGCAAAAGAGTAGAATTATGGTAACAGCTAACACAATAGTCAATTACATTTATTTAGTTTAAATATAACTTATGAGATAAATTTTTATTAAATGTTAAATGCCTTGCTCTTGTATTTTTTATTTTCCGGCTTTGCTGCCGAAAACGGCTTTATAAAGAAAAACTAATTACTAATTAAACGGCATTATAAAGAAAATTAATGCACAGGCTATTCTGTTTTCACTAGATGGCGTCCGATGAAATGCTATGACTTTATTTATTTTTTTTATTATTATTAACTTTTGACATCGAGATTGCGCAGTTTTTGAACAGATGAGATGCAAGATGTCGGTTGTAATTTCGATTTAGTGCGTTTCTGTATACTTTAACGTTGAATTACTTGAAATTAAAAGTTTTTTTTTTTCCTTGAGATGTAGATTTCATGAATAGATCTCCGAAATTATCTTTAGGCAAGTTCACCCGGAATTCAAATTATAGAAGGAAGAAAGTAAGTGAAACCTTTCTCCTTAATTTTAGTACTTAGAATTTGAAAACTTAAGAATTAAGAAGTTAACATTCTTAGAGTTTTCTAAATTAGCTTTCTCTTAAAACTGGTCATTGAAGGCCCACCAGCGACCGAGCGGTAAAGTCGCTGAACACTGGTAGTTCGGTCCGCGGTTCGAATCCCGCGAACGGGCTGGCTGCATGGGTGTTTTCGTGGTTTTCCCCATTTGTAACGTGTATACGAGCCAGTTTCCCTTAGAAAGTCCTCCACGAAGGCATCCCTCCCCTTAGGCAGATAGCCCTCGAGGCTTTGGCGTAATTAAATAACCTAAAACTCGTCACGCGCTACATTGCACGGGGAAATAAAACAGTTTGGTACTTTTCCGTTTCGCCGGCGCAAATCTCTCCAAGCAGACTTTATTGGCGACAACATACAGTATAAGCATAAAAAATTTTAACAAATGTTAGTTCTAAGAATTTTTTATTCTGAAGGTATCGTTTAAAATTTTATAAAAAGCCAAAAAGTAAAGACAATAAATTTGTAAAAAGACATTAATTACTATGCTTTCTTGGTTCAACATCCTGATTTGGCGGTTTATATCACGTGACCCCAAGTGATCTCATCTCACGTAAACTACTCTGCAAAAATCTGATTCTCTCAGTAATTATCTACGTTAATTACAAATTAAATTTTAATTTGTAATAGAAGTTTAAATGCAAGAATTATTTCAATTCATACGATTAGCTTACTCAGTCAGAAGTTATGCAAAACGGCAATGTTTTACTTCACTAGTGCATTCTCATTAGAATTGATGAATTAACCCGTGACTTTGCTTTTTCTATATTTTCGCCCTCGGGTGAGCGGTGTGATTGCATCCAAATTGACTTAATTACCGCGAATGGCCTTATGGTATAAAACTGAACTATCTGGTAAGAATTTTATGTAATTAATTGTAGGCCAATATTGAAAGAAACAATCAATCTGATAAGAAATGGTTGCGACTTGTTTTGAAAATGAGGCGTAAAAGGTTACCAGCGAGGATATTCCGTTTGGCATAAGTTGTACCGTTATTGGAGACTTTATCGGCTGCGCCGGCAAAATGGAAAAGTACCAACAATTTTAATTATAATTCTACTAAAACATATAACTAAATACAAAATTCGTAACAATATAATTAAAATAATTAAAATAAAATGAATTAATAACTATTAAATGCAATTAAACTCTGAATGAATTATTTATTAATAACCTTATTAAATATGTTTATAGAGCTACTGTACACAATTTTGTTCATTCTTCAACACACGATTGCAAGAAAAAGTCGTTTTGCCGGAATGTACAATTTTACTCTGAGAATCTAAAATGCACTGTATTCTCAATTATCCGAGGGGGCTAATGCCGGGTAAGCAGGTCACGAATAATCCAAGTTATCATTTTTCATGCATATTATATACATTTATTTCTAAAAAAATCAGTAATTACTTTGTTTCTGAGAACCTTTATATATCTGTTGGATTACACTCTTCACATTTTTGAGAAAGTATTAATTTATTTGAGTCCTGTTTCGTCGACGAAGTCCAATACTGTTTCAGCAGAAGTCATAGCTGTCTCAAAACTGACGTAATGAATTGTCAGGAAATTTTTGCTTGTATTTTTAGTATCACACTCTGCTTCTTCTGTTCTTGTGGCATTTAAAACGATATCCGAATCATTCAAGCAATGAAAATTCGATCAGTCGAGCAGCTATCGAACCATTCCTCGATTTTAAAACGGCTGGTAGACATTTTCGAAAAATTTTACATTTTAAATATTTTGGCATACAACAAGCTGTATGTTAAAATCTTTGTAAAAAAGTATGTTATAAAAAGTGCCCCAAGGAAATTTAAGGTTTCACATTTTAAATTACGCCCAAAGGGGCGTTTTTTTAACATTTTGTCTGTTACATTTATTTATTAAATATCACGTTCTTCGCAGGTAAACCATAAAATTCAGTTCAAGAGCAATATCGCAAAATAGTTTTAAATTGAGTATATCTTTAGAATTTCCGATACAGAGTCTCGCACGCCGAAGATAAAAATGTTTTTTCTGTACAACGTTGGCATTGCTCGCTTTGAAATGCTTGAGTTTGTTAATCAAAAATTCGTTAAAGTTTTACAAAATATGAAATCGATAATAAAACAAATTCCAAATTTCACATTTGGGCTTCCACATCCCTATATTCGCAGTAGGATTACGTCATTCAAAATTCGACGGCTTTGTGTATCGTTGTTTTATCACAATGCAAGAAATATACATATATTTCTGCAGATTTTTCATTATATTATTTCTTCAAATATAATGCAGGACTCTAACATTTGGTGGCAACAGTTTGAAAAGTGAAACGGACATTTATAGCAAACCAACGCAAAATCGCAAAACAAAAACAATAGTCCTTCAGGGACGAAGCCCCTTTGAACTAATAATAGTTATTACGTTTTCACAGTTAGATAGTAAATTCTCGATTACGCTAAGGCGCAAACAACGCTAATATCTGAACACGCCGGATAATCGACTTTGCTGTAACATTAGAACTTTATGCACGAATACCGATTAATCATTCTCCTTACTTTCATGATGTTTCAGGCAACTGAAGATTTATTTTCTTCACGTTGTATTTATGATCTAAGCCAAGAATGAATGTGAATGTCAGAAGTAGATATAGAAAAAAACCATTCATATGTCAATGGGATCGGTCATCAATCTAATAATAACACTTTATGCTTCTGCCTTTTTACATCTCACCCATTAATTCATTTGCAAGTAAACTCGATGATAGAAAATGGATGCTTGTGAGTGTTTAATATATGATATCTCTCTGCTGCATTAATAATCTGATAAAAGACATGAATGTGTACAGTGTAATCAGAAAATAAGTTGCATTTTTTAAACTCGTTTTGATTTCATTGAAGTAGTGAAACAGAAAAGTTACTCTAACCAAGACAATTTCTTATTAGAATTCGTTAACTAAGACGATATTTTGCAATAATATTCCGAATCTCAAAATGTGATTTTTAATAGTTTTTAAATTAATATACATTAGAAAATATTTCTATGCTAAATACGACTACATTTCTGCAGAACTTATTATTTTCTTATTCAAACTTTTAAGGTGCTGTGGAGATTTATTTAATTTAACTAACAGTTCATTTTTAATTAAAGCAACTTTCCTTTCAGTCTCGTTTTCACCTATGTTTTATTGTCAGATTTTTAATAAGTTAACGCGCGTGTATTCAAATGATCTAGAAAGTAGTTCTTAGTTTAAAGGAAGATTTTGGAAGAGGATTTTATTTAGTTAGAGAGTGCGGTATGCCTGCCTGAAGGCCACGTTGCTAGTTTGAATTACTAGCGATTAGATTGCTGAGGTATTGAGCGCTTCTAGCCATTAAGCTTGTTTCCACCGACTTCTACGAGTCAGAGCCTTCCTGCGCGTTAAATTATCCTGTGAGCCATTAGGCTAAATTTACTAGATTTCATTTTAAGTTCGTCGTTATCTGTTTTAAGCTAAGCCAGATGTGTTGGCTTTGTAAGTCCTAGTGGGGCCATCTGTGAAATCATACTGAGTGAATAAAGGATTTTTTATACCTTTCTTCTGACTTCTTATCGTCAATAAGACCTGAGGATAATTCCTCATACAGTCTTTTAGAGCTTATGCTTTTATTTAGGGTATTTTATACAGTAAATGTTTTGCTTTTTTTATTATGTACTTTGTTTAATCATGAATTTGTCGCTTGAATATAATTACTTCATATAAAATTTTACACAGCTTTCATTCTGGATCTGTTGACATTGTAAGGATAACTGAAGAAGAACCTCAAACGTAGGCACATATCTCCCTCCAGGTGGCATATAAGCATTCTGCACTGCACCATACGCATAGGGAAAATACATTCTCGGGATTGGGTATATTGGGATTGATCTCATCTGGATGAGATCATTTTTTCTACGCTTAGGAATCATTTGCTTAGGCTCGAGAGTACATCTTCATACCATTTGTTTACATTTTGATAGCAGTATCGAAAAGATTATTACTGTTGATGACGTGCGCTATATTTTTGGTGCAATGAGATTACATTTCTTACAGCATTGTAGTGCGGTGAATTAAATTAAAAAATTTTAGTGAATTTTCCTCTAAAGAGAAAAAGTATTATTTCTTCCAGTGTGCTAAATCCGTAAAATTGTATTAATATTAGGGCAGAGATTTTTAATAAATATATTCTTAATTTGAAACTGTTCGTAATAAAGGTGTGTTGATTATTAATTCATTATTTTATGTTCATTATATATCCATTCTCTGCAGATGTAATCTCCGAAAATATGAGACAAGTCAGTTTTGGCAGATGGCAAAAATGTTGTAAGTTTACTTAATTCGCAGTAAATTCACTAAATTTGTTGTTGGTCAGGATAAGTAAAATTTATTTTTGAAGTTAAACTACTATAGATTTGTATTAGAGTAATCAAGATACGTATGTTTAAATTGAATAATATTACTTTATAAATATTGCCCATTTTTTATGTGTAATATCTTTCGTACCTTTCTGTAAAACTATTGTTTATCAGAAAAGGAAACTCCTTTCCTTATACACGTGTATTAAATTCAGCGACAATACTGAATGCACTCTTTTCTTTCATTTAAGGCAACAGAATATTAGAAATGGGAAAGACATGGACACTAACATGGAAATAACATATGCAGTTGCAAATATTTTCTGCTATGTGAAAGGAAATGAACGCAACAGAATTGCAATAATAATATACTTACGAGCAACACACTGCCTTTACAGTTGGATCGAAATCGCTGGGTAATCAATCCAATGAGTTTCGGTTTTTGTACTAAATTCTAGAACTTGCGCTTATATAATCTAAGCGCTTAAGTTTGCGTCTGGTATTAACAGCATCTTTAAAGGATTTTATAATTTTATCATGCCATAATAGGAAGCCATCTGCAAAACGCTGCAAGTAAATCTTTTCTTCTGGCATTATTGTTAAAAGACAACAAACAATAATTTTAACATTTCCGTGTCACTCAATGAAAACAAAACTGTAAGAATCCCTCTTAAACATCAATCCGACAAGAGAAAATGATGTGTGTGTGTGGTTATGGCAAAGCCTCGAGGGCTATCTGCCTAAGAGGAGGGATGTCATCGTGGAGGACTTTCTAAGGGAAACTGGCTCGTATACACGTTACACATAGGGAAAACAACGAAAGCGCCCATGCAGCCAGCCCGTTCGCGGGATTCGAACCTCGGACCGAACTACCAGTGTTCAGCGATTTTACCACTCGGCCGCTGATGAGCCCAGAAAATGATGTCATAGGGAAAGTATGTTCATTCACGAGCAGGGATTTTTCCCTATGCGCATGGCACGGTAGAGAATGCTTATATGCTACCGGGTCTTGGTGACAATCTTTACTGATTTAAAGCTTATAGAAAAGGTATTTTTGATGTCTTCGGAGCGTTTTTATGGAAAGTTCTAGAAATGCTTGGCTTTCTCTTAAAGTAAGAATATAAATAAGAGACTCGAAGTGGCAATGAGCCAGCCTAGCTTAGGCTCTGTTTTACACTGCTGAGACATTCATCTCAACTATTACTTCTTTACACTTTGTTCTGAGAGTGATTTTAGTGATTTGCGATATTTATTCATTATGGAGAATTTCCTCTTATCTCTGTGTTATTTTTGAATTATTTATGGTTTAAAACAAATCTTGTCTGTAAAAACTACTTGTTCATCTCACGTTGGAGCAAAGTTTCATATTCATCTTATCTAGTTATTTAAAGGGGTAGTATATTCGAAACCTTAAATAAGACTTTTTTTCTTACGCTTTGCTTTCCTGTCATATAGTATTAAACTGCAAAGGAATAATTACAATTTGTTAACTAATAAATATTATTTGCTATTTTGCGAACAATAATCATATAAAATTAAAATTAAAAATCTAAACAGAAGCTTTTATTTATAATTAATTGCAATTAAAACATCTCTTGTATTTTAGTCTTCATTAAATTTCCATTCAAAATAAAATATCCAAAGACATAATTCAATTTTATCACTTTTAGAGGTATTATTTATTTATTTTCCTTTCTGTAGATTCCTTTTTAAAGATCAGGTTATCTGAATATGGCATAGCACACGAAGCCTACTTGCCTGAAAGGAAGAATGTGTTCGTGGATCACTTTAAACAAGAAACTGGCTCATATTCCCGTTGTACATAGTAAAAAACATTACTATGGATCCAGTTCCCCATTCGATAAGAATGGCATCGTTTTAAACAAGTATTAAAAAAAATGTATAACAATTATAAAGATTAATATAAATTCTACATGACTGCATACATGCACATAGCATGTGTAGCATGTAACTAAAGTAAAGCATCAAACTTTACACAATCAGCTTTAGACGTTGTAGTGTGCTGCTGTGGCATACTACAACGTCTTGCTAGGTCTGCGGGAAGATTTTCAGAATTAAATATGTACTTTATATCGTCCAGAAAGTCTTATGCAGAAAACATTCCGTACGTTAAATAAACAATGCATTTTTATTCTGAGACGGGTTTTACCGCTAATACGTAACTTAATCTTTTAGTTTCTTAATAAATAAACAGCTTTTTTGCCACCCCGACGGGAAAGTATGTAGTTGGTGATTCTGACTGCCGTACCGACGGGCTCGGGCTCGTATCCAGGAGAAGGCATGGATGTAAATTGTCTGTGGTACAGCTGCGCGAAGCGCTAGCCACTGTGCCACCGAGCCTCATCTGTACACTATAGCTGAATAAAAGATTTTACTTCCCATTATGCAGTTACGTAAATGATTAGGTTAGGTTATTTGAATATGGCAAAGCAGACGAAGGCTATCTACATAAGGGATGGAATGTCTTTTAGGAGCACTTTCTAAAGAAAACTGGTTCACATTCATGTCATACATAGCAGAAAGCACAAAATCCAACCATGCAACCAGCCTGCTTGCCTTGACTCGAATCCAGGTCAAACTACCAGTATTTAGCGGTCTTAATCATTCGGTCACTGGCGGGTCCTTTTGTGCAAATGCATGCTTCACTACCTGAAATAAGAAAGACAGGATGGCAGTTAATTTGAAATAACGCTTTACGAAAGAATTTATTACAAGCATTTTATTATTTTTACGAAGGAAATTGAAAATACTCATATTAAAAAGGGAGATTTGGGGGATTTTGATTATTACAAATTAATTATTTTTTAATTTAGTGTTTGTTATCTTATGTACACACGCAAGTATGTATATATAAGGTATACATATTTTTTAATGCCATGCATAATTTTGAAGATAATAGCTTAAAATTAGCAAGGATAACAAAATGTTGAAGAAATAAGAAGCGGTATCTAGAATCGCAGAAAGAGGTCAAATGCTATTTACCTGTATCAAATAATAAAAGCAGATATTTGTTCCCTACCACGGTCTCCGCAAGATGTTTCCAATAAATAAAACACACCAGATGTTCTTCGACCTTAACAGATGGATGGATGAAATATGTACAAGAGCGGAATCGACAAGAAAAATTATTCTTTTGTTCGGATGGTCAAAGGGAAAAAGCTACTAGGATGAGTGGAGTTATGCGGAGGACATAGAATTACACAAAGACGTGATATATTGTTCCTTTCTTGATGCCAAAACGACGTTCTTTTTCGAATGTCTTGCAGTTAACTGGTATCTGATTGACGACCCGTATTTCTTGTTTCATTACCGAGGTATATCAATCAATACTGAGTGTTTTCGCTAAGTAACGGTAATAGCATGCGTAGCTCTGTTTTCTATTATAACGCTGTCTGTGACCTCTGTTAATCTTAACGGAGAAGAATGCTGTCGAGAGCAATATAGTAAGAAATAGATTTTTGTTGCTAGTAAAGCCGGATATTAAGATTATTCCGCGTGGCTGGAGTGTGGCTTGTAATTTTCAGTTGCGTGATAGCTGCTGTCTGAAAAATGCTGGAAGAAGAAGGAATTCTAATGTTATATAAATAAGTCAATAAATCAATTTTAAAGAAATCTGAAAGGTTTCAGATTTTAAATTACGTCCAGAGGGGCGTTTTTCTAACGTTTTGTGCGTGTTACCTTTATTTATTAAATATCATCTTCTACGTATTCAAACTATAAAATTCAGTTCAACAGCAATATCGCAAAGTAATTTTTAAATGAGCATATTTTTAGAATTTCCGATAGAGTCTCGCGCGCTGGAAGTAAAAATGTTTTTTTTTTTTTTCGGACAGTGTTGCCACTGCTCGTTTTGAAATCGTCTAGGTTTTTAATCAGCAATTCGTTGAAGTACAAAATCTGATATCGATAATAAAACAAATTTCAAATTCAAATTAGGGCCTCCACATGTCCAAATTCTATGGAAGATTACGTTATTCAAATTTTGATGGCTCTAGGTACCGTTGTTTTATCACAATGCGAGAAACAGTAAGACCCCGCTTAACGCGGGGGATACGTTCCATCAAAGTAGAGCGTAATGCGGAACAGCGCTAAACAAGGCTATCTTTACATGTAAATATTGGGGTTAGGGGAAGATGGCTAGAAAAGTGGTTAGGTATTAAATTTAAAAAAGTATGTTTTTTTAATAAAAATAAAACCAAACATTTATTTCTTAAAGCCCAAATTAATACCACATTATTATTTCTTGCAAAAATAAAAGCAAAATATAAATAACAAAACGAATATTCTTAAAAAAAAAAAAAATAAATAAAATAAAATTCTAAGTCGGTCATATATAGTTAGCCTTCCGCGTTTTCAGTGTTCTGCCTTTTTGTGACAAAAGCATCTAATGTTGTTTGCCTTTTTCTTTTGCGTTGTTCTCTTAAAAGTTCTTCATAAACGGATAGAGCATCTCTAACACCCCGCCTTACTTTTGAGCTCCTGTCAAAATTCGGATCATTTTCAATGGATTGATCCATTATTTCAGTTATGGTAGACAAGCTCCTTTTTACAAACGCCATCGAAAGTTCCTTTTGCTCTTCTGAATCACTGCTGTCAACATTTTTGTTTTCTTCTTGTTCAGTTAATTCCTTGAGCTCATCATTAGAAAGACTAGCCGCTGCTTCTTGAATTATTTCTTCGACATCTTCCACATTTACCCCTTCAAAATATGTCTGTACAATACCGCACCAAACAAGAAATACAAGTACACTCTTTCGGATATGTATTTGAAACCTATCGCTGCATAATATTTCGGGGAATCCCCGTATGCTGCGAGCGATTTCGTGGAATCCCCGGGTTGAAATAAAAGAGCGCTAAACCGAAATAGCGCTAAACGAAATAGCGTTAAGCGGGGTCTTACTGTACATACATTTATGCAGATTCTTCATTATTTAATTTCTTTAAAAATATAAGACAGGGCGATAATATAGTGTGACAACGATTTGAAAAGTGATACAGCCTTTTAACGTTTTTGACGCAAAATGTTAAACGAAATTTATAGTCCTTCAAGGCAAATTTCCTTTGGACTAATAATTATTAAATCAATCATCATAATAGTCAATAAATAATATAAATCAATAAATAATAAATCAATCAACGATCATGATAATTAATAAATAACATAAATCAATAAAGTCTAAAGTTATATATCAATAAATTTTAACAACGTAGAAGAAATGTGAAAGTGAAAATCTTGTTCTGATTATATTAAGTACTGCATAAATGGAACAAACTCTCTTAACAGTGAAAGACCCACCGGCGGCCGAACGGTAAATTCGCTGAGCATTGGTAGTTCGGTCCAAGGTTCGAAATCAGCGAACGTGCAGGCTGCGTGGGCGTTTTCGTGGTTTTCCCCATGCGCAACGTGTATACAAGCCAATTCCCTTAGAAAGTCCTAAACGAAGACATCCCTTCTCTTAGGCAGATAGCCCTCGAGGCTTTGAAATAATCACACACACACTCTTTAACAGTGAAAATACAAGAAAAAATATTTACAGTTATGTCTTGTAAACTTAAATTCAATACATTCAAAAAACTGGATGATTAATTTGAGAATTTTGAAATTCAGCAATAATACTTGCGAATACTTTTTGATGCATTCTTAGAAAAAATACGAGTAAGCAAAATTTTCGATATCTTTATCATGTTTACTTTTTCAAGAAATCGAAGCCACAGTATCCCAATTTACTTTCAAAGACCATGACCACTATGTTTTAGAAACCGTTAACATTACGTAATACAGTAAAACTCTTAATTGCTTACCTTAATGCTCTGAGTGCTTATTGCTTCGGCATATTAGCGGAATGCTCGTCTCCTGCACAACATCCATAAGGAATTTCACGTGCCAGCCACAACGTTAACGATTTAGTTTGCGAAACGAATCATCTTCTAGATCAGATTATGATTTTCTATTTCATTGTAGAAAAGCACAAGAAGGCTATCTGCCCCTAAAATAAAATTTTAAATGCAGTGATTTTAATCATTTTGCTCTTCTAATTAAGTAGAGTGTTCAGTTTGTGAGTAGGTGGCACAGTTTGCATAACTTTATAAATATTTTGCTTTCGTTTTTCGTAGTTCTTCGATTTCTGTATTATTTCGTTATATGCAAGAACAATTAAGCTGATTTGGGAAAAGAGGCTTAGAAACGAATTCGATGAATCTTTTGCGGACAAGTATTAAACTCTGCTATATTTTGTGTCGCGTCTTTGATTTTTTACTGTTGTAATTTCAGTTCGAATAACATTTTCATTCTAGATCAGTGGTTTTCGCAGATTAGGCGCAGTTTCATCGAACTGCATAATTACCGAACATCGAACTCCGCAATTTGTCAAGTCTCTTGCGTTTTGCGAAAATTGCTGTCTAAGGTATCACGTCTAGCCCACGAATTAGCAACGTTGTTTGGAGCAACCATGGATGAAAGTATGGGATATTTGGAACAACCATGGATGGAACTATGGTATGCTTGGAGCAACCATGGATGGAACTATGGTATGCTTGAAGCAACCATGGATGAAACTATGGGATGTTTGGAGCAACAATGGATGAAACTATAGGATGTTTGGAACAACCATGGACTTACTTCGAATCAGTATTATTATCTGGCTGTTCATCAACTTAGGTGGTTTGAAGTATATAGTGGTTCCATCATGAAAATGCTGAAGGAATTTTTTTATTTTCTTTCGGCAACTGAATATTATGGCAACCAAGATCTCCATCTCTTGCTACGTTAAGGAGCGGACAATCAAAACAATTTTTTCATTTAGGAAAACTTTAAAATGAACATTTTCTATCATCCAGATTGTAACTAAGATGAAGTTTCACAGCGTTGTTAGGAACATGGTGAAACATATATAGATAAGGTGACCAGACGTCCCGCCTTTGGCGGGACAGTCCCGATTTTTAGCAGTTTGTCCCGCGTCTTTTTAAAAAAGTCCCGATTTTTAGGAAGTATGCACGACAAACTAGGGAATATATTAAAACAAAACTTTAATTGGAATGTGCAAAAATCATTCGATCGAGTTACTCAAAATTTCACATATAGTAATATTTCTGAAAATTATCTTTTTAGTTAGACATCATTATTAAAAATATATTGATAGGAAAAGGTTAAATCTTAGACATCAGCGAAAATCACAATAGAAAACAAATGGTTAGAAATATTTCATCATTTTGAAACAAACCATGTTCCTTACAATAACGCACTAAAAACTGTGGAATACCCCAGAACTAATGCTGTGACTAAGCGCTTTTTTTCTACGGTAAATAAAGTACGGACATCAGAAAAATCACAATTCAGTGTTGAGACTTTGAAAGCCATTTTACACGTGTGAACATGATATTTAATATCATTTAATATCCGTATACGTGTGTACTGTATATTTTAATTTTATAACAGTTATTTTAATTTTAATGTGGTTTCCTAATGATTCTTGTTTCCACTTACAACTCCCTACCAGAATGAGTTTTTAGAATCGCGTTGAATGCAAATGAGAAGTGCTTAAGGAAGGTTCAACTCACCTCATTAGAGACCGCTAGAAATATTTAGTAGCACGTGTTTGCCTTCGGACGAAGTCTCTCTTGAAGCTGTTACGCTCGGCCGTATTATTACATGCCTTTTGATATTTGCCGGCTAGTTTAAACTAAGGGTCCTTAATTAAACTACGTTAGATATTTGTGTTTAGCTTTGGCTAAGTCTCCTTTAGTTAGTTATTGTTTAGATTCTTATTTTTCATTCTGATTTAAAGCCCGAGTAGAGGCTTTGTTGTAAGCCCAAAAAAGGGGCCGACTGTTATTTTTATTTGAGTAAAATAAAGGGTATTTTAACCCTTTTCAAATCTACGTTTTAGTTGTTTAAACTCAGCGATAAGTCGCTACGCAGTTCACTAGGTTCCTTGACGTTCTTCTTAGACAAAAAGAGTGAGGAACCCTACAAGTGTATTTCCGTGTTCAAGGTAACCAACCACGTTCAAATTTTCACTCTTAGCTATCAAAAACAACTCTTCTTTTCTTGATATGCTTATTAGAAGTGGAGACATGCCAGATTTTCTGATAGACGACAAACTGGAAGTTATCGTTTGCAACTGCGGAAGTGAAAGATTAAAGGGCAAATTAAAAATTCAATTTTCCTTCTTTTTATGTTATTTGTTAACTGCATAATTTTATGCATTTCAATTAGTGAGGAAAATCTGGGAAAGTATTTTCATAACGAATTTTTCTCATTTTCGTTTGGCAACGTGACTAATTATGTATGTCTTGTAATGCTAATCCGAATACTTTAAAAGTGATTTTTGATAATTTTTTATGATTTATGTTCCCAGCAGCCATGATAACTCTGAAATTTCCTTATAGAATCACTTGAAATTATTCACACAGAGTTTGTACACTATTATGCATGATGTAAAATTAGCTTTACAGAATTTAAATTACATTATTTTTCCTACATTTTTAAAACATTTTGTGTATTGACTAACATATTTAGCCATACATTACTAGTGAATCAGTATTTTCCAGTTGTTATATTTCACACTATGCTTATGGTTAATATATATATAAAATAAAGTCAAAAATACGTTTTTATCATCATTATTTTCTTGTCAGTGATGACTGATGTTTGCGTTGATTTCGATATAAAATTTTCAGTTTCTCGCATAAATTTTACAAAGTAATGAATTTTTTACTACTTTCGCAATGATTATATTTAAGAGTGAGTGCAGTCCAATAAAAAATCTCATAAATTCAGACATGTAACAAACATTTTGAGAAAAACCAATTGATCGAGGTCGGTTATATGTCAAGTCACATGTGTAATAAAAAGTAAAGAACACTAGAACAAAATAAATGTATGCACAATCAAAAATAAATAAACTTCTGCTTCAGTGCCCTGAAAGATAACTGCTCATTTGACGAAAATGAGAATCGTAAATTTTTGGGCTTATTAGGACATCTCTAATATTTGAGAATATTAGATCTTTACTTACAAAATACGACGTTGTGGTATGCAGCAATATCCTAGCATAATTTTAATCTTGTATGAATTTTTTGGAGGAGATATTACTATCCCTTAAGAGAAAATGCCTAATGCACTAGCTACTTAAATGCTGTTATATTTTGTAACAGGAAGTTTGTATCATCCTAATTAGGAATTACATAATACGAAACTTAAAGTATTTACTATTACATGAAACTAAAGGATTTTAGCCATTTATTTTTCATTCTCACTATTTAGAAAGATACCATGATTTATGAACCTATCCATGAATATATTTTGCAAAGAGCGAATAGTTAAAAGGAAAATTCTAAAAGATAAGAATTTTCTAAAATTTCATTTTCGTTCAATAATTCTGAATGAAGCCATTTCCTTGCCTTCCGGTTGAGTTATACAATAATTCATCAAGAGATAACACTCTAGAATTAAAATTACGTCTTTCTCCGCCGGAAGCTTAAAATATTAAATCTAGTTTTCGTCTTATCAACAACTTGCTGAATGTCTCAGTAGCAGTGCATAAAGCGAGTAATTCGCTTTGTTAACAATAACAACTAAATGTAACGCATGTGCGCTTTGCGGGAGGAATGGGATTTTGTAACCTGACAACGTTATCAGTTGCGAAAACATTTGAAAGTTGTGTATAATTATCATACGGCTTACATTCCGAATGTTTGGTTAGGAGAATAGAGAGCAAGACTTATCATTACAAACTTTTGAATGAGCTTGCAAAGGTTATTAGGAGAAGGGGATCGAGACAAAGTACGCATGCATAATTAAAGTTCCCTCTTAATAATAATGAAGTTGATATTAAAATTAATTTTTCTAATCAAGTTACAGATAATTCTTTATACTTTTAAATTAGTTAAAAATTTCTTACCTGTTAATACACTATCATTGCACAGTATTAAATCACAGATATGTGTGAGCTTGTTCTTGTAAAACCGAGTTGGTTAAATGCACATAAATCACTAATATAAATTTTTTATTAACGTTCTTGGATGTTTTATTTCAATGTTTGAACAGCAAAAATTGCAACAAACACTTTTCAACTAATGAAAAAATTAATTTTAAAACATTTTAAGTATCACATTTTGAACAGATAATTGTTAAACTGAGATCGCTCAATACTTGAGGCAGTTAGCGTTTTTACAGAATCGGATTTTATACCTATTTAAGTAATAAAATTCGCAAATGTGAATTTATTCGAATTTTAAGTTATTTGTGGTTTTGCTATTTCGTAACTGATAACGTCTTAACATAATTTTTAGGATTTTGCAGTGTGTTATTTTATAAAAACAGTTTTAATAATTTAATAAATAAATTCAAGTTGCGGTTTTAATGCATATTACAATCGACGCTCGTTTTATAACGATTCTTTGCGTCCTAAAGAGAAATTTCTTTACAATTTGTAGCAAACATAAAGAGGGTGGGTTTAGAGTAATCTCGTCAGTTGAGAACAACGATTATTGGAATAAAATGGTTGCTATAATCATTTGTTATTAGGAGGAGAGTAGACGATATTAACAGCATACCATTTCTCATTACTTAGAAAGATCGTGGAGGTTGTTTTGCTCAAGAAGATAAATACTCACATGGTAGATAAGAATATGCTAATTCCATACCAGTTTGGTTTCAGAAAAAACTCTCTACAACTAATCAACTATACAAATAGATGATAATCGAAGGACTCCAGACTAAAAAAATCACCGGACGTATCTTCCTGGATATTGCCAAGGCTTTCGATGTGTATGGCTGGGTGCATTAATATAAAAATGAACAATTTGGCTTTAACAGATTACATCACAAACATAATCAAATTCTATCTGACAGGTAGACACTTCGTCATTCATGTATCTAGTACATATACATATTCCACCAGCCGTGCTATTCTAGCAAGCATCCTACAATGGTCTCTTTTTGGGTTCATCCTCTTTAATATTTACATGAACGACATTCTCACCACACTCAAAATTACACTCGCAATATATGCTAATTATACAGCGATCCTGACACAAAATACATTTATCAGTCCAGTCATCCAATGGTTACAAAAACACATCCAAACACTTAAGACTTGCCTGAACAAATCGAAAATCTTGGTAAACATGGACAGGACCCAAGTTATCCTATTCACCAAAAAGAAAAACATCAAGAAAATCTAAAATTTTGTGGTATATCTATTCCATGGGCCAAGCAAGTCCCTTATATCGGAGCGATCCTCAGTAATATTCTCACATGAACCCCACACATTATCTCTATTATCCAGAGTTTCGAGCACGTAAAGCACAACTCTTCCCCTTAATTGATCGAAATAGCGTTGTATCAATTGACAACAAGTCAAACATTTACAAATCCGTCTTGTCCATTGTTACGTTATGCAAGCCCTGTACGGGGCTACTCCTCTCATACAAATAGAAAGAAACTACAAACGGCACAGGACTGCTTTTTGCACCAAATATCAGATTCACCATGGTATGTACGTAAACATAGAATACATTAGAAACCAAAAATCGAACTACTAAGAACTTGTTACTACCGGCTTGCTAATAAGTCAAAAGCAGATCAACAATCTTGCTGTTAGAATTTATGACTACATTGTCAACGAAACGTATAATATACCGTCAATTGTTAACATGAAAATTGATTAATTCTTTTTATGTTCTCTTTTGCCTGTGGCCCACCAGCGGCCGAGCGGTAAAGTCGCTGAACACTGGTAGTTCGGTCCGAGGTTCGAATCCCCCGAACGGGCTGGCTGCATGGGCGTTTTCGTGGTTTTCCCCATGTGTAACGTGTATACGAGCCAGCTTCCCTTAGAAAGTCCTCCACGAAGGCATCCCTCCCCTTAGGCAGATAGCCCTCGAGGCTTTGCCATAATCACACACAGACACTCTTTTGCCTTAATTAAGCAACTTCTACCGTAACTACCGATTTGTACTTCTGCCTATAATATTTATACCCAATATCCTTATTTGTGTTCTGTATATGTATTCTTAATTTGTATAATACTTTTTAATTTGTGTGCTCATTTAAAATTACTTTGCCTTATTAAACATATTAGTTTTCTCTTTCATATATAAAAACTTTCTTATATAAAAACACCAAAGATTTCTCATTTGCCTGTTAATTATTGTTACACTTTTTCGGCAATCACATCAGCTCCACTGCTATCAGGATCAACAGCTGTATTACTACCCTCTACTCTTTTAACTCTTACATGCAAAATTATATGCATTTTACTTACTCTAATCTATTTAAAAAAAAAAAAACTTTCTAAACTGTACTTCAGTTATGTTTTTGATATCGATTTGTAAAATTCAACTTTATTCGATTAGGGGTAGATCTCGCCATCTAAGCCTCCTGGTGCGACCACAATTCTACGGAGGAGACGTATTAACAGCAAACACAATAATCCAAAAGTGTATCATCAACTATTATTCGAGATCTAAAAACTCACGGTAGATTGAATTACTTTTGGGTTGCGTAAGTTAATTACTTGCGTGGGCTAATTTGTTTTACTTATCGTTTGAATTTAAAACAATGATGTATGCAACACTTAGAAGACTTACTTAATTACTTAGAAGACTGTTTAAAATTTCCAGTTTAACAATCATTTTAACCGCAGATAAAGATTAAGAAGAAATTTGTAACATATGTGCTGATTACACAGGTTGGAATTTTAAATAGTTGCAATACAAGAAAGCTTTCCTTAGCATCCCATGTTAGTTGGATACCTAATCTATCTCAAAATAAGTAGAGTCTCTCGAACAACTCCATTTACGTATGCTGTGACGAAAAAAAGAATCTTGCGATAGAAAAGCTTTCTTGCCATATGTTCAAAGCTGCTTGCCATAGACCAACGTTTCCCAAAAGCTGGATCTGAATCACGAAAGCTAAACGTCTGGTGGCCTATAAACTTAACGATATTGTTAACCTTACATATTAGAGTTATGTGAAACTATATTATTATAGCTTCTCAATAAATGACACCAAAATTTAGTAATTTAAGGGGACAGTGGACAATGGTTTAAGCAAAAATCGACCAAAAATTGGAAAATAAATATTTCATATGATAATATTCTATGGTTTTAACTCTATCGTCTACAAAAAACCGCTTGTGTGTAAAATTATTTTTAAAGATGTTATAAGCATTTGAATACGCTTGTTTACCTTTTTTGTGACATTTAAATGTTAGTAAAAAGGTAAACAATCATTTAAGAATCGTTATTTTTTCCGCGACTAATACTTTTTACTATTAGTAAGATATGAAGACCGCAATTTATGCAAATTTGTTTCACTGTTTTTCCACGGATGACTCACCCAGACATTATAAATGCCTAATAGGTGTGATATCATGCTTCCCACCCCCAAGTAGCACCAAATAATAAGAAACCAAAATCTCATTCAATGATAAAAACCAAATTAACAGTAGATGTTTTATCCAAAATACACAAGGCACACAAAGAAACACAAAACACTAAAGAGTGTTTACATAAAGTCATTTGAAAAAACCGCCTCAGAGAAACATTTGTATTGAAAACAGACTCGAAGTAGCAGTTATCACAGCAATTAGTAACTTCAATTTTGAGTGTTTAAATACTTTAGGTATGGAACAGGAAGATATAAATTCATGTTCAATATCTATTGGTCAAAGGCAAGATACATATCGTATAGACTAATGAAAAAAGAGGTGTTCGTCTGGATACAAGAAAAGAAGAGTTGCCAAAAAAACTGTGTAAAGTAGCTAAAGATAATGAAAATGTAAATAAAGGAAGAGGAAACATATGGTGCAGGAAGTTTTTAAAGTGATTCTTAGTTTAAAAAAAAAGTATTTAGTTGAATTTACTGGAAGTGTTCGAAAAAATTTCTAAAATAATATTAAATACTTCTTACGATTTTATTAGTAGAAAAATTATTTATGCATACGTAAAATAATTTTAAAATAATTTATATTAAATAAAATCATATATTAGGGCATACTGATAAGTAAATATTAAAGGTAAGAGTAAAAATATTCTTAAAATGTATTTTTCTCATAATGAAATTTTCGTGATTATTACATTTTCAAAATGCTCTATGCGCTTTAGTTTATGATAAAATGAATTGTAATTTGTAACTTAGATTCCTATTTATACATGTAACAAAACTTAGTATGCATTTTTGAATGCAAATTCATTAAGGGGATAAAAGTCCAATTAAAATGTATTAAAGTGGGAAATTTTGTCCAAAATTTAGGTATATGTGAAAGAAATGTTTATTAAAAACTAACATTTTATGCAATTTACTAATTGAAACTAAGTTGTGTTTGTAATGCATTTTCAATAAAAATAAAGCAAAATAGCAAGAAACAGAAAAAAATTAAGTCTCATGGAGCATTGTGAAAAAATTTTAAAAATTAAAAAAAAAAAATTAAACTGCAATGAGCCAGAAATTGTTTTCAAAGATATTTCATATAACTATAGTAAAATATACATGCATGCATAGTTTCATATCTCTATGGCAATAATTAAAAAAAGTGTTTAAACGTCCACTGTCCCCTTAATATCTCCATAAATTACATATAATGCTGAAACTTATCGTTTATTAATTTTTTTACTTAGTTTATTTCTATTTTAATATTGTCGCGTGCGTACGGCCGATGAAAAATGAACAAAAATTTATTATTATCACAACAAAAATGCTTAAATTTTCTCAAATTATCATGCAGTATTACAATATCTCACAGTAGTTATCTTTTAACTACTCAAATATCCAATAGAACGTAATTCAAAACAGCTAAAGAACGCTAATCCGCGAATTCGCTATAATCAACAACGGCAGTTTTCTAAACAACAACAAACTAAGCAACTCTACAAACTGAGATGTTTTCCTCCTTTTATAAGATTTTAAAATCACGCGCTAGAATTTTCCAGTACTTTCTCGAAATCAAAAAGAGATATTTATTTATTTAACGCACGCGCTCTTGTATTTTTAATTTTTCCGGCTTAGCTTTCTTTTAATATTCGTCACGCGCTGCACTGCGCGAGAAATAAAACCATTTAATTTATAATTGAACTAACATTAGCTTTTTAAATACCAAATTCGTAACACTGCCCCCTTCCCAAGGACTGCACGTCCCGGGCAGTACAATCCCTGGACAGGAAGCTAAACTTACAATTTTGGCATAAATGCAACTGAGGCATAAACATTACATTACAATATCAAACAATATAAACAATAAATGCAATAACTAACTTAAACAAATCAAATGCTATCAAATACTAAATACAAAACAAATACTAAATACAAATCAAATACTAAATGCAAATCAAATACTAAATACACATTTATAAACAAAAAGGACCATGGTCTGATACTATTTACAATTATTTACATTACGCACTATGGCCATAGTAATGAGCTAACCTGTCGTAATGAACGACTTTAGGTTTAGAGTTCGAAGACTTACGAATCCGAACCACGACGTCATTCAGCCTTTTTAGGACTGTATACGGGCCATCCCAAGGTGACTCTAATTCCGGACAAAGTCCTTTCCGTCGAGTCGGATTCCACAACCACACCTTGTCTCCTTCGTGGAACTGCGTCCAGCAGCTCTCGTGTTGTATCTGGTCTTCACTTTCTCCGTCGCCAAGTTCACTCGCTTTCGTGCGGAACGGTGCATCACTTCAAAACGGGCCTTGACATCTTGGATGTGTTCCTCAGGCGATGAAGGCGCATCCGTACGGCGATGAAACAGGCGGTCACAAGGCAGACGAAAGTCTCGACCGAAGAGTATCTGAGATGGAGAATAGCTGGTAGTCTGGTGTTTCTTTTCGACCCTAGCATGATTTCGACTGTTTCTCGAGCTGGTTCTTTCGGACAAAGCGTCGGCATTTCCAGGTGAGGATCCCTTCTTAGGATGGATAGTCATGTCTTTAGATCCTGAAAGCAGTTTGTTGTTTTTCAAGTCTAAGGAAAAATTGCATTTCCTTAAAAAGTCCAATCCGAGTATGCATGGATCTGTAATATCCGCCACATATGCCGTGTGATGGTAGGCGGCACTTCCAAACGTGATGTTTACGTTTAACTTCCCAGTTATGTCGATCTTGTCACCAGACGCAGTCTGAAGGGTAACACAGGATGGCGTCCAAATAAGTTTATCTTTAAACTGTTCAGCTAAATCTTTCCTAATGATGGTAACATTAGCTCCTGTGTCAATGATCATACTGCAAGGAACTCCATCGATATTCCCATTGATGGACAGTCCGTTATTGTTGCCACTCACTGTATAAATTTTAAGAGCTTTAAAACAAGGTTTTTCACTATCTGGCAACCTCCGTTCCTCGATATGGTCACTAATTTGTTTACTGCGTTGTTGCTGGGAAATGGTCTTATTTTCCGTACCTCGGGTTGTTCTGCAGTTTCTTCGTATGTGGCCTTCAACTCCGCAGTTCCAGCACTTTAGAATTAGTTTCTTTTCACTTCTGTTCCGTCTCAAGCCACTGACTTGTCTGGTAAAATCATCTGCTTTATATTCCGTACCCTGGGGTGTTCTGCAATTCCGTCTTAGGTGACCTTCACTACCACATCTCCAACACCTTAGAGCCACTTTCTTCTCGCTCCTACTCCGTATCAAATCTTCGACTTGTCTGGCTAAATCATCTAAACGAGGCATCAGTTGATCCACTGGCTCATGGACTCGCACAGCTCTAACTGGGTAGCGATCTCTACTAGTTGCTTGCTGGGCTGCCTCGAACTTCATGGCGTACAACAGAGCGCTTTTTATGTTCTTTACATCTGCCATTCGAAGAGCTTTCTGTATTTCAGTATCTCGGATGCCGTCGATAAAGTATTGTAAGGACAGGATTTCCCTTGTTTCTGTCGGGCATTCCGAAAAGGCGAGATGGGACAGCCTTTCAACATCCGCGGCGAGCTCCTGAAGTGTTTCGGTAGGCTTCTGTTGACGAGATTTTAATTGGAGCCTGCTGTAGTCTTTTAAACATTTCTCGCCGAAGCGCAGCTCCAAAGCGCCGGATAGAGCTTCGAAATCTAGCCTTTGATTTTCGGGAAGCGTCTGCAGGATATCCGCTAAGTCTGCTCTCAGAGAAGCGGCGAGATGACAGGCCTTAGCTTGGGAATCCCACCCATTCGCATCCGCAACGATAGAAAATTGTGTCCTATACACCTGCCAGGAGGTCTTCCCATCATATGTAGATAGTTTCAGAACGGAACGAGCAGGCATCGATAAAAATTTGAAACCTTCAGAATTGTTTCCTACCGTCGCTATGCACTTCTTTAGGCTGTCAACTTCTTTGGCGACGGCAGCAGAAACCCTATCATCAATTTGTTGTTCGACGGCAGAAACTCTCTCTTCTATATGTCCAACTTTAGTTTCAACCGCGTCTATTCTGCCTTCCATAGCCTCAAATTTATTTTCTATTACGCAGGTAATTTCTCTTTTCATTTCGTCCTGACCTGCTTTCATCTCATTTTTAAGAGATTTCATCTCTTCCTTAACGGATTCCTGGCCCAATTTCATTTCTCCTTTGAGGGATTCCTGGCCCAATTTCATTTCTTCTTTAACGGACCTTTGACCAGCATCCATTTTCTCTTTAATTTCTTCTTTAAAAAATGTTTGGCCAGCTTTCATCTTTTCTTGGAAAGCAGCAAAAGCAGTAATGAGCTGTCTCAATTGTTCTTCCATCCCTCTTGTTATTGGCATTCAAATCCCACTTCTGACACCAAAAAATGTTGCGTGCGTACGGGTTCGTTATGAAATGAATGCACAAGTCCGATGAAAAATGAACAAAAATTTATTATTATCACAACAAAAATGCTTAAATTTTCTCAAATTATCATGCAGTATTACAATATCTCACAGTAGTTATCTTTTAACTACTCAAATATCCAATAGAACGTAATTCAAAACAGCTAAAGAACGCTAATCCGCGAATTCGCTATAATCAACAACGGCAGTTTTCTAAACAACAACAAACTAAGCAAGCAACTACTACGAACTGAGATGTTTTCCTCCTTTTATAAGATTTTAAAATCACGTGCTAGAATTTTCCAGTACTTTCTCGAAATCAAAAAGAGATATTTATTTATTTAACGCACGCGCTCTTGTATTTTTAATTTTTCCGGCTTAGCTTTCTTTTAATATTCGTCACGCGCTGCACTGCGCGAGAAATAAAATCATTTAATTTATAATTGAACTAACATTAGCTTTTTAAATACCAAATTCGTAACAATATTATCTGCGGCGCCAACGTATCTTGATTAGGCTTGACTGCAATACAATAACAGAACCAGTCAATATTTTAAACGAGAGTGACGACATCGAGTTTATACTAGAACGGGGAAACATTGCTAGAATCTGCTGTCGCATTCCAGTCAATTTTCGGTAACGACACGACTTTATTAGAAGTCTTTATTATATGATGTTTATTAGTTCAGATACTGCGTACATTTTTTGTACTTATTTACTAATTATTATATTATGTCACATCTAATTACCAATGGATGAATGGTTAACAAAACATCAAAATACAAAGTGCGAGTTATAACCTATTACGAAATAAATTATGTTCAGACAATAAAATCTTTTCTTGATGACACTAAACAGTTAAGCGACGTTCAATCAAACATGAGTTTTGGGAATGGTACAAATAAATGGCCGTATGAGGTGCTATTCATTACGCATATAATGTGTAACGTGTATACGAGCCAGTTTCCCTTAGAAAGTCCTCCACGAAGGCATTTAGGCAGATAGCCCTTGTGTGCTTTGCCGTAATTAAATACACCAAACACCACCAAACACCATTACACATAAAAAGAACAAGAAAACATCCTGTACTGGACATTATTCTGACGATTATAAAAAATTTGGTTTTGTTAAAGGCGCTGATGAAAACCCATTGCGTATCGTTTGCTGTACAGCTCTGCCAAATGAGTTCACAAGAATCTCAAAGACTCGAATAAAGACCACCTCAAAGACCACCGAACAACAATAACTAGCCAGTATTCTTTAAAAATATATATACATAAATAATAAGAAAGAAAGAATAACTAGCAAGCAGACTACTGCTTCGAAATTTTCTCGAGAGGCTTTGCCTGGAAATCAGGTTATGGTTTTTACGAAATATTACAATTGGGGCTTGGATGTTCTCGTTCTCATACAGTTGCGTAAAAAGTTATTAGTACATGCGATGGATATATTGACATCTCGTATTTGTAATAAAAATAGCCAAATAAATGCATAGTTTTTCTCCAATAACACAGTGGAGTGTAGAATCGTGGAAATATCAGGTGATATTGAAGAAAATGTTGCAGGTCGCTTAAAAGAGTGCAATGTTTTTTCTCCTCAAATCAATTAAAGTACAACACTTCTAATAATGCCAATATAGTTATCAGCTTTTGAGATATGATGTTGAGAATACATCTAATAAAGAATTTTTGTTTTGTAATCCATTGAATACAAGAAAAGATCAGAAGAAATTTTTAACTTGACTGATACTTGCAACAGTCGAAATGACACTAAGTGGAAAAAATGCGAGGGATGCGGCTTACGGAGTGGCAGGCATCTGGGGAGAAAGTTTTTCAAAAATAAAACAATGGCATAAGAAAATATGTGGTTGCATCGCAGCTTTGACCATAAAAAATGCCATTGCTTTTTTAAACTGTTATGCAAGAGTGTATAAAATTCATAAATTTTATAAAACGTCGTCCTTTAAATTCCACCTTATTCAGTGCATTATGTAAAGAGATGGGGAGTGAACACGAACATCTTCTTTTACATTGCGAAGCGTGGTAGTTATCCAGAAAGAATGTTTTAAGAAATGAGAGATGAAATTTGATATTTTAAATCAACATTCCGCAATGGCTATAAATGCAACGTTTTGAATTTAAAGATAATTTTAGTGATGTTAATTGGTTGATTAAGTTAGCTTACCTATACAACATTTGATTTTTTAACTATGTAGAGACATTAGTTTATTTTTGAAGCAGAAAAAGATAAAAATGATCAATGCCCTCGCCGGGACTCGAACCACGGAGCCATAGTGGTCAGTACGAAGGCATGCTAAGAAGACTTAGGAAATACCTGAAAACTAAAATTAAATCTTTCTTTTCAAAGCAACATTATAACTGCATTTAAAGTGCTAGATGGAAGCTGCAATGAAAAAAGCACAGTTAATGAACCCTTGGTGTGGAAAATGAAATAAAAATGTTTTTATGAAGTTAACTGAAGAACAAAAAGAAACAATATTAACGGCTTGCCTGATGAAATTTCAATTAGCACCAAAGAACATTTGATAAGATTTCAGACAAATCTGAAAAAATATTTTCATCCAATTCATAGCAATAAAGTACGGATGAATTAGTGACCGAATTATTGATGCAGATACTGAATCGAAAATTGAAGAGACTTGTGATACAACGTTTAAATTCATTAAAACGAATTCTTACCGGTTTAGCCCAGAATGTTCTCGAACACAAGCCGAAAGCTATATAAACCCTGCTGGTCCGCAGTCAGTTAGTGTGTGTGTGCCTTGTCGAGAGGGCGAGTGAGAGTGCCTCGCATAGAGTGCGAGTTAGTTAGTATCGAGTTGGTGTCTCGTCTAGCGAGTCAATCCCTGCGGATTCGATCGAGTTGACAGCCAGGCAAGCAGCGAATGCAATTTGGGTCGTCGAGTGCACCGAAGGAGTCTCTTAGTGAATCGAGGTTAGTGCATCGTCGAGAGAGCGTGTTAAGCTCCAGGAACGACTGAACCGAAGAGTCTGGAGTTGTGCTTTGTGTGTCGTTGAATGCATCGCGAGTTGTAGCGTGGAGAGTCTCGAGAGTAGGTGGAGTTCCGAGAACAACAAGCAGAGTCGGGAGCTGTACTCTGGTGCTTTGCAGTGAAGCTGTCTCCACCGTAATAGCCTGATAACCTGGAGGCTGTGTCGCTGAGTTCCAGGGTATTTATAGTAGATCTTCGACGACTGTAAAAACGTGTTTTTGAGCTTTTCTGACCATACTGGCCAATAAAGTGTGTTTCGATACTTCATCGTCAAGGGTCGTCATTATTCACTCCAAATCCTCACGAACCCCGTAACAACTGGTGTCAAAAAAGAAAAACGCAACAATATTGAAAGTTATCTATCATTTGGGTTTACTTCGAATGGCGATATAATGGCCCGTCAACCTCAGTGTGTTGTTTGCGTTGAACTGTTATCCAATGAAAGTATGAAACCATTGTTTCTTAAAAGAGATCCTGAATCTAAGCATGCCAATTGAAATGATAAATCTGAAGAATATTTTAAGAGGAAATTATCAGAGTTCAAAAATAGTCAACAAGTAATAAAAGGTTCTGTTACTTCAAGTGAAAAAGCTTTGGAATCTAGGAAGCCTAGGAATTGCCAAGACTGGACAAGCTCACATTATTGGAAGAAAAAGTTTGTATTACCAGCAGCTAAAGATATCGTTTTAACATTATTCAACGAAAAAGTGCGTAATGGACTTGATAATATTCCGTTATGAATTCACGAAATGGCAAGTTCCGTCAAAGAGATACTTATACAAAAGATAAAACATAGTGATTATTTCACATTGCAGTCGAACGAGAATACCGATATACAGAACTTTGTTCAATTATTAGTTTACCCATACATTTCGAAGAAGATAAATAAATTACCGAAGAGTATTTATTTTGTGAATCTCCTTCATGAGAGAACAATTGCAAATAAAAATGCACTGGCGTATGCAGTGACGGAGCTCGGTCATTAACAGAAAAACATTTCTGTGTTATTTCAAAGGTAAAGAAAGTAGCACTTGTAACTAAATTTACTCACTTGCTCATTCATCGTGAAGCTTTAATATCCGAAACAATCTCCGAAAACCTCAAAATCGTTTTGAATCAAGCTGTGAAAATTCTGAATTTTATTAAAAGCCGAGCTTTAAATTCAAGAATATTAACGATTTTATCCCAAGAGATGGGCAATGAACATGAAACGCTTTTATTTATATACCGAAGTAATCCAGAGGCAAAGCGTATTTTTGAATTTGGATCAAAAATTCAAATTTTTCTGATTGATTCAAATTTGAATTGCAAAAATCTTTAGTTAGTGTATTATTATGGTTGGTGCGTTTAGCATATTTAGCTGATATTTAGCGAAAGTTAAATGAATTAAATTTGTAATTACAAGGACAATGTATTAATTTGTTTACCATTAGACAGAAAATAAATGCAATTACAAAAAATTCGAGCTAATAATCAAAGAATTGCATAATAATATTTTAAGCTCTTTACCACTTTTAGGAAGTTTTCTAACCGAAAATAATTTGAAAATAAAAGAAGAATTGGCGTCCGACATTAAAAATCATTGTTTTTATTGATAAATAATTTCAACATGTATTTTCCCGAGGATTATTAAAAAGAAAATTGGATTAAAAAAGTCCATTTTGTTCAAATGTAACTGAAATTTTATCTCGTAAGGAAAAGGAACAATTGATAGAAATTTCCTGTGACCGAACTATAACTGGACATTTCAAAAATAGGACCTTTGTTAACTTTTTACTGAACCGAAAACAATAATTTAAAGTCATTTCAAATAAAGCTATTAAATTTTCATTGCCTTTTTGCTAACTTATTGGTATGAACAAGGATTTTCTTCAATGTTATATTCGAAATATAAATATAGAACAAAATTAAAATTGGATCCTAATTTACGGTTAAAACTAAGTCAAATAAGACCAGACATAAAGAAATTGATCTCTTTTAATCAGGGCCAAATTTTGCATTAAATTTTATAATTAAGAATATTACTTGAATTTTGATGATTAAAATGGTAACCAATTTTTAATCTAATATTTTTTGTGTTAATATTTAATACATATAGTTAACAGGTTGTGCAAATGGCAAAATATTTTTTTTTAATATTTCTATTGAGAAATTGAAAAATAATCATTGTAAAATGTAGTGATGTTGCTAAAGTTTTTCAGTTTTTGTTTAGATGGTACACGTTAGTCAAAAGTTTGAGAACCGCTGTTACAGCCTAAACTTTAAAAATGTAAACTTTAAAGGAAATGTCTTTAACGCTTTTAATCACGTAGTAACTAATTCCATTACCATCAGAGAGTATTAATTCCAGAGGTAAGTGATAATCCGCTTCGTTATTAATACACATACGTTTTATTTACAATATAATACATTGGTTACAAGCATTATTTTTAGGCAAACGCCTTTATCATTATTGAGCTTAACATAAGGTGACCAGATTTTAACATTGGTAAAGCGGAACACCATTTACCGGGGTAGGATGGGGGGTTCTTGATTAAAAATTTGGTCTATATGGAGCAACACAAACTTCATAGAACGCATAAAATAATATTCTAATATATATTTTTTTATTTCAACATAAGTAAAATTTAAAAATATAATACATTAAAATATTACGTATAGTATTATTTTATTCTTTGGCATATTTCTCATTTGAGTGAATTCTTTTACTAGATTGCTGTCGTTTTTTGTTGAATAACTTTTGGACAACTTGTGGTGTATAAGACCTGAACGAATGATTGCGATTATTAGCATGAAAAGACATAAGTCCTTCCGCTAATGCTAATTTCTTTTCACTCGTCTCCATAGAATTGTTTTCAGAAAGAATTTTTGCATTTTAGAGGAAGATGCAGTAGTATTTAAATATCTTTTATGTTTCTGTGTCCCCGAGTGCTTTGAAATATCATTCTTCCATCCGGGCGAAATACTAGAAAATTCACCGTTACATTTCTCACATTTTACCATGTAATGGCTTTGGGTTTTTTAAGAAAAGGAAATTCACTTCTTAGATCATCTTTGAATTTGCATCCTCTGTTCTTACTCATTATGTTAAAAATCTAAAGAAGTAATTTATTATAAATTTATAAATTATATTATAAATTTTTATCTATATATATTGCTTAAAAACACAGTAAGTAGGTATATAATTACATGAACATATTTTATTGTTAGTTTAAAAAATAAATTAATTTGTTTGTTATAAAGTAACTATATTTTAAAAATTATTTCTTTCTAAATAATAACAATACTAACTTGCATTATTTTTCGTCTGAATTTGCCGTAACGTAAGTTGTAAACGGCACTTTCAAGGCCGACGCTAGACCTTTTGCAGCCACTATAAAATATAAATGATAAGAGTACTGTCTGCTAAATTCAAGAAAATTTATGTGTTTATGAAATAAATAAATAAATAAATTACGCACCTAAATTATCTGAATAGCTGATTTGTTAACATCACTTGTTTAACTAGCACTAGCACGCAGTTTGATGTGTATCGTCTGAGAGAGTTACAAAATGTTTTTGTCATTGCCAATAAGTCCAAACAATGGTGGTCGAATTCTAACAACTGATCAACAATGCGAACTTTGATAAGCAGTTCTCGATAATCAGTTGTCAACAATTACTTATTATTATTAAAATTTAGCATTATAAAATTAACAAAAATATTATAAGATTCACATCCTAGCGAAGTAGCTACATGGCCGCCGGAAACCGTATTCTCCCACCGTTCCCTAAATTATCGAGCATTCTTTCCAAAAATCTATTTAAAACGGGACTATTTTAAAACGGGACTAGACGCGGGACAAATTGTCAAAAATCGGGACTGTCCCGCCAAAACCGGGACGTCTGGTCACCTTCGATCTCCCATCAAACTAAAGTTATAGAATATCAACAGAGACAAGACGCTCGGAACGCCACCTAACGGCGCGAGCGATCAATTTATAACAAGTCAGAAACTTGGTACTTTTTGTCTTAAAGAATTCTTTTTAATTTGAGATTATTTGTATAATTTAAAAAAGAAACAGGTTTATTTAGATTCTTCTTGGCCTGCCCCATTTCTTTATTGAAATAGTCTCGTATTTCCTTTCTGGAATTAAATTTTTCGATCATACTCTTGAATTTACCAAACGCATATTTAATTAATTGAATTCTTAATATATTTAGCGTGGATGTATAACCACCTATGCAAAATGCTTCTTTTCAGTACATGCATGTTTGCTCATATTTGCAAAACTTAAATGGTTTATAAAGAAGATTTTACATCTACCAACTATTTTTACAAGTTAATATATCAAAGAATAAATTGTTTACAGATTATGTATTTTACAATTTTGAAATGCGAACATGAAGCTCATTTTTCTACTGCTCTAGTTCGTTTTATATAAAATCTTCACGTCTATTCAAGCTAATGAGTTCAACGAAAGAATCATTTGCCATATAATATTGCCAGGCAAGAAAGACATTTGGAATAAAACTTTTTTCGAAACCTGTATATAATATTTAGAGGAGAAGGTTTCCTTTCATGTTAAGTCAATACTTTTTCAAGATGCCCTTTTATATTATAATAACTTGTTTTATTCTCTCAATAGCTAATCTTTTTTTAAGATGTTTGCCCACCCCTCCCAGTTTTTCTTTTTATTTTCTTTCCTACCATCAAGTTTTATGGTCCAATTCTTCGAAGGTTATTTCCATTACTATGCCAGTCATAAAAATGGCAAATATTTGCTCGTTGTATCCATGAAATAAAGTAAGAAATTCATAAAAAGATTTCGTTCTTATAACTGTCTCAAAAATTCATATAACAGAATGCTTACGAATACAATTGCAATGTTTGCTAGTTTTTGAAAGGAAAAGATACTCTGAATCTATAACATATCGAAAAACAATTTCTGGCAATACCAGTGAAATAAAATTTTAGATGCTTAGGCTTTTATATTTTAGTAAATTTTCTGTCAAAATCGAAAATTAAATTCCGTATTCATAGAGCGAATTTACTTTCCGAGACGTCGAACAACGAAACATGTGCGTTAGATGTTTAATGCGATTTCTGAAATTTGATACTTACGAAGAGGAATATTTTTGCCGGAGAGTATGAAATTTTAATATTACAACAAAAAAAGCATATTTTCATTGAAGGCATATATACATAATTTAAGTACTTCTCTGTCATATAATCATACGATCGAACAAAACCAAATTCTCCCTTTTTCAAGATATTTGTCTGCCTGCTTTTTACACTCTAACTAGAGTACTGTTTACCAGACACAGAAGAAATTTAATATTTCATTTGTTGTTGCTGTGACTAAACTTCCTTGTCTGATATTAGAGCAACTCCACAAAATTCGTCATGGCAAGGAGGCAAGATTTCTCCTGTCTTTGGTAAGAGCCTTGGGCACCATACGGGAGACAGTACGACTTTTCTCAGTTCCGCACCAATTTTGAAGGACAGCATCCCTGGGGGACGGTTCCGAGGGTCTTCCATCATTTTCCCCTGCCATCAACCTCTTGAGAGTTCTTTAGGCTTGCCGCATATTTAGAGTGCCTTTATATCGCACAGATGTTATACGCTTATAAACATCCACGCCATCTCCGGGATTCCAACACGGGCCCTTCAGCATGGCTTCAGTATGGCACTAACCCATATTCCGGTTGGGCGGCCTTATTAGTATTTGTTTCTAGTTTAGTTTTCTAAATGTTTTTTTTTTTCTTGACTTTAGTCAAGTATTTTTGCTTGGTTTGTCTAAAATATGCACACACATTCTTTCAGATTTAGATCGAACTAGAGACTGACTTAACTAATATGTCTGTACAATGGCATCCTGTTGGAAGGATGAATAAAATATAAATGAACCGTTAGATGTTTAATGCGATATCTGTTAACATTAACAATCGTATAATGTTATCGAATCAATGAAATTTAATTGTATAGCAAATGCATAGCTAAATCATTGATTATTTCAATTTTTCAGGTACAATTTTGTTATCAGCTTAAAAATTGTATTTTAAAAGAAATCTTAAAAGAAATTATTGTATTTTAAAAGAAAGTACATCTGAAAATATGGAGCAGTTAATTTAGCTTTATAACTCTGGATCGCTAATATCCTTGAATGTTCCTGGATCCCTAATATCCTTGAATGTTGTAATAACATATCAAACAGCTAAATACTTTGTAGAAAATAAGGACACAAGTTCTTTCTGCTAGATATAAATGCCTTGCTTTCAGTGAATTTCTGGACTTTCTCCTTTTTTTTCTTTTTTTTTTTTTTTTTTCTTCTTCGAATGGATAAACAATTGTGGCGAATACAATGCGAAACTGATTTCAGAAAATAAAAGTTTCTGAAGTAAGCTTTAAGATCTTCTGATCTTTATGAACAACTAGAAATTTCCTGCGTTATGAACACAGATGATTTTTGTATTCTAATGTCAGATGTTGAGGTTATGGTGGCGAATGAATTATATAAAAATGAGGTTCACTTCTCAGTTAATGACAGAAGATAGCATTTAAAATCCGAAGGAGAAAGAATTGCGAAAGAACGGTTTAAAATATGCCCGATCGCAAAATGAAAGCACGAAATTTTATGAATTTTGAAATTTGAATTTTTCAGCAGTAAACTAAATTTGAAAGGAAATAGGAATACGAAATAGTTACTAAGAATAATCTAAAATTAAGATAAATGACTTGTTTTTAACAGTACAATACTTTCGTTTCATAAATATAAATTTATTAAATATGAGGCTTAAGTGTCTGTTTGTCGAGGATATAAACTATTGGTTGCTTGCGTAACTGTACTAGCCAATGGGGTGAATTTGCCACGGCATTCAAATAGTCCATATACACATACCAAACATGCAGTTATCATTGTTTAATTAAATTATCGTGGTATTTAAGAACATTTAGATATTTTTAATTCATACAATTGTTGCTTTTTATGCATTTATATATGAATTACCTAGATTATATATGAATTACTATATTTACATATGAATTACCTAGAAACTTGCAAACGTTGAGAAATTAAAGAAGACGAAACCAACTAACGAGTTGTGCGTAGTACATCTCATCAGGTAGGTTTACCCAAACTCCTATGCTAGATATCCTTTCGCGAAAAGAGTTTAAAATTTTGCCCGATTTTATTCCGACATTGTATTTTAAACTGAATTTTCAGCTGAACGCAAATTGAGCGTGTCAGGGAAAACGTGAACATTTGTTTGCATTAGCAATCATCTGTTTTTGAAATGGTTTAAAACTGAACACAAACTGAGCGTGTCAGGGAAAACGTGAACATTTGTTTGCATTAGCAATCATCTGTTTTTGAAATGGTTTACAACTGAACACAAACTGAGCGTGTCAGGGGGAACGTGGACATTTGTTTGCATTAGTAATCATCTGTTTTTGAAATGGTTTACAAGTGAACGCAAGTCATTTTAATTACAATTTATAATATCTAGAACAGCGGTCATTTCGTATGACCGCCGGGCTTTCTAGGTTATTAATAAGCAGTTAGCTCGTTAATCCTGAATCTGTTTAAACATACAAATACATTTTATTGTAAATATCGATATCTTCTCAATTTAGACTTCTCAGTATTTTTAACCTGACATTACTTATTTTTAACTCAAGCTTTCATAAGAAAATTCAATAAAACGCAAATGCATATCACTACAAACTTACAAAACGTGCGAATAAATTCTAAAGAGATAAACATTAGAAGAAACATCATCACAGTACATGCTCAAGACATGAAAAATATACAAAAAAAATTAATACACCGAGTACATGCAATAAACGAACACTCTCTCGAAGATATATTTGTAAGTATCTAGAAGGTTTTGAATAAATTCAACAACAATATAACCATCAATCCAGTAGCCAAGGGCCACATCGAAAGAAAGCAAAAAATGGTACTTAAGCAAACCTGCCCTTCTTTTTAACTGATATGATATGAAAATATTAAGGTATCCGACTACATTCGACACCCAAATTTTGGAAAGAAGTACAAATACATCTATTATTGGTTTTATTTAGCAGAGTACTACTGAAAATGATAGCAACAGGTCATATAATTATCAAAGTTTAATTTTAGTTTTTTCCCCTTACATTTTAGGTTAAAAACGTGTTAAATTTCACGATTACTAAGTATGTTCTCACAAAGAAATATTTATGAATATTTTACTTTTATTTTTGTCAGTTATGTTTATTAAGGTATAAGGAATTAAATGGACTAAAATCTAAGTGATGAATTAAAACACTTATTAAACTCTATCTGTTTGAGTACATGCAACAGCTGTTTTTCGAGAAACTTCCCTCTTTTCATTTGAAAAATTGTGGGAAAAAATTCTATAAACCTACATAAACCGGAACTTTAGTGTATTTAATCAACAATATTATAATAAATAGAAAGGCATAAAATCATCTTTTGAAAATTAAAAAAAGGATTGAATTCAAACATTCTCATTTTCAATTTCCTTCTCATTTTCAACATTCCTATTTAGAATACTCTATGCACCTTTAGAGATAAAATAAAAGTAGTTTGGGGAAGCTTAATATGAAAGCTTTAAAATAAAGTAATAATTTTTTTTTCAAAAGTTTAATTAAAACTGGCGTTTATAACGTGGTAGAGAAATAAAGAAGGATATTTAGATCTTTTATGAAGGAATAACAGATTTTACTCGTGTGAGTTCTTTGTTGGTAGCTTCATTTTGATAGATATTCCCTCCGATACATTTATAATATAATACTGCGTACTTGAATGTTATGCTTGTGTGTATAACAGGTTGATTTAGATAAACATAGAAATTACATAAAATTTATAATCAGTTTGCTCATGAAATCGTAATAAAATTAAATGATTTAAATTATATATGTTTATTTGAAAATTAAACAAATGAAAAGAGACTTTTCTTATGGCCTGATAAGTTTGGTTTTCTATTAAGTATTTTGACCTTGTATTTAGTGAAGTTTGACCTTTTTGTGTTACAAAGCGTTTCCTATTTAATCTAAGGAATTTTTATTATTTTATTATGAATAACTAAGTTTTTTGTTCATCTTAATATCTCCATGAAATAAAGGATGCAGTGTATCTTAACGAATCTAATCTAGTCGATGACCTAGTAAATTGTGTCAATTGTGTTTGATTACAAATATCAAACATCATTTAATTTTTGAAAGAAATCTCAGAGTGGTATATCTAAAGATCTTATGTCTTCTTTCTACCTGGCAAAATGGAACAATTTTTCGATATAAAGATTTTCTTATCTTTTCTCTACGCAAGTACGGGAAATACAAACTTTACCTGATTCGAAGATGAGTCTACCGTCTTACGTATTCATTACAAATTAGATAGTCTATCAAACTATAAATGATGCTTTTAAATTTAATAAACACTTTTGTGAGATAGGAAAGAAGATGATCTCCTTTTCAGTTACTTTTAAAAGGACTTCTGTAGACTAGTAGCTGATTTGTTTCCATCAATGTAGACAATTCAGTTTAATCCAAAGACTTGTTATTTTTTAATTTCTCTATTAATTGTTAAATTAATCCGAGCTTTTTACTCCTGATTTCCAGAAGAGATAAACACCAAAAATTTCGTCAAAACGTTGTTCCTGAGATGCAGAACTCTTTCGCAAAGTTTCTTAGAGAGCATGGTTGTCAGGGGTGTTCAGTACCAAATTGCTGGTCTCTTCGAGAGGTGAATGCAATGAGAGGCAATGTATGTTTCCTTTATTATTAATCGTCCTATATACTTGTCTGTAAGATGGTGATATGTGTGCAGAGAAGAATTTTCTAAGGATAATGAAAGATTTTCAGATAACACAATAAGTATTTTACTATTGGTATACCTTATGGAGGTTTAGTGTTAAAGTTTTAATCTAAGCCAGGGGTTCTCAACCGGTGGAAGAAAAATAGGTGAAAATTAGCAAGAGAAAAATACGTGGTACGCAAAAGAAGCAAAGTATTTTTAACTATTGAATTCAAAAATTAAAACCCCAACATCCTGACTGAGCTTTTTCTCTAACACTCGTAAATTTATGCGATCTGAGCTTTGTTCAAGAGTGGTGGTAGTAATAGTACTTTGTAGTGGTGGTACTAAAGGTTTTCAGTTTTTGTTTACATGGTACGCGTTAGTCAAAAGGTTGACAACAGCTGATCTAAACAAAGGTGAAAGGGTAGCTACATGCTGAACTAAAACGCAGAATATATTCTGCTAAAATGAACATATCTTCTACGATAATATATACAACACATACGATAAATTATATTCATGTAAACATATTTTAAGATGACGTATGTAACATATAAACATTTATTTTATTGTGTTCATCAGTGTAAACATATGCTATAAGTTAACTTAGCAAGATCAAACTTTTTTACTTTATTTATTTATTTTGCAGATGGAATTATGATGATGCAGGCAATGATATCTTCATGGAGAACGTTTTAAGAGAAACTGTCTCGTAGTCACCATATACATAGAGAAAACAGCGCAAACTCTCATGCAGCCAGCCCGGGATTATCGAGATTCTTAACTTTGATCTAACTGTAACCACATATTAGGGTCGTACCTCGGGTTGAACTGCTTCCAGTATTCCACATTTGTATTGCTCGACCTCTGGCGAATGACATCAACCTTTGCTTTGTAAAGTCTTACCTTCTTTGGAAGCATAAACTGCAACGAGACTTAATCGGAACGTAAGCGATTTATCGCTATGTCCTGTAAACAAACAAAAATGGACAAAGGATGTAAAAGACATTTTTATTAAACTCAGATAATTTAACAGAAGGCGCCTTTTTGTGCTTACAAAAACAGGCAGCATTTATGGCGTAAGTTAAAAGTAATGAATTCAAAGCAAAGCGAAAGTAAGTGGTAAATAGCCAAAGGCTACACAGAATGAATAACGCACAAGTTGGCTTAGATTAAACACGCTTAGATTAAACAATCTAAAACCTTTCTTTAAAAACTATCCTTTTCTATCTCATTTGAATACGTGCGAACTAAAATTTGCATTCTGGAAGGAAAACGGTAAAGGAGAAAGACAACAAAGCTATCTCTACGTATAATAAAAGAAAGAGTCTGTGTGTGTGTGTGTCTGTCTTTCGTTCGCGCTGCGCGTAAGCTAATAGACCCACGACTACGAAATTTGGTACATAGGTGCATCTAGACAAGAGCCAGTGCACCTCGAAGCGATTTTTTCGAAATTCGAATTCGAATTTTTTTTTTTTTATTTTATGTTTTGTGACGAAATCGCGTCATTTTGAGACATAATGGACTATAGGAAAGCGAGATTTTACTCTACACACTCCCTTTTCACATCGTCATGAAACGTAGGCACTTAGCTATTTTATGAACTTAAAATAAATTTCGTGTTCCAATAAATCGATTAAACACGAATTTATTTAACAAAGGGAGCTTAACACCTTTTCAACGGGATTTTTTCTAAAAAAGTTTATTTTTAAAAATGTACAGTTTATTTTTCTTTGATTTTTAGACACGTTAAACTTTCATCCTTGCGACTGCTTTTACAAAAATAATTTTGGAAAAATAATAATATTTTGTATTTTTAAAGAATTTTTTAAGTGAAGCTTCCGAGTATACTTCTCACATCTCACATCTTTAAAAATGTGATTTTGGCAACAGTCTTATTGTTGTTGATAGATTTTTGATGAAATAGCATTATTTTGAATAGTTTCATCCTTTTAAAAATATGGGTTTGGCAACAATTTTTCATCGTATTTCTTAGGTCACTCTTTTTAAGAGATTGGCATATTTCATTGTCATTATATATATGCCAATATATATATATATAATGCATTTTTATTGATTCTTTTTTTTTTTTTTTTGATAAAGTTGTTCTGCAGAGTGAAATTCTGCGCGGCATTTTATGTTTTTACTTCCTTGTACGAAATAAAAAGGAAGTATTGTAATCGCGAAAAGCTTCAAGCTGCATATTTCAACGAAAATATCCACTTTGACCGCTTTCGAATGCAATTTAACGATGTTTTTCCATGATATCTATACGTAAGGACAGAGCAAAAGACTCTTTTACTCCAAAAAAACTAAAAAACTGCTTTAAAATGAATTCTGAAGAGAATTTTTCGTGGCGTCTGTACGAACTTATGTACGTAGGTGCGTACGTACGTCCGTGCGTACGTTCGTATCTCGCATAACTCAAAAACGAGTAGCCTCAGAACGTTGAAATTTTGTATATAAGACTACTATAACATGTAGATGTGCACCTCGTATTTTGGTTTCAATCGGCCGCGCCAAACGGATATAAATATATTTATAAATATATCCACTCTGTTACCCGGCTCAGTGATCTCAGTTTCTTTACTCTTATATGTTTGTAAATTGTACATTTTTTGCTTTAAAATGATTGAATTATGTTGTTTTTATCTTCTGGTTAAAGTTTTTATGCCTTCCGTAATTCTGGAAGCAATATTTGTACAATTATCAACAATTTAAAAGCTGTTTAAGTGCGATTAAGTTTTAAATAACATGGCGGACATATTTGTTTACATTTGAAAAAGCAGAATTATAGATTTGTTGCCAAGCTAGAGAGACTAAGCTTCGCAACACAAAAATAACGCCTTCATTTATTATTGCGAATTAAATCATGCTTAATCCTTTCTGGAATTTTTTCGAGGAAATAAGTATTTAAGATTTACTTCCTAATTTTTAATACAGATATTTTGAGTTTTTATGTATTTTTGCCTTGTCGCGAAGTGAAAACTGAATTAATTGAATGAGAAATACTGAATCGTCTGTGAAAAACTGTTTCTTTTTCGTTTTGTTTGCTTAATTTCTTTTATACATCTTTCTAGCTTTGTTATAGTATTTGAGTAGAACATGTGGCAACGATTAGATAATTCTTTAAATGATATAAATTTTGTGCATTCTTAGTTATAATATGATTAGATGTATTAAATGCGGTGATAACCATGACTTAAGAACCTGTCAAAAAGACAAGAATGCACCTGGTAAATGTGCAAATTGTGGTCTAGACCACACAGCTTCATTTAAAGGTTGTGAAAAGTTTCCGAAGCAAGCTAAAAAAGAACAAATCAAGTTATATGCTGATAGGTTTATTATTAATAAGCCTTCTGCTGAAGCCATCAAAACTAATAACAATCCTTCTCCAAATCTTATTGCAGAAGCAAAAAAGATATTTGATGACCTTAATACTCTAGTCATCTTCCTGAGAAACTCAGGAATACAAAACATCCTTGCGCAAAACATCCGTCAAAATGCCACTAATACAGTATCAGATGAAACTAATTCTGACCAGCATATTCAATAAGTCAGATTCGATTAAACTTTGTTATTGGAATGCTGCTGGCATTGTTAACAAAACTGATGAACTTTCAGACTTTTTTATAGAATATAACATAGATATTGGCATGATCTCTGAAACACATGTTGTTCCTCCCGATAGACTGTATATTGCTAATTATCGCACCTACAGAGGTGATAGATAGGAGGAGCTGCAATTTTTGTTAAAAACTCTCTGCAATCCTGTCTTGTCTCGACAAACTCTGCTTCTGGATTCGAAAGTGTGACTGTTGCTGTTATGCTCCCACAATTTGGTACCATCCATTTTACGACTATTTATAATCCACCACGAAATCGACTTTCTGAAAATATGTTAAAAAAACTTACTTCCTGAAGATCAGCAAGTTATTATTGCCGGAGACATGAATGCTAAGTACCTCGAATAGGAATGTCGTCGTTCTAACACCAATGGACGTATTATGCATAATTTTATCTGCAATCATCCTGTCGCATTACATGTACCTTCTGAAGCCACTTATCATCCTGCCTCTCCAAATCTCTCGGACATCTTGGATATTATCCTTACAAATACTTCTATCCCTATTTCCTTGGAAGTCAAGGCAGAACTTACATCTGATCATGTACCTGTCATTGCTTCTCTTGGTGTTTCTAAAGAAGACCCTCCTATTACCAGAAATAATACTGACTGGATTACTTTTCACAATATCTTAATCAAACATCCTCCTATTTTCACTTCACTTTCTACCAAACAGGATATCGATCTTGCCATTCAAATCTTCACTGACTGTGTACTGAAAGCTTTCAGAGATGCTACAGTTACCATTCAATTAACTAACAACAATATTCGACTTCCCCGCAGTATCAGAGACATTATCAAAGAAAGAAACCGATTGCTGAAGCTTTGGCACCGTAACTGGGACCCTGCCCTTAAAAGAGAAATCAATATTTTTAATAGAAGAATCAAGAAGCTTATCACTGATTTTAAAAAGGAAACAAGAGAAGATTTTATATCTAAACTTAATATTAATGATGGTTCTTTGTAGAAGTATCTTCAAAATCTTAAAAGAAGTAGTTTTAACAATAGACCTATTTATACGGATACTAAAATTGCCTACTCACTTAAAGATAAAGTTGATATTTTCGCTGAATACCTGGAAAAGCAGTTTACTCCTAATATGGAGCCCATGAATCAGAACTTTAAAGATGTTCTGGAAAACTATGTGTATTCCTGGCTTCATTCTTCTTCGGCTCATAACATCCCAAGGCTTACTTCTCCTATGGAAATTACTAATATTATTAAATATCTCAACATCAAAAAAGCTCCTGGAAGTGATCAAATTACTAATAAAATGCTTCGTAACCTTACCTAGAAAACTTATCAGTAAATTCGCTAGTATTCTCAACACTTGTTTTACTCTTAACTATTTCTCTGATCCTTGGAAGCAAGCCAAGATCTTTCTTCTTCCCAAACCGGGTAAAGATGTGACCAAACCTGATGGCTATCGTCCAATCAGTTTGTTATCCAGCCTTGGTAAAATTTATGAAAGACTTATTCTCACTAGATTGGAACCTTTTCTTCACCTGCTACCTAATGATCAGTACGGATTCAGAAAAAACCTTAGTACTACCCGACAACTAGTAAGAATTGTAGAATTTGTGGGATCTGCATTCCATAACAAGCAAAGTGTTGCGCTCCTTATGCTAGACGTGGCAAAAGCCTTTGACCGCGTCTGGCATGAGGGGCTCGTCTTCAAGCTTATCAACTTGGGACTTCCTAGAGAACTCATTCTTCTGATTTTCTCCTTTTTGCAGAACCGCACTTTCTTCGTCGCTCAAGGAAATGAAAAATCCAATTCAAGATCTATAAGATCCAGCGTCCCACAAGGAAGTATTCTCGGTCCAGTACTATATCTTTTTTACATATCAGATTTTCCTCACCCTGGTTTGGACAATTAATCTCTGTTAGCATGTTATGCCGACGATACGGCGATTGCAATTAAATCCATCCAAGCTAATCATGCAATAGACAAAATGCAAAATTACCTCTATGCCGTAGAAGACTGGTGCACAAATTAGCGCGTAAAAATCAATGCTAGCAAATCACAACTTTTAATTCTTAGCAAAACGAAGAAAAACATTGCTTTTAAAGATCTCTACTTTTTTCAGGAAGCTGTTCCTCTGGTCACAAAGGCCAAATACTTAGGAATTATTTTGAACCAAAGGCTCACATGGTCTAATCACATTAAAGTCAAGAGCAAAGCCATGGGCATAATATGAAGATTTCTCCCGGTCATTGGAAAATATTCAAATCTTAGCTTGCGTACCAAAAAACATATATATACCACTTGCATTCGACCGATAGTTTGTTATGCTGCTCCTGCTTGGAACACGGTCACTCATACTCAACTGCATCAATTACAAGTAGTGCAAAACAAATTTCTGCGGATTATTACTGATTCACACTATCTTATCCGCAATAAACTTTTACACAGAGACTTAAAACTTGAGACGATTCCAGATTACATCAGAAGATCTAATGAAAAATTCTTCAACAAAGCTGTGCAATGTGACTTTGTTAATTACTCCTAAGTCTTTAATTATGAAATTCTCTTCGAAGATAGAAGCTTCAGACCACTTGCAGCTCACACCTTCATGGGAGGAGATGCCAACTTTTTCACGTAGATCCTCAACTGTTAGCTGTTTATACTTCCAATGCATCTGATTTTGATTGAAGTTCTTCTGTAGCTTCGTTGAATAGTTGTATTTAAATTGTGCTGTATAGTTGTTTTGTATTGTGTTGTATTTAGCACTACTGATTGATGTTGTTTAATTGTATTTGAGTTTGTCATCAGAACTATTGCTGTAGTTTATCTTCTCGTATTGTTGTCATTGATTTCCATTGTCTTGGGTCCTCCTTGAAAGCTATGATCGCTCGTCACGTTTTGCGAACTTGTCCGATTGGATTGTCTTGCTCCTTTTGGTACTTCTCTTCTTCCCCTTATCTCCGTTTTCTCATCTGAGATTTTCTCCACGTCCGGATTTATTTATGTCAAGTGCCCTTGGGCTTTAATTCTGGAACCGGCAACATTGCTCCTCGCAATAGCTCGGTCAATTATATAGTCTAAGTCTAAGTTATAATATGAACGAAATATAATACTGTTAAGTAAACCTAGCGCCAGAGTGTCGCTATGGTAAACAAAGTGAATTTTAAAGAATGCATTTATTCTATTGTGGTTTATGCGCTGTCAGCGAAGTAGGTTTAAGTCAATATAATAAGTTAAATGAATTGCAAGAAAAAATGCGTATAATTTAATATTTCGTACAAGGAAGTCATGTGGTGTAAACATCAGATTTTTTGAGTTGCTTTCATGTTATGTTTTGCTTATTTCACTGTTTGTAAGATATTAAAGAGTTTTGCATGATTTTTTTTTCTTCAACGGAAAGTTGGTTAATTTTTTTATTAGAATAATTAATATTTGTATTAAGAGATATAGCTTATTTCATTGTAATTTTTTTCTCTTGAAAATATAAGATAAAATATCATTAATTATACTTTGGTTTTCAGAAGTTTTTGTTTTTTGTATTCTTTTATGTTGTTTATTGCTCATTTCACTGTTTTTAAGATATTGAAAAGTTTTGAGTGATTTTTTTTAGGAAACAAAGTTCTTAACCTCCTTTATACCATTTGAGTTCTTAAGATTTTGCAAAGGGAAGATGGTTAATTTATTTATTAGGATAATTAATATTTATATTAAGGGATATTGCTTATTTCTGTGTAATTTTGTTATACGTAATAACTTTTTTTATGAAGTTGTTCTGCAGAGTAAAATTCTACGCAGTTTTTAAATTTAACGTTTGGTGTTTCCTTCAGCCATTTTTTCGGTACATTTAAAAGCCAGACGAAGGCTGGCAGCGAAGCTGCTAGTTTAAGATAAAATAACTGGTCAGTTAAAAATAAATAAATCCTTACAGCTTATTGTCCATTACAGAGGGCTTCGTTTCCTACTTTTATAGTTTCCTAGGACATAACAGGGTTGCATTCGTATCTGACCGTTTCAGTTATATAGTAGGTCACCAAAGACGTGTTAAAAGAACTACTGAAGCACTTCAGTTGACTGTGTAGTTTTACATAAAATTATTTTAATGTATTTATTTCGAATTATCATTTAAGAATCAAAGGTTAGATTATAAAACAGACACATATTTGGTAATTTGTAGTTTCACTTTCACTAAACGTTGATTCGAAGTAAATATATTTTATTTCTTATCACTTTAAATTGTGAAAACGCCTTTCTGGGTTTATTTCAGTTCATGTTTTACAATGTAGAAGCTTGTACAAATTATCTATATGCTTCTGTGTGATACGATTACTAAAATTTTGCTATGTCTATATTTCATTCGGTGGAAAGCAGGCATCACTTACAGTTATTCAGTCTCGATGGAATAATCGCCTCATATATACCATTCGTTGTTATCTTGTGTGATACAAAATATTGTTATCAGTAGTTCCAAGGCAGCTGTACTGAAATATTATCAGTTGACTTCCACTTGAAGTTTTCTTTTTTTGCCTTCTGTTATTCATGTACAAGAATACTGATCAAAACGTTTCGTTTTTGAAGAAATTGAGATAATTTTTTTGAAAAATCAGTCCCAATACTTTTCAACTTTGAGCTGAACATTGATAAGACAGAAATGAGACGACGGCATTTCACTTAGATGAGTGCATTTCATAAAAGAAATTCAAGGTATGTTCTTTCTAGCCATTTTATACTCTATTACTTTGAAAGAGGTTTTTAAAAATAAATAATAACCCATTCTGCATGTAATGTATTAGGTTTAGATTTACTATATAAAATAAAAATTAAATTAAGTGAAGAGCTTCTAACGCCTGAAATGTTGCAGTTCCATTTTGAAATTAATTTTAGAAAATAAGTAGTTAAATATTGACACATATTTATGAGCGTTCAACTTCTACCAGCGTAAAGTTATTTGAACAAAAATTATTGAAACAAAAATGATGTATTTTACTTTCCTCAACCTTTCTGCTGGTATATAGATGAAATTTATATGACATATATATTATTTATAAGTATCATATGTATAGAGATCACCTGATATGGAAATATTGAATGAAATAAACATATATCGTAAAGCATAGGTCGTGTTGATTTAAACAGGAACTTTAACATAACTTTCACGACTGCGCTTCTTAAATAATTTTGTCGATTTTATTGCTTACATTTTATGCTTCCCTTTTTGAATTTTATCTGAGACAAGAGACTCAAGCCTCACTCATCGCACTCTTGACACACGTCTCGTGAGAATGAATGGCTATAATTTGCACCTTTCATAGGATGTAAAATAAAGATGTTTATTTTTATGAAAATCTTTAAACGAACTGCAGATTTGTAGACCTGTAAGTCTATTTTACCAATTATAAAAGTCTTCTAAAAGCTATAAAAATTACAAAAATGAAAAATTTGAAAAAAAAATTCTTCAAATTTCATAAATATGCTCCAAATTTGGGAAAGTCAACTTTAAGTTATCTTTGGTTTGGTATAAAATACGAGTCTATGCATTCGGCGGGGAAGATTAACATGAGACCCTCAAAACCCATAGAAATTTCGTATAAATTTCTATGGGTAGTTCGTATAAATTTCTATGGGTATTAGTAGCATTGAACTAAGATATAGTTATACAAAATTTTAGGGTACTTGTCTTTTATTCATTACGAACATACTTATTGTATTTTTCATTTTTTTCTATTATATTTTTGTTACAATAATTAAAATGCGTTTCATTTTGTACATATAATCATAACACTAATAAGAAGATACATTAATTTCAAACTGTAATAATATTTATAATAAGTTATTAGTATAAGCTATTATCAAATACTACTTTGCACTGAATCAATATTCTTATAGTCTCAATTAAATGTTAAATTCTTGCAATGTAAGGTGTATGTTGATTTTAAAAGTTATTTTTAATTTTGAAACCTTTTCGTTTCACTTCTTGTTTCCTACTTATAGCTCCCTACCAGAATAAGTTTTTAGAATCGCGTTGAATGCAAATGAGTTAGAAGTCAATTTTCTTCGAAGGAGAGCGTTTAGGAATCCTTAGTGGCGCGTGTTTGTGTTCTGGCTATTACGCTCGGCCATTCTTGAAGCTATTACGGTTGGCCATATTGTAAATGCCTGTTGATATTCGCCGGCTAATTTAAATTAAGGGCCAACTACGTTAGATATTTGTGTCTAGCTTCGGCTAATGGAGGCTTTCCTGTAAGCCCGAGAAAAGGCCAACTGTTATTGCTTTCATTGAGCAAATAAAAATGTATTATATTTTAACCCCTCTCGAGTCTACCTTGTAAGTGATTGAACTCAGCGATAAGTCGCTATGATAAGTTTATTAGTGTTATGATGTTCACTAGGTTCCTCGACATTTTACCATAAACAAAGTAGCGAGGGACATTACACTTTAAATTGAAACACCTCTAATTTATTAAAATCTTTCGAAATTGAAAGACTTCATATTCTCGGTTTCCCTGGAAAAGAAATCCTAACACTCAACCAAAAGGCTTGAAAGTTTCATTATATTCAGTAATGTATGCTGTTATTTCCCTATGTTGCGTTTTTATTATTTCTCTGGTAATTAGTTACAATTGGTAATTAGTTACATCTCTGGTAATTACTGCTTTTATTTTCCTATTTTTTATTTTCGGTTATTAACATACTGAAGTCTACATTACAAAAAATTTTATCACTTCATTACATATTTCCGCTTTTCTTATTAAAAGGTTTGTTTATTACTTGGTGGAACTGTGGAAATTTTGTAGAATTTTTTTTTAAATACGTTTCAAAATGTTAGTCACCTTAAATGTAGTAAACTGCCATGAAAATGCACTAGGATGTGGAAACTTTAAACCTTTATATATGTCAAATACTGGACTGAATATACATACTAAAAATATCTAATACTCAGGGACAAAGAATGCAGTTTCAGAAATCTGACCAATAGCTTATCTTTCCCTACTTAGTCACCCCTTATCGAAAAACACATTTTTCATCGCGCAGTAATAATCTATATCTTAACATGTAGAAAAATTTAATTTGTATTTTTACTAAAGTTTAATAATACATTCCAGAATTTGTATGAGATATACATACAGAAACTAGCTAATCGAATCTTTAAACTGTTATATAATTCCCTAATTTTATCCTTTCGTTTTAACTAGCATATATTGTTCATCTTATAATCACTCGTATGATAGTTCTTCATTTTTTCAGCAACAATAGAAAATATGTAAGGAATATCAAAGAACTTTAAAATGTAGTAAATGAGAAATAAATCATACATTTAACAGGGAGTTCTGAGCATTTGTTTTCAGATATTCAGATATATATATATTAGTATAATCTTCAGACTCTAAGCATATACCTTCCGAAAATTATAAGCATTTTCTTCATTTATCGTTATAGTGATTTATTTCACATTCATTATTCTAAAACCTGGTAAATACTTCTTCAAATGTCCTATCATAACATGCAAGACATATTTTAAACATTATGTTTTTATATTTTTATTTGCCTATATATTTTGTCTTGATTGTCGTTTAAGTGGAATTTCACTCAGATGGAATATTCAAATAAAAACAATATTTCAATTACTATGTGTAGCTAGACCCATGAAATCTATGATAAAGTTTAACAGAAGCGCAACAGCAATTAAATTGTTTAGTTTTACCTATAACACCGTTGCCACTAACAGGAAAAAAAAGAATTATTAGTCCAAAGGGATTTGAATCCCGAAGGACTATTAGTTTCGTTTTAGCATTTTGCGTCGGACTCATAAATGTCGGTTCACTTTTCAAACTGTTGCCACAAAATGTTAGAGTCCTGCATTATATTTGAAGAAATTAAATAATGAAAAATCTGCATAAATGTATGTATATTTCTCGTATTGTGATAAAACAACGGTACATAGAGTCATCGAATTTTGAATAACGTAATCCTCCAACGAATATGAGCATATGTAAGACCAAATTTGAAATTTGAAATTTGTTTTATGATCGATTTCCTATTTTTTAAAACTTTGACGAATTTTTGATTAACAAACTCAAGGATTTCAAAGCGAGCAATGGCAACGTTGTGCAGAAAAAACATTTTTATCTCCAGCGCGTGAGTCTCTGTATCGGAAATTCTAATGATATGCTCGTTTTAAAACTATTTTGCGATATTGCTGTTGCACTGGATCTTATGGTTTAAGTGTGAGGAACATGATATTTAATAAAGAAAGGTAACACACGAAATGTTAAAAAACGCCCCTTTGGACGTAATTTAAAATCTGAAACATTTCAGATTTTTTTTTTTTTTTTCAGATTTTTGTTAATAAATTGAATGTTCAGATCTTTCACAGAATCATGTCATGTGCGCGATAAAGTAGCAGTAAATGAATAAACATGTCAAGATAATTCTCTAATTTCCGGAAATATTCAACTTTCGTACTAACTTTTGGAGAATAGTTTGTGACAAAATCAGCAAATTTTGTTTGAAAACACAAGATACAACTGATTTTTCTGGAGCCTTTTGTCAGAGTCATAATTAGCGTTGTATCATACATGTGAAAAAGTACTCAAATTGAAGGCAGCCAGCTTTATCTCTCCTGATATCGAAGATATCCTCTTTACAGCGAAGATATATATATCCTTTTTATAGGATCGAATCGATCGATATAGGTCGAAGACAGGTCATAACCTTTTAACTAATTTATCGATCATTCATCCATGCAGTATTTATTCAGTCATCCTATCATTGTGTTAAAATAAAGTCATTCATCCAGGTATTTATTCAATGATCCTATTATTGTGTTAAATAAAATCATTCATGCATGTATTTGTTCAATCATCCTATTATTGTGTTAAAATAAAATCTTTCGTCCATGTATTTATTCGGTTATCCTATTATTGTGTTAAAATAAAGGTAAATAAAGAGCAAGAAATAATAGCTAATTTTAACTCATGTTTATTCTTCCTTATCTAAATTAAAATAGGCATTATTCGAAGTATTTTATCTTTTAATTTAAATGCATTAAAAATGTCAGTTGCTCAATAGCTACGTCTAAAACGATCTAAATCTTAATTACCAGTAATTAAATGTGGAAAATTTGATAGAAATGTGGATATTTTGAAAATATGTTAATGTTACAATATTCCCTGCCACAACATATATTTAATAAAATAAACAGTCATCAGGGGAAAAAACATTAGTGGAATCTTCTGCATTATCATAACAGTAAAGACAATCTTCTGGGTTAATCTGCCACATCTTTTGAAATTAGATAACAAAGGTTATCGCTAAAGTGTTTTTGTATAGTATTTAGATGATTAAGATAGCAAAAGTGTGCAATTAATGACTTTGCCAAATTATGCATTATATACACAGTATTAAAATTAAAGAACTTTATGCATTTTATTAGATTAACATCAAATCTGAGAAAGTACGAAATTTATAATTAATCAGGAAACATAAACTACGCTTAAGATGCAGTATATTTTATAGACAGAAAATAAAGTACATGCATTTCAGAAACGCTTTTAAATAATATTAAGGGCTATACAAAACTGTGAAAAATATATGTGTGATAGGATGCTGTTTTCCTTTATCAAAATGATAAATGTCATGAGTTACGAAAGAATGACTTTCTGAAAGTTTTATTTAATCAGGAAACAGTACATTTCACAGACAGAAAATAACATGCATGCATTTCAGAAGCACTTTTAAACAATATTAAAATGCTCTTAAATTAATGAAAAATAGATTGACAGAATTCTGTTTGCATTTATGAAAATAAAAATTGCCAGATCTTTTCACGTAATTAAAGGGAAAAATTCCATATTTATTTTGCCTTTGCTTGAATAGAAATACTATGTTTGTCAACGATGCTTATGAGGAACAGAAAGTAGCTTATGCTATTTTCGCAACATGTAGAACTAACGTAAACTTGAAATTTTTTAGATCTCCATATAAAAAAAAAAAAAATAATAATAATAATAAAGAAAAAAGAAAAAAGAACAGCGGTTTTAGATCACTTCATAGAAAGCTGGAGTCCTTGTGCTAAAAATTTCCGTTAGAGCGTAATGTTCTAAATTTAAAAAGTTTATTTTTTATCCTCATATAAACTATGAAATATTATCAAACAGGAAATTCAGAAAAACTCGAATAATCTGCATATATTATTTAAGCAGCCTAGAATTATATTTCGACTTCAAAATATATTGCATTAAACGTTACACAGTTTTTTAAAAACCAGTATGCTCCTTATACTCAACAATGCCTAAAACAAAACACGGTTATATAAATCAATGCCTTGGATTAGTTTAAAAAAATCTTACTTCTTTCGATATAACATCTTGAAGATGTCCTCTATCACAATTAACTCATTGCTTCCATGTCCTCATATAAAGCTGCCATTTTGCGATGTAAAACATCCTGAATAGCATTCATAAACTCCTGAGGAATTGCGTTTTAAGCCTGCTAATGTAAAGATGTGAGTGGGGAAAAAAGTGAACTTTCAAAAACTGTTCGCATGGAAGAAAAGCTTCACCAAAAGCCAAATGATTAAAATCACTAAATCCGGGGAGTTCGACCAGGGTTCAATATCAGGCGAAAGAGATCGTTGCATGGTTGGTTTTCATGGTCGCCCCCTCATGTGTAACGACAATATAACCCAGTTTTCCTTTGAAAGTTGTCCATTAAGGCACCCTTTTCCTTAGGGAGATAGCCCATGTGAGCTTTGCCGTATTCAGATAACCTAATCTAACCTACCCAGTGAAGAAAAACGTATATGCCACATTTCTTTCGGATTAGCCTCATTCAATGTATCTTATTCTGTTCCATGAATTTAATTACAACAAAATTTTTATGGGAATACTTTTGAAATTTCAAGCTTCATTCACGAATTGCCTGACGTTAATCGTCAAAGGTGTAATTCTCATGAAATTGAGAATGTTACTGAGGACGCCCTCTGGCAATCTGCCTGGCAGATGGCAGCAATACATTTGTTCCCTTGGGAAGGCATTTCCAAGCTATAGTATTCAGGAAAGGAAATCTGTTCAGTAAATCTAAGATATGAATTTTCTAAGCGTATTCAATTCTTATAAACAATATGTCTGTTATAGAGTTAGAAAGACGGATAATGTTAATTGTATCAATCTGTAAATGTAATAACGAAAAATCAACTTCTGGCAGTCGAAATGCAGGAAACAAAAAGTAATAATAATCGAAATGGTAATTTTAAATTAAGAAACTTAACTACGTTCAAATATCTATACAGAGTAACATTCTCTCTACCGGATGTGTCCAGATAACAAAATTCCCGGAACTGGCTTGAATTTACTGCATTATACTGATAATACTCTTATCACAAAGCACAGAGCTAATCTTAGTGATAGGTGTTCAACTTACAGCCTCCATATATGGCTTACTTGTTTCGGATTAAACAGATGGGCGTTTCAAATTTACGTACAAAAAGAACCAACTTAACGCAGTTAATCATACGCTAAGCAAAATCGTATTAAGCGAATGTAATCTAAACGATAGTAGTAACTGCAAAAATATTCCATTGGATACTTTTTAACCAAAACTATTAATGAATTGCTAGTGAATTTTTATCTTGTGATGTAGTTTTGTAAAGATTCGGAGAGCTCCAATGCTTCGCTACATACCAAGATGAATATTCAAATAAAATTTCTTTAATAGAGTATTTTTACTTTGTCTGGAACTAGCTTTTGTAAAGTTCTTAGTCTATCATCTAGTTTAAGGTTTTAATCAAGATTTAAATGAGAATAGAAGCAACTATATCTGAGTGACAATATGTGATTTAAATATGGAATTTTCTTCTTCTTCCTAAGTTCCACAGCCTGTTACAGGCCAAGGCTGTCTCTCCAAGTTTTCTCCACCTGACCCCATTCGACGCAATAGTCCTCCATCGGTTAACTCCAATTAACCTCAAATCTTCCTCTACATCATTTATCCATCTAGTGGGTGGTCTTCCTTTTCGTTTTACTCACTCAATTCTCTAAAAGGTTATCTTTTTGGTTGGAAATGCATTATCATTTATCATATCTAAACACATGGCCCAGCCATCTGATATGAGATGCCTTTACGATTCTCCCAATATCAGTTTCACCATATTTCCTATATTTTCCATACAGTTTATGATTATAGAGAATCCTCCACATGTCATTTTGCTGTACCGGTCCAAAGATGTTTCTTAGGATTTTTCTTTCAAAAGTTGATATCAGATCTTTCTCTGCTCTGTTGAGTAACCAAAATTAATTTCCGTAAAGTGCAACAGGCCTTAATAAAGTTTTATATATTTAATTTAGTTTTTATGCTGTCCGGATTTAAGTTGTTTTTAAGTGACATTTTTTATATATAATATTCCACTTTTTATTTGAATTTTTATACTGTTGCATCTTGTGATCAATGTCCCCAAATAATTAAATTTTTTTACGGTATCGAATGCATAACTGTTAATTTTCAAGGAGGATAAATCAAAATATTTATTAGATTGCAATCATAAATTTAGTTTGGTCTTCATTGATTATCAGGTCCATCTATCTTGCTGCATTTTCAAGCGAGACAAATGCCTTGACCACAGCTTGTTTTAACCGCCCAATGATATCAATATCATTGGCAAAAGCGAGCAGTTGAATGGTTCTGTGCAAGAGGGTTTCACTTGTGTTTATTCCAGAGTCTCTTACGGCCTTATCTAGAACTATATTAAAAAACAGGCGAGATAGTGAGTCTCTCTGTCTTAATCCTTTCTCAGTATAAAAAGGTTCTGAAAGATATGTTGAAATTTTTATTCTACATATCACTTTTTTAAAAGTCATCTTTTTGAGGCTTATCAATTTCTTCGGTATATTAAATTCCAACATCGCTTCCTGTTAGTTTTTTCCTGTTAGTTCTGTCATAGGCAGCTTTAAAGTCAACGAATAGGTGCTAGGTGTCAATGTTATATTCTTTAGTTCTTTCCAAGATTGGTCTAATAGAATGCAATTGATCAGTTGTTATTTTGTCCTTCTGGAATCCACACTGGTAATTCCCAACAATAGTAGGAGTACGTGTAAACAATCGTTTATACAAGACAGTGGAGAAAATTTTATATGCTGAATTGAATAAGGTAATTCTTCTGTAATTACAACATTCTTCTTTTTTATAAATAGGAGAACAGATCCTCCTTCCAACTCAGTGGGAATTTGTTCCTGTGTCCATATACAACAAATTTGATAATGGATTGCTTTATTTAAATTCGTTTCATTGACATTTAAAAGCTCCGCCTTGATGCCATCCGGTTCAGATGATTTATTATTATTTAACTTTTTGATTGCCAGTTCAACATCATACAGAGTTGATGGGTTATGCTTCATAACCTCGCCTTCACAACTCATAGTAGGTAATTTATTATAAGTAATTAGTTATCTCCTCTTCTCTCTATCTCTACCGAAAAGCAGATCCTTAAAATACTCATGCCAACCCCCCCCCCCAAAAAAAAAAAAAAAAACTTTCCCGTGTCTCTGGTGATTTCTCCATTTTTTTTTCTACAAGTTATTGTTCTGGGATTAAAATTAGCTCTGATATTATTTATCATCTGATAAAATTTCCTGGCTTGTTTTTGTGTTTTCAGATTTTCAATATCTCTGTATCCAGGTACTATCGCTTTTTCTTTCTATGAATTCTCTTCTCCTCTCTTCTTCATTCCCTGTACCTTTCCTGCGCATTTCTAGTGTAATGCCTCATTCTTCCTTTTTGTAATCTCACTGCATTCCTCATCAAACTAATGACTATATTTGTTTTCCCGCTATTGTATTTTCAGATGCTTCAACAATGATTTTCTTTAGATTTTGTCAAGCATTCTCAGCTGTCGGGGCTTCCTACTTGTCGACAATTTATTCTGTAGTTGTCTCCTATACTTCTTAATTAGCTCTATTTTATTCAGTTGTTCAATATCAAGCTTTTTAGATTATTTATCGCTCCTTTTATTTTATGTGTGTGTGTGTGATTATGGCAAAGCCTCGAGGGCTATCTGCCTAAGGAGAGGGATGCCTTTCGTGGAGGACTTTCTAAGGAAAACTGGCTCGTATACACGTTACACATGGGGAAAACCACGAAAACGCCCATGCAGCCAGCCCGTTCGCGGGATTCGAACCTCGGACCGAACTACCAGTGTTCAGCGACTTTACCGCTCGGCCTTTTATTTTAAGATCCGTTGATCTTACAACACGATTTCAAAATAATTAGAAAGTGCTCAGAATCCACATTCACACCTCTGAATTTGCGTAAATCTAGAAGACTTCTATGTCTTAGGTCCTATGTGATCTATTTTATTTTGAGTTTTCCATCTGAAGATCTCCAGGTGAGTGAGATATTATGTGTACCCTTGATACGTAGCCTACAAATCCTTTCATTCACTGGCTTAAATTCGATGATTCTATCTCTAATTTGTTTACAAAGAATGAAACCAATTCCAAGCTGATGTATTTTATCATGGAAGCTAAAATAAACACTGCAATTACGTTATCAATCACTTCATTGCCAGTCCATCTCACTTCTTGGATGGCCAGTATATCTAATTTATACTCAATAAAACCATCAGTAACCGTTTTCAAAGCTCCGCCTTTATATAAAATCTTTATGTTCCATGTCCCGAATCTCAGATCTGATTTCAAGCCAGGTCGTAGGTAATGTGTCAGTCCGGAAGATTCGTTTTGAGACTTTTGATTCAGAAGTTTTTACGAGGCAAGGGGTTTGGTCCTGCTCTCAATCCCCAGCCTGTAGAGCCAGGCGTCCAAATTTGTAAATCCCTGGAGGCAAGGTTTCCAGCTATACCCCGGACACTGGGTACCCATTTTAGTTGCCTTTTACGACATGCATGAGCTACATTGGGACTATTCTTTCACACTCTGTCACCACACGGGTGAAATATGGAATCTAAATGGGAATATTCTTTTCTCCTCAAGAAAAGGACCTCGTGGTTTCCCTTTGTTTTCATAGGAACTGCTACAGGAAAGCTAATATTACAGTTTAGGGAAATCCGATGCGATCTTTACAATAGTTATTGCTAGTAAAATATTAATCCCTAAAAGTAAACTATGACTCAAAGAGAATAAGGCTTTGGCATATTAGTGAAACTTCCGGGATAATAACACTGCATATTTTTCATTGAATAAGTCGACGCTTACGATACCATTTCATGCCTTCGCGTGTATATTATGGCTGAAAATTAGCTTTGTGTTGTAAAAAACAACTGGAAATGAGGGTGTTAACACATTGTTAGAAAAGTTTAAAAGAGATTTTAGGAAAGGGTTAAAAAAACGAAAATTCCATAAAGTAAAAGTTTCTGGTAACAGCATTGCTTTCTACCTTGAAATTTATTATGTTTTCAAATTTTCATCTGCAAAAAAGATGTTAATCGAACAATTTTTGCCTTTTTCAAGATAAGTATTCTTATTCCTCAGTTCAAATACATTGCAATTCTCATGACATTAAATTTTTAACTGAAAAATAAATGACTATTTTAATCGGCCAGAGAAAATCCCTTAATTATTATTCTTCATGGGATAAAAGCTCCAAACGAATACTTGTAAAAAAGCATAATTTTTCTAATGTGAAGTCTAATAGGAAAAGGACATTCTCCGATACAGATATCAGTTGCCAAATCTTTAAATACATTTGTAGCAACAATAAACAAAATTGACTCGATGAGGATGTTCACTGCGTATTTACTGAGGTATATGATTACTGAGGTATAAGCCCAGACTCTATATGAATAATATTTAGCAGGAGCAAATGAAAATACATCGTGACTTCTTGATGACTCGTCGGTTTATCTAAATTACTGTGACAAGTAAAGATTTATTTATTACCACAAATGAAGAGAAATTATTCCAATAAGATGAAGAAAATCTCGTTAAGGTTTTTTTTTTTTTTCTCTGCAGGTTTCTCTTATAAAAAAATTATAAAAATAAGAGAAAAGAAAAAGAAAATATTAAAACCAAATCATCATAGTCTCAGGAAAGCGTTTTATTTCCAATATTTGCAGTAAAAATGGCATTGCTTTACACTAATAATAGCAAACAAACAGTAAAAGTTCACAAGACAAAACCATTACTTAACTTCGAAAGCTATCTCTGCATTCCTTGAGAAAATGAAGAAGGCTACAAGTATAACACATACCTATTCTACATACAATTGCGAAGGCCTTAGATATTTCAGCTTTGGCCTGCCGAAAAGAAGTCTTTCTTAACACAAACCTACCTCATTTACTGAGTTCTGGAAAGAAGTTATAGAGAAATGGAAAAACATACCTGTGATAATTTTGCGAAAGGTTCTTCTATCATGGCAAGTATGTCGCCAATATATACAACAGGTCAAAGGGAGAGAGGTCAGTGATGTGTTTCAACACCATTAGCCTTTAATACTGTGTTCGGCTTGCCTAACATCTGACAAATACATCACTGAAGCCTCAGTTAAAAGTAAAATCAAGAACTAAAGAGAAAACGTATGACACGGAAAGAAATGGGAAAGCTTATTTTCAAAAGGTCCCATTCCAAAGACTCTACCAAAATTAGGTGCCGTGGCAGAATTCAGGCTGCATACGGTACACGAATATCTCCAAACCCACTTGCACCTCTTTGGTCTACGGAACAGCGCCACATGCCCGCTTTGTCAGGATGGAAGAACGGACTGAGGGCATCTGCGAAGCTACAGCGATCTTGCCAACACACTGATCTTGCAGTATAGTCACTCCCAGCCTATACTGAGAAGCTCGTTGCCGAATGGCAGAAATGCCAAGGGCTGGTACTGGCTAAAATAAGTAAGGTAGAACAGAAAAAAATATTGTTAAGTCGAACATTTGAATAAAAAAAATTTGACATTTAAATATTAAGGGAACTATCCTGATAGCTTTATAAAATATGTTAACCCTCTCTACAGGTATCATTGTTTACCTGTTCTAATATACTATATGGGATTATAAGTAAATTTATCCTGTTAAATACGCGGTAAAAAAAAATTTCACTTCACGCAAAAATATTTTATTAACTTAAAATATTTTTACATTTAAATTACATTTAAAACAAGAAGCAGAATAATATCTCTAAATTATTGTCACTCATATTGAGTTTTAGTAAGGTTTCCTTGCATATTAGCTTCTGTTTGTGCTTTGTCTTCCTCACCTGGCCGCCACTGAACGCTGAAAGAGGAGAATGAGAAAGCGTTAATTCAAATTCAAATTTTGTAGAAAACCTTTGCAGTGAAATAGTGTCTTGTATTATAATTTAAAAATTTGCATCACAAGTACGACGGAAAGTGAATAAGTAAGTCACAAAAGGCAATTACAAAATAAACTAGCTAGATACTCACTTGAAAACTAGTTTTATTTCTCAACATAATCTTCATAATTATTTATACAGGTGTCATACCATTTTATCAGAGCTTCATTATCAGCTGCATAAAGTTCTTTGGGCTGCCGTCTCAGTCCTCAGGTTGTCTTTTATGTTGTCTGCATAAAATTATTTGGGTTATTGTCCATTAGGATTCCATCTTAAACATCGCCATCATTTGTAAAGCGTTTGCCTCCAAGACTTTTTTTTTAGTGCACAATTCTGGAATCAATTCCTCCATCATCTGCGCTGTTGAGTCTGAACAGGATGCCAACTTCTGCACTCATCCCAAACTCTGGAACGGCCTTAAAAAAATTTTCATACTACTGGTGCTTGGCTCTATACTCAACAAACACTTTGTTCCATAAACAAGAAACATTTTTTGCACAGAGTTCTTTTAATTCCCTTCCCCAATAGGATAACATCTCGCTGCTTCTCTTTTGTAAAGTTATCGAGCTTCGTCGTCATTTCAAACTGAACAATACACGTACAACTGGAACTTTTTAACCAAAGTTCTCCTAGAAGTTCTTAATAGTAAATAACAAAATGAATATCATGAACTATAGGATGGTTATGTGAAAATATCCATTGATGTTATCAGGTTCAGTGTTCCTCCTTACTTGCTTGGGGAACATAAAATGACCTGACTCGGAACAGGGAGCTTACTAAAGCTATGTTCAATAAATGTGGGAAGTAGACAAGATACACAGGAAGGGTATACGAAACCCTTTATTTTTCTCTCTTTACAATGATTTCCGGACTTCGGAATACAGAGACCAACCACTTGTGGTCTGAACGGAAGAATATAAAAATATTAACTAAATTCTAACTAAACTAACTTTCGATTAATAAACAAGTGTCTACTTGAAGATTGGCCGTATATTAACAGAAAGGCCGTATGTAGTACAGAGAACTGTTAACACTACGATACGTTTAAAATTTATCAAGAGGATTAAACCTCTGGCCTTGAAGGCAACCAGCAACCGAGTAAAACTGCAATGGCAAGCGGCCCACTCCTAATCACTCCTTCCTCTCTCTTGCTTGGCAAAAAGCCACAACTTAAGTACTTGGCGTTCGCAAGACAAATTTGCATAAATATGTTAAAGCTTTTAATTCTGGCCGGAAGTAGAAAATAAGAAGTGATAGTAAAGATTTAAAATAAAATAAACGTTAGTAAAACTTAAGATCCTTACAATGTTTTCAAATATATCGTGCCAATTTATGGTAAGTTTGATGTCTTTCCCTCGCATTATATTATTTAACCCTTCTGATTAACATATTTTCCATAATTTCAACTTACGGTTTTTAGTTAATTTATCAGAAATTTAAATAAATTTACCATTTTAGCTCCTTAATGAATGCATCTTTTACTAAGACATTTAAAATTATTAAGAACAGCAATTGATATTTGCTCAAATATCGGTAAGAAGGATTGAAACAGAAAATGAATATAGGCAGTATTTTTTAATTTCTTTATTTTAAAATTAATTGTATTACGCAATTCTAAATGCAAGCCCATTTCCAAATAAGTATAGATAGAGGTTGTAATATAAGTAATTCACTAATTCTGAAGATATTAGACTCACAACATTTTGCACAAATAAACAATTTTATAAAATATCTTTTACTGGTTGCCATTTTTATAACTGAAAGATGTTAGAAATTCTATTAAAGTAATGTATAAATATTTCTCATACTTACAAAGAATATTTTAGCATGTAGTTCAAGATTTTATTTCTATTTAAAAGAATTTTGAATCCATCTTCATATTTTCCGCAGCAAAAAGGAAGATTTAGAAAAGTAGGAATACTTGAAAAAATATATTTTTATATATAACCTTTCATTGTACATAATGTGTTTTCTTTGCGTATAATAAATACTTAAGTATTTTTAGTGGAAATAAGATACTTAGAATTTCTGTCACTTTATTTCAACCAAATTGTTAATTTCGAGTGATTTTTTCTTCAAATTGTGATCTATTATCCCTTTTCAGCATTTCTATATCAAACATAAAAATATATATAATATATTTAATAAGTATTTTCTTGATATTTACATTCTTGCCACGTTTCTTTCAGATGAGTTGTTCAATTAATCTTTTAGTTTTGGCAACAGTATTGCTATTTAGCTCAGCATTTTGTAATCACGAATACCATAATCATCACAGAGGTAAGTACCTAGTAAGTGAGTTGCTGAAATTCTACTATCATTTATATTTTTTTGCAAAACAACCTGCTCCACTTTTTTTACTTTAAAGATCTAAATTGTATTTCTTTTATGTCATAATCAACAGCATAAATAAATGGAAATAATATTTCAATGTTATAATATAAAACTTAGTGTATAATCATTATGTACTTGGTAAAATATTTTCTAATAATTCTTTTTTCTTAAATTTAGGATAGATATTTGGTGTTACCGTATTCAAGTAAAAAATTTAAGGGCTATATTAATCAAAAGAATAAAACATAAGATTTCTTTGATTTTTACATTTGAGTTTAGAGTAATATTATGCGTTGCTTAGAGCTTGAAAGCATGTATTCCTATTTTCTAAGCAATCTAATACAACATATTGTTTGAGATAAAGCATTTAATACCATAAACATAAATAATTCATTTTGGTCTTTTACACATTAATATCAAGAGCCAATTATTTATAAATATTTCATCACTTAAAAGATTAATATATACCATATAATATAACTTAAAAGTTTTCTTTCTTCATCGTATCAGGAGCTTATAAGTTTATCTATTAAATTATCCGCTCTTTTTAATACGTTCCAGGACAAATAATTTTAGTTACATAACTGAAAGCATGTAAAAATTATTTTGTTCTTTTGATTCAAATATATCTCTAAAAATAAGTAAAGGTAAAATTTCTGTTTGGGTGATATTCCATAAGATTTTTCTTAATTAGGTGATCTTCTTAGGTTATACATTCATATATGTATAACCTAAGAAGTGCATGCTCATCTTGTAAATCTCTGCTCTGCATTATTCTTGATTACCTAATTTCCATTTTTTAACTCAATAGTGGATGAAGATGTATTAATAGCTAAAGTGCTTATAAAAACGTTAAAATTTTATCCAGTAATATTTTGGAACTTCGTTTTTAAATCCAGTGAAATTAGAATTGCTGAAGTATTGAACGGAGCAAAAGGTATAAATTAACCTTTGTTCCATCGAATTCGTTTGATGTTCTATCATCCTTATCTAGAAAATACGTTTCCAGCATTTTCCTAAAACTGTCTCGTTGTACACAAATTTTCTTGTATACATGACAGCGATAATTTTGCAAAGGATTTTAACATTCTCCCGTACGTGCTCACATGGTGTTAAGTGTCAGCTCGATCAGCTAACAATTGAGAGAGCCGTGATTTTTACCTTGCGAGGGTACAATTCATTTTCATGTTTCCCACTTCGAAAGATCTGATAATTCTGTACATTTCAGTGATCTCTAAAATTATACGCCATAGATGAGGATAATAATAGACGGTTTTCTTCTTTTTACTTAAGGAACAAAATAAATGCACCCTTAAGGATTGAATTTTGATCTAAGAATTAAATAAAATCCATTTATTGCAGTGTGAAATCACTAAATACATGACTGTAAACCTCATAATACAAATGTATAGGTCAGTCTCAATTTATTCCTTTGCCATTTATAAGCAGATAGAGCATTTAAGAGTATATTTTACAATAAATTTGGTTTGAATAAATTAATAAATTTTGCATACTTTTCAGAGAATTTGTATTACTTTAACATTTTCTGAACATAAAAATATCACTGCTTTTTCAATATATCAATTTGCATATTTGACAGAAATGTGACTTTTGAGTATGTCATAAATAAAACACGTATAGCTCATTTTCCAGAAAGTTGTTTTTCACTTCTGTGAATTTATTTAATGCATCTATGCACTTAACCTGAAGTATGTAAATTTTTTTTCCAAAACTTATGTAGAGACATTAGGTTAATTGGAAAAGTCAGAGAGATAAAAAATGAGCAATCGCCTTCGCCGCGAATCGAACCACGAACCTCTGGAATACCGTCCCAGCGCGTAGAACCACTACACCCCGAAGGCACGCTAGGAAAGCGGGAGAAATACCTTATACGTAATTTTAAAAAGCCTGAAAATTTTTGCCAAACTTCTGAATATTTATGCTGCCATACGATAGTAATTATTTTTGTAATCTTCTAGATGGCCCCAAAAACTGAAACTGATATGTTAAAGATAAATATGTATACATAAATTTTCAAACCCTCAAGACAAATTTGAAATGTTACATTCTCATAAAATGATCCTTCCTTTTGCTTCGATATTTATTTGCAATATTCTCCCAAATTATTAGCCTGTTCAATCGTTTAAGTAAAAAAAAAAAAAAAAAAAAAAAAAAAAAAAAAAAGAAGAAGATGCAAATACAGCATGACTTCCTTGTACGGCCTATTAAATTATATAACATTTTTTCTGCATTTCATTTAAACTTATTTCCTCGAATTTCATTAGAGATATATAAGTACTTCTGATGTAATTTACTCAGTTCTCACTTCACGGCAAAACACAAATACGTAAAAACTCAGAATACCCTCATTAAAAATTACAAAGTACAGAAAAACATAAAACATCAAATATAGTTAAAAGAGGGAAAAAATATTTTTACAGTTAAAATTAGAGTTTCTACACAAAAACAAGCAATTCGACCAGCGGGCAAGAAGGCAGATTGTTCGGTACACAAAACTGAAAGATTACTTTTAGTCTCACGGGGCAAAAAGATATTGAAGGTGCAGAAACTGACTATTTTACTGAGTTTCAAATGTAAATAAATGGCGGTTCGTTAGGTTTAACTCGTCACTTAAATATCTAAATTTTTGCTAATTCTACAACTATTGCATGCAGATTAACTAAAAGCATAAAAACTTTAACTGGAAATTAAGAACAACATATTTCAATCATTTTTAAGCAAAAAATGCGCAATTTAACAATGTATAAGAATTTAAAAAAAAAAAACTGACCTTATGGAGCCGAGTAACAGAGTGGGTATAAATATATATATTTATATACATTTAATGCGGCTGATTGTAACTAAAAAGAGCGGTGCGAAACGAAATGTCGTAGCAGTCCTATATACATAATTTCCACGTTCTACGGCTACACGTTCTTGAGTTCTGCGAGATAATACATACGTACGTATAGAAGGAAAAAAAAAAAAAAAAATCTGAAAGATTTCAGATTTTAAAGGGCGTTTTTCTTAACATTTTGTTTGTTACCTTTATTTGTTAAATATCACGTTCTTTGCATTAAAACCATAAAATTCAGTTCAAGAGCAATATCGCAAAATAGTTTTAAATTGAGCATATCTTTAGAATTTACGATACAGAGTCTCGCGCGCTGGAGATAAATTTTTTTTTTTTTTTTTTTTTTTTTTTTAGTAGTCCAAAGGGATTTCAGTCCCGAAGGACTATTGCTTTCGTTTTGGCATTTTGCGTCGGACTCATAAACGTCGGTTCACTTTTCAAACTGTTGCCACAAAATGTTAGAGTCCTGCATTATATTTGAAGAAATTAAATAATGAAAAATCTGCATAAATGATTGTCTATTTCTCGCATTGTGATAAAACAATGGTACATAGAGCCATCGAATTTTGAATGACGAAATCCTACTGCGAATATGGGCATCTGAAATCCCAAATTTGGAATTTGTTTTATTATAGATTTTATATTTTGTAAAACTTTAACGAATTTTTGATTTACAAACTCAATGCTTTAAAAGCGAGAAATGGCAACGTTATATAGAAAAAAAATACTTTTATCTCCAGCTCGCGAGACTGTGTATATCGGAAATTCTAAAGATATGCTTAATTTAACATTTAACATTATTTTGCGATATTGCTCTTGAACTGAATTTTATGGTTTAAGTGCAAAGAACATGATATTTAATAAATAAAGGTAACACTCAAAACGTTAAAAAAAACCCTCCTTTGGACGTAATTTAAAATCTGAAAAATTTCAGATTTTTTTTTTTTTTTTTTTTTTTTTTTTTTTTTTTTTTTTGTACAACACTGCCATTGCTCGCTTTCATATCCTTGAGTTTGTTAATCAAAAAGACGTTAAAGTTTCACTAAATATGAAATCGATCATAAAACAAGTTCCAAATTTAGGCTTCCACATGCCCATATTCGCAGAAAGATTACGTCATTCAAAATTCGATGGCTCCATGTACCGTTGTTTTATCACAATGCGAGAAATATACATAAATTTATGCATATTTTGCATTATTTAATTTCTTCAAATATAATGCAGGACTCTAACATTTGGTGGCAACAGTTTGAAAAGTAAAACGGACATTTATAGTTAACTAACGGAAAATTGCAAAACTAAAACAATAGTTCTTCAGGGACAAAGCCCCTTTGGACTAAAACCCTCCAGAGTCCATTTTAAATCTATTTTACAATCTTTTTTGGCAAAAAAAAAAAATCCTTTAATTCTGTCCATACGTAGAGGGAAAAACATCGTTGAAATGGTGTCCAGAGCAGTTTAAATGGATATTTTCATTGAAATATGATACCAGAAAATTTTCGCAATTGCAATACTTCCTTTACTTCGTAGAAGGAAGTAAAATACAAAATAGGCCTATATTTCATCAGTTTTGCTTGAAAATTATATGGGTATATTTTAACTCTCTTTGGGTATCATCCAATGTTAAAGTCTATGTAGACATTAAGCGACTTATCGTTAAGTTGCGCCCTCAGCATTAACAATAACTATGCAAAGGAAATTCCCTAATGATGCACACAGTGATGGTAATATTTCACTGACGATGATAAAGTTGCTTTTGGAATGCAAGCTTGGTTGCAATAAGGAATTTTATTAACTGGAAATGCAAAGGAAAATGCGAAATTTCTAGCAAGATCACCAAATTGGAACGAAGTTGAAAGAACTATTTTATAGCTGTATCCTAATTTATTACTACAAGTAAAAAAGGAAGGAGAAAATGTGGTTAAATGTATATTCGTCGATTGAAACGACGCTTTCTATTTTTTTTTTTTTTTCCTGTTTCTTTCTTTGTAGAGACATTAGGTTATTTCGAAGCCGAAGAGATGAAAAATGAACAAACGCCTTCGCCGGAAATCGAACCACGGACCTCTCAATTACGCGCTGAGCGTGCAGACCACCACACCACGAAGGCATGCCAAGAAGGCGGGAGAAATACCTTATATCTTTTTAATTATTATTAAGCATTGAAACCATAAAAGAAAACATTTTTTAAGTATAGTGAGACGTATAGCGAAAGGTCTAGTTTTTCCAGATTAAATCTACACATTTATCTACATCTTATATTTACATACATTCACGTCATAGTTAAGCATCAGTTTATGCCATTCCATTTTCTAATACCGCATAAACATTACCTTAATATGAGCAGAGTCATACAATCAATCTGGCGCAGCGAAATATTTAGGAATAATGGATTAATAGTTCTCCGTACATGCCAATAATATATGTTAATGAATGTATATTGCTATGAATGATAAGAATTGTATTTTAATATGCCATGCTAACAAAATGTATACTTCCGAAAATTGAATAATTATTCAAACTAACCAGTTTTTACCTAAGTAGCACATGACGTAGCAAAGATATTCTGTTTCACGGGGTAATGGTGTATACACCTGGGTACCTGGGCCTAAGGCCCTACCCTTATCGAATAAAATTAAAAAATTACTAGTTATGTGAGCATTAACACAAAGAAAATTTCTAAATTAAAAAAAAAAACAGTTATATGAAGAGATTTAAGTAACAAGTTACATAATAAATTTTGTCACAAATAACTTTAAGGTAAGTCGTGATATTATAATAAAAAAGGTAATAAAGTTAAGCAATATATTAATATTAAATTATTAATAACAAGTTAATATGAGATAAGAATTGAAAAAGTGTAATGAAACAGAGTCGACTAATGGGGGAAACATCTGGTGAAAGCTTTTCGAGCCGGTGACAAACATCCTGAAAGGGAGACATACTGGAATTGGTAGAATAAACAAGAAGTAGGTTTACTCTTTCGGTGAAAATTTTAAAAGGGGAAAAGAATAAAAGGCAGGTAAATGATGGATAAGTTTGATCAATTTGAAACATTAAATTAATACTGGTAGCAAAGGCGTTACCACGACCACTTTGCAACCTCTCAGACCAGTTTGCAACGCCTTTGCTACGTCATGTGCTACTTGGGTAAATGTTTATTGAAATACTTTGTGCATAAATCGAAAATATCAGCTCCGACTAGAATGTATCTTCACAATAACAGTTGTCTAATTTGCATATTTTAACAATATAGATCAATTAAAAACATTATAGCTACGAACAAATTTGCATACTAAAACAAAATAAATGATTAAATAAAAATTAATAAGTTAATAAATAATATAAACATTTCAATTGAAATTAAATAAAAAATACTTAAGATGATCAGTGACTTGATAATTAATCAATCAACTCGGCAGACTAATCGATTCATAAAATGGAAAGTTAATTATGTAACGAGAGTTAACAGATACTTAGTAAACGGGAAATAACCTAAACATTACAGTCAGTGCTCAGCAGTTGCCACTCATATTGAATTAAGAAGTTTTCCTGCGAATTTTAAGAAAAAAATAAATGAGGCCTTTTTCATTAATAAGAAGCATAATCTTCCATAACTTTTACACATTTAAATAACAAGGCAATATTATATTGTTAGAACTGTTGGTTAGATTCTGAGGAACCATATTCATTCTTCCACCAATATGGTCTTCTAGTTCTAAGATATCGAACGGCTACTCGCTCTGCAATGGCACTTCCAAAGGTGTCAGAGAAGTTCTGCTGAAATTCAAGAGATATATTTCAGAGATCAAGAGATATGTTTCATTAATTTAGTTTTTCTATCATTTGGGTTTAAAAAAAATCATCGATTTATTCGATGAAGACGCGTGTTAAAATTCAGGAGAAAAAAAGAACTTACATAAGAGTCCACGCGCTGATCTTTCCTACCCGCACCAGCACATCCGAATCGCTGTAACTATCATATATTATGATATTTGGTGTATGTATTTCGCACTGCTGCCTTTTTCCAGATTTAAATGAGTTTAGAAACGAATACTAAACTTCTCTTCGATAAACTGGGAGAAAGAAAACTAGACTGATATTTTAGACTCCAGTTCTGAAATTTTCAGCACCATTTGGGCGGTCATCTTTTGCCACGAGCTCAATCAAATACAAACCATTTACTTCCTCGCATAAAATTCGTTCTCTTCCTCGCATAAAATTCGTCTGCGTGCAAAAAATCTGGGTACATCGTTCTTGGAAACAACTTACCATCTTACAATTTCCAAAATTGTTCTGCTTCGCTTCTGAATCACCAGCAGTATCCCACTAAAAGAATTTTCCAAATGATACTTCGACGCCGTAAGTAGGTTTTAACTCCATGCACATTGAAATTATACCTGTATAAAAGTTCGTAGAGAAACTTGCTTCGAAAAAAGCTCTTGTTACGCGTAGGAATAACATAATACTATTTTTTGCATCTGATGAAGATACTGATCAAACTGAATTTGATAATAATTAAAATGCCTTGTGTTCCTTTCATGAAAAAGAGAAATCAGATTAATTGTTTTATTCATAAAATATCAGTATTTTTAAATGATTAAATACAGTTGTGCAAACCAGTGTATTAGTTTTAAATATTTCAAAATTTTTAGAGTACTTTATTTAATTATGTGAGTTCCTTTTTATGATGATATAGAGTTATAACACGTTGACGTTTTATAATTTTATTCTATGCTAGGTTTCTATGCTAGGCTGAATTATAATTTTTATTTACATCCTTAATAAAAGAAAATATCTTGTGCTTAAAGAAACGTTATTAGATCCCTCCCCCCCCCCAAAAAAAAATATTACTTGCATTTACAAACAAAAGGATAATACAAAATGCGTTTCGCTTTTAATATTTAGGTTTGCGGCACTCTCGTAGTTTAAAGGGCCTGTAATTGTTGGCAGAGGTTCGCTTTTCCCCCTTTTCTTTGAAGTGAAATGCTTTCAGATTTAAAACGATAGCTAAACAAATAAATATATAAAAATAAAAAAAATATAGCAAAGAAAGATGGAAGCTTTATCTTCTACGTGCTAAGGTTTATTTTCCTACATATTTTCTTTTCTTATTTTATGCTCAAATATTCTTTAAGGTGCTTTGCTGTATAAAATACCTCAAAAATTGCCTTTTATGTACTTATATATATTGCGATATATATTTTTCTACTATCAAATGACGCCATACATAAAATTCCTAACTCTGGTTCTATATTTAATTTACGTTACAGCGTTATTTTCACATTATAATGAAAATTTCCAGGTATTGTTAATAGCTGTTTTTAATTTTTACTTCCTTGTACGAAGTAAAAAGGAAGTATTGTAATTGCAAAAAGTTTCAGGCAGCATATTTCAACGAAAATATCCATTTTGACCGCTATCGAATGCAATTTAACGATGTTTTTGCGTGATATCTGTACGTAAGGACAGAATAAAATACTCTTTTCCTTCAAAAAAATTATAAAACTGCTTTAAAATAAATTCTGAAGAGAATTTTTCGTGGCGTCTGTACGAACGTATGTACGTACGTGCGTACGTAAGTATCTCGCATAACTCAAAAACGAGTAGCCTCAGAAGGTTGAAATTTTGTATATAGGACTGCTATAACATGTAGATGTGCACCTCGTATTTTGGTTGCAATCGGCTGCACCAAACCTGTATAAATATATTTATATATATATTCACTCTATTACCCGGCTCAGTGATCTCAGTTTCTTTACACTTATATGTTTGTAAATTGTACATTTTTTTCTTTAAAAATGATTGAATTATATTGTTTTTATCTTCCGGTTAAGGATTTTATGCCTTTAGTAAATCTGTGTGCAATATTTTTAGAATTATCAGCAATTTTAAAGTTGTTTAATTGCCGCTAAGCCTGTTTTTAATGGCGGCCATTGATGTTTACATTTGAAACAGGAGACTAGTGGATTTGTTGCCAATCTAGAGAAACTTAGCTTCGCAACAGCAAAGATAACGCATTCATTTATTATTGCCAATTAAATCATGATTAATTCTTTCTGGAATTTTTTCGGGGAAATAAGCGTTTGAGATTTACTTCGTAATTTTTAATATAGATATTTTGAGTTTTTATGTATTTTTGCCTTCTCGCGAAGTAAGAACTGAATTAATTAAATAAGAAATACTCAATTGTCTGTGAAAAACTGTTTCTTTTTTTTTTATTTGCTTAATTTCTTTTATACATAATTCTAGCTTTATTATAGTATTTGAATAGAACATGTGGGAACGATTAGATAATTCTTTAAATGATATACATTTTGTGCATTCTGAGTTATAATATGAATGAAATATAATACTGTTAAGTAAACCTAGCGCCAGAGTGTCGCTATGGTAAACAAAGTGAATTTTAAAAAATGCATTTATTCTATTGTGGTTTATGCGCTGTCGGCGAAGTAGGTTTAATTCAATCTAATAAGTTTAAATAAAATGCAAGAAAAAATGCGTATAATTTAATATTCCGTACAAGGAAGTCATGTGGTGTACACATCAGATTTTTTATTCTAACTTTTAATCTTTAAGAATTTATTTGTCACAATTGTTCGAGGCCTACCTTTTGATTGGGAACAATGTTTCACTAATGCCGAAGTTAAAAAAAAAAAGTGCTTATACGTTATCGTGAAAGTAATATATTTATGCTCGAAGAGGGAAGAAACTGAACGTTCGAAAACACTTTTGTGAATGCCATTGAACGTGTTCTGGATAAAAAGAAATATTGATAATTTTACACTACTATTCATTTTTATTTTAATTCTCTTATTCTCAGGAATTTTTTTTTAAAGTATTATTTCATTTTTGGTCTCCATTTCTTGTTTTATTAATTCATTACCTCTCACTGTAATAGGATAGGTAAAGTGAGAACAAAAATTATTCTTGTAGTTCCAGCAATAGCTTAACATGTGTAATTTCCTTTGCAGTAAATTAGAATCCATTTTTATGATTTTGTGATAAAATGTTCATTTATCTTAGTCTAGTCCTAATCTGGAAATTTACTATTTGATCAACTAAAATGTGAAGAATATGGAATGAACACATGCATAAGATATTCTTAACAACTTGAGGGTGTATTAGTATTTTCCATCAAAAAATAAAAGAATAAAAACTGAGCAAGTAGAAAGAAGGATAAACATAGATAACTATAAGCACATATAAAGAAATATAAAACATAGATAAGCATAAGCACATATAAACACAGATAAACATAGATAAGCATAAAAACATATAAAGATAAACATAGATAAGCATAAAAACATATAAAGATAAACATATATAAGCATAAGCACATACTATAAACAAAGATAAACATAGATAAGCAAGGTCCCTACTAATTAATCGTCATCGTAACTACATGGCGCAAAATTCCAATTGTGGAAGAGTCTATTTTTGAAAAAAAAAAAGCTTCTTAAAGCCAAAAGTTTCTTGTAAATAGCTGGAATTCCGCTGAGTATAATAATTTGTGTAATGTTAGTCACGATAAAGAAATTTATGACTAGACACACTTCTCCCGAAGAAAGTCAAAGACAATTTCGAGCACTATATTTCCTTCAGATCTGCACTTTTGTTGCCTTGATGACATGCAAATTTTGATTTATGTATTCCATTTGAAATAGTTCAGATATAACTGCAAAGTTGCAAAATCTATAGATAATTTTTTTTTTTATAAAAGAGCCGCTACATTATTTATAATCTTTCAAATATTGTCTCTATTAGGTGTATTCAGTCAGTCACTTCGAATTAGAACGATTCATACCATAGCCTTTAAGGCAATACTAGACCTTATTCTTTCAAACGACTGAAAATCAGTTAGTCTTCTAAGACAGGCACTAGGGTCTACTCTGTGTTTCAGCTAAAAATTGATTAAATGATATGTAATAATTTCAAACTCAGAAGTAGTGACCAGCAGGAATTTTGATGGCGTAGAAGTGTTGATCCATAATGAATAGGAAATTGGAGTCGAAGGCAGATTAAATTTTGATTTTTTATTTCAGCAAACATGTGCCTGTTCCAAAAAGTATACATTTTAGATAAAGTTGCGGTAAGAAAGAAAGAGCAGACAGAGACAGACTGCTATCAAGCTAGGCGAAAGCGTAGAAAGCAAGTGAGTTATGTTTAGGGTGAAATCTTAATTCAGACTGAATTAGTTTTGGTTTTCAAAACAATTTGATCGGATAGTTAATACTGCTATAAAATTACTGTTTGCTGTTTTAGTTTCATTTATATCATCAGAATTATGTAAGAGTCATATGACATAGATCAGTCTCGAAATGACGCAGTGCAAATAGAGTTACTACTTTTAGAACACAGAAGGGAAATTTACGTTCCTGATTTAATCTTTTACATAGTCTTTACTTTTCTTACACTCATATATCCACAGTTTGAGAACAAAACTGCAACTCACTAGATCATCAGAATTGAGAAAAGGTTTGTTATTTATTAGGTCATCAGAATTGCTGAATTCGTGAAGCTCTCGATAAGAAGAAAAATTCCATTAAAAGGAAATGAAAATTATATTTATGTAAGTTTTGGGTAACATCTAGAGCCTAGGTGAAACCTAGAATCTGAACTATATAAAAAATAACTGAGTCCCATATAAATGGATAAAATTTTGTCCATCTAATGGCACGGAATATCTCTGAAGTAAACAGTTTGCATTTTTTAAGCTTCCTTTTGTACCCTAAATTTTGATTATTTTCTTTAATTTTGCTGGAACTCTTAATACTCGAATTTTAAAATCTTTTATCCTTATCATCTCTTTATTGATTTACTCAGAATCCCTGATTGCATTTATTGGATTATTTACAATATTTTTTTATAGTTAGAGTTTAACAATATTACTAATTCTCCCCCCCCCCAAAAAAAATAAGTACTACTATTCCATTGGTTATTTTCTGATTTGTAAATATGATAGTACATAGTGGGAATACATAAGATAGTACACACTGGGAATACATCAGAAGATACGATTTAATAACCTTTTTATTACTCTTATATTATATATGTGATGTAAATATCCTTTTTTTTTATTTTCTATCCATTATATATAAATATATATATATACAAAAAGTGAAAAAAAAAAGAAGACTAAGTGTGTAGCTTGAAAGAAGAGCGGAGTTGGCAACAACTGCTTTGGTGACGTCATGTCACACTCCTCCTCTATCCATGAGACCAGTTTCGATTTAACCGATCACGCCAGTTGGGAAAACTGCATCATTGAGTGAACATGTGCAACTGATTATGCCGGAAAAATGTGTAATGCAAAAACCGAACAGCGAATTAACATCAAGTTTCTTGTGAAACTTAAGAAATCAGTCACGGAGGAAACACTTCGAATGTTAACAAATGTTTCAAATGCTTATGGAGATGAAACTTTGTCTCATGCACGTGTGCTTGAATGGCATAAGCGGCTTTTAGGGGGAAGGGAAGGTGTGGAAGATGATGAACTTCCTGGGGGGGGTCCCAGCACGTTCATCAAAAACCCAGTGGTCAGATTGTTAATCAGCACTACTACATTGAAGTACTGGAAAGACTTCAAGAAAAAATTAGGAAAATAAGTCCACAGTTGGGGAGTGATGAATCGTTGTTGCACCAAGACAATGCACTGACTTACACGGCCTTATCTGTTAAGCAGTTTCTGACCAGCAAAAACATTACTGTCCTGGGGCATCCTCCTTATTCACTTGATTTTACTTCATGCGACTTTTTTTTTATTTCCTAAAGTTAAATATTGCTTAAAGGGCCATTTTACCACAGTTCAAGAGGTTCAGGCAAACATGGAGAATCTCCTGAAGGGCGTTTCACAAAACTTCGTTTCAAAACTGTTATCAGCAATGGCAGCACCGAATTTAGGAATGTGTGAATGCTGAAGGAGAGTACTTTTAAGATGATAATGGCACGCAGGCTCTCAAATTGAATTTATTTCGGAGTTAAATTTCATACTTCTGAGTTGCCTCATTTTGATGCATTCTACTTGATTTATATTAGGAGATAATATGGTCAACATTTCCTTAGTAGATAAATTATTATCATCTTACTTTGCAGCTATTGCGCAAGTATTAGAAACACCTTTTCCGATTTCAATGAATTTTAACTCATTCAAGATTTGATATTAGCGCTATTTATCTTTATTGATGCATTACACCAATATATTATCTTCGCTTCTTATTTTTAAGTTTAAAGTTTTTCTACAAAAGCTTTAGTGTACTGAAGGTTAGCAGCCTCTTTACTATAAACACTTGCTCGTATCTCTTAAATTGGAATTTATTTCGGAGTTAAATTTCATACTTCTGGGTTTCCTCATTTTGATGCATTCTACTACATGTATATTAGGAAAACTACTACATTTATATTAGAAGATAATATGGTCAATATTTCTTTAGTAGATAAATTATTATATATAAATATAAGTATAAAAATAGGCTAAAAATTTGAATTATAAATTTTTTTTACCGTCCTGCGCTGCAGGATTGCAATAGAATAAATTTTAAGCATCTAAATTTACTAATTAATGACATTCGAATTTACTACTTAATGCTTTAGGTTTATCTATAAAGAAGCATAATAATAGGCTAGGCTAAAAGTAAAAAAAAAAAAAAAAAAAAAAAAAAAAAATTAAATTAAACTCGTCCTGCACTATAGCTGCAGGAATATTATTACATTCAACACTAATAATCTTAATGAAATTAGCAACATTCACCCCAACTGTCTAAAACTTAATAAAACCAATAAAAAAAATTTAGTTATAAATTATCTGGATCTTAGCGTTCATAATCTTACAGAAATTAGACTGCTTGATAAAAAGAAGAGCGTTTAATTGTTCTACATTAAAATTTATGAACTGGTACCCCAACATCTCTAAAAAATAATGGCAAATGCAATTTTTAAATAAATTACTATAATTAAAAAAGTTTACACAGAAATTGAACAATAAGAAGAAATTCATCTTCTTAATAAAATTTTAAAAGGAAATTAAATTATATGCTTCTGCTTATAAAAAGTGTTTTAAATGATGCAAAGATTCATATTTTGGCATTTTAAATTTAAAGAAATCATTTTTATAAAAATTACGAAATTTACTTTTTACACTTTCCTTTGGTTTCTATACTTATATTTAGGAAATCTCTCGATTTGTTTTGAAAAGTAAAAACATTACGTTTGTAGCTTTTGCAATACAAACTGATCGTGACATTTGATATATAGGGGCCGTACACTATAAGGTACTTTTCCGCCTTCTTAGCATGCCTTCGTGGTGTAATGGCCAGTACACTTAATGCATATTCGTGAGGTCCGTGTTTTGAGTCCCGGCGAGGGCATTGCTCATTTTTCATGTTTCTTGGATTCAAAAAATTATCTTAATGTCTCTACAACACTAATTGAAAACCAAAATATGTACATTTATGGGTAGCTAAAGAGGGAAAAAAGACACTATTCTGAAAAATGTTTATAATGTTAACAGCTTTACGTGATGAATATGTTTATGCAGATTATTGTGAAAACTATTAGTCATTTTAATATTTATTTTCAAAAATGAGACCTTATTTACAGAACCTTATAGAATTTGTGTTCTAGAAAACACTTCCAAGCTTTAGTGTAGGCGTGCAACCAGCTCTTTATATTACTTGCATTAATTAAAAATTAAAAATCTTTCTACTTTAATGTTTAATGATTTTTAGGATTATCTAAGTATGTTTATAAAGTAAAAATACTTCATGAGAATATTAATAACGCATTTTTAGACTTTGAAACTTATAAATTACTTGTGTGAAAGTCGTTTAGCATAGAAAACGTAACAAAATTGTGAATAAAGATATTGGTAAGTCACAAAAGGATGTCATTGGCAGGCATGTAAGAGGTAGGTAGGTAGGTAGGTAGGTTACGGAGGACTGGAACGCCTGGTGTCTAACAGAGGTAAACAGGCATGTGTTCCAAACCCTCCTCTAACTACGGCAAAACCACACGAGGAACCTGGAACCACACGAGGCTGCACCAGGAGATTATTGAGGTTGTCAAAGGGAAGTACATGGCCTTACAAGGGCATTAGTAGGATTGTATTACAGTTTGAAGAGGAAAGCTGTGGTGTTACAGATAGTAGGTAGTTAAACTAAAAATGTTTATGTAGGCATGTAAGAGGGGAAAAAAACCAATATCCAACTATTCTAATTCGCATGTTTTATATAAAACCGCTCTTCGCTGTATAGATTAGAACTTGATCCTGGCTGTTAGCCAACGAATTTTCAGATTCCGTTTTTACTTTTTTGGAAAAGCTATGCAATGAGCTCCGTTTTTCCTATTTCCTTGCTTTATATTTCTTTACTGACATGAATTTCAAGCATTAACTTTAGTTTCCTTATAGTTGTCTTCTAAGTACATTTAATTTACTTCGAAATTTCAGAATTTGTTTTTTCTCCTAGACCATTACACCGCCGAAAATGATGAAAAGTTGCATCATGGATATAGCGGTAAGTAGTTAACATAAATTTATTGGCTAAAATTTGATGAATAATTGAAAATATAGAATTGATTTTAGTCCATCAAATATGAATCAACTTTTAATATATCATATATAGCAATAATTCTTAATACTAGAATTGTGAAACGAGGCCAAAGTTATATCTTTTTACTTTATGTTATAAAGCAATTAATTAATTTAAAAACACGTTACTTTTTAAATGAATAAATGATGTCTTCGTAAATACTAACGCCACGGGACAAATCAAAATGACAGCTGACAAAATTTGCATTCTCATACATGTGTTAACATTAAAAGAGAAACTGCACGACTTTTTCTAAAATTGCTTAAAGAATGTAGCATGTAAAATTTCAAACCTAATAATGCTTTAGGGCAATATTTTCATCTAGTATCGTAGCAGCAGGCAGTTGGAAAGCATTAATAAATTTCTGAAATAGTATTATACAAACAATTTTTAAGGTTTATATTTTTCAAAATACTTTAAAAAATGAATGCAATTCACATAAATATAGCATTTTTTTAAAGCTACTGAATATATAAAAAGTAACCCTCCCTTAAGTGTCTATGACTTTTGAGAGGAGAGGTTTTTAGTATTTCAGAAATGAATTCTGCAGAGAGAACATGTCACTTTATTGTCAAAAAAAAGAGTATCTCCTATTAAATGTACATTATCATTTCCTAACATAAGCGTTGTGATGATCTACGAAAACGTTAGTGGTCCGATGGAGAGCAAAAAATTCTCCTGAAAAATCTGAATGCTTTTTGAAATTTTTAAACTAGCTCTTAAACATTCACTTTAAAATGTTCTTCAATACCTTGTCTAGATAAAATGTCGATGAACCTATTGAACTAAGTAGCGAATTATCACCAAGCAGTTGATACAGAGATTTAAGAAGGGTTAAAACACCTTTTTATTTACACAAAAATATAATAACAGATGGCTCCTTCTTGGGCTTACAGTAAAGCTTCCATTTGGGCTTTTAAATCAGGGTCAGAAAATAAGAAACTAATCTAATAGTAAACTAAATAGACTTAGCCGAAGCTAGACACAAGTACCTAACGTATTTGGCCCTTAAATTAAACTAGCCGGCGGTTCTCAAGGGGCACGTACAATACGGCTGAGCGTAATAGATTTAAGACCGAAATAGGCAGGAGACAAACACGCGCCACTAGAAGCACTCTCTCTCGAAGTAAGTTGAACTTCCTTTAAATACTTCTTCTAACTCACTTGCATTCAAAGCGATTCTAAAACTCATTCTGGTAAGAAGGTGTAAGTGAGAAACAAGAAGAGAAAGGAAGGGGTTTCAAAATTAAAAATAACTGCTATAGAATTAAAATACACCTTACAACTTGATTACTATTTGCATATTTTTTCAAGAATCATATCAAACCATGCCAATTGATCATTTAGATATGTTGGTCCAAGGTGTAAACTCATTTCTTTTCCAAATAATAATGCAAAAAGCAATGCACAACATCAAAAACCTACTCACAATTCTCTACATATAATAATATAAAGCATCCACAAATGCTCTTTTCACTATACATCACTACATATGCTGTGGTCAAAATCTACATATTTGTCAGAATTATAACTTTGAGTAGTTTGAGAACCTTTAATCTTTACTAGTCTCTTCTCGAAATAAGATTTAATTCATAATTGCGTGCAATCAAGGTGCAAAAAATGCCTGAAAATTTCAAAGCTTATTCTGTCAGTACCTAGAGATCATGCTCAGATGACATCTAGTATTTCATTATTGTAAGGTTAGTGAGAGCTGAACAAAGAAAAACTTCGTAAGGGGCAATAAAACGATTAGGGACTTATATTATACATTGAGCTTATGCTCCCTGTTTTTGATGCAATCACACGTTATTTGCGATTTCATTTCCAAATCATTCTGTATCTTCTTATATTTAGAGTAGTAAAAAAAGTAAAAAGTAAAAAGTAATTAAATTATTACTCTGGAAGTAATTTAATTATTTCCATGTTCTACTTTTCTGCACGCTTGCTTATTTACAATTATTTATATTGTTATTATATCACTTATCAAAGATATGAATGTTTATTTCACATGCTTTTGCTTTGCATTGTCATTGATATATACTAAGACAACCGCTTCATAAATGACCAAAATCATCTAGAATTATAAGCTCAAAGCAAATTGCAGCTGTCAGAAAGTAGAAATATTTCTCCACTGCAATATCCTTTTAATGCCTGTCTAATGACTTTTAAAATCTTTTATGTCTAATTGTTTGTATTGAATCTTTTGACACATTTGTCCTGAAGAAAATTTATTACATTAAATATTTTCTTTTTCTCCTTATGTCAAAAATTTTCTTTTACATATAAACTACTTTTTGTTGCAGCTTAATGTGAGTTAGAAACGTTTGTTTAAATCTATTTTTTTAATTTTCATTTTTTTCGTAATTTTATTCTTTTATAAATATGCATGTTTACACTTAGATACATTCTTACATGTTTAGATATCTAAACTAAATCTTAGTTATAAAGGACTTATTTATAGTATTTTAAAAGAGTAAGGGACAATAAATCTTAAAACGAAGTGTAATTTTTTCAGAAGTTTTGAGTACTTAAAGATGATTTTTAACCTTGACAATAATAAAAATTTATATTGCTTACCAGATTGTGAATTAAAATCACATTGGAATCATACTTAAACTGGCACCATGTATTTGCTAGCAACTGATCAAGATAAATTTAGATAGCCTTTTTGACATACCTTGAATCACAGTTTTCTCTAACAGTTTCCATTAGTGGGAACAGTGAATTTTTCTTGATATTTTCATTGCACATCTGTGTCTCTTTCCGTTCTGTTCTTAAACATTTAGCTGAGCTGTTTTTTGAAAGCCGTTCAGAACCAACCAATCATGTCAAATAGTATGTATGATTCGTCGGAGCAAAGCTTTTGTTTTGAATTTATTCTCTACTTGCTGTACTGCCTTTTATTTTCTCTATCCGCAAACAAAATTGCGGGTTTATATTTTTCGGAGTTCACGGTTTATTTAAGATTTCATGCACAGTTATTTAACTTAATTGTTCTGAAATAATCAGCTTATTTAGCTAGAATGTGTAATATTTCTTTCCTAGACTTTTGTAAATGATTGTTAATTTGTACAACTCTGTCAAAAAAGTCTACAAAAAGGCCCAAACGGTGTGAATTATCATCAATTCAAATTGCACAAACTACTTAAACTCAAGATTAGATGTAATTTACTCAATGCTTGTGTTATCTCTTAGTAAATGAATTCACTCGAAGATCACATTTTAAGCTGTTATATAAGATAATTACACTGTAAATTTTTCCAACTATCAAACTAACATTACAGCTGTTTATAACTTAACTATATATCGTTTTGTTTTGCACAAGAAGGTTATTCCACAATCATTAAGTTTGTTATTCAGAGCAAATTATAAGCAATTTCAATAATAAGCTCTTATCCCTTGTAATATCAAAAGAAAATTTTGTATAATTTTTCTTCTTCCACTCCTTCATCACAGCCACAACAAAACGTTTCCAAGAGAGGCTTCTCATAAAGTCAAAGAAAAAAAATCTGATGTGTACACCACATGACTTCCTTGTACGGAATATTAAATTATACGTATTTTTTCTTGCTTTTTATTTAAACTTATTAGATTAAATTAAACCTACTTCGCCGACAGCGCATAAACCACAATAGAATAAATGCATTCTTTAAAATTCACTTTGTTTACCATAGCGACACTCTGGCGCTAGGTTTACTTAACAGTATTATATTTCGTTCATATTATAACTCATAAAGCACAAAATTTATATCATTTAAAGAATTATCTAATCGTTGCCACATGTTCTATTCAAATACTATAATAAAGCTAGAACGATGTATAAAAGAAATTAAGCAAACAAAACAAAAAAGAAACAGTTTTTCACAGACGATTGAGTAGTTCTCATTCAATTAATTCCGTTTTCACTTCGCGACATGGCAAAAATACATAAAATCTCAAAATATCTGTATTAAAAATTACGAAGTAAATCTTAAACGCTTATTTCCTCGAAAAAATTCCATAAAGGATTAAGCACGATTTAATTGGCAATAATAAATGAAAGCGTTATCTTTGTTGTTGCGAAGCTAAGTTTCTCTAGATTGGCAACAAATCCACTAATCTGCTGTTTCAAATGTAAACAATCCATGGCCGCCATAAAAAATATTATTAGGCTTAGCGGCACTTAAACAATTTTAAAATTGTTGATAATTCTAAAATTATCGCATACAGATTTACTAAAGGCATAAAAACCTTAACCGGAAGATAAGAACAACATAATTCAATCATTTTTAAAGCAAAAAAAATGTACAATTTACGAACATATAACACTAAAGAAACTGAGATCACTGAGCCGGGTAACAGAGTGGATATATATATAAATATATTTATATACGTTTGGTGCAGCCGATTGCAACCAAAATACGAGGTGCACATCTACATGTTATAGCAGTCCTATATACAAAATTTCAACGTTCTGAGGTTACTCGTTTTTGAGTTTTGCGAGATACGTACGTACACACGTACGTACATACGTTCGTAGAGACGCCACGAAAAATTCTCTTCAGAATTCATTTTAAAGCAGTTTTATAATTTTTTTGGAGGAAACGAGTTTTTTATTCTGTCCTTACATACAGATATCACGGAAATACATCGTTAAATTGCATTTGAAAGGGGTCAAAATAGGATATTTTCGTTGAAATATGCTGCCTGAAACTTTTCGCGATTACAATACTTCCTTTTTACTTCGTACAAGGAAGTAAAAAGGACCAAATTTTCAAATTATATATTTGCATAATTAATGTCAAAAAGAATATGTTATTCTTATAAGATTATTAATAAGGTAAATCTTCCAACCTAGAGCTCTCAGCTTTTCTCATAATGTTCAAATGCAGTGTTAAAAAATTTAAATTAGCATTTAATTTCTTAACATTTCGTATACATAATTGAACAAAAACATTAGAAAAATTATGTGTATTACCTTATTTTCAATAATTTCAATGTTTACGAAAAACGTTTCTTCAGGTTTTGAGCAAGACTGCAATCTGTACTCACTTTAATCTTATACCGATAAGAAATACAGTTCTACACTCTAAAATGAAAGCTATCGAATTAAAATTAACGACTAAAGTCTTATACATAAACAAAAGTGAATAAATGTTTAGTCACCAAAGACACACTTTATAAATTCTACTCAATCTAAGAATTATTTTTTTCGACAGGTTTAGGTGAAGAAAACACTTGAAAAAAAATTCATTTTGTAAAACACTGCAGTCTCAGTCTGCGTATAAGTTAATTATAAACAATTTTTTTTTTATTTTTGTTTAATTTCAAATCACTCTGACTCTCGTTAAATGCAAACTATTCTGACGTTTCTTAAAAATTTCGTTTTTAGTACACTGCACTCAAATTAACTGCCAAAGTCTAAAAGTTAAAAGTTAAGCAGACAGTGAATTTAATTTTTTACCAAAGTAAAGAATTCAGTTATGTGAATATGCATATACAAAGAAGGCACACCTCATTAAGGTCGAAAATCTTATTGAATTTGTATTATGTAAAATAACTGCAGTTATTTGTAGTTCTGTAGTTATGAATCTTCTAATTAGCTTCAGTGCGTTCAATGCAGCTAATGTAAAACATCACAGTTTTTATAATTTTTTTCACTGCACTTCTATGTTATACATTAATCAATGGGTTTATTATTACTTGATATCAGTTTATTTGTTTCGCCCTAAAACTACTACGGTATGAGACATCTTTCTACAGTAGGTGATTTTAAAATTTCTTGTAGTCTGGGCTCATTTCTTCAGACATCAAATTTTCATTTTTAATGTATATCTAGGTGAGCAGACTTACTTGATTCTTTGTATTTCGATCAAGAAAAAATAATTCAAGGTTGAGAGACTTCCTTTGTAAATAACTTTGAGAGATGCATGTATAGAGCACAGAGCCTCTTTATTTGAACAATTTGCTTGGAACGCTAGTCAAAAGTAATTCCCTGTTTCACTAATACACATACACTGAGATTAATGTTTTTATAGAATTTCGATATACTTGATTTCGACAGCAACTTCACACAAGTAAATGTTAGGTTTCTCGCAACATTTTTCCTATTTAGTATCCATTCAAGAGTAACGAACACTGAAGTAATTTTCTTTCAAAATATATAACTTAGTATGGTAAGTATCAAATATGTAATATTTAAACACTTACCATATTTTGCTTTTTTTTAATAAAAGCTTATGTTCATTTATCTTAAAATGAAAAGGCTTCCTTTTTCATATAGGTTACATCAGCAACATTCATAATAACCGCATAGTCGAAGAAAGCAAGAAGAATGCCCTGTCTACAGGTGCTGTCATTGGCATTGCGATTGCATGCCTAGTGGTCGTTCTTAGTTGCGTCGGACTTTTATACTGCTGTATCTTCGGACGCTTCAGAAAGTGTAGATCCAAAAATACTCAGATTCCACTAGACCTGGCACCTGGACAAAATCACATACCAACTATATCTTCGGGTGATATGCAACAAAATATGAAATTTCAGCAACAAATGCAGTTCATTCCAGTACCACAAAACGTGAAACGAAACACTTCTCTACCTTCTGGGCCTTCAAATGTTCACAACTCTTACAATATATGCACCCCAACAGCCCCACCTTTAGAAGACCTATGAAAGCTGAATGCTTTAATTCAAATGTCAGATATAATAGAAGTTCAAAAATATGATTTTTTCCCTATGTTCTAGAAAAACATATCTTACCACGAAATGTCTTAAATAAAGCCGAAAAAACTAGAAGCTCTTGGAGAGAATTTCAGCTATACTTGAGCGTTATGCCTTATGCCGTACCTCACATATTCTGGGATTATATAAATAAATGCATTTTAAAATAAATTGTGGAGTACAAAACTTTTAAATGCTTATGTTATCTGTCAATAAATGACTGACCTGAAAATTTCAAATTGTGCACAGGTACATTCTTCATAAAAAAATGAGGAGAGAACCGTTCTAAACACCCCTTTCTACTGGGCCGACTGACGAAATTTAACGCGATTTTCATGCCTCAAAAGTGTAAATTAGATTATATGAGATGACATACCAATATTGAAAAAATTAGCTTTCAAAATTTTAGCTCCTCAATGTTATTAAAATGGGATATATATTCATTAATATCCCTTTTTTTATTAAGCTCGCTTGATTCCTTCTTTCACAATTCGAAATTTAGGTTCAATCCAAATAAAATTCGCAAATATTCTCTGGTTTCTTTTTAAAGTTTGTATTTTTTAGCAATTTTTCGAAAAGCTTTTTGAATTATGAAGTTTTTACCATCACTTCAAAGTAAATGCATTTCTTAGCATGCCTACAAAACATTACAAAATTTTATTCAAAATTTTCCAAGAAATACGTGAATTTGCATATTGGAGCATTTTAAAATTTGGCATATTTGTTATAAGCGATATTAACGTCAAATGTGGTTTACGCACCTGAATAAAATTCTTTGGAAGAATGAAAGATGTACCTTTTTTCTGCTCGAGCGCAATGAAAGGGAAGGAAAATAGGTTACCATAAATTAAGAATTACGCCAATTTTGAATTGTTCTTCGCGCAAACTAAAAAAAGTGTTCCAAGATATTTTTTTTTTTAATTTCTCGGTAAGTTTCTAACCAGTTGTTTCAAAATTTAATGTTTAGGTATAATTTCAGTCGTATGATTGTAATATGGAAAAAATGGATATGTCTTTTCAGAAAAAAGGTCCGATTTTATATGAGAATACCTATGTTGGAACAATGCTATGTGTAAATCTAATACATATCCCAAGTCAGCTTTCGAGCCATGAAAAATGTAACCTAAATTTCGTCAATTGGCTCAGTTGAAAGGAAAATAAAGAACTGTCACCCCCCTTTTTGTGCGGGATGTGCATTTTCTCTTTGTAGTGTTAGGCTTAATGTACCTTTTATAAATCTAATTATCGAATCTATTGAGCTAAAATGTACATTATATTCGACAAATTCTACACATTAACATAAGAATATTATATCTTAAATTTAAATATTTCTTTGGTTTGCATCACTAGAAAAATAGCTCTCGGATTTGTTTGGGCTCCAAAGTTTCGGATTGATACTTTGATATGCTATCTAAATTTTAGAAGGAAAGAATAAATATCTTAATCGACCACAAAAAGAAAATGATGAAGGGTGCATTAATGTCATTTAATCCAAAAAGTTTAAAAGGGTAAAACTGCAGCAATTACATGAATATTTATTATTCACCTCAATATTCGATGCTAGAATACTATCACGTAGATGATTAAGGAAAGTTGTGCTGATCCAAACTATGTCCTGAAAAGATGAAGATGAGTTTGATGTTTCTTGATGGGAATGAAATCGAATCGTGTGGATAGCCTGAGCGGAGACTGGGGCAGAGAGGCAACATAAGCCTTGTGTGTGGAACTGATGCCACTGTTGTTTAGCAACAGCGGTGCCTCAAATAACTTTATAACCTTCTACAACACGCACTCTTATAGTATAACATGCACATTGAAGGCTGTTGCTGTATTGTGCACATATTCAAGTTCATGCATGATAAGTTCACCTAATGACAAAAATTACGCTTGAAAGACATTTTGCTACAAAAACTTGTCAAATCGTATGCACGATACTCACAGAATAATATCAGATTAAGGGAATTTGAAGACCTTTAAACGATCATGATGGAAAAACGCAGAAAGGTGAAAGCTGTGGCCGAAAATTCAGGCTTCTGTATTAAAATATAGTTCATTTATGTCGAAAGAGAAAGAAAATCAATGCAAATATTTTCACTTGTTGGAGGAGACACAAATATGTGTTTATTGTAGTGCAAATGAAGACATTTTATTTCTTAGTCCTCGTGTAATGCTCAAAGATTATATGTATATCGTCTATATTTTCACTTGTTGGAGGAGACACAAATATGTGTTTATTGTAGTGCAAATGAAGACATTTTATTTCTTAGGCCTCGTGTAATGTTCAAAGATTATATAGGCAAGAAGTACTTTTAGTCTTACAAAATAAAATACATCATACGTTCTTCTACAAAGTTATTCAATGAAACCATTTCTCATTTAACTCATAGTTCATTTCCATTTCAATTAAACCAAAATAATGAAGTTCTTTTTTTAACCTACACAGTTGCTGGCAATAAGTACATAACCAAGATTTTATGTTTCCTATACTAAAATAAAATAAATAAATCATTTGTTATTTTAATAAAACCTAAAGCATCGCGTGTTTTTATTGTACTAAAATTGAACTAAAACATTACTTTTTATGTATACACAAGAATGAAAATGAAAATGTAATATATATTAACATATTTTTAAAACCGGAATCAATGTTAACTGACCTCGTTTGAAGGGCCTCTTTCAAATTCTTAGTATATTTATGACGTTTTTGTTGGAATACGCTCACACTTAAACACTACAAAAATGATAAAAATTCATTATTTTGTGAAAATTATGCAAAAAAACTGGAAAATTTACATCCAAATTACTAAAACATCAACCATCACTGACCAGAAAATAATGATGATAAATATATATTTTTGATATATATTTATATATATCACTGTATAAACATACAGTGAACTATAATAATTGGAAAATATTCACTAGTGATGTATGGCTAAAATATGTTAGTCAACACATAAAACTTTTTTTAAATGTGTCTATAGTAGCAAGGAAAAATGATATAATTTAAATTCTGTAAGGCTAATTTTCTTGCTTTTAACCTACATCATGCCTAATAATATACAAACTGTCTGCAAAATTTCAAGTGATTCTATAAGGAGCTTTTAGCGTTGTCATAGTTGCTGTGAACATAAATCATAAAAAAAATTATCAAAAATCGCATTAAAAGTTTCAGATTAGCTTTACGTGACATGTATACAGAACTACTCACGTTGCCAAACGGATTACATAATACGGAGAAAATACATAATAAAAATACTTTCCCAGATTCTCCAAACTAATTGAAATACTTAAAATTATGTAGTTAACAAATAACATAAAAAAGGGCGAAAACTGCATTTTTAATTTGCTCTTTAAACTTTTACTTCCGCTGTGACAAACAATAATTTCCGGTTTGTCGTCTCTCAGAAACACTGGTATATCTCTACTTCTAATAAACATATCAAGAAAAGAAAAGTTGTTTTTTATAGCTAAGAGTGCAACTTTTAAAAATATGAAATTAAAAAGAACAGATTTTTAGCCAAAATCGACTTTTTGAATGAGGTCAGCTACCTAATTCGAGGAATAGACGAAGAACAATTAACCTATCTGCATCTATAGACAAACCGTTTTTGCTTTGTGTTTACTGTCTGGGTATTTGCTGAATTTTCTAAGTCACTATTTTATAGGCTAAATGTTATTCGTAATATGGGTATGTTGTACACATTTACCTTAATTAATAGCTTCTTCAAAATTAGACACTGTAATGTATTATTTTCTCGTATAATTTAAATTCAATTAATAATAATAAATTAAAAAATAAATAAAAGACTACTTGTAAATAACTTCAATAAAAGTTTAATTTTATATGGTTTAGAAAGAATTGGGTATCTGTACTACTAAAGATGAAAATGTCGTTACTAATAATTCGAAATTTAAAATTTATATTACAAATATCTATAACGGCTCACCAGCAGCCGTGCGGTAAAGTCTTTCAATATCCGAGTTTCGAATGCCGCGAACGGGCTGACTCCATGGGCGTTTTCGTAGTTTTGCCCATGCGTAACGTGTTAATACAAGCCAGTATTCCTTAGAAAGTCCTCCACGAAGGCATCGCTCCTTTCCATGTAGAGCCTTAGTGCGGAACACGTAAGTAATGGTAATAATAAAAATGTCTATGACTATCTAGAAGCACGAATATGTTAGAACCAATGAAAGCAAATTTGCAGAAAAAATCAAAGTAATTAAGCATACTTAGAACTATTTATGTTTGTTTAGTTGTCATTTTATCATTTTATAGTTTTTCTGGGTCTTGACTTTTTGACATGCTGCCTTCAAATTCGCCGACGTAAAACTCCCATTAAATCGCAGAATAAATTTTTAAACTCGCATTTCTCGTTTTGTTGCTTGAAAATTGTTATCGTTGAATTACTGCTTATTTTGTTCTCGTTCCAGATTAATATCACTTCTCAATAAATGTAAACAACGATCAGTGTTTGTTATGATTTTTATGTTTTTGGTAGCGTTTCGTGTAAGTTTTTCGAACTTCCTTCAGATTTGGCGGCTGAGGCCTTCACCAATGGCCGAGTGCTTAAGACCGCTAAATGCTGGGAGTTCAAACCGGATTCGATCCTAAGCAAACAGGCTGGCTGCATGGTGAGTTTCCGCTGTTTTCAACGCTTGTAACGTGAATACGAACCAGTTTCCCTTAGCAAATCCTCCATAAAATCCCTAAAAGAGGATCTCCTAAAAGAGGGGCTCCATGAAGGCAGCCCCTCCTTTTAGAAAGATAGCCATCATTTGCTTTGCCATATTCAAATAATATTACCTAATATTGGTCACTTAGGAACAAAACGAAAACTGTCAAATTTTGGTTCCGATATTTTTAACGGTATAGAAAAGAGAAGTTATCGAGTGACTCAAGAAAAGGATGCAAATTGTGTTTTAACAATCAGCCACATTCTCGAGGTTTTAGCTTTAAATTCAATAAGAAAGACTTAAAAATCTAATGAAAAATGTTAAGTATACTTATTCTGGCTAGAAATACTCCAGAGAATGCAGATCAATTCCAATTTTGTTTTCAACAGCGAAATTTGTTTTGGCTGGACTAAGATCTTTCTGACTTTGATAATGGATGTTTAAAACCAGCGCGACGCACGTAAATTTTTACCAGTCTAAATTTAAATGAACATATTTGGAATATAAATAACACACTAAAAATTTTAATTTGTGCTAAGCGTCTTCTTCACCCAGTTGGCTAAGTAAACGGGTGAGTCATAGGTAATTTTGAATCCAGCATAAGACGTTACAATTTCATGTTGCCGGCCATGAGAGGGCGCAGCTTCTTCATTTATGTTCATTATCGTGACACCTTCATTCAGAATGCACCAACTCTCTTTCATTGAAAGTAAAGACAACAAATATAAGTTCATCAGTTATATCAGGAACTTTTGTACTAAAAATTGAAGAATTTGAACTGTTGTGTTTTCTCTCGTGCCGCTTTGAGCAATGGGAAAACTGAATACTAGTCCTAAATAAAGGGTGCGGCTCCACTGCCCTGTAAGGTTTCTTCTCACTTCTAAAAGATGTAATGTCGGTCATACCCTGAAGCACACACTAGGTGAAATTCTCAGTAATGAGATAGTTAAATGACGAATGAGTTCTACCATAATTCTCGCATTCTTGAGAAATAATTAACTAGAAATTGAATGTCCTTTAAGTTCTATTTAAAAAAAGAATTATGCAGACTTTCTAGTATTTCCTCTGGAGATCTTTCTGCTTTTACTTGGCCTTCTGCCATTTAACAAGTTATTCATATGCCAGACGAATTTAGTAATCGTAAAATTTGGTGTGATACAAAAATAATAACTTCATCTGAACCTCAAATAAGGTTACTATTTAATTGAAATGCAAAATCAAAACCATTAAAACTAGCGGATTGATAACATAGAGACAATGCCTCATAATTACTATTTACTATGATAATAACAGAAATTAAGCTGGAACATTTGCTAGCTCAGTTGGTTTTCACCCTATCTAATCTGTGTGCTACAGTTTAAATCCTCAGATATTTAGCAGCATTTGTTAAGCAGTTCAAGGAAACAATTCATTTTACTAAGCTAGGAGTTACGTTCAATAAATTGATGCTTGAACAGGTCTTTACAGACTATTTACATCGCTTAGCATTTTCATCCTTTTTGAGAAAGCAGATGAAAATGTGAATGAACGACTGATAGGTCGGAAGTTAAAAGGCTGAATTAAGCATATATTACATTGTACTCTAAGCATGTTATTGTTATTATTATTCATTTTAACATTTCTAGCATGACCTTTATTTTTTTTCCCCTTAGTGTCTTAGTTTTCGCCCAGGTTTTTATTCTAGATCAATTCTATCGCAAATTTGAAAATTATTATCGAAAGTATAGAGTTTAGAAAGTTCATTTGGCAAGAACAAAGGGAAAGTCATATGTGCCCTCGCCGGATTTCAAACCACAAATCTTGCAATTACAATTAGATTGTGCTAATCAGTTACACTAAGAGAGCACGCCCGAGAATATGCGATAAAATTTGTATTCATCTCTCCCCTTTGAAGGATGACAGAGCAGACGCACGAGAGCTTATAATCAAAGCCACGGGATGACGAACTATTATTCACCATATTTTAATTTCAGCATCATTGTAAAGATTATTATACATCCCGAACGAAATTGAGATTGTGAGGAAGTATCATCCGTTATATTCAACTAGAAAGCCGGGCGGTCATACGAAATGACCGCCTAGATATTATAAACTGTAATTAAAATGATTTGTGCAAAGGTGTCTGCTAATTTAAACTGAATTGCCCAGGGCAGGCGGCGAGGACGTCCCTTTGCTTATTGTCCCACGGGGTTTCCCCCTTCTACTTGCTTAATTGCTTAAAGTAGGGTACAATGAAGGAAACCACTGGCGGTACAATTCTTAAGAGTCCACCGCTAGCTCAATCAATAAAAATGATTTAAATAATGAAATGTTAACTCACATGTCGAAGATCTCTTTGTACATAACATTTCTTGTGTAGATCTTTCCATCATTTTTAAGCTATCCTTGCAGAGGACCATCAATTATTTTTAATTTTACGTCCGTTCTTTCACGAACTCTTGAACGGGCAACATAAAGTTGACCGTTTCCAAATGCAGGCTCAAGTAAATAAATGCCAACACGCTTAAGCGTTTGGCCCTGAGACTTATGGACGGTCATAGCAAAGGTAAGTTTTACAGGAAATTGCCTACGTCTCAACTGAAACGGCAACCCTGTGCCGTGGCAACTTCACCCCATTGGCTAGTACAGTTACGCAAGCAACCAATAAACTATCGGCGACAAACAGACAGTTAAGCCGCACATATATATATATATAGGGTGAAGTAACATCATCTCCTCCGAAACGGCTGGCTCCCGGGCTTAGCAAAGCACACCGTTGGATTCCGGAGGTCCTTGGCACGGCTTTTTGACCATTCACGTCTTCTTGGGACTTTAATTAGCCGAGATATTAATTAAAAACTAATTTTTCCCTAAGTTTTCCCTACATTTTCTACTTTCTTTCTTGGGTTTTCCCTATTAGAGGGATTTGGCTACGTGCCAAATTCTTTTTTCTCGAATATCTACGGAACGTGCCGAGTTGAAATTCGAGACACGTATCCTCGAATTCCAAAAAATTCTCGGAATCCATCGATGCCGTTCTCATCTTCATACGACTATAATCGGCTGAGAAAAACTGCGAAAACATTAATTTCCGCGCTCGTTTTTTCCGAGTAGCAACAAAAAACTATTGGCGACACACACTTTAGTCGCTTATATACAATATATAAAGAAGATTCGGCAACTAGTGTAAAATCTGTTAAGTGATTGTATTCCTGGGATACATACTGTCGATGTTCCAATAGCTAGGTGGACGTGATAACAGCAAGCACTATGATAGCACTTACACCATGAAGCAAGCGTCGGGGAAAACGATAATTCTTTGCAAATATAGCCAAATACAGCAAGAATATTTATCAAAATAAACTCATTTGTTTTAAGACATAATTTTAATTTTTTTAAATAAATAATCCTTGATTTTTTTTATTTAATTCTTCGTGAAATGAAATATGAGATTTAGAAAACATAGTATTAATAAGAGGTTAATTAAATAAGTGCATGAAAGAAACGATTTTGGTTTTAATAATAAAGCCCTAAAATTCATTTATCAAGTGTTCCGTAAAAATGAAATTCTCTCTGTTAAATACTGAAATTTTTTGCTTTCCAAAAATTACTTTAAACTATATTTAATTAAATTTCCTATATATTTCTTTCATAATGCTAGTAAAAAACTTTTTTAAAAAATGCAATGAAAAGCTGTAAGAATTTTTTTTAATGAAAAAAAGTAATAATTCAAGATCTTATAGCACGGAATTTGCTAATTAGCAAATTCATATTCTGATATGAAACAATTACAAATAATAGCAATATCAGAAATAAAATTCTTTTCAGAGGTGTTTTTAATATTAAAACAGGTGCATAAATTTAAAAAACTTCAAGGCTAAAGATGACAGCTATTACGGTACTTAACTTTAATTATAGAAAATAATGCATGATAATTAAGTCACCAGTGGATCCAGGAGGACATAAAGATAAGAAAACGGAGGCAAAGAAAGCTGTGCCTATATGATATTGACACAGTTAATGACATTCGAAATGATGATGTCCCTTCATTCGAAGGAATTCGAATGAACATTCGAAATGAATGCTTGAAATTTTGTTGTTTTCTGATAAATTTTTTAAATTCTACCCGTATACTACATTATTGAAGTAGAACTGTATTTTATGTAGTAATAAGCTTTCCATCAACTAATCACAATATGTATGCATAAAATGTTATGAAATGCAAGAAAACACTCAGCGAAATCCAAATCGACATAAGAATGGGCAGCTTGCTAAACCAACTGCTTTCCTTGTGCTTTGCAAAAGCTATAATTACATATTTTTCGTTGTTCAAACTCAACACAGTTTTTGCATTCTGGTTAAGAAGACAGAAGCTGTAGGTATTACAGGAAAGAATCAATATAAAAATAACATGTTATCTAAAATAAATATTCCAATGTGATCATTTTACCTTTTTTTTTTTTTTTTTTTTGTCCCGCTACAAAACCAAAATATTGACGAAAATATTCGGCAGGATATTTTATGTTTCTGTTGTAAAAAATTCTACTCCAGCAAAACTTTGTAACATTTTTTATAACTTGTATGTTCAGAAACTTGTAGAATTTTGGATAAGTATTTTAATGACAAAATATGAAGCTGAAAATAAATGACAATTTTGAAGCTCATAAATATGATTCTCTCGCTCCCAAATACCCACACACATCACTGTAAAATTTAACAAAAATTTGAAACTAAGATTGACATATAATAATTTTACAGATTATTTATTATAGAGATATTATTTATTTTATAGGGATTATTATTTACTTAGAATAACTTTATAGAGAGTTATAATCTTCCCCCTGCACATTCTGTCGGAGTGTAACTAGTGGCACGACCGGCTGGAAGTTGGAAGAAAAATCATGCTTATAAGCATACATGATTTTTTTGCTTCTGGCTTCGAAAATCTAATAAGCTCTTCAGAATAGCCCGACTAAAATGAGTGGTCGATACTTCACCACCATGTATATTTCTCTGTCTGGAACTCTTTCTTTTCCTACCAGCTACCATTAAGCACGAAAGTATTTTAAAGAATGTAAAGGTAAAGGTAAAAGTATGGGGGACACCAACGATGTACCATAGGTCAACTGGTAATGCCTTCCCATACTAACTCTTTGAAAAAAAAAAAAGGGGGGGTGGGGTGGGGGTAATTGCAAGTTTCATAAGAATTTGCATAGACTGAAGCTTTTCAAAAGGTCTAGAGTTTGCCTATTATGGTACATCGTGCAATTCCACAGTACGCCCCGCATCCAGTATTTATTAAAAATAATGGTTTAGGGCATAAGTAGATTACAAAATAGTCGGAATACAATTTGAGATTCACAAGATAAATGGAACATCTGATTTGGTGCAACGAAAATAGGAGATAAACATAATTAATAAACAAATAAACATACTGAGATAATTATAATTAGTACTGGCAACACAATGTTCAAATGAATTGTTATAATAATGCTAAAGAGGTGGGTGTCCATGGGTTATTTCAAATATATTGGTTTATTGCAGTTTATAAAGTTCACGAGCGGAGCCATTTTTGTCCATAATCACAGCATGTAAAAGTTCACTAAGTTTAAACTGTATGTGGACTTACACTTGACAGAGATCTAAGCCGTAGGAAGAGAGTCGTTGCATAATTTACTGAAATTTTGGATATTGATGTTTATCTTTAATTAAAAACCTTTGAAATGCCAGGAGGTCAGTTCTTGGGGATTTTATGTGAATATCCTCAGTTAAGGGGCATGAGAAAGTGTAATGATCAGGAGTTCCCTGTTCCCCACATATACAGATATCAGAATTTGACAAATTTCTTGCGTAGAAATATGTGGGGAAGGGTCCATGTCCTGTTATAATATTTTAAAGAATTATAACCTCTTCCCGTGTCTGCTGTCGATGTCTGACTCGTAGTATGTAAGGCTGGAAATTGCAAAATCCGTGTTTTGAGTACCGCCGAGGACATAGCTCATATTTTACGTTCCAGATTCAAAAAACGCTGTCTTCGCATAATAATATAACTCACAATTATTTGAAATCTTCCAAAACGTATATTTCAATGCAAAGTAAACTTCAGTTTAAATTCTTGTTTGGTGAAGTTCTCGACTTTGAGCTTTAAAGTTCTACAAAGAAAAGTATATAACTTTCACAATAATAGTAGAACTTATTATACAAATAATAAGGTTGAATGCACTTGAACATTGAACCATATCGTTTGTACGGATGTCATATGATTATAATGCATACATTATTAAAAAAAATACCAGATTAAGGCAAAATACAATTAAGCTTAAAAAACTTGCTTAAGAAAACTGTACTATGTAAAAAATAAAATTGTCTTCTACATTTATTTCTTAGACTTGTGCTATCAAATAGTAAATATCCTTAGAAATTCTTCCATGAAAGCACTCCTCCTTTTTAGTAAATATCTTTCGTATGCTTTACTATATAATAGTTTAACCTAACGTACTATCTAATACTTTGAAATAAAATTTTTAACATTTTTCAGGATTTCTGTGTTCATTAGTGTGCCAACTGTAGTTTCCATACTTTATATTACTTAGAGTTACCGTGAAAAATTACGAAGCTTAAATGTTATTTTTATAAGCGTCACCTTTACACCAAAAAAGAATTAACCGTTTGAAGTTATGTTTTTAAATTCTAATTTTCACTGATACGTAGATATAAGCCATACATAAGTCTTAGGCTTTCTGAAATAATTAAAGTTAATCAAAATTTTAATTATTTTCCTCTTCTCCCCTTCTCTAAAAAATAAAGAAGCCTTTTAGAACATACGAAGCTTTAAAAAATGGGAAGAAGAAGAAAAAAGGAAGAACTTTAAAAGCAACTGCAGGTTTTGGGGAAAAAATTGTAGAATATTTCATGAGTTAACACCTCTCTAAATTAAAATTTGCTGAAAAAAAAAAAAAAAAAAAAAAAAAAAAAAAAAGAATTCTCAGAAACATGTACCTTTTAAGCTTTCTTTTCTGATCTTTTTACAAAATCTTAATCCCACAATTTTCCCCGTTTCTCTCGGTTTTAAAACATGTAATAACGACGAGAAAATATATTAGTTCATTGCAAATTGAACCAAATCCTATTTTTCGGTCAAATTTTAAAGAACTTTAAACCTAGCTCAAATAAAAATACCTAATAAACTTCAGTTTTCATGTTATTTAACATATTTGTTCCCCATTATTCGCATTCATTCTTTGCTCATACGAACATAACCGCAAGAGCTTATTTTTATCTCATTTAGTTCAATTTACCGGAAATCCGATACTGTTTCGAAAGACTGATGCCAATAAATATTATTTAATGAGACATAATAGATTGCAACATAGCTAAAAAGGATTATGGGAGACTGGATAATAGCAGGCAGAGCTTCCCGAGAAACACAGAAATCAATTTCAGAATGAATGAAAACAATTAACTTACATAAGCATTAACTCCAAATCATCTCTAAGAGTTTGGCATGCCTATTCTTTATAAATAATGTATTAGTTTACTTATTCTTCGGAGATAGTTACTAGTTCAGCTATTTTTTACAGATATCAATAATTTATTAGTTTTCCAATCCGGAAAGCAAAGTTTTCTCCTTAAATTGATTAGAAAGGTAATAAGCCTTTAAAAATTTTAATATTTCCTGCAGTTTGTTTTTCTGTGAAATTTAAAGGAGTTACAATATATATATAACAGACAATTATGGCAACCCTTTCTACGCTGCAGGCTTTCCTTAATGATGTATTCAGTATTATGCACGTAGACGTCTGTTAAAGATTTAAGGCAGAAATATCGCAAGATAAAAAGATTTTATATCAAAGTATTACTATCCCAAAAGGAACGTTACTCGCGAATGGGGATATTATTCTCGAAATGGTATTTTGCGTGAGAGTTAATAAATAAAGTTGTAGAGCCATTATTGTTATTATTTTGAAACTGGAGATGTGCAAAACGTACACTGTCCTCCCCGGGACTCGAACCCTGGAACTTTTGAATACTTTTCAAGTATGCTTCCAATTATTCCACGACGCCATACGGAAAGGAGGAAGAAAATACCTTATAAAGTAACCCATTTTAAATGGCGACTGGGGATTAGAGGGCCCAATCACCAAATCCTGGAGATGACGAATTATCATCGGCCACCTTTTAGTTCGGGCGTCACTTCGATTTGTTTTTCGAAACAGGAGACATGAAACATGTGTTGTGTCCTAGTCGGTACTCGAACGGAAGTATGCTTCCAATTGTACCTTGAAGACATGCGGAAAGGAGGGAGAAAATACCTTATTAAGTAAACACACACACACACACACACAAAAAAAAAAAAAAAAAAAAAAAAAAAAAAATTAACATTAAAAAGACTATTTTAAATGTTAGCCATATTTCGAATACGCATATATATATATATATATAAGCTTAATCTAAAAATACCATGGTTAGAAAGATAGCGATAAAATAGCTTCTTGTCTAAAATATTATATTATTTTTATCAGAATTCGTATTTCAGTGGCTTACACATTTTGAATAAAAATACTCAGTTTCTGCTACACGCTGAGATAATTTTTAAATAATTTTTTCGCAAATTAAATTGTACATCTGCGGAAATTAATTTCAAAGCATTTACGAACTTGAAATAAGGCCCTCTTTAAACTATTATACTGCTTTTATAATAGGTTTTATCACAGGCTTTTACTTCAGTTGATAGCAGCATTTTTAATCCAAAAATACGTTGGAATTTTTCACAAAGATGGTTTTTTACTGACGGTTTTAAATCAGACATCAGCGCGATCTAATTTCAAACTATTTTAATGGTTTACATAATGTCGTCTAAAAATTAATGTTGCTTCATGCATGTTTCTTTTCATGATCACTTTAAATGAGGAGGAAGAAATTTACAATTTGTTAAAAAAATAAGAATTGGAACAGGATAGTGCATCGAAAATATTAATAGCTATAAACAGGACAAGGAGAAGGCAGATACTCATAAACTCTTCTTTAGCACACGAGAAATATTGTAAATTACAGATATCACTCTTACAGCAAACATTAAAGAGCGTGTAAAATTCTAGCTATAAAATAACTGTACTTTTGCTAGCTAGATCTTTAGTTGAAATGTAAAGTGACTATTTACTATGTTCGACTGTATCAATGACAAGGCGTACGGTGGATGAAAAGACCCTCGACTTAAGAAAGAATTTATACTAGGCACTCCTGGTACTTAAACACATACCAATACTTTTGGCTGTAATTCAAAATAGAAATATAAAATTAATACTAAGCTATATAATCAGCTGAGCTGACTTTTAACCCTACCACCTACATAGACAACCCAGCAATTAATATACACGGCCGTAAAATAGCAAGCTTAAATATCAGCAAAACAACATGGCTGGAAGTCAGAACATGCTCTGTCTGAAGGATTTCAGACCCCAGATTAAATAGTATCTTTCTGCCCTACTTTGCCTATTACACGAAACTAAAATATCATTCTGGAAATGAGAGAAAACTAAAAAGATTAAAAAATGAACAAAACTGGTTACTATAAAACTAAATAAGCCATTACAAGCACTTCAACTAACTATGTTTGAAACGCAGTTTCCTAGATCTGAATAACAACTGATTACTGGCTCTGGGAGCCACATTAAAATGGTGATACACGAAGCAAGCTCTGGGGCTTGGAACGAATCTGGAAGCTTCGGGGGGGGGGAAGGGTCTCCAAATGCACTTTCCAGAATCTTCCGGAAAAACGCAATCTGTCGTCAAATTGGCAACAAAATTTGTCCGTAAGCCGGTTGTGCACATGTTTTGGGTTCTAATTGAACTAATTTGTTTAATTAAATTTTACAATTGAAATGTAACTGGATGCACAAAACTGACTACACAAAAACTGAATGCTTATATACAAAAACTGAGGCCTCAAATTCATTAACATATAAATTAAGCATAAAAATACTATCCTAAATTTAAAAATTGAATAAATAAATAAATAAAAGTACACAGTATCAAACAATGCACAAAAATAAGAACGCAATCAAACAGATTTAAACATGTACAGAAACTGACAATAATTCATTTATGGCTTACACGTTTTTAATCCAAGTACTACTTTTTTATTATAGGATCTTACAGAAATAATCGCCTTTTTAGCCTTTTAGTTTTTAATTTAAAATTTGCTTAAATCAGTTTCAAAATGTTAATAAATTTGAAACAGAATCGTCTAAAATGTTTTATTACTTTTATATTTTCTTTACGCATTTTTAATAGTATAAATAGTTTTTTTTCTTTCTTTTATATGCCGGGAACGTTACATGAACTAGTTAAAAACTATGTATATTGTAGCAAACACTGAGCATACTCAGAAAAATGCCAATTTTTGCCGCTTTACTACTTTTATCTATTTTTATTATACATTCAACTTTGCATATATGTTCAACTTATTTCTGTTTGGAAAATTTAAATGCTCATTCGAGGCAGAGAAATAACCTGAATCCTGAATGTGTGTATGTTATTAATCGAAGTTTTAACTTTCGGAGTTAACATACATGCTTTCTAGCCAGGTGTTTTTTTTTTTTTTTGTTTTTTTTTAAATATTTATTTTGACATACCATTATTTTTTGCAACTCGTTACCTTTTTTCATATAGTTAGTAAAGGGCAATCACTTTTTATTCACATATAGTAGTTAATTACCTCAGATTAGATTTAGAAATATTATCATTGATTATCTCTGACACTACAAATACGTAATAAACTAAAAAATATTTCATTAAGGTATTATGAAAGCTCAAAGACACTGTAACTATCTGCAGAAATAGTACATGTATCTCGAATCCGGTTTGAGTTGTCTTTTCTTCCAAGGTAAATGCTTATCGGGACCAACCATGAAATACCGGAAGTACGCAATGACTTACCTTCCTCCTTAATGTAACTGTTGGGAAGGCTGGAGAGTTCATCTTTTCTTAGAAATTTAAAGAAAACTTTTTAAATGATAAAGTCGTTTGCTTATTTATTATCAAAATATTTGCTAGTCGAATTCATTATAACATTTATTTTCGAAGTTAAGATTTTATTTCCCTTGTATTTTGTACATAGGTAATACCAGACAGGCGCAATGCCAGATGGAATCATTTACAGTGTTGACTTTAATTGATGTAATACATTATTTTCTAATTAAATAAATGATTAATAAAATTAATTAGCATATCCAAGCAATGAAATATATTGCAATACCATTTTACAAGCAACAACACTGAAATAGGCAATGCTTCGATAAAAATAAACATATGGAATATGATATTAAAAATGAATATGTTCTTTTATCAGTTACCCATTTCGGATAAGAATAGCGTAAACTCTCACTAAAGCGGTTGCTTAGTGCCAGAGGATTCCAGTCTTCCATGGAACAGTTTATTTTTACAAAGCCGATGTTCAAAATGTTTGTTTACGTTCCTAGAACTTGGTATTTTCAGTAGTGGTCGTATTAGGGAGATTGGCGCCATGAGAATATTTCCCTCTATTTTTAGTTTTTATGCAAAATAAACCATGATTCACTACGAATTATTATTTCTGAAAAATGGCAGTGTTGTTTAGTAACCTAAACTGTCTGTTTCATTCAAATTCTTTCAAAAATAAAATACGGTACTGAAGAAAGTTGCAACTTTTAAATACCTTAACATTAGGAATTACCTGCAGTTTTAAATTAGCATTTTAATTTTATGAGAGAAATTTCATAATATGCAGTGAATGTATAAAAGAAGAAGAACTGGAAACGTTTATTGCTTAATAACTTCAGAACTTATATAAACATTCTGTCTTCGAGCTGCTTTATACGTAAATACATAATAAAATCTATGTTTGCAACATTTTTAAGCTTCATTTGTTCCTGAATCTAAATTTTTGTTTAAATTTAATAAACATACTTGTTTTGCATTTTAACATAATATACTTGAAATGTCCAGGATTATGTCCAACTAAAAGAATTTCGACATGAATTTAGAAGAAAAAAATGGAATTTCGTTATATTGAATTTTCCAAGGATAGTTAGTTACAATCTTTTTTCTTTCCCATTACATGGTTTTTAAATTATTTAAATTTTTATTCCAGAGATTTACACTACCGAATCCACTGCACTGAAGAACAATTCAGGAAATTTCACTGCATTGCAGCAAGGTAATAAAATATTTATTACTATTTTTATGAGTAAGTTATTATTATGAAAAATTATTAGGTTATTCTCTTAATGGATTTACTCTTACTTATCTCTTACTAGGTGACAGTCGAAAACATCGCGGAGAAAACAACGCAACGCGAAAACGTCCTGGTAGAAAACATCGTGGGAGAAAAGAAAGCGAAGAGACAGCATCATGGTCGAAAATAATGCAGTTAAAAAACTTCGCAGTTTAAAATCATCGTCGTAAAAAACATCGCGGTAAAAAATAAAGCACCTACAAAATCACAGCATGACGATAGCATCGCACACATGCGGTTTTTCAAGTTTTAAAAGTTCTAAATGCATATTCGCATGAAGATTTGAAAGCGCAAGAAATGTTGCGACACTTTAAGGATAACGGAAACAAAACAAGATATAATTTTCATCAAAACAATATCAGATTAACAAACGGGAAGGAAAGTAATTTGATAATAACTAAGCAATTTTAATAGAGGTAACCTCATGCAGTTATTTATTTTCCTTTTTCTAAACATTTTTAGGCTGTATTTTTCTTGAAACGTTATGAGTAAAACTTTATAAAAAATATATTAATTTATTAATTTCTATTAAGCTCTGTAAATTGCATTAATATTCTACTGATTTTTAATTTTTAAATGCTTAAGTTTCCTCCTTATTTTTTCAGCAAAAATGTATTAGTTCATTGAAAAATATGAAATATAAAATAAAGATATCCCTCTTTCCTTCTGCGTTCCCAAATCATTATGCGAAAATGCATTTACACCTTTCAAAATCTGATAACGCATGTGTGCGATGATATCGTCATGCGATTATTTGTAGGTATTTTACTTTTTACCATGATATTTTCGATGACGATGTTTTTAAACTGCAAAGTTTTTAAAGCGCTTTATTTTGGTTGACGATATTTTCTACCACGATGTTTTAGAACTACGATGTTTTCCTCTTTGCTTTCTTCTCTTTCCACGATGTTTTGTACCACGACGTTTTCTCGTTTCATATTTTTTGTAGTAGGGAGACCACGGAATATCTCTAAATTCCCGTAATTCCCGTGAGCGGGACGAACTTGAGAATGACAGTTCATCTCTAGAGGCCACAGGTGAAGCGTCGAACCCTTCTCGCACCTTTCATGCAATACCGAAAAATTTTCCTGCGAATAAACATGCGTGTAATTAACGTGAATAACAGCCTGTGATTACTCCTTGATTATGTCGCGCGACATACATCCATTATTTATTTTTGTTATCTGTATATATATATATATTGGTTTACAGGAAAAAGAGAGAATGCGTTTCTTCAAGCACACAAAATGTCATAACTTTATCATTCATTCAATATACTCAATCTTCTTCTTTAGTGGATTTCGTTTTATTATTAACTAGCAGCTACGCGGCCAGCCTTCGTCTGGCTTTTAAATGTACCGGGAAAATGACTAAAGGGAATATCTAACGTTAAATTTAAAAACTGCGCAGAATTTTACTCCGCAGAAAAACTTCAGAAAAAAAAAAACCACACATTTTTTTTTTTTAAATGTATTTCGTATGACAAAATTACAATAAAATAAACAATATCCCCTAATACAAATATTAATTATCCTAATAAATAAATTAACTAACTTCCCGTTGCAAAATCTTAAGAATTCAAATGGTATAAAGGAAGTTAAAAACTTTGTTTCCTAACAAAAATCATGCAAAACTTTTTTATATAATTAAAACATTATATAAAAAATTGCAATGAAATAAGCAATAAATCTCATATTTTCAAGAGAAGACAGTCAGCAGTCCAGTATCCAAAGCAATGAATGAAAAACGCTTAAAAAAAAACTATCATCAAGAAGGAATAGCCAATCAAAACTGTGCTTTGTGAATGACATAATTCAAAATATACAAACCTCCTTGCCATTAGCTAATAAAGAGAGATAGAGATAGGAAATTCTTTCTGTTGTGCCTCGCGAGACACATGCGCTTCAGAATAAGAAGATTGCGATGTGCGTGTCCAAAAATCAAATAAAAGAAAGCAGCATTTTATCTTGTATTTTCAACACTCAGCAGAAAGCATTGAATGAAAAACTGTTGCCAAAACCACATTTCTAAAAGAATGAAACTATTCAAAATGATGCGATAAAATCGAAAAGATAAAATTAAAAAAAATCTGATTCGAATTTTGAAAAAATCGCTTCGAGGTGCACTGGCTATTGTCTAGATCAGTGGCGTAGCGAGGGGGGGGCAAGGGGGTGCATGATGCCCCGGGCGCCTCTCGTACAGGGGCGCCAAATGGTCTCCAAACAAGAATTTCCGGAAAATTTCAGTTTTCATTTTGATCGATTTCTGGAAAATATATTTAAAATTAATAACGATTGTAATATAATTAATCATTTATTTTCTTGATTTGTCTGATAAAATGTGTAATAAATGTTTGCAGTACATTAGCCAAAACGTTCTTCCTGACCACTTTATTTCTCCAAAGTAGAGATCTTTTTTTTAAACGAAATGCACGTATATGTTAAAACGATTTCTCAAACAAACCGATTCCATAATCTGGGAATGACATTTTTTGGGAAAATCCTAACGCTTCCGCTACAATGGATTGCGTTTGACTCTCCTGTAAACGACTGATGGCCTTTCTGGCTACCGATTCAACTAAGTCATCTTGCTGAGACATCGTATATTCACTGCTACGAAGCATTCAACGCATGTCAATTCTATTTAATCTCCTATTACAAAAGGAATACTGCAGGTCGCTCCTTACTCCTTATCTAAAACTCATAGATTTCGACGTCACAGACTAAATTCGCATATTCCCAACTTGTAAACGTTATAATTTTCCTGTATAAGCTCTTCTATTTCCTTTTGTTCAAAAAGGTTGTCCATTATATGGTTATTTCATACCGAACCCACAATATCCCCTAATTGTGCCCACCAGCGGCCGAGCGGTAAAGACGCAGAACACTGGTAGTTCGGTCCGAGGTTCGAATCCCGCGAACGGGCTGGCTGCATGGGCGTTTTCGTGGTTTTCCCCATGTGTAACGTGTATACGAGCCAGTTTCCCTTAGAAAGTCCTCCACGAAGACATCCCTCCCTTTAGGTAGATAGCCCTCGTGTGCTTTGCCATAATTGAATAATCCTAACCCCTAATCCCCTGTTTTGAGCAGTGAATGTGAATGCATGACGTTACTCCGCAGTAGAAAAGAAACGGAACTTAAAACTACACTACAGATCTATAGAGTAAATGTTTTTCTAAGCCTAAGAGTCGCACTTCAAATACTACTTACTACTTCATTATCAAATGCTAACTATGAACGTTCGTTCAGCAAACTAAAATAAATGTTCACATATTTACATTCAGCGATGGGACAAGATCCCCTAAGTCATCTAGCATTTTTAAGTGTGGAAAGAGAAAAATTAGAAAGGGTCGACTTAAATAAATTTGCTTCATCCAAGGTAAGAAAAATGTATACATAATAATTAATTGTATTCATGTATTATATTATTATTAATAAATATAAGTGCCCGACCAAGTCGAGGTGCACGTGATTGAAGCGAGATGAGGGCAAATTTAAATTTTTAAGTTGGCTGGTCGTGTGTCTGACAATTTTAGATCTTTGGCCCTCCAAGCACGAACGTGTCCAGTTGGCTATGTCCTTTTGCATGCTAGGTCATACGAAGCGTTTCTGTATCAGTTTCCTCGAAGCCTTGATGCCAGGATGTGACAGACGATGTAACTGACCAAAAATGGCATGGCGAAATCCGGAGGGAACATAAGGTCGAAATCTTGAATCCTGAACTTCACAATAAAGTGATTTTCCAGTCGACAGCTGCTTAGGCTGCAAGTTGAGATTGGTGGAAGTTTTGCTTTTCAAGAGGGTTTGAATCTCGGTGTTGTTCATCCGCAAGAGCAGCAAACTTTTCTGGCGAAGAAACGGCTAGTTCTTCAATACGAGACAAGGTGTCTGCAACAATATTCTGCAAACCCTCAATATAATGGATAGCTGTTGAAAATTGCCCTATGAATTCTACGTGTCTCATTTGACGAGAAGTTTTATTGTGTTGAAAACCATAGGTTAAGTGTTTGTGATCTGTGAAGATCATGAAAACGCGTCCGTCTAGCATGTGTCGAAAATATTTGACAGCTTCATAAATTGCTAATAATTGCAATCGTAAGTGCTGTATCTGGTTTGTGCTGGTGAGAGTTTTTTAGAAACATATGAGTCTCCATAATTCTTCATCTTTCTGTTGTAAAACTGCTCCTATACCTGTTGTTGATGCGTCAACGTGTAGAGACATTAGGTTATTTTTTGGAAGCAGAAGAGATGAAAAATATGCAACTCCTTCGCCGGGAATCGAACCGCGGACCTCTGGAATACCGGCCCAGCGTGCTACCGTTACACCACGAAGACACGCTATGGAAGGGGTAGAAATACCTTATAATGTATATAATATATCGTGTATAATGCGACTGGTGTTTTTAGGGAACCCAATCGCCAAATACTAGGTGTGGAGAATCCTCATCCAAAACCCCTTTCAGTTCGGGCGTCACTGTAGAGACATTAGGATTTTTGGGAGCAAAAGAGATTGAAAAATTAGCAACCGCCTTCGCCGGGAATCGAATTGCAGACCTCTGGAGTACCGGCACAGCGTGCAGAACTACTACACCACGAAGGCACGCTAGGAAAGCGGAAGAAATACCTTATAAACGTAGAGTGATAATGGTTTAGATGCGGAAGGATACTGCAGATTTGTTGCCGAAATTAAATCCTTTTTGCGTTTTTGGAACGCTTCGAGAGATTCTGTGGTCCAGGTTATAAAGCGTTTATCGCTTTTCTTGCTTCCAACCAAAAAAGAATTCAGAGGTGATTGTATGGTTGCTGCATGAGGTAAGAAACGTCGATAAAAATTGAACATAGCAAGAAATAATCTTAAGTCCTTCACTGTAGATGGTTCGGACATATCGCGGATAGCGGTGAGTCTGGAAGGGGTTGAACGCCATGAGTGAAAATTTCATGACCGAGAAAGGATACTCTTGATTGGCCAAAAACGCAATTGTAAGGATTAAGACTGACACAGTACCTTTGAAAATGTTCAAAAACTGTTCTCAAATGTGATATGTGTTCTTGCTCTGAAGAGGAGGTGATTAAGACCTCATCAAAATAAGGTACACGAAAGTCGAGGCCGATTAACACCTGATTCATGAAGCGATGTAACGTTTGAGCAGCATTGCATAAGCCGAAAGTCATGACCGAAAACTCAAATAGTCCAAAAGGCGTAATAATTCCAGTTTCAGCTGGGTTAACGGGTTAACAGCTGGGAATATCAGCTGGGTTAACGAGCACTTGGTGATACGCCCACTCAAGATCAATGGTTGTAAAAATAGCTTTTCCCTCTAAAACTTGCATACAGTTTTGAATGCGCGGGATTGGGTAACGATGAGAAATTGTAGCTGCATTTAACCGGCGATAATCGCCACTTACCATTTCGTTTCCGAACTAGATGGAGCGAACTGGCCCATGAACTTTTTGAAAGACCGCAAATTCCCTGTTCCATCATGTATTAAAATTCCTCTTTGGTGGCTTTAAGCTTGTCCGGAGGTAAGCGTCTAGGTTTAGCGGCAATTGGCGGTCCGTTAGTTTCAATATAATGTAGTACATCGTTCTTGGGTTCGGAAATACCCATAACTGTGCGCGTGATTGTAGGGAATTCTCTGAGAAGTTGATGCCATGGGGAGTTACTCGAAATCAGTTTAATGCTGAAATCTTGACTATTGCGAATTACTCCCGGATAAGTTAAGTTGGTTGTGGAATCTATCAAACGGCGATTCTTAAGATCGACAAGCAAAGAAAATTTTTGTAAAATGTCAGCGCCAATAATAGGACAGTAGCAATAATGAATGGCTATTTGGAAGTCGCAGCGCAATCCTAAATCAACAGATATCAGGCGTTCACCAAAAGTTGGAATAGGAGTTCCATTTGCTACATAAAGTTGTAACTTGGTAAGGCGCTTTTGTTCGTGAAAATGTGGTGAAACGACAGAAACATCAGCCCCGGTGTCTAGAAGAAACCTTAAGCCCGAAATTCTCTTCTATGACGAAAAGGCTTGCAAGCTTCCGGCCGCTGTCATATATGACTTCGAGCAACGGCCCTTCTCGTTTCCCTGGTCGTTATAACAACGCACGGTGGTAGGCATTTGTTTGCCTTGTTTCCAAATTTGTGGTGGTAAAAAACAAATACCCGGAGGAGGGCTTTCATAACGTTTCCTCAGTGGGTTAGGACGTGTATTTCGACTACGTGATGTGGAGCGGTTGCGCGAAAAGCTTCAGCTTGAATGGCTACTAACTGAGCAACCTGTTTGAAAAAGTCATCAATTTGAGCCTGTAACGCCACAATACCTGACTCAGGAGCCTGCACTGGATGTATTTGCGCAGGAATGGCCAGCTTGTGAATTTTATCAGCGATTTCGGGAAGATTTTTAAGTGGCTTTCTACTGGCCGCTAAAATGGTTTGCATGTTAGATGGGAGTCTATTCATCCATAATGTTTTAAGAATGTTATCCGTTAGGTTACCGGCGACTAAGTCTGTCATTTTAGACAGCAATTGAGAAGGCCTTATATCACCCAACTGTAAATCGTAGTACAGCTGCTTGATTTTAACTGTCTCGGATTCTTCATAAACAGAAATTAATTTTTTTAAAGATGTGTATTTGTCTGTCGCCGGTGGATTCAAAATTATTTCACGAGCTGATTGATTGAAGTTTCTCTGATACTAACGTGGCGATCGCTGTATAAAATCGAGTTTCGTTGGCAGTAATGTGACTCAATTTAAACTGCGCATCCAATTGAATGAATCATAACGATGGGTCTCGGCGACAAAAAGGTGGTGGCTTAACTGTCACTCGTGCCAATTGTGAAGCAGCATCGTTGTCAACCACTTTAGATCAATCATATATGCACAGTAATAATATGTATAGAAAAATAATATGTATATAGTGACACAGTTTCTTGGTACTTGAAATTAGAGAAACTGGCGGCGCAAATGCAGCAGACGATACATATATCCGCTGAAATTATGACAAAAATATGTTGACTCATTGGAATATGGCGCAACGCTTGAAATCACGTGTGAAATGTCTTACTTGCATCTCATCACACTGGGTAACTTACTGCTGTTCAGAATTTTGATATATAAAACTCCATATTTGTGCAACATTGAAGGTTGCTATTCGTAATAAATACGGGTCACCAATTATGGCAGTACAATTTTTTGAGACTGATCGTTAAATAATTATAACAATTGAATAGAATAAATATTATTTTGTTTTGGGTTGCTATGGGTTACCAGACTGGCAGAGTTGAGTTGTAGTAGGAAAGTTGCCACATATCTATTTATTTATCTATAATGTATATTAAACTTTTAATTGTTTAAAAACACTTATATAAATATGTAAAATAAATAACACCTTTTCAACTAATTCTAGATCATCGTATGTCTGATTTTTTCGCTGACACAGATGCATTTCCAAATTCAAGGATAATGTAGTTAGGTAGTGACTATTCTTAATATATTTTTGAGTATTTTATGGCAGATTCAGCATTTTATTATTATTTGCATTATTTTCTTATTACGAATGTATTGTATACATCATATTACTGAAAGTGTTTTTTTGGGGGGGGCGCCAAAAAGGTATTTTGCCCCGGGCGCCAGTTATGCTTGCTACGCCACTGGTCTAGATGCACCTATATACCAAATTTTGTAGCCCTGGGTCTATTATCAACACGAACTAAAGACACACAGACTCTTTCTTTTATTACATTGTTACGTTATTTTCTTTCCTTTAGTACGTTCGTTACGTACGGTCTTTGTAAGGATTTGGAGTGAATAGCGACGACGACACTTGATGAAGTACCAAAACTCACTTTATTGCACAGTATTCTCAGGACATCTCCAAAACACGTTTATAGTCGTCGAAGATCCACTATAAACATTCTGGAACAATCAGCAGCACAACCTTCAGACTATCAAGCTATTACGGTGAAGACAGCTTCAAAGCACCAGAGTACAGCTCCCGACTCTGCTCGGTCGTTCTAGGAAATCCACGTACTCTCGAGACTCTCCACGCTACAACTCGCGGTGCATTCGACGATACCCTAGAGTACAGCTCCCGACCCTCGACTCAGTCGTTCCCGGAGCTCAACACACATTCTCTCGACTATGCACTAACCGCGATACACTAAGAGACTCTTTCGGTGCTCTCAACGACCAACTCGCCACTCGCTGACCGACTGTCAACTCGATAGACTCCGCACGGACTGCCTAAGTGATTCGATACTGACGAGACACACTCAATGCGTACCAGCAGGGTTTATATAGCTTTTGGCTTGTGTTCGAAAACATTCTGGGCTAAACCGGTAAGAATTCCTTTCAGAAGGTTCTCCATCCGTTCACGGCATATCGCCAATTTTGTCGCCAAATCTGGGCGATTTCTCGCCAAATGTGGCAATTTTGACTTTCCTTGCCATTTTATGGCAACCCTAAAACTGCTTTGTGCGGAAGCTATCTTACCGTGTTTGGACATTTCGTAACACTATGTAGAGATTTACATATTTACTTTTTCTGCAAAAAAATACGAATGACAAATGCTATCTTTGGCAAGGTGAAAACTTAAAATTATAACACAAGATCAAATGGCAAAACTAATCCTTCGCTATCTGAATAACAGTTCTGGTGTATCCCAAAGGAACTGAGATTTTTTTTTTTTTTTATCAAAAATCAAAGATTTTGCAATACTTACTGAAATGCATCTTATTGAAATTGAAAAGTATTCTTTATTTTCTTTGAAAAGTTTCAGAAGGCTCATAAATTTTGAATTACAGTGAGAATTAGGTAATAATGTCTCGTTTAATATTTTTCAGATACTATTAATCAAGGGAAAAACTTCAGCTCAGAAACTTAATTCAATATATCTGAAAGTTATTGTGCCATGTTATTTTCATAACTGCATGAATGTGATTTGAATTTATGTGCCACCAGAAGTTCATTGCGTCTCTAACTGCCTTCATCATTTCAAGGCTAATGCGCAGTTGTTTCTTAGCTTTCCGAATATGCAAAATGCGTATCATATTGGAATAGATTATTCAATTTAAGATTAAACGAGGACTACCCGCAAAAATATAGTTTCAGTTTCATCAAGAATATCCATGAGTCTTGATTCTTGGGACAAAGTTCTTTGAAATTGGAAGAGTCTCGGATGTAACACACTTCTACAAGCCATTCGCAATCACCCGAGATCAGTGGCGTAGCAAGCATAACTGGCGCCCGGGGCAAAATACCTTTTTGGCGCCCCCCCCAAAAAAAAACACTTTCAGTAATATGATGTATACAATACATTCGTAATAAGAAAATAATGCAAATAATAATAAAATGCTGAATCTGCCATAAAATACTCAAAAATATATTAAGAATAGTCACTACCTAACTACATTATCCTTGAATTTGGAAATGCATCTGTGTCAGCGAAAAAATCAGACATACGATGATCTAGAATTAGTTGAAAAGGTGTTATTTATTTTACATATTTATATAAGTGTTTTTAAACAATTAAAAGTTTAATATACATTATAGATAAATAAATAGATATGTGGCAACTTTCCTACTACAACTCAACTCTGCCAGTCTGGTAACCCATAGCAACCCAAAACAAAATAATATTTATTCTATTCAATTGTTATAATTATTTAACGATCAGTCTCAAAAAATTGTACTGCCATAATTGGTGACCCGTATTTATTACGAATAGCAACCTTCAATGTTGCACAAATATGGAGTTTTATATATCAAAATTCTGAACAGCAGTAAGTTACCCAGTGTGATGAGATGCAAGTAAGACATTTCACACGTGATTTCAAGCGTTGCGCCATATTCCAATGAGTCAACATATTTTTGTCATAATTTCAGCGGATATATGTATCGTCTGCTGCATTTGCGCCGCCAGTTTCTCTAATTTCAAGTACCAAGAAACTGTGTCACTATATACATATTATTTTTCTATACATATTATTACTGTGCATATATGATTGATCTAAAGTGGTTGACAACGATGCTGCTTCACAATTGGCACGAGTGACAGTTAAGCCACCACCTTTTTGTCGCCGAGACCCATCGTTATGATTCATTCAATTGGATGCGCAGTTTAAATTGAGTCACATTACTGCCAACGAAACTCGATTTTATACAGCGATCGCCACGTTAGTATCAGAGAAACTTCAATCAATCAGCTCGTGAAATAATTTTGAATCCACCGGCGACAGACAAATACACATCTTTAAAAAAATTAATTTCTGTTTATGAAGAATCCGAGACAGTTAAAATCAAGCAGCTGTACTACGATTTACAGTTGGGTGATATAAGGCCTTCTCAATTGCTGTCTAAAATGACAGACTTAGTCGCCGGTAACCTAACGGATAACATTCTTAAAACATTATGGATGAATAGACTCCCATCTAACATGCAAACCATTTTAGCGGCCAGTAGAAAGCCACTTAAAAATCTTCCCGAAATCGCTGATAAAATTCACAAGCTGGCCATTCCTGCGCAAATACATCCAGTGCAGGCTCCTGAGTCAGGTATTGTGGCGTTACAGGCTCAAATTGATGACTTTTTCAAACAGGTTGCTCAGTTAGTAGCCATTCAAGCTGAAGCTTTTCGCGCAACCGCTCCACATCACGTAGTCGAAATACACGTCCTAACCCACTGAGGAAACGTTATGAAAGCCCTCCTCCGGGTATTTGTTTTTTACCACCACAAATTTGGAAACAAGGCAAACAAATGCCTACCACCGTGCGTTGTTATAACGACCAGGGAGACGAGAAGGACCGTTGCTCGAAGTCATATATCACAGCGGCCGGAAGCTTGCAAGCCTTTTCGTCATAGAAGAGAATTTCGGGCTTAAGGTTTCTTCTAGACACCGGGGCTGATGTTTCTGTCGTTTCACCACATTTTCACGAACAAAAGCGCCTTACCAAGTTACAACTTTATGTAGCAAATGGAACTCCTATTCCAACTTTTGGTGAACGCCTGATATCTGTTGATTTAGGATTGCGCTGCGACTTCCAAATAGCCATTCATTATTGCTACTGTCCTATTATTGGCGCTGACATTTTACAAAAATTTTCTTTGCTTGTCGATCTTAAGAATCGCCGTTTGATAGATTCCACAACCAACTTAACTTATCCGGGAGTAATTCGCAATAGTCAAGATTTCAGCATTAAACTGATTTCGAGTAACTCCCCATGGCATCAACTTCTCAGAGAATTCCCTACAATCACGCGCACAGTTATGGGTATTTCCGAACCCAAGAACGATGTACTACATTATATTGAAACTAACGGACCGCCAATTGCCGCTAAACCTAGACGCTTACCTCCGGACAAGCTTAAAGCCACCAAAGAGGAATTTTAATACATGATGGAACAGGGAATTTGCGGTCTTTCAAAAAGTTCATGGGCCAGTTCGCTCCATCTAGTTCGGAAACGAAATGGTAAGTGGCGATTATCGCCGGTTAAATGCAGCTACAATTTTTCATCGTTACCCAATCCCGCGCATTCAAAACTGTATGCAAGTTTTAGAGGGAAAAGCTATTTTTACAACCATTGATCTTGAGTGGGCGTATCACCAAGTGCCCGTTAACCCAGCTGATATTCCCAGCTGCTAACCCGTTAACCCAGCTGAAACTGGGGTTATTACGCCTTTTGGACTATTTGAGTTTTCGGTCATGACTTTCGGCTTATGCAATGCTGCTCAAACGTTACATCGCTTCATGAATCAGGTGTTAATCGGCCTCGACTTTCGTGTACCTTTTTTTGATGAGGTCTTAATCACTTCCTCTTCAGAGCAAGAACACATATCACATTTGAGAACAGTTTTTGAACATTTTCAAAGGTACTGTGTCAGTCTTAATCCTTACAATTGCGTTTTTGGCCAATCAAGAGTATCCTTTCTCGGTCATGAAATTTTCACTCATGGCGTTCAACCCCTTCCAGACTCACCGCTATCCGCGATATGTCCGAACCATCTACAGTGAAGGACTTAAGATTATTTCTTGCTATGTTCAATTTTTATCGACGTTTCTTACCTCATGCAGCAACCATACAATCACCTCTGAATTCTTTTTTGGTTGGAAGCAAGAAAAGCGATAAACGCTTTATAACCTGGACCACAGAATCTCTCGAAGCGTTCCAAAAACGCAAAAAGGATTTAATTTCGGCAACAAATCTGCAGTATCCTTCCGCATCTAAACCATTATCACTCTACGTTTATAAGGTATTTCTTCCGCTTTCCTAGCGTGCCTTCGTGGTGTAGTAGTTCTGCACGCTGTGCCGGTACTCCAGAGGTCTGCAATTCGATTCCCGGCGAAGGCGGTTGCTAATTTTTCAATCTCTTTTGCTCCCAAAAATCCTAATGTCTCTACAGTGACGCCCGAACTGAAAGGGGTTTTGGATGAGGATTCTCCACACCTAGTATTTGGCGATTGGGTTCCCTAAAAACACCAGTCGCATTATACACGATATATTATATACATTATAAGGTATTTCTACCCCTTCCATAGCGTGTCTTCGTGGTGTAACGGTAGCACGCTGGGCCGGTATTCCAGAGGTCCGCGGTTCGATTCCCGGCGAAGGAGTTGCATATTTTTCATCTCTTCTGCTTCCAAAAAATAACCTAATGTCTCTACACGTTGACGCATCAACAACAGGTATAGGAGCAGTTTTACAACAGAAAGATGAAGAATTATGGAGACTCATATGTTTCTAAAAAACTCTCACCAGCACAAACCAGATACAGCACTTACGATTGCAATTATTAGCAATTTATGAAGCTGTCAAATATTTTCGACACATGCTAGACGGACGCGTTTTCATGATCTTCACAGATCACAAACACTTAACCTATGGTTTTCAACACAATAAAACTTCTCGTCAAATGAGACACGTAGAATTCATAGGGCAATTTTCAACAGCTATCCATTATATTGAGGGTTTGCAGAATATTGTTGCAGACACCTTGTCTCGTATTGAAGAACTAGCCGTTTCTTCGCCAGAAAAGTTTGCTGCTCTTGCGGATGAACAACACCGAGATTCAAACCCTCTTGAAAAGCAAAACTTCCACCAATCTCAACTTGCAGCCTAAGCAGCTGTCGACTGGAAAATCACTTTATTGTGAAGTTCAGGATTCAAGATTTCGACCTTATGTTCCCTCCGGATTTCGCCATGCCATTTTTGGTCAGTTACATCGTCTGTCACATCCTGGCATCAAGGCTTCGAGGAAACTGATACAGAAACGCTTCGTATGACCTAGCATGCAAAAGGACATAGCCAACTGGACACGTTCGTGCTTGGAGGGCCAAAGATCTAAAATTGTCAGACACACGACCAGCCAACTTAAAAATTTAAATTTGCCCTCATCTCGCTTCAATCACGTGCACCTCGACTTGGTCGGGCACTTATATTTATTAATAATAATATAATACATGAATACAATTAATTATTATGTATACATTTTTCTTACCTTGGATGAAGCAAATTTATTTAAGTCGACCCTTTCTAATTTTTCTCTTTCCACACTTAAAAATGCTAGATGACTTAGGGGATCTTGTCCCATCGCTGAATGTAAATATGTGAACATTTATTTTAGTTTGCTGAACGAACGTTCATAGTTAGCATTTGATAATGAAGTAGTAAGTAGTATTTGAAGTGCGACTCTTAGGCTTAGAAAAACATTTACTCTATAGATCTGTAGTGTAGTTTTAAGTTCCGTTTCTTTTCTACTGCGGAGTAACGTCATGCATTCACATTCACTGCTCAAAACAGGGGATTAGGGGTTAGGATTATTCAATTATGGCAAAGCACACGAGGGCTATCTACCTAAAGGGAGGGATGTCTTCGTGGAGGACTTTCTAAGGGAAACTGGCTCGTATACACGTTACACATGGGGAAAACCACGAAAACGCCCATGCAGCCAGCCCGTTCGCGGGATTCGAACCTCGGACCGAACTACCAGTGTTCTGCGTCTTTACCGCTCGGCCGCTGGTGGGCACAATTAGGGGATATTGTGGGTTCGGTATGAAATAACCATATAATGGACAACCTTTTTGAACAAAAGGAAATAGAAGAGCTTATACAGGAAAATTATAACGTTTACAAGTTGGGAATATGCGAATTTAGTCTGTGACGTCGAAATCTATGAGTTTTAGATAAGGAGTAAGGAGCGACCTGCAGTATTCCTTTTGTAATAGGAGATTAAATAGAATTGACATGCGTTGAATGCTTCGTAGCAGTGAATATACGATGTCTCAGCAAGATGACTTAGTTGAATCGGTAGCCAGAAAGGCCATCAGTCGTTTACAGGAGAGTCAAACGCAATCCATTGTAGCGGAAGCGTTAGGATTTTCCCAAAAAATGTCATTCCCAGATTATGGAATCGGTTTGTTTGAGAAATCGTTTTAACATATACGTGCATTTCGTTTAAAAAAAAGATCTCTACTTTGGAGAAATAAAGTGGTCAGGAAGAACGTTTTGGCTAATGTACTGCAAACATTTATTACACATTTTATCAGACAAATCAAGAAAATAAATGATTAATTATATTACAATCGTTATTAATTTTAAATATATTTTCCAGAAATCGATCAAAATGAAAACTGAAATTTTCCGGAAATTCTTGTTTGGAGACCATTTGGCGCCCCTGTACGAGAGGCGCCCGGGGCATCATGCACCCCCTTGCCCCCCCCCTCGCTACGCCACTGCCCGAGATATAATTTATAAATGCAGATTGGTATCGCAACCGAGAGAGGCGCTTCTAAGGCGAAGTAGACCAGTGAGTTTCCAATTATATTTTCTACTATGGCACGAGACTTCTGCCACTTTTTGACTTTACGCTCTTATAAACTGTTGCTTGAATTTTTTTCCATACAATTTCCTCTACAAAATATTTTGTGGATTTCTTATGAAAACTTCCAACACGAAACACGAAATTAGATCAAATGAAAGTAATTATGAAAATTTCAGTATGGTTGAAAGGAATAAAACTACATGTTGGATCTTGTAAAGCAAATGCTTAGTGTAACTAATGTAAACTATGTAAACTATATTTTAATACTAAGCTTTACAAGAACAGTAGAATCCCATTCTGCACTCAAAAGCTCTTCCTCGGTTGCGAAACTGATTTACGAATACTGCCGTTCAAGACCGTTTCGGTTATTTAGGAAAGAATACAGATGAATCCATATACTAAGTCCATCAAACATATCTGTCAAAGCAAGTTAATGTGCGAAAAAAATTATTATTTCTCTAATTGACGGAAATGTCATTACTTATTATGCATATAGTTTTCACCGTGCATTAATTGGAAAACTAAGAGCATTAAAGTTCTTCCAGTACTATATGTGAAATGAGAACATTATTTGCTGAAGAAGGTATTCTGACTGCGTTCAACTGGTAATATTTTTTAATGAAACGTAGCTCAATATCCTTTAACTTAACAACAGCCATAAAAATCATCTGTCGAATCCTGAGAATACTCACGAATTTATAAAAATGTCTCTTCATGATCGGAACTCTTTACGACCATAAAGGCGCGTGCAAATTATGATAAACTAAACAAGCACTTTACGAGTTTAGTGTGCCAATATTAGGTCAGGACATTGTTTTTAATATACTAGCTAAGTTCCGGTTTTCCTTCAATGAAATGATTTAACCAGAACAGTACTCCTCCTTCTCCATTCACAACCCGTTATTATGAAGAATAGCTCCTAAAACTTACGACGAATGGCTGATGTGCATCTTCTCGTAACGATGGAGCAGCATTATTCTTTGCGATCATTTTGTTTTTTTGGAAGAATGTAATACTACTCAGGGTCTTCGTATTACTTGATTAAGTAACCCAAACCCTTACCTGATCTGAACCAGCCTGTAGTTTTCCTGGGATGGAATATGAAGTTAATCCACGTGAAATTCAGGAGATAGAATCATAATAAAGATGGGATAAATATACAATAAACCTTTAAACCTTTAACAAGGGGTAAAAAAAAATTGTGTACATTCTTATCTGTATCTCGGTGGGAATTAGATTCAGCACCTTAAAGGAAATGGCAACAAAGTAAGAGAAAATTTCTGGGAACAGTAACTTTTTGGACGCGTTTGATTCACCCTCCGAATTGCAAACTTCCTGACTGTAGATTTTCTGCTACGTTTTCAGAATTTTGATAAGTGTAAGATACTTTTTAGTAAATAATGCTCTGTCTGCTGTTAGCTGGGAGACTGTTCAATACATTTAATTTGTTAAGCGCATGTTTAACTTTGTTAATTTGTGTTTATTTGGATTCACATATGACATTTTATGAAATATTATTCTTTTTTCGACAGACATGATGTAGATCAGTAGTCTTCAAACTGTGTTCCAAGGTATCCTGGAGTTCTGTGAGTCAAACCCTAGGGTTTCTTAAGTTAAAAAAGAATTATAAAGCACTCAAAATAGTTCACCAGTGCTTATTAACTAAAAACATATTAAGATACATTTCGTTATAAATTAATTTTAAGACTTAACATGTGGTCATAATATGTCAAACAGAATGACGTGCGATGCTTTGCAGAACTAAACAATTTTCTAATAGAAAATGAATTGATTAGATGACGGTGTTAAAAGTTATACAATGGAGCTTCTTTTCCAGTTAAAGAAAACTATAAGAGAATATTTCTCAGACGGAAAAACATAAGCATGATTTTATAAAAAACTCCGTTTGAGTACTAAGATGAATCAGAATGCTTGCCATTGAAGGAAAAAGAACAACTTACATATCAACAGGCTCAGATTTAAAATATAAATTTAAGCAATAGCAGATCCAACATTTTCGGTTGTAGATTCATGCAGAATACCTAGAAATTTCTTGCATTGCTATAAGCATTTTAATGCCATTCGGGACAACGGATTCAAGTCTTTCTGAACATATGTGCCAACACTAACCAAATATAGAAGCAAATTAAATACAGAATATGAAACGCGACTGCAGGTAACATCAACAGAGCTATACTTGGACAATTTGTGTAAAAAAAAGCAAGCACATTCCTGACACTAGAATAATACTATCGTAGGTGATACCTGGAACAAGAGCTAACGCTATAATGAATAAACTGCTTTAGTCTTATGTTATAATTTTTTAATAAAAATGCAATATTTTTCTTTAATTGTCTTTAGGTAAAGTACCTATATTGATCTACTTTAAATATAAATTTTTGTAAAGGTAGGATGGGGCTACACGAAAACAACCTTACAGTTCTAAAGATTCTGCGAGTCGACAAAGTTTGAAGAACACTGGTTCAAACATACGCCGTGTACCATAACAGCTAAACTCCAGATCCTTTATAAAGCTTCTGTTGCTCATTTCCTTAACCATCCTTTGTAAACTTTTGTAAAGCTTGCAATTTAATTTTTTTAATTTAAATTTTATTTTTATTTTTTAATGTTTTTAGTGTTAGTGTGGAAAGACCCATGTAGATCGCCGGTGTTCCCCATACATTTACCTTTACCTGTAGGCATACGCGAATTTTTGTGACCACATTAATGAAATTTTGCATATATAGCTATGTGAATTCAAAATAACAGTTTCCGTCTGTGGGTGAACATAAGTTTGTGATTCCAAAGGATGAATATAGGCGTTTGTGTATTCATGTTAAATGAAATAGAAGTTTACTTTTTTATAAGCATACTAAGTCATCCTAAAAGCAAATTTTACCATGCATCAAAGGCACTTTTCAATGTGTATTTGGCACAGGGAAAAATGTTTTGTTCTGATTTTAACCCCTTCTTTACACAGTTAAAATAGCAAGTTGAAAGAATGGATAAAAATAAATTGTAGTGAAAATAAGCATTGAAATAATGTAAAATTATCTAATAATAAATTAGTTTAAAACTTACATAAATTGTTCTAAATTCCTCCCTTAAAACATTGCTGCATTTTAGAACTAGTAATATAGCTAACCAACTCTAAGATTCCTTCTAGACGATGCTGATCCACAATTCCACATGATTGTGGTCTTTCGTAGAAGTGGTATTCTTAGAGAAATGGTTTTAAATACCAATTAGGTTTATGTTCTCAGAAACAATGGTCACCTTTAGAGTTCTAACCTTAGTAATGTATTGACCACGAAAGAATTGTGACTTATTTCTCTTGCTAAGGTTTGGATCGAAACAAAAATTTCTGCTTTTGTTTATAATCACCATTTTTTAGCATGGAACTAAATAAAAGAATTGAAAACCAAGTGAAATTTTATCGCTTTCTCAGCAGTTTGAAGACATGATAACAATTAGGTAAGAAAATAATTATGTATTTCTCCAGTAGTATAAACGTTTTCTGTTTTACATCAGTTGTTGCTTCTGTTGTGATAGGTTTTCCAAAATAAAAAGTGAATTAAATTCCAAATTATTGCATACATATGTATACTGCTAAAAAAAAAGAAAAAGAAAAAGAAAAGAAACGACCGTTCTATATCTTCCTTTCTACTAGGCCGATTGGCGAAATTCAACTTGCGTTTTTCATGTCTCGAAAGAGCGACTTAGGATACATATTAGATTTATATATAGGATTTTGACACAAAATCTGACTTTTTCTGAAATGACATGCCAATTTTTTTTCCATGTTTCGATTCTACGACTCAAATTATGCAAAACTCTTTTTTTTATCAAACTTATTTGATTCTTCCTTTCGAATTTCGAAATTTAGGTTCATTCCAAATAAAATTCGGCCATTTTTTATGATTTATTTATGTATTTTTAAGTAATTTTTCAAAAATTTTCGAAAATTATAATATCTTATAATCTATAAAATTTTTATTATGATCTTAAAGTAGATGCATTTCTAAACATAACTGAAAAAAAATTAGAGTTTTTTATTCAAAATTTCCGAAGATATACGTAAATTTATATATTGGCGCGTTTTGAAATTTGACATAGTTGTTGAAAGCGATGATAACATCAAATGGGGTTTAGGCACTTTTTTAAATTATTTGAAAGTAGGAATGATGAGACTTTTTTCCCGCTCTTGCACAATGTACAAAAGGAAAGGAAAATAGATTGCCGTATATTAAGAAGTTTGCCAGGTGAATTATTCTTGGTGCAAAGTTAAAAAAAATGCGCCTAGATAAACTTCTGAATTTCTCCTTAAATGTCGCACTAAATTTTAAAAATTTTAATATTAGGCATAATTTGAAAGAAACGAAATAGGGAAAGAATTTGGCATGTCATTTCAGAAGAAAGGCCGATTTTTGTGTGAAAATACCCATATTACAATAATGCCATATTTAAATCTAATATATATCCTATTCGCGCTTTCGAAACATGAAAAATGCAATTTGAATTTCGTCAATCGGCCCAATAGATAGGAAGATATAGAACTGTCCCCCTTTTTTTTTTTTTTTTTTTTTTTTTTTTTTCTGCAGTGTACATATGCATATGTAAAGAAAGATGGAAAGCATTATATTCATATTCTGTAGATTAAGTACATTTACATGTTCACAGATATAAAATTTAAAAAATAAATGAAAAAAGGGAAATTCTCAAAGGCAAAATATTAGATCCGTGTACTTGGAAATTGCATTTTAACTTCTGAAAATATTTGACATTGAATTTATTTGATATAAAAATTATGAGCGAATTAAATTATTTTTTAATCATTGTAGAGAATATATTCTGCGAGGAAAAGCATGTCTGGGGAAGGAATTGAGTTATAATAAATTTTCGAACAATATGAATAAGTTTGTAAGGAAGTATTGCATTTTGCCATGTGCGCTCTCATGATTAAGTTGTCATTTACACCACCTTATGTGCAGTACATTTTGTCTATCTTGATAAAGTTATTAAAATTAAAGTGTCAATCCTCATCCTAAATATGTACAATTTTTAAATGCGTGTTCGATTCTCATCATGAGCATGAGCCTTTATTAAATAAAATATGTATAAATGTTTGCTAAGTAAACTTTTCCCTAATCTAAGTGACCATAGCACTTTGATTAAATAAACTACATGCTTGCTAAGTAAAACTTTCCATGATCTGACCTTTCGTTTAACTTTTAATTTTATATTTATTTTTTCCTGTTCTGTAAATACCCTATTCTTCAGGTACATGTAGAGAAACACAAGGAAGGAAAAGGGGGGAGAGTACAGACTATGAGGAAAATAAGATAAATATATCTTACTTTTAAATAATAAAGTAACTAGCATGTAAAGCAATTATCAGAACTATTAGCACTTTAAACCCTACGAAAATTTTAAATTAAGGAGTAAAATGCATTCAGTAAAAGCATCTTCTAAAAAATTGGCCTCTTAAGTATTTCGTTATATTTCTACCTATCTGCAATAAATGGGTGATTAGTTTAGATCAATAAGTGTACTATTGTGTAGTAACTATATTATTATATAATAATGCAGTAGTTATGTTATCATATAACTACTATATACTACCTTTCTTGTGTTGGTTATATTATCATATAACTACTACAATGAAAACTACTCGAAACTCCAACAAAAAAATTTAAGAAAAGAATAGAGAGAGAAGGCATTTAGGAAATACGTTATATGTTTCTGAAATAGTTTATTTCAGAAACATAGAAAGAATATACATGCAAAAATATTACAGAAAACGTCTCTAGTGTATATCAAAAAGAAGGAACAAATAAAAATTTGGACTTGTGTAAAACACATGTAGAACGTACGTCTGCTACATTGTTATATATGTTCAAGACACAAAATGGGAGAATTTATTCGTTTTCTTATATAAATACCAATTTTTTGGTCCTATCCTCTTTTCTATTTATAGGCATGGGGAAAGCAGGAAACTCATTTTGCATTTAGAATTCATTATTATGTAATAAACGTGTCTTCGGTCTCTACTTTTGAAATCTTTGATATAAATAAAAATTTTACTTTAAAAGGAAATGACACATTAATATGTTTCATCCTTTCTGCCATCATAAAAGTAAGTGCACAGTACCAAATAATATGAAAATTTAGAACTTTATAATTAAAAGTACATGTCTTAATAAGAATATTTATAAAAAGCAGTACTTTTTAACTTTAAAGGTAGCGTGGTTTGTCCTTTAAGCCTCTTAAGAATGCATACATAGGGGCATAAATTAAGAAATTTCTGCAATTTTAATCATTTAAAACTGTTAAAATAGTTTATGATGGAAATTCCATTGGGAACTATTTTATTTGCCTGCATTGTATATGCTTACGAATCATTAAGAAAACGTCAAATAATTTAAATTATTAAATTATAAAACAAACAGTTAAGAGAACAGCTGCTGTGATTCTAGGCACAGAGCAGTTTAAGAGGAGCAGAACCATTTAAAATTTAAAATTCGGAAACATACAGATGGTTTACTTTTTTTAAAACAAGCAACGCCCTAGAACCTGATACAGTTTTATTTAAAGTCTACTTCAATCTAAGTTTTTTTACCTAGTTTTAAGTAGAAAACTGTAGTTTCTGTACTTCTAACGTTAAAAGCATTATTCTTTAGTTATAGAACATTCACATCCTTTCTAAGATTATGTTACTCTGAACTTTCAGTTACTAAACTGACTTCTCTTGTAGGTTCTTCTTTTGATGACTTTAAAGAAAATGTGGGATTAAGCCTAGGAGCCATCGTCAGTATCCCAATAGTAGGCGTCATTTTCGTCTGTTGTTGCTGCTATTGGTGCTGCAGGTGCTGTTGTGATTCATGCCGAGATGATACTCCAAATGTTATTGTTATGAACTCCAACGAAACCCACGCTGCTCCTCCTCCACAAATTATTGTGCAACCTTTTGCTGTGCAACCACATTTTCAACAAATCCCGCAAACTCAGTATGGTCCTCAACCACCGTACGCACCGCCGCCTGGTTATTCTGAATTTTCAAATCCTTCGAATTACAAATATTAATATTGTATAGTCATTATGTTAAAATCTCTGTTGTGGAACATTATTCTGTTGCAGATTATGATAAATAAAAATCGAACGATTAAATCAGAGACCTCCCAACTTTTTTCAGACCCCCGCTTCCGTTAAGTTTTAGTATACCCATAGCTCTCATCTTTCCCATAGAACTGTTTTTAAAATATTTTGTTATATATCTAAACTAATGGGATTAAATGCTTTAATCTAGAGTGTTATACAGTATAATGGTAAAGAGATGTATTAAGACAACATTTCTTGGAAAAAGCTATTAAACATATTTAATGAGTGAGAAATTGGATTAGTAAAGTTAATTAGTTAGCACTAAGTTTTACCAAAATTAATCACACTCAAATCTCAAATTTTGCAGTTTTCCTTCCCCCCCCTTAAAATTATAAATTTATTGAAAAAATACCTCATATAAATGTATACATGCAAAAGTACTTTTCCTGTCAATTTTTTTCCTAGCATATTCCTTCGATATGCAAGTGTTCTTTTTTTTTTTTTTTTTTTTTGGTTATATAAATATTACTTAAGAGGCTGTAACCTGTATCCTCAGTCAAACAAATTTGCATTACATAATTTAATGAAGCCATTGGAAATATAATATTCTTAAATTGACAGCTGTAGATGATAACTGAAACTTAAGAGGTGAGAGTAAAAAATTAAAAAAACGAATAGTTAAACAAAGAAATTAAAATAATACGACATAAAACTAGGCGTTTTTTTAATAAATTTTACGACATAAATTTATCTTCACTATAATTTTTACGTGTATAAGGAATTGAGGAATAATAAAAATCTGGTTTAATATTGTAAAACACGTTTTACAATATTGTAAAGCAGGTAGAACTTTATGAGAAACTTCTCAAAGCATTTCTTTTAATAATTCGTCCTTCTAACGTGTACCCAACATGAATATTTCTGTAAATAAAAATAATAAAGCAAATAAAATGGGGGCATGTATCAAATTTTATCTCATACGAATTTTAATGGAGATTTTAAAAACAGTGATATATAAATAAAAAAGATAAAAAGATAAAATATAATAGATAAAGATAAAATTCATATAGATAAAAAAGAGGTAAAGCTAAACTATTTAGTTTCAGAAAATACTTGAATGATGATTTCAAATATCGTTTACAGTTAAAATAAGTTTCAAGATATAGTTAATAGTTTAATGCACTTTATCGCATCAAAATATTTTTATCTATATTTTTTATTTCAATTCATCATTCTGTATTCAGCTAGGCACAGTGACGTAGCTAGGGTGGAGCAAGGGGGGGCATCTGTCACCAAAGCAGTATCCAATGAACTCCAAATTGATGTTAAGAAATTTTAGAAGGAAATGTTATCCATCGTGGCACACAGATAGGAATGCAAAATATTCAGCTGTAAACTCTAGCTACGACTCTGGCTAGGCACACATAACTCTTTTTTAAAAAAGTGTAGATTTTAGAAATATGTATTTAAGACATTGCCATTGGAGCAAATAATTCAAATGTTTTCTTTTAAATACACCAGAAATTACATAAAAGATATTGAACTGATTCAAAACTGATATACTATTCTAGAGGTATGGAATAAAATGAAATCTTAAGATTTATAAATGTATATAAATGAAGCATAGTTTAAATTATTTGCTTTATGAATTTAGACAATTTGTTATTGTAACAATGGACTTGAATAAATTTTTAATAAAGTATTGTGACGCGTCTGATGTTTCTTTTCTTTTTCTATATATTAAAATAATCAATCTGTGTCCCAATTTATCTTTGAACATTTTGCTTTTCGTGAAGCTGATTTGATATAGCAGTCCCTTAAAAATTAAAAGCATATCATTTTTATGAGAGCATTTTAATAAAAAATAAGGCAAAAAAGTCTGAAATCTTTCAGATTTTATATTAAGCCCAAACGGGAGATTTTTTTTCATTTATACACACATACAAGTTTCGAGAGCATTTGAGCCAACACTCCTTTGGAACAAAAATATTTGAAAAAAGCATATCTTTAGAATTTCCGACAGACAATCTCCCGCTTTGGAGATAGAAATGCTGTACTGCGTTCGGAGTAGCCATTTTTTGCTTTAAAATCATTGAGTTTTTGATGAAAACTCGTTAAAGTTTTACAAAATATGAAATAGATAATAAAAAAAAACAAATTTTAAGGTACCCATATACCATATTATTTAATTCAGGTACCCATATTCGGGTGGAGGACTACATTATTCAAATTTTGATTTCTAAATTTTATAAAGGTTTAATTCTTTCAGCTAGCAGGTCCAGCCTGTAAGTTATTGTATATTTTGACTAATAGCAGATCGCTATTTATTTTTTTCTTAATTATTGCTGTACATCGTAATTGCATTTACATCTTTTAACATTTTAATGTGTCATTTTGTGCGGACGCGTCGGGAAATTGGAACAGAGAAATGAGACTAAAAATTTTTTTAAAACAATTCATCTAATTAAATAAAAAATTTTGTAACGCAAAAGTTTCAATTGTCTGTTTCGGCGAAACGCGTGATGGAGTTAGCTTGGTTCGACGTTTAATTAGAAATTTTCCTTGAAAAGCCAGATTGGACTTCGAATTGAGCTAATTTACCATTTTCCGCTTTATATTTTTATATTTTTTGTTTGTTTTATTTGTTTTAACTTGTTCAAGCGATTGGTTTTTTTTATATGTTTTTACTTTTCACTTATCACATCGATAGGTATTTTACTGTATTTTTTGCCATTACTAGTTTCCAACGATTAGTATTTTACATTCTATTTCGCGTGTAGCCTAATTTTTCACCCTTTAATGACATTGTTTTTTTTTTAAAAATGTGTTGAACTTTTTCTTGGAGCCACAGCTCCTGGTAACTTTTTGGCGAGCTCTCTACAATTTCTCATTTCCTTAAATTTGCAACATATTGCGCAAAAAATTTTTTAGACCAAATTGGTCTTTCAGTATTGTAATTACTTCCTAGCTTGTTAATTAAACTTATATTAGTCATATATGCTATATTATTATGTTATGTTTTTTGTAACAATTTTGGGATAACATGCTTCTAATAATCTCTTGAATTACCTTTCATGAACTCTGGACTATAGTTTCATCTTAAAAAGCTAATGGAAAGAAAATAACAATTCAAAAGTGTAAATGAATGCTAAATTAAGTAATTACTTTGAACATGTCGAAAAGTTTCTAGTGAAGAACATAAAATAGAAAACACAAATTAGGTTTGGTTTAGTTGATAATGGCAAAGCACAATAGGGCTATCTGCCTAGGGGAGAGATACCCTCGTGGAGGACTTTCTAAGGGGAACAACTGGCTCGTATATATGAAGAAAACTGTGAAAATACCCGTATAGCCAGCCGAAATTAGTAGGAGTCGGTTGTTTCAGTAATCGATAGACTTAAATCTTGTACATAAGAGAGTTAACAATTAAATCTCTGAAATCATAAAAGAACTCTTTGAATGACTATACCAATAGTGCAAACCAATATATACATAATACCGAACAATACCAAAGTCGAGTGAAAAGGAACCAGAAGTAACGGTTAACTACATGCAGTATAAGATATGGAATTCGGGCTACAAAGTTGGGTGCGTCCGACTCTAGGGTCAGAATTTAGATTTTTAGAGTCTCTAAGGACTTAGAAGATTACGGAGCCCCTCTCTCCCATTACAGTACAACGTCTATTTTTTCTATATTCCTTCCTTCTCGGCGTTGGTTTATCTGCACTATGTTTTCCATAATAAAACTGGCAGCGGGAATTTTTTGGTGGTGCCCCCTTTCCTTGAATTCCTAAGTACCTTTCTTAAAGCGGCACAAATCTTTGATGTCTTAAGCACTTGCTTATTTTGGTTAGTCCAGCTCTGACCGACTCATCCTTATATGCAAACCCCAGTAAACTCCCTGACAAGGGGAGCTCAGCTGTAGAAGGTGCAGCAAGCTAAGAATACTTCGGGAACTTTTCTCGAATACTAAATTAGTAGTAAATTTAACTGCGGCTAACCCTGAAAGGTTTTACTTTATTCTAACCAGTTATTTTTAGTTTGACTGTCCTGTTTCTCCTGATGCCAGTTTCCTGTCGGAACGTGTTTCAGAAGCAGTATTTAACACGTTGAGCGCGGCCCCGAATTTGCTGTCTTTTCCGTTCAGCCGGCAGCGACCTAAGCCGTAAAGCTAAGCCGTCTTTTTGTTCAGAATGTTTCAATACATTTCATTAAAACTAAATTTGATCACATTTCATTGAGACTATATTTATTTTTTAACTTTAATACTGTCGGTCCCACGGACCGAAGCCAGGCAAACGAAAATTCCAGTGCCGGTCCCCAGGGACCGACGCCGGCCACACGGAAAGTCTGTAACCCGCTCAGCGTGTTAAGCCAGTACCTCTTACATTACAGTACCTCCTACATACATGTATGTAGGAGGTACTGGTTAAGCTGCTTTGCAAGAGTTTAAAAGAGTAGTAGCGGACTTAATTCCGATGTTTATACAGCGAGTTTTAAAATTAGCTCTCTAGTTCGGTGTTCGACACCTTTCAGTTTATACTGATATTCCTCGGCTCGGCTTTGCTGTGTGCAGTCGATTTAGCGTTAAGTAAGCTAAGGAGCCAGTCATTAGATTATCTTAAATTACTATTGAATTGTGACATTCTTATTTTCTGTTACGTAGCCGCAAGTGATGGTAATTTGTGAGTACGAAGTGAGTGCATCTGTTTTAATTTAGATTTTAATAAAAAGTTTATTTAAACCTTTCATCTACAATATTTATCCTTAAAGACATAGCAAGAATTCGCTACTTTGTTTTTGACATAGGGTTTTAAGAGTGCATGCTTCCAAAAAATACGCGAAGACTCAAACGCAGTAATAAAAACTTAATTATTAAACTAAAGTATTTGAAAATTTGGATGTGTCAGTTGAAGGGTCTATTTGGAAAGGAAGAACGTAGAATAGCAATCTATAAATAAAAACTGGGTAGTCAAACTTAAAACTTTCAAAGTAGGAGATAACTTCTAGAAAAGTCGTAATAATTAAACAATTTAATACATTGAATAATAGCTCAGTAAAAATTAAAAATATCTCAAATTATTTATAGAATTGAACGTGCGTAAGACGCATAACTCGTAGAGCCTACCACAGTACTCGCAACTGGATGCGTTGGAAGAAAATACTCTTTGATCATGCTGGAATAATTGCCAATACCAATTTATGATCATGAGTTTTTGAAGAATGGAATAGCAGCTTGCAAGCTACGAATAAAAATATAAAATTCTTCTTAAAGTTTAAACTAACTTGTATGAATTTGGTATGGTAATTGGGCATAATTTGGTATGATTAATATATTTGCGTGACTGTAATATTTATGCAACAGCTTGAATGCTTAAATTTCTGTTTCAAAAGTGTTTATAAGCAATCAATTTTTCCGAGTATGTTCTTAATGCCCATTTGTTCCTCAATGTCCTTTTATTGCCATTCGGACCAGTAATAATCTTGATCTCCTCAGTGCGAGTTTACTAGAGTTCAATGGAAACAGTTAAGGTTGAAAGTCAATAAGAGAAAATAAAAGTGAGTAGAGATAACAAATTGTTTTGTTAAAACTTTAATAAAAAGTAAAATGCTTTACAATTATGATGTTAAAGTGAGGATTGTCTTCATTTTATTTTACTTTATTTGTTATGAATACTTTCATGGTAAATATATCTCAAGAAAGTCTTCATTTATTTAATGCCCAATCAAATTAAATATAATGCTGTCGAGAACTGAAAGGAATCCTACAGAATTCTACGATGAAAACAAAGAATTTAGCAATTTTGACTATTGTTAGAACCCTAATAGTAAATCCAAACCCTAAACTTAAAAACTTAACCTAAACTTCTATCTAAAAAACGTTTGAAGAAATATTCTGTGTGTTAATTTAATTTTACAATCATTGTTTTCCTTGCAGATATATTTTAAGATATAACAAAATATGATGGCTCTTTCAAAAAATAATTGGCGACATCAAAATTAACATCCTAAATTTGATGATCTGCTCCTAAATTTATCTCTTCTCACAGGTTCCAGACTTTTCTATCTTACGTAATGTTTTAATGCAGATACCTCTTGTGTAATCAAATTAACTGTAAACCAAAACTCCGAATTGAAACTTTTCGGCTTCCCAACTTTCTTCCTCTAAAGTGCTATGACACTCTTCCCTTTTCTGCATAAGCTCTCTTGCCGGCAAGACGCTTTTCATGCATGCTGCTGCCGCTTACTTGCTTAAAATGACGTTGTACTTCAAAATGAAACTTGTTTTCAAATATAATTAGGAAACATCTTATCTGCAAAAGGATGATTTGATATGTGTAAATAATTACATATATATATATATATATATATATATATATATATATATATATATATATATATATATCGTATATACCAATATATACCTCGTATATACCAATTCCAAAAAGGAAGGATATAAAGATTCCAGACATTTCAAAAGTGAAATTTCCAGACATTTCAAACAAAATAAAGAAAAAAGATCCATTAAATTAGGACGTGCGGTTTTTGCAATTCCTGCAGCAGCTTGTATTTGTTGTTGCTGTAAACGCTGTCGACAAAAGGATCATGAAAGAAAAGCTAACCGTCAAGGTACCAATTGTTCTCAAAATATTATATATAATGAAAATGGTTAAGCTTAAAAGGATGTAATTTTAAAAACAATGCCGGAAAATCTCACCTTTACTTAGCCTAATCTTAAATTTTTCATAAACTTTATCCTTCAATAATGCACAATCCATCAAAAATCTTCTAAAAAGTTCATACTCTCTTACTAATTCAGAAGTCAAACAGCAAAAATCAGCGTTATATTTTCAAATTTTCACAGGACTAGTTTCGATGGTTTTACCGAACCACCATCGTCAGCTGCAAAAGCGCAAATGAACGAGATAGGATATAATGATCAAATAAGATAGGAAAGCCTGGACAGAAAATAAGCTAGTGACGCCATCTGTTGGTGAAATCAGAACTAAAACATAATTTCTTTAAAGGCCGAAGGCAAACATGGACTGAAATTAGGATCGTTAACTAGAGCAGAAAGATTTTTTTGAATGTGAAATGCCTCTAGAAAATCCAGTTCTCTAATGCAAGATGTTTTTTGAATAATTTGGGCAGCAGAAAAATCGAAAGTGTGATTTTCGGACCAACAATGTTGGGCAACAGAAGACTTCTGTGTTTCCTTTTTTCTAACATATGCCTCATGTTCCTTGATGCGAAATTTTAAGGCTCTCTTAGTTTGGCCAATGTAAATTAAACCACACTGCCAAGGAATCCTATAAATACCCCAGGAATTCATATCCGGAATGGGGTCCTTGAGTCCTTGAGGTTAATTTTCCTCTTCCTGGGAGAAAAATCAAAAAAGATCACGCCCCGACAAAACGTCTTCTACGATGAACAATACACTTGTCTACATCTTGTATTTGTATCCTAGATTAAGGAACCATAACAATGAATGGAGCCTGTCTTGAAGACAAGACGTTTTACAAAGGTTGCCGCCTACAATGTAAACAATCTTTTCCTTCAAGCCATACAAATCACCGCCGTAAGAAAGCTTTATCAAAACGTCGTTTCCTGCAGACCGCCGAGCAGCAGCTCATTAAGAAAAGGGAAAACAATTTCACTTACACAACAAACACAAATCGCGAAAAGCATCCTACTCTTTACGTCTTATGTCCAACCCCATATTTTGCCGACCAATTTCCTGTCAAGGAATCTACAGTTAGAAAAATCACTGAAATCAAAATTTCTCCATAGCAAAGTAAATAAAAAATACGCGAATTTTATTTGGATTGAATCTAAATTTCGAGTTGGGAAAGAAGGAATCAAATAAGTTTAATAAAAAAGAGATATTAATAAATATATTCAAAATTCAATTAACATTGAAGTGCTAAAAGTTTGTTTGATAGCTAATTTTTTAAAACTACTCGTGCAATTTTTACGAAACTTGGCACTTTGGCATAATTTGAGGTGTAGGAACGAAATGTGGGAAAGAGAAATCAAGATATCATTCCAGAACAAGTCCGATTTGTGTTCAAATACTTATGTTAGAAAAATACTATATCTAAATGTAATATTCTAAGTCGCACTTTTGAGACATGAACATCGCCAGGTAAATTTCGTCAGTCGGCTCAGCAGAACAAAAGATATAGAACTGTCCAAATATTTTTTCCAGAGACTTGTACATCAATCAATTAGAAACGTAAAATTCTTTTAAATTTATCTTATTTTTCGTATTCCACTAAATGTTTAATCATTACAGGCGTTCCGTAACGAAAATAAAGACTGAGAAACATTGATGCAGAGACGCATTGCTATGACAGAAAATAATACTTTTTGTTTCAGTAAAAACAATAAGCTTGCACAGAGATCTTAGTATTCAGCAGTAAGAATTTAAATTCATGTTGTGGCTTTTTGCATAAAGTCATTATACACCCGTTTTTTGTAATTATGCTGGTTTAATGATATACAAAGCCTGCTTAAGATGAAAGTGGGAGGATTTGTTGAAGAAGACAACAACCATGAACTCGCTGACTGATGGTAAAAATTTGGTTTACATAAATTCCATCTCTGTTTCTGAAGGAACTTCTGCAACTATATCTCATCGTTTGTAACGATGTGACCTAAAATGGCATTGCTTTCAACAGAATATTACTGAAGGAAATTTAAAGAAGAAGAAAATCCTCCTCCTCTGTGTTCCAGTGACAATAAACGGAGACCCTATCCTAAAAACACTTTGGAATAATCAAGCAGGACTTGAATGATGGAATGAGCACTGCCTATTAAGACACCTAATTTTGTTGTTGTTTCTGAGTAAATCATGTTGTAACTACTGCGAACAATTTCATAAATCTGCATCAGTGCTATGACTTCTTTGACACTAATGCCTTTCTTGGCGGTCAGTATCAGTTAAATATACAGCGTATCCATAAAAGTTATTACGTGGTTTTTATTTTTGCAAGGGTTGGTTGCAGATATGCACTTATAAAAAGGTTTTAAATGACGCAAACATTCGTTTTACTATAAAGTAGAACAAATTATTATTACACGATGACTCATCACCTTGTCTATTGGAGGGTCAAAAATTGTATAACATATCTATGAGTTAAAGCATATTAATGGTTATAAAAAATCGAAAAAAATTGCGATATATGTATGAATTTCAGCTAAAATTTTTAGATAATAAGTTTATGTTATTAAATTTATGTTATTAGGGCTTTTTATGCCTGAATGCATAAAATAGATTTCTGATAAAATATAATATTTTCACCATGCAATTTTCGCGAAAACAGCTCTATATACTATAAAAAATTGTAATTTGAAACTTTCGGGCAAATTACAGTACAGCACCTCAATATGGATTTGGGAAATAAAAAATAAAATATGTCAAGCATAAAATTTAATATTTATTTTTATACAAATTAAAGATAGAAGTTGAGCATTAAAAAATTCAGTTTTGAAAACTCCAGCACTTACTTCTATACTTCTTTTTTCTGATTATAAAGATGTATAAATGGAAGAAAATTAAAATATTAAAATGTGCATTACCGTCTCTTACCATATGAGACAGAGAGAATGAGAAATGCATTTGTGATGCAGTTAAGAAAGGTCCATCATTGCACCAGATACTTAATTTGATGCACACAATAGTTATAAAAAACAAAATTTGAAGTTTTGCAGATGATCCATTTCATGACAGTATATTATATAAAATACTAATTAAATAAAATAACACTTGCCCTTAAATGATATTAAGAAGTACAGATCAAATTACTGGAATTTCGTAGTATGAAACCATTCGAATATTTACAAGAATATTTTTTAGCCATGAGAGATCTAGAACATAAAAGTTCTGTTGATCATTCTTCTATGATTCAGTATATTATAAATGGTATTCCTGATTCATCAAACAATAAAATAATTTTATACGGCTGCGAATCCATTCCTAAATTCAAAGGAAAACTGAAAATTTACGAAAAACTCTTTAACAGTTGAAAACATTTAAGGCAAAATACTCAGAAGAATTTTATAATTCTCTTCACAATGGTAAGCTTGATAATAAACGCACATCAAACACGCAACCAGTATGCTATTCTTGTGGTTTAAAACGGCATAAAACCGTCCAACGTAAAAGCGTTCGTGCCATCTGTCCCACAAATCCTCCTAATTCTGCCACGGAATCTGCTCCTCACCATTCTACACCTGATAAAACAGTAAACAGACTTTCTGCTCAAATTTTTTTCCAAACATCCGATGCATATTGATACTCAACTTGCAGGAGCCCCGTTAACTGCCCTTTGGGACACTGGGTCACAAGCCACGCTTATTAATGTAAAAGCATACCTATAGATTAGTTCTCCACCATTAGATTCCTCTAGAATTACGTTTTCAGGAATCGGCCGAGACAAAGTTTAAAGTATCGGATTCTTTCACGACTCCATTAAAATTCAAAACATTATTTTACCTCCTAAAATACCTGTAATAAAAGATTATATGACACCTCTTGATGCAATTATTGGAATTGCTTTTTGCAACAAACTCAATTTACATTTGATAAAGACGATATTCATTTATGCAACAGTAATGATGATGAAATTTTTGTTAACATTGCTAATATTACTGATGATCAGTCCTTTCCATTTGATCTTTCATACATCTCGAACTCTGAAATTCGCGAGGAATTTCAACATAGCGTTACTTCTTACAAACCCCATGTTAATACTGCTATGAAAAAGTTTAAAGGAATGAAAGAAAATAAAAATCAGTTAACGAAAACAATTAAGAAGGATGATGGTGATGACAGTCATGAAACTATTGATGATGACGATGAACAAAGTATGCAGAATGCTGAAGAAGCTGTGAAAAATAAACTGAATCAGTTAAGACAAGGTTCACAAAAAAGTGCTGAACATTCAAAAGAGAAAACACCTGCTAAAAGTGCAGAAACATCCAAAGAAATGAAACCAGAGAAAATTCTGAAGGTGGAAAAGACTTCGAAAACTGAGAAAAGAAGCTTTTCATAGAAGGTTCTTGATGATGAAGCAAGAGATACTATAACTCTCTATCTAGGAAATTTACCAAGTGATATCACTATAGAAGAAATCAAAGCTTTGTCTTCTGATATTTTAGATCTTGCTGTGCCGAAAAACAGATGCAAAGAAACAAAAGTTTTATTTGCATTTTTAGTATTTAATAGTGGAGCTAAAGCTGAAGAAAATCACAAGACCTTGCAGGAGAAAAAATTACAAAATCATCCTGTTACAGTAGATTTTGCTGGTGTCAAGAGCAAAAATAGACCAAAAGTAGCAAAGGAACAGGAAGAAAAGAGATATAATTTAAGAAAATTATTTGTCTCTAGTATTTCAACCGATATTACAATTTCTCAAATTGCTGAAATTTTTCCAAAAGCATCTCAATTCTAAATTTATCACCTATATATATCGAAATGCCAACTCATACGAATACGCATACGAATGCATTCGAATGTACTTGACTGGTTCAATATGATTTGAGCCTGCTTAACAGTTCATTCAGACAGGCAAGTACTTGGCGATGTAGAAAAATTATTCGAAATGCTTAGCTAGATTCCTATTACAATGTAGTCTTCTACTGCGCTGTTCCATGTCAGGACTCTATGCATCACATTGCTACACCACGCTCGAGGCAATCAAGGCTGCTGGTCACGTCGACAAGCACCTCGTATAGGCACAGCAGGAAGAACACAGTCTTCAGCACCATCAGAACAGGGAAGATAGGTACCCTTTCTTTCTTTCTCTCTCTCTGTCGGGAGGATTCTACTGCGCAATTACGTAGTTCACATTTCCTGCTCAGCACAGGCGCGAATGGGAGGAATGCAAATCCCAACAGGAATAAAATAAATCAATAAATTGATAAATGTGTACCATAATATATGTGCATTTGGCAAAAATGTGGCATGAAGTTACGAAAATTTTGGAATTTATAAAATGTTTTTTCTAGGTAAACACTAATGTTATTAAACATATTTGTGCGACACAGTTCATAAATGTTTGAAGTTGTCTTGAAAAGGATAAATAGAAATTTATCTTCAACATCCAGTCTATTCCCATATTCCTTTATCAAAATAATTTGCGATAAAATATTATTTTTATTTAAATTGTTGACAACTGTAAACGAAACATTTAAATCTAATTCTTGACAAGGTCTGACTTTTTTCTGGGAGGGATTTGACCTATTAATTATGCCGGATTTTACTTTTATTCTAATCAAAATATATGACAATAATAAATGTAGTATATTAATAATTTCATACTTGTTTGTAATACTCGCGATTTAAAAATTTGGATTTTATACTTCAATGACAATTTTGTATCTAAAATCCAGCTATTCAAAGATAAAAATCTCTTGAACTCTCACAGTTTAGAGTATACTCGGAAAAATACCCTCTTTTAGCCTCAATTGTTTTACAATGAGAGCATTTAAATAATAACAACAACAGAATAGTGAAAGAAATACTATGTCTAAATTTATAAAAGAAAGGGAAAATTGCAAGAAGTCAAATAAGTCAAAAGATACCGGGATAATTTACACTTTTTTCAATGCCTTATAGTGTTGGCAAGATTTTAACTTCTAAATTAATATTTTTTTCACATATCCTTTTTATAACTTTGTATAATAAATATTGTCATGCACATACTCGGTAAGGGGATGCTACCGACCAAGCCTGCTGTTAGAACAGTTAAGCCAACGACTTACAGCTGAAAGGAGAGAGGAGAAAATCTGTCAACGAGAAGAAAATTATTTCTAAAAAATTATAAGCATGCTTGATGCGAGAAGGACGGCATGCTCGTGGGAAAAAATTTAAAATTAGCTTTTCTGTATTCCGAGAATTTTTTTTTTTTTTTTTTTTTTTTTTTTTTTGTTAAGAACTGAAAGGAGCAATGTATCACTTGTGCGTTTGATGTAACTGTGAATAAAAACAATACTTTGTGAAAAGATAATGTGTATTTACAAAATTAAAATATAGCTCATGTTATTGTTAAACCTGCATAAGTGTCGCAGTTTATTTCCTGCAAATAGAGTTCACTAATATCATTCATAAGTGGATGGAAACGAACCGACAGAGATGAATTGGTCCAAGGATCGTTTTTGAAAAAGATGATGAATATTTTATATAAAATCGCGATAAAATTTAGCCAGTACTATGACTGAACTATATATTTCCCTCGAAATTCCTTTTAACTTTTTTAAAAACGAATACCATACAGACTAAGGATAAACAAAACGTCTTAGAATCCAGAACTATTCAAGAGATGAAATTACAATATCTAACAGTACCAAAATAAATAACTTTATGTCTAGCTGCGAGTAGATCTATGAATATTTAAATATATATTAATTTTAACTATGGCTTTTTAAACTAAAACAAAACTATTTTTTCTATAGAAATGAAAATTTGAAATATTAACGGTTCCGAATTCTTAATGAATGGGTTTATTTAGAGCAGATAAATAAACAAACTTTGGTGCTACTTCATGTACGAATGTAACACAGAATGTTTTTAATGTATCTGCTGAATAACGTATGTGATGTAGTGAATATTTTTTGTTAGATTAAAAAAAACAACAACAAATTTTCTTCTGATATGCTATTTTTTATTTGACTATTGTGTGTGACATTGTACAGCTGTGAATTATTTCACTCGCATGCACTGAAATTGAAGTAAAATGTTACGGTCCTCAGAATAATGTAAAAATTGTTTCATTAAAATAAGCAATAACGAGGGAAAAAAATTTAAAAGAAAAAACAGCGATCTTTCGCTTTTCTTGATTCATAAGAGTACCTTCGAAAAGAATAAAAAACTATTGTAATTAAAATGACTTACTACAGAAAAACTGCAGTGTGTAATTTTAAAAGAAAATGACAATTTCTATCACTTTTGCAAAAATGTAATTAAATTTTTCCTTTCAAATAATGAAAGAATTAATAGTTAAATCACATCTTAGATAATTTAATTGTTCCGCGATTCACTGGTTTATTGGATATTTTTAGTCCAAAGGGGTTTGTCTCCGAAGGACTATTGTTTTCGTTTTGCGATTTTGCGTTGAATCACTATAAACAGCGAATTACTTTTCAAACTTTTGCCACCAAATGTTAGAGTCCTGCATTATATTTGAAGAAACTAAATAATGAAAAATCTGCATAACTATATGTATATTTCTCGCATTGTGATAAAACAACGGTGCCTAGCGCCATCGAATTTTAGATGACGTAATTCTCCTACGAATATGAGCATGTGGAAGACCAAGTTTGAAATTTGGAATTTGTTTTATGATCGATTTCATATTTTGTGAAATTTTAACGAATTTTTGATTTAGAAACTAAACGCTTTCAAAGCGAGCAATGGCAATACTATATATATATATAAAAAAAAAAAAAAAAAAAAAAAAAAAATCTCCAGGGCGCGAGACTGTGTCGGAAATTCTAAAGATATGCTCATTTTAAAATTATTTTGCGACATCGCTATTGAACTGAATTGTATGGTATAAGTGCAAAGAACACGATATTTAATAAATAAATGTAACAAACAAAAAGATAAAAATACGCCCCTTTGGAGGTAATTTAAAATCCGAAACCTTTCTGATTTTTTTTAGTCCAAAGGGATTTGAATCCCGAAGGACTATTAGTTTCGTTTTGGCATTTTGCGTGGGACGGATAAATGTCGGTTCACTTTTCAAACTGTTGCCATAAAATGTTACAGTCCTGCATTATATTTGAAGAAATTAAATAATGAAAATCTGCGTAAATGTATGTATATTTCTCACATTGTCATAAAATAACGGTACATAGAGTCATCGAATTTTGAATAACGTAATCCTCCAACGAATATGAGCATGTGGAAGACCAAATTTTAAATTTGAAATTTGTTTTATTATTATTATTATTACGTGCTCCGCCCCTAGGCACTACAAGTAAAGGGTGGGATGCCCCGTTGAGGTCTTTTTAAGGGAAACTGGCTCATATCCAAGTTACACATGAGTATTTAATGTGTGGCAATGCTATTTTTATTATTTTTTTTTTTTAAAGAGGCACAAAGATTATACACAGCAGCAAAAACATTACCCCCGCCACCCACACTAACAAACATCAGTACAGTGCTATTTTTTTTTTTTTTTTATTTTTTTATTATTCTTAATATTTTTAATTTTTTCAGTTTTAACTACAGTAGCAAATATTATGTATATCTCCGAAAACGTCAAGGATATTATTAAAAGTATACAAATTAAATTTTCTACAGTCCTGATAGCTACTGTTCGTTTAAAAAACAGCATCGTCTTTCTAGATAGTAACAACACGTTCTTTCACTTTCATTTCACATATAGCTTTAGCAACTAAAGCATGAATCACATTCTGAAATCATTTTCAAAATGCTATATTCCTTCTGCACTTTAAAAAATTATATCACTGGCTATTAAAGAAAGCATATTATTCTGAAAATACCGATTTAAAAGTAGAATTGTATTTAAAAATTAAAACCGTTACTTAATAGGGGAAAGTATCCTTAGAGCATTTTATAATGGTGCTGTTATAAATAATGCAGACTCTAACTCTTTGATGCAAATTTCATACCCTTGATGTCAACGCGAAAGGTATACGTTATCTTATCATAGCCCACGTGCACATCATAGCTAAAGTGAAAAGATGAATGAGTGTATGCAGAATGAGTGTCGTGTTGATGTTATGTTATATTCACATATCAAGGAAAAGCAAGAATGTCCAAGAAGGTGAGAATAGACTGAGTAAGCATGACGTCACAAAACTGGAGCCAAGTATATGTCAATCTCGTGACTTTACGACTTAACATATCCGCTATATAGCTTACTGTTAAGACTACGAAACATATCGTGAAACAGAGTGGCACTGACTTTGAGAACAAATATCAAAGTCCGCAGACTCAAAAAAGTGTCTTTAGGCATAATTCGCATAAAATACCATTTAACGTTCACTGGTTTTTTAGGTTTTACTATATATATATACGTATGTTTATATATTTGTCTTATAGATATTATTTACTCATTTTCATGTACCTATATTTTTATTACATTTGAAACAGTTATTTGTAATACTTATGAATCTTCTATACGCAAAGTAGGAAACTGTTTATGTTAAGTATTAAAATTAGAACGGGGAACTTGCAAACGCTCAGTGATGGGTAGCTAATATGTCGCCAGCGCTGACTAGAATAAAAATAAAACCAACCAGAAGTCTGCCTATGGCAGCGGTCGTGATAAGTCGTGAATTCATATTATGAGATTCCTGTCTTCCTTTTCATTGCATGGGACCACGGAGTATAAAGGACCACTTTATATGTCTCCAGAATTAAAGTCTAGCAAGCCTTCACCACCATTTATACTCTTCTAAGAAAGAATTCAAAATAAATTAAGCCGGAAAAGATTGCTATATTCTCAGGCTATGATGCCAATTTTATTATACACCGTCTCAGCATGGGCTGCCACAGCACGTTCGAACAGATTAATTCTAAAGCGCCTACAAAACAAGCTACTTAATATTTAACAACTTCCTAAGGTTTGTACGGAACACCATAATTCATAAAAACATCAAAATCGAACCCATAGTTGGTGAAGTTTTTAAACTCTGGCATACGTTCTATCAGCAATGCGAAAATCATTCGTCCAAGCCAGTATAAAATATCGGAAATGTGACTACCTAGCTGTACAACCCGCATAAACGACCCAGGACGATTCATCATAATGCCAATTGGTAATCCCCTGGTTATGTATATATTGCAAACATTTCATCTTCTTATTTTTATTATTCTCATTTACTTATTATTTAATCCTAGCAAAGCAGGAATAAACCCGTCAAAGCAGGTATAGACTTTGAGAGTATTTTTGTAAAGTTCATAGTAACTTCTAACTGGTTAGTCAGAGCCAATCCAATAATGGTGTTAGACAGTTCGTATCTGATTGTTCACACTTATTTTATACTACAATTATTTTGAATCTACGCGTATTGTAACATATCAGCATATGTAAGAACTAAGTAATTGCTATATATTGCTATCGTAAGTCATGTTAAATAAATAATACTGCTATATATTACTATCGTAAGTCATGTTAAATGAATAATACTGCTATATAATTGCTTGAAATGCTAAAATCTACTGTAAGTACAAAATTTCCCTGAAATGCAATACGTAAGTGCACAAGTCTTCCATTTTTAGATTTTGAAATTGCTGTAAAAATGAGTTTACCTTAGGGGAAATGGAAAAGTATAGTTAGTGGTAAAGGCCCAAAGGTCGTAATTGTTAAGAAGGAGAGCTTCGCCAAAGCCGAAGTGGTTCCCTCCCATCGCAGAAGGAAGCAGCTGCGCATGCGCGAAAGTGCTGCCGAGCCGGTGTCAAAGGTTGAAGGTCACGTTTATCAAGAATTCGAAGTTCGTTAACTCCATCTTTTTCCCATATAGACGAAAGTGAAATCAGCGATCAAATGCGATCAATCAACAGCAAGCGAATACTACGAAAAGCCAAGTTTAAAACAAAGAAAACGTTTCGTCAAAGAACGAATTTAATTACTCTAAATGTGTACCCTATCCCTCGAATTCCTATACAAATTTTTGATTTGGCAATGAGACTTGGCGACGAGAATTTCTCCCTCCGCGCTATAGAGGCGCAGTAGTAAAACCGGTTTACATTACGTCTATGATAACTTTTCTTCTTTACATACATATTCCTTGGCTTACCACTCATAAAACAAAGATCGAGAATCAAAGAAGTACACGGGACATAACGAGGAAGGCTTCCTTCATTTATTATAATCTCCTTGGACATAACCGTTATAATCACTACGTACTGTTGCAATAAGGAACATGCTAATATGCTGTGTTGAGCATTTAAGCTGCTGCAGTGAACCTGTGCTTTAAAAGCTCTGTGCGAACGTGTACATGGCCATATTTGTATAGTAGGTTTTTTGCATTCCGAGAGCCAATAAATATCAAGATAGCAATACCGAGTAAACCATAATATTAAACATTTAAAACAGTAGTTTTTCAAATAAAACAGAAAATAAAAATTTTACGAACTCAAAAGATTTTTAGAGCAAGATAAATCTTAAAATTGATTTATTACCTGTAAGAACAGTTATCAAAACATGTTACACCATTAGATTACTAATATTGAACGTTCATAATAATTTTCACACCAGTATATTTAAGGGAACGTACCTAAAAAAGCCTCATTAAGAAAATATCAGAGTTGATTTAAGTTTTTAATAAAGATCTTGTTTCATTAGTGTGGCCAAAAAATAAAAGATTATCAGGAAATCTATTTGTATCAGAGACCTAAGCTTTTTCATTCCCGAAGTAATCTTTATCGTCCGGGGTTTTGAAATTTTGCTAAGCGGAAATTTTGTCACTTATTGTCGTCTTGGTAGTGTTTTTCCAATATATTTGATTAAAACATAAACGAACTGCACTGTTGATAGATACAAATAAACACTACCAAGGCTATAACAATTTATACTAAAAATAATGCTTAAAATTGAAATCAGACAATTTAATGATAACCCTGAGTTACGATAACTTAAACCGGAGATTTGATTACATATCCCATGGAGATAAGAATAAAAGGAAGCTCCAATCCCGCACCATGACTAACGCAGGGCTTTCAAGCTTTGGTCTCCAGAAGGAGTGTACTTTTTGTTTACGTCCGCAGTATCCTTGACAGCTCTTTGCCAGTATTTCCACACACGACAGATCCACACCAATCGAAAATCGTGTACACTTCCGCATAAAGGAAACATTCATCGTTGGATGACCAAAAGCAATTTCTGTAGTTTAATGGCATTTACGAAAAAATTACATCTTGATTATTTTTCGATAAATTGCGAGTGATTTTGATAGTGAATTTGTTTTGTAAAATTCTAAGTTATTAGACTACATAAATATAAATTTTAGCAAAATGTTTGTTATGCGTAAAGAATGAAAAATATCGTAAGGTACTTTTAAAATGTAAAAGTATCGCAAAAATATAACACATTTTAAAGCTCAATTTCCTTATAACTAAGTGGTATAAGCGTGAAAATTTGTATACTTCTTTCGATGCCCTTGATAGAGTATTCGCTACTTTTATTTTATGTTGCAAATATGAAAATGTTTTAAATAAAATAATATTGTAACATGTACTTTTTAAAAATTTTTAGAGGAGAGGCTTAATATTTGTTCATATCAAACTCATAACTTTATTTATATAATTGAAAAATAATCACTTTGGGTTTACACTTTGGGTTCACTAAAAATGAAATTACCACCAAATCCTGTCATCCTCTTCAAAATTAATAAAATATACAGACAGATATGCTAATGAGTTAACTTTTCCTTCATTTGTAACCACACAATTGTACAAAAGTATATACAATTTTACACAAGTGTGTGGAACAGAAGACAAAAACACTTCCTAATTCAGCGGAAGTATCATGTGTGATCAAGATGATGTGACCAAGTGAAAGGTGCCACATTATCAAGATAACTTATTAGGAAATTAAAAATAGAGTGATCGACGGAGGTGAAAATATTTGTGTATGGTCCTCTTATTGATTCCAGATTGTTAAATGTTTCCCACGCAAATTTTTTCTTCTCTTAAATTCCAGGTTCGTGCCGGCTTCTAACGTACGCAGATCTCATTCATAGACAAGAATGGCTAGCTGAAGCATCTCAGTATCATAATTAAAAAGTGGCGAAATTTTCAGTTCTCAATTAACTCTCTCCTGGATTAAAAGATTTCTCTGAGAAATTGAGTACCACTCACAGAAAAGGAATTCAATACTGATACCGTGTATTGTGGAGGAATTTCGAAGGAAAACTCACATTTGACTGGGTATTAAAAAAATGCATGTAATTTTCATTCAAATTATATCTACATCGTATTTCTTATATAAAATTTATGGTATATGCTAAATTATTGTTAATTACTTTACGCGAAAAATATAGTGAATGCACAGAAATTAAAGATTTGCATACTCCGAAAATGATAAATATGAGATATATGTATGGGTATTGATGCATATCCTTGCAAAATGCATGTATTTGCCTTTAATAAAATATGTAAATATTTATTAAATTATTTAGAAATGTATTTAGAAATGAAGGACTTGCTCATTCATAAACTCCTATGAAAGTAACTGTGAAGAAATCTAGTTATTAAATATATTTAAATTTATAATGAATATAAATATTATCTAAATGTATAATAAACTTAACATTTAATTGTAAACATAAATTGAAATTCTGTTGAAAAATGCGTTTATAACAAGAACTATAGCAAAAACTAATAAAAAAGCTATTTAAGCAAGAATTGTTCGCACTGGAAAGCAATCTGTTAAAAGATGTTGTAAAGCAAATTCTACGAGATGCGTACTTAAGGAAATATTAAAGAAGAATTTTTAGAATATGTATAGTTGAAATTAAGGGTAAAAAAATTAATTCTATGAGATGCGAAGGATTAAAAGAATCATTATTATTTCCTTACATTTTATAACTCAATTACAAGTTTTAAATAATATTTTAAAAATATCCTTTTTTTTTATTGCCTTTTAGAAATATTCATAGAAACAACAAGATAGATGGGTAAAATAACCCTTTATTATTCTAACTAAAGTTTAACAAAACTCCGTCTTGGAGTTGTACAGTAAAGTCGACACTTGGGCTTGAACTTAACTAAAGAGATATAGCCGAATCTATCAACATTCTAACAGAGTTGGCCCCTTAACGCTAATTGACTGCGAAGCTATCAAAGGCCTAAAGTACGGCCAAGGGTAATAATAGCTTATGAGAGAGTAGCCTAAAAAGGCGGACGAGTCTTAACCAGAATATCTAGTATCTCTCTCTCACTAAGACAGTAGAACTTCGCGGTTAAATACTGCTCTTCCTCATTAGCATTCAGACGTGATTCTAAAACTACGTTCTGGTCAGAAATGGTAAGGTGAAGTAAGAATCTATAGGAAAGGAAGTTAAACTCAAAATTTAGCTGTTAATAAAATTAACATAATCCTTACATGTTATTAAGACGGCAAACCAGTCTTAACAGAATCATGAAACCTTTTTCAGAGTACTGAGTTTCTACTTTCAAAGAATTAGCTTGCTTATCAGGTTATCCCATTTCAATGGAAATATCCATTTTGACAGTTCCCGAATGTATTTTGATTATTTTTTTTTTGTGAGATGCCTGTACGTATACGGACAGAATAAAAGGCGTGCACTTGTCACATGACTCAAAAATGATTGGCCATAGAACAATGACATTTCACCTACGTAACTGCTATTGATCTAGTTATGCACATCCCCTTTTTACAACCGGCGGTACTAATAGTTTATATAAATATGTACTTTTTATTGCAATCTGCGGTATCAAAAGTGTAGAGAGAGCTAGATAGATAGATTTTAATAAATTTAATAAAAGACCAGGACATCCTTTACTTTCGCAGTCTTGGTCCTAATCATATACATCGAAACACAGAAGTGTTTCAAATGACGAAAATATTCATGTTTGGCAATGTCAAATTAATTACACTCGTTATGAAAAAAATAAAATTTTAAGAAGTTTGACTCCCATACGAAAACATTTACCGTGATATTTACTTGTAATTTAAAAATTTGAAATTTTTGATGCCCTTTTCAATTTGCCTTCAGGGATCACTTCATCGAGTTAGAATAATTCGAGGAAATAAGTTTAAATGAAGTGCAGCAAAAAGTGTGTTTAATTTAATGGGCCGTACAAAGCATATAAGAGTTAAAATATTTAGCATAATAAAAGTTAAAATTCGTCTAATGTCTAATACATACCATACAATAATGCCATTACTTAGTAGACTATTTTTACAATTTTTTAATGTTCAAAATTTAAATTTAGAATCGAAATTTATTACACGCATCAAAATTCCGTTACAAATGTTACTACATATTTTTCAAACTTGACCTGTGAAAATACTGCAAAATTTTATTTGATAATTTTCAGTTTGAGATTTTACATTAGCGTATCATAATATTGAATCTCTTTGTATAAAACTCTAAGCATAGAAACTCCTCCAGTTTGTATTATTGACAACTTTTCACAATCTATCAGCAAGTTCTTTCAAAGACACACACAGAAACCTTTATCACAGACACACACAGAAACTTCATAACCGTATAATTAAAATATAGATTAACGTGTCTGATTTGCTAACATATTAATTCAAGAATTTTCACTCTGATTGCCAGCATTGAACTTTGTGGGCTCCTCTATGCGTTAAAATGGTTTAAGCTGCAGAAGGTTTACCTTTTACTGAAAGCTATGCTTCCGTAAAATGATTTTTTTTCCAGAGAAACACTTATTATTATCTAATAATTAGTTTTAATATTAAATAATACCAATACTAGGCAGTGATATCTTTGACATAATGTAATAATAATGGTAAAAAAAAATCTGAAATGTTTCAGATTTTAAATTACGTCCAAATTAAATTACGTTTTTTTAACGTTTTGTGCGTTATCTTTATTTGTTAAACATCATGTTCTTCGTACTTAAACCATAAAATTCAATTCAACAGGAATATCGCAAAATAGTTTTAAAATTAGCATATCTTTAGAATTTCCGATACAAAAACTCACGCGCCGGAGATAAAAATGTTTTTTCTGCGTAACGTTGCCATTGCTCGCTTTGAAATCCTTGAGTTTGTTAATCAAAAATTCGTCAAAGTTTTAAAAAATAGGAAATCGATCATAAAACAAATTTCAAATTTCAAATTTGGTCTTCCACATGCTCATATTCGTTGGAGGATTACGTTATTCAAAATTCGATAACTCTATGTAGCATTGTTTTATCACAATACGAGAAATATACATACATTTATGCAGATTTTTCATTATTTAATTTCTTCAAATATAATGCAGGACTCTAACATTTTGTGGCAACAGTTTGAAAAGCGAACCGACGTTTATGAGTCCGACGCAAATTGCCAAAACGAAACTAATAGTCCTTCGGGATTCAAATCCCTTTGGACTAAATAAATTGTATTAATTAATATTAGATAGTAATACTGTTAGCATAAATTTAGGTATTTCGCATAATGAAACTCGAAAGGCATACGAAACAAACGTGCGCAAAGATATTATATTGGCGAGAGAAAGTAATGTTCCTGAGCAATGCAGTATATTTGACTTTCACCTTAGCTACGTGGAGTGTATTCGATTATCACCTTAGCTTCTTGTATCACGGCCAAAGGTCTAATTCAGTTAGTGCCTTCTCTTTCAGGTACTGTGACAAGTATGTTCGTGTTTTTCCTTTTTTTATTGCCTAAATAGGTAAGTATGATGATATTTAGGACTGATGATGATTCTATGTAAGTTATCTCCTTTTCGATATATCAGTGTTTTAATGTCTGTGAAGACTTTTGTTATGCTTAAGTTAAGCAAAATTATCCTATTTTTATTAAATAAAGATTTTAGTTAATTTTTGACTTATAATTCTTTAATGAAAACTGCGACTGAGGAAACTTACTCAATACGCCTTCAGTGCTACTGCACAAACCAACAAATACTGGTAAGACTATTAGATAATAATTGATTTCAACCAGGGATAAGAAATGGAGCATCTTTCACTGAATATTTAAAATGATTTTAGAATAAATTTAATGATATTAAAGAGCATTATTATTATTGAAGTTGAAAGGGTTATAAAAAGTAGGAAACAGCAACAGATATAACAAAGGCAATAAATAATACTAAGATGAACAGTGAGAAAACTTGCTTATTCATTTTAAATCAAATAAAATTAGGTTTGTTAATTTATTTTAAAATTTAATTTCAGTATTTTATTTTAATTGAAATTGAAATGCGCTGTGTGTTTAGACTTACAAAATTAAACAACAAAAACTGCAAAATTTAATCAAAGCTACGTATGATAAAAATTTCATGAATATATTGAAAAGGAAACTTTTCAAATATTGCCTTAGTTGAAATTTTTATTTACATTCATTCTGTCAGTTTCTGTAAATGCTGTTTATATGCTGAAAAACGCATGGAAAAAATCTCATTCCTTCAAAATCAATGTTTCATGCGTAACATATGCTTTGTATTCTCTATGCGTATTTCTGCTCGGATGTATGCTAAATAAAGCTTCTCCTTTTAAACTTTGGCTTCGAAAAGTAGGATTAATAGTTAATCGTTCACTTTTTTAAAATGAATACTTAGTTAGGTATGGAGGTATGAAGACCCCTGGTATGTCTACAGGGGAAAGAAAACATTCTTCGCGAAGATGAGTTTAGGAGGTCGTAAAATCTTTCATGCAGTTGGCGTGCTTTTTTCTTTTCCCTTTTGTCTGTGAAGTTGGAATACAGCTCCTAAGAATTCAAAAAAATTTTCCCTATATTCTCAAAGCCCACAGGGCATATAACTTGACGCGAGAATAAATGTGGTGTAACGTCTGAACACCCAGGATGGGTGAAGGAAAAAGATCAATTGGCTTTTAAAAATTTAATTTAAAACTTAATAAGGTTTTTCTGAATAAATAAAGCAAATAATCAGAACATTACAGTCATAATATAAAAACCGGCTGCTGAAATGCGGCATTACATGGCTGGCGCGACTTATTGTCACTGCATAAAATCACACACAAAAGCCCCTTTCTTTCTTTTAAGTTGCTCACCAGCGGCTGAGCGGTAAAGACGCTGAACACTGGTAGTTCGGTCTGAGGTTCAAATCCCGCAAACACGCTGGCTGCATGGGCGTTTTTGTGGTTTTCCCCATGTGTAACGTGTATACGAGCCAGTTTCCCTTAAAAAGTCCTCCACGAAGGCATCCCTTCCTTTAGGCAGATATCCCTCGTATGTTTTGCCATAATTAAATTATCCAAATCCAATCCTTTTAAGTTAAACGTCTTTAGGAAATGCTTTAGGAGGGGTCTTTTACTACAACCTTTTTATCCGAGGATTTCAGTAACTCATTTCCGCAATACTTAGTTCTAACTGTCAATTAGTCTCTGGACAACAGGAAGTTCTTCTAATTAACCGAAAGTTTGTCAGAGGTGTGCATATCTTTACAGTGGCTAAAATATGCAATTTGATTTCCTTAGATTACCTCACACACATAAATTTGTAAAAGCGACATCCCTCGTACATCCAACACTGCACTTTACCTCACACGCATAAATTTATACGAACCACAACCCACGTGCATCCAACACTGCACTAGCAATGTATGCTGAGGACACAGTGAACCTTGCTCAAAACGCATACATTTGTCCATTCATCTAACATGCACAAAATCACATACAGTAATTACAGAGTTGGCTTAAAAATGGAAAATTCAAGTGAATGTTGACAAAATAGTTGCAGTCCTATTCATCAAGAGGAAGACAATGAGTGAAGCTACTCTGACCTGGGCTAAAAGCAAGTCCCTTACCTTGAGATGATCTTCACTAATTCTCTCGGATGGACCCCACAAATTACATCTATTATCCAAATGTTTCCAAAGCGTGAAGCTAAACCCTATCCGTTGTATATGCTCGAAACAGCTTTCTATTTGTTGATAACTAGCCGCTATGCTTTTAAATGTACTGGGTAACAAACGTCCTCTCGACAAACGTCCAGTATCCAAAAGAAACATTAAATTTAAAAACTACGCAGATTTATCGCCCTCATTTTCCGAGTGGCAACAGTGCTGGTATCAGCAACGATGGCAACAGTGACATCAGTCTCATTATATCAGCAACAATGGCAACAGTGATATCAGTCACATTATATCAGCAACAATGGCACGCAGCAGTGTTGCTGATATAATGAGAGAGAATTGTCGATTCGATGCGATTTCATCAAAAAACACAAAATAAAAAAGATCTCATTCGAATTTTGAAAAATCGCTTCCATGTTATTTATTGATAATAATCTACCCCTCATTTATAAATCAATTCTACCTCCCATGCTTTGTTATACTTGTCTCATGTAAAACCTGTAATTCCTGTAAAAACCCAAAGAAAGCGTCTGCAAACCGCTCAGAACTCTGTATTGCGGCAGATAAACAACTCACCATGGTACGTTAGAAATAATGTCATTTACGAAGAACTTAATAGTGCAGTTAACGTTAAACCGTTATCATTTGGCCAAAAATTTTCACAACAGCCAAAGGTTAATTAATAATCCAGTGAAAAAAATTTCAATTATAACTGACTGTGCAAATAATATTAAAAGGCCAATGGCCACATTAAAATCTCATTTAATTATTTAATAATTTTTTATTATGTATGAATCTGTTGTTTGTTATAATATACTTTTTACTGTATATGCTTTTATTTTATTGCGTGTATTTTTTATTGTTTTCTGTAGCACTATGATTTCTCACATTGCTTCATCCCTATTTTCGATTAAGTTATTTTTTTTTTGGCAAAGATTTTGACATTTTTAATTGTATTCCCTTTGGAGCAGGACAATATGTCCAGACACTCACGTGCTTAACATTGTCTGCCACAAAGACGAGGCTGGTCCCGCGGAGTTCATTGTTGTTCTTCTTCAAGGACTTTGGCAATCGCAAATTGATATCATTGGTTAACACTTTCCCCTAAGAAATTTTGACCCTTCGTAGAAAAAACATTTTAGTAAAATTTCTTCTTCACTCTCGCTTGTTATTTTGATTTTTAACAGCGTTTCGAAATATTTATATCATACGCTACCTTCAGCGGATATTTTGGACAAAAGAAATTAGTTTGAATTACTGTTTGATAGAGGTAAGTATATAAATGATTTCTAGTATTTTATTAGATTTATTATGCATTTTGTAGAAGTGTTATTCTAAAAATTTTCATGGAATCTAATGTTAGGCAGTTTTCAAATAATCTAAGATATGGGAACTTTGCATCGAAAGCAAAATTGTAACAAAGTCCTTTTTCGCGGAAATGCAAAATGCTTGTAATGTACTTATTTAAGGGTATTTGCATATAAAGAATGCATATGAGCGTACAAATAGGATGCTGTTAATTCATTTCTTTCATACTCAAATTTTTGAATTTTGCCCAATTTTGAATACTTACATAAGGCTTCACTATCGATTGTAATAATTACGAAGATTAGCATGTAATTTCTATCTTAATTTTCAGTCTTGATTTATGTTTAGAGACATGGAAGAAGATTTGGTTCAAATTGTTTTTAGTTACCAAAATCGCGGGCTGGAAATTTTGTTTTCAACATATATCCAATTGCTAATGATTACTTTAAATATTATTGTAGTCTTCATGCAATCAGTAGTATGAAAGACGACATTTTTGTTAGATTGTATATTTAACTATAATAATTTGACTCTGTGGCTGACTGTATTTTAGGCAGAGCCCCTGCCTACATATTTTTTCACCTGAGGCAAACAAGTCAATATGCGCCTCGGTGTGTTCACTCGAGGAAAAATAATAATAAACAAATAGATAAAGCAAGAAAGAAATTAAGCAATCTACTGTATATAGATACAATAAGAAGTAAATGATACCTGTACATATTAATATTAATTAAGGGTAACTATTAATTATTATTATTACTTAAGGGTAACTATTACGAATCATAATACCATAATTCACAGAATAATATTTAATCATAGCTTTATATGTTCCAAAAAGAATATATATAACGAAATGCAATTTTGAAAGGAAAAGCATTAAAATTTTTCTTTTTAATATCATTGAAATAATGTAAATAAAAATGTAACTAATAAAAAAGTGTAACTGGGCATGTTAAAAATATTCTTAATGGTGCTTGCAAATTCGGATACGATTGAATTAAACTATATTCGTTAATTATTTTACTATTATTATTAAATTTATTTTATTATTATTATTTACTTTATTATGAAACTTAATAACTTTTAAAAGTTTGTAAACGGTTTAGTGCACAGAATTATTGAAACTGCGTAGTTTTTAAAACTATATATTTCTCATTGAATTTCTGCATCATTTATATTATTCAAACATTTAAGTACCGTTACTGTTACTTTTAAATTAGTTTTATCCAACAACATTAAATATTCACCAAAACATATTATATTACGTTAATTTTTCTCATCAAAATTTCGGTGGCAAAACTGAAACATGTGAGACTTCTTTAATTTCTGCGTTAAAAAAAATATTTGTCTGAAAACTTAGCTTTCTCGTAGAGTCATTAGGTTATTTTGAAGCAGGAGACGTGGAACTGTGCTATGCGCTTGCCCGCGTTAATTCTGGATCTCTCGAATGCTCGTCGTGCATACTTCCAAATACATCAAATACATCCGGGAAGGAGGGAGAAAATACTTTATATACTTCCCCTTTTAAAGGGCAACTCGAGATTAGGGTACCCAATAGCCAAACCTTGGTGGTGATAAAATATCATCCACCAATTTTTAGTCCCGGAGCCAGCTGTAAGTATTTTTTCTTTTTTTGAAGTAGAAAAAATGCGCAGTGACCTCGCCAGGACTCGAGCCATGGACCTCTCGAATATGAGTTGGGCATGCTTCCAATTACACCACAAAGGCACGCGGAAAGGAGGAAGAAATATCCTACTGATCATTTATCTTTAAAGCTGAATTTTTACTTTTCTCAAGAGTTCTTCAAGAAATACTTTTTATCATTTAACCTTATATAATGTGCGGCTTTATACACAGTTATTGATTGCAAAGCTTTATTTTGATGTAGAAATCATTCATAGAAATTTTAAATTTATTTGATTTAAGATGCTGTTAGTAATTTGTCATTCTTTTAGCAACCGATATACTTTGGTTACTTATTGATAACCAAGATTTTAATAACATTTATTCTTGATATCCATGATACTACGTATTTTAACCATCTTATCATTTAAATGTCCAAACGATTTAAATGTTCCATATATTCCATTAGAAATATGTAGTTTAGGAAGCAAGCTATTTCAGTCATTCTGGTCGCTTAGTTAAAATCAGACATTTTTAATGATTATTGAGGAATACAGTTCAGCCTAATTGTATCGGAATTCGGAAATTATGTTCAAAAATTTTTTTTTAACTTTGCCATTTATTATTCTTAGGGTGAAAGAAGCTTCCAAAAATTTAATAACAATAATAAAAACATGTATATAGGCAAAATTCTTCATTTAGCCATTTAAAAAGTTTTCAAATATTACTATTTTCTCTATAAAACATAAACTCAATAAAAAAATAGATTTTGAAAAGGTCAGTGCCGAATTCCCTTCTTTGAAAGTAAGAGAAATAAAATAAATAAAGAGAAAATCTTGAATATTAATGCAATACATTTTGAATTATTTCAGCGATATTTGATTTTATTACTTCTATAATTAACAGAGCTTTGTTAATTATAGAAGATAGTAAAATTTTTACATATAACATGTAATAAAAAAGAATTTTCTAATGTTTTCATTAGAAAAATGTGTATTATTATACGAATTACTATTCTAAGTAAAGTTTTTATTACATATATTATAAGCGTTATGGTACCATTTAGTATAATTAATTTTATTTAATATAAAAGTGTGGTGATACAGTTAATTTGGTTATATATAGGGACGCATATTTAGCTCTTTGCCTCAAGTGAAAAAATACCTAGGCACGGCTCTGGTGATCCGTAACAAACATATTAGTATTATACATGTGGAATCGACCTGCCTCCTCAGCTTTGCACATATTACAATTCATAGCAGCGACGTAAATTATGAAAATGTATTTCAGTGTACTATAAGTAAAACAAATGTAGTTAAAGCAGAATGCATTTACAGGAACTAAATTTGGCCGTTTCACATAGACGTAAATACTCGTAACTATGTTAGGCAATGTCTATGCGTTTGTAATGTTCGCCGATAGGATTTAAATTAGTTGTTTAAGGAAAAGCAAGCAGGCTCTATTCCCATTGAACAGAATATCTTAGCAATGGATACGTTAAAGGGAACTCGTTCCCTTTTTTTTTTTTATTGCACAAAAAATTAATCGCAAAAACTTAATTTGCCTTCCTATTTCAAGAAGACTACACGGCTAAAGTAGAAGTGTTTCATAATGTTATCAAGTTGAGTGCCTGGTCTGCTCGCGTGTATAAGTCAGTTTCCCTTAGAAAGTCATCCACAAAGGCATCCCTGCCCTTATGCAGATAGCCCGAGTGTGCTTTGCCATAACTAAATAAACCAACCATAAACCAAACCCTGGTCTGCCGTAGCTCGTAGAAAACTTGCTCTGATCCGTAATCATCGTACGTAACTGTATCGTACGTTTCAGAAACAATATTGAATTCGAAATAGATTTTTTATAAAAATGTATGCTTTTTTATAAAATATTTAAATTTCTAGAATTTTACCGGAATTCTTCTCTGAATCGAACTACTGCTATTCAACAAAAAATCTTATCTATTGGGTTAGTGCTGAGCCAAAATTTTATTCTTTTTGCGGGTATATTGTAATTCTAAATACCACTCTATTATAACGACAATTATAGCTGCATGAACTGTACCAAGCAATTCAGTGAATTACCAACTTTGTGCACTTAGTAAGACATAGCTTAAATTTTAAAGATGTCTTATACTTTGCTAAATGACAGTATTCTGAGAAACTGCTACGCATGAGGGGTCTTGACTTTTGCATACTGGCAGCACTTGCTGTGACCTTCAAGAAGGTCACGTACTTGCCTAGGGTTGTTTCTAGATTTCCAAGACAGGAACGTAACTACAGATATTACGTTTCGACAGCATTATTATATCATAAGTAATTCATCTAACCTCAAAGTGTAAATAACCGAGAAAACTAATAAATTTAATTTTAATAACATTATATGTCTAGTTAATTGCAGCGTTAATGTAATTGTAATTATAAATCGTGAAATTACAATTCCTTTGTAATTAACTGAAGTTACATTTTAATTGAATTAACTGACCTAAAATGACGTTATAATTCTATGTATTATATACAGTTACACTGTAATTGCAGCAGCAGTTATTTTGTAACAATAAGCATAATTATTAATTTAGAATTCAGACAACAAAAATCAGCGTTATATTTCAAAATTTTCAAAGGACTAGTTTCGATGTTTATACTGAACCATCATCCTCAGCTGCCAAACCGTAAATGAACGAGGTAAGATAATTAATGCTGCACAAGAGTTAAGCTACTGGCGCCATCTATTGATGAAATGAGAACTAAAACATAATTTCCTTAAAGGCTGAAGGCAAAGATGGATTGGAATTAGGGTCGTTAACTAGAACAGAAAGATATTTTTGAATGCGAAACGCCTCTAGAAAATCTAATTCACCAATGGAAGATGTTTTTTTGAATAATTTTGGCTGCAGAAAAATTGCAATGCTGGGCAATAGAGGACTTCTGTGTTTCCTTTTATTCTAACGTATACCTCATATTCCTTAACGCGAAATTTTAAGGCTTTCTTAGTTTGACCAATGTAAATTAAACCATATTGTCAAGGAATCGTGTAAATCCCCAGGAATTCCTATCCGGAATGGGGTACTTGAGTATGGAACTCCGAATTTTATTGTTTGAATATTAAATTGATACTTATTCGGCGTGTTATTTTATCTTAATTACAAATATAATTAATTCAGTTACAATGGAATTGCAGTTATGTTGCAGTTGAAACGCATTGTAATTAAATTAATTATACTTGCAATTACACTGTAATTACACAATATAATTATTATATACATAATGATTATATTGTACAGAATATAATCAGTTACGCTACAACCGATTACTACCCAAATCTGTTCTTGAAGTATTAACTGTCACTGTTGTCGGCTTTTAGCAATGAAAATTTATTGATATTATCTTTATTTTTTCATTTCCATTATTAAACACTAAGGAAGTTGTACGTTTGTAGGTATGTTCTTCGCGTTGTGAGAAAATGAAAAATAATAATAATAATAATAATAATAAAAATAAGCGCTTAGAAGTTACCGAATTTGTTTTTCATTCGTTCCTTATTTTGTGCGACTTTAAATGAAATTTTGATTAAGAAAAATCAATGGTTTAAAAGCAACACATTGCCACCGCAAAGAGTAAATTATTTATGTATCAAATTTAACCAGAAAACAGTACTTTAAAAGAAATGTGTTTACCGCTTTCCAAAATAAAATTATTTTATCCTCCACGCATCAGTGTGCTGCTATTTGGCAAAACACTATTTTTCATTCAAATTTAATCTATTGATAAGATACTTATTTGTAAATTCTTTTTGCGTCTCATCCTGCGGTGTGCGTTTCCAGTCTGAGCGTTTTCTTGCAAAAGAAACAGAAAAAGTTAGCAAATTACCCACAGCTGCGTTTTGCGGCAAATTGCAAGCTCTTTATGGTACGTTTGTAACAAGTGAATTCCCGAAGAATAAAAGATCGTCCAGTTGCGAATGTACTACTGTCACTTAACCATGAAATTTTATGATAAATTAGAGAAAATTACTAACTCAGAAATGAAAATTTGTAGGTACGACTACTAAAGTTCTGTAAACAGTAGGAAGCCGAAAGCCATTATTAATCTCCCAACAATTGTTTAACATATCTGTTCATGTTCTATATTTTTATTATTTTGTGCTTTTAATCTATAGCATTTTAATTAACTGCTAACACCGTTTGATCGCATTGTCTAACCACTACTCACTAGTTCGACCATCTTCTATTGAAAAACATTGTTATGAAATTTGTGCAACCGCTTGAGCAAAGAACGTCTATGTACATACATATTCTTTGGCTTGAGAGTCCTGAGGCACCCCCAGCTGTTTAACGTCATTTTCACCATTTACTAATCCTTAGTCCCTAGAGCAAAGAACATAAACAAGAGTTCAAATTCTTTGCTTTATGTGCTTTGCCCCATTCAAATTCTTAGGTGGAAAGAATACAAGGTGGAAAGAGTCTAATCTTGAAGTCTTGTTAATATTGCAGTAGTAGTTCATGAAGTTAAATAATACCGTTTCCTGGTAACGGTTCAGGAAAAAATAGATAAGCCTCGTATCGCCTTTCTGTGCAAGAAGAGGCCTGACTCACTGTGAAATTATGGTTAAATTTCGCCAAATTTTCATTCAAAAATTTCGTTAATACTTATTTTAAAATTACAGAAGATACCAGAATTTATGCATTAGAATTTATGCATTAGAATTTATGCATCTGTAACTAGTAATTGTTTGTAAGAAATATTAGGCAGACAAACCGTTAAAGAGAACTGTTTGCTAATTATACGACTGTTTAGGGAAATGCTTTATATATATATTTTCTTTTCCTTCTCATCTTCTCATTTCAAGCACTTTTTTTTTTTTGTTTTGTTTTGTTGTTGTTGTTTGTTTCCCTTTTTTGAAATTAGCAATAAATTAAATTAAATTTTGCATTAAAAAACGATAAAGGTCACCCAGAGAAAAAATTAATGCTATTTTTTCTCTACAACAATTATAAAAATTATAATCATCTTAAGTCTTATTTTTAAACATGAACTTAGCCATTTTGTAAAACAGTCTTTGTTTTAAGAAAATTATTGGCGTAATTTCCTTGTTTTTGATGCCGTATATTGTCATATTCTTGATGATATTTCTTGTGAAATGTGAACTTATGAGCTTAGCCATTTTGTAAAAAAGTCTTTGTTTTAAGAAAATTGTTGGTGTGAATTCCTTGTTTTTGATGTCATATGTTGTTATGCTGTTGATGATGTTCTTGTTCCGCCCATCTTATTGGCATTCTTAAAGTCTTGAGGAAAAGCATAACGTGAATTTAATTCTATTATTTATTTTCTCTGATAACTGAATTACATACACAAACACAGACAAACGCACACAAATATATTCACACGTATACATGCATATTGTTTATAATAATTCTATGAGATTTAACATGTCGTCCATATAAGAAAATGTAAATTATTAGTCCAAAGGGGCTTTGTCCCTGAAGGACTATTTTCGTTTTGCGATTTTGCGTTGAATCCCTATAAATGTCCGTTTCACTTTTCAAACTGTTGCCACCAAATGTTAGAGTACTGCATTATATTTGATGTGTATTTATTTATGGCAAAGCACACTAGGGCTATCTGCCTAAGAGGAGGGATGCCTTTCGTGGAGGACTTTCTAAGGGAAACTGGCTCGTATACACGTTACACATGGGGAAAAACACGAAAACACCCATGCAGCCAGCCCGTTCGCGGGATTCGAACCTCGGACCGAACTACCAGTGTTCAGCGACTTTACCGCTCGGCCGCTGGTGGGCGCATTATATTTGAAGAAATTAAATAATGAAAAATCTGCATAAATGTTGCTTAATGTTGCGCAAAGTTTTATTGCAGTCTGAGAAATGAATTATTTTCGGGCAGATAATCCAAAAATCAATTTGCTGTGTCATTTTTCTTAGTTAACTTGAATTACCAAAGAGGTAGACTTTACAATCAAATTTACTAACAATAAGATAATTTGAGACCCAAAATTACGGAAATGGTAAAAGTGCTTAAAATCTTTTAATGCAAAAATTGAAAAATCTAGTAAAAAGTAACTTAAATTTCCAAAAATTAAATTTCAGTTTAAATTTTAGAAAGAAATAACCTAATTATTAAAGCAAAATAATGAAATAAAATTGCTGCTGGTAGTACTAAGCACCAGCAGAACAGGAAAACAAAAAATGTTGAAAATCAAAATAAAAGGTGAAAATTAAAGTGCAGTCTAGTGGGTATAACATGAAATTTCAAAACTTCAGTTTTGTAAATTGTCATCCTCTTCAGATATTATAGATAGCCTCTGACTAATTGTATCAAATTTTTAAAAAAACGTCTGTATAATCAACAACAAGGGGATTTATGCCGTATAAAGTTATATAGTCAATTTTTCTTAGGGTTCTTCTCACAGAAAAATAGAATAACCATAAAATAAATAATAGGTATAGTAGTGCTTTATTAATGTTGCTGTTGTTTCTTCCAGATGAACTGCTCAAGGTACCTCTCAACGTTGCTATTGGTATTATTCTTTGCTATAGCCCTCTGCACAGGTAAGATTCATAGCCTTTACCCTGCAATGCAAATAAATAAAAAAAAAAAAAAAAAAAACATTGTTAAAAATAACAATATAGTAAGCTTCGTCGCATTACGGATGTTCAGTTATAATTTCTGCCAATAAACTTTCATTGTTATATCAGTAATTCTTATGTTATTTTTCTAACATTGCATACTTTTTGCGTTTAAGAATGAAAATATTACTAACTTTTACAACATTTTTAATCTCACAGTTGTTTGAGAAATGTACTAAATGACAGATAATGTTTATTTAATATTTCATTTTATTTATAGTTCTCTCTTTACTTTTTCATGCTGCCTTTAGTTTACATATTTTTCTCCCCAGATGGCTGAATTTTTATGGAATCTCTTGTTTCTGCTCAAGTAAAAAGTGACATATATAAGTATATAGGACTTGAAGATTCGAATCCCCGAGAAAGAATTGATCGCTTCTATTGTCTTTGGGTTTATGTGTTGTTGTTGTGACTTATCTCACTTGTCCGACAGTAACCTCAGAGCAAGCACACGAATTCCATCTTGGCAATCAGTGCAAAATTGCGCCTGTCGTTGGCAAGAGCCTTGAGAATCATACAGACGGCAGTACAACTTCGATGAATTCCGCCTCAATTTTGATGGAGAGCATTCCAGGGAACGGGTCTGAGAGTCTCTCACTGCTCTTTCCCTACCACCAGCCTCTCAAGAGGGGTTTCAGCTCGCCATGTATTAAGAGTTCCCTCATGCCGCAAATACACTATACATTTAGAAAAATCCATTTCTTCTCCGGGATTCGAACCGGTACCGCAATAGACCTCCCTAACCACTATACCGTCTGGGTGGGTTTCCGGCTTATACCATAAGCCGGAAAGCCACCCAGACGGTATAGTGCTACTACCTAAGTGCAAGTTAGTTTCCTTTAGAAATTCTTGCTTCATTCCGCTTAGCAGGCAACGATCGTGTACTTTAGCAAATTCAAACAAACAGATACTAAACTTTAAGAATTGATTTCATTTTTTCAATTATTATGACTGATATTTTTTATGTTCCTTAATTTTTTTCAGGGCTTTATTATTATTCTTAATCCAATAACATTCACGAGCATAAATGTAAAACATAGTCTTTTTTTAAAAAAAGATTACCTTAAATTAGCATTATTTTACTTTTCTGTACAATTATAAGGGCGGAAATTATGAGATTCTTTTGCATTTACATTTATCTCCTTTTCCTGTATTTTAAGATTAAATATTTTAAATGAAGAGCAATTTTCTCCTGACATTCTTATTACTTTTAAATTGAAGACTAGATAAGATATCTCATGAAATCTGGGAATATGTAATGAACGTTTAATGAATTTTTATAAAAAATCTAATTATTCAGAATATATTTGGACAAAAAATGAATTGTAGGAAATAGTTTATCACTTTTACTTTTCAATGAAGTTGTTAAAAATTGTTATATTTAAAAAAAGAATTCTTATATTTATTATATATCTCACTCAAAAATTCTTTTATTTATTATGTAACTTGTAATTTTAATTTCAGATGAAAATCCAGAATTGAGCTTACTGGGACACTCTAACATCCTGCTAAGCTCTGCTATAGCTAAACATCAACTGAATGAGCAAGGTAAAATCCTTGTAGTATCTAAAAATTATTGCTCAATTAATTGCATTTTTTATTTTCAGCTATTTTTCCTTGTCCCATAATTTTAAATTATCTGGAAAGATTCGATGCAAAACTTTCTATATACGTTTCTGCTACGTATCCGAAAATTTTAAGAAATCCGTTTACTTGCACTAATTAGCAAAATAGCTCACATTGTAAGAGCTGTTGATCTGTTGTAATGTAAACTAGCGTTTGAAACTAATGTCTGAATTCTAGCCACCAGCGACCGAGCGGTAAAGTCCCTGAACACTGGTAGTTCGGTCCGAGGTTCGAATCCCGCAAACAGGCTGGCTGCATGGGCGTTTTTGGGGTTTTTCCCATGTGTATGTGAGCCAGTTTCCCTTAGAATGTCGTCCATGAAGGCATAACTCCCTTTAGACAGATAGCCCTCGTGGACTTTGCCATAATTGAATAATCCAATCCATCTACATTAAGGTGAAGAAAATGTGAATTTTTTTTAACTTAATTGAAACCTTGTTGAGTTTAACTTTAAATCTAACAAAACTTAAGCTCAGCGATAAGAGAAGTAAGAGAATACTGACTTCCTGTAGCGTAAAAGATTTTCTCTTATCAAACTTACATCAGAATCTTGGCTTAAGAATAAATTTATTTCGTTGAAATCAGCAAATATTTAATGTTTAAAACAAATACTTTTTGTCAAGTAATCTTGAAAATTATTATCTTCTTTTAAGATTTCATTCCGCTAATATTTAAATCTATCATTAGCGTCATGGATTTCATTTGAGAATAGACTAAAGATAATAAGAATTTTAATAAAATTTAAGCCCACCAGCGGCCGAGCGGTAAAGACGCTGAACACTGGTAGTTCGGTCTGAGGTTCGAATCCCGCGAACGGGCTGGCTGCATGGGCGTTTTCGTGGTTTTCCCCATGTGTAACGTGTATACGAGCCAGTTTCCCTTAGAAAGTCCTCCACGAAAGGCATCCCTCCCTTTAGGCAGATAGCCCTCGTGTGCTTTGCCATAATTAAATACACCAACACCTTAATAAAATTTAATAAATTTATAAAAAGAAATCGCAAATCGTATTTAATATTTGCTAAAGTTATCTGTAGTTCTTATGCAGTACTTAATCGAAATGTTTTAGTGGATATGCTTTTGTCATTTTACGTGGTGGTAAAATGCAAACTTAATTATCAGTATCTAAATAATTTTAATCAATGATGTGAAAAGCAAAAAAATGATCTTACAAAAGTTGCGGTGCCCTTTTCACAAAGTGTTTCTCGTGAACTGCTGCAGTTGAGGTTTGGTTTTAGTGCTTATTAAATTAAAGCAATGTTTTAACGCATGAGAGAATCTTTGGGGTGAAGATTTGCGTACAGATGTGAAAGTCATAAAGTAGTTGAATGCTTCAATGATAATAACTTCTATCTTCAGGAAACAATTTAAAGACTGAAGCATTTTCTAAGAAGCGAAACTATGTCATAGAAGAGAGAGAAATACTTGTCAAGGTCAATTTTTATCGTAACTTTTTGTAATAAGAACATGCTTACTAAAAAACTGAGTTTATAGCTTGCAATTATCACTTAAACTTTTATGTCTCTGCAAAGAATACACAGAAGTCTTAACGTTAAAGGTCTCTCGGCAAAAAAAGATCGCTGAATTGGTAATATCGAAGTTTTAATTCCCAAAAATCGGTTTAGATTTTACTTCAGAAAATAGACTATGTTTAGTAAAGTGTTTGATTCTACACATATTAAGTTGTCTTCCCGCATTATTAATACATGATAACAATTGTTATTTGAAGTTTATCAATGTGCAAGGTCAGAGATTTGATCAGTGCATCTGTAGCAATTACATGCATGCAATTTAGAAGTATTGAAACAGATTAGTTCGAGAAACGATCTTTGAATAAATTCCTTTTTAATGTGTTTGGCCATTTTCCAAGCTGATATTTGTTTTTCCATGGTGCTACATTTGAAGATACCATATTTTCTTTGATGTAAGTTTGTAGAATTTTACGCTGTGTAACGCTTAATATATTTATATACATTACTACGTAACACTTATAAGGTATTTCTCTCACCTTCTTGGCATGCCTTCGTGGTGTGGTGATCTGCACGCTGGACGCGTATTCCAGAGGTCCGTGCTTCGAACTCCGGCGAAGGCGTTGCTGATTTCTCATTTCCTCTGCTTCAAAAAACAAAAACAAAAAAAAAAAAAAAAAAAAAAACCCTAATGTTTCTACACACTTAATTTTCTCATATACATACTTATACACATAATCACATAATGTGTATAAGACATTTCATATGCTGCTAACGGAATATACAGTTCATATGCTACTAATTGTAACTGTCACTCTTTTTTTTTTTTTTTTTTTTTTTTTTTTTAGTGTATAACATTCTTACGTCTAATTTATTGAATTTGCCTAGGATGCTAGAAGTTCGAAGGTGAAACTTACTATCACAGTATATAAATAAAACGTGTTCTTACCTTGAAAGGTGATTCAATGCTAAAAAGCAACTGTTGCATCAGAAATATGGGGCCAATCCCTTATTCCTTTTAATGCTATAAATCAGTACAAATGTTAAAAGAGCTTATAAGGTATTTTCTCGCTCCTTTCTGCATGCCTTTGTGGTATAAAGGTAGCACACTGGACGCGTATTTCAAGAGGTCCAGGTTCGAGTCCATTGCTCATTTTTCGCGTCTCCCATAATCAAAAATCCAATAACTCTACAGTGGCTCCCGAAATAAAGTTGGTTGACAATGCTTCGTCACCATCAGGATTTGGCGACTGGATCCCCTCATCCCCAGTCGCTCTTTAAAAGGGGAATTATATATGGTTATGTATTTTTGCTGTAGAATTCTTTCTCTATGTGACACTTTGAGGTATCTTTTATATAAGGCGATATGCCATCAGCCACACCGAAGGCGTTTCGATTTATCTTCTTTTTTTCGATTTCCTTCGATAGTTAACTAATTCTTTTAAAATAAAAAGAGACTATGGTCATAAAAAAGACAATTTCAAATTTTAGGCTATGATTCTGAATTCCTTTATGGGATACTAATTATTTTCATTTCGTATTTCAGCCTGGGAAAACAATGTTCATTTCATAAGTAATTATGTTAAAAATGTTTTTCCCCACTTTTCCTTTTTCTTTCTCCATACAGTACGGAAATGGGATTTATACATCCTTTATTTCTATTTCAAGATGTGAAAAATTCTATACAGAGATATGAACTAAAGTGTAAAATGTCTTGTATTACATACTTATTATAGCCATAAGATCCCTTCTAACCAGGCAAAGAACTGCATCCCAATATGGCAAGGACTGAAAAAAAAAAAAAAAAAAAAAAGTAAATAAATCGGCCAATGTCTCATAGAGGGATACTGACTACTGACCATGTTATTGGAACAGCTGGCTGTAACTGCATACTTGTCGTAAAGGCTCGAAGCTCTATTAGATCTTTCGATTATAATTATTCTCCACAGTACATATTTCTAAAAGAAAGGTATCTTATTCGTCAAAAATCACCAATTGCTGGTGAAAATAATTTTGAACAATATTCGTGTATGGCATAGAAAATTTTCATCTTGGACAATCACTTAGTTCTTGAAGTCTCTGAAGTGAAGAGCGTCCTGGCAACTCCCATTAAGTCTTCTGCTGGCATATTCCATTGAAACTAAAGTATTAGAGAATACTAAATGTTGAATGTTCCATTTATCAGACTCTAGATAACAATCCGCGTCCACAATCTCATAATTTACGTCAATAATCGCATTGGCAAGGCTCAAGGCTCAAGAGATTATAGCTGACAACTGATAATGCTTTTGATAGTTATTCAAATCTGTACCCGAAAAAAGTGCCATGTAAAAACCTTCATGTTGCTTTCCCATAAATTTTGCATTAGACTTATCTCAGTCTTTTGAGGCATCTTATATCTTAATTCAGGTATTTTATAGTGCATAGCTGTGAAAATCAGTAACAGTCGAAAATTTAGTATACTAAAGGCGATGGTTAGCTACGCCATTTTTTTTAAAAAAAAATTGTTCATGTTAAAAGAAATAACTGGCGCTCTGTTTTTACTTACTTATTTATTTTTTTATTTATTTGAAGACTACTTGATTTCAGAGATAATTATCATCCTGCTGCACAGCAGATGTTATCTATTTGAAGATTTCAACTGGTGTTATTTGTTTGAAATTTTTCCCAAAATAATAAATAATTACTATTTCAGTTTCCTCTGTTCTTATTTCCTATGTTTTTCTGAAGTGCTGAATATTCTATAATATATAATAACCAGTCTTCGTATAAAACTTTGATTATTACTGATGAAGGAATTCAAAAATAAATGAAATAATAGGAATTAAAACTTTCATGTAAAAACATATGACCTGAAAATCATTAATATGTTCTTGTAATTTTTGTTTCAGAAGCAAATTTGAAACCCCAACTTCATGGACACTTTAATATTACGAACAATTCTGTAACTATCTTTAATGGAATGATTGAAAAAGGTATAGTATTCATGACTTCTGATAATTAGTGCTGTTAACTTCTTCATACTTCGCAGCTACCAACTCTTTCGGTCTCGAGGTAGATCCCGAATTTCCCGGCCTTTAATTTTTAACATTTTCTAACGAAGATGTTTAACAGAAATAAATTAAATTTGTTTAATTAACGAAACTTAAATTGGACAGAATCTCTTTGCTTTCCTTGGTGATTTTAAGCATTATTATTCTTATTAAATTCTAACTGGTATGAATTTTCTTAATCTAATGTATACATTTCTATAACTTTTTACGAAATATTTTTTATAAGTTAATATTTATATTTCTTTCTGCTTTCATCATTGTATGAAAACATTACTAAGTTCGTCCACAAAAACTATGTCCGTTAATGGTTAATTTCATTTTCATCGTATTTAAAAGTACGTTGATAAATAAAAGTTTTTCTTGCCTGCTCAGTATTTTAGTATAAAAAAAGCAGAAAAGTTGGAAAATAAAATTAGCAAAAGAATATTCAATTTATAATATCTAATTTAGTATTAATATATTTTATATCAGAAATTCATTATAAATAGTTCAATAACCTAAATAATGTGCTATAATGGAAATTTAAATCAATTCGGAGCTCTTCTGAAATGGCATCGCTTCGAAACGCAAAATCCACCTGCCTTTTCACATTTCAAGTTCGGCAAATAAATTATTTGCTGCTATTTGATAGCTTCTATAGTAGTTATTATAATTGTTTTAAATGACTTGCTCAGAAAGTTGGTTTAAGAGACTAATTTGCCGTACATTTTAGCATTATCAGTTAATACCTAAATAAGAAATTTTAATTTTTCACACTATTTTATCCATATCCGAGCCATGTTCTTTTGGCTGTGGACATAACATATGTTTAAAAAAAAATTGAGTATTATATTGGTTTAAAGAAACTAAAATGGTTAATTTCTAGTAATTTTGCAAACTACAGCTAAAGGCTTGTACGGAAGTAATTACTGGCATCACATGGATGGTGGGCGTGTAACCGGTCATTTGAATATCAGTGTTCTGTTTCAACAAGCCCTCAAAATGCACAAAGGACACAAAACAACTGGGGATGAATTTTCTTTACGAATTCCCACTGGATCATTAGGAATATTCTGCAGTAGACAATATTAGCACAACCTTTAGACCATATACAACTAGTGACCGCATACCATTCGTCGCTGGCTTGTTAAGTTTCATGCAGTTAGTTCAGCATTGAAAGATCCAAATGAGTATAGACCATAATCTCTTCAGACGATCTTCTCGGAAAGACTGCAAAAGCCAACGATGAAAAGAAGATCTGGTACGACAGTTATCCCAGCTACTCCGTAGTTGAATTACGAAGAGCGTCCAAGGTGCTTTTATTGAGAAGGAATACCTTTATAAGTCCATCTTGCAGTCCATGCTCGTGTCTAGGCTACTCATATAAATCTTAATGGAAAAAGTTGCAAACTGTCCAGATTAGTGTTCTGAGGCAGATTACGGACGCACCACGGTACGTTCGTCATAATGCTATTCATGAGGATCTGCTCGGCATTTCATGCTCAGAACCTTTTACTATCATTTTGCTACAAGTTTTCATTATCGCATGAGAAATAGTAACAATACTCAACTGCGAAATTATATTTACGATTACAATATTGCAAAACGTAAGCAGCCTTAAGGCTATTCTCAGTCCTAAATTATTATGGAAGATTAATGTATTACTACTTTGCTTTCTTTTCCTACTTATGTTGTATGTTTATGTATTTTTATATGTATTTTCTATTCTACCTTTGCACTGTTGGTATGACTTTTGCACTTGTTCACCATCGAACATTGTAGCAGCTTGACGGCTTTTTGATACTTCTTCCTGTTTATCCATTTTCTAGTGCACATTTTTATGCTGGTTTAATTATTAGAGAAAAATATTAGTATAAATCTTTCTATATATAATTTTATGATAATCAATCTTTAGTTGAGATAATATTTAGATGCTGTGTATTTTTCGATTCGAGGTAGTATTCGCGTCGCCCGGGTGTTCGGGTGTCTTAAACACCATTCCACAAGAGAAGGGGGTAAAAATACAACTTCTAAGAATGTAGGGCTGGAGTTTAATCCAAATCATTAATAAATATTCCGGCTTCGTGTGCAACTGGTTACTTAAGTAATAGTTTTTGTGTATCCCTCTGAGCTCGTTTTGAGGCACAAGAAACTGCTACGAATCTCAAATAAATGTATCAAACAAATGAATGGTAATACCGGATAACATAAAATTTCTTACGGGTTGCTTTGGAATAAGCCACTTCTAAGATTGTCCATAAGAGAATGTGCATGTTTAAGAGCACGTTTCGTGCATATCATTTTCAAAAACAGAGTTTTGGTCTTAAATTTTTATACGAATAAACCTCATGAAATTTCAGAAGGTATGCATGTTTTTATTTTTATTAAAATTATCTCTTAAAGTGAGGAGTCTGGGTTTCTGTTTTTTTTTTTATTATTTTTTTTTTATTTTTATTTTTATTTTTATTTTATTTTATTAAGTTGTGGAAATGCATCAGTAGCGCAGAAACCGTGTCATTTCAGATGTAGATCAAAGCTTTTTCATATTTAATAATTGTTGATATTTCGTTTTTAGTTATCAACTTTATCTCATTTATACATTTTCTAAGAAACTGTTAGTTAAATTACAAATTTTGTTTAATATAATCGATAAAAAAGCATATATGCTTTGTTGTAATTTTCTAAATAGAAATCTTCGTTACTTTTATACACAATTTGATATGATTAATTGCCGATTTTAAAAAATGCGTATTTACCTCAAGAAGATGAACCCATTAAAAAGTGCAGATTTTTGAAAAACTGCATATGATTGGGTTACCCTTATTTTATTCAATTGTATTTTTATTTACTATTTATAACTTTAGTTAGTTTTCCCACTTAGAATTATCAAATAAAATGGCAACTATATCTTCATTAAGTAGATTTTGCTACATATTCTCTATTTACTATATAAAGATGAGCACTTCGCACAAAACATGAAGATATTTAAAGAATGACTTAAAACAAAGCTTTCAATTTCTAAACTCTAAAATTTCAAAATTTTTCCATTCTGTAATGAGAAAACTGCCAGGAAATATGCAGTTAAATTCAACAAACATTTAATAAACTAATTTTATTTATTTAGAGCTATCATATGTGCATTAATATTAAATTAATATGTAAATATATTAATTGCATGATACCATCCAAAAATCCAATAAGCAAGCCTCCGTGTAACACCAGAGTACTGAACAACAGCGAGCCATAAATCGACCACGGTTTCGCGACCGGCCACAGATGAGTTCGTGTATTGTAATATCGCTGTATTTCCGAACATGTCTCAAGAAAGCAAGTGACACTTAAACTAGTAAACTTTTTTGTTATGTTTGTTATGTTTCATGTTATGTTTCATATTTAAAGATCTTCATAAAATCGTTGTTTTCGAAATAAGGTTGAATTTTAATACGCTGTTACGGTACTGTAGAGTCGTATGAATCTGTAAGAGGCCTCTGTGGGGAAAATAAGTTGTTTTACAAAACATTATATTGATGGGCCCGCTTCAAAACTTTTAACTCAGTGCACAACTGAAAGATTTAGCCACAAGCTTTAAAAGTACATAAATATGTATTAATTTTGAATGTTTTCAAATAGTCAAACTAGTAGCTCTCTTATCATAAGTTAATACTTATTCTCCTTTGTGTTTTGTTTCAGGTTCAAATAATTCGAGTATTCAAAATCCCGGCAAAGATAACGAGAATCTATTTTTATACTTGAATATCTTGATTTGTATGATTTTTATTATTTGTTTTTGTTGCTTTCCGTGGTTCGAAGAGGAGGAAAATATTATCATTCATGTTACTCAAAACGCATAAAAAGACTAATAATACTGTAATACTTTTGTAATAATACTGTACTTTTTATGCATACTTATACAATGCATAAAATGACTTATGTGCTTAATGTAAATAATTGATCGTAATATTAAAATGAACGAATAAATCTATATAGCAGACTATTGTACTGAAAAATGTGCTATATTTTAGCTTACTTTTCAGTAGATTTAAATTTGACAGCCTAAAGACAACTACAAATTAAAGAAGTAAAATTAAAGAAAATGTGTTAATCTGTTAATTAATGTGTCCATATATATGCCCTGGTAGCATATATTTAGACAAATTAGGAAATGGTTTGATTATGAGTTGAAATCCTTTTAACTATTGATGCACTTATAGTAATAAAAGAATACAGTACGCGTCGTTTATTTAACTCATTGGCGAATAAACTGAATCATATATTAAGTTCAAATTTCAATACGAATAGGTGCTTAAGAGTACAAAAACCGATTCCTATTAAACTCATCTCCTCCGCTTATTAAAACTCAAATTGACAAAAGATTGATTCTTCAGTGCCAGAATTTCCTATTTTTTATCTGTAAAAGCTTTTTCATAGTTCATTAATTAACGTACTGCGAGCCATGGCTTTATTGTTCACACATGTAATACTTAAATTAAATGGGTTTGATCGAGATTTTCCTGTACTCTGAGAAAGATTCAGTTTTTTTGTCTGAACTGGACCTCAGAGGGGCCGATTTTTTCATACTAACGTTAGCGAATACAATCCTGTCGCCCACCCCGTACAGTGGTTGGTGACCCTGACTGCCGTAGCGATGGGCTCGGGTTCGAATTCTGAAGAAGACATAGTAGTAAATGTCCTTCCCTTCATATGAGGCACTGGTGGGCACCTGTTAGGTGCTTCCATAATAAAATGGCAACCACTCCCGACCCCTTCTAGTGGAGCAAAGTTAATGGCCTTTACATAAAGCGTCCGGGGATTATAATAATAAAAAAAAAAAAAAAAAAAAAAAAAAAAAAAGCCAAAACAATCCTGTAGAGCAGTCATCGCCAAACCGTCGATCGCGAGCTCCTAGTAGCTCTGGGTTACCTTTTCGGTAGATCGCGTTAAAGCTCTGGTTGGCTAATCTTGATTCCTCCATTGAGCTGACGCTGAAGACAACAACTGCTTGTTTCTTCTGCGCAGCTGCCATTATCCGCATCATCGAGTCATATCGCCATTATGCCATTATCTGCCATTATCATAGTCGATTGTATACGCGTGAGATTATGCACGTTAATTTTTTTCGTGTATGTATTAGATATTAACTAATTTTGATACTTTGATTTATGCATTGGTACTAAGTTAGGATTTTTCTAATGATGGTGTGCTCAAGCAAAAAAAAACGCATCGCCTTCATTCGGAAAGGGAAACTGATTATCTCTTTACCCAGGCAATGGACAAATGTGTGTCTTTACTGTACTAAGTAAGTGTAAGGGAATGTCGAACGCCACTTCGAATCCGTTCACGCAGAGATTTAAAAGATATTCTCATGGAATTCTAAGAGTAAGGTAGCTAAAATCTAAACTTAATGCTCAACAATCAACTTTTTTAAATCCGTTAAATAAGAATAAAGTAGCAACAAAGACCTCACTCTCAGTTTTAAATATTATTGAACAGAATAAGAAACTATACAAAGAAGATGAAATAATCAAAACTGCATTTTGTGAACCTGAAAAAAATGAAAAATAAATAAATGAATGAAAAATAAGATGTTGGTGGTTAAAAAATAAAAATGAGATAACGTCTTCTATTAAATCTGTACAGTTTTCTGAAAATAGAGTAATGAGAAGAGATTATGAGTTCTGACGTTACTACACAACTTAAAAACTGACCTTGACCGCTGCAGATATTTCTCCCTGAAACTTGACGAATCGGCTGATGTAGTTAATACCGCTGAGTTGGCCGTTTTTGGAAGAATCGTTTTTTATACTAATTTCGAAATAAAAGAGGAGCTGCTAAAGTTTATATTATTAACAAGACGCAGTACAGGACAGGACACATTTTTAGCAGTTAAAGATCGTACCAACTCTGAAAATATTCCTATAAATAAGCTGGCTTAGCAACTGATGGAGCTCCTTCGATAGTAGTCAGAGGCAACGGATTCATAACCTTGTGTTGTAAAGACCACAGCTTTCCGAAATTTCTTTTTACCATTGCGTAATACACCAGAAGTCACTGTGTGTATGAAAAATGTAATGAAAGCAGCCATAAAATAATAAACAAAGTTAATGCACATGCAATTTTCGAAATGATCAAACTGTTCTACAAGGGGTAGAGCCTTGGCTCAGTCACCCTGGTGTCTCAAACACCGTTCTATAGAAATAAGAGTACATGCAATTCAGAGGCGCTTGTTTAGAGCACTAACTGATAAACAAGATTGCCAATAAAGTGATCTACTTCATACGAGAGTTCATTGGTTGAGTAGAGGGAGAGTTTTACAACGTTTTCAAGAGTTGCTTCCTGCTTTAGCAGAATTTTTGAAAGGACGATTCGAATCCTTCCATGAACTAGAAGATCCGTTTGGCTGCAAGGTTTTGCTTATCTCTCAGACGTCACGCAAAAGTTAAATACTCTTAACTTGCAACTTCAAAGTAAGGATAAAGATATTAGAAGAACAATTTAAGATGTTGCATCATTCTTAAAACAGCTAGAACTGTGGGAAAAAATATATCATCCGAGGCGAATAGAAACACTTAGTTGAAATAAAACCCTTGACAAGCAAGGGTTTTCAACGCCTTCTTAACAATACTTCGAAAATTCTTTCAGATTTGAGAAGTGAATTAAACAAACGCTTCCAAAATTTCAACGGGGGATTCCAATTGGTGACAAACATTTTGCGAAATCGCTTTTTTATAGAAACTAATGCTGAAGAGTTCTCTTCTTGTGTCTTGGGGCAGTTTGATTTTCAAGAAGAAAATGCTGCACTGGAGTTGGACTAATTGTTTTTCAAAATAGTTTACCTGTAAAATCGCTTTCTTCAAGCTCTGAAAATATTTGGCTTCTTGTTCCTGAAGAAAGATACCCAATTTTGGTACAGATTTGTCTCAAAGTGAAGGCAATGTTCAGCGCTGCATATCTGTGTGAGATATGTTTTTCAGTGCCAAATTTATTAAAAGTAAGTACAGAAACAGACACACTGATGGACATTTGAACAACTGTATTCGAATGACAGCCACTACCTACCCTCCCAGCATTAAAAAACTTGTTGATTACAGAAAAGAGTTCATTAATGTTCACAAAGTCATTAAAGTTAATAAGTCTGATTTAAAAAAAAATTTATTACATTTGTTATTTATTACTGACTACACTTTAATTTCTCTCTTATGTACATTTAAATTTCAGTGTCTTTTCTGCTACATAAATGTTTAATTAAAATTGATTTCTTATTTACTAGAAATGTAAGTTTGTAAACAATAAACAAGTTAATATATATATATTTTTTAATTTTGTAGTTCTTTTGGCTGGTAGCTCACAGTAGGATTTAAAAATGGTACGGTAGCTCAGAAGCTTTATGAGTTTGGCGACCACTACTCTAGAATAAGGGTTCCCCAAGGGCTCGTCATTGACCCTCTAAGAGTATTTAAATTTTATAGGGGTTCAGTGGGTATTTGGGGATCGATAGCCGGATATGCAATGGCAATTAATAACATAAACAAATTCTCACTGATTAAAAAAACACACTTGTATGCTATGTTCTGGATTTTAAAAGTCATACGAGAGAAATATCCCCAAATAAATGTTTTTACAAAACCAACGTTTTTATCCCACTTCCTACCTACGATAATGAGGCTGGATTCAAGACTATAATATACTATGGAAAACGAGAAATACTAGATTGAATATTTTTGAAAGAGGCAATTTAAGAGTTAAGTAATTTTATGTCAAATAGTAAAAACATTACATCCCTACACCAAGCACAGCCATCACATGAGTTAAAATCGAACTTACGTATAGTTAAAATCTGTGATTTTATTTCCGAAATCTTGTTTAAATTTGTAAAACTAAAAATAAAAACTATACAAAAATAATAGAACATAAATCTTCTAAACTATTTTTAAATTTTTTGTCCATAATTTTAATCTAATTTCCATTATTTGTATTATTATTATGCTATAAGAGTGTCAATGAACGAAATAATTATTTTAATAGAAGTCGATGCAATAAAAAGGTTGAGATGTAAGAAAATTTTAAATGAGTGAGGGTTACTTCTCGAATGTCATCAGACACAGAGGTGGAAATGCAACATCTGTACCCACACTTTCAAGGATTCCACGCTCAGAATCTTCCTATTGGGATAGACACATTATTTTCACAGTTATAAATCACAGTTTCCCATGTTCACAGTTATAAAAAAAAGTTAATGATATGCTTGTAAGCACTACCTCATATTGAAGGAAAAGGAATCTTTGGTATCTTTGAATGGAAAGGAAGTGGTAAGTGTTGACTGAAGATAAAGCAAGGAAACTTTCAGCTGGATAGAAAAGTAAATTTTAAAATTATTAAATGAAGTATTTTTTAAATTTGCTGTAAAAACTTGAAAGTTTTCATTTCTAGGACTTTTCTTTCCAATTCGGTAAATCTTAGGAGAGAATATCAGTTGGAATATGGCTCACGAGTTGGAGAAAGGTAAACCCCGCATCCTTCATGAGAAACTGCTTGGTGAGAAGAAAGAAGCTTATCAACATGCAAATAATTGGATACAAGAAGCTTTATTTGGGATACTAAATTAATACAAGGCACACGAAATTCATAACACACGAAATTGGACTGCTTTCAAGATCATCAGAACACACTTCGATAATTCAAACTGAAGCAACAGTAGATTTAAGAAACTGATTCACTAATTACTGTGTTCTTAACACTCAATATGGAACCAACAATTAATAAGACAGCATTTGTGATTCTCAAAAACAGGAAATTTCAATATTTGAAAGCTCTAACTTACCATACTTGTAGTAACAAAAATCATTGATAACCAAATAGACAATCACTGATGACAATCTTTATTAATTTTCTTTTAAAATGAGACAGCAAACTGAAAAATAAAAAATAGGTTTACTAATCAGATAACTGTGCAAAACCTACACACACCTCAGATCTCTTTTCAAAAAACCTTGACGTCTGTTCCTGAAAATACAACTTCCAATGCCGCACAACCGAGATAGTGGTTAGTGACTGCCGTACCGAAGAGCTAGGTTTCAAGTCCCTTAAGAAGGCAAGGATATTTGAAAATGTGTATGATGCTATTGGGGGGGGGGCACTCGTCTAAGCATGCAATTTTAGAAAACGCGATTTTTGGATTAGTTGTCTGAAGCAGAGAAATTTCACATTTTGAGTCTTAGAATATTTTTATTATTTTAGAAAATTATACGGTTATTGGAAACAAATTACGTAATGACATATGTTCGCGTTTCAGAACTCTGAGGTTACAGTTTGAAATTTTTGGCCAAAGTGAAGAAAATGACGAATTTTCATGGATTTCTACTGCTATTTTAAAAATAACAACTGCTTATTTTAAAAATAACAAACTTTTAAAAATAACAAAAGAAATTAATTAAACTCTTAAATTAATTAATTAAACCGTACTTTACATGAAATTCCAACAAGAAATAAAAGTTAATATCTGGAGAAGATTATCAGCGAAAACAGAATATAATGAATTATAGAATGGTGTTTTAAAAATAATAATTCACTTTACTTTTATGTATCTTCATATATGCTCAAAAATGCTTTCGAGGGGACACGCGTGAAATTGCCCGCAGAGCTTTCTAGTTTACAGGTTTCCACTTGAAAAAGTTTGAGAAACCCTGATCTAAGCCATTACATGAGATTAAGATTTCTTCAAGTGGAAGGTGTTTCAGTAATTCCTATGATACCTAAGCAGATCTGCTGCTTTAATGAAGTGTATTTTGCTTAATATTATTTTTGATTAAAAAACAGGAAGGTACACTATATTAATTGCATATATTAATATTGTTTTAATGAAAATAAAATAATATATCTCAAATGCGCAGTCAATGAGGAAGTTACCTAAAATCTTCGCAGAAATTCGCGGAATGATTAAATTACTACCTGAAGATAATATTCATATTAAAAGTAATATAACGTAATCGCTGTGAGACAGTTATACACGGTTCTATATTTTTTTTTATCTTTTGCAGTGCTGGTCACCTAGATAGGTAAACTTCAGTACAAAAGAATGTTCATTAAATTTTTAGAAATACAAGTCATTTTCAAAGATGGTCTTCATGAAAAGTTTCATCATAATTTATTAATATTATGATATATATTCATTAATATATGTAATATATTATAAGTTGATTAATATATTATACAAATTTCTGCTAGAAAATGTAACTTGTTTCCAATAATAATAAAAGCGTTTAGCACGAAATTTTACAAACCTGCATTGAATTTATAAAAAAATTGAAAATTTAGGTCATTTTTGAGTTTTGCAAATTGTACATTCGAGAACAGTAAGCCACTTCTTTTATATAGAAACAAATTCAAGGGATTAAATATTATTCTGAGAAACAATAAAATTATTTAGCGGGTTCAAATTTTGTGTTTTGATTCAGGTGTTTCTATTCATCGACATTCTTCTAATATACCTGCTTAGAAAAAGCTGTTGACTTAAACAACAATTGCAAATTTGTTGCTTGCTTAAAAATACAATAGTAGATTCAAAATAGCAGAATAGTTGTTCCGAGAGACTTGTAAAACTTACGTTAAACTTGGGCCGACAGAATTGAATGTAGAAAAAGCTAAGAGCGATAACACAAAAGATTGCTTTACATGAAAAATTCGTTAAATGCCAAGCTTAATATGCTTAATATAGTCTAAGCTTAATACGCAAGTTTAAATAAACGTAGAAAATAATACGTATTCCATGAGAAATGTAAAGTTTCTCGATTGTATTTTAAAGCGAAAAATCTATGCTTACCTAAAATTTTACATTGGAAGGAAACTCTGAAAAATATAAATATTCATTAGAAATCTCTTAAGCAGTTATCCCAACCATTATAAACTAACAAAAATATTTTCAGGTAAACATGCATGAAAGTATGAAAATAATACACCTGCCAGTAATGTAGAACAAGTAAACAAACAAAAAAAAAAAAAAAAAAAAAAAAAATCGCGGATTCACACAGAAATCGAACTGTAATATATTCATCATAGTGTGATAATTATTTTTATATTTCATAATTACTGAAAATTTTTGATCAAGATGATTTTTATATTAATACATCATTGTAATTATTTCAAAATTCTTAAATTTTGCCCTGCAGTAGAAAATGTTTCATGTATAGTATCAGAAACAGGAACCTCGTCATTAAGACTAGCACTGAAGGTATGTTGTATGCTTAAAATGTTACTGAAGTTATGGAATGTCTAAAGAGACGAACCGCGAATAAAATGTAAGGATCTTTGCTCGGACGTACACTTTTTAATATTTACGTGAACGACATACCTTCCACACACGACACAGCATTAGCTATGTATGCAGACGACACAGCGGTCCTCGCACAAAGTGCATTTCCAGGTCCAATTATACAACGACTACAAAATTACATACACACACTAGAGACTTGGCTCTCCAGGTGGAAGATCCTCGTGAACGTGGAAAAAACAACAGCTATTATGTTTGCGAAGAAGACTAACTTCAAGAAAAACGTGAAGTTCTATGGCACTGATATTCCCTGGACCAAGCAAGTTCCTTATCTTGGGGTGATCCTCAATAAGTCACTTACATGGTCCCCGCACATTACATCTATTATCCAGAAGTTTCGAGTTCGTAAAGCCAAACTATACCCCTTAATTGCTCGAAATAGTATATTATCTATTGACAACAAGTTACTCATTTGCAAGTCCCTTCTACGTCCACTTTTGTGTTATGCAAGTCCAGTTTGGGCATATACCAAGAAAACTCATAGGAAAAGATTGCAAGTCTGTCAAAATACTGTTCTACGCTGAATTGTAAATGTAAAATTGTAAATGCTGAATGATATGTAAGGAATAATAGAATACATGAAGAGTTAGGCATTGAGTTACAGCGCACTCATTATTATAACATAGCCAAAAAATTTCATGAAAGGCAGCAAAATATTGATAATCCCAGTATTAAAATCTGTGATTACGACTATAACAGTTTGGAAAATATGAATAGGCCAACTAAATGTATGCATCATGTAATATGCAACTCTAATAATTTGACATGTGTGTTTATTTATGTATTTATTTTCATTCCTCTTATCTTCTACACTTCGAATTTTCTGTCTGCATTCTCACTTTTGTGTATGTTATAGATATATGAATATAATTATTTCAAGTTCAAGTCTTAATATTTTATGTTGTGTACTTGATAATTCTTAATGGATTCAATGTGCCTATGTTTGCACTACCTCATTCTTGTCACAGTCACCAGTTTCTCAACTTTTCTGCTCTCACTAATTTAGACAATAACTCCATTGATATTAATACGTGAACAATATTCTTATCTGACTTTACAAAATTATTATTAAGAAAAACCTATTCGATTTATCTTTTGCTTATTGTATACTACCATTCGAAATGATCAAACTGTTCTACAAGGGGTAGAGCCTTGGCTCAGGTACTCTGGTGTCTCAAACACCATTCTACAGAGAGAGAAGTTCCAGGAATAAAATGTCCGCTTCATTTATATCGAATATCACAACTTAAACAGAAAAGGCTTTCCAGCTTGGTGCAAAAAGATTCAAATTCCACATTTTGTTTTCTCTCGCTACTGAGTAAACAACGACGATTTTTCTTGTACATTTCCTTTTCCTTTAAACTGTTTGGTGAAGTTCAAAATATATTACTTCTGGAAATCGAGAAAGACGGAACTTAGTATTTTAAATTTTGAGATGCTTAGAAAATGTTGGATTTCCTACCATACCGAAGTAGGAAAGAAGATCCGCAAATTCTTACGGCTGAAGCCAAAATTGCTTTTGTTTCATTTACAATGGTAAAGAAACTAAGAAAAGAAATGAATGGATTGAAGCTTTCCTGTGACAAATTTTTGTTAGCTGAATAAACAGTGGTTTCCCGTGATGCACACATTTTTTGAAATTGATCTCTTTGATGAGTAGCGAATCAGAAATGAAGCTCATTTATTTCATACCACAAAATAATCGCACTTAACGCCCAAAACTCTTCCATTTTGTTATAGATCATATGTATTTCTAATCTACCGAAAATATTTTATTTTCCTCGCAAGTTTATATGACTTTTATGACTCAAATATTTAAATATATAGCATATTAATAAAAAAAACTCACATTGTGTTACTAGACCTGCAAAGTTTTAAAAGATGCTGTCAAAAAAGTATCAAAACTTATTCGTAATATATCCAGATGAAACGTGAATAGTATATAAATGATAACTGTTCATTATTACCAAACAGGTCTACCAGCGGCCGAGCGGTAAAGTTCCTGAACACTGGTAATTCGTTCCGAGGTTCCGCATCCAGCGAACGGGTTGGCTGCATGGTCGTTTGCGTGCTTTTCCCCATGTGTAATAACGTGTATACGAGCCAGTTTTCCTTATAACATCCTCCAAGAAGGCATCCTTACCCTTAGGCAAATAGATGCTTTAAATCAATAAACCATTATAAATAAATAGATGGTGGAAACATAAGCACTGTTTTATGTTTCACATGAAATGTTTCAGATTTAGACTTAGCTTTCTCTTAGTGAAATTTAGTAATTAAGTAAAACTAACAGCAAAGATATGTTTACTGTAAAGAAAATATTAAATACAGCAAATTCTTCATAAACTAAACTATTAAATATTTAGGGAAGGCTATATGATCTAATTTAGCTGATAATAAAGCTGATTTAATGATCTAATTTAGAGTGTAAAACGTTTTTTCTGAAATTTTAACAGAAATAAATTTAATCAGTTCCCTAAATTGTTCAGTTTTTGGAGCTCTTCTAAGAAGAGAATGAAGTAAAACAAATATCGCAGCCTTTTATATTATGCCCAAACGGAAGCTTTTTTCATTTACAGACACATGCATGTTTCGAAAGCATTCGGGCTAACGCCCCTTTGGGCTAAAAATATTTAAAAACAGCATATGTTTAGAATTTCCGACAAACAGTCTTGTGAGCTGGAGGTAAAAATATTTTATTCCCTACAGTGTTGACTACAGTTGCAAATGCTCGTTTTGAAATTTGTTAGCCCAGAAAAGCTGTTAGTCTCGAAACGGCATTTTGCGTCGGATCACTCTAAATGTCCGAATCACTTTTCAAACTGTTGCTACGAAATATTGTCGCCATGTATTATATCGAGATTTAAAGAAACTAAATAATGATGAGTCTACGTGAATGTATATATTTATCTTGCATTATGAAAAAACGACGGTATCTAGATCCATTAAATTTGAATTTGAATAACATAATCCTCCACCCGAACATATCTGGAAGCCCGAATTTGTAATTTTTTTTTACTGTATATTTCCTATTTTGCAAAACTTTAACGAATTTTTGATTAAAAAACATAACAATTTCAAAGACGCCAGTAGCAACATTGTACGAAATAACATTGTAACATCACCCGCTTTCGGATTATATTTATAGGCCCAGAGGAGTTGAACTCTCCGATATACTGGACATTGTTCTAACCAACATGAATGTGCCCATGGCTTTGTATGTAATTCACGAACTTTCCTCCGATCACCTCCCTGTGATTGTTACATTAGGAGTCTTTAACACAAACTAACATCCCCCCCCCCAGAAATTAAATACGGACTGGATTGTGTTTGAAAATGTGCTTAAAATTAGCAGTCTGAAATTTAACAACATCAGAACTGCTACCGGCATTGATACTGCTGTGCGAAAGCTTACGAATTTCATCCAAAATGCAATCAAAAATGCTAGTGAAATTATTGATAGTAAGGATAAAATAAAATCTATCGGCTGCTTAATAATATCCGGCAGCTCATGAAGCAAAGAAACCATCTCCGCAAACTATTTCATCTTACATGGGATCCTGCACTTAAAAGAACTATAAATCGCCTCAATAAAGACATTAGATGTCTTATCAATGAGTTCAGAGAGGAATTGTGGCATGAGAGAATAGTAAATTTGAATATTACTGATGGTTGATTTTGGAAACCCATAAAAAATTTGAAGTCTGATTGCTTGAAGAGGTAGGTTTGAAGTACGTACCTCAAGCAATTCGAACCAAACGATTGACCAGCGGACCCTGAATTCGAACTGACCATTTTAATGAAAATAAGAGACTGGTTTAATGCTTCATCAGTCAGAAATCTCATCCCTTTAACTACTCCCACTGAAGTGATGAAAATCATCAGAAAACTAAATAAGAAAAAAGCCCCAGGGATTGACAGTATTTCAAACCGAGCCATTTGTGCATTACCAAAAAATATCATTTGCAAACTCACCCTCATTATCAACGCCCGCTTACCTTCTTCTTATTTCCCGACTAATTGGAAAACGGGCAAGATCATCCTCATATCTAAACCTTGAAAAGATCACACTCGACCTGATGGTTTCAGACCCATCAGTTTGCTACCTGGATTAGGAAAAGTGTATGAACGAATCCTACTCAGTAGACTAAAACCATATCTTAGCTTTCTCCCCCCCCTGAGCAATTTGACTTTCATGCAAGTCTTTCCACCACGAAGTAGTTATTAAGAATCACGGAATTTACTGAAGCTGCTCTCCTCTCCAAGCTCAATATTGCTCTCCTCATGCTGGACGTGGCGAAATCTTTCGACCGCGTCTGGTATGACGGACTCATAACTAAATTGATTGATTTCCATCTCCCAAGAGAACTCATTCTAGTGATTCTCTCGTTTCTTACAAATTGCACCTTCCTTTTTGCTGTGGAAGAGACTCTTTCTGCTACTAAAAACATCGATGCTGGAGTCCCGCAGGGCTCGGTCGTCCGGCCCTTAATCTACCTCTTTTATGCTCATGACTTCCCAAATATGGAAATTCACAATAATGCTTTACTCAACTACTGCTCACCCGCCGCAGAAAAAGGAATGCTCCCTTATAAAAGTCAACTGACTCTATTCAATGAAGAAATCTGCAGGTTACGAGAAGACAAATATCTGGGTGTTATACTAAACCATAAGTTTACATAGACTACGCATATAAATCATGTACGCAACAAAACCCTCAAAGTCATGAAGTGCTTGTACCCCATGATCGGAAAATACTATAAGTTGGATTTAGCAAAAACGAAACTTGCTTACACTTCCATTATACGCCCGATAATGACCTATGCATCACCCCCCTGGGCTGCAGCAACCGATAAAGACATTCAAAAACTACAGATCGTGCAAAATAAATACCTACGGATAATAAAGAAAGCACATTATTTTGTTCGAAATAATCTCCTTCACAGGGATCTGAAATTGGAATCAGTTGAGGATTACCTGCATAAGACTAACGTGAAATTCTTTAAAAGTGCAAGAGACTGTTCTCATCTGCAGCACTTTAGAATTTTCCATTACAATAACCTCAACGAGGATAAGCATCCTCGACCTTTTGCTCCCTTTAGGATCCAATAGCATGGAAATTTAAATTTTTCAACTTAATTTTTACCAATTACTGTTTTACTTCAATCATGAACTTACGAGTGCTACCTGATAGGACGATCAAATCACCTCCCCGTGATCATGCTAGTGACTTTTCTGTGCTCTTAGTAGCTTCTCATAATTAATAATCCAGCAGTAACTTTTATGCTGCCTATGTGCATATGTAAATATCACTAAAAGTTTCATTTACTTTACTATTTTGTTCTATTTTGTTTGATCAAAACGGATTTCTATCTACAACAAGCTTTCACAAATCACGGAAAATTTCCCGTGTACCTCAGCAGGTTCTGCCATCGAAACGTCAAATGCGGCTGCGGTGCTTCAGCTTTTTCAGCAAACGTCTCGCATTACATCTACGACTGTCCACTCACTTCTCCCATCAGAGCCTTCCTCCCTCAGCTCCAGGGATCACATAGCCTCAAAGACCTTCTTCAGGAACACTACGGACAGCGGGGCGTCAGAACTATCATAGAGTATATCTATTCTAAGAGAAACATAATAGTAGCAGATAACCAGGTCTAGGCACCTGACGAAATGTAAATGCAGCAAGCCTCTATTCATGTATATGTGTAAATATCTCTAAACTAACTAACCCTTTTTGCTAATTTTATACTAACATACCCAAAATGTTGTAAGTTGGAGCACCTAACGAAAGTAATAACTAATGTTAAATCTGTTTAATCAATAATAAGGTTGAAAAGATAAACAACCAAAAAAGGTTGCTGGTGCAACGATCAGAATAACATGACTGACCTGTAGTGCCCATTGAGAGATGAATCAGGCGGAATAATAATAAAAAATAATAATAATACGTATTACATCTGGATTCACTATTGCGACGGGAGAGAGTGTAACTTGATTATGCACTTTTGATTACCAAGTACTTTGATACATTTTGAATGATACAATGAGATGAGACCAAGAACTTTTCAATGCAGACGTCACTGTAGTACTTTACGAAGTACTTAATGTAGTACTTAATTTTCATATTTTATTTCCTATTTCTCGATATGAAAAACACCTTTTTCAGTTTTGCTACTGTGGTGTATCTATCAAGATCCGATGACGTTCGCTATTACACGTGATTATTGGACACACACCCTTTCACCAACTAGCCTGTCTCCCGGACCTATGTTCAACATTCGAACCTGATGCGATCTTTGAATCATGATTTCAAGACAACCGGGACAAAGCATGCAGAACGCATGATATACGCGGCATATTCATCGGAACTTGAAACTATAAAAGGATTGGCCACAAACTCCCCATCTGGCTCCGCTGACTTCCCGACAAGGAGACAGAACAGGAAGATTTGGGAGCTCTTGAAATATTGTCTCTAGTCTCCGGTTTTTTTGGTTTTGTGGGGAAGAAGACCTCTCTTTGAAGCACTCTCCGGAACCTCAAGTTCTTAATTAGTTCGAGAATGTGCAGTAACTTTTGGCAGTCGAACAATTTCATAGTCTCGAGAGGAACCTCATCTTCCTGAACGGAACAATGAGAGAAATGCACGTGTGTATGAAAGGTGTTAATGCGGACGTATGGTACGTTCCTAATGGTTCTGATAATTTATGAAGGTTTGAAATAGGATTCAAGTGATTTCTTTGTCATTATTAAGTATGAACCATTACGCTTTGGTATGAACTTTGAAAGTCTTTGTTCTTTGCATTACTAACAGGATGTAAATTGATCCACACTTTATCACCTGGAGAATAAAACACTTATCGTTTTCCTTTATCATATTGTTTTTACTTGCTTCATTACGACACGTTCTCGTATGTCCTTTGTAATAGTTTTAAGAATCGCTTAAGGTAAGCGGTAATTTCAGAAACAAAGTTATAATTTTCAATCACAGCTTTGAACTCGTATTTCAGAATATTAGTGTTTAAATGCAAAACAAATTATATCATCAACAACTATATATTGCTTATAAGCAAACGGAGAAAAAAAAAAATTATTCATACCTGACGAGCGAGATATTTTACTCAAAGTTTTATCCATTGGTAGGGAGCTTGTTTATCCAATGGGTGAGGATGCAATTTCTGGTACTGAAAGAGAAACTGAGCAAAGGTCAAGCGAAAATTCTTAATATTAAACATTAACGTGGGGCGTCAGTTGTGGAGGGTTTTGTGTTGAATAAAAGAGTCCTTTTTAGCGTAATAATAATTAACAAGTTACACACGTACACAGCATTTAATTTTTAAGAGTCTGACATGTTCAGCACTTGGGCTTTACTGAAAGCTCTTTTTCTGGCTACTCATCAGAAGGTACCATCGTTGTCAGAGATAGTTCAACATAGCTTATATTAACAGCAGAGTTTATATTAAAGGATTCGTTACAAGAAACTAAATAATAAATAATCGGCATGAATGTAGGGATGTTTCCCGCACTGATAAAAACGGTATCTAGAGTTAAGACATTCTTAATAACATAGTCCTCCACCCGAACATAGGCACTTGGAAGCCCGAATCTGCAATTTCTAATTCGTTTTATTGTCCACTTCATATTTTGTAAAACGTTAACGAATTTTTGATTCAAAAATTCAAAAATTTCGAAGCGAGGAGTGCAACACTGTAGGGAATAAAACATTTCTATCTCCAGAACGCAATACTATCTATCTGAAATTTTAAAGTTAAGTTGTTTTTAAATATTTTTATCCCAAATGCTCTCGAAACGTATAAGTACCTGTAAATGAAAAAACGCTCGTTTGGACCTAATTAAAAAAAAAAAAAAAACCTTTCAAAATTTATATATATATATAGTGTGGTATAATGAGATTACTACTTTGAAATCGATTTAGAATTGATGCCCAAGAAGAACCAATATTTTCCATTCTGCTACATTGCACATATTTTAAAAAAGTAAAAAATCATCGAATTAATTTCCATTATCATTTTTTTTTTAATGCGAAATGTTTGTTTTATAAGCTGTGAAAATTTCGGAAGTTTGTAACCGATATATTTTTAGATATGGGTTTTTAAAATTAATAGGTGTCAAAAAGTCTAAAAATATGAGAGATTTTCAAAAAGGTGTAGAGACATTAAGTATTTTTTGGTAGCAAGAAAGATGAAAAACTAGCAACCGCCTTCGCCGGGAACGGACCTCTGGAAATACCGGTCTAGCGTGCAGAACCACTACACCACGAAGGCACGCTAGGAAAGCGGGAGAGATACCTTATAAAGTCTCCCAAAATATATAAAAAAAAAAATTACGTTAAAAATTTCGTTAAAATTTTTTCTCCATTGTGTCTTATGATGCAAACAATAATATTTTGAGATTCTCAGTTTATTTGTTAATATTCGCAAAAAAATCATTTCAAATTTAAATTTGAAAAAAATCTAATCCTAATCTAATCCATAAATCGTGAAATAAATCTACTAGAAAATCTAGTTCTATATCAGACCGGGAAGCAGTTTAAAAATGGATGACCATTTTTAACCATAGCGACAAGCACTAAATAAGCTAAATAAATAAGCTGAATAAAAGCGTATAAAATAATCATGATAATAATAATTGAAAAGCATATATTTTTTGTTTGGACCTAATAAAAAAAAAAGCTTTAAAAAAATTTTAATTTAATTTACTTATTTATCTACATATTTTTTGTTATTTGACTTTATTTTATTTATTTATTTATTTATTTACGAAAACAAAGATTATGGATGCTGAAATCTCCTGAAAGCACTTCGAGATTTCAATGATTGTCTGTGTCCTTGGCCCTGCCATTTCGTAGGATTTATGACCCGTATCGAAGAGCTAAGAAATCTAGCTGCTTCATCAGTGAATTTTCCAATATAGAGAATTTTCTAATGTAGAGAAAGTAATATTTGAGGAATAGAATCAAGTAGCACATGCTACAAAAAAAGAAAGCCTTTTATTCTTTTTTTGAAAAAAATTAAAACATTTTCACCGTTCAGAATAATTATTTTTAATTCCTTGTTATTTACAGCCATGTAGTAGCATTTCTCATACATAGACACTATATAAAATAATATAGAAATTATAAATTTACTTTCATTTAAATTTGTCTAATCCAGGAAGGAAGGTCTATACGTTTTAGTTAAGAGAGGTCTCTCAAAACACCAGTTTTCTGATGATAAATTAGAACAGTTTTAAGAGAAACTAAGTACTACTTAACTTTAAGAGAAAGTAAAGCCAAATTTGATTCTACAGCGGAAGTATATAATAATGCAAGAAAAATCATATCGTTTTATCCAATTGAAGAAATTATGTTATAAATTTCTTTGATTAGTCTAATACCGATTTCATACAAAAATATGCAATTTTCATTGTATAACAAACGACCAAAAATACAATGTTAGAAGAAAAATTACATATGGCGGAAAAAAAATGTTAATTAAAATTGATACTTCCGAAATAATTACTAGGGGGAAATTGTGTCAAATTTTTCATTGAATATCACTCATTTATCGGAATTTAAGTGAATCCATAAATTTTAAACCGCAAAAATCGGCCAGAGTGCAACTTATTCGACTCAATGACCTTTGAGATACTTAGGGGCAAACATGAGTCACAGAATCTTGGCCGTTGCTACCACTAGAACCGTTGGAGAAAGGAAGAAAGGCGGAGAAAAAGAATACTATTAATTTGGAGAAAAGAAATACGTCAACAGTAGATAAGGCTTCAAATACACTGGAAGACGAAAACACCTGACACTAACTCTTCTTAGGCATGACAACAGCTGCCCAAGTCTGGGTAGTACAACAATGAATCTACACCAAATGCATTACGAAATAATTGCAAGAAAGAAAACTGATAAGATGTATAAATAAAATACAACCGACAAAAATTAAATGGGCAGAATACAAAATATTAAAAATAGCCCTCAGGTGAAAAAAATTAAAATATGTACGAAATACACAAAAATCTACAGTTTCCAATAATGCAAAGACCAAGTCGTGAAATTGTTGTCATTTCTTGAACGGGCGGCGAAAGAACGAAGTCTCCAGCCGTCTTTGAGAATATCATAGTCAAATAACTTAAATATGCTAAGGTGTTCGCAAATTATAGTTTTAAATCTTCATGTTATTTGTGGTGAATTCAACATATTAGAATTATTTGAAATAAATGTTAATACAAAAATTTAATATTTAGATACTAGTATACTTAAATCACCGAAATGTAGAATTTTTACCTTTGCGTTGTTTTTATCGTTTATGTAGGTTTGCTAAATATTTAGAAAGAGAAATTTTAAATTAAGCTACAGTTTAGGTAGGAATTTTGTTAAACAATATATAGCCTGCTGTTTTCAGGTCATGAATGCGGGTCGCATGAAATTTGAGTTTGAGATCATGCCCTAGGGGGTAAATTCCTGTATAGGTGATCAGTAAATACCTTGATTTTGTTCTTATTTGATAAGTGCTATATTATCTTGGGTATGACTGGGATTGTTGAATTTATACGGTCTTTTAGTATTATTTTATATAAACTCAAAACGAGGCATTGTTTGCCTCCAAGCTGAGACTTTTGCGTTAAAAATGATCTGTCTTAAACTGGTTGATAATCTAATTAAGTATTTTATTCAACTGATTGATTTCTTTTTTCATCTGCTGATTTTAAGCCAAATGCCAATCTCTTCCTATCTTTTTCTCAAAAAAGTTCCTTTAAAAGAAAGTGAGGTCTGTTATGCTATTTTTTAGGATGTTACAAGAGATTTTTGAATAGCTCTTGTAATACTTCTAATTAAGATTTTGATCGCAGTTTTTAAGTCCTTTAATTCTCTGATTTCTTTCAATTCTCTGACGGACTAGTTTTTTTAGCTCAAAGGGCGTTAGCCCAGAAGGGCTATCAATTTCGTTTTGGCATTCTGCGTCGATTTACTTTCTGCGTTGATTCACTTTTCAAACTGTTACAGCCCTGTATTATAAATAATGAAATTAAGTAATGCAGAATCTACATAAATGTATATATGTTTCTCGCAATGTGATATAACAACGGTACCTAGATCCATCAAATTTTGAAAAACGTAATCCTCCTGCGAATATGGGCATCTGGAAGCCCTAATTTGGAATTTTTTTTTAATATATATTTCATACTTTCTCAGACATTAAAGAATTTTTTATTAAGAAACTCAACAATTTCGAAACGGGCAATGGCAACACTGTACGGGGGAAAAAAAAAAAAAAAATTCTCTAGCGCGCGAGATTGTGTACTGCATTTTCGGAAATTCTAAAGATATGCTCATTTTAAAACTGCTTTGCGATATTGCTATTGAGCTGAATTTTATGGTTTAAATGCGAAGATCATGATATTTAATAAATAAAATATAGCATTCAAAACGTTAAAAAACGCCCCTTTGGGCGTAATGTAAAATTTGAAAGTTTTCAAACTTTTTTTTTAAAGTAAAGTATGTTGTAAATAAGTCTCCAATAGATGGAGTTTTCTTATTGATTTTCGGTAGATTTCACGGCTGGAATTCAAGACTTAAAATGCGGTAAGAATGTACCTTGTGTTTTCTAATCCTTGCGGAATATGGGTGTTAGAGAGGCGAATATATAAATACCATCGTTTAACTTTTAGACGATATTGTATTAGATTAGTTTAGTTTATTAGATTAGTTTTTAAACGATATTGTATTAGATTAGTTCTTTGCTTTTCTGCTCTCTTGAAGCCTTAGGCCGCGCCCATTGCTCACAACTTTTCTTCTTGATCCTGCTGATATGTTGAAACTGCAAGCAACAATTTCTATTGTTGTCCATGGTCTACGCCGTGAGACTCATTGTCCCAACAACACTTGCAACTACACATTGACGTCAAAGAAAGTTTAGTTGACATAGTTGGTTGACTCCTTTCTCCCTGAAAATCTTGCCCTTGTAAAAAAAAATCACTTCAAGTTACCTCTTTGCTCAGTATCCTCGCTTTCTTGTGTAGCTTCGCAGCATTTTCAGAAACGTCCTGATATACCAATTTTAAAATTTAAAGAAAGTTTTTACGTTACTCTTTGAATACAGGTAAGTGTATCAAGGTTTTAAACATTTTAATATATTTATTATGCATTTCATATAAATATTATTCCAAACATTTTATCTGAATGTCATGTTCGTTACCTTTTTAAATAATGAAGGTTCTGTTAATTTTGTGATGATAGTTACACTATAGCAGAATATGTTTCCAAAATCGGGTTGTAGGAAATTTTGTTTTCAATATGTATCCATCTGCTGATGAATATTTTTATTTTTGTTATTCAGAAGAATTTTGCTATTTAGTGCTAACTCTGCTGCATGATGCTTCCCTAAATTTTAAAAACTGTGCTATTTTTAAATTTACTGCTCGGCGCATGAACATAGGAAAAAGTTCTTTGCTGTTGCGACAGTTCTTCCAGCGGCCCTGTCCTGCATATACAACTGAATATTTGTATATGTGTATATACAGCGCTTTGTTGCATTCTTATGAAGTAATTATGTTTTGAAGACTGCACTGTTAAGTAGAAGTATTAATTAATTTTAACTATTCTACTGTTGAAGAAAGAATTGTTATAGTTCAAAGAATAATTTTTGCTGTATTTCGTTATTTAATAATAATAATTTTTTTAAAGTGTACTAACTAAAAAATGCGTTTTATTTCGAATATGAATAATAATAGTTCCTGAAACGGTTTTAATTAGAATAGCATAATATCCTGAAATTACTTTTCCTGCTGAAAAGAACTTCTTATATAGTACTTATGTCTTGTTTAATGCTGCATTTTATAATTTCACCAAATATCATCACTGATAGAAATAAGCTTGCAAATGCTTAAAACTAAATTTATAACCATATTCATGTGGCAGTTATGCATACAAGATTGCCAAGATTCAAGATTATTGATAAAGTAAAAATTAATTTTCACTGCGCTGCTGTGAAGTAAGAACTGTTGTTGAATGAAATATTGTTGCCTATTCCGTCATTTCATAAAAATAATAATTTCGTAACCGAACAGACTTGAAGGAATGCTGCATTTTTATTTCGAATTTGAATATTAACTATCAAAATCACAAAATATGAGAAAGTAATTTTGATTGTTGGAAAAAAAATCTTACACTCTATTTTAATGTTGCTTCCTTCCGGCAAAATCAATCACTTTTCGTCAGAACTAAGTTTGTTGACGCTTAAAACTGCAACTTATAAAACTCTCCAAATATTTACATATCAGATCAGTGTTTCTAAAAGCCTAATGTTCAGAAAGAAATCGTTAGAGGCACCCCATTAAATAAAAATAAAAAAATAAAGCACTTTAATAAAAAATAAAAAAACTACAAACGTTTAATTAGCATGATAGCGGCTCCCAGAGATATGAATATAATTTCAAACAAATAAGGATTAAATATTTAGAAGCGCTGTAGAATATCGTCTTATTTAATGTCTTGTTTTAGTCAATCTTTGGTCTCGTTTTATTTTATGACATTTCATTACATATTCAAGATTGTAAAACTGGGCTAGAACTAGTAATTTTAATTTATGAGTGTGATTACTTCTCTTGAAAAACAGCATTTTTATTTACTTAGGAAATTTTTGCCCAAAATCGTTACTGTAAAATCTCAAAACAATTTTGCGTCTTCCACTGTAAATGCGATGTTTTACTTTTTACTCTGCTGCCATTCGGTAAATTGTAAGATTCTCAACCTGTCAAATTTATTCTGCCTTTTTATTGATTAACAAACTGAGCTATTAAAAGCAATAGATGCAGTTATTAAGAATATTACTTTGTTACTTTTTAATTTCGTTTAAAAGGCATTTAATTTATTTAATTAATAACATTAAATTATTTTTATAGAATTATGTTATGCCCATTTCAAGTTTTCAAACATACAGTAGATTTATAATGTTCCCTTGTTAGTTTAAATGTATGTTCATCTTGTATCTTATAAAATGTTTCGCTATTTCAGCTGGGGCTATTCTATTAATTGTCTGCACTAACAAATTATATTAAGTTTTAAAAAAGTACTTTTTAGCAACCGGTAAAGTTGAACCATTTCAGATATAGTCATATTTTTAGCTTTTTTTTTTCCCCTTATTCTGTTCCTGAAACCAAAAAATTTGCATATTTTAATACTTAACACAGAGTCTCATGATATTGTTAGTGTTTACTATGCATATGAGTCTTACATTACGTACACCCAGTTTATTATGACCTTGGTTTCTTACCATGCAGGGGATCTCTTTTAAGTCCTAATATTGTGGTACACAAGGTCACCTTACTGTTTTCTAACAAAGCGCATGCTAACCCAGAAATTCTCAGAACTCATCAAAGAAGATTGACTACCCTCAGATCATCTGCCAATGGGCAAAGAGGACAAATAATGTTGTCATGATAGATCTGAATGCAGTTACTGCCACAATAAGGCTGAATTTTGTGAAACACGCATTAAAAAATTTAATAAAAATTCTACTTTTAAATGTACTGTTATTCTTGGGCAAGGCCGTTTCTAGGCCATTGGAGGCCTGCGTACTTTCCTAAGATTGCGACCCCAAAATTAAAAAAAAAAAAAAAAAAAAAAATTCTATGATCAATATGGGTTTCAGATGATATAACATTAGGACTTATACATCAGCAACTAATTAATTTGAAGAAATATGCGACAGATATAGCGTTGAGATATATTGTACATGGGTTCTAAAAGTGTCCAACGAAAGTTTTACAGAAAATTAAAATTCTCTTTTCTCTGTCCAAATAAATTTTATGGTTTGAATTAAAGATGGCAAATAATATCATATGGCCAAAAATCATGATGCTTTTTTTCCTTTGCAGAACAATGTTCCTTATTTTAAACAGTTGTGTAATTTTTTATACCTTCATTATTACCTGTAATTTCAAGAATTGTTGAGTAATATTCGAATAATTGTTCAAAAATAAATCTTTTCTGATATCTGAAAATCTGAATCAGCTTAACTTAATGTGAGTTTTAAAAGCTTTTTCAAAAATAAAATAAAATAAATAATAATAATAAATAAATAAAATTTTCAATAATTGAAAATTAAGGAAATCTCAACATTTTAATTTTTATTCGTCTTTTATGATGAAATTTATATCCTTTTTTTAAAACGAATATTATTTATTTCAAATATTTGGCTTTCGGATGAGCAATATATGATTAAAAATGCATATAAACATACATATATTCATTTTTAAATAAATATTGAGCGACATAAAACTTTGTTAATGAATGCTTTAAACCCAAATTAAAAAAAAAAAAAAAAAAAAAAAACTGAAATGTTTCAGATTTTAAATTACGTCCAAAGGGGCGTTTTTTAACATTTTGTGTGTTACCTTTCTTTATTAAATATCATGTTCTTCGCACTTAAACCATAAGATCCAGTGCAGCAGCAATATCGCAAAATAGTTTTAAAACGAGCATATCTTTAGAATTTCCGATACAGAGACTCACGCGCTGGAGATATAAATGTTTTTTCTGCACAACGTTGCCATTGCTCGCTTTGAAATCCTTGAGTTTGTTAATCAAAAATTCGTCAAAGTTTTAAAAAATAGGAAATCGATCATAAAACAAATTCCAAATTTCAAATTTGGTCTTCCACATGCTCATATTCGTTGGAGGATTACGTTATTCAAAATTCGATGACTCTATGTACCGTTATTTTATGACAATGTGAGAAATATGCATACATTTACGCAGATTTTCATTATTTAATTTCTTCAAATATAATGCAGGACTCTAACATTTTATGGCAACAGTTTGAAAAGTGAACCGACATTTATAGGAGTCCGACGCAAAATGCCAAAACGAAAGCAATAGTCCTTCGGGACTCAAGTCCCTTTGGACTAAAAAAAAACTCTTAATGCTATACGTGGATCACCGGTTTGAAAAAGAATGAGTATTAAATATGGCTTAATTTTTCACATGTTTTATGAAAACAAAATTTTAGATTATTTATGGACACAGCATAAACAATTATTTAAGAATCAGCACAAATAGTATCTATTCCGAAAAAGATAGGCTTCATTTTCAAGGATTATATTTCGAATGGTATTTATGAAAAACTTAGATATTTATTATTAAATTGAAACTAATTATCTTTACATTTGGCATAAATAAATCTTTGTTTCTGCTTTTTCTTAAAGAATAATTTCGAGATGTTTTAATATAAAATATGTGATATTAATTTTCAGACTATATGATCCGTTTCTCTTAAAAGCGAACAACATAACATTTAGAAATTGAAAAATGTGATATTTTCAAATTTGCATTTTACATATCTTTTGGTACAGTGTGAGGTTCTTTTATGTTAATTAACTAGTTATTTTATGTTTTGGATCTTTACTGTGACTTCTTCCTTCCGTTTTCTCACCTGAATGTATATTAGTTGGGGTGTATTTAAGGTGAGGTTTTAGCTTCTAAGGCGAGTGTTCTGCCTTTTGAGGCTGCGTCACTGGGTGGGTAAATCAGATAAGATTTATATTCAATAAGATTTGATTTCAATACTAATCACGTTATCCCTTACATAAATTTACATTAATAGCACTCTCAACAGTAATCGCAGCCATGCATTCATAAATATAACAAAAGCCGATGCTAACCATTATGATTAATTTTTTACAGGAACTTTTATTTTGATCCAAATTAGATTAGGATTATTTACAGGAAAAGATTCGAGGGCAGTATGCCTAAAAGTAGTTATGTCGCAAATAAAGTACGTTGATAGGGATGTAATTCATTTTATGTTACACATAGGGTAAAACCACAAAAACCTTCTCTGCAAGCAGCTCTTTTGTCGAGATTAAGTCTTTGATAAAGAAAGAGAAGGCGAAAAATTTAGAGATAGAAAAAGTTAGGAAAAATATATCACAAAAGAGCGCAATAATATTTCACGTTCTTTTGTGGAAAAGCACACAACAGAAATAAGTTTTCAGTTGTGTTCGTCAAGAAAACTTTCTGTATGAAACTAGTTTTTAAATGTTTTAGTATACTGACAAAGTTATACGAAAACAGAGTGATTTTATAGCATGCAGCCGAAGAACTGAGAGGGCTATTAACATTTAATGGGGACTACGATTTTTTTTTATTTATTTATTTTTTTTTATGGTGTGTGTGTGTGTGTGTGTGTGTGTGAATGTAAGACAAAAGTTCTTTGTCCAAACCGCTGTCTCATACAGAGAGCAGTCAATTAGTCGCAAAACAGAGGCAAAACAATTCAATGCCCTTTCTCAACTACCCTGCTAATCTACTTTCTTAAAAGAATTCCAGGTTGGAAACTTTTTCACGAAAAGACGAGTTTTATACCTCTAAGTTTGACAGCAAGATTTTGGCATTTTTCATATATACAAGAAAAAAAATATTTAAGTTGTTTTTAATAGAAAAGTAAAAAAAAATAATAATAACCATTTAAATTGTTTTACACAACACCGAGTAGGAAGATAAAATTATTTTTTTAGTCCAATGGGGCTTTGTCCCTGAAGGACTATTTTTTGCTCTAGTGGAATGTATTTTCGTTTTGTGATTTTGGGTTGAAAACTTTCATATGCTGTACCATTTCCCTCCCCACAACCTCAGAGATTATTTTATGTCTAATGCTTTTCAAGTTACAATAATCGCGCGTAAATGAAAGCATTTTAACCCGCGAGCACACGCGGCGGGTATGTCATACCCATGTGCATTTTTCTTTTTGTATATTTCTCGCCCATTATTTCATAAAAGGACGAAACTTGGTGTAGCTGAGTTCAAGATCACATACTTAAATGGGGGAAATTCCTGAGGTGGCAAGTGCAACGGTTTTTTAGGAACAGCATTGTTCGGGCATGTCATACCCGTGCGTGTACTCGCGTTTCTCAGTGAGTCACTTCTCACTCCTCGTTTTCAAGCTTTTAGTATAGGTTTCTCTTGAGTTGTAAGCAAGGCGCCGTATATTCCTTACGATGAAGAGATGAACAGATTGAGAAATCTCCTTGAAACAGTTTCTTCTGATGAGGATTCATTTAGTTAAGAAGAGGAAGATGTTGATGACGAAGAATATAATAGTAATCATGATTCACCCATAGAGAGTAGTGATTCAGATACAGAAACAGAAAATGAAACTCTAGAATGTAGCAATGAGTTTTTATGTTGGAAAAAATGGAACAAAAATAAATTTCGGACTAATGTTAGAATTGGCGCCAAAAATATTATAACTAAACTCCCTGGAAATACAAAGTATTTTAAAAACTTCTCAACACCTTTAGATTCCTTGTCATTGCTTATCGAAGAAGATATGTTAAAACATGTAGTTGACAATAAAAATATTTATATTTATTCAATACGAGAAAATTTCACTCGTGAACGGGATGAGTACTTTTCTCAAAGCCTTAAGGATGCAGCTAATAGAAAATGTTCAAAATGAACAACGGTGAGCATCTGTGGTTCCTGATTCTGGACAAACACTGACCACCGATGAACATGTTAACAATGAACTGTCCCCCAAAAAACCTAAAATGACTTACAAGATGTGTACAGAGTACCCCAAGATAAAGGATAGAAAGACTACTTCACAACTTCATTTGTGAAAATTGTAGCAAAAATATATGTATGGAACATACGAGTATGACCTCATTTTGTAAACAATCTTCAAAAAATTGTAAGTAAATAATTTTTCCTCGCCTTATTGTTTCCTATTATTTGTATTATTTGAAGTATTAACTTGGTTTTACATTTAATTTCTTTTAAAAACACGATTAATTTTTTTTGACAAATTTTTAATTATAATTTTTTTATTCGGGTATGACATACCCGGCGCGTATTCTCGTGTTCGTCGGATCGGTGCGTGTGCTCGCGGGTTAAATTTAAATTTATTTTAAATAAAACGTATGGATACACTAAAAAAGGATACGTTCGCTGACATATAAACACATACATGAAGACGAAATAAAATTTGAATAGAATGCAATTTAGGAACCGCTATATTCAAACAGATTAAAAATTTCCTGTGGTTTCATGAGTTTCTTTTTCCTTTTTTGTTAGTGTTTTTAACCCAGAGGAGCTATTAACTTTGTTTTGACATTTTGATTTGATTCACTTTTCAAACTGTTGCCACTAAATTAAATAAGGAAGAATCTGCATAAATGTATGTCTGTTCCTTGCACTGATAAAACAACGGTACCTAGAGCCATCAAATTTTGAATAATGTAATCCTCCGCTGAATTTGGCTATCTGGAAGCCCTAATTTGGAATTTATTTCACTATCCATTTCATATTTCGTAAACCTTGAACGAATTTTTGATTAAGAAACTCAATTATTGCAAAGTGAGCAATGGCAAAACTGTACGGAAAAAAAAAAAAAAAATAAATCTAAAAATATCTGAAATGTTTCAGATTTTTAAATTACTTTCAAAGGAGCGTTTGTATAACATTTTGTGTGTTACATTTATTTATTAAATATCACGTTCTTCGCAATTAAACCATAAAATTCAGTTCAGCAGCAGTATCGCAAAATTGTTTTAAAAGGAGCACATCATTAAAATTTCCGATACAGAGACTCGTTCGCTGGAGATAAAAATGTTTTTTCTGTACAACGTTGCCATTGCTCGCTTTGAAAGCGTTTAGTTTTTAAATCAAAAATTCGCTAAAGTTTTACAAAAATAGGAAATTGATAATAAAACAAATTCCAAATTTGGTAGTCCATATGCCCATTTTCGTAGGAGGATTACGTCATTCAAAATTCTATAGCTCTAAGTTGTTTCATCACAATGCGAGAAATATACATACATTTATGCAGATTTTTCATTATTTAATTTCTTCAAATATACTGCAAGACTTAACATTTGTTGGTAACAGTTTGAAAAGTGATTCGCCGTTTATGGTGAATCGACGCAAAACCTCAAAACGAAAACAGTATTCCTTCAGAGACAAAGCTCCTTTGGACTAAAAATATTTTATCTTCAACGCGCCAGACTGTCTGAAATTCTAACTGACAATGCTCATTTTAAAATTATTTTACGATATTGCTGTTGAATTGAATTTTATGGTTTAAGTACGAAGAACACTTTATTTAAAAAATAAAGGTAACACACAAAAAGTTTTAAAAACACTCCTTTGGGGCGTAATGTCAAATCTAAAGATTCAGATTTTTTAAAATTTTTATTTTTGTTTAATTATTTATTTATTTTACAAATATTATGGATTATTTAAATATGTTAAAGCAAACTGATAAGCCTATCTGACGAAGTGAATTGTTTCCAGCATGGAGTACTTTCTAAATATAACTGATTCATATTTATGTTATACGTGAGAAAACCGCAAAATCTCGAAGGACAAATTCGAAGTTTTAAAAGGAGCACCATGTTCCATCCATTCGGGCCCTGGCTTCGAATGCGAATGGAACTAGCAAGTAATCAGTAACCATCCGAACAGCTGTTGGTTATACTTTGCCAAATTTGAAAGACCTGAAGAACATTATTTAATAAATATAATATTAATTATTGAATCAGCATTAAAAAAAACTGGAATATTGGATTTTTTTCTATCCGGTATATCATTTAAAATTTGCTCTAGTGGAATGTAACAATTTCTTACTTCGAATTTGTCCTTTGAGATTTTGGGTATTTTGAATCTTTGTCATATTAGGTTTGGGTAAAAGCTCAGATTCTGCATTGAATGTGATAACCTCCTCCCCGATAGCTGCACTGAAATCTGTCAGGTTAGTAATATGGATAGTTAATTTGAGCACATCTTTACTACACTGAACTCAGAGAGCTTTATATTCGTCCTCAATTAGTATCCTCACTTATTTTAATCTTCCCAAGTTGGTAGTTGCCCTGCTATTCCCCCTTAACGATCTAAACTGAGAACAAAAAGCAAAAAAGAGTAACTAAAATCCAAATAATCCTGCAAGCAGATGAAAAATAAATACCCGGCTAAAAGCTTCTCTCACTGTGACGTAACTGGCCTTGTATTTTGAGTGACCTGTTGTGGCATAGACCACTATACACTTAACAAACACCCATGCTTTCTCCGGGTTTCGAACTGGCATCTTCTGTATGGCAGTCACATTATCAAGGTCTGGGTGGTCTGAACTAAGGACAACAACTTTACTTGACCGATTCAAAAGTTATGCTTAATTCTACCTGCCTCCTTCCGATAAATTTCATGGTGCCTTCGGACGATAAGCACACTCTGAAATCTGACATCTGGAATCCAGTGAAACAATCAACATCATCTGTTGACAAAAGATTATTTATGCGTTTCTCAAATTTTGTTCTTAATGGTTAAAGTAGGAGAATATGAGTGCAGTATTAGGAATTAGCCTGATTGCTTTCATAAAGTTTTGCAGTTATAACGACTGAGAAAAATCTATGAAGTCAAGAATAGGGGATTTTATCAAATTGAATGGAACCAAGATAGTATAATTATTATAATTAGCCAGAAAAGAAAATTTAGTTTGGCATGGATTTTGAATAAAACTCACAAGCAAGGGTTTCTCTGTTCTGTAAAATGGGATTTATTTCATAGATTGTTAAATAATTTACTTTTCTTAAGATTCTGCTTAGCGGAAGATAGGATGTAAAATAAAGAGCACAACAGTGTTTTACAGAGTTTTATTAATTTTGCTCCTGTTTTTTTTTTTTCCAGATGAATTGCTCAAGACACCTTTCAACATTGTTACTGGCAGTATGCTTCGCTGCAGCCGTCTGCAAAGGTAAGATAAACAACCTTCTGATCGCTTTTATTATTCGAAAGGAATTCTTTATTGTAAAACAGTTGCAGTTCAAAGAGTAGAATGCTTATAAATAGCATTATGACACCTAAAATCTGTTTCAGTTTTGCAGGGAATTTAATTGCTTAGCTGCCGTTAGGTACCCACTAGTTAGGTCATTATTATCATTATTTTTCTTATGTTTCATAGTTTTGGTATTTAAGAAAAACCTTACTGTATTTTTTTAGTGTTCTTTTAACCTATGGCCTATCGCAAATGTACAGAGTAAGCTAGCCTAAACATCAGATCATACTGATTCATGGTCTTTCTTTATTCCTGTTTCATCCTTAAACTTTTGCTTTTAGCTAAAGATTTCTCTCATTTAGTTTCTAATTTTTCATCTTTTGAGAAACTTGAAAGGTTTTATAATCTGATTAATTTAAATTACTAGATAATTCTTTCAGGACAGTAAGAATCGCTGTGTACATTATTTTCCTGTCATACATTTTTCAAGAACGTCACCGAAACGGAAATAATTAAAAGATTATAAAAATATTCTTGGCCTTACGAATATTCGGATTTACGGAAAATATAAATTAATATACTGTTCGTCAAAATTAATTTTTATATGAAAATGCGACCAAATTAAAATTTTCAAGCAACGTATAATAGTCTAATTATTTCTGTTAATTATCTGTATTTGAACGCATGAAATAGGCCGTTAAAACCGACAACATACAGTCCGAAGGGAAAGATCCGAAAGAGATGACGTTGTTTAAGGTTGAACAATCGAAAATGGCGCCGACCATCTGCGTATCTTTGATAAAAGTCCAATAACCGTACGTGACAGAGATTTGAAAGCTTATGGAAGGCTGATTAGGCGTCCCGTTAATCCGAAATTTTTGTTCATAGATGATAATGCTCGAATACGCATGTGGTATCAGAATATTTGAAAATGGATGGTATTTCTGAAATGGACTGGCTAAGTTGCTCACTGAGTTCATGAGGCCAAGTTCTGAGTTTGCAGAAAAAACGCATGTGAAATAACGCTGAGCAGAACTAGGTGATGCAGTGATTGGATGAATGCTCCTGATATCATGTATTAAGTGCTTTGCTGATTTTGAAGAGTAGCCAGTCATACACTAAACGTTAATATAGTAGTTAATAAGTAGGCGCTAAACGTTAATATTTCTAATTTAATCGACTGCAGTGAAAGATTTTCCGCTTCGTTGTCATTCGTGTAGACTACGGCACTTGTGGTCCAGGTGGAAGCTGTTTCATGTATTATTCCGCCTCAAACTAAGAAGTCAGAAATCCATAGATTCATATGCTGTAAAATTTCCGTGCATTAAAGCATATCCAAGTGTCCATGAATCATGCAGCAAAGACTTCTCAGCTGCAAATAGCGTAAAGGACAGCTGTACGGCACATGTTAAAAGCATAAAGAAATCGGTGCTGTAAAATCTAAAGAAATATCAAATTTATTTATGAAATGTATGCCATAGAAGCTGAATACTATTTTGTTCGATTTTTAGTTAAACATAATAGATCAATGAAAGTTTCGGGTCATTCGAAATACCTTTTCAATGCTGGGCCTTCGGGATTCTGCCATAGAAAAAAAAAAAAATTCAGCTGCGGCTGCCGGAAAGAGCTGCAGTTGTGAAAACGTCTTCAAAAATCACTGTTGTAAGTATACAACACATTATTATTATGAGTACTGGTGGAAGTAAAGATAACACAGATAACAAACTACAGTGGTTCCAAAACTGTTTCTACACTTTTAAGAATTTGTAGAAAAAGCACTGATGACTGCAGCTAAATTCGAATGCAGTGCATTTTTTTTTTTTTTTTTTTTTTTCATATCACCTGAATGGGATTTTGAATAGAACTGAATTTTTTTTTAATACTGAGTTAGTTTTTCTAAAATTACAAATCTCAAGAGACACGCCACAAAGGTGATTGGACATCGAAACATTTTCGTAAAATTTCGTAATTCAAATCATCGTCTCCAACTTTTTTTTTCTTTTTTTTTCTTTTTTTTTTCATTTTGATGACATTAAAAAACTTGATTGGCTTTACTTTGTTATATTTTATTTACATTTAAAGATGGGTCGCAGTCGTAAGTTAGCAACAAATATGATTCGAAAATTGATTATTTTCCATCATAAGGCTGGAAAATGCATCTCGAGTGACACTTAATTAGAAAATTATCCCATTCTTTGGTGCAGCATACGGTAAAACGCTTTAAAGAACAAAATTGGATCGAAAATAAAGTGAGAAGAGATTGTTCGGCAAAGTTTTAACTCAATGTGATCACATATTTTTAGTTACAAAATTTCTGGAAAATCCACGCTTGTGTTGTAGAGTCATTAGGTATTTTTTTGGAAGCAGAAGAGATGACAAATTAGCAATCGCCGGGAATCCAACCAAGGACCTCTGGAATACACGCCCAGCTTGCAGAAAACCACATCACGAAGGCATGCTAAGAAGGCGGGAGAAATATTACCTCATAGTGTGCTGTAAAGATTTCTACAGAATTTACTGGAAAATTTTCTAATTGAATTTCACCTAAAAGTGTTGACGAGTATTCAGAGCAGCTGGATTACATGGCCGCTCTGCTCGAAGAAATCCTTTTGTAAGTTCCCCCCCCCTCCAAAAGAGAAAGCTTATTCTTTCCTTCGCAAAATCAATGGGGAATAAGCGTATTGGGAAGTTTTCCTATTTGCAGATGAAAGCAAATTTAATCCTTTTGGTTCCGATGGACATATAATTGCATGGAGGAGAAAACAAAAATGAGGAACCTAATCACAAGAACGTGTTTGGAACAGTGAAGAATGGCCGTGGAGGTGTCCTTGTGTGGGGTGCAGGTCACCATCAGAATTACATAATTTAGTATTTCTTACTGGGATAATTAGCCGTGCTCTTTATTTAAATATTTTAAAAGATAATTTAAAATTATCCGACCAAAATTTGGGCATTGGAAGCAAGTTTATTTTTTTATCAGGATTAGGATAAGACAAAATAAGGGATAAACATCAGGATAAGGATTTTTTATCAGGATAAAACACATTTGGAGAAAATTAGATAATAGAGTACTAAGATGCAAAATAAAAACGAAACCGAAGTAAAAACAGGAATGATGAAAACATGAAGAAACATTGATGCAGACATTATTAAAAAAACAAAAATAGGGAACTCCATGCTCAGACTTCTGAAAGCTTTCATAAATGCTGCAAGAAATCCTACAAAATACTAACTATGAGAAATACTACAATATTTACCAATAAGTACAGATTTCATTACAGTGTACGAAAACTCTTGTGAGATAACTTTTTGGTTACATTTTTATTATTAATTTTCTCCCCAAAAATTCTATTATGTTCAGAAAATAACTAATGTACTTTTCTAAAATAAAATTTTAAATCTTATTAAAAATTCTCATTCTCAAATGTTAATTTTTATAAATATGTAAAGCAATATTTCAATGAAACTCATTCAATGAAAGAATGAAATATCTTGAAGTGTTCGAACACGTTTGAGAGCACTGTATATACTCTGATTATTATAGAAAAGGCAGTGGTAATAGATTCATTGATTTTTATTTTAGAATGCATGAATAATAATGAAAAATATATTTCCAGCTGTTTAAATGATTACTTTATAAGCAAAGAATTAGAATGGAAAAATTTCTTATCATTTTCTTCAGACTATGCTAGTAACATGTTATAAAATTTTAAAGGGGTAGCATCAGTCATCAGATATAGGTTGTCCAAGCCACCACTTGCCTATAGTTGGAAGAAAGCTACTGAAGAATTAATTGGTTCATAAACTGAAATGTTTATTATACATATGTTGTTGTGGATGTATATTTTTATTCAGATAAAAGTTTAAAACAGAAGCACATCTTCAAAATTTTTCAATAAATTTTGGAACAGAATGTAAAATCTCATAAAATTTTGAAATACTGCAGTAAAACATGGCTGTCTCTTTTATATTGCAACAAGAAGCTCCTCATACACATAAATTGAGAAGAGGACTTGTTAAACTTTTGATCAATTTATTTGTTAGATTCGAAAAACGATCAGCAATTTCTAAACAAAATTCAGCTGTTTAGCTAACATTTATTCCATTTCAAAAATTTAATAACAAATATACAATGAAAATTTCACTAATTCCACAAAAACAAGATCATACTTTTAAAACTGACGAGTCGAATGAAAGTTAAGAGAAGTTAGTGTTCAATTCAGTGAGAGCTATGCATGTTCATATGTATAATTGATAAATAGCTTCTAAATGATCCATTTCTAAAACATGCGAAGTTTGTTGACATTAACTTGAGAACTAAAATTTCATTTTCATCTGTTCATTTCTGACGAATACTTCCCCATCCATTATTGATACAAAATATCTTGAAGTGGAAATTCAGTTTTCTACGTTACGAAGTAGGTAATTTGAAAGAATTACAGATTGACTAATAAATACAGCATACGGAGAAACTACAAAATTAAAAGATAAAAATGTTGCTGTAAATACAAAGTATTTCCAATTGTAATGTTTGCTGCTTTAACAATATTCAAATGCAGCTTGCGAAAGAACTTTTTCTGTTATTAAAAAAAATTAGACTGAATTTCTGCAAAGAAGCAGTTTGTGATTCAAAAGATAAAATACGCAGGCAAATAAAAAATAAACAGTGTTATAAAATTTTGAAAATTTTGAAAAAAAATGAAAAAAACATCTAACAGATCTTAAGCTAAGCATTCTACATATAAATCTTAACATTCATAATTTATAAATGAATTATGAGTACATTTTGGATAATTGTTATGTACTATTCTTGTGTATCTAAAATTTAATTTTTAAATTATCTTCTGTAGAAATCAGAATCAGGAAAGCTGATAAAGATCTATGATTCTGATTTCCTCTAAGATTAATAGTAATTTAAAATATTTGCTTCAATATTATATTTGTAGATTTAGCGATATAGTTGCTTGAGGCGTAAAATGCAAATTTCTAATTAAATATATAAATAATTTACAAGAAATAATTTTAATTATGATGTTTTTTATATCCATGGATTTTAAGTTAAATGTAATTAATGGTTAATTATAGAATATGCGTTACATGTACATTTTAAAAGCTATCAGTATGCCGTTTACGTGTTGACTACTGTCAAGTTTTGCTGCTATCAAAAATTACATGTAAAAAGGATCCGTTTTCCATGCTTGTTATACAGAGACAAGACTATGCATGTTATACATAGTCTTGTCTATGTATAACACGCATGGAAAACGGATCCATTTTGCATGCAATTTTAAATGCTTTATATTATTTTTCATTAAAAAAGCATGAATGTAAAGTTTCTTTTTTGTTGTTTTTCTTTTTTGTTTCTAGATAATTTTAATTTAAAATAACATTACACTAACTTTAAAAATTAGTTAGAAAATCAAGATTTTTCTGTATACCATTTCAATTAATACAGAAATGTTTTAATATTAATATGCAATTATTTTTTCTTAAGTATTTTATTAATTATATAAATTCTAATAGTGCTGGGAGTCTGCGTGCTTTTTTCATGCTATATTTCTTATAAAAGTAAAACGGCATAAATGATATATTAGTTTTAATTTTCTGATGTTTCTTTTTTTCATCGTTTATTTCATTTTAATGAAGGGCAATTTTTCCTGATATTTTAGTAATCATTGAACTGTAAAGGACATTACAAGGGGAAAAATATGAAAATATATTTATTATGCATGTTTTAGGGATTTTAATAGCCTTATTTTATCATTACCAATATATTTCAAATCAGAATTAAATGCATGAAATAAATTATTATATTCAGAGTTTTAGAAGTTCCTCTCAAAAATATTTACAGTTAACTTCTTGTAATTTTTATTTCAGGTGGAAATCCAAAATTCGATTTGATGAGATACATAGATGTCATGAACTGCTCTCTTGAAGTCACTCGTAGACTGAAGGATAATGGTAAAATGTCACTAACTTCTAATATTTAATAGGCAACTGATTATAATTTTATGATAATCCTAGGTACATTAGTAGGATTATTTAAATCCTAGGTACATTAGTTGAAGCTTTATTTTTCTTAATTTTAAAGCAAATTTAAAAATTTGCGACAAATCAAGTGAGAGGGGATTGAACTGCACACTGTAAAAAATTCCTTTGGCGAAGTGTCCTAAATTTGGGCTTAAGCATCAATTTATTTCGGAAAGACAAGTACTTATTTATTGTTTAAAATGAAATGTTAAATGTTCAGTTATCTGAGAAATATAGTTTTTTCTGTTCATACCATAATTTAATCTATCAATGATGCAAAACATTTCATTTAAGAGAATTTAAGATGTATTAGCGATTGTGATGTGAATATAAACAAGAAGGTGATCGAAGTGGTGATATCGGATTAGACGAATCGGGCGGCAGAATTAACGAAGGACAAAATTTATAAAATTTACAGAGGCACTGAATGGTAGCATGTATGAATCGCAGAGATTGCGAGGGGCAGTGAAAGGTTAAGCCAAAGAACGTCCAATACATATTCTTTGGCTAAGCGCCCATCCTCCAAATAAAGTTATAAGGTATTTTGCTGTCCTCTTAGTATGTCTTCGTAGTGTAGTGGTCAGCACGCTCGGCGATGAATACGAGAGACCCGTGATTGGAGTTTCGGCGAGGTAATATGTAGGGTTTTCAGGTTGTTACAACTCGAACGCGATATGAGAGAAAGTTTCTCTTCAGCCAGAGGCAACGGGAAGTCGAAAAACGAACTTGGAAGAGAGCAGTCGCTGACTCGGTTTCTCTCGATAGAATTTGATACAAAGCTGGGATAATCCCCATCTTTTGATTTGAAATTAATCTAGAATTATGTATATATTGTAATATAAAAGATGTGTGTAAATAAAAGTCATTAAGACTTAATTGAAGTAGTGATTTGAATCGAATATAGACATCGAAAGCTCTCCCAAATAGAACTATGGATTATAGAAATGACACAGGTAATATCAGGTTTGGAGGTAATATGTAGTCATCTGCTGTCCACGTTTAGGACCCACGACCCCTGATTTTGCAGTAGAAAGAAAGGAAAAGTTTATGTACAGTCCTACTGCATCATTCTTCCGAAAGAAAGAGTGTAGAAAAATTGAAATGATCCATTCGAACTAGCGTCTTCTCTGCACTACTGCTCCTTTTAATATGCGATTTCCTAACAACATTCATCGCTAGTTCGAATTTTGATTCTGCTGTGCTTACCATCTTGAAGTCTTTGGTCAGGGTTAGAATTTTCGTTAAATAAATTGTCTTCGAAAAATTTTCGATTAAGATTCGCGTTTTCTCCAATAGAGAATTGAAAGTCGATTCTCCTTTTCTGTTTGGCACATCGCCGTAGCTGCTTCTTCTAGAATTATTTTCTTCCCGTTATTTCTGCAGTCGTAAGGAGTAAAATGTCCATGTGTTGAAATTAGCCATTCTAATCACCCCGCTTTTATTTAGGAAGTTCTTAATACTGCCAGTGCGCTAAAGCTCGGTGGCCCTGACCAAAGACCCTGACTATAATGACCATAATTACGAACAAAAGGGTCGTGTTTATCATTCATAATGATCCTGATAAATTCTGACCGGCGATTAGTTGAATGTATTGCACTATTCAACTACATTCAACTGCATTTTAACAACAAATAACACCTTTAGGTCTCCAGCAGTCATATTGGCTACGATAGGTAGACAAACTCATTCAAAGGGGCAATATAAAATAAATGAGCAAAATTATGACGTGTTGTGCAGTACAGTATACCTCATGAACACTGGGTAAATTAAAATCTTCTTTTAATATTTTAATAATTATTGATCTGAAAAGCGCATAAAATGTCAAAAAATCTAAAAATATGTATGTTATCTTCGTTTAGAGGATTTTATTAAATGTCTCCTTTTATTTGCATTAAAAATTAAATAAATGTTTATGTTTAGAATTTGAGAAAGTTCACTCAAGTGTTGCTATAGTTATGTTCTTTTTCTTTAAATTTCAGATAGAAACGAAACTTTGTATAGTCTGAGAAACCCAAACGTCACGAAGTGCTCTTTTAGAGTCAGTCATCCAATGAATGACGATGGTAAAATCCCAATAACTTCTAATAATTATTGTACAATCAATTACCTTCTTATTTTCAGCTGATGGTTTTATTGCATAATTTCAAATTTTGGGCAAACATTCAACGAAAGGAAAATATATATATATATATGATCACTTTTATTTTGTATTCGAAAATTAGCGTCACTTAGGTACTAGTTGATATGGTTACAACTATTTATCTGTTATTACGTAATCTAATATTGTGTTCTTTGTTGATGCGTTTATAATAACTCTTACGTTTGAAAGTGCTGTGATTTTATATATTTATTATAAGTTACTTTTTAACCTTATAGCTATGAACAACGAAGACAATAGATCGACGTTTTCTTTTATTGCTATTACCTTTTCTAGTTTAAGAGGTACTATTATCAGGACTGGTATTCCTCTTTACTTCCTTTGGAAACATGAACTGTCCTGACTCGGAACCGGAAGCTTACTCAAGCTATGTTCAATAATTTGTGAAGTAGACAATACACACAGGAAGGGTATACGAAACCTTTTATTTTTCTACCTTTACAGAGATTTCCGGACTTCGGAATACAGAGACCAACCACTTGTGGTCTGAACGTAAGAATATAAAATTATTAATTAAAACTCTAACTAAACTAACTTTGGATTAATATACAAGTGCCTACTTTAAGATTGGCCGTTAATTAACAAAAAGCCGTATGTAGTACAGAGAGCTGCTAAAACTACGATACGTTTAAAATTATCAAGAGGATTAAACCTCTGGCCTTGAAGGCAACCAGCAAACGAGTAAAACTACTATGGCCAGCGGCCTGCTTCTAATAACTCCTTCCTCTCTCTTGCTTGGCAAAAAGCCACAACTTAAGTACTTGGCGTTAGCAAGACAAATTTGCATAAATAAGTTAAAGCTTTTAATTCTGGCCAGAAGTAGAAAATAAGAAGTGATAGTAAAGATTTAAAATAAAATAAACGTTAGTAAAACTTAGGATCCTTAAACTATCATCTGAGATCTCTCCCTGCAATTACATATAAATTAAAAAATGTAAAAAAATAAAAAATAAAAATAAATAAATAAATAAATAAATAAATAAAAGATTCAGGTTTTAGATTACGTCTAAAGGGGCATTTTGCCAAAAACAAACTCAAAAACCAACACAAGAACAAACTCAAAAACCAGCACCAACAGAAAGAACAATCTCAAAAACCAATACCAACACAGAAACATAAGCACAATTTTGAAAACTGACTCTCCGTTTTTAGTGATTCAGCGCAAAATGGCAAAACGAAATTAATAGCCATTCGGGAACAAGAGCCCCCTTTGGACTAAAAGGAACATTAATGTTTTTATGTTAATTACTACTAACTTTCATTAGTTCGTATAAAACGTTAGAGTAAAGTCAATTAATACAATTCTCTCAGCAAAGTCATTAATGTCAACAGAAATCTTGTTTTCGCGGACATAGGATTTCCCTTTCCCTTGGTGTCAGGTATTCAATCTCTGGATCTACAGGTTGTAAGCACTTGTATGGACTAATAACGGTGTGACTGTGCAGAGTTTTTGATAGAGTCACATCTTCATGATTCTATCAAAAAAATTTTTGCAAGTACACCATTCGCAATTGTTCACTACACAAGAGGCACTAACTCTTTGCGTTAGAAGATCGGCAGGATTGTCTTTGGTTGAAAAATAAAGCCATGAATTTATTAATCAATCTATGGTGGCGTAGTGGTTATGTCTTGGTGTATATTCTTGAATTGACATGACTTCTTTTCTTTAAACATAACTTTTATTCACACACACCATAACTTTAAACACAACTGAAATAACAGAACGAATAACAAAACCACTAAACTAAAATTCAAACATCCTATGCTGCAGCTAATGGCGAAGTGAGTGAGTTCACTGCCGCGCTAGCAGTTTTTACATAAACCACATGACGTGGATTGGTTGCCCACGCAGTCGAACATTAGATTGCCACAGAGTATCCCCCCCCCCCCAGTGACACAGTCACGACATAAAAATGGTTGGCTGTAAATTTCCAATTTAAGATATGCACATTCAAATAACAGTTATACTTTAAAATTGTACGTACAAAAAGAAATACCAATATATGAATAGTAATAATACATTTACAATTCTGATTGGAATATATACCTACACAATGCATAACTTAGTTAAACAGAAATAATGAAAAGTTAATAAGCATTTTATGTAACTCTCAATACGTATGCAAAAAAAAAAAAAAAAAAAAAAATATTCCAAGTATCTATACATTGTAACATTTGCAGCAAACCACAAGAGAAAACTTTAATCATTTTACAGTAATTAGTTTTTTAGGAAAATGAACACGACGTCCACTTCGTGTACCTACTTGTTTTGGAACAATTTTTGTGTCTTCGCAGACTTCCTTTGGAAACTGAGGAATTACAGGTGAATTTATACATTCTGACAACATATATGCTGGTTTTAAACGATCCATTGTAACTGTAATCTTTTTGTTATTTACCTCAATAATAAAATTTTTATCAATTCGTTTAACCACGGGATGAGGTACAGTGTACGGTGGAGTTAGAGGAATTTTAACAGAATCGACACGCAGAAATACATGAGAACAGGTTTGAAGTGCTGGATGCACATAAATTGGTGATTGAATATGCCTAGAGGTTGGAATAGGTCTAACTACACTCATGTCCATAAATTAAGGATAACTCGGAGTCACGCGGAAATCAAACTCTAAAATAAATATTTCACATGCAAAATCACTACACACATCTTCAAGAATCATATGCAAATTTCAGAAAGTAACCAGACGACACCGATGGTACGTCACAATGACGAGAGTGTAAGAGAGTGATATATAAGGAATACAGGCAAAGAACTAAAATTGTTCGCAGGCGCTTTATAAGCATTTCAGTGCAATAACCGAATAGTTATGACACAAAGGACGAATTTGGATGATTTTTTACGTGGTAGAATTATCGGCCGTCTGGAAAGAGGGCGTACCCAACTGGAAGTATCAGACGAACTTGGAATTTCCCAGAGTGTCATCTCCAGGCTTTGGCAACGATTCCAAGATGATGGTAATGTGAGTAGACGTTACAGCACAGATTGCTCCAGAGTTACAACGCCGAATGAGGACCGGTATTTGGCAGTTACTGCCAAAAGAAACAGGCGGAGCACAGCCTCAGACCTGTCTCGTCAGCTCTCTTCAGCCACTGGTACGACAATTTCAAGGCAGACCGTGTACAGACGCTTAGGGCAGATTGGTCTATATGCTCGTAGACCTGTCAGATGCGTTCCACTTACTGCAACTCACTGTCGCCTGCGGTTAGCCTGGAGTAGAGAGCATGCATTGTGGACACCGCAACAGTGGGCTTGTGTGATCATTTCCGACGAGTCCAGGTTTAGCTTGTAGTCTGATTCTCGCCGGGTTTTCATATGGAGAGCTCCATGTACCCGTTACCACCAAGAAAACATCATTGAACAACACCGTTACGGTGGTGCAGTAGTGCTCGTTTGGGGTGGAATTATTCTGGATTCCAGAACTGACCTGCATATTCAAATTGGAACCATGACAAGCCAAATTTATCGGGACGTCATTCTGGAACAACATGTACGTTTGTTTCGGGGCGCCATGGGCGCACAATTTGTGTTTATGGATGACAACGCCGGTTCTCACCGTGCAAACGTCGTAAGCGAATGCCTTCAATCGGAGGATATCACCCGCATGGACGGGCCAGCATTCTCACCGGACTTGAATCCAGTAGAGCACGTGTGGGACATGCTTGTCCGACGAGTTGCAGCCCGTCAACCTCTTGCTACATGTCTACCGGAACTTCGGAGAGCATTGCTTTTTGAGTGGTGTAATATCCCCCAAGATCAGATCGATAATTTGATACTCAATATGTCTAGGCGTTGTACGGACTGTATTGCATCGTCTGGGAGACATACAATGTATTAACAATCATACCAACCGTGTAATATTGGTTATTTGTAAATATTTTTTTTTTTTTTTTTTTTTGTAATTTGCTCCAGGGAGAAAAATCGCTATTTTTTTTAATAATATCCCACATATAGCATCTTTTTTTGCTCTTTACCTTTTGTTTAATAAATAAGCTTTACAAATAAGTCAAATTTGTTTTGCTTCTCACTCTTCCTTTGCCTGATTTTCCATTATCCTTAATTTATGGACATGAGTGTAAATGCATGTCTGATCGAAGTTGTGAAACATAAGATTCAGTAGGCGATACAATATTTGTAGCATTCAGCATATCTGACGGTAATCTAAATGTAGTACCGTAGACAAGTTCAGCGCAAGTAGCATTTATATCTTTCTTAATGGCAGATCTAATACCCAACAGAACAATAGGTAGAATTTCAGTCCATTTTGGGTTGTTGTGAGCCATTATTGAACTTTTAAGTTGCCTATGAAATCTCTCAATCAGTCCATTGATGTTTCAATGGACTGATTCAGTCAGTCCATGAGGGTGATAAGCAGTAGTTCTAATGCGATGTGTACCCAAAATTTTCATTAAATCCTTAAATAAGTAAGATTCAAAATTTCGGCCTTGATCCAGTTGTTATTGATACCGGGCAGCCAAATCTTGCTATCCAGTTATGCACTAACAGTCGTCTGAGCGTCTGAGCTAAAATGTCGACAGTAGGTATGGCTTCTGGCCATCTGGTAAACCTGTCAATAATTGTCATGCAATAACGGTGACCTTCAGACGGTGGAAGAGGACCTATGAAATCAATATAGATATGTGCAAATCTTGCATCAGACAAGGAAAAGGTACCCAACGGTGATTTCATATGCCTATGAATTTTATAACGTTGGCACTGTAGACATGATTGAACTGCAGTTTTAATAAATTTCTTCATATTAGGCCAAAAATAGCGCTTAGTAATTCATTTTGTTGAAGTTGAAATACCAGCATGAGAAAGACAATGAATCTTCTGAAATATTTTAGAGCGAAAAGATTCAGGTATGAACTGACCATGTATACCTGTGTTCATATTACAGTAAAGAGTAACATCTTCTAAAGGGTGTCCGCCGATAACATCGCGGCAAATACATCGCGGACGAAAACGTCGCGGAGAAAACAACGCAAGGCGAAAACGTCGTGCTACAAAACATCGTGGGAGAAAACATCGCAGTTCTAAAACATCGTCGTACAAAACATCGTCGTCGAAAATAAAGCGGTTCAAAAACTTCGCAGTTTAAAAACATCGTCGTCGAAAATATCGTGGTAAAAAATAAAGTATCTACAAATCATCGCATGACGATAACATCGCAGACATGCTTTTTTCAGGCTTTAATAACTGTAAATGGATATTCCCATAATGATTTATGAGCGCAAAATGGAAAGAAGGATAATTTTTTACTTTCATATTTTTTATTAACTTATAAATTTTAGCTGAAAAAGTAAGAAGGAGACTTAAGCATAGAAAATTAATGCAACTTATAGCACTTAATAGAATTTTAAATCGACATAGTTAACTAACAAAGGTCATTAATAAATCATTTTTATAAAGTTTTTACTGGTAATTTTTTATGAAAAGTATTACCTAAAAAAGATTAGAAAAAGGAAGGTAAGTAACTGCATGACCTTATTTATAAAAAAAATTGCTAAGTTAATTTTGAGATTATTTTCTTCACTTTTGTTAGTCTAATACTCTTATAGCGAAAATTATTTCTTGTTTTGTTTCAGTTTATTCTTAAAATGTCATTAAAATTTCCATGCACAGCGTGCAGTCAGTTACTTGAATGACGATTTGTTAGTTATGAAGAAAGTCAGCTATGCATAATATTTCAGTAGGATTTGGATTTATTAGATTATGCCAAAAGCACACTACGGCTATCTGCTTAAGGGGTGGGATTCCTTTGTGGAGTACATTCTCAGGAACTGGTTCACATGCACATTATACTTTAGGAAAATCACGAAAATCTTCGTGCAGCTTTTTTTTTTTTTTTTTTTAGAAATAATGTATACTTGCAGTGAACTTTTCTTGGTGACTATCTCCCTCTAAGACGAACAGTGTTTTTGAGAACAATAAACATTGGTTTTAATCATTACGCAAGTTTACCGCATTCACTCAAGATTAAAAAGAATGGAATTTTGAGTAGTCACTTTAAATAGGATTGCTTACATTTACATTTATATTTAGACCGCCTAGACGGTATAGTAGTTTGAGTCGCCGGGCTGCGATACCAAAGGTCCCGGGTTCGAACCTCGGAGAAGGCAGGATTGTAACTGTCTTTTATAGGAGGCAAATGTGGCCCACCTATAATTAGGTGCCTCCGTAATAAGGTGACCATCATTTAGTAGACCAAACCGAAGTCCGCTGAGGGCCACCATTGGTAGAAGAAAACTTTTATATTAAGACATTTCTTATAAGCACTTAAGAGTATTTTATTTGAATTTTCATATACATTTTACTCGAAAATTTTGTAATTACTTATTGAACTTACAGTGACAAACTTCCCAAGACAATTTTAATGTCTTTCTTTTGTGTTTCTTAATTTTCAGAATATCTAAATTTATGCACTCCAGAAATCTGTAGCGAAATTAAAATTAATATTTCTGAGAGAGAGTCTACTTTGTGGCGATTCTTTGTCCTAAGAATTCTTTACCTTTGAAGTATAGTATTTTTTAGTGTGCTGTAGTTTAGTACAACTTTTAGTGTGTTGGTTGTGATTCATACTATGTATTAATACTTATATATACTTGAAACATATGCTTTTTTTGGAGTAATGGATTGCACAGACTCTCTCTTTTTTGTTCATTTTATTGTTGCAACATGTTTAATTCTTATGTAGTGGTGATGATGTGGGAGTGTGAGGAGCTTTATATAGTCCTTATTTATTTTAAATATTGTCCTCATTCATTTCTGTAGTCTTTATTATGTTGCACATTGTCCTTATTTATTTTGGTAATAACCATGGTTTCTTACTGATCCTGTGACTCAATTATTTTAATGCATGTTATATATTAGTGCATATTTCCCACTAAACATATATTATAAAACTTTATTAATATACGTCTTCAACATATTAAACATGTTTTGGATATAAGAAACACAATTAATTCAAATAGACTCATGATTCTGTGAGTTTTTATGAGCAAAAATTTATAATTTTACGTGTGATATAGTGCAGAATATCAAAAACAATGTGATGGATGTGCAAGTTGTCAAAATATAAAATCTTTAAATGAAAGGGAAAATACTGTTTTTGAGGACTTAAATACATTTAACAAATGGCATTTGGAGAAGATGATTTTACTGGTTGAAATCTGAATAACTAAATACTGAAAATTTATAAAACATCTTAAATTGTTTAACCCTTTCAATCCCAATTTATTTGTTTCAACTGACTTGATTTTTTTTTATGCCTTCTTGGTAATTATCACAAATGACACAAATCACACTAACAGAAATTGACAGTCTGTCACTAAGCCTCTATAAGAAGATGCGCGCAACAATTTTGTAATGGGGATGTTAAAAATGATACCTGCTACCAGTGGACATCAACTATGTAGTAAATTAATGCGTTTAATTCTCTCTAGGTTTCTTTAAACATCTACTGGGACTTAACCCATTGGGACTGAAAGGGTTAAGGGAGAGACTTAAATGCTGTATTTCACCGCACTTAAAATTTTCAGAATATAGATTTATGAGTTTTTTACAAAAGTTCATTTTTTAATAAATGATTACATTTCATATTCAGTTATTCATAAAATGAATTTTTTTCTTTCATTAATAGTGGTAGTATATATTTGTTTGGAAAGAGAAGTGAGAATTGGGATTTGCCAGGGAATTGTAGCAATCTGTATGCAAGATGAAAGCAATTAAGAACTTTTCGAAACTAACGCTTTGGAAACTAACGCTTGAAGGTCTTAGTTTTGAGTTGAAAAACAAGCTAAGTGGCTGAACTCAGGGGAGGGCGGATTAATTACAGCTATTTATACTATTGGGGAGAGTTAACCATTAGTTAACATCCGTGAGAACGGGTGTTTCGTTCAAGCGTTACTCCAGGGTCCTGTCCCCTCTGGCCGCTGAAGGCTATTTGGTTAATAAAAGACAGCTGAAAATTTCGGTCGTTACTAATGATGGTCCATGTACAGACAGAAATAGCATTTCTTAACTTCTTAGTATTTGTGTGTTTTACATCTACCATGCAGTTTAAAAAGAGAACCCAGAAAAGTTTAGAGTTCAAACGTGTTTAGATCGCCCTTCCTTGTTTGTTTTTGAAAAAAGGCCCTTTGCCTCTTTTGCATATAAGTATTCATACATACAGATTTATTTAATTAATATATAATTTCATCAATGAATTATATTAAAAATATAGATTTAATTAACATTTTTTCTTTCTTTTTTGGCCTAAGTTCAACGATACGAATAATGAATAATCCAAAATTTTAAACTTTTTCCAATAAAATTACATATCTACGTAGTTCGATTAAGGAGGCGAAACTCTGCGATTATACGTATGATAAAAACATCATAAATTCAAATTTTGTCGCTGAGAATGGAAAATATTTAAAATCTGAGGAACAAGATTTTCCAAAATTAAATAATTTTTTTTTAATTATATAAACTTTAAGCAGTGTCTTTTCAGAACTGTGCATTATGCATTTATTTATTTTTTTTTTAAATTTCTATATTATTAAATACTTCTTCAGACCAATAAGAGAAATATACAAATTTTCCCGAAATATGTTTTAATCTGTCAAAAAAACTTTAAAAATTTGGTGTCCGGTCTTTAAACACAAAAATTATCAAATTTCCTTTTACGATTTAATGCATTTAAGGAATAAAACTTTAGTTTATGTAAATAATGAGAATAATATAAATACGAAGAAATGAAAAAATATAAGTGCTTTACAAGTAAATGAAATTGGTATAATGCTTTTAAAAGTACTGTGGTTTTTTTTTTTTTTTCCAGTTCCGCTTTCCGAAATGTTTCATTAATTCCCCTTTGCTTCTGATTGCTCAACAAACGCCCACACGACTGTCTTTCTTGGTGTGCGGAAAAAATGTCACCCGGAAAAAAGGGAAACGGAAAGAATGTCCCCGGAAAATAAAGAACGGAAAAAATGTCACTCGGAAAATAAGGAACGGAAAAAAGGGAACTCTAAAAGCTCGCCAAATAATGTCGCCGATTGGAGATGGGGAAACCTGCCAAGCGGGCAGGGTTATAGCGGGCTCTCTTGAGGGAGGTTTTAAGGGTAAGACGTTGAGCTGGCTGCAGCTGAGCAAGGTCATTTCGATAGCAGGTCTTCCAACTTGCCTGCGGGAAAATCGTATGTTCTCCCCCGTGGTTTGCTTCACCCGTTTCCTTAAAGAAACCGACCCACCTCACCCGAAAGAAAAGAATTCACGGGGAGCAAATGTTTCCCTCTGTTAAATAATGATTGCCGGTCTTTAAACTAAATTTCATACATCCCTAACTGGAAGCTAACAGCTTGTTCACATTAAAGTGTTGATAAATGACGAATTGTCAGTAAAGACGGCACACGAAAGCTGCTAAACAGAACTTTTGGCGTAGTATAGTCTGTTCGGTGTCTGAAAGAGTATTGCTTGGCAGCATTGTTTTACGCCAAGCAGAGTTTGGCTTTAGTGTAACCCTAAAGTTATTTCGTTTTTGCTGTATTAGTATGAATGATTTCTGACTTGATGTAAGAGCATATGGTTGCTCGCTCTTTAGCTAAGTTACATAGGTAACTATAAGCACATGCGTGTGCTAGTATTCAATAATGTTGTTTTGTTAAAATAAAATTGTTATTGTTAATATTACAGTCCACTTACTGAAGTTAAGTATCATTAAATAAGTTCGAGCTATCTTCGGCAAGAACATAGTCTGTTATTTTTTAATACGGTTTAACGAATCTAGCAATAATATTATACTAAGCATTCCGTTATTATTTAATCTATCCGTAATATGAAATATAATTTTCTAAACACTAACGGTTTATCATCAGTTAATTTATAAAACGACAGATATTTTATAGTGTCATTTTTTTTTCCACATTAACGGTTTATCATTACGTGCTTTTCGTTTTGCGATTTTGCGTTGAATCACTTTTCAAACTGTTGCCACCAAATGTTAGAGTCCTACATTATATTCGAAGAAATTAAATAATGAAAAATCTGCATCTCGCATTGTGATAAAACAACGGTACATAGAGCCATCGAATTTTGAATGGCGTAATCCTCCTGCGAATATGGGCATCTGGAAGCCCAAATTTGAAATTTGTTTTATTATCTATTTCATATTTTGTAAAAGTTTTAACGAATTTTTGATTAACAAACTCAACGATTTAAAAGCGAGGAATGGCAACACTATACGAAAAAAAAATTATCTCCAGCGCGCGGAACTGTGTATCGGAAATTCTTCTAAAGATATGCTTTTTTAAAATTCTTTTGCGACATTGCTATTTAAATGAATTTTATGGTTTAAGTGCAAAGAACATGATATTTAATAAATAAAGGTTATTAACGTTAAATAAAGGTTATTAACACAAAACGTTAAAAAAAAACGCCTTCTTTGGACGTAGTTTAAAGCCTGAAACCTTTGAGATTTTTTGTTTGTTATTAAGATTTTTTTTTTTTTTTTTTTTTTTTTTTTTTAATATGAATGATGGTCCCTCAGCCGACTTCGACTTGACCAGAAGCAGTTGTCACTTTATTATGCAGTCACTTAATAGGTGGGCCACCTTTGCCTCCTATGAAGGGACGAACAATTAGAACTATGTATTCCCCTGGATTCGAACCCAAGCCGTTAGGTATCGCAGTTGGCTCCCCTAACCACTACACCGTCTGAGCGGCATTTATCATTAGTTAGTTTATAGAATATTATATTATATACTAATTAATATAGTTATTTTAAAATAATTAGCTAAACCGGCTTGGCTAGTTCCCCCCCCCGCCAAATACTTACTTATTCGAGGAAATAACTTAATTATACGCTTTAACGGTAACATATATTTTACACTATATTTATTTTATATTAAAATTTTTCCTATATATAAATGCCCACCAGCGGCCGAGCGGTAAAGTCACTGAACACTGGTAGTTCGGTCCGAGGTTCGAGTCCCGCGAACGGGCTGGCTGCTTGGGCGTTTTCGTGGTTTTCCCCATGTGTAACGTGTATACGAGCCAGTTTCCCTTAGAAAGTCATCCACGAAGGCATCCCTTCCCTTAGGCAGATAGCCCTAGTGTGCTTTGCCATAATTAAATACACCTACCTATATATAAATAGATACGGCCATACACGCAATCGAATCGGCTTAATGTACTTTCATTTATAGAATAATGCACTTCCGAATGTGAACAGTGAACTTTCTTCTGGTAATTATCTTCCTATGATGATCAGTATTTCTGAGAACTTGGACATCGGTGCTGAGAGCTATTTCTCTAATTCGCAAAAGCCCAAAATCTTATGAACCTGTGGTCATCTTAGAAAGGGTTTACTGTACTTCTGTCTCTAACTCTGGCAATTTATTGGTAAGAAAAAATTTCTTGTAGTAGAATATAATCCATTCATGCAAGTCCTGTTACAAGAATAATTTAATAAAGAAGCAAAATTATCATTTTATTCAAAATTGCATTTTTCGATCGAGGTAGTAAAGAGTTCTGACTTTCTTATCGGTTAAATGTTGCTATTATTTTAACTTGCTAATTTAACATTTATTTATTTTTTTTTAGCCCAAAGGGGCATTAGACCCAAAGGGCTATTAGTCTCAAAACGACATTTTGCGTGGTTTCACTTTCTGCGTTGATTCACTTTTCAAACTGTTGCTACAAAATATTATTGCCATGCATTATATTTAAAGAAACTAAATAATGAAGATTCTGCATCAATGCATGAATGTTTCTCGCATTTTGAAAAAACAACAGTACCTAGAGCCATCCAGTTTTGAATAACGTAGAACTCCAAACATGAGCATTCCGAATTTGGAATTTCTTTTATTAGCTATTCCCAATTTTGCAAAACTTTAACGAATTTTTTAATTAACAAACTCATCGATTTAAAAGCGTGCAACGAGAACACTGTACGAAAAAATAAATGTATCTCCAGCGCCCGAAACTGTGTATTGGAAATTCTTAAATTTTGTGCTTTTTAAATATTTTGTGATATTGCTGTGGAATTGAATTTTATGGTAAAGTGCGAAGAACATTATATTTAATAAATAAAAGTACCACACAAAACGTTAAAAAAAAAAATCCTTTTGGGCGCAATATGAAATATGAAAGCTTTCAGATTTTCCTTTAAATAATGAAAAATCTGCATAAATGTACGTATATTTCTCGCATTGTGATAAAACAACGGCACATAGAGCCATCGAATTTTGAATGACGTAATCCTCCTACGAATATGGGCATGTGGAAGACCAAATTTGAAATTTGGAATTTGATTTATTATCGATTTTATATTTTGCAAAACTTTAACGAATTTTTGAGTAACAAACTCAGCGATTTAAAAGGGAGCAATGGCAACACTCTACGGGTGGGAAAAACCTTTTTGTCTCCAACGCCCGGAACTGTGTATCGGAAATTCTAAAGATATGCTGCGGCATTGCTATTGAATTGAATTTTATGGTTTAAGTGCAAAGAACATGATATTTAATAAATAAAGGTAACATACAAAACATTAAAAAAAAACGCCATTTGGACATAATTGAAAATCTGAAAACTCAGATATTTTTTTTTTTTTTTTTTTTTTTTTCCCAGTGGCGTGGTAAAAAGAATCATTAAAAACGAAGCTGATCTTCTTAATTACATTTTGCAGCTTTAGAATGACACCGCTAATTTGATTATCCAGAACTCGAAATATTGAATAAATTTGAGTTAAATAAAATTCAAAATTAATGCGAAAGAATTTGCTTTAGCAAATTTCGTGAGATAGATTATGTTCTGCTATTCTGTAATTTTTAATTAGGACCGTAAAAGAAATGTTTCTTGACGAAGAGGTGAAAACTGTTGAAAACAGTCAATTTCCTATTTATGAGAAAACTTATTATGACTTTGGAGATTAAAAAGTACATATAAATAGTATAGTTCTCATTTTTCATGTTTAAATAATTAGTAAGAAACATGGATTCTGATGCAGCAATTGTAGTATAATTCTAAATAAACTATTTATAACATTGTTATCAATGAAGCAACAATCGTATAATTAAAAAAAAAATGAATGCAAAATTCTATTCTTATTGTTTTGAGCTCAAGTTCTATGTTTCAAGAGCTTTCAAGTCTGAATTAATTACTTTTGAGACTTAAAATTGCAGTATAACTTTTGTATTTAAAATTTTGTTAGCAGTTCTAAAACAAATATCATGCAGAATTTTAGCAGTATTAGAAAAGGACTCAAAAAGAGCTGACAAGGAAACTTCCTATCTTTTGGCTTTTTTAATTGTTGAAGTGTATGGAGTCAAAATTAAAGCTACTAACAACCAGTTTTTAAGGTTGTTATTAATTAAAACATCTGTAACATATAAGCATCCTGTTTATGAGGAAATGACAATTCAGATAATAAGTATTAATCTGAATTATCGTTTCCTAGTCATTCCTAGTATCATCAGGGCCGGTGCCAGAGCATATGCAATCGGCGCGGCCGCACCGGGCGGCAGAATTGAGAGAACGCAAAATTTTTAGAACTTTGGAAAGAGCTGGGCGGCAGAATTTTGAAGTTGTAAAGCAGACACCGTGCGGCAAAACGTCTAGCGCCGGCCTTGAGCATCATTCCAAGTCTTAGTAAATCAGCTTAGAATAATTAGAACTGATTTATAGGAATTTAGCAAAACTGCGCTACAGTAACATATCATTGATAAAAGTATATCCTAGGAGAAAATATTCTTATTATTATACTATAATGTTCCCTTAAAAAGAATGTAATATTTAGCAATCATACTTAGTATTGCCGATTTTTCAAGAAACACAAAATTCACAAGGTTTTGCAAGCGAGTACACCATTCAATACTTTACAAATGAGTCGAACTTGATCAAACAAACCATAGGCTTATACACAACTGTCCAGGAGTAATTTAGTCAGGTATTTTTTTAAATGTTAATATGCAAAATATAGAATTAATACTAAATATGCATAAATTTTAGACTTGAGCCTCCTTGACGTGCTTTCGTGGTGTAGTGGTCTGCACGCTGGGCGCGTATTCCAGAGATCCGCGGTTCGATTCCCGGTGAGGGGGTTGCTCATTTTTCAAGTCTCCTGCTAAAATTTGGTTACTTAGTGAAATTACTATAAATTAAGCATAAAACAAATCAGTGCGAGAGTGGTTTTGCATACGAACTGAGACTGCAACACATTTCAACCAGTTTTAACTAGCTTCAGATGTTAAAAAGTTCCAGAATTAAGATCTTCTTATTGTAAATGCACAAAGTTTAAATCTTGGCATAAAATTAAATAACTTGGCCATTTAAAGCCCGAATATTGGAAAATATCATAATTAAGAATTTTTAAATTTTTGCAATAGCATACGTACAAAATAATGATCAACAATTGATTCAAGGCTTTCATACGAATACAATAATCCGAATGGAATGTAAAAGATTATTACTATTCTAATTTATATTGAAAGTTGTTACACGACCTTGAAAATCAATATTATAATTTATAAGGCAGACATGTAACTGAAATTATTAAATGCCACAAAAATGCAAATATAATGAGACTTTTCTAATGCGACCACTAACGGCCGCTTCAAGCGATTTTTAGGCCACTTATATAGATGGTTGCATTAGAGAGGCAAATGTATAAAAGCCTGTTTATTTATGTTGTAGGAAACACTTTTAGAGTTCGCCGTCATGAGATTCACTGTACTTATATGTAAAACAGTTACAAATAATACGTCTTACTAAAACGATCTGACATATTTAGGCTTCTAAAATGATGTTAAAAATTTCAAAAAGGAAATCTAACAGAAAAAAATCCTGATTTGGTTAATTTAAAGCAGTTTAACACATTTATGATAAATAAAACATTAATTAAAGCATCACAGGCTTCAGTATGAGAAAAAATTAGCATGATCATCAAATCATATTATTTAAGTTATGGCAAAGTACCATAAGATTATCTGCCGAAGTGAATATGGATGCCTTCATGGAGGACTGTTTATAGCGGGTAGTTGACAAAAATTATTTGATACGTCTGATAGAAACTGACTCGTATTTATGTTACACATGGAGAAAAACACAAAAATTTCCTGGTAAGCAGCACATCCGCCATGGTTTGAACACCAGTCGAAAACTACCAATATTCAACGATTTTTACCTCTCGGCTGCTAGTGGTCAAAGGCCATTTAAGTTATTCTCTGAATTTCAAAGTTATCGGTTTATGCTTTATTACACATTTATTCATGCTCAGATTTTTGGAAACAAGAGAAATTAAAAACTGGAATTCTAGATATCTAAGTTAAATAATTAAATTTATTTAATTTTCCGTTTTGATACGTTTTACGTTATGAATACGAAAAGCTCCCACGTATGACTTATTTGGAGCTCAATTTGGAGAGTAGAATGAATAAGCTTCTTTAATTTGGTTTGATTTACTTGACTATAACAAAGCGTACGAAAGGTATCTGCCTAAGAGAATGGTTGCCTTCGTGGAGGGCTTCCTAAGGAAAACTAGCTCGTAACCACGTTATATAGGGGAAAAACCACGAAACGCTGCTTTGCTAGGAATCGAACCCAGATCTAACAACCAGGGTATTCAGCAACTTAACCGCTCGGCCGCTTTTAAGTTTCCATAAGCTTTACACGTAATTGTAATTAATATAACTACTATAAGTAAAAATCCTTTCCAAGATATCCATCAGCCATCCATCAGATTTCAGCCTATCAGCTGCCGAGCGGTAAAGACGCTGAACACTGGTAGTTTGGTCCGAGATTCCAATACCGCGAATGGGCTAGCTGCATGGGCACTTTCGTGGTTTTCCCCATGTGTAATATGTATACGAGCCAGTCTCCCTTAGAAAGTTCTCCACGAAGGCATTCCTCCCTTTAGGTAGATAGCCCTCGTGCGCTTTGCCATAATTGAATAATCCTAATCCGTCCATGTTTCTAGTTTATTTTTGGTATTCTGTGAAGATCACCACCCTAGAAAGATGATATTCAGTGCAAGCGTTTGTTTATACCCATAAAAATGCCTGTCACTTTTGGAAGTGATCGTCTTAAGGAGATGGTCGCCAATCGTTTATGGGCTACTAGATGGTCCGGCTCTGAGTAGGTTACGCATTGGTGCATTGTAAAATGCATTAAATCCTCTCTAATACGATCATCCACGTTTCTAATTATTTTGGTCTTTGGTGGATGTGGTCGTCTTAAAGATATAATGTTCGGTACAAGTATTAATTTCTATTCTGAGAAATTATTTTGGAAGAGGTCGCCATAAGAGGGTTCATTGCATATTAAATGTTTAAATCCAGATCGCGTGGTTATAGGATCCATTTTAATTAGATTTTAAAATTTTAGTAAAATAAAAAATCTGAAAGGTTTCAGATTTTAAATTACGTCCAAAGGGGCCTTTTTTTAACATTTTGTGTGTTACCTTTATTTATTAAATATCATATTCTTCGCACTTAAACCATAAAATTCAGTTCAAGAGCAGTATCGCAAAATAATTTTAAATTGAGCACATTTTTAGAATTTCCGATTCACAGTCTCACGCGCTGGAGATAAAAATGTTTTTTCTGTACAACATTGCCATGGCTCGCTTTGAAATTCTTGAGTTTGTTAATCAAAAATTCGTTACAAAATATAAAATCGATAGTAAAACAAATTCCAAATTTCAAATTTGGGCTTCCAGTTGCCCATATTCGCAGTAGGATTACGTCATTCGAAACTCGATGGCTCTAGGTACCTTTGTTTTATCACAATATTTGGTGGCAACAGTTTGAAAAGTGAAATGGACATTCAGAGTGATTCGACGCAAAATCGCAAAATGAAAACATTAGTCCCTCAGGGACTAATAATTTTGGAGTAATAATTTTGAAATAAACCTCTTAACTGTGGTATTCTTGTTTTCAAACTTAAGTGAAAAATTAAACAATTGTTTCCTGTGCAGATGCGTTACTTTTAATTTAATTTAAAAATTTAGTCCTATTCTTATCGCAAACCGTAACTTGAAATTGCATCTACAACTGTTTCTTATACCAGAGCTCAAGATGAATTAGTTTTCTGTTGTGCGTCAATAAATGTTTCACTAAACCGCAGCTTAAGGCTATAACTACATGCGGTGCGAGGAGAGTAATTACTAAAGACCTGACAATGACCGACGCTAGACAACCCGCCTTTTCCCCTGGCTTCCATCGCGAAAGCTTCCCCCTATTAAACAACCCTCTATTTTTAACCTTAACGAAGAAACTATGGAGGTAGGCTCCATGGAAGCAACAAGCAGTCAACACATCTTGCTTCTACTCGCACATGTTTTCGGTCATCCGAAGTTATGGTTGTTGAGATAAAACTTTTATCACCCAGCTTGGCGATCTTTCTAAACATGCCTTATATTTCCCATTGCAAACGAAGGGTGACATTTTTTCCGTTCCTTATTTTCCGGGGATATTCTTTCCGTTTCCCTTTTTTCCGGGTGACATTTTTTCCTACAACCGTCTTTCTTTATGTCTCGTGTTCACAACGTCTGTTCCTGTACGATTAAATCTACATAATAACAGGACCGAGTAATTCTAAATTAAAATGTAATCTTAATTATCTAATTAATCTTAATACTAAATTAAAATGTAATCTTTAAAAAAATTTATACAAAATAAAATTTAGAATTGAACACAGCCCCTTAAAGAACAAAATATCATATATTTCACATCTACGGCTTTACGGACTGGGAATATCATTTTACGGATTATTATTAACTAGGAGTATGATATACGGCTTTACGAATTGGGAATATGATTTGGCCTTTACGACGAACTGTTAAAAAAATAATCGACGTAACGTCTACATTGATAAGCATAATGCACAATGTTCCAAAGACCTAGTTTAAATTTATATGTGATTATCCACATAACACAATCGTATGATTAATTCTATTCACTTTAAGCATCTTTTATAGAATATTTTACATTTAGTACATTTGTATAACATATTTCATTAAATGTAAGGCAACTTTCTTATGTAAAAGCTAAATAATGTTCATTAATTTTAAAAGTTATATAAACTTGTGGTGATATTTATGATATGACACTAAATAGTTTGCTATAAGATTTGGAAAAATAAGAAAATAGCCATACATTTTCTAGAAACATTTAATTTTTTCTGGAAACATGTTTACTGGAACATTTTTTCCAGGATAATTTTTCAGGGACATTTTTTTTAACACCGTGCGTAATAACACTGCGTAATAACAGTACCGTGTGCAATAAATTTTCGTAATGATAATTTTTTATGAAATAATACAGTTGTCCATTTATCCGCACTTCCTGTTATCTGAGGTAATCCACATTACCTTAAATGATTGAATTCCACACATATGATAAGAAAACCTAATTAAACAAAACTTAATTAAAAGACTTAATTACTAAAAAACCTACATAAAATATTTATCAGGACAGAGAATAATGCATATTAATTAATTTTCAGGCTTAAATAACACTGTCTTTCATGTTATTTTTTCCCGTGCAATTCCCGTCTGAGTTATTTATTCTAGCTGAGTACTTCTTTCTCTTCATCATTGTCTCAGTCCTGTTATTATGTAAGAAGTATTTAAATTCTTTATAAAAACGCACTGAAAATAAAAATTGTTAGCAAATAAATGCATTGCACAATTTACATACTACATTTACATATAAATATATATGTAAACAACATGTCTAGAATTTAATTGCACACTTTCGACACGTACATTTTGTTTCCATAAAGAGTGTAATCTCTTATCATATGTTTCTATGTTTACACAATAGGCTAGGTTGTTTAAATATGGCAAGGCACACAAAGGCTATCAAGCTTAGAGAAAGGATGCCTGCGATACCAACCACGAAGCCAGCCTCTTTGCCTGAAATGGCACTGCGTTCAAACCCCTAGCATTCAGCGATTTTAACCTTTCGACCACTAATAAGGGTCGTGATTACAGTAAGATTAAAGATTATAATTTATAAATTCGAATGCTTTGCGAAACGTTTGTTCATGTAAAATTAAATGTGAAACAAAAACAAAAAGATTCAATAAAAAATGAAAATGAGTCAAAAAACGTGCAGAGTGACTTTTAGATTTAAAGCTCATAGCTCATTTCTGATTTTCCTGGTAGACTCAATCTTAAGTTTCTGAAGTAAATGGTTTTCTTATAGTCTTATAATATGATAGTGGCTGTGATCTACATGCATCTGGTACTCGCTGCTCGACAATACGTGGATAAATATCGATAGAGACTTCGAGATACGTAATTAATAAAGTATTTCTGATAAAACTCAACATTCAGATTATTACAATGGACCAGTTGTACAAAAAAATATGACACGGAAGGCTTTTTACCACTTTACTTAGAGTATAATATGCTTATATAAGACATCTCTATAACTAAAACTTGGATGTTGGATTGCTGTATTTTTTACTCTTTTTATTTTAATTCTACACAGATATTTTTATTCTAACTAGACTCATCTCTTTTTTTACCTTCATTTTACTTCTAATTGTTTATCATAAAATTTCAGTCTAATTATTTTAAGATTCAATTACTATCTGATATTTGATTTAAAGATCTTTTTCTTTGGGTTTGAACCATTTTAAAATAATTAAATAATTTATTCCGATTTCAAAACTCTGTTTACTAGCTTTTCTCAGTAAAGATGCTAATATTCGTTACCTGAAAGGAACCTCGAGTTTAATTTTTATTAAATTTTTAATCTGTTCCAGCACTATATACAAAAACTGCTCATTAGTTTTAAACTAGCAATAATGATTCCAGATACACTAAAAATAAATCAAATTGTAAATTGCTTAGCTGACATTTTTCAGTTCACAAAAATTTTCCTGGTGTTCAACTACTAATAAACATATACTAACTGTGTTCAATAATGGAACACCTGCTTATTTTTACTTAACAAACTGTAAAACGTCATTTGAGCCTGAAGGGGAAACAGGTGGCTCCTGCCTCGAGAAAACCGTTGTTTGACAATTAGGTAAATAATGTATGTCTCATGCTCCAAGTCTTAGTTGTACCTGAAACTCGGAAACTTAACTGCATTTTCTGTCAGAGAAGCCAACATGCCGTTACACTATATCATCAGCCAAAAGAACCGTAAACAACTTATGGTGAAAGGATACATCTGTAATTTTGAACGTGCTAGTGCTGAGAAAAGTATTTGGAAATGTGTAGAGTATTTTACTTGTAAGTGTAAAGGGCGAATTCACACTCAAGATGATAATATCATTCTTGAAACATCTCACGGGCATCCTCCAAATGCTGGCAAAATTATAGCGAAAGAGATTATGAGTTCAATTAAAGAGCGTGCGGTAACAACGCAAGAATCGACACATTCTTTAGCAGCAGTTGGTACAATTGGTCTTCCTTGTGCTGTTTCGGGGCATATACCACCAGTGGAAAATATTAAAAAAATTATCAGATATGCTCGACACGGAGAAATGCTATTGCATAATCTTAGATGTCTTGAAGAATTAGTAATCCCAGAATAGTTTTCAAAAACACTAAAAGAAGAGAAATTTTTGCTGTGTGACAGCGGAGTGCAGACAGACAGAATATAAAATTTTTCGACCCTCAGAAATCTGGACTTCATGGCTGAATGTCCGAACTGGTTTGCTTATAGAACTTTTAAAGCAACACCACCGCTTTTCAGTCAGATTTATACAATCCATGGTGTTAAATATGATAATGTGATACCTTCAGTGTATGTATTAATGCCAAACAAACGCGAAGAAGCATACAATACAGTGTTTACGGTAATAAAATCTTTGAAACCGAATCTGCAGCCCAAAACTGTAATGACTGATTTTAAAAAGGCTTCCATAAATGCCTTTAAAAATTCCTTTCCGAATATAATTCAGAGAGAATGTTTTTTTTCATTTAAGTCAGTGTGTGTATAGAAAGATTCAGTCTGCAGGTTTGCAAAGTAAATATGAAACTGATCCGAATTTCGTTTTGGAAATCTCTCAACTTGCAGCTTTGGCTTTCGTTCCTACTTCAGATGTCATTGAAGCATTTGAACAATTAATATCATCTACTTATTTTGTAAATAATATGAACATCATTCAGCCAATCATAAATTATTTTGAAGGCACATGGATTGGTAGATTTACTCGTCGTGGACAACGTCGCAGACCAGTGTTTGACATCCCTCTTTGGAACTGTTATTATGCTGTAAAAGATAAAATTCCAAGGACAAATAATGCGGTTGAAGGATGGCATCGCAGATTCAACGAACTTATGAACGGATGCCATCCAACAATCTGGAAATTTATTGATTACTTAAAAAAGGAACAAAATTTAAATTCTATAAAAATTGAACAATACATTGCAGGTCACCATTCACCAGTAAGTATAAAAGTATACAGAGATACATCTCTCAGAATTCAAAAGATTGTAAATGAGTATAATGATCGGCCTATTTTAGACTATTTAAGGGGAATAGCCTACAATTTTCAACTGCAGGTGTAAAATTTTTATGCATTAATTAATAAGGATGTTTAATGTCTGATATAATTATACATGTTTTTATTACTACAGCTTTAACATGAGTCGTAATTACATTATATTTTCTGAAAAATATTAGGCGAACTTTTATGCTCTTAGAGTTGATATTTACAATTATACTAGCTTTCATGAATATATGTGAATGATATTTTACTCCATATAATGTGTTTTATTTAAGCCTCTTTGGTATACACTCTTTGGTAGTATAAATCAAATTTTATTTCATCAGAGAAATTATGAACGACAAATGATGATGCCTTGTTCGTTTAAATATCATTTATTAACTGAAACGGTATGCGAAGCTAAAATTTATTGGAGATTTGGTATTAACAATAACGATATTTTTGAAAAATTCCTATCAATTAAAATTTTATTTCGTTTCATTTTTCATTAATTCATGTTTGTGTGAGAAAATAACTTATGTGAGTTGAAGTTAAGAAAATAACTTAACTTCAACTTTGTGTGAGTATTTGTTTACAGTGGATAAATTTTTAGCTCAATAAGCTATCTATATTTTAATAAAATTCAGTAAATTTAATACCATTGTGGATGCATATAAGACGAAATTTTTAATTTCTATTCCTTACTGAAATCATCCTGATCAGGCAGCTTAATATTAAAGAATACGTTTAAGAGTATTTTTTAACTCGTAAAGCAATGGGAGATATATTTACTTAATTTTATCTCAAATACTAATAAGATTAGACTTTTAATGGCTTTTCTTGTAACTTATTTTGATATATCAAACTTATATACGTGGGCACATCTTATATGTAAGCCCCTTTTGTCTTTCTGAAAGATTCTTAAAAGAAAAAACTTTTTCATATATGACACCATTATGTTTTGAGACAATACGGTATTTTATTGCGTATTTCTGCATATTTAAAAGGGGGAAACTTTGAAAACTGAAGTAAGAGAATCTTTAGTCATTTCAATTTTGATCAATACTGATTATATAACATAATTTTAAAAATAATTTATTATATGACAGTAATGTAAATTTAACGTTAAAAATCCTTAACAGCAGTTTTTCATTTGCTAAATATAGAATGATATATAAATGGAAGTTTTATTTGATAAATATGAAAGGTATTTTAGAGAGTTTCATGTTTTTCTGCAATGGGTAACACTATAAATATCGGTCTTTTGCTACAAAAATACATTCTCAAAAATATGCTTATGTATAATATCATAAATATTTTCGATGTATAGCTTATTCGAAAATATTTATGAAGCAATATTAAATATTAGTTCTAACTTAGGCGGAAATTTCTGCTATGTTTACAGTTTTCTCGAGCTCCTAATTTTTTAAATGTATACAATGAAGTATTTATTATTTAATTAATTTTTTATAACTGCATTAATAGATGGTACATTATTTGCAAAGTTTTGACATGATATCACCTTTTTTTACGAAATGAAGGAAAGTAAAATTATTGTTTATTCTTAAGCTACAAATTTTGAACAAGGCTGACATGTATCTACGCTAAATTTTATAATGGTGTCATAAATATTTTTCTTTATTCAATAACAACTATAAATTTTTATAATTACTTAAAAATAGTAAAAGAGTGGATTATAAAGCAGTGTGTTGAATAAAAATAATATAATATTAAGAATGGCAACTTTTGATTAAAATATAGATTCAAAATATTATTTCCTGACGCACTGCAAAATCTGAAAGTAAGACAATCTATTGTAAACGAATTTTTCAGGATGCACTTTTGGATATAATTTGATCTGAGAAATAAACATTAATACAAGGTGATTATGTAATTCAACAAACAATCTCTATACTGCTTCATAAAATAGATGACTTATGATGGAAGTCTTCTTTTATAAAATACTGTGGTTTAATGTTGCAAACGAAGTTTCAGCTTAAGTTTGGAAATTAATATAGAGGGAAAGTTAAAAAGAGTCTTTCGAAACTAACAAGTTAGCATATGAATAGCATTAGGGAAGAATATAAAACACATTTCAATATACATTCAGTATTTATTTCACAATAAGGAAACATTTTTCACTATATAAATAGCATAAGGAAATACTTTTTCAGTATATGAATGTAAAAAAACTTTTCAGTATGTATCCAGTACTTATTTCAGTATAAAAAAAACCCATTTGATTATGTAAATAGCATAGGGAAAGAATTTTTCAGCATATGATTCATATATTATATTCATATATTAATATATCGATTTCTTTAATCAACTTTAGATTTCTTTAAAAAACATTAACATTTAAGAACTAATCAATAGAAAAAATGCAAATAAACGAAAAGTAAACATATTTAATTAAAATAAAGCTTTAACAAACATTCTCTATTCGTAAAAAGCAAATTTAAAGTTAATTAAATTTTAAATTATGAAATTTAATTGCAAACAAATAAATGATTAATTATTGCTGCGAACTAATCTACAATATCATTTAAATTCTGAGAGCATATATAAATTACGTGAAAGTATCAAAATCCATGAATAAATATACAATTTCAAAAAATGTTTTAATCGTAAAAAAAATTTTAAAATGTATAAGTGAATAATTGTTGAGCAGGCAGGAGACAAACTTATCAAGGGAAGTTGCCTCCAAACCTAACTCTTCAATTATTCAATTCGTGTTTCGTATCATCCATGTATTCAGAATTTAAACGATATTGCAGATTAGTTAGCAGCAATAATTAATCATTCATTTGTTTACAATTAAATTTCACAATTTAAAATTTAATTAACTTTAAATGTACTTTTTACGAATAGAGAATGTTTTTTAAATTCAAATTTCATTACTTAAATCAATGCGCAAGAGAATTATTTAAATTTAATTTAACTTAATGTTTATTAAAAGTAAAACTATTATTTAACTAAAATATTTATTCTTTTTAATTAAAATAAAAATGTATTTTTTATTCACGAGAGATGCCTTTGACAAGAATTTTTATGTCGGTTATGGAACTTGAAGGGCATCAAAAGAACTTTTGAAATCTGCACTGAGATTGAACTGAGATCTGTAGTTTTCAAAGCTTTATTTTTTTTGTATGAGATGAGGTTGGTTTGCGTAAAAAAAAAAAAAAAAAAAAAAAAAAAAAAAAAAAAAAAGGAAAAAAAAAAAAAAAGATCTAAAATGAGAAAAGATATATATTTTTCTTACTTTTCAAACGAAAATATCAAATGCTCCTCAGCTGACTACCTCCTATCCAACCTTTTTCACATTTTAAATGATTTTTAAAATTATTTATATGACTACTCCAGGAACCAAACCTTTTTTAGTAAGATCGGTCAAAAGTACGCAATTTGTCTATTAATTTAATGGAAAAAAAAAAAAAAAAAGCAAAATCAAAAAGAAAGACATGAAAGAAAAATAAGATATTTACACCAGCTTTTTTTTTTAATAATATTGTAATTATTTAGTAAAATCATATCTTCTTCTATAATGCATACCACATTACTTCATTTTGTTTAAATTATAGAAGATATTAAAGTTAAGTAAAAATTTCAAATTACCTTTGAATGCCACTTCCAGATTCTTTTACATCAGGTAAACGAGTAAACAAAAAGTTAACATTTCTAGTCTCCTCTCCTGAAATTAAGCTCATACTCTATACATAACTGTATATAAATTAAATGAATATTGTAGAAAAAGTAGAAATCTTCTTCATTAAAATTTCTGAATTTATGTGTTCATTGATACTGGACTATCAAAAATGCAAATTGTGTGTCTTTCAAATTGGAAATTCATAGATATGCAAGAAATTCATATTATATTCAATTGTAGGGAGCTATGAAACTAGCATTATTTTCAGTATAAAGACCTACATTCATTTCAGTCATAAATGTAAAGACCTACATTCATTTAATTCAATTAGAGTTTTACGTCTGCTTTCTAAACATTTGTCAATAAAATAAATATAACTCAAATATTTTTGTATACAAATCAGAAAGACCTTACACAGAGATGTAACCAGATAGCCATTATCTATACTGTTTTAATGATTTGAAGCATCATAATATGCATTTTTGTAAGACTCATTTGATAACACTGTAGTTAGCTAGGTCATTAGTGAAACAATCATAGATGACTCAATGCTAAAGAAAAAGATGCAAGAATTCTGAATACAGTTGAGAAAATTCCTAATTATCTGATTGTTTTATAATTCTACATTTCCTATGAGCTATAATTTTTATTGCAATTCTTACCCATTACAATTAGGAATATATTAATCCTAGAAGCATTTGACATTCATTTAAAAGAAATTCAAAACAATTTAGAGAAACTACTATTTTATACTTTTATATATGTATTAGTTTTCAATAACAAGAGGATTTCCCAAAAATTTTGGTCCAGTTGAATGCAAAATTAGAGCACAAAATTTAAATCATATTTTTCGTATCAATTCATTTTATGATGAAACTGAAACATTCGAAGTTTATTGCAAAAGTTGCCTTCAAGAAGCAAAATGATTGTGTCACAGTATCAATGCGAATCGTAAATATTACTAAAAGGCATTACTATAATATGTAATATAATAAGGACTAGTAAATACGGACAATATACAAAACGAATAAGGACTATATGTCCTCTTAACACGCACCATCACCACTACACTTTATATAAAAATTAGTCATATTTTAACAATAAAACGAAAAAAAGTTTTTTTTGAGCAATCCAGCACTTATAAAAGCACGTGATTCGATTTTATACAAGTATATAGTATGAATCATAGCCAACATGCTAATTAAGCCTTACGTGAATATTAAAAAGAACACATATCGAAGTATAAAAAATGGGTAACTCCATCAAGTTATAAACTTACATGCAACATTTTGTTCTTTTTGTTACATGCAGATGCAATAATGAACATCGTAGTAGAGTTTTTATGGCTGGGAAAAGAGATAGAGAAGCTTTTTTTCCCCTCCCTGTGGAGTGTAAGAGGAAGAAAATGTTTAACGTTGAGGTAAAGAAATCCAGATAAGCAATTAGTATATTTGTTGTTTACAGTGGTGCACATAGATAAACTGAATTCTACATTTAACCTAATAACACACCTCTGTGATACTTCTTTGGCGATATGAAGCAACTCCAATGATGGAACACAGCAATAACTTTTATTTTACATTCAAAAAAATGGCGACATACAAACAAGAAGAGAAAACATATTCTATCATTTAAAAATAAATTACATTCTTCGTGCGAGAGTCGCACGAGGCACTCGAGTCTGGTTTCAAATATTGCCATTCACAAATACCTTAATGTTCATCTATTTAAATTATTTAAACTACAAGATTTTAATATTATTTAAATCTGTTACACCTCTCATTGACTTAGCTATTTCACAGTATATCTTTGCTTATTATTGTGAACTGAGAAACTAAAACTACAGTTAATTTACAAATAAAAAAAAAAAAATAAGATTTGTAAAATTATTAAAACAAAAAGATAATTTTGTTTGATTTAAAACTAAACTATGGAACTTAACATGCCTTCTTTCAAGATATCTTTTTCCAATAGTTTAATGCCTAGACGCACTAAATACTTTCATTCTTTTTTAAACAATTTCTTTCTGGATACTTTAATTAAAAAATAATCATGCACGAAGCGAACCCGGATTTTAAAATTTAATTACGATTGATATTCAAAATCATATGTTTCTAAAGCATATATGATTCATAAATATGTATTCATATGAATCATATGATTCATAAAAATGTTATATTTTCTTATTCCAAACAATTTGTCATATAAATACAAAAAGAAATTGTACTTGAAACGTTTCAGTCAGTGAAAAGAAAACACAATATAAAATATGTACAGTTTTTATCCTTGAAATCTATATAAAGGAAATTCGATTAAGTTTTTATTTCACTAAATTTTATCTTTAATTAAAAATCTACAAGAAAAATTAGTCGCTTCAAAGTTGCTAGGCAAAGAATCGCTACAAAATAGAATCTCACTCAAAAATATTAATTTTAATTTCGCTACAGATTTTTGGCGAGCATAATTTACGACCAATGGTTTCAATGAAATGCATAGTATTATGCTTAACAGTCTTATTGAGATCAGGAAGCTTTGACAGTGAAGGATAGTTAGACAGTAATTTATCATAAATAGAATTTATAATAATATTTTTAACAGAATATAAATGTGTGTTAATTACACTGCAGTTAATTTTTAAATATGTTTTTAAATCAACAAGTATTTTGTTCCTTAAATCAGGTAATAAATCAAAATAATGCAAGAAATCAGATCCAATAATATTTGTTGACACTTTACGCACATAAAAACTGCGCTCGCAGTCGAACATTAGATTGCCACAAACCTTTGAATCTCGTCGACATGGCTAAACGAAACATTTCCATCTTCTGCTGGATTCTTCAATGCAGTAGAGAACGACTTTAAATTCATTAAATAAATATATTTTACTTATATATAAAGATATTTACCTTTCCGATCAAAAACAGTTTTGATTTCTGATCGCAATTTCGCGGCACTCAATGCACCCAGTAAATCTAACCGAAGCAAGGAAACTTTCACAAGGGGAACTCTACTTTTGGAGGCTAGCAAATTTACAGAAATTTGATCTCAATTTTTCACTTTTACATAAACTGCTGGAGTATAGAATTTTTGGCTTACGTCAGGAAAAGCATGAATCTCTATATTTTCGTTACATGAATCCAAAACAAATCTTGGAACACTAATGTTACTCACTGCATCACCGAGATCACTTGTCATTCAAGTCAGAAGGAAGTTCAGTATCCTATGGTAGTTTACGTAGCCATAGCTTTTGAAAAAAAAAAAAAAAAAAAAAAAAACTGAAATGTTTTAGATTTTAAATTACGTCCAAAGGAGCGTTTTTTAACATTTTGTGTGTTACCTTTCTTTATTAAATATCATGTTCCTCGCACTTAAACCATAAAATCCAGTGCAACAGCAATATCGCAAAATAGTTTTAAAACGAGCATATCTTTAGAATTTCCGATACAGAGACTCACGCGCTGGAGATAAAAAAGTTTTTTCTGCACAACGTTGCCATTGCTCGCTTTGAAATCCTTGAGTTTGTTAATCAAAAATTCGTCAAAGTTTTAAAAAATAGGAAATCGATCATAAAACAAATTTCAAATTTCAAATTTGGTCTTCCACATGCTCATATTCGTTGGGGGATTACGCTATTCAAAATTCGATGACTCTATGTACCGTTGTTTTATCACAATACGAGAAATATACATACATTTATGCAGATTTTTCATTATTTAATTTCTTCAAATATAATGCAGGACTCTAACATTTTGTGGCAACAGTTTGAAAAGTGAACCGACATTTATGAGTCCGACGCAAAATGCCAAAACGAAACTAATAGTCTTTCGGGATTCAAATCTCTTTGGACTAAAAAAAAAAAAAAAAAATAGTCTAACAGCGAATGGTGTAATTTGTCAGGGGTATCGCATATTTTCGCAACTTTTTGAAGAACGAAGTGTTTGGTATTTTTCTTTCTTCTTGAAATATCAGTCTAGTAAGTAGTCAAGCTAATAGTAGTCAGCCTAATAAGTCAGTAAAATGAATCTAAGTCACTAACACTTAAATCTGGCACAGAAAAAGGTTTCTTTTGTTGTTTCGATAACATAGTTTTTTCAGTTTTGATTTTAGAGAGAACGCCTTATATTTTTAGCGATTCTTGCTACACTTTTCAATATTAAGAAGTTATCACATAAATTTATTTCAAAATCTACTTTTCCCTTTTTTTCTTATTTTCTTAGCCGATTTACTTCACTGGACCACTCAGAATGGTCAGGTTAATTATTAAACATTGGATAGTAACTCGTCAAACAAAAGAATTATATTTTATCATTTTATTTTACAAATTTTATGGCATCCACATGCACTCAGCTCGTAGGCAGAAACAAATGTACATTTTCTTTATTTAACAGTAGCGATGGCATCTCACTTCAAAGGAATTTAACGGTTAGAAGGACTAAATTTCGCAATTTTTTTTCTTTTTTACTTATTCAATTTCTCTCCTTGTTGAATGAGGGGCAAGGAGATTGATTTTTGTGTATGAATTTTTTGCTAAACAACTTGATTTTAAGAATAGTTTTGATCATTATTTCAAAGGAAATATCATCCCAACTTCAAGAGTTATATATTAATATTAATAATAACCCATTTATTTCTTAAATGGGTCCTGAAAGTCCTGAAATACTAAGTATTCTGTTATAAATAATGACAAATCTTGGTTTCACATTGTATTTGTTAATGAACTCAAGGTGAAAGATAAAATGTGATATTGTATTATGCACCTTAACTTAAAAGAATCCAACTCGAAATTGTATTTACTATGTTCTTATATTTTTTTCCGCTCAAGATAAAGAATTTGAAGATTTCCCAGGAAAATTCAGCATCACGAAGGTTTCTGTAAATATTATGGATGAAATGAATGGGATAGGTAAAGTATTCATAAGTTCTATTAATTATCACGAAATTAATACCTTCTTTAGTTTTATCCGTTTTGTAGTTTTAGATAGTTAAAATGACGTGCTCAGAAAAACGATATTTATTAAACGCGCTTAATTTGTCACATGCTTTATGGTTATTAGAACATAGTTGCTGTGCATTTTATAAAGATTCAAATTTTTTAAAATCTTTAATTCGTACCCAAAGGATTGCATCTTCTCCTGCATGAGGATAAAATGTGAAACTAAATAAAAAAGTAACAAAAATTCTGGAAGGTTTCAGATTTTAACGGTCGCCGAGAAGGTTTTGTTAAGATTCTTATACGCTCTCGCTGAGCTCGAAGTCTACTGTTAAAATCCCTCCTACACTTTTTTTTTTTTTTTTTCCTTTTTAACTTTATTATGAACAGCACTTTCTTCTCACTTACGCCATACGCAATTTAACAGCAAAATCATAAAAATTTAAAATAAGCACAGCAGTGTACGTTTAGAAATTTTGATGCAACGTTAAGTATTGGCATATATTTTTCTCTTTTTTTCAATCATTTCTGAGTTCATAATATCAATATTCAGTTTTGTTACTAAGCTGAGTTTACAAAACTTTTTTTGTCTTTTACTATTATACCTTTTTGTGTTTACTTTATTTATTAAATATCATGTCCTTGGCTCTTACGACCCATAAAATTCTATTCAGCAGCAAAATAACAAAATATTTAGGAACAGAGGAACTTTAAATTTCCAATATTTTGGAAATATTTTCGCTGGAACAAGGTCTCGCGCTCTGGAGATAATTTTTTTCTCTATCGTATAGTGTTGACGCTGCTCATCTTGAAACTCTTGTTATTTGGCTCACATTTAAAGCATAAAAGATGGTTCGTCTTCCCATCCTACAAAATGGATGGGATCTACCATGGATAAATGGAAATATGTGTACCAATCAGCGGATGCATCGGTACGGTCACAAGTAATTTCAGGAGACTGAAATTAATCATTATCAAAAATATTCTCGTAAGGGGAGGCTTTCCTTGTCTTAAACGTTTCAATTTTAAGCGTCTTAATGTTTCAATTTTTAATTTTTTAATTTATGTTTCAATTTTCTTGTCTTAAATGTTTCAATTTTAACCAAAGAATTAAGTTCTCAGAAAAAAGATCAACACATGTTAAGACGTTAGCATCGATTTCTAAGTCTTGATTAAAATTAAATGATATGAAGGAAAAACATTGTACTGAAATTTTGGTTTAATTTCATATAAACAGAAGTTCCGAAACTCCTTATTTAGGTTTTCGATACTCTCTGGAAAGAATTACTATTTATTTTCAAAAGCAAGGGATCTAGAAAGCAACGTGCAAAGAAGCAATTTAAGTACTATACAACTGCTGCAAAAGTAAAAACCGCATCTTAATTTTAAAATATTCATATTTAACAATATCTGGAGCCAGAGGTACTCAGTTCTAGATCTATAAGAGAGATGATCAGTGTGACAAAATAAGGCAAGACATCAGAATATTGATATTATTCCCGAAGTTTTAAGGAATTAAACCTCACATTAAAAATATACTTTCTTAAATTTTTATTGATTTTGTAAGAGTTTCCAAATATTTATGTCGTTTTGGGCTTATTGTATCTAATTATGTATTTTATTCCTTTTTTTTCAGGTTCTAGTGTTTTAGATGTTCAAATTACTATATCAAAAATCAAAGAACCGTCATTAGACCTTTTTTTTTACTCAATGCTTGTGACTTTCCCAGTACTAGCACTAGTAATATATGTTGCAAGCAATGAAATTAAAAGAAAAAAAATTGCTTCATTAGATGTAAAAGTACTCCCTTGAGGTTCTTCAAAATGATCAAAAGAATTGTATATTTGATCAATAAAAACTGTTACTATAATCTGTTGCACTTAATTATCTTATATTTTCCTGGTCAAAGTGTCAGTTTATCAAACGCTTATCTGTTCTGGAGACAAATATTACGTGAAGAAACAAAAGTGACTAAACACACCACATTGGAGGAGTCCACGTGAAACAAGAGACCGGCAGTCGTGATTTATAGATTTTTTTTTAACATTTGCTTCAGTAAGAGTAGTAACGGGAAATACCCATACTTCAATATTAAGAATTACCTTCATTCACAACCACTCTCAAATTAATATCTTTCCTTAATTAAACTAATTTCACTCGATGAGCTATTGTTAAAATTGGGGGTACGCCACATGCTATCAGCTGAGTCAATTAAACTGCCACACTGGATATTATCGTAGTTAGGAGAATCTTAACCGCAAACACGAAACTGGTGACAGAAGGCAGGGACACCTGATGTCTAACGTAGGTAAGCAAGTGTATGTCTGACCCCTTCTCAGCAACACCTGATAGATGTAACATGAGTGCTGCTTCAGATATTTATATATTTTGAGTGTATGAATTTAGTCTGTCAGTGGGCAGTAGAAGATATAATGCTGTATTTTCATTTGATGGACATTATTTCTGCCACATCGTTAGGCCTAGTTTCGTATTGCAGAAAATTAGTGTATATCTTTGAGGCATGAAGGATGAAGGTTCTGTCCTGAGTTATTCGACTTCGGGATCGTGGTGGCATTTTAACATTTCAAAGGTAATTCTGCTCTTCTCAGTATGATAAAATTCCTGGAATTTTCTGTTAGACATTGAGATAAGTGGCAACACAAGCACAGTTGAATATGCTATTTCGCAATTCATTTTTTTTTTATTAGTTCTAGAATGAACATGTCTCATTTGATAGAGTTACAAACACTGAAACGGACGTTATCATTGTCATTTCTCTATTAAATAATACAGACAGAATATTTACATTTTTATTGGAAGAATATATACTAAAGTCTAAAATATAGGCACGCACTGAAACCGGATTATAGCATATGCAGGCATAAAATTTAATTGATATTATACGTATGCATCAATATACTCTTCTTTTTTTTTTCCCATTTTCCACAAATTTCTTAAGAGATTATTCATTTTTCTTAGATCTTTCTAGAAGTAATATCATTCCGAATCCAGCATAAATAAGAAAAAGATTTGTAATAGAAAAGATTTTAATCTGTAGTAACAAAATCTGAACCGGCAGATTTTTTTTCCCCTCCTGATGAACACGTATCTATACGTAATGGTCCTCGAAATGGATAGGCTTTTGCTTAAAAGCTACGCTAGCAATTTAAAATTTCCTAATGGCGTATTTTTGTTCTCTTTTGATTTATTGGAGTTGTGGTTCTAAATACAAATAGTCAATTTAAATTTCATTAAAAAAATTGATGCACTAAATATCAATTAGCTCTCTGTAATAAACTCAACTTTTATGTCTGTGATCTACTTATCTGAGGAAGAATGAGTTCAGCTTTCCAATATAATGCATTTATTCTTTGTAGTCTTTGATTTTGGATGAATGAAATTTTAAAGTAGTAGGACTTTTTCTCCTGCATTAACTTGAAGATATAGTTCGAACTGTACTTGAAGTAACTTGAAGATATAGTTCGGTATTTTCGTTTCGCAACCAAATTTTTCTTAACATAGCTAGAATACCTCGGCATGTGTTGTTGTCTCGTTGAGCGAAGCTCAATGAATCCGGGCGTCTGGGTCAGACCACTATCCCAATGGAACTTATTACTCTAATTTTCAATCGTTGAGTGTAGCATGGGAATGGTAGAAGTAATAAAAACTTGTAAGGAAGTTGAAGACAGTAGAAGTTCGAATGACTGTAGGGAATTAACAGGGGTGAAAGGTAGAACTTGGGAAAAATGAGGACGAAAAATGACGAAGTACGAGACAAGACGTATGTATAAAAATTCTGGAGAGTAGATTACCTGTGCCGCCATATAGTGAGTGCCATGAGAACTTCAGCGTAGAAATGAATTAAGGCAAATTCCAGTATTAACTTTACTGCTTCGAAGGCTATGGCTAATTTTTCAGTGCTGGTTTTCGAATGCTTGATCCTTTCGGCTATGTTGTTCATCTCACGAATGAAATTAAAAACTTTCGGGTCTTGAAAGATTTGGAAGATATCTTCTGCTTCTTTAAATGGAATTTTCTGCTTATGAAAAACTGCGCTGAATAGGATATTTCTTTGGATGTTTTGAATTTATGCTTCAGTTTTAAATTTTAGGGCTGGGAAATCTTCTTGAGTGGGAAGTTGCTGAGTTTTTTCTGTTATTTTAGGAACTTGGAACCTCTTTTTATATACCGCACATCCACGATAAGAACTTACATGTTCGCCTCGGCAAAAATAGCAGACGGGCTTTTCTTCTGGTTTTAGTGGGCACATATTTGAACGATGATTCTTAGAACACTTGCAGCAAATATCTTTCTTGAAACAATTGGTTTGAGAATGTCCAAAAGCTTGATATTTAAAACACTGTATCGGTCTTCTAGTTTTCGGAGCGTATTTTTCTATTGTCACATTAAAGTTAAAAATATTGTTAACATTATGGATCTCTTCTCCTGCTTTACTTCTTTTGAGTTCTATGAAATAAATAGGTAATTTGATGTAATCCGGCTCTATTTTCTTCGTAAACTGTTTAACTTGTATCACGGGGAATTTCATATTTTTCAAATCTTTAAGGATTTCATTTTCAGGAATATTTCTTGGCATATTTTTGAGAATGACTTTGATTGTGGACTGGGAATTAATTTGATAAGTATGAAATTTGATGCTAGCCTTTTTTAGAAATTCAGCTGCGCTTGAATGATCCTCTCCAGTATAAATAACTAGGTAAACTTTGCGCGCTTTCATCTGGGTTTCGTACTCATTCTTTAGTATTCGAGCACTTAAAACTTTTTGTAAATCGATCCAGTCTAGATCTTACCTGGGTGATTACTATTGGGGGAATTTTCTTAAGAATTTTTCATTCTCTTCTGCTTGCATAGTATTTTCTGCTTCGTTATTTAGGGGTTTGAACCGATTTGTCTGTTCTAGTTCTTTTACTTTTTATAGAGTTAGCATCAGGTTTACAGTCTTGTAAGGGATTTTCCAGTCAGGTTCCTTATTATTTTTTGCTGCCGCTATGGCTATTTTCTGTCTAAGTTCTTTCCTGGCTTCGTTGATGATTTTAACAAGTCTGTTATGGTCTGCTACGCTATCTGTATGTAAATGCTCTTTTTCCTCGTTGAAGCAATAGAGATTACTCAATTCAACCATTCGGTCATTAGAGCTAATTAATATTTCCTCAAAAATTGCCTCGCATTTTTCTTCATTGATTTCGTGATTCCCGTCTTCCATTATTGCTTGAATTAAGTTAAGGAAGATGTCTTTATATCTTTCCATAATGGCTTCAAATTTTTTAGTCTTGGGAGTGTCTGTTTCGATTGTCTCTGAGCTGGTTTTAGTTCTTTTTTTCTGCTAGGTTTTGCTACTTTTGGCTGGACTAGTTTTTAGAAAGTTTTTAAGTTTGAATTTCGCACTATTCTTAGAGGAGGTCGAATAATCAGATTCATGTTCCATTTCACTATCGCTATCAGGCCTACTCCAAAGACGGTCAGGTGGTTTTTTGGCTGACATAATGCAAAAAGTAAAGGATACTTACAAGAGTTCAAGATGTACAACCTTCACGTACGAAAGCTCACCTCGGAATCCTTGGCATGTGTTGAAGTGCCGTACATCAAGCTTTCTTCAAAGCCTTGAAGAGCTCAGATTATGTTTACCTTAATAAATGGGAAAAGATAGCCGTAAAAGACTGTCGGATGATCTTTCCTTCTAACCTTTGTTTACTAGCAAGTCGACCAAAATGCTGAATTAATACAAGTAGAACCGCGGCTAAATTTTGGGCATCATAACTTTTGAACATAAATTGAAGTTAAACTTAATATAATTCATAATATCAGCAAAACCTAACATAAACATTGGGTTTTTCTGACTCATCACTTGTGATGAATTACAGCAAGCAAATCTTTGTTCTCAAGTTAATGTAAACGTAATAATTTCAAAGAATGGGAACATCGAACCTTAATTTGTCACACGCTTTGCGATAGATTTTGAAAATTTATTCTCATTTATACATTAATTTGCATTTTGTTGGATGTTGACAAAAGCAGAAATAAAGAAAAGCTAACCAATATAAACCAGTAAAATGTTTTGACACTGATGTTGGTTGTATGAGTGTCAGTTGAGGCCAGTAAGAAAAGCCAACAGAGATCAATAGAAACAACTGAAAAGTCAGTAGAAACCAACAAAATTCTTTTACTGATTTAGCAAAACCAGTAAAGACCAATAGAAGCCAGTAAAAATAAGTACAAAGTTTTACTGCTTTTTATGGCACATTTTTAGCAGGGTTTAGTGCAGCAAAAATATATGTTTAATTTAATTGCCCGTACAAGGAAGTCATGTGGTGTTCAAATCATATTCTTCTGTGAATCTGCACTTCTTTAAAAGTCTGCTCTTTTTCTTTTCTAAATTTTTTTAAAAAAAAAAAAAAAATCCTTTCGCAACCACTTTATTACACCCATATTCTGATTTTTCTATTTTTCATTTGAAGTTTTATGAGCGAATGGAAAGTATTATTTAAAAATCATAAAATTTAAGCAAATAATGAAATCTAAATCCGTAGACTGAGATTTATATTTCTTTGTTCCTGTACAATTAGTTCGTTAGCATGTAAGGAAATTATTATATTGCAATATACTTATGTTAGGTGCATGATAAGTGTCGTAATATAATAATAAATATTGCTAGACTGTACTGTATGCCATCTTAATTAATAAATTAATGAAAATTGAATTCGAAAATTACCTTGTATCCACATTAAGGTTTTTTATGTTAATTATGAACGTAAGTATTGAACAAAATAAGCACTTCCATTTGGTTCATTTTGATCTTGCTGAAATGTGCACGATTAATTAGACTTATGATAGGAAAAAAAAAAAACATTCCTTTTTCTAAGCAAGTTTCGTTTAAACTGCCTGAAAAAAAAAAAAAAAATTTATGGCTAAAAAATTTCGAATTAAAATTCCTCGAATGAAAATTTTTCAACATCTTTTATATACTATTATTTTGATATTGTTTTTAAATATTAAGTTAATTAAAAAAAGAAACTAAAGTAACTTCTAAAGGATTCTGACAAACGAAAATGATACCACACATCAAATTCATTAGGATTATTTACATAGACTTATTTGCAGAACAAAACATCGCAGAGTAAAATTTTACTTTTCATTACTAATTTATTTTAATAGCAAAGAGAAAAGGCAAAGATCAGCTAAAACCTGTATTTTCTATTCCGATGGCCTCACCATTGGCCAAGAGGTTAAGACCGCTGAATGCTAGTAGTTCAACCTTGGCTTTGCGAACTGGCTCTCTGCATTCTAATTTTTCGTGGTATCCTCATATCAAAGGGGAATATGAGCCAATATCTCTTAGAAAAGTCTGTCACAGAAAATATACTTCTAAAAAAACTAACCTTAGGAAATATACTCCGAAAAGAATTATCCCCAGTATTAATATTTTTGCCTTATAATAAAATATGATAGATTGTTAGTAATTATTAAACGCACTATTTATTTTTTGTGTAAAATATAATCTAACAATGACTTTTGTTAGTAATTGTGTAATTCCTATTTACCTGCATTTTTTTTTTTTTTTTTTTTTTTTTTCCAGAATGGAAGCTAACAATCCTCCTTACTTAACGTAATTTAAGTATAATATTTATGCACAAAGAATTCTTTTTTTTTTCTTTAAAAAAAATATTATCGTGCATAAATACAATGATTATAATATTTATGCACGATAATATTTTTTTTTTTCAGTTTTTATCTAGCTGTATACTTATGTATACTAATAGATTCACATTTCCCCCCTCTTCCCCCAAGAGGAAAAAATTTAGTTTTAATTAAAAATCATTTGTGCTAAAAAAACATATAGATGAACAAAATTTGGTTCTTCTCAATATAACCTTGTTTGGAGTATATGCTTGGAAAATTGCTCGTATAAATAGTTGATAGATTCCAAACGAATTATTGGATACAGAAAATAGGTTTAACTTCTATTTATTCAAAGACACTAAAAATAACAGAATTCGAAATTTTTAAATTTTCAAAACTAAAAATAACAGAATGAAATTTTCAAATTTCATTAGCATTGAAAATGCATTTTCAATGTTAATGAGGTAGAAACGAGAATTTAAGCTGAAGCTTGGGTCACTTCAATAGCCTGTATTCTGCCTTTCTGGTACGTTGATGCTATTAGTCTAAGCTTGCTTTTCTTCAGCCGTACCTATATGCTTCTGCTACTATACGCCAGTTATCTTTAAATAAAAAGCAGCTCCCTTGTTGATTTTGTGCAACTTCGGCTAATTAGATTTAATTAGCATTAGGATAGTTTTCTATTTTGATTTAAAGCCCAAGTGGAGGCTTATTAATGCCCGAGAGGGACCATCTGTTAATCTATTTTGGGTTGGAATACAAGGTAATTTAACTCCTCTTTGAAGTTGTGGCTTTCAAGAACTCAACGCAAAGTCGCTACACAGTTCTGCAGTATTCTAGCTTCGAGGGAATTCTAGTTTGCATGAGATATTACAAATTACTCCTCGATAGGCAAAAGAAGAGTCATGATGTAAAGCAATTATTTTATTTGACTGAAAGTTACATTTTCAAAACATATCCTAAAGAAATTTTAACGTATTTGGAAATTGCAGACATAGTTACTTTAAATATATATATATATATATATGCGTACATCTATACATGGGGTTAAAGAAAGAGAAACCTGCTTATAAAAAAGAGGAGATAAATTCAAAGTAAAAAGCAAGAAATACTTTTGTCATGAAAAGAGATCTGTTTTCGTATTTGAATGACTAACTGTTTACAGTGTAAAAAATAAATAACTAAAACAAAAATTTAAATTTAAAGATGAAGAAAACTTAAATATGTAAAATGCCCTCGCCGTGATTCAAACCACGAATCATCCGCATTGTCCATGGAAGGAGTCTTGGTATAAGGATTAGCTGGACGTGCTAACATTCATACGAGAAGTGCACACACAGATTAATGCTGCTGTACTAATTACGGACATTTCTACCTTCGCTTTTTGTATTACCTATCTAATGAAATAACTAAACACTAATACTCTTAGAATTAGTCTTTTACTGTGGAAAAAACCTACTAGGTAGTATTAAAATTATAATTATATCAAATAAAATTAATTAAAAAGTTTTATGAAAGATATTTTCGGTAATACTTAAGACTACATAAAAGTCAAGATTTCATTATGTTAATACATGCATCATCAGTTATTTACATTAATCAATGTAATATCATCATTCAATGCATGCATACATTCTATTTTACATTTTACTTTTATTAATTTGCTTTAAATTTATTTCCAAGTTAATATTTTTACTGTTACCGACTAATTTACTGTTATATGAAAAGGCTCCGTATCTGACCATATTTAGTTCACATTTAATAACTTTTTCCAGAACCCATCCTGAGCCATTTTCAATAAATTCATCATAACTCTTTTTTCGAAAACTTCTGTAATTTCTCTTTCTATATCATAGGCTTTAAGTAACTGCAAACATTTGCTACGGAAATGCGGGTAAATGTACTCAGTTTCCCCATTTTCACACTCCCGACTCATTTTAACAGTAAGAACCGCATACCATTTCAGACACCGATATGTTGCCACAAGTTGCGATTTGATGAACTCGAGAAACACATCTAGATCTTGCTCATTCTGTATATTAGAGAAAATCGACTCAGTAACGAACATACCCTTGAGACTTGTAATTTTAGCACCCGTAGATGCATTGACAGCGTCAGCATTTCTTCGTTTTTCTAAAGTTCGCGTTAGGCCATATGATGTAAAACATCGCTTTTTCTTTTGAAAGCTCGTGAACATTGGGTGCAATTTCTAACATGGGAAGCTTCATGCTGTGCCAAAGCATCATCACTATAGTGAAACTCTTTAAGCAACAACTACTGCATTTAAAAACAACTTTGTGTGTTTTCATATGTCTTCTTAAATCCCTTTGGTTTGCAAAAACTTCCGAACACGCAATGCAACTTTTAAGGTGGAAAACTTCATGCTGTTTTAAATTATCATGTTCACCAAATACCTTTGAGCAGGATTTACATTTAAAAGAAGCTTTATGAATTTTCATATGTCTCCTAAAATCCCTCTGACTTGTAAAAACTTCTGAAAGTTCAGTATAGTTTTTAAGATGGGAAGCTTCATGACGTTCCAAATGATCAATTTAAATAAATTTCTTAGGATATTTACTACATTTGTAGCTCCTTTCATGAGATTTCATGTGTCTATTCAAATCACGTGTTTTCGGGAAAACTTGTAAACATATCGCACAAGTAAAATTTCGAAGATGAATCGCCTCATGAACTCTTTAAGTTATCAATGCGAGTGAATCGCTTGAAACATATACCATATCAAAGAGGTGTTTTTTCAATATGTATTTCTATATGCCTATTCAAATCACTTTGTCGAGCAAAAAACATTTCACATTCTACACAATGAAAGAATTTCTCTCCGGAATGGATCTTTAGATGTCGAGTTAAAGTGAACATTTTACCACAGGTGGGACATACCTAAGAGAAAACATGAGAAAACTCGTAAGTATTCGAGCAGCTTAATAACATATATATAAACTTATCTCATACACAAACACTCGCGTACCAAAAATGAAATTTATTAGAATATTGATAATTTATACGGATATACGCATATCTTAGGCTGTAAAGGCTACCCTGGCATTTAATATTAGCCATTTTTCATCACTTTATTTCCACTAAGAACATCATACCCCAATAACATAACCATTAAACATGTAATAAACCTTAAAGAGATTAAAAATACATTTCATAAAATATAGTAAAACCTAGCTTTCTATGTATAAATATATCAGCAATAGTATCATTGGAGATTGAAGGAACTGAAGTATTATCCATTCTGAAAATAAAAACGGAAGCAAGCATACAACGCACAATCGTAAAACTAGTTTACAAGGCACTGTAATAATGACTTTGAAAGATATGAATTTATATATATTATATTACGGATTAAGAAATCACCAATAAGATACTATGCATCAATACTCAATGTTCTTTAACGAGATAAATGTTATCCACTTACTAATACGAATGGAACATTCTAGAACATTCGTTATCATGTGATTTCATCCTTCTGTAATTATCTTATCAGATCTATTTCGATAACAGCCTGTTTTGTGGATGACATCAATAACCTTAGCAAAATTACTCAGTTAAGGTTAAACAAGCGGACGGGAGGAATGGTCTATCAATTAAAACTAAACAAATGCATGTTATTACTCGCTAAGAACTCAAAATAAAATTTTAACGAGTTTTATAGCTTCAAACACTGTTTCAAAATAGAAAAGTACTCCAAAATGTTTATATAAACCCATAATATCCCATACAATTTTAAAGGTTTAACCTAATTCCCGATCGTTAATTTATCAACAACAAATTATTTTAACCAATGTATTTAAAAATTTTCTAAAATTTAGCACATTTTTCCAATTTTTTATTTTATAAAATAAGAAATATTGAAAAAAGAAAGAGTAGAAACTATTTCAGAAGATAGGAAACAATTTACGATAATAAGAGTGATAATATACTGAACTCCATGCTGGATGTTTTATCGTTTCACACGAAACATTTTACCAATTTTTAGAACATACTCCATTCTCTTTCAAAGGATATATATATATAGTTTCACATAAACTAGGGAGTGCCATGAGAGTTTAACTGCAGGTGTTTTAAGAATTATGCTAAAACTTTCAAAAAAAGATAAAGTATTTTCCATCTTTTATCGCAAATTGTCACATTTCTATGGAGGTAAGAAAGGACGGAGTAGCCAGCTTGGCACTGAGAGTGAACCACTGCTCCAAAGCTTCGGTCTCCAGATGGGGTGTTTTTTGTTTACATTCAGAAGCTCTCTTGACAGCGCTTCGATAGTATTTCGACCCACGACATTCTATACAAATCGAAAAACGGGACATTTCCGCATAAAAGAAACATTCATTATGTGATGGATAATAGCAGTTTGTATAGTTTAGTGACATTTACGCAAAAATCATATATCGATTATTTTTCGATAACTAACAACAGCGATTTTGATTATGAATTTGTTTTATAAAATTCGAAGCTGTTTAACTACAAAAATATAGATTTTAGTAAAAATGTTATGCTTAAAGAATGAAAAATACCTTACGGTACCTTTAAAATTGTATACGTCTTTTGATACCCTTAATAGAGTATTTGCCATTTTTATTTTATGTTCCAAACGCCAAATTGTTTTAAATTTGTTTTGTTATCCACATATTATTGTGACATGGACTTTTTAAAACTTTTTAGAGGAGAGGCTTTATAGTTGCTCCTTTTAAACCTCCCTTATCATTTATCCCTTATCTTATCTTTTTGATCCCTTATCATTTTATGTTATATAACTATAGAATAATCATTTAACCCAAATAAGTAAAATTTACACGTTTTACTTATTTGGGTTAATTAAAAAATAAAATTACCACCAAATGCTGCAATCCTCGTCAAAATTAATAAATATACACCCAGATATTGCCAATAAGTTAACTTTTCCTTGAATTGTAACCACACATTTGTGTAAAATTATGTACAGTTTTATACAAATGTCTGGAATAGAAGACGGATACATTTGCGAATTCGGAGGAAGTACCATGTGCGGTTAAGATGGTGTGAACGTGCCACATTATCAAGACAGCTTAATACGAATTTAAAAATAGAGTAATCCATGGAGGTGAAAACATTTGTGTATCCTGCCAAAGGAGGTCAGATCATGAATGATCTCTTATTGATTCCAGATTGTTAAATGTTTCCCACGCAAGTCTTTCTTTCTTTCTTTCTTTTTTTCTTTTTTTCTTTTTTTTTTAGTTTGAAATTTGATGGCTAAATGTAAATATAAAATTATGCATGTTAAAATATTTGTAATTAGGCACATAGGTCACGTTAAGTTTTTATTAAATAGAGTAAGGCAAGAGAGGGCTATCTGCCTAAAGGAAGAGATGCCATCGTGAAGGAATTTCGAAGAAAAACTGACCTTTGAGTGGGTATTAAAAATAATGCATGTAATTTTCATTCATATTATATTTATACATATTTCTTATGTAAAAATTTCGGGTATATGCTAAACTATTGTAAATTGCTAAATTATTGTATACCCGAAATGAAAAATATGAAATATATATGCGTATTAATGCACATGTTTGCAAAAAGCATGTATCTGCCTTTAACAAAATACGTGAATATTTATTAAATTATATATAAATGCATTTGAATTGAAGGATTTATTCATTTATAAACACCTGTGAAAGTTACTGTGAAGAAATCTAATTATTTGACAGCGCTTTGATAGTATTTCAACGGACAACATTTCCATACAAATCGAAAAACGGGACACTTCCGCATAAAAGAAACATTCGTTGTGTGATGGATAATAGAGCAGTTTGTATAGTTTAATGACATTTACGCAAAAATCCCATTTTCGTTATTTTTCGATAACTAAGCGAATTCAGAAGGCAAACAACATTAACAACAAAAATCAGCGTTTAATTTACCAAATTTTCACAGTTTCGATGGTTTTACCGAACCACCATCCTCAGCTGCAAAACCGCAAATGAACAAGATAGGAAGTAATGATTAGATAAGAAAGCCTGGACAAGAATAAGCAAGTGGCGCCATCTGTTGGTGAAACCAGAACTAAAACATAATTTCTTTAAAGGCCGAAGGCAAATTTGGATTAGAATTAGGATCGTTAACTAGAACAGGAAGATTTTTATGAATGTGAAATGCCTCTAGAAAATCCAGTTCTCCAATGGAAGATGTTTTTTGAATAATTTTGGCAGCAGAAAAATTGAAAGTGTGATTTTCGGACCAACAATGTTGAGCAACAGAAGACTTCTGTGTTTCCTTTGTTCTAACATATGCTTCATGTTCCTTGACGCGAAATTTTAAGGCTCTCTTAGTTTGGCCAATGTAAATTAAACCACACTGGCAAGGAATCCTATAAATACCCCAGGAATTCATATCTGGAATGGGGTCCTTGAGTATGGAACTCGGAAATTTTTTGATGGGAGAATAAACAACCCGAAAGTTAAATTTCTGTAAAATATGTGCAACTTTATAGCTAATTGATGGAAAGAAGGGAATGACAACAGAATTTTTATAATCTCCTAAAACAAGAGCGTGCCTTTTAGTGTGTTGAGATGAGAATTTTTTAACTGCTTGATTAATAATGTTGGGTGAAAAATAACAACAGCGATTTTAATTATTAATTTGTTTTATAAAATTCTGAGCTGTTGAACTACAAAAATATAGATGTTAGCAAAAATGTTATGCTTAAAGAATAAAAAATACCTTAAGGTACCCGTCTTTCGATACTCTTGCTAGAGCATTCGCTACTTTTATTTTATGCTCCAAACACCAAAATGTTTTAAATAAAAAAAAAAAAAAAGTTGTCATCCACATATTATTGCAACATGTACTTTTTAAAAATTTTTAGAGGAGAAGCTTTATAGTTGATCATTTTAAATTCATCATTTTGTTTTTATATAATTGAAAAACACTTTGGTAACACTTTTTACTTATTTGGGTTAATTAAAAAATAAAAGTACGGTTAATTTCGGATACCCGGCTCTTGGCTGAATTTGGCGATTTTTTGGCCGTTATCTTTGTTTTCAGAAATGCGCCAAAAAACCTCCTTGCCAAAAAGCGCATTTTGAAATCCAATATGGCGGCCAAAAATTGTTTCCCGGATCTGAGGGAAATGGGCAGGGAAAACAACTCTGAACTGCCAAAAAGAAAAATTTAGTGTACCTCTGTTCATGTTTACATTCGCTGTGTTTCACTAAGCAGGATACGAGAACTTAGTAATTTTAATTCATCCTAAACTTTATCGACTTTTAAGATATTTAACGAGAAATCTCAAGACATTCTGACGGTACTCATTGCAATTTTTTTCAGTGTTGTATATCGTTAAGCATGATAAGAGAACTTAGTAATTTTAATTCATTCTAAATGTATAGACTTTTTAGTATACTTAACGAGAAATTTCAATTAATGAGGACTTTAGCGAGTAAATTTTTTTGCATGAAACGCTGTAGGGCAAATAAGTACTGATGGCTCAAACTGTAAACAATCCATCTATAAAGAAAATTCCAACCTGAAAACTTAATTCACATGTAATTTAGGCATTATATTATTTGTCATTTAAATTCAAAATGGAATTATATGCCATGTTTTCTAAATTTCATAATATTTTTTACACATGTATGCAGGTAAGTGTATAATAGTTAAACATGATATATATGGATGAGAAATGTAAAAATTGTAACATTTATTAAGCTATTTGTAAAATATACTAAGTTCTTTTTAAGAAACTTATTTTTCAGAATATAAAAATTTAAATTTTTTTAATTAATCAATTTAAACATATATTTCTTAACTTATTTTTCAATATGCAAGAATTTCATCTTTCTTTTTTAATTAATCAATTTAAACATACATTGCAAAATGAAGGTACTTAAATCTAGATAACATTTCTTGTACAATTTTTGTCTTCTTAATTCATACATGTGTATCCCATGAGTATGAAAGTTTCACTTTTACACAAGAAAATGTGTATCCAGGTGCTCTCAAAATTTAACATTTTCACAAGAAAATGTGTATCCAATCACTCATAAAATTTAATTTTTTCTCAAGAAAAACTGTTATAGATTCATTCCTTGTTAATGTATTCAATATTTTGTTTCACTTAACTGTTATAGATTGATGCCTGTTTATCAGATCTGAAAAAGAACAATTTTTACAAGGATTTTGCATTTGGATGTTACAAATGATTCCATTTCCACATCACCTTAGAGACTTACATGCACTTAAAAAAAGGAAAATCATTTCTTTTGCTATTTGCCTATTGAGTTTTCATACCTTTTTTTTTTTTTTTTTTTTTTTTTTTGAAGCATTGCCAAATTTTGTAAATTAGAGTTTTTATATATAAGATTTAGATGAATTTGTTTATAAAAAATATTTATCTGGCTAGTATCATATAATTTCCTTAAAAAAATAGGGACTATATATTTTCAAATTACTTGATGTTAAGTGCAGGTTCAGGTGATTTTTAATTAAATCTAAATTTGATAAAAAAAAAGGGAAACAATAAGGAATGTGATTGATGATATTAGTTAAATAAAATAGTTACAAATAATCCCAATTTTTTAGCTAGTACATGACCAAGATGTAAGAATCCTGATGCATTTTCTAAGAGGTTTCGCTATGTGCCATAATACTCTTAATTTTTAATATGTACATATATTTTCCATTACTTACCATTGAGCACCATATTTTGCACTTTTCAGCAGTATTACTTGGCAGTTCATTATTTGCAGTTTCTTGTAGAGCAAAATAATCCTGTATAGTTTTGTAATATCATGTTTTCTAGCACTAAATAATGATTATGCATAGCAAAAACTCAGATGTGTTTCCTGAAAGAAAAACCTGCCTATACCCCCAGGCACTGGGTGTTCATCTAAGTTAATTTATCGATGTGCATCTTCCCTTGACTAAATGGCAGCAAACTCTTAATTTTTGAAGTTCCTAAAGAAAATGTCCATATTATACATATTCATAATACATGATAACTAAACAGTATTTTAGATTTCATGATCAGCGAGATTTCTGTGGCGGCATCAATTGCTCAGTTCCTTCGCTTTCATCAGTTCCTTCGTGTCCCCATCAGTTGTTTTAACTTGGATATGTTTCCTGAAAGAAAAATCTGGCTATACCCCCAGGCACTGGGTGTTCCCTGCGAGTTAATTTATCGATGTGCATCTTTCCTTGACTAAGTGGCAGAAAACTCTAATTTTTTAAGTTCCTAAAGAAAATATCCATACTATGTTCCATATTATCCATACTATGTTTCATATGTTCCATAATGCAAGATAACTAAACAAGGTCATGCTATTCATGATTCTGAGAAATAGGCAAACATGCAACACATCATACTAAACTCATCATAGTCTCAAAATAATCTCCAGCTGCTAGCAGCTGTCCAGAAAATGGAACAGGTGGTGGTTTGTGAGTGTTAGGTTTGGCAAGTAATGTTTTGTAGGCAAGTTACTAAATGGTGTCTCATGTGAGCAATACATTGAGTTACCTTGTATTACGCTAATGAAAACACAAGTTAGCATGTATATAAACACTTATGTTAAAAGTTTAGAAAGGATTTCTGATTTCCCACTTACTTATGCTTTTTCTAAGAATGTTCTTTTTGCTGTTTAGTTTTTAATCTTGTCTTAATTACATATTCCTTTGACTAGAAAATAATAAATGAACATAGTACAAAAATACACTATTACAACAAACAGATGGGGAGTTTAAGAAGTTAATAATGTAATATTGAATTCTTATCTTCGAAATAATAAATAAACATTATAATTAAAATAATAAACATAGTATGAAAATACATAATTAAAACAAACAGACTGAAAGCATTAAAATTAATAAATTCACCTGCATATTTTTTGATTGAAGATTGATTCCTTTCCATGGTAGCCTCATTTCTGCAATAAATATTCTTTACGCTAAAAGAGGAAAAAAATTATCCGTAACGATAAAATGTTCTGTGGTAAGAAGTAGGATGAAAATCTTCAAAGTAATCAACTCACCTCTATATTTATCTATATCTGTTAAAAATAGTTTTCTTCTTTCTTTTATTTATTTTTTAGATTACCTAATTTGCAATAAAATTTCTTTTACTTAAAAATAAGTAGTTAAACATATACTAATAGTAACTAAATAAATTTATACAATTGCTTTTACTGAAGGAGTAGTGTTACAATAAAGTGAAGCACTGATTTGAAACATAAGCTATGAATGATTAAAATTTCATCTTACCCCTGTCATAATATTTCATGACATTTTGGATCTGCTGCTGTGATAGAAAGTTGATTTTTAATGAAAGAGTAACAAAATATATAAAGAAGAGCCCTTATATCAAAATAAAAGTTGAAAATAACTGAAATACACATTTACCTATTTCTGTAAAATATATGCAACATTTTCCATCCTTTCATTTTCTGGGCTCTTTTTTTTTTTTTTTTTTTTTTTTGTTGTTGAATTCTAAAAGCAAATGAAAATAACAATTCCATGCAGTCACAAACAAAAAGGTATTTAAAACAAAATGTGTGGACCATCTGAACATTATTACACAAATTATAGTATTCAATTTACTTGTATGCTTTTCTTGTCATTTATTCCAATTTTAGAACTTAGTCTATGCTTCCTTACTCTGAAAAATAAGCATATAGATTATAATGGTATGTAGTTTAATATTTAAATGCAATTTTTAGATGTATATGTAAATATATATATGTGTGTGTGTGTGTAAATAAATATTTTATGTCAAAAATAAAGTTATATTTATTGGTTTTACCCCATTTATCATCCTCTTCCTGAATGAATGGTATATCATCATCTTGTTAGGCAGATTTCTTTGGAGGCATCAGGTGCTCAATTCGCTTTCAGGTGTTGATTCGTCCAACGTTTTAAGTTCAAGGCCGACTTTTCCATGACCTGGATACACAGCTTTAATTTCCTCTAGAAACTGAGCAAGTCTTTGTCCATCATAAACAAAAGGCTTCAAGCAGAACCACCTGTAATAATGTACAGCCATGTACTGTGTGCAAATATCATCTGTCCTCTTGCTCTTTATAGATCTCTTAAAATGTTTGTTTTCTCCTTTAAGATCATTGATGTTATTTCTTTTGTCACCAGGATCTACAAATACACCTGTAAATAAAGAATTAATGAATGTTAAGGATAAAAAGTCTCTAATTAAAAAAAAAAAAAAAAAAGACAAATATTTATCATTCTTGTTATTCGTAGTTTTATGCGTTGCTGCTGGAAATAAATTTTCTATCCTTTTACATTCTGCAGCAGAATCTGTATAAACGAAGGTAGTTTCTGGGCGAACATGACCTTTTATATAAGGCCACAAATGTTTTTTTTTTTTTTACTTTTTCCATTCACTTTAAAAAATAAACCTTCTTTGTCTTCCCAACAGTAAATGCCTAAAACTACAAGTGTCATATTTTTGGTTACTCTACCATGGTTGTACTTGCGATGGGTCAAAAAATTTTCATCAAACAATTTTCCTGGACCACCTAACATTCTGCTATGATGAGATGCAAAAAACTCGCAGATTTCTCGACAGTACAATAGGAAGTCAACAATAGTCTCATTTGCAATGAGTGATAATCCTTGTTTTTCACACCACAGTTTTAATTGCTGATTTATATAGCTGAAACTGACCTAAAACAAAGTACACGATTATTACTAAGGCCTCTTGAGTTGGGATTTTTCATTCCTTCAAAAAAGGTGAATTATGCAAAAGTCAGACCTAGGAAAGCTTAATAAAGATGAAAAGTAGTTATAAGTTAAATGAAGCAATATTAGTTAATTCTAGGAAGATAGAAAAGTGAAAAGTTAAAACTAGAAAGTACTTTTAAAAAATTAAGGAAAATAAAAATAATAGTGGTGATACTGATCTATGAGAACAAAATATAAAAACAAATTTCAAGTGAAAAACAATATAAAAAAATCTAATGGATGAAAATAGATTAAAAGTAAACTTAGCTTTGGCAAAGTCCAAACCACATTTTCAAGTAAGTACTGAGGTATTGACATCTTTCAGTACCTGGAGAATTAACTGCTGCAAAATCTGATTGCGGTTGTGATAATTTCTGCTCCTTTTTTTAATTTATTGAAAATATCTTGAAAAAAAATTATATTTTACTTTACAAATAAATGTTTTTCAGTGCACATGTTTTTTAAAACATCTTTAAACAAGAAATGGAGAAGAATAATAGGTATTGATATTGCACGAATATCTGGAGATATTCGTGCAATAACAATACATCACGCACAAATATCTCCAGATATTCTAAAACTAAAGAATGATTTTTCAGGTTTTGTGGCATATTTATCCTCTAAAAAATATGGAAATTACTCATTTTTTCATTTTTGTTAAATTAATTAAGCCTATCAATTTTTTTTTAAGCATTGACAATAAAAGCTGTTATGTTCTATTTTTGTGTTTGTAGCCCGAATGGCCATTAATTTTGTTTTGGCACTTTGCCTTAATTCATTTTTAAAACTGTTTCCTCCAAATATTATTGCCATGTGTTATATTTAAAGAAATTAAATAATGAAAAATCAGTATAAATGCAAAGACTGTGAATAAAACAACGTTACCTAGAGCTATGAAATTTTGAATAATGTACGTCACCACCTGAATATGGGAATCTGGAAGCCCAAATTTGGAATTTGTTGTATTAACTATTTCAGATTTTGTAAAGCATTTATGTGTTTTTGATTAAGAAACACGACGATTTCAAAGTGAGCAATGGCAACACTGTTTGGTGCAAGACTGTCTATCAGAAATTCTGAAGATATGCTCTTTTAAATATTTTGTGATTGCTGCTTAAGAGATAACAGACAGTTCGTATGTTCAAAATTTAAAGACAGCATGTCTGTTGATTTTGAAATTTCATTTCCATAGAATGTAAGAATTGTTTTCAGTTGGTGAGAGATGTTTATATGTCTCTATCATACGCTATCATTGGTACCTTTTAATTATTGTTGGTTATTTTTTACTTTTTTTATCTTTGCTGGCATCTTTGATAATGCTTGGCATTATCAAAGATGCCAGCAAAGATATTTTTAATGTCAAATTTATAACAATATAATATATATTTTTATTTTTAATATTTTTAATGTCAAATTTATAACGATATAAATATACTAAAAGGTACAGCTGCCATAATACCTATGCTTTGATGCTCAAGGGTTTAAAAATTAAACATTTCCCTTATTAGCTGAAAACTAGTTTGGAATTTGGGGAGATCATCGTCTAGTGAGGTCGCAAACTTAGTTGCTATTTCGCTGTAATAATTGGGTTGGTTTAGATGTCCCTGAGTTATGTCTAAATCTGTGGCTTTGTATCTTACTTTAATGGGCAGCTGTTTTAGGAAGAAGGCCGCCTGGGGGGTATTGATTAAATGCTAGTATAATAATTGTACACATATACTAATTATTAGAATTTATCCCTTAGAAAGATATGAGGGCAATCCCCAAAAAAAGGTCTCCTATTTTTGGGATGTGGAGAAAGTTTTAATACGGTCAGGGGCGTAGCTAAAGGGGGGCATCTGTCCCCAGGTGCAGAATCCAAGGAGTGCCAAACTGATGTTACAACATTTTAGAATTAAATGTTTTCCATCCTTGACAAGCAGTAGGGGGTGCGAAATCTTCAGTTGTCCCTGGGCGCTGAAAACCCTAGCTACGACTCTGAATATGGTTGTTGGCAACACTGTTGTGAGTGGTGCCTTCTCCGCTACCATATAAGCACGCAGGCACTTCGCTTGGATGTTCAGTCTTGGCTTGGCAGCCATTCGAAATGGAGTTCCCGATAAACGTTACTGCCAAGTGCGAAGTGCGGGCATTTATTCAATTTTTGAACGCAAAAGGCGTTAAACCGGTTGAAATTCACCGCCTATTGACGGAAGTGCATGGATGTCCAAAAACGTTCGCAAGTGGTGTAGAGAGTTTACAGCCAGTCGTACTGAAATTCATGACGAAGAAAGGAGCGGGAGGCTGTCAATTGCCGACGAGACAATCACGAAAGTTGAGGAACTCATGCGTAAAGATCGGAGGATCACTCTGGATGCTGTCTGCATTTTGGTTCCTCAGGTGAAAGATGAGGTTTAACGCTTCCTGAAGGGCATGGCGGCAAGCTGGTAAGACATGGGCATTGTAAAACTGTCACAGCGTCTGCAAAAATGTATTGACCGAAATGGCGATTATGTTGAAAAATAAAGCATTCTTCAATCATTAAAGTGATGTAGCAATTATAGAAAATAAACGGTTCTTTGTATATCTAAAAATATAGGAAACCTTTTTTTGGGATTGCCCTCGTAACTCATTAATTACACTACTATATATAAGTGTAGAATAATTGGTTTGGTTGTTATGTCCACAAGTTCTGTCTAAATGCATGGCTTTGTGTCATTATGTGATTATTAATGAAATGCTCACCAGTAGCCAAGTGGTAAAGTGTCTGTGCAGTGGCAGGTCAGTCTGAAGTTCGAATTCGCTAGTGTGCTGGCTGCATAGCTGTTTTTGTGTTTTTCCTCATGTGTATATGAGCCAGTTTTCCGTAGAAAAATAACTCATTAATTACACACTACTAATGAATCATGTCACTTAAATAATGTGAATAATTATAGAAATATTATATAAGTGTAGAATAATTGGGTTGGTTGTTATGTTCACGAGTTCTGTCTAAATGCATGGCTTTGTATGATTATTAATGAAGGGCTCACCAGCGGCTGATCGGTAAAGTGTCTGCGCACTGGTAGTTCGGGCCGAAGTTTGTATCCCGCTAATGTGCTGGCTGCATGGTGTTTTTGGGGTTTCTCTTGATGTGTATACGAGCCAGTTTCCCTTAGAAAAATAACTCCTTAATTACACACTACTAATGAATCATATCACTTAAATAATGTGAATAATTATAGAAAAATTATATAAGTGTAGAATAACAGGGTTGGTTGTTATATCCACGAGTTCTGTCTAAATGCATGGCTTTGTGTAATTATGGGATTAGTAATGAAGAGCTCACCAGTGGCCGAGTGGTAAAGTGTCTGCGCACCGGTAGTTTGGTCCAAAGTTCGAATCCTGCTAATGCACTAGCTGCATGGGTGTTTTCGTGGTTTTCCTCATGTTTATACAAACCAGTATCCCTTAGAAAGATAACTAATTAATTACACTAATAAATCATATCATTTAAATAATGGAAATAATTATAGAAATATTATATATAATAAATAATACATAATGATAGTGCAATCATCGATACTCGTTACACATACACACATTGCACATATACACAGTACACATACTCATTACACAAATACTAGTTAAATTATATGTGTATGTGTGAGCATGGTCGCTATATTATAAAATAATCGCTTATTATATAATAAATAATTAATTACATTAATAAAATCATTAATTTTATACTAGTATTTACGAGTATTTAATTATCCACTGCAATGAAATATTTAATTTCATAATTATGTGTATATTTTGTATACTGGTATTTATTTAATTATCCGCTTTGATGAAACATTTAATTACTATTAAATATTGTAATAATAATGAAATAATTTTTTAATTTTTCGATTCGATGAAACAATTAATTACTAAAAATCATTAGTTTAAATAATCACATAATTATGTGCTCTTATTTAAATTATTTTATGTGTATTTATTTAATTATTATTTAATATAATTAAATTTTATCTAGTATTTATTTAATTTTAATTTTTTTATGTATTATTTTTTTCTTTAACGCTCCGCTCTAGTAGGAGACAAACTACTAACCTCGTCAGTACGCACCCTAAGAAGGTTTTCCCCAAGGAGGTTTTGGTTTTCCCTAAATTCTCATAAAGTCCCCCTCGTTACTCCGGCTTCTACAGTAACCTAAACATCAACAGAACGCTGTTGGGGTTGGTAGCCGAGCTTGGCAGTTATCGCCGCCGGGTCGCCAGGGTCCGGGTTATACGAAAACTGCTAAATCCTCGTCAAACTTAATAAATATGCACACAGATATGCCGATAAGTTAACTTTTCCTTGATTTGTAACCACACTGTGGCGACATCATTTCGTTTGTGTAAAATTATGTACAGTTTTACGTAAATGTCGAACAGAAGACGGATGCATTTGCGAACTCGGCGTGTGAAGCAATATTATGCAGAGTAAGGCAATCAAGATTGCGATCTGAAGATAATGCAGTTAATGTTTAAATGGGAAATGGATAGTTATTATTCATTATGTTACCAGAGAATTATTAAACTGGGTAAAATCGCTAAAAGGGGTATTGAGTGCTCTGTCGAAATATATTTACTAGAAGATTTGAATTTGATAATGAATGTATCCTAAAACTTGTCTTAAGTCAAAAGTTTGAAACTTGATGGCTAAATGTAAATATAAAAGTATGCATGTTAAAATATCTGCAATTAGTCACATAGGTCAGGTTAAGTTTTTATTAAATAGAGTAAGGCATGCAAAAGCTATCTGCCTAAAGGGAGAGATGCCATCGTGGAGGAATTTCGAAGAAAAACTGACCTTTGAGTGGGTATTAAAAATAATGCATGTAATTTTCATTCATATTATATTTATACATATTTTTATGTAAAAATTTCGGGTATATACTAAATTATTGTAAATTACTTTACTCGAAAAATATAATGAATGCACAGGAGTTAAAGATTTGCACATGCCCGAAATGAAAAATATGCGTATTTATGCATATGCTTGCAAAAAGCATGTATCTCCCTTTAAGAAAATACCTAAATATTTATTAAATTATATATAAATGCATTTGAATTGAAGGATTGATTCATTCACGAACTCCTGTGAAAGTTACAGTGAAGAAATCTAATTATTAAATGCATCTTAATTTATAATGATTAGAAATATTATCTAAATATATAATAACCTCAACATTGAATTGTAAACATAAATTGAAATCCTGTTGACAAATACATTTATAAAACTATTTAAGCAAGAATTGTTCGTACTGGAAAGCAATTTCGTTAAAGGTATTGTAAAGCAAATTCTGTGAGTGCGTTCTTAATTAAGTAATAAAGTTTAGAATATGTATTGTTGAAATTAAGGGTAAAGAAAATTTGATAAGTATAATTAAAAGAATTATTCGCTTGCATTTTAAAATAACTCAGTTACAAGTTTTAAATAATATTTAGAAAAAAAAATCCTTTTTTTTTTTTTAATTCGATTTCGAAAATTTTCAAACAAACTCAAGTACATAGAAATGATCACCAATATTTGACGTACTTGACTATTAAAATAAAAGGTGATCTAATAAGAAATGGACCAGACCATTAATTATAAATTGACTTCGATTTTTCGATTGAAAAGATGGCTCAGAAGCTAAAAAATCATGACATATTTGAAAAAGTATTTTAGGAAGAAGCTCTATAAATAGCAAAGAAATAATGCATAATTTTAATATTAATAATATAATAAACTTTGATCTTAATTTTCGTAATCCTTAACCGAATAAAATCGAATTACCTTAAAATTTTTTCTAAGGTAATTAACGAAAACTTGTGAAAATATTTCATTCAGATTAAACCGTTCGAAGCAAACTGTTCTGTGAAAAGTATAGCATTTAATTCCGTTCAGAATGAAATGTTGTTTAAAAATGTATTCTTTTCACATACTTAAGACTCTGAAATACCGTAGAAAAATATATACATTTTATATGTATGTTTACGACGTAATTACAAAATATTTACATCCGATAGCGTCAAAACCCATTAATCCCCTTAATGGCAAAACACTGAATGCTTTGGTCACCACGAAGGGATCGCCAGTGCTTCAAAGCAGTGTATGGGGGAAACCTGTTAGGGCCTCTCCTTACCTCCTACCTCCATGGGTATACCTGTTTTCGTAATACTCGTTTAGATTTGTAACATTTTTCTAACTTTTATAAAAGGCAACGGAGTGAGTATGGAAAATTCGGAGGATTTCTCATGTGAAATGTATAATATATATATTTTTTTTTTCTTTAAATTATTCATTGGTATGCCTTTTACTAACGTTTCACTTCATTCTGCAAAACTAAAAATTACGGGAAGCATTTATTTTCTGATTACGAAGTAACAAACGCACCGAAAGTTTTACTATGTAGAAGATATGTTGCTTTTATTTTTTTCTCTACTTTTTTTAATATTAGGTAAAACTTAGTGAGTCAATGAATTTTTCCGGTGCCCTCTTCCGTTCCTTAATTTTCAATCCCTTTCTTTCAGTTTCCCTTTTTTTTTTTCGCACACCTTTAATCAAAGCCCACAAGTTAGTTTTTTTTTCAGACAATTCCTAAATACTAACAAATTATAAATTTATTGTTTAACGTTTTCTAAAATATATTGCATTTTCATGTGTTGTTTGGTTTTGAAGAAACTTAACACATTGAATAAAATTGATTGCAAAATCTCAAGTATACTGTATTTTTGAAAAGGGCAGTAATATATATTTTTTATATTATTTTTGTTATTTATCTACACTGTTGGCCACCGTAAATGCAACACCCTGAAGGAAGCATGCAAATAACATGAAATTTACAACATGCATTAGCGGATGTGAGATATGCAAATGATTAGAATTTCAGCGCATACGCCTGTGGCGCCACATCAAAGCGCTATTTAAGGCTTGGAGTTTTCGACGATTTCAAGTACAGCAAATATGTTTTCTTGTGGTTTTTTCAAAAAAAAAAAAAAAAAAAAAAAAAACGATCAGTTTTGCTTCATACTAAACAGCGATCATCGTTTGATCAAGTATCCGAATTCGACAGAGGAAGGATAGTTACCTACCGAGAGTGTGGATTATCTTTCAGGAAAATCGGTAGTCGTGTTGGACGAAACCAAACAGCTGTAATGCGGATATATGACCGTTGGATGCAGGAGGGTACGACGGACCGACGTGTTCGATCGCATCCACCTCAGTGCACCACTTCACGTGATGACAGGAACATTGTGCGCATGGCAGTGACGGATCGTTCAGTCACATCACGAACCATAGCACAGCTCATTCAGTCTGTAACGCATCATCCAGTGTCTGTGCGTACCATTCGACGCCGTTTACAGCAGAGTGGTCTGTCCGCAAGTCGTCCATTGCTTCGTCTACCCTTGACGCAGAACCACAGACGTCTCCGCCGCCTATGGTGCGATGAAAGAAGGATGTGGACGGTAGAATGGAATGAAATTGTCTTTACTGACGAGTCACGCTTCTGTCTGCAACACCACGATGGTGGGACTCGAGTCTGGAGACACCGTGGAGAGAGGATGCTGAACAGCTGCGCTGTGCACAGCCACACTGGTCCTGCACCGGGTATTATGGTATGGGGTGGTATTGGATATCACTCTCGCACTCCTCTAGTACGCGTTGTCGGTACTTTAAACAACCAGCGCTACATCTCCGAGATGTTGGAGCCAGTTGTCCTTCCTTACCTTGAGGGCTTGCCCACAGCTATATTTTAACAGGATAATGCGCGACCATACGTGGCACGCATTGTCCAGGGGTTCTTCGTCAATCGCCAGATTGAATTGCTTCCCTGGCCGGCTCGCTCTCTGGATCGTTCACCGATAGAAAACATGTGGTCCATGGTTGACGAAGATTACATCCCAAGCTGCCACACCAGATCAACTTTGGCAACGTGTGGAAGCTGCTTGGTCTGTGTACCCCAAGAACAGATCCAAAGTCTCTTTGAATCAATGCCGAGGCGTGTGGCAGCGGTGATCTCCAACAATGGCGGCTACTCTGGCTACTGATTCTGGAAGGAACCACGCTTCACAGAAGTTTATAAATTTAATCATTTGATACTTAGTCAACATGTTATCTAATAAATAAATTTTGTTGTGACATCTCTTGTCTTTCTTGGTGTTGCAAGTTGGGTGGCCAGCAGTGTAATAACATCTCTCCCAATTTCAACACATAAGAAACATACATAATATGTCAGAAAATGCCTTCCAATGTTTATATTTGAATCCTAGTATAATTAAAGTACTGGATTTATGTTTGATTTTCTTAATAATGTTCTCTCACAAAAGACTATGTATACATACTTTTACAAACATAACGAGTATGTGAAGAATTAATACATGTATGCAATAGATTTTTAGGAAAACATATCATAACGTGAAATGTAATGTATGAAAATCTTCTTTATAATGTATTATATATTATATCTGTCAGATGATCTTCATAAAATATCAAATGAAGAACAAAGTATTTGTGTCATAGTATATCTGATCTGCGAAACAAAACTACTCTGGCTCTAGAGATCAACGTGCCAGTGAAATTGTCTTATAGGTATTACAAATTACTTATAATTTGGTATTTTGTTTTTATAAAATAAAGTGTGAGCTCTTTGTTAATATTTTCTTACCTCACCACTGGATATTTTAATCAAAATTTTATATAGGTTATTAAAATACAATTTAATATACAGAGTGGTTATAATTGAAGTTCCACTTTGAAATGGTCAATTAGTGGACCAAATGTTATCAAACTTGGTATTCGTGCAAAGGAGATCATGGGAATTTATTTTCCGCGAAATAAAAAGTTCAAAAACTCACAACCAGAGGGAAAATGCCGCTGTATGCAGTATTGTTAAACAAAATAAGATGGGAAGACATCGGTTTAGAATGTGTTTAATCGTTTCTGAAATGTTGTTCAAAGGGACGTCCACCATTTTTCGAAAGCAAGTTAAATCATATTACTGCATTCTCAGCAGCAGCTCTTAGCATAGCAGGAGGAATGTTACGAACATCCCGAAGTGAAGTCACCTGCTGCTCTCTAACAAAGTGCATGAATCCCAGAAATTCTTTGTTTCGTTCCGATAGCTGTTGCCGCCGCGTCTACCTTTCAAAGCTGCAGGCTGTATATCGAATATCTTCATTAGGTTGCTTCATGCAGGGATGCAGGAACAGAAATGCCTTAGTGAGTTTTGGAGACAAGATATAATGCATAGAAATTCTTTGTCCCTAACGAAGACTTCTTTGTCTCGAAGAAGAATGACTAGCATCATATCATCTGCCGGTGGGCAAAGAGTACAAATAATGTTGCCATGTTAGATCTAAATGCTACTACTGCCAAAATAAGGCTAAATTTCGTCAAGTACGCATTCAAAAATTCAATAAAATGTCTACTTTTAAACGTACTGTTATTCATGGGTTTGAGAAGATATAACATTAGAATTTATATGCCAGTAACTAATTAATTGCAAGAAATATGAGATAGATATAGTGTTAAAATATAATGTACTTGGCTTCTAAGAGCGTCCAACGAAAGATTTATAGAAACTTCTCTTTCTCTGTTTGTCGAAATTTTCAAATTTCAAACAACATTTTGAAAACACAAATTTCTCCTTTCTCTGTTTTTCGAAACAAATGAAAAACAATTTTTATGTTTTGAATTAAAGATGACGAAAAATATTGTATGGAAAAAAACTATGATGCTTCTTTTTCTTTGTAGAAGGTATTAAAATTATAAGAATCGTAGCTGAGAGAAGTATGAATGTTTGCTTGTAGAATAGTGTAAATTCTTTGGTTTGATATCTCATGATATATTTTAAAGATAATTCTTGTTAAAGAGACATCATATTTCATTTGCATACGCATAAATCTCGAGAAAAATCTTAACGGAAATTCATTTGAATATTATTTAATTACCACCATGATATAATTAAGTTAAAAAATTACACTGAATTAAATTGAGATGCAATATCAATTTCGCAGCACACTGCGCAAGTTTTATTATTAATAAACTTAATTTGAAATTTTTTCTTACACTGTCATCACAAAAGTCCTAACGCAGATTTTACTTTTGCAACCGTTGGTGATACACGCATACTTAAAAAATGCGTTAAAAGACACTGATATTCATATTTCTGTACTTTTAAATTTAAAAAATATATATTTTGCAAAAATTATCAAATGTAATATTTTATATGTTCCACTGTTCCCTGTAACTGTATTTAGGAAAATTTTGTACGCAATATAAAAAACAAGAAAATACAAAATATGGGCTACCGTTAGACAAAAAAATCACCCAGATGTTTCATTTTTAAAGTTGGAAATAATATTCAAAGACCGTGCACTAATTCTTAAGCGAAATTTTTGCTTTTCTACGTGTCTAAAATTAAAATATTTGTTAACAAAAAAGGGTAGCATGCATTTGGAGACTGTAGTGAAAAGCATTCACCAGTCTGAAAGTTTTCAAAAACGGGCTCTTATACCCAGAAACTTGGAAAACACTGGCAGGCTTTAGTTTTGGCATACAGCCAATTCGTAAGATCATATCCATAAAAAAATATTTCTGGTCAGAATATGACTCTAAAGGTGTAAAACTTCATGCTATTATTAATAACGTATATTAAGCATTTGAAAACTTATAAATTACTTTCTGAAACGTTTTCGGTATACCAATTGTAACAAAATTATAAATTAAAAAATTTACCATCAAGAAATCATGAAAGAATATCATTGAACGGCACTTAAATTAATGGAAAAATGAACATCGAATTATTCTAATTTTATTTATTAACTAGCTTTTCAAGGCAAGAGAAAAATTTCGTCAAACAACAATTTTTGAAAATTAATATCTGAGTCGCTTTTGTCGTACACTTGTCAAAGTCCTGAACGCAAGTATTAGATCCTAGGAGACCGCATACAAATTTCAGTTTATTAATTTTTATAAAATTGATTTTCTTAAATTAAAAATGTGAAAACATGAATATTTGGGTCATTCAAAACTTTGCGTAACTGTGTTATGTCTGTGGCCAACGACTACAAATATAAGGCCAGGTGAAGTCTTTGTTGGATACGGTGCAATTCTACCTAGAGCCGTTCAGAAAAATCCCCTTGACCTCCGCCGCCCAGAAATTTCCCTTGTGATGAGGAGGAGAAAAAGGAAAGTACTTTCAATATTCTGCTAAAAGGTTCACCGATCAGCGTGGAAAGAAAACTTAAGGAAAGGGGGGGGGGCAAAAAGAAGCACGGTGTTAAGTAAATTAATCGCTCTAATTCCTTAAGTTTGCTGCTACTGCGCAGATAATTCCAAAAGTCAACTTGTTACCTTATTTTTTTAAAAATTCTTTTCATGTAGAGCTGCTTTATGATTTCTAGAAATAAAAATATAGTTAATTTATATATTTGCCTTTAACTGCACAGATGGCAGGTATAAATGTTGTTGTTGTTTATATTCTGTTAGTTTCCTTTATCGTACAATCAGGCAAAAAGACATTAACTAAAGCATAATCGAGAAAATCACTGAAATTTCTCACCATTAATTCCATTCCAGACGTTAATGGTATTTATGTTGGTTGTATTGGCCAAAAACATTTTAAAAGAGCATAGTGGCTCTATTATATTAGTTATTAAATAAGTGATTTTAACTGCAAAATTTTCTTAAAACAGGGAATTTCATTGAGAAATCTGCCACGCTGTGAATGAGAAGGCACTAAATATAAAAATTAAAATTTTATCTTCCTTATTTAGAATCTTTTCTTAGAGCATTAATTTTACTTTAATAATTTCTATACTGGCAAAATTTGCACAGACCTATACTTTTTTTTTTTTTTTAAAGACTAATCTTAAATTTAATGAATGTTTAATGAAACATGAACCGTCTAATTCCTAAAATTTTTACATTTTACTATGCCCTAAATCTAATTAATAAATCATGACAATTTCTCGGTAATGTCTATTTAAATGCTATTGTCTAAGTATACCAGTTTTTAGACGGACAAATAACATAGCAACACTGTTTAAATTCTCATTTGAAAAGCAGTACTCGCTACATATAAACAATGAATTCCAAGGCAGTACGGTACCCGCCGCTTATTAAACTCACTGGTTAATAAACTCAGCCGCTTATTACGTTCAAATGACCAGGAAGCAAAACAAATGCACACTAATTAATAAGAAAACCGCGTTTATATAACACAGCAACTCCGCTTCTTAAACTCAGATTAGGAAAAGTACATAGATTGGGAAAGTGATAAGATTGGCACATGTCCGTGCCAGAATATTCCACTGGTATTTAACAAAGCTTATCTTGGTTCATCCATTTAGCACATTGTGGAGTGCCATTGTAGAGTATCACTCAGGTATTTTGCGTATAAAACGGTTTTGATCGACATTTTCCTATCCCCGGTTGCTGTACATATGGGACACTGTTCGTAATGCTCTTTTTCCTTCAGAGGGGAAGGATTTCACTTATTTTAATTGTGAGGTTTAAAACTGATATCCGGTTTGAAATAGACAAACCTCCTTCCATTATAACCAGACGCTTATTAAACTCAAATGCGCTTGTAACGAAAGTGATTTTAGTCAATATATGTATTTAATTTTGTTTAATTTTTTTATGGTACATTAATAAAGTTTGTCCAATTTTGGCATATGCTGTTAGTGCTTTTGTGCTAAACTTTTTGAGTTAGCAGTTAAGTTTATTTTATTCATTTTTTCTTCCCTTAATTGTGAACATTTAAATTGAGGAATACTTTTCAGTGAGATTTCCAATCTGCGTGGTGGATTTATTTTAGATGCTGATTACTTAAGAAACCCTTGTTCTTTCACTGTTAAATTTATTTCTGTTATTTAGCAAAATGCCGTTGCTTTGATTTTTAAGTCATTTCCATTGCTTAGTTCATAACAATATTATTAATCAGGAGAATGAATTTCATTTCTTTCTCTGTTTGGGTACCCAATATATGGCGCTCAAGCTGCAATTTGTTCAATTCGTTATTACTATAGAACTAGGGAGGAATTAAAAACAAAACACACGGGGAAGAGAAGGAAGGTGGGAGGTCTGAAAGCAGTTGTTTTTCTTTTCTTTTCCACTTTTCCCCCTTGCGCAACCCCCTTCTCGTTATACTGGCGCAGGCTATGCAGCTCACCTGTAAACAAGAATGCCAGATGCCAACTTATATTCAAGCCTAAATAAACTTTTTTTTTTAATATAAATTATATTTAAATAATACATTATTTTAACATAAAAACATTTTACGATATATTAAAAAAATGTTTGAAGTCGCAAAAAGTAGCATAAGAAAATGATGGATGTCGCAAAAATTTCGCAAAATCGGAAATACTGAAATTTTAGTAGCACAAGTTTGTCAAAAGTCGCAAATTCGCGAAAAATTGCACGATCTGGCAACACTCGCTCCAGGTACCGTTATTTTTTCGTGATCAGAGGAATATACATACATACCTGTAAATTCTTCATTTAATTTCCTTAAACGTGATGCAGGCGAAAGTATTTGGTGGCAATAATTTGAAAAGTATTTGCGGGTATATAGTAGATGACTTAAAATTGCGTTTCGAGACTAACAGCCCATTCGTGCTGGTGATGTCCACTTTTAGTCGTGATAGTTGAGCCGAAAAGGAAAATAGTGGATTTTTAGCCGAAAATTCTCCCTCCTCTTAAAGAGCTCAAGGAATGCTCGATTTCCTTAGATTGGTTGCACATTTGGCAATAACTTGCTATAGTTGTCGTATTAATAAAGTGTACTTCTTCCTTTGATGAAACATTCGAACAACGGAGAAGTAAAATTCATATTAATTTGATCATGTTTAAAATTAATTATAATTTTAAATTAAAATAAAAGATACGAGTTAGTTTTGTTATACTCTTTCAAGCACGAAATTACGCAATAATTATAAAATAAAAACACATGGATTTGAGATTGATTAACAATAAACTGTAACTTAAATTGAAAACAAAAATCTTTCACAGAGATTCACTTAAAAGAATACTCTGCACAGCCTGGCTAACCGGTTCCGCTATTATCCCACATTCTTTGAAATGGGAATAATTGAAAAACTAAATGCATACAAAACATGATTGTAAATCCTCCACCTCCGAAAAAAAGTCTTTTCTTCTTCCAGTTTTTCAAACACTAAACGCAGTTTATAAATTTAAATCTCACTTAGTCATTTCTCTGTAGCAACGAATAGTATCGTTAAATAATTGTATATTACCGCAACAAGAAATTTTAAAGGCAAAACAGCAGCTTTTGATTAAAAGAGAAACATTCAAATGAACTAAGAAGGATTTTTAATTAATGCTGCTGTTTGTAAACAAAAATAAATCATTCCTTTTGCTGTTATTCTATATTCAGAGAAGTACGTTTCTGCGCTATACAGTTTTTAAACATTCGGTTACAAAATCTATTTTTCATGAACACCCATTTTTATCTGTTTATAATTGCATAATTTCCAATTGATTTTAAAAAGAGTAAACAGAGTTCAAAAATTGATGTTATAATCTTTATAATAACAAAAATAGCTTTTAACTCAAGTTAAGAATTTTGAAAATTAGAACAGCAATTTCTTTTTTTTTCTACTCTCAATCCATGCACAGTGCTAGAGAAAGAATACAGAAGGGGACACGGACAGAGAAATTTCATATTGCTTACTGGAAATATGTTAAAAATGTTATCACCTTAGCACGGGTTTGCATAAAAATCTATCGTTTAATTTTTTACATAGAACTACATGGTGTCCAAAATACAGAGGGTTAGCATCACCTAACTCTAAATCATTTGATTACTTCATAACGTACAAAAAATTCGATTATCAGATACAGTTTGTTTCGCCCACTGCAGTCTGTAACTATATAACATCTATTATGTCATTTAATAAAATACATTGGTAGAGTGTATTCCCAACGTATATGTCTTTTATGCTGTCTAGCTAGATAATGTCTCTTCCAAAAAACAATTTCTCTAATGTCTAGAAACAAAATATTCTCTCTTTTGTTTATTATTTCGGCAATTTAATGCAATGTACGCATTTTGAAATTATTATACGCATCATAATGTTATTAAAAATTAAGTTACTAATACATAAAAACAAGCGTCTTAGCGCCGAGATGTTTTCGTTAAATTTTAATTATCTGTTTCATAAATAAAACTACCGTTTGTTATGAATCGCGCTGCATGCAGCTCTCTAGTTTGCTGGAGCGAATTTTGATGAGTTATAAAATTTTCGACCACACCACAAAAAAATATGATAAAAACTTATCAGTGCCTCGCATTTTCATTTCGTTTGTTTAATAGCTTATGGCAAAGAACTGTCTGCCTAAAGGGAGAATGCCTTAGTGAGGGAACTTTTAAGGGAAACTCGTTCGCAATCAACGTCACGAATGGAGTTAAAAGTAAGAAAATTCCTATGTAAGCAACTAATTCGAGAGTTTCGCATTTTCTGAACTGGTGAAAATTTTAACAAACTGAAATTCAATTTTCGCAACATTGCTGTTGAAAAATGTGTAGAAAGTCGATCTTATCCCTTAGAGACATATTTTTATTAACTTATTAAAATTACTCAATCTTTTGAATGGCTTTCTAATTTTATTGGAAACCTTTGGATAATTAATTAAAAGATTGATTTTGTTTTTGGTGTGTGTGTGTGTGTGTGTGTTACATGTAATTTCCTTTTTCCGAGATAATTAGTTCGAATCAATCTTCCAAAGTTTAGTTTTAGAAATCTTTTTTTTTTTTTTTTTTTTTTTTTTTTAAACTGATTTTGAGCTGATTGCAATTTTTGTGCGGAACGCGGAAATCTAAAATATAAGATTGAACTAAAAGGTCAGAATGCAGCCATTTGTCATACATGTTAAGCTTTTGGATTCATTTCCTTTTTCAATAACAATTAGATGTCATAACACATATCCATGAAACAATTTTCATACATTGTGCTATGAAATTTAATTAAATTAAATAACCGTAAATTAAAATGAAAGAACCGTCTTCCAAGGTCAAAATTTGAAAGCTTTACCGTTGGCATATTTCACAAGTGCACATCTGTGTAGCTACCGAGGGAATGGCTTCTAGGATTGTCCAATGGGCATCCAGTAATATTTCTGTCATGCCACATGACCTTTCGCGTGCTTTAAGATTTAAGAAAGATGGTTGAAAATATTTTGTTACGCAATTTTCTGTACAAAATAATTAAAGCATCGTCGATTTCTTATGAATTTCATTGCGAAGTTATATCAAATATAAGCAATTGTGAAGATTTCACTACCTGGTTGAAAGAATTTGAAATAAATAAAAACACATGTTGGACACTCCTCAAAAATATCCATGTGAAATATGACTTAATAAGTGGTTAATAAAATGAAGAAAGAAATATGTGATAAACATCTGAGTCCAAATGCTATCTTTACATAAAACTATGTATATTAGAAAAATATTTACACCAATTATATATGTAAATAGAAGTTAGCACTTTTTATTGCAGTCTATATGAAAAAGATGCTGTATAATAATAGCCAATGCAGAATTTTATTTAAAGTGAACTATACTAATTTGCATTCGTTAGTGTGTTAAATTTCACATTTAATAACTGCTCACTCTTAAATGCCTGTCTACACTGTCTACACAAGAAATACTCATCAAACAGAATAAATATATCTTATTCACAACGAATATATTCAATTTATTAACATATAACTTTTAAGGTTAACAATGCATATAATCAGGTTATACACAATATATATTCTGAATCTTACACTTTAAAATTCAAAAGAATGCAAGCACTGAAATAAGAAAACTCTAGATTCATTGTAATACTTCCAGTCCTCAGCTCAATTAAAGAAAAATTATACACTTGAATTCTTTTAATCCACAGGTGTTAGTAAATGCATAATATTTGAGGCTATAATTGTAGCTTGAGTCATTTTCTCGATGTAAAGAGCGGTAATATGCCGTGAACATCAGTCCAAATATTAATGGGTGATAAAAATCGCGAAAGTAAAATGTCAACGATTAATTAAACTCATAAAACGAAAGCAGTATGAGGTTTTCTACTATTACGCCATACATTTATAACTGCGAAACAAATGCAAATTAAAACGTAAACAACATAAGCTCACATACACGAAGATTTAGCATCACAAGAGCAATAGAAGCTCATTCGTCCATTTTCGAAACCCCTCCCTCAGTGGCTACGCTGATGTGCTCTTGTGAAATATGCTTACCGTTGTTTTACCCTTTTTTTAAAACAGAATGTCAAAAACAGAAATATCAATCTAGCTGAATAAACTAATTACTTTTAATACTTGTTAAGAAAAAGAATTATTTATAAATCCCAGTACTTTATTTTTCCTTAATTTAATTTGTCTGGATTTTTTTTTTTTTTTTTTTTTTTTAAAATATCAGAATTACAAATAAGAGCATTTTTAGTCTTTCCAATTAAAGTTTTCCTCAGTACTTAGTTCTTGAACACAATTAAATCAAAATAAATTGTATAGTATGCTCAGTAATTTCGTTTAAATTATGATCGAACGGAAAAAAAAAAAAAGTTAAGTAATCCGCTCTATGGAGGTTAGTGCTATTAATTAGTATGCTAATTTGGCACATGGGTCGCCAAATTTCAGCCAGTCAAAGACATTGGATTTAAGAAAAAGTTAACGACGGAATAAAGCGAGCGAAGTTGCGAGGTCTTGGCTAAGTGAGGAGCGTTTATCTACTTGCAACCTACTTCATTTTCTTTTCTATGTGGAGGAAAGAAATTTCGGCTCTAAGTCCACGATTTTCTCTTGCGGTTAAACTTCCACCGAATAAAAAGACACCAAACCTCCGTGCTAAATCCCTTTTGGACTTATCGCTGTGCAAAAATGTTTTCACGAAAATTTAGTCTTGATTAGGCAAAAAATTTTTAATTCACTTTAGTTGATATTCATTTCAAGACTTTCAGTTGTGATTTTCTTTAACACGCTTTCATTTCTATTTGCTATTGTATGGATGTTACTTAATCTTGTATCTGTGATTAACTGCGATATGCTAATATGCACTTCATTAGCTGATTTATGTAAACGGAGAAAGAATCTCTTCTTGCTTTGATCCATTTATACTGATATATTCAGCGGCACAATACGTTTCTGTATGCCTTAGTTAACGATTTATTACCTCAAAACAATAAATATAGAACGCTATTTTACCTATATACTAGTTCGAGGCAAGGTTCATTAGCTTCATTCTAACTAGTTTCTGTGTTTGGGATGAGAATCCTTTGTTGCCTAACATTTTGGATTATGGCAAAGCATTGCGATGTTTATCTGTCGAGGAGCCCATTTTCTGGGATTCGAATCCGAGTCTTAGTGTTCAGCGATTTTTTCGTTTGACTGCTGGTGGGTCCTGCTTTTCTTTAAGAATTTTTTGACAAAAATTTCCCATCGTGAATATGAATTTGTATGATTATAGCACAATTAACTGTCTACTAATATTTTTGCTTTGCAGCAGGTATACAATTATGTGTATTCTTTGAGCAGCAATGCCATTTTAAACTTCTTCAGCTTTTTTCTATCTTTCTAACACTTATTTAAAAATAAATAATTAATTTTTTCAGCTTCACTCTAATCATAGTTGTAGCAAAAGCAATTCAAAGCAGTAAAGTAGTCTTTTCATGTACCATGTTTCATGTACACTGCTCAAAAAAAAAAAAAAAAAAAAAAAAAAAGGGACAGTGCTATATCTTCCGTTCTACTGGGCCGATTGACAAAATTCAAACTGCGTTTTTCATGTCTCGAAAGCGCGACTTAGGATATATATTAGATTTATCTATAGCACTATTCTAACATAGGTATTTTGACACAAAATCGGACTTTTTCTGAAATAACATATCAATATTTTTCCATATTTCGATTCTACGACTCAAATTATGCCAGTATACCAAGTTTTGTAAAAATCGTAGGAGTAGTTTTTAAAATATTCGCTCTCAAAATTTTAGCTCCTCAATGTTAATTGAATTTGGTAAATATTTATTAATATCTCTTTTTTTTATTAAATTTTTATTATTTTTCCTTTCACATTTCGAAATTTAGGTTCATTTCAAATAAAATTTACCCATTTTTTGTGTTTTATATTTTTAATTTCTATTTTTAAATAAATTTTATAAATTTTTCGAAAAAAATTTTGAATTATAACCTATAAAATTTTTACCATCATCTTAAAGTAGATGTATTTTTAAGCATATCTGCAAAAAATTAGACTTTTTTATTCAAAATTTTCTAAGATATACACGAATTTACATATTTTCGCGTTTTGAAATTTGGCATCTTTTTTTTTTTGAGCGATAATAACGCCAAATGTGATCTAAGGATTTTTGTTACAGTGAATTGCCACAGCTATTTTTAACCTTAAATTTCAAGTAAAATTTTAAGGAAAATTAATTATATGAAATTTTTTCCCTTAATGATACGTAATAAATATTTATTAATACTATATGAAAAGCTATTTTTTTAATTATAGATGATATTATTCAAATTTGTAACTATTTCTTTAATTTCTCTCTTTCTTCCTTTTTTTTAAAAAAATAAGAGTAAATTTTTGTAAGAGTAAATTTTTACCTTCGTTTTATCGTCTGCGTCTTTATCGTACTTCATTTAAATCGAATTGTCTAAAACTGAGAATTTTATGAAAATATTTTATGACATTAACTGCATAATTTATTTCTAAACAAACTGTTGCTTATGAAGTGGCTGAAAGAGCGGCTGATGCTATCATCCATATTTTTAAAGCACAGTATACTTTTATAGAAACATAAGATTTAGAATAATCAATTTTATAAAAGTCAAATTATGATATAAACATACAACCCTCTAGAGACTGAATTAATGGAAGTTCAATGGTTATGTAGAAATGATCTGCAGCTACTTAATGGCTGGATAAGTCAGCAGGTTCTGTTGACAAGTAAGAATAATTATGTAAACGACATCCAACATTCTGGATTCAATTAACAACGAGGATACGATGTTTATTAAATAAATTTAAGAAGTTTTAAAACATAAAAAATTAACTCATTTTTTATCCTAAAATGTATTTTTGTGGGTAGGGTATTTTCATTACATCCTTAAAATTCTAATTTAGAATGTATTTGTCAAGAACTGAATCCTAATCATCAGTAATATAATAAGTAATTATTACGGTTATTAATAAATCCTTCTTATAAAATAATTGCAAATATTTCAAAAAACTTTGTGTCTGAATGCAAATATTTTTCTATGCAAATGTTTTTAATTTTATATTAATCAAGATTGCACACGATATTATTTATTTACACTTCGATTCTTACCGTCAGCTCTAGTAGAAGTTACAAATCAATTATATTTAATTAAGGATTGTATTGGATTGGATTATTTAATTATGGCAAAGCACACGAGGGCTATCTGCCTAAGGGGAGGGATGCCTTCGTGGAGGACTTTCTAAGGGAAACTGGCTCGTATACACGTTACACATAGGGAAAACCACGAAAATGCCCATCCAGCCAGCCCGTTCGCTGGACTCGAACCTCAGGCCGAACTACCAGTGTTCAGCGTCTTTACCGCGCAGCCGTTAGTGGTCTATTTAATTAGGGAATGACCATCTAAGTTTAGAAACAGCGTACCGTAACAGCAATTCAATTATTGGCGCCGTATCTTTCATGTTACTCCCGATTGGCAAGCTACATGATTTTTAATGAGTTTTATTCGGGTTTTGCTAGTAACTTCACTTAGACATCGTGCTTAAACTAGGTTAGTTGGTTATTTGAGCATAGAAAGAACACGGGAGCTATTTGGTTAAGATGCTTTCATAGAGAACCTAGAAAACTACGAAAACCAACCATGCAAAGCCTGTGTTAGACTTCGCAACAAACAATTAGAATTTAACAATCTTCAAATGCTAGGCAACTGGTGAGGCTCCAATTAAATCTCCAATTTAATATTTTATTTGTAAATATTTGAAATATTGTTGCATTTTTAGAAACAGAAAGCAGAATTTAAGTTTTGTTAACTCGTTAGTAAACTACCAAGCCGTAGTGCAAATGAATATTCAATTTCTTTTGCAATAATTGTATTCACTTAATATTCTTGGAATATGAGCTAAAGAAGGAACGTTCTCGGAAGATTAAAGAAGTGTTAAAATCCAGTTATATTAGGTTTGTCTTACAAGCTCAGGATCAAAACGGTTCAGCAACTGCTCGAGTAGTTGACCTGTAAATGGCTGTGAATTAAGCAGATGACTTTTAATCTTACGTTTTCAGTCAGAAAACGTATTCCAAATGTTTTGTTTTGCATGACAATGCATCTTTTCATTATTCAATAACCAGTCGGAGAACCGCTTGTGTTCCGAAAATAAGTATGTGTACTCAATCGTCCTGCATGTTCTTCAAATTTGTCTTCTTGTGATTTTTTTCTGTCCCCAAAACTAAAGTTGCCTCTCAAAGGAAAGTTTTTTTGACATTGAAGAGACAAAAGGAGTATGACATCTACTTTAGAGGCATGTCAAAAACAGATCTCTTCAAGCCTTCTCTTCCATTACATGTTGTGCAGTCAGACCAAAATTTGCTTCAGCGTAAATTCTATAATATATTTTTATTACACTCTGATTACTTTATTAACATACAGTGAATATATACTAAATCTTTTACTTCAGCTTAAGTAATTCGGAATTTTTGACGGAATTGTTGTCGGAACTAGGACTTAGAAGATAAGTCAAATTAAATATTTCGATAACCCAATAAATTCAAGGTCGAAGTTTCAATATTTTATTTTCGGAGGGAGGGGAAATTTTTTCAGTTTTGGCCCATTATCCTAAGTATATTTGCTTCGATTCTTTATTTTTCCATACAAGCGAGAAATTTACGCATGGTATACATAGCTTCAAATAAAAATTTAATAATACACAGAGTGGTTATAATTAAAGTTCCACATTGAAACGGTCATAAAAGGAAAACTACTGGATCAAATGTAATCAAATTTGGTAATCGTGTAAAGGAGGTCAAGGGAATTTATTTTCCGAGAAAAAAAGGAAGTTCGAAACCTTACCACCAGGGGGGAAATGGCGCTGTATGCAATATTGTTAAACGAAATATGGGTCGGAATCTAGCTTAACCTTTTGTTACACGAGTTTAATATGTTGTAGACCCTTAAGAAACTTTGACGTAAGCAAATTACCATTTAAAGACGTTAAATTCGATAAAAGTCGAGTGCGTCATCCTCGTAAGGGAGAAATTCTTCCGCGAAAACCACGAATTAGCGATTAGAAAATGTGAGATATCAAATCACTCGCATAAGTGCGTACAATCTGGAAATCGTTTCTTACATATCGCTAATTTGTAATTTTTGAAGCCTGAATTCGTCCCTAAAACATGAAGATACTGATTCAAAACGCTTTTAATAGATTTGGGCCAAAGAAATCCCTCATGTTATCTATCTAGTTCCATTGCATTCTCCTACGTTTGGTATGGAATGACAGCTAGTTTCATAATTGAACCATTTTTCTCTGGAGAGCAGTCGACAGCGGGACCACTGTGATTGCAGCTCGCTTAGAGTCAATGTTTCGTTATACATGAACTGCAGTAACATGCATTTTAGATACTACAATTTTATGCAGGTCTGGGCGCCACCTCACATGTGTCGCACAGTTACTTAGGACACATTTCACGAATGAACGTCTTATAAGCCAACACTTACCCTCTTCCCGCCAGACCTCAATCTCTGTGACTTTTGGCTATGGGGTTATCTTAAAAGCACTGTTCATGACGATAATCTAAACAATTTGGCAGATATGAAAAATGTGATACACCGATATGCCCGTAACATTCCTCCTGATATGCTAAGAGCTGATGTTGAGAATGTAACAGGATTTAACTTGCTTTCGGAAAATGCTGGACGCTACATTGAACATGCTTTGTAACACGTTTCAGAAACGATTAAACACATCTTAAACCGATGTCTTCAAGTCTTATTTCATTTAACAGTATTGCGTACAGCGCCATTTTTTCACTGGTGGGGAGTTTTTGAACTCTTTTTTTTCTCGCGGAAAATAAATTTCCATAACCTCCTTTACACGATTCCCAAGTTTGATAACCATTTGGTCCGGGAGTTTTACTTTTATGACCATTTCAAAGTGGAACTTTAATTATAACCACCATGTAAATTAAACTTTAAAAGTTTGGTTCAAGTCCCAGCTTTAAAAATATATATATAAATGTAAATTTTAATATTAATCCTTTTAGAAAGAATGTTTTAAGAAGCTAATTTTCTCTCGCGTTATAGATTGTAAAGAAAAATATGATCTTTAATATGATTTAGATTGTTTCAGCCGATATAAGAATTTGGTTACTTGGTGAAACAGAATAAACATTGCTGGACTGTTTTATTTCTTTGTCATTTAGCAAAAAATTTTTAATTAAAATATTTATCCTTTGAACTTCGCTTTAAACTTTATTTATAGTTAAAATCAGTAGAAAATGAAAAGCTGTCTTCACCTGAAACGCAATTCATGTAATTGATATTTTTTAAAAAATGACAAGAATGCAAAATTTATGGAAGTCTAGCAATCGAAAAATCTTAATTTTCTTGTGTGAGCACTGAAAATAACGGTAGAAGGAAAGAAGAAAATTAGGGAGAAAAGTAAGCAAAAATTTGCAGGGAAATTTGGCTGTCAGACATACCAAGTTGTTTCAAAAAGTTGGACGCTTTTGAATACACTTTCGGGATACTTCAAAGAATTTAGGTGTTCAAAGAGAAAACACTTGGACGTGTACACCAGCAAATACCATCAATTCAACTTGTGTTAACAGAGAAGACAAAAACGATATCATTGCAGATTGTGAAGAAGTGAAGAGCAACTGGTTTTACACTATATGGTTGTATAAATTTAAATTACGTTAAAGAACATCATATCGTATCATAAATGGAGAATCCTATGATTTTCTCAGTCGAATTATTTGAAGATTCAGGAATTTATCCAGTGATGTATGTGGATGTCACCTAAAGATGTTTTTTTCCTCTCCTGATGAAACAGCGGCCGAGGGGTAAGTCGCTGAACACTGGTAGTTCAGTCCGAGGTTCGAATCCCGCGAACGGGCTGGGTGCATGGGCGTTTTCGTGGTTTTCCCCATGTGTAACGTGTATGCGAGGCAGTTTCCTTAGAAAGTCCTCCACGAAGGCATCCCTCCCCTTAGGCAAATAGCCCTAGTGTGCTTTGTCATAATTCAATAAACCAAAACCTCTTGATGAAACCAGTCTTTCCTTTCGTCTTATACCTTCAAAATGTTTAGGCTCTAAAGACTGATAAAGGCTCTGACCAAATACTTCATGAAGAACTTTCTAAGGGAAACCATCTGGCATACACAGTACACATGAGAAAATCCACGAAAACTCCCATGCAAACAGCCCGTTTACCGGGATTCGAACCCCGGAGTGAGAAGAAAAAATAAATTTTTGCGTAAAATCTAATATTTGTATTTTTTTTTTTTTTTTAATTTAAAACCTTTTATGATATTTGATTCTTGCGATTTCAAAAATAAAATATTTGACTAAAATATGAATAACATCTTAAGAAACCAAATGTAGGATAAAATTGGGTAAAGCAATGGGCACAATGATAAAACTGTTTAATGCAGTGTATGCAAGTCATCCTAAGTTAAAATGTCGGTTATACATCTCTCTTATTTATATATATCTTTTCTGAACGGAACATTGAAAAGCGTGTTAACTGTGCTTTAGTGTATTTTCTCTTTTAATATATGCAGTTTTCAAATGCATCGTAGTCTGGGTTACTAAGTATTCTTCCGAAAAAAACGCAATTCAAATAAATAAAATCAAATTCTGAAAAATTTATATTAATAAATGTATTTAAAATGCTCAGTTCGAAGGAATAAATAGAAAATTTTAAAAGAATTATCTGAAGAGACAATGCAATACAAGCAATTAAAATAAAAGTATAAAAATTTAAAAATTACCTAAAATAATAACTATGACAATAATATAATATAAAAACTATTAAAAAAAAACGCTACACTTTTATTAAGCAGTTTGAATAGGTAAATAGAAATTTTTAAAACAGTTATTCGAAAAAAAAAAAAAAAAAAAAAATGCAACTTAAACAATTAAAATAAAATTCGAAAAAGAAAAAATTACTTAAAATAATAACAGTTAGAATTAAAAATATAATATAAAGAATATTATTTTGAAAAAAGGAACGATGGTGACTTTTTTTCCTCTCACGGGAAAGGAAACTAGGTTGCCATATATTAAGAAGTTCGCCAAGTGAACTATTCTTGGCACAAAGTGAAAAAAAGTGCCAACATAAATTTGGGAATTTCTCCGTAAATTTCGCTCCAAATTTTACAAAAGTTCATTTTTAGGCGTAATTTGAGTTGTAGAATCGAAATATATAAAAAAATTGGTATGTTATTCTATACCCGATCCTTCATGTAAATACCTTAAAAATTGGTAATTTGTTCTATACCCAATCCTTCATGTAACTTTTGATTTCGAACATACCAGGGCGAATTGGTAATCTGTCTTAGGACACAACTCTGTGCCTGTTGCAATTTTTTCCGTAAGATTTGCATTTTTATGCCGAGACCGGGCAGGCATGGCATAGACCGAGACGCAATACGGTTTTATAAATAAGCAACTTGTTGTCTATTGAAAGTACATTGTTTCGAGAAATTAAGGGGTGAAGTTTGGCTTTACTAACTTGAAACTTATTAAGGATAGATGTTATGTGTGGGGTAGAGTTTTACAGAGGATCATCCCAAGATAAAGGACTTGCTTGGCCCATGGGATGACTTCTCCAAAGAGTTGCAAGTTTTGGTTGAATTTAATCTTCTTGGTAAACAGAACTGCTTAAGACTTGTTCACAGTAACCTTGATTTTCTATTTTGTCAGCCAAGTCTCGAGTATGTTTATGTAGTCTTGTAGTCGTTGTACTGCTGGGCTAACAAATACACTTTGTGAGAAGATCGCAGTGTCATCAGAGTGTTGTGTTCTGTGTGGTGGGAATGTCGTTCACGTAGATATTGAAAAAGGTAGGTCTAAGCAAACTGCCCTGGGGGACCCCAGCAAGGACTACCCTATGTGTTGAGTGTGTATTTGAGACGCGAACGGCAAAGTGTCTACCGGGTTAGGTAGGATTTAACTATGTTTGTAATGTAACCTGGGAAGCCCAGGTTGTGTAGTTTTTAAATGAGTACGTCCAGCCATACACGGTCGAAAACTTTTGCTATGTCTAAGAACAGTTCTCCTTTAACTTTCTTTTTCTGTAGCCCTTCATTGATAAGTTCCACAACACGGTATAGCTGGTTGACTGTAGAATGTCTGCTTCGGAATCCGAATTGGTGAGAAATGATGCTGCTATTCTGTTCCATGTGTTGATTAATCCTGGTTAATAGCACAGCCTCCATAAGTTTGCTAAGTGAGGATAGCAGATTTATCTGGCGGTATGACTCTGGTGAACTTGCAGACTTTTTGGGTTTCAGAATTGGTGTGATTTGAGCCAGTTTCCAACTTTCCGGGAAATGCTGCCATCTGAGTATAAGGTTGACAACTTTTGTGAAGAACAGTAGGATTTTAACTGGAAATCTCTTGATCATTCTATTGCTTATGGCGTCACAACCAGGGCTGTTGTTGTTCTTCAGCTTTTTAATGTAGGAGCAAACCTCCGACGGCATGACTAGGATCGTGTTGTCAGTATGTGGGCTTGCATATAGTTGTTGTGAAAGTCAGTAATTAATCTTTCTGTAATGGGGTCGCGAATGTTGTTAGTGCGAAACTGAGATTACAGATGCTGTGCTAAAAGTTCTGCTTTCTCAGTATCTGTGTAATGGATCCTTTGGGGGCCTTTAAGGTACGGAATGTTGTTGTGGCATTTTATATACCTTTTGACTGCTGTCCATATGGAGTTATCATCTCTGGAGAGGGACTGCAGGTCGTTAGCCCAGCGGAGTTGTGAGTAATAATTAGTGCGAGAATTGACTGCATCACACAGCCTATTAAAATAGTTTTGTCCTGTATGGATCTGATTCTCCGAAATTGCCTCCTGGGAGCATTGAGTTTTTCGATGAGCTGACTAAGTTCCTTGGATCTGACAAGTTTAGGCCGTTTCATTTCTCTCTCTGAGCACTTTTACAAGCATTTTGTACTGCACAGGTAAACTCCTCGAGTAAACTATCAATTTTATTGCCTGAATGTGTTGTTCGGATAGTATACTGAATGTTGTCAATACATACTAAATGTTGTACATAGTTGGCAAAAGTCTGTCAATCAATTTTAAAGGCTCTTTTGACTGGTGTAGTATAACTACTGATGTCCAGTATCATACGGACCGGATTGATAATTCGTCCAACACAGAAACATCCAGAGCAACACTGGTGTTTCTCAGAAGTCTAAGATACTAGAGGAACCAATAGTATATCGTGTTGGGGTAGCCGCTATCTAAAATGGGACCCTGTGAGCCAAGTTGAATATGACATTGCCGATAGTGTTAGAATTATAGCAGTTCCATGCGCGGTGTTTAGCGTTCAGGTCTCCATCTATAATTAAGTGTGTACCAAGTGTGAGTAATGTGTTGAGATCTGCCTCAACAGCTGTGCGGAGTTTTGATGGTGGAATATAAGTGGAGACAAACGTGTATGTTGTGTTTGTTATGATGGAGATGGCTGTGGCCTCAATGGCTGAAAGTGTGGGATTGTTATTTGATAGTGAGGAATAAAGCGCTTAAAAAGGAGAGCAGTACCAGGTCCTCTCCTTCTAACAGCAGTTATGTCTCTATTGAATCGATATACACAGTAATTTGCAACATAGATTGGGTTTGATGGGACAAGTGGGTGTTCTTGTAGGAATCATAGATCGGGACTGGGCTCATTTATAAATCTCTCAGTTCATTAATTTTACGAGACAAACCATTTGCATTCAATGTATAAATGATTACACAATTGTTAAGAACACTATACATTATACATTCAGAACCAAAGGCATTTTTGAATATTTCAAACAAAATAAACATCTTGTCAATAGTTTGCTCTGCAGCTTGAAGCTCAGGAATTTTATCTGTAATCTTTCTAATAATATCAGCAAAGGAGAATCCCTTAAAAGTATCAACAAGTTCCTTAATAAATTTAAACATATCAGCAAATACATTCGGGTCTACTTCTGTAGGTTTCTTCTTAATATTATTGTTATCAGTTACATTTTTTACATTTTTATCAGACAGTTTGCCATTTTCAAGTGCAGCTTTACCATTACTTGCATTACCATAACTAATGCCTGGTTTTGCATTATTTCGATTACCAAAATTTACATTGTCAGATACATTAACTTTACTTTGTATATTACCTTGTGAATTGTTAACATTACAACCACGATAATTGGCCGTGTGCCCTGGTTGTCTGCAGTTACAGCTCATAACATTGTCAATTCGTTTAGCCTTACAGTTTTCAGTTTTATGTGCCCCCGCGCACTTCACGCAGCAGGGCTTAAGTTTGCAATTTTCTGACGATTGGTGGAAGTGTTGGCAGTTGTGACACTACACAACACTTCCGATAGTATTATATGGGGTAACAGTAACATAAAAACACATGAAGTAAGTTAAGTTATGAATATCTTCTACGCCTGGTACATTCTCCAACTGGACTTGAAAAAGAGGCATAGGGACCTTATTTTTTTTTTATTTTATTTTTTTTTTTTTTTTTTGTGTGTGTGTGTGTGTATGTGATTATGGAAAAGTCTCGAGAACTATCTGCCTAAAGAAAGGGATGCCTTTGGAGAGGACTTTATAAGGGAAACTTACTCGTATACATGCTACACATGGGGAAAACCACGAAAACGCCCATGCAGCCAGCCCGTTTGCGGGATTCGAACCTCGGACCGAACTACCAATGTTCAGCGACTTTACCACCTTAGTTTTAATCTATGCATTTGTGAGACTTTACGCACCTTGTAACCAAGAGCTGTAAGCTCTTCATGAATCTCATCTTTAGGACAGTCTATGGGTAGTCCTCTAAAGACAACTTTAATTAGTTTTTCTACCTTGCTGATTATTAAATAATGATCTATCTATTTATCATCTAAGTACATTGTAATTAACCTATGATCATTCTCTGTCTTTGGGAACACTTTCGGAAACTCGTCATTCATTTTAACTGTAAATTTTAGTATCACTCTTTAGTTTTTTAACAAAATCAGAAAATTTTTCAACAGGTTTTACCATAATGGTTTTAATTCTCGGGTTCTCAATTTTAGTAATTTTAGGTCCATATTATCATTTCCATTATCATTTGCATTTAATCCATTAAACTGATTGCTTACGGGAATATCTACATTACACTTAATTAACTTTTCGGCTAAGTAAAGCCATCGGTATCAGTGATTTTGGTAGCTGACCTCTTATTCTTTTTTGATGGCCGCTTTGACTTAGCATTAATATTACCAGAATCATCATTAACATTTGAAACAGGATTAATAACATTTATTTTCAACATAAACATCAACATTTTTACAAGCATTAGATTTAACAATTTTCAGTTTGCTAGCCATTACATTTTTGGTAATATCAGTAACACTTAATAGAATCAAGAATGTCTGCACCAAAAATCTCACACTTACCTTTATATATCTGTGATAATTCTTGGGCAAAACAGCGGAAACAGTTTTTAACAGTGGAAAGTGTGAGTGCTTCAGAAATCTATCCTCGAATGCAAAATGTGTATGGCAGGGAGGGCGTTTGGCCTCCGGAGGACAAACGTCCAGAACCGACCGCGTAGCGGGAGGAGACCTGGCGTTTGATTCGAGGACCGAACTGCCGGTCCTTGAACCGGGGATCGGATGTCCGAAACCGGCTGGAAACCACTGTAGGCGGCGTGAACCTTGCGCGGGAGATCGTCGTAGGCAGTGGTGGAAGGCAGGAGACTTTGATCGATGGGCTGGGACTGTGGGAATGGCTTCAGCCTTGCCTGCGTGCGTCTCCCACAGCTCAGCGTCATCCTCCTCGTGGCCCCGCTGAAAACTATACGATGCCTTGGTCCAGGTCTTGGCTCGTATAAGCTAATGACGCTGAGCAAACAATCCCAGGGGATCGTCTGGTGAGAATTTCCGGAACCGACCATTTATGGGAGGAGACCCGAGGTTCTCCCAGACAACTGGCTGGACTTGAGTCCTGCCAGCTTCGATTTGTTGGGCATATAATCAGACTTCACAGGACTAGAACCATAGGTCCATCCTATAGTAGGTGCGGGCTTGCAGGGACCGTACTGTTACTGTCGTGTCCGTCGCCTTTGCTGTGGGGACGCTCATGTAGATATTAAGCGCTGTGCCGGGGGGGACGGCTCCTCGTGCAGCCCTCAGTGTGATGGATTCTGGAGATGAACATGAGAAGTCCCTGCGGGCTGTTTGTGGGTTGGCGCCCCACCGGCACAGTCAACTGAGGAAGGCCTCTGTATCATGTTAAGGCGCTCCAGAAGATGCCAGGTAATGTTGCCCGACTTAGAGTTAATAATGTATGAAACGCAGATCGGTATTCCGATGTTGTAGGGATTTTGGTAGTGGAAGAAGCAGTACTGACGACAGGCCACGACCTGGTGAAGCGCATGTGGAACACCTGGATGACCATGGAAGCAATTGCAGATGTGGACAGCCTCGCGAAAATAAATCGGCGAATCACTACTTGAGAAATAGCAGAGGAAATGTCTACACGCATAAGGAAGTGTACACACAACAGTGCGTGAAAGGTTGCGGTAACGTAAGATTTGTGCGTAATGGGTGCCAAAACATTTGACAGAGGAGCAGAAGATTCATCGCATATCTGTTTCTATGCAACACCTTATGCGGTACCACGAAATGGGGAACCAATTCCTTTCAAGGATCATTGCCGCTGATGAAACATAGTTTCATCACTTTGATCCAGCCACCAAACGCATGAACATGGAATGGTGACACTCTTCATTTCCACGCCCGAAGAAGGCTCGCACGTCCACTAGAGCTGGTAAAGTCTTGTTAACGTTCTTCTTTGACGTCGAAGGCTCACTACTGTTAGAATAGTTACCTACGGGCACGACTGTCACTGCTGCCACGTACTGTGCCACATTGCAGAAACTGAGAGAGAATATCTAGATCTGTCGATGTCACATGCTGTCATGTGGGGTTATCCTCTTGCATGATAATGCTCATGTGGCTGTGGTGTGCCAAACATTGTTATGGCAATTTCACTGGGAGGATCTCAAACTTCCCCCTTACAGTCTGGACATCTCGCCGTGTGACTACCACACTCAAGAAATCTCTGAAGGGACGACGATATGCCGACGATAAGGAGGTCCAAGCTGCCATTGAAAATTGGCTCCACGACCAACCTCGGAGCTTCCTCACCCAGGCTACACATCGTCTCATTGACCATTGAGACACTTGTTTCAACCTACAAAGTGACTTTGTCAAGCTTATCTGTTACGTCTATATTACGTCTTTTTTTTTGTATACTAATTCATATTTATATTATTAAACCATTTCTTTAACCGACAGTAATGCCACTTTCGTTTGAACGTCCCTTATTTTTGAATGATATTTATGGATAAATCTACGTTAGAAATTTATTATTAATTTTAAAGTAATTATGTTTTTATTTCGAATAAATAGATTTATGTTTCTGCTTTTTCTTAAGGAATAATTTTGAGATCTTTTAATACAAAATATGTGATATTAATTTTTAAACATGTCTGTTTTTAAAAACGAAAAACAAAGCATTTGGAAATTAAACAATGTTATAATATCAATGTCAAATTTTCATTTCATATTTTTTGATACAGTGTAAAGTTATTTTATATTAATTAACTAGTTATATTTTGGATCTTTACGGTCACTTCTTCCTTCTGTTTCCCCGACAGAATGCATATTATAGTTCGGATGCATTTAAGGTGAGGATTTTAGCTTGTAAGCTTGTGAATTTATCGCATGAAGCCGAAGAGCTGAGAGGACAGTTACATTCGATGGAAATTCGATTATTCTGACAGTTTTCTTGTGAGTGTAAGACAAAACTTCTCTGTCGAAACCGATCAACTAGTGTGTCAAAACAAAGATAAAAGCAATTAAGTGCTTTTTGTTATCCATCATGCTAATCTAGTTTCCTAAAAAAATTCCAGAGCCATTTGTGCTAAAGATTAGCTTTATACTTCTAAGCTTGACAACAAGATTTTGGTATTTTTCATATATATAAGAAAATAATGTTAAATTATTTTTATACAAAAGTAAAAAAAGTTAATAGCCAGTACATTTAATTTGTTTTACACAGCACCAAAGGAGGGAGATAAAATTTTGTTTACTTTGTGGTTTCTCCCTCATTTGTTATTTGACGAGTAAACGAATTCAAACGTATTTACGTATTCAAACATAATTAAAATTTTCCTGTAATTTCATGAGTTATTTTTTTCCTCCGTTAAATGCATTTAGATTTTTTTTTGACAGATATTGTGGATTATTAGAATATGTCAAAGCAAACAAGGACTATCTGCCTAAGGGAATTGATTCCACCAAGGACTATTTTCTAAATGAAACTGACTCACATTTACGTTACTCATGACGAAACTGCGAATTCCAACTATGCCTAATTTCTCATAATCGCCTGGGTTCGAATGCGAGTCGAACTAGCAGTAATCAGTAGTCTTACCCAGACGGCCACTGGTGGTTGTTTGGCAAATTTGGAAGAACTGATAAATGTTATTTAATAAATGTAATATTAGTATTTGAATCAGATTCAGAAAAACCGGAATATCGGATTCTTTTCTGCCCGGTACATCATTTGAAATTTGCTCTAATGGACTGTAGCGATTTCTTATTTCGAGTTTGTCCAAATATTTAGCCTTTGGGATTTTAGGTCTTTTGAATCTAATTCTTCTCATATTAGTTTTGGGTAAAAGCTTAAATTCTGCATTGAATTTGATACCTTCCTGCCTGTTGGAAGCATTGAAACCTGTCAGGTTACTAATATGGATAGTTAATTTATTGAGCACTTCTTTACTATACAGAATTCCAGACAGTTCTGGTCCACCAGCGGCCGAGCGGTAACGTCGCTGAACACTGGTAGTTCGGTCCGAGGTTCAAATCCCGCGAACGGGCTGGCTGCATGGGTGTTTTCGGGGTTTTCGCCATGTGTAACGTGTATACGAGCCACTTTCCCTTAAAAAGTCCTCCACGAAGGCATCCCTCCCTTAAGGCAGATAGCCCCCGAGTGCTTTGCCGTAATCTAATAAACCAATCAGACAGTTCTTCTCACTGCGACCTACGGTTAGGCTTGCATTTTGAGTGCCCTCTTGCGGCAGTGACCACTATACACTTATAAACACCCATGCTTTCTCCGGGTTTCGAACCGGCTTCTTCAGTACGGCAGTCATATTATCACGGTATGGGTGGTCTCTGCTAACGACAGCAACTTTGCTTGACCGACTCAACATTTATGCTTTTACCTGTCTGTTTGTGGTGGATTTCACGGTGGCTTTGGAAGATAATATAACCAAATATAGCACGTTCTGAATCCTGATATCACAAATCCAGTGCAACAATCAGCGCCGTCTGTTTACAGAAGATGATTAATGCTGTTCTCAAATCTTTTTCTTAATGTTTAAAATAGGGCAAAATGAATGCGGTTGACAAATACGCAATACGACTGATTGCTTCCATAAAATTTTGTAATTTTTAGCAATTAAAAATATCTAGAAATTCATGAACAGGGGGTGTGTTATCAAATTGAATAGAAGCATGCCAGTGTATTTTTTATATTACGCAAAAAAGGGAATTTACATTGCATCGATTTTGAATAAAATTCACAAGGGAAGGATTGCCTGAAAAGGGATTTATTTTGCAGATAGTTAAAAAATTTACTTTTCTTAAGATTTTCCTTAGCGGAAGATATATTGTAAAATGAAGAGTACAACAATGCTTTATATTAATTTTGTTCCTATTTTTTCCAGATGAACAGCTCAAGACACCTTTCGACATTGCTACAGGCTGTATTATTTTCTGCAATCCTCTGCAGAGGTAAGATTCACAACCTTTCGATAACTTTTATTACCCGAAAAGGATTCATTATTGTAAAGGAGTTGTAGTTCAAAGAGTAGAATTTTTATAAATAGCATTATGACACCTAAAATCTGTTTCAGCTTTGCATGGAATTTAAATTGCATAGCTGCAATCAAGTACCCACAGTTATGCCATTATTATTATTATTTTCCTTACGCCTCATAGTTTTGGGACGTAAGAAGAAACTTACTGCCACTTTTTAGTGTACTTTTAATCTCATGCTAATTTCTATGTACATGGAAAGCTAGTCTAAACAGCAGATAATATTTATTCGTGGTCCTTCTTAATTCCTGTTTCACCATTAAACGTTTGTTGAAAGCTTTCTTTATTTCATTTACTGATTTTTTTCATGTTTCGAGAAACTTAGGAGGCTCTGTAATCTGACTCTATTTTCCTAATTTAAATTGCCAACTAATTCCCTTGGGACGTTAAGAATCATTGTGCACATTAATTTTTACGCTTACGTTTCCCAAGAACGGCACCGAAACAAAAATTATTAAAAGAATATACAATTATTCTTCTTACGTATATTCGAATTTTTGGAAAATCTAAATTAGTATTCTGTTCGAGAAAATTAGAGGATGATCTCATTTTTGTTCCTATTTTTTCCAGATGAACAGCTCAAGACACCTTTCAACATTGCTACTGGCTGTATTCTTTTCTGGAACCCTTTTTGATCAAAGATTAAAATTTTCAAGCAACGTATACTAGTTTAAATATTTCTGTTAATTATCTGCATTTGAACTCAAAATTACTCTTCTTTATTATGATAAGCACATGAAATAGGCAAATTGAAGGCCGACAACGTACACTGTGAAGGAACGCATGCTGGAATACAGGTCTGTAGTGTTTGAGACTTCTGAGCCGGAACATTATACACTGCTCGACATTGAAAATGCAACACCAAGAAGGAGTGGTCAGAAAGTGATGAAATTTGGAAAAAGACAGAGACAGCAAGCAGCAATAAGTGATCTTTATTTCAAAATGATAACCAGAGTGCAGAACGAGAACGGCGTCGGCTCAGTGGGATGTAAGAGCACCACGGACAGCGATGCACGAAGAAACACATCTAGGCATAGAGTCAATAAGAGTTGCGGGTGGTGTCCTGAGGGATGGCTCTCCATTCCCTTTCAACCATTTGCCACAGTTCGTCTTCTGAACGAGGCAGGGGGGAGTCTGAAAACGGCGTCCAATCACATCCCACACATGTTCGATTGAAGACAGGTCAGGAGAGTACGGTGACCAGGGAAGCATCTGTATACCTTGCAGAGCATGTTGGCAGATACGAGCACTGTGTTGTCGGGCGTTATATTGCTGAAAAATTGTATTAGGCAGCCCCTGAATTTAGGGGATTGCTACCGGCCACAGTACATTATCCAAGTATCGTTGGTCCGTCATAGTGCCCTGAATGCGAACTAGAGGTGACCTGGAATCCTAGGCAATAGCGCCTCAAACCATTATGCCACGTTGTCGCGGGGTGGGGCGTTCCATGGTTACTGCCGGATTAGATCTGTCTCCACGCCGACGCCACACACGTATGCGGTGACTGTCGCTGGATAAACAGGAGCGTGACTTATCTGAGAACACGGCGTTTCGCCATTCTGTCATTCACATCGCTCCAGTCCGACACCATTCTAAATGTTCTCGTCTATGCTGTGGGGTCAATGACAGTCTTCTTAACGAACGGCCGTGAGTGCAGGCCACGTTCAACCAATCGACGGGAAATGGTTCTGTTCGACACGGGAACATCCAGAACATCTGCAGAATCGCGGTACAAGTGACTTGCGGGACCGCCACAGCTTATCGGCGGATGCGTCGATCCACGCGTGCTGACGTCACTCTGGCTGCACCTGCACCCCTCTTTCTTTCCACATTTCTTTGTTCCAACCATGTTCGCCATAGCCGATGCACCGTGCTCGCACCCATGTGGGTATCAGCTGCGATTTTGACGTAAGGACCAACCCGCCCTTCTCAGTCCGATTACCATAATCCTCGTAAAATCGTCTATCTGCTGGAAGTGCTTTCGTTGAAGGCGGCCTGGCATTCTTTCATATTACACGTATCCTCCGGGAGAAAAACCAACTTTCTTCGATAATTCGTCCGGCAGAAATAACGACACGAATATTGCCCATTCTGCACGTTTCTTCTCTTATATCTTACTTCACGTGTGTCGGAGAGTTGCACATTTCACATGATTCGCATAAGTCAGTGACGTGGGTGTACTCTAAAATTTGCATAAATTTCTGACCACTCCTTGGTGTTCCATTTTTAATGTCGAGCAGTGTACATTAGTTACAACTCAAAACGCACTATTTATATACGGAACAAAAATGGTCGTCAAAATGTTAGATGCGAAGGGTCGCAGACACAAATTGAAGCCTCCATTATCCTACAGTATGATATCAGGAACTTAGAACCTCCTTTTGAAATGCGAATTGGTTAGCAGACAGACTAGGAGAGATTGGTTTCAATTATTGGAATCAATAAAGAACTTTTTCCCCTCCATAGTCGGCTTCAAGAAACTAGGACACCATTACAACCGAGTTCGTTTTAGATATTTAGGCTGCCACAAGAACTCATAAGCTGAGATAAGCAGTTCTCCTCCATCCTGGTTAACGAAGTTGGATTTAATGCGAGGAAAAACGGTAATTTTGATCTCGGCCAGATATAACCTGAATTGTGAATTTAGATGCGTCTTGATCTGTTGACAGTGACGACCATTTCATTTGCCTTCTTTGTTAATGACAGATTCGGAAGCGATGTCATTCTTTAGGGATAAAAAATCGAAAATGGCTTCAGCTGCATATTCTTTTATAAAGATCCAATAACTTGCCGTACGTGAATGAGATTTTAAACCCCATATGAGGCTAAACAAGGGTCCTGTTGATCCAAAGATTTTGATCATAGATGACAATGTTTGGATACCTATGGTATCAGAATTTTTTAAAATATAAGACATTTCTGAAATGGACTGGCCTACTTATTAGAATTTCCCCCAGTTCAGCATAATAAGAGATGCACTAGGCCTTCGATATTCTGTTACTGAAAAATGTACTTCCAGAAAGCAGTTCGTAAATTGTTAAAGAATTTGATAAGGTCTATAAAATAAAGATATGCGGATTGCACTTTTGTCGTATCTGACCTTACAGCATGAAAAAGAAAAAATTGTCGTAAAATATAAATGATTTTTTAGAAATTTTTAAACTTTCACAAACTTCAATTATTTTACTTCAATTCGGTATGTAGGAGATGGCTTAGGCCTTCGAAATTCTGTGCTCCAAATGCTTATAGTGTCATCCAGGGTCTGAAAAAGTGCACATTCAGAAAAGCAGCGCATAATTTCATAAGCTTCTAAAAATTTAATAAAGTCTATACAATCAAGATATGTGGACTGCCTTTTTGTCATATCTGACCCTACATTATATTAAAGAAAAATTTGTTTCAAAACAAGGAAGCCGATTTTTCAGAAATCTTTAAATTTTCACAAATGTCTTCTTAATTCAATATTTTCAGTTAAATATTTATTCCTTTCATTTTCATGTTAAATAATTTTTTTGCATAAATTATTTTCAGTCATTTTCCAACATGTAGCAGGTATTATGTTTAATTTAATGCTTAATTTTTTTAATTTAAGATCAATATGTTTAATTTTGGCGAGAGCATAAGTTTTTCAATTTGCGGAAGAAATCAAGTTCCTTTTTTAAGAAAAGTACGTAATGTAAAATACTCAAAATATTATTTAACTGTCTCCTTGTTTACGAATACCCTTTTATGAAAAACCTAAACTTATATTTTCATTAGTTAAGAAAGAAATCGGAAGATTTTCCCTTCACAAAGAAAAGTGAAAAACGAAAGAGTTTTAAAATTACATTATTTGTTTTATGGGAAAAATAATGACTGATTATGATATAGTTTAGTGATGTTCCTGTCACATACATATCTGAACATTGTGAGTTCTTCACTTAGAATCCACTTACCATATGTGTTCTGGACAGAGAGAAAAAAAACTGCGACTTTATTCCAAAGTAACAAATAAAATATATTTACCTATTTTTACATAAACAGATTTTTTCCATAGTAGCTTGAAACACTTTCCATTTTTTTTTAACATAATGACCTCATTCTGCTTAACAGAATACAGAGAAGAATAGTCCAGTATACGGCTATATTTCAGTTGTAAAATGTTCCACACCTCAAAAATATCATGCATGTCACCACTCCATGGCCCAAGCTTCTCGTCTGTATTTGTAATTTAATCAACTGCTTTGAAGGACTTAGCTCCGGCTTCATTCTTGCAGACTACGGCGAGTGTGTAGCACTTGTCAATTATGGTTTAGCTGGAAGCTTTTTTGTGAATTATTTCGCCTCAAGATAAGAAGCTAGAAATCCAAAGATTCACATTCTATAGAACTTCCATGCATCAAAGCATCCCAAATGTCCATGAATCATGCACACTGCATTGTGTGCAGCAAAGACTTCTCACTTGCGAATAGCGGAAAGGACAAAAGTATGGCATATGTTTTCTCAAAAGCAGAAAGAAAGCGCTGCTGTAAAATCTAAAGAAATATCGAATTTCTTCATAAAAGATGCTGAAATGGATGCCATAAAAGTTTAATACTATTTTGCTCGATTTTTAGTTGAACATAATCTTCCGATTTAAGTTTTGGGACATTCGAAATACACATTCAATGGTTTGCCAGATTCTGCCACAGCAGAAACATTCAGCTGCGGGTGCCAAAAATTGCTGCAATTGAGAAAACGCTTGCAGGAATTACTGTTGTCAGTGTAGAAAACTTGATTTCTCTGAGTACTGATGGAAGTGCAGATAACATGGATAACAAGCTACAGAGGTTTCCCAAAAGCGTTCGTACACTTTTAGAATTTGTAGAAAGAGCGATATGGAATTAGCTGGATTCGAAAATCATTGCGCATTTTCCCTGAAGGATCCGTAATGAGATTCGAATTAGGCTAATTTACCATTTACCACTTCTTTGTACTTTGATTGTGTCTTAAATAACTTTTGTGTTTATGTTTAAAGATTTTAGGATTGTTTAAACTTTAATCAACGTTTTTTAACATTTAAATGTGATCTGAGTTTTACATTCACTTTTTATTTGTCAGTTTTCTGTTGTAATTTTATTTATCTTGTATTTTAACTTCTAATTGCAATTCATTTTAACTTAGTGTTAAAAATTATTCACGGGAACCACAGTATCACATTTGCTTTAAAGCAATAGCATGTGAAGAAAAGAATTTCTTTATATATATATATATATCCAACATATATATATTAAGTTTATTAGAGTACATTTTATTTACATAGATATGTACATATGCATATATTTAATAAAACTCAATCAAACAAAACATCCACAAGAACTTACTACAAAATATTCAAGTTTTTTGAAAAGCAAAACATTTATTGAGTTTTTGGTAAATAATGTGATATTTTACTTTGCATTGTCTTTTCTAGCATCAAATTGTTCGATGACGTCCATTTTGTTATTTATTTCACCATTGAAATGTGCGTCTAAGTAAATGCGCATACTTTCCATGACGTTCCCTAATTTCGGATGATTTGGGAACAAGAGCTGCATTATTCATTTCATTTTCGTTGTCGGAATCTATACCAATGATATTTTTTGTGCTTTGAACAAGCTCCAAAATGTCTTTGTCTGTCATAATTGGGTCTGTATACACATAAGCATCAACTACTGCAACGAATTCTTCCAAGGATACACTAAGAACAGTCCAATAATACAGAAATTTTCTCAATCATTTCATTAAGTGTCGGTTCAGTTTCAATAGTCTTCCTTCTCTATTTCTTTTGGCGCGAACCAAACTCACTGATTTTTAAACACACTTCGATGTACTCATCACCAAATTCCAAACCCAACTGATGAGAGATGAGATGTTTTTGTGTGGCGTTTGCAGGGGTGGAGGATGAAAATAGCTTAGATAAACAAAATTAGCTCGTGTCACAGACTATTCCGAGTTTAATTCAAAGCCGAGTTAGCCTCCTTCTACGGAAATATGTGAAACCACCTCTCTTTCATTTTACACCCCTCTTAAATCTCGTCTGCGCGGCTGATGTTTTCCGTATTTTGTTCATTCCCTGAAGGGAAATCTTTTCGTGTTAAGCGGTTTTCTCTTCGTGTTCAGAGAAAAGAAAAATGCATGAAAATGATAGTAGTTTTTTTCAGAACCGTTGTATTATTTCGTGTTTACGGATATTTCGTCTTAAGCGTTTTCGCGTTAAACGTATTTCACTGTACTTATAGATGGCGTAATGAACCATGCTCTTTATTTAAATATTTTGAACGATAATTTAAAATTATTCGGCCAAAATTTGGGTGCTAGAAATAACTTTATTTTTTTATCAGGATAAAGATCCTATTCACACGGCCCTCAACGTTCGTTCGCCTTTGGTATATCTGTACCCAAGTAGCACAGCAACATCGTGGCGACGTTGCAAACTCGTCGCGGATGTTCTTTGCAAAAACGTTGCTATATGTCATCTTTAAGGCGCCCAGATGTCCGCGAACATCCACTGTTTTGCAATCGTTGCAAATACGTCTTTATTACGTCTTTGGATATGAGGTTTTTGTCGCATAGATGTCGTTACTGCGTCTTTCGCAGGTTATATTTTTGTTGTGAAAGCATCGTATCACGACGTCTTAAAGATGCTTAAATGTTCGCAAAATTCCACCTTTTTGCAACAGTTGTGAAAATGTCGTTATTATATCCTTGTGTTAAATATTGATTTATGCAGAAAAATAAGGTTAATAATTAATATATTTTTCCCCTTTTTAAAATTTTTGTATTCCTTGTATTTTTCTAAAGTTTAAATATTTTATCATTTCCTTAAAACCAGAAGATAATACAATTTTCTCTCTTTAGACTAAATATGCATAATTAATAGTAGCCTTAATTATTTTCAGTACTTTAAACTATATTTTTTAAATAACTTAAATTCTAAATTACGATTATTTAAATAACTTAAATTCTAAATTACGATTATTTAAATAACTTAAATTCTAAATTACGATTATTTAAGATTTCATCATTTTTTCCCTTAAGTGAGAATAATTATGAAAGTGTTTATTATAAATATATAACATTAATAGTAGGTTTTAAGTAAATAAAATTAAATGAGACATAAATAAAAGTAAAGATATATATGTTCGTAAAAAAAAGAGCGTTTCTGATAAGAGTATTATCACATTTATTTCTGTTAAATCTCAGAGACACTGAAAATTGCTCCTCTCATGATAAATTAGGAAGTGGTTCTTAAAGTAACATAATCAGTATTTTACCCTAACTCAAGAATAAATTTATTCGCGTTTCACAGTAAAAAAATATAACCATTAACTTCTATATCTCCAAGATATGCAAATGAAACACAGTATAAAGTAGTTAATAAATGTGATAAAAAATATACCTAAATCTAATAACTTCCCATATTCATATCTAAAATGAAATAATAACCTAACAAACAACACACATGACAGCATTATTTAAGAAAAAACATGAACTAGTAGCGTTTGAAAGTATAAATATCAGAAGGAAGGTACAAGAACTAAAATTTTCAATTAAAAAAAAATATTTGTGTTTTTTAAATAGTAAGCAATTAAAAGTGCAATAATTATGGATTGCAGTATTTACTAGTAATGATGATGTTTCTTAACACCATTTCTTTCGATCATATGTTAATGTATTTACTTATTTTTAGTTTCTACATTTTAGAATAGTAGTAGATTACAATGATTATTTCATGCACTTTTTATAATCAACAATTTTCCTTTTTGTTACTGTACAGAAATAATTGAAATAATATAGTATACGATAGTAAGCTAAGTACGTCAAAGTAAGCTCTTCGTTAAATAGCACACGATGAAACTTTTTGTTTCTTTTTATTATGAATTTCTTTCTTATCACAAGCACATAAAAAGTAAGCGAAGAAAATAGAATATACTTAAATTTAATAAAAAATAAAACCTAATTTCCAACATTAATTTATTGAGATAATCTAATATAATCTAATAAACATACATAACGGCAATAGAATATACTTAAATTTAATAAAAAAATAAAACCTGATTTCTAAAGTTCATTTATAACGGCATTATAGATAACGGCAATATTTAAAAAAAAAAAAAAAAAAAAAAAAAAAAAAAAAAAAAAAAAAAACCTCGATTTACAGTGTTTGGAAGAATAGATACCAAACGAAAAGTAATAAAGCTGCAATTTGCAATCAATAAAAAGTATTTAGTGTTTTTAATATTACACAATTAAATATCACATAATTATAGATTACAATATTTCATAGAAATGCTAATGTTTCCTTAACGCTAGTTTTTCGATCATACATTTCATACACTGTTTAAAATCATTAAGCTTTCCTGCATACTGTACAAAAGACAATATACTATATAATGTGCATTATTATTAATTTTAATAATTAATTAATTGCTTATATTATACACATCTCTAATTCATCTTCAGCAGTCATATTAAGTACTGGAACCAGTCCAATAATTACTTTGTAGTTTGAAAATAATGAACATACCAAAACTGCTTGAATTGTTGTTGCTCCTGTATTGATTGCATTGATTTTCAGCAAAACCAGAAAGTGCCTTACCGTTGTATGTTATTTTGGTTTTATATGAATTAATTCTGAAAGCCAACTTTTCAATATGAACACAATAATCGATTAATATGAGTGATATGCGATATAGCGCTTAGGACGTTATAACCGAAGCACAAAGCTAGTAAGTTTATCCAAATATTGCACCGCTGGAACCACAGTGATTGGAGACAGACACTATTTCGCGAACCACACACTATTTCACGAACACTATATTCCAGAGACCACCATAGACCACAGAGATACTATTTCACGAACACTTGTTTCACCATTAGCATTGTAGCATTTCTTGGAAAGCAGATATTCACACACAAAATAAGCACAAATTCAGCATTCTCACGATAATTTCACTCGCTGAAGATAGTTGAAGTAACTAGATACAGAACAATGAGAAGACTCACAATGCGTTCTTTGATTGACAGTGCATTACATTTACTTTTAATGTAAGCAATATTATTTATATCAGTCATTTATTAAATTTCAAACATGAAGTAAAAGTCTTTTTAAACGCCTTACACATGGCATCTCTTGAAAGAACTGCTAGAATTTGAATTAATTGCGCAGTTGTTCGAATTTGGCAGCTAGCTAAAGCACGCGAATCTCGAGATGTTGGTTTATATAAGCATCCAGTAAATAATATACTGGTCTGCTTCTCCTTCGATGAATTTTCCGTCATAAATATTGGACAGCCGTGAATTCGTCCTTACTTCAGAAATAAGAAATAAAGTCATATTTCAGTAGTGAAATAATTGCTAACATGTGATTTGCATTGATTTCGGAAATATGATTTTTTAAAGTATATAAAATGCATAACTTAATAACTTACTTTATAGATTAGTTTCATTTTTAAATATTTTGCTATAATATTTCTAAAAAAATATTTTAAGTATTATTTTAACACAATTTTAAACAATTATTTAGCACGTATTTTTAGTACTAATTAAATTTAATAAGTCAAAAGTATCTATATTAAATTTACATTTCATTAGATTAATATACCTTAGCTTAATATATTTAGGTGAAATAAAGTAATGAAACATTGCAAAGTAAATCTTATGCAGACTTCCGATTCTTGAAAGGGCAGATTTAGTCTCTTTTCATTCTAAAAAAAATGCTGGTGAACTAAAAAAAAAAAAAAATGCAATGCTAAAATGACCACGTCTAAAAGCGGTCATATCATAACATTTCCGAAAAAAAAGACTGGTGAACTCTATGCCCAGAATCTGTCATAAATGCTGCAATATATGCTACAAAATACTGACTAACAGAAATACTATAATATTTGGGACAGAATGCAAAATCTCATAAAATTTTGAAATATTGCAGTATAAGATGGCTGTCTCTTTTAGTGTCTATGAATTAGAGAACAATGGGATGCTATTATAATAATAATAATTATTGTTATTATTACTATTATTATTATTATTATTGTTATTATTCTTATTCTTGTTATTATTATTATTATTATTATTATCTTTTTTTATTATTATTATTATTATTGATATTGATGATGATGATGAACCAGTTAACAGTGAGAATGATGAAGCGAAATTGCAAAACATTAAAGAAAGTTACCATCAAATGCCAACAAACTGAAGTTATAATTTTTGAAAGAATACTTTGTTTAGAACAGAAAAGTTTAATTTGCAACCAGAAGCTCCTTATACATATAAATTGAAAAGAGGACTTGTTAAACTTTTGATCAATTTATTTGTTATTAGATTCGTCAGGACATCAGTAATTTCTGAACGAGATGTAGTTATTAGAAAATTTCATGATTGGTGCAAAAACCAGATTATATTTAATAAAGGGCTGGTTGGATGAAAGTGAAATGAAGGTAGTTTTGAATTTAGTGAGAGTTTTTTTTTTTTTTTGTATTTGCATGTTCATATATATATATAATTGACAATTTTTTCCTAATGGATCCATTTCTAAAACATACGAAGTTGCTGACATTAACTTGAAAACTATAGTTTCATTTTCATCTGCTCCATTCTGATGAATACTTTCACATCCGTTATTGATGAAAAAATATCTTACTCAAGTGAAAGTTCATACGAAGTAGATAATTTGAAAGTTTGCAGATTGACTAATTCATATAGCATGGGAAGAAATTGAAAAACTGAAAGATATGAATGGGTGCTTTAAATACAAAATATTTCCTAATGTAATGCTTGCTGCTTTAACAAAATTTCATTCAAATGAAGCTTGTGAAAGAATTTTTTCTATTATTAAAATTATCAGACTGAATTTCGACCAAATTTAAATATGAAAACTCTTGAAGCAGTACTGATTGAAAAGATTAATACGCAGGCAAATGAATAAATGTGTTATAAGAAAAACATTTTCAATACAGAGCTACATATAAATCTTTACATTAATAATTGATAAATGCATTGCAGGTACTTTTTGAATAATTAAATGTATTATTTTTGTGTATTTAAAGTTTTATTTTTTGAATTTTATTTTCCTGTAGAAATTAGAATTCAGAAAGCTCATAAAGATGTATGATATATGGCCTCAGATTTCCTCTATAATTATTTGTGGTTTAAAATATTTGTTTTTCCACGTTTTAGGTATTTTAATAAAAGTCTTATTTAATCATTACCAATTTATTTCTAAGAAATAGTAAATGCATGAAATAGCTGAAATACTTAGAATTTTAGAACGTTCTCTCAAAATTGATTACTTTACCTTCTGTAATTTTTATTTCAGGTGAAAATCCAAAATTCAAATTGCTGACAGACGCCATGAACTGCTCTTTAACACATAGAATGAAGGAAAATGGTAAAATGCTATTAACTTCTAATATTAATATGCAGTTAATTGCTATTTTATTTTCCGTTGCATCGAAGCAACAGGAAGGACTTTTGCAATCGGGAAGAAATTTGATATGCAAAAACATCTCCATCGAACATGCAAAAACACCTTCATCGAACATGCAAAAGCATCTTCATCGAACATGCAAAAACTTCTTCATCGAACATGCAAATAATCAAAGTTTCAAGGCGAACAGGAATTGCGATCACAGCGCGCATATCTACTGCGCAATTCGCGCAATAAAACCAATAACAGAGGCGGAAAATTTATCTTTCTTGCTGCCATTGTAATTCTGTAAAGAAGCATCTAAAGATGCCATTACGATAATATCCGAGAAGGACTCGGATATCATCGTAACGACGATGATGTTTCGACGACTAAACGTCTACGAACGCGGTCCTATTGTAGGGTTGCGTAAAGCTGGGTGGACATACCGAGCAATAGGACGTCATCTACAGAGACTGCTGTGAAAAGATGTTGAGAGCAATGTTGCTACAAGGAAATTGCCGACGAAATGAAGGCTTTGAAAGGCCAAAGAGCACAGATGTGAGGCAAGATAGGATGATTGTTCGCCAGGCCCAAACCGCCACAACGGTATTATTGTCGATTATTCAACGCACTACAACCACGTGTATAGTTTCTGTGGTATTGTCCACCATCAGACGGCGCTTGTCTGAGGGGGGTTACGCTCACAGAGGATTTTAAGACGTTTGCCTTTGACCCCAGAACATCGGCGGAGTTGTACCATATTCTTGTCTGGAGAGGACGAGGCCAGCGGTCCCAATCAGCCTTTGTTTTACAAAGGCATACTGCCAATAACCCCTGTTGTGATGGTGTGGGGCGCTATTTCTTATGACAGCAGGTCATCTTTAGTCAAAATCTTTAGTTTAGTTGTAGAAGAGAAATTAGAATTAATTTCCAAGTTCCAACCTCCCCCCCCCCTCCGATGAAGTGACATTGAGGTTGATTGAATTGGTTTGCTTGGAAGTTGGGTTTTGCTTGTTTGAAATATTTTGGTTCTAACATTTTTAAATTCTTTGTTGCATTAATTTAATTATTGGAAATTTATTAATTATGAATTTCAATGTTTGGTCATTGTGAAATATTATTTCTAAATTTAGTACTTTATGTATTTAATGATAATTTTTCTACAGTTTAATGCGCGAAAATACTAGGCATGTTTGCGTTATGTTTTCAAAAAGAATTATTTTGTAATTTATATATAATGCAAAAATTCTACTTGCATTAGTTGATGCTTTCTTTAATTTAACTTTAAAGCTAAAAAAAATTGCGACAAATCAAGTAACTGCACGCTGTGAAAAATTTTCTTTGGTAATTTGCAGTCATCTACTGTGTAGGTTTAGGATCCACGACTCGAGGTTCCTAAAATAAAACAAAGAATGGAGTCCATGAGTGCTACTGCATCAGTCCTGAGCGATAAAATGACAGAAAGGGGAAATGACCTATTCCAGTTAGATTTTTCCCTGCACTGCTAGATTTAATTTGCGATTTCCTAACAAAGTTTATAGCTAGATAGAATTTTGCTTAAGTTATATTTACCATCTTGAAGTTTTTGGTCATTTGGTCAGGCTTAGAATTGTCTTTAAATAAACTGAAGAAGATTATCATTGAAAAAAAAAATCGATTCTCCTTTTCTGTTTAGCACATCGCCGTAGCTACTTCTTATGGAAGTATTTTCTTCGAGTTTCATTTCCTCAGTCGTAAGGAACACCTTTAGACTGTTCTGGCTGCTTTGATTTAGGAGATTCGCTTAGGAGACAGTATTACTGTCAGTGAGATAATGTTCGTCGGCCGTGACCATCATGACCATGATTACGACCATGAGGGTCATGGATATGATTCAGCATGACCCTGTCCGACTCTCACCGGCGAACAATTGAATGTCTTTTTTTTTTCTATTTTAAGAATTATTCTGAATTTGTCATATAATGTATTCTATACTAGCTTAATGTAAAACGTGTTTAATTAGATTTCCATCCCTTCCCAATTTTACAAAGTTTCGAGCTTTGGTCTCTTCTGGTGGCTAATAATTAATTTACCCACTCCACAGTAACCGTCCTAATGACCCTTTTTCTAGTTTTCTCCTTTTTCTTCTAAAAAATCTTTCTCCCTTTCTGTCCTCCTCTCTTAATAATAAACTTCTGAATCTCCCTCTCAAGAACTATCATCAGCTTTATTCTTCTTCCGTCCTTCCAACTTGCTCTGTTCGGTCAGTGATTGGGAGCTATACCTGTGCAATCTTGAATGAAGATTTCGTGCTCCCAATACTTTTACCTGCACCTGAATATGTTGCAGTACTCAAGAACAATAAACTGCATTTTAACGGAAAATAGAACTCTTCGGTCTCAGACAGTAATGTTGGCTGCAGTGGGTAGACAAACTCATTCGAAGCTGCAGTATTAAAAGAAAACAAAATAAATTTTATGAACTGTTTGGCGGCACACTAATTAAAAATGCGTTACTTACTGGGTTTATTAAAATTTTCTCTTGACATTTTAATAATTATTGAACTGAGAAGACCAAAAAATGTAAAAATAAGTATAATTAACTTCGTTTAAAGAATATTATTAAATACATCCTTATATGATTCAAAATTTATTTGTACTAACTGTGGAATAAATGTTACAGATTTTTATATTATGAATTTCAGAAAGTTCACTCAAAATTTACTATAGTTGTTATTTAAATTTCAGGTAGAAATGGAATTTTGTCTATGCTGGGAGGTTCAGAAATCGCGAAGTGCTCTATTGAAGTGGATGGTAAAATTATATTACTTCTCATAATTAATATGTTATTAATTACCTTCTTTCTTTCAGCTGTTGTCTGTTATGGACTAATTTCAAATTTTGTGCATATATTCTACGCAAAAAAATTATATGTTCACTTTTTTATGTATTCGAAAATTAGCTAATTCCACGCGTTATTTTTGAAGCAGCTGATATGGTGACAATTATCCATCTGTTAAATAAGCTAATATTGTGTTCTTTGTTAATGCGAAGAAAATCTACACATGATTGTAAAAGGGAATGACATTTTATTTCGAAATAATGAAATGCTTTTATGTTTTTTATGCTTTATTTTTAAAGTTCACAATATTATGTGAAAAATTAAATTAAAGAGCACTGAACTACAGACTGAAAAGCATTTTATTGGAAAAAATATCTAAAATGTGGGCTTAACCATCATTTTATTTCGAAAAGAATCTATATCATGTTTGAAAATAAAACACTGGGCTCTGAATAACCTTAGAAATCACTGTTCAAACTTTCTATTCTAATGATAATTCAAGCTTCTAAACTTTTGTTTGTGGCAAGTACTTCCTTTGATAGATTTTGTGTTGCGACACGTTTGGAAGAAAAAAAGAGTTGCAAATAAAATATTTATCTATGTGTTAACCGCTTCAAGTACATATTTACTCCTGAATCACATTGTCGCCCTAATGCTAAGTGGCCGAGTGCTGGAACCGCTGAATACTGGGTGTTCGATTTCAAGCGAACAGTCTGGCTGTATAATTATTTTTAGTGGTTTTCCGCATACGTAACCTCAATTACGATCTAGTTTTCCTTAGAAAGTACACTATGTAGTACTCTCTTCCTTTAGATACAACTTGGGTGGTTTGATACACTCTTTTGTATTTTGCGATCGTGACGAAATTTTGTATGCAAAAATATCTTGATCGAACATGCAAATGATCAAAGTTTCAAGACAAATGTACAGGAATTGCGATCACAGCGCGCATTTCTAGTTTAAAGTATAAAACCAGTAACAGAGGCCGAAAAATAATCTTTTTTGTTTCTGCCACTGTAATTCCATGAAGAAGCAACTAAAGATGCCATTACGATGATATCGAAGATCTTACAGACAACTACACGACTTCGAACGTGGTCGCGTTGTAGGGTTGCCTGAAGCTGGGTCCATACCGAACAATAAGCCGCCACTGCAGAGTACAGACACTGGTGTGGAAAGATGTTACCAGCAATGGTTACTACAAGGAAATTGCCGACGAAATGAAGATTGTAGAAAGCAGGCCAATGAGCACAAATGCGAGGAAAGATAGGATGATTCTTCGCCAGGGCCGAACCGTTCCAACGATATCATCATCGATTATTCAACACACTTAAGGCATGTATATACTTCCCGTGCTAACGCCCACCATGTCACGGCGCTTGTTCTGAGGCGGGGTTACGCTCACAGAGGCCTTTAAGACGTTTGCCTTTGACCCCACAACATCGGCGGAGTCGTCTGGAGTGGTGTCGCAGCCGATCATCATGGCTGCCATCAGACTGGCATCGTATAGTGTTCAGGGGTGAATTCCGCTTCACTCTTGAAGCAGATGACCACCGTGTTCGTGTCTGGACAGACGGGCCAGCGGTACCAATCAGCCTTTCTTTTACAAAGGCATACAGCCATAACCCCTGGTGTGATGGTGTGGGGCGCTATTTCTTATGGCAGCAGGTCATCTTTAGTCATCCTCCGTACAACTTTAACAGCTCAACGATATGTTGATACCATCCTGCGGCCGGTTGCATTACCCTTCATGGCACGTCATCGTTGGGTCATTTTTCAAAAAGTTAATGTCAGGCCACTTACCGCTCGCATATTTCTGGACTGATTTCGTGCAGGTGATACTCTTCCTTGTCCAGCAAGGTCACCAGACCTTTCACAAATCGAGTATGTCTCTGACATGGTAGGCCGCCAGATTCTGGCACCACAAAATATCGCCGATCTGGAGTGAAAACTGATGAATGTCTGGCAGAATGTGTCGCAGGATGACATTAGGAACTTCTACCACTCCTTGCCTTTACGAATTTAAGCATGCATTGCCTCCAGGGATGATTCGACCAACTACTAATTTAAACACCGAATGGGTGATTGTGAGCCTTGAAAAGGTACCATGACCTTGATTTTTTAATCCTTTTATTATCTGTGTATAAGCTATCCACATATTCTATTTCATCAAAAACAGTCACTACCTTCATGGTGTTTCAATTGTTTTGCAAAAGAGTGTATATTCCTCACTGTAAATCACGACAATAATCCCTTTATGGGAACTCTGAATTACTAATAACTAACTCATATTCTTCTTGCTGCTGTCAAATGCTTGTGACTCGGAAGTTGCTGACGGATAGTGAAGTGATTTCATTATTTTTGTTATTAAATTTAATTTGACCTAAATCGGGATAGTCTCTCATATACATAACGTTTTATATAGAATTGTTTAATAATATTTAATAACTTCATATTTGAATTTTATTTTATTTACAGTAATATATGGTACTTTATTACGTTTTTCTACACAATAGTACGTACATTATTAATTACATATATATTCAACCTATTTATCAGAGTTTGCCTCGCTTTGTTACTCAGGATTTTCTCAGTATAAATGCCTAAAAATGAAAATTTTTTAAGGATATAAAATATTTTAAGGATATTTTAAGTATCTAATTATAATCTAATGCATTTTAGATGGCAAACATAATTTAAAATGTACAAAAACAGATTCATGCATTATAAAGCGAATTTAAAGGAATATGGAAAAGATTTAAATCGATTTGGCAAAAGTCTTCTTTTTATTACATATTTAAAGATTGGTAGCTTTGTATTGGTAAAATTCTAGTGTCCTACCCAACTTTCGCTCAATATTCATCAGTTACCTATGTAAAAATTTCGTTTTCATAGTATCGATTTGTATGCCGGTAATTTGTTGGTATCTGTCATATGCTAATACCGATTTTACGGTAAGTCGATACCGCATATCATCGTTGTATGCGGCTTTGATTATATGAATGAAAGCCTTATTTACACGAGAGTGAAACTATTCCGTTTGCATTTCTTGTTTGAAGCATTAAATAATTTTTAAAGTATCTTCCCCGCAAAAAATGCCGCATAGAAACCAGTAAAACGTTTTATGGTTACCCTTAAGATTTTATGGGTTTGTATTGACTTTTACTGGTTTCTGTTGGTCTCTATGGGTTTTTCTTACTGTTTTCAAAATGACCCATAGAAACCACTAAACTTTCTACTGGTACCTATAGAATTTTTGATGGTCTCTATTGACTTTTACTGGTTTCTATTGGTCTCTGTGGGTTTTTCTTATTGGTATCAATTGACACCCATACAACCAACATCAATTTCAGAACTTTTTACTGGTTTGTATTGGTTTATATTGACTTTTAATGGTTTTCTAACTGGTATCAATATAATAATAAATCTTCTGTTGATTTATATGGGTTTATGCTCTTTTTCTTTCTGGCGTTAATAGACTTCTTGTAAACAATAATATTAACAGAATGAAAATATGATCTCTTTAAGATCATCAGAGTAACCTGGAAACGCAGGTGGTCGTTTTAGAGAGAGAGAGTTTTTACTAAATATGCTTATTTATTTGATTAATTTTTTTCCCGGAAACAATAACAGTAATCATATACACCACACACAACGAGGTCTCTCTAAGGCGACCAGTCGCATATAAAATTCATTTTTGCAAGTGGTCGCCTTAGAGAGGTGATGCTGAATACCAATATATTCTCAAGTTCTCAGAAATACGTTTATCTTTTAGAGGTGGTCGTCTTAGGGAGATTGCATCTACGAAATGAATCTCTTTAAGTCGACCAGCCCCACTTGCAGAATTTCTTTTGTGAATGGTCGCCTTACAGAGGGAATGTTCAATACCAAAATATACTTATGCTTTTAGAAATACTGGTCTCTTTCACAGGCGGTCGTCTTAGCGAGGTGGTTTTTGCTACGAGTTGGTCCTCTGAATACACACACATAAGCACTTACATTTCTGATATTACAAATAAACACCGGTATCAACCAACATCTCTTTAACGGGACTAAGTTCGTTCACAATCGCAAAACGTTTCTCCGTGTTAACGCTGACATGAGGAAAAAAAATTCCCCCTCCCTCTCATGCTCCCTTCCCCCACTCTCAGACGTTTCCCAAACAAGCAATATGGCGCCGTTCTAGTTGTTGTGCGATGGTGGTGTTATTTTCTTCGTGGATGTAGTAATGCAATATATAATTTATTATGATTTACTGTGTTACAAATTTTACTATTTATAAATTAGTAATAAATAATAAAATACCAGCACTGACTATGAATATGAAAGCAAATACCACTATAGCCATGCACGTGTAATCGTGTCTAATGTTTGAGAGAACTTGGCTGATAGCTGACTTGTTGTGAAATGGAATTTCTGTGCGTGAAATTGATTTTCCATCTTTACTTTCATCCTGAAAAGCAATGTGCTTAAAGACTGAAAAGTGATAATTTCAGACTTGATATTTTGGTTCAGTGTGTTTAGATCAGATGCAGAAATATAGTTTTTGCATTCTACTGAAACTGTATTTTGGAAAATTTGCTTTTTTGATTACAGTTTAGAAATATTTTTTAAAGCTTGTTCATGTAGATGCTTTATCATTTGAATATTATATACTAATAAATTTGAGCATACCTTACTTAAAAATGATCTTGCATGATTCAATTTTCAATTTTTCGACTAATGTGATATGGCCGAGCAAAAAGAATTTTTCTTATGTCTTAAAAAAATGTACTAATTATATTTCGCGAGCAAAAAAGGTAAGTTCTATTAATGAAGTAAACATTGAAATATTTAATGTGTTTATTACTTATTGAATGGGGTAGACAAGACATACAAGCTTAAGGAAACTTTTTCCCACTACTAAAATTATGGGAAAATTTAGATGATCATAAACTTACATTGTTTTTTCTTTTTGGTCTATTTTTCTTTACAAGTATGAGACCAGAACCACATTTTTACATTAAATATTTTGTGCTATTTTGTTAAAACACATATACTCATTTTATGCATACTTTAATATTCATTATTATTAGTTTGATGAAGAAAATTGTAGATCTGTTTTCCATAAATTACTTTTGAAATAATAATAGATTTGTGAATAACCTTTATGTAATATTAAATGTACTAATCTTGGGAGTATAAAAAGTGAATTATTGATTTGAAAAAAATTACATTAAATGAAACCTCATATAAAGGGTATTTTCTTAAATGACAGTGATACATTTATCAGAAACATAATTAAATAGCAGTACTTAAAATCACTCATAGTTTTGTTAGGCTACAGGAAACTGGCATTATCTGGAATTGTGGAGTTGATTGTTTTAGGAAAGTTTCACTGTATAATCAATTGATTTAGGTGTAGTAAATTTTACATGGGTATGAATTTTGCAGAAGTAATTGAAAGTTTTTACAAGACAATTGAAACCAAAGCTTTTCGGATTATGAGTCTTGTAAGGGCGCTGTTTTAGCATTGCTTTCAATTATAGTTAGAGTAATATTTAAACATTATTTTCTTTCATTAGTTATACTGCGGAAATGGTAGTTACAATTTTCTGCACTAAATTTATTTGTTTGTATAGATATTAACGTAAATAAAACAAATATAACTATATGTACTATATTCGCTTAATTGCAATGATAGTAATTTTAACTGCATTTGTATAAGGCTGTACAGAAGATTTATTTATATTGCTAAATACTGCACTATATAAATTTTATTTGGCATTGTAAATACAGAAAATGCTCAGCATGAGGTATTTTTATATTATATAATCTACTGTAAAAAACAATATCTACCTTTTCAGTACTTTAAATTTTACTATCTAGAATTTTTATGGTTCAAAATAATATTTCTATACACTTTCTAAAGTATTCTTTCTACAATAGAAATCTAAATAACTTATAGCTAAAACACTGGCTCAAATTTATTCCAATAATGCATCGCTTTAATTAAATTTATGTTCCTTTGTGATGATATATGAAAAACCTTTTGTAATAATAAATTATTTATATATATAGGTAAATTGTATTTGTAGCTTGTAGGCTTCTATATATTTTAAAAATTTTATTTAAAATTACTCTACATGCTTTCTTTGCAATTTAGTTCTGTACTTTTCATCAGTGCTAATTATGTACTTCTCCCTGGTTTATGTTTTTATGGAAATTTGATCTACAGTTCTATTTTTGTGTATTTTTTAATAGGGTTCTGCATGTGGATACCCGTCCTATGTACGATTCTATGTATGGTTACTCCACTATGATATAATTCTATTGGTTTTGTTTATGGGTTTTTGTGTACTGTTTTGTGCAGCGATTTGTCCAAGAGGTACTTTTATTAGTCTGTGGATTTTTATGTAGTGGTTTTTACAGGATTTGGCCTATGGATGCCTGTATAGGTGTACGTGCTTTTGTCTACTGGTTTTTACGAGGCATAGACCTACGAAATATCCATTTTTTTAATGGAGATTTGGTCAATGGATATGCATAAAGTTCTGCTTTCTGGCTATTTGTATTTACTGGGATTTCGTTTATAGTGTCTACAGTTCTACAGGTTTCTACAGAGATTTGGCCTACTCGTATCCATACAGTCGTACGGGGTTTCTGTTTACAAGTTTTTTATGGGTATTTGGCCTACGGGTACCTGTACAACTGTGCAGGTTTCTTTCTATGGGTTTTTATGGGTATTTGGGTACCCATAGGGCTGTGCGGGTTTCTTTTTATGGGTTTTTACGGGGATTTGGCCTACGGGTAACCGCACAGCTGTACAGGTTTCTTTCTATGGGATTTTATGGGGCTTTGGTCTACGAGTACCCGTACAGTTGTACGTGCTTCTGTGTGTGGGTTTTTACGGGGATTTGGCTTACGGGTACCCGCAGAGCTGTATGGGTACCCGTAGGCCACTTTATGGGTTTCTACAGGGCATTTTTAGCAGGGTTGAAGCACAGTAAAAATATTTTTTCTACAGCTACTTTTTGCGAGAGCTATACCTAAATTCAAATAATTAAAAAAATAATAAGCTGTCAACCGATTTTCGAACTTACACTCTTATGTAAAATCTACATTAATATCTTTCAGTGTAAAACAAAAAGAATCGGAAAATTTTAACATTGAAAGAAAGATGAAAATAAATGCGTTTTATAATTTTAGCAACTTTCATGTGAAAACGTTAGGTTAGGTTATTTAATTACGGCAAAGCCTCGAGGGCTATCTGCCTATAAGGAGGGATGCCTTCGTGGAGGACTTTCTAAGGGAAACTGGCTCGTATACACGTTACACATGAGGAAAACCACGAAAACACTCATGCAGCCAGCCCGTTTGCGGGATTCGAACCTCGGACCGAACTACCAGTGTTCAGCGACTTTACCGCTCGGCCACTGGTGGGCCATGTGAAAAACGTCTGACTAGTTACCATACATACTACACGGAATTAAACCAAAACACTCGGGCAAGTTTAATAAGGTTTTTATTGCTTCTTGTTTTACAGAAATGAGTATTAAAGAATAATTCTGTTGTCCACTATTGTTGTTTTACGTTATTAAATAAATTTCTGGAAAAGTACAATTAAAAAATCAAAAATTTCTTCTATGTACAAAGTGATCAGAAGTGTGCAATTATTTCATTGTAAGTTTAATAAAACGTATATTTATTTGACCGAAACGTCCGAGTATGCGCCACCGTTATCGCTGCATAGTTTTATACGTCTGAATATCCTCCCACTCATCTGCTTTTGCAGCTGCGGTATCACTTGCTGGAAAGCTTCAGGCACACTTGTCGGCAGAACATCTTTGTCGACGTGCCGGTTCTTCCTGGGTATGGTTTGATGATACCCACAAGGCACTGCCTGGGGTCTTAAGAGCCGGATTTCGAGGCGGCCAGCGAGAAGTGGCTAATAAATTTGGGGACCCATGTCCTATCCACCTGTGAGATAACAGTTCATTGAGATGTTCATGAATAGCAAGTGCCAAGTGGGCGGAAGGTGCATCGTGCAACAATCGTGCCACTGATGCCCAAATTCTGCAACTAGGGACAGAAGCCAGTCATTCATCATCTTCAGACAAGTAACTAACATGAAACCCTCAAACAACTAAGTACTAAAGACGTAAAGTAGTACTTTCGGTCATACTTCACGGTCACGGTCATACTTTCTCACTAAGCGCTGCTCCAAAGTGAAATTCCTGTGTCTACCAATATTCTTCTCTAGATAACGAACTGGTCAACGCATAAACTACTTTTCTCCCCGCGCAGTCACGTGGTAATCACGCTGTAAGTCAAGTGAGGAGACTCGTTGCGATATCATTGATCAAGATGGAAGATTCAAATCTTAAATATTTTACCATATTATTCTGTTTATATGCATTTAGTCCAAGTGTAAAAGGACCTTCTCGCTACACTGTAGACTAATTTACCTAATATACATTGAAAGAACTAACTTTAACATTATTATTTATGTAACTTAAACACTAAACCCTAACTATAGTTTAAAATTTTATATTAACTCTGTTAAGTTTGAAAGCACTATGATTGTTAAATACTTAACGTAAACAAATATTTAACCTGTCGGTTTTAAACTTCTTTGTGTTTAATAATTTATTATTTTATATTATTTTAAATTACATATTTTAAATGAAGGGCAATCTTCCCTTGGCAGTATATTTATTACTAAATTGAAACCGGCATAGAAGTTATCTGAAAACATATATGCTAAAATTATGTATGTTAAAATTATTATGATTTTACTCAATTTTTGAACGTCCACTCAAAAATTATTGCAATTGCTTTTAACAATTTTAATTTCAAACGAAGAACAAAAATATAAAAATAAAATATAAGGAAATACTTCAATATCTTGCGGAACTTTTTATAATCAACAATAAATATTCAAGGTGAAATTCTCATAGATTATAACAATTATTATGCAGATAATTATCGCTTATATTTAGATAGTTTCCTTCGTCGCACCCGTAATTTCAATTTTTATGCAGATTCATGGTAAAAGCTACGTATATTTTATTTTGCATAATTTAACCTAATATTTAATATTATACAAGAATTTTTCTCTTTTTAAGAAAGAGGGCATTTCGAAAAGTACAGATACAATGGCTTGTATTCCTTAAAAAAAAACATTTATTTATTAAACGTCAGTTACATCTTATTAACTAGATTATTTATTATTTTTCGACATAATCATCCCCGTTATCCAAACATTTGTTAAGTTGGTGCACAAGCTTTTATATCCCACAGTCATAGCAGGTTGCCGCCTGTTGGAACCCAGCGCGCACACAATTTCCTGTACCCTAACTTCACAGTCAGAACTTTGTAATTTTGCGCGCTCCCAATCTGCACGCAACAATAGTGGTGACTGCTATGAACTGAAAAGTATACAAAGTCTTGAGAAGGGTTTAAATCCCTTTTTATTCAAACAAAAAAAATGAAACTGCGCTACAAATTAATATTAGTATCGTAGTATCTTCTCTTAAATCCGATATTTGATAGGTTGATTTAATATATATAGTAGATATATATATCAATTTCTTGTAGGTTCATTAATTTATCTGGTTTACATACGTCAAAACTGATATATTAAACATTATCTCCAAATTGAAGTTAAAAGTGGACAAGTAATGGTAAAACTAAATAGGAGAAAATTCAAATTAAACTCGGTTATTACACTTCTTAAAATTCCATCAGTAAATATGGATGGTAATTTTAAGAAACACGATAACTCAGTTTAATTTCAATTTTTTCCTATTTAGTTTTTGACATTAATTGACCACTTTTAATTTCAAGAATTGGGAGATAATATTTTAGAACATTAACTATCGCTTTGCAAGATTTTGACTAACTTTAAGTCCCAATTTCTTCTTTATATAATAATTGTCAAAAATAACATATAGCAGCTAAAAGTTGCAACTTGAAAATTTTTTAATTCCCGTGGAGCATAAACAAGTTCTGACTCATCATTCTTTATTATCAAAATATAATATGAGTATAAAAGAAAGTAATTCGTTCGTAATTCATAATTTCTTCTTTGTGTCACCCTTTGTACATTAAAGTGGGGGACTGAAAAGTTGACCATTGTTAGTTGTACAGGAGAATTGCATGGAGGTAGGAAGTAACCTCCTTTCTTACCTCCATGGAGAATTGATGAGGGCTTCAATTAATTCCGCGAAGTTGGTATAGGACCGGCAAGACATTTTGAAGTGACCTTGCATAAAAGGGGCAATAATCCCTTTTGGGAAGGCATGCGAACGCCAGTGAAAAATCAAATGAGGTTGGTCAACACCTCCCCCCCCCCAGATCTATTATACACTCATGTCCATAAATTAAGGATAATGCAAAATCAGGCAAAGGAAGAGTTAGAAGCAAAACAAATTTGACTTATTTGTAAAGCTTATTTATTAAACAAAAGGTAAAGAGCAAAAAAAGATGCTATATGTTTGATATTATTAAAAAAATTAGCGATTTTTTCTCCCTGGAGCAAATTACAAAAAAAAAAAAAAAAAAAAAAAAAAAAAAAAAAACTATTCACATAAAACCAATATTACATGGTTAGTATGATTGTTAATACATTCTATGTCTCCCAGACAGTGCAATACAGTCCGTACAACGCCTAGGCATGCTGAGTATCAAATTATCGATCTGATCTTGGGGGATATTACACCACTCAAAAAGCAATGCTCTCCGAAGTTCCGGTAGACATGTAGGAGGACGTTGACGGGCTGCAACTCGTTCGCCAAGCATGTCCCACACGTGCTTTACTGGATTCAAGTCCCGTGAGAATGCTGGCCAGTTCATACGGGTGATATCCTTCGATTGAAGACATTCGCTTACGATGTTTGCATGGTGAGGACGGGCGTTGTCATCCATAAACAGAAATTGTGCGCCCATGGCGCCCCTAAACAAACGTACATGTTGTTCCAGAATGACGTCCCGATAGATTTGGCTTGTCATGGTTCCAATTTGAACATGCAGGTCAGTTCTGGAACCCAGAATAATTCCACCCAAAACGAGCACTCCTGCACCACCGTAACGGTGTCGTTCAATGATGTTTTCTTGGTGGTAACGGGTACCTGGAGCTCTTCATATCAAAGTTCGGCGAGAATCAGACTGCAAGCTAAACCTAGACTCGTCGGAAAACATCACACAATTCCACTGTTGCGGTGTCCACAATACATGCTCTCTACTCCAGGCTAACCGCAGGCGACAGTGAGTTGCAGTAAGTGGAACGCATCTGACAGGTCTACGAGCATATAGACCAATCTGCCCTAAGCGTCTGTACACGGTCTGCCTTGGAATTGTCCTACCAGTGGCTGAAGAGAGCTGACGAGACAGGTCTGAGGCTGTGCTCCGCCTGTTTCTTTTGGCAGTAACTGCCAAATACCGGTCCTCATTCGGCGTTGTAACTCTGGGGCGACCTGTGCTGTAACGTCTACTCACATTACCATCATCTTGGAATCGTTGCCAAAGCCTGGAGATGACACTCTGGGCAATTCCAAGTTCGTCTGATACTTCCAGTTGGGTACCCCCATATTCCAGACGGCCCATAATTCTACCACGTAAAAAATCATCCAAATGCGTCGTTTGTGTCATAACTATTGGGTTATTGCACTGAAATGCTTATAAAGCGCCTGCGAACAATTTTAGTTCTTTGCCTGTATTCCTTATATATCACTCTCTTACGCTCTCGTCATTGTGAAGTACCATCGGTGTCATCTGGTTACTTCCTGAAATTTGCATATGATTCTTGAAGATGTGTGTAGTGGTTTTGCAGGTGATATATTTATTTTAGAGTTCGATTTCCGCGTGACTCCGAATTATCCTTAATTTATGGACATGAGTGTAGTTAGGCTGTGTTGAGTTGGCAGAGGCGAGAGCGTCGAGGACAGGGTCGTCTGACCTTGTGAGTGACGCCTGCAGTTCCTCTATTGTCCTCTCTCTGATCTTATCTTTACAGTCGTATTCGGATGTACTTAGTTTTCTTTTAACTGTTTGTTTCATTAAAATGTTTCTTAGTAATTAATTATAAATATTCTTAAAAGTGGTATTTAAAATTACTAATATTGTATCAAAAATTACAAAACATTCCAAATACGATTGAATTTGCCGCCCCGCAGAAGTTGCTGCCCGGGGCACAGACCCCGGCTTGCCCCCCTCTAGATCCGGGACTGCATAAGTTTATGTTTTTACTTACTGTCAGTTTGAATGTCTTAAGTTTGCAAAGGCAGTGTGTTTTTTCTGATTCTCATGCAGCCATTCAATCAATTAGCTCTGTTGAACATCCATTAGCACCTGAAATTTTGCAATATCAAGAATTCCTCACATCTCTCACTTTAAAAGGGAAGCAAATCATTCTCCAGTGGGTGCCTGGCCATTGTGGCTTTTGGGGTAATGAACAAGTGGACTTAATTGCAGAAAGAGGTGCCAGCTTACTAAAACATTCTAATACAGCCATTTAATATTAAAGAATTAAACTTTTTAAAAAAGGTTTATTTACGTTTACTATCTTATGAGATCTTCAGACTCGTACTATCACAACTACTGCTTCTTCTTATCTGTTTTGGACACATGTAAGTGTCCTGAGTAGAACAGTGAGTTTACCTAAACTATGTTCTGTAGACCTGTAGAAGATATTACAAGAAAAGGAAGGAATTAACTAGTCTTTATTCTTTACGATTCACAGACGTTCCCGCACTTCGGGATACAAAGACCAACCACTTGTGGTTAAAGGTAAAAAAATAAGAACTACAAGGTAACTAAATTTAAATCAGAACTAAACTCGAATACTTTATACAGATTAGTAACACTAAGACACTCCTTTTAGACTTTTACGTATATAGTATGCAAACTACGGTTTAACTACAATACGTCTTCAATATGAAGAGGAATAAACTTCTGTCCTTAAAGGCGGTTAGCAATTAACTTGAAAGCACACGTGAAATAAAATGGCGAGAAGGCTCATTCTCTCTTTCTTTTGGCGAAAAGCCACAACTTAAATACTTAATAGTTTGCAAGCACAATTTGCATAAACCGACTAAAGCGTTTCTTCTCCCCGGAAGTAGAAAATAAGAGAGGACAGTAAAGTTTTAAAATAAAATAAACGTTAGTAAAACTTAAGATCCTTATAGTACAGCATTAAAAAGTTGGAAAATAATAAGTCCTTCTCTTAACCCCGATAGCCCAAGGCGCAATGTAGTTGCGGCTTTCCGTCTGTCTACACGACGCGATAGCCTTGCTGCCCACCTGCACGGCATAGGCATTTCAAGCGATTCTATTTGTCCACTTTCTAATTCTGGAAAAGAAATGGGCAGCGACCACCTGCTTTGATGTGGGGTTCTGGCCAATTGTTGTAGTGGAAAGAGGAACAAAGTACAAGTAATCAGAGCTATTAAGCAGACTGAGGAAATCTGAAATATACTCACTTTTTTTAGTAAAACTGTAATGTTGCGCGCTTCCAACCTGCACGCAACAATAGTGGTGACTGCTATGAACTGGAAAGTATAAAAAGTCTTGAGAAGGGTTTAAATCCCTTTTTATTCAACTTTAGAAATTACAGATGCGTGCTCTTGACGCTCACAAACTACGCCGACCCGGCGGTAAAATAAAAATAAGAAATTAAAAAATGAATAATAACAAGTGACTACCTACGAGGCTCTCTAAAACGTAACTAACCTAACCGCGTTCTAACATACCAATGATAATTCAGTAAACTTCTGAATATTACGTTGAAAGATTTAACTATCTGCCGAGGCAAGCACACAGGCCGAAACGCGTGGTTCTTCAATTTCTACCTAGCCACCTCCACGCTCGTGAAGCAAGAAAGCACACTTTCGAACTCGTTTCCCTTCTATTTAACTCAAAATACTTCCGCTGACTATTTTGAATACTTTGCGCGTTCTACTAAAATTTACATACTCTGGTATACAATTCCAGGGGAAAGTAAGGCTTGACAGGAAAGATAGTTTAAACTTAAAATAAATCTTAGTTAAAATAAATATAAACCCTACATTTGCCGCTGCCAGAATTTGGTAAACATCGAAGCAGGTCCTAGAAACGACCTGTTGAAAAGTTTCCACAATTCTGAACTAAAATTTAAGAGCCTCGTTTACATAAAAAAACTGTTTTCTGACAAAAGGTAGAATAAATTTCTGTAGATACTTATTTAAACCTCTCTTTTTACAGCAACCTTTCCTGCAACACTGTTTTAGTATTGCAACACTTCCCCTAACCACAATGATTTGTTAGAATTCAACGACCAAATAGACGACATTCTAAAACTCGATGAGCTATTTTAACATTCTTAAAATTCAAGTGTAGGCGGAGAACCCTACAAAACACATTCATTCTAACTTCCCCCTCATTCATCTTTAGACATGCAGGCTTTCGCTCTAAAGCATGATTTTATCTACAGTTTCATACTTAAATTTGAATTCATTTCTTTTGAGCATTTACTTTTAGCATCTAAAATTTTATGCTTCTAGACTAAATTCTACTTTTACATAACTTTCAAGTATTTACGTATATTTACAAAATTCTAATACATATAACTTTTACAATTTACCATAAAATGAATAAGAGAAAAATAAATTTTTACTTTACGCATTCTTCGTCAAGCTGGCGGCACTGAAATTAAATTTCTTATTAATACAAGAATAAGAAGTTATTTTTATCTTCGGCCAAATTTTGGCTTAAACATAACAGAATTAGTCTTTCGACCAACAGAAACTGCTTGTTCTTAGATTTTATACTTAAAGAAAATAATACTTTTGCCTTAGCTAAATAAAGTAAAACAAAACTAAGTCTCAACCGAGACACATTGACTTCCGTCAAAACATAGAACTTCGTATTTACGCATAACATTTCGGAACAAAAGAAAAAAAAATTATAGAAGATTTTAACTTATCTTTGAGTTTTCGATGATTGGAACTCCGACATCCTCTTCTGGCAGAACTGCTCCCACGATATGGAATTCATCGACGTCAGTCCTCTCCTTTGTGTCCTTCGAGTGTCGTCCATGTTTATATTTCTTTTTCGCCCTCTGCCTGCTGGCCTCTTGGAGTGGTAGTCGTCGGGTTGCTGCCTTTTCCGTTTTGCCCCTGGACGGCTGGTCTTGGCGTCCTCCGCTCTGGAATCATGGTTGAATTTCTTCTGTTGGTGGTGGTCTTTTCGTTCTCGGGAACGGCGGCCTTGTTTGCACCTGACACTCTGGCCCTGGAAGCGTTCTCCTCGATGCAGAATTTCTACTGCGATACGTTGTAAGTGGTCTTTTCCTCTTTACCAAAGCTTCTTTATGCGGCTGCGTTGCTTTCTTGTATTTCTTAAATGCCGGAATCTGAACGTTTTCATTTCTTCTTTTCGGTACCGTCGCATGACTTGTAGCAGGGCTAGGTTTCTCTTCAGTTCTCTGCTTCTTGGGTGGTGGAGTGGGTGACGTTACTTCTGGACCTTCTACCTCTTTTATGCTTGAGTCCTGCAAGAAACTTTTAAGGATTTCAAAATCATTTTGATTATAATATTTTTTCACCTGATCGGGACTTGCTTTACAGATTTACCCTCTGTCGTTCTTAAGGTACAATACGACTCCCTTGATTTCCTGAATTACATAGGGGGGCTTCAAATTTTGGAGCTAAATTTGCAGTAAAATTGTCTGGGGCACTTGATAACGAAAATTTCCGCTTCAACACTTTATCCCCAACTTTAAAATCTGCTTCACTGCGTTTACTATCATACTATAATTTTTGTCTATTTCTTGCCGTATCCGAGCTTATAACCGCCTGGTCAATGAGTTTTTGCACATCTTTTTGTTTAAATTCTTGCTCTCTTTGTTGCACAAAGAATAATTTATCTAATGGCGTAAATAACTTCCGTCCTAAAAATAATTCTGCTGGAGTTTTTCCCGTAGTATCGTGATTTGCCGTTCTTAAAGCATAAGCTAACTCATTTATGTAGCCATCCCAGCGCTTGTGATGTGTGCTAACATAACTTCGAATTATTTTTACAATATTTTTATTAACTCTTTCTGCTATGTTTGCCTGTGGTCTATACGGAACCATTTTGATATGGCGTATGCCAAGTCCAGAACAACGGTTTTCAAAAATTTGGCTAACGAATTGTTTACCGTTATCGCTAATGACTTTTATCCTTGCACCGTATTTTAAAATGTGTCTGTGTAAGAATGCATCTGCGACTGTTTTGGCTGACGCGCTTTTAAGTGGAACAATTTCTGTCCAATTTGAAAAATTATCTACAATTACTAAAAGAAAACGATTTTTATTTAACTCACTCTGGGGGAAAGGACCAAGAAGATCTATGCCTAAAATTTCATTCGGAGATGTAGCGCGAATGCTATTTAAGTACCCGGCCGGGCTGTAATTAATATTATTTATTAACTGACATTGATTGCAGGACCTGACAAACGCAGTTACTATTTTGTATAATTGCGGGAAATATACCCCCTCGCGTAACCTTTTTAAAGTCTTTCTGTTCCCTAAATGACCTGTTGTTTTCGCGTCGTGTAATTCCTTCAAAATGCTTAATCGAAGCGAGGCTGGGATGACTGGTTTGTACTCAAGATTTTCGTTTGTTGTTTTCGTATAAAATAATAAATTATCTATTATTTCATTCTGCTCTATTTCTTATCGCATCGACATCTGTGTGCTCAAAGCTTTCGGGGTCTTTCAAATATCCATAGATACTTCCAAATTCAGGATCAGCTTTCAATTCAGCAATAATTGTTTCTCTAGAATCTAAAATTTTTGAAGTCAACACAGCGCATTTGAGTTCATTTCCTTCATCGTCCAGTTTTATACGAGAAAGTGCGTCAGCTACATTGTTTTCCTTACCCGGTTTATATTTAATTATGAGATTATATACTTGAAGTTTTAAAGCCCATCTTATTAACCTGGGCGTTATGGTTTTCCTCGAGTAAAGTCTACCAACAGCCGCATGATCCGAAAAGACTGTTACTAGCGCTTTGCCGAAATAAACTCGAAATTTGTGTACAGCCATTAATAGAGCTAATGTTTCTCTCTCTGTAGCTGTATAATTCCTTTGCGTAGGGTTCAACGTTTTACTAAAAAATGCCAAAGGATGGCCATTGTGCATGAGAACAGCATCTACAGCATAGTCCGACGCATCTCCTGCAATTTCCAGGTTTTCTTCCCCCTCCGGGAATTTCAAAACAGGGGCATTGATGAGCGCTTCTTTTAACCTTACAAATGCGGTATTTGCTTCTGCTGTCCACGTGAATTTACTTTTCTTTCTTTTAATTACTAACAAGGGTTCAACAATATTAGCAAAATCTTTTATGAATGACCGATAATAAGAACATAACCCAAGGAAAGATAAAAGTTTCTTGGCGGTGTTGGGAGGTGGGAAATTCTTGATGGCTTTTATTTTTGAATCTTGAGTTTCTATACCCTTTTGCGAAATTTTATAACCCAGATATTTAAGTTCTTTAGCTGCCAACTTGCATTTTGAGGCGTTAATTGTAAAACCGGCCTCTTTTAATAATTTAAAAACTTCTTCTAAGTCTTTAATATGTTGTTCCAACGTACTACTCTTTATAATTATATCATCTAGATAGATTGAAGTCGATTTTCCTAGGACAGGCTTTAGAACAATGTCCATAGCTCTCTGGAATGTTGACGGGGCCCCACACAACTCAAAGGGCATGCGTAAAAATGCATAAGTGCCCGATTTTATTATAAACGCGGTTTTATGTATGTCTTCGGGTCTCATAGCTATTTGATAGTAGCCAGACGTTAAGTCCAACGTAGTGATGTATCTTGTAAATTTAGTCTTTCTAATAATTTCCTCTATAACCGGCAAAGGGTAAACTGGGAATTTAGTAACACTATTAAGTTTTCTGTAATCGATAGCAAACCTCCAAGCCCTTTTATCCGAAGGAGGAAACTCGTTCTTTTTCCTACATAGTACGACTGGACTCGCGTACTCACTATTTATGGGCGTTATTATTTGGTTCTTTAACATTTCCTGAATATGTTCTTCTATGATTTGCTCTTTCTGTTTATCATAGCGGTAAGGTTTAGTCCTACAGGGTTTGTCGCCAGTTAACTGTATCTCATGCGCATATATTTGAGAACTACCAAGCCGTTCTGAAAACAAGTTTGAAAAAGTACTCACCACTTGCTGGATGGCTTGGCTTTCATGGTCATTCAAATGGCTTAGGTCGACTTGCGGTTGTTCCTCTGGTTCCACCACCCTCCGGTCCATCTCCAGCGCAATAGAACTTTCCTGAAAATTCAGTTTGGCCTTCGCGGCTTTTAAAAACTCCATACCTAAAATAAGTGGACTTTGCAAGTTTTTTACTACAAAAATTAATACTTTAAGGCTTTCGTTTTGAACCTGTATTTTTAAAGATAATTTTCCAATACAGTGACAAGTTTGTCCTTGTGATGCTATGATTTCTGTGTTTTTATTTTTAAATAATCGTAACCCATTAAAATTCTTCTTAAAAAAAATATCACTCATAAAATTACCTTCTGCTCCTGTATCGATGAGGGCTTCTACTGGTACATCGCCAACCAAGACTTGTATAATTGGTAATTGTGAGTTTTTTTTACGATGACCGTATTTAAGTATCTTCTTGAGGGTTTTTTCAAAACTTCCGGGGTCTGGACCCTTGCTTTCACAGGCCCCTCTGCTCGTTTAAAGCTTTCCTTTCAACTTCTGCCTTCTGGGTACGCGGACGGTTGTTTTCAAATTTCCTTTTTGGGCCTTGACCTTCGAGCTTCGATGAGTTAGCTTGATAGCTCTTTCCCCCATAAGAGCGGTTTGCATTTCTCGTCTGCTCATTTGAAGATTGCCTTCGGATACTTTGAGAATACGATGCCCCTCTAGCTTTTTCCGCTATTCTGCGATTTTGGAACTTGACCGCCAATTCGAAGAGCTCCTGCAATGTGCTTAGGTTTCTAATTTCGAAGTAATCTTGAAAAGCAGGTAGCAATCTTGGTAAGATTATTTCAATAATCTCCGCGTCGGGTTCTTCCCATACAGCATATCCGTCAGCTTAATTTTTCGCAGAATAAAGTCCGTCAACTGTTCTATATTCCGTTGATAAAAACTATATAGTTCGGCTTCTAGCCTTGCTCGGTCTTTCACTATGGGGAAGGCCTTTAATAACGATTTTTTGAAATTTTCAAATGAATATGTCTGGCCTTTTTAATTCCCCTAATAAAAATTTGCCTATATTCTTCCACCATAGCGAGGCCTGTCCTCTTAGTGCAGATGTGGCGATGGCAACTTTTTCTCTTTCAGGCACAGGGTAGAGCTGGAAGTGATTTTCGAGGCCTTCTAGAAATATCGCCACCGAATTTTTTTCGTCGAAATTGACGTTTGGCTTGATTCACGCTCTTATCGTCTGGACCAGGTATCCAAATCCTTCCAATTGGCTTGCCCTTTCTTGTTGTTGTCCAGAAGCTTCCATCCAGTTTTCGGCCGTTTCAGTTCGACAAGTGTTCGGGTGCCAATGTAATGTTGCGCGCTTCCAACCTGCACGCAACAATAGTGGTGACTGCTATGAACTTGAAAGTATACAAAGTCTTGAGAAGGGTTTAAATCCCTTTTTATTCAACTTTAGAAATTACAGATGCGTGCTCTTGACGCTCACAAACTACGCCGACCCGGCGGTAAAATAAAAATAAGAAACTAAAAAATGAATAATAACAAGTGACTACCTACGAGGCTCTCTAAAACGTAACTAACCTAACCGTGTTCTAAAATACCGCTGATAATTCAGCAAACTTCTGAATATTACGTTGAAAGATTTTACTATCTGCTGAGGCAAGCACACAGGCCGAAACGCGTGGTTCTTCAAATTCTATCTAGCCACCTCCCCGCTCGTGAAGCAAGAAGCACACCTTCGAACTCGTTTCCTTTCTATTTAACTCAGAATACTTCCGCTGACTATTTTGAATAATTTGCGCGTTCTACTAAAATTTACATACTCTGGCATTGGCAATTCCAGGGGAAAGTAAGGCTTGACAGGAAAGATAGTTTAAACTTAAAATAAATGTTAGTTAAAATAAATATAAATCCTACAAAACTAACAAAGAAAATGCTAGAAATAATGATTTTCACATTATATACAATAACTACAGTAATTACGCTATTTACAAATCTTTTAACTGATAGTCATCCAACATCTACCGTCTTTTAAGGTTTAGGAATAAATTTTTCATATCCCTATCTGCCAAATGATTTAGATTGGCAGCCTATAATTAACTTTCTGCAATTTCAGGATCTTCCCGCTAGACCAGTACTTTCGAGAACATTCTGGCATGTTATATAACCTCTAGTGTAAATACTGAGTTCGCACCATTTTTTCGTCAAGACTGCTTTCTCCTACCGCTGCTACAAGACCTTGCTGCTACTCATCCCATCTTTTTCTTCCCTTTATTAGAACAGTTATGACGTAGAAAGTCTAAATTTAATCTTAATTAGTTTAAATCACTATTGAATATGTAAAAGGGAAAATGGTCTGCAGTGAGAATTTAATAAAGATGTGGAATCTGAAGAAGTTAAATCCTTCTTTGTCGTCATTTTGAAGCCTTCTGCTCAGCCACTACAACACCTGGCCTGTGATGTATTTATATCGTCAAGCTTTGCCATTCCTGTGCCTGCCTGCCAAAATATTACAGTATATTTATCAGCCTGTAGGATCTTCATTGTGCCTGGGAAAAGCTCCCTGGATTTATTTCTAAATTCGATGTGTGTCAAGGCGGAGAGTTTCTAACTTTCGTTACTATGCCGTAAAGTGGGCCAAGGACAGTTATTCGGACAATACTTTCGTTGTTGCGACACTTATTAAGTGTATGTGTTCGTAAAGGGAAGCAAATTGGATATAAACTAATAAAGCCTGATTTCGAATCAAAACATTGATCATTCTCAGACAGAATCCGCTTCGTACTGTGCTTAAAGAGTTTTTTCTTTCGGCTAGTTTTTTTTCGATGCTTTAAAAATTTTGCATGAAAAATTGTCCTTTTGTCCATTGATTCCATCATAATTGTGTTGTGGATTATGCTTACGCTCTCAAAAACGAAAATGTCAACAAATAACGATGAAACAAATAAGGTCAATATGGATAAGCTCAATTGTCCTGTTTTAGATCCGCAAACTTCGGATTTTACCATAAGCCAGTATTTTTTGTTATGTGAACGAAAATGTGAAATTAGAAACATCACCGAAAACGATAAGCCAGTTTTATTCTGCGTGTGCCTGCGCGAAGAGGCACTCGCATATTTCATTCGGGAGTGTTAAAAGGACGATTGGTTAACATTAAGGAAAAAATTTAATACATACTTCTCCACAGCAGACGATTGGTTAACATTAAAGGTACAAAATAATTCTAATCCTAGTCTATGTTCATGGTAGGAGGTCTTTTTAGGCAATTTTAGGCAAAATCCACCAATCCACCTAGGTATTATCGCAGGGTATTTCAACCGAATCAGTATCAAAATTTCAGAAACGTGCTGCCGCAACAAATTCAATATCCTTATAGGTCACTTAATTATCAGCCAATTCCCTCTATAAGTTATTATAGTTATTATATTCCTAATTCGCAACAAACTATTTCGAAAAAAAAAGGGCACTTGGTTTAAGGTAAAGTATTCTAGGTAATAAGAAAATTTTGCCATTGATGCAAAAATTGAAGTAGTACAAAATAATTCTAATCCTAGACTATGTTCATGGTAGGAGGTCTTATTGTAACTGAAATAATTAAGTTGTTGTGGTATGCTAAATTATTTTTTAAAACTTATTTAAAATTAGTAATACTATTTTATTTTGTTTCTTAATTATTACTATTTTATGTTGTTTCTTAATTATTACCATGTTATGTTGTTTATAAATTAATAATACTATTTTATGTTGTTTATGTATGTTGTCTGTATTTTATTTTATAGTTGTAAATACTAATTTTATTTTGTAAATTCTAATTTATTTATTATTGTCGTTATCTTGTGTTTCCTTATTTAAATTACAATTAAATTTTAATAATTATGAAGTATAACAATTTAAGCGTATAGTAAGTAAAAGTGTTCAATTGAATAAATTTCTTCAGAGTAATTTTCTATATCAAAATAATGCAAATTCTAAACGTTTTTATAACCATGTTGAAAATGGTGAATTTGATAATGATCAAATTTAAATTGTATTAAATAACTGTAATTATATATTTGCTAAAAATAAATATGAAACAGGTTGTATTAATACGGAACCTCTAAGAGAAATTTTAACCTGAGAATTACCTATTGCTTCATACAGACCCGCTGCCAGAGATAATAGTGAAATTTAAAAGCAAATAGATGAACTCTTAAATGCTGGTATCATAAAACCTTCTTATAGTCCTTATGCTGCAGCTGTGTATCTTTACTTTATAAGAAAGCTGAACAGACAAAAATCTAGATTATGTATTGATTTTCGGAAACTTGATCAAATTACTAAAACTGCTTCTAGGTCTATTCCTAGAACTTATGCTGTATTAGATCAAGTGACAAATGCACACATTTTTTTCACATTGAACAGGCAAGACATCAGGTTATTGGCATATCAAAATAAATGAAAAAGATACTGAAAAAAGGGCATTTACTACAAATTTTGGTCTTTACGAATTTAATAGATTACCTTTCGGTTGGGAAAATTCCCCAGCTGTTTTCCAAAGAGCCCTTTGACGAATTTTAAATAAATATCAGATTCAATTTGCTTCATATTATTTTGATGATATCATAGTATTTTCCCAAATTTTTATAAACATCTTAAAATAATATTTGAAATAGGTGAAAAAGAGAATATAAAATTAAAACAGTCAAAGTGAAATTTTGCTAAAGAAAAAATAAATTTTCTAGGATATGAGGTTCAAGCAGGAGAGTATCAACTAAGTAATTCAAATATTGAAGTCGTTAAAAATTACATCCCCCCTAAATATGTTAAAAGGAATTACAAATTTTTTTAAAAAGTATTAATGTATATCACAAATTTATTCCAAATTATGCTAAAATTACAGCTCCTTCAACGAATTTACTTAAAAAAGATACTCCCTATAGGTGGACTAATAAATGCCAAGTAGCTTTTCAAAATTTAAAAGATGCATTAATTTCAAGACTTATCTTAACTTTGTTTAATCCAAAGTACCCATGTCATGTACTTGTTGATGCCTCTAAAGAAGCTGTTGGAACAGTTTTAAAACAATAATATCCAGACGGTAACCTACGTCCAATTGCTTTTCACTCTAGAATATTAAGGTCTTATGAACAAAAGTATGCAATAACTAAATAAGAGTGTTTAGCTATTATTGACGATATCCATAAATTTTATTAATATTTACATGGTAATCATTTTACTATACGTACTGGTCATGCTGCTCTAGTTTGGCTTAAAAATGTTAAACATCCTACAGATAGGTTATTCAGATGGTCTCTGATACATAAATTATCTATGTATGATTTTGATATTAAGTATAAAAAGAGGTTACCTTTAGTTTAAATTATAATTTTGATTTACATATTTTTTGTATGGCCTTATATATATTCAAAGTCGTCATGAGAAGCCCATGACGTGAAGACTTTTTACTTTTCTAACATAGTTCCTTTACTTTCTTTTTCAACTTTTTTCTGTAACTTTTAAGTACAAAATTTGAAAACTAAAATTCAACTTTATAGATTTATTACTCATATCTACAAAACAATTATTATAAACAATATGATCAGTTTTGAGGCAACATTTTGATTTTATTAAGGATTAATTGATTTTAAAATTTAATTAAAGTTTGACACTAAATTGTATTATTTATTCCCATTTTTTTACAAGAATAAGAATTTAATTTAATTTAATTTAATTAATATGCAATCTTTTTCTTTGAATAAAAATTAAAAGAAATTTCATTGAAATATTTAAAAGTTTTTCTTCTGGTTTCAAAATTACATATTACGTACAAGATATTAGACTTTTGAGCGATTACTTTTTTTTTTTAGTTTCGCCAATAAAGCCAAAATGGTAAACCTGAACTATTTCGCATCTCATGTTTAGACTAGTGTCTAATGAAAGCGATGGAATTTCTTAATTACCTTTTTAGTGTTATAAATAGGTTTTTTTCCAACTATGTTTTATGAATTCACTCACATCTTAATTCATTGGATTATCTGTTTAAAGGTAAACATTTTGATTTAAAATTTTTTCCCCAAAAAAATTTTAAAAAAAAAAAAATTTTAACTTTTATTTTTTGATTTTTCACATTTTTTTTCACTTTCGTTTTTAATTCCTTTAAAAGGGTAGAAATATCTTTATTTAAGAGTATTCTAATTATTCTAATTGGAATTTACTTTGTTTTTTTTTCTTGCTTTGGGAAAGGGCCAGAATTCTTGTGTGAATTATTATAGTTCAAATACATTGAAATGGTTCATCGGCTAGTTCTAGATACAGAAAAGCAAGGATTTTTGTAGAAGAGAGATTACAATTAATTTCAAACTCCGCCCCCCTCCCGATGAAGTGACATTGAGGTTGACTGAATTGGTCTGCTTGGAAGTTGGGTTTTGCTTGTTTGAAATATTTTGGTTGTAACATTTTAAAATTCTTAGTTGCATATATATGATTATTGGAAATTTATTAATTATGAATTTCAATTTTTGGTCTTTGTGAAATATTATTTCTAAATTCTTACTTTATGTCTTTAATGATAATTTTTCTACAGCTTAATGCGCGAAAATGCTAGGTATGTTTGTGCTTTGTTTTCAAAAAGATTTGTTTGGTAATTTGTATATAATGCAAAAAATCTACTTGCAATGTTTTCTTGAATTTAACATTAAAGCTAAAAAAAATTGCAACAAATCAAATAAGAGAGGACTTAACTACACTCTGTGAACAATTTTTCTTTGGTAATTTGCAATTATCTGCTATGTATGTTTAGGATCCAATACTTCTGGTTTCTTAAATAAAACAAAGAGTGAAAACCATGAGTGCTACTGCATCAGTCCTGAGCGATAAAATGACGGAAAGGGGAAATGATCTGTTCCAGTTGACGTTTTCTCTGCACTGCTAGATTTAATTTGCGATTTCCTAACAAAGTTTATCGCTGGATCGAATTTTCTACTGTTTTGTTTAGCATCTTGAAATCTCTAATCAGGCTTAGAATTCTCTTTAAATTAACTGGTGAAGAAGATTTTCGTTGAAAAAATTTTGATTCTTTGTTTTTGTACGAAATAAATTAAGAAGATTTGATTTCCCTCCAACTAGTATATTGCCGTAGCTGCTTCTTCTGGAATTATTTTCTTCGGGGTTCATTTCCTCAATCGTAAGGAATAAGATAACCATGTCCTGAAATTTGACAGACTGCTCGCCTTTAGCCCGTTCGGCCTGCTTTGATTTAGGAGATTCGTAATACTTTCAGCGAGATAATGTTCGTCGGCCCTGACCATCATGACCATGATTACGACCATGAGGGTCATGAATATGATTCAGCATGACCCTGCTCGACTCTGATAGGCGACCAATTGAATGTGTTGTAATTGAATGTTTTTTTTTTTTTTTTTTTTTGTTTTTTTTTTTTTTTTTTTAAGAACTATTCTAAATTTAAGACACAATAACACGCCGAATAAATACTAATTCAGAAGTCAAACAACAAAAATCAGCGTTATATTTACAAAATTTTCACAGTGCGGTTTTGCAGCTGAGGATGGTGGTTCGGTAAAACCATCGAAACTAGTCCTGTGAAAATTTTGTAAATATAACGCTGATTTTTGATGTTTGACTTCTGAATTAGTATTCTAAATTTGTCATAAAATGTATTCTATTCTAGCTTAATGTAAAACGTGTTTTATTAGATTTCCCTCCCTTCAAAATTTTACAAAGTTTCGAGATCTGGTCTCATCTGTTGGGCTAATAGTTCATTTACCCACTCCACAGTAACCCTTCTAATCATCCTTTTTCTAGTTTTCTTCTTTTTCTTCAAAAAATCTTTCTCCCTTTCTGTCCTCCTCTCTTAATAATAAACTTCTAAGTGCCCCTCTAAAGAACTATCATCAGCTTTATTCTTCTTTTGTCCTTCTTCCCTTGCTCTATTCGGTTAGTGATTGGGAGCTGTACCTGTGAAATCTTTAATGAAGTTTTCGTGCTCCCAACACTTTTACCTGCACCTGAAGGTGTTGCAGTACTCAAGTACAATCAACTGCATTTTAACAGAAAATAGAACTCTTCGGTCTCAGACAGTAATGTTAGCTGCAGTGGGTAGACAAACTCATTCGAAGCGGCAGTATTAAAAGAAACCTAAAAGAATTTATAAACTGTTTGGTGACACAGTATAACTGATTAAAAAATGCGTTACTTACTGGGTTATTTAAAATTCTCTCTTTACATTTTAATAATTATTGAACTGAGAAGACCAAAAAATGTGAAAATATGTATGCTACCTTCGTTTAAAAATTTTATTAAATATATCCTTATATCATTCAAAATTAATTTCTACTAACTATGAAATAAATGTTATACATTTTTATATCCAGTCTTTCAGAAAGTTTACTCAAAATTTACTATATTTATGCTCTGAAAATTTACTATAGTTGTTATTTAAATTTCAGTTAGAAATGGATTCTTGTCTAAGCTGGGATACGCAAACATCGCGGTGTACTACATTGGAGTCAATAGTCCAGTGGATGGTAAAATTCTAATAACCTCTCATAATCAATATGTTCTTAATTAGCTTCTTATTTTCAGCTGTTGTCTATTATGGATTAATTTCAAATTTTGTGCATATATTCTACGCAAAAAATTATATGTTCACTTTTATTATATATTCGAAAATTAGCTAATTATACGCGTTATTTTTGAAGCAGCTGATATGGTGACAATTATCCATCTGTTAAATAAGCTAATATTGTGTTCTTTGTTAATGCGAAGAAAATCTACACATGATTGTAAAAGGGAATGACATTTTATTTCGAAATAATGAAATGTTTTTATGTTTTTTATGCTTTATTTTTAAAGTTCACAATATTACGTGAAAAATTAAATTAAAGAGCACTGAACTACTGACTGTAAAAGCATTTTATTGGAAAAAATATCTAAAATCTGGGCTTAACCATCATTTTATATCGAAAAGACTCTATGTCATGTTTGAAAATAAAACACTAGGCTCCGAATAACCTCAGAAATCATTGTTTAAACTTTCTATTCTAATGATAATTCGAACTTTCAAGCAACACGTTTGTAACAAAAACGAATGGCAAATAAAATATTTATCTATGGGCTAACCGCTTCAAGTTCGTATTTACTCCTGAATCACAGTGTCCCTCTAATGCTAAGTAGCCGAGTGTTGAGACCGCTGAATACTGGGTGCTCGATTTCAAGTCTGGCTGTATAATTGGTTTTAGTGGTTTTCCGCATACGAAACCTCAAATTAAATCTAGTTTTCCTTAGAAAGTACTCTATGTACTCCTCTCTTCCTTTAGATACAACTTGTGTGCTTTGATCCTCTTTTTTGCAGATGATCAAAGATTCAAGGCGAATGTACAGGAATTGCGATCACAGCGCCCAATTCTAGTGCGCAGTTCGCAAAGCATAAAAATATTAACAGAGGCGGAAAATTTATTTATTTACTTATTTATTTATTTATTTATTTATTTTGGTTGCTGCCATTGTAATTCCATGAAGAAGTAACTAAAGATGGCATTACGACGATATCGAAGACCTTACAGACAACATGACGATTCGAACGTGGTCACATTGTAGGGTTGCGTGAAGCTGGGTAGTCATACCGAACAATAGGCCGCCACCTGCAGCGTACAGACACTTGTGAGCAAAGATGTTATCTTTATCATTTTTAACTATTCAACGCACTACAGCCACGAGTATACCTGCCGTGCTAACGTCCACCATCTCACGGCGCTTGCCCTGACGTGGTTTTACGCTCACAGAGGCCTTTTTTTATTTAAATTTCAGGTAGAAATGGAATTTTGTCTATGCTGGGAGGTTCAGAAATCGCGAAGTGCTCTATTGAAGTGGATGGTAAAATTATATTACTTCTCATAATTAATATGTTATTAATTACCTTCTTTCTTTCAGCTGTTGTCTGTTATGGACTAATTTCAAATTTTGTGCATATATTCTACGCAAAAAAATTATATGTTCACTTTTTTATGTATTCGAAAATTAGCTAATTCCACGCGTTATTTTTGAAGCAGCTGATATGGTGACAATTATCCATCTGTTAAATAAGCTAATATTGTGTTCTTTGTTAATGCGAAGAAAATCTACACATGATTGTAAAAGGGAATGACATTTTATTTCGAAATAATGAAATGCTTTTATGTTTTTTATGCTTTATTTTTAAAGTTCACAATATTATGTGAAAAATTAAATTAAAGAGCACTGAACTACAGACTGTAAAAGCATTTTATTGGAAAAAATATCTAAAATGTGGGCTTAACCATCATTTTATTTCGAAAAGAATCTATATCATGTTTGAAAATAAAACACTGGGCTCTGAATAACCTTAGAAATCACTGTTCAAACTTTCTATTCTAATGATAATTCAAGCTTCTAAACTTTTGTTTGTGGCAAGTACTTCCTTTGATAGATTTTGTGTTGCGACACGTTTGGAAGAAAAAAAGAGTTGCAAATAAAATATTTATCTATGTGTTAACCGCTTCAAGTACATATTTACTCCTGAATCACATTGTCGCCCTAATGCTAAGTGGCCGAGTGCTGGAACCGCTGAATACTGGGTGTTCGATTTCAAGCGAACAGTCTGGCTGTATAATTATTTTTAGTGGTTTTCCGCATACGTAACCTCAATTACGATCTAGTTTTCCTTAGAAAGTACACTATGTAGTACTCTCTTCCTTTAGATACAACTTGGGTGGTTTGATACACTCTTTTGTATTTTGCGATCGTGACGAAATTTTGTACGCAAAAATATCTTGATCGAACATGCAAATGATCAAAGTTTCAAGACAAATGTACAGGAATTGCGATCACAGCGCGCATTTCTAGTTTAAAGTATAAAACCAGTAACAGAGGCCGAAAAATAATCTTTTTTGTTTCTGCCACTGTAATTCCATGAAGAAGCAACTAAAGATGCCATTACGATGATATCGAAGATCTTACAGACAACTACACGACTTCGAACGTGGTCGCGTTGTAGGGTTGCCTGAAGCTGGGTCCATACCGAACAATAAGCCGCCACTGCAGAGTACAGACACTGGTGTGGAAAGATGTTACCAGCAATGGTTACTACAAGGAAATTGCCGACGAAATGAAGGTTGTAGAAAGCAGGCCAATGAGCACAAATGCGAGGAAAGATAGGATGATTCTTCGCCAGGGCCGAACCGTTCCAACGATATCATCATCGATTATTCAACACACTTAAGGCATGTATATACTTCCCGTGCTAACGCCCACCATGTCACGGCGCTTGTTCTGAGGCGGGGTTACGCTCACAGAGGCCTTTAAGACGTTTGCCTTTGACCACACAACATCGGCGGAGACGTCTGAAGTGGTGTCGCAGCCCAACATCATGGCTGCCATTAGACTTCATCACTCTTGAAGCAGATGACCACCGTGTTCGTGTCTGGAGAGAACGAGTTTCTACATTATGTGCTGTGCTGTCAGGACGTGTATTTGTCGCTCCGCCGTTTTGACTAATATCAGCGGAAGTTCTCAACGTACCGCTGTAAAATTAGTTGCTACGTGTAGCTAACATCATCAGGAGTACACTTATATAAAAATTGTGTCATTACGACATTTAGTCGTTTTTTTTAATGGAACTTCAAAGTTTTTAACACTATCATTCACGACTTGGAGCCATTTTCGCCGTGTTCCTCAACTTCGCAGCCCGTGGATACACCGACCTACGTCGTAGCAGCCGGATTTTTACATAGCCGGATAGAGGATCATCTCAGCAGTATTTTGATATAAGTTTTATCAAGATTGGATAATTGGTTGAATAATTATGCAGAAATTACTCATTTCATTTAGCGCTTTTTTCGCTCACGCTGCATTTTCGACCGTTAGGTGCCACCGTCCCCCCCCCTCGGGGTAGCGCGTTTTCGTCAAGGACATTCGCAACGGCTTTCCTTTTATGAAGTGGACACTTTATTAGCTGCCTGCTAATTGATTTCCTAATTGCTGTATCATGCTGGAATAAACGGCAATCTTCATCATCTATCTTCAGAAGCAGAAGTTTCAAATTTTGGTCGTGATCGGCCCACTGGTTCCAAAGATATAATTTTTTCGACATTTATTAACTTAGAATTTTCAAGCTGCAAAATTGCGTAGTTTGACTTCCTATTACAGTGCAGTGTTGTGTTTCAGTGTCTATGTGCCTTTGGATTACTATGGAATACCTTTATACAGATGAAGGACAGATGAACTACTGCTGCCAAGGTAAGAAAATTTGACTTTTTCCTGTATTCCAGATAGAAATATAAAAATTCAGCACCAAACGCAGTACTGTACAGAAAAACTTAGATCCTTTCCCATACGATGAGTGACACAGATTCCTCCACTTACTCGAGAGAATTTGCTTTGCAAACATTCATTACCTCGGACATAAGCTATACTGAGAAGATTGATAAACTCACTGACGAAATTAAAAAGATCGCAACTTCCTTTCGAGGTGGCAAAAATATTCTACCCCTAGGCTTGCGAAAGCAACTGATAGACACGGTTGAAGCCTTCCGAATTCTGGCTTTGGGAGTATCTGAGTATATCCCACCTCCGGATACCGTCGATAAAGCAGTCAACACATCCAGTATTTTCGCGTGTGAACTAGCAAGTCAACAGCAACACATCACAGCTGCACCTAATCTAGCGCAAAAGGCAACAGACAATCGAAAGTCCTACACAAGTGTAACGGCGCAAAAGCCTAAACACACCTTGCTGATCTACCCTAAAGACCCGTCCACAACATCCAGGAAAGTGTTAAAAGAAAAATTGACTGCTGAATTTCCGTTACCCACATTGGGAGTTCAAGTAGCAGCATTAAGATACATCCCGCAGGAAGGACTTGCAGTGGATTGCCATACAAAGGAGGACATTCACGCACTCTCGGAAAAACTGCAGACTGAAAAGGCTAAAGAATTCTTGCAAACCAAGATCCCAAGCACAAGGCTTCCCAGGGTTGCTATACACAATATCCCATTAAGCGTTACACAGGAGGAACTTAGACGAGTCATCAGTTTAGAACTCCATATTAACAAGAATAATGCCAAAATCCTGTACAGGCTCAAAGAAAGAAGTAACACAGTCAAGTGGATTGTCGAATGTAATACCGATGCTTTCCAACAACTCATGCGCTCCAGAAAACTACTCATCGGCTGGCGGGCACATCGAATCTCAGAGTACTTCAACACTAAGAGGTGCTACCGCTGTCAAGCATTTGGCCATACCCAGCAGGGATGCCAAAATAAAATCTATTGTGCATACTGCTCGGGGAATCATGCAATCAAAGACTGTCAAGCCAGACGAGCCACATGCATCAACTTTGCAGACAGTAACTACCGTAACCGAGACAATAAAGCTTGCGACCATCCAGCATATGATGTTGCCTGTCCAACATACACGAGATACATCGAACGGATCAAACGCAGCACTATCTATGAATAGTCTATCTGCTACTAATGCTAACAACAACACGCCTGTAATCCAATCTAATAATAACAATAATCATATGCAGATTCTCTCTCCACATACTATACCTCCATCAAGCAGGAACATAGGTACACTAAGCACAAGCATCATCAAATGCCTGCAAATCAATCTTCAAAGGGCTGAGGCAGCAACATCTCATGTCCTCACGCAAGTTATTTCCGACGACATAGACCTCGTAATCATGCAGGAACCATACTGTAGAGAAGGTCACGTCGCTAGCTTACCTATTGCATGGAAAATATACCAAAAGGAGTCCCCGACGGCAGATCTTGCTCCTAGAGTAGCAATTGCCTGCTGCAACCCCGCATGGACACCACAAGTCATCAAGCTGCATAGGGATTATGTCGCCATTCTAATCATTTTTGAAAATATGCAATTTATCCTTACTTCGGTGTATTCACCACCAACAGATGCAATTGGCAGCACTGTCGCCCACATAAGCGAAACAAGTAGAAAATTTCCAAACACAGCTCAAGTCATAGGAGGCGACTTTAATGCCCATCATATTATATGGGGGTATAGTACCACAAATCCAAAAGGGCAGGAGCTTGAAGATTATATTGCGGCAAACAATTTACAATTGCACAATACAACGAATGCACCACCTACATTCGATAATTCGTACAATCAAGGATGGCCAGACTTAACGATCTCAACTTATGATATTGCTAACAACATACATTCATGGCATGTCTCAGACTCTGAAAGTTGTTCAGATCATAAATACGTAGAATTTACTATACAAACAGATACCACCATTTCTATAATTAAACGCTATAGGCTGCCAGGTAACAAGGTTAGACAATTGACCCAGGCCTTTACTCGTCTCCTGCAAGCAAAAGAATTGCAGCTAGAATCTTGCAACAACTCAGAACACCTTGATTCCCTTGCACAAGGACTTCTAGAGGAACTTAATGAAATATGTCAACAAATTTTACCCCTCCGTACAACCAAGAAATTACAAGGAATCTCTTGGTGGACCGGCGAACTAAGGCAACAAAGACAAAAATGCAGAGCTTTGCGCCGCAGACTAAGAGGCAACGTGGACGGAGAGACCAAAGCACAGATTCTGACTACATACCGGCAAGAGCGGGCTAAATATAAGAAGAATATTCTCGCTGCAAAAGTGACAAGCTGGCGCACCTTCTGTAACAACAATACGAATCCCTACGGGATCTTACATAAGATTGCAACACAGAAGGTATTCAAACCAGCACAAAGGTTCCAACAGCTAGTCTTTCAACAAACCCAGCGGGGTTTACAGCTGCCAGCGGGGTTTACCTTCTTGACGAAATTTTTGCAAAGGACAATCCGCATGAAGATACACTGGAACAACGTGCAGTGCGAAACAATACAACTATCCCAGATACGCCAGATGATTATGCTTTCTCAGCAAAAGAAATCGCTCATGTATTTCGCTACCTACCCCTGAAAAAAGCCCCAGGACCGGATGGCCTGGACTATTCAATAATTAAAAGTTGCATATAAAGCCAATCCAGATTTCTTCACTAAATTCTTCAATAAATTACTTCAGGCAAAGCTCTTCCCAACCGTATTTAAGAAGGGACAGGTAGTCTTGTTCTTGAAAAATTCAAAAATCCAGCTGAACCGCGGTCTTACAGGCCAATCTGCTTGTTGTCTGCACTGGGCAAAGTGTATGAAAAGCTGATTATCAATCGACTTCGTCATCATCTGCACAAGACCAAATATCTAAGTGTCAGACAATTCGGTTTCCGCATAGGATCTTCCACCGTTCAAGCCCTTTCAACAATCAAGGATTGCATCCAGAAGAATAGAAATGATAATATGCATACGGCTTTCATTTCGATTGACCTGGCCAGCGCATTTTATACTCTGTGGTGTCCAGCAATCAAACAAGCTTTACGCAATGCAAAATGCCCGACCAACCTTTATCTAACAATCACAAGCTACTTACAAGATCGTATGTTAATAATGTCCCACGATGCAGGTGTTTCATCCATAGCCCAAGTGAGAGGTTGCCCACAAGGCTCTTGCGCGGGGCCCCTCCTATGGAACATCACATTTAACGAAGTGCTCGCTGCAGACTGGCCCGCACACACGCGAGTTGTCGCCTACGCAGATGATGCTGCACTCCTTGTGCGAGGACGCACACGCAACGAACTGGAGAAAAACGGCACAGAAGTCTGCACACTTTTTGCTGACTACTGCACTCGACTTAAGCTTCAAATATCAACAGAAAAGTCAACAGCGTTGATCATTCCAAGGCCAGGAAAAAATCCAACACGACGGTCCTGTATTAAATTAAACGGGAGAAATATTAAGTTCGTTAAAAATCTTAAATATCTAGGAGTAACATGGGACTCCGGTCTAACCTTTATTCCTCATATACAAGACCTTCGTGTTAAAACATCTCGAATAGCGAGAACAGCGCGCCAATTTCAGGGCAAGAATTGGGGTCAGAGCCCCCATTTTCAGAAACTGTTATATCTCACAGTTGCAGAGAAAATCGCATTATATGCAGCCCCAATCTGGGCAAACCCAATGGGAGCCAGGAAAATCCGTCAACTATCAGCCTTTCAAAGACCTTTTGCGATAAACCTATGCAAAGCATATCGAACTACAGCCACAAATGCAGCACAGGTACTAGCTGGTATCATACCACTGCATATCAAAGCCTTAATGGAATCTGCATATGCCCAACTGATCCACTTGCGCCGAGATGCGACATTTGGAAACACTACCTATAGCCCAGTCCAATATGAGCATCGGGGCGACGTATTGCGTACACATCCCTCAATAAAAGGGACAGGCATACGCACAGTTAAATCCAACTGCCTTCATCGAGACACCCTCACGAAGATATACACGGATGGCTCGAAGCATGAACATGGAGTAGGTAGTGCCTTTATACACTATGATGGTTCCAACACCGAATACACATGGAAAGGACATCTGAAACCGGAAAACAGCGTCTTTCAGGCGGAAGTTACTGCTCTCAAAGCAGCGGTACAACATATACTCAACAACAATATACAGGCAGCTACCATATACACGGACAGCCTTTCAGCAATAAATGCAATAGAAAATCAACACCATGTATCGCCGAGCATCATTAACTTGCAAGACATCCTGCAGCATAATCGTCACACTAAAATTACCATGGTCTGGGTCAAAGCCCACGATGGCAACCAGGGAAATGAAGCAGCTGACCGTTTGGCTAAGGATGCTGCAAGCAATCTCGAAGCACAAGAAATAAATATTCCTGCCCCACCATCCTATCTAAAGCGTCATTTGCAGGGACAAGCAATACGACAATGGCAAGAAGAATGGACTAATGCGGAAACAGGGAGGCGCACCTATGAGCGTATTTCAAAAGTATCAACTGACCGCCTTATCGCCATTGCTCCTTTGGTAAACTACATAACAGGTCACGGGCCGTTCCCGTCTTATTTTCATCGACATGGGATATCAAATACAGACATCTGTGTCTGTGGAGAAGACGGAACGCCAGACCACTACCTATTCAGGTGCCCTCTGACAGATACCATGCATCTTTTCATGCCCACGAGCAACATAACTGCCTACCACCGACTGATAATTAAGCACAAGGGAAGCATTAATGCAATATGTAAAATTATAAAATTTATCGCGGCACTAGGTCAGGATATCTGCCAGCCCATTTAATCAACATAAGGTTTTCCACTGCATTTATCCAGGAAACTACAATTTACACACGCATACCTTATATCTTATACCTAAACAGAACTTAAACTGGTTTGAGAAATCTTGCACAATAGCAAATATTTAATGAACTTTAACGCTGTCATGTGTCCTTATTAGTTCTATACAAGCACAGTATTATGTGCTTTTGTCAGTATTATAACGACTCTGTAGCATGCCTTCCTATAAGCATCATATCAGCTCTCTGTATCATATGTTTCTATTAGCACTTATTACTCATATACTATCATATGTATCTTTGTCTACCTTAATATTTATTTGCACAATGTGTTTTATTCGTATTATATCTGCTTTGCTATTAGTATCATATCAGCTCTGCACCATGTATATTTATTGGCATCATATTTACTTTGTACCAAGTGTATTTACTCGTTCTTCACCTGTACTGCATCTACTCAGCACCATATCATTTAATTAGCTCTATATTTGTTCTGCATCATGTATATTCATTGGTATCATATCTGTCCTGCATCAAATGATTTTAATCGTACTATACCTGCTCAAGCGGCATGTGGCCCTTTTTTTTTTTTTTTTTCTCATATCTGATTTGCATCATACGTGTTCATTAGAACTTAAACTGCACTGCATAATGTATTTTCATGTATTTCTATTAGTATTATATCTGCCCTATGTCACGTTTTTAATTAGCTCTATATTTGCTCTGCATCATGTGTATATACCAGCATCATACCTGGTCTGCATAAAGTACCCTAATATTTATTTGTATCATATGCTCCTATTTGTATTATATCTGCTTTGCATCATGAGTTTCTATTAGTATAACATATGCCCTGTACCATGTGTATCATATTCATGCTTGCATCATGTGTTTCTCATTAGTATTATCTCTGTCCTGCATCATGTGCTTTTAAATAGCATCATCTCTGCCCAAAGTCATGTGTTTTTATCAGTATTATAGTTGTCCTGAATCATGTCTTTTATTTAGCTCCATATTTGCTCTTCATAATGTGTATATACTATTAACATATTTGCTCTGCATCATGTACTCCTATCATGTGTTAGCCTAGGTTCATTGTCTCCCCATAAGTATTATTACTCATATACTACCATCTGTTTCATATGTAAACCAAAAGTTCATTGCTAATAATTATTTGCAACTTATGTTATTATCTGTCTTAAAACTGCCCTGCATCATGTGTTTTAATTAGTATACGCGCGTGCTTTATATCTGGCAATGTTACACGCGTGCTTTATATCTGGCATGCACCATGTGTTTTCACTAGTATCGCAGCTTTATCTCTGCTCTGCATCCTGTGATCTTACCAGTTTTATTACACGTTTTTATATGTCACATAGTATTACATCTGCCCAGCATTATATGTTCTAACAGCATCACATGAATGCATTATTAGTACTCTACTTAGTAGTCTGTGAGTATGTTCTGTGTATTTTAAGTGTGTTGTTATGTGTATTATGTCTTACATTATTATGCCACCTCCACCCCCACCTTTTTTTTTTTTTTTTTTTTTTTTTTTTAGATTTTCTGTAACCACTGTAATCCTAAAACTTTCAAATGTCATACACATCACTTGTAATGTAGACTATGTCAACCGCCCTTGTATGGCCATGTAACTTTCTCATTAAGATTCAAATATACTCCCGAGGCAGCCTGATGAGGCTCCAGGGAAGTTGCCACTAGATAGTGGAGGACGCGGGGCATATGCCTGTTTACCTATGTTAAACATCAGGCGCCCTCGTCCTCCGTCACCTGTCACCTGTCTGGAGAGAACGGGGTACCAATCAGCCTTTCTTTTACAAAGGCATACAGTTATAACCCCTGAAGTGATGGTGTGGGGCGCTATTTCTTATGGCAGCAGGTCATCTTTAGTCATCCTCGGTACAACTTTAACAGCTCAACGATATGTTGATATCATCCTGCAGCCGGTTGCGTTACCCTTCATGGCACGTCATCGTTGGGCCGTTTTCCAAAAAAGTTAATGCCAGGCCACATACCGCTCGCATGTCTCTGGACTGTTTCTGTGCAGTTTATACTCTTCCTTGGCCAGGAAGGTCACCAGACCTTTCACTAATCGAATTTTGTCTGGAACATGATAGGCCACCAGATTTGGCCACGACAAAATATCGCAGATCTGGAGCGACAACTGATAAATGCTCGGAAGAATGTGCCTCAGGATGACATTAGGAACCTCTACCACCCCTTGCCTCGACGAATTCAAGTATGAATTGCCGCCAGGGGTGGTTAGACCAACTACTAATTTCAACACTTAATGGGTGATTGTAAGCCGTGAAAAGGTACCATGACCTTAATTTTTTAATCATTTTGTTATCTGTGTATGAGCTATTCACTTTCAGTTTCATCAAAAACAACCACATCCTTCATGGTGTTTCAATTGTTTTGCAAAAGAGTGTATATTCCTCACTGTAAATCACGACAATAATCCCCTTATGGGAATTCTTAATTACTAACAACTAACTCATATTCTACCATACGTTGTCAAATCCTTGTGATTAGGAATTTACTGGCGTATAGTGAAGGGATCTCAAGCATTATTTTTATTATTAAATTTTATTTGATCTGAATCGTGATAACCTATTTGTAGAACGTTTTATATAGAATTGTTTAGTGATATTTATAACTTAAAATTAAAATTTAATTTACAATAATCTATGATAGTTTATTAAGTTTTTCTGCGCAATAGTACGTACATTATTAACTACATTTATATTCACCGTATTTATCAGAGTTTGTTACCTTTCATCGTCGTTCAAGTAACTCGATAAACAAAAGCCTCGCTTTCTTGCTCAGGATTTTCTCAGTATAAATGCGTAAAAACACGAAATTTGCCAAAAATATAAAATTTAAAGTGCCTAATTTTAATCCAGTGCATTTTAGATGACAAACAGCGTTTAAAATGTACAAAAACTGTTTCATACATTATAAAGCGAATTTAAAGGAATATGGAGTAGTTTTAAAACGACGTGGCAAAATTCTTCATATTATTACATATTTAAAGATTGGTAGCTTTGTTTTGATAAAATTCTAGTGTCCTACCCACCTTTTCCTCAAATATCCATCAGTTTTCTATCTTAAAATTTCGTTTTCATGGTATCAATTAGTATGCCGGTAATTGGTTGTGGTCTGTCTTATGCTGGTACCGATTTTACGCTTAATTCTGCTGGTACCGATTTTACGTCTTATGCTGGTTCCTGCGTAAGTCGATTCCGCATATTATCGTTGCTATGCGGTTTTGATTATATTAATGAAAGCCTTATTTACACGGGTGTGAAACTTATCCGTCTGCATTTCTTGTTTAAAGCATTAAATAAATTTTAAAGTATCTTGAAGCACCGTAAAATGTATTTTCTCCAGCTACTTTTTGCGAGAGCTATACCTAAATTCAAATAATTAAATGGATAATAAGCTATCAACCGATTTTCGAACTTACACTCTTATGTAAAATCTACATTAATACCTTTCAGTGTAAAACAAAATGGAATTGGAAAATTTTAACATTGAAAGAAAGATGAAAATAAATGCGTTTTATAATTTTAGCAACTTTCATGTGAAAACGTCTGACTAGTTACCACACATACTACGCGGAATTAAATCAAAACACACGGGCAAGTTTAGTAAGGTTTTTATTGCTTCTTGTTTTATAGAAATGAGTATTAAAGAATAATTCTATTGTCTACTATTGTTAGTAGACAATAGCTTAGACGGACCAGGGGCCGCTAGACCCTGGTCCGTCCGCGCTTAGACGGACCAGGGGCCGTGCTTTATACAGACGGGTCAAAAATTGATAACGCTGTAGGCAGTGCCTATATAGCCTATATAAATGGAAACATAGCAAAGGAATGGAAGGGCCGTCTGGGAGCACAGAACTCAGTGTTCCAAGCGGAAGTAGTTGCCCTCACAAAGGCAGTGAAATGGGCAATTGACACACGGCAGAGTCGAGCTACGATATTTACTGACAGCCTGTCAAGCATTTATGCTATCAACAACCCTCTCCAGCGCTCCGCACTAATCTCGCACCTGCAAGAAGTCCTCCGTCTACAAGAAAAGTCAATGAGAATCCAAATTTCCTGGGTGAAGGCGCACGCCGGAATCCAGGGAAATGAAGCATCAGACGCTCTTGCCAAGAAGGCTGCCCAAAATGAGGAAACGGAGCAGATTCAGGTGCCCCTGCCGCGGTCATGCCTAAAGAGGCAAATAGAGGAGTCCGCCATTGGAAACTGGCAGAATGAATGGGACCAAATCCCGCAAGGCCGCAGAGCATATGAGTTCCTGCCCAAGGTAGAGGTGGACCGGCTCATCTCATCGCCCTACCTCACGCGATATATAACAGGCCACGGCCCCTTTCCGACGTACTTTGCAGAAAGGGGTCTAGCAACAACTGATATGTGTGTTTGTGGCAACGTGGGCTCACCAGACCATTATGTCACGGAGTGCCCCTTAACAGCAGAATGGCACATAAAATTCCCAACTACCAATGTTCTGCCTTTCAAACGCCTTCTCATAAAACATCGAGGCACGCGGCAAAAGCTTAAATGCATAATGGCCAAACTAGAAAAAATGGGCATAGACCTCTGCAGGCCGGAATAGGGCACCTGCAATAAACATAAAAGCATCTTACAACTGTGAAGACTCAAGATGGTTGCAGGGCCAGGGTAATACCCGAGTAGTCATAGAAAGCCGTCCGGGTGCCCTGTCCTGCTGTCACCTGTCACCTGTCTACTATTGTTTTGCGTTGCTAAAAAAATTTCTGGAAATTACAATTAAAAAATCATAATTTCTTCTATGTACAAAGTGGTCAGAAAGGTGCAATTATTTCAGTGTAACTTCAATAAAACGTATATTTATTTAGTCGAAACGTCCGAGTATGCGCCACCGTTATTGCTGCATAGTTTTATAGGTATGAATATCGTCCCACTCTTACGCTTTTGCATCTGCGGTGTCACTTGCTGGAAGGCTTCAAGCACACTTTTGTCGGCGGGACATCTTTGTCGACGTGCCTCTTCTTCTTGCGTATGGTTTGATGATCTCCCCACAAGGCGTATGGTTTGATGATCTCCCCACAAGGCGTATGGTTTGATGATCTCCCCACAAGGCGTATGGTTTGATGATCTCCCCTGGTGTCTTTAAGACCCGGATTTCGAGGCGGCCAGCGATAAGTGGCTAATGAATTTGGGGACCCATGTCCTATCCACCTGCTAGAGAACAGTTCATCGAGATGTACATGAATAGCAAGTGCTAAGTGGGCGGAAGCTGCATCGTGCAGCAATCGTACCATTGATACCCAAATTCTGCAAATGGGGAAGAAGCGAGTTATTCAGCATCCTCAGGCAAGTAACTTGCGTCATGAAACCCTCAAACAACTACGTACCAAAGACGAGTTGTTCAGGCATTCCCACCCCTAATAATCAAAATCTTTCTTCTAACGCGTGATCAAAGTCTGAAGGCTTGATGGATCTTGATCGAAACCTTCATGAACGTGTTCAACACCTGGGTCATATTTTTATTGTTCTTCTTTCGGTCGTGGACCCACACACTTTTCCTAAGCGCAGCTCCAAAGTGAAATTCCTGTGTCTACCAATATTCTTCACTAATTCACAGAGATAACGAACTTGTCAACGCACAGACTACTTTTCTCCCCGCGCTGTCACGTGGTAATCACGCTGTAATTCAAGTGAGGAGACTCGTTGCGATATCAATGATCAGGAGCGAAGATTCAAATCTTAAATATTTTACCATATTATTCTGTTTATATGCATTTAGTCCAAGTGTAAAAGGACCTTCTCGCTACACTGTAGATTATTTAAGCTAATATACATAGAAAGAACTAACTTTAATATTATTATTTATGTAACTTAGACACTAAAGCCTAACTATAGTTTAAAATTTTATATTAACTCTGCTAAGATTGAAAGTGCTATGATTTTTAAATGCTGACTGTAAACAAATCTTTAGCTATGAACAACGAAGGCGATAGATCAGTTTTGAATTTCTTCGTGTTTAATATTTTATTATTTTATAGTATTTTAAAATTACATAATTTAAATGAAAGGCAATCTTCCCTTGGCATTATATTTATTACTAAATTGAAAAGGGTACAGAAGATATCTAAAAACATAATGCTAAAAATGTCTATTTTAAAATTAGTATTATGCTTTTACTCAGAACTTTAAAACGTCTACTAACAAATTTTTGTAATTGCTTTTAACAATTTTAATTTCAAACGAAAAACACAAATATAAAATTTAAATATAAGGAAATACTTCAATATCTTGCGGATCTTTTTTTATAATCAACAATAAAATAAATATTCAAGATAAAATTCTCATAGATTATAACAATCATTAATGCATATAATTATGGCTTATGTTCATCTAGTTTCCTTTGTCGCACCCGTAATATCAATTTTTATGCAGATTCATGGTAAAAACTATGCAAGTATGCTTTGCATAGTTTAACCTAATAGTTAATATTATACAAGAATTTGTCTCTTTTTATGTAAGCTAGGTTTTTATGCTTGCTTTTAATGTAAAGAAATTTTGAGCGTGGTTGAAAGAAATGATTTATGATTTCAAAATGCTAAATTTTTAAACTAAGTTGAAGCTTTATTCAGCTTAACAATCTAATAATCTTGAGTTTTGTTGCAAATACAATAAGAGGGGTGGCCACAATTAATTTATTTTTCATTAAGCGGAAGATATCTGTAGTCTTTTACAAAGAATGGTGAAAAATGAAATTTAAAAAATATTTTAGTCTTTTTTTTTAATCCACGAAAGTGTTACAAATAATGGTTAGGTTAGGTTATTTTAAATACGGCAAAACCTCGAGAGCTATCTGCGTAAGGGGAGGGATGCCTTCGTGGAGGACTTTCTATGGGAAACTGACTCGTATACACGCTACACATGGGGAAAACCACGAAAACACCCATGCAGCCAGCCCGTTCGTAGGATTCGAACCACGGACCGAACTACCAGTGTTCAGCGACTTTACCACTCGGCCGCTGGCGGGCCCGATATTACAAATAATGAAACTGGCTGTTACAAGAACCGCTGTCGCCAGTATTTCTAACTGGAGGTGGTCACCATAATAACAGGCTTCATAAAGTTCAAGTAAGGTAGAATTTGGTAAAGTTTTTATTGTGATTTTGGTTTATTATGGTGTCGAAAAGGACAAAGGATGTATTTTACTTACAGCAAAAATAAAATTAAAAAATACTTATATCGCCAGTTTGTCATTACGTGCACAAAAATGGCAAAGTAATATATTTTTTCCCAAGGCTTCTCTAAGAAACATAGATTAAGACTACAGGCCATTGCATTAATTTTCTACTGGCTTATAGCGTTCACTAGGTCCAGCACCTGGTGTTGCTCTGAAACAGTGTTGCTTGTGCACTGAGACAATTCCTGCAAGAAATTTTAATTGCCCTGTTAAATAGTACAGCAAAAAATAAAAAAATAAATAAAAAATGTATTCTAAGCTTAGCAGTAATTATACTGAAGATTTCCTTCAGCATTGAGCTAAGCAGGTAGAGAAGTTGCAAACACAGCAATTTTATGTAGATATAAACTATTTTAAAACATCAAATAACCTTCGCTGGCTTTCTCCTATACAGCGTATTATTTCTTTCCTACACAGTGTATCCTGCAGTACTGCGAAAACTCGAAAATATAAATTTTGAATTATGACTGCTTCCAACATTAGTTTTCTTTTTTATTATTTCGCCAGTTTTAAAAATCAACCGCCGGAATATTAAAGCATACATTGTACTTATTCTATCCTATTTGTTATTTAATAATTTCTTTCGCTGTGAGGAGGTTTTTTTTTTTTTTTTTTTTTTTTTTTTTTTTTTTTTTTGTAAACGCTTTGATTATTTTAAGGATAGTTATAGTATAGGTGTTATTCCAACTTGAGGTGTCAGCTTTGCAAAGATTATGTTATGTTATTTTATGTGTGTGATTATGGCAAAGCCTCGAGGGCTATCTGCCTAAGGTGAGGGATGCCTTCGTGGAGGACTTTCTAAGGGAAACTGCTTTGCAAAGATTAAAAAAAAATAATAATAACGTTTTTATTTCTTAATTTGTCTCCCCTGAAATGCTAAATATTCTGTTATAAATAATGACATCTTCATTTTAAATTTTAGTTGTTACTGAATTGAAAGTGAAACATAAAATGTAATACTATATTGTTTACCTTAATTTTAAAAAATCCAACCAGAGCTTGCACTTATTATGTTTTTATAATTTTTCTTCCCTCAAGGTAAAAATTCGAACGCTGAATACGTCGGATACTTCAGAATCACTGACATTTCTGTAATGTACATCAATGGAATGAATGAGACAGGTAAAGTATTCATAATTTCCGTTAATTATCACGCAATTAATATCTTCTTTTGTTTCATCTGTTTTGTAGTTTTGAAAACTTAAACTGATCAACATAGAAAACCAATATTTATGACGACACGCTTAATTTGTCACGTGCTTCAGGGTTGTTAGAAAATAGTCTCCATGTATTTTTCAAATATTTCATACAGAGCCAAAGGATTACATCTTCTCTTGCAAGAAGATGAAATGAAATTAAAGCAATAAAATAAATCTGAAGTCTTTTTGATTTTAACGATCGTCCAAAAAGGTTTGTAAGGTTTTTTACATTGCCGCTGAGCTCGTGGTCTAGAATTTGCCGTTACACTCTCCCCTACTAAACCATTTTTAGTCCAAAGGGCGTTAGCCCAGAAGGACTATTAATTTCGTTTTGACATTTTGTGTTGAAAACTATAAATGTTGGTTCACTTTTTTGAAATTGTTGCCACCAAATATTAGAGTTCTGTATTATATTTAAAGAAATTAAATAATCTAAGAATATGCATAAATGTAGGTATGTTTCTCGCATTATGATAAAACAACGGTACCTAGAGCCATCAAATTTTGAATAACGTGCATTTCCAACCGAATATGGGCATCTGGAAGCCTAAATTTGGAATTTGAAATTTGTTTTATTATCTATTTCATCTTTTGTAAAACTATAACGAATTTTTGATTAACGAACTCAACGATTTAAAAGCGAGCAACGGCAACACTGTACGAAAATAAAAAAACATTTTCATCTCCAGCTTGCGAGACTGTGTATCAGAAATTCTAAAGATATGCTCATTTTAAAATTATTTTGCGATGTTGTTGTTGAACTGAATTTTATGGTTTAAGAACGAAGGACATGATATTTAATGAAGGTAACACACAAAACGTTAAAAAACTTGTAAAATCTGAAAGCTTTCAGATTTATTTATTAAAATTAAACCATTATGTTAATTTTTTTATCATTTTTAAACGTTATGTCATTTTTAGTTTATGATCAAGCACCACTATCTTCGTACTTACCCCGTATGCAATTCAACAGCAAAATTACAAAAATGTAGAGCAGTGTTTAGAATTTACGATGAAGCGTTAAGTGTTTGCATATATTTGTCTGTCTGTCTCTCTCTTTTTTTTCCCAAGCTTTTCTTAGTTCATCCTATCAGTATTCAGTTTTCTTAGGAGGGCTTTTCAAAACTTTTTCCTCTTTTTATTATTATCGTTTTATGTGTTTAGTATATATATTAAATGTCACGTCCTTGGCGCTAACGCCACATAAAATTCATCTCAACAGCAAAATCACGGAATATAGAAAAACATCATATATTTAAAATTTCCAATAGGCAGTTTCGCGCGCTGCAGAAAAAAACGTTTTATTCCCTGCAGTGTTGCCATTACTTTCTTTGCAAGTGCTGAGTTTCTTAATCAAAATATTCAATAAAGTTTTACAAAATATTGAATAGACAACAAAGCAAATTCGAAGACTCTAGTTATCACTGTTTATTTACATTGCAAGAAATATACGCGCATTCGTGCAGATTCCCCATTATTCTTTGTTAGTTTCTTTAAATATAATGCATGACAATAATTTTTGGTGGCAGCACTTAAAAAGTAGTTTGGGCATTTAAAGTGATTCGACGTAAAGTTACATTTTAAGCCTAATACTCCTTCTGGGATAACGCCCGTTTGGGCTAATAATGTTATATATTGGGAAAGTGCATTTGAAATTTTCAGTTTCAAATAATGTTGGGATTCACTGCTAAATAGCTATAGAAAATAATCGGCGCGTCACATGAATTCCATCATATGTTCGATAGATATGTGACTGCTAAAATATACCGACCTTACAGCGAACTGAGAATGATTTCTGAGTTCACATTGGGTCATTTCGTACATTCGGTGGCAACTAATATTAGCGCAACTTTTGAAATATATAAGTATTGAACGTGGCATTCGGAATTTTGTGCAAGTGGTACAGATTCTCTAAACGTGATTTTGTTTCTGTGTGCACTGATGACTCATCATCATCGTACATTGCATTTTCTTCGTGCGACATCAAACCACGAATTCGGACCACCGTCGTTCCTCTCGGTATGGACGGGTAACTTCGCTTGAAGCAGTAAACAATTGTGAAGAGACATGATATCCTTGTATTGTGTAAAAGCGCTCAGCCAAGCTCTTGTCACAAAGAAAACCCTCTAACATTATAAGAGTTCGGTTACAAAATCTTTCCTTACATTCCAAACTATATTCGACGGACCAGTCCCTAAGAGATTACCAATTATTTCGACTGTTAAAGAATTTTCCTGTCGTAGTTATCAAAATCACAGCAGTGTCTGTTAGGCAGTTAACGAATTCTTGGAAATCACAGCAATTTCATGAGAATTCTTTAGGCGTGGAATTAATAATGTCGTTCAAGTTAACAGATGTGACGAAGGCCGAAACAACATGTATCTGCTTAATTTTGCGAACTTCAAGACATATATCACATCCCCGTAATTTCAGATGCTCCGATTCAGTTTATATCTTTACTGTTTTTAAGGCCTCTACCTGTTATCATTAACTTCCATTCTTCCGAACGGAATTCTGAAGCACCTGCGGACTAAGCTTAATAACAGATTATAGTTGTATGAGTTCAAACGCTTAGGAAGAATGCCTTGCATACATGCTTTTAATATAAAGTCTCAACTTACTCTTAATAGAGAAACGTGTTTAAGTATTTAACCTAATTTATATCACGGTTTTCAAAATTTGATAACTTGCATGCATTGTTTAGAAAATTTGATGTTGTTGCTATTATCTATCTTTAAGTCAATTGCCTCTAATCTTTTGCCTTAATGTGAGAATAATTTGCATACGGCTAGAATTAAAAATTCTGAATTCGAAATATCAAAATTTTATATTAAGTGTGAAGTCAAAGGTGACTATTCTGCCGTTATTGTAAGAAAATTTCCTTGGTCAAACTGTATTAAAATTTGGCATCTTAAATTACGGAATTACAAAAACCACTCAAAAAGACAGTGCTGTTATTCTGGGTAGGAGTGCCAAAGGATATGTACCGATTCTTTCGCAAATGAAAAGATATTATTAGATGTAGCAGCAGAGGCTTTCCATTGAGAATTCGATATAGGTGGGGGAGTGGATTATCCTGCCGTATACGCAATCTCAAATGCCGGTCAATGAGTCAGTTGCATTAGTGTTTTCGTCTTTTTTCTCATGTGTAAATGCTTGAACCAGTTTCTTTCGAGAATCTTTCACAAAGGCATTATACTTCTCTGGCAGGCAGCTTTTATATATTTTCTGATAATCAAATAAACAACTGTTCCAAGCAGTCCTTATTCCAAGCAAGTTTTTAGTCCGTTCCCTAATATTTGGTAACATTTGTCTGAAAAGCTCGCAGTTGATTCTTTTTTTTTGGGGGGGGGGTGGATGTAATTAGTGTTGCACAAGTCTGAGCTGTTTATCTTAGTATTTCACTATGTGAGTCTTGTTGCTATTTGGCTCACATTAAAAGCATAAAAGATAAAAACCAAATCAGCGGATGCACCGGCGTGGCCACAAGTATTTTCGGGAGCTCGAAATTTACAATTTTCATATATATTCTTGCCTCTAGAGGCTTTTCTTGACAAAAATGTTCTATTACAAGCCATGGATTTATTTCTGAGATAACGATACGCCATGCGTTCAGAAATTAGTATCTTAGTCTACTTATAAAATGTTATGAAAACAAAAGAATTTTCTGTTCCAGAGATTCTCTTGAGTTTTTTGGTGCGCTCTGGTAATAATTATGTTTTATCCCCAAAAGTGAGCAGTAAAGAATCTAGACTACGGTGAGCAAAGGAGCAATTTAAGAACTATAGCATTGCTGGAAAAACAAACGCCGCATCTTAGTTTCTAGAAAGTTGATATTTACAAATATGTGCCGCCAGAGAAGTTCCGTTCATGATCTGTGAGAAAGGATGAGTAATTTAACAAAATAATAACAAGGTATACGTGTGCCTATTCTCAAGGATTTGAAATTATTGCCTAACTATGAAAGATTTAAAACTCGTATTAAAAATATGAGCACTTAATTGTTATTGGTTTTTAAGAGTTTACAAATATTTATATCGGCTTTCGTCTTATCTTTTCTAATCATGTAATTTATACTTTTTTTTCCAGATTCTAGTATTTTTGATGTTCAAATCACTGTAACAAGAAACAGCTTAACAAGAAGGATACTCGTTTTCGTTTTAGTTGCAGTACTTCCAATATTTTTGAATGTCATTCTTTTCATATTCGTTAAATGTATAAAACAAGTAGTTTGCAAGCAAACTGTAAGCAAACTGAAAGTTGCAACTTGCAGTTCGCAAACAAGGCTTGTGTAATACTTGAAATTTTACGTACATGGAAATACCGATAAATGTTTGTACTATGATAATCAAAGAATAAAGACTTATTCTTTTCTTATCAGTGACAGTAGGAAGACATTTACTGATCTCGAGACAAATATGTCAAGAAACAAAAATGAAGAAGCACGCCACATTGGAAGGGTACATATTGATGGAAAACGAAACCTGTGGGCCTGGCAGTCATGATTTACAGATTTCTTAAAATTTCTTTTAAGAATAAAATTTTTCTCTTAAAATTTTCCAGCAATTCATAGTTCAGTACTAAAAATTACCTTCATTCACAACCACTTTCAAATTAATATCTTTCTTTAATTAAACTTTTTTTCACTGGATTATTTCACGTTTTATTAAAAGAGGAGAAACTCCACATGCTATCAGCTGTGTCAATTAATAATAAACCATCGCGCTGAACATTATCGTTGTTAGAAAACTCTTAACCGCTAACCCGAAACTGGTGAGTGGTGACGGTAAGCGGGGACACCTGATGTCTAACATATATAAACAGGTGAAAGTCACAAAATCTGTCCTATCCACAGCAACACCAGCTAGAGGCGCTAAGAGTGCTGCTTCAGGTGTTTATCTATTTTGAGCATAAGTTTTGAACAACTGATGTTTTTTAACATTGGTTACAATTGTACACGTGGCACAGGAGTGGATCTTTGTTTTGTTCATACAATTATAAAATATAACATGTGTAGAATCGGTACTTACTGTCTAGGAATATGATGTGTGTATACTTACGTCTGAGGTGGCTGTCTAAGGGCTAATAAACTAGTCTGATTTACAAATAACTTGAATATTTAATGGAAACATGAATAGTTGCTACAAGCCACAAAATTATAACATGCATAGAAGGAAACAGATGAGATTATTTAGAGATGAAGAGAAGTAACCGCCTTTTACATGCAAACATCTTTTAATCGCGTCATCGTCTTACAATTGCAGAATCGTCTGTGTTTTTCCATCGGAAGGAAAAGATTTATTTTCACAGCTTGTCGCGTCATCCGATTATTACCGAAAATACCATCCTACATCTGCTCGTCCATCCTTATGGAATGCGGCCTCGCATTCGGGTGGTAATACCGTCAATCACTGCGGATCTGAAAAATAAAATTTAAAAAAAAAAGGGGGGATTGGGTTTTTTGCTGTGTTTTGCCTCTGTCGTCGTCGTCATGGTCATCTTAGAACGTCATCGTCGTGGAATCTCTTCTTCTATGTTGTCTGGATTTGTCTCTGTACATACGCCTTCTCAAACCTTGCGAATTGAGGCTTTAATAGATACTGGTAGTCAAGTGATGTTAATTAGAGAAGATGTACGTAAGAAGACAGGTTCTCCTGAACCTCAGCCGGCGAATCTACAGTTAACAGGATTTGGCAATGAGAAAATTAAGCCTATAGGGAAATTTGAAGGTGAATTCGAAATTTATGGTTCATTATTTAGATCAAATATTTAAGTTATCAAAGAAAACAAGAAATCTGAGAGTGATTTTGAAGAGTAGAAAAATTATCATTGCAATCAAAGTGGTTCTGAAAAAGGATCCGAAAAAGCTGTGAATACGGTCTGGATACGTCTTCTGAATGCATCTTCTTAGATATCGTCTGGATACGTCTTCTGAATACGTCTTAGATGCCCTCAAGATCCATCATTCGAATCCATCTTCTTAAAATAGTCTTTTTTAAGCTGTCTTTCTTGATACATTTCATCCATAGGCATCATCTTCATTTTTCTTAAATAGTTAACGTTTTTAACACAACAGTCCACTAGTCAAATCGGGAGAAATTTGTCAAGTCGGGAAAAAGTCTAAATCACGAATCATCAGAGTCGGTAATTTTATTATCAAGGACTTTCGATTTTCTTCCTGGATCTTCTGAATCTGCTTTTCCGCTTCTTTTTTCTCACCTTCTTTAGTTTCGTTTGTTCCGTCTTTGCTGTCCGTATCGGCGTCTTTGTGATTAAGTTTTCTAACTGACTTCTGTTTTTCAGTCTTTTGCTCTTCTTCGGAGGTCTCTGTAGTTTCTTCGTTTCCAGTGGTTTCTTTTGTTTTTCTGTTGCAAGGTACGTTACTGTAGTTTTTTTTAGTAAAATTAGCAATTAATTCATCATAAACTCTGACATGTGACTCTTCTTTGGGAAAATGCTTCTTTTCAGAATCTAATTCTGCAGTGCCGTTTTCCCTCGATGACTTTCACCTAGATGACCTCGACGATGATTGTGTTTGAGTTTCCTTTTCGCCCTAATTCATCGCTGACAGCATCATTTTAATTTACAGAAGAATCTGCATCACTTGGGACATCGTCATAATTCACAATTAAATGCTTTAATGCTTTAATTATAGATGAAGTGTCCAGTTTTATCCCATTCTGTACTGTAACAGGAACTATACTAGCAAGATCAGTTTCTGGTTTTGGAAGTGGAAAACAAGAATTCACAGCTTTTTCGGATCCTTTTTCAGAACCACTTTGATTGCAATGATAATTTTTCTACTCTTCAAAATCACTCTCAGATTTCTTGTTTTCTTTGATAACTTAAATATTTGATCTAAATAAGGAACCATAAATTTCGAATTCACCTTCAAATTTCCCTATAGGCTTAATTTTCTCATTGCCAAATCCTGTTAACTGTAGATTCCCCGGCTGAGGTTCAGGAGAACCTGTCTTCTTACGTACATCTTCTCTAATTAACATCACTTGACTACCAGTATCTATTAAAGCCTCAATTCGCAAATTACCTAAATTAGCAGTTTTATGCATTCCTTTCTGATAAGTCTGAGTCATAGGAGTTACAGTTTTAGCATCTTGGATATTTTTAGAAGATGTTTCGGAACAATCCACGACATTGTTTCCAAATAAGCTACATTTAAAACACTTAAATTCTTTACAATTATTTCTACATGAGTACGATTTATGACCTATACTTGCAAATTATAACACCTTGATTCTTCACTCTTACTATGTACAGCGCTTGCTTTATTTTGTGTGTTAGTACTTGATTAATCCTTATTCTTTTTATCTGGAACGGGAATTTTTCTCATATATTTTTAATTTTCTTTAAATTCAGAAATAGTTTTACACTTATACAAAATAATTTTGTTGGTACTTGGATCAGGTATTCCATTAATTACATAATCAAGAATGGATAAATCATCAGCAGAACCACGAATGGCTATTTCTCGTATTGCAATTAAATACTCAGAAAGGAATTCACCGGTTTTTAAAACATCGTTTCTGCAATAAATTATGAAGTTATGCACTGTTTATTTTAGAACCAAATTCAGGTAAAAGATTTTCTTTCAATTTGTCCCATGATATAATACCTTTCAAAGACAGAATAAATACAGAACCAGCAGAACCAGTAAGCAATTTTTCAGCAAACGCAATTTTTTGTAATTCAAATAATTGAAAGGGTTCTTATAAATTGCAAATGAATGATTCAACTTAATATTTATCAGTACCATTAAATTCCGAAAAAGTTTCTAAAATGTAATGAAATATTACTAGGCGTTATAATGTTTTGATTTACTGAATTATTTATGGGAGGCGATTCTGACCGAACAGAATTAACGTCATCATCCTTATCAGAATCGTAAACACATTCGTTTTCCGATAACTTCGGAATTTTAAAAGTTTAAAATCACAAAATCTCTTCAATATTAAATCACAGTTTTTATGAGAATTTGATTCATAGTTAAGAACAAAACACAGTAATAAAACCGTTTGCCGTGAAAGTTTGAAGTAACTTTTGTTTCGATTAGTCAACATTAAAATCAGGTTGAAAACCAAGTTACGCAATCTCGCGCTATTTTTTCTATCACCCACTGTTCCAAATACAATTTGATGTAAAAGTTTAATAGATTTTGTAGGTCCAGTTCTTAAGGAATTTAAAGTAACCTTCTTGATGCACAATACAGTAGAACAATATTCTTAGAAGTAACAATATGAAAATAATCGAAACAAACTTACTCGCTTTCTCTTGCAATATTCATTGCAATTCTTCCTAGGATCATCGCGGCCTAAGCCACCAAAATCTGTAGGATCGGTACTTGCTGTATAGGAATATGATGTCTGTAAACTTACATCCGAGGTGGTTGTCTAGGGGCTAATAAACTAGTCTGATTTACAAATAACTTGAATATTTAATGGAAACATGAATAGTTGCTACAAACCACAAAGTGATTACATGCATAGAAGGAAACAGATGAGATTATTTACAGATGAAGAGAAGTAACCGTCTTTTAAATGCAAACCTCTTTTAATCGCTTCAAATGGCGAAATCGTGTTTGTTCTTCCATCGGAAGGCAAAGATCTATTTTCACAGCTTGTCGCGTCATCCGATTATTATCGAAAATGCCATCTTACACATATATAGTTTCACCCTAGAGCATAACATGAAATATATAAATATTACACGAATTTACAATGTGTGTATATATACATACAGGGTGTACCGTAAATGTTGCGACAAACTCCTATGGGAGGTAGGGCACATCATAAGGATTAATAATTGCATAAGAACCTATACCCGGAAATGTCAGAAGTAAGTGGTAGCAGAGGTAGAAGATGGGAAAGGAAACAAGAGCGTGATTAATTTTACACATTAATTGGACACGAATACAAATGGTGTTTCTACAGTTACAACAGATGCTCTAAGTTTGCACCATCAGACGCCAAACATGCCTGACACCGACGGACCATTGATTACCGAACATGTTCAAACACACCGGGAGTTTCTGTGATTGCGTTGGCCTGCGCAGGCGAGTCTTGCCACGAGATCCATTTTAGACACAACAGGATCGTGATACACGACACTTTTGATGGCTCCGCACAAAAAGGAATCAAGGCTTGATAAATCCGGTGAGCTTGGGGGGGGGGGCAGGGAACCGGTCCACCATGCCCAAACCATCGATGTGGGAATGATCTGTTCAAATGGCTACGAACATCTAGTCCAAAATATGCAGGGGCTCCATCATGTTGGAATCACATGTCGCACCTCACATTTGGTGGAACATCGTCAAGTAAATCGACAAGAACCTACTCCAGAAAGATCGAATAATTGCGGCATTCAAATGGACCGGTGGTGTCAGGGTCATGTAAATTGTTCACAATATTACATTTTCACATTCAAAATCATGACCAAAGATTCTGCATCCATTATTAGCAATGTACGCTATCGAAATTATAAAATTATCATTGAACACTAAAAACTTCTGAAATTTCTCATTTTTAATATTTTCATATCCTATCAAAACATAATTAAACCACCTTACAATTATTACATTCTTTAAAACAGTTACTCGTGAATTTAAACTCACATCCAAAGCTAAATTTGAGGAACAAATTCCTTCACCAGTAACACATCAGTAATTTATTTTCTGATATTTAGTAATTAATTAAATTACTTGATATAATATTCGATACACATTAAATCAGTGATATTTTTTTATTATTAAACATTAAGATTTTCCTTCATCTGTATAGTTAATTTCAATTATACCAATTAAACATTTTAAAATCCGCCTTCTAAGTTAATAATTAAGTAGCCAGTAACATTTCCAATTTTCATCTAACAATCACACCGGGAGAAATCTTCGAAGAAATTATCGTCCTAAAATGACTGCTCATGCTTTAGAAATTAACATTCCAAAATCCTAATAATTAATTATTAAAGAAAAAGCAAATAAAAATAATTCACTCGAGAATTTCAGAACACCAAGAGTCCATAAATGAGAGTGAAGAATCTCGTCCGATCAGAAATGTTGTTTTCAGACCTACATAAAGAGGGCCCTGGAACTGATACGCTTGTGCTGATCATTAATTCCTCGAGATTAATAAGGTAAAGCGTTAGGTCCTCAAGATTAATAAGGTAAAGCGGCGTTCTTTCCTTTCTTCAGTGGCATCTTAGCCGGTGATGTTCCGAGATTTTCTTTCATTGGAAATTTACACATGTCGCAGACACACATGTTGAAGAAATTATCGTCCTCAAGACGTTTCACAAAATTAGAAATGATCGTCCTTAAGATGTTCGCAAAATTAGAAATGATCGTCCTTAAAATGTTCACATAATTAGAAATAATCGTCCTTATGATGTTAAAAAAATTAGAAATGATCGTCGTTAAGATGTTCGAAAAATTAGAATTGAACATCCTTAGTTCGTAAAATCGTCAAACAGAACATTGCTATTATTTTCAGCGTTTCGAGCAAACAAGAAATTTCCTCTACTAGCGCGACAGTCCATTCCGTCGCCGGAAAACTGTACTCGCAGACTGCGGTCGGTCTGAAAGGTCGCTGGGCTACGGTCAAAACCTTTTCACTCACTCCTCTCTTCTAATTTCAAAGGTGAAAAAACTGCTAAAAAAGTCTACTCCCGCCTCTCATGCAACTACTGTTAAAACCTCGGTAACGCTCAAAATACAACCGCCTGTATATTTACTATTGGCTCAAAATAGCTATAAAATTATACCTAAACAAAACTTTTACTGTCTCTAACCAACTAGACAAAGTCAATAATTAAACTCCAAATTCCGAACAAAACCAAATGCTTTTTTTTTTTTTTCTTTTTTTTTTTTTTGTAGTGACAAATTCCGTGTTGTTTCCCAGCACAAACAACACAGAATGATTTCAAACATAATTCTGTCAAAATGAAAAAATAAGTTTAAACAATAATACATTGAAAATTAAATCTCAGATATTAACATTAATAATTCACTATTCACTGTGAGTTAATATATTCACTCAGCACTGTAACATAATACATAACAATTCTACACAACAATACAGTCCATATTCACAATTCTGTTAAAAAGATATGTATAATTAAAGTATTTAAAACGTTTTCATTGAATTGAAGTACTTTCTTTATAAAAGATATTTTCAGCAAATGCAAATATTATATGAGTTACCTTCCTTTAAGTATAAACTTTTAGAATCTTAAACCTTTAGGTATAAACTTTTAGATTGTATCGCCCACAGCAAACATTTTTTTTTTTTTTTTTTTTTTTCTTTTCTCTCTTTCTATAGAGAAAATCTTTCTCAGCTATTTTTGCTACACTTATCAATAATTACAAATATGGCTGTAAAATCGCCATTTCTGTAACTTTCTTATTTACTTAGCCGATTTTCTTCCGGCTCTACTGAACCATTCAAACTAGTCCGGTTAATGATTAAACAACGGACTGTAACTCATTAAATAATTATAATTTATCACTTAATTTCACATATTTTGTAGGAGACAATGTAATATTCACACAGACTCAACTCCTCAAGCATTCTGTCATTTTAACTAGAAACAACGCAAACACAATCAAAGCTTAATAAATACATTCATTAACATGTCGACCTAAATTCTTAATTAAAAGAGTCAAAAAACCCGCTAAGTTGTGGGTGTAATAACAGGTTTTCACAATTTAAGTTAAATTGAATATAATGCGTAATATCAGTAAAGCCTAATTTAAACCTTGGATTTCCCTGACTGAACACTTGTAATGAATTACAGCAACTAAATCCTTGCTTACAAGTTAACGCAAACGGCAGAAATTCAAAGAACAAGAACATCGACCCTTAATTTGCCCCACTCTTTCTGCTAAATTTTGGAAAAATCTATTGCGTTCGTATGGTTTCGTAACAGATTTATGCAGACAGAACCGATGATAGTTTGATAAAATTAATTGTATCTAAAGAAACACTCCACATCCGCAATTTTCCACAAAAATATTCGTACTGCTCTTCATAGTATTATTACATAGTGCAATCAGTGGTTACACTTTAAACTGCGAAGGGCATTAAACACAATACAATGCTAAACGTATGTAAAAGACGAAGCTTGCTCGGATATCTGAATACTCCGAAGTTAAGCTGAACTAACAACTACTCTGAAACTGATGCTCGCTCCGGTCTTATATAGTTTTCCCCGGCAACCGAGAATTCTCTAGTATTTCCCGAAATTAATGGAAGACTTACGAGCGCCGGATAAATTTACAGTTACACAGAGGATCTATTACAATTACACAGGAAACTGACCAAAATGGTCGCGAAGTTTTCCGTCTTTTGGCGATTTCTCGCCAAATTTGGCGATATAATATAGACAACAAAACCAATGCCATCTTCGCAATATCTCTCCAATTTAGCGAGATAGCCATTTACTCAATGTTAAATGGACCTGCACTTGTATTTTTACCTTCACATTTCCGGCAAGCTTCGCCTCTTACGATTTTCATGTTATATCATACAAAAAAATTACAATAATTTCGTAAATATTTAACTATAAATAATATTTATATGTATATACAAAATTTGTAGCATTGTCCCCTTCCCAAGGACTACGCGTTCCGGGCACTACATTCCTTGAACATTAAGCCATATTTACAGTTAATTCAAATCAACGACATATCAAAAAAAAAAAAAAATAGTTTCAGTAAATGACATAAGTAAAATGCTAAACTAATAAATAAAAGCAGAAATTTAAAAATTTATGATTCTGACCAGTTGTTTCGTGCTGCATAGATTTTTTTCTGAAAACCGAAATGTTCATTTGGGAGGAGCTCTAGGTAAGGCTGCCTTAAATAATCTCGTAACTTTATTGAGTCTTGAAAATCACCCCTTCTTGGCGAGAAGGCTAATTGGACGGTATCCGTAGGGCTTGGTAGCACCCCTTTTAGGCTTTGGCAGGAGTGTGACATTATAGTTCTCCACAGTGAGGGAAAGTATGATCTTGTTAGACTAGCGTTAAAAATAGCTCTGCTATGCAATTTTAAGGGAGAATTCAAATCGTCATGTTTGTGATATTGTTAATTCCCGACGCCTTTTTTAGCTTTACATTTTTCACAATTTCAGTAACCTCTTTAGGGGTTGTGAGTTCAATGTACTTGCTAGCCGTACCAATGTTTAACCGGGATTCTATAATTAAATTCGTCTACGAAGAGAGGATCACTGGGGAACGCAATAGGTGAAAACTACTCTAATAGAGGTAATCTGCGAAGATATGAGGTATTTCATGATCTGAGTAAGCAGGGAGGTTTTCTCCTTGTGTCTGTTGTTGTGAGACTTCTGTTTCAGTCTCCGAATGAAATTATTACATTCCCTTATACATTCTCTGGTACCATTACGTGTCAGCAAAGACCCTAAAGTCATTAGGATTATTTTGAACCAGGAGACGTGATAAATGAGCAATGCCTCGCCGGACTCAGACCTGACCATTAAAACACGAAAGCATACTAAGAAGGTGGGAGAAATACCTTACGTACGCCGCCTTTTAAAGGGCGACTGGGGATGAGGGGATCCGATCCCAAAATTCTGGTGTTGGAGAATCATCATCCACCACCTTTTTAGTTCGGGAGTCGCTGTAAAGACATTAGGTTATTTTTTTTTTTTTTTTTTTAATCAGAAGGTGTGAAAAATGAGCAATGCTCTCACCTGGACTCGAAGCTTGGACCTCTCGAAAACGGACCGTGTGTGCTAATGCGCCACGAAGGCGGGATAAATAACTTTACCGAGTTATTCAATAACTAGCTAATGATAGACCGTTAAAAAGAAAAATGAACAATTCGACATTAAATTAAGTACGTTGTTTGATAAATTAACTAATCTTAAACGGTAAAAATCTCTGGAAAAATACATTTTATATTACGGATAGATTAACTTACAAGTATAAAGAAAAACAGTATATATAATATAATATCATTTCTAGATTAGTTAAATAGTAATAAAAAATAACATTATACTACACCAGTAGTTATATTTAAAATCTTAACATCTTATACTAATTTTAAGGTTAATTAGTCCTGCAAGTTACTCCTGCTGGCAAAAAAGCAGCTTTCGCGTGCAGTCTTTACTAACAATTCGTCATTTACTAATAAAGCTTTAGCACCATCTTTACTTAGGCATTTACAAACGTTATTAGTTATCATTATTTACTAACACTTTGATGAAGGTTCTTTTCTAAAGCATTAACGATTAAGCAATAGTTATTCTATAAAATTACTAGTTAAAGTGTAGAATACAATATTTTTATGCACTTAAGCTGACTCGGCTAAGTAATTCACGAAAGTTATTTTATGAAATAACGGATTCTACGTTTTAATGCTAACATTTAAATATTCAAACGTAACATCCGTAAAATGCTCTTATTGTCTCAAATATGGGAATGTTTTCTAACATTCACTGAAAGTGTAAGAAAGAATCTGAAATGTGTATTCCGGAATCCTGATGATTTCCAAGTAATGTATTTGGAATTAAAATGTATCAGAAAGCTAGAACCTAAAAGCGGTTTATTCTGTCTCTTGAGAAAAGGTTTCCCTCTAACAGCAGATGAGTAATGAAAAGCAGAATAAGCTACAGCGGGCTGTCTATTGCTTTCAATTAATAGCATCCCGTCCATAACCGACGGTGGAATATCATACCTGTATTTCATTACTTAAAAAGTGAAATTGATTAGCCATGATGACAGCTCTGACCAAAGAACTTGCCTTTAGCATCAGTTTCTTTAAAAAATTTTAAGCGAAATTCGAAGGTTTTCTTCGAAGAGAATTCATGCTTAAGTTCTCAGGCTTTCTTTTCTCGGAACTTGACGAAAACTATCTCATCGTCCATTTGAGAACTGGTTTGTGTAAGCTAATATTTTTTAACTCTTATCATTCAATCAGCGTGTAGTTAGTAATTGAAATTACTATGATTGTTAAGAGAAGCTGCTTTTCTTATAACATTCAAAAAAGGTGGAGTATCGTATGAATATTAATGAATAACTGGAATTGTGGAAATATTAATGAATACATTTTAAGCATATTTAATCATACAATTGCCAGAAAAAGCCCTAAATGAAATACGTATTAATTTGACTTTGCGCAACCTCTCGATGTAAATTGGGTCGCTGATTTACTAAGTTTTATGACTTGGAATGATACGCAGGACCGGCTCTAGACATTTTCCCGCACGGTGCATACTCTACAACTTCTCACTTTGTAGAGTTATTAGGTTATTTCGAAGCAGGAAACATGAAAAATGAGTAATGCTGTCGCCGGGACTCGAACCTCGGACCTCTCGCATGCACACTCGGCTCGTATGCGAGAGAAATACCTTATATACACCCAATTTTAAAGGGCGACTGTGGGTTAGGGGACCCAATCGCCAAATCCTGGTGGTGAAGAATCATTACTCACCACAATTTTTAAAAAAAAATTTGGGCGCAAATGTAGAGACATTGGAATTTTTGACTTAAAAAATGAGCATTGCCCTCTCCGGGACTCGAACCACGGACCTCTCGATACACGCCGAGTGTGCTGGCCATTACTTCAGGAAGGCATGCTAAGAAGGCAAGAGAAATACTTTATAGGTCTAGCTGCGAAATAGGAAGATCCCCGGTACATGAAACCTTGTGAGAACAGAACTGAATTCTCAAGTTTTCTGGCAATATTTAACACAGAAATGTTCAGCAAACTCAACTCTCAATTACTTGATATTTCGTGTAACTCGAAGCTCACTTTTTGTTTAATCCCTAAAATCTGCAACTTAAGGAGAGTGCTACCTTTCAAATAATCGAGTAGCTCATTATAGCTAGACTATAATAATTTCCAGTGTCGTCTCTTCTGTGAAAACAATATCGGTGTATTTTAATTACAGTAACCGCCGTTCATTAAATTCACTGGTAATAAACTCAGTTGCATATTACGTTCAAATTTACAGGAACTGGAACAAATACATACTAAGCAATAGAAAAACCACCGTTAATTAAACTTCTCTTCGCCACTTATTAAATTCAGATTAGGAAAAACTGATTCTTCAGTAGCAGAATATTATACTTGTAGCTATCGAAACTGTTCGCAAATTACCCATTTAACAGACTGTGTCTTTATCAGGTATGTAACGCTCCAATAAAACAGGTTTGACCCAAATTTTTCTGCCGTTAGTTCCTTTACCACTCAGACAGAGTATTCAGACTTCTTTGTCTCCACTGAACTTCAGAATAACAGAATTTCATTACCTTAAAGTTAACAAAAACACATCCCTAGACATATTGTAAATGAGTGAGGGTACCTGGAATATCATTTATAAGGAGATGGAAATCAAACTTTTATATCTCACCTTTTAAAGTTTCTACTCTCAAAAGTACCTCTCTATATGAATATGTAATATATTTTGTTCACAGAGTGTTATAAAAAAAGGTTCATGAAAGGCTTCTACGCATTACCTGCATTAAGAGTCTTTAAATGGAAAGGAATTGTAGAGTGATTGCTGTAATGTACACTGAAGAATGGAAATGAAGCATTGGTCATGCCTGTAATCATGAAGTGGCAGACAAACTAAACAGTTAAAGGGGAATATTTCTACTGGTTAGAAACGTAAATTATGAAATTTGAATAAATTACTGGGAGAAGCATTTTTTAAAAATCTGCTGTTAGTTTACTTGTTGAAATGCCAAGTGAAAAGCCTGAAAGAGGAAGATAAATCGTGAAAGGATTTAAATATCTTGCAATTGCAACCAACAGAAAGCTACATTTGAACTGGGACTTTCGAAAACAGCAATATGGAATTTATTGTAATAAAAGATCACAATTAGTGTAGAAATAATAAAAACTGCAAATGTCTTAAAGAAGCGTAGAGAAAATCGAGAGGTGCTGAAATTGCATTTCTGGAATAGTTTCAATCTATATAGCTAAAAATGTTTCTATTTCTAAATCTATTTTCACTAATTTTCTAAATACTTAGAGAAAATTTTATGTCAACTGAGATATGGCTCATAAGTTGGAAAAATAGAAATTAAATATTATTCAACAGAACCTGCCTGGTGAGAAGGAAAATGCAGACCATCATGCAGCTGATAATCAGATAAAAGAAGTTTTACTTTTGCTTCTAAATGAACACAAGCGCTTTAAAACTTATAATACAGACGAACTGGACTGCAAAACATAACAAAATGCACATTAATATTCAAAAGTGAACAGTTGGTTTAAAACTCTGAAGGAATAAGTTACTGTTCATTAACAATATGGACACATTTTGCTTTTCTCTATAACCAGAGCTTTCGAAGGAGTCAATAATTTATTTCTAAGTGACCATAACAATACGAACTCATGCGTGGTAAATGTTTTTTTCCTGAATTCTTCAAGAAATTTACACTTCAATCTTGTACACTTCTGATCTCTGTTTAGTTTCACTAGGTTTGAAGATAATTCTTCAAAGACCTTTCAAAAGTTTATGTTTCCAAAGAGACACAGATTTTAAAATATAATCGTAAAGATCGTTTTTTAAAAAAAATTAAAAATGAATTTCAAAATTGCGTAAATGGTTTAATTTTAGTATTAGATTTTAATTATTATTTTATCATTTATCAATGAAATAACTGTCATTTATTATTTGAAAAGTTCAAAAGTTATATCAGTGCTTGGAATACACAAATCAACTTCTATTAAAATCAGCCGCTTAATAAATTCAAAGCTTTCTTATGGTATTCTAATTATGCAATCCTTTTCTCCCTTTGTGAGACTCCTTGGAATTTTTGTGACAGCATTTCTTGGAACCGTATAACGAATTTGGGGACAGGTTTTATTCTTTTTGTGAAATACCAATTGCTTCCATATCTCTTCTCAGAAACAGAATGGTTGAAGAAAATAAGCTAATCGCTTTCGATTAGCATTCACATTCTTACTTTCTGGTGCTAGTTGTTAACAGGTTTAGAGCTATATCCTACTGCACTATTCCTGCAGTTTGTTCTGAGTGTGAATATTGTGAACAGCATATAAAACCATAGCAATGCTTAAATGTGAAATACTCCTTGCGACATTGCACCAATACTCCTTAGAATCACCCACATACCGCTCTGTATGCTCAATATACGCCACTATGTCGACGGATTACGACGAAGCTCAACACACTGCTAAATCTTCAGCTTTCTTGTCTTTATAACAAGATATAAACAACACCTTTTAAGTCCAGAGGTCATTTATACGGCCTTTAAAATTATTTTCGTCTTGCTATCAGAAAAGACGCTGCATTCTTATAAATGACATTAATACTTGTCGTGCTTCCATTTCATCCCTCTGTCAGTTCCAAGACTGCACGTGGTTTGATTTTTAAAGATTCCAATTCTGGTGTTAATTCTGGGGAAATTTATAACATATCTTTTTAATCTGATTTCAGATATATCGGCCAAACTAAAGGAGTGCTAATGTTTCGCATTCAAAGAACTTGAATGTTATGTCCGAGAAGCGGAAATTAAGTATTCGATAGCTAATCATAGTTCAAATTTCATCATAATTTTGAATTTATGTCTTCAAAAACTGTCCAAAAGGCTTCTTCAATTAAAGAACTTGATTTTCTTGAAGCTTTTCGCCTTCACCAAGATATATCTTGTTAAGTTAATGACCTTAATTATAATCTAATCATTCTTACGGCTTTTAAAATTATGTTAATTAAATTTTTCAAATTCCGTTGCTATTTCTGCCGAGAGATGGCACTACTTACTTTTCTCTTTGCTCCTCTTGAGTGTTGCTTTCCCGTCGTTGCAGATTTCTTTGACAGATTTCATTTCTTTGATGAAGAGGTTTCTGTACCTGTTTGCTATCGAAACCGATAGTCTTGTTTAAAATCTGCATCAAACCCAAGGTTCTTGTTTTGCTCGCTTTATGTTTCAGTTAGATACCAGGATTGTTCTAAATGCTTCATTCAATAAATCTCTAGAGAGCAAAGGCTGTAACAACACAAGCAGTAGCATATGCCATATGAGATGAGAATGAGGACAAGAAGATACAGACTTTCGCCTAGTAAAAGAACTTTACTGCAGACATGGAAAACTGGCAAGCTTCCTTTACTTATGGAGAATTGTACATGCTTTAGTCCTGAACTTTGAACAAACTTTTTCAGCGGCCATAGTTTGCTGCTACTCAATGTGGTATCCCATTAATATCCCCCACTGAGGGAGATTGTATAACCAATCTGATGAAAACTAAAAACTTCAGAGTAATTCTGAGCTCTTTCTACTAAAATTCCAATTTTTAGTAGAAATCACTTTCCAACTACCTCTCAATCTGCCTACTACCTTCTACAGAGTTTCTTCAGATTTGGGAAATCTCTGATGCTGAAAACTCTTCTGATGACAAGTACATTTACTTCGTCATCAACAAAAGCACCTCGCCACTATCTTTAATCATTATAAACTACCAGACAATAAAATACGACCCCTGAAAGACAGTTCACTTTCTCTCGATTACTCTCGAAGAATACTACTACAGCATTACTACAAGTCAGTCCATCCTTCAGACATGTACTGGCGGAACGCTAAAAAAGTGTCTCGTGGTGGACCAAAGAGCTCTGCCATCGGGGACTGAAGTGCAGAATGCTGATAAAGAGGCTAGACAAATCAATGTCAGAATCAGAGAAGGATCACTTTCTGTCGGTTTATTGACAGGAGAGAGCTAATTGCAAGCGCACTATACTAAAAACTAAGTACATACTAACAGTTAAGTCTCAATCTGGAAAAACTTCTATAAATCTAATGCTAAATCTTACGGAATTCTCCATAAAATTTCAAGAACTAAAATTTCTCAACCAAACTAACTTTGTCTTCGTAACAGACACAAGTCTCCATACCGATCATACATCTCATATGTCCACAGTCATCATGGATACCCTTTTCGATACTCGCCAGCACACAGCCATCCTAGATGAAAGTAACAATGTTCACTTCTTTCTACCAGTAACAATGTTCATCTTAGCACTGAAGAAATCAACCAAGTCTTTAGTACACTGCCCGAGAAATAGAGCTTCCCGCCCCCAACATTTTTTCAGCGTCTCCAGTTCTCCTCCTCGCGCATACGCGATAAGAATCCCTCATCTCTGCGGGACTGCAAAAAAGAACTTCTGCCTTCTATTTTTACGAGAATGTGTATAAACCGTATTCATTGTTGAGATTTATGTTATCCTAAAGCTATGTATATATTTTGATTTATTAAAAGAGTTTATTTTTCTAAATGGTTGTCTAGCAGTTAACCAGATCCCAAAATTTTATATTCGAAATACTCGGTCTAGTTTAAAAACGAATTTAGTTGAATTCCAATTGTAAAATATAATCTAACATTTCATCGGCAGCATTGAAACTACGTCAAAACAAATCGAAAATCAAGTTCTAAAGTTCAGACTGTTACCAATCAGAGGCAGGGAAAAGTTTCTATTCAAAATGGAGCAATTATAAATTGTTCCGGCCTAAGGCTATTCTCAATCTTAGAATTAATTATGGAAGATTTAAAGTATTGTTACTTTGCTTATGTTGTATTATGTTTTTACTTTTCCAACTTATGTTGTATGTATATGTTTTTTACTTCCTTGTACGAAGTAAAAAGGAAGTATTGTAACTCGAAAAGTTTCAGGCACCATATTTCAACGAAAATAGCCGTTTTCACGGCTATCGAATGCAATTTAATGATGTTTTTTGCGTGACATCTGTACGTAAGGACAGAATAAAGGACTCTTTTCCCCTAAAAAAAATTATAAATCTGATTTAAAATGAATTCTGAAGAGAATTTTTCGTGGCGTTTGTGCATACGTACGTATGTATCTCGCATAACTCAAAAACGAGTAGCCTCAGAACGTTGAAATTTTGTATATAGGACTGCTATAACATGTAGATGTGCACCTCGTACTTTGGTTGCAATCGGCCGCACCAAAAGTATATCAATTATATGTATATATATATCCACTCTTGTTACTCGGCTCAGTGATCTCAGTTTCTTTATTCTCATATGTCTGTAAAATGTGCATTTTTTCTTTTAAAAATGATTCAACTATGTTGTTCTTGTCTTTCGGTTAAGGATTTTATGCTTTTTAGTAAATCTGCATGCAATATCTGTAGTATTATCAACAATTTAAAAGTTGTTTAAGTGCGGCTAAGCCTAATTATTTTTATGGCTGCCATGTTTATTTACATATGAACTTGGCAGAATAGTGGATTTGTTGCCAATCTAGAGAAACTAAGCTCTTCAACTACAAAGATAACGCCTGCTTTTATTATTGCGTATTAAATCATGCTTAATCCATTCTGGAATTTATTCGCGGAAATAAGTGTTTAAGATTTACTTTGTAATTTTTAATAGATATATTTTGAATTTTTATGTATTTTACCCTTATAGCTTTGTTAGAACTGAATTAATTGAATGAAAAATACTGAATCGTCTGTAAAAACTATTACTTTTTGTTTGTTTAATTTCTTTTATACATCGTTTTAGGTTTATTATATTATTTGAATAGAACATGTGGCAATGATTAGATAATTTTTCAGATGATATAAATTTTGTGCATTCTGAGTTATAAAATGACATGTCTTGAGATTGCTATTGCTCAAGAAACTGTTTTTAAAGATGATGATTTGACATGCTATTTTATTGTTCCAGCCATAGATATACCTCCAAATTTCCGGAATTTCACGAACTTACGTTTTTCGAGGCTATGAACTTTAAGTGATATACTGGAGTAAAGATCTTCGGATCGCACATTTCGATACATAACTGCCGATCTACCGTTATAAAATGAATGAAATATAATGCTTTTAAGGGGACTTAGCGCCAGAGTGTCACTATAGTAAACAAATATAGTGAATTTCAAAGTGTGCATTTATTCGGTGAGCTATCGAAGAAGTAGATTTAATTTAATCCAATAAGTTTAAATGAAATGCAATAAAAAATGCGTATAATTTAATATTCCGTACAAGGAAGTCATGTGGTGTTACACATCAGATTTTTTATATCAGTTGTTCTTCTGCCGTTCCACAGTTGGTATGAATTTTCGCACTTGCCGACCATCGCTCATTGTACCAGATCTGCGGCTTTCTGGTGCTTCTCCCCATTTATCCATTCTCTAGTACGAATTTTACTATTTTTTATATTATTAGAAAAAAATATTGGTATAAATCTATGTATATAATTTTATAATAATCGATCTTAAGTTATTTGAAATACTATTTTGAAGCTTTGTATTTTTAATTTGGGTAGGTTTCGCCTCGCCCAGGTACCCTGGTGTCTTAAACACCTTTCCACAAGAGAAGGGGGTAAATATAGTACTGCTAAGTATGTAGGATTGAAGTTTAAAATAGATAAATATTCCGGCATTTGGCGTCCTTGATTATTTAAATAATAGATTTCGGGTATTCCTCTGAGCTCGTTTTGAAGCACAAAAAACTGCTACGTTTCTCCAAGAAATATATCAAATAAATGAATGACCATTTCTGGATTAACTAAACATGCTTACGGCTAAGACCGTCCATAAGAAATATAGTTTTGTGCGTATCATTTTCAGCAACAGAATTTTTGTTTTAAATTTTACATAAATTTAAACCTCATGAAATTGCACAAGTTATGCAAGTTTTTAGTTTTATCAAAATTATCTCTTAAATTGAAGAACCTGTGTTTATGAATTAAGTTAGGAAAAGCATGAAGCAACCATATCGTTTCAGATATAGATCAAAGCCTTTTCATTTTTAGTAATTTTTTACTTACACATTTCGTATTTAATCAGCAACTTTCTCTCATCTATTTATTTTCTAAGAAACTTTTAGTTATATTACAAATTTTGTTTCATATAAACCATGAGAAAACATATATGCTTTTTTGGAACTTTCTAACCAGAAATCTTCGTTACTTTTATATACAATTCGATATGATCACTGGCTGATTTTAAAAAATGCGTATTTACCTCAAGAAAATGAACCCGCGGAAAAAAATGTTGATTTTTAAAAAGCTGCTAGGATTGGTTTCAGGTTGTTTATTGAGTAGTATTTATATTTATTATTTATAACTTTAGTTAATTATCCCACTTACAATTATCAAGTAAAAGGGTAAATGTAGCTTGGTAAGCCCACTTTGGCTACATATTCTTTATTTACCATATAAAGACTTCCCGTTCTCACATGGCATGAAGATATTTAAACAGTGACTTAAAGTTCTAAATATCTAAGCTCTAAAATTTCGCAAATGGTTTCACTCTGTAATGAGATATACATTTGGAGACAGTTGTCTGGAAATATGCACTGAAATTTAACTGACGTTTAATAAACTAATTCAGAGCTATCATGTCTGGACTGCGCAACTGATATTACATGATTATTTTATATTGAACAAGAGTCTGGCCATAAACGCGGCGCCCGGAAGGTATAGGAAAGGGGTCCACAATACGTAATAACGTTTCAATTTAATTTTCTCTTTATTGCAACTGTTAAAATGTCCTTTACGAAGACATACCTCCCTTTAGAAGATAGCCCTCGAATGGTTTGCCATAATCAAATAAACCAAACCAAGACAAAAATTTATTGCAACTAATAAAACATGAAAAAATATGAAGAATTATTTGAGTTGATTCTGCTGTATGATGAGTATGGTAAAGTTTTAGGATATCCACAATTCAACATTAAAGATAACAATGAGACATGCTGACAGGCAAAATCATACCTTTCCCCTTCAATCCTTTTAGTACTATAAGAGGAAAAAGCATAGTCAAACGGCATCCCTCCGGCATCAAGTATTCAACATGTAACTTTAAATACTGCCTAGTGAAGAATGCCACTAAAAATAGCAAACGAAGCTTTTTTCTTTCCATTTCTCTGGTAACATATACATTGTAACAATGAGTACACCATTATAGAGGATGAACTATTTTAGTCATTCGTGCAGTTTCTTATGCAAGCAGATGCTGTTTGTTGATATTACAGAGCACTTCCGTCAGAAGTTAAAAGAATGTGAGGATTCTGTGCATGCACTAGCGAGATAATGCAAAATGTTAGAGAGAAGCGGCGTCCACGAAGCTATTGAAATTTGCAAGAATCGGAGTTCTTGAATCTACGGCAGAAGCCCTTTTGCCCTAGCGGTAGAGAAATCCACTCCATGACGTGAACTATATTTCTGTTCCCAAGACCAAGTGGCCTTTCGCAATGTCGTTCTGATTCAACTTATAGATCTCGCCACGAGCAAGACTCCGTTATGGCTCGCTGTTCTTCAAGTCCGCCAAAACATTGAAAATCAACGAGTCATAAATGAACCATGTCTTCGTGGCCGACGCAGAGGCGTTTTTATATTCCAATATCGCTGTATCTCCAAAGAGCTGTCGAGATGAGAATGACACTGAGTAAAAGTTTTCGTTTTCATATATACTTAAAGATCTTCATAAAATCGTTTCTGGTCGAAGTGAAGTTGAATTTTAATACTCTGTCGCGGCACTGTAAAGTTGGATGAATTTGCATCAAGCCTCTGTGGGAAAAATGAGTAACTTGACAAAACGTGATTTTATATTAACATGCCTGTTGGCAAAACGTTTAACTCAGTACAGAGTTGAAAGAATTACGCCACAAGCATCAAAAGTACTTGTAAATATGTGTTAACTTTGAATGTTTTTCAAATATTCTTGCTAGTATTCCTCCTATTATAGATTAGGACTTAATATACTTTGTCTTTAGTTTCAGGTTCAAATAATTTGAGTATTCAAAATCCAGGCAATGATAACGCAAATCAGTTAATTTTATAGATAAATGTCTTGATTTGTACAATTTTTATTATTCATTTATGTTGCTTTCAATGGTGCGCAGATGAGGAAAATATTATCATTCGTGTTACTCAAAATGCATAAAAAGGTTTATATTATACTTAATGTAAATAGTATATCGCGGTATTAAAATAGACGAATGAATCTATATAGCAGACTATTGTACTAAAAATGTGTTATATTTTACTTTAAGGTGTCAGTAGATGTAAACTTGACGGACTAAGGGCAAGTATAATGCTAGGAAATTAAATTAAATAATGTTATCGGCATAGAAGCATGTATGTGGACAAATTAGGAAATGAGTTGATGTCAAGCTAGAATAGATATCACTTTAATAATTGCTGCAATAATAGTAATAAAGGAATACAGTACCCGCCACTTGTTAAACTCACTAGCTTATAAATTCAACCACGCATTACGTTCAAATTTCCATATATAAATAGAAAGTGCTAAGAAATAGAAAAACTGCTTTTTTAAGTTCATCTTTTCCATTTATTGAACTCAGATTGGCAAAGGTCTGAAGCTTCAGTGCTAAAATTTCTTACCTATACCTATCACAGCTTTTCATAGTTCATTAACTTAACGTATTGCGGATCATGGCTTTGTTATTCACGTATGTAATCCTTCAATAAAACGGGTTTGATGGAAATTTTTCTGCTCCCGGTCCTTAAACTTGTCGAAAACTGTTTCAGTTTTTTGTCTGCACTGAAATTCAGAGGTGCATAACTTCCTATTATTAAGTTAAAAAGATTAGTCTATAGCAAAACTTTCCTATAGGGCTGTATTGACCCCCTGAGGCTCTTAAAATTGTATAAGTGTTCACTGATGATCTGGGCATCCACAGTCGGTTATGCAAGGGCAATTAATTCGCACAGTCATGGTTTCATTGATTTCAAAAACACACTTGCATGCAAAAAGCCGTACGTGAGTGACAAAGACAAATAAAAATTGTTACCGAATCAACATTATAGTTTCCCAATTCGTACCTAGAACTAGAAGGCTTGAATCGAGCCTATAATATACGATGGAGAAGAAGAAACAGATTGAATATTTCTAAAAGAGGCGATTTAAGAATTAAGTTAAACAGTTTTAAGCCAAATATTAAAATCATTGCATAACCAAACACAGCCGTCACATTAGTCAAAATGAAAACTACTTGAAGTTCAAAATCTATGATTTTGTTTTTGAATACTCGTTTAGATTTGAAAAATTAGAAAATATATTTAAAACAACCTGAAAGGTTTCAGATTTTAAATTACGTCCAAAGGGGCGTTTTTGTAACATTTTGTGTGTGACCATATTCTTCGCACTTAAATCATAAAATTCAGTTCAGTAATATCGCAAAATAATATTAAAATGAACATATCTTTAGAATTTCCGATACAGAGTCTTTTTTTTTTTTTTTTTTTTTTTGGACAGTGTTGCCATTGCTCCCTTTGATATCGTTTAGTTTTTTTAATAAAAAATTCGTTAAAATGTTACAAAATATGAAATCGATAATAAAAGAAATTTCAAATTCAAATTAGGGCTTCCACATGCTCATATTTTATGGAAGATTACATTATCAAATTTTGATGGCTCTACGCACAGTTGTTTTGTCACAATGCGAGAAACATACATATTACATTCATGCAGATTCCTCATTATTTAATTTCTTTAAATATTATACAGGACGATAATATTTGGTGGCAACAATTTGAAAAGTATATTATAGCCATTATATTACAGTCATTTATAGTGAATCCACACAAAATGCTGTTTCGAGACTATAAGCCCTTCTGGGCTAAAGGCCCTTAAGGCTAAAAAATATGATTTTTTTTCTTTTTGATGCTTATTTACAAATTATTAAACATATATTGAATTTTTTAATAATTTTATGTTTCATTAAATAGTATGGTAAAGGTATTAATTACAAAATTGAAATCACAGAATTAAATTTAATTTTAGAAACTTACGTTTATTCTCCGTTACGTAGAAGCATGAAAAGGTACGCTAAGCTCAAAGGCTAAAATGTAAAATTTTTTTAATTACTTACTTTTGAAAAAATTCTAAGATTAGAAGTGGTTGGTGGTGTTGGTGGTGGTGGTAGTAGATGTATGGCGCAAAGCTCTACAGGCCATATGCGCCAAACACAGGATTCATTTTTAAACTTATAAACTAAAGTATAGATTTTAGATCAAGAAAAAGTTTAAAGACAAGAGCACACTTTTAAAATAGAGGCAAGTAAAAAGATAATGAAATGGTGGGATGAAAATGCTGATTATGATTCAGATAATGAGATACAGATATAAAATACTAAAACATCTGATTCATTAAAATTCTAACATAAAATCTTAAGACAAAAATCAAATTAAATAATAGAAACCTGTTTCTTTCAGGTAGTGAAACAAATTGGTATTGACCTCTCTTCCGATTAAACGGTCGACAGGCAGGTCACAGCTATTAAAATACTTCTCACGAAGACTATTAAAATATGGACATTCTATTAAAATGTGATACGCTGAAACACAAACATCACAATTTGCACAAACAGGCTCGTTCTCAGCTTTCAGAAGGTAGTTATGAGTTACTCTAGTGTGACCAATTCTAAGGCGAGTCAAAAGAACTTCCTCCCTGCGATTGCTAGTAGTATCCCATTGCTCTATTTTAGGCTTCACCCTTCTCGTTATGAAGTTGAATGTCCCAAAGTTGCTGGCATTTCTTTCTGATCTTCTCTTTGATGACACAACGAATATCTCTAAAAGGGTTGAGGCGGCCGGACATTTCAACAGCAGATTTCGCTGCGATGTCCGTCACTTCATTGCCCTTTATTCCTGTATGTCCGGGGACCCAGCAGTACAGAATTTCATATCCACAACTTGTCAATTTAATATTCAACTTGAGAACATCCACTATCACAGGATTCTCAGTGCTAGAAAAGGATTCTAAAGCTTTCAATGCACTGTAGGAGTCTGTATATACAATGAAATCTCCATGGTGCAGCGTTGAGATGTACAAAAGCGCATAAGATATGGCAGTCAGTTCGGAGGTTAAGACAGAGGAAGCGTCGTGTAAACGTTTGCCTTCCATGTGGTCACCAATTATAAATGACATCCCAACATGGCAAGCTGACTTTGATCCATCCGTATATATGGAAATATAACTCCTGTAACTATGCCTGTGCTCAGCAAAAATTTGTCTGTAGATGCTCTCATTAGTAGTTGTTTTTCCGTAATTTTGGAAAATGTCAAGAAGCTGAATTTGTGCATTTTCCCAAGGTGCACTTTCAAATTACTGTACTGCATATGGGGACAAATCAGACAGGGAGAATTCTTCAATGAGGGGACGAGCTCTGACAGGAAAAGAAGGCACGCAGGATGGACGTGCCTCAAATAAAAGGTCACAGCTATTATCACGTAAAGACAGCTTATAATGATGGTCAGGTTGAGATAAAATATTAAAATACTGTAAAAGAGACAACTCCTCACGCCTCAAACGGAGTGATGGTTCGTAACAGTCAACATAAAGGCTCTGGACAGGTGACGTCCTGAAGGCTCCAGAACAAATCCGCAGAGCCTGACGATGAACAGGGTCTAGTTTTAACAACACTTAAGACCGAGCGGATCCATAAACAGATGAGCCGTTGTCTAGTCTAGAGCGAACAAGAGCTCCGTAAATGCGAAGCATGGAACAACGCTCTGCACCCCAGGAGGTGTTCGCCAGGAATTTTAAAATATTTAAAATTTTTGTACACTTTTTTTCTCAAGTTTAGGACATGAGAAAGGAAAGTCAATTTTCGGTCGAACATCACCCCTAAAAATTTTACTTCAGATGCAACTGGAATCATAGACCCATTAAGGTATAATTCAGGCTCAGGATGGAGACCTCGCTTTCTACAAAAACGCACAGTCTTCTGTTTCGAAAACGTAAATCCTTGTCTTTTTGCCCATTCCTGGATCCTGTTCAAAGCGATCGGGAGCTGCCTCTCTACATGTCTTATATCCGCACCTCTACAGCTAATTTGTAGATCATAAACATATAAAGACCCTGAAATGGTGGGAGGAAGTTGTTTTAATACAGAATTTATTTTTAGGCTGAAAAGAGTTGCACTAAGCACACAGCCTTGAGGCACACCCTCTTGTTGTTCAAAACATCCGACAAAACAGAGCCAATCCTTACTTGAAAAGTTCTAGTATTCAAGAAATTCTGAATGAAAATTGGTAGGTTGCCGCGCAAGCCAATCTCCTGAAGATCCCGAAGTATACCGTATCTCCATGCCTTATCATAAGCTTTCTCAATGTCAAAAAATACCAAGACAAGGTGGCTTCTTCTTACAAATGCTTTTCGAATGGATGTCTCTAAAAGGAGCATATTATCTACGGTAGTTCTCCCCTTTCGAAAACCGCTTTGATAAGGCGAAATAATATTATTCTTTTCCAAGAAGTAGACTAGGAGGCTGTTTACCGTTTTTTCAAACAGCTTGCATAGGCAACTCGTAAGGGCAATTGGCCGATAGTTGGAGGGATTTCTTGGATCTTTCCCTGGCTTAGCGATAGGAATTACAACAGCTCTCCTCCATGCACTGGGAAAAGTACGCTCCTTCCACACTCTATTGTAAAGTGTGAGAAGGGCAGTCATTGACTTATAGGACAGATGCTTTAGCATTTCATAATATACGCCATCCAGACCCAGACAAGACCTATGTGTCTGCAACAAAGCTCTCCTTAATTCCAGCATAGTAAAGTCTCTATTGTAAGGCTCAGATTTGGAAGAGTTGAATGCGATGGGATTTATTTCAGAGTGCTGCTTGATAGAGAGAAATGCAGGTGAATAGTTTCTGCTGGAAGAAATGGCAGCAAATGTCTCACCAATAGTATTCGCAATTTCTTCTATGGAGCTAATCACTCGGCCATCTTTTTCCAAAAAGGAAAGTGAGTGGTCTTTATATATTCCGCATGTTTTTCGAACTCTTTCCCAAACCAGCTTACTAGGCGTGAAGGATGTTATTGACGACACATATGAAATCCAAGAATTCCTTTGGCTCTGCCTCCTTACTTTTCGTGCATTTGCTTTGGCTCTTTTAAATGCTATGAGGTTTCGCAGAGTAGGATAACTACGAAAAATACCCCATGCTTTTTTCTGTTTTTTCAGTGCTTCATGGCAGTCGCGATTCCACCATGGTTTCGAATATTTTAGCATTTTTCCTGATGTTCTAGGAATGAAAGCATAGCTGCCTCAATATTGGTATTAGTAACAGCTTCAACAGCATCATCGATATGCGCATCTTCTACCATTTCATCTGTGAGCTCTGCAATGAAAGAGAAGAGTTCCTAGTCTGCCCTATCAAGTATGAATCGAGAGGATCTCGACATGGGGTTTGCTCCTTTTCGTGCAAGAGATATAAAAATGGGATAGTGATCGCTGTTGTAAAGTTCATTTCCCACACTAAAAGTGTAAAATGGCAACAGAGATGGTGAAAAGATGGCAAGGTCGAGAGCGTGGAATGTCCTTGAAGGCTCATGGAAGTACGTATCCTGCCCATTATTCAGGAGACAAAGGCTATGATCTTCGATCATCTGCTCAACTTGTCTTCCTCGGCAATTTGTATCTTACTACCCCAGAGCGGACTATGGCCGTTAAAATATCCTATTATGATGAAAGGCACAGGCAGCTGCTCCATAAGACCATTTAAATCTTGCTGATCAATGTGCTCATTAGGAGGCAAATAAAGAGAAACGACTGAAACTACAATATATGAACTTGTACAGCGACAACTTGGAGGGATGTCGTCAAAGGAAGGAAACTTGAGGGAGAGTCGAGTGAGGTGAGGAGACCTACACCTCCACAAGCACGTTCACCTGCAAGGTAATCCTTCCTGACGAAAGAAAACCTCCGAAGTTTTGCATGTTGATCTGGTTTCAGATTTGTTTCCTGTACTGCCAAGCACACAGGCTGATAAGCATTGATCATAGCTTTGATGTCAGGGAAATTTCGATGGAATCCGCGACAGTTCCATGAGACGAGGGTGGCCATTATGTTTGATGTTTGTTAGTTCTGTGTTGCTTTTTAGTTTTGCGCGGAAGCAGATGCTCGGGAACTTCCATGACCTTTTCCACTTCCATACTATCTGAATCTCTCGATTCAAAAATCATTTCATCTACAGAACTACTGCTGGGACTTTTATTTTCTTAATTGATTTTTCAGGGACAGTTTTTGGTTTGCTTTGAATAACTATTTCTTTATTTTGTACTTGTGTTGGATATTCCTTTTTTTTTTTTTTTTTTTTTGCTTGCAGGTTGATGAGTTTTATTCTGTACTGTCTGTGTACTTATTGAGGTTTGGGTGGCAATGGTACGTGTTGATTTAACGGCGCTGGCATATGACTTGTTTGATTGAAGCTGTGTGCTTTGCACTAGTTTTCTGGCTTCAGCATACGAGATGTTCCTAGTGACTTTTAACGTCTGTACTTCCTTTTCTGTTTTCCATTTTGGGCATGATCGGGAAAATGCTGGATGGTCACCCTTGCAATTTATACACAGTGCCGCAGCAGTGCAATTATCGCTATCGTGGCCAACCAACGAACATCGAGCGCACGTCAGGTTCCCACGACAAGACATCTTGGAATGGCCGAAACGCTGGCACTGGAAGCATCGCATAGGATTTGGAATATACGGTCTTACGGGGCAATTAAGATATCCAGCCTTGATATTCTTCGGCAGATCAGGCGACTTGAAGGTCAGGATGACGTGTTTCGTGTCAATCAACTGACCTTCCTTACGCATCTTGATCCGCTTTGCAGCACAAACCTTTTGATCAGCTAAGTCGGAAACGAACTCTTCTTCAGGAACAGACAGGAGGTCGACTTCCGAGATTACACCGCGAGAATAATTCAATGTCTTATGCCCTGTTAAAGTGACAGTTGCTTTACCAAGTTTGGTTATTTGAAGTAAGGAAGCAGACTGGGTGGCCGAAGTTGTATCAATCAGCAAGTCTCCAGAGTGGAGACGCTTAATATTTCTGGGCTCACCAATACAAGAATGGATATATTTATTTATAACAAAAAGAGACATCTTTTGAAGCTCGCCAGAAGGACTAGAGACAACAAGAAAACGGGGATTATTAGGATTATTAGCAGTTGCATCTGTACATACTTTTTTAGCAGATTTTTCGGAACTAGCGCTTAGAGTGATGGGAATGAAGTCTTTAATTAAGAATATTTTAGAATTAGCCATATTTAAGAAAAAAAAGTTTCGGGTCCAAAGGCCCCGCTCACCACGGAGCCCAACAAGGGAACACAGATACCTGTGTTAAAGCTAGCCGGACCTATACGCAAACTGAAGCCCCACAGTCGGCTTTCCCGAAAGCAGGTATTCCCGAGAGCTTGACCCCAAGCCACTGACACAAGGACTAGTGACCAGCCGATTGACACCCGTGAGGACTAAGATCGGACGTAAACTCTGTAAAGATCAATTTCCTAGAAAGTTTAGAAAGGCGTAGTTTCCTGTGTTCTTAAAACGTAATATCCTAAGAAGTTAAATTCAGTTATTAATGAATTAAATTAGCTAAAGTACATGGCAAAATATGATGAAAATTGAAACGGATTTCCAAAATTATACAATTATTAGCACAGACAGGCGTTAGGTCAGAAACGCTATTAGTCTCGAAACGGCATTTTGCTACAGATCACTAAAAACGGCTGCCATGTATTAAATTTAAAGAAATTAAGTAATGAAGAATCTGCGCGAATGTATGTATGTTTTTCCTATTATGAAAAACATCGATGCTTAAACCCATCAAATTTTGAATAACCTAGTCCTCCATCCGAATATGGGCACCCAGATTTAGAATTTGTTTTATTATATTTCTCTATAACTGATTGCTTATTAAGAAACTCAACGATATCAAAGTGAGCAGTGGTAATATACTGCACGGAAAAAATATTTTTATCTCCAGCGTGTAAGATTTTCTATCGAAAATTCTAGAAATATTCTGCTTTTAAATATTTTTTAACTCAAATGCTCTCGAAACATGTAAATGAAAGAAACGGAACCTTTTGACGTAGTATAAAATCTGAAAGCTTTAAGACTTTTCTTTCTTTTTTTAATTATTAAGGTGCTTTCTGATCTTCATTAGCTCTTTTGTGTATTTTTGCACGGTGAATGTAATCGTTTTCAGCCCTCTTGAACATTGCAAATCAAAGGTCTTTGAACTCTCATTTTAAATTTTTCTCACTTTTCTTAATAATGTATGTCTGCATAATAATAATATATGGCTATATAGTAACACATGTTGACATAAAATCTAATTTATTTTAACAATGACGAGCTGTTGAACACAAAAACAACAGTGAGCAAAATGAAGGAAGAAATGACAATCAGAGGGAAATGAGTCTCAAACGGGAGTAGATTATGCTGTTTTAGTTATCCATTAAATGCTAAAAAAATCTGTGAAAAAACATAGTAAACAACCATACGTAACATCTATGTTAGTACTTTGATGGAAATGGCGAAAAGTTTGTCATCGTATGGATTTGCGTGCTGAAGAACATGGTCTACATATTTCCTGTAATTCCCTCCCCCTCCCTCCGCAACTCTTTCAGCCTAGTTATTCGACGAGCTCCTGCAGTGCCCCTGAGCCCACCAGCGGCCGAGCGGTAAAGTCGCTGAACACTGGTAGTTCGGTCCGAGGTTCGAATCCCGCGAACGGGCTGGCTGCATGGGTGTTTTCGTGGTTTTCCCCATGTGTAACGTGTATACGAGCCAGTTTCCCTTAGAAAGTCCTCCACGAAAGGCATCCCTCCTCTTAGGCAGATAGCCCTAGTGTGCTTTGCCATAATTAAATACACCACACCACACCACACCTACAGTGCTCCTAAAACAAAATAAATCCGGTAAAATAAATCCGGTAAAATATGTGTGTGATCCTCTTTGTTTTGAATTGTCTTGAATTTTGTTCAATTTATGTGAATCTACAGATATACGACATATTTAATTGTATATTGTTATCAAACATACAATGAAGTACATCCTCTCTTGTTTGTTACAATTTATTTAAAGCATACGTTTTATTGTCATCTTACATAGAAAATAGTTACATGCATTTCCTCAAATAGAAACAGTTATTTTACATCCCTTCCCCGAAAACGATGTGATGGAAATGAGAAAGCCTTCTGAAAACTTTTTAAAAAATCAAGTTCTTTTACGCTGAAGGTCAAAAGAAAGTAATTACTTCTCTTACTTCTCGAAATTCTTTTTAAAAACCAAATAATATTTTTCACTGTATTTACTTTTCCTCGCTTTTGATGATTTTATTTAGCATGATCAATTTGTTGTTGTAGCGAATGAGTAAAGTTTTTATTACAACATTCGCCCATTCTAAATGGATTTTTTTTTTAACAAATCCATACTCAGATGCAAAAAATGATTGAAAAGATCACATTTATGATTTTGCACCTTGCGAAATTATCATGATAAAATACAATAAAATAAAGATTTTTAAAATAAGAAAGAGTTTGGAAGATATTAAGTGTTGCAAAATGAGGCCTTAAATTAGATAATAAAAATATTGCGTTAAAAAAAAGTAGTGGCTGTTTTTTTTTTTTAATATTTTTATTTTAACAAAACAAAAGGCAATAAATTAGTCAATAATATCCGAGTTTTCGGATTTTCCCCATAGACCCATGTCGAACTATAGTCATTTGGCTACAACCCATTCATTCGGTTAGTTCTCGAGTGGTTTGATGGGCTTCTTCGTGAAGAAGTTAATTAAAACGCTCTTCATAAAACACATTTGGTCGTCCGGAACGAGCAGCGTCTTCCAGATCGAAATTTCCATTTTTGAATTTGGCAAACCAATTTCTTGCAGTTCGTTCAGGCATTGCGCCTTCTCTCCACGCACTTCACAAATCTCTCGTCAGCTTCTGCAGCATTGGCGCCTCGATTCAACACAAAAAGAAAGGAGTTGTCAAAAATGCTTATTTTTGTCGACTTGACACTCCATTTTAATGATCTGGAAAATAAAAAAAGTTAGCTTAGACCAAAAAAATTGAATACAGCATCTTGCAGAGAAAAAGATTCTCTTCCCAAAAACACAAAACATTATGCCAACACATTTTATTTTACCGCGAAATGTTAAACACAACATAAACGGCCATTACTTTTGTTTACACCCAATAGTAAAAAAGATGAATTTAAGGTGGAATTACTTTTAACTCTTGAAATAGACTGTTTTATATCATGATCTTCATAAAAATAGAATTAAAAAATTACAATTTCCTTTCGTGGTTAATTTAAGAAAAGCTACATGCAGAGAGTTATGTCGATACATGTTAACTCAGTTTATTCTCTAACACGAAATATTATAAATAGTGGACATTTTGAGTATGCAGGGGGAAAAAATCTATTTTTCCCAACAGAAAGGACATTTTAGAGAACTGGACTATAATTTTAGTTAGATCCATTTTTTTCCACTGTTCATTTTCCCCCCTAGCCAGATAGTCCTAGCGTGCTTTGCCGAAATTTAAATAAAAATAAAACAATAAACCCATTAATCCTAAATTTGAGGAAAACGAAATTTTTTATTTTATACAAGATATTTAAAAGTACTTTTCGCGTGAGTAAAAAATGCTAATTTTCAGCATATTTGTTTGTTAAATCAAACAAAATGGAACGAAATATAATTTAATTTAGGTGAAAATAAATGAAAACGAATGTAATTAAAATACAATATATATTAGCAAATTTCCAGTGATGCGTATTCATGTCCGTGTTTGAGGGGACAGGATCATTAAGCACTGGTGATAGAACTAGACTCGAATGCCGGAGAAAGAATAGTTTTCATATTACCCGTAAAATATGACAACCAACTGTGTTCACGTTATATTAGTAGTTAACAAGGTGTTTAACTAATGTTCGTTTACGCATGAAAATTAAAGTGAGATTTTAAACGTGTGTAACGTTTGCTCACCTTAAATATAATAGATATTCTAAAACGTTTTGTCATAATTTATTTAAAAAAATGTATTAATTCCATAAAATATTTATTACTGATATAAAATATTAATATAAAATATTTATTGAGAGACACACTTTCACATGGAAAAACCAAGTTAATACCCATGTAGCTAGCACGTTGGTCGAAACTTGCGCAACGGACCGAACTACCAGTGTTCCGCGAACTATCACCGCTCAGACGCTGGTGGGCAAAATTTCTTTTTAAATATATTATAAGCAACAATAATGTTTTTCAGTTAATTGATATTTTTTCGTATCAGCGTATAGGGTTGCTATAGTATCTGGAAACTATAAACGTGGTACTATTATACCCATTCTGTACAGCATTTTTAAATATATACCTGTAAGGATTAACGATTGCAATATATGCCTAAAAATATAAATGTACACTTTGAAGTGATACGTAGTCTTTAAATGATTTGAACATATGCTTTATAAATGAATGTTAACATCATAATATTAACATTAAATTGCATTATTGTCTAGTTGCATATCATTGCCTACATTAGTGTGCCCTCATCTTTTGTAATACTATTCTCTGATTAATTGTAAAACAAGACCCCAATGATGTTTATACATTGGAAACATGTACTTTCTTTAAAAGCCCTGTATGCTTATGTTATTTCACTACTGGCATCATTTCCGGAATTACTCTTTTGATTAGCAGAACAATTCCGTAAGTGTCTCTTTGCTGAAAACCGTATCTTCTTCAAGAGCCTTGTTTGCCCATGTTATTATTAAAATAATAATAATAATAATAATTTCTGTAATCTCATCCCAGTCCTTGGCTGGGGTTTGGCCAGAAGTAGTTCACCTCCGATGAAAGTAGGTGAAAATCCCGTGTGGTACCCTCCTCAGCGGCGAGTAGTAGTAGTATCTGGAAACTTCGACATAATCAAGGACGACAACGCTCCTAAAAGGGGGGGGAAGAGATCAATAGAGAAAACGTAAAGAAAATTACTAAAATGAGATGTTTAGAAGAATGATATTTACGCTGAAATTATTAAACCCATTAAGAGGTGTTCCCGTTGGAGGTCAAACTTAAAGTAGGAAAGGTGGTGTATTTAATTATGGCAAAGCACACTAGGGCTATCTGCCTAAGGGGAGGGATGCCTTTCGTGGAGGACTTTCTAAGGGAAACTGGCTCCTATACACGTTACACATGGGGAAAACCACGAAAACGCCCATTCAGCCAGCTCGTTCGCGGGATTCGAACCTCGGACCGAACTACCAGTGTTCAGCGTCTTTACCGCTCGGCCGCTGGTGGGCCTTAAAGTAGGAAAGGAAATTATTTGACATGCTTGAAATTACAAGTACATTTTTTTTTACTTTTACACTGCTAAGGAAGACTACTGACGGGGAACAAGCCCTTGCAGTATGATGTCCGCCCTGCAGACATTTATTAAGTCTAAATTAAAAAAAAAAAAAAAAAGATTACAGAGTTACATCTAGATAGGGAATACAAAGGACTACCTTGAATACATATGACATTCCTGATAGCATAGATTAAAAAAAAAAAAAAAATACTTAGAAGTACAAAGCTGCATTGATACAAAACTGGTAAAGGTAAAACAGAAACAGTAAAATTTAAAACTAACATTGGAATTTCAAGCCTGCAGTTGTACATCACACTGAGTTACTATTATACACTTACTATAATTCCGCACATTATAACATATTATGCAATATATTACTATAATACTGAACAACACACTAACATAGTAAAACTGTTACTACAAATAAAACACACCATATACACTGCTCGTATCAGAAAAGTACTGAGTACACACTGACATAGTAAAGCTGATACTACAAATAAAACACAATATATACACTGCTCGTATCAGAAAAGTAGACAATTCTGTATATGATGCTGTACTGTAACGCTAAAACTAATCAAAAGAACACTAGACAATAACCTTTGGAAACAGTCACAGTGAAATTAGAAATATAATATATTGTAGCAGAGTTAGAATACGAGTCATTTCAAAACATTAAATCCAGCAAAATATTTCGATACATATTTACAAAGTTCTACAACCAAGAAAGTCTGGTTCAATACTACTATTATACATCACACTTACTTATCATTATACGACCCTAAACTATTATACTCCACATTAATAGAAAAATTTATACAAGATACTTAATGGAATACTGTACATACACTGAAATAAAATGGCGAATACTACAAAATAACAATCAATAAACAATGTACTTACCAGAAAGTTGGTTCTGTGGCCACGAATATTTGTTAGAAACTGTTGCATTTTGCACAATACTAGAAATTGTTGCAAAACATTTGCACACAATATTTCATGGTAGTAGCCGAGAACTCTATATATGTATTTACTATTATACCGCAAACTTAATTTGAAAACATAACACAACGCACTTACTACTTAACAGGTCAATACACTAAGACAATGTGTAAATTGAAATACACAGAATAAAATACAAAAATTAAGTAAACACAATAAAATTTAAAGATTAATAATGGATAGAAGCGAAACTGAAGTACAAATAGACAGACATTAATTGTGGTAATCTGCATCTAGGAGGTAACATGTTCCAGCAAAGTTATTCATGTACTGCACTAAACATGGCTGTCATGCATATACGTAACATAGGTACAATGGCATGCCATTAGTCTCTGAAATTGTCCTAATTTCAGTAGTTGAATATTATCGTATATAGTAAGATACCAAATTTGTAAGGTAAGAATTATGAAAGTTGTTGGTATAGAATTGCCTGCTATAGCTGCTGTTGACACCGCTTCTGTTCAACAGAATTCACGAGCACAAATGTCCATTACTCGATGAATCTGATTAAATGCGAGCTTACTTCTCTTGAGGGTGTCTGACCACCCGGACCAGTGTGCTTCAGAGGGTTTTTTTAAATGAAATGGTATCGTGAGAGAGCATTCGAAAGCAAAGTGATCCGGATCACCTAGTGTTCCACATCTACAACTGTCTGTAGCTAATCTGAAGCGCCGTAAATAGCTTGGAAATGGTCCGTGTCCAGTAAAGAAATGTTTAAGATGAGCACTACTAGTGACCAGATTCAGACCAACTTGGGGAAGAAACGAAAGGTTCTGCGGCCTGTGGTGGAGTTGTTCCATATCTGTTGCCAAATTTCTAACATTTTGAGTTCGGTAATCTTTTTTAAATAGGAAACTGGTGCTTTTAGGGCTGTTACAGGCATATTCAAGTCGTTAGCTGCTAGCTTAGCAAGCCTATCGGCCTCTTCGTTTCCAGCAATGCCTACATGCGCTGGAACCCAGCGCAAGTACGGTCGTTGGGACTCGGGAATCTGAAGTAGAGCATCCCTAATAATGTGGACAGAATCCGCTTTGCTGCTGAGTTCTTTAATGGCCAGTAGTCTCGATGCTGAATCACTTAGTATTCTGACTGGTCCTGTTAGAATTTGCTTAATATAATCTAATGCTGCCTTAATTGCTACAAGTTCCGCCTGAAATACACTATTGTAATGTGACAGCCTCTGTGACCAAGTGTAGCAGATAGTATTGCCTCGCATGACGCAGAAGCCGCTACCTGTGCCAAGCTCCGTTTTGGAACCATCCGTATAAAGACAAATTTCGGAATTAAGGGAATTAAGGGCTCTATGGTGACTTTGTCATCATAATTTATGTCCGCCGGATGTCCCAGAGAACGAGGGGAATGATCCTCGTAATCACGAGCGCGATAATGGGTACCCCACAAGATAAAATCTTCCTTTATGCGTAGGATCCGTGCTTGTCCAGCCTCCCTCTCCACGACAAGATCCAATGGTGGTAACCCAGCGAGCACTTGCAATGAATCTGTCGAAGTGGTCCTATAAGTTTTAGTAATCATGAGGAGTTGTTGACGCTGAATAGAATTGAGTTTCCTCCTCAGGTTTCCCCATGCTGAAGACCCGTACAAAATCAAACTCGCTGTTATTGTGCGATACCAGATCTTCAACATGTCTGGTCTAATGCCCAAATACATGCCAGTAGTTCGTCTCATGTTATTGGTAAGAGATACTACTTTCTGGTGTATATGATGCAAATGTGGAATCTAGTTGAGGCAGTTGTCTATGATGACACCTAGATATTTCAACTGGGAAACAGTCCTAACTGGATGACCTAATAATCTTATAGTTGGATTCCGCCTCAATGGACCTTTACGCCCTATGAGTAAAATGTTAGTTTTGGACTCTGAAATTTCCAATTTGTGATCGGCTGCCCACTGTGCAAAGAGGTTCAGTGCTCGCTGTACATTCTCCTGCAGTCTGTGTCTTCCAGTGACCAAAAGCAGAAAGTCGTCGGCAAATGCATGGACTTTGGCAGTCTCATTACCATTGTAAAGTTCAAATATCGTGTTGGCAACCAGGTTGCAAAAGACTGGGCCCAGGCATGAACCCTGGGGACAGCCACGCACCAGTCGTCGTTGAAGTTGGCCATTTGGCATTGTTATCTGTATTTGCCGATCAGACAAATAGCTGCGAAGAATCCTGAGGATTTCAATCGGGCACAGAATTCGGTCTATACATTTGATCACATCTGGCCACCAGAGTGAATCGAATGCCCCTTGGATGTCGACTGACACGACTGCTGTGTGCAGATCGTTATTTCGGTTATCCTTGATTGTGTACAACAGACTGGTCAGAGCATGCTCTGTTGAAGTACCCTGTTTAAAACCAAACTGAGCTTGGTGTATTATATTTCTTTTTGCTTAAGAAATGATTGAGTTTGCTCAGTATTACTCGTTCAACTACTTTACTAATGGCTGGTAGCAGACTGACAGGCCTGTAGGTTCTTGGATCATCGGGGCCCCTCCCAACCTTCAGAAAGAGAACTATCTCGGCTATTTTCATAGTTGTTGGGAAATGACCCAGTCTCCAACATGTGCCGCATAATTTAACCAAGAGCTTTGGGCATGCTTGATGCACAACCTTGACTAAGATGTTGTCAAGGCAGTCTGGGCCCGGTGCCTTGTTATTGACTAGGGCCTTGACTATTCTGTGCAATTCTTTTGGCGTTGGCAGCTTCGAGTCACTTTCAGTGGTAAACCAATTACAGTAATCATAGTGTTCTCTGATGTCCGCCTGTCGTGCTGAACCTGTCTCCTGTGTGTCATTGCGAAAGACAGCTTCAAGTATGTTGCCCAAAATTTCTTCGCTAGTGGTGCCAAGTTGCGAAGCTGCTAACTGTAGTGGACGAAATACTTTCGCACAGGCTACTTTCTGTACCTTGCCATAATGCTCTATGACTCTGCTGTAATGGTTTTGCCACGCTTCCAGTTTGCTAATAATGATTAGCTTTTTGTAACTGGCGTGTTCCATTCTGTAAAGTTGCATTCTACTTTGCCTGGCAGCAGGGTCTATTTCCGCCTGCGCTCTTCTGCGTAAATCCCTAACTCTACTCCTCTGCTCCGTAAGTTTGCAGTTCCACCAGGTTAAAGAGTCAGATATTTTCAATCTCTTCCTTTTGTATGACATCCGAGCAACTGCCATTAGATCATGTATTAATTTATCGTAGATCCTGTCCAAATGGTTACCAGTTGTACAATTGTCTACTTTGAGGTACTGGGGAAAAATCAGCCTGCACTGCTGCATGAACTTGGAATGTCCGTCATATTTCGTCTATAATCGATACTGTGTGTAATATATGCCCGGTAATTGCAGTTCAAAGAGAATCAGCCTGTGATCACTGAACGTCGGTGTATCAATGACTCTCCAATTGCTGATAAGATGTGCTAGTGGGGATGAAGCTAAAGTGAGATCAGGCCAACCCTCCGCCCTAGTGGTAAAGAAAGTGGGAGGGGACTTCTCAGAGTTGATCACAACTAGCCGACTTTCCGAGATAAAGTCTAGAACCTTCCGCCCTCTCTCATTTTCTCCCCGTGCTCCCCAAAGAGGACTCGAGGCATTAAAATCCCCTGCTATAATGTGAAACGGATATCTGGCAAGAAAATCAGGATTCAGTTCCTGCAGAAGATCATCCATAGAACCACTGGGAGGCATATAGACGCTCGTGAGAGCTAGCGAGGAAGTGTGTAGTTCTAAAAGGATTGTAACTGTATGTCGGTTTGTCGGATTAGAACTGGTGACATTTGATCCATGATAAATCAAAGCTGCGAGTTTTAAAGTTGACAAGTAGATTTTTAGCTGTGCTTGGCAGACCAGGTATGTATTCACCACTAGTATGAAACTCCTGTATAAATGAGACTGTGGCCTTAAATCTTACCAATAGATCAGCAAAATTTAATGTAGCTGCTCGCGCCCTTTGCAGATTGCATTGGGCGAATATCATACCTTGCAATTCGTTAGCAAATAGAGAAGTTAATTGTTCGCCTGAGCGCGACGCATCAGACGCTCCATATGCTGTTTGTAGATGGGACATTGCGTGTCACTTGCTGAGACAATTCAATTGCTGAGAAGCGTTTGCCCTTAGACAGTTGACACAGATTGTTAGATCACTACTGCAATCTGTGTGGCGGTGGGCGCCCCTACAAGTGCTGCACACTATTTCTTCACTACGATACCTGGCTAGGTGTCCAAAGCCTTGACACTTGAAACAATGCGTAATGCGATGATATTCCTTTACAGCACAGGAACTTAGGCCAAGATAGATACTTCTGAGTGAAAAGACTTTATCTATAATGTGAACATCAAACTCTACGATCCAATTCGTCAGACCCAGTTTACTCTTGAAGGAGCGTGCTGGGTGTATACCTTCGTTTGAGTAGTGCTTCACGAAACGCTGTCGTAAGATCTTCTTTAGTTGTGTCTTCTGGAGTAGCGAACACAATAGCGGAGCGTCTTGGAACTCTTGGCTCTCGAACTTGCAGATTGCTTAATTGAGAATTCGCAGTGATGGCGCCTCTTAGTCTTGCTAGATGTGCCTTCTCCCTGCACCTTACCAAGAGTTCACGGGATTGTGTGGATCTTACCTGTACTACGTGGACACCTAGCTTAATTGGATTGATAACAGATTTTAAAAGCTCTGTAATGCTGTCTGGAGTCCTCTTATCGTCTTTGTCTTTAATTAGTAGTACGTGCTCCGAGAGAGGAATCTGAACGGAAGCTTGTTGCTTTTTGCGGGCGCGTTTGTTAACAACCGTCTGGAAAGCTTCTTCCACTATCTCTTCGTGGTTCACTTCTTCCTCTGTTCTAAGAACAGTGTCTTGTTGAACAGAGGGGATGGGCTGAACAGTGTCAGAAGCTGAGCATTACGGAACACAAGTTGGAAATTTATCCTTAAGTGCCTTTAATTCAACATAAAGTTCTGCAATTCTGACCTCTTGGTCGTTCAAAACAATCCTTATATCAGCTAAGTAATCTGCCAGGACAGAAATTACTGCTGAGGTAAGTTTACGTCTACCTCGGTGCTTTTCTAGGTGTCTAAAAAAATTGTTTATTAAGGAATTCACCTTCACAGTTGGCGTCTGTACAGAATCCTCTGAAGTCTGTGCCTCTTGGCTAATGACTGCTGGCTGATCTAATTTATACAGCAAATTGGGTGAATCGTCTCTGGTTGCCATCAGAGACTAGTACTAAATGCCAAAAGATTCGTGCGCAGAAGATAAACAATGTTGTGCTTACACAGAGAATAAAGTATAATGCAGTGTAAAGTCTTTAAGAAGTGTAAGTTAAAAACATAAATTCAATGCTAATGATAACCACAAGTAGAATACGCAGAAATATTAAAGATACGCACCACTAAGTACATTAACAGTGCTATATGCTTAGTACTTGTATTACAAAAACAATACTAAAACAAGTTAATGTAATACAGTCGAAAAAAAAAAAAAAAAAACATAAAAAACTGAGCATATGGTGTAAAAGTCGCAATAGAAGAATAAAACTTCTACAATTACAATCAAATACTAGTGCGCTAAGGAAATTACACAATTATGGTAAATAAAATAAAAGTCAATTGCAATTACGAATGCAAGTAAAACTACACTAACAAGTTTTAGTGCCAAGATAGTGCTGACACATGAGTGCAATACGCCTAATTAGTTCATTGCTTGAAGTGCAATTAGCAAAAAGACATAAAACTTTTGCTGAAATTAAATGAAAACACTTAGCAGGTAGAAGAAAAACTGGTGGAATAAGATATTGCTTGAATTGTAATTAACACAAGAATACAATGCTGTTACTGAATTAACACAATGCTGTTACTGAATTAACACAATGCTGTTACTGAATTAACACAATGCTGTTACTGAATTAACACAATGCTGTTACTGAATTAACACAAAACAAGGCTATTTCTGAAATAGCACGTATTGCAGATAAAATAAATCACTTTTGACAAAAAAAATTATTAACATAATTTATAACATAATAAAATTACTAACATAATTTATAACATAATAAAATTACTACCTACATAATACTTAACTACATAAGAAATTAATTTTGACATAATAAAGTTACTAACTTATAAATTATATGCTGAGAGAAAATACTGCGTTACACAAGCAAAAGCACTATATACAACAATTGCAATCAAATTTTAGTGCGCTATAATAAGGAATTTACACAATTATGGTAAATAAAATAAAAGTTAGTTGCAAATAGGAATGCAAATAAAACTACACTAACAAGTTTTAGTGCCAAGATAGTGCTGACACATGAGTGCAATACCCTTAATTAGTTCACTAGATTCCAGTGAGATTAACAGAGAACTATTACTGAGCGCTGTATTGTTAATGCGTACTTATAAACCAATAAATATTTCAGGAGTTAAACCAATTAATTTAATTCGGAAGTATCCTACCTTGGCAGCCAGGTTTTATATGCATTTCATCTGTGACTTTAGTAATCCAATTAGGTTGAGCTTCACAAGCACAAAAACACGTAATGCACACTTTGCAAAAGCAAAATGCAGAGACACTATGCACAAATTGAACACTTTCATTAACTGAAAAAGGAAACTTGACACTATTAAAAATTACTATTCACACTGCTGATGATTATCGCACACATTGCCGCTGATTAATTGGTACCTGAATAACTATCGCACACTCTGCTACTAGTGATTAAATAGCACACACTAGTAACTAAATGACCTGTTTGTCACTGCTGGATTATTCACACACACTGTTCAGGGTATGAAAATTTGCAGATCACTAATGCTGTAATCGCCCCAACGACTAAGTTAAAAAAAAAAAAAAAAAAAAAAAATTCGACAAATGTTGTAGAAAATGAACCATTCGTCCGATTCCTTTCAAATTTTTAAACTTGTGATCCTCTCATGCCGTCTAGGTGATTAGACTTGGTCCTGTTATTCTGGGATGAGTTCCTTCTGAGAGATGCTTGGTAAAACAAAAGCACAGTTCCCTTTGTCAATTACAAGTAGTAAATGAACTTCAAACTGTATTTACAAAAATATGGCAACTAACAGAAAGGAAATATTAATCCTGTAAAATCAGTGCAATCATTTGAGTTGCCATATTTAAAAGCAGAATTTTATTACTGGCTATATACTCTTGACCTCGAAGTTTGAAAAGGCTTCAACGTTATCTTAAAACTGCTACTAATTCTCTCTTTTTTTTGCCGAAAAGAGACCTCAGTCTCGAAACGACATTTTACGTTGAATGATTATAAACGGCGTATTACTTTTTAAATTGTTGGCATCAGATATTATTACACTGTATTATATATAAAGAAATTACATAATGAAGAATCTGAATGAATATACGGATGTTTCTCGCAGTGTGAAAAGATAACGTTACCTGGATTCCTCGAATTTTTTATAACGTAAAACCTCCACCCGAACATGGGCAACTGGAAGCCCAAAATGTTTAATTTCGAATTGGGTTTATTATCTGTTTCAGATTTTATGACACTTTAACGAATTTTTGATTAATAAACTCAATTATTTCAAAGCGAGCAGTGACAACACTGTAAGGGACTGTCTATAGGAAATTCTAAAGAAATGCTATTTTCAAATAATTTATGAATTTCCTGTTGAATGGAATTTTATGTGGGCAACACACCGAGAACCTGATATTTAATAAATAAAGTAAACACACAAAAAATTTTGCAAAGCCATCTTAGTAAGAATTTTGAATATGATGAACTGGGGGTAGAAAAAAAAAATATATATGCGAACACTTAACGCTGAATCGGGAATTCTAAACGTGTATTGCTATGTTTCTTTTAAAGGTTTTGCAATTTCGCTGTTGAATAGTATATGGCGTATATGCGGAAAACATGATGCTTAATAATAAAACTAAAAAAAGTTACAAAAAATGGGTTAGTAAAAGAGAATGCAACAGCAGACTGGTAGACTGCGTAAAAAACCTTAAGAGACCGTTTTGGACTGCAATTTAAATCTAAAAACTTTTTTTTTTTTTTTGTTCCTCTCTCATGAAACAAACATTCTGGGCACTGAAATCTTCTGAAAATGCTTTGAGATTTTAATGTCTGTTTGTACCATTCATTTAAACTTTGGCAACACAATCAAATGAGACATCTGTCCATTCATTTAAAAATTGCCCTGCGCTTTAGCAGGATTTATACCCGGGTGAAATTACAAGATCTAAGAAACTTAACTATTTCATCAATGATAGGCTTAATTAATTTTCTAAAGTAAGAAACAATGAAATCTTTAACATCTAAAGAATAGAATCAAGTATGCATGCTTTAAAAAAAAATATGAATGAAGGTGAAAAATCTAAAACACTTTCACAGTCCCAAGTGATTTATTTTTAATTCTTGCAGTAGTATATTAGCAGTAGTATAATAGCATTTGCAGTAATATAATAGCAATTCTTATACAAAGAAACTATATAAAATAATATATGAATTTACAAAATTTACTTTCATTTACTAAGTTTATGTAATCCAGAAGAGAAAGTCTGTACAAAAAGTAAAGAGAAGTTTCTAAAAACATCAGCTTCTAATGGTAAATTATAACAGTTTTTTTTATTTTAAAAGAAAGTAAAGATAAATTTGGTTCTCCAGCACAAGTATATAATAATGCAAGAAAATTCATATTTACATTTCCAACTGCAGAAATTATGTTATAAATTTCTTTGACTATCCTACTACCGATTTTATCGGGGAAAAAATGTATTTCTTTATCTCAAGGGTAAAAAACTCAAGAGTAAAAATAATGTATAGTGTAAAACAATATTAAATAAAATTGACATTTCTAAAATAATTGACGATGAATTTACTAGAAGCAAGTTATGCTAAATTTTCCATTGAAAATTTACATTCTTCAATCATTTATTAGTTTTTTAGTAAATCAAATCGAATCGATAAATTTTAAACCGCGAAAATCGGGCAGCGCGCAACTTATCCAGCTCAGTGACCTTCTAGAGAACCACCTGGGTCAAAGAATTTCTTTGCCTGGGGCAACTGACGTGAATCAGCGAGTTTCCACTGATTCACGAATTTCCTACAATTCAGAATTTCCTACAAATCCTTTGACACAAGGACTGGACAAAGGAAGAAAGGGTGCCAAGTAAAGAACCCCTATTTCGAGAGAACAAAGAAAATTACATATTCTTTGATGAGGCATCAATGCACGACAACAAGTTACTCATTTACAAGTCCATTCTACGTCCACTTTTGTGTTATACAAGTCCAGTTTGGAGCATATACCAAGAAAACTCATAGGAAAAGATTGCAAGTCTGCCAGAATACTGTTATACGACAAATTGTAAATGCTGAATGGTATGTAAGGAATAATAGTAGAATACACGAAGAGTTAGTCATTGAGTTACTGCGCACTCATTATTACAACTTAGCCAAAAAATTTCATGAAAGGCAGCAAAATATTGATAATCCCAGTATTAAAATCTGTGATTACGACTATAACAGTTTGGAAAATATGAATAAATAAACTAAATGTATGGATCATGTAATATGCAACTCTAATAATTTGACATGTATGTTTATTTATGTATTTAGTTTCATTTCTCCTATCTGCCTACACTTCAAATTTTCTGTCTGCATTCTCACTTTTGTGTATGTTATAGATATATGAATATAATTATTTCAAGTTCATGTCTTAATATTTGATGTTTTACATTTGATGTTGTGTACTTGATAATTCTTAATATATTCAATTTGCCTATGTTCGCACATTCTTATCACAGTCACCAGTTTTTCGACTACCAAAGAAATACATATTCTTTGGTAGAGCCTTGGCTCAGACACCCTGGTGTCTCAAACACCATTCTACAGAGAGAGAGTGAACAATGCACTGGAACACAAAACAAAGCAAAAACACATGATAGGAACTCTTCTTAGGTATAAGAACAGCTGCTAAATCCGGTTACTACAATAAATCTACACAAAATTACAATGCAAAAACAATTGCAAGAAAGAAAAATAATGGATAAGGTGTATAAATACAAAACAACTGACGGAAATTCAATGAACTGAATACAAAATATTAAAATAGCCTTCAGAGAAAACTATATAAAATATATAGAAAATACACAGGTAAATTACAGGTTGCAGTAATGCAAAGAGAAAAGACGTGAAATTATTACCATTTTTTGAACGGGCGGCGAAATATCGAAGTCTCCAGCCATCTTTGAGAAGTTCATAGACAAATCTATATACAAAGAACAAAGTCTGTGTGTTTGTCCTCTAATAACTCAGCCACTACTACAGCTATCGGCGCCAAACTTTCTCCGATTTCTTTCTGGGTTCTGAAAAAGGTCGAGTTCCACTCCTCCCCAGAAGGCTAAAATAAGATATATTAATCAGAACTCGGAAGAACAATAATTTTCGACCTCATTTCTTCCCAATGGCAACAGTCTCGCAAGCTGCAGATGAAAATCTGGTTTATTTCGGAATCATATTGTTATTGTCACTGCTCGCATTCAAATCTTAGAGTCTGTTAATAAAAAATTTCAAAGTTTTACGATGAAATAAAAATAGCATTGCTAAACATTAAATACATTATTCTCAATTCCAAAAATTAATGGGAAGCTATTTCGACTGTTCTCATCTTCTTATGACTTTAATTAACCGAAATATTAATTAAAAACTCTGAAAGCGCTAATTTTTGCAGTCATTTTTCCGAGTGGGCAACAGTCTTGCGCTTTGGAGATAAAAATGCTTTATTTCGAAAAGGTGTTGCGACTCCTCGCTTTCAAATTGTAGAGTTTGTTAATCAAAGATTTGTAAGATTTACAAAATCTATACATATAAAGAAGAATGTCTGTTAATGTGTTTGTTCTCGTTATTGATTTCTGATCAGTTCTGATGAATTTAATCGACTACACTGGTGTGCAAAAATTAAGGACGAGACGGTTTTTTCAATATAACTTTGTACAAAAGCTTTCCAAATCAACACATTTAATACCGTAAGATCCCCAATACGTAAGGACATGAGTAATGTAAGCAACACTTACTAAAAGAGAAATCAGAGGGATAAAAAGAAGCTTTATTGAAAAAGTAGCATGGAGCGCAATGCGACTGAAGGCCGAAACATCCCTGTGATGGGTGTCCAGTAAGAAACATCCGGTCTTTAATAGGGGATATGATCTCCCCTGACTGCTAGGCAGGTTTCACAGCGTCTTCCCATGCTGAGAATGAGGGTGTCAATGAGTTGTTGAGGCATTGCTGCCTATTCGTCTTGCAGCGCCAATCGAAGCTCCGGAATCATTACTGGTGGTAAGGTACGAGCTGCCAAGCGTCTGCCTAGAAAATTCCATACGTGCTCGATGGGATTGAGATCCGGAGATCGTGCCGGCCAATCCATACGTTCAATATCCTCACTCTCTAAGAGCTGTTCGGCAGCTACTGTGCGATGACATGGTGCATTGTCGTCCATGACAAGGAACTGACATACGCCCATAGCACCCATAGCGCCTCTAAAAAGACGCACATATGGAAGAAGAATCTCCTTACAATAACGGGTCCCGTTGACTGAACCTGCGTCGAAGATGTGAAGGTCTGTACGACTACCAAGCATGATGCCTCCCCAAACAAGAACACCGCCACCTCCATACCTGTCCCTTTCAATGATGTTCGAGGGATGATTGCGGCTTCCCCGCTCTCTCCAGATGAGTATGCGATGAGAATCGCTACTCAGACTGCTCTCATCTGTAAAGAGTACTCGTCCCCATTCATTGTTTCTCCAATTCCGGTGTTCCCGGCACCACAGAGAACGCTTTCTCCGATGGGCAGGCGTTAGAGGTACACACCGTACAGGGCGTCGTGCAAACAGACCACCACCGTGCAGTCTTCTGGCCACGGTAAAACGCGATATCGGTCGTCTAGTCGAATGTGTCGTGCGTCTACCGATTTCTCCCGCTGTCTGCCGCCTGTTTCTTCTGGCCTGTAAAGCAATATACCGGTCATCTGCGGGTGTGGTTCCTCGTGGACGACCACTACTAAACCCCCGGATAGCTGTTCCTGTAGTTTGAAATTGTCTCCAAAGTCGTGAAACGATGCTGTGAGCAATTCCGAACTCTGCAGCCACACTTGTCACACTGTGGCCTTCCTCCAACTTCCCAATGATTCGACCTCGGGTAAAAGCATCCAGATGTCGTCTAACAGATTGATTAATCGCCATTTCTCGCTGAGGCAGCAACTCGGTGTGATTTTAACTGCTATACGGCGTGCAATCTCTTTGCCAGAAATACTGATCTTACACCGACAACATACTTTACACTACTCAGACACTCCCCCATTACGTCTACCTGCGTATCTCCGCATGTGCTACCGTACATCACCTTACTTAATATCCTCATTGGTCTTTCTGTCCGCTCTGCCTCTTCGTTCAGCTGATATGCTAATTTTTCGACTTCGTCCTTAATTTTTGCACACCAGTGTAAAATTGAATATAGGTGAAATATTGGATGGAACTTGTGCTTTTACGGCCATTTGATTACAAAGACGAAAATCATTAAAAATCGCGTGGCATTGTTGCTGATATAATGAGACAGAATTAGCTTATTTCCTAGACTGAGAAATGTAGGAGTATAAATTGCATTTTTTGCACCATTAGTAGAGAAGGATTATAGCGGTATTGTTCTCTCTGTTAGATGCATTACTCTCAATCTAACTTAACTGTATAACTTAACTGTAACAAATATGCTAAAGCGTTCGCAATTTATAGCCTTGTCGTAAAAGTTTTTACTCATTTTGTTTTACTCATCTGGGAACCCAATATTAAACCTTCATGCAGTAGTTGATTTCTGACGTAATAGTGTGCATTTGTGCTGATTCTATAGAATCTATTCCGATTTCTTTAACGTTTTAGAAGTTCAATCTCTATGGCAAAAATCCAGGCAGGGTATGCGTTATCCATGATACGTTCGCATTTATATATTCGCAAAGTACATTAAACGCTTTTTTTGAGTCATTCATCTTTGACTATCTTAAAATGACTGAAAAAAAAAAAAAAAAAAAAAGCAGTTTATCACTTTTCCCCCTTGTTTCTGACATTGTTTATATGATCGCTACAGGACCATTTACTCTAAGATAACTTAGGTTTAATGTGTAAACGCACTGGTTCATTAAAATTGTATCTTTATGCCTAAAAGATTAAACGGCTAATGCTGTATCATCGGCGTAGCACCCAAGAATTTGTCGTAAAAGTTTTAAGTTTTGATGAAGCTGTTGTTGGAAAAGGTGAGCCCCCCCCAAAAAAAATAAGAATAATAACCAGCCAAATATTGACCTTTTCGGGACATCTAGCTTAATCAATTTACTACCTGAGTACTCTTTTCAATGTGCTATAAAGAATTTTCTCTTTGATTAATACACGACATGATTAGTAGAATTATTTCTCTGTCTATGTTTAGATGGATTAATTTTCAAATTAGTTTCCTCATACCAGAAGCAGTCAAAAATTTTGCCTCATTACGTAAGACAACACCCCTTTTTATGCAAGGTTGCACCTATATATTAAAATCATATTAGCTGCTTAACAACTTACAGTTTCTTCCTGAAACAGAATTGCTCCATTCGTAATAGTTTAAGATAGAGCTGTATTTTGTGTATAATAATTTTTAAAAAAATTACTTAAAATCTGTAATTAAGCTAATTGGTCTGTAGCAACCTGGCTTGGTAGCATCCTTGTCTGGCTTAGGAAGGAGTATTACTTTTGTACATTTCAATAAATATGGAAAACACAAGTTGGTCAAGCAGACATTTACGATGTTAGTGAATTTGGCAACTACAATATGGGGCAGATTTCTTAATGCAACATTTGCAATTTCATCGTCTTCCGAGGCCTTCTTAATTCTAAGCTTTTTAACAGTATTTTGTACTAAGTGATGCAAACTGGATCAGTCACCTTGCCGCAGACGCACTCAGTCAGTCCCTAACGTAGCAGCACTCTACGTACGTGAAGTTTAAACCCTAGTGCAACGGTTTCAAACAGGCGGCCCATGAAGCTGGTTTATTGCCCGCCAGTATCTTTTGGTTAGGAATTAGTTCTAAAACTGTTCTTGTAGATTTTGATGTAACATAAATTCATTGCTGTGTGGATTAAAATTTAGTGCAACATTGCAATAAAAAATAGCAAAACAGTAGCAAACATTTGAGCAATCATTACGTTATACACTCATGTCCACAAATTAAGGATAATTTAAAATCAGGCAAAGGAAGAGTTAGAAGCAAAACAAATTTGGCTTATTTGTAAAGCTTATTTTTTAAACAAAAGGTAAAGAGCAAAAAAAGATGCTATATGTTTGATATTATTAAAAAATAGCGACTTTCTCTCCCTGGAGCAAATTAAAATATATATATATATATATATATATATATATATATATATTTACAAGAAACCAATATTATATGATTGGTATGATTGTTAATACATTGTATGTCTCCCAGACGATGCAATACAGTCCGTACAACGCCTAGGCATGCTGAGTATCAAATTATCGATCTGATCTTGGGGATATTACACCACTCAAAAAGCAATGCTCTCCGAAGTTCCGTTAGACATATAGGAGGAGGTTGACGGGCTGCAACTCGTCGGCCAAGCATGTCCCACACGCACTCTACTGAATTCAAGTCCGGTGAGAATGCTGGCCAGTCCATACGGGTGATATCCTCCGATTGAAGGCATTCGCTTACGATGTTTGCACGGTTAGGACGGGCGTTGTCATCCATAAACACAAATTGTGCGCCCGTGGCACCCCGAAACAAACTTACATGTTGTTCCAGAATGACGTCCCGATAGATTTGGCTTCTCATGGTTCCAATTTGAACATGCAGGTCAGTTCTGGAGCATAGAATAATTCCACCTCAAACGAGCACTCCTGCACAACCGTAACGGTGTCGTTCAATGATGTTTTTTTGGTGGTAACGGGTACCTGGAGCTCTCCATATGAAAGTCCGGCGAGAATCAGACTGCAAGATAAACCTGAACTCGTCGGAAAACATGACACAAGCCCACTGTTGCGGTGTACACAATGCATGCTCTCTACTCCAGGCTAACCGCAGGCGACAGTGAGTTGCAGTAAGTGGAACGCATCTGACAGGTCTACGAGCATATAGACCAATCTGCCCTAAGCGTCTGTACACGGTCTGCCTTGAAATTGTCGTACCAGTGGCTGAAGAGAGCTGACGAGACAGGTCTGAGGCTGTGCTCCGCCTGTTTCTTTTGGCAGTAACTGCCAAATACCGGTCCTCATTCGGCGTTGTAACTCTGGAGCAATCTGTGCTGTAACGTCTACTCACATTACCATCATCTTGGAATCGTTGCCAAAGCCTGGAGATGACACTCTGGGAAATTCCAAGTTCGTCTGATACTTCCAGTTGGGTACGCCCTCTTTCCAGACGGCCGATAATTCTACCACATAAAAAATCATCCAAATGCGTCCTTTGTGTCATAACTATTCAGCTATTTCACTGAAATGCTTATAAAGCGCCTGCGAACAGTTTTACTTCTTTGCCTGTATTGCTTATATATCACTCTCTTACACTCTCGTCATTGTGACGTACCATCGGTGTAATCTGGTTACTTCCTGAAATTCGCATATGATTCTTGAAGATGTGTAGTGATTTTACAGGTGATATATTTATTTTAGAGTCCGAGTTCCGCGTAACTCCGAATTATCCTTAATTTATGGACATGAGTGTAAATGAATTCGAAGCCACTGGCGCGCAGGAATACATACGTAGTAACACACATAATAATACTCTGATAGACCGGTAGAATAGGATAAAGATAAAAAAGAACATTAACCATCTAACTCAGGAAATCAAAATTTGAAATATAATTATAAACAGTATTAGAAACATATTTTGTTGCTGTGTTGTGACTTATATCTCTTATCTGATAGTGACATCAGGACAAGCCCAGGAAAGTTATCGTAGCAAGGAGTGCAAGGTTGCGCCTGTCGTTGGCAAGAGCTTTGAACTCAGCTCCGCCCCTTGATGGTGACTACTCCAGGAAGAAGGGTAAGTGGCGCTCCCACTCCTCTTCTCGTACCATTAACCTCTCAAGAGAACTTTCGGCATGCTGCATATTTAGAGTGCCCCGATGCCGCACGCACATTGTACATTTACATACATCCAAGCCTTCTCCGGTATTCGAACCCGGGCCCTTCGGTATCACAGTTGGATCTCCTAACCATCCGTACGGCACCGTCTGGGCGGCACTAGAGGGATATTGTGTTTGCTGTTGAATGCAAAAGAAAGAGAATGAATAGATTTACGATTTAAGATAAATGAAAAAATTATATAAACCTTTATATGGCAGCCTGAGCTTAGGGTGGAAAGTCGGTATATTTTGGTCGTGTCCATTTTTTCAACTAATGCGTTGGGATAAAAGTTATTATTATTTAATTTGTCACTAATTTATTATTTGAATTTTATAATTTTTTTTCTGTTCCTTGCGCCAATCACTAGTTATTAAGCTGGATATGCAGCTATAGTATAGTATTCATGTTGCTAAACAGATAGAGAGAAATTAACGTGCAGTTCGTATAACCTGCTATTTGAGCTCTTCGTAAGATCTACGTTACATAAATACTAGTCATTTGAAATTCTGTAAAACCTTTGATTGTTAAATTTGAGAAAATTTATCTCGTTGAATAAAAAATAACAATTAAAGTAATAATTGTGATTTTAATTAAGAGATAAAGTGCAAGTCTTGAAAAATTCGTAAAAGAAAAGTGACAGAAGGCGGCCATTATTCCCAAATAAACGTGTGGCCCACCAGCGGCCGAGCGGTAAAGTCGCTGAGCACTGGTATTCGGTCCGAGGTTCGAATCCCGAGAACGGGCTGGCTGCATGGGCGTTTTCCCCATGTGTAACGTGTATACGAACCAGTTTCCTTAGAAAGTCCTCCACAAGTCCTTCCATTAGGCAGATAGCTCTCGATGCTTTGCGATAATTAAATAAATCAAACCCAAATAAACGTGAAATTGGTACTTTTGAAGTACTCTCGACAGCAGTTGATAAGAGAACTGATATAAAAACAGATATAGCACAGCTTACCATTTTCTTACGAATGCCATTGACGAATTTGAAGTAGATAAGGAATTACTGGAAATAGTTCCCGTTAAAGAGAAAGCTGTTTAGCAGAATTTCTTTTCTAAAAAAAGAATTATTATTGATAAATATACCGTAATTTCCGGAAGAAACGCCGCGGCGTTTACGTGTTTAAAACTTAAATTTTCAGCGGGTGCGGCGTTTCTACCCATGCGGCGTTTAGGTGCACTAAAAATAAAATATTTCCTATGATGGTCATTGTACATAGTTTGGATGGCCTTGTCATTGTGCATAGATTGGTGCTGTTCCCACACAAAAGACCACTCAGTTGCTTTTTGCGAACGTTATTTTGTTTGCGTTCTTTCCCTTGAACGGACCTACATGCCTTATTCACCCTAAACGAGATCTCAGAACAATAACATTCTTCCCCCTTTCAAATCAACATTCTCATCCGTTTGAATAGTCTCTCTCCTCTGCCATTCGATGAATCTTCCAGGACCCATCCTCTTTCCACCCCTGCCTTTTCTGCATGGAGGTAGGAAAGGGAGGAGGGGCCATTCCGCGCTAGAAGTGAAGCACTGCTTTGAAGCTTGGGTCACCAGACGGGGTGTTTTTTGTTTACATTCAGAAGCTCGGTTGACAAGATTCTGATAGTATTTCGACACACGACAGTTCCATATAAATCGAAAAAGGGACACTCTCGCATGAAAGAAACATTCATAGTGTGATGGATAATAGCAATTTGTATAGTTTAGTGACATTTATGCAAAAATCACATCTTGGTTATTTTTCGATAACTAACAACAGCGATTTTGATTATGAATTTGTTTTATAAAATTCTAAGCTGTTGCACTACAAAAATATAGATTTTAAGAAAATTGCTAAAAGAGATCTGCCAAAATTTATTTTCTAGAAGATTTGAAAAGTTTGAAACTTGATGGCTAAATGTAAATATAAAATTATGTATGTTAAAATATTTGTAATTAGGCACATAGGTCAGATTAAGTTTTTATTAAATAGAGTAACGCATGCAAGGGCTATCTGCCTAAAGAGAGAGATGCCATCGTGGGGGAATTTTGAAGAAAAACTGACCTTTGAGTGGGTATTAAAAATAATACTTATAATTTTCATTCAAATTATTTTCATATATATTTTTTATGTAAAACTTTCGGGTGTATGCTAAATTAGTGTAAATTACTTTACACAAATATAGTGAATGCACAGAAATTGCACATGCCGGAAATGATAAATAGGAAATATGTATGGGTATTTATGCATGTGCTTGCAAAAAGCATGTATCTGCCTTTGACAAAATACTTAAATATTCATTAAATTATTTATAAATGTATTTGAAATTAAGAATTTATTCACTTATAAACAACTGTGATAGTACTGTGAAGAAATCTAATGATTAAATGTATCTAATTTATAATGATTATAAATGTTATCCAAATATATAATAACCTTAATATTGAATTGTAAACATAAATTGAAATCCTGTTGACAAATACGTTATAAAACTATTTAAGCAAGAATTGTTCGTATTGGAAAGCAATCTGTTAAAAGGTATTGTAAAGCAAATGCTATGAGATGCGCACCTAAGAACGTAATAAAGAGTTTTGGAATATGTATTGTTGAAATGAAGGGTAAAAAAAAAAAAAATCTGATAAGTATAATTAAAAGAATTATTCCCTTTACATTTTATAATAACTCAGTTACAAGTTTTAAATAATACTTTAAAAAATTCCTTATTTTATTCCCTTTCAGAAATGTTCAGAGAAAGTCAAATACTATTTTCCTAATAATTCTCTAATTTAAAATGAACCGAATAGAGCATTAATTATAAATTGACTTACATTTTTCGATTTAAAAGAAGCCAAAAAATCATGTCATATTTAAGAAAGTATTTTAGGAAGAAGCTCTCTCTATAAATAGAAAAGAAATAATGCATAATTTTAATATTAATAACTCAATAAACTTTGATCTTAATTTTTGTACCTTAACCGAATAAAATCGAATTACCTTAATTTTTTTTTTTAATGTAATTAACGAAAACTTGTGAAAATATTTCATTCAAATTAAACCATTCTGAGAAAACTGTCCTGTGAAAAGTATAGCATTTAATTCCGTTCAGAATGAAATGTTTAAAAATATGTTGTTTTCACATACTTAGGACTCTGAAGCGTTGTAGAAAAAGAAAATATATACATTTATATGTATATTTGCGACGTAATTATAAAATATTTACACCCGAACGCGTCAAATCCCATAGAACTCAATGGCAAATGACCCAATGTTTTGGTCACCACGTAGGGATCGCCGGTGCTTCAGAGCAGGGTACGGAGAAACTTGTTTAGGGCGACTCCTTCTTACTTCCTACCTCCATGCTTTTCTGCAATTTTTTTCAAAGGCGGACACGACTCCACCTGCCTCACAATAACGAACTCTGACGTATTTCCTCTTCAGCATGAATGGATTTTTCTTGGCATTCTGCCAAATACAGATCCCATCAGTTAGGGTACAAGTACTTGTTGAATAGTTTTTAATTAGGGAGCGGAAAATTTGTGAAAATGTCTCTAAACGGCAAGGAAGCTATACATTTCTTACCTTTAATTTATTTTTGAGTTATGGTTTCATTTCATGCATTTTTCTTAACTGGTATGTCATATATCAGGACTTAGGTTACATCTATACGGCCCACGACGATGTCACGCGCAATTTAATCTATTGCGGCGTTTACGCTGATGCAACGTTTCTGTGTAATTTTAATTTTTTTCCCGCCATTTTTCTCGAGTGCGGCGTTTACGCTGATATGGCCTTTCTTCCGGAAATTACGGTAAATTAAGTTTGGATAAAAAAAATTGGATTTGCAATTTAACTTTAAAAGCGAACAGACGTATACATGTCAAAGATAAGATTATCCATTTCTTGCAGATTCATATTGAGAATACTTAAATGTCTGAAAAAAAAACAAACAAAAAAACTAGCTATGTTTGTAAAGAAAAAAAAAAAAAAAAATATGAAGTAGCGGTTAAATTAAAGAATATGCCGTGAAATGAATATTTTCAGGACACGTTTTGATGGCCAATATTGTGGAAATGTTAATTAATACTGTAAAATGTATCGATGGACGAGCTCAGAATCCTTCATATTTTGTTGTATTTTCAAGCTGATGTTAAAAGCAAGTTATTTGAGGTTAATTTAACATTTTAGAATTATTTGAAATAAATGACAATGCAAAAATTAATATTTAGCTACTAGTACGCTTGAATTACGAAATGTAGAATTTTTACCTTTGTGTTATTATTATTGTTTATGTAGATTTCAGCAAATATTAAGAATTTGAAATTGAGCTACAATTCAGGTAGGAATTTTGTTAATAAATACCTATCCTCCGGCTAATTTCAGGTCATGCATGCGGGTCACATAAATCTGAGATTTATTGGGGGACAAATTGCTTCTGTATGTGATCAGTAAATACCTTGAATTTCCTCTTATTGAATAAGTGCTCTATTATTTTCGCTATGAATGGGATTGCTGAATTTACACGTTCTTTTAGTATTATTTATATAAACCCAAAACGAGGCATCGTTTGAGCCCAAATTGAGAATTTTGCGTTCCAAATGCTCTTTATTAAACTGCTTAATATTCTAATTAAGAAGTTTATTTAACTGACTGATGTCTTTTTCATCTGCTGATCCTAAGCCAAATGCTATTTTTCCTAATTTTTTCTCGAGTGAGCTCTCTGATGTGAAACAGAAGGCTTTCATTATTTTTAGGATGTTACGAGAGATATTTCAAATAGCTGTTTTAAAACTTAACATTTCGAATGCTGAGTTTATATCCTACAATACTTTGATGTCCCTCAGTTCTCTGCCAAACCGATCTTTTTAAGTAAAGTAAGATGTAAAAAATGTCCCCAATATAAGGAATTTCAGTGTTGATTTTCCGTAGATTTCATGGTTGAATTTCAAGAATCGGAATATGGTAAGAATGTACCTCGTGTTGTCTAACTAGATTTTGGTGGTGGAGAGAAGTAGGTCTAAAATATGTTCTTTTAACCTTTAAAAGATTTTCTATTAGATTCCTTTAGAATTGAAAGTTTTTGCTTTATCTGTCTTGAAGCCTCAGGCTGAGCTATTGCTCACGACGTTTCTTTTCAGCCGTGTTTGTTTGTTGAAACCGTATTCAATAGTTTCTATTGTTGTCCGAAGTGTAGTCCCTTGAGACTGATTTTCATTGCCCCAACTTTTGCAACTACAGATTGACGTCAGAGAACGTTTTGTTGACTTCGTGGGTTGACTAATTCTCCCGTGAAAATTTGGCCGTTCAAAACAAAATCACTTCCACCTCCTTCATCAGTATCGTCGCTTTGCTCTGTAATTTAGCAGCGTTTTAAGAACCTAAGTGATATAACAATTTGAAATTTTGAAGCAAGTTTTTGCATTACTCTTTGATTACAGGTAAGTGTATCCTACTTTGAAGCATTTTATTATATTTCTTATGAATTTTATATAAATATTATTCTAAACATTTTATTTGAATGTCATATTCGTTACGTTTTCAAACAATGAAGGGTCTGATAACTTTGTAATGATAGTCGCTATCTAGCAGAATACATTTCAAATGCTTGTAGAAAATGCAAAAGAAACGCTTGTAGTGAATGCACGTTTTCGGTATATATTTGCATATTATGGACGTATTTTTGTTATATCTTATGAGCAGATAATTTGAATATCTTTTAAGACAAATAAGATTATTTTAATACAGATCTTTCCTGTACAAACTACAACCTATTATGTTTATTTAACAATTATTGCGGTAATGTAGGAAAATTAACCTGTAATTTTCATACTACTTTTCCAACCTTTATGTGTGTTTAGCAGCAGTGATATACAATCGATTCAAATAATTTTTAATTTCCGAAAGCTGGTTGAAGGAAATTTTGTTTCTTACATGTATCCACCTGCAGATGAATATTTTCATTTTTGTTATTCATAGGCATTTCACCATTTAGTGCTAACTCTGCTGCCTGATGCCTTCCTAAACTTAAAAAACTGCCCTTTGCAGCTCGGTGCTTCATTAAATTCTAAATTTTTTATGCTTCTAAATTCTGCTGCCTGTGCGACAGTACTTGTTGCAGCGGCTGCCCTAGTCTAACACACACAGCTATTTTATTTTTTTTAATATATATAGATATACAGCGATGGGTTACATTCTCATGTAGCAGTTATGCTTTCAAGACTGCACTGTTAAGTAGAAGTAATAATTAATTTTTACTGCGTTATTGTTGAAGTAAAAATTTATATTTCAATGAATAATTTTTGCTGTATTTAGTTATTTGATAAAAATAATAATTCTTTTTTTAAAGTAAACTTCCTGTGTTTCACGATATTCCTGTGCCTGTTATGCATTCAAATTTGCACTGCTAAGTTTAAATTTCTCTGGGCGCTTGTGAAGTAAGAACACTTGTTGAATTTTTGCGTATATCGTCATTTCATAAAAATAATAATTACGTTCTTAACCGAACAGACTTGGAATAATGATGCATTTTGATTTCGAATTTTAATAATAAATAGCTCAAGATTTCTCCATCGGAATAACAAAATATGAGAAAGTAATTTTGACTGCTGGAAAACATTGTTACATTTAGCTTTAATGTTGCTTCCTTCCTGCAAAATCAATTCAGTTTCGTCGTTAAAAATAGGTTTGCTAACACTTAACACTATAATTTATAAAACTTTCCAAATATCGACATACAAGATCAGTGTTTTTGAAAGCCTAGGGTTCGGGAAGAAATCCTTAGAGGCGCTCCCCATTGAATAGAAAATAATTATAAACTATAATAATATAAAAATAAAATCCTAAAAAACATTCAGATTTTACATTACGCTCCAATTGGCATTTTTTAAACGTTTTGTGTGTTAGCTTTATTTATCAAATGTCACGTTCTTCGCCCTTAACGCAAAAAATTCATTTCAATAGCAATATCGCAAAATAATTTTAAAATTATCATATCTTTAGAATTTCCGATACACAGTATCGCGCGCTGGAGATAAAAAAGTTTTTTTTTTTCGTACAGTGTTGTCATTACTCTCTTTGAAACTATTGAGTTTGTTAATCAAAAATTCGTTAAACTTTTACAAAATATGAAATAGATAATAAAACAAATTCCAAATTAGATCTTCCAGATGCCCACTATTCGGGGGATATTATGTTTTTCAAAATTTGATGGCTTAAGGTACAATTGTATAATCACACCGCGAGGAACATACATATATTTATGCAGATTCTTCATTATTTAATTTCTTCAAATATAATACAGGGCGATAATATTTGGTGGCAACAGTTTTGAATATAGTGATTCAGCGAAAAATGACAAAACGAAATTAATAACACTTTTCGGCTAATATTAAAAATAAAAAAACTATAAATATCTAATAAGCATGACAGCGGCTCCCATAAGATACGAATATAATTTCAAAGAAATAAGTATTAAATATTTTGAAGCACCGAATTAGACATAGTAGAGTATGGTCTTATGACTTGTTTTTGTTAATCGTTTTGTTGTCTTCTATTATATTCCCTTATATTCAGGTTTGTGAAACTGGTCTTTAAGCTAGTAATTTTAATTTATAAGTGTGATTACTTTTCTTATAGCAGAAGATTTTTACTCAGGTAATTTTTTGCCTAAAAGCGTTATAAAATCTCGAAGCTCAATTTTGCATCATTCACTGTAAAAGCGATGTTTCACTTTTTACTTCAGTTTGCTGCCATTCGGCAAAATGTTTAAGATATTCACCTTTCAAATTTAATCTGCCCTTCATTGATTAGCAAATAAGCTATTAAAAGCAATAGATGGAGTAATTAAGAATATTAGTTTGGTTTTTAATCTGATTGATTTTAAAAAATGTATTTAATTCATATTTATAATTAAAAACATTAAATTTCTTTTAGAATCATGTTATATACTTTTTAATTTTTTTAGATGCACAAAAGATATGTAACTTTCCTTCGTTAGTCTAAATGTATATTCATTTAGTATCTTAAATAATGCTTCGCTATTCCAGCTGGGCCATCTCTATTGATAGTCTATATTGATATAATATATTAAGATTTAAAGGAGTCCTTTTGAATGACCGTTAAAGGTGTACTATTTCAGATATAGCCATATTTTTACTTACTTTTCTTATTCGATTTCCGAAACCGAAAAATTTGCACATTGGACTGTTTAACACAGTCTCATGATATTTTTACCGTTTATTGGGCCTATGAGTCATTCATTACTTACCCCTAATTTCAAGAAGCAATATTATGACCTTCTATATATACTGTGGTTCACTAGGTTACCTCATGGAGGTAGAAAGTAACATGCAGAGGCCCTAACCGGTTTCCCCCATACACTGCTTTGAAGCACTGCGTTCCCTTCATGGCGACCAAAACATTGGGTGATTTACCATTAAGATCAATGGGTTTTCACAGGATCAGATGTAAATATTTTGTAATTGCGTCGCAAATATACATTTAAATGTATATATTTTCTTTTCTACTGTATTTCAGGGCATTTCACAATCTAATTATATTTGAATATAAATTTGATTATAAGGGGTTATAAAACTGCTTTAATGATGCAGGCTGTCTTTCAGCAGCCTAAGGGTAAAACTGTTGCACACTGGTAGTTCGTCTTGGAGTCAAGTCCGGAATAACACGCTTCCCTCTCCTTAAGCAAATATCCCGGGAGTGTTTTCTGTATTATAAGTTATCCTTATCCTATTTATACATGGACATAATTAGAAATAAGGCATTCGGTTAGATTAAACAAATGACTTCCATAAATTAAAAATTATACATATTCGTATTAGAAGTACAATGAATTTATTTAGATATTAATCCCTGTTTCTTATGGCCAGACTCTCATATATTTAAATATTAAATAGATAGTTAAAAAAATTTCATTCTAATTAGAAATTATCTGGAAATACGAGCAATAAGTTAGAAAAAGAACATATTTTATTCTATAAAAATAAAATCATTTTATTCTGATTAGAAGTGTAATTAATTTATTTAAATTTATAATTAAAATTTTAACTAATTTCTTTTAATTAATTTATTTAAAAATTAATTATATGTTGTTACACATGTGAGCCATAAGTACGGAAAAGGAGCATATTTTGTAATTTTCTTGTATAAAAATAAGATTATCTTATTCTAATTACAAGGCGTAGTTAATTTATTTAGAAAATAATTAAACAGCGAATTCAAAACGTCTACTGACAAAGTCAATAGATCATCAGAACAAAGATTTATCTGCAAAGTCCCCAACACAAAATATCAACCATACAGAAAGAAAATATCTCTTTCCTTTTGCCTATCTTAGTTAATATCTGGGCTAGCAACCTAAACACTCTTCCCACTGTTTGGCGCCTATCGCCCAAGTTCGCGAACGCGATTTCAGGAACCTCGCCAAGTGCCGGTTATCTGAGTATCCCCAATTTTTTTTTTTTACCATTAATTTCAACAATATATGTTCTAAAACTCTTCTTTATTACTTCCTTAAGTACGCACTCATTGAATTTGCTTTACAATGCCTTTTTTTAACAGATTGCTTTCCAGTACGAACAATTCTTGCTTAGGCCCACCAGCGGCCGAGCGGTAAAGTTGCTGAACACTGGTAGTTCGGTCCGAGGTTCGAATCTCGAGAACGGGCTGGCAGCAAGGGTGTTTTCGTGGTTTTCCCCATGTGTAACGTGTAAAGCCAGTTTCCCTTAGAAAGTCCTTCACGAAGGCATCCCTCCCCTTAGGCTAGCCTAAGGGGAGGGATGCCTCGAGGCTTTGCAGTAATTAAATAAAATAACCTAACCTAATTCTTGCTTAAATAGTTTTATAACGTATTTGTCAACAGTATTTCAATTTATGCTTACAATTCAATATTAAAGTTGTTATATATTTAAATAATAGTTATAATCATTATAAATTTAGATGCATTTAATAATTAGATTTCTTCACAGTAACTTTCACAGGAGTTTATGAATGAATAAATACTGCACTTCAAATACATTTATAAATAATTTAATAAATATTTACGTATTTTGTTTAGAAACAGATACATGCTTTTTGCAAGCATATGCATAAATACCCATACATAATTTATATATTTCATTTTTGGCATGAGCAAATCTTTTATTTCAGTGCATTCACAATCTGTTTCGAGTAAAGCAATTCACAATAGTGTAGCATATAACCGAAATATTTACATAAGAAATATGTATAAATATAATTTGAATGAAAATTACATGCATTATTTTTAATACCTACTGAAAGGTCAGTTTTCTTCGAAATTCCTTCACAATGGAATCTCTCCCTTTCTCTCTCCCTTGCATCTATTTAGTAAAAACTTAACCTCACCTGTGTGCCTAGTTTCAAATATTTTAACATGCATAATTTTATATTTACAAGTAGCCATCAAGTTTCAAACTTTTGACTTAAAACACCTTTTAGGATACATTCATTATCAAATTCAAATCTTCTAGTAAATATATTTTTGCAGAGCACTCAATACCTTTGCTGTTACTGGTTCTCAATTTCTCAGAGAAATCTTTAATCCAGGAGAGAGTTAATTGAGAATCGAAAATTTCGCCACTTTTTAATTAAGATACTAAGAGCAATAATATTGCAATGAACTCCAGTTAGCCATTCTTTGTCTATGAATGAGACCTGCGTAAAGAAGAAGCAAACACGAACCTCGAATTTCCGGAAAAAAAAAGGACTTACCTGGGAAAAATTTAACAATCTGGAGTCAATAATTTTACACAAATGTGTGGTTACAAATCAAAAAAAAAGTTAAATTATTGGCATATCTGAGTGTATATTTATTAATTTTGACGAGGATTGAAGCATTTGGTAGAAATTTTATTTTTTTAATAAAACCCAAATAAGTAAAAAGTGTAAACCCAAAGTGATTACTTTTCAGTTATATAAACATAAAATGATGAGTTTAAAATGAGCAACTATAAAGGGCTCTCCTCTAAAAAATTTAAAATGTACATGTTACAATAATATGTGGATGACAAAAAAAATATTTTATTCAAAATATTTTTGCGTTTAGAACATAAAATAAAAGTAGCGAACACTCTATCAACTGTACAGAAAGACGTATACAATTTTAATGGTACCGTAAAGTGTTTTTACCGTAAAGCTTCGAATTTTATAAAACAAATTCACAATCAAAGTCGCTGTTGTTAGTTATCGAAAAATAACCAAGATAATATAGTAAAGTTAGATTACCGTTAATAATAAATGATGTGAATTTTGCGTAAATGTTACTAAGCTTTATAAATTGCTATTATCCATCCAACAATGAATGCTTCTTTTATGCGGAAGTGTCCTGTTTTTCGATTTGTATGGAACTGTCGTTTGTTGAAATATTATCAAAGCGCTGTCTGAATGTAAACAAAAAACATCCCATCTGGAGAGCGAAGGCTCCGAGCAGTGCTTCAATTGCAGGGCAGATTTGGCCCCTCCTTCTTTTCTTATTTCCATGGGTTACCTCACTAGATTATCTATACTGTGTTCACTACGTGTGGTTCAATAGATTTCTAACAAAGTGCTTCCTAAAATTATTTTTCTCTGACTCTTCCAAGAAGAATGAGAAGCCTCATGTGCCGGTGGGCAAAGAGGAAAAATGATGTTGCTGTAAAATAGGTCCGAATATGGTTACTCAAAAAATAAGGCTGAATTTCGCCAAATACGCATTTAAAAATTCTAAAAAATATCTACCTTACGTAGTGTTATTCATGGGTTTCAGAAGGTATAACATTAGAATTTATACGTCAGTAACTAATAAACTGTAAGAAAAATATTACCTATAGCGTTAAAATATATTGTACGTTGGCTCTAAGAAGTTCCAAGAAATTTTTTTAAAATTTCTCATTTTTCTGTTTGTCGAAACAAATGAAAAAAATGATATTTTGAATCAAAGATGATGATGAATATCGCATGGTTAAATAATTATGATGCTTCTTTTTTTTTTGTGGAAGATATTAAAGTTATAAGAATCTTAGCTGAGAGAAGTATGAATGTTTGTTTATGGAACAGTGTAAATTTTTTCTGTTTGATATCTCATGATATATATTTTATGATAATTATTGTTAAAGAGATCTCATGTTTCATAGGCATATCCGTAAATCTTGAGAGCAAACTTAGAAATTCATTGGCATATTATTTAATTACCTAAATACTTATTTATTAAAATTAGAATTGAAAGATTCAATTAAATTAAGAGGCAATATTAATTTCGCAGCATACTGCGCAAGTTTACAAATTAATAATCAAAATTTTACAATATTTTTACCCTGTGATCACAAAAGTCCTAACGCGGATTTTACTTTTGCAACTTTTGGTGGTAAACGTACACTTCCAGTAATAAAATTATGCTAAAAGACGCTGATATTCGTATTTCTGGATTTTTAAATTTAAAAAATATAAATTTTGCAAAAATTATTAATAATTTTTATGTTCTACTGGTCCCTATACCTGTATTTAGGAAAATTTGTGCTCACTATATAAAAAAAAAAAAAAAAAAAAAGTACAAGATGTGAACTCCAGTAAGAAAAAAAAATTACAATGATACTTCATTTTTAAACTTAAAAATAATATTCGTAATATTCAAGCGGCGTACACTATGCAAAGCGAAATCTTTACATCTCTACTTTTCCAAAAATAAATCTTAACAAAAAAGGTTTCGTATTTAAAAAAGTAAGTAATATGCATTTGTATGCAGATTTTAGTGAAAAACATTGATCAATCTATCAAGTTTTCAAAGTAACTAATAGCGCATTCGGGCTAACGACTTTTAATAAAATTTTTATTAAAAGTCTTTAATAAAATTTCTTTTAATAAAATTTCTCTGTAGATAAATGCTTTAACGAAAATTTTGTTTCGACTAACCAAAAATTTTTAATTCGTTTCAGTTGATTTTAGTTCCAATATTCTCAGTTGTATTTCTTAATCTACTTTCATTTCTACTTTTTGTACGGATGTTACATCGCTGATTAACTGAGATGTGCTGGTATGCGCTTCATAAGCTGATTTATGAAAATCGAGAAAGAATCTGTCTTTTTAGTACATTTATACTGACATATTTAACGTCGAAATATATTAGTGTATACTCTAGTTAAACTTTTATTGCATCAAACTATATAGGTAAAACGCTTTTGTACCTATATATTTCTAGTTAGAATACATCATCTTCCTTCTAACTAGTTTCCCTGCTTGTGATGAGGTATTTTCTGTTGCCTTCCATTTTGGATTATGGCAAAGCACGCGATGCTTATCTGCCTAAGAGTAGGGATTCCATCGTAGAGGAATTTTAAAGGAAAACTGCTCGTATGATATTATACACCAAAAAAAAGAAAATAAAAACTCTTATGTAGTCTACCTATTTGCTGGGATTTGAACTCGAGCCTGATAGTTGGTGGACCCTGCTTCTCTTTCAGAACTGTCTGACAAAATTTGTCGTCGTAAATTTTAATTTTTATGATTATGGCATAGTTAACTGTTTACTAATATTTTAGATTTTCTGCAACAGTACAATTTATGTATTTTCTTTGAGTAGCAACGCTCTTTTAAACTTCTTCAGTTTTTTTCCCCGAGTTCTACAACTTATTTACAATAAGCCGAACAATAAACGAAATTATTTAAACTAATTCTCGTTCTAAAACTTATTTAAAATAAAGAAGTCATTTTTTTAACTTGACACTAATCATTAAGTGCAGCAAAAGCAACTCAAAACAATAAAGTAGTCTCTTCATGTAACAGAATATCTTTGGGAATGATTGTACGTATTAAATTTCAATTAACTATAAATGAAACGAAACTGAGAGGTAAAAACCGTTTACTTGTCAGTTTATTTGCCCACAATCAGTTGTTGGAGGAGAAAAGGGAAATTTCCATCACTTGTTTTCTTTCGCATTGGTCAACCTCAAAATCTATTCTTTTAGTCTCCAGAAACACCTGCGCTTACAATTTTCTATTCGATTAGAATTCCTTTCGTCTAAGAAGTAAACTAAAAGAAAATTAAATATTACCTATTTAAACGAATCTGTTAATTTTCCATTGGTTACTGTACTGCCATCTTTTTAGCTTCTCTCCTTGAATGGATTTCAGTAACGGATAGATGTAAGCAGAAGAAAGACCATTTGCAAAATAGCAAAAAGGCCAGTGTTGAGGCTAAACAAAAGAGGGAATACTCAGATAACACAGCTACTCAGGTAATGGCAAAAGAAAGGTTGACAACTCATTTCTGAGACCAGGGGTGCAGAAAGCGTGAATTTTGTTCGACGTTTTACGAGTGAATATAATGATAAATATTTTGGTTAGATTTTGAAAATTATCCGTGCTCGTTGAGTATATATATGTAATTACGTTTTCATTTATTGACGATCGACACTAATGAAGAAAGTAATCAAATAAGTCTTTAAAAATTCTTCTTGTTTTCATCTTGTAAAAATGAGCAAAATGTTACCGAATATTGATAAGCATTTTAATAGGAAAATAATGAGAATACATCATATTATAAATTAGAAGAAAGCCAGTGAACAAAGAATTCCGCTCTATTAATAATTCAAATAATTTTGTTTAAATAGAATAAATTTTATTTAAAATATGATAATGTAATTCTATCATGGAAATTTGGAGAGAAATGCACATTTCATATTTACAAAATAGTTTAAAGAAAATTTCAGAATTACAAACTTTAGACGTTTTCTTTACTATAAGCCTTTTATTTTCAAATAAATTGGTTTTAAAATTTACCTAATTATTATGCAGTTTATTCACAAATCATTGATTATCAGCTGAATTTCAATCCAGATTCATTAAACTGCAATTAATAATATCTATTTTAACTAATACTTGGTCCAAATTTCATTCCTTCTGTGACAATGCTGAAACTTACAAATAGCAAAATTTCGATTGCATTTTAAATATATATTTTTTAATCATAAATAAAAAATCTTTAAATCTTTCAACTCTTTGTATGTAGGATGTATTTTACTACATTTACTGCTGTAGTTAGATGTTGTTTTAAACTTTCTGGCAATGCTTTCGACGCAAATGCATGACGATGCAACATGCAATACGTTATTATAACTTCCGGTAATTCTCTTTTCATGTGTGAAAAAAATCCTGAATTTTTGCCTAACATTGCTAGGGCTCCATCAGTGCATATTGGGCCAATCACATTCCTTGGTAATTGATATTTAGTAAAAAAAATCTTTGATGCGATTGAAAACATCAATTCCTCTCACCTCCAGTGGCTCACAAAATACAAATTCTTCTATTACCTCTTTTTCCTTCACATACCTGACAAATACCAAAAGTTGGCTACAATTATCAACATCAGTTGACTCATCCAGTTGCAGGCTTATTTTTAGTGGACTGAGTTTTATGCCTTCAATTACTTGCATTAAAATATATTCACTGAGATCTTGTATTCGCGATCGTATAAAATCATTCGATAATGGAATCTGTTGGATTTTTTTATGTGGTTCCGAATCTAAAACTGTTTTAGCTACAATTAAAGCAGAAGGTTTAATCAACTCTTCAGCGATCGTGTGAGGTTTCCTTTTTTTTTTCTTTTGCATATAAATATGCCACTTTATATGACGCTTCTAATAAAGGTTTTTGAATTGCTGGACCGCACAATTTTAGGATAGTTCCACTGGTATCAAACTGAGCCTTCCTTGGCTTCAAGCTATTCATGCTATTCGCTTTTTCGTCACCATGCAAATTGTTGAAATGCTCTAATAACTTTGACGGTTTGAGATTGCTGTTTGAAAATATCTTGTAACACAAGATGCATTGCAGTCGTTGCGTACCATCTTTCTCGGTTGTGCAGGTAAATCCATAACCGTCATACTTATCGTTCCATTGTCTTTTTTTTTTTTTTTTTTTTTTGACATAGTGGGGTTCGTTATAATCGATTTTATTATTTAGAAATAATGTAATATAATATATATAATGTTCTTACGTTTGTAATATAATTGAATCCTATTCGGCTTGAACGGGCAATTAAGAATGTATTAGTCTCAAGAGGTTTCTGGACAAGTCAGAATACACAGTACACATGTCGCAGACACAATATTTGACTCAACTTGCCTCAACCTAGCACAGGCGCAGTAGATGCAGATACAAATCTGCGAATCCGTAGATTCCATTGGAGTAGCACATATTGAACTCAGCACGTGCGCAAGCTGGCATAACGTTCTCCGCTTGTATTCCCACAAAGTTTTTTTCTTTTCTCCTTCACCTAGCTGCCTGTTCGCGTTCGTTTGTAGCGTTTATGCCTTTTCGTAGCGTAGTGTATACGCCCATCGGCACCGGCTCTTTCCTGTGTCTTTTGCCGAGAAGTGAGCTAGGTGCTACCAATTTTTATGAGCTTCAATATTGGGGACACTGTTGCTGATTTCGAATATTTTATTATAAGAAATTTAATAAATGATATTTAATACTTTTTATGGTTAGGTAGGGGCTTCTTCTGTAAACCCCAAAAATACATTCCCACACCCCCGGTTAAGAGTCACTGATTTATATTAACCAGTTATTTTATGTTTTGGATCTCTATCGTCACTTCTTACTTCCGTTTTCAGAGCAGAATGCATACTAATTCGGGTGTATTAAAGGTGAGGTTTCAACTTGTGAGGCAAGCGTTCTGCCTCTTGAAAACCTGCGTCACTGGGTTGGCAGATTAGATAAGATTTGTATTCAATAAGATTTGATTTCAATTTTAATTACGTTATCCTTTAGATAATGTTCTTAGCACTCAATATTAATCGCAACCATGTATTCATAAATATGCTCAAACTCTGATGCCAACTATGATGACTAATTTTTTATATGAAACTATATTTTGATCCAAATTTAGATTGTAGGATTTTATCGCATGAAGCCGAAGAGCTGAGAGAACTATTAACATTCGATGGAAACTGCAATTATTTTGACAGTTTTCTTGTGAATGTAAGATAAAACTTCTGTGTCGAAACTGATCAACTTCTACATAAAACTGCCTCATATTTACATTAGATATAAGGAAACTGCGAATTTCAACCATGCATTCATTCCATTCGCCTGGGTTAAGTGCGAGTCTAACTATCAGTAATCAGTACCATTAGCCAGACGGCCACTGGCAGTTTTTTTAACAGATTCGAGAAAACTTATAAATATTATTTAATAAATATATTAATAACTGAATCAAATTCATAAAAATCCGAAATACGGGATTCTTTTGTATCCGGTACATCATTAGAAATTTGCTGTAGTGGAATGTATATTTCTTATTTCAAGTTTGTCTATATATTTATAATTTTGGATTTAAGGTCTTTTGAATCTAATTTTGTAATATTAGGTTTGGGTAGAAGCTTACACTCTGCATTGAATGCGATACCTTCCTGCCCGATAGCAGCACTGAAATCTGTCAGGTTACTAACATGGATAGTTAATTTGATCACATCTTTACTACACAGAACTAAGAGTTTCGTTCTCAATTAGCCTTCCTTGCTTGTTTTAATGCCTTCTAAGTCGGCATTTAGACCTGCTATTTTCTGCCTAACGATCTCGATACTAAGAACAAAAAACAAAAAAATGCCAAAAGTAAATAAAATGCAAATAATCCTGTAAGCGGATGCAAAATAAATAGCCGGGTAAAAGTGTGTTTGGACTGCCCTCTTGTGGCAAAGACCACTATACACTTACAAAACATCCATGCTTTCTCCGGGTCTCGAACCTGTTCTGTAGTCTCATTATCACGATTTGTGTGGTTTTAACTAAGGACAGCAACTTTGCTTGACCGTCTCAGCTGTTATGCTTCTGTTTCTTTGGCATGAATTTCACGATAGCTTCAGACAATAATATAACGAAGTACAACATACTCTAAATCCTGACATTAGAAATTCAGTGTGATAACCAGCGCCGTCTGTTGACAAAAGATAATTAATGCTTTTCTCAAATCTTGTTCTTAATGATTAAAGTAGAGGAATGCGAGCGAAGTTTACAAATACGCAATAGGACTGTTTTGCGTGCATAAATTTTTAAAATTATAGTAATTAAAAATCCTCTATAAATCAAACCATATTGAATAGAAGCATGCGGGTATAATTTTTTAATTAAGAATAAAAGGAAATTAAATTTGATTTATTCAAAATCTTATAATTTAATTAATTATAAGATTTTGAATAAAAGTCAGACACGAAGGTTTCTCTATTGCATAAGAGGAGATTTATTTCGTAGAATGTAAAATAATTTACTTTTAAAATTCTCTTTAGTGGGAGATAGAATGTAAATAGGAAAGCACGAAAGTTCTTTACAGAGTTTCATTATTTTTTTTTTTTTTTCCAGATGAATTGCTCAAGACACCTTTCAGCATTGCTACTGGCATTATTCTTCGCCGCAGCCCTCTGCAAAAGTAAGATTAACAATTTTATGATAGCTTTTATCACCGAAAAGGATTCTATATTATAAAGCAGTTGTAGATGAAAGAATAGAATTTTTATAAATAGCATTATAACACCAAAAATCAGTTTCAGCTTTTCACAGAATTACAATTGCATATCTGCAATTAAGTACCCACTGTTAAGTCATTATTATTATTTTCCATGTGTGTCACAGTTTTGGGACTCCTACTGTAAATGTACAAGGCAAGCTACTCTCAAACAGCAGATAATAATTATTCATGGTTTTTCTTTATTCCTGTTTCCCCGTTAAATTTCTGTTTAAAGATTTCTTTATTCATTGATTTTTTTTTTTTTTTTTTTTTTTTTTTTTAATGTTTAGAAACACTTAAGATGTTCTATAATCTAAATTTAAGTTTCTAGCTTAAATTACTGGATAATACCTTTGGGAAATTAAATATCATTGTCCAAAATTATTTTTGACACTTGCATTTTTCAAGAACGATACCGAAAAAACAATAATTAAAAAATTATATAAGTATTCCTTGCCATAAGAATACTCGAATTTATGAATTATTTAAATTAGTATACAGTTCGTCAAAATTAAAGGATAATCTAAAAAAAATGTGATCAAAGATTAAAATTTTCAAGCAACGTATTAGTAGTTTATTTATGTAGTTGACTGTGGTAGTCCTGCCGAGACAGATAAGCATCGTTGTATTATACCGTAGCGTAGGGTTCAGTTGCTTCACACATGTCACCGTCGATCGACGCATAGATGACACCCATTTTTTTTGTTTGTTTAACAATAACTTTAATAAGTAAACAATTCTTAATTATTATACATAAATGTACAAGCATGAACAGGTAAGTCCGGCATGGTCTCCGCCGGATGAGAAAAACAATCTCTGCATCACGAAAGAAAATGGCGACTCTCATCCGCCCAAAAATACTCTGCCCGTCCCGTCCGACAACCAGGGTGCAAAGTCCTCTTCGCCCCCCTCGTCTTCTTGTTCGTCCTTTCTACTTCCGTCCAACGGACCACCTGCTCCTTCGGACTAATTATTCCGCTGGCTAGGCTTTTCCTTCTCCTTCTCGGGTTATGGGCATTACAATTTATTTCCATTAATTATCTGCATTTGAACTCAAAATTAAATCTACGGTGAGCGCATGAAATAGGCCAATTAATACTGTGCAAGGAATGCATGATGGAATAGAGGTCTGTAGTGTTTGAGACTTCTGAGCGGGATCATTATTCATTAGATACAATTTCGAAACGAACTATTTAGATGCGGAACAAAAATGGTGGGTTAACTGTTAAGGCCCGCGAGCGGATTCACTTTGATTGGCATCTGCAATCCGGTCGGTGTGCAGTGACGGATGACATACGGATGGAGTTCAACAATGTTCAACTTCTATCCGTATGTCTGCGGATGCGTTGAGGTCACGTGGTAAAAAAGGAGCAATCAGGTGCAGTGACTAAAAATTAATGGCGGCAGAAGTAGCGATGAACGCTCGCTAATAGGGAAAGAATGTTTTGCTAAAAAATGCTTATTTCTGAACTAACATTATAGCGAGAAATCTGCGTGCTGAAAAAGACAGCAATCAGCTGAATTTAGTTAAAAAAAGATAAGAAAAACAAGATAACTGCAACTACAGTACTTGTTCGTTCAGGAAATTCAGTTCAAGAAAATCAGCGGCAAAAATTATAATTCCAAATCCATGAAATAGCAAAATTTGTTCTGATAATCATTTTTTAGTTCTGCATACTCATTTAGCTTTAATGAAAATGAATGTCTGACTATATCAAACTGCTATAGCAAATTAGATAGGATTAAAAGATTTGCTATTTTTTTCTTTTGAAACAGGTAAAAACTAAAAACGTTAATTATAAATTAAATTTGATAATAAATATATAATTCCAAAAATTTATTAATCCCAAAAAATTTATAAAAATGCATAAGTGAATAATGGGATAGATTATTAATCCTACAAAAATTATAAAAATGCATAAATGAATAATAGGATAGATTTAATCCTAAAAAATTTATAAAAATGCATAAGTGAATAATAAGATAAATAAATTTTTGGAATTATATTTATTCATGGATTTTGATACTTGCACTTGATTTACATATGCTCTCAGAATTTAAATGATATTGTATATTAGTTCGCAGCAATAATTAATCCTTTATTTGTTTGCATTAAATTTCATTTAAATTTAATTAACTTTTAATTTGCTTTTTACAAATAGAAAATGTTTGTTAAATTCAAATTTCATTCCTTGCAGCAATGGCGCAAGAGAATTATTTAAATTTAATTTATTTTGAAACCCTGCAGATATATATATATATATATTCGTTTCACTTTTATGTGAATGTATATACATCTGCTCAGATTTTGGGATGTTTACGACTCTAAACTTTCATTCCAATTAACATGAGACATGCCCTAAACATTTTTTTAACAAAAAATTACTATAATAATTGCTTTTAAATTCAGTCCTCTCCAGCAGAAGCGCAGGAATCAATTAATTAAATATTTCCATTTTCTTTATCTAATGTGTGTATATATAAAGAGAAAAATCTTATTTTTATAACTTTTATAAAAAGAGATATGAATTAAAAATGTTTAAATTAAAAATAATATTTTATGGATTATGCATAAAATATAACTGTCCATAGTGCATTTTAAAACAAACGAGATTTCTAATAAATTATCCAGCTATGACCCTGAAGTCAGCGGTATACAAGCATAGCAAATTTTGCGTAAATTTTGTGAACCTTTCTTTACAGTTGCTCTGTACTTTTAAAGTACCAACTATTTTTTAATTCCTTTAACTTTTTTATTTTATTTATTTATTTGTTTACTTTTTCACTAACAGTACATTTTAGTTTTAATAATATATATATTATTTCATAATATTTAAGGCTTCTAGAAACACAATTTTTTTTTTTTTTTAATTTACTCAAGCTTCTATGGAATTAGTGATGTTCATAATATGCATTATAACTTTACTTATGTAAAAATTGCTAGCGTACTTTACTTTCGCAATTCATAAGCAGAAATAAAAATTTCCAATAACATGAAATTTAATAAACAAAACTTTTCTGCATTTTACGTCAGGATCCATATCAAATCCAAAACAAAGCGGGAAAAATTCAGATGTTCAGCGTCGTAACTCGCGAACTGCTTGTTTGGCGCCAAAATATTACAGTGACACCTAGCGGCGGAAAATGAAAATATTTTACGGATACGCAGCAGTGGAAACGCTTGTACGGATGCCGTAGGCGTGTCTTCAATTGACGCAACGCGTTCGTACGCAGTAGTGGAAACGAGCCTTTAGACGCCAATTGACGCAAACACAAACGGAGGTCGCCAGTATCCCACAATATGATGTCAGGAACTGAGAAACTTTTTTTTTGCCCTGGGAATTGGTTAGTAGACAAACTACCAAAGATTGGCCAAAATCAATAGTTGCATCCAAAAGGGTATTTTTACCACCTCCATCTTCGGATTCAAGAAACTACGAAACCATATTATAGGAGAATTCGTTTTATTCATGCTGTCACAAGAACTCGTAAATTTATCCTGCTGCCTGGTTTCCAAATACTACATCGCGAGGATTAACTTAATGCGCGAGAAACCAATATTTTTGATTTCAAACGCTTCAGATTTCAGAGAGTCTGTTTAAAATAGTGTTATTATTATGTTTATAGGAGGCATGAGAAATGAGACGGCGGAGTCCAGATATAGCCTGAATTGCTTATCTGGATGCGCTTTGATCTGGTGGCAGTGACAACGTTGCTTAAGGTTCAAGAATCGAAAATGGACCCATCGAGGTGAAGACCTTTGGATCAACGGGACCCGTATTCAGCCTCACATGTGGTTTGAAATCTCATTCAAGTGCGGTTATTGAAGTTTTATCAAAGGTCTTGAAATCATGTTCTTTGAAAAAGTAGCTGGACTTCTGATACCTAAAAATATTATGCTTTCGTCAAAATTAAAGTACATTCACAGAAATAATACATGAGTAGTAACCGGGGGTAACCGTGCGGTCAAAGGATGCCGCCATGACGTAATATAACAATAGATGACGTAAGAGAACAATAGATGTCACAATGGGGCGTTCCTTTGATGTGCCGCCTCCGCCATCTTGGATCACGTGACAACCGGAAGTGACGTCACAGAAAAGCGTGACCTCCGACATCTTGGATTTCTCCGGAAGTGACGACACCAGCGCCATCTTGTATCACGTGATGGAATGACATCATCAAACTTTCGTTTTGATTCTGTGGCAACGATTTTATGTTTTCAAAGTTTTTATTTTTTGTGGCAACGACACTATTTTTTATGTTTATGGCAATGAGCTCTTAACCACGTGTTTGGAATGACATCACTTTTAATTTATTATTTTTAATTATTTGACATGTGATTAATATTATTTTGTTATTTGATTAATTTTTAATACGTCATTAATTTTAACTTTTTAATTATTAACTATTTAGTACATCATTATTTTACTTATTACCTTTAATGAATTTTTGTGGAAATTAATATTATTTTCCCTGAATTTTAAAAGTAACTCCACAGCTGGGATTCGAACTCGCTATCTCTGGGATGGGAGTCTAGCGCTTTACCGCTCGGCTACCCTGTCCTCTTATCAGACTTGTTATTTGAAACTCTCTTTGTTTCTTTGAGTTTTTGCACCATTGATGACATAAGGCTGAAAGTCTGCGCATGCGCTTTGACATGAAAACCGCGTCACCCATTTGTTTTTACACGACGGCTAGGATTTCTTTTGGCTTCTTAATCATTACTTTATTCATTGCTGTTTTAAATGTAAGATTTTCCCACGGTTTAATTTTTTTATTATTAAGATATTTTTAATTGTTTTCAATTTTCATCTCATTCTTACTTTTTTTAAGTTATTAGTTAATTTATTAATTTTTATTTTATTTTTTTCCCTTTCCCAAACATAAATTTTATTTTTAACTTCAACAAAAGTGAATTTAAATTTTCTTTTTACTTTTTATCTTGCAAAGTTTATTTTTTTTTTTTATATTTAATTTTCTTTTTGGTTTTACAAAAGTAATATTTATTTTTACGAATTGAATTTTTCCTTTTCACTTTTTTATTTTGCAAAAGTTTTTTTTTTTCAAATTTTTTTCCTTTTTGTATTTTTACTTTATTTTAATTTTTTGTTTAACTTTCTTTTTGGTTTTACAAAAGTAATATTTTTATTTACGAATTGAACTTTTCTTTTTCACTTTTTTATTTTGCAAAAGTTTTTTTTTTCCCAAAATTTATTCCTTTTCGTATTTTTACTTTACTTCATTTTAATTTTTTGTTTAAACTTTTTTTGGTTTTACAAAAGAAATATTTTTATTTACGAATTGAACTTTTCTTTTTCACTTTTTTATTTTGCAAAAGTTTTTTTTTTCCCAAAATTTATTCCTTTTTGTATTTTTACTTTACTTTATTTTAATTTTTTGTTTAAACTTTTTTTGGTTTTACAAAAGAAATATTTATTTTTCCAAATTTAATTTTCCTTTCCGCTTTTAATTTTAAAAAAGTTGTTACTACATTTTTAACTTAATTTTTTTTACAAAAGTAATATTTAGTTTCATAATTTTAATTTTTTTGAGTTTTTTGTTTACACAAATGTTTTTTTGTTACATTTTTATTTTACCCTTAACTTTTTTCCCTTGTTTTAAATACAATACGATGTTACATTTCCATTTCTCCAAAAGTAAACTTACCTACATTTCTGTGTCTTTGAAATTTTAAGCTGGAATTTACATGCATATAACTTCACTAGATAATATTTTCTGTAACATTAAGCCAATATACACAATGCTCTTTCTATATAGTTTAACTGGAATACTACATTTCTTACTTTTTTTACTACTAAGTTGGAGATACTCAGAACTTTTCCTTCTAATGCATTGTACTAACTATTAATGCCTGTATTAACTTTTTTGGCCAACTATACAAAACTTTGTTGATTCCCTTTTACACGTCTTACTTTTATTCAAAGGATTCACCAAACTATGTCTGACAAATGTAATTTTTACACTTTCCATTTACACATTTACCCTTATATTTAACTTATAAAACATATTCATGCTGTATTTCTGATTCCTTTTTCCCATAATAAATACAGACTTACACATGTTTCTTTATTGTAAGACCTACTGACTTTAAACAAATCTTATAAGGAGCAATAAATTTTCATGGTATGAAGCCTACTCAAACCAATGCATGGAGCATTTCTACCCAGTTAAGTTTAGATACGTACCAATAGTACTTCATTTCTTCTTATTTTACTCTACAGACATTTATACATATATATTCAGAACACTCCCTTTCATTCAGTAAGATTCATTTATACTACTAACACAAATTTTGCTAACTCTTTGAAATATTTTACGAAAATATCTTGTATTTTCTTGCACACATCCTACTTAAATCACCAAACATACACTGAACCTTGATTTTTCCTTCATGTGAAAGCGTCACTCGGATTTTTAATATGATTCCACCATTTACCGCAGAACTTTATAAACACTACTCTATTTGAACTTATCACAGCCTAACTCTCTTAACAAGGTACAGAAGATTGAATTATATTTTAACTACAGAGAAGAATATCCACATTGTAATGAATTATTTTAAATTTGAATTATAATCACATTTTGTGAAGGAGAACTTAAAGTCTATAATACACATGGAATTAATATTCAGCCATGGAAATGAAACTTTATCGCCTTTTTACCAATTTGGAATATAAAAATTTGTTAACTTGGAATATTTTTAACGTATTCATTGTAACTTAACTGAAAAATACTCATATTTCCCATTGTCAATAATTTATTGAGCACTGAACTCTTACAGCCTTTTGAGAACGAAATTTAATTTATCATACCTGACAAATGACTCCTACATAGTTATGATACATTACACGAAATACTGAGTAGAGTTCCAAATAATGATCTAACATAGTAATTAACATAAAAGACCTAACACAAATAATTTTAAGATAGAAATTTCAAACTGAAATTGCTTACTAATGAACTTTTACAGCTTTTTTGACTGACATTTAACTTCTCATAGATAATAAATAAAATTACACACAAATAATTATACAAAATAAGTAATAATGACAAAGTCCATATAATGATCTACTATAGTCACCAACTTTAAAAATTTTAACGCATTTCTAATATAAGAAAGACCACACTTTTTTGAAAAGCATTATTTTAATTAAACATTGGAGCCACGCAGTCCTGCGCACATGCATAACATCTTTATTTATCATGAGCATGACACATAATAAGTAAATAAAATTTTCACAAAGTACGAAACACATTTCTCTTTTAACTGAACTGTACTCTTAAGAAAAATGCAGTATGGAATGCTTAGAACACTCAGGGCCACAGTTCCTCATTTCCCCACGCATTGACCAAAATATACATGTACTTTAAAATCAGTTAAACAAATTCAAATGTTAGTATTCAAAGAGGAATACTTCACAAATTAGATGAAAGAAAGGTACACAATGAACTTGAGTGAAAAATACACAAAAGCATGTAAGGACCGAGAGAAAGATGTATTCGTGGAGAACTTTTTTAAGATAAACTTGCTTTATTTTTGCACATGGGTTACATTTTGCATTTCAGATTAAGGAAACATTCAAGATAATTCCTGTATAACTAGGGATTTTATTCACACTTGTTAGTACTGTAATTTATTAGAACAGTCACAGACATATAGGACAAGTATGCCATTTCCAAGGAAAACAATTTTCCCAAGCCAGACTTTAACAGTGAAATATAAAAGGGAATAAGAATATCCCATATTTCAAACAAAATTAGTATCTGAGTATGCAAAAACATGAACAAGAAACGAATATTTTTTCTGAAAATGTTCCGAATGGTTTAAGTCAGGACTAGTTTCATGAACAGAGCATGAAAAATAATGATGAATTTTTAATTTTATTTTGTCTGTAGTACATTTACTTATGCTAAAATCTTCCATTTTGGTTGACTGTACTTTACATTCAGACCTAAGTTGATAAATCAGAGTGATTTTGTGTTTTAAAGCTTCAAATTAAGAAATACTACAACTCAAAAGCAAAAAGATTAAAACGACAAGAGAATATACTGCAAGCAAGCGAACGTGATAAATGACTTTTTGGGCTGAATTTCATGAATTCATAGATGGGGTGCAAAATTTTAATGCACCGTATATGAACTATTTTTCAAATGTATTACGATCACCAACTTTACATAGACTTTAAGTAAACATTTCATGTTAATTTACCATTTTATCTATGTATTTACTAAATTTTTGCATTTTGTTTATAAATATAATAACAAAAGGACATAAGAGAACATTTGTTTCTTGAAAATGTCCATAATTTTACCCAACTGTTATTTCTTTCATAGCTTTGAAGTAACCTATTAAACACATAGTTATCTTGTATTGACCAGACAGCCGTTGGTCTTGCCAATGTCTGAGGGAAGTCACAAAGCTAGAGAATTTAAGTAATATTTTACCAGTACGGAGAACTTCTTACGGCGTTTTCGATGAAAATTGACCGAATTTAGTAGTTCATTACTAACCTAGGAGCCTTTAACTATTTTTTATTCGAAAAAAACACACCAGAAATTATCATCAAGATTTTCCATACAGATATATTGTACTACTTTTCATGCCATTACATTTCAAATGAAATTTGATTCATTGTCAGATAGTTAAATGTTATTTTTTCGCATACGAATGCATTTTCGTGTCTCACATACGCTCATTACATATGATTTAACAAAATTACGAACAAGTTAGAAGTTAAATGAATATTTCCTGAAATACTGTACATTTCATTCCGGAAAGTTTACATGAGTACCTTCATTTCGAAACCCCTAATGTTTCTTTTCCTGAATTCAAAGTAAATTTTGAGTGTAGAATTTTCAGTTTTGACAGAAGTTATTTGTAAGTGGCTGTGATGTGTTCGTGTTTTCATAAACCGTTTTTGTGAAACACCCTATTGGTAACCTTTAGAACAGTTTAAATATTACCATTTTTTACCTTAATGCCACTGCAAATCATTGAATTTTCAAATATTTTCCTTTTTTATCGTTTACAGTGCCTCGTAAAGTCTTGAGAACAAATTTTTACTAAATACTTATATCATTCGATTTAATAATTTTGTTACACGTTTGGAAGATTTAACTTCACTATCACGCTAAACCAGAAGTTAAGAAAAGAAATGTAATTGTTATCTTAGTATTCTATGGGGATAGATTAATTTTCTCTGACATTGACGTATTCGTATGTAGATAATAGAGACTTTTAACCCAGCTCATACAGACTTGGAATATTTTCTCTAAGTCACCACGATGACAGACTTGCATTGTCATAGACGTTTTTCTCGTGAAATATATTTCTTTCTTAAAAGTTTATATACTAAAAAAAGCATATTTTTTCCTTCTGTTAGCACAATTTTAACCAGCATTTTACTATTACAGAAACTTCTTTAGTAAAATTTCAAGGGTTAAATTGATCGTTTCATTATTAATTTTGAAGATTCTGGATATATCCTATTTAAAAGTTCATAACCGATTAGCAAAATAATTTATATATGTACTTTGTTGTCCTCTTGGTTAATTTTTAAAGCGTTTTTCAACTATAACACTTGATTTCTAGCGAAGTATCGAAATGATTATTTACTTTCCACTTTTTCCAAAGAATTTCGTAGACACATATGTTCAGTACAGAATATTTTCCTAACTTAAAAATATTATTACCAAAATAGAAAAATATGCAAAATTTTCCTAAAAATTTATATATTTGTTTTTTAAAAACATGTACACGAATATCCACATTTAATTACTTAATGTGTACTTTCCTATATCAGAACTAAAATTTCGAACGAAAATTTTTTAAATAATGTCATATTCCATAAAATTTATGTCTTTGTGATGTCATCGTCTTTTCGCAAACGTTTTGAGAGTAGACGTTTAGACATTTCGAAACTGTTTTCTCTTTGCTATTGGAAACTATTTTATCTCTGCTGTTGGTATATGCCAATGAATTCTGGATACTTTTTTCTCTTGGTTTATCTTCAGCTTATGAGTTATTTAAATACTTAAAAATATATTTGTAGATCTTTTATGTTGACACTTGTGATAGATTTTTTTGGACGTTTTTGGAAAATGTATTTTATTCACGTGAATGAAACTGATGTTTTCTTAAAATTTTATTATTCAGAGTGTTAGTCAATTACGATAGAATGCCGGATTTGTTCTCTTTATTCAACATTCATATGAACTTCGGTATTCCAAATCCCTCACGCAAAATGTAATATTTCTATCAGTAATAGGAAGACGAATGGAATAAATGCAGGTTATGCAGACATAAGATAAAAAATATGGAAGTAAAAGACATTCTCCAGATCTAAACAATTCAGTAGAATGTGCAAATATTCATCCTATTCGAAGCTTATTTTTTCAATTACATAGAATATAAAATGTAAATTTAATAAAGAGATATAATGAAGATCGAGTATTCTGCAAAATCTGGATGGTAATTATACAAAATTAGTTATAGAGCAGGTTTTCGTAAAAAGCGGTTCCAACGAAGGAGACATTCTCCCTTTCAAGAAAAGTGAAAAAAGAAAGCATTCTAAAACTTCATTATTCGTTTTATGGAACAAATAATAACTAATTAAGTAATAACCATAAATTCATCGTATGAAGAAAAAAAAAAAAAAAGTATGAACTGAATCCCAGGAACTTGTTTGGAACAGTAATACAGGGCGGCAGTGGTGTCCTTGTGTGGGGTGCATATCATGCTCAGGAGTAGATAATTTAGGATTTATTGATGTCATAATGAAACATGCTTTTTATTTAAATATTCTTAAGATAATAAGCGCAGGATAATAATCAGGTAAGGATACTAAGCGCACGGCCTCAGTGTTCAACTTTGGTATATCTATAATTGTCCGCACTTTATGAAAATTACATCTCAGTTCCTAGATTAAAACTCGATAGAACGCATCTGGAGAGAATCAGTGGTTAGATTTCTAAGCTGCAACATAAAAACGGAACTAAAAACAGTAATGATGGGAACCTAGAGGAATATTTATTCAGATAATTACAAAAAAAAAAAAAAAAAAGGAAAGCCAGTAAACCAGTACGTACTCAAACATCTGATAGCTGTCTTAAATGCTACAATATATCGTACAAAATATTAACTATCAAAAATATACATTATTTACTAATGACTTTTAGATTTCCTTAAAGTGTACGAAGACTCTTGTGAGGTAAGTTTTCCGTTACATTTTGATTATTAATTCCCCCCCCCCACATTTATTATGTTCATAAAATATTTAATGTATTTTGCTAAGAGAAATTTATAGATATTATTATTAAAAATTTTGATTGACAAATATTAATTTTTATAAATGTGTAAAGCAATATTTCACTGAAATTTGTAAGTGTACAAACGCGTTTGGGAGCCACTTTATATCCTTTGATTATGATTCATTACCGCATACTCCATCGATTTCTATTTTAGAATTCACGGATAATAGTGGGAAATATGTTTTTTACTGTGTAAATAAACACTATAAACAAAGAACTAAAATGAAGAAATTGCTTGTCATTTTCTTCTGACAATGCTAATAACAAATTGGGGAATATTTAAAGGTGTAATATCAAACATTAGATGCAGGCTATCCGGTCCGCCACTTGCATATAGTTGCGAAAAAGGATTGAAAATTAATTGGCTCAGAAATTCAAATATTATTAAATTTTATTTTCTGTAGAAATCAGAATTAAGAAAGCACATAAAGATATATAAAAAGTTATTTTCTCTATGGTTATTAGTGATTTAAATATTTACTTCAATACTGAAATAACATATCAGTAGATTTAGCGATATTTTTCTTGAGGAGTAAAATTAAAATTTCAAATTAAATATGGATATAATTTATAAGAATTAATTTTAACTATTGTATTTGTATGTCCGTGGATTTTACGTCATAGGCAATTAAATTCATTACAATTAATGATTAATTAAATTGTTCTTTACATGCGAATTTTCAAAGTTGTCAAAATGCCGTTTGCTCTTTGACAACTAGCAAATTTCTTCTGTAAGCTTATGTCTATGGCGCATGGAAACGGACAAATTTCGCAAGAAATTTTGAATGCTTTATATTATGTTTCATTAAAGAGAGGATAGAGGTAATTTTTTTTTGGGGGGGGGGGTTCCTAAATAAGTTTTATTTAGAATAACCTCGCTCTAATTTGGAAAATTAAGTAAAAATAAAAAATTTCTTTGATAACTTTCTGAATTCATATGCGTAGAAAGAAGACTTTATTTTAGTATTATTATGCAATTATATTTTTTTTTAATTTTTAAAAATTATGTTAAATTTAGAACTCTGTTTTCTGCATGCTATAATATCTTTAATAAAAACACGCCGCATAAATAACATATACGGTACTATTCCGCTACAGCGGCGTCACTTAGGAGTGCACCGAATTACTAGTTTGCCACTAATTTTCGTTAAGTAAAAAATTATAAATTAATAATAGATTTCAAAAGAATAAAAAAATATTTCTGTAAAAGTAATTTTTTTAAATTTCTAATTTAAAGAAAGTAAATTTTTATTTTTAATTTTTAACCTAGAATATTCTATAGATAAATACAAGATAACAAAACAAAACGAAATTAAATTTAACAGGTGGCATAAAATTAAAATTCAGTATTGCAGAAGGAAATTTCAAGTTTTTAATAGGACCAACGCCACATAAATTCTTATAGCAGGCTTATTCCAAATGCTTGTATCATCGTCCAGGACCTGAAAAGTGCACTGTCAGAAAAGCAAAGCATAATTTCGCAAAGTGTTAAAGAATTTGTAAAATCTATAATATCAAGATAGGTGGATTGCATTTTTGCCGAAACTGGCCCTTCATGATATTTAATAAAAAATTTAATAAAGATGATTTTTCAGATATTTTAAAATTTTCGTTAATTTCAATTTAAATTCAATAATTTCAGTTTAATACATATTCTTCCTTTTAATTTCATGTTCAGTAATACTTTAGCATAAATTGTTCACACTTTCCAATATGTTGCATGTATTATTTCTGTGAATGTACTTTAATTTTGACGAAAGCATAATATTTTTAGGTTTCAAAAGAAGTTCAGCTACTTTTTCAAAGAACAAGATTTCAGGTAAAGTAATTAACAATAATATAAGTATCTCACAATTTACGAATATTTGCTTAAATGAAAAATCTAAATTTATGCTTTCCTTAGTTAAAAATTGAATCCGAATATTCTCCCTTTCAAGAAAAGTGAAAAGCGAAACCGTTCTAGAGTTTCATTATTCGTTTTATGGAACAAATAATGACTAATTAAGAAATAACCATATAGTCCAACTCCTACGGATCATCCATAGTTTCTACGGAAGTTCCTAAAAAAACCGGGAGCAACGGAAACTATGCGGAAAAAGCAATTGATTTTACAGAAAGAGAGTATGAGAAGTAACGCAAAGCACAACTAATTCATCTGATCATTGGGCTGAATGCTCGCTGTATCATGCATTAAGTGGTTTGCTGATTTTGAAGAGTAGCCAATCGTTCAGAGGATTTCAACTATTAATATGTGTAATTTAATCCGCTGCAATGGAGCACTTCCGCTTCATTCCTGTAGACTACGGCAAGATTATAGCACATGTCAATTGTGATTCAGCTGAAAGCTTTTTTCTGAATTAATCCACCTCAAACTAAGAAGCTGGAAATTCAAAGATTCATCATCTTCTACAGAATTTTAATGCTTTAAAGCATTCCAAATGTCCATGAATCATGCGCATCGCAGTGTGTGCAGCAGACTACTTAGTTGCAAATAGCGGAAGGGATGACTGTTAATAGCACGTGTTTTATCAAGATCATAAAGAAATCGGCCTGATAAAATCTAAAGAAATAACAAATTTCTTTATAAAAGATGATGAAATAAATTCCGTAAAAACTGAATACTATTTTGTTCGATTTTTTTATTGAATATAAATCTACCGATTTAAGCTTAAAGCCACTCGAATGCTGGGTTTTCCTGATTCACCTATTGCAAAGTGCTGCACTTCTGTAAACGCTTGTAGAAAGTACTGTTATCATTCTACAATATATCATTTCTCTGAGTACTGATGGAAGTAAAGATAACATAAATAGCAAATTACAATGATTTCCTAAAACCGTTCGTACACTTTCAGAATTTGTAGAAAAAGCACTGTAACCCGGATCTGAATTCCAGTACAAAGCCCGGTATTTTTTTCCCTATCATCTCCATGTGATTTTGAATAAAGGTGTTTTTTTTTTTTTTTTTTTTTTAGTACTGACTTATCTTGTTTTTCTAAAATTGAATATAAGTAAATGCAGATGTACACAGAAGCATTTGCGTACAATTTTTAAAATAAATTTATCGTCTGTCACTTTTCGGTTTTTGCGCTTTGATGAGGCTGAAAAATTTGCTTGGCTTTATTCTTTGCTTGGTTCGTTATATTTTACTTATATTTAAGAATGGTTTGTAATGGTAATGAAACAACAAATATTAATCGAAAAATGTCCATTTTCCATCATAAGAGTTGGAAAATTGTCCCGGGATGTCTCTACATTAGTAAATTTTGCCAATTCTTTGTTGTGGTATGTGATAAAATGCTTTAAAGAAGAAAGTCGGATCGAAAATAAAGTGAGAAGGGTTGTCCAGAAACGTTAACTGAATGTGATCAGAGATTTATAGTTACAAAATTTGTAAAAAATCCATGTTTCAGTGCTGTAAAGATGTCTACAGAGTTTATTGAAAAAGTTTCTACTTAAAATTTACCTTAAAATTCTAGACATGTGCTCCGATTAGTTGGTTTGCATGGGTGCTCTGCTCAAAGAAAATCTTTTGTATGTGCAAATGTGCAAAAAATACAATGCTTATTTTTTCCCTTGCAAAAATAATGGTAAATAAGCCCGAAGTGTATTGGTAACATCTATTAATTAAAGATGAAAACAAATTTATCATTTTGTATTCCGAAGGGCATATAAATGTGTGAAGGAAAACAAATGAGAAAATGAATCCCAAGAACTTGTTTGGAACAGTAAAACATGGCGGAAGTGGTCTCCTTGTAAAGGATGCATATCAGCATCAGGATTAGATTATTTAGGATTTATTTATGGCATGATGAACCATGCCCTTTATTTAAATATATGTAATTTAAAATTATCCGGCTGAAATTTAGGTACTGAAACAAATATATTTTTTATCAGGATAAGGATACTAAGCACACGGCCCTCAAAATTCAGCTTTAATATATCTATAACTGTACACATTTTATGAAAAATCCATTTCATTCCCTATATTAAAACTAGATAGAACGCATTCGGAATTAATTGATGGTTAGAATACTAAGATGGAACTAAAAACACTAATGATGGAGACATGGAGGAACATTTATTCAGGTATCCCTCCTAAAAAAAAAAAAAAAAAACAGTAAACTAGTGAACTAAATACCAGGACGTTTGAAAGTTGTCATAAATGCTACAAGATATCGTACAAAATACTAACTGTCAGAAAGATACAATATTAACTAACATTTACTTGAGATTACTTTTAGAATTCTTTAAAGTGTACGAAGACTCTTGTGAGGTAACTTTTCCGTTACGCTTTGTTTATTAAAATTCCCCCCAAAATTTATCGTATTCATAAAATAATTAATATATTTCGCTTACAGAAATTTATATATATTTTATTTAAAAATTTGATTCTCAAATATTAATTTTTTTAAATGTGTAAAGCAATATTTCACTGAAAATCGTAAGTGTACGAACACGTTTGGAACCCACTGTATATCCTCTGATTATGATTCATCATCGCAAATATCATTAATTTCAATTTTAGAATTTACGGATAATACTGGAAAATTTATTTTTTGCTGTGTAAATGAAAAGCAAAGAATTAAAATGAAAAAATTGCTTCTCATTTTCTCCTGACAATGCTAGTAACAAGTTGGGAAAATTTAAATGTGTAGTATCAATCATTAGGAATAGGCTATCCCTGAATCCACTTGCATATAGTTGCAAAACTGCTACGGAAAAAATTAATCGTCTCAGAAGTTCGAATGTTTTTGTTATATATATATATATATAATTTGAAAGATATATATATATATATATATCTTTCAGAACGAAAGCACAGTTTCAAACTTGTTCAAAAAATTTTGGGTTAGAATGCAACATCTCATAAAACTTTGAAATACCGTAAGTCATGCTAGGAGTCTACAACAGGTGTTCGAGAAAAATGAGATACTATTATTATTTTTTTATGATCAACTAGTTGGCAGTGACTATGAAGAAACGAAATTGCTAAACCTTAAAAAATGTTACAATTATTTACCACCAAATTCTATTTACTCTTTTTTTAAATACTTTGTTTATAACAGAAAATTTTAATTTGCAACCAAAAGCTTTATTTATACATATAAACTGATAAGAGAACTTTCTAAAATTTTTATCAATATATTCCTTGCATTCGTAAAACGATCAGTAATTCCTGAACTAAGTGCACTTGTTGCTCTGGCATACATTCCATTTCAAAAGTGCAGTAAGCAAAAGGAGGATGAAAATTTCATGAGTGAGGCAAAAACCAGATTGTATTTTAAACAGCAGTTAAATGAAAGTGAAATACTTCAACTCAGTGAGAGGATATTTTTTGAAAGTATATATTTATATCTATAATTGATAAGTGTCTTCTAAATGATTCATTTCTAAACCTGAGAAGTTTGCTGACATTAACTTGAGAATTAAAATTTCATTTTCATCTGTTCATTTCTGAGGAATGCTTTTAAATCCATTGTTGATGAAAAATATAATGCTTAAGATTATACTGAATTTCGACCAAATTTCAGTATGAAATGTCTGGAAGCAGTTTTGATTTAAAAAAAAAATAATAATACGCAGGGAAATGAAAAATAGTGTTATAATTTTTTTCTAATACACAGTTTAATCTAAATATATATATACATACATATAAATACGCTACACATAAAGCCCCTTTGGACCAATAATAGATTTCAAAAGAATAAAAAAAATATTAGTTCTGAAAAAAGTAAGATTTTAGTCCAAAGGGGCTTTGTTCCTGAAGGACTATTGTTTTCGATTTGCGATTTTGCTTCGATTCACTACAAACGCGAATCACTTTTCAAACTGCCAAGTATTATCGCCCTGTGTTATATTTAAAGAAATTAAATAATTAAAAATCTGCATAAATGTATGTATATTTCTGGCATTGTGCTAAAACAACGGTACATAGAGCCATCGAATTTTGAATGACGTAAATATCCTACGAATATGAGCATGTGGAAGACCAAATTTGAAATTTGGAATTTGTTTTATTATCTATTTCATATGTTGTAAAAGGGACCTACCAGCGGCCGAGCGGTAAAGTCGCCGAACACTGGTAGTTCGCTCCGAGGTTCGAATTCAGCGAACGAACTGGCTGCATGGGAGTTTTCGTGGTTTTTCCCTACGTGTAACATGTATACGAGTCAGTTTTCCTTAGAAAGTACTCAACGAAGTCCTCCCTTTCCTTAGGCAGATAGCCCTAGTGTGTATTGCATAATTAAATAAACCAAATCAAACCATATTTTGTAAAACTTTAACGGATTTTTGATTAACAAACTCAAGGATTTCAAAGAGAGAATGGCAAAGTTGTACAGACAAAAAAAAAAAAAAAAAAAAAAAAAAAAAAAAATTTATTTCCAGCGCGCTGAACCTTGTATCGGAAATTCTAAAGATATGCTCATTTTAAAATTATTTTGGGACATTGCTATTGAACTGAATTTTATGGTTTAAGTGCAAAGAACATGATATTTAATAAATAAAGGTAACACAAAAAAAGTCAAATAAAGTACCTTTGGACACAATTGAAATTATGAAACCTTTTAGATTTTTTACATATTTATTTTTTATTTAATTTCTTAATTCTTAAAGTACATTTTTCTTTTTAATTCTTTAACCTAGAATATTCAAAATTAAAAAAAAGGAAAAATCGTAATTAAATCTAAGCAGGTGGCATAAAATTAAAAATATTATTCAATATTGCAGAATAAAATTTCTGGTTTTTAATAAAACCGGCGCCATATAAATTCTTGTATCATGCTTGTTCCAAATGCTTGCAGCATCATCCAGGATCTGCATACATTGTTCTCATTTTTCAATATGTAGCAAGCATTACTTCAACCTATGTACTTTAATTTTGACAAAAGTATAATTTTTTTTTTTTTTTTAGGTTACAGAAGTCCAGCTACTTTTTCAAACAACATGGCTCCAGGTAATGTAATTTAAAAAAATATATAAGTATCTCACTATTTAAGAATATTTGCTTTTATGCGAAACCTAAACTTATGCTTCCTTACTTGAAATGAATCCGAATACTCTTTCAAGAAAATTGAAAAACGAAAGTGTTCTAAAACTTCATTATTCGTTTTATGGAAAAAATAATAATGTGAAGGGGGTCGTTTTAGATAGGGTCATAGAAGAGTCCTGTATAGTATAACAAGTATTTATTAACAGGTTTAATTTACACACGGACATTACATTTAACTTTAAGAAAAATTACAGAGCAACAGTCGGGTATAACCTATCAAGTGGGAGACTTGGCTTTTACTGAAGTACTGCTCTGGTTACTCACCAGACGGCAGACTTGTTATCATAGTTAGTCCAATAGTTTATGTTAAAGGATTGGTTACAATAACTAATTAAGTAATAACCATATAGTCCATCACCTACGGATCGTCCCTTGTTTCTAGGGAAGATTATGATAAACTGCGAACTATGGGGAAAATGTATAGATTTTACAGAAAGAGCATATGAGAAGTAACGCAGAGAACTAATTAATCTGATGTTTGGCTAAATGATCGCTGAACCATTCATGAAGTGCTCTGCTGATTTTGAAGCGTAACCAAACGTAGAAGATTGCATCTGTTAATATATATAATTTAATATGTATTTTTTCTCTTCATTTATTGAATTTTATTTATTTTATCTACTGATTTAAGTTTCATGCCACTCAAAATGCCTTTTCAATGCTGGGTGTTCCGGAAGTGCTGCACTTCTGAAAACGCTTGTAAAAAGTACTGTTGTCATTCTACAACACTTCATTTCTCTGAGTACTGATGGAAGAAAAGAGAACATAGATAACAATATACAGTGATATTAAAAAGTGTTTGTACACTTTTAGAATTTGTAGAAAAGGCATTGTAGGCCGAATATGAATTCAAATAGAAAGCCGGGTATTTTTTTCATATCATGTCCATGTGATTTTAAATAAGAGTGAAATTTATTCAATGCTGAATTATTTTGCTTTTCTAAGATTGAAAAATATAAGGAGATATAGATAAAACACGTCACAAAACTGATCGTGCTTTATTCTTTGCTTGGTTCATTATATTTTACTTATATTTGAAAATGGTTTGTAATGGCAAGGAAATAACAAATGTTATTCGAAAAATGAACATTGTCCATAATAAGGGTGGAAAACGGTCCGGGATAAGACTAATTTAGTACATCTTACACATTCTTTGGTGTGGTATGTGATAAAGAAGAAAATCGAGTAGAAAATACAGCCAGAAGAGGTTGTTCGGAAACGTTAACTCAATGTGATCAGAGATTCATAGTTAGAAAATTTGTGAAAAAGCCATGTTCCATTTCTGTACATATTTCTACACAATTTACTGAAACGTTTTCTACTTAAAGCTTTAAATTCACCTTAAAATTATTGACGTGTACTCAGATCAGCTCCTTCACATAGGTGCTCTACTCAAAGAAAATCTTTTGTAAATGCAAAAAATAGAAAGCTTATTCTTTCCTTCGTAAAATCAATGATAAATAATCCCGAAGAGCAGTGGTACCATCTCTTAATTGAAGATGAAAGAAAATTTATCATTTTGGGTTCCGAAGGGCATATAATTGTATGAAGAAAAACGAATGAGGAACTTATCCCAAGAACTTTTTTGGAACAGTAAAACATGGCGGTAGTGGCGTCTTTGTGTCATGTGCATATCAGAATCAGGATTAGATAAGTTAGGATTTATTGGTGGCAAGGGGAATCGTGTTCTTTATCTAAATATTGTTAAAGATAAATTAAAATTATCCGACCAAAATTTAGGTGTTGGAAACAACTTAGTCCCCTCCCCCTTTTTTTTTTTTTTTTTTTTTTTTTTTGTTATCAGGATAAGGAACTTGGGCACACGGCCCTCAACGTTCAACTTTGGCACATCTGTAATTGTCTACGCTTTACGAAAACTCCATCTCAGTCCCTTGATTGAAAACCCCATAGAACGCAATTTGAGAAAATTAGTGGTTAGAGTACTAAAATGCAACATAAAAACAGAAACCGAAATATAACCAGGAATGATAAAAACATGGAGGAATATTTATTCAGATATTACCCGAAAAAAAAAAACAGGGAACTAAATGCCTAGAATTTTGAAAACTCTCATAAAGGCTACAAGATATCCTACAAAATGCTATCAGAAATATACAATATTTACTAACAGATTACTTTTAGAATTCTTTAAAGTGTACGAAGACTTTGTGAGGTAAATTTTCTGTTATATTTTGATTATTAATCGCCCTCAAAGAATTATTATTATAATAGAATAATTTTTATGCTAAGAGAAAATTATAGATATTATTAAAAATTTCATTCTCAAATATTAATTTTTATAAATGTGTAAAGCAATATTTCACTGAAACTGGTAAGTGTACAAACACGTTTGGGAACCACTGTATATCCTCTGATTATGATTCATTACCGCAAACTTCATCGATTTCTATTTTGGAATTCACGGATAATACTGCAAAATATGTTTTTTAAAGTGTAAAGGAATACTTTATGTTAGAACATTTCATAGTACAGAGGGCGCTGTTGCGCGAAAAAGAATTTTTCTGTGTGTTTACATTATGTAACTGTCGGTTCGCCGTTGCGATGTGTATGTATTACTGTGACATATTTTAGTGTTTTCATTAAATACAAATGAAAGATGTCGTCATGTATTTTTGTATACCAAATCGAAAGATAAAATTACCTATTATGCAAACTCGTCGAAACAATAATAGCATTCGTACAAGAATCGTTAATTGTTGTTTTCACCATTCGAACTTCGCATTCGTATAGTATTACGCTTCGTAATACTTTATAAACAAAGAATTAAATGAATTAAGTGCTTGTCATTTTCTTCTGAAAACGCTAGCAACATGTTGGGAAAAGTTAAATGTGTAGTATCAATCTTTAGAAATAGGCTATCCCTGCATCCACTTGCATATAGTTGCAAAAATGCTACTGAAAAATTAATCGGCTCAGAAGTTCGAATGTTGTTATTATGTATATATAGACTCACTTCCAAAAGTTAAGCACGAAGATGTAAAATGCAAAAAATGAACAAATACTGCTTTGATTGACACAAAATTCGGCAGGAAAGTAGCATATATATATTTATGCATAAAGCAAAATCAATAATTATATACAGAAATGAAAACAATATTAATTTTTTGTAAGTTATTAGATAATGGCATACTGGAGACTTAAAGAGAATTATGTATAAAGTGAAAATAAACAGCATAAAACGAAAAAAAAGGACATTAATAGGGTATGTGACCCCCCTCATCTGTATACAAAGTTTACACCTTGTGACCATGCTTTAAATTAGGTAGTCAACCACCGCAGAATTAAGCAATCGCCATTCTTCTTGTAGAGCAGTTTCCAGCTCAATAAGAGTGGCTGGAGGTGGGGAACAAGTTGAAACGTGAAACGGACATTTATTGTGATTCAACGGAAAATCGCAAAACAAAAACAATAGTCCTTCAGGGGCAAAGAGCCTTTGGACATTTTTCTTCGATTCACTACAAACGGCGAACCACTCTTCAAACTGTTGCCACAAAGGAATATCGCTCTGTGTTATATTTAAAGAATTAAATAATTAAAATTCTGTATAAAATATGTATATTTCCTTGAATTTTGATAACGCAACGGTACATAGAGCCATCGAATTTTGAATGACGTACCAATATGGGCATGTGGAACACCAAATTTGAAATTTGGAATTTGTTTATTATGTGTTTCAGATTTTGTAAAACGTTAATGAATTTTTGATTAACAAACTCGGGGATTTCAAAGCGAGACTGGCAACGTTGAACAGGAAAAAAAAAAAAAAAAATTCTCCAGCGCGAGGAACTGTGTATCGGAAATTCTTAAGATATGCTCATTTTAAAATTATTTTCCGACATTGTTATTGAACTGAATTTTATGCTTTCAGTGCAAAGAACATTATATTTAATAAATAAAGTTAACGCCATGCACAAAGCGTTAAAAAAAAACGCCCCTTTGAACGTAATTTAAAATCTGAAACCTTTCAGATTTTTTTTTAATTTTCTAATTTCCTAAATTTTTCTTTTTGATTTTTTAACCTAGAATATTCTACAGAAAAATTAAAAATTAAAAAAAAAGGAATGCAATTAAATCTAAACAGGTGGCATAAAATTATAAATATTATGCAATATTGCAGAATCAAATTTCAGCTTTAGAATAAAAACCGGCGCGACATAAATTCTTGTAGCATGCTTATTCCAAATGCTTGCATCATCATTTAGGATCTGAAAAGTGCACAGTAGAAAAGCAACGCATAATTTCACAAAGTGTTATAGAATTTGTTAAAACCTATAATATCAAGATTTGTCGATTGCAACTTTGTCGTATTTGGCCCTGCATGATATTTAATAAAAAATTTAATAAAGATGATTTTTCAGATATTTTCAAACTTTCGCTAATTTCAATTTAAATTCAATAATTTCATTTTAATACATATTCTTCTTTTCAGTTTTCATGTTCAATAATACTTTTTCAAACATTGTTCTAATTTTTCAATATGTAGCAAGTATTACTTCTGTATATGTACTTTAATTTTGACAAAAGTATAATTTTTGTTTTTAGTTTACAGAAGAAGTCGAGCTATTTTTTCAAAGAACATTTATCCAGGTAATGTAATTAAAAATAATATAACTATTTCACTATTTATGAACATTTGCTTTTATGAGAAACCTTAACTTATGCTTCCTTACTTAAAATGAATCCAAATATTCTCTTTTTCAAGAAAAGGGAAAAATGAAAGCGTTCTAAAACTTCATTATTCGTTTTATGGAACAAATAAAGACTAATTAAGGAATAACTACGTAGCCCATCTCCTACGCATCGTCCCTAGTTTCTACGGAAGATTATGATAAACTGCGGACTATGGGGAAAATGTGTGGATTTTACAGAAAGAGCATATGAGAAGTAACGCAGAGAACTAATTAATCTGATGTTTGGCTAAATGATCACTGAACCATTCATGAAGTGCTCTGCTGATTTTGAAGCGTAACCAAACGTAGAAGATTGCATCTGTTAATATATATAATTTAATATGTATTTTTTCTCTTCATTTATTGAATTTTATTTATTTTATCTACTGATTTAAGTTTCATGCCACTCAAAATGCCTTTTCAATGCTGGGTGTTCCGGAAGTGCTGCACTTCTGAAAACGCTTGTAAAAAGTACTGTTGTCATTCTACAACACTTCATTTCTCTGAGTACTGATGGAAGAAAAGAGAACATAGATAACAATATACAGTGATATTAAAAAGTGTTTGTACACTTTTAGAATTTGTAGAAAAGGCATTGTAGGCCGAATATGAATTCAAATAGAAAGCCGGGTATTTTTTTCATATCATGTCCATGTGATTTTAAATAAGAGTGAAATTTATTCAATGCTGAATTATTTTGCTTTTCTAAGATTGAAAAATATAAGGAGATATAGATAAAACACGTCACAAAACTGATCGTGCTTTATTCTTTGCTTGGTTCATTATATTTTACTTATATTTGAAAATGGTTTGTAATGGCAAGGAAATAACAAATGTTATTCGAAAAATGAACATTGTCCATAATAAGGGTGGAAAACGGTCCGGGATAAGACTAATTTAGTACATCTTACACATTCTTTGGTGTGGTATGTGATAAAGAAGAAAATCGAGTAGAAAATACAGCCAGAAGAGGTTGTTCGGAAACGTTAACTCAATGTGATCAGAGATTCATAGTTAGAAAATTTGTGAAAAAGCCATGTTCCATTTCTGTACATATTTCTACACAATTTACTGAAACGTTTTCTATTTAAAGCTTTAAATTCACCTTAAAATTATTGACGTGTACTCAGATCAGCTCCTTCACATAGGTGCTCTACTCAAAGAAAATCTTTTGTAAATGCAAAAAATAGAAAGCTTATTCTTTCCTTCGTAAAATCAATGATAAATAATCCCGAAGAGCAGTGGTACCATCTCTTAATTGAAGATGAAAGAAAATTTATCATTTTGGGTTCCGAAGGGCATATAATTGTATGAAGAAAAACGAATGAGGAACTTATCCCAAGAACTTTTTTGGAACAGTAAAACATGGCGGTAGTGACGTCTTTGTGTCATGTGCATATCAGAATCAGGATTAGATAAGTTAGGATTTATTGGTGGCAAGGGGAATCGTGTTCTTTATCTAAATATTGTTAAAGATAAATTAAAATTATCCGACCAAAATTTAGGTGTTGGAAACAACTTAGTCCCCTCCCCCTTTTTTTTTTTTTTTTTTGTTATCAGGATAAGGAACTTGGGCACACGGCCCTCAACGTTCAACTTTGGCACATCTGTAATTGTCTACGCTTTACGAAAACTCCATCTCAGTCCCTTGATTGAAAACCCCATAGAACGCAATTTGAGAAAATTAGTGGTTAGAGTACTAAAATGCAACATAAAAACAGAAACCGAAATATAACCAGGAATGATAAAAACATGGAGGAATATTTATTCAGATATTACCCGAAAAAAAAAACAGGGAACTAAATGCCTAGAATTTTGAAAACTCTCATAAAGGCTACAAGATATCCTACAAAATGCTATCAGAAATATACAATATTTACTAACAGATTACTTTTAGAATTCTTTAAAGTGTACGAAGACTTTGTGAGGTAAATTTTCTGTTATATTTTGATTATTAATCGCCCTCAAAGAATTATTATTATAATAGAATAATTTTTATGCTAAGAGAAAATTATAGATATTATTAAAAATTTCATTCTCAAATATTAATTTTTATAAATGTGTAAAGCAATATTTCACTGAAACTGGTAAGTGTACAAACACGTTTGGGAACCACTGTATATCCTCTGATTATGATTCATTACCGCAAACTTCATCGATTTCTATTTTGGAATTCACGGATAATACTGCAAAATATGTTTTTTAAAGTGTAAAGGAATACTTTATGTTAGAACATTTCATAGTACAGAGGGCGCTGTTGCGCGAAAAAGAATTTTTCTGTGTGTTTACATTATGTAACTGTCGGTTCGCCGTTGCGATGTGTATGTATTACTGTGACATATTTTAGTGTTTTCATTAAATACAAATGAAAGATGTCGTCATGTATTTTTGTATACCAAATCGAAAGATAAAATTACCTATTATGCAAACTCGTCGAAACAATAATAGCATTCGTACAAGAATCGTTAATTGTTGTTTTCACCATTCGAACTTCGCATTCGTATAGTATTACGCTTCGTAATACTTTATAAACAAAGAATTAAATGAATTAAGTGCTTGTCATTTTCTTCTGAAAACGCTAGCAACATGTTGGGAAAAGTTAAATGTGTAGTATCAATCTTTAGAAATAGGCTATCCCTGCATCCACTTGCATATAGTTGCAAAAATGCTACTGAAAAATTAATCGGCTCAGAAGTTCGAATGTTGTTATTATGTATATATAGACTCACTTCCAAAAGTTAAGCACGAAGATGTAAAATGCAAAAAATGAACAAATACTGCTTTGATTGACACAAAATTCGGCAGGAAAGTAGCATATATATATTTATGCATAAAGCAAAATCAATAATTATATACAGAAATGAAAACAATATTAATTTTTTGTAAGTTATTAGATAATGGCATACTGGAGACTTAAAGAGAATTATGTATAAAGTGAAAATAAACAGCATAAAACGAAAAAAAAGGACATTAATAGGGTATGTGACCCCCCTCATCTGTATACAAAGTTTACACCTTGTGACCATGCTTTAAATTAGGTAGTCAACCACCGCAGAATTAAGCAATCGCCATTCTTCTTGTAGAGCAGTTTCCAGCTCAATAAGAGTGGCTGGAGGTGGGGAACAAGTTGAAACGTGAAACGGACATTTATTGTGATTCAACGGAAAATCGCAAAACAAAAACAATAGTCCTTCAGGGGCAAAGAGCCTTTGGACATTTTTCTTCGATTCACTACAAACGGCGAACCACTCTTCAAACTGTTGCCACAAAGGAATATCGCTCTGTGTTATATTTAAAGAATTAAATAATTAAAATTCTGTATAAAATATGTATATTTCCTTGAATTTTGATAACGCAACGGTACATAGAGCCATCGAATTTTGAATGACGTACCAATATGGGCATGTGGAACACCAAATTTGAAATTTGGAATTTGTTTATTATGTGTTTCAGATTTTGTAAAACGTTAATGAATTTTTGATTAACAAACTCGGGGATTTCAAAGCGAGACTGGCAACGTTGAACAGGAAAAAAAAAAAAAATTCTCCAGCGCGAGGAACTGTGTATCGGAAATTCTTAAGATATGCTCATTTTAAAATTATTTTCCGACATTGTTATTGAACTGAATTTTATGCTTTCACTGCAAAGAACATTATATTTAATAAATAAAGTTAACGCCATGCACAAAGCGTTAAAAAAAAAACACCCCTTTGAACGTAATTTAAAATCTGAAACCTTTCAGATTTTTTTTTTAAATTTCTAATTTCCTAAATTTTTCTTTTTGATTTTTTAACCTAGAATATTCTACAGAAAAATTAAAAATAAAAAAAAAGGAAATGCAATTAAATCTAAACAGGTGGCATAAAATTATAAATATTATGCAATATTGCAGAATAAAATTTCAGCTTTAGAATAAAAACCAGCGCGACATAAATTCTTGTAGCATGCGTATTCCAAATGCTTGCATCATCATTTAGGATCTGAAAAGTGCACAGTAGAAAAGCAACGCATAATTTCACAAAGTGTTATAGAATTTGTTAAAACCTATAATATCAAGATTTGTCGATTGCAACTTTGTCGTATTTGGCCCTGCATGATATTTAATAAAAAATTTAATAAAGATGATTTTTCAGATATTTTCAAACTTTCGCTAATTTCAATTTAAATTCAATAATTTCATTTTAATACATATTCTTCTTTTCAGTTTTCATGTTCAATAATACTTTTTCATACATTGTTCTAATTTTTCAATATGTAGCAAGTATTACTTCTGTATATGTACTTTAATTTTGACAAAAGTATAATTTTTGTTTTTAGTTTACAGAAGAAGTCGAGCTACTTTTTCAAAGAACATGGATCCAGGTAATGTAATTAAAAATAATATAACTATTTCACTATTTATGAACATTTGCTTTTATGAGAAACCTTAACTTATGCTTCCTTACTTAAAATGAATCCAAATATTCTCTTTTTCAAGAAAAGGGAAAAACGAAAGCGTTCTAAAATTTCATTATTCGTTTTATGGAACAAATAAAGACTAATTAAGGAATAACTACGTAGCCCATCTCCTACGCATCGTCCCTAGTTTCTACGGAAGATTATGATAAACTGCGAACTGTGGGGAATATGTATGGATTTTACAGAAAGAGCATATGAGAAGTAACGCAGAGCAGAACTAATTAATCTGATGTTTGGCTAAATAATCGCTGTACCATGCATTAAGTGCTCTGCTGATTTTGAAGAGCAGCGGTGGTAGAAGACTCCGACTGTTAATATATGTAATTAAAAAAAAAAAAAAAAACAGCTGCAGTAAAATCCTTGTGTAGAGTACGGCAAGAGTTCAGCAGTTGTGAATTTTGATTCCGCTGGAAGCTTTTTTCTGAATTATTCTACTTCAAACTAAGGAGCTGGAAATTAAAAGATTCATATTCTACAGAATTTTCATGCTTGTCCATGAATCATACACATCGCAGTGGGTGCAGCTGACTACTCAGTTGCAAATAGCGAAAGGGATGACTGTTAACGGCACGTGTTTTCTCAAAAGCAAACAGAAATCGGCGTTGTCAAATCTAAAGAAATAACAAATTTCTTCATAAAAGATGATGAAATCAATGCCATAAAAGCTGAGTACTATTTAATCCCACTTTTAGCGCAAATGGGCTTTGTCCCTGAAGGACTACTGTTTTCGTTTTGCGTTTGTTCGCTATTAACGACGAATCACTTTTCAAACTGTTGCCATCAAATGTTAGAGTCTTGTATTATATTTAAAGAAATTAAATAATGAAAAATCTGCATAAATGCATGTATATTTCTCTCATTGTGATAAAACAACGGTATATAGAGCCATCGAATTTTGAATGACGTAATCCTTCTACGAATATGATCATGTGGAAGACCAAATTTTTAATTTGTTTTATTATCGATTTCATATTTTGGAAAACTTTAACGAATTATGAGTAACAAACTCAACAGTTTAAAAGCGAGCAATAGCAACACTCTACAGGAAAAAAAAAAAAAAAAAAAAAACTTAACTTCGACATCAGCCTCGACATTTTGGAAAACAGCTAAGATTGTCCCTATTCTGAAGGATGGGAAATCGTCCATCAAGTCGGAGTCGTATAGACCTATCAGCCTGCTCTCCTCCATCAGCAAAATATTTGAAGCTGTTTTACTAAAGCGAATCAATTCACATCTGGAAGCCAATAATATTCTGATTCCGCATCAATTTGGATTTAGGAGGCAGTTATCAACCACAAACCAACTTTATAGAGTCGTCGAGACCATCGCTGAGGGGATGACCACAAGGAAAGTTACCGGTGGACTATTTCTTGATATAGCAAAGGCTTTTGATAGAGTCTGGTTGGATGCACTCATTTACAAGTTACACGTTCTTGGTTTCCCAGACTGCATCATTAACATCACTAATTCCTACCCAACAGGTAGACACTTTGTCGTTCACGTAGCTGGCCGCACCTACATACTTTAATATTTATGTGAACGACATTCCTACCACACATGACACAACCTTAGCTATGTATGCAGACGACACTGCGATCCTGGCACAAAGTGCATTCATTGGTCCAGTAATTCAACGGTTACAAAACTACATTCACACATTAGAGATCTGGCTTAACCAATGGAAAATCTCTTCAAAGTGGATAAGACCAAAGCAATTAATTCTATTCACCAGGAAGACCAAAATTAAAAAGAACCTGCAGTTCTACAGTGCCAACATTCCATGGGCCAAGCAAGTCCTTTATCTTGGAGTGATCCTCAACAATACTCTTACATGGTCCCCACACATCACTTCTATTATCCAGAGGTTCCGAGTTCGTAAAGCACAACCCCTTAATTGCTCGGAACAGTGTGTTATCTATAGACAGCAAGCTACTTGTTTACAAGTCCATTCTTAGACCATTGCTTTGTTATGCTAGTCCCATTGGGCTCATACACGTAAGACTAACAGGGACAAGCAGCAGGCGTGCAGGCATTAAAAAAGGTTACAATTACTTACCACCAAATTCTATTTACTATTTTTTAAAAATGTTTATAACTGAAAATTTTAATTTGCTTCCAGAAGCTCTATTTATACATATAAACTGACAAGAGAACTTTCTAAAAATTTTATCAATATATTCCTTGCATTCGTAAAACGATCAGTAATTCCTGAACTAAGTGCATTTGCTACTCTGGCATACATTCCATTTCAAAAGTGTAATAAGCAAAAATAGGATGAAATTTTCATGAGCAAAAACTAGATTGTATTTTAAACATGACGAGTTAAATGAAAGTGAAGTTAATCTTTAACTCAGTGAGAGGATATTTTTTGTAAGTATATGTTTATATATATAATTGGTAGATGTCTTTTAAATGGTCCATTTCTAAACCCTGAGAAGTATGCTGACATTAACTTGAGAACTAAAATTTGATTTTCATCTGTTCATTTCTGAGGAATGCTTTCAAATCCATTGTTGATGAAAAATTAATGCTTAAGATCACACTGAATTTCGACCAAATTTCAGTATGAACTCTCTGGAAGCAGTTTTGATCAAAAAGAAAATAATACGCAGGAAATGAGGAATTGTGCTATATTTTTTCCTAATACTTAGCTTAATCTACGTATAAAAATATACATGCATATAAATAGGCTGCATGTAAATAATATCATTCATTATTTATAAGTACTTTTCGGGTAGTTATATGTATTATTCCTGTGTATCTAAAATTTAATTTTTTAAATTTTGTTTTCTGTAGAAAACAGAATTAAGAAAGCGCATAAAGATATATGATATATTGGACACTGATTTACTCTATGATTATTAGTGATTTAAAATATTTGCTTCAATTATATATTCGTAGATTTAGCGATATTTCTGTTTGAGGAGTAAAATGAATATTTATAATTAAATATGTATATAAATTTATAAGAATTAATTCTATCCATGAATTTTAAGATGAATGTAATTAAATTGATTACACTTAATCGTTAATTAAAAAGTATGAATTACATGCGAATTTTCAAAGTTATCAAAATGCCATTTACGCGTTGACTACTGTTAAATTTTTCTGTAAGCTTAAGTCTGTGTCTATGATGCATGGAAACGGACAAATTTCGCAAAAAAATCTTGAATGCTTTATATTATACTTCATTGGTTAGATTTTAGAAGGTCCTCGCAAAAGTGGTTAAACTTTTTAAAATTTTTATTTCAGATGAAAATCTAGAATACAATTTGCAGAGAAACTTGGACGTCATGAAATGCTCTTTTCTAGTGGCACGTAGAATGAAGGATAATGGTAAAATGCTAATGACTTTTAAGATTTAATATGTAATTAATTACCATCTTATTTTCCATTTTTTGTTTCTAAAGCATAAATCCAAATATTATATAGTGCATGCAAAAATTCTATGTACATTAGTTGATGCTTTATTTGGTTTTGGTAAAAAATCTGCCACAAACCAAGTAAGAGACTTCATTGCGCACTGTAAAAAAATTTCTTAGGCAAAAAGTGTCCTAAATTTGGGCATAAGCACAAAATTATTTCGGAAAGACAAGTACCTATTTCTTTTTCAAAATAAAATACTAAACGAATTTTTTCTGTTGATATGATAATCTAATCCATTTATGATGCGAAGCATTTCATTCCAGAGAATTTAAGATTTGATAGCGACTGTGATGTGTCATCGGGAAAGCGCTAGAGCTGGTGCAATCGAAATGTACGAGTTGGGCCGCAGAATTTAGAAAGGACAATTTTTTTAAACTTACAGAAGCATTGAGCGGTAGAATGTAGGAATCGCAAAGATTACAAGAGGCAATAAAACCTAGGGTCTATCCTACAGATAAAGTATGAAATATTTTTACCCCCCCCCCTCAAGGAAGGCGAAAAATTGGAAAATAAAAATGAAAAAAAGGAAAAACTAATTTTTTTTTTTTTTTTTTTTTCAAATTTCAAAGCAATTATTAGTCATCTGCTGTCTAAGTTCAGGACCCCCGACTCTTGCTTGGTTTCGCAAATAAAAACGAAGGGCGGGGCTCAAGTGCAGCGCCCACTGCATCAGTTATGAGCGATGAAGTGCCGGAAAGGGGAAATGATCCATTCGAGATGGCTTCTGCTCTTGCACTGGAGTTAGTATGGGAAGGCATTACCAGTTGACCTATGGTACATTGCTGGTGTCCCCCATACTTTTACCTTTACCTTTACCCTCTTGCACTTGTCCGCTTTAATTTGCGATTCCTTAATAACATTTATCGCTAGTTCGAATTTTACTTCTGCTGTGTTGACCATCTTGAAGTCTTTGGTTAGGGTTAGAATTTTCTTAAGTAAACTGATGAAGTTTTCTTCAAAAAAATATATATATATATTCTTTCTTTCTATATGATATAAATTGATGAGAAGATTCGCTTTCCCTCCAATAGAGAAGTAAAAGTCGATTCTCCTATTCTCATTTTATGTGTCCTATATCGCCGTAGCTGCCTTTCTAATTTTTTTTTTTCCTTCGGGTTCATTTCTACAGTCGTAATGACTAAGATGTCCATGCTGCCATTAGCCGTTTCGGCCTGCTTTACCATAGGAGATTCGTAATACTGTCATCAAAGAATCTCAATCCTCTTCTTAGAGGTTCTTTGACTGTCAGTTAGGTAAATTTCGGGGACCCTGATCATCTTGACCCTGATCCTGACCCTGACCATCATGACCATGATTACCAGCATGAGGCTCCTAATTATTATTCATCATGACCCTGATGAACTCTGACCGGCGACTAGTTGAATGTATTTGACCGGCGACTAGTTGAATGTATTGCAGTATTCAAATATATTCAACTTCGGTTTAACAGGAAATAACACACTTCGGTCTCCGACAATAATATTTGGTTACAATGGTAGACAATTCATTCGAAGCGGCGATATGAAAGAAAACTGCACAAAATTATCAGTTGTTGTACATTTCAGTATGCCTCATTAATAAATGGATTAGTTATTGTGTTAAGTAAAATTTTCTCATAACACTTTAATAATTATTGAAGTGAAAAGCTTCTAAAATGACCAAAAATGTGAAAATATGCATGTTATTTTCGTTTAAAGGATTTTAACAAACATCTCGTTATATCATTCAACATTTATTTACACTAAATATTCAATAAATGAAATATATTTTTATATTTAGAATTTCAGAAAGTTCTCTCAAAATGTACTATAGTTACGTTTTGTTATTTAAATTTCAGGTAGAAATGATACCTTGACTATGCTGAGAGATCTTAACATCACGCAGTGCTTTGTTAAAGTCAATTATCCAGTGGATTACGTTGGTAAAATCCGAATAACATCTTATTATTCTGCAATTAATTACTTTCTTATTTTCAGCTGTTGTCTGTTATCGCATAATTTCAAACTCTGTACATATATTCTACGGGAAAAAAAAAAAAATAATAATAATTAGATGTTCCCTTCCTTTATATATTTGAAAATTAGCTACTTAAAAGCGTTATTTGGATAGCAGCTAATATGGTGACAATTATTTATCCTGTTAAGTAATTTAATGTTGTGTTCTTTGTTAATGCGAAGACAATTGATACATGATTGTAAAAGAGAACGACTTTTTATTTCAAACTACTGAAATGTTTTCAAGATTTTTGTCGCTTTATATTTAAAGTTAAAGCTAAGTGAAAAATTAAATTATAGAGAACTGAACTACGGAAGGTAAAAGCATTTTCTTGGTAAAAATATCTAAAATTTGGGCTTAAGCATCCCTTTATTTCGAACAAATCTATGTCTAAATTATGTTCGAAAATAAAAGTGCCGAATAACCTTAGAAATTACTGTTTTAATTTCCTATTCCAATCATAATTCAAACTTTGAAACTTATTTGTGGGAAGTGCTTCATTTCAGAGAATTTGTGATGTGACAACTGTTTAACAAAAACGAGAGGCAAATAAAATATTGATCTGTGAGCTAACGGCTTCAAGCAGATAGTTACTCCTAAGTTACAATACTCCACCAATACTCCAATACTAAGTGGGCGAGGGTTAAGACCGCAGAATATTGTTGCGTTATTTTCTTCCCTCACGTTCGTACGGGGTTTGTAGATTTGGAGTGAATAATGACGACACTTGATAAAGTATCGAAACACACTTTATTTAGCCAATATTAATCAGGGCAGTTCCAATAACACTTTTTATAATCGTCGAAGATCTACTATAAACACGCTGGAACAATCAGCGACACAGCCTTCACTCTGTCAGGCAATAACGGTGGAGACAGCTTCCTGCAAAGCACCAGAGTACACCTCCTGACGCTGTTTGGTTGTTCTCGGAACTCCACGTACTCTCGAGACACTCCACGTTACAACTCGCGATGCACTCGATGACACCCGAGCACAGCTCCCGACTCTTCGGTTCAGTCGTTCCCGGAGCTCAACACGCTCTCTCGACAATGCACTAACCGCGATACACTAAGAGATTCCTTCGGTGCACTCGACGACCCACTCGGCACTCGTTGCCCGGCTGTCAACTCGATCGACTCCGCAGGGATTGACTCGCTAGACGAGACACATACTAACTCGTAACTAACTCTCCGCGTGCCAGCAGGGCTTATATAGCTTTTGACTGGTGTTCGAGAACATTCTGGGCTAAAACGGTAAGAATTCGTTCCAGAAGGTTCTCCAACCGTCCATGGTATATAGCCAATTTTATCGCCAAATGTCGCCAAATGGGGGATTTCTCGTCAAATGTGGCAACCCTGCCCCTCCTTGCTATTTTATAACAACCCTAAAACTGCTTTGCGGAGAAGCCATCTCACCGCGACTTGACATTTCGTAACAATATTAAACTTTCGATCTAAAGCGAACACTCTGGTTGTATAATTGGTTTTCGCGGTTTTCCTCATGCGTACATCAGTACGAGCTAGTTTCCCTTAGAAAGTATAGCAATGTAGATCTCTCTTACTTTAGATACAACTTGTGTATGTTCCTTGGTCTAAATCACGATATCGATCCTCTTAAGGAACTTTTAATTATTAATGATTGACTCAAAGTGTTCCTGTTGCTGTCAAATTGTGATTAAGAATATACTGAAGGGAGTTTGAGCATAATTTTTGTTTTTAAATTTTATTTGGTTTGAATCGTGATAACCTGTCGTAGATATTTGTAGAACGTTTTAAGTAGAATTGCTTAATGATGCTTAATAACTTAATATTTGAATTTAATTTTATATTTTGTCCCAAGGGGCGTTTTTCTAACGTTCATAACCATATTCGGGTGCAGACGTACGTTATTCAGAACTGGATATCTCTAGGTACCGTTGTTTTATCACAATGCGAGAAATAAACATACATTTATGCATATTCTTCATTATTTAATTTCTTTAAATGTAATACAGGACTCAAATATTTGGTAGCAACAATTTAAAAAGTGATTCGCCGTTTACAGTGAATCGACGCAAAATGCCAAAACGAAATTAATATCTCCTTTGGAGAAATTGTCCGTTTCAGCTAAAAAAAAAAAGCCTCGCTTACTTACGCAGAATTGTCTGAGCACAAATGCGTAAAACAAAATTAGCTAAGAATATAAAATATCAAGTATCTAATTATGATCTAGTGCATTTTACATGACAAACATAGTTTAAAATGTACAAAACCTGATTCATGCATTATAACGAGAATTTAAATGAATATGGAGCAGTTTTAAAACAACGTGTCTCAAATCTCCTGATTTTTCATAATTAAAGTTCGGTAGTTTTGTATTGGTAAATGTCCTTTTGTCCTACCCACCTTTCCCTCTCCTGACCTGTCAATCCTCCGAAGTGTAAATCATATGCTTGCGACATTTCTATGCAGGTGACAAATAAATATCAGTTTCCTATGTAAAAATACTGTCATAGTATCGATTGGTATGCCGGTAACAGGTTAGTGTCTAGTAGGTAACTGCCGGTAACTGGTTAGTAGCGGTTAGTAACGATACTATAATAGTATTATCAGAGTAGTAAAACGAGTATAACGATACTATTATTAGTATAACCATACTATTATTAGTATAACGATACTATTATTAGTATAACGATACTATTATTAGTATAACGATACTATAATAGATTATAATACTATATCGATTTTACGCTAAGTCGATTTCGCATATCATCCTTCCCATGCAGTTTTGATTATATGAATGAAAGCCTTATTTACTCGGTTGTGAAAATAATCCGTCTGCATTTCTTGTTTGAAACAAACTAATTTTTAAAGTATCTTAAAGCGCCGTAGAATGTATTTTTGCCAGTCATTTATTTCAAGAGCAATACCTAAATTTAAATAGTTGAAAAGATAATACAGCTCTCCCTCAATTTTTGAACGCACTTTCTTATTTAAAATCTACATTAATATCTTTCAGTGTAAAAAGAAACGAAATCGAAAAATTTAAACTTTAAGAAAAAAAGATGAAAAGAAAATCGTTTCAAAATTTCAGGGATTTTTATATGAAAATATCTGCCTAGTTACCACACATACTATACGAAATTAAAACAAAAAACAAGGGCAAATTTTGTAAGCTTTTATTGCTTTCTTATTTTTCAGAAATGGGTATTAATACATACTTCAGTTGTATACTATTCTTTTCCGTTGTTAAATAAATATTTTTATTTTTAAATAAGAGCATTTTTGGAAAGAAATTTTTTGAAATAAAAAATTCTTTTAGGTACAAAGTGGCCACAAATTCCCTTTACATGTGCAATAATTTCATTGTAACTTTAATAAGAGTTAAATTTATTTGTCCTAAACATCCGTGTATCCACCACCATTACCTCTGTATAGTTTGATGTGCCTGACTGTTCTCCCATTCCTCCGCTCTGGCAGGTTGCGTGACACTTGATGGAAGGCATTTGCCTGCAGAACATCTTTGTTGACGTGCCGCTTTTTGAAACGTATGGTTTGATGATCCAACACAAGGCACTGTTTGGTATCTTAAGGGCCGGACTTCGAGGTGGACAATGATAAGGCGCTAATGAATTTGTTGACCCATACCTTATCCACCTGTCAGGGAACAGCCCATTGAGGCGCTCATGAGCACTAGGTGCCAAGTCGGCGGAAGCTACATCGTGTTGGTTAACAATCGTGTCACTAATGCTCAAATGCTGCAGTTGTGGAAGAAGCCAGTCATTCAACGTCTTCAGATAAGTAACATGAGTCATGGAACCCTCAAAGAACTACCGACCAGAGACCTGTTCTTCAGTCATCCTTGCCCAAAGCTCTCTTCTTCCGCACGAACAAAGTATGAAGACCAAATGGCTTATTACAGAAACGTTCATGAACCTCGGTTGAACTAACGTTCAGTTGTATTAATCCTGGGCATAGCCCTATCCCATTAAAATAATTGTATCTTTTTTCGAACGCTGTAAAATTTCGTAGAAAATAGTAATTCAGTGAGTAGAGGTGTGGAGAGATAGCAGTTTTGATATATTCAGAAGTAATGGCAGAGTTCATTGCAATTAGGGAGTTCATGGAAATTATTAGGTTGAAGAGAAGTCCTGAAAAATTTGAAGAAGCGATGAAGACCCGGAAATTATTCAGCAGACAGGGAAGCAACAGGAGCTTGCAAGTCTGCTATTGGCTGCAGAGGAGGAGTCTTGTTGAATAAGGTGAGGTCTGCAGTGTGCTAGTGGGAGGGGCTAGGCTCATTTCAGTTCCATACTAATTTAGGGAGATGGCCGAATAAATGAAAGAGTGGGGGCAGATGAAAAAGTTAAATCAAGTCTTCTATAATTTTAATTAATGAACAGAAAACATTAAATTTTTAAGTTTTTGAAATTATTAGTGCTGGTATATTAATATAATTTGATTAAGGGGAAAAGTGATTATTTTTAGAAATAGTCAACAGAGGAACTACCTTGTAGAGCTATTAGGTTTTTTTAATGCTGAGAGACAAGAAAAATGAGCAACGTTTTCGCCGGGAATCGATCCACGGACCTCTGGAATACGCGCCCAGCATGCAGACCACTACGCCATGAAGGCACGTTAAGAAGGAGGCAGAAATACCTTATATACATCACCTTTTAAATTGCGACAGGGGTTTAGGGGACGCAATCGCCAAATCCTGGCATGGAGAATCATCATCAACCATCCCGTCAGTTCAGGCGCCACCGTAGAGATATTAGGATTTTTTGGAAGCCGGAGAAGATGAAAAATAAGCAACGCTTTCGCCGGGAATCGAACCACGAACCTCTGGAATACGCGCCGGCCCAGCGTGCAGATCATTACACCACGAAGGCACGCTAAGAAGGCAGGAGAAATACCTTATAACCTCTATAAACGTTTCTGAGGATGGCTTTTTTGTTCTACTAAATTGCTGTCGTAGTTCAGAACCGGAATTGTTGGGTTCTGCGCCTTGGTAATCAGTGTAAATTTTTTTAATAACTTGATCATCACATCAGTTATTAGTGAAATATTGCATTCATTGTGAATGGCATCGTTAGGGATATACCAAGGACAGTTTGCCAGTAATCTCAGTGTTGAGTTTTGGAGCTGCTGCAATTTTAGTAAGGTACTTTTGTAAACATGACCCCAGACTAGGCATACATATGTCAGAATGGATCGCAGAATATCCTTATAAATGAGTTAGGTGCTAAGTGTAGATTTACTAGCTCGAAAATTTTTAATTATGTTTTTCGTGTGGAGCTTCTATGCTAATTGATGATCTAGAATTACACCTACGTATTTGACTTCCCAGGGAAGAAAAGTATTGTGGAAGGTGAGGTTTCCATCACTAGTCAGTTTCCTTGTAAACATGACAGCAACAGGTTTTTCAACATTAATTTTTTTCTTCCATTTTCTGAGCGAGGACTCCATTGCATGAATGTGTGTTTGTAGCTGTTGTATAGCTGAGCTAATAGATGCATTTTGAGTGAGTATCTCAGTATCGTCTGCGTTCATAGCAAGTGTTGTGTTCAAGTGTATGGAATATCGTTCGCTTAGATATTGAAGATTAAAGGCGCCATATTCGTGTAGCATTTTTTAACTTTGAAATGGCTTTCCATATTGAGTTATCATCAGTAGTAAGTCCTTCAGAGTAATTAGCCCAGAGTTTACGTGCATGTTCTTTAAGAGTTCTGACCTCCTGATGTAATGCGTTTAGGATTCTTTTATCAGCAGCAGGATGCTTTGAACGAATTTCTCTTTTTGATTAGGTCTTTTAGGTTCTTATTCTGCTTGATTTTTTTCTTTAGGAATTGATTTTTTATTTGCATGATAGGCCGCGCAGAGTTCTTTAGTGAAATTTTCTACTAAAACATATAACTCATCTCTTGTGTATATTGCACTGTTAATGTAGTGTGTGCTGTTTAGAGCTGTGGTGTAATCAGTCTAATTTGTAATAATGGCTCTTTTGTCTGGTGTTCATGAACCTATGCGTCACCTGGGTCATACTTTCGTAGTTGTGCTTCCGTTCCACACACAGTCAGCTCCGAAAGTAGAAACAAAGGAAACATTCTTTCATTAACAGTAGCGATGGCAGTGCCATCTCATTCCAAAAGAACTGAATACTTAGGAGCACGTAAATTAGCAATTTTTTTTTTTTTTTTAATTTCGCCTGTTTTCAAAATGCATGGTTGGAATCTTAAAGTACACATGGTATTAATTCTATGCTATTTCTTATTTAATTTCTATCTTTGATGGGGAAAGTATTTTTTTTCTTAAACGACTTGATTTTAAATGTATTTATCTGATAGGCATCATTCCAACTTGTCAGGTTAATACTTTTAAAAATAATAAAAAAAAAAGGGAATTTAATAATTCTTTTAATTCTTACTTGTCCCCCCCCCCGAAACGCTAAATATTCTGTAATAAATAAAGAAAAATCTTCATTTCACATTTTAGTTGTTACTGATCAGAAAGTGAAAGATAAAATATATTGTATTATGCACCTTAATTTAAAAGAATCCAATTCGAAATTGTAATTATTATGTTTTTATAATTTTTTCTTTCCCCAAGGTTTCGGTTCGAGCCTCAGCTCAATTGATGATTTCAGTATCACGAACATTTCTGTAATGATCATGGACGGAATGAATGAGACAGGTAAAGTATTCATAACTTCTATTGATAATAACGCAATTAATATCTTCTTTAGTTTCGTACGTTTTATAGTTTTGGAAAGTTAAAATGATCAGCTATATTTATGAGGATACGGGCTTCATTTGTCATTTGCTTTGTAGTAATTATAAGATAGCTGCTGTGCACTTTATAAAGGCTCAAATTTTTAATATACTTCATGTATAGCTAAAGGATTATATCTTCTCTTGCATCAAGATGAATTAAATTTTAAAAAATTTAAATAAATCTGAAACTTGAGATTTTAACCGTCACGCAAAAGGGTTTTGTTACGGATTTTTTTACGCAGTTTAAGACTCTGCTGTTACACTCACTCCTGCTAAACCAATTTTTTATTAAAAATTAAACCACTATTTTTATTTTTTTTTTTACCATTTTTGAGCCTTATGTCATTTTAGCTTTATTATTAGGCCTCATTTCCTTGGCATTTACGCCAAATACAATTCGATAGCAAAATTTTAAAAAATTTATGAGCAGCGTACATTTAGAATTCACGATGAAGCATTAAGCGTTGGAATAAAATTTTCCATTATTTTTTTTTCAATTGTTTCTCAGTTCATCATATCATTGTTCAGTTAGTCTTAGCAAGTGGGTTTTACATTCTTTTTTTTTTTTTTTTTTTTTTTTTTGTCTTTTTATTATTAAAGCTTTGTGTGTCTGTTTTACATTAAATATCACATTCTTGTCTAACGACACATAAAGTTCAATTCAACAACACAATTACAGAATATTTGAAAACAGTATATTTTTAAAATTTCCAATAGATAGTTTTGAGCACTGCAGATAAAAATGATCTATTAAATCAGTGTTGCCATTGCTTGCTTTGAAATTGATGAGTTTTTAATCAAAATTTCGTTAAAATTTTACGATCTATAAAATAGACAATAAAACATATTCCAAATTCCAAATTCGTGCAAATTCAGGTGGAGGACAATGTTATTCAAAATTTATAGTCTCTAGGTACCATTATTCATTTACAATGAAAGAAACATACATACATTTTTCTAGATTCTTCATTATTTAGTTCCTTTAAATATAGTACAGGACAATAATATTTGGTGGCAAAAATTTAAAAAAAGTTATTCGGACATTTAAAGCGTTTCGGCGCAAAATGCCGTTTTGAGACTATTAGTTCTTCTGGGATAACGCCAACTTAGGCTAATAGTGTTATACATTCGGAAAATGCATTTGAAATGTTCAGTTTCACAAAATATTGCGAATAACCGTTAAATACCTATAAAAAATAATCGTAGCGTCGCATGAATGCCATCGTATGTTCGATAGATATGTCATTGCTAAGCTACAGGGTTGTTTTGCAACAAAATGTGAATTATTTTGGGGCTGAATTTGGGTCAGTGCGCACATTATTGAAAATCATCACTTTCTTGGAGAACTATGTATTGTATGAGCTCCAAATTGACATCTGGTGTAGAGCCAATTTTCGCAGCTCGGAGCAAATTGTCCCTTAGAAAGGCAAAGCAAGTTTCCAGTAACTTTGGTTTCGAGAAACATCGGGAATCGAGAGATTCGTATGCGCTTGTGCAACCCATGTTGAACTAAAGAAAATATCTTTCCATTCTGGTATAAAACAAAATCAGCTTAACATCTCGAATCCGTTAACAAGATCTGTTGGTATACTGTGCGTACGGGATTTGGCGACGTTTATAATGAGTACTATACGGATCAATTTGATGTTGGTGACCATTTTCAAAATTGAGCCAAGGTCATAGTGTACACTAGGATTTTACCCCAAAATCTTTTAAATATTTTTTTCTTTTTAATAACTGCCTTACTTCTCATTTTGCAGTAAAATAAAAAAAAAAAAAAAATAGTAATCAGTCATGTAGGCTAACTATTTAATACAACTATATTCCCCAATATCTTTGATTTATTGTAATTCAATTTTTAAGTAATAAACTTTATTCGTACCATTTAATTTGTATTCTTCCCTCTAAATTATTTATTATTACTTAATAATACCTTTAAATATCAGGCAATATTCTCTGGCATAATCCTGAAACTCATTCTAGCAGAATGGTGGCACACTACCTCGAAAGTTAATGCACATATTTTTTGCTTATGTATGCTCCTAAATAAATATGATTACCTAAATTTATTTTAAAATAGATTATTAAATAATTAATTAAATAGATTTCTTTCTTTCGTTTAGCTGCAAAATGCCTGCAAAAAAAAAAAAAAAAGTTTTTTGCTACAGATTGGGCAGATTCTAATCTCAGTCTTCAGTGGAGAAAACAACTCCTATTATAGTTGTAGCAGTAATGCTTTGGGGGTTATACATTACACATATATAGAGAGAGACATATATATGTGTGTGTTTAAGTCATATGTATTTGGCAAATTTTTGTGTCTACAAGATGTACCGTTATTTATTTACCTCTCACCACAGCCAACGCACACTACGCGGATAGACTGGAATTTCCTAAAAACGCACATGGAAAACCTGGAAAAATTTCATTTTTCTGTTTGAGTGGCAACCCTGTGTAAGGAAATTTCCTTGGTAAAGCAGTATTAAAATTTGGGATCATAACTTATTGAAACGCGAAAACAGCAGAAATTGTCTGGGTAGGCGTGTTAAAGTATAAATATCGTTTTTTCGCAAATGAAAAGATATTATTAGATGTAGCAGCGATGATTTTTCATTGAGTATTCAATATAGCTGTCGGAGCGGATTAGCTTGCCGTATACACAAACTGAAATGCCCGAGTAAATGAACCAGTTGCAGAGGTGTTTTCGTTATTTTTCTCATGTGTAAATTACTGAGTCAGTTTCTTTCAAAAATCCTCCACAAAGGCATTATCCTTTTTGGCAGACAGACCTAATATGTTTTCTGGTAATCTAGGCAAAGTAAACTTTTTTAGGCCTTTCCCCAACAGCTGGTAACATTTGTATGAAATGTTCTCAGGTGATATTTTTCGTAGTACGTCACTAGTATTGCACAAGTCTGAGCTGTTTATCTTAGTATTTCACTATGTAAGCTCTTAATTTTCGGCTTCCCAAACTACTATTAACCATGGTGAACTGAAACTGGCTAGACCAAACCAGCTGATGATCGGCATGGCCAAAAGTATTTTCGGGAGCTCGAAATATACCATTTTCATATATTTTTTGGGATTTGAGGTTTTTCTTGCCTTTAATGTTCCAAGTTCAATCCAAGGATTTATTTTTCAGAAAAATATAACCATGCGTTTAGAGGTTAGTATCAATTTTTTAGTTTTATTTATTAAATACTGGGTCCTTCAGTTTTATTTATTAAATACTAGGTACTACATATTATAAAATGTTATGAAAACAAAAGAATTTTCTGTTCCAGAGATTCTCTCATTGAGTTTTATAGTGCGCTCTGGTTATAATTACTGTGGGTAAAAAAAGTATTTGCACACCTACATTTATGTTTGCAATTCATAAAAAGAAGCATTAAGAAATAAAAAAATGGGTATTGCGAAATCAGAATAAGTTTAATCATCCAAAACAAACAGAAAAATTACAACAATATAAATAACAATGCTTTTTTGTAACAAAATTAAAATATCTCGTATCAAAAAAGTATTTGCACACTTGCATAAATACAAAAGAAATAAAATATACCGTATTTACGCGAATCTAATGCGCATCTTTTTTGGCCAAATGTAGTACTCAAAATTGGGGTGCGCATTAGATTCGAGTGCAAAGTTCGCCGATGACGTCAACCGAATTTAAATCGTAACAATGGATTACTGTATTTCTCGACTACATTTACCGTTACATTTATCGTTGACACATTATTGCATACTGCAGAGTACGTAGTCACGAAATGGAGGGCAAGCAGAGAAGAATGTCATATGACGCTACTTTCAAACGTAAAGTAATTTTTTATCCTGAAAGAAATGGCAATAGAAAGGCTGGGAGAGAGTTCAACGTAGCTGAGAGCAATGTTCGCTTGTGGCGGCAACAGAAATTGGCACTGTTTGCAACTAAAACTAGTAGAAAGAAATTCACTGGCCCTCGCAAAGGAAGAGACCCTAAAATTGAAGAAAAAGTTTTGGAATTTGTACGTGAAAGGAGGAAGAACGGACAACCTGTGACTAGCGACACTATAAGAAATAAAGCAAAAGAGGAGGCTGAAGTTTTTGGAATACCGAAACGAGAGTTTAAAACTAGCCGTCGATGGGTGGATCGGTTTATGAAGCGGATGGGCTTATTTCTAAGACGCCGTACAACAATATGCCAAAAGCTTCCTGCAGATTTTAAGGGAAAACTACTAACATTTTAGCGGTATGTCATCACACTTCGGAAGGAAAAGAATTTTTCAATGGGGCAAATTAGCAACGCTGACGAGACGCCAATTTGGTTTGATATGCCTCGTAACTACACCATTACGGAGAAGGGGACTAAAAAAGTTATCATGAAAATAGTGAATAAAGACGTTTACTATTAATCACTGATTGTAGAAACTGTTAGCTAGATAGAAATGTTACCATTTATTTCATGTTCATACTTTACGATATGTACCGTATATACGGTAGTGGTAATTAACAATGATTGTTTCACATAACAATAGCCCACTAATAGGTTAATTCTATGTTCTGTTACTTTATGTATAAATCCATTGTTGTATAAAATATGGTATCTAAATTTAAATAAAATTATCATACCATTGATTGATAGTTTATATGCAAATCCATTGTTGTATAAAATAAGATTCAATAAATTCCTCATACCATTGATGCGCATTACATTCGCCGACAAACAATTTTTTTTATTATTTAAAGTTTTAAAATGGGGATGCGCATTAGATTCGTATAAATACGGTATAAGCAAATTTCAAATAACTAATATTTAGTATGCATTCCTTTAGCATCTATTACTGCTTGTAATCTTGCTGGCATTGATTTAATTAAATTTTTGTAACAGTGGGGTCAGTATTCGACCACTCTTCAATAAGGGCTTGTTTAAGCTTGAAATCTTCCTTTTTCTTATTTTTAAATCCAAAGAATTCCACAAATTGTCCAAAGGATTTAAGTCTGGTGATTGTGGTGGAGTGGAAAGTTTTCTGGGTACATTATAAAGCAACCACATACGTGTTATACCGGCAGTGTGCTTGAGATCATTGTCTTGCTGAAAATAGTACGAATTACTGATACCCAATTTTATTGCACTTTGTGGCAAGTTATGTCGCAACACATCAATATAAGTTCGAGCTGTTATATTCCCATCAATGAAACACAAATTACCAACTCCTTTGCTAGCTATGCACCCCCAAATCATAACAGAACCTCCTCCATGTTTAACTTAGGTAACACATTTTTGGTATGAAAAGCAGTACAAGGTAATCTCCAAACTAATTTTCTGCCATCTGATTTAAAGATATTGAACTTACTCTCGTCGGAGAATATGACATTTTTGCAGAAATCAATTAGCTTATTGATATATTCCTTAGCGAATTCAAGTCTGTTCAGTCTATTTCGTTCACTTATGAGAGGTTTTTCCCTTGGAGATCTCCCATAAATGTGTGCATCGTGCAGGACATTTCGAACACTTTGGGCACAGATTTGAACTCCAGATGTTGAAGCGACATCATTGGCTAAAGTAATTGCACTAAAAAATGGATTTTTGATGCTTCTCTTATGATTTTTCGCTTCATTCGCAGTGAAAGTTTCTTTGGACGTCCAGAGCGCAAGTTATTTGATGTAGATCCTCTTTCTTTATGACGTTTTATGACATACCGAACAGTAGAGAAGCAAACATTTACATTTTTACCTATTTCTCGATAACTTAGGCCATTTTCACGAGTAGGCGCTCAATCCCGGAACGAATTCTATTGTTTGCTGGAATAGTCCAAGATTTGTAGGTATGGTACGTGAAAGTAGGGATGAGCTAAGAGGAGAAAAGAAAAGGGATTTTGAGTATAGGGAATTTCAGTCGTTCCGGGATTGAGCGCCTACTATGAACGGGCTCCTGCGTTGTGAGGGTAGCTAGCGTTTCGTTAGTAAGTGTATTTATTATTCTTATTGATTGTCTGCCCCTTTTTTTTTACAGTTACAATTTTCTACAATACCTTAAGTAAATAAAAACTTTACAGTTACCTATTGTAACTTCATGTAATACTCTGTTACTTTACCGTAATGGAGTTCTAATAAATATTAAATTTAGTTGGAATAAGCAAAATTATGTAATTTCGCCAAAACGTTATGCCTTTAAGCAGATTTTAAATAAGCATAAAATTTTACATTGCAAACACGTATTTCTCTACGAAATATTTTTTTTTTTTTTTGTTTCATAAATTGATAAAAAATAATCTGTCCTTAAACAAAATGTCCAATAAAACATGGAGCATAAAAATAAGTGAAACTTTTTCCACGGTTCGGGAATAAGTCAGCGAGCATATCCCTTTTTTCCCTAGTTCCATGATCTAATTATTTCCGTTGGAAACCATTACAGAACCTTTCCTTTCTATTCCTCTAACCTGCTTATATTGAACTCGCCCAGCTAACAATAGCAGGCGTTCCGAGATTGACGGTCTAGTATTTTCACGTAGAGAAAAAAATTTTTCTCGTAACGAAATCGGCAGTTCAGATTTCTTGGGTGCCATTACAATTTGAAATCGACAATCAACTGATAACGTTTCGACAACACCTCCTTTTATAGTCGTCTTACGTATGCTATATACTGCGGGATGACTGTCAAATAATAGCATAAAAATGCAAATTTGCTAAAGATGAGTTGAGTGTGCAAATACTTTTTTGACATAAGCTATTTTAATATTGTTGCAAAAATTTTTTTTTATTAATATTATTGTATTTTTTGTAATTAATTTAAATGAATAAGCTTATTCTATTTTTTAAATGCCAATTTTGGTATTTCTTAATGCATTTTCTTATAAATTGTAAACAAAAATGTATGCGTGCAAATACTTTTTTTACCCACTGTATAATTTATCTCTAAAACTTAGCTGTAACGGATTTAGACTGCGGTGGGAAAAGGAGCAATTAGTTTCTAGAAAGTTGATATTTAAGTACATGTGCAGCCGGAGGAATTCAGTTTAAGATCTGTGAGAAAGTTGACTAATTTGACAAAATATCACAAGCCATGGATGTACTTGTTGTCAAAGCTTTGAAATTATTGACGGAAAGGATTAAGCCTCACATAAAAAACATACAGGCATGGATTTTTATTGGTTTTGAAGTGTTTGCGAATGTTCATGTCGGTTTTCGACTTTCATTATTTCTAATTATGTACTTTAACTTTTTTTTTTTTTTTTCCCCAGGTTCCAATATTTTAGACATTCAAATTGCTGCACCAGAAAGCAACGAATTCCTAATCTTATACTATATGCTTGGCATGTGGATTTTGATGGTAATTGTTATTTTATGTCTTAAATGCGGACAAAAAATGCGACAGAAAAACACGCGGTAAACCAAAATGTAAGCGGACTGAAAGTTGGAACTTCTCAAAAGATAAATAACAATTCTTTTTTATTTTTTATTTCTCAAACCATTAAATACATGAAAATGACCAATAAGTGATTGTACTATGATAATAAAAGAATAAAATCTGTGTAATAACCTTTTCCAGTAAACTGTAAATTATATTTTTCGGGTAAAAGTATCAGTAGTCTGATACTTAAGGTTTTTGGTGACAAATACGTCAAGAAACAAAGTGAAGAAGCATACAGAATTGGAAGAATACATATGGATGAAAAAACAATTCTATGGTCCCGACAGTCATGATTTACAGATTTTTTAACAGTTGCTTCAGTAGGAGTAATAAAGGACATGAAAATTAAAAAATTTATACTCATAGCTCAACAATGAAAATTACCTTCATTCACAACCACACTCAAATTAATATATTTCTTTAATTAAACTTATTCCACTAGATGAACTTTTATTAAAAGGAGAGGATTTCCACATGCTATCAGCAGAGACAATTAATAATAAAATGCCGCCCTGAATATCATCGTAAATAGGAGAATCTTAACCGCTAACCCAAAGCTGGTGCCTGGTCATGAGGGGCTGGGACACTTGATGTCTAACATAGGTAAGGTAGGTGTATGTCCAACCAGCTGTTCTATACACAGAAATACTTCCTAGGGGCTTAAGGACTGCTGCTTCAGGTATTTATGTATTTTGAGCATAAGTTTCCCGCAACAGATATTTTTTAACATTGGTTACAATTGTAAATCGCTCACCAAAAAAAAAAAAAAAAAAAAAAAGACAGTTTCCCGTTCTATTGGGCCGCTGTTTTTCACGTTTCTATTCTACGACTCAATTTATATCAGACTGCCAAGTTTAAAAAAAATCGTACAGGTAGGTAGTTTTTAAAAAATTATCTCTCAAAATTTTAACCCCTCAATGTTAATTGCATTTGATATGTATTTATTATCTCTTTTTTATTAAATTTTTGTTATTCCTGTTGGTTGTGCATTAGCACTGAAGGCGTAATGAGTACGTTTCCTCAAGCACAGAATTAAAGAATCATAAGTCAAAAGATTAACTACGAATTCTTTATTTAATAAAATAGGATAATTCTGCTTAACTTAAGCATAACAAAAGTAATAATGTTCACGGACATTAAAATTCTGAAGTATTGAAAAGAATAACTTACATATAATCATCATCAGTACTAAATATCATCAGGCTTACCTATATTAGGCAATAAGAAAAATAAACAGGAACATACTTTGCCATCGTACCTTAAAGAGAAGAAAGTACTACTGGATTAGACCTGTGGCCAGGTACAAGTAGCTAGGGTGAAAATCAAATATACTGCATTGCACACGAGCTTTACTTTCTCTCGCCAATATATACCTTGGCGCACGTTCGTTTCGTATGCCTTTCGAGTTTCATTATGCAAAATACCTAAATTTATGCTAACAATTCCTCCTTTCCCCTTTCGAAATTTAGATTCAATTCAAATAAAATTCGCCCAATTTTTACGATTTGTTTTTAAAATTTCTAATTTTAATAATTTTTATAATTTTTTTCAAAAATAATTTGAGTTATAATCTGTAAAATTTTTACCATCATCTTAAAGTAGATATATTTCTAAGCATACCTAGAAAAAATTACAATTTCAATTCAGAATTTCCTAAGTTGTACGGGAATTTACATACTGGCGCATTTTGAAATTTGGCATATTTGTTATAAACGATAATAACGCCGAATGTGGTTCGTGCACTTCGTTAAAATTACTTAAAAGTATGAATGCTGACTTTTTTCCGGTCCTGCTTTACAAAGAAAAAAATCTGATGTGTACACCACATGACTTCCTCATTATATATCGGAATATTAAATTATATGCATTTTTTTCTTGCATTTCATTTAAACTTATTGGATTGAATTAAATATACTTCATCGATAGCGCATAAGCCACAATAGAATAAATGCACTCGTTAAAATTCACTGTATTTGTTTACCATTAAATCTACTTGGTCGATAGCGCATAAACCACAATAGAATAAATGCACTCTTTAAAATTCACTATATTTGTTTACCATAGCGACACTCTGGCCCTAGGTTTACTTAACAGCGCTACATTTCAATCATTTTTTAACTCAGAATGCACAAAATTCATATCATCTTAAGAATTATCTAATCGTTGCCACATTTTCTATTCAAATACCATAATTAGTCTATAACGATGTATAAAAGAAATTAAGCAAAGAACAACAACAACAACAAAAAAAGTTTTTCGCAGACGATTCAGTATTTCTCACATTAATTACACATTAATTCATTCAATTAATTCAGTTCTCACTTCGCGAAAAAGCAAAAATACATTAAAACTCAAAATGTCTGTATTGAAAATTATGAAGTAAAATCTTAAACACTTATTAAACACAAACACTATACTTTTAGTGCCGCCGATTGCAACCAAAATACGAGGTTCACATCTACATGTTATAGCAGTCCTATATACAAAATTTCAACATTCTGAGGCTACTCGTTTTTGAGTTATGCGAGATACATACGTACGTACGTATACGTACACACGAAAAATTATCCTTAGAATTCATTTTAAATTAGTTTTACAATTTTTTGGGGGGAAAAGAGTCCTTTATTCTCTCCTTACGTACAAATGTCAATTAAAAGCATCGTTAAATTGCAGTCGATAGCGGTGAAAATGGATATTTGTGTTGAGATATGATGCCTGCAACTTTTCGCGAATACTTCCTTTTTACTTCGTACAAGGAAGTAAAAAAGAAAAGAAAATAGGTTGCTATATATTAAGAATTTCGCCAAGTGAATTAAATCTTAATTCTTGGCGCAAACTGACAGAAATGTGCCAAAATAAATTTTTGAATTTCTCCGCACATTTGGCACCAAATTTTACAAAATTTAATACTTGGGCATAATTTGAGACCTAGAATCGAAATATGGAAAAAAATTGGCATGTCATTTTTAAAAAAAAGTCCGATTTTTCGTCAAAATACTTAGATTAGAACAATAAGTCGCGCTTAATGAAACATGAAAAACGCAATTTGAATTTCGTCAATCGTCCGAGTAGAACGGGATATATAGGACTGCCTTTTTTTTTTTTTTTTTTTTTTTTTTTTTTTTTTTCGCAGTGCACATGTGTTACAGAGTAGATCTTTGGTTTGCTCATAGAATTTTTTTAAAATGACATATATACATATGTTCTAAAGCTAAACTTAGCATGAAACTACATAAATATTACATGAACTTGCAATGTTTATGTACATGTAGAGATATACGCACGCATAATATGCAATAAAATGAATAATGAACATGCAGCTTAAAAGTATCTATGCGAAGAAATGTAATAAATAAATATAAAATAGAGTACCTGCTTTGTTTTGACTGCATTGTTATTCTATATTGTACATGCGTTAGTTCCTTATTTAAAGATTTGACAGCGTTAAAAATTTCTATAAGTTTATTTGTTAATCATTTTCATCTCATGTAAGTTTTGTCACTGAGAAAGATCAGAAGTGAAAAAAAAAAACGAATAAAAAATCATATAAAATAAAATTCACTATGAAATAATAGCTTAGTGGTTGTTTTAATTTAAGGTGGCTGTGCGCCAACAGGGGCGACCACTAACTTAACACTTAAGTAAATGCCTTCCAGTGTATGGTCATCCTCGCAGACGGAAAACCTGAGCGTGAAAATTTGACGCTTTAATTACTGTGACTGATCAAGATGTACGGCCTACATAAATACTCAAGTTTCATAATATACATACACAAGGTTCTAGTGAGTACATTCATGTATAAATTCATACGCCCATTGTTTGTTTTCATGCAAAATTTACGGGCTATTTAGATTAACTTTAACGACCTCTACGTACGTCCATATGTACCAAAATATCCTGATTAGCATTATGTATATAGCGGGATTGATTTCAAGCAAAAGCACGAATCATTACATAATGTATATTTACAGTTCTGTTATAGAGACATATATATGTAATAAAAGTGGTCAAAACATTTTCATTGACTTGAAGTTCTTTATGATTATTCAACTATTTTATAGAAAGTATTATCAGCAAATCGAAGGAGTGTATTAGTTATCTTTCTTTAAGTATAAATTTCTAGATTCTGAAACCATTATTCTATCTCCACACTAAATGATTGCACTATGATAATCAAAGAATTTTTAGTTCTCTTTTTAGAGACATCTTTAAGTTTCGTAGCCGTACTTTCTGCTCTTATCAATAATTACAAATTATGAACAAATTCAAAATTTACTCAGTGCAATAGCTAATAGTTAGTAGAATTTCAAAGGCAACTTACCCCTTTTTCTCAGCATCTGGCTTTAATCCACAAACATAAATTCTCTACAAACTGAATATGGCGGTAGAATCACACTTTCTGTGATGATGATGTCGTGTCTATGACAGAGTGCAATTATATAGCTTCGAAGCTGTCAAAGTCAGCTTTTGCAACCTCGGCAGCTCTATCAGTATAAAGTAGGTCCACTGGGTCTTCAATGCCGATGTCAAACAGTCTGACCTGGATTGCTGGGCAGCTGAAGATGGGATGGCGAGACAGTGCAATGTCATCTGGGCAGTGAGGACAAATGTTGGTGTAACTACGCTGTCCATCTGCAGAATTCCTCATTCCTTTTAAGTGATGTGTCCTAAGTCTGGTTATGCTAGTCGATATGGCTCTGTCACATTTCAATTTCGGGATGGAGTTTCCTTTAACTTTTGGTCTTTTCAGTGAAGCTTTAATGATTTTCCCATTTTTTTCATCGAAAGCTGATGCTTCCCAGATGAGGTCATCAGGTTGAAAATGTTTATGGCACACCTGTTAAGTAAAAGGGAGACATCATGTAACTAACTTCTTAAAACAACAAACTGTAAAGCAAGATTGTATCACTTTTTATAAATAAAAACATTCAAAATCTAAATGCTTTGGGCAGGTTAAATTTTAAATGCATATACGCAAATTAATTTTTTTTTCAAATATTTAAGGATCAGTTAATACTACTTATAAAAAATCTGATCTTGCCACCATACGACCTCCCGCCTATTCTATGGCTTATACAGCAACGAGCTTCGAAGTATCATTTCCCCTTGACTGTTTGTAAATGAAATGTAATTTGTTGATTCAACAAATAGAAAGCTATAGACTGAAACCTATTTATACCTGTTGGCGGGAGGTAAAAATTATAGCTTGTAGAAAGTTTCCATACCAGAGTAGGAGTATTCTACCAACAATTTATTGAATCTTAATAAATTAATTAGGCGAAAGCAAAGCTCTGAGACACCTACCCGAGAATATGGAATTACTGAGAAGTCCTTCCTAGGTATATATTTCTTAGTCACCTATCTCTAAGAGCACTGTTTTTGGGAAAGAAAAATGTATGCACCTTTTCAGTACCTTTAACATTTTCCCAACAACCAGTTACGCAGAAATTTAAAGGGCATATTTTCTGTAAAAACAGTACAAAAATCAGTTATATAAATACTAAATGTTATAACAATTTAAATTTGCACATTCAAAACATTGCATAATTATACATTTGAACTTCGATACACCATAAATCAATAAGAACGGTGGAGAATTTCAAATGCCATTCAAAAATTTGAGTGAACGAGACTTCAAGAAATTCGTATCTGAAGAACACCTAAGCTTCTATAAAGATATCTCTTATTATACTAAAATTATTACTCGCATCAATGAAGATAATTTTAATATATAAAACATGCTGAAATAATCAAATGAAAATACAGTGGATGGACAAAAATATGGAAACACCTTGTGAAATGCATGTTTGAAAAGAAAGACTGATTTTAATGAACTATGTAGGTGGCGCTGGCGTTTTTGACTACTGACGCCACCAATACAACTTCGTAAATGTGCTAAACAGTTCAGTTGTTGTCGGAGTACTGTTATGTGAGGTTGTCATTGCATTATGTCAGAGTTAACAGACTTCGAAAGTGGACAAATTGTTGGAGCACGTATGGTAGGTGCTTCCGTAAGCAATGTAGCCGAGGTGTTTAGTGTTTCAAGAGGTACTGTATCGAAGATTTATTCCGCATATTTGAAAACCGGAAAAACATCATCTGCTAAATCACAGCGCGGACGAAAGTGTGTCCTGAGTGATCGTGACAGACGATCATTAAGGGCAATTGTGACGAAAAATAAGAAGACCACAGCTGCAAAACTTACTGCTGAAATGAAGGTTGTGTTACCGAACCCTGTGAGTACCAAAACAATTAGAAGGGAGCTTCATAAACAGGGAATTGCTGGCCGTGCTGCAATTGAGAAGCCACTCATCAGTGATGCTAATGCCCGTAACAAGAAAAGGTGGTTTTTAAGTCATAAAGCCTGGACTATAGAGCAGTGGAAACGAGTAATATGGTCAGACGAGTCTTCTTTCACATTGTTTCCCACTTCTGGCCGAGTTTACGTCTGGAGAACGCCATCTCAAGCCTATAATACAGACTGCTTGTTGCCAAGAGTGAAACATGACGGGGGTTCTGTTATGGTTTGGGCAGCCACATCGTGGTTCTCTGTTAGCCCCATGATAACTGTGTCAGGGCACATGACTGCCAAGACTTATGTGAACATTTTGGCCGATCAAGTTCATCCCATGGTACAAACTTTGTTGCCCGATGGTGATGGTGTCTTCCAAGACGACAAAGCCCTTGTTCACACAGCTCACATTGTCCAGGACTGGTTTTCTGAGCACGACGATGAGTTGTCCCATCTCCCCTGGCCACCACAGTCACCAGACCTAAATATTATCGAACCTTTGTGGTCTACATTGGAACGGAAAGTGCGTTCTCGTTATCCACCGCCAACATCGTTATCTGAACTTGCCACTGAAGTTTTGCAGGAAGAATGGTATAATATTCCCTTGGCAAACATACAGGAACTGTATTTATTCATTCCGAGAGACTGCAAGCTGTTTTGGATGCCAACGGGTTTCCTACACCATATTAAGCAAAGAAACATGTTTTTTTTTTAAGGTGTTTCCATATTTTTGTCCAACCCTTGTAATATCAAACTTCAGGTTATTTATGTTTAGAATATTGAACAGTAAAATATATGCTTGAAATCTGAAGAAAGACTTTGTTTGGTAAACTAAACACTATTTATGGGGTGTTAAGATGAATTTACCGCTCTATTTAGTCTAATATTTAAATACTTTGTATGCAAATACACAGTATAAATTTAGAAACCACATAAAATACATCTTTCATTAGTGACAAGTTAATATATAAATTAAACTCACAATAAAAAAAATAAAAAATCTGTTCTTCAAATACTGAATGCTTTGATCACATAACTTAGAATTTTGCCATTTTCACTTATACTTACACTCATTACGCTACGCACTCACATTTACTCTCATTTATACTACACACTCACATATCAGCGTACGTACGTTTGTTAACTGATACATGTAATTATTAATTTAGATTTATTGTATAGGTTTATTTTGAATTACATTAGGTTAAAAATTTGTAAAACTGTAATGAAATAATAAAGGATTATGTTAATTTCTTTCTAAGGATCATGTTAATTTTATGAACAGTTAAATTTTAAGTTAAAGTTCCTTTCCTGTCAAATTCTTAACTGCAACTTACTACTTCCGGCCAGAACGCATTTTTGGAATAACTGTGAATACTTAATGAGGAGGAGCGGTATTTAAACCGCGAAGTTCTACTTGCTGAGTTAGAAGGAAACTACTGACGGAAAGTGTTCTTTCCAAACTTCTCTCTGACACTAATAAGTATATCCTAACGGGTGATCTCAACGCAAAGCACTCCGAGTGGGGGTGCCGTAAAACTAACCAAAATGGTAAGGTCCTCTATGAATTTATAAATAATCACCCAGTTGCCTTGCATGTTACTGAGGAGTATACGTATAGACCACAGAACCCAAGAAATGCAGACCTTCTTGATATTCTTCTGACAAATACTTCAATCCCTATTTATACTGAAGTAAAGCACGAATTGAGCTCTGACCATATACCGGTCATTGCTTACCTAGGCACTACTAAAGAGGCAGAAAATGAAATGATCCGCACGACTGACTGGAATAAGTTCCAGAAGTTTCTCAGTCAGAATCCGCCCATCTTTGATACTCTGAACTCGCGGAAAGATATAGATGATGCAGTTGATACCCTCACTGATTCAATCAATAATGCTATTGAAAATGCCTCTAGACACGTGAGAAGAAATAATAACGCTGGCATTCTGCCACAGGAAATTAGAGATGATTAAGGACCGGAATAGGATGAGGAAAGCGTGGCACCTTACATGGAGCCCTCGCGTTAAAAGAGATATGAACAAATTAAATAAATTAATTAAAAAGAAAATAGATGAGCATAAGAGAGATGTATGGGAGGAAAAAATTCAGAATCTTAGTCCGAATGATGGCAGTCTCTGGACGTTCATGCGTAACTTGAAAAGGCAGCGTACATGCAATAAGCCGATTTATACTGAAAACTCTGTTGCTCTCAACAATAAAGACAAATCGACGGTCCTTGCGGACCATTTAGAAGAGCAGTTCAGACCTAACATGACGCCCATGGACATTAATTTTGTCAATGAGGCATGCTAGTTTGTTAGGGATTGGCTTAATGCCCACACTGCTAAGAGGTACATGGCCACTGCTACCCCCAGTGAGATCAAAGAAATCACAAAGAAGCTTAAAGTCAAAAAGGCCCCTGGCATAGACGGTATTAATAATCACGCACTTAGAAATCTGCCCTGCAATGTCGTGACAAAATTCACGAGTATTATCAATGCGTGTCTTAGTCAATGCTATTTTCCCACAAAATGGAAAATCGCAAAAGTTATTTTATTGCCTAAGCCCGGCAAGGATAACACTAAGCCAGATGGGTATAGGCCCATTAGCTTGCTTCCGGGACTAGGAAAGGTCTTTGAGAGATTAATCTACAGCAGATTGAAAAACTATATTGAATTACTGCCTCCGGAACAATTTGGTTTCCGGAGAAAGCTTTCAACAACGAAGCAGCTGGTTCGGCTCGTCGAGTTTTGTGGGGATGCGCTTCACAAGAAACAAAATTTCGCCTTACTCATGCTAGACGTGGCGAAGGCATTCGACCGCGTCTGGCATGAGGGGCTTATTTATAAACTTATAAATCTCCCTATGGATAGAGAGCTGATTCAGCTAATTATGTCTTTCATCACTAATAGGAAATTCACTGTGGCTATTGGAAAGGACATCTCCAGTTTACGCACCATGAATGCAGGCGTCCCACAGGGGTCCATTTTAGGGCCTGTCCTGTATTTATTTTACGTTCATGACTTCCCTAGGGTTCACATTGGCAGAAATTACTTTCTTGGGTGCTATGCGGACGATACGGCATTAGCCGTAAAGTCCGCAAACGCACACCATGCAATCAAGAAATTACAGGAGCTTCTACCAGTGGTAGAAAAGTGGTGTACGACTTGGAGAATTGCTATTAATGCCAGCAAGTCGCAATTATTATTGATAAGGAGTTAAAATACACAGTTGACTATTAACAACAAGCTCTTCTTATTCTCTGAAGAGATTCCTAGAGTTAGTAAGGCGAAATATTTAGGAGTAATGCTAAATGAAAGATTAAAATAGGGAGATCATATAACAGAGGTCAGAAGAAAAATTTTCACTATTGTAAATAGTCTCATCCTTATATTGGGTAATTATTCTAGCTTAGACCTCAGGAAAAAGAGGCTAGTTTATATCACGGGAATTAGGCCATTGATGACTTATGCGTCGCCGGCCTGGTGCACAGCTACCAAGGAGGATATAAAAAGACTTCAAATCATGCAAAACAAAGTCTTAAGGCTTATCACCCATGCTCACTTTTTTGTGAGCAATGCTACACTGCACTGTGACTTAAAACTGGACACTCTAGAAGAGCACATGAATAAGATCAACAGGAAATTCTTCACGAAAGCTCTGAACTGTGACCATATGAGAAATTTTGATATCTTTACCTACGAAATATTGAATGAGGACTCCAAACTGCGCCCACTTGCGGCCCACCTTATCAGGGACCCGAACTTTCCCACCTAGTGCCCACCTGTAAATAATGTACCCAATGTGTTTATTAGCATTCTTAATTTTGTATCTTACTTATTTATTGTACTGTGTATTTCTTAAATTCTCTAGTTTTATTCACATTCTACACTCATTTTATGACTCCCACTTAGTCACGCCTTTACCGGGCCGGTTACTTGCTTGTGAGCTCTTGCGTTGCTGGTCAACCTATTCTTTATCCGTCTTTCTCCTCCTTACTGCGGACATTATGTGAAGATAGTTCTATGTTATTGTGCCCATCCGGCATAAATTTGATTGAGCCAGATAAACTACGGATCTCAGTGGTATTCTGGCTATAAGTTATCAGTCAGTCAGTTGCTGAGTTAGAGAGAATAAGAGTTCCTGATTTGCGCGCGCCTGCCTTTTGGCTACTCTCTCTCAAAGCTGTTATTACGCTCGGTCGTACTCAGGCCCTTGATAAGCTTCGTAGTAAAATAGATATAAGGGGCCAACTCGATTAGAATCTTGATAGTTTCGGCTAAATCTCTTTAGTTAATCTTAGTTTTAGTTTATTTTCTAAACTCTTAAGTTCAAGCCCAAATGTCGACTTTTATTGTACACTCCAAGACGGAGTTTTGTTAAATCTTATTGGAATAATAAAGGGTTAGTTACCCTTCCACCTTGTTGTTTCTTGTCACACGAACTTCAGCAATTATTCGCAAACTAGTGCTTAAGGTTACTCACTTTTGACTGCAAATATACGGTGGTAAACCTCACAACTTTTATAAAAAAATATACGTAACATTAGATACTGCACACATAAAATTAAAACCTCAGTGAAGCATTTAAAAAAATATATATTAAGTAAATTCTGGCATTAATTTAATTCAACATTTGTAATAGCAAGAGTTTATTTCAATGAACAAAGTATAAAGTTACATTACAATAAAATACGAACTTACCAAGTATTTCTTCTCCTCGACAGCACGTACTAACATTCCACTCTATGTACACCGCAAAACAATGGCTTCAAATTTGAGAATCCAAACCTCGAGAACATCACGTGAGCCTACTAACTTTGATGTTACACTTGTTTCCACAACCTGTCCGTTGGCTTTATAATATAGGAGGCACTGGCTCGATCCGTTCCCCAAGAGCGAATCTTTCGCGACAATTTGTAATTGGCAAATTTTTGTGTTTTCAAGCTGTATTGTTATTAATTTTACTCTCAACACAGCGAAAGCGGATAGACCGGAATTTTCTAAGGACCGGACGCACCTGGGAAACCTGAAAAAATTTCATTCTCCTGTTCGAGTGGCAACCCTGTGTAAGGAAATTCCCTTAGTAAAACAGTATTAAAATTTAAGATCATACATTACAGAAATGCGAAAATAGCATAAAAAAGTAGTGCTGTTATTCTGAGTAAGAGTTTTAAAGTATAAATACTGCTTTTTGGCAAATGAAAAGATATTATTAGATGTAGCAGCAGCGGTTTTCCATTGAGAATTCAATAAAGCTGTGAGAGTGTATTTACCTGCAAAGGTGCGCAAAGGTGTTTTCGTTGTTCTTCTGATGTGTAAAGGAATGAGTCCGCTTCTTTTGAAAATCCTCCACAAATGCATTTTCCTTTTTTGGAAGACAGTCCTAATATACACTCTATAACAAAAAAAAAAAAAAAAAAATCGACGCGCCAAGAAGGAGTTGTCTGATGGAGACAAAAATTGCTGGATAGGATGATTATATACAGAATAGAAAATTGTTAAAATTTCAGAACATTTAAATGATTTATTTCAGAGTTTCCTAGTTATAAAATGACGAGCTCAACAACCCATTACTAGCCTGGATGCAAGCTGCCATACGGCGTAGCATAGACAGATAAAGCTCCTGGATGGTTGGCAACGGCATTTCTTGCCAAATTTCCTCCAAGTGTCGGGTTATGTCATCAACATTCCCTGGTAGATGCAGTATTCCCTTCCCATCATATCCCAGACATGCTCGATGGAAGAGAGATCTTACTGTCCAAGGAAGTGTTTGATAAGCTGAAAGATAGTTCATAGCAGCACGTGCATATGTGTTCTGGCATTATTTTCCTGAAAAATAAGGCCAGGGTACTGTAAACGAAACAGTAGCAAATCAGGTCTCAGAATGTCGTCGACGTACCGCTGTGCTGTAAGTGTGCCTCAAATGACGACCAAAGGGTCCCGGCTCTCATGGAAAATGGCATCCCAGACTTCAACTGCTGGTTGAGGGCCTGTGTGGCGTGCAATTGTGATAGCAGGATCGACAGGTTGCTCTGGTCGTCTCCAGACACGTCTTCGATCATCGTGACGACACAGCTAGAAGCGGGATTCTTCGCTAAAGACCATACGTCAGCATCATTCTAACCTGATCGAGCCAAGCACCACTGTAATTTGGCTCGGCAGTGTGCAGGCGTGAGTGGCAGGTGACGTTACGGTCGGAACGAGCGTAGAATTTCGCTCTATCAGCCGTCTGTGAATGGTCATGGCTGATACTCGTGTGCGGTTGGCACGTCTACTGGTTGACAGCGATGAATCCGCCTCTGTGACAGTCCCTCTGTCCCCCCGATCTGACAGTCCCTCTGTCCTCCCGATCTGCTCTGGCTCTAGGTTGTGGCCCTAGGTACCATTATGACGCTGAAATCTGCCGTTGTCCACCCATTCTTGCCAGCATCTTTTAAACGCCGCATCTCTTTGACTCATTTTGCTCAACCTCCCTCTTTCAATCCAATGATACGTCCTCTTTCAAACTCTGACAGTTGCTCGTAATGAGCTTGATCCTGTGGCGAGGAAATTTTTCAGTCTTTCAAAAATATCCTAAGTCGCAATAAAAGAGAAATTTTTGAGGACAGTTCAAGAACTGCGGATGCGCTGGAGATCGCAATATTCATTCATTAGACATCAAATTTTAATCATTTAAACATATGGTCAAGACATAGTAAATTTCAAAGCAATCGAATGATTCCTTCTTGATCCGTCGAGTTTTTGTTGTAGAGTGTATTTTCTTATAAGCTAGGCAGAGTGACCTTTTTCAGGCACTTCCCCAATATCTGCTAACATTTGTCTGAAACATTCGCAGGGGAATTTTTCATGGCATGTCAATGGTGTTTCATAATTCTGAGCTGTTTATCCATTGTATGTGTATTTCACTATGTAAAGCATGTTGTTAGCATATAAGTGGCATGTTGTTAGCATGTAAGCATATAAGTCGAATGAATAGTAAGATCTGTTTTTGTTGTTACTTGATGAGCTGAATGAATGTTATTTTTCATTTCAAACCTGGAATGAATGCTGTTTTTAATTTCATAAATAATTATATCTTCCTTTGCAAAGTGCATTTCGTTTCGTCCTAAGTCCAGGGTAAATTCGTACTTCCGCAAAAACGTCCAGTCCGAATATTAATTCGTCCTTGATACTAGCGACCAAAACCAAGTGCTGGTAGGTCTCATTTCAGCAGGTAATGGTGATGTTAATTTTACCTTCAATCGGAATCTTATCACCTATCACTGCTTGTAGAGTGACACAGGGTGAAGTCCAACTCAAAGTTTAGTTCAATTTCCAAGCTACACCTGTTCTAATAACCATTACATTTGGCGCATCAGTGATTATCTCAGAAGGATGCTTATTCACGTATCCTTAGACGAACAATCCATTATCTCCGCCGTTCATTAAAGATATCTGTAGAACTTTCAAAGGGGCTGCATCTCTGCCTGGCAACCTATGGTCCGTGAGATTGCCGCATTTCAGATCCCCTGTATTGTTTTACGTGTTTTTGGGTTCAGGTTTCTTGGTTCTCTCGGTTTCTGTTCACGTGACAATTCCTGCGGAAATGTCCTTCCAGTCTGCAGTTCCAGCACTTCATTGTTTTGTTTCCAGTATTGCTTTTATTCGGCTTTCTGAGTCCCTCCTATTTCTTCTCTCAGTTTTCCGACATCAAATTTTGGAACTTCTATTTGAGTAGCTCTATAAGAAGGCGATCTTCAACTCGAACTTCCTGACGTAGACCAACGCAGATTTTAGGTCTTTCAGACACGACAGTTTGAGAGCCTTCTGAATTTCTGCATTCTTGATTGGATTGACGAAATGCATCAGGGCCAGATTTTCGCGGATATCAGGTGGATAGTCCGGATATGCTTGATACGTCAAACTCTCGATATCAACCCCTAGTTTTTGAAGGCTTTTCGTGATTTTCTGCTGGCGAGTTTTCAACTGCAGGCGGTTACAATCCTTTACGCAGTCTTCCCCGAAACTCACTTCCAGCGCATTCGAGAGGACACTGAAGATTGAAATCTGGTCTTCAGGGAGCACTCCTAAGATATCTGCAGCATCGCCTCGGAATGATGCAGTCAACTGCGATGCTCTTATATTGGAGTCCGATATATTTCCGCCACAATCGAAAGCTTGGTCTTATATACACTCAGTGATGAATTTCCATTGTATGTGCTTGGTTTGATTACCGTATGGGAGAAACCTTCTTCGGGTTCGTTCTTGGGCTCAGTCGGGGTTTCTTTCAAAACATCTGCTTCTTTCCAGAACTTTCTCAATTTTTCTTAAAATCTTTCTTCCACATCTTCTATTTTTGCTCCAGTTTCTTAAGTTCCGTGATATCGTTTTTAACCTTATTTTACTCCACTTCTACCTGTTGGAATTTCTCTTGCAGATTTTTTTGTCCGGCTTTCATCGCTTCTCGTACGGCTTTCATCTCTTCATGTCTGCCTTTCGTCTCGGGTAACAAGTCCATCAAAGCCTACATTTTCTGCGCCATGGCTTTCTCCTGCAGGCGGATTATCGGCATTGAATCTCATATCTCAAATCTGACACCAGTTGTTGCGTTCTACGGGTTCGTGGATTTGGAGTGATTAATGGCAATACGGGAAAGCACTAAAGTTCAGCTCCCGATAAGGTCGATCACTCTTAAGCTGATCTCTGAACTCAAAACTCTCAAGAGACTATTCACGATAAAAATGCTGCTCCGCGTACAGGCTGGGAGTTTATAGCTTTTGACCTGCCTTCGAGAACAATCTGGAAAAACCGTTCTAGAATGTGCTCACTAAATCTTTGGGATATCTTCAAATGTGTCTCTAAATGTCGGCAGATGGGAGATTTCGCGTCAAATTTGGCAACCATAACTTTCCTTGCCATTTTCTGGCAACCCAGAACCCGCTTTGCAGGGAACCTATCTTACCGCAGTCGAGCGTTTCGCAATAATACTCATATATCCTATATCGGAAAGAACAGCTTCCCTATGGTAGAAATAGTTTCTTTTCGTGCTTCATCAAATTTTAGTGGCCAGTTCATAGCCCAAGTTTTAGGATGGTTCGATGAACAAGGCAATCTGGCCGATATGCTGTCTACTCCAGTTAATTTTTTGCTCCATTGACAGTATTAAGAACGTTGAGTGTGTTTTATCATTCTCAAATAAACAAACGGAAAGCATGAGACGAATGTCCAAGGATTTTTCTTTGAGTATCATAAATATGAAGCATGCTTTTCATTTGCTTATTATGCATTTGAATCACGGTTTTAGGTTATTTATGTGTCTTTGTCGTAGTATTTTGTATCGAAAATGTAAACAACTAACTCTCTTTTAGAAATTTATCCATAAAAGACTTCCTTCTAAGACAGATAACCCGCAGGTATTTTGAGCTAAGCAATTAATCTGCCCAACAAATAACAAACCATGTTCACTCTTTGACAAATAGGACTCACGAATTATCTAAGTAGAAGAGAGAGATTCAGATTTAGTACACTTCCGAAACTTTAGAACTTCCGAAAGATAAACTTGCTGCTGGAGATAGAAATGTTTTATTTCCTACAATGTTGCCCTTGGTTGCTTTGAAATTGTTGAGTTTCTTACTCAAAAATTTGCTAAAGTTTTAAAAAATATGAAATAAACAATAAAACAAATTCGAAATTCCAAATGCCAGCTTCCAGGTGCCGATTTTTGGGTGGAGGACTACAATATTCAAACTTTGATAATTTCTGTCCCGCTGTTTATTAACAGTATGAGAAATATACATACATTCATGCAGATTCTTCGTTATTCAATTTCATTAATTGTAATGCTGGGCTATAATATTTGTTAGTAGTAATTTGAAAGTGAAACGAGCATTTATAGTGAACCGAAGCAAAATGCTGTTTCGAGACTAATAGCGCTTCTTGGCTAACGCTCCCTTGGACTAAAAATAGTAGATAAAAACTATATTTTTTTCAATACTCACCAGAAAGAGGCAACATGAAAACTTGGCCTTATAAAACCTACAGTTGTATAAACCATATGTTGTCATAGGCCATATACTTGTAATAAATAAAGCATCATTAATTTAGATGTTATTATTGAAAAAGAACTAAAATTTATTTCCAATTACACTTAGTTTGACTTTAATTGCAATAATATTCATTAACTAGCTTAATATCTTCCTCATTTAAGTTAATAAAACAACCAAAATGTTGGAACTTTTGCAGAATTTTAATTTATTTAATATCAGATAAAAATATAAGTCTGATCATTTTCGTCATTTTAAATGAAAATGTAATTTTTTTCTCCTTTATAAACGCAGAATTCCCATTTGATAAAAAAAATATTCTAATTAATGCAACTTTCACCCACTTCGACATCGTATCTAATGAGGAAAAAAAGTATAAGAGTGAAAAAAAGTTTAAATTCTCGTATCTTTCTGAAGTCAAAAAATCATTAGGAGGCATTATTTTATCTGAAAAACAGAACTTACATGCATATCCAAGCGAAAAATTCATCATCACTTTTAACGACAAAATTAAACCGTTAAATTGCCATAGATATAAAATAGGAAGGAAAAGTTTAGCAGTGCTATAAAAAAGAATGGACATTATCTTGAATTGAAAGTGGCAGCTGATGCCATTAAGAAAAAAGAAATTCTCATTTGATAACTTCTGTAATTTTTGGAAAAAAGTAATTTATATTTTATCAGTTAAAGAATCAGCTCGTTACGTTTACAGTGCGGGGGAGAAAAAGATTGAACGGAGGCTTGAGTAAGACTTTACCATCAATTATGATTCGGAAGATATAAAAAAGAGAAGAAATGATGAATCAAATATTCATTCCAAATGAAACTTAACCATTTGCGCCAATTTATTATAGTGGATTTTCTAGCTGTCGAAGCTGGAAGGAAGAAAAGTAGGCTGGGAATTAAAACTTAGAGAATAAAACGTTGCTTTAAAAAGCAGTTTTCAATATTTTCTGTGTATTTTTCTTTGAATATGTAAAAAGATACGTAAGTAAATTGTACAAACGTTTAGTGCATTAGTAAAGCCCATTCGTCTTTGCAAACTGTGTGTGCACATTTATAAAGAATTTTCTCCTTTCTTGCTGTATGCCTGTAGAGACACTAGGTATACTTTGGGAAGCTGGAAAGATGAAAAATTAACAACGCCTTCGCCGGGAATCGAACCTCGGACCTTTGGAATACCGGCGCAGTGTGCAGATCACCACATCACAAAGGCACGCCAAGAAGGTGGGAGAAATACCTTTTATACTCCCCCTTTTAAAAAGCGACTGGGGTTTTTAGGGGAACTAATCGCAAATCCTGGGTGAGAAAAATTATCATCCAACATCCTTTTAGTTCGGGCGCCACTGTACAGACATTAGGAATTTTGGGAAGCAGGTAACATGAAAAATTAGAAATCGCCTTCGCCGAGAATCGAACCTCGGACCTCTGGAATCCCGGTCCAGCGGGCAGAACCACTACACTACGAAGGCACGCTCTAGGAATGCAGAAGCCTTATATGCCTTGATGGTGTAATTGGAAACACGTCCTCTGGAATCGGAAGGCTACTATTTCAAGTCCCGAAGAGGGCATCCCAGTTTTTGTGTATTTCCTGGTGCAATAAATACCTAATCGCTCTGCACATACTTACATTTATAGGTATTTAATTACATCGTAAGGATCCGTGAAAGTAATATAATCAGTTTGAGAACAGCACGGAGGATTTTTTTCGTCAGCGAAAATAAAAAATAAGCAAAAACTAAAAACATCATACTAGAAATCGGTCAATCATTCAGTTACTCACTATCTTCGATGTATTTTTCATATTATTGGAATGTATTATAATGGGTGAAAAAATTATTAACTTCTCTTAATACAATTTCGAAACGAAGAAAGAAAACGAAGTTTTTAATGACTGTGTTTAGGAGGAAATGACTCGTATTCAGTCGTATTACTTGGAGAAAACCAAGAAAACTCCTTTGCAGTCAGCCTCGAAATATCTTAATGCTCTGAGCTTAGAGCTCTTATCTTTTTCTTCTTCTTTGCGTGAAAAATCTTTACATCTTCTTTCCATACTAAATTGGGCTAAACTGAGGTTCTGTCTCAGCTTTTCTTTTTTCACTGAAGGGCTTCATTTAGGATATACAATTAATCAATTTGCTAATTGGGGTGCAATTCACAATTTATTTTAATAGATATTTTATTTTTATTCTGACAACGAATTTATTTAATTATGTTGTGTTTTAATATTCTATCATGTCAGGGAAAGAAATTCTGCCTTTGGCACTGGGTGATATCAGTTTCTTTAACCTTTAATCAAACCGTGTTAGAGCAAAATATTGTTGTGGAAAAATCATGTTGCAGGGCAATTTTCTCCATTTCCCGCCTTAGCTGCGGTAGAATTAAAGCGCATTTTAGGAATACTGTATTGGAAATGAACTATAAATATAAGCTAGTCTTTAAGCTTGTGGTAAAACTTCAAGCATCTGACAGTTTCTTAATGAATAATATAAATGGTTTAAGACTAAGGGTCATGTGCATGCGTTACAAATCTTAGCTATTATGCCTCAAAAAAGGTCTAAAAGCACAACCTACCCCCAACTCTGTTTTGGATCCACCTGTGAATATTTCTAATTGAAATAATTTAGTCGGTAAATTTACAAGCAAGTTTTCTAGGAATAAATATGCTGGATGTAGGTCTTCATTTTGTTTGAGTATTTCATAATCTTAGAGATGACTGATAGTGCAATGACTTATCTTCGGACAGCTCGTGGACTTTCTGTGGCCTACATGTTTAGTTTTGGGCTCCATAACACAGACAGTTGCATACCACTACTTGGTTCAGCATCAAATAACCAAAGATCTACATTTTTGGTCCTATGCGTCAAACAATGCTCTTGAAGGGTTTCAGCAGATTCTCAGGAATAAATCTCTTCGGCAGAAGCTTCAAACTCTAATGAACAATCTTATTATGAACAGCGACTATCTCCAAGCAGTATAAATTTAATTTTTATGAATAACTTTTAGCTATTAATGTTATTGATAAAAGTAGGAGTCAGAAAAGTGGCTTATAATTTTAATGATCTTAGTTTTACTTTTAAATATTATTTTGTTACTTTTATTTTTTCTTTTAGTTTGTTATTTATTAATTATTTAGTTTGTTATTTTATTTCATTCATTTTTGTTTTTGTAACATTATTTGATTTTGTTAAAAAAATTTCTAAACTGTTTAATTTTCTCAAAATTCGCAAAATACTTTCTCAGAATTGTAAAATTTTCTCAAAATCTCAGAACTTATGTCAAAAGTATCCACGAACAACTCTGATCATCAACTTTGCATTACTCTTGGTAAAATATTCTATAACAGTGCTTTAATTTTTCAATAATTTTACAGTTATCAAAATCCTTTATAACAAGTAATTTATACCTGTAACAAAATTTTATACTTCACAAAAAATATCTGTAAAATGTAACATTCTTTGTACCAGTGTAACATTTTTTTGTAAAAGTGTAAAAAATTCTCTCTAACATTTATCTCACCACTATACCAAAATTTTGTTTTTAAATAATTTTTTTTTCTTTTTAAATAAAAGTCGCTAAATGAGCAGAAAAAGCTGAGTCTTTCAGACGGAACAGATGCTCATTCTATGGTTTCAAGTACATTACCGGCACATTATTGGTGATGTTTTGCTTAGCTGAACATGGCAAGACCCTCGATAGCTATCATTCTAAGAGAGAAGCTTACGTAGAGAACTTCATAAAATAAATTGACTTACGCTATGCATGATTAAAGCCACAAAAACGACAAGCAGTTATCGCGTTCATTGGGATTTGAACATGTATCGAAATGACTTTGTCCATCCGGCCAATGATAGGCCGATGATAGGCTGCATAATATAAACTAATGCAATATCCATTGTGCAAGGTAGGCACAACTAACTAAACTGGCTATCGGCTTAACGAAATTTGTAGCAGAAGCAACAAGTAAACATGCTGCGCAAGTGTGTACACATTCATAGATCATTTCTGGTTTTATTTATCTTCATAGTCACAGTACTACATCAAGAGACCATACTTATACGGATATAAGGAAGAGCTACTTGCTGTTAATAATAAGATACTTCAGCTTATATATCAAGCACATAGGGTAAATATTTGCTGAAACAAACCGAATTAAATGTATTTAGTCTGTAGGTAATGGTCAGTCACACCAAGGCGATAATCGAAAATTTAATTCTATTATAGATAAAATCCTAAGTTCCAAAGAATGATTTCAACATTTTAACACTAGCTTCTTCAAGTAGCCATTAAAATAGAAATTTTGAGTATCTGAGGAGAGATTACCCCTTTCCTTATTGAATTCATTCAGTCGTAGTGGGACATGCTGAGACAATCAATTCATATTTACACAGAATCAATTATCAAAGTCTGATTAGCAATATTTCATATTAAGTGGAAGTTATTCGGAATTAGTTCAAGGTACCTCTTTTATCAACTAAGCTAATAGCTAAGTTGGTAAAGTAGCTGCTCAATAAAAAGGAAATCACATTATCTCTCCTTTAAATTTCAGTAAAAAAAGGGAAATAAAAATGTAAGAGTTAATATATTAGATATATTTAAACCCTATTCGAATCGACTTAAGCTGAAGAGCATGGACTTTCCCTGATGCTCATCACTTCAGCTCTAATGTAACAACAACAAATTTTATACATGTTACTGCAGCTGAATGCAGCTACAAGGGTTGGAGTCTCAGGTGAGAACACACATATCAGGCAAGGGGCGGTAGTCCAACCAAAAATCACCTGTAAGATGCCAACCAAATCACTTGCCGAACATTTGGTTTCCATACCGGATTCTTAACGACTTTTTATTTTCCTCCCTTACCACCTTTTGAAACCAGGGCTTACATAAGCATTCTGAACCGCACCACGCGCATAAGGGAAAATCCGTGCTTGTGATTGGACCTACTTTTCGATGACACCACTTTCTCTTGGCGTATTGACATTTAGAAGGTATTCTTACGATTTTGTTTTTGTTGAATCATGCGCACGAGAGACACGGAAATATTACAATTATCGTTTGTTTTCTTTTAACAATAATACCAGACGAAAGGTTTACTTGCAGCTTTCTGCATATGGCTTGCTGTTTCATGGAATAATACAATTATTAAATCCATTAAAGATGCTGTTAATACCAGACGCAAAATTAAGCGCTTAAATTATATAAATAGCAAATTCATAAATTTAATACAAAAACCAAAACATATAGGATTACCCGACGATTTCGACTCAACTGTAAAGGCACTGTGTGCTCGAGGGTGTATTATTACTGCAATTTTGTTGCGTTTGTTTCCTTTCACATTGCAGAAAATGTTTTGCAACTGCATATGTTATTTCCATGTCAGTGTCCATGTCTTTCCCATTTCTGATATTCTGTTGCCTTAAATTTAAAAAAAAAGGTGCATTCCGTATTATCGCAGTATTTAATACATGTGTATAGGGAAAGGAGTTTTCTTTTCTGATAAACACTATTTTATGAGAAAGTACAAAAGATATTACACTTTAAAAAGGGACAATACTGATAAAGTAATACTATTCAATTTAAACATACGTATCTTTATTTCTCTAATCCAAATCTATTGTAGTCTAACTTTAAAAATAAATTTTACTCTTCCTGACTAACTACAAATATAGTGAATTTACTGTGTATTACGTTAACTCTCAACATTTTTGCTATCTGCGGAAACTGACTTGTCTCGTATTTTCAGAGATTACATCTGCAGAGAAAGAGTACATTAATGAAGATGAAATAATGAATTAATAATCCTCACAGCTTTACTATGAACGGTTTTAAATTAAGAATACATTTATTAAAAATCGCTGCACCTAATATTAATACACATTTACGGATTTAGCACACTTAGAAAAAATAATACTTTTTCTCTCTAGGGGGGAGGAATTCAACACAACTTTTCAATTTAATTCACAACTCCACAATGCTCTAAGAAGTGTAATCTTAATCTCATGGCACCAAAAATACAGCGCATGTCATTAACAGTAATAATCTTTTTGATACTGCTATCAAAATAAAGACTGTAAACATTATTACTGTAAACATTTATCACTGTAAAAGAGTATGGAAATGTACCTTCGAACCTAAGCAAAGGCTTCCTAAGCGTAGCGGAAATCATCGGAAGCCATACCCAATCCCGAAAAGGCATTTTTCCCTACGCGCGTGGTGCGGTACAGAATGCTTACATGCAACCGGGCCGGAGAGCTCACCACTTTCTGTTCTGGGCGCTATTAATAAGGTGTAACGTAATCGCTCGGAAATCTGCCTGGTGGTGAAAAATGCTCTCGCTAGTACTATGCTGGCTGCCCTTCACCAAGGTCATACCCGCTATACATATTTTAAGTACGAAATTTATTCACATTATTTGCGTTTGCCCTCTATGCTGATGTATGGTAAATTTAAAAACATAGCTAAACTAGGCTTTGTTGTATATAAAAAATTAATAATATGCTAATCAAGTGAAAGAATTACTATATAAAGCAATACAAGCCTGAAATTATAAGATCATTCTGCTAGTTTGACTTGCATAAACACCGATTAGCCTGTTTTTCTGATTTCTGATAAGTGCATATTGCATATGTATGCTTACTGCATATTGCATAACGCATGCTAACGAAAATAAAAATAAATATTAAATTTATACATATCTTTTAAGATTCCTCATTTAAACAATTAAACGAACAATTCTCTCTTTTAAGATTTTAAAATTTATTTATTTATTGAACTTTTTAAAGCTAGCAATGAGATTTATCTACCCTGTTTATATACAATTTTATTTGTCTTGGGATTTAAATGTACATTTACGTTTCTCCACTAGCTCAGATTGTTTTCTTTTTATTTTCCTTTGATCGTGAGAAATAATCAGCCAATTCTTCTTTTTATTTCCGTCAATTATTCTCCGGTTTAATATCGGGCCTTACTGAAGCTCACTTATTTTATTTCATAGTTTTCAATATTTTTCCTATGAAATATATATTCATATAGAAAGAAGCACATAACATGTTTTCTGTTTGTCAGGTATTACATATAAAAATGTTTAATGAAATTAAGTAAAGTTGCTCTAGTAGAAAATTGTTCAAATTTAAAGAAAGACACGGAATGTCAACAAAATAGAATGCAATTTTTTTTTAAGATTTGTTTGGTCTTTAAATGATCTATTTTAATTTTCCCCTTCAGAGTTTGAATTTCCGTTTTATTAAAATCTTTACCATAAACGAAACTTACAGAGTTTGCATATCATTTTATATGTGTGTATACAGGAGGTTCGAAACAATGCATCGACTAAATCTTGGATTTTTCATTAGACTTAAATGGATGACTATGGTACTTTAATTGATTAAATGGATGACTATGACTACTTTTCCTGCTGTAATATTAGTTACGGGGTTGGCATGGAACGAGATATAAAAAATGGGCTAATTATCGTAGTCCTTAACGATACTAATGTTTTAGTCATACACGACACATTAGCAAAAATATGCAGTTTAATTTTGATGTGCTCCCTCGGAAAGAAAGCGTTTTTATGAAAACGGTTTTAAGATCAAATAATTAAAACAAAGCAAGCATCGATAACGACAGCAATCTCATTCTTCTGAAGAAAGGTAATCATACGACAAAAGCTTCCTGAAAATAACATTATTTAAATTTTCAGTGAATCTTAAATAATGTTCAAATCAACTACATCTGTTAAGTTTCATATAAAATTTTGTTAAAAAAAAAAAAAAAAGAATTAAAACATTAATTTAGAAATATTGATTTCAAATTATCATTTGTGGAAATTCTAAAATTCTAAATTTTGTTTATTATGAAAATTCACGTTTATGCGACGTCTAAAATCCATATTTTTTTCTTACAAGGAAAATTGTTTACATCATAAATATTTGACAAACATTCCCTTTTCAGCCCTTATTTCTTATGTTATGGATAGGAATTTTTTACCTCAATCATCTTTAATAGGAAGATATAACTGTGCTTTCTTTAGAGCGAAAATTTCTCACTCTTGAAAATTATTTTCCATTTTTGTTTTCCTTTCCCTACAAAATGATCAATCTGCTATTGAAGCAAATACGTAAATGCAACTTTATTCAAACCCTTACTCCTTTTTAATATATTTTTATTAAATAAACGGACCCTAAAGTAAAAACAGTTAAAAGTGTAATATATTTAAGTTCTAACATCTTACAACACTGTCATTATGAGTATAAGAAATGTTAAAGTAGGCAGTTCTTAGAGAAATAAGCATTTTATGTATGTTAAAGACATTATAAAATAACACATTTAGAAACCTTAAACAATTTTAGATGCTTTAAATATCGCAAATGAGCTCTTACAAGTTAAGATTATTAATAAAAAGTTTGAAATTATGTGAAAATATTTAAGTTGACAGTTTTATACCATGTTTCTTGTAGATATAGACTTTGTGTGAAAAAACGTTACTCTTTATTTTCATGGGTAATTTAGCAAAAGATATATGCGGCTGTTTACACTGATATATGCTAATGTAGCAAGCAAAATTTATTGTCACTTTTATTTATTGCCGATGCATAATAAAAAAAAAAAAAAAAATCCTGTATTGAAGGGTTGTTTAAAAGAAACTATTCTAAAGAACTGCAATGTACTTAGACAGATTTTTTTTTTATTTAAAGCATTTTATCTAAACTTTTGAAGTTTTATATTTTTAAATCATTTTCTATGCGTCTAGAAATTTTTTTCGGGTTCAAAGTTTTTCCTATCAGTCTCAGCATCAGTTTTAAAATTCATCTCTTCCATATAATGTTATTCAAGGGAACTTTTTTTGCATGTATTATTATATAAATCTTTATCGTAATTTGCTATTAATTGAGTTACAAAAGAAATAATGTAGATGAAATTAATTAAGTTATACTATAGAATTATTTAACAAATATTTAATAATAGGGCAGAAGTTTGCTAAACATCAGAAAGTACAAAATTAATTTCAAGTTGAAAAAATCACAAGAAAAGCATTCGTTTCTTTTCCCCCTTTTTTTTAATTACATTTCTATTTATAGGCATAATATTGCATTTACTAAAATACAGTAATTAACGTCTGAATCATTTGGACGAGGAAACCTTCTAGTTGTATGAATAACTAAGAAACCAATTAAAAGCCATAAAATAATAACTGCCAAAATAAACTAATGAGAAACCACATTAATTAAAAATAAATAAACGAAAGAAATAAAGTAAAGATGGTGTGTATGTTATGTAAATGCATGCAAATTTATCTGACTGATAAGTGTAAGAAATTAAAAAGAACATACAAATCTCACTAGGATGCAACAAATATTTGTCTAGAATGAGCGTAATTGATATATAATTTTAAAAATGTATTTTATTAATTACATTGTAGTCATTAGGTTACTTTGATGAAGGAGAGATGAAAAATAAGCAAGCTCTCGCCGGGATTCGAACCTAAACCTCTCAAATGCGGGCCGAGTGTGCTACCGTTACACCACAAAGCATCAATTTATAACATCAATAACATTAATTGTATGAATGCTTCAGAATTTATGCGTTATATATAACAGAAATTATAATAATGAGAGACAGGATTAAAAATATAAAATGCATGTTAGGGCCTTTTAATCAAAAGTAAGGGCTTATTGCTGTTAAAGAATTCACCCTCTTTCACTGACATAGAATTTACTGCTATAAATTTTCAAAGCTAAGCTAAATACTTTTACGAACCATGATTTATCAACAACGCTCCGAACTGGATGTTTAGCTGACTTCAAAGATAATAAATGCGGTATTAACATACTATAAAGCTATGTGAGTTGAAAAATTGAAAGACTAGATTGTGTACGTCTAGAATGTCAAAAGAAGTGTCTTTTTTTGCATTATCGAGGTATAAAATCATTCTATAATTATCCTTCTCACATTATCTGATGCTTGAAGATAATACACATATAATTTAGAGCAATTTAAATATCAGACAAAATATATGCGGATATCTGAGGAAAGCTGGTTAACTCATACTCAATTCTGCTTTGTAATGCTAAACGTTCAAAAGCAACAGAATCCACATAAAAGACACTAAATTAGAATTAGAATTAGCTCAAGTACCCCTCATTCCAAAGATTTAAATTAAACACGTAGATTTCAAATTTCTCCATAGTATTCCCGTTATGCTTTCTACTACTTTGATACTTTTGATATGCCTGTTTCAGCAGGAATTATATCCTGCTATTACAGGTACCTCAAAAAACCCCGGTTAGAGGAGACATAACATAAAGTGCTGCGCAGGAATACGTTGACAAGGAACTGTGGGAAGAGTGTGTAGATGTGGCGCAGGCCAGTGTAAATGAAAATACCATACTTTTATACTTTGAAATTGGGTGGAAGAAGTTAAAAGTATTTATGGGTTATTCCGATAAATGTGGGTTGCATAGAGCCTTAAATTGATGTCAATTTCTAGGAGCTCATGCTTAAAATTCTCTGAATAATTTACCTTCGCGTTGGTGATGGCTTTGTTGAAAAAATTATTGTTTAATTTATTGATGAATAAAGCCAGACTTTGGAGTTTAAGGTCTCTGCGTAGCTGTTCATTGCGAACGAACCAGGGAGCTCCGGTGATTTTTTGTAAGTAGTTGTTTTGGAAAATCTACAATTTATTTAATACGGAGGAGGGAACAGAGTACCATGCAGGGGAGGCATATGTAAGGATGGGTCTTAATATTGATGAGTAAATGTGCTTCTTGCGAGCAACATCCAGTGGTGAGGAGGCGTCAAGAAAGTTTCGGAGCTTCCTAGAGACTCCTATGGCTTTCCTGATGGTCATGGAAACGTGTGGACCCCATGTAACAGAGCCGTTAAAACGAATTCCCAGGTATGTAGCCTCTCTGACTTTAGGTACTGTTTCATTAAAGAGGGTCAGATCTGCATCAATGCTTTTCTTCTGTGCAGTCCTATCAGTAATAACTTGGATTTTGTGGCATTAATGGATGTTCTCCATTTGCGACACCATTCCTCAATCTCTTATGTGTGGTTTTGTATTCTGGTCATGGCATGTCGGAAATTAAGTGAATTAGAAAGAATGACGGTATCATCCGCGTAGCAAGCGGTGATGTAGTCTGTATTTCCAATCATAGGGAAGTCCTTAACATATATAAGATAGGGAATAGGCCGAAGGATACTTCCCTGGGGATGCTGGTTTTAATTAATGTGTTTTCAGAATAAACATCGCCCTGCCTGACATAGAAGAATCTATCGCTTAGAAAGGAGTGAAGAATCAAGATCGTTTCCCTGGACAGATCGAGGGAAGCAAGCTTGTAGATAAGTTCGTTATGCCAGATGCGGTCAAAGGCTTTTACCACATCCAGCATAAGGAAAGCAGTTGTCTTGTGCTTATGAATAGCTGCGCTTAAAATTCAACGATTCTGACAAGCTGCATGGTGGTAGACAACCCTTTACGGAATCCAAACTACTGGTTTGGGAGCGTGTTTAGGGCTGGCTGTAGTCTTCTGCAGATAATCCTCTCTAGGATCTTTCCCAGTGAGGGAATCATGCTGATTGAACGAAACCCATCCACTTTTTTTTTATCTTTTTCGAGTTTGGGAATTAAGATGACAACCGCTTGTTTCCACTCAGCTGGGAAATAGCACAGGTACAGGCAGGCGCGGTAAATGCTATAGAGTTTGTTAATGAAATTACCAGGCAGATGTTTAATCACTGAATTAGAGATTTGTCCTTCCCAAGTGCTTTTCTGTGATGAAGTTTAGCTATAATAGAAGTGTGTATACAGTAATAATAAGCTAACTATAATAATAGAGCTAACTTCTCTGGGTGGTGGTAATTATGGCAAAGGGTTAATTATGGCAAAGCACACTAGGGCTGTCTGCCTAAGAGGAAGGATGCCTTCGTGGAGGACTTTCTAAGGGAAACCGGCTGGTATACACTTTACACATGGGGCAAACCACGAAAACACCCATGCAGCCAGCCCGTTCGCGGGATTCGAACTTCGGACCGAACTATCAGTGTTCAGCGACTTTACCGCTGGTGGCTTAACTTCTCTGGGAGAGGTAAAAACAGGGAGATTTTTGACACTTAGATGGTTAATCCAGTTACCGACAAACATGTTAATGTGATTAATGAAATTTCGGTCTGAAGTGGTCTCATTTGGAGTGAACTGCTTGGCGAAGTGGGTGGCAAAGGCTTTTGCTTTGTATTCGATGCTGTATTTGAAACCAGTGTCGTCCTGTAGAGGTTTGTTGTTTGTTTTTTGTCGACTTCATTAAACGGAGGGACTTCCAGAATTTTCCGTCTTCCGCATTTAATTTTTCGATTTTGTTATTCCAAAGTTTAGTCTGATGGAAGTCAATTAAGCTTTTAATGTTGCGACTAAGTTTATTAATTTGCGACTTAATTGCCGGGTCACGTGAGTGGGCGAAGATCTTGCGGAGTCTATTTCGTGTTTGGCTAATTAATTTAATTTCTTGCGGAAGTTTGAAGGGATTTTTTATTAATAATTTCTGTAGTAGCATTTTTCAATGTCTTATCAATGCAGATGGTGATGCTTGTGATAGCCTGGTCGATATCATGCGTATGTTTAAGTAGTTCTGTATTGGGGAAGTGATTGTTAATTTCAGATTTAAATTTGTCCGAATGAGTAATTTTGTAAGTGGTGTTGGCTTCAAGCCTGCTAATACCTAGGTGTGCCAGAACTGGTACGTGATCTGAAGAAAGATCATTAATTACTTCCGTAGTGATCGATAAGTTGTCAAACGTGAAGAAAATATCCAATATGTCTGGATACTGACTTGGGTGAGTAGGCTGGAAAGTAAAATCTTCTGGAGGTAAATGTAGTATGGGTAGTTGAACAGGAAGTTTTAAAGGATATCACCGTTTTTATTTGTTTTGCGGCATCCCTAGCTAACATGTTTAGCATTAAGATCACCTCCGATTACGGTGGGAAGGGGGTTATTTAGTAAATTCTGTAAGTGTTGATCTTGCAGCGTGAGATCTGGAGTGTTGTAAAGGGCGCATACAATCATATTTCCCCAATTAGGGATCCGTACTACTACCCTTCTTCAAATCTATGAGTATTGCCAGAAGCATAGAAGCAGGAGTCCAAACTCCATTCCTTAGCATAGACTAAGGCACCTCCGCCACTATGTTTGATCCTATCGCAGCAATAACTGCGATAGTTAGCAATACTCAGGGAGTGCGCTGGCGTAGCTTACGTCTCAGTGATAAGTGCAATGTCAAAGTTGTAGTGTGTGAGAAAGATCTGCAGTTTGTTAATTTTGGTGGTAATGTTTTGCGCATTGCATGTCATGATCGTCACTGGGGTCATTTTTACTAAGGACCTACGATCCATAATTTATCTCAGTTTCGCACCTCACTGTATTTTGCTTTTTAGCCATGGTAGTTGTATTGCGTAGAAGCGCTATAAGGTCAGCGAGTTTTCTGAATTTTCCCAGTGAAAATATCAGATTGAACTGCCTGGGGGTAGGATTTATCATCTTTGGCATCGAAAAGCATTATGTCGCCCCACGCCGACCACGATATCTTTCGACTTTAATATGCAAGTACATTAGATATTTCAGATGGTATATCTCATTGTTCCTAGGGTTCTTAGGGAGAGTGACTAGAAATAGGAGCATTTTAGCCCTATCTTTCCCACTGCCCTTAATCAGTTGCTCCACTTTGAGCGCAGTGAAATCTTTTTCACGGAACTTCTCCTGAATGTCCGTGGGTTCCGAATCAATCGGAAGATTTCGTATCACAACTTTGAGGTTCTTCTCTTCAGGGAGAAGGAACGAGTAATAAGAAAGTTCTTTCTTATCGAAAAGGCCAGTCATGTTTCGAAAGGTGGCTGAAGTTTTCGTAGATATCTCATAGTTGCCTTCACCTTTCTTTTCACGGTGAAATCGGTCAGTTGCTCCTTTTCAAGCAGTTCGTTGAAAGAATTCCAGTTATACTTGCATTCTCGAATGCAAATCGGTGGCATTTTTGCCAACCTGCGCGGGAAAGTGAACTGACCCTCAGTTCGGTTTGCTCCAGTCTGAATTTCATGAGCATCACTATCCATTGGCTCAGCGAGACATGTGACCTCATCCGGAATGCTGATTGGCCGAGCTACGTTTTTTGCCAAGGACATACTCGCGTGAGCTGACTTCTCAGCTGCCCCAACAGATGACGCCACATTATCATGACTACTGGCAGTAACCTCGTGTGTTTGACTGTTAAGGTTACCTGTCTCGGATTTCTGTGTAGAGCAAATTTATTTGCACACCTCGCTTTTGGTCTGCGCTGTAATTTCACATTACCCACATGCTTGGTACTGTGTATATAGTTATCCATGTCCGATTGTATCTCGTCATTCGAGATATCAGCAAGTCCTTGGAAACGGTTTTTAACCGTGGTCGTAGCAATGTCAGGGCTAGCAGTTGGGGTAATCCATTCCATTTCGTTACTCACGTCAGGAATTCCCTCAGGTTCATTTCTAAAAGAGGCATCCGATTCTCCGATTCTGGTAGAAGCAGGGACGTAGTTATAAAGCCAGATATTTTCCCCAGAAAGTTATAGTTCAGCTGATCGTCTCCAGTAAGTTCAGAATGCTGGGCAGAAGCTTTCTACAGAGAGTTGAAGAATTATTTTAAAGGACAGACTGCCAGTTTTAAACAGAACCGTTTGTCCAATTAAACGATCTTCAAGAAAAGAAGAAGCTGCACCAGATTAATTCAGACAACATTATTGCAATGAATGAATAACCGAAGGGTTCTGGAAAGATACTTGACAAAAACTGTAGAATTCTAATGCTGAAAAATGTTTAAGCAAAAATCACATCACATATTGTAAAAGAACACACAAGTAACTAAATGTAGGTACACTGAGAAAAAAAAAAAAAAAAAAAAAAAAAAAAGATGGGACACTTGTATTTCTCTCGTTCTAACTGGTCTGATTGACGAAATTCAACTTGCGTTTTTCATGTCTCGAAAGCGCGACTTAGGATATGTATTAGATTCGTACATAGAAGTGTTCTAATATAGGTATTTTGACACAAAATCGGACCTTTTCTGAAACTGGAAGATTTAAGTTAATCATCGAGTTTCAGAAAAAGTCCGAAACTGGAGGATTTAATTATTTTAAATTAAATGATTTAAAATCCATTTTTCTCCATATTTCGATTTTGCGACTCAAATTACACCAAACTGACAAGTTTTGTAAAAATCGCAGGAGTAGGTTTTAAAAAATTAGCAGTTAAAATTTTAACTCCTCAATCTTAATTGAATTTGGTATATATTTATTAATATCTCTTTTTTTATTAAACTTACTTGATTCCTTTTTCCAGAATTCGAAATTTAGGTTTATTCCAAATATAATGCATTCATTTTTTATGTATTATTTTTAAAATTTATACTTTAAAATAATTCTTATAAATTTTTCGAAAAAAATTTTGAATTACAACCTATAAAATTTTTACTATCATCTTAAAGTAGATGTATTTCTAAGTATACCTGCAAAAAATTAGAATTTTTAGGATATACGTAAATTATTTAGTGGCGCGTTTTGAAATTTGGCATATTTTTTATAAGCAATAATAAACAAAATGTGGTTTACACACTTTGTTAAAATTACTTAAAATAACGAATGATTGCTTTTTTTTTCCGCTCGTTTGCAATGAAAAAAAGGAAAGCAAAAGAGGTTTCTATAAATTAAGAATTTCGTGAAGTGAATTATTCTTGGCGCAAAATAAAGAAATTGGCTATTCTGAAATTTCTCCGTAATTTTCGCACCAAATACTACAAAATTTAAAATTTAGGTATAATTTTAGTCGTAGAATTGAAATATGAAATAAAAATTGGCATGTCTTTTCAGAAAAGTCCGATTTTGTGCCAAAATACCTAAGCTAGAACAATGCTATATATTAATCTAAATTACTTATCTTTAATATATATCATAAGTCGTGCTTTCGAGACATGGAAAACGCAATTTGAATTTCGTCAATCGGCCCGGTAGAATGGGAGATGTAGAACTGTTCCATTCCCCCCTCCCCTCAGTACACATTATTATGCTGGAGAAAAATTACAGCGATCTGAGAAAGCCATTAATGATCAAAAACCAACAAGAGAAAATAAGAAAGCTGTTAGGAACACTTAAGTAATAAATAATCCAATAAAAAATACATTTTCAATATTGCATAGGTTTCAGTATTACCTTTGGTGCCGAAAACTTAAAAGTACACAGTTGAAACAAGAAGTTTAAAATATGCGAAAGCTGTGCTTTCTGTGTAGTATCGATACTCTCCGAATTAACTTATCTTGTTGAACAACAATTTAAAGTATTGTTGTGTTCCACTGGTTCTGGATTGAGTGTTTAATGATAACACTTGACGAAGAATCAAACACAATTTATTTGCCAGTATTACACAGCACAGTTCCGAGAACACGTTTACAGTCGTCAAGAAACTACGATAAAACACACTGAAACAATCAGCAACTGACCCTTCAGGCTATAACGGTGAAGACAGCTTCACCGCGAAGCACTAAAGTACAGCTCCCGATTCTGTCGGTCGTTCTTAAGCTAATATTTGAAGTCAAGATACTACTAATGTACATTCTGCGCGTACAGGCAGGTATATATAGCTTTAACCTACCTACGAGAATATTCTCAAGAATGTCGCTAAGAATGCATTCTAGAATGTTCTAGTTCCGTCTATGGCATACCTCTAAATTTCTTGTCAAATGTCGCAAATGGGCAATTTCGCGCCAAATCTGACAACCCTGCTTTTCCCTGCTACTTTCTAGCAACCCTAACCGCATTTTGTGAGGAAACTGGATTCAAATACACTGTTTTATCACATCATGAATCCTGACTTACGAGTTGACGTTATTAATGACGCTATGTATGCATATAATTAAAGCATATAATTCAATTATTTCATAGAATAATTAGGTATTTCATGAACTAACTAGCCAATCGTTTAAAGTGTATAATAGATTAATAAGCCATCCAACCGGGGTAGTGGAAGCTAACTTCCGTATCGAAAGGCCCGTGTTCGAATCCTGGGAAAGGCATGGATGTTTGTAAATGTATAGTGTCTGTGCGGCATAGCAGCATTCTAAATATGTGGCGATCCGAAAGTCCTCTCGAGATGTTGGTTCCAGAGGCATAGCGGTGGGAGACCTTCGGAACCGTCCTCCAGGGTGCTCTCCTTCAAGATTGGTGGGGGAGCAGAACTGATCAAAATCGTACTGTCACCTGTAGTGCTCTAGGTTATTGCCAACGAAAGGCGCAATTCTGCACTCCTTGAAATGATGAATTTCATGGGCTTGTTCCGATGCTTCTGTCATTCTGTCAGACAAGGGAGATAAGTCACAAGAACAATGGATTAATAATTTCACACTTTACTAATTGTTCTATAAATTAACTAAAGATAGATTGTTAAAGCTGAAAAATAAACAATTTAGTATTAAAACAGATCCTTTGTTTTATAAAATAACTGATGACAAATCGTTAGTCTCGAAAAGTACATTTCATATTACGAATAGATTAATTGATAAATAATAATGTAAAACATAATGCATAATAAAATATTATTGCTAGGTTAATTAAACAGCAATTAAGAATAGGACTACACTACACCAATAGTTACGAGTATATTTACATATTTACAACTTATAAACCTTTTTAGGCTACTTAGTCCTGCTGGCAATAAAGCAGCTTTCGTGTGCCATCTTTAACGATTAGGCATTTCCTAATACATTAACGAAGAGTCTTTACTAATACTTCATAGCGTTTAGGCAATCGTTATTCTATAACTAGTTATATTGTGGAATCCAATAATTTTATATAATTTAATTGATTCAATAAGGTAATTCATGTAATATAGTTATTTTATGAAACAGCGGATGCCACGCTTTAGTGGCAACATAAATAAGGGACGGGTGCGGGCTGAAAGAACTGTTAGTTTTCAGTCAGAGATAGATGAAATAATTTACAGAGTCGTAGCTAGGGTTTTTAGTGCCCAGGGACAACTGAAGATTTCGCGCCCCCTACTGCTTGCCAAGGATGGAAAACATTTAATTCTAAAATGTCGTAACATCAGTTTGGGGCCCCTTGGATTCTGCACCCGGGTACAGATGCCCCCCTCTAGCTACGTACCTGATCATTTAGATCCACTTCCGGTAATTATTAATACAATAGAGCAGAAAAATTGTCTCCTGTCGTTAAGCGAAACCTAACTATTTCATCAGTGATAAGTTTAATGAATTTTCTAACGTAAGAAAAGAAACTGCGATCTTTAACATCTTAAGAATTGAATGAAGTTACAAAAAAGCATTTTATTTATTTATTTATTTATTTACTGAATGATGAAATTAGTGAAAGAATCTAAAACACTTTCACTGACCCAAATGATTTATTTTTCATTGTTATTTACAACAGTACAATAGCATATTTTCTTACAGAGATACTGTATAAAATAATATAGGTAGTTATAAAATTTATTGTCATTTAAATTTGTCTAATCCAGAAGCGAAGGTCTGCATGGAGAAGTTAAGATCGTTCTCTAAAAACATCAATTTCTGACGAAAAATTCGAACAGCTTTTTTTATTTTTATAGAAAATAAAAACAAATTTGGTTGTACAGCACAAGTATATAATAATACAAGAAAAACCATTTGCAGAGTGTTTTCATCTGCAGAAATTATGTCATAAATTTATTTTATTATTCTAATACAAATTTCGTACCAATATATATATATATATTTCCTTGTCCTTAAGGTTAAAAAACTACTAAAAAATACGATGTTAGAAGAAAAATTACATATGGCGCAAAAAACGTTAAATTAAAGTTTAATATTTCCAAAATAATTGATGAATTTACTAGACAGAAATCGTTTTAAATATTCTATTGAAAATTCACCGTTCTTTAATCCTTTATTGGATTTTTAGTGAATCGAAAAATTTTTAACGGCGAAAATCGGACAGAATGTAACTTATCCGGCTCAGTGACCTTTAAGAAACCCTGGGGCAATTCACATGAGTCACAGAATCTTAGCCGTAGTCCCCACGAGGGACAATGGAGAAAGAATAAGAAAGGGGTGCCCCCCAAAAATAACGGATTTCGACAGAACAAATACCTCAGCAACAGGCTTCAAGTAAATTGGAACGCAAAGGAAGGCGATAACACCCAATACGAGTTTTCCTTCAAGTCGTGAAACTGTTATCATTTCTTGAATGAGCTTTAAAATATCGAAGTCTCCAGTCATCTTCCAGAATTTTATAGACAAATAAGTTGACATTTTCGCAATTTATCTCCTTCTCTTAAAAGAGTTTATTTTGTTTTACGGATCTATGAAATCCTGTTTTATATCTCCATGCAGTCACTAATTTCTGACACAACAATGTACATTTCTGATGACTGTACGGAATCTATTCTCAATTGCTTGAAGTTTTAGAAGGTCATTCTCAGTGACAAACGTCCAGGCAGGGTATGCGTAATTCATGAAACAAGCGTATTCGTACACTTGCAGTGTAAATTAAAAACTTTTTTTCAAATTCATCTTTGAATATCTTCCCATTATTGGAAGTTAGTAATTTATCTCTTTTCCAACCTTATTTCTAATATTGTTTATATCATCGTCCATTTACTCTTTAGGATAAATCTTGGCTTTATTGACTAATGGCACCGTTTCATTAAAAAATTTAACTTGCCTCCTAGCCGAAGTTTTGGCTTTCCTCCATATAATTATGAGCAGTTGAGACATTTGAGCGATTACGGGAGTTTTCAGATATTTGTAGCAGTTTTCAATATGTGGCATTCGAACCTGAAAAATTTTGATGGCATGATTTATATTAGCAGATTTAATGGCTAACGCAGGATTATTTGGTTAGCATCCTAGAATATAGATTTATTTTTACTTGTTCTTGGGTCAGTTAGTCCTCAAAAATAAGTATAATAACCAGCCAAATATTGATTCTTGCGGGAGACGCCTGCCTTAATAAATCTGCTATCTGAGCGCTGTTCTCAGTATGCTGCCAAGAATATTTAAATTTCAAGAAATGTTACGACGAGGAGAATTATTTCTCTATCCGTGTTCACATGTATTAATTTGTAAATTAGTTCCTCATCCCAGACGAGTTCACAAAATTTCGCTAGGTCTAACATGAGTAAGGCAGCATTTCTCATTGTATACAATGAAGCACATACATATTAAGTTAATCTTATTTATTCCTTAACAGTTTACAATTTTCTCCTGAAACAGAACTGCTCAAATAATAATAGTTTAAGATAAGATACTGTAATAGTTTAAGATAGAACTGTATTTTGTGCATAATAATTTTTCAAAAACTTTCCATAGATCTGTAGATAAGCTAATTGCTCTGTAATCATCTGACTTGTTGTATCCTTGCTTGGCTTATTAGTATTATTTTGCACGTTTCCCTAAATATGGAAAATAAGAGTCAGTCAAGTAGACATTTATAATGCTGGCTGGTGAATTTGGCTACTACACTATAGGGCAGATTTCTTAATGCAACACTTCAGATTTCATCCTGTCCCGGGTCCTTCTTAATAAAAAGTCTTTTAATAGTATTTTGTACTTCTTTAAGTGATGCAAATTGGATCAGTCACCTTGCCGTAGACGCATTTAATCAGTTCCTAGAGCAGTAGCGTTCTTCGTAAAGTTTAAATCGCTAGAGCAATGGTTTCAAATAGGCGGCCCACACGCCTATTTGAACATGAAGCAGTTTTGTGTGCCCCGCCAGTACCTTTCCGTTATGAATTTGTTCTAAAACAGTTCTGATAGATTTGGATATAGCATAAATTAATATCTGCGTGGATTGCAATGTATTGTTTATTAAGAAAATAGAAAAACAATAGCAAACATTTGAAACATTGACCATCGTATCTCAGCATTAGAGATGTGTTGTTATTGCGCTGTAACTTATCTCACTTGTCTGACAGGAGCATCAGAACAAGCCCACGAAAGTCATCGTGGCAATGAGTGCATGGCTGTGCATGAGTGCCGTTGGCCGAAACCTTGAGCACCATACAGGTGACAATACAATTTCGCTCAGTTCGGGGCCCAGTTTTGATGGAGAGCACTTCAAGGGCACGGGTACAAGGGTGTCCCACGCCTCTTTCCTTAGATTGCAATTTACAATTGCATCTAAAAATCGCTTTCGCTTTAGAATTCTAATTCAACCTTCAAAACAAATAACATAATCAAAGTTTCTTACCTGTCAAACGAGATGTACAATCTAAGATGTACAATATATATTGGTAGTATACTCTGCCAATATAACTTATTTAGTGACATAATAGATGTATGCAGTAATAGTTACAGACTGCAGTTCGGAAAAACTGTATCTGATAATCGAATTTTTTGTACGTTATGAATTAATGAAATGATTTAGAGTTAGGTCACAATGTAGTTCTATGTGAAAAATTAAAGAATAAATTTTTATGCAAAGTCGTGCTAAGCTGATAGTATTTTAAACAAAATTTCAGTAAATAATTTGAAATTGCTCTTCATTGTAACGTTGTCCATGTCCCTTTTTTATTCTTTCTTTAGAATTGTGTTTGGATTAAGAGTAGAGAAAAATTTTGCTGTTCCAATTTTCAGAACCCAACAAAATTCTAATCTTGAGTTAAAATCTATTTTTCTTATAATAAAGACTACAAAATCAGTTTTTGAATTCTGTTTAATTTTATTAAAATCAGTTGTCAATTATGCAATTATAACCAGATAAAAATGGGAAGTTATTAAAAAAAATTTGTAACCGAATAAAATATTTTCAGTGCAGAGTAGAAATATTTAAAAATTGTATAGAGCAGAAACGTACATCTCTCAATACAGTATAACAATAAGTGTACCTAGCGCCAAAGTATCGCTATGGTAAATAAATATAGTGAACTTGAAAAAGTGCATTTATTCTAATTTGGTTTATGCGCTATCGACGAAGTAGATTTAATTCAGAAGTCAATAACTGTTAATTCAAAATGTTTAAAAGAAATGCAGGAAAATTGTGTATAATTTAATTTTCAATACAAGGAACTCATGTGGTGTACACATCAGATTTTTTTAGTGAAGTGAGCTGCAAGGAAATTCTCCAATAGATGAAGTTTTAATATTCATTTTTGGAACATTTTATTTTTGAGCTTCTGAATTGGAATGTGGTAAGAATGTATCTATTTTTCCCTATCCGCTGCGCAATACTGGTGGTGGAGAAACGTAGTTATTAAATGTCATTTTTATATTTTGTATTAGAATAGTTTAGAATTAGAAATTCTTTGTTTCATCTACTGTCTTGAAGCCCCAGGCTGTGCCATTGCTCACGACGCTTCTTCTCGGCCCTGTTGATTCGTTGAAACCGTATTCAATAGTTTCTATTGTTGTCCCAAGTCTAGTCAAAGAATATGTATGTAGACGTTCTTTGCTCTAGTCCCTTCAGACTGATTTTCATTGCCCCAACTTTTGCAACTACAGATTGACGTCAAAGAACGTTTTGTTGACTTCATTGGTTGACTGATTCTCCCGTGAAAATTTGGCCGTTCAAAACAAAATCACTTCCACCTCCTTCCTCAGTATCATCGCTTTGCTCTGCAATTTAGCAGCGCTTTAAGAAACTAAGTGATATAACATTTTGAAATTTTGAAGCAAGTTTTGCATTACTCTTTGATTAAAGGTAAGTGTATCCTGCTTTGAAGCATTTTATTATATTTCTTGTGAATTTTATATAAATATTATTCTAAACATTTTATTTGAATGTCATATTCGTTACCTTTCCAAATAATGAAAATCTGATAATTTTGTAATGATAGTCACCCTATAGCGCAATACGTTTCAAATGAATACTGTATGCAAAATAACCTCTAATTTTCATATCACTCTTCCAACCTTTATGGCAGCAGAGATAAACAAGAGGTTCAAATAATTTTTGATATCTGAAATCAGGTTGTAGGAAATTTTGTTTTCAACATGTATCCACCTGCAGATGAATATTTTCATTTTTGTTATTCATAGGTATTTTACCATTTAATGCTAACTCTGCTGCCTGAAAAATTGGTGTGCTTCCTAAATTTTTTTGCTCGGTGCTTCTCTAAATTCTAAATTTTTGCTGCTTCTAAATTCTGTTGCCTGTGCGACAGTACTTGTTGCAGCGGCGGCCCTGGTTTTACACATATAATTAAATTTTTAAAAATTTTTTATACGTGTATATATTGCATTCTCATGTAGCAGTTATGCTTGCAAGACTGTACTGTTAAGTAGAAGTATTAATTTTTACTGCGTTATTGTTGAAGTAAGAATTGTTATAGTTCAATGAATTTTTATTTCGCTATTTAATAATTTTTTTTTAATTGAAGTTACTGAAAATAATATTTTTTTTAATATAAATAATAATAATTCCTGAAATCCTTTCAATCCGAATAATAAAATAAAGAAACTTTTATTGTTGAAAAGAATTTTTTACGTAGTAACTTTATGTCTTGTTTTAGTGCTGTCTTTTTACTAATGTATCAGATCTCATCATTGATAGAAATAAGGTTCCTAACGTTTAAAACTGAATTTATCCCGATATGCTGCCTATTCATTTGGCAGTTATGCATTCAAGATTGTGTTGTTAAGTGAAAGTAATAAATTATTTTAACTGCCCTGCTGCGAAGTAAGAACTGTTGTTTAATGGAATAATTTTGCGTATTTCGACATTTCATAAAAATAATAATTACTACCTTAAATGAACAGGTTTGAAAGAATGATGAATTTTTATTTCGAATTTCAATAGTACTAGCTCCTGAAGTCTTTTCTACCAGAATGACAAAATATGAGAAAGTAATTTTGACTGTTGGATTTTGTTTTAATTTTGCTTCCATCCTGCAAATTTCGTCAGTGTTACTTCGCTCACATTTCGAACTGCAATTTATAAACCAGTTGAAAGTTTCTGAAATCTGCGTGTTCGGTAAGAAATTGTTAAAGGCTCCCCATTACGCATTTTAATTATAAGGAAAACTATGAATGTTTAATTAGCATCATAGTGACTACTCGATGTATAAATATAATTTCAAAGAAATAAGGACTAAATATTTAGAAGCGCTGCATTAGACATGGTAGAATATCGAGTTATTTTTAATAACATGTTTTCGTCAATCTTTTTATTGTCGTCTTATTTTATGATATCTAATTACTTATTCAAAATTGTAAAACAAGTCTAGAAGCTAGAAATCTTAATTTATGAGTGTGATTACTTTTATTGTATAAGAGCATTTCTATTCATTTAGGAACATTTTGCCTAACAGTGTTGTAATAAAATCTCGAAACTCAATTTTGCGTCGTCAGCTGTAAATGCGATGTTTCACTTTATTTTTATGCTGAAAATTACGTACCTTTTTTCAAAGGAATGTTATTAATTGGAAATTTAACCTTTTTGAATGAGAAATACATAATGAAATATGTATATAAAGATAAATATATGCATTTTTAAATAAATATTCAGTGACACAAACCTTTTTAAGTGAATGTCTTAAGCCCAGGGATAAAATAATAATAATAATAATAATAATAATAATAATAATATACATGGATTGCTGCTTTGAAAAAGGATGAGAGTTAAATGTGAGTTATTTTTCATGTGTTTTATGAAAACAAACTTTTAGATTATTTATGGGCATAGCATACACAATTGTTTAAGGATCAGCACAAAGAATATCAATTCCCGAAAATAATGGACTTCTTTATCAGGGACTGTATTTCGAATGGTATTTGTGGATAAATCAAGCTTAGAAATTTATTATTAATTTCGAAGTAATTATGTTTCAATTTCGAATAAATAAATTTGTGTTTCTGCTTTTCTTAAGGAATAATTTTGAGATGTTTTAATGCAAAATATGTTATATTAATTTTGAAGCATGTGATCTGTTTTTAAAAGCGAAAAACAAAACATATAGAAATTAAACAATGTGATATCATATCATTGTCAAATTTCCATTTCACATTTTTTGATACAGTGTAATGTTCCTTTATATTAATTAACCAGTTATTTTATGTTTTGGATCTTTACAGTCACTTTTTCTTTCTGTTTTCCCGGCAGAATGCATATTAGTTCGGGTGCTTTTAAGGTGAGGATTTTAGCTTGTAAGGCAAAGCGCGTTCTGCCTCTTGAGGCTGCGTCACTGGGATGATAGATCAGCTAAGATCTGTATTCAATAAGATTTGATTTCAATGTTAATCACGTTATCCTGATGCTAAATATGATGATTAATTTTGATATGAAATTGTATTTTGATCCACATTTAAATTACGTGATTTTATCGCATGAAGCCAAAGAGCTGAGAGGGCTATTAACATTCTATGGAAACTGCGATTATTTTGACAGTTTTCTTGTGAATGTAAGACAAAACTTCTCCGTCAAAACAGAAACGGCTGTCAATGACTGTCAACGTCTGCCAATGAACTAGTCTGTTAAAACAGAAATAAATATATTCAGTGTCCTTTGTTAACCACCCTGCTAATCTAGTTTCCTAAAAAATTCCAGGTTGGAAACATTTGTGCAAAAAAATGTGCTTTATACTTCTAAGCTTGACAGCAAGAATTTGGTATTTTTTGGTATATACATAACATACCCCCCGAAAAAAAATTTTTGTTCTTTTTATACAAATGTAAAAATGTTAATACCTGTAAATTTAAATTGTTTTAGACAGCACCAAGTCGGGAGATAAAATTTTGTTTACTTTCTGGTTCCCCCTCAGCTATTATTTTACGAGTAAACGTATTCGGACGTATTTACGTATTCGAACATAATTAAAATTTTCCTGTGATTTCATGAGTTCCCCCCTCCTTTAACGGCATTTAGATTTTAATCCTTTTTTATTTTGACAGATATTGTGAATTATTAGACTATGTCGAAGCAAACAAGGACAATATGCCTATGGGAATTGATTCCACAATAGACGATTTTCTAAATAAAACTGATTCATGTTAACGTTGCACATGATGAAACCCCGAATTCCAACCATGCATTCCATAATTTCGCCTGGGTTCGAATGCGAATCGAACTAGCAGTAATCAGCAGCCTTACCCAGACAGCCACTGGTGTTTGTTTGGCAGATTTGGAAGAACTGATAAATGTTATTTAATAAATATAATATTAGTAATTGAATCAGATTCAGAAAAACGGGAATACCGGATTCTTTTCTGTCCGGTACATCATTTGAAATTTGCTCTAATGGACTGTACCGATTTCTTATTTCGAGTTCGTCCAAATTTTTAACCTTTGGAATTTTAGGTCTTTTGAATCTAATTCTTCTCATATTAATTTTGGGTAAAAGCTTAGATTCTGCTTTGAATTTGATACCTTTCTGCCTGATAGAAGCATTGAAACCTGTCAGTTACTTCAGACAGTTCTATTTTCGTCCTCAATCAGCATTCCTGTTTTAATGCCTTCCAAGTAGGCAGTTAAACCTGTTGTTTTCTGCCTAACGATCTCCATATTGAGAACAAAAAGCAAAAAGGCTTAAAAGTAAATAATATACAAATAATCCTGCAAGCGGATGGATAATAAATAGAGGGTAAAAGCTTCTCTTACTGCGACCTACGCTAGCCTTGTATTTTGAATGCCCTCTTGCGGTATAGCGACCAGTATACACTTACAAACACCCATGCTTTCTCCGGGTTTCGAATCTACAGTATGGCAGTCACATTATCACGATCTGGATGGTCTCAATTAACGACAGCAACTTTGCTTGACAGACTCAACATTTATGCTTCCATCTGTCTCTGCGGTGTATTTCATGGTGGCTTCGGATGATAATATAACCAAATACAGCACGCTCTGAATCCTGACATAACAAATCCAGTGCAACAATCAGCGCCGTCTGTTGACAGAAGATAATTAAAATGCTCTTCTCAAATCTTTTTAATCCGGCGTTACTCGCGCTGGGCTTCCGAGGCCCGATCAGTTGGTTAACCCGACGTTACTCGCGCTAATCGTACGTACTCAAGATTTCGCGCCGGGCCTGCGAGACCCGTTTATGGATTTATATTTTATGCAGGTCATTAAACACCCCATTAAGCATTTACTAACAACATAATTTAAGACAATATTTAGAGCTCTTATTTTATTCAATATATGTACAATTGGTACATGTTAAAACAGAATGATCTCCAGAGACATCTCTTTCACATTTTGTACATATTATCTTAGATTTCCAGTCCTTTGAACTTCGGCAAATATAGCACCTTTTTCTCTCAATTACTTTCTGTGTTTTAACAGTAGGTTCTTTGCTCTTGGGAGATAGCTTTTCTTGCAAATGTCGACATGAAGACATGGTACAGTGCACCTCTCCGCTGTGTAGTCTTTCAGCAAATCTGTTGCAAGATCTCGCAAAAACTGACTCCGCTTCCTGTGCTGTAAGGATGGATATTTCGAGTATTGGAGTAATACTCAAGCATTGATTGCACCAGTATTTAGCAATGTAAAGAACAGAACCATTTGCCATCTTTTGCTGATTCGTGCAGTTGAATACGCTGCTGACATTTGGTCCACCACATCAACAGCTCCTTTCGTCAAATTATAAAATGTTATTATATCTTTTTTTTTTCTTTTTTCCTCACCTGTTGTTTGGTCAATAGCGTCGTCGTTGTGCATTGTAGATAAGAGGTTAACAAATTTGTTTTTTTCTTAGGAACATACGACACTAAAGTTATGTCTTTCTGGAATGCAAACAAGGATGAATGCACCTTACGATTTTTACTGTTCACAAACTCTTTCGGTATTTCCCTCTTGTTCTTTCTTATGGTGCCCACAGTAATGTTTTTCTGAAGGAGATACTTTGCAAGTTCATAACTAGTATACCAGTTATCGACTGTTACATTTCTCCCAGAATTTAACTTTTCTGTTAACCTTTTGACGACTTCAACTGGTGAATTATTTACATGATACGGGGCTTGGAGCTGAGTACCTGCATAAACTTAAGTTGTAAAGAAAGTTCTTGCATCAACAAAAGTGAAAGTCTTTATTCCATACCTAGCTGGCTTTTTTGGCATGTACTGTCGAAATGAACAGCGTCCTCCAAATGGTTCGACTTTTTCGTCAATTGTAACATATGACCCAGCTGTGTAAAACTTCTGACAGTTATGCACAAATGAGCCAAATACATATTTTATTGGGGCAAATTTGTCCATTTCTTTTCTCATTTGCCTGTTTCTAACACCGTCAAATCTTATGTATCTCATAAGAAACAAAAAACGATTATGAGACATGGTCCTATGAAATATTTCTATTCCCATTCCATCAGTGCGCCATAAATCTCTCACATGCATATGGGATGATTTATGTATACCACATAAATATAGCAATCCAATAAAAGCTTTAATTTCGGAGAGTTTTGTTTTTTTAACATAGCGTTCTCTCTGAAAGTTGTCATTGATAGTGTCAATATATATATTTGTACAGTTGACGATCGTATTCAAGATATTTTCATCAAATAATAAACTCCAAGACTCAAGAGGAGAAGTTATTTTTTTGCCACTCCAACATTTCCAGGCAACTTTGAAATAATATTTCGCAATAAAGTCGAACATTTTGACGAAATTTTGTTTTCTTCCAAATTGTCTTTCCATCTTTTCCAATAAAACAATCACAAACTGAATTAGAATCAATAGCGTCCTCTTCATCAGACTCGATTTCTTCTTCAGACGACGTATTATGCTCACTAAACCTTTCATCGCAATCAGACAATAAATCATCACCTTCGATAGATTCGTCATCAGTCGATACTTCATCTAGCAAATTACGTAATCGTTCCATTTCTTCATCATATGTTAATCTGCGAGCCATGTTGTGCTACGAACTCAGTGCACTTCAAATTCGAAATTAGAAACACGTTTACTCCCGCCGGGCCTAAGTTGCGCCGGGTTCGGAACCGAACAGAATAAAGCAAAATTCCGGAAACTTTGTGTCAAAGGTCACCTTACACTCAGCTAGACCGGGTGTGATCCATTTCAGTATTAAGGGGTAGGGTTTGCATAGTTTTAATAGTTAAAGTAGGGCAAAATGAGGGCCGTTTACAAATAGGCAATACGATTGATCGCTTCCATAAAATTTTGTAATTTTTAGCAATTAAAAACATCTACAAATTCATGAATAGGTGGTGTATTAGCAAAATGAATAGAAGCATGCCAGTGTATTTTTTATATTAAGGCGGAACAGGAAATTTACTTTGGCATCGATTTTGAATAAAATTCACAACGGAAAGGTTCCCTTTGCCTGAAAGGGAATTTATTTCTCAGATTGTTAAATAATATACTTTTCTTAAGATTCTTCTTAGCGGAAGATAGATTGTAAAATGAAGAGTACAACAGTGCTTTATATTAATTTTGTTCCTATTTTTTCCAGATGAACAGCTCAAGACACCTTTCAACATTGCTACTGGCTGTATTCTTTATTGCAACCCTCTGCAGAGGTAAGATTAACAACATTTTGATAGCCTTTATTACCGGAAAAGAATTCAGTATTCCAAAGGAGTTGTAGTTCAAAGAGTAGAATTCTTATAAATAACATCATGACACTTAAAATCTGTTTTAGCTTTGCATGGAATTTTAATTGCATAGCTGCAATCAATACCCACTATTAGTCATTATTATTATTATTTTTCTTACGCCTCATAGTTTTAAAAAGGACGTAAGAAGAAACTTAGTGCCGTTTTTAGTGTTCTTTTAACCTTAGGCTTACTGCTGTGTACAGTTGATAATATTTATTCATGGTCCTTCTTTATTCCTGTTTCACCATTAAGCTTTTGTTAAATGATTTTTTTATTTTATTCACTAATTTTTTTCACGTTTAGAAAAACTTAAGTAGCTCTGTAATCTGACTCTATTGACCTAGTTTAAATTACCAGCTGATTCCCTTGGGACACTGAGAATTATTGTGCACACAAATTTTTACACTTACATTTTCCAAGAACGGCACCGAAACAAAATAATTAAAAGATTATACAAGTATTCTTCTTACGTATATTTAAATTTTTGAAAAATATAAATTAGAATTCTGTTCGTCAAAATAGAGAATGATCAGAAAAATGTATTCAAAGATTAAAATTTTCAAGCAACGTATAGTAGTTTAATTATTTCTGTTAATTATCTGCATTTGAACTCAAAATTACTCTTCTTTGTTCTGGTAAGCGCATAAAATAAGCATATTGAAGGCCGACAACGTACACTGTGAAGGAACGCATACTGGAATTCATGTCTGTAGTATTCCAGACTTCTGAGCTCGAACATTATACATTAGTTACAACTCAAAACGCACTATTTATATACGGAACAAAAATTGTTTGTTAGATGCGAAGGGACGCAAACACAAATGGAAGACTCCATTATCCTACAGTATGATATCAGGAACTTAGAACCTCCTTTTGAAATGCGAATTGGTTAGCAGGCAGACTAGGAGAGATTGGTCTGAATTATTGGAATCAATAAAGAACTTTTTTCCCTCCATATTCGGCTTCCAGAAACTAGGAAACAATTTCAACAGAGTTCGTTTTGGATATTCAGGCTGCCTACAAGAACTCATTTAAATATGCAGTTCTCTTGTCTTGTTCACGAGGTTGAATTTAATGCGAGAAAAGCATTACTTTTGACCTCGGCCAACTATATCCTCAACTGTGATACCAGATGCTTCTTGATTTCGGGACAATAACGAACACGCCATTTGCTTTCCTTTGTTAATGATAGATCCAGAAGCAATGACGTCCTTTAAGGACGAAAAATCGAAAATGGCTGAGTCGAACTGCATATTTTTGAAAAAGATGCAATTACTTGTCGTACAGGAATAAGATTTTAAACCTCATATGATTATAAACCTCATATGTTAACCTTCGGATAAACAGGGGTCCTGTTTATCCGAAGATTTCGATCATAGATGACAATTTCGGGTACCTATATCAGAATTTTGAACATTATCCAGGATCTCAAAAGTGTACTTTCAGAAAAGCAGGGCATAATTTCATAAGTTGTTAAAGAATTTGCAAAGTCTGTTAAATCAAGATATGCGGATTGAATTTTTGTCGTAACTGTATTAAAAAGAAGAATTTGTTGTAAAATATAAGTGATTTTTCAGAAATTTTTAATTTTTCTCAAACTTTAATTATTTTACCTCATATTCAGTGTGGAGGAGATGGCTTAGGCTTTCGAAATTCTGTGCTTCAAATGCTTATAGTGTTATCCAGGATCTGAAAAAGTGGACTGTCAGAAAAACAGCGCAAAATTTTACGAGCTGCTAAAGAATTTGGTAAATTATATACAATCAAGGTATGTGGACCGCATTTTTGCCATATCTGGCCCTACATCATATTAAAGAAAAATTTGTTGCAAAACAGGGAAGACGATTTTTCAGAAATGTTGAAATTTTCAACAATCTCAATTTAAATTCAATATTTTCAGTTTAATACTTATTCTTTTCAGTTTCTAGTTAAATAATATTTTTGAATAAATTGTTTTCAGTCATTTTCCAACACGTAACAGGAATTATTTCTGTCAATATATTTAATTTTGGCGAGAGCATAATTTTTTCAATTTGCGGAAGAAATCCAGTTCCTTTTTTAAGAAAAATATGTAAAGTAAATTACTCAAAATATGATATATGATATAATTATCTCCCTATTTACGAATATGCTTTTATAAAATACCTAAACTTACATTTTGTTAGTTAAGAAAGAAATCGAAAGGTTCCCCTTTCACATCTGAACATTCTGAGTTCATCACTTAGGATCCACTTACTATATGTGTTCTGGACAAAAAGAAAAGAAACAGCGACCTTGTTCAAAAGGATCAAATGAAATACATTTACGTATTTTACATAAACATAATTTTTCCATAGTAGCTTGAAACACTTTCCATATTTTTTTTAACATAATGACCTCATTCTGCTTAACAGACTACAGAGAAGAACAGTCCTGTATATGACTATATTTCATTTGTAAAATGTTCCGCACCTCAAAAACATCATGCATGTCGCCACTCCATGGCCCAAGCTTTTCGTCCTTATTTGTAATTTAATCAACTGCTTTGAAGGACTTCGCTTCGGCTTCATTCTTGCAGACTACCGCGAGTGCACTTGTTAATTGTGGTTCAGCTGGAAGCTTTTTTGTGAATTATTCCGCCTCAAGCTAAGAAGCTAGAAATCCAAAGATTCATATTCTGTAGAATTTCCATGCATCAAAGCATCCCAAATGTCCATGAATCATGCACATTGCATTGTGTGCAGCAAAGACTTCTCACTTGCGAATAGCGGAAAGAACGAAAGTACGGCACATGTTTCCTCAAAAGCACAAAGAAATCGGTATGTAAAAATCTAAAGAAATATCAAACCTCTTAATAAAAGTTGATGAAATGGATGCCTAAAAGCTTAATAATATTCTGCTCGATTTTGTATTGAACTTTATCTACAGATTTAAGTTTCGGGTCATTCGTAATATCCTTTCAATGGTTTGCCAGATCAACGCCACCTAGACTACAGTAGTCTAGGTGGCGTTGGCCAGATTCTGCCACAGCAGAAACATTCAGCTGCGGATGCCGAAAATTGCTGCAATTGAGAAAACGCTTGCAGGAATTACAGTTGTCAGTGTAAAAAAACTTGATTTCTCTGAGTACTGATGGAAGTGCAGATAACATATATAACAAGCTACAGTGGTTTCCCAAAAGCGTTCGTACACTTTTAAAATTTGTAGAAAAAGCAATGTAGCCCGGAAATGAATTCGAATACGAAGGGCGGATATTTTTTTTACATCATCTCCATGCAATTTTGAATAAAACTGATCTTTTTTCAACACGGACTTATTTTGTTTTTCTAAAATTGAAAAATACAAGCAGGTATAGATAAAACACGCCTAAAAATTGATTTTGCATTGACACATTTTCGTAAAATTTCATAAATAAAATTATCGTCTGCTACCTTTTTTTTTTTTTTTTTTTAATTTTTGCATTTTGATGATATTAAAAAATTCGCTTGGCTTTATTTGCTTGCTTATTTCGTTAAATTTTATTTATATTTGAAAATTAAAAATGTGTACTTTAAATAATTTTATCAAAAATTTAAAATAAAATTTTAAAAAAGTAGTTGTAAGGAAACAACACATATTGTACGAAAACTGACCGTTTTTCATTATAAGGTAGTCAAATCGATCTGGGATGTCTCTAAATTAGTAAATTTATCACATTCTAAGGTACACTATGAGATAAAATGCTTTAAAGAAAAAAATTATATAAAAAATAAAGAAGAGTTCTTTCAATGTAACCAGAGATTATGGTTAGAAAATTTGTGAAAAATCCACGTTTGTGTGCGTGAAGTTTTCTACAGAATTAACTGAAAATTTATTTACTTCAATTCCACCTGAAACTCTCATCGAACATTCATCAGCTGGTTTACATGGGCGCTCTGCGCGAAGAAAACCTTTTATAAGTGCAAAAGGTAGAAAGCTTATTCTTTACTTCCCAAAACCAATGGTAAAATAAGTCCGAAGTGTATTGAACCATTTGTTGCAGATAAAAGCAAATTTAACATTTTTGATTCTGATTGGCATATAATTGTACGGAGAATAAAAAATGAGTATCTAATCTCAAGAAATTGCATGGAAGAGTAAAGAATGGCGGCGGCATAGTCCTTATCTGAGGTGCATGTCAAAATCAGTATTAGATAATTTAGTATTTATTGGCGGCATAATGAACCATGATCTTTATTCAAATATGTTGAAAGATAATTTAAAAGTTATCCGGTCAAAATGTGGGTGTTGGAAATAACTCTATTTTTTCTCAGGATAAGGATCCTAAGCACACGGCCCTGAACGTTCGCGTTTCGTATATCTATACTTCTCCACAAGCTCTGAAAACACCATCTCAGTCTTTAGATTGAAACTCGATTGAACGAATCTCTAGAGAAGTAGAAGAGAATACGAAGACATAACACAGAAACAAAAATAGAGCTGAAAACAGGAACAATAGAGGAACATTGATGCAGATGTTGCCAAAAAAAAAAAAAAATCTGATGTGTACACCACATGACTTCCTTGTACGGAATATTAAATTACACGCATTTTTTCTTGCATTTTATTTAAACTTATTAGATTGAATTAAACCTACTTCGCCGACAGCGCATAAACCACAATAGAATAAATGCATTCTTTAAAATTCACTTTGTTTACCATAGCGACACTCTGGCGCTAGGTTTACTTAACAATATTATAGTATTTCATTCATATTATAACTCAGAATGCACAAAATGTATATCATTTAAAGAATTATCTAATCGTTGCCACATGTTCTATTCAAATACTATAATAAAGCTAGAACTATGTATAAAAGAAATTAAGCAAACAAAACAAAAAAGAAACAGTGTTTTACAGACGATTGAGTATTTCTCATTTAATTAATTCAGTTCTCACTTCGCGAGAAGGCAAAAATACATAAAAACTCAAAATATCTATATTAAAAATTACGAAGTAAATCTCAAACGCTTATTTCCTCGAAAAAATTCCAGAAAGAATTAAGCATGATTTAATTGGCAATAATAAATGAATGCGTTATCTTTATTGTTGCGAAGCTAAGTTTCTCTAGATTGGCAACAAATACACTAGTCCCCTGTTTCAAATGTAAACATCAATGGCCGCCATTAAAAACAGGCTTAGCGGCAATTAAACAACTTTAAAATTGCTGATAATTCTAAAAATATTGCACACAGATTTTCTAAAGGCATAAAATCCTTAACCGGAAGATAAAAACAACATAATTCAATAATTTTTAAAGCAAAAAATGTACAATTTACAAACATATAAGAGTAAAGAAACTGAGATTACTGAGCCGGGTAATAGAGTGGATATATATATAAATATATTTATATACGTTTGGTGCGGCCGATTGCAACCAAAATACGAGGTGCACATCTACATGTTATAGCAGTCCTATATACAAAATTTCAACGTTCTGAGGCTACTCGTTTTTGAGTTATGCGAGATACGTACGTACGCACGCACGTACATACGTTCGTACATACGTTCGTACAGACGCCACGAAAAATTGTCTTCAGAATTAATTTTAAAGCAGTTTTATATTTTTTTTGGAGGAACAGAGTATTTTATTCTGTCCTTACGTACAGATATCACGCAGAAACATCGTTAAATTGCATTCGATAGCGGTCAAAATGGATATTTTCGTTGAAATATGGTGCCTGAAACTTTTCACGATTACAATACTTTCTTTTTACTTCATACAAGCTCCACTGCGTGTCATCTGGCATATATCAGCCAATGAGCACAAAGCAAGCTCAAGGCTGTTATTTGTATGTTCTTTAGTTATTTCGTTTACCTTGTCCTGAGTTGTTTGAGTACACGTGCCTTCTGGAATTAGTTTTAGAATATGTCATTGTCTGCGAGAAAGGCGAAATACTGGTGTACATTTCAAAAATTGTACACAGTTGACTTTACTTTCATAATTTCCTCAAGGAAATGTAATAAATTTGAGATATGTACCGCCTGCGTTGCGATTTTTCGATTTCGATGGTAGAAGGGCGAGTGTTCTCAAACATGTGAGTACACAAAAATACAAGGACAACATGAGTTGTTTTGAAAAAAAAACGAAAAATTAAATTTTTCTTCAGAAACAAAGGACCAAAACGTTATTAATGCAGAATGTCTGTTCTCTGCCTTTTTCCTCGAGCACAACCTGCAACTGAATGCATCGGATCACGCTGCAGCTTTATTTAGAAAAATGTTTCCCGATAGCCAAATCGCTAAGAAATACTCAAGTGTAAGGACCAAAATAGGTAAATTGTTAAAGAAATGAGTTTGAAAAATAAATCTTTAGTTGATTGCGTTAAAACACTGTTCTGCCTCTTTAGGGATGGAAGCAATAATACCGATTCAAAACTGTATCCAATTGTTGTTTCTTTTTTTTTAATCCAGAGTTTTCAGAAATGGAGTGAAGTTTACTTTCTGTCCCCACTTTAGAAGGACATTCAACAGGCTTTGCACATCTAATTATTAAAACTTATAAACGTGGATGAACACATTGTTGATATTTATTATTATCTTGGAAGGAGTTCTAAAAGGAAGGAAAAATTGAAACAGTTCCAACAGCTGCATAACAGCAGTTTACAATTAGAAAACTTGGATGAAGTTATAAAATCAGCTAGGATTGACACCCAGTGGAGTTTAATTGGAAAACTGAAAGGTGCTGATGGAATTGTAAAATATAGTGAACTATCTAGAATTATGTTGGCCATCTTGACAGTTCCCCATAGTAATGCAGAGTGTGAGAGGATTTTCAGTGTGTTTGCGAAAACGAGGACTAAATTTAGATCTAATATTAGTGATGACACATTAGGAAAACTTTTATTAACGAAAGCAGGCCTACGTGGCAATTGCTGTGAACAAAATTATGAAGTTTCTTTCTTAAAGAAAGCAAAATCTGCCACTGTTTATAACATTTGTAACTGTATTTTTATCATTTAAAAAGTCTTTTTAACATTGTGAAAAATCTCCTGATTTCTTTAAAAAAATCTCCTGATTTTTGAGTGTCATAGGTTGGCAAGTATGCATTTAGAAAGCATAATAAGCAAAAAGAAAATTTCATGATTGGTGCAAAAACAAGATTATATTTAATAAAGGATTGGTTGGATGAAAGGGAAATGCAGGTAGTTTTTAACTCAGTGAAAGTTTTTTTTTGTAACTGCATGTTCATATATATAATTGACAAGTTTCTTCTAAATGATCTATTTCTAAAACGTGCGAAATTGCTGAGATTAACTTGAAATCCAAAGTTTCATTTTCATGTGTTTGTTTCTGATGAGTAATTTAACATCCATTATTGATGAAAAAATATCTTGCGCAAGTGAAAATTCAGTTTTCTACGTTACGAAGTATGTAATTTGAAAGAATTTGCAGATTGACTAATTGATATAGCATGAGAAGAAATTGCAAAACTAAAAGAGTTAAATACAAAATTTTCCTATTATAATGCTTGCTGCTTAAATTTCATTCAAATGGAGCTTGCGAAAGAACTTTTTCTATTATTAAAAATATCAGACTGAGTTTCGACCAAATTTAAATATGAAAACTTTTGAAGCAGTTCTGATTGAAAAGATAAATACGCAGGCACGCAGGCAAATGAAGAATTGTGTTATATATATATATATATATAATAATTTATTTCCTAAACAGTATTGATTAATTGATTATATTATCTCCTAAGTTTAATTAAAGTAGAATTATTTAAAAAGTGTGCATATATATATATATATAAAAATAAAAAAAATAAATAAAAAAAAACACATTTTCTAATACAGAGTTTAAGCTAAGCATGCTATATATAAATCTTTACATTCATAACCGATATATGCATTGCAAGTGCATTTGAGATAATTGTATGCATTACAATTGTGTATTTAAAATTTTATTTTTGAAATTTTATTTTCTTGTAGAAATTAGAATTCAGAAAGCTCATAAATATGCATGATATATGGACTCAGATTTCCCTTATCATTATTTCTGATTTAAAATATTTGTTTTTTCATGTTTTAGGGGTTTTAACAAAAGTCTTATTTAATCATTACCAAATTATTTCTAATAAAAATTAAATTATTGTACTTCGAATTTTAGAAGGTTTTCTCAAAAATGATTATAGTTAACTTCTGTAATTTTTATTTCAGGTGAAAATCCAAAATACAGTTTGCTGACATACTTAGACAGCATGAACTGCTCTCTTACACATAAAATGAAGAATAATGGTAAAATGCTACTAACTTCTAATATTAATATTCAGTTAATTGCTATTTTATTTTCCGTTGCTGGTCTCAGATGCATAATTTAACATGTTATATGTATATATATATAAGTAAAATCAAAGGTTAAAGTAAACAATTTAGTCAATCTCAATAAATTGCCCAATACTTGCGCTAAAAACTGCAAAGTAATAAAATAATAATTTATTTTCTAATAGATTATTTTTCTATTAGATTATTATTATCTCCTTTGATAAAGGTAGTTAAAATTCTGTTGAAATTAAGTAACTCATTATCATATTTAAAAATCTGAATCTTGAAACAATTGAAAATGAAAACAAAAGAAAAGGTATAATTAAAATTGAAAATGAAGTCAATAAACCAAGTAATTATCGTCATTGATCAGGAATTAGCTGACATAAAGACATTGAGGGGCATAAAGTAACTTTCAATCAGTTAACAATACTGAATAAGTGAGAACGTGTTTCGTTTTTTCCCACATAAGAATTATGACAAGCTTTTTATTTAGTAAGGTGTATTTAAATTAATTAAGTTGAGCGAGATGAGTTGAAATAAAATTGCTAGTCAGGTTAGATTCCGGCACATTGGAGAAGAACTATAATTATTCCTGTCCTAAAGGAAAATAAGAACAACGGACAGCTAAACAGCTACAGACCCATTTCGTTTACGAGTATTCTTGCGAAAACTATGGAAAGATTTGTGGTAAACCGTTTGAACTGTAACTTGAGAAACGTAGTATTTTAAATGTAGAACGGGCTGGTTTCCGAAAATTCAGCCAATTTATTAAGGATGCGTTGGATGACAGAAACACTTTGACAGCTGTTTATGTTGACGTTGAGGGGGCTTATGATTCTGTCTGGTGGGAAAAGTTCTATACGAAGATCCTCAGTATTGGTGTTTCATCAAAATTATTTAATTTGATTAGGCCTTTCACAAGCCAGAGGACATGCGGGGTAAAGTTTGACGATTCCTTCTCCAAATGTTTTAATTTTCAAACTGGGCTTCCTCGGGGAGCAGTTAGTAGCTGCACCTTTTTTAATATATATGCCAATGATCTAGTTTCTTTTCTTAAATCAACACCTGGTATTAATTGTCTACTATTTGCTGATGATTTGGTAATTTAGAGTGAGGGTCCAAAACATGGTGCAAAATACCTTATTGAAAGCCGATTAAATAAGGCCCTGAAGGGGCGCTCGAATTAGTGTGAAGAAAATAATATGACTGTAAATATGGAAAAGACAGCTTCACAGTCTTTTTCTCTAAACCATGAAATTTTCGCCCAGAGTTAACGTGCGAAGTTACATACTTTGATTACCAAAATGGGCAACTTTACTTAATCTGGCAATGACTTTTGATAGTGAAGTAAGTTAGAAGCTTCATGTTGAGCAGCTTATCGAACGTGTTTCAAATAAACTTAGTATTCTTAATCGCCTAGCAAGATGTATTTGGGGGCGCGTTCGGTCCACTCTTAACATTGCATTTAATACTTATATCCTGATTTTAATGACTTATTGTTGTGAAGCTGTCATTACTGCCCCCCCCCCACATTCGTTGGTTCATAAAATTTGAAGTGATGCAAAACCAAGCTTTTCTCTTGATAACAAGGAGCTGTGAAGTTCACACGTATCGATGTGATGTTACTGTTGACAGGAAATAAACCCTTCCAGGATATTTTGAAAATGAAGACCTTGTTTTTCTATGAAAAACTACTGTGGACGGAGGATCCTTACTGGAGGGACTACGCAGTCAAGCCTAAGAAATTAATAACCCAGTATGGATTTATTCAAAAAGTGTTAGACGCGGAGAAATATCTTGAGATTCCAGGTAATATACAACCTCTCTTGACAACTAGAAGCCCTTTTGATGAATAATGTCGAAGTAAGGATAGACCTAGTGAGGTGATTAATGTCGAAGTAATGAGATTAATGTCTAAGTAAGAATACCTAGTGGAAATCATTCATAGAAAGAGAGATGTTGCACCAAGAGTTTTGAAATGTCTCTCTCTTTGGAGGCCATTGCGACTAGATATCCACTTATTCAATGGCTGCATATTTTTACTGATTGTTCTCAGTTTGACTGTCATTTTAAGGCTGGAGCTGGTGTGTTTTCAAATCTTTTTTCTTTCTACTCCCCTGCTGGATACATTGGTAGCTCCTTTGATAGTGAAGTAGTAGCCATCTGTATAGCTCTACAACAATTATTTGTTATTCATTAAAAGTTTGCAAAGACAGCCATTTTTTTTTCTGATTCTCATGCAGCCATTCAAACAATTAGTTCTGTTGAACGCCCATTAGCACCTGAGATTTTGCAATGTCAAGAATTCCTGAGAATTCTCATTTTAAACTGGAACAAATCGTTCTCCAGTGGGTGCCTGGCCATCGCGGCCTTTGGGGTAATGAACAAGCGGACTTACTTGCAGAAAGAGGTGCCAGCTTATTAAAACGTCCTAATACAGCCATTTCTTATTGGATAATTAAACCATTTTTAAAATGTTTATTTACGTCTAATATCTTATGAGATCTTCAGACTCGTACAGCCTTAAAAAGTTAGAGAATGATCAGTTCTCTTAATTCCGATAGCCCAAGGTGCAATGCAGTTGCAGCTTTCCGTCTGTCTACAGGACATATTTGTCTTGCTGCCCACCACCAAGGCATAGGCAAGCGATTATATTTGTTCACTTTATAATTCTGGAGAAGAAATGGGCAGGGAACACCTGTTTTGATGTGGGGCTCTTCGTGATCTTACAGAGTGTTGAGCTATTCCCTGGGCCAAGCAAGTCCCTTATCTGGGGATGATCCTGAATAAGTCACTTACATGGTCCCCGCACATTATATTATCCAAAAGTTTTGAGTTCGTAAAGCCAAACTATAGCCCTTAATTGCTCGAAACAGTATATTATGTATTGACAACAAGCTACTCATTTTCAAGTCCATTCTACGTCCACTTTTGTGTCATACAAGTCCAGTTTGGGCATATACCCAGAAAACTAATAGGAAAAGATTGTAAGTCTGCCAAAACACTGTTCTACAACAAATTGTAAATGCTGAATGGTATGTAAGGAATAATAGAATACACGAAGAGTTAGGTACTGAGTTATTGCATACTCATTATTATAACTTAGCCAAAACATTTTATGAAAGGCAGCCAAATATTGACAATCCCAGTATTAAAATTTGCGATTACGACTATAACTGTTTGGAAAATATGTATAGGCCTATCGCCTATGGTATGGATCATGTAATATGCAACTCTAATAATTTGTTATATGTGTTTATTTATGTATTTATTTTCATTTCTCTTATATGCTACACTTCGAATTTTCTGTCTGCATTCTCATTTTTGTGTAAGTTATAGGTATATGTATATAATTATTCCAAGTTCATGTCTTAGTACTTGAAGTTTTACATTTCATAATTCTTAATGAATTCAATTTGCCTATGTTTGCACTACCTCATTCTTGTCACAGTCACCAGTTCCTTGATTTTCTGCTCGCACTAACTTAAGCAGTTGTTGTACAGACATACCATTGTTACACACAGACATACCATTGTTATTAATACGTTAACAAGTATTCCTATCTGACCTTAACAAAATTATTAAAAAAAAAACTATTCGCTTCATCATTCGGTTATTCTATACCACCTTGCGAAATGACCAAATTTTTCTACAAGGGGTAGAGCTTTGGTTCAGGCACCCTGGTGTCTCAAACTCCGTTCTACAGAGAGAGGAAGAGTGTCGAAATACTGGGAAGCAAGAGCGCTCCTTAGGCAATCACTTCGTTCTTTTTGTTTTTAGTTCTAGTGTTTGTAACCTTTATATGTATTATTTTAGTTCTTTGCAATCTTTGCCTAGCCATTGGAAAAAAAAAATTTTGAAGTAAAACTGCTAATTAAAATTCAGTAAGAAATTGGCTGTACAGTCAAGTCTTAAAGTTAATTTTAAAACCGGAATATATTCTTATAAGAGTTTTATTTTCTTACTTGAGTAAAATGCACACCTTTAATCATATTAACGCAATATAGTACATTTTGTGAAAATAATGAACATAATGAAATCCTTGAAAACACAATTAAATAAGGAAAAAGAGGTGAATAAATATATATTCATATAAGACTAAAATTGAATATAAAAAATGTATGAAAAGGAAATTTACATAATTTACCAGAATAACCAGAACATGAATTAATTAATTTACATGTTTGCTAGCAGATACATTTCCGTTACTTTCTGCGTACTCAGGCTGGAATTTGGAAATCGAACTGCGATGAAGAATGGAGGATTAGAGAAAAAGAGCGCGAAACCGGGGACCTGTTGTAATCTATTTTTAGAATGCGGGAGAGAAGCGGTCTTAGAAACTTCGGCAAACTTTTGAGCGTAAGATGCGTCTGTTGAAATTTTGATTTTAAACTAACCAAACAAAAGAAATTAATTAATTTCTGGCTAATTGTCATAGTGGAAAGAGCAACAAAGTACAAGGAATCAGAGCTCTTAAACAGACTGAGAAAATCTGAAATATATCCACTTGTTTAGTAACAGTAATAAAGAAAATATCAGAAATAATGATTTCTACATCATATTCAATAACTACAGTAATTACTCTATTTAGAAGTCTTTTCACTGATATTCATCCAACATATACCGTCTGTTAAAGTTTAGGAATATATTTTCATATACTTATCAGCTAAATGATTTAGATTGCGTATTTAACGCCAGCTCATCTAAGACAAAGATTGATAAAGTTATTCGGTACTTGATTATTTTTAACAATTTTAATACACAGTAGAATTTCGTGTTGTAGATCTATTGTATCTGTACAAATACTTCGAATGCGTTGTATTTGATTTAATATAGTATTATTAATAACCTTCTTTGAAATGTTCGAAGTCCAATTTATTAATTTGTTAGTATTTAAATTGAAGTTCTGTGTTTTGTCAAACAGTCGAATTTTTTTCGATTTAATTATTTGAAGATCATGATAGTCGACTGCATTTTGTGAAGTATCAGTAATATTAAGAAAAAGGCAATATGGATAAATTTATGAATTTTCAATCTTGTTAAAATTACTAGAGATAAAAAGATAAGCCACGTATCTACTAAGTATGGGTGTTGTAAATTAAATCGTGTTGCTGTAAAAATATTTTTGGAAGATAAATCCTTTAATGAATAAAAATATATTACAAACACTTGTACTCGTGTGAGCTCCCATTGGAATTTTCCTGACTAGCTCAAAGTTTTGATTTTGAAATTTAATGTAGTTATTAAAAATACTGCATTTAAGGAAGGTTTTCCATCTATTAAAATCTATAATTATAAGCATAGCAGGAAAGATTTCAGGCAGATCAAGCGAGCTAGTATAGATTTCTTCTAATGGAAGAGAGGCATATAAGTTTTCAAACTTATAGCAGTTAATATTTTTTATGTCAATAGACTGAACGGTATTAATTACAAGCGTATTATTATTTATTATCCAGCAAAAATTGTGTTTTGTGGTACAAGTATTGAAGATTAATTACAAATATTTTTAAGTTGAAGTGCAAAATAATAGTCTAGATTTTTCTTGTACTTATTGGTGCCATTTGCAATGAATCCAAAATTTAGTGGTGTTTTATGGAATTTGGGGAGAGCATAAAGGCTAGTAAATCTGTTGTACCTTAGATTTGCAGAGATTTTGAGTTTTTTATTTAATGCTTTAATTATGTTAATTATAGATGTTTCTGTAGTGTTTGCTAGCTGGTAAGCATTGTTAGCTAGCTGGTAAGTATTGTTAAAAAGTTCTTTACAAATAATTGTTTTGTAGAGAATTTTTCATATAATGCTAAAGTTATTATTTGCTTTATCAATTTTGGTGATGGCGAACAGTTGTTTAAATTTGAAAGAAGTTCAGACCGATTTAAATGACTTTCAAATTTTGATAATTTTAGTTCAGTTTAATTTGTTTAATTTTATTTATCCATTTTAAAAATGTATCAATAGTCAAATTAAGCTGATATCTTTTTTTTTAAAATTAAGCTGATAGCTGATAGCTAGCTTTAGCAATAAATGCGTTAATGCTGTTTTCTAAATTCTTGTAATAGTAATTTTTGTTGACGTATTTGACTGGTCTATATTTTACTCCATGACTCATGTGTTTTTTAAGTTAAACGTTTTGAATTATATCCAAGTTTCCAGTAGTTATGTTCTGGTGATGATCATCTACGTATGGACTGATTTTTGTCAATATGCAAAGCCATTCTGACGTTCTTCTATTTTATAATGGCTAGTGGACAAGCAGTTTAACGTTCTTTGATATTTCTACATGCATTGAATGATGCTTTTTTAATTTGCAGACATCTACTGTCTAGGTTTAGAATACATGACTCCTGGTTCCGCAGGTAAAATAATGAGTCCATGAGTGCTCAAGTCCATAAACAAACGTCCATGAGCGCTACTGCATCAGTCTTGAGCGATAAAATGCCGAAAAGGAGAAATGATCCATTCCAGTTGCTCCATCTTCTCTGCACTGCTAGATTTAATATCGATTTCCTAACGTGATCTTCCGTTGTTGCTTACCCTCATTTGTCTGACATCTGTCTCCTTGCCACGAAATTCCTCGTTTATGCCTAGATCGAATTTTCTTCTGCTCTGCTTACCATCTTGAAGTCTTTGGTCAGGCTTAGAATTTTCTTTAAATAAACTGATGAAGTTTTTCTTTGAAAAAAATTTCGATTCTTTGTTTCTATACCAAATAAATTAAGATTCTCTTAGAAGTGAAATTTGATTCTCCTTTTCTGTTTAGCATATCGCTGTACCTGCTTCTTCTACAATTATTTTCTTCGGGGTTCATTTCTTCAGTCGTAAGGACTAAGATACCCATGTCCTGAAATTTGACAGTCTTGTTGCCTTTAGCCCGTTCGGTCTGCTTTGATTTAGGAGATTCCTAATACTGTCAGTGAGATATCCTCCCTGACTATCAAGACCATGATTACGACCATGAGGGTCATGAATGTGATTCAGCATGGCATGACCTTGTCCGACTCTGACCGGCGACCAGTTGAATTTATTGCAATACTCAAGCCCATTCAAATGCATTTTAACAGCAAATAACACTCTTCGGTCTCAGACAGTAATATTGGCTACAATAGGTAGATAAACTCATTCGAAGCGGCAATATTACAAGAAAACTAAGCAAATTTATAAACTGTTGTGCGGCACAGTATAACTCATTTTAATAAAATAGTTAGTTACTGGGTTTGTTATGACCTCCACTGCCGCAGAGAGATGACGCTGGATAATATTTCTAGTTTTTTCTGTATCATAGTATATGTACAGTGAGTAGGAATAAATGTCTTGTTCTGAAAGGCAGCGCTGATTTTTTAATCTGTGGAGTCCACTTTTCCGCCCCCCTCCCTTCACAAAAGAGGTGAAAATTTTTTGTTTATTATTATTATTTCCATCGCCTCTTTTATTATCGTTACCCGTAAATGACTTTGCAAAAAGGGATTTTGGTTTCTGTTTACCTTTTGATGAGAAATAAATATCGCAATGATAATTACAAAAAGATATCTAATGTATATGTATCTGGAGCAAAAGATCAAACATTTATTTTGTGTAAAACTAATCCAAACTACTCGATACAAAATTGTTCTAATTTTAAAAGGCTTTCAGTAAATGAGCGTGTTGAAATTATTAAGCAAAATAACCTTTGTTTCAAATGTTTTTCTTCGGAGTGTAATGAACTATAAAAACTATAGAGCCACAAATTTTTTCTGTGGGAAAGTTCATCATTCTATGATTCATTTCTATAAACAAAATATACCTTTTTCCAAAGTAGAGTACGGTGTCATCGAATAAATGCAATTCTTCAGAGTCAAGGTCAAACCGAGTACAAAAATCATCTGTCCTGTTACTCACTTGCAGTGTATACGTTAGTTCTATTAATAAAACAAAATTCAATAAAATGACGCGCATATTATGCGATAATGTCTCCGAAAGAAGCTGGTGTACGAAGTCTCTTAAAATTAAAATAAATTAGAAAGGAAAGGTTGTTAGATTTTTCCTTTGGCTCAGCAAAGCCTACTGAGAAATGATATGAAGTAGTAGAATGAAAATTATCTAGTAGATACAACCCTAATTTCAGTGTATTCAAATTGAAGTGCTAGAGGCCGATACCATTACAGCTGCATCTGTTTCTTTTCCAAATGAAGAAGTAGAAATTATTATGCAGTATTATTATTAGTCTTAGCCGACTGCCGTGACAGTGCTATAAACATTGAGATATTAATTGGGGCAGATGTGTTTCGGCAGATTATTGAAGCCTCATCTTTCGGAAAACTAAACCAGGAAATTACTTGCGTGCCAACGATTTTCGGGTTTGCTTTACGGGGAAGTCAAGATGTTTACAAGCCAAATGTTAAGACTGCAGTTTCAGCAAATTTTTGTGTAGCCGCTTCAGATGTTCAGGTATTGTGGGAGCTTGATGCTTTAGGAATTAAAGTAAAAGAAGAGTTAAATATAAACTTTAGTTTAGAGTAAAGCTTTAGTTTTCTCTGACGAAATCTGAAGCATATGAGCTCTGGCCCATCGGAAGAACAGATCAAGACAGTATTGAGATCTCATTTCGAGGTTACTCCTTTCTGCCACAACTAACATAAAATCGTCCGCATAGGCTATGATTCGATCGTATTCTACGCTCTCGAACTGACGAAATGCCGAGTTTGCCACTATATTCCACAGGGTTGGTCCAAGGCATGACCCCTGTGGGCACCCTCTAAACACATTTTTACACAAAGGCCGCTGTCTAATGTTACTTGTACTCTTCGATCTTGAAAGTGTGGGCGAAGGATTGTAATAATGGCTGTTGGGCAGGCCATGCTGTGCAGCAAATTCATTACGTCTAACCACCAAAGGGAGTCAAAGGCTCCGTTGATGTCAATGGCTATTGCCAGTGAGTGCAAATTGTTATCCTTGTTCTGTTGGATAGTGGCCATTAAGACTTTTATAGCATGCTCAGTTGAGTTGCCTATTCGGAATCCATATTGTTGGGATGCAGGGCGTTGTTCCTTTGCAGGAAGAAGTCCAGTCTGGAAAAAATTACTCTTTTCAATACCTTACCGAGCGCTGGCAGTAGACAGTTTGGCCTGTAAGATGAAGGTTCTGCCCGGAGATTTCCCAGATTTTAGAAATAACGCCACTTCTGCCAATTTCATATTTTTAGGAAAGTGCTGATGTTTCCAGCAAGCTGAAATGACCACAAAGAATAGTTTTGGGAATTCCCGGTGTATCTCTCTAATGATGGTATTATCAATTCCATCCGGACCTGGAGCTTTTTTTGGTGCCAGAGTACGTATGGTGTTATCCACTTCCATTTGCGTAGGAAGGGGTTCGTCTCTTCTGGTAACTTGGCGAAATTTCATACTGTAGGTTCTTCTCGCTTCCTCTAAGAAATCCTCTTCATCATCAACAGGAAAAGCGGCATTTATGATCTCACTGATTACTTCGATGTTGGATGAGGCAGTGCTATTCACCATAGGCGAAAGGGTCGTGGGACGAAACACCTTGTTATATGCTATCTTTTGAGTAGGTCCAAAGGCTTCAGTGACATTACTACAGAAAGTTCTCCATGAGATTAACTTGGCCTCTATAATTTTTCTTATACTTAACTCCCGTCCTTTAGTGGCTGATCAGGACCCAAATGATTTTTCTGTCATTACACCGGTTCATTTATTGTCGGTTCCGTGTTAAAAAGTGTTCCCTAGCCTGATGTTAAAAATGAGAAAATTCCCATCCGTGAACGGTGGAAATTAGTCACACAGATTTCCCAATCGTTTTGGAATTCGTGGCTACTTGACTCAGTTGCAAGTGCGCAACAAGTGGAAACTTCCCAGTGCCGATTTACGTGTGAATGACTTAGTGCTAATCAAGGATGAGAATTTGCCTTTACTTAAGTGGAAGATGGCAAAAGTAATTTGCACTTACAAAGGGAAGTGACCAAAGAGTAAGGTCAGTCAACTTAAAAATGAAATGAAAAGACCAATACATAGACTGGTCAGACTTCCCATAAACGACTGATTTATTTCTTTCTTTCATGTTTTATAATTATATTTACAGTTTGTTTAATTTTTATGTATTGCATTATATTTCACTTTATGTTTCTAGTTGAGCTGACTACGAGGTCATCTGGGCACAGTGTGTTATGACCTCCACTGCCACCGAGAGATGGCGCTGGATAATCTTTCTAGTTTTCTCTGTATAATAGTATATGTACAGTGGGTAGGAATAAATGTATTGTCCTGAAAGGCAGCGCTGATTTTTTAATGAGTCCAATTTTCCGCCCCCTTCACAAAAGAGGTGAACCGGGTTCATTAAAATTTTCTCTTGATATTTTAATAATTATTGAAGTGACAAGAGCATAAAATGTCAAGAAACGTGAAAATATGTATGCTATCTTCGTTTAAAGAATTTTATTAAATATCTCCTTATATATCATTCAAAATTTATTTGTACTATCTATTAAATAAATGGAATAGATTTTTATGTTAAGAAATTTAGAAAGTTTACTCAAAATTTACTAAAGTTATGTTCTGGAAAGTTACTGTAGTTATTATTTAAATTTCAGATAGAAATGGAACCTTGTCTTTGCTGGGAGACGTAAACATCACGAAGTGCTCTCTTGAGGTCAATAGTCCAATCGATGGTAAAATTCTAATAACTTCTTATAATTGATATGTTATTAATTAGCTTCTTATTTTCAGCTGTTGTCTGTTATTTCAGCTGTTATCTAATTTCAAATTTTGTGCATATATTCTACGCAAAAAAATATATGTTCACTTTAATTATTTATTCGGAAATTAGCTAATTACACGCGTTAATTTTGAAGTAGTTGATATGGTGACAACTATTCATCTGCTGTTAAGTAATCTAATATTTTGTTTTTTGTTAATGAGAAGGAAATTTACATATGGTTGTAAAAGTGAACGACTTTTTATATCGAAATACTGAAACGTTTTAAGGATAAGGATTTTTTATGCTTTACCTTTGAAGTTAACAAAGTTATGTGAAAAAATGAATTATAGAAGACTGAACTACAGACAGTAAAAGCATTTCCTTAGTAAAAATATCTAATATTTGGGCTTAACCATCATTTTATTTCGTAAAAAATCTGTATCATGTTTGAAAATAAAACACTAGGCTCCGAATAACCTCCGAAATCACTATTTAAACTTTCTATTCTAACCTTCCAGCATGCGCACTTGGCAATTTTACATGAGCACGCGTGCGTCGTATTTTTTAAGACATCCGTTATTTTACCGTTTTCGGCACGAAAAACGACAGAAACGAGTGAATATTGATAATAAATTTGTTAAGAAATAAAATATTAATCTTATTATTGCAAAATACAACTGATATCACATTCAAATATAAGTAAATTATTTTTATGTTCTTATGTTAGTGAGATGGAAATCCAATGATGTATTACATTATAGAAAATTTTAAATTTATTATTTAATAATTTTAAAATCGAAGCTAATTTTAATATTCCTCAAAGACAAATATAGGCAATATGAAAAGGAAAACACCGTGGTAAGAAAAAAAGAAAGCTTAGCATTACTTACTTCTGCAAGGAAATTTGCATCTTACTGGTTACAAAACGCACTTTAAACTAACTTTAGTGTTTTTATTTATTTCTAAAAAATAGAAATAAAAGAAAATAAGGAATGGAAATCTCTATTGTTCTCCCATCCAAAGGTTTCCTTTTCTTCATCAGATAATTCTTGAAGAATCCGTGCAAAATCAGCTGGTTGCACATATTTTTTGCAATGAAAACTGATATAAAATTTACAGAGCCAAATGTATTCAAATTAAAATAATACAATGCAATAACACAAAATTACAAAATATTTGAGAAAAAAAATATTTTCCGAATTTTAAAACACTACCGCGCGCGTGTTGTAAATTTTATGGAAAAGCTGCCACGTAGCACAAAAGCCCAGTTAAAAAAAAAAAAAGTCAAATGACTTCCTGTTGGCACATTCCATGATGTGGGGAAGGGTAGAAATTCCATGATGTGGGAGGAATAGAAATGACCTTCAGACGTCTCAACTTCGATATGCGAAAAATGTGTATTAAAAACAGAATTTGTCATAAATTTTGCGCATATGTGCGTGCCGGAAGGCTAATGATAATTCAAATTTCGAACTATTATTTGTGGCAAGTACTTCATTTGAGAGACTTTGGGATACGACTCTTTTTTAACAAAAAATAGTGGCAAATAAAATACTCATCTATGCGCTAATCGCTTCAAGCACATATTTACTCCTAAATTATAATATCCCTCTAATATTAAGTAGCCGAGCGCTAAGACCGCTGAATACTGGGTATTCAATCTCAGGCGAACAGTCTTTGTTGTATAATTGGTTTTAGTGTTTTTCCTCATGCGTAATTTCAATTACGAACTAGTTTTTCTTAGAATGTACTCCATGAAGTCCTCTCTCTCTTTAGATACAAATTGTATGCTTTAATATATTCCTCAATCTAAATCATGATATTGATCCCCTTATGGGTACTTTTAATTACTAATAACTGGTTCAAATTTTTCCTCCTGTTGTCAAAGTGTTGCGATTAGGAATTTACTGACGGATAATGAAGGAATTTCGAGCATAATTTTTGTTATTAAATTTCACCTGATTTGAAGCGTGATAATCTATCATACATATTTGTAGAATTGTTTAATGATATTTAATAATTTAATATTTGAATTTAATTTTATTTTACAATAATATATGGTACGTTATTAAGTTTTTCTACACAATAGTACGTAAATTATTAATTATATTTATATTCAACCTATTTATCAGAGTTTGTTACCTTTCATCATCGTTCAAGTAACTCGATAAACAAAAGCCTCGTTTTCTTACTCAGAATTTTCTGAGTATAAATGCGTAAAAAAGAAAATTAGAATATAAAATTCAAAGTATCTAACTATAATCAGAGGTGTAGCTAGAGTTATCAGCGCCCGGAGACAAGTGAAGATTTCGCCCCCCCCCCCGCGTCTGCCAAAATGCAGTGGAGAACGAAAAGAAAACTTTAAAAATAATAACATTTTAATTGTTTAAAATAACAATAATCTTCTAAAATATGAGATTTTTTAATTTTAAATAGTTTAAATTATTAAATATTTTAATTTTTAAAGCACTTTTAAGCGTATATTTTTTAAGTTTCGCTAAGTTCACTAACTTAGAACGTAGTAAAATAATTAAGATAATAATGATAGTTCGAAAATATGATTATTCTAAAATATTATTCAAATATAAATTCCGAAAACTTAAACATCATATTGGATATAATAATATAATAACTTGAAAATGTATAAAGACAGTTTAATGTATAATGCTTCAAACGTAATCACTAATTTCAAAGAGAAATTTTTCTAGCTTTAGCTGCTGCAAATTTATCGATTAGTTCATTAAAATTTATACTCTGGGCAACCTGCTGTTCTACACTGAGCAAAGCTAAGGCAGATAATCTTTCCTGGATAATCTCAGGTACGACAAGATAAGTTTCAATTTACTGAAAGATCTTTCACAGCTGACGATGGAGGTTCCACTAGTTAGTAAAATCTGAAGACCAACTCTCAGATTGGGAGATACATCTTCTCCATACTGTACAATAAAGCAGGTCCTCTGGCGTCTTAACATCTTATCTGGAAAGCTTAACATCAGCTCTTTTCTTGAGTAGCATTCGGCAGTCCACTATTTCAGTATACATCTCCAAGCCATCCAAGTCTGTATCGTAAACGTTTTCCATGGAAATGCAGCACTGTTTCGAGCTACTTTCGTTGCCTGTAGCCATTAGTCCGTTTATATCTAAAAGAAAGCCAAAATTAGAGTCTACTTTCTTTAAGCTGATGAATCTGTCAGCCATTTCTATGTGTATTTTGTCCAGCATACTTTTCATCAATTGCAGCATTTCATTTTCTGCTGTGAGTCCTACATCTTCTGCAATTTCTCCAGGCATTTTCTTCTTCTTTCTCTGTCGTCTTTCAGCTTGGACATCACAAACATTACACAGTTCCTTGGCGTCTCCAAGAGATTTCGTGCATATCTCATCTCTGTTTTGTAGGATATAGTCTTGTAAAGCGTGAATATCTCGAACAGCATTGTGGAAATTCATAGTGGGGTATTGAAGCCTTTTCTGAACCCTGTCAATTTTGGCAAGTACTGTATTCCAGAATCGAAGTAGAACAAAAAACTCAAAAGTTAAGATCCGATGCAACAATTGAATTGCATCACTTCTTGTATCTGCATTTTCATCATGATCCTCTGTAATATTTTCAAATAATTCTACTAAGGTTTCGAGTTGATCATGTACGGGTTTAACAGCTTCTACTCTGGCATTCCAACGAGTTTCTGACTCCGACTTCAACTATACACCTAGAGCAGTTTTCAGTCTTTTCCATCGGACAGTTGATCTTGAAAAATGAACATCGATAGCTTGTAAGGTACTAAAAAACGTCACAGAAGCTACCTCATGACTAACAGCATGAATCCCAACTAAATTAAGTGTATGATTATCACAGTTAACAAATATAGCTTTTGGGTTAAGTGCTGTGAGTCTCTGTTGCACACCTGATTTGTAGCCGGACATTACAGGTGCATTGTCATAACACTGTGATCGACAGTCTTTGAAAGATAATTGTCTTTTTCTAGTTGAAGCTATATGCTTTTCATTTAACAGAAGGAATCCTCAGTCTTTTACAAAGAAAGATGAAAATAAAATTTGTTTAATATTTTAGTCTTTGTTTTATACATGAAAGTATAGCAAATAATGAAACTGTCTGTTACAAGAACCGCTCTCGCCAGTATTTCGAGCTGGAAGTTGTCACTATAATAACAGACTTTCATAAAGTTCAAGTTAAATTTGGTGAAATTTTTATTGTGATTTTGCTTTTAATTTTGGTGTCAAAAAGCATAAGTACTTTATAGCATCACAAAAGGGTCAGCACCTGTTGTTGAAACGGTGTGACTTGTTCACTCAGACAATTGCTGCAAGAAATTTGAATTGCCCTGGTTAACAGTATAGCAAAATAAATAAAATAAAATAAAAAATGTATTCTAAACTTAGCAGTAATTATACTGAAGACTTTCTTCAGCATTGGTCTAAGCAGGTAGAGAGTTTGCAAACTCAGCAATTTTGTATGCATGTAAACTATTTTAAAACAGCAAATAAACTTTTCTGGCTTTCTCCTACAGTGTATTTGCAGTACTACGATAACTCGAAAATACGAATTCGGAATTCTGAATTCTTACATTACAATTTTTTTTTTTTATTATTTCCCCAGTTTTCAAAATCAACCGCCGGAATATTAAAGTATACGTGGTACCAATTCTATGCTATTTGTTATTTAATTTTTTTTTGGGGGGGGGTAAACGACTTGATGTTAAGGATAGTTAAATGACAAGTGCTATTCCAACTTGAGATATCAGCTTTGCAATTAAAAAAAAATAACATTTTTATTTCTTAATTTGTCCTCCCCCCCAGAAATGCTAAATATTCTGTCATATATAATGACATCTTCATTTCAAATTTTAGTTGTTAGTGAAACATAAAATATAATATTATATTGTACACCTTAATTTTAAAAAATCCAACCAGAGCTTGCACTTATTATGTTTTTATAATTTTTTTTCCCTCAAGGTAAAAATTCGGACGCGGCATCCGTTGGATACTTCAGAATCACGGACATTTCTGTAATGATCATCGATGGAATGAATGAGACAGGTAAAGTATTCATAATTTCTATTAATTATCACGCAATTAATATCTTCTTTTTTTTCATCTGTTTTGTAGTTTTGAAAACTTAAAGTTATCAACATAAGAAACCGATATTTATGACGACACGCGCTTAATTTGTCACGTGCTTCGGGGTTGTTAGAAAATAGTCTCCATGCATTTTTCAAATATTTCATCCATAGCCAAAGGATTACATCTTCTCTTGCAAGAAGACGAAATGAAATTAAAGTAATAAAATAAATCTGAAGTGTTTTTGATTTTAACGATCGTCCAAAAAGGTTTGTAAGTTTTTTTTTTTTTTTTACACTGTCGCTGAGCTCGCACTCTAGAGTTTGCTGTTACACTCTCTCCTACTAAACCATTTTTAATCCAAAGGACGTTAACCCAGAAGGGATATTAATTTCGTTTTGACATTTTGAGTTGAAAACTATAAATGTCGGTTCACGTTTGAAATTGTTGCCACCAAATAATAGAGCTTTGTATGATATTTAAAGAAATTAAATAATGAAGAATCTACCTTAAATGTATGTATGTTTCTCGCATTGTGATAAAACAACGATACATCCATCCAGTTTTGAATAACGTGCGTTTCCACCTGAATATGGGCATCTGGAAGCCCAAATTTGAATTTGAAATTTGTTTTATTATCTATTTCATATTTTTTAAAACTTTAATAAATTTTTATTAGTAAACTCAAAGATTTAAAAGAGAGCAATAGCAGCACTGTACCAGGGAAAAAAAAAAAAAAAAATCGTCTCCAGCTGTGTAACGGAAATTCTAAAGGTATGATCATTTTAAAATTATTTTGCGATATTGCTGTTGAACTGAATTTTATAGTTTAAGTGCGAAGAACAGGATACTTAATAAATAAAGGTAACACAAAAAAACGTTAAAAAACGCCTCTTTGGGTGTAACGTAAAATCTGAAAGCCTTCAGATTTTTTTATTACAATTAAACCATTGTGTTTAATTTTTTTACCATTTTTTAAACTTTGTGTCATTTTCGGTATCATTATCAAACATCATTTCCTTCGCACTTATCCCATATGCAATTCAACAGCTAAATTACAATAATTTTACAGGCAGAGCAGTGTACATTTAGAAATCATGGTGAAGCGTTAACGCCACATAAAATTCACCTGAACCGCAAAATCGCACAATATACTTTAAAAACAGCATATCTTTAAAATTTCAAAAAGGCAGTTTCGCGCGCTACAGATAAAAATGTTTTATTCCCTGCAATGTTGCCATTGCTTGCTTTGAAAGTGCTGAGTTTTTTAATTAAAAAAAATTAATAAAGTTTTAAAAAATATTAAATAGACAATAAAGCGAATTCGAAATTCCAAACTCGGGCTTATCAACAGTTGGATAACTATGTTACACAAAATTTCATGACTCTAGTTACCGCTGTTTCTTTAGAATGAAAGAAGCATACATGCATTCATGCAGATTCTTCTTTTTTCAGTTTCTTTAAATATAACACAGAACAATAATATTTGGTAGCAACATTTTAAAAAGTCGTTCGGACATTTAAAGTGATTCGACGCAAAATGTCGTTTTGAGTCTAATAGTCCTTCTGGGATAACGCCCATTTGGGCTAATAATGTTATACAGGAATCCAGGGTGATTATAATTAAAGTTGCGATTTCAAAACACTCTAACTTTAAAACTACCGGTCAGAATGACTTCATATTTTACCAGAATAATAGTGAGGCAATGGAACTTTGTCGGGAATTTAGATGGCCTGGTCAGCTACAAAGTCACTTGATTAGATGTCACGAAAGACGTCTGAACTTTATCCTTCGCGCTGTACTGTGGACACTGCAAGTGAAGAATTCCTACTTTAGTTTCTGTGCTGTTCTTTAAGGTTGCACTTTGTTTTTTCATTATTCATGAATTTTTTATTACTAAATTTAAGTTAAGTAATTGAAATAAAGTAGTTATTCAGTTTTGGTTTTTAAGTTCACACTGATAGTTAAGTTTACTTATTTCTTTAGTATTTGTTAATAAATATAGCTGTCGATTTTTATGTAGAGCTTAGTGTTAAGTCTTCTTTCAGGCCCACACAATGTTGCATTCAAGGCTGCAAATCGAATTATGATGAAACCAATGAATATATATAGGTATTCAAGTTTCTAAAAGACACACTAAAACGAGATTTCTGGAATAAAATATTCCAAGGGAGCTTTGTAAGGGAGGTACATTTTTGAGAAGATCATATCATTCAGTACGATTATTTATCAAAATATCAAAAAACGAAGGCACTGTTATTTAAGTTTGTAAAGGACACCCTAAATTATAAACGATGCTTATCGATACATTTTACTGGTTGTCCAAAATACTTATCTGAGAATCCGACATCTCCGACGATGAGCAGAGAGGGGGGAAAAAAAAGAGCCGATATGGATAAACATATTTTTAATGTATTTTTGAAAAAGGACAAAATTGCCTCTATTGATGATTTTTCTTCACCATTATGTAATAAACTAAACATTTTAGATGGTTCAGATATAATTTCACATAAAATCTGCTGATAAAAATTTATATTTTATTGCTCAGTTTTAAGCTGCAACGTAAAATTGGTAAAAGTATCTATGCATCACTTCATATGAATACAGCAGTATTTCTTGGAGTTGAATGAAAATGAAATGGGAGTATTTAAAAATATATTAAATGGAAATACTAAACTTACATTATCGACTGAATTTAAAAACATTTATAGCTATGTCAAAAGAATAGTAATTAAAAATATTAAATTCCAACTATAACTTATCATTATATAACTAGGAAGCATACGTTGAATAAAAATCACTGGAGAAGCTTATTTGAAGAAAAAAACATTTTACCTTTTAGACAAATGAAAATGTGTCATTACAAGTAAAAATGGCTTAAAGATGCTCTTCATTGCTTATTCGTTATACATTAGTCCACCAGCCACCTAGCGGTAAAATTGCAGAATACTGATAGTTCCGACCTAGGTTGCTACAAGGTCAATTTCGTAAATTTTCCCATTTATAAAGTTTCCCTTAGAAATTCCTCCACGAAAGCCTCCCTCAGATAGATAGATCGAGTGTGCCTTGCCATAACAAACTAACTCAAGTCAAATTAAATTATTATACATTAAGTAAACTTCTTGTTATACACCCACTTCCAAAAGTTAAGCACGAAGATGTAAATTGCAAAAAAATCAACAAATTGCTGCTTCGATTGACACAAAATTCGGCAGGAAAGTAGCATATATATTTATGTATGAACAATTCATGAATTTCAAGCGATACAGAAGGCGAAAAAATAATTGCCTTTGCTGAGAATCTTGAAAGTATTGAAGCAACATCTGTTCAGTCCTTTATGATTTCTCCTTTGTTATCAGATTATAAAGATATCATTGCATGAGTTCGATTACTGTAACTTTTCAAAAAAAAGTACGGTGTATTTAATTTATTTTGGCAAAATCCAAGAGGATTTCAGGAAATTTTAATTTTTCTGCGACTTTGGAGCTCTTGTTCTTTTTATTAGATAATATTGAAATGAATAAAAATGCATTTGCATACTTTCTGAAAGCGCTCAAGTATTTATAGTGTATTTATAGTTTTAAATCATTGGATATAGTACTGATCCTTCATTCAAATTATTCTTAAAATTAAAATTGCAATAATAATTAATAAATAATTATATTGTGATAAGATAACAAAAAAAGTCAGTTTTATGTCTTTTAATTGGTTAAACAGTGTTTATATTTTGTCAGCTAAATTTCTTATATTCTGGAATCTTTTCATTCCTTTTCTTCCCCTTTCCATCACATTTGCGAAATCAAACCTGCAAAATGTGGGATCAGTGAAATCCACAGTAAATTTTGTAAATATATTTATTAAAGAATTTTATTTTAATATTTAGTGAAGGTAAGAATAATCAAACTATAAAGATTTATTTATCTTCATAAATAGCAAACTTTTTTATTTATTTATTTTAAAATTTTGTTTTCAACAAATCCTAAAAAATCATTATTATGCAGTATAAAAATAATTGTGCAAAATATCGTAAAACACTGTATAGAAAATTTCGTGAATATTTCTTAAACTACGTATTAAGCTATCAGTCTTAACAGTAAATGAACTTTTATATACCTTTTTCCGTCTGTGAAAATTTAATTACTAAGCATTACTTAAATTAAAAGAATCTAAATATTTAACGAAACGGGCTTATTCAAACCTGGAGCAGACTAAGGGAAGACTCAGACGCCTTCCGTTACTTCACTATGTAGCTAATCAGGCCATATTTTTCCAGTTGGCTGTGGTAAGACCTAATCATTAAACACAGGCATGTTGCTAGTCAAAAGGAAATAATCTAAGGGAACTCCAAGGTTTTATGACAGGAGAAAAGAAGTGTTCACAGAGAACAGTTTGAAGAATACGTGTGTATAGCGAAAACAATAATAGCGACAAGAGAAAAAGAGAAGCTGCATGAAGCAAACACCTTAAGGATGAATAACAACCTTACGGAACATAAGTTGTTCGATACGGCTTACGCCTTTTTCCGCTACTAGTGGTACATGCCGTTTTGCGCTTCCAGCAACAGTTCGGAGGGTATCTGTTCTGATGCTATGAATGTGGTGTTTGATGCTTGCCTTCAAGTCTGCCAGATTTCCAATCCACCCACTATACACAACATTCTTCAGGTATCCCCAAAGCCAAAAATCACTGAGGTTTAGTCGGGCAAACGTGGCTGCCAGCCTGTTGGAAAATGGCGGCTTGTGATTTTATCAGCGATCAGCAGCTGTTTCACACAAGTAGAAATGTCCGAAGGAGCGTCACTTTGCACGGATATTGTGGGATCCACACACAAGCTTAGGAAGAACAATTTGTGTACATTCTTTTAATATAAAGTCTCAACTTAACAGGGAAAAGTATGTCAAGTATTTAACATAATTTATACCAAGTCTTCCAAAGTTTAGTAACTTACATGCATTGTTTAAAAAATTTGATGTTATGACTATTAGCTATCTAAGCTAATTGCTGCTAATATTTTGCAATAATGTGAGAATAATTTGCTCGCGACTAGGATTAAAAATTTCGAAATTCGAAGGAATCAAAATTTTGTCTTAAGCTTGAAGCCAAAGAGGAATATAGATATAAGGAATATAAGGAAATTTCCTTGGCAAAAATGTATTAAAATTTGGTACCTTAACTTACGGAATTACGAAAACAGCATAAAAAGGTAGTGCTAGTGCTATTATCCTGGGTAGGAGTTTTAAAGATTAAATATGGTTTTTTCGCAAATAAAAAGATATTATTAGATGTAGCTGCAGAGGCTTTCCACTGAGAATTTATTAGAGCTAGGGGAGTGGATTACCCTGCCGTATACGCAGTATCAAATGCCGGTCAATGAGCTAGTTGCATAGGTGTTTTCGTCATTTTCCCCACGTTTAAATGATTGAGCCAATTTCTTTTGAGAATCTTCCACAAAGACATTATCCTTCGGCACAGCCCTCATATATTTTATGATAATCAAATAAACTACTACTCCAAGCAATAGAAAAAGTGACTTTTCTTAGTCTATTCCCCAATATTTGGTAACAGTTATCTGAAAAGCTCGCAGGTGATCTTTTTCATTGGGATGTCACTAGTGTTTCACAAGTCTGAGCCATTTACCTTAGGATTTCACTATGTAAGGTCTGTTGTTATTTGGGGGACATTAAAAGCATAAAAGATAAAAACCATATCAGCAGATGCACTGGGGTGGCCACAAGTATGTTCGGGAGCTCGAAATTTATAATTTTCATGTATATTCTCGTCTTTGGTGGCTTTTCTTGCCTTAAGTTTTCCAATTTCAAACTATGGATTTATTTCTCAGATAACGACAAACATGCGTTCAGAAGTTAATATCTGTCTCTTAGCCTTACTTATTAAATTCTAAATCTTAATTTTTATAAAATGTTATAAAATCAAAAGAATTTTCTGTTCCCGAAATTATCTTGTTGAGTTTCTCGGTGCGCTCTGGTAATAATTATGATTTATCCTCAAAAGTGAGCAGCAAAGGATCTAGAGTGCGGTAGGCAAAGGAGTAATTTAAGCACTATAGGATAGCTTGAATAGCAAATTCCGCATCTTAATTTCTAGAAAGTTGATATTTACAAATACGTACAGCCAGAGGAGCTCCTTTCATGATCTAGGAGAAAGATGAGTAATTTGACAAAATATAATAAGATATATATATGCCTGTTGTCAAAGATTTGAAATTATTGCAGAATAGTGAAAGAACTAAACCTCACATTAAAAATATGCAGACTTAAATGTTGTTGGTTTTGAAGGGTTTTGATAATATATATATGTATATATCGGCTTATCTTTTTTAACCATGTGTTTTATTTTTTATTTTTTTCAGATTCTAGTATTTTAGATGTTCAAATAACTGTAACAAGCACATGCTCAGCAAGATGGAATACCATTATCTTTTTATATTTACTAATTCCATTACTTTTTATCATCACTTTTGCTGTATTATTTATACGTATAAAAGACCTATGCAAGTAAATGTAAGCGAACTGAAAGTGGTAACTTGCAGTTCTCAAACGAGTTTTGTTTAATACTTAAAATTTTAAGTATATAGAAATACCAATAAATGACTGTAATATGAAATAATCAAAGAATAAAAACTATACAATAATCTGTTGTACGAAACTGTATGTGCTATTCTTAATATCTGATGTCTAACATATATAAACAAGTGAATTTTCCACACTTTGTCATCCTAAGTGCTTAAGTGTACTAAGTGTTTTATCATCAAAATCGTTCATCCTCATATAATTTTATGCCTCTACAATTATTGCTTATCTTAATAAATTGCTCTATTCAACCAACCCTGCTTCGAGCTCTCCGGCAACAACTTCTACCAAGACCAACAGATGGAGCCACAGTATCCTCACCAAGCAAATGAAACTCAAGAATTTTTCCACTTTAATTTACTAAAGTGGATCTCATTCACCACTCTGCACAACGTAGGGTAAATAACTTCTGAGTCAAAGTCTTAAAGACTAAGTACTCATTACTACCTCAATTCATGCGAATTCATGCCACACTCTGTCCTATCCACAACATCACTGTCTAGAGACACTAAGAGTGCTGCATCAGGTGTTTATGTATTTTGAGCATAAGTTTTACACAACTGATGTTTTTTAACATTGGTTACAATTGTACACGTGGTACAGAGTGGATCTTTGGCTTGCTCATAAAATTATAAAATATATACATATACCTTAGAACATAACAGGAAATAAATAAATATTGCATGAATTTACAATGCCTATATATATATTGAACATAAATAGGAAAGAAATTTAAAACTTAGAAAAAGCTGTTAAACTATTTGAAGAATGGCACATTTTTTACAGAAACACTTATATCTCAAGAAGCACACGATGTTGCAACGACGTCGCAAACTGGTCCGAGAGGTTGCAAAGTAGTCGTGGTAACTTTCACGACGTCTTTACAACGTTGCGAAGACGCAAAATATTTGCCGTCGCATCTTGGAAATTTGTCGACGTCCCTGAAACGTCATGATACGACCGCTTTTAGATGTGGTCGTTTTAGCATTCGTTTTTAGTTCATCAGCGTTATTTTTAGAATGAAAAGAGACTAAATCTGCCCTTTCAAGAATCTGAAGTCCGCATAAGATTTACTTTGCAACGTTTCATTACTTTATTTCATCTAAATATGTTAATCTAAGGTAGATTAATCTAATGAAATGTAAATTTAATATGAATACTTTTTATTTATTAATTTTAATTAGTAGTAAAAATACGTGCTAAATTATTGTTTAAAATTCTGTTAAAATAATTAATACTTAAAATATTTTTTTATAAATATTACAGCAAAATATTTTTTTTTTCCTTTGAGAACATACAGACTCCCCGGCTTACAAAACGGGCAACACGGGGCTTACAAAATAACTAGAACATTAAAGGTTACATGTATAAATAAACATTAAAAATTACATGCATAAATAAAGCGAACAAAAGCAGAGAACAGCAGTCTGGACTACTCGAAAACAGATAAGTTCACTGGCCAAGTCACTCCAAACATTTTCAATTCATTCTTTAAGCATAATCTAGGGCCATCAAATGTAGGGCACCAGAAAATCAAATGTTCCACATCCTGAGGAACTCTTTTTGAACATTCACATAAATTGTTTGATCGTAGATTAAAACGAAACAGATAACTTGCAAATTTACCGTGACCAGATAAAAACTGAGCCACTTTAAAATTTAAAGAGAGGAAAGACTCAGAATTCAGTCTATGGTAAATAGAAGGAAGGAACATTTTGGTGACTTCAGCATTACAAGATGAAATGTATTCCTCATTCCACATAGCTAAAAACTTTTTATAATGAAAGGACTTCCAATAACTCTTTGGAATGCTAATGTTGATATCATTGGGTAAATTTAAGGCATCTTTAGCTAAGAAATCCGCTCTTTCATTTCCGTAGAAACCATGATGAGCACGCACATAAGCAAAGCAGATATCAATACCTCTAATTCTAAGTGAACTAACAGTTATTAGGGTTTCGATAACTAATTTATCGCAGCTGGTAATACTGTTCAAAAGTTGAAGAGAAGAAAGAATATCAGAACAAATAAGGTACTTTGAGGATGTTGTCCCATGATCCTGAATCCATTTGACGGCAAGATAAATGCACAGAAGTTCTGCTTGAAAAACTGTACATTCATTCCGTATACGGTGTCTAAGAAAACAAATCTCGGAATGGCCTTCAAAAAGAGGAAATGCAAGGCCAACCTTGTTGTTCATCTTGCTGCCATCTGTAAAGAAAACCATATGAAAACTTATTTCAGCAGTCTCTTTATAATCGCAGAAATTTATTGGTTCTAAAGAAGCGAGATGAGGAAGATCAGTGAAGGGGACAATTCCATTAATACAGTCTTCCGAAGCATAAGTTGCCAATGACTCAAAAATATTATTCTTATATGCAATTTCAAAATCAATAGGCGGAACTCCTGCAAGAACAAAAGTAGCCTCATAGCTTAAGGTTCTATAACCACTAATAATACGAAGAAGAATTCTCCGTTGAATCTTTCTTAAATTTCTTTTGTTAACCTTCTTGGCAAGAACATGTCCCCAAGCACGACAGCCGTACGAAATGAAAGGTACAATACACTGCTTATACATGAGTTTCTTAACATCGTAGCTTACTCCAAAAGTATTTTTGGCAATTCGGTGAAAGCCATTAATGATTTTTTTCACATTTAGCAGAAAGGAATTCAATGTGCTTTTTCCATGTTAATTTTTGGTCAAGAATGACACCAAGATATTTAACATTTTCTACAAATTCCAACGGAGAATTATCGAGCATCAAAGAAGCAATATTTTGTTCATCAAACGTACTGGGAACAAGCATAGCTTTACTTTTTGAAGGATTGAAAGTGAGTTTATGAGAAATCGCCCAACTGGAGACAAAATCTAGAACTTCTTGTGCTCTCAAAAGAATGTTATTCAAAATCCTTCCTTGGAAAATTAATAGTAAGTCGTCTGCAAATGCAATTTTTAAACAACCTTCGAGATGACTTAAGAGATCATTTATGATTATGTTCCAAAGAGTAGGTCCGGATACAGAGCCTTTTTCTAGAGAATAAACCTTAGCTTCGTTCCCAAGCTGAAGCTCAGCAGTCCTCTCGTTCAAGAAGCTTTTAAGAAGGTTATAGATATTATGTGGTATACCAGCATTTTTTAAAATTTTTAAGATAGATGGCCACCAAGCATTATCAAAAGCTCCTTTGAAATCCAGGAAAATAAGAAGTGTAGTATATTTCATTTTCTTTGCACACTGCAAGATATTACAAAGGCGAATAATGTCGTCTTCAGCGGACTTCCGAGGAGTAAATCCGAACTGAGAATCATTATAAAAATATTTTTGTCTCAAATACCAATTTATTCTGTTAATGAAGAGAGTTTCAAGACATTTTCCCAAAATAGGCAAAAGACTAATGCATCTAATATTATCAAGATAAGGGGTTCTTGTATCTAAAGTTTTAGGAATTAAAACAACCCGAGCTCTCTTCCATTGTGCTGGAAAAACTGCTAATTGTAAACAAAGGTTGAAAAGTCTGTGTAGAAATGTGCTATCCACCGCATGAAAGTACTGTACAATTTCATTAGAAAGAGAGTCAAGCCCAGGTGATTTGTTCTTGAGATTTTTAATAACACTGTTAACTTCTGAAGTAGAGAACGGACAGTCCATAAAAGAAATATAAGGTCCATCAGACTCAGTGCGCATAGTTCTATGAGAATTTCTATCATCACGCGGATTATCTCTTGGGAAATTCTTTGTCATTATAGCAACAATTGTATCACTCAAACTCGAAGTAACACTGCCCTCCGGGAATTTAATTCCCGAAATCTCAATCCTTTTCGCAAAATTGGTCTTAACCCCATACTTATATATAGATTTCCAGACATTGTGAACATTAATAGTTGAGAGAAAATTACTCTACGACTCAAGCTTAGCATTAGCTAATTTAGCCTTGTACTTATGCCGCAATTCGAAATATTTAATTTTATAAATATTTTTAAGAAGACAGTTTCTTACTCTCTGGAATCTACGCCTAGCAGCATTTACATGCATTCTATAACAATCAATTTCCTTAGACCACCAAGGAACCCCATTCTTCTTACTTTTCTTCATCGGAATTGAAAGTAAAGCACAATTAAAAACAACGGTATAAAGTCTGTTTACAACATTTTCTAATGCAATACAATCAAAGCAACTGTTAAGAAGGATATTCAAGTTACACAATTCTCTCTTACAAAGTTCATTAAATAAAAACCAGTTCGCTCTTTTTAAATTAAAAGTACACAAATTAGAAGATATAATCGGACGGCATAAAACAAGTTCAAAGGTAATCATTTTATGGTCAGAAAGATAATCTTCCTCAGAGATATCCCAACCTTGAAGGTATGGCAGCAGTGTTAAGCTACAAAGCGTAAGGTCAATATAACTCGAGCTTTGCGTGGAACAGAAAGTAGGTCCGCGATTTGCATTAAGTAGAAACAAATGATTCGCACTAATAAAATCACTAAGTTTCGTTCCTCTAGCATCAGTAATAGGACTATGCCAAATCGCTGATTTGCTATTCGAATCCATACCACATAAAAAATTGCATGGTTTCTTCATCGTTAAATCTGTGAAATTTTTAATAGCTTTATGTCAATATTAGTTTGGGGCTCGAAATAAGCGGAACAAATAGTCAAGTCAGATCCATTGATTTTTATATCTAAAACAACAGTATTATAAACTGTATGATTTAAGTCCAAAAAAGGAGAAAGATTCTGGTTGCGAACAATAACAGCAGACTTGATAACTTCTGCTTCGAAATCATAGTAAACTTTATATTTTATTGGAAAGCCAGGAAGAACACCTTTATAAAAGTGCGGCTCCTGAATCAGTGCGACATCAGTGTCATTTGCCTCTCTATATAAAATAAGTTGCTGAGTAACAAGTTTTGATTTGTGTAAATTTATTTGTACAAAAGAAACAGACAAATTGTCATACTTACCCATAATAAATACCCACAACAAAATATTTAAAAATGAAACTAATCTATAAGGTAAGTTATTAAGTTATGCATTTTATATACTAAAAAAAATCTTATTTCCGAAATCAATGCAAATCACACGTTAGCAACTATTTCACTACTGAAATATGACTTTATTTCTTATTTCTGAAGTAAGGACGAATTCACGGCTGTCCAATATATATGGCGGAAGGAGAAGCAGCCCTGTACATTATTTACTGGATGCCTATTATAAACGAACACCACGAGATTTGCGCACTTTGGATAGTTGCCAAATTCGAACAACTGCGCAATTAATTCAGATTCTAGCAGTTCTCTCAAGTAATTTGGTAAACACGCCATCTGTAAGGCGTTTGAAAAGACATACTTCATGTTTGAAATTGAGTCAAGCAATGACTGATATAAATAATATTGCTTATATTAAAGTAAATGTAATGCACTGTCAATCAAAGAACGCATTGTGAATCATCTCATTGTTCTGTATCTATTTACTTCAACTGCATTCAGTGAGTGAAATTATGGTCAGAATGCTAATTTGTGCTTATTTTGTGTGTGAATCTAGTGTTCGGGAAATAGTTTCTCTGTGGTCTATAGTGATCTGTGGAATATAGTATTCGTGAAATAGTGTTTTTGTGGTTAGTGAAATAGTGTCTGTCTCCAGTCACTGTGGTTCCAGCGGTGCAATATTTAGATAACCTTACTAGCTTTGTGCTTCGGTTATAAATTCCTAAGTGCTATATCGCATATCATTCATATTAATCGATTATTGTGTTCATATTGAAAAGTTGGCTTTCAGAATTAATTCATATAAAACCAAAAATAACATACAATGGTAAGCCACTTTTTGGTTTTGCTTAAAATACAATTAATACAGAAGCAACAACAATTCAAGCTGTTATATTATGTTCATGATTTTCAAAATACAAAAAAAAATTATTGGACTGGTACCAGTACTTAATAGGACTGAAGATGAATTATATATACGCATAATATAAGCAATTAATTAATTATTAAAATTAATAATAATGCACATTCTATAGTATATTGTCTCTTGTACAGTATGAAGAAAAGGTTAATGATTTTAAACAGTGTATGAAATGTATGATCGAAAAACTAGTGCTAAGGAAACATTAGCATTTCTACGAAATATTGTAATCTATAATTGTGTGATATTTAATTGTGTAATATTAAAAAACACTAAATATTTTTTATTGATTGCAAATTGCAGTTTTATTGCTTTTCGCTTGGTATCTATTCTTCCAAACACTATGTAATTCGCTTTTTTTTTTAAATATTGCAGTTATGTATGTTTATTAGATTATCTCAATAAATGAATGTTCGAAATCAGGTTTTGTTTTTTATTAAATTTAAGTATATTCTATTGCCGTTATGTATGTATAGTAGATTATCTCAATAAATGAATGTTGGAAATTAGGTTTTATTTTTTGTTAAATTTAAGTATATTCTATTTTCTTCGCTTACTTTTTTATGTGCTTGTGATAAAAAAAATCATAATAAATAGAAACAAAAAGTTTCATCGTGTGCTATTTAACAAAGAGCTTACTTTAACGTACTTAGCTTGCTATCGTATACTATATTATTTCAATTATTTCTGTACAGTAACAAAAAGGAAATTTATTGATTATAAAAAGTGCATGAAATAATCATTGTAATCTACCACTATTCTAAAATGTAAACTAAAAATAAGTAAATACATTAACATATGATCGAAAGAAATTGTGTTAAGAATCATTAACATTACTAGTAAATACTGCAATTCATAATTATTGCACTTTTAATTGCTTACTATTTAAAAAACACAAATATTTTTTTTATTAATTGGAAATTTTAGTTCTGTTACCTTCCTTCTGCTATTTATACTTTCAAACACTATTAGTTCATGTTTTTTCTTAAATAGTGCTGTCATGCATGTTGTTTGTTAGGTTATTATTTCAATTTAGATATGAATATGGGAAGTTATTAGATTTAGGTATATTTTTGATCAAATTTATTAACTACTTTATACTGTCTTTCAATTTGCATATCTTGGAGATATAGAAGTTAATAATTATATTTTTTACTGTGAAACGCGAATAAATTTATTTATACTTAAGTTCAGGTAAAATACTGATTATGCTACCTTAAAAATCGCTTCCTAATTTATCATGACGGGTGCAATTTTCAATGTTTCTGAGATTTAACAGAAATAAGTGTGGTAATGCTGTTATCAGAATAGCTCCTTTTTTTACCCACATATGTATCTTTACTTTTATTTATGTCTAATTGAGTTTTATTTATTTAAAACCTACTATTGATGTTATATATTTATAATAACAACTTTCGTAATTACTCTCACTTAAGGAAAAAAATGATGAAATCTTAAATAATCCTAACATAGAATTTAAGTTATTTAAAAACTATAGTTTAAAGTACTGAAAATAATTAAAGCTATTATTAATTATGCACATTTAGTCTAAAGAGAAAAAATCCTATTATCTTCTGGTTTTCAGGAAATGATAAAATATTTATGCTTTATATAAGTACAAGGAATAAAAAATTTTAAAAAAGAAGAAAAACATATTAATTATTAAGCTTCATTTTCTGCATAAATCAATATGTAATACAAGGAGATAATAACGACATTTTCACAACTGTTGCAAAAAGGTGGAATTTTGCGAACATTTAGGCGTCTTTAAGACGTCGTAATACGATAATTTCACAACCAAAATATCACTCGGGAAAGACGCAATAACGACGTCTATGCGACAAAAACTTCATCTGCAAAGACATAATACAGACGTCTTTGCAACGGTTGCAAAACAGTGGATGTTCGCGGACATCTGGGCGTCTTAAAGACGACATATTGCAATGACATCCGCGACAAGTTTGCAACGTCGTTACTACGTTACTTTCCTTCTTGAGATGTCATCGGAAAGTGTATCCAATCAGATGGACGGATTTTTGCCTATGCGTATGGCTCGGTACATAATGCTTATATGCGCCCCGTTCAGAAGAGCAGATTCGATCGTAAGCGAAAACTAGTTCTTTCTAAGACTTAAAAGAGAAGGGCTAGCTCATAGAGCTTTTCCCCCTGAAGCAGAAAGGGAGAAGTGATGACGTAGTCATGATGTCACTGAGCGCAGAGATGCAATTCACAGTAACGTCTAGCCTTAGCATCGAAGTTGCTTCACACATGCGCAACAGGCATATTTTCAGCATGGTAACCGTCGTCGCTTGGCCAAAGAACATGTATGTATGCTTGGCTTGGCGATGAATTCAGATTTCTGCGATTCTTAAGGTCCGAATCACATTATGTTTCGGCTACGCGGGACTTGACGTCGAAAGGGACAATTCTCAGAACCCACACAATTCCAGGAAACCCACATAGTTAGGTTACCGTTCTCACTTACTACAAAGATTTGAACGCCAAATACTAATGGATTATCGCTCAAATCGGGATCACGTGATCCTTCAGAAGCAAAACTTTCGCCTGATTGGCTGTCTCTACCGGGACCCGAGACATTTTTGAGGAGGTTTGGAAAAATCCCGCGTAGCCGCAACGTTGCTTCCGTAGCTAGGCGGGACCTTTGTTTCCAGCCGGGCTCTTTCTTATAGGAATCCTATAAGAAGGGCTCTTTCTTATAGAAGTGCTACCAGAATCTCGTTTCTCAGAAAAGCCCCGTCTAGCAGGGACTGTAGCCATATGTGATAGATAACCTCTTAAGCGATATGCTGCGGAATGTGTCAGCAATTCTGCCTTTGTAGATTTAAAATCACATCAGGCACTTTTTATAGCTGTAAGCTGTACCATTTACCACCTTCTATGAGCTTAGGAGTGTAACTTTTACCATGCTCTGTACGTTCATGGGCATGAAGCAAGTTTTTTTTAAAAAAAACTTTTCTCACAATCATTACAGGTAAATTTCGGAGCAATTAATGTTTAATGACGCTATAAGAAATCAGTAGCACCTTAACTAACTTCTACGCTTCAAACGTCTTATTCAGGTTTAACTTCTGCAAGAGTTGATATTTACAATTATACTAGCTTTCATGAATATATGTGAATGATATTTTACACCATATAATGTGTGTTTTATTTAAGTCTCTTGAATAGTATAAATCAAATGTTATTTCATTAGAGAAATTATGAACGACAAATGATGATGCCCTGTTCGTTTAAATATCATTTATTAACTGAAGCGGTATGCGAAGCTAAAATTTATTGGAGATTTGGTATTAACAATAACGATATTTTTGAAAAATTCCTATCAATTAAAATTTTATTTCGTTTTATTTTTCATTAATTCATGTTTGTGTGAGAAAATGACTTTAGAGTATTTGTTTACAGTGGATAAATTTTTAGTTTAATAAGCTATCTATATTTTAATAAAATTCAGTAAATTTAATACCATAGGACGAAATTTTTAATTTCTATGCCTTTCTGAAATCATCCTGATCAGGCAGCTTAAAGAATACGTTTAAGAGTATTTTTTAACTTGTAAAGCTATGGAAGATGTATTTACATAATTTTATCTCAAATAATAAGATTAAACTTTTAATGGCTTTTCTTGTAACTTACTTTGATATATCAAACGTGGGAAAATCTTATAGTATGCAAGCCCCTTTGGTCTTTCTGAAAGATTTTTAAAACACAAAATTTTTTTATATATGACACCATTATGTTTTGAGACAACACGGTATTTTATTGCGTATCTCTGCATATTTAAAAGGGAGGAAATTTAAAAACTGAGGTAAGAGATTTGCTAAATTTAAATCCCTAGTCATTTTAATTTTGATCAATACTGATATATAACATAATTTTAAAAATAATTTATTATATGACAATAATGTAAATTTAACGTTAAAAATTCTTAACAGCAATTTTCATTTGCTTAATATAAAATGGTATATAAATGGAAGTTTTACTTGATAAATATGAGAGGTATTTAGAGAGTTTCATATTTTTCTGTAATGGGTAAGACTATAAACATCGGTCGTTTGCTACAAAAATATATTCTCAAAATATGCTTATGGTTTCCAATATAATTGGGTAATTGTTCAAAAATTCGTACTTTTTTTTTGCTCTTATTTGTAGTACGACAATCCATAATCTGGGCTTAGCATTGAGGTCGCCCGCTAAGATATACTGGTTCTGTTCAAGACAAATACTCTTAAGAATATCTTCGCTGAATTTCACTTGGTTGTGGCGGGTTGTAGAAGGCACTAAAATAGATGGTACCCAGAAAGGGTAATAAGACCGAAGCTGTAACTAGCTCGTGGGAGTTGTCTCTATCTTCGGCTATTAAACAAGACTGAAAGGGAGTTTCTAACATGCACCGCCACACCCTCCCCTCTGTAACTCAGTTTGTGGCAACGATATGCACAAAAATTTTTTATCCTTATAGTTAGTACTACATGGAGTAGCGTAGGTCTCCGTAATCAGGACAATGTCAACTTCATGATCGAATAGAAAATTTTCTAGCTCCGTTAACTTATTTTGAATGCTGTGCGCATTCCAATACACTAATCTGATGGGAGCCTTAATAATGATGTTATTTGTCATTATGTTCGTTGGAATTGCGAGTTACATCAATTAAATTTTTGGCCTGTTGTGATTGTTTTGGAAGTAAAAAGCCTTAATGACATTTACTAATTCTACTATATACTCAAAAACCCTTTTAGCTTCTTTGATAGTATCCGTGTAAAGACCAGCAGATAAAGCCTGCGCAAATGTTTTATTTTAGATTACACGGCTTGGGAAGGTCTTAACTTTGTCTTGTTTTTCTTAGGAAACTTTTCACACCCTCTGAAGCTCGAAGTGTGTTCTAAATTACAGTTCGCGCATTTCGGGGGTTTCTCCTTACTTTTATTTGGACACTCATAAGAATAGTGTTCTGCGCATCGCACACACTTGGGGTAAAGTAGCAACCGGCCTGGTTGTGGTGGAACCCCTGGCAACGGTAACGTTGCATGGGCCCAGCCTGACCGCCGTAATCTTCAAATTTGGTGCCAAGTCTACATAAATTAGTGACATAATAAATTTCCTTTGATTTGTCTTTCTTGGGAAATATAATTAAGAATAATGGTAACTTTATAACTTCACCGTTACTCCTACGGGTTACCTGTTTTATAGATTCAACAGTAAAGTTTTTAGCTTCGAGTTCGGCTTGTATATCATTTATGTCAGTATCAACTAATAAACCCCGGACAACAACCTTTAGGTCTCTATCCTGAGGGAGTATAAATGAGTGATGCTCAATATTGGTAGCACGAAGCAGTCTAACAATGATTTTGTAGTCATTAGCATCCTTGGCAAATTTTTAATACCTTTAGGGATATTTTTACTCATGACATCTATCTTTCTCTCAATAAATGTTTTTCTTAGATTTTGAAAAATTTTATTACTAACTCTGATAGTAATGGGCGGAATTTTATTTTTCTTAACAAATTCTGCTTCAAGGTTATCATTTTGAGTGGTAGTGTCTATTGTTAAAGTGTTAATCTGCTCATTAGCAGCGGAGGAAGTATCCATTATTTCGTTATCAGCTGTATTTACATTTCCTGCATTCTCATTAATATTAGAATTTTTAGCTTTATTTGTTTTATCTTCATCATTATTGGTCACCTTAGAAGAAGATTTAGTCATTTTTATTTTTACTTATACTGTGTTGCATTTAGCGCGTGCAATATCGGATTTAGTTAAAGGAGGGAGGTTACTTATATTAAGTGATTTGTGATCTTGTTCTGATTTTTCACCGCCGCTTTAACAGCGCGACTACGAACATTTGATCGCCTCGCCTTTTCCTATAAAGCTCCTCATTGGAGCTTACATCTTGATCTAACGTTATTTCATGATCAGAGTTAACTGGAAAGTTATCATTCAACTTTATAGGGTTACGGGAACGATCGTTGTCAATATGTGTAGCATTCATGTCGTCTTTATGTGCATCAGTATTATGTGTAGTAACGCTAAGTGTGTCACTATCTGGTCCTGCAATGTAATTATCAATACATGCATACATATCAGTACAATTTGTTGATAAAATTTATAATTGCGTTCGTTATCGCTCGCAAGCGCTCCAGCAACGCTACGCCCCTCATCCAATTCAGCTAAAAGCTGTTGAAAAACTAGCCTTATTCTGTCCATGATCCAAACGAAAAGCGAGATCGCAGCGCCCCAAAACGCGCACAAAAGCCTGTGCCCTGGAACCGGGCTCGCTCGACCGCGTCTCGGCAGACAGATGGGCAGGCGGAAAACTCACTAGGCTCCTGACTAACGCGTGACTGCGAAAGCTAGGGTAACTAAGTGAGCGAAAAATCTAGCAAAAATCAAATAAAACAATTCAGTACTAAACCAGTACCGATAAGCAATCAGGCGTTTCAACAAACGACGTGATCGGATAGCGTTGAGTCGCACCGAGCATCCACTAAGCCTAGCACGTGGCTGTGCTCATCGAAGAGTGAGATCGTCGCAGGGACCGGATTCGGAGGATCTCACTCATACGCAACCTTCACTCATGGAAGGCCACCTCCAGAATGATGATTCGTATTCAATTTTGCAATTCCTTTTAAACATTTCATTACATGCCTAACGAGTCAGTTTTATCATGCGGTTGTACAATGGGTGAGAGTAGCTCTTCATAATTAATTTCGTTTCCTTCATCTGGCTGCTGTTGCAGGGCTTGAACTGCTCGATTTCCGTAGGTTTCGGCTCATCAATAATTTTTGCAAACTTTTTTGGAGTTTTCCATTCAGTTTCTGTCGTCTCGATTTTCTGGGGTTCGTCGGTGCGCGTTCTTTTCCGTCCGTCATCAATATTTGGAGCTGGGTTCGTCTGCGGTAGTATTGGAATATTTCCCTTTCGCCTGAGTATGTCAAGAACGTATTGCTATCCGTTTTCTTTAAATACATTCAACAAAAAATCAATTTTCCCTTTTCATTATCAATATCAAGGGTCTTTTTTGCTTCTAGGGAAACTAGATTGGTTTCTGCTTTCTTCTTTTTTATTTTCTTAGACTTAACTGCTATCTCGGATGCAGGGCTCTTCAGGAATTCTTGTCTCTGTGAACAGCTGGGCAACGAATAAGTAGACTGCTCGGACCCGGCGTAATCACTGATATCATCGTCACAGGTAGGTGTCCTGAAGTAGGATATGGTTTGTGAAACCCAAAGGGATCACACGAAAAATAAAGAAGTCAGAATAAAGTCAAAGTAAGTAGCTAATAGTGATCGCTTAAGGAATTGGGTCTAGCTCTGAACGACGAGTAGAAATGATCCGAGAATTGAACATTAGTTTGGAATTGAATGTCTTTCCTTTATATACTCTCTTGAAGCCCCAGTTTGTGCTGTTGCTAACGACTTTTCTTCTTGGCCCTGTTGATATGTGGAAACCCCATTCAACAGTTTCTATTGCTGTTGGGGGTCTAGTCCCGTGACACTGGCTATCATTTCTCCAACATTTAAAACTACAGATTTACGTCAAAGAACGTCTTGTTGACGTTGTAGGTTGACTAAATCTCCTGTGAAAATTTGGCCCAAAGAATCTCTAAGGAGAAGAAGTAAAGGTTCCTCTAAGCAAATGTGGCTCCGTCAGACCGAAGAGACACATTATGTATATCCCTGAAGCTTATTTTAAAGGGGCAATCCATCCACTCTCCGTACCTTTCTGCGATTGTGCAAAATAACATCTGAAGGCAACAAACCGGCATGCCGTCGGCCATATTAGTAATCTTTTACCGTGTTATTCGAAAACGTTCTTTGAAAGGTTCTTTGTTGTAATTGTTTCAGCAAATCTAAAGATGGATATTGTAGTTTCTCAAGACTACCATTGGAATTCATCCGATTCTATTTCTGCAAGGTAAGCTTGATTTTTAAATTTGCATACGTATCATAGATTTTAAAAATTGATTTTGTATAGTACATTAATTTTGATTCTCAAGCACCAAAAATATTTTGTCTCATTGTATAAGACAGCAGATAGATTTTCATTCTTAAGTTACTTACTATATTGACTTTGCATTTTAGAGTATGAATCAACACAATTTATATAATTAATCCTATGGCAAACATATACTATATTTTGTGAAATAGGCAAATTGGTATTTCTTTCTAAATTTTTAAATGAGTTTTGAGCTTTAGAGTCAACTAATAATAATATTGCGAAAAACGAGCGATCTGAAATAAATTTTCTATTTAAAATAATGCTGCAACTAATGGCATGTATGATTGTATAAATTAATTTTATTAATAAATCAATTGTGTTATGCTTTATTGAGCTTTAAAGTTGTGCTATAGATTACCAAATATTTTATCTGAGAAAATTTAAACTTATTTAATACTAGTGGCCACTGAAGATATTACAGTATTATTTTGAATTTAGTATATTGATAGTTATATACAGCTTTTCATATTTTATGATTGCTTTTGAAAAATTTTTAAATTTGAATTCTTTGTGATAAAAATATAATTTTCAGCTCTATCAATATTTGATGTGGTGTACTGAATAACAGACTAACTCACTCTATCTTTACTTAGCAAACAAATCAAATCTTGGTATTGCTGTTTTGTTTGTGGAACAATGTTTCGAAAAACACCAGACAGGAAATTCTCCAGATTTTTCTAAGTATCCTATTAGATAAATCATTTCTAAGTTTAAAAGAAATTAAGCTTTGATTATTATTAATATATATCTCAATTTTTGATAGAGCAGCAAATATTTCATGTATTTGGAATAGTTTAAATAAGTAGCTCGTTTGTTTTCTATTAAGTGCTCCTCATTATAATTATTTCTATTAAGTGCTCCTCATTATAGACAAATAGTTCAGTGTTCCTCTGTAAATATCCAAGATAGCTATGCTTGCGATACAGTAGCAACCAAAAGTTTTCGTACACTTTAAGAATTTGTAGAAAATGCGCTGTAACCCGGAATTTGATTATAAAGCTCAATATTTTCTCATATCGTCTGAATGTGATTTTGAATGAAACCAATTTTTTTTTAATTTTTTTTCTCTAATATTTTAAAGATAATTTTTGTAATTTATGTATTAGAAACAACTTAATTTTTTATAAGAATAAGGATTCTAAAAAGTAATGATGGAGGAACATAGATGCAGATATTACCAAAAATGAGTCTGGTGAACTCTCTGGCCAGATGTTTGAAAGCTGTCATAAATGCTGTAGGATATCCTGCAAAAACTGACAGAAATTTAACTGCAATATTTTGTAATAGTGTGTGCAGATTTCTTTAAAGTGCACGAAGAGTTTTGTGACGTAACTTTTTTGTTACTTTTTAATTATTGATTTCCCAAAACAAGTTTTACTATGCTCTTAAAATACTTTTATATAGTTTTGCTAAGAGAAATTTATAGATATTAAAAAATTTTCATAGTAATATTTCACTGAAAGTCGTAAGTGCACGAACACCTTAGAGAGCCACTATATATTGTTGTGAATAATGAAGGAAATAAACGCTTTATAAACGTGAATAAAGACACGCTTTATGAACAATGCGCATTTTTTATTGGTGTTTTACACATTTTAATCATATTGTTAACACTACAAACACATGATGAAATGTTTAACCGGATACTATGACCAGTAACTGCATTTAACACAGAAAATCTGCAAAATTATTGGTTTTTGTAGATCAAGATAAAATTAGATGAAATAAAATCATTTCAAGATTTGTTACTATTGTAAAAGGAATTTTTTAACATGGCTAAATTTCTACTAGCACTGAAAAGGGATTCTTTGAATTAAAGAAAATAAAATTGTTTTTGTAATAATAGAGAATTATTATAAATATGTCAGAAATGTAGTAAATCATATTTAAGTTTATTGTGTTATACATGAATTTTTTCCGAAATTGTAATTTAATGTTTATTCTTAATATGTAATTCTTCTCAAGGTTGTATAACTAATGTAGAAGGAATGTTTTTACTTTGCTATTTTTCTACTAACACTTAAAATGGATTTATTGAAATTCAAAAAATAAAATTAATGTTTTTGATTCTCATAGATCGAAAAAAAAATGGGCTGCCGCAAGCAATAATGAAGACTTAGTAAATAAAAAGTTGGTAAGTTGGATTGTTGGATTTGTACAAAAGTGCTAGAATATGTTCATTACATTTCAAATATGATGATTACTGTTCGCCGAAGATGCGATATTTACATTTCTGTGCACTTCCAACAAAATTCGTAAATTTAGGGAAGGAGAGAGAAGCTGCTAAGATCAGAATAGGAGTGAACGGCCATCAGACGCTGGAAATAACGATACTGACCGAGACATAAGGAACAATTCGAACCCAGCCGTGCAAGAATTAGCAGAGAGTTTCAACGTACACCGGACAACGGTCGAGAGACGGCTGGTTAAGTTGGGTTTTACGAGAAAGTTGGATTGTTGTGTTACACATAGCCTGACATCTTATCAACGAGATGACCGAATCGGCACCTGTGTTTTCTTGCTTTCCCGGTACAAAGACAACGCATTCTTGACACGAATTTTGACAGGAGATGAGAAGTGGGTTATGTACCGTAAATATAAAGCGTCGTAGAAATGTGTGTCGCCCTTTTGATCCGCCTGCATCGACTTCGAAAGCCGAACTTCATTCCAAGAAGGAGTTATTGAGTGTATGGTGGGATGTGCAGGGAATAATTCACTGGGGGGTCCTGCCACTCAGCCAAACCATCACTGCTGCCATCTACTGTCTACAGTTAGACAGGCTGCATTCAAATTTAGTAGCAAAGCGGCCAGGAATTTTAACATACAACTAACCTAGCAAGTTAATGAATTAAATATGAATAATCTGAAAACTTCTAACAATAATACTAAGGATAAAGGGCCCCCATAAATGTCCTGATCTGGAATGCACACAGCGTGTTGAATAAAATTATGCAGTTACACAACTTTTTGTTGACGTATGATATTGACGTTGCTATCATAACAGAGACTTTTGCTATTCCGTGCTTTAGTCTGAAGATAGCAAATTACAGGTGCTACCACTGCGATCGGCTAAAACATTGCGGAGATGGAGTGGCATTTATGTTAAAAATTCTGTACAGTCATGTGATATTGCTGATTACCGCATTAATGGACTTGAAGCCCTCACTGTCTCTATTTTGTCTATTTGTCTCTGCCATAGTACGGTGTTGTGTACTTTACTGCTTTCTACAACCCGCATCAGAATCGAACTGACGAGAATCTCCTTACAGAATTACTCCCCAATGACATAAATGTTATACTGGCGGGAGATTTAACTTCCAAAAACATCAAATGGGGTTGCAGAAGAACGAATCTTAATGGTGAAACTCTCTTGGAAAACAATAATCATCCAATTTACTTTTATGCTCCTTCAGAGTATATTTATGTTCCCGATAATCCGAGGAAGGGAGATATTCTGCTTACTACAACCTCAATATCTATGTACCTTGATGTTAAGTTGAATTAACTTCCGACTATCTGCCAGTAATCGCAACGCTTGGTACAAATCAATGCTTGGATGAAAAGTACAATTTTTGTACTGACTGGAATGCTTATAATGATTATTTGATTAATAATGGCCCGATTTTCTGTAGTCTCAAAAGTACAAGAGACATTGATAATGCAATTAATTGATGTCTTGAATAATACGATCCTAAGTGCCTACAACTCAACTACGACAAAAATTCCCGCAGATCAGGATCCGGATTTATTACAGCGCATTATCCGTGATATGATTAAAAATAGGAACAGACTTCGCAAAAGATATCTTTTCTCCTGGAACCCTCGTGTTAAAAAGGATCTTAACAAGTTAAATGGGGAAATTTAAAAGGCTATTCAGATTCACCGCGAAGACACGTGGAATGAAAAAATGCTTAATTTTAATGAGCCAGATAATGCTTTTTGGAATTTTGCCAGAAACCTACGACGCAAACCACGGTGCAACAAACCCATCTATAGTGGATATTGCATAGCACTTACCACAAGGATAAGGCTTCTGTTATGGCTCAACATTTGGCTAATCTGTTTATGTTTAATACGGATCCCTGTGATCTCACATTTGCTATTTCATCAAAGACTGGATTAGCGGTCCCGGGGTGCATAATTGTATAAATTTCACATCACCTAAGAAAAGCCCCCGGATATGATTCAATTACAAATATCGCTATCAAGTACTTGCAAATGAATATCATCTCTAAATATGCAAGTACTCAAAAAGGATTTAAGAAAATTTTTGAGCGCGTAATTCTCAAACGTCTTGAACCCTACATGTCTAGACTCCCACCCGAACACTTCGGGTTTAGAAAAAGGACTCTCGACAACGAAATAACTCGTTCGACTTATGGAGTTCACAGGTGATGCCCTGCACAAGAAACAAAGTGTGAAGTTACTTATGCTAGACGTGGCGAAGGCATTCGACCACGTCTGGCATGAGGGGCTCATTTTTAAGTTTATTTCAGCTGACTTGGATAGAGACCTCACACTATTAATCTACTCCTTTATTAAATATATACTCATATAGAAAAGAAGCATGTAACATTTTTTCTATTTGTCAGGCATTACATATAAAATTATTTAAGTGAAATTAAGGAAAGATCAAAACAAGAAAGTTGTTCAATTTTAAAGAAAGACAGGGAATGTCAACAAATTACAATACAATTTTTTAAAGATTTCTTTGAGCATTTTGATTAGCCTTAAATGTTTGAATATGACTATCCTTTCTGCTCTGATATTAGTTGTGGGTTGGCATGGATCTAGATTTAAAAAATGGGTTAATTATCGCAGATCTTAATGCTACGAATGTTTTAGTCATACACGATTAGTATAAGAATGACAGTTCTGCATCTGTGGAGCTCTGGAGTCGAGGGCGTTAACAATGACGTCACAGGTGCAACAATAACGGCACGAGTTGTTTTTAGGCTGCTTGTTCAGTTGTAGACCTCCTGCTTTTCAATTAAATTTATTTTTCCAAAATTGGCAACAGAAAATATTTTCTGCATCTTAATTTTAGTGATATGCTCATGCTGCCTTCTGTTGACGAAAAAGTGATTTACGTGTTTTAGAAATATATTTTTAAGTCTCGTGTTAAAAACATTCAATGCAAGGCTCTGAAAACAATGTATAAGAGGAAAAAATTTAAAAAAAGAAGTTCCCTCTAATAACATGTTCATCATGTCATGAAAATTTGAAACTACACAATATTTGTTTTTTATTTATTATTCTACTTAATTTTATTTTTACTTTTATCTTTCTAGGTTTCCTTGAATTTTTAATTTTTACTCATTTGTTATATTTTCTTTTCATAATAACATATTTGTTTGCCGTCATATTTTTTAATACTTAACATTTCTAATTTGTAATATTTTCTTTTAAATTTCCTAGATGATTTTTTTCATACCTTTCATAATTTTCAACTGAAATTTAACTTATATGTTATATTTATCGAACGTAATTGTTCTCGTGCATGCTGTTTATTTGTTACATTGCTTAATTTTAGTTGTAATTTCACCCTTTTTTAACGCTATAGTGTTCAATGTATTCTGAATTTTAACTTCATTTACATAACTACTGTTTATTATATTGTGTAATTTTAAACATAATTTTAACATTATTTTATTTATTTATTATTATTATTATTTTTTTTTTTTTTTTTTGTCTATATTTTTAACCTTTCTAGTTTTCTATACATACTTTCATTTTAACTTATTTGTTTCAAATTCTATTTAAAAAGAAACTTTTTTCATGATCTTAGTTATTTTACTTAATTTTCTACAAAATTTCTAATTTCTTTTACGTATTTAACAATATCTTCCTTACACTGCCCAATATTTTTTTTTTTTTTTTTTTTTTTTTTTTTTTTTTTTATTTAACCAATTTAAGTCTATAACTGTTAACTACTTTTCTTACGTTTATGATTTCCTTCTTTAGTTTACATTTCATAGATCTAGTTTAAATTATTTACTATACTATTTTTATTTGTGTCTCATCGGTCATAATTCTAATATTTTATTCCATTTCAGACATTAACACAATTTTTAACAATATGGAGCGTTTGAATTTACTGCGTTATAAGGCACTCCTCCTACTTTCCTATCGGGCCTTCGTGGTGTGGTGGCCCGCACTCTGGCCCGGTATTCCAGAGGTTCGTGGTTCGATTCCAGGCGGAGGCGGTTTGCTATTTTTCATCTCTCCTGCTTCCAAAATATACCTAATGTCTCTACAGTGGCGCCTGAACTAAAAGGGTGTTGGATGGTGATTCTCCTCACCCAGGATTTGGCAATTGTGTCCCCTAAAAAAAAAAAAAAAAAAAAAAAAAAAAACGTAGTCGCCCATTAAAAGGGGAAGTTTATAAAGTATTCCCCCCCCCACACTTTTTCACATGCTTTCGTGGTGTGGTGGTCTACACGCTCAGGGCGTAATTGAGAGGTCCGTGTTTCAATTCCCGACCAAAGCGTTGTTATTTTTCATCTCTCTGGCTTCCAAATAACCTAATGTCTCTACAGCGTATTCAAACATTTCCTTACCATTTTAAATATACTTATTATATTCTCCAATCATAATTGATCATCTACATGATTTTTTATTTGACTCAGTTTTACTCAGAAATTTCCTTTCACAACTTTACAGTTTAATGCGATTTATATCTAAATGCATTTCTTTCTCATATAGTTTTAAGGTCTTAAAACGTTTCTAACATCATGTTTAGTTTTAAAGCCCGATTACCTTCAGTGCTTTCAGAATTTTCATTTCTAATTTTACAAACATTTTCACCGTTTCGAATTCCTACCGAAATATTTCTTAAAACTTTTAATGTTTAGTTTACGTCATATTTCATTACTTCAAATGAATTTAAACCACTCATACCATTATTTTTTCATATTTTAGAGACGCTCACTATGCTAATTTGACGTTTTTCCCGTACGAATTGCATCTATATCTACACTCGTAGAAAACGTTTAAGGGAAACTAACAATTTTTTACATCACATGCATAAAGAAATTCTTAAAACGAACTTTTTTCTATAGTTGGTTTTAAGAATCGTACTCAATTTTTGAGAGTCGTACTCAAATTACCATTTTCCAAATGTGAATTATTAAGTTTCTGTAATTTTACTCAGTTGTATTTTTTTTTAAATTTTTACATCTTACTTTTAATTCTAGCAGACCTCTTTTGCATTATTTATTTTTAAATTCTAGCGTACAACCTTATTTTGTTTATTAAAATTTCATACAGTACCTTCTTAATTCACTATGCAACCGCAATCTCTTTCACTGACATCCTATTTGAAAATACTGTTTGAAAATCAGTTATAAGTTCCCTATACCTAATTTGAAGATAGGTATTCCCAGAATGTATAACCCCATATGATGCTATTGTACTCTCTCAAATAATAAATCCTAGTCAGGGGATATATGGGTCTTTTCGCCCATGGAGGTAGGAAGTAAGACTATTATTCTCTGAATGGTTTTGGACATTAGTCCTTGTGCATTAGTCATTGGACTAAGAAGACGCACTGGAGCTCAACTGATAAGGAAGAAGGAATTCCGATACACAAACGGACAAGACAAAAGCGGAGGAGGGGGTTGTCAATTTAGTTGCAGCCAGTCAGTGTCTGCTTGCAGGTGGCTGAAGTTGCAGGTGCAGCGCTTGGAGAAAAACTGATGTCGCGAGGAAAAGCAAAGCATGTGCTTTTTCATTGTTCTATATTGTTGCAACAGAAGAACGTAGTACAATACTTTGATTGGAAAGTGGAAATAAAGAAACACAAAAAGATACTTGTTCTTAAGCGATCAAAATGTTCGAATATTTTGCCACTTTTGGGGCTTGATGAAAATATGCGCAGACATTGTTTTCTTTTTTGGTGCATCGAAAAAATCGAGTGCGCGTCTTATTCGCTGGAGCGTGGTATTCGTGAACATACTGTATTAATTTAGATCTCAAAATATCATTTGTAGAAATTCTAAAATTCGAAACTTCATTTATTATGAAAATTCACGTTATACGGCATCTAAGGCCACATTTTTTACTTCCTTGTAAGAAGTAAAAAGGAAGGATTGTAATCGCGAAAAGTTTCAGTCAGCATATTTCAACGAAAATATCGATTTTGACTGATATCGAATGCAATTTAACGATGTTTTTGCAAAATACCTGTACGTAAGGACAGAATAAAATACTCTTTTCCTACGAGAGAAACCTTTTAGGGCCACTCCATCTTACTTCCTACCTCCATGGTGGTATCAATCACAATATCAGAGAATGCCAAACAGAAAGTCCATCGTGTATAAACTGCAAACTCCATAATGACGCTAATGATACGTATCTTAATACATATTACCGTGCTTACGCACCAAACTGTCCAGTATATCAAAAGGAAGTGACCAAAATAGTTACAAGAACCAAATATGACATCTTAGATTAAATTCATCCTAAAAATCACTAATTTTAAAATAAAATCACTTCTTCACCTTGATTCACCAAAACAACATAATTAAAATGTTGATAATACTATTTAAATGTATATATATATCCATTAAAGACAAGTGCTTCACAAGAAAGAAGACAGAAAAATATTAGGAAGATAACTACAATACTGATATAAATATATTTATGCTACAAAATAAACTAATGAAATCTATTTACATGAACTAAAACTAAATTATAACTTATCATGTAAACCTATTATGCCAACTTATTACTTTACGCTATCAAGTGAAAATATTTACATTAAACAAAATGTGATATATGCGTTAACTAAAAGAATTGGACAAAAACTTATAACGCGAAATGATAACATCTGAAATAAAAGAAACGGAATCGTATAATAAAATATACATGAAGAAACTTTTATAATTATGGCTGTTGGTCTACTATTATTATATCTGTCAAAACTATTATAACTACATCTAACGATTATGATACCAATCAAAATGTCAATTTACTATTATAAACTATTACATATACTAACTTAAAAAAATATACATGATCATGTCATTGTCTATTAATATGTTAATTATGACACTAATAATAACGAGAATGAACTATTATGAACTAATAAAAATATTAACTATTAATCTAGAGCCATTCCTAGAGCCTAACGGATTTAATAATCCTGCTGAATAAACTATACCAAATACTAATATTTGGGAACAGTTTACCTAATTATGGAATTATTTATTATTAACTATTAAGAACTATTATAAGCACTAATTTATAATAACGAAATGCCAGTGAATTATTATAATTATTCTTGTTGTTCATAACGCCAATCATTTTGCTCATAAACTATTATGAAATACTAAGGATTATTTACCAATATCGTATAAGTGTACTACTATGAAGCATATAGCAAGAACTATTTGTGAACTGTTATGCCAATGTATTACTTTGACCTTTTGTGAACTATGCAATTATAAACTATTAGGATCAATGAACTTTTTATCACTGATCTATTGTTATAGTCGAATATTTATATTGAATTACTATACTAAACTAAATTGAATTTTACATTGCATTATATATTGAATTAGTGAAACACTAAATTGTATTATTCATCTAAGTACTGTTATAATTAATTTAAATTCTCAAAACTATACCATCTATTGCTAACTAGTCAAAATTGCATTGTATTAATTGTATCAACTGTATTATACCTAATATAGATGTCTTGCTACCACAAAGACCAAATTGTACCAGTCGAAACTGGATATGTATCCAAAGCATGTAAGAGCGATGGCATCACCTCCATGCTAAAAATGCCCCATAGAAACCAGTAAAACTTTCTTCTGGTACCCATAGAATTTTTGATGGTCTCTACTGACTTTTACTGGTTTCTATTGATCTCTGTGAGTTTTTCTTACTGGTATCAATTGACAGCCATGCAACCAACATCAATGTCAGAACTTTCTACTGGTTTGTATTGGTTTATATTGACTTTTACTGGTTTTCTTTCGGGTATCAAAATAATAATAAATCTTCTGTGGGTTTATATGGGTTTATGCTATTTTTCTATCTGACGTTAATAAACTTCTTGTAAACAATAAAATTAACAGAATGAAAATATGATCTCATTAAGACCATCAGAGTAGCCTGGAAGCGCTGGTGGTCGTTTTAGAGAGGTTTTTTACTAAATATGCTTATTTATTTGATTTAAAAATTTTTTTCGGAAACAATAACAGTAATCATATACACCAGACACAACGAGGTCTCTTTAAGGCGATCAGCTTCAAATGAAAATTCATCTTTGCAAGTGGTCGCCTTAGAGAGGTGATGCTCAATACCAATATATACTCACGTTCTCAGAAATACGTTTATCTTTTAGAGGTGGTCGTCTTAGGGAGATGGCATCTACGAAATGAATCTCTCTACAGCGACTCTTGCAGAAATTTCTTTGTCAATGGTCGCCTTACAGAGGGAATGTTCAATACCAAAATATACTTATGTTTTCAGAAATACTGGTTTCTTTCAGAAGCGGTCGTCTTAGGGAGGTGGTTTTTGCTACGAGTTGGTTGTCTGAATGCACACACATAAGCACTTACATTTCTGATATTACAAATGAACACCGGTATCAACCAACATCTCTTTAACGCGACCAAGTTCATTCACAATCGCAAAACTTTCTCCGTGTTAACGCTGACGTGAGAAAAAAAATTCCCCCTCCCTCCCATGCTCTCTACCCTACTCTCAAAAATTTCCCAAACAAGCAATATGGCGCCCTTCTAGTTATGGTTCTGTGATGGAGGTGTTATTTTCTTCGTGGATGTACTAATGCAATATATAATTAACTATAATTTACTGTATTACAAATTTTACTGTGTTTTACTGTTTAGAAATTAGTAATAAATAATAAAATACCACCACTGACTATGAATATGAAAGCAAATACCGGCAAATTTTCTGTAACCGGCACTTAACGATTTTTTGGCCGCCATCTTGGATTTCAAATTGAAATCCCAAATTGTTTTCCCTGTAAGAGGGAAATCGGAGAGGGAAAACAACTCTGACCTACCGAACATGCAAAAAAACAAGAAAACACGAACTTCCCGAATTTATAGTGACATCCTGAGGCTACTCATCGCTGTTTCTTCAGATATCATCTGTGAATTATCAGGATAACTGCAAATTATAAGAAAAACAGAATATAATATTTTTTTGCTGAGCAACTAGTTTAAGAAATATTAAATGAAAATGCTTAAATTATATTAAATACAACTGCTTAATATTTTCAAATATACGATTTGCAGAATTACTAAATTTTTCGCATTTTATATATTTCGATCTTCATATTTCAACATAAAAAAATAAATTTGATCATCCACATTTATATAAATTTTAATATTCTTGTTTTTTCCATTAAAGAAAAGACAGAGAGAAAAGAAATAAGAATAAATTTAAAAGAAATATCTATCATAAAATCAATCACGAAACCTACTCTTTTATAAATAATAAATACATAAACTATTTTTTATAAAGTTAGAAAAACTTGAAGCTTAAAACATTAACTTAAACGATACTAAGAATTAAAAAAAAAAATTCTTTTTTTTTAATTCTTAGTATCGTTAATAAAAGTAATCAGGTTAAAAGTAATCAGGTTAAACTAAGTATTTACTTTATTCTCGTTAGCATCCTCCAACAATATATGGAATTAAAGTTAATTGATATCATAATATATTTTAAATACACACAGATAAAATGTTTTAATAAAAAATAAACACTTACATCGAGTACAGAGATACTTTTGCGCGCGTGCCAGAAATTGGCGCCGAAAGGCATGGTTGCAGTGAACTATGAATTCAGATCGTTAAGTTAATAATTTTGGCAGACATTTATTAAGAAGTTCATGCAAGTTTATGTTAATAGAATTGTTGAAATTAGAACTGATATTTTTTTTTTTTTTTTTTTTTATTCATACTCATTTGTTTATTTACAATCTACCTTTGACCTGATTATAATCAAGGTTTTGTTTTTACAGTTCAGAATAATTAATTCTGCTTTCTAATTTGATTAAAATAAAATTTTAAAAATTCAGGGTTGATTCTGATTCTTTTAAATTAGGCTTGATATTTTTTTTTTTTTTTTTTTTTTTTATATTTAAGGTCTTTTTTTTACAGTTCAGAATATTTAATTATGCTTTCTAATTTGATTAAATTTAAAAAATTTAAAAATTAAATTTTTAAAAAATTAAAAAATTTGATTCCTTACGGTTGCAGTGAAAAATGAACTAAGTTTGGCTAAATAAATTTAGTTAACATTAAGAAGTTTCACTCAAATTTTTAGGAGTACAGTTATTAAAACGATAATTGCTGCTTATTATATATAAATAAGTAAAATATTTATATATTATAATTTTCTTATATCTGCATGCTTTTGTGCATTTGCACACTAGCTTTGAACTGATTCGAGAATCAAATATATAAGATGTTATTTTTATAACTCTATATTAATAATTAATAATAATAATGTTTTCTAATTTGATTAAATTAATATAAAAAGTATCTCTAAGCAAAGCGTTATTTCGCTGCTACACTATGTCTGTCATTGTAGCTGTTAAACTCAATTAAATTAATAGCTAAAAAACTTGAATGATTTATTACTTAATTTATACGAAACATAATAGAACTATTTCCCTAAGCTGGATTCTGATAAATTAGCCCAGGGGCAGGATGAAATTCAAAGATCGTTGTATCTCTCTTTTTCATTCAATGCCTCTCAAGAAGATTTTCTACTTGACAGATTTTAAATATCCCGATGTCATGTATTGGAGTCATCTAGCATGCTTTAGTTTCTGACAAACTGTAATAACATCTGACTTCTAAATAAGTGAATTCATAATAATTCACCTGTTTTTCATTAATGTATTTCTAATTAACGGTAGACCAACTTTGGAAAGAAATGATTCTTTTGAGTACCTTTACTTTCAAAACATCCTGGGCCGCTTATTTTCTCTGTAATCTTTTTTGCATACAAGATATCAGTAGCGTAGCTAGGGAGGGGCAAAGGGGGACATCTGTCTCCGGGCGCAGTATCCAGGGGCGCCAAATTAATGGTACAAAATTTTAGAATGAAACTTTTTACACTTTTGGTACACAGAAAGGGGCACAAGATCTTCAATTGTCCCGGGCGCTGAAAACCCTAGCTACGCCTCTGCAAGATATGCATAAATCTCGTTTTTTTTTTTTTTAATTCTTCTCCATGCACATAACTATCTGTTTAGTCTTAAAAAAAAATAAGAATTGCACAATCTCAGCACCAGAATCAGTCCTAAAATGTTAGGCCAAAAAGAGCTGCATGATGCCTTTAAGCGACCCACATTACTCTGTATATATACGTTAAGAAAGCTTTAGCAATATTCTAGGCGCAAATGTTGCACATAAATGCTGTTTGGTGTGTTGCCTCATCGATACTTTTATGCAGCTTTTTGATAGAGTGCAGATAATCAGGAAATACCATTTATTAATTTTTTACTTCTCTACGTGCAGTTTATTTAATTTTAAAACTTAAACTATATGATCTTGATGATCGTAAATTTCTCCCAAATGATTCTTTTGATTACAACTTTTATGTTTACTAATAATTACAACTTTATCATCAATTTTAAATTATTATTTCTAGTCAAAAAATTTGCTAACACTGCCACCCCAAGAAACTGCTATGGTTATGTTATCACAGAAACATTACCTTTCGCCATATTTGAAGAGTGGAATCATCTAAAACTTCGTGACTCGAACATCTTCTTAAAGCTTTAAGGCTGGTGAAACCCTGAATAATGCCTCAGTGTGGGATCCATGAACCTGCAGTAATTACAATGCTGTTCGTATTGACACTTTTAAATCTGCATTCATTAGTACATTTCTGTACACAAAAAGAAGTTTTATTAAAAATTTTTATATGACTTTATATACTCTATCATTAGAGATTGAAGTATTGTGTGCTGTAAGTATCGTCAAGAGATTTATTATATAGAAGTATCCACTAGAGTACCACAAACTCAACATTCCGTGTAACTTGGTCACTGTTTTTAAACACTAAATTATTGCTGCTAATTATTACATTTTAAAATAATGTGATTTAAAAATAACAAAAATGTAATAATTTCTAACATTGCAGACAGTATAAATACATTTCAATCATTGTATTGTTGTAATTTACAGGACATATTTATGCTTATGAATATCCTTATGTTTTTCTGTTCTATTCAACGATTTGTTATGCTATGCTATTTCAGCAGTTTTTGTCGTTTTCTCTTTCTGATACTATTTTTTGAAACCTGAAGAAAGTCAGGTAGACGCTGCTGATTGCCACTCTCATTTCTTTCTGTTGGTAATGGTCATTAACAACACACATGATAGATTATATATGTCTATTCATAAGTCGTAAATTCACTGGATATTGGCAATTTGACCAATGTTTAAATTCCATGCAAACAGGCTCACTGCATGGGTGTTTTCATGGTTTTCGCTGTGTGTGTAACATGGGTATGAGCCAATTTCTATTATAAATTCCTCCTCAAAGGCATCCTTTCTCTTAGGCATATAGCCCTAGCATATGCCATAATCAAGTAAACTGAACAAAAGCAATCATCATAAGGCTTGCTCAAAGTTCAGGGAAGTACTACAAGTCCAATTCTTCTAGGCAGAGTGTCATCCAGTTTTAGAAGTGTTTGTTTGCATGGGAAAATGATGAATGAGAAGAAAAGAAAACAAATCAATTTGACAATGCAAATGACATTGATGCCTTAAGAGACTGGACAAAGAGGAAAGTATTAACAAAATTGCCGTGGATTAAACTGCTGGATGAAATAAAAGTTGTGAATAACGCATCCCTTCTTATTAATCCATTCAAGTCAACATTTTTTGTAACTCATCACCCTGTCAGTCCACATTAAATTCAGTTTACAGGATTCTACTGTTTAACTGTTCCGAATTATTTATTTTATTTGCCAACTTTGTACTTGTAGATTGCAAATTACTTTTGGTTGCTTATATCAAGTTAAGGTACCATTTTGGAAACATTTTAGAACAGAATGTAAAAATTAAAAGGAATCTAACAGTTGACCTCTGCAAAGGCATTCAGAAACCAGAACCATTCCTAGCAGGGGTGCAACGGGTAAAGGTAGAAAGGCGGTCGGACTATCGCCGTAGCACGCCTAAATATTTTAAATTCATTGTAAGTACTTCTTATATGTAAGTAATTTTTATACCAATTTATCATACTTAGTGAGTATGAAGTAAAAAATTTTATTTATCATTGAGCACTTTTTTTTTAAATTTTGGGGTCGCAATCTTAGGAAAGTACGCGGACAGCCAATGGCCTAAAAACAGCCCTGTCAGAAACTATATAAATTTGTAAAGGATGTGGATACCATTAGAAGTATTATAAATTGTAGCTGGGTATCTTTCCCGATATATTCTTATGGTCGCTCGTCCTTTCCTGTCAGTTATCCATTACGTGAGGTGCATGTCTGCCAACTCAGTGTTTATAAAATGGTTATCACACAAGAACTGGTACTTTTCAGCATGGTATTGCAAACTTTGATCTGGAAGCTCCCCTAGATGACTTATAGTTACTTGAATAAAATACATACAGTCTGTTTTCCCATTTCTGGTCACTCTTCTATGTAAATACTGTTCATATTTTTTTACTCTTCATCTTCTCAGTGTTTATACATTGAGTTTTATGATAGCTTTTATATGTTATAGAGAGAGGAATTATATTTTGTTGATCCACATAAGAGGTTATTTTTTATTGAGAAACTTGACAAAGGAAAGTGATCTTTATTTATGTCATAAATAAAAAGATTAAATAAAAAGCAAATTATATGTAAAATTATAAAGAAAGACACTATATCAGTTTATTTTATTGTAAAACAAGGCTGAGTGGGAATAATCCTTATTAATAGGATTGATAAGTTGTATATTTTGTCTATTTCACTATTCTACCATCATTAGTGGCAAGTCCATTTTCAAACATTTCTGTAATTTATTTAAAAAGAAACAATAAAATTTGGATATTTAAAAAAAAAAAAAAAAAATTGTGATACTCTCTCTCTCTACAGAGAGAGAGACATAGTTAGATATGGATATAAATAAATACATACAGTTTCCACCCAAAAAATAGAGGCACACTTAAATAGTATCTGCATATTGGATTTTAACTGGAATTACGTTTATGATACATGGTATGATATTATCTCCATATATAGAGATACTCTCATAGCATGTAAGCAAAATCACCCTGAGAGACCTTCATAAATACTGAGTTGGGCAGGAAATTGGTATTGCTAAAGGTGTTCATTAAGAAATCGTCGTAATCCCTATAGACATATTGACCCACAACTGTTCAAGCAATTGCTTGTACTAAGTAACTGACTGCGAATAGTCATCACTCTGATACTTTTAGCACTCTACGTAACTGTACAAGTGCAGGAAGGTTGTATTAAATCTAACTTATGTTTAATATGTATCTCCTACTTAGCTATAATATTTATGTTTCCATTAATCTATTATAAGTTTTGGCATTAAAGTGTGCATGGATGTTTCTGATGGACCTTGCAGATAAACATAATACAAAATATTAGGAGAAACAGATATGTCAAATCATAATTTCATGCCACCGAAAAGACGAATTTGGTACATGTAATCAGCTTAAGAGAAAAGCATATATTGAATTTGATAAATGTAATCAATTAAAAGAAAAGTATATATTAAGTAAGACCGTGTTCAAAAGAAAAGCTTTTTCTATATTTTTTCCCTTCATAATATTTTGCTCTAAGTATGTTAAAAAAATGTTTTCCTATAATTTTTATTCATAATATTTTCCTCTAAGTAAATTGCTGTTAGCAATACGTATAGTTGATTTAATTTTGATACTCGATTTTTCTCCTCCTTGTGTAAGAAGATATATATGAATGTATGTGTATATATATATGTATATAGAAGATTCATTGATTGTGTTCCTTTTCACATTACTCCACTCCTGTATTTGAAGCTAAGGATCAGTTTGTGGACTTAGAGGGTGGTAAAGGTGATTTTCGTAAGCTTCATTGGCATCTACTCAAACATGCACACATCTGCAATGTTATTTTAAATTATTCAAAATCTTATGGCTTCTACTTTTCAAACACATGTTTAGAATTTACTTAGTTCTATGTTTGCAGGCTTTTATGAAATTCCAGTTGAGTCTAGGTGAGAGAAACTGTTATTAAATGCTTTAGAAAGCTTAACTGCTTTATCGTACCATCCAAAAAATAGAGACAAACTTAAATAGCAGTCAGTTATGTATTTATTTTGTCTTTCGTATTGCGTTTTACCATAATATATGTTTGTGTCTTTTACTTTATAATGGTATGTATGTATATTTCATAATGCATTAAGAATATATATATTGAGAGAATCATTTACAGTTGTGTTTACAACTAAAGGTATGCAGATATTATATGTAACATTTAGGCAAACTATAATGTAATTTTTAAAATTATGCTGTAATCTTCAAAAATTTTGTGTATAATTTGATTTTAGGAAAAATCTGTTCATTATTTTAGCATAAAGTTCTAATGATTTAATTTTTGGAAATCTTTCAAATCACTGACGCAGTTTTTTCTTATTTCGTCCATTATCTTTCTGAGCAAATGTAAAACGTTTATATGCATAGTTGTAATTTTGCTATGTAGACCTTTATGTATTTTGGTATGTACTGATGCATTTTACATCAGCCTTTTTTTAATGATTCCTTTTCCACATCACCATTGAGGTAGGAATCCAGATGCGTTTTTTTTATAGAGGTATCGCCAGGAGCCCTAATCCTCTGTCTTATGATTTATGCCGCCTCCACTTGAACAGCAGAGAAGTTCTATTCTGTAAAAAGCAAAGAGAGTGAAATTTGCATTATGCATATCAACAACGATAAACTAAAATATGAACAAATAATGATTTGTAAAATACCCCAAGAATCGTTTTCCTGTCCAAGAAACGTAATTCTCTCATCCAGCCTTGGGCGCTTTGCTGCTGGCATCAAATGCTCTATTCCTTCCGACTCGGGAGTAGGTGGTCAAAATACTTCAGCTCGAGCCACTTTTTTTTTTTTCCATAACCCGGAAAAACTGCTATAATGTCTTCAATAAATTTCAAAATTTTTTGTCTTTTGTTTGATATTTTGTCCAACCTTGAGCGACGATAATAATGCAACGCCATAAATTGCGTCAACATTTCCTCGGAACTTCTATTTTTCAATCTAAACCGTTACCTTTACTGTGATTCGTAGTTTTATGCTGTGCATTGTTGAACATATTATGGACATCTTTATACTGAGCAGCTGAATCCGTGCATATAATTTTTGTGTCCGGACAGACAAATTCTTTTATGTATGGCCATAAATCCGACTTTTTTTTTCCATTCACCTAAAATAAAAATAGATATTGTTTAAATCAAACATTTTTAAATGTGCTTATACATTTAAGCTAAGACTTTAATATGAATTATTAAAAATTAGATTTTGCCTGCCTGAAAAAAAAAGGCCTTCTTTATCATCACTGCAATATATGCCAAGGACCGTTTTGGTCATACTTTTTGTAGCACGGCCTCTGTTATATTTTCTTTTCGTTAAAAAAGTTTCATCCAGAAGAATCGTCTTTTCAGGTCCTCCTAATTTCTCACTGTAGTGGGAAGAGTATATTTCGCAGACGTCTCTGCAATAGGACATGAAGTCTGAGAAAAAATTTTCTATAAAAGCGGAATCCATGCTGAAAAGCAAACAATTAAGTAACACAATAGTATTGAAATAGATGTCAGGAAAAAGCAAAAACAGCAAGTTAGCAAAAACCTTTGCCAAATGTTAGAATGAACCAAAATGAACTAACTGCTCAACAGAACTGCTGAACTCCAACTCCAACTTGCTTTATTTGCCGCGATTAACCTGCGAAATCGCAGGTTGTGTTCCGGCTATCGAACTTTGGTGCTTCTAGGAGCGCTGCAGGTAAGGAAATGCCGAACGTAGTTCTCGTGGAGACAGGATAGCAGATGCAGGGGGTGTGACCAATGTCACGTGATGAGCGATAAGACATCTGGTTGGCGATGAGGTATCCAGGCATCGTAGCGCTGTAAATCTGAAGTTTTACAGTAGTTATACATAAAATAGTACTAAATCAGTTCATAAAAGGTGTGTGTTGCAGTCATAAATGCAGAAAATAGAATACGATTCCAAAAAGTATAATAGTATATACAGGAAAAATATAAGTAATATCTTGTGGGCTTGGCTGTGTGTGTTACATGATCATCCGGCTAAGATTTCTAAACATCATTATTTACAAGTCAAATAAGTTTTTCACTACATACTTAAAAACACAAATTATGTTGGAAAATCCTGGTTTCCACTGAGTAGAAAAGCGGCTGCTGATCTGTTAAAAGAAGCTTTTATATGCTCTCAGTCAATAAAATAGTTTAGGAGTTCTGCTAGAGGAGGATTGACCAAAGAGTATGTATTGTTTGGACATTCTTTGGATTGACTATCTACTCTGAGGGGCTGGTGTCTACATTTTGACGTCATTTACTATTTGGTTCCCTATAGGACGAAGGACGAACTGGCTCAGTTGAAGGTCCTTTCTTATCTCTTTTAACTGTAAGCGGTTGCAATCAGGACTTAAAAGAGAAGGGCTAGCTCATATCTTTTCCCCCTGAAACAGGCAGGGGGTGAGTGATGACGACTGAGCGCGGAGATACAATTGATAGCATAGAAATTAGCGTTTTAAATCTGAAGAACCAGCTTTTAAAATGAGCTGTGTGTGAAAGATAGCTATAATTTAGAAGAGACAATGTTACTGCAGTATGCATTTTACACTGAACATTAAAAAATTTAATAGTACTTACTCGATTTTAAAATAGCAGATAAAATGCGCTACTCTTAGCATGAAGTTCCTTTTTTTTTTTAATTTGCAGAGATTTTTTTTCTTTAAATGCCTGTTTATTTCTAATCATTTCTTTATCTGCATGTTAACTAAGAGAACTGTACTACTGCTTCTAAGGTAACTATAATAATAGCTATTTAAAATTAATCAAAAAGCAACCTTAAATTGGCATAGTTTTCAAAATTTCTGCTAATCTAAGTTTGAGTTTCAGCCTAATTGTAAATTTTACATTGACATATTTTTCTACCGATTCAATATAATAACATATATTTTTTTAAATAATTTTGTAACTTAGGCTTACATCAATATTACATTTAAATAAATGCATGTAAGATTGTTATCTTAATTTAGACAAAACAACTTTACTCACAGTACCTAAAAAAAATTATTTAATTTTTCAAAAGTGGGAGTTAAGGAGGCAGGTTTCCTTATGCCAAGTAATTTGATGTTATAATATTACATTTTATCTAGAATGCTAAGCTAGCACAAAATCCAATCAATAATAACACAGGTTACAGTAAAAATAACTTTAACAAGAACTTAACAAAATTAGTTCTCATTTGAAATATGCTTTACGCTATTAACTTCTAAAATGTCATCTAGAAATATTTCAAATCAAATCATATTATATATGCTTACTTGTACAGTCACAGTGCAAGTACAAGTTGTTGAAATGTTATTTATTGGCTACCACATGCGAAGCAATCCACTTTTTTGTCTTTTGGGTTGCTTTCCTTTGGGTAAAAACATGCATTTCTATTTAAGAAACGTATTCTGCAGAGCTCTTATGACAATGCAACGTGAAATATCTTCACTAGTCCAAATGAATTTTTCCTTCTTTTTTAGCAATGCGTTAAACTGCGTCTTTGCAAAAGTATGCTTTAGACGTTTTTCCAAATTCTCCAAACTGTGCTGTTCTTTTCCTAAATTTCATTGTTTGGGATTTTAATTTCTGAATTTCCGTTACAAATTTCTTTCTGGATGTCGTCCACCTTTGTCGCTGAGCAAACACTCTATAAAATTTTTCTTTTCTCTATTTTTCAATATTTTATTACGATTTTCTAAGGATATTATTTTGTTCTTCAAATTATCAATACATTCTTGTTTATCTTTACACTTAGGTCATTCAGGGATATTGTCACCTAGGGCAGTGGTCGGCAAAGTGCGGCTCCAGAGCCGCATGTGGCTTTTTGGCTCCTTAAGTGCGGCGCGGGTACAAATATCCACGGAAGGCACAATAATATTTTCATTTAAAAAAACTTGGTAAGAAAAAAATTACATCTTATTTTGATAAATAAAAATTCTTCTATAAATCGAGAACATGTATATTTTTTTGTTTGAGTAAAAAGATAGATGGGTAATTAAAATTTTATATTGTTATAAAAATACGTAACGAACATCGAGTTTAATTTTATTAGTTTTCGTAAACGTAAACATAAACCATGTACAAGCTACCGGCATGCGAGTGCATGCTTTTTATAAAGTATTGAAGGTACAAATTGGCATCACAGAGCAGCAGTTGCAGTGCGAACACTTTTGTCTTATCTACCGTGTCTGCAGTTGTCCTGTCTTATTAAAACGTTGTATTTTTTAATCTAACTGCACAACTTCTATTTGTCCAAATGTTGGAAATTTTCTTCCATTTTTGGCCATATTAAAAGTTCTGTTATTCTGATAATGGAAAAAAAAATATTTTTTTCTTTTTAGTGCAGTTACATATATTAATAAAATTGTATTTTTTAAAAAGTTTTTTTTTATTTTTTATTTTATCAATTCAATATTGATAATAATTTTGTACTGGTGACTTTAGAAAAAAATATATTTGGAATATTTTATAGGCACCCCAATTAACATGGCTACCAAAAAAAAAAAAAAAAAGCAAAGAAAAACGGAAGACGAAAACCGCGAATTTAAAGTTGAGTGGACCGAGAATTTTGCGTTTATTCAAAACTTGAATGGATTTCCGACATGTCTTATTTGTGAGGAGAAATTCGCGCATAACAAGAAGTCAAACTTACAGAAACACTTTACAAGAAAGCACGCGTCATTTTGCACTAAATATCCTACCGGTGATGCAAGGAAGAAAGCAGTTGAGGAATTTCAGAAGAGTCAAGAGTCGTCAACTTCTGTGTTTAATAACTGGATGCAGTCTTCCAGAAATATTAATATGGCAAGTTTTGTTTGTAGCCAAGAGATTGCTAAAAGAGGAAAACCGTACACAGACGGCGAATACATAAAAAGTTGTTTTATAAATGCATCCGAAGAGCTATTTTGGGATTTTAAGAACAAAGCAGATGTTCTGAAAAGAATTAAAGAGTTATCATTGTCTGCCAAAACCATTAAAGGTAGAACAATTAAAATGTGTTCGAATATAACCACCCAGCATATCGACGATCTGAAATTGGATTCGGCTTTATCAATAGCAGTTGACGAGTCTTGTGACATAAATGATACAGCGCAAGTTTCACTTTTTGTAAGATTTATGTCTCAGTCAGGCCCTAAAATTAATCACGAAATACTTGGGAAGGCCTCACTTCCCATATTGCCTGCATGGGCTTTCGTCCATGTCAGGCGGGCTTCGAGATGTTTAAACTGTCGTAAGAGGCTTTGAATTTCCTGGACTATTGAGAAGGAGTGTGCCGGATCTTGCAAGGCTCGCAGAGTTGACATACTATCGGATACTTTAACAGCTTTTTTGATGTTCTTGCTGGCAATATATTGTACTGCTTTCTGGATAGCAACTGCCTCCCCTTGAAAGATGCTGTTGTTCCCGTGAAGATGGCCCTTCCATTGCGTGACTTGCTCCTGGCCTTGAAACGTAACAAACGCGCATCCCACATTGTGGTCCATTTTGGAACCATCAGTGAAGATGAGGGTGTTGAACATTTGTATATCTTCTGGCTGTCCGTCCATCTTTGAGTCGTCGGTGTAAGCATAGGTATTGTGCCTATGGGTCTCGAGAGACTGTTCTTTGATGCTGACGTTTATCCCTATGCATTGTTCGGCCGGGTGCTTGTCTAGGATCACCGCAGGTACTTCATAGTCACTCGGCCAGTACGTCGTATCCTCAAAAGACGCTGGCACATTGAGCTGTTTGATTTGCTGTAGAACTGCTTCCCGTTCCGTGCTGATGTGTAAGGGAACCAGTCCTGCTAGAACGTTCAGCTCATTTGTGGCCGTTGTGCGAAATGCTCTCGTTATATTAAGAGCGAACTGTCATTGAATGCTGAGCAGGTGCCGGACCTTTCGGCCCTGCATCGGCTGTGCCCACACGGCCGCACTATATGTTACCATTTTTTCTGTTACAGTCTGATACAGGATCTTATGTATATGGGGGTTGAGGCCCCATCTGTAACCTTGCATATGGCGCAAGTACTTAGCGATAGCCTGTGTGCGTTTCTTTAAATCCATTATATGAGGGATCCAGCTGAGTTTGTTATCGAAGATGAGTCCCAAATATTTAAACTGAGGCACAATCTTTATCCGCTGGTTATTTAGCGCGATGCGCGGTTGACGCGAGAGTGAACCACCTTTTTTGGGGTACAGAACTATCTGCGATTTGCTCTCTGCTATGAGTAATTTATAAGTGCTGCATCTGGTGTTGAAGATGGAGCAGGTTTCGATGCAGTTAGCTTCGAGCTCCCTTCTGGTACGTCCTTTTACAAATAAAGGCCGCGTCATCTGCGTAGGCTATTACTTTAGTATGTGATGGCCACTGCTCTGCTATTATGCGATTAAAAGTAATTTTCCACAAGTGAGGGCCCGCGCACGAGCCCTGTGGGCATCCACGGGTTTGCCTCCTTTGTAGAATACCACCATTGTGCACTATGATCGTGCTCCTATCTGATAAGTAGTGTCGGATAGTGCAGTAGAGGTTGGAGGGGCATCTGGCATCCGCTAATGCGTTTAGGACGGCGGGCCACCACAACGTGTCGAAGGCACTTTTCAGGTGTAGACTGATGAATGCCGTGTGGTGGCCGCTTCCTTTGTTTGCAAGTATTACATTCTTCACCTCTGCTAGCGCATGAACTGCTGATTTTCCTGTTCTGAACCCAAACTGGTTGGGGCTTAGGTAGTCCGTATAATAGAGGTGATGCCGCAGCCTGTTCATTAAGAGCTTTTCATACACCTTTCCCAACGCGGACAACAGGCAAATTGGCCTGTACGAGTCCGTGTTGGTGGGGTCTCTATTCTTCTTTAAAAAGAAAACCGCTTGGCCTACTTTAAAGCATCTTGGAAATGTGCCTGTGTCGTACAGGCTATTGAAGAGGGTCCTGAAGAATTCAATATTGGTGTGAATCACCACCTTAATGATCTTATTGTTGATACCGTCCGGACTCGGTGCTTTTTGGCGACGTAGCTGACGCAGCACTTGCTGAAACTCATAAGAGGTGAATTGCTGATCGTTTGGGTGGTGGGTATCCAGAGCTGTGTTCCTCAAGAAGTGATGTTCTGTTGTGTCCTCATCCTCATTATCTTGCGGGAAGACCGCATCCAGGATGTCATTTAAAGTGTGCACTGTGGGACTGTCGTTGTAATTTCCTGTTGCTGGTATAAGATGGAAGTTGGTTGGCATGAACCTTTTTCCGGTGGCCAGCTTGTGGTGGATACCGTATGGAGCTGTACTGTCTGTACAGAAGGCTCTCCATGCGTTTAGTTTTGCCTGAAGAATCATCCTTTTATAAAGTGCCCTTTCTCTTTGAAATGTTTTGAGAATAGACGTCTCGGTGCCGTTGCTCCTCTGCCGTTCTCGTTTGAGTCGACGTCGGAGGGACCGGCATTTCTTCTCAGTTCACTGGTCCACCAGCTCAGTGTTTGTCGGTGGATTGTAGATTCTTTTCCATCGCATGGACATATAACTCTGATTGGTGTAGAACCTTAGGTCGGAGGTCCATGCGACTGCGTATCAGTCTTTTAGTTGATCTCGCTGGAAGAGTTTCCTCGCATGCATCCTGTATTGCGCTAACGACGTCTTCAGTGAATTTTTCTAGGTCCGTCTGAGTGGACTCCTTAAGTACTTTGATACGCATTCTATCCAGGTGGGTCTTACATCGCCTCGTGAATTGCTTTATCTTGCTTCCGGGTAAGTTGTAGCGTCGGATGATAGAAGTAATCGTCTCACATGCTATGGTGAATTTTATATAGTTGTGGTCGGACACGCTTATCTCTTCTACTATCTCACATCCCTGTACCAGAGGAGCAACACGAGTGGTTGAAATAGTCAAATCCGGCCACACGTTGGCGTAGATCCTGTCAAAAGTAGGGGGTGCATCAGTAGAGTTATGAATTACTAGATTGTTAGCCGAGATAAAATCCTCCAGATATCTGCCTTTAACATCGGTGTCAGCATAGCCCCAGCACATACATTGTGGGCGTTAAAGTCTTCGGCGAATACAACGCCATAATTTCTAAAATCTCCGAGCACTTTAGACATGAATTCTGTGGTGGGGTCGGATACCTCTGTGGGTGGTGAATAAATAGAAGCTAGGACTAGTTTCATGTCATGCATTTCTAGTAGAACAGCTACATGGTCATGCTCTAGGCAGATGATGCTTGGTGTCCATGCCGGATTGCAGATGGTGATGGCTGCTCTTGGTGGGGATTCTGGATCTTCCTTCTGGAACAAGCCCCATGTAAGAGGGAACCCAACCACTTTACCCTCTGTGGTATATGGTTCCTGGAGAAAGATTACGTCTGTATTGCTTTCCAGAGCGTAGGCTGTGACATGTGCTGTAGCTGCACGTGCCTTTTGAAGGTTTATCTGCAGGCATCTTATCGGGTTGGTGTCACGCAGCTTAATTTCGTTAACTATGCACTTTGGTATTTCCGGGCTTGTGTTACTTGCTGAGGGATCCTGACACTGTTCGTTGGGGCTTATATTAGTACTCAACCGTGTCGCGATATTTCTGGACTGCCAGCTTATACTCTGGGCAGTCTCTGTGATAGGCTGGGTGCTTGTGATCACGTCTTGCTCCACAGCGGTGGATGGCATCTCCACAGTTAATGCATGCCGCGACCTCCGATCTGCAGTCTCGCACACTGTGCTCCCCTGCGCAGTACGCGCAGAATTCTTCTGGCTATGGCAGTTGGCCTGAGTGTGCCCCAGCCTTTGGCATCGGTAGCATCTTGTGATGCCGTAGTATTTTGATATGGAATGCGCATTCCATCCAAGGAAGAGACGTCTTTGCTTGATTGCTGCCGCGAAGCTTGCTGGCTGACATTCGATGATCCACTTAACTCTATCGCCTCCTCGTTCCTTGAGACGTAGAGGGCTTTGAAGTGACTATTGGGAGAGCTGGTGATGACGCTGAGCTCATCGATGATATCCTTTGGCTGCGTATGCGCTGGGACATTGTGTACTGCACAGCGTGGTAGTCTTCGCTGTGGTCTCTTGATTTCTGCAGGTATGGCTGCATTTTGCAGCTCTGTCTCCAGCGCCCCGACGTCATCGGTTGAGTTGCAAAAGACTTGGTATCCGCCTTGGCGAGTTGGAACGATCTTATCAATGCGCACTTGTAGTTTAGAGATCGGGATCTTTTCTTTTAACTGTTCCCTCAGGGAGGTCGGTGTTGTATCCCCTTTAGGTTGAATCAGCAGACTTGGTCTTGTGCGCCTGCGTGTGATCTCTGCGTACGTCTTAGTTCTTGGATGGCTCTGCAGTATGGGCTCCTGTGAGCTGCTAGTCTGAGCGGCTAGAGTCTGTCGTATTTCACTTTTGTTAGTGGTGGTAGCAACGTTAGCTACTGTCGGTACTTCCGTGTTAGTTGCACTGTCTGCAGTAGTTTGTGGATGTGTTCCTTCAGGGCCTATGAATGCAAGTTCCTTGAAGGCTTCTAAGGCTGCCAATAGCCTATGTCGCATGTCCAATGTCAAAATGTGTTTCCTGCCACTTTCTACTGTCGCGATGGCTACACACTTGTTGAACACTGTGGTAACTTTATCGACAAAAGCAATTTCGGTTGAGGAAAGCAAGGACTGGAGGGCTAGGTCACCTTCGTAAGCCAAGTTGTCCAGATCTGGCATTTTATATTAACCGGGAATCACTGTGTAGGCTAGCACTGATGGGTTCCTGAACAGGTGCAATTAATACTGTACTCCTATGGAAGCCTGGATGCTAATTGTTCATCTGTTTTCTATCTGTGTAATTATAGTGTAATCCAGATTTTTAATCCAGGTAATCCGTAAAATGGAATAGGAACACACACAAACACTGTAAGTACACACAGAAATAGCGAAGGCCCGCACAAAAAAAAATGTAGAAATTCTAAGTCCAAAAATTAAGCCGCAAATTTGTAAATTCGGTTCTAATAGACCGAATGACACGAATTTTGAAACCTGATCTCCTGAGGCACACTGATGAAGATTGGTGTTGGAATGGCGGTTGCTTAATTAGAAGATGGTGCAATTAAGGCCACGACCCCTTTTTTAACAGGAGAAGAGCGCATTTGAAGCGAATGACTCATCTAACGGTCGCTCCAACGGTCAAAAACACTGTAGCTCCTTCAAGAACGAACTTTTAAAACAGTAATTAAATCATAGTTAATTAGCTAATTGTCGGATCGTAATAAGACTTGTATCTTTTTGAAGTACAATTTGCAGGGTACACAATGGTACAAAATTTATGCAGGTTCAGTCCACGACGGTTCTGTAGGTGTTCTCAAAGACGAACAGAGCGGCGTTAGCTATGCTTCACAATACACTACATTTAGAGAAAAATTGAAAATCAATAATTAAAGTTCTAATTATCGTGCAATCATGAAACTTAGCTCAATCTCTTCCAAAATGCTCCAACTACTTCTATGTTGATCCGAAGAAAACTTCCGCAGTTATTAAACAAAAACTCGGAGCGAAAAAAAAAAAAAAAAAAAAAAAACGCGACTGCAACGTTTAGCCGAAACCGGATGCTCATTAGAAGAAGTAATAACATTCGAAAACAAATTATCCATTTTTGCACAAGATTTTTAAAGGGAAACATTGTTTCACTTTCCGAACCTGCTGAAGCATAGCCAAGAAAAAAATTCCTCTATTGATAAACACCATTTTGAAACAATAATTTTAAATATGAGGGAAACATTTCTCAGCAGGTTTCAGGAATTTAAAAACAGCAGAGCAACTTTAGCATTTGTCAAAAATCCTCTTAATGCTACGATAACCGAGTTGAAATTTTCTCCTTTTGAAATGGACATTGGTAGCGTTGAAATACAATTGCTGTATTTAAAAAACAAGGAGATATGGCGCTCTAAATTCAAACGTCTTTGTGTTGAATTGGAAATTTTGGAGAAGAAAAAATGTGATCTTAGCTCACAACACAAGTGGTCTGCTTTGAATGACCTGGAGAAGGAAGACATGATCATTTTCAACGCTTGGAATAGTATTCCTGACTCTAACGATCAGCTGAAAAAGCCCGCGTTTGCTGTTCTTTCCCTTTTCGGTTCTACATATACATATGCGAACAATATTTTTCAAGCATGAACATTATCAAGAGTAAACTGAGAAGTCGTCTTATTGATGAGAACTTGGAATCATGCCTAAAATTAAAAACAACAGCATTACGAACCTGACTTATTCAAACTTTCCAAGGAGATGCAATCACATTGTTCGCATTAATAAATATTTATTAAGTATTTAGTTTTATTTAGTGTAACAAAAGTTGACTAAACAAGCAGATTTGGCTCCCATTTTTTTAAAATTATTCTAATGTTCATATTTGGCTCTTTGGCTAATAAGTTTGCCGACCATTGACTTAGGGCATTGCCACTTGTGAGTTTCATTTCAAAATCATTCACATTTTATTTATTATTGTCAGCTTCAATTTCGTTCTGTGCCTCAAAATAAATTCTTTTTGGGCTTAATTCGTGTAGTCTTTCAAAAGCACTCTGCATTAGTTTTCTTTTCAAATGTCTCCGATTTCTTGCTGTTATTTCGTTTACTGCACACGATAAATTTACTTTAGACACAGTATTGCATTTCAACAGTTTCTTTTGCGGCAATCCAAGCAAGCGATTTCTCATGTCATCTTCATAATCACTGCACAGAAAATTATTGCCGCAAATTCTCGCGTTTTTCACATTAATAAAATCCTGTCTTCGACATTTATGTATCCATTCTTTCGACAAAAACAAACTGTCCTTGGGAAAAGCATGAATCCTTTCGTATTTCTATAAGTGTTACGGCACGTTGCTACAGCACAAGAAGCAATATTACATAAAGGATACTTTAAATATAGAATTTAAAAGGAAAATTGACTAAAACTATATATATGTGATGTACCAGCTTTTGTCCGGAATAAATAGATTGGTGAAGAATCATAGATGTAGTCGTAGCTTAAATTATCAGAAGATAAGTTTAAAAAACAGGATCCATTTATTATTGGTCAGGAGAAATAGCAGTTACAAAATCAGATATCCGGAGTAAATAAAAAAGAACTACTAATAACTTTTTGTATGAAGTTTACTGCATCGTTACATTAAAGAAAAGACCCAGATATTCCTTTGCGAGTCCTTTTATAGCCTCTGGAAAGGCGGAGCTTCCAAGAAATGACGTCAGCCTCGTCAGCCATTCCAATTTGCTTTAAATATTTCCAGAACATTCTATAACTGTACGTGTAGAAAAGGCGGCAAAAACAACTTGACTACGGGGCTGTGGATTTAATTCCACGTACTTTCAAATAAGAGACCGTCGCCATTAAAAAAATGAAAAGAACATACAGTTAAAATAATTAAGTGTATTCTTGACTATGGAATTTTATTATTACATTTATATACACAAATTATTAAATATTTGCAATATTAGAAAATAAACATGTATGATTAAAATTAATTTGGGATATGCGACCTCCAGAAAATTGTCTCGCAACTGAATGAAACTACAGTTTTAAAAGCGCGAAATCAGAGCAGGTGCAACAGAGGCACGTTAAATTACTTCCAGTTAACCCTCTCCATGAGGCTCGCGTCGGCGAGGAGTCGAACAAAGGAATGACCTAGCCCTTTTATTTATCCCTGTGTTGCAATTAAGCTTAAGCACCTTTTTGTTCTTTTGTTTAGTTTCTTTTATGTTTTTGTGTTTTCAACAAGAAGTTTTATACATATTAGAACATTAGTTTATAAAACATATGTTCAAAATTTCAATGTATTTTAAATTAAAAATTTTTAAACCAAATAAATAACTATTTTAATTAAAGATTTAAAATGCTCCTTGCGATCTAATTTTCAATACTTTTTCCTAATTTTTCCGTAAACTTAGTTATGAAGACTTACTTTTAAGTAACTTAAAGGAAGATTTTTTCCTTTAAGCTAGTTATAAAGTTTTTGTGTGTCCATTACTAAATATTATTAATCAGAAATTTTAAAAAAGGATTTTTGTGAACTTAAACACAGCTTTCAGAAAAATGTCACCTTTTGTTAAACATTATCACAAGTTTAAACTTCTTAATAGACTCATATCCAAAAATGCATACACTGATCTACTGTAACATATGAAAGATAGTTTCTTCCGAATATCATTCATTTTTAACTAAAACTGAGAGGCATTTCGAAAGATACGAACTGCGAAAGAATTTCATTTGAAAAAAACCGAATTTAAGATTTTCCTTCAAGCGTACCTTATTATATAACCTATGAGTGCCATGATATATATAACCTATGAGTGCCATGACATATATAACCTATGAGTACCTTATGAGTGCCATGAGAAAAAGCAAATTAACTTTAAATGTGAATTTGGAAACACTAGATAACATTTTCATATCATTTCACTATTTTTAATCTCATAATATTAAATATGACAAAAAGAAACACATTGCAAATTGGTATGTGATTCGAAGTTTTATGCGTATAGCATTTACATAAACGAAGTTAAATTCATTAATAGTTGTCAGTACTGACATTTCTAGCCTTCTTTTTAGAAATGAATACTTCTTTTGGGAAAATATAAATTATAAGATCAGTAAATAACTGTTGATATATATATATATATATATTTTAAACATTTTCTCCAAAATTTAAAAGGCAGAGAAGTTTACGTTGTTTACCCATTTTAAATGCTTGTAATTCCTTTAAAAATTAGAATATTTGAACTGAATTAAAATGATATCAAAAACTTCAAATGTTGAATTACTTATCCCGGTCAGTTTTTGTCATAACGGAGTCAAACTTCTAATTTATTTTTTCATAAGGAATGTAAAACTTTAAGTATGAGAACCAGGAGACTGCAGGAAAAGTCCAGTTTTCGTTATTTGACGAAAATTATTATTATTGCTTTTTTTTTTTTTTTTTTAAATTTGACATAGCCAAAATATTTTTCGTCATTTAAATCACTTCTGTAATGGGAAGATATGACTACGACCAACGATTGCTAAAATAAAGACCGGTTATATATATATATATATATATATACATATATGCGCTGCCAGTTGCAATGAAGAAGACAAGTGCATAAATGGATATTATAGCAGTCCCATACACAAAATTTTAACGCTCTGCGACTAATCGTTTTGAGTTATGCGATGCATGTATATACATGTATGTACATATACATACGTATGTATATACATGTACGTACATACAGATGTCAAGAACAAATCCTTTTTGAATCAATTTTAAACCCATTTTACAATCCTTTTTGTAAAAAGTGTCCTTTATTCTGTCTGTACGTACAGACGTCATGAAAAAAAAAAAAAAAAAAAAAAAAAAAAAAAAAAAACTAATCTTTGGAATGTGGTAACAGGTAGTTTGGCGACATTTTGGTAAGGCGATAAAGGTTACTAGCTAGGACTTTAGCAGTCTACGTGGATAAAGTCAAAATTGTGCGCAATGCCATTTTTGTGCAATTCTAGGATGTTTTTTTAAGTGAAAATAGGTCGACGTGTACATGGTTACCGTGTATGTGCAATTCTTAAAAACGCGGCAAGCAGTTTGCGATTCTGTACTTTCTCCCAATTTCGCACCTAATCTTCGTCACGATTAAACACTTTTATTCCATAAAAGTTCTAGCATAAGCGTAATTCGGCTAACAGATTGTTGGAAAAAAATGTTGAGTAAAAAAAAAAAAAAAAATGCCTTTGCTGTAGAAGGGTTGGTCGCCAAAACCATTACGGCAAAATCTCGAAGGCTATCTGCCTACGAGAAGGGATGCTTTCGTGGAGGACTAAGGCAAACTGGCTCGTATACTCGTTACACATGGGGAAAACTACAAAGGCGCCCGTGCGAACTTTGGACCGAACTACCAGTGTTCAGCGACGGTACCGCTAGGCCGCTGGTGGGCACCAAATGGATTCGGTCACCAAAATGGATATTGCCGTTTAAATATGATAACCGAAGTTTTCCGCGATTATGATTATTTCTGTACTTCGTGCAAAGAAATAAAAAAGGAAACTTTTAATTTCATCCAAAAGCTTTGTTTTCAAACAGCTACTACTTAAACAATCAATAATAATCATTTTATGTGGATGGATTCGAATATTTAACTGTGCTTAAGAGCATTTTTATAACGTCATTCATCACACTGTCATATTCTGCCAATAATTTGACATCAGATAAAAGATAAGTTATATATGTAACTGAGGAATTTTGCGTTTGCGAAAACCATTGTGATATTTTTATTAAATAAGATTTGTTGTCTGCGGCCTTCCATGGTAACCGCTGATACTGAATGTCCAAGCCGTTTCAATTTTTAATTTTCTTACACTTTGATGCCAGGCGTATAGCCAGTGGGGGGGACGGGCACCCTCCCACTGCACTTAAAAAAAGCGCTAATTAATTTTCCATAGATAAAGCTTAAGTTTTTAAAATATTGCCTTCCAGCTTCCCAAAATATTCATGTGATTAACAAAAAGAAAAAAAAAAAAAAAAAAAAAAAAATGAACGGAAAATTTACGATTTTTCATTTAGAAGTAAGATCAGGAAAAATATCCTTCCTCAGCTAATAAGTGGCGGGAAAATACGAGTCAGTCCATAAGTTCCTGCACATTAAGTGTATGCGTGGTGAATATGCCAGGTTTTTCAGCGATAAAAATTAATAGTGTACATGATGAACACACTATTAGTGTAAGGACTGCCCAGAAATGGTTTAAAAAATTTAAAGTTGTAAAAAGCAGCATTCATGATGAACCCCGTTTTCAGGACGTTTTGAACTGTTAGAATTAAGTCAAAGGATTAATTCAGAAGTTTATAGTGAACAACTTTGCCGTCTAAACTCAGAATTGATCAAAAAAAAAGACAACGATTGGTGAATATCAAGAAAGTGTTACTCGATCATGATAACGCTAGACCGCATACAGTCCTCCACGAAAGCTAGAACAACGCTGCAAAAAATTAGTGTATTTAATTGGGAGCTTTTGCCACATCTGCTTACTCCGCAGATATTGCTTACTTTCCCAAAATAAAGACAAATCATTTTCTTCTGTTCATTATGCAAGGATTAATAACTCCGTTTTAGAGACAGATTTTGCTTTGTTATTCACTTGAACTTAAGAAAGACTATTGCGAACAATATTGGTTAATTTCAAATAAGGATAGATGTGGAAGAAAAGTGCCAGAGAAGTTTTCATCATATCGCAAGCTGTATTGAAAAGAAAATTGGGAAAGAGATAACTTTATTGATCAAATAATGAAAAAAATCTGTAAAAGATGAAATTAATTTCACTGAATTTTAGAGAGATTAAATCAAGACAACTATAGCAAAAAATAAAAATGGTTACATACATAGCTAATTTTTTATCTGATGTCAAATTATTGGAAGAATATGACACGGTGATGAATGAATGACGTTATAAAAATGCTCTCAAGCACTGTTAAATATACGAATTCTGCAACATAAAATGAGTTATGAGTTAATTGACTGTTTAAGTAGTATTTGTTTAAAACAAATCTTTTGGATGAAGTAAAAAATTCTCTTTTTTTTCTTTGTACGAAGTAAAGAAAGTATCGTAATCGCGAAAATATTTGATTACCTTATTTCAATGGAAATATCCATTTTGACTGTTCTCGAATCCATCTGGGGCCCACCAGCGGCCGAGCGGTAAAATCGCTGAACACTGGTAGTTAGGTCCGAGGTTTGAATTCCCCGAACGGTCTGGCTTCATGGGCCTTTGTAGTTTTACCCAGGTGTAACGTGTATACGACCCAGTTTCCCGTAGAAAGACCTACACGAAGGCATCCCTTCCCTTGGGAAGATAGCCCTCGAGAATTTGCAGTAATCTCATAAACCAAACCGAATCCATTTGCTTATTTTTTATTTTATTTTATTTTATTTATTTATTTTTTGATCGTGGTGACGTCTGTACATACAGACAGAATTTTTTTTTTTTTTTTTTTATGGATTCAAAAGGGATTTTTTCTGGACATTTGTATGCTCCCATATACGTACGTATGTATGCATATATATATGCATCGCATAACTCAAAACAGATTAGCCGTATACCGTTGAAAGTTTTCACATGGGGATGCTATAATATCCATTTGTGAACTTTTCTTTTTGATTGCAATTGTCTGTGTACATTTACATTATATTCTCCCCCTTACCCGGCCTTTATTTTCGAAATCGTTGGTCGTAGTCATATCCTCCAATTACAGAAGTTTTCTAAATGACGAAAAATGTTTTGGGTATGTGAAATTTAAAACAATATAATTCTCGGGAAATAACGAAATTTAACTTCCCTGTTCCTATACTTGGGAAAGTTTTGTACTTGTTATGAAAAAAAAAAAAAAAAAAAAACTTTGATTTCCGTATAACCGGGATATTTAATTAAAAAAAAAAATTGCAATTTTTGATGTAACTTTCAGCTTGCTTTCAGAAATCGGGTAATAAAATTAAAATTATTCGAGGAAATAACCTTAAATGAAATGCAGCAAAAGATGTGCATAATAAGCGATACATGAAAGTCATATGTGTCCATATCAGATTTTTAAATATTAATCCTGATCTGATAAAAACCGTTATCAAAATGTTGGCTTCTGAAAACTTCGATTTGGAGGGGGGTTAGTACTGTAAATTTCTTTGGAGGGGACGCCAAGAAATATTTTTTGCATAGGGGCCTTAAAGTTCTAGTTACGCCATTGACTGCATCATCTCTGTTTTGCATACAACCATCAGTTTGTGCTGATCGTGTAAATATGTTGAAGGTGATACATAAAGAGGATTTACCCTCTCCGGAATATCTAAAGGAAGAGACGAAACGTTGGCGATGGCATTTTAATGACTATTCCCTAAGCAAAGCTTCCAGACACACGAATTTTGGCTTTAAAATCTTCAAATAAAATCTTTTTACCCAATATTGATGTGCTTTTGCACATAGCAAGCAGCTACACTATCAATAACATCTTGCGAAAGTGAACGTTCCGCAAGAACTTTGAAAAGGTTAGACAATTATAATAGAGCTACTATAATGGAAGAGCCCAAAAATTCTTTGGCATTAATTGCACATTCATTATACAAAAAAAAAAAAAAAAAAAAGTAGTAATAGACAAAATTATTCTCAACATCTTGTGAATATGAATGTTCCGCAAGTGCTTCGAAAATATAATAGAGCTACTTTAACGGAAGAGCACAGAAATTCTTTGGCATTAGTGCCAAAGATATAGCAATTGACAAAATTATTGATATATTCGCCAGTTTACAGCCACGGAAAATGGAATTAGGGAATATTTTAATTGCCGAACCAAAAAATTTAGCCAGAAAAATGTTTCCCTTAAAAAAAAAAAAAAATAGTATTTGCAGTTGAATTTCATGACCAAAATAAACGATGATATTTTCAACTTTTATGTATTTAATTCAATATCTTTATTATATAATTATATACAACAGAAATATGGATTTTATATATTTATTTATCATTATAATTGCATTATGAAACCAAAGAAAGATGAATTTCAAAATTCTCTTAATATTTTAATAATAATTTTTAAAATTTAAAAATAAAGATATTGAATTACGCATTTAGTATGTTTGTAAGTTAATAATTATAAATACGATAATGAAATGCAATATATCCATAATTATGTTACATAATTTTATCATTAATAAATTCCATAATATAATTGTTATTTATATTATCATAACTGCCATTAACATAATATATTTGCCCTTTACGACTCCTATGGCTATACTATTCTACCTATGAGAATAGGTAGAATAGTATAGCCATAGGAGTCGTAAAGGCCCCCCCCCCCCCGTAATTTGAACTGGCTACGCCCATGGATGCTGAGGAAATAACGAATCATCTTAAGGAAGGAAAGCTTTAATACATTAAGTACTTTTAAAATGAAATAAATAAATAAATAAATAAATAAATAATAGTTAATATGCATAACATTTGTGCGTATAAACTTTATAATGTAACATATATTGAAGTAAAACAAAAAATATTAAATACAAATGTTAACTGTTTAAATAGTCGAATAAGATTTCAGTATCATAAAAATTATGTACACGAAAACTTTAATACGCGTCAGATTTATAAACTATTTCAATCTGACAAATGAGAAAAAGTGAAAAACTATGAAAGAAATAAGAAATATGAATAGAAAGTAAGAAAGAGGAGAGATTATTTTGACCTTTTTTTTTAACTTTTATTCGAGATTAAACCATTATCGTAAGATTTATGTAAATACATTAATTGCATAACCAAGCTTTAAAACAAAAATTGGTGTAAAGTCTACAGTGCGCAAGAAAAGTAGTAATTTTTACCCTCAACCAAATCATTATTTTTAACTGGTTATTTGATGCTACTTTTCGTAATCCCTTATTGTTCTACTAGAGGTAAAGCCTCGGCTCAGGCACCCTAGTATCGCAAGCACCTTTCCGCAGGGGACTGCATATTTTCTGTTCTCAGAAATTCATTACTGAAACATCCCGAAAAACGACTACACCTGAAGTTCCAAGAAAATTTGCGCTCCCATACAGGGGTTCGCCTCTATAGAGAGGTAGGTCAGTATTTACCATTGATCTGTTTATTTGTCCTTTTCAAGAATCACTGGCTAGAAGATACTTTAGTGAGATAATGGAGGCTGTGAAAAGTTTCTAAGCCTTTTGTTTAAAACTGTTTTACTGACAACTATTGATGAGCCATTAAACTTCAAACGACTTCTTCATTTCTCTAACTTTGCCGCCGCTTCACAATAAATTTTATATTTTCGTTCATTTATTTATTGAATAAAATAAATGTTAAAGTTATTAAAAAGCAGCACTGAATTAAAATATTAGTAACACTTATAATGTAATAACACTGATACCACAAACGCTAAATTAAACGAGTATTGGGACTTTAAAACATAAATAATGAGTGAGTATTAATACAAGGTTAGCATTTTGAATGCATTAATTCATGTCACACACAGAGAAAATTATGAAAAATTCCATGCAGCCAGTCTGTTTGGCAAGATACAGAAGTAATAATCATGTTTAATAATGAAACATGATTGAATAAAAGTATTAATAATAAATGAGATGAAATTTATAATTTTGTTCTTTTGTATTTCAGCTAATATTCCTATTGTGAAAACTATTTGACTTAATACACTGTTCACTTTCTCTTCGCCAGTACTAAACATTAATTCTGAATTATAAAAAAATATTCTAGCTGCTCTTTTATTCATTCACAATGATAGAGGCTTGAGTTAATTTCTTTTGCATAGAATTTCTGCGTTTATTTAATTTATAACCTCCCAAATTTTTCAACTACATTTTATCCTATAGTTTCAATCTGAGGTAATGTGGTGCAAATATCCAGTGTTAAACTGTCCTAATAATAGTACTATAGACCTTTGACGCTATCATAAAGTTTATGTCACATTTAGAAGTCATTTATAAGCAAGTAAATCTTTATTGGCAATTGCAATTTAATAAAATAAACTAATTTTAACAACTTTTTTCAATTTTCTTTAGCTTGCAGATAATCAAAACCATTACTAAAGAGGGACAACTGCACATTATTGTTATGAAAATAATTATTGGTACTAAAAATTAAATATAACACAGTTAGAGCTCTGAAGTTATGTGACAGATGCAACGAATGAAAGCTTTGAAGTCAGATTCTAATTAGTCGGGGTCCTACTTATTTTGCATATAAAACAATACATGTGAATTTTAGTTAAATAGAACCAATGATTAAAAATATTGAATAAAGAATGTAGTTTTTCATATTACATATCAATACAAAATAGCATATTAAAGTAAATGTGTAGCCATCCAGACGGTACAGTGGTTAAGGAAGCCTGACTACTATATCGAAGGACCCGGGCTCGAATCCCGGAGAAGGCAAGGATGTAAATTGTCCGTCCATTCATAGGAGGCAAAGGTGACCCGTCTATTAGGTGCCTCCATAATAAAGAAACCACCATATCTGGCCTTAGGAGTGGCCAATGCCGGCACAGGCAAGCACCATTGCGGGGTGGGAAAGTAAATGTGCAAGAAGTGGAGTTATTCTAATGTTGATGGTTTCATAAATTTAATAATTCTTATCTGACAACTGAATTCATAATTATAATATGGGGGAAAAAGAAATAAACAATATCAAATTCCATTTACTTTACTGAATCAAAGTATGAAATTAACAGCACCCTGTATAAAAATGTTGAATAACTGCATTGTCTGTTAACACAATTATAACCGAAGTGCTGTTCTGAGGAAGAGTATGGAGAGTTTTAGAGCAATTAATCATAAATTATTGTACTTTAATGCTTCTTATTTCATTAAAGCTAATTTTTATATATAGGCATAATAATGTTTGTTCATTAGCATTTTTTGAATTAATGACAATTTCGAAACAAATTAACAAGTATAAATATGCAAAATAAAATAAAGAGCTGCATAATTTCAAGCTTATATAAATTGGGATACCTTAGGTTGGAGCATTGCTGAACTCATAATTAAAACAGAATAAAATGATAAATGAAAATCAAAACACTGCCATACATGCACTGTATGTTACTTCCTTATTAAAGCAAACAAAGTCTGGCAATATTTAAAAGTTATAAATTTGGCAATTCAATCAGCTTATTTTATTATGGTGATCACGTTAATAATCAAATGTCAACTATACATATTCTAATATGTTTTAAGAACATTAGGCTTAAGTAAAAAGTTGTATTTTACCTTTTTGTATTTTAGGGAAACAAATTTCTGTTTACAAAAGTTCCACGTATTGTTATTACACGCCACACATCAAATAAAAACTTTCAATGAAAAGCAGTTCAACCTGAAAAAAGAAATTAAATCACCATTTAAAAAATTATGATTACAGTAAAAATATAAAGGTTTAACACCTGGTTTATAAATAATTCTGCTCTTTCAGAAAAAATTAATTGCCATGACAATAGATTTAGGTAGGTAATTTATTTCTGTAAAAAAAAATTTACGCCTTTCTAGGAAAAACATGAGCACACATATTTACCATACATCATATTCCTCAAAGTATAACACAATGGCTCCAAATAACATTAATTAGAAAATCTGATTTCATTTCTACTTTAGCCAGATTGCCTTCATGGCCATATGACATACACTATATTCTTTAAAATAAAGGTTAGGTTAGGTTATTTAATTACGGCTAAGCCTCGAGGGCTATCTGCCTAAGGGGATGGATGCCTTCGTGGAGGACTTTCTAAGGGAAATTGGCTCGTATACACGTTACACATGGAGAAAACTACGCAAACACTCATGCAGCCAGCCCGTTCACGTGCTTCGAACCTAGGACTGAACTACCAGTGTTTAGCGACTTTACCGCTCGGCTGCTGGTGGGCTCCTTTAAAATAAAGACCAATGCAACAGGTTCAAATAACATAAATTTAAAAGTTTTGCCACATAAATGAAAACATAACTTTGTGAAATAGTAAATCTTACATCCAATTTAAGGCCATGAAACATATTTGACAAATAATATAGAAGGCTTATTTATATTTTTGATGCATTAGACAAGAACCTGATTTAATCAAAAAATTTTTAATATGGGGATAGGCTGTAATAACTTTAACTTCTTTTATAAGCTGAAGTATGTATAGCACAAAAGGTTTTAATGACAAGTAAATTTCATCATTTGTAAACCATTATATATTACAAAATACATTTTAACATGATACTAACGACTAAGACATTTTATACATAAAAACAGTAAAAATTAAGAAAGTTTTCATTTGGCTTTGTGGTGTCATCAAAGCTTTGCTTCTTCTCACAGCATAAATTCTCTGGTGGTACACTATACAGATCTTAACTTTCTTACTATAATATCAAAAATATTATTTTCATATTAGTCCCACAATAGTAAATTAACTTATTCCAGCTCAGAGTTTGAATGCATCTGAAAAGTTTTGTGCACAGTTAGAATTTAAGAAAAATCTCTTTGCTACAGACTTATAATTTCAGCTTAATATTCTAATGGTTTACTTTTTTGAAATCGTACACTACAGCAATATCCATTTAACTTGGGAGGGAAGATTAATAATTTTTATCTTATATCCTATCCATATATCTTTTTGAGTAACTATATGCGGAGTAAAAAAAAAAAAAAAAAAAAAAAAAAAAAATTACAGACATCTAAAACGAATAAGGATAGCTTAATTATTTTTATTATGAAATTTTTATTAAAATAATTTGTAAATTTTATTTTAAGTGAAGTATTACATTTGAGAAAAATTAAATGTGCATAGCTATATATTTAAGAATACAGAATTAATTAAAACAAGTGATAGCATAATTAAATTAGTCCAAATGATATTTAATGCATCTTCATATCTATTTTAATATTTTCATTGAATATGTATTTAAATGCACTAGATGCCCATTAAGCATTTTATCATTTGAATTCTAGTAAAAGTAAGAAAAAAGCTATAATAAATAAATAGAATACAAGTTTTGCGAAAATATGAATTAATATGTTTTGCGAAAATATGAACTAATAATGATTTGCGATTTTCAAGCTTTTAAGCTGTTGTTATTAGTTTTATTTCTCAGAATAAATAGAATAATTTCTTTTATTTTATTTTCCCTTAAACGTTTTGCGAAAATATGAACTAATAATGATTTGCGATTTTCAAGCTTAAAAGCTGTTGTTATTAGTTTTTTTTTTCTCAGAATAAATAGAATAATTTTTTTAAATTTTATTTTCTCTTACCGTAATGTTCGAAAAGTAAACAGATTAGTTTTATTTCTCAGAATAAATAGATTTTTTTTTTTTTTTTTCAATTAGCTCCCCATAAAAGTTTTGCGAAAATACGAACTAATAATGATTTGCGATTTTCAAACTTTCCCTTACCGTAATGTTCGAAAAGTAAACAGATTAGTTTTATTTCTCAGAATAAATAGATTTGTTTTTTCTTTTTTTTTTTTTTTTTTTTTTTTCAATTAGCTCCCCATAAAAGTTTTGCGAAAATACGAACTAATAATGATTTGCGATTTTCAAACTTTCCCTTACCGTAATGTTCGAAAAGTAAACAGAAAATTTCCCTTTTCCTCCTTCAGGAAAATTCCCTGTGTGGGGTGCAACACTTATCAGGGTTATATTCTGGCGCACATACGCTCTTTTCTGATGTAAATAAATCCGAAATTTCGCCAAGTGCCCGGTTACGGAAACATTTATTTGGCGTTTGTTTGGCGCTTTTTACAAGAGTTAAAAGAATTGGATTTTTGTCTATTTCCTTTGACATTTTAAATGAAACTAGGTCGATGTGTACATGGATAAAGCCAAAGGAGTGCGCAATGCCATTTTTTGTGCAATTCTGGGATGTTTTCTTAAGTGAAAATAGGTCATATGTGTACATGGATACTCAGTATCTGCAAGTCTTAATTACGCGCCAAGCAGTGGTCGATTCTACACTTTCCGCATTTTTCTATAGGAATTTAGTTTCATTAAATTAGTTATTTAATAAATAGATACTTATAGTTATGTGTATATGAGAATACTCATACTTCTTCACATAGATGGAATTTTTACAGTACAAAAGTCAATCTTTTTTACATCAAGAGCTACATATAGTATAAATACCCATTATGTTAAAGACTTTATTTATATAAAATCTGTGGAAGATTATATAGCACTAAAAGTAAGATACGGAATAAAATATTATACGTTATGAGGTATTTCCTTAATTCCCGAACTGTGCGTTGAGAATTGGTATTTGTTGAGACTTGTAAATTTTTTAAAGTTCGTTTCGTTACAATATAATTTATTGTATTTTGGGTATTATTAAGTTTATTGCATTTCATCTTCATGTTTCATTTATCTTCTGAGAGATACAGGTAACATTCAGGTATTGTAATAAGGAGTCGACACAGTGTTTGTATATTATTATTTCTTTACTACATTATATTCTAGGATTCATCCTTTCTTCCACGCAAAACATCTATGTGTATGCGTGTCATAATAAGTTGTTAAACTTACTATCCCCTTAAGCGAGCTTTAAGTCCCTTATTCTTTTTGCTTGCTTGTTAATAGTGTTTCTCTTCCTGAAAATTTGGCTTTCTTCTAGTTTTGCTTTTAAATTTGATTCAGTGCATTGTAGGTAAAATAAAATTTAAGCAGATGCTAGAAAGTACCATGCCTTGGCAATACATTTCTCATTAGGTATCAAATAGTTAAACAAGCTGATGTGATTAAATACCATTGTTTAATTTCCCAATTAAAGAACTGAAATACAAATATATTAAGTGAGATACAGTACTATATGTATATATTTATAATCAAATCAATAACATATATATAGTCAAAGTAATAATTCGCAACCATCAAATGATATGTATATATATGTAATAGATTCTGTAGTCGAATACAAGCAGCTGAATCCGCAATGAACCGCAAGAATTTTGATGGCTTAGAGATGTTGAAACTCCAATCCATAATGAATAAGAAATTTGGCAGTCGAGGTAGTTTTAATTCAACTTTTCTTTCAGCAAATATGTTGTGCCACAACAAGTTGGCACATTATTTATGCCTATTCCAAAAATTTACATTTAATATTCTAATTAAATTTGTAGTAAGAAACAAGGAGCAGACAGACTGTAGTCCAGCTAGGCCAAAGCGTAGAAAGCAAATGCGTTATGTTAAGGGTGAAATCTTAATTCAGACCGAGTTAATTTTGGTTCTCGATGCATTTTTATTTGATAATTAATACTGCTGTAAAATTACTATTGGCTGTTTGAGTTTTAGTTCCTTTTACAACATCAAATTATGTAAGAGTCATACGACATGAATTAATCTCGAAATGATGCAGCGCAAAGACATTACTATATTTAGAATAGAGAAGAAAAATTAATGTTACGCTGCTAATTTAAGTTTTTGCATATTCTTTATTTTTCTTACATATATATATGTACATATATCATTCCATGGTTATGAATTATGACTTTGATTATTATCTTTCTATTCATTTTATTTTCAAAATTATATAAAGGGAGTTAAAAATTTTGTGAAAAGAATTTATACAAATATTTTGTAATATGCTTATAGATATTGACGTGCATCGAGAAGGACAGGGGCTTGTAGGCTTCTAGATATTTTAAAAATTTTATTTAGTCGCATTGAATTTTATTTAAAATTACTTTACATGCTTTCTCTGCTATTTAATTCTGCACATTTCATCATTGCTAATTATGTACTTCTGCTGGTTTATGTTTTTATGGAAATTTGATCTACAGTTCTATTTTTGTGTATTGTTTTTTATAGGGATTCTGTATATGGATACCCGTTCTATGTACGATTCTCTGCATGAATACGCCGCTATGGTATAATTCTATTGGTTTTGTTTATGGGTTTTTGTGTTCTGTTTTGTGCAGCGATTTTTTCAAGAGGTACCTTTATTGGTCTGTGGATTTTTGTGTAGTGGTTTTTAGGGGGTTTGGCCTGTGGGTGCCTGTATAGGTGTACGTGCTTTTGTCTACTGGTTTTTACGAGGCATAGACCTACGGCATATCCATTTTTTTAATGGAGATTTAGCAAATGGATATGCATAAAGTTCTGATTTCTGGTTGTGGGTTTTTACAGGGATGTTGTTTATAGTGCCTACAGTTTTACAGGTTTCTACAGAGATTTGGCTTACTCGTATCAATACAGTCGTACGGGTTTCTGTTTACAGGTTTTTTATGGGTATTTGAGGTTTCTTTTTATAGGTTTTTATAGGTATTTGGCCTATGGGTACCCGTACAGTTTTACAGGTTTCTGTCTGTCGGTTTTTACTGGGATTTGGCCTACGGGTACCCGCAGAGGTGTGTGGGTACCCGTAGGCCAATTCCCCGTAAAAAATTTTATGGGTTTCTACGGGGCATTTTTAGCAGGGCTGTTAAATGTTATGTACATTTTTTTATATGTTTTCGAAATTTTAATAAATCTCCGGAGTTTTTTTTTTTTTTTTTTTTTTTTTTTGGAAGTCCCGGGGTTCATGGGAGGTCTCTGGACTGTCGGTGTGAGGTGAAACAAATGTTTCGCTCCCTGACAGCTTGGTGAGCCCTGTGATGTTTAGGGCTTTCTCTAGGTCGATGTGTGGTGAGAGATACCGCGATATCCTGTACTGTACTGGGTTTCTATTGCCGGAGCAATACTTCCCAGTCATGCAAAGAGTTCCATGCGGAGCCTGGTATTAGAAAATTCCTTAATTAGTTTCCTAAGAGGGGAGAAATAATAGGGAGGAAAAGCAATACGTTTCCTGGGCTCTGGAGCTGACGCGAGCTATTTCCAACACTGGTCCAAACAAGAACAAGTCTAAAGTAGTTACACCTAAAAAACTGTGAGATGCTTGTAGTAGATGGCGATTCAGTATGATTGGTCGAGATCTTGTTGGAATGCTTGTCAGAAGAGATGATGTGGAATGATGCACACGGAGCGTAAGCACAGATGTACACAGAGTACCTACAAGTAAAACTAATTATTGGCTTGCCTAATTAAGTGTACAGCATAAGGTCTGATGAGCAAATCGTCCGGAATGATTTCATAGCTCAGAATATCCTCAAAGTTAGCTGTACTGTTGACCTGCTTTCCTGAAAAAGTTTCCATTTAGCTTGGATAAGTGGTCTTTGATATAATCAATATGAAGGTCGTGATGTAAATCTTCATTTCTAATATAGTATGGGGCGTTCGTCATGGTTCTCAGGATCGTATTTTGCAGAATTTGCAGGCGGTGAACTTCACTTGCCAGGCCGGGGTGGCATATGTGATAACATGCCTGACAATTGCAGTGTAAAGCCTTATTTTGCGTGTAAGGTTTAATCCAGAGTCCTTAGAAAGTAGTGAGTAAAGCTTTTTCATAACGCCGTACTCTTTTCCATTGCTGACACCATGCTTCAATATCAGGAATAATCTGTTGAATCTTTTCCAAGGCGTGGTTTTGCCATCTGTACTTCGCAATGATGGCGGTTTCTTCTGCGTAGTATGCTGACATCATATTCAGGTCTTGTATGAATTTTGGGAAGTCATTTACGTACAAAATAAAGCAAATATTGGTTCAAGAATACTTCCTTGTTGGACACCAGCGTAAATTTGATGTGGGCTTGAACTGAAATCTCCTTGCCGCACTGAGAAATTTCGAGAGTTCAAAAATGAGCTGAGGATGAGAATAATTTCCCGTGGAAAATTCAAATTAATGAGCTTAAAAAATAGGTCCTCTGTGCCAGACGTGGTCAAATACTTTTGCCACGTCTAGTATGAGTATAGCTGCACTATTTTTGCTATGTAAAGCCGCTCTAATATATTCAGTGATTCTGACTAACTGATGAGAAGTGGATAGTCCCCTTCGAAAGCCATATTGTGCATCTGCCAGGATATCGAGGAAAAGTTTAATTCTATTGTAAATGACTCTTTCAAAAATCTTTCCTAGTGTCGACAGGAGGCTAACTGGTCTGTAACTGGCCGGTTTATCGGGAGGCTTGCCTGGTTTTGGTATCAGAAAAAATGCTTGCATGCTTCCACGGGGTTGGAAAATACGAATGCGTCAAGCAAGCATTGTAGATGCTAGTCAGCTTGGTAATTAGACGGTGAGGCAGGTTATTCATCATTCTGTTCCTAATTTTATCACTTCCAGGCGCCTTTTCTGAGTTGATGTTCTTGATCATATCTTTTATTTCTAAAGGAGTAGTGAGCTTAATCGTGTTGTTCAGAGTGCTAATCTCAAAACACCCTTGAACAAAATTGTCAATATCAGAGTCATTATTATTCAGAATTGCATTCGGAGGGAACTGCTCACTCAGATAATTTGCAAATGTGACCGCGTTTTCCTGATCCGTGTATGCAAAACCGTGTGTTGTTTTTAAGTGGTGATAGACGAAGTTCGGTGGGATTATACCTAAATTACTGTAGTATTTACTTTCAAAAACGCATGGTAGAGCACATTTAATGCACAATTACTGCTTTATTTTACTAATATTGAATACAGGAAATAAAAGATAAAAAGTAAAAGTTAATAATTCCACTGGTAATCTCATGGTGAAAGTAAGTCCGACAATTATACCGTGATCATATAACGATCGCTAGCACTCAGTCCTTAAAAACATTCAAAGGCACGTCTTGCCCACATATGGCTGGCTAGATATAAGCAATAGACAAGCATCGTACGCTTGAAACACAAGGAACTTGAACCTTTACGGAAATCGTCTGTTTCCCACCAAGTCCTTGGAGAATCTGCAAGCCGTCTGCTTGCCTCTGTTCTTGTCCACGTCTGGAAGTTATCTGGCGTTGTCACGATTGCTCCGCACTGTCCTAAGCTGCGATAAAGTCACCTCGCTAAGTATTCGCTAATTCAGCATCGGTCATCGATGATCTTCACATTACTTATAGACAATTGGTGTCTATAAGTAACAATGTGTGTCCCACTACATTTCTACCAGATCAGACCAGCTTGATAGTTGGCTTTAAGTGTTACATATTCTAAAACGATAAAGTCTCATTTGCAGTTGTAATAGCAAAATCTTCCAAATAAACAGCTACTGTATACTAAATTAGCTACTAGCACGATTTACGGAGTTTTTTTTATAGGCTACTTGAAATTCATTCCGATTTCCTTCCCTGTTTTGCTGGAAATGCTTCTCCGCTCGTGGATGTGGCCTTTACACTTTATACAATTAGTATTTACAAAATAGTCGATACCATCTCAGAATGCTCTGGTGGCTTGTTTGATATTATCGTGCTGCTTTCAAAGCGCATGCTGCATAGTAAAAAAATATAAATATATTCGAAGATCCGAAGTACTTCTGGCTGCAAATCCGTCATTTTGAAAATGGAACTCATATCTACTTTACGATGCGTTGTAAGAAAGACTCCACGCTCAATTTAAAATTTTAATTATTTTGTTCCGTTACTTTAGTATCAAGAACACATCTGATCTATAACTTAGGAACTGTAAGATTTCGTAATCAGATAAATTATTTGTAATAATTCTGTATATTAAAAATCTTTTGAAATTTTTAATTTTATGAAGAATTTTACAGTGAGTAAGAAGCCTATTTAATAAATCATTTATAAGGATTACCATTAGAAAAAGTTAATACGAGATAACTGAAAGGAATAAATCTCAAATTACCTTTTACATCTTAGATTTATTTCTTGACAGGGATCTAAATGGAATGCGTGATTGCCTTGTTCCAAGAAGCCTCCCCTCCCCTTATGAAATTCGAAATACAAAGAATCCTTATTTTTTTTCCAACCTGCTGTTTTATATCAGAGAATGACAAGATTCCGTTCAGAAGCAGAAGACAGCCCACGAAGTAAACGTTCTTTTTCCTCTCCACAAGTGTCAAACTGTCATGGAGGTAAAAATGACAATATTTTTCTTTCCTCGGTAAAGACACATTGTGAATATGACACAAACATTTTCAAGATCCTTGCGATTTCAGAAAATAAAAGTGTACTTGAAATGTTTCTTCTCCAAGAGAAATATTTTTTGGCGCAGTTTTTCTAGGCCTGTTAAATAAGCTTCTTAATAAAACATGTAAGCTGGAAAAATGTTGCTTTAATGGGCTCAGTGGATAAACAAAATATAAGTAGAAGATTTAGCTTTGATTTTTACCAGTCAAAACACACTGACGGTTTTAGAAGACGCTACTTGCAAAGAAAAGCACATAAAAGCAATAATCGGTAAAAAGAAATCTAACCAGAAAAATCTGAAAAATGATTTTCGTATACTTGTTTAATGACAAGAAAACAATATGCAATATGAATTCATCATGCAGGTTAATAAAAAATTAAACATTACCAAAGACAGTATCAGAGCTAAGGAAAACGCAAAAGTTTGAAGAAATAAAAAATCACGATGATTAATTTATTGATCAATAAAATTATTCGTTGAAATAAATGTGATATATTCCATGTGTTCAATAATAACATAAACAATATTCCATGTGTCTCTTTTAATCTTGCAACCCAAAGTTTGCAAGATTAAAAGAGACACATGGAATATTGTTTATGAATTAAATTTGAAATGGTTTTAGCTTGGTTTATGTGATTATGGCAAAGCCTCGAGGGCTGTCTGCCTAAGGGAAGGGATGGCTTCGAGGAGGACGTTCTAAGGGAAACTGACTTTACACATGCGGAAAACCACGAAAACGTCATGCAGCCAGCTCACTCAAGGGATTCGAACCTTGAATCAAAATACCTGTGTTCAGTGACTTTACCGCTCAATCACTGGAAGACATAAATTTGAAATAAAGAGCACCGAAGCAAAACATACCTTTAGTTATACAAAGTCTCCAATTTTGTCAAATTTACGCTTTTCACTTTTACCATATGTCTGTGCCCTTTTTTCCCTTTAGTTATGCTGATTGAGTGAAATGCCCCGTTTCACTATGAAAATTCTCTGAGGATTGTTACATAGGAAACATAAATAAATTTTTTATTTATGTTTTATTTAAAATTTACAAAATATGCAAAATTACAAATTAATTGATAAATAAAAGTCATGAAATATAATGCAGGTGATGGTCATTAAGGTATTTACAATGTTATAGAGTGAAAATGAAGGTTATGTAAGAGTTCTAAAGTCACGTAACTTGGTCACCTACAAGATAGGGATGCTGAGGAGTGCTGTTTAGAAGTGAAATGCAGTCCGTCAAAGTAATCACCGTACTTAATACAGACAATAAAGTACACAAAATAAATTAAAAATAATATAAGTAAATTAAAAAAAGATAATTATATATATTCTGGCCAGTCCCATTTTTTGATCATATGGCTGGCTTGTGACGGCTAGGAGGATTGGGGTTCTGCCCTTATAATAATAATAATAATAATAATATATACATGTATACATTGTGTTGGGTGCGTTAAGCATAAGGTCGATTACTATCCGGCCAGGAAAGTTACTGCACACTCTCATACAACATTGCGTTACATATATACACTGTGCTAAGTTAAGTTGTTATTATATATATTGTGCAAAGTTCATAGCATGAGTTCCTTAAAGCATAAAATCCAGGAGGAGGTCACGTGAGTGATCCTCCACACAAGTACTGACTCTAAGAGATGCTTCTTGATTTTGAAAACCATAGCAGTCCATAATATCCTAGACTGCAGAAATGCAAATATACACAAACATAAGCAGTATTATGTAGAGAAATTCTGATTATCCGTGCGAAAATAAGCTGCATATGGTCTAAGATATTCATTTTCATTTAAAACCTCGTAATGAAACATGTCGAAATATTGCATGATCTAAAAGACCTGTGCATTACTAAAAAAATTATCAGATCGTCTGCACATTTTCGTAAAGCAATTTATTACGCACAAAGTAGTGAGCGTTCATTATCCGAAGGAAGCGGTTTTGCACTGTTTGTAGTTCTTCAATATCCGCTTGAGTGGCGGCAGCTCAGGCTGGTGATGCGAACTTTATAATTGGACGGGTATTTGAAATGTAGATCACTCTCCTTTTACAGATATCCAGTTCTGAGTATCTTCTGATGATCAAATATAGGAATTTCACCACGTTTAAAGCTTTGTTTCGTACATGCTGAATGTGATGTGTCCAGGTAAGGCTACTATTAAGGATGACTCCTAAAAATCGAGCTCGTCTAACAATAGGTACTGCTTTATTGAAAAGGTGCAGATTATTTTATTATTTTTAATAATTATTTTACGTTTTTTTTCCGTCTGATCTGTATGTACTCTTACATTAGTAAGATCCATAACCTTACATTAGACTAGAAAGAGTTATTCTAAGATAGTGTTACTTCTGGAGAGCTGGCAAAAATACGGGCTGTGATCGTCTAGGATAACAGCAGATTGTGGACTATGATGATACTGACTTTCTCTTCTCCTGAAATTTTTTGTTAGAAGTCACTGATATTAACTGTCTTTTTTTACTGAAATTGTTTGTTTATGCTTATTTTGCAGTGTTTTTGGTCCGACGACACCGTGTTTTTTAGTGCATTATCCAAAGAAGCTTTTATTTCGTCATCCAAAATAATATAATTTCCATTAAGGTTGCATTAGAATATAAGTTTTTGGATTTGAAGGTGATGTTTACTGATTTTATGATGTTTAAGAGGCATATGTACTCAATGTCTTTTTATCTTATGATGTTTCCAATGTACATAAATTTTGAAACTTCTGCGATGTTGCTATTATACTTGTATTTGGGTTTATTGGTGAAATGAGTAAAAGTGGAGCTGACAATACTTGTGATGGCGAGAATTTTCAATTACAGTTACAGTCATTTTGAGCTGTGATTTTGTGAAAAGATTTAATTCCTTCGCCATTGATTCCGAATAGGGTTATGTCCTCAGAGGCAGAATGCATTTCATTATTTTTAAAGTCCAAGGAGAAATTGTATTTCCTTAGAAAGTCCAATCCGAGTATGAGGGCATCTATAATACCTGCCACATATGCCGTCTGATGGTAGGCGGCACTTCCAAACATGATTTAATTTTCCGTCGATATCGATCTTCTTCACAAACACAGGCTGGAGAGTATCGCAAAGATGAGTTTACTGATGATACCAGATGAGTTTACTTTTCAATGGTTGAGCCACATTTTTTCCAACAATTGTAATATTGGCTTCCGTATCAATGGTTATACTACAGGGAACTCCATTGATGTGTCCTATGATGAAAAGTCCATTACTGCCGCCACTCACTGGAGAAATCTGAAGCCAGTTGTTAAGCCAGATCTTTTCGAATGATTATAATGTTGGCTTCCGTATCAATGGCCATATTGTAAGTAACTCCCTTGATACGTCCCATGATGAAAAGTTCATTACTGCTGCCGCTCATTGCATAAATCTGAAGCGATTTAAAATGGTACGTCTCATTATCTGGCAACTTGAACTTCGTAATACGGCCACTAATTCGTTTTCTGTGTCGTTGCAGGAGAGTGGTCTTATTTTCCGTGCACTGGGGTGTTTTGCAGTTCCTTCGTACATGGCCTTCTGCACCGCAGTTCCAGCACTTTATCGTCAATTTCTTGTTACTTCTTTTCTGTCGCAAGGCATTGATTTCTCTGGATGCGAGATGAGACAGACTTTCATCATCCGTAGGAGTTCTTGGAATGTTTCCGTGGGCTTCTGTTGACAGGAATTTAAGTGAAACCTGGTATAGTTATTTTAATTTTTCTCCTCAAAGTGCAGCTCGAACGCACCAAATAGAGCTTCGAAGTCTAGGCTATGGTTTTCGGGAAGAATCTGAAGAACATCCGCTGCGTCTGCTCTCAGAGAAGCGGTGAGATGACAAGCTTAACTTGGGAATCCCATTCATTCGCTTCCGCCACTACAGAAAATTATGTCTTAAATACTTGCTAGGAGGTCTTAGCATCATATCTGGATAGCTTTAAAGAGGGACGAAAAGACATGTGTACAAAATTAAAACCATCAGAATCGCATTTTGGTGATGTTACGAATTACTTTAAGGTGTTAACTTCTTTGGTAACAGCAGAAACCGTGTAATCTATTTGTTGTTCTACGGCAGAAACCCTCTCTTCTACTAGTTGACCTTCGACTGAAGAAACTCTTTTTTCAATTTGTCCAACTTTATTTTCAACCGCTTCTATTCTGCCTTCCATAGCCTCAAATTTGTTTTCTATTATGAAGGTAATTTTTTTCTCATTTCCTCTTGATTATTTCAATCATTTATTGAACGTCTTTCATCTCTCCTTTAATTAATTCTTGACCAGCTTTCATTTTCCTTAAAAAGCTTTCATATTTTCTTTGACGGATTCTCAGCCAGCTCCCATCTTCTCTTGAACAACCTTCATCTCTCCTTTAACAGGAACTTGCTTTGCTTTCATCTCTTCTTTGACGCAATGGACTGCCCCTTCCAATTTTTTTTCTTCAAAAGCAGCAAGAACAGTCACCAGCTGTCTTAATTGCTCATCCATCGCTTTTCTCACCAGCTTTCTGACACCAAAAGTGTTGCGTACTTAGGGGTTCGTAGTAGATTAAATGCGCAAGCGTACGACAACAGGTTAATGAAATTAATTTTATCGAAAGATACGGTTCAATGTTCTGAAACTTTCCACAAAGATAATCATACAACTCTTCACAATATTACAATGTACAATCAGTATTTATATTTCAAACTACTATGAACGTTAAACACAACTCAATGCAAAGCGTAGCTAAAGAGAAAGCTACTCAGAGATATATCAGTACTTCGAACTCACGACAAGCTAACAGCTAACAGCAACAATAACAAATGAGAGCAGATGCTGTCACAGGCGTTATATAGTCACTTGGGATCACCGAGATATTTCGAGTACTTTCTGCTTCTCGAAATAACTGGAAAGCAATATAAGGGTCGAATTACGGTTTCAGCTAATACGGGGATCAATTGCATTTATTCAATTACAATACCTATTACGCTAATACAAGGACCGGATCCAAAAGTCGGCTAAATGATCCCCAAACAACAAAACCATTAATATTATCAAACAATAAATATTTATCATATATTATCAAATATTTATCAAAAATATTATTTAATATTTCTTTGATTCTTATTAGAAGAGGAAACTTTTCCATACTGAAATTATTCTTTTTGTCCTAATAATCAAATTTATTATATAGAAACGTTTTCGGACCTTTGTAAGATATATTTAATATTTATTAACCCATTTTCTTATGATCTGGAATTGTAGTTTCACTTATTTTCTCGCTAATTCTGCTCAGGATATAAATGAGATAGGTACATTTAAAACAGAGGTCTTTAAAGCTTAGCCATTTTGCTAAGTAAACCCCCCTTGGTATTTTGAGTCAGGGCTTGTTAAGCTGTTTGCATAATATGATCTCCAAACTTTTTGTTATTGATATCCCGCAGCTGCGTAGATTTAAATTTTATGCATAAATCGTGCAGCTGTTCAGTTAAAAATTTTATAGAATATGGTTGTTTAAGCCGTTTCATGTTTCAGTAGTTAATTTCACAGACGGAGCAACAACTCGTCTGACTGTCTTCGTACGGTTGAAGATTTCAAGTTTATTATACGGAGGTATCCTACATTTTTAATTCAAAAGTCTCAAAGTTATATCTAGACATCTGCAAATTTTTCAGTTTTCTTTTCATCAAAGTATCTCAGAACGATATTCACAGTATCGTTTTTAACCTGGAGGGGGAAAAAAATTATTGTACAGATAACAATGAATCGAACTCAAATAGAATAATTAGCTAATAATTTCGAACATCGTTAAGACGGTGGCTTAAAATTTAAATGCAGAGAGTAAAAGTTAATGAGAAAGTGGAGGAGGATTTAGTAAATAAGAAAAGAAAGTACTCTCAGATGAGAAATATAGAACGTCACCTGGCGTTTAGAAACTTTGAGTAAAGAACATGTACACTACGCAAAAATAAATAAAATATAAGGGGCAGTTCTATATCTCCCGTTCTACTGGACCGATTGACAAAATTAAATTGCGTTTTTCATGTCTCGAAAGTGCGACTTAGGATATATATTAGATCGGATATAGAATTACAAAATCGGACCTTTTCTGAAATAACATACCAATTTTTTTCCACATCTCGATTATGCTTAGATATTAAATTTTGTAAAATTTGGTGCGAAATTTACGGAAAAATTCACAAATTTATCTTGCTTTTTTTTTTTTTTTTTTTTAAAGTTTGCATTAAGAATAATTCATTTGGCGAACTTCTTAATATACGTCAACCTATTTTTCTTTCCCTTCCATTGTGAAGGAAAAATAGTCACATCGTTCCCAATTTTTTACATTGTGCGTGAGCGGGAAAAAGCTCACATCGTTCCTACATTCAAATAATTTTAACAAAAAGCCTAAACCACATTTGATGTAATCATCGCTTTCAACAAATTTCAAATTTTTCAAATTCTTGCCTATATATAAATTCACGTATATGTTCGAAAATTTTTAATAAAAAACTAATATTTTACAGGTATGCTTAAAATTACATCTACCTTAAGATGATGGTAAAAATTTTATACATTTATAATTCAATTTTTTTCGAAAAATTTATAGAAATTATTTTAAAACACAAATTTAAAAAATAAATCATGAAAAATGGGCGAATTTTATTTGGAATGAACCTAAATTTCCAAATGCGAAAGGAAGAATCAGATAAGTTTAATAAGAAAGAGATATTAATATATATATAGTAATCTCAATTAACATTGAGGAGCTAAAATTTTGAGAGCTGATATTTTAAAAACTACTCTTACGATTTTTACAGACCATGAGAGTTTGACGTAATTTGAGTCGTAGAATTGAAATGTGAAAAAAAAAAAAAAAAAAAAAAAAAAAAAAGGCATGTTAATTCAGAAAAGTCCGATTTTGTGTCAAAATACTTATATTAGAACAATGTCCAAAGGGGCTTTGTGCCTGAAGGACTATTGTTTTCGTTCTGCGAGTTTGCGTCGAATCACTGTAAACGGCGTACCACTTTTCAAATTGTTGCCACCAAATGTTAGAGTCCTGCATTATATTTGAAGAAATTAAATAATGAAGAATATGCATAAATGTAAGTATGTCTCTCACATTATGATAAAACAACGGTACGGATTGCAATTTTGAATGACGTAATCTTACTGCGAATATGGGCATCTGAAAGCCCAAATTTGGAATTTTTTTATTATCGATTTCATATTTTGTAAAACTTTAATGAATTTTTGATTAACAAACTCAATGATTTAAAAGTGAGCAATGGTAACACTCTACTGGGGGGGGGGAACCTTTTATCTCCAGCGCGCGACTGTATATCGGAAATCCTAAAGATATGCTAATTTTAAAATTATTTTGCGACATTGCTGTTGAACTGAATTTTATGGTTTAAGTGCAAAGAACACGATATTTAATAAATAAAGGTAACACACAAAACGTTAAAAAAACACCCCTTTGGACGTAATTTAAAATCTGAAAACATTTCAGATTTTTTTTTTTTTTTTTTCTTTTGCGCAGTGTACATAGATATTCTTTGCTTTGTGCGAAATCGGAATATCAGTAGAAGGGCAAATATCCCTTAGTGAAAGACAGCAGAGAAAAATTCGGGTGAAATTTTATTTGGGTAAAATGCAGGCCGAACTTGCAGAAAGGCATGAACATAAAAGACAATTAAAGTTTGAAACGTCAGTTCTTCTACAGATACAAGTTTATGCATCACACAACATCACGTGTTTTTATTTCTAGTAAATATATTTTGATAATTATTAAAAATAATTCTTCGATTCTTACAACACAAACTAATAAAATAGGGCACCTTTTTAAAACTAGCTGTTCTGTTATGTGAGGATTCCCTATACACAGATCTACTACTTGCTTAATGAAGTAAGCCGAGTAAAATTAAGTATACTTACACAAGCTGATTTCGGAAAAATTGAAACACGCATAAATTCAAAAACAGTTATTATTCTCCTTATCTGGACACTTGTCTAATATGATGCATCAAAATAGGAGATGATAGTTCATTGGTGGTCCTGGGAAATGTTTATAACAAGTCTTCTATTACTGCCGTACAAAAGTAATTAAAATCAGAGTAATATATGCATTTAATAGATAAAGGCATAACGAATTAATTGGATATATTGGTGCCTAATATGAACTAAATCATACCTGCAAACAAGATAGGGAAATGGTAAATATTGACTATATCCGTGGTAGACTTAGTAAAAGAGTTACGCATTCACCCCGCATATATAATTTCAGAAAATGAATATATTAATAATGACTGAAAGTGATAACATCACGTACCACGTGCACGTTTCAATCTGTAATGAAGAGCAGATTAATGTTAAAAATTATGCAATATCTGTGGAGCTAGTCTATAAGTATACTCATTTTATCAGTTTCAATTCAAAGAAGTTCAAATATTTTGCAAATTGTTAGTAGTTTTCGATTTATAACAGTTAGAGTATTTTGTAATTAAATTGTACATGTAAAGTTAATTCCAGAAAATTTTGCAATTTAATACAGGTTTCAGATTTAAATTTACGAAACGCTTAAATTTACACTAAGAGGAATTTTTTGAGAGTGACATCTATGATTTTATAAAATTAATATTTCTCAGTTATGAAGGTAGAATGAGGAATAGGATCAAGCAATGGTTTCAAATGAAATTCAATAAATCTTGTACTTTAAGAAGTGAAAGATCTATTCTAGTTTAAATTTTTTTTCTAAAAATCATATAAATTAAACAAAAATATTTAAACTTTAGTCTGCTTAAACAACAGCAAGCAAATGGAACAAACAACAGGTATTGGAAATCGCAAAATTTGAATTCAAAAAAAAAAAAAAAAAAAAAAAAAAAACTTAGTGTAATTGAAAATTTGTTCAGCTCATTTTTATTTTAACATGTATCGATACTAATAAAAATGTTATACGGCTCTTTATGTTAATGCATACATCATATTAATCTTCTGTGAATGAATCAGCGCATTCAATGGAGAAAGCGGATATTAGAACATCTGCTTTGATAATATTCATTATTTTGAAGAGACTGTTAAAAAATTTTTAAATTCTATCATTATAGTCACTGTCTATTTTTCTCAGTACAATAATGGATATTTTGTATATTAGATCCAAATCATATACATATATATATATATATATATATCAAATAATGGAGAGAAGCAATCATTTGAAGCTTAAAATAAATGAGAGGAAAATAATACGTATTTCAACCTTTGTTTCAACCCTCTTCCCATTTTCTACGTATTTTCTATCACGTTTCAGATGCAACTCCTTCTTCCCTCCCTCAAGAATAGGGTGGCTTGGCAAATGCGGTCAACAGCAGGAGACTGACGTTAATTACGGAAGGGGAAGTAAACGGCTGTGTCGGGGATCATAAGGGGAGATATATTAAAAAAAAAAGTATTTTTAGGTCTCATTCAGTATCAGTATATCATTAACGTAATCAATTAAAGCCATTTGAAACCAAAAGTAGGATTTGCATTAGTAAATTATAGTTAAGAATAATGGCCTCCATTGTTCTTATTATTACTGGAATAATTTAAAGATTAAATCCGATAGTATCTTAAGATGTTTTTGCAGTTGGAAAAACAAGAATATAACTCATTTTGATTCACCTTTCTTTTCTTTATGAATGACGAATATCTGTTTGCCATACACGTGATAAAATAGGGAATGAGTGTTTAATCCGTAAGATTATAAGTATTGATTAACATTTCCTATAACTACTTCTAATTGAGGCTTTCTAAGAGCAACCCCCTTAATTTTGACTTTCAGCTTTTAATTTTAGACTAAAATATGAGCATAGAATCTACCTTTAAACAATGCGATTTTTTTTTAAACACTGTGGCATGAGAGTGCCTAGTAATAATAGTTTTAGCGTCGCTAAGAATCATTTTCTGGATTCTCATATTGATTTTTTTCCAAAAAATATTAAAAGCTGCAATTGACGTGTATGAGCAATGCATAATACATACATATATAACGTAAGCATACCATAAAGAAAAATGAACCCCCAACAAAAGCTGATCGACTACTAAAGAGGGGTTTATCAGAGGGAAATGGCAATTAAAATTCCATTTAATTGATTTTAATTATTTATTTACTGTATCGATTTATAACTAATTGTAATGGATTGGAATATTTGAATATGAATTAGCTGAATATTTAAGAAAAATATTATGACTACGAGAATAGGAAAAAAAAAAACATTTTATGAATATTTACTTTCTTATAGAATGCAGATGAATTCATTTTTACTCAGTGAAAATCAAAATTTAGTAGCTAATTAATCTGTCCTGTATCGAGCACTTTAGTTCAGTGATCCGTATTAATGTGCGCTTTTTTTTAAAAAAATTTAAATGCTTCAAGAATAATTAGAAAAGGGCATAACTCTCTTCTTACCCTTAAATTCTTCAATAAAAAAACTGCATTTTCAGCTATAACCAAGTGAAATAATTTTCTAAATATAATTCAAAGCATGAAAAATAAGGTACATGAACAGCTTGGAAATGGAACTAGCATTGAGATTCTCTTTAAGAAATATGGTGAAGCTTAACAAAAAGTCTACGAAGTGAAGTAATTCCGTAGAATATTTTTTAACTCTTTATGATTAAATTGCACTCAATTATACTTTATAAAGTTCTCCACGAGGCACCTTTAACCTTAGGCAAATATCCGTGGAATGCTTTGCTATAATCAAACAAACAAGACCAAACAATAGATATATAAATAAGTACCTTAAAAACCTGCTATATTTTATGTATACTTATCAAGTAGTATTTAAATATACCCGCAAATGAGGGTACGAAATACCCTCATTTGCGGTCAGGTCATAAATTTACAATCCCTTTTTTCAGGGGGAGAGCTGACAAGGTGCGGACAATCTCGCTAGGGATCTTGAGAAAATGAGGGGGTTGTTTAAACATCTAACTTCTCTACTTTCAGTTTTATACACAGGAAAATACAAATTGAAGTCTTCGAATGAATGCAATTTTGTACAATGAAAATGTATTACTTAACGATAAACTGTAAGATAAATACCATCTTTTTTTAAAGCCATAGATGTAGAAAGACAGATATTTGTTACACGAATGAATTTGTAGTAAATATTGAGTTTTTCATTTCGAATGCTATGTTCCAGGTATGCGAAGTAGCTGAGTATGTGAGATAATAGTCATAACCGAATGGCTTTCAACCTTTTCACGGCTAAGGACTGTTTCTCAATTACATTGTGGTCGCTGCTTTTTGGTTAATTTTCTAATGACATATAAACATTAAATTGTTTTAATTTGAGACTTATGAATAAAATAACGCAAACTAGACTGTAGAAAATTCTTCAGAATGAAGTTAATACTGAAAAATACATTATTGATGCACTTTTGTGTTTTATATGTAGTAGTATTAACTACTACTATAATCCTTAAACGGAATCCTTAAATTATATATATCTATGTATAGGTGTATATAAATGGAACCAAATATAGAATAAGGTATAAAATATCTTTATTTATACAATGTTCATTACCATACGTATATTTACGTAATATCAATATAAATAGTTAGTTAGGTTTCGTACATATATAATTTATTTTTATATTTTGTATTTTTTGTATTAGATTCAGTATTGTATACGTATCTGAAGTTTAATTTGTTCTCTTTTTGGGTTACGACTTTAAGTGAGAAAGAATTGTTAGGGCTTTCATAGGGATTACATTACATACAATCAGTTAGGATCCGACTTTTCCTTTCTTTTAATCATTATATATATTGAAATACTACTTAATGAGTATACATAAAATATAGCAGTTTTTAAGCTACTTATTTATATATCTATTGTTTGGTCTGGTTTGTTTGATTATAGCAAAGCATTCGACGGTTATTTGCCTAAGGGTAAGGGTGCCTCGTGGAGAACTTTCTAAGCAAAACTGACTCTTATGCACGTTACACGTGGGGAAAACCTCGAAAACGCCAATACAGCCATCCCCGTCGATCCGGATTCGAACCCCGGATCGACCTGCCAGAGTTCAACGACTTTACAGCCAGCTCAGCCGTTAGTGAGCCACACACACACACACACATGCACGCACACACACACACACACACATCCACACATATACATTAAATAGTATTTACATGTCGTTTATAAAGTATAATTGAATGCAATTTAATCATAAAGAGTTAGAAAATATTTTACGGAATTACTTCACTTCGTAGACTTTTTGTTAAGCCTCACCATATTTCTTAGAGAATCTCAATGCTAGTTCCATTTCCAAGCTGTTTATGTAACTTATTTTTCATGCAATATTTAGAAAATTATTTCACTTGGTTATAGCTGAAAATGCAGTTTTTTTTATTGAAGAATTTAAGGGTAAGAAAAAAATTATGCTTTTTTCTAATTAATTATTCTTGAAGCATTTAACTTTTTTAAAAAAAAGCGCACATTAATACGAATCACTGAACTAAAGTGGTCGATACAAGACAGATTAATTAACTACTAAATTTTGATTTTCGTTGAGTAAAAATGAATTCATCTGCATTCTATAAGAAAGTAAATATTCAAAAAATGTTTTTTTTTCCTATTCTCGCAGTCATAATATTTTTTTTTTTAAATATTCAGCTAATTCATATTCAAATATTCCAATCCATTACAATAAGTAATAAATCGATACAGTAAATAAATAATTAAAATCAATTAAATGGAATTTTAATTGATTTTAATTGCCATTTTTCCTCTGATAAACCCCTCTTTAGAGTTCAATAGCAGTCGATCAGCTTTTGTTGGGGGTTCATTTTTCTTTATGGTATGCTTACGTTATATATGTATGTATTATGCATTGCTCATACTTGTCAATTGCAGCTTTTAATATCTTTTGGAAAAAAATCAATAGGAGAATCCAGAAAATGATTCTTAGCGACGCTAAAACTATTATTACTAGGCACTCTCATGCCACAGTGTTTAAAAACAAATCCCATTGTTTAAAGGTAGATTCTATGCTCATATTTTAGTCTAAAATTAAAAGCTGCGAGTCAAAATTAAGGGGGTTGCTCTTAGAAAGCCTCAATTAGAAGTAGTTATAGGAAATGTTAATCAATACTTATAATCTTAAGGTATGTATATATGAGCCCATTTCCCTTAGAAAATTCTCCATGAAATCATGCCTAGCCAACCCTCATATGTTTTGCCATATTCAACACAAAATCATTCTTAAGATGATTAATTAATTAATTTTATGTTAGATGATACGAAGCTTTTCAAAAACTAGGATGCTTTCCGTAAACAATTAGTATTAATAAGCGCTGTTCAACTGGAATTGGGTTGGATTATTTGTTTATAGCAGTGCTTTTCAGCCGACTTACATGTACCTGTTTGTATTGCTCAGAGGAGGGTGGAAGGAAATTCCTATACGAAAACAATGTAATAATGAAATGTTAATAAACAAATAAATATAACTTTTCGTATCTTATGTAATTTGTCTCCATTCTGATACCATGTGCATCATTTATTTCTGATATACTGATACTGAATGAGAGCTCAAAACACTTTTTTTTAAATATATCACCTCTTATGATCCTGGCACAGCCGTTTACTTTCCCCTTCCGTAATTAACGTCAGTCTCCTGCTCTCGACCGCATTTGCCAAGCCACCGTTTAAACGACCCCAAGACCACGAGCAAGATTATTCCCTACTTTTCAGCTCCCCCCCTGTGAAAAAAGGGGTTCTAAATTTAGGACATGACCGCATATAAGGGTATTTCAAGAATAGAATACAAACTGAGATATCACTTCGTTCGCCATGATCTTCAACAAAAGCAGGTAAGAAATAACAGAGAGACAGAGGATAATTTCTGTGCCAATCTACTCGTTACAAGATGCCAGTTTTAAAATTGTAGAAAAACAACCTTCTCATGGCAACTATTTCTTCCCAAATTCTAAAACTGTTCTGGCTAAATGCTTCACAAACACAAAAAATTAAAAATGGCAAAACTCAGATAACAACTTCTAAAGATGAATCAACTTTCTTTTTAAATTTCTTTATTCAGTACTGTAAATGTTAAGTGTTTATTGCCATATTACCTTTGTTAATTCATTTCAAAATCTTATTACTTTTAGGAGGCCTGATTTACTGCGTTGATTTTGTTTTTGTTTTATGAATTCAATACTGCATGAGACCCAAGGAAAATCACGCAATTTGTGTATGTTTTTATCCAAAGAAGAGATAAAAGAGTATGCACAAATAAGAAAACTTGAAGAAGCTTTCTTATTCTTGTAGGCACATGTATAGAAATGTAGAGACTGTAGAGAAACACAAAATGTAAGACTAGAGTTAAAATACAAAAACATTAGAAAGTGCAAACAAATGCTAAATCTCTCATAAATGTCATAATTGCTCTCGAATATAATACATCATAAAATTTAAATACGTAACTACCTCATTAAAAAAACTGAGATTAGTATGTTTATCGACATGTCGCTAAGCAACAAGCAAAAATTACACAGCAGTAATTTTGTAAAAGCACTCGTTAGTGAAAATTATCTTTTAATTAGAAGAGATGATATTGAAGTAACGATCATATAGAAAAAAGTGCCTTTTAATTAGCAGTGGTGATAACATACTAAAAAATTAATTGTTCTAAATAAGAAATGAAGGAGAACTTGTAACTTAAGACTTGAGGCTTTAATTAAGGCTAGAAATAGAGTTCATATAACTAGAACAATTATATCTTTTCTCTAAAAGAATGCAGTTTTGAAACGAATAGGGCTTCAAATCGATGAAAATGTTTTAAGGAACAAGAATGGGAACATGAAGTTCGAAGTGATGATTCGTAATATTGAAAAAAAAAAAAAAAAAAAAAAAAAAAAAAAAGTATATCGGATATCAGTAATAATATGCAAACTATAAAGGCTTAGAATTTATAAAATAAATATACACACAGCGTTATAAGTGTTAAAAGTTGCATTCCAAAGAAGTATTAACTATTAGTAAAAGTATAATGTGCTGGGGTAGAAAAAATATTTTATTAGTGTTGTTGACAAATAAGCAAATTAAGAAATTAAGAAAAACGAAAATATTTCAGAATTGGGAGATATTTTTACGTATTAAGAAGAGTTGTGTTAATTTTTTTTTTGTGTAAAAGGATGTGATCGTTTATTGTAGCTTCAGATCAGTAACAAAAAATGTTCAGGAAAAGAAAGAAACAGAATTCTAAAGAATGAAGATACCATCCAACTCCCACGTAGGATAGGATCATATATTGCAATACTGATCTCAGAATTAAAGTTTTATCATGTTGATTCACTAGTCAACATGACAAAATCAGAATCTAGAATTTCGCATTCAATACCCAATTGCCAACTCAGAATTGAACTGTTATTGTGACTTATCTCACTTTTTGACAATAACATCAAAACAAGCCCACGAAATCCGAGGCAAGAAGTACAAGATTGCGCCTGCCATTGGCAAGAGCAATGAGCAATATTTAAGTGATAGGACGACTTCCACCTCTAATTTTGATAAAGAATATTCTGGAAACACTACCAAAATGACCATCAACCCTAGGACTTATTGAGTCTCTCGGTGTAATCATCATGTTGGCAAATGCCATCTAATACCTGTTATCCGTGGTTACAGCTAGCAGGCACGATGCATTTTTAACAATTCTCCAAGAGGTTATAAGGTATTTCCCCCGCTTTCTTAGCGTGCTTTCCTGGTGTAGTGGTCTGCATGTTGGGCTCGTATTCCAGAGGTCCCCGGTTCGATTCCCGGCTAAGGCGTTGGTTATTTTCCCTCTCTCCTGCTTTAAAAAGTACCTAATGCTGTTATCACATCTATAGACGCGCGCGCTTACCCGGGACAATTCCGAGAAACGAGATTCTAGTAGCACGGCTTTAAGCGGCAGGCTTCCGAGAAATGTTTCGTTTAGCTAGGAGGAACGTGTCCCGGCTACGAGCAACATTTTAAAACTTTTCCCAAAATGTTCCGGCTGGAGACGTGTTCCTTGAACGTTCAACCAATCAGACGAAAGGTCAGCTTCTGAAGGATCACGGGTAACTTTCAATATGGCGATGGCTCTCACTGTGAAGTGATGGACGGTGGAAATAGAGGCCGATTTAATTATTGCTGTTTTGTTGTAATACAACTGCCTGAGTCATTTTTTAAATGTGTATATATTCATTAAATATATAATCGTGGAAATTTCAGAGTTGACATTATTTTACGACGTTCTTGCATTTCGGATTTGTTTACAAATTGTTCGTAGCCAAAATTTCGCCAAATTTGTCGTATTTCGTGCTGATCGTGTATTATAACACTGTTATATAATAGAATTTTATTTCTTAAATTTAAGTTGAATAATTTTTTAAAATCCGTTTGTATATGCGCGGCTTTTCTCCTAATTACTTATCTTTTAAATTGTTAACTGCATAATCAGTGACACATTTTAAACAGCATAAAAGATGCATAAAAAAGAAAAGCATAGCTTATGTAATAATGAGAATACTCATTAAATTTTTCTATTATTTTCATGTTATTAATGAAATACTTTTTGAATTATAAATACATTAGAAACTATACTTTTATTGGAAATGCTACATATTGAAACATTGAAAATTTATGGATTTATTATTATGCATGATAAAAAACATTTGTATATACATTCATTAATATAAATCTTATTCATTACATTAATACTAATAAATATATATTAACAACTTCTAAAACATCGCATCTCTCTATCTGTATGTAAATATATGACTTATTAGATTTGTATATATATATATGTATGTATGAATACAAAAATGAACATTGCCAAGAAGTTTATTTGAAGTTACTTTTAATTCAGATAACGATTATGTAATTGGTAGCAACTATAGTTATCAGTTCTTTGCAAATTATTATGGGTATGTAATAATCAGTTGAAAAATAATTGATGAGTATTTGAGTACTAAAGAGTGTACACATTTTGTTATTGAGTTAATTCATAATTATATCATACGTATGATCTACGTAATAAAAACATGACTAATAAATAATAAGAAATGCAACAGCTGTGCATTTATAGCATTTGATTACTTAAAGCAGCGCTCAACTGATTATCACCTTCATGTCTGTTTACATAATGAATTGCACTTTCCAATTAAGTGCACGGGCCTACTAGTGGCCGAAGCGTCGTTGAACACTGGTAGTTCTGTCTCAGGTAAGAATGCCGCGAACGGGCTGGCTACATGACGTTTCCTTGGTTTGCCCCATTTGTAACTGGTATACGAGCCAGTTTTAAAAAATCTTCTACAAAGGGATCCCTCCTGTTGTTATCCCTTCACGCTTTGCGGTAATCACATAAAACCAACTGAGCCCACCAGCGGCCGAGCGGTAAAGTCGCTGAACACTGGTAGTTCGGTCCGAGGTTCGAATCCCGCGAACGGGCTGGCTGCATGGACGCTTTCGTGGTTTTCCCCATGTGTAACGTGTAGACGAGCCAGTTTCCCTTAGAAAGTCCTCCCCGAAGGCATCCCTTCCCTTAGGCAGATAGCCCTAGTGGGCTTTACTGTAATCTCAATAAATCAAACCATAAAACAAACTCATGATGTGAACACCTAATTTCTAGAGTTGGTATAATTAATGTGTTTTAGGTATATTACCGAGTGCTCTATGGGACAGTAAACAACTCGCACATGTTTGATTGCTCATGTATTCATATGCTTTATTTGATCTTCATTTTGCTGAATAGTATCTGCTGGCTGTGAATAGGTAAATATCAGCCATATACATTTTTGTCATTTGAATGGACAGAACAGCAATTATGAGCCATAAAGTTAGTCAGAAAATGCTTTCACCAGGTCACAAATTTTCCAGTGAGCCATCAAATTTTCATTGAAATGCAGACAACAGAAAATACACATAAGCGATGTGTGATAAATATACTTATCCAGCACATGTTTTTAAACTTCTTAGAGTGTATACAGAATTTGGCTATTACTGATGTAATTGATTGCTATAACCAGAAGTGTGTTTATCTGTTACATGAAGTGCCAGAGTGGAGATCAAAGTGATTAACTTGATAGCAATCACCTTTCTATTATCTTCCATTACTAACAATAAAGTTTAAAACGAAAAGCGTGTGAGCGATTCAAAACAACACGAAGAAGCGAATGTCACTTTCGCCAATCTGAGCGATAACTGATTCTTGTTTGGCTTTCAGCCTGTTTGCCAAGTGAAGATGGTAACCCTATTTCGCCAAAGGCCGTTTCTCAGAACTGTTGCTACAAACGTTTTGTCCCGGCAACAAACAGCTAATGTGATAACGGCTTTAATGTCTCTACATTGGCGTTCAAACTAAAGGGGTGGTGGATGATGATTCTCCAACCCAGGACGCCTCTTCTATGATCACTGGATCTGTCTACAACTTGAGCGAACAATATTGACTCAAAAAAACCGGTATGGACAACCCATCACAACTTATCGGAGAAAGCCATTCTGTGGTCCTCAGTTGGTGGGCGGGTGGGTCCATTTGACTTTACTGAAAGGGGACAAGGCTTCAAGGAGCTTTAGACCAATAGCAGTACAGACCAGTGACGAAATTTATAGCGCGCGCTGGCTGAAGTTCTAGGAATATTCTCCCATTATTTCACTAACTCACACGCTGCATTTGTAGTTTGAAAAAAATGGCACAAAACAGTATTATGACCAACACGCAGCAGAATATGCTGCTATGTTATCCGTTTTTTAAGGATCCCGTTTTTTAAGGGGAAAGTTAACGCAGGAATTTAGGACTAAGAAATATAGAGTGGTATGGGAAACCATGAAAGCAACGGTAAATAGATAAGAGTAAATGAATTAAGCTTATTTCAAATCTTTTTAGAAATAAACAATTTTATTCATTTAAATTTATAATATGATTAACTTGCACTATTGCACTACAATCTAATTGCAAACTAAGTTTTTTTTTTTTTTTTTTTTTTTTTTTTTTTTTTTTATATGCTTACATTAAGCTGTTTTCACGCATTTTATTTTACAGTTAATATTAAAAAAATATTTCTTTAGGTAAGAAATTAGAAAGAAAATATTTCTTCCTTTTTTTCTTTTTCTATGAAAATTATTTCTTTCAGGAAAAGGACTAAAATTCATTCGCTATTACAGTACGGCCGATTGCTGTTGCATTCAGCTATCACACACGCATCAAAATGTTTTATTTTAAATCATTTATTTTATAATTAACATGAAAGAAAATATTTTTTCAATATAAAATATATATCAAAATTATACTAATCTATCCTGTATGTGTGATTAATTCGTATTGCAATTTTTGTCACACAATTACTAATACTTTTTTTTAATATTACATTGCTGTTGTTTTAATTTCTTATATATATATAAACTGCTTATTTAAAATATTCTTCCTTCTCAAAAGATTTTATTCTGTGAAAATAATTAAAAGATAGTAATATTATTTTCACAATGCAAGTACCAAAATAAAAATAATCAATGTACGACGTATATAGGAAATTGAGGAACAGGGTTTAAGATGAATCGTTCTTTGACAAAACGTTTCTTTGACTTTTCGCGATAATTTAAACCCGGAATTTCGTGCTTTTTTTTTTTTTTTTTTTTTTTCTCAAAATAATTCATCCATTAATTAAATTAGCACGAAAAAATATTTCTTTACCTTTACACAAAACGATATTCGCTCTAATAATATTGTAATTAAATGCACTTAGATAATTTCATATAAGAAAATGTTTTATATTAATTCAGATTATTTTATAAATTTATCAGTGTTTTTTAAATATACTGAAGGTGATTTTTTTCCAGATTCGCACTGTTTCTTTAAATATTTTTCTGCCAGCGTTTCGACACATTAAATAGAAAACTAATAATAATCAATATCTCTTTTACAATATATAAATGAGAACTCTGCTATGAACAGTATCTTTTTTTTAAGTTTGCAAAGAAACAATGATTTTTTAATACTAGGATTACAAAAGTACTACTCCATGAACAAAAAAGGGAGGGAAAAAAAAAAAAAAAAAAACATTTTCGTCTCTAGCGCGCGAAACTATGTATCGGTAATTCTAAAGGTATGCCTCAATCTTATAGCATTGTTACTTTATAGCATAATACAATAATAATACAGTATAATTCTGCTAATAAGCCAACCAGTGGCCGAGCGGTAGAGTCGCTGAACGCAGGTAGTTTGGTCCGAGGTTCGAGTCCCACGAACGAGCTGCCCGCATCAGCGTTTTCGTGGCTTTAAAAAAAAAAAAAAAAAAAAAAAAAAAAAAGCTTTCAGATTTTATATTACTTCCAAAAGGCCGGTTTTTTTATTTTTATTTTTTGCGTGTTACCTTTATTTATTAAATATCATGTTCTTCGCATTTAAACCATAAAATTCAATTCAACAGCAAAATCATATAATTTAAAAAGAGCATATCTTTAGAACTTCCGATACATAGTTTCGCGCGTTAGAGATGAAAATGTTTTTTTCCTCTTTTTCTTTTGCGTACAATGTTGCCATTGCTCGCTTTGAAATCATTCAGTTTCTTAATCAAACACTCATAAATGCTTTACAAAATATGAAATAGATAATAAAACAAATTCCCAGTTCCAAATTTTGGCCTCCAAGATGCCTATATTAGGATGGAGGATTACGTTATTCAAAATTTCATGGCTCTAGGTACCGTTGTTTTATCACAGTGCGAGAAACATTCATACATTTATGCAGATTTCTCATTATTTAATTTCTCTAAATATAATACAGTGCGATGATATTTAGTGGCAACGATTTGAAAAGTGAAACGCTACAAAATGGCAAAACGAAGTTAATAGCCCTTCTGGGCTAAAACTTATTTTTAAAAGTATCACACTAGTAGTAGTACTGCTACTGAAAAAATATTATAAAGCTATTTTATAGTTTTATAACTGTTTTTTAAATTTTTATTTTACAGTAGTGTGAATTTCGCGTAATAATGAACGACATTCCTTTTTGTGTACAGTATTGTTCGTAAGGTATTCAACTGTTAGATTTTAAAATAAACGTAATTCTTGCTATACATAAATCGAGTAGAAGCTTATCGGATGTATATATGTGCTTAATAAACTTATTATCTTCTACATTTTTAAAGCATATAATTAAAATTTATATCTATAATTTCAGTAGAAACTGCGTTCTTGTTTTCTGAATGTGGCTCCAAATACTCTATCAGTTCATCGCAAATTAAAATAACTATAAATTTTGGCAATCTGAAATACGCAATGAAAACATCTTCTGGCAGAGCAAAAGCATCAACATATTTTCTATAAATTCGCCACCGATTCAGAGATCTACGACCGTATTCTTCGTTTAAATATGAAAAAAGTCAGCGGCGAAAACATATACAAAGCCATTGTCTATTTAGTACGCCAGCTGCACAACCCTGATTGACCACGCGGCAACACTTTTTTTGCGCGCTTTCTACAACTTCCGTACTCAGAGAATATAGGATGTCGGGCAGACCTGTTTTTCACTAGCAGCGACATCTGGCGGCCCAGAACATGCTGTCGACTCTCGTAGCGTAGAATAACCGTCCAGGATTTAGCGATTGGGTCCCCTAAAACCCCAGTCGCTCTTTAAAAGGGGGAGTATATAATGTACTTCTCCTGCCTTCTTAGAATGCCTTCGTGGTGTAGTGGTCTGCACGCTGGGCGCATATTGCAGAAGTCCGCCATTCGATTCCCGTCGAAGATGCTGCTGATTTTTCATCTATCCTGTTTTAAAAAATACCTAATGTCTCTATACGGTTACAGTGCCACATATACATACAGTTTTATATAAAAACTTTACTTATAATACTATACATTTTCGATGTTAGGTTGCTAAATACAGCTATTTGTTATGACTTACATAGCTTAGTTAAATTTCCTATTTGTTGCAAATTAGTAAAGATTCATTTTACTAAACACTTTCAGGAGGTTACTTTGCAAAAAGATTAACAGCGCACATTACAAACTAAATACAAAATTTACAGTTGCACAAGATTAATAGATCCCGTTATGAATTAAATACCAGATTCACTCTTTTTTATAAACAGATAATTACAATAGAATCGATTAAAATCAATATACTCAAATGACAAAAGTAAACGCACTTATTATAAAATTATAGTTACATACATTAGAAGTTACATTTACTGAATAGAGAATAACAAATTTGCCTATATGACTTGTTGAGGATAACATCTACTTTCTACATTCTTTAAAACAAAAAATACAGTTGAAAATATTACTATATATTCCTTATAATGCAACAAATATATTACTGATTACATAGACACAAATATGCACAAGGAAGCTATGAACATAATAATTAAGTATAGAACAACATAATTGCTAGTTATAAATTAGATATAATATTAATATATATATATTGGATACTAGAGAAACAAACAAAATATAAAATCATTGAATTTATCAACTAAATGTTTTAGATTAATAAACCTAGACGTGCTTTTTAGGGATATAAAAATTAGGGAAACAAAAATAGTCATACTATTCAGTTGACACAATCACAATATTATAAACATTATTAAGAATATATTATACAGGTATAATAAAATAATACTCCCTCAGGACCACAAGATGCTACAACAGAATTTCTGATTAGATAAATAGATTACAGGTTTGACGAAGGAAAGAAAGGTAGAAAGCGTTTAATCCCAACCAGCAAAGAGTTATAGTGTCCTAATGTTATTATTCTGAACCTCGATATTACATATATGCATAAGGAGAATGCACGTTATCATGATAACGTGAAGAGCGCTTATCAAGGATCTTCCTTCACTTCTGTATGTACTGTCAAACTTGGAATAGCAACAACAACCTTAAGATAATACATTCTTTCGCGTATGATTATCAGAGTTTTAGAAATTTTCCATTACTCTATCATGATAAGTGGATGATGCTTTTAAGGTTCTCCTTATGCATATATGTAATATCGAGGTTCAGAATAATAACATTAGGACACTATAACTCTTTCCCACTATCCTATCATGATTATTTTTACACATACGACGCCGGAAAGACTGGCTTCACAAACAAGACATGACAAGAATGTATTACGATAAGTGTTGATGAAATCATTTCGTTAATGTATTTTTTAGATAATTTTTGCTATTTAAGAATGCTACGTATTTCTATATCATTCAGAATTGTCGTTAGATTCAAAAGCGAATGTGAGGAATATATGTGATACAGAGTTAAATGTGGAATTATACGAAGAATTTTATTCACGAAATGAAGCTGATATTTTGCTAGATGAACTATCAAATTATGATTTTAAAAATATTAGTTTTGAAATTAATGGGACTCAGTATGTTCCACGAAGAAAAGTACTCGGTTTTGGTGAGGAAGGACTTAGTTACGAATTCTCTGGAACGAGCATTTGTGCAGAACCATGGACTCAAACTCTTATAAATGTAAAAGATTATGTTGAAACGATAACTGGCAAAAAATATAATTTTGCCTTATTGAACTATTATCCTGACGGAGTGGCGAAACTTTCAACGCATAAAGACAATGAAACTTGTCTCGAACCTGAAAGTGATATACCTATCATCAGTTTAGGTGCAAAATGTCAAATGGTATTTACCAGGCGAAATTTCACATCTCGAAGCGTAGACTTAACTCATGGAACTCTCCTTGTAATGAAACCCCCAACGAATCAATTTTGGATGCACGGAATACCCTCTCAACCTGACGTTAAAGATCCTAGAATTAGTATCACATTCCAAAACATAAAAATTTCGAAAATTAAAAAACGACGCTTGGAAGATAATGAGGATGAACTTCCAGAGGATGACTGGTTTGCCCACTATATGAAATCTGTTCCTGAAAATATCTTCATGCCGAATAATCGAGAACAGAAAAAAGAAAGTTCGAAGTTGATTGCACAGTGGACTCTTGGTTGGGGATATTTTGTGTTCATAAATCAGTTTGAAAACAAAATGAACATTCATCTACGTGAATGTGTGGAACAAAATAAAATATTATACCCTACTACATGCGGTGTTGTTATAACTCCTGCAACATGGCAAGAATTTTCCTCAAAAATATATGAATTTAATCTTGTCTATACGACTGCCAGCATCATTTGCAATATTGAGTTGGTAGTTTTCAACAAAGAAGGTGAGTGTATTTTTCAACAAGTTTTTAAACAAGATGAAAATTCTTTTAAACTAAAACCTACATACCTAAAAGTAAACTGTGATATTTTAAAAAAATTGAAAGAAATTATTCCTGATGTATCTAATACTTTATATAAAAGTATTTTTGAAATTATTTTACCGTTGCAAATCAAATGTAAAAACAATTGTTCGGTTATGGTAAGTGATGATGATGAACTTTTTAAAGAACTCGTAAACTCTATCAAAACTGAATTAAATTCGGTGATTAAAAAACTACTTAAATGCGAAGGTTGCATTGTAAATCATCCTTCACAAACAAGACATGATTGCATTATAAGTGTTGATAATAGAATTAAATATATTGGTGAAGATATATTTTTATGTATTAATTTAAAAAATATAAGAGATTCTTTAAGGCAGAAAAAATTTTTTCATTTATTTTGTGATAGGTTTTTTGAATTGAAATGTTATGAAGATTATAAAAATGCATTAATATAAGTACAGCTATTCTATTTAAATTTCTGTGTTTGTTTGATGTTATGACTATTTTTTTTCCTTATTTTTTTAATAGAAATATATTGAAATTTTAGTTTTAATTTTAAAGCAAACATGTATATCAAATGTCAGTAAATGGATAATGCGGTTAATTTGATGTTAATTAATGTAAGAAAATTCTAAGTATATTTTATGTGTAATACAGAAACTTGTTCTTTGGAAATAAATAAATGTATTTAAATAGAAAAGCTTCTCGGTGAAATGAATGTATTTTTATTTTTTATAACAATTTTTTTAAGTATTGTATGTTTACAGTGCAGTATATGCTTCAAGTGATTCACTCGTGATGAAAATTTAAGAGTTTATGAAGCGATTATTCGCTGAACTTATGTGATATATTTGTAAGGTTTCTTGAATATAAGTAATCTGAAGAGATATTTGAAATCTCATGAAAGAAACATCAGATGTAGTGTATGTCCTAAGAAATTTAAGTTTATAGTTTGAAAAGTCGCGAAGCTTCTCGTCTTAGAATTTTGTAGTGAATAATCACAAGTTCTTTTCATGTAAAAAGGATATGAAAACTTATAAAGTTACTTTTAAGAGTAAATCATGATAAAAAATATTTAGTGAGCATAAGAATTTAAAACAATATGAATCTTTACATCGTATTGAATGTTCGGACATTTTTTCAAGTAAAACAGAATTTGAAAAAATTCTCACGAACCTTTTTTTTTTTTTTTAATTTTGCTGGTGTCAAAAGAAACAGAAATATGCTGATGATGATGTTTTGAAACAGCATGATACTTCTCTTCTTATAAATTGCATCCATTGTTTACAAGTGTTTAAAAGAAAAAGTGATCTCTTACACCACATTCGAATGCGACATGATTTGATGCGAATCTTATAAAAATGAAGAAACGTTGACATCGTTAATACATGCAAGTCTTCTAAAATCGCAAGTCTTAATAGTATGTTCGCAATTGAATCGATTTGCTAGAACATAGAAAATGATCATGTCTTAGATGTACTTCTTGAATATATAAAATTGTAGTTAGTAGGGAAAAAATGAGTTATGATGTAGTTTTACACTGAGTTATGATATCGGTGTTTGAAATGGTAATCAATAGTTACATTTAAAATGTGTCGTGAGTGTGAAAATGCAGAAATAAAAGAGCTTTGGCGAATTTAATAAACGCGGTTCAATGTGGTTGATGGAAAAATTTGTTCCATGTGAATTAAATAGTGTAATATATGAACCTCTTTCTCTCAATAGTTAATTATTCAATTGTAAGACAATTAAACTTTAAATATATATGCATATAGTACATGTAATGATTAATATTACATTGAATTATGTAAATAACTGATGATATGTGTATTAACATAGTGAATGTTCGCTTTTATGAAGTTCTAAGCATTACTTTAAATACCATTCATAAAACTTTTATCTCATATATACAAACATGACAATATCTATTGAGTTTTCGTTTATTCTTTGGAATGTATGTAAGTTTAAATATTTTTTTAATTTAATGTAGATTGGAGTAAAATATCTGTATCTTTCTTCATTTCAATCGGTAACATCTGTATGCTGGTAAAGGTACGTATGTTCGTAAGAATTATACTGTGTCACATTTTTGACAATCTTCTTTCATTCATATTAGCTAATAAGAGAATTATTGAAATTAGTAAAGTAATGAAAATCAACGTTATTGAAAGAAAAAAACTCTAAAAACATTTACATTTTCAGAAATATATCAAAGTTCCTTTTCTTAAAAACACCAGGTGTATCGTAGTTTTTATTTCTATTTCGTTAAAAGCTGAACTTTTAAAATAAAAATTTTCTATTAGTGTAAGGTAAACAAAAAAATCAAGAGACAATCCGTATCATGAATGAAATTCAAGTCTTACATCGGATTAAAAAGAAATATTCTGAATCTAAATGTTTATGCCTATTTAGCACAAAATGTGTTTATTTGTCTTATAAATTTAACTAAAACCATTCTTATAACAGTATGTTGCCTTTAAACTGGGTAAAAATGTTAAGTATATTTTCTAATGGTATTGATATACTTGTCAAAGAAGTTCTAGAAACTTCAAATGTCGAAAGAGCATATGATAAGAGTCTCCTTTCCTATCGCTACGTCAGTTACAGGTTAAGGGCTGTCTTGAATGGATGAAGGTAATGTTTGTGCGAAAATATAGTAGTTCTATTTTGAAATGAGAAATAATTCGCTTTTTGTCAATTAAGGAAACTTGTAGTATTATCAAACAGAATGTCAGTGAAAGACATTGCGTTTGCATAGTGAATTATGAAGGTACTGAAAGGTAGTAAAGAAGGTGAATGAAAGAATTAATTTGAACAGATAAGATAAGGCTATCATTAAAAGAAAAAACTGTTCATAAGATGTATGTTAGAATTAAAAGTAAGATGTTAAAATTTAAAAAGATGTAACAGAGTAAAACTAAAGAATACTGGTAATTCCCATCTGGAAAAGAGTAATTTGAGTACGATATTGAAAAAGTTGGTTTTAAGAATTTCTTTATACATGTGATGCAAAACAATTGCTAGTTTATCATGAGTGCTGACATAGATGCAATTAGTGTAGGAAAAATAGTAAAATTTGTATAGTCAGTGTCTCTAAAACATGAAAAAATAATAGTGTGAGCAGTGTAAATTCATTTGAAGTACTGAAATATGACTATACTAAATATCAGAAGATGTAAGAAATATTTTGGTATGTGTGGATGAAACACTGAACGTGGTTGTAAAATTAGAAATGAAAATTATCAACACACTTAAAGGTAATCGGGATTTAAAACTGAACATGATGTTAGACACTTTGAAGACCATAAAACTATATGAGAAAGGAATACATTATATATAAATGGTATTAAACTGTAAAGTTGTGAATGGAAATTTCTGAGGAAAACCTGTAGATGATCTATTATGATCGGAGAATAAAACAAGTATTTTAAAAATTGCAAGGAAATATTTGAATATGGAGTAAATGAAAACAATCCATATCGTTAAAATGAATAAAAAGGGATAAAATGTTGGAATTACGAGTGATGAGACAGAAATAAAAACGTTATAATAAATAAGTTAAACTAGAATTAAGAAATATAAACACAGAAGGGAAATCATGAACGTAAGAGAAGCAATTAACAGTTATAGACTTAAGTTTTTAAAAAAAAATATTCGGTAATGTAAGGAAGATATTGTTGAACATGTGAAAGAAATTAGAAATTTTGTAGAAAATTTAGTAAAAGAACTAAGATTACGAAAAATAAACGTTTCTTTTGAAATAGAATTTCAAACCACTAAGTTAAAGTGTGTATAATATACTAGAGTGGTTTTAAAAAAAGTAAATGAAGTTAAAATTCAGAATATATTGAACATTATAACGTTAAAAAAGTGTGAAATTGCATCTAAAATTAAGTAATGTAACAAATAAACAGCATGTTCGGGAACGTTTGTGAAATATAAGTTAAAAATCAGGGTATGCTGAAATGGTATGAAAGGTATGAAAAAAAAATAGTATGTGGAAATTAAATAAAATATTACAAATTAGAAACGTTAAGTATTAAAAAAATATGACAGTAAATGAATATGTTATTATGAACAGAAAACCTGAGAAATAAGTTAAAGTTTCATGGAAAAAAAAAGAATAAAAGTATCAGAATAAAATTGAGTAATAAAAAAAATTATCTTGTAGTTTCATTTTCATGACATGATGAACTATCATTAAAGGAAAGTCTTTTTTATATTTGTTTCTTTTACATTGTTTTCAGAGCCGCGCATTGAATAATTTTAACACCAGACTTAAAAAATATATTTCTAAAACATATAATTCACTTTTTCGTCAAGAGAGGGCATCATCGCCATTTCATCAAAATTAAGATGCAGAAAATATTTCCTGTTGCCAATTTAAAAAACTAACTTTAAATGAAAAACAGGAGGTCTACAACTCAACCAGCAGTCTACCAACAACTCAACTCCACTCGTGACCACGCCTCCTAGTGTGATGACGTTGCCTTTGGCCTCGCATTCTGTGTGACGTCATTGACCACGCCCTCAGCTCCTCCTGATGCAGAACTGTCATTTTCTATCTACTTACGTCACATAAAATCCAACAACAAAGTCACAAAATCTTTAAAATCAACTTAACTATAGAATTCCCTATAAGAATGTTGAGTCCGTACATTTTTATTTTACTATGTTATTTATATTTTTCCTCTTTTTCTTTAAAAGTAATACATAACTTTAATATTTGGTAACAGTTTTTCCAAAGTGACTCGATACATAAGTGAAGCGAATAGAAAATTGAGGATTGAAGCTAATGTATTTTAATTGCTTTATAATGGGAGCTCGTCTTCATAATGAGCTTATTCTCGATACTTGTAGCCTAATTAAAAGAATGCATTAAAAATTAATATATTATAAATTAATATTATAAATTAATATATTTTTCTCAATCACACAACTATTTTAAATAAAATATTTAGGAGTTTTTAGATTATCTTACATATGTATTTTTTAGGAAAATCCTTTTAGAGCTTCAAATACAGGCTGACTTTCGGTTTATCAGTTTTAGCCAAAATTTAATAAAATTTTTTGTTCCCATTGATACAAAAGTCTCAAAAACTAAAATTGCAAAGTTTTACTAGTAGATTATATCTTAATATAATTTTCCATTAACATCTGTTATCTATTTGGTTTTGATAAATTACGGCTTCCTATTGTCTAGTTTTAACAAAAAAGTTGATCACCTTATAAAGTATTTCTCCCGCCTTTCTAGCGTGCCTTCGTGATGTAGTGGTCTGCACGCTCAGTGCGTAATTGAGAAGTCCGCGATTCGATTGCCGCCGAAGGCGTTGGATATTTTTCATCTTGCCTTCTTCCAAAAAATACATAATGTCTCTACAGTGTCGCTCGAACTAAAAGGGTGGTGGATGATGATTCTCCTCACCCAGGAGTTGGCGTTTGGGACCCCTAAAAGCTTCAGTCGCCCTTTAAAAGGGGTAGTATATAAGATACTTCTTCCGCCTTCCTAGCATGCCTTCGTGGTGTAGTGGTTCTGCACGCTGGGCCATTATCAAGAGGTCCGTGGTTTCAAAAAATACCTAATGTCTCTAAAACCTCTATATATGAATGTAGAAAGCTCAATTACGAGGAACAGAAGTTTTAGAAGCTTCACATAGGCGTTATTATGGGCGAAAATTTATCTTAACATACAGAACCACAGACAGACACACATCACTGTAAAAATAGTAAAAAAACTGCTATGGACACCTTAATTTCACTACCTTTCTTAGCTATGTATAGAAGTTTTATTTACTACCACTTTCACCTACGTATATAATTTGCGGTAAATAAAAGTACAGAGCACCCTTTTTAAAGTTTAACAGAACTGTCAAGTTCATGCGCAGTTCTAGGGCTAAAAATCCCGCTAGTGTAAACAGGCATTTATGGGTTTCAAGTACGTAAAACACAACTTCTGGTTGTCTAGTTTTACTTAAACTATAATTAACTGTTCTTACAATGATGTGGTATGAATATCGAAATCTTAAATACGTAAAATGGAACCTTTTTAAAAGTTTGATGTAAGCCTTATCGTGGAAAAAAAAATCGTCCCACACAGATAAACAGACATCATAGTAAAAATTGCAAAAACATGTTTTGGGGGCACTTATTCGTGCTTATTCACTGAAAACTCTTCAATTTTTGTACCGAAAACATATTACCTGCGTTACCTGTGTAGTTAGGTTGGCAATAAGAAAATATCAAAAGAAACGAAGGTCGTGCTTTGGGAGAAACAACCTAACCCCTCTATGCGAGAAAACTCTCTTAACGCAATTTAATTAAGCACTTATTTTATACGAAAATTAACACCCTTTATGGTTTCAAAATTAGTGTTCCTCTAGTCGACAAAAAAATTTTACTTAGTCTTACTTAGTCCTCTGACTGGTCAAGCTGTATGTATACGTTCTAGAATAGTTTTAAAGTCATTAAGAAACCATATGTACTTGCATCTTGAAGTATGTTCAAGAAATTAAGACTATATACAGATTAAAATAAATAAATCCAAGTATAAATTTCGAGGCGCATTTTGGCATTAAAAGGATAACTCGTTCTCGTGGGAGTTTTGGGAAGTTCGGGGTTTCGGAGCGAAACTGTTGCACGGTTGGAGAGTTTTAAATTCCGTATGCATCGAAACCCCAAGAAAACGTCAGTTTATTGCAAATCAATCTATTTAATTGACTTTAATTAATGCTTCTAGGCTCAGTAACAACTTGTTAATTAAAGTTAGACTTCAATATTTTGAAAGAACTAGATTCATAAATTATACGATTGTTACGATTCCTTTGGACTTTCATCCGTCCCGAAAGAAGGTCTTAAACAAAGGCGCACCGCCTCGAAAGGGATAAAGTATCAAAATTAATCCCCACAAGCCACAACAGCCTCTAAATCGCGTAGCTCTTATTCATAATTAAGACGCTTCTGAAGGAACATATACTGGGTAATATTATAGATCAACAATTTAATGCAAGACTCACAAATAACTAAATACATAAGGTACGATAATATATAACTTACTTTATGACTTTCATAGATACTCATCTTGATAAAAATATGTATAGGAAGACAATTTTTATGATTTTTAACAGTTAGAGAGCTAAAGAATGCATAAATAATTTTAAATTATTTTGTAGGTTGTGTACAATTAGTTATGCCATAAGATAGCAATAAAAAAGCAAAATATTTGCATGCAGTGGGCCGCTTTTCAGCTGCAGTGTTGTTGAATTCCTTCGTGATAATTTCAGATTTTTGAAATGCTGTGAGTATAGAATTTAACATTAAGGTAACCCAGAAAGCAAACAATTTGCTGTTTTTAGGTTAGATCCGGTCGGCCAATGAAAAATTACTCTGACATACGCGTTACTCGGCACATTGTAGGGTTTCCCTTATTTTTGCATAACAAATTTAAGTTTGATACTTTTCCTGAATTTTTCTACTTCCCCTCACATCTTTTCGCCAGGATGTAAATTTAAAGTGAAGTGAGTATTAAACGGGTGAATCTCTGAGTTTATTCAGAGCGTGTTTTCGCTAGCCAGCTCACGTTTCGTGCCCATCTCGCTGTTAACGCTAGTAAGCCTCTTGACCATTTCGGATTCCCGTCACGTCTGTTAGGCTTTTGTGAGTCAAAGCTGTTAGGCGTAACTTAACGTTCTAATCCACCACTATTTTATTTTAGAAGTTGACTTGAACTATATTCTACATTTCAGTTTCATCGCAAGTTGACGGTGCCAATGTAAAGCACAAAGATCGTGCTTTTCTGTAAATCATTTGAATTAAATAAAGGTTTATTTTTCACTTTTCTTCTGTGCTGGTAATTTATTCACATTTGTGCGAAAATTCGCCAGATTCATTGTAGGATCTAATTTAGTTTATGTGGAGTAACAGAGACAGGTCTTACAGCATCTATCCAAAATACGCTGATATTGCATATTAAACCTTTTTTTTTTTTTTTTTTTTTTTTTTTTTTTTTTTTTTGGTACGGTATAATGTTAAAATATAAATAAAAAAAAAAAAAAAAAAAAAAAAAAAAAAGAAAGAAAAAGAAAAAGAAAAAAGGGAAAAATCTTTCCGACATATATCTCTTAGTGTAGCGAAGCGGTATCTTAACTTTAAATTAATAAACCTAAGAATACATCACTACGAGTGGACTGTAAAATTTAACCTTTATTCGGCGGTTTGAACTTTCGAACACAACACAGCACAAGGTAAAGCGACAGAGTTACAATTAGCGGTTTTAAGAATGCAAGAACAAAATGCGAACTACGCATACAATCTGCGCATTGAGAAATAATATCTAACAGACAGGCAGAGAGCTCTGGTGGCCGAAACATTCCGCCCGGCGTTGAAACATCGTTTCAAACTAAATAGCTTTTACAAAATGAAATTATCATAACAATATTAAATTATGCAAAAATGTATCATCAAAATATTCATAAGAAAACATAATATGAAATTATGCAATGAAACTAAATTATTCTTAAAACAGATGCACAGAAGCCTTGATACAATTCAGGAACTTATATAGCTAAAGCAAAGTACAAAGTTATAATGCTTTAGGAAAAAAACTTAATCATTGATAGGCAAAACACTAAGTTTGTGAATTGGCCTTTTGAGAACTCCCTTAGCAGTTTTGATCTTCACGATACGCACAATATTATCTGAGCTAGGAAAAACTTTCCTAATTTCCATCGTAGCGGGGGTAAATTGTCTTCCTTTATGATAACTAAATCATTAACCTTTAAATTAGGTTGCTCTTTCAACCATTTTGAACGTCGTTGCAAATCAGAAATGTATTCATTGGACCATCTTTTCCAAAAGCTTTGAAACATTTTCTCAACAAGCTTCCAACGTTGCAATATAGGAATTTTTTGATCGTGTAAACTTTCTTCTGGTAAGGCAGTTAGCGGGGTACCAATTAAAAAATGGCCTGGCGTAAGTGCAGAAAATTCTGATGGATCTTCAGACAGTGGACACAAAGGTCGCGAATTTAAACAAGCTTCAATTTGAGCTAGCAATGTCGTAAATTCTTCTTGCGTTAGAAGTTGTTCACCTATGGTTCGCTTGAGATGTAACTTTGTAGATTTGACTGCAGCTTCCCATAATCCTCCAAAATGTGGCGCTGCGGGAGGATTAAATATCCACTTAATACCTTCAGTAGAGCAATATTTATTAACCAATTCATTTTCCTTCAAGGAGTACTCTTTTCAATTCCTTATCTGCAGCAATAAAATTTGTGCCACAATCGCTATGCACTTCTATCGGTTTTCTTCTTCGAGATACAAAGCGCTTCAAAGCGGCAATAAATGATTTTGATGTAAGATTACCTACTAATTCAATATGTATAGCTCTTGTAGTAAAACACACGAATACACAAATGTAGCATTTCATTGGTTTTACTCCTCGACCTTGCCTGGGCTTCACTTGAAATGGCCCGGCGTAGTCAATTCCAACTTTGGAGAAAACCTTTGACGGAACGACTCTAGACGATGGTAAATCAGACATTATCTGGGTAGATGTTTTAGCTCGTACACGATGACATTTCACACATTTTCAAATCTGTTGTCTTACAACTGACCTAGCGTGGATTATCCAATATTCTCTTCTAATTACTGATAGCAATAGCAGGGGGCCTGCATGAAGATGGAATATATGAAAATGATTCACTATAATCTGTGTTATGTGATGTTTCTTGGGCAACAAAATAGGATATTTTCTGTCCTGCGCCATGTTGGATTGTCTTAATCTTCCTCCAACGCGTATAAGTCCATTCTTATCGATAAACGGGTTCAAAGAAAGGATCTTACTATTTGAGTTTAACGGTTGATTATTTTTCAGAAGATTATATTCGTTAAAAAACTCATCCATTTGAACTACTCTAACAATTGCATTTCTAGCGTATTGCAATTCTTCGGTTTTAAGGCAACCCTTAATCCTTTTTGCGGTAGATTTAGCTGAATTATTCGCAAACCGAAAACACCAAGCGATGATTCTTTTAAGTTTCAAAAATGATGAAACTTCATTAAGGACTGGAATTTGCGAAGCGACTTTTCCAATTGAACAAGAAATATTTTTTCGTTGTTCCCTTAAAGACTATTCTGAAAATGGTAAGTTGATAGAGAACGGAATATTATTTGAATTAAGCCACTGAGGACCTGTCCACCACAAGTCATGAGTAGAAAGCTCTGAAGGCAAAAGACCTCTTGATGCGCAATCAGCTGGATTCTCCTTTCCTTTTATGTGATTCCAATGCGATGAAGGTAAGACTGATTGAATTTCTGAAACGCGGTTGGCTACAAATGTTTGCCAGCGTGTTGGTTCTGATTGTATCCAGGACAAAACTATCATTGAATCACTCCATGCGTAAATACTGTCAACATGAATTTGCAATGAATTCTGCACAGCTCGAACCAAATGCACTAATAGAACTGCAGAGCAGAGTTCTAAACGAGGAATAGAGATTACTTTCAGGGGAGCTACGCGAGTTTTTGATGTTAGTAGCTGCACCGAAATTGAAGAATGATTTGAAGACTTTAAATAAATCACTGCGGCGTAAGCTTTCTCTGATGCGTCACAGAAACAATGAAGTTCTACTTTCGTAAATTTGGGCAATAATACTCTCCTAGGAATATGAATACATTCAAGATTTGCGATATCTTCACAATAGATTTTCCATCTTTGATTGATTTCATCTGGCAAGGGATCATCCCACGAGATTTGTAATTTCCATATGTCTTGAAGCAAGATTTTTGCTGCAACTATAAAAGGTGCTAACCAACCAAGTGGATCAAAGATTTTTGAAATAGAAGATAAAATTATCCTTTTAGTAGAACACTCTCTGTTTTCGAAATTTCCAAAGTGGCAAGTAAACTCGTCTTGCGTTGGATACCACTCCAAACCCAATAATTTTATTGATTTAGTATCAACTACTGTACATGAAGAATTTGAGTTCCGAGCACTCAAAGCAGTTTCCAAAATCGAGCGATCATTTGTACACCATTTATACAATTGAAAGCCACCTTTTTGTAAAAGTTCACTCAGTTGTGAAATTAACTCTACTGCGTCTTCTACTGTGTCTGAACCAAATAGGACATCATCAATATAACAATTGTGTAATATTATTTCAGCTGCCTTTGGGAATTTAGTTCCTTCGTCAATTGTTAGTTGTTTGAATACGCGAGTAGCCAGGTATGAAGCGGAAGTAGTGCCGTACGTAACTGTGCACAACCTGTAAGTTTTAATCGGCTTCGATGGATCATCACTCCAAAATATTTTTTGGTAATCGCGATCTTCATCATGAATTTGAACTTGTCGATATATTTTCAATAAGTCGCTAGTAATGGCTATGGGATAGCATCTAAACCTCAAAAGAATAGTAAATAAGTCGTCTTGTACCTTGGGACCATTCATTAGCGTGTCATTAAGCGATATCCCTGATGTAGTTTTGGCACTAGCATTGAAAACGACGCGTAATTTTGTGGTAAGACTGGATTCTTTTAGCACGTGATGATGAGGTATATAATAATGAAAATTTACTTTATTTGGATTATCATCGGATAATTCTTCCATGTGTCCAAGTGATAAATATTCGGACATGAAGTCTTTATACTGTTGATATACTTCAGGAGTTTTTATTAATTTTTGTTCCACATTAAGAAAGTTTCGAAAGGCTGATGGTCTGGAATTACCTAACTCATTTCTTTTAGGCTTGAATGGCAGTTTTACTGTGTAACGACCCTTTTCACTACACACGTGATTTTCCACGAAATGATTTTCACACAATCTTTCCTCTTTAGTTAAAGGTTTCGATGTGGGAATTTGTTCCAAATCCCAAAATGATTTAACTAATTCCTCCATGTTTACGTTTAGCGTATTGACTGAAACCTGCTTACGGTTTGGGAATTCAAAATGTGTAGTTCCAGCAATTATCCATCCTAACTTAGAACAACATGCAAATGGAAGATTTTTGCCCCTTTTAATTACCTCGCCATTTATTAAAGTAAGGAATACATTAACTCCAAGTAAAATATCAATTTCTCCCGATTCATGAAATGTAGGATCTGCTAAAGTTAAATCCTGGAAATTTTCATATAAATTCAAAGGTAAAGTTACACTTGGAATGTTTCCTGTAATTTTGTCTATTATGTAAGCGGATGTTGAAATTCTGTAATTAGTATTAAAATGAGGTGTAAACAACAACTCAACTTCTCCAGTAGTAGTTGTATTGAAAGTACCTAAGCATGACACTAATATCTTCGAATCCTTTATGCTCAATCCTAAATTGATAGCTGTTTTCCGACGAATGAATGATTTTTCACTACCTGAATCTAGTAAACATCTACAATTTATGAATTCCTGGTTTGAGTTTTGAACCTTAATTAAAGCAGTACACAAAAGTACATGACTACGTTTACCATTAGCATGAGCACCAAAATGTTTATTTTCATAGTTGTTTGCGCAAACAGTTGGAGAAACCTCACTCAAATTGTTTTCTAGTTTAATTTGCGATTTCGGAACAAACACTTGTGCTTCCGGTGAAGGGAATCTAGATGCATTTTTTGGTTTGAAATTATTTTCTAAATGCAAAATGCTATGATGATGCTTAAAACAATGCTTGCAGGTGTTTGCACTCTTACACATTTTAACTTTATGGACATTAGACAAGCAATTAAAACAAAGTTTATTAGTCTTAACAAACTATTCGTTTTTGCACTGGTAAATTTAAAAAATTAGAACACCAGTATAAAAAATGATCTTCTTTACAAAATAAGCAGGTAGAATTAGTAATCAGAGAAGTAACCCTATTATACACTGGTTTATCTGATTTATGCGTTTTACTAATTAAAGGTTTACTGTTCTGTAATGTTCTAGCGTAATTCTTCAAAAATTCTATCAAACCATTCAACTTTGGTATTTCGTCTTTTTTTAATTGACGCTCCCACCACAACTTTGTCGAAACGTCAAGTTTTTGCAAAATAATATACAACAACAAAGTATCACTAAAATTATCTATCCTTTGATCTAATATTTCCAATGAGCGAGTTATTTCGTTTACGTTATCTACTAAACTTAATATCGAGGATGCAGATTCCGTTTGTAATTGTGAAACGTTAAGAATTCTTTTAATAAAAGCAAATATCTGTTCTCTCTTATTAGAAAATCTCTCTTCTAGTAAATTCCAAGCAATACTGAAATTTTGATCAGCTATGGGAATTGACTGAATAATGCGATAAGCATCATTTTTCAAAGAACTCTTTAAATATTGTAATTTTTGAGCTCCAGAAAGATTTGAATTGTTGCGAACACTAGCGTTAAATAAATCTTTAAATGTTATCCATTCAGTTAAATTTCCGCTAAATGTGGGTAAAGATAATTTCGGTAACTTTAAACTTTCAGAGATTGATTCAGGTACGACAGGTTTGTCGCCATTTGCATTTACGACCTTGTAAACCTTTAACTTACGAATAATTTTTAAGTGAACCTCCTCAATTTTCTCTAAAATCGACTGTTCTTCCTCAACGAAAGTGTCTATTTTTTCATCATCACAATTTGTATAAATTTCTCTAAATAGAGATTTAAAATCTTCCTTAAAGATTTTACATTTTTCTAAGATTAATTCAGCTTCAGCATTATCTAAGTTATCATAATCTATTCTCTCAATGAATTTAGTGTGTTTTCAAAATTTTCTTTCGCTTTTTTTCTATATCTGACATTTTGAAAATATTCTAAATTCTCGATTTTACTAATACTTTAAACACAACAATAGTAGCAATAAGGAAATCTCAAATGCAATTAAAATGCATTAACTATTTCACTCACCTCGAACACTGTATCCATTCCGTAAGTCTTGAGAATTCTAAACCGAAATTGCATTATCAACTCCATTACGGACACGTAGAATTCTTATTCACAAGCGCGGGTTATTCTCGAAGCTCCGGCATAGGACGACCAAATAATGTAGCGAAGCGGTATTGTTCATGCGATGCGTGCGTTGTTATACAACAATTTCAAATTAACTAAAAGTGGACTGTACTAAATATTTTATTCAACAACTTTAATCAAATGCGTGCCATCTTTCAAGCGATGACTTACTACTAATAACAACAGCAATAAAAAATAAAACTGAGTAAGCGTTTACAGGGTTGCTGTAATGAACATCTGCGCCATGCAAGGCGCCAAGAAGAGAAAAAATGACGTAATCTACAGTTAAATAGTCTTAATGACTTAACATACCCCCCGGCATTGAAGGGTTACTTCAATAATTTCGTACGATAATACTCATAATAACCCACAAAATTGTACAATTACTACCTTATACAATAATGCAATACGAATAATATCTCTTAATTCAATATAATAATATTCAATTTTCAATAAAAATTTTATACACAATACAATGTACAATACAAGTTTTATAATAATAAGCTAACACTTAACTAACTTAGGAAGCTACTTCTTGGGGTAAAATTGCAATTTTTGTAATTCCACGCTTAATGATGCCCTTTGCTGTCTGTATTTCTACTACTCTAAGCTTACCGTCAACTCCAGGAAAAATTCTTGTAATGCGCCCTAACACCCATCTACAGACAGGAAGCTCATCCTCCTTAACTAGTACTAGCATACCTATTTTAATATTCGTTTGTTCTACCTTCCATTTTGAACGCTGTTGTAGTTGTTTAAATAGTCCCTATGCCAACGATTCCATATCAACTGGACAAATCTGGTAGTTCGTTTCCATCTTGAGAGTCTGTTTTCAGGTATATCAATTAATTCGGGTTCTACTATAGCATTCAAGGGTCTTCCAATGAGAAAATGACCTGGTGTTAATGCCTCTAAATCATTTACATCGGAAGATAAGGGAGTAATAGGGCGAGAATTTAAAACAGACTCTATCTGAGTTACTACAGTTAATAACTCCTCGAAAGTCAACCTTGCATTGCCTACAATCCGCTTTAAGTGATATTTCACGGATTTTATTCCAGATTCCCATAGTCCACCAAAATTAGGTGTCCGTGGGGGAATAAACTTCCATACTATTCCTTCTTCACCTAAATAATCTGCTAATTTTTTGTCAGAATTTCTAATTAAATTGTTAATTCTTTGCAATTCGGCATTTGCGCCAACGAAGTTTTTTGCATTGTCTGAGAAAATGATTGAGCATTTTCGCGCCTAGCAGTAAATCTCTTTAAGGTGGCAATAAATGCGTCAGTGGTGAGTTCACTCACTAGTTCGAGATGCACTGCCTTTGTTATAAAGCAAATGAAAAGAGCTAAATATACCTTATGAAGAGTTCCTTTCCTCTGTCCCTTGTACCTAATAAGAAATGGACCGCAAAAATCGGTGCCGACATGATTAAAGGGTGAGCTTGGATCTACGCGCTCTGCAGATAATGACCCCATAATTTGTTCGATAGTGGCTGGTTTATTTTTACTACAAATTATACATTCATGGCTAATCTTTCTAGTTAAATTCCTACCTTGTAATGGCCAAAATTTCTGTCTCATAAAACACAATAATGCTTGCGAACCTACGTGTAAATATTTCCGATGATAATGCTCAGCAATCAGCTTAGTTAGTTTGCATTTAACAGGCAAAATTATTTGATGTTTTTGTGAAAACATTACATTGGCCCCTTGTAATCGGCCTCCTGCTCTCATTACATTATTTGCATCCAAAAAAGGGTTCAAAGAAAGTAAATTACTTTTATTATTAATGGGTTTACCTTGTGCGAGGGAGTTGTATTCTGAATAAAAACTACATTTTTGAACCTCTCTTACTAAAAAGGATTCTGCCTCATTTAACTCGTTTGAACTTACTCCTCCTGTTCTTCTTTGTGCTCCTTTCTGTTTTGCACACCTAGAGTTCCAAATGAACCTGAAAATATAACTAACAATACGTAATAATTTTAAATAATTGTTAGTGATATCTAGGACATTATCAATAAATTTTGAAGGCAAAGTGCATAAACAAGCAATGTCAGTTCTTTTTCTCAGTTCATTAGAAAATGTCTCTGTTTTTTCTAATTGTTCAAAGTCAATGTTCTTGTTAGGTATAACACCCTCACTCAAGAATGGAGGACCTTTCCACCACAGATCAGCATCATGCAGCTTGTCAAAATTCAGTCCTCGGGAAATAAGGTCTGCTGGGTTCTCCTCTGAACGCACATAATTCCACTGGCATGTATGTGTTAGCTCTTGGATCTGCAACACTCGATTAGCAACAAAATTTTTTAGTACATGCGGGGGATTCTGAAGCCATGCTAACACTATGGTTGAGTCACACCACAGACATATTTTACTGATGTCCAATTTCAATAAAGGCACCACCTTTGCAACAAGCTGTGCTAGCAGTACAGCTGCGCAGAGTTCCAGTCGAGGTACTGTCAGCGGTTTTAGTGGAGCTACTCTGGACTTGCTGCAAAGCAAATGTGAAGATAAATTATTGTCACTTCTACAGCGTAAATAGATGGCTACTCCGTATGCGTGTTCTGATGCATCTGAAAATCCATGAATTTGTATATCAGAAAAACTATCCTGTAAAACATATCTACTGACTTTCAAATTGTTGATAGATTGCATTGAATCAATAAAAAGTTGCCAATCCTTAATTATCCTTTCGGGTAGCGGATCGTTCCAATCAAGCTTCAATAAGCAAAGTCTTTGGATGAAGATTTTTGCTTTTGTTATCCCTGGACCAAGCAGTCCTAATGGATCATAAATGCGAGCAATATCAGACAACACTGTTCTCTTTGTGTAAGTAGTTGGTTTCTTGATCATTGATTTGCACGAAAAACAATCTATCTTTGGATTCCATAATAATCCTAAAGTTTTGATGCTCTGATCGTCATCGAAATTACTGAAAGAATATTCCTCTTGTCCATCCGGAAACTGCAAAAGATCAGGATGATTAGCACACCATCTGTGCAGACGCATTCCTCCACGTGATAATAGGTTAATCAATTGCGACTGTAATTCTTTAGCCTCTATTAGAGTATGGGCTCCTGTGAGTACGTCATCGACGTAAAAATCCCTTTGTACTATTGGCGCTGCTAACGAAAAATTGTTTTTCTCGTCTTCTGCTAATTGATTAAGTGTGCGTGTTGCTAGATATGGTGCGTTGGAAGTACCGTAAGTTATAGTCTTCAGTCTATAGACCTTAACTGGTTCTTCTTCACTACTCTTCCATAAGATGCGTAATAAATCTCTTTGATGTTCTTTAATCAAAATCTGACGATACATTTTTACAATGTCTGCTGTGAAGGCAATTTTATGCGTTCGAAATCTGCAAATAATATCAAATAGTTCGTCTTGAACTAACCCTCCATTCAGCAGAATATCGTTTAACGAAATTCCAGTAGTCGTAGGAGCAGTGGCATCGAACACTACCCTAAGTTTAGTGCTAGGTTTCTCGGGTCTGAAAACCCCATGATGAGGAAGATAATATGAGAAACTAGAGCTATCCCCTTCATCAATTCATTTCTTCGGAATGGCCTGATTTATTATATTCCTTAATGAAATCTTCGTATAAGTGTTTCATTGCGGGATTGCGAGTGAAGCGTTTAAGTAGATAATTCAGTCTTTTGCTAGCGTTTTCTCTCGATTCCCCTAAAAGGCTAAGTCCTTCCTCCTTAATTGGCATTTCCACTACATATCTGCCATCATCTTGCCTCGTGTGTGTACGAAGAAAGTGCTGTTCACAAAATTCCTCTTCCTGACTTTTCACTTTTTTTGCTTCATTAATACCTTCAATCTCCCAAAACCTTCTCATGTTGTCAGATAAATTATCCCCATTTTCCACAAACCCACAAAAATTATCAACACTGCCTTGCTGCGGCATGCGTACTGACCCGCTAACGATGCATCCAAAAATTGACTGATGGAGAATCAGGTCTTGCATATTTATTCTATTTGTTCCCAGTAAATCAAAAAATATTTCGTTAGATAATAAAACATGTATTTGACCAGCTTTATAAAACTCTGGATCAGCTAAACCAATGAGTTGCAACTGCTTAACATCAGGAATGTTTATATATCTAGCAGGCTTTACGCGAGTTATTTTTGGAACAACAAAAAATTGTAAGGTACGAATAAAATCTCTAGTAGCGTTAGCGATGGTTGCTATAGCTTTTTCCTTAACACCCATAACTGTACCATTGATACCTGAAATAGAATCGTTTATTTTTCTTTTCTTCAAATTCAATAACTCAGCACCTTCTTTAGTAATGAAATTATTTTGAGAACCGGAATCCAGCAACGCTCTCAGCGAGATAAATTTTATATCATTACCCTTAACGAAAATAATTGCAGTTGAAAGTAGAACTTGTTTATTAAAAGAACTGGAAATATTCAGCGTAGTACCGTTAATGGACTTTGCTTGGTTGGTTTCATTAGTGTCACTAACCTTTTGGCTGCTTGCCATTGGAGCAAATGTATCAGCATTTGGAGAAAGATTACTGCTTAATTTATTAGTCTTGTTTGTGATTTGATTCGATGTGCCGTTTGCTCTATCGAAATTTTCTTCATTTCGATCAAAATGTAAGAGCGAATTGTGAAATTTCTGACATTTTCTGCATGTATTAGAACTTTTACAGTCCTTGATTGTGTGGACCGAAGATAAACAATTAAAACATAGTTTTTTTGTCTTTACAAATTCCAATCGTTTCTTGACTGTTAGATTTAAGAATTGCGCACATTTCAACAATAAATGATCAGCTTTACAATAAGGACAACTTTCTGAATTTTCCGAAAGTAATGTAAGAGCTTTGGTATTAAATGAACGTTTCGATTCCCCATGCGGAGGTTTGTAATGTGATAGGGTGCGAGCGTGTTCCTTCAAAAAACACGTCAGTTGTTTAACCGTTCCTATCTCGTCTTTTTTTAATTGACCTTTCCCACCAACACCGAGTATTTCTATCCAACTTTTCAACTAATAAATAAACAATTAACGTGTCTGAAAATTCTTCCACCTTTTGCTCCAATGCTTCCAAGGATCGTAAACATTCATGCACCTTATCGATAAATTTTAAAAGCGACGAAGTAGAATCACTCGTTTGAGGTATAGAAATTAATTTCTTTATGATAGAATTGATCAAATCTTTTTTGTTGCTATAGCGATCAACCAACAGATTCCATGCTATGTCATAATTTGAATCTGAAATTGGAATGGACTGAATAATATTTAAAGCGTCTGCCTTACACGAACTCTTTAAATATTGCAATTTTTGCGCATTAGTTAATTTACTATTTTTATGCACAGCTGCGGAAAATAAATCCTCAAATTCAATCCATTCTTCGATTTTCCCACTAAATATTGGAAGAGACAATTTAGGCAATTTTACATCCGAAACAATTATGTCTTTACTCGAACCGTTTTCATTTGAGCAGCTATTCCTTTGAGAACGGATCTCAGAAATTTTTCTTTTAATTTTCAAATGATTTTCATCCAGATTATCTACTACATTTTCCTTTTCCTTAATGAATTCGTCAGTGTCCTTTTCTTCACAATGTGCAAATAAAGAATCGAAAATGTTACTTAATTCCTTTTTAAATTCTAATATTTTTGATTCGTATAACTCCAATAAGGAAATATCTGCTTCATCCACTGTAGAATTTATCTTATTTTCAAACTTTCTGATAATGCATTTTAAACTTTTTTTTGTTAGCTTTAATCGCTTTCAATTCACTCATCATGAACAAATAAATAATTTATCACTTACCGTGATTGCAGATTTCTCGACAGCAACACCGGAAATGAACGATGACACAGTATCCAATCTTAATTGCGTAATCCACACGAAAACGAAAGCATTCCAAACACTCTATATGAAGTTATGCGTAATACAACCAAACGAAAGTATTCCAAATGTTCTAAAAGGTTAATTTTAGCAACAATGTCTTTTACCTGTGGCTCGGCGGGCCATTAAGTGTTCATGCGATGCATGCGTTGTTATACAACAATTTCAAATTAACTAAAAGTGGACTGTGCTAAATATTTTATTCAACAACTTTAATCAAATGCGTGCCATCTTTCAAGCGATGACTTACTACTAATAACAACAGCAATAAAAAATAAAACTGAGTAAGCGTTTACAGGGTTGCTGTAATGAACATCTGCGCCATGCAAGGCGCCAAGAAGAGAAAAAATGACGTAATCTTACAGTTAAATAGTCTTAATGACTTAACAGGTATCTTAACGTTAAATTAATAAACCTAAGAATACATCACTGCGAGTGGACTGTAAATTTAACCTTTATTCGCGGTTTGAACTTTCGAACACAACACAGCACAAGGTAATGCGACAGAGTTACAATTAGCGGTTTTAAGAATGCAAGAACAAAATGCGAACTACGCATACAATCTGCGCATTGCGAAATAATATCTAACAGACAGGCAGAGAGCTCTGGTGGCCGAAACACTTAGTGTAATAAAACAATTTTCATAGAATTCTTATTTCCATAACGGAGTTAAATAATTTCAAGAGAGAAAAATAAATCATTGCTAACCATTTAAAAGCAATTAATGAAAAACATGAAATCACAGATTCTATTACAGTTACAACAAATTAATTCAATCTAAAAATTTTCTTATATGTTTCTTACAAGCCATTATTTAGTCAGACAAACAATGGCTCACTGAGTATTATGTATAATTAAAGGGAAAAAAATCTGAGAACTAGAAACAAAAGTAAGAATTGCTTCAGAAATAAGAAAAACTAGCAAAAGTAGATGATTTTATTTATTTACTTATTTGTTTTCATTATAAGACTTTTTTTTTTTTTTTTTTTTTTCAAATTAACAAAACAAGTAGAAAGCTTCTGGTGTTCCCTGAAGTATTCCATGACGCTTACAGACGTAAGTAAATAATATAAACGTCTGAAGAAAGCAAAGAAAAAATATATATTACAAATAGTATTATAATAAAAATACTAAAATATATCATGAATAATTAAACTATGTTAATACTCCTATAAAAGGAAATAAACCAACTTAATGCAATAATAATAAAAATGAAATAAAACACTTAAAAATAATATTGATACAAAGAAAAAGTGATATATTAAAGTACAATACATCAATACATAACGTAACCGTACATAGACAATACGCAAAATAATACAATGACAAATAAAAGATTAAAATCCAGTTATATAAACAATAATACTAAAAGTTCAAACAACAAATAAAGTCGCGCAAGATTACAAAGGCTTCGAAGCTCCTAACAAGATCATAGAGAACAGGAGACCAGCAAATAGCTGCTCTAAACTCCCTTTAAATGCATTTTTAGCACTTTCATGGAACTTACAATGTAATAAAATATGTTCCACATCTTCCACAGCATAGCCGCAAGAACAGAAGCCACTAATAACAATAGTGAAACGAAATAAGTAAATTACAAAATTTCCATTAATGGTCAAAATCTGAGTAAGTTTATAATCCAACTGAAAATACCTGCGCCTAAGTCATTGAAAAACATTTGGGAAAATTTTCTTTGTAGACTGGGCCTTCGAAGAAGCAAGATACTTAGCATTCCAATCAACCACAGTTTTCTCTTAAGGCCACATGCTTCCAATACGACTTGGGAGCAAATAACATTAAATCAATCTCACGATAAGTCGCCTACTTAGCCAAATGGTCAGCTCTCTCATTACCGAAAATATCGCCCAAACGGTATAGTGGTTGGTGTGTTTGACTGCCGTGCCGAAAGGTCCGGGTTCGAATCCTGGAGAAGGCATGGATGTTTGTAAATATATAGTGCCCGTGCGGCATTGTGGGCTCTCTAAATATGCGTCGACCCGAAAGTCCTCTCAATAGGTTGGTGGGCAAGAAGGATGGGAGACCCTGGGAACTCTCCATCAAAAGTGGGGGCGGAACTGAGCTAAATGGCACTGTTACTTGTAAGGTACTCAAGGCTGTTGCCAACGACATCGTATCCTGCGCTCCTTATTACGAGGAATTTCATGGGCTTGGTCTAATTATAGGTCAGACAAGTGAGCGTTAGTCAACAGCAATAACAGCAACCGAGAACACCACTGTGGCTTCGAACGTAGGCAAAATGCAACAGAACTATAAGTTTCACTATATTTCGTTTCTCGTTGCATTTTTTAATTATTAAGGACTCTATACTTAGATATCTATCTATAGAGAATTTTGCTTTACCTCCATGAATTTAATTGGCCTTGTAAGATTTAGGGCACTTTAAATCTTTTCACAAACGCCGAAAAGTATCCTTGAGTTTCTAAATTTTCATGTTATATTTTTAAGTTTCTGTCATAATTTTTAGATAATTTTTTGTATTTAAATAATCTTAATATTTTTATTAGTTTGTTTTAAAATCAAATTATGGTAAAATTCACAACTGCTAACAGGAGTACTGAAATGATTGTTCTATGCTACGATCTCAAACTTCCTAGCGGGTTGCGAATAGAACGCAACTGCAGTAGCGAGATTGAAAATTAATAAAATTTCTTTGAATATTTGTTCGATTATTCAGCTTCAAAATATTCTCCAACTTTTATGAAGACTAAAAGGTACGCTTAAATTTTCATCTTTAATGTTTTACGAAAAATGAAGGTAATTGAATTCATTGACTAACATCCCACTGTTGGTACAATTCCAGAGGTACAAATAAGTGAGCAATAAAATAAGATATTTTATTTTCCAGAAAATCGAGTTGTTGTGAGGCTACACCTCGTAAAAATTCGAAATAAAAACTGATCTTACTCACCTGCGATAGCAGAAACAGTCTGGGAACCAGTCATCAGATTTAGATCGAAATATTGAAATTTATCAACATTGAACATTCAATCTAAATATTCTAACTGACTCTGCCTCGTGAGCTTTTTTAAAATTTTCTCGGTGCAAATTTTAATAGAAATTTCTTTTACAGTTTCACTTTTTTGAAATTTCTGTGTGTAAAATATACATTTTTTTGGTTCTGCTAATAAATCTTTAATTTTACGAATAATTGCTTTCGTCTTTTAATACACTCTGCAATTATATTTTCACACTTACTTTCGCACTTGTGAAATATCATCCCTTATATATAAAGAACACAATGAGCGAGTATCGTTTCTTGCAAATCTTTGTAAAATGTAAACCATATTCCACCCTTGTTTTCATCATATACTTGATATTCAAATGGTAAGTGTAATTAACTTTTTATTAATTTATCTAATACATCCGATTGTGGAAAATATTAAAATATGTAACATATTTGTATTTTTGGTTTCAAAGTGCAATTAAATAGTTACGTTACATAAGTATCTGTATAAAGAGCATGAAAAATTACCGCTATTTTATTTCAAAATTCTCTGAAACCTCATCCTTTTAAATTCGTTCTGTAATTCGTTTACAGCATTTTCAGTGTGCAATGTGTAAATATTTCAACAAAGGTTTATCTTAGCTTCATTTTTGCTTCAAAGAAACATGCTAAGCAGAATTTTGATAGAACTTATACACATGCCAAAGGTCTGGTATGACCGTAACGTGGTTAAGCGCGAATTTAAAGAAGGTGATAGAGTGCTGATGTTCGCTCCCGCACCACGCAGTATACTGTGGTGTTCTAGAAGGGCACATGTACCATATAGAATCAGTTATCAGAGACTAAATATGTAGTGAGACTAGAAGAGAGATGAAAGAGATCTCAGTTTTATCAAATTTACCCTACCATCAGAGACAAGAGACTGTAAATTTCTAATATGACAGGATCATAAGAAACAAAAAGATATGTTCCGTCGTTAGGAAATGAGCTGGAAGTCTTCGATATTGTTGAGAACAGAGCTTTAGAAAACAGGTTGACTGAAACCAAGAAAATTCAGTTTAATAGCATTATTAAAATGTTTCGGAGGCGTATCCTCCAGTACCCCTCTAATTACAGTAGAACATAATCTCGAGTTAACGTCGACGAAACCAGTCGACCATAAAGCTGGACCATAGGGCATCTCAAAGGCAAAACGCTTATAATATTTGCTATATTTTAAATCTCAATGGCTTATAATATTTGCTATAAAAATAAATTAATATCTCTTGTTTCACAGTTTACTCTTAAACTTTTTGTTATTATATTTTGAGTACTTGGCAACATCCAGCCCGCAAGTTATTTGCAAGTCTTTTGCGTGGCCTTTCCGATAAAAAGATTGGACAACATTAATTTAGAGCTTTTACCTTGCAAAAACATTTTTCGCAAACAACGTTTTCAAATGAAATACAATGAAACCTTTTTGCATATACCTAGAAATAATTTATTCCTTCCAGTTTTCAAAATCGAGTTTAAAGCTTTCCCCCTCTCGGTTTTTAATTAATCATAATAGTAGCTTAGCGTAAGAGTTACTTGCAAGAATTAGTATGTAGGTACGACAGAAATCCTGGATTTCCGTCATTGCTCCACACTTTGCAAGGTAATTTTTGCTCGACTAAAATTGCTCGTTGCGGTTTAAAATAAAATTTCACCTTATTGTATTGCGGTTCTACCTTATTGCATTGTGGAAATGATTTTAAAATATATCTCCCTTATTTGTAGACAAGAAGTTTCACAGTGACTCCAGCTACAAATGATTTTCATGTCTCCATCCATATCCTGATGAAAGTATTTACCAAGAACATTTTCGAGAATACCAGACAGTTTTCTACAAGAAGGTATCTTATTCCCTGAACACATAGTCCTCGAATGTTTCGCCATTTTCTTTAATCTACCTCAACAAAGAACCATTCAGGTCTGAGATATTAGGATCACAAATCTCAGGTTTCGATGAGGAGTCTCGACGCAGAATCTCGGTGTAGACATTTAATAAGACATTGATTCTCATATGAACATTTTCTATTCCATATGTGAATGCCTTATTCAATATATAATACTTCAAGATCTGCTTCTGAAATTAATACTGTCAATATTATCTTGGCTTCCCCCCGAACAGAACGTTATGTCCTAATACTAATTCAAATTAAATTTTACAGAAAACGTCTCTTTGTAGGCCTTATATTAAATAATGAGTATGTGTCAGTAAATATGTAGATATTTTATTATATGCTTTTCCAAGCACGTTTGCATGTAGGATTGATTAATAACCTCCCTTTAAAATGTGTAGTGGAAGGGATCATTTCAGTTTCATATTCGGAGCATTAGTTAAGCTTCAGGCATCGACAAAATAATCATGCTGCATCGGCAATAAAATACTCCACGTTTAAACAAACCAACAGGACAAGGGCAGTCAAGAGCTTCTTTCTCAACAAGCCCATGGCTCACAAAGAGCCCTTTTCTACACTAATTTTTATTCGTCTTGTTTCAAAGACGAAAATGATGTCTTTTGAGAAGCAACATTTAACAATTTATCTCCTCTGTCACGAACTTCAGTATACGCTTATTATAAAATTAATAAAAGGGGGAAAAATGTGCCTTTTCAGCTTCAGTGAAAACTTCACCAATAATTTTAGAGAATTTTTCAGAGAAAAGTTTTGAAGCTAACTCATCGAAACAGCCCGAAGGTTAAAGTTATTTTCCTAAATCCCGCGAAAATAAATCTGTCATAAATAATTACATTCTACGACCTCGTCCAAAATTTTTAGAAACAAAATCATAAATATCTCAAAAGATTTCTCCTCTTTCTTTACAATTAAAGATGGCAGCAGTCCTGCCCCGATTTTTACAGCGAGTAGTAGCGAAAACTTTCTCCAAATTAATTATATTCCTTGTGCAGTCAATTTCTTTTACATGAGTTGTGAACTATGCTGACCATAGATTGAGATTTTCCATAACTTGTCAGCTTTACTGACCATATAGCAAGGAAGAAACATATTCCGACTTCTACATAAAATTGCAGAAGAGAAAAGCAGAAATATCAGTCTCTACGATAGCAACGAAAAAAATAAATAAATCTGAAAGCTTTCAGATTTTATATTATACACAAAGGTGTGTTTTTTATTGTTTTGTGTGTTACCTTTAGTTATTAAATATCATGTTCTTCGTGCTTAAACCGCATAAAATTCAATTCAATAGCAATATCACAAAATATTTAAAAACAGCATATCTTTAGATTTTCCGATAGATAGTCTCGCGCGCTGGAGATAATTTTTTTTTTTTTTTTTTTTCCTGTATAGTGTTGCCATGGCGCGCGTTGAAATCGTTGAGTTTGTTAATCAAAAATTCGTTAAAGCTTTACTAAATTTGAAATAGATAATAAAACAAATTCGAAATTAAAAATTCGGGCTTCCAGGTGCCCATGTTCGGGTAGTTCGGGATTCAAAATTTGATGGCTCTCTAGGTACCGTCGTTTTTTTTTTTTTATTTTTTTTTTTATTTATTTATTTTTATTTTTCAGTGCGAGAATCATACCTACATTCATGCACATTCTCCTTTATTTAATATCCTTAAAAATACTACAGGACGATAATATTTGGTGGCAAATATTTGAAAAGTCATTCAGCCTTTTACAGTGATTTCAACGAAAAATCCCATTTCGAGACTAATAACCTTTCTCAGCTAACGCTATCTTTGGGTTAATTATTCGCCTTTCCGTTCTAAATAATTGTAGCGTTATTAAATTTTATTAATTATAGTTCGAAGTTACGAATGTTTTTGGAAACCTCCTATTTTTATTAACGAGTTTATATTAATAGGTATTTTTGCTGTTTATTTTAATGCATCAGTCGTAGATTTATCTAGCAAGGCACCTTTTATACAAAACGGAGAAAGAATACTATAAATTTTAATTTTTGTACTCTTACGAGACTATATTTCAGTGCATAATGATATGTACTTCATCCTTATTATTATGAAGCTGATCCTGATTATTGATTAATGATTAATCAGCACTTAATATCAATTTATTGTTTTCTTGTGTTAAATATTTTAACAAGACAATTGCTATAATACTAGATTTACGGTATTGTTAGAATATTAATATAATATATATTGTTGTTAGAAAGAGATTTTCTAGTGTTATATGTGTTAACAAGACAATTACTGCAATACTAGATCTACAATATTGTTAGAAGTTTAATATTGTTAGATTTTTATGGTGTTATATATTTTAAGGAGACAATTACTGTAATACTAGATCTACAATATTGTTAGACTAATAATATAATGTTAGAAGATAATAATGTTAGAAGATTAATATTATTAGGTTTTCTGGTGTTATATATTTTAACGCGACAATTACTGTAATATTAGAACAACAACAAGAATAATATAAAATATATTGTTAGATATTAGATCTACAAATTTTAGAAGATTAATAAATACATTTTTTCCGCATTCTATTCATGCTTGGCATAAACATAGCTAATAAGATGCACTTTACCAGAAGAAACAGCAATTTCCCTTATTTATTTCATTTATTTGGATATATAAGCAGCTACTTCCCAGTCTCAAACTTTTGTAAAAAGAAAATTTAATGCAAATGCTAAAATAATAATGAGGAAACCTCTCTACAAACAAACGCAAAATCAAGTGCCTTAAAACAACATTACTATTTCTCCTTGCTCCTTCAAACCAAACGTTGGAAAATAAATCCAATCAACTCTTCATTTATATCAACTCAACTCGCAGGCGGGAATCGAAATCTAATTCATAACATAGAATTTTTGCACAGTCAATGAAAAACTTTTCAACTTTTCCTCAATAACTGGTATGTTTTCTTTCGCTCCATTATATAAAGTATTTCCTGGAATGTTGGTAATTCGATAAAGGTTTGGACGGGAATCAGTGGAAATAAATGCGGTTTACGGTAGCAGCTGATTTTGACGTGCCACCGGTATTTGACCAATCATCGTCGGTTTGATTTATGACGTTAGAGAAGGAGAAATGGTCCATTATAAAGCGTCGATAAATGGATTGTATCTGCTTTTTGCAGGCTCATTTTATTTCAAGTTTCGTATAATTATTTTTATTTCCTTTCCAAGATCTTAAGAATTTCATGCCACTCATGTTATTTATTTAATATAAATTTATACTTTTGCTGGTGTTTTCTCTTTTTCAATGAAAGTTATGATTTCTGAGCAATTTTGTTAACTCTGTATTACATTTTATTCATCACAATGCAAAATTCAATACAATGCAGAATTCGATAAAATGCATTTGAATAAACAAAAAAATTAAAAATTTTGTAAAATATTTAAGATTTGCATGATTATTTAATAGAAGATTATAATCGTCTAGGAAATTGATGAAGAAGCTGATTGAAATAATTACTAGCAGAATAGCGGAAAACATAAAAAGCATACTGTAACAACAAGAGCGCTCATAGATTTAAGAATGCATCGCCCCATTTTTGCGTCCTTCATAATAAACACTAAATGCTAAGTATCTATGAACTATATATTTGTTTTATAAATCCAATAAAACAAATAAAAATAATAAAACAGTATAGCACACCGAAAGGGCGTTTTTTAACATTTTGCGTGTTATCTTTATTTATAAAATGTCATGTTGTTTACACCTAAACCATAAAAATTGAATCCAATAGCAATATCACAAAATAAATTAAAGAAAGCATATTGCTGCTTGCGTAAGTTTTCGCAATAGATTGAAGGCACAAGTCCGATGAAAAGTTAATAACATTTATTTTCATCACAAGAAATAAGACAAAATGCTGAAATTTTTCCTCAGAGATACTCGTACAATATGACAATAACACGCAGTAGCTATATTTTAAACTACTAAAATGTTAACTAGAGTACAATTCAAAACGCAGAGCTAAACCGATCTCACCGCGAATTCGCTACAGTCAGCGACAAAGATAAGTAAACAACTGAATTGAGATGCTTTTCTCCGGCTTTAAAAAAAGCTTTAAAATTTGATTAAAAAACCTTTTTTTAATCTTGCACGAGAATATTCTGGTAATTTTTATTTTCTCGAGGTTTCTGCAAAGCAAAAGAGTAGAATTAAAGTTACAGCTAACACAGAACTGTATTTATTTAATTTAAATATAAATTACGAGATATTGATTTATTAAATTTTAAGCGCGTGCTCATGTATTTTTACTTTTCCGGCGTAGCTTTCTCTTAAAATAAGTCTCGTGGTGCATTGCACTGGGATATAAAAAAATGTTAATTACAATTCTACTAAAAATAGGCAACTAAATACAAAATCCGTAACACTGACCCATTCCCAAAAACTGCACGCCCCGGACAGTGCAGGATAGGAAGCCAAACTTACAACTAAGGCATCAATGCAATAATAATCATCAATGCAATAATACCCTGGATAGGAAGCCAAACTTACAACTAAGGCATCAATGCAATAATAAACATTATATGACTATAACAAACAACGTAAACAATAATTGCAATAAGTAACTTAAAGCAAATCAAATGTAAAACACTAATCAAATCAAATGCAAATTCAGAAACCAAAAGGACCATGGTTTTATACTATTTACAACTATATACACTACGTACTATGTCCATAGTAATGAGATAACCTGTCGTTATGAACGACTTTAGGCTTAGAGTTCGATGACTTACGGATCCGAAGCACGACGTCGTTCAGCCTGTTTGGGACTGTACGTAGCATTCCAAGGTGACAGCAGTTTCGGACAGAGGCCTTTCCGTCGAATCGGATTCCACAACCTCACGTTGTCTTCGTTTCGTTTCTGAAAACCGCCAATGACAGATTACTAAAGATGGTTGGATTGAAACACTCTACCATGCCGTCCAACTGGGGATGTCAGGGGGTCGTTTGGGTTTTGTCAATGCCGACTAGCTTGCAGAGTTCTTTCATTACAGCCGAAGTAAAATTACTTCCCTTATCGGAATATAACTAGAAAACCAATAATTCCACCATAAAGGCAAAAATTTTCTGTACAAAAGCATATTAATTTCTGTTAGTTAAATTCATAATTTCTATTTTTAAATTGAGATAATACTGAAGAAATACATGAAATTAAAATCTCATTAATGCAGAATCAAATCCAACAGACCTATTTTGAGTTATCCAAATTTACCACATTATACAAATTGACTAGCATAATTAACTTTACTTAAATAATAAAATTCAGCTAATACAAAAGCTGATTAAAACCTTAATTAATATTACTAAAAAATTATATTTCTTCAACATCTTATAACCAGAAATTATTGATTTAAAATACTATAGCAGAAAGAGGTGATAGACGTTAACCAAACTCTAAATTAAAAACTTTTAAATAATTTAAAGTTACAAAACTTTAATGATCAAAACAAACTTTACAAAACCAAATAAAACTTTAAGTCTCTAACCTCAAATTAAAAAATAAACAACTTCAACTCAAGAAAAGTTTTAAAGCAACCAAACCTAAAATTTAAAGTTTAAAAAAATTACACTTTAAACTTACAACCAACTTTAAACAACTAAAGTAAAAATTAGTAACTTCAACTACTGATAAAACTGGATTAAGCAAGCAAATAACTTAAAGCTTGAAAATGATAACAATTAATACATAACACAGCTGATGGACTTTTCCGGGACGTTTCCAGACTTTAACAGCTGATACATTTTCTGAAACTGCGCGCACACCTTCAGCAGAGATGACATGTCCGAGGTAAGTCATTTCCTGTCTGAATAATTTGCATTTAGCGGAACTCTGCTTCAGATTTGCTTATTTCAGTTTCTGAAGCACCTTTCTAAGACTTTCTAGATGTTCTTCAAAACTCTTCCCGAGGACGATGATGTCACATAGGTATATCAGACAGGCTTCGTAGGAAAACCTTTCAAAACTGTCGAATGTTGCCTGTTCATTACACACACCAAATAGCATCACATTGAACTGACAATGTCCCATCACCTTGAACTGACAATGTCCTTGTCCCGTAGTAAAGGCTGTCTTTTCTCGGTCATCAGGATGTATCTCTAGTTTCCAACATCCACTCTTTAGTTCAAGAATCGAAAACCAAAGAGTGTCCAAAATTTCGTCAGCTCTAGGAAGAGGGCAGCTGTCGTTTTTCATAACCTCGTTCAATCGGCCATAGTCAACACAAAATCTATTCGAACCGTCTTTCCTTCTGACGAAGACGATGGGAAATGTCCACGACTTGCTGAAAGGTCGATGACATCGCTTTCCTGCATATGCTTTAAAAGTGTTCGTACCTCTTTCTGTTTAGCAATCAGTAGGCGTCTTGCATTGCTTGATTGGTGGATGATCATCGGTATTTATTCTATGTTGCCTCAAACTAGTTCGACTTACGTCAGAAGAGGAGCGGGAGGAAACATCTTGACTGATACATTCGGCAGCATTCCTCTCTTTATTGCTTAATTGCGCAATAACTCCGTTGTAATGCTCTCTCAAGAGACGGATTCTGGAGTGCTAATGTTTCATTTGACGCTGGTCACTAGAGTATATGCTGCAACCATGGAGGTAGGAAAGGAAGGAGTGGCCAACCGGCACTAGAAGTGAAGCGCTGCTTTGAAGCTTCGGTCACCAGATGGGGTGTTCTTTGTTTACATTCAGAAGCTCGCTTGACAGGGTTCTGATAGTATTTCGACACACGACAGTTCCATACAAATCGAAAAAGGGACACTTCCGCATAAAAGAAACATTCCTAGTATTATGGATAATAGCAATTTGTATAGTTTAGCGACATTTAAGTAAAAATCGAATCTTGTTTATTTTTCGATAACTAACAATAGCGATTTTGATTATGAATTTGTTTCATAAAATTCTAAGCTGTTGAACTACAAAAATATAGATTTTAAGAAAAATGTTATGCTTAAAGAATGAAAAATACCTTATCAGGACTGGTATTCCTCTTTACTTGCTTTGGAAACATTAACTGTCCTGACTCGGAACAGGGAGCTTACTCAAGCTATGTTCGATAAATTGTGAAGTAGACAATACACATAGGAAGGGTATACGAAACCCTTTATTTTTCTATCTTTACAGAGCTTTCCGGAACTTCGGAATACAGAGACCAACCACTTGTGGTCTGAACGTAAGAATATAAAAATACTAACTAAAACTCTAACTAAACTAACTTTGGATTAATATACAAGTGCCTACTTTAAGATTGGCCGTGAATTAACAAAAAGCCGTATGTAGTACAGAGAGCTGCTAAAACTACGATACGTTTAAAATTATCAAGAGTATTAAACCTCTGGCCTTGAAGGCAACCAGCAAACGAGTAAAACTACTATGGCCAGCGGTCTGCTTCTAATAACTCCTTCCTCTCTCTTGCTTGGCAAAAAGCCATAACTTAAGTACTTGGCGTTAGCAAGACAAATTTGCATAAATAAGTAAAAGCTTTTAATTCTGGCCGGAAGTAGAAAATAAGAAGTGATAGTAAAGATTTAAAATAAAATAAACGTTAGTAAAACTTAGGATCCTTACAACCTTTCGGTACATTTAAAATTGTATACGTCTTTCGATACCATTTATAGAGTATTCGCTACTTTTATTTTATGTTCCAGACGACAAAATGTTTTAAATAAAATAAATTTTTTTCACATCTATATATTATTGTAACATGTACCTTTAAAAATTTTTTAGAGGAGAGGCTTTACTGCTGCTCATTTTAAAGTCATCGTTTTAATTTTATATATCTGAAAAATAATCACTTTAGGCTTACACTTTTACTTATTTGGGTTAATTAAAAATAAAATTACCATCAAATGCTGCAATCCTCGTCAAAATTAATAAATATACACACACATATGCCAATAAGTTAGCTTTCCCTTGATTTGGAACCACACATTTGTGTAAAATTATGTACAGTTTTACATAAATGTCTACACAAATGGCGTTGCCATTGCTTGCATTGAAATCGTTGAGTTTGTTATAAAAAAATTTTTAAAGCGTTACAAAATAGAAAATCGATAATAAAACAAATTTCAAAGTCCAAATGCGGGCTTCCAGACGCCCATATTCCAGTCTAGAAGTAAGTTATTCAAAATTTGTTGGCTCTAAGTACCGTTGTTTTATCACAATGCGAGAAACTGTGTCACAACGCAACTGTACTGTTGCGTGCGTACGGGTTCATAATAGATTGAATGCACAAATAAAAATAATTCTTATCACAAGAAATAAAAACAAAATGCTGAAATTTTTCCTCGCAGATATTCGTATAATATTACAATATCACACGTTATTATTCGTATAATATTAGAATAGTTATATTTTAAACTACTGAAACATTTGAGAGAACGCAATCCAAAACACAGAAAAAGTTAATCCGATCGCACCGCGAATTCGCTACAATCAACAATAAAAACTTAGTAAACAACTGAACTGAAATGTTTTCCTCCGGCTTTTATAAGCTTTCTAACCAAGCACGAGAACGTTCTGGTATTATCGAGGTTTCTCGAAAGCAAAAGAGTACAGTTACGAGATATCTATTTATTAAATATTAAATGCACGTTATCTTGTATTTTGACTTTTTTGGCGTAGCTTTCTCTTAAAACTCGTCACGCGCTGCTTTGCACCGGGAAATAAAATAATTTTAATTACAGTTCTACTAAAAATAGCAAATTCAATGCAAAATCCATAGGATTAGGAGATCTAGGCAAGATTGTTTTATGACAATGCGAAAAACATACATACATTTATGCAGATCCTTCATTATTTAATTTAATTAGATGTAGCACAGGGCGCTAATATTTGGCGGCACCAATTTGAAAAGTGAACCGACACTTATAGTGAAACAAAGCAAAATGTCAAAATGAAATTTATAGCCCTTCTGGGCTAATACCCTTTGGGCTAATAATTTGAGGAACACTCTTTTTACGGATTTTGTATTTAATTTGCTATTTCTAGTGAACTGTAATTAAAATTGTTTTATTTCACAGTGGAATGCAGCGCATGACGAGTTTCGAGAGAAAGCTATGCCGAAAAAGTAAAAATACAAGAGAACGCGCACTTAACATTTTAATAAATAGATATCCGTAATTTATATTTAAATTGAATAAATGCAGTTGTGTTTTAGCTGTAAATGTATTTCTACTTTTCTGCTTTCCAAAAACCTCGAGAAAATAAAAAATACCAGAATGTCCTCGTTTATGATTAAAAAGCCGGGGAAAAAATCTCAGTTCAGTTGTTTAGATAACTGTTGTTTACTGTAGCGAATCCGCGGTGAGATCGGATTAGCTTTCTCTGTACTGAACTGTGTTTTGTTTAACGTTTTAGTAGTTTAAAATATAACTACTGTGTGATATTGTGATATTGTTCGAATATCTTTGAGGAAAAATTTCAGGATTTTGTTTTATTTCTTGCGATAAGAATAAATTTCATTAACTTTTCATCAGACTTGTGCATTCAATTTATCACGAACCCATACGCCCGCAACACGTTTGGTGTCAGGAGTGGGGTTTAATGCCATTCATAAAAGCGATGTAAGAGTAGTTAAGACAGCTAATAGCAGCCTTTGCTGCATTTAAAGAAGAGAAGAAGCAGACAAAGACGAGATGAAAGCGAGCTAAGAATCCGTTAAAAAGAAAAGATGAACACGGTTCATGAAAAGATGGAAGCTGTTAAGGTGTCTGTTAAGGATTCTGTTAAAGAAGAAATAAAGGCTGTTCAAGGAAAGACTGAAAAAGATCAAGAGGAAATGGAAAGAGAAATTACCTGTGTTATAGAAAATAAATTCGAGGCTATAGAAGACAGAATAGACACTGTCGAAAATAAAATCGGAAAATTTGAAGAAAACGTTTCTTCTGTCAAAGATCAAATAGAAAAGAGTGTCCGCTGAGGAGCAACGAATGGAAGGAAGAGTTTTCACAGTCCAACAACAAATAGGAAAAAAATTGAAGAACCAGTTTCTGCTGTGCAAGAACATATTGAACAACGAATTGAAGACAGAGAACAAATCACGACAGCATGTAAAAGCATGTAAGAGCAGTTAAGGCAGCTTATAGCAGCCTTCGCTACATTTAAAGAAGAAATGAATGCGGGCCAAGTTTCTGTTAAAGAAGAGGTGATAACAGTTCAAGGAAAAGTGGAAGCTGGTCAGGAAAAGAAGGACGAATCCATTAAAAAGGATGAAAGCTGTTACAGGTGTGATGAAAGCAGGTCAAAAGGAAATATAAAATTAATAGAAAACAAATTTGAGGCTATAGAAGGCAGAATAGACGCTGTTGAAAAAATAGTTCAGGCTATAGAAGGCAGAATAGACGCTGTTGAAAAAAAAATTTGAGGCTATAGAAAACAGAATAGACGTTGTTGAAAATAAAGTTGGACACGTTGAAGAAAGAGTTTCTTTGGTAAAAGAACAAATAGAAGATAGAATTTCTTATGTAAAAGATAAAACAAAAGATAGAGTTTCTGCTGTGGAGCAACGAATAGAAGGTAGAGTTTCTGCCGTCCAACAATAAACTGATGACAGGGTTTCTGCTGTCGTCGCCAAAGAAATTGGCACGCTAAAGAAATGCATAGCGACAGCAGGAAGCAATTCCGACGGTTTTAAATTTTTACGCATGCCTGCTAGTCCCTCTTTGAAGCTATCCACGTATGACAGGAAAACCTCCTGGCAAGTATATAAAACACAATTTCCTATAGTGGCGGATGCGAATGGATGGGTTTCCCAAGTTAAGGCCTGTCATTTCCTCGCTTCTTTGTGAGCAGAAGCAACGGATATCCTTCAGGTTCTCCCAGAAAACGAAAGGCCAGATTTCGAAGCTCTATCCAGGGCTTTGGAGCTGCGCTTCGGTGAGAAATGTTTGAAAGACTACAGCAGGCTTCAATTAAGGGGTGTTGGAACCCCAAAATCTTCAAAAAATTGTGATTTTGGAATTTTGCATTTTCAAATTCTCTACACTTTTATCTTTCTAAAAATACCATTCTTTAATCTCTATGAAAATTAGAACTGTAAAAAAAATCTAGTTTTAATTCGTCATCTACTACTTTGATCAATGAGGATTTTTACATAAAAACGCTTTTTTCTCCAAACGTGATTTTTTTTTATACTCGATGTACCTTTTCTCAGGAACTACTGTTTACAGGTATCTAAACCTTTTATGGCTTATTTATTAGGTTCCCTAATATTTACTGAAATGAGCTTTTTATAATAAGTTAGAAAAAAAAATTATATATATATATATATATATATATTTTTTTTTTTTTTTTTTTTTTTTTTTTTTTTTTTTTTTGTGTGTGTGTGTGTGTGTGTGAGAAAAGTGCTAAATTTTAACCTAATAAAATATTCTGTAATTTACTCTAAAATTCAAAATACTTCAAAAGCTCATTTCAGTATAATCAGATAGACATACTTTAATTACAGAAAAAATTTCAAGCTTGTATATACAGCAGAGTTTGAGAAAAGGTACATCGAAAATGGCCAATTTAACATTGTCGGTATAGGGGTTTCTGATACCCCTTAAAGTCTCATAAACGGAAGCCCAACGAAACACTCCAGCAACTCGCCACGGATGTTGAAAGGCTTTCTTTCCTTTCACCAGGCTGTCTCATCTCGCCTTTACGGAGTGCCCTTAAAGAAACGAGGGAAAACGTTTCCATGCATCCCTTATCGATGGCATCCGGGATTCGCCACCCAATCAGATCTACTCAAGTCCAGGAACCAGTGGATCGAGTCACTGCTCGTTAAGACGTTTTAACCCGACAACTGAATACCTTGAGACGGAATATTGGTGACAAGAAACCGGCCCTAAAGTGCTGGAACTGCGATACTGAAGGTCACATGGCTAATAAACCAGGTCACGGATGTTAAGACCACGCTTATCAAGAATGAGGGAAACTAATTAGTGGCCATCTCGCTGGACGGGTTGCAAGATAATGAAAATCTCCAGTTCAAGAAGCTTCATATTTCTACAGTGAGTGGCGGCAGTACCGGTGGAACATATCGAGTTACCTTAGCACTCGTCGACATATCGCGAACCGTCAGCCCGGTGAGAGTTGACAACGTAACTGAAAAAGCGAGAGTTATTGAGAAAGGTAAAGTGGTTGTGGCTTGTAATCCAGTAACAAGCGTTAAACGAAACATTAACACTCTAAAATGCGTGCCTTCAGAGAGCGTTACATTGAAGTTACTGCAGAATACGCGATTAAGCGATGATTAGCGGAATACTGTCGAACATCTTATTCAAGAATTTCACGATGTTTTCTCCTGCTCGTCACTTGACGTGGGTAGAACCAGTTTGACACACCATAGAGTCGATAACGGGCGTCACCCAGCAATTAAGCAACATCCAAGACGTCTACCGATTGCTAAACAGGAAGATGAAGCAAAAATTCTAAAGGACATTCAAGAAGGCAATGTCATCGAGCCTTCAGCAAGTCCATGGGCATCTCCCATCGTCTTGGACAGAAAGAAAGACGGTTCGACTAAATTTTGCGTTGACTATCGCCGGTTGAACGAGGTTACGAAGAAAGACAGCTACCCGCATCCTAGAATTGACCACGTTTTGGACACTGTTTCTGGAAAAAAGGTCGTTTTCGACGATTGATCTAAAGAGTGGATATTAGCAGGTAGAGATACTTACGGATGACCGTTAAAAGACAGCATATACTACTAGAAAAGGACTTCGGTAATTCAAGGTGATGCAGTTTGGACTATATAATTCGCCGGCAACATTCTAATGCCTCATGGAAACTGATTTGAAACGTCTTTCCTACGAAGTCTGTCTGATATAACTGGATGACATCATCATCATCGGATTAAGTTTTGAAGAACATCTAGAAAGTCTTAGAAAGTTACTTCCAAAACTGAAAAAAGCAAATCTAAAATTGAGTCCCGCTAAATGTAAATTTTCAGACAGGAAATGACTTACCTCGGACATGTCATCTTTGCCTAAGCTGTGTCTACAGAAAACGTGTCAGCAGTTAAAGACTCGAGTCGGCCCAAAAATGTTCATTAGTTAAGTAATTTCCCGGGGCTTTGCACCTACTATAGGAGATTTGTGAAGGACTTTTCTTCCTTCAGAAAAACTCTTCACAAACTGGCAGAAAGCAAATAAAATTTCTTGTGAACCAAAAATTGTGAGGATTCTTTTAAGAACCTGAAGGAATCTTTAACATCCGCTCCAATCCTGACGTATTCCCAGCTTATATTCTCGACAGGGACGCGAGCAATGAAAGTGACAGTGCTGTTTTGTCCCAAGAAATAAACAGCCAAGAACGTGTTATAACGTATAAATATTGAATGACACCAAAAAATTATACTTTTACTTCAGTGCGTATCTCACAAAAATAAAAAGTACTTTCAGTATATGTCTCAGGATAATGAAAACCTTTTCAGTCATCATTTTCATTTTTACATTCTCAAGAACATGAAAAACATTTTGCCCAGATTGTATAAGGACGAAAATATTTATAAATTTATATAATGACTTAAGATTAAAATGCCAGAAATTAATTTCAAAATTTTACGCTCAGAATTTCTTTAACAGTGCAACATTTTTAGTGTTAAATATCTTCTTTCACTTCATACTAGATAGATCTTTTTCATTTTTATATTATTCGAACAAAAAAAAGAGTATCCATGAAAGTAGTTTATTACATTAACTTCTCCGTCATTATGTTCGTCGGTCCCACTGTTTACTTATTATATTATATGGCAATGTTTAAGAAAATTAACGATAGTAAAGTACACATAGCATCGAAAACTCGACTTTCGTAATTTTGTGATAACTGTAGGCTAATGTAATTGTTTCGTCAATATTTTCTTCAAAATTTTCTATGATAGCAGGTGAATCACATTAAATTAAACCTTTTAAAAAATATTTGCCTTTTTAAACAGTTATGTACAGTACTTAATACCGAGGTTCCCGTTCCAAATATAGCTGCACTGTAATGCAGCAAATCTGAGAATTGTAATGCTGCTCACAAAATATACAGTGAAATGTCGGATATAATTAACACTGTTTTGGGCAAGTCAAACTTGCAATCATGACACTACAAAATGATTTTTATTCACTTCCTATGAAAACAACTAAGCATTACCATTTTTGAAGCTGGAAAACAACAGATTTTCATAGGTAGGCATAGATTTTTTTCAAAACATGTGTAGTCTTTAATCCTGATTAATTCTTTGACCCTTCTACAACATGAACATGTTATCTGTTTTCGGTCATATTTGTGTGTTAAGAGACGATGTACGATTAAAATGTTAATTCTTTTCTTATGAAACTATTGGAAGAATTTAAACTCATTGATTGTAGGGGTGCTTTAGAAGCCCTATAACACCCGCAATTCCGCGGGGCCCTCACTTGAAAGGGGTTGCACAGGAAGTTTCACACTGCATAATTTTTTGAGCATTTGTGTCATGTATGTCATATACTGATCACCAGTTACAGTGCGACTTCGTGAAAGAAATGTAAAGTGAATGATAGCGGCAGACAACCACTGTATAACAAACATATTTAAATATTAATAAAAAATAGGCTGAATTTCCACAGAAACATTACTTTTTTAAAATCAAAATTGTCAACTATCAGAACCATAATAACTTGGCTGTTGTTAGTTCCTTGCTGAGCAGACTCCTAATGGCAGTTGCTTCCATTCTTCTGGTATGGAATACGTTAATGTTCAATTGCTTTGCTCTGGAAGCAAACCTTTCTAGACACAGACAACTAATGCATTTTAAAAACGCAATTTAGAAACCAAAGTCTGCTTTGGGTCTGCCAATTGCAATAAAAAAGAAGCTATAATTAGATGTTATAGAAGTTCCATTTGCAAAATTTCAACGTTCTATGGCAAATCTGTTTGAATACATTCATCACTAACGTCATGAAAAAATGGGTTTTGAACCCATTTTAAATAAGTTTTACAATCCGCTTTGGGCCACCAGTGGCCGAATGTTCGCTGAACAGTGGTAGCTCAGTCCGAGGTTCGAATCCCGTAAACGGGTTGGTTGCATGGGCGTTTTCGTGGCTTTTCCCATATGTAATGTGTATACGAACCAGCTTCCCTTAGAAAGTCCTCCACGAAAGCATGCGTCCTCTTAGGCATAAAGCCCACGAGTCTTTGTCATAATTACATAAACCAAACTAAACATTCCACTTTGGAAGAAAGTCTTTTATTCTATCGTACAAATGTGCACCAAATAAATCATCTAAATGTGTTTCTGTGCCGTCAGATTGGATATTACCGTTGAAATATGATACCTGAAATGTTTTGCCATCGCAATACTCCCTTTACATCTTACAAGGAAACTAAAAAAGGCCTCATACTTTTCAGAACTGATATCTGTAAAATGTAGACCCTTGTTTTATTTAAGGCTATGATAACTTCTACAGTTTCTTCAAAAATAATTAATGAAAAATTTCCTTCTTAATGCTACATAACCTACTTATTTCCACTTTACCAACTTTTAGCAAATGTTTAAAGTTTCCAAGTTACGCATACACAGGCTAACAGAGTTCGGTAATTAACGCTTTTCTGATTCCTCATATTATTTTTAAGTCTATATCCAAGCGAGGGAATTAAAATAGTATATACTAAAGCTCAATACTCATTCATTCCAATGAAGTAAAAAAAATCGGTGCTCTCTTTAATTATTCTGACTTATGTGAAAACAAACAAATTGACAGATCGTGTTAATTACGTACTTAGCTGTCACCAGCTGCGGTAAGTATACATGGCATCCTTCTTCTTTGTAGCCACACGGGAAAATAAAGGATAAAAATGTACATATCGCTTACATTTTTTTAAAGCTTCAAACATGATACAGAAAGTTTGACTAACCAATTTATTTGGAAAGAGAAAAACTAAACTTCAAAGCTTCAGGGTGATATATCTCCCCCTTGTGAAAGGAGATTAAATTTAAAACTTCATATTTTTATGATTATATATGAGACACTAAGGACGTAAGAAATGAGATTCGTAAGACTTTGTTTTGCAAAGACGAGCTTTTCAAAGTCTCTAGTTTACTTAAGATATCCATCTAATTTCGAAGTCGGTGGAAATAAAAAAAAAGTTGTTTTGTTTCTTGTTTTTCAGAGGAAAAAAGGATTTTCTGCAGTCATTTAATATGAATTGACAAGGGAAGAAGCTTACGAAAAATTTAAAGAATGTGAAAGGCTTGACTGAATAATTTTTATTGCATTTTTAAGATATTAATAATCGAGAAAAACTGCAGAAAGACAAAGACACACCCAAACTAAAATGCAGTCTGGTGGGAAAACGGAAGGAAAAAGTGACACTAAATATCCAAAACATAAAAAAATTGGTTAATTAATAGAAAAGAACCTCACAATGTATAAAAAATGTCAAACGGAAATTTGACAATGATATTATTTTATATAACTTTGCCTGTATACTAAAACATTTAAATAGTAGCTTCATGCAGAAAATTTTCATGACGAACACAACTGAAAACATATTTCTGTCTTCTGCTTATTCACAAAAGAACATGAAATATTATTGCGCTGTTTTGTGATAAGACATTTTTCTCCTTTTTAATACTACTCAAGCACTTTTTCAAATATGTCCCCTCAGCGGCAATATCCCTGTAAACTGTTATTTAGAACTGAGTTCAAATCTCGGCAAATGAGCTATTTGCGGAAGCTTTCAGGATTTTACCATATGTGCAACATAAAACTTTCCCCATGTAAGCGCAATTTATGGGACATAACTTCTTTTAGGCATATAGTGTTTTCCTGCAAATAATCCTAATTTAAATTTAAATTTGGGTCAAAATACAATTTCATATAAAAAATTAATCATAATAGTAAGCATCAGCTTTTCTGCATATTATATTTATGAATGCATTGCTGCGATTAATATTGAACATGTAACGATTAATATTGAACATGTAACGATTAATATTGAACATGTAACGATTAATATTGAACATGTAACGATTAATATTGAACATGTAACGTGATTAATATTGAAATGAAATGTTATTGAGGACAAACCTTAAAAAAGCCTCAAGAACACGCTCTGTCTTACAAGCTAAAAAATCCTCACCTTAAACACACCCGAACTAAAATGCAGTCTGCCGGGAAAACGGAAGGAAGAAATGACAGTAAAATCCAAAACATAAAATAATTGGTTAATTAATTGAAAAGAAGCTTTCAATGTATAAAAAATGTAAAATGGAAATTTGACAATGTTTGTTTGTGAAATTGTAATATCTCATTGTCTAAATGTTTTGTTTTTCGCTTTTAAAAACAGATCACGTGTTTAAGAATTTATATCACAAATTTTGTATTAAAATATCTCGCAATTATTTCTTCAGGAAAAGCAGAAACAAATATTTTTTGATACCAACTGGAAACATAATTACTTTGAAATGAACAATAAATTTATAAGCTAAAGTTCTTCTTAAATACTTTCGAAATATAATCCTTGAAATAGAAGCGTAATTTTTTTCGGAATGAATATTGCTTATGCTGATCCTTAAACAATTATTTATGCTATGTCCATAATTAATTTAAACGTTTTTTTGAATAAAACACATTAAAAATAAGTCACATTTAATAATCATTCTTTTTCAAAGCAGTAATCTACGTATACTAAAAACTAATTTTTTGTTACTTTGGATTAAGACATTCACTCATAGAGTTTTATGTCGCTGAATATTTACTTAAGAATGAATATATTTATATTTATATGCATTTTTAATCACATATTGCTCATTAAAAAGACGAAAACCTGCAATAAATAACACTCTTTTTTTTAAAGGAATGTAAATTTCAGCATAAAAGAAGAATCAAAATTTTAAATTTTGAAACCTCCTTAATTTTCAAATATTAGTTCTTAAAACCCACATCAAATTAATCTGATTAAATTTGGAAGAAATTATAAGACAGATTTAGTCTTTAACTATTATTCGAATATTATACTAAAAATCTTAAAATTACAGGTAATAATCAAGGTAAAAAGTAATCATCGAACTGTTTAAAAGTAATTATCTGCATGTAAATGAGGAATGTAGAAAAGTGTTCAAAGTTTTGTGGTTTTTTTAATTTTTGATTTAAAAATTGACATAAAATAGAATCGAAATGTAAATTTTGCCATTTGTAGGTTTCAGCAATATCAAAGAAGGAATGAAAGTTGCAACAGTTATTATTTAATATAGATATTATTAATCGCAGTTTAATCATTCTGCATTAAAATTCAGCTGATAATCAATGGCTTACGAATAAAATACATAGCAATAAGGTAAATTTTAAAACCAATTTATTTGAAAATAAGAATCTTGTAGTAATGAAAACTTATAAATTTTGTATTTCTGAAATCGTCTTCAAACAATTTATGTTGTAAATATGAGATGTACATTTCTCTCGAAATCTCCATGAAAAGAATTAAGTTAGAGTACACTAAATAATCATATATTTCAGAAAAAAATAATTTTAATTATTTATTTAGCGGAATTTCTTGTTCACTGCTTTTCTTCCAATTTATAATGGGATGCATTTTCATTATTTTCTTACTAAAATACTTATCAATATTCAGAAAAAATTTTTAAAGACCTATTTAATTACGTTATTCATTAGCGTCGATCGTCAATATATGAGAGCGATAAATAATTATTTATGTATACGCAACAAGCACAGATAATTTTCGAAATTTAACTAAAATAATTATTATAATATTCATTCAAAAAACCCTGAACAAAGTTTACACTTTCTCACCTGCGGTGTCAGAAACGTTCGTTATCTAAACTAGGTGCGAAATGCACACTTTTAATCTGAAAGTCTACGTTTCTTGTTTTCTTCTTTAAGAAATGCTTGAAAATGTCGGAATAAAACTTATCAGGTTAACACTTTTCAAACATTAGTTTTTCCGAATTTATTGGTACGTGCTTCATTGGTGTTTAGGAGTTGTTGAATTGAGTTGTCAATCATTCTTTGCCATTATCTGAGAAGCTGTCTTTTATCTGAGTAAATCCTTCTCTCTTGTTTATCCTCAGCACTCAACGGTTCGCTATTTTGCAAATGATCTCCTAGTTTAGTTTTGAAAGTTTTTGAAATAGAAATATGAAACTATGATTCTTATAATTTTAATACTTTCTACAAAGAAAGAGAAACACCATAATTGTGATATTCAGTGTCCTCTTTAGTTCTCAACATAAAATTTATTTTTCATTTGTTTCGACAAACAGATAAATTTTAAAGTTTGTGCGAAACATTCTCTGGAAACTCTTAGAACACTTTTTTTTTAAACTTAATTAGTTACTAACGTATAAATTCTAATATTATATCTTCTGAAACCCATAAATAACAGTATGTTTAATGGTAAATTTTTTTATTCTATTTTTGAATGCGTATTTGACGAAATTCAGCCTTATCTTGGGAGTAACTATATTCATGCTTATGGCAACATCATTTTGCCCACCGGCATATCATATGAGGCTAGTCATTCTTCTTGGAAGATTCAGAGACAAAGAATTTCAGGAACAGTGTGTGCACTTTGTTAGAAAACAGTAGGTGACCTAGTGAACCACAGAACACAGTATATTGCTTCTTGGATTTGGGGAAACGTAATGAATGACTCATAGGCACAGTAAACGGTAGAAATAACACTTCAATGTACAAATTTTTTCGTTTTCGGAAATAGAAAAAGAAAAAGAAGTCAAAATATGTCTATATTTCAAATAATTCAACTTTAACGGTCACTCAAATGGGTTTCTTTAAAGCTTGATATAATTTATCAGTGTAGACTATTAATAAGGATGGAGCAGCTGGAATAGCAAAACATAAATTAACGTACTAGATGAGCATACATTTAGACTAAGAAGGGAACGTTACATATCTTACAACGTACATTTAAAATGCTTGAAAGTTACAAATTACATATGCAAAATTAAAAAATGTATAATATAATTCCAAAAGTATATTTAATGTTTTTAATTATATATACCATAAATTAAATGCATTTTTTTTTAAATCAATGAGTTTTAAAGGAAAAAAAATCCTAATTACTGCATCTATTCCTCTTAATAGCATACTTTGTTAATCAATAAAAGGCAGATTTATTGATTTCAAAGGCGAATATCAAATTTCAAAGGCGAATATCTTAAAATTTGCCGAATGGTAGTAAACTAGAATAAAAGATGTAAAATCCCATATACAGTGGACGACGCAAAATCGGGTTTCCAGAATTAATAATAGCGTGTCTATAACGCTATAACAACTGCAAAAAGTAACTAGATAAATAAAAATCCTCTGTTACAAGAAAATTAATCACACTCATAAATTAAAATTACTAGCTTTTTGACCAGTTTTACAATCTTGAATGAGTAATTAAGTGTCATAAAATAAGACAACGAAAAAGATTGATAAAACAAGTCATTAAATAAGACCATACTCTACTATGTCTAGTACAGCGCTTCTAAATCAGAAGCTGTTATTATTCAATTCGAAATAAATATGCATTATTCTTTCACGTCTATTCGGTTAAGAAAGTAACTCTTAATTTTATGAAATGATGAAATACACAAAAATATTTCATTCGCCAAGATTTCTTACTTCACAGCAGTGCAATGAAAATTAATTATTACTTTCAATTAGCAATGCAATCTTGAATGCATAACTGCCACATGAATATCGTAAATTCACTTTTTTAAGCATTTTTAAACTTATTTCTATCAATAATGAAATTTGAAGAATTTTTAAAGACAATATTAAAACAAGACATAAATACTATACAAGACGTTCTTTTCAAAAGTAAAAGTTACTTTCTTGTATTTTTTTATTCTGACGGAAAAGGTTACAAGAGCTATTATTATTCATATTTGAAATAAAAAATGCACTATTCTTATTTTTAATTAGTCCACTTTAGAAAATAATAATTATTATTATTGTATAATTAAATACAGCAAAAATTATTCATTAACTATAACAATTTACACTTCAACAATAGCGCAGTAAAATTGAATTATTACTTCTTCTTAACTGTATAGTCTTGAAAGCATAACTGCTGATTGAGAATGCACCATAATAATAATAAAAAAAAAAAAAAAAAAAAAATTAGCTGTATGTGTAAGACCAGAGCTACCGCTGCAAAAAGTACTGTCACACCAGCAGTAGAATTTAGAAGCAGCAAAAATTATTAATTTAGAGAAGCACTCAGCGTCAAAATTTAGAAATGACTTAATTTTTAAAGTTGAAGGAGGCATCAGGCCCGCCAGTTTAGAATCCGCAGAGATAGCACTAAATGGAGTATGAACACAAAAATATGAATAAAAATGAAAATGTTCCTCAGTGGGTGGACACATGTTGAAAACAAATTTCCTACAGCATGATTTCAGAAATCAAAAGCTATTTTAACCGCTTGTATATCACTGCTGCTAAACACATATAACGTTTGGAAAAGTAATGCGGAAATTGCAGGTTAATTTTCACGTAGTACCACAATCATTAGTAAATAAACATAATAGGTTGTAGTTTGTACAGGAAAATATCTATATTAAAATAATCTTATTTATTTAAAAGACATTTAAATTATTTGCTCATAAGTTATTAAATAAGATATTAAAATAACAAAAATGCGCCCATGATAGGCAAATATATGCCAGGCACATGCATAACAAGCATCTTTTGTATTTTCTACAAGGTATTCTGCTGGAGTGTGACTATCATTACAAAATTATCAGCCCCTCATTATTTGAAAAGATAATGAACATGGCATTCAAATAAAATGTTCAGCGCCGGCGCAAGGTTATCCGGCGCCCGCCTGCAAAATAGCTGAAGTCCTCGCCCCCGACTTTTTTTAAAATTTCCCTATAGGAGAAAGATGTTTTGAAGAAAGCTTTTGTTGAAATTTTTTTAACAATTTAACGAGAATAATTTATTTTTCTGCTTATCATATTTACAAACTTTTCTATAATTTCTTTTGCATCTTATCTCTTAACAGATTTCATTTTCAATGGCAATCAAGCTAAATTTATGAGTCTTTCTTGCGATATATTTCACCACAAACATGTCTTGATCAATTTTAATTTGGAGAATGATCTTTAGCTACTAGGAACACTAACAGGAATGCTAAGTAGTATTCTCAGTATGATCTTCAAGTTCGGGAAGCACAAATTATTTGACACAATTAAGTTCAGAATATCGAATGTGTCATTCATACTGGTTGTAAAAATATCTTTCAAAGCTACTATTTCATCATAAAGGTCTGTGTTAATATCTTTATTGTCACCACACTGTAACAAGTTTTCTAATTTAGTGCATTTTATTTTCAAATTTGCATTATCAATTTTTGATAAATTACCCAGGAAACTAAAATTATCTCAGTGATTTTTCCATTGCATAAAACCTTTCATTTAATGATACCCAAGCAATATCCAAAATTCTAAAAAAGACATTTCCCCTAAACTTCTCTCCTATGGAGATTAAGGGTTTTCATCAGAATGTTCGTAATCGAAGTGACATTTCGTTTTCTTTCGTCCGACTTCTTCAACAGTTTTAAACTATTGCTCGCCATCCTCTTCTTCACTAAGTTCTTTGGCTTTCTCGAGAATACTTTTATAATTGGTGTCACTTCTATATTCTTCAATGAATGCTTTTATCTTACTGTCTTTAAGGCTAGTGTAACACTCAAACCCTGTGCTTGCAATTGTTTGCTGCCAGGATTAATTCTGTTACGCAAATCGTGGCAAAGTATCAAGGAAGTAATAAATTTATAATCCTTGATTTTGGGACACAGACTTTGTGCTGCATGTTGCACTTCTTTTGAAAACCATTCACCTTCGGATATTTCAAAACGAGCGTCACAGATTTCTCCAAGTTGATATCTTAAAGATAGAATGGCTTCAATTTTGCTTTCCCATCAAGTGTTTGAGAGGGGCTTTAAGGTTAAACAGAAAATGTTTTTTTAAAAGAAAGAATTGCCCATCGCCAGAAGAAAAAAATAAATTGCATAATTCTTAAATTGTCGAAAAAAAGCTTGTAAGGATTATGTTAATTTTATTAACAGTTAAATGTTCAGTTAAAGTTCGTTTCCTATCGATTCTTAACTTCAACTTACTACTTCCGGCCAGAACGTAGTTTTAGAATCACGTCTGAATACATAATGAGGAAGAGCGGTATTTAACCGCGAAGTTCTTAGGTCTTAGAGAGAGAGAGATACCACGCATTCTGGCTGCACGCGTCCGCCTTTTTAAGCTACTTTCTCGTAAGCTATTATCACGCTCGGCCGCACTTTAGGCCCTTGATAGCTTCGCAGTCTATTAACGTTAAGGGACCAACTCTGATAGAATCTTGATAGCTTCGGCTATATCTCTTTAGTTAAGATTAGTTTAGTTTAATTCTTAGTTTCTTAAGTTCAAGCCCAAGTTTCGGTTTTATTGTACACTCCAAGACGGAGTTTTGTTAAACTTTAGTTAGAATAATAAAGGGTTAGTTTACCCTTCTATCTTCTTGTTTCCTGTCACACGAACTCAAGCGATTATTCGCTTATCAGTTTTTAATATTCTTCACTTCCAACTGTAACTTAGAATTACAAAGTGAGGAACTCTACAAACTAACTGTATCTGCAACCTTTGCTGCATCGTTAATCATTAAATTTAAGCTATGAGCGGCACCAGAAACATAAAAAGCATTAAGATTTATTTTTAAGCTATTGTTTTAAAGACCTATTTTCTTCTCTTTCATTATTTGCTCAGTAGTCCTATTCCTGGCCTCCCACAGCATCAAGGAAAATGTTCCACATTTTCAACATTTCCATTACTGTCTCACATAGGCCGTTACCTGCAGAATCATCAACTTTAAGAAAGCCTAAGAATACTCCTTGATTTCTACCACTCCATCACTGCAGTAGACGAAATGTATGACATCTGTTCAGTTTTACTAATATCGGGAGTACAATCTAAAATTGTAGATTAATACTTCGCTTTTTGAAGAGATAGTAGGATTTTCTCTTAGACTATTGTAAATAATTTGCAGCATTTCATTTTGACTTTCTTTGCTTAGATAACGAACTGTTGCTACCTTTAGGTCATAATACTCTATCTACGTGAAGTTCCATAACTAGATCGAACTTTGCAAACAAATCCACTAATTTTAACAAGTTTCCGTTGTCTTTTTGGTACAGCACATCAGATGAGCTTCCTAATACATTTAACCAAATTCCACCCCCTTTTTTTCTTTCATTTTCGTACATCTCTTGTATTTGGGAATCAATTGCTGCTTTAGTTTTTTAATTTTTCTCAAGCTCTTTCCCTTTTAAGAAATTTTTCATATGTGCTCAACTAGTCTCATGCCTTTTCTGGGCTTTAGATACATTTATTCAATCATTGTAGCCTTTTAGGAGGATACTACTGTCAATCGATGCAAATATCTTGCAACAAAAGCAAAAAACAGAATTTATATTTATGGAATATAGTAGCCATGTAAGGGGAACTAATTCTCCGTTTTCCATTTTCTGTTGTAATATGTATCACTAAATTTACGTCCATTATTACTTTTCGGATGCATTAAACCTTTCCTTTGAATAGGCCCCATTTCAGACAAATCATTCTCACTTTGTTGCTAAGAGTTGGCCACTTTACAGGATCATCAAAATCAATATAAAGCAAGGAATTTTCATTTATGCCAGCCTCTTTCATCGAATTATCTGGATAATCTTTAAATATTCATTTAATTCCATGCTTGGATCATCATTCTCTTCCATTAGAGTTTCATCAGTCCTTTCTATAACTTCATCCAATGTAGTTGATGTTCTTTGGCTGAATGATGTGTATTCTTTTGTAGACGATTCTCCTCCTGATTAAATATGAACATCATTTACGTCCGCAGTAGTCTTCGTCTCCTTTATGAAATGATGCATTGGGTCTGCCTGCTTCTGAAGAGCAGCATTATTTTCAGCCTTGCATTTAGAATTTTGCGCATCGGATGATTTCTTCTGTTTCCATGTAATCAAAATTTCACACTGAAATTTAAATTTTAAAATTCAATTCTAATTATTAAATATCTAATCTTTCTTTTAAAATAAATCATAACATCTGTTAAATAAAGATATTAAATCGATTTTCAGCAGGAGTTTATAATTGCAAATGAATGTATAAAGGATAATGAAGCAGCGCCGCCAATCCTGGACTTTAAAATACTGGTTTTGAAAAAAAAAAAAAAAAAAAAAAAAAAAGGAAAATTTAGTAAGAAGTTTTTCAGTCTTATCTGATGAGACCCGAGGGGAAACTCATGTGGTGTGATTTAATCCCCCGGTGCACAGCTAAACCTCAACTACACGGTAAGAAAAAAAAGGAGGTAATAGAAAAGAACGGTGAGAAAACACTTAAAATTAATTCAGTTCTAATTATTAATTATCTAAAAATCTTTCTTTTAAAATAAATCATAACATCTGTTAAATAAAGAGAAAAAGTTAAAAAAAAAAATGAAGCTAATATGAAACTAAAACAATAACCTTTATGATAACGTTTTCGAGCAGTTGGTGAAGAATTAGCATCTTTCTAACAAAGGACAAGGAAAAGTTTGACCTGTGATGGGTCAAACTTAGATGCTTGCCAAGTGCTTCGTGTACAATGACCCGGAAACTTCTCTCTCCCCAAACACCAGCTAAGTCTTACTTCAACCCATTTGTGCAACGCCACAACAGCACCGAAAACAAAACAGATACCAGCTCACGGCGAAAGTTAACCAAATAACAATGCCCCTGCAAATATTTCTGTAAGAAAGAAAGGTGGGGGACGCAAGCGCCCATAGTCCCTGTCCTGTGTCAGGGCTAGCCCTGGTCCTGTGTAGCATTTAAGGTACATTTATTTTTCTTCTCTGGTAAGTGCAAATTCTTTTGCATTAAAAATATAGCTCAGTGTCTGTCCGCTGGTCGGCGCCCCTCTCTTGGTCGGCGCCCGCCTGCAAAAAAGTCCTTGCAGGCCCGCTTCCGCCGACCCTGAAAATGTTTATAATAATATTTATACAAAGTACATAACTATAACAAAATGCTTAAAACCAGGATTCATTTACCTGAATTCAAAGAGTAATGCAAAACTTGTTTCCAAATTTGAAAATGTTATATCACAAAATTTCTGAAAACGCTGCTAAATTGGGGAGAGAGGCGACGATACTGTGGGAGTTTGAAAAGTCAAATTTTCATAGGAGTTTGGCCTTGAATTAGTCAACCTATGACGTCAAAAAACCGTTCTTTGACTTAAATCTGTAGTTGCAAATGTTGGGGCAATACATTCCAAGGGGCAATGAAAACCAGTGTGACGGGGCTAGACCCCCGACAACAATAGAAACTGTTGAATGGTGTTTCCACATATCATCAGGTCAAGGAAGAAAAGTCGTTAGCAATAGCACAGCCTGGGGCTTCAAGAGAGTAGATAAAGGAAAGACCTTCAACCAGGACTTAGAAGAGAAGGGCTAGCTCATAGAGATTTTCCCCCTGAAGCAGAAAGTGAGAAGTGATGACGTAGCCATGATGACGCTGAGCGCGCCAATATAATTCACAGCTTGGAAATTAGCGTTTTTGAACCAGCGTTTAAAATGAGCTGTGTGTGAAAGATAGCTATAATTTGGAAGAGGCAATGTTACTGCTTTATGAATTTTAGACTGAACCATTAAAAAATTTAATAATGCTTACTCAATTTTAAAATAATAGATAAAATGTGCTACTCTTTTAACATAAAGTTCCGCGGTTTTTTTATTTTTATTTGCAGGTTATTTTATTTAATGCACGTTTATTTCTAATCATTTCTTTATTTGAATGCTAACTGAGAGAATTTTTATGCTGCTCCTAAGATAACTATAATAGCAGCTATTTAAATTTACTCAAAAAACAACTTTACATTGACATAGGTTTAAACATATATGACATATATGGCAACATTTCTGCTAACCTACGTTTGATTTTTTGCCTAATTGTAAATTTTACATTGTTATAATTCTCTTCCGATTCAATATAATAGATATTTTTTAAATAATTTTGTAATTTATACTTATATCTATATTACAATTAAATAAATGTATATAAGATTGTTACCTTAATTTTGACAAAATAGCTTTATTCAGAGTACCTAAAGCAGTTACTTAATTTTTCAAAAGTGTGAGTAAAGGAAACAGGTCTTTTTATGCCAATTACTTTGATGTTTTATACTATTATATTTTATCTAGAATGCTAATCTAGCACAAAATCTAATCAATAATTAGTTACAAAGGATACAATAAGAATAACTTTAACAAGTACTTTACAAAATTATTTTGTTAAATACTTGTTATTCTTGTTAATACTATTTTGGTACTATTCATAATACCGAAGAGGCCCACCAGCGGCCGAGCGGTAAAGTCGCTGAACACTGGTAGTTCGGTCCGAGGTTCTAATCCCGCGAATGGGCTGGCTGCATGGGTGTTTTCGTGGTTTTCCCCATGTGTAACGTGTATACGAGCCAGTTTCCCTTAGAAAGTCCTCCACGAAGGCATCCCTCCCCTTAGGCAGATAGTTCTAGTGTGCTTTGCCATAATTAAATACACACATACAGATAATACCGAAGATATTATCGATTAACTCATAGAAGTCAGATGCTTTCTGATTTCCTGTGGGGTAGAGTATACCTTTTGCGGAACTTTTTGAAAATAATGTTTTCTCTGGAGCGACTTTTTGTCTCTCGTTTCCCTTGACCATTAAATAATTTGGTTTTAGTTTGTGACACAATTTGATTTCTTCTCAATCTCTATTTAAAACCTCTTTAATCATATCAAAATTTAAAACAGTTACATCTTCTAAAACAAATCCTCTATCTAAAACGCGGTTTCTCAGTAATTTGAGGCAGAGCGCGAAATGAGACCTCTGATTAAAACAAACTGCACATTTTAAAAAGAACCAACTTAGTCCAGTTTAGAGTCATAGCAGAGTTTTCAATCTATATGCATTTCGTCGAAACTGAGAACGCATATTTTTTCTACAGAATACAAATATTCGTCTCTTTTCTTCTTTAGAGTAAGAACATTACTTTGAATTCTTGGACTACACTAAAATTTAGAAAACACTAAAAAATAAAATAAACACAATTTCTTTAATTTGATAACACTAGGTAAAGATATTCCAATTTTTTTTTCTTTCCAAAAATCATAGCTTTAAGATGACAGAGCTCTTATGACGATGCTACGTGAAATATTTTCACTAGTCCACCTGATTTTTTTCTTCTTTTTCAGTAATGCATTAATCTGCGTCTTTATAAAAATAGGCTTTAGACATTTTTCCAAATTCTCCGATTTGTGCTCCTCCCCCTCCCAAATTTCGCTATTTGAGATTTTAATTTCTGATACCAATTTCTGTCTAGATGTCGTCCACCTTCTTGGTCGCTGAACAAACATTCTAAAATTGTTCTTTTCTCTATTTTTCAATACTTTAATACAATTTAATACAATTTTCTAAGGATATTATTTTGTTCTTCAAATTATCAATGCATTCTTGTTTATCCTTAAACATTCAGGATGATCTACATTTTCATTTGTGAGTTTTATTTCAAAATCATTAAAATTTGATTCATTATTGTCATCATCAATTTCGATTTATTATTGTCATCATAATTTACTTTCGGCACAGCATTCCATTCCAACAGTTTCTTTTTGTGGCTATCCAAACAAGCGATTTTTCATATCATCTTCATAAACACTGCATAGAAAATGTTCGCTGCAAATTTTTCCGCTCTTCACATTAATAGAATCTTCTCTTTGACATCTGTGTATCCATACATTTTTCAAAAGCAAACTCTCATTTGGATCCTTTGGTCCCATGAAATAAAATATCTCACCCTTTCATACTTCTGTAAGTGCTACGGCACGTTACTGCAGCGCAAAAAGCCATATTACGTAAACGATACTTTACAATATAGAATTTAAAATAAAAACTGACTAAAATTACATATATATAAATTATTTCAAATATATACATTATTAGAAAACAGATATATATATTATTAAAATTAATTTGGGATATGTAACCTCTAGAAAATCGTTTCGCAGCTCAATGAAAATACTGTTTTAAACGCGGGAAATCAGGACAGGTGGCATCACAGTGACGTCAGGTTATTGCCTGTTACGTCCCCCCATTAGGCTCGCGTCGGCGAGGAGTCGAACAAAGAAATGAGCTAGCCCTTCTATTTATCCCTGCCTTCAACTCTAAACTAATCTAATACAAAATGTTTTAAAATTAAGAAAATAGTTCTAAGATAATAATTCTGCACTGACGAAATATTGCAGGAAAAGGTGAATGATTTAAACAGCCTTTGAAGTTGGAAAAATGTAATATTTAACAGCATTAGTTAAATTACAGTTGTCGAACATGCATAGAAAGTTCCTGTAATACAAACTTATATGTACAATTATGGGAAAATCGAACACTTATTTGGGTGTAATTTTATACTCTAAAGGGGTTATTCCTCATTAAATGGGTATTAGTAAGGAATATTTAACTGATAAAATGGATATTTATGAATTAATTTCTGTATTCGAGATGGATGAACGTTAAAATGTTCGAAAATATGGCGGAGATTTGGGTAAAGTGGCTCTTACTGTTTCTTTCTTTGGTTCCTTCTGTAAATACATATATATTGGTAATGATATATGTTGTGTAAAGGTATGGTAGTGTTTCACAAGATTTCATACATAGGAGAATAAATTGGTACATAAATTAATAAAAACTGACACTCACGAAAGAAAATCCTAGTATAAGAAATTGAAAAATAGACTATATATGCAATTGTCTAGGGAAATTTAGTTGGAACTGAATTATGTTACAAAAAATGTGTTAATATTATGCGCTAGAAATAAAAGTATATCAATAAAAAAATATCAAGTGATGAAATGATAACCAATGGGTGAAATCGATGGTCATTCACATCTAATTCGATACTGGAAATGTGAATCAGGAATTGACAACAAAAAAATTTTCATTGTTTATGGTCGACATCCCACCTTTGACACTTGTAACGGTGTAAAAGAAGCTACTTCCAGGAACTTCAAATTAGTAGTTATTCTTATAAAGAATTCCTTGATGATTCCTGCTTAGTAGGTCTGATGTCAATGTTTCCTAATGTATGGTGAACATATTAATTTGAAATTTTTTATCAGTTGGAGCCAAAGACTGAAAAAAAAAATCACCGAGTGGTGGAGAAAATGTTAATTGTAAGGTCGTATGAATATCTCATTTGTGAAACGAGTCTGATATTGGTATTGGTATAGCGAAAGTATTATTTAAATGATTTTGAATGGAAATACGAGAAGTAAATGTAAACAACAAATTACAAAGCCTTTTTTGTTCGAAAGGATTCGTGGTTTTTCGAAGTGTAAATTGAGCATCTATGGTTTTCTGCAAGTTATTTACAGGGTGATCAGCGAATAAGCCCTGATTTCAAAATTAAATATCTCTACAACAAACATCGATAGAATTATGCGGTATACTGCACGTTCATTAGCAAAATTGTAAAAATGGTGTACAAAACTTTAGAAAATTTAGTTACGAAAATTGTTAACAGATGGCGCTCTGCGCTGAAAACTCTTTCTCTGAAAGGAGTAAAAAAACAATAAAGTGAAGCAGCCTTTGCAATCAAAATACAATTGTTTCAAAATGTTCACCGTTCGAAACAATGAGGTGGCGTAAACGAACAATGAAATTTGACATCACGTCTTGCAATGTCTCAACGGAAATGGAATCACATGCAACATCAATCAACGATTCAAGCTCATCTAGAGTAGCGGGATTGTTTCGATAGACAGTGTCTTTCAATGCGCCCCACAGAAAGAAGTCACAAGGACTCAGATCGGGAGAATATAGAGGCCAAGCTATTCCTGTGTCAGCAAATTGCGGATAATCTATCGCAATATACCATTTTCAAAGTATTCATGAAGAAAGCGAAAATTTTTATCTGCTCGATGTGGTCGAGCCCCATCTTGCATGGAACCAGTCGATACCTGATCGCGTAACGTTCAGTAGTTATCGTTTCTCGTACGAAAAATGGTCCGATAATGCCTCTTTCGCATACCGCAGCCCGTGCAGTAACTTTAAGCGAATGCAGTGCTTTCTCTTCAGACAAATGAGGATTTTCGGTACCCCAAAACCTCCAGTTTTGTTTACTAACGATTCCATTCAAATGAAAATGGGCCTCATCTGTGAACCAGATGCAGCTAACATCAAATCTGTCGTTGTCGACCATTGTTAGAATCTGATTCGCAAAGTCAACCCTTTCTTGTACAGCTTTCATGGGTATGGCCTGATGACTTTGAATTTGTAGGGAAACAGCCGTAGGCTATTTTTTAATATTTTTTGTGTGTTGTGTACTTCAAACCTGTCTCTGATGCCATCCGTCGGATGAATTTCCTAGGATTTTGCTGAATAATTCCAGAAATTTTGGCTGCATTTTCAGGAGTGACTACAGTTTGTCTAGGCCCAACTTTTCCCTTTCGATCATCAGCCACGCTGCCAGTCCGTTCAAATTTCGCGAAGAGCATGCGAATGCTTTTCGCATCGGGTCCAACTGGAACATTGAATCGGTTTTGAAAACTGCGATGTGTTACCGTAGGACTGTGTTCTAATTGGTGAAATTCCAGAACAAAAAAAAAAAAAAAAAAAAAAAAAAAACACGTTGTTTAATGGAATACATTATATCACTTTCTACACTAGCCTTTTTTCACCAGCCAACAGTCGTACTGATAACTTTCGAAATCGAAATCGAAATCGAGTGAATGGCTAGGCGGCAATTAGTAGCCAACCGCTACTTTAACCGTCTCTGTTGGTAAATTGCCCTAAGGCGTTGGTATTTAAGTTTTTAATTAAGGCGATTTACGCCACGGGAACTAAGCGAAACTTGTCAATTTTTGTGAAATGTACGTGGAGTAGCATCTGGAATTGCCGTTCGAGCTGTGACAGCAAAGAATGTCTATGTACCCCAAAACTCAAATATTTGCTTTGACGTGAAATTAATAACAGCTAAAATCTATCCATGGAAATTTTAAGTATTCAGTTAAAGACACTTCCTGTGAAGTAATATATTTCTGACAGAATTATGTACCTTATTCTACACGTTTGTAAATCAAAGGATTACGCAGAAGCAAACGCAATGACATGTCCTTGACATTTGGCCTAGGTACCAAATAAAAATTCTTTGGTGACAGTATTCGCTAGGCGGAGGGAGATGATTGGCTGGAGCCTGTCACGTGGGTGTTCACCCATCCAAGTTCAGACTCCGAACAAAGTAGCTTACGCGTGCAATGAGAAATATTGGATATATTAATAATTATCAAGTTTTGAAACAGGTTATCCAGATTGGAATAATTAAACTAATATCGCGATCTAAATGAAGACAAATGGCACAACTGAGTGCAACAGATTAGCTAAACAAAATATTCAAATTCCTCCTTGCTGTAAAACACAGATTGGACAGTGGTAGTCACGTGGAAGTCACCCTCCCGTGAACTGTCCCCAGCCCATGCATCATGAAATAGTAGATATCACAATTCAGTGAAGTATTGGTCTGAGAAATTAAAAACATAAAAAAGTTCTTGTACAACACTGAGGCACATAAGTTACTGAAACTATACACCATGTACATAAAGGGACGGCGGTATTTGAGCGAAGTAGCAAATGGTGAAAAATACTTTACACTAGCAATAAATAATCAGAGCTTTGAAGATCTAGGTACACGGATCATGTCCATAAGTCCACAATATTACAAAAGTCTCTGATATAACAATAAGAAGATTACGAAAATGGCAAATATAAGTTGTGCTTTGAAGATCCAGGTACACGGATCATGTCCATAAGTCTATAAAGTTTCAAAGACACTGGTAAAATGACACAATGAAGATTAAATAAAGATAATAGTACTATGTACAATATATATACATGTTACGGTCAAACACCGAAATCTGGAGAATGTCGACTTTCACCGGTGAATGTCAACATTCACATAGTCTCTTGGTGTATGTCCGAAATATTTTCCAAATACTCTTATTTCTGACTTACACCGGTCAATGTCGACATTCACCATGTACTAATGGTGAATGTTGAACATATAACAATATTATATTTTCTTCTCCGTAATCCAGTCGCAAATAAACGCACTTGAGACTTGAAATAAGAACTTAAGAACATGAGAACCTAAAACGCACAATACATTCAAAATGAGAAAGGAAAATAATAGAAGTTAAAAACTTACTTAATTAAACTATTATGGCACTTTATGACCTCTCTTTTCGACTTTCACCAGAGCATATTTTTGATTGTCGACATACACTGAGTGTGGGAATATACAAGAATGTAGTGAAATATTCGGTCTTTCACCGACGTATTTGGTGAATGTTGATATTCTCCGGTGAAAGTCGACATTCTCCAATTTCGGTCTCTCACAGTAACATACACATTTCACCATTTACTGTTATGGAAGATGGCTCTTGGGCGCTTTGCTGCATTTTCTATTGTAGGATCATAATTTATCAGATCACGGATGTGTTTGTATTGAGAAAGTTCTATTTTAGCATAGAAATTGTGGCTTGTGATGAGAATTTGATCAGCTATGGGTCTTATTTTTATTTCTTTGTGTATCTGCAGGTTACGTACGAACCATGAGGAGTCAACAATTTGCCTGAGTATTTTGTTCTGAAAGACATGTAGTTTGTGTCTATAAATCTTATACACAGTGGCCCAGATAGGCACTGCATAAAGTAGGATGGGTCTTATTAAGCTGATGAATGAGTGAGTGAGCGCCACCAAGGAAGACCACTGACCTGGCCTTAGACTCACAGTGTGATATCTTCCTGGCAGAAACCATCTACTCTCTGCTCCACCCTGCTCCGGGAACGCAGCCGAATAGACGGCTAAGAGCCTCATAAAGTCTACATGTAAGCTTGGATATTGTTGTACGGGGAAAGAGTATCCTGTTATGGACTACTTAAAATTAAGCAAAGAAGTAATCAAAAGACTGTTAAGAATCGCTGTTAGAATAGACAGAAACTTGTGTTAGATAAAGTAAAGATAGGAGGACTCTGCCTGAAAAATTAACTGCCGTGGATTTTCTGGACTTGCTAAATGTCTACATGCGGGTGCTAATCCTGACACAACCTGTCATATATTTATGGGGCTTTTGTAAAATCGCTGGTCCTGGATGGAGGAAAGATGTAACCTATTAAATTATTGCACATAGTAAACTTTAAAAAAAAAAAAAAAAGGGAGAGAGAGATTAAAAAATGATTAAATAAAATCCTAGCGCCCAAACATAATTTAACGCAGATAACTTTCCATGTTCCTGACTCTTATGTAAGAACATTTAAAAGATTGTGTACCTGTTATCACTAAGATAACAAATTCCTGCATAATTTAGTTCTTTGCGCATACTTAAACTGTAGTTGTTTTACAAATTGAACCATTCACCTACATTTTCCTTCGGAGTACTTGCAGACAGGATAACACATACATAAGTACAAAACTGAATATTAAAGCGAAAAACTAACATGATACTGAGTACAGAAACACAGAAAGCTGATCCCTAATGCCTGCATATATAACACTTAAAAATGCATACGTAATACATGAAAACTAAAACTAAAACTGATAAACATAATACATAAAATTGATAATTAGGTAATGCTATGTAGTCTAAATCCTAGCCAAGTACGAACTTACCTTCATAGTACATGCAGAGAAATAATAAATACAGACTTGAGTACAGAAAAGTACAGCACCATACTCAGTGAAACTGATATCTGATTCCTAACACTTGAATACATAATGCTGATATATAATTACAAAGAGAACCTTACCTACATTAATTCCATAGTTACTTTTATCACCTTAGAACATGCACATAATTTATAAAAAACATAATTAAGCACGTAATGCTGATCACTAGGGAAGAGATTCAAACATGCAATTGATCACATAAATACAGATTTCTCTTCACTAAAATTTACATAAAAAGTTGAATATTTATTAAAATTAAGAAGGCAAAATTGCCATACCAATAATAATATCATTCACAAACTTAAGTTGAGGTGATAATATAAGTTGACGTTGCCCTTCTTGAACCTATTTATCACAAACTTGTAATTTAAATACACGATTAGTAAGTGTAGGAAAAACTCATTGCTGTTGAAGATTTTACTGGCTCAATTTGGTCTTGCGAGTCCTAGACCTGTACATTAATTGCTAAAGTAAACATTTTAAAGAATATAAGCAGGTTGTTGCCATAATCCTAATTATCTAAGTTAGTCTTGGGTTGAGAGGTCCAAGGTGTGTGACCCGCATACTTATCAGATTGATTTAGTGTGATTTATACATTTTATGATTCAGAGCGCTAAGCACTTGATTATTTCTATTTGGGGACACTTATCGTCGTATTAGAGAATACTTTCTCTGACAATGGCTGATTGCCGCTTGTAGCTTTTTATTTGCTGTTTTGTTTTTCTCATATTTGCCGGCCATTGTGGCCAGTAAGCTTGACTTGGCTTTCTTATATGGTACTGTGCCGTGTTTGTGCAGTGGAAGACGTAGTGGTCTGGATCCCCCACCTCTAAACATTGATATCTTTCTGTGTCACTCAGGCTGAATCTATGCAGATAGGTCAGGAATGGGCCATGACCTGTATAAAACTGTGTTTGACTACCACTATTGCAATTTATCTCTAGGTTGTTTTTGGGAAGACCTAGATCTTGTTTTTGGGAAGACATATATGTTCTCCTTCCTGTATCTGCTGTGTTCCATCTGGCTTGTCATCTGTCTATCAGTTGTTTTAGAGTGATCTTTTTGAGATGAGACCTAGGTAATTTATCTGGCAGTTCTGTTCTTGAGACCTCCTTTGCCGCTTCTTTTGCCAGGGTGTCTGCTTCCTTATTCCTGCATGGCCTTTCTGATGGCAGAAGACTGAGGAGGGTTTTTCTAAGTTCTTGGACATACTGGCTTCTGCTTTTGTAACCTTTGATTGCGTCAAGGCTAGAGGCAGAATCACTGTAAATAGTAATTTGGGTAAGTCTGTTCCTCTTCACATAATTAATCGCTGCTTTAAGTGCTGCCAGCTCAGCTTGGAATACTGAGTTCCTACTGCCAAGTCTTCTCTTCCATTTATACACAACTGTATCACCTGTTAATACGCAGAAGGCAGTGGCAGTACCCATCTCGGGTTTTGAGCCATCTGTAAATACAGCTGTGTGATTATCTTTTGGTGTCACATAGTGGCCTAGAATACACTTTTTAGATGTGTTTCAGCCGGATGTCCTTGCGTCACTGGTTTGTGTTTTTCAAAGTCTTCAGCAAAGTGGTGTTGTTCCCATAGAACTCCGTCCTCACCTAGCCTTAACACTCTTTCAATTAACGACTCCCTTTCCGCTTGCAGGTCTAGCGGAGGAATTCCTGCCAGAACCTGCAGAGCTGTCGTTGAAGTAGTTCTGTAGCCCTTTCAGATGAGCAAGAGTTGCAGCCTTTGCATGGACAGGAGTAATCTACGCATACTTACGTTGAGTGTATTTCCCCAGATCGCTGCGCCGTAGAGAACAATTATTTCTGTAATTGCTTGGTACCACCTCTTAAGCACCCATGGTGGTGCTCCCCACAGCAATCCTGTTGTATTGGTGAGTGCGATACATCTTTACCTGAGTTCTTTTAAGTGGGAAATCCAAGAGAGATTATTTTTGAGGATAAATTTTAAGTATTTTATGTTTGGAGAGCATTTTACTGAGCTACCGTTGAGTCTAATGGTAGGATTTCTTTTCATTACTCTTTTTCGCCCTATAAATAGCACGGTAGTTTTTTTGGCTGAGATCGTAAGTTTATGTGTTTGTGCTCACTCTAAGAACCTATTTAGTGCATTTTGTGTAATTTTCTCGATATTCTTTCTTCCCGAAGTTACTAGAAAGAAATCATCCGCAAAAGCTTGCAGATGTACTCCGATCTCCATCTCAAAAATTTGGAACGCTGAATTAGCTACTAGGCTCCCTTTATGTCTATAGATATTACTATTGAGTGATTGTCTTCCTCTCTGTTCTTTTTCAGCACTTTCAGGAGATCCGCTACTGCCTGTTCCGTAGATATTCCTTCACGGAAGCCATACTGTTTTTTTTATTAATTACTGAACTTTTATTTAGGAAATAATTTAACCGCATTAGAATGATCTTTTCTAGAACTTTGCTAATTGTAAGAAGAAGACTTACTGGGCGGTAGGAGGTCGGAATCCCAGGGATCTTTCCCATTTTTGTGAAACAGAGCGATCTCTGCAAGCTTCATATCTTTCGGAAAGTGTCCGAAAGATCTAGCATGCTTTGCAGACTGAGTGGATCAGCTCTGGAAATTCATTATGCAATGCCTTGAGTATTATATTGTCTAGGCCATCCGGCCCCGGTGCCTTTCTCCTTTCCAAACCATTTATGATTAAGTCTACATCCTCTATTGTTGGTGGAAGATAGTCTCTATTTTTGGAAGACCAGAATTTTCCCTGAAATTGCGTCCTTATTAATGTATGCATTTCTGATATTTTTGTCGGGATCATCTGAAGGAAAAACCGTTTTCAGTATTACCGAAAGAATATTTCTTGTATTTGGTGCGTCAGGGGCCACATTCGCAGTCAATTGAGTCGGTCTAAAGACCTTACCTGCGGCGATTTTTTGTATTTTCCCAAAAATTTCCGGTATTCTACTACAGTGTTCCTGCCAGGAGTCGGATTTGGCCTTTATTATCTTTAGTTTGTATTGCGCAAGTGCCTTCTTGTACGTCTGCATTTTCTGGTCCCTTTGTATGGGATCTGTTTCTGACTGTGCCAGTCTTCTGAGCGCCCGAACAAGCTGGTATAGAGCTTCTTCTTGAGACTGGTATAGATTAGTATTAGGTATTAAGCTGGTATAGATCTTCTTCTTTAGACTGATATTTAATTTAGCATTTCTTCTTATTAAAGGATAAAGAGACATTTTAACAGCGGTAGCTTTGCGCAAGGCATACTCCATGTGTTCTTTGAATAACAGCTGTGAGTCGAAGACCACTCCTAGGTACTTGGTACTTGAAACAATTGCTAGGGGTTGATCATTAATTTTTATATTTACATTTACAGGAGTGAACTTCCGATGACGTCTGAAAAGGAGAAATTGGTTCTTTGAGGGATTTACTTTTAATTTCCATGAATCATAATAGTGTGCTATGATATTTACTGCACTTTCAAGTTTATCTACAGCGAGCTGAGGTTTTAGCGACTTGATTAAAATTGCTGTGTCGTCCGCATATTTTACTACTTTTGCATTCAAAGGAACCAGCATATCATTCGTGTAGATATTGAACAGAAGCGGTCCCAGAACGCTTCCTTGAGCCACTCCGCTTTTAATTTTTTTTCTTGAAGAGAGAGTCATTAATTTTTACCTGAAAGGTCCTGTTTTTAAGATAGCTTTTCATGAGCTTAATAAAACTGATAGGCAGATGAACAAGGTGCAGCTTGTAGAGGAGACCCTCATGCCACACCTTGTCAAATGCTTTTTCTAGATCTAGAAAACAGCTGGCGATTGAGTTCTTTTTTGCGAAGGAGTCTGCAATGAATTCTGTAACGTTTAGTAGTTGGTGCACGATGCTATGACCGGCTCTAAAACCAAATCGATCTTTACTTATAATGTTCTTATCCTCTACATGCTGAGTTAATCTCTTTTGGAGCACACGCTCATATACCTTTCCCAAACTGGGGAGAAGGCTGATCGGACGGTAGGAGTTTAAGTCCTTTGGGTTTTGCCCGGCTTGACAAACGTAATTATCTGCGCGTGCTTCCACTGTTGCGGGAAGTAATTGGGCCTCATACAAGCATTGAATATGTTTGTAATGAGGACTATGTAGGTTCTTGGAAGAGCTTTGAAAACCGTATTGGTGAAGCTATCATAGCCAGAAGCTTTCCTGGACTTTAAGTTGCTAATTATATTACTTATATCTGTTGGAGAAGTTGGGTTGAAGTGATTATCACAATTTATGTCAGCTAGGTGGTTAATGAAATTATCGAATTCTTCATCTGTCTCTTCATTATTAGAGGCATGATTGGTGAAAGTCTTTTCCAAGTGCTGCGCAAGGGCTTCAGCCATGTCATGTGAGAAATCCATGGAGTCTAAGAAATCGTCCTAACATTTTGATCTGTACTCTAGGAGGAGGGTCTTGATGTTCCTAATTTTTCTGTTCAGATTTCTTTTAACAGTGGGATCGCCTGTTCTTCGCCAGATTTTTGCTGTGCGGTTTTTGTCTTTTATTTTCTCAATGATGTGGTCGGCTAGTTTGTCCCTCTTATAATCTTTGAATTTGGTGGAATCATCAAGGGCTTTCTTAATTTTACTATTGATATTAGTGATATTGTACTCAATGTCTACAATATAGGCGAGAGCCGGGTGTGCGGGTAATTTTTCCAGAGAGTTATTGAATTCCTGCCAGTTTATAATTTTCTTTAGAGGCAAGGTCTTCTCAAAGCCATGGTAAGTAAATTTAACAGGGAGATGGACAGAGGTTAATTGATTAATCACCTGTACGAAAGGGATTTGCTGGATATTTTTTGTAATAACAATGTCCAGAACATCCGAGCTGCCTGTATGATGATACCTGGTAGGTTCCGTTGGTTCAAAAATTCGGCCATTCTTAAGAGCATAGGTATAAAGTTTGTTACCATTTGTGTTGTAACAGCTTTAATATCGTTATTAATCTCTCGTGCATTTGAAATAGATGAATAATAAAAAATTTACAGATTACTGGCAATATTGAAATGCAGGCTCGAGAGCTGCATGCATTTTCTCGCACGAAGCATGTAATTATTTTTTTTTAAAAATAAGTTTATAGAATATGTTTTCTCTTCTTGTTTGTATGTCGCCATTTCTGAGTGTTAAATAAAAGTTATTGCTGTGTTCCATCATTGGAGTTGCTTCATATCACCAAAGAAGCATCACAGTCTTAATTATTTTGGAGGCACCGACCCAGATCGAATAACCGTGCGTATTTTTATTTTATTAGTTTATCACTGAACGTAATATTAGTGATACCAGGTTATTATTTCGTGTTAATATTAAACTACTTTATTTTATTAGTTCATCACTGAACGCAATATTAGTGATACCAGGTTATTACTTCCTGTTGATATTGAATTACCTTATTTTATTAGTTCATCACGGAACGTAACTTCCTGTTCATATAGAATTGCTTTATTTTATTAGTTCATCACTGAACGCAATATTAGTGATACCAGATTATTACTTCCTGTTAATAATAAATTGTCTTATTTTATTACCTTATTTGATATTATATTTAATATTCATTTTAGTTGTCCATACGGTAGATATATATATTGCTCTGATATTATTCTTATTTTAATCACAATTAATGTGGTAGAGAGCATGAACTTCATATAATTTAAATATTTCATTTTTGAGCTATTTTGAGGAAATATAAGGAACACAGTGTTCGTTAATTTTAAACATAGAAACAATGTCTTACTTAGGAAGAGCTCGTAAGGAAGATTTGCAAAATCTCGCAGCTGAACTGGGAGTTCATGTGACTGCAGATTTGAAAATAGTTGATTTAAAACAGAAAATTGTTGAAAGTAGAGATTATGATGAAGTCTTCGTCAAAGGAGTCTTAGACACAATAATAGAAGAACGGAAAGAGAGAGAGGAAAGACAAGAACGTAGGAGACAGGAAGAAGCAGAAGAGCGGAGAAGGAACGAACAGTATGAATTAGAGAGATTAAGACTTGAAGCAGAGACAAAGTCTCAAAATACCGGACAGATCCGGCCGAAAACGGAGCTGCGTCACCTTATGCAGAAATTCGATGACAAGAAAGGAGATATCAGTCTATATTTGCTATTGTTTGAAAGACAAGCAGAATGGGCTAAAATTGATAAAGAAGAATTTGTATCTCATTTACTAGGACTACTTCCTTACGAAGTAAACCAGTTAAGAGCTAGAGAACCCTCCGATAAAGCTAAAGACTATGAACACGTGAAAAATTTATTGTTAAGACGGTTTAAACTAAGCCCGGAAAAGTTTAGGCAGAAATTTATGAAACATCAAAAGAGTACCGAATCCACATGGGTGGATTTCAATTATGAAATAGAAAATTATTGCAAAGAATGGGTGACTGGTCTAGGAGTTAAGACTTTTGATCAGTTGCTAGATTTGATGGTGCTTGACCAACTTAAACGTCGAGTTCCTCTGAAATTCGAGATCATTTTCTTGATGAATAGGTAGAGATGATTTCATCTAAAAAATTAGCTGAAAAACTTGATGCCTATGAAAACGTTTGCGGAAACTTTCAAAAAAAGCCTGTAGTGGATCGGCAGAAAGAAAGATACAATGCACTAACTCAAGGTAAATTGAGTTCAGATAATAAAAATAAAACTGAAAAAAAAATTGTCATCAGGATTTAATTCGCAAAGCTGGTTTCATAGACCTAGAAGTCCACGTCCAGATGATAAATATGAAAAACGAAAAACGCCACAATGCTATCAGTGTGGGTCCTATCAACATTTAAGACCCCAATGTCCAAAACTTGAGAATAGTACTGAATCTCCGGCTAATCTTAACAGAATTAGTGCAAAACCAGAGGATAAATTTCTATTACCTTATACTAGTATTGGTTACGTAAATGGTCATAAAATTCCTATATTAAGGGATTCAGGTGCTAGCATTGATATAGTTTGTCGCAAATACATCACGCCGGAAATGCTGACAGGTGAATATGTATGGGTGCAACAGCCATTAGATTTGAATCCAACCTGTTTACCATTGGCTGAGATCGAACTAAATTGCGATCTTGGTCGAGTAATAACTAAGGCTGCCATTATTAGAAATGAACTCGACAAAGGAAGGTATTTATTAGGCAATCGAACTTTTGCGCTGTTGAATAAACAAAGAAAGGAATCTGATAATCATCCTCCCCAGGTTAATGCCGTCTCTACTAGAGTTCAAAGGAAAAGAAAAATAGCTGAAGAGAAGATCTTGGAACCGATGAAAGAAGAAAACAAAGCATCCAGAGATATCTTTGAAGAAGTTAAATCACCGGAATTAAACGTGGAAGATTTTCACGAAAATTTGAAAAACGATGAAGAAATTAATACTGAGAATCATTTTGCAATGCAGCGTTATCATCATCTTTCGGCTTTTGATTTAATATCAAAGCCGCTACTAATAGACGAAGAAAACAATTGTCGAAAGCAAATGACAAATGAATATTATCCAAAAGGCACAGATGAACTGAGGAAATGCTTTGCTGTGAATTATAGCCGAGGAACTGGTCCACCATGGAAAAAATCTAGGCGCCGTCAAGGAAAAAAAGGAAGACTAATTTGATCATTTTGCATCTTTTTCTACTTAAATGTGGTATAAAAATATTTTTTAAAACTTAAAAAATTTGGCCTGAAATTTGGAAACTTATGAGAGAAGTTAGTTACCTTTTCTCTTTAAGCATTTGAGCAAGCCGAGCTTGTATACTTTCGAATTTTACAGAACTTTTCCCTTCGGCAAAAGTCTCTCCGTTGGGGGAGAGGTTGTAACAGCTTTAATATCGTTATTAATCTCTCGTGCATTTGAAATAGATGAATAATAAATAATGTACAGATTACTGGCAATATTGAAATGCAGGCTCGAGAGCTGCATGCATTTTCTCGCACGAAGCATGTAATTATTTTTTTTTAAAATAAGTTTATAGAATATGTTTTCTCTTCTTGTTTGTATGTCGCCATTTCTGAGTGTTAAATAAAAGTTATTGCTGTGTTCCATCATTGGAGTTGCTTCATATCACCAAAGAAGCATCACAGTGTTATTTCTTTGAGAATTCCACCTATGATGTTTAGAGTTCAGGTCCGCTGCTATAATAACAGGGTGAGTGATATTGTTAAAAATTTGCAAGTCATTGTTGGTGAGAATGTTTCTGGGGGGGGATTATAAGCCGAGATGATGACAATCGGCTCATTTGTGCGCGAATGCACAACGATCGCAGTGGTTTCAATGCTGCTGCTATTGGGAATATTAAATTCGTTGGCATGCAGATGCCTTTTAAATAATATCATAGTACCGCCGCCCCTGTTATGGTCTCTGCCCGTCCTGAATGCGTTGTAACCATAGATCTTGAACTTATCATTAGGTCTGAGCCAGTTTCATTCACTAGAAACACATCAATACTATGGTGATTAAGGAAGTTTGCAACTTCACCGTTCTTGTGGCGAATACCGTTGGCGTCAAAAAACTGCGAGGTTAAAACTGCTGGGGGCAGTGAGGTGAGTTCTTGAATTACTGTTAGTGTTGTTAAAATTCATAATTGATGCTTGATAAAAGTTCAAAGGCTTCCCAGCCGACTTGGATTTTTTCCAATGTTGATTTAGATTTTAAGAACCGCTCGAAGAGATTTTTTTCCTTGCAGGAATAATTTCTTCAGCCAAATTATGAAGTCGGAGGCGGAGCCTAAGTTCTCACTTTCGACAGCTGCGTCCTGATTGGTGGATGGAGCATTCTGCTCATTAACATTTTCACTGCTATTTTGGGTTATGTTTCTTCTTGGCAGAGGTGGGAATTTTCCAAGTTGATATCAGGGGATTATTTTTTGAAGTTTTTCTCGCTTCTTTTTGGAATTCTTTTTCTGCAATTTTTCTTTTCATATTATCCGGGTGCATTTCGCAACCACGGTGCGAACTGGTAAGTTTTTGTCTTTTGTGCATGTAGTAGTAATATGGTTTTGTCCGCATTTTAAACACCTGGGCTTGTGCTTAAGCGAGCACAACTGTGTCCATACCTCTGACAGTGGTGACGCTGTCTGTGTCCTGGTATGGGTCTGAAGGGAGTAATCTCATCACTTTCGAATTCAAAGCACATTTTTAAAGGCTATTGATAGGTCATTGCGATTAGAGCGCCATCTGTTAACGATTTTCGTAACTAAATTTTCTAAACTTTTGTACACCATTTTTACAGTTTTTCTAATAAACGTACAGTTTACGGCCTAATTCTACCGATCTTTGTTGTAGAGATATTTAATTTTGAAATCAGGGCTTATTCGCTGATCACCCTGTATATGTAGCTGCGTAAGTACGGAGATGATTTTATACCATCGGAATTAAGAATGACTTAAAAAACAATGAGGGTTTGGAAGAAATTTTATGTGTGTATAGAGTTACTGTTACATCTAAACTCCGAACTATCAGCGCCTCCACATCTAAACTCCGAACTATCAGCACCATTACATCTAAACTCGAGAATAATCTTACGTAAGAACGTAGTTAGAACTCTGAATCCGAACTCGATTGACTGTTAGCTGGAGAGCGCGTAATTTCATGTAATCTAATAATTGTATATAACTGTATCTAAATATAATATCTTTATTTATACAGAAGTGTCAGTTTTTATGCAAAAGCTTGGAATTATTTAGATATTTCATCGAATAAGAATTAGAATGGAACAAGCTCGGCTCCCGGGTGAAAGAAAAGGTAAGAGATTTCTTTTTACCTTTTAGAATTCTATTGAGAGATACAACAAATTTTGGCATTCCTGCCGGGACGCCCGAGCTAAGAATAAGAATTTAAATTAGAAAATAAAGATTAAGAATACAATTATTGATTACATTTTGAATTTTTGAACTGTTAAGAACATGTCTGAAGAGATTTTAAATAAATTAAAAAAGAAGCGCGCAGCTCTCCGAACATCAGTAACGAAATCGCTTAAAGATTTGGAATCGCAGCTTTCGGAAATTGATCCGAAAATTCATGATTTGGAAGAAAATTTAGAAATATTAAAGAATAATTTCGAATCGCTTAAAAGTGTCGATACAGAATTAGAACCTCTTTTTAAAGTCGAAGAATTTGATGCTGAATTCCAAAAATCTGAAGAATATCGCCAAAAGGTCGTTAAATGCAGTTTCCGTACCTCCAAAAGAATCGACGAATTAAAACGCAAATCTACTGAAACGGTAGTAAATAACCAGTTCAGTACTGATATTCAAAGCGAACCAAAACATAACGAGTCTGTTCGAATTAAATTACCTAAGTTAACTTTAACGAAATTCTACGGAGATATAAACAACTGGCTAACCTTTTGGAACAGTTTCGAGTCTGCCATTCATAAAAATGATTCATTAGATAAAATAGACAAATTTAATTATTTGAAAGCTCATTTAGGTGGTTCTGCTTTAAATACAGTCGAAGGATTACCGATTACTGCTGCTAATTACGATTCCGCAATTGATCTTCTAAAAGAAAGATTTGCGAAAACAGATGTGCTCATTTACACTCACATAAATAACATTTTGAACACTAAACCGTTGAAAATCTCGAATGATGTTCGCGCCTTTAGAAAGTTTTATGATAATATTTCTATCGAATTAAGATGTTTAGAAAATTTGGGTCAGTCTCTCGAGAATTTATCAAGTGTGTTATGTCCAATAATTCTGAAATCACTTCCCCAAGATATTTTGCTTGAGATTAACAGAATGAGTAATGGAAGTGCATATTGTAATATTAAAAGCCTGTGCTTGATTATAGCTCAATGTTTAGATTCACGCGAAAGGGCGGAAGTCATAAATAAGAATTCAGAGCATTCGACAGCGAATAGTGGGCGCCGTCAGTCTGCGTATGCAGTCCAGAAAATAAACACTCGTCATTTCAGCGATGGAAAGAGCAATAAATTAGAAACGAAAGCTTCTTCTGCTTCTGATTTAGTGTCCACGGGTATTAAAGAAAAATTGATTAAGGCATGTGTTTTTTGCGGAGATTTTTCCCATTCAAGCCATAAATGTCCTATTGCCCAGAAACTAACTAATGACGAAAAGGTTGAAATACTACTCAAAAATGGCACTTGTTTTAGGTGTTTACAAAATAAGGGTCACATCAGCAAATTTTGTGATTCTAACATTTTTTGCACCCATTGTCACTCTAAGCATTCTACGATTATGTGCAACAGAATTAATTCCGAGAGTAAAAAGGGAACGATCAAAACTGTCCAGGAAGTTGAAAATAAAGTACTTTCGAATCAAAGCAACCGTTCTGAAGTTTATTTACAAACTTTGGTCGTAGGGGTAGCTGGGAAAACCTTAAAGGGTTATTTAAGATTGCTAATAGACACCGGAAGTCAGAACACGTACATAAGTCAATATGCTGCTAAAACGTTGAAATTAGAAAAGATAGGAACTGAAAGAATTAAACATGGGTTATTTGGGGGTGTAGAAGTTTCGGAAGATCATAATCGTTATCAAATAGATTTAACTAGTTTGGATGGAAAGTACAGGTGTAAAATCGAAGCACTAGACCAGAGGAAAATTTGTTCGTCACTACCTAAGATCAAAGACGAAAAATTAATTAAAGTGATGGAAAAAAGGGGAATCCTTATCAACGACAATCATGTGAATGGAAATCTCTGTCTGTTTCAAGAAAATCCGGAAGAGATTCATATGCTGTTAGGAGCGGACACCGCAGCACAATTGTTCACTGAAAGAATTGAACATTTTGCGGGGGATTACGTAGCCTTTGAGACCAAGTTAGGCTGGACTTTAATGGGCAAGATTAAAGAGAATGCGAATACGTCGAGTTCCCTGTCCGTTCTTTCTTTATCCTTACATGTTTCGATACAAATTTGTCCAATCTTTGGCGTTTAGACACTTTGGGGATTTCAAGTGAGGAAAACAAAACGAAAAGTGTCTTGGAAGAAGAAACTCGAAAACATTTCTTAAAAAGTGTAAAACGAGATAGCTCAGGGAGATATGAAGTAACATTACCCTTTATTTTAGATAAATCCGTCTTATCCAGTAACCGTACTGTGGCAGAAAGACACCTCGTCAAAACCGAAAGTAAACTAATTAACACACGCAGAAGAAAAGATTACGAAGAAATATTTGATGAGTGGGAAGCGAAGGATATTATTGAGGTAGTAACTGAGGAAAAGGAGGAAGGAGTGCACTACTTGTCACACAGACCTGTAATAAAAGAGTCTAGTGAAACTACAAAGATACGGCCTGTTTTCAATGCATCTGCACGTTCTAATTCACCCTCTCTCAATGATTGTCTGAGTAAAGGACCAAATTTAATAGAAATTATTCCACGTATATTGAATCGTTTTCGAAAATATCGCATAGGAGTGTCATCTGATATCGAAAAGGCCTTTTGTCAAATCAAAATAGCAGAAAAGGATAGAGATTTTTTAAGGTTTCTATGGTTCGATAATCAACATAAGTTTAAAATTTACAGACATAACCGAGTTGTTTTTGGACTCACATCAAGTCCGTTTCTGCTAGCCGCTACACTTAGTCACCTTTTGACTACAGTCCCAGAAAAATTTGTAGAAACTTCTAATATTTTGAAAGATTCATTTTACCTCGATAATTCGTTAATTAGCTTAAATCACGTAGATGAAGCTGAAAATTTCGTTCAAGAAGCAAGATTGATTTTGGCTTCAGGGCATTTCAATTTGAGATGTTGGCGATCAAATTTTCGCATTGACATGATCGATGAGATAGAGAGCAAGACAAAAGTTGTCCCAGTATTAGGATTAGTATGGGATTTAGAAAAAGATAGTTTGAGTTGCAAGATCGAAGAAACATTTAACTTGAGGGAACCTATTACCAAAAGAAAAGTTTTGTCAATTACCCAGAAAATTTTTGATCCCATTGGCTTTACTGCACCGATAACTGTAATTCCTAAGCTAATTTTGCAAGAAACATGGAACGAGAAGATTAAGTGGGATGAAGATCTTCCTCTTCCCCTAAGTGAGCAGTTTGGGACTTGGTTGAACCAATTGCCTCTGCTATCTCAGATTGAAATTCCTCGTTGGTTAAATATTGATTACGAAAACGAAGATACCGTAGTGCTCCACGTTTTTTCGGATGCTAGTAAAAGAGCCTATGCCACATGTGCATTTTTAAGAGCTGAAACCATCGAAGGTGTAAAGGTTCAGTTAGTAAGTGCAAGAAGTCGAATAGCCCCTATTAAGGAACTTACGATTCCACGGCTTGAACTTCTTTCCTGTCTGATAGGTGCCAGGCTTGCCAAAACAATTCTATCAGATTTGAAACTTAAGAATTGTAGAACAGTGCTCTGGAGTGATTCTTCTACAGCTTTGGGGTGGATAAGAAGGGATCAAGCATGGGGTACGTTTGTTCACAATCGAGTACAAGAAATAAGATCGCTTACCAGAATATCTGACTGGAGGCATGTACCTGGAAGTTTAAACCCAGCGGATCTCCCATCGAGAGGATATACTATTGAGCAATTACAGAAATCGGCATGGTGGGAGGGCCCATCGTGGCTTTACTTACCAGAAGACGAGTGGCCCCATGTAGAAGAAAAGCCTGATGAAGAACTTATAAACAAGGAAAAAAGGAAAACGATTCTGACTCTTCTAAATCATGGAGACAATTTGGACCGGTACTACAAATACTTCTCTTCATATAGAAAAACCGTGAGAATGATCGCTTGGATTTTCAGGTTTTATCACAATTTAAAGAACAAAGATAAAAACCTCACTCCTGATGTCTCAGTTGATGAATTGGAGAATGCTGAAAAGGCACTTTGTAGATTGGTACAGAAAGAATCATTTACAGGCATAAACGATCCCAACGCTGAGACCAATCGTAGACCAAAATGGAATTTTAAGAGCCAAAACGAACGTCCTACAGCGTCAAGATAATGAAAATTTCCGATATCCTATCATTTTACCTTCAAAACATATTCTTGTTGAGAGACTAATTTACGAGAAACATCTAGAACTCCAGCATGCTGGTGTCAGCACTTTGATGACAAATCTTAGAGAAAACTTTTGGATATTAAAATCCAGAAAAAGTATTAGAAATATTATCAGAAAATGTGTAAGATGTAAAAGATTTGTTTCACAAAGAGTGAAAGTCGAGCCAGGATTTCCACCCGAAGATCGAGTCAGAGAAGGGGCGACTTTTGAAGTCGTCGGTGTAGATCTAGCGGGTCCTCTCTATCTCCGTGAGGGGTCTAAAGCGTGGATAGTCTTGTATACATGTGCCATTTATAGAGCCATTCACCTCGAACTAGTTACTTCTCTATCTACAGAAACTTTCATCCAATCTTTACGTAGATTCATTGCCAGAAGAGGTAGACCTTATGTGATATATTCCGACAACGGAACTAATTTTGTAGGGACTAACAGTGTTCTTAAGAAAGTTAATAGGAACGCCATATGTTCAGCTGCTTCTATCCAAAGGATACGATGGAAGTTCAACCCTCCGACCGCCGCCTGGTGGGAAGGTTGGTGGGAGAGGCTTGTGCGAATGGTGAAAGAAAATTTAAGAAGAGTGTTAGGTCGAACGTCCTTAAATTATGAAGAATTATACACTATATTATGTGACTGTGAACAAGTGATTAATTCGCGACCTATCTATTCGACCTATGTATCAGAGGATAATCAAGATCCATCACCACTGACCCCTATGATGTTTCTGCAAGAATTGCCGTCATCAGGAGTTCCTGATATGGACTACGTAGATTCCAAAGAACTAAACCGTCGAGCCAAATACCGACAGAGAATAAGACATGATCTACGAAACAGATTTCGTAATGAATATCTTGGTCAGTTGAGACAACAGGCAATAAAGAAGGGAAAATTTCAACAGTTGCAAGTAGGCGATGTCGTTCTATTGGAAGACAGCCAGAAACGACGCATACGTTGGCCTTTAGCCAAGATAGTCGAGCTTTTCCCCAGTAAAGACGGAATAATTAGACTAGCGAGGGTCAAGACAAGAAATGGTATTCTGCTTCGTCCAGTGCCCCGGCTTTTCCCGTTGGAGATCTCTACTTCCGAATCCGTTGGCCCTCCGTTCCCCGACAGAGCACCTCGAGATAGAAACGACCATGCAACTGGTCAGGCTGATCAGGCTGCTAGTATTCCAGAACCTGCCTCAAGTCCTCGAGTGATGACCAGAGCTGGACGAGTTGTTCGGCCTCCTCATCGACTGGACCTATGTGTATTGAGTTCCTCCGCATCGTCGGATCTCAATGGTGGGAGGAGATGTTACATCTAAACTCCGAACTATCAGCGCCTCCACATCTAAACTCCGAACTATCAGCACCATTACATCTAAACTCGAGAATAATCTTACGTAAGAACGTAGTTAGAACTCTGAATCCGAACTCGATTGACTGTTAGCTGGAGAGCGCGTAATTTCATGTAATCTAATAATTGTATATAACTGTATCTAAATATAATATCTTTATTTATACAGAAGTGTCAGTTTTTATGCAAAAGCTTGGAATTATTTAGATATTTCATCGAATAAGAATTAGAATGGAACAAGCTCGGCTCCCGGGTGAAAGAAAAGGTAAGAGATTTCTTTTTACCTTTTAGAATTCTATTGAGAGATACAACAGTTATGCCTGAAAGAAAATATCCTGGGCGTAATTGTGGAAAATGACGAAAGTCAATTTAGTTAAAAACAATATCATTGAGGGAAACGAATAGGAGGGAAATAGATGTTTGGCTTGCTGGAGAGAGGGATGGATAAGTGTGTAGTTGAAAGGAGGGGTACTGAGCTATTCTTAGAAATAACTAAAAAAGAAAAAAAAAATGTGTCGCGAGAATAAAATGTGATTTTCGACTGCTGGAAAGCCTACAACTGCCTCGAGTCTAAAGCGTACAAGCATTTTAAAGTGAGCCGCAGTTTACATTTCAAAGATCCTGATATAGGTTAGCATACTAACAGTATTAAAAAATCTCCTCAATTTCCAAGATGGCCTCACAACAGGAAAAGGCTTTATATGAGCTCCGTTTTGAGGTGTCCAGATCTGTGGCTAAAGCGCAGCGTGAGTTTTGTGCATTCTTTAAGAAAGATTCAGCACACAAAAATAACATAAGTAGGTGCTACCGACAGTTAAAACTCGACGTCTTTGTAACGACAAGAGTTCTAATCGACCTCGTGTGCCTGATGCAAACGTTGTTTCAACGCTCGAGGTGTTTCCAAGTCAGTAAAGCAAGCAAGGAATAGGGCATGCCAAAGCATAGAGTGTGGAAGGTGTTGCGTAAGCGGCTATGTTTTAAACCGCACAAAGTGGGATTAGTGCAAGCCCTTACACCCGCAGACAAAGTGAAAAAGCGTGATTTTTGTGAAGAGATGCAGTTAAAAGTGGAGAAAGATGGTTTTGTGGAGAGACTCATCTTCTGCCATGAAGCCACTTTCCATGTAGGTGGCAAGGTGAACAAACACAATGTCCGTATCTGCGAAAGCGAGGAACCACATGCACAGATAAAGCATCAACGTGGCTTTCTAAAAGTGAACGTTTTCTGTGCGCTTTTAGACATACTGGAAACCAGTTTGCCACCCCAGCTGAATATCAATTATGATGATTACATTTTGACACAGGACTGTGCCCGGCCCTATTTTCCCAATGTGCAAGAAATTCTTAATCATGTTATTTACCTACGCTGGATTGGTCTTTCTGCAACAGCAGGTTTTCCTTTTCCCCTGGCCACCCCGTTCGCCGGATTTAACAGTCTGCAATTTCTTTCTTCAGGAATTTTTTTTTTAAAGACCGATTTTATGTATCTCCAATGCCGTATCCCTAGAGGAAGTTTGCGATTGGATAAAGCATGTACTGAAGACCATCACGGCAGATATGCTGTACAGAGTATGGGAATAATTTTATTATCGTGTAGATGTGTGTCGGGTGACCAAAGGTGCACCAATTGAAGGATTGTTATTAATGCATCAAAAACTTAGAGAATTACCTCTGCTTATGCTGTATGGTTTGCCCATATAAAGTAATACATCGATTTATTATTAATTTTCAAAACCAAACCATTCATTTTAAAACACCCTATATACTCTTAAAATACATGCATAAAATACGTATACTTTCTTATCTTTACTTTCTTTTATAATACTAGCAAGCTAGGGGTTTCGAGGAGATCTTTTTACTAACTTTGACAGATGAGTTAATCGATGGCTATTGGCATATAGGGAGGTATACCTTTCCACGTTACACATGAGGAAAAACAGCCAGCCCGCTTGCGAGGATAGGAACTCAAGTCGAACTACCAGTGTTCAGCTTCTTGACCGCTGATTAGTGCTAACTACGATAGCTGAACAGTAAGAAACTGCCAATTAATTGCAATCAATAAGAGCATACAATAAAATAAACAGCTATTAAGTAACTTAAGAGCTAAAGCAAATTTTCTTTAACACACCATATATCGTAAATTAACGATATCATTCAAAATAAACTCTAAATTACAGTTCACAATTTACTAAACTAACTTTTTGAACCCCACTAATCTCTAGTGCAACTCAGAACTAAACTCACTACTGGCTCCTGAAGTCATATTTAGACAGAATTGTCTGGCGTTCTTAAACTTTCGGGAGAATTCATTGGCTGATTTTCACAAAAATATTACCGAATGGCAGACAGCTTGATTGCAGGAATTTTCATCAAGACCATCTGGAGAATTTTTGCCTATATATCAGCTTTTAACTGAGCTATTTTCACAATTCTATTGTTAATTGGTTCACAATTACATTTCCGAATAAAAATTAGCATCTACAAATACAATGAGTCGCAAGAAATTCATTTAAACAAAAGATACAAATACACATTAAATTAATTAATTAACACAAAAATAAATTAATTAAAATTACACATTAAATGAAGTACAATAAACAAATGAAAATACTACATAAAATCAGTAACACAATCAAATGGGATCAAATATTTAAAACAATTCTACTTGTACGATTTTCTTACGCATGTATAAATAGCCTGTCTTCCTCTTTTTGAAAGAACTGTTGAGTTTTCCTCCATCCTCTCTATTTTATTTAACTCGCAGGATACCCATTTTTTCTGTGAGCCAAAAATAAACAAAAGAATTACTGTACTAATTATGAGGAAAAGCTGCAATTACATACCATTAGAAATATCTAAGAATAGCTGATTGTAATAAACTATTATTTAAAGACTCGTATAGTACGAAAACACAGATTATTCTGCCTGCAGAAAGAGTATTAGACAGAAATCAATGGCGCAAAAAGAATCTCGCTGAAGTGGCTACTCTAATTGTTTGCTCTTAATTGGTTGTGCTGAAATGACCTCTCTATGCTTGCCACTCAACGGGGGATTTTATCAGGGTGCAATGGATCTGATATGGTAGAATCACTCAGCTGTACCCAGAGCATCTATTCTGTTTCAGCATATAATGTGGACAGGATCTGATTGTATTTTGGAAGCTCTAATTAGAGCTGCTTTTGCTACAAATCAGGATTGCAATTTCGTTTACATTTTTATATAGTAGACAACCTACGCCAGAGAATCTCAGTATGCACTTTAAGAATTTTTTTTTTCTTTCTACAGAACAATTTACAATTATTAACGAAATAAAAGGTAAAAACAACGTAAACAGTATTATTGTAAAATGGTACCATTATAAAAGAATAAGAAAAAAATCTGAAAGGTTTCAGATTTTAAAATACGTCCAAAGGGGTGTTTTTACCGTTTTGTGTGTTACCTTTATTTATTAAATATCATGTTCTTTGCACTTAAACCATAAAATTCAGTTCAACAGCAATGTGGCAAAATAATTTTAAAATGAGCATATCTTTAGAATTACCCATATACAGTTCCGCGCCCTAGAGATAAAAAGGATTTTTTCCTCGCCGTAGAGTGTTGCCATTGTTCGTTTTTAAATTTATTGTTAATCGAAAATTTGTTAAAGTTTTACAAAATGTGAAATCGATAACAAAACAAATTCCAAATTTCAAATTTGGGCTTTCAGATGCCCATATTCGCAGTAGTATTACGTCATTCAAAACTGGATGGCTCTAGGTACCGTTGTTTTATTACAATGCGAGAAAGATACTTACTTACATTTATGCAGATTTTTCATTATTTAATTTCTTCAAATACAGGGCTATAGTATTTGGTGGCAACGACTTGAAAAGTGATACAGCCTTTTAAAATTTTCAACGCAAAATCGCAAAACGAAAACAATAGTTCTTCAGGGACGAAGCTTTTTTGGACTAAAAATATGCTTTAAGTCTCCGTGAGAAATGGAAGTAAATTAAAAATAAACTAAACTAATTAATTAAAATCCCTTCACTTAACCACAACACCTTCAATTTTCTGTTATTGGCAATTTATCGCCAACACGTTATAGCAAACCTGAATTACGATTCAGAAGTTCCTACGAATTACAGTGGCTAGAACTTAAATTTCAGCGTCAATTATAAACGTTTTTTCAATTTAAAATTTACTTTTTAATTTAAAGTCTAAATTTACATTTACAAATTAACATTTTCAACTTAAAAAATTGGAGAGCAGAGGGAATTTGGGAGTTGCTGCAGCAACATCTCAGGTAAGATTCTGTGCTTGCAAATTTTCAAAACACATACAATTAAAACACTCTATAATGGAAGTTAAAAGAATAACAACAAACCCATACTTAAGTTTTACCTTATAAAATACTGATTACCTTTTCGAAAAACGCTTTTGGTTACGATTGTATCTATACCCACAGTCTATAGAGAATAGATACCAAAAGTCTATAGAGAATAGATTGGTCTATACCCGCCACCTATGCGGACTGCATAAGAATGAAATAAGATGAGTTTGGAATCGGCGAAAAAATAATCTCCATATGGTCCTAATTCAAAATTCGTAAATTAGTTTCTTTTTTCGAAGGAAAGAAAAAAAAAAAAAAAAAAAAAAAAAAAAAAACACGCTCTCTAGAACGGCTTGATTCGAAATGCGTAAATTAGGAATTTTTATCGCAGAGGTAAAGAAATATATGTATGCTGAATGCGAAATTTACAGATTTCAAGTGTGAAAGTTCTAGGGAGATGTTTATTTTATAGAAAGCTTGGAAGAAGTAAGCTTCTTTAACTTTAAACACATTGTAATCATTCTTGTAAACAAAGATTCTTATCAACATGGTTTACGTAGCTCACTCACATCATTATATATAATCATTCCATACCGCGCAGAGCACATAGGGAAAAATCCGTAGTTATGATTGGACATACTTTCCGATGACATCATTTTATCTTGTCCTAATGAAGTTTAGGTGGGATTCTTATGATTTTGTTTCTGTTGAATGAAGCGCATGAGTAATACAGAAACGTGAAAATTATCTTTTGTTTTCTTTGAACAATAATGCCAGACGAAAACATGTACATACAGAGTTCTGCAGATGACCTTCTTGTTTCATGAAGTAATAAAGTTATTAAATCCTTGAATGATTTTGTTAATATTAGAAGAAATCTTAAGCGCTTAGTTAAATAAATATCTGAGTTCATGAATTTACTGGAAAAAATCGAAACATATCGGATTACATGACGATCTAAACCCAACTGAAAAACAAATTACGCTCGTAAGTGTTATTGCAATTTTATGGTATTCTGTTCCTTTCGCACGGAAGAACATATTTCATTTGCAACGGTATATGCTGTTTCCATATTAGTGTCTATGTCTTTCAATATTCCAATATTCTGTTGCTTTAAATAAAAGAAGAAAATGCATTCAGTTTTATCCCTGAATTTAATATGCATGAAAAGAAACTTCCTAAGCACTATTTTTAAAGGTACAAAAGATGTTACATATTATAAAAATGGATAATATTCATAAAGTAATAGTATTCAGTTGAAATATACGTATTTCTGTTTCCCTGTTCCAAATCCGCACTAATCTAACTTCAAAACTAAATCTCACTTTTTCAGACTGACTACAAATATCGTGAATTTACTGTGTGTTATGCTAGCTTCTATCGTTTTTGCTATTTGCGAAAGCCTTGTTTCATGCTTTCGGAGACTGTATCTGCAGAGAATGGATATATAATGAATATGAATTAATAATCACAACACATTTAATATGAATGTTTTTAAATTAATAATACATGTATTAAAACATCTGCACCCAGTATTAAAACTCATTTACAGAGTTAGCAAACTGGAAGAAATAATAACTTTTTCTCTCAAGGGGAAATGCTTGGTTTGGTTTATGTGATTACGGCAAAGCGTCGAGGGTTATCTGCCTAAGGAGAGGGATGCCTCGTGGAGGACTTTATAAAGGAAACTGGCTCGTATACACGTTAAACCCGTTCGTGGGATTCATACCTCGGATCAAACTGCCAGTGTTTAGCGACTTTACCGCTAGGCCGCTGATGGGCCTCTCTCTAGGGAAAAAAAATCACTATATTTTTAATACTAAATTCACTATACAGTGCCGTAAGAAGTGTAATCTCATAGTAACAAAAATTCAACCTACGTCATTAACAGTAATAATCTCTTCGAAACTGTTATCAAAATGTAAACAAACGGTGTGGAGGTATAGTCTCGAGCCCAAGCAAAGTCAAGGCTATCCTAAGCGTAGAGGAAATGATGTAATCAGAAGAATATCCAATCACGAGGATGAATTTTTCCCTATGCGCGTAGCGCAGTATAGAATGCTTATAAGCTTACGTTTACCCTTGAGCTAATTATTACATTTCTTGACTTGATTATTTTGCCGTTTTCGCTCTCGAGATTTTCATTGCACACAGAAGAATCGGATTCTATCATAAATTATTAAAAGCAGCTCAACAAGCAAGCTAAAAATGGGAATTAGCAATATAAATAAGAGGCCAGCGAGAACGCCGGACAGAGTAGAGTAAACGAACAAGTGCATGAGGGAGGCTCTGACCAAAGTATGAATGTGCGCATGTCCCCTTTTAACACCTCCTGCGAATTACGACCTCCCCTTTCCCCCCTTAGGCCTTATTTTTGCCTTACTTTTGCACAGTTTGTGAAATTTGGAAAAAATGCAACATAACCCTATTTTATATCTATCAATTGAATTGTAAAATCCTCATATAAAAATCGCTAAATAAGTAAATAAATAAAAAAGAACAAAACCATATAGCTATACAAATAAACACAAAAAAAAACCAAGCAGTAATAAAAAACATGAATATTTTTGCATGAAAATTGAATTCTTAACGTCACTTCCTCCTAAAAGATTTTCTGTCCCGAGCAAGTGCAAGTCTTTAGTACAATGAAAACTAATTGAAAATTAATACCATAATATTGAGCAAGTCTATCGTGACTCACTGCTGTATGTTTAGAAGAAGATGCACAAATAGGCTCCTCTTTTAGGATATCTCCATTTTGGAAAAGACACTTAGATTTCTACTACTAGATTTGATTTCTTCACCTGAACTTTCTCTCCAGCTTGACATCGTATCTTGTCTTCATCCTCTCAGTCGCAATACTGATCTTTTCTCTGGCAAACAGATGAAGAATTTCAAGCACGTCTGCAGGTCTTTTCAGGTATTGTTTGGGTTGAAAAGATGAGTATGTTGATCTACCATAGAACAAGTCACCAGGTAGACGAAAATTATGTCCAAAATCATTTGGGTAAAGAGAAAATTCATGTCCAGGTAAACTCATGTTTACATGTAAAAATCTTTGTAAAGAAAATTTGTGGTATAGAAAATATTCTCGTGAACTACTGTTTGCCGGAATAAATAGAGACAGTTTCTGACTTTAGTGTTGGTGAACTTTAGGACTCGATTAGTAATACTTGTTCAATTAAATCTCTTTATTATGCTGCAGGATCACGGATGTAAAGGAGGGTACTGAATCTTCTCTATGCTGAAAATCTTACATAGTACTTTAGCAACTTTCCAGCTCGATAAATTTAAGAAAACCTTTTAAAAAAGTGTCTACTTCTTATTTTAGATATTGCAAGATGCAAAAAATTGCATTTTTAGACCAATTACGTATGAAAATCCCTTACCGTCCAAACATAAACTAAATAAAATGTAACAATTACTAGCACCTCTTTCATTTTGGCTTATTTTTTGATTGATATTACATGTCCTGAATTAACTTGGCATGGAATGATATTTCATGTACATTATACATCTTAAAATTTCTGACTGCATGTCAGCTCAGTACATATTTTCAAAACTACAGCTTCCAAATAGCTTACGGTAAAAAAGCCTGGATCAAAGGCTTCTGAAATGGGTTCCGAAAACAGTTTTTAAATTTTTTAGTATTAATTAAAAAAATTATATGCAGGCGATATAAATTCGTACGACGGCGTATGTATAAGCCACTAATTATATCTTGCGTACAAATGCATTATAAAAAAAAATCTTCCAGTTTGATATTGTACACATAGGTGCGTGCCCTTAGTAATACCGTATTTACTGGTGTAATAGTCGCACGTTTTTTGCCAGTTTTTCATTGTGAAAGTCTATGTACGACTATTATGCGGAGAAAATCTACTACACAATATTGTACACTTTTGACGAGTTTTTCTGCTTCAAAACGGGGGTATGACTATTACGCGAGTAAATGCGGTAATTTCTACATACAAGGTTAATATGATGTACAAATTTTGGTGCCTTCTGGCTTATATTCTAAATTATAGTTGTTATATAATTTACAAAGATTTACATGTTTGGGCCAAAAATAATGTACGTACATAAAAGGTACAAATATTTTTATTAATGTTTAGGTGCTAAAACTGGATGTGAATTTTTTTAATGATAGTCGATATTTGTCTAAGACATTTTTGGAATTGAACTAGAAATAAGATATTTGTAGTTATAGTTAAACTATTTTGTCAGAAAACTTTTTATCACGGGCTATTTTGTCATGCGCTATTTTGACGGGTCACATTTTTAAAACAATCCCAGCATAACAATTCAGATTTTTCACAACGCTTTGCTGCATGGCTACGATAAAAAAATGCGAGATTTATTTAGAGAGTTTCTGATGTTTTCAACTTGAAAATAGACCCAAGCCATATTGCAGGTATGATCGTTCTGAATTGCTTTTTGCATTTCTTGTTCTTGTGAACAACAAATGCGAAAAGCTATTCTCTAAAATGCCGCCCCTCCATTGCAGCAGTATAATTTCACATGTTTCCGGGATATATGCATACAGATTCCAGGATTATTTGCACAAATTTTTTGCTTCTGCTTTAATTTGCTTCAAAGAAAGATTCGTGAACATTCTGGAATGTTTCTGTTGTTAAAAATTGATCTCTAAATAGCGTTACTGTGAGGTTTTTGTCAGGAAAATATGAATTCAGTATCTCTGTGAGGTGTGTTCCAATGCGAAATATATTCGATCATCGATTTTTTGTTTGTGGTAAAGAATACTTCCTTAAAAAATGCACATATAGAAATATATATCTGTCTATCATTCCCAGACTACTACTTTAGTTCAAATGTTTTCGAAGGCATTCTCTTTCTTGGAAGTACGTCCGGGATATTTCTTGTATGTTGTTGCACATTAATTATATTAAAATTTTCTATCCTTTTACAGTACCTTCTTATTTTGGAACTATAGAGAAATTAAAGAAACATAAGTCGGTTTAAAGAGAAGTATGATCTAATTGGGTAACTGCATTTTTGGCTAGAAACAATTTTACAAGGCATTCGCTATGTGAAATACAAACTTCGGAGCCATCACTTTATAAGGTATTTCTCCCACCTTCCTAGCGTGCCTTCGTGGTGTAGTGGTTCTGCACGGTGGGCCGGTATTCCAGAGGTCCGTGGTTCGATTTCCGACGAAGGCGTTTCCTCATTTTTCCTCTCTCTTAAAAAAAAAAAAAAAAATCCTAATGTCTCTATAGTGGCGCTCGAACTAAAAAGGATGTTAGATGATTCTCCTCATCGAGGATTTGGCGTTTGAGTCCCCTAAAAACCCCTGTCGCCCTTTAAAAGGTGGAGTATATAAGGTATTTTCCCCACCTTCTTGGCATGCCTTCGTGGTGTGGTGGTCTGCGCTTGGTAGTGCGTAATTGAGATTCCCATGGTTCGATTACCGGCGAAGGCGTTGCAGATTTTTCATCTTGCCTGCTTCCAAAAGTACCTAATGTCTCTACAACTCTTATGAGTTGTCCAGTGAAAATTAACTTAATGAATTTTTCAATTTCACACTTGCTACTTTGTCAAAATATATTCCATTTCGCACTTTATTAATATTAGCGGCTATGATATTTTTTGACGATATACTTCTGAAGTTATCCATCAACTCTTCTTGCCTATATTCATATCTATTCTTTTGCTACTCAAGGAATGTTGACGTTTTCACTGCACATCTCTGTCTAAACAGCTTTAGATTTTAGCCAATATTGTGCTAATATTGGCTAAAATTAGCACATTTATGAGACAATATTGTGCTCTAGATTTTGACTGCACATTTTGTTCATCAAAGTGTATACGATGTTACATACACTCTTGTGTATAATTATCATTTTTATCACTCAGACTGAAATTTGATGAGTGTTAGCTAAAATATTTCCAAAATCAAATATTCAGGTGATTTTATACGACTAAGTTAGGGCAACACTACGCGACCTTTCGTACATAACATTATCGTAATATTTTAAATAAATAAGTAAATAAATCTAAATTTGAAACTAAAAAAAAAAAAAAATTACGAAAGCTTTCATATTTTATAATACGTTCAAAATTTAACATTTTATGTGTCACCTTTATTTATTAAATATCATGTTCTCCGAAGCTGAACCACATAAAATTCAATTCAACAGCAATATTACAAAATATTTAAAAACAGTATACCTTTAGAATTTCCGATAGATAGTCTCGCCGCTGGAGAGAAAATGTTTCTTTCCATACAGGGTTGCCATTGCTTGCTTTGAAATCGTTGAGTTTGTTAATTCTAGAAAGTCGTTAAAGTTTTATAAAATCAAATAGATAATAAAACAAATTCAAACTTTCGGCTTGCAGGTGCCCATGTTCGGATTTATTCAAAATTTGATGGCTATAGGTACCGCTGTTTTATCACAATGCGAGAAAAATACATACATTTATGCAGATTCTTCATTATTTAATTTCTTTAAATGTAATACAAGGCAAAAATATTTCGTGGTGACAATTCAAAAAAATGATTCGCCGTTTCTACTGAAACGCCACAAAATGTCAGTTTGAGATTAATATCACTTCAGGGCTACCGCCACTTTGGGCTAACAACTATATTTTTTTCATTTATTGAAACGCAGTATGTTTAACATGATGTTTATGAGTGAAAATAAACATCAAGTAGTCTTAAGGCATTAAGTTACATAGAAAAAATCTTCCCTTTGAATTTTTCTGCACTTTACACTAAAATGTTGAACAGACTAAGAACATGGCTGTATGTATTCGGGATATCGATTTTCATAAGTACTGCTATACTTTTGTAAGATCAGATAAATACTCTAAGTGTACATTATATTTTAAAATTATAATGTATTTATTATTATTTTAAAATTATAATTATAAATATAATATTTTAAAATTATAATTATAATTATATAAATAATTATATAATTATAATTATAATATATAATAAAATCTTCTTATTAACACTTCTTATTTTAGTTATATACTTTTGAAAATACGAACAATATTACACGCTTTCTTCCAAATATTAAATTATAGAGAAAATGAAGTAAATAATGTACTTTATGCACACATGCTTTAAAATTATCAATGTTTATCTTGTTTACTACTTGAGTTTAATGAATATTCATTAATGATAAAGACGTTAAAACTTGAATAATAGAGATATTTTATTGATTAACAGACTTAATTAAGTGTTACATTAATGCATGGAAATGTGCCTTTCTAAGCTGAAATGCAATTCTTTATAAAATTGCTTCAAATAAGACGAAATATAGCATCCAGGTAGCTACATTTCTTATGTAAAACTGAATTTAATAAAACGTGCCCTGTAGCTAAATATGTGAACAGTTTATTTTGTAAAATTTAAAAAATAAATAAATAAATAAATTTAAAAAAAAAAAAAAAAAAAAAAAAAAAAAAAAACCTGTTTTAAATGCAACAAAACATAGCAGCCAGAGAGAGTACATTTCTAATGTAAAACTGAGTTTAATTACACATACCGTGTTGTTAAATATGTAAGTAGTTTAGTTTGTAAATGGCAATAATTTTGAGTTATACTTTCGTTAATTGATCGGAGCGTTGATGCTATGAATGCTCGAACTTCCTCCTGAAGTAATGTATCTTAAAGTATTGTAGGTTGTAATAAAAGTTCGTAATTCGTGGTCAATGAAAGGATTTAGAGAGAACGCACTAGATGACCAGTGACCAGACTCTACAGCACGCCCTAGACGACCAAACTCCCTCAGATTCTTAATAGTTGCAAGATTTGCGGATCGCGAAGCCAAGAAAATTTGAAGAGTTTACAAGCGTTTTCTGCAATATTTGATCAAATTATAAATAATAATAACTACATTACAACTGTAATTAGATTATATAATTGCAATTACATTTTAATCGTAACTAGATTAGATTATTGCAATGCAATTATAGAAGAATTCAGATTAGGTCCTACAATTACAAAGTACATAGTTACATTGTAATAATAATAACTGTAAAGCGCCCCCTTACATTGTAAATTTGAAATTATGCTTGCGTTTTAATTACAGTTACACTATAATTATAGTTACAGTCTAGTGACAGTGACTTATAATTACTTTATTTATAAGTAATGCTTATGGCACTTACAATTACGTAGTTACAATCCTAATTATAATTAAAAAGCATACCATAACTCAACATACCTGAGCTGAAAAGTAGACGGACATTTTTGATTACCAGGCTTTTAAATAACACAAAGGGATTTTCATCTATAAGAGAAATATTACTATTTTCCATGCAGGAACATCTTGCTTAGATTTTCATACCTTCCAGTTTATTCCAGTCGACATGCTAGAAGTAAAAAAATAATTTAAACAGAATCAGCTTACAGGAAAAATCAGAAAAATATGTTTTTCCTGCTTAAATAATCAGTCTAATCGTAATTTAATTTGACTTCTGTAAATGCCTGTAGAAATCTGTTGTAAATAAGGACCTTCAATGGCAAGTTGTTAAACATAAACAGTTCGCTTCAAAGCCACATTGCATTTTTACCTTTCACATCAAAGTAACTCAAATGCTAAATAATAGTTTTCCTCAGAAAGTAGGCTGCGGGAAAAAAAAAAAAAAAAAAAAAGAGACAGTTCTATATCTCCGGTTCTACTGGGCCGATTGACGAAATTCAACTCGTGCGTTTTTCATGTCTCGAAAGCGCGACTTAGGATATGTATTAGGTTTATGTATAGCATTGTTCTAATATAGATATTTTGACACAAAATCGGACATTTTCTGAAGTGACATGCCAATTTTTTTTCCATATTTCGATTCTATTCTTTTCCATATTCGATCTCTTTTTTATTAAACTTATTTGATTCTTCCTTTCACATTTCAAAATCTAGGATCACCCCCCCCCAAAAAAAAAATTCGCCCATTTTTCATGATTTATTTAAAAAATTTCTATTTTTGAATAATTTTTATACATTTTTCGAAAAAAAAATTGAAATATAATCTATAAAATTATTACCATCATCTTAAAGTAGATGTATTTCTAAGCATACCTGCAAAAAATTACAATTTTTTATTGAAAATTTCGGAAGTTATACGTGAATATGGCATATTTGCTGAAAGCGATAATAACATCAAATGTGGTTTAGGCACTTTGATAAAATTATTTGAAAGAAGGAATGATATCACTTTTCATCCTTTCATGCATAATGTAAAAAGCTAGGAACAATGAAATTTTTTTCCCGTCCTGCTTAATGGAAGGGAAAGGAAAATGGGTTGCCATATACTACGAGTTCGCCAAATGAATCATTCTTGGCGCAAACTGAAAAAAATATGCCAAGATAAATTTGGGAATTTCTCCGTAACTTTCGCACCATATTTTACAAAAATTTAGTATTTAGGCATAATTTTAATCGTAGAATTGAAATATGAAAAAAAATTGTATGTTATTTCAGAAAAAGTCCAATTTTGTGTCAAAATACCTATGTTAGAACAAGTCTATACTTAAATCTAATACATATCTTATCTAAGTAGCGCTTTCGAGACACGAAAAACGCAAGTTGAATTTCTTCAATCGGCCCTGTAGAACGGGAGATATAGAATTGTCCTTTTTTCTTTCCGCGCAGTGTAACTTTATGGATGTAAGTTTTGTTTGTTTGATTGTAAAAAAGCAAAAGAGGTGTGTCAACCTAATATAAGAAGTGCTTTCTGAGAGGAAATGGCTCATATCCGCGTTACGCATGCGGAAAACATGGAAACGCTCATACAGCCAGCTCGTTCGTCTGAAGTTAAATCCAAGTTGAACTACGTAGTAACTTTACTGTTCAATAACTTTATAGAAGAAGAACTGGCCTTTAAAAGGAAAATTACGAGCAGTATGAGATTCTGAGAGGTCCCAAATTCCCAAACTCAAAAAAAAAAAAAAAAAAAAAAAAAAGGGGGGGGGCACGTGGAAGTGTGAGAAATAGTACAGGTACTGCGTCTTAAGATCATATGGCACCAAAAATTAAGTTGAACTGAGCCCGACGCTTTATAAATCCTCCACTGGCCATGAGTGCATAGCTTTATTTAATTAACTAGCAAATGGGTATGTGTAACCATAAAAAGCAGTTGGTTACAAGGCAAAAGCTCTAAGATAAATCTTGAAATGTATCTTCCTTTAGAAAATCTTTTCGATAAAAATTTGTTAAAACATTCAATTAGAACAATGCCCGCCGATGAATCTGGTATAACAAATGGGAATTTTTTCCAAAAGCCAGCAGTTATCCACTTCCCAATACCTCATACTGAAACTTACTAATTTGCTCTCTTGGCGAATAATCACGAATCGGCCATTATTTCCCAACCCCCATTTAACCCCAGTGATTTGTAATACTGCATAAAAATAAGTAAAAGCAATATACAAAACTTTCCCATCGTCTCTTTGTCTCTCATTATGAAAGCTCAGTCCTGAGAAAAATCAATAGTCGTTTCCCTTTATTACAGAGTGGAGACGTGCTTGATTTTTTTTGTGCCATCTCCTCTTAACATTTCCCCCCTTTATCTCATATGTCACGTGGTCCTGTTAGTGCAAAGGGCATTGTGAGGGAAGAAAAGCAAATATTGACCGACAGCGCCGCTCAGCATCTGATTGGCGTAGCTGTCACGGTTTTCGAAGAAAGGGTTTTCTCTTGTCGGACGCAATTGTCGCAGAGAACAAATATCAAGGATTTGTTGCTGTAAATATTTTCTACTTAAGTTTTTCGAGCGGAAGAGAAGATTGCGTATGGTTTGGGAGGTTTTTATGTTTTTCTTTCTATGCTTAGAAGGATGTTTTAAGGTGGGGATTGTCGATTTTATCGAGAAGAATTTAGAAGAGAAAGAATGTATGGTTTTTGTTAATAAAGTGATTTTCTACCTAAGAAAAAATAGAGATTTGAAAAATTGCTTTCAACAGTAAAAACTGTGCTTGAATCTTTAAACAATTTCATCAAATCTTACACAAATTTATCGAAAGAAAAAAGTATAAAGAGAATATGTTAAGAAACAGAGATTTTTGCATTGAATTAATAGTGCCATGAATATAAATTTATGCAGTGCACTCATAATTGCTGAAAATATAGTTCAAGATTTACACTGTAATTATACGAAACCGAGGATGAAATCAAGCATTTCACTTAATGCGATATTCTTGTAGTATAGAAAAGTGCATTATCATTATAAGATGTCACTAAGTAACATACGAATAATATTCGTAATAATATTCTACACAGTATGCTTCAGTGTATGTTTCTAGTACAATCCTTCTCTCTATCTATCTTGCATATGATCTTAAGGGGTTGGTTCTCATGCTTAAACATAAGTAACGTTATACAGCAACAAAAAATAAGCTACTTATTCAGAGCTTAAATTGAATCAGATTTAGGCTCTATGCTTCACATTTTAGATCGATTTCAACCCTGTTAACAAAGGTTCCGTACTTCATTGAACAAATAAATAGCAATATTAACTAGATAATTTATGACAGAGAAATAAGAAGAATGCTCATCCAACCAGGCAGTACCCAATGAGATATGAAACTGGAATTGAAGCTATTCCCTCTATATGCATATCCCTCTAATCTCCTGATGTGTCTCCTATGAATTAATGTGCATTTGTACTTTTAAAACAAGCTCTTTATAGGTGACATCCCCAAACACTGGATGGAAGATTTTGAAGGAAAAGTGACATAAAATGGGCCTTGTTGTTTTGAGAAAAAGACTTTTAACTTGGAAATCAAGATGTAATATGCTGGTTCAACAAAGGGGCTATCAGACTGAATATGTTAGAAAATGAAATTCCAAGGTTTGTTTATATATATAAATCTTTGCAAAATCCTTAAAAACAATGCCTGAACACCCCCCGTACTCAGTGATTTGCGATAGTTATTTTAAATTTTAAATTTCCAACTAAACTTTTATTGAGCATTATCCATAGGGTTTTCCTTTATTCTCATTTTTATTAATAATGCCTCATAAATATTTATTCAAATATATGAAAAGGTATTTTTTAATTTATAAACTACGCTGTTTTTAAACATTTTCAACCCAGAGAGACATTAGCCCAAATTCTGTCCAAACATCTATGTGTGCAAATGAAAAAAGAATATCCCTTTGGGCGTAATATGAAGTCTTAAAGCTTTCAGATTAATATTTGTTTTTGGTGTATCTGTATGCGTGTGAATTCTTTAACTGCCACTATATATCCAATCGAGACATTTATAAAAATCATTTAAATTAATTTCTTTCAAATTTCATGTCATAACTGATTGAGTGAAGATTAGGTTATTTGAAAAAGGCAAAGAAAAGGAGGGTTAGCTGCCTGGCGCGAGGGATGGCTTTGCGGAAACCATTTTAAGGAATTTGCTATTGAAGAACGAATGATAGGATTTAAATTCTATAACGCTAGTCTTTTTAACTTTAACACTGTATCTCGCATAATGATATACAAGAACTTCAACTGATTATATGCGGAACGTTTGGAATCTTCATGGTTACTGTGAACATAAATCATAAAAAACAATTAATGAAAAATCGCAAATAATATACAATTATTCACTTTGTCAAACGAAAATGAGAAAATACAAAATAAGCATTTTTTACCAGATTCATCAGAGCTATTGAAACGTTTAATATTATTTAATTCAAACATAACACAAAAATGATTAAAACTGCATGTTTAATCTGCTCTTTAAACTTTGACTTCCAGTGTGGGGCAATACTTCCGGTTTGTCGTCTGTCAGAGAAACTGGTACATCTCAACTTGCTATTTTTTCAACTTGCTCAACGTGTTTTTGATAGCTAAGATTATGGCCTTTAAAAAAGGTAAATTAACAGGAATTGACATTTTTACCCGAAAATAGTCTTTTCAACGAGGTCGGTTACCTAAAGAAAGTTTTATGAGTTACATGAAATTAAAATTACAAGCATTTATTAAGTAATTTTTTTTTTGTTTGTTTTTTTTTTCTATTTAAAATCATTCTCTGGGTTTTGGATATACTTATGGATTACGAGTAAACGGAAACCCTCAATGCGGAGTCTGACGTGTCGTAGTTTTGCCTGAAAGCCCAATATTTTATGATTCATGCAGTTTTTCAAAAATAAAGCTTTGGATATTATAATAAATCATAAGTGAACAATAATAAACGAAAGTCCTTGATACAAATGAAATGAAAAGACGAATGATTAAAATTTTATTGAAAAGCCAATCGAACGATCAATTTTACAATTAATTTCTAATAAAAGTCTAAACTTTATAACGCGTTCGAAATTTTTTGAAATGATAATAATAAATGAAATTGTAATGAAAAATAAAATCAAAAATTTAGAAATAAGAAAATCGAATTCAAAAATAAGATAATAATAGTAATAATAATAATGAAAATTAATAAAAAAATTAATGATAAGTAAAGTAAAATATAAAGAAGAAATAAATATAAAATTTAAAAAAGTAACATTAAGAAAATACTTAAAACATAAAGGTAAATATTAATAAATAAATAAGTAAAAATAAAAAAATTAAAAAGGGAATATAATAAAGAGATAGTAAAAAAGCATTAATTGCAAAAATATATACATAAAAATAATTCTTAATAATGACCTATAGTCATTAATTTTTGAGTAAAATGTACAGTTTAGTCACAATCAAGACGCTTAATTGGCTCCCCATTTAATATCTTTTTCATTAAATAAATATAAGTTCTGCTTATGAGCTCAAATTTTTAGTCAGTCACTGGTCAGTCAATGTCCAATTTTTAGTCAGTCACTCGTCAGTCAAAGTCCTGTTTTAGTCAGTCAATGAGATAGTCACGTAGTCAGTCACTAGTCAGTCAATGTCCAATTTGTAGTCAGTCAATGAGATCGTCACTTAGTCGCTGCTCAATGTCCAATTTTTAGTCAGTCACTGGTCAGTCAATGATATCGTCACTTAGTCAATCACTGGTCAATGTCCAATTTTTAGTCAGTCACTGCTCAGTCAATGAGATCGTCACTAAGTCAGTCACTGATCAGTCAATATGCAGTTTTAAGCCAGTCAATGAAATTGGTGTCATGGCGAACAAATTTATGACGAATATAAACTGAAATTATGTGAACTTATCTAAGATCTTGATATGATGCTTTAAACTGTTATGTTTATTTTTAATTGTTTTAAAGCAAAAATTTTCAGCAATGTTTTTCTTAGGTTTAAAAGTCTGAAACGCCTGCTATGATCCGATGATGGATGTTGAGTATACTCGTCATCAACGTAGATTACATCGACGGTATCAATGACGATATCGACGAGGCGATATCTTGAACTGGCTTCAGTTCTATTCTGTCTATTTGATCCATTTTGCCATTCATTTCTGGTTCATTATTTGTGTTAATGAGATTACCAAAATCGATATCTCCTTGTACTCCAAGATCGTTATGCGATACAATGCATTCAGCATCCAATGATTTAATAGAGGCATTCAAACTAAGTTCTTCCTGATTCAAGATGGTTATACAGCTATTCATGTCTGTTTGATTACCTGAGTTATCAGGTTTTGGAAAATTAAAATCCTTTTCTATTTCATGATGGAGGTAATTAACTTGATTTTCATCCCTGATATTGTGCACATCACTGGGATTATTATAGAAATCTTTGGCAAAAAGGTCAGTGAGGTCAATGTCACTATCAATATTCAAATTAAGATGATAATTATCAAAAGCTTCGTTAGAAGCTTCGAGGAGATCGGTGTCACTGTCTATATCCACATCAAAGGAATCATCATTAAATTCGTTAATATCAGTATATGAATTAAGGAAATCTATATTATGTACCTTCTTTTCGGCATTAATGTTGTGTTCATTACAGTTAATGGTGTTTTCAACGTTACTTTTCCGAGTTTTCTCTTCTCTTCGAGAAAACAAAAAGAAGGCAGTCGCAAAACAAATAAGTATGCCCAATAGGCTGTCGATAAACGGTGTTGGTATAATAACGTAACACAATACTGTCAAAAAAAAAAAAAAAAAAAAAAGAAGTCCATTTCTGAAAATAACCCCAAAACGATTTCAGCAGTAAAAATAGCAAATTTAAGCAAATAAGCTCCACACGTAAGATTCTAGCACCACTAGATTTCATATCTCTAATGATTATGGTTATAAGCGTTGTATACATTAACTTTGTTGTAATTTAACAAAAGCCTAAAACAATTATTTGTAACTTGATTGTTTCAAACGTTATTAAAAGGATTCTTTGAATATGTAACAATGAAAGGTCTTCTGATATTTAACTCTACTCATAATAAAAGGAAGATTCTGTGTGTGGTGGTGGCTTTCGTTTAAGCTAATAGACCCAGGGCTACCAATCCTGGTACATAGGCGCATCTAGAAAAGAGCCAGTCCACCTCGAAGCGAGGTTTTCAAAATTTGAATGAGTTTTTTTTTTTTTTTTTTTTTTTTTTTTTTTTTAGTCCAAAGTGATTTGAATCCCAAAGGACTATTAGTTTCGTTTTGGCATTTTGCGTCGGACTCATAAATGTCGGTTCACTTTTCAAACTGTTGCCACAAAATGTTAGAGTCCTGCATTATATTTGAAGAAATTAAATAATGAAAAATCTGCATAAATGTATGTATATTTCTCGTATTGTGATAAAACAACGGTACATAGAGTCATCGAATTTTGAATAACGTAATCCTCCAACGAATATGAGCATGTGGAAGACCAAATTTGAAATTTGAAATTTGTTTTATGATCGATTTCCTATTTTTTAAAACTTTGACGAATTTTCGATTAACAAACTCAAGGATTTCAAAGCGAGCAATGGCAACGTTGTGCAGAAAAAACATTTTTATCTCCAGCGCGTGAGTCTCTGTATCGGAAATTCTAAAGATATGCTCGTTTTAAAACTATTTTGCGATATTGCTGTGGCACTGGATCTTATGGTTTAAGTGCGAGGAACATGATATTTAATAAAGAAAGGTAACACACAAAATGTTAAAAAACGCCCCTTTGGACGTAATTTAAAATCTGAAACATTTCAGATTTTTTTTATTTATTATTTATTTATTTTTTTTTATTATTATTTATTTTTTATTTTTACTTTTTTTGATGAAATCGCATCAAATTGATAATTCTCTCTCATTATATAAGCAATAAATGGCACGCAGTTGTTGTTGCTGTTGTTATCACTGTTGCCATTGTTGATGATATCAGCACTGTTGCTACTCGGAAAGATGAGGGCGAAAATTAACATTTTAAGAGTTTTTGATTAATATTTTTGATTTTTGCTATTTTTTCGGATAAAAGTGAAAGCGGAAAAGTGGACAAAAGAACGAACGCTTAACTTCCGCTACCATACATATTCAAATAAATAATATCCTTTTTTTTTTGGGTGGGTGGCGGGGGGTTTGTGATACAAAACATAAACGTAATCCTTATATGTAAGAAAAGATTATCATTATTAAAACGAAAATACTTCAATACTATGTTGAAGATATTTTTCAATACAAAAAGTACTTTCAAAACTTGAATTTTTCCTGGATTTATCAGTGCAAAGCACAGAAAAGCATGTGTACGTTACATTCTCATGGAAAGTGTTTCATCTACCTTTGGCTGGGTGAAAATGAAGATAAATATAAACACAATACAAAATATATAAAAACATTTTTAATTCTTTAATAACCACCTCTTTAAGATAAAATCGGTTGGTTAGCGTAAAATTACCTTACGTTATATTATTAGTGGGAATGTATTTATGCCTAGGAAGGTTTATAAATGATAAGCGTAACAATATGCTTCCATACGAAACCATCACAACAGACTACATTCTGACATCATACCATCATATCAATAATAAGATATATTAATTTGAGTTAACATGGGATTCTCAGAATGCTTACCTTACTAACAGATTCAGAAAATGGAATTAAGGTAACTCGTGCGATGGTCACTTTCTCATCCATCAGATTATGACTAGAGAGTGGAAACGAGAAAGTGACTTATATTTCAGCTTCGGTGAACCAACAGAGCTTAATTATGCGCCTGCTTAATGCTGTTGGCTGAAAATCATTCTAACACTTATGTCTGAACAAATTCATGAGAGTTTTTTTAAACTTTTATTTTGTCTTTTCTCTAAAATCAGTGTATTGTTTTCAGAATATTATATTGGATATAAAAGACTCACATCGCTTTTCCTCCTACTCAGCCCTTTTGTTTTTTACTTATATATATAATAATAAACACTTTCCCTCACTACTTACCTAACATGAACGTATATTTAATTTAAGTACACGCACCTAACAAAATATCTGATATAACCACCAAACGACTTCCCTGTACGGCCTATTAAATTATACACACTTTTGCACCTGTGTCCTCGAATTTCATTAGATATATATTTGTAATCCAATTAATTCAGTTCTTACTTCGTGGCGGCAAAATGCATGAAACACCTTCATCAAAAACTGTAAAATATCTAAAACATTTAATACAGTTAAAAACAATTGTAACAATAAAATTAGAGTTTCTGTGTCCAAACAAGCAAATCAGCCAACAGGCAGACAGACCAAAATTTTGGTATACAATATTGGAAGTTAATGTTTAGTCTCCCTTTGCAAAAACACATGGAAGTTGGCGCACCAAATGACTTAATTTACTTTTCTACTAGCAGTTTCAAATGCAAATAAATGGTGGCCTCTTTACGCCTACCATCACTGTTACATTGCTCATAATTCTATAGCTATCGCATGCACTAGAGGTGTAAAATCCTTAATCGAAACATAAGAACAACATAATTTGACCCCTTTTAAAGGACAAAATGCAAAATTTACCAAAATATAACAGCGAAAATACAGATTATAAACTATACTAAACTTGAACATTCTACGGCTACTCGTTCTTGAGTTACTCGAGATACGTATCTCACGAAACGAAAATAGTTTAAAATACAGAAAAATCTCTTTTCTGAATCCATATTGCAATCCGTTATTGGAAAAAAGAGCCCCACATTTATTCTGTCCATACGTACATATACTATGCAAAAAAAAAAAAAAAAAAAAAAAAAAAAAGTCATTCCTATTGATTTAAAGCAGTCAAAATGAATATTTTCCTTGAAACCTGGTACCTGAAATTTTTCACGATTATAGTACTTCTTTTGGAAGTAAAAAGTGACAATTCTGTATCTTCCATTCTACAGGGCCGATTAACGAAATTTAGCTTGAACTTTTCATACCGCAAAAGCGCAACTTAGGATGTATCTTACACACACACACACACACACATATATATATATATATATATATATATATACATATATATATATATATATATATACATAGAGAGAGAGAGAGAGAGAGAGATAAACTTAAAGCATCTAAAGCCAATATTAATTTGAAATCAAAGCAAGGCAATTCCTCAACAATTTAATAATTGCAACCTTGTATAAGAGTTTTAACACAATATCAAAACAAATCCAAATTAAAATAAGAATTCATAATAGAACAAACTCGAAAAATAAAAATGCGAAAATGTACAAATTGTAAACATATAAGAATTAATCTCCTTTTAAAGCTTCACTAAACTCGATTATTATGTCTCGAAATAATGTTTCGTTATTTTGGTTCATTTGAGATCAAAACCGTAAAAAAGATTCAATTAAATTTTATTTTAAGACATAAAAATTCATATAAAACCAAAAAACTGGAATCTCAAATGCACCAGAATTTTCCCTTCATGCTTCAAACATTAAAAAAAAAAGAACAAAACACAAAACGGTACAAATTGACTACTAAAGAAACCGTAATTTTTTTAATATTATGCAAAATGACCATTAAAGAACAAAATTGGCCTAAAACAATATTATGCAAGTCCGAAATTCAAAAGTAATTACAAATAAGGAGCAAAACAAATAAACTTTAAACCAAATTGCCATTTAAACAATTCTCAAACATTGGTTGGTCTCCGATTATGCTAAACTAAAATTTAATATCAAGAAAATGACAGACTTTTCATAGAGATTTCTATAAATAATAAAATCGGATCTGAACCTTAAACAGCTAAAAACTGAAAACCTATTTGAAACAAAAATTGAAAAAAAAAAAAAAAAAAAAAACCGCAAACTTACTGAATTCTAAAGACGACCTTCTGATCATAAACTAACTGAATTCTTAAGACAAACAAACTGTGTTCCTTGACAAAGAAAGTAAAATTCAAAGCGGCTCGGGAGAAGTAAAAATTTTGTATTTCTTGGAAAACGTATGTGATAAGGTTTAAAGTGTCCAATAGCAAAACTAAGTCGCCTAATGCCGAAATATGTTGCAAATTGAGGTATGAAAATTACTTGGCAGAAGAAAATAGATGTATATACAATGGTGTGCAAAAATTAAGGACGAAGTCGAAAAATTAGCATATCAGCTGAACGAAGAGGCAGAGCGGACAGGAAGACCAATCAGGAGATTAAGTAAGGTGATGTACGGTAGCACATGAGCAGATATGCAGGTAGACGTAATGGGGAAGTGTCTGAGTAGTATAAAGCATGTTGTGGGTGTAAGATCAGTATTTCTGGCAAAGAGATTGCACGCCGTATAGCAGTTAAAATCACACCGAGTTGCTGCCTCAGCGAGAAATGGCGAATAATCAATCTGTTAGACGACATCTGGGTGCTTTTATCCGAGGAAGAATCATTGGGAAGTTGGAGGAATGCCGCAGTGTGGCTGCAGAGTTCGGAATTGCTCACAGCATCGTTTCACGACTTTGGAGACAATTTCAAACTACAGGAACAGCTATCCGGAGGTTTAGTAGTGGTCGTCCACGAGGAACCACACCCGCAGATGACCGGTATATTGCCTTACAGACCAGAAGAAACAGGCGGCAGACAGCGGGAGAAATCGCTAGACACACGACACAGGCGACTGGACGATATCGCGTTTTACCGTGGCCAGAAGACTGCACAGTGGTGGTCTGCTTGCACGACGCCCTGTACGGTGTGTACCTCTAACGCCTGCCCATCGGAGAAGACGTTCTCTGTGGTGCCGGGAACACCGGAATTGGAGAGACAATGAATGGGGAAGAGTACTCTTTACAGATGAGAACAGATTCAGTCTGAGTAGCGATTCTCAGCGCATACTCATCTGGAGAGAGCGGGGAAGCCGCAATCATCCCTCGAACATCATTGAAAGGGACAGGTATGGATTTGGCGGTGTTCTCGTTTGGGGAGGCATCATGCTGGGTAATCGTACAGACCTTCACATCTTCGACGCAGGTTCAGTCAACGGGACCCGTTATTGTAACGAGATTCTTCTTCGATATGTGCGTCTTTTTAAAGGTGCTATGGGTCCGCAGTTCCTTTTCATGGATGACAATGCACCATGTCATCGCACAGTAACTGCCGAACATCTCTTAGAGAGTGAGGATATTGAACGTATGGATTGGTCGGCACGATCTCCGGATCTCAATCCCATCGAGCATGTATGGGATTTTCTAGGCAGACGCTTCGCAGCTCGTACCTTACCACCAGTAACGATTCCAGAGCTTCGATTGGCGCTGCAAGACGAATGGGCAGCAATGCCTCAACAACTCATTGACGCCCTCATTCTCAGCATGGGCAGACGCTGTGAAACCTGCCTAGCAGTCAGGGGAGATTATATCCCCTATTAAAGACCGGATGTTTCTTGCTGGACACCCATCACAGGGATGTTTCGGCCTTCAGTCGCATTGCGCTCCATGCTACATTTTCAATAAAGCTTCTTTTTATCCCTCTGATTTCTCTTTTAGTAAGTGCTGCTTACATTACTTATGTCCTTACGTATTGGGGATCTTTCGGTATTAAATATGTTGATTTAGAAAGCTTGCCACTGAATTAGGGATAGCTAGTCAATAACGAGTTGGACCTCCTCTGGCCTTTATAATGGCTGTCAAACGACGAAGCATAAATTCAATAAGTTTCTGGAAACATTCTACAGAAATGGCTTGCCAAACATCGGATAGAGCTGTCTATAATTTAATACGACTCGCTAGGTTTCAAACCTTTTTCCAAAACGTCCGAAAGTTGCTCAGTGGAATTCAAGTCAGGGCTTTTAACAGAATATCCTGGTATTAATGCATAATTCCGTTTTTCAGTTAGTAATTCTCCTGTCAATACTAAGTACTGATTACATGCTTCACTTTTTTTCGAAAGAGCAGAATACACTAGAAAAACTTGCCCAGTAACGAAATGTGATTGCCTCCCAAAATAGGAACGTTTCTGGGCGGTATGTATGAGCTGAGAAAATTTTAAAGGGATTATTTATTTATTTATTTATTAAGTATTCCGTCGTCAGGCACTACACGGAAAGGAAGAGATGACCCATGGAACTCTTTTTAAAGAAAAATGGCTCGTATCCGCGTTACGCATGGGAAAAACCACGAAATCTATCATGCAGAAAGTTCGCAGACATTCAAATCCCGGCCCGAAATTCCATTGTTCAACGGCTTTTACCATTCGGCCACTATTGGGCCGTTTCAAAGAGATTAGGAGACGAAATAAAGAAGCATCTTTCTTTTATTGTTAATTATTAGTTTTGTTATTATTAATTTATTTGCCTTTCATTTACTTATTATCGCATTTAATAGTATATGACTATAGATTAATTAGTTTATTTATCTATTTATGATTAATCTTTTTATATCATATTTAATATTAACTATACACTATTATTATTATTTTATTTATTTAGCTTGTTCACAATTCGAAATATAACGTTGTTAAGTAAACCTAGCGCCAGAGTGTTGCTATGGTAAACACATATGGTGAATTTTAAAGAGTGCATTTATTCTATTGTGGTTTATGCGCTATCAACAAAGTAGATTTAATTCAATCCAGTAAGTTGAAATAAAATGCAAGAAAAAATGCGTGTAATTTGGTATTCCGTACAAGGAAGTCATATGGTGTACACATCAGATTTTTTATCTAGTGCATATAAGTAATCATTTTTTTGCAAAGGCGCCAAACTCATATGCGAGGAGGAATTCATAACAACTGCTCACAAATATACGAACCTATCGTGCTTGCCATATTTTGCTCCTAGATTTTGCATTTCACATTTTTCCGTCTTTTCAATTATGTAGTCCGTTTCATAACCCAAGAATCTTTTAACTAATTCTCAAAATTTTCTTGGCCACGGAAAGCCATGGATGCTGAATTAGCCTATATAGACCTAAGACTGCATAGAACTCGTTGGAGGTCTAAACCACAAATTCTTTGGATGTTAGCAATAAATGAGCTCCGAATTTTAGTTGCAAATTAAATAATTTGAAAGGAACTTCAGGAAAATGCCACAATACGGATTGTTTCATACTTTACCGATACTTTTATCATCAAAGAACTTCTAAAGACTGGACGATCTTTTCCGAACAGGAATTTTGCTTAAGTTTTTTTTGTTCTTTAGGAAAATTACCCATTGTGTGTCAAGGCATAAACCATCACAGCGGTGTTCCGATCTAAAAGTGTCATAATTTTTATGTGTGTGTGTGATTATGGCAAAGCCTCGAGGGCTATCTGCCTAAGGGGAGCTTCCTGGAGGACTCTCTAAGGGAAACTGGCTGGTATACACGTTACACATGAGGAAAACCACGGAAACGCCCATGCAGCCAGCCCGTTCGCGGGATTCGAACCTCAAACCGAACTACCAGTGTTCAGCGACTTTAACGCTCGTCCGCTGGTGGGCGCCATAATTTTTATGAATATCAGCTTATAATATGAAACAGCCACTTTCGTGAAGGTAATGCCACCTTATGCCAGGACTCAGTTATGCAAGTAGAGTTCAGTTTATTACTCTAATTAATAAACTAAACAGGCGATTAAAAAAATCACAGAAACTTTTTTCAAAATGCTGTCTGACCCCGTTATGTAGACCCTTAAAATTATGCCCGCAGAGTTATAGAAACCTGCCCCTGCATAAATGTGCCGGCTCTTCTTAGTTGCCAAATTCGAAAATGGTACGTAAAAATAAGTTACTTTGAAGACATTCTTCTATACAATTTAACGAATATGTCAAATGAAAAAAAGTATATTTTAGTCTTTTCTAAGATCAGTTTTTCTGGAATTGTTTTTAAATTTTTAACCCAGCATCCAGAACTAAAAAAGTGTTTTGGTGTTGTAAAGTTACTTTACGAAATTAACTTAGGCTTAGTAAAATATAATCTCCCTGTGTCTATGTTTTAATGAAAAAAGCCAGAATTCATAAAGTAAACAGAAGTTTGCAACGGAGAGTGCAAATACGTCATGGGAAAAATTATGATTATATTAGAAAGTTGTTTCCTTAAGTTTTCTTAAGAAGCCAAAATTCATGCTAATGACATTAATAATAATAATGATAATAATATTAACTTAGCAGTTAATAACGTTTAATTAATAATAATAACTTATATTAGCAATGAATAATTTAGTATATCAGTGAATTTAACATAAGAAATAGAATAATTTGCAGAAGAATTTATTTATCGTAAATTAAACTCAATATTTTCACAGATTTTATTATTTATAAATATTACAGTTTTCGGTAGAGAATACATTAAGTTATTTTCTATTAATAGCCAAACATTTCATATAAAATCAAGAAAATGCGTGGCCAAAAAACAGTGTAAAAATCATCGACATGTTAATGGAAGAATAAATACAAACTTTGTTACTTTGTATCATGTCCTAGAAAATGGATTTTAATGATTGAGCTAATATAGTGTTTAATAGATTATGAAGAATGTTAAACATATTATTTTAACTTCTAAATAAAACTTTTTAATTTCAAAAGATATAAAAGAAATTTGTTACTAAAAGTAAGTAAATGTGTTATATACAAACTAAAACTGGGCGAAACAATTACTAAATAACCTTTATATGAAATAGTAATTTAAATGGGAAATTTTCTTAGCCAGATTAATTCCAACTAATATAAAATAGTTGACACCACTATGTAAAAAGAGTGCACGTATAAAATATGTCGTGATTTCGTTTCATCATTCTCTGATTAAATTAATGGCAAACAAAAATCACACTTGCATAGCGATGGCTGCAACTTTATGAATATCGTTGATTCAAAGTTAAAAATCAAACATCATAAAATTACAGGTTGCGTATGTACCAGAGCATTAATGAATGCAAGTTTTTACGCTTTGCAACTCAGCCAAACTCTTCGTAATGAAAGAAAGCGAAACCCTTAGCGCCATCTGTTGTTGGAAAGGAAACATATAATTCAAGAATACTGCTATTTAAAGACTAAACATAAATGTAGATAAAAATGATAATCATTAACAAAATCGTGAAGAATTTTATGGATGTGTAGAGCCTCTTGGAAACCTAATTCGCCAAGCAAAATTTTTTGGGTTATTTCAGCAAAAGAAAGACGTAAAACACAATGTTCCAAACTGTCATATATGAAGGAGGAAAAGAATACTCCTTTACATCTCGTCAACCACAAATTTTACATGCAGCTGTTTACAATTAGCAGCATCAGTGTGAAATAATTGCACTCAGAAATAGGATAACGTCTTCGCTTGATATTAAGTATAGTCACCAATAAGTTACAAGAAGTGTTATGTGAAAGCACGAAATGGTTAAAATTTAAATTTCAGTAAAATCTGTCCCAACTGGCACCAGCAATATAAGGCTACTTTCGAAAGTCTAGATTTAAATCCATAGTTTAGGCTTTTGAGATTAAAAAAAGTACGTAATGGACTAATAATCTGAGGACTTAAATATATTGACCCTATTTGTATTGTGTTTCTGCCGCCCATCACATTAAGCCTAATCCAGGTAGTGAACCAAGGAATATCCCTGACTAAATAAAATAATCCAGGATAGAACGAAATTTATAGAAAGATGGAAGTAGTGTCCTTGATTTTTAGAAACAGTTCACACTGAAGAATGGTGTGTGTGTGTATATATATATATATACACACAAATACACATATACTTATATGTATGTATATATATTAAACATTTTTAATAATTTACATTCAAGTTACTTGAAAACATCTTTCAAAATGGAACTTACTAAGTATGGATTCACTCTTTTAAGATAATTCTACTATAATTAAACTAATTCTACTATAATCAATATTATTTAGTAAATAAATTATTATTAACTTACTTTGCAGCAATTGCGCAAGTAGTAGAATAACTTGTTTTCGCACTAAATGAATTTAAGATCATACAACATTATATATATATATATATATATATATATATATATACATATATACTTATATATACTTGGTCTCTTTACTGGAAAGATTTAAAGAACCTACTTTGCGAATCTAAGAATCTAATTTTTTCTAATTGTGAGGTAAATTAAACTGTAAAGATACAACTTAAATAAAAATGAGTTCTCTGCATTTACTGTGTTACTTGAATTAAAAAATCTTTCTCGTTTCCTTACTACACTGTATAAAATGCATTTCAAAGCAAATTTTTACTTCTGTTTAAGCACATTTCTGTTTCAACAAATGAATATTTGTTCTGAAGTTGTAAAAAATTATATTTATATATTTTTTTATTATGAAACCTCCGTAACAAAACAATCAACTAAAATTTATTCCGGAATAAAATTTTGATGTCATACTTTGTTAAATTTATTTATAGGTAAAATGCGAAACTTAAAAAAAAACGCCTTTTTGGGCGTAATGTAATATCTGAAGGCTGCAACAATACTGACCGCGGGATGCTTCGGTCGCCTTTTTTTCTACCTGCTCCGCACCCACTGGGGTACCAAGTTCCGATAGTACTATGTGATGGGTGGTGTGGCTGCAGCGGACGTGGTCAGAGCGGATACAAACGATTTCGTGGTCAGAGCGGACACTACGAAACTCATCGTGGTTAGAGCGGACACATTTTTTCCCCAAGAACAGATAAAGGGTGCAGATAAATAAGTAAATAAATATTTTTAAAAATCTTAAATATAACTTAAACAGTATTTTAAGTGGCAAATCTCTTTCAAGGTGGGATAACTTTTTTTTTACCGAAGTTTTCTGTTTTTGCATTCGATTATCGAATTACAAGGCACTGGAATTACTCTTGGCACTGTAGTATGTCGGTATTTTAGTGACGAAATCATAACCTTTCTGATATAATTCTGAAAGTTCTTGAAATATCTTGGGAACGGGAACTGACGTTTCTTCTCGGACTCTTTTTCTGCAAGTCTCTAACTTCCTTTTAACTTCCATCTCAGTAATGTTGGGCACGCAGGAATGTTCAGTTTTCTTCAGTACTTCGTTCTGAAAATTTGTCTTTACATTTCCTTTCCAACAAGGATGTCAAACTCGCGGCCCACAACAAATATTTTTGCGGCCCGGCCAATATATCGGCAAATAATAAAATAACATATCGACGAAGAAAAAAATGAAATGTTTACTGCTAAGTAATTAAAGATAATTTATTCAGTGTTGTTAGATTACTCACAGCGAGCTGACACACACACTACTTAAATTACAAATGCGTGTGAGTAGCTTGCTTTCAGCTACCTTCGGATTTTGGGGAACACGTGCACTCAGAACTTGTACGCATCCCCCGATAGCCGAATTTGGCCGAACTCATGGTCTCAGTTTTCCAATCATAGTTTTGTACGATATATTGGTGCATGCATGTGCATGCACTTTGCTTTATTATTAATTATTACTTAATTCATATTGTTACGGATTTCATAGTTAAAATCCAGATATTTATAGATGTTTCCAGTATATTCGAGAAATTAATTATAAAGCTTATAAAAGCCGAGAACAAACAACTCATCTCAGTAGTAGCTGTAGTTCTAGCGAACTGTTTGTTTACTCAATGCTGTGATTGATTTGTAGCGATTTCGCTGTGAGATAGAATTAGTTTCTCTGTTTTGAATTGATTTTTGCTAAACGTTTGACATTTTGTGATATTGTTAGAATATTTTTGAAGAAATATTTCAGCATTTTGATTTATCTCTTGTGGAAAGAATAAATTTTTGTTAGCTTTTTAACGTTAACCGTGTTTATTCCAGCACTTTGTATTCAGTATGTCTATATCAAAACCAAGTGGTAGTAAAATTAAACGAAAAATCGCTGACGAACATAGAATATTCCAAGTAAAATGGGAATTAGAATATTTTTGCTGTGAAATAAAAGATAAAATAATCTGCTTGATATGTAATAATACTATTAATGTACTATTAATAATACTATTAATTCTTCGATTTTCTCAATAAGTATTCAGTACCCAGCCATACGCAAATGGAGGTGATCGAGATTCAATGCAACTCAAATTTGAAAGCAAAATTAATTGAAGTGGGCGTGCCTGAATTTTACAAATATTTACCAGCCAGGTGTGAAAATACTAGAAAATTCGCATATGAAATTATTTCCATGTTTGGTAGCACTTATTGGTGCGAGCAGTTATTTTCGGTCATGAAAGGTAATAAGTCTCCTATTAGAAACCGTATTAATGATGCTCACCTTGGGTCAGCGTTGAAAGTTATCACTGCAAACAAAATTTCTCCCGAAATAGGAAAGATAATAGAGAAGAGATGTCAAGTATCAGGACGTAAACATTAAGTTTTTCTTGTTCTTTTCTATATAAATATATATATAAGTTTATTATTGTATTATTCGACATAAATCTACGTTTCTATGAATATTGATCTTTTTTTTTTTTTTTTTTTTTTTTGCCCGCCTAAAGTTAAACCTTGTTTGTTTGGCCCAAGTGTTCCTATGAGTTTGACATCCTTGCTTTACAACGATCTGTCTTACATACCCAGCTCATTCCTAATTTATATTTTCGGTGTAAACGCCATGGCTAATCATCTACAACTAAATATCCTTTTCCTTTATTTGTAGAGAGTAATTTTGTTGAAATGGCTATGGGTTCCATCACAGACTTTTTCGAGGCTATAAAACGACATACACACTTCATAAGGATAAAACATCCACTGAAAAACCTTTACTCTTAAAATATCGGCTTATCTCTACAGCAGGTGGAAAGCTCGAAAGTACATAATAGGTGACATGTGACTAATTAGGTAAACAATACAATAGGTGCAAAAATGTCCGCTCTAACCCACCCAGTTACCCTCACGTGTCCGCTGTAGCCACTGTCCGCTCCAACCGCGTCCGCTCTGACCACGTAACCATGTGATGCGCCTAGATGCGACACTATGGAACTGGATACTTTTCGTCAAAAAAGAAGGGCAAATTTGAAAGGAAAAGAAAAAGAACTCCAAAGGAAAAAGAGCTCCAAAATCTTATCGATTCCTTCTCTGAAATAGCATTTTTAATAAAAAAGAAAAAATCCACGAATCTTGAATCACAAATGACTGGAAAAACGTCATTTTCAGAGATGAGAATCATTTATTTGTTCATGATTAAACATCTAACATTGTTAGAGAAAGCAAGACTGAATCAATAAGACCCATTATACTCGATAAACTGTAAAATAGCCTAAAGAACGAATATAATTTTTTTCCCACTGCAGATGGCATTGGATATCTAGTTGCTATTGACGGAATGAGAAATTCATTTAAGTATATAGAAATTTTAAAAATAGGATTGTGCCATTTTCGAAAACATTTGCAGGAATATTTCAGTATATCTTGGTTCCACGAATCAAGTCAAAATCTGTCAGAAGATTATTAGGAAAAAAATTATTTAACTAGATTGGCGTGGAAGTTTATCACACTTAAATCCCATTTAAAAGTTGTAGCACATTCTCAAGGAACATCTTAGCAAAATGGATTGTAATAAAATGGCGCATAATTCAGAACGCCCTAAATATTGGGTTCCATCATAAAGAATTAAAATGTAGTATGTGCACAAGACTAGTAGAATCAATGATTAAGTGCATTATAGAGATCACTTGTGCTAAAAAAGGACCTATTTTCTATTCATTTAATTATTATCACTATATATGAGGGTATGTATATAAATTTGTGAAAAGAATCGCTTCGTTCCAGCTAATTCGCACAACAGTAATTATTTAAGGGGACTCATACAATTTAAGCCTCTCATGATCTTCAAATATGTGACTGTTGCAAGAATTGCTATATTTATCATTTATTTTAAAAGCAATTACTTCCGACATTTTATAACTGACTACATAATATAACTGCTTTGGGAACTAGTGACCAGAAAGTTTGTGTTGCCACAAATATTTTGTAATTTAATCCGCTTTGTGAGAAAATTTTTCGTCATGTTTCCACCTTGAGCGCATGAAATTTTAAAAATGGCTAATGGTACATACTTGAAATTTGATGGAATTCTTTATATGGGCACTATTTTCTAACTGAACCAAAAAATCTGACGAATATTTTAATGTTAAAAAATATTATGCACGAAATGCATTACAGATTTTTTTAATAAAATACATTTTGTAAACTCGACTCCAAATAAAGTAAAAGTTTAACATGACTTTCTTAGAACTTTTAGTTCACAGTTAGTTTCCAAATGTTATAAAAGCTGTATATTAAATATGGAATTAAATTATGCAACAGAATGTTTTAAACTGTGCGCGGAAGGTGGAAACATGACGAAAACCTTTGTCACAAAGCGGATTAAATTATAAAAATATTTGTGGCAACACAAACTTTCTGATTACTATTTCAGAAAGCAGCTATATTATGTAGTCACCTGCAAAAAGATGGAAGAGATTGCTTTGAAAATAAATATATATATTTTTAAATAAATAAAAAAAAAAAAAAAGAGAGAGAGAGAGAGAGAGACCTGCACAAACTGCAAGTAATTCAGAATATAATACTTAAAATGATTACTAACGCTCATTACTACGTCAGCAATGCCACTCTACACAGAGATTTGAAACTTAGTACAATTGAGCAGCATCTGTGGAAACTTTATAGGAATTTTTTTATGAAAGCTCTCAACTGTGCCCATTTTTCTAATTTAAATACACTAAATTATACGATTCTCGATAAGGACTGTGAAATTCGACCACTAGACAACTGTGAAATCCCAATTCATGCAACAGTCACATAATTGAAGATCTTATGGTTTTTATGTAGTATGAGTCTCCTTAATGAGCTAGAATTTAAGTTTAAAGCATAATGAAAGAAAATGAATTGAAATACCTATTTTATCATTTAGCAACAAAATGGTGACTTTAGCGAAATACATTTTGATGGTGTACTTATATAATCCAGGAATTAGATCAAGTTGATTAATTATGACAAGGAGTAAATGGATATCTTAACTAAGAAAGCATAAAAACTTCCATACAGTGAACTTATTTAACAGGATTAAGACTGGCTATTATGTTGGCTAGCACTTAAATTTAAAATTAGAAACCCAATATTCATCGAACTCATCCGTTTGGCCACTAAGTGGGGCTAACGTAAGAACTGACCGGAATAAGAACGGGAAAAGTATTATGCTCTTTCCTTATATTATAGCAGTTAAGAAATTAATTATCAATTCATTATATAGTAAGAAATCATATAAGAACTACAAGATTTCTGAACGACAATCATGCAGTTACTATAAATGATCAAACGTATTTGTAAAGTGTTTATTTATTTCTTTACTTAATTGCCTACTGCTGTATAGTATTTTGCACTTAATATGTGTTTTTTTACCAGTAGTTGTATCAGAATTTCTACTCTCGTTGATATATTTCGTTATATTTATACCTATATTTTTCTAGAAACAGCTATGGAACTGTGTGTTTTATGTGACTTTTTCTGCCAATTTACACTAAATTTTGAATTATTTCCTGCCATAATAGAAAATAAGAATTTACTGAAAACACAAAAACAATGTTTAATCAAGAGACTTATTTCCTCTACACATGAAGAAAACAAAAAAGGGGGGAGGGAGAATCCTTGTAGCCAAGTGTTCGACAGGATTCGAGCTTCGATCTAACTACCTCCAACTCAAGCCGTAATGTGAACAGCCACTGAAGAACTTGTATTTCCAGAAAGAAGACATTAATATGGATCCGGGATCAAGTATGAATAATAAATTTTTGGCCATTTTAAATACTGTTTTCAACTTCGAGTCAAATTCAACTCCGAATACGATCTTTTTTATCTTGAATAAACTTGCACACTTGTTTTCAGTATTATTTTACAGGTTGCAATATAATATTAAATATTTTTACTGAAATAATTGTGTCCTCATTATCACTCCTTACATCAAAATATTTAATTTAGTCAAGTACTCGATAAACTTTTTTTTTCAGTGTTTCTCATAGGGTGTTACTGATATAAAATTATGAAAACTGGATGTCAGTTCTTGAACTATATTGGGGAGCAACATTCCTGGGGATTAGATTTATAGGCATCTCCTCTAATATGAAATATTGATTTTTAATTAGAATTTAAACTGATATTTCTGGAATCATCAGTTACGAAAACTCTGCTGAATGTTTTTCCCCACTTGATAAAATTATCTATTTATAATGCTATCTAATACTGCCTTAGAAATAATACATACATCAGAAAGATGCACATCATTAGTAAATTAGTACAGTCTAAGCAACGAATATGATGTTATACATCAAATTAGTCGTTCCATTGGTTAAAAAATTGCTTTGTAGAAAATTAGTCAAGATTTGTTATTAGTTATCACACACATTATGTCTGTGATTTGTTATCACAGACAGAATCGTACTAAAGCAAATTGACTACATACTATAGTTCCTGTAAAAATATATGTTTCTTCTTAAGTTTTCTCTTTTTGGTTGAAATTTTTCTACATTCAGCAATTCAAGCAACATCTGATTTTGTTGGACAAAACTTCGCCTGGAATTATATCAGTCAAAAAATAACAAATCCTGAAATTCATCACAGACTCGCAACTGTGAAACTAAGGATTAAAAAAGTGGAAGGTAATTTAATTAAAATTCCCCTCAAGTAAAATAGCATCGTTATTACATTAGGAAAAGAAAGCTTCACCAAATGGGGAAAAAATGATAGAGTTTACGAAGAGCTTGGAAAAAAAGCAAAATATTAAAGTGTTGCTAATAGAGATTTCTAGGAATGACTGAATAAGACAAAGTAACTGAATTTTTTTGGGATTGAAAACTGTTGGAGACTAATATTTGTCTTTCATATTAACACGTTCATCACACAAAAGTTGATGTTACATGAATTTTTACGAATTATTTTAAACTAGATTAGTTTTAGAACTTTTAAAAATTAAATTTTAACTATGCAACTAGGAATTACAGAGGTTGTTTGCACATTTTAAGGCGACTTTGCTTTGATATAAAAATTGCCTGCATGGGAAAAACTGTGTAACTTCAACTGCATTTTTGAAAGTGTAAATTACTGTCTGATACCTAAAAATTTCGTTTTCATGCAAAATGGCGTTTTAAAAGAAGTCATGGAGGGAAGGTTAGCTTTTTTTCCGAACAGAATTATTCGTATTTAATTATTAAAAATGCTGTGAAAGATATTATATTTCGGTATCTAAAGCAACAATAGATAATATTATCAATAGGAAAGGAAAAAATGTCAAAGTTTGGTTTCAAGGAAAAAAATTGTACAAAATACATATACAAGAGGAAAAAATGGAATATTTCGAAAGTTGTAAAGGTAAGAACTTTAGTGTTAAAAGAAAATTCGCGAAATCGAAGGACAGTTGCATAATCATTAAAATGCTCATTTTTAACTGTAAACAAAGAGATTAACGGTAATTTGAATCTTAAAAAGGCGAAAAAACGTTATTTGCATCATCCGCCTCCACAACATTTCTCCGAAAGAAGAACGCGCTGCAGAATTCTCTATGAGAAACAAGAATTTTGACTTTGGTATAACGACAAACAAAAATTTAAGAGAGTGCAGAAAACTATTAGTGTCTACATATTATCAGGAATATATTTTATACCTAATTTTCAAATATGAAATACCTTCTCTTTACTCACAGTGCCATCAATCAGTAGAACAACATCAAAACCAAACAAGCAGCCGCACGTCAAAATCATTAATGAAATCTTTAATAAAATGTTAATTTCTATAGAAAAAATAGAATAAGAAACGTGTATCCCATACCCTTCACTCATATCCCTAATGTCCCAATGGCATTATATTTCGGCTACGCGGGACTTAACGTCAAAAGGGAGAATTCAAAGAACCCGCACAATTCCGGGACACACACGTAGCTAGGTTATCATTCTCACTTAACTACAAAGACTTGAACGCCAAACAGTAATCGATTATCGCTCAAATTGGGATCACGTGATCCTTCAGAAGCAGAACTATCCTCTGATTGGTTGTCTCTACCCGGGATCCGAGACATTTTCGGTGAGGTTTAAAAAAATCCCGCGTAGCCGCAACATTATTTCCGTAGCTAGGCGGGACTTTTTTTCTAGGAATCCTCTCACTTAAACCTGTGCTACCAGCATCTCGTTTCTCAGAAAAGTCCCGTCTAGCAGGGACTGTAGCCATATGTAATAACCTCTAAAGACGTTATCACATATGGCAGGATGTATGCCATATGTGATAACCTCTTTAAAGGTTATAATATTGAGGTATTGAGGTATCACATATGGATACCTCCATATTGAGGTATCACATATGGAGGATTCCTAGAAAAAAGAACCCCGCTGGAAGCGAAGTCCCGCCTAGTTACTGAAATAATGTTGCGGCTACGCGAGATTTTTTCAAACCTCACCGAAAATGTCTCGGGTTCCGGGTGCGTAATGGCAGACCGCACATTGAGTTGATCAATCTTAACGAATTTCGTTTAATGCGCATGCTCAGTGGTGTACCGTTGACGTGGCAGTGGTGTACCGTTGGCGTGGCAGTGGTGTACCGTTGGCGGGGCAACCATTACACAAGCCTGTTCATCATGTAGGTCTTATCAACTATTTACAATACTACCGAAATTTATTTGTGCTTAATGCATTTGCTTCTGTTTCATTTCATTTTGGTTTATTTTGTTCATAAACGTTATATTTAATATCAGTTATTTATAATAATTTCCTTGAATTTAATTCAGTAATTTAAACTGGATTTATTCTTTAATTTGTTAAAGTATATACGAATGGAACATATAGTTATTTACCATATGCAGTTGCTTTTATTCCTCACAAGTATATTCAACAAAGATTCAGCTAATATATACTGTAATGTTTCCTGTTTTGTACTCATGCTTAAACAAAAATATGAGTAGTTTACAATCGATAGTTACCATCTAAGTAATAAAGAAACTTACAACATAACAAGTTTTAAACCTCGAACTATTTACGCCCAAATAACAGAATATCAACCACAAACCGTATTTATCCTCTTTTAAAAATTGTACCAAAGTCGTCATTACGCCAAATTCTCTTCTGGGCATGCGCAATTCGTTTAACATTGATCAAATGAATGTGCAGTTTGCCATTACTCGTCCCGGATAGAGACAACCAATCAGACAAAAGTTCTGCTTCTGAAGGATCACGTGATCCCAATTTGAGCGATAATCGATTACTGTTTGGCGTTCAAGTCTTTGTAGTTAGTTGAGAATGATAACCTAGCTACGAGTGTGTCCCGGAATTGTGCGAGTTCTTTGAATTCTCCATTTCGACGTCAAGTCCCGCGTAGCCGAAACATAATGTTAAGGATCAATCTATACTCTTCAAAACCATACCCAGAAAGAAAGCTTATTAGTGCTTGAATGAAAGAGAAACTATGATACATTCTTAATTCATGTATTCCAGCCTGCGAAACAAATATTTTAATTTCCAAGATATAGATAAAGCAATTCCAATATGTACTTCGTATAGATTTATTAATTGCGTAAAATTGTTAAATGTATGATATCGTAGTTCGAGAACGCGGCATTATAATTTGAACCTTAAACTTGTTTGTGAGGCGTTCTTGTTCTTGTAATTGGTGAATTCTGTCAAGACAATATACTTGCTGACAAAAATTAATTTTCTAATACAGTCGAAGCCTGCTATAACAAACTTCAAGAGACCGGCAGTTTGATTTACTATATCTGATCCGATAAGAAAATTAAGTTATTTCACAAAAAAATAAGCTCAAATTTTTTTTTTTTTAATAAATAAAGAAAAACCGATTAACATTGTCACATCTATCAAAAGATGTGCATAATAAATCTAATTTAAAAAATCATATTAATATTTAATTGAAGTTATTAAATTTATTGCTTGTTCTTTCGAAGTCTCTCCAAAGTGTGTGGCAAACTCATTGTCTTTTGCCTGAAGCAACTGTCCGGATATTGGCAGATTACGGCTTCTTTAAATGGCGAGCCATTTTAACAATGTTCCTTCATATCCTTATACTCGATCTTTCCCAATTTTTTTCTTATTCAAATGTTTTCCATAAATAGAAATTATAAAGTTTCAATTTTTTCATACGATGCTAACTGGAGGTTTGGATGAACTATGTTTCTGGCAGATATCGATTTTGTTGCATCCATTCTCTGTTTTTCGATTTTTACCTATTCCTCATTGCAGAAGTTTACATCTCACCTGAGAATAAATTTCTGACAGAAACATAATGTAGAGAATATCGTCAAGTAATATGAGAGTTTTGCTCTTCTGGGAAAGAGGAAAGAGTAACATACTTTAGCCACCTACGTGTCTTAATCAATATCCAGTTACAAAGCAATCATTTCACCTAAAATATACATGACTACAACACGAATTCCATAGTCTTTATAAAGAATATCTTATGTCTTGCAAAAGACATTAAGAAAGCAAAACGTTTAGTTCGATGATAGATTCTGGAAAGCATTTACTCTCAAACAAAAGAAAGTGGTAAGAATTAAAACTTTTCATTCCCTAAAAGAATAATTAAAACTGGAAACTGCAAGCTTTTCCCTGAATAGCCAGAATTTAGCAATTGCTTCAGAACTTAATGCTGCTTAAATAGATTTCTGCCTGCAGCTCAGTCAAAGAATTTGAATGGAATTAGACAAGTCATTCACGTTTCTTTGGTTCAATAGTCATGTATTTTATATGGTATCCCAAGATATGTTTATTGGTTCAGTGGTCATGTAACCATGTGGGTCCATAAGATATGATTATTCTAGCCTACTTCTTTACATGTTGGGATCACACGTGTCTCGCATAACCTTTGTTTAGAACACTGAGAAAAATAAAGATGAAAATAAATAAAAATAACGTAAAGGTAGTTCCTTTTACGAATGGAAGACTTCAACAGTTATTTTTATTCGTTGAATTTCCTTTCAGAAATTCTTGAAAATAGGAAGAACTCAAAAAAGTTTTAATTGAAAATAAACATTTACTCTCCCAATATTTCTTCAGGTCATCAAATCTGTTTATAAGAGTTGGAATTGACCGTGTTCGAAAAATATGAGTAACATTTGATTTCATATACGAGATGTTTTTAAAATCTGTGTCCTTTCATCTTAAGCTTCGGAAAAAGGAAAAAATCAGCTGGTAATAAGTTGGGAGACTATGATGGGTGATTTATCACTACAGTTGAATGCTTAGCAAGGTACTGCTGTACATACAATGCTGTTTGAACTTAATGTTATGGTTAAAAGAAGAATGGTTAAAAGAAACCATTGCTTAGAATTAAAAAATCCCTTTCTGACTCTCCTTATCCTGTCTCTTAATCGAAATAGCACTTCATATCCTGATGCTCGACATATTAATTTACTGATTGTCAGGGACAAATTCATGGTGAATTTAGTCATGATCTATTCATGGTCTATTGTAATCAAAAACTGCAATCAGCATCACCATACTCTTTGATGCTCTTTTTCGCATTGCTCTTTATTTTGTTCCTTTCCACTATGTAATTATAGTTTTGTTCCTTTCCACTATGTAATTATAATTTTGTTTCTGAAACGTATTGTAGATACAATTCTCATTTTCTACTAATACACGTCTAGAAGTTACTGTCCTCTCTGTAGTCAGCAAATCTTCCCAGCAAGCTTTTCTGTCTTCCTTTTCCTGTTCTGTCAAAATCCGAGGCACAAATTGAGCTCAAACTTTCCTCATTTCAGATTTTTAACCTAAATTAATCTACAGCTTTCTTTGTTTATCTCAAGTATATTGTTACACGCCTATCAAGTTTTAGCAAAGAACGAATTTTCTTTCCTCATTCTTTGAAGTTGAAGGGCGCCTATCTTTGGTTCTTATCATCGACGCTTTTTCATACACATTTAAAGTGATTGTACCACTCATACACTTCCGTTCTTGATAACATAAAGACTCGTAGATGCGTCTCCATCTACGGGTCGAATCATCTCTAACATTCAGTAGCAGATTTACCTAATTTGTAACAAAATTTAATGTTATAACGTTCTTTCATCTCGAAGCGAATTTTTTATACAATATTTTTTATGTAAATGAAAATTACTCCGGCATTTTGTTAGGTAGGCGACATAAAAACCAGTTGACAGTCTAAAAGCAGAGTTGAGATGTCACTCTTTCTAAACACACATTTATTCTTTCACTTTTTTTTATTTTATCCTTTGGTCTTTTAGTTTGTCCGGCTACTTTCGGAGTGCTTCTTGTGACATTAAGTGCATAGAAAACTGAATGGGACTAATAAGTGTTTTTCGTTATATCCTGGGGTCCTTTGTAACGGGGGTCTACTGTATATAAAACTCGTAAAAAGGAAATGGAAAACAAAGTAGGGAATTAGCTAAAAGTAATCCGCATGTTAATCTAAATGTATTTTTTATGTGGAATACACGTTCCGCCAGACCAGGTATCAGCACTACGCAGCCAATCCAACCTTAGAACCAAGCGCAGAGGTTCAACCCTGTCCTCGCACCTCGGAGAGGATTGACACCAGCTGCCATACGACGACGCTGGTCGTCAATTCGTTACCTGCTAGTCCCTCGGGCTGTCCATCGCTCAAGGACATTACCCAGCGTACCTGGGACGCTACCCCCGGGCTGCTAGAGCCTTAAGCTCTAGAACACGCCAGACCCACGGGCCAGCCAATAAGTGATCTCTTCGGGACCTCCAGAACAGATAGGTTTATAATTTGTACAGCCCCGTGGCCAAGACTGTCTAGGCACAGATCCTAGCCAGTAGCTTCGCAGAGTTCTCTACGTCGACCCGGAGGGATAATCTAAAGGTATGTGAGTTATTTCCTAAAATATCCCGCATACAACTTCCAGGACTATACAACAATGTACAACTTTTGTGGCTTTTGTAAGCTTATGCAGAGTTTCAGCATGACTACAACCACTTAACTGCAGTTTGAATCTTATAAAAAGTTTTGCTAAAGCGACTCAGAATTTAAAATCAGGCAAAAGAGGTAACTTAGGTTGTTGTAGATATTGAATAAAACTGTATTGATTCCAGGCCGATCAGATGTAGATTTCTCTTCTTAGGAGCAAAATATTTTTCAGCGGAGTTGTATTCTATTCATCTGCGAAATCAATAGAATTTTATGTAAAATTTACCCCAAGCTAAGGTTGCTTTTCATTTACATGTTTTTAAACTTTGCACTGACATATCTCTCCTCTCTTGCAGTGTCAGTCAGGATTATCTAGCAGTTCAAGGTAATTAACTAAAACAACATGAAACTAGATAATAATTTTAGTTTAGCTTATATATTAGATGAATTAGTGAATTTTTATTTGATCTCTTATTTCTTGTCAAAATTAATAAGGAGATATCGGATTACTTTTATAGGCTATAAGTAAAAGTTCGTGGAAAGAATAAGGTTATATTTTGGAAACTATATTTCTGTAAAGTTTCAGAATCCTCCGTTTCCCTCATTTTTATTGTATTTAGAAAAATATTGGTTTAAATAATATTATACGAATTCTTTACTTTTATTTCATATCACTAGAAAAATAGCATATACCCACATATATGAAAGATTTCTTTAAGTCCTGAAAGCAATACTGTAGTTATGATATGATTGATATCTTTAATACAATTTTCATGATATATATAATTTTATGTATATATCTGCTTATGCTTACGCGTGCACATGTTCATGACCGAGCATAACTTTTTAATATCACGCATATGCAAAGTACGTAGTGAATTATTGCTCTCGATACTTTCTAAAGAAAACTGCTGCACCTAAAGTTTTTTACTCAAACTTCTATTTCCAGTTCTACGCTTTTCTTATTTCTTTGACATAGCTAAATGATTTAGATATTTTTTTCTATTTCTTCCATTGTCATCGGTTATTTGTATCTCTGAGATCTGGAATTTTATTTCCCAGCCTGAAAGCACTGCCATAAGAATGTAGAACATTGAAGAGAACCTGAAATAACTCCTAAAACTTAGAACTGATTTCATTCCGTGAAATCGACTTTCACAAATATCTCCATCAGGATACAGATACCGGAGATAAAGTACAAATATTTTGCAGTTGAAAGCACAATCGCAAATGCTCTAGAAAGACGGTTTTTATTTCATTTTATTTATTTTTTACTTTACTTTTGAAAAACTGAAAGGGAAAGAAACTCTTGATATAAATAAAAAAAAAGATGTCTTTCCTGTTGCTGTGGAAAATGCTTTGTAGGTGGAACAAAGGTTTGCAAGACTCTTCGCATTTCTATTTCTGGGACATTAATAAGATTTTCTAAATTTTAAAAAATTAAGAAGAGAAATTCTTGGAACCGTTTTTGAGTACTAAAACGAAAATTATTCCCCATTACCTAAAATCCTAGACAAATAATTTTGTGAGTAGTTCTGTGTTAAAACGTCTAATGCATAAACTTTTACCTGCATTTAAAATTAGCACGTTACAGAATAAGAGATTTAATTTACCAATTTTAGCTACTAAGTTAAGGTGGCCACTTTAACAAGCAAGTACCAATTTCTGATTTCAGAAAATTATTTTAAGCTTCGCTACCTCTCTTAGCAAAGAATACAGCAATAATTATTGTTCTATTTTAATATTAAAGATCTCATTCTAGGGAATTAGTGATTTACTTAGAAACATAAAATGCCTACAACATAATGATAGAAAAATATTTCCACAAATCAGCTTAATTTGTCAATATTTGCTAAAACTTGTACATCGTGTGTAATATGCCAAACAGAAGTTCACGTTGGAAGAATATTTGAATATTTCCCACCCCCTCTTCGTTTTAAAAGAATGAATTATACTAGATCAAGATAACTTCTTAAAAGAAAAGTTTTATTGTAACAATACGCATATTGAAACTGTTTCACTAATTGAAATATTAATTTGATGATCGTTATCCAACAATACTTGGGAAAGAAAATTTAATGTATATGAAATTTTGTAAGTAGTCTCAATGTGCTTTCACTAAGAGGGAAAAACGTTTGCAATTACCACTCCCAAAAATAAAAATAAATAATAATAATAATAATAATAAAGAATCTGAAGCTTTCAGATTTCTTTTCGGTTTATCCTAAAACGCTTTTTCTTTTATTTACACACACAAACACGTTTCTTTAGAATATTCGATAGACTCACGCGCCGGAGATAAAAATATTTCATTCCGTACACTGCTCCTCCTGCTCGCTTTGAAATCTTTGTTGAGTGTTTTAATTAAAATTCGTTAAAGTTTTACAAAATATGAAATGGATAATAAAGCAAATTCGAAATTCAAAATTCGGGTGTTCAGCGACTTGTTCAGCCGCTGCTAGGCCGGTGGACTTTATGAGAAAAACTGTCTAGTATTCACGTTACACATGGGGAAAACCATGAAAGTCAACAATGGATCTTACCCATTCACTTAGGATGGATCCCATGCCAAGTCGAACTACCAGCACGGCCAGAACTACCAGAGCGAACGGCCATTCGGCCACTCGAATAAGAAAAAACGGAATAGGGTTATATGCATAAGGAGAGGACGCCTTCGTGGAGAACTTTTAAAGAAAATTTAGATATGCAAAAAAACTGCAAAAGCACTGAGGCTGCATTCTGGGGATTTGAAATTGGGTCGAATTACTAGTGTTCAGTGTTTTAACATTCGGAATTGAGGGCCTGTAGGTATTCAACGGAGAAGAAAACATGACTCCTCCTTTGTGCTCTCTCCGGAATTCGAACCACGGGTTTTACAATATCATCAGAGTCTGCTAACCATTTGCACCACAAGAGCACGCACGGAGGAATGCGGGTATTCCTTACAGCAGTGTTTCCTAAATTTTTACATATGTGTACCCCTTCTATAATTACTGCAACGCTAAGTACCCCTTGTAAAAAAATGGATGTATTTTAATAGCCATCAAAATATATTATTTTTTTCTTCTTTTGGGATATACACAAAATAATAAGAAAAGAGAAATAATATTATTCATGATAAAATATAAATAACATTTACGTGGATTAATAAGATGGATGAACTTGTTTGTGCTAAGATGACAAATCGTCATAATTTGGTTGCCTGGCTGTTAATTTTAATCTGAGATACGGTTCCACGTCCCTTCCCAGTCGAAAAAAGCTGTTCCCTTTTTTCGACTTAATGTCTACAAATGCTGAAAAAACAACTAGCAAGATGTATTTCAGAACTTTTTCTGTTAAAACAGGATACACATGTGGCATTTGTAACCAGAATAATGTTAAAGTACATTCCTTATGTCTATTTTTCAACAATCCGTCTTAAGCCAATTCCAACAATTGCCCTTCTTCCGCATGCGACAATTCTTCTGGCATGGATGTTGTGTTAATGTTAAACGGATAACTTATCCGTTCAATAAATGTTTAAATCAAGGAAATAGTTTTTCAAACCCACTCAAAAACTCTCCATATGTTGTGTTATGCATTTCAGAGTATCAGCATCAATTTTAGCTCTCAAGCTTGTTATATCTTGCATTATTAGTTAGTAGATAATTAACTCTTTCCTTTTTTACTTCCTTGTACGAAGTAAAAAGGAAGTATTGTAATCTCGATAAGCTTCAGGCAGAATATTTCAACGAAAATATCCACTTCGAATGCAAATTAACGATGTTTTTGCGTGATATCTATACGTAAGGACAGAATAAAAGACTCTTTTCCTCCAAAAAAACTAAAAAACTGCTTTAAACGGAATTCTGAAGAGAAATTTCCGTGGCGTCTGTACGAACGTACGTACGTACGTGCGTGCGTACGTACGTATCTCGCATAACTCAAAACGAGTAGACTCAGAACGTTGAAATTTTGTATATAAGACTACTATAACATGTAGATGTGCACCTCGTATTTTGGTTTCAATCGGCCGCACCAAACGTATATAAATATATTTATAAATATATCCACTCTGTTACCCGGCTCAGTGATCTCAGTTTCTTTACTCTTATATGTTTGTAAATTGTACATATTTTGCTTTAAAAATGATTGAATTATGTTGTTTTTATCTTTCGGTTAAAGTTTTTATGCCTTTCGTAATTCTGGAAGCAATATTTGTACAATTATCAACAATTTAAAAGCTGTTTAAGTGTGGTTAAGTTTTAGATAACATGGCGGACATATTTGTTTACATTTGAAACAGCAGAATTGTACATTTGTTGCCAATCTAGAGAGACTAAGCTTCGCAACACAAAAATAACGCCTTCATTTATTATTGCGAATTAAATCATGCTTAATCCTTTCTGGAGTTTTTTCGAGGAAATAAGTATTTAAGATTTACTTCGTAATTTTTAATACAGATATTTTGAGTTTTTATGTATTTTTGCCTTGTCGCGAAGTGAAAACTGAATTAATTGAATGAGAAATACTCCATCGTCTGTGAAAAACTGTTTCTTTTTCGTTTTGTTTGCTTAATTTCTTTTATACATCGTTCTAGCTTTGTTACAGTATTTGAATAGAACATGTGGCAACGATTAGATAATTCTTTAAATGATATAAATTTTGTGCATTCTGAGTTATAATATGAACGAAATATAATACTGTTAAGTAAACCTAGCGCCACAATGTCGCTATGGTAAACAAAGTGAATTTTAAAAATGCATTTATTCTATTGTGGTTTATGCGGTGTCGGCGAAGTAGGTTTAATTCAATCTAATAAGTTAAATGAAATGCAAGAAAAAATGCGTATAATTTAATATTCCGTACAAGGAAGTCATGTGGTGTACACATCAGATTTTTTATTGTTATTATTAACTGCGAGAATATTTCATTCCTAGTTTCGTACATACTAATACGTACTTTTAAAAACGAATGTATGTATAATACGTCAATAATCACCGCTAAAGGAATAAAATTAGTGTACTTATGATTCCCGTTTAGAATTAGATTACAACTTTAATATGATAGGTGTCGAAAAAGAGGGAAACGAGTCTACTTCTCCAATCCCAACTGTCTTTTGCCATAAATTTAGTTTTGCGATGCCAGCGTTCAGTTTATCTTGAATGCGAAACAATGAAATTTCTTTGATTTGTAACGCTAAGTTAAGGCAGTTTAAAACAGAGAATATATCTGCTAAGTATGCTAGTTTATAAAGCCATTTCCAGTCATGTAAACAATTTCTGAAATCCAATCTATCATAAAGAAAACATTGAAGTTAATGTCTAAGTTCAAACAATCGATTTAGAATTTTTTTCTCGAGATAGCCAACTAACATCGCTATGAAAAAGAAGCTGAGTATGATTACTTTCCATTTCTTCACATATTTGCGAAAAAAGTAGCGTATTCTAAGGATGGCTTTTAATGTAGTTAACGATTTTTACTCTTTCATCCAGAACATTATGTAGATCAGCGGGTATCTTATATATTGCCAAAGCCTCTCTGTGTATCCAACAATGTGTGGATATGACATTTGCGGCAACATTTTGAATTCTTGCAACGAATTATTTTTCAGACAATACTTTTGCTCCATCTATGCTTATGTCAACACATCTATTCCAATCAATTTTGTTCTTTTTCAGAAATTTATTCATAACATCAAAGATATCTTCTCCTTTTGTGTGACCTATAAAAGCTGGAAAAATAAAAAGTCGTCATGAATTTCTTGATTTTTTTTCGTATCTAACAAACGCCATAAGATTTGCAACATTCGCAATATCAGCAGACTCATCGACTTGCAACGCATAATAACGACTTTGAGAAATATCAGATAATAACATCTGTTTCACATCATTAGACATGTCAATGATTCGTTGATGAACTGTATTATTTGGGAGAGGAACGCGATCAAAAGTTTGTTTCGCTCTATCTCATATCAGTACTTCTGCCATTACCTTGGCTGCAGTCTTGATTAAAATTTCGCTAGTGGTTTCCGCTACACTACATTTCGCAATAAAAAGCGACACGCGATACGAAGTTTCTAGTACTTTTTGATTGTCACCTCCTGCTAAACCCCGCATTACTTTTCGAGACTAATTTAAATCTTCACATTTATTTTCAAAAAATATATGAGTTTATCTTTGTACTGATTATGGTTTGTCTCAAAATGGCGCTTTACGTTGTATGGTTTCATGCCTTCGTTGGTTAGGTTTTCAAAACAAATGACGCAAAGTGGAATAGACACGTTTTCATCTTCAGTCTATGAGAATCCAAATTTGAGATATTTTTGTCGTACTTGCGAGGTTTAATTGCCTTTTTCTTAAAAAGTTTTTTTCAGAACTGAAGTTGATTCTTCGTTAATTTTATTATTTCCTGTTAGCTGATTGCTACTTGAATCATTACTTTCTTTCGGTGTAGTAGTTCCAGATTTCAACCAGCGATCCATAGCCTAGGATAGGGATAAAAATTATATTTTATAAAAATAATCAAAATCAGTGGGCCCTCTAAAGCACATGGCAAATATTTCCTATAAGGAAAATCGCCCAAAAACTAAAAATACAAAGGCGCCTGGAGAAGTCACTAACTAATAACGAAGTAAGTTGTCTCTGTAACGAAGTGTGGTAGATTCTCGCCGTGTCACACCGGACCATATCACGCTTCACAAGACTGTCTTGACTTGACTCATGAGAACGTAGAATTATGCGCAGCTAAGCACGGTGCAGTGCATTTCCCCACCAAATTCCGGTGTAACGCGTACCACACTTTGGGAAAGACTGCCATAGCGGTAGATCAAAATTGTCTGAGCTAACCATAATTTGTTTAATTAGATATTTAACTCCTTAGTTCCAGTTCAAACACAAACACCAGCGGCCGAGCGATTAGACTCGGATTCGAATTCTGGCCAAAAGGCTGTCTGCACGAGCTTTTTCGTGGTAATGCGTGGCAAGTGAATACAAGCGAATATTCTTAAGGAAATCTTCAGTGAAGGCATATTTTCCCTTAGGCAAACAGCCTTGATGTTCTTTACCACAATCTAGAATTTGATGAAGAAACAAAAATACAGGCCTGTGTGCATATGATTTCATAGTTAAAACTCAGGAGGAAATCGACTTGGACTAGAAGAGTGGACCCACAGGGCTCTGGGAACTCTCAAAGATTGGAGCCTTAAATGCAAACTCAAGTTTAGCTTTAAAACCAAACTAGTCTTCTTTCCCAAAGGGGCAAAACTTCATCGCTCCTCTCCTAGGATGAAATGGGAGACCCAGTCAATACCAAGATGTAACACAATTAAATACTTTGAGTTAACTTTAGATAAAAAGCTCATTTGGATTCCACACTTAGGCGAAATCAGAGAAAAGACTTAAAATCTAATAAACAAACTCAATAGAATAATCGCCCAAAAATGGTGTAAAAAGGAAAGTTACTCAAAATTCCTTATATCAGGGCCATTGAAAGACTGATTATGGTTGCCCAGTGTGGTTTACGGGAACGTAATGTCAAAAACTGGCACAAATGCAAAGAACGGAACTTCTGTGCATTACAAAGAGCTACGCAACGGCCCCAACTTCGGCCCTGTAGGTCCTTTCGGGATCTTATACCACTGGATCTCAAGGTGGAGATGGTAAGAAAAATATACAGATTAGTCCACTTCAAAGAGCACCTGGAAACAGGGAATTTAATTATTGGGGACAAGGTCTACAAGAGCGTCTCCCAGCTCTCCAGGATTTTATTACGTGGTTCAAGAATCTACCGCGAGACATCAACAACGAGGCCTTCACAGACGACAGTCCAAGGTAGACAGCAAGGTGGGTGCAGCGTTTGTTATCTTCAAGGGTGGCGTAGAGCATTACTCAGAGAATTTCAGTGTTAATGACACCTCTACCGTTTACCAAGAAGAGTTTCCACCCATTGAAAAGAACAATTACATGGCTAAATGACACACAATCAGTGGACACACCTACACTGGTGTGCACAAATTAAGGACGAAGTCGAAAAATTAGCATATCAGCTGAACGAAGAGACAGAGCGGACAGAAAGACCAATCAGGAGATTAAGTAAGGTGATGTACGGTAGCACATGCGCAGATATGCAGGTAGACGTAATGGGGGAGTGTCTGAGTTATATAAAGCATCTTGTCGGTGTAAGATCAGTATTTCTGGCAAAGAGATTGCACGCCGTATAGCAATTAAATTCACACCGAGTTGCTGCCTCAGCGAGAAATGGCGAATAATCAATCTGTTAGACGACATCTGGATGCTTTTACCCGAGGTCGAATCATTGGGAAGTTGGAGGAAGGCCGCAGTGTGACAAGTGTGGCTGTAGAGTTCGGAATTGCTCACAGCATCGTTTCAGGACTTTGAAGACAATTTCTAACTACAGGAACAGCTATCCGGGGGGCGTAATGGCAGACCGCACATTGAGTTGAACGAATGTCGCACACTGTGCATGCCTAGAAACAAATTTGGCGTAATTATTATGTTGGCGCGATGTGAAAAGAAGATAAATACGGTATGTGGTAGATGTACCGCCATCTGATTGTAAACAAATCCGGCGTTTAAGTCTTCGTAGAGTATACGTGCAATGTAAAGTAATTACTGTGTAAAAGTAGATATTTTTCTTGTACTGCTCCAACAACTGGAAAATTGAACGATACGATCAAGTTTAAATTCGATTGAAGAGTGCAAAAAATGGGTAAAGGAAGTCAGCGTAAATGCAGATGCCCTAGTGGATAGCAAAAGAGCTTCAAACCAAATGCTATTGCAAAATTGCTTTCAGGTATGTATATATTTTCCCATTTCAGTAAATTTCATATGTTATATGTGCAATATGTGATATGTTATATTTTAACACATATACAGTTCATTAACATTTTTGAACATTTCCTAAATTTCTATATAATGTAACATTAAGAAAGATGTTTTAAGAAATAATTTGTTTCCTTACTGTTTTAATTTTTTCGAAAAGAAACATCATTTTCGAGAAACTTCAAGAAGAAAGTTATTAGTAAGTACAGCCTAATTTCATTACAGCTAAAACTGATACAAGGTACTTGAGTCTTTTATCTCAAAATTTGCTGAAATGTTTTGGTTGAAGTTAATATGATATAAAATAATGTAATGAACTCGTAATGTAATGAATTGTGGTATAACTGTAAAGAATTGGTAAAAATAAAATATAATTAGTTCAAATTTACTTAACTCCTTATATTATCAAATATCTATTAAATAGAAAAACCTGTTGAAATATTAAATGTAACAAGTTCTATTTTTAAAAGGCAGATGATTGCACAGCATGTAGGAATTGATAATGATTTTTAATAATCCTTAAGTAATAGTAAAGTCAACAATAAAGCATATTTTGATGTATGTAATTTTCATCAATGATTACATAACATTGCACTTTAATATAAAGTATGCTTGGATTGTTTTCACGTGTGCTATATATTATGGCTTATCTTTAGAATATGGTGACTGGTAGTTTGGCGACATTTTGGAGGCGATAAAGGTTACTACCTGGGACTTTGGTAATAATGTGAGCAGTACTCAGTTCCGATACGCATTATTTTGTGTGAGGGAAATGAGATATCATGGGATATGTCATGTGATATTAATGGACGAATTACGGTTCTTTAATCGGAAAAGGGGGGAAATCGGGAAAAAATCTGGAAATTTTGTATTTGGCTTTATTCTGTGTTGTGTGAAATAGTGTTCGTTAATTTTTGGATCCCATGGCCCTAACTAAAGTGAATTCGAAATGGGTATTTAGTGGGATTGAAAGAGGTAGTAATAAGTGTTTCTTTAAGGTTGTGCGAGATAGAAGTAAAGATGTTTTATTAAGTTATTTATTTTACCTGGTACCTTGCTGTGAACTATAAGTATGATTTTAAAAATCCTGAAACAGACGCACATACGCTTGCTTTTTATTTAGCGGAGGAAATAGGAAAAGTTTATCGGACACGTAATCAAGATTCTGAAGAAGATGAGGTAAGTTAGTATTTTTAATTATTTGAGGATATTATTTTTATGCATTGTTCTAAATGTAAGGTGGAAGTAAAGTAATTTGGTATTATTGGGAAAATTGTTATTAGCAATGATTTAGTTTAAAGTAATTAGGAATGTAAGCTAATTTTTATTAATTTAATGTATGTGCTTATTTATATTTTAAGTAGTGTTTTTGAATTTAATTATATTTTAATTAAATGATATTTATTTTGTGAATTTTATGTTTGTAGAAATTTGGTATACGTTTTAGTTGAAGTAAACGTGCATGGAAATAATTTAAATATTTGACACTAAGTATTTGTAATGCTTGCGGTATGAATTCGTTGGTGACGTTTATAATATAATAGATGATTTAGAGGTAAAAGTTTTTGGATATTTTATTTATTTTATATGTGGAAATGTTCATATTTGGAAAGGGTATATACTTTTTCGCGATCAGGTAATTTCATATATGTTATTTTTACCGAGTTTAAAGATTCAGAAAATTGTCATGTATTTTCGTGAAATTTTTCTAATTTATGAGAAAAAGCAGTGTACATGGATATAGTGAAGAGTGTGCGCAATGCCATTTTTGCGTAATTCTGGGATTTTTTTTTTTAAGTAAAAATAAGTCGACGTGTACATGGTTTATGTGTATGTGTTATTTTGAAAAACGCGTAAGGAGTATGGTATTGTGCACTTTTTCCCAATTTTGCAGTGAATATTTGTCATGATTAAGCAGTTTTGTTAGATAAAATTTCTAGCATAAGTGTAATTCAGCTAGTAGATTGTTGGAAGAAGTATTCAGTAGATAAAAAGAAAAGAAACATGTCTTTACTTCGTGAAGACAAAATGGCGGCGGGAAAACAAAAATAGAGGGTTGCTGTAGGAGAGTTGGTCGCCAAATTTTCGCCAAAAAATCGCCAAGTTACCATAATCTAAAGATCAACCACTTTTTTCTTATTGTTAAATAATTCATTCAGCACTGAACAACATATTATTTTATTAGTATAAAAAGAATATATTTTGTGTGTATGACCAAGTTATGATCTAAGATTTTTCAATACCTGAATCATCATTTTAAAGATTTTTATAAAATGATTTTAATTTCAGGCATTGGCACAGTAAATGAATGGCTGGTGAAAAATTTTGACCCTTGTTTCTGGAAGTGAAATGTTAGATGTAAGTAATGATGTCTCAGACCATTATCACATGGCATTTGTTTCACATGAACAACTTGTTTTGGACAATTTTTCTGCCTGGTTTACTATTGAAAAAAAGATATGCGACGTTTTCCTTCCTTTCTTAAAAAATTGCAAGTTGTTCATTTTCAATCAATCAGCTATCAGCTTATTTGTAATGGGGAACCAGTTTCCCATGTTAACCCCAAAGTGATCTATGATAATTGGCTGTTGTGACAAAGCAGAAAAATTGTTCCAAACAGTTGTTCTTCCGAAACAAACCGACGTGTGATAGCATCCTTACTGTTAATAATACTGTGAAGCACTTAATTGTATGCTTTACTAATGAATATGTACTAGGCAATTGTGCTTATTATGAAAGAGGTGAAATTTCAAATACAATTGTTTCAGTTACAATTATTACAGACATTATTTAATTTTGTAATAATGCTAATTAAAAATATGAATTAAGAAAATGCGAAAATTAGTGTATAAGCATACTAAGTAGTTCAGAGTAAGACTTGTACTTAATTTTATAGTAGGCATTTATTCACACATATGATGATTCGTACACTGATATAAATTTGGTATGCTTTTATACTGTTTACATGTCTTCTATATTCAGATTTGAATCATCATCTGCCAACAAATTCAGTTAATCAGGCATTGTTGACGTTATTAGTTTCTTGCAGATGCGTGAAATTTGGAAACATGTTTAGATTTAGTGTAGTTTTTGTTTGCTTTTTCAGGTTTTCACATAATATCAACTAGAAACATTACCTCTTCATTTTAAAGATCAAAGAGATAAAATAAAAAAAAATTAATTAGTTAATATCATACCTAAAATGTTCTTTTATTACACAACTATTATTTAAGCCATCTAAATGCGCACAATATTTTTATAATATTTTTATTTAATTTTCCAGTATATGTTATTGAAGCCATTCAAATCCCACTTGCGCATTTTCAAGCATACTAGTTGTTGAATATTATGTTTGACTGTAAACACACAGGCAAATTACATATAATTATTATGTAATTCAACCTATCTTTCCTTCAAATATTTCTTTAAAATTACAGGAGACAGGCATACATTTGAGCTTTGATTAACAGACTTAGTGTAGTCGCAATGACAGATAAGAAAACAGATGAATAATAGACCACCCATAATCACCAACATATAATGCAAGGATTTGAGAATAAAGATTGCTTATTAGCATAATAATGCACTGTATATTAAATATAAAAATTATAGAACTGAAAGATTTGTCACGTATCATCTTTGCTTATCATTATATATATATTGAAAATAAACAGTCTGCTTCTGCAACAGAATAAATAACGAGCGTCTTGAAATGTTTTGTATACATGGAGCTTTACAGTTCAGTTCATTATACAAAGAGCAGTATATATAATGATTATCAGGGCTGCACAGAAATTTTTAATGGAAAATTCTTGTGTATAGATTTAGTTGATATTTCGTATCTTGCGTACAGATTTAGTTGATATTTTGCAAGACACAGCAATATTTCAGACTTTTATTCTAATTACTGTGACAAAACAATAGTAGTATATTACATTATGTAACTTATATTAATAATTTTCATACATATATATATGTAATATCTTGGCAGGCACAGGAATGACCAAAGCTTGACAATCTAACTACATCATAGGCCGGGCATTGTTATGGCTGGGTAGAAGGTTGCAAAATGACGACAAAGAAGGATTTAGCTTTTTAGATCCCACATCTTTATTCAATTCTCCCAGAAGATCATTTTGCCTTTAGATGAAATTCTCAAAATTATATATTCAATATTGATTTAAACTAAGTAAAATTAAATTTAGACTTTACGTCATGTCTTCTTTTACAAAGGAAAGAACAAGATAGGAGGAGCAGCTGCAAGGTCTTGTAGCAGCGGTAGACGAAAGCAGTCTGACGAAAAATGGCACGTATTCAGTATATATACTAGCGGTTATATAACATGCCAGAATGTTCTCGAAAGTACTGGTCTAGGGTAAGATCCTGAAACTGCAGTAAGTTAATTATAGGTTGCATGCTTGCGCATAGCAAAGCCACTGTATTTTCTATATTTTACATGTATGTAATACATATTCTTTGTGTCTTGGTGAATACATTCTACCTTACTGGCAGGTAACAGAAACTGACGATCAAAGGATTGATGAATATTTAATAATTTTGATGAGATTATCTAGGAAATATATATTTATAAAACGTATTAAATGTGGTTTTTCAGAATGTTTCCAAGCATAGTTTTTAATCTCAGACTAAATGATACACATTATCTGGAAGTTCATATTCTTTTGTCATAAAGTATGCTTTATTGTAATTAGTCTTAGATTGTAAAGTTAAATTTATGAAAATAAGATGAGTTAATAATAAATAAGATGAATTACTGTATTTGAATTTTAATAAACAATTTTATTATTCAGTAGTACTTTTCCATAAAACTCTGAACATTCTAAACATCCCATATCACTAATCCTTGATTCTAAATAATACTTGAGTTTACTTAATTCATGTATTAATAACGAATTTGAAAAATAATACAAACATACTATTTTGAGGTAAAACAAATACTGCTCAATTGGACATTTTAAAATGTTTTTCCTTTTAATAGAGGAACATTTTTTAAGGATTTAATTATTAGTATTTGAATATTGTGTTAATGTATTATTAATTAGTATTTGAATATAATGTGTGTAATGAATAAGTAAGGCAGTGAATAAATTTTGAACAGTAATTTCATATGAGGAAACATGATCTGCCTGGGTTAAAAAATTAATCTTTAAATGCTATTTATGAGATTATATGGCTGAAATCTGTAGCCCAAAAGCAGTTAAAGCAACCCATCCCCAAAAAAGAAGACATTTTAAATAGCTTTCCTCTAAAACTTGAAATATTTAAACATTACACAACCCTAAATTTCTAGTGAATTTAAAATACTCATTTAATTCAGTTCAGCTACTGGCCATTATATGAAATTTTCCTATATTATTAAAATGTTCCTCATGATTTTGCAAGGTGAAGACCACAAATGTCCTGCCCTCATAAGTAATGATGATATAATAAGCATGAAGTAGACTTCAGCGTAAGGAATATGGAACTATATATTTTGCTCTTTGTTTATTAATTAGCTCACTTTTAAAAAATTCATATCATACAGTAAGCAGTATTCATAACATTTTTCATTATCTTAATATTTCACTGAAGTATTTAAATGTTAATTTAATTAGCAATACCTAATAATGTCAAATGCATATATTATTATACAGAATGGGATTCTGACCATAACACTCGGGCAAAATGATATACATGTTAATTTTTCAACAAGTTTCTGCATTATGCTTTTTACTCTCTACACAGTGTATAATTTTTAATTATTATTTTTTATTATTTGTAGGACCTTTTCTGCTGTTTTAAATGTAAACAAACATGTCCGTTTCACTTGCAGATTCTTTGTTATTTATTTGATTATATCAACATTAATAACAATGTTCACCACCCCCAGAATAAAAAATATATTGTTTATGTACTGAAGTCTTGATTAATTTCCCTTGACAAGTCAATTAATCTATCATCAATGACAATAGCTACCTTTTAAATAGTTTTAATTTTGCTACTTAAAATTTTTACATTTCAAAATAATATTTCTATGCAGCTTTTAAATAATTTTTAATGCAACAGAAATCTAAATAACATATTTTCCACTGCAGTAGAATTCTAGATAACTTCAAATACTGACTAAAACTCATTCTAATAATTCATCGCTTTAAATTTCTGTTCCTTGCAGATGATACAGGAAAAACCTTTTCTAATAATATATTTCTAATTCTACTAGGGATTATTGATAAATAACCCGATGAAAAAATTGATACAGGCATAGAGGGAGGAGATGTAAATAATTATTGCGAAATAATGTGAAGCAGTGTTTGCATTCAAAATGTAAGATGTTATACTTATGAAATTCTGCACTTTACATTGGAACTGTACGAATTTTCGCTCAGAAAAAGACTGAAATTTAGAATATATTAGTTGGAAATTTATTCATTATACTTTTAAGGAATAAAAACAATTCAGAGTTTACCATACCTTCAATTCGTACATACGTAAAGAAACACGGACATACGTAAAGAATATAGCAAGTGTTTGTAAATAACATTGAAGAAATTTTACAATTCCTTAATGCTGTTTATTTAATTCTTTGAAATAAGAAAATAAAAGCGCGAATATACGTTAACAAACTAAGCGGGAAAATCCAGTTTACATTACTGAGAATTATAACATGTAAAAAAATTACATCTAAATAACGAATTATTAAGCACAATATATGTTAACAATTATTAAATGCACTGTTAGACAAATTAAAATGACACATATATTAGAAAAATAAGCAAGTGCAATCGGTATGGACGTTAAAATAACTAATAAACAAAGTTCCACAACATTGCAATTGTAAACATCACTCGACCACACTCTACAGCCATGGAGATCACGAATAAGCTAGCATAGGGTTGCTTTTAGTCGCCAATATTTCTTCCCGCGCCAAAGATACACCATCAAGCATGCGCAGTAAGCGAAATTCGCTTAACACTGTTCAACTCAATGTGCGGTCTGCCATTACTCATCCGGGGGTTTAGTAGTGGACCACACCCGCAGATGACCGGTATATTGCCTTACAGACCAGAAGAAACAGGCGGCAGACAGCGGGAGAAATCGCTAGACACACGACACGGGCGACTGGATGACCGATATCGCGTTTTACCGTGGCCAGAAGACTGCACGGTGGTGGTCTGTTTGCACGACGCCCTGTACGGTGTGTACCTCTAACGCCTGCCCATCGGAGAAGGCGTTCTCTGTGGTGCCGGGAACACCGGAATTGAAGAGACAATGAATGGGGAAGAGTACTTTTTACAGATGAGAGCAGATTCAGTCTGAGTAGCGATTCTCATCGCATACTCATCTGGAGAGAGCGGGGAAGCCACAATCATCCCTCGAACACCATTGAAAGGGACAGGTATGGAGGTCGCGGTGTTCTCGTTTGGGGAGGCATCATGCTTGGTAGTCGTACAGACCTTCACATCTTCGACGCAGGTTCAGTCAACGGGACCCGTTATTGTAACGAGATTCTTCTTCCATATGTGCGTCTTTTTAGAGGCGCTGTGGGTCCGCAGTTTCTTTTCATGGACGACAATGAACCATGTCATCGCACAGTAGCTGCCGAACAGGTCTTAGAGAATGAGGATATTGAACATATGGATTGACTGGCACGATCTCCGGATCTCAATACCATCGAGCATGTATGGGATTTTCTAGGCAGGCGCTTGGCAGCTCGTACGTTACCACCAGTAACGATTCCGGAGCTTCGATTGGCGCTGCAAGACGAATGGGCAGCAATGCCTCAACAACTCATTGACGCCCTCATTCTCAGCATGGGTAGACGCTGTGAAACCTGCCTAGCAGTCAGGGGAGATTATATCCCCTATTAAAGACCGGATGTTTCTTGCTGGACACCCATCACAGGGATGTTTCGGCCTTCAGTTGCATTGCGCTCCATGCTACTTTTTCAATAAAGCTTCTTTTTATCCCTCTGATTTCTCTTTTAGTAAGTGTTGCTTACATTACTCATGTCCTTACGTGTTGGGGATCTTACGGTATTAAATGTGTTGATTTGGAAAGCTTTTGTACAAAGTTATATTGAAAAAACCATCTCGTCCTTAATTTTTGCACACCAGTGTATGTAAGTTTACACCAACAGTTTAACTTCGCTATGTCTCTTAAATAGCCTTAAAATAAGAAAAAAAAAAAGCCAGAATTTACAGTTTAAGCGAGATAATTAAAACGTTAATGACAACATCTACGATAGAATGAATTGGATTAAGGCGCATGTAATGGTGAAGAGTAAGGAGAGAACAGACGAAGAGGCAAAAATTGCAACTTGTAGAGACATTATGTATTTTGGAAGCAGGAAAGATGAAAAATATGCAACGCCTTCGCCGGGAATCGAACCACGGACCTGTCAATTACGCGCGGAGGGTGCAGACCACCACATCACGAAGGCATGCCGAAAAGGAGGGAGAAATACCTTATAAACTCCGCGACATTCGATCATTACAGAAGTTTCGCTACCAGAAGACTCAGCGAAACATCAAGTCTTGCATAAATTTCATAGCATCTAGCAAGATAGATGGGATGAGGAGCAAACAGTGCGCGCAACATACGCCTTCTTCCCCAAAGTTTCAACTTGCAGTCTCATAGCGGATCACGCTCTTAGTCAGGTTTTGACTATCATGGAAGGTTCTCGCTGTACTTCAGACAAGAGACAAGCCAAATGGTTGGACAAGCAAGCTCCGCTGATGCGCCTGCGGCACTAGCGAAGAGCTAACAGGTGCTACAGACTACATTCCGGCATGTCCGTGCACTGTCAAAAAAACACGGTCTTTGCTTCTCTCACCTATACCAACTCTGGACACCTTGGTAAAGTTCCCTTCAACACTCAAGGGTATGGGAGCGATCATGTCATTTTTACTCAAAAAAGAAGTGGATTTTATAATTAACTGTTATGTTACATAGCATTATAAATACCAATAAGGCATCCCACTCATTTAATTGTCACAATTTTATCGACCCCTTTGTAAGTGCCAGATGGAGCCTCACGGGTCACGTCAAGTATATCAATAAATATGCTTTTGTTTGCACTAAAATTTTATTCTAATTTTGCATTTTCTTTTTCTTATTCCTTATTATTGTAATTTGTTTTTAAAAAATAAACGGAACATTTTGTGAGATCCGGTAAAACGATCAGTTGAAGCGACAAATTTTTCAGTTAGAATTCACACAGAATGTGCTTCCTTCCCCTTTCCCAAAGGGATCTTAGCCGAAAAGCCATCCCGGACAACCATCTTGTCTCTTAAAATCTCTCTAACGTCTTTAAATTTAGTCAAGCTGCAAGGCATTTCCCTTTATCCGCAAGCCCACTCATTTGAGACCCCTTTTTAACCGAAAGGCCCACCAGCCTCATCTTTAGACGCAAGCCGCTCCTATATCACCTGATGATATTTAACATATTTCTTCTCCCACCAAATACGGAGTGAGATAATTTAGTACCATAAAGTCGTGCGTGCATTCAAACGCCAAGGCAAGGTAACCATTCTACTGGCAAGGTAACCACTACAAACAAGCCGCAACTTCTTTCGGTAGAAGAATCGGACTATACAATTTGTTGTTGTTGTTACCTCAATTTTATTAATCCGATTCAGATCTAATTCAAAATGAGTTAATTTCTTATATTTTCATTTTTAGCAACTTTTCCAGCAATAAGGATAATTCAGCCATCTGAATTTTCAAACTTCAGGAGTTTATTTATTCATTCTAAGCTGATTGGTGTATGAATAAAATCAAAACGAAACGGGAATGGATGAATCAATGGGATAAGGCAACTTCAAACAAATACATATATGAAAAATTCCAAATAAGAAAAAAAATTATCAAAAACATACCGAACAAGCATCTTTCTGTTTACTTCCTGGTACGAAGTAAAAAGGAAGTACTGTAAATTTCGGGTGTCATATTTCAATGAAAACATTTATTTTGTAGGCTGTCGAATGCAATTTAACGATGTGCGTACCTATGTACGTACGTATCTAACACAACTCAAAAACGAGTAGCCCCAGAGCGTTGAAATTTTGTATGTAGGACTGCTATAACATGTAGATGTGATATATAAATATAATATATATATATATACTCTGTTACTCGGCTCAGTGAGCTTAGTTTCTTTATTCATATATGTTTATAAATTATGCATTTTTTGCTTTAAGAATGATTGAATTATGTTGCTCTTATCTTCTGGTTAAGGTTTTTATATGCCTTTACTTAACCTGCATGCCAATATTTGTGGAATTATAAACAATTTAAGAGCTTTTTAATTGCGGCTAAGTCCAATTTTTTTTTAGCATGGCAGCCATATGTGTTTACATTTGAAACTTAGCAGAATAGTGAATTTTTTGCCAATCTAGAGAAACAAAGCTTCGCAGCAACAAAGATAACGCCTTAATTTGTTATTGCGAATTAAATCATGCTTAATCCATTCTGGAATTTATTTGAGAAAATAAGTGTTTAAGATTTACTTCGTAATTTTTAATATAGATATTTTGAGTTTTTATGTATTTTTGCCTTGTCGCAAAGTGAGAACTGAATTAATTAGATGATAAATACTGAATCGTTTGTAAAAAACTTTCCCCTTTTTTTTTGTTTGTTTAATTTCTTTTATACATCTTTTAGATTTATTATAGTATTTGAATAGAACATGTGGCAACGATTAGATAATTATTCAAATGATATAAATTTTGTATATTCTGAATTATAAAATGAAGGAAATAACACTGTTAAGTGAACCTAGCGCCAAAGTTCTGCTATGGTAAGGAAATATAATGAAATTTAGAGAGTGCATTTATTCTATTGTGGTTTATGCACTATCGGCGAAGTAGATTTAATTCAATCCAATAAGTTTAAATGAAATGCAAGAAAAAATACGTATAATTTAATATCCCATATAGGGAAGTCATATAGTGTACACATCAGATTTTTTTAACTAGATATCGAGAGTAAATCAGTGTATTAGAGGAAGCATTCCTCACTTTTTATGGTAATAGACTTCATTTCCAAACTTTGTATTTAGAAGGTATTTTCTTGCTTCTTTGGAAAGACTTCGTTGCATAACTGGATAGCTCATCTGGCTAGAAATCAGGCGGTTCGGTGTTCGAATGACTGCCAGGGAAATACTCGTTTTCTGCATTTCATACATTAATAAATCTAATGGCTATACATTTTACAGAATTGTCACTCATCAAGGCTACTACATATTTTTGTTCAAGTTTATAACTGAACCTAATATAACAAGGTTTACTAACCTGAACGAAAATACCTTTTGTTCAGATAAAATTTCGTACAAGAAATTTTAAAAAAGAACAATTTTAGCTAGAAATTTGAATGTGAACAAGATATTTTAAAAATTTAAATTTCTGAAGAAATGTTTCAACATATGTTTTATTGTTTATCAACTAATAAAGCCATAATCTAACCTTACAGAAATTCTAAATCAGTTCTGACAGAATTCAAATGTTATTCTGTCTAATAATCCTAGTTAATCAGGATATTAAGTTAACGTTTTACAACGAAAATGGCAACCACGACAGTTAGTAAAAGTATTTAACATTTAATACGTAACAAATATGTTCGAAGCTCTGCCACTTTCCACTCCCATTTATGCATTCCACACCGCACAGTTTCTACATTTGTATTCAAACATCTCCCATCAGCGGAGAGAGGAACTGTAACCGTGCATTGTTTCCTAATCTGCGAGATCCGTCTCCGAGATGGAGTGGTAATCGCAAACACTGCATTTCCTCGAGCAGTTAATGTGACAAAGACTCCGACGCATCTAACGAACATTCAACATGTAATTCCATTATATCCAAGGTTTACACCTCACCATTCCGGAGACATTATCGCTTCAAAATTAATTAGTGTCCAGTTGACATTGTATAATAATAATCTGTCTCAGAGTTAAGATAATATTGAAGCTCGCGTTTCCGACCGCGCGGGTTCGAACTAATATGGCATTTGGATAAATTTAACTCGATATCTTACGTCAGCATATGTGTCTGATGTTTCGCGCAGAACTGTAATAGAATTAGTTGAAGGTGGAATGGCTAGGAGTTATCATTAAACTGAGACAAACCTAAATACTCAAATTTAATTTGAAAGGAAAAACTTTTGTGTTAAAAATTTCATTTTTTCTCAAAATTTAAATTTTTATTACAAACCAATATTATAAAAATATATGAAGGACATATTTTTATTTTAAGACTGAAAAATTACTAACGCAGTTTGCAGAAAATTATTTATATATAAATATGCGTGTATATATCAAAGATTGAAGTAATTATATTAATGAATTGTCATAAATTGCCTAAAACTTGCGCAAAATTTGCGAAATAATAAAATAATAATTTATTTTCTAACGGATTATTGAGCATATTATCTCCTTTGAGAAAGGTAGTAGAATTCTAGTTGAATGAAGTAAATTATAAGCAAAAAAGAATCTTGAAAATATTTTTAAAATGAAACATCAAATATGATTCATGAAAAAACTGAAAATAGAAACTTTTAAAAAATGAAAAAGCAATCAACAAACCAAGTAATTATCGTCAGTGATCGAAAATTGGTTGTCTTTTCAAGGGGAACACACCAAAACCCGATCAATTAACAATAATTAATAAATGCGAAAGTGTTTCGTCTTTTACTCAAGTAAGAATCATGATGCCAAACTGGTATTAGGTAAGTTGAGTTTAAGCCAAGTAGGTAGATTTTAAGTGAGATGAATTTAAGTTAATGTATTACACAGAAATCATTATGAAAGTGGCAGTTCCTTCAAGTTCAATTTTTTTTAATATCGTGAGTTATTATTGTTAGAGTGAGCAGTAGTATTATTTTCTTACTTGAGTAAAGCGTCCCCCGACACCCTCGCTTTTAATCATGTTAATTCAAAGTAATCTTTATAAACCCCAAGTAGCACAGCAACTTCGTAACGACGTTATAAACTAGTCTCGAGTCGTGTTGCAAAAACGTTGCAATATGTCGTCTTTAAGCCACACAGATGTCCGCGACACTTCACAGTTTTGCAACCGTTGCAAAGGCGTCTTTAATTAAATTAGGAAGCGGTCTTTGCATATGAGGTTTTTGTCGCATAGATGTCGTTATTGCGTCTTTCGCAGGTGATATTTTGGTTGTGTAAGCATCGTATCACGAAGTCTTAAAGACGCCTAAATGTTCGCCAAATTCCACCTTTTTGCAAAAGTTGTAAAAATGTCGTTGTTATGTCCTTGTGTTACATATTGATTTATGCAGAAAAATAAGCTTAATAATTAATATATATTTTTTCTTTTTTGAAATTTTTTATTCCCTGTATTTATCTAAAGTTTAAATATTTTATCATTTCCTGAAAACCAGAAGATAATACATTTGTTTCTCTTTAGACTAAATATGCATAATTAATAATAGCTTCAATTATTTTCAGTACTTTAAACTATAGTTTTTAAATAATTTAAATTCTAAGTCACGATTATTTAAGATTTCATCATTTTTTTAAGTGAGAGTATTTATGAAAGTGGTTATTATAAATAGTACGTAACGTTAATAGTAGGTTTTAAGTAAATAAAACTCAGTTAGAGACAAATAAAAGTAAAGATGCATATGTGGGGGTTACAGCCAAAAACATCGCGGCAAAAACATCGCGGACGAAAACGTCGCGGAGAAAACAACGCAAGGCGAAAACGTCGTGCTACGAAACATCGTGGGAGAAAACATCGCAAAGAGAAAACATCGCAGTTTTAAAACATCGTGGTACAAAACATCGTCGTCGAAAATAAAGCGGTTCAAAAACTTCGCAGTTTAAAAACATCGCCGTCGAAAATATCGTGGTAAAAAATAAAGTATCTACAAATCATCGCATGACGATAACATCGCAGACATCCTTTTTTCAGGCTTTAATAACTGTAAATGGATATTCCCATAATGATTTGTGAGCGCAAGTGATGTAAGGAAGGATAATTTTTATTTTCACGTTTTTTTATTAACTCATAAATTTTTTCTGAAAAAATAAGAAGGAAACTTAAGCATAGAAAATTAAATGCAACTTAATAGATTATACTTTTTATGAAAATTTACCAGTAAAAACTTTATAAAAAGGATTTATTAATGGTCTTTGTTAGTTAACTATGTAGGATTAAAATTCTATTAAGTGCTATAAGTTGCATTAATTTCTATGCTTAAGTTTCTTTCTTATTTTCTCAGCAAAAATTTAATATTTAATAAAAAATATGAAAGTAAAAATTATCCTTCTTTACATCTTGTGCTCACAAATCATTATGGGAATATCCATTTACAGTTATTAAAGCCTGAAAAAAGCATGTCTGCGATGTTATCGTCATGCGATGATTTGTAGATACTTTATTTTTTACCACGATATTTTCGACGGCGATGTTTTTAAACTGCGAAGTTTTTGAACCGCTTTATTTTCGACGACGATGTTTTGTACCACGATGTTTTAGAACTGCGATGTTTTTTCTTTGCGATGTTTTCTCCCACGATGTTTTGTAGCACGACGTTTTCGCCTTGCGTTTTTTCTCCGCGACGTTTTCGTCCGTGATGTTTTTGCCGCGATGTTATCGGCGGACACCATATGTGGGTAACAAAAGAGCGTTTTTTATAACAGCATTATCCCATTTATATATGTTAAATCTCAGGGACATTGAAAATTGCCCTTGTCATGATAAATTAGGAAACAGTTCTTAAGGTAACATACATTACCTGAACTCAAGTATAAATAAATTTATTCGCGTTTCACAGTAAAAAATATAACCACTAACTTCTATATCTCCAAGATATGCAAATGAAAGACTGTATAAAGTAGTTAATAAATGTGATAAAAAATATATTTCATACAAAAATATACCTAAATCTGATAACTTCCCATATTCATATCTAAAATGAAATAATAACCTAACAAACAACATACATGAAGCATTATTTAAGAAAAAACATGAACTAGTAGTGCTTGAAAGTATAAATAGCAGAAGGAAGGTAACAGAACTAAAATTCGCAATTAATAAAAAAATATTTGTGTTTTTTAAATAGTAAACAATTAAAAGTGGAATAATTATGGATTGCAGTATTTACTAGTAATATTGATGTTTCTTAACACCTTTTCTCTTGGTAATCTGTTAATGTATTTACTTATTTTTAGTTTCTACATTTTAGAATAGTGGTAGATTACAATGATAATGTCATATACTTCTTATAATCAATAACTTTCCTTTTGTTACTGTACAGAAATAATTTAAACAATATACACAGGTGTGCAAAAATTAAGGACGAAGTCGAAAAATTAGCATATCAGCTGAACGAAGAGGCAGAGCGGACAGAAAGACCAATCAAGAGATTAAGTAAGGTGATGTACGGTAGCACATGCGCAGATATGCAGGTAGACGTAATGGGGGAGTGTCTGAGTAGTATAAAGCATGTTATCGGTGTAAGATCAGTATTTCTGGCAAAGAGATTGCACGCCGTATAGCAGTTAAAATCACACCGAGTTGCTGCCTCAGCGAGAAATGGCGAATAATCAATCTGTTAGACGACATCTGGATGCTTTTACCCGAGGTCGAATCATTGGGAAGTTGGAGGAAGGCCGCAGTGTGACAAGTGTGGCTGCAGAGTTCGGAATTGCTCACAGCATCGTTTCACGACTTTGGAGACAATTTCAAACTACAGGAACAGCTATCCGGGGGTTTAGTAGTAGTCGTCCACGAGGAAACACACCCGCAGATGACCAGTATATTGCCTTACAGGCCAGAAGAAACAGGCGGCAGACAGCGGGAGAAATCGCTAGATGCATGACACAGGCGACTGGACGACCGATATCGCGTTTTACCGTAGCCAGAAGACTGCACGGTGGTGGTCTGTTTGCACGACGCCCTGTACGGTGTGCACCTCTAACGCCTGCCCATCGGAGAAGGCGTTCTCTGTGGTGCCGGGAACACCGGAATTGGAGAGACAATGAATGAGGACGAGTACTCTTTACAGATGAGAACAGATTCAGTCTGAGTAGCGATTCTCATCGCATACTCATCTGGAGAGAGCGGGGAAGCCGCATTCCTCCCTCGAACATCATTGAAAGGGACAGGTAGGGAGGTGACGGTGTTCTCGTTTGGGGAGGCATCATGCTTGGTAGTCGTACAGACCTTCACATCTTCGACGCAGGTTCAGTCAACGGGATTCGTTATTGTAAGGAGATTCTTCTTCCATATGTGCGTCTTTTTAGAGGCGCTATGGGTCTGCAGTTCCTTTTCATGGACGAAAATGCACCATGTCATCGCACAGTAGCTGCCGAACAGCTTTTAGAGAGTGAGGATATTGAACGTATGGATTGGCCAGCACGATCTCCAGATCTCAATCCCATCGAGAATGTATGGGATTTTCTAGGCAGACGCTTGGCAGCTCGTACCTTACCGCCAGTAAAGATTCCGGAGCTTCGATTGGCGCTGCAAGATGAATGGGCAGCAATGCCTCAACAACTCATTGACACCCTCATTCTCAGCATGGGCAGACGCTGTGAAACCTGCCTAGCAGTCAGGGGAGATCATATCCGCTATTAAAGACCGGATGTTTCTTGCTGGACACCCATCACAGGGATGTTTCGGCCTTCAGTTGCATTGCGCTCCATGCTACTTTTTCAATAAAGCTTCTTTTTATCCCTCTGATTTCTCTTTTAGTAAGTGTTGCTTACATTACTCATGTCCTTACGTACTGGGGATCTTACGGTATTAAATGTGTTGATTTGGAAAGCTTTTGTACAAAGTTATATTGAAAAAACCGTCTCGTCCTTAATTTTTGCACACCAGTGTAGTATACGATAGTAAGCTAAGTACGTTAAATTAAGCTCTTCGTTAAATAGCACATGATGAAACTTTTTGTTTATATTTATTATGAATTTCTTTGTTATCACAAGCACATAAAAAGTAAGCGAAGTAAATAGAATATACTTATTTCATAAAAAATAAAACTTTTTTTCCAACATTCATTTATTGAAATAATCTAATAAACATGCATAACGACGATAGAATATACTTAAATTTAATAAAAAATAAAACTAATTTAAAACATTCATTTATTGAAATAATCTAATAAACATACATAACGGCAATATTTAAAAAACGCGAATTATACAGTGTTTGGAAGAATAGATACAAAACGAAAAGTAATAAAACTGCAATTTGCAATCAATAAAAAATATTTAGTTTTTTTTTAATATTACATAATTAAATATCACATAATTATAGATTACAATATTTCATAGAAATGCTAATGTTTCCTTAGCACTAGTTTTTCGATCATACATTTCATACACTCTAAAATCATTAACGTTTTCTGCATACTATACAAAAGACAACACACTATAGAAGGTGCATTATTATTAATTTTAGCTATAACATATATCTAATTCATCTTCAGCAGTCATATTAAGTACTGGTACCAGTCCAATAATTTCTTTGTAGTTTGAAAATAATGAACTTACCATAACAGCTTGAATTGTTGTTGCTTCTGCATTGATTGCATTTTCAGCAAAACCAGAAAGTGCCTTACCGTTGTATGTTATTTTTGGCTTTATATGAATTAATTATGAGGCCCAACCTTTCAATATGAACACAATAATCGATTAATATGAATGATATGCGATATAGCACTTATGACTTTATAACCGAAGCACAAAGCTAATAAGAGTATCCAAATATTGCATCGCTGGAACCACAGAGATTGGAAAACACAACCGAAACAGATAAAACACCAAAACACACCACTATTTCACGAACACCTATATTCACGATTAGCATTGCAGCATTTCTTGCAGAGCAGACGTTCACAAACAAAATAAGCACAAATTCAGCATTCTCACGATATTTCTTCTTAATTCAGAGGCTTCCAAACAAGAGGCCACAGCAATGGAATTTCACTCGCTGAAGGCAGTTGAAGTAGATACAGAACAATGAGAAGATTCACAATTCTTTTTTTGAGTGACAGTGCATTACATTTACTTTTAATATAAGCAATATTATTTGTATCAGTCATTGCTTGATTCAATTTCAAACATGAAGTCAGTCTTTTCAGATTTTCAGATTCAGTCTTTACAGATGACATCTATATCAAATTACTTAAAAGAACTTCTAGAATCTCAATTAATTGCTCAGTTACTTGTCCGAATTTGGCAGCTAGACAAAGCGCCCAAATCTCAAGATGTTCGTTTGTATAAGCATCCAGGAAATAATGTATCATTCGGCTTCTCCTGACTGTCGATGAGTTTTCCGTCATATATATTGGACAGCAGTTAAATATGCATCGTCATCGTCTTTTAACATTGGACGTTTTCTTGGAATTCTTAAATTCGCCCCATTTTTAACCGCGAATGCGTCTTCAGGCACAATCATATCTTCGCGAAAATCGTACTTTTTGCACTGCATGCGGTAAAATGTTTCATATAATGTCACCATATTTATTCAAATAAATTCGTCCTTACTTCAAAAATAATAAATAAAATCATATTTCAGTAGTGAAATAATTGCCACTATGTAATTTGCATTGATTTCGAAAATATGATTTTTTAAAATATATAAAATGCATAACTTAATAAGTTACTTTATAGATTAGTTTCACTTTTAAGTATTTTGCTGCAATATTTATAAAAACATATTTTAAGTATTAATTATTTTAACAAAATACTTCAGTATACGAGGCAGCGTCGCTAACGACCAATCAAGGGAGCGCATGGATACAGAAGACTGTCGTCTGTTATTTCCATCCTCCTTACTCAAGCGAGAATGAGTACAGGGAGTTCTTAACCTGGGTAAGAGGAATTGTGGTCGTACACCCCTGGTTCATACACTATGACTTCCTTCCGAATGTGGATGCTGATTTTAATCCCATAAGAAATGCGCAATGTCGATGGGCAAAGATATAAAACTATTCACTCTTTGGTATCTCAAATTCTCTGTACTGCGTTTGCTGTGACATAAGCAATTCTGAACACTATAATCTGTCCGTTGCATGACCAAATCAACGTTAAGCATATGATATGCTTAGTTAATATTTTGTGAACTTCTAATCATCATTTTTTATATCAGTTTTTGTTTCAGATGTATTTATTGATTCTCTGTGCTCTTAACTGTCTCGCATATTGTTTTAATTTTTCATTCTTTAGGTTCCTAAAATGTTTCATTTGGCCCATACTATTGTATATTTTATGATCTTTAAATGTTCCCCGTCTAATTTTCACATTTTTGTAATCACTTTGTTTCCTGCGTTAGTTTTTATATCCTATGGTAACTGTCTCATGCTTTATATTATTTAATTATTTTTATATTTGTGTTTTCTATCCTATACGAATTCGAACTGACATTGCTAGTGTTCACATGTGCTGCATTATTAAGCCTTTATGTTTTAAGCAAATTTCAGGTTTGTCGGAAGTTTCCTTCATCGTGCCGCAATTTTAACATAGTTTATGTATAGAATTCAAGACTGTAAGGTTAAGAATTTCGGAGATGATAGAATTTTAGAATTGAAAATGCAATGTTCTATCACCTCTTAACGTTAGGAAATGATAGAACATTGCAAAATAACAATTTTCGGAACGTAATATGTAACTGAATGGGAAACATGAGCATGGAAACACTGGAAGCACTAACAACAAGAGAAAGGAAAGTCAATTTAATCACAGATATTTGATATTGGTATTAAGCTGCATTCACGAGACAAAGATTGACTCTCTGAAGACATCTCACAAGAACTAACGTCATGTTGCAGATGTAAAATACGGGGCATCACACAAAGTGTACGTCAATCATTTGTTCGTCATTGTGATGAATAAATTTCAATTCCTAGTCGTTCATTCGAACAATACCTGTAAATATCGAACGTTATTTAAACTTTCGTGATTGAAATGAAATTTTTTTTTCGTATGTTCTTCATATTTAAGTGCATTTTTGCGTTCACATTTCACATTTTCATCATGCAGTGTTTACGAAAATTGTTCTGTTATACCTTGTACAGGGTGTCTATAATTAAAGAGCTCAATTTCAAAGCGAAACGAGTGATAAGGAAATTGTAAAATTTTGTGACGTACTTAATAAAGGGATGAGAATTTTTTTCAGCGAAAACAAAATTAGTTACAAATAACATCACTAGAGAGCATTATATTAATAAATTATACATTTAGCACACCTTTACAATAGTTTTACAGGTTTACAAAATTTGTTACAAAAACATGTCTCAAATGATGACCATTATTTTCAGCTACCATCTGAAATCGCAAGATGGCATGTTCCACAATTAACCAAATAGTGTGCTGGGAAATGTTCAGCACAAGGCGTGAAATGCTGGTTTTAAGATCAGGTAAAGTTCTTGAACTGTCACGACTTACCAGATGTTTCAAACGTCCCCAAAGCCAAAAATCGCATGGATTGAGGTCTGGGGATCGGGAAGGCCACACATTACAAAAGTGCATTTTAATGACACGTTCTTCTGTAAAATGACGTTCATAACACACCGTGCAATGTATGTAGGAGCTCCATCTTATATAAAAATTGTGCGTGCAAGGCACTAACGTGCTTGCAGGGACGGAACAATTATATTCTCGAACGACGATGCATAACGCTGCGTCACTGGACCTGTGGAACTTACCTTCTCAAAGAAGTACGAGCGGAGAAATAAATGACGCAGAAAATCCACACCACAACGTCACTTTTGAGAAATGCAATGGAACCTCTAAGACAAGGCCCGGATTTTCTGATTCCCAAATTCGACAGTTGTGAGTATTCACTTCACCATCCAAACGAAATGCGCTTCGTTTGCCCATGGCCATTCTGAATCGACCTCACAGCGAGCAAGAAACTGAAGTGAGAACCGGTGTCCAAGGTCAAAATCATGCGGAAGCAGCCACTGTACTAATAAAAGTTTGTTAGGGTAATATCGGAGGGTATTCCGCAAAATCTTATGGACATTTGAAAGTGGTCTATCCAGCGCCTTTGCTACATGCCGGAAACTGGTGTGAGCTTGAAAGTTTGAAGCTCTGGTCCCTGAAACGCAAACACCAACGACCTGAAGCGAAACCTCCTGTACGAACGAAACCTCCTGTACCAACAACCTAAAATGCAACCTCCTGTACCAACGACCTGAAACGCAACCTCCTGTACTGCTTCTGCTGAAACAGGTTTTTCCTTTTCCAGGGCGAATTGAAAATGATCCTGTTTCTTCAAATTTCGTTATGATATTCCGAAGGTTTTAACATTCATCGGACCCCTTAAACTTCCCTTCAAAATTTTTGTAGAGCAACTACAGCGGAATTACTGCTTTGGTAAGAAAAATTTAGTAATAAATCGCGATTTCGTAAACTTATCGTCATTGTGGGCAACATGCATATTGAAAACAAAGGTCTTCGAGAATGTTTCTAGGTTTTTATAACAGCTGGTGCATGACGTAGACAAAGAATGGTATTTTTTTTTTTTTTTTTTTCAGGTAACAGGTTTTCAAAGTAAAACGCCCTCTGGTGACTCTATTTGTAACGATTTTTTTTTTCTCTGAAAGAAATTCTCATCTCTTCATTCTGCCACAAAATTTCAGAATTTTCTGCTCACTCGTTTCGCTTGTAGGCAGCTTTAAAATAGGATTCTTTAATTATGCACACACCTGTATATAAGCAGATCAAATTATTCTACGTGTAATTAGAATGTAGTGTGTAGGTGATTCAGAATTCGTCATCAATATTTGGTGGGGAGGTAGGGAATAGGAAAAGAAGGAGATTTCACACAGGAATGCACGGGCGCATATGCCATGCAGTAGGGCAAAATGACCCCAGTTCAATAATGGAAAGAACACGTAAGAAGGAAGTAGTAAGGAAAAAAACATTTATTATCTTACATATAACATTTCTTTGCATCGGTTTTACAGACTTACAAGAAATACTCGAACTGCTGAACATGAGCTAGAATGCATGACTCACAACGGCGTTGCACGGACAACCGGACCTTCTGGAATATGCCTGGCACTTACATGCATATGTGCAAGTTCATTCCACGTATACAGGTTCATGTTAATTCTGCAAAGTCACCCAGTCGAATGACGACTGGCTGCACACGTCAAACAGCTGTGCTTATGCGTGCATTTAACATTGAATAAAAGTTTATCTCGGTAATTTATATTTAATTTTAATAAATGAAATATACTACTATGTTAGCTGCAACCTTAATTCTACCCTTTTGCTTTTCAGAAATCTCGAGAAGCAGAAATTACTAGAAACTCCTCACGATCGATTTAAAGCTATAAAAAGTTAGAAAGAGGACATCTTAATTGTTGTTTAGTTAGCTGCTGTTGTTATTTTTGCGACTTCAGCGTGAGATCGGATTAGCTTTATCTTTGCATTGCGCTGTATCTTAACGTTTTTAGTAGCTTAAAATATAACTACTGATTATATTTTGAATACTTGTAAGAATATCTTTGAGGAAAATTCCGGCATTCTGTTACATTTCTTTTGATAAGAATACATTTTATTAGCCTTTTATCGGAGTTGTGCATTGAATCTATTACGAAACCGTCCGCACAACACAATATATTATATTATTGGTCGTTTTAAAATAGGGAAAGAAAATAGAAGTTTTTACATGGGTTCTCTTGGTCTTCAAAAGTAGACTGTTCTTAAAAAATCTTTCTTAAGCTTAAAGAATGTAAAAATAAATCTCCTCTACTTTAAAGCAATCCCAGGCCTAACGTATAACAGTTTAAATCACGCCAAAGACGCATAAAATATACATTGGCATTAATAACATTCGGAAAAACCATAACTCATATGATAAATTAAGTTTATATATGAAATGAAAATAATGCATAGTACTGTGTAGCTTTGTGGAATGTGGAAGATAATAAGCTTATACTACAAGAATAGAGGTGGCTTAATCGTCGGAAGCGTTGGGTTCCTGGAAAGTACATGTGACTAGGATGTAGAGAAGAGAAGAAGATTATCATCTAAATTAATATCTCAGCGTCGTTTAGATCCATCAAGGCAGGCTACAATTTCTGTATTTGGCTGGCTCGAAGAGGAAAATCTAGGGTTGTTTACTTCTGCGTTAAATCTGAAAAGCTGGAAAGATTATAGTAACTGCCTGATTTTTTAGGTTTTTCAGTTTTTTGCCATAGTTTCTTTTAAGCTACTCAAAATGTTCATAAATTGCCTTTAACGCTTGCCTATACCATTCGAAATTTCATGTATATCTACAATTTTTGCATAAATTAAGCTAGATTATTTTAATTATTTTCAGTGATTTTCTTCGAATTTTTTCGACTTTTCGGTGACTATAAATAATGCTAATGTTAAAATTAGAAAATTAAGAAGAGAAAAAAATTAAATATGTCTTTTTTGCCATGTAGAAGTATCGGAAAATCATAATCATTACCAACAATCTGAGCAGTTTAGATGGAAATATAATTGTAAAATTAAAACTACTTCAGACAACAACAACAACAACAAAAAAAAAGTTGCTTTATCGTACCCAAAGTTGAAAATGGTAAATTTATTAAGATATAAGATACTAAAGAACAAGGAAATTTGTATCAGCGACGTACATCAGAATGGGAATCTCTGTCTGTACGAGGAATATGCTGAAGAAATAAATGCATTTATTGTTAGAGGGCTCTGCCGCACATAGAGAATTACAGAAAGAGTAGAACACTGTTGACGGAGAAAAGGCAGAACATTTTCCTCGGATTTGAATATCAGTATTTGAAACTAAGCTAGCTATACTTTAAAGGCAAAATGAAAAATGAAAACCCATGTTTAGAATATTATCCATGGGTCATTTCTCTGTCTTTGCACGTTTCTGATGCAAAGTTTTCAGATTTATGGCGTTTAGACGCTATAGGGAATTTCAGTGAAGGAAATAAATTAGCACTCTAAAGAAAGGTGGCACCGGTATCTATAAAAAAAATCCCTACCTTGGATAGTTAGTAACTCTGTTATGGCCAGTAAATGTCTATAGCAGAAGAGCGCCTCTGAAAAATAGAAACTATACGGAAAAGAATACGGAAAAATATTTGACTGTTGGGAAGCTAATGAATGAAATAATTGTAGTAATAACAGGATACGAAACAAGAGATACGTTTTCTGATGCATCATAATGTAATTAAAGTCTAGCAAAACAACCAAAATTCGACGAGTTTTTAATGCGTCTGGAGCATTCTACAAATTCATCCTCACTTAATGACTGTTTGAATAATGGTCTATATTTAACAGGAAGTATCCTTAGTATATCAAATCATTTAAAAAAAAAACGCATCGGAGTACCTTACGATACTAAAAAAGCTTTTTGCAAAATTAAAACAGCTGTGAAAGATTGAGAATTTTCAAGATTTTGCGGTTTAACGCTGAGGAGAATATGAAGATTTACCGACACAGTTGAGTGGATTTTGGATTAATGTCTTGCCGTTTTCTGTTAGCGGGAACTCTCAGTCACCTATTGACCGAAATTAAAAAACATTTTGAGAGACTTCTGAGATTTTTAAAAAACAGTTTTGCCTCGATTATTCATTAGTTAGCTTAAGTTGTATTGAAGAAGCAGAAAAATTTGTTGTCCAATCGAAGATCATTTTTGCCTCTGCTTAATTCACTCTAAGATACAGAGATCAAATATGCCTGTTACTAAAACTGATGATACGAAAAGGAAATCAAACAATTGGGAAATATTAGTACTAATAGGGTATTTAGAAAAGGACAATTCAAGTTGCAAGAGGGAAAAAACATTTAACATAGCGTTCCATTTCCAAAAAGAAAGGTTTTATCAATAACGCATGAAATTTTCAATCCTATAGATTTCATTACTCCAGTAATGTTAACTCAAAAACTGATTTTATTAAGAACATGGATTCAGAAAATAAAGTGGGATGAAGAATTCTCCATACCTTTAAGTAAGGAGTTCAGTGCTTGGCTGAATGAGTTACTCTTACTTCTAGAAACAGAACTACCCGATGATTAAACACAGATTTTGAAAATGAACACATGATAATGCACCACATTTTCCCAGATGTCGGGAAACGCACTTTAGCAAATTGTGCATACATAAGAGCTGAGACTAAAGAAGGTATAAAAGTTCAGTTGTTGAGTGCTAGAAGTCGTGTAGCTCCGCTCAAAGAAACGTCAGTACCTCGCCTAAAGCTCATCTCAGGTCTATGGCGCAAGACTTGTTAAAGCACTTCTGTGTGACTTAAAGCTAAGAAATGCACTACAGTATTTTGTAACGATTTATCAACAGCTTTGGAATGGTTTCGAAAAGACCAAGCCTGAGGTGCATTTGTTCGTAATAGAGTCTAGGAAATAAAGTCAATATTGAAATTTTCTGACTGGAGACTTGTTCTGAGAAGTTTGAATCTTACGGACCTACCATCAAGAGAATATCCGTTTGAGCAGTTACAGAAATCGTAAGAGTGAGAGGGGCCATCATGGCTAAACTTAACATAAGATCATTGGCTCAGACCCAAGAACAACCTGACGAAGAAGTTTCGTGTTTTAGATAAAATAAATAAATAAATCCGGTTGGTACTATCGATATTTCTTGTTTTATAGGGAAACAGTGAGAATGATAGCCTGTGATTTTAGGTTATTTTAAAATCTGTAGGACATTGGGAAAAACCTGCCAGCTGAGATTTCGGTAGATGAATTTTTCCCCCAGTGACGAGAACTTGCCTATAACGGCATTGGCCACTAGCCAGAACTGGTGGCCTTTTTATTATGGAGGCACCTAATAGGCAGCCACCACTACCTCCAATAAAGGAAGAGACAGTTTTACATCTATTCCTTTGGAAATCTCATGCTGTGGACCAGTATGTTACAAAAGTATCAAAGTATCCATACCTTCTCCAGGATTCGAATCTGGGCCCTTCGGTATCGCAGTCAAATTTCCCTAACCACTATACCGCTTTGTGGCTGGTAAATGAATTAAAAGAGACTGAAAAGGCTCTTTACAAGCAAGTTCACAAGGAATCTTTTACAGACAGACACGCTTCAAATATGTGTGCATTAAAAATTAAAATGGAATTCTTAGAGCTAAAACATACATTGAGCAACGTAAAGATGAACAGAGCTTTCTATATCCTTTCCTTCTACCGTCCAGTTATCCAATGGTTGAAAGAAAAGCAACAAGCTGGAGTTAGCTTATTAATGGTACAGCTTAGAGAAAATGCTTGGACACTGAAATCAAGAAAAAACATTTAAAATGTTATATGAAAATGGGTAAGATGTAAAAGTTTTAATGTGCCAAGAGTAGAAGTTCAACCAGGAACTTCAACTGAAGACCGAGTTAGAGGAGTATTCGAAATCGTTGATGTTGCCTTAGTGAGCTCATATACCTCTCTGACGATTTTAAATCTTGGATGGTTTTTCTGACATACGTTATCTATCTCGCCATTTATTTGGAACCAGTTGCTGCACTATCTACCGAAACTTTCATGCAATCCTTACAAAGGTTCATTGCTAGATGAAGCAGATCGTATGTGATCTATTCAGCTTGATAAGTCTTGTGCTTTTAAGAACAAGACTTAACAAGCTAATTAAGAATTATATTAAGAAGCATACAATTTCAATTTAAAAAAGACTCTAGAAGAATTTTCTTCCAGTCTTGTGAAAGAAAACCAGAAGATGGGTAAGATCCTTTTATTTGAACACAAAGAAGTAACAATGACCCAACATAGGTTTACACAACCCAAAACATCTGACTTGACTTAAATATGTAATGTTAAATTAAATGAAATGTAATAAATTAGCCTAACAGCTCACAGGATAAAGTAACACGCAGGAAAAGCTCTGGTTGGATAAGTTTTTTTTTTTTTTTTTTTTTTTTTACATGAGAGTTAACATGGCCTCTAACGCAAAAGAAATCAACGGGTAAACATAATTTCCGAATGATAAATTACCATTTCAAAGTGCCTTCGTATTCTGTCTCAAATTATCATTGCTGTTATTTGTAATGCATATATGACTTGAAATTCTAATAATTTGCATATCCCCGCATGTTCTATCATCTTCCATACAAATATTATGTTCATTATGCACCTTCCGCAGTAAATTAAAGGACGTAATATAATTGCTTGCAGTTAATTTTCCTTGAATTTAAAAAATAAAGTAGTAGCGGATTTTTACTCGTAATAGTAAATTATTTGAGATAATAATTAATAATTAATTTGAAATGATAATTAAGATTACTTGCATAATTTAATTAAACTATTTATAATTTACAGTATGAGAGTGCATTAATAATAGGTATTTATTATATACTTGAGTTTTATTCGATTTTGTTTCACTGTTAATTCTGTTTATCCACAAAAACTAGCTAATGTCTCATTCTTTCGGCGTTTCCTGATGTATCGAGATACCTCAATTTTATTGCAAATATCGTCTGAGAATGAAAATATGCATATATATATTGGTGTTGGTGTATTTAATTATGGCAAAGCACACTAGGGCTATCTGCCTAAGGGGAGGGATTCTTCAGGGAGGACTTTCTAAGGGAACTTGCTCGTATATACGTTATACATGAGGAAAACCACGAAAACAACCATGCACCCAGCCCGTTCGCGGGATTCGAACCTCGGACCGAACTACCAGTGTTCAGCGAGTCTACAGCTGTATTTAATTTAAGTAAAAATAATATGTGAGTAATTCTGAATTAAATATTTTGAATTCAATAGGAAAATATGGAAAATCAATTTAATTTCCATTTAGGTTCGCTTTAGAAGGCAACCACTTGATTCGTCATTTTAGATAATTTCAGGTGGGACTTGTTGTCATGATTCGATTACATTTGAAACGAGGGCAAGAAATATGCTCTTTTTTGTTCAAAACATTTTTTCCGCCCCTTGTCTAACTGAAAATTAACCAATGAATATTTTCTCTCTCAATTCCCAGTATTCTTAATATTATTTCTCTTGCTTTGAGAAAATATTTTTGCCATTATTACTGTTGTGATGCATATGTGTTCATAGTATTGATTTTTAGCAGAAAATATTAAAGTGTAAATACTCGCGAAAACAGTGACTTGCTCTTTTGAATTCACTCTAAACGTGGTAGAATGGCATATAATGAAACTTCAGCAATTTTCTGACTTTACAATTATTCATCAGAAAATAATTTAACAAATTAGCTCTTTAATACATTTGGCACTTGACGAATGACATGACAATGTACGAAGTTTATATTCTTATTACCAACTTGCAAAATAAAAGTAATAAAAATGTCATTTAAATTAGTTCCTTTAATTTGCAAGAGAGGGCAGCACTTATCATTGGAACAAGGTCTCCAATCTGAGAGTGAAATAAAAGAATCTGTTGTAGCTACTAATTAAGTTTATATTCATTGCAGATTCTAAATTTCCTTGTATAAAAAATTCTTTTCCTTTAAAAATGTAAACAAAATTCATTTTAATAAGTATATGTGTGAATAAGGAAAAATTGAATGCTCAAACCAAGTCATTAAAATACGATACTGCTGCGAATAATGGAGGAGGATTGGACCTTGGACATTCAATGAAAAAGTACAGCGCAAAAGTCCAAAGTAGTAGTAGTATAAGCTCATGTAGTTCGTTGGCAATCGAATATTTCAGTTTCAAGCCTTTTCTCGAAGGATTTCTGCAAAACTGCACAAATAATGCTATTGGAAGCGTTAACGAAATTGTAGAAATGGACACAAATGCTGTAAGTGCAATGCTATGGTGCAGAGAGGCTTATGCGAAACTTGATTCATAAGTATAATATTTAAATAGCATTTAGACAAAAAAATCCAGGTAGGTGGATTAAAAAAAGGGTTACAAGTTTTAACATTTGAAAAGTAATTATTATGAAGGGAATACTTTTCCCCCTGAGTGTAGACAGATGGCACTAGTTGTCTAGCAGCGGTTTTGCGAGTACGTAGCGTAAGTTCGCAGATGCGCCAGAGCGATTGAAATGACAAGGCGTTTAGAAAAGTGGTCTCTCTTGAACGTGCGAGCCATGATTCGTTAACCTCATCGAGAATCTAGAACGTGACCGTACCGTTGCTGCCAGTAGCTATTGTGCCACTTTGACAAAGTTACGTGAAGTGCCCTAGCATATTGAGTGATGGTGTTATACTCCTGCATGACAACACCCGGGCCCAAACCGCTTCCCAAACTCAAGAATTGTTGCAAAAGTGGGAAATCATATAGCTCCCACATAGCTCAGATTTAGCACCCAATAACTATTTTCTTTTTCCGAAATTGAAGGAACATTTATCGGGAATGAGGTTTATTTTTAGATTGTTACCGAGTTTAAAACAACTACCGAAAACCGGCTCGATTTGCAGAGACGTGATTTTTAACAAGCAGGGTTAAACAAGTTGAGTCCTGAGTTCAGATGAATGGCTAAATTGGTTTGGTGATTATGGGCAACAATGATAGGCAAATATGCTCATTAATTTCCTTTTGTATATTCTATATACTGTTAATAAATAATTTTTTATTGACCCTGTAATTTTTTTTTTTTTTTTTTTTTTTTTTTTGGATCCATCCTCCTAAATTATATACGCTCAGCTTTTCGGAGCTGGAACTTAAAAAAAAAAAAAGCAACAAAGTTCTTGGCGTGATTCGAAGTGCGGGTCTTCTAACCATTTACACACCCGAGAGCCCGCAAGAGTTAAAGTCGTAATACCTTACATATATTTTAAGTTGTTCTGCGAACGTAATCATTATAATTGTTTAAAAGAAATTTGGCACTGACTTAAAAATGGAAAAAAATATTTCAATATAAATGTATCACAAAACGTTTTTTAATTAAAAACATAATTATTCGAAATATTTTTGCACAATATGCTGCTGAAAACTGATCAGCATAGACAAAAATAAGAAATTTAGAGCCAATTTTACACAAGGACTCTAAAAAGAATGAAATTCGAGGCAAGTAAATTTCAAAATATCCAATAAATACAAAATGAGTATTGAAGAAATATAAAATTAGAACTTAAAAATAAATACTTCAAAAATATCAATGCCATATAAGGTATTTCTCTCGCGTTTTTAGCATACCTTCATAGTGTAATGGGCAGCACACTCGGCTCGTGTTCGAGAGGTCTGTGGTTCAAGTCCCGGCTAGGGCATTGCTCATTTTTCAATTATCTCAGCATCAAAAATCCTAATGACTCTACATTGGCACCCGGACTAAAAGAAAAGGGTATTGAATGATGATTATCCACCACCAGGATTTGATGACTGGATCCCTTAATCCCCAGTCGCCCTTCAAAAGGGGGAGTATATAAGGTATTTTTACCGCCTTCATGGCATGCCTTCAGGGTGTAGTGGCCAGCACACTCGGTGCATATTCGAGATGTCCATTGTTCAAGTCCCGGCAAGGGCATTGCTCTTTTTTCATGTCTCTCAGCATCAAAAATCTTAATGACTTTACAACCAGAAAAAATAAAGAAAGAGGAATTCAGTTAGATCTCATGTAACCTTATCAAGAAGAGGATATAAAACAGACCCAATTACAATACCCTTCCCACTTGAAAACCTTTGCGTTTCTGTATTCAAAATAAGCTGATGAATTATTCTAAAGTTTTTAAGTATAACAGTTCGCCCGAAAATTTTGAAGACATCCTCGACGCAAAGGAAAATTCGTTATCAAATCAATTAAAGTAGACCTTTTCATTGAATTTAAAATTGAAAGAAAAAGCAAAATAAGCTAAGAATATGAATTTAAAACTTATTCAGGGGACGAATTTTAATATTTTTCTACCGGATATATATAGATAAAGATTTAAAGCATCTAAAGTAAATATTAAATTTGAATCAAAGCAAGGCAAATCCTCAACAATATTAAAAATTGTAGTCGTGTATAACATGTAAAAGCCATATCAAAATTAAAATAAGAATTCATGGTAGAACAATCTCAAGAAATATAAATGCAAAAGGGAAAATATTCAAAATTATAAAAAATATACAAATTACAAAGTTAAAAAAATTAATCTCCCTTTACTGAAACTCCAATTCAGAATTCATTAGGAGAAAAGGAATTAAAGCTTCAGAAAAGTCGATTAATATGTTTCGAAAAATATTTTTCATTCCTCTGGTTCATTTGAGATCAAGAATCGAAAAACGATTCAATTAAATTTTCAATAAAGACATTAAAATTCATATAAGACCGAAAAATCGAATCTCAAATGTACCAGAATTTTCCCTGCATACTTTCGAAATACTTGGAAAAAAGAATAAACTACAAAATTATGCCAAATTGACTTCTCAAAAAATTATAAAACTTAACTTTAAGCAAACTGACAGTTTAAAAAAAAATGCAAATTGGTCTAAGACCATTATATGCAAAATAGAAATTCAAAAGCAATTACAAATAAAGAGCAAAACAAAAATACATTAAACCTAATTGTCATTTAAACAACACTCAAAAATTGGGTGATCCCCAATTATGCTAAACTAAACTTTTAATACCAAGAAAACGAAAAACTTTTCATAAAGATTTCTATAAATAATAAAATCTAATCTGAGCCTTGAACAGCTAACCACTAATGTTTGCTTGTTTCTCAATGCTCTTTTTACTTTACAGTGATTATTCCAGACAACTACAATACTGTAAATATAAATAATTGAGTGTTATATCCAGCTAAGATATTTTTTTTCTGTGATATTTTGCAATGATCTCCGAGCACGAACAAAATGTGCAATGTTGGTTACAGGTGATCCTCATGCTGCAATGTATTTTACATTTACCTACTGACTTTAAATTTGGGGGAAAAAAACGAATTCAGTATCTTTCGTGACCAGAAACTGGATTGCCACAATTTCTATTTATGTTTATATTTACTTAAAATATGCGTTTCCAGAAGTGGCTATCAAACTAAAAAATGCAAGGAGACTATTTTATTATGCTCAGCTGAAACAGCATTAAGCATTTTGGAAGTCATTCGAGCGTATGGGCCCTCAGCCCCGTAGCAACAGTAGCAGTTTTATGGGAAAACTCAAACATCAAAAGGTTTGTTTTGCGAATAAAAATTTGTGATGCATAAACTTTCGGGTACTTTAAAAACATGAACTGCAAGGAGTGTAAACTTGTTGAAGAGAATTTCAGAAGCAGCTAGCTCATGCAAAAGAATAAAGAAAGGGGGATATTTTACTGCATTTATGAATACATTCTTAAATCAAAATATATATTTAGTATAAAATATTTATTAAATTATAAAATTCTGTTCCAAACGTGGCTAATTTGTTTTCTTGGCTGCCCCAAGGCAATAAACTAATCGCTGCATATACCACATTTTTAAATAAAATGCATGTATTATTAATGAAAGATTTTTTATCGCTATTCGTAAATTAGAATTTTGACACAATAACACGCCAAATAAATACTAATTCAGAAGTCAAACAACAAAAATCAGTCGCAAAGTTTGCGGTTTTGCAGCTGAAGATGATGGTTCGGTAAAACCATCGAAACTAGTCCTGTGAAAATTTTGTAACTATAACGCTGATTTTTGTTGTTTGACTTCTGAATTAGAATTTTGACTTTAATTTTAATTTTTTTGCAGTAAACAATTATTAGATAAACAGCTATAGAGTAGGAAAGAAAGAATAAAAGTAAGTTTACTTTTTAAAATGTAAAGACGTCTGGTATAGAGACCTATATTTCACATCAAAAGGAAGTATTGCATATTTATGATAAAATTTAATATCAGATGGCAAGATATAATGTTTCTTTACCATGGTTCTGTTTTTTAGTCCAAAGGCGCTTTGTCCATGAAGGACTATTGTTTTCATTTTGCGATTTTGCGTTGGTTCACTATAAATGCCCGTTTCACTTTTCGAACTGTTGCCACCAAATTTTAGAGTCCTGAATTATATTTGAAGAAATTAAATAATGAAAAATCTGCATAAATGTATGTCTATTTCTCGCATTGTGATAAAAAAACGGTACATAAAGCCATCGAATTTTGAATGACGTAATTCTCCTACGAATATGGGCACGTGGAAGACGAAATTTGAAATTTGGAATTTATTTTATCATCGGTTTAATATTTTGTAAAACTTTAACAAATTTTTGAGTAACAAACTCAACGATTTAAAAGCGAGCAATAGCAAAACTTTTATCTCCAGACTTTTTATCTCCAGCAGGCGCGGAAAGGTGTATCGGAAATTCTAAAGCTATGCTCATTTTAAAATTATTTTGCGACATTGCTACTGAACTGAATATTATTGTTTAAGTGAAAAGAACATGATATTTAATAAATAAAGGTAACACACAAAACGTTTAAAAAACGCCTCTTTGGACATAATTTAAAATCTGAAACCTTTCAGAATTTTTTTTTTTTTTTTTTTTTTTTTGTCTTCGTATTAAATATCAAGATTATAAAATTGAATGCTTCTGTTAGATTTAAATAAATTTTTATAACATTTAATGTCAAATAAATTAAGAAAATGCAAATTAACTAAAACCTAGAATAATCTTTTTGAACACAGAAATACAAATTTTATTCATTGAACTAGCGTGTAAGCCCGTCAGAAGAGCGGGCTAAGGCCAAAGAAATATTTATAAGTTATATGTATTGAAAAGCAAATTAAATGAGCTATTGATTTAATGTATTGTGTATTGTATATTAGCTATTGATTTAATGTATTGTATTGTAATGTAAGTTGCTAGCGGCGGCCAGAGCAAGATTTATGAGTTCTGTGTACATCTGAAAAGAAAGTGCATGAAAATATTTCCATATGAATGAAATCAATTCATTCTTTCCAAGCAATAATCAATTTGTAAATAATTTTTTTGTTGCCAAACCAGGAAACAAAACTTCGGACACTTTAGGTTAATACGTATGACTTCATTACTTAAATTTAACACAATAATTAATAATACAATAATAATAATAATACAATATAAGTTTATGTGACTAATTTAAACATCTCATGATGCAATGTTTCTAACCTTCGTTTTGCTTAGAGTGAGATATATTTTAAATTTAGTATTTATAAGTTATTTTTTCCCAAATTTAATGTTTTTAAAAATTTTAAATTAATGTGTTTTCAATAAATGAGAATTTCTTTTCATGTCTTTCGCTTATCTCTTACAAATATATAAATATCATTTATTTAAATGTAAAAATATAATTTACTTTAAAATTCTGTAAGCTTTTAGAATAACATTTTATAATAAATAAATAAATTGGTTACTAGTTTGATGAAATTTTGGGGATTATTTAAGGAGATAAATTTCGTAAGAAAGTAAATGTCGTAATAAATATAAAATTTCCTCGTATCAATTTCTTCAGTAACATTTAGTACTTTGATGTAGGACTGCTAAGAGAGATATATTCTGAAAACGCGTATTTTTCAATACCTCTGGAAGAACAAAATGTATGAACCAAAGAATATTTTCAGTAATTTTATTACTACTGAAAGATAAAATCTACAAAATAAAATTTATCTTTTACAGAAAATTTGCTTTTAATTTGCACATTAAGCCAAAAATTTTATTTAGATTATTAAATACCGTTTTTGTTTCAAATAAACAGTAGTTTTTGTAGTGTAAATAATCTTAATTTCAAAGGTGTTAGTTTTCCAGATTTTTTAGAAAGGCGAGTTTTTCACAGTTAGTACTTTTATTCTTTAATTTTGTTTAAAAACTCTAAATATTAAAAAAAAAAAAAAAAAAAAAAAAAAAACTTTTAACTTTCGCTTTTTTATTGCTGCTAAAATATCATATGTAATATTTATCAGAGAGAAGCTTATAAGAATTTTTTCCCATTTGTGTCTGCATTTATTTCATTTAGCATGAGACTGATCCAGAGAAAAAATTTAAAATTTTCAAGTTATTTACGAAGAGTGAAACTAATGGCAGATATTTCTTCATCAAAGAGATGCTCTTTACAAGGCCATTATAATATAAACATAATTTTAGGGTAAAGGCTGCAATTACTTTTGTTACATTTTTCATTACCCTTGCTAGAACACATGCATCTTTTTCGTCTGGCAGAAATTTCTTTTAAGATTAATCTTTTAAGTAACATTAACTCTTTTTACAGCAATATTAAGTTTAATCATAAGCACACATTTTAAGACACAATGTTTTCAACTTTCATTTTGCTTTTTGTGAGGTATTTTAAATTAAGTATTTAGAAGTTGCTTTTCTCAAATTTAATACATTTAAATATTTTAAATCAATGCGGTTTTTAATAAATTTAAAGTTTTCCTTTTACTAATGCTTAACTTTTAATAAATTATATATATATATAAAAACACTTTTCATCAGTTTAAAGCAATAAGCCATTTTTTTAAAATTTTATCTGTTTTCTCAAAAGTGAAGGTTAAGTCTTTGGTTGTTAAAAATAAATAAATAAATTAATTAAAATAAATTATCCTAAAAGAAAGTATTTGTCGAATCAATTCTATAACAAACAAAGAGGTAAATACAGTGATTGGCAATTTCTAGTACCACGGAACATGTGAACATGAAGCAGCAGACCAACATTAATGCATCGTTGGCCAGTCATAGTCCCAGCTCGAAGCACACAGGGCCATTGTTTATGATCTCAGCCTATACCATGACACAACATGTAGGATATCGGTCCCTTTTCTGCATGTTTGCCGGTCTATATACAGTGCCATTTTCACGCCAGATCAACCCGCGTCTACAATCCGATACCAGACTGAACGTACTTTCACCACTGCGATGTTGACGACACCATTGCAAAAGAGTGGAACGGCGACGTTTAGGCAATGGAATACACGCAAATGAATAGCGGTCGCATAGACCTCCTTGATGCAAAAGTGTGGCTACAGTTTTTAGTAGTAGCTGCAACTAACTGATTTTCTAAATCAATAGCTGGGCTGCGGACGTTCCTTTTTCTTGACAGCATTATGTACCTATCTTCTGCAGGCATCGTACAGCGAACACGACCTCCCACTTGACGTTTACCACATATTCCATTAGTTTGAAATGATTTTCTTTTCTATGAGCTTTACGAAAGTGTTATGATCTCTAATACCGACAACTCTAAATATATATATATATATATTAGACATTTTTATGCTTTTAATCCTTTAGAAAAGTTTTTGTTAGTTAGTATCAGAGAAAAATTCCTAACTCTCTGCCAAACGAAGATTTTTTTCATAATGGAGAAAAAGCAACACGTTTCTTATTCTGTTTTTCTGCATATGGGCGGCGCGCATAAGATTGAAACACATATCATTTTAGCCCAAAGCGGCTGCTTGTCTCGAAACACGATTTTGCTTTGTTTTACTTTACCTTCGACTATGTTCCCATTAGGTAAAGGTGAGATATAACATATTATTCTTCATACTTTATCTGACTGGTATTAATCAATAAACTGAACTACCTAAAAATAATAGATGTAGTTCTTAAGAATATCGTTGTTTAAGTTTTTAAATCTGATTTATTTAAATAAAATGCATTTAATTCTTAATATATCTAATCAAAAACATTAGATATTTTTATAGAATTACATTATATATTTTGTCACTCTTTAAGTAAACAGAAGATATATAATGTTCCTATGTAACTCTAAATGCATGTCCATCTAACATATTATATAAAATATTTCGCTATTTCACCCGGAGCTTTCTCCATAGATAATGTCTACTAAAAAGCCTATTAAACTTTAAAAGAGGCCTTTTGGGTGATTATTAAATCTCAACCCTTTGAGATTTTTTTTTTTTTTTATTCTACTTTTTTGGAGGGGGAGAGAGATTGGGAGAGAGATTTGTATGTCAAATTATGAACAATTTATTTGCTTTGTTTTTTTGTTTAGTTAATTCTTTGATTATTAAAGAAGTTTGCTCCGAGTTATTATATTAAATAATTAATAATTTGTTTGATTTTTTTTAAATCTCAGTTAATCATTTGATTGTTTAAGAATTTGTCGTTGAGATTACCTCGAGATTTGGCATACATAGTGGATAGTTTAATATGTCTTACTTCTCTTAAACCAACACTATCGTATCTACAACTGTATTTTTCCAAACATGGATCTGAATGATATTTATTATTTTGTGTCCATGAACTTAAATCAAGTTACATTTAGAACTTTTTATGAAATACTCTGCAAGTGTGCCGAATTTTTTCTTAGTAACGATGTAAGGCATGAGATGGCGCCACATGTAAAAAATAATATTTTCAAGTAAATATTTTTTTATCGAGCTTCCGCCTCAAGGCATCAATTTCGTCGTGATTTTTCACATAATTTCGCAAAGAAATTTTGATTTAACTATTAGTTTTCCGTAAAATCTTTTTTAAAGCATTCAAAGTATGCATACAAAAGATTACACCGATTCTGTCTTTTTAAGGTATGCACAGGAGTTTCCGAGCATTAATAATCAATTATTATTATTATTATTATTATTATTATTATTATTATTATTAATCAGGAAAGCGCTTTGTTTTAACAAATTGACCCATCTTTTTTTTTCCAACAAATATCGAATTTCCAATTTTTCTTTCATTTTTAATATCATAAGTCTATTATTAGAATTGTTATCATCTGACGTCTTAATATCAGAAATATGACATCTCAAAAAATCTATTACTTTGTCTTCAAAATTTATCTTAAACTGTAATATTTCATGTTTAAGCTTTTAAAATTAAATATTATTCACAATATTTTGGATAACAGCACAGCATAAATTACGTCGAAGCCCGGCTCAATTTCAACTTCTCAATTTCTGAGATAAATCGTAATTCTAGCCGGAGCACTCCGAAGCAATAAATAAAAGGGCTCCGGAGTCACACAGTTTGTGGACAAATTTTATTTGAAAATAAACATTCTTTAAAAATCAATTGTAACTTCCGAATGCATGCGTCTCTTTCTCCGTCCCTTCGATGGAGATTAAGACATTTAGGGAAAGAAAAGTTCCCAATCCACATGTCAAAGACTATGCTTAAGATACTTCAATGAATTTCTAAGAGTGGTTTTAATGTTATACTTCTGAAAGTACTAAAAATGATTATCTTGGTCTTGAGCAATGTAACCAAATACGGGGGACAAAAATTGTCCCTTGTGCAGACATTTCGTTTGTTGTCATGTTATTACAGGATATGATTCGGAGGAAGTTTTTTTGCCCAATCGCATTCTGCGTGACAACTGAAGTTATATATCAGTAGGGCATCGCGGTCAGAAAGCGTTGGACTCTTCTTTGTTCCTGAAGGTACACTTCTCCATTGAAAATCGTGTCTAGCATTCTTTCCATTCTCATTAGTGACGCTTTTTTCGTTATACTTTTTTCCAGTGGTGTGTTGGGTAAAGAATGGTTTTTGTTTTTCTCATTCTTTTAAATAGTACGTTATGTCGTATATTCATTGCTTAAATTCAGCCTTAAGACGGCTGAGGTACTCCTTAATTTTTTGAATGAAATTGCAAGTCCAGTAAGACGAGGTATGATATTTTACGTCTTTTATTTAACTATTTATCATGAATTTAATAAATTAATAAATCTTTATTTACTTCTTTATATTTTGTCGAATTTAAATTTAATTATTTAAATTATTAGTGATTTTTATTTATTTATTAATTTTGTGCCTTCTTCCTGACGGCTTTTCACAGGGCTCCGGCACTTCTGATTTTAGATATTAAGCTCTGAATAACAGCCAATCAGATTTGGATTAAAACTTTAACTAAAGCTTAAGTTAGGAAGACCTGTATTTGAAACAAATTATGAAATTGAAAACATATATCATTATTTCAGATAATTTAACTTAATTCACCTCAAAAAATATAACTTCTTACATGGATTAAAAATGAAGAAAATAGAAATATCGTAATATTTATTTTAGGAGAACTCCTAGAGACAAAATAATATCCGAACACCTTAAAAGAAAAAGGAAAAAGTAATTTACATCTTTCGTTGTATCGTTGGTCAGAGGACTGGTACAACGAAAGAAGTAAATACGAGTACATCAGCCTAATTCTAAACCTCAGATAGTTTCTTTTCTTTCCTTTTAAAATTACTATCAAAAATTGACCCAACCAATGACGAGTGGCAAAGATCGTCGAATACTCGTAATTCAACACAGCTTCGCGCCCTGGCAGGCAGCCCGAATGCACGGATATTTTTCGTGTTTTTATTTATGTGCAACATGAATACGAGACAGTATCCTCTAGAAGGTTCTCTCTCCCATTGCGCAGAAAATCTTCGTTAACTTTGCCGTATACAAATAACATAATCTTCAAACGTTTGCGAAATGTCAGAAGTAAATACTACAGTTTCTTAATTGCAACTTACGTTAAACTTTATGGATCCTGAGAATGAGTTCGTCACTTTTGGGAATTTTCTTTTGCCCTATTATTCTATTAGAACTCTGAAAGTCTTTTGGTGATAAATGAGATTTAAGTCTTATAGGCTAACATATTTTTTTTTTTTTTTTCTTTTTTGGCTGCTAGAGTTATAACGTTTTAGTTATTTTGATATATCAGTTGTAAAATTTTTCACATTATAGTAAATCTTCAGATTTTTACTGTATACTATTTTAAACACAGATTATAAGTTGAGGTTTAAATAAACTATTATTTATATTTCATTTATTTGTGTTGTAAGATCGTTATTCTCTTGTTAGTAGTACTTGCTGTAGCACTCAAATTAGGTCGCTACAAGAAAATCCTCCTAACAAGTAGAATTGAAATGTAGGCTAGAATGTTAGTTATCTCCTTCTAAATATACATTTTTTCGATTCTTAAACCATTACCTGATCCCCACAGTAAACGTTTTCTCACGGTCTCATAATAATTTCTTACTTTTTCTCTCGTAATAAATATTTTCTCATGTCCCAAACAATGCAGGGGGGTAAGAAACGGCTTATTACCCCATTTAAGAAAAGCGAAACCTTGGACATTTTAGTCATTGGAATTTATTTTTAAAAATCTTCCTTACCTGCTGCATGTTAAATGCTTCGAATTAATATTCTGAAAAAGTGCGCAGTATGGAAAGGTAAACACCTGATTCTTTATCACAGTTCCAAACCTGAAGACAACAGAAAAATAAAGTTCCAAAAGTAAAGAAGCATTACCAAAACCCTTTTTAACATAACTATGCATCTCAAATTCATTTGAAATACAGGATTGTTGACAGTCGTAAATTTCAGACGCTGGCTGAAGCTTGAAAGAAGTAACAGAATGACAAACTGACTAACTGACCCAATTTTATTGGCAAGTAGTTTATTCAAAACTCGAAACTAAACTAACTCGTTTTTCCACCGGCCGCTCTTATATGTTTTTCTTGAGAATAAAAAACAAACTATTTCTGAAAATTTTGTTAAATTTCTCAGATTGCTCCTTAACTTGCAAAGCTATATTTCAGAAACATTATAATAAATTTTCAGGTTTAATAATACTTCCTCAGTCTCGCTGATCTAGATGCAAAATTCGTTCGCCATGAGCCATTACACAGTAGACTAATCCCATTTTCCATTGTAACTCTTTATGAAACTTAAGTGTTATTTGCAAGAGTTTTATACATAAAATACAATAAGTTTGTTGAGCCGGTAAAAATAAAGTTATTTCTCATAAATCCTAATTAAATATTTTCAAAATGATAATACAACATAACGCGAAACAAAGACAAATAGTTTAAGAAATAAATAATGTACAGATACGTAAATTAATGTTCTGTCCTGCGTTCCCTGGCTCTAGATTATGCCGGCAGAACGATTTAAGAAGCTTTTATCTAAGTAAAATAAAAAATGCATATATAATGCTTGGGTGCACCAAAAATTTCTTTTCTTCCGTTTACCATATAGACTGCATTCCAAGTCTTTATTCTTTACTTCTCAAAGTATCTCAGTTTTTATCTGGAAATTTGCAAGTTATATGTTTCACTTCAGTCTAAGATCAAATAACTTATCTGAGTGTTCGAAATAAGTACCTCAAGGTGTAAACATTTAATTTTCTGTCCTACCTTCTCTGGCCTTAGAT